>NC_090020.1:45488424-50488424 GCF_036417845.1 Apteryx mantelli | reverse complement strand
AACCATTTGTCTCGTCTGCACTCCTCTTATCTTGGAAGTTTGCTTTTTGTGTTTAAACATGTTTCAGCCTGAAATATTTAAACTTGGATGGTTAGATCAATGGTGTTTCTTGAAGGTAGTGTGAGAATGTCAACATTTCGAATTTGCCAGTATTCTCACCATACGCAGGACAAGTTACTGAATTACTTAGTCCCTCTATTTGTTTCCGCCTGTGTTCTGTTAGAGGTATAATTCATTCTAAAAATACTTCTTAATTAAGAGATGATTGTATCATTTGAATCTGTGAATATTTTAAAGGCTCGACAAGAAGACCCAAATCAAAAAGTCACAGTAGAAGACGTGCTTGCAGCTCTGCTGGTGGTTCCCCAGGGAGCCCCTTGGCAAGGGGCTGAAAAGGCTGCGGAGGCCTTGGTGGAAGCTACTCACTTTTCCAAGCTAATGGCAATGCAACAGGTGAGAGAATCTTGTTGGGTTGGTTCCTTTCTTTAATTATTATATTTTGTTTTTATTCTTGTCAGTGAGTTACAGGTTTTTCTGCGCAGATTTTGTTCTGTGGGCTGTTCTGTTAGGAGGGGGATGTTCCTCATCCATTCTTTGTATGGAAAGAGAAGACAGATACTGTGTGTTTGCTAGACAGCTGAAAGACATCAGGAAAGGCTTCTAGGAAAGGATCAGACTGAAGCTGACATTGGGTTTTCGTGTTTGTTTTTTTTCTTTTGAGCAGAATTTATGTGTATACAAACTGTTTGACACAGTTTTTGTATTGTCTTCAGTATAGTATAAATTTTTTATGCTGCTCAATTTTTTATGAACTTTCCTCATTTTCAAAAGGGTGTTTCAGCACTAGCTTAAAAAGCCCTATTTCTAATTATAAAGAGAAGGCTCTCTATTATTAATGCCAATTTTGCACTGATCATTTGTGGAGATAACTTTTTTTCTTTTAAAAGTCTTATGCAAAGCATGATTGCTATTTAAATTTTTTGTAATGTATGGGTACTGTTAGATATGCATAGAGTCAGCATAGCTCATTGTGTTAAATTCAGTGCTTAGAGAATAAATTGGTAGAAAATTGAAATTCTTAAAAATGGAATCTAGATCTTTATAACAAAAATAAAAACAGTTCAAAATGTTATTACAATTTTGATAACATTAATAATCCAGAAGTTATCAGTACTTATAGTTAGCAATTTTTTTCAGAGTTAACACCATCAGAACTTTTTTGGTCTGCCAAGGCATTTTAATGTCATACTTGAGTGCTGGAATGAATGAGACCATCAGTTATTTACCCAGTCAGTCACAGTAGAGACCATTGGATTAGTCAGATTTCATGGCAGCTCTATGATTTATTTTAAGAGTGCTTTCGGTAATCTAACCTGTGACTGGTGAATTTTGTTATAAGAGTCAGTACTGGAATAATATTCACTGTAACTTTGATTCCAAGTGATCTGAACAACATTTAAGTAGTAAAAGGTATTAACAATTTGGTTAAAATTTTTCATTTAAAATAGAATTCAGAGATCCAGCAATCCTGGCCATCCTTTTATTGGTGCTTTACAAATATTTTGAAAAATATTTTTAATAGATTTTGTTGCATGACTTTTAGAAATATGATTGTGCCTTCTGACAAATGGATTTTATTGCTCATTATTTTCAGTTATACCTGAAGCTAAAGAAGCAAATTATATGTATGAGCCTAGACTAAGAAATGCATATAACACTGTTTATAAGGATCATTTAGTATGAAAACATGTAATTGTGCTCATAGTCTAATCAGAAACATCTTGAGAAACTTGATCTGTAAAGCTTCTTGTATTTGTCAATTTGCTTTGCTTTGCTTATCTTATAATTACTGTTGTGTAAGGATCCTATTAAAAGCATTGCGTCTTTTATATAGGTGGAGGCAATATGACAGAAAAAGATGTCTCTCTAAATTTTGTGAACAATATTTGAACTCCACAGACTTCAAAAAATTGGTGAACTATAAGACATGGTTTAAAAACCAAGAAGGTTTGTAATGAAACTCAGACTCAGATTGAAGGGCATTAACTGAGGGTATTGAGGCACCATGAAGTACAGTAAATTGCATAATATGTTGTGATGGAGAAAGGGAAGTATAAACATAGATGGATAGATCAGTGTGTTTTCTTGGTTTTTGAGCTTTAATAGCTCTTATGGTGAGTGGTCAGGTCTAAGTTTTAGCAATCAAGTCATGCTCAGAGAGACAAAGTGCCGTAAAAATGCCTGTCTGTATTAACCATAACAGTATCATGAACTCTTCCATGTAATTGTTAGTAGATAAATATTAATCTTATTGAAACTAGTGATCTGTGGGCTCTTGTAAAGCTTAAAAGGGGCCTGCAAATAGTAAATAAGAAAAGTAAGCATATTGCAAATAGGCTTATGTTTGCTACTCAGAAGTACCTTGCTTCCACAGAATCTAAAAAGAGGGCAAACCACTAATTAAGTCATTTGGATGGATTGATTCCTTGATCATCTGAATGACTTCTGGTTCCGTCGGTTCCGAGAAATTATGAAAGGAAATAATAGTGTCAAACTGTTTGGATTCAGTAGCTCTAGTTCTTTAAAATACTGTTGTCTTCTCTTGTCCAATAGTCCATCTACATGGTATTTTTATATACATTATGAATGGATTACTTCACTGACTAGCATTATGTTGAGTTCCTCCCTGTTCTCTCAACCTTATTTCGCACAGACCTATCCAACTTTTGAAGTACCTTCTGTTGGTACACTTCTGTATTTGTGTGTGTGTGTGTGTGTGTGTGTGTTTTGCCTGATGTTCCCATGGGCGAAAATATGTTGGTAGCAACCTGAGCAGAAGAGGTTACTGAAAATGTAAATTTTTTAAGATCAGTCTAAATTGTGACATGATAGTAGTCAATGCTAGAATACTGATTCTTGGATCTGTTCCATTTGCAGCCAAAGAGACGAATGCTTTCTGTTTGGGTTCTTAGTTGTTGTCTCAAACTACTGGTAGTCGGTTTACAGTTTTCTAAGTAAATATATGTTTTGTTTTGTTTTGTTTTGTTTTTTTTCAGAATCTGTAGTCACCAGCTACACAACCACAGGATTTAGTCTGCAGAAAAAATTTTACTTTCTTTGTGTGTTCATCTCATATTTCAATGGAGCCTTTCTTAGAAGGGTAATCACAAAGGTGCTTGAATAAGTAATGTAAAAACAGAAGCAGTTCCTTGAAGCATTTCCACAAAATGGAAGGACTGAAAATCTGAAAGTCAGGAGGGACTAAAGTTAGAATATTGCTTCATTATACTTACACTTTTAACTTTGGAGAAAACAATCTTTTTTCAGAATACTAACAATAAGTAATTCTTATTTTTGGACCTATATTATGAGTTTTTTTAGTTAAATAGTCCATTAAAATCTATGGGCCTGGTACAGACAACTGTATTGATTTAAGCTTCAGTTCAAGAAAATTCTGAGACATTTAAGATATGCTGAAAAGTAAGCACTGTTTCTGAATAAGTGCTTCCTGGAATCAATTTTCCAGCTTTGTAACTCAAAACATTTTTGTAGAATGTCTCAAATTCATTGTTCTTAGATGGCTGTAAAATATGCTTTGCTGTAATTTCTTGCAAGAGTGTTTTTCCTGTGAGAAGTTTTGTCTTCCTTCCTTTGCAGTCTGATAATTATTTTCAGAAGTCAAAATAAATGTGACTGATTAGGCATATCCTCAGATTTTTTCCTCCAACTAGATAAACTAGAGGCACATTGCTGTTGATGAATCAATACATATCTGAAAGCTAGGCTAGCACTATTTATGAAACATGGCCAGATCATGTATCTTGGACTGCAAGGGTTGTATTGAGAAACCCGCTAGGTTTATTTTGTACCTTCTTCACAACAAAAACGTGATAAATAAAAATAGTGGTACATGTGAATAATGAAGACCACCTGTGACTTTGGTCTTTTTTTTCCCCCCCGCATTTGCATTTGCAAGTGTTATTAGGTTATAAATATACTGTAGAAAAGACTCCATTATTTTGGTGTATATTCCCTGCCAGATATGATTGGTTACGTGCATATAGTTATTAAATGCTAATGAAAAAAACGCACACACAACCTATTACAGGACATGGTGATCTATTACGAAAGAGAAACAGTAAGGAAAAAAAGAATTTCATTAAGATTTTGAAAAAACATTCTTGACAGCCTTCTTCTTTGTTTTATTTCTCTACACCATGGTTGCAAAGTAACTCCTTTTCTGACATAAGAAAGAATATTGAGAGGGATTTAAATGTTTCTTTTAGTGTCACAAGCCATTTTATGCATTTTGATTTGGAAATGGTTGGTAATACTGAGGGCAGAACTGGAAAATAGCAGATACTCCCTAAGGTGCTCTCAGTCTATCAATATACTCAGTGATTCCAAGCCAGTTCCCAAAAAAAGAGATAAGAATGTTTTAAAAGGTTTTCTGTCCAACCTTCAATAGATGTTAGGACCTTTCTGTCCATTTTATGAAGTCAGACAGGCCTACAGTATAATGCTGTAGAGGGAAGATATTAATTAATATGCAGATATTGATATTAATACAGAAAGTCAAAAAGGATTGTTTGAAAATATATTCTTACTCAATTCCTTTTCCATTTCAGATTTTAGTGCAATTTTGCTCTCAAACAGTAAGCTGTGCTCCTGAGCCATTTTTTTTGTTCCGACACACGTGACAATTCTGCAATGTTTTGTAAGTTAAATATAAATAAAATTTAACATCAATAATATAATATTCAGCTCAATAACTGTATATATTATCAAACCTACTCTACAAAATACAAAATTTAGTGTTCATGCCTGTGTTTTTAAATATGGTGAGAAGAAGGGAACATTCCTCACGGAGGAGGAAGGGGGATGGGTCAAAATTTTGTAGTTTTGAAAAGTCATTGAAACATACAGTTGATGTATGTACAATCACAAAATTGATCTTATCTATTTCTCATAATGTAAAAAATGAAAAAGCTTTAATCAGCTGTCACATTTACAGAAATAGCTTTATTTCAGCAAACTAAAATATACAAAATTGTATTTAAACAATGTAAGATTTCCAAAGCATCTTTATGAATGAGATGCTTTCTTCCAAAACAGTACATTTTCAGCAGTTTTTGATGGTCCTTTTTTATAAAATTTAGGTGGACATTTTCCTTTTCCTTGATAGTAAGACTTTTATGAAAGCCTTGTCTTGTAACTTTTTGCTTCTCCAGCACTTATCTGTTTTATTGGTTCTCTAGTAGGACATCTCTTGGCTTGGCCTAGCATTCCTCTGTGTTTCTTCACCAGATGTTTAGAAGGTTTATTGGATCTCCTTTATAGGCAGGAATCTTTCAATCTGGTTTGCTCAACAGCTGGATTGGGGTTCTTCAGGGCTGGAGACTGAAATCATTCCAAAAGATAAATATTTTTCACAATTAAAGACAAAATGGTTTCTTTTAAGAGCTGCTTAGGACTAAACTCAAGTTTTCAAACTGCAAATCATTCATGTCTTTCTATAAAGCAGTTTCCAGTGCAGACAAAAGGACAGTTACTTTTAATTTCCACAATAAAATAACTTTAAGATGGTGAGAACACTTCTGCATATTAACAGAAGAAAGTTAAATCATATTATGTATCCACATATATCTTACCCATAGCCTGATGTAATTTCAGTAACCAAGTTGGTATCTGTAAGTAGTTTATTTGGTATTGGAGGGTGGATCTGACTTAGATTAAAAAAAAAAAAAAAAAAGTAACGAAGGACTTTACAGGATAGCCTTCCCAGGCTTTGTCATACTCCATTTCTTAACACACAGTTTCCTTCTCAAACCTCAGAATTCTAAACTGAAATGAATTTGGAAAAGCTGTATGAAATATTTGCCTTTCTTGTGCTTAATGATAAAGATTTTATAACAGCATTCCCATTTGCTGCTTCACTTCTGGAAGAGCTCGCTGCATGAACCGGGAGCTCACTGTGGTTATCCCCTAAAATGGGAGCTCACTAACTACCTAGACAAGGCAGATAGGCAGGAAATAAATGCCGAGAGCCAGACATAACCCACATTTTAAAGAGAAATACTGATCAGATTATCTACATGCAGACTTCCTAGGCATTAAAAGCAGTCAAAAATAAGCCTGAAGGAAATCCTCCCTCTGCTTTTTGCGAAGGATTTTACTGGCAGAATATTGTAATAGTGAAGTCAGGAGTCAGGAGTGAAGCAGGCAGTAACAGCAGCAGTTGGTGGTGAGACAAGATGAGCTGAATGCTGATAAAGGGCTGATGATAATTTTATGCATTTACCCTCTCAACCCAGAAGCTTCAGTCTCCCAAGATAGGCAGCTGAACAAAACAAAGATGTAACTGCATATATGTTGGTACAGTTTGGGTATTTTTATAAAAGAGGGAAGGTGAGGAAGTGTACTGTGCGTTACCCTCTTTAGCTTCAGAAGAAAACTGTCAAGGCTTTCTGATTAGGCAGATGTGATTAAAAAGCAGCCAAGAGCTGTTGCAAAAGAGAATTTCTTCTGATAACATGAAATTATCTCTGTGGTGTTATAATATACTCAGTTTTTTGGGTTTTTTTTTTTTTGATTTCATGAAGTCAGGAAAATTTTTGAACTGTAAAACAAGGTGTAGATATTTATGGTGGAAGCAATTAGCTATTGTGACTGGCTTATAGCAAAACTCCAAAGTTTCAGTATTACTAAACTGGATACACAAAAACACAAACAAATTTAGACAGTGGAGAAAGGCAGAAGAGGGGGAAAGTGTTTTGGTTTTCAGTTAAATGGAAAATGGATTGTTTAGTTGCTGCTTTTTCAGATGGGAATTTATTCAAACAAATGGATACCTATCACTTAATGATGATAGGTTCAATAGCCAGAATGGATCAAAGAAGGATATCTAATTATTGGGTGACGTTTTTTACTTTTTAAATTTTTTTTATATATATATATATATATATATATTTTCAGGGATGGCAAACATCAAAAAACCTGGCAAGCTCAAAGTCTCTAGGACAGTAGATTAACTTGTGGTATCTCAGGGAATGCCAGAGTTTAGGGATAAGATGATTTTTCCCAACTAATTAGGTTATAATTTAGATCAGGAAATAAAAATAACAAGAAGATGAAATAATGTGCATAGTGGTGATTGCTTTCAGTGCTAAGAAAAACCAAATGAATAATTGCTTTCATCCATCCAAATTCAATCACTGTTCTCTCTGTTCATAGAGATTCTCTAGCTTTCCAAAGAAAAAATGAGTTTCTTCCAAAAACTTCCTTTGCTAAGCAGTTTTATCTGTTTCGGAGACAACCAAGTAGGAGTGGAAAAAGTATCGGTGGCAGTCTGGTCATCAAAACAGAGTTCAGCAGGAATGGCAGATCCATTTGTAAGTACAGGTGGAACTAAGTGACCGTTTATTTAGGGGCTCACAACATGAGTCCAGTTATCTAGCAAGCTGGCTGCGTAAAGGCTATTCTCACCCAGGAGGTTCGGCTGACTGCCCAGGGCATGGCAGGCAACCTTTCTGCAGGGCCCAGCGCTGCCCTTGTTAGCGTTAGAGAATCTGAGCCAAGAATGGCTACAATATCAAATAGTGAGTATTTTCTTGGGAAGTCTTGTGCAAACAGCTATGAGCCAGGCTCTCTCCCTCTATTTATAATAGCAAAGGGTCTAGAAAAGAACTGCTTAGTTTTTCTTTAATTGTTCGTAAAATGCTAATTACAAATAAGCCTATACATTTTTTTTTTTCCCTTGGGTCCCTATCCACTTGGTCCTTCACTGGTAATATTGGACTGTTATAGCGCAACTTGAACCTCTCTCTGAAACTCTCCGTATTTGGAGCATAATGCAGTTGTGAATTTCTTTGTTTAGATTCCAGAAAGTGCTAATGCTATTGGGGTAGATGAAAGCTTTATTCTAATTATATCTGAGTCTTATGCCCTCAAACTTGTGAAAAGAACTAATTAAGGCATTATTAGTTCCAGGTTTTTACCTTTTCAGTTGTCATAAAATTAATGAAGGTTTTATAAATGTTCAGCCAGCCACATGCATTGCAAAGCAGAAATGCTTCTTGTGTTGTAGAAACACTTTGGTTCTTGTCAGTTTAGCTCCTAGAAATATCAGGCCTTACTGAAGCTGGTATGGTTTCTGCTATTGACCTTGAGACCAAGGTATCATTTGTTGAATTTTTAGATACTTTGTTACCTAACACATTTTCATGTTACTGGTCATGCATAAACTAGAAAAAAAATTATGTAGCTGATTAATGGTCTCTAAGAGATGAAAAGCTCTGTCTTTTTTGCTATTAATTGCTAGGCTCAGGAAAAATATTCTGAGCTGAATTCATCTTTGCATGCAGTAGATAAATGTAGGTGTTACACTGTACTGTTCTCAGAGCCAGTTTTGTATTGTTTGGTTCCTTGTGTCTGATCAAACTCATCAGGGAAACCATGAAAGGAAGAGGTTTTTTATTCTTCTCCCTGTGATGAGGTTTCTCTCCTTTTTGTGGAGCACTAGTGCTCTTACTTAAAATTAAAGCTCTGAAGTAATGGCACTACAACCAACAATAATGTAAAAAAAATTTCTTTTTTGTCTAAAACCAAGTCCCTTTTAAATTCTGCAGCCAGTCTTTTATCCTTGGCATGTAACAGGCACTGGTTAAATACAGAATCTGACAGAATACTGAGCGTATTCTTTGTGCTTAACAAATAACTCTGTACAATAATAATTAATATTCTCATACTGGCTTTTTCTTCTAGAAACTAGGATTCCTTATGTAGCTTTTGGGTCTCATTTGTCCTAAAATTCAAAATGGAGGTTGGATTCTTTCCATTTCTTGTTTGCTCTGACTTCAGGGAGAATTTTCCAGCTATGTAGCAAAGGCAGCTTCTGAGAATGGAAACAGGAACCTCTGTACAGAAACTCTGATACTGAGAAACAAAGCACCATTTGTGATTTATGGGTTTAATACTTTTAACACTTAAAATAATGGAAAATATTCTTCATGTCTTATATAAACTTTGTGTTAAGGTCTGGGGGCTTTATTTTCATTGTACTTTCTTAGAGTGTTTAAAAAACTGTGGGTTTGGAAGACCAAGTTCTTCAGTCACCAGAAAATCTATTCAGAATATTACTGACTGCTCATGGAGTCTGCTAGATATTAATTCATAAGACTGCTTTTAATGATTTCATTGAATATCCACTAAAACTGACGGAAAGTCTTCTGTGAATTGAGACTTAAAAAAAAAAAAACCCTTTGTACTGCACTACTTTGCTTACAGGTACATCCTGTTTAAGTTTAAACTCCAAATGTGTTCCCTGGCTATCTAGCTGGGCAGCTGGCTTGCAGGCTAAGAACTTTGCAAAAAATTGTTTAGGTCCTATCAAAACAGAACCTCCAAACAATGTTCTGTTTCCTCTGGGAATTCTTAATTCTTCACTTCTCTTTCTGAATATGTCGCGGAAGAATCAGAAATGTAAATGTAGCTGGGTGGGTAGTCTAGTTCCAGTATCAGTGTAGTATACCATAGATGTATAAATTCAAATATATGCAGACTGTTCAGCTTGGAAAAGAGGAGACTGAATGGGGATGTGATAGAAGTTTACAAGACCTTACATGTGGTGCAAAGGTGAGTAGGGAATGGTCTTTCACTTTTTTTCCCAACAGAAGTAGTATTTGAATTAAGTTGTCAGGAATCAGTTTTAAAACAAATGGAAAGACACTTCTTCAGAGACTGGGTATTTAAACTGTAAAATTCATTGCCAAAAGATGTTATGGAGGCCAAAAATGTCAGTGGTTCAGGAAAGAATCATAAAATACTGAATGGAGGATAGATTTATCTTATTTGGATAGATAGATACATACAAAAGAGTTTGGATGCAACGTTTAAATAAAAGAAGTCCCCAAACCAATTTTTAGAATTTGGGAGGATTTACAACATTAAGAATTATTCTCTGTGCTGTGAATTTTATCCTCTTTCTATAAGAGAAAGAGGAAAGATTTCTCGCTGTTGTCGCGTGTTAGAGAGAAAATATTAGGACAAAATAAATTTTTGAATCCAGCTTCATTATGGTATGCATAAAGACATTTATACTGTAGATAATGGTGATTCTAACAGCTTCTAGATAAATGCTCTGCAAGCTGAACTCATTTTCTATAGAAGTATTTACTCCTCCAAGTTAAATGCACATGACCAGTCTTCAAGGGGATAAAATTTTCAGGAGAATGTGGTGGCAGTGCTGTGTTCACTGCTGCAAGGTTAGTGTGAATTTCTTTGTGATAATTTCAGCAGGACAAACTAAAAAGCCAACTGGAAAATACTGATAAGCATTACATAAAAGATTTTAAAATGCCACACTTTGCAATCCGTTCCAATCCCAATTAGCAGCAATCTTTCATCCTCATGTTTGAAATAATCCCTTCATGCATATACTGGATTTTGCATGCACGTTAATGCTTTTAAGAATTGTTTATACAGTGTAGAAAGCACGTAACACTATATGGCATTCACAAGGAAAATGAAGATTTTTTTCCTCTTTAAAAGATCTTATTGTCAGATAAAAGTCTCCTTAACATGCAGTAAGAACTCCAATATTTTCCTATAATAATTCTAAGAAAAATAAAAGAAATGGATTTTGGTGCTGTGAGCTATATTTTTAATCAACACCATGATAAAGGCAGTAGGCTTTCATTTTCTTCTCCTTTTTGATCCAAGTAAGTCCATAAGATCATATATATATATATATGCCACAAACATGGACTTAAAAATATTAGTGTTTAATCTAGATGATACTCATTGAAATGGGAGTAAAAAACAGTTTGTGCTTAAAATACTGTAACTATTGATCAGTCATTGAAGACTTATTTTAGAACATGAATCTTCAAGTTTAACCGTAACTCAGAACTGAAAGATCTAAAGTCAAGTTTGAAAGTCTTCTATGGTTTTAAATCAGTAGAAGTTTTGCTTATGAATATTTAATATTATGTTTAATATGATATTTAAGCTGACTAGATCTAAGTGGTGCCTTCATCTCAGAAAGCCCTTTATAATCATATGCCCATATAGATACCTAAGCATACTAAATATTTGGGTTTCTTAAAGTGCTGACCAAAATATCCTGTATTTTGTGTGAAGCTGTCTGTCATGAGCTTGTTCTCTAGCATACATTCGTTAACTTCCCCTTTTCTGTTCCTTGAAGGTGGTATTCTTATATAAATCTTACAGCAAAAGCTTTGGAACCTGCTCTGAAGGGCTTTCTAACTGCTTTTAAAACTGCTGTGCAGATCCAAGATGCAGTTGATGCTTTGACTCCCTCAAAGAGTCAGTGGCATGAAGGTAAGAAATTTCCTTGTTCAACTTAAAACAGTAAGAAATGAGAAATGGCTTTTTTTTTATTGTCCCTGAGTATATAAAAACAAGGCTTCTCTGTAAAAAGGATTTTTTTCATTTTTTTTTCCCTTAACTGAATAAAATCATTGAGTTATTTGCTGATATCAGTTACAATTAGCAGACCCCTAAGTAACTGGAGTAATATCTGTGAAGTTCTCATAACTTTACACTGCTTCAGACATGAAAAATAATTTAGCTTAGTGTGTATTGCTTTTTAATGACAACTTTTTACTAATGCCAAAGTTAAACTTTTAGGTTTGAATGGCTTCCTCTTTTCTTTATGTAATATACTCTAGTAAATTTAAATGACCATGAAATTAAGAAACTACTAACTAAAGGACAAGGTATTAAGGCTTATCACCACCAAGGGTGGATTCTGCATTTCTTGCAAATCAAAATGCTAGAATCACATTCTAATAAAGATATGATGTCTCTGGAAAGCTACCTGTTTGATGCAAAAACTGATAAAGGAAGTCCATAGACTTAAACTGTGCAAAATGTCAGACTTCAATGGTCAGTTCTGGCCTTAAACCTAAGAAAAATTTAATTACATTTAAGCTTTGTCTGTGCAGTTCTGCTATTATGCCTTTATGTTCACTTAGCCGATCATTGTCGCTGGTGCAAATTTACAGCTTGGTGCCAAATTTGACATCTCTGTGAGCAGCTTAGAGAGTGTGACGCAGCGTGAGTATGAGAGCGAGAACAAGCAAGCAGTAAGAGAATACTGGTTGGCATGAAGCAGTGCATCTGGCTAAGCAAAGTTTTTTCCAGTGGTCAAAAGCAGGACAGGATAGAGGAAGGATGTAGGGGAGCAGGGAGAGGTGGTGAGATACTTTTGCAGATGTTGAGCAGGAGTTCCTTTCAAACATGAGATAAAACATGAAAGGGCCTTTATGGTGTAGGCTATACATGCTGTGTTAGACACGTGTTTTATATACATTTAATTTGTTTCAAAAACATTCTGCACAACCAAGGCAAAGGAACAACACTTTCTCATTGCTGCAACAGCCTGCTTTAGGGTCTATAAAAGCCCTGGACTGGAAGACAAGAGGTATGAGATACTGTCTCAGCACTGCTTTTGCCTTAGCAGGTTATTGAAAAATCTACCTGTTTTATGCCTTGGCTTGTAACTGTTTTGTAAAGCAGAGTAATAATCATCTACTTAAGCTTTTAAATGCAAAATTGTATCATCATTGCTACTGCATAGGTAACTGAATGAATTATGCATTTTATACGGTATACTCAATAAGTGATTGCAGATTGCATTACTGTTATTTTTGGTTAAATAGTAGCAAGTGTATTGGCTGATTTGTTATTATGTTTCAAAGGTCTCCAATAAGTCTTCAATTATCTGAGCCAGGACCTATTAAACACATTTTGGAAAATCCCTCAAGCATGAATAATTGTATGCATTTTTTTTAATCTCTTCATCTCTAGGTTTGAGATCAGACTGCTGAGAAAGAAAAAAACAGCAAAAAAACCTCAGGTTGATTCAACATATACAGCTGTTTGCTTTTTTTTGAATTCATTTATTTTACAACAGAAAAAAAAATACACTACAAAACCTAGGCAACAAATACTTGCTTTGGAGCGTATTCTGGGTGTGAGGTTAGCTCTTTTACTTAAGGTAAGTCCCCTTTGCTGTGCTTCCCAGGTGCAAAGTAATTTTAAAGTTCTCTGGAAAAATCTTCCCAAGTCTTTAAGCCATGCATTTGCCAGCTGACATTACTTAAAGTAATCTATTTTTGCCTTAACCTGCTTAACTCCTGACTAGCTCTAAGATGCTGTGTAGGTAAGGTAGCTTAGAGATCTACTTCTGACTTTACCAGAAGTTTAATCTCTCTCTAGTCAATACAGTTATTTTTTTTTTCCTTACAAAATTAGACTTAAAGGTATAAAATAGAAATATGTTTCTCAGGTTTGTGTCTTTTACAGAAACTAAATACTAGTAGTTATTGGTTTGCCTGACAAAAGTGAGTATGTTGATTATGTCTGTAGTTTAATCTGAAGAGGGACAAGTGTTGCCCTGATACAGAGTTGAGATATGTTCAGGACATGCAGTGGACTTGCAGACTGGAAGCGTTTTGAGGTCTAATAATTAGGACCTTGCCGTAGCATCTTGACAGGAAGACGACTGGTCACCTTAGCATCTTAAACCAGGATGCAAAAGTGTTTGCTGCTAATAGTTACTAAGAAAAAGGTAATGATGTCTGCTAACATAAACTAGATATGAATGCCAAACATACTAGTAACTGATTATAACTTGTAGGCCAGTCTGATCCATCAAAAGATAAATACTTTACTCCTTTTCTACCATGACAACATAGCTGGGTATAAGGAAAACCAAAGAGTGCATATGAAAAAAAAATTCATGAATACATACATTAAAAATAACAAGTTAAAACAATGGAGAAGAAATATGAATTACACCATCCTGCAATTGTCTTCATTGCTTCAATTTTTTTACATGAAATCTTGTTTAAAATAAGTTTAGTGCAGTATTTATTCTCAGCAGACTTTAATTGGTAGAATGATTAAATTGATCAAACCCCTTGATAAAAATGTTTCTTAAAGGTTTTCACACTTTTGTTGTCCAACATTTTTGTTCCTAAGAGTTAGCAGCTGCCTCATTCCTTTTTTGTAAGAGTTCTCAGGTGACCGTTGTCATTATGTTTCAATGAAGTATAATAAAACACCGTATAGTATAAGTCTGCATCTCACTTGCAATGTATCAGATGTCTGTATCTAAATCTGAACAACTTAAAAAATGGCTAAATGTAGAATTTTACTATTATTGGGTCAAATCTGAAAATTCTTAGCCTATTTCTAGGCCAATGGAAATTTACTTGATCACAGAAAGTATTAACAACCAAAGAACAGGGTGTTTTTATTCTTTAGCTTATTACCTCACACCTTTTTATAACAGGTGGTAAAGTTAAACTTCCGCTTTGGGGCCATGTGGCCGTGTTTCATAAATGGCTAAACTGTACAATATAGCAAAGGTATAAAGACTGTAGTTTTGAAGCCTGTTGTTACAAAAAGGAGAATCTGTTTTTGCTTTTCCAAACAAGTGGAGGAGTTGCTATGAAGGCTTGTATTTGTTTGGCAGGCACAAACATAAGCTGATTTGGAACTTGGCTTGGCAAATCTTTCACTTTAGAATTTGATTTGACATTATATACTTCATATCTGATGGTATTGTGAAAATGGTGGTGACATTAAAACATTCAGTACAAAAACATTTTGTCCATATATTAAGATGAGTTACTTATTTCACACTATTACAAGCAACACTGCAGTTAAAACTGCCTGAAAGCAGTGTATTTAAGATGAGGAGCATTGCTTTAGTTTGAGTCAAGGCCAGGAGTGTTTGTCTAGTACTAAGAAAGAGTGGTAGGTCCAAATTTTCTGTGAAGGTCTTGGGCTGCCCTGTGAATATCACCCATAGATTAATAGGTAATAAAAAAAAAACAGCAGGCAGTGAGGTAAAATGAACACCAGTATGGAGAATCTAGATTAAAATATGTTGTTTTATTAGAAAGGTTGTTCAAATATCATAGTGATGTGCTGTAAAAAAAACCCACCTCAAATCATGAGTGTGTGAGAATGTTCTAATAAATCATTGTCTTGCATGGTTGGATTAGACACACAAGGTCAGGTTTGTCTACGTAATATGCTGTGGTATTGAAATTTATGAATGGGCTTCAAACTTGAAAATAGCAAGCTGTAGCTTCAGATGCATCTTTGTTAGAAATGACAACAAACAAAGGACTAGAGATGTAGGAAATACTCCAGAACTATTAATCTCAATTCCTGTTCTGTACTAATCTCTCATCTCTGTCTTTTCTTATACTGGAACCCAACTTTGAAAAATTCTGTTATGCCCATAGTATGCCCTTCGTTATGCCTGTAGGCACGTACATTGCTTTGACTGACTATTAATCTTGATTTTCAGTCATCATTATAAAGGGAGAATATATATATTGTCCTTGATTTTCTAAATTTGTATGAAGGTTTGAAAGCCTGATACAAAATAGTCTTTTAGGCTGGATGTGTTTTAAGTACAGGCTCAGGTGTAGCTGAGGGAGGGAGAAAAGGCAAGGTGGGTTCCATATCCACCCTGAAACTGAGTGTGAGCCAAAAATAACTCCTTGGCTGAGAAAGTTGTGTAGTGTATGCTCAAGCTGCTAAGTATTGTTATCTCTTATAGTAGTAAGGAATAAGGGAACACTATTATGCCTGTCACCTCTACTTTCTGACAGTGTCAGTGTTGCTTTGTTCATGCATGTATAGTACTTGATTTTATTTGGCTTTCCATAACAGCTGAATGATTGGTACGGCTTCTGTGCAATGTACTGTAACTGATTGGAAATTAGAGCGTGTAAACTGTTTGCTTTCCATCCTAGCAACACTTGTTCTCTTTGGCTTTGTTTTTCACCTCTGATTTTTTTTTTTAAACTATTTCTTTACAGCATTGTATGTAGTTTCTGTTAGCAAAAATATATATGAGTATGCCCCGAATATATTAAAATATGAAGATAAGAGCTATATTTATCAGGAAGGCTTTGTGATCTGAATCTGTGAACTCATGGAAATTTACAGTGTCTGTCATGCAAGCCAAATGGATTACTGTTGGTTGCCAAATTCAAAGCCCATGTTTATATTTGTAAAGGATTGGCTCACACACACTCTCTTTCCTGCTGCAGGAAGAGTGTGTATATAGATATGTCTTGTACCACTGGAAGATCAGGCTGGGTTGCTGAGTGAGTCTTCTTGAGTAGATTCAGTTAGTTTTCTCTTGTCAGAGCAGAGGAGGTTGAGGACAACAATGCTGGTATCTTCCCACTTACTGGAAATTGCAGTTTATTCTTCCTTGACCTTGAGTAAACTGCAAGTGCTGTCACTGTAATTGGTGGTAACTGTTCAACAGATGCTACTGTGTTTGAGTTGTACCAAACAGGCTTCTCATTACTGAGCTGAGACAAGCATCAGTAGCCAGTAGCAGGTTTTTTATTTTTATTTTATTTTATTATTATTATTATTATTTAAGATACAGAGTGTGTCTAGCAGGATTGATGGAAGCCACCTGCAAGGTTCAGGGCCATATGCATTGCCTGGCCAGGCAGTAGTGGTTCTGCTGTAATGAAGGCAGTAGGAAGGTTAGTAGAAAGATCAGATCTGGTTAATTGTAGAGACAGTTAACATGACATGAACACTCCCTAGTAGGATTTTGCGCACATTAACATTCAGCCATTTGGATTAGAAAAGGGGTATTGTTACTCCTATTTTGCACACAGTCATAAAAAAGCTTAGTGATTTGCCCATGCTCAACCTCAAACGTCCTCTGCACCTAGTTTTCTGTTAGTGAGTAGAGCAGATCTGACCAAAGCACAGCATATAGGTGTTCCAAGGGTGTGTCTCAGGCCTATGCCTGTCATGCCATTTTGGGGAAGCGTATGTGACAGGGAAAGGGGGCATGGGAAGCCATGTGAGGCACAGGAGAAGTGAGTGAGGGACTTCTTCCTTCCAGTACTGCTATGCAGCATTGACAGCTTTTTTTCCTGCACATGCCAGGCACAGCTTGTAGATGTCTCAGAGAATATGATTAGCAGCTGCATCTGAGATCATTGAGTACAAGTTTTCAAGAGTGCTGCAAAAGCATGAAACATGAACTCAAGTTGCATTAGCAGGTTCTGCCTCTAAGTCTCTGTGGTACTGCAAGCGCCTTGCTGACACAGATGCTGGTCACCCAGGTCAGAACCTGGAAGTTGTGGGGGTTACAGGTTTTGGTTGTTAAGGTTTGCTAATGTGTGGGGGTCATGGGGACTGGTCAGGCTTGGGAGACAGAGTAGGGGATTGGCAGGTGGGAAGAGGAAAAGGTATAGACATGGTGTTGGCCAGAGATGGAGGTAATAGGAAAGAAGGGATGGAGATGGCTCTGTGAAATGTTGATAATAGGTTTTGAAGGTGTTGAGCACCAGTTGAAAGTAAGTCCTCACCATGCTTCCCATCCTGGTTTCAATGATCTTTTGCCTCCAGTCCTGTCTGATAGTCTATGACCCAAGGATCATCATTTCATAGAAGTTACATGGGCACTTTGTAAAACAGCAAATAGTTGCTGTGATCATACTGAGGCTGAGACCACTGATGACAGAATTGTGCCATCTGGAGAAAATTCCTGTAAATTGCATAGTTTTGAAAGAATAGATGGTGCAGGTCAAAGTCGAGTGCGTTAGGAAAGCTTTCATCTCCCTCCTTGTCCACCCATGGAAGAGAATAAATCCATTCTGGGATAAAGGAAGTAAAGACTCTTCAAAATCTACCTTGTATGAAATTCTGTGCAGGAGGAGAGAAAAATAAATAATTTGCTTTGAAAATCAAAAGGGAAAAGAATGCCCACTCAAACATCATGTTAAAAAATAAAAGCACAGAACTACCTTTGTATACTGTTAGAAGCCTTGAACTCTTCAGAAGAGGCTGTTTCTGTAGTCTTGCTCTAACACCAAATCCAAGGTACAGCAAGGAAAGTTGTGTGCATTTCTACTACATAAAGCTGTGTACACTTGCACAGCTGCCAAATAGTAAATCTGTAAGTGGGAAAAGTGATGTTTCTGATGGACGTACTGACTTAGACTCATATAGAACAGAGATTAGAAGAACAGAATTATGTAATTTGGGATGCGCCTCTGAAAGACACCTGGTCAACTCCCCTATCCAAAGCAGGGCCAACTTAGATCAGGGTGCTCAGCAACTTGGCAAGTAGTGTTTTGGACGTCTCCAGGGATGGAAATTTCATGTGTGGTTGTCCAGAGAGGTCAGCTTTGTATTTTATCAGTATTCATTTTTGAAGTAGAAAATGTTGATTGCCTAGTACATGTGTAGCCAGTGATGATTGCTGTTGGGACTGCTCTGACCTACCATTTTTTAAATTCTGTGACAAGGGCTAATGGACTAAAAGCACACCATCATATTAGCAGAAACACAGACATCTACCAGGCAGGAATCAGTTAAGGCTTTGAGTATTTGTGACATAATTTCTACAGTTTGGGGGTGTTTTTTCAGCCCTCTTAAAAATTAGTGACTGCTGTATAGGGACACTGTTGATTGTCAGTAGAGAAAGAATCCTCTGCTAGCACACCAAATTGTCAGTCAAAGTTATTCTAGATAAATGTTGGACCGCATGCTGCAAAGAACCAGGTGATCCACAGGAGCTTAGATTTAAAGCTTTCCTGACACATTCCAAGCACTGTCAAAGCTTCTGTTGATTTACGTTTTCATACTTTAATGTGACATTTGTGCTTATAAATCTTCTTCACTCTTCCTGTTGCTGTTGGAATGTGTGCTGCAATTTAGCTTGCTGCGTGCTTTCGGTTAAGGTGAGGAGGCCCTGCCAAAGGCTTGGGAGGGAATTCTCTCTTTCTTTGGAGCAGTCCCTCAGTTACTGTGGAAAACAAGCTGATAAAAGCAGCCAGTGAAATGGAAACCTTAAAAGCTGAAATGGATCAAGCCTAGGAAAACCTTTGGAGCTTAAGAAAGGAAAGGAGAGAAGAAAGTAGAATCTGTTCCTCATTTTATGCAGCCTGAAGGAGGAAGCATAGAAGGAGCAGCAATAAAATGCATAGATAAAATTTCAAAAGATAAGCCAGGGGCCAGCATTCATACCCCTCTGCTCAGACAGATCCCTTCATCCAAATCTATTTCTGTGGCAGCTGAAACTTCTATCTCCTCAACTTCCAAGCTGCAGGAGAAGTGCTCTGAGAAGCTGGGCAGTCAGCACAAGGATGAGAGTCTACACAGGTGCGAAAGCATTAAGACCATTAAAAGGCCACTGTGGCAGATAAGTCAGTGTTTATTACTATTCTCTTTATATATGTTCTGGAGTAATTTATAGCATTTTACAGGAAAAATCAGGAACTAATCCCTCCAGTGGTGACAAAATCTTGAGTACCCTCCCAAAGGGGTTCATGGTTCTCAGAACCTTCAAAATAGCATTGAGATCTTAGACTGAGTGTGATTACAAGTTCACTTGTGCCCATGACTCCAACTGAAGTCAGTGGTCTTTGATCAAATTCTTTGTGCTTATGCCAAGATGGGCAAAATCAGAGATAATGACAACAAGCTAGTGTATAATCAGAATGAGTAGCTTTTGAGAAGATTGCTACTTTTGGAAGACCATGGAACTTTGTCACACAGGATGTCAGTGTTTCTTCATAGATGCTTTTTCATTCTTTTTATGAGGGTTATCCTAGAAAGTCTTTAGAAAACCCAAACACCGAGTTTGTTTCATAACACAATGTGCATAGGGTCTCCTGTGGATCACTATGTAATTGATATTTATAAATTTTTCTTTGACTTGACATCTCTGCTGAAGGAAAATCTCTTTAGACTTTCATGCTCATTGGAATGATGAAATACTTGAATGCCCAAAATCACTAATGCACAGAATAAAGAAAGAATTGTATTTAAAATGTTTACTGATAGCGAATAGTTTAAAATGTCCTGATGTATTTAGAGTGACAGAATAAATAAATCAGAATTGCGTGAGCAATGTTTTTCAATATATTTAAAATCTGACATTTTTTTGCTCATCATCTTTTTGTTAAAATTGTAAAGGTTACAAAGTTTTATTTTCTGTATTTTTCTGCCCTTCTGTAAAATGATATATTTTCAAATAAGAGATTAAATATGTCATTGTCACTTGGAAAGACCATCTCTTTCTGTCTGATCACACAGTAAGATGAAAAGTGCCTTTAGAATACGTGCTCTTCCTAGATGCCTGGATGCTGAACTGCCTAAACACACACATACAATGGCAAAAATACATTTGCTTTTGTCATTTTGCTGTGTTCTGCCAAAATAAAATGTCATTTTATTATTACACTAATGACTTAGAGACTAGCTGTGAAATTCAAATGTGATTAATTGGATGATATTCAAATGTCCTTCTTTTGACTGTCCTTTGGTATCAGTCATTTCAGAATAGCAAGAATGGAGGCAGAACACGAGCTTATGAGCTATGTTTCATATTCTGTTGTTTAACTCTAGTTCTTTATAGACTGGCAATATCTACACTGTCCATGCAGAATTTTGAGAGTCAGCAAGCAATCCACTTACTGATTTTGTGAAGGTGAAATTGAAGTCTTTGATGCTTTGTCTTTTTCTCTTCTTAAGTTAGACAGTACAAAGGATGAACTTAGAAAAACCACTAGGGTGACTGAAATAGTCATTGCTTCTGCATCCAGGAGATTTCAGTATGTAAAGGGTCTGTAAAAGAAATGCTTATGGAAGGAATCCCTGTGGAAGGGTTGGGAAAACTCATTAGACCCTTCAGGGTCAGCTGGGCCTGCTTATTGTCAAATTTAGCAAAAATGGGCTCCATCCTGTGATTTCTGCTCACTTTGAAGATTTAGAACAGTATTTCTGTTGGATGAAATCCCTCTTACCATCTGCATAGACCTGTATGAAGTCTGGTGTCACAGGCTATATCTTTGCCAAGTTTGCTGCCCTACAGTCGATGTCAAAGGTAGATGCTCGACTGAAAGTGCTTATTTATATAGATTATTTGCCACAGAGCAATCCTAGTCACTTCAGTGAGGGCACTACACATTTATGAGCTTGAACTCACTTTGTTGCGTAATTAAAATATTGGATCCTGAATTAAGGACAAAATAGGGAGTCAGCTGTGTTAGATGGTTATTGAAGGCTTTGCAGAATCAGAATGACTTCAGTGCCCTTTATTTACATTGGGAATTTTGTTCTCTTCATTAGAAAGTCTAGGTACCACCTTTTTTTATAAAGCAAATGCTGACAATTATAGAAAAAAATCCTAAAATATGGATAGGAAGAAGGGATGTGCTCACAAGGAGCCTAATTAAAAAACAAAAAACCCTGTCCTATTCACAATTCTGTGTTCAACTGCACATTTAATTATTGTAATTTTCCAGTCAAGTAGATAAGAACTGTTGGTTTAAATTGTAATAGACGGCAAGTTGGTAAATACCTGATCTGTACATACAGACACAACACTAAAAAGGTATTTTCAAAGATACTTTTTGAAGGACGTAAACCTTTATTTTTTTTTCCTTCTTCTGTGCACAGAACTTGATGTGGCAATGGTAGGAAAGCAGAACCATTTTCTCTGTCCTGTCTTCATTTCGAAGGGGGGGGGGGGGAAGAAAAGAAAAACAGGGTTTGGGAAAAGCGTGAATGGAAGAAATTACTGCGCTCAAGATAAATCAAATGGTTTCTGTACAGGATTAAATGATTTGTCCTGCAAGCTGCCTAAGTACGGCAAAGCCTTTTTAGCCTGTGTTTCACTTTCATGACTGATGAATTATGTACTGCACATGGAACACGTATTCAGAAGCTCTCATCAAACTCTGCACAAGCAGGATACAGACACTGAAGAAGCAGGTACAATTCTTCCCTTTTTAGATTATTTTTCAGCTTTAAACAGCTGTTGAAAACTGGGATTTGGTAAAGAGTATGTGAAGGAGATGGGGTAAAAGGGGTGGGCAGGGAGGAAGAAAGCAGCAGTTCTGGAGATGCTTCCCTTTATGATGAAAGCAGCTTCCTTTTTCTAATTGCAATTTTGGTCATTAGATTAAATTTAATAAAGCCTTGACAGTATATGTGGAAAAATGAGGATTACATCAGTACTTTTGTTTGGGCACAAGAAGCAAGAACACTAGCCAGTTGGGAGGAGGGAGAGAGATTTCCTGCCTTTCTTCTTTTGGAAGGGAAAAAATAATCTCATAGTGAGATGAGAAGCATAGATTCTGGTTGTGCAAAGCACTACTGTACTTCAAGATCACATGCAAATTAGGAGTGTTTCATCAGTGTAGCAGTAGCAGATCCAGACACTAAATAAAGGAGTACCAACAAAGGAAGATTTTGGAACAGCTTTAGGAACAGCTTGCTGTGGAACAGGGATCACATCTCCCAATACACTTGACCGACACAGATGTTCTGATAGCAGTCCTTAGGGTTACTGGCAGTAGTTTTTTAAAGCAGCAAATTAATAATTTGACTTTTACAATAGCCAAACTCCATTCAGTTTAATTAACTCATGCAATAGAGGGAATACCAACCATGAAATGAAACGAAGAAAAAAAGACCATATTCTGGCTTGATTTCATCATAGAATCCCTTGTATTTTCTGCCCTGGAAGGTGGGAACTGCAGCAGGAAGGTGAATGCTGGCAACAGTGAGAGTGAGGTTTGTCACTAATTTGGTTTTAGGGTGATTAGTCAATTCTCCTGTCAGTTCAGAAGGGGGAAATGTAATCCACTATGCCAGCAGTTCTCACTTAATTTCTAGAAAGATTTGATCCCTTAAATTCTGATGGTTAGCTGTGAATAATTTATGAGCCTTGTTTATTCTGTGCTTTCTAATGTAAATAGCCATCTGCCTGCTGTTTCCTCTGAATTGCATTTTAACTAGGTTATTCTTGTTCTTTCTAATTTATTGAACTAGCATGGAGTATATTTATATAGAATTAGTCATTCAACTACTTCCTTGATGAAAAACATAGCTGCTGTAATTTTATTAGGAGTTTTAATCAGGGGAAAAAAGAATGACCTTTTTAAAAGCTGTGGAGCTAGTTTTATTCATTAGTGTCTTTGTAAGATTACAAATCATTTTGATTTAATTAAACTGTATATCGGAAATGTGTTTGATAACTGTTTATTTTATAAAACTTTAAAAGCACAATTAATAAATTAATTTTCAAAACATAAAAATGGTTTTCTTTGAAAGAATTCTGTTGCAAAGCTTAGCATCCGTGTGACAGGAAAACAAACTGGATTTTCCTTTTGAATCATATGTTTTCTTTCAAGCCACTCCGGAAATGATATTCACTCTTCAGTCATGCTAATGGTCTGATACAAGGCATCTTATGGAAAAGAGTCAAAATTCATTGTAATTACTCACATTCTAGTCTCCTTTCTAGGGCACCCAAAATTCTGGCTCATGAAGATTGCTCTTATCAAGGAGCAATATGAATTTCAAGAAATGAAAGAATGAATTTCAAGGTGAAATGCTATACTGTTAACCCCTTTATTGTTCCTAACTCTTGAAAGACTGTGCTCAGGTCCCAGCTGTAGCTGAGGTGAAATGGCAAAAAGGAAAGACTTTGTTCCATGGTTTTTTTTGCATTCCTGTATTCTCCTAGTGCAGTTAGGAGCCTGTCTCAACGGTTTGCAGTATTTATTTAGTTAAGAGGTTAAATTCTCCAACTGTCTTATTGTCATGCATCCCAAATTCTTCCTTTGTGTCTGAATAGAAGATATTATCTGTCCGCCTAATAGTTATAAACTGTAAATACAGCATCCTGTAAAAACAGTAAGTCCAACCAACCAACTTCTCCCAAGCCAAATGAACAGACCCCAAAAAGGTTTTGCAGAAGGGATCCTTCCTTTGTAAGTCACCAATGCGTCAATAGATTAAATTTAAATTTTAAAATCAGTAATCTTCGGTCAGAGGCCCAGCATGGAAAATTTTAGTCCTGAGAGACGATGGCAAAGAGAGTTATGATAGTGTGAAAATAATTGGGTGAAGTGTAAATGGAAATAATAATTTTAGTTAGTGTTCACTACCAGCACCTGCTGTAAAGAATCACAGCCTTTCATCATAACCCTTCTGGTCAAGACTGTTCATCAGAGATGGACTAGTGTGTTTCCAAAATAACACACCTCATTCCTGTAGCCAGTCATAACAATTAAAAATGATGCTGATGAAACTGGCAAGTGAGCAAGTAACATCTGCCAAGGAAGCTCAGCAACACCAGGGAAAAGAAAGAACCCTTCCCTCCCTCCCTCCATTCCCACCCTCCATTTTTGGCAGGACCTTCCCTAGCCACCTTTTCTTTCTTGCAGTTTGCCTGGGCTGGAAGGCAGTAAGTCTGTAATGCAAATGTTGGCACTTCAAAGGGCTCTACCTGCTGCAGAGCACTGGAGGTTCATTTTGCTCTGTTGCTATTGCTAGACAACATCCAAATGGCTAATCACAATATATTTTGTTAGTAACGAATGAAGAAAAAAATCCACAAATGTAATAAATGAATAAACCACTTTTCTCTGTATCATATTCAACAGGAAGAAACAATGAGACCACTCAAAAACCTTGTTCAAAAAAATACAAAGGAGAAGAGAGTTTGGGGGTTGACCTGCTGGAAAGCAGCTCTGCGGAGAAGGACCTGGGAGTGCTGGTGGACACCAAGTTAACCATGAGGCAGCAATGTGCCCTTGTGGCCAAGAAGGCCGATGGTCTCCTGGGGTGCATCAGGAAGAGTGTTGCCAGCAGGTCGAGGGAGGTGATTCTCCCCCTCTGCTCAGCCCTGGGGAGGCCACATCTGGAGTGCTGTGTCCAGTTCTGGGCTCCCCAGTACAAGAGGGATGTGGCACTACTGGAGCAAGTCCAGCAAAGGGCCACAAAGATGATTAGGGGACTGGAGCATCTCTCTTATGAGGAAAGGCTGAGAGAGCTGGAACTCTTCAGCCTAGAGAAGAGAAGGCTGAGAGGAGATCTTATCAACGTGTACCAGTATCTGAAGGGAGGGTGTCGAGAAGATAGAGGCAGACTCTTTTCAGTGGTGCTGAGCAACAGGACACGAGGCAACGGGCACAAACTGAAACACAGACGCTTCCATCTGAACATGAGGAAAAACTTTTTCACTGTGAGGGTGACAGAGCACTGGAACAGGTTGCCCAGAGAGGTTGTGGAGTCTCCTTCTCTGGAGATATTCAAAACGCGCCTGGATGCAATCCTGTGCAATGTGCTCTAGGTGACCCTGCTTGAGCAGGGGGGTTGGACTAGATGATCTCCAGAGGTCCCTTCCAACCTCAGCGATTCTGTGATTCTGTGATTCTGGTGCACAACTGCCGTCTTTCTTACTAGTGTCTATGAAACTGATAGAATATGTACTTTTAGGAAGAGATGGATATCCACAGCTAGTAGACCGAGCCATTTTATGGCTAAGTAGGGTTATAGCTAGTATTCAATTAATGTTTAGCTGGTCGTGTTTTACTTTTTTTACAAAAATGTATCTGGAAGAATGAAAGGGACTGTTCAAATTAAGACTAATCTAAAACACTGTTGTCCCCTATCCCTGGCTATGCTAACACATCTAATAGACAACAATTACAATTGTTTCTTTCAGTAACCCCTTATTTATCTAGCTATTGGGACCCTTTTCTTAGCACAGCAATTCTACCTTTGAAAGCACTAGTTCTAAGGTGTAAAGCTGAAAGGAATTTCTTTTAGATTATGCTAACCTGTCAAATGGGACAGAAGTTTTGAGAATTACACTTAAGCATTCTGTATTGAGGAAGAAGGTTTACTCCTTCCCCAAAGCAGCAGAGGAGATATATCTACTCTGTCAGAGATGCGTGGATCCAAGTCTACTCTCTAGGCAGCAGTGTAGCCACCATTCTCATTGTGAGAATCCCTGCCCATGCTAAGAAAGGAATTCAGCTCGAGTTTTGGAACTCTAGAGAAAAAAATACATAAGCACAACTGGTATCTTTGAGCAGGCTCACACCCTCTGTGCTGTTGTCAGGATGGATGAGTTGGGGAGCAATACTATAGATATAGTCTCCAGTAAACCTAGAAATTTAACTCAAATTGTGATGATGACTTGTGTTAGCAAGTGAAAGAATCCTTTTGCTTGTGCCTGTAGTATCAAACAATGTAACTAACCCTGTTATTTGGCACGTAGTAGGAAATCTGGATAAGGCAGTCAGTCCTATGCCTGAGAACAATTTTATGATGGCAGGAGGATGGACAAGATGACTCCAAATAGTCATTTTCTCTTTTATTTCCTATCATTCCTTTCTACATGGATGCCAGCTACATGTGAAGCAACAGTGAGGATGTATTGAGACCACATTCCTGAGACAGTATGTGGATGTTTGAAACGGGATCCTAAGGTTATTGCAATTAATTATACGTAGGTTTACGTTCCCTCAGTCACAGTGAAAGCCATTTTTTCGCTTTGATTCATTCATCCTACTCATGTGAAGGGACAGATACCTGCCCCTACTGATACTCCTTCACTGCATTAAGAATTTCCAGGTTTTCCTAATAGACCAATGTGAAATTTGATTAGCTTTTCAAACTGAATCCAGTCCAGAAAGAGAGAGAAAGAAAGAGAGAGAGAGAGAAGGGAAAGAGAGAGAGAGAAAGAGAGAGAGAAAGAGAGAAAGAAAAAGAGAGAGAGAGAATGAGAAAGAGAGAGAGAAAGAGAGAGAGAGAAAGAAAGAGAAAGAGAGAGAATGAGAGAGAGAAAGAGAGAGAAAGAGAAAGAGAGAGAGAGAAAGAGAGAGAGAGAAAGAGAGAGAGAGAAAGAGAGAGAGAGAAAGAGAGAGAGAGAAAGAGAGAGAAAGAGAGAGGGAGAGAGAAAGAGAGAGAGAAGAGAAAGAGAGAGAAAGAGAGAAGGGAAAGAGAGAGAGAGAAGAGAGAGAGAAAGAGAGAGAGAAAGAGAGAGAGAGAAGACAAAGAGAGAGAGAGAAAGAGAGAGAGAGAAGAGAAAGAGAAAAAGAGAGCGAGAGAAAGAGAGAGAGAAAGAGAGAGGGAGAGAGAGAAAGAGAGAGGAAAGAGAGAGAGAATGAAGGAAGTCTCTTTTCCTGTTCCCGTCACACATGTGCAAAGTGCGCGACAGAGGAGCAGCTGCTCCGCTGCCCCCGGGAGGCGGGAGGACTCTGCCTTGCACGAGGTGAGCCCTGTGACGCGGGTCAGGCGTCTGGGTGTTGCGACCTGGCGCTTCGTGCCCTGAATGCGCTTCCTGATGGGAAGGTGTAGGCTCCCCGAGGAAAGGAGTGGTGCTTGTGGTAGAGCTTGTACTTCACTGGCAACGCTCTGAACTGCAGAGTGAGTCTGATGGGGGCAGGTGGGGTGGAGGTGTAAAAGCCTGTGGTAGCGGATTGACCTTTTCTAAAGGAGAGGGTGTTAACTGATTCATGAGCCTGTAACTTGTATTCTTGTCAGTCTAGCTATATATTTGAAGTTTAAGGTATGCCTCTGTTGCAGCGGTGGTGCTTAGTGAAGCAGCATTGCTCGTTTTATGTGTGGTAACCGTCAAAGGTGTCTGGGGGAAAAAGGTGGAGTAAAACAAGCTCTTCCACGGCATGGTGTCCTCCCAGTTCTCTCCTCTATAGCTGAGATAGAGCTGTGCTGAGGAGCCGGTGTGCTGCCCCCTTGTATTTTGCCATTTGTGTTCTGGAAATCAGCAAAGGTGCTGCTCTGGTTCAGTGGCCTATACCGTTTTTAGTCAGGCTCGCCTAGCTGGGAGCCCAAGCAAAGGGAGGATCAGCCTGCACCCCGGACAGTGCAAGGCTTCAGGCCAGATACTGTGAACTTGTGGAAATCGAAAGGAGTCCTTCTACAGGCCTTACTTCAGATGGGGTGTGTAAGAAATCTGTGACAAGATCCAAAACCTAAACCCTGACTTCGTAAATATGATCCTTATGCAGAGAGACCGCTCTTCCTGTGCCTGTATCCTTAGCTTCCTGAACAGACTGTAATTCCTAGGTGGTTTTCTTGGCTCTCTTTCCAATGCACTGTTGTTCCTTGTGCTGCTCCTGGGATGGCTGAGAAAATGCTCGGTATGGTGGTGTACTGCATAGTGTTTCTGCCACTGTATTTTGTTAGTCTTCAAATGTTTCAGCAGCTCTGGAGGGGATGGCGTATATTTTACCAATGAAATAAACGCTTCAGTTGAAATGCTCTTTAAAGTATATAGGGCACTGTTTTTGGCACTAATCAGAAGACTTTTAAAAGGCCACTGTAGCTAGACAGATGCTGCTGTGCTCTTGCACTGAATTTAGGATTTTCATATTCCCGTTGCTTGCTTTGCATCAGGTAGGAATTACATTGTTTGTACTCATGCTTTGCGTTGATGCTTGGGCTTGTAATAAGATACTTACAGATCTCGGTGTTAATTACAGCTGTGCGGAGGATTTAAGTTCCATTTCTTGCAGGATTTTAAGATGTTAAAGCTTGGTTTTGTTCTTACTAGGGAGCAAAAGAAAACTAAATTCATAAAGAAGAATAATGGAGATAAACTGTTTTGGTTTGTGTTGATAGGCTACTTTTTTAATCAAATTGGAAGGAAACTTAGTTTTTCAAAACAAAGTCATTCCACCCTTCACACTTTGTATTACAAAACCAGAAAAAAAAATCTGTGGCATGAATCGTAACTTATGTGAAGATTAAAACTCTGTTAAGGCATCATTATCATATCTTGCTGTCAAATAAGAAAGAATCTTTCCCTTTACTTCTTCCATTCAATATTAAGTTTTACACTACATAATCTGTCCCTCGAGAACTCTAATTTAAATATGTGCTTGAAAAAGGAACATCTCTAGTACTTCAAACAAACCATGCCAAAGATCAGATGTGCCTCATCAGTTCAGAAAAAAAAGGCGGGGGGAGTGCAGTGGATAGTAATTGGCAAGCTGACTTGTAAAAGGCATTTGGGGTGTTCGTTTGTTTTTCTATGTAATTTGTAGCTGTGCATAAACTTTGACGTGATCAAGTTGTTTGTTTGTTTTAGCCTTAGAGAACTGAAATTCTAACAGACTTTCTAATAAAATTCTTACTCTGATAAACAAACATCCTTTTTATGAAAAAGATATAAACTTGAAATGCTTTCTCTGTCCGGGAACACTCACAATGTGCAATATGTTTGATATGACACGTGGTTCTGGAAAGTTGATTGGAAGGTGTAAGGCTAGTGATGGGTAAATAGTATAACTTCTCTTTTAGAAGGGAGTGAAAGATAGAGCGTGGCATATAACAACATTTGTAGATTAAATTCCTACTGTTGTCAAAAGTATCAGTAAAATTTCATTTTCCTGATGATGTTTTGTTTAGTGTTTGCTTTTGGGAATGCAGTCAGTGCTATGTTCCCTCTGTGCTGACTGCAGTTTTAATATAGGGAAAACAAATGGGATATGAGCTGAGAGAGTGAGAATTACATGTTTGTTCCAACAGTCAAGCCTTCAAGGCTAAAAGTTACCCAGGTCAGGTGCTAAACTCAAAGAAATGTAAGGATGTTATGTTATTTACCTGGTTATATTCAGAACTAGCAAGTAGGTGGCTAATTTTTTTCATTTCCTGTGGCAGCTGTTCTGTGACTGCAGCTTGCTTCAATTGTTGGAAGGGTCTGTCTTTTTAAAAAATAGTCCCAGTGTCAAAGGGAAGAGGAATGAAGCCTGAATTTCTTCATGTGAGCCTTATTGCTGTTGGGCACAACACACTTCCCACAGGCATGTGCGTTTCCTTCCAGCAAGCCTCCCTTGAAGACACGGATAGCACAGGCAGTGTTTCCTGCCTTACAGAATGAATCCTGCTTGCTGTTGTACACCAAAGAGGGAAAAATCCTGGAAAAAATCTAGAACAATAGCCTCACAAATCTCTCCGCACTCTTGGAGACTAGTACAAATTCTCATTTTTAGGACAACATTGATTTAGTTACTGTTAACAGTTTTATAATTCAGTTAATTACTTTCATTGTACCTATTACAGCTTGCTTAATGCCAGGAATTGCCTTTCTGTTATGTCTAAGGTGTGCTCTGAAAGGATGCACATTGTCATGTTTCCATAGAACTTCTGAGGCAGTGGGGTGTCTGGTAATTGCAGCAATAAATAATGCAATACAAATTGCAAATTGTTTCTGAACAGAGTTAGAATTTTTCATATGCGCATGAATATTTACACTTAAGAGAGCCTGTATGTTACAAGGAATACTAAACTGCTTTTTTATTGTGACTTGTTGACAGTGTTGTATTAATTTTTCTCCTTCGTGGGCCAGACTTTCCTCCTACTTTTTCTGGGTGGTACCCTATTCTGCTTGTGACCGATTCTGATGTGCTTCACTGAGTGAGTGATTACTTACAGGCCAAAGAGGCAGCAGAATCTAGCCTTATGTTATTAGAGCCCTTTCCTCTTTCAGCAAATGTATTTATGTCACCTTGTGTTGAGAACTGCCACATGCCAAAACTCTGCAGAAAATAAGCAGTAAGAAATTCTGAGCTGTTGTTTACCAGTTTGTTGTTTAAAAACTGCCTTATTAATGTCTGAGAAACTAGATTAGTGAAATGTGTTCTGTTGCCTTTGGTAATTCAATTACATCTTTTGTAATTAATTTCATAGATCCTGACTATGACAGTATGATCAGAAGGAATGAACATGTAGTAAGAGTCAGAGACTCCTGGTTTCTGCTTCTGGCTTTTCCTGTGATTTGCAGTGCAACCCTGGGCAGATCACTTTGTTTCTGTACCTCTTATCTAACGAGGCTTATCCTCCCAGAAGGCAATTACCATCTGTGAAGTTAAATATTTTCTATGTATAGAGCCAAACTACATTTGATTCAAATATTTGACAGGAGTTGCATTCCCTGAGATGCCATGTACTTCAGCCCTTTTTTATCTCTTGGCTTCTTAAGATGATGTTACAAAAGTATTGATTTGCAATAAATATCTCTAAATCCTATACCTTTTTTCATCTTCGTCCCAGACTTCCACTAAAATGTTGACAACCTTGGGCCAGCTAGCAGTATATTGAAATGAGCAGTGTTGGTCCCCAGGAGGCTTTCAAGTGCGGTGAACTCTGGGAGCAGACTCCTTGAGACAGGTCATTTAAATGCTAAACAAAACAGGGTTTCAGTGAATGAGGTGAGTACATAGAACAGAGAAGAAGATGCATGACTAGATGTTAAAATGCATGTTAGGCTTAGAACTCCTTGCCAGCTATTCCGTTGTCTTCCAGGTGACTATGGGAAAGCATTTGAAGGCTGTCAGAATCCAAGTTCTGGTTCAGTTCGTACCCAATCTGTAACTCAAGTGGGTTAAACTCAGTGCTAAAGCAGAATCTGGCATCTGACTCTTGCCCTCAGTTATGCAGTTATATAAATGAAATCAGGTTCAAATTATACCTGTCTGACTCAAACACTCTATTAAATTAAATAAAATTCTTCTTGTGCAAACCGACTTTATTGGATTGTTCGGTAAGCGTGTTCTAAAACTTCATCCCAAACTAGGGTTTGCACTTTTGTCTTGAAGTTTTAAAGTCTCAGGGTGAAATCAGGCCTTGTATTGAAACACTGACTGTAACTTTATTTAAAATGGAGTGCTACTAGTTTCTCTTTAATGAGTCAGTGCCCTGTTCTTGCTCATACAAACAGATGTTAAAATGTTGTTGAGGCCAGGAAAAAGAACTCATAACCAGCTGTTTCATTGACTCTAATTACAGCCTTACTAAATGAATCATTTCCTTTGGAAGGCAATGGTTGAGGTCTGATCAATTTAATATGTACATTAGCAGTTTTGGAAACATTCCACTGTCTGACTGTCCAAGTCAGAGCTAAGGACTTGGAAATGCAGCAAAATAAAATCATGGTTGGGTATGGAAGAAGGAAGTGAAGCAACAATTTACTATGTGAGCATAACGAATAATCACATTCTTTGCAAATTAATTGCCTGGAGTTGTTAGGCTGTAGTTCATAATATAAAATCAAACTATGAAATGTAATCTACTGTATAGAATGCTAATTAACCAGAAGGTTTGCATTTTATAGACTTAATTTTATAGCATTCTTTCAGGAAAGACACTCTTCCTACCTGAGAGCTACATTCACCCTCCCCTATGATTCAAGTTTACTGATGAATTTTTATCCAGATTGTCATCTGTTTTTGATAGAATTCTTCCCTTTCTTCCCAAGTCTGTTTATGGTGATGCAGTTGAATCTTCTTTTTGGGGGAGGGTGTCTGCTAGTCCAATTTTCATTCTCTGTAAGAAACATTCCTGCTGGTATACAGATCAAGACCTCTTGAATGTAAGAAACTTAGAGTGAACACAACCACGCAATAGAAATGCAGAGTATCCTGTAATGCAAATGACAGATATTTGGCATTTCAATTAGGCTTATTGGAAGAGGTTCTTACATCAGTCAGACCTAGAAACTGAAGATCCAAACTGAGCAGTAGAGCACAGTGCAGAGGCTCTCACACATTTGGAGATTTGTCCATTGCTCTGATGGAGTTCAGTGGTGTGTGCAGTTACCAGCTCCGGACTGGAGACAGGGCAGCTATTTGAACATGCTGCTTCTGGGTGACAAGTGTCTTATGGGCAGTTACACTGGGATGTCTAAAGCATGTTTCTAAGCACTTCTGGTTATGAAGTTTCTGGGTAGATTAAAGCTAGATGTTTTATGAATGTGAAAATTTGAATATTTGGACTCTGGTTCCCACTTGTTGATTACTAGTGGAGGAGGTATCTATTCTCTCTGCATTCGGTTTATTTCTCTGTAACATTTGTGTAACAAATAGATTCTTCCATTGTTCCCATGTAAAGTGTTAATAATAACACATAAGGTATTTGTACTACCTAGAAGATACTTACAAAGTCAGATATGATAAGGAACATTGTATAATGTGAAAGTATACATGCTTGCGTGTTTGTTGTTTTCTCTCTGGGGTAACAGAATAAAGAATTATGACTATGAAAAGGCTACCATTTTCTTTTGAACTGATCTTACTAAGTGTGCTGTTGTCTGAGGGAAACAACTAAGTAGTTCAGAGATAAAAACACCTTTCTTTTTAGTTTGCCAGTCAAAATCCATCATCATATTTTAACATTGTCCGCTGCTACTTGGTGTTCTTCCCAGTCAGTGAAACACGTTCTTTTCCTTTCTCCATCAATTGAGGAACTCCCCAGCTCATCTTCTCAGCTTGACTGATTTTGTTCTGGTCTGAAGTATAGGCTTGTCAGGATGTTTACAGTGATACTGGAAGAACACTGCAAAATTTGAAAAAGGCACATTTTCTGTCCAAGATATCTTTTTATCCAGGTGCCTTTTCCATCCATATCCAAGTCTTAGGAATGTGTGTTAGGGGTAGGAAGTAAACAACATGATAATAACCATGTGTTCTCCAACAAGCACCTATGCTGTGGAGGATTTTAATATGTTTTTTGGTTATTCTAGGAAGATGCACAGTTATGTGCAGTCCAGAAACTTCTTTGATTTCAACCTCCTCCTCTTTAACCCTGAAACAATTTAAATTATTTGCATGCTTGTCGAGCTAGCAGGTGTGTGTGTGCGTGCCTGTGTGTGCGCATTTTGGGAAATCTGGTGGTAACACTTGCTCGGAGAATTTAGCTTTACTCCAGGGAATGATCAAAGAGGTGTGGAGAAACAGCAGCTTTACAAAGATGCAAGCATAGATTGCTTTCACTTTGTCTCCGAGGAAAAAATATTTAGTACATGTACTTATTTCCTTTAAAATGCTAAATAAGTACTGAAATATCCTGAGTGCTTCCCCTTCTTCAACACCCAGGGATAAAATTTCTGGCTTTCTTAGCTAATGCATCAATCACTTTACTAGTCTGTCTGCTTATAGCACAGTGTGGAATGGATGTGCGTTTATTGGCATAATTTCTTTGAACTTTACTGCTTTGCTGAAAGTCCCAGCTAAAGCCTCTCTTGCTGCTGATGCTATGCAGGTGCACCTCACCTGGGATGGACAGAGCTCTGAGGCTGCTCTGAGAGCTCTGGACTACTGTTTTATAAGCACTATTCTTTGTGATGGGCCTATCTTCACTATGGACTTTATGTTTCCTCCCTGTGAAAATGGTAGTAAAACAAGTTTTTAGTTATTAACCAGAGATTTAATTTTCTTACATATCCATTTTCAGTGCAAGATGAAAATAATTTAGAATGTAGCTGATGAGCTGAGGGAGCCTGTAATAGGGGTAGGCCTGTGATGTAGGACACGAGGAGAGATGGTGTTAAGGGCTGGCTTCTTTCGCAATACAGGAACATGCTAGTTACAGTTTGGAGGCAGGGAATGTGAATAGGAGTGCTCATGTAGATTGGGATGCAGAAAGTAAAGTTTGCTTGGGATGAATATGGACCAATAAAACTGGGGAACACTAGAAGAAATTGCATACCTGAAGCTACTTACAAGGAGATATTCTTATCTTTTGAACAGAAATTAGTGCTGAGATTCAACTCTGTTCAAAGAACTTGCAAAAACACTTAAAATCCCCTTAATAACTTGCTACAAATCACTACACAGTATTGGCACTGAGATTTTAGTTCTGGCGTATTAAGTAGCATACAATCACACAGCTTGGAATTGCTAGCTCAGCACCAGAGAAGACAGTCCTGTAATGCAGATCCTTGAAATAATAATTAGGAAGATGGGTGGAAAGTTAACGGAAGTACTAAATAGGAAGATTTTTATTAACTAATAGACATTCACGTAGTATAAATGGGATTGCTTAAAAGACATGCATGGGAAGTTAGCATTCTTGAGTTTGTCACTGAAAATTGTATTCTCAGTACAGTGTGCAGCTATCATTGTGGTATAGAAGTACCACAGTGGCTGGTTTGTGAACATACTGAGTTTGTGCTTGAACCTTTATTCCCACAAGAATTATTTCAACAAAGAGTAGAAACTGAATAAGGAAAATTGCAACATAAATCTATCTAATTATGCCTAAATCTGTAACAAAGGTCTGGCAGAATTATGCAAACATACTTAGCTGTGTCATTCGGTACGTCTTAGAACCAAATCACTCACCTGTCACTTGATCTCTGTTGCATGTAGTCAGTCTTGAATTAAGAAAGCTTTATAAATCTGTAGAAGCTCTTGTCCATTCTCCCAGTATTTAAAGAATTAATGCAATACTGCTGCCGTGCTGAATATTTATATATGTTAATACATCTATATACAATGCCAGCACAAACATTGATCATCTCCTTTCTAAGTTGGTTCCGACAGAGAACTTGGAACAGGAGTTCACGCACTGGCCTATGCTGAAGGCAGTTCTAGCTGCCACGGGCCCATTAGCGCATCAATTTCATCCATTTACACTTGAGTATCTCTTCTGGTGAGAAAGCGGGTCTGAGATTTCATTGCTGCATGGTTTTAATCCCCTTGTAGCCTGACATGTAGCATCACCTGACCTGGGCATAGCTCCATCTTCCTGCTTACTCAAGAGACAATGTCATTGCTGTGCCTAACTGAAACTCAGTCTGCCGCTAATACTCCACCTTTCAACAACATAAAAATGGGGGGAATGGGAGTAAGCTAACTTAAAAAATTTTTTTTTTTACTTCAATAGAAAAGGTCATCTCAACAAGGGACACAGACTTAAGGTTTGAAGGTGAAGCGCTCTGCTTGGATTTTTGCAATGCCAATATCACCATTTAAGTCAAACAGAAAACAGCCCCTGGACCATGTGGAGGCTATGAGGAGTGTTATTTGGGAAACCATTTTTCTTAAGGAAGGCCAGCAAAAATAGTGGTGTGTGTGACCTTCACTAACTTGATAGGAGTTCCAGAATTTGTTAGTTGAGGAAACTAAATGGTGGAAGGATGTTCTTTGTTTCACTCAAGTCTTAATATCTACAGTCCTGTTATGAAACGTGGGTCTTATTGTGAGTGCTTTACTTATTCCCACAGGTCCCTTTTGTGAGGGAAGCTAGGACTGACAAAATCCAAGAAATCTTTTTATTTCTTAATTAAAGTTATCCTGTATCTTAATCTTAAGCTGTAGCATTTCTTGCCTGCTGATCCAGGTATTGTCTAGCCATCTGAAAAATGGAGCTAAGTAGTGATGTTGGTGCAGAAACAGGTATCAAACAAAGGCTGTCATTGCTACTGTGAACTGTAGACCAAACCCAGGCTGGTGTCTGTTGGCTTGCAGCCTTCCCTTTTGAGAAATGGGAAATGGCTGTTTGGGGAGCACTGTTGCCTTAGCAACAGGATGCCCCTTTTTGTGGTTGCAAGCTAGAGAGCACTTGGATCCAAACTGCTCCTGCTGTTCCATCTTTGAGGGAGGAGGATGTGGGACCTCCTGGACTAGAACTGGGAGTTCCTGCAGAAGTCCAGAAACTGGGTGAAATCCTTGAGGGATTGAACTGCTCTGGTTTAACCTACAAAATTGCACAATACATCCCATTGTTTTAATCTTCCTTATTTAGATAAACACATAATCTTAAAAAAAAATAGTCCCCCAAACCTCTTTCCCACAAAAAGACTATTTAAGCCATTTGCTACTTGCAATTTTAAAATAGAAATGCTCTTATTTTTAGACACTTCCATAATAATATTGTGCTACTGGAGCTTCTCTTTTGCTCAGCTGCTCCTCTGTAAACTTCCCTCTGTTACAACCTTTATTTTCCCTTCATTCTTATGGAATGGTATTGCTGAGGAGGCTTCCTGTCTCCCATTTTGCTTGAGTGCTCAAACTGTGGCTTACAGATTCAGCATTAAGTGTTCAGTTTAGCTTAGATAATGTACTGAACTTATATCTTCATTTAAGTGAATGACAGTCCTGACACAGGTATTGTCAGGATCCTTCTTCAGTATGTTATCCACAGCTGAACAAGCCTGAAAAGGCTTGGGAGTTTTTCCCAGCCTAGAGACCAGTGGGAAAAGCTGGGGCTGATGACAGCTTCTCGGAACAGCACAGACCAGTGGAATGAAGGATTGATGAGTTGGTAAGAAGAGGAGTTTGGCAATAATTCAATGGCAGGAAGGAGGAATGGAGAAGGAACACTGGAGCCAGGCCAGGTGCTTGCAGCTGACCTCAGCTGGCTCTTAGTTCAGTTCAGACCAGAGTAAAGGAAGTGCTTGTAAGCATTAGTTTATATATGGTGTCTGTGTTGTGAGTGGAGTTGCACAGGTGTGACAGGTGCAAGCTCATGCACATAGGACTTTAAAATATAACTTTTTTTTTGTTCAAATATTTTCAGATACATAGCATTCATGAGGAAATTTCCACAGACTTCTTACAATCCTTTGCCTCATGTTCATCTGTCAGAACAGCTAGCACCTTTCCAGTGATGACTTATGAAACCATGTGCATTAAGTGCTTAATCATGTAGACCTTGGTCACTCAGCATACTGAAAAGGCTGCCCACTTCCCTGCAAAAAAGTAATGAAAAACATTTTCAAAACTGCTGCAGCATAAACTTTCTCATCATGTAGTCCATGGCAGTTTTAATTTAGCTGTTTCTGAGGGCTCTCTTGTTGTGGCTACGTTCTTATATGCAATCTGCTGCACAGTCAACTCTTTGGTGGAACTTGTTAATTATGTAGGTTGGAATTTCTAAACAAGTGGCAGGTGTTAATCTACTCCTCGCAGTGTGGTCAGCTACTTAAAAGCCCTACTGCCAGGATTCCTTGCAGGTATTCAGTGAAGGTGTTAAAAATACAGCTGCTAATTCACTGCTATGGTAGGGTGCATTTCCGCTGAGTTTTGCTGCTGAAATCTGGGTATCTTCCTGTTCAAGTGGTAGTCTGCTCATGCCCTCAGGTGCCTTTTTTTGTTTTGGCATAGGGAGATATCAGTCTGCATGGGCTGAATGTGGCTTTTAGCCTTACATGTTGTTTCTGCCATTCCCTCTGCACTCCAATGCAATTGGGAATATTTCAGCTATACCTAAGAGTCTGCTGCTCCCCCAGGCTGCTGCTAGGTGTCAATGTGCTGCCCATGAAAGCCAGAACTGTGCAGAAATCTGTGAGCAGCATTATTACCTCTTGGTGTTAGGTCTGAACAATGTAATTGCCAACCAGTAGCATCCTCCTCCTTATTTTCAATTCTACTTGCAGATTTAGTTTTCTTTGCATTTTACTTTTATTAATCCCTTTCTCTCCCTGCTCAGGCACAGTGGGAGAAATATCTAGGGTTACTTCATCAGCAGACATACTCAGTAGCCTCTCTTGCCACCCTTCTGTATCCAGGGGGCAGCAAGGGAAATTTCTACTAGGTATACAACTTTCTGGCATTAGGACTAATGCTTCTTCAAGGTAGCTGTAGCTCTAGACTTCAGCTCCACACCCCTGTTTGCTCCCTTGTCTTAAAAGTGAGTATGTCCGACCTTGCAGTAGTTTGACTTTAGGAAGATGGGCTGCTAGCATATCTCCGGTTTCTCGTGCAGGAGGGATGTCAGGGCTCTCTTCTCTCTTTGCAGTGAAACTGCTCTGTAGCAGAGCAGATTCTCTGCTACTTTGTTTCATGGCTTGCTTATATTTTCTAGGGAGTGGGGAAAAAGTGTTGGGAACATGTCCTCATCTTTTCCAGCTGAAGGAGGTGTAGCCTGTATTGCTTTTGCGTTAAACTGGTTTTGGATGTGAAAGTAAATTATAAAACCAGAGTGGATTGATACTGGGGAAGGAAAAAGCTGACTTGTCAGAGAGGCAGTACTCAAATCCCAGGGTGTCTTTCTTCCTCTGTTTCCTCACTGCGCTGAAGAAATGACTGAAGATTAGAGATAAGAAAGCCTCCCATACTTGCCCTTGGCACCAGGGAAGGGAGGACTTTGGGGCTTTCTTTATTTATATTTTTATTTTGTCTGTTTAAGTTAAATTGCTCATGGGCAAATGTGGCCACTCCTACCTGAATATACAGAGAGTTAGTTAAGGGTACTTCTGCTTCCAGGTAGGAACAAGAATATTTCTGACGTATGAAGGTCTCTTCGCTGCAAATTCCTTGCTCATTCTCCCACCCTAAACTTGCCATTAGTAGAAAATGCTCAGTCATCTTGACCTTGTATCTGTTTTCTCTTCCCTAGTTAACAAAGATTGAGAACTAGCTGCTGGGTTAGTAGTTATTTCTTGACTGGCTGCCTGCCTCCTGGTGGGATATTGGCAGAGATAATCAGTGCGTTCCCTGATGCTGTCCCCAAAAGGCAGATTGTATACCAGTTGAGCAACTACCAGGTAATGGTAGCATACGTAACAAAGAGCTTCTCCTAAGGCTGCAGAGTAGGAAATGCTGCGTGCTGATCAGAGGCATGTGAATACACAAGGACAAAACAAGTTCCTTATGCTGTAGAGAAATTTTCTTTGTGGTTTTAAAGTTTGTTCATTCTGTGTGGGGAAATGAAAGGCATCACAAAATAAGTAGATGAAACAACCAAGGACAAGAGGTATATCGGGGATAGCTCTTTCACAATTTTTGATTTCAGATCAAGAAATAAACTTAACTTCTCTTTCCTTCCCCTGCTTTTAGTGATATTTGTAGCTATGACAAACACACTGTAAGACTGACTAATCAGTGTGCTGCCCTCCAGCCACCTGGGTACTCGTGGCTGCTAGGCCCTGTGGTTGTGGTATTTTACAGGGTCTGATAGTGTCGTCTTTGGAGTGACACGTTTGTCTGTCAGGAGAAATCCCTGAAAGAAAATCCCATTTGCCTAAACATAGCATAGACTATGTCTGTGATAGAACCAAGATAGCTCAAATGTGCCTTTTAAATATAGTATTTCTTTCTTTCAGGAAAATTGAGCAAGCCATTCCATGATTTAGAGTGGTTGGAATAGTGTAGTTTGTGCCTCAAATGCAGATGTGTTCTGTGTTTAGGAGGAAGCGGGGTGTGGGGAGAGGGGTAATTTACCTCTTCTTTGTAAGGCTGCCTTTTGAATAGGTGTTTGTAAAGCACTGGGGGCTTGGGGGAACAGATATATTTTCCAGTAATTGTAACAGCAGCAACAAAGAACCTGACTTCTGTAACAGCTTCCTGACACACACACACAGAGTCTCTTCAGCATCTCAGCCAGAAGTCCAAGCACTTTGCAAGTACTGGCTGACATTTCCACCTAGCTCTCCCTTATTTCAGCCTCAAGTTTTTATTCCAGTTCATTGCCTGTATTGTGGTAGTACCTAGAAGCCCTCATCAAGGGACACAAGTGCGCTAGGTTCTCTGCAAAAAAATAAACAAACCCAGAACTATTGCTGTCCACAATGTAAATATCTTCTTCTCCAGCACTTAGTCCTTTGGGTTCATTTTCTTTTCCCTCACCTGCATTCTTCTCGCTGATGATTTTAATTTTTGGACTTCCTGTAGTGTGTATCTGCCCCCCTCTCTTTGTATATTAGTTCTTCCCCCCAAGCTTCTAAATAAATAGCTTAGATAAAAATGAGAGGCCAGTGGCTGCTACACACTTGAAATGTGTTCTTTATTTAGATGCCCAAATGAGAGCTAAGTCTCACTTATTGTGAAAGTAGATGCAAGGCTGTTAATGGTGTTAGGGCTCAGGGTTGAGCACGAGGATCATTCAGGCCTTTGCTCTGCCCTTTGTATGATATGCCTGCACTGATGGAAAATCAGTCCTTCTGATGGAGACAATAATTGCCTTTCTTCTGTGGCTGTGTGTGCCCATACAGCCAAACCCTTGCAAATAGGGGCTGAGGTGTGGTACTTGTGTCTAGGCTGAGACCGGTTTTTGGATGTGTTGTGCACCTTTGTTACAATACCAAGTCAAACAGGTCAGCAGAATTGGCTTGTATTTTAAGCTCAGCTTTTGACTTCACCCTCAATGGAACTAAAGAAACACACTGACAAGGTCATTACAGGACTCAACTGGGAGTGAAGTTTCTGTATTAGCACTCAGTGTTAAGCACCAGCTGGGAAACAGCAAGTAAAAGCCCTGTTTCACGGGGTAATCTGTAGCCTGCTCAGATTTGTGACTGATTACGTCCCAATTTGGACACATCAGCAGTGGATTAAGGAATGAGGTTGAGGTTTCTCAGACATGCAAGTAAGTACTGTATGTGGCCATACTTGCTGTGTTCAGGAAGGTAATATTTAAAGTAAACCCCAACTTGCCTCTGTGGAAACTGCTTTTGTGTATCCTATTTCTGCACAGCATTTCTATATTGACATAACGTGTGAGACAGTTTCAATAGGACAGTAAAAAGAATTGATATATTACTTAGCTGTAAACTGAAACTGTTCAGATTTCAAAGTTGGAAGTAAATATTCTGGAGTGGTCACCTAACCAGGAATGAAGTGAAAGCTCTGCACTTCTGTAATGCTGTGCCACTGAGGTTCAGGGACTTTCTGCTTTTTACACAGATATAATTCAGCTCCTATTCCAGGACAGTTGCTTGTGTGTGGTGCTTGAACCCTAGTTCTGCATCAGTATTCTCTGGAGTATGTCTTGGAGAGAGCATGTTCTTTTTCTTGAGCAAGTTGGTCTAAAATAGTCTGTGTCCCAGAAGAGGTTTACAATGAACCAGAATGCCCACAGGACTGGAGTCCTGAGAAAGAGCAGTGAGTAATGCAGCAAAGTACTTACAAAGTGGTCAGGGAAAGAAGTGCAGTTGGACCAAGACATCCTGCTCTCTTGAGGAAATAACTGCAGGCAAACAGACCTTGGAAGTTTTCTTAATATGACTGCCTTTGCTCTAGGGAGCACAAGGGAGATGTATCTAGATCAGTAGTTCCCACACAGTTGAACAGGCATGTGTTAGCAAAGAGTTGTGGAACCCAGCATAAAGCTCTGGCTATGCTGGCATCCTGGAAAGGGTGAGGGGCAGCAGCAACCCTGGGACCAGGCTGTGGTGGGAGGTAGGTGATAAGCTAAGCACAGAATGCAGCCAATTTTGTCAAGGAAATCTTGGCTCCAAAAGGGCTGAGAGTTGCTAGTTTAAAGCAACAAAGCACCTACTCCCATTTCATATCACCCATAAGTAAGGGGCTTATTTCTTCCTTCTCCCTGTCCTGTTTTTCCACTCTTGAGGAAATGGTCAACAGATACTGAAGGATTCCTATTTAGTGCCATCACTGTCATGTGCCTGATCTGCTCTGTGCTGTTGTTAGAGAATGTGAAAGGACCAGTTCATGCCAACCTGTTTGTGCCTGTGTTGGTTCTGTTTCCCTCCCCACCCCTTTACTCAAATTCTATGGTATTTGATCAGAGTCCTCTAGCACAACCTGAAAAAAGAATCTGCTGCATGTGACTCTTCCCAGAATTTTTTCCACTCTCTGGTCCTAGCTAACCCACCTTTAAGCCCTCTTTTTGAAAGGTGCGGTCACTTTTGTCAGAAACTCCTTGAAAAGTCTTGCCTAAAGAGTGGAGGTATCCCACAGAGCGATCTGTTGCTTACTGTGTGGCTGAGTGCTTAGTTATGTCTATTTGTCCATCCAAGGATGTTTCCTTTTGAATCTTAGTTTACGAAGGATGACCCTGTGTCACATTGTGTGTCTGTGTGGGGGGTGGGGGTGGGGGGAGGGTTAACTTTTCATTTCATGATGAATGTAAAATGATAGCAGAGAAGACACTCTGAGATTCAAGTTGCCTCAGCTGCAGTGTCCCAATGGCACCTAAAACATAAGTTATGCAACAATATCATTATGCTGGACTTATTTAGGAAGTGTCACTAAAGAGTCTTCCTTTCTGACTCTCATTAACATCTTTTAAGATGATACTGTAGGATTCCTGAGTTCAGTTTGAAAGCTCGTGATCTTTTCATCCTTTCATTTCCAGTTAGGGCCAGTAAGACATGTTAATCAAAACAGCCATGAAGGACAACAGCAACGGAACTAGGCTGGTAAGAAGGCAATACGCAGAGTATAATCAAGTCAGGTTTGTTTTCTACTTCAGAGACACTAAAGTCAGCAAACTTACCAGTGTATATTTGTAATGCAGTATCTAATTTTGCCAGGTTCACTGCACTAGGATAAGACATACACATCAAAGAAGAGGATCTATGAATGCTGGTCACAGTGTTGAGCCGCTCTTGGTGGAGGGACAAACAACCTTAGGGAAGTGAAATTGCAAAGGAAAAGAAGACTGAAACTGGAAGCATTCTCTATGTGTTCGGTGAAGACCTACTTCACCTAATGGTTGAATGATCATTCTGCTGTATTTACCAGCACTACTGGTGGACAGGTAGAGAGGAGTATCACAAAAATTAAGATAGTATTTGTGGGAGCTTAAATCTGTCCCTGTGGCACAGCACAGATCAGAATGCTCCGAATGAAATGAATGACAGTGGAGAAACAACATTTTTAGTTGGGGTCCAGCTGCCAGAACAGATCATTTTGAGTGTGATTACTTAACAATTGTATAGCAAATCTTGAAAAAATCTTTCTGCCAGCCAAAAGAATTGCTTTATCTTTAAACATTCTCACAAAAATGGACAAAATTCCTACTACAAGAAGAATGTTTTGTCACTTGATAAGTGAAGAAAGTCAGATGCTGTCAGGAGTACACAAGTAACTTTGCTCTTGCCTACCTTGTTCTACAGAGCATGTTTGCTAATGATGGGCAACGATACAAAATTTTCCTTTCAAAATCGAAAGGTACTTAGTTACCAAGAAATGCTAAATTCTACCACTATTTCTCAGCTTGACTGATGTTTTAGACATTCTTTGGTGCTGTTGAAATCAGCTCAAATCACTGGTAGCTTTTTGTCCATCTTCATTAACTTGTATGTTAATGAGTCATATCTTTATTTTTCCATAAAACATTTTATGTAATGTGAATGGAAAATAGTCAAAATGGTTTCATCTGTGCAGTCTTTGCAGTTTATTAGCAACTGTGAGCAGATGAAAGAACAGAGGGAGGAAGACTGTTGCTGCCAGAAAAGCTAAATGAATGCAAAGAATGAAGATTTCTGAATCTTAAAAGTTCCAGGGAGAAAGTGAGTTTTTCACTCTAAAGAAATCCTTATGAGGAAAACTGCAGTATCCATGTTTGATTCATTTTGAAGTTCGATGTTATTCCTATGTAATATAGTCTTTGTGGCAAATACTGCACTGACTAAATGCATTATGATCAATGTTGTTACAGGAAATGATAAATGTATTAATAAGGAGGACAGACTAATGGACTCTTCTCACCTGCTAAGACAGTGGCTTTAATGCATTTCCATATGAATTAACCTGGCTGTGAATGCTGGTTCTTAGCTAGATCTGTGTGAAATAATGCTGTTTAACTTAATAAGGCATTTTTCGTTTTGCTTTTTTTTGTTGTTCCTCCCCCACCCCTTCTTTTTGATTCTGATCAGTTACAAACCATTGTTTCATTTTGAACTTTGCTTTTGAATGAATTTGAAAGCAGACTTTAAGTAAGTGTTCCTCTCTTTGCTTGATGTCAATAATAAGGTTCATAAGACCTCCCTCTGCTCATTTACCTAATATAAGTGCTGGCCTATAAATTGTCTCTAGTTCATCAAAACACATGATCTTTTGGTGAACCTGAGGCTTGCTTGGTCCTCCTTCCGAGGAACAAGATGATAGCCATGCAGTCTGAGGCTGGATATTTCAACCTTCCTATTATCAAACATCTTGGCCTGTGAACACAAACATTATTATTTGCATATGACCCCAAGTTTACTTCAAAAAAGAAAAAAAACCTCAGAGATTACTACTGAAGCATGTGTTTCCCTTTTCTATTCTTCCACTCTGTAGAGATTAAACAGCCACTGAGGTTTTGTGTTCAGTTTTCTAGAGCTGTAAATCATATAAACATGAGCGATCGTTGCCTGCATTCAATACAGTAATGTTATTGAACATTCCCAGTTTCACACCTAAGCAATTACCATCAGAATTATCAGACCTTCAGAAAATTCAGCCAAGTGTCACAAGCAGAACTCAGTCTTGGAAAGGGTTGAACAGGTCTGCATACCAGGACTGGGCCTCAGCTTCTTTGGGCCTCACTTCTTTCCTTTGAACCCTGAGGGGAGAAATGCCTCAATTGTGGATTTCCCTAATTGGCCTTACACAGAGGAGGCCTTGACACACCTTGACGGTTCACTTTCTCCATGTGTCAAATGATGTGTGAATTTGACCAAAAAAAAAAAAGGACTGCCTTATGAGGTGTGTGAATATTTAAAACAAAGTTAACGTTGCATATGACTGATAATGAGTGATTTGTTTTGCTTGTAGTGACTGTTTTGTGAAAATACATTGCCTGTTTTCCTCTAAGCATTCCTGCAAAAAAGGAAAATACTGTTTTTCTGAAGTGGTTCAGTTTTCAAGAAAGGAGAGTTAATACAATATATTTAGTGTCTCTGTTAAGAAGAAAAAGTAATTACGTATGGTGGTTCTGTTTTCTTTAAGAGTAGTGTTTGAATATGGGGAAAAAAAAAGATCCAGGAAGACAATAACATAATGGTGCATTTAGCCAGTCTCTAACCAGGAATTTCTGGATAACGTATTAGTGAGACAGAAAATAGCCAATTTTTGTTGTCAGTGATATATTAATGCTGAACATTCCAGACCCAGATTCAGATTGAAAACATATTGTCCTCTTTGAGATCCTTTGGGGAAAATAAAGGAGAATCTGTTTCTCCAAAAAAAGTTGGTCAAATTCATTTTCTGATTTCACTACAGTGAGGTTACAAATGAGAATTAAAAGCATAATGTGCAGAAAAAAGTCATCTTGCATCTTACAGGAAAGTACTCCTTGTGCTAGGTTATTTGGCTCATGTGTTGCCAAAACCGGTATGTCAGAGCACGTGTTTACTGCCTCCTCAGTGAACAGCAGATGGGACTGAATTACACTCATTGCCCTGACAGCACCCTTGCAGTGCAAGCAGAGAAGATAAATCCCATCCCTCCCGACTTTCCAGACATGGATACATTTAAGATTCAACACACAAAGATGGATCACTCAGATTTTGTGCAGAGTGTGACTGTCATTCACTTTCTGCATTTATATGCTTTAATCAGAGTGGTCTGTGCATCCCTTGTGTGTTACTAGCTTGCAAAAAACTATACAAGCAAAGCTGAGAGGTTCTGACATCCCAAGAGCACACAAAGAAATACTCATATTACCTACATGATAAAAATGCTGCAACCAGCTTAGAACAGAAATTTGTTTAGTATTTAATCTTACAACCCTCCTACATTCCTCTCAAAAGACGATAGCTTTACATGTACATAAAAACAGCCCTCCAGTTGTCTGACATGCTTCAATACTATAAAAAGATAAAAGGAAGGATGCAAAATACCCAGCTCAGAACTGAAGCACTTCATCAGATCCAAGTTTTGAAACTCTTTAGAATGCTTTGAGTTTTGTATGTGTTTGAAAGTGGGGAGCAAGATACTTGGAGACAAAATGGAAGGGGGTCATTAATTAAGTGCATGCTTCTCAACATCCTTAAATTTTTAAGATCCTTTCCTTTTAGGTAACTCTAGAACTGAGAGCAAAACCTTGAGTTTGTTTTATAAGACAAGAAGAAGAAAAGTATCCATCAGCTTTTTTGTATTTTATATAACTTTCATTGTTTTAAGAAACTTTCAGATTTAGTGTGTAATTATACAGTGTAGATGATCTGTTCTCTTCAATTTCTGATCACAGAATAACCCTAATATTCACTGTACTACAAATCAAATAGCAAAATACTGAATTTAGAGTTAGCATAGAGAGTTAAAGATAACCTTCTAAGATTTCAAAATGGTAACACTGATTTTAATATTTATTTTCCTCTGGTCACTTCAGTGTATCTTGGATTTATGTTCATTTGTGGCTAACAGTTTTAAAGATGAATGAAGACATGATGAAAACTCCTTTTAAAGACAGCTGGTCCTGTGGTACCCTTTACTTTATATTGCTTTTTATCGTGGAAGTTTAGTTATAAAAATAAGGCCAAACTGAAGAGACTGAGCTTGTTAAATATTTTGCCTATTAAGCATACACAGATGGTTGGTGATAGCATGGCAGGATAAGAATAGATCCTGACATCTATCCAAATGTAAATGTAGTATTAATTACATGCATTGTTCATGACTCTGCTCAAACATGCATTCCTAGAGAGAATAGTCCACTTTAAAACATATATTTACAACAGTTCCTACCAATATATATACCACAGAAACCTTAACCAAAAACAAGATTAAAACTATAAGTGAAATAAGATGGAAATATAGTCTGCTGAAATTGACAGCACGACCAGTTATTTTAAGTATTTCAGCTTTACATATAGCCTTAGAACATGATGATGTGGTAGGTGCCAGTTCATTTACTTCCATAATATAAGTGAACTTTACTAGGACTGTATGAAGTTCTGGAATGCTGAGGTCAAAAAAATTAGTGAAAGGGTGACAGAAATTCTCTGGGATTCAGTTTTCTCTTACAAATCAGGGAAAACCATTTTCTCCTGTGCTTTTCTGTTCTTTGTTTCATCAAATTTCAGCAAGAACTTGGTTGTAGAAAACAATATTACTGTATGCATGAAGAAGCATGTCAGGATCCTTCGAAGTTGATCTTATTCCCAGTAAGATACAGCTTTTGTCCCAGACAAGCATCTGATTTACATGTGGAATGCAAAAAGGAGAGAATCGAAAAGCAATGTTTTCCTTGGCCTGTGAAGGGATATTGTAGTCATCATCATCTGGGTAAAAAATGGACTTTGGAGTTTGAACATCAGTGCTGAACACTTGATACTGCTTAGGGGAATATAGAATTTCCCTTCACTGTGACCAAAATTTCATCTGTGATCAAAGTCCATAGTTCGATAATGGGACAATATCATAAAGGCTGGCTGTTGTATCACACTGGTTCTCCCTGGGATCCCGTTATGGTCACTGGAGACAGAAGCTTCTCTCAAGAGCAAATCAGAGCAAAAACTGATTTCAAGTGCATTTCCCCTTGGAGGATCCCCTCTCTGTTCCCACTGAACAGATGGGAAGTTTAGAGAAGCTGAGAAGCTGAAGTTAACCTTTTCATGGGGACTTCTGTGTTTCTTAGAGTAATGCAATCATGTCTTACTTCCCTTTTATTACAATTGGTTTTCCTTTAAAACGGCATGGAAAAAAATGCTGTGTTGATCAAAGGATTTATGAAAATGTGGCTCTGCAAACTTTCTGTATCTCTTATTCAGGATCAGAGATTGTAAAGCTTATAGGGTGGGGACTACTGGAACCTTTTTCTTATGAAGGTCCTTAATGAACAATGATTTAGCAGATAATATAAACATGCATGCTGTTTTGGAGGGTACTCACCTTTTTACTCTTGCTGGTAAGCTATTGGTAAGTTTTTTGTTTTTTTTTTAAACTTTTGCCAAGTAATTTAATGTTTGTGCGAGCTCAGAATGCCTAGAGGTGCTCTTGAGGGTAAAAGGAGTGGCAGAATGACCTTTGCCAATGGTATGGTGCCAGGGATGAATACACTACAAGTATTTCTTTAATGGCAGTTGCATTTTAAAAAGAGATGCAGTCATTTCAGCCACACGAAAGCTGAAATGCTTTGACAGACTTTGACTTTCCATGATATGCAATCTGACAACATCCACTGGAATTTTTCTTAGTGGCTTTGGAATTGCCACCTGCAAGTTTTCAGTTGATACTAAGGGTCTTTTTAGAAGGAATTTTCATTTAGTGTATGGCTGACTGAAATACTCTTGTAAGTTGGCATGTCCTGCAGAATAAAAGCTCTGCAAAATCAGTTTCTGAAGTCCCATGTTGCTTAGGTGCAAATGGTGACAGGCACTTAGGAACTGTGACTAATGAGACTCTCCATATTTAAAAAAAAAAGTTCATGTGTGGGAACCTCTGTGTATGTTTGTAAGAGATCAGGCAGTATATTATTGCTTCTGCTCGTTATAGATGAAAATTAAGGCTAGATATTTCTAACAGTTCCCTGTACTCTATAATTTGTGATTGTGTTCACAGCTCCTTAGAAGCATTTCATATTGGTACCCAAGCTCACCTCTTCTCATACCATTTGTTTCAAAATAGGAGGTGTTCTCCTATCCTTTTCCTCTTAATCAGAGATAATTTTTTGAAAGTATGTACTCTTTTAAAGTTTTAACTATTCAATTTAGTAATTTAAATATCCTACTGTTTTTAATCCTGTATTTGCACTACCTTGTTCAATTTAATGAGAAATCATTTAACTAACAACTACTGTTAAGTCATAGATAAAATGTAAAGAGATTCTTTCAAATTAAGCCTTGAAAGTCTGAGTAATGACTCTGTATCAGTTTTATCTAAGCATTCTTACAGTGTATCTCTGCAATTTATTGAGGAATTGACATGGTATTGATTTCAATACAGATCCTGTTCTATGTGCAAAAGCATCTGTCTTGTCTCTATGGGTGTTAAACTGTGGGTGAAACTTACAGCCTATTCTCCTTTTGGACAAATTTATAAAAGATTACAAAGTGACACCTGACACTAAGTATTTTCTTCTCCTCAAAGAATGTTACTTTATCCTCCATCTGGCTGACAGAGATTAAGAGAACAGGCTTATTTTAAAGGTTGATATAGGAAAATGTACTTTAGTCACTGTTTTCTAAGTCAGATGCTGACCATATGTACCAGAAGGAGGCTAGATCAAAGTCAACCTCCCAGAAACCAGGGTGTGGTTTTCACTGAAAGAATGAGTTTCAGTTTACAGGAGAATTGAAGTGGACTTGATATGGACAGAACTCTTTGTTTTGTTTTGTTTTAGCTATATTTGTGCTTGCCCTGAGTAGTTTTAGATGAACATACTTCTTGATAGTAAGCTTCTCTACAGTCCAAGGAAATATAAAAATATACAATCAAGGGAAATACAGTATAAATCCACTGAATTTTACTGGTAGGGGGGCATTAACGCCTCCATATGTTAGTGTAACTCCATTGATATGTTACTAGTATCTATCTTCTTTCATAGTTCTAGTTGTCAGCTGAGATTCAGGCTGTTTTACTTGAAATTCCCCAGAATCCTGGACAGGGAGGAGAATCCATTGTTTTAATGCAGTGTACATTTTTCTCAGTATGATGCCACTTTATATTTGATGTCAAAGAAGAGACTAGGATTTGCATGTGTGTCTGTTGACTCTTTTTTGTGACATGATGTGTTGTAGATTGAATACTGAACTGCTTTAACTGCTGCTATTGTAGAAGCAAAAATTCTGAAACAAGTGATCGTTCACTGTAGTGTTATTTTTCTGTCAAGTGCTATTCTTGTATGTATTTCTCATGGACCTCAACATAAACTTCTAATGCAGGCCAAAGGGCAAATTTTTTCATTATTTGATCTCATATGTTAGGACTAGCTATCATTTTGGTCTCTAATGCATGAAATATGGGAGATTCCATTTGAAATTGGCTCAGCATTTGAACGCTCTCCTATTTATTAAAAAAAAAAAAAAAAAACCACACCAATGGTTGTAGGAGAGCAAAGCTCAGTGCCAAAGAGTTAAAGGAAGACAAAGATTACCCAAAAGCTTTAAGAAAATGGTGCATGTTTGTGGAATAAAACTGAAGTGACAACCGTATCAATCTGTAGTGAGTGATGTGGAGATAATTTTCAAGTCCTGTGTAGAAAGAGCAGTTTCTTAGAAACTCTGAGTTTGGGGAACTTTGGATGCCTGTGACTTCTTATAAAATACAGTATTTTCAGTTAAAAATACTGCAGGATATTCTAAAAATAGTTGTTAAAATGTAAATAATGAAAAAGTGTAAGAACTGTATGCAAAAGTGAACAAATAAATGTCTTATTCATTAAAATGAAAGCACTACTTCAGTATTTGAGGCCCATTTGATAGGTATTCAAACCACCTGTTGAAATCAGTAGTTCACCTAGTGCAATTTGAATAATATTGATTTACAGCAAAATATGTACATTTTGGCTAGATAACAGATTCTCCTAGGGAGTTCTTTGGCATGATGCTACCTTGGGAACCTCTGACCCAAACAGTAACCGTAAATGTTTCTCAAATTGCATCACTAAACAGCAAGAGACTGCTTAAACTTTCAAGTACAGGGATGCAAATTTGCTTTTCTGTGACAGTGGGCGTTAATAAAACAGAATTTTGACTTGATCCTTGTGTGGTATAGCTACATGGAGAATATGTGGAGACATGCTTTTCCTCTTAGTATTTGTCTATAGATCCCACTGGACTAGAGGCTGTTTTTTAATGCTCAGATTATGCATGTTTTAGAATTTTCCTGAAAATTAAGTGGGATTCTTTAATTTTCGCATATCAGAATCATGCTATTTTGCAAAGTGACTAGCACATTTATTCTGTTTAGACCTATACTATACATCTCTAACTCTTGGCCAGTCCTGTTCAGCCATAATGCGTCCTGTCTGGACGTGAGCAGTTATAGCTGAGGGTATTGTCAGTGGTGTGAGCTATTCTGGTCCTTTAGCTTTGATTTGTACCTGTTAAATATATGGCTATGGCCCGCGACAGTCAACCCATGAAATAAGAACCAGGAGTTGAATGACTAAATTATATTCCTGCTTATACTTACTTCTTTCCTTTCAATGGAAAATACTGAAAATTGAAGATGTCAGGATTTTACTCAATCTCTGTGTTGATGCCAGTATCTGACTTAAAGGCTGAACACACAAATAGAGATTCAATGTGGAATCTTTCTGCTTCATTTACCTGCAGACTGACTTGAAGATCAGATCTCTATGGCCAACTTTTCAATAATTTTTTTGAATGTCTGTGGTACCACATACTGAATAGTGTAGCCAGTATCTAGTGAGAGACTTAAGCACATGCTAAATTCTAAGCAAATGAATGATTATTAAATAGTGAGAAAAAACATTTTCTTATCTCTGTTACATTATTATAAATTAAGGATAGTTTTGAGACTGCAATAGCAAATTTGGGATTACAATCTGGTACAGAAAGTGAGGAAATGAGGGCAGCTGCAGCGATTATGTTCTTAAAATGAGGTCTAATAAGCATGTTCTTATGTTTTTATCAGGATCTTCAAATGTATAATTTTGGAAACCAGAACCTCTCATCTCATTTGATATGCATATATTTGATATTTGATATTTTCTAAGCTGTTCTGCTTGTACTTTTATATCAATGGCATACTGTAACACAATGAGTCAACAGTACCTAGACAGACTTCGGTAAGTTCGTCAGTGTCCTGATGACACTTGGAAAGATTCGTATGTGCTTAGCTGTGTCTGTACTGGGTTTCTACATATGATTTACCTATAGATTTATTTCTTTTTTTTTTTTTTTTTTTTGGCTAAACATTATTTGGAAGTACTCATAATACAGTAGTAAGAGTTTTTGTTTAAGTCTGTCATCTTGTTTAAGTCTATCTCTTCTGAATGAAAAAACAACTATTCCTAAGAATGCTTTACTTTATGTTCTGATTATATCTGAATAATTTGTTTGTTGGGATTTTTGTTGTTGTTTGGGTACATCAGGAGTATATTGTAACTAGTTTTCAAAACTAGTTACAAATTCAAGAATCAATTTTGATTTAACTTACTTTGGTATAAATAAAGAGCTGCTATAGTCAAGTTTAATCACTGTTGAGTTATTCTATAAGTAGAATCAGACCCAAGGGCCTAAAACAGATCTCTCTGAGGTAGGAAGCGACAAAAAGAATGAGACCATTGTAAATGCAAACATTCTTTGAGGGCTTGAAATCTTTGTAAAACAAGCCTGTTGCAATGTTGATTCAATGGATTAGGAGCTGCTGTTTAATAATGTAAGAATACTAAAATTCTCTATACTTAAGAGGCCTGGAGAGCAAGGTGATGGCTTTCTGGGTTATAAGACCTTCCTCAGTGATCTAAGAAGAATAAACAGAAAGGCTTGTCCCAGGGATGAAAAAATAGGAAGGATCTGGAAGAAAAAGCAGCAGATAGTAAGTGCCAAGGACTATGTCTCCCACATTTCCAAGACAGGTTTTTCCACTACTGGTTCTAAATATCAAAGCATGACAAAAGAATATTAAGAAAGAAAATTTTTCTCAACTAACAATGAAGTGAATTGTCAGAAATAGTAAAGAAAGGCTGGAGTTGAGAGTAGCTCTGTTCAGGAAATCGAGTCCTAGATTTGGGAAGAAAAATGAACCTTGGGAAAAAGCAAAGGTGCTTAATACTTATCTTACTCTTTGTGTGTGTGTGTGTGTGTGTGTGTGTGTTTTGTCTGTGGATTTTTTTTCCTTTTTTTTTTCTCCTTGATTTGTCTTTTCTTTAAAGCTACTTTGGCTGTAGCAGGATTGTGCGATCATGTGTATTTTTACATACCACTGGTGTATTTATGGAGGAAGGGTAACGAGAGGCCTTGACAGAAATCCTACTATGCGAGGTACCAGAAGCAGACCACTGCGGCCTCTGCCCTACTTTGGTAGTCGGAGAAACTTGTGAGCACGTCCTGGGCCAACAGGCACTGAAACAGACCTGTTTGGCAATATCCTCAGAGGGCCTGGAGAACAGCTCTCAAGCCCAAATCACAGGCAAGCTACATTAGTGAAAAGGCAAGATTTGCAGAATGTGGTTTAAGCAGTGTGAATTTGGGCTGATATGGCTACCTAATGCTCAGCGGTGGATTAACACGCTGGAGATCTAGCGTAGCAATAGCCTTATTTCATGCTTTCAGTTGCAAAAAGATAGCTTTAATATTGTTGGGATTTATTAGATGTTGAAATAGTTAATAGTCATCCCAAGAGATTGCTTCATGGTTGGGTATCCTCAACTGTGAACTGTCTTGCTTCCAAAAATCCTAACCACTGTCCTTCTTTTTTGGAGCTGTGCTATGCCTGTGAATGCTTACTCCATGGCAACGGAGTAACTGTGGCAACATTTAACTTCATTTGAGCAGCAGGGAATTTTAGCCTTGGGGATTCTGGTTTATTTCTTTGCCTTATGTAAGGGCTACATATGAATTACTGGAGACTACTAATATATGCAAAACAATGACACAAGATTTTAAGAATGAAAACTAAGGTACATATTTAGACAGGTTTTTGCTTCTCCACAATTATGGTATGTAGAATTGAAGAGCTATCATTCCTGTCGTGCAGACTCTGTAAGCACCAAAATACTGTCCCCATGCCCAGGTAAAGACATGGGTAAGGGAAAGCTCTTCTGTAGGGAAATCAAAAACAATGTGGCAGTAGATGGCGCTCAAGAATATGCAGCTCTGTTCATTTAAAACTGTACACACAAGCATTGTCTTCTTTCTAGTCTTTTCCAGGATCTGTTAATTCAACCCTGAAAGCTATCACAAGGATTGTTACAGAGAAGCATAAGGTATTTCCTCACTTGTGGTGTCTGTTCCTAAGCAGAAGGAGCTCTTGCTGGCCCAAAAACTTCGAACCCCAAACTACAATTCCTATTGTTATAGACATGTGCCAGAGTTGCACAGTTGCAAGTGTGGAATAAAACATACTTAACATACTTCTGGAGGATTTATGTGAAAAAGTTTAGGGATGCTCTGCTTCAGATTAATTTCTAGCATACATGTACAGTCAGGAACCTCAAAAATATTTTTCATAGTCATCAGTGGATTTCTGGTGGCATGGGCCAAATTCTACTCAATAGCACTGAGTTCTCTTAGAAAATAGGCTCATTTCCTACAGAATAAACGATATTTTAAGACTCCAGGACTTTTATACGACTACAAATCCAGAAGGTGTCAAACTCTTTCTGAATTGGGCTAGTTGTTCTCTTTCTAGTCTGTTTCTCTATGTGGTTTTAAACCTTGGCTTTCTGGTCTTCAAACTAGCTTTCTAGTTTGTTGATCTGTCACTATGGATTTGAGTCTGTCAGTGCACCATGTCCTGTCTGAGCATTTAAAGATGTTAGTCCTCAGTGTTGTGTGTTTGCGAGGAAGAAGGGGAAGAATGCCAATAGGTTAGGGGAAGGTTTGTCAAGTTCCAGTTCTTGCCTCAATCTGAATACTAAATATAAGTGTACTTTTCATTATTGACTAGTACAGAAGTGTCAGCTGTTTCCATGTGCAAATGAACTACATGCCAGACAGTTTTTGTCAGGAATGCTAGGAGGGTGACTTTTTGCAGCTCTTTCAAAATGCTTTATTTATCTGTGACTTGAGCTGAACATGCACATGCCCAGGATGGTAATGTACAAAGCTCGAGGAGCCGGAGCACTCTAAGGATTCAGAGATATCAAAGCCTTTGTCAAAAAAGACTTTTTTTTTCTCCCCATCTCAGGCTACTTCCTTGGTAATATATATTGAAAATAAGAGAAGCTGCTTTAAACCTTAAAGGGATGACCCTGTGTGCCAGGAAAAAAAATAAGTCTTTAATTCAGGGCACGTCACTTTCACTGTTTTTAAAAATGAATCAGAAAGATGAGTGCTTTTTGACTTGACGTGAGCAGGTTCCGTACTGTAAAATCACCTTCAGGAGACCTGAAAGCTAACACAGACATGTTAGGAATTCTGCTGACGACTTGGACAAGTGATTTGGAGGCCTTTTTTTTTTTTTTTTTTTGGATATTGAGTAAAAAATCCACTCAGAATAAATAGTAATGATATGATGAATGAGTGAAATGATATACAGTGGACTACAGATGTCAGCTGGTTACTGTCAGTCTGTGCTTCAGTGAAAGTACACAACGTGGCAGCAGCTGAACTGGTGACTAGATAATTAAAGCTGTCAGCTGCCAGTGACTCAGATTATCAATGGCTCATTGGTCTCTAATTTCCTTTCTCAGAAATGTTGGTGAATGTTGCCACTTAGTTATGTATATTCGTAGGATTTCAGCAAAAGACATACTCAAATGATTTTTCTTATGTTTCCACTTTGGCAAATTCTGTTATGTCAGTGTGAATAGACTAGACCTGATCTGAGGGACATGGAAGTCAATGGATAGAATCTCAAGGGAAAATAGACAAAAGATGATATGGTGAAAAGACTAGTTATTTCTAGTTTGTCATTGGCATCTTCCAATTGAAGAAGCTAACATTAGTTAATGTTAGCTTTGATAATTTCTGAAAATGTGGGTTGTCACTGTTCTGGCTTTTAAAAGAAATTCAAATTAGCTCTGAACAGACATACCAGAGGAAAAGGGGATCAGAGGAACTGTTTTCATTGTTTACTCAAACTCATGCTATAGCTGTTGAAGTGTGTGACCGCTTTAGGCTTAACATTTGAAACAATAATGTAGCTTCATTATTATTACTATTTTTTAAGCCCATTTCCTTTCACTTTAGAACCATAATGTGTGCTTTGAGAGGCATGATAAGCATTTAAAAAACTGTCAGCCTAGCTGTCGGCAGTATTTGCACACTGATTATGTATGCGGATTTTTGTCTCATGACAAAATTTTTTTTGGTAACCAAAGTCCTGAAATTAAAACTACTTCAATTCTTTAGAAGGGCCCAATCCAACTTCTGTTGCACTGAACTACCTTTTTATTTGCTATTTTCATAAAATAAAAACCCGAGTAGAAAACCAACTACCCCAAAACTAAGAGTCCTACTTTTAAGTGATTTTTTTTTAAAATAAAAATACTATATGGTTTCCTAGGAATAGCTTCAATGTCATGATGTAATATTTTTTCCTTGTTTTATTATCTTCTCAGCAAAAACAAACTGTTGTATATATGAAAATGAACCAGGGGTGGAACTCAGCCAAAAGGTGTTAAGTTACCTCAGTGTAGGCAAAACTTCTTTGTTCTTTTTATACTTATTGGAAGAAGTTTAGTACTGTAGAAATGGATGTAAAATGGCATCTCCGACGCAAAGTTTCCACACTGTTTTGCCATTGCAGTCTCTGAGCATTGCCAAACGTTGGTGGAATGTTCTTTGTTCTGGGCCAAGCAATGAGTGACTTACAGAAAAGTTTGGAAAAGCCTGGTCTGCAGATCTGAAAAAGCACAGCAGATGCTGTGTGAAGTACCTTCAAACTCTGCTCACTCTTCAGTTAAAATCAATATCGCTGACAACAAAGTCCATATAAACTCAATCAGTTATCTCCTAAAAAACACTCTCCTGGTTGTGTCTCCCTCTGTGAAACACATCCTTAGCTTTTTCTAAAATCTCTGAAAAAGGATTTTTAGTTGTTTTGCTTTTGATTTTTTTTTTTTCTCTTGTAGAATGCTTGGAAAGTTGTTGCATTTGAACTGTTTTGGACAGAGTGGTGAATCGTTGTCAGATAATGAAGTACAAGAGGGCCTAAGAAATGTACTGTGGTAATGTTCATCAATTAGTTGCTATTTCTTGGACTCTATGAATTCTGAGCTAGCAAACTTAGAGAAAGACTAGAACAGTTGGATACCCATAAAACCATACAGAGGTTGGATATCATAAACCATAAAGAGGTTTTAACCTTCCCATGAGCCACTTTTTCCTACTCCCCTCTGCTGCTGCTAATACTATCCATGTTGCTTTCCCCACATGCAACTTCTCTGCCAGTCAGTATATTCATGCATCTAATTTAGGGAACTGGATAAAAACCACAATGCTCTGTTGAGCTTGTGCAGCAAGGAAGCTAGAGATGGTGAACACACTGGAGCCCAAAATTTCTTGAAGACTGAAGCTCTCCACCATGTGTCACCCTATTTTGAGACTTACCCATACTGCATGATGTCTTGGATGGTTTGTCTTTAATCAAATGCTCATTCTAGAGAGCTCTTGGAAATCAAGTATATTCTGGGAGCAGATTAACAAAGGAAGTGTCTTGAAATGCACTTATATGCTTATTTGTTAGAACGGAGGCATTCACAAGAATCATTCATTTACAAAAGAGTTATGAGGGTATCGTTACAGCCAACCAACCATAATTCAAGAGAGTCTTTCTGCTGGCTTTGGTGAGAGCAAAATCAGGGCAGTGCATTATCAAAGTAAGATCAAAATCACAAGAGATAAAAGTGGGAAAATAAATCATAAATATATTCACCTTTTACCCAGTTTCTGCTTACAGACTGTAGGCAAGGATGACTATCAGGAGGATCAGTAGCAACTTTGTTTTATTTCAGTGTATATGAAGATAGAAGATGTGTTGTTGCCTTTGGTCTATTTAAAATGCAAGCTGCACAGCTGGCATCACTTGGCTGTGAGATCTATCTTCTTAATAACTTTACATGTAGTATAGTGGCTGTATGCGGTACTGTTGGTGTTTGTAAGAAGAAGAGGGGAAAAAAAAAAGCTGGAGAGAGCAGTTTTCAGCCTGTCCATCATTCTTGGCAACCAGTCCACATGTGAATCCTCAAGCTGTAGGTTTAGTTTAATTTGTCAATTGAAAATGGAAGTCAGCACTCTGACAGCTCTGTTAAATAACATATGTTTAACAACATAGATTATGAAGAGCATCTTTAAAAAGAATAAGGCTTCAAGATGCTGAAGAAACATTTACCCCTCAGAGAAGAATCTGCCTTCCCCTTAAAAAATAAAAGATTACTCTTTCCTAGTTCTTCTACAGTACTTTCCTAACTTGTATGCCAGCCTGGCCTGATTATACTGTCTGTTAAGAAGTTGCCCAGGAGTTCCTGGTTGTGGCTGTTACAGAGTTTAACCTCTTTGGCTAAAGTCTTCCATACTGGATGTCTGGTTTCAAAGGGAGATCTGAAAAAGTTCAGCTAAAGCATAAAAGGGGTTTCCAGAACAAGTCTAAAGAAAAAAAATACTGTTTTTTGATGTAAAGATACAGTGAGACAAAGAGCCAGGTAAAGTTGAGTGGGAGGCTAACTGGATCAGTGACACAGAGAGAATATAAAGAATTGCCTCGAGGGGTGGGGACATTCAGAGAGGAGCCTGGGAGACAAACTGAAAAAGGGACCAGACCTGGTGTAGGAAACCTAAGTGAGAACTGCAGGTTTTTCCTCATTTTTAACACATGATCTTGAGATACTAAAGAGGTTCTAATTGTCCCCTGCATTCTAACACACACTTAATCCAAACTCTTCTGCAAGTAAAGTAACATGGTAAAACAGTTCAAAAAGGGACTAGAACTCCAGTTCCGTGACCGAATACCTAATCTTGTGCAGTGTGGATTGTGGCTCCTATCAGATGAGAAGGAAGCAAGAGCCTCATCTACTTGATTGCTGGTCTTGCCTGGAAGACAGTGGTTTACAGCAGGAAAGCTTCAGACTCATAAACTACTTCTTACACTCACAGTTTGTGTGAGTGCTTGAGGACTGTTCCTGTGTCCAGTCAAAACACATAATTTTTTAAGCCACTCTAAAAGATAAGTTCTTTGAGAGAGGTGATTTGTCAGAAAAGAGAACAGAGGAATTAACCTTAAAATATCAAACAAAAGAATTTCGTATTTCCAGTTAGATCACCTTCTTCTCAGAGCCTGGAATAGAACTCAAAATTCCTCACAATTTATCTGCCATCAGTAAATGAAGGCAAAAAATCATTGGGCAGTGTCCCATTTTCATCTTGCCCAGGTCCACATAGGAGGCAGCAATCTGTGTTGCCTTCTGTTTCTATTACCTTCTCTAGCAGAAGGCTGTGGTGTGGGTTTAAATGGTCCATCCCAGCTGTGATAAGTTGTTTGGGGTGTCAACATTTATAAGCAAGATGATGAAATTTATATTTTTTTATTTATATCAAGATAATATTAAAAGAACATTGCTGAAGTCATGAAGGAAGATACTAAAATGTTTTGGAAGTATGGCAGTCTGTTGAACTGCAGCTCTCTTTTGTGTTCTCTGTATTCCTCCCACTGATTTGTTTGTGGATTCCACAGGAATCCAAATTGGAAATAAGTTGCATGTGCTACTGTAACACTATTGGACCACTTACTGTAACTGCTAAGGGGAGAGAGAATTAAGTCTGCCCACTCCTATGTTCTAATATGAGTTGCAGGATTCCTGCATGAGTTGTGGATCTAAAGCTCTTACTTACTTGCCCACAGTAACTGGTGAACAGTAGGAAGTGCAAACGCAGACTCTTTGTCTTAATGCAAAGGAATATGTTTATCATTAATTTGATGGGATATATCCTGCCTGAAAAACTTAGCATAACTCATAAAAATGTGCAAATAAAAGATTAATATGATGAACAAGTATAAAACTTTCACAGGCAGTAAACAGAGCACTGCTCCAGTGCAACCACTTGACAACTAATTGCAAAATGCAAAAAACCCCACAGAAAATTCTAAAACAATAACTCTTCTTCATAATGGTTAGGAAAACAATTTACACAGAGATCAGCATCTGATTCTCCTCTTCAATGTGTCATTTTCACTCACAGATAGCTTCATTAACTTTACTGGATTTACTCCTGGTTCATAGTTGTGTAACTGTGAAAGGAAGGAGGTCCTCAGACTGTAAACATAAATGCATGTAACTGAGGCTTTCTTGTAGTTTGGGTACACACAGCTGCTGGTGACGTTAGTCATTTGGATGGACTAGCTAAAAGAAAGAACTGTGGATCACTTGATCTTTTTTTTTTCTTGACTTTCAGGATAAATTTATAGTTTAATCAAACTACTAGAAGACTAATTAGAAATATTTTGGAGAGGTCAGAGTTTCAAATAAGCTGGTTTCCTTTCATGAGTCACCATATACTGCCTTGTCAGTGCCTAGGCAATGAAGTTTATTTAGTAAGCTGTTTTATGTAGTTAGTGTGGTGGCATTCTCATTTTCCACTTCTGTACTCAGTTGCTTAATACATACTAATTTTGGAGGGTTGAAACATGGTATAAATGATCTTAGTCTGTAAGGAACAGTCTTCCTTCCCAGTCCAAAAAATTAGGTTCAGTTCTCAGAAATAAGAATGCAAATAAAAGCCATTATAAGACCATCAGACATTTCTACAGAAGAATAATACAAAAGCTCTTCTGTTTGCTAATCCAAGAGATCAGTTGGCCTCGTTCCTCCGAGGCATGACTGTTGGGAAGAAACTGGAGGGAGTTTCTTCCATCCTTTGTCATCCTGCAGGCCTGTGAAGTCACAAGCATAATCTTTGTTATGTCCATATGAGAATTGCATAGAATTAGAACCAACATGAAAAAGAAATGGAGAAGCCATGATGAAGCTTGTAAGCTCTCATGGATGGAGCTGGAGCTCCATGGTCATGAAGGGAGCATACACCACACCTTCAGTGACTGCGTGTGTGAAAGTTTCCTGTGTTGTGTTCTCCTGAGCTGCTGTGCCTCTTGACGTGCCTCCTGGGACAGCTATAGCTCTTCATTTTGCAGTATCAGTTATTCTCTTGGGCATGAACTGTACACCAACTCATGGAAAAGTTTATTGTCCTCAAATACAAAGGATGCTGGGTTTAAAAATACAGTTGTTTATGGAGATCTGCTTATAGGCATTATTTGGAATTCAATTTTTGTTGTCTGAGATGACAAAGCAATAGGATTTCTCATAACAGGCAGGAAATATATTACTCTCTCATGAAGAGGATATTACTCAAGAGACTTTTCTTGTCATTATTTAGTACATAACATAAATGCTCTAGTTTTACCATCTGCAAATTTAATAGCAATATCCAACAGTTTTTTTGAGGTCAAATAATTCCCTGTTTTATTTGTACACTTGAATTACTGGTAATTTTGTTTCTCTGACAGTAGTTGGACTGGAAACATCATTGTGCTAAGTATTGTATGGTCACATTATAAACACAGTCCAGAGGTTACAGGCTAAATGACTAGCAACAAGATGCTTTTACATTTATGGGACTATCAGTTGTCTTTTCTTTCCCTTTCTTCCTACTTTCTTGGAAAGCATTTGGGGCTGTCATCTTTTGTTCATGGAGAGGAGAGGGATTTCTTACGATTCTCTCATCCTGTACCATGCTCTCCAGCAGTCCCTGGGTGATAACTGTGACAACTTCATCTTGCTTGATGTAGGTTTCGTACCTGCGAGTTTGTTCTTCTAGTGGTAATACCTATACTCAAGGACCACACAGGTTCTTAAAATATCATTATTTAGAACAACTGCATTTATGAAAAAAGATCTTAAAACAAGAAGGTGAAACAATAAATAATAAAGAAGGTCTAGCTTACAAAGTGTGTATCCATTAACTGTTGTCCATGTTTTTCTACAAGAAATTTTGAAGGTGATGGAGACCTGCAGTCCACTATGTTGCTGAAATCCACTATGTCTAGTGAATCCACTGTCCACAGTCTGCCTAAAGAGGCTGCACTTAATGGTCTCCTCTATCTTCCCAGCATTAACCTTGTGAATTAAATTATTGTAAATCATTTTATATCTTTGATATCTAGACTTCGGGGCCTGGCAATTCTGTGCAATTCTGTGCTTGAAGTAAATCAGTGTCCTAAAATATTTCCAAGGTATTTGCTGATTGACTTCTTATCCAGAAAAAATTTCTTACTTTCTATTTGCTTTTCCAACAGCTTACTAAAGTGGAGAAGCGTATCCATGCCAGAAATCTTCCTTAATCTCTCTCCCTTAAGACTTTATACCATGCCAGGCTGGATACAGCATTCACAAAATTATTCCACACCTGTTTTGTAAGTGTACTATAAGGCAGTTCAGGTTCTGCATGAGAATAAGCAGCAGAGAATAGTTTTGGAAAAGATGGTTGGGTAAAGACTTAGCATCACCTTTGTGCAGTTTATTACCCATGCTTATTCTCAGCTTAGTTGTTACCTGATGTGAGGCTTTTGTGTGTGTTTCAGTGCAGATGGTTTTTAAGAAGAGGAATGAAGGATGATAGTGTGATGTTGTAATTAATTCTGTTGAGTTGCTTTCCCTATGTGTTAAGAAAATCCCACCTTCTATATTCATTCTGCAATGGTTACTCTAACAGTGGGGTGATAATTTTTATGGAACTGCTGTTAGGAGGGAGAAAATTATTTTAAAGAAAAGCTCTTTTGAAGAGCTCAAAGTGATCCAATCTGTGCTGATCACCAGTTAGGATCTTCAGCCTGGCAAATTGAGAGTCTGGGACTCTCTGTCTGGTCCCAGTAGTCTGCCTAAGTAGAAGGACCTGTTAAATTTTTTCCTCTCGCAGAAAACTATGTGAAAAACAATTAGAAAAGTAAGCATCTTGTTCAGAGGACTTTTGTTATACTCTCTTTCTTTCTTCTTTTAACTAGAAAGTGCAACTCTTGCATACTTACTATAAACAAGTTTCTTTTAAGAAATTCATAAATCTGGCTTTAGAAATCCATGGAGAATAAGGGACATGTACCTATAAGAAATGGGATGATGGCATTGTGTCTGAAGCATGTAATACCTAAAGAATGGCCTGTCAGTATCAGTAACTGGATTGAAAGAATTATTTTTGTTCCTGAGCTAACTGGTATTTGAACTTATGCCCAGGAACTATAGAAAAAAGGTATGTCATGGATTACTTAAAAACTGAACATAGAAGGAATAGATCAGCTATGTACAAAGACTTAAGCAGGAAGGTGTTTTGCAGGACTTCCGAAAGACTGCACCAGTTGAGGCTTTAAACTAGAACTAAGGGAAGCACTGAAAGATGCCAACAAACCAGTTCAGAAAGGACAATAAGAGACTGTGTGAAGGATGAAAATCCACCTGGAAACTTATAAACCTTTGGAGATTAACTAGGTGATTCTGATATTCTTTATGTCTGTTTCTTGACTATATGTTGCATCTTTCATACAAGCTGTATCCTGAAAAAGAAGCTATGCCTGCAGAACATAGCTGAAAACAAAAAAAACAACCCCCTCCCACCCCAACAAAAATCCCATGAGGCAAGAAAACAAAGCTGACAAAGAGACTCCAAGTATTGAGGTAGAATAATAGATCCAAGATGCCAGGAATTAGAGACAGAGAAAAAAGTTTCTGAAACCTATAGTAATTTTGAGTAAAGAGATCAAATACTGGATGAGAAAAGGAATAGAAGAGAGAGATAAAACTTCAGAGACTAGAGCAAGTTCTTGATGATTCAGAATTTAACTTTTTTTTTTCTGTTTACGTCTTTTTAATTGATTCTAATTGAAAAGGAGGGTATCTAATTATAGATTATGTGATTATGGTTCAAATGATAGACCACGATTATAGAATCATCTGGGCCATGTTTTTAAAGCTTTGCTTTGTATATGCAAATATTTTTAAAACTGAAATTTTTCCCAGTCTATTCTGACAGCAAACAGAATTGCTGAAATGCTGTTTATGAGTAGTTTTGATCAAGACTATAATGGTGTTTGTCTTCAAGTTGTTCTTCTCTGCATAGTGGATTTTTAATCGTTATCAGTTTAGCATGAGCATTGTTGGGAATGTAGTGCACATGCTTGTGTGTCCTTAAAACCAACTAGAAGCAAATCTGAATGGTGAAATCCTGTTTCCCAGGAGCAAAGCTCTCACTGATTTAATTGGGCCCAGTATTTTTCACGTGCTACTAGTGGCTTCAAGAGTAAATTTAGATACCTGCTACCCAAATCAGCTGTAATTCAAGATATCATTAGTATAGGAAAAAAACAAATGAAAGATGTTTGATAAAACAATTTATGCCTTGGTAAATTTTTACATTTGAGTATTTTCTTAATTTAATGCTAATTATATTTATCAACACAATAACTTATGTAATTATAATAGTAATTAGATTTTTGATGGCACTCGCTGCTGACTTTGCCAATCCATAACTAACTTGCCTGAAATTTTGCATACACAATGTGATTCTGAAAAGTTTGGAGCATATCAGGTCAAATGCACATATTTAATAGTTCAAACACTAGAATGGATTTCAAGTCTAGCATATTTCCTAATTTTAATGAAACCATGTAGTTCAATTTTACTGATATAAACATGTCAACATACTTTTTTAATACTGTTCCTGACAAACATGAAGTAGTTGACTGATCTTCTCAAGATTTCCCAAGTTGTCAAAGTCTGCGACTAGCTTTGGTGGGGTGGGTAAAGGGTTTACTTTCTAATGGATTTTTCATGTCTGTATGGCCTCTTACAAACTGTGCGCTGAAGGAATACACAGGAATGAAAATAAAGCAAATAGTCTAAAAAAGATCATGATTTTTGCCTAATCTGTAGGTTTCTTATTCACTGCTGTCTTTTAGATAGCTTGTCAGTCGGAAGATGTGAGGAATTTTCTTGGCCATTACTAAGCTGGAAATAAGGTTAACTTAAGCTGGTATGCAGTTTGGAAAACATCTTCAAAAATAAGCCAAAAATAACAAGAAATCTGCAGTTTTGGAAAGTCTGAATATGCCAGGTTAATATTCTCCTTCCCAAACACATACATACATCAATGTAAAAAAGGCAGAAAGCATCTTGTCCATGCTTCACTACTCTATTAACTTTTTGTGTTGTCATTTAGAGCATCTTACATGAAAGACAATTATTTTTTGAAAGATTTGTAATGAAGAAGATTTTTCAAATAACCTGAGGAACATATTTTAAAACATCTGAGCTTTTGTAGTTTGGCTATCGTGGGCAAAAAACTCTGAAACTGTGTTGCTTTTGCAAATACAAGTCCATGATATTGCCACTGTGCTAAACTGCAATGTATATGCAGTGTATATATAGGGCCACAGTGGGACACTCTGAAACTGTGGGCCAGCTGTCACTTTGGAAACTCCTTCAGGCTTTCCTTCAAATAGTCCTTCCATTAAACCTCTTTAGGAAGCTTTTCTTAAATAGTCTAATGATGGACAACTCAATGCAACCCAAGTAACTAGTCATTTACAAATGAGATAGGGAAAACATCCTAATGCTACCATTTTACCCATATACCGGTCAAGTACACAGACATAACCTTTTTCTCAGTTATGTGACTTTTGACTTCTAAGATGGCCCCTGATGACATGAAAAAATTTAGGGTAGTGATGAATATCTTGGAAAGTGGTGCTTGTAAGCAGGCTTTGTGACAGGAACTTAACTGTCCTCCGCTCCGAGAGAATTTCCAGAGACAAATTTCCTCTCATGTGGCATTGACCCCTTAGTCAATTCCTTTGATCTGGTGCAAGGACAGTGGAGTGAATCAGGGCCACCATTAGAAGGGAGAGGCCTGAAAATAAATTCTTCAGAAAAGAGGTTCTCTGTTGCTACTTCGGAGCTCAGAGAGCAAACTGTTAACTCACTGGGGAGGCCTGGATGAGAATATAGCATGAATTTCAGAGAGAACAAAATTTGCCCAGATGAGAAAAAGAACGAAGGGTCTGAAAACGTGTTTCTCCTGCAGACCTTACTGGGGACTGATGGTCCCAGATTCAGGATCAGGAAGTCCCAGAGGGTATGCAGTATTAGATGATCTCACCACATGATTACACTGATGGGCAGAACTGACCGTATGTCATTTCTGTTTTGGGTCAAATCCCCAGCACTGTGCATCAAATGCAAACATATCTTGAAATAAAAGAACTATAATCTATTTGATCTTAGGGAGTGTCTCAAGATCCCTACCACAGAAGGTATGATTACAGCAGCAGCTGTTGGAGCATAAAACCGTACTGTAGTAGCAGATTGGTGCTCCTCAATCTAAATGGCCCTATGTGGGTTAATATACATTCCTGGTGGTTTATTGCAGTCCTAACAACTGAATGACTCTGATGTGCTTTTTGACTGAGTAAGATAAGTATATAAAGAACTGATGCATGGTACTACACACTTTTATATCCAGATTACTTCAATATTGATACTGAAAACAATTCCTAAGTGTTTTTTTCCTTCCATTTCAAACTTTAGCAGGATATTAAAATGAGAGATAGAGCACAAAATGACATGCAATGCTACCAGATCACAAATCATCAAATAATGAGTTGAAGTGCCATTACATGGTCAATTTAATTTGAAAATGTTGGTGTGTATCTTTATAACAATTATTAGGAGATGGAACCAATCTGGACATGCAGTACTGCATGAGCTGACTCAAGCAAGACTGAATTCTGAAAATAGTTTTGAGCTGACTAAAGGAACCCAAGGAAGCTACAGTTTAACCATCTTGTATCAGAGATCAGTTTTAAACACAGGACTAGAGAAATGTACATATTGTCTAATATATTTATGAAACTTGGAAAACTTGGAGAAACTTGGAAAAAACACTGATTTAATGGGACCTATTCCAATGTGCCATTTGAAAGTCAAGGTGGAATTGTCTTTATTGTACATCTACTTACAGAATAGATTGTAATGTTTCCTTGAAGTGTTTTATAGGTTAGCATGTTAAAAGCCAAAGGGTTTTTCGTATCTTACTTAGTGCACATTTGAAGCATCCCCCATAATGGTTCTGTTGGAGTTGTTGTTGAACATTTTGTAGCAATATTTACTGAGAACAGTAAGCTTTGTGTGCTGAAACCTTAGTTACTATAAATAAAACAGACCAACAGCTGGAAATATCTTAGATAACTGCATTCATATATATTCAGCCCATTTTAAAACCTCTGGCCCAAAAAGCTGATATAGTCTACAAGTTTGTTTTATACAGCTGCTGGCATATGAAGTATTTCATTTTATTTTTGCATTATCACTAGTTAGCACTAATGCGCATGTTAATGTATTGTTTGCCAAATGTGATTGAAAGGCTTATTTGGTCTTCAGCAAGGAGTAGCTCTTAATTGTGCCTGCGAGGAGATGCTAACAAGCAAAATAGAATTAATGGCTTACTCATGACTGAGAGAGAATTGCTACTAATGGAATTAGGGTATTTTGACTATGAAATAAGAACACTTAGGAAAAACATGATTCTAGAAGGAGGTGTAGCTCTTTAGTATCAACTATAATGGCAGCCTAGTTTAACACTGGGTGGCTGGGATAGGTGCGGATACAAGCAGTCTTCCTTTTGCTGCACCTGCATGTTGAAGTAGGATAAGGACACTGTTCCCTCCTGACTAAAAGAGTTCACCTCAGTTCTCCAATGTCCACACTGAGTTTTCAATGCAATTAGGATATGGTATGAAGATAACTGAGAAATGACAAATGCAAAATTCCGTAGTGCCATTTTCCAGTCTTTGGCATGGAGAACACTGAATTAGAGCTGCTGCAGTTCCTATTTAGCATGGTACTTTCATTAAAAAAAAAAAAAAAAAGGAAAAAGAAGCACCCATTCTGACAAAAAAGATATTATATCTGTGTATGTCTAATGGTAGCTTGTGAGCAATGGCAGAAGTATTTTGCAGAGCAGAACAGATTCTGATCTCTGTGTAATGGCCTGTGGTTCTGATTCAGGCTCTGAGTTGAATGAACGTTAAAAGAGGCTGCTTCTGTTTAGCCACCTTGAGAGTGTGACCACAGACTTATGTAGACTGGCTACCAAGAACAGATGTGTTCATGAAAATGAGCTAGAGTCAAAAACCGATGTATTGAGATCACAACTAAGTAGTCTTATGAAAACTGACTGGTATGGGTGGGAAATGTGCAGTGAGTCAGATATGTGCAGTGAGACATTATGTCAAGATGAGGTCAGCTAGAATGTAATCTCTGTAGAGGATCCTAAGGACATCTGCAGGTTTCTAATTAAGCAGACAGAGTTTTTCAGTGTACATTAAAATAGTGACTATAAAATATTCTGCTTTCTTAGTTACAGGTAGAAATGTTAAAGAGAACATATATATTACAACAAGAGTCTCTAATGATCTTCTCATCCTCTGCCTTGATGGGCTACTGTAATACCGAATCCCTTCCAGGAGAATCTTTGGGGTTACGTAAAGGACTTAAAATGCTTTGCTTATTTACCTTAACATTGTGAATTCTGTTTTATTACACAGACGTGTTTGTATTGCAAATATGAAATCTTATTTTACTAACTTGAAAGACAAGGGGGGAAAAAAGTGTCCAGAAGAAAATATTCTTTTGTAATTAAACAAAATGATGCAGCAGTATCCAAGGTCAGTTCCTTTCAGTGGGAAACAGCTTTGTGCTAACCTCTGTATTTTTCTGCAGGCTGAGAAGTGCTTCTCGTCTCGTAGAAGTTGGCTTGCACTGCTTTTGTCTGAGACTGACCACCCTAGATAGTCTGTTCTAGCCACAGGTGATTAGTCTTGGATTGTGTGCTAAAGCGTTTAGGGATGTGCAGTATCTTGCATGTTTATAAACTAAGTGGAAGTTTGGAGGCACAAATTACATAAATTGCTGATAAATTTCTGTTTGGCTGCCAGTCTGTTTACCTGTTTCCAAGTTAGTTGTGATTTGATGGAAGCTTTTTGAGAGTACAGTGGATCTTTGAAATTTATTGTATTTTTTCTATTGCGATGCCTGAGTTGGTCCTTAAGCTTTATGATTGTAGTTATGCTGTCTTCACTGAGGAGACTCTAACTGGACAATTGTGTTATATTGTAAAGGCAGTTCATTCAGAGGAAAATGTAAATTGGATTCCTTAGATGATGTACTTCCTATCCTCAGAAAAGATTACTCTAAATGATAGTAAATAATTAAGAGTGGATGAACTTATGTTCTGTCACCAGCTGAGAATTTGGGGCAAGTTTCAAACAAAAGGTCTAGAGCATTGGGGCCCATTGGCCAGAAGAAGAATATTCATGAGCAAAAGAAAAAGAAGATAAAAATTGTGATTGTTATCCAAAATTCAGGATATAGGAGCTGTAACTTTATTAAAATTTTCCCTCCATGTTCTGTGCCTCATTACATCACTGCCCACAATCCATCTGGTGTGGGCTGTTCTATGCACACTAATTACTGGAGCAAAGGAAGGGAAAATAGGCTTCCAGTCTGATGGTAGTTGGAATGGTCTTACTGTCTCTTCATTAGGTTAATTCTTGTGTCTGTGTGAGAAATAACTTGGAATTTCTTTGAAAGACTTGACAAAAAGAGACAGAATTAAATCCTCCCGAAAGGGCTATATATAGTTGAGGAATGTAGTGAGTTTTTGTAACAGAGTAGTTTCAGGTGCTTGATAAGGATTTTATTAGATTTTAAAGCAGGGTACAGCTATAATTTGCTATATTCCTGCCTAAAGGGTTTTTTAGGACACTTTTTCAGTGCGCTTCTCTTAGCTGCTTCCATCTAACCTAGCGTAGTAACACAGCCTTGGTTGTTCTGCTGTCTGCAACTACTGACAAGAGAGGTGAACTTGATCAGTGGAAAAATGAATAGGAGAAAAATAGCCACAAAAGCAGATTGTGAAGTGAAATGATTCATTTTATATATTTTATTTTCCTCTGAGATTCAAGGAAAGGACTTTCTGGGAAGCCTTTTTCAGGAAGTCATTTTCTGTACTTGCATAGCAGTCGCCAAATGTCTCTTGCTGCTTTAGGTGCATCCGAGCTGCCCCTTCTCTCTGAAAGCAGCATCCTTATAGTTCTTCTTTAACACAAATGCCATTTGCCAAGAGGAAGAAATAACTTAAATATACAGAGTATTCAAATAAACAGACACAAAATACTCCTTAGCTTCTGGATTCCCAGCAACAGTATGACTGGCCTTCTTATCATTTGCTGTTCATTCTGATGTACAGAATTGTTTCTATAGTATGTTAGAAGGTGATTAGATCATATCTGAGGCAGAAGAGGCTTTTTTCCTTCTCCGAAGTAACACTCTAGATAGTTCTGTATAATAAGATGTGCTTCTCATACCCAGAGAATTAGGAAATGGAGGTGGAGTGTCATTTGCAGGCAGAAGATAAAAAGAAATTAATGAATTTCAAGACATGGAAAAACCACATGCAGTTTTTTATCAGAGAACAGAACCCACAAATCTTATGCTGATGTTTTGTATAATAATGGATTATTACACCTCCATGCATCTAGCTCAGTCCTAGACATTGCTAAAGACTGAAAAATACTATCTAATAGCTGTGAGGTTTTTGTGGTGTGAAATGTTCAGCAGTGAAATAGCTTAAAGGAAAGAAAGAAAAGTAACTTCTCTGAATCTTATTCTGAATTTGCATGTGTTCTAAGATGAAAAAATTTTGTTCATCTCTCAGATTGAGTCTTTAATATCTCAAACAAAAAGATAAGTTAGTAAAGAGATTAGAAATGTAGAAATCTGAAGATAAAGCCCATGGATTACTTAATCAAGGAATGCAAGACAGGCCCTACTCCACAGATGCATTACAATTAACAGACTCTTCTGGCAGCTTCATGCCCCTGCAATAGCATATCTAGTGGATATCAAGAAGATTTAGTCCTGTCAAGAAGTGAGCTGGGACTTTAAGAGCCTGATCAGGGTGACTCTGAGACTCTGGAGTGACTGAGATGGCTGCAGGTACATTTCAATCTGACCTGAATCAGAATGTTTAGATCTGGTTTGTTCTTACACAGTAACCTCACCAAACACATGATTATTTTGTTTTTGGGGAAAAAAAATGTTTTCACAGTAGAAATTGCTATTTTCCCATAGAAATCTTCAGTTTTGTAATTACTGATTTTTATCCTTAAGAATAGTATTCTTGATCAACTCTAGGACTAAAACTAGCATATAGAACTCCAGTTCTATAAATTATTGTTAAAAATGAGTGAATAAGTGAATCATGTAACAAAAATGTTTACTTGACCAAACAAAATCGTATTTCCTATAGTCACTGATTTATTCTGAGTTAGAGCCTGAGCATAGGAGTTGCTGACTATTTCCTGTGAAGTGCTGAGTATTCATATTATGGACTTTGAACATATTGCCAAATGTACTAGAGTATTAGTCTCTTGTGAACGTTTCAGGTCAGAATTTGTCCTTTTTTTTGGCATCAATATTAAAAAGGCTATTATGATTGCTCCATTTATGAATATATTTGACCTCTCATTGCATGTGTGTATATAGTACATTGCTCTGAATCTGGTAGGAAATGTTAGGACAAGTGAGACTGCCAACTTATAGTGAAGAACTCCATAAATTGCTTTTCATCACTATGGATGCCTCTTGCAGAGCGCAATAATGAAATTACTGATTTTCTTTTGCTAATTAACAATTTTGAAATGCATAATTCATTTTATATAAATGATTTGAATGCACTAATGCACTTGGCTGAAAAAGTACACATGTATAATCCTGTGTACGTATTTTTTCTAATTACACCAGGATTGAAGCAGCATGCAGAGAAATGTGATCGTTATTCAAAATTTGGAGAAGGTAATGACAGGGCTTAATGTTCTCTGCTTTCTGTAGAACAACATAATTTAGAGGAAGGAACAGCTTCTTGCAGAACTGGAGTTTGTTTTTATAAATTCGTTAGTATGCTGTCAGGCTGCACCATACCTGCGAAGGTTAATCAAAATCTGTAGAACAATAAGGACAGCAAAAATGCAATCAAGGAGCTGGAAACTGAGGCAGTGGAATGAAATAGACCAAACCATACATAAATTTGTCTTGTTTGACTTACATAAAGAAAATATTTAAAACCTAGATAGGCAAACATTCTGCCTTTGTATTAACATGCTTAAAAAAGTAGCAGCTGTTCTGCTAGTTATCACGCTGCAGCACCAACACAGTATTATAATTTAATTTCTTGGACAAATAAAGCATTTGGCCTTGGATTTGCCATGTGTTTTAAATCCTGTTAGGATTTGCTGTGTAAATATCAAGAGCTACACCCGTGGTTCTGTAAGGGCCCTGTGTAAAGTAAAACACTAAGACTTAATCCATCATTCTTTCTCTCCTCTGCCTGTGTTCCACTGTGGCTTTCCCAGCCCGTTTCCTGTCTGCCTGTTGTTCCCTCCTCCTTCCTGCAGAAGTTCAGAAATCCTGGCTGAGCAGCAGAGAATTTCCAAGTGAGGATTCTGTTCCCAGTTGTCCTTATTCATCCCAATGCAAATTGTTTCATTGGGCCATAAGAAATAAAAGGAATTAGTATGGGGGGGGGGGAGGGGGGGAGGAAGTGGGGAGGATTTTGGTCTCCCTAAGGGCCTGTTGGCTGTGCAGTCTAATGCCACCAGACAAAGATATTCTGGAATCAGGTACTACCTGATCAGGTGGTCATACGTCTGGAGAGGGCACTCCTGAAAGATCAAGGCTCTCTGCAGCTCCATAGGCTTACCATTGCTATTTTACAGGAGCAAGATACTTTATTCAGCCTCTTTAAGGTATGGCAGTTCTCTTGTACATCCACAGACTTAGCACTGGAAGTATTTATAAATTTATTTCATAAAGAAGTGTGAAATCATGTAGTTTATCTGGATGCAGGCTAAATAAAACATATGGACTTCTGGATATTATTTTCTGGTCTGTCCTGTCCACCCCTGCAGTGGCTTTCAGTATGTAAAGTTTGGGAGAATTGCCTTTGGTTTTTTTTTTGGTATTGTACTTTAAAAAATCCATTGTAAGATCAGTTGGTAAAATAGTTCTGGAAATTGTTTGATAAAAATGAAATGCAGTACGTAATTTTGTTAGGGAAAACACAGAACAGTAGAACAGTGCTTGAGGTAAGTCTTAGATGGTTGATTGTTTACTATCCATGAACTCATCTGTATGTTTAAATTAGATGCTTAGAACCTCATCAGTGTTTAAATCTAGATCCACTTCTCCATACGTTATCCAAAAAATACAAGAATTATAAGGAAAAAAGTGTCTTTCTGCTAGTGTTTTTTTTTTAAGTAAATCAAATATGATTGCTTCTCTGTACTTCTGTACTCATTGAACTGCTAAAATTTGCCATGCTGTCTCAAAGTGGGATCTGTGTGGGAGTACACACTTGTTATAACTTTTAGGCTCCAAGAGTGAGATTTTAAAAAAGGTGGTTAGGCACTAAAGGATGCAGATATAATCATGGGTATAGTAATTAATTGAAATGTAGGTAGAATTACCTGTTTAGTAGTCCAGTCTGTGAGGTAAGGCTTCTGTTGTTTAAGTTAAAAGTGGGTGGACTTCCTTTATGTCTGTTTACCTTGGATACTATGATATACGTATTCAGACTTTCAAAATTTTGCATCATCTAAACTTCGCTGTTGTTTCATTGGAAATATTAGGGTAAGACACCTAGCACGTGGGTAGAACCACTAATTTCTAGTTTACTTACCTACACAGCATTTGAATGTTGAGTTTGGTTCAGACTTCATTGCTTATCATTTGGTCTCACTGACATACGGGATAGGCAGAAAACATTTCAGAGAACCAGGAATGTGAGCAACCCATTTTGAACAAGCTGAGTGATGTGCTCTGGCCTAGGTTGTCGGGGGCAGTGTCCACATACTTGAGAGCAATTAGTCTTGTTTATCTGATGGCAGAATGAAGACTCGCTTGTCTATAGGAAAAGGTTGCTTTAAAGAAAAAGTCCTTTACCCAAGAGATAACAGGGCAGTTAGGTTGTCATTGAGTTAAAAAGTATGGTCTTTTTTGTAGTGCAGGCTTACACAGCAGAGAGTAAAAACTCCAAAATGTGTCTGCTGATGAGATCTGCTAATTAAACGTAAACACTTCTGGCCTGTAGAAGTTAACTCCACTGACATCATTGCAGCGCTTGACCTCTTCCTTATGCAAATGACTTTGCGCAAATGCTAGCTCCCAAGCTTTTTGGTTTTTAACTTTAATGAAGAGAAAAGAGTAATATAGCAGGTATTATAATTACACATCATATTGGAGCTCTTACTTTGAATTTACTACAAGAAAAAAAAGTGATCAGCTTGGTTGGATTGAAAGCCACAGAAGTGTGATGCTATTTTTTAATAACCACTTTATTTTCTTGTGACTTTAGGTATTCTTTCTTTCACATAACTTCTGACAGATTCTGTCTCTGAACTAAATTTAAACTCCTCTTTGTAAATTTATTGTTACCTGTGCTGGGACATATGTATCTAGTTTTAACATTAACTGAGATCTGTGCAGTCAGAGCCTCAGTATGTATGAGAAGAAGAACTAATCCAACATCTGATGGTCTTCTCTTAAACTTCCTTCAATGGTGAAAGTGAATATGAGTTACTGGAAAGGGCATCAAAGAAATGTAGAGCTTCCTCTGAAATTGTTAATTTCTGTTAGAGGAAAGCAGACAAGTAAGGAAGTATTGTTTCAGAAATTTGCATCAGTCTGAACAAAATGTTCTCAAGGTCCAAGCTGAAGTGTAGTTGTTAGAAGTACAGCACTGGAAGGTGAAGGAAAAGGTATTGGCAAGGTCAGAGGGCTGTTGAGTGCGTGTACAGAGCAAATCATAATGAGTTTATGTGTATTTTTAAACTTTTGGAGACAGAAAAATACTACCATTGTTAGCTCTATGTACTGAGTTTATCAAACTGCTTTTTGACTCCTGTATATTTTGAGAGATGCCCTGTTTGGAAAAAGCCATCCGTCTGATCTTGGACTCTTTCTTCCTCCACTTCAGCTACCCTTTACTAGAGGAAAGAAGGGAGCACCAACTCCAGAGACTCATTGAAGACAAACAGACAACATAAAGCAACAAAAAGTAGCCCTGTTGTTTTAGGAACAAAGCTGTATTCCAAATAGGAAGTGCTCTGACTTGGAATAAGCAGCACTTGTACTCCACTTCTCCAGGTCTTCCAAATTCTTATATTGTTTCCTGGACTTGAAAAACCCAGAATAGCTTTAGCATGTTCTGCAGGAATCTCTCAGCCAGATTGTAGGTTTCCCATGGCAGGCATTTTACTTTGTGAACCTCATCCAGAGATTTGGGTTTGCCCTAAGCTGCCATTTTTCACCTGACCTTTTTTCTTTACAAGATCTTTCATTTTGAAGAAGGAACTGTAGCACAGCAGTGGACCAGTGGGTCCAGCTGTTTTTCAGCTTGCCTTCCTGGCTGTCTCCCCTCCCCTCTGCCCAGTTTTGTGGTGTGTTCATTTCTGTATGTTCAACATTGAGGGACAACAACCTTCAGCCCGCTTGTTATGTTTGTGTAAATTATTTTTCATGTATGGTGGTCTGCTTTATTTGTTGTTTTGAAATAGCTCCATAAATGAAGAGTATTTACTTCCAGTAGTACATCTTGTTTCAAATTACATGTGCGTTACTTAATGAAATTAACCATGTTGTATCTGCCACAGGAATAGTTTTGTTTATACCCCCGTTCAGTTAGTGTATCCCAGAACCACATTTTGTTTGTGGATATGGAATTTTATATTTATATCTGTGTGGAATAAAATATGCGTAAATTCATGTAGCTAGACTAGTTGATACTTATCAAGTTAAGCCATGGTTGAAATAGAGTAAAGAAAGATTTCTCTTATATTAGCCAACCAAGCTTATCAGCTTGTTTCAGGCCTGTAGGAACTGAATTTGAACGGTGATGCATCAAGTTACTTCAAAAAAACTGCTCTAAGGTTTAGCAAATCTATGACAAAAATGCATTTGTTTTTAATATATCTAACTCACACTAAGGATTTTTCCAAGTACCCATTCTTTTTCATAGCTACCTAAGTTCAACTTAATTACTTTGACTTTATGGCAGAATTCATGGGAGTTGTGAATAGTTATGAATATTTGCGTTTAAAATGGTTTCAGGTAAATTTTGGTAAAATTATAACTGAAAAATAAAGAAAAGGAAGCTAAAATTCCTACAAGAAATTTTAATGTGATTATCATAGACAGTGTAAATTGAATGTATGGTCAATATCTGGAATTTTTTACAATACCTAATTCCAGGATTCAGCCAGTTCTTTGCTTTGTAGTGAGGCTAGTCTAATTCAACACTGAAGCGCTAAAGCTGTATAAATGTAGAGTAGGAAACATTTAAAACAGTATAGAAGCTCACCTGAGTGTAGGTTTTGCTACAAATGAAGCAATAGCATAATAATAAATAAAAAAGGGTTAATTCTCAGGTTTGATGTTTCTTAACCAATCAAAATGAAACATAGGTGAGCCTGTCGCTATTACTCTTTACATTGTTTTTATTGCCTTTCTTCCTCACAACTAAATTGTAATCTATAAAGATATAATTTTGCTGGATTCATTCCTTTTCCATTTGAAGACTTGCCTTTTCTATAGTAATAAAGGAAAAAGGTAGAAAATGTTCAGTCAGCATTGTGTGGGATTGCTAACAGGAAAAAAGTATTTTGTGAGCAATTTAAGAATCAATAAGAAGCCTGAATAATTCAGAAGACAAAAGAAGATTGTGTGTTTAATAGTTCTTTGTACTAAAAAATAACCAAGATTAACAAAAGGTCTTATTTGTATCCATGAATAGCCTTACTCTTGGCCAGCCTTCTCAATTGTGTGTGTTCTGGCCAGTGTTCCCAATTCCCTTTAATTTTTAGATTAGTTCAGATATTAATGATTAATAAACACTTTTGTCTACAGCTAAATCATGCGAATAGATTTGAAATATAAAACAAAGGATAGGGAATCATGAAGTGCACACACAGAATGCATATTTCACTTTGTTCCAGAGAATTTTTTTTCCCTGCCTTTTTAAATTGTTTCTAATTTTACTTCTTCCTTTCTGCCTCGTGGGGTGGGTTATATACTGAAGCTGGATGATACATAAATTAGTGCATATGCTCTAGTAGAGTGGTTGGGGAATCTCAGCAAGCTTTCTGCACCCAGTGTTCCATTAAATGAGGAGAAGACACAGAGCTCCTCTTTACAACTTGCCGGACAATCACCAAGGAGAGTGAAGGAAAAAGAGGAGAAAAAAACCTCTTCCAAATCATCAGCTTTCTTTACTGAAGGCCCTTTCAGTATGTTGGAAACAATTTTGTATATCTGCCACAGTTAACACTCAGCAGCTATTGTGCCAGTCAGTCCAGAATCAACATGCTGCAGCTATTCAGAAGTACCACACCACATGCTCTAAAAGATGGCAAACATGATACCTGACAAAGGAGCCGATGAATGATGGTGATGCTGAACAAAAAGGCTATTGTGCAATGAGACCTTACAGGCTCCCTCTTTCTCTGCAGAGAGTTCAAAAAACAATATATTCTCTTCCTTCATGCTACTATGTTCCCTTACTGGCATGCAGCTCATGAACCTTAATGGGGCATCCCCTATTTCACCTACTTCCCACTGCCTATTTAACAGTTTATATTTCCCTTTGCTTTGCATTCTGTGTTGCCACCAGCAAATCAAGTCCTTCCCACCCCCTGTTGGCTTCTATAGCACTCTGTAGCTCTCTATATTTTTCTTCTTAAATTCTTTAAAAAGCAATTAAGTATTATTGTAAAGTTCTCTACGGATGATCTCTTTCCAGTAACATTTGATGGTTTCTTCTACCATACTTCAAGGGCTGACAATGCGATCTGATCCACAGCTAACAATGCCAGGTCTTGATTGACTTGGTAGGTGTTCACTGGTTGCCTAACAGATCATGGTATTAGTTTGCTGAGCCAAAGGAACAGCATTTCAACTCTAGCTCTTTACATTACACAAAGCCTGAATTTCTCCTCGCTTTCCCTAATTTCACACTAGTGCAACTCTGATTTCAGTGGAATGGTTCTTTGTTTGCCATGAGGCAGGTAAGAACAGAGGAAGGGTTCTCCCCTCTTCCATGCCCAGTAATCTCTGTGCTGGTTTTTGCTTTCTGAGAACTTGTAAGCAGTTAAACTGACATGCAGACAGGATGTATGTGACCTAAAAGCAGAGAAATCTTTAATATTTTAATTTGCTAATTTTTGGGTGGGGGGAAAATGGGAGGTTTAAAAAAAATTGTAAATTGTCTTTTGTTTGGAGGCGTTCATTTATCAGTATTGCTCTCCTATCCTATCTTACACCAGCTCCTGTATAGTAAGTAAGGATGGCTTTTGTTGATGTACTTGCTGTATAAGATAACATAATGCTTTGCAAGTTGGGTGAATACTATGACTTTCCAGTTGGAGCTAAAACAGAATTATTTACTGTTTTTAGAAAAACTCCTCAGGATGACATTCTAGCAGTTTCACTTCTATGCTTTACACCACACACATCCCCTCTCACTATCTCAATTCCCATGGGTCTCTCAAGGACCAGCATTGTTGTTATGGGAGAACTTTATTAGAAGATGCTCTGCAGAGATGATGCATTAGGTCTGAAGTGCCAAAATATAGGTCTGAAGTGCCAAAATATAAATGCCAAGGCCAAGCTAGATACATCACACTCTTTAATGTCAGTTTATGAGCAAATTGGAAAGAATTCTTAAGAGATTAATGTGAAAATAATTCCATGCAGCAGATGCAAACTTGCAGAGGAGTGCCAAATTTTTTGTTTGTTTGCTCTTTACTTTTTGGGAAGAGTCCTGGAACAGTGAGGCTTCAACAGCAAATTCAGTCTCTGTGAAGAAGTGAGTTTTCTTGCTGAAAAGGAGAATACAAGGCTTTGTGAAATTTTGTCTTGGTTAAGATAACCATTTCTACCAGGTTCAAGTACTAAGAAAGCAGAAAAAAGAAAGGTTACCATCTTCTTGTTTTGCTTTGTTTTGTTTTCTTCAGAATGAGTGAGCTCCCCTGGTTCAGACATAGGACTGGCACTTGACACTTCTTTGTAATCCAAGATTTCTTTCTTGATCAAATTCTCTTGTCAGATGAGTAGTTGTGAAGTATGCAAGAAGAGGAAGAAGGGGGGAAAAGAGGAAATCAATCTACCTTTTCATTACTGAAATGTTTAATATATTAAAAAAAACCTGAAAAATATTCTTTAGGCGAGCTTGCTTTATGCTAGATACTGCTCATGCATAGAAACAAAATTAGTGGATGTTGAGAGACAGCTAGGAGATCCTGTAAGCAAATGCAAGTGAAGGTCTGGGGAGTAAAAGCAGAAAGGGGCAAAGTGACAGTGATTGAACCTTTTTTTAATGCAGTGCACAGCTACACTAGTCAAACTGCACTGTGGAAAGTCATTTAAAAAATTCACCTTTAAAAGCATGTCATTCTAACAGGGTTTTTTTTTTTGACAATTTTGCTCTTTGATAATTTAAAACTTACTTTCTCACTGCTTTTGACCAGGACCTTTTTCTGTCCAACCTTTTAAGATTTTCTTCATTTTGAGCACCCTTTGTCTGTTTCTTTAACACATACTGCTAGAGAAGCAGCCCCTCAGTATATGCATACCAGTGGATTTGCTGAAAAGGCAGGAGGGGCACAAGGATTAATTCCACCTTGCTAAGAGGATGAGTGTTTCAGTACTCCAAGCATTTGGTTGCCATTAGCCTAGAATATATGAAAACTGTGGATGCCTAGGGATCAGTCCTTAAAAGAAGCTGATTTTAGACTTTTATATACTAAATTGCTATCCTAATGTGTCAAGATCTAAGTGGATCTGAAAGAAAATAAACCAGGAGTGACTTAGGGATTATGCCAGTCACCATTAGTTATTTGACTATGTGCCAAAATAAGACATTTGAGTTTATTCTCTATCTTTTACTATTTATTATATTTTATCATCTCACTGACTTTCTGAGTATTCAGAGTAGGTACCATAAATGCTGCCAAAAACCTGAAGCCAAAACTGATCCACTGCTACTTTCTGTTCAACACTACTTAGAGGTTTTACAGTCTCATATTTTTATCATCCATTTGTTTATGGTTGTTGGTTTTATGTTGCTGTATTTATAGACTAAATCTCCTAGTTTAATAGAAAGTATGATTTTCTTTGACATTTATTTGCTATTAGAAATGAGACTTGTGACCAAAACAAGCTGTTCCCATTAACCTGGCACTGCTAAATAGCTTTTATGAAAAAACCAAAGACACGGTCATACTCAAGTGTGAAAGCTAGGTTGTATATAGAAATCTCCTTTTTGAGGATTGGAACTGGAAAATGTCTTGCCTGTACTTAGTAATCACTAAAGTCATCCCACTGTACATCTTAATGAAGTGAAAACAAGCCCATTTTTATAAATAAGCAACAAAATACTGTCTCTGCAGATAAACTTTATTACACTAGGAAGAAAAAGCTTGAACAAATAGAAGTACTAGTTTAATCACCCAGAATGTGATTAGGAGGCTACTAGGGACAAAACTTCCTATTTCTTAGTATACTATCAAAGGTATCAAAGGTCTCCTCAAAATGGTGTTCTTACATAACACAGAGTAACAATTTGAAGTGTGATTAACTGTAGTTGTTCCAGAATAACATTCCTGGCATCTTTATTCCAAAAATGTTCTTATTATAATCTCCATTCATATGTACATTTGGAGATTGAATGTCCTTTTCCTGTTCACTAAGTATGATTTCACATATTGAATAGTTATGCACTGACACATGAAAATGACTTTTTTCAACATCTCTATTGCCTATAAATATATATACTGAATACTGAAAATGTTTGGGGGCGGTGAATAAGAATGGAACAGTTGGTTCATGCTCTGTACTAACTTATTAATCACGAGTGTTCAAAACTCAAAGCGTTTAATGTACTTGGCTGTCTCCAGTGAATTCATGCGAATGGATCTGTTAAATAATTATTTGGGGCTTTCCAGATAGCATTCAGATCTTTTAATGTTAAGCAGGAGGTGGTTTAGAGAGCAATTCATTTTAACAGTTATTACCTTTCTTAATTTTATATATGACTGTAACATAAGATAGAGATTTAAGAAGGTGAAAGAATAGTATGCGCAGTAATGCATGCTACCAAACGGGTAAGTGTAATATAGAGCTCCTACTCATTTGAATTACATTAGTCTGAAACTGAACAGGAAGGACATTGTTTTTCTTTCTTTCCTTTTTTTTTTAAGCTAAGAAGGCATTATGCTTACAAAACTGCTAGTGCAGTATAAATGGCATAAAGGTGATTTAAAAAAAAAAATCAAGAAAGTGCATTTTTTTTGAGACACTGCCCTTCCCCTTTTTTAATTTGCTGGTTCATAGTTTCATAATTTGTAGTAGACTGCTGGTTGTTGATTCAAGTTGGTGTCTTTCAACTTGATTTGCTCCATATGTATATAGCACATTTGTCAGTATCAGCATGAATTTGAGATGGCTGTTTTGCAATAGAAAGAAAAAGCTGCCAACTTACAGTAAACCTCACCACTTGTCTTAGTTCTGGAAGAGTCCAAGAGGATGAGTTATCTTAGGTTATTAAAACTTATGCTTAGAAAACCTTAGCATAATTTATCAATGTCTTCCTGAAACTGGAACTATGATGTAGATAGTAAATAGAAACACTAAATACTCTAAAATTACCTGCTTCTCTGGGGTCAGTCGTTCATCTAGTCTCCTCCTGACTTTCAAAGTACATCTTTAAACATGAACAGCCTAGGACTTGAATAGTAGCACATTGACTGTAATGTTGAAGGTTTGAATTCTCAAGCAATACCAGCTGGCTGGGCTGGGCTGCAGGACCTCTAGTGAAGACAAAAACTCCTTATAGGCATTTTATTTGAATTTGCTTATTGTGATAAAAATGAATAAAGACAGAGCACAAAACTTAGATAATATAGGTTTAAAACACTACTCTCTGAATTTCAGGAAAAAGAGTTCATTGAAAAGACAGGAGATAAGAAGGAAGGAAAAACATCTGGGGAGGGGTGATGTGAATCACACTGTTCTTGGTTTGAATAAATCAAAGACAGGTTACAGCTGTTATTGCTTGATAATACTTATTCAGGAAATAGCCATTTGAATGTGAAAACAGTGGATTTTGGTGCATGTAATGGCTGTGAGATTTTCAAGACATTTGTGTCTTAAAATTTCAAAAGCATGTGCACATTGTGATAGACAATGGCTGCAAAAGTATTGGTGTTATATGGTGATTATATTCTAAGGAATTTCTTCCATGATGCAAGAGTGTGTGTTTGCGTGTGGGGGGGAGGTGGGCAACAGAGCAGAGAGCTGGAATACACCTCCTGCCACTGTATTTGTTGTGCCAAAAAAGTAGTTGTGGTGACCAGTACATTAAGAAGCATGAACATACTGCACTAATGAGGAAAAAAAAATCTCCTTTTTTGCCATTTAGGTTTGGGTGCCTGTGGCCTATGCTCAGGGCCTGAAATTGAAACCGTCCTCAGCAAACCTGACACCTTAATCTTAACAAGCAGAGAGAATATCAGAGAAAGGTTTTGGAAGGGGGTATATGAGGGAGACAGAGAGGGACACAGAGAGAAATAAGTGAAACCAAATGTCGTTCTTCCCTTTTGTCTTCTATCTTCCCTCTAAAAATCTGAATCAAAACTTTGAGGTAAAATGTTCTTGATGCAGATTTTGGAACTCAGGACTACCACTCTTACCAGCAGAGAAAAATGTGTTAAGATTGCAATTGACTTCATACATGATAGGTTTCACACTTAAGCTATTCTGCTTTTTAAAGCATGTGTTAAAATCCGTTTGTATAGGCAACAGCATGTAACCTGGTGGAACTAAAGTATCTTAAACCTGCTTACATCAAAGAGTTATAAAGTCTTCATATTGCTGAATAGGTCTTTAATGTAGTTTGTTAACTGAGAAGTGAACCACTAGGGTGACAGGCAACCTTTTAACATCACAGTGCATGATGGAGGGAGTATAAGGGAAAATAATAAGCATGTTGCTTCCACACTGACATTATTTTTGTTTTGCCAAAGAAACTGACACAGATTTTATCACAGAATGAGGAAAAAAAGGGATGGGGGGAGACACAGAAGTGGAAATGCTGAGGCACGATTATGCCATGTATGTGGCCTGTGTATGTGTGTGGATGTTTGTTTTCCAGTGGAATCATCCTGCTCTTGAAGCAATACCTTCTCAAGCAGTTTGAGTCTTAATGGACTATATTGACTCTGTCAAACTTTGGAGAAGAACAGGCAGAATTTCCTACCCATTTGCCTTCCTGGTTTCTTGTTAACAACCCACTATTTGACAGGCTTCTCAGTTGACCAGAGCCATGCCCACAGATGTGTACATCTAAATGCAAGAAATGTTTTCCTGCAAATAATTAATCTACTTTTTTGCCATTTTGAATAATTCATGAATTTAAGTAACAGGAAACTTGAGAAAAATCCTTGGTTTTGATAAATGTTTTGAAACAGACTGAGTAGACTATCTGTTTTGAAGTAACATTTTCATTCTGAACCAGCTCTAAACATAAGAGAGGTTAAACTGAAAAATGCGTTGGACAAATGAAGGGCCTTTCACCACTCCACTGTGAAACAAAGTAGCTTTGATTTGCTTATAATCAAAGAAACCACAAATTGACACAGTGCTGAGTAAAGGCCTGAGGAAGCTGACTGCTTTCTGGTCCATTTTCTCTGGTGTTACCTAGCCTGAGCTGCCAGGGGTGTGACAATATCAAGGAAAAACTTAGGGTTTTTTTTTTTTTTTTGGATGTTTTTGATGTTGTGAAACCCCTTCCTCTCTTGGGGCAACATTGCTGCCCGTTCCAAGATTCCCAAGAGCCATATCTGTAATACTGGAATTTCCAGATTCTGTTAATTTTCTAGCTTTTTAGCATCTTTTGTGTTGGGGAAAAATATTTTTGAACTGACGTACTATGTGGAAGCGTATCATGACATATATTCATCTGTGAGTTAAAGTAATGCATGTGGGCTTTGATATTTCTTTTTTTTTAATGATTGGATGATTAGCAAGAGGGTTGTAAATGAGAAGGATGCAGTCTGCACTAGCTTAACACCTAAACATTGTTGATGTTATTTGCTCAGTACTTTAGAGACTGCAAAGCAAACAAAAGCTTAAAAGACTGAAAAAGGAAGCTGAAGTAGTAGGCTTGCAGATACTCAAAGAGCAAACGTTAAAAGAATGAGTGGAAAAGGGGCTTGAGGCCCAGAAGGGGTGAATGCATGTCCACAGAGAAGAGGAAAGCTTTGCTTAATGTGTAGGGTTTGTGAGCTGAATCAGGGAAACTGAGAACTGGGAAATCGCAGTTCTGCAGGTTTAGCAAAGTTGATTAGTTGTGCTTTAACATGCGACCTTTTCACTAGTGGAACAGAGGTATTTCATTATCACTGAAGTATTGTCCTTGTTCTTTTCAAATGGCAAATAGTGGTATTTATTGATTACTATTCCTTTTTCCTAAATGATGATTGACAGACTTACAATCTATATCTAGCTTTTGACCTAAACCATTGGTAGGATCTGATTTGTTTCTGATTATATGCAAAATCCTTACTGTACTTAAATTTATGGACCATTTGCTTAACCTACTTTATCAATTGTTATCCTTAACTAAGGGTTTGTATATACACCCATTGCCTTTCAAACAGATGTTATATATGTGTGTGTGTTTGTGTCCCTGTGTGTGTGTGCGTATACCCACATATAAAATAATTTTCCTTCTTATAATTTAAGTTGAATGAATTTTATTTTAGAAGACATATTTTGAACTACTCCAAAAGCTGACCAACTATCAGTCTTTTTCCTCTCATTTAGTTTTATGCATCTTTAGTTTTTGACTTTGGCCCAGTACAGGTATTTGGCTCAGTACAGCTTAGAAACTATAGACTTTAGGTTAGAAACTGTATTCATAATTGCATGAAGGATCTAGCTATCTTTTTATGATTAAGCTACTCTTATCTGTCTTATAATGAAATATAATATGGAGTTTTTCTGAGTTGGTTGCAACAGTGTTTGGAAAATACTGTTTTTAATTTTTATACAGAAATATTTTAGTAATGATAGGATGAATCCTCCAGCATGTGACTCGTGGATTAAAATCCCTGTCCTGATTCAAACTTTTATATTTCATGTTATATATCAGTAGTTAAGTAATGGGTCATCTCATTCTCTTCATTCATTTTAGTACAAGCCCTGTTATCCCATTACTCCATTTGGTATTTTTTACCCTAGTGCACTTATTGTATATACTTAATCTCCTTAGCAGCATTACTGTTAGAAGTCAGGTTAAGCCTTCCTAACTACTCCGCTATTAAATCATCTGAGATGGAGATTACTGACTCTGGTCACATGTTTACAATCATGTTCTGATATGGAAAGTGCTGAAGGGACTAAGCTGAAATACAAAATTCAAAATTAATTAGAGCTGATAAAATGAAGGCTAAGATTCCACTATAGTTGGAATGGATATCTTTTAAAAAACAATGAGTGTCCTTTAAATAATAGAAGAAAAACTGCTGCATAAGAAAGGTTGGAGTGAACCTAATGCATGAATGAGAGACTTAATTTTCCTCCCAGAAAAGGTGCATCTTTCTTGCCAAACAAAACAGAGGGTAGAAACAATTTCAGTGTTGAAGTTATCAGGTATCTTGCATCTGATCAAATTATATCTGTTTTCCCTATGGGTTACATTCAAGCAATTCTCTGCCCTAGAATATAGAAAAAAAAAACAAAAAACAGAAGCAAGAATTTTAAAGAAATTGTTTACGTCTTGAGGATATTATTGTATAGACAAGACTGCAAACCTCAGAGAAAACTAATACTGCCTTTAAAGGTAACTGCAGGAGGCTCCCCTTTCTCTGCTCAAAACAAGTTTCTTCTTGAACTCGAGTTTAGAGCACTACCTGATTCTGTAGCTGCCAAATATTTCAGTTTCTTTCACAGAGATTTTTAAAACAATTCTGCCTTCTGATCATCTTGCATATCTGTTTAAACTACATTTGTTTGCCAAGGGGCATGTATGCTAGAGTTCAGGTTTGTTGTGTTGTATTTATGAACAGCAGGGATTCAACTTTTTGCAGGTGTCTTTTGTAAGAACTGATAAATGGAAGTGTTAGGGGTTCAGATCCTTGGCCTAACCCAGGTCCTGAGGACTGCAAGCACAGACTGCTGCTTGACCCCTTATGGGCCCAGTACTGATTCCTCAGAAATACTATCTGCCTTTCCACTAGTACGGGCGTGGCAAAGATGTATTTTCTTGTCTGTATCTGAAGGATACAGAATAGGTATAAACGACAGATACTTGTGGTTCTGTAGAAAAGTCAAGCAAGCACTATGGACCTTTACTTAGGAAACAAAGCAGAAAGCAACTACAGATCTGTTAGAAAGCAATATCCTGAACATAACTCCCTTCTAGTGTACTTTGAAATCTGGGAGGAGATTTAGGGAGATGAGTTTCCTCTGCTTCATTTGACTTGTGCGTGCAAACACTCTCCCTCAGATTTCTTGTCATTTTTTAAGGCTGCAGTTAGGTTTTTTGGTTCAGAATTTTTATGCTGCTGTGAGTAGTTGAGGACTCCCAAGACCACTGAGGGTCTTCAGTCCAGCTTGCCTTCCTTCATTTTTCTGAAAGCTTAAGCACGTTTTGTTTAAAAAGTTCTTCTCAATTTTCCATCTGAAGTTTCCTCTTTCTTCCCCTAAGCTTTCCCCTCTCTTCTTTTCAAGGGCCAGCATTTCAGCTTTGGTGTCTTTGTTCTGTGTTTAGCTTAGGAGCAATCCCATTGCCCCAAGGTCCTTGACCCTGGAGTAAGTGGCCATTGAGTTCTAACAACTCTCTGCTGTTTTAGCAAAAAGGTGATAAAACTCTGTCAATGCACGATGGATTCTCCTCTTTTTATAGAATGATTCAAAAATACAAATATTTCTACAGTGGCATTTTCATAATCTGAACCAGACTTCAGAAAATATGCATGCTGATAATGGCAAATATCATTAAATAATTCTGCAGTTTTGCGCTCAACTGTCTGCATTAGGTGGGGATCAGAAACAAAAATTTCAAAGCAGTATGATCTGAAATCATGAGCAGAACAGTTTTGTAAACTTAGCTACTTCAACAGTGACATCAAGAAACTCAAAGTTTTGGTCTCTCTTACTAAATAGCAATGGCTTCCATGTTTATTGAAGTTGATCTGTTTTACTGAAATGGTCTAGAGCTGAAGAAAAGCCACCTAAATCTGAGTTGTATGAGATTATGAGTACCTAAATAAATTTTCCAAAATAACTTCTGATCATACATATTTTGAATATATATGCTAGTACCTCCTTTTGCTCAAAAATTATCACTGGCTGTATTTTTTCAAATTTTGACATAATTTTTCAAGAAGAATAATACTTCCATGAACATGTTTCGTTTCATTTTAATTCTCTTTCAAGAAAGGCAATGAGAATGTTGAGAATGCCACTGCGAGGACATTTGTGACATTACCAGTGACAACATCCTGGCTTGGCACTTTTTGGACTGGCAGCACCTGTCGGTTGCTTTTACTTTGCCTACAGGACTTTCTGCTTTCCAAAAAAACCCCCACCAAATTTCCTCAAAGTTCAGCAGACCTGTGTTGTATTTGGGACCTTTGCAAATGAACTAATTAAATGGGTTTTTTTGTTCATTCCTTGTAAGCCTAACAGCTGTGAGTTTGAGATTCAAACTTACGAGTCTGAGATCAAGACTTTATTGGACGCTTCTGACATACTGGCCTAGCTGTGCTGAGGGCAAGTAATAGAGTGAGCATGCTCTTTTGAGTTCAGTTTATGAGTCTGTTTATTCTGCAGCAGTTTGGGTGCAAGGCCAGAGCAACTGCTTTTCTAATAACCTGTGTCACTCATCAGACATAGCCTGAAGGCAAGAGAGAAATATTTGACAAGTGACAAATATGAAACAGCCTTCTCTGGTGACTTCTTATTAGTTCTTCCTCCCGTTTTCAGGAGCTTACTTTACTCTACTCTCAGGCTTTTATAAATTGCAGTTTCAATCTGTCAGACTCTCTGCTGTTGAAATGGTTATCTAAGGCAGAACATGTTTGTAATGGCCTCGATACCAGAGCAGCCCAGAAATGAAAGACTTATTTGGTTATGTGTTGTCAGGATCACTACTGATCGTTTGACTGTTGAAGTGGGAGGAATTGATAGCACAAATGGCCTGTGGACTATGCTAATTATCTATACTGTAGTGTAAATCCTGGATCTGTGTGCTAACATGAAACACTGTTAGTTCAGGAAAGATTCACTTTAAACAGAGCCGGACTATTACGATTGCCCTGTACTTCCCGTTATTGCTTGGTACTTCTTATAAATACAGTCTCTGTGACCTCTAACTATCTGTTAAGAGTTGGTGGAATAGAAAATGTTCATCACTGGTGCTGTTCTCAGGTGGAGCTCTTTCTGAGAAGCTTTACCAAAAATGGCTTAGTCATTTTTGAGAGGAGAAAAGAAAGGATGGGAAAAATTGAATTGTTTTTCCATGACAGAGGTAAAAATCATACAGTATTTTAATTCAGAAAACAATGTGCCTTCATACTTTTAGCAAGGATATAAAATTTGACCTAGAAGGAGGCAGAAGTCTGTGGAAAAGAATACGTAGTCATGTAATTAAAGACTTTCAGGAAGTCTATGCAAAGGGAGGAGAGAGCTGGGCCTTTGTCATCTCTCAGTTTTGCTTTGTTTGAATATGTGACTTTAATTTTCATTACAAGTAGTTTTGTACTCCAGATCCTTTAAAAAAAATTTTTTTTGAGCCTTGTTCCAACCCAAACCTAGAGCAGTTCAGCAAAAAGTATCCCAACAAATATTTTGTCATCTTTTAAGTTGTGAGAGTTGAAAAGTGCCATTAAGAAATACGTTGTGGTGTAAAGAGGCATACTGAACAATCTCTAATCATGTCTGGATCTGAAAGAACTGCATATTGTTTCTCTTCTGAATCTCATCTATTTTATGGATGTTACTTTTCTTACAATTGCACTGCTTTTAAAAACAGGATGCTTATAATGAATGTTTTTTGCTAATATATTTCAAATAAGATAGATGGCTTTTCTTAATTCTGTGAGGTGATCTTGAAAGACCTGTTAGAATCAGTGCAAATGCAGGTTCAGCTGCCAACTGTATAGGACGAATAAACACATTTATAGGGAACTAGGCTTACGGTTATTTCCCAAAGAACGTTGTGTCAAATGCATAAAATAAGCTGTGTAGCCAAAAGTCATTGCTGTCAGAGCTCTGACATGTCTGTTTTATGACACAGTACTAGAACCTGGTAGATGTGTTACATTTATAGGTAGTGAGGAAGAAGGAAAATAACTACTTTTTTATAGACAATTATATAGGGCTTAAAAAACCAAAAGAATGAATACAGTACGATTTCTTGAGCACTGGTTGCCCATGAACGTTATTTAGCAGGATCTACAACCACACAGAGTAGCACTAATTTGCTGCTAAAACTCAGTGAAACATTAACTTGAAAGCTTAGGAAGGATAATGCAGTATTGCAGAGCAGGCTGAAAAGTCTTAAATCTTGTCATAAGTCAGAATCTGCTATTGAAAAAGGCAATTATGACAAACTGCAGCCTAAACTACTTTCCAAAGATTAGACAATCTAAAACAGAACAGTTCCCACTCACATCCAGAACAAATGATTGCTATTTGGATTGTCTTTTTTTAAAATGTGAAAATTTCAGGTACATATGTAGTGATCACACATGTGTGTGAACACACACACATGCGCATGCTCAGTATCCCATGTATTGGTGTGTATCTGAAAAACAGTATCAGTTCAAGAGATGAGTGCATCATTATCATGTTCATATAAAAGATATGTAGGAAAACTACACAAAAAGGGGAAAGTGACAGCATCTTATTTTTTTTTAACTGATAGCGGAAGAATCATTGTATTACATACTGTGTATGTGCTTGGTTCTCAGCACATCTACTGAATTAAATGTGAAAGCGGTGGGACCTGCACATCCTAAAAATCATTTCTCTCGTGAAAGTTAAGGTTATTCTATCAAAATAGTAGATCAGAATTTTTGATGATACAGAAATTAAATGCTGGACTGCAAATGTTGGTTAAAAGGGCTTTTTAAGAACAAGACTTTACATCTTTGAAATGAAGGAAGATTTGTCTTTTACACGGTTTGAAAATCGGGCTGAAAATCACTCATAACTTGATTATTTTCATCTTACTTCTCGTCTCTTGTTATATATACAGAAACAATTTTGAAAATTGTGGTATCTTTCCTGTCTAAGCTGATGCACTCTTTAGCCCCACACTAAAACTAATGCTGATGTGTTTCAACATTGCAAGTGAAGCGATGGTCATTATTGAATTGCATCAAGGAAGTTCTGGAGAAATTGGAGGTCAATTTTGTAGGCTCTGGAGTCTTTAATAATTGATAATGTTTGAACAATCTAGGATTAGGGACCACTGAATGTTGTTCGGCTACACTTACAAGGTATCATACAGTAGTTTAACCTAGAGGAGCTCACAGAACGCATGCTAGGTCACAAAACACTTTTGACGCTCTTAAAACAATTCTGAATGTAACATAAAAAACTCATAGCCACAACTATAGCTTTCTACAGGAAGAAAGAAGAAAACATTAAGGCCATCAGTAATATCTGAAACCCTTAATGGAAGAGAATTTACTTGGTAGATATGCTCAGGTGATCTAAGAAAGTGGACCATACCACATACCTAGAGGAAAGAAAAATCTGGCCATCTTTGCCAATCTTAACTGTTGGAAAAGTGACTCTTTTTCATCAGCCTCTGGAACTATTTTAACCATAATAGCAAAGCACCCTCACTGGGCACTTGGAAGTTTTTAGTCAGAACAGCTTGTCCATCTCCGGACTGTGATCAGTCATTTTATACCTCAGAAGAAAGTGAATTGGGAAAAGGACAATCAGCAGTCAGGTTAATGTTAGTGTGGAGAACACTCCTTTGTGGTCCCTGTAGGTGGCCAGTAGTGGTTCTGAAACGCTGGATTAACTTCATAAAAACAAGGTCAACAAACAGCAAGCATATCTCATTTCAGCCCTCGCTGGAGGTTCTAAAATAGGTCAAATGAGCATTCATATCACAAGCTTAAATTTCTTACCCACTCTTGCTTTGTCACATAATCCAGTCTAGAAAATTGAGCTCTACCTTGAAGCAACGTAAATTTGTAAGGCTTTGAACATGTGAGGGCTTCTGTAAAGACAATCAATCCAAAAGAGATTCGCCGATGAATAAAGCATAACTTCACCCTCCCTCAAAGAATACAGTTTCCTCCTGGTGCATACAAAATCTTATACAGTAAATAGCACCAGCAACAACATTTCTTTTTATATAATCAGACCTCTCTTTCTTTGCAGTCATTCGGAGGTCAAATTAATTGAAAAATACCTTTAAATTAAATCTTCAAATTTTTGTGTTCTTTTGGCATTCAACACTTGTGAACTATGTAATTTAAATAAACTGAATTGTAGTAGAGCAAACATGCAAACGAGGCTTATGTTACTTTCAGTTGCCAGTAGGCAGCCGAGAGGATAATTTGTGCTGACATGGCTCACACTGAAGAGAGGAACTGCAGCTGAACCTTAAATAGATGATGAGGATGGAACAAAGAGAGTGGAAATCTCTGAATATATTCCAGTGGTGTTATTTCTGATTGGAAGTGTAAGAGTAATTGCAAGTGCTGAGGTTTACTAAAATGCTGGAAAATGTTTTTGAGGGGGAAAAAAAACAAAAGAGTCGATACAGAGTTTTATTTGGGTTAGGCAAGACTTTGGGGAAAGGTCTTCCAGCTTTATTTCTAGGATTTTCTGTTCTGATATACAGATGTGTACCATGTACTGTATGTCAAAGAACAAAATCTTTGGAATTCTCTTCTTGTAATCCTGTTCCCTATAATGTTTACTGCAGTCATTTCATAATGTATTTTTAAGTTATTTATTATTATGCTGTGCAACACTTGCTATTTGAATATACATCTGATACTGATTGCTGGCTTCTATCCAACTAAAGAATTGATCATTATATGGGGAACTCTTAATCACTGTATTTCCTCTGCTTATGCTATAATTTAGGTGTTGTCATCCAAAACACACCATATGCCAAACTAGAAACTTAACTTTACACCTCACTGGAGCGCTTTGTCACTGTACATGCAAATCAGCAAAGGAGGCTTTGAAGGTGTTTTGCAGAGAAAAGAGACTTTCATGTACCTTCCTTACTTTGCTTCTCTCTTTCGGTGGCCTTACTACCTCCAACCTTACTGATTTCCTAGAATGCCTGACTGTAGAATCTGATCTTAATGGAGTGTGCTCTGTAACTGAGTTTTTGCCTTTCTACTTTCTATTTTACTGCCTCGATACCATAACACTGTGCAAAGAAGATGTTTAAAACTGTAGAACTATAGTTGTTAGAATAATTTTTCTCAAGATTCATTTGAATAAGCAACATGGAGAGTACTTTCCAGATTTCAAAGTAGAGGTGTATCCATAAAGTCATAGACAACAACACATCCTCAGTCACTTTACAAATTGGTAATATCCCTGAACATGTGTTATCATACTGTCAGTCACAAATTGGAAAATATATGCTGTTATTCGTATTGTTTATAAAGACATAAATCAGGATTAATAGGAAACATTCATCTCTTCTAACTTAAAATGTTCAGCCTGTGAACTTAACTTAAAACGTTCAGCTTAGCTAGAAGAATAATGGGGTCAACTCCTGTATTTTATTAGAAACATACTGTAAAAGTCACAAATTGTTTGGGGAGTGGGACTGTGCCACTTCTTTTAAATGCTGTTGTGAACCTGCTTTTTTATTTGAGCTCTCCTAGGCTCTTCTCAGTGTCCACCTACATGCTTAGAGAGGAAGATGTTTCTCATTCATCACAACTGCTGGATTCATTATGCTGCCAGCCATTTCAGGAATGTTAATGCAAAGTCAAGATCTCCAGGCCAAATGCAAAAGTCAGTCCTACATGCTGGTGAAACAGTAAAGGCTCAAGATACTGTCTACCTTTAAATGCTTGCAAATATCCATAATGAAATGGTCTTTTCCATATATTTCTTTTCCTGTGTCATGCTAAAGTAAGAAAAAGTTTGTGAATATGTATGATTTATTCTTTGTTAATGTAGTCTGTACCTAGGTAATGCCACAAGAATCGGGAACCTGTTGTGTAAGTCAGCGCAGATATAATCTAAGGGGCAATTCCTTGTGACAATAAGAATTGCAGGAGAAAGCTTATGACGCTCAAGGTGCTGCTCTGTGGTGATCCTCTAATACCATATTAATGATACTAGAGCTCTTTTTGTTTGTTCTTTTGCTTTAGTTTGGCTGCGAAGCTTTATGAGCAGAATTAAGTGGGGCATAGAAAATTAAGAAACACTAGCTGGAAGAATAAAGGCAAGAGAAATGGATGAGGCCTTGAGGATGAAGGTAAGTGGGAGTGAAGGGGTTTGGAGTACATGGCTGTAAGTTCTAAATGGAGAGCTATGAATTGATGTACTTCAAGTGAGATTAAACATGTCTCTCTTCTATCCTTGGCAAAAGGTGTTACTTCCCTTGGTGAGGTTTTACTTGTGTTATGCGATTTGCATTTTTGTGCATGTAACAGCATTCTCTGAAGTGTTAAAAACCACTTTGCCTTTTCTCTGTGCTTGCTCACACACAAGCAATCAGTTAGGAGAGGTTGTGTGAATGTTTTTTGTCATGAACAGACCTTGCAGTGCACTAGTGAAGACAAATGTTTTCACTAGAGGATAGAACTTGGGGACAATGGAGAAATTAATCCAGGACCAATTTGCTCAATCTGTTCCTCTGCCTCTGTGACTGTGATACATAGAAGTAGATTGATAGAGTTGTCAGGCATTCTTTGTTCCTGCATAATGCTGCCAGTTTTCCTGTGAACCTAACTGCCTATAGATGTTTAAGATGAGCCCTTATGTTTATAACTTGCTGATATTCATTGTTGCTTTGCTGGAAAACAACAGCAAAATCATGGTAATGATCCACTTTGTTGCTTGGTGAGAGGCTAATGAAGATGGTGTCCTCAAGCAAGTCAGATACAAGAATCAAGGCTAATGATTTTCCAATGGAAGAGTAGTGGTATGGAAAGCATTAGACTTCTGGGATCAATTAGCTTGGATATGTACAGCAAGAAGTTATTGTAGGGTTTTTAGAATGGCTACAGTACGTTACACAAGCTACACTAATGGTAGAACCCAGATCCTTGAAATGTGTGACATTCCTAACGCACCTTTAATGATAAAGTCACAGATCCTGTGAAAACCACATTTAACCATCATAGACTTGTTTCTTACCAGTCATGACCTCTGATTAAAGCTTTGCCCTAGTAATACATTGTATTCAGGGGCTTCCTTGTGGACCTTTCTGGAATGTAAAAACTTCTGTGTTCACAGAACAGTCTTTATTTTGGAGGGAGCACCCTTAGGGGCTCTGTCCTCACCTACTTCCTCTCTTCTGTTAATGATGGTGAAAGGTTCTCCTGGGCCACGTGCTCTAGGTGACCTTGCTTGAACAGAGGGGTTGGACTAGATGATCTCCAGCGGTTCCTTCCAACCTCAGCCTCAACCATTCTATGATCCTGGGTTTAAGAAGGTAATTCTGTTGGAAATCTTTGTCTCTGTCAAAGTTGGTTAAAATTGGGCACCATGTTCAGATGTTACTTGAGAAGGGGTACACAGAAAATGTAAATGATATAACATAAAATGATACAACAGTGAAAAATATTGAATTAAATCGAATTTCCATGTAGACAGTGGCAGTCAGTTTTAAAAATTTATGTTACAAAAGGAAAATATTTTCAATTAACTAGTTGTAGTTAACTAGTTGCAGTTAACACAGAGAAAGAAGAGAAAAAATGTAAGCATTAGTGATATAGTTGTTAAAGAATAATAAATCTTTTATTACCTCCCTCAAAGTAGATTTTCTTAAAGAGAAAATAAAAGAATGAATAAAAGAATGTAAAGAAGAACAAACAAATGAAAAAGACCACTGATTTCATAAGTCAGTGTTTGAATTCTAGAGAGTTCTATGAAGCTACTGAGTCAGAAAGAATATAATTTAATCAAAATGCTATGTACTTTACTTTGCCTACATAGCTTCAGTGCTACTGGAAATATTAGTAAAGGTAAAAAGTCAGAAAATTATCTTCACAGAGTTCTTGTGTTTCTGTAAGCTTATGTGGTCTTGATTACATGGGAAAGAATACGTACTCTTGCTCACTGTACATTGCACTATTTCCATTCTGGCCTTACCTGCCTTTCAGTTGATCACTTTTTCAAAGCATCATGTTAGAAAGTGATTGAGTGATTTTACATAAAATGAAATAAGCAGTCAATTATTCAGGAAAAAATTCTTTCCCTGATAGTCATGGTCAAACTCTTCAGGGAAATCCAGAATACTTTCTAGGGTTTTCAGCATTTTCCTAATGGCAAACTGAGATAACAAAATGACAGAGCTCAGTCAGAACTGTGTAATTTCAGAATACTAACTAGGTTATGTAACATAGATTCCAGTGGGAGGAGTACTGGACCAGTTTCCCATATTTAACTGGAATGGGTCTAAGTTTCTCTCTGTTTTTTTTTTTTTTCCTTCAGGTTTTTAAGTCTGGTTACGTAAAAAAAGTATCTTTGGTTCATTAACCAAGATCACTTGAAAGGAACTTTTTGCATCAGTTTAAGATGACCCCCATAGACCCTAATGTTAGAGGCAGTTGTTGCTTGCTGTTTATAATGCAAGAGCAAAAGCAATTAATCAAACTTCTTGCATTCAAAGTTTTCAAAAGGTATTCCCTCAAATATGTGAAATACTAATTCTCATGTCCAAATACAAATAACAAATGAAAATTTAGTTTTTGTATATTGAAACCTGTCTGTCTACTACCTGGAAGAAGATGATATCTTATTCTCTTGATCTCAATATACTTGTACGCAGGGCTGTTTACTTCACAGATGAAATCTAAGCTACTGTGGTAGGTATTCTGAAGCAAAGGAAGTGAAGCCGTTAGATAAAAAGACCCTTCTTGCAACTAGCTTTATTTGAATGTACTCCCTTCTTACCTATTGGCTTTGAATCTGCTAACTAAGTCTACGGGTTTTGAATAGTGGAGTTTTATCATTATCATCTTAGCTAAATTCAGATGAGGAAAGACTAGCAGTCTACTGGGTTATTTGTGGAGGCGTTTCTGCTTCTCTTTGTGTCATATAAGACATTTAGACTCCTCTTCCTGAAATGAGTCTGTGGTTTGAAAGCACATATTCAGGTACTTAGCTATTCAGTACTGAAGAGTAATTCTGTATTTTCACATTTCTTAATATTTATGATCTTTTTTCTGTGAAGCTTACACAGAGGGTAACTCTTCATTGAAGGTAAATGATCAATATTTCTACTAAGTTAATATTCAGCTATTTCTAGTTTACAATCTTTTTTGATGATTAATAGTATTTATGATGAGTAGGGCACTTGTATCATGGTTATATGACACTGGTGAAAGCAGGTTTCTAAGTTGTCATGTTAAGGCTTGACATTTATTTGAAAGAAATTTTAAGGTGCACCACTGTTAGAAAACAAGTGATCAGAAAAAAAATTTGGATTCAAAAGTTAAACTTATTGTACATTAAGACTCAACTCTTGGAGAGAAATCCATTTCTGTGTAGAGCCTGATACTAAAACACTATTTGTAGTAAAAGCATGCTGAAGATTCTTATTAAAAATGTCTATTTCTTTTTTAAGCAGTTGCCTTCTCTACAAATTAACATGCCCTAATTTGAAAGAAAAGAGAGATTTATGTAGTCTGAGATATATAAACAACAGTGTTATTTGGTGAAATCCATTTTAATTATGCTTATTATAAAACAAAACAGTTTTCATGAGCATGTCTCAAAAAAGGAGTATGTTATATCTTAGTAGAGATGTGTACAGACTGAACAAAGGACAACAGTTCCTATAAACCTCTATAATCCCACAAATACTGGAATTTTGGCTGTCTTCCTTTTTAAAGAAAGCATCTTTCTTTAAAGTTGTGACAACAGGCTTCTGCAGTGGATGTGTCTGTCAGCAGGCAGAGGAGATAATTGTCCTGGGAGAGGAAACTAATAGCAGCAAATCTTACTTCTCCTACAGTTTTATATGGATGTGACTTATTTAACTTCACAGATAAAATTGTGGAAAAGAAGATAGAAGCAGCATTGTGGGCTGAAAACAGAGGAACTTGTCTCACAGCTCTGACTCCATCTAGAGTTGTTTGCCTAACCCTCCTACTCAGACTTTCTACGCTGAAGCTTTGCATGCATAGCTGTGTCTGGGAGAACTGTGGAAAAAATAGTTATGCTGAGCAAGACTGTGATGATTACCAGTGTAACAGGTCTTTTTCCTAGCATAGCTTATTTTATGGGGGGAACTGAATTAAAAATACAGGCAAATTAGTTCTTCTTGTTAAAATGTCCATGCTGTGAAAGAATTTGCTGACATAATCCTTCTAACATAACTATTGTGGCTGGTGAATTCTCATGTAAATGTGGCATATAGGTCTCTTTTGAATGTATGCAAGAATGTTTTCTCTCTTGTCCTTTATTAGGAAAAAAATTAGGCTATAATAAAGTCTCTGTAGTATAGTAATGCAAATGTGCTTTTGGAGTTTAGTAGAGTGGTTACTGTAGAAAATTCGACCTTTCACAAAATACCGTAGAATGGTATTCACATAAAAGGGAAAATCACCAATCTGTAGAAGTGCTTCATAATCTTTTCTTTATATTTATCATAGTCTCTGAAGTTTTTCAGTAAAATCAATTCAGGCATAAATACTAAGGGAGATGAGGAGAAGGATATTTAATGGATAAGTTAATTTTCACTAACAATAGTTCAGTATGCATTTGGCATCTTTTGCAGTAACAGAGATCATTTAGTAGTTTATTCTAAAGGATAGTGAGTCACCACATACAGACATTTCTTATCAGGCTTTCAACTCTGTACTAATGAATTCTTTCTGGATACCTCATCAACTTAAATGTGATATTAGGACATGGCTGCTTTCCTCCCATTAGCTGGGAACACTTTAAGGATAGGGCAAAAACTGATGAGATACTGACTGGTTGCTCATTTTTCTCCCTCTGCAAGTCTCTAAATAAGTTCACACTTTGAAATTGGTGTTATGAACAACTGCACAGCAATATTAGCATCATATAACAAACAAATGCTAATGAAAGAAGTTGTGAATCCATTAACAAGTTGCTACCTGTGCTTTGGAATTCATTGAGAAGACCACTGTCAGCTTCATTTAACAAATTTCTTGGATATGGCCAGTGGAAAATGTGCTTTAGCATTGTTGCTGCATATTACTGCATGCATTTCCACTTCCTCTTATTCCTCTCTGTCTCTGGTTTCATCCCATAGTTATCTAAGTTCTGCATCTTTCTTTTTTTTTTTTTCTGCTTTGTCATTATTTGGAGTTGCTGTGTCAGAGGCTGGGACCCAGACCAACCCTCTGACAGTAGATGCAGCCCTACAGGTCTCAGGCTGCAGGGAGTGCTTGGGGCCTCTCCGGGAGGCCTGGGCTGGCAGCCAGCTCTCCTGCAGGAGGTGTGCTGCTGTTGACGAGTTGTGTCGTCAGGTAAGGGAGTTACGGGAGGAGGTCAGTAGGCTGCGCAGCATCTGAGAAGCGGAGCAAGAGATAGACAGGGTATTCTCGGAGACTGTGCAGCTTCGGGAGTCCCAACCCCCTGCAGCAGTGGAGTTGCCAGAGGGCTCTGTGCCGTGTGAAACGGTACATCATAACACCGTAGAAGAAGACTGGAAACTGGTCACTGCTCGTGGGAGGAGAAAGGCTCCTACTCCTCCTGAAGACCTGAAGCTGAAGAACAGGTTTAGTGCCCTCCAGGATGAGGAGGAGATGGGCATGGCTGCCAGGGAAGTACCTGGGACAACAGACCCTGTGCCCTGCCGGAACGCCCGGAAGAAGCGGCAGGTGATTGTTGTGGGGGACTCCCTGCTGCAGGGGATGGAGGCATCTATCTGCCGACCTGACCTCTTGTCTAGAGGTTTGTGGCCTGCCGGGGGCTTGTGTGGGAGATGTCATGCAAAGACTGCCAAGGCTTGTCCACGCTTCGGACTATTACCCACTGCTGCTCTTCCACGTGGGCGCCAATGACACCAAGGGCAAACTGGAGACCATCAAGCAGGATTTCAGAGCTCTGGGGATGGTGGTCAAAGGTCTGGGAGCCCAGGTCATCTTCTCCTCAATCCTGCCAGTGAGGGGGATGGATGAGAGGAGGAGGAGACGGACTTCCCAAGTTAACAACTGGCTGCGCTGCTGGTGTTGGCAACAGGGTTTTGGTTTCTACGACCATGGGACCCTGTTTGAAGATCGACAACTGATGGCAAGAGATGGGATCCACCTCACGAGGCGGGGCATGCAGGTCTTTGCCAACAGGTTGGCCAACCTGGTAAGGAGGGCTTTAAACTAGGAAAGATGGGGGAAGGGGAGAGTTATAGTGGCAGGGTAGTTGGCAAAAGACTGCTCAAGTCGGGATGCCTCCAACAGGTGGATGCAGCCAGGGAAGTGTGCATGGGATGTGGCTATGGAGGATCCTCTGGTATCCCTCCTGGGAAACCTGCATGCTCGATCACCTCTCTGAAATGCCTGTACACCAATGCACGCAGCTTGGGGAACAAACAGGAAGAACTAGAGATCTGTGTGCGGTCGCAGGGCCATGATCTCATTGCCATTACAGAGACATGGTGGGATAGCTCGCATGACTGGAGTGCTGTCATGGATGGCTACGTGCTTTTTAGGAAAGACAGGCCAGGAAAGCGAGGTGGTGGAGTTGCTCTTTATGTGAGAGAGCAACTGGAATGTATTGAGCTGTGCCTAGGGGTGGATGAAGAGCGAGTCGAGAGCTTATGGGTAAGGATTAAAGGGCAGGCTAGCATGGGTGACACTGTTGTGGGTGTTTACTACAGGCCACCTGATCAGGAAGAGGAAGTTGATGAGGCCTTCTACAGACAGCTGGAAGTAGCCTCACGATCCCAGGCCCTGGTTCTCATGGGGGACTTCAACCACCCCGATATCTGCTGGAAAGACAACACAGCTAGGCACAAACAGTCCTGGAGGTTCCTGCAGAGCATTGGTGACAACTTCTTGACACAGGTGGTGGAGGAGCCAACAAGGAGAGGTGTGCTGCTGGACCTCGTACTAACAAACAAAGAAGGACTGGTGGAAGATGTGAAGGTTGGGGGCTGCCTTGGCTGCAGTGACCATGAGATCGTGGAGTTCAGGATCCTGCGAGGAGGCAGCAGGGCACCAAGTAGGATCGCAACCCTGGACTTCAGGAGAGCAAACTTTGGCCTCTTCAGGGACCTACGTGGAGGAATCCCATGGGTGAGGGCCCTAGAAGGAAGGGGTGTTCAAGAGAGCTGTTTAATATTCAAACATCACCTCCTCCAGGCTCAAGAGCGGTGCATCCCTATGAGTAGGAAGTCAAGCAAAGGAGGCAGGAGACCTGCATGGATGAGCAAGGAGCTCCTGGCAAAACTCAACCAGAAGAAGGAAGTATACAGAAAGTGGAAAGGGGGAGAGGCCACTTGGGAGGAATATAGGAATATTGTCAGAGTATGCAGGGATGTGATGAGGAAGGCTAAGGCCCGTTTGGAATTAAATCTGGTGAGAGATGTCAAGGACAGCAAGAAGGGCTTCTTCAAATACATCAGCAGCAAGAGGAAGACTAGGGAAAATGTGTGCCCTTTGCTGAATGGGGTGGGTGCCCTGGTGACGAAGGATACAGAGAAGGCAGAGTTACTGAATGCCTTCTTTGCTTCAGTCTTTACTGCTCAGGCCAGCCCTCAGGAACCCCAGACCCTGGAGGCAAGAGAGATAGTCTGGAGAGAGGAAGACTTTCCCTTGGTGGAGGAGGAGTGGGTTAGAGATCATTTAAGCAAACTTGACACCCACAAATCCATGGGCCCTGATGGGATGCACCCACGAGTGCTGAGGGAGCTGGTGGACATTATTGCTAAGCCACTCTCCATCATCTTTGAAAGGTCATGGAGGACAGGAGAGGTGCCTGAGGACTGGAAGAAAGCCAATGTCACCCCAGTCTTCAAAAAGGGCAAGAAGGAGGACCCAGGGAACTACAGGCCAATCAGCCTCACCTGCATCCCTGGAAAGGTGATGGAGCAGCTCATCCTGGAGGCCATCTCCAAGCATGTGGAGGAAAAGAAGGTGATCAGGAGTAGTCAGCATGGCTTCACCAAGGGGAAATCATGCCTAACCAACCTGATAGCCTTCTATGATGGAATGACTGGCTGGATAGATGAGGGGAGAGCAGTGGATGTTGCCTACCTAGACTTCAGCAAGGCTTTTGACACTGTCTCCCATAACATCCTCATAGGGAAGCTCAGGAAGTGCGGGCTAGATGAGTGGACAGTGAGGTGGATTGAGAACTGGCTGAATGGCAGAGCTCAGAGGGTTGTGATCAGTGGCACAGAGTCTAGTTGGAGGCCTGTAGCTAGCGGTGTCCCCCAGGGGTCAGTACTGGGTCCAGTCTTGTTCAACTTCTTCATCAATGACCTGGATGAAGGGACAGAGTGCACCCTCAGCAAGTTTGCTGACGATACAAAACTGGGAGGAGTGGCGGATATGCCAGAGGGCTGTGCTGCCATTCAGAGAGACCTGGACAGGCTGGAGAGGTGGGCGGAGAGGAACCTCCTGAAGTTCAACAAAGGGAAGTGCAGGGTCCTGCACCTGGGGAAGAATAACCCCATGCACCAGTACAGGTTGGTGGTTGACCTGCTGGAAAGCAGCTCTGCGGAGAAGGACCTGGGAGTGCTGGTGGACACCAAGTTAAGCATGAGGCAGCAATGTGCCCTTGTGGCCAAAGCAGCCAATGGTATCCTGGGGTGCATCAGGAAGAGTGTTGCCAGCAGGTCGAGGGAGGTGATTCTCCCCCTCTACTCAGCCCTGGGGAGGCCACATCTGGAGCACTGCGTCCAGTTCTGGGCTCCCCAGTACAAGAGGGATGTGGCACTACTGGAGCAAGTCCAGCGAAGGGCCACAAAGATGATTAGGGGACTGGAGCATCTCTCTTATGAGGAAAGGCTGAGAGAGCTGGGCCTGTTTAGCTTGGAGAAGAGAAGGCTGAGAGGAGATCTTATCAACGTGTACAAGTATCTGAAGGGAGGGTGTCGAGAGGATGGGACCAGACTCTTTTCAGTGGTGCTGAGCGACAGGATGCGAGGCAACGGGCACAAACTGAAACACAGACACTTCCATCTGAACATGAGGAAAAACTTTTTCACTGTGAGGGTGACAGAGCACTGGAACAGGTTGCCCAGAGAGGTTGTGGAGTCTCCTTCTCTGGAGATATTCAAAACCCGCCTGGACGCGATCCTGTGCAACGTGCTCTAGGTGACCCTGCTTGAGCAGGGGGGTTGGACTAGATGATCTCCAGAGGTCCCTTCCAACCTCAGCGATTCTGTGATTCTGTGATTATGTTTCTCACTGTTCTTGTCAACCAAAATTTTGCTTTGTTCAGAGTTTGTGCTTTTTACAGGATGCCTGTTGTTGATGTACTATTAAAAAAAAATCAAGTTTTGATTCTGTGATCATGAATGCAGTCTATGGTATGTGCTTTAATATTGTACTGTGTCAATGCTATACAAGTGGCAAAAGAGACAGCTTGCTGACCGTCTGCCAAAGACAGAGGACCAGCCTAAAAAGTCAGTTGTGACTATCTCAGCTCCAGTATTCTTAGAAAGATGGCTATATCCAGTATGATCTCCTTTTCTAAATCTGGGGTCATCTGAATATGGTACACTCGGATCACAGCCAAAACCAGCTGCTCCTCCTTCCACTCTTTGCATACTTAAGAAATTGTTATATATAAAGGTTGTTTTCCACCCCATGCTGCTTTTCAGTGTGTGATAGCCAATCAAAAGAGATACATTCTCATTTCTGGCTTGTCTGCACACGGTTTGTGCAATATGAGACAAACCTGGAGTTCAGGCCCTTTGGAGAAAGGAGTTAGGTGTCTGTGGTCTTCTACAGCATACAGTAAATAACTTGAGTTTTATCACTATATTGAACTTTCTCTTTGCTAATTCATGTTGGCATAAATAACATCTTTGCTCATAAGTATGCTCATATTTATTACACGGTGCTGTTATCAGACATTTTCTCCATTGCAATGCACTTCTGTGAGGTCCTGGCCAGAGTGAAACTCGTCGCTCTCCCTGTGTAAAGTGGGAGCAGCACCTGGCCCTGCCCAAGCACAATTCCAAAGAACCACAGTGGAGCAGGGGAGCTCCACTTCCCTCTGTGCTTGAAGGCTGCAAGGGAGGAGGAGGGGGTCATCTTCCTTCACACTGTCAAGACCTTTTTTAATACTCTGGCTGTCATTTCTTCGAAGTACTCTGGTCTTCTGAAAGCTCAAGGGCAGGAGCATAGTGTAGAGATCCCTGGGCTAGCAGTCATCATGCTGATTCTAGAAGTGGTAGAGTGGTGTCCTTACAGCACTGTATGCAGCTGTATATCACTGTATGCAGAGATAGGACTAGCTAGCAGTGTGCCACACTCCTGCAGCTGCGTTAACAGTGCCTAGTACTCCACCCAGGGTGGTGTGTGCACCATGTTGGTGTTTGTTCATGACTAGAGTGAATCTGATATCTCTGGACCTTGCAGATTGGTAATGTTAACAGTTGGTACTGTTATATTTTAATTCTGTCTCTAAGAGTAACATTTTCAAAGGTTCTTACCAGATTTAGGAAATTTAATGAAACTTATGGCCCTATCTCACTTAAACTCTGCTGTTGCAAATCCCAGTCATATCAAATATAACTTAGTTTATCAATTGGTTGTCTGAACTGGACAACAGTGATTATGAATCTGATGCATTTAACACCTCCTTACTGAGCTGGAAGTGTGAGTGATCACATCATAAATCCTTATTTTTATGCTGTCAGATATGTTTTCTGAAGATTGGAACCTTTCAATTTCTACAGTAATAGCATTTGAGTGCAAAATGTGGAAATGTTGAAAATTTTATTTTTAGATCCCTTTGCCTTGTTTTTACTGCATTCTCTTTCTGGTAAATTGTGATACTGTAGAGCTTAATGGAATGTGTTTCCAGACTGATGGGATCTGTCTACACTGCAGTGCCAAAAGTATGCCTGCTAAAACTGTGCTCAGATGTGGTTGTCAAGCACAATTCTAGTTAATGCAGTAAAACTGTGCTTGACAACTACTCTTACCCCCTCCACTCATGTGCTTCACTCTCTTATTTTGGAGAGTGATTCATAATGGTGTGTGGAATAGTGCTTGGGGGATGATGGTCTCTGAGGATTAAAGGACCCCTTACCAAAAAGACGTGAGTCAGTCTGGGCAGCAGCAGTGTAAGAATGCCTATGTACCAAATATTATATATATTATATATATTGTATATGTTATTTATTTATATAAAATATAGAATATATCTAATATATCTATTAGATATATGTTATCTTTTTTAAAATGAAAAACTCTCTGGTAACTTCCTGGGTAAGTGTTGTATCTGTTTCATCAGCACCTTCCACAATTGAGTTTAACATATGGTATGAATGTGATGGTTTGAGTTTCATTAAACATATGATGAGAGAATTTGGTTTAGTGTGTGTGTGTGTGTGTGTGTGTGTGTGTGTGTGTGTGTGTTTTTGGACAATTTAAAGTTTCTCATGCAGACGAGAAAAATGAAAGAATTGGTAATGATTATATTTCACTGAAAGGAAAGATGTTATTGTTAGGCAGTGGTATGTACTGTGAAACCTTAATAAATAATGCTTTTTTTCCAGATAATAAGACTTTTTAGGACCTCAGAATTTCCCATTGTATCTCAGGATGAAACCCATGCCTTCTGGTGAGAACCCTCTGAGCATGTGAGAAGCCCAGGCTGAAGTCCTTCTGCTGGCAGATCTTAAACGGAGCCTTTGGACCTGGCTCAGTATGTACTCACCTACAGTGTATTGCTTGTGTCTGTGTATCTCACACTAGCTTGTTCAAAAGTCCCACCTTGGCTCACAAGATTTTTCATGCAAGTTTTGATGTTCCAATGAAAAGTTTTGCTTTTGACAAATTGGCATTTTCTACTGAAAGAAACTCGATCAATATTTCATGGCAATTCCACGTACATTTTTTTAGGCAGATTTTGACTCAGGCTGTGTTATTCAAGAGAAAAGAATATTAGTCTGATTTCTGAGTAAGGGGCATACTCCCATTAAGAACTTGAAAGGGGGAAATGTAGTGTAGGGTTTCAAGTGGAAAGGAAAGAATGTTTTCCAATTCAGGGCCCTGAGGAGAGCTTGCAAGCCACAGAACCTTGATTTCCCTTACACCTCGGTTCCCCCACATGTCCCAGGGACACCTCTCCAACTCATTTTGGCTGAAAGGCAAGGAGGAACGGATCATTTTATCAGTGATAGACAGGCCTATGAAACTGTATAGATGATAGCTCCAGTGTAATTTGGCTTTTTTTTAATCGATGTGGAAAAGCAACAAAAAACAGCCTATTAATTTTGTATTGGAGAAGGCAAAGTATATTTTCAGTGCTAAGCATATGATAATCCACTGTAATAAAAAGTATACATTTTCCTGCTCCTGTTCTATTGTTTTTTCTTTTTATTGTGATAACTACAGCCTGGTTTTTCCCAAAATCTAATCATATTTTAGCATATGTTCGAAGTAAGTTATTTTTCCCATGATGATTTTCTTGAATTCATACTTGTTTGTAAGATCTGTAGAAAAATAATGAAGCTGTTTCTTTTCTAATCTTTTCTTTTTCTTTTTCTTGTTTGAAGTGGGCCCAAGGCCATGTTTCCCATGGAGATGGGCCATCTGGGTTGAAAATCTAACTCCAGAACTGAGGATTACCTCATTGTCACGAGGAAACAGGAAATAAGTTTGAGAAACATCTGTTTTTCACCTTGGACAAGTTTGTTAACTTGGATGCAATGTTTTGCAGCTGTTTTGCCTTCTACAAACCTTGGAAAGTTCTGTTTTCTCCTTTCTTTACCTGAGGAGTAGTAACAGATAATTACAAAATTGAAAAACAGATTTCTGTCCATGATTTCTAAAATTAAGGTATAAGAGGAGTATGTATATATGGATATTAAAAAATACATCAGCATGGGGCATTTTTCTTAGTGGTATTTGTTAGAGAATTTTCAAAATGTTTACTACAGTTGTGTTTCTATACAATAGCAAACACTCAACTAAAATATTCGTCAAGAAAAATATAAAGATAATGTCATCTTGTGTCCCTTTTGTCTGCTTTGAAACAGCTCTGATACTTCTACTGTATGTGAAAATCTTTTGTATTTATAGAATTGCATGTGATACATGCATAAGAGGAATATTCAAGTCATGTAAATAAGTTCATACGTATAAACTTTCTGGATAAAAGTCAGTGTGAGTATATTTCTGTATTTGCAATTCCATATGGAGGAGGAAAGTATATTTATCTTTTGGCATCAGATACTACATCTGTAGTAATGCATATGGATGCTTCTGATTGCAAAACCCTGGGGCTCATCTCTGTGTGCATTCACATCTGCTGGAATTGCATACTGTGCTGTTTTTGTTCCTACATTCCTCATGTAGAGGGGACTCTTGTGATCATCTGCTCTGGCATCTTCCATACTGGATCAAAAAGTTTTGTTCGGTAGTTGTGGTTTATCTGTTCATATGAATTTCATTGCAAATCCAAACTAACAGCACTACTGATTTTGTAGAGGTGCAGTATATCGGCTTACATTGAATACTATCAAATAATAAGATCCTGCTATGCACAAATGAGTAAACAAGCAAGGAAAAGTTTTAGCCTCAGCAGGGCCGGAGGAAGCCACGGATGGGATGTGTTAGTGTCTGTGTGAAGCAGCCATCACGGTCACCTGCCTTCTGCTGGGGAATTGCAGCAAGATCTGCCCACTTCAAAATGCAACAGCGTCGTGCAACTGCTGGGCACCCTGCATGCTAATATGGTATATTTGTTGAATTGCCATAAGACTTGGACTAACTGAACTCATGCAGTTTGATTTTTTAACTTAGTTTTGATCCTGAGAAACAACCTCTCTTTTGCTGATTGCATTGTACATGCATGACAAATTTAGACTAATACATAAAGGGCTTACCAATATAAACATGACCTTTTCCATATATCCACTGAATTATACTCAAAGCTGACAATGTCACAATCATTCCTTTAATTATGTGTGTGGAGGAGTTATTCTCTCTGTGTAAATATGTTTTCAATGCTAACTTCTGGCATTACTTAAGCTCTTTTAGGTGTTGGGAAGCAATTTTAAAGCTGTAACAGATTATTGGCTCTCTAGACAGTGTGTCCATTAACTGACTACAAAATGTAAGACAAGGCAGAAGTGGGCATTTTTTTTTGCTTTAAAGGAAAATCCTAAGTCCTTGAGGTGCATTTAGTCCAGGACTACAGCTGAGCTGAGGTTCACTGGATCAGTGACACAGAAGGTTTTGAGAGTCTTCTACCTTACTGCCTAGAACCCCCTTTAATTTTGAAATGCAGTTTTTCTCTCTCCTGGCTAGGGTGAGATCTCAGCAAAAGTGAATGTGGGCGATAAAGTCCAGAGGAGCAGAATTTTTACTTGCAGGAGGAGGTTGTTCAAGTATTATCACTTTCTTCTTAGCAAACATAACTTCATTTTCGGTCTAATTCTATATGGCCAAGATTTCATTTATTCTTGGCAAGTTAGTGATAGCCTCTGTGGTGTTCTAAGTCACTAAAGCTGATTGTGACTTTTGAAGAAATATCCTTTTTTAATATCTAGGAATATTTCATGTTAACTGATTATACATATGTATGAGGGTACATACCTATGTCTATATTTCTATAACTGCATTCAGTGTATGTGCAGATAATGTGTAACACTTCAAATGAAATGTATTGAAAACGATCACTTAACTGACTATATGAGTTCATTCCACCATTAAAAGAAAATCTCACGCAGAGCCAGCCAAGTTCATCTGTCTTGTAATTTCATTGGAGCCATGGAATTAAACCAGGGAAGAACTTGTTCCAGGGACTTACCAATGTAGCATGAAAACATAAAAGCGATAATGCACTTGGTTGCACAAACGACAAATGTCATTCTAAACTTACCTTGCCAGTGAAATGTATGAAAAGGATAAAAAGCCCATGAAAAGATGATTATACACAACTGTATACTTTTTCTATGTAAAATGAAATTCTCAGAGTGAAGTCTTTATCTTGTTTCTTTTTTTCTCATAGAGATGAACTTCTTTCCCAGCAGATGATCACAATTAGAATGGCTGCTAGCATATTGCATTCAGGAAATTCTGGACTTTTCACTTCATTTCAAATGAAGTTTCTTTGCACCCCGGTGCCATTCTGACAGGTTGCATTGCAATTCCTAGTATGATACATAAAGTTTATTTTGGAAAATACTACCTTGGAAAAGTTTTTTATTTGAAAAGAGTGATCTTTAATTAGTCTGTTGAAGATCAAATACATCAGGCAACTTTTGTCAAATTTGCCTAGCTATATATGGGAAAAGATATGTGTAGATAAAGTATTTTATTTGACTTCATATGAGACCAAACTGTGAGTTCTGAGGGCTGCACTAGCTAGGCTTATGCTGTATTAAATGTACATGAAGCCCTAATCCCTTCTTCCTAAGGTCCTGATCTTTTAAAGATTTTATGCATGTGCTTATCTTTATTGTCTGTAAATAACCCTAAGGTCTGCTCACATGTGGATGTCTTTTCGGTATTAGAGGCTGAGATTTTACAAGATTCTCTCTGTGCTGTTTAAGAGCTACACAGAAGCTCCAGACAATCTCTCTATTCTTGGGGAAAAAGGGTAGTTGACTCTGTGTATGCGTACATGCCTGTAGTTGCCTTGCTGTCTCTTTCTGTTTGGTGTTCTAATGATGTACTATTGCAAGAACAGCATTTCTTAAAAAGAAAAAAAAAGTTTTAAGATTTTCAGACTGTATCTACAAATAAGTGTTTTGCTAAACAAAAATGTGAAATCCATCAAAAACCAATTCTCTGAATAGGTCTCCGAATCAAGATCACCTTTCCTTAAAATGAATGCTAAGAAGACACTTTCTGCCAGGGAGGCTAGTGTTTTGATTGGTGGTCTGGCCCCGTAATGAAGTCTTTCTTCATTCAGCCCTGTTGGAAAGGTTCTGCTGAGCTGGATTCTGAAAGCTGAGATGATCTCAGTGTTTTTTGCTGAATTAAGACACCAGTTTCTCCTTTAGGATTAAGATCTTTATTTTATTTGGCCAGGGTTGACTAGCAGTGGATCTGTAGTGAAACAGTGTGCAGTACCAGAAAAATTAGCTATATTACTTATATGTAGCTAATACTAGCTATGTTAGCTTTGTTCAGAAACTGAAAATAATGCTATAAGTGAATCAATTAACTGTGCATAAACAACAGAGTAACTACAGAAATAAATGCTATCTCAACATTAATAATTATTTAACATTTGTGATAAGTATGCACTGAATAGTGAAAGAACTCATACAGTGACTACTGCAATAAATTACTATTATATAATATTACTGCATTGCACTTCGCACTGTAAATTAGAACAAAAAAAAGACTAAAGCTGAATGTGTAATTTTAATATATATTTATGTGTGATTTTGTGTGCATTGTTACTGATAAAATGATATAAACAAATGTAATTAAAAGTGTTTTGTGTTAGTTATAAAGAGAGGATGTTTGCTGTTATTGCAGGCAGGTTGTATATTTAAATCAATGTGCTGGAATAAATATAGGAATATTCACACAACAGGAAAATTCTAGGATTGTTCAGGGGAATAGATAGGTTAGTCTAATAAGGGGGAAGAGGGAAAATGTGAAATGACCTTATCCAAAGGTCAGTGGAAAACTTTTGTCTGTCTGTCATCTGAGATATCTGATAACAGAAGTGAACACTGCTTAGGATGAAGTGCTACATCTGCCCCAGGTCATATAAGATAAGATGAATTGCAATGAAGTTGACAATGTGGTGTCATACAAAGCATAGGGAGCTGCTTGCCCAGTTAAAAACAAATTACCCTCACTTTTATCAACATCTCTGTATAACAAGATCTAATCACCAATGTCAAAGGGCATAAAATTGTCTGTTTTTCTAAGTCCTTAATAAAATTCAAAAATTGCCCATGATATGATTTGGCAAGGGATGGGACACTGCCAACTCCCCAGTACATCGGCCGTCAACTGCACTGGCCTTCTGTTTGGTAAGATTGGTGCCTGGCTCTGTGGAAGCTTTCACATCTTCAACCATGGGATTGCTTCATTAATCTCTATTTCCCACTCTCTTGTTTGGTCATTTATTATGTTTAGCAAACCAGATTTTGATTTGCATTTTAAATGATTTTCAATTCTATTTAGTTTTTAGATTTCTTACATTTTTATTCCAGAAAGCTTTATGCTTGTGAGAAACAAAACCACTGTCAGGTAAGAGTGAATTCTGTTATCTCTGACTTCAAATTATGTTTATTTTCTGTAGCTGGACTGCTACAGGTGTCCAAAATTTGCCAGATGCCTGGAACTACAGATTTTCATTTAATGTTTTGGCTAAGATGTGCTGAGTACAGTTCTTCAGATTTAGGTGAAATAACATATACTGTCTTTTGTAACCACAATATTTCATGATTTCTTGCAGTGTTAATTTCAGTATGTTCAATTTATAAACAATATTCTAACATTTTTTCACTAGGCTCATGAGCTGAAACAGGCTTTATCTGAGAGACCTGTAAAGCAGTACCTAGGAAAAAATAAGCTATATAAACTCCTAACAATAAGTTATTACTTCTAGATGAGGATAGTGGAGAATATCCTATCTAAAACCTATCCTATCTAAAATATCCTAAAATATCCAGAAACACTTAAGAGAGATATTTTATATTGACTGTTAAAGTGTTCAAAACAGGACCCTCAAACGTACTTTCTTCCCCTTTCAAAGCATTGTGGCCACTCAAATTTACATATAGTTCCACTTTAATTCATCACAGTCTTCATAGGTTTAAATAAAGGCAGAACTGGTTTAAAGTTTCTTTTCTAACATGAAGACTTATAGCAGTAAACCCTGATTTGCCTTTCAAAGATCATGGAGCCAGTCTAAAGTTTGGTTTCATTTACCAAAGCAGTAGACAAAACTCACCAAGTTTAGTTTTAGATTAGAATTTCTGAATGGGATGGAGGTGTATACTTGTTTGACCTTTGATTTATGATAGAAATCACAATTTTTTTATTACAGAAATTATAATTTTTTCTTTTATAATATGTCATTATACATACTGCACATACTGTATATTTACATGTTGCATTAACGCTTCTGCAATTTCATGTCAGATTAGATCATAACAGATTAGATCCTTGGCTGATGTAAATGAACAGCAAAGCCACTGGAGCTATTGAAGTCAATTGCAAAAGCTGAAAACCTGGCTGGAACGCTACAGAAATAAGCCATTTGAAATGGGTGGACTTGGAATTACAGTTAGCATCACAGATGTGTAAAACATTTGTTCTTAAAAATAAACAAAAACACTTGCCATAAATGTTTTTTTCATGAGCTAGCCAAAAATTGAGTGAGACAGGAACAAAGAAACATCTGTTTTCTTACATAATATCTTTTTGCTTTGCTTCTATCATAACTGAATATGTTTCAAATATTCCCTGCAAAACCTACATGAATAATAATTAGAAAGGGAACAACCTTAACGAAAATTATCTCTAACCTTTCAATACATAAACTATATTTTTGGCTCAGAAAAAGTACATATCAGTGTCTGTGAATACAGGGGACAGGCATGCCTGGTTAGGTAGGCTGGGATGTAATCTTGTCCTTATTATCAGGAGATGGTAATGCCAGTTCAGTCAGCTCTCCCTCATGAAGGCTAATGAGCAGCTGAAGTGTCTTGGAAAACACTGCCCCTGGATGATAACCCTACTTCCACACCAGGGCTAGTGCTGCGTAGCCGGGGCTTCTGTCTTTGCAACCATCCCAGCCCATCTGGTCTCAAGGGGAGAGGGGGAGTAGTTTACATGTCATGTCATGGCTACAGGCAGCTAATTTGGGGGCCAGAAGCTGAAAAAAATGCAGTCACACAATGCTGCACAACAGCTCAGAAATTGTTTGGAACTATAGAAGTCCTGAGGAAATGTGATAGTAGGAAACCTGAGTGCCTTCGGTTGAGGTATAACAGGGCCAAAGCTGAAACCAAGCTTGTAAACCCTGCAGGACCTGAGCTGGCTTGGGAATGCTATGATCTGGTGGAGTGGTGCAAAGACATGACTTGTCCCTGCGTATTCTTTGGGTCCAGCAAGGTTTACTAAAATCTGATTGTAGTTAAATCAAAAGAAAAGAAATGCTGTCCTAGTTTTTGGCTTTGTCATTGCTGTTTTCTTCATGTCCCTAACCCTGCCATTCCTCAGCTAATCCCCATCATCCATCGTCACTGAAAACGTACAGACTACTTGCTCTAGTCACACCACTGCTGTATTTCCCTTCATTGTGGAGGATACATATGGGAATACCAGTGACAAAATTGACAGTTAAATTGAAAATCAGGTCAATTTCTATTAGTTTTTATACATTTCATCTATACTGTGAAAGCCCTTCAAGCGTGCTCTTTACTTTCCAGTATCTTTCTAGTAATATCCACAACGGGCTAAACTGGTGGAAAGAATTAGTAGACCCAGCCTTTGAGATCTCAAATTCCAAAGAACTTCAACCAGAGGCAAGCACAGGAATGCAGTAATGAGCAAGATGTAATAACCCAAGAAAGCATTGCTTACCAGTAATATTACATCTTCTGGATTTTGTTTCTAGTTGAATATATGTGTATTTCCAGCTTCTTTTTGCAATTAGTTTTTCCTGTAAAAGTCATAGTTTATGTGTCTTTGGAAGGAGATCAAAAGTGAATATGGCAACAGCATTACTAAAATTACTGGGGGGAGTGTAGGTGGATTTCTGTTTCTGCTGTTCCTAGGAGACACAGTGAGAAGAAAGAATATATTGTGACAAAAATGGGACATGTATCTTCATCTTTTCTCTCTATATATTCTTGAGTATAGATTAAGCTTTGTCATTCATGTACTAAATTTGCTTGAAATCTGTACAACAGTCTGTTGTGAGTGGCTTTCAATACTGATATTACATATACCTGAATATTTTGGGAATGAGACACTGATTGTCTGTTTTGCTTCAGAGCAACAGAAAGCAGTAAATCCATATTTTGCCTCAGAGAATTAATGTTGACAAAATATTTACTTTAGATGCGTTTGTGTGTAAAGATTTCATTCTTTACTTCTGTTGTGAAGCCAAATAAGAAATACTAGCTAGTCTGGATAAGATGTGAACTAGTAAAAGAATGTAGAAGTTGGTTTGAACACATTATTCTGGCAAGGCGATTTCTTATTAGACTGCAAGACATCACCGCTGAAGCTCCTCAAGACTGACTGCTTTACATTAGTGACCTTGATATAAAAAGTGAGAGTGTGTCAATGAAGTCCAGGGATTACACAGAGCTGAGAGGCATTGCTCACACAGAATTAGAATATCTTGCTCTGGAGCTGGATGACTGTGAGGATTAGAGGAACAGATTGGGGAGAAATAATTAACAAAGTTTGTTCTTCAAGACTGAAAGCAAGAAATTCACTGTAAATTGAGGCTTATCAGCCATGACAGAGGAGAGATGAAGATCTTACTACACTGACTGGTCACAGGATGGCGGTCAGCTACTAGTTTAATGCAGACAATGGAAAAGGAAAACAGAGTGTTTGCATAAATATCTATCTATCTATCTATATATCTAAAATATATATATATATATTTGTGTATATATATATTAGACAAGACGCTTTAAGTAGAGATATGCAAGTACAGATGTTATGGCACAAGGAGAAGTTATTTCACTAAAAAGCATTGTTGACAAAAATGCAGACAGCTATTAATTGGCCTGGGTTAACTTAATCTGGAAAACAGATGATTTCTCACCAGTAAAAGGTTAAATACTGAAACAGACTCTTAATAGTGTAATAATTTGGCAAACCAGCCTGATTAGTTTTAAGAAAACCTTGCTACACCAGCTTAAGAGGCTGATACTGTCTGCAGCAGCAGGGACCTGACCTGATGAGAAGAAAAGACTCTTCCATCTATTCTGTATATGCCCAAACAGTGACTATACACTGATGGATATGTAGTAAAGGAGGCTTTTTTTGTCCAAAAAAGGGATTGAGATTTCAAAAGGACTTAATATTCACTTGTCTTGTGTGAGCAAACACTAACACTTTTGAAAAATTCCTGAATGTGTATGATACAGGACGTCGTAGTTATTAAAGAATTTTGTATTTAAAATAATTTTAAAACATTTCTTGTGAGAAATGAAGTTCTTTCTATATTCAAGCTGATGTTGGGTGGATATTGACTGTTTTAGAATACTGATCAGACAGTGTTGAAGCCATCAGTGTTAGAACACTTGTGGTCATATTTCCATTCTCAAAGAAAATGTTGGATCATATTAATTAATGTACTCTGCGAAATACTTAAGTAGTTTCCTGATGGTTTAAAAGGAACACTTCATTAGGCTTTAACATTAACCCCATTAACTGGGGAAGGGCAAATGGAACAGTGAATGACCTTACAAGGAGTCAAGAACCTAACATACTGTGCCCCACACACAAGAATATGAGCTGTGTTAAATGTTTTCTTGATGTTTGACCTACAAATCACATGTTAATTCTGTCAAGACTTCTCAGTGAGAAGCAGTAACCTTGAGAAATTGCAGGAGAGAAAACAATATTTTTTTGTCCTGCGGTGGGAATTCAGTATGTTAAATTAATGGCAGGAGGTTATCTAATAATTATGGTGTCTTTCACACATGCTACTGGCATCTGAGACTCAAAGGTTGTAAAAGAACTTGGTAAAAAAAAATGTACAAAGAAAAAAGACTTTGCAATTGATAGACAAACAATAGAAAGATGTTTATTTATTAAAGCTTTGGCTGCACTGGGAATTTGTCCTAATAATATAATCTATCAATATTTGTTGATGTTGCTATACCATCATAAGCCCTGTGGTGTACTGGGTATTGTGGAAAAAACATGATATGTGCTTTTGAAGCATTCTGGAAACCTGTAGATGTAGCCAGACGTTCTGGTCACTCCTGTTTACGGGGACTCACCCCTTCTCCCTTACATAAGCCAAGTGCCATGTCCTGTCTCCTCATTCCCAGGCCTGCAGATCTGTGTAGCATCCCTGATCCCTTTCTAGTTAGTGCCTTTTAGTGATTTTTCCAGGTGCTGCAGACTTGCAGCTGGAATGATTAAGACAGATCTACTGCCTCCCATCTTCCAGAAGGATTTTTTTGGACAAATACCCTTTTCAGCCCACCTTTTCTTGTGCTTCTGGATCCACCCATGTGTAATATAGCTTTACATATTAACAGCTTTAAGTATTACCCAGCTAAGGTCTTGTAAACTAATCCACAGCTGTTTTCTGCAAAGATGGAAAGCTCAACAAACTTGAACCTAAAAGAGGAGCTTCCTGCTCACAGTTGACCACATACATACTCTAAAACAATCTCTTTGTACATACCAGACATGCCTACATAATTATATGAATGGACACCATTATGATCTTTTCCTCCGAAGTATTCATCTGAAGCTGGGATTTTCAGTAGTACTCAGCAGTGGCATGTATATTCTGCTCCTACTGAAGACAGCAGTAAAGCTGCCATTGACAACAACAGGGTCAGACTTGAAACAAATGCTGATTTGCTTTTCAAAATCCTATCGGATGAGCAACAAATAAAGCTATTTTTTTAGGAACACAAGATACTGTGCATAGGTACAAAACATAAGCTATTGTTGCTGAAGGGATTGCTTGTATTTTCTGATCTGTACATGTTAAGTTCCCTATCCCAATAGTATGTTAAACTTGTTTATTGTTTTATAGATCAGAGATCAACTCCTGTTACAAAGGATCTTTGCTTAGGTATGATAGCTTTCATGCTCATGGTATTTTGTGTTATTTCATAAAACCTTGTTAAAAGCACAAAAAAATCCCTGGTAAGTGGGGATTGCCCACAAATTACAAAACCTGTTCTTCATATTTTATTCCTCTTCCTTTCTCAGGAATAGCTAATGTGAAAGAGATGGGCCACTGAATTACTGAAATGCTCTTTCCCCTTTGGAATTTGTGTTTAGTTCCAACTTCGTTCAGTTCAATATGTTTCTCAGGAATTAGCTAATCACCATTGACAGCTTTTTTACAGAAGTCTTGAGGCTTTGAATGAAGAAGCATTGTCACATGCTCATTCAATTACTAATTACAAAGAAGTTTACAGATAAAAACTATCCACATGTATGAATGTTTAAAAAGCAAATAATTAAAATAGTGTTTTTAAGCAGTTTACTAAAGATTCAAAGATCACAAGTATAGCCTTGACTGCAGGAGTGAAAGAATGTCCTATGAGTTGGGCTCATGTTTTGAGGCTGAAAGCCTGCAGCCCTGTTATCTGCAGTGGACGGGCTGCAGGTAGAAGCTGCTCTCCAGGGAGGACTGAGAAGAGTGTGATTAGAGAATACAGACTCTGCTCTATAATCAGCTAATGCTAAATCATAGTATCACTAATGTGCGATATATGATCTTGAGGAACAAAGGTAGAGAAATCTGCTCCTGTGTTTCTCAGAAAATTGAAAATCAGGTTGTGCTGAAGATGAGAGTCAGCAGGAGAGCTAATAGACCACTAATGCTAGCTACCAGCTCTGGGAATGTTGCCAGAAGTAGCAACCCTACTAATAAATCTAAGTGAATGTGTATTAATCCAGTCAAATCAAAGTGGCTTTTCAGGGGGACACTGCAAAGAAAACCTTCTCACTGATGACTTACTTTCCTGCAAAACTTCTATTTGACCTTCCAGGCATTAAAACTATTAAAATATACTTTATTTCTTTTGAAAAAAGTTTTCCTCATGTTGTCAAAAATGACTGAATTGCTTTTGCCTAATTAAAAACAAAAACTGAACTTAAAATCCCAAACCAATTCTACTCTTGGGTTGAGATCAAGCATAGAGTAGCGCAAGAAAACAAAAGTTCAGCAAGATACACTTCCCATTGGATCTCCTAAAGCTTGTAGATATTGTGGACTTCAGCTATAACATACTTCTGAGTACAGGTATACTTCCCCCTTGTGACAGTGATTTCTTTGTTTAAAGAAAAAAGAAAGCTTATAAAATAATACTGCTTTTTAATGCATGTTCATGGATATTTTCAGCTTGTTCTGTTATATAATCAATATTTTTGCTTGTAACCTCAGAGTTTTTTTGAATACAGGGTATGGCTGAGAGCTGATTTAAGATTTCCTTCTGTTGCATTATTCTTAGGGTTTACTTGGACAAATTGTCCAAATTTTGCCTTCAGCTGTGCTTAAGAGCACCCAGTGTAGCCATTTGCATTTGCACAGATGCAGATCAGAGCATTCTTGCTAATTTTACTGAGTCTCCACAGCTGTTTTGCTTCCCTTTTAGCTAGCTACACTCCTCCAAAACTGTGTCATTAAATTAATATGTTTATTGTGTTATGTGCTGAGATAACAGTTTTTCTTCACCTTCAACATCTGTTCAAATGGACAACAGATGCCCGGGGTGAAAACTGTTCATCCTTAGCAGATGGCCAGACTGGAAAGTAACTATCCTTTCCTGGATAGACAGATCTCTTTTGTGGAGGGTAAAATGAATCTTACTCTTTTTATATTCAAGGAAAGTTGATTATTATCTACCTTATAAGAATCTGAAAAAACTGACATATCTTTGTTTTTCTCCAGAAAAACAGTTTAAAAACAACTAATATTAATCTGCTTAAGCTGAATGGGTAATTCTGGATCCAGTGTTGTGTTTTCTTCAACATTTTCTTCCTCAGTCTTGCACAAAAATTAGCCATACTTAATTATTATACCAGAATCTCTTAAAAGGGAACAGCTGACTTCGACTTATGAACAATACATTTCAGAGTGTCTGAAGGAATTAAATTTAAAAGCTCAGATTCTGCTCCTCAGTTATTTTATCAGTGGTTATGTGCTGACTGATTAAATATTTCAAGAACAAATCAAATATTTAGTTAATTTTTTTTTAATGTAAGCTGTAAAATGTTAGCGAAAGTGAAACTCTGATTATATAAGAAAGAAGGAATGGTAAAAATTGCAGAACAAATTCACAAAAGATGCAATTGCCTGGTCAAAGAAAGAAGAAATTGCCAGTGAAGACATTCACTGAAAATCCCTAATTCTACAGATAAAGTATGAGATGCTGCTCTCATTTAATTGATTCAGGTGGCTTTTTGTTTGCTTTAGAAGGACATAAGCAGAAAACTATGCTGATACTGTGCCTTTTAACTACCATTGGAATTCACGACAAAAATCCCTGATACAGAGTCAGACCTGTAATATCTACCTCCTGATTTGGGACCACTAACATTTTTTTAGGTATTGGCTGCAGCTGAGGCAGTCCCAGCCGGGGGTGACATCTGTTGTAGATTAGCTGAAACTCTGTAGGTTTATTTTATGAATGTCACACAGGAGCATTCAGTGTAGGATGATTAGGCTTGGTGACTGTGAGGTACACCTAAAATGGCCAGTTGTTATCCTTCTGTAATTATTTTTGTTACTGAATTTGGTGAGACAGCATGTGTGAAGTTGTAAAAACTGAGGCAAGAGAATGAGTTGCTTTGTTAATTCGTTTGCAATCTGTTTAGATGTTCAGTGTGTGTCCTGGGGGGCCTCGAGCAAAGTTCTGTCTTGAACGCTCGTTAACTTGGAGTTAGTTCAGCAAAGTCCTCTGGCATTTGCTTGCATGTAAATAAATATGAAGGGGATGTGAGAATGTGCTTACAAATAGGCCCATGCTTTGATATATTGATGAATTGCACTCTCACAGTGATTTTGTTCTCCTTTAAACTTTAATTTTAATATTGCATCTTTTAAAGGGAAATTAAAGTGAATAGATGACGAGGGAGATGGATGTAAACCCAGCACTGAGAGCTCCTTATCAGAGGGCAGAAACTTTTTTTCTCAGGTGACTCAGCAGCAAAAGCAAGTGACAAAAACTTGTTGTTAGGAGGAAGGTATTTTAATTTTAGGAACCAAAATCTTACTGTGTTTGTTGTTGAATCTCATACAGTAATTTTTTATTTATGGTGTTCAAAAGGAAAAAAAGGCCCACTGTTTCAAATTGCAAGGTGAGTCTGAATGAATAGTCTAAAGAGAGAGCAGGACAACCTGGAAAACATCAGTTACAAGCTTTTTTTATTCCAGTGTGTTTTTTTAATTTAAAAAGTGAAGGTTTTTGGAATTGGGAGAGGTGGATCAAAAAGAATTTTGAATTCTGTCATAAAGGTCATCTAATGTGTTAAATGCAGAATTATTATCAGATTGAAACGGACAGAATACAAGTTTGAACAGCTTCTGTTCAAACTGGTAAGCGCTATGTGGAGGAAAAAAAAAAGGATTGGTTAGCTAGCTAGTTATCCATGGATCTATGATATTTTTGGTTGTTTGAAAAACCTGAATGACAGAAATTCCTATAAAAACATCTGCATTTGCTTATGGGAACTGGAATCCCTAAAAATGGAGCCACAGATCTTTTGTTTCCTTTTATTTTCTCTTTTCTTTCTGAAGTTTCTTGCTTAGATCATCTATAATTCTGATAGTGCTGGAAGGAGATATATCTATTGACATATAAAGGGAAGAGATTTGTAGAGGACATGAAATTACCTTCATAGTCCATTTTTGATATGCTTGGTAAATGTACATCCTCTTGTCTTCTCAATTTATTTTTACAAATTAAACTTAGCCCAGATTTTAGAAATTGTCATCATGAATATTCCAAAATTAAAACTAAAGCAGACAGATCAATTTTCCATTCAGTCTTCAGGCAAGTGTGATACAAGCATCTCTTCCCCAATTACTTATCAGTTTAATCAAATACGTTAGCATCAGTACTTTTTCTTAGTGTATCAGGTTTTCTTAGGTCATCAGGTTTCATTGCAATAATTTTAAAATAGCAAGATTATGCCTTTCACATGATTGGATTTATTTTGGAAAGTGCATATCAGATATTATCATTTTCTGTTAAAATAGTTTTCCAAAGCCATGTTTTTATGCATTTGGTTCTTACAAACAACATCACTGATTTGCTTGCCTCATCTCCGGTGCACGTTCTTATCTCTCCTTCAAGGAGAACGGCTTCTTTATTGTTTTACCTCCAGAATTTGTTTGCTCAACAGAACAACATCTCTTTGGATAGCATTACATTTCATTTGACTTCTGACCTATTTCATTCCTATTAAATCCTCTTGCAGACTTTTAATGAAAATTTATGTAGTGATGATATGAAATAAAGTTTCACCTTTTTATGTTCTTCATTTCAGGATCAGTTTATGACTCATCAGAAATTGACTTCACTGGGGACGGTGCAAAGATGTTTTGTCCCTGTGGTAGTTTTGAAACTTAAGGCATAATAATTTTTGGAGTTTGATGTCAGTGTGGAAGCTATTATTGCACTATTTCAGGAGATGCAAAAGATTTTAAAGGATGCAGTATATACGTTTTTCTGTCTTCATTGAAGTGCTCAGGAGAAGGAGATTTAATTTTCCCTTCCTGTATTTTCTTAAGAGTGTGCAATCACTGCTTGATTCAGATGGTCTTTATGCTGAAGGGAATTTGGAGTATGATTGTACCTCATGGGTGCATGCTGATAACATGGAATGGAGGAGAGGATCACCTTCTTTCTATCAGTGCAAGCAGGGCCACTCCTTCCCTTTCCTCTGTAACTTCTCAACTAAGAGAAGGTATAAATTAGGCATAAATTGAGGGATGCAAGTTGGATCAATAAGAAAATGGGATAAAAACAGAGATTTTGCAGGAAGCAAGAAATTAATGTGATAAGTGAAGCTTATGAGTTCTTGAATAAGCCTCATTGTGCTTCCTAAAAGCTTGGGGACGGTGGAGTTTCCCTGCAAAACGTTGTTTGAAGAAGAGTTAGAAATCCATTACTAGCAGTGTACTGCCATGTGTTCTAATCAGTGCTGTGTCTTCTGCAGATTCTGTAGCCCCTGTATCATGAAGGATGTAGAGGAGGTAGGAGAGGGGGAGCAACAGGAGATCAAATCTGTCCTCAGTTGATTACAGTTAATATATTCTTATGTCAGTGTAAAGCCTGTCCAATGTGGATAACTAGATGGATGGAGAATCAAGCAGGAAAGAAAAAAGTGTGGAAACATAGTACTGTACTAATACATACAATTTAATATGGAGTGCTCTGAAGACAGTGTAATCTCATCCATCATGCTTAAACTCCTATGAAGCTGTCACATGTATTCTAGAATAATTGAGAATTCAGTGTGACTCAGAATGTCTGTACACGGGAAGGAACCAGGGAACCACACAAGACTCTTTCTATCCTGCAGGATTGATATGACTCCAAGATAATCTCTGAATAAATGCTGGGCAGGAGGTGTTCGTCTTCTCTCAGAAATTTTACTCTTTCTGCCTTCCAGGTCTTGTTTGGTAAATGTAATGTGTCCTGGCAGATGAACTGATGAACAGCAGGTATGAGACTCTAAGTTGGGACCATGGTGCAGTAGGTGGGTAGGATCGACCACTAGAATAGTAGGTGGCTAGGGTTGAAATTGAAGATAGGCTAGGTGGGAGGGGATTTGAGTAGTCTGAAGTTCTTGATGGAAGGAGTGGATGGTTCTGTTTAAGAGAGACGGGGGGAGTAGGGGATTTGGGGTTGGAATGGGGTGTTGAAGATAAGGGAGGGCCCTGTTTCAGGAAGTGTGGAGGCTAGTATTGTAAAGATTGAGGATTCTGGGTTGGTAGTTGGGCCAGAGAAGCTCCAGATCTGAGGGATATGCTTTGGAGTTCTAGGCTTTGAGACCTGAAGACTTGAGGCAGGGGAAATCGGAGTGCAGGTTATTATGGGATGATGGATTTGGGAGTGTTTGGTAGTTGCGATTTTTGAAATACAAAGTGGGAGTGGAAATGCTGAAGAGCATGTTCTAGCCAGGCACTGTTCTGGAGGCATGGTGGGAACTTCACACAGCATGTTTCTTGTACAGACCATGCGGTGCTGCTGGGCACCAACTGGCCTTTTCCTCTTTGTTGCATTTGGAAATATGGTAATCCTTACAGGAGGTAAAAACCTGACTGAATTTAAAGCACATTATGGATGTAGTGATTTATCTCACTACTATTCCGTCTCAGAAATGATTAGATGTGCACAGGAAAGGAGACTTTGCACTCATGCTTCTAAAATGGATGGTGGCTCCCTAAGCGATCATCTAGCCTAGGGGACGAATTTATCTTTGCTGCCACTCCGTTAACTATGCTTGATTATGTATTTGGAAATCCTCCAACCATCTGAATAAAAATGATTATAATCTTTTTAAGTCAGTCCATTGACTTTATCATTTTTTATTTGACAAAATGAAGAGAGCTCCTTAAATGAATAGCAGAGAACCTACGTGCAAGTTGGATAAAGTTAGTGTGTGCTGAGCATGCTAATAAAAAATAAAAACCAGACCCTCATCTAATAGAACATCACCCCTTGCATATTTTAGACAGTGAGGCCCAGGGCAAAGGTGCAGTCAGGTAGCTTCAGGGTCAAGATTTTATCTGGGTTTTAAGACATGAAAGTTCTGAAAGATCAGTTAGGGTCTTTGGTGTGAGGTTTTTTTAAACAGAAAGTAGGTAGTATTTGTTCTTTCACTTTAGTAGTATCAGAGGTTTACTTGAGCTATATGTTAGGGTCTTACAATTCCTTTTTTTCTGTTTTTTTTTTTTTGACAGTGAAGCTATCAAACCTTGAAAATTTAGATTTTTGAGAGGGAATATGCACACTTTAAAATTGGAAGATGAATTTTTAATTCTTTTGCTGTTTGACTTACTGTCAAAATCAGTAATGTAATAATTCCCACAGGATGGGTAGAATGTGCTCTCCTTTGGGTATCTCATCTCTCAACATAAAACAACCCCTCCGTTTTTATAAATGCAACTTCCTGTAAATAGGGATGAACAAAATGACCTTGACAAAGCTACCCAGAGAGAATTTGAAATGATCACATTTGCTTGTTCAGGGACCTTTGTTTAGTCTTGTTAGTTTGGACTGTATAATTCCACCAAGTACGCAATTACTCAGGTGCTCTGTCCATCCATTTTGTAGAGGCACCTGTTATTGATCTAGAAAGCAGCTGACATGGTATTTGAAATGAAAATGGCAAGTGGAAAATGAGCAGGCGGTGAGCTGTTCACCGCAGCTGCTTGTTGTCCACACAAATTAAATTCGTCGAGTTCTGCTCATCTCTATATAAAATTGTATTTGTAATTCCCCTAAAAGATTACAAAGATTTTTGCTTGCTGCTTATATAATTACAGTAATTCACTAGGCTATCATTCTGATAAAGAGAAAACATACAAGTTTCATTCAAGGATCCCAATAATTTATGTCTTTTCCAAGACACTAAGATGTACTGTTTTTCAATCTCTTTACTGTTCACATGCAGTTATACCATTTTATACTGTGTATCTTTTTGCCTTGCCTGTCATGATAAACATACATGAGTAGTGTAGAAGGTAGACCATAAAATTAAAGAACTAATGACATCTAAATTAGCTTATGGAAGACTACTCAAAAGCTTTACAAATAGTTGCCTCAGAGAAATAATAGGTATTAGATATTAGGAGCAAGTCCTGCTGTAATCAAGACATGCTTCATGTGCCAGATGGCTTGAATAGCCATCAATTTGTTGATTCTTCCAGCTCAAGATTTTTTTAAGTTGCTAAACTAGTGTGCTATTGAAGCATGATGTGCATTAAAAATGCATGTTTTATCTCTTTCCCCACCACTTCTATGTCTGATCTATTTGCACTTGAAGAATTTTCTCCATTGCTGTTGTATAAAACCTTATACAATGGGGCCCTTTTCTTTCCTGATGCTCTGGCAATACCATAAGGATGTGATTGATAATAGTTATCAGAAAATTTAAGAACACCTTAAGGTTACATTTTCCTTTGAAGTGTCTGAGGAAAATTGTATTACCTTTCCTGAGAAAAACATTTCAATTGGTGGAACAATCCAGAGATTCTGTTTTTGACTTGGCCTTAGTCTGTGCATCAGCATTTTATCATAATGAAATGCACAGCTGAAGCTGCAGGTGTAGTTGCTTTTTCCTCAACTGCATTTATGCAAAAAACAAACTGCTCAATAGGACCTTATTGACAGTTGAATTGATGGAAATGTGCAGAGGAGTATAGAACTGGAAGCCTTTCCTGGTCAGTGACCTGGTCACAAGTAGTCAGGTTATTTGCTGGCATAAACTAATCAAATGCAGTATTAATGTGAGTTAGGGTTTTTTTTATTTTTTATTTTTCCCTCTCCACTATACCTACTGGAAGTCTTTTCCACAGCCTCATTCCTCTGATAGTTAGAAACTTTTTCTAATTTCAAGCCTGGCTAACTTATGGTCAATTTGTACTCATTTCTTCTTTTGCCAGCATTGTTCTTTATCTTAAATAGTACTACTACATCTTGAGTGCTTGAATGCTTGATCCTTTGTTTTGCTAGTCTAAATGAGGCAGGTATTTCTAGTCTGCACTCATAATTTAAGTTTTCACTTGTGATTCTGTTATGTTTGTCTGTGCCTTAATTAATCTTTCTTGACAATAATGGAATCGAAACTGTGTACAGTATTCTGAATGAGAGCACATCATGACCCTGTGCAGTAACAGTAATGCTTATCAGGCAAATACTAATACTGCATTTCTCTTTTACCATTGCAGTAACCGATATTCTTCTTCTGATGTACCAGTACATCTTGGCTCTCTCTTCTGATGCTTTCAACTGAGGAGCTCTAAATGTATAACATAAATGCATTACCTTCTGCTTTATATTATTGAACTTCATTCTACCTCTATCATTCTGCTCCTCAAAATCATTTCAGTGCTGCTGCATATCTTGGTCTTTCTCCTCTTTGGGAATATCTCTTAGTTTTACATCATAGGCAAATTCCATCAGGGCATTCCTTTTTTTTTTTGTGTGCCAAGGTCGCCAAAGAAAGTATGAAACAAATTCTTTCTCAGAATTTAGTTCCTGTGCCTATAGTTTGCTTTAAATAAAAGAGCTGGCAAATCTCAGGTCTGGTGCGTCACAAATTGGCAAGTCCCAAGTCCCAAGCAGTGGAACTGCCATCAGCCCACTCGTTAGTGATGTCTGTCACTTGGACATTACTTGACTTGGGATTTTCTCTAAGTCCTCGTGTCCAGGCATTCTTGTTAGTTCTTTCTATATAAGCAAATTACTTTAAACAAGATAATATAAGTGAGATACTACCTTTCCTATCTATCAGTGTGGCTAAAAATCTTGTTCATCATTTCCCTTCTCAATTACAATATATCATGACTTAACCAATTTCAGCCTTTCTTCACTTACATTCAGTCAGTTGAAAATTATCTTAATTGTGTTGTTTCTGATGTTATCTATTGCTAAACCATCCTCTGAGGGCTTCATCTCTTCTGTTGTATCAGATTTGGTATAACATGTAAACTCTCGCAACTGGTCACACCACAATGTCACCTTCTATTTATTCACTGTCCAGTTTTCAAGCAGTAACTTTATGGCCTGTTGCTCCCCCTCATGCTTGGTAGAAGCACCTCATAAATATCTACATAGCTATCTTATAATCTTCCTTTGAAACTGTTATTAGTTTCACTACTTGTTTTTCATGGTATGACCAAAAGACTTTAGTAGGTCATTGGTATGCTATTTTGATACTTTCTTGTTCTGTCTTGTCTGTCAGTATCTATTTATTCTTCCTTGTGCTTATTCTTTAATTGGAAGATCTCTTTGGCAGCCAGTGTTTTTTTTTTTTTTTTCAATATAGAATGATGGAGTTGTGGCTTATTACTGGGCTCCAGGTCAGCATAGCAATATTACTGCTTCTAGTAATTACTATTACTGGTTGGGGCATTTTCAACAAAAAAAAAGTATTTTGCTGAAATACATTACTTTGTCCATATCAAAAATGCTTTATGACGTTCCGTGATAATCTACTGACTTTTTGACATCTCATCTTTTGTGAGATATAGGGCTTTGTGTTCAGTTGTGATCTGACATGCAACCTTAAATTAAAATAAAAGATTTTTGAATCTGAAAAATGTTTTTTTCATGATTTCAATTTTTGAAGCATGAGAAAGGTTTTTATTTTTTTCCCATATGGAATGAAAACAAATTTCGGAAAGCTCAAAGCTTGTCACTAAAGTTGGCAAGATCTAGATTGACCTTCAAGAGCAATGAACTGTTTATGATGTTCGATTAATTGGTTACACATAGCTCCCTAGGAAAGGTACCTTCGTATAGACTGACCTGTAAATAGCTTAATTAATGTTATGTGGGCCATAATTCTGATATCAGTTAGCTCATTTACTTCAAGACATTCTGAAATAGGCAATGAAATAATAATATGAAATCACAGCAAATCACTGCTCTTGCAGATAACAAGACAATAAGATAGCTCTTTAGTCGGACAAATCTCTTAAGGAATAACTCTGTCAATGCTATTGTTTTCAAACTCTTTTCATACACTTATTTTTATATAGACTTAAGTGTGTCTGAAAGAATCACTATTCCAAGGACTCATTCGCACGTTCTTACAGCAGTTTACATATGATGTCTCATATTATTAGAAAGGATCAGATTGATTTTAGTGTTTGCATCAGAAGACAGAAAAACTGAATTTTCTTTTATTATGTAAAAGTATGTGTTTATTGAGAAAATATAGCAACAGTGAGAGAAAGGTGGTGATGGTGCTGTTTGTTGTCAACGGGGCAAAGAACAAACTGAAAAGAAAAGAGATGAAGAAAAAGTAGGGATCAACAATAATAAGAACGAAGAGATTAAGAGGAAGATGGTAAAAAAAAAAAAACATTTAAAAAGAAATTAATCCCCTGAAGATGGAGTAAAATGGGTAGAGACATAGAAGGATTAAAACATAATAAAAAAGGGAAAATAGGGCTAGAAATATAGGAACCATTTTTGTTATTGCTTCCTATGGTACTTACGATATCTTAGGAAGTATCACTGAGGATAGTTCTTTAAAAATACTCACTATTGTCAGTCATTTAGTATTGGTTTAAATGTCCTCTAGACGTTCGTTATTTCCCTCCTTTTCTGTGCTTTGTAGTCCTAGCAAAAGGTTCAAGAATTAGGTTTGTATTACAGCATGTTGATATTTTTCCCATTTTAGACTGTCTGTAATTGTCCTTTATAGGTAAATTCTCCATAAAGAGGAGAAGAAAAATACAGCAGAAGGTATCTTAGCATGGTGCCAAATGAGGAATTTTACAAGCCATAATCAATTTATCCTGTGAATAATTAAAATTCAGTGATGATAGGAAACTAAACATGAATTTGTGGGCCATACCATTCTGAACAGCTGTAAGCTAATGAATTTAGACTTGTAGTTTGTTAAGTTTCCTGTGCTCTATCTATGATTTTGGTGATAAAAGTTTTTGATGACAGTTTTGTTAAGAAAGTACTTGTTTTGGGGTTTTTTTGAGATGTTTAGAGAACTTTGCTAACTGTTACCCTGTGGGCATTTAGAGAGCTTGTGCAAAAAATGTGAAGTTAATATTTATACTGCTAAAAATGGAATTCAGTCAACAGTACAGGTTTCTGAAAAAAAAATATAGCAAGGATGAATCTCCCTCTTCCCTTTACTATTAACATAATTTGGACTAATGATTGTGCAATGCAGAATTTAAAATACATCCCCCCAATTCTGAATTCAGCTCTTCAAGTAATAAATAAATCAAGCCAATGAGTCAGAATGATGACCAGGTTTATTCTATGATTATAAAGTGTGTGTGTCTGTGTGTATATCTCTGAATGGTAGTCTAGGTTTCAAACCTATTCTCATTTACACTTGTGTAAATGCTGGGAAGAGTTTCACAGAAGGGTAAAAGTGAGAAAGGATTCAATAAGCTTGGCCTTGTTTACACGTGCTTTACTTGGGAAAACCTGTCCCTTCCAGTATTGTCCATCCTACTTGAATTGATATAATTTAAGCACATGCTGACATGCTCATCATGAACACGAGCAGTACATGCTCAGACCCTTAGCTTGTGCACTTTCAGTGGTGCACAAATTAAATGAAGATCTGTGCAAAGCAGAAGACTGCGTGAGCATTACAAAATGCATTTCACATGAGTGCAGCAGTAGCTGACTCCAGATACTAATGTTAATGTTCCAAACGCTGTAGTAATGGCTTCAGTTTGCTGTAATAATAATAAAAAAAAATTGCCATGAAGCACTTTACTTAGCTATCAACACGTTTCTTGATGACTGTATTTTAATCTCAGACTTCAGTGGAAGTATGCACCAATAGTTAAACATAATACATTTCCTAACAACATCGTATTTAATAGCTTGTGAAAGAGCATGCCTTTGTCCTGAGATTTGTTCTTCGATGCAGAGAGGTTCCTAGCAACTAATTAGTATTCATTTTATTTACAGTATTTATCACTTTCCATTTTATTTAACATTTAGTGGAATGTTCTTAGTACACTTTATTTAAAGTGTTGCAGTATTAATGAGCATTTTAAGCATGTATTTATCATAAAATAGCCATAAAATAGTTGAACCAAAATAGATCACAGTAATGTTATGGAAATGTTACCCCCCCCCCCCATTATGTAAATTAGCCTATCAGTTTCCTTTCTGTGTATTTTAGTGCAAGAACAAAAAATAAACTGACCGTATCTGCTTACTGAATGAAACAGAAAACAAAATGTGTAATTAAAAAAGACCTAATTTACATTCTCAGTCTAAAGTAATACAGAATGACACAAGACTTTAAGTAAAAAGAAGAATGTGCAAGGTATCAGTTTATGTTCCAGGGTTTAGAAAACATAGCCCTTTAAATGTGCGTTTTCCCACTTGTAAGTCACAAATGATACAGAAATTGCACAGGTCTTTTACTGAATAAGATCTTGGTTTTGATAATGTGGTGTGTTTGGCTTGGTTATATCCGTAAAAGGATCAAGATTTAGAAGAACACAGCACAGAAGTGTGACCCATTTGTCACACCTGTTTTTCAGCATTCTCTTAAAAGCTAAGTTGAGACTTATTATTTCATCCTGAAATCACCTCAAGTGATTATTTTGATGTTAGGTTGTTTGGCTTATGTCTTAGTGGGGGGGTGGGGTGGAGGTATTATATATTAAAACATCTGTAAGAAACAGACAGCTAATAAATTAAGCAGAAGTATCACGCTGATCTTTCAAGCCATGAAGGGCTGACTGCTCATCTACAGATGTTAGTTTTACATTTCAGTCTGTTCCCCAGAATATATAGAGGGTAAATGACCTTAGACTTGACATTTTCTCACACTGTCCTTTATGCTGCTTCGGGTCAGGTACTTACCCTTGAGCAAGTTTTCCACAAGGCAGGACATTGGATTTGAAGGCACCCACCCTTCCATAACTCCTATGCAAGTTACCAGTATCTGTTTGCACTCCAGTTGTAGGTGTTTAATAACAATCACCCGAAAAATAAACTGCAGGCGAATGGAGTGCAAAAGTAACTGCGGTTTGGGTTACATAATTGTGCCCTCTCACACTTAGGGATTGTCTTGTCCTATAGCTCTCCTTTGAATCCACTGCTTTGTAAATGAAGTAGAAAATATACACAGGTTTTGAGTTTACTGGATTTTTGGCAGGAAGAATTATTCTTTGAGTTTACTTGTCTCTTTTTGAAGTTTTGATAGAATTCATTGAGTACGTCCATGATGTTGTGCAACAAGCACTAATCTAGAGGGTCAAGGTTTGATTTTATTTTTTTTTCCAGTACTGATCCAGGAGCTGTGAGGACATTTTTTTGTAGAGAGAAAAATGACTCTTCTATCTACAACAGCACAGGTTCTTCATGTTTAAAGCCACCCCAAAAGTTGTATGAAATTAATCCATTTTTTCCCTGAGCAGTCAAAGAGCTAAAATGCTAGTTATGTGGAACTCTCAGCCACCTTTGCTTCTGTAGATATATTTTGTGTGCATTACTGAGATGTGGGAAGTTATATATGTTCTGTGATAATAGATTTTTTCCTGCATTTTAATAATGTGTTATAGGTGTAGTCAGACTGCTCTGTTGTTCTGAGATCTGAAAAGAAAGTGTTTTTCAGAATCTCTTTCTTGCTTAGCTATTCTTAAGCTTCTTAAGCTTCTGACAGGAAAACAAGCTATGATTATGAATCAGAGTGCTGAGAAAAATATTGCAGGAATGTATTTAGCCCATAACTGAGTTGTGCAGAGGATGGGGTCACGTGCATATTATTCTGGCAGAGATTGATTTGCTTTTGAAAGGAATGTTATGGCAGCTAACTAGGAATGTAGTATTTTGATGTGAGCTATTTCAGGTTGGTTCTTTTATAATTTTTGTACACTATATCAACTAAGGCACTTATATCTGAAAATATTTGGGGTACACTCTTCCAGCTGTAGGATTACATGGCCCAGTGTAGTTCCCTATGGCTTCCTAGTAGTGTGGCTAGCAATAACACATCCTTATTTAACAACCATCAGTTTAATGGAGTCAATTGATAAACAGTATTCTAATGGAGAGGATTCTTTGGATGAAGTATATTGGAATAGGCTGTCTCCTTGTTCTGTGTAGATTTTAAAAGCAGAATCTGTCTTAAATTACAAGCTTAGTACTAATACACAAAAGTTGTCTCTTTGGTACCATCTCCGTGATATTCCACATATGTATGTATATTTTATATGCATATGGGATTGCTGAACTTTATTTTGTATTCAGATGTAAGTGTGCAACTGCATTGGTATTTGAATCTTTCTACTAGGAAAAATGGCTCACAGTATTGATAATGTTTGAGTTGAAGTATGTGTATTTTGGCTAGTCATTCCTATGATAGAGTGTATAAAATCTACTGTATAAAATGTGTCCAGTACTGAATTTAGATACAGTGTCTTCTAAGAATGTTTTCTAAGTAACAGTGATCTTTCTAGTAGGTGCTTCAAATAAATACCTGAAGTCTTTTTTACTTATGACAGTTCATATGTTGATACGGTTTTAATTGTCAAATGTAATGCAGAGTCAGTTTACTGGCTTTGGTGGAGTGTAGAAAAAACAGTATGTGAGGAAAAGGTGGAAAAGTGCAAGATTTTATTATCTAGGCTTTTTATTGTTTATCTCTTCCTCTTTTCCTGGGCATAAAATGGTCTGAGGATGCTACCCCATATGTCTTGTGCTCTGCTCTTCTAACAAGAATTCTTTTAGTAGCTACATAGAACTATTTTTAATTGCTACTGTTCTTATAGCCTTATTCCTCAAGAATAATTTAAATTTCTCTGAGTTATTGAACAGATAAAACATAGTTATAATTCAGTACTGCTAATTCAATTCATTTTTATTTAAATACTGAACACATAACAGTTGTTTTCTTTCCTTAGTGCTACCATTTTAGTTAAGTCATGGGTAATATAAGTACAGGATAATTCATGTCTTCATGAAGCTATTACATTGTCACAGAAATGTTTAAATTATATTTTTACATTCAATAAAGGCTGTAATTCTATGTTTAATCTGTAGATCTTTTAAAATATATTTTTCAGTTTGATCAGTACTTAAAATATGCCCGGTATAGAAGTAAAGTGCTTAACTACATAATGTATCCTACTTGCAAAATGTTTTTCTGTTTTTATATTACTCATAAACATTCATGAACCACCCCTCTTTCTTTATTTCTAGCTTTAAAACCAGTAGATATCAGCTGAACAAACCGTTGGTGGAAAAAAAGGATCATAAAATCTGGCATGCTGAAAATTTTTTTTCTGAATGTTTATTAGAGTTAGTATACATTACATTATGTATCTTAAAGCAGGCATAGTTTACTGAATGTTCTTGAAAAAAGGTATGGGGTAGAATTTTCTCAGCAGCACTTGTAAGTTTATGAATTATAAATTTATCTGTTGTTTTTCCTCTACCAGCATCATTTTTAACACATATGGATATAAATGCAAAGTCTTTCCCTACAGGATGCTCAGATATGTATGATGAATAAGGACCTCTACCTGGATAGACACAGTCAGACATTTAATTACAATCAGGGCTCATTGTTATATTACAACATCTGAGGTTCAAAATGTTGTGGATTTGCACCTTTTGAAATCAAGATTGTTAGAAAAGCTGCCATCAAAATGGCTAGAAGCCATTAATGATCACATCAAATGTGTTATTAGAAGTCAAGAGTGCATGAAAGAACAAACCGAAAATGAAGCCAGATTAGAGGTCAAAAGATCAAAGAAGAGGAATAGTAACAAAAGACATTTTGTAAATGCAGTTGATGAAAAGCAAACCCTTGATCCAGAGAAGTTTTCAGTGCAGTGAGTAGGTTTTTATTCAGGAGAGAACACCAAAAGCAGCACTAATTCAAAAAGCTGTAGGGCAACCACACACATTTAAGGAAAAATAGAGGTTCCAGCACAGGATCTCAGCATTCTCCTCCAAAACTATCTTCCACAGCTTGCCAGTCAAGAGGAGAATGGGAGCAGTATCTCAGGAGAAACTCCTGTGAGCTGGTTTCCAGAAAAAAGGAGAAGAAAAATACTCTTCAGATAATGAGACTCTCTCAAAGAGAGATGAGATAGTCAGAATCTGATCCTGATTTACCATCACTGTTTGGACTCCTTCAGCAGTTTGGAAACCGCAGGCAGTTATTTGTATGGCAGATGAATGGCATTGCATTTTGTAGTTTGCTTGTTAGAATTAAGTTATCAACATTCTCTGTGCAGTTAAGGAACTTTTGCCCATGTATTTGTCAACAGTCTAGTGATTCCTCTATCACTACTCTGATTGTTTCAGCGTAGCAGTGTTTTTTTTGAAATAACCATCAGTGACTTGTAAGTGTTCTTACGATACTTCACTCATGTAGGACAGAAAGGGCTGCTGGAAAAAAGCTCAACCGATAACAAACACAGGAGAAAGTACTGGTTGATGGTATCTCACTGATGGATATAGCCTTACAAGTTATAGCAGGGATTTTCACTGAAGTTGTCAGCCATATTTTCTGTTATGTTTGGCTTGCTCTCTTCTGACAGGTAAGCAAATAAGCTGCAGAGCCAGTACTGGACTGGTTGACAGCAGTTGGTCAGAAGAGCCTGGTGTTTCCGTTAACACTACCGAGGCAGCTCGGGAAGTGCATATAAGTGAAACCTCTGATGTTCTCCAGTGCACTCAGTGTTCAGGGAATGAAGAACATTCCAGACAGATGGCAGTTGACTCTCTCCCTGTGACACTGCTGGCTGTCATTTTTCTATCCCTGACCTGGTTTTCAGTGGAGCAGTGGGAGTTAAATGTTTCTGCTTCTAAATGATCAGATCTTCACTCAACACTGAGTGGCAACTGACCACTCATATCTGCTATCCAGTGCAGCATATGTATATGATAAGGTCAGCAAAGACCTCCATAAGTGTCACCTTCCCTATGTTGACGTTCTCCCTCCATTTATGACTGTTCCATAGCATGCTCCTTTGCTGCCAGTCATCTCTTTTCTCAGAAACCCAGAAAACTATACCAAGTGAGTCATGATTCTCGGTCATCATCAGGAGTTCCTAACATGGGCACTTAGCTGGACTTGTATTAGGTCCATCTCTGCATGTGACACCTGCTCCTATATCCATGCTCAATCCTACTCCAAAATCTTCCTCATGCCCATGAGGAAGAATGTAGTTTACTCCTAACTCTCAAAGGCTTTTCACGGGCTTACTGCTGTTTGTAAGACTGAAACCAGGCACAACTCTGCTTCTACAACCGTGGCTTCTCAACTGGAAAGTTGAAATAGTACGTGGTTCTCATAATCAAAGGTGCAAATAGCAGCTTAAGCCAGCAATACTACCTTCTGTTTTTCAGGTTGGTGTCTAACCTAAAAAAAGGGAGGACAGGATTCCCAAGAGAGCTGCTAAAAATATCCCTACAGTGTAAAAAAATTAACATCTATCAAAGATTCTTTGAAGCTTCACTCTTCATACTGAGGTAGTGGAAAAATGTGCCCATCATACACATATAGGTGTGTTCTCTATTAACTTCTCCCTTTATGAGCAGAACAGGTCATGTCTAGTCCTTCTATCTGAGGGGGACATAATTGGCCAAAGAGCTGTACTGTTCTGTGATAGATGAGATGCAATTCTGATTCAGTTCAATTACATTTATTGATGATGGCAAAAAATTTCTTCTTGTGAAAAAGTATACAAATCCCTCATTGGCCAGAAGAAGGTTAAACTAAGTCCTGGGACTTAGCTCCCCTGTCCTCTGCTTTACCTACGGTAGTTATTTGTCATAAAAAGGTCAGTTGAAAGGATTAGGCTTTTTGCAATTGGGAGCTGACCAGGAGGAAAAGCAGAGCTCTTCCTTCACACCTGAGTAAAATCTTGTTATGGATTCATAACAGAGATGGTTGGCTGCAGGGATCAGGCTCTGAATATGATCTGAATGACTGTTTGGACACAGGCCCTAAGTATGATGATGTCCTGCCAAATGCTTGCTGGATAACCTTCTTCTGAGTTTCATGTCTTCTAATATTTTGAGATACTGGTCTGCTGGAGACACTATATTCAGGAAAGCTTAAGAATCAGTGTATTTGGTTTCAGATGTGATACTTCCTAGTGCTGGAGATGCTCAGACAGGGTGAGCTGCATGAGACAACGCTGTGGAAGAGTATATCCTCGTTGCACAGCAGATGTTTATGGGAAACTGAAGTGTATTTTTGGAGACTCTGGATTTTCATTTTAAAGAAAGAGAACTTGACTTACCTGCCACTGGAAAAGATGCCTGTCACTGGGAAATTGCTGTAGCTGGAGACTGAAGATGGTGCAAGCATAGTCTGCACGCCTGAAAGCGCAGCATTTGTTTTCAGTCAGAAGAGAAAAGCTGTGAGAACACAAATTGTGGTTGGTGTGCTCAGTGCCTGTGGATATTTTCTAAAAGTTGAACAATTTAGCTAAAAATACCCCAAAACATACTTAATATTACTGATAGCTGTTTCTGACATACTGTGTATTCACACGAGGAATGATGAGCCGACAAGTGGGTGGTGGGGAAGTTGAGTGAGGAAGGTGTTAAGGCCAGCTCTGTGGAGTAAGTGACTAGCTGAAGTAAGCCATTTATGATGGATCTGAGTCCTGATATCTATATTACTGTGGATACAAGCAGCAGATGTCCTGCCTTGCCAGAAATCTGGGAAACCAATCAGTGATAAATGGCAGTGATATTGCCTGTGAAAGGATCCCCAGCTTGCCTTTCAGAATGCTTTAGGGCTCTTAGCAAAGAAGCTGCCATTTTTCTTTAAACTTTGAAAAATCCAGGTGACTGTATTTCATATTATGATCACACTGGATATGTTAAGAAATTGCCTTGTAAAGAAAGTAAAAAGGACATATTTTAACTTGTGAGTTCATTGAAATATAGATATTTGCGTACTGGAACTTTATACAGAGATGTATCCACAAAAAAAAAAAAGAAGGCTGAAAGAGACCAATAGGGATTATTACTTCTAACTTTTTTTTTTTTTTTTTTGAAAGCTGCTCAGAAGTATACTAAACATTGTAGGACATGTTGCTGTATCCATTAGAGACTTGCTTCTAAGGCCTTATCTAATGTTTAGGTAGATACACAACTTACTGGTAGAAACTACCTGGTAGCTGAATTTGAAGTTTATGAGTCACTCCGTAGTAACTGCACGCTTTTACAATGTGGTAAATGCGAAGAAATTAGTTTCTTCTTCAATGAAAACTTCACATTTTCATTAAACCTTGTGGCAACTCTGTGTGTTCTGCTGATATAACTACATATTGTACCAGCAAAGTGCTCAGAGCATGAATATAGGATGTACAACTAAAAGCACATTTTTGCCAATATGGCTTGTCCAACATCCATTTTTTGAAATAAGATATGACTCCCGATGCATGAAGAGTTAAATAACTTAAAAGAGTGCTTGCGGACAAGTATAACCTCTTTTCTGTTTAAGTTTGAATTAATTAACCCTACTGGTATATTTTTAGGGACTGAATCTCAACAGTTTCCTAATTCCTTTCTAGAAAAAACAAGAGTTCCACAAATATGTTGTTGACTATTACTGTAGCTATGGAAATGTATACCTTGTCTGACTCAAATGTATCATCTGGATAGTTTTTGCTGTTTAAGTGTTTCAGCAATTGCATTCAACTCTCTGTTCTTTGTCAAGATGTTATATAACTTTTAAGAGTCCTAACACACATCTGCTGGTTTGTTCTGGTAAGGCCCCAGTGTCTATTAATAATTCTATTCTATTCTTTTGTACAAAAAGTCACCTTTTTGTCTAATGGTCCTGTTCAGTTTTATGACATTTCTAGCTTACTGTATGTAAGGTATCAGGGAAAACATTAAATGCTTTTGGCTGACTTGTATGCAAATTGGATATAGAGCAAAGTTTATTCTAGTTCAGTTGCATAGACACATCAAAACAGACATGACAGAGATATTTAGTAATTTGTTATATAATTACTGGAGATGAATATGTATTAGTAGGTCTTTAGTAGTTTTTAAAATCTTTTATTATGATTCCAGAGGAACAGGTGGAATTTTAGACTTCTTCAAGATCTTAGGTAAAACCGTAGCTCTGTTGAAGTCAATGGTAAAGCTGTCATTTCATTTCTTATTTGATTTCACTCTTTTTGCTAAGGTGTCCTTCAGGACTCCATAGTCAGCTGTTAATGTTCCAATTTATGTGTTGATGCCTTCTTGAACTTTGCACCATCACGTACTGCTTACTCTGATAATAAGACTGTCAATATTACCCCTCTCTAGTAAACTCAGCTTCATACTAATTGTTTCAGATACCTGGCTGAGTTATTAACCTTGACTCAAGATATTTTCAGTGAAACTTTTTTTTCTTGAATGACTTAAATTCTTAGGGCAAGATTCACAGTAAGTATAAATCTCTGTTATTGACTTTTTAACCTGTTGAGTTAAGTTGACTTTTGAGTGTAGCTACCTTGTGTATTTTTTCAGGAGCAAAATAATTCTTACCCTCTCATTCTAACGTCTCTTCCACAGTTTGCAGGAGTCTTGAATTGTGCTGATAGGCTATTTGGGGGCTTTACTTTTAAGCAAGATCACTGAAAGTATTTGACTAAAACAGTTCCCCATTTGGTAAGAAGTGCCAATGGCAGAGCAGGGGTGAAAATAAACATGATTTTTAAAGATGTCTTGACAGGCTTAAGCTAGACTAACACACTTTTATGATACTACTGAGCTGAACTGAAATAAATCAGAATCATGTACTATTTGGTGAAGAAACAAGAAGGTCCTAATAAATATGTGTGGGATCAGTCTGGGCTTTCCTAAGAATGATTCTTCAGGGCAGGGGAAAAGGGAAAACAGGATTAGGTTTGCATCATGGTGCTCTTGTCAGTCACCTGGCCACCACGTCTGAGGACTTCTGAGCTGTGTCTTCTGACACATCTAGTTGCATCCTTTTCAGTCTGTGAAATACATACTACTATGCAGTGTCTCCCAGGGAAGGCTTGTGGTTATTCTACTTATTCAGCTTTAATCCAAGAGCTCACTGATGACTGTGAGGGTGGAAAGAAGAGTCACTTTTAGCCCAGATCATTTCACTGACTTTGGAGGAACATGACTGCATGGCTAGGGACATAATTACATGAGAAGAAAGACTTATACCAACATAAACTGTTTTGGAACAGCAGACTGAAGGTAAGATGGATTGTGGTGAGGGACTGAGACAAGAATGTCTTAGGTTAGCTTCATCACCACCAAAAAGCTTCACAGAACCAAACTTTTAGACTATTTACTTGTGTGAGAAGAGAGGAACAAAGAAGCCTGGGGTATATAAGCTCTTCAGCTTTGAGAAAGAATTGGCAAACCTCAGGCTAAGAGAAATAGGCTGAGAAAAATTGCCCTGATAAGTCAGTTGTATTAGTTTGAGTATTAGGTGTTGTCTTGTGAACATTTTTGGCAGGGAAACTGAGAAAATTTATAGCAAAAGCAGATAGCAAAAGCAGTCTGTAGTGATAAAAGGATACGGACAATTGCCTCACTCAGAGTCATTTATGTAGCATGGAGACCCCAAGTTAGGGTGCGTTTCAGCAACTGTGCCAAGGGTTTTTGCTTTTATCTATGTGAGCAGAGAAGGGTTAAGCTGGGATTCTGATGTAGGGTTTAACACGCAGTGTGATCATGTCCTGAAAGGTAAGCCTCCTCATTATACTGAAACAGCTCCGATTGGCTTGAGGCCTGTTGCTAAACTGTAAGGGTATAATATCTTAAAATTATAACCTGTTTATACATGACAAACTGCTTTACAGCAGTGCTACTCCTAAAACAACAGTCCTACCTTTGCCCCAGTCGTATGTTTCTTTTGCTATATCCATTCCTGACCCAGTCCTAAATCTTTTTTCATACTCTTCCCCTGCTTGCCACTTCTCTGTGCCTCTTGGTCAGGAGAACTTTGCATGTCTACAGAGTGTTTTGAAGTAGTGCTATTAACCTAGGCTTGTAAACATACGTGACAAATCTGTGAGAACCAGTGTGTACATATTGTGGAACAGTCTACGGAAGACAGGTAGTAAGCTGTAGGCATGTAGGTTTGCAATTGCAGAATAGTTTAGTGTACAGTTATCTCTGACTGTGCAAAATGTGTTTGGTGTGTTCAAGAACACATAAGACATTGACACGTAAGACACATAGGACATTGTGCTAAATTTATGACGCCAAAGTGTAGCCAGTCATCTGGTAGTGTTCAGCTGGATGGAAATGGCAGGGACTACATGAGTCTCTTTGGCTTGTATTTGTCACAGAATCACAGAAAGGTTGAGGTTGGAAGGCACCTCTGGAGACCTCTGGAGATCATCTGGTCCAACCCCCAAGTCCTTGGACTGCATATGAAATATGCAAAAGGGAACTGGCCTTGATACCGTTTTATTTTCAAAACCCAATGACTACTCAGAGCTTCTGTGAATTCAGCACTGAATGCTACTTGTATTAATGACAGCCATTCATTCTCCATAGAGGGACAATCATCTTTAAAGTCTTCATTTTCTGACTTATTATTAGCTTCCAGGTTTTCCCGTAAAAAGTTGCCTGTCACACATCACACACTGACAGCTTTATTCTTCTTGACATTCGTGAGCTGAGCCACTGACTCATATCAAAAGCAAAGATTACTTCTTTGTTGTGCCTGCTCTCTTTGATAAGCTGATTCTATTTGTAGCCTGCCCTGCAGTACACTGATGTGAAGTATTACTGCATTACTGTGGCTTTATGTACTGCTCACATGGAAACGTATTTTTCTGCTCTTGGTGAGAGTGACATGAGTGTTGCTAGCAAAATGAAGAAGTTAAATAGAGATTTTTCTGTGAAGAGAGTGAAATAATAAGGGGCTGCAATATGGCAAAAGCATGATGTCTTGTACATCAGTACCTGACATGGTAGTCATTATTGCCTAATGCCTTCTGCTCTAAGCACATCAACATTAGTAGTCTGGTTTGCTTGGTGTCCTGAATTTCCTTGGCTGGTGAGAGCTGCACCACTGCTCCTCGGACTAAAACTTCATGCCACTGCAACTCTTAAGTGGCCCTGTAAAGATCTTAACTATCAAGCTCATGATATTACTGGCCAGTGTTGACAGGTAAGGACACTGTAGCAGGTAGAGTGTTGAAGGCAGTCTTTCTGATTCCAAGGTACAGGGTATTATTTTAATGTCAGATAAGAAAATGACTTGTTAAGGGCAACTACTGTTACTGTTGGACAGGGTGAACTTTCGTGGCTGTGACTGTACTGTGCAGACACTCCTTCGCAAATCAGCATGGAAGTCACATTAAAAGGTATGCCTTATTTTATGAATCAAGCCAACAAGCAACTTTAGCTAAAATAAAATTAGTTTCATGTCACTATTATTATATATTTAATAGCCATTGTAGTACATCCCATTTGTGAGCAGTTTCATTATTCACTAACCAGTGAACTTTCAAAGACCCCATACTCTTTCATGTTTGGTTGTGGGAGGAAATACAGTAGATGAATTATTCACTGGTTACAGCTGAGGAAGCATTTAGTGCATCCCAAGAGAAGTGTTGAACAGAGGGCAAGTTTAGGTAGACTGGTTTCTGATGTGTCCTTTGCATCTGAGGACTTTATACCCTTTTCTAGTACAAGCATTTATCAATGTAGCTCTGTGAACTCACCTGCTAGCCTTTGTTTATGTAGCTTTGAGTGGATTTTAGTCATAAAATTGGATTGAGGTTTAACTGAGTCACATTTTCAGCAAGACTTTTCAGTGTCAAGAGCATGTGAATATTTCTATGTTCAACTTCAATATGCAAGTGAAATGCAGATCAGATATTTATTTCTATTCATTAGCAAATCTGGAATGAATTAACTGAGTTTATACATATTAATACTCGATTTGGTTACCATAATAAGTACTAGCCTGGGAATTAAAAATACCAAATTTCTATCTTTTTTCTTTTAGAAGATACTATGTTATGCTACAGTGCCATTGGTTCCAGTTGATACCAATCTAAATGCAACAGGGTTTTTTTTTTTTTTTTTTTTTTTTTTTTTTCAGAATCACAGAATCGCTGAGGTTCTGGAAAAAAAAAAAATAGGGGGACCAGCACTGCTGAGTCCATCCATGGGCAGCTCAGCCAAAGGTAGCTTATCCAGGGAGGTACTTCCATGGTTTTAGGAGGAAGGTGACTTTGGAGGTTCCTGTCCTTTACTGTCACTGGTTGCTCATTTTTTACACTGAACTTTGCTGCCCATCTGAGTTATGCCAGTACAGCTATGCAAGCCATGCAATAGACTGGTCCCTGAAGTGAAGCAAAAGGTTATAAATAACCTTCCATTTTGTGGCAAGGGTGGGCACCACTGCAGAAGGGGGGGCAGAAGCTGCATCCTGAGTAGCATTCTGTATAGCCAAAGGCTGACTTAATGCTAGGTTTAGCAGATTTTTTTTTCTCTTTAAATTAGATACTAATATTGTAGTTGATTGCTTACTATATTTAACGTTTCCCCCCCCCATTTTCATCTAATAAAAATAATCTAGAAATCTGCTCCTACTCTTCGTTAATGAAGCTGTGCACACTCTTGATATGCTATACCCACCATGTCTGGGCTTTCTTGGCCAGGTGTGTAGCCACTATTGAATGCTGACTTTAGACTGGGCACGTAGTTTCCAGTGGTGATTATTTCACTTAAATGAAAATCTATTGATTTCAAGGAATATGACCCCAATTCTATGAAACTCTTTTATCTGGAGAAATTGAATGTCAGATTAATTAAACTCTAGCTGGTTTCCATTAGATTCAGTTAGACATTTGTCAGGCAGACCTGAGGTCTAGAGTTTAATTTTCCTCCGTTCTTTCTGGGGCAATGAAATTAAATCATCTTTTTTTTTAACCCTTCCTCAGAGAGTGGCTGCAGTGCATACATTGTCTTTGAATGAATAATAAAAGGTTTATTGTGTTTATAATTCAATATTTAAATGTAGCTTAAAGGGAAAATTTTCTCCCATTATGTTATCACACAGTTTAGGTACAGGCAGTTCTGGAGGGGTAGAGGGGAAAGGAAATAGAGAGAAAGACACTCTCCCCCTATCTGGAATGCTGCAGTCTTTAAATGTGCCAATAAAAAGGTCACCATCGCCATCTCATTTTCTGACTATGTTTTAGAAGAAATTATTTTAATTGTTTTTTGAAAGATGCTTCAAGAATAGGGTCAGTAGACACCACTGGGAGTGAAGGATTTTCCTGTAGTATTGAGCATGATGGCTAAGCGTCCAAGGGAGAGATGCAGTCCTATTCCTGATGTTTGTCTCTTGTTTCAGTTAGATGGCTCAGGATGTGCTTTTTTTCTGGGAGTCCCATTTTGAAGCACACCGTGGTTCCTGCTGGTGTTGGCAAAGCTGAGATACCTGGCTTGTGGCTGTGGATTCCTTCTGGCAGCTGAGCACCTGAAAGTTCTCATTCCTGAGAGTTGTTCTACCTCAGCCTCTAAGTTCCTTGAGGCAGGAACTAAAATTAAAGTTGAATTTGGTGGAGCAGAAGATTATAGCTATTCTTTTACTAATGCCCTAACCTCTAGCTTCTCCTCTTCTATGCTATTCACCTGTTCTCAGGCAGATAGGAGAAGACAAGTACTCACTTAAATTCTTCCTGGTCGTTCTTTCTGGCAGGTGCAGACAGTAGCCTTGGAAAGAAATGCAGACAGCCTTCATTCAAAAACTAAAATGCGATTGCAGTCTAGGAGTAGTGGGATATGAAAAAGGGGGAGGGGTTCTGAGAGGATCCTTGGACACTGAAATGTAAAAATACTGTATGTATAGGCCTTGTCATCTGTGGATTAATATTAGTTTTGGACAGGATCAAAGTACTGGAAGAAATGCTGAAAGGAATAATCACATACCGTCCCTGAGGGGACAGATACCATAAACCAGTATGTCTTGTCTATCTTTAGTTTCTGTGAATAAACTGAAAGATGGCCCTTGGATATTTTTAATTATTTTTTTCCCCCAGGACACTTGCAACCATTTTATGTGATCAAGATTAATTATAATCATAGACACCATATATATTATTGTAAAAATGTACTGTATCACATAGCTGTTGTGATTCTTAGCTTTCTCCGCCTGCAACATGGCAGTTATTTCAACAATGAAAAGAAGCTTTTTAAACATGGGGATGCTTTATTTTCTTTCAATGATGGAGTTCTTAAATGATGTCTGCAGCCTCCTTGCAGGTGGAGTCTCTTTTACCCAGCCACTCCAGATTCAGTGTAAATGGATGTCTGACAGGAAAGCATGTGGTCTGTTCTTCTAGCCATTAACATTGCTCTTAAGTTAGATAAGAATGTAATTCCTATCCCCTTTCTTATCCACCATGGGACTATTTGGTTAGGATCATTCTCCATGGTGTCTCTTCCCAGGGTGTCTTCAACACCCTAGCAGAGAACATCACTGAAGTTGAAGTACCATAAGTGAACAGGTGCATATTAGGGAAAACTCTGTGAAGACAGCAAGATTAAATATCTTGTATAAGATATCTGTAGCTCTTCCTCCACATCTGAGGATATTTTTTTGTCAGATAACAGCAGAGCATGTTTTGTACTGCACAAAATATGTCTGTTTTAGAAGTACTGAGATTTTTAGAATCTTTGCAACACATTCTGACAATATTCCTCCCTCTCAATCCCTGCGCCTTTTTTTTCTCCCCAAGAAATATGCTTCTGTATAGTCTGAGTGAAAGAGCAGCCTTTCCTCGGTTTCTGCCTCTCTAATGCTGGCATTTGTGAACAGGTTCAAATGTTTCTCAGTCTTAGAAGGCAAATTCTCTAATTTTTAGGAAGTATATCACTAAATGCCAGCTAGGTTCTGCTATAGCTTGGACTGAGTTTGAGGGCTGAAATACTCTTCCTGTGCTTTCTTTTAGGATGTTCCTGGCAAATATTTTAAATGAACTTAGCTTCTCCTGTTAGATGTAGGTGACTTTGAAAGTCATGAGAGGGCCTTCTTGGTTTGAACATACTATTCTGTCACTGAATTTACAACTTCAAAGCAATGGTTTCTTTTTTTCTGTTTGTTAGCAGATAGAGCTTGCTATGGTTTATTTTTGATGGTTATTGATCCGGTATAAAAGAAACCCACCACTTGAGACTACTCCACAAGGTATTGAACCTTCTTCTGAGCAGTGAGAATAAATTAGGGTAATAATTTTAGGGCATAATTCTTCACTATGCATTTTCACCCTGGCATACTTTCTGTCAGAAACATTTTCCTTAAGCTGCTGTTCCTGCTCTTAGGGTGGCTGTATGTGTTTTCTCCCTGGAGTTCAATTTTTAACTTCCAGCTGAATCATGATCACCTGACACTTTACCCCTCGCCTCTTAAAGATTCAAATATATATTGGAAGAGTTGCTGGCTTTGCAGATGTTCAAACTGTATATCATGGGTCAGCCTCTCTTGTGGTGATCCATGAGGCACTTACAAGAAAGAAAGTGGAGATAGTCTCTTGAGGCTTTCTACTGAGACAAGAATTCATTGCAGTCTGAGTCTTCCATTACTGCATTTCCTTGATGCCTGGGCCTTTCCCCTTCAAAGGCTCTAGGTGGGAAATCTCAGTAGAAAAAAATTACAGAACTCATAAAGTGAGAATTTGTCAAGTTCTAATTCTTTTAAATGTCTTTTTGTAAAGATAGCTTTGTACGCTTTTATGCAGTCTTCCTGCTACTCAAAGTTTTTCTTGTGGAATTTCCACAGATAGTGCATCAGCATCACACTGGTTTTCCGACCCACACGCTTTTGCCCTTGTGCACGCACGTCGAGAAGCAATGGAATAAAAAAAAAAAAAAGGGAAGGAAATGAGTGCCTTTAACCTTTACTGCAACTGTACAGGAAGGCCCTAAGATTAAGGTCCAGAAATGGTTTCTTCCTAATGCTGGTGAGGAGTGTGAATAACTTAAGGGCTTATGGAAAACTAGGGACATGAAAAGTTGTACTGTTTCTTCTAAGGGCCTGCAGAGCTGTCTTGGGCAGCCAGCTTCATTTTCCAAAGGGATGGCACAACACAAACATGTTTCCCGCATGCAGCCAAATAGAAAGGATTGCATTGCCTCTGGAGAAGCAATTGCTTCATCTCTTTTGGAGTTGCGTTTGGGGTGGATGGCTTTGCAAGTATCCCAGTGGGAGCCATTGTGCCTGCAACAGTCTGGCCTCTATTCTCCCATCCAGATGGGGAGAGCTCAGTGATACATTTTATTCTTGTTTTTGAAAGAGATTTTTCCACAGGGCTGGTCTTTTCTTATGTACGAAGCTGTTCCAATTTCCTGAGCTCAGCTTAGTTCTATGTCTCTCTTACCTGAACTGCTTATAGGAGATGGCATGCTAATAAAACAAGAAAGAGGATCTGCTGAGGAAACAAATGTATAATTACACCCTCCCCTCCCCATGACTGCGTTGCAAACATTCCCTTGCATTGATGGGAAAATATGTGCTTAAGTGGAATAAGATAGCTAAATAGAAACATGGCACTGCCTCATTTCACCCCCTGTGAATTCCATTGTCATGTGTTGATTCTGGCCCCAGGGAGTTCCTGCACTAGCTGTGGAATCAGTAAAAAAAAATGTTTTGAGTAAAATTCAATTATTTATGATTTCAAACATCATTTTCTTGGTCATCTAATACCTTGCAGAGTGAAACCTTAGCTCATGTTTTGTGGCGGTTTGCTATCCGATGGGCAATGGCAACACAGTTTTGTGTGAGAATGCGCAGGAGCACAAGTTTACATAATTCTAGAGGCCCCTTTAATACATGAGCACCCAGGCTGTTGCAGTTGTTGCCTCCTTAAGATGACAAGGGCTGGCTGAGATAAAGGTCAGGGTATTATTTCTTTACTGTAATGAGTGCTATTGAGTAATATTTAGGGAGAGAGGATTAGCTTCATCTTCCAAAAAGAGATTCATATAATAATGCATTTAATCTGTGTTTTTAATAAGGTTTTTGTTCTTTTGTGTTCACTGTAACATGGAATTAATTTCAGTCTGGTTACACAAAAGTCCCTGCTGGCTGGTGTCACATTAAGGTGACTATCAGCAGAAATCCAGCAGCCTCATACAATAGAGTCAGGCAGCTTCTCCTAATAGTAGTTGCCTACCCAGATTTTTAATTTTTTAAAGCACTGTGGCATTTTTCTATAATATTAGTGCATATATTTTATAGTAATTTAAGTTGCTGCTATTTTAATAGCATGATTGTCTCTGATAAGTAAGTACAAACTTTCTACAGCAAGGCACAGGAAGATCTTGTGGGCTTCCACCTTCCTTTGGGGTGTCTCAGACAAAAGCAAAAATTATGGAGAAAGTGAGATACGGAGGTGGAGATGACGGCATTGTCTCAAAACCCTCCTGCGTCTCAGTAAGGCAATAACAGAGATTTGTAACAGATAGTGAAGCATATTTGGAAGACATTCTCCAGAACTATGCTTTAAATCTTTATAGGACCATTACGACCACTTGCACAGTGTCAGACAAGGCACCTATTCTTGTAAATTCTGTTTTTGTATAAAATAACAGTTTCTCATCTTCTTTCTGTTCAGTATCAGAGCTTTTTTTCCCAAACAGCTGTATAAATGATTCTTCTTCTCTTCACAAGTGTCATATGAAGCTTACAGTTTATCAGAATTCAAAATTAAGAATGAGCCCTCTTGTGCTCAAACCTTCTCATAATGAAGTCAGTGGGAGACTTTCCGCTGACTGGAGGTGACCTAGTTGCTCTCTCAGGGGTAGAAGGCTTGATAAGGATGTTGCTAAACTGACAAGTAAACTGATGTTTTGTTCGAAACCTTAAGATGGGCCTATAAATTGTATACATTTCAATGATCTTAATATCTCCCTCATTTTCTAATTGAACTGGGACTACGGTTATTCCCTAAAGGTCTTTCTTGGAACTGTGTTGTGGTTTTCCCATTTCTGTGTTCCTTTAAGCTGAGGCTCCGGAGGTTCCTCTGTTTCCTCCCTATGGCTTCTGTCGTACAATAGAAGCAAGAGCATTGAACAGAGCAAAATTTTTTGACTAGTGATGCCCAGAAATCCAGAGTAGCTAACATTACACTGCAAATGAAGATTACTGATAAACAGAAAAAAACAAGAGAGGAGGGATGGGCAGGCATGTGAAAAAAGAGGCAGGCAACGAGGAGTAAAGTGCGTCGCAGGCAGGCATCTGGGGGGTTGTGTTAGCATGGCTTTTTAGCCTAGTTAAAAAAAATCATGCTTATGCAATTGTCCATTCTATCTGTCTGACCCTGCCCACATGGCTATTCAATCACCTAATTATTTTCAGTTATATTTGAAAAAAATGCAAGATGATCTGCTTTAACAACTTCTGTTAAAGTGACCTAAATTAGTGCTGCTGGTGAGAGTCAGGCAGAGCTCACCCATTATACTTTCTGCTTTGCAAGAGCTGGCTGGCTAGTTGGTACTCTCGTACTGCTGTTCATATGGTCATCTCCTGTTTAGAGCCTATGCCACAGGGAACCTGAAAGGAAGCCAAGATTATTTAAATGGGGGAGGCAAAAGGGGAGAAAATCGCAAATCCAGGTTAGAGCAGCCTTCGTTCAGTTTGCTGTGCACAGAGCAGCTAGATTTTGCCTTCCTGGTGTCAGGGTTGAAGGATGTGTGATGGTGGGATCTGTAAACAGTGAGAGGTGTGTCGCCTGGTCACTGTGGGAGAAACTTTGGCAGGAATGAAAGAAAGGAGTAGTGGTCACCCACCACACCCTGCATTATTTATGGAGTGGACAGAATAGGGGACTTAACAGGAGGGGAGGTACAGACCTCATAATACACTAATGTTTAATTTCTTTCTCTCCCGAGGTTTGTAGTGTGATTGGTTCAAATGAAGAACAGCAAGGGCTGAAGGCTCCAGAAATAAGTCTTTGGTTACATTCGTTATCCTTTCAGTCGGTTGGATGATGCCAGCCTACTTTCATTAGGTTTCTGTTACAACTAAGTGTACAGTTTCCTGAAAGAACAAAAATAAAAGGCTGATAGAGGCACTATAAAGGACTATATCCAGTCCTGTTAGAAATATGGATCAGAAGTTACTTCAGTGACATAAAATAATTTTCAGAAAATGAAGTAAGGTACCAAAGAAACCAGGTACAAGAAAACATGAAACAGGTGCTACAAGTTAAAAGAGACAGCTAGCAGCTTCTTAACACTGACCTTTAGATGGGATTGTTCAAGAATATTTGAAAACAAAGTGTTCAAAAGCTCCCTTGAAAGTCTCTGAGACCACTGAAACAAGGACACTTGAAGAAGACAGGATGCAGGGGAGGCATTTGGGCTTGTTTTTTTGTTTCATTCTCCCAGGGAGCCAGATGTGTTTTAAGGTGTGGCAGTGACTCCAGCTTCTTTACCTGGTTGTCCTGTGAAAATGAGGCAGATTTGGTAGGGAGCCAGCATCTCTGTTCATGAACAAAGTATCGGATTGCCAGGGAAATTAGAGCTCTGCAGAAATGCTGACTAAACTTTTACTTCAAAAGACATTTTCATGAATTTTGCATGTTTTATTGCAGGCCATTATAGAAACATTTTGGAGTTGATTAACTCTGTTAGTTTTAAAAATGAATGGCTATTACTTCTGTATTTTTTTCTACATAGATTATCAATGTTAGGTCCATCAGCAGAAAGAAATAAAATAACTAGAAATGCTTCAGAAATTACCTAAAATAGCTCATTTTTATCTTAAAACACAGGACTTTAAAAGCTGTGACATTTCAGAGTTACTTGTGACTGTTGGATACTAACGGAAAGCTGGGAGACCTTCTCCCCTGCAGTGTCTTCCAAACAGATGAAATTAGTTACTGTTGCTGTTCCCTTCTTCATTAATCAGGGTAATGCTGAACACATGCTTTCTCAGTCGCTTCTGAGATACTTAGTTACAACAAAAAAAATTTTTTTACTTATCCCAGACACTACACTGCTTTATTTTTTTCTTCAGTTTAAGTTGAATTCCGATCATCAGTTTAAATGTTCATTTTTATGTAGAAACATTTTAAGTTTTTCTGGTAAATGAAAGGGGGAGAGATTTTAGAACAGTCGTACTATCTTTATAGGATCTTAGGACCCTAAATCCTTAGCTTTGCCTGTCCTCGTAAAGGTCGCTGCAAACTTTGCTCCTTTATTATATGTACTTGGGAAAAATACAAAACAACCCCCTAGACCCTACTAAAACAAAACATTGCACTACACATGAATTCTTTCTTTGGGAATACAATGAGAGAACTGGAACTACGACGACAGATGCAAATCACGTCTTTTAATGAAGCACTATAGTGGAGAATTTTATCAAAATTTAAGTAAAAGGCAACACAATCCTGATGCAGCATTTGTTTAATATGATTGATTTTCAGGCTTACAAGCTCTTTTTCGTATCTCAAAAGGAAGCAGCAACTTTCATATTTATGTTGCATGTTGTTGTATGTGCTAAGTAGTGTTATAGAAGACAACTATGGAGAGCAGCTTGTTATCTGCTTTTTAATTGTCTTGTAGGGCCTTCTCAGGAAACTGAGAAAAGTCCCTTACACTATTTATTGAGGGAAGAAGATTAAAAACAGTCACAGAAAGATCTGCGAACTATGTTGCTAATGGTTCTAGTGATATACAGAAGTCCTTAGCCAAAACAAATGGATTACAAGTAGTGTTTGGTAGCAATTTGTATAAGACTGACCTTGTAACACTGCATCACTTTTCTGATGTTTGTAGAAGAAATACACCAAAAAGTAATGGAAAGAAAAGAAGTGAGATGCATAGAGCCTGAGAAAGACTCCTTGCAAAATAATTACTCACTTTTTATGAACTACAAGCCATGGTTTTTAGGGAGAAACTTGGGCTGAATCTTCATATGTAGAGTACAGCTAGGTAGATCAACTGAAAAAGAAAAAGCATGAGTGGCATGCTATAGTAATTACACACTGTTCATGTCATTTCTGTAGTTGAAAAGCAATGAACACCTTTACCCTTATTTGCTGTGAATGCCCACTTGGAGAAGATGAATTTACTAAGCAGCACAGTGGCAAGATGACTCCTACTACAAAAATAGGCAGTATAAATTCTTATTTAGCCAACCTAGGGAAACAGTTTGGAGGGGAAAACTGATGAACTGTTTAATCAAGCTCTATTTCTATTTTCAAGGAATTTTCTTTCTGCTTTGCTTTGTTTGGGATTGTTGAGTAGAACTAAGAGTAATTTTTGACAAGACTGAATTGAGGGGAGAGGAGCTCTCTTATACCTAAAGGGAGCACAGGTAAGTGTGACAGATGAAAACAGATTAGAAAAGCAGGACCATGAGAGAGGAGTATGCATTAGTTTTCGATCTGTTTTATAAACCTGAGTAGATGCAAATTGCTATATAATTCATGAAATGACAAATATTCACTGCTTTGAGTTCCTAGTGATGAGGCACAAGAATATCCTCAGCATCCTAAGGCATTGAAGAGGTAGGTGGCATCCAGCTGCTACTTGCCTGGAAATTTGTGTATTTAGTTGGAATCTCAATGTAGCCACTTAATATGGCCTTACAGAACAAATCATCCATGGTAAGTCGGAAAACATGGCTCCATGTTTTATTCCTTGTTGTGATGTTTGACATTGTTTTGGCTGTGAAACAGAAATTTATAGTACTGTCACATGGGACAAATTGCAGTACTATTCAGTGCTTTGAAACTTGTGTGGGTTGTTGAGTTTTTTGAATTTTGGGAGGGAGGGGGTCTTGCACGTAAGTGAAAAATACCATTGATACCATTTAATGCATTAAAGGTGTGCTTGATCCTTGATTGTCAGTACTTGGGGGGTGTGGGGGGGAAATGTGTTCACCTTTGACCACTGCTAAGAAATCTGATTTGCCATGCTCTTTTCTCCTGTATTGTGCTGTTCATTCTAAGGGCCTTTCCCTTTGAAGAGACTCTTCACTATGTGACTTTGACTTTGCAGTACTGAAAGTAAATGTGCCTTAAAGGAAAAACTGATAAAATCACTAGACAATAAATTCTCTCCTGCTACTAGTAGAGGCAGTGGAGTGGCTGAGCATTTTATGTAACTACTTCTTCATCTGAAACTGTTGTAGAATGGGAACAAGGCGGTCTGTGTAGTTTACAGGTGAAATACGATGGCCAGTGCACCACACACAGGTGCAAAGTCGTAATTTGAATTCAAAGTATATTATTTATTGGCTCCAGTCAGCTATCTTAAAATTGCTTAGGCAGTACTATTCACTGGGATATGTCCCACACTTTGTTGCTACTGTATCATCAATGAGTTAGCCAAATGCCATGATTCAGCCAATGGTGACGAGTATTTCTAATCCACATGCATTTTTATGTAATTTGGTGTGTTGAAAGCAAAATCCAACCTTTTGTAGTAAGGATGATTGCCTTGCAGTGTGTGTGGAGAAACAGACTTGGTTATTCACTGTCAAGTTTGCATGCGCAAACAGTGATCTCTTACAGCACCGCTGTCTTTTGTGCATCATTCCCCACTTTTCTGTATGGTAAGTTAACCATTGAAAGCTTTCCTCTCCTCATCCATTCCAGGCTTCAACACTGTTCCAGATGTTTCATAAAACTACAAAGAAAAGGAGACATGATGTTAATTAAAAGCATCAACGATACTATGAAAGTAAAGAAATATCCATAAATATCTGTTCTTTGGAGAAAGATCTGTACTGGAAAACTGTAAGCATAACTTGATTTAAAAGAGAGAGATTAAGGTCAGCTTCCTATCTATACTTACACCACTTTAACTGAGTTTCAGAATGCTTCATTACATTGTTCATTTGGTGTCTTTGGAGATATTTCCAGCTTTGGCATAACACAGGCATTTTCTTTAAGCTATTCTAAGAGCTACTAACAACATCTTCGGGGTTCAGGGCAGAACCAAATGCTGTGGGAAAAACAGAAACATAAAATCAAAGCACTGAACATTTTAAGTAAACTCCCCCTTTCACTAGTAGTAAAATAAGATTTATTTCACCTTTTTCTTCTGTTCTGAAATGTGCTAAGCATTTTTGCTTTAATTTGATATCCTGCTATGCAGCACTGTTATCAAAAGTCTGAGGAGCCTGTATTTGTCTTTTCAGTCAAGACAGGTGACACTGTGGGACTCAAGAATAATGCCTGAAGAAAAGGAAGACAGTTTCTTCATGAATGTTTGCCACAAAACTATAAAAAGGTCATTTTGTCATAACGCAATTTAGTTTTGAGCTGACAGGCCTTTCCTTCCTATTTACTTCATCAAAGGATATGAATTTAATATCCCCATAAAAACTTCCTGGGTATATTGCATTACGCCTTAAAATCTACTTGTGTAGCTTAAAAACTCGTTTTTTATTCTTTTCAATAGCCTTTATGATGAAGATGCAGAGGGAACCAAGTAATTTCAGAGTAGCTGTTAATTTAAGGGTACAAGACAGTAGTTCTTGCTAAAAATCATCCCTGTAAAGCTTTGAAGAGCTATATTGAAGTATCTGGAAGTAATAATTTTCCATCAGACATGTCATCTCCAGAGACACTACTTTTAGGGATCATACATTTTGAAATAGTAATGAAACTTCAGTCACTCATAACCAGTAGTTAATGAATACAAGATGTTTTTTTTTCCATGGCCTTTTTAGCTTAAAATTATGCTTCATGAGGTGCCCATATTTTTAATTGTCTGTATAACAGCAGTAGCTGTGAAGCTTGTTTCTAACCTTCCTTCATTTACGGAGCCTGAAATCTTAGGCCTGATGACTTCAGGAAATCAAAAGGAGGATTCTGTAGAGTCCATAGCACTGGCCTGGCTTCCTCTGCAGTTACATTTACAGGTCCCCTGGCTTCAAAGCAGTTAGCTCTCCCAGAGTTTCCAGATTCTGCTGCTGAAGAAGAATCTTCCAGTCGCCAGAGGTGTGAGTGTCCTGGCATTATAACCACTAATGCAAACTCAGCTCTCACTTCTGGACGTCCTGTCAGCAGCCACAGCAGAATCACGAAGGAGTCAGCTGGGCTTGGAGTGACCGGCTCTGGGGAAGCTGCCCAGATGACACAGATTTTGGGAGTTCCTGCCGCTGATCAGTGAAATTACCCTTGTTCCAAGACAAAAGATACAGCTTATACTAAACACTATATCACTTTACATTGTATCATATACAGAATAAAATAGCTTTAGTTACCTGGAACATCAGGATAGATGCATCTTTAACCCATCCCTCTACAAAATTCAAATAAATGAAAGATTTTGGCTGAGAGGCAAAAGAAAGAAAATCCCTTTAGGTTTTTCACAGGAGGCAGAATTCACTTCATTTGTGTTTATATATTTTTGTTTAGAATCTAGCAGTATTGATCACATTTCTGCAGCCAGTATTGGGTAGAAATGTTAACGTGGTCAAGTCAAACTTCTCGTTTGTTTTGGAGGGAAAATTGACGCAATGCTGTCATAACATATTTATTCTATATTTTTAGGCAGTATTGTCTCATTTCATTTTTTTACTTTGTACCTATGATTTTGGAAATCAAATTAAATGAAGGAAAAGTGTTTTTCCCTTCCCACCAAAGTCCATACGTATTTACTGGGAATACAAGCCCAGCTGTAGAAACAGGCAGGAGACATCAGATGTTTTTGTGAAATACTGATGTCTTTAAATCATAATCTCACAAACATTGACAAAAGCAGTCCAGTTTCATATGAGTAGTCTCAGAATAGCAAACTGGAATATACAAAAGTTAGGCCTGTTCAAATGTGCAGTTACCCATACAAGTAAGTCTTTGCCGACCTGAAGCTTGGTTTCAGTATCATTAGGAGTAATTAAATAGATATTTTTGACTGCCTGATGATTTGGTTATTGTGTTGAAACCCTTCCTCCTACTCTCCCACACATGCACAACCCTCCTGAAATATATGGTCTGGCTTGAAAGTTCAAGTACAGTGTGTGAGAGCTGACTCCATAAGGCAAATCCAGACATAATACACAACTGAGAACATATGAAGCATATAAAAGTGTGTTGTCTGCAGAGCATTCTGTAATATTGCACTCATCAAATTCAGCAGGAATATATCCCTGAGAAAAAATAAAGTGGCTCATCTTTCTTCCACTAACACTAAGAATAAGCATGCATTTTGGACCAAAGATATGATATGTTCTGCACAGCATGGAGCACTGCAGTATGCCAGGAAAGAGTGAGTGGCAAGTGCTCTGCTATTACCTGTTTCTCATAGCAGAGACTAAGAGCAGCCTTGTAGTTCTGCTCCCACCTTCCAGTGCCCGGGCCATGTTCCTGCTCTGAAAGATGGTAGTCTACACAAGGAAGCTTTCTTTCATATTGATGCTTTTCTTCCACCCCCATAATTTTCCTCTTAGAATTTCCTGTTGTTGGGAGGAGCAAATGAGCTCTGCATGTGGTGTAGGTAAATGTGGTTATAAAATTAGCCATGGAATGAGAAACAGCTGAGTGGCATAATTCTGGGAGGAACTGATCCTATTGCAACAGTTTTAATAAGAAATACCTCAATCTAGCGGTGAACACACATCGACAGGAATTACTGGTACCCAGCCACAGCAAGCACTCACACACACTGGACCAGGTGATGAAATGTCTCAGAATGCCAGAGGTCTGGGCGACACAACCATTTCATTTATTAAATAATTTTAGGCTTAGGGTGAATTATTTTCATGTTCTTCCCTTCCCTCCCCACACAATTTTAGATGGCTCTATGGTTCTAGAAAACCTCATTGCATTCTCTTAATGTTTTTTGACCACACAAAGCCCCATTTTATCTAAGGTGCTGAAGGTTATTGGACAGTGGCACACTTATGGAGAACTTCACATGAGATTCTTGAAACTTAGTGGGAAATGAATCAGTTGAGAATGGAAGCCATCAGTCTTCTAAACTGGTATCCTAAATACATACAGTGTGAGCAGTAGCAGAATATACTTCACTGTAATGTTTGGATGCTTGGGTCCTAGCCTATGAGAGCTGCAACAAGAGAAAATGCTGTATCTCAGATTCCCCTTCTGTGCAGAGTACAGAACTGACAGTAACAAGTTTGCCAAGGGTGTCTTTAAAAAAAATATATATATATGTGCACCTGTCTTGAGCATAAATTTCAGTTAACATCTTTGGGTGTCTTAGTCTGATTTCTACTTGCCAAAAATATGTTGAGTGCTTGTTGTACAAGTGGCGTAAAGCTACTGCAGCTCTGGCTTTGTCTCTCAGAGACTTAGAAGTTGGTAAGGTGTTATGCAGTTATTATCATGGGTCCTTTCCCTCTTTATTTCTATTCCTGGAGGGGTCAGTTTTTCTCAGACAAATCACTAGAGTAAAATAACCAGACCACAGCAATGGTAGACCCAGATTAATAAATTGTTACAAAGAGTGCTCTCACTTGTTGCAGTGGTGTTGTGGAAGTGAGAGAGGAAGAGATTGTAATAATGAGCTTCAGGCAAACATTGCTGTTTAGTATTTGTTTACCTCCTTTGTCAATATGAATTTACTTACACTAATTTTGAAGAAACCAATGTTACTGTGCTGGAGGACTTATTAACGGGCTAGTGATTTGATTGACTATAATAATGTTAAATCTCTACAAGCAAGTATTGTCAGGAAAGAGAAGCTGTATATATCATAGTTGTTAAAATTAACTTTGTCTTTATTAAAAGGAAATACCCAGATCTGCAGAGATATTATCCTCAAACTGTAGAGAGATACAAAAGAATTAAGGGTAGTTACTTTGTGCAGGCCCCTGGCTCTTTTCTTTTTACAAAACATGATCTTCACTTTTCTTTAAGGGAAGAACTTAAAATCATTTTCTCCAGTCATTGCAGAGGCTGAAGTGGATTTGTTTAAAAGGGCCTAAATCTCCCATCCTTATGGGTGAATATTAATGTCTAGTTTCGAAACTTTTTTTCCCTTCACCTGGCTAACTGAGCTCACAGAGGCAGCTGAAGAGATTTAGTAGTATTCTGAAGTTTTACGGCTTCATACAGCTTTAAAGCTTCAACAGCTTTAGCCCCTTGGCTATTGCAGAGCACACAGTTGCAACTGGGTGAGTTAGGGCCATTTTCCAAGTTCTGTGTCAATGCACACATTTGAAAGTGGGGATTTAAGATCTTAAATTTTGCAATTTTGCTAACTTTGAACATTGACAAGTCTCACAGGTGTATGAAATCACATTTCCCCCACAGTCTCAAATATTGCCCTTCAACCAGGCTTTTTCTTTCTTTTAAAGGTCCATAGGTTTTTCCAAAAGGGGTCTGTGGGTTTTCCCATAGAGGAAATAACACAAGTGTATTTCCTTTAAATGCTGATGAAATGTTCATGAAAAATGTTGTTTGCAAATTCCACAGAACTGTGAAACTATATATTTTTCCTTCTAATATGCACATTTTTTTGCAAACTACTGGCATTTGCCTTTTTTTTTGCCATCTACCCCATCATTTAACTGTTACATTGCCTCAAATAAAGTATTATGACAGAGGTTTCAAAAAGATCTCTCATTCTCTGCTTATGAACATGTTTACAAAAGCCTTCCTAAGAAACAGGGATGCCAGCTTGGGAAGTTCAGAATCTCAGATCCTAAAGGGGCCTGGGCAATCAAACGCAAGCAGGGTGAGTGAGGGTATGAACTTGGAAAATCAGCTACCCAGGCATTAGCAATTGCATAAAGAACCCAGATATCCCTGTTGATATCAAGCTAAAGAGAGGGTAGCTTACCTTACTCTTAAGGGATGAACATGTTCCCAAGAGGGAACACACTTGCCCTATAAATAAAACTAGTAATTAAAAACTGGGAAGGCTGAGTTTCTTTGGGATGGTTTTCTGAAAACTGAGACAAGTTAGACTTAATCAGACTCAAATCAGATTGTTTTTCTTTTCTTACCAAAGGCAAAAGGCTTAATTTTGAATTATTTCAATAAAACATTAAATGGCATTTCTCTGTCAGTATAGATAACCTCATAGGTGCCAGCATTTTCTTGAATGGACAAGGCTCACTAGACCAATGCTTCTCAATCTTTTTAAATCAATGGAATATCTGATCTTTTTTGAAAAAGGTGCAAAGCATTAAAAAAAAAAATCTGCAGTGTTATCATAATGGTTTTCATGAACAGTGTCATCAAGTTGCATTTGCTCCTGTGCTAGTTTTATTTCTTCGCCTTTGCTTTCTTGACTGCATGGGAATATGTGCGTATATTTCTCTGCAATCTGATTATCTATTTTCTAGTACCTTACAGATCTTCCCTTCTGGTTTCTTTCCCTCTGATTTGTATGGTATACTTTGGGTGTCACATAAGTGGAAAAATAAAGTTTAAAATTAGGTATCTGAAGAGCAGTATTGTGTGTGAGAGAGTCAGTGTAACCTTTCCACTCTCCTGCAAATAGTCAAGACCAACTACTGGGTCCAGTTTGGGGCAGTGTACCTCTAGAAAGATGGGGGAAAAAAAGGAAAGACTCCAGAAGAAAATAGTAAGAATTATCAGAGGTCTGGAAAACATGACCTAGAGGGGAAGGTTGAAAGAATTAGATTTGTTCAACCTGCAGAAGACTTGGGGTAGACCAGTTTCCAAATATGCAAAACGTTCCTGTGAAGACAAAGAAGAAGCAACCATTTCCAGGGTCTGCTGAGGATAGGAGAAGCAGTGGAGATGTTAGGAAAAAGCTTTCTAACTGTAAGGGTAGTTAAGCACTGAAACACATTGCTTAGGAAGCTGTGAAACAGCTCCAACATTGGAGATAAGCACCTGTGAGAAAGGCTATAGTTACAGCTGGTTCTGAACGGGGAATGAGAAAATGAACCAGGCAGCCTCCTTAATAGGCTCTCCAGACCTGCTGCTGTGGGTTCCCATAGCAGAGCGACATGTGAAGGATATTGTCCAGACAGAGGGAGTAGGTTTCCCAGATTCCCTTTAGACATTGAAGAACGGTGCTTAATGAATAACTGGCTCAGAAGGAAGCATCTTAGGATATTTTAGCAAATTGAAATATAAACATTAAATAGCAGGATGTCAGGTTCTTTAATTTCTGTTGAAAATATCTGAATTATACATTTCCACGTGTATAATTTTTTGTTTAATGAATTTCTGCACCGGAAAAAAAATTGGGAATTTCCAGTCTTCATTCTAGTTGGAGATGTAAATGAAAATGTGGAAATGGTTGCATTTCCAGTGCAGTGGAATTTTACGTCGGTTTTTTTCAAAATGATTTTGATTCTTGTGTGAGGATAGTGGTGTGTTTTATTTCCTGTATTTGTTGAGTTTGCCTAGAGATACCTTATTTGTTGATCAGTTATATACTTTTCCTATTAATGGTTGGATATGTGAGATCTTACTCAACTGACAGTTTTCTAAGTGCAGTAATATGTCATGCATCTGGAAGACAAATGTAGAGTTCAACGTGATTCACTTAGCTTATGGAGAAAGATTTCTGATAAAGACAGGCATATTGAAGTCTTTAATGATACAAATAATGCAAGTGTAATTCTAACACAGTCTAGAAATAGAAGATGAGACATGGGAACATTCCAAAGATGGAATAAAGATAAAAGGCTCAGAATAGACCAGCATGGTATTAATGGACTTTTCACTGATTAGTTATGGCAAGATGGTGTTTACATGTGACTTATTTTTTTATATGAGTACAATTTATTCTTCTGGGAAGAAATGCAGTGCTTGACAAGAACTATTAATAGATGGCTGTGGTCTTACTCCAGGTAAGAATATGACAAATAATGCCATGTGGCAAGACAATTGTCATATATATAGTATAGACTTGATGGGACTCTTCAGACTGCTGAATGATTAAGTTTCAAATATAGTTTCTGTCTATCACAACAGGTAAAATAAATTTTCTTCAGTGGATGAAAGTCCGCTCACCTTGTGGAGGATTTCCATTTTTGTGGAGGCTTTCCAGTTTTGTAGGATACTTTATCCACCCTTGCCACTCTGCTTTATGACCAAAACAGAACAAGAAACTTCCCATCTATTACACAATAAACATGATAACATTCACATGTGTGAAAAGCTGGAACTTATCTTTATAAGATATCTTATAAGATATCTTATAAATATCTTAAAAGATATTTTTATATATCTTTAGAAAAAGATAAAAAAGAAAAGATATCTTCATATATCTTGTAAACTTTATAAGTTTATAACACCAAAGAAATTTAAATGAAGTCTGCTGTTATTCCTGGGCCTGATGGTACCACTCTTACTAACACCAAGAAGACCAGAACAAGACTAGTGCTGTGAAGCAGGAAATGGTAAAGCACTTTTATTAATACTGGAAATAAGGGGGTAGCATGTCAAGTGTTGTCTGAAAAAATATGACCAAAGATCTTTATTTCTGCAGAATCTAACTGTAGGAAGAACATTGTAATTAAAGTTGGCTGAAAACAGATTATTTCCATGGAAAATCTCCTAAAACCTTTTAAGGAAGAGATCTGGAGGAATTTTCAGAAATCTTTGCTCAAGATGAGAGCTTCAGTCCAGCCAGAGAAGACAGGAGATAGAAATAAATTAGAATCTGGGAAACTGAATTCCATCTCTCATAAGGTTCCATAAAAGACCTATAATATGTGTTGGCCAAAATATTCCAATTTTTGTATTTGTTTTTTCATGAAAATTATAATTTTCCCTAAAGGATAGAAACTATTCCTGAAAATATTTAGGAGCTTGGTTGGAACTAGTATCATTAATAAAAAAAAAAAATTATCCAGCTGTGGCTGGAGCCAATTACTATATGTAAAAGAACTGAAAGGTTTAACTATTTTCGTACATTGATTTGAAACTAGTTAGCAACAGAATTCTTATTGGGCTGCTGCTTGGTTTCATTTGGTAGAAATGTTACCTATATAAGAAATTCATACTTTAATTAGTATTATTCATCTGATGGAATTTTGAGAATTGTGTAATTGCACATAAAACCTGAAACAGAAATGAAAACATTGAAAATAGTCGATTTTAAAGACAGCCATTGCCAGCACTTCCCTGTAGCTGGCATTTCTCTGCAACTGATTATTCACCAATATGCTGAGATAAAGCTACACTTTCAGTGTTTCTATTCAGTGTAGTTTTCAAACACTTTTAGTGTTTGGAAAGGCATACAGACTGGAATTAAAGTATTTTGGACAGTAGTCAGAAAATAGAAATTTTTTCAGGCTAAGTAAAGATTAAACAGGCAGGGTTATTTTGTTGTACTGATTTACAGCTGATCCATGTTAAGCAGTGTGCTAGACTTAAAGAGCTTAAAAGGGCTTGTGCCCCCTAAAATGCACTAAACACACAAACCTGTTTTTTTTGTGACTTCCTTAATGATACGTTTTGTTTTTTTCTAATTTTTATTTTGTTACAAGAAAAAGAATGGAAAATACACAGAAATGAAGGAGTTAAGAGCTTTGGCTCTAAATTAAACACTGAATTTTGCAAACAAAAATGACAAGTGCAAGCGAACAGCTCCCATATGGCCTTGCTTGCTCCCTCCCTGTACCAGAGCAGTAATTACTTCCCATGGTAAGCAAATAAAAATCATTAGTAAAAACCTGCAGATATCAATTCTAACAACTGTGTGCCAGATGTGCTCAGCTGTACGTCTGAAACTGCAAATCCATTTTGGGAGACAAAAGGCAAATGAATTTTGTTATTAAGCAAATTCAGTCTTAAGCAGTCATGTCTGTCCTGCTACACAATTAATTAACTCTTGGGCCTGCAATTGGTGTGAATGGCATGAGTAACATGCTGCCTCCTTCACAGGCATGAGTGACGTTGAAATAGGGATTTCTCTTACAGATTTTTCTGGTTCGGTGATTCTTTGGTGTTTTGGGGTTCCTATAATTTCTATGATAAAAACAGGCTTATGATACTCTTCAGAAATAGGCATTTCCCATCCTTAACTAGATGTGACATTTTATCTCTACAGTATTGACTTACATATATGGCACTCATTTTACAAAGTGCCTGCATTAACTTCAATGACTGGGTGTAACATGAAGTAAAATTATCCAGTTCAATATAGACTGTGCTGTCTTTTCCAGGCTAAAAAGTTTCAGAGCTCTGAATAAACCTCTCTCTTTCTCAAACTCTCTTTTTTTCTCTCTTTTGAAAAAGATCTGACAGGGTGTCTGAGCTTAGAGGGTGGGGGCAGGGTGAAAAAAAATAAAGCTCTTCTATGGACTCTGAGAGAAGTAGCAGCGGTAATAAAAAAAAGAAAATTGGCAACCCAGGATGATTTTCAAGATTACTTTGGTGTACCTTCTTACAAGCAGCTGTTGCAAGACTGGGGTTACTAAAGATGGAAATAAGTGCATGCTGACAACTACGGTGCTAAGAAAGGAGAAAAAAAACAACAGTTGTGAATTGTTGTGGAGAGTAATCTGTAGTTAATCAGTTGAGACTTAAATAGAGTAATCTCAGTGCATGTGTCCCCTGCCCTTTACTGGATCCAATGAGACAAGAACCTCGCTGTTCTTACTAAGAATCTCTTTTTATTTCTAATCCTTTTAGTCTCTAATGAAGCCTTATCTATAGACTGAGAATGTGAAGGGCATGGAATTTTCATAGCTTTCAACTTCTCTAGTAGGGCAAAGAAATAGAAAGGTGCATCTGTGATTGGGGGTGGGTTGATGCTGCATGGTATATTTGCACACATTCACTTGAATAAAGCCTGTATGCTCATGGAGATTATATTTGAATTGACTTTTATGCAGTTTCCTCTGAAGTTTCTGTTTGCATGAATGTTCTCAGAAAGAGTATATATGAAAAATACTCAAAGTTGTCTTTTATACAAGTGTGCGAGGCAAATTTGTGAAGAATACCCGGGCAAGTCTATGTGCATGGGAATCTCTGTTTTGTGACTAAATTCATTAGGCGATCTGCTGTTTATAAATGTTGTTGTTACCCAGTCAGGGAGTGGGTAAAATCAGAGTTCACTAATCACATAGTGAAACAGTAACTTATGAACTGTAGTTCCTCAAAAAATACTGATATTACTTGATAAATGTGAATGAAGAGTTAAAAAAGAAAAAGTTGAAAAATGAGATTTACTAACAATGCAATCTCATTTATAGACTGTTCATGGCCCGTAAAGAAGCTCTACTTGCATGGAATAAAGAGTTTACCCATCTTTATTTGTGTCACATGCACTTCTTTTTTTTCATCAAGTGTTTTCTACTGGCTGTATCCAGCTTGTTAGCTGGTATTTTTGATACTGAGGCAGCATCATTTTGCAAGCCAAGGACTAACTCCTCTCTAACATTTCTTCAACTCTGAACAAATACCATTTTTCTCTTGATATAAAATATAATATATTTGTATTTATTTTTTGTACTTAACAATTACAAAATTATTTTTAGTTCAAACACTGGTACATTTAGCTGGAAAAACAGATAAAAAATAAATTTTTACTTTGGAAGTGTGGCCAAAATACCTCAGGAAAATTTCTTTTCATCTTCCTCAAGTGCTTTTTTTCCTCTTTAGGCTGAGCTCCCTGGTTGAATTCCATCTGCTGATCCAGTCTCTCCTCTTGGTTAGGGGAAGCAGTTACAGTGGGGGAATTTTTAATCGGGATGAAAAGCATATCTGGGTAGAGCATGGATGGGTAAGGAAAATCCAGCTCCTAAGAAAAAATATAGTGTCATTTCCATTTTGAAATATTTTGGGGTTGAGTGTTTGGTTCTTGAAAGGAAAATTGAAATGATCCAATGTAGTCAACAGTTTTCATTGATAAAAGTCAGTTAGTAAAGATGAGTCCTAGTTTTTTTTCAGAAAAAAGCTTAGAAGTATTTACCAACCCTAACTAACTAAATAAAATAGAGGAGCTATAATGTGAGTTAAACAGAGCAAATGGAAAGCCTTTATTACTTGTGTTGTGAATCAAGGTGTGCCCATAGATACATATTTATAACAAGCAGATAACTGTGGCCACTTTATAATGTGTGCGCTTCAGCTTCTGTGCAAATTAGATCAGAAGCCAGTATCCAGCAGAAGGAAATCAGATATTTGGTTGCCTTTTACAAAAGTCACTTATCCTGGGAGTGCTTCTGCTTGTGCCATCCACACTGTCGGGATTCATTAGCACGGCCAGTTGGAAGCCAAAGGGAATATGACAGCTCCTGCCAAGTCTGGGAGGACTTTTGGTAAATCAGGGTCCCTGACTCCAGCTACCTTTGCTGCGCACTGTCAGAAAAAGAATACCGGTGGGAAGGTTCATGGGGGGAAATATTACAAATGTTGAATGTTGCATCCTTTCTTCCCCTCCCTCTTCCATCAAATGGTAGTAAGACTAGAAAACCATCTTGAACAACTGCATTAAAAAAGCACAGTGAAAAAGGAAAAGATATTATGCACTGCATAACGGATGTTTATGTCGGACTGCTTTTAGATTGTCCAGCCTCTGACTATTATCTTTAGAACATTTCCTTCTATTTGCAGTAATAAAATTATCAGCTACCTAATGAAATATGGTTCCCACAGCTTAGTAATTGGGATCTAGACATAGGGAAAAGAAGCTATAGCAACAGGCAGCAAATATTACTTACGGTAACAAGGCAGCCTTGACTCCTTTACCAGAGATGTGGAAAGCTGGAAGGAGTGTGCAAGCATGATGGGAGGGCGGCAAGTGGGGAGGTAGCAGGTGCCAGTAGGCCATCATTAAAGTCCAGCTTTCCCCCCTTTCCCCTTCTTCCTTTGTGACTGAAAGCGCTAAAAGTTTGATCCCTTATCCTAAAGTTGGCAAAATACACTCGTTTTTTTGTCTACATTTACATTAAGGCTTGACTTTGCTTTGATAACAACTGGCTGATTTCTTACTGAAACCTTATTTTCTTTTTTTCTCACTTTATCATAGTTACTGAGCCATAATTAACTGAGCTATGGTCCACAAAGGAATTCAAGTGGCTAAAACCTATAGATTTCACTGAGTTATGTACCTAATGAGTAATAAACACTTAAAATCGTATAGTAGTGGCAGGCTGCACAATAATCAGCAGCAGTCTAGAAGGAGATTTGGTGTCGTTAGCAGTTTTATGTGCGTGCTGCAGGATATGGTTAGCCTGATTCAGTCTCCAGCAAAAGAAATGAATCTTAAATGGCAGATATCCTACCCTACTGTTTAACATAAGTATGCTTAATAAAGGTGCAGTTTTTATGAAAGTTTTGGGAAGCACCAAAATCACCAGTAATAAATTTTTATTGAAACAGATAAATGTTTATGAAAGAAACCTATTCAAATAAAAAATATGATTGGAAGTTTAACATATGCTAAACTTACAGATAAGGATTAAAAATTCCATCTTGTAAAGCTTATTTGACCAGGAGGTTTATGTAACTCATGGAAGGTATACCACTGGAGCACATTAAGATGAATTATGAAAAGAAACAATAAAATGTTGTAAAATCAGACTGTAAGGAAGACTCTAGGGAAAAAAAGATGCACTTTGAGCCTCTTGTGCCGTGAGCACACTGGAAAGATAACATCAACTGCCTTCCCTGTATACATATATTTGTTTGGCTTACTCAATAGGCATACTCATCAGTGCAGTAAGATTTGTGACCCCAGGATGTGTTTTTAATTGAAAATAGATGTCTGAATAATAAAGCTGTAATTTACATTTGAGTGTTATCTCTTCACTCAACAGATAAAACCCCAAAGCAGGAAGGAATAAAAGTTAGTACTGCCACCGCCCAGTAACAAAGACTGAGGCTTTCATACTGTCCAAGCATGTTTCTTAGTGCAGTAAGAAATCCAGTCAACCTAGAGGATAATCCATCTAGCACAACTGTTAGGGAGATTGCATACATCCTCACTTAAATGTCTTGCATGAACTCTTTTATCGCATGCTAAAAATGGTGGGTATGAGAAGTGTACTTTTATTAAAGCTGTTGAAGAGGTTGATGAAGCCACTCTGTATCCCTGTAGGATTCTGTTAAGATCTAGCCATGTTTCAGTAAAATATCTTCCCTTCAGGCAGGCAGAAGCTAATGCAAAAGCAACTCAGCTTAGGGAAGTTTACTGCCTACCTGTTTTGTTGTACATTAAAGCCAGAGGTATGTCAGAGAAAGAAGAGAAAGATCTAATTTCTATTTTATGTTTACAAATCTAAGCAGCTAAACTTTAAATCGTATGATCACGATGACTTTTTTTTGCTTTGGATCCTGCTGACTGTGCAATAGGCTACTTCCAGAACGCAAAAGATTCACTTCTTTTTCAGGCATGAATTTTCTAAAATAGAGGTCATAAATCATTTATTATTTGTGTGGCTTAAGTTACATTTGACCTGACAAATTATGTTTGTTGGTATAGCAGCGGGCAAAAGACAATGAACAGCAAGTAGTTCAGATAAGTAAACATAGTTCTAACCTTCCCCTCTCTCCATAAGCTTTCTGTTTCCGTAAGGTTTATAACAGTTGGATAATTGTAGGGCAGATTTTATTACCAAATGAGAGATTGTGTCAAGAAAGAAGGGGTGTGATTTGCAGATCTCATCTCTTTGCCTTGCAGCATACTACAAATTGAGGCCTATTAGCCACACGAGTACTCTTCTCTCTCTTGCAGCCTTTGAAAAATGGCTCTTCCTATTAGCTGCTACAGAGGGGCTGGCTGCAGGCCTCATGTCAGATGATGATTTATGAGGCACGGGAGGTGCTGCGAAGGGTGTTGTAGTGTTTCAGACAACAGACAGCAGCTTCACCCTGGTCAGAGGATGAGCTCTATGAGGTTTCTTTCTTTTTAGAGTGGATACATTAGTCTCCAGATAATTTACCTATGTATATAGTTTCTACATAGCAGATTTGCCTGCTTAACGGAGATTTACCTAGAAGAAAGAGGATTGGAATAGATATAAGTTGTTCGTGAGCAAAATTTAAGTCTTTGTTGTACATTTACATGCTACAGACTTATAGCATTGTCATACTGCTAAAATTTTGCTTTGTCTTTCATGGGCTTCTTGAAGCACTGCTTATGGAAATAATTTTATTTTTTTATCTTGTAGTAATGTATGCAAGGACCAGTATCCTGTTGTGATTAATGCAAGTGAATAATGACAAGACTTTGTCCAAAAAACTGCTTCACAAAGGACCAGGCTGTTACTGACTAGTTCAGATGCGCTTTGGCTGAGAACCTGAGGACAGTGCCTGCTACTTGCCTTCAGAGTCATAAGTCAACCCATTTGAGATAGAGGCCAGAGAAAGGTCTCAGGAATTTAGCAAGTGGCAAAAGAATGGTGAGCCCTCACCTGGCCCTTCAGTATTTAAACTCAGCAGGCACAAATCATTTTTCAAAATCTTCCCAAGGCCAGGAGATTTTGTACCACCTCCAGGATGAGAATGTGGCTGTGTATCCAGTATAACCTGTGTGTATTGCCATTTGGATAAGAATATAAGGAGCAGGAGGTAGAGGAACTGTTTAAGCTTACTTGGCTATCTGCAGCAGGCTGCTTTAAAACCCACATGAACCTCACCCGGTATGGGGTTAGTAACACTGGAAAATGTGGTTATGAATGTTTAGGAGAACTTAAATGATGTTTTGGTGAATCACTAACTATTGGGCATGTACATTTCTTTTTGTAGACGGTGCTTTTTAAGTGTGGTTGAGTTTCTAATGTGACCTTCTGGGAAGGTTTAGGTAATGTGGTAGGGAAAAGTGAGAAAGTTTGTGTCTCTACTATCCGTGTTGTATAATGACTGTTTTGTGGGATAAACCAAAGGAATTCAGTAGGAGGCTATGAATACATCTACCTCCCCATGCACAAAAACATAATACAAAAACATGGGTTGCTAAAATGTGCTTCTGTGGTTCTGCACACTTGTCACTCAGATGGCTCTAACTGCAAATCTGGTTTGCAGATTGGACACGCTGCAACACTATTAGTGGGAGTTCACCAATATCTAGCTAAAAAGGAAGACATTTCTTTCATAAATGGATTTTTAATATATTGAAAAGACAATCTGAGTTTGCTCCTTGCCTGAAAGTACCTTTTACTGCAGCAAAATTGCTTTACAGGGCTGTGACCTTTCTCAGGCTTACCTTTTGAGGACAGAAAATGCTTTGAGTTTTCCTGCACATAAATCCCTAGAAAACCTTACACAATAGAAAACTATGTTAAAAGAACAGTTAACTGCTGCTTCCTATCATTAACGGCAGAGTCAGCACAAGGGCAATATAATCATTCCCTTTTGACATCTCATTACTTTGGCCCTCCTGCCACCTACTTAGTTGTAATAACTTGTCCCCTGTTCACCACTCCCACTGGGATGACCCCTGCTCAGGAATAAAAGTCTGTAGGAATACAGACAAAATCATTTTATGATCCTTCTGCATTTGTCAGATTCTGAGGTTGGCAAAGGATTTCTGCCTATATCAGCTCTCTCTTGGCCTTTGCTGTAATCCAGAGTATCATCTGGTGTATTTTCTAGCTTTCCCCATTTCATCTCAGTCATTTCAAAGCTCAGCTTTGGGGGCACTGTTCCAATAAAGAGATGCAAAGAAAACATTTGAATTGAAGCTGATGGCTTTTGGTGGTAATGAAACATGACGGAACTTGCCACTTTCTTTCTGCCACCTACTTTGCAAGTGTCTATGGCAAGGTGGATTTTGTTCTCTGTTCCACCAGCTTTAATCCAAAAGTGCTACTTTGGTGTTCATACTAGTTTGTATGGGAGCAGAAAACTGATCTTGAAATGGTCCTTTCTCAGGATACTTATTTGTCAGGAGAGAAGCGTGCTTCCTCATGTGGTGGGTCTGCATACTGGAGAGGTTCTGGGTTTTGAAGGAATCTGTGACTGCTGAAGTTGCTAGTGAGGCAGCTAGTTCACTGAGGCTAACGCTGGTGTACTGAAAGGAAATTCGTCTGTTCCATATTTTGCCAATAATCATGTAATGATAATATTAAGTACAGATGAAGTATGGCCTTTTTCTTTGACCAGTCCATGACCTTTCAGAATTTAAACTATATTTTATATTAAAGCACTATCATAATCTGTACAACTCTGTAGAAAACAGTGATGCCATTGAAAAAAAGCGAAACAAAGGGGGAAATATAAAATGGTAACAGTATGTTATCAAGTAGCTTCCCTTATGGTTGATGACACTTTGTAATCTCTGCTGAAAAGGAAGCTATGATCAGCTCTGCTTCTGCAATCTCTCTCCCATTAAGAGCTTTTCACTGATAAGGCCTTTCAGGAGGTTCTCCCATCTTAGAATCCAGTGTGGGCCTGGGAGTTACTTTTATAAGCTGTGGACATTTTACAGCATTAGTTACTCATGTTGCAATCTTTTAATATTTGAGGAAACTGATCCAAAAGGTATATTCAGTTATGTTGCTGTGGTCTTTTAATAGTTGAAAAACGGTCTTGGAAATGTCTGAGGGAAGCACAGATACTGCATTATTGAGCAATGTGCATAGCTATGCTAATCTTTACAAGAGAAAAAGAATTAAAACTCTCACAATGATGTAATATTAGTGATTTGGGAGATATAGCAGGCATCATACCTTTTCTGCAGTAATAAAGGATCATTTAAGATTGATTCACTTATGTTTGGAGAGGTTGGGGTGACATTGGTGGAAGGTGCCGATTTGTAACTGTCGAGGTGGAAGAACTGAATGCCAGATAAGTAGTACTTCCATATCAATGCTGTAATATTTTTTCTGTGTTATGAAAGGACTGCAGAAATCTCCTGAACAGAAAATCATTCATAATTTAATATGTCCTAGTTCTGTGCAACCTGAGCATTTTGCCATTTTCGTTCACTTTAGAAACATCTAATAGCTGTAGATTTAATTTTTTTCATTAATGTATTCAACTCATACATCTGTTCACAACACAACAGATTAAAAGAAAAAGAGAGAAATTGCTTATGCTATACATTGATCAGCAGTTAACTGGGATTCTGGTCAGTACTTTCTGAGTATTTATCCTTTGTTCTTCAAAAGGCCAAAGTATGTTTTTTGGTTTTGTTTTTTTAAACTAAAACCAACTTAGCTTTCAAATGTTTATACTGACCTAATCAAACCTCTGTGGCAATTTATTATCTCCATGGTTGGCATATTCAAGGACATGAATGTGCAGACTTAAAGAAACCTTTTTTGACTTGACAGGATAGATGCAAAAGGAAAATTTCCAAATTACGGATTTTGTTGCTAAGGAATACCTTGAAAGCAAAACTGCCTGTCTTCTGCAAGTCTGTATATCTTAAACTCTGTATTTTGCTACACTTTGACATACCATAACCAAAACTGTTTTTGTTCTCTGCTACTTCTGTTGTTTTTTCTCATGCATCTTCTCATTGCTCCATCTTATTATTTTGCCATAATAGTCCAGAAAGTAACTTTTGAGTCTTCTCTTGAATGACAAGGGCTGCATGATGCAATCTTGTGAAATAAATGCTCACTAGTATCCAGATGCCTTGGTCATAGGCAGTGGTCTCAGAACAGATGCCTGTAAGGAGGGAAAGCATTAATGGGACAGAGCAGCAAAAATATGATGCTAGTGTGCAGCAAAGCAGCAAAAATCTAATAGGTATTAGGATTTCTCAGATCCTTCTACCATATGTGGGAAAAATAATATATATAGAAAGAGGCAGTTTGCATAGTATTTTTTACAGCTCTTGCTCCAACACCTGCCAAGATATCTTCTCTACAATTTTCAAATCTTTTTCTCTCTGAATGTTTTTTTCCTAAAGTCCAGAACCATGTCTACTCTTAAAAATACAGGTTTACATGAATTTCTATTTTCCTGTGCTTTGGAAAAAGATATTTAAAATTATTTTAGGCAAGAAACAGAATTTCAAACTGTGGCCTCACTTCTAATCATCAGAAAGTCTAACCAAAATGTTTAAAATTAAGATGATTTAGTTTGAGCAATTTGAGTAACTAAATGCATATTGCTTTGAGCACTACAAAAGTATGACTAGTCTAACTTCTTGCCATCACCAGGATTATTGTTGGTTTGGATTTGGATGGACTTAAAAAATAAAAGTCTTGTGATACCATTTAGTGGTTTTAATGTAATCTGAACTGTAACTACAAACTCGCAAAACTTCTCTGCAAGTAAAGAGGTAGATGTATTTAGATACTCATGGTCATACAAAAAGAATGCTGTCATCTATTAAAATGTGGACTGTGCACAAATGAAGAGGAGGAGGAAAAGGTAAAGTCTCTGTCTCTAAGGATTCACTGACCAGATGACTAAAAAAAGCATTCCTGGCAGCTGTTAGACAGACAGTCAAATGTTCTTGAAAGGAGTCATTGATTCTCTCTTTGGCACATATGTACATGTACATACAACTCCACCACCACCATTTGGATGGATGAAGACCAGCCTATAGAGACTTTTCATCAAATAAGACAGTGTAACACATCATAATTTCCATCTTTATTTGAACTCTACTAAGAAACTGATTTTTCTTTCACCTTTTTATGACTGTATTATATAATTCTGAGTTAATTTATTTCATGACTGCATTTATGAAGGACATTTTGGGTATGGCCAAATGTTATATTTAGGGAGCTGATTTAGTAATTTGATCAAGCGAGATGACCAAAACATGTTTCTCACGTACTGCAAATTGGGGATCATTATGGAGTATCATTAAGGAGATCATTATCCCTGAAACCATCTGGATAATGTTTGGCAGCAGTAAAAATGGAAGACAAGTTCATGGGATGTTCAAGAGGAGGTATAAATTATTGTGAGTCACAATTTTAAACTAACATTTTCAATACAGGACCGATGCCAGCTGAGTAAGTCCATATTGCACAATTCTGACTATCATGTGGGAAACTTCAGAGGACTTGGTAGAAGACACGGAATGTTGTGAAGTTTAACAGCATGAATTATAAACAAAGATGCTATAGTTTGCTGTAGCACAGAAGTAGACACTGGGAGCAACATGTAAATTATTGCACAGGGTATCAGTAGGCAAGCCAGTACTCTTTTTGACTGGAGATTATTTGAACCAGAGAGCATAGTTTATATCAATGATTTTTTTTTTTCTATCCCCAAAGACCCGTGCTTGAGGTTAGCCTATAATGTTACTTATAATGAATCTAAGATAGATGGATACTTTGCCAACAGCAGTGGACCCACAGGAGTTGTTTCACTTTTCTGGATTGCTTTGCACCCCTTCGTTCTTTTGTTCCTAGTAGTGTAAGTGGGAAGTGTGGTTAGCTTGCAGCACCTGGGGTAGCCCCCTAATGCAGGGTGCCCAGCTACTTAGTTACAGCAACTTAACACTCCTGCTGGAGCACTGCAAATGGAAGCACCAGGAAACAGGGTCTGGCTCAGAGTATTATCCATAGATGGAGATGACTGGGAAAAAAACAATGAAATAGTCTGCTTCTTACTTATTTCTTATATCAGAAGATACACCTAACAGCATCACATGCAAGACAACAGCTGGAGACAGGTGTAGCTGTGCCAGGTATCCCTGCTAAAAGACAAGACCAAGATGAACTGATCTGTCAGCAGCAACTGCCCATAGGAGGTCTGACCATAGGCAGGGCAGGCAGTTAGACTGCAGAGCTGAGGGGGTGAGTATTTATCGCTTTCTGGTGGCTCTATTGAAGACTCAATGGTACTGATTTTATTCTGGGTTCCTGCATAAGGTAGGGACCAGCTAAAGATGATGTTTCAGGGGCAGGCCACAATCTTTAAGGAGCTGGTACCAGAGGATAATTGCTGAGGTCTTGATTACAGGCTGATTTCCCTGAATTACGGATTTGCTGCAGTGCAAGGACTGTCTCCAGACGTGGGCTGTGCACAAAATCACAGTGATGTGAACAATTGCTGCATGAGCAGTTGGCAGACCACCAGCAGCTGGTATTAGGAAGGACTGGGGGTATTCTGAGAGCTCAAGATTGTATCCCAGATATGTGGTATGAGGCAACTGTGTTCCAAGAGAACATCACTATTCTCACAACAAATCAGTGGCTGAGGATGATCCTAAAATGCTTTTGTATGTTAAACGCAGTTGTCCAGATGGAGCCTTGTGGTGTGTGCTTGACCTGACCGGGATTGGGGCACTTGATAAATATATATGCCAGGCTCACCTACTGTAACAATTTTTGAAGAGATCGTGCTTTCGCCTTGAGGTGGGAAGCTGGTGGACAAAGAGACCCAAAACCACAAAGTCCAGGGCAGTATCTGTGGTCGTGTTATGTATGGTATGCTACAAGACTGTCCTTATGCATGTTTTGATAATGAAGATTCGCTCAAAACAGAGATGTAACTTGTACTAGTTGACAATATTGGTTCGTCTCAATGGACAAAGAGTTTTGATGTCAAAGTCTCAGCATGAACAAAAACAGCTCAACATGGGGAAATGATTCAAAAGATTAATATAAACCATATATATGTGTGATAACATTAAACTGTATCCAGTGGTGGCTACTGACACCCAAACAGTTCTGTACTTCCTTAACCATGGAATTACTATAAAACATCATCTTAGGATACAGTGGGGAAATACATAAACTGCTGCTTGATTATTTGCATTATTTATTTTAAGCCTGAATACAGTTCTGAGTTCTGAATACTGTTTGGAGAACAGTTCATTCCTATAACGATGCAGGTCTGTTTATAGTTGTGTCTAAGACTTGGAAAACATGGAGGGATGACTTTGCTACTAATCATGATCCTAGGGGAGTATATTCCATGCACTTGATTTTGAATCAGGAAAACAAACAAGCAGTGGGTGGCTCTTCTGACAGATAAGAGGAAAAGAGCTCGGGGAAGAGTAACTAGGGAAAAAATCTATTACAGGAGCAAGCCTGAGCATAGAGGAGGCTCAAGACATCAACAATCTGCCTTCAGGGCAGGAGCTATTGTGTCTTGCTGGGGACTTAGACTTAGAGCAAGAATCAATGTCTTAAAGTGGATCTTAGGGAAGGAGAGATATGTATCCCGATCGATTGGACTGTTGCCTACCTTTGTCACACAGAAAGGATTGCTTTGTTTCTGAAGGACTTCCAAATCAGAAAAACCATCATGCAACTGCTAGTGCCTCTTCTTGGCACCCTCACCAAAACTAACTCTTAAGTTGTCCTGGCAGGGCTTCTGCAAAACAAAGAGAGGGGCCAGGAGCTTACTAGCACTGTTTCAGGAGGAACTGGCTTGTTGCTCCAGTACAGGATGTCCAAGAAAGCTGTCTCTGACCTTGAGTGAGTAGTAGTTTCCTATCAAAGGGATCAGCTCCCACAGATACTGCAAGCGATGGTTGTCTGTGCCAGATGCGCTGCCTGTAGACCTGACTTACTAGATCAGGACCAATGAAGCTTTTTAGGGTAATCTCCTACTTCTGCTTCTCCTACTTCTGTTCCTCCTGGTGACTGCACCAGGGGATACACTTGCTTCATGATGGTTTTGTAGGCTGGAATGGATGTGATCATTTTGTATGTCCTAGTCTTCTCAAGTTCATTTTATTTTATTCAAAGTTTGCGCACTTGAAACACACTGTATCCTACCGCACTAATATGCAATAATGAATAGTTGGTAAGTAGACTGCAGGAAAATGATTGACTGGATTTGCCGGTCTGCTGAGTGGCATTAAACTAAAAGGAAACAGCTCATAGAAAAATTGCTCAATAAAGGGGAAATATCCAGTGACAGAAAGCTGTTCCTCTGATTCTGGTATAAGGAAAAGGAAAGGGTTCATGAGGACAGCTGGTGGAAGAAGCCAGAGGACAGCAACAAGGCCAAGTTCAACAAACAAAAGTCTGTATGTGTAAGCCTATCAGTTCTGCTGTAGAGATTAGCAAAGTTTAATGTCTCTGTCTTATCTCCCAGACAGTCCACTATCCTTTTTTCTGAAAGGAGCACAGTAAAATTGTTCAGAAGGTGTAGTTAAGTTATCTTAGCATAGCAGTCATTCTCTATGGGGTATCTATTAGCCTAGCAGCAGCACAGTTCAGCTCCACCGTAATGGTGTCACCACGCTTCTTGTTATTTCCATATGTTCGTTTAAAACACACAGTGGAAGTTGCTGCTCAGATGATGAGGCAGTAGTTTGCTTTAGTATGAGAACCCAAAATTTCATTCTCATTTTTAATCTCTTTTCTTTCTGCATTGTTTTCAAGAGTTAGTGTCATGGGGTTGGCTTTTGTGCCTGTGAAAATTGCTAAGCCGTGATTTATCCAGTGAAGTTCTGGGGGGTTGCTGGAAAGTGTAGTCCATAGACATTGACCTTCAAAGAATGTGCTTTATTTGAAAACAGCATTGCATAAAGGGAAAAGGTTTCCTGAGTCTACAATGACTTTAGTTCATTACCATCAATATCAGTTTGTAATTTATGTGCCGAATTTGTGCAAATAGCTTAATAGAAAATTGCTCTGATCCGCCTGGTCTAATGCACTGTTCTGCTGTGCCTTGGTTAGTCATTTACAGAAAAGTGGAAGGGCAATAGATACCCCACACATTTACTTTCAAGTTCTTAATAGTTCACAACACAGGAAAAATACTCAGTTTTTACTTTGGTGCAAAGCATTGGAGAAAGATCTGCCTCAGTTGATGTTTCTGTTCCAGATGCCTTGGTCTTGTAATGGAAGGCATTGGTTTAGTCCTTGATTTTTAAATTCTAAATCCTAATAATAATTTGATCATGTTTCAGGATCTTAGTTATCCCTTACAAATTACAAGATTCAATTGTCAGCCTCTTATGAGTCTTAATCCCTTCTTTATATCCTCAGGGATTTATTTTCACATGTAGTTTAATAATCCTCCAAGACCTGCCTTATAGTGGTATAATAATTTTATAAAGTCTGAACATATTAAACACTTCAGAATGAGTCGTTGGCAAAAGTAAGGCTACTTTCTGATTACCTTCCCTTTAACAGCACTCACTCCTTTCAGATAAAGTGAATTTATTCCAGTAGTCTCCTAAATTTCTGGACAGCTTCACTTCTGTTTAAACCTACATGTGACTGTTGCCTGCTTACACCTTGATTCATTTTAAAATCTGTTTATTCTGGGTGCCATGTTTATTTCCTAAGTATTTTTGGATGAAGTACTTGACAGAAATCTGCTTTATTAAGATCTCCTATGCAAGGAAATAAAAGCTGCCTTTTACTGCCATGTGTGTATTTTACTGCTCTTAATGATTTAGTTGACAAATTAGATCCAATTCCAGATCCAACCACATACCAGTCAGTGAACAAATTCTGTTATCCAAAAGAGTTTATATCCTCTTAACTTCAGTTATTCATAAGGTTTTGAGAAACATACAGTTTCACACCCTCGCTTTCTAAAACAATGTAAGGAAGATGTCAGAGGCTAATAAACAAATTAGCTGTTGGTATCTACCCTGCTTTGTATCTGTTTGTTATCTGTAGGTGCTACAGGTTTATCAAGTGATCCTTGACTGTGAGATCAGGAAGGACAGCCTAAAATTGTATTTAAGAACAAGCTTTCATTACAAGAACTCCAGAAAACCATTTTGAGATGACAAGGCTTGAGAGTATTGAAGGACTGGTGGGTTCACAGAACAAAATTCAAGATGATGCCATCAGAATACCGTGTTGGTTTAAAGGCTTTGCATCAGTGACTTACATTCCACTGGAAAGGCTTCAATGAATAGTGTCCCTAGAGAGGTCATATCATTGCTGTGATGGGTTACTGGAGCTCAACTACATACTGGCAAATGCATTTCCATCCAAGGAAGGGAGAAGTATTATTTTTCATAAAGATGCAGTTAATCAACATTAAATCATATGAAGACCACTCTTGCTCAAAAGCAACATTTCAGCAATGTGACAAAGGACTTGCATCAGCAAGCAGTTTAGAGCAGATTACACTGTATGTAGTCAGTCTACTGCATGGTACAATGCAGATTCCCATTCAAGTGTAATGAATGCCCTAATGTACGTTCGCAAAAATTCTGAGGCTTGGTGATCTCTACTGAAGATACTGCTTCCCAACAGATTATGAATGACAAGGTTAGTTTGCTCCATTTGTCCAAGGAAGACTCAACAGTTCCCCGAAGTCTTAATGAAATTTACTTAAAATTTCTCTAAGACTAGCACAGTTATATCACATACGTTAGAAATTTGGGGAGGCTGGGAATATACTGAGAATTTCTTTCCTTGTTTTAGTTCCCAATCTAGAGAGATGTATCAAAGAAAAAGTGAATTCATTTGCCATGAACATAGAGTTTGGGCACTACATGAAGTCAATTTATAAATAGTATATGTCTCACCAAAATGAAGCAAGTCACTTCTTTTCTGCATGTCCATGTAGTGTTTTACATTCTTATCATACATGTCATTGAAATTAGCAAAAAAGTCTTGAAAAAAATGCAAAAAAAAAAAGTTCTAGTTTGGGTTATCTTGGCTAGTTTTTGTCTTCTTTATTGTGGGTCACATGGCAGGAATAACTGAAACCCTTTGAAATAGCCTTTTCCAGAGTCCGTTCCTGAATGGGACACCTGTAAGACTAAATTTGTCATTGCTTCTCTGCTTATAGTTTTTTCCCTTTCACCAGTTCCTCCTAGGAAATTACTTGCTAACACTAATGTAAAAGGATGAACTTTTAGGCACTCAAATGAAAAAACATTGCAGAGAATATTGGAATTCGCTTGTGTTTATGGATTACAATGCAGCCTGATTATTTATCAACTATTATCATTTAACTACCAGGATATAAAGTCAGCCAGAGTTTTCTATCACTTGGATGCATATGTGTAATATTTAAACAGTATGGCAAGGAAAGCTGAATTTTATTTACCCAAATAGTAGAAATTAAGATAGTTTGCATGAAGACTTTGAATTAAATAAAATCTTATATCAGAGTGACTAGACAAAGAAGAAAAATTTTAGACAATACGTTAATACAACTGCTAATAGAGTGTTATTAGGATACATCTTTGAGGGAGTTTTTGAGATGGCATGGAAATATATGGTTGATTAGACATATTTTGTTTACAAAGAAAGACAAACACATTCTATAGTTATATAGAACATTGATGCTGACAAAATTATTCAAATTTTGGGATACTTTGGGAAGGTGTTACCTCTTCAGGGAGTAAACACTGAAATTAGCCAAGCAATAAGGGGTTGTTGTTGTAAGTATGCAGGTATGTAAAAGTGTTTTTAAAAAGGCTATAGGAAGACCTTGTAGGAAGAAGAGTTTCATATGAGAAAAAAGTGTCATTACCACTCAGTTTTTGTGTATAAGGGGCAGAGTTTAGGTTGTACATTCAACCTTAGTTGTGCTGTTTTTTGTTTTTGAGAGCCTCGGTGTGCATCTTTAATATGTAAGAATGAACATTTTCCTCTAGCAGAGGATATCAGGGAAAATGTACAGGGTCGTGCTGCATATTGCTTATGCGGATGGGCATCCAGGTGGCAAACTGCTGTGCGCTCCTATCACAGTGTAATTGCAATTTAATTGTTTCTCTACAAGCAATTTAACTTTTAGTCAGTGTTACTTTCTGGCCTACTAAGCAGCTCAACAAAATCTGTTTTACAACACTGTACTGACCTTAGAACTAAGGCACAATGATTTCTAGTCTACACAGGTGGCTAATTTTTCTTCTTTCTCTCACATCTGTGCTGCTACAGCCAGGCCACTTTGTGCCGAAGCAGAAGTAAAGATTGTCTGTATCAGTGAGCATAAAAACCGTCTCCTCTGCAAAGAATTTCTGCATTAGTAGCTGCTTAGGGAGATGTGTATTTTTCACAAATAAGTATTTACTTTTAATATTGCCTAATGCTTCTATGAATAATGACTGCTTTATAGAGTCTCAACTATGAATTTAACAGTAAAGCTGGGTGCGCTGGGGAAATGTGCTGTTTGCGTAAGTTCACTCTTATTTTTGTTTTGAAGAGAGCTCAGAATTAGAGGGGATTAGGTGACGCAATGGATTAGCACATTTTTCTTTCTCCTTCTTAGAAAATAAGCCTTAGGTTTGCCTCACACACATAAATATTCTTATTTAGACTGAGCTCATATGCTTGTAAATGTTTATGAGTGTGACACATTAACACAAATAACCCTAATTTTGCAAAGCTTTCCCTTCAAATTTGTGAGGGAGGTGAGGGGAGCAAATCAACCACAGTTCATAGGCGGACATGAACAAAAATGAAGTCTGTGACATTAACAGAAAACATTTTTCGGCCTCAGCAGAAGTAAGATAGATCTGTGTGATCCCTACATAGAACAAACTGGATAGAGCTCACCTGGAACAGAAAGAGAAAAAAGTTTGCGAGACTCTCCACCGCTTCCAGGGTTTCTGGCTTAGTGTCCAGAGAGGGCCGAATCTCTGAAGTTCGCTGGTGATCTCATGCCACATTTCACCCCTTTTGCAGCAGGACTGCAGGGCTCAGGGTAGTGCTTTGAGGAGATACCCGAGGTAGTGCTAAACGACCAGCCATAGCGGGGTCAAATTCACAGTTTCTCTTTTCACTTAAACAAACTGTAAACACTTAACACAGAGGCAGTTTAGGAAGCTATTGCCTACTGACTCTGAGGCATTAGTTACTAGCTGCAAGCTGGGATGGTGGCCTCTGCGCGCTCCCATGTGCCATCCACGCACTGGCATGGCTGAACTGGCTGGCTCTCTGGACATATCCCCTCCGGCTGTCCCTACGTCGGGGTGCTCCTGCTGCTGACAGCCTGCCTGCCGTCAGCCATTGCTAAGGGCTGACGCAGTCGGGATTTAGATTTAGCACTTGTCCTTTTAATCTTAGAAGGTTACTAGCTGAATGCAGAACTGAGCACGGAGGTTGATTTTTCTCACAATTTGTGTCTTTTTGTGAGAACACGTGAGTGTCAGGAGAAGGACTGCTGAGCCTGGTCACAGGGCCTGGTCACAGCTGTACTGCAGGTACTAACCAGCCTGAGTAACAGCCTGCCTCCCTCCCGGTACATAGCGGGGAGGGCTGTGGGAATGGTAAAGGATAGATACACAGTGGATCAAGGCTCTACTGTAAATGCTCCTTCCTATATACTGTAAGTGGTTCCTTAAAGACTTTCTTTTGCTTTGGTGAGTGGAGCAGCTTCTCTTCAACTGTAATTTGTGCAAGGACTGAGCAGATGGGATTTGGACAGTTGCAAAGGAGTTGACAGCTCCTCCGCTCCTCTAATCCCAAATCAAATTTATGTTTTTTGCTGCGTGTTTGACTTGAGAGAAATTCATGGTTATAATTTTATTTAGGATACCCTCATTTGCATTTATTTTATTTGGAAGCTACAGCAGCTCTGTGAGCTAAGCCTGACAGTACAGTGCCAAGCCTGCAAAGGTTCACAGGTTTAACCTTCAAGTCCCACAGAAATAATAGTACAAAGTGTGTGCATAAAGTATATGAAGAAGCATGATTTTGTCTTAGTGTACTGTCATGTTTTTCAGTTAGGCAGATACTAGTTTAAGCATCTGGTAACTAGTGACAGCTGGTATAAATTAACTAAAAAGGTATGGTAAATAAGAGATAAAATAAAGTGAATTTGTTCCTTAAAGATACCAAACTCTTGATTTACGCAAAAGTCTTACTGAATCTTCAGCAGAGGATTGAGGCCATATTATTTAAAATTATTAAGATTTCTTGGAAAAATGATGAAGATCATTCTGCTGTACTTGCAGTAAATTACATCATGTTAGTAGGTTAGAAATTACTTTGGGGGGGAGGGGGTAAAAGATAAAAATTGATATTCGTCATTGAAAGAACAGCAACTGGTAGATGTTGACAACTTTTTCCAAAGTCAGCTAAGAAAGGATGAGGGTACCAAAGGGAAACAAAAAAGTCTCCCTGTCAAAGCCCTTGTATATATCTGCTATGAATTCCTTGTCATCTGTATTCTCATATCTGTAAGTCTTGCGGCCAGGGACTCCTGCTCAGGTCCCATGTGCCTATGCTTTGAAAGGGTTCATCTCACAACAAGGGTCCTGCCAGGGTGCAGCGAGGGCTGGCTGCTCCCTGAGGGTGGCTGAGCCAGGAGCCGAGGGCAGCCGCGGCGCAGGCAGCACCCTCACTGATGGGGCGGAGGGCCACACTGTGCAAATGTTGTGGCCACAGCCGGGTGCTGGTAACAGGGTCCATCAACAGCCCCAGACAGGGCAGGCAATGCAAAAGCTTTAAACTCTAGCTCTTATATTCAACAGAGTTAAAGTTGCTACTTTTCTACTGTTAAAAAGCCTTCCTCAAGAAATATCCATATTTAGTTTAAAGGAGCACCTGGAATTTGAGTGTTTTCCCCATACTTCTGGTAATTAAATACATTATGGAAATCAAAATTGTATAGTCAAGTAATACAGAGCAGGATATTCACATATCATAGTTTTATTCCCTCAGATAGGCCTTGACAGCCAAATTTATTCATGTTAAAAGGGGCATGATTTTCAAGATACTTAGCACTGTGAGCACTTATTCATATGCATGAAGTTTCCGTGTACTGACTGGGATGGTATTAGGATCCTTGTGTTGAAAAAGTTTGTTTGTCCGAATACTTGGAATCTCTTGTGACTGTATATTGTTGCCTATGTCTACTGTGTAGTAGGACTTGAAGAAATCTGCTCTTTTCATTTGTTCTGCCAGTGTATTTTTTTATTGCTTGACTTAACTTCATTTAATTATTCTTTAGCCAGCATGATTTCTTGCTGACAGCTATTCCAAAATGGTCAAGTGATCCATGCCCTTCCTCATAATCTTGTTCAAGATGCTTTCATTTGCTTATGAAGTTAATATGTAGGTAATTCACAGTGATAAGTTAAATATTTTGATATTATTTGTTACATTTATTGTATTCCTTTATTATACACGTTAGGCTACACATTTTTACATCACCAAAGAAAAGGATAGTAATGAATTGCGTATGGTGGGCTGAACTTAATTAACTGTAGACTAGCATGTACACTGATGATCAATTGTCAACCATTTACTGTCTACATACTCAAAAAAGTGAATGAATCTGTCAGGTTCAGCACTGAGGAAAACTCAGAAGCAATTGTAACTGTTTAATGTCTCATTGATTCTATCAATAGGGATTCTCTGTGGCTGATTTTCCCCTGAAGAGACTAATGGGTAAATGATCTATTTCACACCTTCTTTCTTTGCTCTTTCTTCAGGTGAGCGAACTGGAGGCTAGAGAAGTTGAAAGGATGGTTGCTTTGGGTACAGAAGAAGTAGGTGAAGAGTGGCAGACTGTCAAGGGTGGTAGAAGAGTTGTAGCTTTGTATAGCGTTGTCATAGTATTAGAGCCATGGGACAGCTGACTGCTGTTTCTGACCCCAGAGAAAATGCCAAAGGATGGGAAAAGAGGGGTGGGGAAAAACAGACAACTAGAACTACTTTAGGTAAAAAGATAAGGACTGACAATTGTGGCACACTAACATGTAGTAATTATGTATTTTCATTAGTTATGTAGAATAATAAGTGGCCTTTGAAGTATAATTTCAGTGGAAGACAGTTCTGTTACAACTGTTTCAAAATGAGTGAAGTACTGTATTTGCAAAGTGACATACAACAAATCCTTACAGTTAAATTCAACACAGTTAATTATACTAAGGAAATAAAGCCAGTGTTTAGAAGCCAGTGTTAGACTCCCCCTTGCTCCTTAATTGTCGACTTTGTAGTTTCCAGTCTAGGTCACAGAAGCTGCGTGGGGTTGTTTAAGGTGACAGACCTATGGGGTCTCAATATTTCAACCAGTGTGATCCTGTCATATAGTGCTGGCTTGCCTGTAATCCAATAGATAATTACACAAAACAAGTTTATTATCCTGTGTAGCACAAATAGGAACAAATCCGAACAGGACAGAAGTGGGCCATTGCCTAAAAAAACCCACACAGAAATCCCTCCTTTTTCTATAGTTTCATAAAGAAAGGTGAACAGATCAAAGGGCCTACATACATGTTTGGGTTAACACTGAAGGAAAAGCTCCCTAGGGAGAGAGGGATAGAGTATTCCCATGTTGTCATCAGGGAGAGCTGAACCAAACATGTTTTCTGTTTGAGAGCTTGCTCGGTGGTCTGTGCCTTGCTCAGGCCATCTGCTGTGGACGAGTTGTGTAGTCACACAAGGTTAGTGCTTCTAAATGGTTCTGGGTTGCAACCAATATTCTTATCTCCCAAGGAGAATAAGATGGCACAAAAGTAAGCTTTCTCACAGTGTCTCCCAGCATGTCCTAATCATTAGTCAGAGAGGAAAATGAACTGTCCCCTGCTGAATAAATGTGATACTTGCACATTATTAAACTTCTGAGCATAAGTAGCTCTTTTCCAATGAAATATTTTCTTGACCAGCATTAGCTGGTCAGAGCCTAGACATCAAGAAGGTAATGGTGAGCAGGCACAGAGGTCTGACAAATCCAGATTGTGACAAACAAGCTTTTTGGTCAGGCTGTTTTTACATAGAAAGCCCTGTCTCATCTAACCAAAGCTCCAGAACTGGCATTGATTGCAAGAGAGACAGCCTGACACTGGGAAAGAGGCAGTTTATCAAATGGTGATGTCTGAAATTATTAAAGCTTTTTAAGTTAAAACCAAGACTTTGAATGCCATTAGAAAGCAATCAGTACCGCAGAGCATAGAGTGGTGGTGGTGTGTGCTTTCGGCACAGCACGCTTCTATGCGGATGAGAGCCTCACTGTACTGGCTTTAGATTCTGAATGGTCTCAGTGTGTGTAACCTTATGGCATGCAGAGTGCATTACAGTAATCTAACCAGGAAGTGCCAGAGGACATTTAAAATCTTTTCCTGTCCTCCTTTAAACAAGAAAGAGTGCTATATTTGTCTATGTACACAGGCTATAGATTTTAAAATAGCTGAGTTCCTTCCTGGCCAAAAGCAAAAAAACCTTACAACAGATTCGTTGGTTAACCAGCAGATTTTTCTTCTCTTTGTCATTCTCTTACTAGCTATATGTCTGTTCTCGATACAGGATGGTATAGCAAGTGCTTTTGGTGTACATATAAATAGATTAGCTTTTGCATAAAGACCTGAATGTATAAAATTCTTTGCTAGACAGTTGTTCAAGCAACTATTGGTCATATGAATGTTCAATGAAAAATGAACAGAAAAGGACAGAAATATGCTAAAATCATGAGTCAGATTTAGCTAGCATGTCCATTAATAATTTTTTCCCTTATGTCCTCCTCTTTTTCAGAAGCTCTGGGCTGAGGTTTTATTCCTCTGCTGGCTTGACCAGATGGTCATGAAATGTCCTTACAATATTTGAAGGCTGCCAATTAGATCTGCAGGGACAAGTTTGCATCCTTGTTTTTTAACTTCAGTATGAGATGGCTGCTCAACTGAAATAGCAGTCATCTTTTGGATGACTAGAGCAAAGCAGATCTTTCTGTGTGCGGCAGTACAGGAAGATGACTCAGAAAGAAAAAAGGAAGCTGGAAATTCTAGAGAACACTTCTTTTTTCATACTTTGAGCTCAAGCATTGTGTCTTGTTTCGATTTAATGTTTGTCTGTCAGATACTTCTGACATTACTGTGGACATATTTTACCTTGCAACTTCATTAATAAAAGAAAAAGCAAACTGAGGAGGGAAAAGGTGAGGTTATATCTCACATCCAAAACATAGACTGTCTCTGAAAGATACAGCTTATAACCCATAACTACAGTCTGCCATCTCTGAGCTTTCATACATAAGAACATTTTTTCCCTGTGACTCACAAAATTACCAGGAGGGCTGTAGTCAAGAAAAAAAGTGATGCTAACTTGTACTGAGCTTTCTGAGCCAAAAATTGCAGTCTAATAAATACATGTGCCGAGCCACATTGGTACTCCTTGACATTGCATAATGCTTGCAACAGTCACTTAATGAAGTCTGCTTATTACTGATGGCTTGTGTGTGTTTGTATGTGCAAGTGTTGCACAGGTTAATTGTTGATTTTAAAGTATTTGAGTTATTCTTGTTATATTACTACCTATTAGGTATTTAATTTTTTACAGACACATAATTGAATTTCCTCTCTTGTTTACTTATTCAACTTTCAAGGTCACCAAGAAGAATTCTCTATCAAATTGCTTTAGTTATATTGAATGCAGTTATAGTTTTGTGTTACTGAAACTGACACATTTAAATTATTATCAACTTTAAAATTCATATCTTTGTTTAAATCTTAAACATTAAAATATTTAATTTCTTTTCCTTACAAATGTTCCAAAACTTAGCTCCTCACGTTTCACGTATCCACATTGACTGAGTACAACTATTTGCAAAGGTGTTTTCTCATCACCTAAGATAACCTATAAACAATGAGTTTAGAGCCAATATTTGACCTACTAGTACCAACTGTAAACCTGCCACAAGAGAATTAGGTCTGCAGGAACAAAGCACCAACAAATAAGGACTGATGCTGCAATGACAAATAACTTTCTCCTGTTAACTCAATTGCATGGTATAGGTTTATATGTAATTTTTGAATGAATCTGATTCTGCTGTGGCAGTGAAACTGGTAGGGCTCTGAAAGGAAGTTTCTGTGCTTGAAGCTTATATATTTTTCCAGTTATATCAGGAGGACTCTTAGTTCATGATACATAGTTCCAGTTACTCTGGATCATGAGGAAGTTTTCCTTGGATTCCAGCAAACTTCTGGGAACGCCTTTAAGAGACCTCCTATTTCTTATATGCTGTTTTGTTTTTCACAACATATCAGTAAGCAACCGCTATGCAGGATGGCAATTAACTACCTTATGTAGCCCAGCAGATGTGGTGATCTCTGTGAGACTACCTGGCAGACATCAGCAACAATAACTGAGTGATCCTGCAAGATGTTTCATTCATATGGTTAAAATTTATATTACAATATATATGCACCAACAGAGCAGAACTGGCTTCACTGGAATTTGTTTATGGCTGTACCTATTTTCTAGTGTTTGACATAGCAATCTAAATAACATCCTTTTAATGACTTTTTAAAATGCAAAAAAAAATAAAGGCAAGCATGCACTTCCTTTTCATGTTATCAGCAAAGACTGAACGCTGAATGACAAACATTTCTGCGTAAACAATCGCTTGTCTTTGAGACTGTTTTTACTAGCAGGAGGAGACTGCTCTAATCCTAGAGATGGAAAAGGAGTCAAATTCTGGTCATATTAATTTTTCTCCCCTCATTCTCCAGAAGCTGTAGGAATTTGATTTGCAAGGAGCATGGTGAGAATGAAGGAGGAAAGGCTTAAAAAATCTTAGTGTTGTCTCTTAGTGTGATTTCCAATGCTGCAAGGAAGGGAAAAGTATTTTTCTCACTCCTGTTGCTTGAGGTACCTAGACTAGAGGACCACGTGGTTGTGCAAAGAGCCCAGATACTTCCTTCAGCTGCCATCCTGCTGCTGCTCCGCAAGCTTCTGCTGTTCCTAGTCCGTTGGGCATTGCTGCTCTGACAACGGTGTGAGCCTTAGAAAATCTGTGTGGTCATTTGGTATTTTGGTGGACTGCCAAAACTTCCCAGAGGAAGATTTTTCAGCAAAAGAGAAGAGAAATAGTCATTCTCAAAATTGAGAATGGCTGAATTGGTAAGTTTATAAGATATGGGGAAAATCTGTCTGGATAAGCAAAAAGTGAACACCAATGCTAATTTCTTATTGTGGTAATCCTGGGGGATTTACTTTCATAAAAATGAGGGCAGGAAAGAGGGAAGAAAGAAATACCTGCTGTAATACAGGTATTTCTGAAATGTGTGGTTTTGCTGATACGATCTTTTTGAAGAAATTTAAACTTTTCTGATAAAAATAAAAATTATGATGAAAAATTTTCATCAAAATTCTTTTAAACACTTCAGGATATGAAAATAGATCCAGAGATATTGGTTTTGAACATATTTCTAGTATTCAAACAAAAACATGTATCATGTATTGTGTCCATGTTGCACATAGTTTACTTGCTGTCGTGCTCTCCGTATAGAATTCCCGTTCTATCCTATCTCCTGCTCTCCCTCCCTTTCACACTTCCCCACTGCACCTAGGAAAGGTCCAACCAGACTTTTGTAGCTAGCTTTCATTCCAGTTCAATGTAATAATTTAATGAAATATTTGGGTCATGTAAGGGAGGGTTAGTACTTAGCATTACTCTGTACGGTGGCTGGATATAAATCTCAAATCCTATCTCTACCCTCTCCTGTGGTTCGTTCTCGAAGGCACAAAGAGTAAGAGAACTGACATGCTAGCAGGGAATAAGTCCAGAGAGGACAAATAGTGCTCATGGTGGCTCTCAGCACGGTAAAAGGCATTTAGCTGCTCACTCAGCTCTTGTACCTCACTCTATTTAGACCGGCGTAACACGGTGAATACACAGCAAGGCTCTATTAAATTCTGTAGTCTCTTGATCTCTTTCCTACCTGTTAGTTTTTACATTATAGTTACATTTGCAACTCTGTTCACCTAGGCTGATAGGATCAAGCTCTTTCAGTGATAATGGAGCAGAATTACAAATTAGATTTGCACAACACTCAAGAAGGAAAAATGACCTGGAGCAAGCACTAAGCAGTGCTCACAATGGCAAAAAAACCAATCACAATGGGGTTCAGAGTTTGAGCAGCAAGCTGCTTTTAAATTGTATTTAAGGAGGCTATCTACATTGCCTATAAAGGAGAGGGAGGTGGACAAAGGAAATTTCCTGTAATTTCCAGTCCTTGGGATGGAAGGGGTATCATGTTCTTTCTTTCCCTCCCTGTATCTCTTGGAAGGTTTCAGAAGAGGATGTGTAATTTGTGGGTTGCCTATAAGAATCTTTTTTTCCTCCAGCTTTTAAAAATTCTCTGCTTGAACCCTGGTTTTGCTTGCATTCATTATTGACAGCAATTTACTCTGGCATTTTGTTGCAAAGCCGTATCGAAGGAGTGCTCCCTTCATCATACTCATGCATGGTTTAACATGAAGGCTGTGTCAGGAAGCTGTTTGTCAGACACCCTGTTAAGAGATATTGTTGAAGCAATCAAAGCCATTAGAGGTAAAATTATTCTCTCTTACCCAGCACACACACTCAGGGAGGTAACATTCACTGCCTGAAAAAGCTGCCAGGCTTTTTAGCTTTTAAAGTATAAATATCTCCTCCTCTTTCAGACTCATTTTCTAATCTTCAGTTATGAAACTGTTATTTTATACATGTATTAAAATGCTGCTTTAAGCACTTATTGCAGAACTAAAATAACTTACAAATGTGTAGCCCACTTCATTTTGAATGTTTACTTCAACAACAACAACAATCTTTGTTAGAGTTTAATTTATAATGCTCTGTTAAATTCATTGTGGTGTCCTGTTTCACTGACCTCGTACTGAAAGGTGCAAGGGAGGGAAAGTTTTGTGAAACTTTGGAAACGTTTGTTAATCGTTCGGTGTAAGTGTTTTGTAACTTAAAAGGAGTTGTGTGCTCTTTCTGCTTGGAATTTAAATGGGTGTTGCTCAAAATTCCCTCCAGCTGTGATATTGGTATGCTGCATTTCTGAGGCTAGTGTTCCAGAAGAAGGTAAAGTCAAAATGGGAAGAGCGTTTTATGAAAAAAAAGCTCTAATAAAGGAAAGAATATAAGAGATATGAAGAATAAGGATATTAATGACAGGGTGCAGCATCTAATTGTAAAGCATGGATCTGAGGTGCCTCACTGGTAACTAGGCTAATGAGCCATTTGCGAATGAATAATATTTCACCTCATTGTTTGATTTTTAGAAAAATGTGTCTCATGTGTTGCACTTCTTTTTGGAAGCATTTTGCAAGATATCCGTGCCTTCATATCATTCTCCTCCATCATCAAAATTTTGTCATGTTGACACTTCTGTGCATCACGGTGTCCTGGATCAGGTCTCTGGACACCCTCAACCTGTTGACTGCAGGCAACTGTACAGAACAAAGCTGTTCCCATGCTCTAGGCCCAGGAGAGAAACATGCGCCCTACCTATAGGTGTGTGGGTAGCAAGGAGTTTACAGCAGAATTTGAATTAAAAATCCCATCCGGCAAGCATGTAGTACTGTGATGGGCCAGCCATTTGCATGTTCTGATGCCTTCCGAATAATGCTTAACTGCATGTGAAACCATGTGATACCAATTTCCTGTACGAGGAACTAGGAAAAACTCCATTCAAATGAAGAGGGCAACATGACTTTAAAACAACATCAAAAAGATAAAAACTACAGGGTATCACGTAGTGTTGGATAGGATAGGCATGAGGAGGATTACTCACATAGAACCCAACATTAAGGGATTTACTGTTACAGAGCAACATACAGATTTTTTAATTGTTTTTAAACCATAGGCTGAGCTTTCTGTGTAGAGCTTCATGGAAAACAGAGCACAGGCTTACGTGTTTGTACTCTAAACAAGATTTAATTGATCTGAGAAGGGCAAAAATGAGTTGCTGAGAAAGGTGTTTGCTGTTTAATAATGTCAGCTTCCTTGTCGTAAAGTGAGATCAACTCAGAGTTATGGCAACAGCAGCCACAACTGCTTTACTAAGGGATCTGTTAGTAGTTTTGAAACTTTGGGTTTTTTGTATAATACCCCATTCAAAACTGTTCATTTTAAACTGAAAGATTAACAATGCATATAAGAGATGAACCAAAGGAGGCTGATTCACTTCTGACATGCACCAGTTTTAGGCCATCCTACTTCAGCAAGGGGTGCAGGTGCACGGTACGTTGTCCTTGGCAGTGATGCCAGCAACAGACCATCCTGCTGCTTAATGCGACCCTTTCGCTGTTGTTCACCACCACTGCCCTTGTACAGATGAAACTGGCCATTTAGTGCCGTGTTATCCTGGGTTGTTTTGGTGACCTGGTCCCTAGAACAGGCTCACCAACGCGGTTACTGTCACTAGTGAGAGCTTCTCAAAAAGCACAAGGACAGAAATGGGCACTGGGGAGCAGGAACACCCTCATCTGACTTCAGACCAAAGCTAACAGATCACTGAACTGCTTTGGGAGAGGCCTGTTTCACAACTGATTTGAGAAAATCTGAGACTCTGCTGCTGCCCAAAATGGCAGTTTCATCTACTTGTGGCACTGCCTCACATGAAACAGTGCTAGAAACTGCATGGTCAAATGGTGAGTTGCTTAAGCTCATATGTTATCTATATATTTCTTATTCTTCAGGTGTATCAGCTAACTGAATTGACCAAGCCTGAGGCTGCACAATTTTCAACCCTCCTGATACCAGGGAGCAGTCAGAGTCAGGGAGAAAACAGTGCCCCTGTTTTAACAGCAAAATCATCTTAAATCGACTTATGCTGATCATGAGACTGCAGCCTTCTTTTAGAGTTATAACTGAGGGGCAAATTAGGCCAAATATTAATCTCTCTGTGAAGTAAATAAGTGATGTAGCTGTGTATTTAGATGAAGGAGTTGTATGTGTGTAGCCATATTTGTGTGTATTTGTGTAAATATTCATAGTATATTTGTGTATAAATGCATATGCACACACAGACAAATACATATATAAAGAAAAAAGTCTTTTTTAAAAATTTTTACCCATTCTCCTTTAAAGGATGCTTACCTTTGATTAAAATGGACTAGGAGTAACTTCAAGCAACAGAAAGAGTAGTTTTAAATCCTATTACATCCAAAAGAGTGGAGTCAGCATGAAAAGTGGTAGTGAAATACTGTTGCTAAGCTGGCTTTGACCTCAGATAAACCAGTTTACAGAACAATGCATCTTGATTATTACTATTGGGCATTAATACTTTTTTCTGTGGTTCATTAGGTGCAATCCACATACACAAGTAGATAAATACATGTCTCAAACGAAAACTAGAAAGCAAGAGAAAATGCAGCACTAAAGCAGCAGACTATTCTATATATGTGAGAGCCATAAGTGCAGAGATAAGAGAAAGTAGAGCCATATGTTTTTATTAAGAATTTATTCTAAAGGGGAGAAAAAGATGATCATGGAGAAGGTACATGCTGATCATCCTTTCAGCTATCTTGGCAGCAATCTCACCTCTGCTTGTATGGGCAAATAGTTCCACTGAACTCAATAAAACTAGATAGGCAAAACTATGGTATTTATCTCTATAACCTGTTTCAAGATCCTGCAAATAAACAGATTTTATGCAGGTTGTCCTGTGTCCCTGTGCAAGCCTTATGCATATATATTTATATAGAGGTAGATAATAATAAGAAAATAGGTTCTTGTTCTGTGCTGTCACCTATTTGGGCAGATTTTTGTAGAAATCCACAAACAGAAGAGTTCATTGATCTGAATCATGATGGAAGTTAAGGTTGTAGGAGGCCATACGACTGAGCATACTGCAAAACCAGACAACAGGGTCAATAAAGGGTGGGATTTTGACACAGCTTGCAGTTCTTTGGAGCTCTCTGTTTCATTATTTTAATGAGCTTCATGCATTTGAAAAATCCTCATGTTTATGCTCTGAATGTTTACAGTTTAATATTATTTTACATGTACTTTACCACTTGAGCTAAGGTATTATACGTATTTGCAGGTCTCTTTTCTACAGTTTTCATACTTTTCTTGTACATCAGACTGGATTCATGCTGTCATACAAGCGAGAAAACAAAGAAGAATCAGGCCTGTGATTTATGACATCTGTGCTTTAGAGCACCACCAAGGTAATAAAGTATTTGAGCATTACATGAGAATAGATGGGGGATTTCCACAGAAAAGTATCTCTTGAAGGGGGAAAACTTGTGTGGACTGTTCTACACATATGACACTCATATATCATCGAAAGCATGCATCACTGATGACAAAATGCATTACATACCTACATTCCTCTTTAGTGACTCAGTTGCACGGAAGTATCAAATCTCGCCATAAATTTTCTTTTCTGTCCTTAACCTGAGGCTCCTTAATAAACGTTAGGATTTTACACCCTGAAAAAAATCAAGGGCTGAGATGCTGAAAGTGTTTGTAATGAAATGTGTGGGTTCCATTTCTTTAGCAGGTTTGAGTGGCTACATTTATCTAAAATATATTTGATTCCTAAAGCACATGCATGTTTAATTTGCCCTTTGTGTGAATTTAGGAAAAAAGCATAGAAAAAAATTACACTTGTTATATTTTCCGTAGTTGTTCTATAAAGATGGTTTCTGTGTCTGCCTGGTGGTTTTTTCACACTATCCACGGCATTATTGTGGAGAATCCCAAAGCATTCCCAACCCAATTCAACGCAGAAATCTCATGTGGCCCTATTGAATACCGCTCTAAGGCTCCTGAATCATTTAGCTGACTTGCTTTATAGATGAAACTCTAATATTACACTCAACATCAGTGGGACTTAAGGTCAGGATTTTCTGGATTTGATGGAAAAAAATGATTCTGTGGGCAGTTGACTCCTCATTTTTAATATGTTGCACATTTACTTTCAGTGCACAATCAGATTATTAATACATTTTTACAAAGCACCTTTTTTCCTGCAAATTTGAATCTTGACTTTGAAATTCAAATCCTAGAAAAAACAAACATTGCTAATTCTACTTTTTTGACCAGGCTGTGTATGATACTGCCGTTTTAGGGGAAAATAAGCTAGCTAGCTCTCATTATTTATAGGGAAACTGAAATAGAAATCAATGGCAAGCTTTGATAATTATACTGTCTCTTTAGAGTTGCCACAACATTTTGCTGGCTGCAGAAATTAGAAGCCAGTGGAATGATTTATTATAAAACTACTTGTGTGAGTAAACATCTGAACAGTATCAGTTCAAATACTATTAAAGGAATAAATGAGGACTGAGTACACTTTCACCAACAGGTATTTGTGATGAGTACTATCAATAAATAGTAATATTTTGCAGGTAATTTTGAAATTTTCTGTTGTTTCTAGATCCTTATTTAGAGGTTTGAAAGGAAAAAATATTCTATTTAGCAATAATGGATATGATTTCCTCTCATGTATGGTAGAAATCAGCATGACTGCATGACCTGCCTTTTCATTAGACACTAATTGTTATCAATGTCATAACAAAGATGAACTGTTCTAAAAATGGAGTTGATGATTACTACTGGTGCATGAGCATCACCCATGCATATAAATGTTTGAATTTTTATTGTAATAAAAGAATTCAGTGTCCATAATTATATAGATAAATGCATTATAAAATATAGTAAGAAACTATGGTCTTGATCAGGTCTTAGCTTTTTCTTTCAAACTGCATTGATTAAAATGCTGACTTTTGTATATATGTGTGTGTGTATATATATATGTGTGTGTACATATATGTGTGTGTTTGGGGGGGGGTGCACACACAAACATATATATGCATGTGTATGTCCATAGTCCTCCCTAAAATTTGTATTTCTGTCATCAGCTTTCCACCCATCTCTGCTCCAGTGTTCTCTAATGCCTGATTAGTAATTATTACATTGAATTGGTCCCTTTGACATAAGGCACTCTTCAGAAGAGGAATATTGCATTTCTATTTGTCCTTACGGGATTTGGGGGCTTTACTCAGCCTTCTACTACACTGTGACTGTGGATACCCTGGTTTCATTAATTTTGCAGGATGTGGGGAAATGAGAAATCCAAATATGGATCATGCACAGAGAAGCCTTGTGCCAAGACAAGCGTCTGAACAGAGGGAATAAAGAGTAAAGGAGTTTTAAAAAACTAACCAAGTCTTGGCTTTGCCAAGGTCACTTTTCCTGTACGTGGAATTCATGCAACCATTAGAGAAGGCAAAAGGAACCTGTCGGAAACTGTCAGTGGCCTTTGATTCAAAACCCTGGAAGATTTCATAGCTGCTTCAGCTTGGTAAGGTTCTTTTCCTTGGCAGAACCAGATGCAGATCTAGTTTATAATGTAACTAGAACTACCCCTAATCAGATCTATGGCAAGCAGTAGGTAGGAATATGTTCATGCTCTTGTATACAAGATTCCCCAACACATGTAGATGTTATAAATCAAGTCAAACTTGTGTCAGATATCAAATATGTCATTTTAAAGCAACTTAGATCTGAACTAACTCAGCATCATGGTTCACAACTGGTGGGCCATTAAATATTGCCAGTTATAAGGAATGTTGCTGAAGCACGTGAAAACAGTTTAGATGGAGCCAGATTGCTCCTGTTATACGCTGATGAATATTTCAGGCTCTGCTTAGGGTACGTGACATGGGAAGAAGAATGCCTGATTTTTCTAGACAAAGGAATTCTACTGTAGCTGGGACAAAAAATATATATAGTTTTCCTTAAAGATAAATTCTGTATTTGGCTTTTAAAAGTAAGGCCTGCTTTGAAGGAACATGCACATCTTTAAAAGCCCTTGGAGGAAAATCATTGTGTTGTCAGAAACTACATACTTTATTTTTTCCAAAATAAAGTTTTTACTTTGGGAAAACAAAGGAAATTTTATTTTCAAAATAACATTTACCAAAATAGCTGAAGATGAGGATAGGTGGGATGAAAAAATCTGAAGAGAAGGACTAGTTTATGTGCCATGTGCATGTATTATCAAAACCTGTGCTGCAAGTGGTACAAATGCACAGTTCAACAATGCAGTAATCTTGCAGTGCAGTTTCACCACCAGCTTAAGCCAATCTGAGACCGTACTGCTGCCAAAGGGGTTGATCTGCCTGCACCCCAGACTACAACCTCTTCCAACTGCCAGCTGTTTTTTCAAAAATGACTAGTTTTCAGCCAGTTAACTCAATGATGCAGTGGACTATGCAACCAAAGATTGCTTGTGCTGGCATGAGAAAAGGGGCAGAAATATCTGTCCCTTTCCATCTTTTATCTTGTTTGAAGGAATAGGTAGGAATCAACAGGACCTTTAGACAGAGCTTTAAAAATGAGTGGTGTTTTCATAATATATTCTCTGTCATATTCTATGAGATAGTCAAAACACTTGCATTCTACTGTGAACACCATAAAATCCTCAGTGTGAACTCCTAGCCTTAAATGGCATTATTAGATATTATTGTGGCCTTTTCCAGCCTGGATCCTTTTTTCAGATTAATTATCCTTGCTTTTCCTTATGGAAAGCCATGGTACTGTAGCTTTTGCAAACTCTTGCTTATTATCATGTCTTCTATTGCTGCCTGTGTGTAATAATTTGATCATATGATTTCATTCCATAAATAATGGGCCATCGTAAGCCTGTAAGAGTAGCCAAGAGCTTGTGGGTGCTGTACAAACATACAAAGAATTTGTGCCTTGCAAAATGTGTAAGATCTCACTGCACTGCCTAGTTAAAACAGTCTACGTTGTAAAAACACACCAGAAGACATACTTCAGAGTGGTGACCTGAAAGCTGGGCCTCAGGAACTCATGCTTTAAGGTGCCACTGAAATGATGTGGTCTATCTCTGCACAGCCCACACACCTGGACAGCCATGAGGAGGGACAGCGCCGCAAAACCAGGATTTGTCACTCCTCCGGTTGGGCTCGCTCAGGCAGTATGCCATGCTTTTGGTTGGAAGAGCCACAATGCCCTACAGGTTTTGTGGCGAGGTTTGCTTTTACTTAAAATTTCCTCACATCAGAAAAAGTGAACATTCTGATGTTTAGGTAAATATCACCCAAAGATTAATAATTGTCAGTTCTGAGATTACAGTATTGTAAATATCTCTTTAATTTAGTATATAAATACTGTAAATCTTTGCACTAATAAAGTTTAAGCAGATCACTTTCATTTCTTTTCTTTATTATGACTTTGACCACGTGTTTTTAAAAGCATGGTTGCAGGACTGGAAATGTAATACAAATGTTTCATTCTCCATATCCTAGCTGCTCATGCCAGGCTTATATTGCCTGAAGTACAACAAGAAAGTGAAGTAAAAACACCTCTTTCTTTGTTTTCAGTTGGAGGTTTGTGATCATTCAGGAGACTAATCTGTTCCAAAACCTATGTACTTAAATTGAATTATTGTGTTGGAAAGAAAATGTAGAGGTGGGAAGTGTTATAAATTAGGTAATAAGCTTTTGAAAATTTTCTGTAGTTTAATAAAATATTTTTAGAAGCTTTGGAACATAAAAAAACAAGGCAGTGTTCTTAAAGGAAAGTGAATTTAGTGCAATTTAGAATATGATGATTCATTTAACTTAGAAAAAGAATTTGTACTGTTCTTGCTCAGAGAAATTGCATAGTTAACCTCTTTAGAAATGAAAGAATTAAGAAAAGAAATACTTGACAAACCTTGTTATAGGAATTCTTGGTTTTCCGGAGATTCACACAAAGTTCTTATTCCCCATACATAATTATTCCCCTGTTGGGAATAAATATACTCATGCTCCCAGATGCAGATATGGACCAGTTCTCTTCATGAGTTATTCAGTAGCTATTTGCATATGTTGGATCAGTCAGAAAGTACAGAATCAGTGTGTGCAGTGCCAAAATATGGAGATGATGAATAATTTTGCTAACCATACTACATGTGATCAGATTCTGATTGCAAATATAGCACAATGGCTGGAGAAGGTCAGTTTGTGACTGTGCAGTGCTTTCGATGTTGCATAAAAGCAGAACCATGATTATGTGCATTGGTAGGAGAAGATACTGTGACGTGTTTGCAGTTCTAATATAATGATTATGATGAAGAAATAACTATTACTGAGTACCAAAAGTAGTTTGGTAGTAGCTTTATCACTGATGCTAAGCCGTCAAACATCTGGGCCTGCTGTTATCAGTTGTCTTGAAGCCTCTTACCCTGGTATGTCTTCTTCTTGTTCACAGCTGCGCAATGTATTTATTAGTGAAGCCGTTAGTCCTTAGTCTTAGACAAGAGAGTTGTATTGGGAGCCTGGTTGCTTATTGATGGTCTGGGCACTGGATACCTGACAATTCTGTTCAAAAAAAGAAGTTGTCCACTGCAAAGATTATGAAGAAAGGCCTATTGGGGCCAGTTCACGAATGTGGCACTTCCACAGAACTTACCTTTTGCTGTGCCAAATCCAATGTTTAACTTTTTAAGTTACCAGCATGCACATACCAAAGTCTATGGCCATTAAAATGTACATAAATATGCCCCACAAAACCAAAACATAACCTTGAATGTATAATTTTACACCTTCTTCTCTTCCCAGGTATAGATGAGAAAGGAAGAACTACATACATTAGATGTCAATCACATATCTTAGTATTTTGGAAGATAATTAGAAAGTAATAAATATATTTTGAGTTTGGTATATAACATGCTCAGTTCTGTGTCATTGTTATAAAAGGAAAAGCAAAATATTTTAAAGGCTAAGGTTATTCTCACCTTATCTTCCCTTTTGGCTTCCAGGCAGGTGGTTGTGCGTGTGCAGGCATGAAACAGAAGAGTTTCCCCTTTGTTTAGAAGGGCTTTCAGCTACAGTCACCCTTGAAGGAGCAGGGACACCAATGATGAGTTTCCATCTGTCTACTATGCCATAGAGGATGTTGTCTGTCAAAATTATTCTCATTGAGTAGCTGGATGAGAACAATGTGGGCAACAATTGGATAAAAATTGAAACAGTTGAGGGGAGTCTGAAAATATGGAGATATTACGCAGAAAATAAGAATTGCTATATGAAAACAGCACAGCTGTGTACATTGAAGGTGAACCTGTTAATAGCTGCAGGAAATTAAAAAGTTTCATTTCTCCTGTAGACTCAGTCCCTACTAGCTTCCTAGGAGTTAGAAATACAAGCATAGTACATGGCAAGTTTTCAGCCATTTTAGAAAAATATCATTGTTTCTAATCTGAAGGACTTAATGTCATTAAATCATTTGAATTTACTGTAGGGAACATTTTTATTGTACAATCTACAGGGGTAAATTAATTGAGCAATGAAGCATGACAGTTCTGCAGGTGAGACAATCTAGTGATAACAGCACCCTGAGGGCATATGCCATAGCTGGGTGTCCCTGCTTCTCTCAGAATGGTGACTGCCTTGTGAGAAAAAGTAGAATTACCTCCTGTGTAGTCTAATGTTTTAATGAGATTTGTCTAGTTCGAAAATATAAATGTATCAACTCATTTGCATACTAGGTAGGAATAGGTAAATTGCAGCAAAGCACAAAATTGCCTTTTCTGACTGGCATTTCAAAATGGCATATATTTTAATTGTGTTGTTTAAAATATATTTTAATAATTCAGGTTGTTGGCTTCCAGGTTAAGCATTATTTTTAAGGGAACTGTTTGGCTTGGGGAATTTTAAAGAAGTTAGCAAGACAAGTGTCATATAATACAGCTCAATCATGCCTTTGTTTTATTGCCATGTATACTGTATGCCTCCATATCTTTTGTGCTTGTGAAATGTCTTGAGATGAAAGAATACTTCTTTAGATATACTTTTCTGGTACCTTCTCCTTTCCTTTTCCCTATTTGTCTCTTGATTACAAACTCAGAGTTAAGTGTCTTTCATAAGCTGTGGCATTCATCTGAAAATATACTCAAAGTACTTTTCTAATAAAATTTTGGGTATCATTTCCCCCACGAAGATGTGATCCTTTAACAGTTGCTACTGTGGTGATATATTACAGGCACAGCACACCAGTGAGGCACAGCTTTGCCAGTATTTTCCAATTAAACATTGTCAAAATCCTGCCAGTATGAAGCTGTAGCAAAGATACATATCAGAGTCACAGTTAAAAGAAGAATTGGGGGACTAGTAAGGAGCAGAGTGGGCCAAAAAGTCCAAGTTGTTTTCACTCTGAAACGATTTTCAAATCCTGCTGTAATTTAAACTTTTTGGATCAGCTGGCACTTTACTTTGCTTCCATTTAGATAATACTTTGTGGTGTACTGCGTATAATGAATGGTGCACAGTGTTTTCCCTACTTTTATGTATAAATTCCGTCTCCTAACAGTAATATGTAATAAGACACTCTTGGCAGGGCATTTTGAACAGATTATTGCATTTCTTGGGTGGTTAAGTCACTCAACTTTCTGCTTCTTGCCTTATAACACTGTTGAAAGTGTGCTGTAATCACACAGAAATGTACTGCCTGTCAGGTTTTATTGCTTAATTGAAATACATACACATCCGAAAAAGCACTAATTATGCAGAGATTTCTAAAGCCAATTTACAATTTTGGATAGCTTCTTTAGAACACTCTTATTCCTGCTTGTATTCCCATCAACATTTCCTTTCACAACATTAGGGTGATTACAGAAATTATGAGATAATTTAGAAATGCATGAAACGTCTTAGAAGAATCTTAAAGGCTTTGATTATTCTCCTGCCTAAATTGATTTTGCACTATCACACCTCTAATAAACATCAGGATTTCAATTCAGTGAATTTTCAAGACAGTCTGCTCCTTTCTTTTGAATACAGCAATAATTTTTTTATGCTTGACTTGCATTCACACCCTCATTTAGTCTGCTTGCTGTCAGTCAGGTAACAAAATAATTGGAAAATACAGCGCTTAGGTGAGCCTCTTACAGACAGCTGTTTCAAGCTTCATTTTTAGGTTTTTTTATTCTCCTTCATTTAATGATTGTTTTTGTTCAACAGTACAATGCATTTTGCTTTTGCTACTGCCCAATCAAATCTACGCTTTTTAAAAGGTAGAGCATTTATATATCCTAAATGTATTTCTTAGATGCCTGTCATTGTAATTTCTCCTGGTTTTATCTCAGGTAATAAAGAGCTCTCTGTTAGCAGTAAGGTGATTCATGAAAGGCCTTGAGAGCTAAACACACCTAATGCACCCAACTCGTTGTATCTCAGAGAAGAAGCATTGTCACTCACACATCATGCCTTACTGCTTCAGTGAAAAAAACCTATACTTGCAGTTAATTTAATAATTCAGTCTAGCTCTTACACTGAGAAAATATTATTAGCTACCTTAATAATGAAAAATATGACAGGAATCAATATCAATCAAATAAACTGTATGGCCATACTGTGACACAATACCAGGAGTTGCAAAGTCATAATAGGTTTCTTTTGAGTTTGCACATAATGGTTTAGGATTGCACAGGTTAAAGCATAATCCCAGTTGCCTGTTAGCACTGGGAGAGGAATACTTTTCCATCATTTGGAAATTAGAGTTGGATTCAGAATTTTGTATAAAGTGAAGAGTGCACCTCCCTATTTTGTATGAAGGATGTACTACATTTTCCAAAAATGTCTTGTATAATCTCAGGAAAAAAGTTTTTTTCGAGGGAAATTCAAATAAATCTATTCAGTTTGAGTTGATGGGAATTAAAATGGCAAAAAAAGATAGTCATCTCACCTTCCATTCTCTTTTGTTAAAAATTCCTACTTGGTGATGATTAAAGATTTTCCCTCAGTGAAAATCGTGGCTACTCAGAAAAGATAGATTTGTATAAAATGATGAAGTCTATATTTCTATGATATTCACAAAGTTTCTGTGTTCAAAATGGCCTCCATTTTCCCCAGTTTATAGTGGATTAAACTTTTCCAGTGGGACTGAAGTAATTCTTTCCCTCAGTAACACTGGTCACTGTTGGGGATTGCAGAAGGTAATGGGGGAGAGAGAGTGGAAGAGCAAGTAGGTGAGCAGCAGTATTTCTCATAAAGACAGAAGCAGTTTCCTGTTATATTTATTAGGGCTGAAGCAACAATCCGCTCTCAGGGAAAATTATAACATTCATTATTCTCCTATGAACTTCAAGTGCGTCAGTTTGAAGAGCATGATTGAAATGTGTGACAGAAAAATGCTATTTAAAATGCTTAGGCTTTACTATGCCTTATAATTTAAAGGCTGAAGTGGTGAGGAGGCTGGCCCTACTTCATGAAGGTAACTGTAGCCATGCTGGAGTTAGGGAGTTGTGTTTTCATTTTCTCTCTCAAAGTCTCCTTACTATTTCCGTTCTACCCTCCATTTCTTTCAGTCTTAAAAATTGTCACTGTTTTGGCATCATGGGAGCAGTTAGGGGACACTGCCATGTTTGCTTCAAAAACACTCATTGATTTGCTATATTAATGAGGAAATTCCATCAATCTCCATTTCAACAAGAAACACAAACTTTAAACACTGAGAAGGTCATAAAGCAGATGTTAGCTGCATCCTAGCACTTCTACAGTTTGCTTTAATGGACAGGGAAGAACCTTGTACCTTACATAAGTCTCTGGTTTCCCCCAACAGACCTGGTTTTGAGTGATTTCTGTTGGACAACTGTGAAGCTGCCTAAATGACTCACACCTGGACACAGGCATCTCAGGAGGAGAACTGACACAATCAACTGAAACCCTGGGTGCAAAAATCTGTGTTGCAAGGTCTTGAAGAAAGAAGAGCAACCTTTGGAGTGGGAATGCATTTCTGAAACTCAGCAAGTGCAAGGTAAGCTCTACTCTCTACACTATACTGATGGCATAAGATTTGAAGGGTTCAATGGGCAAGTGGTATGTCTGCTCTGAAGGATGGAGCATGGTACCACAAAGGTGGGAGCAATCAATGCTGGAGTCTTTTAAGACACTGGTTGAGGAGGTTCTCTGTCCTGGGGTGCTATGAATCATTTTAAGTGCTCTCAGGAAGATGTTCACTTTGGCTCCTGCTGATGTCAGTGAATATTGCCAGTACCATGTTCATTTGGGGATCATGCTTTCAGTACTCAGGAGCATATCTGTGGTTTGTACAGAAATAGTATGTAGTATGTTACTCAGCAAACAGGTGAGGCTATTTTGGAGATGGGCAGAACAATGTCTGAAACTGTTATGTCCTTCGTTTGAGATAAATCAGCTCCTATTGAGTAGAGATAGAAAGAACGAGAGAAGCCATGTGTGAAGTTGTAGTAGTTAATCCTTGAAACTGAGGGGTTTCTCATGGGATCTGAATGACAAGTAACAAGGAATGTTCAAGAGCAGCAGGGAAGCATCAGATTTACTCTAGAGGGAAAAAGTTGAAGAGAGACTGTGGGTGAAGTACTCTGGTTAGAAAGGGTAGAAAAGAAACTGTTTCTACTATATGATTCCTGCCATGTTTAGAGGAAAAGGATGTTGTGTACTTCTGTAGTAAAGTGTACAAGACTGTCTGGAATCCCTATCTAGTGCTTTCTTTAATAGAAACTTACCTGACTATTAGATGTTTGCTTGCATCTACAAGCCATTTTGTATTCACACGGACAACAAAGCTCTGGAATTTTGTGTGATCAGCAGACTTCAAAAAATATAGGCTCTTGTCTGTGATCTTTTTTATATTTTATTATTCCTTCCTCAAAAACTTCCTTCAGAACATTTAAGTTGACATTGGACTCCGCAGTTTATGCATACATCTGTGTGTTTGTGTGTATGTAAAATGTACAAACCAAAATACTGCCTAGAAAACTGTTGTGGACTTTGTGGCTGGTATTTTTTTAATATTCCCTTGTTTACTTGCTAGTCTTCAAACTCTGTACAGCAAAATGCTCATCAAACTCTTGAAGACAGAATGTTATTTGGAACAGGTAGTATTTTGGTGAAAGTTTCTCTCTTGTCTGAGTTTCACGTATTGTTAAATTTTTTCTCCTCCTCTCAGGAAGCCTTGACTTTTATTGGCGTTTGTGTTAACACAGGCAAAAACTAAAATGATTAAGTAGAAATACATAGGGTTAATAAAAATCTGAATATCATTATATTTTAATTGCCAGTAGTTTTTCAGAGTGCCCAAATATTAGTGATTGTAGTTTAACCCCTGGTGACCACGTTGCATTTTTTTCTTCCAAGACAAATTTTATGTATCCTATAGTTGTTGACAAGCAGGAATTGTAATGATATTACTCCTGTACCAGAGATACTGTATTTCCATCATCACATAGGTAATTGATGAGGATTCTGCTTATTAAACTGCAGCGTTCAACTGACTGCATACGTGGCAAAGGTTGTGAAAATAATATGGAAACCTGTAATAGCCAGTAGCCAAATGAATGTAGGTGGCTGTTGTGTGAAAGCAGTCTGTTCATCCTGGGGAGACTGTCAGATCCTCCTGGACTGGACACAAAAGGAAAAACAATGATGGATTAAAGACTGGGCAGGAGAGTATTGCAAATGTGTGTTACACAGGACAGGTTAATACTGTAAAAGCTAGTATGGCTGAGGCTTGACATTCAGTCTCCTTTAAATGTATCTGCAACTAAAATGGTGCAGAAATATTAGTCTATTCATTTTTAATATCAAGCTATAAAATAAGTGGCATAACAGTTATCTTCAGTGTTGTAAACTGGTAGATATTCACTACCATATGCCTCAAGTACTACGAGAATACAACAGGTTTTTTTTTTTCTTTTTTTTTAATCTTCTAAGAGAGCTCCTGTTAGTGATTTGATTTTCTGTGTTGGTAGTGCCTTATTTTTAATATAACTTCATATGTTTGTATAGTATCAGTAAACATTCATATTAATAGGTTAAAGAATAGCCAAATATATCTGACATCCCTTTGTCTGCTTTTTGAAACATTTTTGATGCCAAACTCCACCTGAAGAGCAATATGAACTCGTAACATCTCCTTCAGGGAAGTTTTTGCAAGTCCTTGTTTAGAACTCGGATGCTAAATGAAACAGACCTTAGTCAAGTTTTAAGCAACTTCTGAACAGTAGTAGATTATCTATTGGATAGTACTTCTAAGCCTTGTCCTCAAGCGAGGCTCTGTGCACAAAACAAAGGGGGTTAGGTCTGTCTGTCTCTTCTTGTAGAGCCGTAAAGCAAAGGAGCGTGCCAGGATCATGTTGCAAAATTGTGTTGTGGTGGCCAGTGGCATGTAGAAAGTAAAAGGAATCAAGGACTAGTTTGATTACTCTTAGATTTTCATTCATGCTTGTTTTTTGGAGCTTTCTGTATTCCTAAGAGGCCAGATTGTTTTTCTTATTGATTGGAAAATTTGTTACAAGTTTTACTGTTATGCACTTCTCTGCATTTTTATGCTAATTGGCTTCCGGACTCCTTCCTTTCACCTGTCTTCCAGAGACCAGCAAAAAGCCACTTATTCCCTTAAATTATCTTAATTGCAGCAGGCAGCACTGAAGACATCGGAGGCATAGCATTAGCCTTCCAGGCACTTTGCTGCTTGCTGGGGGTGCCCTTGTGCAGCAGAGCAAAGAACAGGGCTGTTCCTGGGGCTATATGATATCCAAATGCACAGTTACTTTTAATCCCTATTGCAGAGTGAGCAAGTGTCATGGAAAACTAAAACTACAGTCAATTCAGGCATGGACATGTGTAAATAGAATGTCACTGTCTGTCAGGACTTGAGTTCATTTAATTTTCTTTGCTGTTGTATTTGTACACTTCCTTTAGGCAGAGCTGGTCTTGGTTTACTTTTAGCTGATTTCCTCCAGAAAGCAAGCAGATTTGCCAGCCTAGATCTGGGCAGAACAAAATCAAGACGTTCCTCCTTATGTATGTGCAAGTAAGTAACAGGCCAGGCTGCTCCAGACTAAATATGCGGAAGTCCCAAATGAAACTTCCCTCCTACTGCTGCAAGAAGCAATCAGTCAACAATCTTGTGGAAGACCTGCAGCTGATGTGAATGCTGCCATCTCTCTGACTGAGGATTTGCAGTAGTGGTTGCAGTTTTCATAGGTAGCATGTTTTCTTTCAACTCGGAGGCAAAAGATGCAACATTTCCTGGCCTGGAATATTCTGGACCTGTCTAGTAAGAAGGATAGATTTTATACAGTCTAAAAAAAATAGACTGAGCTAACACAGTGCTTCCTGATGTGTTGTCTTGGATGTGGAAAGACTGGTTTATTCTTAGTCCTGTTGCAGTAACCCTCATTTGGGCACGCTTGGGCATTCTCTTTCTGCATCCATCTTGTGTGCTGGATCATGCAATGGCAAAGCGCACTGGTTTTTATAAAGATGGACTAGTAGATTTTGCTCACAGTGGTCAATGAAAACAAATGGCGTCGCTGTGACCCTGTAATCCATAAAAAACTGGTGGGTCAGTTGCTGAATCTCATGTGACTTGGCAGCCAGCATACAATGAAATATCCTTGAAAGACATTTGATTGTGGTTGGACTACTTTGTGGTGGTCATTTGGCCGTTGCACACATTTTGAATTTAAGCTCTTCCCAAAGTTTTGTGGGAAGTCAGGTTGGTTAGATTTTAGATAAGACAAAAAAGCTAGGTCCCCACCTTCCCTTTTGATACAGATACTGCTTTTGATACAGAAAACATGGCTGCCTCAAAAATACAGGGTATGTAAGATTTTTGCTCAAGTATTCATCAACCCAGAAAAATCTCAGGTTATCTTGGCCAAAAATTTGGTCAGCTGAGGTAAATGACAAATTTCATATTTCTGCTTTCATGTTGAATTATTTTGAGAACTGCTGCTGATATATTGATGACAGGAGGATTGCTTAAGAAGATAGTTTTGGCAAGGACAAGTCCTGGAGGCCACTAAGAGAAAGAAAAAGGACAGAAAATCTATGTGTATGCAATGAAGCTGCAGTAGTGTTGGGTATCTGAACACCCATGATGTGAAAAACGATAAAAGATCCCAGGGAATATGCCTGGATATAGATAGTCACATGCAAAGTGAGTTTTATGTCCACTGGAGCTCACTAAAATCCTTGATACTGGAGGACCCTGTTTCGTGGGCATGCAGAGAAGGTGGTGATTACTACCAAATACACACAATTCCCTACTGCAAGATGCAGTCAGAGGTACATACTGCTTTGTCCATTGTGTATTCTACTGTTCTATATTTTATCCCTTAGTTAATATAGCCTAGCATCATGATACATGATCTTTTAAATTTTTTTATTTCACTGTCTTTAGTTTCAGTACTGTTTATAAAATAGCCCTCCCCCCCAGATCTTAACAAGCATAGTTTTTTTTATCTGTGCACTGCTGAATTTGCATCTCTAAGAATCCACATTATCAGAATAATTTACCCACATCTGACATTTAAAAATGTAATAACCTAAAGGTATAGTATCTAGTTGCATTATTTCTCCAGTTAAAGTAAGGAGTTTCACGTAGACATTTGTGGCGTTTCTGTCAGTAGTAACCCTCTTTGCTATCATATCCTTGACTTCTGTGTTTTGATAAAGGAGGTTGTTTGTTTTTATTTTGCTTTGCCAGCTGTGTTTCCAGCAGGCTGTATTACCATGCTTAGTGAAATGCAAAAATGGATCATCTGTCAGAATGACAGCATAAAAACGCTATACTGTCTGACTTAATAAATGAAATGGCCTCTGAAGTGAACTTTGCCTCCCAGACTGGATGGCTGTTCTGCCTGATACAGACTGAAGTATCCTCATCTCGCTCGTTCTTGCCAAGCTGATGAGAAATACTTATTCTTATACCAGTGAGTTTGGAAGTCCTAGTGCTGCTGTGCTCCTGTCAGTCCTGGAAGGGAGTGTGGACTCCAAGCAAGTGCTTTGTCTTAATATGCTTCATTAAATTGGCTTTACTGGATTCTGGTGGAGTGTGACTCTTTTGAAAGCTTGAATTCAGCCCTTCTTTAAAGGGTAGTTGATGCAAACTTTAATTAGAAGCCAAGTTTTTGTGCCATAAACACGAACAACTTAAATCTGCCATGTGAATGTATATGCTTTATCACCTAAGGTATTAACTATATTTAGGTCTTTTTCTTCCACCAGTCTACAGAGAACACACTCTTACATCCCCATTTTTGATCTTGAGTTAAGGCTATGCTTAACCCTGCTCTTGTTTATGAACCTAACTCAAAACATGTTGTAAACAAGTAAGAACAAGAATCTTCCATCAAATCAACAAAATATTGAAAAGTTTAAAAAGAGCTAATGAAGCATACTGTCTTGTCTTTCATTTCCTGATTTTTGAGCCCTCCTTATTGCTTATGCAGCAAAGGAGAGTTACAAACATTAATACCATGGGTTTGATTTTATGCACGTTGTCCTGAACAGGTATTACTCCCATCCCTTTTGAGCCAGCGTTTTCTTGTAATAATATCCTGTAAGCCATTCTAGAGAACTGTTGAGAAAACATAAGGTAAAATATCTTGCCAAACACGGAGGCTTTCTACAAGATAAGTCAAACATTTGGAAAACTATATTCCAATTTTGCAGTGACTTGCAACATCAGTTAAAATTGAATTCAGTCTCTTTTTTGCTGCTCTGTGGAAAGATATGCAGAAGAAAAGGATTTAGGAATTTGTGGAAAAAAAAATAATTTCAGTAGATCCTGATTATAGTCCCTGGGAAAAAATACAAATATGTTATCAGTTAGAACCATGCCAATTCTTCCTTCTGGGATTCCCCCCACCCCCCCTTTATACGTAATTTTACAGGATTTCTCTATGTTAAATTAGTATTTTAACAATATCAACCAGATAACTGTCTAGTTCCCACAGTACTCATGAGGCTCTTCCCTCCCCCCCGCCCCAAGTTCACATTCTGAAGCCTTGTTGTAAAACCCTTGCTCACTGACTGAAGTGCAGAGGATGTCCCCTTTAAAATATGGCAGAGATGGTGTAATTGAATCCTTTTGGAAAATCTAGACAAAAACCTGTGAATCGGAATCCTTGAATCCAAGAATAACAAGACTGAATTTATGGCTATAAAGTCTCTGCATTGATTCAGCTGCTACAGAAAATACTTTAAAGCAAAGGATATTCATATAATCAGTGATTCCAACATCCTTTCTGTTCACACAGATTGATATCTCTAAGCAGTGGAAAGAATATTACCAGTAAAAAAGCTTATGGTTTTAAATATTTATCCATTTATATTTCAGAAAGGAATATGTAGAGGCACAGTACACTCAGAAATAATTTCTCTTAGACAAATATAAAACAGAATATATCACAAAAAATGTAGGCCAATTTTTTTTTCCTGTATTTTTTGGTACCTCTTTTGTTTTCCTGTTAACTTGTAGTAATATTACTGTAGAGTAATTACATTATTTTTGTACAACATTATTTTTGGAGAAAATGAAGACTCTCTTAATTCTTTAAGAAATGTTTTGGAGAGCTGTTTAGATACAGAGAGAAATATATGGGGAAAAAAGGATTTTTTCTGAATGAAGATTTAATTTTAGTTGCCATAGAGTTTGTGTTCCTAAGTTTGATCTTTGGTAGTCCACTTTTGGAGATTGTCTCTTTACATGCAAGCATGACAAGACAGGAACAAAATATACAGCAAAATGGAAATACGATCAGTGAGATTTATTTGGAAATGTGCAAGGAGAAGAATAAATCCAAAGCAGACGTCCCTGTCTGTGTGTCTGGCAGTATGCCTGTGCTACCTGTGTGTGTGCCCTGTGTGAATGCACATGTGAATACAGAAAGTCAGATGACAGAAGTGGGTCTGAATTAACTGGCTATTCAGTGAGTCTTCAGTACAGCATTGTACTGTTTACTGTAGAACAACTTCATTCCCTTCCACAGAAGGAATGTAAAGAACAGAAATATGCATAGAAAAAAAAATACTTCTTGAAATCACTACCTTTCATCTATCAAAAACTGAAAGAGCTATCTAAAAGTAAATATGAACAAAGTACAAGCTCCTCCTCTTCCTTTCTCCCCCCACCCCCAATAACTTTGGAAGATATTCCTCTTTTGTGGAATAATATTATCTTCTTGACAGGTTTAAATGAGGAAAAAAACCAACCCTTGATTCCAAGTTGGGGACTTGAATAAGACACTTTACAATGTAGTAATAACACCTGGAAGGCTTAAAATTTTCTAAACTATACTGACAGCAAGATAATAAATTGTTCCCATCTCCATCCCTGAAAAAAAAAATGCAGTTAAACCTCATGCACTAAAATATAATATTACCTTATTTCTTGTCTATTGTTTTGGTGGTCCCAGACAGCTTTCACACCAGTGAGTGCCGAGATGATTTCTAAGTAATGTGTGAAATAGCTGGTTGTGAGTGAATGTGTTAGGTAGGCACTTGCAGTGGAGTTGTCCAGAACAGGTATGACAACAAACTAACTTGAAAACTGTGCTCTTATTTAGAGACTACGCCAGGAAATTGAAACAATTGTCTCTTGCTCATGAAACAAATGATTTTTTCGGTGTATACTGTTAAAGAAAAATGCCTGGGTATTCAAGTTTGGTTCTTTCAGAAGTGCTGCATTCTATGAATGAATGCAGTTTGTGTTGATACATAAAAACTATTATGGGGACAGATGTTTCTGTCCCTTCACAGGAGCGGTCCTAGGGAACTGACTTCTTGCTTGAGTCAAATGGCTAGAATTGGGCTGAGAGTCTGAGACAAGGATACAGGTGCCTTATTGTTACTAATAGCACCACTTTTAAACAAGCGCAGTTTAAGAATTACAGGCACTTTACAAATTTGCATTTTGCATAGCTCGGTAATTCATTCTTCTTAGTTCCCTGCGTAGAAAGATTATTCATTCTGCTTCCTCTGCAAGCTTCACAGGGATTTTTAACAACATTGAGCTAAAGGGAAAAACTAAAGTGATCTGAATGGACTAGTCTGAAGATTCCAGTCTACTCAAATATTGCAGATGCACAGTTCCAGAGATTTAATTCAAACTATTATAAAAACAGTAGTTAGTTATATAATTCTGATCTGCTCTTTGGGTTGGTTGTGTTATCTTTTAGAGACAGCTTATTCAAGGTGGGAATCATCTGTGCTCTTCACGCTCCAACTATGCATGAAACTCTGCATGTTGATTACAAAAATAGCCAAAAGCAATGGCAACATTTAGCAAACTCCTTAGAAATTTCTATCGCCTGAGCAAAGTAAATAGCTAAATAAAATATGTGGCATTATTTTATAAATACATGCGTCTCAACAAGAAGCTCAGTATGAAGACAAGTAAAAAGGTGACAAATTGGAATTGAAAATATGGTTATTCTTCATTATGTTACTAACAGTTCATGTGATTCCAGGGCCAGGTGTCTCACCAGAGGGCATAGCTCTGTTGAATGACATGGTATGCTGCTGGGTCACATTGTGTTTCATGATGGACTTATCTAAACCATTACATTTGTAAAATGCCTTGGGCCTGATCCCATGGTTTATAATTAGGCAAGAACTCACAACTGTGGAGGATTGTAGGTTCCTGCCTATTAATGAGGAATAAGTGAGAATTTTATACACCTAGAATATGGATCAGTAATTATAAAGCATAATAAATCTTCCTCCAGATTTTAATTCTTAAAGCATCGCTGGTCTTGCTGAAATTATTCCTCATATTCCCGCTAGTGCCAGGATTGGTGGGTGCTAAGCAAAGCTTAAAAAAAAAAAAAAAAAAAAAGGCTAAAGGAGTTCCCTGCAATGTGGAACTCCTTGCAAAGGGATGCGCTGAATGCTGAAAGTTTACATGGACCAAGGGCAGACCAGACATTTCCTTGTAACCCTCAGTGGACTTTTTTCCTAAATAGATAGAAACCACATCCAGGTCAAGAAATTTTTTACTTTTAAAACTGGTGAAGGCTAAGAGAGTGTTTGCAGTAAAGTTCTCTTCCTCAGGAAAGCAAACATGTGCTTGCCCTCTTCTTACTCATCTTTAGGATTCTGCTTCTGGACACTGGCACAGGGAAAAATATTTGACTAGACAGACACTGGTCTTGCCCAGTCTGGTTGTTATGATGAACTGCAGTATTTGGAGAAAAGAACCAAGCCCACCCAAATGGAATAATTTCAAAGCAACAACCCTGCAGTCTGTTTTCCGAAGAATTAGTTTTTAGCGATTCTGTATAAGGTTCAGTTGTCCACAGAGAAATATTTTAATTCCTGCAGATTCCTGAATATTTGTAATACAGGTTTGCTCTAGAATGCAATTAGCAGGACAGGATCTGGATCTTTGCATGTGAATGTGTATTTTCTGAAATTCAAGAATGTAGACAAATTTATTCTTTGGACAACTTTTTAGCTGTTGGAGCCAGTAAATATAGGTTTTGCTTGATATTTTAGGGACTAGAGTTCAGAAAGGTTCCGTGGAAAATGTTCTGATTTTTTTCAATGAAAAATCAACCTGCGAAAGATGTATTTTTGGACAGAAGAGCTTCAGTAAAAATTGTTTTGTGGAAATACAGAGTTTTAAAAAAAACACCCAACAAAAGTAGGGTGTAGTTATTCATAGAGAAGTGGAAGATCTTGTACAATCTTTAAATTGATTAAAATAGATTTTTGTTTTTAAAAAACTTTTCAAGGAAAGTTGTCTTTATAAGGTCTAATGCTTTTTCTCTCATCTCATGTATGAGCTAACTATCTCTATAACTTAAATATAATGTTTTAAAAATCTTTAAAATAGTCTTAGGTCAACAAAAATTGTTCTTCTGAGACCACCTATTGTTGAAGTTCCCATTCTGTAGGACAGAAAGTATGAGCAATAACATCTTTAGGAGCCCTTTTTAGAGGGTGATGTGTGGGAGTCATAATACAGGCCAGCATCTGGTTCAGTGGAGTTGTCTTTAAGCATGGTATAGTGTGAAACTACAAATGCAGTAGCGGTGACTGTGGTTTAAGTTGCTTACATTCAGCATCTCTGCCATCCCGAAACATAATTAGGAGGTTGCCTTTTTATGGTTCTCTTTGAAACCTTCTTTTTTCCCTCCAGTTTAAAAACATGGGATTTGTTGGTGTTAATAATGTGCATTGTTTAGGTGTTGTCTCCCAACCTCTTTAAATCTTTGAGGTCTATTCAACCTTAATTAAGTAATTCACAGGTATTATGCTCTGCAGAGACAGTTCCTGTATTGCAATCATTACACATCTCATTTTCATTTCTATTTCTCATTCCCATTTTCTAGCTGTATGTTAAATACTGAGGTATGGCCTTCAAAATGAGGCATATATGGCATAAGCATGATAAAAGCAAATATAATTCTTATGACAACTTGGGAAAGAACGTTCTCTAAATGGAGCTATAGATGTTAACTGCAAAATATCAATGTAACAGGCTATAAGCAAAATTTTATTTTACAGGATGCTTTGAAGTTTCCTTGACATTTTTAAACTCTTCAGCTGTAACAAATTTCCATGGACAGTAAAAGATACATTATTGGGCAGAGCAACCCAAGCTGAATTGAGCCATGTGCTGCTTAGAACAAAATGATGGTTCAGATATGTTTTTGTAGTGACTTTGCTAAAGGAAATATTATGGATGGTGTTGTTTTGCTGTTGTTTTTTTGCCTTCACCATAAGGATACCTTATCGTGAAAAGTAAATGAATAAAGAAGAAAAAGAATGAAAACAGTGAAACTGTATTTTGGCAAACTGTCAAAAAGAAGGTTTAAATTCTGTGGATCTGGAAGAGTGTTGCAGAAGACACTATTCCCTGTACTCATCATGGCAAACAGGCAATAGACTGCATTCATCAATTTGCTTGTATTGCTGTGACTCAGTAGATGTGTTGTTAATATCTGCTGTTGATAGGACAGATGTGTCAATGGTGAAATACCACTATAGGGATACTTTTTGTTTTAAAAGGAGAAGAATCCTTCTATTACTACCCCACTAAAACCACTTTTTAGGAATAAGTTAGGATTTGCTTATTAATGCTATTAATATTTATAATTTTATTGTGCAAATAGTCTCCTTTTTGTGTCAAGACTATATTTTAATTTGGAAAAGCTGCTGTATTTTCTCCTGGGAGTTGCAGTTCAGTAGGGCACGTTTCCATTCCGATTTTTTGCCTTCATACTTGGCTACTATCATGTATCTCCCACAGTACACAACGCTGAATTGTGGCTACCATAATTCACCAGTTCCAGATTTGAACAGCTTTATGAGGAGAACAGAGACAGGAAGCACCTGAAACACCATTTTCATGAAGCACCACATCACTGTTTCCAAAATGCAGTACTTTGGGCATTTGGGAACTGCAAACACTTCTTTTCTGTTAAGTCCCCCCACCTTTTTTTTTTGTTGTTGTTGCTGTTGTACAGGAAAGAAAAAAAATTAAACGAGTTGGGTCTCATGTAGATTTTCCTGGACTCCGGCTTGTGTGCTGAGTGGAAGGAGTGGGAGTCACAAATCACTCTGTATGCATGGAAAAAACTTTTTTAATTCCAGTTTGTGTGAGGCATGCTGCTTTATTTGTCCTGGCACAGTTATCAAGTCGCACAGCAGTGAAAGATATGTCTCTATAGGTATTCAACTCCGTCCAGCTTCTCAGCAGCTTGCCTCACCCCCATGGCCTGCTTGGCACGCTTTTGAGCAGCTGTTCTTGTGCGCATCAGGAAGTGAAGCCACTTGTGAAGCAGTGCGTAGGAAAGAGTATGTTCTAGTGAATCGGATGTAGCAAAGCTCATCTGTGGTTCCTGAAGGTAATGCGCTGTCATTAGCTGAACAGTTAAAGGTCACGGACTCACTCCCAGGTGCAGGTGTGAGCCCAAGTTTACAGCAACAGATCACTTTGTTCAGGGAATCGCTCAGCAGCGTGACACCGGGCACGTTTGGCTGCTAAAGTACCTTTCAGAGGTTGGGGCAATTTCTTTTTTCCTGAGAAAATTCCCCCGTCCTTCACAGCCCCCTCTCTCTCCCCCAGCTTTTAAATTGGCTGATGGCATACAAATGAGTGTGTTTTGCTAATCCTTTTGAAAGGAGGAGAGCCTCAGAAAGATGATGTGCAGTACTTTAAATTTAGTGTTTGATGGGCTGTGTTTGTAAATGTATAAATGCATTCAGTTTTGGCCTTACTGCAGCAGAACCACTTCCTCCTGCTCTCTGTACCTAAAGTCTGATTTAAAATTCGATATATCTTGCTGGTGATGCCAATAAAGTAAACACTGGGATTTTTCCCTTTGAATTTGCTTGGCAAATTTGATTAAAACCCCCTAAATGGCAATAAGAAGTGTTTGTGAAATGCATTTCTGAACCACATCCTCTTAGATAGCTTTACTGTCAGTGGTCACTGAGCAGCCATCTCCAAATGACCTGAGTCGCATCTGGGAATGGTTGTCATTTCCAAATGTTCCTCCCATGTCTCTAGCCCTGTCCTGGGGTGCAGGCAGGAGGTTTCTGGGTTTTATCCAAACCCAAAAGATTCTGGACCTGGAATATTAGGTCCCCTGCTTATCTGAAGCATTTCATTTCAAAGATGGTTTCAAAACCAGTCCTTGTATTTAACTCTCTATTGAAGGAAGCTGCCCCCTCCAGCCCATCACCATTAGGAGAAGGTTGCTGAGGGAAATGAGGGTGGCAGGAGGAGAGATTCAGCCCCGCTGCCTCATCGTCCTGCTGCTTTTGATAGTCCTGTATGCTCAGGACTAGTTTGTGCAGCACAGGGTACATCACCCCATTAATCTGCGGGCAGGGTCTAGCAGGGGAATTGTGAGACGTCCAGAATATTTCAGTGATCAAAGGTGAAAATTTATGAGGCCTTTTGGAGAATCACAGCTAATGGCTTGTGGCTAATCAGTTGGGAACAGGGTACAAATGAGACAACAGCAGTCATATTAGAATGTCCTTGTAAGCTACCTTTCTTTAATCTTTCCTCAGAAAAAAAGCTTTGGAGGGAGACCTTCTAAGTTAGAGTTTATTTTAAATCAATGTGTTCACCCTTAGCTTTTCAGATCAGATATTTAAAAAGATTTTGTGGCTAAGTTTTCATGTTTTAAAAACTTATATTGATTACTGCTCAGTTTTTCAGTCTACTAACAAGCTTGAACGTATTTTTTCATCTCAATGCACTTCAAGAAAAAAACCTTTATTAAATCTTTTGAAACTGGAGTATAAATAAAACATTCTACCCCTATTGTTCTGAATTACTAAGACTTCACGCTTTTGATTAATTCATGCTGTGGGATGAAATATTCACGTGATCACCTTCCTATTTCTGAATTTACAAATAATATCCTGAACCACTGGCAATTTAGTCTTAAGCTGCTGTTGAGTAACTATCACTGATCATTTGATCAAAGGCTAGAATTATTGTGGGAGACCGTCTTAGATTTTGAGATTCTTCATGGGTAAAAGCCTAGTCAGGCTGTGATGCTGGATCTTCTCCTGTTGTGTCAATGATATAAAATATAGGAAAATATGTTCTGATAGCTACTGGAAATAACTGCCAGAGTAAAAATAGCCTGCCTGCACTGTGATCCATTCTGCATACTCTTTCTGTCCTGGGTTGGAAGAACAATCTTTCCCCCACCCCCTCCTAAATAGTTTTTATGAAATGAAAGTGTGAATTGTGATTAGATGCCATGTTTTCCCTGTATCATCTGCTGTTTGTGTTGCAGGTAACTTTGTGATAACAGAATTTTCTCAGGAATCTTTGGCAAGGACTTAATACTTGAAAAGGAGATGCTTTTTGGAAACCCATTCTATCTGCTTCCTTTCTGCACCTGTATACACATACTTCACCCACCTCTTTAGGGTTAGGACCCTTTTGATGCAATGATGCATTTTGATCTTATGATGTAATTGAGGGAGTATTTAAAAATAATTAAAAAAAAAAATGTGACTCAAATCCTTCCCCCTTATGCGATGTTACACATGTCCTGTTGAGTTTATTACTTTTCTATCATGCTATGAAAACAGCATTTCTTTAACACACACTGACCTATTGTACACCCTGTTTTCACAGTGTGTGATGATGGTAGACCTGTATCTCTATGGTGCACACAAAGAAATAAAATACAGCATGATTGTAACTGGGATTTGAATCGGAAATGTGTTGGAGTTAGTGACCAGCGTAAATTTGGCTAAGGTGGTTCAATTTCAACATCTTGTATGCAAAATCACCAAAAATGGTGAAATTTCCTGCATGTTTTAGTATCCTGGCTGCTGCTTTATAAGTGGTTGAGTTAATTCATCATCTCGGTGTCACACGAGCTCACTTCTGGCACAGTTTCAAGAAATCTCATTATTTTTTGATGTCTGTGATGGATTAGAGGTGAGAATATTGCTGGCCTAAGGGTTCACTAGCTCTGCCTGTCATATTTGTCAGCTACAAACCAGCTCTCGAGAAGGGTTACAAGGGCATTCGGGCTCCTGGGCCATTAAAAAGCTGTTCCATTCCTTACACTCAGTCAGACTAAGGAAATGCTGGGTAACAAGTGTGAGAGTTAACTCATGGGATCCATTTTCTCCCTTGTGCACCCAAGAAGGGAAATTCGGGATGACGGCAGAAGCAACAAGAAACTTTTTCAACACTTGATCAATACATCTTGTAATTTCTTACCGCTCTGCTCTGTGAGGGGGAGAAGTGTTTGGCTGGGTAACCTCTTAGATAGTTTTTGGAGCTCTGGTGTGGAGGAAAGATCCTGTGTAACCTGCTTTAATGCCAAAGTGCCAAAGAAAGGAGAGCTCGGGATAATCCTAACCTTTTCACAGTCTGATAAAAATTATTTCCTTTTGGAATAAGGCTCACTGCATATTCAGCACCACTGGCTTATTCAAAAAATATGAGGGAAAAGAATTGAACAATCTAGGAATTATGTCTATGACAGAACGGATGTAACAGCAGCCAACAGAAGGTTATATATGAAGTCGTATGTAAAGATGCATGAACGGGCAAATCTGTAGGCTATAATCTTGACTCCTGACTTAGTTAGAGTGCTGTTAATTTCCCTGTGAGTCTACAGGGACAAAGAACTCAACATTTGTTCTTTAAATGCAGAGAAAATATAATGAAATGGAAGCATAACATCATGTGCAAAATTATATACATTGTTTTTTGTAATATTTCATGCTAAAGAAAGCCTTCTCATTGCCTTGCAAAGTTTCAAATGTGTTTGATCCTTATTTTCACTGCATCATGATTAATCGATCTATTGATCTATATTTACTGCATGTATATACTACTATATGTAATTATTTATGCATATATATGCAGTAAAATGGAGAGGCATGTATGATTTGTTTAAATAGCATCAAATTAAAGAAGTTAGGCAAATGCACAAATATGAGACTGATCATTCTAATGTCAGCAGACCCCACTTAGCACCCTCCAACAGTTTCCTTAGCAAGATGAGTGGTAGATTCCTAAACAGGTGTCCAGTGCTCATCCAGTCTTCCTTTAATCGAAGCAATTAATCTTCTGTGCATTATTCAGGAAAGATTTACTGTATTTTCTAGATGTGTATTAGATCTTTATGGTGTTTGTAGTGAAATTTCTCTTCATTCTTTTGTGACAGTTTAGAAACATTTCTAAAGGTGGGTACATTAACTAAGTATCATTAATACATCAAGAGGACTATATATATCTATATGTATACACACACACACATACACATAAAGTGCTTTGTGGCAATGTGCAAGGAAATGAACTTTCCATTTCTGGTTTAATGACTATAAATGATTTTCTGGAAAATCATGTAATTATTTAAAGCTTGTATTTATCCTTGAAACAGCCAACTGTTGTGTTGTCTAATAACTGATGTTATTAAGTGGATTAGTATAAAAGAATTGCTAAAACTTTCTCTTTTATGCTATAAAGAGAGCAGAATCTTTATTAAAATTTTGCGATAATATCTTCTTACCATGCTGTCTGTACAGTGTTGAACAGAATATAGTAACAGTAATCTTCCCCAAATTAGGTCACTTTTTAATAAATAAGACACTTTATCTCCCCTCTCCCCCCAGCAATTAAGGTATTACAGAATTCTTTAAATCCTGAAGTATAGTAGCAGAATTCATGTAAAAGGATACAGAAAATAAAATATTTTCTTTTCCACTCTTCAGCAGAATCAGCTGTGGAAATAATATTGCAAGATTTCACCTCTGATCTAACCCACCTTAGAGATGTCATATTCTGTACTGTACTCAAACTGGAGTCTTTTTTCACTATAGCTTGCTCTGACCTTTCTTAACATTATTCCTCTCGGGTGAAATTTCCTGCTTAACTGCCTCTGTAAAAATTTTGGTGTTTTCAGGAAATTAACTGATAACTTATTCTATCCAGTCTTGTTCCCTATGGACTACTTTGAGTATCAGAGCATAACAGAGGATTTAAAGCTTCTGACCAAGAGGAATTAAAGTCATACTGTCTCTGTAGTTGTATTGGTAAAACTATCTCTGTCATGTGTTACCCATAGAACTTGATGTGCTATGTAAATGTTGCATCAAACAGGTATTCAGGCTTGAAATAAATGCAATAAATCCACTGCAGGTTTTTGGTCCCCCTTACGTAGGGATGGTTGTTAAACTGGGTGCAATACTGCAGATAATATGTGAATGCAGAACTAGACCAAAGAATTTCTGAAGGGAAGCAGATGACCAATCTGAAGCTGATTTCCTGCAGGAGCCAGCTCTGAGGGACGAACCAGCCTGGATTGACTCAAACTATCAGACAGTCCTGGATCTGAATTTATTAGAATGATTTAGAACACAGGAGACCTTTACAAATTATCCTCTTCCTATTTGAAATCAAAATAACTATAAAGATGGAAGGAGTTAAAGGCTGAAAGGGCTCCATGCTCTCTTTTTTTAAAAACAAAACAAAAAAACCCTATAACTGGCATTAGCATTTGGGTGTAGGTGCGGGAACTGACTTTCTTCTGCCTCCTCTAGATCCTGACTCTTGCCAGCTCAGGCTCCCCATAGCAGTGCTTCCTGGCCATTTTTTGCATTGGGCCTTGTTGCTCCTCTTTCCTTTCCTTGTTTCCTCATTCCACTTCTTTCAGCTACATTCAGAAACTTGGAGAACTGAGCCTCTTCTACTTCCTCCTTGGGCAGCCAGGCACAAAAAGCATTTGTCTTTCAGAATAAAGCAAATTGTTTTTTTTGCAAGACCAGCAACAACTTTAATTGCAGGTGAGTAATGGTGCCATCCATTTGATTTACTTTATTAAATTTCTTTAAACAGAATATGAGCAGATCATCAATTTTCACATGAATGTTATCCTCTGAGATGCAATATTACCAAGTATGGAAGACAGTCAAAATCCTAATGAAAGCAAAACAGAGTACATGAGAAAATGCTTACCCCTCTTACTTCTCAGTGTAACAATAAATACAGTCTATCCTGTTTTAGACAAGGAGTTTAGAACTGTCTGGTGATTCCATTTGTGATTTTACATAGGAAGACTTAACAGCTATTAATGTGTGAAATTAAATTGCTTTATACAGCAGCTGTGTTTAATGAGAGGGATCCAAGATTATTTTTCCACTCCTGGATCCAGAGGTGTATGTCAGAATGAGACCCCATATTTATTAACTTCCTCCATTTCTTCTGAAGGAAAACCAGGGTAGAGGGTAGGAAAAGGGATGCTTCTCTTGATCTGCACAAACTGGTGACCAGTACAGGGTACAGGGTGCCCAGTGAAGTTCACTAGCCTACCATTTAGGCAGAGTAAATAAAAGCTTCATCAGTCAAACAGCAATAGATAATATTAACTGCATTACACTTGAGATAAATATGTATTACCATCAGCAAATAAATCAGAAATTCTGCTTATGTAAAAATCCATAAAGAATATTTCTGAAAGCTTTGTTCTGGAAAATTAACTTGCTGTCTTTCTAGGACAAACTCACATTTTTGTAGGATTATCAGTACTTTCCATAAGCAGTCAAGGATTTGGGAAATCCTCGAAGACTTCTGCTGGCTTCAAGAAGAACTGTGTAAAGCTGTTTCTTTGTAAGGACAGACACATAACTGAGCAGCTAGAATAGCAATGCTTGCTTTGCTTTGTTCCTCCCTACCAGCTCCATTCACTCACTGAATGACTTTTTCAGTGAAAGAGATGGAAATGATAGCTTTAACTAACAAGCTGAAAATAAAAGAATGAAGAGAGAGAAGGATAAAGGAAGCCCGAGGTTGATTCCAAATTAAATTTTGGATGAAACTGTGAGATTAGTGAGGAAACCAGCAAAACTCCCATTGCCTTCAGTGGAACCAAGATTTCCCCTTTTACCATGAAGATACAGACAATTCTCAGAAGTTCTCTCGGCTCTGATACCTGCAGCTGCTATTTCAGAATGTTTGTATTGAGGATCTCAATAGCTCTGGCAGACATGAAATTAGGATTTCACACATTAATAGATACCTTTCTTTGTTTTACACATAGGCTGACAGAACAAAAATCTTTGTAATATGTACATAAAATTTTCTAGAATCATACAGAAAGCGTATCGGCCTCTCTCCTTTTTTATGGAAGGATGTATGCACTCGCATGTTATATTGGGTACTTTAAGCCTCCTGCACTGATACTTCAGTCACACTCACAGATACATGCACTGATCTATGCAGACAGACCAGGGAGGGTAATAGAATGTCCATTGATCCCATCTGCTTAGGTTTTCTCCCATACCCGTTAACACAGATGATATAATTGAAGTACGTGCAAATTAGTGCATTACTTTTGGATTATTTAGAGAATGAGCTCTCTGTGTGATAGACACTCTGGAGCAACTGTAGCTTATTCTTCCTTGTTTCATTTAGCATGGGATCAGCTAAAATCAGTCTAGGGGTTTGCTTGCACCAAAAAGGTAGGTCACTTGCTTATGTCAGCATTTGCAAATGTGTGGCTACCCCATTCTGAAAAGAAGTGATGAGTTTTCAGTTAGGTCAGTGAGCTACTTTACCGCGGTTCAGCTCCATGATTTTGAAAACTGACACAGGGAAAAGGAACAAACATGAGGCTGAGGCTTGGGAAGAAGACATGACTTCCACTTTTTGTTTTAGATTGCTGCAGCATGTTGCAAATTCACATTCTTGTTTGCTCTTGTTTGCTTGTGGTGATTTTCAATTTCTGTGCATCGAAATGCCTTTTATGATTAGGAGCAATAGGACATCTGATAAGGGAGCTTGGCTGAAAGACATACCTTTCCCTCCTTTCTTCCAGAAAGAAAGTGCTTTCTCTGTCCCCAAAGAAAGGAAACATTTATATCCCTCAGAATTGTTTGCTTCACTTCAGAGCTAAGCAGGTGAAAATCCATGGCCCATTTCCAAGCCTTATGTGACCACCGTGAACAAAACGGCTACTTGTCTGCTGTCTCAAGGTGAGAATGGTTTTCTGCCCTTGTCCCATTCCACTGTAATTTCAAATTTCATCTTCACAGTTCATTAGTCTCAACAAAATTATTCTGGTTGGTACTCATGTTCTGAAGACCTTGTTCTACTTGTTCTCTCATTGCCATTTTCTCTTTATTCCCTATTGTCTCTCTGCTCAAAAATGTTAAGATTAGATGCATATTTTTTAACTGATATGAAAGTAGCATTCAGGAATTCAGGAGCCCAGTGAAAGGCTGAGGTTATTACTGATCATGGTGCAGGCAAATTATTAATAAGAGCAATCTAAGGCCCATAGTGTCAGGTATCAGCTGGTGATTAAAATGGATGAATAGGATGAAGCCACAATATTAACATGAAGGTTAATGGGGTTTTGAAGAAAACTAGAATGCAGAGCTTTCTCTTTGCCTGATGATACTGAAAAGAAGTGGTGTTTTTAAATATCATTGTACTGTTGCTTTTTAAAGAAAATTTAATTTGTTTAACTGTGATTAGCTGTTAGGAGGGAGATTTGTCTACCCTTTGCGAGTTACTTTTTAGAAGACAAGTTGCACATCATTTTCACAGGATTAAAGATAATGATAATGTGCATAGGACTAGATCAACTTGAAGTATTAGATGTGGTGTAAGATGTGCTATAAATGTGTAGAGGTACTTTGCAAAATTAATTTTCTAAAAATATGATTTTACTATAAGATCCCCATAGGAGTTTTTTTTTCCCCCTAGATTATATTCTAGCTACACATTAAGTTTGAAAATTCTATGTTTGTTAGTTGACCAATGAGTTAAAATATGTATTTGAATTTCAGGCTGATAGCTGGTGTGTGTGTGTATATCTATCCAAATATGACTGTAGAGCTATATGGAGTCTTACAATCTGGATATATAAACTGAATGTATCTAAATATGTATGCACTCTGTTTGTCAAAGCTCTTTAAAACAGAAAGCAGATTAAATATACTATGATAGCTTTACTGTAGTAAAATGGTAATGGACAGTCCCATTGAATTCAGTTGGATTTAGATGGTGTAAGTCTTTTCTTCTTACACACTCCAAGACTATTACATTCTAGATAATGATGTTTTGTTAAATGACAATAGTTTCATCTCAGATTGGCTGTCGTATTTGTCCAAGAAGCAGAGAATATTCTAGCTCAGATGTGAACCTTTTAAAATATATATATATATATTATTTTAATTTTTATTGTAGATTTCACGGAAAACTTTCTCTCTTCTATTCTCTCTACAAACCCAGATTTTCTTGATGTTATTTTCCCTATGGATAATAAGCGATCCTCCTCCACTTCTTGCCTGTTTTCAGATGCTAATTTCTACTAAGCACAACAATGCTATTTCCAAAGTGACCATAAGCCCCATAAACCTTTGGTATTGAATCAGACTGGCAGAACTTTGAGCAGATGAGTAGAGTGGCAGCCACCTGGTTCTGCTCCGCTGTGCAGTGCTGCCTTGCAAAGAAGCAAAGGGCCCATTTGGTTTTTTTTAATGTTAATAAGCATGTCTGGGGAGCAAATATTTACTATCAATTTCTCCTTAAACAAAAACAGGTTGTGCTGACTGGGCTTTCAGTTAGCGCATTGCTAGTGACATTTCTTGGAATACAATTCATTGTTTTCCCAAAGTTAAGATGCTTTTTAGTTTTGGCAAAAATTAATATTATTTTGCTATGTACTAATGAGATGACAGGTTTCTAGATGTGCTGACTGCATATTTTCAGATAAGCCAGATAAGACAGCATGAATCTGGATCATTGTGAAGTTTCTCCTTCTCAGACTTGTTTTTGATTCACCTTTTACTTGAGCAGGGAATATTTCAGGAGTAGTTAATCAATGGAAGTGCAACAGGCAGTCATACTAGAAAAGACTTGAGTTTATACATTAAAAAATAGTGGTACCAGACAATTTGTAATATGAGTAACTGAGGAGGCTATGAAAGAGTATTTTTAATATATGGCAAACAAGAAGCTGTATCTTTTTCTTCAGCGGCAAATTGATGCAGTCCTGGCTAATGTAATGAGTGACAGAGTTAAAATAGCAGTCAGGTCAAAGCAGAGAATTCACTGCAATGCTGCTAGTCCATCAGGCTTTACAATTTCACCTACTATTCAAGTATGAGGAATTTTGTTTGTACGGAAAATCAATTTAGTAGAATTCATTCTGCAGAGCAAAAAATTCTCAGTTAAATTTGCAATAGAAGTAATAGTTTTAAGTCTTTGTTGCACTTGTACAATAGAGACAGGTAGAGACTGGATGAGAAGGAAAAATTGTTGGAGATTTTGGAAATCTAGATAGTGAATATGCTTAGTCTTATTTCTATATAGATGAAATTTGACTGGATAATTAAGTTGTAAACTCTTTCTTCTTCAATAGGAGGAAAAGACTGAGCTATTATTGATGTTTCTTTTTCTGGCTTGATTGCCAGTTCATTTTAAAAGATACCAGAACAGGAAGAATTTTCAAAAGAAACTGAAGGACTTCTGAAAAACAAACTGGCTTATTTTAAAAAACAAACAAATGTAATTTCCTCTCCTGTTCAGCCTGAACATAAATCTTACCCCCACCCCCTCTCTTTCTCCCATTAATTTCATACTAAGGAAATTATGCTAAACCAACACCGTCTTTGGTAGAACTCCTGAATTTCTGATGCTGTCCACAGGGCTGATATGTGGCAGACTGTTCAATCAGTTCCTTCACTTGTTTGTTTGTTTGTTTTTTGTGCTCTTTATATAATGTAGTCAGATAAATTCCAAAAGAACCGAAAACCCATCTGTTCTTAGCCAACCGTACATTTGCCACTCTGGACTGTATCTCTCTTCAGTACGGATGGCTGCCGTAACTGGTTTTGGTGTGGGTATTTTGGTTCTGATTACTGCAGACGGTCTTCTCAAAGTGAGCTGGAAGTTTCTCAGTGTCCCATCTGTAAAACATAAAAGCTGGATTTAAGTCATCTATTAAATGTGCTCATCAGGGATGTTCTTGTAAATTTTGAGTTCCTCTGGGAGAAACAATTCTTTTTTATCACATTCTATTTTGCAGTTCACCAAGAGTGAATGTGCAAAGACAGCAGTTGTGCTCCAGTCTAGGGTAAAATAAAACTAGAATCACATTGAAAAAATGGCCAGTGTTTTTGTATATATTATGAGCTTATGTACTAGAAAACACACAACCTTCCATACACACATGGACTCCAATAAAACTAATCTTTGCAATCAGACAGTAAAATGAGTTTAATTTATGTTTTACAGTAATTTGGTGGGTCAAAAACCGAAAAGGTCTCAGACCCTAGCCAGTGTGGAAGAAGAGCTGATTTTACTGCCTGCACAATCCTTTCTCCTTACCTTTTTAGTGATATTACCTTCAAATTCAAAGTTCTTTTCACTTTTTGCCAAAATGCCAGAAAGAGAATATTTCTGCTGGACTGCCTTAGACTACTCGCCAAATATTTACACATCCTTCCACACCCTTGATTCTGGAATCAGGAATTTCTGAATTGGAGATATTCCAGAAATACAGATTCCTCCTATTTTATATTCAGACCCCAAAGTCTTTACATGAAAGTTATCCAAATCCAAATGTGATGAAAGGTAACTGAAGTGTCCTGGAATTTGCCCCTAAATAAAAGCCTCAGTACTGTAGGCACCTGTTCTGCTCCCGCCCTCCAAAGGGTGCTGAAACTTGGAATGGATGAGAATTGGAGCAAGTCGCTTCCCCAGGTGGCAAAAGCTACATGAACAAAATATGGATACCTGTGGGGGGAAAATGAGAGGGACAAAATCTGGAATGAATTTTTTTTAAGTTGCTTCTTGACAGTGCTGTGGTTGCAAAGGGTTTTCATGTTGCAGAAGTCCATTCTGCATCTGCTGGAAGGGGAGTCTGTCCTTGGTCAAATACGCAGCATTCAACATGTGCAGTCAGTGGAAAAAGCCTTCGCTTGACATTTTCACATAGTTTGGTTTGAGTTGGGTTTATGCTTTTTTTGCAGAATGTGTGGAGAGAGTGTTTGGCTCACTCATATGGAAATGTTAAATGAATTTTTAATTTTCTTAGAATATTGAATTATAGCTTGAAACATTCAGTAAAGGAGGGAAGTTGGGAAAACATAACATGTGAGAGAGTTCTCTTCCATTCAGAGATAAGAATCAGAGAGATGCCAGCTGGAAGGGACCTCTAGAGGTCTCTGGTCCAACATGCTTGAAGCAGGGCTATCACTGTTGCTAGGTCAGGTCAGCCATGATTTCGTCCTGCTGAGTCTTGAAAGCTGCCAAGACCAGAAAGTCTGTGACCTCCGAGAGTCAGTGCTGCGCTGTTCTCCCTGTTAAATTTCTAATGGGGTTCAACCTGAACCACCCAGGCTACAATTTTTAGCCTTTGGTCCTTGTTACATCCTCTGCTGCTATAGGGAAGTGTTTGGTGCTGTCATCTTTAGCCTTTGTAACTGTCCTTTGACTGCCCTACTCTAATAAGCAGCTATTACATTGTTCTTTCGCTGCTTCTTTGCCAGATTAAACAAGCCCAGCTGTCGTAACCCCCTTCACAGAGCATGTGCTCCAGGTCTTTGACCTCTTTGCTAGCCGTCTGCTGGATCCTTTCCAGATCCTCCACCTCTCCCTTGAACTAGGACCCAGAAGAGTGTCCAGACGTCCAGGCGCAGCCATGCCAGTGTTGGGTAGAGGGGGATAGTAACTTCCCTCAGTCGCTGGCCCTGATCCTCCTAACATAGCCACATGTGATTTGCCTTATTTGCAACAAGGATGCACCGTTGCTTCATGTTCAACATGGCATCCACAGCAAACCTCCACTCAGCCATTTGCTTCCTAGAGTGTAGCCATATGTGCAGGGTTGTTCTGCCACAAGTGCAGGACTTTGCACTTCTGAACTGCACGCTGAACTTCATGAGGTTTCTGTTGGCCCAGTCCTCAAATTTATTGAAGTCCCTCTGGATTGAGGCTCTACCGTTCATCAAGTCAGTCACTCATTCTAGTGCAGTGTCATGCACAGATTTGCTGGGGTGCTCCCTGTGTCACCAGCCAGGTATCCAGGTAGCTCTGCATAATCACAACTTAAGTGCTTTCCTTGGTGGAGCTAGAAAGGTACAGTGAAGGAGAGTGGAGGAAACGAAGGGATTGCACTGGCAATCCACCTCATCAGTTGGCAGGCAGAAAGGGCAGCAGGTTTGTTGGGAGTACTCATTCATCCTGCAGGTGAGTAAGCTGTGAGAGAACACTATTTGGGGATGTGGTGCAGCTAAACCAAGCAGCAGGTGATTTAGCTTTAAAGCTAGGCCAGAACTACAAAACCTCTCTGCAAGGTAGACTGTTTGTAAAATAGTGTGTCTATGTGCAACTCCCTGAGGGCAAGCTATAAATTCACATTTTGATTATTTGAACTTATCTGATCATTCTAAAAGAAATACCCCCTAGAAGTGTTTTGTATATATTAAATGTTGCGGGTGTTAGGCTGACTTGTCTTAGGTCAGAAAGATTACTTTGCTTAGAGTCTGTTAGTACTCACCTGTTTATCTCACAGACTTCCAGAGCAAATATCTGTTCTATATATAAATATCCACATGTAGAAATTCTGAATTCTGCTTTTTGTTAATGTTTTGTTAATATGTCTCAAATGCCCAGTTATCTGCTAAAAACAGAGCACAGTTATGAGCAGAAGAATAGAGGGAAAAATACTGGAAATTTAGAATGAATACTGTGGGGAAATCTTTCTCTCTTCTGATTTATTTTTCTTTCAGAGAAGCTATGCTACACAGAGGACAGCTTTTGTGTGTCTTGAAAATCTGGAGAATAGATTTTTCTGAATGGAGGCCAAAATTTTGGGGATGAAGAAATTTGATAATAAATGCTTTATTGCCACCATTTTGAAAAGATGAAATAGAATTTAGCCCAGTGTGTGGAATTTTACTTTTTTGTCCTTTCTGGACTGTTTTGGAACAACACATGTCATAAAAACAGGGCATTAAAACTTGGGGATAGGCGGGGAGTAGGCGTTGTGAAGAGAAAGGGAGATGTTCTTGTGGAATTAACCTATAGAAGGAGAGAAAAACGAGTAATAACTGGAATAATCTCTTGGCTTTTGTCTTTGATTTTTCTCTACCATTTAAAAAAAACCTCTGTCTATTCTTCCTCTTCCCAAGCAATTCAGATAAAAAACATTAGAAGTAAAGGCCTTAATAGGTGGAAAAATACTTAGACATCCCACGAAGTAAACCAGAGACTTTACTAATGTTATCTGTTGTTTATGGTGTACATTCTGATTTTATGATATTAGGTACTAATGAAAAGCTTTTAAGTAGAATAAACATACTTGGACAGGGTTTAGACAGAACTCTTTTAAAGCACTCGAATGCGATAATGAAGTCTGGCCTTTGAAAATGGTCTTAAGAGAGAATATCAGGAATATATAGATAAAAATACGGGTGGCTACTCTGCACAAAGCAATAATAAGGTAAGCTGTACGTAACTCTTCAGTGGTTTCATTACTCCTGGAAGATCCCTTCTTTGTCTTTCTCTTTGTGCCTAGGTAAAAGACTTGTATTTCTTTCTAGGAGAAAAGTTGTAAGAATGAAAGGGGAGTGATTAGCACCTAAAAGGATTCTCACATTGAATTTAAAGGCTGCTCAGAAGTGCCTCTTTCAATGTTTAGCAAAGGACTGCTGAGTAAATTACCACTTTTTTTTCTTAATACATGTAATTACTCTACTTGCAAAAAGAGCAATGTCTATATATACATGGGTATTAACTGTGCATCCATTGTATGACCAGTAACCTCAGGGCTATCCTGACTTTTCTTTCTGTCTTTTGCAAACTTTCCATAATTCCCTGGTGCTCATAATGATTACTTGAAAATTACTGCCACTTGCATTACATAGTACCATTATGCTTCTAGACAACAGCACGCTTTAACTCAGGCTTACACTTTATTGCTATGCTTTGTGGAAAAGCACATTATCTAGACACAGTAAATCTGCAAGTTTGGGTATAGATTTATAATACATACCCTGGAGCGAATGGCTTGGGTGGGAGGGGATGAATGCTATGAGACATGCCACAAGCCAGCGACCGCAGTTCAGCCATGTAATTGGGGAAAAAAGGGGACAGAGAGAAGAAGTCCTAAGACTCCTCTTTCCAGACATGCTGAAGCCACTTTAGTCCATGGTAGGGCAAAATCATGACGCAGAGAGAATATTCCCAGATGTCAAGGGAGGAGCATAGGGAAGGTCTGTTTCTATTAGCGTAATGACATAATTAGTTTGCCTGTGGGCTCTGGAAGCTGCAATGGGCTCTTGGTGAATGTGCTTACGTTGTCTTTATTCAGTTACGTGAAGACAGCCCTCCTACGTGAAGGATGCCGGCTTGGCTGGGAATGTAGTTATCCACTTGTTAACGCTCGCAGAGGAAAGATTATAATGAAAAGCTTTCACAGCATACTAGTATGGATACAAAGTAAAGTTGCTGCTCTCAGTGCCATAATCCTGAGTACTTGCTAAACATAATACTGTAGCACCCCATCCCAGGCAACAGATCCATTACAATTTAGAGAAGTCTCTAAAATATTGGAAAAAAATCTGTCTTTTTTAATAACACATGTGTAGTAAATCATCACAAAATCTGAAAGTGGCACAGATTTCAGGGTTTAGCCACAAAACTGGAGAGTTTGATTTTCAAAAACTTGTCAAGGTCCCTTTGACATGTTGGTCAGAACTAGTCAATAAAGCTGGTCTTTCACAGGAAGTGATTTGACTTGTATCAAGTTAAACTTGCTGAAGACCCAAGCCTGATATCATATAAAGGTAGTTTTTAGTTATTTTTATTGGTGGAAGTGCTGGGAACTAGGAAAAAAAAAATTAAAGCAGTATGAGATATTCTTCCACATACTAAAATAAATATTGAACACAGAAGAACTCAGAGAAATGTTTACACAACAGGAAACCTGATTCTGGCACCAATAGCAAGAGATATGATAGCAAAGAGGAACAATTAGTTTCTCTGTACTTTTTATTTCTTCTGAAGTTTGTTAGGGATGTCTAAAGGCTCACAAGTGCAAATCAGTAAGTCATATGCAGCTATACTTTTTTTTCCTATCCATTTTTATAGCAAGTGGGAAGAAGTATTTCAAGAATGAATGCAGGCTGTTATATGTTCTTCTTCCTTGGGCCTTTTAATATTTATTTTTCATAGAGGGGAAAATAAGAGTGATAGTTGCTTTATGTTACTTGCAGTATGCTACAAGCACTTGAATTGGCTCCCGAATGTGGTCAAGGACTTATTTCGTTATGGGAAATAAGTTAACACTGTTTCCTTAAGTGAGGAGACACTGTGTTCAAATAACAAAAAATAGCACTTCCTGTTTATGGACCACTTGCACATTTTTAAATATATACTGGAATTTCAAACTATCTGAACTTTAGAAAATTTGTCTGTACTGAATTAGTCCAGCTTTCTTTTTAATGTCAGAGGCACTATACATTAAAAACAATTGCCTTCCATTTGGAATGTTAAATGCGTATGTTGGGGATTTTCAATAATGAGGCTTTAATATGAAGCTTCATACCAGTATTTATGGAATTCCCTTTTTCCATTAATTTCAGAAAGCTGTTAGTAGCCATAAAATATGGATAAGGCATTTTGATTCTAATCATCACGATCTGTGATTGGTGTCTGACTGATGTATAAATAATGGAACTAAGGAGAAAAAATACAAGACTAAATTAAAACAGATCCATGCTTAATTAGCTCTTAGTAAGCTAGACAAATGAAACATAAAGAACTTCACAGTCAAGCAGTAGAAGACAATATTATTCTGGCTACTGATAATAGCCTGGTGATTTAACTAAAAGTGTGCCTTGAAATTAATGCTCCTATACTTCATACTCATCACAACAGGTGTTACTAAAGTATTAGCAAGAACAAGACAAGCAGGTCATGGAAACTGATTGCTTCCTTCTTCTGCTGTCTAATGAGTGTTACAGAGAAGCCAAGGCCAGACTCTTCTCAGGGTGGCCCAGCAAAGAACACTAGGCAATGGTCACAATTTACAGTAAGGGAGATTCCAGTTAGATACAAGGGAAAAAATGCCTTCACCAGGAGAATGGTTGAGCACTGGAACAGGTTGTCTGATGAGGCTGTGAAATCTTTATCCTTGGAGATGCTCAGAGTTCAACTGGACAAGCCCTTGAGCAACCTGATCAAACTTTCTGGTTACCTTTGACCAGAGGTTTGGACAAGATGACCTCCAGTGCTCCCTTCCAACCTAAATTATTCAATGATTCTATGTTAGAAACACCGGCCAGGCGAAGGAAAGAATGGATTAAAGAATACATAAATTGGATGTATGCAAATCAGTATAGCCAGATGAAATGACCCTGGCATACTTACAGGAGAGATTCCTAAAGTCTTTCAGTGATGTGCGACAATCTTTGAGCATCTCTAAGGAGTAGACAACCCAAAGAACTGGAGGGAAACAGGGTAGCATTTGCAACAAGGAGGGAAAGGAGGACCCTGGGAATGGTACTTCGGTCAGCCTTACCTTGCTGCCTGGAAAGACAAAGAATGAATGGTTGATTTGTTACCTCCTAGAAGACAAGAAGGAGGTAAAAAACAGCCAATATACATATATCAAGAAAAATGTATATCAATTAATCCAATTTGTTTCTTTGACCTGCTAACTGATCTAATAAGCAGAGGGGAGCAAAAGAGGTGATGCATTGTGACTTAAGCAGAGCTTTAGACATTGACCTATTGGATATTCTCAAAAACAAACTAGGAAGTTGTGGCTTAAAAATAGTAAGCAAAGGTTGAATTCTAACTGTTTTAAAGTTGAAAGGTCTTACCAGGTGGGATCTCACAAAATGTATACTTTCCTGTGTCCATTATTCTCCCTCCAGTAGTGATCTAGGTTATGGAATAAAAAGTATAGCTGTACATTTAACCAATGTCATCAAGTGGGGAGGGAGGGATTGCGAATGCTCTCTAGGGTGGGATTAGAATTCAAAATAACCTTTGTAAACTGAAGAAATAGTCTTTGGCAAAATGCAGTAGAGACAAGTAGAAAGCAGTGCAGAAAAGAAGAAACAATAAAAAGCACAGAAACAAAAGGATCTGGGTTTACACTGAATCAAAAACATTCAACACCATGATTCAGTTGCACAAATCAATTCAAAGATTTTTTTTTTTTTAGCAGGAGTATTGCCCACAAGAGACAGGTGGCAATTATCTTGAGCTACACAATTCCAGTGAATCTCACCAGGAAATTTTTGTCCAGTTTCATCCCCATGAATGTTGCAAACAAATCAACATCCAGAGGAGATCAAAAGAAAATATGTTTTTTAAAATGGCTGTAGTTTTTGGTTAATCAATGGATTCAGAATTTTGCCTGTGATGTCTAGACCCAGAATGTCTAAGGCAAGACATGTAAATGTGGGAGAAGAGGATAAAGGAAGTGACATATTAAATAAAGCAGTTAAGTAAAGCAAATATGCATATTTATCTATACACATAAACATGTATTTTACTTAATGAATTGCACACAAGATGTACTGAATAGAAATAATTACAAAAAAGGTGGTAACTACACATGCTTCTTTCCGTTGTTACACAGCTGAGACATCTTATTTCTAAAAACATAAGGAAATAGGAAGTATGTTCTTTTTCAGGCAGTATTTTATAATGCAGTATCTTATAATAATGCAGTTCCCACTAATGTCAGGATCTGAATCTGAGAATTCATTAGTCCCTAGTTGGCAGAAACAGAAAAATAATTTTGGCTTTCCTACCTCATCTTGAAATTCTCTCTGATCAAGTAATTTTTTAATGATGCTTACAGTCAGATGAAGCTAACTCTTCATTGTACGGATATAGGGTGCTTTTCTTCTAGGGGAACTTTAAATTAACTAGTGTGATATTAAATTTGATCTAGCACATATATTCAGGCACCCTAACTTTATCTTGAAAATACTACATTCACCCTCTGTGCCCATTGTAACCAAGGACTTTCCAAAGTGTTTTGGAAAGATTAAGCTAAGCTAGCAAAATTAATGGAAACTCTTCACTTCCCATCTATGTAATTTTAATATGAATGAAATGCTAAGGATGTGTATGTCAAGAAATTCTGAGTGCAATTTTTTTTTTTTTGTATTCCATGCAGTAAATGTTATGGTAAAGGGGTATGAATGACCAAGGCTCACAGGCTCACACTCAAGACTGCTAATGTGTGAAGGGCATGTTTGAATGTGAAAATTTGTTTGGAAGCATTTTCATCATGTCCACAGTCTTACCTGTATGACCAAATTACAATTTTCATACAGTGCAGCATTGCTGAGTATATAATATCTTCTGCAATCTCTAATAGGGATAGGTTCTCTTTGCCTCTCAGTAATATAGGCAAATATATATCAGCAATAATACATTTTCTTTACCATGTTTGTTCTACAAGTTTTCAAACCCTTAGATGTTACAAATACCCACCTGCTCACTTGAAGCACTGAATCTGTGAGCCTGAATAAAGAGCCTGGGATCTGCATGCAGTCAGTAGGACTTAAAGAATTTGATATAGACCTCTGGAGGCCCTCCTGCATATGAGTAAGTTTAAGCATGGAAATGTGCAGGGTCTTGGACTATCATTAGATGAACTAGTTTAGAGCTCTTTTCTCAATTGACAAAAATTGTCAACTGATAAACTGAACACAACACACATCTTGGGACACTTGGGGTGAAGTGCCTGTAGTCAGCAGTGATGGTTAAACACTTGGATAGCTATGGACTTGTTGGTATTGTTTAAATAGGAGCTTTGGATTTTGCACTGCAGAGACCTAGGATGACTGTGGGCAGATCCCAGTTACTTGTTCAGAGGCAATCACTGAGGATATATTAGCTCTTTTGAAGTTTGCCTTTGTAAATGTAAAGTCAAGTGCAGAGGAAGGTCTTCAGATAGGAATACTATGGGGCTTTAAGAAAAAAATCGGAAGCTGTTAAAAGGCACCTTTCCCCCTGTGAAGTCTTTATTGGGGTGGATAACTTGAACTATTTTTTGAATATCAGGTTTTCCATCGCATCTATTTATCAGCCCAGGCCTGAGTTCACAAAGGGAATTCTACAGGAAAAAATAGTTTAATTGGATGTGCTGGGATTTGGTAAATAGGGCTGATGTATCTGACTGATCTGTTCTCTAATGGGAGCAGGAAGGAGGGGGCCATGACAACTGTTTTGCCTGTGCCTGGAAGGCTACAGAGAACAACAGAGAAACTAGATCATGATTGTAGTTCATCCTGCAACGATAACTGTCCGTGATGTCTAGTTGAATTATTTCATTTATTTTCAGGATTTGTTTTTTTTCTGTGACTGGATTCCTCTGGACTATCCTGGGCAGTTTTGCAGAGTTCTGTAGTAACTGTGATGTATGTCTTACAAATGTCACAGATACGGACAAGATAAATATCCATATTTTGGAGTAGTTTTATGTGAACTTTTTGAAATTCTCTAAACCTGTATTTTTGACAGGCAGGTAGTTCTGACTAATATTTAGAGCAATTCTTGAGCAGTTATTGCATGAATAACTCTGTAAGGCGAACAAGTTAATCTTTTTTATCCTGGAACCCCGTATTATGTTATATGATTTCTGTAGGACATTCTGGCAGCTGTTTTTATTTGTTTGACTCTGAAAAGGGCAACATATTTTGCATCTGTAACATCTAATTCAACCAAAGAAGTTATGAAAAAATATGTAAAAGTTAGTCAGAGGGTTCTGTTTCTATTCCTTAACTAAATGTACATTTTGACTTGCAGATTCTTCTATTGAAATGCAAAATATATACATGTAGTATGTCATGCACATTGTTTAAGCAGGCAATGCAGATGTGTGAATTACCTCAGCAGAGGTGCAACAGAATATAGAAGACAGCCAACAGAGTATAATTGTGTGCCGATTTTCATTCATTAATCAAATACTGAATAATGCTTAATGTTTGCCAGGATGTTACAAACTGAAAACTGGTAAATATTGCTAAATAGCATTGTAAATATTTTTGCAGGTTTGACATGACATAAATTTCTGTACTGAGAAAGGTGTATTAACAAGAGCCTATTCAAATCCTAGAGTTCTTTGGGGGAAAACTAAAACTCCTGAGAGGCTGTTTACAGCTTTACTAGCAAGGTTTCCGAAGTCAAACATACTCTCTTTGAACTTGGTACATGAGCTAGAAGTATCTTTCAAGAAAATTTACTTATCTGCTCTCCTTTTCTTTGTCTCTTTCAGTCAAGAATGGTCAAGTCATTTGCTTCTCCTGTATCTAACCTAGAAAGCAAACAGTCCTCCAATATTTTGTTGGACTTGAAGTCCAAAATCCAAAACACCAATGTCCTAAAACAGAACCTGATGTTTAAGTTCTATCTAAACTAGGGGAATGTGTCCATCATTCCCCTTTCCTGTCCCTGTGATCATGAGTTTATGCATTATTTACTCTTTTGAGTCCATTTTCCTTTATGATGCTCTCTAGTTGAGTAAGTCCCAGGTCCCAATTCCTGCAAATTATGCTTTTGCAGTTCACTTTGGATATAACTTGCTTTTCCCTTTTTATGTTAAAATCGCATCCATTTTATTTCAATGAAATCCTTAAGGCTGCTTCTTTCAGGAACAGGCAATGCATAGGTGTACAGATGACTTTAGGGATATTCTTCTTCTGGGCACAAGTAAGGTTACAGGAAATGTTTCCATAAGCATATTCTGCTGTATAGGTCTTCTTTTTATTTACTTTTAAAAATATGAGATAAATTGTTTTTCATTAAATATCTGCTGTCCAGATTCTTTTGCCCTGCTGAGAGAATGTATCCATTAAGCAAATAGCAGAACATACCTACAATTGATAATACAGAAGAACATTAAGAACTGTAATGGGAAATTGAGTCTCTCTAAGTCCAGTGTTAACTTTTCTGGTAATAGCCCTTCTATGTTAAATTATTGGCATTATTGAGATGAATGACAGTGGATGATATTTAAAAAAATATGGGTATGTTAAATCTTGCTTCTGGGAAGAAGGAGCTGAGGAAGTGAATCAACAGATGGGTCGTTTCTCTTATGATGCTTGTATTGAATTCAGGGATTGATTTAGTTGGCATAATAACTCATTAAAAATAAACTTACACAAGAAATAGTGAACATTAATGGGAAAAATGAAACCTAAGGATAAGACAGGTTGTCTACACAGAATCTGTTATTAATTCTAGCTGTTTGTACAGACAGCTGTATGTTTATATTCAATACTGTTTGTGGTATAGAGCTTCTTCCACAGAGCCAGTAGTAAGAGGATCCCTAGATAGTGTTAACTACTGTGATGTGTCAGTACACAAGAGGAAAGGCAGAGCCTTTCAGGTAGCTAAACACTCTAAAGATAAACCCAATGCTAACAAGAAAAGCCCAAGTACTCTCAAAAGGTCTCCCAGACAACTGGGGCTTTAAATTGTGGTAAAGCTGGATGAAACGCATCTGACTCCCAGTAACAGAGAATCACATCTGCTCTCCAAGTTCCTGCATCCCTCTCACCCCAGCTCGCTGCTGTCACCATGAAGTGAGGTCAGTCGGGCCCTTCTGCACCTGGTTTGGACAAGGAATTCTGCCATGGGCCTGAGGAAACTTTGCAGGGAACACATCACAGAATGTTTTTGTTTGAAAGCATTTTTGTGACACAAAAAGAAAAACAAAACATAACTTTTACTAGTTCTACAAATACAAGTGTCTGTGTTCTGTACTTGGTTCTCTGCATTTCCAGAATCAGTGAAGATCTGGTAAAATGCCCAAAGGTAATCCTGAGTATTCAGGAAAGCCCCTGTTTTCTCATCTGAAATACAGCCTGCACTATTTCCTCTAGATCACTTTTCATCATCAGTATTGTCCTCTTCAACCTTCAAATCACTAAAGTATGTGAGGGGTGCAGGTTGATAGAGATGGTTAAAACTGTCCCCCCAGCATTCATTCTAGTTCCCACACTTCTCCCTCTGCTCCAGGCTTGCGAAGCCATGGAGTAAATCAGACCAGACTGAAAAATGACCGGATCGAAATCAGGTAATTTTTACCTGAACAGTCCAGTTTACATACAGCCACACAAATAACTCTCAAGTAACAGGCATAAGCAGCCCAGACCCAGGGGAAGCTGGGCACTGCTCAGAGAGATTTAAGAACTATTGTCTTTAAATGTGGCCTCTGTTGTAGCCCTACTTGTAACTAGGTTTGACTTGATGCTGGCAATTGTTCATGTTACCTGACTTGGCTTTATCACTCATCAACTGTCACCCTGGAGACCAGGTAAGGAAAGGCTGCCGAGAGTCTCAGAAGTCAGACTGGCTTTCGAAGCAGAGAAAGAACAGTGCCTCTTTTCTTTTTCACTGCCAGTCGTCTTCCATCATCATGTACTCTCCCTTAACATTTAAAAACAAGGAAGGACAAAAGGTCCAGATGACAATTAATAATTTGTGCCTTTAAAAATATTTTTAAAACTTATAAGTGTGTTGAAATTTTGTCCACTGGGGTACTCCCATTTCTTCTTTGATCTTGTGAATCTGTCATAGCCATGATCTGGCTGACAAATTCAAATAAAAAGGATACAGAATTTCTCTTACTGTATAGAAAATATGTAACAAAACCTCAGATTTCTTTATGTATACAAATTAATTTGAAGCAACAGAATAGGTTCACATGCTTGAAGATTTATTGATGGTGGGTTAAAGATAGCTTTCTTACTTGCAATGGAGACACTAAGAAACTGAAAGAGTAGGAAAAGAACTCCACACTTGTCTTCAGAGTGAGCAGGAGTTCCTCAGAACATAATTGGAAACCATTTTTATGAGCTTAGGAGTGTGTGTGTGTGTGTGTGCGCACAGTTCCAGTCAGCTTCTTTCCCAGCAGATGTGTAACGATAAGGGTGGTTCATTGTGTTTTGGAATTTTTCTGCTTCAGTTTTGCAGAACCCTTTCGTCTCCCCTGAGCATGATACAATATTTAGGTAGGTCCAAGCATCTGGTTAGACTGGGGCGTTTGCGCAGAATAAAGATTCTTCAGGACATTTGAGACGCTTACTGACAAAACGTAAACTAACTATAAAGACATAATAAAGACTAATAAAAACATCTGAATTTTAAGGGAATGTCAAAGAGGAAGTAGCTACTCTTTAAGGCATGTGGCCCTGATAGTCTTTCTCATATCACACCATTCTTAAAACAAACAAAAAAAGCAAAGCAAAGCAAAATTTTCCTTATCAATATAAATGAAATCTGATTTGACCCCAGGAACTTTCAAATATAAGTAATTTAATTTTTTTTTGTTGTTCTGTGATTCAGAATCTAACCTGAATGTCCAAGGATGTCATTGAGATGGAAGCAAGAATGGTGAGTTTTCCCTTTTAGTGTTTGCTGACCTTCATTTTTTTTTTTTAGCTCCACAGTCACTTTATTCAGTCTTGATTTGAAAGTACGTAAAATGGAGATTCTGAAAAGCAGCTCTCCTTTTGCACTCAATTTGCACAAATGTTTAATCTTTAAAAAGAAAAAACACTCATTTTCAACCAGCAAATGCATTTCTATTGAAATCTTCTTTGTGTCAGTCCATGATTGGAACTAAATAGTTTCAGGACGGAACAGAAGTTTAGCATCAGCAAGAGCAACCTCTCCATAGAACGCATGTCCAAGGACATGTGACTAACATGAGACTAACATTGCAGAGAGCAGATTACTATAACACTAGTATTTTCATAAGGTTATGTAAAAAACATGTTTTGTGGTTAAGTTTTTATGATGTTCAGAAATTAAACATCATCCATCTAGGATTGTAAACATGTTTTCAGGAATAAATAACTGTTATGATTTATTGCTGGGATTGCAGTATTTCTTTTTATTTTTTCAAGACATTCTGAAAACCCACAGTAGGAGTCTCCCCATGACACAGAGAAAATTGAATTGCTTTCACATCACCCAAGGTCTAGCCATGTCAAAACTATTCCAGAAAGCTTTCAGTTATATAATTCATCACTTCAATTAGGTCTTCAGTACCTGAATCATTAGGAAGCAGGAAGATTAAAAAATAATGAACTTTCTTTCCACAGGAATGGACACTGACATTTTGTGAAGGTGATTTTAGAATCACTGTCCTTGGGAAGTAAAGTCCTGCTGATCTGATACTGTCTTATAATTTATCTTAGCTACAAAGGGTATTATTTTCCCCTCTTAAGTAAATAAAAGGCCCTGCACACAGGGCTGATCATTAAATCTGAATCACAGATGTACAAAAAAATTCAGGTTGGGAGGGACCTCGGGAGGTCTGTAGTCCAGCCTCCTCCTCACAGCAGGATCAGCTTTGAGATTGGACCAGGTTGCTCCGGGCCTTGTCCAATTGGGTCTTGAAAGCCTCCAGGGATGGAGAGTGATGGCACAACCTCCCTGCACAACCTGTGCCACTGAATCTCTCTTGTTTCAACTTGTGGCCAAGCTCTCTCATCCTCCCACCACGCACCAATGAAGAGCCTGGCTCTGTCTTCTTGCTAACCTCCCTGTCAGTATGGACAGGCTGCTGCTAGGCACCCTGAAGCCTTCTCTTCTCCAGGCTGAACAAGCCCAGCTCCTTCTGCCTCCCCTCACAGGGGAAGTGCTCCAGCTCCTGGCTGTCTCAGTGGTCTTCTGTTGAGCTTGCTTCACTTGATCATCAACCCCTTTCTTCAACAGGAGGGACCCAAAACTGGGTGCAGTATAGTGAATACTGAATTGAAGGGGATAGTCACATCTCAGTCAGGTTGTGCTCCTGTTAATACAGCCCAGGATGCTGTTGGTCTCCTTTACTGCTTGGCCACGATTTTGGCTCTTGCTCACCTTGCTGCCTAACGAGACCTGCAGGTCTTTTCTAGCACAGTTGCTCCCCAGCCAGTCAGTCACCAGCCTGAATTGTTGCAAGGGTTTCTTCCTTTCCAGGTGTAGGACTTTGTGTTTCTCCTTGTTGAATATAAGATTCCAGTCAGCCCATTTCTCCAGGCTGCCTGAATGGCAGCCTTTTCTTTGGGCATAGTCCTCCCAATTTCATGTTATCTGCAAACTTCACTAGAGTGCATTCCATCACCTTCTCTAGATTCAATGATAAAGATGTTAAATAGGACAGTTCCCAGGGTAGACCCTTGCAGAGCTCTAACTGTAATTACTGTCAATATAAAACTCATCTATTATATCCACTCTTGGGTCACTAATAGAAACTTGTGAAAAATGGTTTTTTTAAACTTATTTCCATCAGTGATTTGCTACTATGTTCTTTTGGTGCTTGTGCACTACCATCATGCTGTGATGTCTGGGCTCAGAATCACCCCAGAGAAACTTTGCTGGGAGCATTTATTTTTGCAGATGTTGGAAGGAAAGGGTTATCATCATTATGAGAACATGTCAGCTCACATTCAGCATAGTGAAGAAGGAATTGCCCCTTCTCCAATTTGCAAATACTAGTTTTTATCTAGCAATAATGAATATTAATTTTACCAATACTTCTTTGTAAAAACAAACACCACCTCCTCCTCCCTCCTAAAAAACCCTCAAGTACGTATCTATTTGTATTTGATGACACCTCTTTAAATGCTGAGGTATAAATCACTTACTAGTAATCTAGTCTGTACTCCTCAGCTAGGTATACTAAAGTTAGTCATATCTTCTCCACAAGGTATCTACATAGTGGCTGTGAGCTGTAATGAAAATAGCCTAAGATAAAGAGTGTGTAAGACTTCAAGGCCCCTTTTCCAACAGCATAATTTCATTTTACTTATGTTTCTGAATGAGGGGAACAAATACACTGGAGTTACCAGATAAAATCATAGGGCAGTTAAAATCAACCCCAGGTTGCCATTGTCTGGACTGGGAAAGGGTTCTTCTCAGTGGTGCAGTATTACTATACTGAGGCAGAAGATGCTATGGTACCAACCCTTCTTTCCCCCCCCCCCCCAAACCCTCTTTAAATGAAGATTCATATTACTACACTTTGCTGTCAAAAATAGGATAGGTGTCTATCTCATAATACACTGTGCAGAGGCACCCTCTCTAGTTGTCCCAGAGCAGGGCGCTTGTGCCAGCATGGAGAGCTCCTGTATTTCATCCTGCTTAGCAGCATAAATTAGCTGAGGCAGAACTTGCATTAATGCTGTGCTGTGCTGGGTAATCAAGTTAGCCTGAGTGCTAGCTTGGGGGAAGGACAGAGCTATCTCTACAGATTCTGCCTTGTGTTATATAGACATATTTTTTATCTTTGATGTCTGCCTTCATCATTGTGAGACAGGAGGATGGAATTCCCTGTTAGCTGTGCTGGTTTTAGCATCCCTTTACTGTGAAAAGTGGGGCTTAACAAAATAATGAAGATCGATGATGAATCAGGAAGAAGACTCAGATGAGAAAAAAGGATATCTAGATCTTTGAGAGAAAACAGGAGATGGTGTTCGTGTAAGGTCAGTCTGAATTACTGGTTCTTTGCTGGTAAAGACGACCCTCTAGGCAAAAGGAAGGAAAATTATTTTACATTTGTTTTGAAACTAGATGATCATCTTATGTCTGAAATATAAATTATTTCAGTAGGATATTGTTAATCAATCATATCAACTGAGCATAGTGCACTTTAATAGTGTTTTCATTTCTAGAGTAGAGCAGAGGTGGGTAGTTACAGGTTTGAAAAATCAAAATAGCACCGTCTTTTGTGGAAAAGGGCAGCCTCTTCTGTCCAAGAGATACAAAGCATAGGAATGGTCTCACTTACCCCATGTTAAGCACACATGGTCCAGAAGTGCCAGCAACAAAGCAAGTTAGCAGTCTCTGATGACGAAGAAAAAGGAATGAAAAGAAATAGGTGAAAAACTTGACCTTTTGAAAAGATGAAAAGGGACAGTTCCTTTTCAAGTCACAAAGATGAAACCAATAGGTTTCCAGAGAAATCTTTGTGAAATATAGGAAATTTAGCAGGAAGTTATATTCCATCCGGAGAATTAGTCTCCTTTCTTTCAAATTCCTAAGCATAATTTAAAAATAAGTATGTAGAAGAATTATCATTCTGTGTTAAATTTTATAAAACCTTTCCCATACACACAATAAGTCCAGGATCACTTAACAGGCTTGGTCAAAATTTTCCTGTCTTTGCAAGCTTTCAGCCAAGTTTCATGATAAATTTTCAGGGATCCTGAAACTGTACGCTAAGAGTAATAAAGTGAGCTGACTGAGTAATAGGGGAGGAAGATGGTTTTCACACAGCCTGGGCCATTAGCCTTTAGAGGAAGAGCACACTGCAATCATATTGCTTCAAGCCAAGCTCGTGTGGGTGGCACTTGGAGCACCATGGTTGCAGTGACAATGACCGAGTGACCAACATGCTGGCAGGTGGAGGGGGGGGGAATCTTACCACAGCAAAATTAAGAGAAGGTATGGTTGTTCTTCCTCATCCCCTCACTCTCTGAATTGCAAAGAGCTAAATGTACCCATGTGTTACTCATGTTTTAAAATGTCTAAGTAAAATGTGATGTTGCTGTAGCCTGTGAAGAAAAATCTCTTGTTTTGCTTCAAGACGGAGTAAATGAGAACAGCTAGAATTCCACCTGCTGAAATGGCTGGCGTTGAGGAAGGATAAGGAAAATATTTAAAAAGCAAGGTCTGTCAGCCAAAATCAGAATATTTGTTTGAGAAACAGTAACAGCATTTTTGTCCATGCAAGTTCTCCCAAAGCCAGGGTGGCCTGCTTTGTTGCTTCTGCAGGCTGGACTTATTGTATAGATTCTTTGGGATCCTCGCATCCTTCACTCCACTGCTTTTTCTCAGGCATCCCTGCATGAGTTCATTGTGGTTGTCCATCATCTCCTTCTGCTCCATTCTCCTGTGACTCTCTGAAGTCTCAACCCTTCCTCCCTCCTTTCCAGGGCTGTGTTGTGCCCACGCACTCCACAGCAACATATGGGGTCGGAGGAGGGAGGGAGAAGACAGGAGGTTTCCACGTTGTCCCCGTTATCTCCAGGGCAAGAGCTTGTATATGTGCCTTTGATACTTTCCTAATTGCTTTGCCTCTCATTCTCTAATCCAAAGTCTGTTTGTACTCCTTCACTCCCATATCCACATCATTACAAGTGCTCTTCCTACTTTTCTCCCACTGTTTTTTTTTTTAAATTGTGTGTCTTGGAATAGCCCTTTTAGATAAACCATACCGGCATGTCAAAACACGAATGTGAGAAGTGTAAGACTGAATCATGGGTATGGTTGGACTGGACATGGTTGATAGTGGTAGGGACCCTGTGTGATGAAAGTAACTCTATCAAATAGTCGTCCTTAACTTGCTTTTGCTGGGTCTATAAATGTATTCCAACCAAAAGACCATTTCATGACCTGCAGAGAAGCCTTTATTATACCTTGGGTACAAATATGTGACAAATGCTGTGGTCTGGCCAAACACTCTGCCTCCTTTCCTGAAAGTTGAGGGAATGAAGATCAGTCCTATAGCCATGTAAAAGCATGGACTTCTATTATGCTTACTCTCTGGATTAGTAAAGGATTTGTGTCTTCTTCACATTTGTCCCTCTGACATCTCTCAGTAGCATTAAGGTGAAATGCAAATATTTAAAATAAAAGGATGGTGGCATTCATTTGTATAGCTCTTGATATAGTATGAAGATCTGGAAAAGCAATTTTTAAAAATTGTACTTTTTTTTTTTTTAATCTCTGCCAATCTTTTTCATCCAGGTATCAACAATGTTATTTATCTACTTTAAAGAGTGGCCATCTTCAATGTTTCTCAAATAAGGACTTTTTTTGGTTTGTAGCTTGGCAAAATACCCAGATGTCTGGAACTCAGAAAATTGTGTTTTTTTGGAGTTAAGATCTAAAAAAACGATTGAGTGGATTAAATCATGTTTCAGGCCAATGTGAATTTATACAGGCCATAGTATCAGAGTCTGAAGATTGTTTTTTAAGCTGAAAATACTGGCAGAAGAGCAGAATTCTATAAAGAGAATATTTGTTCTCACCAAACATGTAGCTCAATCTGCCAAAGAAGCTACCTTGCTACTTTCTTAAATGTGTGACCCTGGCATTTTTTTTGTAAACAAAATGTTATAAACTAATCCAGTAATAAAAATGCATTTTCTTATCTTAATCTTACATTACCAGGGTAAGCACCCATGGCTGAAATGCGATGAGTCAGTTATTGTGCATCAGTAGCATTACATGATGTTTTTTGGGTCCACAAAATGAAGACTAAAGAGATAAATAGGCTGGATTTTATTATTATGCAGTTGATTTTTTTTCAGATATGCCTTTTGCAGCCAATATTATTTGGTCAGTGTGACATTGCTATTGTAAACTAGCATACGAGTTGCTAGTTAAGTCCTTATGACTATATGGTCTTAAAAATTCTGACTTCCTGTCTCAGTGACAAGTTAATGTAGGTATTACTCTACCCTCAGGAGTGCAAGGAGTGTTCTGCTGTGTTCTGTGTTCTGTCCTCTCTATATCATTGGGAGCTGGCTGCTTAGGGCACAGAAATCTTTTCTGATGACCTAATCCAATAGGTAAATGTACATGTTGTTCTTCGTACACTCCAACTTTCAAATCTCAGCTGGTACTCCTGGATTTTTTTCTCGTGACTTTAGCACCACGAACAGTCATCTGTTTTATTTATTAATTTAGTTGACTCCAACTCTTTCTAATTCGACTGAAATGAAACTGGTTACATTTATTGTTATGTATTTCTTGATGCAAAAGTATATATCATAATGTTGACAAAATAATAAAGCAGAAATTCCTGGGATATTTTTGAGAAACAGCTTTCTTCCCCAGTAGGGAGAATGAATTAGCATTTGCTCTCTTTTTTCCTTACGTGTGGTTTTCTAAGAAACATACTATTATTACCTGTAATAACAGAAAATCCATCATTCCAATTCAGGTTTTATACAAAAACAGGACAAAATTTAAAAAAAAACTCCAAAAATGAATTTGATCTCATAATTTTCAAATAGGCTATTTGATGAGTCGCTGTTTTCATTATTCTTCCTGTTGCTTTCTGGAGCTTTTCTGTAATATGACTCATCCTTTTAATGTAGTTCTTCACCTTCTGTTGTTATAAATGCTTCTGAGGTATCTTGAATTACTCACTTTAACTCTTCAGACTCTCATTTTAATTGGCTGGTTAGTTCTTACTGGATGCTCCTTACTGGTTAGTCCTTACTGATGCTTTTCTTAGCAATTAAGAATGTAAGATTCCTACTTGGCTCCTGGGCTGCAGGTCTGGGGTATGTGTTCATACACACTCGCTGCAGTTTGCAGGTAATAATGGCAATGTTTTTTTTTTTTCTTTTATTTTTTAGTCACTGAAGTTGTCAGTTCCATAGTAAGAGGCACTAGCAATGCAGTAAGTCAGGGTTTCCCGCATTTTTCAAGCTGCTGTTTTGCAGTTCATAGTTGAGCAGCTTGTTCATCTTGCCTGTTCTGGCACTGCAGGCTTGCGTCTCCTCTCCCACAAGCTGCTTCTGCAGCATCCCAGGGCAATTCCTCCATACAGTTACCCTTTGTTTGCAGCAGTGAGAAGTGAGAGAAGAGCCAGGCCTCTGTAAAAGCCTTTGCTATGTGCTCCCTGCTGAGATGCCCAAAGCCATATCAAATAGGGTAACTCAGAAGCAGAGGAGTGGAAGCCAAAATATATGCAGCTTTTGGCTAAGGGCCATGCAGGTGTTTCTCTGCTAGGCAGGAAAGACACACATTTAAGAAGCTCTTTAAATTAGCCATCCTGTACATTTTGAAGGTACCTGAACACGTAAGCAGTAGAAGTGTATCATGGACAAATCCAAAAACATTCAGGCTACCTACTGATGAAAGAGATTTCTCCAGGGTAACATACTCAGAAGCATTTTAGCATCTCAATAAATTGAAAGTTTGATCTGAGGAATATTCTAGAGATCAATCATACAACAGCAAATATATGAGGTTCATCAAGATGCAGCTGGATGTTTGTTATTGTTATGAGGGAAAAAAAGAACAAAAGACTGATCTGTTCCAGTGTCTTACAGTACGCATGCTGTATTTTTGTCATCTTCTTGCATTGTAAAGATACAGGCTCGGTATTCTGAGTGGATGAAAGAAGGTTTAATGGAAGTATTTGACCAAAATTTGAAAAAAGTCCAATTTAAACTTTTTTAGAAAATGAAGAAATATTATTATTACTCATGGCTTGGTTAAAATTTTAAGTTTTAAAATGCCTTTCCACTTTCTGTTATGTCAGGGACTGCAAACAGAGGTAATAGCTTACAGTGAAAAACAAAAGGGTTATATTTTTAGTTAGTAACTAGTAGGGTGTAAAGTCAGTGGAGGAAGATTTCTCAGGGTTTCCAGCTAGTTCTGAGTTGAGAAGGACACAGGAAAGTTTGAGGTACTTTGACTGAAACAGCAAATTCTTTGGCAGGTCAGTCTGTTGTGCTCGGTCCCCGGTGTGGTCATTAAGAGGAGCAGAAGGCAGTGTACCCGCTGTCCTGCTGCGATGGGCTGGCACGGGGAAGGAGCTTGCCCCCACACCTAAACGAGGAGGGCATCCTCCAGCCAGCCATCAGCCATTGCCCCAGGCTGCCCGTTTCCACAGACTGTGGGAGGAATGGCTCTCAGTTATGAATTGCCTTAGAGTATTTCTCACATAAGGATATATGGGATTTTAGTACAGTCTCAGTGTTTGACTGTCATGCTAGTTTGCTCCCACTGTTGGTTCTTGAGATCATCTTCCTTGCCTTTGAAGTATCCCCAGTCAGACTGTAGAAATGACATAGCCAAAATACCATACAAGGTTTGTTGTTCAGTACAGCAAAGCAAATAGGCTCAGTGTGAAAAAGCATCATATGCCGTTATTAGTTTGTTTCTAAATGATACTGCAGGGAGCTTTTTGTTTGTGGTTGTTCCCTTGCTGGAAACATGTGATGTCATTTTGCTGGCAAAACCCAGCTGTTAGCTGTGAGCGGTCTGTCTTTTTGGCATAGGCCTGAGTGTTAAATCAATCACATATTGGGCATCAGAACACATGCAGATGTAATTAGAAGGAAAGGCATGTACAGGCTTCGGCTGCTGCAAATCTGTGTACTGTGATTTGCAATTCCTTTTCTATTCTCAATAGCTCTTACATATCATATATTAAAAATAGCAACATACCTATAGTTAGAAGGTTACTGATACTGAAAAAATGGTAATTTAACATAAAAACAGGTAGTGAACTCTCCTACAAATTTCACTATTGTTGGTATCAGAAGCCATGTGGATCCACCTAAATTATGCTGTTTCTCTGTCATGACATGCTTTTCTAGCACAGTTTCAACTGGTTAGATCCTGCTGGAGGAAAGGATAAGCAGAATTTGGGGACACATACCCTTTTCACGTTTCACATTTCTACTCTTTATGGGGTCCCTAACTCTATCCCCTGATGGTTTGGGATATTGGGCCGTAATAGCAAGGAAGGAATGGCAATAGATCTTGTTGATCCAGAAGCATATAAGTACAAAAGCCATTTTCTGCCCATGAGAAAGAGGACAGAAGGGGAAGTCACCAATAGCAGAGGACAATACCACCGTAAGGTGGAGTTAATTGTAGAGTTTAACTCCAATGGTGGAATTAAACTAGGCTCACTTTTTCTGTGAGCCTCCAGTGAGATGCAGAACAGACAATTCAGATACTGGGGTAAAACATGGGGATTTAAAATGATCTATTAATTAATTATTTCAAAACTGGAATGTTTCATAACACTGATTCTGCCCAGACTTCTCACAAAATTTCTTCACTGCATCTTCCAATGACCTTTCATAATTTTTATTTAAAAAGGAAAATGAGAAAATACACTTGAAGCCTAAGCTTCATGTATCTTAAGTTCATTTTTGTTAACTATCCTCCTTCCTCTTGTTCTAGTGTTATTCAGATCTTGGTAGTAATGAGGTAATAAAAAGATAGGCAGTCTTCATGTTTCCAACAGCTCTATAGACAGCACGGCTCTCATGTTTTCTGCCCTCCCTCCAAACCAGTGTGTGCGCAAGTGCTTCTGATGAAGGGTTTATTGGTTTAGTTCTTGCAAGTATTTCAAGAAAATAAACAAATAGGAAAAGAAAACCTGTATAAAAAATGTATATGCAGGTCAGCTAGTGACATGAAGCTCTCTTTTTTGCTTATAAAACATACAATGTGGTACACGTACTTGGCCATATCCAGCATGTAAGATAGCACACTGCTAGGCTCATGTTACTTTTTGTTAGGAGACAGGTGGAGAAACAGCAGCAATATGAGAAGGGAATTAGGAGTCTTGTATATATTTTGTGTTGGACTACATTCAGATCTTAAACGTGTTGAGCTATAAACAGTGTAACTTTTATGAAGTTGTTTGTGTAAAAACTCATTGACATTGCTTCTCTTTTAATTGCCTAAATAATTTATCTACAGCAGACTGTGTTCATGTATACACACCTCTCTCTGCACACATACATATGCACAGTGTTTGTGTATGAAAGAAAAAAAGTCAAGCAGCTATAAGCCCTCAGTGTCTCTATAATTTTTGTAGTTTCCGAATTGTCTACAAACGCTTCTTTTAAAGGTTGCTCTTTCACTGCACTTATATCTTTCTGTGTGATTTTAATTTGTATTGAGGTGAGCTTCCCGAAATTTCTGGATCTAATTTCTTTTGGCTACAAGCTAGTATACTTCTCCACTGATGCAAGCATGTACCAGAGTAGCCTAACAGATGGTGATGTAGATGTATGGCTTTAGCTGTAAGAAAATAACAAATGGCCTTTTTTGTAATTATATTCAATCCATTCCATGGTGATACTATCCCAATGCAGTGGCCCTGCAGAAGAGTTCTCAAAGCTATTTAATTCTTTCCCACCAGGGCTGGAAAACATACAGTTTTGAAAAAGAGATTTATTTCCCCAGTGATTCTGTACATAAGGTGAGGATACTAACATTATCTCAATATGCTGCTCTGTTTGGACATCTGAATATTTTCTGCAGTACCAGTTGTTGTAGTTTTTTTTTTTTTTTTTAACATTTTACAAGGAAATTGATTCCATATTAAAGTTTTAATGCTTTGTATTTAGTCCACTTTTATAACATATATATTAAATAAGGCAGCAAAGCAACTCTCCACAGATGAAGTATGTTAATTTCTACCCAAACTAAATTTCATTTTTCTTCCTGTTGAAAGTGATTCTCATATTTCTTCCTCAGGCATAAAATCCAAGTACAGTATCACATGAATTTATAAAAAATGTTATCTTTCTCTTATTCATGCGGAGAAGCATTGATCTTTCATGAAATACACTTTATTGTTTACCCACAGTAACAGATACCACATACTTCATTTCAGTGAGGAGTGATATGAGGAATGCTCTGAGAAGTCATAATTTCAAAATTTCTGCAGAGAGCCATATAGAGCTGAATCAAACCAGGACATTAAGTTTTGATTTCTTTTAAATTCCTGATGTGTGTGGAGCTTCTGAGAGGGTTGTTCTGTTTGGACTATAATTTCATACTGGAACTTGGAGATTGGGGCATAGGACCTAAAGCTGTCTCCTTTGTGTGGGGCTTGGGAAAAGACTGTCACTGATCTAACTCAAGCACCTTGGTGTGCTGTACTGGCTGCTCAAGGTTTTGGGAGTGGCTAGTTCAGCAAAAGTCTTCCTGTAAGTCATGTATCTGCCATTCTCCTCCTAAGAACTACATGCTTGGCTTCATGGAGAAGCAGGCTCCCATCACAGTACAGGAAGAAAGCGAGCTATTTCATAAGACAATCTCTGTATTAAGATGCTGTCCATAAAACAGACAAAAGTTTGCAAATTCTGTGGCTTTTAGATTAAGACAGCTTTTCTTCTCACTGAATTGTTTTAATGTAACCAGCTAATGAGGCTCTGATCGTTTTTGTTCTAAAGTTTGCAAAAGAACACTTTAATAAAAACACTGGCATTTTTAGCTTATTCTCATGAGCCTAAAAAAAACAAAAAACAGACAAAGCCTGAGTGCTATCCAACCCACTTCAAAGACAAATGGTCCTGGAGCAGCACAGGCTTCTCTGGCAGCATCAGTAGATGTTGACATCTGTGGTAAAAGGGTAGAATTGGTTGAAACCCAACATGTTAGCTTGGTGAAACTTCAGGAAATTGAAATATTCTTAAACACTTGTTTAAATAAAGACTGCCACACAAGTGGTTCGGTAACATACGATTATCCAATACACTGTACCAAGCACTCAGCCAACCACGAGGCTATCTAGTAGATAAGATGGAACCAAACTAGACAGGATAAGCATGAGGCTTACTTCAAAAAAGAGCATCTCCTTAAATACCTGACTGCCTCTGTGTTGTGCATACATGACAGAGGGACAGGGTCAGAAGATAAATGAGGATAATTTGAGGGCAGATGTATATACTGTGAGCAGGGGTACTTGAAAGACAAAATAAAATGCAGCGTTTTCCCTTACAGATAAGAATTTTAATATAATTCATAAAGGAGTGACTGTATTATTTAATCCTCTAATTAAACTACCAAGTGAAAAAAATCTGAATGTTAAAGCTTTCACTGATAGAAAAAAGATGACATTTTTTAGAAAACTTTCCTCCTTTTTTTGACAAAAAAGAATGAAAATGATATTAATATATTGCCCTATTTTTCAACAGATTTTTAGTAATAATAGGAAGTGTCTTCTCATACCTCAGAATTATATGTGTCTTTTCACATGGATAGATAAACTTCAGTACATATATTACAGGTTTAGCTTCCTCAACATGCATTCATTAATGCCGTATTTCCAAATGCAGCTTCTGTGCTGGATATAGAGAGAACTTAGACAAGATACACAAATAAATATGAAGGCAGTAGATTGCATGATCTTTTTCAACTATATACTTTACATGTGGAAGTTTGGGAGATAGAGAATATTTGGAAAAACATTATCACTGTTACTTGATATTTTTGTTCTTACATGTTTTCTTTGGCTTCTGCTGCTTCTAGCCATTTGCATTAATCAAGACAGTACCGGTCTAAATACGTTTCAGTGTCAGAGATTGATAATTGTGCTAATCTAGCTTTTGAGTTAGCTGAAAATTCAATAGTGTGAGTGGTCTTCTGAAATAAACACCAATCCTTAGACTTCACGTGCTCAGTTGATAGATGGCACCCCAGTGCCCACATTGTGTGTGAAATTTGGCTTAAAGCCCCAGTTTGAGCCATAACTCACTACCTTTTGAAACCCTTGGAGGCCCCTAGGGTCAAGGCCCAGTGCACTGAGGTGGTTCTCCTCTACTTTGCATTTTAAACAGGAGGCAAGTTATAACTGAGTGCCAGTTAGGAAGACGTTTTTGAATGTCTCTTGCCTGTTAAATGTCTCTTCTCAGCTGATGCCATAATCAAGAAATTGAAGCGCAAGGGAGGAGGTTCTGGGAGAGAAGGACAAGCTCTCTGTGCCAATCTTTTCATTCCTTGGCTCTGGTATTTGCTGAAGTTACGTAAGCACAAGAAGAAGGAGAGAAAGGACTGAATCCCATTTTATGCTATGCTTTGTCCTTCACTCTATTCTTGGTATCAGCTGTGAGGAATGATATGAGCTGTATCTGCTATCTTTTATCAACTGGCATGAGGAGCCATTAACAGAAGAAGAGGACACTGAAATCGGGCGGGGGTCTCAGATGGACAGCTCAGACCTAATCCTCACTGTAAATTCAGCAATAGCAAAGCAGTAAATCGGGTTTCTGAGCCAAAAGCCATGAATCAAGCTTGGGATAATTTATAATGGTTATGTCTATGTGGACACACCTTTAAGTCATTGAAATACTTTGGCTGTATATCAAGCAACAAAATTTTGCATCAAATCATGGATTAAGACCATGAGGATAAAAGGTGATCTTTTACCAGTCTGCTTTTCCTTCTATTTTTTTGCCGTAGTACATTGCTGATGAATCTTCCCAATTATCTTTATAGGAGAAATAATCAAATTTATACAAAACTAAAAAACTTTTTTTTAAAAAAAGGCTGTTATTAAAAACTTTTCTGAAATATTGTTGCATGGAACATGGATTTATTAAGTGAGAAATTCTGCTGGTACTCTTTCTCACAGTCAGTGAGTGAAATTGCTTGTAGAAGTGTCTTTGTGTCTTCTGCAGTCCAGGGTCCAGCATGAGTGTTGAGTTGAAGTGACTGCAAATATCCCGCGTCCTTTCTGACTGGTAACTGATAGGGCTGCCTCCTGCTGACTTGGGTATCTGTGTTATCATCTCTTCAGTTTTCTGCCTCTTCCTAACACACAGCAGATCAAAAAGGATTATAGATGCTGGAAAAAAATCTGGAAGGGAATTTGGGAGTCTGGGACATTTAAACATAGTGTGAAATTGTAAAATCTGTTCTCTGGGATTGACTTCCACGTGAACAAATGTTTGCTGTTCAGTTCCTGACTCCATCTTCCATCTGCATGGCACTAACTAAACAAATAGCACAGGTTTGTAGCACGAATACATTGCTACATGCCTGGTCTTCAGCTTTCATTCAGGAATGGTGCACCAGAGCTGAAGTGCTGTGCTAGAAGTTCAGCTGAACCAGAGCTCTTCAGGAGTGAAGCTATTTCAATGCACTTCTTACAGCTCAGGCAATTTTCTCTTCTTCTCCAAAATAATTGTTTTGTGCACCCTATTAATTATAGGGCTCGTAGGTCCATGCAGCAACTTGGTGCCAACAGCACAGATGAGATGGGAGGGGGAAACAATTCGTACGCAGCATGTCAATGTTGTGCCCTATGTCTGTATGTGTGTTTTGGTGATATCCAGTGACTGGATACAGCTTAAACTCAGCCACACCACCCAGGAAAGCCCTTCCCTCCCAATTAAAGAACGCACACAGCATTAAAAACAACACTCTGCATGTTTTTTGGCATTTGTACATTTTTTTATGTTGTTAATTTTTTGTTTGTTTTCCCAAATTCTAGGCCTCCCTCAGTCATGTTTGATTCATTTGATTTGCTGGCAGAACATGCTTTCACCACAAATATTAGAGTACATTGTACGTGCTATATACAACTGCCTGTTTTCAATCAAACCGTAATAGGCAAAATCAAGATAAAATGTAGGCTCAGAGACATTCTCTCACATGACCTAGATCTGAATTTCCCTAATAGGTCATGGCAGAGATTGGTATACTTCCCAACAGTCAAGATATGAACAGTAAGTTAAGACATGAAGAGCTGTTCATGCCCCAGGTCTTTCTGTATGTATCTTAGTGCTTATTAATCCATATAATTACATTTCCTTGTTTACATGCAACGAACTGAAGAAATTAGAAGGGATTTCTGGGTACTTTATCTATCTATCTATCTGTTTTGAAGAAGGAAAGGGTATTTTATACTACACTGCATCTATCTCATGGCATAAAAAATACTATTTTTTAATAAAGTTTTTTGTCCTTTTTTAATAATCAAATCAGATTATGTGCTTGTTTATATATTTATATTATATATATATATGTGAATGAATATTCAACTTTTCATCTCTAATATCAGAGTGGTTTGAGTATTACATGTGCAGTACACCTCACTGTAGTTCAATTAATAATTGCCTTTTTGTGAGAGTAAGGTAATCTTAGAAGGCAGCATTTTATGTAAAATAATCCAGTGTGAGCCTTACTTGCAAAAAAAACCATAATTTGGACATTGTGAATCCCTTGGTTTAAAGATGATCTGGTAACAAGCAACCTGATTGGTTGGTATTGGTAACTTGCTTGGTATGCAAGTTAGTGCATTTACAGTAAGTGCCGTACAACTCTGCAGAGCAGGTTCCGTAGATCTGACACCTAAGATAAGACTGGGTGCTATTTCCTGCAGCAGGAAAATTAACCTATTTCTTATTAAGACATCTAGTAAGGATTATTGGTAATCCAAACTGGAATTGCGCGCCCCCCCCCCCCCAAAAAAAAAAAAAAAGTAGGTATGGATAGTATGTACCATTAAGCAAGTCATCAGCACTGTCTAAAAGGATTTGAGAAAAGATGTAAAATATTTTGATTTCAGTAGTGTTTTCACATGCTGGATGAAGCCAGGATTTTAAATACTATACTCTGATCATCTGTTGTGATGTTTGGGGAAAAGAATGCCTTGACTGAAATTCATTTCTATTGATAGATATGCTCCAGATAGAAACAGATGAGCATGCGCTTTTTAGAGAACATTATTCCTAAAATGGAAATACCTATCATTACTTGCTTCAGCATTTGTCTGAGGAGGTTCTGGAAGAGCTCGCCTATGCTATTACAAGCTAGGGACTATACAAATGAGCGCAAATGTTGTTAGCTATTTCAATAATGTCCCTTCCCCAAAGTGATGGATTGTAGGCATGCTTCTCATGTAGTGATATGCAGAATAAAATGGGTTTGCATCTTATGGAGGACTTGCACATCATCCTCATTGGTGTCATAAGCAAATCTATTTTACTCCACCTTGCAAGGGTATGAATATGATTGATTACTGTGTATGATCTCAGGCATAGGAGCCTGCTGGGTCAACAGGACTAAATGAAGCAATTGAGCTCAAATGATCATATCCCATACAACAGACATTCCTGATTAGCATTTTTTTTAAAAAACATTGAACATTGGTCATCAAAATAGCTCTTTCCAAAGAAGTAATTGTGTAATGCAACTAGAAAACCAATTATTCAATATGGGTAAGATTCTGGTACCCTTAACCATGGCACTTCGTGAATAAACCCACTGAAGTTGTTATGTTAAATGCATGACAAGTGGGACAGAATTTTTCCCTGAATTTCTTTCTAAAAAATGCCAAGTAATATTACATTGTATAATGGGAGTAGATTTCATGCAGCATTTGAAAATCAGTATTTCTCTTTTGGATTTTCCTTCCAAATGTAAGGTACTTATAAAAGTCTCTTTCTGCTCTAGCCTCTTTTTGCTGAATCTTGGTTGATTGATCTCCTTGATATAATTCAGTCTGCAGAAATGCATTGCAGTAAGTAAACGTTACCTTTAACTTGAAGCTGCAGAAGTGCTGACTTTTTCAAGGGTAGAAAAGTTTTGCTGATGAAATGTAGTCTTCCAGCAGTGTGAAAGTCTGCAGGCTTGGACAGCATGGAAGTGACATATTGTGCTGTCTATTCATGAAGTTTGCTTGAGAACAGCAGTGCAGTTTGTTGCTGCATATGGAAGAATTTTCATGGCATTCTGAAATTCAGTGTGTGAATTCTGTGTGTGAATCATGAAACCTGTATAAGAAAGGGACCAGCTGGTGTTTGAAGGATTTGACCTAAAGAATGGGTAGTAAAGCTTTCATAATAGAGACAGGAGATGTATTGAGGCTTTTTAGCTGTATTTGAGTTCAGAGATCCTCCTCATAGAGACCTGACCTGCTGAGTTTAAGCAGCTTCCCTCCGCCTTGCACTGAAATAAGAATCTTCCTGCTGCAGCACTGAGTTGGTTAGTGGAACCTTGTTCTACAGTACCTAGTGCATCCTCCTCTAAACAGGGCTTAATTTAGTCACCTCAGATCTCCTGAGACAGTCTGGCATGATGTAAATAAGAATGGCAGAATATATCTTCTGTTTAGTATTTGGTAAAAAATAAAATAAATTGACTTAAGATAATCTAACCACAACCTGAAATCCAACCTGATCTATTTCCTTCTCCCTTCTTTCACTCATCTGTCTGCCAGAAGGTGTTCTACCTTTCTGTATTTCAGGGTTTGACCTGGAAGAGGAGAACTAGTTCATGATTTGTAGAAAATGTGTTGGAGCTACCTCTGTGACAGCAAGAAGAAAGTAGACAGAATGCAGGTAGTTCCAGTAAAACTGGGGAGAAAAAAGAGTTGAGGTTGCAAAACCTGCACAGGAAACTAGTTACAGACTTGAATCCAGTTCTGAACACTGTGCTGCTGTGGTGCCTTACTGCAAGTACCCAAGCTAAGGAGTTTCACATTAGCTTGGGTGGGCCCATGCTATACTGCAGGCTGATTCAGTGCTGGGAACACACCTTGTATTGGTTACTGGAGCATGCAGGAAGATGCATGCTCTAGCACACAGAGCAACCTTCATGTGGCTGTGCAAGCCCACTGCGTCTTTGCGCAGTGAAGCTGCCTTCAGAGCTTCCAAGGTGCTGGGCACGCTCTGATGCATGTTTCCCAGGTACAGTTAGGTACAGTTTCTGCTTCTTTAGGCACTTATCTGTTGTAATCACTGTTACATCATTTTCAGTTCAGGAGATCTGGCAATAGGGTAACACTAGATGCCTCAGTATCTGAGCTAAATAGACCTGCACTGGCTACAGTGATGGATGAATTGTGCCCAATGGTTAGGTGAGAGTAGTAAGGGGTAAATGCTGAGCAAAGACTGTGGAAAAGGCATTAACAATTCATGATTTTCCTAGAGTATGCAACAGGCTGTAAGAAGAAAATCACTACTAAACAGAAGGTCTAATTACAGATTTTGCACTCGACAGTCATAACATTAAAGACAATCAGCATAATCATAGTTTTATGTGGGAGTTTATTTTAAAACACCACTTACAAATATTGCTGTTGTCAGTTATGTGCAAGTACACATAATAGCACTGTATAGATTATTTCCCATCTGATTCTTCATTATCTAAATTCTTCATCATCTTTTCCCCTTTTTAATCTTTCTTAGCTTTATCTGCTTTGACTCTATGGTTATAATGACAGCCAAGGCTCAAGGGAGATGGTGCCTGATCTCCTTGGAGCAGCTGGAACCCACTCCCTCAGGAGTGGGAAGAGGAAGTCTTCTTCCACAAAGATAATTCTAATACTACCACATTTGTACTTCTAAATTAATCCAAAAACATCAGAAAGCAAAATTCTTCATAGAATAAATAGTTTGGCACATTTTCAGTTCAGAAAGTGCTAACACCTTCTTACAGTTTCTTAAAAAAAAAAAAAAAAAGCTGAGGAGAACAGTATGTTCTGTTTCATTTTGTCAGCTGAATGGAAGCATGTTTTTTTGGTTCGATTTGACATCCGTTGCCCTCGAGCTGTTGTGGTGCTTTATGGCAGTTACAGTATGGCTGTCTTATAGACTCATTCTCTCTCCTTAATAAGAAGGTTCCCACTCCAGACTACGTTTTCTAACACTCCAGTTACAGGATGAGCTTGATTACAGGTTATAGTAACATAACTCAGTAGTGAGTTAGCATGTGTGAGAGAGGTGCAGAAAGAGCGAGAGAGAGGGGAGGAATATTTCAAGTAGCTCTGCCAAGAATCCTGACTCATGCAAGTTAAGGGAGTCATAAGGCATTTGAATTACAGCTCCTATGAGATATTCTAGCAGAGCAGGCAGATATCAAGATGATCTGAAACCTATCTTTGGTTCAACAGACTGAAAATTCTTTAGGTGTAAACTACAATTTTTGATATTTCTATAGAAAATTTCTATTCTGAGATTAACAGATTTTTCATGTAAAAAAGTATTTCCTAATGATCTCAACACGTGACCGCAAGCAATTGAATTGAAAGAAGGGATTTCATGAGATTCCCCTGTTTTGCAGATGTAGAGGATTTAGATACACAGATGAAAGTTCAGGTACTTATCTAAACTGCACCAACCGATCTGTTGAAGTTCACCTGTCATAGCTCCTGTGAAGGTCTCCAGTGTTGTCCTTTGCTCTGCTGTGAGACCACATGCATCAGGACTGGAGTTCCAGCACTGTTGGTGGTACTGTCATTATGCATGCAGTCACTGGATTTGCAAAAACACTGGCTTTCAGGGTTAGGACTCTCTGGGGTATCCATATTGGATTCATTACAAGAATCAAGTTCAGTGACATGGGAATGTTACAGTACTGCAGAGAAACGTTATGCCTTTATGTTGCTGTAAGTGATCTGAGCTTTTTTCCTGCAGTTCTGTATCCAAGAATAATGTGTGGATATGGAAATATATTTTACATTTTTTGACCTTTGGGTAGCATTAAATGTTCATGTTATCTGTGAAAACACCTGCTGGCAAAGCCTGGTGTTCTTTATTGAAGTAGAGATAAGAGAATAGTACGGCGTATGGACATTTTAAGAGAAATAGTGAATCACACTGAATTTTCTTCAGACTACATCCTTAGCTGAGGTAAAAGGTATAATGCAGCTGCTGTACTTTAGATCAGCTGAGAATCTTGCTTGTTGTTCCAGAATAAATAGGAACATAATTTGAATTAAACAGACTGGTTTATGTCTGTTTATTTTCTTAATTTGGTATAGGCTTGTACTACTGTTCAGTTCTTCTGCACTGCTTATCAGCCCTTGTGAAAAGATGAATGTTTTTCTTAGATACTTGCTAATTAGATCTGATGGTGTTAATTTATTTCTACTATCATGGCTTTCTTTTGGTGCACCTGTTCCCTGTGACTGTGTTTCCAACAATCTTGTGAACTCCCTTGCATCCGGGAATTATTTCTTTAGGATCACTACCAAGGTAGGAAGAGAAAATGGTACAGAAGTAAATGTCACCGTTTCTCTGGGCTTCAGCCACTGTAAGAGCACAGAAGGGCCTCTGTCATCCCATCCTCCCTCTTTTGTGACCCCATCACTTCGAAGGTGTCAGACCTTTGCCACTTTTGTCACCATCACATCAGGCTTCTGGGCTGGCTTTCCACCAGTGAGCAGTGGTGGCCTCTCTTGAGGCAAGAGAGAAAATATTTTGTTTTCATTAGAATCTGAAACAGCCCTTTGTGCCCCTACAGGAACCGATGAGCCACTTTTTCTGTTCTAACAAGAGATATTACCTCTTCCTACAATCCATGCACTTCCTGTTATCTTTGACAGTAACTTCTCAATACTGTATTTGATTTGTCTTTCCACACAGGTGATCAAACACTCAACAGGATAAAGGCAGTCCAGTCACTCTTAAACATGGTCGTAAAAACTCCCTGGGAATCAAAATGTACAGAGCTAAATCCACCTTTAAAAAATAACAAAACTCACTTTGCACAAGTCTGACAAGTCCACCAGTATGCATCTAGAGATCTCCGGCAGACAATTAGCCTGTTCCTTGTGTTTCCAGTCTGTGCTACAGAAGTATCTCTATTGATTCAAAGAAGGCTGTATTTCCTAACCTAAATCTCATTACATTTTTATGTGTCCATTATTATGTGCCTGAACCAATTAATACTGATTAAAAAAATTAACAGTACTATCATTATTTAAGTATGTTTCTTTTCCAAGAACTGGTAAGCTGGCAATAAAAGCCTTATTATAATAAGATTATCAGTTCTCCAGCTGCTACTCAGAGATTAGAAACTGTTTTCATTAAATATGTGGATAGATATTCATAATAAAAAAGCAATTGATTCCCAAGAAAGTCATAAATGACTAAGGCTCTAGGCCTTAGTACAGGTGAGTGCTCCTTCCCATTGCTTTCAGTGGACTCTCGGAATAGGTGAACCTGGCTTCCATCACAGACCATGGCCAAGCTTCTGCTGAGCCGAAATAGTGCCAGAAATTCAAACACAATACAGAAAATTGAGCATGTGTATGAACAGTCAGAGGGCTGGGACCCATGAATACACACTTAACGGACTTTTTCCTTTGCCTCATTTCATCTACTCAACACTTAGGAGAAGGGAAAGAAATTCTAGTTTTAAGCATCAAATGTATACACTGAATTGGTCTCTGGTATTATCTCTGGAGGTAATCTTAAGTATATGTCTATATTAATACACTAAACAAGGTCACAGCATGGTCCTGACCTCTGCCATGAAGGCATCCACAATGTTAAATTTTCAGCACAGTTCTGGTCTTGGTCAACAAGCTTTCTCATGGATAATTCATGGCAAGTTTAGGGGGTTGATATGTCCAGGAACTGTTCCCAGTAAATAGCTTGGATGTGGCCACCCTTTCTTAAGGGGTGAAAGAGTTTAGCTGCATGGACACAATTTGTGTCTTGCTACTTGGCCTTAGTGCTAGACAGCAGTGGAAATGTATTTTTAAAATAAGCACTGCTTATTGTAAGCACCCACATGAGTGCCTGATCTTAGAGAAAGTGAAATCCTGCCCCACCCCATTTTAGATTCAAAATGAAAGAAAAAGTTAAATGTGTTGCAGACACTTGAGCAAACTGTCTTTGTGTTTCTGTATATTCCATTTTTACAGTTCTAAAAATTATTAATTATCATATAGGAATGCTGTTCACTGTCCAAGACTGAAAAAGATCTTGGATGCATCACTGCAAATTTCCATTTACTGCTTCATTAAATGTCTCAAGGTCCCAAAGTCTTTTGCAGTTATGCCATATGAAGGTGATTGTAAGCATAATATATTGACAGTGGTCTCTTTGCAGTGACAGATTAGTCCTAATAAGAATCAGGTCTGTATCAGGTCTATCCAGCTGTAACAGACAGGGATCATTTCTCAGTGGCTGGTACCTGACATTTCCATGCCTATTCATTTCTAGTTGCCAGTGAATGCAAATGATGATGCTGATTTTGTGATGTGACCAGCAAAGATGCAATATGATTGTTATGCCTCAATATAATGTTATTTACATTTACAGCCATCCACCAGCCCTTATTAGTTTAATGTTTAGTTTAGTTAGTTTAGTTTAACAAGACACACTAATCATCAAGTGTAATTAGTATTGTGTTATCGATGCTTTATCATTTTATAGCAACATCAATTAAGTATGTTTTGTAGATGTTTAGTAATACAAATACGACATACAGATGAAGACACATGGTTTCATTAACATGAACTTACTAGAAAGGGAACTGAATAAATCATTCGATATGACTTCAGTAAGTCTATGAATGACGTCAACATTGATACAACCATGAAAGAAACCAATGATATAAAACACCCCAAAGATGTCATTTAAGAGGTTTACTAAAATATTGGAGCTGTTCATTGTTTAGCTGAATCTGTTCAAAGCAAATTTAGATATCCTTTGTGATGAATGACTTGGTCTGCTCAGAAGCATATAAAATACAATTCCAACACCATAACCTGATCTCCATAAGTGCAGGATCTATTGCATCTCTGTGCTAGTATATACCTTTCATTTGATGTGATAGTATTTTATGCTAGTTATACATGAAACTCTCTCCCTGCTACATGGCCCAGAAGATCTCATAACATTGGAGTAATCGTTATTTATTACTTCAGTTGTTATGAACAAATTTATGGTCTAGCTTAGGGCAACTTATATGTGTACAGTGTGACTGATGCATACACAAGTGAGTATAGATAGCGAAAAGCATTTCTGTTTCACTATAAAAGCTGTATAAAAATCAATATTTGAAAGGCAGTTCAGGGAAATGCTGTTAAATCTATTTTGCTGTTTTCTCTGAGTGGTGACAGAATACATTTAGTGTTTAGTGAAACGTGTCATTGGTCTTCCATTTCAAAAAGAATCAGCTGGATATGACAGCACAGGTCTGAAGAGCAGATACAGTGTTTTCCTTAGCACTCCTTTGCCAGGTGTCTTTCTAGAATGATGAATTGATCACAAAAGGTTGAACTCAAGTACCAAATTCTGAATCTGTCTAAACATTTAGGAAGGTAGAATTTCTCATGTATTTTTTTTCATATCTTATGGCTGTTCCCTCTGAAAAAAAGGAAACAAAAATACACTAAGAAAATACATGTATCATTCTACTTTGACCCTTAGCAAGGCTTCAAGTCAAGCTCAACCTCTTTTCTGGGTTGTGATGGTGATTAGTACTGAATATATGTTACTACTTTAGATGCAGATCCTCTGAAAATGTCTTAAACTTTTCTAAAAAAGGCAGGCTGGAATGAAAATCTGCAAAAGACAACTTGACAAATTGTCAAATCATTTGACAATTCATAGACAAAGTTATGAAAGATGATAGACAGACTGTTGAAATATGGACTAGGTAAGTGGACAGTGAGGTGGACTGAAAACTGGCTGAGCTTTTGGGCTCAAAGGGCTGTGATCAGTGGCACGAAGTTCAGCTAGAATCAGTCACTAGTGAATTGACCCTCCCAGGATTTGATACCTGGGCCAGTACTGTTTAACATCTTCATTAATGACCTGGATGATAGGACAGAGTGCACCCTCGTAAAGTTTGCAGATGATACAAAATTCGAAGGAGTGTTTGACAGACAAGATGGTTGTGCTGCCATTCAGAGGGACCTTGACAGGCTGGAGAAATGGGCTGACAGGAACCTCATGAAGTTCAATAAAGGGAAATGCAAAGTCCTGTGCCTGGGGAGGAGTTACCTAATGCACCATACAGGCTGGGGGCCGACTGGCTGGAAAGCAGCTTTGCAGAGAAGGCCCTGGGAGTCCTGATGGACAACGAGGTGAACATGAGCCAGCAACATGAGCTTGCAGCAAAGGGCAGCATCCTGGGCTTCATGAGGAAGAGTGTTTCCAGCAGGTCGAGGGAGGTGATCCTTCCCCTTTGCTCAGCACTGGTGAGACACATCTGGAGTGTTGGGTCCAGTTCTGGGCTCCCAAGTCCGAGAGAGACATAGGCTTACTGGACCAAGTCCAGTAAAGGGCCACAAAGAAGATTAAGGGACTGTAGCATCTCTCATACAAGGAGAAGCTGAGAGAGCTGTGACTGTTCAGCCTGGAGAAGAGGAGGCTCAGGGAGATCTTACTGATGTGGATATATCTGATGGGTGGGGACAGGAGAGGGGAGGAATAAAGAAGATGGAGCCAGACTCTTCTCGGTGGTGCCTGGTAACAGGGTGAGAGGCAATGGGCACAACTGAAATACAGGAAGTCTTGTTTAAACGGGAGGAAAAAGCTTTTTTACTGTGAAGGTGATCAAACCCTGGAGCAGGTTGCCCCAAGAGGTTGTGGAGTCTCCATCCTTGGAGATGCTCAAAACCTGACTGAACATGGCCCTGAGCAACCTGCTTGAGGTGACCCTGCTCTGAGCAGGGCAGCTGGAGTAGACCATCTCCAGAAGCCCCTTCCAACCTCAGCCATTCTGTGATTCTGATTTGAATTAAACCATGTAAGTGGTTCTTCTGTTAGATAAAATAAAAGAACAATTCTAGTACAAAGAATGAATTGAAGATTAAAGCTAAACTAAGTGTTAACTAAAAAAATGATCTTTGCCTCAGTTTTCAATAAAGATCATGATATTGAAATTGAGGGCAAATCCAAACTAAAAACTTGGAAAAGAGGAAATGAAGGGAGATTTCAACAACTAAGTGGAGATAAACCTCCAAGACTTTGTCAAGTCAAGAAGGGCCCTTGGCAGAATTTTGAAAGTAGGTCCAATAGCAAGTGCATTTAAAACTACCAGGTTGGAGAACAGAAATATATTTTAAAAGGTGAGAAGAAAAGTGATATGAGTGAACAGAGAGGGTTACTCTGAGTTCAGGAACATATGCAACTTTTGAAAAAATTAAGGAGTAATCAAAGACATCAAGGTAAACGGCAAATGCAATAAAATATGGCATGAGTTTATGAAAAATATATCATGCCAAGATAACCTGAAACGTTATTTTGATAATTGATTTTATACACAAAGGAAATGCAATAGATCTCATTTTGATAGACTTCAAAAGGCATTTTGATGTAGTGCCAAAATCAATTATCTGCAAGGGTGGAAAATAGTATGGCTAGCAGAAGAATTGAAAGGTATTTATGGAACTTGACACGAAGGAAATGGCAATACGTCGTGTTGCAAAGGGAACAACTGAGCTAGAGAGAAGTCATTTGCGGGTTTCTCAAGGATCAAACTTGAAGCAGTATTGTTCCATGTTTTTGTTAAAGATCTTGGCATAAGGAGGAGTTTGCTAAGGAAATTTGCTTGTTACAGAAAGATAAAAGACAGCAAAATAGGGAAAAGAATTGATATGCCTTAACAAATGAATAGGGCACTCTCAAGGACTGGAGTAGTAGAAATGTGGTAGAAGTCAGCAGGGTAAAATGTTATGCACTCAAGAGGAAAATTACAAAAAATTGTTTATAAGCTAGGTACTAGTCAGTAGGAAGGAAATGAAAAGGAACAGGGTTTTGAGAAGGTCACAGAAGTCTATGATCCAACAATATGATGCAGACAGGAAATGTCAGTAATATCAATGCAGGTATTTCCTATGCAGTAGAAAAACTGATGAAGAAACTGATTCTGTGCAGTCAAGAAGGATGAATTCAGATTAGAATAGGTGCAGAGGAAAGCTGCCAATTTCTGCACAGAGGCAAACGAAAGAATTGTGCTTTGTTTAACCTTGCAAAATGACGATTGAGAATAGATGATTTAGTTTTGTTAATGCAATGGGAATGTACACCAAGTGTAGAGAAAAAGCCATTTAAACTGCAGGAAACTGTGAGCACAAGCAGTTAGGGACAAACTGCAAAAGGAAGAGAGAACAGCAACTATGAGGATCAAGGGGATGAAGATCCCATCACTGGAAAGGAGGCGAGGGAGCATGATTATTTAGTCTTGAAAGGCTGAAGCGGGATATGATGGCTGTCTGTAAGTACAGTGGGAGGAAAGGAAAAGAGGGAGAGGCATAATCCAGAAGGAACAGAGAGCCCGTTAGGCTAAAGGACAATACTGGCAAAATAATAAAGGGATATGAAGTGGGTATATGTACATTTAAGGCGGGAATCAGAAGACATTTTTATTCATCAGTGGTTCTGGAACATACTTCTAGACACAGTGTAACTGTGTGTGTGATGACAGGTGGGAAGTTAATTATTCTGAAGATATTTCACAATTATTTTAGGACAGTGATTATAATGGCATGGTTGCCTGGATAGCAGGGGAATGGTTTCAAATGAACCAGGAAGTTCCCCTCAGTCTGGTATTACTGTGAAATCTCAAAGCCCTAGTTATTTATGTCTTAGTCATTGAAATCAGTGGGATTTGGATGTTTGCCTAATTGTGGGTGACTAAAAAAAGAGACTCCAAAAGAGAGAAGGTCCAGAAATGCCTGTATTATGAGGTGTGTCTCTTAGCTCCTTCTTTCTAGCATTTGCCATTTAAAAATATACAACGTGTTCTGTTTACCAAAGAGTATATATGTCCCCTGAGCTTCACTGGCATGCATTTAACAGACATTTTTACTTGTGTCCTGACTTTGGCAATCACTGGAGGAGGAGGTGACTGTGGGAGCAGATAAGGATGCAAGGAATGCATACTGATGAAGGTTTCCCCATGGCCTTCTCATTTTGAGCAGAGTGTGAAAACCTACGGAGCAATCTGAAATGCAAATTGTAGAACTCAAGGTATTTTAGTTATTCATTGCCACTGACCAGCGGGGTGTTGGAGCTTGACTTTTGTTCAACACTTGATGTGAAATGAATGTCATTTGGGGGCAGCAAATGTGACTCATTCTAAGGCCAGTTCCTAGAGTCCTAAGAGTAAAGGAAAGCTCTTAACAAAGGTGAGCCTAGCAAACATAATTAAAGCAAAGACAATGTGAATGACCCAAGGCAGTAGAAGTTCAAATTAATTTTAGATGAAGTTGGCTTAAACTAAATTAGACTGAAGGAAAATCATGGATACTGTATTTAGCTTTATGTATCTGATCACTGAGTGTCTTTCAAAATAGGTAAAATAGTCTTTCCGTGAGACCCAGGAGAATTAACTTATCCTGGATCTTCAAGGCACTTAGCCAGGACAAGTTAGATGAAGAAGAACCAAAACCAATGTTCCCCATGACACCTTAATTTCTACTCACTTTTCAGTTGGTCTAAAGTGAAATGCTAAATGATTTTAGAGGCACTGCAATAGTGGCAGAGGAAAAGAAAGCCTCAAGGGAACATAAACACTGAAAAGTCAAAGCATAGGTCAGAAACTTGAATACCAGGTGATGGTCACAGATGCATGTTACAGTGACAAAGTGGTAAAATGAAACGGGAAGGGGAGAGTGATCTTGAATCAGGAGACCGACAATTTTACAGAAGCTGAGGGAAAAACATTCAGAAAAGAATAGGGCAGAAGGGAATGGGATGAGACATTGAAAAATGACTTGGGAATGAAAGCTGAAAATTCCAATGTCACAGAAAATTTTGGCAAACGCCCAATTTAACTAGCTTTTAGCAGCTGTCAACACTTAACAAAACTGAAATTAATGTTTAAAAGAAGTTGCTACAGATGCTTCAGGATACTTAACTCTAGTACTCCAATGATACAGATTCTGAATACTGAGTTGAACTGTACTGATCCAGTAGAAATCCTCTCAAATATTCTTTTTCCTATTTCATTTTAAACAGAGGCTTTAAAGATGTGCTTAATGTTGTTACTATTAAACAGTAAGTATGGGTATTAAAATAGTTATTATGGAATATTTAAATTAGCAACAGAAATAAAAATGTGTCTGTAAATCAAACACATATATCTGTTTCTCTCTGTTAGAATACATTTTGTAGAAAGAGAGGATAAATTATGCTGTGCTTTCTGAACTCAGAAGGAAAACAAATACACTCCGTTGACCTGACATTCAAATAACAACAGGATAGTTTAGAACTTTGTCATGGGAAATGAGTGGGGTGGTGAGAGTTTAAGATTGCACTTATCTACTCAACAGTAATATAAATTTCAAAAATCTTTATTGGCAAGGTGCTGCAAGGCTGTGTTGCCAAGGTTAATATAGTAATACATCAAAGTTTTTGCAGGTATATGGCTATTTAACACCTGCCCGGCGAGGTGTACGGGCAGATGCTGCCATATGTGTTCTGGGAATGTCATTCAGGTGCAAGCTATTAGGTTTGCAAAGGGATGCACGATCAATACGGCTGCTCGGGAAATATGCATTTTTGCAGGGGAATAGTTTTCACGGAGAAAACTCTTGTTCCGTGAGAAAAGGGGAATAATATGGAAAAATTTACTTGAAAATTAACGTTTGTTAGGTCTGATTTCAGAACTACATTTCAAAAGGTTTTTTTTTTAAGTTGTAAAATAGCAGAAGTTTTAGTGTATTTTAACTTGGCTCTTGATTACATTTCTGATACCTTAATTTTTCTGACATGTCTTCCAGTTTATTTCAGATTTCTTTTACATTTGTTTTTCTCTGTGTTTGTCTTTTTCACTCTGGATACTAGAGATGGGAACTTTTTACACTTTTTCACCATTTCACAGATTGCAAGAATAAACTTGCATCAAAGGAGCTGTAAAACTTTCAGTGGAAGTGAAAGGTTTTGTTAAGAATTTTCTAATTGGAAAATGTCATTGAAAATGATAACTCTTGGAAAGAGAAAGAGATTTAATCGCTCTAAAGCGTTTAACTTCTTAGAGGACTCCTGCTTTCTGAAAAGAAGGCCGCTGAGCTCCAGCAGGCAGCTTTGAAGATGTGCTGTGGGAGAAAGCAGCAAACCCCGCAGGGCCTCGGTGCCCCGGGGGACCCGGTGCGGCCACCAGGCAGCTGCCGGCCGACCAGGTCCCCCTGCCCTCCGCCTCCACCACGCCAACCCTGGAAAGAGCGAGCTGTTGTGGGAACGACAGAATTAAAAGAACTTGAAGGTGTTACAAAAATAATAGCTGCGCTGGCCAAGGCAGTGCTTGCGACTGCCCGGTCCCAGCCAGACGCGTTGCCGGGGTCCAGCTGCGCGTGGGAAGGGCTGCGTGAGCCTGGCCCGGGCGGGGGGCCCGTCCTGCTCAGGCTTGGAGCTTGTCAGGCAGCTTTCTGAAGGGCTGCTGAAGCACTACAGCCAGAGAGCGGAGGAAAAGAAATGTAGGCAACAGCAGGGGCTCGGCGAGCGGGCCCGTTTCGCACGCGCCTTCTGGTTTTGTCGTCGCTGGTTTGTGTGAGGTCCGCAGTCAGGCGGAGGGCCGCCTGCCTACCTTTTGCATACTGACTCCCTGTTAAACTCGCTGAGTTTCTGCAAGTCAGGACAGTGCCAGGACAGCGCGACTGCGCAGCAGAGACGTTTCATTAAGATCGCTGTATTTTTATTTACACACATCTATTTAGTGTGGCCTAGAAGCTTTTCTTTAGATTAATGCCTCAATCACTCTCACCCTAAGGCGAGTTGGACAAGCCTGTGTTAAGATTCAACCACAGCAAATTTGCATGCGTCTCCCCACCCTCTGCTCTCCTGAATTTGTTAGTGTTTCTTTGCATAGTCAGGCTAACTCCTGGCAAAACTTCCTCCTTTGACTGTATAATGCCTACAGCTATTCAAACCTCTCATTCTCTTAGACTCTGGGTAGATTTTAAAATGAAAAGTGACAGTGGAAACTGTTTTTACAAAGTTTAAAAACAACAGAGAGCAATTACTAAATATTTGCAGCTACTTGGGTAACCTAGTTGGCAATAATTATGACATTAATGACTGAATATAAGTGTTATGGAGCAGACAATAGCTGTTTTAAAAAGAAGTACAGTCAAGACTGGCTGGCTCAAATGATTCCTTCTTATAAGCTGACTGAAAAATGTGTGGGAAACATCTCCAGGTGGCAGGAGAGTATCTGCTAGGACAGTTTAATCAATTCAGCCCCAGCTTTGCTGTTGTGCTTAGTGTGGTGAGAAAATGAAACCTGAGGGCTCATGAACACCGGCATCCCTCTCACTTATGTAGACTGGGGAAGAATCATGCGTCTGGGGAGCTGGTGGGACAGGGTTAGCTCCAGCCACCCTTTCAGGCATCCTGTGGACAGAGGCTCACAGGGCTCGTGGTGGCACAGGAACATGAAATACTTTTTTTAGGAATGCCATCTTGACAAGTAATTACTTGCAGCAATTCTGAAGTCTGAAGAGCTGCTGAAGGGGTCTCCCTGATCAACTGCAGAGCTGTGATTTGTTTTTGTTAGAACAAAGCTTCCAGTAAGAGAATGATGTATTTGAAGAGCATAAAGTGAAAAGTACAGGCAGAAGTGAAGACTTGGGTTACTGTGAATGAATCAGCCACAGGCGGACAGAATGGCCACAAAGGACTAACGGCCAGTACATGGGCTCCTTTCACAGAGAAAGGAGTACTCTTTGAAAGCAGGCCTGTCATATTATCACATTATCATGACAGTTCCAAGGACAGAGGACATGCGTAGTGGTCGAACATGATGGATGGGAAGGGTGAGGCTGTCCCATGATCATCAGCTGTCCCAGAGGTGTGAGCAGCCTTGAAGCTGCTCAGCACTGAAGTGGGAAATGCATTTCAAAACCTGGCAAATGCAAAGGCTTGTGGAATGCCTTTCCCTCCCCCTTCGCTGTTCTTCCAACTCAGCCATGTTTTGGAAGACTTCAAAATGAGAGCAGAAGGCCCAGGATTTCATATTCACATAATGAATTGCATTATATGGCTCTCATGCTAAGCTAGCATATTTAATACACCATTATACCATTTATAGCTAGTTGTCAAGATTTCCTAGTGATAGAAGTAGGATAACATCACAAGGTGTTATTGCAGCATTTTATTTATATCCCTAAATCATGGCCTCAGTGCATGTTTACCATGCAGACAACAGTGTGGCTCTATTCAAAGAACATTACAAAGGGCCTTGAAAGTGTTAATGTAACTGGCCCAGCATTTTATAACCATGTAGGTGAAACAATGAATTATTGAGATAAATCAGTCACCAGAAAATTTTTGTTTCAAAGTTTTAGTAGCTCTTATTAAATACGGAATTTCAGTGTGCTTTTCAAAGAAGGGCATCACTCACTATCTTGGTTTTGCAGAAGGAGAAACAAATAATGGGAGTGGGGAAGGAGAGACTGGGGGATGCATAGGGATTTAGGCATTTAGACTGGGATTTGCATAGGAGGCAGAAAACTTTGGTGTATTCACCTGAGAGAGATTTGTGAACCAAATGTTTTTGAAGGAGTCTTTTGAGATTCTTGCCCCAGACATTAAATACAGCTTGGATCCTTTAAGATGCTTGAAAATTGAGTCCAACATGATTTATTTAACATCAATGAGCATGCCAGTGACAGAATTTAAAGCGCCTAAGTTATGTCCTGTTCTCTATCTATTGGATAACAACCCTGCCCTAAGATTAGCAAAAGAACCTGTTTCACGTTTACATTGTATTCATCTTGGACATACAACTGCTGTCATTGTTTAAACAACTGGCTATTCATGCCTACGTGTAGCCTAATGTGTGTTCACTAGGTGTTTAAAAAAGTGACACCAACTATTTATGGATAGACATTTAAGTAAAATATTTTCTCCAAGTCAAAATAACCAGTTGCATCACCTGTGTGTCACCAGATAGATAAAAGACAGGATAGGCAGGCAGCTTTCGTAGTCATATATGACAGAGATTTTATGTTTATTTTGTATTTAGGATTGGTTAAGAGTGTTTATGCTGATTATTAATGAACTCTGAGTTCACAATATAAAGCAACATATGGAAACTGATCATAAAACTTTACTTGATAACCCACTGCAGATCTTTCTAGTTTCCTTCAACTTTGAATATCCAGGAAATCCCAGCTTACAGTTATTTGTATTACTGGTCACTTGGATTTGTGTACATAATGCTTCTAGTATAATTGGCTATTGCTTTTAAAATTGAATGATATTTTCACAGATAAATATCTGTACATTAAATACATACAGTGCTAAAAAAAAAATTGAGATCTTAGATGTGAGCATGTGATGTTTTCAGGAGTTTTTCTTGATATTTGTACCAGGAGATTAAGGTTCTCAGTAATATGGGGATAAAGTCTTTAATTGAATCATGGCAAACAATTTGGTAAAGATTTTTTGTGCTTTCATTTTACATCTTCTAAAAGTATTAAAGCTGTTGGAGATGAATTTCAATGTTAAAATGCAGGTGGTTTTAAGGGGGTGGCTGGAAATCACAGCTTACAGATATCTGTCAGCAGCTGAAAAAAGTCCAAACTTACTTTCTTTGAAACTCTGACTTTCTCTAGTGAATGCAGCATTCCCAGTGGAGCTGCACTGATGCAAATCCATCAATTTAAAGAATCTGAGCTACAGTAACAACAGAGTCAACAAACAGCAAGTTGACACAGAGAAAGAAAATACACCTGTTTCACATTGGCTGTGATAAACTACTCAGTTACTTTATAGATGACAGGTTATTTCTGATTATGGCAATGCCAGCCTTAAAAAGCACGCACGCAAACACACACGTGCACAGAAAACAGAAGGTAAGAGCTGTCAAACTTCGAATTTTAGAATCCTGTTCACGAAGATGGAATGTAACCCTTAGAAAAACATCTGGGATGAGAAATAGTTTCCAGAGATTGCAGAATAGCTACAGTGTTAATAAGAATATGTCAGTCCAAATGAACTCTCAGAAAGGGAAAATTGAGTGGGGGAGCGTACTATGTGGTTAAATGCACAGATCTGCTTTCTCCTGTGGAGAGCAATGGTGCAGCCATATAGGGTACACATCCTTTATAATGATAAAATCACATCAGTCTCGGGTATGTCTTGAGCATACTCTTTGACTGTAGAAGATAAAAACAAATGAATTTTTGAAGTCCTCTCTAGATTACACATGTAGATCTAATTTGCTTAACATGCACTGACTGACTCACTACAAAGACTGGATTTGTTAGTATGCCGTACAGCGACCCCTGAGATTCATCTCTGGTGTTGAGATTTTACCACTGCCACATTGAGAAATCCCCAGTAAAGGAGATCTTAATTTTGTTAATATTCAGATGGTCCCATTGGCAGAGTAATTGGTGAGATGAGAGAACAGGAGGAGAACAACAAAGGTAACTTTACACCTTCAAAATTTTGAATCCAACCAAATCTAGCTGAGCTTCTTCTTGCATAGTTTAGAATGGCCTCAAATGTGTCCCAAGTAAAACAGATTTTAATGATTCTGAAGAGATAATTATAGAATATAGGACTTGCTAAGGAGCATCATCCATTTGGCCACTTTTCTTTGTCAACGCAACATTTAGAGATAAGCGAAGGGATCGGATAGCCAACACTACAGGGTATATCCTATGCAAAGGGGCTCTTTAGTACACTCATATGTATCAGACCAAAGTATCCTGAGCAGTCCATGATATCTATTGATTCTGCTCGCAAACGCTGCTTCTTGTGCAGGGCTAGAAGGTTGGGTCCCATAAACCTAGGAAATTTTAAAAGGTAGTTCTGATGTAGAAGTCACTGAATATTGGATATTATGTATATATATATTTTTATTAATGTAATCTATAATTTATGGGCAGTGTACATCTCTAGTAGAAGAAATTCCTTTAGTTAGGTATTTCTCTTGGTACTTATTTCTTTGCTTTTGAACAAAGAAAATATTGAAACACCCTGGTGTAAGAGGTGTACGATTTATTCTCATATAGCTTTGCTAGTAAGAAATAAATGCAGTGAATAGGGTGCTGAGGCCACCAGTAGTGCTGACATGTCTTCAGAGCTGTTGGGCTGGAGGTAATGGCCAAGGAAGCTCTAGTTAAGAATGGTGGAATTGGTAAGATTGGTACAATTGGTAAGATTTACTGTAAAAAAGTACTATTTAAATATTCATATGCTATGGAAATAGCAAACAGCATTCTGACCCACACTTCCAGTAAAAATTACTGAATTACAACTGAAAAAAATCCCCTACTTCTCTCATATTTGAAATTTTATTTGATTTAAATGATCTACACTGATATTTAGAAAAGACTGCAAAGAGATAAAAGGAACTTCTGGGATATAATAATGTTACAAAGAAAGCCACTTCATTGCAATTACTTCTTATTGAACAAGAGTGTCTTGGGGAGGTAGCAGCAATTTCCATCAAAATAAACCAGAGACACATTGTAAATTACATTGGCACAGAACATAAATAGCCAGACAAATAAGGTTTAGACTGACATTGCCTTTGGAGGGATTTTACAGATGCAGATTCCCTATCAGATATGGTAAGCTCTGACTGAGGGAGCTGATTGTGCCATCTACCCTGCTTGCAGAACACCTGCAGCATAGTTACACTGGGCTTGTCAGATCTAGGAGTGAGTAGAGAGCAAAGAAATAGATACAGGCCGGTGAACTTAAAACAAAAAGCATTACACAGCAGAACAAGGCTTTATGGAAATTATACGTCATAAAGCCTGATGCTCATTTTTTACAGGGTGAGTAGAAATGTATGCAGCCAGACAATGTCATGGTTGGTATCAAAGCAGCAAAATTAATGTCTTTCTCTGCATGTGTTTTCAAGCATAACAAATGATTCAATTATCTCTTTATTGTGAGAAGAGAAGATCACATAATATTTATTCAAGTAAAATTTAAATGAAGTTAATGAGACCAACAATGTTCAGATTTCAATGTCTGAATGAAGTCTTTAAAATATATAGGTTAGTGTCTAAATATAAGATTGGATATTCAGAGCCGATGAGCCCCCAAATTTAAAAATCTGTAAGTGCTCAGAATTGCCCTTTAGCAAGAAGTGTCTAAAAGCAGTCAGTTGAGCAGTACCGTTTGCTGCAGGGCAGAAAGAGGGCAAATGTAACATAAACCCACTATCTGCAAGTACTGAGATACAACATTGGGTAGGACTTCACAAAGCATAGCAGTTTTGATTGTATTTACTTTATCAAAAGGCTGAAGAAATCCACACATAAATGCTTTTTTTTTTTTTTTTAACATTTACAAGTTTGAGACAAAATACCCAATCAAAATTGTTAACTTTTCCACTGTAGATCTGGTTTTAAAAAGTCATTCAGAAGCAGGTAACTGGAATTTCTTTGATTTTTTTCAAGGAAATTTTGAAATTTGATGGGTCTGTTAATATTGATGTAGTTTTACAACTGTCTTGAGCTGTCTGTCTTTCTGAAGAAAACAGAAAATGGGCCTGCCCAATGGCAAGATCTCTGCCAAGAGATGAGAAATCCCAAAGTTTAGCAGATAGGAGATTCTGTAGAATTACCATCTCCTCCCACATCCATGGAGGAGGGAACTCTGCCATCATCTCCTCAAAATCTCTGTAGTAAAGCGAAATAAATATCAAGTAAACTAGGGAGGATAAAAGATTAAATTTTATTAATATCTTTGTGTTTTGCATTATATTCGGTCTTGTTCTACCTTGGGAATATACTACTCATTCAGTCATTAACTTCATGAAGAAAGAACATAACAACATATTTTGTAGAAAACCGGACAATAAATTTGAACAATGTAGATCATAAAATGGTGTACTCAGTTATATCTCTTTGTTTTTCACAGCAGCTGACTTAATTATACTGGAAGTTTTTTGATCAAGCTGTTAAAAAAAAATACCTATTTTGTGAACTACTCTATTAGTCAAAGACATAAATAATTCAGTGGTTTTGAGTTGCTTTACATATTGCTTATGTGGGCCTTTGGGCCCATAACAGAGTAGACAGATTTCAAGAAGACTCCTGAATCCTAAGATTTCCATGATACTGAACTGCTAGTGCTCATAATTTTCTGAAAGGGGGGTTCAAAATCAGGGTTGCAATTTTAGGAATGAGCTGACAAATAAGCCTTGACAAAGGTACTTCATGAATGAAAGAGCAAGGTTTTAATCATACAAGAGCTTTTTTTATTGTTTTTTAAACAGTATATTTGCAAGTTACCCATGATATTCAGTATTTTACCACTTCATTAAAACCTATCCATTCTGCAACTGCTTTTGCACTCAAATCAACCTGCATCTGATGAAACAGGAGAGGTACAAATATCAGGCTTACGCTTAAGTTTTTACACTAGGTTAAAACACTCACAAACCCTCAAATTTTCAGAAGACAAACAAGCCCCCCTCTCTTCTTCAGATCAGTTGCAAGTGCATACTTTCTTACAGCCTCACCAGCAGCTTTCAGTCAGGCTTGTCTTACGTAGGAGACTAAATAAAATAGTGAAGCAACTGCCTGAAAAGTTTACTAATGTCTATTTCTTTAGCTTGAGGTAGCACCAGGAATCAATAGGTGCCTTACATGACACTTTCCAAATGTATTGTTTGTTGTTTTGTGTAAGAATAAGAATTTTCTAGAATCTGATCCTCAGCTCATTTCTGATAATTTTCTATGATTCTGTTTGATAGGAATTTTGGGGAGAATTTGAAATAAGCTTCTCGTAGGGGTGGATGTCTGCTGGCTGAGATTTTGCTGGTGTCATTATTCGAATACTGCTGAGATTTTATTACCTATCTGAGATGGCCAGATAAATCTCTTGTCTTCTAGAGCTTTGGAGTCTCCATACATCATCTGAAAAATATTCAAAATATTTTCCAAGGTCTAGAAACTAAAGCTCAAACCCTTTAATTTTCAATGATTTTGTCATTTTTACAAAAAGAAGAGAAAGGGGGAAACAAGGAGTAGTGTTGGAGATCAGATAATGTCAGGGATAACATTTAAACAATGCAGTTCTCCCCCATATTTCTTATCCTGAGATATATTGTCATTAGTAAAAATAAAATCTCAAAGATTTGATTTGAGGAAGTTTGGGTTATTGATAAAATGAAATTCTAGCTCCACTCAAGTCAAGGTAAAGCTTCCACTGATTGAATAAAACTATTCTCATATCAAGTCAATAAATCCTATGAGAAACCTCATGAGAATTCTCAGGTTCCTCTCCGATTGAATAGGTTAGAACAGGCCTCTAACATTAATATTAGGGTGTTCTTATAATATTCTGGAGTTGGAAATTTCACCTGAACTTCCAGTAAGATTCAGCCTGGTTTGCTTTCTTTTATAGAACTGGTTTGTTCATATCAAACTGGCCTCCCTGACCTGCTCCATGGTTGGGGTGGCCAGCTTAGGGCCTTGTCTCACATACACTCTCATTATTACATAGACTTTCAGGAGTCAGAGTGGGAGTCCACAGATAACAGTAAAATTAAGTTTTGATCCAAATTTTGACTCTATGTATGATGTATGGATGGAATTTTTAAAGAAGCTTAAATAACTTAGGTCTTATACTGACTGCCAATAGCTTTTAAGATTTTTAGGTGTCCTAACAGACTTGCAAATAAGAGAGGGGACTATATCCCAAACATCTGCCTCACACCTCCAAACTATATTGCACTGGCTAATTTAGAGTGCCTACATTACATCCCTACATTCCCTATGCAAGCCAAGGGAGAATGCCTCTGGAAAGTCCACACAAGAAGGAGACAGCTGCCAGCAAGAAGGAGTTAGAAATCCTGAGCAAAGGGTGTGCCTGAATTTCCAAGTCTTTCTGGAGTCAAGATTTCTCTGTCCTCTCCAGATTCGACTCCGAGAACTGGAGTCCTTCCCCAAAGACAGGTGCCTGAGTACTCTCCCTCACTATAGCATATTGCTGGGAGAGGAGGAACCACTTATATTATCCATGATAACCTTCTACAGAACATGTACCTGGGGAATGAGATCAAAAAAGTGAGCAAACAGGTAACTCAGAAGTTGGGAGAATCCTGGGCTCTAATCCCTGCCCTGAGGACTTCTGTGCATTTTACATTAGCCAGTCATTGGATAAGAAAATAACTCTCTAGTAATAATGTAGGGTGAAGACAGCTAAGAGTAGGTGCCTAACTGAATACTGCTTCTTCCCTAAACTGAGGCTGAACTGCATCTACACACAGAGATAGGTTTCTGTGTGCTGCCCTCACACTTGTAGTGTAGCTCATAGTAATCCACAATTAGTGATAAAAATCACTGCTATTCCAACTGAATCATTTCTTCCTTTTATCTGGTGTCTTATTTCTAACAAAGGCCCAGTTACGTGATACTCCAGAGAATAACAAAAATCCCATAATGCACCTAGTCAGTTGTGTAGCATTGAGTCTGGACTGAAGAAATTGTTTCCTGACATAGCCCTGTAAACAATCAGATTACACCATGAAGCCTGAAGTTTGGTTATGACTGCGTAATAATTGTGAAACAAATTGGGCACACACTCGCTCATGCAGTAACAGAATCTATTCCTTTGCAGAATTAAAATTCTGACTCCAGTCAAAATCCCAAGACTGTTCTGGGTCCCCATATCTGAATAATCTAATTTTCTGATCAAGAAATGCTATTTGGGCTCACTTTCTCTTATTGCTGTGAACAGTATGAGAGCAATAATAATAATAAAAAAGAAGAATCTCAGAGTCAAAAGCAGGTTTTTTAGCCAATGCTGCTGAATCAAAACAAAGGAAGAGATGAAATCCCAAGATGCATATAAGTCTTACAGCAGGACTGCCAGACTGTTTCTGATCTTTTCCTGATGTGCTGTGAAGGAACAATAGAAATACAGCACTCTTCGTAAAGATTTATCTGCAGGTGTGGGAACCACAAGACAAAATGAAAACAGTATAAAAGAGGAGGGGAGAGAAATTAATCATGTTGTTTTTCTGTTAAAAGTGATCACAAAAGGTATTTTTATGAATCTTGTGACATCTGCTGTTAATCACTTCCTGTTAAATATATGATGGTACCATAAAGATCCAACAGCTAGTGCCCTTTGGTTTTGTAACCTTGAGATTTTGCACATTTGTAGCGTGCTCTTACAGCTTTGTAAAGAAGCCCTATGGAAATACAGTTGTATCAGCCAGCTTGTGCTGTAGAAACAGTCACTTAATTCAAGGCATAGGTCCTGTTGCCTATTCCTGGCCTTTAGCAAGCAAGAGCAGAGCCTTAGGCTATCCTGTTTGTATTAACTATTTGCTTTCTTTTTCTTGCTTATTCATTAATCAGGTGCTTATAGTCCAAAGATGAATTAAGCATTTAGCAGGCAGTGAGCCATGCTGTTATTCATTACAGGAGACAATTAAATAGAGCTAACATTATTATTTGTTAAATTAGCTCCTAATTTAACCATCTTAAAAGACTTTCCACAAAGACGTTAACAGTAGCTAATAAAATAGCTCATCTTTGGTTCAGCTAGAAGCTTATGAGTAATGAGATGTAAAATTAGAAATAGAAGTACCAAAAACCCGGTGAATATCAAAATTTGTGTAGAGAATTTCTACATGAAATTGGTTACTGAGGATTGAGATATTTTTCTTCATAAAATTAGAGCTTTGCAGTAATCAGATGTTGAAACATAGATCAAAATCTTCTTTTACACAGGGCTCCTGAGAGGTTCTCCTGATCCTCATGTCTAGCTCTGTAAACCCAGAAAAGCCAGGTCTGAGCCTGAGCTGCTTCCCCATTGCCCCGTGCCTGAGCCTCCCAGAGCCCTGAGCGGAGGCAGCATGGGACAGAGGGACCAGAGTCACTTGTGAGAATGGTCACCTGAGCCAGCAGTCTCAGGCTCAGTGCCAGACTCATGCCGTGTCATTTCTTTTATGAAACAGCTTAGGTTGTTCACCTTGCTGCCTCTGTTGGAAGAACGGTATAAGGCTTCTGTCTACTGCCTAAGCATATTTGTGGTCAGGTTATGTCCATTTGTTCTTCTGCCAGTATTGTCCATTAGTTAAAGTCATTCCTTTTCCTCCCCATTATCTACCCTTCTGGTGAATTTACCCAATGCAATCACATTCTGAATCAGCTTTTTTTTAGACTAATTAAAACAAACCTTAAGCCAAGTGTTAAGGCTCAGAAATGCAGTCAAGTAAGAGTGGCTTAATATATTATTTGGACTTAGCCACCATAACGATTGATGCTTGCTTTGTGCTTGCACTCTTTGCTCATTTCAACTTCAAGTTGTGGGACTATGTTCAAATCTCAGAGAAAAGTTCAAGCTAATAAATTCTGTGTTTTAGTTCAGATAGGTATGAAGTGTTTTAACTAATGGAGGATAAATTGCTTAGTTGGAATAATCTGAATGTGTGTCTTGGTCCAAGTCTCCCTAGTTACCCAAGCAGAACTGTGGCATGGGGGAGAGTTTATTAGCCTAGGTGCAGAGCTGAACTTGGGCTAATTCTCACTGCCATATAGCTGAGTTATCCCTTCCCAGATCCAGAACAGTAGGATGATGGTCCAGCACGACCATGGGAACCAAATGAAAGGTTTTCACTGGGTTTAATGGTTTTAGGTCAGCATCAGCCTCACTAGACTTCTCTGGAGTTTTTTAGTATTTCCATTAAATAAAGCTTGCCAGTACCTACAACATGACAAAGTGAAATATTGTGTTTACCATTCTCCCATCATACAGTAGCACACCCATGCTTTAATAGGTTTATTAATAATTCTTAAGACTAGACTTGGCATTTTCTTCCACTTCAGATTTAACCATTTTCATTCCAGTATGCTCAGTACCTGTATCAAGCTGCTTTGGTCAATGTTGTCTTTTTTACTGAAAACCACAAATGTACCCATTTATATTGTTTATCTTTAATTTTTAATCCTAAGTGGCTTCACTTGTTTCTTCCTTGTTCTCATTCTACTTCTTTACCAGAAAATCCTTTTATTCCCTTTTTAAATTTCCTCCGTGAAACATAACTGAACTTGACCTTATTTCTTCTTTGCCATTCTTTTTATTCACTTTTGAGCCATAGCTTTCTCTGTTGATCAGTCCTTTTTGCCATTGCTGGTTGGCCTTATGCCTCTTTCTAATGTGTTTTTCAACTGGAAATTGTGGAATACTCCCTTAAAAAACTTTTCCCTTCCCTGTATCTCAATGCTCAGTAACAGTCAGAAAAGCAAGTAGACTTCTAGGCATTGCTTAGAAGTCAAGAGAACAAAAACAAAGTAATTTTTATATCATTGTAGAAAGTCACAATGCAATAGCATCTTGTGTACTGCCTGCAGTTTGGATTCTCTAGTATTCAAAGGGAAATAGTAGAACTTTAAATGATACAAATCAGGGTGGCAAGGGGTGAGAAGAGGTATGGAATGACTTCACTGTGAGGGACAGATAAATAGACTAAGACTTCTGAATCCAGATGTAGGACAGCTGAAGGAAATTGTGATAGAGGGTTCAAAAATCATGAGCGGCCTAAGGAAGGTGCAAAAAATCCAAATTTTCATTGTTTCTTCTACTTTAAGAACTTGTAATGCAAGTGTAACTAGCAGATGATAGCTTCAGAACCCACAGAGGAGTTAGTACCTCACACATTTGTAGCTGAACTGTGTAACTCATTGTGTGGAGACACTAATTTTGTGTGGATTCAGAGACAGGACCAACAATTTTGTGAAAGAAAAATTCACAAAGTGTTTTTAAATGTAGAGTTACCATCTCTGGCTCAAGGCATCACTCAGCCACAGCCTGCTGGAGTGTGGGGAGTGTGCGAGAGAAGTGTCACTCAGGTTTCTTTTTGTGTTTTTATAGTCTCCCCTAGCTATTCCCAACTGCTTTTTCTAGTGTTCACCCATCTTGTGGCTTTGGGGACAGAAAACTGAGCTGCATGGATCTTTGTTCAGACACAGTACGTCCACTAGAGCATGCAGGAATAATGGGATCCTACCATTTTTTAGTAGCATGTGCTCTTCAGTCTACATATAGTCTCTCAGAATGAATCAATTCTTAGTAGAGTTTAGTTTTCTAATACCAGACCTCTCTGTTCACCATAGATGTCATGTCCTAATGGGACCCAATTCTTCTATTGTCTCTTTTCCCAGAAACGATTTTGACCAGTCAGTTCCATTTTTCACATATTACTTCTATTTTCATCTTCTGTGTATATCATTAATTAATATGCAACTCCATTGTATCACTTATAATTTCTTACATTCTGTGAAGAATATAAATGCCCACAAATAGGTCAAGTCCCAGCTGCGATTTTGCTTCCACTGTGCTTTGAGTATCTCTGTAATTTATGATTTCACATCACATGTCAATTTTTAAGTTCTTCTATTTTGTTGCCTTTGCTCCTTCCTGTTAGCGTACAGAAAATGCTGTTGTGACCTTATCCAGTATCTTGTACAGACTCTGTTAACAGTATATTCCTCACCCTGTCAGCTACCTCACTACTACTTCTTCAGCATCCATGTTTTTTCCTGCTGTTCATTCTACTACGTGATACCTTTTTCCACTGTTTTATTTCTTTAGAGTGAGAGGGAAGAACCAATATGGAACATTTCGCTATTTATTATAGATTCAGTTTTAATAAGAAAAGAAAAAGAATGATGGTTGTGTGGTTCAGGTAGTGACTTGTCATAACGGTCTTCTACATGCAAATCTTGGAACTACAGTATGTTTCAGGTATGGCTGGGCTAAGCTACATAGGCTATATGTACACTAAAAAGTCGCCTCTTTAAAAGGCTTCATTAAGGGAAGTAAAATTCCAAGAGCTGAACCTAGGTTAAAGCTGTAAGTTGAACTGTCTACCCATGGATTTCAATGTCTTAGCAAATAAGTGTTAAAATATAACTTTTTTTCTTCTTAGTGAAGACAGGCAGTACTTTTCTTGGAAAACAAGGGTATCAGTATTTCTTTCTCCCAGTCTTAGGGTTTGGGGGTTTTGTTTTGTTTTTTTTTGAAATGAGACTTATTATTCTACCCTGTGTATATGGCTTTGCATACTAAAATAAACTAGAATATCTAGATGATACTAGAATTGTCATAGACACACATATCATCTCACAGTGATGGTATAGAATAATCATTTGGGTTCACATTCAGTTCTTGTGCATAAAGTTAAGTTTTGCCCAGCTGTTTGCAGGACCACATTTTTAGTAATAAAACTAAATACAAAAGGAGGAAAAAACATACCATAAATTCTGTGTCACTGATCCAAAACTTTCATTAGTGTGTGTTGGTTACTTATGTAACTTTTTCAGCTTTTAGAGGATATATGGATCATATGCAGGAAAGGTGTCCAAAATAGTATGTAATAGAAAGATCAGCATCATTTTTGGTAAAAATAGGTGCATAAAATAAACCTGCAAGCACAGTAGAAAGGCATTTCCTTTTTTCTAAAACAAGACTTTACAATTTCCCCAAAATTAAAACATTGGGATGTTTTTATCAAAGCAGTAATCCAATCTACTTAAAAAAGAAAGTGGAGATAACAGCCTACCTTCTTATTGCCCATGTATGAAGACCATCACAAACGATCAGAGATACATCTGAAAGTGTCTTACTACTGTTCGCCGCAGCAAGCAGAACATCTCAACTGCCCCCAAATTCTCAACACTCCTCTTAAACAAATAGCCCATAGACACTTTTCTAATATCATTTAATATATGATTAAAGTTTATGAAAATTTAAATTGGAATTGCAGGAGTAACCATGAGTAGAATGAGGCTGCAGTGGATGTGAAGTGTTACATAAATTTCTCCTCACATCATGTTATTCCTGTTAGGAATGGCTCATATGTCTGGGCTTTGTGACTCTCCATTTGTCTTTGGAGGTCTGAAAAAAAGAAAACCCAAATTGGATTATGCTTGTTTCAAAACATGTGCATAGTTTAACTCAGTAACTGCTTTATTTCTTTTGGTTTTAGACTTCCTGTCTTCTCTTCTTCCAGTGCTTGTCAATACATATTATTACAGGATTAATTCAAAACGGGGATGGGGAAAAGAAGCCAGAATCTTTTCAAAGCTTTCACTGAGGCTTTTTTTTTAATGTTTATTTAGATCCCAGTCATAAAAACTGATGGGGTTCTTACATTCATTGAGATTCTTGCTGGAGTCAGTGAGATTTTCAGGACATCATTTTCAGGATCCATCCTTTGTTTCCTTGAGATTAGACTTTGTCCAAGTCCATACTAGAAGTCTTTACCAGAATCATTATGTCAGGTAGGAGGATAATATTTTCATCTTGTTTTAGTGCCAGTTGGGTTATACCAGCATAAAATGCTCTTCCCAGTACCTCTCATTCCACACCTCAGTACAGGTTGTGATGCGTTAGGAAATACTCTCTAATATAACCGGCAAAGTAACACTTAGCAAAAATCAGACCTTCACGTCAGTTAGCTTGCTAAGTTCCTGTAAGGTAACAGTACTACTTGAATTATACTAGTTTACGACTGCTGACCAGGCGCCGCCAAAAAATCCTTGGGTTAGGATTAGGGTTAGGATTGGGAGAACAAGAAAGCTGAGAGGCGTTATTGCAATGGGAGTGCGAAGGGGCTGCCACAGGAAGGGCTGTGCTCACAAGATACCTGACTGGTGAGCACCTTCTCGTCTGCGCCAGCACTGGGGGTCTTAGTCCCACTAGGGGCCCCAAAAAAATCCTAGGGTTGGGGTTAGGGTTAGGGTTGGGAGAACAAGAAAGCTGAGAGGCGTCGTTGCAATGGGAGTGTGAAGGGGCTGCCAAAGGAAGGGCTGTGCTCACAAGCGACCTGGCCTGTGAGCAGCTTCTTGTCTGCGCCAGCCATTGGGGGCTTAGTTCCAGCAGGGGACGCCAAAAAAACCCTCATGTTAGTGTTAGGGTTAGGGTTAGGTTTGGGAGGACGAGAATGCTGAGAGGCGTCGTTGCAATGGAAGTGCAAAGGGGCTGCCAAAGGGCTGTGCTCACAAGAGACCTGGCCTGTGAGCAGCTTCTCATCTGCGCCAGCACTGGGGGTCTTAGTCCCAGGAGGGTCTGCCAAAAAATCCTATGGTTAGAGTTAGGCTGAGTATATGGCCTAATGTTCTTCACTCTTTTGCAGAATTCATAGCTCATTGAAAATGCTGTAGAAATAACAATACTAGTTTTCACTGCTATTTTCTCCTGTTTTGTTTTTATCTTCAGTAGAGTTGAAGTTGGGTTTTTTCTCATGTTCTTTTCAGAGGCTTAAAGCAGGGGCAAAAGTATTGTACTTCATAAAAGCAGATGATCCTTTTGCTGACTTGCCATTCTTTTGTGTAATCTACTACTTTATCAGTGACCCAAGGACACTTTTGGACAAGATGGAATAAAAATGACTGTACATATATTTTTTCAGACCATTAAAAGCAAAGGAGCCTGGCTTGAGGAGCTGAACAATCAGACTCTTGATTGTTATGATGTTGAAAGCTTCCTTCAACATTCATGGGATCTGAGGATATTTAGCACCTGACAACCACAACCACAGTTGGGCCCTAGTGTGGACAGATAAGAAAGGACTTCTTCCAAGGGGGAATGTCATCACTGTTCTGAGCTCAGGCACGCCTGCTTGCTACTGCTGGTCAACAAGCACAGGGGCCTGAACACATGTAACGGGAGAATAGGACTAGTAAGCCAGCCAGTAGTGGCAAGAAAGGAAATGTCGGTATCCAACTATTGCCTGTGCCAGCTAGCTGGTTCTTTTTCTTTAGTAATGGGAACATCCTTTAGTTGGCTTCTTTGTACACCACTCACAACAGCTGCTCAGAAGATGTAGCAAGTTTCAAAAGGGGGCTGAAAAGGGATGCAGACAGCCTGTCTACAAGAAACTAGAAAAGGAGGCAGAATATGCCACCAACAGCCTAGACTAGGGTGTGGTGGACATGTTTTGGCTCAGGCATCTCTGAATTTTAATGAGGAATGACAACATTGCATGTGGGAGAAGAAAGGGAGGTAAATAGCACAAGACAGTATCGCTTGATGTTGTATAAGTCTTATACACAAATGACAGCAGTTACTTGTGCAAACTTGTCTGAACACAAAGTCTCTCACATGTTAAGGAGCTCAGAGATCAGCTGTGTTGTGTTTTCAGGCCTTCTCATCTCTACAGTTGGAATACTGTTCAAAGGGTTCAAGCTGTGGTTGTACTGAGTTGTGATCTGTAGTGTTGCTTCTCTGTTAGTTTTTGCAGTAAAAATGTTTCTTGGATCTGTTAGAAAGTAAGCTAAGTGAAGAGGCTTTGGTGAGGGAGTTCTTCAGGATGGGATCCCAAACCCTTAAAGTCCAAGTGAATGTATTGACTAGGACATTGAGAGCTGCTCTGTGTAGGGAACACAGGTGGCCTGGACTGCTATATTCTTTTAATGCTGGATTGAAGCCATATGGGTCCTCACTGTCTGTGGGCCAACTGACCACATCCTTGGCATCTCCACACTCCACTGCCTTGTGGATTACAGAGACCTACCACAGAGGTGTGTGCAGTATGCATGGGGATACCATGTCCTCTTGGGTGAGACCTTTACAAGACAGGGTCACCAGTACAACTCCACTCTGATGCCACGATGCCTTTGCCCTTTGGTGGCAGATGTATTGCTTTGGGTATTTGTGAGGACCGAAGAATCATGAAACAGAACTTACACACCACCCATAATAGCAAACTGATATGACTGTCTTCTGTTCAGTCATATATCACTGCTTTCTGAAATGGGAAAAGCCTAAGCCTTTTCCCAGTACCTGGAAGATAGGATGAAGGCTGAAATTAGTTCATTCAGATCTGCATACAGTAAGACACAGAACTGATAACATAAAGCACAATTTACCAGTGTATCTCAAAGACATGAGAAGAGTGAAAGGAGGACAAAACACATCATATATGCCATTGGGCAAGAGGAGAAGGAAAGCGTGAGAGAGATAAGTATGATTTCAAGCTGAGATGAGTTACAGCACTGATTTTACTGGGTTCGCTAGAGAGTCTCAGCATATTTTAGAGATTATTCTCCAGTGGAAAATGAAGGGCCCAGTTTAGGTCTTGACTACGTTGTATGCATGCAGTGGGGCCAGCTATTGAATAATGCTCTTCATGTACTGTTTCTTCAGTATTTTTCATGCTAAAGGGGTATCAGTGAAGTCCATTTCAGTGTTTGGCCAGCTGCTCGCAAACACAACAGATAAGCTTGTCTGAGTTTTGAGTACTGAGTTGAGTGTAAACTGTTGGAAAGTGAGCCTACTCCTGTGTTTTGTCAGATCAATGATTAATTTTTGTAATTTTTAAAAAGTAATATAAACCACATGCACACACACACATGCATTACAGCTCTGTAGATTTAATTAGGAGCATTCCATAGTGTTTACCTGGGAAGGATGATGCTGTTAACTCCCTGAGCTTACTCAGTTTTTTTGCCCTTTGGGTTAATTTATCTTAATTTCATTTCCAAGTGTTCCTCCTGGTGAAGCATAGCATATACAGTATTTGTGTGTGCTTTGGCTCTCTCTCAATCTGCTCTGTAAAGACTGTTCACTGTTTGAAAGTAAGGTCATGCAGGTTCCTTCCCAACAGTACTGTGCCTAGAACTCTTTGATGGTTAAAAAAAAAAAAAGGAAAAAAAAGTAGTTGCTCCCGATGACCAGCTGAAGACCACCCACACATCCCCCAAACACATGGATTGCTGATGTGTTTAATGAATACGTAGTAAATTTTAGAGCTGTACAATTAAATGTGCCTGCAAAGTCTGCTATACTGTTGTATTAAAGGCTGTTCATACAACCTTCTACCTCTCTCTTAAGAAACAACAAAACCAAAAACTTCAGAGAATAAAAATAAAAGGTTAACATCATCTACATTTCTATTCTTTATTAGATTGGAAAGGGAAATAAGAGCAAAATAAATGGGTAGAAGAGGATTAGACAGTAGAAACTCTTGTGAAAAATTCTGTTGCCACATAATTTAACACCACTGGGCTGAGTTAATAATATTTCTTGTTTCAGTGCTTTCAGCTCTGTGGTCTGCTTGCTGGCATAAGCACTGCTCCATTTATAATACAGACATTAAACCAGATTGCCTGGTTTAAAGACTAATAGATGCTGCATAAACTCTTCAGGGAGTCTACAGATCAGCTGGCATCTGTAATCTCTTCACCTCTTGAGGTTCAGCGCAGAAAATCTGGTAAGATAATTACTCTGGTTCCTGGCAGGTCTGAAGTGTTGTGATGTCAGGGAAGCTGCGTTTGGATCCCAGCATGCACTTTTGTCTAAACAAACAGCACAGTACATGTGAGCCAGGGGTAAGATACTGGAAGACAAAGTGCAGTGCCGGTTGCCTTTCAGTTTAGGAGAGCTGTCTCAGTGTGGGTTAAACTTATACAGTACAGAAATGGATGAGCAGGAAAATAACCCCTGTTGTAAACCACCTAGGGATAACTAGGCATATCTGGGATAGTAGCTGTAAACCACAGTAGCAGATACTTGTAACTTTTGCTAGAAACCCCTGCATGCTGATATCAGCCGCGTATCTGATGATGCAGCCTTCCCTTCCATGGGGCCTTTGTGTTATGTGATGACAAGGAGCTCACGTCAACTCACTTGGGAAGAAACAATTCACCTCAATATTTTACATTTCACTTCCATTTTACCAATTCCAGCAGTACTGAGTAGTTCCAGACACAGTACAGGCACTTCACAAACAAGAAAGAACTTGCCTTTTTAGGGGGGAACCTTCTTTTAGTTTGATTCAAATAACTTTGTCTTTAGCTACGTAGTTCCCAAAGCAGATGCTGATTGGAGAAATAAAATAACAGATATCATAGCATGGGAAATTTAAAATCTTCCAGAAACAGAAAATAAGTGGGTAGTGGATGGTGATGAGACTCAACTACTTATCTGGTGAAAAGTGAAAGAAGATAGCTCTGAAGGGATTAAAGGCCGTGGGCTGCCAACTTTAGCCTTCTTTATATATTAGCAGAATTATTTTGGATAAATGTGACAGGTCTTCAGGCTCATTTCCCATTTCTCAAGGTCTGATTTAAACTAAGATTCTCCTAGAGGCTCAAAAAATTAGCAAAGATATAAATATTTTTTCCTCATCTCACAGATGCTTTGTTTTGTCTAAAAGTGCCAGGCTTTTCATTTCTAAATAGAATTTGCCTCTACCTCTTTCCTATACCCATTCTTAAATTTTTCAAATCTTTCAAAACAACATACTTTTCAGTGATTACTCTTCAGGGAAGATGCTTTGGAGTTGCTAGTGATAAAAGAAGGTGTTATCTCACCCTCTTCTTTTTTTTGCCAATACCCACATTAGTCTTGAGTGCTTTATCCAGTGATTCAAGGAATGCAGCTTCTGCCACTTTCTCCCTATTTAAAAGTCTTATAGAACACCCTGTCAAGAATGGTTTTGCGATTTCCATCTCAACTTTTTTTTTTTTTTTTTGTTCATTTTCATCCTCTTACTGCAAGTTTTATGTATCTGTTTACCTTCATGTTCTCTCCAAACCTTTCCAGTCTTCTTTTCTCCACAGACTTATATGTGCTACACTTAAAATACACTCCACCACTATTTTCAATAGCCAGCTATGCAGTCTGAATCTAGTTTTCAATGTTTCATTAAAATAAATCCCGTCAGGCCCACAAGTAATCATTATTGCTCTTTTTTGACTGTTTCCTAATGTCTGCCTCACTGAGAGGTGTAAAGCCACCCACATCAGTAGTTCGGGAGTTCTTCCACCAATATTGTGTACAGAAGAAGACATAACTTGTCTTGCTTCAATGACTAAATACCAAAATTATTCCTGTCCCAGTAGCTTGTACCTCAAAATTATGTCTCTTCCACTTCTGTTAACTGCCTCTTTTGGTATTACCAGGACTCAGTTCTTTGATTATGTGTCTTATATGTTAAACTTTTATATTCCAAAGTTCTTACCATATGTTTTCTTTTTATTAAACTTTATGTTGCCTTTTTATTCCCCGGTCATTTCTAACTGCTCTAGAAGCTTTAGCACCAGCTTTATGTGTTGAGGGTTAACTGAGATGTACCATTTCCCACAGCAGGTCTGAATTGCAGTTGGTTACCGTGGCACCAGGGTGGGAAGGGGAAGAAGATGCTATGAGTCTCTGCTTTTACTGAACATATATATAAAATGAGTGGGAGAGAGCAGGGAAGAGCAGAATTCCTCCTCACGGTGTGAGAAGTGGAATGACTCTTCTAGGGAAAATGGATATTTATTCCCTCCCCAAAGCAATGGGAAGATGCAGAATATGGTGATATCTTAAGTCTACATAGTTCCAACTTCCCATCCTGCTGCGGTGTAACAATTGCCTTTACATAGAATAGTTCATAATATGACACTAGACCAGAGTGTCATTTGGGAATGTGGAAAATTAACCCCTTATAGGAAGATTAATATCTATTTTAAAATAAAACTGTTGGTAAATAGTTTATCTCCAAGAACTCCATCCTGTTTTATGGCAATACAAACAGAAAGGTGACTAAAATTACCAAATAGCACCTTTCTCAGATTTTATCATCTTGCAATAAAAAGTCTTATTTTTCCAGCAAAGAATTTCATAGCAAAACATTCAGAAAGCTTTTCACACAGCAGAGAAGGTGAACGATGCATGCCAGGTATATATCAGAAACAGAAATCACATAGATGTTTTTCTTGTCTCTTTGGCACTGTTGTTATTTAATCCAATACTATTTATCTCAGCTTCAAAGACTTGGATGCCAGTATGCTTTGCAATTACAGTGAAACATACCCACCCCAACATTTGTGTTTGAAATAATTTCCATTCCACCTCCCATCTGAAGACTGAATCGAGCAGGTGGATTTGATTTTGTGGTTCCTGTGGTAATGCAAGGGAACATGCTGAAGCAGTGGGTGCTCATTATCACAGCCTCTTCTGCACAGCACTGTAACAGAAGAAACAATATAATGGCTTCAGAATGGCCTCATCTTGCCTCAGTCCAGGAACCCTTACTGAGCACCGATTTCCCACCTCATCCATTAGAATAAATTTTGAAAACATTTTTCTGTTTCCATAGCTATTACTGCCCACCGCAGCTGGGTACTGATCAGAAGGCAAAACCTTTACACGCGTGAATTAGCCACTGCTTGAGCAATGCATTGCTTTGCCTGGTCTTGGAGAAAATAAAAAGGCAATATATGAATTTGGCATGTACTTTGCATGTGTTGATTGTTAAGTAAAATGTTGTATGCAGAAAAATTCTGAAAATGTGTGTTCTTGCATTATTCCCATATTGGCTGTGATGGCTCGTAAAAAGCAGATCATGCACACTGGAAGCAAAGCAACCTATACAATTTTAGTTGGAAATGTTTTGAAGTGCCTAGCAATTAATATGTGTAGTTACACAATTAGTCCTTTCATTGCCCAGTAGCCTAGAAGGAGCCCAAAGCCACCGTTTTGTCCTTTCTTATGTGAAAATTTGTTTCTTTTTCTTTGCCAGTATGGCAAAAAGCATCTGGATTTTAATCCTCTGGCTCTTCTTGTTTTGAGGTTTAATTTAATTTAACATTAATGCAGCTCTTTGTGACTCATTACAGGCAGTATTGTAGTCTTACCAATATGTTGCCTGTGGGTATGGAGCTGAGTCGTTAGGAAGGGGGTATTGTAGGTGGCATAGAAAAATGCTGTTCGGCAAGGATGATTTGATTTGGAAATTCATGTAACTGGGATAAAGAAAGCCAAGGGGTTCAGTTCCCACCTGGTATTGTGGGTAGCTCTAAACAAAGCTGCTTGCACCAGTGTGACTCCTTGCACTGGAGAAGGGTTTAAACTTGAGGAGGGAGTTAATGTAATCTCATTTGAAGGTGCTACAGCCTGAGGCCTGCCAGTGAAGACTGCCAATGAAAAGCAGCGCATCTCTCCTTCCCCTTCCCGGTTTGTGCCACTTTTAAGTTTAGGTGTATATGGCTACAACAGTCTGAGACAGCTGGAGGCTATGGATGTCTGCTGCTGCTGTAAATACCCTCCTGGCAGTATTCCTGGTGTCTGTGCAGATCCCGTATGCATCTAGGCTCAAGTGTCTGAAGGCTTCATTCTCGGCACTACCTCAGGTGGTTTTATGAGATTAAGGCAACACAAGGCAACCAGTCAGCTGCGTTAAAGGGATAGCTGAGGAATCCTTCCCCTTTGACCCCAGGAAAACCCTTGGGTGGAGCTCTGCACCATCTGAATTTTTACTGTTGGCTTGGTGTGATGGGGAATTGTCAAGCGTTAAGAGCGTGTGGGTTGCTGGGCATGACACTGTCAGCTCATCCACCATGGCATCTGCTGCCTGCAGCAGTACCGCTTAATCCAGTTCTGCAGCTTCTCCATGTTACACGTATGATCTGAACTAGGAATCAGTTTTTATTCACTTAAGGTGCATGAAAAACATCTCTGTAAGGTAGCACAGAGTGGCTGATGCACAGCAAATTCCCACAATAGCTTATTGTGTGCTAACCTCCTGATGTGGATACATCATGAGATACAAGAAAGATTAGCCTGGGAATGTGGTATTTTGTGGGCAGACCTGAGCTGCTTCTGTTCATGCTCCAAGTTACTGAGAGCTGGGTGATCATACCTGACAGGACCCTGAACTGCTCAGAACTGTGAGTTATCTGAACATTTTCCTTGAAAGAAGCACACCAGAAACACCAAAGGGCTAGGTTTTACTTGAAACTAGAACAAGAAGGCTTTTGAAATAGAGAGAACTCAGGTGTTTCGGGAGGCACTCAATAAAAATAGAGAGGGTTGTAAACAGCTCTTCCCCTTTCCCACTGTGTCTTGGCACAGCAAGTCCTTTCCTTCAGTTTAGCAACTTTTAATAGCTTTCTGGGCTGCTACAAATTCTACACAGTACTCTCTGGGTCACTAGAAAGAAGTCTCACTTTCTCTCGTATCTGAGGCTTGGCTAAAGTGTGGGATTGCTGCTCCACTCAGGAGTCTCCCAGGCTTTCTCCCGTGCTGCCTGCTCTGCCCTGCGCTCCAGAGTGTCCTTCTGGCTGAGCACGCTGAGCTGCTCTCAGGACAGGAACAGTAACTCCCTCCAAGGGATTTTTGCCAGACAAGAGTCTGGTATACACTAACTGTAAACAAACAAACCAGATATCATCAATCATGGCCTGTCAGCAGAGTGACAAGCCCAAACTAATACAACTACTAACAGTTACAGTGGCCCTTGGATCCGAGATCTTGTTCTCTGAGCAGAGAAGTATGCAGAAAATCTCTCCAAGGTTAATCCCCTAAACACTGAAAAAGCTTTCATTTAAAGACTGATGACAACTAGTCAACTGAACCAAGATGTCCAAGTCCCACCTATTTCTTGTGACCTAGAAATTCTTCCAAGTGATCTAGATCATGCTCTGGCTTGTGCAGTGGTTGCCTTGCATAGGATGCTCCCTTATCAGGAGATCTGTGCTAGAAGCAGGTGGAGCACCGAGTACAAAATTTAGAAATTTGAGTTATATGACAAAAACATTTGCTTTTGCCAAGAATTAAAATATCAGAATTACTCAATTAAATTATTTTATTTTTCTTCACAAATTTAAATTCTTGCTATCCATTTTTTTCATTGCGAAAAAGACTGTGGTAGCAGTAGTGGAGAAGAAGTGGAAATGCTCTCTATTTCCATGCAGCCTGCCCCTCAGCAGATGTAGCAAATATTCTAATTCACTGACCTTGCGTGTTTAATTTCTGTGAGCATTTATCTCCGCATGGCTAGAAATCTGCGTAACAGTTCCTGAATTGTAATTATGTCTCATTTTATTTTGTCCACATTTCATTTTATAAAGAAAGGGATGTTCATACTCATTTCCATTGGTTGTACTTCATTAAAGAGCAATCAAGATGGACCAGTACTTTTCACATGTGTGTCTTTTCAGTTTATTGCTGCCTGATTCATAAATACCACTGGGTAGACTAAGGTTTGGGGGGCTTATTTTCCCTTTTCCTTCAGTATTGAAGAAATGTACGGGTATGGCTCGACTCCCTAGTGATTTTCCCCACCAAGGAATAATCCAGTAATCTGTTGGATCTGAGAGATTATCCCACCTTCTGGCTTGTTAGGTGTTTCTGCTTCAAAGAAAGAAACCGGTGTCAGAGGGGATGTTCATGTTATTTGTTGTGCCAAAATCAGAACCAAGGTGTATGCCCTGAAATGATTTGCATTAAAGCCACAAAAGTACAAAAGTCAGTTCTTGGCTCCCCAAGACCATGGCCTCCAAAGACATTGCTATGCTAGGGTCAGCGTGGTTGCTCAAGCTAATGCATGGCTACTTACACAGTTAGAACAAGCTAGCCCTGGAACTGTCCATTTCATATATTCATGTTTCCACGTCTTTTCAGGTTGGTCTTATTGCCAGTTTTCTTTCTTCTCCTTGGACAACACCTAGTTTTCAGTATCACCATCTCACAAGCTGTCAAAATCTCAAGCTGCAAAAAATGAAGATTGGAAAGTTTTAAATTAAGGCTAAGCAGTTAGCAGAAAATTAATAGTTGTATGTCTCCCTAGTTATGAAAAAAAAATGAGAATCAAGACCTTTTTGATTGCTCAGAGAAAACAGGAAAGGAGCTTGTTGTTTGCAAATATACAAAATCCCTCTGCTGCTGCTGCCTGTCAGCAGATGAAGAAAAGCAGCCTGGAAATCCAAGTTTTGTTATGATATTTATCAGACCTGTAAATGTTAGCAGTAACTGCAGTGGTTTACTACACAGCTGTCACTTCTTTGTGTAGAAGCAGGCAGCTCGAGCAACAGATACAACTTTGAACACAAGGCACATGCCTGAGTTGGTCATCTGTGCAGGATGAACTTCCTTAGGTGGGAAGAATTTACAACGTCCTATTTCTCTCCATGCAAAGAGAATCAGTCAGGGTCTACCAGCGTCATTGCTGGCTGTTTGTCCTGGTCTATATCAAAGAGATGGCAAACTTCACCTGCTGTTAGACACACAGATGCACCAAGGTTTTAAGATTAATGGCAGAAAGGAATGTGCTAGGAGGCAGAGCTATCCTTGAATCTCCCTGTTGTCTCCTCAAGTTGGGATTGAAGACAAGCAGGAATTGAAAACAAACATGCGGGGGTGTGTACATTGGCATATAATATACTGTACTACTTACAGTAGGAAAAACTGAAGATTACATATTCCATTGAAGTAGCCAACATTACATCACACTGGAAAGGAACCGTCCTGAACACTGTGATTCATAACAGCATGCAATACAGGTTGCGCAGTGGTCGTGTAACAACACCATTCATATTCAACAATAGATAGCATCTTTAAACAGATGAGAAAAAAATGAACTCTCTCACCTTCCTTCATTTCCATCTGTGCTAAAACGTTGTCACCAATACCTACAAATGATAGCTTATTAGGGTGGGATAATGCACTGGAGACGATGAGAAGGGAAGCTGTGTTGCCCATTCAGTATAGGGTTCTGCAGCTACCCGTGATTCCTTTGTGGCTGTCCTCACCAAGGACCGAGAGGTAGCTTAGTCCCACAGTCAGAAAGACTATCACTTATGAATCCGTCTTATAGACTTAAAATGCATACACTTAAAACACAAATACATATACTGCTTTTTAAAATTATGATTATAGGAGCTTCAAGTGGTCAGATTTGCGCAGCACTGGTCCAGACTGCACAGGAATACCACAAAAGCAATCCTTCTTTTAGATGCGTGTTCATAAAATGATCAAGAGGTATCTGAAGGCTGTATTGAGTGTTTTACCAGCATAATCATTGCACATATCAAGAAAAGAGAGCAACCACGCACTTTTCAAATGGGGAATTGCCAACTTCGGATTTTTCATCTTTTATCCAGTTAGCCTCATTGGGAAGCTATGAAATAGCTGTTTGTGCTGTGTTTGTCCTGTTGCACAGCTCAAGCACTGAGTAGTGCAGTGCACAATATCCATGGCACATTCCCCAGGTTCCTTAAATTGCTGTAGCCCTGTGAAGGCAGGAAACAAAACTGCGCGCCTAGTCCAGACTCACCCCAACTTTCAACCGCCCCTAACTTTGATCAACAGGTGATTCCCCCTCCCCAGCAACGGCCCTCGTGAGATGAGATTTCTCATGCTTGATAAGAATCAGAAGGGAGCTGTAGTGTGAGGACTGAGGCACGAATAATGCTAACAGCCTCACTCGTTTGGCACCTGCGGCTCACAACAGGCATCCCTCCGCATCTCACCCGTCTGGTTCCTCTGCCTCCGTGTGAGCCCCGACCCTGCAGCTGCTCCGTCCTTCCAGCGCACAAGCAGGGGGGTCGTAGGGTGAACACCCACTGCTTGGTGGTAGAGGAAGAGCACAGCTTCTGCACAGCACAGCAGAAAAGTGTGACTTTCCTCCCCCCCCCCCCCACCATTATAACTATTACCCAGTAACATGCAGCTCAGAGGAAGAGCTGGCCAGCCGTTTCTGATTAATAGCAGAGTGAACTAAAGTGAATTCTACTGGACAGAAAAAATTGTGTAAGCCATTTTTGCACTTGGGTTAACTTTAATTGGTTTTCCTTTAAAGCTTTAAATTTGTCATGAATCTAGTCCCACATGTGGACTATGTGCTGTGCTCTATTAAAAGAAATTTAGTCTCAATATAACAAAAATTGGAATATTTACAGCTACTGTGGCAGGGCATACTATCTGAGAGACGGTGCCTCCCATTGATAATGTAAAGTGCACCGCAACTTGTGCTGTGTTGCAGAGGACTTCTGGGAATCTTTATATCATGCACAAACATTGGAGGGATGAAAGACAACTGCTAGCAGCTGTACAACACCTATATTTTCTTGGGTGTTTTCTAAGTTCTTCTTCCTGTTGCATCTATGATAATTTTAGTCTGAACTGGGGGACCCTGGCCTGTAGATGTTTCATTTTTAGAAATAACTTCTGACATTTTGTCTCAGGCTGTGAAAAAAGTTGCAAAGCTATAAACACATCTTATTTGACAAATAAATTATAGTTGACACAGAAGGTGACCCCAGAGTTAGTTGTAGATTATCATCTAAAGGTTATTTTTACCTGGGTAAAAAATAAATTAAAGTTTGGGTAGGTTTTCATTTAAAAATGTTTATTCTTTTTTTCTTTTTTCCAGCAGTCCAGTAAACGTGTTCTGCAAGGTTATTTGTGACTTGGGCTTGATATTATCTCCAAGAACCACGCTGTGTGTTTTCAACAAAAACTTGCCTTCAACCAGATGACTATAGGCAATGATTTTGATGGCAGTCATACACTGGTTAGATTAAACCTGGTTATGGCTTAGATAGTGAACTCCGAAGAAAAAATTAGCCTGTGGAAAACATATATCTGTCCATCAAATGGCACATACTATCTTACATCTTGCAGAACCTGCTGTTAAAGACTTCACTTAGTCTGCTCAAATCTGCAGCTATATTTTTTGTGTTATTTAGGAAAATAGAGAACAAAGAACATTCATTCTTGTAACTCCAAGTGAGATTTTTCAGATGTGGCCCACGAAAGCTACTCAGAAATCATTTTCCCCTCTGAAATATGAGCTGCCAAATCATCTTTCAGTAAAAAAAATCTATATGAGTAAAAGGCAATATTCCATGATATTGCTTAGAAGAAAACAGTTGTAAACCTGCCATGTTATTAATAGCAATGTGGTGCTGTTGTCACCTGTTTCTTTTCTTAAAAAGACATTAAACTGTCCTTGCCTGTTTCTTCCTTTGTTAAGTCCTAAATGAAAGTTGTGAGTCTCATGATCAGGGGCTTATTCTTTAGCTCAATATACCCCATTTACTCAGATCAGTCACTGAACCTGCAGTAATACCAATAAGAGTCAGTTTACTTTTGCATACTGTCAGCACATGATCATATGTTTGATAGTCATACATTGCTTTTCCTGATTTTCTCATTAACCTCTATGTAAGTATCTGTATGAAATGATTGCATTGGACTAATAAATATTGATGGGAGTCCAGGCCAGTGGCTGAAGCACTTATTTGGCAGTCAGAGTGCTGATGTCCTATTCCCACTGTTGCTGTCTCCTTCTCTACAGCATTAGTCTAGTCCTTTCACCTCTCTCCTTCTCGGTTTCCTTATCGGTAAAATAGGGGCAATGATGCTGAAATCTGTTTTGCTTTAATCATCTCCCATGTGAAAATGAAGGTGTAACTGTGACATACCCGTGCTGACTTGAGCCTCCCCTGCATGATTACAGTAGAGCAGATGGAATAAATAGAAAAGGCATCTTAAAATCCTCAGGGGAAAAAAATGAATGGGCAATGTGCTGTGTTTTAAATATGTATTTTTGAGTGAAAATCTATTTATTCCAGTGAATTTATTTTTTCTCTAAAACATGTTGGGAAATATCCATTTTTAATGTAAGCATATCTATGTGTGAACTCACTACGGAATTCTCATTTAGAAGTAACCTTAGCTTCAGGAAGTAGAATTAATAAACCTGCATGTTTAGCTTTGACATCCTACTTTATTAAAAGCCTGTTAAAAGGCATATGAAAAATTGGAGAGAAATCACATGTACATAAGGAAGCCAAATGCCCTATATAGCTGACAAGTGATTATCAGTAAAATAAAATTATCAAAATGTAATAGCAGCTGTTAGTTTTTGCCTTGTGAAGATAAATTATCTAAGTAACATAAAGTTATGCTCCTGTTACTGCTGTGTTAATGCATCTGCTTGCATTATGATTCCTTTTTCAGTATTCTATTTACTCTGGTGGACATGATGTGTTTCTTCATGTGCATAGCTGTTCATACAGCGCAATGCACGGTTCAGGGTGGTGGTCAAGCAAATGAAACCCCCACACTTATAGCCTCAAAAGTTAGCATAATTGTGTATGACTAATAATCTAGTAGAAAATTTTTTTAAACAGCAACAGGAATTACACCCCAAAGAAAACCACTGGTGCCATCTGCAGTGCTTGCAGAAAGATGCTCACTAAACTGTATTACTTGCTTTTTTTTATTGTAGCTTTCTTATTGCAATCATTGTCCTCCATGGAGCTTTCAATCACCTGCTCCTGAGGCCTTTTCCCTCTGTAGCAAACTAAACCAATACATGTGCACACCAGTCAGGGCAAATAACAAAATTACCACTTAACCAAACTCACACACATGTGTGGATGGATGTTTATATATACAGTCAGATGTAGAAACACAGAGTAGAAAATTGCATAGCTGGCTGTATGAAGCTTTTTAGAGAAGGAATTTGTAAAAGACAAATGAAATTGCTTTGCACATTAAATCAGAGGGGCTGTTCCAATCCACAGTTCAGTTTGAGAAAATGAGGTCCTAACCCCCAGAAAGTTGTTATTGCAAAATTGTAGGGGGTGATTTAACCATGTAGTAAGTATTGTGTTCTTTCTCTGTGCATGGGCTTTCAGAGACTGAGCTAATCTTCATTTACCATATGCTATGTTTGTCCCCATGGGAGGTTAGCAAGAGCTAACCTGGCTCTCAGAGGACGTATGAAGATGATGCCATTTTCATCTAGACTTATTCAGGAGGGAGAGAAGCATATGGCCCAGAGCTGTGTGAAGTACATGCACTTGTAACTAAAAAAAAAAGATGTCTCTTGAAGTTTATGGAGCATGCAAAAATGTCAACTGCTTTGTATTTGAAGGGGCAAAGCTGGCACCTTGGCCAGCTGGAGCAGACCTTGAAGCTCGCTGAAGTAAAGTTAGTCTAGGGGCTGAAGGGCGGTCACTAGATTTCTCTCTAAGTCTTCTGAAGGGTGAAGCACTGTTGACTTGGTTGAATTGGCTCAGGTCTAGGAGGGAGAAATGGTTGCATGAAGAGAGAAGAATCGGGGCATGGAAAAGAACATGATGCAGCATATCCGTAGTGTACAGTGAGTCTGACATCTGGTAAAAGACATCTGCACAGAAGCTGGTAAAGATCATTGCAACATAGATAGCGTCAATCTAGTTAGCTTGAAGAGTGATATCTGAATTTTATCATTTCCCTCAGAAGGAGACAAGAAAAGAAACTACTCAAGCGCTGAAACACAGATACAATCTCTGCAGAGATCGCTGATAATGTATTTAAATGCGGGGAAAGAAGCAAAACTGTATAAAAAATTTGCAAAACAGCCGTTCTTATTTTGGGCCAGGACAAAACTGAATAGTTACTGCTCTCTGTCATCCATCAATGCACCTCTAGTTAGGTGGGGATCTGATAGCAGTGAGCACTAATCCTTGAACTCGTTTGAACAAAATATGGCTTGAACATTGTTTGTTTTTCCCTGCTCTGTGAACCTGGGACTTGACTTCATGAAAAGATCGGAAGCAAAGAGAAATAATCTCTTGTATTAACCTCTGCCTCTGGCCAGCTGTCTCCCTTGACTGACAGTGAGATCTGCTATAAACAGGTCCCCCTGAATCAAAGGGAATATATATTCATTATTTTCAGGAAATATTTTTCTTTCAGAAAATCTTAGTTTCACAGATACAGTGCTTCTTTTCTAACCCTTCCTCATGCCTGTTACCTTTTAATTACTCTCCTTCCACTTCTTTAAAACCTTTCATGTGGCCTCCACTTATTTCTCATTCTGTTTTTACCCTTTGGTGCTTTTATCCCTGTCCCACTTCCTCCCTCAGAGGCCAGCTTTGCTGTGTTGCTCAAACAGGCACCTTCAAGCTGAAGAAGAGCCTCTGATACTTGGCCCAAAGAGGTGTGAACTTGTCTAAGCTGAAAGTTCTTCTTGGAGTATATGGAAGAGGAGGTAGCCACAGGAAAGGAGGAAGAGGAAATGGGATCACAGGAGACACCAGACCAATGTAATTGCAAAGGCACTTCTATGGAAGGCAAAAAAACATTTAATCTAAATGTGAATTAGAAAATCCTGCCGAGGGTTACCAGACCCATCTGCTGAAAGAAAATATGTTGCCTTGTCTTCTTTTCTCCTCACTGGAAATGAACCAGTGCGGTTAGCTGTGACACATCAGGACCTGGTCTGTTTTCACCATTGAGCAGTAATAGATGAGAAGCCTGTAATTTTTCCTGAGAATGAACATCTGCAGGCACTTTGATTTCTATCAGATTATGCAATTGTTTCCGAAAGTAACATGTGAAATCACCAATGATGTAAACAGCCACTCTGAACAGAACAAAGCACAAATTGATTCCTTCAATAATATTGTGTATTTCTCAGGCAGCTGCTTGCATTTGGATGCACAAAGAATATCATGTGTTGTGTAGTCCAGAAATATTTTTAATGTGGCTACTCTGGTTAGCAATGATTGCTATCAATAAAGTCCTCAAACTACTTTGTTTTTTAATTATACTGATGTCTAACCCAGCAATTGATCCTATAAACAGTTGCTGTCATGTGCAGAGTGCCCAGCATAGCACATCTCACACACGTAGAGTAGGAAATATCAAACACATAATATTATGGGGGCATTTTGGCACCATGTTGCATACAGTTTCTGGATGTCTCTTCCCCAAAATGGAGGTGTAATGTGCATTTTTCCAGGTGATCTCTTAATCTACCAGCATAGAAAATATGAAGAATTACAACAGTTTTATGTCATGTCCTTTTGGGGACGTACAGAATTGCTAGTAACTGCTAGTATTTGATTTAGTCTCCCTTTCCCCCTTCCACTAACAAACCAAAGTATGCTTCTGGTTACACCAACCCAGAGGATATGTTGGGGTCCTGTGTGTTTATAAGTTTGGCGATAAAAGTGTTTGGAGTCTGCTGCCTTATTCAATATGAAAATATGTGCATTTACTTCTCAGTGTGTCTCTTGGAGTTGTAACAGTAAAGCTCCCAGTGGTATGCTATTTAACATCCCCGGCTGCATGCCTAGAACCGGATCTCACATCAGGGTAATGTTCTATCTTTATAATGTTCTATCTTTATATTCAACAAGACAAAACAGAAACAACAACAAAATACAATGACAAGTACCTTCAGAGAATGTCTCTTGCTCTCCAGACAAAATGGCAAAACTTTGCATCGCCGGTTGCAGCCATCTTGCTCAAAGACATTTGAAATGTGAGTATTGGGGACAAATCAGTAAGCCCCAGTTATGAAATAGATCCCGTACAGCTGTGCCAAACCTGCCAGAGTCACTGTGCTTAGCTCGTAAACTGCTTTAAAGTCCTTCATTTTATCAGGACCAGAATGATTAGCTCTTTTTAGGTCTGAGCCATAAGTGAACATGCTTAATAGAGACAATTTCACCAAAAGCTTTACAGCCAGACTTGTGAAGTCACTTGGATGGCAAAGAAGGCAAAAGAGAGCACAGTGCAGGGCTCAAAGCAGTTCACTTCTACCACTTAAACCAATCAGGCACCTGGCTTTAAAAAGTATTGTTTTAAGCCCTATGCTGTATTTTTAAACACACAAATACCTGGCCCTTTTCTTTGCAAATTGATGACCCCCAGACTGGAAATCACATTATCCTAAAAGAAGGAATCATGGGCTCACACAGTTGGCTGTTGACTTGTTGGCTGCTGCCCTGGGGGCCCTGCAAAGCGCAGCTTGCTGCTGCTGTGGCGGTGCCAGAGGTCAGCGAGAGGCAGGGTGACTGCCCTTGCTGGGAGGAGAGGTCTCACTACTTCCAAATCTCTGATGGTGGCAGAAGAAACAAACTTACACCTCTAGCTTTTCCTCTCGCTGTACTTTCTGTTCTAACTTAGCTCCTCTCCTTTTCCCCTTTCTATTCCTGTGACAAGACCTCTTGCCCTTTATGCTGGGGGTGGCAAGGATCATTTTTGTCTTGAGAGACGCCAGCTCTGAATATACAGCACCCACCCAAATCCTGTCACCCTTTTTTAGGTGCTTAATGATAAATAAACTTCTGGCAGGTATGGCTTGCCCAGGATCCCTAAGGAGACTCTGTTGTAGAGGTGAGAATAAAACAGAAATGTTATGATTTCCCTTCTGGTTCTTTCCTACAGAAACTAATTTTCCCTTTTATTATTGAAATTGAAAAACATCCACCTCTTTCTTTTCAGACAGAGAATGTAAATTGTTCTGATTAACTTCTGATCTCTTCTGATTAACAAGGCTTATTTGGGAAATCTCATGAACTCTCTTCCTTCATACTGCAGCTTTGCAATTTGCATGGAAAGGCAAATGCATTAATTCACAAGCACTTGTTAAAATATGGATTTCATTAGCCTTTAATAATAGGGCTTTAGAGGAAAGGAGAAGAGCAACAAAAGATGATTAAGGACCTGGGGAGAATGCCTTATGACAATAAAGTAATGCAGCTAAATTTATATAGCTTAGTTAAGTGACAGTTCAGGAAGAGCCTATGCTAACTATGTGTAAGTACAGAATGATATAAACATTGAAGACGGGGATTGCATTAAGATGGTCTGTGCAATAAGGAGGGGTGTAAGTAAATAGTGTGTTAAAGTTCAAAAGGAAAAAATGAAAATGAGTATCACAAGAAATCTTGATAGTAAGAGTATTTTGATTTCAGAATCGTCTCCTTCATAGAGACACAGAAGTCATATTGCTTTAAACATTTAAAAGTAAATTACAACTAGAAGTACATTAGAGAAATCACTTGCAAATCTGCTGAGAGAAAAGTCTTGCACAGGCAAGGATTTGTATTAATTTGCGCCAGAGATACTCTTCATCTCTAATTTCTAGTTTGTTTATAGCACTAAGTTTTACAGTGAATAAGTAACAGGTCTTTGCAGTGGCAGTAACAACAAAAAACAAAATAACAAAACAAACAGGAAAGTACACCTTTGCATTACTTCAAAAATGTGTAGTCCTTCATCTCTTTCTTTGATTCCTTCTGAACTCTTATATGTGCACTGCTAGCTAAGAATATGTCTTCAACTGCGTTTCAAAGAAAGAGGTGCTTTGTCATATCTTCCTGTTCTAAGAAGAAAGCTTTTTTTTCTACACAGGACTATTACTGAGTTTTACTATTGAATGGAGAGACATCATACTTTAAAAATATATAAATTTCTGGTGTCTGCAAGGAGAAAAGAAAAAGAGGAGCAACTGTGTGTTTTCTGGTGCCAAAGACGACAGAAGCCTTATGTACCACTACGGAAAGAGAGAGAAGTAGGGATGATTCTGAGGCAGTAAAAGTTTCTTTTATTTTCTGTCTCTTTCTGCAATAAATGCTATTATTCTGAAATTCCCCTGAGAGTGCAAAGCTATAAAAATTTCTTTTATGCAACTGTGAAGTTCTAAAACTTACAATGTAGAAACCTCTAGGTAAAAGTAGAGTCAGGTCACTCTGTTTCTAGAGTTCATCCATATGCATGGCCAAAAGACACACTGTAAAGTTAAAAATGTAGCCAAGCTGTCTAATCTACCAGCATGGCATTATTAGTGTGTCTTTTAACAAAACATTTAGTTTTAAACTCAGTCCTCCAAAAACTGGAAGGACAAGCTGATGTCCCTTTGTTATTCTGATCCCAGTTCTGTCAAAGACAAAATCCCCATTGATTTCAACAGAGACAGATTTTCACTGCTCACATATTTTGATTGTATATTTTATTTTCTTCTCTTTTATTTTATTCTCTTTCCAAAAGCTTGTATTTATTGATCCCTGACTACTGTGGCAAAATGAGTGATTATTGTCTATGGTGAAGATTTATTGGTACCCTCTAATAGTTTCTGCCACTGTGAAGATACAAGAAAGCTAAAAAAAATTAGCTGCAGATTTCTGTATGCAGTACAAGCATACCACAAACCAGGTGGGGTGTTTAGAAGTTTTCATTAAAGGTTCTCTATGGAATCTCTTTGTTATGGAGGACAGTGCTGATATTCTACTTCACCTTTTTGTCAGATTGAGACAGTCAGTCTGTTCTCTGTTGTGTGTTAAGTATATGAGGAAGTTGCTCTACCTGGATATGTTTATACAATTGTATATTATGTACAGCTTATTTTATTATAGATTAAATGACCTATTTTATCAATAAAAACTAATTTATTCTGCAGTGATACTTTCACCCATGCTGATGTTCAATTTTTTGACAAGTTTTAGAAATGGAAGAAGTTGAAGAATGATAGAAACCTCTGTTAAAGAACACTTCCAAATGTGTTTTTGAATAATCAGAGGCTTGGTATTATTTTATTTGATTGTATGACTTTTCTCTTTATACTGGGCTGTAATTTGTCTATGGTACTTTGTCAACAGCCTCATACAGTGAGGAGCCTTTTCAGAGGAATAAGCTATACAGAATAACAGTAGATATGCAAGTGAATGAAGTGCTGCACTCAGGATGGAAGCTAGTGCTGGAATCCCCAGACTCACATTTTAAGCATTTTAATGGGACTGTGGTGATCTTCAGAAGTACAAGCTGGGATAAAAGCTAATAGTGAAACCAGAAGACCTGAGTAGTTGATAGAAGGAGCTCAAGGGCCTGACCCTTCAGTGGAGAAAGCAATGATCCTGTGGTTGTGTTTTTGCTCGGATGCTTTGGCCAAAATTTTTGTGATTGCCTATTAGGCAGTTTGGACACCCAACAATGAGGAATTAGGTAGCACACAAAAGTACTTGCCTTCCTCTCAAATGAGCACACACCTATGCATTACTGATATCTAATCAGCAGTACATCAAAAACTGTTTATCCTTTTTTACTTGCTATCAACTCAGTAGTAATGAGAGGCCTAATGAAGTCTTTCCACTTCCATAGTACTTCAGATTCCCAATTAGTTTCGCATCCAAGTGCTAACCAGGTTAGTGAGTGCTTATTATCTGAGCAGATAAGGCTGGTTGGGTTCATTCTGGCTGCAGACAGAGATTATATTGTGTGCAGATACGGGCCACAGACAGGAGAATATTCCATCTGTAGAGAAGACACATTTAAGAGGAGGGAAGGGGGTGATTTTTTTTTCTTAAACAATGAGCCTTATTCTAGTCTCCATCTGTGCTCATTGCAAACCATCCTATACTTTACTACACTTGACTGGCGTGGCTTAAGAAATACTGTGGTTGAGGAATGAAGATTTACTTTAGGGTAGGAAAGCAGTGACAGGATTGTGTGAGGAAGCTTGCACAACAGCTGCCCATGCTCTGTTTGCAAGTGTGTGCAAGTATCTATTATAATAATTACAAGTATTGGAATTCATTAATTAAGCAATATCTTATCAAGGTAATGATGCCTTCAAGTGCAGTTCTTTTACCCTCCCTTTTTCAGAAGATAAAGGAGTTACAGACAAACCAATCTCTTAGCTCATTTGTTTTATATGAGCTAGAACATGTTTAGTATCAGGCCAAATCCTGCAGTGTGCTGACAATAACGTACTGTTTTGAAGGGAGTTGCAGGTGCACAGATGTCCGTGGAGAAGTTGCTGTTTGTTGCACCAAGTGCAGACTAAGGTATGGGGTGCTCAGACCTCCTCTGGACTAGCCCCAAGACTGCCTGGCTGTGATTTTCTCCGTGTCTTTCTTTTTTGCTAAGTCCTTCCTTTTTCATTACCATTAGACTCCATAGTGAAAGACAAAACTGGTGAATGTTTCAATGACTGCTGTGGAAGGAAAGATATTTTTCTTTTTTGAGGTGATAGTGAGGCATTTAGGGGGATCTTCTTGACAATCTTTTTTGCTTCATGTTATATTTCTTAATTATCTGCTCAGTATGAGAATAGGACAAGCAGCTCAGATTTTTTCTATGTATTTCAGTATAAGAAAGAAACACAGTCATGATAATGTTCTAAGATTATTTCTATCCGCTATCTAATGTTTTCTTTTTTACACTGAAAGAGAATTTATGAAGTCTTAATCTCAACTTGAGTGTTACAACATGTAAACCTCTGAACACCCTTTTATTCCAGAAAGAAATTAAGAGGAGTCTAGTAAAAAACCACAAATTTTTGAAAACTGAATTAAAACCTGAAAAAGTTTGAGTCACTGAAGAGATATAAAAAGGTACATGTTTAGATTCTCCACAAAGAAGAGAGTTAGGAGCTTCAAAGTTAGAGAGGAAGACTGCAACATCTGAGTTTGGCAAGTGTAAAACATATGTTTGTGTGTGTACACATATATATACATGCACATGCACATTTACTATATGTGTGTAGTAAATGACTGCCTCAACAGCACATAACTTCAGGTGCCAATCCTTTTACTACTGAAAAAAAAAGAGGTTTAATTACAGTCCATTACTTATATTGCAGGAAACAGAAATTTATCTCCATGGTAAACCCTAGGATATATATTTAAAGAGAGAGAGTGAGAGTGTGTGAGCATTTGCACAGAAGCCTGCGAACACTGTATTTCAGAAGAGAGCAGCTGATAGGAAAGCCAGCTTTATGACCAAATAACAATCTGATGGGCTGCTCCCAGGGGTAAATTTATTCACTTCACAAGTATTTGCAGGATTGGGCTTATACCTTGTTACAGGAACTACGCAGTCACTTTCTTTAAACAAAACATAATTGAGGGGATTAACTTTCCTTCTTTGCCTGCTGTTTGGGAAATTGAAACCATTGCATCTCACAACCTAGACACACCTATCCTTTTATATTGCTTCTCAGTTTCATGTAGGCATTGGATTTCCAAACTTGATTACTGCCAGGACTTGTTTATACAAGATGGTATGATTGTTATTCTGTTTTGGTTTTTTGTCATTTTCATGTTGCGTAAGGAACTTTAAAAGAGAAGGCAGATACCCAGTTAGGCTGTAGCATTATATGCTGTTCCTCAGACCAACTGAGTCTGTGTGGATGACAAAGTTATAAATTATGACAGAACCTTACCCTTCTTCAGGATATATTGAATTCAGATCTTTAGGTCATTTTTCATTTTGAATGTTTTTGTAAGTAGTTATTTAGCCTTTGAAGTTCCCATTTCCGTACGTGGTTTGATTTCCTTGAAGGACTCCCTAGCTGAACCCTCCAGCCGAATAGACTCCCTTGTGGAGTTTGATTAAGCAAGTTGGGATTTCAGTCACTCTCTCCTATTCCTGCAGCTCCCTTGAAAGATGGGCTGTTGGCCCAGCTGGTGCCGTTGCTGAGTCCTACACATTGAAAGGAACAGCTGTGTCCTCACAGTTATTTGGGAAAATAGTGGCAGTGCTGGAGTGCTTCTTGGTGGTGGTAACGCAGTTTGTCATTGCATACAGTCATTTTTGGAAGCCTGTCATGGAAATCTGTCGACACTAGTACACTCCCACTCACAAACACTGCTTATTTATGGTTTTATTAGACTTCTCTGCTCTCATGTAGCTTTGCTATCTTTCTGTTATTATTTGTGTCAAAGATACTGGAGCTGTTTATACCTTATCGTTTTGGCATCTGTGCTAAAGCTGCTTAAGGTATCACTAGTGATTCTGGATTGTCTGCTTAAAAACAGACAAAAAAAAATTTTTTATTTTTAATTTAAAAATCTGTTGTATTACAGCATAGGTATTCCCTTCCCTGCGCACAGATTGTTGTATTACAGCACTCATAGCCCCTTAGCTGAGCGGGGAACTGTGCACAGGGAGCGTATGCGACTCCAGCACGGCGCCTGTACCAGCTCTCCAGCTCCGTGCCCTCCTTGCCTGGCAAGCTGTGCCTCACTAGGGGGAGGAACTGGACCTGACCCACCTTTCCTGAACTCAGAAGAAAGGCTCCTTACCCACAAAATCCACATCCAGAGCTGATTTTTGTACCGCAGAAATCTGGAGACACACCACTGACAGTTTCATTCGATCCATTGTAAACATAGGGAGAAACTGCAAAGCAGGGCAAAACTCCTGAGGGAGAAAAGAGCTCGATTCAAGCCCCCTAGCAGAGAGGTGGAAGCCCTTTAAACACTGAGGAGGGCAAACCTTCTTTAGGTTTTCCTGCCTGCTAGTTGTCACTTTGTGTTGCAGGCACGCAGCCTGTGTTTCAGCAGCTTTGCAGGCTAAGCTAGAGAAGCAGCTGTTGCTGTGGAATTTGCAAACAAATGGAGTACGGCTGTTAGCATGCTGCTGGCTCGTTTCCAGAAATAACGTGAGAAGGGAGCAAAGTTGCTTCAGGAAGGAGTTCATCGGTTTCACTGACAGTGAAGCATATCTCTTGGAAACTGTTGCATACTTTGAAACCTGCTCAGTCACTGGCTCAGGGATACAAGGTAAAAAGCAGCAGTCTGCGGCTTTGGGAACCAAATCAAAATTTTCCTTTGCCTCTTCCCACACTGTTAGTATGATTTCAGAGGACAAACTCTTCTTACCTTCTTTAACCCTCAGCTTCCCCTGCCTCCTGCTTTCTTCCCTCCCATGCCTCTGAGGAACCAGCAGAGGTTTTGCCTCTTTTTCTTTCTTGATATCTATCACAGCTTCCACAGACTCCATTTCCTCTGTAGAAAGGTTGTCATTTGGGCTAGTAAAAGGTATTGCCTTTCTCTCCAGCCTTGTCTCCTTATATCTTTAGACTATCACACCACCACTTCTCTTTCTGCGGGCAGTTTGGAGCTGCTTGCTCTGTCTCAGCTTCCCATGTGCAGTTGCTACGGCTGCTCTTTCTCCTGCCTAGGAGAAGCCTGCTCTGTCCCCAGCCTCTCTGCTCCCTGGGAGCTCCTTAGGTGCCTCTGCCACCCTGTTCACTGCTTCCCCCTGTGCCTGGAAGATTTTCCTCCCTTATCTGTTCTGCTCCATTGCCAAGCCTGAGCATCCAAAACTGAAGAGATTTGTTTAAAGATAGTGAGATGTTAAAAAGCAAAGCAAACCATTCCAGCTTCTTTTGCCTGCTTCAGCCCTTCTAACATTTGTGTTTTCAAACTTCTCCACAAGTGCGTGGGAGAGAAACATTTTTTTTCTCTTTCTTTCTTTTTTAATTTAAATAAAAAAATTCTTATGTCATTGCAAGATTCCAGTGGTAGGTTTCCAAAAGGCAGAGAAACTACAGACCACAGAGCTTAACACGTTAATTATGAAATCACAGGTGTTAGCAATGGAGACGAGCAGCTGGCAGTCTCCTCGTTTCTTTTTTGCCTTCAGCGCAGCAACCTCCTGTTTCCTTCTAATCTTTGTTTCACAAACAGCAGGGCCAGTGCTTTTCTGGGAGGAGCTAACTTCTTATCAAAATCCTTTTTTTTTCCTTCCCTTTCTGTAGGAACTTACCTTGCCCCTGCTCAGAAAAAAAGACCAATTCTTCATCTTTCCCATGCAGTTGAACCTGCATTTCTTTAGGCTTTTCTTCCACCATGAAGACAAAACTCTGTCTTGCTGGTTCCTGTATTTGAACAGAAGCTTCTCCCCCTTCCTCTTCAGTGAGTCATGCTGTCTAGAGCAGGGCTCTTTTCTGAAAGGACAGAAGGCAACCTGCACAAGTTGCTGCAAGCAAAATTCCAGACAAATACAATGAAAAATTTTCCCTAGGAGGATGGTTAAGCACGGGAACAGGCTGTGGAACCTGCACCCTTGGAGAAGTTTGAAACTCGACAAGGCCCCAAGCAAGCCTGATCAAACTGAAGCTGTCTCTGCTTTGAGTGGGAGGCTGGATCAAGTGGCCTGCAGAGACCTGCATTTTTCTGTGATTTGGTGAAACCAAAGTGGACTGTTCACACTGGGATCCTGTTCATGAAAGGCTCCAGTCATACAGGGAACAGAACCAATAACCTGATTAGTTACACAGCAAATTAGTGCCCAAATTAGTGACTGTACACAAACAACAGTCTTTGTAAATAGATATCAAGGTCTCTGTGGGCATAAGGATTCATCAATGTGCTTGAAGGAAACTTTAATGAACTGGTTTTCAGTGACAAATTTTCAGTTACTGATTTTCAGTTACAAATTTTTCAATTTGTAAAAATAACCAGTCTGTTCACAAATAATTCATAACCCTCCCATTTCGCCCCCCAAAAGGGATCAAATGAATCTCAGATAACAGTTAGCTGAATCCTTATGGTAAAAATATATTCCAACAGGAGTCAGTGAGACACCAGAATTGCTAGGAACTAGAGAAAGGCAGAAGCCCCAGAAGAGACTGCAGGATAAGAAGGAAAATGAACAAGGAATAAAATCACAGTAATGTGTAACTGCTGTGCAGGGAGGTAAACCGCTATGTTTTCACCTCTGAATGATGGGAGAACTTGCAAGACATTAAATAGAAGGAGAAGAAGGAGACAAAAATTTTCCCCTTCCCTCTAGGTCATCAAAAAAAATACAAAAGTGGGCATTTCTGTGAGTGGAGCTTTGCCTTCCGTGTTAAACTGTAATATTTTATCAGTTGTGCTTTAGTTGTAGAAAATGAGGCACTGTTGACCCTCTGCTTAAAAATTGTGTGTGCTGTAGAAAACTAATGTAGATATAAATTGAACGCTAACTGAGAAATGTTTCATTTGGATTTACTATAAAGAGGAGCTATATGAGAAACAAAGGAGATAAAGAAGGTGCAGATGTGGAACACATATATATGTAGATATCGATATAGATGTATTTTCATTATCAAAGGAGATGGAGAGAAAAAAATAGAGTTTGGAAATATTCAGTCTAAAGAGATAAAGGATGGAATTTGATGAATTTGTGGATGTTGGGGACTGGCAAGGTTTAATAAGAAAAATAATGGTGTTTTGAGTGGTGGAAGAGAGGGGGAGATAGTATTGTTTGAGGAGAAATATACTTTTGCATGTGTTAGTTGATATCTTGACTTTTGGCACTTGAGGGAAGTTTTGACATGCCTTGCAGTGGAGTCAGCACTGAGTACAGTGAGCCCAGGAGGCTCAAGAAACCAACATGGCTGAGCTGTGTAACAAGGTACACTTGCAACTTAAGGTCCCAGAAGGCAGCTGTCTCTATTTCAGGAGACAAATCAATAGGCCCAGGTGCTAGAAATGATCTCTCTTGCCTGATTCCTACTTGACAGATTAAAATGACAGGTTTAGGAAAGGAGTAGCTTTCCTGAAGAAAATGGCCTGCTGATTTGAAGGGTGGCAGAGTTGTTTTCCCTGTTGCTGTTAGCAGTGCAGAGTTGACTCATTCCTTTTCTTGAGCATAAAATTAAAGATATTATTAAATTTTATGCAGAGTTGATATAGCACATGTTGTCCTCATATGCAGGGCCTGTCTGTGTTGAGTTTGCATAAGATTCTGTATGTCTTCAGTTATTTAACCAATTCTGTTCTTTGATGGATGTTTACTAAGACCTTTTCTGCTGAGATGCCTCCCCAACTACAGATGAACAATTTTGATGGAGTTCACCAGTGGGCCAATTTGCACCTCAGTGAGAATTAGTGAATCATAGTAGAACTCATTCCCTCTCATCACTCTGACCCCTTGTTCCAGGTGAGCTTATGCTTGTTACAGAACTTTTGCATGATTATTTTGCTGTATTTAGTAATGATGCCAAGACATCCAAAATGAATTATTAAAGAGAAAGGTAAAGATAAGAGCTGGCCATGGGTGAAGTGGTTTGAATGGGCAAATGCATTTTGTAAATCATCAGTTTAGAAGTGATAGCTGATCCCACAAAAATATAAATTAGATTATTTAGAGAGAGAGAGCATAGAGCTAGAAGAGGCCAGAGGTCTTTGAGACTTCAGTGGCAGGAAGTAAATTGCATGAACTCTGCACCCATCTGGTTAACTTCAGTTCCTGGAAGAATGCTGGTATGAATGCTCAACCTACTTGTTGAACCTACCTGAAAGAAAAAAAAGAGATTAGTATCTACCAACTTGGATTTGGCAAGATCAGGTTGAAAGAAACTAATTTTCTTCTATGCTATTACAGCAGAACTTCTGGATAGAGAAAGAACAGTAAGTGTAATATATTCTGATTTACACAAGGATTTTGACACTCTCATGTCTTTCTCATGAGCAAAATAAGCACCACAATCTATGTGAAACAATTATACTGTTCAGAAACTGTATCTAGACCATTATTCAGTTTTCAGTGGTTCTTCAAATGGAGCAAAATTGAGCTGATCTTGGTAGGGCCTCTCATGGGTTTGGCTCTGTCCAATGTTTTCAATAGTTGTCTCATTTTTATTAGGATGCAAGTGCACTGGGGAGTGCAATTAGGAAATTTGCAGTTAAACTAAGCTAAGTGGGGGTGAAATGGTCCAAAATGTAAGATGAAAGTCAATATGAAAAAAGTACAAAAACTCATATGCACATTATGGTGTCTTGTTTTCTAGCTTTCTGATTTAGACTTAGACAGATGTTAGAACAATCAGAAGTATGAAGAGAAATCTGGATTTAGAATAGCAAGACTGCTATACAATCTCTATCACTGAGGGCAAAATCTCATGAATACTTGTCTGAAAAATTCAGCTCTGCAGAGCCTGACCCTTCATACCAGCCTGGCCTCACTCTCCTTTTTTTCAAATTAATTCTGTTTGGAATAAGCAATTGAAGTTTAGGCACAGATTGGGGGTGAGTGTCAGGCACTCATTATTTGATTTTCGTTTTAGTACAGAGGGAATAAACATGCACTTAGCTGAATTTCTTTGACAGGACAATGGTTTTCTGTTATTGTTTTAATAAATTCTCTGTATAATATATGTACAAAGTATTTTCAAATGTTACCTTGGAGAACATATCTTCAGTGAAGGAAGGACTGAAACAGAGTTACTTTATCAGTTTAAAAAAACCCAGCTCTCAACTTTGGCTTCTGCTTTCCATGGTCAAATTTAATACTGTCTTTCTTTGGACACAATTATTCAAACTATTGGTTACATGGGGCCTCTTTTCTCTCCACTTGTTCTACCAACTGGGTTCCTGTAAGGCAGTTTTTGTCTGGAAGAGATGGGTGACCTGACTGAGTGTTAATGAAACAGCATAAGATCAATCTCTTTCAGGGATTTCAGTAGAGTATCTTGTTCTAGGTTAGTTAGAAAGCTAACCTGCGTCTAAAAATGATTCAAACTAAAAACTAAAAATATAGAAGAAACTGCAGCAGCTTCTCAAAAGAGAAACACTATCACAAAACTAAAGGCAGGTTCATGTTTTCTAGAGTTTGCAATATAAGTAAATAATCTAGTACAATAAATTTACCTTTTAGAGGAGCACATATGGTGTGTGTACTTAGCTGGTGGACATGGCTTCATGTATGTGTATGTTTGACAAGCTTTTTCTAATATTTTGTAGACCAGAATTGTACAACAGACTAAGATGGTTTTGTTTCCATCAATTATTTTACAACACCTGAAGATCTTTTCTGTTAATAAAGATAATAAGAAAATAGTAGAAACAGTAAAGAGAAATGATTAGCTAAATGAATCCAAAGAGCTAGCACTGGATTCGGAAACTCCTGAATCTATTTCATGTCAACTCAGAAAAGCTATCTATTGCATACAATAAAATAACATTTGTATTAATGTCTAAATTGCAGCTGAGGACAGCAACTCTGTTTCGCAACATTTTTTGGTTTCTGTATTCTATTTTTCATATCTGTATCAAATTGATTTTCAAATGCTCAAAGTCCAGTGTACCAGTGTGTCACAGAAGAAACCTCTTATGAGCGTTTAAATACTGTGCTCTGGTAGTCTTTTTTCTTCCTGCTTTGGGCCAATGGCAAGCCTATCACAGTGATATATAGTAAGTTGAACCAATGAACTGCAGGACAGTTAAGAGGAAGATGAAATAAATATTACCATATTGACTTTTTTAAATCCTGAACTGTCCCAAAGCTTTTGCTTACAGGACCTTTCCTACAGAACCGGAGATAAGTAGATACCAAGTATTTTCTAATGCTTGTCTCCTCCCTCAGTGTCCTCCTATTACAAGAACAATCTTATGTAAGAGTAGGACCGCATGTAAAAAAACTTGTGGTCACTTTTGCAGCACTGAATTCCAGAATAGTAAGTTAAGGAAACATCCAAGAGTTGCGTCTGGGGTCCTTTGAGGAACCAGGGTGTGCCAGGAGGCAGGGTAAATGAACATGGGAGGAACATCGTGCTGCTGCGGCTAGACTGCTTCCGCTGCCGGAGCTAATGAATATCTAGGTGTACCTGTAAATCCTAGGCTAAGGTATTGCTGCGCTGCATCTTATAAGCATAGCTGACCTACTAGTAATTTTGAGCTTAGCTGTATATTGTTCTCTCAGCTCATGAGAGAGAACTTAGAGGAAAACGGTGCACTTACCAACCACACTCTTGAAATCTGGGGAGACTTATTCCTTCAGTCTGGGCAGTAAGCCATTTTGATGAAGATTTGTCGATAGCCAAGAACGTCTGAAAAACATATACATTGTTGCAGTTTGAGCAAAATGCATGTTCCGATCTCATTTTGTCAAAATAGTTCAGATAAATTTCTCTTTGAAGGTTTTATTTTCTTTGCTTTCTAGCCTGAAAAATAAAGATGAAGTCTTATTAAGGTATCTTCAGGGATATCTTTAAAAGTTACAAGAGAAAATTTGAAAATATTGTAAGCAGTACTTTATCAGGTAACTCATGGATGCAAGAATTAAATCAACATTTTCTAAATTAGTAAAGAAAAATACCATGTTGTCAAGTCAGGAGTGCTTTTTACAATACATCTGGAAATTTTTAAGTTGTTTTTGTTTCTTGCTTCAGTTACAGGATTTTAGTATTCCTGAGCTTTTCTCTCGCTCATATGTTTAAACAGGTATAATCTGTCACTGATCTTGTATTTGGGAGCAATCACAACAACAAAAAAATGATGTACACAATGGACTGAGTAGAAAATATTGCAGAAACTACATTTGCCAAAGAAAATTCCATAGATGACTGTGATACTTCAATTTCTAGGGTAGCTGGCAGTGGCTGTTTCAAAATTAGGATCTGTCCTATTTTTAAGTTCTAAATAGACTAGCAGTCCGCAGAATTAATAATGGTATTATAGCACTAGACAAGCACAAAATAAACTCCCACATCTTAAGTTGCAGTTGGCATTAAACCATACATACAATAGCAAAATCTGTTCTCTAAAGGGAAGAGGATTAACCTTCTGCCACTTGAGAAGCAACAAGAAACAGAAGAACCCTCATAGTATGTCTTAGGGCTGAATTCAGGTTATTTGATACATTTTGAGGGTTTTTTGGTGATAGCTGAAGTTTATCTCTATCAATCACTGTACTATTTGGAAGGCTACAGAACTGCAAAGCATCCTCACTGGATTCAGTGAAGGTCTTAACATTGCCTTGAAAATGACATTGGTTAATATTTTGTATTACTGAATTCTTTCCAATTCCTATTACTGTAGTCTTCAGTGTTGCCTAGTTCTTTCTATATAGCATCCAGACCCATCTCTGATTTAAGCACTCTACCTCTTTTTTGCTACTAAGTCATTAACAGAACTTGATGAAACTTCAACAGTGATGAAGAAATACATGCAACTGTTCTCTGCTAACAAAGCAAGGAACACCTTAGTCCCTTTATCCTCTCTCTACATTTCTTCTTCTCCCCATTCCTCAGATGTCCATATGTGAATAAGAAAAATACTGATCTTTCAGAAACTCCATACGTAACCTCCAAATGCCATTCTCTTTCCTACACAGTTGATTGTCCTCCACTTTTTAGTTTGTTCCATAATCACCTTTCAGTTCTTTTTTTTACCTAGCCCCGTTTTCCTTTGGGATATTTTATTACTCCTCACATGCCACTTACCAAATACACCTCTCAGGTACACCTAGATGAGATTTGCCAAAGCCATTGTCTAGAAAATAAGCTACTTTGTCATAAAAATATAAAGGGTTGGTTTGGCACAATCAACTTTTGGTTAAGCTCTTTTGTGTTTTATCTCATTTTTCATTAATTTCATTATTGTTTGCTTTGAAGTTGGTTCTACAGCCTGCATACTACTGAGTTCAAACTAATGAGCCTGTAGCTACCTTTTGCTTATCTTTGTTTGCATAATCCAGTTTTGATTTTAGATATTTTAAAAATACCTGCTACTGAATTTGAAATTCCTTGGAATTCTGAAATGGAAATAGTCTTTATCTGATCTATTCTTTCTTCTCCATGTTTTGCTTTTTTTCCTTACCTATGTGGCTATATTAAAGCCTTTTGTTTCCCATATACTTGTGTTTTCCTTTTGCATGCCCTCATTTCTAGTTCATATTTTGGCCTCACTCCTCTCTGACTGGAAGCCACATAAAGAAGACAGCTCAGTCTGAGAGGGAGTAACTAAACTGAAGGAGCGCATCTGAGTTCTGGATATAGGTAGATATGTTCATGACCTGTTTCATGGTGAAATGTAGGCCATGATTAGATGTTCATTGTTCTGTATCCTAGTTTCCATGTCAAAGTGGCTAGGCATCCTGGCTTTGGGTCTGTGTAGAAGCAACTAATGTCATGCTAATTCTGGCCGTGTGGTTAAGATTAGGTTCAGAATCCATATAGACCATCAGCTCTCTTGGTTTTGTGCTGAAGTTCAGCATCCCTGTTTTTAATGAAAACTGAAAGAATAAAATCTCACTTAATTTAAGTTTTGATTCTACTCCACCTGCATTGTATAGCATCTCATTTCTTCTCTCCTAGTTTTCTTTCTGTGTATGTACTGGAAGAACCTGTTGAAACTGATTTTAATATCCTTTCCATGGTCTAACTCAGCTTCATTTTTGGCAAAGTGTATTTCCCAAGGAGGGACCAAGTACTACAGATCCACATTTACATTGGAGCAGCTTCTGTGGGCATCCTAAGGGATGTTCCTGAAACAGCTGCTTTAATTAGTTATGTCTAGAATAGTGCCCAGGGGAGGGAAAGGCTGTGCACAAGCCATTTGTCTAGGTACAAGTCATGTGTCCTGAAATTAAGTGTCAGTCTCTGAGTTGAGCTTCGCACTTCTACGAAGCTGTCAACTTGCTGTTACAATGTGGATCCTGCCATTATTTAGATGCAGTTGCTCCTCGTTTGGTACCTTTTAACCATACCCTGCTGGCTAATACTGCCTTTGTAAACAAGCCAAGATCTTAGTATCATTGCAGAAAGATACAGGAAATCTAAAAAATCATTGCAAAAGAATAGTCTAAAGAGATCTCCAAGAATAATATGTGGCTATTCCAGAGCCTTCAGGAAAGGGCCCTAACAGTGATATGGATCTTTCTATTTGCGTTATGGACCATCTCTTTTTTTCTGTATCCTGCTCTTTAATGATACATTCTCTGCTTTTAGTGCACTGCACTCAGAATTCTTAATATTTGATTCCCAACTGTATGCATTTTTCCATCAAGTTAAGCCTTCAAGCAATATAATTAAGGGACAGCAGAGGTGTAAGAGCCAGAGAGTATCATCAGCGTATAAACCTAGAGTGCCTGAGGGAATTATCATGGAACCAGTGAGAGAATCTCTGCCAAAATTATGAGTTAGAGCTGAGGGATGCAGTCTGCGAAAGCCAATTAGGATTTGCCTAAAACAGGAAGACATCATTGCTCCTGAGAAAGCTCATTGTCAGGTCTAATTTTTTTTTTGCCTATATATGTGAAAATCCCCTAAGAAAACAGTGATACCCTGCTGGTTGTTCAAATTTTTATTTATTTTTAATTTAACAGTGAAAATATATTGCTTATGTTATCTTTTCCCATTTATATTACAGCAGTCTCTGGGGATGCCCAAACAGGGCTAGGGCCCTGTTGTTCTTGGTACCTTACATGCACGTGGGAAAGAATGGCTTCTGTTCTAAAGAGCTATGAAACCAAGATGTAGATTTCCATTTCTATTAGGAATCAGCTGGTTTAGACTCTTCCAAACTTTTCATTGTATTTGCAGATAAATAAAGCTGTCGTGAACTAACGTCCATCATAGATGGAGTCCAGTCTGCCAAATTTAGGCACTTCACCAAAACTTTAGAGATCAGGCTGTGGGAGAAAGAATTTAGTTTTCCCAACGTAGCCACCCACATTCTGTACAGGTTAGCACATCTGAACATCCAAAAAGAGCAATCCAGGATGAGCCATCACACCTAACTCAGGTGCTTTTCTCTCTCCACGGACTGTATAAGGAGCTTAGATGTCTCAAATGGCCATTTCCTGTCTTCCACCAGTAGTATAAGGAAAGCAGCTGTAGTTAATGTCATTAGAATCTACTTTGCTAGCTCTTGAGCATAGACATTTAGAGGAGGAAAAGGCAGCAGTGATGATCCTTTTGCTTAGGATCTCCATGGTCCTGCAGGAAACGGGAGATCCTAGTCTCAGTGCTTTGTTAAGCTTGTGAGGGTAGCATCCACATCCAGGAGACTTTCCTGACCGCAGCAGCATGAGGTATTTTGAATCGGAGTGCTCATTGCTTGTCTTGAAGGTGAAGGTTTGTTTTCCTGTGGCCTTCCCTATCCCACTGTATCTTTTCCTTGTGTGTGTATTTTCTTCCTCGCAGCACAATGGCAATTCCACTCTGAGCAGCTCCAAAGGTCTCCTACATTGTGTGGAGTCTCTACACAGTGATATGCCATGCCATGTATCAGCATACATAAGGGTTGCCATTACAGTTATCCTAAACATCACTGAACGCACAGTCCAGGCTCACTGTCCAAAGATCTCCTATCTCTATTTGCAAAGAAAAGACAGATCCCAACAGGAGCTTTTCATGAGGACTACAGCTCGACAGGAGTGCCTGTGAGACCTGCTGTAGCAAACTCTCTTCAGTGCACACCATTTAAGCAGGCTTAGGCGATGCCTCGCAGGAGAGTTTAGGACCTGACAGGGGAGGCCTGTTGCTAGCAGCGATACAGAACTCCAGCAGAGTCTGTTCATTTCAAATTTCTGTTGTATTCATGCAGTGGGAAAAGATAACGAAGAGCAAAATGAAAGTTTGTGTCATTTCCTCCCAGATAATGCTAGCTTTTATTACAGAGGTAGCCTTCTACATAGTAGCAGGGAGCATGAAATATAGAATCAAAAGCTGAACCCTATATCATTTTCCGTTGTCTGAGAACTTGCAGGGTTACCTTTGGTTGAACTACAGTGTATTAAAATCTGCGCAGATGTACTTTTGTCACAAGACAGCTATGACGCAATCTGTTCTTAGAAAGCAAAGGCAAAATGAACATGAGGGATGCGAGGAAAACGCACATGTAGCCAACAGCAAGGAATAAAAGTGCTTGGTGAGTAATTGTACTGTGAAGGTTATAAAATAAGGAATATGTTGTTCCCTGCAAATGTTTGAGGCTAGGTTATTAAACAGCAATGAAATGACTAGAACAGCAGTAAAATGCTGTTTGATTTTCTAATTATTATTGAAGAATGCCTCCTGAGCCCAACCTCTGCGACTCCTCTTTTGAGTCAGCTGCAACTCATGCTGTTTCTCATGCATTATACATTAAACCCATATGGCAGTGTGAGGTGGAGAGTCTCTGGAGGGAAGCTCCATACTGCTCTTTTCCCTGCAGGAGGGAGAAAGGTAAGAAAAATAAGAAAAGGGGGAGCACAAGGGAAGAGTAGAGGAAGGTACATCACCATGCTAATCACTACCTTAAAGCTGCCTTAATTGCAGTATTTTAAAAAGAAATTGATTCTTCTAGGAAAAGACCATTATTTCCTTGCCACTTACGTCCTTTTTTACCAGAGCTGCTTTTAAACTGTGATGCTATTGTATCCTGTGCCAGTTATAATAAGCACCTCTGTTCTGTCTGGTGCCAAGATGAGAGTTCAGATCTGAAATAGCTACTGTATGGCACTGGTCCATAGAGTAAAGGTTTTATGTTTATGTGCTATTAGGTTGGCATTTATTAGCTATTTATAAAATCATCTTTGCAAAGAAGACTGGGTTTTGGTTTTGCTCTGATCCTTAAATGGAAAAGTGGAGGCTGTAGCAGCATGTTTACATACAACTGAGAGGAGTGGGGGTTATATACAAAGATAGTGTAGATATACCCTGTGTGCACATTTGAATAATAGACTATGGATTATTAATGTGGATGGAGAAAAAGCAACTAAGCAAAATGCTTCAAGAGAAGAATTTAATGCCTTTTAAATCATAAGGTAGTAGACAAATTTCAAAAGTAGCTTCCTTGGCTAACCTCAGAAAGATAATGCATACTTTATGGAGAGGAAGAATTTAAACCTTAAAAGCAGCGCCTCACATTATTTTGTATGTACCAGTTTTAATGGTGAGACCTTTCATACACTCATGATTAGTTTGTCTTTCAGCTTGACTTTAACTTTCCATTTTTTTGGATTAGAAATGTGCTGATGGTGAAATTTTTATAGGGGTGCCAAGAATGCTTTTCTTTTTTCTTTTTTTTTTCTCAGCTTCATAGAAGATAATTTTAATGTGTCTATAAAGTTGGTTGGCCAGCTGTTGTTACCATCATAAACATGCACACACTTACAAAATTAAGAGATGAGTGGCATAAACCAAGTCACATCATTTTGTTTTTCTTCTTTCTTCTCTTTCTTTCTTTCTTTCTAGCTTGAAATATTAATGACATTTAGGTCACTGTACTGCTAAAAGTTATCCCACCCAAATTTTAATTATTCAGATCTTTTGTTATGTTCTGAGTCTTACTGTCTTACATTCTGATCTCTCCTGGGTTACTTTTTTTTAATATGGGAAAGATGTGCATTTTTCTTAACACAAGAAAAATTCCCTGATGTTTTTTTAAAATCAGACACGGGCTGTTGAACACACCAGGGGAGGAAAGACAGAAGCAAAGGCAGTGAATAGCTGTGAACAGATTCTCAACACATGTGAGCAGCAAGGACTGAAAGAATAGCCTATATTTTGCTTCTTTCTTTAGAGATGACCACTGCAGAAAGGGAGTGCTATAGAAAAGTTGGAATGGGGGGCTGGGAACAGTTTTATTCCTGAATAGTTTTATTCAGCCATTGCTTTTCAGTTGAGGCTGGACAAAAGACCTCTCGATACCTTCATTTCTTCAGATGCAAAATAGAGTAAAATATTTTCCCTGTTGACTGAAGGAGGCAGAAGGTGTGGGAGCTTATAGAATATGGCATGTAAATGCAAAGTATTACTAGAAGTAGTATTCCTTATCATTAATTTCTCACTCCCACTCTTCTTTTTCTTTCTCATTTTAGCTTGGTTTTCAACTTTAGAATGTGGAATCACAGATTTTCGTCTTATCCTTTCTGCCATAAACTTGAATACTTACGTTCCTCATTCATTCAAGAGACAAACAACTTCATTTAAAGGCCACTAGCCCCAGCTGCCCCAGCTGTTTTGAATAAATGCTGACAGGGACAAAATCTCCTTGGTAAGAAGACCTGGCTCTATAAATGATGACTAAATGTGTCAGGAAAAGCAGCAAGGTGGGAAATATAACCAGTGAATCTGATATTATGAGGATCTTTGTGGGAAATCAGAATGGGACCAATCTTTTTGTCATCCTTTCTCTTGCTAGGAGAAGTCTTCCCTTTGAAACATCAGTGAGGGCAACAGTATTATGCTTTTCATCTTCAGTGCTGGCAAAAATGAAGGCTATTAGGCCTCTCAGCAGAAAACAGCTGCCACAGCAGGGGTATAGCAAAAGAAGGAAGGCAGCCACATACTAAACAATGTAATCCCTCTCACATGTTTGTAGGGCCAGCCATCAAAATATGCAAAGAGGACCTCAATAGATGAACTGTTTTATGTGAGGCAACCAGATTAATGTAAGAATATGAGCGCTGGAATTTTCAGATCTTAAATGTCCATATTGTTCTCTGATAAAAAAAAGTATTGTGAAGCTTGTTTTAAAAAAAAAACTTCAGTATGTAGATTTGGGGGAAGGAAAACATTTGCTAGAGTACAGCTGCTGTTAAAAGTAGGACATTGAAACAAGCTGTATTCTTAGTGAAAGCTTGCAGATTTATCTGCAGCTTGATTTAAAAAAAAACCTTGGAAATGTAACTCTTCAAACTTTAAAGTTGTCTAGTGATACAAAGCAATTTCATAAACTCTGAGTCTTTCCCTGCTGTTTGAAAGCAAAAGCAGGCTACTGTGATCTTGAATAACACCTTTTCTGTTCCTCTTGATGAACACTACCACCTGTTTTGTACAGGATTACTCCTAACATATGGGAGTTGTTGTAGGTGCTTTGCCTTTAGGTTACTCATACTCGGAGAACATGTGTGTGTGAGTGGCACAGCATACTTTGTGGAAGTAGAGGCAGTGGTACCCGTATCGACAACTGCTAGCAGTTTTGTGACTGAGTTTGGTCTGGTGTAACTTGATGTGCTAGTGTCTCATGTATATTCTGTCTTTCTATAACAGGCAAAAACTTTAAATCCTATTTCATCTGTTCAGTGTTAACAGTCTAAAGTTGACTAGAGTAACCTCTTTAACTCCTATTGGTTGAATCATGGTCTGTGGAAATGGGTAGTTATTGACTGAGTGGGCATGTAAGTATGCGGTCAAACCGTTTGTGTGTTCGTATTGAAATTTCATGCACATTTTTTCCTGTGCACTGTAGTATTTGCCCACTGCTTTGAACAATGGATTTGAATCATCTGGACTAAATTATGTTGGCTTAACTACATTTGTAAACAGCAAATAAATGACTTTTTAGGGATATTCTGAATGTCTTCACTGTTCTAATATTGAAATTTACTCTCATTTCCTGTCATAGGTTCCTTTAATGATTGCATAAACCGTGTGGGGAAAAGAATGACAAATAGCCGATAAATACAGAACTGTTAGACCTGAAAAAAAAGGGGTTGTAATATCAAATATTATAGCTGGAAAAGGAGAAAGGAGAACTTTCATAGTTCTGAATTACCTTTTTATGTGTTAGCGTTGTATATTTTTTTAAATGTCCCTTTGCAACATACTAAGCATGTTATTTGTCTTTTTTTCCATGGACTATTAGACTATTAGAACCTTGATGCTTGACTTGAAATTCTAATGTGTATATTGCATTTCTAAAACAACAGGAGCGAAGCAATTATATTCTCTGGAATGCATGAGAGATAAAGTCGTATGTGCTTGAATTAAACATTATCTGCTTTCCTGCTCTCTGAAGAAAATTCAACCAAAAATGCTTCAGAACTGCCTGAGCTTCCCTGCTCCCTCCACAGCGAGAGATGACGTGTTGTTGAAGCATGAGAAGCCAGACATTCCCATCCTTGTGCTGAATGTGGCTTTGTGTTGAGAAAAATCCCAATTTGTGGGTAAATTATTCATAGTTTGCCAAAGTCACAGAATTATTCAAATATGAGTCCATGCTAAATGCCTCTTTAATTCCTCTCTCCATTACCATTATTCAAGTGAGGAAATTTTAATCAATGAGAATGTATTCAAAATTCATGTGGGTGTCACATGCATTTCTGTGGGCAGCCCATTGTAATTCAGCATTATTTCAGGATAAGACTATATTTTAGTGCCTATTAGTTAATCTTAACGAATAGAGAACTAAAATGGAGCTTTTGCAGAGAAGCACACGACAGCCACATGAATGCAAGTAAATACTATCATATTGACTGACAGAACAACAAATAAATCCAAAGCAAATGGATAAAAAACAAAAACAGATGTTTGCTAAACTGTTTAGAGGTACATTAAAAAAGCCTATTAGCTAGTTAAAATTCATTGTTTATTTTCTCAAAAAAGGGTTTTCTTTCAGATCATTTCTATCAAACCTAGACATTTTAAAGCATCAAGCTACTGGTATTTAAAGCTTGGTATAGAAACACACTCATTTATAAAACTTGCAACAAAGTGTTTGCAACTGAAGTTTCCTCATCAAAGGCTTCATCCTGCTTTGCATGAGGAGAAGAATAAACCTCACAACTCTATGCTATATACTGTACTGGGAGGTCACAGCTCTACACTACTCGCTACTTCTTTATCCTGGGGAGCAGGCCATTCTGGCTGGTAACAGCAAAGTACTACTTTCCTAATGAAATGTCACTTAGTAAAGCATCCTGTGGGGTATGGCTTAGCATCATCACTCCAGGAATACCCTGTCGTCGGTCAAAGGCAGTTCTTTTATGTAGTAACTGTGTACATAGAAGGCAAGTTAAGCACCCTGTGGCACGTGTTGCTCCTTGCCCTAGGAACGTTGCATGTGTGCCTGATCTGGGTCTCAGCCAGTGTCACTGCATTTCCACAGCTGCAGGTCTGTACCACAGGGATTTTAGGTAGGATCACTGGCAAGGCAGAAATGAACTACTGCTAATGCAAAATTGTCAGGTAAAGGGCACTCCCAATATTTGCTGCTCTGAGGTCAATTGAGACGTTTTTTCACTCTGAAAATAAGGTTAAAGGTGATTCCAGCCACTGGCAACCTGACAATAAATTGACAAGCAAGGAATATTTCATGTAAAGTTGGAATGATTTTCCTCTTCCTGAGCAGCTACATGCAATTAATGGCATAAGTTGCTCGGCAAGTGCTTCACAGAGGAAATGCGAAGGCAAGCAGAAATCTAACAACTCTCCTGTCTTTTCCAAGTACATTTGTGCTTGTCCAAATTGACTTCAGCCCTCATTGTACTACACCTGACATCTGCTTCAAGAAGCATTGCTTGATGTTCTTGTCTGCATCCTCAAGGACTTGTTTGAAAAGGAACTCTTACCCTGCAAGTCAAAGAGCTAAACAGTCAGGCAAGGGGGATATGAATTCTTCCTTTTGGCATTTGAGAGGAAGATGAGTCCCAACATAAATATATAGGGTACATAATCCTAGTGCTATTGATGTCAAGGCAGAACTCCAGGAGAATATGTTTCCCTGACCTGGAAGTACAGTTCACTATCCCATATTGGTTTTACTTGGTGGGAAGACACTTTTCAACTACAAAGGACACAGCAAGTACAAGAGGAAATAGAGCTCTGTGAGCAGTCACAGAACTACAGCATCGTGGGAATAACTGAGACAGGAAACCTTATGGGTGTTGGAATAACTGAAGCTCACACAGCTGGAGTGCTGGGATGGATGGGTAAAAGCTCTGCAGCGACAACAGCAGAGATGAGGAGGGTGGGTTGCCATTTGCGTGATGGAGCACATTGGACACATGGAGTTCTTCCATGGGACAGAAGCCAGGCTGGGGGAGAGCCTGGGAGTCAGGATCAGAGAAGAGATTGGTGAGGGTGATGTTGGGGTGGCTGTTTGTTACAAATCACTCAGTATGAGAAAGCAGATGAAATCTTCTTTGAATGACTCGAGGAAGTCTCTGTATCACAGACCCCAGTTCTTGTGGAAGAGTTTAACTTCCCTGACATCTGCTGGAGGGGCAGCACGACAGGAGGCAAGCAATTCGGGAGTTTTCTGGAGTGTATCAGGGATTACTTCTTGTTACAAGTACTAGATAAGCCAGCCAGGGGTGACACACAGCTGGACCTACTATTCACAAATAAGGGAGAACTGGTTGGGGATGTGGTAATCAGTGGCAGCCTTGCTTGTAGTGATCACAAGGAGAGTGAGGGACAGTAGTAGCATGCAGACCCTGGCCTGGGGGACCTATTAGCAGCTCCCCAATGCCTACTACGAAGCTATTGAAAAGGAGCCAGAGTCTTTACAGTCGTGCATAGCAGGAGGGTGACAGACAGTGTGAATAAATTGAAGCAAGAGAGGTTCAGGCTGGATGTAAGGAAAACCATTTTCCCCATTAGGGCAGCCAAGCCTTGGACCAGGTTGCCTGAAGAGGTTGTGCTGTCTCTCTGCATTCCCTGAGGTTTTCCAACATCTGACTGGACACAAAGCCCTGAGCAACCTGGTCTAACCTCAAAGCTGACCCTGCTGTGAACGGGGGTCCCTGGGGTCCCTTCCAACCTCCATTATTCTGTTATCCTATGTGTCTATGGTCTCTGCAGTGCCAGTCTTATATCTTCTAGGTCTTGTGTTGTGGCTGCTGACCAGTAAGATGCTCATTTGCTACATGGTAGCTGCAGTAACTCCTATTCACATGGTACAACACAGCATCATATCCACAAGAGACTCTGACGGCAAAAGGATTACCCTGCTCACATAGAAGCACCTGATCTTGTACATCTCCAAATCACACTATTGCGTCCAAGCTTTTGGTGATGAAAATGATCAATTCAAATACTATGTTGCAAAGTGCTATGTTTAAGAAAAGGACAGGGCATTGTTAGCTCAGGTTCAGCATAGCTAAAAGTGCTTTTAATTTTCACTTCTTGTGTCATTCCTGCTACCTTGTTTCTTGATCACTGTGGACAGTACAAGCAACATAGCTGTCACTCAGGCCTGACACATCAATGCCATCTTGACTTGTGCCCCTCTCTGGATCCTCACATCCAAAGTATATATGTTACGTTTTTGGCATATTGTTCACTCTGGTTTTTGCCCACGTGTCCTCTTTTCTTCCCAGAAATCTTTGTCAAGTGAATTTGTTGTATATTCTCTATCTGTTGGGGATCGCAATCGCCTTAGTCTTGCTGGAAAACCCCCTACTGGCTGTACCTTTGCAAAATGGCTTTATCGCTTTCATCAAGGGTTTCTTTGCATTCATAAATCTTCAGTGACCCCACCATTATGCATCTTTGCTGTGTAGTGTATGTGCATTAAGTCCAATTCAGACTGACTTCCTGGGTATTTGCACAATAAGCCCCAACCTCTTGGGCAACATGAGATGCACAAAGCAACTGCATGGTAAATCCAGTGCATATTTCACTTGTTAAAGATATTTCAGATATGCTGCATAGTTGTTTTGCACATAAACAGCAAAATTAAGTGCTTCCTGAAAGTAACAGATTTACTGAACATATGTAGAGACATTCATTTCTCATAGATCTGATGTTTCCCAGAAGCCTAGTAGATCCGTGAGGTAAGTATGATAACTCTATGCAAATTTTGTCTGCACATGATACAGTTTACCCTAATCATTTACACAGCTGAAAGTCTTGGCCAGGCTTACATCATCTCCTGCCTCAATTTCAGAAAAATTGCTTTCTCTATCCTACTTATATGCTCCTGAGCAGGTTGCTTTTTCAGTCCCCTCACTTTATCTTATCATGCCTATTGATGTATATTTCTTCTAGCACATCCCTCCTTTCTACATATTTGTCTTTTTTCACAGGTCTTTCATGGTTTACCCCCTTCTTTCTCTAGCATTTTCCATGTCTCATGATGCGCTTCCCCTACCCACTTATTCTCCATTTTTACATCAGCGCTTATGTGCCTTTCCTGGCTGGGGAGAAATTCCCTGAAACGTCAGCTGTCCCATTGGGCTTGCCTTTGCTGCAGTGCTTCTGAGGAAGGGGAAGGAAGAAAAAAAAAAGATATCTTCTCTGGTCCTGGGGAGGTGGAATCTGCCTTAAGAAGCTGCTGTTCCAGTGTATCCACCTTCCTGCCTTGTACTGAAGGGTCCTTTCTTGTCCTCTGCATAGATTCTAATTTCCTGAGAGTAGAATCATCCATAGTTTTGGGGGGAGTTGGTTTTGTTTTTGTTTTCCATGATGCCTAGCACTGTGTGATCCTGGCTGTGGTTAGAGTTTACAGATTCTTTGGTACTGCTGCTAAAAATAATAGATAGCATATGGAAAAGCCAACTTTTAGTTCTTCTTCTGATGGCAAAGTACCTTGAAAAAATGTATTCCTGGCCAAAGCACATGCCAGTTTATTATCAGTTCAGCAACCTGCAAGATAGATCAAAGAAATCAGAAGGAAACACTAAAACAGCATTTTCCAATCTGAATAAATACTATACCAAATCATTGAAATGAAAATAAAATACATTCAACCTACAATGCTCATCTGGCTTCTAACAGAAATACTTCATCATGAAGAAGCTATTTTCCAGTGGAAATAGGCAGTGCTGATTTTGGAATGTTTTTTTCTTTAAATCATTTAGCTGGTGAAAGGATTCAATACTGGACAAAGCCGTTAATTAGTTTGGAAGAGATCAGTTCTAAGCACCAGAAGGAAGGAAAAAAGGGACATTTTAAAGAGTGCAATGACTGTAATATGTTCTCCAGATACTGGCAGCTTTACACTGATGGGATAACTTTTGCCTCTTGGAATGAAAAAGAATTTCTCAGTCACACCCTCAGTATTTCTTCAATTCATTCAACAGGATGCAGATACCAGAGGCGGGTCTGTACTGCTTTCCACAGCCAAAGTACAAAACTCCTTTCTTTGTAACAGCAGCGTAGGGAGCAGTGGGGAAAAAGGGACTGGTTGCATCTTTAAATACTGTGTCTATTAAAGCGGGAGAAATGTTTTTCCATTCAACTCCTCTCCATACAACCCAGGTAGGTTTTGTGACCTACTTCTCTTCAGGAACGGCTGATGTTGTAGTACCAGTATGTCTTGAAAGATGCCTCCTTTTGCCAAGCAAACACCATAAGCAGTGTGAAACTTCATGAGATTTGACAGAGCAAGTATGCTGTTAAGATACGCTAACATTTTTGTGCAAGGATCATTTGATTTAAAGTGTCATTAGATTTCCATTGTGTTATGGATTAAATGGTGATCTGGTAATTAATCCAGTTTGTTTAGAAGCAGAGGACATACCTGGGAAGTGGAGAGCATTTTGTGATGATGTGTTACAAGCAGGTAGTCTGAACACTTTTCCCCCTTCAAATGCTTCAGTCCAGCTTTGCTGAGAACTGATTGCATCTGAGTTATATATGTACTAGCTTCCAAAATTTATGAGATCACAGGTCAAGTGAGAGGTCACAGTTCATAGGTCAGGTGAAAAGCTAAAATGTGTTAAAGCAAGCAAATGAAAGGCCAAATATAGCTGGAAACAAATAGACACACATATCAATATATCCAAACTACAGAGTTCCCACACTGTAGTATATGTTAACCCTATATTAATTTATTTTCACAAGCTGAGTTGACCTAGGTTTTCTCTTGTCCTTTCAAGCAGCTAAAGAACTACATTTCTATTGCCATCTTTCATGAACTATTCATCTTAAGCACACAAAAGCATTATAAAACATTGAAATTCATGTAATTTAAAATATTCTACCCAGCCTGGCATTTTAAAAATGATGCTTATAAAATTTTTATTAATGTTTTCTCTTTAAAAGCCCAAGAATGTGCTCATTGATTTCTGTATTTTTTTTAACATATACTTCCAAACGTGGGTTGCTCCCGTGACATGAGTGTGTATTATTTTCCTGGAACTGCTTCTACAAACAACTTTTCCTTGCTTTTTATAGCAAGGAGCCTAAGGAAGGGCAAATACGGTGATAAAACATGTTAGTGTATTTGGCATTCACCCTTTACCTAAGAAACAGATCACCCCAGCATTAGTTTCATAGCTCACAGAGTGCAGAGCTCAGGCAAAAGGAATCCCTTGACATTTGGATTTCAGTATGCTTCAAAGAGCAGACAGTTTGTTCATATTTAGAGTAAAAAGAAAACAAGTATAATTCAAAAAATACTAACATTGGTTTCTCTGTCCTTATGGCTAATTTTGATGAAGGACTTCTTTCTTTTACATGTTGAGGTCTTCTCATGTTCCTCCTTTCCTATAAGCCTATTTGAAACCTTACTGTCATTTGAGACACTAAACAAGGAGAGCTTGATTTCAAGCCAACTACTAGACAGTGGTCTGCTGGAGTCCATGTACCAAGGCTGACCTCTTCTTATTTAAGCATGGCTTTTTTTCCTTTATTGTACTGAGGAGTCCTCTGATCTGAACTATTCTGCCTCTATCTAATGGGTTACAATATACATATAAGGCCAGGCTCTGCTTCCTCGTGTTTTTGTCAAGTGCCTTTAATACCTCAGTACTCAGTTTGGCTCTTTCCCAGCGCAGAACAAATTGTGATTCAAAAGGTCTATTCACCAACTCTTAAAATATTAGCAGACACTACTAACTCCAAGAAGAAGCAGCCTTTTCTGTGTAAGATGCACTTCTGGTTACTTGTGCATCAGAGTTGTTTTTTCAGTGAAATTGCAGCTAATGCAAAATTAAGATGTGTCAATCACAGCAAATGAATTTTCAGTGATACAACATATCTCGCTCTATCCGAAGCAGAAAATTTGAGTGGGAGGGAAATGGATGAAGTATTATATGTAGTACCGTACGTGCAATGAATGTGCAGAGAAAACATTTTGGAAAAGCTGTGGGGACAATGGTCACCTTTTTTCACTGTTAATTTCCTGAGCATATTACAGCTGTGCTTCAGCCCAGTCTTTTAACTCGAGCTTTGCACATGAAAAGCTCTTTTCAGCCTGCCTGATTTTCATAGGTATTCACTAAACTTGTTTGCTCCATTGAAGGTTTTTATATGTCCTCCCTTAAAATAGAGAAAATTTTTATAAAGTAACATGGAAAAAAGGATATATAAAAAACAAACAAAAAACCCCAAAGGCCTTGCACAATGGAGGGAAACACACCCTGAATAAGATAACCAGCAGATGCTCTAGAATATGGAAGTCATATGAAAGTATTTAGTGGACTGGAGAATGCTGAAGCAGTTCTCCATATGCCAGATGCCTGAAACAGAGACAGATGAGCTGTTTCTCTGAACTTCAACAACAGAGCCAGCTGAAAAAGCAGACCCTTTACACCAAGGGTCAGTTGTTGAAATTGTCAACTGTAAATCAAAGTTCTGCTTTTGGGCTTCCTTTAAACTGCAATATGTGACTGAAATGTCTAATAATACTTTTACTTGGAAAATACACTTTTCCTTAGAATTCAATATATATCAAAACTGTGAATATAAAGGCAGAAATTGTTAATAAGTTTATTTTTATTCCAGAATGTATTCTGTATCATGCACAGATTCTGATTCGGTCACTTCTTGTACTGTTCTTAATTTTCAAGGAATGTCCAAAATAATACCTAAGGTTTTATGGAACTGAAGTTCATACATAGCCTCTGCTCAGCCTAAAAAGACTTGCCAGCATGTTGTTTTGTCTGATTTGCCCACCTATTGATTAAAAGATGCTATACATCTACTTTTTCATTTTCTTTAAAGGGCATTTTTTTCAGCATCTGTAAACAAGTGGTTTTTGGCTAAAAAAGTTTGCTGAAACTTTAAATAAATATATGACCAGTTTTTGATGTTATGATTTTCAAGGGGAAAAAAATTTTTTTGTAGGGAAGAAAATCTCATTATCCATCTGTTCTTTTTCATTTCTTCAGAATTACTTAGAAGACTTTGGTCTATGTCTCCAAGTGACTAGTAATACTGTGAGCCTCACTTCTGACCTGTAAGTTAAAAAGTTCAAAGCCACTTTTGATTGTCTGATCATTTTAAGACATTAAGTTGGACACAGTCAGTAAAGTGTCACCAGCTGGCCACATAACATGGGATCATCAAAATCATTAGTTATGCCTAGAAAAAATTAGCCTTTCAAATATGGAGCCTGCCAGTCACAGAAGTATCCATTTTACTATTAGTCTCCAAACTAAAGCAGAGAACTCTCCCAGCAGAACTGCTTGGACCCTGCATTTCTTTTTGTGTGGCCTCAAAAATTGGTTGGCACAATGCCATGCTGTTTCAGCCTATTGGCCTTTCTAGGTAGATTTACGGATTTATGGGACTGCTGGGTAGGAACATGTAGCGATCTCCAAACTAAACAGCAGGGCAGCAGCTTCTCTCAAGGAGCAGACTTAGTGCAATAGTAATCTGACTGAAGCATGCATCTTGGGTGAGATGTGATGCATTTTCAAATTCCTGACTCCTATCTGGCCCACTGGGCAGGGAAGTCCTTTGATTTCCTTTTCAGTTAATACTTAGAAAGAGATATATGAAAAGCTTTCAGAAATAAAGCTACCAGTTGTGTAGAAGACAGGAACACAGGTAAAATGATAAATGAATCACGTGCTTTAGCCACAGCATCCTTGTAGGTGAATAAGAACAATTGATTCATTACTTTCTTTAATTAACTTTGCATGTCTCACTAACCTCAATTACATGTTAAGCATTGCATTTTGGAGTGAATGGCAAAAGATGATTTAGGTATAAAACCCCAAACGGAAATGTTAAGAACGCTTTTTTTAAGGCAAAAGTTTCCAATGATGATACTAATTTTGGTGCACCACTCGAATAATTATGTGCACATACATCCAGCAGTATGACCCCATTGTTGGTACTTAACTAATCATAATGTTTAATCATAGTAATAAGGAGAAATAAAATCTTCTAAGTTTACTGTTTCACCATATCTTGATTCATTTCAGAAATGAAAATCTGCTTTCAATAGCTTATCTAAATCATTTAAAACCTTTTCTCTAAAATACCTCTTGAGTAAAGGTCTAAAGTTAAAAAAAGGGGAAAAAAGCAGGTGACAAGTGTATCTTGTAACACATGCTAAAAATTGCGGTATTTCAGCTCTAGTAGATCATACAGTGCCAAAGATACTTTAAGAGGAATGTTTCAGTGTTTCCCCTTTGGCTTTATTATAACAGAAATCAGCAAGGTTGTGTTGCCTGAATGCAGCTGCAATAGAAAACAAGGGAGTTTTAAAATAATAGCAAAGGTGAAGACATACACAAAAATTCTCCTTGGAGTCAGTTTGGTAGCAGTATACCCAGGATGGAGTGCAGCTGATACAGAGTTACGAAGATGTATCCTATTTAAGAAACTTTCTACATTATATATATTCTGCTAGTTGAAGTTGCTCTGCTTCTTTGAGGATAGCCCTACATACAGCACATTGCAGTAAGAGGGAGATTAGGTCCATGCCAAAGTGGAAAGACTGTAATCTCTCTACCAGCCAAAGGTGGTGATAAAATACAGCAGGGAATCCAGTAATGCTGAAGAGTGAGAATACTGAAACAGAGGAAGTACTTGCCCTCTCCATAAGTTCCTCAAAAGTTACTGACAAGATGATGGAGGTGTGCACAGATTTCAATTTTGCAAAATCACTGAGAAATTTGATGAAGACTTGAACAAGTCCTTTATTAACAGGGATGGCTTGTGTGCCTTATAATCAAAAACCTCAGTGGTTAAAAGTGATACAGTTCCTAGTCACCCATTCCTATGTTGTAGCAATAGTGCTTCCATAAATTGTTTACACATTAATGCAATGCTTCCATTGCATTAACACCTATAAATCTAGCTGGTCGGACCTCCCAAGGAAAAGGCTGAAACATCTCAGGATGAAAAGAGACGTTGGATCTAATTTTTGTATCACCAACAAAATTGGAATATTTAGTCATATATTCGATGGAACAGGAATATTCAGTACAAATAGAGGAATAATTTTCAGAATTGCCACTGCAGTGCCTATTCCCCTCCCCATAAAGACTGCCTTGTAGACTTCACAGCTGTTGGTATGAAATAAGATAACTGGAGGCTCAAACTGTAGGATTTGTGGTTTAATAGTGGAGAAGAGCAATTCTGTTGATTGTGGCTGTGTGTGGAGTCATGATGAGGCAGTATACCAATTACAGGACTAGATATTTATGATATCAAATGATATTAAAATTATTAGGCAACACAACCTTAGCACCAAATAGGACTCTAGTCCTCTTTTCTACATTATCCTGGGTGGGTGGGCCTTGCCCCACTCTTTTGCCATTCAACCCTTTTTTTTCTTATGCTTGTCCTCTTCCCCTTTGCTTGTTGCAAAGAAATATCAAAGCAACATATCAAATGCTTGAGAAGGATAGGTTGCAATTCAAAAGCTTGGAAAGGAATTTCCTGCATGAATGTTCTTGACATGCATGCAACTTCTCTTTCTGACTACCACTTGCTTTAATACAATAAAGTCCCTCTCTGGAATGAGACATGTTCTTGCTGCTAACTGTGAATATTAAGAAATGTGAATAACATACCTATACTTTTTTGATGCACCTAAAAGTTTACATTTTCTGTGAATATTTTGGGGGGTAAAATTAATGGGTTTCCTGATAATCCTTGAAACCTATGTCAGCATAAATACACAGATTATGCCAGGGATACCGTTATTTCATCTAATTTTATTTTAGCTGGATAGCTTAGCTTATTTTCCTTTTGTCTTGTTTGTCTGAAATCCCACTTTTTCTGTGCTCTTCCCATAGAAGGGAAAATTTAGGTTGTTTTGAAGTTACAGCAGTAGTAGGGTATGAAAAATCTCTCCGTAAAATGGAAATTCTAGGTGTGACTTTATGCCCTGTAACAATGTATTTTGTTCTTGCAGAAAATAACATCATGTACTGTACTTAAAGCTGTGAACATTTTCACACCCAAAGCAAAACCAAGAACATGTTTGGCTCCTTGCCACTATCATTTTTCACATCATTTTGCAGAAGCAGAAAGCAATTCTGTGGTTGAAAATCAAAATTGCTTTTCCCAGCTGAGAATAGCCTTTCAACCTGATGAAAAAACAACATGGGGCCAAGGTTTTACAGTTCTTGTAGTCCAGGCCACAATGACTTCCTTCTTAAAAAGTCCTTCCTGGAGAATGTCTCATCTTCTCAAAATGGTCTTCTTTCGTTTCCTAGTGGGTTTTACACTGCTCCTCCTATCATTCGCCACCTTCCTGGTGAGATTAGACTAGTGGTGCAGTAATGATATTGTTGAATTGGATAAAAAGGGAGTTCTGTGTGGTTATACCTGTAATGATGGATTTGTATCAATACAGCTGGAGGAAGCTTAGAGCAGCTCTTAAAAGACTATCAACTGAGAGCTCCTACTGGTCACTCACGGCATCTTGTTTTGTGTCTTAACCAAAGCTGTGTGTTCAGTTCATACACAAAGAGCCCTGTCTCATGCTTTTCTCTTTTACTGATTATCAAAGTCCCCTTTTCTGATACGGAGACTACAGAGGTCAAACAGAGAGTGAGAGAGTGTGAGGGATACTTGCACCATTTTCAAATGCTCCAAATAGTTTTGCACAGTTTCCAAGCTAAGAGCACACACTAAGATAGAAAATTTGCAAAGGTTCCTCCTTGCAATATAAGTTAGGACAGTGAAATTTGTTTTTTTTACTTCCCATAAAGGGAAAAAATATAACCCCAAACTCTGGCAGTAATTAGAACATACAATAGAATAACCCTTTCCCTTCCAGCATCCCTCTTTTGGCTTCTCTTCAACCTCTTTTCCTCTTGACAGTTGCCTGTGGCCAGCAGTATCATGCACCCCCTTCAAGCTGAATGTATATGTTCTTCTTGCTTGGCAGTGACTCTGGGTGATGATCTGTGTGTTCATGGCACAGTGCCACCAGGAGCCATTAGTGGGACAATTTGACTTCATATTTTCCCATGGGCTGTGGTGGGAGTTCATTTGCTTCTCCATGAGTGGAGCTTGGAGCATGGTTATGAAATATCTCTTGACCAAACACGGCTGCTCCAGCTGAAATACATTAAAAATATGAGTGTGTTCTTGGTTTGTATCTATCTAAATCATAGGGTTGTCCTGATATGTTTAGAATTTTGTCTGCTTGGATCTGGTTTGGTCTAATTCTTTTATAAAGCTTGATTGCAGTTTTAAGCAGTTAGGATTGTTCCCTGTTGGCATGAGCGAACAAACATGGGAATAATGAAAATCCCAGATGCTTACTCAGTAATTTCTGCTATCAGGAACTCTATCTTGTCATTCAAACAAGATGATTTGCTATTTTATTATTTTGAAAGAAAATATGAAAGCGTTTAATATTCAGTTTCAAATTAAAAACAATTAAAAACATCACTCGTTCTCTCTGAAAGAGGTCCAGAGTCATCAAGAGCTCTGTTGCAGTTCGATACTGTTGCAGTTCAACACTTTGGTTCATCTGCTGTATCTAAGATTTCCCCTAAACTTCAGCTGTGGGGAAAGGAAAGCAGAAGTCTCCACCTGCCTCCTTTACTGAGCTTTCTACACCATAGTAGCATCTGGGTCACCTAAAGATACTACAGGAAACAGAACAGCATGTGACTCTCCCACTCCTCTTTTGCTCTGTTCTGCCTGACAAATATAAAACTTCATTATCACACATACACTGAACTGAAGATTTATTTAATTCTATGGCAATCAGGTCTGTACTAATTTTCATGACTCTTAGGACTGAATACCATTATCATGGGGCTGCTGTCAGAAAAGCTTCCATTCCCAGTGTACATAGTCTCATTACTCATGAGGTTCACAGTTTGATTATTACAGGAGGAAGTAAAAACAAGAGAAAAACTTGATTTTGAAGAGCAGTGCAGAGTCTTAAGAAGCCTGGATTGAAACAGTTTTCTGAGATATCATGTTATAAATATCATAACATGGGAGGCAGCTTGAAATGAGGTTTTCCACTCATCTTATGATGTAGCTGGGATCTACCACAATTACGAAATTTCCTCTTTGTGTACAGGGTATGAGAAAGAGCATCCAAAAGGATGTGTGGGTTTCCTTTGAATGTCCTACTTTGCTAGCCTAGGATGAAAGAGAAAAAATGCTCTGTTCAGTATTCTGTTCAGTATTTTATTCCATCTTTAATGAGTGTTTTTTTTGTTTCTTTGTTTCCTTTACTTTGGAGAGGAAAACAGCATTTTCTCATTTCAGTTTGCATTCAGCTGATTATGTTTCAATTTGAGTAGTCAGTCAGAATGTCTGTACAGCGCTACTTTCAACCAGTTTCACCAGCTGTATTAAACTCTTTCATTTCCAGGTCATGCCCTTGGTAATTAATTCCTTGGTCACACAGAGCAGTTGAATAACAATTTGTATGTACGTTTGTGCAAGTATGTGTATCTGTGTGTGGTTTATAGACAGTGTTGGAATAAACATAAAAATTATAATCCTGACCATTTAAAACAAGGCCTTAATATTCTAATGTTGATGTTTGTGCAGGTAGTTAATCAAGTGGTTTCTAGTCAAAATTATGAGTCAATACTTAAACTTATCTGCAAGACAGCACTTAAGTGCTTGCAGTGCTTGAGTGAAGCTGGTAAGTTTTTGCTCCCAGTATAATATGGAGTGAGGGAATTCTGAGATGGTGTTTTCTCTGAGGAAGTCTGCAGGGTCATGCCTATCAAGGTATGCTGGCAGGTGGGTGGTAGGAAATACAATTAGAAAATTTTCCTCATATTAGGGGGATTATTTTTCAAATAGCTTGAGACTGAAGGAAAGCCTAAGGAAGTATAAGTTCTATACTCAAAGATTTGGAAGAAATAGATGATAGGCCCCTTGTCAAATAAAAGGCTGTGCATGAGTCCTTTATATGAACATTTAGATTCACAGAAAAAGTAGGAAAAGGTTTCTTAGGACTGATCAGAGAAAGATGATAGGGGCTCATCTACCAACCAAGGCCCTTCAAATGGTCCCACACAATGGGACCAGAGGGAATAGAAATATTCTTCAGTTCCTGGCACCAAGAATTCCTACAATAATTTTTGGTACAGGAATGTCCCTGATTCTTCTGTGCTTCTTCTTTTGTTTCATCTGGACTCCTGTGCAGCAAGAAGACCATACAGTATTAATTTTCCCAGCCAACTAGCTATTCACAAATGTAGAAAAATGACCCTTCTTCCCTCTGAATGGGAAGAGAGCAGCAACAGTACTTTAAAAATCAGGATTTCCAGTAAAAAATATGAATCATGACAGTGGTCAAAAATAAACAATGAAACAGGCCAAATAAACAGAAAACAAAAATTCTTACTTCTTTCATATTATCTAGTCAATATTGTGTGTCATCTTGATATTAGGATCCTATGAATCATTATGCCTGTCTCTGTTACAGTTGTCGTAGGTATGGGTGGTAGGCAACACAGAGGTGTGTTTTTCAGTTATGTTGCCATATCCCCTGCATGCCAGTATGTTCTGTTGAGTAATGTGAACATGTTCTAATAATTTTGTCTCTAAAACTGTCCATTTTTAAATACCGGCCACTATGTAGGAATCCTGAGTAACTGGGCTGCAATTCTGCCGCAGCAATCCACTCCAAAAGCTCCACTGTATAAAAATAGTCAGAAATAGAGTCTTCATCTCTCTGTGGCAGGAGAAATTGAGGTGAATAAATAATTCCCCCCACCTTATTACAGGATATGACATAAATTCATAGTTGAAGACTAGCAAAGACAATAAAAACAGTGCAGTCTGAATATGACAGCTCTTGCTTTTTATCCAGTTATCTCAGGTTTAGGCCAGTTATGGAGGTTTAACTGGCGTAAGGGCCATAGGAGAGACTGAGATGGTGCCAGTGTCAGAGACCTTAGTGGCAATAATGGCAGAGAACTGATGCCCGAATCAGCATATGAGGTGAATCAGGAAAAAACTGTTTGGTCAAAAATACATACATACATACATACATATATACACACACATATACCAGATCACCTCACCAGATCTCTCTAGAGTTCCTGTTGGAGAAGTTTCTTAACTGTATTTAGGAGCCCACTGGCTGATTTGGCTATCTGGATACTTTTCCGAAAAGCACAGATGAATCTTTCTCTATATCAAGGGGAAAATTTCTCTTTGAAGAGGACATAAAAACTCAAATCCTCATAGATTCCTGTTGACCGCAAAACTCCTTAATCTCCTAATAGCTTACATATTTCAGCTAAACCCTGAATTTTTGTGCCATCCATCCTGTCAATTTTAATGAAGTTGTATTGTCATAAAAGAAATGAGTATTCTTCGTTTAGGACCTAGTATAAGATTGTTGCCCAAAAGATCAAAGATGACTAAGACTCTTGACACCTCTCTGAAGTACTTAGGAGTTGTACCAGCAGCAATTACTTCTCCAGGCATATAGGAGGAGACACAACCTTGGTTTGACTAATTGCTGTTCTCATCTGTCATCTTTCTGGCAAGGTGGATAAGAGGTGGGGAGGAGAGGGAAGAGTGGTGTGTTGTAAATGACAAAAGTGAAGTGTTTGCGCCCTAAGATCAAAGGGAAGAGAAGCAGAGTGTGAGCCACTGGGCTACTTCAGCAATAGTATGAGGCTGGTAAATACAGCTCATGATAGCAGGCGCCTATCAAAAGTGGAAAAAGAGTAGCAATGTGGCTATGCAAAGTTGTCTTCTTTGTTTCACAAGGTTATCTGATGAACTCTGTTGTCTGAATATAGACATCTAGTGCCATTTGAGACACCTAAGGCTATCCAAAACGTCTGCCTAGGGCAGGCAGATATGACTTAGAGCCAATGCGAGACTTGTGCCTTTCTGGAGCAGTAGCTGGAGGCCAGATGAGATATCACTTGGTATCTAAAATAGCACTGATTGCCTATGATTAGGCAACTGAATGCTACCCTAAATATTGTGCAACATTTCCAACATGCAGTGATTTTAGAGAGCATTTGTCTCTTCAAATGCTTGATCTTCACAAAAATAGAGATTTTGGTAAAACCAAATTTAGAGGCCTCCCTCATCATCATTGAGTAATTGGGGGAAATCTGACAGAAACGATTTGTCACAGAAATGGAGTCTCAAAATTGTTTTGTCTTCTAAAATTATTCCTTAGCAGAAGCAAAAAAGGGAGCTAACAATTTTTATTTCAGTTTTAGGTTAATTTAACAGTGACTTTTAAGTTAATAAAAGAAGCTCAGCATTGTCTTCCAGACTAGTTCACCAAATCATAATGTTCCCATCACTTTCCAGCTTTGTGAACAAGTTTCCTTACTTCATATTTGCTCATGAAAAGTGAATTTATCACTATACTGTAATTAAAGCAAATAACTCCTTCTGGATGCCTCACTGTTTTCTACCTCTACACCTCTATTCCAGATTTAAAACACCTGGGTAAGGATTATCTATTTTTTAATACAGCACTGTGAGCATGGGACTTAACAATGAGCATAATCATGTTAATCATACTTTACCCACACGTAAGACACAGATTTCAAGGTGGCTGTCTAAGAGCCATGTGAAATCAGCATGTTTTCAGAATTGTTCTTCTAGCGTCATAGATAAAAATAAACCTGAAATATTTGCTTGTTTTGTTGTTTCTGAAGTACCTATAGTCATATCAGAAGTGACAGCCTCCCAAATATGCGAAACCAACAGTAATCTACAGCACAAGACAAAACAGCCTCTGAAAATCTTCTAGAAAGTCTGCAGCTTCCACTGACTTTATTAGCGGTTCTAGATGCTCATCACTTGGGAAGTTGTGAGCTGTGTGCTAGATGGCTGTTGGTCCCAGTGATGTGGGTCTTTCTGTGCTAGGGAGGAACAAGACGAGAAGCAGGAACTGAGGCAATCCATCTAGCATGAGCAGACACCAGCACAGGGTGAAAGCACGGTAACAAGTTGTCTGATTTGTACGGCTGTCATTGCCTTCCTTTCTTTACACTAAGCAAGGAAAATACAAACGGAAATTGTGTTAAGTGAAAATATTACCATTTTCTTTTGCTACTTCAATAAGGGAAAAGCAACAAGCAGAGCTTTATGGCTGGAGCTAAATCCAATTGAATAAAATATTTTATCTGGAAAATGCTCTCCCTTATCTTTTCATAACCTATACCTTTTAAGGGCCTTGGTGCATTCATTTAACAAGTGATTGGCCGTGTTGGAATATGAAGTGTGGAGTTCAAAATTCTGTCACCCCCTCGTTCTCCCTGCATTTCTGCAAAGAGTCTTTAGTCAAATCATTTAGCTTTTCTACTTTAATTGCTTTCTGTGGGAGGAGCTGCTTCTCAAAGCTTAAACGCGTCTTTAATCAAAGTGTGTCATGTAATGCTAGCACTTAATTATGCCATTTGTACATGCATGTACGAATGTTCAGATTCTCTAACTTTGGGTCTTACAGTTCCAAGCACACCCAAGGGAAATCTTGCCTGCTCAGCCTGAGTGTTAGCGCAAGCAGGTAACAAATGATATCCCTGTGACAGAAGACTAGAATAAGCTGAATTTTCCACCCTCTTTCTGTAAAACTAACCCATTCTATTGTATAAAACTAATAATTTCTGTAGTACTTTTCTCTTCTATTCTATAATTTGGACCTGGCTATAATGATAGAAACATAGAATATAAAAATAATAGATATGTCACAGATGTCTTGTCAAAAGCACATTTTCACTAATCTCTCTTAAAGTGCCAGGTATGCAAAATGGCTGCACAAAATCAATAGGATTTTTTATATCCTGCAAATATAAGACCAATGACTGTTCTCACTGAAGTTACGGGAACCTCTGCCATTGATATAAGCATTGTCCAAGACTCTGATTTTCAAAGCTGCCAGGGGAATAGGAACTACTTGTTGCCATAAATTTGTAGTAGTTGGATGTCCAAAATCCCACAGGTTGCTTTGCACATTGTGTTCCTAAGATGAAAGGAGGAAATAAAGACTCAGTTTTAGAGGTGACTTGTACTATACATAGATGAACATGAGACAAATGATTGATTTGTTTTTCTGAAACAATCTTCAGCTTTCCTATTCAAAAAGTACTATCCTGCACATTGTAAAATTAATATATCTTTATATCTTCACGGGGAATAAGCCTGTTTTTTGTGGGTGTCAAACCTCCCACAGAAGCCAATTAGTTTTGCATGTGCAAGGTCTATAGGATAACATCAAAAGACTTCAAGGTTTTAAGCAGAAGATAACCACACACAACCCCCCCCCTAGATTTTTCTTTGCTTGAGAGTATTTTGGATGTTTCACTATAACTTTTGTTAATCTTTTAGAAAGAAATCACTATAGCAACCATTTCAAAGCACATATGTTAACACGAGATACAGAGAACTCATTTAAAGAGCCTGCTGTTTATGAAGACTCTTGCACAGATAGCTATTGATGTGTAGGTGCTGTGGACCTTTTTATTAGTATTTAACAGTAAATAATTGTTACCATTCACTTTTTCATCCTGTAATTAGACAGCAGTAAATACTTTTAAATCTTATTTCAACTGCCTAGGTTAAAATTGTCTCCAGCACATTTATTTGCAATGTGAAGATTGTTTCTAATCATTCAACTTTATCTCTGAAGGACCCCTATAACTTTGATAACTTCCAGTATAAATAAGAAGTAAACTGGGTTGAGAAAACTGCCTAATTAAAATACAATAGATGAAGTTTCTGCCCTAGCTCTATACCATTTTGGTGGCATAAAGGAACAGAAATGGCTCTTCATAAGTCCACTCACGGGAAGGTGTTTGCTACCTGATATCTACCATGTCATGGTTGCACTGACCATGGCAGTCTCTGGCATGGGTTGTGATGAGCTAAGGAGTGGGAAAGAAATAGTGGCTGCAGTGCCCCTGTTGTGGTACAGGCAAAACAGCCCCAGGGCTCTTAAAATTCTTAAAAGCTTGTAAAAGTTGATGTAATTCAGGGAAGTTCTGGCACTCTGAGGACTGCAGGCAGATGTAGAGAGCAGGAACCTCCTCTACGTGTTCTCCACCTGCTGGAGTCTGCTGCGGAGCTGGATACAGCACTTGGCTTACTACGTGCTAGTTCACTGGAAATGCTGGAAGGGGACTAAAAATGATCAGCAGGGGCAGTTTAAGGAAGAGTCTGTTCTGTAAGGCAACCACTGTGCTTGCCCTGCCAAATCTGAGGGAACCCATTAGCTCAACACGTCCTTCTCCATAAGAAAGAGCAGGCAGGGATAGTGGCGTATGCTGCACATCCATTTTGCTGCCGCTTTCTATCCCTTTGCTGCCCCACTGCCTTCTTTTCCCCAGTCACCACTGTGCATAGTGCTTTGGGAAGATGGGGAGGAAAGGGTCAATCCAAACAACATTGTGGGCAGAGTGGATGGAAAGTGTAAGCAGAAAGGATAAAAGACAAATATTGAGAAATAATGATATAGGTACCAAGAGCATGGAGTAGAAGAGGAAAAAAATTTAGAAGAGAACAAATGAGACAAGGAAGAGCAAAGAAGGAGAAGTGTCAAACCTAAATAACTTTGTGAGGAAAAGAGAAAACAATATTGGGAATTAAATGGAAGAAGAGAAAAGAAGGGAAAAAGTGAGTGAAATCAGACTTTTTATAAATTCATGGAAAACTAGATTACAGAAAAAAGTAAAGAAAAACAAATGTAATCATCGTTCTGGTCTGGCCTTTTGGGGTTTGATGACCCAGAAAGCCATAGGAGACTCCACCAGGAGGAGATGCACAAGCAAGAATGTTTTCCAATACAGTAAAAATAGCTGGGGAGTGGGAGAAAAAAGAAAAACTATTCTCAGTGTGATTTGCTCTTTCTAAAATATTATTTTTGTTTTATTGAATCTCATTAGACTGACTCTCCTCAGAGATAATGTATAAAATGTGAAATTGCTTTCCACTGCAATTCATACGTTAGCATCATTCATCTAGATGGAGGCAAATGTGCTTCAGACACTAATATTTTGGAAGCACTCCCTCTATCAAGGAAATGCAGCTGCTGCTGGAAGGAGAAGCATAGCAAAATGCAGAAGCATAACCATTTGGTCTAGGTGGAAAAAAATACCACATCCAGCTAAAACAGCATATGGGGGAATTTTTGCTAGGGGAATAAAATTGCACAAATATTTGGCCCTGATGCCTGAGTCAGTGTTAGCATCCTACAAAAATTGCTGGTTTAGGAATACTTGTAAAGCAACATTTCATCTACAGCTGTGTAAATGACAGCACATCAACTCTCCCTTGCCTTGTAACAGCACATATGTAGTTCATGGAATGCAAACCGAAGGGCAGAGCCTGCCATTTCGCTCTTCTGGCACAGACCTGCTTGTGGTTTCTGTAAAATGTGGCAAAGACTTTATTAGCTGTTCTTTTCTCAGTACAGAAGCAAGGTCTTCCTTTCTCCTGGGAGAGAAAGCACTGCAGCAGATGCAGCAAAAGCATGCATGTGGCCTCAGTAGATACTAGTGTAAATTTGCATAATAATAACTTTCAGGAGACCGTATTATAGTGAGATGGACTACAGAGGTTGCACTGGCCTACAATGTATTGACTAATCATTTCCTGAATAATTACTAAGTGATGCTTCATAAAATTCTTGGCAGCTGAGTCTTTTAAACTGCAACAGATGTGGAATAGTGAGTAATAAACTTCTGTATTATTCTCCCTCAAGGCAGCTGAAATTCAAATAGTCAAGGCAAAGGCCAATTGACAGCATTTAATTAAATGCTGATGCCAAAGAAGGCCTTAGACCTTATCTGCACAAAGCTTCTTTAAGCAACAGTGCCCAGATAAATCAGTTATTTTTTATGGTTAACTGGACAAGTTAGCTTCCCATGACGGTATGGAAGGTAAATAACACTCCTCATTCTTATGAAAAGAAATATCCCAATAGCCCTAATATCCACCAGTCCTAATTTCTTTTCTTTTTGCTATATATATGTATATTTTTTGAAGAACACAATATAAACTCATACTATACTAAACTTTCAGTGCACTTTTTATACTTTTATCATACTAAACTTTCACCAAAGGATTGCAGTCCATGTGTGCTGAAAGTAACCAGACGTTTTCCCTGTGGTTAGTAGCAGATATTTTAGAATCACACTGGAGAATATACCCCTGCAGGTCTGGAATAGGGATATGTCTGAGACTTTCAAAATCGTTTAGACAGCTGGCAAACTCAAAGTTTCAACAATCTGTGGAGGCTACAGTATTTACACTTTCTGTTCTCCTACCTCCCTTCTTCCAAGAATACCTGCTTGTATGCATGGTTACATATGCTTACAGGCAGATAGGAAAATCTCAAGAGATCTTACGGAAAAATTTTATAATAGTTTTCCACTTACTCTTGAATTTTCATCGTATATACTGTTAGAAAGGTCTATTGTGAAAGACTTTTCTATGACAAACTTATCTATGACAAACCAAATAATTCCCTGAGTTAGATCCTGTTTGCCTTAGAACATATATGAAGGAAAATCAGTTTTACATAAAGTTTCTGGGTGATGGGGAATCCACCACAAATCTTACAAATTTTCTAACTATTGTTTCTAATTCCCATTAACATTTTTATCCTTACTTCTAGTCTGAATTTTTATAGTTTCAGCTTCCAAACTTTTAAATGCTGTTGTATGCCTTTGCCTTCTATTTTGGAGAGGTTGCTGTTAAAATTTTATTCATCTTGGAGGTATTGCCACTTAAACTTCTCTTTAATAAACTCAGTAATTCAACCTCCTTGGGATTTTCAATTTAAGCCCTGCTTTCTATCCCCCTAAGCAATCTCAAAGCACTTCTGAGAACCCTTTCTACTTTTTTTCAGTGCCATGGATGACCAAATTGGGCTCATCATTCTTTTGGAATTACTCTAGGACCAAATACAGAAGGAATATAATCTTCTTTCTTTTCCTTGATATTCTGCAGTTTATACACTGAAGGATTATCCTTTCTATCTTAGCCCTTTTGGTCATGCAGTGTGCTGGGAAGTCATGTTCAGCCAGTAATCCACCATGATTTCTGATCCTTTTCAGAGTTTCTACTTCAAAGAACAGAGTTTACCCTTCTGTAAGCATTGCACACATTTATTTCCCTTTAAATCTGGCTTTATGCAAAAACGTATTTGCCTTTCTCCAGCTAATTATGTAGTCCAGGTCACATGCTCTGTCCTTCCACTATCACTCCTTCCATTTCTGTGTAGTTTTTGTCAGTAAATTTTGCTTTCCATCAGCTCAACCAATTAAAATGTTAAATAGCTTAGAGCCAAGTACACTGATCCCTGCGGGATGGCTGTAGAAGTACACCCACTCAGCAAGGAATCCCCATTAACTACTTCACTGTGATGCCTGCCAATTAATCATTTCAAATCCTTTTGATGTGTGCCATGTTGATTTTATATCAGTCTAAATTCTTACTCACAACTATCTAACAAGCATTTTATAGGCACCTAGAGAACAGTAAGGTGGATTAAAACCAGCCAACATGTATCCATCATGGAAATTGTGTCAAAACAGACTTTGATATGTGAAGGGACCAAGTGGCTACTATCTCTTGATTATTAGAAGGCTGTTTATGTTATTGCTCATAATGTCTTGTAAGCAAAGTAGGGGAATATACAGCTTGGATAAAACCGAAATGAAGTCGGTTTACTAAGCTGAAAAACATGTTGAACGAATGATTCTCAAGAACATTTCAGCAAATAAATATATTTTTACCTCAACAGAATGACTGCAATGAAAGTACCAGCAAAGAGGCGGTTTGGCTTTGTAGCTGCTGAGCATACCTGTGGCAATGACATTTGCTAAATGTTAGGAAGGTTCTACTTTCTTTTGCCCTGACTGGTAAGATTTAGAGCCTCTGGCCCTGAGAGGACTCACCATGACCCTGATGTGCAGCTTGGAAACAGCTCTGCCGAGCTCAGTAGCCTTACTCATGAACTTGCAGCTTCACTCATGTCCACACTACAGTTAAAAAGCTGGCTGCCATGTAGTAGAGACATATGCCAGCTATAACATATAAAGCTAGCTCAGACACAACTAATTCTGTTTCTGCAGGAGCCATGGGGTATAGAGGTTAAGCAGACGTTCGAGAGTCAGCCACTTCACTGAGCTTTTGCAGTAGGTTTTGATTTTTGCAGGCAGTCCTATGCTCCCCGCTAATATGGCTACACAGTTAACCAGTATCCAGCCTAGCTAGTTTAAAGCTAACTCAGAAATCCTCCCCTCCCTGTTACTGCTGTGTCTTCTGAAGACCAAAACTTACTGGAATATTTGCACAGGCTTTTTCGCTGAAAACAAATCTCTTGCAAGCCAGATCTGGGGAGCTGGTGCCAAGAAGAAATGCAGTCATATTAGCAGCGGAAGAAATTTCTTGTCTCTTGTAAGATCCTATTTCTGTGTGCTATCATGAGATAATTCCCTGTTGCAGAATTGTCTCAAGAATTCCTGCATCCTTGGCTAGCAGGATGTGAAACCATTTTCTTTTTTGTTTTAGTCTGCAATTTTTTGCAGTGAAACATTTAGTTTCAGTTAAATATCTTTCACTGATCCTGTAATCTTGTATCTGCTAAAAAGTGCTATTCAAAGTGCAAAGGCTCTGTAAGTGCCTAGATACAGTTCTCACTATTCACAGTTTACTAAGTTAACTAGTAAACGAGGGGAAGCTATGGCTTCTGTTTTTCACACTTCTACACTTCGCTGCTATTCAAGTTCTTATATTGTATCCTTTTTATACTCTAGATAAAGGTTTTTCCTGAGTGTGTTTTACAGTAAATATCTCTAGATGTCCTTTTTTCCTTTTCACATAGCAGATGGTGCAAAGAGGCCGCCATGTGTTTCTAGAATTATGGTTTAAAACCAAAAAAGAATACAAATCTGCCAGCCTGACATTGACACTGACAGCTGGTGAAAGAGCTTTCCACTGAAAGTCAGTTTTGATGAGATGGGCTGATGTAGGAGTGAAACCAACAGACAGTGCTTCTGATTGTTGTAGATGTGTTTGAGACTAACCTTAATATACCAATCACTCAGCAAATCCATTATGGATTTCATTGACATTCAGGTACTTTCTTCTCCAAACTACACTGTCGTTTGTCTCACACTTGTCAAATTGATGTAGCTACAGGAGATGCTGGCTGGGAGCTCACTCATGTGACAAAGCAGCTGGAATTTGCTGCCAGACTAAGGCTTTCTGAATTTCCTTACTCTGTGTCCCTCCCTGAGGCTAGTTTTCAGTGTCAGGTCAAAGACTCTGAATGGAAGAGGCTGGCAAGGTAGCAACAGCATCCTCATTTGGGGATGGGCAAAATTTGTGAATAGTTAAGGACAGACAGTACTGCGATCTCTGAAGCACTGAATGGATCCTGTCATAAACTGACTGAAGCAAACACATTTGGATGTTGATGTAAAACAGGCCTCCCAGCAAGGGATGTTTCAATTCATACATAAAATTATATGTTACTCTAGCTAAATACTTTGGACATACTTTGTATATAATACTTTAGGAAACAAAAAGATAAAAGGAGTCAATCTTCCTGAAGACAGTTAATAAACTATATGAATATGATAAACACACACCATACAATACAGAATATGCAAAACTGTTATCTGCTTCTATCTGACTGAAAAGTGTTCAGGTAAGGCCAGCACATAGTATAATATCTTTGCCCTTAAAAGAAAAGGAGAGAAACTATGTAAAAAAAGAAAACAGAAAAGGAGATGGAATAATGAAAATCAGAAATATTCAGAGAAATAACCATTTAGCTGGGTGCTGAAGTCTGCTGAACAGGTAAAGAGGTAGCAGTACGTAGAGGGTCTTCCTCAGCTCTCATAGGAATTGCTTTGGAAAACAGTACATAACTAATGCAGGGAGATATGGCCATCAACAGGATTTACAGCCTGGAACCAGCACACAAGGAAAAAAAAAATCATCATGATACATCCCACCTGTCCTGTGACTCCTTTAGCCACAATTACAAGCTGGAACAATCTGGCTGTATACATAGTTTTAGTGATTCTTGAATTCTGCTGGCTTGGACTTCACAAAGAAATGGGTAGACCGAATTGTCCTTTACTAGCAGTTTTTAACTGCAGTATCCTCCTGTCCTTGTGTATACACGAGCTCTCAGAAGCTCACCGCACATGTGCACCCATACATAAACATATGCACTGAAAAACAACTACTAGATGTGTAGACAAGCACTAGTCCAGCATAGACACATTGCAGGCTATGGGATATGTATTGATACATGAATTTGTCTAAATGACCTAACATGGATACAGGAAGTGCAGAGCCAGAACAGCACCGAGATGCAGTAATCCCTACTGAGGGTAAGGTAACATTTGCATGGCTGCAGGCTGCTGTAGCTGTAGGCTCATTCTGGTACTCATGGTGGTAGGACGAGCTCTACAACATGCTGCACAGCAAGCATAGCCCAGACCCTTCTAACACCTCGCAAAGTGAAAGTTGCATCTTCTTCTGTGCAGCTATATAATGACTGAAATCCTCTGTAAACACAATCTTCTGAGGATGCCCTGCTCGCGATGCACATTGACCAGGTGCAGTCAGGGTGTGCTAATTGGCAGCACCCAATCCTGTGCTAAGTGCCTCAGGGTACAGCTAAATTCCAGTTATTTTTTTGACTGAAAGATCTTGTGGGGGCAGGTCTCTCATTATGTGTATTCGCAACACTGTTGAAGATTTGGCTGTATAGCAGTAGCTCTTTTTAGACTCTCCTCAGTTTCATATGCAGATGTGACTAGAATAGCTTTCTCCTGAATGAACACTGCTCAGTGTGGAACTGAATGCACATCTCCAGCTCCCCGCTAACACTTGAGGGTGCTTAGCACCTTGCAGGATCAGCCTAATCTCGCTGAAGCGAGGAAGGGACATGGGTTTCATGTACATGTTCATAGAGTGATATTTAGATAGTCCACCAAATGGCTTTCCGAAGATGTTTATCCTACTCATAAGGAAGACCTACAGTAAGTCAGTAGTGCTGACCTTAACCTTCAGTAGTTATTAGCTTTCTTTTCCTTGCAAGAGAAGCGTGGTGTGTGATTTGAAACCATTAGACACACTTCGTCTTACACATCTTTTGTAAATCTTGCAGGAAAAATAAATGTAAAGAGAGCTTATGCCTTCCCTTCCCATGTAAAAATGTCCAATAGATGCCTTGGACATGGAAGAAGGTCAGTGGGCTACCACTGAGGTTTAATAGCAAACAGAATGATTACTGAGAAAAGGGGGAAAAGTATTCATTTTACATATGGACAAGTATCTGCTGTGATTTAAATTAATTTCTCTGTTGGAAAATTTTACACTGTACAAGTCAAAAAAGGAGCATCTTTTGCAGTGGAGAATGCATACAAGTGCTGATGAGAGCAGAAAACTGGTAACACCATTATTTGGTCAGAAGAGAATTCTCAAAAATTAGTCAATGATAAAATGATAATTTCTAGTAATTCCCTAAGACTTTGTATGACTGAAGGATTGTGTTAATTAACCAAGATCTGGTGACTTAGCCATGAGAAATAAGTATGGACATTTTCCATAAAGAAGTAGCCACAGAAAACGAAAGAAAGTGTTGAGACTTACATCGAGTTTTCCTAGTATGCACAGATGAGACAGTAGAATAAACCTAGTTCTGACTTATTCTCACTACAAATAATAAAACATCAGTTTGCTTTGAAGATTATTTAAATTTACTGCTTTTGCTTTCACATATTTGCAGAAAAATTAATATTGATCACAGTCAGTGGCATTCAGAGCTAGGTAGCCTTGCTGTTATTTGAATTTGCAAATTGTTTTGCTAAAAGGAAGATAAGATCAGAAAACCTAGCCCAAGTCTCCTTATTTAAACAATATGTGGTATCATGAATATGCCTTGCACAGAGGCAGTAATGGAGGTTTAAGTTTCTTGGTTTCATGAGAGAAGAGATCTTGCCTTGCCTGAAGAATATGAGAGGGCGTATTTACTTCTGTGCTTGCAGAGAAGAGTTTTGCAGATGAAGCTCCCTGAGAGAAACCTAAAAGCTCTATCTACTCTGAATGGCAGGCTTATGCCAAAGGCTGCAATTAAGCTCAAATTCATGTAAGCTTGCAGTCAGGTTTGCGCATCAGGCAGGCATCTAGGCACACTAGGAAAGAGTTAGGGTCTTCACTACTACTTAGGGTGATCTGAATTGCCCACCTATTGCATTGCGTTTGTTCTGGGGATACACGCACAGCACTGGAGCTGGACAGGCAAGTCCTTTCCAGAAGGGTCTTGCAGGTGGCAATCTGACCGTATGACCTCAGGTTTGTCATCTTCATGCTGAGGATGAATTTTATTAAGCATACATGTTTCCACCATCTAAAGAATGTGGATACAGAGAGTCAGGCTAGAAAACAGGCCTGGTTTCAGCCGTTCCATACATCAGTCACCCAAGTGCAGTACAGTGCATGCTGGAATGCACACAGCTGAGCTTCCTGTAATAAATGGAAAGGATTTCATGCAGACCAGGCAAGCTGGCAGGACCAATGATTTCTTAATTTTCACCTTGGCAGAAAAGAGTTTGTTTAGACAGAGCATGCTGCAGAGGGTCTGTTTGTGTTTGTTCACAACAGTATGTTGAATAAAGAAGTTTTTTCAAGCCGACAAACAAAGTTCATTCAATCATTACGAAGGGGAATGAGCCCTTCAAGGTGTCTGAAGTGACTCATGTATGAAAAGCTAGGAAGTTTCTTGGGACTGTGACTAAGGAGGAAAATTAACTGCCTGGTTCATTGCCAAGAAGGAGACTCCTCTTTATCGTACAGAGGCATTGACTCATTTGTTGATTCTTCTCAAGACTCAGTATCATTTGTTAAAAAGTTGCAGGCTTCTGGCTTTGGTGGGATGAGGGATGTTGTAGCAATTAATGGAAAGAAATGCTAGGAACAACGTCTTATGCCAGTAAAATATGTGACACTAAAAATAAAACCTGTAGGTCTATATACACACTTCCTCTTCTCTACTGTTTCTGCCTCTTTGCTACTTCTTTAGTTAAAAAGCATGTTCAGAGCATTGCAAAGCACTTTATTCAAGTGGAAGAATTGGTGCCCCCAGGAATCAGTGCTGGTAAATGAGAAATAAAAAATAACTATAAAGAGATCAGGAGAAAGAGGAGAGTATAAAAGGGACAAAAATAATAAGCCAAATCCCCGAGTGCCATAGTGGAAGAGGAGATGAGGAAGAGCAAGGCGGCTAAATGAGTTGCCACACTGTGGAGCTCATTGATGTTATGGATGGTTTGGATGCCAGAAGTTTACAGGGTTCTAAAAAAACACATAAAATTACTGGAATAGTCTATCAAGGGCTAATCAACACAGTCATTGTGTTTAATAGTTGCAGATGGCTTTGAGCCACGGATTAAAGGAAGCTTTGATGATAAGGGGAATTATCCTTGATTAACTTGTTCTTACACTTTTTTGGGCACCTGCAGTATGGCCTGCGTCAGAGACGGGATGCTGGGTGAGATGAGCCTTTGCTGTGACTCCAGGCATCTCTTTCTGTGTTCACATTTGTACTGCCAGGTTCACCAGTCATCCAGCAGCTGTTTCGGGGAAAACCAACTAGGAAACTAACTTAGAGGTCATAGTAATAATAATTTTAAAGTCACTAGACTGTAATATGCCGAGCTGGTCAACAAACCATTTGCTGTCTGCTAGGTCAGATTGGAAGGGCACTGCATGAAGCTGGCTGGGTCCGGGCCCTGCGGGCACCCCCAGCCCTCCCTGTCCCTGCTCGCCCCCCGGCCTCCCCCCTACCCAGCCCCAGCCCCATCTTGGCCCAGCCCAGGGCTGTCAGTCACTGCCCCGCAGTGCCGCAGCAGTGCTGGCTCCAGCCCTGCCGTGGCCCTGCCCCTGCCCAGCCACGGGACCCCTGACCCCGTGGCCATGCCTGATGCCCCCGGGGCTGGGGCTGCCCTGGCCACCCCCCGGGGCCCTGCTCCCTCGGGTGGGGGGACGGGCCCTGGTGGTCAGGACCGGCCCTGCCCCACAAGGAGCCCATACTGGCCCCTTGCCCCCGGGAGCCGCCCACCACGCAGCGCCCTGACGGGCTGTGCTAACTCCTATGGACGTTCAAGGTATCCATCTTTAATTGTATTATTGCTAATTTTCAGAATATACACTAGGAGTCAAGGTTGGGTTTGAATTTAAGCTACGTCAGAGGCACAACTGCCTGTGGCGTCTTATTTCTGTATTTTAAAAAAGAATAATATTGGGTGAATCTAGATCTAGTTCGCCCCTGTTTCTCTTTCAGCTGCCATAAAGGCAATTTAAAAAGCAAGACAATAACTAACCACTTTGTTTCATTATTCAGATATTTGACAAAGAATTTTTAAGATACTTCACATATCCGGTTTTGAGTCTTATGCCAAAAAAATACTGTTCCAGTTTTAGCATCCTGACCTTGTCTACCCTTGTGTGAAGTTTCGGAGCAGCTTCAGACCTCTCTTGGGACGGTTCTTCCCCTCTTTCTAATTTGCTGGGAAACTACCCATTCTTACCACACAAAGTCTAAATTTCTGAGCTGCAGCCATGTAAACAGAAGAGGCCCAGGCTGTATTTGGCACCGGTTTGATGTTTCCCTCCAAGAGGCTGTGACCATTAGGTGATTTAAATGATTCAAAACCAGTTTCTTGAAAACAAACATGTTGTTTATTTAGTCACAAGTATACAGCAAACAGAGACAAGGGAAGGAACAACTGGTCTAACTACTCACTCACCTAAACTTAATTCTTTCCTGGGCAGTTTTGGTTTATTTTCACTTGGCCCAGAGGCCTCTACTTCTAGGCTGAAAGAAACATTCTCTCCAGATGCAACTATATCTCAAAATGGGATATGATGCAAGGATGCCTGAGCTATGCTACCATAGTGCATGTGAATGACATTGAGATTCCTGGGCCTCCTATTAGTGTACCGTCAAAAGCTGGGATTTGTTACTTGAGATGCAGCACTACATTAGCATGATTAGATTGTAGTGGGATTAAAGTAAAAGCAGTTCACACAGGTTCCTGACTGAGGTCTCCTCTACTTTGAACATCTGTTTACTGTGGTCCTTTATGTGCAAGAGATTTCTGGAAGATTTTTTGCAGGCCAAGAGAGCAAGTTCCTTGAAAAGCCGCTTAGCCCCAGTAAAGGTGATGTTCGACTCATTAAGTTCTATCTTGCTCGTGTCTGCTTGTGTTAAAATAAAATAAAATAAACCCTGTGTAGGCATACCTAATGTAGACCCATCTGTAGTTGCTACTCCCTTTCCTTGTCATGGTCTTCACATGTTCCTTTGGGGATTTGAAAAATAATTCTGTTTGACCACAGCTGGGCATTTCTCATTAAAAGCTTCCCCATGTTGTTCTCCTGAGGACTCTCAACAGATGAAGGTGACTCATCTCTGCTATTTTGTTTCTTGTTTGTTTTTTTCCCTACAAGTCCTTCTGATTTAACCGCATGCAGTCAACAACAGAGAACTGCCTGATATTATGGAACACTGTTACATATTCTGTGACCTTCATAAAAATAGTAAGGAACTCCTCCCATTCCTGGAAAAATGAATGTCTTTCTTAAAAGACATTTTTTATAATAACTTTGTAATTCATTTCTTTAAAATATTTATTTTTTATTTCTTTATCCACACAGAACTTTTGAAACTGTGTTTATGTGAAGTACTCTAGCAGTGAATGGATTCCCAATTATTCTTAATCTTTCTTGCAAGAAATTTTCTGCTTCCTCGATCCTGGATACTCATCCATATTGTCTGGTGAGGCAAAAGACAGCCATAAGGCATCGAAAACACTTCACTGCCTAAAATCTAACTTCCTCCATATATGAGGAGTTAGTTCAATTCTCATTAAGAAACTGAATGCTGAAATCTTTCACTTCTCCAACACTGAGTATCAATCTTTTGTTTCCATGCCACCTTATCACAAAAAGAAGCACTGTATTTCAAAAAGATCAGCTTGTTTGAAATGATCCTGATTTCTTTTAAGGACGTATGCCTTTCTGCATAAGAGCTCATTGCTGATTTGTAAAATGACAAATTTTACTTATTACTTAGTGTCGTCTGCTAAAGGTGACTTGTTTCCGTTCATTTGTTTTTACCATTGATTGCATTTCTGTATTGATGAAAGATTTCCAGTAAGTGATTGTTTTGTCATGGCATTTACTTCTTGAACATTTATCTTTTATTCAAAAGCTTACTGAAAGCCAGTAAAGCCATCTGAAAGATTCCCTCTTTGCTTCAGTGTAATTTGGGTAAGGTAATAAACACACCTTGCTGCAAGCTACAGCGTGCAGCTGACAATGATTTTGTCTACCACAGCGTTGCTTCTCCCCCGTTTCTTCATAGATCTTTGGGTCACACAGCAGTTCTTCAGAGTTTTCTCTAATGTGAGTCTAACCTATGTAAAATTGAATGATTTGAACTGAATGCGAATTATGCTATTTTATTGTTATCCCCTTTTCCATACCATCAGTTACCATTGTTACATCCTTGATATAACAGACTTTAAGAGAGACCATCAACTCATCTCATAAGGACAAGTGCCTGGTTGCTTGGTTGACTGTTGAATTTCTGTCTGTTTGTTCATTTTGTTTTGTTATCCCATGGTCTGGACATGTTTTATAGCAAATGTCTGCAAGTCAGACTCATACAGAGTCAACACAGACTGGAAGTTCAGTATTTTTTGCATTATTGTTTGTTACATATTTGTTTTTAACTCTGTGCCAAACTAGAAAGAAAATTCTAGAAGGTGAATTCAGTACTCATTTCTTTACTCACCATTTTTTATGTAAGTTAATTGGGTTACAAATGGCTAGTTTCCATTTTCTTATTTACTTAAGTTAGGCGTGCTTGGGGGCAGGGAAGGCTTCTCTCTATTTCAGTACAGATCCTGTGTGAAGAATAAGAGCACATTGTATTCATGTGACATGACCCTAAACCACTGAGCTCATCTGAAGTGTCAAAATTAGCTCTTCAGTGCACTTCCTTGAGCTAAAAGTGCAAAAATAAGCTTATGGTTTCATCTTCTGTTTCTGCATCAGTCACATGTTGTCAGATGATTCCTATGGTTTTGGCAATTTCGACTGATGCCATGAATAGTTTTAATGCCCTGCTTATAATTTATCATGGTTCTTATTCTGTGCAAACTGTTTTTTTATTCCTAGACCTTAACTGAATTTTAAATGAATCAGAAGGATCAGTTTTGTGCAGAACATCAAAGTAAACACTGGTGCTTGCGGAGCTCTAAAGTTCCACAAAGTTTGAAATTGTGCCTGTCATGTCAAATCTGTCAGCTTCCATTTTTTGCTGTGAGTTGGGTTTTAGGGAGTTCTTTCTGGAGGGAGAGGGATGGAAAGAGTTGCAAGTACTTTGATTCCTAAACCTTTTGCTGAAAACTCCTTGCAAACACAAGGTGATTGCAGCAATTGGAAGTTTGTGGCAAGAAAAGTCAATGAAGCAAAAGGCACAAAACAGAGTTAATGATATTTATTACTAACAAATGATTCTTTGCCTATCTATAAGAGAAGCAACACCAGAATCTTTAAGTGCCTGGTAAGAAGTAATAACTATAGATTCACTGCATTCACTGCACCAATTGGGGAAAAATAAGTATAATTAATCATTTTGACCACAAGGGTATTAAAAGATTTGGGGGATTGCAAGTTATTCTGTGTAGGAAGAAAAACTGATGGTAAAACAGACATATACAATCCTCATGAGCGAAATTCATCTTTGATACAGCCTTGCTCACCCAGAAAGAATAGAAAATGTGGTCAGGGAAACAGGACAAGAGGGATCAAATAAGAAATTCTTTGTTCACCATTCCAGCTGCTTTCTGCTAGCTCTTAATTTCAGACTTCTGTCTCTTCCCTTCTTTATGGGGCTACAGACAGAGCTTGTCCAGCTCTATGAATCTCCTTCTTGGTCATGATTTTCCTTTCTTTGTGATGCTCCTCACTTCTCTTCTTCTGTTTCACAAATCCACACTCAATCCTGCTCAAGCAATATTCACCAGACCCCAATAAATCATGTTTTACCATGGCCTTGTATGACCCTTTGGTTTTGGATATTTATTATTTTAATTTTGCTTTAAGAGACTATTATTTCATAAAAGAGTATAGCTCTTTGACATCATAGTTTAAATGAAGAATCCCACCAATTTCACCCCGCAAGTATTGAATCCATGTCTCATAGAAGGAAACAGGCAGAAATTTAAGGGTAGATTTTTGAAGTGTTGTTGTTTCAATGTGTAATGTATATGAAAGCTAAGAGTTTTGTCTAGGTGTGTAAAAAACTGACATTTATTTAAAAAATGTAGAGCATTCACAGGTGACAGGAAACCTTCTTTGAACATCAGAGCATTAACTTGTGTGTCTACATTTAAGGAAATGGAATTTGAAAAAGTTGGCATAACTGACCTGTCTTTACCGCAGCTGCAAGTAAATCCCCAAAAGTATCTGTACTCGGAGGAGTCTACTTAATTTTGTGAGATGCTTCTTCCCTTTAGAGACAATGAAAGATTGCAAAAGGGACAGAGGGTATAAGATGGTGAGTAGATAGACAAAGGAGGAAAAAAAAGTTGTCACTCACTGAAGAAGCAAAGACATTTAAAGAGAGTGAAAATGTAGACAGACGTGAAAGTGAAAATAGCATAGAAAATGAATGTGTGTGAAAGCGGAGAAAATGTAGATAAATTGGAGTTATTCCCTTTCCATCCTTATTGGTCTCCTTTTCTTTCACAAGAGCCCTGAGTTGATTTATTCTTTAATTCTCCAAGACTGGGCATAACTACCTCATTCTGTACCCATCTGATTTATTTTAAAACTTTTTCTTGTTTCTTTTTTTGCTGAAAGCCTTTGGGCTGCCTAGACCTGGACTTACACCAGCTGATATTTGCACTAATTCTACTCCTGATTGTGATCCATAGGCTCTCAAAATGTGAAGGATCTATTAGCATAGTTAGTTCAGCAGCCTCCCAGAGCAACAGCTTTTGCTACAGAGGATTTTCTAATATGTTTTCTTGCCCCATTTTAAATCTTCAATGCAGTGAGGCCAATTTGTCAGGGAGATGAGTCCACAGACTAATACATCGCATTCTAATGAATCTTTCTCTCAGACTGATAGTCTTTGAATTTCCTGTTCTGTATATTTTAATGTAGCAACGATCATAGTATTTAAAAATCCATTTAAATGAAATTACTTGTAGATATATTAGCTAACACCAGTGAGAGGAATAATTTTATCATCTGTAGGTCTGTCACATGCAGTTTCATAAATTTTCACTGGAATATAGCTGGAGTTAGTAGACACAAAAATAGGGCCATTTGGTTCAACCTGTCATTTGCAGTAAGATGATGGTGGCCAAATTCTCAATCCATTTGCATAGGTCTCCACAGTTTCTTAATGTGTATACAAGAAGAGGAGAAATAATGCAGCAGCTTCATTAACTTTGCCTCTTATGTGATCTACCTGTCCTTAGAGGTATATACATTAGGTATCAATCACTGTGATGTCTTACATTCCAGTATTTCCACTGCTGAGATTGAAGAAGCTTGCTGTGTCCTACTCTGAGGGTCACCTCTTCTTGTATTGGTTGCAAGTGTCTTTAAAAACACTCAGCTGCATTCTGACTACTTGCATTAACTCTTTAGTTTCCATTAAACATTTTCTATTCTTTTGTCTAAAACTCAGTATAACATGATGTGTTATGAGAGTGCAGTCCTGCTTAACTCTCATTTGCAGTGATCATCTAGATCATGGTGAACATGGGCGCTTCTGTCTCATACCAGTGTAAATTAGAACCAAAGTCCTGTGAGTAGCCTGCATTCATAAAACAGGGATGAGGAAACTGATGCCTTCTGAAGTCCTTTGATATTTAAGCAGTATTATTCAGTATTTGTAACTGTTCCATAGTCAGATAACACTTGTGTGAAATACACTACTCACATGAGCAAGGAAGTTGAGATAAGGCACTTCTACCAATTTTACTGTTTTTCCTAGATTGGGTGTATTGCAGTGGGGGGTGAGAGGCAGGTCCACGGCTTCAGCAAAAAGATATGCCCAGCTGGACCTTTCTGCCTACATCTCTGAGGACACTTGAGATCCTTTGGAAGGGATGACACAGATGTGCATTATTAGTGTATATTACCTACGATAGGTTACTGTTCACATAAGATGTGAGCAGAATAATGCATGCTTTTATGAATAAAAGCGATTTAAAAATTCCTTAGACCACAAATGTGAAATGTATCACTGTTCTTCAGAGAGCAAAATGTTCCTTCCAGAGCATTTTTAATTCCTAGAATCTTTGAAAAAGGCTGAATTCAAAGCCATATTGTTGGTTATCTCCATGCCCTTAGGCAGCTGGAAAATGCTAGCCCTCTTCCTAATGACCTTTCATCTAGTGGTTCTTTCTAATGATCTTCCAGAAGCTTAGTGTTTTTTGGCCTTCTGCTCTAATCAAGTAATCCTCCTATATTTTGACAATCATTATTTCACGTAGTGTCCATCTTTCACATAGTGTTCATCTTTGCTGTCTCTCTTCCTCCTTTCCTTTGGCTCTGCTCCCTCAAGTCTTCCATATTCCCTCTCTCAGTGGTTTGAAAGTTGTGAGGAATTCATTTTTCATTGCTTTGCTCCTTGTATATGTGGATCTAAAATGGTATCATTCTCTACCCATGTTTGAGTTGATGTAAAGAGCAATCCAAATTACAGACAACTGAAATGGTAGGCCCTTACTTGTATTGAAATGTGGCTGTTGCAGTAGATAAGTGATTTGTCAGAATTATTAGAGGCTATTCAATATCAGCTATTAAGTGACAACTCTGGCTGATCTTTCATGGCATCTTCTGTGCAACCACTTTTTATTCAAGAAGCAGTTTTTATTCAAGAAGCAGGAAAATGCAGGTACTGTGTATCTGGCTGCTCTGAAAATGTATGGCATCAGATATGGTATACTGGGTAGCAGTCAAGTAAGTAGGAATAGTCCAGACTTGTTCCTGCCAATTCAAATAAATTGCCAAAAGACATTCAGATTGTATGCGGATTGTACTTAAATATAACCTTCAGCACTTTAGTCTTATTCATTGTCATGCAACTTTTTATCACCCAGAGCAGCCTTACATTCTGTCAGCCTTAACAGAGAGTTCAGGCTCTATTCAGGATGAGAATCTGCTAGTGGAAACTTTCCATCGAGGGGATGAGAGGCAGCTGTATTCATCCACTTGGCTAGGAGCGCAGAGCTGTCCATCAGTAAGCCCGGACAGAGCGCTGCATTAGGATAGGTCCCAGCAAGGAGGGAAAAGCCTCAGGAGGGAGAAAGCCTCAGGATGCCTGGAAGTGTTGAGGAGCGTGTTTGTGGAAATACAGCCTGCCTTTTCTTGGAGCTGGGCACGTTCCTCAGACAAGTAACAAGCCTGACCGAAACTGGAGGAATCAAGCTCTCTATTTTCTGACATTAAAACTGTTCTTCCTTAGCTAACTTCCTTACTTCTGACTTTCATGGGAGAGCACTAAAACTCACACATGCGTACCCCAGGCCCGACCCTGCTGTGCAGTCAGCGAGTCTTTATTGCTATTATTACAAGCCAGGGGAACTCAAAGCATTTCCACCAACTGGCTAGCAAGCCCTCTGCAGCGTAGAAAGACACTCGTGACCAGGATTTTATGTACCAGAAAATACAGGCTAATTGCTGCTTTGCACTATGCTTCACTTTGTTTCATTTTGCTCCCTCTCTCTTCCACTCCTTTAAAGTGCAAGCATCTTCAGTATATGGATGTAATTTCAATTGGCACTTCATTTCAAAGCATGAAAGTGTATGTGAATATGTATGTGTTCATCCATGTGTGTACTTCTTAATGCATAAGAGATACTGAATTTTTTTTTCTTCTACAGGTGTAAAGCTGGTTTAAATTTTTACATCAGCTGTGAATTTTACACAATAGTAAGTGCTTGTGTTCAAATATTTATTAATTGATTTCAAGCCTTATGCTTATTCGTAGTCTTATCTCTGAAGATGTGAGAGCCATATTATTAAAATAATATCCATACTGGGTTGTGATTGTCTCCTAGAATACACTATTTTATCTGCTTAGTTTCTTTGCACATATCCATTTTAGGCTAAAAGAATCCTAATAGCTTCTGGAAATTTCAGCTTCTGTTCATGAAATGTCTTGGGAAAGGAGCATGCAATAAATCACTGTGACTGACAGCTTTGGCATTTCACAAGTGAATCTCCAGCATGTAACCGTGGGACTGAGAGTATTTGAATACGATACCAAACCTGTCAGGAAATGTGTTTTCTGTCCTTTCAGACAAAGCACACGTCCATTTTTTGTCTGCAGGTTCCTCTCAGTTATTTAAGAGTACACTGTGCCTTTAGGAATTTGACATTCTTCATAATCAGTTTTAATGTTAGGGATACAACTCACCTTCCTGTTTATTTTATTACACAACATTCAAACAAATAAAGATACCTGGCCATATTTTTTTCTGTTAGTCTTTTATTCTTTAGTAATTTTAAGCACTTTTGTATACTACAGTTTCCTCAGAGGCATTTATGGCAATACGTTTTCTCTTTAATTTCATATCCTGTAACCAGAAAATCACAGATCCTATGTCATTGACATCTGCAGTGATGTTTGGTGCAGTAGTAGAAGATGTCCTGCAATTTGGCCATATTTGAAAAAAAAAAAAAAAAGTGGTGTTTAGCTTTCTCAGCCACTCAGAGAGCTGGCAACAATGGATAGGGACCTATTTTCTGAGTTTTAATTTGTTTCGTTTGCCTACTGCTACATGCCACCTTCTGAAATAAAGTAGAATCATTTTCAAGCTGCAGGAGCTCTACAATAAGCAATGGCCAGATATATGATTACAGACACTGAGTCAGTGTGAACTGTGCTACAGGAAACATCTTGTGGGAGCCTGGCAGCATAACAGAAGATGAGGGAGACGATATTCATCACTTAATATTATTTCAAACACACCTCTGGTCTCCTCTGTATTCCTTCCAGCATTTCAGCAGACCTGGAGAAAGGACCCAGAAGTCTTTGCCATCTATGGAGATTCACTAGGACCAGTTGCAGCTCCTGCTGTGCCGAAGTCGATACTGCTAGAAAACAGACACGGAGCATCAACCTTAGTCCTGTCTCAAATGAGGCCTGGAAAGGCATGGTGGCTGTCCTCCAGCCATAATACCAGAGATTCAGCACAGGGCCCAGGCACACTGTGGTTCTGTTTCTGTAATGTCTCCAGATGTATAACTCAAAGCCCAAGAGCAGACCATAATCAAACCTAATGCCTTGATCTTCTGTGAGCCTAAAGTAGTTGTTACCACTTTGTGTGCTGTTTTGATGTGTTTTCCTTTATCAGGGTCTTCCTCAGCCTTCAAATGGACACCAAGCCAAGTGCTGCTGCAATTTGAACTGCTTTGGCCTGGCATTGACAAGATGGGATTTTTACAGTGATTTGTGACTTGTTTAATCTTTAGGCAATGAATATCAAATACTCATCAATCTATACCATACAGCTCTTTTTCTCCTCAACCTTATTATTCCCTTCAGTAAAAGCAATTGAATTCAGAGGGCCTTAATATTAATATATGAGGTTTCTCTCCTTTGTTCACCTAGGAGATGGCTCAGAGTAATACACCTCCATGAATTCAGAAGCATTTTCTCTTCTTTTTATCTTTGGGATACTTTGGGATACTTTCTCTGGAATGCTTTCCATACTCATTTAGTTTCCTGCCCCCCTTCTTAACAGCAGTCATAGACACTAATGCTAAGAGCACTAACATACTCCTTTGGAAGGTCGTAGTTTTGCTACATATGAACTGCTGAAAAACAGAGTGGGGAGAGGCACAAATGGATACAGATTACTGCTACGTGCCAGCCCTCCAGCAAACAGTGAACATCAGCTTCACAGTGAAGTTGCATCAGCGATCTACATCTACCTGCATGTTGATGCATAAACAAGGCATAGAGGATAGATGTTGGAGAGCGCACGGTAGCATAGGTCAGCAAAAGGATGGAGTTTTCTTTACGATTACAATGGGGACAATTATGAAAATAATTCTCCCTTTTTTCCCAAGGACTGCTAAACTATTTTAATGGATTCCGTGTGGGCTTCTAATTTGGTAATTGTTTCAAGCATAGCTCAGGGCTTATGCATCCTATCTATCTTCAAAGGCTGTGGCTGAAATTAATTTGAAATCCACATTAAATTTTGTCTATTAAACTCTTTCTCTGCTAAAATTACTGCAGTACTATTTCTTCTGCTGGAATATGCCTGCTGATATGTCTCATGATATTTTTTCAATTATTATAATGTCATATTTAGTTGAAATGAATAAAAATGAGTAATAGATATATAGTATTATATGTACAAAATAAATAGTAATGATAATATGATAAATATTATTATAAATATAGAAACAAGTGTTTGCCAGAAATGCTTAAATGATAGCTTGCTTACTGATGGAAATAAATGGAAGTTGCATTTAAATAGTACAGAAAGGGACTTATCAGGGTACTCTGAACATGTAACGTGGCAGGTTAGAAACTCCGAGGGAGTATATGCAAAAGCGTGTGTTTTCCTTCATTTTCATTCTGTTTGTACGACTTCTTGGACAATCCCTTAAGAATATTGATGTTCAAGTTAGCAGTTCTGACCAGGGAGACTCTTAGCCAGAACAAAAGCTCTGTTGTTGAAGAGTGTCACAGAGCAGCATGTATAAGATGCAAGATTAAATGTCCTTCAAGCACACAGTGACAAAGCAGTGCCAGGACACCAGCAAAAGGGCTTTTCACCATGAGCAAACAGATGGCCAGAGTGAAAAAGACCAGCCTTTATGGAAAAGAAATTCTCCCACCCCCAACCACTCAATCACTTGCTGTTTCAGGGCAACATTTGATATACTGCAACATCATCTGATGTTTGTGTCCTTTTAATTAAACCAGGAGGTTTGGAATAGAAACATCCTTGTTTTCACTGAGAAGTGAGTTCAAAAGGAAGATAATGGAACTTCTTTTTTTCACCTTGGTTTGCAAAAGGCTTGTGTGTAATTTGTCCTTTGCAAGAGCAATTAAAGATAACCTGTATGCAATTGATTATAGGCATTGTATCTTTTAATTACTTGTTTCTACACAGCGGTTTAGTTATATGCTGAAAATAGATAACACTGGGTTGTCTGTTCCTTGCTTGCATGGTTAAATAATAAAGCTAGAGTCACCACTCTGTCAAACATCATATAAGAGCCAAATGAATCCAAAACTATCTTCCACCTCTCTGCCAGTTCACAAATACAGTACAGACATTTGTGTAAAAAACAGTGTTGAAGAATTTAACCATATGTCTCACCACAAAGCAAACTTCATACAAACAAAGAGGGGAAGAGAACCCTGCATGCTTACGGTACCAGCTGGGAAGAAAAAAAGAGTGGGAAGAAGATTAAAAAGCTTTTGCCTTATGGAGTAGGAAGATGAATCTGTGTTTAGCTGATCACTTGTATGTAGATGTTATGGATCAGTATCAGTGCATTTACGATATTCTTTTTTTTTAGTAGTTTGATCTAACATTTGTATTTATGAGTAAAAATAAATCCAGAGAATGAAAGTAATTATTAAATGTCCTAACAATTAGCTTCAAAAGCATTATATTGTGAATTCTTTTCTTACATCAAGGAAGTCAATACAAAACATTGTAACAAAAAGCCACAAAACTGAAAGTGAAAACTCCTCGAGATTAACGTGTGCTTTAGCACACTGCAGGTCTTTACAGAAAATTATGGGGAGGGGGCTGTACAAAATGTATAATTTAAAAAATTGTCTGTGAAGTAAGGAAACTGAAATGGAGGAGAACATCTTGACCTTAGACAAATAAAAAAGAATTGCTTTAAAGCATAAATATCTGTTACAATAATTTAACATGGTTTGGGCTCAGAGGTCACCATGAGTACTGTTCTTAAAGCTTTGTATACTTTACATGCTAATACATGTATTTGGCTACAGATCATTAGCAGTGATGGTTTTTTTCCAGTTCAGACTCCAAAAAACCCAGAGAGGGAGCTTGTGCTATCATCACTGGAAGGACAGACAAGTAAAAGCAATTGCTTCAGGATGTCTTATAAGACAAATTAGTTTTATGACATATATTTTTATACCTTCTAAATGCAAGAGCACCTGTTTAACAAAGTAGGTATCTCTGCTGGGATCTACACCTCTCACAATTAGTTTTACAGTGATGGAGAATAGTTTATAATGTGTAATATTATATTTCAATTGCCTTCACTGCTTTCCCATAGAACATTGCACATGGAAAATGTGATTGAATCACTGCAAAAGTAGTTAGCACAAACCGCTCACTGAACATTGTCTTCCTTATTATACAAATGCAGGTGTTACCTATTTCTTTCTAAAGACCTAGTCCTGCAAGAGCTTATTTGGAATTTTCTATGCATGCAGAAGCCAAGACTCCCTCTGTATTTTATAATGGCTTTGGTTACCTCCAGGAAATGAAAATAGTAACCAAGATTAACACGATTTAAAAGGAGCTTGCAGAAACAATAACTATCACGAGATGCAATATTTTATGGATATCACAAATATGAAGATTTATCTGGATGTCTTCTACCCTACTAGGAAGTTAGCATTCAAAAACTTAATTATGCCTCAGGAGCTGGTAGGAAAATTCATAATGAAGAACTTTCAAAGTAACTCTCATCAGATTGAAAACTACTGTTCATGGATCTCAAATAAAAATATCTGTTAAGGATATTCAATAATGCCTTTTACTTGTTCTGTAATATGACAGCTGTCCACACATGTCAGAAGAGCTAAGGAGACTTGAAGTAAAAATGGAAGTAGAATCATGGTTGCTCTCTAAAAAAATAGACACTGGAAGAGATTTGCAAGTTGAGATATGATCATAAAGGTAATATTCTTCTATAGAGCATTGCAGAATTTTGAACTGGAGGCTTGTTTCAATATGAAACAAACTTCCAAAAAAGTACTATAATAAAATATTCGAAAAAAAAAATTAATTAAATAATCTTCTTTCATTTATTTTCAAACAACTTTCAGCTGGCAAGCGAGGATCCTGGAAGCCTTGGGAGCCTGGGCAGTTAGCTTTCCCTTAGGTTCTCTGCTCCTCTCCAAATGAGCCAGCAGAAATGGAGTAGATTTCTTCCAGTCTCCCTTGGAAGTGAGAGACCAGATGTTGTCATCTGTACTCTCCTCAGGAAAATCATCTGCTGGGGAATTTCTGCACAGGTCCTGTAGTGACCCAGGTAGTATCTCATCAAGAGGGTTTCAAAGTAGGCCATGTCTTAACAGCAGAAGGATTGCCTGGTGTGTGACTCATTCTCTTTGGGAAAAGTGGGGTTCTCTATGAAAGTTTGTTTTCAAGGCTTACTAGATACATTAAACCCAAAGTTATGAATGCATATTTGAAGCAAGCCACTGAACCTTTTTGATGTGATAATGTATTTGCTAGTTCCCAAACTGCATTATATAATATAACACAAAAAACTGCAAGTGGAACAAGAAGTCAAAGCAGGGCAAGTATTGCCTGCTCTGAAAAAGTATCCTCGTCCTCCTTCTGTTGAAAATTATTTTCAGTATAAGTCTTGCCTAACCAGTTCCAGATCTTCCTGGTAACTAGGGAGACTAATGGCTCCAACTGCAGACATGCAGGGCTTGGGGGCAGTATATGCTCAGACTATACTAAAGCAGGGATGGAAGCTGTTGAGAATATTGTGTATGAGTGACTGCAAAAACTGAGGGGAGTGAAAAAGGATATGAGGAGAGATAGAGGGCCTAGCCGAGACCAAAACACTCACAAGCGTGTGTGCTTCAGGGACACGTAAGTGTCCTTCTCAGGTTGCCTTCTCATAAGGGCCAGACAGGACAACATAAATCAAAAGTATCTGATTTGTATTAACATGCAAGCTTTGCATATTTATCTCAACCCAACAGTTGAACATTTTCATCTTAATTGCCCACTAGCTATCATAAGTTGATGACTGTGGAACAGTGATTTTCTTAATCTTGTCTAACACCTGCTTTCAAGTTCCAGCATTGTTTTTCAGTACAATATGAGTATAAACATTTCTGTAGAAATCTGAAATAAGAAGTTTGAACTTTCTGATGTTTTTGTCAATAATTTCTGTCGAGACAGATTTAATGCTCTGACTTTTTACCTGCATGTCTTGATCTTTTTTTTAAATACAACTCACTTTAAACAGTGGATATCTTTTATGTAGATATCCTTAAACCAACAAAGCTAGACACTTACCCATTCTACCTGCAGTCGTAAATAACAGCTCTGCTGATCCTCTATACAGACAGTAAGCATTCACATGTGAGCTTTTAAAATAAATTTGTACCGCTTTTACTACATTGAAGAAAATGATCATTTAATATCAAAAATAGAAATTCTACCATCTCAGCTTATTGTAATAGAAACAGTTTGCTTCAGTAGTTTTAATTAGAGATGGTTAAAGCATTTCTGATTCACAGCAAGTTCACTGAAAAATAATGCTTTGTCAAAGCACAAAATATTTTGAGGAGACTTACAGCTTTTAGGATACTTTTCATTAGAAATTATTTTCTAAGACTGTCTAATCACATCTGTCCAAAGAGAAAGGAAGAATTGGAGACAGAGAGTAAAAAAAATACTAATGGACCTTCAGAGCAAACATTTTGACATGACGATGCTTTCTGAAAATGTTCAAAGGGTTTTGTTACCATCCCTTTGTGGAACAAAACCAATTCAGAAACCTTGAATGTTGCCATAAAATGGACTTGTCATTCTATGTGAAGCTCTGTCTTCAATGTAATGGAGATAAGAGAAAGGCCTCTCTAATTCACCCTTATGACTGGCAGAGTCTTTGCAAATTACACAAATTATCATCTACACAATAAAATGGCAATGGTAATGCATCACGATATGCACTTTCTTTCTTTATTTAGTGAACGTAATCTGGTTTTAATTGTGTATGATAGCACTCCATAATAGACAAATAAATGCCCCCTAGCATGTTTTACGAAAATAATAAAGTGTAGTAATCTGGCTCTTTACATCTTTTTTCTGACCTGCCTCTGTATATTATTTAATGAATTCTGAAACTTGTAATCAAACTTCATGCAATCTTTCAAATGAAATAAAAACTGGTTTAACAGGTTTTGGAGGGTTTGGCCCGTGGTTTATCATTGCAGTTTCTTCTATTTCAAGAAAGTTTAATTTCACTGTTTTTTCTGTGTGCAATTGAAAGCTTGCGTAACTTCAGATGCCCAAAGCCGAGCTATCTGCCTCCTTGCTTTGGAACATGCGGAGTTAATGCCAGAACCGTAATAAATCAAGAAAACCAGAATTAGCACTAGCTATGAAACCGTTAACAGAAAATGGCATAGAACTTTCCAGTCTATTTCACACTATTCTAACACCAAAACTTGGCAGAGAATTTTAAGTAAAGATTGGGCTTTGGATAAACAGCAGCACTGAAAATCATAAATACAATGCTGGGTTTTGACTGCATTATCCTCAAGGTGCTGTCATCTGTAGTCCATAACTGCAGTGTTTTCAAAGTCACCCTACAAACACACAAGGTCTTGGCACTGCAGGTACTGAGCCTAGCAAGGTTCCCCTCATGAACTTTGACGTATCCAAAACTTCTCTTGTTTTCAGTAGTGTATGCCACCATCTAATTTGATGGCATACATGTTAGATTCCTCACTGATAATGACCTACTAACTTGCCTTCCTCTTTGTAACTCAGGCGAACTAGCTTGAGTTCATCTTTGGCATTGACTAAGGTAGTATGGCATGGAAGAGAGGGGGAAAGAAGGGAGAAGAAGAGTTACACTGCTGATCCAGGCAAGGTATTTTTACATTGTTATCCTCTAAGTTTACTCTAAGTGTGCACTGCTTAAAAGAGCAATGCTTGAATGCAAATTTCTCAAGAGAAAATGGGAATTTCGTAACTTGTGAGTGTGGAGGTATGCAAATATGCCTGTAATGCTGTGGTGCCAGCAAGACTATCAAATCAGTGGATGATGTGAGAAATTAGGGAGTTAACGCCCAGGAATTGTTTGGAGGCAGCTCTGGGAGGCACTGTCCATTTAGGAGTTAATTAAGAGCACCTGAAGGTATTTCGGCTAAATATTTGAAAAGAAAGGTTGCTTGCAAGAAGGATAAAAAGAGAAGGATGATTGTGGTATATAGAAGCATGTGATTCATGTGATGTGCAGAAAAACTGAGATGTGATCTTGTGCATTTCAAATGTTTGCTTTGTATTGATGTTCCAAGCTTACAAGAGTAGATTATGGATAATTTCAAGATAGTTTCACTTTTGAAAATTCATAAAAACCTTGATGTTAAAGTCCTACCAGAAGGGTTACACTTGATTGAACAATGAGCCTCTGACTGTTCTTTTATCCTGTCTTCAGTCCATCATTTCTTCCTTCTTTACAGAAGCCTTGATTCTGTTTTTAGGGTGTTCTAGGTGTAAGCTAATATATTTTCTTGCACAAGTCTTTATTGGTGAGAATTTTTCACATGCAGGTGTTGTCCCTGTACAATGTGGATTATTTTTGAAAGAGGTTTTATATAGAAAGCTTTATTGTATTTAAAAATGGTAGCTTTTCAGGGGGGAGGGAGAATGAAAGCTAAATGGTTTGGGTTCTTGGTAGCAGCCAGAGGCTCTTAACTGGTACTTTGTGGAGATCATACATTTACTTTTTATTGCTTTTTAGGGAAAACTAATTCAAAATGATATAAAATATATGCAAAGAGCACTGAATCACATGGCTTGGCGTTAATGACTGTAGAAAGACATGTTATCTCTGGTTATGCAGAAAGTAGAGTAATGTTCCCTAGGAGAAGATGTAGTACTGCTTCTTACATTGATAAGGGTTTTGCTTTTTTGTGTTCAGCAGCAGCATTGGTTTTAAAGGTGTGAGTTTAGCTGCTAGTGTTTCCTTCCTTGCATTTACTGTATGGCCACAAGTGAGCTATATGCAAATGTTTTTGAAAACTAAAACTATTACTGGAAATGGAATAAGTGTAAAATGTTTTCTAAAGGAATATTCTTTTGTTCAGCTGCCTGGCTTTTGCTGTATGCTTGATAGAACAGTGTAGGACTTTGATACTCAACAAATCTACCTGAGGCCATTTCATTTGCAAGCCACCAGTGAGAGTCTCGCTGGAACTAATGGTAGCAGGTGTGAAAACCCAGTTAATGGTTTGAGCAAGAGCTGAAGCAGGATGTGTGGCTGTGGTAGTACAATAGCAACTTGCCTTATGAAAAAAATTGAGAGTTTGCTAAATGCAGAGCAGATAAATACCAGCTGTAATATTTGGTAACTTTAACCCTTTAATACAAGAACTCAGTTTAAAATGGATTATAATAGCTTTTTATAGTGGGCTGCTTTTGTAACTATGCATTACTTCTGCTGCAAAATATTTGTGATTTAATGCAAAGATTTTCTTTTATTTTTCCTAATTACAACAGTAGTGTGTTTCTTCTGTGTTTGTAAAATACTTCAAGGAGAGGAAAAAAGTCAATTAAATAACTTGCACAATTTAATCTTCTAATGCTTACTATTCTTGCTATTTATAGTGTTTGCTTATTTTTGAGGGGAAGAAATGTGGGAGAGGTTCAAACTTGTGTTGGTTTAACAAAAGAAACAATCTCTCCTTAAAAAGCTTGCTTTTTGCTGTTTTAATTCTTACCAATTATTTGTGCAAGTGTATCAGAGTTATGCTTTTCATTGCTGCTGTACAGATGAGCCATGTTTGTCTGCCTCGTCTGGAGAAGCTCAGCACTAGAATTCATTTCATCAAACATTCTTCCATTCATGAGTGTAGAAGAATCTCTTTTGAAGTCAACATAAACTATACATCAAAACTCTTCAATGGAGAGACCCAATCAACAGTCAGATGCAGTTAATTGATTTCAGAAAGTACACAAAAGGTAGTATTTGACTATCTTTCAAGGACCTGAGGAAACAGCTTTGCTTTTATTTTCTTTAAGGGTTTCTTGGACTCAAAACCAATTTAATCACAATGATCACTACCTTCTGAGCATCTGCAATGAGCAGTTTTAGTTTTTCTTATTTTTCTATTCAATACAAAGATGGATTAACTGAAATATAGATTTAAGAAGTCAGAGGAAAACCAAATTATAGATGGCTTCACTGCTTCTAACAAGCAGCTAGATGAATGATCTGATTATTAGAAATAGAACTGGATAACTTACTAGCTTTTTCCTAGTCTTAAGACTAAGCATGACATGCACAAAGACAAAGCCTTAACTGTGCAAGGTCATTCCAGCTCACTCAGAGCTGCTGTGTTGCATTGTGTTAGGGGAAAAAGGGGAATGTTCTACAGAAAAATCAGTGAACCTTCTCCTGTTTTTAACTTTGAGAGTAATGATATTTCAACTCTGAAATGGCAACTCTTCTCCCCCTGTCCACCCAGTCTAACTAAAAACCTTCTAGACCTATCTAAAATATGGATTCAAATGATAGCTACTTTTTGCTTTGTTGATTTAAAAGGAGTAGCAGGTTCCAAAGTGAGTCTGTCTCAATTCAATTTAGCCAAGGAGAGGTGTGTTTAGCTCTTACAGGGCTGTTAATGAAAGTGGTATCACACCTTTAGGATATGATTAACCACAGCATACTTATGCTGATGGGAAGCTTTCAACTGGATTTTAATTGGTTTTAGTGCTCACCGTAGAGGTTCTTCTAGGCAATTCTAAGACAGAACTTCGTGGAAACAAAGAGGATGTTTAGGGAATGTCACAGACAATAGCCCAATAATGAGATGCAGATCCAGGATGGTAAGTGTCTGTGGCTTGGTGGTAAATAGGAAGAAGGAACTTGAAGAAGAAATTTGCTTCCTTGGCATATTGTATGTTGCATTAACATCTGGCTCTGTAATCTACTGAGAACTTCCTATTGTTAAATTGGAGCTGAAGTGCTTTGATGCAAACTGTTTTTTTCCACTACTCATTTATCCCTCCAAACTATGGTATTTTGCCCTCAGCTGTCTCATTGCAACTGTTTGTGTGGCTGTGATGTAAATCAGATGGGAAAACTACTTCTTTTTTTTTTTTTCTTATTCTTTTTTACACTCAATGTTGTGTCTCCTATTAGTATTACTGCTGAATATTTTTTACCATGTTACCACAATCATAGTAAATGGTGACATGACTATTAGTGAGGTTGTTTTGCAGGAACAGGTGGGAATTAGATGCTTAATAAGAAACTCCAAATAATAATCTATCTTGTGTGGCAGATATACTCATTATGGCAGGAGCCACAGTGCATGGGTCATGAAGTAATTCTCTCTAGTGGGTGTATCGCCTGTCATATTCATTGCATATGTCTTATGTTTATAAATAAAGAATTCATTCTTCTCTTGGCTTTGCAGCATCAGCATATTAACTCTGAGTGATCCTGTGTAACAGGACAATGTTTTTGAAATTGTGCTGAATTTGAGCCCAGGCCTGAGATTCTTCAGATTTTATCAGCTGTTCAGAAATAAACTGGTTGAAAATCTTGAAGGCTGTGTCCTAACTGATGTCTATGGCAAGCTGTTGAAATGATCCTAGGGCAAGGATGCTCAGGTACATGCAAAGTGAGGGTCAGGTAGACTTTGGTTCTCAAGGAGGCCTTAAAACACAAATAAATGAATGCATTTGATGGTCTTGATGGTTGGTATCGCTGACTCTAGACTTTCTAGTGAGAATCAACTATAAAACCGAGTGACAAACCTAAAACAATAAAATTGAGTGACAAGCTTAAAAATTCTTCTAGGATTTTTTGGTGATTGGTGCCACACTTTGGATCCAGGTCTGCTCTTATCACTTCATAGTTGCGCTGTTTTAACAATATAAAGTAAGTCACTGTTGTCATGGGTTTTATTTATTTTCAATATCTTAATGGACTTTTTGTTTCCTTTTAACTGTAATGCATTCTGTCACAGCCTTGTGAAGAATGCTACAAATGCCTTTTCTGCTGTTATATGGTACAAGCGCTATTGTTCCTTTCCTAATTGTATGCATTTTTCAAATGCACTGGAAATGTTAGGGGTATGAACTATAGAAAAGATAGCATGAAGCAAAGTGCTCCTCTGGTGAGACAACCCAGTTCTGAAATTGAAAGGTTACTAACATACAAGGGAAAAAAATCCTGCTGTCTGCATTCTAAATAGACAGTTGGCCTTAGTTTCTGCAGTGGACCTATGACCACTCCTCCTTTTTACTGAAGTTTCCTGGAACTATGAGCATGTGCTAGTTCCAGAGCAACTAAAACATCCACCAAAACCTACTTTTCTATTAGAAAAGTCAGAAATTTGCAAATAGCTCTTCCAAGAGCAGTGCCCAATCTCTTAAGACCGTCCAAGGTCATATCTGCCTCTCAGTATTGATGTGCATATATTAAAGAAGGGGACTGACATCCACTGATCCCCTCAGTCCTGCTCTGTAAATGAGCTGTAATTCTGAAACTGCTGCACTAGAAAAATTTTGACTCCATGTGAAGCTGCAGAAATACTGCAGATCAGACTATGATGTAGAAAAGAACTAAATCCTGGATCATATGGAACCTTTTTTATTTTAAGTTTTTTATTTTTTTTTAAATCTGTTATTGAGGCTTTATACTATAGATATGCAAACCCCCCAAAATTAACAAGATTTTAAAAAAAATCTTGCTCCTTTGGGGGAGAAAAACATAATTTTACAGTTCTTTTATAATAACCTACTGTTTTAGTTTATGAAACGAATTTATTGAAAGCATAATGTCTGCAGCTAGCCTGGGAAGGAAAGGTTCAAGCTTGACAGCCATGTGAAAGAGTGTTTTGTCCTATTTAGTAGAGACAATGAGGAAGAAGTCACAGACAGAGTCCAATTTTGAAGCAGAAGCTAAACACAAAGGAAAAGGTAAATGCAATAAATATTATTAAATATTAAATTATTGATTATGAGAAGTCTAAAAACAGTCTAAAGGCAGCCAGCTGTAAATTTTATTCAAGTTTCTGTGAGAGGAAAAAATAATCCCTCTTCTCTTGAGCCAGCTCCTCCATGCAGTTTTCCCAATAACTGGACATTAAATTAAGGCTTCTCAACTCCACAAGGGTCAATCTGTCATCCTTGGGTGGGCAAAAGAGTGTTCTGCATATAAAAGAATATAAATAAAGAACAATAATGTAAATTTTTCAGTAGTGTAGACTACTGAGAGACTATCCTCGGAAGAAAAGAGAGGGGGAGGAGTCAAAGCTAGGCTGAAACAAGTGTTTTCTAGTTGATAAAAGCCCAGTTGTGAAGTGTAATATTTTCCGTTGAGGTTGAAGTCAGATCCAGGCAAACTGTCAAATGCTTCAGTCTAAAAGAGTTTTCTACTTTTTTGATGCAGTACAGGCCATATGTATCTTCATTTTTCAGTAGAGGAGTAGACCTTTTTGCCTGTTTGGTTTAATGGGGAGCCAAAACTTGACTTATGCTCTTCCGCCTCCCACATTTGTCTTTTCATACAGTCTGTTTCAAGAAGGGACGCAGTGATTTTCTGCTAGGTTTCAAAAATTCTCTGTTTGGCTAGAACACCAGAGTCGTGCAATATCCATTATTCCTTCGTTCCAAGTCTGGCTAGTTATGTGCCCTGAAGTAAACACTAGTCCCACTGACTGCAGGACTGGGCCCTGTGGATGAAAACATTTTTATTCCTCATCAGAACACAGTAAAATTCTTTGTATGAGATAATTTCATGCTGGCAAAGCAGAGCCGCAGTAGAGTAGAATTTATCTGGGGCAGATGGTATGACTCAATTGGTTTTATAATCCTCAAAATAGAATCCTTCGTAGTGATAATCACAATGTCTATTTTATCCTATGGTTTTTTCAGTGTTCCCCATCTCTTGTAATGCAGCATATTAAATAAGGTGTAAAATGCAAAAATGGTGATTAATCAAAAGAAAGGTATTCACACTGATATTTTACTATTGGTTCTTCCACATATAGTTGCTGTTGCATTGGAGTGACATACTTTAGATATTACTGGTTTAGCTACTGAGCTCTATCCAAGAAATCAATATGGAAAACTACTAAGTCTACAGGGACTTCTGTCCAAAGAAGGATATGTTGGTTTTTTTTTTTTTCTTCGTATAGGTCTAATTGGATATTTAAAACATGCATTTTGCCTTTAAAATATTTTGAGGTCATTCTGAGCGCAGAAAATATTTGTGCAGTCTTTCAACTGGACTAAATATAAGGACATGAGTTATTAATGATCAAAGCTACTGAGAAATATCCAAGTTAACCTCTAATGACTTTCAAGGAATTTGTTGTCTTGAAAATGATAACGATCCTTGTTTTGCATAGTTTTGATTCAGAACTTGGCATTTTTGACCAAACTTCTGTAGAGAGCTGATTCTATTTGAACTCATGTTCAAAGTAACAGCTGGGGCTTTCAAACAAACCATATCAAATGGAAACCAAAGAACATGTTTAAATCTTCATGAGCTGAAACTGTGATCTAATTTTGTGAATTCCAGCGCACAGATTCCTCTGTCAGCAGTTCAGGCTCATGTGCTACAGTAATTAAATAAGTGATGCCTCTGGCTCATAAAGGTTTTCTGTTGTCTCATAATCTCTATTTTATTACTTGTGTCAATGGAAGGTAGTCTGATCTAAGCAAGAAGAATGAAAAGTATGGTTATATTTACATAAACATACTAGAGAAGTATGCATAAAGGAGTTAGGCAATTTAAATTTACAGCTGAAAGGTAGAACTTTCAGCTCCACAGTATAGCTAGATGTTTCCAGATGCTTAAGCTAGTGGTGGTAAAGAAAGGAAGAAGATGTATTTACTCTCTTCTCAGAATGGTTTTGAATCTGAGATGAAATCTGCTCTAAAGTGCAATATGTTGTTTTTAGGATAGTAAAATTTGACTGTTTTGGTATGGACTTCCTTGTGTTGGGATACTCAGATATGTGGTCTGGGTTGTTATGCAAAAGAATCTTGGATGTCTTCTACAAACACAGTCTAAATCAAATTATCTCCATTATGAATCTGCTTTGCATCCTTGATAGCAGTTACATCATTCTGCCTCCTTACCTATGGTAAAATAAGTGTTTTCTCACCTGAAAGGAAACTGATGACAAATGTAACAATGAAAAGGACTTCAGTCTGTGAAGAAACCATATAAACACCCAACAGGGCTTGTCAAAAGACTGACAAAAAACCGTCCATCATTCAGACAAAAGAAAGAGCACTGATCCATCATTTTGAAGTGTAAGACAGTAATGTAACCACAGTATTAGCTAGATAGTAGTTAGACAAAGTAAAACTTTGCTGCTATTTAGCAGCTATATTTTACCTAGGATATGATAATAAATCTTAGCTGTGTAAAGTCTGCTTTTGTTTTCTGACACTTTAGCAATTAATTATTTTTTCTGCTCTAGATCCTCTTCAAAGTAAGTCCACCAACTAATGATACATCTCTTTCAATTGCCTTTGTCTCATCTTGACCAGCTTAGTTTTGCTTTCTAAATTCAAGGTTCCTGAGTGTTCTTGCTTAATAAAATAGTTTCAGGAAAAATTTAAGAGATGCTGTGTAGAATCATCTCATGCACTTATCCAGTGTCCTTCATGACTTGAAAGTAAAAAATCCTTACAATATTTCAGTAGACTTTCTCATCTGCCTAAGTTAATAAAAGTGATACAAAAGGATGATTAAGACTGGGAGAGCTTGGCTTCCATTCTGGTAGTAAGCCTTTGACCAAACTGAACTCTGTCAAAATGCTGTGAAGACACTGGAGAAACACATTGCTACCAGATGCAGTATTTGCCTGAAAAGTCCTGTCTGGGCGTTATAACTGTGCCAGATCCTTAGCATTATGGCAGCAATAGAATAAAATGATGACATCATGAAAAGCCTGGAAACATTCATGTGTGGTTTGTTCATTTTCCAGAAATGCTGTGTCTCAGAATATCTCAGGTTTAGCTTCAGCTTATAAACTCTTTCTGTTCTGGTGCTTTCCATCTGGTGGCTCATCCTACAACTTTAAGACTAAGAGCCCTATTCACTATGACTACTATAAGTTCTTTTCATGAGCGATGAAGATGAGACCAATGCTTTTTTGTTCCTTGTTTTGGCAAGTACTCCAGCTGTAGATAATTCAAAAGGGTACTCCCCCTGAAAGAATCTTTCAGATTTTTTAACATGTAACTGTGAGCGCTGAACAAAGGAGAAACAGGAAGTAATGGATGCTGCCACCGCCTCACTTTCAAAGCTAATAAAAATGATTCGTGTCCCTTGTTTCATTTACTAGTAACCTGTTTTGGGACCTGAAAATAGTATTTGGCTCATCTTAAGCTGAGCTGCTTACTGCCAGAATGTGAATGTCAGTGCAAATACACTGGCTTGAGGCTTTTCTGTTAGGTTTATATGTTTTACAGCCAATTTTGTGATGGAATCTATTTGAGTAGCATTAGGATTATCTTTAGCAACACTACATATGCATATCTTCTAAATTTTCTTTCCTTCTGGTGTGCGAGTAGGTCTTTTTATAAAATATTGTGAAGGGGAATAAAGAGGAGCACACCACTTCTGTGACATGCTTTCTTTTCTGCTAGCATAAAATGGTGCTTCTGTCTGTGTTCTCTGATGATGAATTTCTCTTACAGTGAAGAGAATTTCCCACTTTTCTACTTCTGTCTAAAACTTCTGGATAAGTACAAATCAGTTCAACTATGTAGCATAGAAGTGGACAGCTTGAGTCAAGAGTGGGCTGAATCAGAATTTAAAAAGCAGCCCAAGCTGAACAACCTGTGTTGTGCACCATTACATCCACTAAACATTCTAGTTTCTGCCCGTGTTTTAGAAGTAGCTTTTCTTAATAGCATCAACCATACATCACTCTGAGATCAGATATTTTGTCATGTGCGCTTGCCAGATGAGTTTAAAATAGAACGTGATATTTCCTCATCGTGGCTTTGCTTCTGTGAGATATTAAGGACTTTTAGGGCTGCCACTGTAAGAGGAGAGAATTCTCCAGGCTTGGAGTAGGCTCTTTGCTGTTCTCAGCCATTTGATTTTTATTTTGTGGAGTATAATGGAAAAAGCATTGTTCAGACATTTGGATTTGGCATTCTCTAAGTTCAGCAGTGCAAAGAGGGGAGCTAATATCCTCAAGATAATTTCATACGCCAGTGTGTTTCACAGACTAGTAGTCCTATTGGTCTCAATTAAAATTCAGAATAAGTAATAGGACTTGTCTGTCCCTGGGGATTTTTACAAAGATCGGATAAAATATTAGTCAGTGCGAAGAAAAGATTGAGATGCATTCTGTCTGTAAATCAGAATAGTGCAAACATCAGATTTCCTGTGGCACAAGAAAAAGGATAGCGCTTGCAGTGAAGATATGGTTTATACATACAGCTACACAGCTGGGAATGTTCAGTAATATTCCCATAGTTTTTCATATGAAACTAATTGCACAGGTGGAGTGACCCTCTGCTGAAAATTGCCTGCTAACCTCTTGCATTTCAATTTACACCACACAACATTCGAAGCCCTAATACCTCTCAGCTTGGATCGAATTAGAGTAGCTATGCAAATTTTTCCCTCTAGCTCTGCTCAAACGCATCTGCTGCTGGCCTGTGGAATATGTGACTTAGGTGGCAGTGGAAGAATTACTGGCTTGTCCCAGCTGCGGCGCGGTAGTCAGCTCTTTGTGTGGTCCTGTGCGAGGTGCTTTGCTCCAGCCCCCGCAGCTGTGCTGTGGGCAGTGGGCAAAGGTGAACACGGGGAAGCCCTTCATTTGGTGCTGCCCCAAGCTGAATAGCTGTGGAGGAAGGCTATGAGGCTACAAGTCACAGGTTCAAAGGCCAGTTTGTTCCCACTGGGCTGGAGACAGGGTCAAAAAGACAAAACAATTGTTCATTTTCAGGTTTCCTTAAAAAGAGAGAGGCTTATAAACTGCTGATTTATTCATTCTTGTGCTCTGTATCATGCTGATAACTGTATTCTAGTTATAAACAGTACACTTTCAAATAGAAAATGCATCATGTTTCTTTAACTGTTTTGGCTTTGATACCAAACTAATGCTAAAGGAAAGCCTCCTCGTGATAACATGAATGTTACTGAAAAGAATTAAAATACCATTTCATGTAGAGATAATTAACTTGCATTTGTATGGAGTATGTATGTGAGTAAATACACATAAATTTAGGACTTGCATAACTTGAGGGAACATTTAGATGAATGTGAGGCGTTGTTGAAGCTGAACACAGAAGTACCAGCTATGTGCCTCCAAGTAGCAGCAATGCTCTTTCATCTGAGACTAGGGATGGGTGAATACTGTAACAATCTCATTTTATAAATGTCTTCCATTTTTTTAAATCAATCTATTTTGACTATTACATCCTTTTTAAAATATGATTTCCATTAATTATTGCTTGGTTGAGTTTGATGCCTGGAATATTTGTGGAAAGAGGGAATTCTAAGAAACATTGGAGGACAGTCATGGAAAATAACTTTTGAATTCATAAACATCAATGCTTAAAGCATAACTTATATTTCCAGTCAAGGAAGTGAAACACAGCATGTGATATGCTTCCAATCAAAACTAGCTCAAATTTCAAATAAGAATTTAATTTTTGCATCAATTCTTGGAAATAATCTATGGGTTTTGTTATGTGGCTTCTCTTTTCAAATGATTATGTTCCCAGAGATTTCCTAGTACAATTTCAAAACAGAGGTTTTGTCAATTAACTTTAGGTAGGATCAATAGAAAAAGAAAATAGTCCACCTGCCTGCTCTGCAGCTTGATAATATTAGAGCTGTAGGACCAATCATGAAACCTAGAAAAGAGTCCTAAAGATGCAGACCTTACAGTTTTCAGTGTCTGCATAGGAGTGATGGGAGCACTCCTTGGTGTTCAGGAGGTCAGTGTTGACAAATGCTCTCTTCTGAATGAAGGCAGAGGTTCGATCGTCTTTTGCCTTGGACTTGGTCACCTTGTGAACATCAGTACTTTTGGTTCCTAAGAGGAAAGAGTGTCATCGTTTTAAGTGCCACTTTTGTGTGGGCCGAAGGGCTGCACTGTTACTTTTGGGCTGCATGTCACAGCCGCATGGATCTTCCCTCCGCAGCAGGCACAGACTTTGGTGTGGATAACGCAGCTGCCTATGCTCGGAGCGAAGGGCCACCTCTGGGAGCTGCTGGCAGAGCAGGGCCCATGATGCAGCTGAATGCTTCTGCTTCCACCCAACAGGAGGCAGTGGCTTGCATGCCCAGTGGCTTCTTCACTGAAGCCTTTTCACACTCTCACTGTTGCTTCCAAAGCAAAATGGTTTCAAAACCTCAAAAACAAAACAAAAATAAATGCCTGAATATCCTCCGAATGCAGCCTAACTCCAGTTCAAGATTTGAGTGGTCCTTTTTATTATTATTTTTATTTTCCCTAATTCGTGTTTCCCATCTCTGAATGGAGGGTAGAGGTAGACTGAGACACGTGCTTATGTACCTTGCTCTGTGAAAACACTATCAAGACTAGCTCCTGTCTATGTGGAAATGTTTTAGAAGAGGTAATAAGCAGAGCAGGACTTGAAGGTATTTCTTTTGGAAAGGATCCAAGTGTTTATAATGAGGACCGCAGTTTTACTTTTCAACACAGAGATAAAAACACTGTACTTCGAGTCCTATTTGTTCATCTGTAGACTAGCTTCATCTCTTTTTCTCCCTCACCCTGCCCTTTTAAAATCAGCTTTTGTTTCACATTTCTACACCGGTTTGTTTTTATTTCTCCGACCTATGTTGCCCTATCATGGCACTGTGGGTCGAACCTTTTTTTTAAAGATTAGTTTTCACCTATATTGACTATAAAATTGTCACTCAAAAAAGCCTTGCAAACGTTTTGTTATGCGACAGTGTGTTAACAAACAGTTTAAAGTATCCTTGCTGGGGTGTTTTGTGTGAGTCATGCTTTTTATGATGTGAAATAAAAGTTGTTCTGGAAAAGACTGAAGTAGTGGTATATCCCACTGTTTTATGTGTAAGTATCTTAAAATTGCTGTCCAGTTGCCATTTGCAGGTACAGCTCTGGGTTGTAGCTTTTCTTTGTTGCAATGAAACCTGCAACTAAGAGCAACAAAGCCTTGTTTAGGTTTCAGTATAAAGTTGTAACCAGTGTGCGTTCACATTTTTTCCTCTGATAGCATTGGACATATGGGTAAAAAAGTTTGATGCTAACGCTTCTTCCCTTTTTCACCGTATCTCTTTTTCATAAGACTAGCATCCAACCTCATTTGCTTTTCCATTTATTTTAAGAGTCTTGTTTGTCTATAAAACCCTTTTTTTCCTTGGGCCGTGGGATGGATGGGTCTCTCCCTCTCAAGATGTCTAGACAAGTTAATCGACTGGCTTTCCCTCTGTGGAAGGAATGGCAAGGAAACTTGTTTCACCAATAAAACTGCCTGGAAAATTCTCCAGTGTAATGCGGGATGACTAATAGTGATGGAAGCAGCATTATTGTTGCTGTGAAGAAAACAAGCTGTGTTTGGGTAAAGTCTTTTCTTAAACTTGTTCAACAAAAATGGACTTCTGAGAACTCCTCGGAAGTGGATCTGTCTAGAGGAACATCTTCTTAGTCATCTTCTGAATATTACAGGACACAGTTTCTCCAGCTCTGACTAAATGATAGAATAGGGCAAGAGGTTATCACAAATTCAATGAATTTCATGAAGTTACTTTGGACTACTGAGAGTCATATGATTCTAAACTGGAACAAAATGCTTTATCAAGCCTTTTTGTTTCTTGCATTATGTGCAATTCCAAGTAGGTGACTTATTGCTTAATGCTGATTCCAACTTCTGTAGTTAGAAAACTACTGATTTCTACATGCTAGCCAGATCAAATATTACAATGATCAAAGATAATCACTACTTATTTTCTGATGTGGAAAATGTTAATTCAGAAATACACGTGTGAATCTCCAAGTATGTGACCTGTGTTGGCTTACTGACTCTGCTAAATAACATAAATGTTGTTTCCATTTCCATGACCAGATAAATATGTAAGTGCTTCTGGCATGAAAACTTGTGCATGACAATTTAAGAGCTGTATCTGTGAGTACTCTTTGAAACTTGGGAAGATTAACTGTTCTGGAAGGAGGCATATTTAACATTCTTGATCCATTCTATACCACTGATGTGTTTCAATGCACTAATTGGAGCTAAAGAGAGAGAATCCTAAAGGTTTTTATCATTCTTTGAAACTCTGCTAAATTCTGGATGCATCTTTAGAATGTGACAGCTGAACTCTAAGGCTCTCAAAGGACATAACTTGTTATTTTACTATATCTTCAGAAAAGATTGATTGTCTTTCATTATTTTAAGCTATAGATCATGGACAGTTTTTTAAAAAAGGAAGACTCAAGCAGTAACAGCTGTATTAAGCATTAGTATTTTGCCTGCGCCGTATGTAATTTCTGTGGCTTTGAAACATCCACAACCTATGGGCCAAAAAGGATGTTGGCAGTAGGTGTACGTATTGACATCCAGTGTGACACATGTAGGCAGTTCTCCTTTATGGCAAAAAATAAAACATTCAAGAACTGGACCACAAGGTAAAATAGCAAATTAGAGTCTTAGTGGTTGGATTTTAAAGAGGTTTTTAATCTTCTATAATGGCCCATTAACTTCACTTAAAGTATGCTTTTACTGTTCCATTTTATAGCACTATTATCATTTTTAGTACTGTTATTATTGTTATGTGATTAGAAAGTGAAAACACCAAAGAAATGTCTAGTAAATAGTTTTGTTTCTATGCATTTTTTCATCTTGGTTTTATAGTTTCCTATTAATTTTGCTTGGTGTAGGACAAGCATTTAGGGAACCACTCTGCAGAAATTACATAATTTCTTTTTCTTTTTGATTTTAAGCTATTACCCAACTGATAAATCTAAGAGACTCTCCTCAGTGTGCTCAAGTAATCTCCCAGTAAAGTCTACTTTCCTAATTTTTGTCTTTCTTTATCCAATAATCAATTTAGTCACCATGTGGCATTTTGAATCACTGATTCCAATCCTGCTTCCATTTGGGGTGATTTTAGCTTGTTAGAGAAGCTTGATTTCCTTATCAAATGGCAGTAGTTTTGTGCAAATGATTGTGGTCTTCTCTGTTTCCCTGTTTTGCCTCTGGATCAAATCCAATCTTTTGTTATACTGAAGCTTGAAGGTTGAAAAAATATACAGGCGTACCTCAGAGATATTGTGGGTTCGGTTCCAGACCACTCCAATAAAGTGAATATCACAATAAAGCAAGTCACACAAATTTTTTGTTTTCCCAGTGCATATAAAAGTTATGTTTACACTATACTGTAGTCTATTAAGTGTGCAATAGGATTATGGCTAAAAAAACAATGTACATACCTTAATTAAAAAATACTTTATTGCTAAAAAACGCTAACCATCATCTGAGCCTTCAGCAAGTCGTAATCTTTTTGCTAATGCAGGGTCTTGCCTCGATGTTGATGGCTGCTGACTGATCAGGGTGGTGGCTGCTGAAGGCTGGGGTGGCTGTGGCAATTTCTTAAAAGAAGACAGCAATGAAGTTTACTGCATTGATTGACTCTTCCTTTCACGAAGGATCTCTCTGTAGCATGCAATGCTGTTTGATGGCATTTTACCCACAATAGGACTTCTTTCAAAATTGGAATCAATCCTCTTAAACCCTGCCACTGTTTTATCAACTAAGTTTATGTAATGTTCTAAATCCTTTGTTGTCATTTCAACAATGTTCATGGCATCTTCACCGGGAGTAGATGCCATCTCAAGAAACCACTTTCTTTGATCATCCATAAGAAGCAACTTCTCATCCGTTAAAGTTTTATCATGAGATTGCAGCAATTCAGTCACCTCTTCACGTTCCACTTCTAATTATGATTCTCTTGCTGTCAGTTCTAGTTCTCTTGCTGTCAGCCTGTCCTTTGAAGTTTTGAAGCCTGACACTGACTTCTCCTCTCTTGCTATGAAAGTCCTAGATGGCATCTCCTTCCAATATAAGGCTGTTTCGTCTACATTGAAAATCTGTTGTTTAGTGTAGTCACCTTCATCAATTCTCTTAGCTAGATCTTCTGGATGACTTGCTGCAGCTTCTACATCAGCACTTGCTGCTTCACCTTGCACTTTTATGTTATGGAGACAGCTTCTTTCCTTAAACCTCATGAACCAACCTCCGCTATCTTCAAACTTTTCTTCTGCAGCTTCCTCACCTCTCTCAGCCTTCATAGAATTGAAGGGAATTTGGGCCTTGCTCTGGATTCAGCTTTGGCTTAAGGGAATGTTGTGGCTGATTTGATCTTCTATCCAGACCACTAAAACTTTCTCCATATCAGCCAGAAGGCTGTTTCGCTTTCTTACCATTCGTGTGTTCACTGAGGTAGCACTTTGAATTTCCTTCAAGACCTTTTCCTTTGCATTCACAACTTGGCTCACTGTTTGGCGCCAGAAGTCTCACTTTTGGCCTGTCTCAGCTTTTGACATGCCTTCCTCACTAAGCTTCATCATTTCTAGCTTTTGATTTAAAGTGAGAGACATGCAACTCTTCCTTTCACTTGAACACTTAGAGGCCATTGTAGGGTTATTAATTGCCCTAATTTCAATATTGTTGTGTCTCAGGGAATAGGGAGGCCAGAGGAGAGGGAGAGAGACAGGGGAATGGCTGGTCGGTGGAGCAGTCAGAACACACACAACAGTTATTGATTAAGTTTGCCGTCTTATATGGGTGCAGTTCGTGGCGCCCCAAAACAATTACAATAGTAACATCAAAGATCACAGATCACAGATCACTATAACAGATATAATAATAATGAAAAAGCGTGAAATATTGCGAGAATTAACCAAAATGTGACACAGACTAAGTGAGCACATGCTGTTGCAAAAATGGCACTGATAGACTTGCTCAACGTGGGGTTGCCGCAAACCTTCAATTTGTAAAAAATGCAATACCTGCAAAGTGCAATAAAGTGAAGCGCAATAAAACAAGGTATGCCTATAATAAGGAATGTAATTTCACCTTTTATGACTTCACTAGTATACAAGGATTCATGATGATCTGTATATCTTTTAGTAGAAAGTCTATTTCTGTTAATATACTTCTGTCCATTCTATTTCTTAATAACTTCTTTTCCTTGAAAGAGCTGATGCAGAGACCCAAGAGTTTTTGCTGAATTATCTAGATAATTATGACCCAGTCAAACAGGACTAAATTTAGTTAGGAAATTGTCATAAGAGACTAACAATCGGTTATTTAAGGGTAAAGAGGAATAGCTAATGATGCAGATGAAGTATTGGGTAGCTTATTTTAACTGTATATTATCCAGCAAAGTTACACTTATCTAACCTTTATCATTGCCAAAAATTATTTGTGGAACATATTCCTGAACAAAAATTCAGCCTTGAAATGTGATGCACTGGTGGCATTGCTTGCATAGCACTACTTGCAATCTTTAAATAAGATCTGTATATACTTAAGCAGAGTTTGAACTGGAAAGTTATAGTTGTCTCTTCTTCTCATCCTGAATCTGTGCTTATGAATCGTCTCTTCATCACTAGACTGCAAGATGAGTGGCCTCTGAAGGTCTGTGCTGAAATATGGACACGCTTTGCAAGTTCTGAGCATGTTCTTTACATGGGTGAAGTATGCAATCAGCGACCTAAATGAAAGAAATGCTTCTCTCACCTTACAAGTTTCTTGCTCTAATATTTCTTAGCTTATCTGGTGTGGTATTAAAGACTCATTTCAGTTATGAGCTCTCTGGCACAAACTTTTCATTATTCACTTCCTACATTTACAACAAAGACAGTGTCATGAAATGGGTTCCCCTCAGGTCAGGCTCATAGGGACTTTGTTTTGTTTTTCTCCATCTTTTTCTCTGTAGTACAGAGTATATTAGGACCAGCTGAGCATATCTCACCTAACTGATTCTTTGCCAATCTTTGCAAGAGCTCTGACAACTAAAATTTTGGTCTGCCTACATATGCTACAGAAATCCAGTCCATAAAGCTCAATAAGAAAGTTACTGGGTGAAGGTCATAGTAGCCTGCAATATTGACGTGAGTTATTTTCCATTTCCTTCTGACCTTAAACTCTCTGAAACTTCTGAAACTGTTTCTCAACTTAATAAAGGTTGATGGGACCATCCCTTTTGTTTTTGTTCAACTTCTTGCTGTTTTGTCTCACTCTTGTTTTTGCTTTCCCTTAGTGTAGTGTCTGTTGTGTACAGCTCACTGTTGCAGGAGCAGACTCTTCTTTCATTAAAAGCCAGTTTAGCTGCTATGGTGGCATCCTTCAGAATCACATGTTAACTGTCCTTGTGAACAGCTGGGGAGGTGGTTTTAGTCATTTGAATGCTGCACTGGGCTTTAGGACAGTGGTTTTGGTGAAAGTCTGAGCCCCTTGAGATACAGAGGTCTAGAGAAGTCCCACCACTTGTAAAACAGGGATATATGAGATTCAGGTAATAGCTACATACATGTTTATTTCTTTAAGGGAAATGCAGTCGAAGATCTGCACCTGCACATAAATGAAGACAGCTGTCTTTCTTTTCTGTATGGGACTCAGAGTGTGTATGTCTATGTAAACTACCACACAGGAGACAGATAAACTGTCCACGTCATAGCGAGTCTCCCTGTCCTGAGGGGGAGTTGCTGTGGGTGAGGCAGGATGTTGCTATAGATGAGGCAGTTGAAGATGTTTGATGAAGGCAAAGGGTTTAAAGCCACTGGTAAAACTGCACCTGTAATAGTGACCATTTTATTGAACAGAACAGTACTGAGTGCTGGAGGGCACAGAAAGAAAAAGATTTACTTGCTTCAAGAACAACTTACAGGGTTGGAAACAGGAGGCAAATGCAAGAGGAAGAAGGAGGGAGAGGCTGCTGAGGAAGAGCTATGAGAGCTCACTGATGAGCAGGGTGCCAAAGGAATAGTGACAGTACTACAGAGAGTTCCCCCTTGATATCTGCATTACTGGCCAGTGAAGTATATTTCATGTGTATGTACTGTGGAGGCTTTTTGCAACATGATGCACCTGCATAGCTATTATTTTGAGGAGTTCCCTTTTTGTTTAGCTTTAAATTGGGTGCCACTCTGATACTTTAAGCTGCATTCAAAAACAAGTTATTTTTCTTAGCCTGTGTCCAGTTCCACAAAACAATACAAGCTCAAAAAAATCCATCAGTCATCAATGCTGATTGACTTCAGAAAGGAATATCTATGTTCTCATCGATATTCCCAGGCACCCTGTTAATCTTTCACAGCTGAACTCTTTTTTCTTCTCTGCATTGGCCTTCTATTTCTGACCTTTCAAGCAATCTTTAAATCAAATTGTGGAATCCTGCTCACTCTCTGCAAAGCATTCCCAAAGCCTCCAAATGTAATTTATAATGACACACACAACTCTGATTTTCAGTGGTGCATCTACAGCAAAAGAAAGGGCCACCTCAAGGGCACTTTGAACAAGCATCGTGTAGGAACACCCACATGAAAAGACATTTCTGGGTACACATACAGGAAGCATGATAGCCTTATGCAAATAACCACTATTCTCTTCTGGTCATCAGTACGCCTAGGGCTAAGGTCTCTGGCCCATCAGTTTCCACTGAGCTGTACACTCACATTAGAGGGCAGAATTTAGTTCTTAAAAACAGAGGCACTTAGGATCCAGTGGAGGTAGAAGTATTTAGACATTAAGGCTAGATGACAGTGAAGACTGGTCTCTTGCATCCTGACTTTTGCATTTTCATTTTGTGATAGAACATATATCCTCAAATCTTTTTGCTTTGGTGGGAGCACCATGGATGTCTTGAGTTACTCCCACTTGGACCATCCTGTAGACTAGAATCTTCATCAAAATATGTAATTCAATTCATTGACTTCCACAGCTGATAGGTCAGTGACTTAACAGTGATGGAGTATTTTAGGATATTGATGATCTCACTGTCTTCGGAGATCATCAGTTTACTATTGGCATTAGAAGAGCCATTAATACTGAGTGTGCGTACATATTCAGTGACTCAGTATCTCCATTTGCCACATGTCTCAATAGACAACATTGTCTAGGTCAGAAAAACCCCGATAAATATTTATTACGCTCTTCTGATTTACACATAGGAGCTAAATATATTCAATAATATATTCAAAATATATTCAATAAACCTCTTTTACTTCGAGTTATTTTTAAAATTATGTTATTATTTTATATTTTATATATTATTATTTTTATAATTTTAATCTTCAACTGTTTTAGCAATAAAAGGCTCCAGTGAGTCTTTCAGCATTGTGATAGTGAGTAAAAAGGGTTCTTATTCCAAGCCAAGTGTAAGAGGAAATTGTTTGGGAGCTACTAAAGCTAGGGGCAGATTCTGCACATTCACTAAATACCCATAAAAAATGCTTTTTGCTTGGTGGAAAAAAGGGATTGTGAGGGTTCTTGCCTACCTAGGAGAGCACAGGTTAAAAACATGAGAATAGAACTGTGCCTGAACAAGGATGGGCTTTAAGTGTGAACCTCAGTTTGCAGATGGAGAGGACAGATCCGCAATTGCTGTTAATCAAAAAGAACTTTGTTATGTAAGGAGCTGAACCAAGTTACACCAGCTGAGGAGATGGTTGGCTTGTTTTACTTACCTGATACTGGGTGTAACTTGGCAGCTGTAAAGCAGGACCCTAAAGACTGTGTTTATTGTCTTCCTTATTGCTATTACCTCGCTTTTTCATGTAAAGAGCCTGCCTCAGCATTGTCTCTGCTTCCTTACTGATGAGAAGCATTTTGCTCTGTTATACATGTCACAGATACATTCTTTGTTTACAGGTTCTGACTACTGAATAGTTGAGTTGCACATGCCAAAAATATAGGCAGGCAATATTCTGTTTATTGGCTAGAGCAGGTTTCTTTGTCTTACTAGTATATCAGCAATTATTGTCAAGGATTTTGAACAGATGTAGCAATATTTCCTAGGGTCCCCTGAGTAGTAGGCTCAATAAAGGCAATACGGTTGCTTTGTGTGTCTTGTCCCCTTCCTCCAGCTTAATGAGTAATTTTCTTCCTTATCCATCTGTGTGCCTGACCACAATCGATGCCAATAATGATAGATATGTGTGACATCCAGTTTTTAAAATAAGTAGTTTTGTGTAGCTCAACTGTCATATCACCATAGCCTACAAATGCCAGTTTGGCCCTTTTGCACAAAAGCATGCTGTCATCAGTCAAAAAACAAGCAATAACCCCTGTTTCTGTTAGTTTTGTATCACAAAGTGTGTTTAGCTCTGCAGTGAGCTGCCCTGGACTTAAAAGTAAATAAAGGACTGCAAAACACAACAAAGCATTTGCACAAAAGAAGCAGCTCACAGAAATTTTTTTTCCAATACCTCAGGAAAGTCTAAAGTCTAGTTTTGCTGTGGCATTTGCAGCTTTGAAAAGTGTATGTACGAATTGGTTGTAAGAGATGAAATTTTCCTTTTGGATGAAAAGGTTTGGAAACAGCAAATTGTTTGCTTAGAAGATTAATATACTGAATTTTTTTAAAGGTTAAGCAGCTGAGACTAGACATTGCATAATAATCTGGGCTTTCTGATACAGCTGCTTTTGTTGGAAATCCACAGCCCTTTGGAGCTGCTTGATTTGATGATAACACAGTAATTTCCAAGGCCTTACATTTATTGTATGTAGCTTGGCAGATAAATATTTAGCCAACTTGGTACTGTTCAGCATGTTTTCATGTTAGAGAGTCTTAACAAATAATTGTTGTCTTGAGACACGCAATACATAGTCACCAGTGTATAGTACCAGCCGTACATATATAGCTGGCCCTTACTGCTTCCGAACACGGGTTTGCTTCCTGCACTTATCATTGGATAGTAACAGGGGAAGTAAGAAACTGCTCACTTTGTTTATAGGCTTTGGGGAATTGCAGGCTATAGCAGTCCCTGAATTATTTCTGAAAATATTTGAAAATCTTTCTGTAACTCATTTTATATTGCAATGAGAATGAGGTTAGCCTGTGAGCCTTACAGGCAACTGTGAAGGACAGAAGGATTTGCTGGACAGCAAAAGGCAATTTGGGCCAACAAACCACTTTCAAATTTTCTTAGCCTTTCAGATTCGCTTTAACCCCTTTTCTGTCCTATGTTTTCAATTCAGTCTTTCCCCATAAAATGTTTTGCTACTTTTTAAAGTGCCAAGTTATTTATTATGATGGCTTCCCTTAGCAACTAATCCCGTATGTTCCACTTCCAGCCTCATGCTGATTTTCACTCTCTATCAAAAAACAAGCTATTGGAGTGTTCAGATAGGTGCACTGTTCCCATAGCCATTAAAGCCTTGTTTGAATGTCAGCTATAACAATTTATAAGCAGTAATTTCCAGAAGATAAACTTTTAAGGTACAGAAGCTTTGATAATTTATTCTATCAGATGGAACCATTGCTTTTTATACTTTTCTTGTTTTAAACTGAGTGAAAATTCTTGTCTTCCTCAGGTCTGCTTCCTAAGTCTAGTCACTTTTCAGTATGGAATAGTTCATGGTGCGTGCACATGATTCAGTCCTGCAGCCTTTTACAAACATGGATTAATGTCCTTCTCAGGAGTAATCCATTGACATCTATTGGACTATCTGTGTGAAAAACCCTGTGCTTGAGATCAAAAGTTTGAAGCATCAGGACATTCTCCACTTATATGAATGATTTATTTTAAAGTATACTATGAATCAGATATGTCAGTATTTTCATCAGTTTAAAGCTAATTAAAAAGCTTGATCAAGGGCAGTAGTCACTGATTCAATTTACCATTCACAGAGACTACCAAGATCATCTTTGCTATAAGGCAAGGAGATGAGCTAAGCAGGGAAAGATGCATGACCATCAGAAACAAGGCAAAGCCACGGATATTTCTTCAGTTATGGGCATCCTCACTGTTGCTTTGCCCAAAGGCTTCTTTTTTCTGGTGACTGCCTAGCAGAGTTTGAAGGAAGGCAAACAGTCATATGCAACCCATGTAAAAATGCTCCTTACACCATGGTATTAATTAATGGTGGGGTTATGGTGAGCTGTCTTAATGGTGACTTGCTTTGTATATTTAGAAAGGCCTTTTCTTGAGATGACTAGCAAACATATTTTATGTGTTTTAACTTCTGTCCACACTGGTACATGGGGGAAAAAACAGCTATTAAAATTTTAGCACATTGTCTATATTTTAGCATTATTGTCTAGATTTGGCTTGAAAAGAGGACATGAGACCAGTAGGAAGGTAGTCTCTCCACCCCTAAAAAAGCAGTTGTTGGGAAGTGGCTTGTGATCAGGGAGTGCACTTGAACAGTATTCTCTGTTCAGGGCCATTACATGACAGCAAAAAACAGGGGTACAGCAACACAAATTTGCCAGTCAACTGCCTATCTGTTTCCCACATCTAATAAAATGGAGAATTGACCAAAGGGGCTTTTGGTTCTATCTTGTGGGTGAGAGATAAAAAGCCATATCAGTGTAACATTTCTGTGCTGCAGCTAAAAAATAGAGGAAAATCTTCCCATGAAGCTTAACAAAACCCCTTTCTTTGGAAAAGGGACTATTCTAGCTGAAAATGATTTCAACTAACGGGATGTTATTTGTTTGTACAAAGAATTTCACCAAGGCCTGGGTTACTTCATTAGCTGTGGCTTCCCTTAGGTTGATTGTCTATCAGTGGGAGCCGCAACAACTCAGGGTGAGGGCAAGATTGGCAAGGAGTGAGTCACTGCCTGGTGACCTGCTGCTCTGCTCCTCCTTCTAGATGCCTTTTCTGGCTAGACTCTTACAATGCTATTTGTGCCCTCAGAAAGTGCTCTAGTCCACATGAGCTTTGACAGTAACATCAAAAATACCTCTTGACTTTATGCATAGGCTGTCTCACCAAAAGTGGCTTCAACAGTGAAGAAAAGTGATCACATCTGTCAGTACAATCATATATTGTGCTATTGCAGCTCTCTGTCTACCTAGCTAGCTAGCTAGGTAGCTATTAATCACTTAACTTAAAATTTGAGCACTGATTCAAAATTATTGTTAGCATCTTAGAAATACAGGTTTGAGGATGGAGAGGGAGCAAAGGAAGTTAATAGCCAGAGCAGCATGCTCACTTGCTCAGTTGTTAAATCAATGTCTGTAAAAGACATTTGTTACTTAATAAAATACATAGATTAATGGCAGCAGAAAGCCAAGAAAGCATAATTCAGTACTGGTAGAAGGATTTAACTTTAATTCTTTTAATTATATAGTCAAGGTAATCATTTCTAGGTGTAAACCAACTTTTTACAGCCTTTGCAGGAGTTTTTATTTCTGTTCCAGTTAGATAAAAACAGATCTCTTTTTCAGAGTGTGATGAATAAAATGGGTGATGATTTGCTACAGGTTTGACACGTTTATTGACTCAGTTTATGAATGGTGTTATAACTGCTACTGCAAGGTTTTATTATCAGATTTAGAAGAGGATGAGTCTAGATAAGCAAGTATTTTCAGGAAGGATGGATATGTCATTTGAATGCCCATTATGCCCACTCACTAGCTGCTTGGCAATGACTAGGCCAAAGCAAATTAGACAAGTGCCGACAGGGCAGAGAGTTTCAAATATTTGTGCCATTTGCTGTCACAGAGCCAGTATTTCCCCCTCTCTGAATCCTCAATTCTTCTAGCAGAATTTTGTGTCTTTTTCTAGAAGTCAGCAGAAAGACAGAGCAAGCAAACACTGCATTGTGGAATACAAAGAACAATTTCCCTAGCTCTGCCATTTCTGTAAGAGAAACTATTTTAAGTCCCCAAATATTTATTCATGGGACTTATAAAAGTCTCCACAAAATGCATGTGAAAGATTTAAGAAGGCTTAACTTGTAGAGCTGCATTATTTTGCTTTAAACCACCTGGGTCTGTACCTCATAAACTGCACTGAACTGAGATTAAGATTACTTATTCATTTTAATGCTTTCTCTTCCCTACCTCTCCTTCATATTAATGATCTAGTAGTATTGGTGTACTGGGTCCCATTCTGGAGTGGTGATGTGCTATAATTCCTTTTCTGCTAGGTAGGAAATAGAAGTAGGAAAAGGCCCTTTTCAACTTTGTCGAATGAAAGATGAATAAATTACTATCCAGAGCCCTTGAAAACATCATTGATGTCTTAAAAAAGCCATCAAGACTTGGCATGTGAGTAGCAGCTAAGCAGGGTTAAGTCAGTTTTTGAAAAATCACACACTTTCTTAGATTACTCTTGTTTTGCCTGACACCTGTCTTGTGGTAATAAAGAGGTTCCTATAAGGTGTATTGCTTGGGTACACAGTTTCAGTGCAACTTTTTCTCGCACACACAGTGACAATGTATATATTCTAGTTGCAGTTAGCGTGACCATGTTCTCATCTGGTCCATGCCAGCATTCTAGGGAAGACTAATCCCAGCCTAAGGCCAAAATCTCATTTAACCCATTTTCTGAGGCATGTAAGCAACCTTGCAAGGTTCAGGTATGTTTTTCAAAGTTCATCCTCTTCATTCTCAAGTCTTAGAATACCCACAGAGTACTAAAGCAAATTCCCCCTGCCTCATGAATTACTAAAGCCAATGTGTACTAAATTCAAACAAGTATTGTGGAAACACCTTGTAGCATTACTCAAAAATCTGCTTTCTGGAAAAGTAAAAGCTAGCAAAAAATTATTTTCAGAATTCACTTGAAGTTATCCTCAATTCCCAAGGAAGGGGTTTTACTGAGGTTCATGTATTAACTTTTAAAAACCATGTGGTGACTTCAAAAAAAATGTTTGCACAAGGTAATGAATTACTTGTATGGAGCAGACGACCTTACAAAAACTCTGGAAAACAGAAAAATATATTGAGCCAACATGTATTCTTTTCCATAAAAAGATATATTGAAATGGCGAGTTAAAATATTCAAAAGTTAAGGGATAAACAGAGCTAGAGATAAATGTGCAACCTAAACACTGCCTTTTGTGAATACAAATCCACTTTAAGCTATTCTGCGCTGGGTTTGAGCTGTTTACACTCTTGCTAACTGGGAATGTGACATGGTAGGTTTCCTTTCAGCACACACAGACACAAAGTTTAAGGGTATCCAAAAGCCAGATCCAGAATTACCAGATCCAGAATTACATGAGCACAAAATTGTAGTCCAGTCTGACTACTCGGTAGGTGTACCTCCATTTGACTGCCTGACTAGATTTTGTAGGCATTTGTTGGATCTGAGAGTTCAAAAATCCCACACATGCCCTTTGCTGGTTCTGGCTTTTCATAATAGTTTGTAATATATGGACAGACCTTTCAGGACACACCAGCAGTTCAGGTTGTCTGAGAGGTGTGTTTAAAAAATAGTGTAAGCACACAATATGTTGCACGTGCTCAAAGCACAGTTTTCAAAGTCTCTTAGCTCAGAATCAAAACCAGTTCCAGAACAAATAACACATTAGGTAGGATGGTTACTATATTAAATTTTACCTGTCAGCTTTCAGCGGTTTTTCCAACTGGGCTGCACAAAACATTTGGGTTTGTTTTTAAAATCAGAGTTTGTTTTCTTCCTTTATTCTGGGGGAAGAGAGGGGGAGAAGGCTGTGCTGTTCATTCTTCAACACAACTTTGACACCTTTTAAAACAAAAAAACAAACATTGGAACACATTTCAAGACACTTAAGAAAGTTGTGACTCCGTTTATTTAAAATGGGAACTGAGGGGGAACTGTTTTGCAGTCTATCAATAGTTTCTAATGCTACCAAATTAATAACGTACATTCTTGTTTGTGAGTTAACTTGTTTGGTTTGCTTCTGTTAGAATTTCTATAAATAGTAACACTCTACTTTCCTGAGGTAAATGGCTGTATTTCCACACTTACTACAGTCAAGCATTAACATAGGGAGGGAAAAAAAGAAGAGATTGCTACTGTTTTCTATAGTAGTTGCTTTTTTTTCAGTAAAGATGACCAACCTCTGACCAGCAAGCTAGACAAGAAACATGGGAGCTATTATAATGGGCTGCCATCCTCTCCCCACCGACTCCAATGTGCATCTGGCCATAAGCTGGAGATGTAAAGACACATTGGGAAATGCCTGCATAAACTTTATGTCACCTGATGAAGCTGCATGTGCTCAGGTGGTAAGGCCCCTGAAAGCACACCGGAGTCATCTAGCAGGGACACACTAATGTTGGCTATATGACAAGTCATGGCTGAGCATACGGTATCTTATGGGATACAGCTGAAGGCTTATAAGAAGCTTGGTGTGCTTTGGCCAGAGGCTGAACACCTCTGCTCCTGTGTATGGCAAATATTCAACTTTCTTGTCTATCTCCAAAGCGTAATCATACTTTGATTAGTGCTGAAGCAAATGCATGGTGTTTAATGAAATGATTTAGTACACCCGTTTTCCAGCCTATATCTATTTTGGGGTAAGTAGTTGGGTTACGGGTGTTGACAATAGTACTTTTCCAGTACAAATAAAAATGTTAGGAGGAAAAAAATAAATGTCTTTACAGTATGTGATCTCCTTACACTGCATGCTATTCAGCAGCTAGGCACAATAAATGACCTTACCCCTGAATATCTTTCCTCTGAGTGGGCTAAATCTAGCTTTAGAATATTCTACTTGTTCCACATAGCTTGGTTTATTGGCCTGCATTTGATATTTGTGTATGACACTAGCAATGAAAGAGCCATTCACTCTTGGATACAAAGAAGATGGACATGCTTAGTCACATCTTCAAGAAAAAACGCTCTCTTGAGCTAGTCCCTCCATGTCAGAATCTACCCCCTTCACCCAATATTGACAAAGTCATTGGGAGTAGCGACATTTATGCCTCTCTCCTCCAAAGTCTCCCGCTGTCCGAAAGGCTACAGCAAATGCTTCCTATAAAAGTGGGTAAACACAAACAAACAAACAAACAAACAAACCTTTCTTTTTTTAAAAGCACATTCTGGGTAGTTTGACTTTTGTTTATTTGCTGTCATCCCACAAGGGTTCCTATTGGTATTTCCCTAATCTTAACATCAGTATATCCTTGTACCCCACTGGAATGCAGACCTGCGAGTCAGACAAGGTTAACCTGGCCAGCTGCCTTCGTCAGGAATCATTCAAAGACAGTTTCCATCAGTTCAATGGAAGGTATTCAACAGCAACCGAAATATTTCTATGCTTTTTTTAAATTTATTTATTCCTTTCTGTGCTTTTTCCTTTGGGGAATTACTACCAATTATCCAGCTTTGGTGACACATTTGTCAAGCTGCAGAGAACCGGAGGTGGAAGAATTGCTTTAAGCAGCCAGGCACCCTATAAATAATTGCTTGCTCTGTTTTAGTTCTGAAAAGAAAGCGTTTTCAAAGTATGTTCTGCTGGCAGAGATTCTTCAGATGCTGTCGATCTCATAACGTCCTGCTGCAGAGGAGGCAGTAAAATAATAGCTGCCAGAATACCCCAAAGAATTGTCACCTGCTACATCAGCTATCACAATTCCAGTTGCTGTTGTTACCATTTAACATGCACACAGTGAAAACACCTCAAGGCAACCTAGTTTGAGAGCCCTTTGTGTTAAGCTTTGTACAAAGATGCAGAAATGAGAGGGCTTACCCCAAAGAATTTGCTGTTGCTAAGACAATAGATAAGGCAAATGAAAGGCTGAAATGGAGTGAATACTGGCCGGAAGATAGCAAGGTGTGTGTCTCCTAGCCAGCCAGGAGACTCATTTTCAGATTGCATTTTAGTGTATGCCTGATGCAAAAGTAAGTATTTAAAGGGGGTGTGGGGGGGAGGGGAGGTGTTAATAAAGCTAAAGGATGGATTTACACATTTTGATTTGGAGCTTTTCTGCTCTGGAAGGCGAAAAGTGTTTTACAGCTGAGGACAGCATGGTGTGATCTGTGACTGACCAAGCCAAGACAGAAGTCAGCTATGTTGCAAAATAGAAGATTTGATAGGAATAAAAAACATGAGCTGTGGAGAACTATCAGTGAGATGGAGAAAGAAGAGCTAGAAGGGAGAAGGAAGAATTCACATCCTAGACTGATGAGCCACAGTAGGGGCTGAGAGGGATGAGGTTACAGACAGGACCTGAGCCACAGAGGAGTTTCCAGCAAGCAAGGCCCCAAGTAAGTGTGTCAGCTCTTTCTCTAAAATAGAGCATTTTCAAAAATAATGTATGATTTGGGGTGGCTGTTTTGTGAGTGCCCAGCTATAGACGGCTCTGATTTTCAGAGACAGTGAGCAAGTTGCCAACTTCAGTGCCTGAATCATGAGTCACACATAAATCAAATTGAAGGTGTTGATCCTGAGTGTTGCATGCTAGCTGAGAGAGAAAGAGCTGTTGGTTTTTGCACACAGGCTGGCATACCGTTTCAGTGTGAGCAGGGTACCTGAATGGACAGATCAGAGGTTTGAGAGTCTGGAGAAGATAATAGGATGTTGTGGGTTGCAATCTGCCTTCTTCCACCCACGTTCAAAGGAACTCCGAGACTGATTAGTTTAGTAGTCTAGTTCTGTTTTCCTATATCTTCCGGAGTATTTGGATGCAATAGAAATATTATTTGTTTATCTTTCAGACTGTTCTTGCTGTTTTGCTTTTTTGATAAAGGAACGGAAATAGTTTCCACCACATTTTATGTATGTGACCAGAATGTGTACATAGGAAAACGTGATACAAGTTATGAGTTGTCTGTCAGTTTGAAGTCAGTTATCTAAGATGACATGAGTCAAGTGTGAAGTAATCAAGGCTTTGTATTGCTATATAATGCCTTTCCTAGGCAACTCAGAAGACCAGTGAGGGCACTAGCAGCTTTCTACCTCCAGGTCAATATTTGGAACCCCAAAATGATGGAGAATGAGAGTCATTGCCACTTGTTAGTTGTACTGTAGCCAGTACATCGTGGGCTAACGTGTCAGTCCATGTCCCAGGTGGCAAGCATCAAAAGACACCATTGTTATTACTTATTGGCAGCTTTAAGAGAAAGCCCTAGTAGGAAAGACTGAGTTACCTTTCACTCCCAGGGGGCCAAAGATTGGGAAAGGACTGCTCTACTGTACTTATTACGTAGAAACCAAGGAGTTTTGTCACGTTGGTTTCTGGCCTAATCTGCAAGTTTATTTTAAAATTATTTTAAATGAAAAATAATAAAATGTGTACTTGTGTTATGTCTTTTTATGAGCATAGCAAATGCTTTTCTTATCAAAAGCCAAACTCACATGCCTCGAAAGAGCGCTGTGGGGGATTTGTGCATAAAATGCCCTGCAGGTGGTATGGCTGTGGCAAACATACTGCTGTGCCTCTCTGAAAAAACAAACTGTAGATTTTATATTGGTAGATCTGCAGGGGGAAGCTGCACCTGAAATACAAAAGAGAAAGGGTAAGAGCTCACTGGAACAAAATGTTTCTCTTAGCTGAAATGATATTTCAGCCCAAGTCCAATTGTTGTACATTTAAATAAAAGTCTTTGGATAGCTTCAGGGAAGCTAGTTTTCATGACAAGCAGGATACAAGACTTAATGCTGTATAATTTCCTGGAGCAGCAGGCTATATCTCCTACACTATATTTGTGTCCTTACATCTACAGTAGCTTTTAATACCTTGAGTCCTGATGCTGATGGGAGAAGTCAGAACTCTGCTCCTGTGCTCCCATCCTGCTGGCTCCTTTTGGATGAGCATGCAGTCCCTGGGACTGGGCTTTGGCAGGTCTTGGGCTGCTTGAGGGAGCCTTTCATTTAAAAAAAAGGCTAAATTCTTTCTTGGTGTAACTCCATAGCCATTAAGTCGTACTAAAGCCGGGTTAGCTTATCAGATCCAATAAGAAATGCACTGAAGCAGTTTTAATTTTAGTTTTGGCTCACAAAATTGTATTCCTGAATATATAGATGAAAACGTTAAATCTGAAAGGAATGGTATTTTGGGGTGGCCAGTTTTAGGAGTTAGCTCTGTTTCTTAATTTCTGTTATCTTTCCAGTGTTTCTACAGTCATAGAGCAAAACTAGGCCTAAAAGAGTACTGTACTTGATTAGTACTGATTGGGGTCACTCTAACACAAACTTTGCCGCTCTCGTCACCCTTACTATTCTCTATGTCATCTTGAGACCTAAATTCCTGTTTGATTCTTGTGGAACTTTATTGTGGCTAGTGACTTTTGGATTGTGCTGTACTGGGTGATGGAGCCATACAATATTTCATCTTGCTGAGACTGGTGAAGTTCTGCAGAATGCTGTTCTTGCTGTTGCACATTATTGCACTATTGCTTCACAGTGGTAGCTTGACTTTTGATGAATAAAGTTTGAATGCCTAAGTAAGCACCCAGAAGTCAGGTGGTTAATCTCAAAGGTACAGGCTGTGTATTAAGGTTTTGTGCATCCAGGGACCTTATATATTACAATTTTTCTCAGAAATGTTTTGTTTCCAATCTTGGCTCAAAGGAGGAAATACATACCCAATAAATTTAAACATAATAGAGAAAATTTTTGGAAAAATTTCAAGGTTCTGTTCAAATTCAGTATGAAGGATCTGAAAATTTTTATTTTATTCTAGCTGGAATGGACATCTCTAATATTAACTAATGCTGTAGACAGGCTAGATAAAATCTCACTGTAAATTATCTAGTGAAAACAATAAGCTTCTTGTAAACTAGAGGAAAAAATCTCTTGATACAGCACTGTTCTAACTGACTTTTTTTGTAGTTGCAACAAAATTTATGAAGAGAAGCTCTGATATTTCTTTACTCTGTCTCAACCCTATTTTTTAAATTTCTTTGAGAACAAAACAAGCTGAATGTGACAGCATGTTCCAAACTGAATGTTTAATAGGGAATTCAGTGTGAGGGCACAACAAGCATCAATGGTCTTTATTAAAGATAAACTCATACAAGGGACTTAAATAGCAACAGTGCAGTGTCTTGGTTTTAATGGGTCATTTTCAGTAGTATAGAATAATAAATGGTAAAAAAGACTGTGGTAGTGTTAGGGATTTGTGGCTAATGCACTTTATTTCATGGATACATAAACAAATGCTCTGCTTCAGACTATGACCTTGAAGCTATTTGGACTCCAAAAGTCTAAATTTCTGAAATACATAAAATGCATTTAAAATTAAATTTCTCTCATCTCTGTGATATAACTTGCCGTTCCTCCTTTATCAAGCTCATGGCTCCCCATCAAAAAAAGCCACTCAGAAACATGCATGGTATTTTAATGTTTACTTAAATAAGCCTAATAACTGCATTTGGCAAAATGTTGTGTAGAGTTTGTTTCTATCAGTAAATAGGATGAATCTGGATATCCCTAAACTGATTAAATTCAATAACTTTGCAAATAACACTGCCATTGTCTTCAATGGGAATTACTGCTGCTTCAGGAAAGAGTAATGAATGAAAACTGCTCCAGAATTTGGGCTATCTTGATTCTTGCTAGACACCTCATTTGGGTGGACTCTGATGGTTTTATATTCCCTTTTAGCACAACAGGAAGGGCAGGTGGGATTTCCCCCAAGGGATTTTATGAGAAGTTTTCCTGAATCTACAGAGGAAAATATTAAGTTCAGACAACAGCCTGGCCTAGGAGGTATGCTTTTGTTCCTGAGTCTGCTACTGATGAGCTGTGTGACCTTGGATAAAAGACTGCATCTGTCTTTTTTGATATGCATTCTGCTTTTTCTCATTTTTTTGCTCATTCAGGCTGTGTGTTCTTTAAGGCTGTCTCTTACAATTTGTTTATATAGCTCCCACCACAGTAGGGTCCTAATTTTATTTATAGCTTCTAAATGCAAGCATAATACAAATAATGCAATGGAGAGGGGACTGACTGCCAAGAGCTGGTATTGTGTGACATCCCTAAGAAGCTTGTAGTCAAGGAACAAATAGAATCCACTGGGATAAAAAATGCCCTGGTAAAACTGGGGAGATACAGCACTAATGTGGATTTTGACTCCTCATGAGGCCCCTAGTTTTCTTTCCTCCTGTCTTGTTTCACCCAGATAGCCAGACAGCTCCAATAATTCCTGCCCTTCTTATCAGCACTGCCAGCTCCACGAACCACAGACTCAGGACCTGTTTGCCAGCTAGCACCTCTCTGCAAGCCCCTGCTTTATAGAGATACCAGAAGTAGTTCTCAACAAGGCACCATGCGCACTGAAAACAGTATAGCTGTGCTAGCTCTGCATGGGCTAAGCTAAAGTAGCAAGGTTGGTTATTCAGGGAGAAAGCCTTCATAATTACCATTTGGCTTCCCTTGTCTGTTATTTATGTATAACTAGCACGAGTATCTTTTCCTAGTACTGCACTGTGCCTTGAAGACTTACCCTAAAAGAATAATGCAAGTGCTTTAGAAACCTATAATGAGGGTCCAACACATTTTTGGTGAAAATATCTTTTATATGGCCATGGTCATTAACAGAAATGCAAAATGTAAAAAAAATACACTTTTAACCATAGAAAGAATACTGTTCACCATTGAGAAGTTCAGCCCCCATCAAGAGACCATGTGCTCAGAGAATCACAGAAATGTTGGTTGCAAGGGTCCTGTAGTCCCCGAGCTTGCTGTGGGACTATCATCAGCCCTTGGTCGGGTCAGCCAGGGCTCTGCCTTGCTGAGTCCTGCCCAACCTCCAAGGACAGAGGTTCCACAACCTCTCTGGCAGCTACTTCCAGTCCTGCCCTACAGGTCTCGATACATTCTAGTTGCTCTCTCACATAAAGAGCAATTCCACCACCTTGCCTTCCTGGCCTGTCTTTCCTAAAAAGCACATACCATCCATGACAGCATTCAGTTCAGCTCACCGGACAAGCCGAGGTCGCACCGGGAAGGAAGTCTGGGGGTCAAGGCTGGGGTCTGGATCGAGGGCGTACATGGCCAGGCATGGGCATGGCTGCAGCGCAGCTGCAGTACAGCTCAGGCGGACACCAAGCAGGAGAGCCTCACCTCAAAACCAGCTCCCAAGGGAAGGAGGGGCTTCTGCCCATTTTTTTCTCCAAGGCCAGCCGAGGTTCTCAGACAGCTCCCTCTTATCAGAGCTGGCCTTGGTGCAAAAAGCTAAGTTCCTGCAGTGGGGGAAGAGTGTGCAGCAGGCCCTGACAGCTCCAACCACTTCATTGTTAAATGGCAATATCAGAAAAAGAGAAGAGCTGGTGTATCACAAGGAGAGATATTTTGGGGTAATTGTTGATAAGGTTTGGTTGTTACTATTTTTGTTTTCATTATGGATTTCTTATATGGATTACATCTTGGTTAAATGTCTAGAAATGTATCTTAAAATGACTGGCAAAGGCAATTTGTATGGCCCTGGGTACAGCAGGATGGCATTAAGTTCCTTGTTAAAGCAGAAAACACTATGCAGTGCTCCTCTTGGATTTTAGAGTTCCAGAGTAGAAGTGAATCTGTGTTGAGCCTCAGTCCTTGTACTCTCAGGGGACATTTAGAAATAGCTCAAATCTTTGGACCTCTTGGAGTTACAAGGTTATTACAGCATTTAACTATTTGCATTGCCTGAACTCTTTTAAAAAGTTTAATGAAGGACTTTGGACTCAGCCAAAGAATTAGTTAGGGTTTCTTGGCCATATTTCGATTTTAATTTTAGCAATATTGTCAAGTGACACAACCCTTAGATTAAACAGAGGTCACAGAACTTTGCCAGAAGTTTCAGTGGAAAGATCCACAGCCACTGGAAGGTCTCAGGCTCTTTCCTTAGCTTGTTCCTCTGCTTCCTACGGAAAGATTTGGTTTGGCAGTCCTGAAGATGGAAAGTCAAAGCTGTATTTAAATAGCAAACAGTTCACCGATATTAGCTGGAGAAAGCTTAACATAGAGGCAATCATAATATTATTATTGGAAACAAATTACATGTCAAAGTGCATGTTTGCTGAGGTAATACACTAGGCAATGGCCTCCAAAATTCTTTATATGTGGATCAGAAGCATTATAATGTTACCCTTTTCTGACCTGAACGGTTAGCCAAAGTTCAGGATCCTGCTGGTGCTTCCATTGGGAGGAGATGGAGCAGGTAATATGTATGTAACCTTGTTTATTTACAAAGGCTGCACTAAATGGTCTTTCAGAGGCTCCAGGAAGAACAAACAACAGAGAACCATTATTTTGCTTCTTTACTATCCTTCACCCAGCACCTGTGCTAAAGACTTTCTATCTTTTTGACTATTCTTGAGGCAATGTGACTCGTATTTCTTATGCTGCCTTCATGCATCCTTTCCTATCTGTACTGATTATTCTGTCTTTTTCCTCCTTTTGCTGTTCAACTAAATGACTTTTAGATTTGCTTTGAATTAAGGGCAGTGACCAAATGCCTGTGTCAAAGAGGCTTAACCCAGCCCATTACAATAGGTTTCTCTATCCTGTTTGCTATTATGTTAGCTGTTCAGGTAACTGTCTCTGTCAGTGCTAATTCTGACAGCAAAAAATTGAACAACTTGCACTCTTGGCTTTTGGGGAAGGTTGTCAAAATTAGTTGCTGAAGATGAGGTGTGTTGAGTCATCCCAGTGTATTCAAATACTTGTCTTTGGTGATAAAGTGGAAAATAAACTTGATAGCTCTTCTTTCAATACCATTTCCCATAGGTGGGCATCAGTACTCATGCAGTAGGTGTCTGCAAATAGTTTTGCCTTCACCAGTGCTCAACTTTACACACAACTTTATGTCTACAAACCTCAGTTAAGTGACAGGAAGGAATAGTAGCATCTCCCACTGTAGGACTTGGTTTTCAATTGCTTATCTTTTACCAAACTTTAGACAATGAACTAAAATTTCATATAGTGGCTCTGTGCTCAGGGTTAAGTTGAAATTTGGGGGGAAGGGAAAATTCCAAACTGAATTCCAAATTCATGAATTTCTCAGAACAAGGTCTAGGACAGTGGCGTTTCTTCCCTGCTTGCCGTCTTAATACCCTTTCTATCTGAGCAGCTCTAGGATGGCAGGCAGTATTTTGGAGCAGGTGTTTCAGAATTAAAGGGAAGAAGGTGTTTGACTCATGGACATGCTTTTGTTAGCCCTGTGAAAATACATCTGAACTGGTGCTGTTACGTTTTTTTTTTTTTGTTTAATTACCATTTTTCATGTGATTTGCATTGCATTTCTGCAAGCAACCTAATCATTAAGTGTCAGAACTGAATGAACTGTTTAACTCCCAATTAGTGAATTGCTATGGAGCAACATGATATTTAGCACTAGGGATGGAGAAAATCTCTGTGTATGCTATGTATGTATGCTATGACTAGAGCATTCTCCTGGAAGATAAGAAATATGAATTTGAAGATGTTGATTTGAAATGTGAATTGAGTAGCCTGAAGCTTCCAAGGAATTAACCCCAGCTCTCCTGTAATCTTAGAAAGTTATCTAAGTACTAGTCTACTGGAAGACCTATGGGTTTGAATAATACATCTCTTAGACCATCAGCTGGAACCACCTGGATAGGCTTTCAAGCTATGGAGCTAGGTCTAAAATACCTCCATTTGCTGGAAAACATTGACTTTATCTCAGAAATGATAATAATAGTATCTCTCATCTCAGTGTAAAGTATTGTGAAAAAAACATGAATCACTTGTGAAGGACTCTTTACATATTATACTGATGAATTCATAAAACGTTCACAAGGATATTAATAATTCTGCCTTCAGTGCAAAGACAGGATAGCAGGCAATAAATGAGCTCACAACCACATATTCAGTAATGACGAAACAAAATACTAAGTAGCTGTTGTTCGTGAAGTGAAAAAAAGCATGTGGTTATGTAACTAGAATTGGACTCATAATTCATATACAAACAGGGCCAAAAAAATTGCACACACAAACTTTATTTTGGTGTTTCCTAAGTTATGACATCTTGACTCTGCATACTTTAAATTCTTTCAATGTGTTTGTAAGTAATTACTTTAAATAGAAAACTTTTCTCTAATTTGCAGAGGCTTGGCACTAAAAAATATAATCCTCAGATGCTGTTTTAGCAGTGCTGGGAAAAGATGCAGGTAGAGGACAGCTACAACATAGAAATCTGAATTTCTTTTCATCTATTTTCTTTAATGAAGAAATGTGACTGGGTTCTTATTTACCTAGAGCCTGCAACACCGTCTCCCTGTGTGCACGCTTGCATCCCTTCATTACCTATCTCAGCATCTCTGTTCTATAACTTTTACTCGATCTTCAGCATATCTTTACATATTTTCCTCGTGTGAATCATCAGCATGATGACTGATCAGACTGATGCTTTGTAATATCTTTCTCTGTCAAACACAACTATTCTCTTTCTAGTGCATTATTTATACATCCTGGTTTTCCATTTAAGTTATCAGCAGAAAAGCTTCCAACCTTTCCATTTCAAAGTATAGAAGTGAGTGACTCTCTTGAGCCTCTGAACTATTTCCATCCTAACACAGGTGTTAAAACCAACTTCTGTAGGTAGTGAGTGTTGGTTAAAATCAAAGGCAACAAACACTAGCTCTTAATCCCCAAACTGACATCTTCCTTTAAAATTAAGCTTTGATGTGCTCTGGGCTGTGACACCTCAGTTAGGACTGATACGGATTAGTTTCACTAGGAAAGAATAGTCATTCTGCATTTGTTTTCAGTGGATGGCCTGTTCTCTCTCACTGTGTCTGCACTGAGGCATAATGTCTGCTCTGCTGATTTATCACTCCTAAAGAGGCGCAAGTCAACAAGGAAATACAGAGTTCACCATGAAGGAAAATATTCAGAGTCATGCACATACATAAAGAGCCGATGAAAGCCAGGCTTAACAGTTTGCTGTAGTTGTCCAGGATATTAAAAAAGAGGGAGGTGGAGGAAAAAAACCCTTTTGTAAGTAAAGCATAAAACAAGAGATGAAAGCTAAAGAATGTCAGGCATTACTAAAGAGAGTTTATACAACCCACGATGTGAAATGAATGGCTAAAAGCTTATGATAATAAATGTGTGGACTTTGTATGTCCTAACTAATAATAAGTCATACAACATGAATGTCAGACTTTTCTAGATGTGTGTCTCACATGGATAAAAACAAAACCTTTAAAAACAGCAGCCTGTAATCACAAAAAGAGTGCAAAGAGTGAACTGCCAGAGCAGATGAAGAAAAGGGTGAGCTACCATCAACACCATAGGCATTCAAACAATTTTGGGCAGCCCAAAACTGGGGAAAATAGAAACAGGGTTGTTTTTACTTTGTGTTTGTACAGTGCACAGAACAGTGGAAACACTGTCTGAGCTTGGGGCTTGGAAGCCTCCTGAAGTTATGGAGAACAATTATTATGAAAATGGCAGAAGGAACACCTCCAAAACCAAAACATCTTCTGAATCACCTAAGGAAAAATCGCTTCTTGGAAAAATCCTGCTGGCTGTGAAAAGGAGCTGAGTATAATGTTTAAAGATGGTTGCCTCATATTTGCAATGGTGAAAAAACAAACTAATCCATATTGAAAATGGAGGAATGAACTCTACTAGAAGCTGCCAGTGTTGGCAAGGAAAATTTAAGGGCAGCAGGAAGCACACTTAGTTAATTCTTGCCAAAGGTGTTAAGGAGGGTCCTTACAAAGCCTCCTTACATGTAAAGAACAAGCAAATACAGGAAAGAAAGTAGTTGTACACTAAGAAAGGAGGTGTTAAACATAATAAATGATAATTAACATATTGAAGCTACTCGGCTTATTTTATTCAGATCTGTCTTTAAGACTGAGTAAACACAGGTATAGGATAAAATCTCAGTGCTATTGAAGTCAATGACTAGACTCCCATTAACTTTGAGGGGATAAGTTTTTGCCCAGAAGTTTAGAAGTAATAAAGCAACTGTCGATAAGCAGTTGATAAAAAGGAGCTAAAGGAACACTTTGGAGAAGCTAAATACAAGCGAATCAGCAGGTCTGTTCAGACTGTCTCCCAAGGACATCAGGAATACCTAACAAACTTGAAGACGCTCCTCATTTAACTTTTCTAAGCCATTTGCAGCTGGAGATCTATAGCTGTGCAGGAGTTCATCAAGAAGGAAGAGAAGCAACTCTCAGGACCTACTGGATAAAAATGAAGCATATAGCTCAATAATCTATGGGTAAATTTAAAAAAATCTAGTTTTCTGCTCCTTCAGCAGCTGTGTAAGAGACTAGAAGATAAAACCCATTTTCCTGAGCAGTACATTGTGTGTTTGTAAAGAATATAGTCTGAAAACTAGTTCAGACAGGTATGGTATTTTTTTAATGAACAATGGATTTTAGTTGCAATTCCCAGAAGTGCAGTGCACCATCTTTGAAGGGTATTGCTAGTACAAGAGCAACTTTGAGTGAGTTCACCTCCTCTGAGTTCTTTTCAGGTTTGGGTCCTTGCTCTATGAATAAAATGTATTAGAATAACAATGTAAACTTTACTAATCATTTAATAAAGTAAAAAAGTCTTGCCTGAAAACTCAGGTTGTTTTGCAAATGACTTTACAGATGCGTGGAAAAACAGCAGAAAGATTTCAAATAAGTAACAGCAAAAAGTAGGAATATATCAAGTCTGATTCAGGTAACCAGCGCATGTTGTATTGATTTAGTTTGAAGCTCAGCTTTATTTAATATCAATATGGATGTTCGGGAAGAGGCAAACGTGTTAAATTAAATTTCTGGGCGACTTTGAGAACATGCTGTAAACGCTCATAATAATATACAAGTAATACAAGAATTCCTTGAAAGATAAAAATATGAACAAAATATTTTCAAGAGAGATTTAAATAGAAAATGCAGGTCATGAGCAGTCATCTGACACAGGTATTTAATGGGAGAGAAACATCTGAAATATACTGCCTGTTTCTCTCACCTGAATTCATTACATTATGAATTTGGGCCAACTTAAACAGATGTCTTATCATATCATGTATCAAGGAGGCGATATTTCCTCTTCTTCTTAAAAACTAATGGCACCTCATAAAAAAGACTATGTTCTCTCTACAAAAATACCAAAACGTATTTGATGGCAATGTAGCAAGAAAATCAGTAACAGAAAAAAATTGACAGACTGAGAAATGAAGAAAGGTCTAAGTCTGTAATTATTCATTAAAAATACAAAAGAGGGTGTGCTGATAGTTTACAAGCCTGTTACAGTGTGTACGTAAATAAAAGTAAGAATTGTTTAGATTAGTTGGCAAAAGGAAGTGTAGAGAACATCATGAAGTGTTTTTGATGATAAATAGTATTGCATTTCATGTCTTACAAAAGAAATACTAGAAACTTCCTTCTTGAGCTATGGGATTAATGAATTTGGGCAAATAATTGGAGAATGTATTAGCTGAAATAGAAGGACATTAGATTATAGGATGAAACAGCCTTTTTCTAGAGTTTTCTTTTTCCAGAATTATCTTTTTTTTTTAGTGTAAATTGACCAGTATTGCTAACAAGCCAAAAATGGTTCAAAAATTATTTAATAAAAATATATTTGTTTTCCATTAACCTTTCTGGGACATTTTTTAACTTAAACTGATGTAAAACAAATATTCTGAGTATTCCTAAAGCAAAGGTTGGTTTTCAGTTAATGAAATTTTCTGTAATAAAAAAAAATTATGAAAAAAATTGTAGAATATTAATACAAGTCAAACTCTGTAAAATAGAAACAACTTTACTTTTTCTAAATCTTATGTCCCTCCCATAATTTTTAAGTCATTTCAGTCCATGTCTTTCTGTAAAAACTATGAATATAATGCTCTATTATATTTCACAGTGATTGGATTGGCATCATGCGTCTTAACACAGTGGATCTACTTCATAGCTCTGTAACATCTCTCATGACATTCTGCGTCTTGGAAGAATTCAGGTTTGTGAGACTGCCCTATGGAGCTGAGAGTTTCAGTAGCCTTCCTAGGCAAATGAAATTACTCTGAGGCGGCCATATGGATTTTAAATTAAACCCTGTTCCTACGCTTAACTTTACTGGGTAACTCGATTACATAAAATACAACTCCAATTTTCTCTGCCAACTTTCTTACTGTCAGAGGTCTCTTTGAAAATCTTGTCCTCCCCCAAACCTGATTACTTTCATCTAGAGTGATTCCAGCTTTCTTTTGTCCACACTGAACTATCAAGATTCATTTGTTCAGCATCAGTTATCTGCAGTCCTACATTTATGCAGAATTTTAAAACCCACGTTTAGTTCTGGACAACAAGATAGCTCTGGCCCCTTACGTTACATTATTGAGTCTACTGCAGAACTCTATATTCTCTGTAAATGACCTGGCTATCCTGGACAAGAAAAGGTGAAGAAATACGTTCTTGGTGCCTAAAAGCACTATAAGGTAGATAGCATGCAGATTTTATAATCCATTTCCATATTAAGTAGCTTCATTTTAAAAGCAAGCTTTTTTCCCCCTAACAATCTGTTCTGGAATCTTTTCCTTGTATAAGGCTTCATTAATTTGACTAACTGAGTTCAACTTAGCAATTTAAAAAACTTAACTATAAACAAATACTTTGAGATAAGCAAGCAGGACTATTATCCCTCTCTTGGAGTTGCAATTTGATCAGATCTCTTGAACTATGAAGAACACACACACTGAAAAGAAATTTAAAGTTAAGGTATGGGTAGCTGAAATGAACCAAGCACAGATTCATATAGAGGAATTCATTCTATTGGACAAGAAAACTTAAGTTTTACTGAGTCAAATTTTGAGCCATATTTCAAAGATTGATCATTTTTTCCCTTTATGAATTTCTGAGACAAAATTCCAGCAGTTTATGTATGAGATTAGTTTGAGATTTATGAGATTTATTCACCTTTGAAGTGTGCTGATTTTCACTTTTTATCTCAAAAAGTGACTTTTAGCTATACCTTCTGTCATTATGTGGTTTTATTTGTTTTAACTCATATAATTACTGCCTGTATCAGAAGAAATAATGTGTTCACAGCTGGACTGAGAAAGAAAGGAAATCAAGTAATAGAAATTTATGATGACATCATGTCAAAGCAGTTCATCCTCCCACTGATCTTAGAAAAATTTCTCTTGCACCAGCAAGCAACATTTTGCCATGTTCTCCACTGAACAACCCCCCCCCCCCGCCCCAGCATACTTAAGAAATATTTTAAAACTCGTATGTGTGTTGTACTTTGTTCTTTTACTGAGGAAGAAATATGATTGCTTCCTTGAATTTTCGAGGTGTGCAATGATCAGGAATCATTAGATTCTCTAAGCAACAATTTACTTTATCAGATTCTTCTAATACAAAAGGAACATTTTAACTCCAGTGCTAATAAAAACAAACAAACAAAAGTCTGTCTGCAAATTATTGAAGTTCATTGTAATTGTTTGGGCCCAGCTATCTGTTCAAACTACAAGCACTATAATTCTGCATCACCAATCATCTGAAAGGGGAGGACATCCAGAGGCATATAACTCAGTGAGATAGATGCTTTTAGTCAGTCTGTTCTACTCTAATCGATCTATTACAGGAGTTTATTTTGTTAGGCATTTGCTTGGAAAACTCCTTTCATTAAATTGTGTATCTGAAAAATAAATTTACATAGTTGAGAAGAAAGAAAAGAGCAGATACTACTGTTTTGAGAGCTGAATTATATACATATTTACTAGTTATCCCACAAAGCAAAGAATGGGCCTAAAGTCCTCTAAAATAAAAAAAAATACTGATAAACTGATGTTTTCCATGCTAAGTTCAATAGAGATGTCAATACAGTGTTCCATGAGATACATGAGATACAATACAGGTTTCCATGAGAAAAAGAGTTTGTCTTCCTTGCATGTTTTGTTCCTGGAGTTGTTAAACAAGTTGAAAGACCCTAAAATAAAAGTTCGATCCTTATTTTTAGGCCATCTTCTGCCAATGCATATTGTTCAAGAAAATGAGACACTGCATGGCAATGTTCAGATTTCCTCAAACCCAATTTGGAGAATACTCATGCAGTGCCTTCGCACATGCTCAGCTCGTGCTGGGGAAGTGGCCCGTACGCTGGTGCTCAGAGGCACGGGGACCAAACCACCTCTCCTGCCCACAGCGTGCAGTGCTGAGTACTTTGGCCACTCCACTTGCATTGTAAATTCATTACCAGATCTCTCCTTTTTGTCAAACCTAGCAGAAATCTCCCATGCAGCTGGCTACTAGATGGAAAATGTTGTTCTGTAGACTGCAGCTTTCTTCAGGCAAACTTTGTTTTTTTCTCCCACAACCCCCTAATATGTTTAATGTTGAAGGAAGTCTAAATGAACTGCTTTGTGACAATACTACCTCACCTGAAGCCTACCCTGAAAAACTCTGATTTGTTGACTAGGCTCAGAAACACCAAGTTAATTCAATATAATCTGTATTTGCTTATATAGCTCAAAGGCAGTTGAGAATACCCAATACCCTTTTTTTCCTGCTACAAACTGTGTTGCCTGTCTAAATTACATTTCCTATGATGAAATGGGGTCTTCCCTCTAATGACCAAGGTGCATGGTTCAGCATGTTGCAAAAGGAACCTACTCTGGCCAAGAAGTCACTGCAGAGAAAGAAATCTGTACCCCTCTCAGTGGCCCCAGGAGACTTTATGCCATTACAGGAAAATGCATATCATTGCAGAACTGATTCAATGCTCAATATTTCTGGTTTGTTTACACAATGGGTATTACAGTTTTGATTATAAAATATTACTGCTTAACTTTAATAAAAATATATTTCACTATCATCAAATATATTATGTTTCCACATTCCATTCAATGGAAAAACATACTATTTCAACCTTTCATTTGATTTTGTGTTGAGAAATAAAACCAAAGTATCAGAATTTCTGACAAAATAAAATTTATATTTTCTTAGCTCCATTCTTAAGCATATTGTATGTCAGTCTCACATTTGCTTCACTGTTGACAAGCTGCATTTCAGAAGCATAAGCCAGAGCAATAATTGACTAACCCACATTTTATTCTTTTCCCCCTAGCAAATGCTTATATGACTGGGATTCAAAGAATTTGGTGTGCTGGCTGAATCATCAGTTTCTCCCACAGTGGTGGATATCACAATGGTAACTCTGATCTGTATCCTCCCACTGCTATAACTCCTCAGTACTGTAAGCTTCCACAATGTTTCCTTCAGTCATATCATTGTTCTTCTTTTCACTGGCTGCATAAATCCACATTTGAAGTTTGTCTTTTATCAGCTGACTGCCACTGAAAAACAATTTTATCACCCAGCATTTCAAAATGAAACGCATAATGAATTTGAGCCATTCCAACTACAAGATAATTTTTAGTATAAAACATAGTCAATCCTTCTGAGTGGCATTACTATTTTCTGTGTTCTATTATGATAAAGATATACGTCGAATTGTCTTTTGGAACTTTTCAGTTTTTGTTTATTTTTCCTTCAAGAACACATATATATCAGATATAATATATCTTCATGTTGAAGCAAAAATGCACAGTTCTTCTAGCCCAAATAATCTTTAATATGGTATAATTTGTACTTTTGTGCCTTGGTATTGAAAAGTGAAAGGAAAAACAATAAATGTGACTGTGAGGAGATACTCTGCCTTTCTGTAGATCTGGAAGGTCTCTAGATACTTGCTCCAAAGTCACCCACGTTATGCCACAGTCCTTAACCTAGTTTAATTAGCAAATCTGTAGGGCTTGAGAAACAGATTGGAATGGGGTAAGGGCAACATCTGGAGCTCATTAAACTGGGGGTGTACCACCAAGAATAAAAGGGAGAAAAGAGAAAGATAGGGATGTAGGTGAAGGAGAGCTCTACAGTTCCTTAGGAAAAGGAGGGATTTGGTTTTTTTTTTCTTATCTGTTTCTTGCTTTCTGTAAGAAGAAGAAAGATCTTTAGGTTTTCTTTTACCACTTATCAGATTCAATGACCAGTAAGAGGAGAGCCTGTATTTTGATACTATTTGTATGTCCTGACTACTACGTGTTAAATACCTGTTTCCCAGATACAAATTGTCTTATCAGCACTGGTCTGAATATTGCAATGATGGAAATGAAAAATGTCCAGTGAAGATCAATGGCTCATGTATGTAATTACTGCAAAGTTATTTTGGATATATACCGCTATGAATAACAGTTAGAATGGAAATATCAGTGAATGTATTTCTTCAACTTCAGTAAGTTTTCTGAACTGTTACAACACTGCCTCACAACCAAAGCAGAGTCCTCAGCTGAAACACACACCTGGACTAAGGTAGGTATAATCAGTGCCTGGATTAGAAGAACTGAGTAGTGCCATGTACATGTAGTAATATGCTTTTTTTTTTTTTTTTTTTTTTGATTATGTGTTTTTTTCTCTTCTGGCCAGCATTTTAACAGTTTTAATATTATTAGCTTAAGAAAATTCCTGGATGGCTTTTGTTTTCTACATCAAATCAGTGAGACTCAAACTGTTAATTCACCCTAAATCATCCTATTATGTGAAGATAATGTGGCCCTACATACTGTGCAAGACTGCCCTCTTTATTGAGATCACACTAATGCAATGGGTGACATTCCTATTGTTTAGTTTTATTCAGACAGAAGTTAGAAGATAGAAGCCTTCTTTGAATTAAATGATTCAGCAAAGTTCAGATATTTATTTCCATATGTGTTGTTCTAAATTTAGGTTTGATGGCAGATTAGCTGAACTTCTGGAACACAGATAATCATCATCAGATACCTTATAGTGACTGGAACACCTAGTGCTTTTCTGGCAAAAGAGCTGATGAATAGATTTTTCAATGCTAATTGCAATTCATGGGAGAGTTTTAGTTCAGGAGCCAGGAGTCATCATGGTGATGGTGTGGTGGCACAGGCAACATCTTCCATAGCCCCTGATGGGAAAATTAAACAATGAACTGAGCAGCAGATGTTGGTGGCATAAAAAAATCAGTTTGAATTTCCAGTCCTTTCTGTGTGGACGTATTTCACAATGTAACAATTCTTTGTGCATGCTTTCCCTCCAAAAATCAATAGAATCTGAATATGCTCTCAAGCATTTTGAGAGTCCATGAAAAGAAAAACAAGATGCAGCTTACATGCCACAAAAACAGGATGGGAAAGACTGAAGAAAGTGAAAACCCACTGCTGAAAAGCAGCAACTGAGGGGCGCGTAGTGGTGGATGAACTGTGGAACATGGGCTTCAGTGAAATCTTGTATCTCGGACTTGCATATCTTTAGATAAACAACAGGAAAAATAGGATTAGAAAAATGGATGCATTTGCAACTGTATTGGTTTCTGGTGTCATCAGCACCTCCATGTGCAAGTCTGGCGTCACACAGAAGGTGAATACTTGTCAACCAGACTAGGCTCCTGAAATGGCCACACTTTCCTTTTTGTACTGTGTCTTCACCCAAATAAGGGTCTCTGGATTAGACTGTCTGCTTGGGTCAGCACCCTCATGACCTCAGCGTGTTGTCATGAAGCCAATAAAAATCTACCCTCAAGAGCTCAGCTACGTCCTCATCCTCCAGGCCAACTGCAGGACACCATTATTACCAGGTTTGAAGGGACAACACAGGTTCAGGGTCTTGTCAGACACCTGCATGATATCTGGTGACACAAGGACCATGTAGCTGGCAGGTAAAGATTTAAGTAAGTCTGCAAGGGTTGCTGGAAAAATCTCCAGTAGAATGTTAAGTTATTGGTTTTTAACTGTAACTAATCATGAGAACAACTTAACAAGGGTTATGATGAATTTCTCCTCACTGGAAAATGTTTAATCCAGGTTGATTGCTTTTCTAAAAATAATAATACTCTTGTTCAGCTATTGCTGTTGAATTTCAATCTGCAGTTAGTGCTGAAATATTCAGCACATGATAAAGCAAGCTGTCAGTCTGTATGATCCCTCTGGCCTCACAATCTCTGCAGCTCTGAAGAACTGGACAAATAAATAGAGGACACAGAGAGGGATGGTTAGAAATGTCTATACATATATTATATATTCATTCATCTCTTCAAAAATAGAATTCAGTTGATTAATCACTACATATAATCATTACTTTGCTCAAATACTGTTCACTGTAAACTTATCAACAGTGCTTTGCCTCCACACCACCTAAAACATATCCCCACAAAATTAAAAATGTATGACTTCAAGGTGGAATAAATATTTAAAGAGCAAATGTTTTAATGAAAAGGTAGAAAAGACAAAGGTAGACTCTTCAGCATCTAACAGTCCATCCACAACATAAAAGAGTGTGTATAACTATATTTCTGTGCAGTAAAGGGGATAAAAAGAATGCAAAGTGAAGGTATGTAAACGAGAAAGCTAGTACTTTCTTATGTAAATGCCTACATTTAGGTACCAATATTTAGATACCTGTCTAAGCAGTTTCATGAGAGCTGCTAAAGACTTAACAGTACTTGCTGACTCAGTTTCAGTAGAGCCCTGACTTTAAACAGACTTTACAGGTTTTAAACTCAGCTTCCATTGTTTCATTATTGTTGCTGGTTTAAATCAGCTTCTCTCTAAGATAACAGTCAAATTCCTGCTGACTTTGGTGGAAGCAGAATAGAGCTCTCTTACGCTCCCTGGGAGTTATAATATTAACCCATTTGTACACAGCTGCAGATGCAGCTTGCTGTCAGTATGATTTGTGTCTGTGCATCACTAACTGAGAGCCTGCTTAGTAACTGGGATAATTAGCCCTGTTTCAGTGCAGCCATAAACCCATGACCTTGAACAGATGTCCTTCTAGAAATAATACACACTCTTATGTTTTTGCAATCCCTCAACAGAGTTTATCTGGATTGGCCAAAACTATTTGTTCATGGTTCTCTGTGCCATCAGGTTTTCCAGAGCACAGCTGGAAGTTTTCCAGTGTTCATCAGGGTGGTATCAGTTCTCAGGACATGTAACCCTTTGCTCTGGCAACAAAGCAAAGTTGTCTGTATTTTCTCTGAGTGAACCAATATAACCAGTGTTAAGTGGCATAATACATGTGGCTGGGTAGTGTGGTTTCAGTAAGAGGAAAAACCACTGTCTGGGAACAGCTCAAAGCATGTTATTTATAACTCATTATGGTGATCACTTGGCCTGTTACTCCAAAAATTGTGGTGAAAGAAAGAAGTGGAGTGGTACAAACCCACCTCAGTAATTTAACTCAAGAAGATTTTGTTTTTTCCTTGAAAATCGAATTTCTAAGGAAGCTTTTCATGGCAAATTCAACAGTGGAGCAACCTGAAGAAGCATTTAGTGCTGTAAAAACCTCAGGGGCGAGAGCCAGCCCTTTGTAACCGCCACATGGTCAGAGCATGGACAGCGGTAGTGTGAGCTTTCCCATGCTGTTTTGCCAGGGCATCTTGAGCCTGGTTAGGAGAGTGTCACTGGAGTTGAGAAAGCAGCTTGGACTGCATCCCTTGTGGGCCTCCTGCTGAGAGCCACGAAGCTGCCAGTGCCAAGGTTGGCTTGGTGACTCGGACGAACGTCCAGAGAGTTCTGATACAAAACCACCACCTCTATTTCCAGGACCCCAAATGGTCAATGGACAGAAAAGAGTTGCAAATAAAGGTTCTTTAAGATGTATTTTACATGCTTATTACCTTAATCTCTCTCCTGACTTTCCCAGTGAGCCTGAAGCCCTTGACATAAAATAACTGGTCTGCTAGGCTGTCTGCTTTTTGTGCTATGGAGTGTACTTAGGAACAATAAAAAAAGAACCTCAGTCTCCTGGAGTTTCTCTTGGGTGAGAAATGATGGTACAAGACAAGAAAAGCCTTTTGTGCAAAAGAAAGGGGGGATAATTTCCTATTCTAATGTAGCACCACATGCTCACACATACGGCTGAATTATTTTAAAACAAACAGCATGCCCTGAATAGTTCCTATTTATGTCAGGACACTCTTGGCGATAAGCGATACCCAGATGATGAACGAATAATTGAGCTGTGATGAAGTGCAACAAAGGATGTGTGACTGTCATGAAATAAACCCTTCCCAGGGGCTTTTAAAGCATCAGCTGCAGCTGAGCCCCCCCGTCAATCAGATGTGATTGCATCGTGTAAACGACACCCCCTAGACTTGCCTTATTTGCTCTTATGAAATTCCTGTCGTTTTTTACCCATAAATAATTCAGGTAAATGGCTTTGGTCGCTGCAAGCTGCCAATTATTGTAATGCCACCACTCACCATCATTAGTTGCCATTGTGTCAGCTACTCTATTACAAAAACCCCAGTTTCCAGATGAGAAAAATATTAGTCAGTATTTTTTGCTCCAGGGCACTTATTTTCTAAAGTTCTCCTCTACTCAAAAATATATGAAAGAATGAATTTAATTCAGATTAGTACCTTGCTCTGACTGTTAAGTTTATTCAGATTTTAAAATGTGTAGAATTTAGTCATTTAAGTTTCTCTGAATGTAGTAAATCAGGAAAGCTTGACTGACATTGGAGTTACACCAGTGTCTTTCAAACAAGTCTCTCACTCTAATTCTGTTCTTCAGGTTTGGAAGGTGACTCATTTAGTCACTGATGTTGACTTATTTAGTTATCCGAGTCATCACTGTTTGTTTGCATCGTGGTACTTTCTGTAAGGTGAAACCAGAGCCATACTGGGTTAGTCGCTGTACAACCACTACAAAAAATATGTCCCTGTGAACATATCATGATATAAAGCTATCTGTGTTCTAAAGGAGTGATCTTTAGCCTCTTTGGTGACCTGAAAAGTAGGTTAAAAAAAAAAAGAGCCTATTGTAAGCAGGTTTAATTTGCACAGCTAACAGAGGCAGCGAACAGACTGCAGCAGTTTGCGCAGCAGTTCGAGCAGAAGGGCGCGCGAAGGAACCTTCGTTTCTGTTCCCTGTGGTGTACGCTTCCTCAAGTATGGCTGTGACACGCCGCAGAGCGCGTTCCCCAGTGGCTGTTGGAGTTGCTGTGTCAGAGGCTGGGACCCAGACCGACCCTCTGACAGCAGATGCGGCTCTACAGGTCTCAGGCTGCAGGGAGTGCTTGGGGCCTCTCCGGGAGGCCTGGGCTGGCAGCCAGCTCTCCTGCAGGAGGTGTGCTGCTGCTGATGAGCTGTGTCATCAGGCAAGGGAGTTACGGGAGGAGGTCAGTAGGCTGCGCAGCATCCGGGAAGCGGAGCAAGAGATAGACAGGGTATTCTCGGAGGCTGTGCAGCTTCGGGAGTCCCAGCCCCCCGCAGCAGTGGAGTTGCCAGAGGGCTCTGTGCCGTGTGACACGGTACATCATAACATCGTAGAAGAAGGCTGGAAACTGGTCACTGCTCGTGGGAGGAGAAAGGCTCCTACTCCTCCTGAAGACCTGAAGCTGAAGAACAGGTTTAGTGCCCTCCAGGATGAGGAGGAGATGGGCATGGCTGCAAGGGAAGTGCCTGGGACAACAGACCCTGTGCCCTGCCGGAACGCCCGGAAAAAGAGGCGGGTGATTGTTGTGGGGGACTCCCTGCTGCAGGGGACGGAGGCATCTATCTGCCGACCTGACCCCATGTCTAGAGAGGTTTGTGGCCTGCCAGGGGCTCGTGTGAGAGATGTCATGGGAAGACTGCCAAGGCTCATCCATTCTTCGGACTATTACCCACTGCTGCTCTTCCACGTGGGCGCCAATGACACCAAGGGCAAACTGGAGACCATCAAGCAGGATTTCAGAGCTCTGGGGATGGTGGTCAAGGGTCTGGGAGCCCAGGTCATCTTCTCCTCAATCCTGCCAGTGAGGGGGATGGATGAGAGGAGGAGGAGACGGACTTTCCAGCTTAACGACTGGCTGCGCTGCTGGTGTTGGCAACAGGGTTTTGGTTTCTACGACCATGGGACCCTGTTTGAAGATCGACAACTGATGGTGAGAGATGCGATCCACCTCACGAGGCAGGGCACGCTGGTCTTTGCCAACAGGTTGGCCAACCTGGTAAGGAGGGCTTTAAACTAGGAAAGATGGGGGAAGGGGAGAGTTATAGTGACAGGGTAGTTGGCAAAAGACTGCTCAAGTCAGGATGCCTCCAACAGGTGAATGAAGCCAGGGAAGTGCGCGTGGGATGTGGCTATGGAGGACCCTCTTTTACCCCTCCTGGGAAACCTGCATGCTCGATCACCTCCCTGAAATGCCCGTACACCAATGCACGCAGCATGGGGAACAAACAGGAAGAACTAGAGATGTGTGTGCGGTCGCAGGGCCATGATCTCATTGCCATTACAGAGACATGGTGGGATAGCTCGCATGACTGGAGTGCTGTCATGGATGGCTACGTGCTTTTTAGGAAAGACAGGCCAGGAAAGCAAGGTGGTGGAGTTGCTCTTTATGTGAGAGAGCAACTGGAATGTATTGAGCTGTGCCTAGGGGTGGATGAAGAGCGAGTCGAGAGCTTATGGGTAAGGATTAAAGGGCAGGCTAGCATGGGTGACACTGTTGTGGGTGTTTACTACAGGCCACCTGATCAGGAAGAGGAAGTCGATGAGGCCTTCTACAGACAGCTGGAAGTAGCCTCACGATCCCAGGCCCTGGTTCTCATGGGGGACTCCAACCACCCCGATATCTGCTGGAAAGACAACACAGCTAGGCACAAACAGTCCTGGAGGTTCCTGCAGAGCATTGGTGACAACTTCTTGACACAGGTGGTGGAGGAGCCAACAAGGAGAGGTGTGCTGCTGCACCTCGTACTAACAAACAAAGAAGGACTGGTGGAAGATGTGAAGGTTGGGGGCTGCCTTGGCTGCAGTGACCATGAGATGGTGGAGTTCAGGATCCTGCAAGGAGGAGGCAGGGCACTGAGTAGGATCGCAACCCTGGACTTCAGGAGAGCAAACTTTGGCCTCTTCAGGGACCTACGTGGAGGAATCCCATGGGTTAGGGCCCTAAAAGGAAGGGGTGTTCAAGAGAGCTGGTTAATATTAAAACATCACTTCCTCCAGGCTCAAGAGCGGTGCATCCCTATGAGTAAGAAGTCAAGCAAAGGAGGCAGGAGACCTGCATGGATGAGCAAGGAGCTCCTGGCAAAACTCAACCAGAAGAAGGAAGCATACAGAAAGTGGAAAGGGGGACAGGCCACTTGGGAGGAATATAGGAATATTGTCAGAGTATGCAGGGATGTGATGAGGAAGGCTAAGGCCCGTTTGGAATTAAATCTGGTGAGAGATGCCAAGGACAGCAAGAAGGGCTTCTTCAAATACATCAGTAGCAAAAGGAAGACTAGGGAAAATGTGGGCCCTTTGCTGAATGGGGTGGGTGCCCTGGTGACGAAGGATGCAGAGAAGGCAGAGTTACTGAATGCCTTCTTTGCTTCAGTCTTTACTGCTCAGGCCAGCCCTCAGGAACCCCAGACCCTGGAGACAAGAGAGATAGTCTGGAGAAAGGAAGACTTTCCCTTGGTGGAGGAGGAGTGGGTTAGAGATCATTTAAGCAAACTTGACACCCACAAATCCATGGGCCCTGATGGGATGCACCCATGAGTGCTGAGGGAGCTGGCTGATGTCATTGCTAGCCACTCTCCATCATCTTTGAAAGGTCATGGAGAACAGGAGAGGTGCCTGAAGACTGGAAGAAAGCCAATGTCACCCCAGTCTTCAAAAAGGGCAAGAAGAAGGACCCAGGGAACTACAGGCCAGTCAGCCTCACCTCAATCCCTGGAAAGGTGATGGAGCAACTCATCCTGGAGGCCATCTCCAAGCATGTGGAGGAAAAGAAGGTGATCAGGAGTAGTCAGCATGGCTTCACCAAGGGGAAATCATGCTTAACCAATCTGATAGCCTTCTATGATGGAATGACTGCTTAGGTAGATGAGGGGAGAGCAGTGGATGTTGTCTACCTTGACTTCAGCAAGGCTTTTGACACTGTCTCCTATAACATCCTCATAGGGAAGCTCAGGAAGTGCAGGCTAGATGAGTGGACAGTGAGGTGGACTGAGAACTGGCTGAATGGCAGAGCTCAGAGAGTTGTGATCAGCGGTGCAGAGTCTAGTTGGAGGCCTGTAGCTAGCGGTGTCCCCCAGGGGTCAGTACTGGGTCCAGTCTTGTTCAACTTCTTCATCAATGACCTGGATGAAGGCACAGAGCGCACCCTCAGCAAGTTTGCCAATGATACAAAACTGGGAGAAGTGGCGGATACACCAGAGGGCTGTGCTGCCATTCAGAGAGACCTGGACCGGCTGGAGAGGTCGGCAGAGAGGAACCTCGTGAAGTTCAACAGAGGGAAGTGCAGGGTCCTGCACCTGGGGAGGAATAACCCCATGCACCAGTACAGGTTGGGGGTTGACCTGCTGGAAAGCAGCTCTGTGGAGAAGGACCTGGGAGTGCTGGTGGACACCAAGTTAAGCATGAGGCAGCAATGTGCCCTTGTGGCCAAGAAGGCCAATGGTATCCTGGGGTGCATCAGGAAGAGTGTTGCCAGCAGGTCGAGGGAGGTGATTCTCCCCCTCTACTCAGCCCTGGTGAGGCCACATCTGGAGTACTGTGTCCTGTTCTGTGCTCCCCAGTACAAGAGGGATGTGGCACTACTGGAGCAAGTCCAGCGAAGGGCCACAAAGATGATTAGGGGACTGGAGCATCTCTCTTATGAGGAAAGGCTGAGAGAGCTGGGCCTGTTTAGCCTGGAGAAGAGAAGGCTGAGAGGAGATCTTATCAATGTGTGTAAGTACCTGAAGGGAGGGTGTCAAGAGAATGGGACCAGACTCTTTTCAGTGGTGCCCAGTGACAGGACGCGAGGCAACGGGCACAAACTGAAACACAGACAATTCCATCTGAACATGAGGAAAAACTTCTTTACTGTGAGGGTGACAGAGCACTGGAACAGGTTGCCCAGAGAGGTTGTGGAGTCTCCTTCCTTGGAGATATTCAAAACGCGCCTGGATGCAATCCTGTGCAACGTGCTCTAGATGACCCTGCTTGAGCAGGGGGGTTGGACTAGATGATCTCCAGAGGTCCCTTCCAAACTCTGTGATTCTGTGATTCTGTGATTCTGTGAATTCATTATACAGTAATTCATCTGAAGGGAAAGGGGGTTTTGTTGCATTTTTTAACATGGTGGCTGGCCAGAGTTAGAATCATTTCTGGTGGTGATTGTTTAGGAGTCCACAAACTGAAGAGAGAAGCATTCTGAATTATTATTTACAAGGTAAATTACAAGGTACCATTCTAACTTACTGAGGAATAAACACCAGCTGGATTTTTTTGCATTTTAATCTGAATCTTTGAAAGAAAATCTACTCATTGGATTATTCATCAATAATATTTGCCTAATCTCCCAAGCAAATGAACTGAGGCACTTTCCTTTTGAAAGCACTAATCTAAGAAGAGAGTGTGGATGAATGAATGTAGACATCAGGTAGAACTGTGTTTTGGAAGTGAGTGCTGTGGTTTTGCCTGAAGACTCAAGTCGCACTGAATAGACCTTGGTGCCTGACATGCTGCTAAGGCGTGTTGCTGACAATCAGCTAGTCCCTGTGTCGGTAGTGGTGCACATAAACGGTGAAATGAGTGTAGTTTTTCCAGTTCACCACATAGCCTACTTTTCAGTGGCTTCTTTCTTACTTCCTAAGGCTTTGAGACAAGCAGTTAAAATTATGGTCAGAAAGCATTTCTTTTAAGACTCTTGTGCCTAACACATTGTGCTGCAGGCTTTGTGTCAATCCTTCAGGAAAAGTTTATTGTAAATTACTGTCTTTGATAAGCCTTATCATATGAAGTGTGTGGTTCTGGCTTATAAAGCACCATGGTGCAGTAATCCCCGTACTTTGCTACAGTTCGTGCTCTTTTGTGAGGAAGAAATCCTTCCGGCTGTGAATCAGCTGTTGACCTTTGTTCTGCGTAGCCTGAATTGCTATTCTTTGGTGATTAAATGATGCTTCGCAGGCTACTCAGCCAGAGCCAGTCAATAAGCTATTAGACCCATCACAGCGCAGACCCGACCAGCGTGATTAGCTCCATTATCAGAGCCTTAGCAGCCTCTGGTAAAAGCACTCTGTTTTTTACACAAAGATTTCCATAGCATACTAAAATATGCCAAAACGTCTAGAAATTGGGCTACCTTGCCACTTGGGACACCACCTTTCGTCTTGTGACTAAACTGAATGAGGAAATGGGAGAGCAGGTTCAAAAAGGAGGGAGGAATTCATTGCAGTAATGGGCCGGGAAGGCCTTTTTGCCTGGCAAAGCAATGTTCTGGAGTCACTAATCCCAGGGCAGAGCAATAAAAGAGAGCACAGAGGTTTCCGCTGTGCTGATTTGCCCCATGCTGGTGGAAGCATGGCTTGTTATTAGTAGGTGATCTCTGTGAAATGGTCTCTTCTATTACCGTTTTGTGCAAGGATTAATAGTGTAGAAGTAGATGAATGGAATGGAAAGACACTCAGATACTGCTATTCCTTTGTTTTCTGTTTAAACTTACTTCAGTTATGTTCAGTTCAATTACTACTGTAGCAATCTGATAACCATCCACAAATGTAAAAACAAACAACAACAGAAAGCCATGGAGCTTGAGTGATAAGGAAGGGGTCTTCACTGAGAAAGAGTTGGCAAGGTCCCTTTAGATTACCATTACTTTATCAAAGTGCTGTGGAGGCAAGGAAAACCCAGCAAGCTCCTCTTCAGTAAAATCTGTGGCAAACTCCCAAGCAGTAAGCTACACTGGTTGTAGCACACAAAGCAATTTTATAAGATGCTTGAGGAAAAAAGCTCCCTGTAGCTTCAGTTACTTTATATGTCCAAACTACTTTGAAAGTTGAAAAGAATCTGCTGGTTTTGTATAGAGAGGAGGAGGACAGTACCTGGATCTTGTTAGGGGGCTGCTGCTATTGCTGTTATTTTTCCTGTATATTTTTCCTTTCATTTTGTGCTAAGTTTGATGAAAGGTGTGACAGTTTGTCAGGGCAACCACCAAAAAATTGTGAAGAAAGGACATTTGCCTTAAGGGTACTGAGCACAGTTATTTTTTGATATGTGAGACTAAGCTCACCTGCCATCTGGGCTGAGATTCTTTGTGAATGCAATTTCCTGGAAATTAAATCTGGCTTTATGACTTGTTCTCTGTGTGTATGTGTACACATATGCATGCACCCATACATTTCTCTACCCTCAGTCTTAAGAGGATGTCAGCATTACAGCAATGCAACCAGCGAAAAGGACAGGTTTTGCCACCAGTCATGCTAACACCAAGGTAATCAATGCAAGTTCCATTCTGGAAAAGGCACTGATTCTATGTTTAAAGCTTGTTTCCAGCAAAAGTTACATATTTTTAATCTACAGTATCACATATATAGCACCTAATTTATGAATTGCACTATATCATCTCCAGCGGGAAAGGTCTGTCAAGCTATGAAAGCTGTTCTGTTTTGGTTTTAAAAGAACGAATACAAAGATTCAAGATTATACCAGGTTATTCAGGGAATTTGGGGAATTTTGGGGAGGAGAAGATAGAATACAATTCATTATCTAAATGTTGGATCATGCATTTAGAATATTAAAAGGTGCAATTAAGGAACAGATAATTTCTTTAATTTGTGGCCAGAGATCCTTTGCCATCATTATTCCTGTGAATTCTGCTTTCTCCTTATTCACCAATAACTTCTTGTTCATTAATAGTCAAACTGAATAAATCTTGATTAAAAAAAGCTGAACACAAAGAAAGTAATGAAGCCAATGACAGGCCAAAGGAGCAATTTAATTTACAGAAGAAAACTCTGTCAGAAAGATTTGCATATCTACTGGCAGTTCAGTGGAAAGGATATTACAGAGCAGCATATGCTGTTTCCCAGTCCCACCCGGCCACTGCATCTCCTTTAAGTCTTCTATATTCTATATGCAAAGCTTTGTTCCCTAACTGAGCTGGAGGTCACAGCAATGTCAGCTGAATAACAGGCTAATATTGAACTGTCCGTTTCTGATAGAATCAGGCCAAAATCATGCTTTGTTCAAACTGATTTGGAATCTCTCTAGGTTTGATTAAGCTATAAATAAATGAGTTGCCATCTGCACATCTAATTTAGAGTCCATTCAGTGTTACATTGCAATAAATTCCCTGCATTGTATTAGCAAGGGTCTTAACTTAAAAGGAGTTCTGCAGTCCAAGGTTACACAAAATGTTGCCATATTATATGGATGTGAAATATGAGAACTTTGGCAGGAGATAAAAGAAGGAAGATATTCTGACAAGATTTGAAAGATTTCAGGCTAAAGAAGCTTTTTTTGGCATTCTCCCCTCCCTCCCAGTTTTTAACTTGTGCTGCCATAACATGAAAATAACATGCCATTAAAACATTGATCCTAGAAGCATAGACTCTACTTTCAAGGTGGGAATTAAAAAGACAACTTTTTTATTTTCAAGACTGATGAGACTGCTTGTGCTTGTTAAAAAGTTCACAACAAGGATGGATCCAGTCCTGCTTTAGCAGAGAGGTGAATGTGGTTGGAGGAGCTTCCTGACTACAGCTGCATCATATCCTATAATCTTAATGAAATGGCTAGAGCTCCTGGCAAATCCATGTGTTGCAAGAAACCGTGGATGTCTAGAGTGTTTATGAAACAGGAGGACACTGGCTGAAGTGGGGAAATGTCAATGCCTTTCCTACCAACAACGTACAGCTCCTGTTGTTTATATCCCTCTTACAGCAGCCCTTCATCATCACTGTCACTCAGACATGTTCCCAAATTGCTTGAGATCAGAGACTGTTCCACAGAAATAATGAAAAGAGCATACTTGAATTTGAAAATTATAGCCTTTTTTTCATAAGCTAGCAAGTTCATTTTCGGAGCACAGAACAAAGAAGGAGGAACACAGCAGATGGCAGGGTCAAAACAAACAGGAGGAGATGGTTCTCCACTGCATACCTAACTGCATACCTAGAGCTCCTTGCCACAAGATGTGGCACATAATAAGAATTTACAGGAGTTCAAGGATTGCACAAGTTCATGGAAGAGAAAGCTATTGAAGGTTACTAAATGCACAGAAACCATGACTGCCTCAGGAAGTCCCTGAGCCATAAACTTTTTGTTGTCTGAAGAATATCTAGGGGAAGTATCATTATATGTTAATTCTTACACTGTTCCTTAGACAAGGAACAGGATCTTGAACTAAGTGGACCTTTGCTTTATCCCAGCGTAACTATTCCTACACAACAAACTGAAGAAACAACTGAAATTATTTACCCTAACTCTCTGATTTACTCTAGGTATGTGTATAAATTAGCTCTTCTTTGATCAGGGATTGGACCAGATTGCCTCCACAGGTCCATTTCAACCTAAATTATTCTTTGATTCTGTGATTTTTATTCCTTTAAACAGTGTTAACCTTCTCAGTCTGCTGTTGGTTGGCTCATATGAAGAAATGAAAAATTAAAAGTAGCTTGCTACACCTAGTAAAGGCTGTAGAAATCTCTGCCCGGGGTGTGTGTGTGCATTTTTGCTTGATTCTTTTCTTTGCCTGCAAAGTACAGAGTGTAGCTTTCCAGGTGCAGAAGATGCCTCCCAAGAAGACAGAATAACGTAGAGTAATGAGCCTCTTGTCACACAGGCAAGAAAAGAAAATGATCTCAAAATGAAAATGAAATTTAACTTTCTCACTTTAGCGTTCTGGCAAATGGGCCACCTGTGATTTACCCCTTGCTTGGAAAGAAGCTAACACCTAACCTAGGCTGAGCCTACCAATACATTAGTGTTTTCGTTAGGGCAGTAGTGCGGTTTTGAAGCAAATCTCCTGAACAGTGCACTTGCTGCACTTCACAAAGTGGTTTTGGCATGTTGTGAACTGCATTTCTTTCAGAGGAAACCAAACCACATTCTCTGCTTCAGTCACACAGCAAATGCACTGCAGCCCTAATGGGGACATAAGGGTCTACACAAGGTACTGATTCTTAAAATAGTTCTAAACAACAAACATAGTGAGAATATTGAGATTAAATCTTGTTCCAGGTAAAGCACCTGGCTCTCAACTACAGCACTTTGCTCTAGGAAAGTGCTTAACTTGTCTTTTCCTTCCCTTTCCCCGTGAAGGGAGCCAGGATGGCACCCGCGGTCTAAGACCTGTAGCTTTCTCTCTGTGTACACGTTTCTTTGCCTTATAAGGGAGCATCTGGCCCAATATAGACACATGCGACTCTAGATAGACATTTTTTATGCCGACCTTCAGGATAATATGTTTTGAAAAGGCTTGATTTAGAGGGGCAGGCTATATCTTCCAGATCATAGGATCAGTTCAAAACAAGGCAGTCCTTCCCTGCCAGCTGATTGTACCTTGTCATGCTGGGGGGGAGGGTTTTAAGTATACATAATTTTTATCTATGATGGTAAATGGGCATCTATACATTGCGGAATGAGGCTATATTGTTTTTCATGTCTGTTATAACCTTACTCTTTAAGTGAACAAAGTGAATATCAGGTGAACAAAGCTGAATTTCCTGCCCTTGCCAAAATTGTTGTAAAGCTCCATATGTACATTTTTATATATAAATACACATTACTTTCTCTATAAAGATACATTACCTTCCCATCATCACTATTTTAAAATCAGACAAAAACTAAAATGCCTGGACTATAACAGTTTTTCAATGTTCTCATTAAAAAAAAAAATCTAAAAAGTATAGCTCGTATAAACTCATGCATAGCAAAGCCGTCAGCATTGTCATCAATAAGAACAGGAAAAAGTGATGTATTTATTTCAGTAAAGGACAAAATAGGATTAATACACCATATATAATGAGTGAGATAAGGATTCTGTATATGGTGTAGTTGTGGCAAAAAATAGAGCTGTTTGTAGCCATCACTTAATGCTCCATCTGTTGGTGAATTACTAAAAAGCTGACAGCTTTTGAGGTTATAGCATTGACCAGTCACCAGAACTATGACCGGTCTGGGCCTCAGCTGCCCTATCTATACAATGGAGTTGTGAAGAATGTTAGCTATCATATTATTATTTTAATAATAGCAGTATAGTATTGCTGGTAGTGTTAGTATTACAATAACAGTATTAGTATTATAGTTATTTTTAACAGTAACATTATATAGTTTAATATGGTATAATATAGTTTAACTATAGTTATTTTTAATTATATTATAGTTTTCATAGTTATTTATTATAGTTATTTAAAATGAAAGTTGTGGTAAGGCTTGTTTCCCTAATTTTGAGGTGACTAGATGGAAAAAACTATACCAGTATCAGTACTAGACATGAAAGCTGTTATCTCTCACTTCCAGCCATGTGAGTTCCATATTTGAAAATTCAGCTCTGTAAAACTGAACATAAAATCTGTAGGATTCACCACTCTTTCCCTTTTTTATGCATTATTTTGATTACAAATAAGGACAACTTGCGTCTCCATGAAACCATGTATTTGCAAAACCACAAAAATTTGAACTACAAAAAAACCAAACAACTGAAAAGGAAAAAGGTTCTGAAAGAAGAAAGTCTCCGTGAAAGCAATGTAAGCACATTTTCCCTGAAAACATTTCCTACGCTTTTGGTTAAAAAAAAAAAAAACTCACCACCATCACAGTAGCTCTGCCACATGAAGAGGGTGGCTCTGCTTTCATTGGGGATCATCAAAGCCCTCTTCCCACACTTCAGATCTGGCACAGCATACCCAGTGTTTTTGGTAACCCATTTAATATCTGTTAAGATGCAGTAAAAAAAAATCTCATTTGCAATAGAGGTTTTTACAGCCATCATCGTGAGCTGGGATTGACATGTATTCTTTATGCCTTTGTCCATTCTTCTAAGTAGTCCATAAGGGCCATTTGGTGGTGGCCACTTGAACAGCTGGAAGGACTAAGAACACAGCTTTCCTCTGATCCCTTGCTTGAAATTACAAAGAGGGGAAGTTATTGAGATGGAAATCTGTTTAGAAGGTTGTTCTAATTAAATAGGTGATTACAAGTGATGAAATACAGAGAAGTCCTGCTGTGTGGGAAGCTGGTGGTATAAGATACCAAAAGAAACACTGCACACAGTTAAAACTCCAGTGGCAGCTGGACTCTTTGTTAACTCTCTGTATAAGCTCAGAGAAGCAACAGAAAATATTTCTCCACTTCCTACCCCTGTACAAAATATGGTTTTGCAAGGGAGACAGAAGGATGATTATGACCATCATACATGATTACTTGACTGTGCTGCAAACAGTTCTGGTGTTTTCCATGTCAGCACAGCAGTGCCTATAGCTAAGCACATGCAGGGCTGCTATTACCAATCTGGAAGGGGGAAAAAAAAAAAAAAAACTTTGCAAATCTAGCCAGGTTGCTTAACGAATTTGCTTCAATCTGGATCAGAAAAAGAATTCAGATGATGATATTGTACATTTACAATATAAGTAGGAAGTGGTGATTTAATAACAAAACTTTTGTCTGAACATGTGACACCAAAATGCATCAAAACCACAGAGGTCTGTGCTCCACAGAGAAAGTCTCCTTTTCTGATTATTTATGCTGAAGCTGAACATAGCCAGACTAATAGACTAAGGCAGATATCTCACCTCTGCTCAGATGCGTTTAAGTCAAGTTAAAAGAAACTGTGGAGCATAAAGAAGATCTAATAAAAACCTGAGTTACAGCTGAGGGAAGATTTTCTCAATGTGAGCATTAAGAGAGGTCTTACCTCTGTCTCTGCGGGAGGGTATCTTTACAAGCCTAAATGGAATAGGCATTTGGGGACTGGAGAAGGTGGTAGAAGAGCTATATCAAGGACTGAAAGACACTGAAACAGGTAGCACTGAGAGCTGCTGCTGTCTGTAAGGTCACCCTGGGAGGCTGCAACAATCGTGACAAGTCCCCAACGTTACCGAATGGCACAGGGGACTGTTCCCGGCCTCAAAACAGTCTGGGATCAGCAGAGTGTAAATGGCTTGAAGCCTTTCAGAGTTGCGGTGCCAAAGTTCGTCTATAAATACTTCCATGGAAATGATATTTCTACAGAGGCTGAAATAATTCACTGTGCTTCCTTGTGAACTGAACTACGAGGATAGCAACAAAACTACTCCTGGTGGTGTGCCATATTTCCATATCATTAGGAATTTAGCCTGTAATCCGTTTGGGTCAAGGAGCTGTGACATCTATTTCTCCGCATAAGGAACTGTGCACATGTGTAACACACATCATAATAATAATTACTAAAAAAAAGATATAAATGGAAAAATAGAATTTTAGCACAACAGTGGGAGCAATGGTCACTGTTACTCCATATTTACTCTGTTAGAAAATGAAGTTACATCCTTTGATTCTTTTCTTCTGAAAAAGAGCACTAAGTTGTTTATCAAGAATTATAGTTTGTGTGTACTTTTTTTTTTTCATTTGGGAGACGTAACCTTCAGATCTCTGCTAGAAATAGGTGTTCTTTTTTAAATCATTCCTTCAAGTGGTGAAGAATTTTTAAAAGAGACTTATTCAAGGTCCTAAATAAACATAACTGCGTATTAGTTCTATCAGCAGAGCTCAATACTGTTCAGCTTCATTTATATTAAGAACTAAATAAAGTCACTTCTTTTTTTTAAACAGATGTTATTACTTCTTGAAGGATCATTAAAACAAAACTCTCTACACTGGAGTTTTACCTACCAAGAAGAGCAGCTCTTAAGGTAAGGAAAAATATGGACCTAAGAACTGCATAGCATCCATTTTAGTTGAGAATTGGAATTAATCATTTGAAATAGTTCACTGCCTTCATTTGACAACAGAGTTTAATGAGGTGCGTGTTATTTTGCCAAGCCAGAAGAGAGATAACTGCATAAACAAATAAATAAAGCATTTTATTCTTTCATACTGGCTGTGAAATAGCAAACATCAATATTAACTTTTTAAGACTATTTTAAATGTGCAAAATATTTTTGTAAGCAATTGCACTATTGCATTTATAAATAGAACTGCTGCTGGCTGTTAGAATATTTCTTTACTGAAAAAGAAGTGATTAGCCACTTCTGCTCACTATATAGGGGCAGGAGGCATCTGTGTTTTGTAAAAGATGACATGTAATAAAGAGGACTCCTGAAGTTAAAGTAAAAACTCAGATCTCCTGAGTTTAGTTTGAGGTAGGTCCTGGAACTGTGAAGTATTTTGAGAACTGCTGTTTCAAATGACCCATGCTAGTATAGTAAAATCAGTGAGAATTACAGAGGCAAGTAACCTCTCCTGGGTTAAGGAAGAATGCAGGCAGACCTGGGGCTGCCTAGGAGGCAGGCGGGCACGGTGACAGGGAGGAGGGAAGCAGGGAGAAAATGCTGTCCTCTGTTATTAGCAGAGTGCAGGTCATGGCTTGCTGTACTTAGGCCCAAGTCTGGGTGCTGCCCACTGGCTGTGTGATGCTGTGGCTATCGAGAGGACCTCGGGTCGCCCCGCTGCAGCTGGCAGTGTGCGGCTGGGAGCTCTCCCCTCGCCCGGGCGGTCGCGGGGACCAAGGGCTAAGCCGCCTCTCTGGGACAGCTCGTTCTTGACTTTTTTATTCCTTGGCACTCCACCTAACAGCTGGAACTTGTGATGCACTTTGTTTCTTTGCTTTGCTTTAGCAAAACCATATTTCCTCTCTCGGTTCAAGATGTTATATATTTTTTGTGTTACAGAGGTTAATTATTGGCTTAGCTAAGTGTGGTCTGGTGGATAAGAGAGCAGACTAAAAGGCAGGAGAAGGGGATTCAATCCACATTTTGGCTCCTTTTGCTGAAACAGTCTTGATCTCATGAATACTCACAAATAACAGTGGGAAATACGGAATATTGTCTGAGACCAAACCTTCATATATCAAGCACAAAGTTTTTATAGCCATGTGCCCTGGAAGAGTGGAAAGTACTGCTTTTCCTTTTTCTATTAAAAAACACACACCAAATGCTTACATGTGGGTGTGTCTGTGTATGTATTTGTGCAAATAGGATATAAGTAGGGAAATACCCTATGAGGGCAATGTCAATGTAATGTGCAAGGGATATGCTAACTGAAAGGATACACACAGCATACCTGCCCCACACGTGAGCTAACGATCATAATGATGCGACAGTGATTGATTTAGGCAGAATCCTGCTGACAGGAAAAGCAGCTTTTGATTCTTAGTTACTCTTTCCTTGAACTTGGCGTGTGAATAAAGTAGGTAAAGGGAAAAATGGAGAAAGGAAAGAAAATGAGAGAAATGGCATTAAACTGCACTGTGCTCCCCACACATGTGGGAACATAAAAGTGTCTGTCTGCCTGTGATGAATGTCTTTGCACTAACGTTGTTTCCCACTCCACTCACGTAGCCAGTTCAGCAGTACTGAGGGGGGCAGACAACAGGGCATTGCTAGCTTGATACAAGCTCTGTTTCTCTGAATATTGGCCACTTTGATCATTTTCTACCCTTCTTATGTCAATTTGTCTGTGTCTGAAACTTAGATTTTGATTGTACAGTGCTATGTGCCTCTTTTCCTAACCAAGCAGGCCGTAAATTCAAGGTTTAAGAGAATTGCTTTAGTATCAAGGGAAAACTGCTGACAGCAGGATTTCTGTTTTCCCCTATTTTAACTTAAGTATTTGTAGTGTCTGTTCTTGTGCTGCAGAAAGATTCACAGAATCACAGAATCGCTGAGGTTGGAAGGGACCTCTGGAGATCATCTAGTCCAACCCCCCTGCTCAAGCAGGGTCACCTAGAGCACGTTGCACAGGATCACATCCAGACAGGTTTTGAAAATCTCCAGAGAAGGAGACTCCACAACCTCAAGGATGGTTGGTAATGCAGTATCATCCAGCACCGAATCTGTAGTTCCCAATAATGTGCTTCACAGTGTTGCCTTGCAGTAAATATCATTTTTTTGATATAAACTGTTCTTTAGCTTGAATGAACACAATTGGGATGCTTGTATAGGTCTGTTTTTAATTCAGACTATGCTATTCAACTCTGGAGAGAAAGTCTCCTCATTGGTTCAATCAGTGAGGACTCAAACCTTACCTCTAGCACTTTACTGTGAATTCATGACCACCAGAATTACTTGGCGCAGGTATTGGCAGAAGACTCACTTAAAAGCTTAAAAAGTGCAAGGTTTTATCTCTAGTTTATTAATATACAAGGACAAAGTATTTCCTTCTGCGGTATTCATAGGAGCACTTTTGTCTGGAGTTTGTGAAACAATTGCATTTTTTTAATATCCAACAGTGCAAATATTTTTACTCTTATACTTCAGAGACCTGCTTTCCTAGACAGGTCTTCCAATGAAGGTTGCTAGGGAGGTGCCATTTCACAAGCACTGCTCATGAAAAGGCTTGACAAGTAACACAATAATTGGATTTACATAAAGAACTGGATTACAAGGTATGAAATGGCTTTACCTCAACTTGTTTGCTCGTGTCTCAGAGGAAAGCTGTTCTGAGAAAGCCTTTGCCGTGGCTCCCTTTGCCCGCACTCGCACAGCAGGTGCATTTCCGCATTTGGGGACTGTTGGCAGTGGCTCTGGAAAGAATAGAAAGGAGCAGCAAGGGGGATTAAGAGCCATTTCAAATGTAGAATAAGCACCCGAAGGACGTAGCAGCAAAAAAACCTTGTGAAATCTTGACCCATTTAACTGAGGGAGTTTTATTGCTGATTTTATCAGGACCAGCACTTCAGCTCTGTCCAAAAGACAGAACACAGTGTGTCAGCTGATTTTATGGGTATTAGGACATTTCTCTTTAGCCCAAATTTTATTACTTTTCTATTGGCAGTAAAATAACGCATCTTTAAATTATTACAAACAAAGCTCTCCAGCTGCGTCTCCTATGCTGCATTAGCACAAATGGGTAGAGACACGAGCTGCCTGCCCCACGCTCCGTGCAGGCCGGCCTCAAGCCTGCTCCGAGCCACAAGCCGTGGTTAGTGTGGGTTTGCGAGCACGCTAAAAGTCTCGCTGACAGGCTACAGGCCAGGGCTGGCTTGGATCCTGCTGGTTATTTGTCTGGATGGTGCAAAAACACAAGTGCCTTTGCTTCTATAGATGTAGGGCTACCAGTGGTTTTATCTTTTTTGGGCATGCTTTCATTATAACTGAAACAGTGACTTCAAACTAGCTTGCGTAGGAGCCAGACCTTATTCAATAATCTCCCTGGCGCAGAATGTCTCTGTCCTTGCTGTCAGTCTTTTACAGCATCTTTCATGATAGTGATTTATCATTTATTTAGTTACCCTTAATCATGACTTTTTCTTGGGAAGAACGTGAAAGGCAAGACTTTCAGCAAGAGGTGGGAACAAAGGGAGTCAGTCATGCATTAGCTTTATTATCAATAAACTGTATGAACAGTATGCAAAAACATCCTGCAACTTGCTGTCCAGAGAGATGTGATTGGAGGCAGATCTTGTTATGTAATTCAAGACTTTATCTTATAACAAAACTCTTCATAAGATGTATATTCAAAAAGTGAAAGGCAACACCATATGACTAAAGTGAATTCTAAATCGTAAGGCTACATCAGAAAAGAGGGAAGAAGTTTTCATTTTTCAAGAATAGAATGGTGGAATAAATATTTAAGCCATTTTCTCCCAGCCAGCTGTTGCATCTGACCTGAGAAAATGTTTCTAGCGTCAAAATATAAAAAAGTAATTTGATACATAATCTCTTTTTCATTCAAAAAGAATAAGTAATAAAATATGAAATATGGAACACAGCATATTCTTGGCAATGTTTCAAGTTTCAAAAAAGTACCTTATTTTTTCTAAGCATCACAGCAAAATTTGCTATTCATATTTGTGACCTGTTTTTTCAGAATTTATGAGGTTGTGAGCCAACGTGAACAGAAAATATGCCAGATATGCTCTATCTCTCTACATTATTTTTATTGACTGATATGTCCCAACTGAGACTGGTCAGATATCACAGAATTTCCCTCATGCATGCTTTTTTGGAGTTTTTACAGTGAGCAAAGAACTCTGACTATTTGACCATGGGTATGTGAGAAAGTGAATATGCTTACCTAACAGTGTCTTTTTGAGCAGGGTTAAAATATTTTTTCATTAAGGTTAGCTTTTGAAAATAGATTTTCTTAACATCAGACATCCACCAGCATCTTGTGTGAAGAAGAAAAGAGATGAGGGCTTTGTTGTTGTTCTGAAAGAGAAAGAAAGGTGTTCCTAAGATGTTGGCTTGGATATGTCTTCAGGGAAAGTCAGAGAAATGTAGCAGGTCACTGGATCTTTCTAGTTTCCAGCTGCTTCTCTGGATGCTTCAGGATCTTTTTTGTAATGTTCGCAGAAAAGCAGAGAGATATAAATGGTTTTGGTGATATGGTTTTGTAAAAATGATGACATAATGATTAATTCTATTCTATGCATTAGTGATTTCCATATCAAGAGCCATCTCTTTGTAATTAAAATGACAATAAGTAGTAGTGTTGATACCAGGATTAGGTCATCCACCTAGCAAAGACAGAAACTAATTCTATGATGTAAAAATCAATATGTGCTAGTTCATTATTACATACTGTTACTTGTTGCTAAATACTACAGAGGGCAGCTCATGCGCCCAATTATATCTTCCAAACATCATCATCTTCAAATTCACCACTGTATTCACTTGTGCAAAACCCTGTGTATTCAAGTAGCAGACCCACAGAATAAAAATGAGCTATTTATTTTAAGTGATTTCAGTGTTTATGAAAGTAACTTTTTTTATTTCCTTAGAAAGTTTTTTTTCTCCTTTTTTCCACAGCAGAGGCACAACATGAAGAATGAGGTCTGAGCTTTCCTCTTATTCTTTAATCGCAACCTGGACTGACCACCTGTAGAGATCAGAGGCTTCATTACAGCTTTCTCTGACCCTCCTCAGCTCTTCTGATGAAGATGGGGTGGTTAAATTGTCACCCTTCTTCTTTGAGGAGGATAATGCCGATGTCACAACTAATCTGAACTTCCCTTCTACAAAGATGCTTTAGCACCTTTCTCTAAATCCTTTTTAAAACTTCCCTCCGCTGTGAGGCCTACAGAGCTTGGCACCTGGTTGGCAGCTGCTGGGCTTGGGCTGACTATTGTATTGGCATTCCTTTGCAAATGTTATTTACCTCTTATCTTTCAGTGTCAGTACTGTGGGGAAGGGATCATCCTCTGTTTCTGTGTCTGAAAGCACCTGGTCCACAAGTAAGCCATTTAGTTGTTACTATTTGAATATCTATTTGTCTTTAACATCCTAGAACGTTTAATTTTAATGCCTGTCATTTCTGGCAGGACTGTTGCTAACAGCACGGGGACCCAATATAGCAAATAAATAGGAATTCAGCTACTGCACTCATCTGTGACATAATTTATTTCACTAACAGAAATCCTTCAGTGGATAAAAACCACAGGCTGAAATTTCTGCTATGCTCTGTAGAATCTGTGCTAGGGGTGAACAGTGCATGGCCTGCAAAGACATAAAGTGCAGAGAGTAGCTACCTCTTCCAGGAATTGCAGGAGAAGGAGAAACCCAATTAGTTTCAGTCCTTACTGCTTTTTGACTCATAATGGGAGGAATTTCTGTATGACATCAGGGAAGTTATATGTGCAAGCAGATAGTGCTGTCATGTGCATTTATCACTGAAGAAGAGTATAATTGTAAACTAGGGGCAGTCTTTGACTGCATGAAACATTAAGTCTGCCTGAAAAATGAAGAAGTATTTTCAGTCTTTCTTACTGTGAGGGTACGGTGCAGAGTCCCTGCTTGATGCGCTTCTGTTCCCAGCACAGTAAGGCTGGAAGAACAGAAATGTAATACAATGAGCTACTCCTCCCTCCCGCTCTTGCCTCAATGGGACTCGGAGGTCAAACACAGCCCTTGGAAAACAAACCTCTAAATGAACCTTATACAGCCTCACACATCATTTCTGGTGTTATAAAAAGAATCAAAAGCAAAAGGAAATACCCACCTAGAAATATCACAAATATTAGACACTCTAACAATTCGTGTGCATTTGGACAAACATTCATATTAGATTGTTGTGTAAATGGCTTGCAGATTTCTTTTATCTTTGGTCTGGACAAATGTTTGCCTATCAAAACCTGATTGTTTCCTTTGAACACTGAAGCTGGCTGACCTACATGGCCTTCAGGTTTGCTATTGCAGTTTGCAAAAAGCAGATTCACAGCTTTAGGAACAGTTTCTTCTCCCAGCTCTCTTTTTCAGTACCAAAATACTTGACATTGCCAAGCCATTCCTAAACTAAACCTAACCTTTAGGCTAAATTTTCCCAGACAGATACTTACAATACTTCAACTCCTAGCTGCAAGTTAAGATATGCTTACACAGGATGCTCCAGGCAAACAAGAGCTCACTCTGTCCTTGCTTGGAGCTGGAAAAAAGCCATATGACCACATTTAACACAGTACTGAGCTCAAGTTAATATACTCTGTCTCACAGCTGCCTCTGAGCAGGGTTTATTAGCATGATGCTAACACTGTCACGTGGTCATTTTTCAGCTTGGAGAACAAGCAGAGCAAGTTCACATCTGCCTAGAACATAACATGTAGATCTATCCAGTTACTTCATATTCACATCCAAGTCTCCTCTTGCTTATTTAAATGGAGCCCTTCCTTCCCCTTGGAAGCCTGACCATCAGCATTTCTGTCTGATTCAGTCCTCTCTCCCCTGCTAAGTCCCCTCCTCTTGCCCTAGTTCTTCCCATTAGCTTTCCTAATGCCTTGTCTTTTCCTACCAGCCTGTCTTCAGACTACTGCACTTGTTTGGCAGAGGAAAGGTGCCCTCAGAGGCAAAATATCAGTCTTGTACTCATTATCGGGGTTTCGTCTCTCTGGCTAGTGCAGATTTCCTTTTCCACCTTGACCAGGTTACTCTGTATGTCCTTCCCTGTCTTTAAAATGTTATTTATAGGGTCATTATAGGAACCAGTTAACTATTGGCAGGGAGATTCTCTAACGCTTTTGAAGATAACTAAGTGAAGAGATCAGTAGAAATACTGACTTATTTTGCAGATATGCACAAAACTACTTTGGTTTCTTTCAGCTTTTCTCCCTATTGCATTGTATTTTCTCTAAGCCAAGACTTTTGATTACAAGACCAGGCCATATCTAGGATCCCAAACGTGACTACCTCATGGTCAGTTATAAGCGACACTGGAAACATTTGGTTTCCTTTGATTAGCAGCGTGATATGTCTGTGCTCCTTAGGATAGCTTTGCCGAATTGACCTGTCTTCAAACAGCCTAAGAAATTCTCTCCAAGTGCTTTTCTCCCCAAATACTAACCAAACACCTGTTTCATTTAACAGTTTGGACCCAGCAGATTGGTGCAGCAGCCCTGGGTAGTGCACTCGGTTTGCAACAGTTGTGCCAGCCCCCAGGGAGTCCAGGAAATGGGAAAAAGCACTGGCAGATTTGTCACGTGTGTGCATGCGTGGGTGATCGCTTCTCAGCCTAATCTAACAACTGCAAGGAGAATTTCACACTGAGGCTTCTGGCTCTTCTGCTGACGAATGAGGCTTTGTATGATTCAGCAGTTCCCAAGCTGTGGTTTGAGAAGCTCTTCCAAGCAGTCTGCACAGTTGCTTCTGTCAGAGGGGAAGGGAGGATCTGACAATTTAAAAGCATTTCTTCCAGTTGCAGCTGAGTCTGAGCATTGCTTAGATTTTTCAGAGCATTTTAAAAGGACTTTTCAGTATAAGATGCTCCTCCACAAATGTCCTTTGTTCTCACCTTGTGTGTTTGTGTGTGCATTTGGTTTAGATTTAGTGGTTTCATGCTGTAACATGTGGCTCAAACTAGCACTTGAAGGGGCAGGTATCAAAGAAGAGATACAAAGGGCCAAAAATGCTGGAAAAATTAAAAGCCACAAAGAGGACAGAATATACTAAAATCTCTCACTGGAGATGTTACATCCTATTTGCAGAAAAGAAAATAGCTATAGAATTCAGAGGCTGAGCTGTGTGAAAGACCATAATCAGCACACACACAAAATTTAGTTTGTCTAATTTTTTTAACACTGTCCCAGTGGTTTGTATTTATCCAAGCATGGCATGCTACAAGGATGCTACAAGGAGACATTCCAAAGGATTTTGTGGTACAAGGAAAGAAGACATTTGTTTTTAATGATCTTACACAATACATATATGTGCATACACACACACACACACACACACACACACATATGTATTCACATACATGTGTATGCATGCATAGTCCAATTGGAGAATCTCTGATTTAGTTGCATGATATTACTGGGTGCAGGAATGCAGAGGCCTTCTCTTTGCTTTCCAGGACTGTCCCTTCTTAGCAGGTCAATGATAGTTCCGTGGGGGGAAAAAAACAATAGGTGTCCTTGCAAATTTTTGAAACAAGTTGAAGTTTGTAGTCACTGCGGTACCTTAAGTCAACTTAAGGTACTTTAAGAAAAGCAGTCTTGAGCGGGGTTGTTTTTGTCCTCACTTTCTCTTTCTACACCTTGGGAGAGTTGGCTTCTTAGCAAGATTAAAATGCAATATAATATTCAGAATCTGCTAGTTTCTCTACAAATTTGATTCAAAGCATATTTGTAAAAGGTCAAATAGCAACTGTGCTTTTAAGTTTTCTAGACACTAAAAGCCTAATTCAAAACACAATGAAGTCAACTGGACTCTTTCCACTGACTTCAATGGATCTGGGATCAAGCTCTAATTTACATAAAATGAAGTATTTTCTTATGCCCCAGAGCATTACATAACTTGAGAAGCACTTTCTGGAGAAGGGTGTGCTCACCTTCCTCTGAATTGTCAGGTGTTAGCTGTTACCAGGATCAGATCCAATGGCTCAGTCACATAAGGCTTTGTTGGAAACCCTGTTTCGAATCATTTTTTCAAGTCTCAAGCTTGATAGCATTATAGCAGCTAATCTTCTTTTCCAAAAACACAACTGAAACTTACACACCCATGTCTTCAGGAAAAGATGTTCTTCATATCAGAAACTTCATGTGTAATATGTATTTTATATATATATATATGTATGTATATGTATATATATATGTATGTATCGTATATATACATGTACTTATTTTACCTTTCTCTGTCTATGCATGATATTATTCATATTTAATTCTAATTCTGCAGGAATGTGAAGTTCTGTGCAGCAAACAACATACTGTATGCCCTGGTCAGAAAAAGTGGTCAGAATCCTACTTACAGATATTACATCTGTACATCTGTACTACATTACTGCATTGCAGGCTATTGTGAGTAAAACAGTATAGTAATTGTGTTGATAGAGTAAGGTAATTTTATAATATCACTGCTAATTAATACATTACTATGACTTAATTCAGGAATTAGTCTAACAATTCATGTTGTGTCATATTCTGAGTGATGCAAATTAATGCACTGGTTTTTTTACATTCTCTTCTACCTTCAAGAATGATTTGCTACTGAAAGTGTATGTTGCTAAGCAAGTCTTCAGTAAAAACAATGCAGTAAGAAGTTCCATTCCATCAGGAGAACAATTTCAATACAGCTGCAGCTAGTCAGTTGAAATGCATCCTTTTAACTATTTTTACACAGAGGAACAGACTTAATAACTAGCAACAGGGCTGTTGAATTCCTTCTCTAGCAATTGGCCAGTTACATATCAAAGCTAAAGTTTCACCTCACATTTTGTCCTATTCAAACGTACAACAGACCTACACAGCTTAACATAATCTATTAGATGTTATAGATTTTCTTACTTGGAGAAGCTTAAGAGAAAGCTGTGTTGTCAGTGGGAACGAGGCATGAATCTAGGAGATCCTTGGATTCCCTGTCTCTGCAACTACTCTGATGCTTCAGAAAACTCAATTTCATATATGTTGGAGACCACTGCAGCAGATAATGCCACACTGTGCCAAGAACTGAAGTTCATTCTTAGCCCTAGCAATGCTTGCTTTTGTCATATGGCATTAACATTTATGTCATATGGCTTTTCACGCTTAGCACTGAAAAGCAATATCAAAACATCAGTACAAAGTGTTAGTGGAGATGTTTGCATCTAATCTTAGAAACCATCTTATGCCAGTTCTATTAAACACCAAGTTTGGTGGGATTTTTAATACAAGACAGGTGACAAAAATCTCTATGAGAGATCAGGTCTCTGCAAGGAGCAGTTCAGTCTCTTGGGCATAAAAAGTGCTCACTAATATAACTGTACATCATTTATGACAGCTCTACGTGTCTGCTAAATTAAGGGCATTAGAAATATTATGTGGTGGAATGGTGTAATCTATGATATGATGGAGGCAATACACAAGTGAAGTCTATATTAACTGCTGTTCAATTATCTATGAGACTGACTAGAACAAGTTTCTGCAGTATATTGACCAAGCAGCCCCCTGAAGAAGGTCAGTGTGCTAGCTGTGATGTATATTCTTTCCCTTTGTGGGGACCGTATTAGCCAGAAGGCTTCATTCCTTGCACAGCAAGTTATTTTTTAAGTTTTATCAATTATTGACCACAACAGGTTATTCATATGTATGTGTAGTGTCTGAGAAATGTGTTTCAAAATATGGCCTTGAGCACTTTGCAGACACTTTCAGACTTGTAAAATAGAGAATTTCCTCATCTATCAACAACTCTCACAAGCTCTCCATCCTCATACCTTTAGGGAGCTTTTCCTGTAACAGCCTGAGTGCTTGAATGCATGGAAAACTGCTACTAGGGCGTGGGACACGAGGAAAACAAACTGCTATACCTATAACTGCTTTGTTTTAGCCCTGATTTACATCAACCAGCATGACTAAGGATGACATACCTGGTCCTAGAAATCAATGGCCATGCGTGTAGAATGAAATGAACCATCACTCAGCATTAGTCAACAGAACATGATTTCTTTAATCACGCTGTCCCAGTGTCTTGTTTTCTTCATATTTTTTACTTCAGTGGAAAAGTCCATAGCAGTATAATATTATCAGATCCTAAGAAAAAGGAAAGATGCCATATAACCTCTAGTGAAGCACCTTCTCAGGTAATCTATTTATGGAGTTAACTGGTGAAAAAACAGCATTACTGACATCTGATACTATAAAGCTTCACAATACTTCAGCATGAGCAAATTCTGCCTCTGCCTAGAGCTGGCCAAATGTCAGCCAGAGCCAAAGAAGAAGTTGTGTCCACAGGTGGCTGGCATGGCATGGATCCTGAGAGGATAAGCCTCTCTCGGGCAGAATATGGACAGTAGGCCAAGCTAAGCCCTGCACTAATACAGCTGCATGGCTTCTGGCACACAGGGCAGACAGGAAGAGTAAACCCATATCAGCCTCTACAGAGCTGACACATGCAGACGTAGTCTTCCTGTGACACCATCCAAAGTCAAGCCTTATGTCAAAGAGGGCTTCAGGGAGGGCAAGTAGCTGCACAACTTTACTCTTATCAAAGTATTATGGTTCTGCTAGAGCGGTACAAAATTAAAAGGAGGCAGGTGCTACCTGATAATAGAGGAAAAAGCATGAATCTTTCATGGAAAGCTTTGAAGCAAGAGCAAGCAGTAGGCAAGATATGTTCTTACAGCCACAGCTCTCCTAATGAATAGCAACTGTCTTACAGAAAAAGCCAAAGGTTTTCTTGCTAGGTTGTGGCAATTTACATTCATTCTAACTCTTACTGAAGCTCATATTTTTGTTTCCATTTTCTTATACTTTGCAATTTGATAAAATGAAGTTTGGTGGAGGGGGGGAATTTTTTTGGTGGCTTTCATATTAAAAGGGGAATCCAGGGAAATCAGTTTGTCTCACAGTTTTTAAGATTCACTGTGCTTTTCCTGAGGACTCTCAAGTGTCTGTAGAGGTTATGTGAGGAAGATGAAAACTAGCCCTTATGGGGCCTGCCTTGCTTCAGTGATGCCTCAAGCACTTAAACCTGGTATAGAAGTACTATGTGGTGTAAATGACACATAGGACTCCCTGCAGTAAATGAATTTTAACCTGTACCATAAGATACCCAAAGTGATTGTAATGCATATCATACACTCTAAAAGTAAAATACAAGTGGTTAAATTTAGGCCTTTTGTGACTTCAATTAAATATGTAAGAATCAAAAAAGTCTCAGGTATTTGCATCTTTCCTGCTATTTGTGATCTTTATTCTTTTCTACTACTTTATCTATAGAGCCTTAAACTTTAAATGGGAATTTATTTTTAAAAGTTTTGGTCAACTCCCTACAGCAAAATGATAATGAATGTAATGCCTGGAAGTTTAATGTGCTGAGCAAATAAAGGCCGGGCAAGCTTCCAAGCATACACATACATAAAGACAGGGTCAGAAAATTGCTAAGTTGATATAATAGGGGCAGCAAAGATAACACCTGTGTATCTGAACTGTCTGACAGAATCTTGTCTGATCCCAGTAACATGAACTATGTTTGCTGGTGCTTTTTCTCCTGGGAAGACCCATTGAAGTACTCCAGGTCTATATCAAACAAAGTTATTTTTACCCTCACTAAGGGTTACTGCAGCAGTTGTCAAAATCTTTCTTCCTCTCTGTCAAATCTCTTTCACACACACATGCACAAAGAGAATTCTGCCTTTGCATAGGTCTGATAATTGGTAATGAAGTAAACTTTAGTGCTAGTTTAACACCCTGTGCCAGAATGCAAGGCAGGCACATTAATACCCTCTCCTAGCATGAAGTTGTCTTGCCATGTTCATTCCTTCTGCCCTCCTCACACACAAATACGCTTTTCCCAAGCATTTGCTAATGGACGTGATGTTATTATGCTCTTGGAGATGATCAGCAACGAAGAAGGAAACTCTTTGGGAACATCAGCAGAGAGTAAACAGCATGCACCAAGATGTCAATTCTTCTGCAAATCAGTGTCATTTATAAAGGAACATGTGACACACTAACAAATCCATTAAATAGAGAAGGTTTATGCTTTTTTAGAAGTGCTGTCTTGTTGCATAAGATTCACTTTTCTGGTTTAAAAAATGTTCTCTTTTTCACAGAAACAAGGACTACCACACATGTATATGGTATCTGAGAGAATCTTGTCTCATCTTAGCAATATGAAATATGTTTGCAAGAATGGAGAAAGAAATTGGAAAAAGAAATAGCTCCAAAGCAGTATATTTAGCCTACAGCTGAAGTGGGCTGTCTCTTCCTTCTGAAAAATTCTTAATGACAGACAGATTTGAGGGGAAGTTTACCTCTGGAAGCTCAAAAAATTCCCTGACATGACAGAACTGATCTTCTCTTGCAGATACTCTTCCTAATTCTCCTCCTCCAGCAAAAAGCTAAATATAATCTTTGTTCCAAAATATTCAGAATTTTGTTCCGAATCACACAACATCCACAGGCTTTAAAACCCCATTAAACCAAATTATTCAAAATGGAAAATCTTCAAAGAACCAGTTGTAAGTTTTTGCCAAAGGGAATTTTTGGGGGTGTGAAGGGGGAGGGAATAAAAAGGATATTTTTCAGCAAACACATTCCACAAAGGCACAACAGACCTTCAAATGTATAAACAACTTATTCAAAGAGAAGCATTTCAAATTTCTGGATAGCCTTCACCATATTGTTACACTGAGTGGCAATGTTAATTGATCAGATTAGACTATTTTAAAATTAAAGAAGTGTTAATTACTGGTTTCATTTTATAAACAAAGAGATTGGATCTCAACATGTTCCTTCCAAGTGGGTTGAAAAGGAGATTTTGCATATAAATGTACTTTATAATTCTAATAAACAGTTTTTAAAATGAAAATTGTTTTTACTCATTTACATGTTGTGTTTTCATGTTGTGCACATCAAGGAAGTTTCAACATCCAGGAATAACCCTTGTTAAAAAGCCCTGAAAGACATTTTGGATCCCTTTCATAATGAAAACAGACCCTATCCAGTGCTCTGCATGCATCCATGCAGATTAACCTTAGAATCACTGACACGTTTTTGAACCCTGAAAATGGCAACAGAAGAATAAAGGTTATTATAACTTAGCCCATTAAATGATAGAAATTGTCATAAATGGGTACCCAAAGCATGACAATATAGTCAGGCACAGGTAAGCACCGTCTCACTTCATCTATACTACAAACCAACCAAGCACAAACCAACTCTCCTCAGAATGCTCTAGCCATGTTAGAGCAGTGCTGTGCCCATGCAGATGTCCTCTGCGGAGAGTCTGGGTATATTAACTTGGGCTCAGCATTGCAATGGCAGGATGGACTAGACCTACGTTGTATCCAGTGGGTGCAGGTTATGGCAAGAATAGGCACACACTGGTCTGCAAGTGGCCAAGTATACATGTTCCTTTCTAGTTTGGCAATTCATAAACTTGCATTAAATTCAGAGGGTGAACTTCTAGTTGGAAGGAGGTCACTAGAAAAATTCCTACCAGCTTCCCAGGGTCCAGGATTTTAGCCAAGTGATACTCCAAAGGCTCTAAGGAATGCAGGAATGCACAGCAGTAGCCGGGACACATGGCACGACCTTAAAGTACTGACCTGTGTGAGGTTAGGCAAGTCTTCCAGGGTGTGACTGAAGCTGGGATATCATGTATTACCAGCCCTATCCTGTGAAGACGTCTGTATTACGAGCTTACCTTCTGACACTGTTGAGCAGCCGTGTGACCAAGGGAGACAATAAAGAATTTGCCTACATCTCTGGAGGTTAATTTCACGTGTCAGCAGGCCTCATCCCATTTCCCCCTGGAAATTTTGTAGGGGTTGGTGACTAGCACCCACAATCATTCTAAGCTGCAGACAAATCCCACTAAAGAAAAAAGTAACATACAGCAAATCACTAATTTTCTGAAATAAGCAAAGAAAAGGTACTTGAAGAAGCTGTGTGTGGTCCTCACCTCACAGATGTAGCATAGGACATAGTTGAAGAAATCCTCACTATTTACTGTAGTATAGGGGACTAGGGCAGAAAGCCGTCAGAAGACCAGAAGTTGAATATAGGGCCCTGTCAGACCTTATCCTCATGAAGCAAGAGGTCCAGAAGCTGTTGGAAGGTGACGGTTGCACTGTGAACTGTGGGGTGGCCTTGGGAACGCCATGTGTCTGACCTACTTCATCTCATTCCAGCAATGACTTTTGTGTTCAAGGTGGGCATTGCTTTCTGACCCGTGGCCAATACCATTGCAAAATGCCTTCCTAAAAGAAAAGAAACATGCAAGCCATTTTGCCTGTAGGAAATGCATGAAAAACTTCTGCATTTCAGCTTGTTGGACAGCCAAGCTGCCTACTTCCTGGGAAGGATCCATGGCCAGAAAATCTAAGTAGAGGCAAATACATAAAAGTCTCCATACTAAAATAGAGGGTTTAACATTTTTTTGAGGATGGCTGCTTATGCTATGTCCTCCTCCAGGTATTCTCAGTTTTCAAAGAGCGGTGACTCCCAGCTCAGCATGTTGTTTTGTGAAACCCATTCTCACATGCACCACTTTCTTTTCTGTACAGAGACCCTTGTTACATTTACATCCAGTAAATGTAAGGTATTGCAGACTTGGTTATTGTAACTTGCTGATCTCCGTTCTAAGCCTAGTTCTGTCTATTTGGGTGGATTCATCTCACTTAATGTTACGCATGAGAAAGCTGTTTAATCCAAGGTACTCATCTCAACTCTGAAGGAGAGAGAATGGCCTCGCCAAAGGATGGCGTAGCCTTTCTGAAATAGCTTTCTAACACAGAAAGAATGAGTCATCTTCCCCTCCGGTATCTGCTGTTTGACTTTGGCTCTAGAAGGAGTTTAGACAACTAACTTATATTAGACACCTTATTTCTGGGTGGCAAAAGTTAGCTGAGATGAATCCTGCCTTCTCTTACTAATAAGACTCCTATTAGTAAAATGAGGCTAACCTTTCCCATTTCACAAAGGTGTCATAAAGCTAAACACACAAACCAAATTTTGAGGGTTTGTCCGACAGTGATAGGACTTGGGTAAGAACCAAAGATAGACAGAGATAATTGCAAAAGAACGATCTTTTTCTATCAAAATGAAGTCCTGACTGAGAAATTTACAGTGGATTGGTTTAGGATTGCCTGAATTATTTTCAGGTGATGTTGCTCCAAATAGGCAGATATTATTACAAGCTTCTACTTGAAGTCTTCTGCTTTGTTTCTTTCCTTGGTATTTGCTTTTTTTTTTTTTTTTTTTTTTTAAGCTAGTCAGCAAGATTCAGTCCCAATTTAGTTTATAATACTGAGGTATTTTTAAAATGGGGGGTAGCAATAGGGGGAGAAGCTCATCTGGACGGTCATTTTCTAAACATATGAAGAAGCATTTTAGTGTTTCCCAAACTGCTGATTTGGATTGCTATTTAACATATTTCCAGTCTGATGCTTAGATTTGAAAATAGGGGACACTAGCAATTTCAGATCTCTCTCTGCTATGCTTAGCAATTACTGCAGTTTGCCAGATGCTTATAAGTGCTTGAATATAAAAGGCCTAGAGGTTCTGGGAACATGCTGCAGATTGATTTAAATGTACTGAGATACTGCTTCAACTTTTTATTACTTCTTTAGTTAGGAAGTGATGAGACTCCTCTGGGCTTGCCTATGGCAGTAAGATCTAAACTTATGTAGATAGACTGGGTGATTTAAAAAGCGAAGAGCTTCTCCTTCTCCCAAATGTTGTTACAATTATAGCACCACAGTAATTGAAGTGGTTGTGAGTGATTGGAACGCAGAGATGGAATTCATTTTCTTTGCTTAAAATCATTTCTATCCCTGTGTCTACAAAAACAGTAATTAAATAGCATTTGCTGGACACTGTTTGCTTGGTAGATACTGGAAGAGGATAACATCCACAGATGCAGTTTAGTAAACTATTAAACCAATGTGAGATTAGTTCTTGAAGCCGCAGGAAAATGGAAATGTAAAGGCCTGATCTAACAGTGGCTGCATATTATCACAAAAGAAATGTTATGACTATCAGTGTTATTTGCCAATACAAACAAAGCAGTGAGGGAGTATCATAACCCGTTACGGCATATAGTTATACCTGTAGGAAAAGAACCTACAACATGTTTTGTTCTGTTTAATTTTCGTATTATTCACTGCCTGTGATCCCAATACTAATAGAAAGAAAACACTAAAAGATGAGGTCGTTTGATCATGTATAGAGTAAATGTGGTTGCTGTAGCACCACTAAAGTTAGGGGAATCTGTGAAATTAGTCTATCATACACTTCAGAAGCTGTCCCACTATTTCTTTTGTACCATATTTTGTACCATTTTGTGCAAATTACCATTGCACTAATATTATGACATGCAGTCATACAAAGGATGAATAGTAACCCAAGAAAAACTTTCTTGGCAACAAAATGAGTGAAGACAAGGCTTTCTTTAGTCCAGATCCTCTGCTTGCATAAATACAGATAAATGTGTGACAGTAAATCTCAGAGGTTATCATCAACTTGTGTGAACTATCTAATTCTCTTTGGAGGTAGTTCATTTTCCACTGGAAATCAGAGGACTTCATTCCTTATTAATCAACCCATCTCAATTTTTGGGAGCTCTCAGAGCACAAGGTGCTTTTACACTCTCTGATGCCTAAAAAAGCAAAAGGATGAAAGGTTCCCAGCTCGAGGAGAGCTGTGAAGCTGCACTTCCAATGTCACATTGCTGTTCCTGTGTGCCATTTTCTGAAGGAGAAGGTTTATGTGGGGCCTTTGTATCGAAAGGTCCCCACTTACTAGCATGGGCCAAGGAGTGGAGGTAAAGGGGAGGGAGGAGTGGGGGGAAGGATATGCCTCCATGCCCTGGAGCTTCTCCAGCAAATCAGCAAAGGAAGCCAGTGTCTCCGAGCTCTCCTTGGCCCTTGTTCTTTCTCTAAGGCCGACACTGACAAAAAAACTGTTGTTTCCTTAAATCTGAGGACCCAGATTGACACAAAATAGGCCTGTACATAAACATGCATACACACACTGGCATAAAGTAGATATGAGAAGACCAAAACATATTCAATAGAAAAAATATATACATTTGGGCAGCCCTCTGCTCTGTCCTCCCCCGCGACTGTCAGGTTTGGGAGCTGTACCAGGTTAACGCTCTGGGCTGCAGAGGCAGCCAGCAGGGTCTGGAGGACCCTTGCTGTGAGCACCGAAGCTCTTCCAAGATGCCAGGGCTGAGGCCAACAGGGAAAGGAGTTATTCTAAAGGCAGCATCAGGTGCTTCTCCTCCTTCCTGAGCCAACCCATCTTCTTGCGGCAGATACCCCTGTGGAGCATTTCCTGCGAGGATCGCAATAGCAAAAGTACAGGGCTCATCTGAATTATGCAAACCATGCAAGGGTTTATACTAAGACTTAAATGCAGTGGATGCCCAAGGAGGACTAAGGACACCTTTGCCATGCATAGGTAGTTTGCCTCCCGTGCTTCAGCTTTTCCTACCATCCTGGTCTTGTGTATAGAGGTAGTACCTATCCCATCGCCTTGTGCTTACAGAGCATACAGCCCACCACAGGATTTTGACCAGAGTCCCACAGCCCCACCTGTAACACAGCTTCACCATGACAACAACAATCCTTGAATCATTCTCGAAGGCTACGCTGCATCATTTAGACACTATGAACTGTGAATAATGGGAAGAAATGAAGAGGACAGTTCTCGCTTAGAACGAGCAGCTTCACAAGCAGGACAATGAACACAGCCTCCTTTTGGATGGATGTGGGTCTCCCTGTCAAAGCCTCTAAGTGGCTCTCGTCTAATCATGTACCAGCACTAAACACAGCTTTTCCTGCTGTGGAGGCACTCTTAAGGCCTCTCTTTCTTCTTCCCTTCTTCTCCCCTCTGTGGAAGTTCTTGGGTAGCTAATAATAGTAGAGTGCGCAGCGTTGCTTTCCCCACTGTGGGGGATTTCTTGCTTCCTTTCTGCACATCTGCCTTGTCCATTAAAGTTACAGGGTTTTTTATCTTTGAGACCTGTTCCCCCCCTGTTAAGTAAGTTGCAAATGTCCGGCAAGTTTAGAAATCAACTGGGAAGAGGGGCAGGCAAAATCATGCATATAGAGATGATCACATTAACGTTTTCCTTTCCAAAAAACAGGCTAAAATGAGGATATTTTAGAATGGTCAGCAACTCTGAAGCCTGACTAACATAGGGCTGGTGATTTCTAGCACCCTAGGTGGCCGAGTAAGGGAAAAACCGTATTGCTCGGTGCACCAAGGCACTAACTTGATGCCTGTGGGTAATGTTAAGATGCCTGAGAGCGGGGCGAGCAGGCTGCGGTGGCTGCTGTGACAGCTGCGAGGGCTTTGTGGGTGGCACCTGGCACCGCCAGCCCCCAGCAGCACCACAGCTGCAGCAACTTGAAACTGCGCCGCCGCCAGTAACCTAGCACCGTGCTGAGAACACGGCGCGGAGGCCCCGCAGCGCGCAGCCAGCTCAGCCCTCGCGCAGTGACTGGGCCCAGCTGGGTGAGGCATGGGATGACACAAGTGGGAAAGGGAAACCAAATACGCCAAGGAGCAGGTCTGCAAAAAAAGCCGTGAGGCTGGAGCTGCGGGAAGGGAGTAGGAACCGCATAGGGAAGTCAATGGAGGGGCAAAAGCAAGGAATGGAAAAAAAGGGTCTGCAAAGAGCAAAAAGCAAGGGACAGAAAGTGGAGATGAGCAGAGAGAATGAGAGGAACTTAAGGGGGTAGAGGCAAAACTGATAAAGAAATGCAAAGTGAAATGTGGGTGGAAAGGGGAATACTTGCAGGTAAATGAGGATTTGAAAGGAAAATAAGAAAAAATGAAGAAGAACCTGGAAATAGTTTACAGAAGTAGCTAGATAACAATCAGCCTTTCAACATCTTTTGAAATAAAGAAGAAAAGGTTTATTGTTTTCTCAAAAAAAAAAACAAAAACAGTTTTGCTCTTTACATCCTATATATGAGAATGATACCACCCCTGTAACTTCTCTGATAAGCTACATTAAAAGAAAGATGGGAAGAAAGGAACCCTGAGAGAATTATAAAGTTGAAGACAGCGGCTACAAACATATAAATGAATACCGGCACTCTCAGACTCCCCAGAAAGCAGATTTTGGGGCTGTTCTCAACGCCACAGTGCACTACAAGCCTGCGGGTGAGGTGCACTCAGGGTGGCTCCTGCCACTCTGCAGAGCCAGGACGGCCCTGTAACGGCAATGGGCAGCCCCAAGCTGGTCCTGCAGGGCTGCAAACAAGAGGTAGAAGGCTGGCTGCACACTGCACGGCCTTGCTCCCATCCCTTGCTCATCAGTCAGCCTCGTGTTAATGCCCTTGGAGTCCACAAGGACGCAGGCACCTCAATCAGGCACCTTTTTAGGTTTTCCAAACACTGTGGCACATGCCAAAATTGTGACAAGTGTAACTTAATCCTCAAAATGACCCATCCTTTTCCAGATGGAGGGGGAATAAGCTAATTTGCAATGGGGAAAAACATCCTTTCCAGATCCCCAAGCTGACAACGAGCCTTGGCAACACCAGAGATGTAGCAATTAATGAAAGGCCAGGGATAAACCAAAATCACAGTGCAGCCTCCAGTCTGCACACCAAACAAGTGTGTTCAATAGGAGCTGATAACTCAGCTTTGGCCTTGTTTCCAGTGCCCATTGGATCTGAGCCCCCAAAATATGTGAACCACCACCCCCACCCACCCCCCCCGGGGTGACTTGTACTGCAGGTGGAAAGTACTGAGAAGCGCCGGGAAGGGAGACCATCTTTGCAACGACTGTCTAAGCAGCTGCCAGCCCAGGCCCGGCGCAATGGAGGAGCTGAGGGTGAATGCAGTTTGCACGCTTCCTGTGTGGACAAAATAGATTTTAACTTTCTTTATGTAAAGCAAACCGATTACATTGCATATCCATTTGCGAATTTTCCACTCTGTGCTTCTTAATAAGGGGCAACAGTGTGTCTCTCTGGGTTCTCCTCCTAAACTACGCTCAGAAAAGTAAGCCGGGAGGAAAAGAATTAGGAAGGCCAAAGTCATTTGTTAAAAGTTTTCCATTGTTTTTACCTGCTCATGAGAGTGATGCCAGAGGAGAGGATTCAAATTTTATTTTTCCATCTGAAGACAGCTAGATTCTGTGTGTGCTGTAAAAGCAGAAATAGTAATTATGCTTTTATGCCTGTTGGAAAGTCGAGCAAAGACTGAGCTGTTTGTCGTGCTGGCTCCCCAGCAAAGCAGCAGATACAGGGGGGCCTGTGGGCCAGCCCGGGGTTTGCTTGCGTGACATACCTTTTTCTGCACGGAGGAGGCTCTGGGAGCATGATGTATTTACTAAGACGTTATCCACAGCATCTTTCCTTGGGAGATTTCTGTTAAAGGTGCAGATGGTGAAAGCAACCACAGGCATCCCTTGGCAAAAACTTGATGAGGCTGGGTAACGCACCATGCAGGCAGCAGTAGCCGGCCCAGCAGAAACCGTCCGGACTTGCTGGAAAGGTAAAGCCCCCGTTCGGCTGAAAGACCATCAGCACAGCACAGAAACCGCAAGGGTGAAAGGGACTCTCACGGCAGGTGAATTAAAATATATCATTTGACCCTGAATTCTTCCAACTCAAAAACTGCCGAGGGTTTGCGAAGCCTGCGAAAGTGCGTAGTGTGATCAGCCGGGGAAGTGGGCAAGGTCAGAGGCTCAGGAGAGCAACCCCTCTGCCCCCCGGCAGCATTCAGCACCGCATGCCATGTACCGAGGCAGGATCTGCCGCCCGGCCCGGCCGCCCCGTTGGTGTCCATGCCGGCTGGTGCAGAGCCCCGCAGCAGCACCACCGGCCCTGCTCCCCAGTAGCGTTGCTGCAACAGCGCTGGTGAGTACGGTGGGCCTCCAAATTCCCCTGCTCAGCCGGCTGCCACACCATCGGGCACTCTTCCTCCTGTCCAGATTGCTAATAAAGTAGATTTACCAACACAAATGTCTATTTTAGAATAATAGGTTTGGAACTATATTATTTTCCTTTTTTTTTATTTTTAAATGAGCGTTTTTTGGCAGCACAGTACAGTGAAGAAATCAAAGATAAAGTGCCTGCAATTGCCCAGGTATTCACATTAGCACTAAACACAGTGTGCTGCCATATGAATCACCGAATAATTCAGAACATTATGCTATAATGAAAAGTAACCTATTTTTTTATATGTCTCAAAACAATAATAGTATAATTCACCTAAAAAAGAGACAAGAAATTCCATGCCACTAAAATATAGTAGAGAGATGAAAACTGAGCACCCATCATGCTAAGCGCAGGCAGATGCCTGGAAAACACTGAGCATGTTATGAGCTTCCCCTGGGACGAAGGCCAGTTATAAAGGAACAGGACTGTAACGTAACAGCAGACTTTTCTCTTTCATGCTATGTGTCAGATTGCTTTAGAGTTTTCATTCTCCTGATTTAAAACATCTTCCAGGCAAACTTAAACAAAAAATCTCTCTCCTTGCAGCCACATTTTTTGTGATAACTTTACAGGGTTTTTTTAAAGAAAACAATAATAACCACAGTTTTCTTAATTCCTGGCATCTGTGTTTAACTCAGCTTAGAATATAGCACACTTAATGCACTCAGATAATGGGTACAGAATGAAAACATACAGGTAATTTTTTTTTTATTAATAGTAAAGTCCAGCCTTTCACAGATCCAACTTAGTACTATACAGGAGCAAGACCCTGAGGTAGTCAAATTGCAAAATCCCTATCAAATTGAGTGGTGGAGTATCAGACTAGTGCACTTCCTGGCTTTCTTCTTCTGTGTCACTAGCTTTCTAAGAAATCTGTGAACTGATCATAGTTGTAAGGCAAAAATTTTTCATCAGCATTCACAAACCTAGGCTTAGCAGGAAATATGGAAATCTTAGCAGCATAATTCTGATCTAAAAAGCAATGATTATTATCCTGCTCAATTGGGTCTTTTCATTTACAGCAGGAATAAAGCAATTTTTTCTTGCATTTCAGGAGTATACCTTGGCTTGGGTTTGGTTTTCTGGTGAGGCAAAGTGGGGCTTCCATAAAAATGCTAACAAAATGTAAAATGAATTGATCTATTCGCATTTCAAAGGGAAATTAAAAATTTTCACTGGAAACATGAGTATAAATAAACTCAGCCCAAATGCTATTTATTTAATTGTTTTCAAATTTCTTTAACGTTTTGAGTGTTTGGCTTCCTTAGTGAAGAGAAATAGCCACAACCCTTCCAGCTCTCACTTTTTGTTCTTTGATACCAACTTTTTGATTTTGATGTAAACCTTTTCCTACTACCATTCTCCAGCTCAAGCCCAAATGGAGGCAGCAGCCCCCGTGTGCCCCCACCATGGGGCAGCAGACCTGGCTGCCAGCCTCGCGCCCCCTCCAGCGATGCCCTTGCTCTCTCACCAGGCGTCAGAAAAGGAGCAGCTCTTAAATTAACCACTCGGATGCCCCAACCGCAGGAAAAATCCTTTAGTAGCATCAGGAAGGATACACCGAAATTAGAAGGGGTGAGGGGACGGGCGGCACGGGCCCCAAGTGCCACCTCGGCCACGGGAAGCCTCCAGCTGGTGACCGTGCACAGGCCGCGCAGGAACCTGCTTCAGCAGCTGCAGGCAAAGGGTAAAAGGGACAAATTTTGAAGTGTAAACCCATCATGTGTTTGGTATGTAGCATTATCTCACACCTCCTCCACAGCAGCAGCTTGGTCCTCTGCTTAATGATGTGATCATTAGGGACAGCAGTTACTTCCAGATGTGACAGCAGGTGGAAACCTATTTTGCAAGCTGCCAGAAAAAGCAAGGGCAGGCAACAGACCTTTATAATTACGGTGACCCAACGCACACCCATTAACGCAATAGTACAACAGTGCAAATTTAGCTTTCATTTGCTCAAATTAAATCTGTTTATAGAATAAATTGCCCACAAAGAAATACAATAGTAACTCAGTTTTAAATCTTTTATGTGTTAATTATTTAACATTGCAGTAATTACTGTTCACTGTCATCAAAACAATGGATACAAAAATATCCCTTAGGCGTCCCCTTTTTATAGGCTCTATGTTCAAAAAAGCAATGCTGCCGATATTCACATTTGTTACCAATAGCGTACTCATTTGCACAGTCCTCACATGTTCCTGCTTGGTGTTTGAACTGAAAGTGTAGCCTCACTGGCTTTGCAGCCATAGGAAACCTCTGAGCAAGCCAATATTTACTGATCAACAGTTTGTCAGGAGGAGGGACAGGGGGAGGAGATAAAACGTTTGGCACTTGGGGTCTCGCTTGCCCATTAAAAACCAGGCTGGTAAATGGACTTGTCAGGGAAGCTCTTTGTGCCTTGGTCAAACCCCTCTGAAGCCCAGGTGGATCTGCTCATGTGGACACAGTTGTCAGGATAAGGGCTTTGCCTTTGGGGAAATACAAGTGGCAGTAACAAATCTACAGTAATGTGGTAGCTGCAAAAAACCACCAAGTTCCTGGAATTATCCCACAACAACTCCTCAGTTTTAGCAATTAATTTCCAATAAGAAGAAAGAGAGGAAGACAGGGAGGAAGCTCTGCTGAAACGACACTAGAAATAGTCATTGTCGAAGCTGGAGGAGCGAAAGCGTTCCTTGTATGGGAGAGAAAGTGCTGAGTAAATGCAGTGATGTCCCAGTGCCAAGAAGGCTTACACATGTCCTGACAGAGAGTTACAATTCAATAATGACAGCTCAAAATCAAGAGATAAGGTTCAAAATCAGCTAATGCAAGAGATAGCTAAACAAGACATTTCCTCAGCATTAATTATGGCACAATTTTCTTTCGAGAAGAAAGGCCTGCATGATTGTTTTTTTGCTGATGGGAAACTCTAGCAGGTATTAGATCTTAGCCAAGAAATTTCACCCATTGAGAATCATCTACATCATTTCTTCCCAGACAGTCATGCTCTGCCGTGGCACTCCTGTTTTCTGCTTGCATGCCCTTCTCCAGTCCTCTCTACTCTCTCTCATTCCTCCTTGTGGTGTTTTACTAACCTTTGAGCACAATGGGACTATGCCCTAGTCCATAACTGGGACTTTCAGAGACAAAGTAGTTCAAGCAGGAAAAAATCATAAGAGAAAAATTGTTCCAATAACCCCAGTGAACTGCAATGATGAACACATCCAGACTGTGCTTCCCTCCCCAAAGTGATGTAGTTCCAGTAAAGCTGGTTCAATTACTTTAGGATTAACTGACATAACTGGATAAGGAATCTCATCCATAAGGCCTGATCTCTCTCAAACCTGTGTTTGCAGTCCATTTTGTATTGAAGTGAGGTGAGAATCAAAAGGAATTCTCTATTTGTACTAAGACTATCTCTTCTTGCTTAAATATGATCCATTGTTTGTCCTTGCTGTATTTTTAAGTCAAAAATATTATGAGCACTTGGGTTTTTGCTGTGTATTGAAAAACAGATATCTGTAAAATAAAGAGCAGAGTCGCAGCCCCAGGAGTCACTGGGAATTTCACCTTGAGTTCTGGGGGGTCCATCCTGTCACCCAAGGTGTCTAGGGAGGACTCGTAGAAAAAGTCATTAGAGAGCTGGCTGGGAAGTACAGAAAAAATAAAACTGAATATTGGGATCAAATGAATTTGAGTCAACACTGTAAATGGTCATGAAAGAAAGCAACAGAATACAACATTATATTTAATAAGTGGATTGTGTGCTTCTTTGGTAGTGCCTTCAGTTCAGCCAGTGTGTGAAATTTTGTTTTGAATACCTTTCTTTTAAAGACAACAGCAAACTGGAGACATTTTAGAGAGTAACAAAAAGGACTAAGGCTTTGGAAAATTATAAAGAGAAGTTATTCTAGAGAGACTCCAAAACAATCCAGAACAAAGAAGATGGAGTGGAAATACATTAATCGCCTCCACAGCCCTGTAAGGATGCTAGCAAGGAAATTGGGACTGGGACACCATCTATCAGTAAGAAGAGAAGTAATGGGATTTGGGTTAGATATGGAGAAAATTATGAAAATAAGAGTTATGCAATGGAGCAAGTTGCCAAGGGAGGCTGCAAAATTGCTTTCTGTGCATTTATTCAAGGTTATACGTGACAGCCATCAATTAAGACAGGTTTAAGAACAACTAAATTAATCCTTCTGTAGAGGGGAGGGCTGGGTGACCCACTCCAGGTCTGCTCCCTACAAAAAAGTTCCTATGCGCTATTTCAACAGAATTAATGACCTGCTTACTTTGTTGCACAGAAAATATTAATATTCATTGCTTATCTGACATTCGCAAACTAGAGAGAAAGACTCTCTTCTCAAGTATACTATTAATCTGCCCAGGTGTCTGGAGTAGAAAGTGTGGCTGCAATATAATTTGGAGAAGAGAGCAAGTAAGCATAGAAAATACTAAAAGGGGGGTTGCACGATATGTCATTCATCTTGAGAGGTCATCTGTCATCAAGTAGCTTGCAGCGCAAGACTGATCTTGTCACCTACAGTGGAAAATTATTTCCATCTTTATTGAAAATACCTCATTTGGCCAAACAAGGGCAGAAAAACAAGCAGCAGCAGCAGCAGCAGCAGCAGCAGCATGCAGAACTGTTTTATATGCAGCTATGTGATTTCTGGCCCATCTTAGACTTTTCTGCCCCTGAGGCAATGCTCCAAAATGTTATCACTCATTTTTGCCTGAAAGGTTAGCCAATATCTGGGGCCTCACAGGTTGTTTCTCTTAAAAGGCGATGGGGTCAGTTCCTTCTTTGACACGGCCTTGTTTATTTACAAGGAAAGTAGCAATGCCTGGTTTCCTGACCACAGAAGGCTCAAACAAGAGGAGGCGTTTTCCTCCTCAAAATCCCAAGGCCGTTGTTCCAGTTCAGCTTGCATCCTGCCTTTGGGCAGCAGTTTCCACCTAATCAATTATTGCTAAACAAAGGGTCTTTCCATTGCTCCCTTGTTTAATCTGAGGGTCATTTAACTGTTCCCCTGTTTAATCTCAGTGGTAGTTGTCCAGCATGCCTATCAGGCCCAGTGGTCACACAGGGATCAAGTGTTTGCTTCCCAGCAAGTTGTGAGTATAAAATTTGGGCAAGTAGAAACAGCTAAAGCTTCAGGTACCTTCTTGCTTTTTCAACATTGCACAGAAAGCAAGCTATCCTCAGGAAAATTAGAACGAAGCAGTATTAGGAGATAAAAGCATGGTAACTCTCGGGGATACAGCAGTGTTTTCACCTACATATAGTAAGGTGCAGAAATAGCCTGCCAGCATGATCTCTGGTTCCTATCTCAGGTCAACAGGCTCCCCCTTGGTATTCAGTTTGAAAGATTGTGTGTCCTTCTACTTTAGCCTCAGGACAGGAGGATCCATGATGCAACTGCTGAAGAGGAGCATATGCTCTTCGGTGTTTACCTACCTTAATGATAGGTTGTTTGCTTCACCACATAGCACCTCTTTAGAGAGATTTTCAACAAATCAAGGGACTGAAGATCTTGCACCCTACCATCATGCTCCAAAGCATGTTATTATATCCCACTTTTGCTGGCAGTTCTTTGAAAAACATGTACTCCAAAAGTGTATAAAGGTGTATATACATGCCAAAATGCATGTATATACATGCCTGCTCAAATAGCAATAGTAATGCATGCTCAAATAGCTTCCTACACATTTTTGCCAAAAACAAAGACCATATCTCCACCATCATCTCATCACACGTCTCCTATTTTTAGTCATATTTTTATTGGAAGAATTTCTTAATGTAGTCTTGGCCCCTTTTATTAGCTTGACAATGCTTATATACCTATGATGCTTATATAGCAAGAACTAACAAAACTGGAAAGTTTGAAATTTTACAGATTAGGCTTTGCTCAAATAGATCTATGTGCCTCGTGTTGCCATGGACTGGCTCAAAACCATGTCCAGCCTCATCACTCTACTTCAAATGTACATTGTTTGAATGCTGCAAACATGTACTATAGGATTTGTTTAAGTGTACTCAGACATATGGCCTCCGGCACTTCCATCACACACATATCACACGCTAGACTGCATTTACCCTGCATGCAGGACTGACTAAAATCAATGTGCAAAGCAGACACAGAGCAGACATGCCTCTGCGGACTCCCCAGGATGTTCATTCATTGCTAATCTGGTGGAAAGATGTTAGTCAACTGTGCGAAACAGCACCCTTCCTTCTAGCCTTCCCAATCGAAGTCTGTGTGCCTAGGACAAGCAGCCTGCCATCAGGCACCCAGACTGCGGAGTTACAGGAAGGCTTACACGCTGGAGCCCTGCATTGATTGGAAAGCCTCTGTCACACTCCTACCACTGACTCAAGGGCTGGCTCTTTGCATTATAAAAGCACCATGAGTATACTGAATACCAGAATGTGATCATCCTTGCTATGCCAGAGGGCTTTTGGCCACAGAATTTATGCTTTTGGTATATCTCTTACAATAATTCAACTTCAAGCTCTAAGAACGCTCCAGGTGGCAATCTGAGGCATCATCTCTCATTAAGTCCCAAAGAAGACTGTAAAGGACTGTGAGCCACAAAACACTGCAAGGTCGTGATAGCACCTGCCTCCTGCAGGGACTCTGAGAGCTTGTGGTACTGATACTGGAGCTGATGCTCTCAGACATTCATATTCCAGGATCTGCTGCCTTGATACCAGACTCAGTTTCCCAAGAAAGATTATCCAAGAGATTATCTTATAATATCAACTCAGTTTCCTTCATACCCGTTATGCCAGTCATAGAGAAATGATGTTTCTCTGCCACTCAGATCATTTTATTCCACTTTGGGAGTGTATCTACCAGATAAGCTTACAGTATTAACATACTGCTGAGAGAAAACTTTTTGAAAGTCAGAGTAAATAACATTATTTCTATCTTGATGTCTCAGAGATATCTATTATCCTGGCCTTCTGGCTCTCTTTAAAAAAACTCTTGATTTTGTATTTTTTCTGCCAATGTCCATCTGGTATCCTTCTCTGCATCTAAATCTCCTACTGAAAGTCACTCCGTCTTTTCCCATCCACTGTCACCTAAATCCAAAACCCTTTTCTCAGTTTCTTCCCTCAGCATGAAAAAAATCACTGTATAGTTCAAGACATAAATATGACAGGATATGCCACTGGTCCCCATTCAAACCCCATGCAACTGGCAAAATCTTTTCTGCTTTCATAAAAAATTGCAGCCACTAAGAGAACTGGGCAGATACAAATTCCGGTGGCAGCAGCTTTACATGCCACACTCCAGACAGCTAAAATAGCTCTCGGGACACACCCCACATTCCTATCTAAGGTAGCCCCAAGCTTACATCTAAATTAAAACACCTGTCAAATGCCTTTATCATGCCCAAATTCTTACTGAAGAACATTGCAAGCCTTGGATGGTGCAGGACCCCAGCATTTAACTGCAAGACACCAAAACCCTTCTCAAGAGCATCTCCCAAGAGAGCAAAGAATCACCGTTTCTGTTCAAATGAGGGCTTTCAGAGCTTGTTCTGACCATGTTGCAGGTTGCCATTCCCCACTTAAATTTCTGGCTCCATCCTGCAGGCTCAGTCCCCTGCAGTCTGCAGCAGATTTCTGTACGACAGCCACTACCCGTTCTGTACCGAGTGTTGTGAAACACAGAAATACAGAAGTGGATGCACTCGAAGAAGTAGATTTTTCTTACCTGACAGTAGCTGATGTCCAGCCTTGCCTGTCTCTGTCTTATAACCTGTACTGAAGCGTCTGTGTTAGGTCTGTGGCGGCACCTGGACCTGAGCAGGGTTGTATGCCTGGAGTCCAGCAGCAGCAGCAGGATGCTCATGCCAGCTCTGGTTGATGCTGTCACATTAGTGACAAAAATTAATGGTCCTCAGCAGGACCAGTTACCTGGGGTGCATCTCCACAGCCGTGGCTACACTGCTGCTGACCGGAGATCTGGTTCAGGGTTTGTGCTCAGCCTCAGAAGACACCAATGGCCAAATTGCCCAGCTTCACTCACATCAGCTGCCAGACCTATAGCTAGACAAAGTATTTCAGAGAGCTCCAACTAATGTAGAATAACTCTTTATTTTTAAGCCCTCATTCTCCTTTTATTTATTACCAGAGAGTATTGGGAGTAACTCTAATGCAAGTGTATGTGTAACTGAGGAGGAAATCAAGCTGTTAGAGCACAAATGTGTGCTGCCCAGGTCCATGTGTAAAAATAATGTCCTGAATTTTAAAACCACTGAGCCCTTAGCAGCTGTCACTGCAATCACTAAACACTGGGATTTCTGTAAAGAATAGTGGGGGGTAAAACACTAACAGCACTTAGGACACGAGCTGTACTAGTGACTTTGGGATGAAGGATGCTCGCCTCCTGTCTCTGACTAGGAGAATGTCACCCTTTCTTTTGCAGTTCCTATCATTTCTTCCTTCCCTTCGTTCTTTCAGTGACATTTAGTAATGGCATTTCACTAAAAATCTTTCAACAAACCCTAATTTCTGGGAGCGTGTTGAGTCTCCCTTTTTATCCCATTTCCTGAGAACATGTGTGTCACAGGATGCTACGGCTGCAGTCCTGCTGTTCTCATGATGAATGCCTGCTAGCAGTAATGGGCTGTGTGAAATGGATAGCATGGATGTTACTGGCAAAGACCCCTTTTCTTAGACCCTCATCTGTGTATCAAAAAGAAGCTTAATGGATTACAAAAAGACTTTTCTAAGTGTCAGAAAAAGAGAAAGAAGCCATTAAGGTTCTTTTTTTTCCCCCTGCATAAAATCTTTAGGAATATGCTTAAAAAAAGAAGTTGAAACATTTTAGGGAAAAAAAGTATCCTTCTTGGAATATTAAATCTCTAGCAGTTTAAAGGAGACAAACAGCCAAATTGTATTTCAGTGCCTTTACTTCTGTAATACAATGCTCATGCAGCTAATCTACCATGTTAGCTATTTCTCAATGTACTTTTCCATGTGAAATCTGAGGGCCTCTTTCCAGTAGGAAATGGTGTCATTATGCTAAAACAATTTCACTGACACAAGCCTCCAAAGGAGATATAAGGCGCTGAACAAATTGGTATATTTGGTTCTGATACCATCCCAAGGGCACTGCCCTGATGAAAGCTGCATTTTATACCAGGAGTTCCACTATCAATGGGAAATTTGGGCAAATTTACAACTGTTTGCTTAGGATTCCTACAAAAACATTCTCATGATGTCTTGTGGACCAAGATGAGACTTTGCTATCAGTTAAGCAGTGATTCATAAATGTTACTGCTTATTATGTTTCTGTATGATACGTAAATCACTCATAATTTCACTGACCGTAGAGAATGGTCTTCTCCTCTCTGTAGTATTTCTGTCAGAGCAAAGTAGTAAGAGTCAGAGCAAGGAGCTAGTTGGGACATTTCAGTTGATTTTTTTTTAAGATGGCAAAAGGCCTTTTTACATTAAAATATAAAATTTTATTGAAAAAGTCAAACTTTCTGACAGACTGCATGGAAACTTAAGCAGTTCATTTGTTCTGTCTCCAGTGTTTGGCTTCTCGGTTTCTTTTGCCCTCCTCCTCCATTTCTGCCTTTTGAAAAAGAGGAAAACTGTCACTTTCTCCATGTTGGGACAGTGTTGACATGACAGTGCTTCTGTACAGATAAAATGTGTAGGGGACGCGTCTCAAAGGGATATTCCAAATTTCAGTTCCTCCTTGGAAAGCACTTTAATCGCCTGTGATATAGATGTGAAATACCACTTTTGCTAATGCCAGTGCTGACCAGAGGTACTTTTCAACCTGCTAATAATGAGCATCGGTGTAAAAGCACAGAGATGCCTGATTGCTAGCTGAGTAAATGATACGATGCAGTCGTCTCTGAAAGGTGATGAAAGGGAAGAGCTGTCTATTCTTTGCATGTTTTTTTTTTCTGGTTCTCCAGCACTTGAAAAAACTGCCCTGGAAATAATAATACTTCCTGGTGTCAGACAGCTTGGGAATCTGACAAAAGTCAGAGGCGAGGAGATGTCTTCCCCCCACCAGGCCCCTTGTCTTGATAACAGAGGAAAGCTCTGTTCCAGACCCAATTCAAAGTATTTATTTAATTACTGTATTTCTTTTAGATTGGACAAGCTGACTTCTAAGGCATACTGACTAATGTTTTCAGAAAGAAAAGAGCCCTGCCTTGCTAGATTATGTCTGTTGTGTTGGCGCTCACTCAACAAAGAAAAAGAATGGTAAAGGGCTGGAATTGCATTAGAAAATGTCCTCTCAGGCCAGCTTTCTGGGATAGCTTTGAACTCTCACTCATCATTATTTTATGCACCCAGTCTTCTTTGTGCTTGTAGAAGGGGGGAAAGCAAAATACATGAGACTTGCCTTTAGGATTTTTAATCAAAGCTGCAACTCTCCTGATTGCGGCAGTGGATTTTTGAGCTCTGAAGCAAGTGGGTAAATTAAAATCCCATGTTCCTGTGGGCTATGAACAGAGCTGCTTGAAATGCTCTTTAATGAGCAGAGCCTGTTCCCACTGTCGGAGCGGGGAAGCTCAGCCCATGCCGTGTGCAGGAACAGACAGGAGACCTCAGGCTGCGGGCACAGACTCGCAAATGGACCACGGTCTCCCTCCCGTGTGGGGCAGGGCCTCACCCGAAGCACCTGGAAGTCCTCAGGAAGTTTCCAATGGGCTTTCATCAGATCCAGCTAAGCAGGACTGAGTCCCAGAGAAACCAGTAATGCACGCAGCAGAGGAGGCAAAGCGCCAGTTGTGTCGAGAGGCCCCTTCCCCGCACATAGCACAGTCCCCCAAAATGCCAAAAACCAGCACAGGTGCATCTGCTCTCCTGAAACACTGTGTACCAAATTCAGCGTGAAAATAGGATGGACCACAAAGAGACTTCCCAGTTGGGTTCATAGCTTTTCTAACCCCCCCAACCCAAAATACTTCACTAACCACAAGGCCAAATTTGGAAGATTGTTCCCCTCCTCAGTCCCCTTTCTGCCAGACCATTTACACGCAATCGCCGCACTTGCGGGATCGGATTTCCAGCCAGAAGTTGTGCATCGACCGATCCGTCGCTGTGACTGCCCGGGGGCAGACAGCCCAGCTCGGGGCACCCAGTGCAAACCCGGGGCCGGGGCCGCCCGGGGGCTGGCAGGTTTCGGGCTGCGGGCAGGGCGGCGGCAGCCCCCGACGGGAGGGGAGAGGCGAGGGCGCATCTCCGCACCCCCGGGAGGAGGCTGCCCGCGCTCCCCGCTCCCTCTGCCCCCTCCTCCCCATCTGTTTGCTATAGGTGGCGGAAAGATCACGCTGTCATTAAAAGCACATCCCCTCCATTTGTGCCAGCGCCGGGAGGAGAGCGAGGGGGAAGAGGCACGTCGAGGCCGCAGCCCGCTGCCCGCGCTGCCGCTATGCGTGTCGCCGCGCCCGGCGGCCGCCGCTGCCCGCCCGCCCCGCCGGTGCCCGGCCGCTGACCGCCCCGCCGGGGCCCGGAGCCGCCCGCCCGCCCGCCGGCGATGGGGATGCTCGGGGTGAGTCGCTCGCCGCGCCCGGGCTGGGGCTGGGGCTGGGGGCGGCGGCGGCGGGGCTGGCTGCGCCGCGTCTCTTGCACCTGCCTTTCAAGCCGTGCTAGAGCGGCGCCCGGCGCCCCCGCGCTGGGGGCAGCGGCGGGGGGTGCGGAGCCGCACGCCGCTGCGCGCAGTCACGCAGGGCGCGGGGGGCGCCGCGGGTGCCGGGGGGCGCCGCGGGGCTCCCCCGCTCCGCGCCTCGGTCGCTGCCACCCCCGAAGCCGGCGGGAAGACCCGCGGGGGGCTGCGGGGGGCGCGGAGGGCGGCTTCGCCTCCCGAGAGCCACGGGCAGCAGCCGCGCCGCCGCCCCGCGCGCGCGGAGCCCCGCGCAGGGGCCGCTCACCATGTCCGTGCTGTCGCCCCCTCGCCCAGGTGCCCGCTCACTCGTGTCCCGGCCCCCGCGGGATCGCGGCGCAGCTCCCGCCGCCCTGAACCGCGGCGCCGCCGAGCTGGACATGCCGTGAGTAGCCACGTACCGCGGGGGCAGGTGTTAAATGCGCGGTGCCGGGACTTCTGCCCCCCCCCGTTACGAGGGCGCAGGGTAGCAGCGAGTAGGGACATATCGGGGGTTGCACGCCCGCGCTGCCGCCCCGGCGCGCGCGGAGGCAACACGCAGAGCAGAAGCAGTTCGTGCTGGGTTTCAGGGAACAGAGATTGTATCACCGGGGAGCAGTTAAGGCATCGCACGGACCTTCTACAAAATAAACCACAGCGTGTTTAAAACCCATTAATGCTTCTTGCATGTGTTTGACTTTTACCCACTTACATGTTCATTTAATTTCGCCTTGTTTTGGTCCTGTTCCCGGCGTGCCCCATCCGTAGCGGGGCCGAGCAGGCGGCGAAGGCGCTCCGGCCGCTCTTTAGAAACCATCGCTATGATCCCGGATCGGGGCCCCCGCTGCACCCGGTCTCACTTCTTCGCGGGGAGCGGCCGCGCAATCCCCGCTCTCCTGCGCGGGGCGCGGTGCTGCCGCGCGCCCCTGCCCGCGCGGGCGGCGCGCGCCCCCTGGCGGCGGCGCGGGGCGGAGCGCGCCCCCCTCCCTGGCGGATCTCGGCGCAGCCAATCGCGGCCGCGGGCTCCGCGCCAAGTCGCCGCGGGGGAACGCGGGCGCGGCTCTGATTGGCCGCGCCGCCGCGCACGGGCGAGTCACGTGGCGCGGCACGGCCCGGGGGCAGGCGGGGCCGCGGAGGCGCTGCGCGGCGCGGCGCGGCGCGGCGGGGCGGGGCGGGGCGGGGAGGAGGAACAGGCTTCCCGCAGCGCGAGGCGCGGCGCGGCGCGGCTCGCGGGCGGTGGGAGGGGGCGGGGCCTGGGCGGGCCGCGCCTATGGGCGCGGCGCGGCGCCTTGATGGACGTGGCGGGGGGCCAATGGGGGGCCGGGGCGGGCCAGGCCGTGAGCGGCGGGCGGCGGCGGCGAAGTGCAGTGCGCGGGGCGCAGCGGTGCGGAGGGCAGTGGGGTTGCGGGGCGCTGGGGGCCGCCGCCTCCCTTGCTGGGTGGGGCGGTCGCTCACCCGCGCCCTCCCTTTGTGCTTGTCTCTCTCTGCCGCCATGCCGCGCCGCGCCGCGCCCGCTCCGCTGTGGCCCCGCGGCCTCCGCCCGCGCCGCTAAAGCAGCAGCAGTAGCAGGAAGCAGCGAGGAGCCGGAGGGGGCGGCCCGCCCGCCGCCCCATGCCGCGGCCCCGTCCCGCCGCCTGCCCGCCCGCGATCTGCATGGACGGGCATGGGGAGAGCAGCGCCCTCCCGCGCCGCCGGGGCTGAGCCGCCGCCGCGCCGCCGCCGCGGGCCGCCCGCCGCCCTCGGCCTGCTCGCCGCCCTGGGGCTGCTGCTGCGCGCAGGTACGGCCGCCGCCGCGCAGCCTGCGCGGGCGCCGCGGGGCGGGCGGGGCGGGCGGGGCGCGCAGCGCGGAGCGGAGCAGCGCTTCGGGGGCGCGCTGTTTTCCTTTTTTCCTGTTTTCTCTCCGCTTTGAATAGCGGCGCTCTCCGCCGGCCTCACGGCGAGGGGGGAAGGGGGAAGGCGCCCCGCAGACCCGGCTCGCGTCTCCCTTTCGGCCAGAAGCCGCCTGGTCAGGTTTTAGTCCTGTGAAAGTGCTGCGCTGCGGCCTAAGTGCTCCTCAGTGCTTTCCGATCCTAATGAAATAAGCTGTCTGCTTAGGTGATTGCAAGGCTGGCTCGTCTGAATTCAGCCAAATTTCTCTTCGCTCCCCCAGTCAGACCGAGAGCCCCCCGAAAGCAGTGCAGCAAACTTCCCCAGAGCTGCAAGGGGCGCAGAGCGGCACATTTGTTATGCTATTTGATAGCTTGCCTTGCCCACCTAGGCTGATTTTCATGTGACTAAAATATTATTGCAAATCGTACCCTAAAGTGTAATAAAAGTTTTCGATGCATTGAAAGTCAGGCTCTGAACCGACTTGGCCTATTTCAGTTTGCTTGGTATATTTCTTCCTGGTCTGTGATCATGGTTTTGATTCCCCCCCCCCCTTTTTTTTCCTTTTGCAAAGCTGCATATCACTTGCACAAAGATCAAGTGAGAAACTTACTGCTTGCTCCAACACTTCATGATTGTGCTTGGCTACGGGTTAGAGACTTTTTCCTTTACCCTGTGTTGTCTTGGGATTTTGACAGGAGATGCACTTCATTGCCATTATAAATTCATGGATCGGATATTCTGGGTGCATTATGTGAGTTGCTATACAGGCAGCTCAGCTAGGGATGAGCAAAGAAACTGCTAATATACTCTCGTCACTGTGTGAATTGCAGAAAACAACTGCATTTAAAAATTAAAAGTCCTACGTTACTGTTCAGTCTTTTTTCACTCCCATGTCTCTGGCATTTACCAGTGTTGTAATTGGGCTGTTAAGACCAAACTGAGGCCAATCCTATTTTACTTTGAGGTCAGGAAGAAGGTGGGAGACAGTGTAGAGGGAGGGATTTGAGGGGAGGGAACAGAATAGCTGTAAAATATGCTGTATTTTCCTTTTCCCTTTGTTCACACTTCCATGTACTTTTCTAAGTATTTTTTTGTTGTTCTTTGTTTTATGACCATTTGGAATCATAAACGAATGTATACACAGCTGAATTTTATAGGTCATAAAAGGAACAAATAAGCACAGCATGTCTTTAGCACATAGTTCTTGGTGCTGGACAACTATTGCGTGAAGTCTTGCACGCAGTCTCTGTGCACTTCCATGTGCTGTAATGGCCGTCTTTGGCTGGGAGGAAACCTGATTTATCGTTTGACTGATGTCCCCCTCGTTTTAACCCCTGTGCAATGTGTGCATCTGCATTTCCTTTACTGCAGTGTGCAGCCCTGTTTGTTTTTTTTCTGCCCCTGGTGAGTTGCTCTGTGTAAAAGCTGCCCTCAGAAGCCTGGTGCGACCTGCCCCGAGAAGCTGGACGGATTTCAGGTCGTGACAGTGAAGGCTATGAAAGGGAGGGCTGTAAAAATGCCAGTTTGCTTGCTGGGATGGTAATTACATTTTCTTTGTGGAAATCGGGTGACCAGATAAGGTGCAACTGGTTTGTTCATGTAAACTGAACTGTGTAGCTCTTGCTTGAGTCTCATGAGTGCTTCAGGCTTTGGTTGTGAGAGGTTTTTTTCACCCCTTGTCTCATTATTTTCCGTAGGCTGTAAGAGGTGCTATCGCAGTGTTTGGATTCCCTAGCTGGCAACCTGAGCTTCAAACAGCTGTGGGTTTTCTTGCTATTTAATCACAGAAAGCAAGCAATGAAGCTTAAGTGCCAGGGAAGCAAAGCAAACTGAGTTTATGGCTTGCTTCCCTCTCCCTCTCCTGCCCCCCCCCTTTTTTTTTCCTGCTTTCTCGAAGAGGAGCTTTGATCCCTACTTCATTCAGTTGGTTTCTGTCTAGACCTGTACCACTTGCCTTCTTTTTCACATCCTTCTCAGGAACAGGATTCTGTTTAAAAAGTTTAGTAACGTGTCCTGTAAAGCACTGAAAGACTAAATAGAGACTTGCTTATTGACTAAGTGATTAACTTAAGCATAGAATTGCATCATCATCTTGATATCATCTGGAAAAGAAATGCTAGGCTCGTACTTGGCAGGAGTTAATGCTCTTAATCCATTACTTGCTATTGTCTAGATGGAAAATAAGTCATGCTTGGGTCATCTCAACCTTTGAGAGAGAGACGCTCTGTATTGCTATCTTCCACCTTCCCCTGCCAAATGCCACCCTCCCAGCCCTGTTTTCCCCACTATAGAGCGTTTCCCCAATGGGTAAGCCCTGTAAGTTGTCTTTAAGTTGTTTTTTTGCAGTACCTGTGGGCAGGAGAGGGGAGGTGTACGGATTGCAGTCCAAGAGACTTGCTTGATTTCTCTCTGCCTTCTATTTTGTGCATAGGTGACTGCCAGCTGCAAACACATTGTCGAATCCAGAAGTGCACCACAGACTTTGTGTCCTTAACTTCACATCTAAACCCGGCTCTCGATGGCTTTGATTTGGAGTTCTGCAAGGCCCTGCGGGCATACTCGGCCTGCACCTACCGCAACTCCAAAGTATGCCGGGGAAACCTCGTCTACCATTCTGTGGTGCTTGGGATCAGTGACCTCATGAGCCAGAGAAACTGCTCCAAGGATGGACCCACATCCTCTACCAACCCCGAGGTGATCCAAGATCCCTGCCACTACAGTGGCCACGCAGGAGCCAGGGACTACCGGGGAGGGGAGCAGACTTCTCCTCCAACTTACCTATTTTGTGGCTTGTTTGGTGATCCTCATCTGAGGACTTTTAAGGATCACTTCCAGACATGCAAAGTGGAAGGGGCTTGGCCTCTCATAGACAATAACTACTTATCAGTTCAAGTGACGAACGTGCCTGTGGTCCCAGGATCCAGTGCTACTGCTACGAATAAGGTATGGATTGCTCTTAAACACTGCGTACGCATACAGACAGAAGTGGAAGGCCGAGACAGTAGAGTGAGCCACTAAACCCTTACGAGTTAAGGGGTTGCAATAGGTTGAGAATGTTTTAGGCAGTAGTTTTAGGCACTTCTGTTTTGTGAAATTGCTTCTTTGCTGATTTCCTTAGAAACAACAAAACCCCTCAAAACAGCTTTTCTTCCACCCCCCACCCTCCAACCCACCCTGAAATATCACCAGAAAAACACTTAAGGAAACTAAACTGATACCTTAAAACAAGCATCAGCTTGCAGCATCTTGACTGCCCCCGCACTAAATGGAAATCCTAGGGTAGGAGCAAGGAAGGAGTGAGGATCTTTGCTTTCCATTAATTCTCTAAGTTGTACAGCCATGACAGTTGAAAACAAAAAGCACTGACAGAGTGGCACAACAGATTAGCCAGGCATTGAGGGTTCAGAGCAGAGACAAGAAGGAGAATTGCAGAGAATTGAGAGGAGATAGCCCAAAAAGCAAGGAGGGGGGGGGAAGACGACCTTGATGCCACGTGGCTGTTGGAGGGTCTTAGTGCCCTGGCTCTGTGAAGGAAGCAGCAGCCTGAAAATCCTACTGACAGTATATGTCCCTCTACAGACAGGCAAGACTTAAGATTTCTCTCTTCCCAACCACTTCAAGTGGTTACAGAAGAAATACATGCTCTAGTATTAATAGCATATGCCCTTTCTTTAAGAAAAGTACTTAGCTCTTCATGCCAAAGGCAGATAGCAGGTGTCCTTATAGGAAGAAAATGAGGAGGTATTAGGTCTGGGCCTGGCTGAAATGCCCTTAGGTTTACACCAGAAGCCAGGGGAGAAAAATATTTCTAACGTTTTCAGGTACCTTTTTATCATAAAATGAAATGATTCAAACATATGTGTGAAGCTGGTGCTGTCCCTCCCCCCCCCCTTTTTTTTTTTCAAGATAAAGTGGCGAGTTATAGCAACGTACTTAACTGTTGTAGGATCAGCTTGTGTTGGGGTATGCTACAATGTTCCCAGACCGTCAGCACTGGAAACTTCTCACTGTATTTCTATACATGGGAATAGGTTAGAGCCTACACATCTACCATGGAGGTGGCTGTGCTACTGCACATACTAATAATGAGAATCAGTCTTGCTATTTATTAAGTGCATCCTTGCTGAATACTGAGATGTTGTCTAATGTTGATGCTTATATGGGTGAGAGAACACTTTTTGCTTGGGTAATAAATCAAAATTTTTCGATTTGTAGGAGGCCAAAGGTTGGATTGATACATCAATGAAAACCAAAATCCCCTTGTCTCAACTTGTGCTTGTGCCAAACGCAGTGCCTAAATGAACTTGGAGGGAGTATAAAATGAGGGAATGAAGCTATCTGAAATAAACTTTGCAAAAGAGACTCGAGTCTCTTGAGAAATCTGTTCCAGTGGCTTTTTTTTTTTCTCTCAAGACTCTTAAATAAGGAATACAAGAGAAAGTTACATTGCATAATCTCAAAAGTTTTTATCCTCGGTTTTGTTAAAGTCTTGTAGAGTAGTCTTTGTTTCCTTGTTCCTGAGAGTACTGGAGGAAAAAGTGTGGAGAGTCTTTTTGTGCACAAATTGCGTGGGTGGCCAGGGTGTGATGGTAGGTGATCTTATCTTTACCCAGCCATATTCTAAAAATGATTGACTACAGTTGCATGTTATGTGGGAATATGTGTTCTCAAACAGATAACCAAGAGGATTTGAGGAGGTAAATGTCTGTACATAGTGCAGGGAAAAATGTGTTTTTAAGGGAGTACCTTTTGTCTATCTCTATTTCTAATCCCAATGCATCTGTGTTTTGTTTTTTTTGTTGTTGTTGTTTTTTCTCTTCTCTGATTGGCCTTCTGGAAAAAGCAGTAATAGATTTTTCACTTTTGCAATACTGGTATTAGATTTTTACATCCCTGCAGTCACACAAGTACAGTTAAGCGTGCAGAAGCAATTAAATGAAATAAGATGTAAGCTTTAGGATATTAGAAACCTCTAGCACCAATATCTGTTAAATGCATACAGTACTTGAGTGTTTTCTTTCTTGGCAGGTAATCAAACTTTTATCAGCCCACCTCTTTGTGGGAAATGAAGGTCGTGTTTTGCATGCACAAGTAACTTTTCAAGATAAGTTTTAATATCTCTAATGCATCCTTTTGATTTCTTTATGGAGCAGGCTGCTATAAAAGGTACAGAAGAGGCCTATTAAACCACTGCTGGATTGATTCATGTAACATTTTTTTTCTGCAAATGTTCCATCTTGGTTGTGATGGTGCTGCTGGTGCTTTGTTTATGTTATTTTGGGCATAGGGTAGCTTAAGATATGGCTTAAAGAGACAGCAAAAAAATAATTCCAGTGGTTTTCTTTATCTAGACAGTGTTTTTCCTAACTTAGAGCATGCAAGTAAGCTACCTACCTTCTCAGTAAGAAAACTTTTCAGAACCTTATCACCAGTCTTGTTGGGTTTTTCTTCATTGCAAACGTTTTAGATAGATGTTTAATTTTAACAGAAAATAATAACAAAGATTTATGTTGAACTTGAGTTGTGGAGAAGCCAAAGCAAATATCAAATTGCTCACTCTCCTGCTTAATCCTCTCTAAAGCAGACCTAGTAAAAGCAATGACAAAAAGTGTGGAAGCTTTAATTTATTTTTAATGCCCGTTTTTAGGGGAAATGATTTAAGGAGGTGTAGGAACAGAATATTGAATCTATACCCCACATGCAGTAATCCAACTTCCCCTGACTTCTGAAATGGTTGTTTCAAGGGGCATATCATCACTTAGCCTTGTAGATGGTTATCACCTTCAAATTTATCATGCCTTACTGGTGTTCAGAGTGACTTTTAAGGGAATCAGCAAAGAAGGGAGCATTCCGTGCAAAATAAAGTTGTCTTCTCACTCCAAAACCCATATGACTTGAATAACCCCAACAGTCTGAGGGCTATCCAGTAAGTTCATAAAGGGCAAGAGAACGTCAGGAGATTTTTAACAAGAATATGGAGAATAAAAGTATGTTTTTCTGCTTTCACTACGTGTCCGGCAGGAAAGAATGGAAAGCAGGAAAACTCTTCCTTTAATTCCTTAATTGGAAAGGTATGTCCTCCTGTGGGAGATGTGTGTTCATTCACAAAACGCTCTTGGCAGTTTGTTTGTAGGTGTTTTGCATATTTGTGATGCCAATAGTAAGGACATCTGTTTCTTCAGAGTGAACAAAGCTATTGTATATTCTGTGGTCTAGTTGAAACTTGCAACTGCACTTTCTTCTGAGCTTGTTTGATCTGTTTATGCCCCTTGGCATAGGATCCCAGGGCCTTTCAGATGGAGAATGAAGGATCACCAAGTAGCTGGGAAACAGATTTTCAGTATGAGCTTCGTGCAGGTCATTGGCATTTCTTTATTTGATTTCTGCAACTACAGAAGTAGAGGTCCCCAGGCTCTTGGGGATCTCCTGAGGATAAATGGCTATTTCAAGGGGCTGTAGAGGGCGTAGGTAGGACGGATATTGTATAATGCCTTAAATAGGACTTTTTCTTGTTTTATCGTGGGCTTTATTTGGAGGGGAACAAAGTCTTTGTTGTCTTTGACCAGTGTGACAGGTGTTCTGGATATCTCTAGCACAGTTATCCCTGAGTAGCAAATGAGGCAGAGGTGCCTGCACTTCCCTGTGGAAAACTTCCCTTCTTGTTTGCAGTGATCAGAAATGGACAAGGAGCTTTTCCTATCCAGGTGTTTTGTAGTGGATAGCTTGAGGGTGAGACATGGAGAATGGACACAGGGAGGGCAGAGAAAGAAAAACAGGCAGTGGAAAACCCAGAGCTTTTACTGTAGTGGGTTACTGGGCATAAAGCTTTGAATCTGGGAATAGACTGCATTAGCAGTGTAATGAAACATTGGGTAAGTGCTCTTTTTCCCAGAGTCAAAACACTTAGGTATCTCTTTTGCAGTCTGGTTTCTATTTTTGCAAGAGGAAATCATTGGACTGAACACCCTGTACTTACTCTCCTTTAAATAATTAATATTAAAACAGTCGTCTTCCAGTTACTGTTCAGTTGTGCTTCTGAGTGGGAGCATCAGATCACTGACCACGTGTGATTAATTTTCTCATCCTTATAGACTTTCTGCCCAAGATAAAGATGAACTTTAGCTTTATTTCTCAGAGGAGGTACATACTAACTTTTTGTTGAAGGACTTCAGTGGAAAAACTGCATCGTTCATGAGGTGGAGCGGATAACACATTAACTTACAAAGCAGTGTTTAGTTTTTGTTACTGAAGAGCGAGGAAGATTGCAAGCAGAAGGGGGGAATGAAGGACCCGGGGTCCTTCAGCCTGTGCAAGTTAGTGCTGTGCTTGGGCGTACAGTTGGGCACAAACTGGTTCAGCAAGTAGCTGTGGACAGCGTGAAAGTGTAGGTGCCAAAGCACTTTCTGTATATTTGGGATGTTTCTAAAAGGCTGAGGCTTGCCAGCACCTTTAAGACAAGGGCGCTGTTCTTCATATCAAAAGCCACCCAGCTGTGCTTAAACGAGATGGCCTGTGGTTGACTCTCCAGACAGCTAGTCGTTGAATCTCCCCTGTGAGCAGTGTTCGACCTGGAATTAGGGCAGACTCAAACCTCTTCTCATGGTTAAACATGAAAGGTTTTGTCTTAGGATCTCTTCAGTATATTTCAGTTTTAAAGTCTACCTCTGCTGATGTGTTTTATCTATTATCTATATTTTTTGGATCACTTGTCCTCATGAAAAGATGAAGGTGGGAGAAATAATATGCTTATGAAAGAACCCAGAGTGGTCATGGCCACTAGTGGTGGCTAGTTCATAGCATGCTGAAAACAAGTAGGCTTTTCTGTTAGGAATAAAACTGAGTGATATAGAAGCGGTGGAAAAAGGACCTTGGCACTGTCCTGGCTGGAAGGCAGGAGGTGAATGTAGTCTTGAGGCCAGCTTCTTGGGCAGAGGCTGAAGCAGAAGAAACTGTCTGCCAGAAGCTCTGTTTTCTCTGCTAGTGAGATTCCTGTGTATTAGGCAGAAGATGCAAATAAATTCTCCTTGGTTTTGTGTTTGTTTTTGGAACTCAGACTTACCTAAAATGAAGGTCTGCATTTCTCCCAGATGTGATCTCTCAGGTCTTTGGCCTCTGCTCTGTGCTTTTGCCTTTAGCACTTTCACAGCGATCTCCTCCTCCGTAAGGAAAGCTCGTTTAGTCCTGTCACAGACACGTTTAGCATGTGCAGAGCCGCCTTCGGTCATATCAATGTGCTATGTTGGTTTGGATGGACTCATAAGAACAGCAGGGGACACAGCAAAAATACCACAGTTTTCCTGGGCACAGGCAATTTACTGACTTTGGTGATTTGCCGACTTCATCAATGTAAAGATAAACAATCCTGTTTCCTGGTGTTCAGGACAGCGTGGCATTACTAGAGGTTGTTTTCTAGGATAAGCTATGGCAGTTTGTCAGGTGCTAAACTGTCTGTCTTTCTCTGTTTCTGGAACTGCTGGAGAACTGTTGCTGGAGTTTTGGTGTCTTGAACCCCTTCGTTTAGGGAGCAGGAGAGGAGGAGAGAGCATGCACGCATATGTCTCAGCAGTATCTATCTGACTGTCTTCATAGCTCTGGGGGTTTCTTGGAGGCAGAAGGAAGGAGAATAAAGTAGTGGATAAAGATGGCAGTTTTTTCTCAGACATGGAGATGTGAGTTAAATGTTAATGTTGTGCATTTAAACAGGATCTACCTGCCTGTTACTATATATGCTTTACAGACTCACTGCAGGGGAGAAGAGCCCTTCTCCTCCTTGGATTGTCCACCAGAAAAAAGATGGAATATTTTAGCTACTATTCCCATTGATTAAAGGATGTTTAACTATGATCAAGTTCTGGATAGTTTTGAAATTAATCAATAGTAGATGCTAGATGTTTCTGGAGTTATTTATAAATGGTGACCTTCTCACTGAACCACATCTGAGAAATGCTTTCCTGAGTGATCTTGGGTTTCTTTTTGGAAATCTTTTCATGCTAAACTCTTTCTTTCAGACTGACTTCTTCTTTACTTCTGTTCTGCATGGGATCCCCATACCTTGCCTTCCCCTTTTCTCCCCAACATAAGACTGTAGCATGTCAGGGTGAAAGGTGGGATGCTTCTGTAAGTGACTAGCGGGCTGAAGAGGGATTGGTATATTTAGTTTTGTAATGCCCCCAACAACTCTTGCTTCTGAGAACTTGGTCCCAGCAACATCACTGAGGCAGTCTCCTCTAAATCTTTTTTCCTCCGAACAGTTTGATTCCTGTACCCCTTCCAATGTGCCTGAAAGGAGCAAAATGTCTTTCAGGCATATGCCTCTAGCTTCCGTTCTTGAGCTATGTCTACTTTAGCAAGTAGTGCGCTGCAAAAGGGGTGAATGTGTGCAGGGAAACAGTTTGTGCTGAGAATTACGTGTCTGCATATAGGTATTTCAGGGGAAGAGGTCCTACTTTGGATGAGCTGTAGTGCTGTCCGATGGACTGAGTAGTCATTAGCATTTGGAGCACATCTTTTGGTTTTGTTTCATCCAAAAAGACCTGCTATGCGTATAAAAAGGAACTACTGTGTGGTGTAGCTTTAAATGAGTCTGAATGAATCCTTGTTTCCGAATGAGTCCTTACAGTTTTCCTTTATTAAATCTCTACTTCCACCTTTCAACACTGCTTTATTATTCAAGTGGTATCCTCTGGGTGGTACTTGGTTTCTAAGATAAACTTTCTACATGCTTTTCACCTGTTGCAGGTCTCCAGAAAGGGAAGCTGTGAAAATTTCAGTTAGAGATTGGGAGGTCATTTAATACATTATGCTTTCAACTTTCCTGTATATGTGAACTGCAAAAGCTTTTTGATGGACTCTCGGAAATTTTATGCATGCTATGCAGTTGTCTACCTATGGACTTTTAATAGCTGCCTCTGACAGATCACTTGTTAAGTCATTCACAGGCCTCCCAGGCATCGTTGAAGACCACTGGTCTAATATCAGAACACCTCTTGCTGAAACATCTTTCCCGCTTATTCTCCAGTGCTTGATGAAATCATTATTAAACCATCAGCGATGTGTTTCTCTTCAAACATAATCCTTCCCCATCTTTTCCCATAGACTGAAATGGTGCGTAATGAAGCATCTGAATGCTTTCTCCTGATGCCACTGGGGCACGCGCTTTAAACTGCAGACCTGTACTGAAGGTCAAATGTAAGCAGCAAAGTGTTTTTTCTGCTGCCTCAGAGTGCCCTCTCAGCAACCTGCGTGTCCTGCTGTACCTTGCTCAGACGTCCAGGGAGGTCACTAGATAGGCCCGTGATGGGAACTCCTCTACTTCCATGCTGCTCTGTTAGCCACAGAAATGCTCAGTGGCAAACTCTCATGTCATAAGAAACACTGTAGGGGCTGTGTTTCAGTGTGCATATCTACTTTTTGAGTAGGCAGTTTACAGTTGTTAAATACTTGCATAAACTCCTTGTTACAATCAATGTTCCCTGCCTCTCTAACTAGCTTTTCTTGTTATGTACCTGAATGCTGACTGTAACCTCTCCAAGACAGGTGTTGTGGTCTTATATGCTGGGAGTAGTAACTGGGAAGGAGGGGGTGGTTCTCTGAATTTTAGTAGCGCTGTGAGACCTCAACAGTGTTGAGGTAGGTTCTGCATGAGCACATGGTGATGCAGATCCTCACCTGAAAGTACAACCCAGTCAAGACAAACATAGGGGGAGGGAGGTCGGCCTGGGGACTATCCCACTAAAATTGTGAGTGAAACTGGGCAAGATCAAAATCTTTCCAAACCTAATAGAAACCTTCTTTCCTTCTATGTTTAAAAGAATAAAAATAAAAGTCAGATTTTTCCAGATTCATTGCCTGTTCAGTAAGTAGTGTTACCTTCTTGCCATCATGTTTGCGTTTTCTAAGTCTGAAGCCTGACCTAATTCTAGGCAGGCTTTGTCTGAACTCTTTCCTCAGGAATTTTGCCTGTAGTAGGTGTAGAAGACTTGGATGCCTGAAGCTGTGTTTCTAGATATGGGAGTTGGATTTGTGTTTTATGGTTGTGGGTGGGCTAGACTTCAAGGAAAGAAATATTAAAAATGAATGAGCAGAGCCAGAGTAGCTTGGGCACAGAGGAGAAAGGAACGTTAACAAAGGCATTGATGTTTTAAATGGACAGCAGTACTGTCCATCAATAATAGATGGAGTGGTACAGTGCAAATGTGCCAAACTGAGTTATTGCTTACTTGTTCAAACTAATCCATATATTGCAGTAAGGATTCACAGATCCCTGGTTTTACTGGTCTGGCCTGTGGATCAGACAGCAGTGGCAGGAGAGAAAACGCAACATCCAAACTGACTGTCTTGAGCCACAATGTTTAAATACAGATCTGTGTCCTTAGCAAATCTTAATGGTCTTCTTGCTGATTCTCTGTCAGGAGCATCCTTGCAAGAGGCCTTCGTTCCCTTAGGGCCTTCAGCCCTTGCTCAGCGTGTGGCTTTATTGCAGGTCTTGCCCAGGGCGAAGGGCTCTGCCCTTCCTCGCTTTCCCTGACACCGCGTGCCTTTTCCCCTTGCAGGGGAAGGTATGCTGGAGAGGGGCATCTCGGTGGCTGTCCTTATTGCTTCCTCTAAAATCTTGCCAGCTCCCTTGCTTAACTGTTACAGCAAGTAGCCAGTTCTGTGTCTCATTAAAACCATGTGTAGTGTTAACTCCAGGCTTGCTCAGGTGCTGAGCAGCCTGATGGGGCTTTGCCCCTGCTGGCATGTAAATCACTCTTCCCTTGTGGAGCAGCACAAATGTGCTGGAGGAGTCAGGAGCGCTTTGTTATCTGAGCAGCCCAAGTTAGAGATCTATTTTATTGAAACTGTGTTATATAGAATATAAGACCTGACTTAGGGAATGAGGCCCTGGATGATGTGCAGAGCATGCATCAGACAAAGCTCAGGTGTCTCCTCTCTGGGTTGCTGGCCTTACTTTGCAAAACAGTGATATGAGGTGGTCTCTACAGCAGGAAAGGCACTGAACTTTTGAGGAAAAATACTTGTACATCGTCTAGATTTTGGTCAAAGATCTTCAAGCTCAGCTGTGGCCCACAGATATGAGTTTACCAGATTGCTTGACTGCAGCTGGTCTCAAGCTAGCTGTATAACTGATTAAAGCAAAGAAAAACCGTTGGAAAGTTCCAGTCAGACAGCACCAGTGGGAACATATGGAATTAAAATAGGGAGTACTCTGTGTGTGTGTGCATGTGAGAGAGAGAGAAAGACTGACAGAGTCAACTAACCAGGACAAACCAAACATTAAAAACCAATGTAATACTTTTTAGTGTATGTCTGCATATTTGGGGAAGTTGTTGGGGTGGGAGAAGGGAGGAAGAGGTGCTAGAAGTGAAGACTCCTGTCTTTTACAGCTGGTATGGAGAGGTGAGACTAATGAGGGTAGAGGTTTTTTTCGAATTGTCTGTAATCCAGCTGTTTATTTAACCTCCAGCTCTTATTTCAAAGCGGAGGGGCAAGAAACTAAAGCTTTTGTGCAGAAGTGTGCTGGTTAACTGAAATTAAAACATGCGAGGTTGCCATAAATTTTAAGGAAAATGCTAATGTTAGTTTGAAAATATTTTCTGACATGCTTTGGAGTATTCTGAATCTTATAGCAGTGTGCTTAAATGATGGTCTGTAAGTAGATTTGATGTAATCAGTCAGTCAAGGGCAAAATAATGATTAAAATCCCCATTTCTAGTGCCAAATACCCTTTGACCTTTTCAAGAATTTACTATTTCCTCCTCTCTGAAACTGTAAAAGAAGAAGCATCTCTGTTTCTAATATTTATATTGTCCCTTCAATACACATTTTTTTTCAAAAAGCCACTAGACACCTCAAGCTCAGTCTGCCAAATAGCCTAATTATCTCCTTCAAGTAAGACCGGAGGACCTACTGTTTCTATTGTGGTTTATTCAAATAAGTGTAAAGCTTTAAAAAGCAAGTCATAATCTTAAAAGAACAAGTAGTTGGTTTATATTCCTGGTTTGTGTTGCAGGTCACCCTTCAAAGGCATGTCTTTGGGTGTCTTTCAGTCGCGCTTTGTTTCTCTGTTGGCACGTTCTCTAGCAGCAGCAGACTGGAAGTGTCAAATCCCCCAGTTCCTAGGACTAAGAGATCCAGGAGCTGTAACCAGTTACTTGACTAGTTGTTTTTCCTGGTTACTGCATCTCATCTCACTGCTTGTTGTATTGTAGCAGTGAACACATCAGTGCTTTAACAGTATTCTCAACACAGCTAATCCTGGCAAAATTTCTAAGAAGTGTGAAACACTCCGACAAGGGTTGGTCATGCAGTCACTGTCAGAGGCAAGATGGGAATATTGGGAGTGAGGGAAACCGAATGCTCCAGTTCCTTTCTGTGCTTTCACACAGTCTTGTTCCACAGTTTTGCCATAGCAGCCAGCAGTGTGGGAATTATTTGGCATGTATACATCCCTGCGATTGCAGGATGCATTCCTGAGTGTTAAGAAACCATCAGGCAGGAGGGAATTGTGATGCTTAATTAAATATACAGCCTTTTCCTTTCCTGACCTTGTTGCAGTTGCCACATGCTAATAGTCTTGCTTCCAGGCCAAGTTAAGAACAAATTTAACAATTGCCATCTGGTAAAATGTTGCTTTTTGAGTATATATGCAGACTGTTCTCTGCTTTAGGCATGAGTGGGGACAAGCGTCAAGCTCTGAGCTTAGTGGGCAGTCCCAGATAATCACAGCTGCAAAATGGAAAAGGGATTGAAATGTGTATTTTTATTTCCATGCTGTCTAACTGCTTTTTTCTCTACCTCCTTCCCCCTTCCAGATAACTATTATCTTTAAATCGTACCAAGACTGTACAGATCAGAAAGTATATCAGGCAGTGACTGATGACTTACCTGCAGCCTTTGTGGATGGCACAACAAGCGGAGGTGATAGGAACACCAAGAGCCTGCGAATTGTGGAGAAAGTCGGTGGCAAATACGTCGAAATGCATGCCAGGTACATTGGGACCATGGTGTATATACGCCAGCTTGGGCGCTACTTAACACTGGCCATCCGCATGCCTCAAGAGTTGGCTATGGCCTATGAGGAGAGTCAGGACCTGCAGCTGTGTGTGAATGGTTGCCCATCAAGTGAACGTATCGATGATAGCGGCCACTTGCCGCTGCCTGTGATGGGGCAGTTACTGCCCCAGGCAGCCACTGCTCATCCCCGCTCCATGTACACACTGGAAACTGCCACCACCAAATGCCATGAGAAGATGCTGGTGAAGGACATCTATTTTTACTCATGCGTGTTTGACCTGCTCACCACTGGTGACGCTAACTTCACGGCTGCTGCTCACAGTGCCTTGCAGGATGTGGAAGCATTGCACCCCAGAAAAGAGCGCTGGCATATCTTTCCCAGCAACGGAGGTGGTGCCGTGAGCAAGGGTAGCAAATTGTTTGTCAGTCTTGGACTTGTGTGCTTGATCCTTGTTGCGTTTTTGTAGGTTTTTTTGTCTATAACAAAGTTTTGAAATATATATTGTCATAATATATTGAGTAAAGATGAGTATATATGTATATACCATGTATATGAAGGGATGTTTTGTCTTGGGACACCCACCAGATTGTACATATTGTGTTACTGTTTTCATGTATGTTGGATGTAGTATTCTTTGTATCTATTTGTTTTGCAGTTGGTGAAATGTTTTATAATGTCCCTGCATAGGGACCTGATAGAAAGCACTTTATTTTTTATATATTAAATATTTATGTGTGTATCTGAGTAATTATGTATTACACATGTACATACAATACCCCGTGCTCCCTCTAAGTACTACTTTGTTTTAAAAAAAATTTTTTAATATTAAAATTTTTTTTCCTGTCCTTCCTCTTACTGTAGAGGTTAGCACCTCTCTTTTCCTACAATCACACTGGTGATTTGTTGCATTCTCTAGTTAAAACCAATTAAGAATGGAATCTTATTCTGTCCCTTAAACAAATGCTCCTTCCTTCTTTGGAGGGAGCTCAAAAGACCACCTAGTATAACTCTGCTTCTGCTATGCACAGCGTTTATGTTGCAGAGACTTGAAATACAAAACCACCTTTGTAATCCTGACATCTTCTAATTCCATAGCATGATTTTCAAACGAAGAAAAGTACTTACACCATCCCTCTGTGAATGCAGTGGAGTGAGGCTTATGTAGCTTGATAGAAGCACTGGAGAGTTGACTTCTAAAGCTACTTTGCCGTGGTGGAGGGAGAAGGAGTTTATTCACGGAGTGTATTTTTACAAAGACTATTCTGGCTGGATTAGGCACTGTTGATTGGTAAGGACAGCAGTAGTCTTTTCTCAGAAAAACTAATTAATTGCCCATTTGGATGGGTAATTGCATAATATGTTGTTCTGGAAAAACATTAGAAGAAAATAGCCTGAGCTGAGGTAAGGCTGAAGATAGCATTTTATTCTAGGCTAGACTGCAGGTATCTCTTTGGGCAGCTTGTTCTGTCTGTGCAATTTGATGGTGCTGTTTCAGATGAATTAGACTTGTGGATTTACGCTGTGTCTGGTAATGTGGTTCCTGCTGTTTCACCTGATGGGGTGAGGAGATTCTCCCTATTCTTCGTGTGGCTGGGCTTCCTCACTGGTGCACTGAATTTAAAGATCTTACGGCTGAAAGCTGGTGGAGAAGCCTAGCATTGCAGTACTGATGCACACACTTAATACATAGGCACCAAGTGCTAGTTAATTTCCCCTGTCCATGGATCCCATGAATATATATATATATATATATATACACTTATATATATGTATACTAGTATTGAATTGTGAGCCCCTCAGATAAGTAATATTTCAGAAATGTAGTACTTCCTTTAAAAAGTTTTCATTTTCTTGTTCCTGCTGTGGGATTTCTTGAGAAAATGTTATTTGCACATGTTCGTTCTTGAAGTCTACCATAGCCAAGAGAGCTGTAGTTAATGCCAAACATGTGGATATTTTGAAGCTAGTGAATGGTCTCTGGGGAGAACTTAAGCTTAGAGGGAGCACTGATTTTCACAGACACTCCGAATGGCTGTCTTTTAGAAGGCTGCAGATTTTATTTTCATGCTTGGAAACCCTACAATGTGTCAGTCTTTGCAAAACCTTTTAGATGTGGTTCATGAATATACCAGTAAGTATATGTTTATGTAAAAGAGTGACTGTGCAGTGTGTAAATACTTTAAATTATTACGATAGAAGAATAAAGTTGCCTACCCCTCTGAGGAACGTCTGTAACGTGGTGTTAGTGACCCCTGGTGGGGTGCAGAGAAATTGGGGATGGGGGCTGTGCACCGGGCAAGCAGTCTGTAACCCAGGGCCCCGTATTTATTTCCTAGGCATCACTTGCTGCGTAGGAACGTGCTGAATGCAATTGCCATACTTTCTTGCAGATGCTTACTTCCCTCTTCTAAATTAGCTGTGTGGTGAAATTTATGATCAGCAGCTGCAAAGCAGGCCAGTTTATTGAGGAGACAGCGTGTGGGAAACCGGCGGCAGGAAACATCCACTCTGGATCCCACTTGTACGCTCTTCCTTGCAGTATTTGCAGAGATATTTAGAAGAGCTTAGACACAGTAGTCTGATTTTGCTGTGGCTGTCTTGAAAAAGGTTATGAAAATCCTGTTTTCAGGTTACTGGATAACTCTCAAACCAGAAGGACCTTGGGAGAGAAAATTAATTGCTGTAAAACTGAAGAGGAAATTGAGGGATTGAAAGAATAAATGGTACAGAAGAGTCTATAAGATTACAGAAGTTTGTATAACAAAATGATGTGTTAAGCATGCATGGGAGCTTTAATATTTCAGCTGCAAGGTTAATCACTTAGTACAAAGGTAAATTGAAACTGCCAGTGCTTAAAACAGGTTATATCACACACATACCAAGCAAGATAGACCTAATGAACACAACTTTGAATGTCTTTTTTTTTTACCTACAGCTAGAATTAGGAGTGGGGGAGGAACAATCTTAAGTGGTAGATATGTCACTGAAATGCTCTGTGGAAGCAAATGGCTGTAGGAAGATAAAGGGAGTTTTAAATACATGTTTAATGTGTACAGAAGGAGGCCTTCATTTCTGTAAGAGTTTATTTTCAGATGTGTTGGTTTACCACTGTAAGCTCCGTGGAAGGCAATATAGCATGATCATCGGTATTTTGATGCAACAACTACTAAATTATTGCTGAAGATATCTGTTGGCCTTGGTTTTAACAAAAAAAATAGCCAGTGCATTAGATGTTAGTGGCTTATTCAAAAGATTATTTTAAGTCTCTTCTGTAGCATTTCTAACCAGAGTATCTTCTAACCCTGTACTAATATAGCCTGTTAAAAGCAGCTGGGGCTAAGTCTCTGTTTATAGCTGTGGAGACTGACAACGTCCCTGGGACACAGGCAGCATGTCACGGCAATGTGCAGAGAGCCCGGTGCTCGAGCGTTCATCTTCGATGCACATGCAGCTCTTCAATACTGGAAATAGTGCACTCAATGGACTGTCAAGCCAATGCTGCTTTTCTCTCTCTGTCACACTCCACTTCTGAAAAACCTGTCTGGAAGAAGGAGCTGTATAGAGCAAATACGAAGTGGGGCACAACCTGAAGGTGAGGAAAAGCAGGGCCTGAGCACAACCTGCCGCTCTGCCATGTTAATTCAGGGCCCTCAACATGCAAGCACAGCAGTGCATCTTGTTTCAAACAGCTGCTGTCTTGCAAGCAAATAGATCCCCAACTATTTATGTTTGCATATGTAAAAATTATGGATACCGTGCATTTGTTTTATGGTTATTGAGGCTGTGGGAGCAGCTATTTACTTATTTACACTCCTACATTAAGCAAGCAGTGTTGCAAGCTCTGTAACACCTAATGACTGCCTCTTTAGGGGACATGTTCAGAAAAATCTCATTGTGGCTTGTGGGTTTCCTCTCTTTTGTCAGGCTTCTAGTAGCGTTTCAAATCTTGTGCTCATTTTCTTCATATAAGTACAGCTAGGGTATTGTACACTGAGGTTTTCATGCTTTGGGTTATTTTAATTCCCATCTGTGTCTTGACTGATAAACAATATTTCTTTCTCTTTCCCAATTCTAGGCATTAAAGAATGCTGTCTATATAATGCCCAGATCTGACTCGTAATGACTTGATTTTTTTAAAAAAAAAGCTATTCAGTGCTGTTTACAAGATAAACTTTCTCTGTGTCGTGATAGTTCTCTCCAGCTATATTCAAAACAAACGAGAGCTGTGTGTGTGTGTCAATGTTGTTCTTGAGATTTTATCATTAATTAGCTTGTTTTGGAAAGCAACATAGCCACAGATCAAATACAAGTATGCAGGTAAATTTATTGTAATGTTGATGGAAAACAATTGCATTTAATCTGGTTCAGAATTCTTTTAATCTGACTGTGTTTGTAAATTATTCTTCATTGAAATTAAAAGCTGTTGATCAGTAAATCAACTGTGAAAAGTAAGATTGATTACAGGGTCGGATACGTACAGGGGTAAGCCTCAGAACTAATAACTAGATATAAAAACAACGTGCAGTATGTGCATTGCCAGTAATATTTATTTATAGGAATTATTTTCATGAATACTGTGATTTTAAAGCTTGATTTCCACTTTTTTATATACCATAAGAGTAGGAAAATAATCCCTTAAAAATACAAAGTACATACTTCATGTTGATTTTAGTATGTGCTGAAGGCTGGGTCTACAAAGGATTTTATATGCTCTGGTATGTGAAGTGTTTAAATCCAAAACTGAGATTCACAGTACAGGATCTAGGACTCCAGGATCCCTGTCTCACTCTATTAATCCACTGACGTCCCCCAAGGAATCTTTATTTTTGCTGCTGAGCAGAGAAAAAAGTCTTGAGGGTGATGCCTTCACCCTAGCCAGATTCACAAGTCAGTCATTCAGCTGCCTAATTTACTTGCAGGACATTTTTGGCAGGTATTCTACCTGATTAATCCACATGCCTGACACAGAGCATGGTAAGAATTATTTATAGTGCAGTGATTTAAACATTCTGCCCTGGCTTGGGAGAGGCAGGGTAAAATTCCTCCGCTGCCTGAGCAGAGATTTGATCTTTCACATCCTGAGAGAGAGAGTGCCAAATCCCTAACAACCGGCAGGTATTCACAAATAAATGCCATTCTGCTTTGTCAGAAAGTGATAGCTTTATCTAAATAAGGTCTTAGGTGGCTGAAAGAAGCTGGAGGCATACTTTACCCTTTAGATTTATTTCAGCTACGTTCAGTAAACTAAACAGCCCCTCTCTGTACTCAGAGGCACTATTTTAGGCTGGAATTGTCTTCTGGAGGTGCCTAGTGTTGTCCTTCACTACAGAGGAAACCCAGACATCTAACTTTTAGATAAGTCAGAAGAAGGGAATCCAGGCCCGATGGCTAGATTGAAATTTCCAAGCTAGCCTCCTCCTTGGGGACTACCTGCACTTACGAGAGACAAGCTAGCTGACTCTGGTGCTTCCTGCGCAGCACCACACATACCTCCTGGCCAAGCCCAGCTGAGGCACACCACTTGGCCTCTGAAGCACCACACCCAACCTCCTCAGCCTGATCTGAGCACTGAAACTTTCAACACCTGCTTTCTCGTCAAAGATGACCTGGAGAAGGCAACAAGGCTGCTTTCTGTTATGGGGCTTCCTCCCCTCCCAGAGCAGCTCCTTGCAAAAAGCAAGCATGCATTGGGGACGAAGAGGAAAGAAGAGATTGTGAGTGGGATCATAGTGGGTAAGGTTTATAATCTTAATTTTGGCCTTTAATTCCCAGACTGTGCATTTTCTGATCAATGACACAAGTTATGTAACATAAACCTCCCTATAGGAGCAAGGGCTGTGTTTTCTAGTAAGCATGTTTTATCTATCTTTTAGGCTGTCCGTTGGTGTCTCCCTTGATGGCTCTTGTGCATTTTGCATTCCTTTATTATACAAGTATTTTATAGAAAGCAGAACAGTTTTAACAGATTGCCAAAGCCAGCCCCTTAAATACCCTGTAGCCAAATGGTGAAGGTGTTTGCCTAGGAAGTAAGAGATCTGTGTTTGTTAGAATTCTCACTCTAAGTCATGTAAAGGAGATGTTTAAACAAAGGTTTCCTGCCTTCTCAGGTGATGGCAATGACACTATGCTATTGGCTATTTCAGCTCCTGGCAGTGGTAAGTGAAAGCAAAAACTGCCTTCTCAGCAGTGAATGCTGGTGGAGGAGAGCACTGCTGCTGACCTGGAGCTGTCATGTAAAACCCCGTGAGAATTGTACCCCAGTATTTCCTACTGGATAGCTTAAGGCTACAAAGCCCTGCTCTGAACCCTGGTGATCTTATTGCTCCACACTATCTCACTCAGGGTTGAAAAGTCTGCTGCAAAGCAGCGCAGCCCAAATGTGTGCATGCTGCAGGTCTTAGCACTGCAGTGCCTAAACATTGGATCCAGTGTACAATTTCAGTGGTTTTAAAACCCAGCTTGCCCCTGAAATCATTGCAGATGCCTGTAACATCCTCACTATAAATAGCTCAGCACCTAGGTTACACCTAGAGCTGATAAAAATCCTCTAATTTGGCATCCCCATAAGACTCCCATAGGCCTGATCCAGCAGCTGTCTTTTCCCAGAGGCACTGCTCAGCTCTTTCATACCAGTCCTGCTAGGAGAGCGCGAGAACAGGGTTCAAAGACCTCTGCAGGATTTAAACACATCACTCCCATTTTCTGTAGGTGGGGTAGCAGCTCCTGTCACAGCAGTGATTTTCTCTCCAACCTTCAGTCTCTCCATAGGGCTAGCCCAGTAGTAGCAAACCTTTTGGGTAACTAGGGCAAGTTAAAGAGTAACACACACCACCGTCTTTGCTGCCACCGCCAGTCTGTTGGTCCTGGCCTTGATGTAGGTGCCAATGAGCTAGGAGAGACAGATGATACCAGAATAAATAACTTTTTTCACATTTAGCAGTTGTACAATACTTTATCAATTATAAATCGTATTAAAAGGCCCTAGATAATTAAATTGTGGCTTGTGAGAACCATGCTTGTGAACCTTTTTTGGAAAGCCACTATTTTGGAAGACTTTTTTTTTTTTACATGCTTATAAAAAAGTCACAAGTCTCACCTCTTCCTACAAATGACATGGCCTTTATGTATGTTAAAGGGATCAATAAATATTCCCATTGGGAAACTAGGTGCAGATATGCCTCAGGTGAACAATAATTTCAGGTGCACCTACCTTTATGGCAATATCACAGCCTTCTGCCCCTCCCTGCCCCCAATCACTGGCTATTTTAAACTCCTCAGTCAATAAATATCAAATCCTTCAGTGGTGGCCCTCCAAGTTTTGAATCTTTGAAAACTCTCTACAAGTAGACATGCATGTTCACTGATAGAGAAGATAAGAGTTCATCTCTATCTGTCAGCAGAGCTTCAACTTGTCCTTGTAAGATTGTGGATAACTACTTGGCTTCCTGTAGTTACTTTATTTTTTTACTGTTCATCTATTTAGATAATCTGATCTGTTTCACTAAAGAAAAAAGGAGCCTTACAAATGGAAACACTTTCTACTTCTGGGTTTAGACTCTATGGTAAAATGTCTAACTTCACAATTATGAGACACTAGCTAAATGGACCTCTGTTCAAAAAAATATTAGGCTATTGCTCCTATGTGGCCTGATGTGAGAGCAGAAGCACAGAGTGAAATCTTTGCTTCTGTAGCTCTAGTGCCCACCCTGTGCATGGTTCGGAGGCTTTTGGATTAGCTCTACTCTGGTCCCCTCTCAACAGTTGGAGTTTATTATATTCTGGAGCATTTCCTCCACCTGAAGGAATTCACTTCATGCAGTCCAAGAAGTGAACCAAAATATGGTAAGCCGGGACATGCACTTCAAAAGTGAAAATCTTATCAATTCTTTCAACATTTGCAAAAAGATCACCTAACTGTTAGTGCTGGCGATTTTCATTCAAGTCTTTAAAATTAACAACAAAAGTCCTTAAAAACCAAAACAACACCCCCCAACCCCACAGCCTACAAGCAGTTCATTTGTAATTGAACCAGTTGGTCAAATTATAAGAAGCAAAAATGCTTTACATAGTACAAAAGCAGCTGACCCAGAACTAGCTCTGCCTTTGCAGAGAGTACACTGTGTAACCTTGAGAAATTACTTTGCCTTTATTGCATTTGGTTTCTGCACCACTCTTTTTCTGTTTGCAGTACAGATAATCTCTCATTTTATCTTTGGACAAGGCCAATGTGTCCCTCAGTGGCCAGGCCCAATGGGTTCCTCATCTCGGTCAAAAGTTTTAGGTAGCATTAATGTAAGGTGAATTAAAATAAATGCTTAGTGCCATCCAGCTTCTCTCAGAGAATATTTCTTCTGGAGATTTAAATTGCCAGCAGTTAACTGGCAAGATATTGGCCTCTGGTGGGGTACTTGCCGTAAACATGCAACTGTTAACCGCAGTTAAATTGTGGATAATAAGGGTTATCTGACAAGCAGGAATGAAACTTCCCCAGATAACAATTTAGGTTTCTTTTGGGGTAATTTACCCTCAGTGGGGTTCTTAGCAATTCAGTGTGCATATGGATCAGTATGTAAATAGAGTATCTGCTTGATTTCTAGGCTCAGGGTATCATTGGCAAATGTGCCAAAGTGACTTGCGTTGGTGGCTTAGGCCCCTAGAACAATTAGGCATTTCTCAGCCTTGAATAAAGAGCACATCCCCTGCCGACCCTTTCCACCTCTGCTCCTTACCCACAGTCAGCATTCAGCCTGGCCGGCCCATAAAGGAGGAATACAGTTCTTCCATTCTTCATTTATTTCGCCCTCACACGTAACTTTGAATATAGGGATTAGAGTATTGTGTATTGGCTTTGGCTGGAGCAGCTACCCGTGGCACTGCATCCCTGAGTCTCAGTGAAGCTCTCCCCCCTCATCTGCTGCCTCCATTGTAGCTGCAGAAGCTGTGTTTCGAGCTCGCAGAACTTGCCATTATTGACTTTTTAATATATGGGATCAAAATCCTCCTAACTACCTCCTTACCCTGAGTTCCCTCTCTTCCCTAGGAACTGGTGGAGCTGAAGTTACCACTTCATCTCTAGCTTTTCAGGAACGTCTTCCCATTCCCACCCCCACAAATATAATTCAAGCAAACAGATGTGCAGCCCACAAGAAACATTTCACTGCTCAGCTCCTGCACTTACAGATTTTCTACCTGGACTGTTAGCAATCCACAGCACTGAATGATAGCTTTCCATGCACTGATAATGCCTGTCTCATTTCTGGCGAAGGAATATAAAAACATCAGACTTGAGCTCTGGCAATGTAGTGGCAAATGAAAATGCCTGCAAGATTGAACCATTAAGGAGGACAAGTGGAGGAATGCATGCTCTTGGAGGTAGGCAGGAGACAGCACTGAGCTGTGCAGGTCTTTGAAGCCAGGGGATTGTGTGGGCGTGTGATCAGAAGCAGAAACTTAGGAAGGCAGTAAATTTCAATATAGAAAATTGAGGTGCTTCAGGTACTACCGGATTAGGCAACAGCTGTGCGAAGGCTCTGAGGACTGCAGCCTTGGTTTTAGGCATCTAGAGTCTTCAGCTGTTAAAGGCTGTAGTCCCTGTGAGTTAACAATCTCTTATTTTTGCAGATGAGGCTTGATTTTGCCACTTGATATTCAATGCGTGTCATTAGCTGGCTGGTAAAATTAGTTACTGCACTTTTTTACTACATAATTTTAGAGGAGTTGTATATTGATCACAGGATTCAATTAGAAGATGTTAGACTGAAATGAAAACAATGTGGGTTCAATAGCTTATCTCTAAAATGTGAAAAGTTATCTCTAAAACCTTTACTGTTATGAAAGGAACAATCCAAATATTTATTTTAATAAGGTATATGACCACATATACTTTAAATAAAGTCAAATAATAAATATAATACTTGATCCTGATGATTAATTAGAATCTGTTAAATATGAATGAGACACCACAGGCTAAATATGATACTAATGGAAAACTATTTTCCTTTTTTTACACATCCATTTCACAAACTCTGAGCTGGTTTAGACCAGTATAATCTCTTTCCTTGTCCTAAAAATAAAGCTTCCTGTTTAAATCCTATTTTTCAGCATTTAGCCTGTCCATTTTGTTTTATATTACCTTATTTCCCCTACCTGCACCTCTTTCACTAATCTACTAAAGCCATCTTCTGAAAATATAAGTGAAACAGCACACAGTGAAGCAAAGATATTCAAGACTGTGGTTCTGAGCGTCTAATTCTTGGTGGTATACTTAATAGCTCTGGATTATGGCATACATTATGAGAAACTTGGAATATCTACATGAAACAGAGTGAGTTAAAGGCAGGTTGGCAGCCTTCCACCTGAATTTCCTTGCTTTTGACAGTCTATTAGATCTGCACAATGTGTGCTTGGCAGTCTTCTAAAGCAATCCCCAGGCTAGCAATCAAAATCAGTGTATCTATAGCTCTTTTAAGATGGCTTTTCAAACATGAGGCAAAACACTGTATGTGGAACCTGAGAGAGAGAAGCAAATCGTTTTTCCCATGAAACAGTTAATTCACTATAATAATTGCCACCGCACCACTCCTAAATCACTACCAAAGCATGTTCCATTTCATTGCTCTTCGCAATATATTTATTCATCTGCTTAACCATTTTCAGGATTGGGACCCAATAATGTAATTAGCAGGCACTTTTGAAAAAAATTGGAAAAATATCTTCTAAAGAGCAGCTGTGCTCCTTAGCCTCATCACGCTTCCCAAGCTCCCTGGCCTGTCTTTCAGCAGTACAATGTAATCAACAGAGTGATTGAAACAGACTTTTTGGCAGCTGTCAGGCAGTCCAGGAAAAAAGGTGTTCGTTTTCAGGTGCTGAAAAATAACCAGCCTGTTTTTTTGCCCTGATTGCAAACTACTCTTTTGGTCCCAATGAAGGCCTACAGATTCTTCTGAGAGGTGGTGGCAAATGAGCTGTAATAAATGATTCCTCCTCATGTCATGAATCTGATTTTATTAGGTTATTACTATGTCAAGCCTGTTAATTTAATTCCTTTGGGGACTCTGCAAAACTTGCAACCATAAATAAAAATGTTTAAATTGGGGTTAGAAAGAGCCAAAGGTTGTGACCTCATCCACTGAACCATCTGAGACCCACACCTCCCATCTTCACCTGCCTGTAGGTACGATCAGATCAAGGTGCCCTCTAGCAAACTGTTGTATACTTTTTTCAGCATCGCTGACATCGAGACAGAGAGCTGGCCTTCTTGGCACCTCTTTCTCTAGAGAAAACAGCTTGGCATGGTATTCAGGTGGCAGGTGGATTTGAAAAGCCTTAGTCACAATGTACCTTTGTGCCAAAATAAATTCATCTCAGCTGGGGCTTCCCACAGAGGACAGACTTACCCAGGTGGAGGACGCTGACAGGAGGGAAGCTGGAAGTGGTGGTTCAGGAGCCCAATCAACAGTGATTAGGATGGCCCACAAGAAATGCTACTCACAGTACATGTCAGAAACCCCCAGTGACTACAGAAGTGTTGCATTGCTCATGACGCAAGGGAGTCTTCCCTTGCTGGCCTGGAGATGCCTTGGCAGAAGGCTCAGCAGACACCTGCACATCAGGCACACTTGTGAGAAGAAGCATGTGCCAAAACAAGACCCAAAAATGCCACTGCTGCACAACTTCAAAAAAGTAGCCAGAAGAAAAGCTCCTTTCTGGGAGGCAACCTGACATAACAATGAACAGAAAACCCAACATTCTTGGTGATAAAACAGCAAAAGTTCCTGGTGTTTAGTGCTCTGAGACCCAATGCGCATATCAATTGGAAAGAAAGGAGAAGACAAAACATGGAGGAGACCAAGAGGAATGCAAAAGAGGGTTTGGAAAAGTCTTCAGGCCCCTGCGGATTTCACAAGAGTGGAAAGAGAACTGCAGGCAAATCTTCAATAGCGGTCTGCCCACTAGAGCCACAGCTAGCCAAGAAGATCAAATCCATGGACTTGCGTGGGGTTGTTCCTCCTCAGGTGCAGGACTTGGCATTTCCCTTTGTTGAACATCATGGTTCCTGTTGGCCCATTTCTCCAGCCTGTTGAAGTCCCTCCGAATGGCAGCACAACCATTTTGCTGCATGTATCAATCATTCCTCCCAGTTTTGTGTCATCTGCAAGCTTGCTGAGGGCACACTCTGTCCTATTATCCAGGTCATTAAGGAAGATGTTAAGCAGTACTGGCCCCAGAATCAAACCCTGGAGGTCACCGCTAGTGACTGGCCCTCAGCTAGACTTTGTGTCACTGATCTCAACCCTTTGAGCCTGGCAGTAAAACCAGTTTTCAGTCCACCTCTCTGTCCATTTATCTAGGCCATACTTCATCATTTCTCTGTGTGGCTGTTATAGGAGATTGCAACAAAAGCCATGCTAAAGTGAAGCTAAACCTCATTCACTGCTTCCCCCTTAAACACCAAGCCAGTTTTCCATTGTAGGAAGCTATCAGGTTGGTCAAGCATGATTTCTTGTTCATAAAGCCATGCTGACTACTGCCAATCAGCTTGCCCTTAATATATTTGGAAATGGTTTCCAGGAGGATTTGCTTCATCACCTTCCCAGGGATTGACGTGAGTCTGACTGGTCTGTAGTTCTCTGGATCCTCCTCCCCGCCTTTCTTGGACATACAAATGACATTTGCTTTCTACTAGTCCTCAGGAACTTCCCTTGATCATCACGACCTTTCAAAGAAAATTGAGAATGGCCTCGCAATGACATTAGCCAGCTCCCTCAGCGCTTGTAGGTGCATGCCATCAGGTCCAATGGACTTGTGTAAGTCCAGATTGTTTAAAAGTTCCCTAACCTGATTCTTCTCTGCTGAGGGTAAGTCTTCCTTGCTCCAGACTTTCCCACTGGTCTTTGGGCCCAGGATTGCTGAAGGGAAGTCTTGCCAGTAAAAACCAAGGCAAATAAAGCATTGAGTACCGTGGTCTTTTCCATGTCCTTTGTCACCAGCCCCCCCTTGCCCCAATCAGCTGTGGGCCCACATTTTCACTAGTCTTTCTTTTGCTGCTGGTACACTGTAGAAGCCATTCTTGCTGCCCTTCACTTCTCTTGCCAGCTCCAGCTCCAGGCAGGCTTCAGCCCATCCCTGCTGCTCAGCTGCTGTTTCTATATTCCTCCCAGGTCACCTGTCCCTGCTTTCACCTCTTGTATACTTCCTTTTTATCTTTGAGTTTTGTCACGCTCTCCTTGATCATCCATGCAAGCCTCCTGCCACCTTTGATTGATTGATTTTCCGACCATTATGGTGTATGAATCTTGAGCATGGTGATCCTTGAAAATCAACTATCTTTCCTGGACCCTTCTTCAGGGCCATATCCTATGGGATTCTTCTAGGCAGATTCCTGTACAGGTGGAAGTCTGATCTCCTGAAGTCCAAGGTTGTGATCCTACTATTTGCCTTGTTCCCACCTTGCAGGATCCTGAACTCCACCATCTTATGGTCACTGTAGGGGCTGTGTCTATCTCCACATTCCCAAATAGTTCTTCCTTGCTTGTAAGTATGAGGTGCAGCAGAGCACGTCTGTTCCTCCATCACTTGTGTCATCAGTGCACTTCAGAAACCTCCTGAATTGCTTCTGTCCTGCTGTGTTGTCCCTCCAGCAGATACTGGGGTGGTTCAAGTTCCTCAAGATAACAAGAGCCTACAATTATGAAGCTTCTTCCATTTGCATGAAGAAAGCCTCATCTGTGGCTTCCTGATCAGGTGGTCTGTAACAGACACCCCCACAATGTCACCCACATTGGTCTACCCTCTAATCCTCACCCATGAGCTCTCAGCTGGCTCTCAGTTGGCTCCCATGGCAAAAGACAATTTATTTTCAAATGCAAGTTTGCATTTTTAATCCTTTTTATTAGTTAGTAGGAAGGCAATCTTTCACATGTTTATATCAGATCAAAATCTAAGCTTTCGCTTTGCTTTCTAAAGACACACAAGTGTTTCAAATTGGTGTTTTCTCATTCCTAACCAAAAATACTGGAGAGTAAGAGAAGACAAGAGCGTGAAATAAGTCTTGTTTACTGCTAAGCTTTTTCAATGATACAAAGAAATACTCACCATATTTCTGCTAGTTATATCTCCTAAGTAAACCACAGCATTCATCTGAGGAGCCCAAATTTGAATCTCTCTGTGCCAAGATGTCAAGATAGTCCACCCCTAGGCAGAGCTCCATGCATTCCCACTGCTCCCTCATGTACAGAGCAACTCCCCTTCTTGCTGTCCCAGCTTCTCCTTCCTAAAGAGCCTGTACCCATCCATAGCAGCACTTCAGTTATGTGAGCTATCCCACAACATCGCTGTGATCCCAATGAGATCATGTACCTGCAGCTGCATGCAGACCTCTAACTCCTGCTGTTTGTTCCCCATGCTGCGTGCATTAATGTACAGGCACTTGGTTATGATCTCCAGAAAGAGTGTGAGACCCTCCCCATCATTCCTAGTTTAAAGCTCTCTTCACCAGGTAGGCCAGCCTGCTGGCAAAGATGCTTTTGTCCCACTTGGTCAGGTGGATCCTATCCCTTCCTAGCAGCCTCTGATTCTCAAAGAGGGTCCCATAGTTGTAATCCTGTTATTGGATTCCTGTTGTTGACACCAGCTGCACAACCAGCAGCTGTTGACACACTGGATCCATCCACTCTTCCTCCTCAAGCCCTTCCCCCTCACTGGCAGGATTGAGAAGAAAACCACCTGAGCCCCCAAGCCATTGGCCCCTGCCCCAAGGGCCATATAGTCACTCTCACTACCTTCCAGGTCTCCCCTGGCAGTATCGCTGGTGCCCATGTGGAAGAGCCAGCAGGGTGTCTGAGGCCAGACAAACCTCAGCAGTTTCTCCACAACCTCCTGGATCCGAGCCCCTGGCCAGCGGCAAACCTCCCTAGGCTGCAGGTCAGGCTGGCAGATGGGGGCCTCTGTCCCTGCAGCAGGAGGTCTCCCACTGCCATTACTCACCACTACCTCCTGGTGCTGCTGTGGGGCTCAGGCTTGGCCAGCTCAGGTGCTTCATTGGACACAGCTCCCAAGGCACTAAAGCTGCCCTGTAGCAGAGGAGGAGCAGCAGGAGCTGCCCTCCTGGTGCCAGCAGTCACCAGCTTCCAGCCTTTGTCTTCCTGGGAGTCTCCATGTGCCAACCCAATAAGCACAGACTCTGCCTGCACTCCTTCGGAACAGCCAGGGGTTTGGGCTTTTCAAGCTGCAGGGTCTCAGAGAAGCTTGCACATCCTGGATGGCTATGGGGACACCTGATCATCAGCAGTTCCTCTGTCCTCCAAGTCCAAAGACTTGCTGAGTCGAGGGAGCGGGGGAACCTGACAGGCCCAGCACTGTTAAGTACACATCCTCTGCACTCCTGACTTCAGACCTGCAACCCTTACTCGCTCCATCCTTAAACACCACCCGTACACAGTCTCCATATGCCCCATATACCCAACATCTCTTAGTTCTCCTCTGAACATGTGAAAGTCTAGCTGTTCTCGGACCGTTCATGTTTGCTACCTCCTGCCCTGTGAAAGCGCAGAGCTGTCCCAAAGCTACCAATACTCCTCTTGCTCAAGCCCTGATGCACAGGCTGCAAGGAAGCTCCAAAACTCTTGATGAACTGAAGTGAGGCACAGGCTAGCAAGGCTGAGAAGCACTGCCCTAGCCTTCATGATCAGTGGACTGTTGGAAAAACTTACCTTCTTTCTCCCCTTTGTTCATTTTCATAGGTCTTATGGGTTGCATAACACTGTTGTGATGTTCTCCAAATCCATGGTAAAAGTTTAATTTTCTTTTTCCATGAGCTGCAACATCCACTTCAGAGGTTTTCTCCTGGATTCTATGACTCTGCCATAAAATGGGATTCTGCCAAATTCTCTTTCCTGTTTCTGGTATCATCATCTTTCCTAGAAACATATATTCAAATAATAAAGGAAGTCAGAAACAGCCATAATGACATCCTCTTATTTGTGCAATGATGGTCATTTTAGAATCTAATTGTTCTTCTAGTGGGACAGTAATACAGGGCTTACTTTACAGTCTAGAAAAATCTGAAATTAATTGTACTGTCTCATTCTCTGCCTTTCAGTACTGGAGCTGAGAGGATTGCTCCACTGTAGAACCCAGAGCACAGCTAACACGTATTTCACATATGAATTGAACTTAAGAGAAACGCACAGATCAGGGGAAGCACGAAAATCTCACCTGTTGAACTATCCATAAAGCTCATAATAAATGTAAAGAATCTTATGGTTAATCTCCAGAAGTTTTACCTTTTAGTAAATAATTGAATATCCCCAATGCTTTGTGGGAAAAAAAAATCCCTATTAAAACTATTCAGAGTAGCATATTCTTTGAAATTACTGACCATTACCAGTAAATTTAGAAAAATCAGTATTTACTATTTACACATGGTTTTATTTTCAGGGGTTTTCTTTTAACTATTTAAGCATTTAACTTCCACAGCAATGCAGTCTTAAAATGGACACTGCTCTGAATTTTCCATAGGAAGCATTTTAGTTCATCTGCTGTTCAACATAACTGAAAATGCACCTTCCTCTAGTGGCTCAAACTGGTCCTTTAAATATCGGGGAAGAGAATGAACATTTTCCCCTCCATCTTTTACCATATATTACTCCTAATGATATATTAAACCCTAATTATAAAAATGCATCTCTTTCTTATCAGAAGATTTAAAATGAGAATAAAGGGCCAAAGAAAGCATGCACTGTTACAGAGACTAAATGATTTAAAGTAAATTTACTAAATAAAATGAAGCTTAGTAAATAAAATAGCTTTCACTTTAAGCAATACTTTCAGACTAACAAATTGGTCAGTGGCTCACTTGTACAAACACTTCCTCTTTTCACTTTCTAAAATCACATTAAAAGACAAAAATAATAAAGCATTTAGTAATTAAGAAACGTTCTTAGAAATACTAAAGCATTTGAAAGATGTGAAACACATAAGCAAGCAACTACAGTTGCTGCCATAGGGCTGTTTCTTGGTCATTGTGTGAGGAGGAGAAATAATCACGAAGAAGAAATGAGGATAATCCATAAGAATCTGTCTTTTCAAACACGTTCCACTTAATCAACAGGCATGGCAGCAGAGACTAAAATTAAGATCCAACATCTGTGCTTAATAAGTATGGTAAATTATTCCCTCTAACCATTTTTATTGAAATGACAGACCAAAGCAATTTTTAATACAATGCAGAATACTTGGTGCAAATGGTGTCCAAAGAGAATAACTCAGTAATTCATTGAAATACTTCAGTGATAATTTAAAGACTACTAGCTCCTACCACAGCCACTACTGAGGCAGACCTTTGCTAGTCCGTGCAGCTGTGGGAGACACAGTGTGAGGAGGAGAGCTCAGGAAGCAGCGAGTAAGCAGCACCCGAGGGACAGCCATGACATCCCCACATCTGCTGTGAAGCACCAACCTCAGGAGACCTGCCTTGGTGGGGGGCGGGGGAGTGTAAAAGCTTTTTGGGTAGCTTTGCGACCTCTCACTGCTTTCCTTATGGGGGCAGAAAGGCTATGTCTGCGTTAGCACGCAGTGCGGTGCAGCAACACTCTCGCGGAGCAGGGAGGTTACTTGAGCCAAATGTCAGCGTGCTCCTGTGGCTGGATGCTCACAGGGGCTGGCGTGCGTTAGGTGCTGTCCTGGAGCGTGTCTTCCTGGTTAGCGTCACCTGAAAGGAATCAAGTCTGTGCGGAGGGAGACTGCTCTACCGTGCAAATCACAGTGCAGTAAGCGGAGGGAATCAGGAGACCACTTCAAAGACTCATTCCTTACCCGAACTAAGCTCCTATTGTAGATGGAGGGGGTGTTTGCTAAGTATTTCACATTTTCTTAAAGTTTCTGTACCTCCACAACGAAAACATCCTGTACCTGGCTCAAAAGAATCTGAGCAAAGTTTGGGACTCAAACCTTTTAAGCCACAGTTATAAAAGTTTTGAGTTTCTGAAAACAACAAGCCAGAAATGACAGCAGGTATTTCCGGACAATAGGATCTGAAAAATATGACAAAACAAACCAAGCTGTTTTTTCCTTACTGGACTTCCAAGAAAAGATTATTTCCATTAATAACGCAGAATTTCCTTTGATATTTTACTAATTTGCTATTCTATTATCCAAAATCTCAAATTCCTTGGTATCTAGAATCTCCAAATCCAGGCGGCCAAATGGATATTACTCAGCCAAGTGTAATGATTGACTTGTGGATGCTGAGGATATCTATTCACCCTGTAGTAATTCCAATTATTCAAGATGGTGCAGTTGAAGAATCAGAACTACTACAAGGCGAATAACTTCCCTTAGCATCCACAAGTCTGCTGCTTTAGGGGGAAGGTTGTTTTTTGTTTTGTTTAAGGAGTCATAACAACTCATCTGTGTCTAAAGTCCCTGGCTCCTCTCCAGGTTGCCGCTGGAGAACAGGAAGGTCCCAAAGCTCCCAGGAAGCCTGACTGGAGGGGCAGACCATGGGAGTCAGGAGACTCCCAGCTGCCACAGGGCACCTGCAGCTGTGCACTGAACTCCTGATGGGTGACTTTGGAGCAACTTTGTACAGAAATGGCTGGAAATGAGATTTTTCAGCTGTGTCTGTGGAACAGTGGTTTTATGGCCAGTCTCCCAAACTTGATATCTGCCTTGCAACTATGTTTAGTGCTTGGCAAAGGTCAAAAGATTTGCTGCCTTACAGATTTATTGGGTTGTCACACTCGTAAAGCAGATGCAAGATACACTGCAGTAATCGGCCACAACGTCTGGTGAAACAGTAGCTAACTAATTCAAGAAACTACTTTCCACAGATGATGCCAACTATATAGCCCAAAGGTTGCTTTCTCTGTCATTCCGTGTAATTTTGGCACCCGAGAATACCAGTGTATTTACGTGTGGGACACCAACAAGGCCAATAACCAGTTCAGTTGCAAGATCACATTCAGCCACTCTCCATCTCTATAACAGATGGGAAGAGAGAACCCAGAGGAGGTGGTGGCTGTTTTGCATTTGTTCTCTCACAGAAATGCAGGCAGGAGTTGCACTCGTGACACTCATGGCCACGTCTGCTCCAAAAAGCTACAGGAGAAGCAATCTTCTCAGAACAACACTACTGCACTGGGATTCTTAGGCTGAACTATAAAATTTTAATTCAGTGTAGTGCTCCAGTTTTGAGGCATGGGAAAAAAGGGGACGAGGACTGCACACGAGTTTCTATCGCAGAGGACCAGGACCATATTTACATGCTGCCCCTTTCTGACATTTGCAAACTGAGGCATAACCCAAACAGGTCTCTGTTAATATGTCTGCTTTTAACTTCCTCGTTTGACTGCTCACAGCTGCTGAGTATTTTATTTTTAAGTGAAGAGCCAATGAAGAGCCTCGGTTTGGTAATCAGAATTCCCACAGACTAACTCTTTTTCTGACAAGCGAAGGAACTGCTCCCCACCTCCCGGCTTGCCCATACAGGAGCGCTGGCACAGGCAGTGTTGCTTCCTGGCTGCAACCTGAGGTCATTCCTGTAAGGCTCAGCAATGAGCTATGAAAAGGAATCAGAAAGGCCAAGAGATCTGAATCAGCCCTGATGGTTGAAAGAAGATATTAAGGGATAAAGAAGCACCAAATTAATTATGATATTTGGAAGCATCAGGTGGGGATAAAGATGCACAACCAATAAAATGCCCTAATTAAAGTATTCTGGTGTTCAAAAACAACAGCCATTAAAGACATCACTATTAATTGATGCATGTCTCAGGTCCCCCAGTGTTATGCTGGAATAATACCAACTCATCTCATGAAAGATAGGTTTTAAAGTGTTTGTGATACCAAACTGAGCGCATCACAGTGCGCCCAAGAAGAAATGATTAGTTTTGTAATCTGTATAGAACTTAGAGTGCATCTTGTGATCGTACACTGAATAATAATAAAAGAAACACTGAATAACTATATACTTGGTGCTTACCATCTACTCTCCACAGTGAATGAAGTGGGGTTCCCTAGAACCTAGAACTCTGTTATTAAAATTGCATTATAAGGATGGTATACAGGGGTCTGAATTAAGATTTGAAAGCAAACTTGATTTTGGAATGTCCTAACTTTTGAGTGATTCACATGCAAATGTGAAGTTACTCATACATTCATGAAATACATTTTGAAAATATTCTGACATCTAAAAATATTCTTGCCTCAGTTTTGAATGTTTACTGTACACTGACTGAAAGGATTTCTTTTGTTAATGGTAGGCACTTAGTTCACCTGCTTATTCTGTATGTTATTACACTACAAACCCATATATTAAGCCTTTAGGTTATAAACTAAAAAAGAACTTGACTCATAGTTAATAAGCAAAATTAAAATGAATAATTCCAATGTATTTTTTTAATTATGGAAGCATTGGTTGTGGTTCTAATAGTAAGGTTTGAGTTGAGTTTTATACTTAAATAACATTTTGATCTTCCTATTATGTATTAAGAATAAATTTCCACCAAATTACAAGAGTGATCCTTAAGTACAGATGGAATATTCCAAAATTCAAAAGTAAATTGGATAATTTACAAGTAAATCGATGCTTTAAGATGCATAATACTTCCTGGTTTTCAAGACTGCAATTTAAAATAACACAAACTCTTTAAACTTGACACATTCTCCCATCGTCTCTTAAGCTATGACAGAGCAACTAGTTATTTGGGGTTTTTTTTCCACTTGCAGTCAAGATTATGGAGCTTATATAGAATTTAGAACTGAAGAAGAGCAGTATCTGATCTTTTGAGGCTACAGCCTTGGACTTCACAAAGGTAACATTATTTCAAGACATATAAATATTTGCAGACTGTAATAATTTGGCATACTGTCCCTTTCAGAAAATTTCATATCCATTTGTTCTAGTAGTCTTGTTATATTCTTGTCTAAGTGTAAATATCATCCACTTTATAATGGACTCTTTTAATTAAAACAGAGTGAGGAAGTTTATCAAAGATTCTATAGTAACATACCAGATAAAATGGGAATTTGTGCATTAAAAACTTGACCTGAACTTGATGGAATAGTGGAGGACCCATAGCATAAACTGTTCCATTTCTAGGGGTCTGCTAGCTATGGATATACACTGTGAGGATCCCTCTCTCTTCAATTCCTGGTTAGAGGTTGTCCCAATACAATGCCTTTGAAGGGAAGAATACAGTTTTAAAGCACCAAAACAAGAAAATGCAGCACTTCAAGCACTTTTTTTTTTTTTTTTCATTAAAAGCTGATAATGAAATATCTCTTTCCTGAACATGTTTTCTCTTTAATGTTAAGGTTAATGAGTAACTGGATCCTAACTCTTCAGATGTAATTATTTGGAATTTGACATGACTTAGGGAACACTTAAGATCTTGGGAGATAAGAGTAATTTTCCAATCTTGTTTACTTTCATACTAGGAAAAAGAGACAGGATTAGAGCATACCCTTCTAGATTTGATGGTTTTCATTGATTTCAGTGAAATAGAATTACACTGTTTTGTACTGCAGATCTTTTAAAACTGATCTCTTACTTATTCGATTCTGAAAAGAGAATCTGTTCCCAGATTTCATTATACAAAGAGAAGCATCACCCCCCCAAAAAATCTAATTTTTACATTAAAATGTAAAATAGAAAGCTGTTATATTAACAACTTCTTTGCAAACAGTGCCAAAAAAGAGTAGACGGTTCCAGAAAAGAGAACTGAAAGGCACTTAAGGCCATGGACTTCTGATAATCTTATTATGGATTCTGCATGCTATAGTAGCTGTGTGTGCAGTTCAGTGATCCACTACATTTCATGGTTCCAAGATTCACTAGACAGCACATATTTAGCCTACTGATAGGCACAGATAGTTACACAGAATATGTTCTGAAGTATCTCAGAAACTTCTACTGAAAGATTAAATCAAGCTTTACTTAAAAGAAAGATGGTTTGATAAGCTCACATATATCAAGCTTCAAAGATCTCTTTGTGCCTCTGTGGTTTACAAGCAATGTTAAAGAAACTTTTGTTAATGTCAGTTCTTCTGTACACCACAGATACAGGCAATTATCAGTGCTAGGGTTAATGCAAACCAAAAGCAGTAGCTAGTTTTAAGTGAGGATTGAGAAGATTCGTTTCCAAATGTTCCAATTACTTCAGCAAATATCAAAATTATTGCAATTAAAAGTCAGTTGAGGTCTTAGAGTACAGGAGGAATAAAAGCTGCTCTGATTCATTTCTTACATGTGATCAGTGGTATGTGATTTTCTGACATCATTTCAGGATGTTTATCTTCAGAGAAGACAGACTCAAAACTGGGCTTGTTGAAACACCTGTGACAAATAAAATATTTAACTTTAGCAAACAAATAGTAATAGTATTACTCCAAGCACAATGAAACACACATGTTCTTTGGGCTTCAGCCTTAGTGTATGAACTCAGCCCAGATTTATATTTCAGCTTTCTGACTGGACCAAAAGTTTATATTTTAAAAAGCAAAACTCTTAAAGTCTTGCTTCAGAGATTTCAGTAATTCTTCAATAGTTATGTATTCTCCATCTCACTTTCAGTAAAGTCCACTAGGCGACTTTGACAGTAGCTGCTCTTAGAGTGACTACATTTCAATCTTAGTATTTCACCCACCATTAAACAACTTTGACAAGCTGTCGAACTGTCAAAAACAGGGCAATTGCAACATTAGGCAGCATCTGTATTAAACACTTTGAAGGGCGGTAAAGCTTAAGCCGAAGGGTAACATCTCCGGCGCATTCTGGTTTAACCAGTTCTAGCAGTTTTGCCAGCTCCTTGTTAACAGCTTAAGAACAGACTTGCAGCATACCTCACCCTCTCTTGCTCACCTTCATTCCTCTACATGTTTTTTAGCCTGACTGTTATTATATTAAGCCCTCAACTTAGTTGTAAAATCAGATGTGGACTGTCCATTAATTATTTCCCAAGACCACATCTGGCTGCGCCGAATTTTAGATATAATGCATGAATAACTTTTCCCTCAGCATGTCCCCTTTTTCCTCTTCTCCACATGCTCTCTGGGTGGATTTTGGGGAGGAGCAGCCTGCCTGGACTTCCAAAACCCTCACCAAAATGAGAACTCAAGCTTTGATTTTACAGGGCCGCGCAGGCTTCGCCAAGCACAGCAGTCAGCCAGGAGCAAGGACGGGTGTTGGCAGTCAACAGAAACAGCAGCACGTTCAAAAATGAAACTGCAGAGCAGCTGCAGGCTACGAGCATGAGTGCACTGAGTTAGAGGCCTTGGAGAAAAGGAATTGGAGGGTGCAGTTATAATGGGTCTGGCAGAAAACTGGGGTAGGACTGGGCAGACAGATTAAGAAGCAGTAGAGAGGTGAGGAAGAGAAGAAGGTAGGGGAGAGAGGTGGAGAGAAGGGCTCCCCATACAAAGGTACACTGCCGTCCTGCTAGCAATACCTTCCTTTTTGTTGATGCAAACATGGTACCTCAAACTATCAGAGATCAGCTGTGTTAATTCCCAGATCCTACAGTTAGTTTCACTAATTTCCTTGAGTCTGGGATTAATATTTCTGGCAGAAAACCCTAAACAGAAAAATATTTCACATGGGTTTTAGTCATTATAATGTATTTTCACTGGCTTTCATTTGTAACCTCCATACAAAAAGCTACTATGTTGTATTAAAAATTTGCAAATCAGTTCCAGAATAGAGCTGGTACAGCTGGATCAATTTTCTTAATAGGAATGTGCCCATTCTGTGGTTTCCCAACCAGCTCTGGCTCATGGCCCATTCCTTGCAGACCTCTTCACCAGAGGCCCTTCAAATGTGGCCCTGGGTTGACCTGGGCAATGCGTGAATTGTTCTGGCAGCCTGTGTCCTGCCACCCTTTTCCAAAACACTCCGTAGTACTTTGCAGCCATGTGGTTGAGAGCAAATGATCAGTATCTTCTACACGTTCAGTCATGTAACACAGCACATGTGCTGCCGAGAAACACGTTTGGAGGGTAAGGTAAAATAGATACATACTGCCTGACTGCTGATGGGCCATCATTTGGGCAAGGGATACCATGTACTTTAGTCTCATGATAGCAGAGGTCTAGTTGTACAGAAACTTGCATATGAGGCCACGTTACCTGCTGTGGCCAAAGGTTGTGCGACACAAAGATTAAGCAATTAATCAAGGTTCAAAGAACAGCTACCTCAGATATAATTTATAGATATTAATGTAGAACATAACATGGCTACATTTTTCCTTGTAGCTAAAATAAGAGGAGTGCAATGAATTGAACTTCGATTAAATAGACTGGGTTACAGTCAGGTCTCAGGTGTTGGGTAAACATAGAATTATCATTAATCACTTACCTTTCAAGTTTCTTCATAAAACCCAGATAGCATTATATACCTCAAAGGACTATTGCTCAGTTTACTTTCTGTGAATGACTTGGAGATTCATGGAGAGAAACCACACTGTATAATAGAAGATGACAAATTAGAAATACAATTTTGATAATCCACAATAAATGCATGCAGGTTTTCTATGCCTAATTAATTCATTTTATGTAAATGATGACATTCTGGAGTAAACTGAAAAGCAGGCACTTAATCAAGACTTACCCCTTTTCTTTAAAACAATATGTCCTCCTCCCAATTTTTCCTACAGAACATGTCATATAGAATATGAGCACATATCTGATTTTTTTAATTTATCCTGTTCCTATATTTTAAGTGGGAATTGTATTGATATATACATTAAAAGCCTAATGCTTTCTCAACATTAGACTGTAAAACAAAGTAAGCAGCTTCCACGATTGGTTTATGAAAAGATTCTACAAATAACAATTTAAAAAAGGAATATTATCTTCTTTGCATATTGACTATTTCTAAACCTATCATTTTCTTTTGAACAGGACAATAGCACTTCTTTCTTTTTTATGCAAATTAACTGTCATCATTAAAGGTCATTATTTGCCCCAAAGCAATTTTTCACTTGTTTATAACTTCAAAAATAATAAAACAATAGCAACCAATTAATAACTTAGAGTAATAGTGGTGGGGGAGGGAGCGGCAACTATGTGCCAGAAACATTCAAAAATATATATTTTTTAGTATTAGCCATATCTAAAGGAAACTTTTTTACTGACCTCACACAATGGGCTGGCACAGGGATGGGTAGATCAGAATGTCCTCCCCTATACTCAGTTACTCTCAACTCAGTATCTCAGAAAGAACAACTGGACTACAGAGAAAAATGAAAAGGAAGGTAAGAAACAAATCACGAACTCCAGAATCCCTTTTTCTTTCTGTTCCTAGCAGCGTCTCACACAATTGTATTTCTCAGATATAGCTTTTGGAGCCCTTCACACTAATAAAAGCTTCAGTATAAAGTTTTAAGAACACAGCGTAACTTCCAAGTGCAACCATAATTTGTATACTGCTTGTTGGAAGAATGAACAGAACTGCTAGTAACAGCATCACATACCCTGTCCCAGCATAGTTCAGTAAAGCAAACTTTCATCAGTACAAGTGGACAACTCCTAACAGGTGTCTGTTATCCACTTGAATAGTCTTCGTATAGAGGCAGCTACTCTTTAAGATTTTGACAATGAAGACATGCATTGTCTACAAGATTTATTTCTGTAAAGGTAAAAATAAGAGCACTGCATCTCACCCATAGAATATAAAAGAAACTAGGATTCAGTTAATTTTCTATTCAAATAAAACTTGACCAGGCAGAAACTTGTAATACAGTGCCCCATCAGGAAAAAAAGCTGTATGAGGATGATTCTCCCTTACTGACTTTTAATCTTCCCACCTTCTCAGGTAAGGGTATGGTCCAAAAAAGCCACTGTCACTGAACACTGAGCCACTAACACTAAACATGGACTAAACATTAACAGTCCACTGGAGACTGAAACAGCACTCCTCAAAAATGCATCACAACTACAATACTTCACAGGGATTTTACACCTTAAATGAAAAAGCTCTTCAGCAAAACAGTAAGGGCTGCTGAAGTAACAAGTAGCACTGAGCTGTAATATCTGTGATCCATTGGTTGATGATGGAACAAGCTGATCAAGATTGAGAGGCAGCAGACGTACATCATCCAAGCCATTCAGCCTAGGCAGGCAGCCCATCACTTTTCATAGGAGTGACATTTTTCTGCAGAAACAGTCATCCTGCTGCTGTTGGTGCTTGACTGCTCTGCAAGTCCTGCACTTGACAGCACTGAGCATCCCTCAGAAACCAGAGGCTGTTTGAGTGCAGCTTTGATACAAGGACATTCATGCTAAAGATCAAAACGGGGAAAACACTGAATACAAACAGGTAAATAGTGATGCCAACACAATGGCAGATGAGCTAATGGTAACCAGTCAGAGAATACATTTCTGTCCTTAAAACTCATAGCAGCAATGCATTTTTTAAATGTGCCTTTTCAGACAGACCACCAAAATACTTGTTTTAAGTAGTACTAGAGATGGCAGACTAGAAATATTTAACATGACTGAGATGGAAATCTCAAGACTTCCATGCGTGGTAGATGAAACAAATGAATCTATCAAGAGCACAAGTTCTCTTGAAGCCACCAGATTTCTTACCTCCTAAAACATCTTGTAGATGGCAACATTAAGATTTGAAGCAAGAGGCTGTTGTCAAATGGATGCTTCAGAACCAGACACAGTTCTCACAGACTTTCCATTACAAAAGAACAAAATAGAGATCAAGTCTGCATGCAAGGAAAATGAATAAATAGCTTATTTACAGAGGATATTGGATTCTCCTGGATAAGATATATATCATAACAGTCACCCTCATAAGCAGTGGAGACAGCAAACCTGGGAGACTATCTCCACCACCAAACTTCATATTTACAACTTAATTGAAAGCAAAGGGGGAAAATTTAAACAGTTGTAATGCAGTTAAATAAAAATTAACACAACCTAAATACACTAATTGCCACAGATTGTGACCAAAGTCACCCCATCAGCATATTCTCTGTCTTGCTTATGTCAGAGACCTGAGGTGCCTTTAACAAAAATGGATGCAGTCTAACCATGTCATATCATGTCATGTCATGCTTAGCCACAATGCCATGCTAATGTGGCTGCACTGATTGTGAACCAGACTTGGTGGGACTGCTCAATTTATCACGACAGATCTAAGACTCCAGCTCGCTACCCAAACAGTAAGAACAAGGCAGTGGTTGCTGATGCTCTTCTAGATTTTCACCATTGGGAGAGGAAGATGCATAGCACTCATGCACAACCTTGATAGGCACCACCAGTTAAACACTGTTTCAGCAATTAAGTGCAAAAGCAGAACAACACAAACTCCTCCCAATCCTGAGAAGATGAAGAGCTAAGAACTGAACAAGCACTAGCTGAGTCCCAGCTTACACTAAAGTAGCTTAAGTGTACTTGGCTAAATGATATTAACTTAAAATGAGCTGTGACTGTGCCTACAATGAGACCCTAGCAGACATATACTCTGTGAAAAGGTTTTAGTTTGATTTTAATGCTTTTATATACAATTGGTTAATTGGGAAAAAAATGTTCAACATTGTAAGACAAGAGGAAAAAATGGAGCAACAGATATGGCTTCAACCACACAATGCTAGGCTAGAAGTTTATCTTCCCTGATTTTCGTGTTGTGTATTAAAACTTAGTATTTACAAGAGTTTAATATTTTTATACTTAAATATGAGAAAGGTACACTGTAGAAAAACACCAGCAGAAAACTACAAGAGCCCACATATCCTTTTAGTTTAAATTTAATTTGTCAGATAGAAGTTATCTATGTACAATCAGTGTGCATTGTAACAATTCTATTAATAAAGTCATTCAAATCTGCTAAAATATTAACTGGCTGCATAGCACATTTGACATTATTGCCCATGTTAAAGAGGGAAAACAAATGGATTTACAATAAATTTTGGCTGATTTGGATTCTGAAGTGTTCAGATATTGAACGTTGCTTCTTTAAAACCAATGCACCTGAAAAACTTTCCAGAGCACAGTTTAGCTGAATATTTCTCACCATTTCATTACAACAATCACAACACTGACAGTTTAATAGAAAACAAAAACAAAAACATGTATCTAGAGTATTCAATAAAAAAAGAAGCACTAAATGGAATAAAATGTTCCCTTTCCCCATTTTTACATTCTGAACAGTGATTCCATCAAGATATTTTATTAAAAAGTGTAAGTACACTGATTTTGTTTCATACTTGTGATAAGAAGGCCTGAGTTGGTGGGGAAAGGAACAGTCAAAATAAGCCTGAGAGGGGAAAAACCTCATTTAATTAATTTACAATAATTTACAGCCATTTTTGTGGGTTTTTTTTTGTTTTGTAAAAAGGCATTACAACTGATCACAAACAGGAGAAATCTTGGCTATTTTACAGGTATAGGTACAGAATTTAAATATTCAAGCTTGTGATGAAAAGCGGCAAGGTGGTCGCAGTGTACAATGTAAACAAGTAGCTTTGGAAAGTGAACAAAGTCCTTGAGAGTTCTTTTCTAAGAAAAAAAACAAAAAAAAACCAAACTCCTCATTCCTTCCTGAAACACGATCACAGGTCAGTGTTTAAATGTCCATTAACAAACATAATTTAAACTGTGTTCAGCCTAAAACCACTCTGACACGAAGAGTTTTATAATAAGATCCAGTCTGAATGGGGCAGTGTTGAGGTCCCTGTAAAAGTAAACATCTTCCATTTCTTAAAAAAAAGTGCCACAACATTTGCAGCACAGTGCAGCATAAACTTTAAATACAAAAATATTTTTCTTCTGTTGGGATAATAGACCTTGCATCCTGGAAAGAAGTAACAATACTGCTACTGATAGAATATCCAGTCCATATCTTTCAAGTCATGTAAGGCAATTACTGTGTTAGTTTACTGTATATGGCTAAAAGAGGGTCCAGAAAATGTCAGTCTTTGTTATGTTTTCCGGCTACTCCATGAATGTTCAGGTGTACTTTTGTGATCTGATGAGTGTTCAAATGGAGATCTGTGTCCTAAGGGAGATCTTGAACCATAAGGAGACCTCTGATCTAATGGTGACCTTGGGCCACTACCAGAAGCTCTGTGGTCCATTTGCCAGTCTGAGTGGTACCTATAATCTCTGGAAGATTTATGATGACTGTACTCTGAAGTGGAACGGTGATCTGAATGTATCCTGTGGTCTGATTGGGAACGGTGTTCTGAATGAGGCCGACTGTCTTTTAAACATCCTTCCAGGTTTGACCTGTGATCTCTGCTCCTGTGATCATCCAACTTTCTGTGTTTACTATCACTGTAGTATCTGAAAAATAAATTATTTGTGTTAATGTTACTGGATTCACAGTAAGAATTGCAATTATGCCAGTACAACAAAACTGCATTACAGAGATATAATTACTTTGAAATTCAGCCTTCCTCAGAAAAGACACTTTGGTGCTTACTACAAGCATATTATAAAAATAGGAAGGGAATTCTGAACAGATTTTACAACTGCTGCAACAACTCACCTGCTGTCTTGTTTGTAGTGATCCCAGTCTCTATGATCTTTTCCATTGCTGAAGGCTGAATAGGGCCTTTTCCTAGAGTCACTTTTTTTATAAGCATCTCCCTGATGCCTGTCTTTGTGATGATCATGGTATTGTGATAGATGTCTATCAGAAGAATAACTGTCCCTGCTACTGTCATCATGATTTGTATTCTCTTTCAGTCTTTCCACATCTGTTTAATAAAGCAAAGGTTATAAGGAAGTTTCATAGACTATAAACCTTTTCCTAGCCTAATTCAGTCAGCACTTCTACACATCAGATTTAAAACAATGCAAAAGTGACATTACAATTTGACAGAGACAAAATCTAAATAGTTGAAAGACATATGCACTATTGTGAGTGAACTCAGAGAAACCTGAGAAGTAAGTAGGAGGGAAACAAGTTAGAAATGTAGTTGTGTAGGGCTGAGAAACTTAACTTTTCAGCCTTGCAGACCAAATCCTTCTTAAATTAAGAGAATCAATGTTGTCCAAATGAGCAACCAATAGAGACCTGGTGCCTTTAGTACAGCAATTACAGAGTGGTAGGAATTGCCTAAGGATGGACGGCTCTAGCATGAACATCAGTTTTAAAGGTATACCCGGTTAATGAAAGGTTTTTAGTGGTATTCCTAAAATATATATTATATTCATTGTAAGCCCATTAGAATATTCCCAAGTTATAATGTAACACCATATAAAAGCAAGTATAATAAAAACGCAAGTGTATGAGCATAGAAAGATGGCGTCAAGAATAAAAGACATCCCATATAACTGATTGCTAACCCTGACTTCAGGGAATATCTTTTTTAAACTGTAGTGACATTACAACTTCTGTGCTCAGTTCAATTTCATCAGCAAACTTGTTAAATTATGCTAACTCAGCATATCCCTATGATATCTAGCAGTATGGGAGTTCTAGGAGACAATTTTTAAGGTTATTTTATTTCACATACCTTATCCAAGATATCCAGCACAAGAATACATGTAAGATTTCTTACCTGGATTTCTAATTACATGTGTATTCACATTGCTGCTAATATTCTGGTCATTGTGTTGCTAAAAGAGACAAGTACGAAAACTGTCACTGATAAAACCCAAAATTACACCTGAATACTTTAAATATATCCCCCCAGAAGTGGCTAGTTTATTATGAGTGCAAAAATGTACCTCAAGTAATATTTTTTTAATTGTTCTTGGTAATCCATTAAATTGTTACTCTAATAAAACAGTTATACTACTTAAAAAGTATATTTTTATATTTAGAGAGAGCCTGGAAATGTTACCTGAGACTCTTGGCGTTTTTTGATTGCATGTTTATACAGTTTGTGCAGCTTTCTGGCATCAAATTCTGTAAACTTAGAGACAAATATCCACAAATTTCTGAGGAAGAAGAAAGAGAGCTTATAATTCTTCTGTATGTTAGCTTATTCTTGTATCATGCAACAGAACATGGGCTTAAGTGAAATTTCAGCAGTACTTTGGTAAACTAAAATCACTCTAAGATCCACTACATAGCATATTATCTAGCTGCATAGCAAACACTACCTAGCTGCATTTCAAACATTTGAAAAATGAATTCCTTTAACAATTTACCACTTTGTAATATTTACCATAATGATTTCAGAGTGCAAAGAAATGCATGAAAAGTTGTAAATACAATGATTGTGTTAATAGCATGATTTGTAAAACCGCCTAAAAACATAGCTTTCAATTTGTTGTGGAAGTCTTTTGAAAGATTGTTTGAAATCTGACAAAAAATTTAAGTATTTTCTACTCAATAATGCTTTTTCCAAACCTGAAATATCCTGCAGTGCAAGACACTTAAGCTACATGCCTCATTTCCTAAAAATATCAGAGAAAGAAGATTTTCCCCCCACCGAATTCTAAAGCCTGGTCAAAGCTTTGGAAACCAAACGAGAAATCTGAAAGAGGATGTAAACGGCATGGCCAAAAATTCAAGCCTAATCTGGAGTATCTATGCTACAAAGGAAGAAAGAAGAACAAACCAACTCTTGCTGTTGAGAAGCCAAAACTCTAAAGAAAAGGTTTGCTCCTATAGTCACAGATACCAGATCTAAAATCTAGAATTCTTTTAGTCAAATTTACAGGTGGAGTGCTTAAAAGTGACTACAGAATATTAGTGTTCAACTTAGTGCTTAGTTCAGAAACATTTTAAGTGCGTAGGCTCAAGAAGCATCAATTTGCTCTTTCGCTGTGATGATTTAAATACTATAATATTGGCTTAGTTTTGCAAAAGTAGACAGAACAGTCAATGGTGTACCTAATGACATCTATATAACTTTAATAAATGTAGTATTACTACACTATATATCTTAAAGACAGGTGAAATACATATTTTAATAATCTGCTTATGGTATTGTAGCATTATTACAAGTTATTATAGTAGCTGTATTATGAATTTCCACTAAAAGAAATATAACATTTACCAAAATGCCTTTGAGACATGGATCTTGCTTTTATATTTCAGTTCACCCTACTATTTTGAAGTAAAATAAGTAAAAACAGAAGCATTCTATGCTGACAACAGTCTGCAAGGAAATTAAACACTTAACTGAGTGTTTTATACAGAAGTTCAGGATATGTTTTCAAACAAAGTATTTAAGTGCACATTATGATAAAACCAACTCAAATTATATTAGTTGGGAACAGAAAAAGGGAATATTACAAGTTTACAAAATTTTTTTTTCTTAATTTTTTGAAGTTATTATCTCATAGAGATGCATAAAACATTTAAAAACCTCTTCTTTCATTTTTGAAAAACATCTCTGAGTACATGTTATGGTAACTCTTTTTATGAAGTCATAGCTAATATGTGATTTAATTCTAGAGTATATTTTAAAAAGAATAAAGGATTCTGCAACTCAAAATCATACAAATGTCAACACACAAATTTAGAATGGCCTATTTTTAGCATGAATAAAACCTCCTCAAAATTGAAAAAAACAGATTCTTTAAGGATAAGAACCCTTTTCCACTAAACTTTAAATACTGTTTAAACACATTTGTCTTCTGTTTGCTTTTAGTTGCAAGTGAGATGGCTCCACCTACTGGATGAAATGCATTGCTATGCCAGTATAAAAAACTGAATCCATTAAAAGCCAAAGCCATTTATAATCTCTTTTTATAGGTCCTTATTTAAAACAGCAGAAAGTTACAAGAAAGGGATAATAAGAAATAAGAAATAATTAAAAATGATTCTGTTTAATAGAAGCAATTGTGGACTTTCCTTTTTTTGAGAAAAATCTCACAGAATAACTTACTTCCTCCATTGTTTAATTTGCTCAGGATTTGTGTACTCCTTTAGACATTCAGTAATGTGATCCCCAATTTTGATTAGACACTGTCTAGTATGTTCTAGCTGTTCCCTTTCAGAAAGGCCTTTCTCTGGTCTATCCAGCTGTTTCAATGCTGCTTTGACAGGCCTCATTCTTTCTTTGCACTGTAAAATGGAAAAAAGGAATACATTTATTCAAAGAAAAAAAAAAATTCTAAAACATGACCCACCTTTAGTGTGATATTTATATAGGCAAAGACAGTACTGTTGTAAGCCAAATGAAACACAAGGCTTCGCTCACAGCTCTTAAAATTTAGTTTTACTACAGGTTTCCTTCGGAAAAAGTAGTATTTTAAATCCAGCTGGAAATTTACTCCTATATGAAAGCATTAGATTGTATGCAACAAAGATATTAAAGATTTAAGAAAGCACTAATTTAATGTAAAAGATTTTCTGAGGGAAAGAACTTATTACAACTGGATTTTACAATCATGGTTATAACTTTCAGCACAAGTATATAAGACAGGACTTATTTTACTTTTTAGGATCTTGAAAGCTATACAAACTCAGTGTCAAGATTAAATACAAGAATGTTTAATACATTTTAAATAGATATATTCTGCAATAATTAAACTTGGCATTCAGCAGACATTCAGGATTCTTTCTTCCAGGAGTTTAAGCTCGAGTTCTACGCAGATCCTAACAGACCTTGTGCTATCTAGGGTAATGCTAGTTTAGGTACGCCTAAATTAGCAACAATAGTGATGGAAATGCACATGTACCCATAGATATATTTCATATGGGTGTTCTTGAATTTTCACATTGTAATTCAGATGCGTTAACAGTAAATGCAGATAATCCAGTTAGCATGTTTTAAATTACAGACACTTGGAAATACTATCCAATCGCGATGGCAAGGTAAACAGATGAAATGCACGCTGGCGTAAGAAGTCAAATGAGTTGGCCTCAGCAATCTACAGCAATAATTTCCATTTGAAAAAGTAGTTAAACATGCTAATTAGACTGCATCTGACCGTGACCTAATGATGAACATACATTCCGGAACAGAAGGCCTGTCCAAAAAATGCTCAATACACAAACCCAAATTAGAATTGCTCCCTGTAAGGGAAAAAGGCAAGTCTGTATATCCAGAATCAAAAAATATGAAGGATTTTGGAGAACATCATTATCACTTTGTCAACATCTGGGGACAATTCAGAAAAATCACTAAAGCTGTTCCATTGCTGGCTGATGCCATTAAGTAATTAAGCAACTACATTACATATTGCACTAGCCACAGCTTAAAGTGGCCTTTAAACCACAATTTACAGAGTGTGCTGCTTAAGTATAAAGGTGATCAGAAAGCTGTAATGGTGATCAGGAAAGTGTTACTGTAGATGGAAATCAAGTGATTTTCAGACACCTAGCCACACACAGATATCTACCTGAATCATTTGAGACTCATTCTGGAAATCACATATGAGTCACTTGCAATGTTTAGATTAAAAAACAAAACACCCCCCCACACACTACAAACAAACCTAAACTGGTCATTGTCATACTAGAATCCTAGAATTTGCTTTTCACAGCCAACACCACAGTAGACCCAGTAAACCTGCCTGGCAGTAACAGACAGCTGTTGAAACCAGAATGATAGAACATTCACAGCAGAAAAGTAGATGCTCAAAATAACTCCTTGGCATCTTTCCAAATGCCCCAACTGACCTATGAAAATCCACATAGACTGAGCTTACCTACCTTTTTTCCTCCAATATTGATTCTGTTCTAGTCAGCAGTACTGATTTAACTGATATTCTTTCAGTATCAGATAGATTACTCTGGTAAGATATTTTTAAGGGTTTTAAAATTTGTTTCTTCTTGTGTCTAACAGTGAGTCTTTAAACTTGGGGGAAACTTAGAAACCTAGTTTCTCTTGTCAGCTTACAAAGAAGATAGGGGTATTTGATAAGGCCAAACCAGAGACTCCAGCAACTGTGCTAAGGTTCATTAATTTCTGTCCTTTAAGAAGCAGTATACACGTGAGTTATTCTTGAGGATCAATATTCATATTTTAAAACTATTCAGTGCAATAATCTGCATACGCTGCAATAAATAACAAAATAAAACTGCTGGCCTGAAAACAAACCTGACTTTAGCATGGTATCCATAACCTTCACTGATTTGAGATTTTACTAGCAATAGATCATCTGTATTACAATGCCTAATGGCAGAACAAAGAACGTCAGAAATTGTGTCCGCTTAGTATATCAAGCGCAAACAGTAAGTTATCAATAAGGGCCTTACCACACTGAATGTCTTCTGATCAAGTTCTTCAGACTCCTCAGATATAGGAACTGGTTCACTAGTTGCTGTAATATGAACTGGAGTATCCAACAATGGAACTTTTTTAGTTTTTTCTTTATTTTCAGATTTGGTTTCATTTACCTGAGAACAAAATATGAAAATTAATCCAATAAGCAAACTTTGTTTTGGATTTGGAATTATTCTGTAATTAAGCAAGTACCATAACTACTGCATTGTCTTCACTAATAACAAGAAAAAATATCCTAACATTCAATGCTGGTATATTTTATTTTCTGTCTCTGAAGCATGGAAAAAGAGAATGGAAAATAAATAAATGAGTTTCTTAGGTCACTTGCACTTGCAGCCCCACTAAATTGTGTATCTTCAAAGGGTAATTTCCCATCTTGTATGCCTGTCCTTGCAGTTGCAAGTGGCGAAAAAAAACCTTCAAATTATGTAAAAGATTTCAGTGAAATGACAACTGATCAACAAATGATCCAAAATACCTTTCCAACTCAAAATCATTCACAAAAACCTGATGGCCTTTTCTAGTGCTATATAAGATAAGTAAACCTAGTTACCTTCTCTTCCTTTACTTCTTTTTCTTTCTGTGTGGATTCTTTTACTTTGTTTTCTCTCTTTTCTTTAATATCTTTTTCTTTTAATTCTTTCTTATCCTCTTTTTCTTTTTTCTCCCTTTTCAAATCCCTCTTATTTTCCTTTTCTTTTGTCTCTCTTTTTTCTTCAGCTTCCTTCTTTATATCAATATCTGGCTCAGGCTTTTCTTCATTTTCTTTTTCTGCTTTTATTTTTTTATGTAGATGTTTCACTGAAACAATCTCATCCTGCAATACGCAAGCATATATGTCACATCAAACTGAGCTCCTAGCTATACAGTTTTGTAACCATCAGATTAAAACATATTTTTTATCTGTACATAATTTCTTTAGACTTAGATTTAATACCTATCAAATAGAGCTGGATGCAGCTGCAAAGAAAAATGAGGACCACTCACTCATTTCCTTGATGTGACACAAAACAAGTACTGATTGGGCAGTAGTAATGGGGGTTAGAGATTAAGTCCATTTAACTTTCATATCCCCAAGGAAATCTGCCCCTGTAAAACATAGTTAAGCTGTAAAGAGCTAAAAAAATACAGAAGCAGACATCACAGAACTGAACTGATTGGTCGGGGCACTCAAGTGATGGTGATGATAGAAGACCTCTGTCCTAGTTAGCTTTGTTCCAGTAACTCTTTACTGATCATGTATTAAACATTCACAAGGAACAAAGTTTCAAACTCCTCTTGTCCAGGGGGAAGAAAAAAAAAAAAAAAAAAAAAGTCTTACAGATCATCTGAGAAGGGCCCACTTAATTACTTCATGGCGAACAAAATCTCTTCTGAGAGAATGACCTCACAGAATGCCCCTACTGGCATTTATAATATTCACTTAGGAGGTCTGACATAGAAGCTCAGATTCTTTCAGACACAGAAAAATACTATAATAACAATAAGCAACAAAAAGGTACAAGTGGAAGAATCATCATTGTCATGAAGGTATTTGAAATGCATCCTGGGAGAACATATACAGAATCCTGGCTTCCAGAAAAGCAGACGAAAGAATGCCTAATACATGAATCCCAACAAAGTATCTAGATTAGGTATCTAGCAACAAGCCCAACCAGGACTTCAGTATTTAGGGGGAACTTCCCAGCAAAAAAAACCCAGGGACTTAAAGTGTTTCCTGAATGTTACAGCAATTAAACAGAAACTGTACCTGAGCTTTAAAATACAGCATATTCTACGGCAATTCAGTGGCATTTAGGTTGTTAAATCCTATTTCTGCGTCTAGCCCAGTTTTCAGAAGGGCAATTATTTTATGTGTACAAAACAGTATTCAAATGATGAACATTCGTTAGTAAAGATAGAAAAGGAGACAAAATTCTGGGTTCCTTCCCAAAATACCAGTCAATTGACAGACTGCCAGTGCCATCTGTTTCAGGTGGAGATTAGTGTCCAACACACATTTTAAGTAGATTGAAGACCTAATTTACCTAATTTTGTGATTCAGTTGCCCTTACTTTATTGCCCTCACAGTTTAGTTTGTACATTCCAGACAAATTATTGCATGAAAATATTAACAAGTCTACATTCAAAAATTTTTTTTCTGGCTTTATTTTTTATTTTTCATAGTATAATTTAAATGTATATAGGAACACTTCAGTTAAGACTGATGGTTTTATATAAATGTATCATGATTCTTTTCAGTCTGACTCAGTTTTAAACTGTATATTTGAATAAATATTTTTTCCCTTACAGAAAGAGTTGATCATTGTTATCTTAACATATATTTTCAATGACTTGTAATAATTTAAAATGGTTACGTAAAACATTTACTTCAATTCAGTTTATTTTAAACCATGAAGGAAGGATTTTAATTTTATATATATATATATATATATTTTTTTTTACACCAATTTATTTCAACTGCCTTCAAAGTCACAAAACTGGGTTCAACGTATCCCTAAACTTTATCTAAGTTTTTCTCTTTAGTGGTTTTGCTGTGAGATAAATGTAAAAGAAACCAGAAAACCTAAAAAATCCCAACAAAAGTAGAACACACAGTCCTGAAAGAATACAGCAGTAATAAAAAGTAACAATATTAAGTGGTCCATTTGAAGAATGAAAGTCATGACGTATACAGGACCTTTCACTTGTATGCCTCAAAACATCATTTATTCATGCTGTTATTTCTAGTCAAACTTTTTTTTTTCCTAAGCCTGAACAAAAAAAATCTACCTGAAGAATCTGTATAAGCAGTAATAACACATTAGCAGTTTTATATTCAGATGCTGCATTATATTTACACTTCTAGCAGATACAATGCTGAAGTCATTAAAGAACCGTGAAATTGCTCAATGACACTTGTAATCAGACTATAACATTATCTTATTATCTAAATTATCTAAAATACCCAATTTCTAAATTATCTAAATAATAATTTAGAAACCTAATCATAATGCCTCAGCTACAAGCCTATCATTACATTAATATAGATATAATCTTCCATGTGACTGTACCTATTTAATATTAACAGTAACTGCCACAAAAGGATTCAAACAACATTAAGTTCTCTGCTGGAGGAATGCCATTCAGGCATTTCAACTTTACAACAGAAACAGCTGAATATCCATCTTTACCTTGTTATCCTCATCATCATCATCATCAGATTTTTCTGAGGGTGGTGGAGAGGAGTCACTTTTTATTTCTTCTTTTATTTTTGCAGCCTTTAGCACTTTATTCTTCTTAGTTCTTGCTTTCCTCCTCTTTGAATTGCCCTGAATGCAATAAGTATCTTTACTATGTCAACTGACAAATATCTTTGCACCACAGTTACAGAAAAAGATCTGTTTTTATGTTAAATAAAGGGTTCCTCTTATTTATCGCCACTAATGGCCATCACTTTTCTCAGGAATGGAGACAAAACATAGTGTAATAGTAAAAAGTACTTACAAGTAAGAGAGAATAAAACAATATTAAACTTGCAATTCATTACTTGAGTTAGTCTCATGTAATATGATTAGCACTATGGAAAAAAATTGCACAAAAAAAGAATGAGCAGGAAAAAAGAAAAAAGAAAAAAGGAAGAAAAAAGAAAAAAGGAGGGAAAAAGAAGGAGGGAAAAAGAAGGAGGGAAAAAGAAGGAGGGAAAAAGAAGGAGGGAAAAAGAAGGAGGGAAAAAGAAGGAGGGAAAAAGAAGGAGGGAAAAAGAAGGAGGGAAAAAGAAGGAGGGAAAAAGAAGGAGGGAAAAAGAAGGAGGGAAAAAGAAGGAGGGAAAAAGAAGGAGGGAAAAAGAAGGAGGGAAAAAGAAGGAGGGAAAAAGAAGGAGGGAAAAAGAAGGAGGGAAAAAGAAGGAGGGAAAAAGAAGGAGGGAAAAAGAAGGAGGGAAAAAGAAGGAGGGAAAAAGAAGGAGGGAAAAAGAAGGAGGGAAAAAGAAGGAGGGAAAAAGAAGGAGGGAAAAAGAAGGAGGGAAAAAGAAGGAGGGAAAAAGAAGGAGGGAAAAAGAAGGAGGGAAAAAGAAGGAGGGAAAAAGAAGGAGGGAAAAAGAAGGAGGGAAAAAGAAGGAGGGAAAAAGAAGGAGGGAAAAAGAAGGAGGGAAAAAGAAGAAGGGAAAAAGAAGAAGGGAAAAAGAAGAAGGGAAAAAGAAGAAGGGAAAAAGAAGAAGGGAAAAAGAAGAAGGGAAAAAGAAGAAGGGAAAAAGAAGAAGGGAAAAAGAAGAAGGGAAAAAAGAAGGAAAAAGAAGGAAAAAGAAGGAAAAGAAGGAAAAAGAAGGAAAAAGAAGGAAAAAGAAGGAAAAAAGAAGGAAAAAGAAGGAAAAAGAAGAAAAAGAAGAAAGAAAAAAGAAGAAAAAAAGAAGAAAAAAGAGAAAGAAAGAAAAAAAAAAGAAAAAAAGAGAAACAAAGAAAAAAGAAGAAAAAAGAGAAAAAGAAGAAAAAAGAAAGAAAAAAGAAAGAAAAAGAAGAAAAGAAAAAAGAAGAAGAAAAGAATAAAAAGAAGAAAAAAGAAGAAAAAAAAAGAAGAAAAAAGAAGAAAAAAGAAGAAAAGAAGAAAAAGAAAGAAGAAAAAAGAAGAAAAAAGAAGAAAAAGAAGAAAGAAAAAAAAGAAGAAAAAAGAAGAAAGAAAAAAGAAGAAAAAAGAAGAAAGAAAAAAAAGAAGAAAAAAGAAGAAAGAAAAAGAAGAAAAAAGAAGAAAGAAAAAGAAGAAGAAAAAAGAAGAAGAAAAAAAGAAGAAGAAAAAAGAAGAAGAAAAAAGAAGAGAAAAAAAGAAGAAAGAAAGAAAAAAGAAGAAGAAAAAAAGAAGAAGAAAAAAGAAGAAGAAAAAAGAAGAAAAGAAAAAAGAAGAAGAAAAAAGAGAAGAAAAAGAAGAAAGAAAAAAAGAAGAAGAAAAAGAAGAAGAAGAAAGAAAAAAGAAGAAGAAAAAAGAAGAAGAAAAAAGAAGAAGAAAAAAGAAGAAGAAAAAAGAAGAAGAAAAAAGAAGAAGAAAAAAGAAGAAGAAAAAGAAGAAAGAAAAAGAAGAAAGAAAAAAGAAGAAAGAAAAAAAGAAAGAAAAAAGAAGAAAAAAGAAGAAAGAAAAAAGAAGAAAGAAAAAAGAAGAAAGAAAAAAGAAGAAAGAAAAAAGAAGAAAGAAAAAAGAAGAAAGAAAAAAGAAGAAAAAGAAAGAAAAAAGAAGAAAAAGAAAGAAAAAAGAAGAAAAAAGAAGAAAGAAAAAAGAAGAAAAAAGAAGAAAGAAAAAAGAAGAAAAAAGAAGAAAGAAAAAAGAAGAAAGAAAAAAGAAGAAAGAAAAAAGAAGAAAAAAGAAGAAAGAAAAAAGAAGAAAAAAGAAGAAAGAAAAAAGAAGAAAAAAGAAGAAAAAAGAAGAAAGAAAAAAAGAAGAAAGAAAAAAAAAGAAAAAAGAAAAAAAGAAAAAAAAAAAGAGGATCACTAACATGCCCATAAGCATATTATCTCATTACTGCATGTCAAATTTTACTTACTGCACCAGCAAGTCTTTGTGCTTCCTTTCTTGCAAGGTCTTTATTCAGTAATTTAATGAGGTAGTCTGCACGGGTCTGTAACTGCTTGGCCTGGGGTTTCTTATCTGGATCGTCAGGTAAAATCTGAGAGGAACAATGGTATTATCAGCTATGTGCAGAAATTACCAAATTTATGAGCTACTAGCCTGGAGCACAGGGAAATGAAAAAGCTGCAAAAAACGCTGGGAAAAAAAAATCCACTCTAACTATACCTGGCAAAAGTGCCAGCATGCTTGAAGGAATGGAGAATTTCTTAAACAATCTATTTTTCCCCAATCACACAATTAATGTAGACAGTTTTGAAAATTGTCTCACGGAGTTTACAAAAACTAGCCTCTGATTTCTGTTTCCAACCTTGTAGCTCATCTAAGAAATTCTGAACTCCTGTACCACTGCCATCCACAGATCTCCGAGTTCTGCCTCATGCTTCTAAATGCAGAACTCATCACTACAGGATATTGCCGTAGCCAAAAATATAAAAGGGTGTGTTCATAAAACAGACAAATTGATGGAAGGCAGGAGTAGAAATCATTATTAAACAGATTTGGACACAACCCTGGCTCCTCGAATCCCAAAGCTACAGGTTGTTGGCAATATCACTAAGCTTGCTTCACCCCAGTCCATCCCTACCTATCTGTTACTCAACACTGTTAAGCAGCTATTGTGCTACTTCTGGTCTAATGAGCGTGGCTATTCTCAGGTTGTGAATGAAAGCCAGTTTCAAGTGAAGGAAATGGGGATTAAGCTGGGAGGGGTGGGGGGGAAGAGAGGAAGAGGGGAGCACACCAAACCACAGAGCAGCCTCCCTTCCAAAAGCTCAAGAACAAAATGAACACAACTAGAGCATCTAAAACAGGGAAACAAAAAACTGGAAAGGAAGAATTGAGGTGACAGAGTTCCAAGGATATGGAAATATGAAAACATAATAAACTGTAAGAAGGCATACTTTAACAGAATACACAAGACCTTGAAATCTAATAAACTACCATAAGAAGAGAATGAAGGAGTACAACTGATATACAACTTCTGTGCAATTTCAGTTATCATAAAATATGCTCTTTCAGTGACTGATCTTATTATCATTATTACCTAAACAAAAAAGGTCCTTGATGACAGGAAATTTTGTAGATGACATACCTTCTGTGTCAAACTGAGATCAGGATCCATTTTTATCATTTCCCAGCTGCCATAACCATATTCATAGATGCCTATTAACAGATTGGAATCATCTTCCTTACCCCAATCTATATCAAAATGAGCTGCCTTCGTGTGGCATGGGACGACATATCTAGTGGAAGTAAGTTAGACAAATAAGTGATCTTTACTTCGGAAACTTAGCAAGGGGGTGGGGAATGTGCTACAAGTGGAAAAAATAAGTACTGTTACATCACTAGGAGGCTGGTATATTTAGGAAAGTAATTCAGTTATCTACCATCAGACTTTCTTACAATTTATTTAGAACATTCACTGAAATCAGTATTATAACATGTTTTATAGCAGGTCAGGATTAAGACACAAGGAACAACAGGTACTGGTCTATGGCAATGGAATGAGTCATAAAGTTGGCCAGCTGTGAAGAAAAGCTTAAAACATCACCCGAGTGTAACCACTAACTGAATTTGCGGACAGTTTAGGGAGTATGATACACAGGGTGGCAAGCTAAAAAGTTCAGAGAGTGAGGACTGAAACAACTACTAACAATGACTGCCTGCTCCACTGTGACAGATACTACTTTGCCTCAGGCAGAGATAACACATAAAGCAGCTCCTCAACAAGCCTGATTTCTAGTCTGGAATACCATATTAAGATTAACCGAACCCAGTCCGCAATGAATACAGTTCAGAAACCAAAAAGCAGGTACTGGCTACTAAGGTGAGGGAAGAAAGAACAAAGACACAGAGCAGACTGCTGCTGCCAGTCCTCTATAGGGAATGGAGAGACATTGGTGTCGCAGTGTGCTTAGAGTCTGGATTGATAAAATATATGCATAAAAACCTTTAATAGTTTTCTACATTATGGCTTCCTTTAGAAAAAATTACCTTTTCCTTTCTTCTGGATCTGCAGGAATGGATTTATGCAATGGTGCCAACTCTTCTTCGTGAGAGATGACCAGCTTTGCATTTACTTGCACTCCTGATATTCGGAATGTTGGGCCTTTAACTTTCCCAAGTCTACCTCCTTAAAATAAAAGACCAAAGTATTTAGGCTTTATGTGTACCTTACAGACAAACGTAAAGAAAACAGGAAAGATTGTTGGTGTAGCAGCACACCTTCAATTATATCAAATGTATTTTTCTTAACCAAACACCCCAACTAAACTTCAGAATTTCAATGTCTTCCATATAATAATATGAGATTAATCTTAAATTTCACGGCAAAGCAAAAACATACTGCATTCTCCTATAGCAATTCACACAGGGAAGGGGAGAAGAACTCTTCTTACTATAATCCCCTTTTTAATAGCCTAGCATGCTAACATTTATTACTATTATTTATATTTTCCCCTAATACAATTGTTTTGTCTTATAATCAGAGTGCAAGAATAACTCAGGCTTCTTGATACTTTTTATTCTTCTTTCTCCCCACCCAAGCACACCGTACCTGCTCTTTCTGGTCCAGAATTGTCCTTCAAAGCCTTAATGCATCCATTATGTACAAGCTCTCCCAAACGCCTAAGGTCTGTCTCAGATTTATCAACTAGCTCAGCATCTCTAGCTATAGCATCTAACCTGTAATAAAACAGATAAGTATTTTGTACAACTCTAAAGCTTCACTAATTTGTGAATGACTCCTTCAAATTTTGAAACTAGAAAGGTGATCATGTAAGCTATCAGTCAGCCACACTTGCGATACTGTGTGCAATTTTGATCCATGCAGTTAAAAACAGTTATAGAAAATTATACAAAAACTACAAAAGAAAAAAAAAAAGGAAATAATACAATTGATCCAGATACCAGAGGACAATACAACAAGAACCATAAAGGACACTAACTATACAATTTTGAGTTACATTACTGGCTATTTATTAAAAAGAAAAGGAACTATAACATGATTATATAGACTATAAGTATTTCTAAGGAAAATGAAAATGAGAAATTAATCTCAAAAGTGGAGTAATACAGAAAACTTAAAAATAAGAACTGACAATAAGAAAAATGCAAAACTACCTTTGGCAGTTATGGTGGATAAAACCATAGGCTTTCAACAGACTATCAAACAAGACAACTAAATGATTATCATTAATGCAGATTAAACAAGACAGCATGTAAAGTATAAGGAAAGAACAAGTAGCCCTGCAAAACGGAGAGGTTTGAATTACTGGCTGTCTACACACATGCCATATATGAAGAAAGGGAAGATACTAAACTAAATTCATGTTATAGTCAAGGCAACGGATTAGGTACAGTTATTTTCTCTTCAACCTAAGTTTTCTAGGTGTATTGTTCTAGTTTTATGAAAACAAGGTTCCAAATTGCTACAAAACTATAATCAGTTTACCTTTCAAGGGGGCCACCAAATTTCTTGTAACTCTTGATAAACCTAGTAACAGAAAACAATTTTACAGTTTAAATATATGCTTAACTAACCACATTGGTTTTAAAACTGTCAATCAATCAATTTTTAGTACAACACTGTATGGACAATGGAAAAAAAATGAAAACTAGAGAGACTAGGGCAGCTTAGTATATCAAGATACCCCACATTTAAAACCAGAGTTTTATTTGGTTTAAGAACTGATACAAATAAAACAATAGATGGTACAATTTATTTCAGAAATTACCTTATTATTTTCATGAGACAAAAGATTCAGCAACTAGACATGTCTAATCGTAAAAATCAAATGCGGATTTACAGTAAATAGAGAATTCAAATATTATGTTATGCCTCATAAAATAAAGAGGAGATAGCTGCAACTCAAGACAGATGATTTTAAGATTTAAGAAAGCATGACATGAAAGATAAAGGAATGTTACTACCCTCAGAAAAAATGTGGAAGGATGGAAAGAAACTGGAAATATCCAGGAGGCAGAGAGGGAATGAAATAAAAAAGGAGTTTTCCTCAACAAACAAGAATCCAAGTTACTAGTGCTAGCACAAAAATAACCTTGTCAAAAGCTGCAATCCATTATGTTGGATGAAACGCAAAGGGAACAAGGATCTTGTAAAATTGTTTCTATAATTAAGAATATTTTGTAAACTTTAAAATATTTCAGAGAAATTTGAATACTTAAAATTTGAAAGACAAAGTAGCGTTTCACAAACCCATAAAGGTAAAACAAAAACAATTCTTCTTTCTCCTTCTACCAAAAAATATTTAAAGCACCAATACTTACGGGACCAGCTGTACAGATTTATTAATGAAAAGGGATTTTTTATTTTTTGGTTTTAAAAAGTATATCACATTAATTCAATTACAGTGTCAAGAAATCTAAAAGAAAACAAAATCCACTCAATCTTTTGTGGGTATCATGACAAAGATGTACATGCTCTTTCTTCAATCAGTTGATGCTGCTGGGAAGTAGAATATTTTGTTTATTTGTTTGGGGCGGGGAGGGAAGCTCATCCACTGTAAAAACTGTTTTTTTGAAACCACTCACTGTCTTCAGGGGATGCAGTGATTAGGAGTAATACCTACTCAAACAATCAAGAATATTTTTCCAACCTAATTTTATCCCTCACCAAAAGGAGTTCAAATTCTGGACACTACAGTCCATCATGTCAGCACCACAAATTATGCAAGGTAAAATGTCAAATGCCTTGAATAAAAGGTTTCAACTAAATTCAGGAAAAATAAACTGTCTTTGTATTTACAAACTCTAAAATGATTTAAAATAATTTTGTTTTGTCCCATTAAACATGCATGTTCCTCCCCAATCTTACCGTCTAATCTCTGCATCACTAAATCCTTTAATATTCTCTCGAGGAATAGTTCGTGGTCTTCCACGTTTTTTTGGACGTTTTCTTTCTGAGACAGAGTCACTATCAGATCCAGAATATCTTCTGTTCCTACTGCGTCTCCCTTCACTTCCATTAAAGCTGATCTGGAATTTCAGAGTAAGTGGTTCAAAATGACATAATTAAAATGCATGAATAAAGTTATCTGGCTTGTCAAAAATATATGTTAGGGGGAAAAAAAAATAGGCAATCCAAAAATACAAACTGAAACAACAGCAACATAAAAATAAAAGTCAGTCAAAACCCAGAGATACCTGTTTTGCACAGTTTCTCATCCTTGGGAGCATATATATTTCTTCAAGTTCTTTTTGTCTTTCCTCCTCTTCTATTCTTCGCCGCTGGACTTCTGGAATGATTTCTTCCCAATTTCTTGAATTTCGTTCTGGTTCCAACTCAATGTCATCTTCATCCATATTAGAAAAGTTGGCCACCTTATGTATCAGAACAAATTCACCAAGTCAATATGCAACTTTATTTAAACGAGAGTCAGCAACTAAATTTTAGGAAAACTTAGTTCATGATGGTGGTACACAGACACACACACACTGAAAAGAATATACATGTATATATAATTTATAAATACAAAATGCTTAATGAAACACTGTCTCTAATGAAAGTATTTTCATATACATGCATACACCCCTCCACTCAAAATGGTTGAATAAAAAGATTAGAATCTTTTTCATATTTAAAAGTTGACTAATACAGAAGCACAATGAAACAACTTCCTTGATAGCTGTATGATTATTATTTAATTTTCCTTCGAAGCAGGGCTAATGGCATGTGAAAGCCTAAGTTAATGTGAAACTGTCATAGTAAAGCTAACCATACATTAATACAGTGCAGATATGTTGCAAATAAATAATCAGCAGGAAGGCGATTTAATACTCTACTGATCTAAACAACTGTATGCTGCTCTGCATTTTTTTTAAGCAAAACAAACCAATTTGGATACACTTTATAATATATTTAATTGGATAACACCTAAAATAACTGGCATAGTTTATTGATTTTTTGGGGTTGAAAGGAATTTCTCAGAGTCATCAACCAAGCAACCCAAACTTTATGTTTTGTTTTCAAAAGCACCACAGGTGCTTAACAGCCTAAAGCATGAAGCAAAAAACAACCCTTCCAAGAATTCTAATCATTAAATCAAAGACTAATACATTATATATATATATATATCTTTTTCTTTTATATATCTCTTTTTTTTTTTTTTTTAGCAAAATATATCATGTATTTGTAAATGTTTTTTCTGATGGTAATTATTCTGTATAGGTGAAAAGGCATTTTACGCGAAAAAGATACAGTGTTGACTTATTGTGGTATCTGTTTCATAAGAACAAAGACAAGACGGATGGGTATGCAAAAGAAGACAGTAGCATTTATAAAGGGAAGTGTAATTACAGGAGGAGGGAGGATGGGATCAAAGCAATACCTTAAACTGTGAAAGCAGCTCATCTCCCACAGTTAATGGGCCTGGCTCATTTTCCCGCGTTTCAGCCCTCTTCAAGATTTCATCTATATCCATTTCCTGAAACAGAGTAAGTTTCTCTTTATAACAAAATAATTCATAGACATTTTTGGCTGTTATACCCATCAAGTGTAGAAGCACTGTTCCATTTACCTGGGGCTCCTGTTCTTCCCCTTCAGGTTCTTTAAAAAGTTCCTCAGCACCAAACTTCAAAATTGCTGATAACTCTTCCTTATTAAAGGGCGTTGAGCTAAAATACAGGAATTTCAGAAAAACATCTTAGAGAATTTTTTCAAATTACTATAATCATGAGTCAATCAAGCTTCTACTTCACTTAAAAATAAAAGCTATATTTAATATGTAAATAAACATGTGCAAAGACAATATACTTTGCACGTCCCTTACTACACATTTTTTGTCTTTTATTAACCAGCTCAAATAACTTGCATTTTTACTTGCTTGTCAAATATACTTAAGGGTAAATTGATATGAAAGAATATACAGATATACCTTGAAGGAGTAGAGCCTGTATGTAGCACAGTTTTCCCTGTAGTGTCCATTCTCTGAATTACTAAATGATCTAACACCATCTTCTTCTTGGCTCTCTCAAGAATATCCTCTTCTACTGATCCTTTTGTGACTAGCCGATAAATATTAACCTATGTATATTTAAACAACAACAACAACAACTCTATTTAGATGTTCTCAAATTACGTATGAAAACAATATTCAGATAAAATTACCAAGCTAACAAAAAATGCCTTAAGCAACAATAGGGAAAAATGTCAGTCTTGATTATGAATCTTCTGAATTTTATTAACTGGTTTCATTTATGAAATATTTGTTCAATCACGTTACCATAGTCTCTGCATAACCCACTTAAAAAGTAAAGAAATAAATTCTTAGACCTCTCTTCTATAAACTGTAGAGATTAGGCATAAGCATGACCATAATCAAAAGTGTCATATCTGATTTATTGCTTGATGTCTTTTGCAAGAAAGAAACCTGGAAAGAACTAGGAAATATTTCACTTGTAAGTAAAGGGGATGTGGCTGAAGAAACAGTTATTTTCTAGAATGACATGATACCAATGAACATGGGACAAGTCCATGACTCCCCTTCCTTCCCAACCATATGTATCTACAGCTGCCATACCATCTCCCATATAGGGAGATTTAAATAAATAAATAAATAATTTGGATAAGCACTATTAACATTTTTAGACATACTAAGCAAACATTACTTATTCTTAAAATACATGAAGACTGCTCCCAGATGCAAAACAGACAGCAGACAGCTACTGTGTGGAACCCTCCTTCAGGTTTGGAGCTCAAAGCTGAGAGACGCGTACCTGTTTCTTCTGTCCAATCCTATGGGCTCTCGCCTGTGCTTGCAGATCATTCTGTGGATTCCAGTCAGAATCAAATATAACTACAGTGTCAGCAGATGCCAAGTTTATACCTAATCCTCCAGCTCTGGTAGACAGTAAAAAGCAGAAGTCCTGAAATCATAAAATAAGAAATAGCTTTATACATATTAGTTTTAATATTCTTCAGGGAACCAATATGACACTTGTTTATACATTCTGTGAAGCAGACTATGAACTCATATGCTATCAAACAGCTGTTCCATAGCTGAAGTTTCTTTAAGGATAAAGTGAACACTGATATCAATTTCTCTTGTGAACAGTTATTGATTTCTCTATAGTTTAAGGGAAGCAGAACCATAGGAGATGAGCACCAACCACCAGGGGTGGGGGTGGGGGGGCAGTGGAGAAAGGAGAAAAACAATCAAACAAAACACCAGCCAAAAGTACAAAACAACCTGCTGTTAAAGTCTTGTAGGTGTCAAAGTCCCTCATCAAAATTTTTTAAGAAAACTAAGCAGCCATGGCATAGGAGGGAAGACCCTTGGACATAAAGGTAACTGGTTAACTATGAGACAGGAAGCAAGTGTTCTGCAGGGATCAATGCTGTTCAATATGAAAACGGGATGAGCAATGAGATGACAAAATTTGCAGATGATACACAGTTATTCAGGGACAACTACAAAGGACTGCAGAAGGATCTTATGAGACAGGCATAAAACAGCATATGAAATTCAAGATAAAGCAAAATTGGAAAAAAGCATCCTAATTTTACATACAGAGACAGGTAATAGCAAATCATTACTGCTCAGGAACTGGTTCTTGGAGTTGTGGTAGATATTTCCATGGAAACCTCAGTTTAGTAATGGCCAAAAAGTCATATGAAATGTTATGAATTATTGAGAAAAAACTAGAGAATAAAACAGAGGACACAATTATGTTGCTGCACAAATCCATAGTTTGCCTACGATCTTGAATACCGTGTGAAGTCTGGATTCCCCCCTTCATCTCAAAAGCTGTACAGTAGAACTGGCAAGATTTCAGAAAGGCAATGATGTCTGTACTAGAATGTAAAACTTCTGTATCTAACAAACATCTGCAGTTTAATGTTATGAAGTTAAGTCCTTCCTCCCCAACCATAGCAGAAACTTAAGCTCAGCAGTAACTGATAAATACTATCCTTCCATTATTGCAAAAAACCCTGCCAGGGTGGGGCAGGGATCTAAGATGACCAAAGGTATGGCATGGCTTCCCTATTAGGAATACTAAATAAGCTAGGAATCTTTCAACACAGAAAAGAAAGAAGCTATAACACAGGCCTCCAAAATTACAAGTAGGCTAGAAATCAGATCTTCACTATTCTCTCCCAGGGCAAGGAACTAAGAGTCAACAGATGACGATAACAGAAGCCAGAGTTAAAGATGGTTGTACTTCATGCAAGGATATATGCGACTCAATTCTGCCCACTGCCAAAGGATGTTTTTGACGCTAAAGGCTTGCCTAAGTTTAGGGCTCTTGTAAAAATCATAGGATTAAGTCCTACAAAACAACAAAGTTATGAAGCTAAATTTTCAGTGCTTATATAGTACTTGTAATTACTTTGATAAAGAGCACTGAAAAAATATTAAAATATTGTAATTACTGATTATATTAATTAAACAACATTTTCATAAATTGTGTTCCTATTTAACCTCATCTTAGAAAAAAATCTAAGAGTTGTAAAAATTATATTCTAGGTAATAACAAGGAAATGTCAACTTTACAGATGCATCCATCACTTTACTCAGCCTTCAGTTTTTATGTAATGTTTGTTATATTTCTCAGGGATATATTCATTTTCCTAGCTAATTTCCCTAAATTTCTATTTAGTATATCTCTTTGGAAAAAAATAAAGCTGAGCAGATTCCTTAAAAATACACAACTAATACCATACCTCTGATCCTTCTGCATTAAAATGATCCAGTGCTTGTTTCCTCAATTCCCCTTTTATTGATCCATCGAGTCTCTAAAGAGATTTAATACTACAGTTAGAAAGGAATTCCTATACTATATTCTAATCAGAGCAACTTCAATTTCTCAGTTGCTATAACAGTTACACGAGAAAACAAAAAACCCCAAATCCAGCAATGTAACATTTTACACTCTCTTTTCCATCAGCTTCATTTCAAAATATCATTTAGCATGTAGCAATTGCCAGGCTTCCTGTACATAAAGATAAATTTATATAGCTCTTTCTACCAAAAAAAAAAAAAAAAAAAAAAAAAAAGGAAGGAGAAAGGGACAAGGGACAGAAGGCTTCTTGGCTACTACCAGCAAAACTCTTACTTGAAAGGGAAACTGGCGATACTTCAAATACTCTGCTAGGATGTCCAGCATCCTCACCATCTGAGAGAAAATCAAAACTCTGTTGCCACGTTCTCGCAGACGAATCAGTAGCTTGTCAAGAAGGATTAGTTTCCCGCTGCTACGTATTAAATGCTACAAAAACAATGTAAATATATATTACAGAATAAGTTCACCTCAACAGTAATACACACTGCAATTGGTTAAACATTCATTTTAGGTTTGCTTTCTTGTCTACTGGTATGGGAAGAATGATAGAAATTCTGACTTTCCTTTAAAAATATTTTAATACGTGCGCACAATATACATACTCTTAGAACTAACACACACATTCAGGTGACCACCCTACACTGCTATATATGCAGCATTAATTGAACATTAAAGTTCAATCAGGATTTAGCAAGCATCCTGATCTTGTAAAAAGGCATTATAAAAGCATTGAGTACTTCAACTGAACAAACAGCAGCACTGAGTAGCCTATTTTTAAGGAAATGCATTTCTCAGCTCTTGCTCATAAAACAGCATCTTAACATTCCACTGAAGTGTTAGCTACAAATCAGAGCAGTTAAGGTATAGGCTCAAGCTCTTTTTTGCCAAGTAAACAATAACTTTTCGTAGTCAACAAAATACTTGAGATTATTAAGAAAAGGGACTATTTTATTACTACTTTCTCCCCACTTCCCATCTTATGAACAGAAACAGGCACTGCTGCCTCATCCTGTTAAGTATTCTTAGACAATGACTACCACTCAAGTCTCTCATGCAAGATAAACTGGGAAGAATCTTGTTTGTGGAGTTGAACGGGCTTTAGGTAGGCTACAATGTTAAGCCTTCCCAGCTCCACTGAGAATAACTAGAACAAAAACTCCAGTGCACGTGGAATTTAATGCTGAAAACTTTAGGCCTCTTTAACTTGAAAAGGTTTGGGATACAATTTTAGGGAGTGGAAAAATTTGGAGTTAGGCACTTTTATTCTTTATGACAGAAAGAAAGAGGATATTTTGTTCAGAATTAGAGCTAACAAAGCTTCACAGAATGGTTGAGGTTGGAAGGGACCTCTGGAGATCATCTAGTCCAACCCCCCCTGCTCAAGCAGGGTCACCTAGAGCACCTTGCACAGGATTGCATCCAGGCGCGTTTTGAATATCTCCAGAGAAGGAGACTCCACAACCTCTCTGGGCAACCTGTTCCAGTGCTCTGTCACCCTCACAGTGAAAAAGTTTTTCCTCATGTTCAGATGGAATTGTCTGAGTTTCAGTTTGTGCCCGTTGCCTCGCGTCCTGTCACTGGGCACCACTGAAAAGAGTCTGGTCCCATCCTCTTAACACCCTCCCTTCAGATACTTGTACACGTTAATAAGATCTCCTCTCAGTCTTCTCTTCTCCAGGCTAAACAGGCCCAGCTCTCTCAGCCTTTCCTCATAAGAGAGATGCTCCAGTCCCCTAATCGTCTTTGTAGCCCTTCGCTGGACTTGCTCCAGTAGTGCCACGTCCCTCTTGTACTGGGGAGCCCAGGACTGGACGCAGTACTCCAGATGTGGCCTCACCAGGGCTGAGTAGAGGGGGAGAATCGCCTCCCTCGGCTTGCTGGCAACACTCTTCCTGATGCGCCCCAGGATACCATTGGCCTTCTGGGCCACAAGGGCACATTGCTGCCTCATGCTTAACTTGGTGTCCACCAGCACTCCCAGGTCCTTCTCCGCAGAGCTGCTTTCCAGCAGGTCAACCCCCAACCTGTACTGGTGCATGGGGTTATTCCTCCCTTATTAAGATGGGCCAGGGAAGTCATTGTTAAAAGTATGAAATTATTAGAAAGAATGGTTGAACAGTTCTGACGAGCTTAATTATAGTTTAGAATAGTCATACAGTATACCAAGTTGTAAGTAAAATATCCTTTAGCTTTGAGAAACACTTTATAACATAAAATAGCTTGAAATCACAAGCTGTCACTGCACAATCCGGTAATTTTCCCCAAAGTATTTAAATTATCAATTTCAAAGCTTACAGGAAAAAATTAACTTTAGAAATATTTATGTTGATATAAACTGCATCAAACAATAGCAGTTGTTTTATCTGTTGCAGTGGTTCTCAACAGTTTTAGTATAAACAAGAGTTAACCTATACAAAAAAAAAAAAAAATCACAGACCATCCTTGGTAGTGATGCTATAGTTGTTTTCATTCATAACAATAACAGCAAAAATCATAATAAGCTTTGGCTGTTTGTTGCTTTTATTTCCTTTCACTTTGGCTGTTTGCAGGCATACAGAGAACAATGCTTCATTATAAAAAACAAACAAACAAAACCTTAAAAACATTCTGCAAATCACTTTCAGCTATCACATGGATTGATGATGTACCACTACCAGTCCCATGCATTTGTATTTATATTACATTCACCTGTTTAACTACTACTTTTTTTCAGTCTGGGTTTAAATAGGTCTTGAGTTTATTTTGTCCGAAAACACACAGCCTATTTCAAACTATTTCCTTTTTATTTTGATCATAATTAAAATCAGGGATATTTTATTTAGTAATGGTCTATTATTTGGTTCTAATTAAGAAACAAGAAATCAATTCACTTACCTGTAAAACTCAGGATGCACATTTTATAGAGATCTTGTTCTTTCTTAATATATATTAATAAGAACAAATAAATTGCCTCAACAGTATAAAATTACTGTGTACATATTACTGATGTAAAACAGAACTTTATTTTTTTTTTTAATTAAAAAACAAAGTGGTATTACCTGTAAGGCCTCCTGTTTATTATAGAATTCACTGTCATCTGGTGGTTTAATGAGGTAGCAATGGTTACAACACTTTTTGAGTTCCATCATGATGTTCAAAAAGCCTGACGTACTGCCTTTTGAACCCTTACTCAGGGCTTTATAATTCCTGGTTAAAATCCACCTATGATATAGAATGTACAGTGTAAATAATTTCTAACCATATATGGAATTAAGATACATGTAAGCTTTCAAAATAGAAGCAAACTGAAGAGAAAAAGCAGCTCCTGACAAAAAAAACGTACAAATATGCCATACAACAGAAGCTAAACGAACAAAGATTAGACCAGTGTAATTCTTAAGCCTTTGCTTCATGGAATTTCACTGTGGTAAAATCCTGAAAAGTATCAGGTTTTTACTTTTTCTTGTTTTGTCTCAAGCTCAATTGCATCACAAAAACTACTAAACTTCAGTAATTTGCAGGTAGATATATTACTTAAAAAAGCAGGATTTAAATAAATCATTTCTTACTTGTAATATTGCTTCTGCAATGCACTCATTTCCATCCTCAAAATTTGTTCAACCTTAGCAGGTAAAGACTTTTCTACATCTTTTTTAACTCTTCTTAGTAGAAATGGTTCAAGTTCTTTGTGAAGACTTGCATAACCAAACTCTCTCCCTTTGCCATGCTCCTCTTCAAAATCTTCCCATGAAGAAAACCTTCAACATAAGAGAATGAGTCACTATGAGAATCACTATGAAAGTAGTGATATACTGTGAATGACCTGAAGAAGCGACACTCAAGAAGAAACAGAACACAAACACACAAAACCCATAAATATACCACATATGCGCACACACACATATGGACTTCTTCCCCCACTCTCTCCATTTCATTTTCATCTCGCAAGAAATTCAAAGTACTTTCTCTGTAAATAGAAGAATGGAAGTCTCCAAACACTTTGCAGAATTAGAACTAAACTACTGAATTTGAATTTCTCCAGTGGAAACTCAACATTTTACCTTGTCTGCAAGAAACTCGGATAGATAGTTGCAGAAATTCTATTACTGTATTTATCAAGAGCCACATGAAAAATAGTTGCATGGCTGGAAGAGAGTGCATGAGAACAGACCACTTCACATACTTTTTGCAGCTTGTATAGAACAGCTGAAAGGTGATATGCGCTAACAGACTAAGAGAATGGACATGTGATCAGCTGAAGAATGCGTGCTAGATAACAACTTTCTTGGTTGTGCTTGTAAGGTTCTGAAGAAGTCAATGCAAAGCATAGCTTCCAAACTAACTGCAGCTATGGTGCTTTGCATTTACAAGATACTTGATAAGAACATGTCCTTAGAGTTCTCATTTATCCGAGACATAAACACAAGTCAATACAACATAAGGTCAATACAGTAAACCTATTGTACGCAAACCACATGGGCAAACTAGCTACGTGATTGAACTACTGGGTATCGGGCATCTTGGTACAAACCTGCTTTCACTAACGGTACTAACAGAGGAAAGAAGATATCCTCAACCCCATTCTATCTCCCCAGAGTAAATCCACCTGGTTTCCGTTTTAGACTGGGACAAAGCCTCTTTTCAGGACTCTGACCCATACATCACTCCATCTTTTTTGTGGACTGGTAAAACAGAAAAAAGTAACAATTGCTACCAGAAGTATTTATCAAGAGTAGCATGAAAGATGTGTGTGCCTGCTTTATACAAAATATTTAAATTATTTTATGTGATTCTCCCAATCGCTACAATATTCCACAGTAAGAAACTTCGAAAAAATTATTAACACAGATCATGTAAAACTCTTTCTTACTTTTCTGGCATGATGAAGTGCAGCAAAGACCAAAGTTCTTTGAGGGAATTTTGCAGAGGAGTTCCAGTAATAAGAAGACGATGGTTAGACTTAAAGTCTATTAAAGTCTTGTACAGAAGGGAATCGTCATTTTTTAAACGATGAGCTTCATCAACTCCTATAAATGCCCAATTCAGACCACCAAGGAATGACTTAAAGAAACAGAGGTGGGGAGGGGGGAGAGAAAACATTATACTAATAAGCATATTACGCAATTTCTGGCATTTTACATCAGGTTACAAATACCATCACAAAATATGGACACCTATGTGTCTAGGCACCTAAATTTGTTGGATTCAACAGAAGGCTATGTAAGTGTCCCAAGAAAGTATACGCTAAGTTTAAAAGGAAAAAAGGGCCAAAAATCTGATCTATATTAATTTTCACATGACAGAAAGAAATGACCATTGACCTTCTTCCCAGCACATACACAAAAGTAAAAACGTTCTGCTCATTGGCTTTCTGCAAAAATTTTGATACACTATTGGAAGGTTTAACGATAACTGTGTGTGACCATTATGGAGACTACTACACAAAGGAAAAACACACGGGATTTCAGAGTTCTAAATCACGGATGTCAGGGGTGGAGGGCTGTTTGCTTTATCAGTTCCTTGTTCATGGTCTATAAGGAAGGAGAGTGCTTCAAGATGGAAATTGATTATTACAGTAATGAGAAGCCCAAACAAACTGAAGAAAAAAACATGTCACCCACTCAATGAAATGGAAAAAAAACAGAGGAGGAGCAGAAAGCCTCACCATATATACAGAAAATCTAAAAGTGCTTAAAGAAAACTCTACTGTCCTACTTCTGAAAGCAAAGCTGTCAAATTCCCCATCCATTTAATGATCCAGAACCGAAATACACGTAACCCTAAAGGAGTTCTGCACTGGACAAGTGATTGTATCTCCCTGAAGAAATAAGCGCAATTACCTTATCCTTCAACAAAATTTCATAAGTTGTTAGAAGTATATTAAATTTTAATCGCTTGGTCTGTGGATGCATCCATTCATGAGTTCTTATCTACAAAGAAAATTAAGTGAACTGTAAGCTACAGAAAAACTGTCTTATTGATTGGGATGATTTCAAGCACTACAGCAATATTAATTGTTAACTGACACACAATAATTTGATCACCAAACAGAAGCACAGCACACTAACATATGCAAGACTAAGTCCAAGCTCTCTAAGGGCCCCGAGATGTTTTCTTCAACTTATGAAGAAATGGCAAGAAGTTTCCATAAAACATTTTTTTTACTTTAATGGATGAGATTACTCACATTACTCCTTTACAAAACCAAATTAAGATCATGGTTGTCTTACCTTTTTTTTTTTTAAGCACCTAAATAATTCCATGGCAAAAGACAATTTATTTTCAAATGCAAGTTTGCATTTTTAATCCTTTTTATTAGTTAGTAGGAAGGCAATCTTTCACATGTTTATATCAGATCAAAATCTAAGCTTTCGCTTTGCTTTCTAAAGACACACAAGTGTTTCAAATTGGTGTTTTCTCATTCCTAACCAAAAATACTGGAGAGTAAGAGAAGACAAGAGCGTGAAATAAGTCTTGTTTACTGCTAAGCTTTTTCAATGATACAAAGAAATACTCACCATATTTCTGCTAGTTATATCTCCTAAGTAAACCACAGCATTCATCTGAGGAGCCCAAGTTTGAATCTCTCTTTGCCAAGACGTCAAGGTAGAAAGTGGCACAACCAGCAAGAAAGGTCCATACAGTTGATGTTCATGAAACAGGTAGTTCAGAAAAGAAATTGTTTGTATTGTTTTACCCAGACCCATTTCATCCGCAAGAATACAGCTATTCCCTCTAAAAAATGGGGAGCAGAATGGATAAGAAGAGATTAGTATTTTTTGAGCATAAAAACACTCATACAAATTTTCAAGATTTTGCAACTGTAAATCTTGAAGTCTCTTTAGATACAGTTAGAAGCAATTTCAAAAACCACATAACACTTTTTAGCATACTACTTGTTTTTCAAGTATGTTTACCAAAAAGCTTGCACATATTCCTTGCATGTCTACTTTAAAATTATAAAATTAATATTGATCTCTTAGAGGTTTGCTTTGTTTTCTTTTAACATATGATCTTACAATTTGCAAACAGCAAAATTCATTTTAGACTATACTTACTTGCACCATGAGTGAGCAAGCCAGTTCAGTCCATTTAACTGATAATCTCTTAATTCTAAACTCTCATGCCCTCCAATATAAGATGGTTGCTTCTTTAGTGCAACAAACCTTGGCCTCTGTTTTAGAACCTGTCAAAAGGAAATTAAGCATCAGCCCTAATGCTAACAGAAGTTACCAAAATGTCTTCCCACAGAAGCAACATAGTAGTAGAAATCTGTTGGGTCACCATATCTAGTCTTTATCCATCACAGACAACTAGGCTGTACAGCAACTCCTGAAATTAATTTGATTGCTGATCTAAATTACACAACAGGAATGACATTAACACATTCACAAAGGTTACTTTTAAAACAAATGAAACTAAACTCCATCTATGAATGCCAGTAAAAAAAGCAAGGGACAAACATCTACAAAAAGCTATTCTCAGCAGTGATACTCACTGTCTCTCGCTGTCTCTCTCTCTCTATACACACATACACGTACATACCTCATTAATATTATTCTGAACAACATACAAAATATTATAAAATATATATGTTATTTCCAGATGCATAAAATACCTTCACACTTTTAATATCACAACTGATTATAAACCCATTGTAATCACACACTCACCTTGCAGTCCTTAAAGGGAGTGGTCTTGGACTGATTTCTGCTAAAATACTCATCAATGCGGGCCTGAAATTTTTTAGCAATGAGGGCACCATCTTCCCAGCTACATTCTGAGTAAGGCAGACCCTGCCATTTGCAATAGTAATCTGGATAACCAGCTGCTGATTTCTGATTTGAATGAGCTGCAGAAATGCATCAGAGATATCAGATCAGTATTTTCCTTCTGTATTTTAAGAAAACACTCATTTTAGACGATGACTTAAACTCATTTCACAACAAAGAAAGTAGGACAACTTTTTATTAGAGTTTTTTTTTGCATTAAAATTTTAGTCATATCAATACTCTAAATTTCTTAACTACAAATGCAATATACAAGCAATAACTACGTAATATTCTCAACACTATTTTCTGTCTGCAAGTTTGTCACATACCAATTATTCTTTCCACTATTTGATATTGTTTATGTAGATCATCTGTAAGTTCCTGCTGGCAGTTATAATATTCCACATCTTCTGGAGAAGCATTTTTCAGCCTGAAATGGGAATTTATTTACAGTACTTATTACATTGTGTAGTTCTAAAACTAAGAAAATTTGGCAACTCTAAAGCTCTGAATGTAAGCATCACAGGAATGCTTCTTAGAAAGCTTCTTTGAAGCGGCTACAACTCAGAAATTCCTGCTATAAAAGTGTTCCATCTGGCCTAGGTGCCTCATCACTAATGACTGAGAAAGCATATCAAGAGACACTACAGCTTGTACTAGTCATGCAGATAAATCAGAACATCTATTCTCAACAGTGCGCAGTGTACTTTGCAGGAAACTTTCATGGAATAACATCAGGGATGGTTCACTCTCTTACAAGTAAGATTCCCTAAAAATCCCACCAGTGTTCATAGATGATATTAAAATACTAATAAAATTGAACATCAAAAATGTGGCATTAAAATGTACAGATTTCTTCAGTTCTCGGCTCTTAGGCTTTGAGAGAAGTTTGAGCCAAGAAAACTAAATACTTAGCAAAATAATCTCTGCATTGATTCCCAAAGAACTCAGATCAAAATATAACTACAAAACTAGTAAAAGAGGTAAGACTTTTTTTTTCCTTTATTTTTTTTTAAGCACCCATCTTGGGCAAACTTCATTTGTAACAGACACACTAAAATTTAGGAACAGAAGCTGCTTACTTAGAGGTCCAATTTTATCTGATGCGTGAGTATTCTCACCTGCTCAATGAAAAAGTCAGCATGCTCAGAATCTTACAGGATTGTAAGGTTTTAGGGAGGCCTTAAATTTTCTTTTTTTTTTTTTGTCTTCTTGTTGTATAGACACTTGAAATCATGTCCTCACAAAGAGGTAACAGGTCTCACAGAAACACAATAAAACAACTATGTTGTTATAAAAATATGTAACATGGAAGTAGTTATAAAAATATTCACCATCGTTTTGTTTCCTGATCCTTTTTCTTATAATTGTCCAGCTTCTTCATTCCTTTAACATTTTGTTGCTTCAATGTTTCCTCGGTTTCCCAAGTATTATGGATGTGGGACCAGCCTTTCCATTTAATAAGATATTGTACTTCTCCTGGCTCCTTTGACTTTTCAAACCCAGCATTTGGATCACCATCTGCCTCAACTGCATAGATGGTGGTTGCAGCACCAGTGGCTGAGAAGGAAACCATACCATAAACCTTAATTAAATGTGCACTGCTATAAATTAACTGATAAGAAATGTGTTGTAGAAAGCAATAAGTGATGCTTTTAAATTAATTTATCTACAGCTCTCACATAATTACTCTTATTTGAACAATTATGATATAGATATGTTAACACATTCACAGGAATTCAAAAGAAAATCAAAAAAGTAACCAAAAAATCCTCTGCATCTAACCTGTAATATCTCATCTTTTCTTACTAGAATTTTCTTAGTATTCCTAGTTGCTCTAGTGATCCCCAGGGAATGCTCCATTAACATTACTTGCTGTCTTCCCTGCTATATCCTTCTCATCTTTGTATGTACATTAGACATTTGACTTTATGTTTGGTCAGCTCTGAGACCTCAAAAACCTGCTATTAGGGATGCTATAAATCTATTTCTTCCTAGGCATACTTTACTACATTTTTTTTCTTCTGCCCCTGGAATCTTATCTGAGGCAATTTTTAACTAAATACAGACTGCATCCCAGCTGAAGCATACTAGCACCAGGGAACAGGCTCATTTCTGTGAGGAGGGCCAGGTAAGGAACTGGACTCAGTCAGCTGCAGGGGCCAGATATGGTAACAGAGAGTGGCAACAACAAAGGACAACACAAACAGCAACAGCATCTGAAGAAGCAAAATATAACAAGCCTAGTCCAAAAGGTTTTTAACACAGTAGTGTGACACTCCATCGGAGTAAGAGACTTTAGGATAGATTGGAATTTAGGACAGCATAGGGGGAGAAGAAAGTTGAGAAAAGACAATGCAAGCTCTGAGATGGGTCAGAAACTCTAGAGATTGCTTATAATTAAAGGAGAAAGGTAGCTCTGAAGCGTAAGGGGCCCAAATTTTCTATACTTAGAACCCTAATTTGCAGGCTAAAACACATAAAGAAAACTGCTGGGCACTGCAACCCATTGTTGCTGCAAATATGACACCATTACCATCATTCACAAAGAAACTTTTAGAAGTTCACATGCAAGCACACGGCTGAAATTTTAGACACACTTTGTAGCCTTTCCACCATTTGTTTGTAACATATTGAGACAATTTGCACAGGAATAATTGAAACCACGGTCTCAATGGTTCAGCCTTCCCAACACCATCCTTCAGAGTTCAGATTACTGGTTAGCTGTCCTATCTAGTCCACTTTCTCCCCTCTGATTGTATACAATTGATACCTATCAGGTATTAGAAACTGTACAGACAGTGCTGTAACAACATGGTGTGCATTTATGCAATATAGAGCTATCTTCCACTTATCTAATTTCTTTTTGCATTACTCAGTTATGTAAGTTCTGTGCTTTACTTTATAAGGCTTGAAAAGGGACTGTAAAAAACAGCCTCCTTATCAGGGTGAAAAAACCAATACAAGATGACTTTCTGGTATTTTTAAACTTATTACTGTTTACAAACATCATGGGTGACCTAAAGCTGAGAACAATTGCTGCAGCTGTACCAAAACTTACTTCAGCATCTTAAGGACAATGATAAAAAAAATACCTCCTTTTCGGCCAATTCGACTATCCATAAACTTCTCTATAGTTTCAAATTCATCTTCTTCAGGTTGTGGGACATCTTCTCCACAGACCTCCAGCAAGTCATCAGAATCTGTCTTAGTTTCTTCAGCTTCTTTGTAACTAACGTTGACTGTTGCCTGGCGACGAGATCCTCTCTTATCATAATCATCATCATCGTCATCATCATCATCATCTGATGAATCAAGCTGCCTCTTTTTCTGTCCTGTACTCTTTTTGCCACTTTTTGGCTTAATTCTTAAGACAACGAGATATGACAAAACAATGGCATTTCAACATGGAAAACCACAAATCATCTGTATTTGTTTCTGAATATGCATACTTCATGACTGTTCAGTTATGCCACTTACAGTTACAGCCCACAGGAAAGAGGCATTCACTACAATGCATTGGTATTGGTATTATGACATGTTTTGTAGTTAAAAAAAAAATTCTTCAATTTTTGTAATAAATATTTACATTTTCAATTGCATATATAGTAGTACAATGCTCAAATTATTAATTAGAAATAGCATGAGACTATCCAAAATGCAAGACTTTCTACCTGCTTGGAGGTTTCCGGCTTTTGACCTTGTTTTTTGGCTCATAGTCAGATTCACTCTCTTCACAACTGCTTTTCTCCCTATCTTCCTCTGATTCAGAATCGGAGCCAGTTCCTGATACTGACCCTGATCCAGACATTTGCCAGTCTTCACTGTACATATTGAAAGATAAAACAGTAACTCACGTTGGTTTTTTTTTATAAGGTATTCATCTACACATTTGCTGCTGTAATCTCAACCTTCTTAACAGAAATAGAAATCCTCTAACAGTTATTTCAGCATTAACTGAAAGGACAGAAAATTATCATGAACAGATAATAAACAAGTAAATATACCTAATTCAACTCCCTCTGGAGCCATTAAGTTTTCTATTATCAAAAGGTAGATTTAAAAAGAAAAATCCAAAACAAAAATCTGAATTTCTATACAAATTATAGATGCGAATTAACGTGTAAAATAAAGACTGACATTAAAAAAAAAAGTACTTCACAAGACTTTAGCTGGAAAGATCTGCATTTACTGCAGCTTAACCATGCTCAAATCATAAAACACTAACATTACATTCTGGAGAGTCCAATATTCTCTAATAGCTAGGTTTTGGGTTTCTTGACCAAGGCCCTGAAACAGTACTAATGTTCTTCAGAGGTGAATTATCACTCAAAGACTTCTTCACTAAATTTCAAATCAGGAAGCCTAGGAATCAGTGCTTTGACATTCCTCCCCCTCCCCCCCCCCCCAAACTTAAATATGCATTGGTCCTGGAAGAAATTATATTTTCATTGTTCCAAGACAGACACATACCCTGACCAATGCTACAGCACCATCTGTCTTATTAAAAGACTTATTCTGCATGCACTAAGTTAAAAAATGCAAATCCACAACCTGCATTTATTTGGTGATATAGATAGATTATATAGATAAAATCCCATCTTCTAGGGCTTGATCCTGTGCCACTTTACAGAACAAGAGATCTCTGACCTGCATATCAGACAACAACTGCAAACATACTTGTTCAAAATAGTCAAAAAACAAAATTCAAGTACTGAATATATGAGTTTATTTGGTTACTAGTTTCTAAACTTAAATGTCTTTCCTGTAACAGAGTATGTTACTAGGTGTAATCAAATTCTTAAGTAACACAAGACTGAAAATAACTCTTATCACTAGAGAAGCACCATTTTGCATAGTTAACCTTTTTTGCATTTTATCCTTCGATTAACGCTTCTCAAAGATATTGTAATGGCAACCCTGAATATTGAGATGACTCCATTCATAAAAACATAGGTCAGAGTCTATTCTCCTTTCACTGTCATGAGGACAAGGTATAATCCTTTTCACAAACTTCTTGATCTACAGCTTAAAGACAGCTCAATTTCAATTAAGCTTCCTTGACTAGTCAATAAAGCTAACTACTGTCAGACATGTAATAACTTCTAAACAGTTCAGAGAGAAAAATCAAAAAGGACTGGCACAATCTAGGGAATTCCAACTTAAATTTGATCTGAGACAACCTGCTGAAGCAGTATCCTATTTCTTCAATGATTTTTAGGGAGGACCCTCAGCACAAAAATATGCTGCACATAAGAATATTTTTAACATAAAAGTGCTTATGAATGTTTTTGAGTAACATTGTAGGTAATACAGGCTCTTTTGCTCAGAGGCAAATATGATATATATGTTCCTTTGAGATTTTTTATTTTAAAAATATTCCAAAGCATCAATCAAAACTGAGAAGTGCAAGATAAAGATGAATTAAAAAGGGAATTTAAGTATTTCAAGTGTGGAGAAATGAAGCATGGGTAATTATGAGCATACACCACCATGACAAAATATGATGGGATATTATTTATGAAAAGATCTTACTCTTTATGTTTTTTCTTCTTGGTTTCACTGGATGAGTCATCTGCAGAATCTTCGCTACTAGATGAGTCCTGCAGATGAAGAAAAGAATATACATGATTCATTATCACAAAAAGAATGAAGTATTTTTAGTATTGAAAAGATAATTCATCTCCCACTATCACACTGGAATCATATTCTTCATGTTTTATCTTCTTCATCCCCCTCAGTGTACCTAATGATACTGAACAAGATGAGGATTGGTGATGTTTTTGTATTTATCCATCTATGAATATACCATGCCAGCAGAACTCTAGAAAACACCACCAAAAACCTGACTTAAAATTAATCAGTGTACCTATGTAAAGTATAGTCATAGTGTAACTGCTGCAAGTTAATAAATCGAGATGAAATTCTACCAAAAGCCTAATAAGCATCTCCTACCATTTCAGAGCTCTGTCACTTTTCATATTCTTTCACATTTAAACACCAGTTTAAGAAAAGTTTGAGAATAGGATGTATGATTCTTCTCTTTCCAGTCCAAAAACAAGAAAAGAAATCGATGAACCCTCTTAAAACTACATTTTCCTAAAACCAATCTCATAGAGATAAAGATTAGATCATTTTTATCCTGAAAAGCAGCTGTTGAAAAAAAGAATTCTTAGCAACAGTTTTAAATTAACATTTTAACTATATATGATTTAGTCCTTTGTTTTGATGATGAACAGCTAAACCATACCAAAACAGAAGTCTAGAGTGATGAGTAAAGATTTGTGACCATGATGCTTCATTTTTATAATGACGGAAATATGAAGTGTCTGCTTTATAAGTAATTTTCATTTCACAGGCACTAGTGTCCTTAAGAAAATGTTCTTACTGCACAAAGTCAACATTTTTTTTTAGCCTATGGTTTAGATTTTAAAATATCTAACACTGAGGTATGATTCTTAAAATACAAGATTTCTGCTGTAATAATTGTTATGAAATTTGCAAAAATGTAGTTTTCTACTGCATACAGTGTTCTTGAAAACTGTAGCAGCTACCTTTATACAAAAATAGTTGAGAAGTCTTTTAGTATTTTTAAGTGCATTTATGAAACACAGAAGCCAAAAATACAATGAAAGTCTGTACTACATGACCTGAAAATTTTGTCCATACATCAGATTACCTAGCTAAAAACACCAAATAACCTAGACTGCTATAAATTTGGCACAACCCAGCTGAAAACATGCAGCTGAAGATATTTTTACATTTTCTCATAAGCATGTCCGTTATTTGAACATTACTTTTAGATTAAACCAGACTTTTACACACCCTTAGAGAATATAATTTGGTTCTACATAATTTTATTCCAACATATGGGGCAATGAGACACACATGTTCACATTTTAAAAAACTGACTTATTTTGTGTTATTCACCTCTTCTGAGCCACTGTCTGATGAAGCTGGCTTTTGTTGCTGTTGCTGCTGCTTCTTGAGCACTGCTGATCTCTGCACGGCAAGTATACTTGGACTGGACTTCCAAAACTGAACCAGAATTCAGATACGAGAATCATTTAAAAATATTGAGACTTTAAAGTTTACCACATACTTACATTGCTTAACATGAGCAGCATCACTAGCGAGACTGATCTCAATTTTATCAATAATAAAAATTCACTATAAAATACTGCATGCATTAACAATATCAGATAGCAGTTTAAAGCAGCAAGATTTCTGCAGAACAGAACACTACATAAGAATTGCCAGCACAATTTTTACTGTAACCAATAGTTGTGCAGGTCTCTGTATTATTAAAGTAAAATATTTTTAAAGTAAATTGTTAAACTGGTCCAGATAAGTCCTTTTAGGCCACTCAGTTGATATAATCTTCCAGTAATTTTGCTTCATATGGGAATAGAGAAGTACATAAACAAAAATACAAAAGAGAATTCGTAACGGTCTGGATCTTATGATAACAAGTATTTTATTACCTTGAATTTATACAGGATCTATCACTCAAATAAAGTCCATATTACACAGAGAAACAGAGGGGAGTTTGGGTAATTTTGATCCACTGGATTTAAGAGGATTTCTAAACAATATTTTTTTCCTAAATTTGGCAGACTTTTGCCATACAGAAAGCCAAATGTATGTAAACTTAAAATTTTTGTAACACCATTTATTGGTGATATGAGGAAAAAAAATATTAGATAGATGACCTAAAAAATAACATTTTAGGAATAACAGCATGATGTGTGGCTTCATCTTCAGAAATAAAGAGTAAGCAAATAGGTGCTTTTGAACGATTATATTTTAGGTAGGTACTTAACCGTAAATACCTATAAATGCAAAAATTTAAGAGCATCAGTACAAGCACTCATCTATGAAAAACTCATCCCATAACAAAATGTTACGACAGCTAAGCACATACACTCACCAACCCTCCCAAGTTAAATTCTAAGTAAAAAATTTTATTACCTCATCCTCTTTATTCTTTTCTTAAATGAAAACTGCTCTTGAAACTAACTGCAGAGTGATTTTTTTTTCCACAAGGGTTCATTTATATGTTTTGTTTTACCTCAGATCCATCAACTTTTGGTGGCTTAGCTTGAACTTGTTTCTTCTCTCTAGATGTGTCAGACTCGGATTCAGACTGACTGCCTGACTCGGATCCAGAGTCAGAGTCACTGCTACCTGACTGGCTGCTACTTCCATCACTACTGCTTCCAGAGCTTGAACCAGATCCAGAACCCGATGCTGACCCAGATTCATCATCTGATCGGCTGCAATTAGAAGATAGCAGGATATAACACAATGGCTAACATAACCAGATTTAAAAAAAAAGTCCCAGTAGAAAGACTTTAGCTTTGCCTAAAAATCAATTGTTAAGTTAGTCCAAACATATGGGAAACGTACAAATGGATGCAGTGGATTAAGTCAGTCAAGAATGAGAATTCAGAGCAAAATAATTTCAAATTATGTTCACTCGAACTGCAAACATTTAAAAATCTCAGGAAAGATAATGCCAAAATCCAAAACAACAAACACAAAAGGTGGTATCAAAATCTAGATCATTGCCCGCACAAATCACTGGGGTAGGAGGCAAATTGATCATCCTCTGCCCTAGAATACACTTAATTGACAAAAAAGCAAACACACTACTCTTCCTGCTGTTGCTAACACCAATGAAACTGGACTAGTGTCATTGGGGGAAAGGAAAGAAGCTATCCACAGACTGACTCCTATAGACAGCACCTCAATTAGTCCTCTGCATCTGTTGATTTTGAAAGAAGACAGAAAGGAAAAGAAACAAACCATGGTGACGCTTCCTTGTTCTGAACTAATTGTTCTGGAGTTAGATGTTAAAAAAAAAAAACACACCCAACCCCCCAAAAAACACTTAATCCCAAATCTTTTCTTTATGAAGAGATCAACTAGCTACCATTTAGGCACTCCACTAATATCAACCTGTTAACGGATGTGGTTCATACAATATTCAGTGTTCAGACAAACCCCTTATCTTGCCAACATTACCTCTCAAAAACAGCAGCTTGGGAAAGGATTCCTCACTGGGCTTATTGGCAGGGTCAGCAGAGTAAGAGCCACCCATCTCATTACCACCCCTGCTTCTCACAATAAATTGACCTAATCTGGCCATGAGAAGGGAAATACAATCAGACTGCATATCAACTGATAGTAACATTTGACAAGTTAGAGTAAACTTTTCAAAGTCAGTATTCAACCCTCCTATTAATAAATAAGATTATATACAAAAAAGTCTGTAGCTAGAAGCATGAGGAATGGGAGAGAAGAACATAGAAAATTACAAGGAACAAGAAGGAAGAGTGAATAGTAAGGTTCACCACAATTGATCTAGGGCTGGCTTAATGATACCCTATATGAAGGACAATTCACGATCAGTACCATAGATTAACAGCTAATTCATACTCAGAATAAAGAAAAATCAGAAAAATTAAACTTAAAGGCCCTAGCATCCATCATGTCCTACTAACCTTTCTTATACCACAGTACTACACCAGCACAAGAAGGAAACGGGAAAAGGCAAACCGAGCACTGGCAAGTTATTTTAAAACTAGTGAAAAGATACCATTTTTTACAAGGCCTTGCTAAAACATTTACCAAAGCTTGAGATGCTATGCAGTGTTCATATATGCTTAAAAAGCTTTAAATTCACTAATAAAAAATACATTTGAGAGTTCAAGGTACACAGGACTAGCGTATATTGGGTAGAGCTTAATTCAACTCTAGCCATCCAAATTAACGCAGATATGTGAAACTACACTAGAGTTTCTGCCTGTACACCCTCTTACATGCAGCACATATTCTCAGAGGTCTTGATGCAACTGCAGCACATGCAAAAAACAGATAAGATGAATAGCTGTGACTTCATTTCTACTGAAGTGTGGACTACTTACCTGGTCACTGGGCCACAGGATGACCAACAGGATGGCCTTGAGGACCACCAGCACCCATTTAATTTATTACATGTTCTCACTGCAAGAAGTCAGTTTCTACCCCAAGCTTCAGCAGAAATTTGACTCAGAGGCACAACCCCTAAAAGGCAGTATTCTAACCCCAAAACCTAAAGTACTTGTTTCCAAAGGAGGTAGGAAATGGGGCAATATATGAATAAGTTCTGCATATTCTGCAATGAAAATAAACTGTTGAGAGAGTACAAGCAGCACTGTATGTATAACAAGTGATACTTTCAAATCCCCAATAGCTGCAACAGTCTGGGTATCAAAAACTTTTCTCTGAGAAATCTAATGGATTTGAAACAACAGTAACAGTGATGGGGAAACTGAGGCAAAACACACACCATACAGGAAATTTTACACAGTAGAAGTTCCATTTTCAGCATAAAAAAATATATTTTCAATCATCAGAGGGAAAAATTACATTTTGCTCTTTGGCACCGAGATCACTGCATCCTAAGGGCCAGTATAGAACAAGTTTATGCCAAGGCAAATCACTAGCTGTCATATATTTCTGGGTGCAGACTGTGTCCTTGCTTTTCCTACACTTAGGCCCAATTTTCACAGATTTAACATTTCTAATAATAATTTTCTTTCACACAAAGTGTAACACTGATATGTCAGCATTTTCAAACCATGACATTCAACCAACTTGTCAAAAAACTCACAGCACTAGCACCTTCCATTTTCAAATGGTTTTATACTAACATAGGTGGCAAGAAATGACTGAAAAAACAAGCATCCTAGCTTAGCCATTCCCTCTATCAAACTCACTGCCTCTGCTCTCTCACAAAACCTATTTTTTCTTAAACTAGAAAATAAAATATAATGGAAAACTCACACCCTAACCAAGCTATTTGGAGATGTCAGCAGTTAAACGAAAACCTCTTTGCATCAATACCACAAAAAAGGTCTATTGCCTAACAGGACTACCTATCCAAGCAGAAGTTGAAGGAAATTTTTAGCAAAGGACATTTCTTAATATCTTTGAAGGTAACTACCCACATGACAGACAGACAAACTTGATCACTAACAATTTTTTTGTTTTTATTAACCTCTCATAAGAAACAGTTTTAGACCCACATCAGGCTAGACTACCAACTTGCATCATCAACTTTTGAGATAAAGCAATGCCTTATTTATTTTTGAAATAATATTTTTAAGAAAGCAGCGACAATAAAGTAAGAACTTAGAACTTTCTAACTTTCTAACTTTCTAAAACTAAGAAAGGCACCAAAATATGCAAAAATTTGCTTGGAACAAAGGAAGAAGAGTTATCTAAAGAGAAGAATAAAAATTACTTTTCCCCTCACACCAAAATCAAAAAGGAAAGTGTGTCTGTAGCATTCTAGCCATGTCTCTTAAGCAGCATCCATAATGAAACTCAGGTATTGAAAACTCCATCTTACTGGAAAACTATTGTAGTAATAGTTTCCAATTTTAACTTCTGTTCAACATAGCTACTAGCAACTTGCTACATCATGTCAATTCACCCTCCCTTTCTAGACCTTGCCTTTGCAGATATGCAATCACTAGGATGTATGTACTTGGCTTTTTTGTTTGTTTCACTTGCGCAGTGCTGACCGCCTCAAAGTTTAGCAAGGAATCAGTGCCGCTCAGCATCACTTGAGCAGGGCCCAGATTCACCCTGCCTCAGGACTTAACTGAGAAATCTATCTCTGAAAGCCAACCTCCCAGTGAGAAAGGCAATCTAAAGGCTGCAGTTGCCTATATCTTCATACTTCTGCTAAGTAATATGAAGAATGCCAGGATTTAACTGAAGGCTTGATCATCCTCCAAGACGCCAATCTTTACGCTACAGTATTTTAGCTAAGGATGCTTATTCCTGGAAGAAAAATAGACAACCTCCCACCCCCAACACAAACATTTTACTGTGAACACAAAACTACTGGTGCAGTAAGGGGTAAAAGTCATCTCCTTGCAAATAACGGGGAAAGGAAAAAGGAACTTCAAAATTTCACTTTAAATGCTTCTAAATTTGCTCTGAATTTCAGCAGTTTTCAGAGAAGTTGAAAGACAATATAAGCAGCGATATGAACTTTCACAGCTAAAGCCGAGCACCCTGAAAATATAATCTTAGTCCTCAAACAATACATTGCCTGCTGTTGAGCGATCTTCCACAAGAGTAACTTATTCTGACATTGCTATTGCTGCCCCCTCCAACCTTCCCCCAGCGCAGCACTTCCTCAGTGGTGTCAGTACAGTCTGCAAAGGGAACAGATTCAGCTTGTAAAAACATCCCACCAACCCTCAATGCCCACGAAGCAACGGAGCAAGCAAACAGGAGTGAACAGGGCAGTATTTAAGACTGCTGTCCTGAAACCAAAGTCTAAGATGGTGCACAACAATACAGAATTAGAAAAATTAACTAGATTTCAAATGAAAATTTTTTTGTTGCTTTTGATCTTAGTACACACGTTCCACATTGCATCACGGAGACTGCAGGTGTTTTTCCAAGTGCTTAAAATTCTATACAGTCTAATTCCTTTCACTCTTTCTCCACAGAGCATTACTGACATGACTAAGAAAGAGAATAACACTGTGCAGAACTCTTATTACAATGCAGCACCTACCGGCATCACTGTAAGTTCAGAAAGTTTGTTTGCCAGCATTTTAAAAATCTAATAGAGTTTTTGAAATTCATAGGAAGAGACATAGGATACATAAGTTTCATACAGATTTCTGGCAGCCCAGATGACATTTTCTTGGTCTGCTAAAACGAATACTGTAACAGTCAGCTACTATAGGGCAAAAACAATCATGATCAGCTTCAGGAATGTTTACATGCTTTTGAGAACTTGAAAGACAAGCGATCTCTCACTCTAACAACTTGTATCAGTGGCATACCAGAAGTGGTTTAATTTTTCTTGAAATGAAAAGGAGATACAATCTAAGAAGAAAACACTGCATGTTTTCTAGTAATAATCATTACAAGCTATCATTGCTAACCAAACTACAAGTGAGAGCATTTCATACTATACCAAAATTTGACTTTTAAAATACTCCATTAAAAAAAAAAAGAAAAACAACAAATTCTGCATGATAGCAAGACAGTATACTTGCATTAAAAGAAGGAGAATCTAAGTTCTATAATAAAGATGCTAAAATACAAATTCAGGGAGTAAAATATGACTACCTCACAGCTATTAACATCCTTGTCACTTTCGGTTTTCCTCCTTTGCCTATGGGCTTCCTTTGTTTTCCCTGCATTTTTTGTGGCACAGTATACAAGCAATGCCTCCTCTAAAGAGCTTTAAATATTATCTGATGTTGTCCACCTAGGGTCCATAATTTGCCTAACTCTTCTCACAATGAACAATGCCCATGAGCACGATGAATGCACTCTGGTGCAAGCAACACCACTGACCTCTACAAGATTAGTCACCTGAAATGGCACTACTAATTACCGAGATTCTGGTATCGTATCCCTAATGCTAAAATGCAAGGAATATGGTAAACTGAAATATTCCTTCAAACAAGGACTCAGAATACTATCAGAATTGCCTCTGCTATCTGCTGCCTAATGCTGTTACTTAAATATCATCTCAGGAACAGCAGTCTTGATCCTCTGTTCTTCACATTACCTCTTACATAAGAGGACAGGCAAATAGCTTTATTTCTTGCTTCCTTCTCTTCCTGTACAGTCAAGGGTTGGTGCCCTTGATTTAGACACTTTTATTTTAAACAGTTCAGCAAAAAGCGAAAGAGGACACCATATTCTTCCTGTTCTGGACACCTGGGGTACTGCAAGAAAGAGGGTTTGGGTACTACAAAAGCAGCCTGTGCACCCATATCCTCTTTCCTCCTTCTTCCAAAAAAGTCTGCTTGAAACTGGGAGGTGGGTGGGAATCTCCACTTTTTTCAGGTACCTTGCCTAAATTGGAATCTCCCTGTCCTTCCCTCATCCTTTCTGAATGCAGTCAAGAGACAGGCTCTCCACAGGACAATCCAAAGCAGGATCCTACCTTTTTCTTCAATTTTTCTTGTAGAATAACTATACATACCTTACATATAATCAGAGAAAGAAACAGTGTACAAGACTTCATTCTCAGTTAACTATTCGCCTGTGTTTGTCAATTTATCCTATCCCACTTTGTCACATTATGTCTTCCCTTTACTCTGGTCCTGCACTGACGTCCTCTTCCAACCATCTCTATCCTGTGATCTGATTGGCTTTTTTCCCCCCTCCCTTCTTCACCAAGGGCTTCCAAGAGGAGACCAAACATCAACATAAATTATAAACACTATCAAGACTAGAATAGGAACTCTAGATGGAAAACAACAGGACACAAGTTAAGCTTCAGAACAGAGATGCTGTTAACATGAAGTATACAGAAAGAGAATATTCAGCATTTGCTAACATTATCTAACATTATCAAAGAGCATCCCTGCTCTTTTAGGCACTTCATTCTGTTACTCCAAACAGAATTCCTGCTTTTGTAAGTCTCTCTTTCAAGAATGTCATATTAGCCTACTTCCCATACTCCAAAAAAAAATTTACATTAAAAAAAATCAGTAAAACAGCATTATTTGATAAAAGGTATCCTTGAATAAGAAACCATACATATATACACTGTACTTTGTTCAACTGAAAAGAACTTAAATGAAGACAGGCAAGCATGAGATGAGACAGCACAAAACAGTTACAGGAGCACCACAGGACTATGAATAAAAAGTGAGAGGGATGGATAAAGCAATAATGATGACACCTTCAGTCCTGTTGGAGCAAGACTAGTTCTCTACCACGGAAACAAACCACTGCAATGATGATGAAGTTAGCTGACAGTGCTAACTTCCAGTAGTAGGCACAGAGCAGTACATACTGAGAATCAAGAGCATGTTCTCAGAATGGCACTTCTGCATTAAAGAAGTATAATTTCATGTATGTTGGCAAATCAAAGTAAAGGTGATAGAGAGTATCTTCCAGGATATTTAGCAAAGAAGCCTCTCTCATCCATTGTCCTTTAACCAAGTAGTTGCATTTGTACAGCAGCATATGTCAAATCTGATTTGGTACAAAAGTATGACACAGCTAAGAAGTTTGTCTGTGCTATATTTTACAAACACTGCTTTTGGGTACTCTCAATATATTCAAGAACAATTCAAGAGAGATCCCCGAATGCAGTATTTATTTTCAAACTGTTTTGCAAGAAAAGCAAGATGAAAGAAGTAATTTTTGAGTTTGTTTATACCTGTTGATATTTCAAACCCCAATAAATGCCTGTAGAATAAAATCAGAGTATGCTTTGGGGAGATGACAGAAGATATACTTAAAGAAAAACATCACTGATAGCGAATCAGATTAAAAGCCAGTACTCTGTCACAGAGTCACTAGTTCTTTTCAACAGCCTTTGTTTTGAGAGGTAAGCTAGAGAAGCTAAACCAAGATCTTCCTGATAGGAACATGCAATGAGGAACAGTCACCTAATTTACACAAGGCACCAGGCAGAGAAACTCCAAGATGGAAAGCTACACAAGCTATGTTGCAAGAGTGCTGCTAGAGCATTTAGACTCCTGTATAAGGTCTAGGGTGACAATGGACTGAGAGGACAATTTGTCTTTGCTGATTTAGAGTGCATTCATTATGTTAAGCTGCCTTAAGAATCTTCTGTTTTAAAAATGGCAGGAAACAAATATCAACTTGAGCAAAAGTTCAACCCACCAAAAAAAAAAAAAAAGCCTGCAGGGTCTTTGAAAAGCATCTGATGTGACAGTGGACTGCTATTTTAATAAACCAGATGTTCAAGGAAGGGATGCATTTGAATATGAAGAGCTCCTTCCAGAATAAGTAGAAGCAACAAATGTCAAGCTCTTAAAACTGCAAGTTCACAGGCAGCTTTCTTTAGGCAAACGGAAATGTTTTTCAGGTTTGTTTTGTTTTTAAAGAAATCTGAACTACTTAATCTGATTATATGTGTAAAAAAAGAGTTATCCTATTTGTCACCACAGGTATAAAGCAAAGGGCACAAAGACTATAAAGTTCAGGCTATCAAGAAGTGTTATTTCCTGTCTTCTGCTATTATAAAGCATAAACTCAATTCTATTTTCCTGACATAGGCTGACAACTGGAAGGGCAGTAAAGGATACATTGTATTTCCAGGACTGCAGACCATTATCTGCTGTGAGCACTATAAACTTTCCCCAAAGCAAATAGATCAAAATTGCACTGATCACCTACTAACTTTCATGAACCCTAGGAAGCACATCCTAAAAGTCTCTATTTGAGAGCCACAAGTAACACATTTTAGAGGGCAAACGAAGTTTGGGAATATCTCATAGGCAGGAGGTATCAGTGGCTCCTGAGAGGTCTACCACTCTTGTGCAATGTGACCATGCTTAGGTGTGCAGCTGGTTCCAGCAGCAACACAACTATGTCTTCACCAGAAGTTCCTTCTAGATCACCAGCAAACAAAAGTATTAGATAGAGTTTAGTTCCCCCCCCCCCAAAAAAAAAAAAAAACACTCCACACTTGAGGGACCGTATCTGGCTAGATCTGGTGTATATGCTAGTTGTATTGCGGTATGTTAACTCTTAGAACGTTACCCTGTTTTAAGAAATGTGAAAAGCCAGCATTAGCTAAAAATTTGAGACTCTCAGAAGAGTGGAACAGAATCCAAATCCCATGAAACAAATATCTGCCAGCTCAGTTAGATTAGACAAAGATTAGGAGCTGGATAAGCTCAGCAGGACTCCTATAACCAAACTAGAAGCCATACGGGGAATGAAAGATGCATTGCGAATTGAGAATTTCTTCTTTAAATAGGTAAGGCCAAAATACTAGCCCCAAACTATCTTGTTTTTGATGCATATTCTGTTTGAACTCTAAGATAAAGTAAAAAGATGTTTTTAATTTAGAACAAGACAGTGCAAACTTCAGTATGCTTAATTCCATAACAGGTCAACCTTCATAAAATTGGCAACTTAATAACCAAAGAAAAGATTACTGCTAACAGAAGCAAAAAGCTTGCTTCATCCACTAGCCATTCACATGAAGTTCTACCTACAGTTTCCTTTACCATTCAAGTATTTTTATGGATTTCAGAAGTCTTCTGTGCTAACAAATGTATATTTTTATATTTTCTTTCTCACCCTCTCCCTCCTTTCCTCTGTGTTTCTCTCTCTACACACAGACTTTTATGAATAGTACCTACGAAGTGTCTACCAAAAAGAAATCAGTAGACAGGAACACTTCTGCAAGTATGCCTGGGGAATCTTTAACTCCCACTTGGATTTCTTGACAGCAGGAATCTAGAGCAGTAGCTTTCAAATTATCTTTTGATCTTCCATAGAAGGTATGACTTTATACAGTGAATTCAAGCCTGCCGACTAAGAACTGGCTTTATTTAACCATCTTTTGTGGTCCACAGACTATTAAATAAAAGTGATTTAAATTCACAGAAATTACATTCTTTCATTAACATCAGCTTCCAAGTGTGTAAAGAATAGTAAGGGTCTTTGGTGCAAGAAGCCACTTTCTGGTTACTGGAAAAAGGGAGTGCAATACACCTTTCCAGATAAGCTATACCAAGCACAGCCCTTTCTACCTACAGAGAAGGGATGTATAGTTAAGCGCTCCATGTCTTGTTCTACAGGAAACATAGGAAGAGCACAGAGATGGGAAAACAGATTTCTATTCAACTGGCACCAGTGTTTCACTTCTGCATTCCCTGTTCTACCTGGAGCTTGTGCAGTTCAGGTATAACTGCCTTTCCTTGCTCATTAAGCTTTCTTATTACTAGCTAACTGGTATGTATTTTACTCCTATTCAAGTTTGCAACAAAATGTGTTCAAGAACACTACACAAAAATGCTTTGCCTAACTTTTAATAGGAGTCAGCTTCTCAGAGCTTTGCTATAAAATTTGTGTGTTCACACTTACTTGCTATCCAGATGAACAGTACCTGTGATATTTTACCTAGAGCTACTGAAAATATTCCAGGACAATGATTTCAAGTAAATAAAAGGCTGAACAGTACACTCCACTGTAATTATTACACAGAAATTGGAACATCAAGCAGCAAGATTAGATGATAGCATTTATGTCAGTTTACAATCTTCATCACGTTTGGCATTAGCACAGATTTATAGCTTCAGAGGTTGCTAATGTAGCCAAGGAAAATCCAAACAGCGCAACAAGTTATTCAACGGTGAAAGTACAAGAGATGCATTTTTCCACTTGTGGCAAAGCAGAACTTCAGGCATAGCACTTGCATCAAGAGAAGTTTTTCCAGTCATCCATCAGCCAGGTTAATAGACTCAATGGTGGAAAGAAGTACAGGAGCATGACAAGTTGGCCATTTCTTTCCCACATGCTTCAGAAATGCATCCTCTTCACAGTCGGTCACAAGGAGTAGAGAACAGCTGCTACAACACCTTACTACAGTGCTGGTCAGTGTATAAAGTCTAAGACTTCTGATCAGTTCCTTCTCCAGCCCTCCTATTGCTGAGAAGGATGATTCCTTTCACCTTCCACCTACAGTCTTCCCACAACTTCTGCAAATCATAGTAAGAGTTTCTTTACAACAACATAAAACAGTACTGATGAGGCTGTGTATTTTTGTAAATCCAGCCTTGACCTGCAGCATCTCTTATTTTCCAAAGTAATGGTGGTGGCTCCCCTAGATCAGGCTATATTTAATTATGATCAGGACTATCATCCCACAGTGACAGCTGTGGAAGTTTACACAGACATCAAAGTGGGAAAAATGGCCTTACTAATATTTGCAAAGTCTCGCATATATAAAGTGACATATTTTTCAAAGATTTGTTGTGGTTATCACCAACTGTATCAGCAATGCTGCTACTTCGATTTGCTGCTGTATCCGCCTTCATCTCTGCTCCTTTTCTCCGTATTTTTGAAAGTCTCTCTGCAATTTCTTCCCAGTGGCAATTCTCAATTGCTTTCTCAACTTGTTTTGCTTCTCTCATTCTGAATGGAACGGGATCACTAAAGCCTTGTAATAATACTTTGCTATCAATAGTAACTACTTTGTTACTGACTTCTATTTCCATTCTGTAGAGTTCACATTTCCAGACCATTTGAAGGCTAAATGCAGTTTCACTTCCTGAGTTACAGTTAAGTATCTGCGTGCAGTCACAGCTGGCTTAGTGAATTCCTGTCCTAGTGAAAATCATTTCGACTTCTGGAGAACTTGAGAGGCAACCCCCCCCAAAACAACAAACAAACAATCCCCAAACACTTCCCCCAAAACAAACAGACCCCCCCCCCCAAAAAAAAAAAAAACCCTAAACAACAGGCAAGTGATACTCAGGTACAACTTAAGCAAACTCATGAGTGATAGTTATTTTAATAATGGAAATAGGCTAGACAGAAAGGGCTCAATTCTTTAAAGTGTAAGGCTTTCCTCTTTCATTTACAAAATAGAACTTCCTGATAGCAAATGGCAAATGTGCAAATAGACTTTCCAAGACCTGTCTGTTAATCTGACTGTGCAGATGATGACTGACACAAGTTCAGAAAAAAAGTTTTAAACTTTTTGAAACTTTTTAAAAAGTTTAAGATGTGCTCAGCAGCACATTGAAGATGCAGAATAAAGTCACACTTCACAGTCAACTATCAAGCTTTAAGTACTTAGCATCTTCCTGATACTTACTTTTAATGAAACCACTGGGAAACTTTTGATGTTTAGCTGTTTTAGCCTTATTAACTGCTACAGCTTTTAAATAACTGTGATATACCAGTATCTAGGAGCAGTTACAGTTCGATACAAAGTATTTTTCCTACATTATCTTTAGCTAGGTGGCTTTATCCTAGTAGTTAAAAAAAACAACAATAACAAAAAAAAAAACCTAAATGCAAAGTCATTGGAGTTGTCCCTGACAAGTTAATGCTAGTTGGAGGTCTGATTTATAACTCTCAAAAAGTTCAGAAAACTAGACTCATTCACATTATTTTGTTCATGCTCATCTAATCAACTGACAAGGTGTGTTTTGTTTGTTTGTTTTTTATGAGTAACCAGGAATATTTGCCACTTACTGGAAGAAATCCCAAACTTGTTTGCTAACTAGACAAGTACCATCTTTACTGGAACCAGAAGTCTTCAAAAAATATTATGTATTAGAACTTCCAAATTATTCACAAGATTCAAAGTTTGATTTTCTAGGATATTCCTAGTTACAATAGGAAGCTTGACATAAAAATACACAAAGGTTGTTAAAGTTTCTTTGGTTTTACTGCTCACAGATTTCCTAGTGATTTGCACCTAATGTCACCTAAACACTTTTCCCTTCCCTTTCTTCCCACTCTATCATTCATTATGCTACATGATCAGCTGGCCAATATGTTTTTATTGCATTTCTTCACTTGGGGCAATAATTTAGATTCTCTCCTCTACTCAACCTCCAGTTTTCATAAAGCCTCAGAACTAAAACTCATTTTTCTTTATGACCTCTGACTGACTGGAATCAACTAACAGGTTCAACAGGCTGTGATCAAAAAGAGGGGGAGAGTGAAAGATGGGTAGACTGACAGCATAATCACAACCACCTCTTAGAATTTTGTCTAAAACCACTTCTCTTATTTGCAATTCTGCCTTACCTTCTCAAATCTGAACCATTCATCATATTGCTAGTTTTAAATATATGAACTGCCTAGCGTAGTAAAGACTTGTTGAACTTAGTAATGTTCTAGAATAAGAATTTTCACAATTTCACTATAATTCCAATTTTACAACTCCCCGCAATTTTCCTGTAATTTCATTATCCTCATCTTGTGGCAGAAAGTTTTAATGAGGCTCTTCCAACCAAGGAGATACTCCAGAATACCAGCATCCAAAGATCTGCTCATTTTTATATCAGAGTGCTGGATTATTATTTTTTTAATTAGAAAAAACAGCTGGAAATTGTACTTCCACTTTGGAAAATACATACGAAGTCAATACTCTTTCAGTTATACTGCTTTAATAGCACAAAAAAAGAAGGAAGCCTCATGAAGTATTACATATCGTAAACTAGAATTAACAGCCCACTGTTCCTGCTTTAGAGATAGTGTAGTTAGGTGCTTATACAGATATTATATACACATATTATATGACAACTGGTGTGCCTTGCACTTTGTGGACACAAGTTTTATTTTAACATTCCAATGCAATCCGTTTCAGCTTTCGACATTTCATTTTTTTCCTCAAAGAGTAATACTATTCTGTTACTTTCTGATGCAGTTTTAATACTATTTAAACTTTATTAAGGTATATACATGATTATGGTTACTAAGTGAAGCAATCTGAATGTAAAAAGCAGACTGAGCATCTGTAATAAAGCATGGCTGGTCCTCCTAACTATGGTCTGCTTGCTAACCAGGAAGTTTTGGCACAAAGTTAAAATGTAGATATTCTATGTGTAAAATGTTCTAATAAATAAACACAATATAGGAGAATACAAAGCCAAGAAGGACTGAAATGACAAGTGCTTACCTTGACTCTCCACTACTGTTTCTTACACTTTCTTCATCACTGTGCCCATTCATTGTAAATATTTATAAGTTTAAAAGATAAATAAAAGTCCACTCAGGTTACAATGTGGATGTCAAGAATTCACTTCCTGGTACTCTGTGCGTTTTCCAGGTGATGTGTTTGCTCAATTGTTCTCTGCAGGTATTCAAGATTTCTCCCAAATTACCTGAAGTAGTAAAGGAAAACATCAACACAATTTGAAATATTTGACGGTTGCAGCCAAAAGACACCAAAAACAACCTGGCCTGTCACACTAACACTGAAAGGGGGTATCTATCCCATTTGACATTTTCTTTTTAACTGAAGAATAGCTTTCAATGTTATCTGCCCACGTTTGATTGTTTTATCACCATTTTCTTGTCCCCCAACACCCTTTTTGTGTTATCTATGGAAAAAAAAAATCTTCTTAAAAGAAGAGATCTTTTTATTAGCTATATTGAAAAATTAGAGAACTAAATGAAATATATGAAGTGTAGAAAAGGAAAGATCTGTCTAGCTTTTTGCCCAGGTGCTGTCAGGTCCCCAAATTCAGCCCATTATGCTCCTTTCTTCAACTTTTCATCGAAGGTGCTATTTAGGTGACAATTTCTGCAAAACCACTAGCTGCAAATTACTTGGTAGCCCATAGACCAGCTTCAGAAATGCTATTGTCTTTAGCATTTTGGGGTTAGGAGAATGATTTATGATATGTCTGCGCTATACCTAGTGGCATGACTCTTGCCATAGTACAGTCTTAAGGACAACCAGACCTAAGTTTTAAAAGGAAACAGCCATTGCAGAGACATAGGTATAAGCTAGGAATATTAGTGCTCTGCTAAAATTTGATCAGTAAAAAGTATTTCATGCACAAAACACGCACATCAGAAGCATTTCCAGATTCAGGCGTAATGCCTTCATCCAGCTGGGGGCAGGAAGAGAAAGGCCGTCCCATTTTAAAGAAACTGTTCAACTATACCAAACCGCCAAGATTCCGCAGACGGAAAGTTCGTTATTTCCTATGAGAACACCTTAAACCAGACCACTGCAGTTACCAGCCGTGCCGGGAGAAAGTTTGGGCTCCGCGTCAACGCCGTGCAAGCGCAAACTCCCTGATGTCGGGCCAGAGCAGCGCCGCTCCGGGCCCGGCGGCGCGCGGGCGAGCGAGCGAGCGGGGCGGCTCGCACGGCCCCTCCGGCCGGCGAACAAAGGCGGCGGCGGAGCCGGCGGCAGGAAGGCGCCCCGTAACCCGGGAGGGCGGGCGGCGAGGCGGTGGCGGCAGCGGCGCTCCCCGCACAGCGGCCGCCCGCCGAGGCCGCGCCCGGGCTCCCGTCGCCCCCGCGCGCTCCGCCGCCCCCGCGCCGCGCCGGCCTCGCCTCCCGCGGCCGCGCTGCCCAGCGCGCCCCCGCGGCGGCCGGGCCGGGGCGGCCGCCACCCGCCCCCGGAGCCGGCCCTGCGGCCTGCGCGGGCGCCGCCGCCGGCCGAGGCTCCCTGGCGGCACCGCCGCTGCCCGCGGCGCTCGCTTCCCCCGGCGCCCCCCATGGCCGAAGGAGAGCGAGGGCCGCGCTCCCGCTCCCGGCCGGCTCGGCACGGGCTCCCCCCGCAGGAGCCAGCGAGCGCGACTCGACCCCGGCTGCCCGCCCGCCTCGCAGCTCGCTCGCTCCCTCCCTCCCTCCACGAAAAACAGGGAGCGGGCCCGGGCCGCGCATCCGCCCCGGCCTCCCCCGGCCCCGGCCGCGCTCCGCGGCCCCAGCCGCCCCCGCCCCCAGCCGCCCTCGAAAGCGGCGGCCACCGCGCAGCTCCGGACCGGCGAGCGGGAGAGCAGCCATGGCGGCCGCTGCCTACCTGCGCGCGCCGGCCCGGGCCGGTCTCCGCGGGGCCGCCGGGGCCCAAGGCAGCGCTACGCCCCGCGGGGAGGTCCGTGCCGCAGCCCGCGGCCGCCGCAGGGCCTGGGCCGCTCCGCGCCGCTCCGCCCGCCGGCTCCCGCCGGCTCCCCGCGGCCGGCTCGCCGTGGCCCTCGCCCGCTCGAACAATGGGGCCCCGCACCGGGCAAGGAGGGGCGCGCGGGGGACCGAGTGGCCGCTGCGCCGCTCCGCCGCCGCCGCTTCTTAAGTCCTGCCGACCGCCGCCATCACGCTGCCGCCGCCGCCCCTCCCCCGCCGCGGTCGGATGGAAACCCCGGGCGTGATGTCAGCGCGGCGCCCTGGGACGGAGCGCGGCGCGGGGCGGGGCCGCGCCGCGCCAGGGGGCGGTGGGAAGGGCCGCGCGGGGGGGCGCGGAGCGGCGGGCGCCCGGTGCGGGGAAGGGGCCAGGGCCGGGCCGCGCCGCGCCGGCTGCGGCTCCCGCTCGTGAGGCGCGGCGGGGCCGGGCGGGCGCCATGACCCCGAGCGGCGCCACCGCCAACCTCGGGCCTCGCGTTTCCGCTCTGCGGCTGTGGTTTTGTTTTGTTTTTTTGGCTCATTTGGTTTTTTTCTGTGTAAAATCGGAGCCCGGTAGCCAGCGCGAGGGCGCTTCTCGGGCTTCCCGGGCGGTCGCAGGCGGCGCCGGGGCGCGCTCGGGGAGGCGGGGGCGCTGCTGGCGGGGCAGCGGCCTCCGTGAGGGAGGCCCCGCGGCCGGAGGCGGTTCTTCCTCCCGCCGCTCTTCCTCCTCGCACCTAACTGTAGTGGTGCAGGGTGCTCAGCGAGCGGGCCGTTTGTGCGAGCTGGCTCAAGTTCATTAGAGGAAAGAAAAAAAACACCTATGCAAATCACGCTGCTGGTGGCGCCTACCTGTTCCCGGGCGGCCGAGGCGGCGGCGGCCGCGCGTGCTGGCGGGAGGACGCGACCCGCCCGCTCGTGCCGCGCGTCGCGCGAGGGAGCCTCGCGGGCCCGCGCCGCCCCCCCGGGTGGCGCCGGGCCTGGGCAGCAGCGGCTGGACAAGGCGCGTGGGCTAGTGCCCGGCTCCAGCACCGCAGCAGAACACCCCAAAATCTCAGGAAAAGAGAGAAAAAAACCTTTTTCCTTGGAGTTGAAAGAAAAAAAAGCACCAGAAAGTGTTCAGACAAGAAAACAGCTTCAAAGTCTACAAAAAGGCTGTGTTAGATCATCTTCCCTAATGAAGCACTTAAGTTTGCCCAAGTCAATTCAAGGGAGGATCCTTCGTTGTGACAGACAAGGGTACCACGACATCAGCAGAGTCAAGTTTAAACTCAAGAATGTCAGGAGGAAAATAACCGTTTTAAATTAAGGTAATTAATATTGAAACACTTTGCCAAGGATGCAGTAAATTTTCCTTAAGTTGCTGCCATTCAAAAATTAATGCTCCAACTGATGGTTTTCAGATCCTCACTTAAATTTACTATACAATCGTTTACACCCTGATAGAAGGCTTTTTATTGCTGTATTTGCCAATTTTAAGGAAAGAAGCAGTAGAAAGCCACTGCCTTCTTCATCTAGAAGTTATAGACCTAATACAGAAATTGTAGAATAAAGCTATCACCTGCGTCAAGCAGGAGGTGCAACAAATTGGAAAGGATTCTAAAACATGTCAGGTATTAGGTATATGGCTGGTGAGGCTTATATAGCTGAGTAGCTTGAGTTCCATAGATGGATACTTGCACAACAAGTTTAAGTTTTCTTTAAGATTGGTTACAAAACTCCTATAGGTTGATATATACATACTACATAATTACTTAATGCCAATTACATAATTCACCCCTTCGTTATCTATACTATCCATAGAATTAGTAAAACCTTCAAAAATGCAGCCACACCCAAATGCAAATAAAAGCAAATACATGAATTTATCCTCCCTTTCTGTTTACAGAATATCTCTTACAAAACAAACTGTTACACTTTGTCTAGTTCAGAGAAATATCAGAAATGCCGAGGAAAGAAAGGAGGAAGGGGAACTAGACAAAGAGAAAACTAAATAAATTCCAGCAATTCCACTTGCTTACCCATAGAATGCACTCAATTCACATTAACCATCCTAAAAGCTAAATGTCAACAAAGTGGCCAGATGTTAGTCAAATTCCTCTATCTTTGCTATCCAACTTCCTCTCTTTAAGTTCCTAATTATTCACAGAGATATAGCAGCTTTTTCATCCTTCCCTTTTCTTCATTCCCCTCCTTCCTCCTGCTTTGTAAGAATTCATATACAGAAAATAGTTTTATCCTGCTAGCAAAGATCTTTCCAGGCTGTTGCTTAAGAGTCATGTACATAAGTTCATTTTGATACCCATCGAATCTGAATCTGTAGTAACATCAACAGCAGTAATAAAATCCTGTTGATGAGTGAAAGTCAAGTACTAGTTCCATGAGGCCAGTAAGTTGGCTTAAACATAAAGGAATTAACAAAAGTATCTACTCCTTCAGACAAAGAATCAAGGGGAGAAGTACAATTTTCCATCCTGTGTGACCCCTGCTACTTTGTCTTTTCTATAGTTAAAGTTACTGTGGCTCAATTCTTATATTTAAATATCATTGATCATGCTGCAACTGGAGTTTCTGTTGCAGGTTAAGGCTGCAAATTTTTTAAATATGTGCACAATTTGCTGATATCCTCTGAACGTTTAGGTCCTTTGCTTCATTAAGAAAGATATATTCTGCAAGATTGTCTATACAGTAAGAAGGTGTGACTACATACACTCTATTAATTATATTTGTAATAGCTTATTTTAGCTATTAAAAGTAACAATAGCTGTGAAAATGTGACAGCATGAGCACTAGCATAAATCAGTAATCAGAGTGTGTGCTGGGAACTTTACCAGCAGTACTGTCAAGGTTTTAAGATCACCTGTTGTGGCATATGCTTCTTTTTGCAGATGCACAGCACCTCCATCCTCTTTACTGCTACATCCAACCCAATATATCAAAGGTCCTTGGAGAGCTGCTCTGTGGTTGCCAGAACGCTCTGGAACTCATGATGCTGTTTAGATTAATTAAGCAATAACACACATACTTGCACCTGCTACAAATGCCCCTTTGCCAGGAAGGTATTTACATGTAATCTTTACTCTAATCTGCTGCTATGGCCTGCTATGAATGATCTTTTCTGCCGAGACTTTCAACACTGATTGTTTCCACACCCAAATTAATATGGTTAACCTACCTTCTTTCCAATAAAGATCGAGAGGATACATCCTTAGCTTGTTTGTAAAGTTTCATGATTGACTTAGAGCTGTGAGACGTCTTTCTACTTTCTATCTGTAGCAAAGATGCTAACCTGTGTTCACTAAAAGAAATTGCTTCCTGAACAGAGCACTTAAAAGTACTAGGCACACTTTGTAAATCAGGAGATGCTCTCTAGGCCCTAAGTCTTCTAAACATGTCTCTAAGAGCAGTTTTCCCAGGAAGTACGCGCATGTACCCTTTCATTTGTGTTTAAAAAAAAAGAAGGTGCTTCACATTTGCTAACCTCATCTGGAATCATTGCCAGTACTAAGCAAGCTTAAGATTTAAGCAGAATAAAGCTCTGTTTCAGTGGGACATAAGGTTAAACTCCTTATGCCAAATTGGGAAGAAGTTTGCATTTTGTATTCTATTTTACTTAATAATCTTTGCATCTTCAGTTTCCCTCACCTAGATACTTTTGGCAGAGTTTCTCAGCTTTCTGTAGCTTTCCATAGAGTTCATAAAACCACATACCTGCTTCCCTCCTCAACAATCTCTCGCTCAAGTGACCCTTTCAGTTTGAGGATTTCGAGGATTTTTTTTTTTTTTTAAGTTATTTGAAAACCTGCCAGCCTGGCCCTCCTCGAGGTTGATCGGCCTTGGAAACCCCCATTGATGGTGTGGTTCCACAATGGCTTAAAGTAATTGGAGTCAGAGCTGCAGTGATCCCATCCTCTCTTCTGCCTTCCCAGCCAAAAACTAGCCCTGTCCAGAAGTGATTGTGTTCTGGCCACTTTAACTTTTTGAACTAGATCACCAAACACTTGTATGTACAGTTATTCTTGTGCAGTAAGATGGTAGCAGTAATCTTGATTTAGACTGATTTGAAATTGCCACAGAATCATATCTGAAAATCTCTCTCCATGTTCCTGAAAGAGATGGAGCTCTCTTTCCTCGGAATGTGTGTATGTTTCGTCTTTAACCAATTGCTTCTCGCCCAGATGGCATAGTAATGTATGCATGACATTCCTAGCTTACCAGTGTTTCACACCATAAATAATATTCATTTCTATTACATGTAGCTTTTAGTCTCTATCAAGAGACAAATATATGAAATACACAACATTTTAAGGGAAGTTAGACAAAGCTCTTTGTTACCACAGAAAGGCTATCACCTTTGGAAATAAGCTTTCTTTTTTATCTACCTTCTGAAACTGGTGTTTGTATTAGAGGTTTCTGGCATCTAAGCATGCTTCCGGGAACTGGATCAGGATATTTCTTTTGCCTAAGGTGCTGCTGATTTAAAAGAAACAAACAGAAGACCCCCCCAAACCAGCCCCCTACCCCCACCCCTCCAGCTGTTCTTGAGTTGGATTTGTGCTTGTAAACAAAATACACATTCCACCAGACATAGCCTAGTGCCCAAGATAGGTGCACGGTTATGCATTTAACACAGTCCATTTTAAAGTCTAGATCTTCAGGTTGTTGATCTTAACATCTCATTTTGACTAGTGGTGATTCACATTTGTCACAGTATATTTAGATTAAAGGAGACATTTTTCCCTTGCTCCGTTTTTAACATTTAGAAGCTCTTCTGGGCAAAGAAGCTTTTTCTTTTTGAAGTAGGGAAGCCTTAAATACTGAATCAAGCAGCCTTTTTTGAAGCAAGAAATACACGTCAAATATCCCTACCATTTAACCAGGTACTAAACCATGTATTGATTTCTCCCCTCTTTTCTTATTCTCTTTTCCAAACAACCCACTCACCCCACCTACCACTTCCATTTCTCTCCTTTTACTCTTCAATTAATTTCACAACATTTCCTGAAAAGCTCAAAGACCACCATACTAGGTATAATACAACAGGGATTTTTTTTCCTCCTCAGAAGAGCTGACATGTAGCATGCATAGCCTACCTTGCCTCCTTTCCACTCTCATTGCATCCCTACTGTTACTCTATTTCCTTTTGCCTTCTCTCTCCTACATTTAAAATGTTTATTGAGGAAACAATAGCAACTTACACAGGTAAAGCAATCATTATTCTGTCACTTAAATACTACATCTTTCTTGCTTTCTCCTTCCCTCCTCCGAGGTCTTTTATCTACCACACCCTTCTCACTTACCTCCTCCACCCCCTTCTCACTTACCTCCCCTCCCTACTTGGGCCCCATCAACCAGCCAGCTGCACAATGCTGAGGATTAGGGAGATTAAGATTTGGCAGAAAACAAAGGTGACAAAAATCTTTGCTTTTCTAGAAATTGCTAAGGGATCTGTTAAAGCATAGACAGTAAGAGCAAGGAGGCAATGGATAAACTAGAATTGTGTCATTTCTGTTTCAAAAAGTAAAAAAAGAAAGGTTCAGTTCATGTTTATAGGAAGAAAAAAATAGTGGTAAACTTCTTATCTGTTTAGCTTGCGGACTTCTGTTAGAGTACTCTTTTGTTATAAATCAGTTTAAATGTGCTGCTTGCTTAGGTCTTGTCTTCGCATAGAACTGATCAGAAGTAGTTACTTCTAAATAGTTTCAAGTGTAGATAATTATATCACCGTAAAATACAAGTTTTTGTTAAGTTTAAATGTCCTTATTCTGGAAATACTTCAAACAGGCAGATCTGTTAAACATGGGCATGGAGACAGGCAAAAAGGAAGAAACCATCCATACAAGAATGATAGTGGCTAATTAAATAATTTGGTTAAATTTGGCCAACTAAGCACTGTTTTTTTCAATAATTTATTTAGAAACTTGTTAAATTATTTATGCAACCCCTTATAAAGTACATACATACCTTGGTTTAACATAAATGATTATTTGCAAGCTAAAATGAAATAAAACAGCTTCAACTGGTATAAGTGTGTACATAAATTTACTTTAATTAACTACATGAGTTTAATTAAATTGAACATTAAAACTGAGAACTGGGCAACTATGATTCAAGGCTATCCAGAAACCTGATATAGAGTACAATAAACTAAACTCTTTTTACAAATTATTGCCTTGTCTAGACAGAATATCTGTACAGGATCGGAACATCTAAGGAGCCACACTGAATCAGTACATTAGCTGAAAGTTTTGCTGAACAGATCAAAGAAGCAATTAAAACATTGGCATTTAAATGGTTATAATGAGGCTTCAAAGTTAACATCCATCAGGACAGCTGAGAGAAGTTCACGCTTCTCTTTCTCCTACTGATTTTGGTCTGCCTCTAAATTACTCTTGGCTTATTGGAAGCATTAATTCTCTCTAACAGCAGCTGGAGGGTGTAGACCTTGCCTGCTTTATAAGCATGGCATCCCTGTTAGTATAACTTTCTCAGTGTTTAGCTAGGGAAAGTATGAACTGAGATTCAAGTAAGCCTTTTATTTCTCTCTTACGTGATACCCCTTGGTGTTTTGAAGATGAAAGTGTGCAACTATTGCTTATAGAGGCTACAGTAGGTTGTTTCAGACTATGTTCTAGAGTAGGGGGAAAAAATTAATTCCTGAAGACTTATTTGATCACTGTAAGAACTTATGTGGCTGAGGATGAAAATAAGAAGTCTAGCAACTAGAGTTAAAGAAGAAGCTTTTGGCAATGATCTTACCAGTAGTAAGTAGTCTTTGTATAAAAAAAAAAAAGGTAGTTTTAAACATTATTATTTTTTCCTTAAGATTTTTTTTCTGGTTTAATTAAATCTTATTGCTTCTATTGCCCTTTTTTTTCTCCCAGGTCAGACTGATCCTATACATAGTAATTCTTTCATAGGACATTTAAAGTAAATTAAAGAACCCTTCTTTTTGGGAGAAGGTAAGATTATTATGCAACCCCTTTTAGAATTTTTATTCATTTGGTTCTGTTTTGAGATATAATAATGAAAGAAGTAGATTGTTTTCCTTTACTTGCCTTTGATGTCTTCATTTTATGATGATATTGTCAGTCTTTTTTTTTTATAGTTTTGGTGTGTCTGGAAAAGCAAAGATACTTTCTGATATGAATAGAATGTGGAAGGCCTCTGTTCTATTTTGAATTTGTTTATTTTTGTTCTCTCCCCACTTTGTTTTCTAGAATCATGTTTCTACTAGGAACCTTAGTCCATGTTTCTACTAGGAACCTGGTAACTTAATGTTTGTGATTTTTATATGTATAAAAGTTAAGAGGCTTGACATACCAGGAGAAAGTTTTTTGCCATTTTAATTTGGGAATACAGTAAAACCTTGTTTCTCCATGTTTCTGGTGCTAGAAAGTGGTAACTGTTCTAATAATAACATCTATTTAAGTTCTGGTTTATAATTATGTAAAATACATGTGTGTGTTGAATTAGTCAACAAGATAAGTTAAAGAAAACTTTAAAAAGCCAAAATAAATACTGTAAATGCCTAGCTGAAGTGGACAAGTCCCTGTAAAGCTGTATGTTTGAAGAACTAGCCTATATTTAAGCCAGTGTGTGTTTTGATGGACTCTGATGTTGGAGCTAAATACAATAGTTCTTGATACTACATGGGTAGATAGTGTTACTGAACCTTTTATAAGTAGACCAACGTATCCTTATTATATTAAACGTCACTTGGAGGCTCTGATATTATTCATTTTCTAATGGTCTAACTTTTTGAAGTGAATATATTCACAATGAACTGATTTTGTTAAGTCTTCTAAATTTGCTTTCTAGTTCTAAGTTTAGGTGAAAATTAGCTTATAAACTAAAACTCAGCAAACAAGTTATTCGCATATCTAAGCTTTAGCCTAGATTAAAGGAATTTGGAGAAGCTGAAGAGGGTTGGGGAGCAACAGTCAGACAAATAAAACCGACTTCTTAATGTATGTTCTAAGCTTTACTGAGGCTACTCTGTTAATCGTGGTAAGCTGCACAGAAATATCTCCTTTGCAGCCATACAGACGGTTAACAGTGTAACTGTATTTCTTGGTGCTGTACACTAGAGCGCCTCCAGTGGGGGTGGCAAGCCATTGCTGAGCAACAGCAGCAGCTTCAGCTGTATGTCTCTGCTTGTCATCCTTCCCCTTTTAGGACGGGTAGTCCCTTCTTGAAATGTTTAGTGAGTGCTTAAGTTATCTAGAGTTATCCAGTGGGCTCAGTCAGTAACAGTATCCAAGAGAAGATATAGTTTATTTTGATTTTCATCTGCATTTGCAAATCAATATCTTATTTCAGAACAGCAGTTTGGTTTTAAAGTCATACTGTCTTTGAATGTTGTAAAAACAGAACTGTCTATTTAAAAAAAAAAAAAAAAAAAAAGATGTGTGGCAGGGAGAGAGAACAGGCACAGCCATAACCACACCAGCTATATAGATATCTTTCTTTTGTTTACAGGGTGAGATTAGTTAGCTCTGTAGCAGGTTCAGGCTGTAATACTTAGAAGAAAAAGAAATAGTTGTTTTGGAAACAGCTAACTAAGACTACCTTTCTTCCTGCAAACTTGTATGGCAAATGCCAATATACCACCATCTCAATCTCTGTTATGCTCCTTATGACTTTCACCACTCTTCAACACCTCACGTTCCTTTTCATATCCATTAAGTGCTGACTGGACAAAAAACATCATGTGCTGTGTCATGAGTGGGGGAAGGAGGTTGATTTGGCTTTGCCAGACAGCTGAGCAAAAACTACAACCCTTTTCCTAAAGGAACATTCATTTAGGCCTCTTCTTACAACCACAGGCTTCATGTTTTCAGAGTCCTTGCCCTTTTGATAGATTTGCTTGAACTTGTGAGCCAGTTTCAAAAGCTATTATGGAAGAAGATGGGGACTGGAAAAAGTAAATACAGACAGTGCAATTATACCTTTTTCCTTAGGAAGCTCCAGTAGAAGAGCAATACCAGTAAAACACAGGAAAAACTCTTTGAAAGACTGTCTTCTGTCTGCTTGCAAAACAAGCCTCATAAAATCTAGGTTTAAAGTTACTTAAAACAATTATCAAACAGTCCAAACCTGTCAACACCTAAATATAGACTTAAGTCATCATGAGTGTGTTTTAGAGAGTTATTAGAGGATTTCTGGGATGCATACCCTGAAGAAGGAGATCTAATGCTAATATCAGACTGGTCTTGCTCATCTGGCCACTTCCTCACCTTTTGTGTTTGTGTGCTGGTGTTTTATGAACTTGTAGTGGTCTTTCCTGATCACTCCTCCCAAATTCAGCTGGCTGACTTGCTTGGTGAAGTGTTGGCCAAATGCACCTGGCAAGCAGAGTTCTGCAGCAAAAGGCCCAGAACTGGGCAGTTGTCGGGGAATGTGCACCTTTGGTCGATGAATCCCCACCAGATGGCATTTTCTGAGTGGTGGGCCCTTCTCCAGTGTAACTCTGTGTTTCTGGGAGCACACTGCTCCTCTGATAAGCATTATGTGACCTAATGCAGAAAATGCCTGCTTGTTGTGACGTGTCACTAGAATCTCAGGTTTTGTAATTCATTTGAAGTTAAGAAGTATACAATGGCATAACATGTGCTGTCTTATACACCTTGTAACAAGTCTAAGACAATAAATGGTTTCAGTTGCTCTACTGCATACTGGAATAATACAGTTTTCTTCAGAGACATAACAGCGATATGAGTTTTTGACTGATTATAATGGTTACTTAGAATAGCATATAATGATTTGTTAAAACCGATGGGTAGGAGTAGCCTTTGTGTAGATCCAGTCAGCTGTGAAGATCCAATCAGCTGCACTTGTGGAAGTTGGTAGTGTAAACTATGTCAGGCTGGGGTACGAATAGAGGAGGCTTGTGACTGAAATAGTTGTGCAAACAAAAGCTCCAGGTGTAAATATAGATGCTGACAATACTACGCTATTGTTAGTGTAGATTATTTCCTTAGGAAGGAGGTAGATACAAGAAGCTCTTTTGTCAAAAGTGTGGTTTTCCTTGTTTATATTGCCTTCTTGGACTAGAAATGTTTTCTGCAAATGGAATATACCAGTTGGTGAAGCTTTCCTATTAGCATTAACAGTTGTTGGCACAAGAATGTTTGTAAATGTGGGCTAGAAAGAAGGAAATGTGTTCTAATTGCTATAGCTATACTATTAAAAAAAAAAAAAAAAAAAACCCAAATCTCCAAACCCTATTGCTATTGCAGATTGCAATTCCAAAAACCTTCCAAAAAGGCCTTTGGCTAGGGTAGCTTACTTTGTTTAGGCTTAACCTATAACTCTGATGGACTGGAATAGCTCTAAACCTTTGTTCTGGTGTTCTTCCTCCCAGTTCTACCAGTATAATTGGTAGATCATACTACTGGTTATACTAAAGAGTAGTCAAACCCTTTTAGATGTAAATGAGATCACAGTAAATAAGTGTTTTCAGTATTTGAATCTTCAGAGAAGGCTAACTTTGAGAAGACTAGACTGCCAAACTAGCTATAAAGCACCATAATCTGAGTATGCAGAAATCCAGCTCAAAGCTAGGGATTGTTACTGACCCTAGTGCTGAGGGAAAAATAGAACAAAGGACCCAAAGGAATTGGGTATCTGGGCTGTTTCTTCCAGTTACTGAAGGGACAGTAAACAGGATCTCCATCTGAACTTAACCATTTATCATGCCAAATGTTTAGAGGTCTGTTGAAAAGATCTATAGTATGTTGCTGTAGGTGACAGTAATGAGTAGGGTTTGACCCGTAACTTGCTCTTTGAGCTAGACGGTGGTGAAAAGCAATGATTTTTGAATCTGAGAAGAGTCACAAGAGATGAGAAATAGTACTTATTTATATTAATTCCTTCAAAGTATTTGTACAGATAGTAAAAAATTTAATCCTCAAAATATTCCTGGGAGGCAATATTATCCACAAGTTACAATAAGGAAATGAAGGCACAATTTAGTTGTAAGTAGATGTGAGTTTGCAAAGTGATACAATAGAAGAAGGAAAAAAAGCCTGTAAAAACTTAATCTGCAGGGACTTCACAGCAGGACAGGACAGTAAAGACATAACAATACCTCCCTCTGACTGCATCTGTTTTCTCAAGATACTAGCTACGTTGTTGATCTACTACTAATGTAACTCTAAAAGGGTTAGTGGGACTTCCTGAAGGTTTTGAGGCCTTGTGCTAGACAGTTCATTAATACAGTGAAGTGTAGGTCTCAGTCTTGGACTCTTGCCTATAAAATAGCATTAAAATTCTTTCTGAACATATTGATATCAAGATTTTATTCTTGCACCAAAAAAAAGATAACGGGAGTTACGACTGTGGGGACCAGAGCTTATATGCCTTCAGAGAATAGCTATTGTCTTGTGTTCCAATGTAAACTGCAGTTCCAGGATGCCCCACTGGTCTTCACAGAATCACAGAATCGCTGAGGTTGGAAGGGACCTCTGGAGATCATCTAGTCCAACCCCTCTGCCCAAGCAGGGTCACCTAGAGCAATATTGACTTATAGAAAAGCCTCAGAAATGCATAGCTTTATATTCAGAGCTGGAATGCATTTGGCCATTCTGTTGGTTTGGATGGAATACAAACGTTGTGGATACCAAATGTTCCTCTGCATACTGGGTAAAGCAGCAGTTTTGTGTCATTTCAGTGTGTGATTGTGTCTGTCAGATCTTGGCTCTTAATTGTTTAAAGAAACTGACAACTCGAAACTTAGCAAGTGTCAGATTTAAGTACATACAGACAGCCTTAATTCAATCTTTTTGTTTTTTATATGTATTTGTATCTATATTTCCCAACCCTACAGCAAAAATACACTTATAATTTCAGGAAATTCCATTCCTTCAGAGACTTTTTTTTATAGTGAAAAGTACTTTGACATTGAAGTAACTGTCAATAGAAATCTTTTTCATTGAAGGCATAGTTAGGGAATAATGTATTTAGTGTCTTTAAAGTTTCTTCATTTAATAAAAAGAAAAATCCACTCCCTTCATGTTAATCCATTAGTGCTTAATTCCTCTGATCTTTAGCTGCTGATATATATGGCATCATGGTGATTTTTATAGTTGTAATAATGGTGATAAACATTCGTTCACATTAAATGGCATATATCACTTCAGCTGTTCACTCAGAAGTGCTGCTTTGAAAGGTTTTTGTGATAGGAGATACCTTAGTACATGAGAGTTTCTACCAGATCCTTCTGTCCACACAAAAGCTTTAAATATGGAAAATCTGCTGTCTGCTTTCTTCATATGGTATATTTCAGGTAAGTCTAGGGGGGAAAAAAAAGGATTATAAAATTTGGAGTAGATGTAGCAGAAATACTGAGCTTTAATTGAAGTAAAGGAAAGAAAGTCTGAGGTCAGAGAAAAATGGCAATTTCTGTCATAAAAGTCCTGGTAATGTATGTTAAATAGTGCTCTTCAGTTTAGTCTTTGGCTATAAATGCCAAACAAAATAATATTTAATCAATACTAAATATCATGATTGTGTAGAAAAAGAATGAATGCTACCTTCAGTTTGTTTTAATTTCATGTAGTATACTGAGCAATTTAATAAATCCTTTAAAATATATGCTGACTTTTTTATAATATTAAGAAAGTCAACATTAAGCTCTAAGAATAGTTTAAACGCATGTCTGTGTGTGTACGTATGTGCATGCATACATGTTTAAAGGGAGAAAAGTATGTACTTATTCTATATATTATTAAATCTTTTTGCTGAACTCCAAAGATAAATAAATGTTAAGACTACTGGGGAGGACAGACTACCTCAAGATAGAAAGAGAAGTATCTGTATTTGTCTTGCTTTGGTACACTCTGTTGCTTTGAAAGTTTCTAAGTTACATTTATGAAAGTGGGAGGATAAACAATGATTTGTGAATTGCCTGAGATTGCACAGGTGTCAGAGACAGATGTGGGAACTAAGCAAAACTCGCTTGGATACAGGAATAGAGATAGATCATGCTTCTTAGGTGGGATGAGATATCCCGTGACAGACAGCAAAGGTTTACCTTTAACGTGATGTAATTAAGGATTTCTCATATCAGCTTTTAAACTCAAATATCTTAAAACTACTTTTTTTTTTCCAACTTGATGTGTCATAGTAATGTGAGAGAAAAATCAAATCTAAATAGAGCTTTTTATGACTGGTCCCTCCAAAACAAGAATTTTCGTGTTGGAAAATGAAGATACTGTTTTATAATGAGCAACTCAAAGAATTGAGACAGCTTATCACAAATGGTTATTTAAAAATAGATGTCTCGTAATCATTCTTTCTCCAAGTAAGAATTATTAGTTGTTGCATGGTTCAGTTTTTTGTTCTATGTGATAATAATCATTTAAAGAAAAAAGCATAGGACACATGTACAGCATTAGAATGACAGCACATATTTCTATACCTTTGTTAGAGAAGCCTGGATTATGGTATGGATGCTTGTTGCTTCCTTGAGTAGATACTGTAATTCTTCCATGTCTTTAAAAGACCCAGGATTCTGAATTAATCCCATATGTAATGGGAGCGTTATTGGAAGTTCCTTGCAGAGGATGATATAAACTCTGATTCTCCTCTGTATTTACAAAGCCTGTCTCCATCAAAAAAGAACCAGAAAATGATGTAACTTCCTCCTTTTCAGAAGAATAAACTCTAGGGAGGCAGCTGGAAAAGTGAACAAGGAAGGGAGAGGTAAGAGTCATCAGAAAAACTAGTAAGCCTGTAGTCTGAATCCTTGTTTGATACTTAAAATATCAGCTTAAATCTTTGCATGCTCTCTCTGATTCAGAAGTGGAATTTGCACATGCATCTTTTTCTTGTTTTGTGTGTGGGCTGAACCATTACACTGTTAGAACTACCTCCTCATAGATGTTTTCTTCTAAGATTTAGTTTTCTCATCATCCACTTGTATTTTAATTTCACTTTGGGATAAAGGATAAAATTCCAAAGGCTATTTTTTTCTTCCAAGGAACAGAATTCTTGTTTTCCATGGAGTCAGAATCTTCACATGGTGTGAAAAAGGAGATATGGACAAGAGCAAGGTTGTATTTGCTATCTAACAAAAACTGCAGCCATCCAAGAACAGTTAAAGATTTGGGGAGGGACAGTATGAAATAACTTGGGCAAATGGAAACTTGCAAGGTTTAAGCTCTCAGCTGGAGTGAATTTTCTTTTAAGAACAGAGAGGTTCTTAAAGTTCATCAGTCCTGTGGCTTAGAGGATCATGTCAAAGAACTGAATAGTTTTTCTCTGACATGTTAAGAGAAGCTGTACTATCATTTTGAATCTTAGTGCTCCCATATAAGCATGAAATAAATTACCCCCTAAGTAACCATGTGATTGTGACTTTCTAAACTTTCATTTCCAATTTAAATAGCATCCAACAAGGTGGATTAAATAGTCTCCTGTGTTGTCTTTTTCTTTGTACTATAAATTATTTTAAGTTTTGTATTATCCTGCTGCTCATTCTTAAGAATAAGACAGGATTATGATGGAAGCTAAAATTAGCCAACATTAAAAAAAAATAAAATCCATTGTGCAGCAGTTCCAATCTGGGAAGCTGTAGGTAGATTAAAACTAATTTACCTTCACTTAGTGGTTCTTGATTATTATGAGCTATTGCATGAAAGTCTGTGTTCAGTACATTCTAACACTTCTGTGTGCAAGCTGAGATGCAAGTCTTAATATTTAGTGTCAAATTTTAATTCTCTGAACTAGTAACTTTTTAGAGAGAACTCAAACTTGCTTAATATAGAAGATTTTCTTTATTAGGTAGTCTTCTTCCTTATTTCTTAAAGTAACCTGTTCTACTTAGTCAGCTTCTCCATGGAATGAGTTTCCATAGTGAAAATTCTTCATGTTTTAAATCCCTTTTTCAAATATGCAAATATTGAGTTTGATTCTACAGAGTGGTATGAAGGTATGAATTTTGTCTGAAAAATTGCTGTGTATTATGGAAAACTAGATAAGATGTATTTCCCTGAATTTTACTAAAAGTAATATGAAGCAAACTCTAGAAAACTGTGTGTAGAATGGTCAGCATTTGTCAAAACTATAATGGAGTTCTCCAGTGATGGTATAAATTGTATTAACTGGAGTTGATACACTTCTGTAAACTTGGGACAGTTTACACTACCAGAGTATCTGCACTATTTCTTAATTGCTAAGAGTTTATAACAATAGTGCTGTGAGGTAGTAGTCTTTGTACATTAGTGTGGGGTGTGTGTGTTTTTTAACCTTTGAACCTTATTTTTCTGCTGCTTTCTTTTGGGCTGTGTACTGTTCTTAATGCACTACAGTTATTAAAAATTTCATGCTAAGAATATGGTTTTAAGATGTCCTGCCACTAGCAACATCTGACATACCAGATTATTATCACACCTATTTAGAATAAAACTAAATTCATAATATTGTTTCAACAGTTAATGCTCAGTAACAAAATCACATCTTTCTGAACAGAGGAGTTGAAAAGTGGTATGTTGTCATCAAGCTGTTTAAAAAATGTTACTATTATGTAAAAGTCATAGTTTTTACATCTGGTATTAAATGTAAGATACTGCTGGCACTCTCACTTTTATTTGAACTAAATATAGTAATTGGAGAAAACCATGTCTTTACATTTGTAATGCTGAAACTTGATTTTTCTCTGACTTGTCAGTGTGTAGTAGATGGGAGCACCACTGAGAATGTTATTCAACTGAAAGTTCAGTATTCTTTTGTAGTGTAAGTTAACTTTATATGTAGTAAATCTTTATAGTCCTGAAGTAGTCACAAGTGACTCATAGTAACCCACACTTAACTGTTCTATAGAAGGCACTATTTTTAATAAGCTAGTGCATAGGCCCAGTAGTTCTAAACCAATGCTTAAAATATGCCATTTGTTTCTTTTTTGTTTGTCTTGGGTAGCTAATCCATTAACTCAAACTAGATGACCTCCTTCCTTTTTAGAAGGATAAACTCTACAGACAGTTGAGAAATATTGTGTAGCTTAATAACTAAAATAAAAATCAAGACTCTAATCCTACATTTTTTTCATTGTTGATCTGGTACATAGTACAATAAGGCAGGTACTAGGAAGTGACAGAAGAAAAAAGGGAAAAACTGAACACTAAATGGAAAAGAAAAGGAAAATTAATACAATTTTAAATAAATGCATATATCTTCATGTTACTCACCTAATCATCGAGGATGTTATAGTAGGTTTTTTTTTTTTTTTGAATATGAGTATTTTATTATCATTGTCCCCTTCAGAGAATCATCGCACTTTTCCCTCTCTTCAGGGAAGAGCTCTGATCAATTACTGCTCAAGCAGGGTAGATTCCTGATGATAGGAAAAAACACTAAACATTAAAATGCACGTGACATTAAGAGGATAAATTAAATTGCTGTTTGTTTTCTGTAGAGGATCTCATAGTGTATTTCACGTTCTTTACAAGTCTGGCAGTAAAAGGAAGAGTTTCATTGTAATATTTTGAAACATTATTTGTTACATAGATCTGTGCCAAAGCAGAGTTGCAGAATTTTATTTGAAGCACTCATCATTCTCCTGGAATGTAAGATATATCACTGGTTTCTGCCATCATAAATTCCAAAACAGCGTTAACAAAAGACCTTACTTAAGAGGAAACAGGATCAAATTTTGGTAACTCAAGCCAGAAAAATTTAGAGCAAGTGTATTCTGGCCTGTTTAATTAAAACAAGTTCAAGTTCTGTAAAAAGTTCAGCTTAAAATTCTTCTTTTGCTGCTGTAATTGAAATATAAAAGGCTCTTGCAACTTATCACTTCAACAATAATAAAATATGAGTATTAAGTGATGAAATAATAAATATGATTTTGGAACACTAAGGATCTTGTAAATATATAGTCAGTTATCAAAAATCATCTAAGCACAATGTTGGAGCCTGTCTGTATCTATTTGAGGGGAAGAAAGAATATTTTAATGTGTTAAAAATCCTAGACTAAAACAAAACAGGTGCAGTTTTAACAGATGTTGGTAAGTCAAGGTCAGACTCGCAAGAAGTTTAGCATTTACCTGCTACTGGCATCTGTAAAGCTAGTGCTGTGTTAGTGATACTGCATTCATTAGTTACCGTTTGCTAGGAAATTACATTTTAAAAATAACCTTTTCCAGAGACGCAGATCCTTTTCTGTAGACTTTTTTTTTTTGTATAGAATGAAAGATGGGATAAACTGCTTTTCTGAATCACCTGTTTTTCCCTTCCAAGAAAATGTGAAGAGGCTGCATATTTATATGATCTAGAAGATGTATTAATTCCCCCCACTCTCCCTCCCTTCCTCTGTACAATAATCCATTCATGCTGTCTGAGAATTCAGTCACTCTTTATTCTCTGCCACTTGAATTGATGGGATCCTGTTGCCTTTGATAAACTACATACATCTCAAAGAGTTAGGAGGAAAGAAAAAGAATCTGAGTAGTAAAGCTCTTCTACTAAGATATTTGGATGAAAGCTAATGGATTTCACTCAGTTAGAAATCTTGTATTAAATATTGGCCTATACAGAAATTGATGTCATTTTAATTGCAAAACAAAATGATGCTATAAAAATAAAAGCTTGCTTGAAAAAATCTTAAGATCCCTTTGCAATTTTAGTATGTGAGCATCGCAACCTTTAGAATAGATTTAATATTGAGATAATGCAGTGTTTCTTGGACATTAATAACTTGATTGTTTTAAAACTTCATTCTTAATAATCAGCACCTTCTCATGTACCTGTGCTAAAATCAGCTTATTGATCAAGTAGATCAATATTCCCTGTGTAGCAGGTGCAACTTGCAGGGCCAACACAAGCCTTGTTGGCTATTTTAAAATCACTGCATATACTGTTTGTATCACATAGAAAGTTAACTGTGTCTTCAGTAGGCTTGTATGAACCCCTCCAGACAGTCTCGTGACCTGTGAATTGGCCTCTTCTGCTCCATAGCTTGCATTTGTGTCTTTTAATTTCCTATATATAGATTTTTATGGTTGATGAGGCTTTGACAGAGTGGCTGGATCTGACTTGTGAATGTCTTACAGAAGATTCAGGGACTAGAGACCTTCACAGAAGCAAGGTAATGGACGTGAACAAGTGCTTTAGCTTTACCAAACTTATTTATGGGCAAAGCTGACTGCTGGATGAAAGCACAGGGTTGCTAATGTGACAGAGGACCTTTATTCTGTTGACTATCCCCTCTTCCTTCTTACTTCACATCAGGTTTGCAAAGCCTTTCTAGTCCTATAAGAACTGTAGTTAAAAAAAAAAAAACCCACACTTATCTTTAATCTGAAACCTGGTGGCAAAGTGTATAGCTCAGCATGTATTCCAGTGTACATGGAGCTATGAATGAGGTTCAAAAATAGATTTCTCAAAACTGGCTATCATTTTATACAGCTACTAGGAAAAAGTGCGAATGTAATATTTTTCTGTAAGTCTATAATATAGTACTTTAATTTTGTTTAATTTACTAATGATAACTTGTAATAAGGATCAAGCAGATAGTGACAGCTTTCCTTTTAAAGAAATGATCAAAGGAAACTTTTATTTAAGGAGGTACTTATGAGTTAATTGAAAAACCTACAAGTGATCTGCAGGCTTCGACTGTTTACTTAAATGTTCGAAACAGTTCCCATGCTGCTGACTTTAAGCAAAAGGCTCTACTTATGCCAAATTTAAAACTTGAGGTATGTTCTTGCTGGATTTTTAATGAAGCTCATCAGAGACAGGTTGTTTTGACAGATCACAAAATTTCACATAGACAGAGTGGTTCTACATCTGAAAGGGACTAGGGAATTGTTTGTGATGCACTCTCATGTGGCCTAGCTATTAAAACAAACAAACACCTTGGTATGCCCAAGTTATTTGCTCATCTACTTCTAAGTGTTGGGTGTTGATGCTTTCATTAACATGTACAATATTGATCTGTTGGAGGAAATGGTTCAAAGTTTGTGGGATATCACCTTTAACAGATGCTTCATAATATATCTCCTTTTAAGAGGAGGAGTGCCAAACAGAAATTAATTCTGGTTTGGATAGGGTTTTTGGCCATGATGGTTTGTTATGCAAAAAGATATTTCAGAGGTAGACACTTTCTTAGTTGGTGTTGGCAAACTTCTTCCTTTGACTGTCTGCCATCTAATTTCTTGTCAATGTCAAACTAGGAATGACTTTCCTAAAATCAATGGATTTACATCAGTCTTCTAACAATGTTAGTGGTCCTGGTACCGTCTACAACAGCAAGAAATGTTTTTGGCAGAGGAGAAAGCAACTGTGTCTCCCATTCTCATCCAGGGGAGTCTGTTACTTGACAGGAAGCCTTCTCTGCATGTGTTTCAGCGTTCCTGAAATATCTCCGGTTCCAGCAAGATTGATACAAGGTGAGGATTAGAAATGAGGTAAAAATAACTGGGAATTTGATAACTGTGTTCAAAGAGACAATTTACAAACAGCCACCTGTATGGTTTCTTTAAAGAGAAGGTTAAGATTGATTATGGCCTACACATACTCAAGGAAAGGATTTCTGATAATGGAGAGCTTTAAATTCACTTAAGCACTTTAAGATCCATTTTTGGAGGCTGTGAAGCTAGACATTCAGTCTGGAAATAGAGCAACTTTTCTACTGCAATTGGAACAGGATATAAGGGGATGACAAAGATTCCTAGTGATAAAATAGCAACAGCTATACAAGATGTCTGTCTTGAAAATGTCCTAGGCTCAGTCATTTGATAAAGTTGATGCAGAAACTTCTGGTTCAAGTTTTGATCTCTATGGCATAAAATATCAGCTTATATTCTCAGAACAGTTCCTTACTGGTATTAATTATCTATGATTCAGTATTTTTTTGTACCTCCAAAATAGATCAGTTTCTGTACAACTTACTATTTCTGGGTGTCAGAGTTTGACTCTGAAAGATTATCTAACTCACTTTGCTGACTGGAAATTCATAGTAAGTCCTTTCTCCTCTGCTCTCCCTCTCTGCTTCATTGCCCCTCAGAATTTTTTTTTTTTTTTTTTTTTCTGATGGCTACAGATAGGTTGCCTTCCCTTGCTGTTATGTCTTGATGAGCTGATTGCTGTTCTCCATTTTGGACATAGTTACACATCATTAATTCTGTTTTCTGCTATGTGTTGGTGTGTTTAGGTTTTTTGTTTTCTCCCCTTTCTTTCAACCTTCCTTGGAGCAGGCAGTGTATACAGAAACACTAGAGTCCATTTGTAGTAATGCAAACAAGCTTTTTATGGATTCTTACAAAATGCTCTGAAGTTATTTTGGAGGAGAAAGCATCACACCTCTGTGTGGGTGTTACACTATTATTCTCTATTCTAATTTTATATTTGATTATATCAGCATAAGAAGATAATGTATCTGGCTTATGAAATTAAAAAGTATCTGCAAACAGGAGAACAAATGTTGGTTTCACACATGATGGTAATCCCTTGTTATCATTCCCATTTACTTGACTCATAAAAATGTCCACATGGTAACGCAGCTGTGTGTGCATTTTTTTCAAATGAATCCTTAACAGAAAGGAACACTGATATTTGCCATTCTTCCCAGATAAAGATCTAGACTTGTGGGCGCATAAAGCTTTGAAGAGCAGCTTTCCCATTGCTAATGTTCATCACTGAACATCCATCCTTGAAACATACACAAATCTAGTTATTACTTTAGAGTTAGTAATATCAGAAATATCAGTGACTCAGACCTATTAAGAAATAGGAACTCTGCAAAATGATCTATATACATAGGCAAGCTGGTAGTAAGACATGCCTCCTGTCCTGAATTGGAGAACACGTGGGAAGTCAAACGCAAGCAGATAAATTAAATCTAGGCACTATATATTAAGATCTGTTCAGTGTACAGTATATATTTATCTGCAGGGGATATTTTTGGATGACAAAACATAACTTGATTATTACAATGTAACTTATTAGACAGTCCTAACACCTTTACTGCTTAGCTGCTACTTCCTATTTTCTGTTTCTGAGTTTTATTAGATCTCTAAAGTGCTTTCAAGCACGGTTCAGTTATGCAAAGCAAGCTGCAGGTTCTATACGCTTCACTGAGATGACTTCCTTTGAAATGATCTCCAGCTGCATTTTATTTATACTGAGACTTGTGCAGTGGGAGGGTTAGTGACAGAGGAGACAACAATGCTTTTGCTGTTGTGCCTTGGAGATATCCTAGACAAGAGAACTGCAGAAACAAAGGGGTGGTTAGAAAGCGCTCTTAGCTTCACTAGTCTAGCAGAAGGGCTGAAATGACAGTCACAAACACTTGGAGTAAAGGGACTGGAACTGGCACTAGTAATTACTAATTATTCAAGACACTGATTATGGATTTGAAATCAAACATTGTGCGGGTCTAAAAATTGAACTTATTTTAGATATTAAAGCTAATATTATGCACCTCTATTTTGGTTTTGTTAATGTTATGACTAGAATTTGGGCTACTTTTTAAAGTACTTTAATTTAATCTGCCCTTAGCTCCTATTATCTGTAGGAAACTTGTATTTTTTTACATCCGAATTGTTTTTAGTATCTCTTGAAACCAGGTGAGGATCTTATTCACATATTCAAAAAAATTTTTGATGTAACTTCAAGCATATGAAAGTAATTTCAAAGAACAAATGCAATGCAATCTAGCCAGCAAGGTCTGCTTTCAGCTTTTGAGGAACTCTATTGATGTCACTTAAATTATCTTAAGTATGGCTATACTTTTGATCTGCTACACTAGCAAATCTGAGAGTTGCTTTCCCCTGTCAAAAAGTAATTGCTCTTCCTCTTCCTCTCCCCCTGCCCCCTCCCCACCCCCCACCCCCCAAAAGTTATTTAGGGGGAAAAAAAAATTGGCTTAGAAATATAACAGTTAAATAAGGAACATGTACAGAGGTATTCTGATGTGGGCAACTATTGCTTGTCCTGGAACTCAGCATGGTAATTTCCTCCTTTAGTAGAAGCCAAGAAGGACATGTTACTTTCAAGATTAACCAGCTCTTGGGTTGAGAAACAGATTCTGTTCCCGCCCCCTGCCCCATGTTTGCTCTGTATGGTAAATCAGCTAAAGAAGCAGCAATGCACAGTGGTGTATACATTATGGCTGATCTGAGCAGTTTGTCCTGAATTAATCACAGCTAACAGGCAAAACCGAATAGGAAACCGAAACACAAAGCAATCTGAGTAACAAATGATAACTCTCTTGTATCAAATATCTTTTTTTTTTGGGGGGGGGGAGGAGGATGCTATAGGTTTAAAAAAAAAAGTTAATTTTATTTTTGATGACTTAAAGGCTTTAGTTTTCTGAAGTTACTTTTAAAAATAAACAAAGAAAAAAACTGGACACCCCCCCCCCCAGTTCCTTCCTTCTGTGTATGAAATCTCTTGCCAAACAAAAGTCAAATTTAGTGTTGCAACATCACTGGGATTATTTTACATCTGTAAGGAAAAAATTATTGGGGATTTCTTCACACTGTCAAAAATGGTGGAAGAGATCAGTATTTTTCAGCCTAAAGGTACACTTGCACGTTCTCCCTGTTTCACTCAAGATGAGTACTATGTAATTAGTTTATGTACATGTACTTATCTTAGGTACATTGTACTTTATCTCTTATTACATCATTTATCATACCAACATTATTAGGTTAGATGTGGTTCTGTGGATTCTCGTGCACTTGCTTACGGAAGACTGTCTTTGAGTTGCTATAAAAAGGGCAGCCCTGCAAATCTGTGCTAATATTGCAGCATGGCTGATCCTGTGCTAAAATTCCTCACCTGCTCTGAGCTCCCTTCCCAAATCCTCTCCTCTGGTAGGAATGCAAAGAGGAAGGACTTAATGTGAAACGAGAAGGGATGTATCCTAACTCTTAGCTTGTTATACTGTTCCTTGCAACTTCTCCTTCCCTGTTGCTGCTCTCCCTGCTTTGTCTTTGCTTCTCAGAGAAATCTGGAGTCCCAAATGTGCCTAGTTCAATGCCAAGTATTAGCAACACACTGTAAAGTTGGCGCATGTCCTGGATTATCCGCTGTCACTGAAAACAGTGACACTGAGGCTTGCTCTGAGCGTGGACTTCTACATGAGATGATTAGATATAAAGTAACTTTCTCATTACTGCTAGGATACAAATACATCACCTGTTGCTATAAACCAAGGTTTTAAGTTCAGATGCTTAAATTCCTGTAAACTTGTAGTAGCAGGACTAAAACAGTTTGGATTATCTCTTTAACTTCCCCTCTCTTGTCCTCTAATTATAGGTTTTGTTTTTCCTGAATTGGCAAGTTTACCTTCATGACAGTAACTACTAACATAGGATTAGACAGGAAAAAAAACTTCAGAAGTCTCGGGACTTAAAAATACATACTTACAGATTTTGGCTCCCTCTAGTGGGAAAAATATGTTAACATCCAATTCCCCACCTAGAGCATACATTCAGAGATCTGCTAAATGTATTGTGGCAGCCCGGTCTGCTGTGCCAGGGGATCAGCGCAGAGCCTTGCTGACACAAGTTTCTGTCCTGGATGATCTTTCATAAACTGCGGGGACATCTCTTTCTAAATACTTCTTATGGGGATTTATTTAATTATTATTATTTTTTAATTTCTGTACAAGTACATAGAACCAGCATTGAATCAAAGGCTGCCTTTAAGCACCTTTTTTTTTTCTTTCCTCTTTTTTCTTTTAATCTGCTTCTGCTGTGTTGAAGTGCTTGGATCTAGCAAAACTATCAAATGTGGAGAGAGGAAGGGAATGGGGAGGAATGTGGGGGGGGGGGCGGGGAGGGGAAGCAGTACTTGTTTTGTTTTTGTTTGAGAACTGGAAGCAGAAGATGTATACACAGGATCCTTTTCTAGCCAGGACAGTAGTTTTAAGAGGAAGATAAAACCAAGTGAGCAAAAAATCAAGGAATATAGCAAAAGAAGTCTAAAGACAGCCATAACACTGACAGTGGAGCAAGGTGAAGACTACTGTTGTTGAATCTTCAGCTGAAGAGATCTCAAACTCTGTAGTTTTAACTGTTTCTCCTAGTTAGCACAGCTTTACTTAAAATGATTATAACAACCTTTCAAAACCCTTTCTACTAGTTAGTCAAAATGACAGAGACAGAAGAAGGTAGAGCTCATGTTTTACAAATTATGAAAAAATACACTTGATCAAGATGTCTTTTAGATGTATTTTCTTTCTTTCTATTTTTTTGCCAGTTAAAGGCCTGAAAAATGCAACTTCACTTCCAATTATCTGCAGACATGGAGAGAAAATACTGACTTTTTTTATTCCCCTAATCCAACCCATTCAGAACTTAAAGGAATCTTTTAAGCAAAATCATTTTTGCCCCCCAAGCTCTGTGTGTATGTGGTTGTTTTTTTTTAAACAGTGATTGACCATCTAATATTTCTTTAACTGAATCTTATTCAAGAACATACAGAGTAATAAGCAGAAGAAGGGAAGAAAAAAAGGACCTTTTAAAATGGATTGCTTGCCTGAATCTTCCTTTTTATTTCTGTTTAGATGCATCTCTAATAAACCTATTCTCATGAATTTCCAGGAAAATGACTCTAAGGTATATTGCAATTCCAATCATTGATCACTGGTAGGGTGTGAAGATTATTTTTCTGGGTAGGTGTCCAGATTTTTCTTTGATTATGAAGTCATGGGAATTTGTGCGTATTATTTTCAAATTGCTCTCTAATTTGGCTTCCTTTGTAACACACATACTTCAGAGTGCAATAAATCAGCATGAATAGGAACACTTAAACATTGAAAGGGGGAAAGTGGAAGGAAGTAAATGCTGGTATCAAATATGTGCTATTTCTTGGTGCTAGCTTTTCCCAAAATGGAAGGAAAAGCAGAAGAGCAAAGAATGACAACTATCTCTTGATTTGTCTAAAGACAAGAAATAGCAGAGAACAAGATTTCCAGATACTCTCTTCTTGTCAGCTTGTTTTCAGTAGATAGCTGTGAATAATAGAGACCCAAGAGCACTGTTTATTCCTTCATTAGGGGACTGAGTTTATAGCTGTTTGGTTCATCTTGTCTTTTCAGCATTGAAGAGTATCTGCACACCAGTGAGCATGAGCTGAAGAAACAGGAATTAAACTATTACACTCTATTTAACTCTTTCCAAAGACCAACGGAAAGAATGCCAACAACTATTTTTGTAAGATGTGTCAGCAGTGTGGCTGCTGCTTCATTGATGGAAGGAAAAATAAAAATTTACTGCTAATCATATTAAAAAAAAATTGTGGAGTGTGATCTGGCTAACTACACTAGTCATTTCCATCCATTACAACCATCAAAGGTATTAGATGTGCACTGTGTTGTACAAGTCCACAGAAACGTGTGTCAGGGAGAAAAATTAAGAACCTCATAGTACAACTACACAGTTGTCTGACTGTATCTGGTCAACTACACAATGTGTGGGACTTCTTCCAGCAAAGGCTCTCGCTCTCCTCCTGTGCTAAGTAGGAGTAAGGATGCATGAGAAGAAATGACTGGGTAGAGAAAAGAGTCAGAGGTTGGCCTTATCAGAACTAGTGACTTTGTCTCAGGAAACTGCCCACAAATTAAGGTGATGGTAAGAAGTTCATGTTGCAGTTTACCTGTGGTTGTTTAGAGCTGCATAGGAATTTTTTTGAAAAAGAGGAAAACTGATCATTATCTCTGCTAGGAAATTGGGGAGACTGGCATATGAGTTTGTGGTTCTGTGCACCTGAAGAGGTGAGGTCTTGTATGGTGAACTGTTGATGCCTGGTCCTTGTAGGTAAAGGTTTGGGAGCAGACCTGAGAACTTTGAGCTATAGCTAAGAGCCAACCTGCAGCCTGAAATATTTGCAAGTGAGCTTGGTGGCAGTGATCTTTCTTCTGGGAAAAGTGGGTGGAAACATATGGATCCAGTCAGCCATGGTTTTCTGCTTCATAATCACTATCTATAACAGTTGGGTACTGGGGGAAAGTTAAATTCACACACTGGAAGCTGAGAATGCCTGATTAATATGTGTGGCCTGCTGTTTCAATACCATGACAGGTGTTACAGAAATTCCTTAGTAGTGGACAATAATAGATCACCCACATTCAAGAACAGTTGGAACAAGCAGTTACGGTAGTTATTTGGTAATTAAGGCAAGGCTTCTCCCTCCTCCTCCCCCCCCCCCCCCGCCCCCTTCATGGTTGTATGGTTCTTTTTTGCCTGTCCCTTTAGGTAGGATTTAAAGTGTGCAGAACAGTAACTTTTAACACCCTCTCAATTTGTAGACTTTTTTAGAGTAAAACCTAGAGAAACTGGAGATTCCAACCTACTAAATTTTAGCCTCTTGATGACTTCACTTTCTTAAATATTTTGGGGGAAACTCCTTAGAAGTGGTCCAAAGATAACGAGTTGAAAGCCATTGATACTTTGTTTTGCTTGCTTTTCACCCTTCCCTCTACAATCCAAACCTAACTGCATATATTCAAGCTGTGATTTTAAAAAAAGAAAAAAAAAAAAAAACCCTTTTCATACTCATGGGCCTTAAATTTGAAAAGAACAGTTTTGATTTCAGTGGTGTAATGGAGAGGAGGGAATTAGTTTGTCTTTCCTACGCAAAAGTTGGAGCTCATATTTACTCTTACCATATTGAGATATTAATATTTCTTGACATCTTCCAAGAAGTGTCATAAAAATGTACACTATTTGCCATTTTTAAATAGTCTTTAATACCTATACTAATAGATGATCAGAAGATTTCTGTTTTTCAGATAACTCAAAACAGTTATTCCATCTAATTATCTGAATTTCAAAATTGGGAATGATCAAATCTTCTTCCCCCCCTGCCCCCCCCCCCCAATAAACTTGTGTCATCAGTTTACACTTAGGTAGCACACCTAGGCAATTAACACAAGAAGAATAGATTCAAATTGTATCATGATGAATGTGGAACAAACACTATTAAAGAAGTAGCCCGACATATAAATTTAAATCTGATCAACATTAACAGGGAAATACAGGGAAAGTTTTTAGACGAGAGAATGGAATAAATTTGCTTGTGGCAAAATTCTCTGGCCTCTTATTGAACTAAAACTCTACACAAAAGGCAGAGATTATATTTCTTGGATCTCTCGCATAATAAAATACAAAAAGATGACAGTGGAGTGTACCTCTCTAATTATAAAGATAATCAGATATTTTTCCTCTGCAAGTTTCTATTTAAAAATGTACTGCAAGCTACTAAACTTTATTGAAACATATATTTTTTTCCTGCTATTATTGGGATGTTAGGTGTAAAATGGATTTATTTCTCATTTTTAATACCTCATCCCTGTTAAGCTGGGATGTTGATAACTGACCTAATGCATATAGCCGGTTCTGGGATAGCTGCTACATTGTATTAGTCAGTCATGACTTGAAAACCTATGAGTCGTTGTAGTTGTGGGTTTTCTTTTTTTTTTTCTTTTTTTTTTCTTTTTTCTTTTTTCTTTTTTCTTTTCTCAGGTTGAGCAGGCTACCTCAGAGAACTTGGTGAATTGAGTAACAGTTGTCATTGGAATATATATTTAACAATTCAGGAATGATCCTGCAAAACACAAACTCATTGCAAAATCTGTCTCTCACATGCACGCAGACTCCAAGTACCCATAGGCAGACCCTCAGGTTAGAATTCAGTTTTATAGCCAGTGTTTAAAAACAACAAAAACAAAACAACCCCCCCCACACACACACATCAACTGATCTTAATCTTTGCTTCTCAGAATGGTGTTGCACCGCACCGCCCCTCCACCCCCCCCCCCAAATAATTTATGAATGAGTAAATTACTCTCACTGGATTAAACATTGGTATAAATCTATGGTTTCAATGATTCATATCAATTTAATGCTTTAATTTCTTCAAATGTTGGAAAACTCCAAGGGAAGCATGAGATCTCTAAATACTTCTCAGGCTTTGGTCTATGATTCACTTTTGGTTACTCTCCAAGCAGTAACAAATTCTTCAGTCCTCCATCAAAAGTAATCATAAACAAAACAACTTTTTACAGACTAGGAAATGATGTGTGTGTGTGTGTGGGGGGGGGGTTCTTCTTTTTTTTCTTTTGTTAGAGTAGGTTTAGGCAACACTAACTGTGGCTTATTTGCCTATTTATGATACTATCTTTCAGTGCTGATAGGACTAATGAGTGGTTCCCACACTGTTATCCTAGTTTTTCTGATGGATATTTAAAATAGAAAGTTATAGTACAGTTCTTCAAGTCTGTTACATTTCCTTTTAGAACATAATGCTTCAGGGTCCTTTATGTAAATATATCTCACTACTTTATGCTCCAAGTGGTCTTTAATGAACCATTAAATAAATAAATAAGCTATACATTTGTGCAAATCACAGTATATTTCATTTTGTGATATTAGCTTACATAAACTAAATGACATGTTATAAATTTAGTTCATTACTCACTTCATAACCTAACTAGAACTTCAGGAACATTTACGGCTTATAATCTAATTCTACAAGAATTTTTTTGCAGGTGGACTCCTTTTTTTTGTTTGTGTTGTTGTTGTTGTTGTTGTTGTTTTTTGACCCCCGCCCAAGCTTCAAGGGAAAAAGGTGTGTATTTTTATTTAAAAAGCTTAGCAGTACAGTAGGTTAAAATAACAATGGAAACTTCAATGCTTAGTCCTTTACTGAGAGTGGTATCTGACCAAAGATGAATTCTCCCAGTCTGTAGTTAATACTTAATCCTTGTCTCTAAGGCTTACAATATATCTTTCGGCTTTTAGTGAGAGCTTAATCTTCTTGCTGGTGGGGGTGGGGTGTATGGTGCACCCCCCCCAAGTATGAGATGCAGACAAGCAGTCTGTTCTGTCTGTCTTTATGGGACATGAACAGTGGGTGCTAAATGAATTTATTTAACTATTCATTCTGACACAAGTTTTACAAGTTTTTCTTTAGGTAGAGTTGGAAAGATAACTGTTCTTAGGAGATAATGAGGTAGAAAAAATATTTCTGGGTTTTTTATTTGTTTGGTCTTTCCTGGCAAGGTGAGGGAGAGAACAAGCTTGCTCTGTTTTTGCCTTTTTTTCTGGAAGCTTTAAGTACTGCAATACTTTGTTTTGTGCTCAAGCCATATAAGTTAACCTTCTATGATGAGATAACTGGCCTGGTGAATGAGGGGGGAGCAGTAGATGTTGTTTATCCTCACTTTAGCCAGGCTTTTAACAGTGTCCCATAACAACCACACATACAAATTGATAAAGTACAGACTAGATAAGTGGACAGGGAGGTGGACTGAAAACTAGTTTAACTGCCAGGCTCAAAGGGTTGTGATCAGTGACACGAAGTCTAGCTAGAGGCAACTCACAAGTGGTGTCCCCCAGGGTTTGATACTGGGGCCAGTACTGTTTAACATCTTAATGACCTGGGTGATGGCACAGAGTGCACCCTCAACAAGCTTGCAGGTGACACAAAACTGGGAGGAGTGGTTGATACACCCAACGGTTGTGCTGCTGTGTAGAGGGACCTTGACAGGCTGGAGAAATGGGCCGACAGGAATCTCATGAAGCTCAACAGAGGGAAGTGCAAAATCCTGCACTTGGGGAGGAACAATCCCACCCACCAGGGTGGGGCACAGCCTGCTGGAAGCAGCTTTGTAGAGAAGGCTCTGGCACTTTTGACGGACAAACTGAACATGAGGCAGCAACATGACCTCGTGGCAAAGGTGGCCTGCAGCATCTGGCTGCGTGAGGAAGAACGTCTCTAGCGAGTTAAGGGAGATGATCCCTTCCCTTTACTCCGCATTGGTGAGGCCACACATGGAGTTCTGGGTCCAGTTCTGGGTTCCCCAGTGCAAGATAGACATGGGCTTACTGGAACCAGTCCACCAAAGGGCCAGAAATGTGATTAAGGAACTGGAGCATTTCTGATATGAGGAGAGACTGAGAGAGCCGGGACTTCTTAGCTTTAAGAAGCTCGGGGTGGCAGGATCTTATCAAGGTGTATAAATACCTGATGGGGGCAGGTAAAGAAGACAGAGCCAGATTATTCTCAGTGCTGCCCAGTAATAGGATGAGAGGCAATAGGCACAAATTGAAATATGGGATATTCCTTTTAAACATAAGAAGTTTTTTATTGTGAGGGTGATTGAACAGTGGAACGGGTTGCCCAGAGAGCTTGTGGTGTGTGTCCTTGGAGATGTTCAAAACCCAACTGGATGTGACCCTGCTTTGATCAGGGGATTGGATGAGGCAATTTCCAGAGGCCCCTTCCAACCTCATCCAGTCTGATTCTACATTCTGATAGTAAAAAGCTATGAAGAATGCTTTCGAACTGAACAAAACCAAATGGTACACAAAACAGTATTTTTGAGAATTTTTTAAAATTTCTCATTGTTACTGGTTTCTGACACTTTTTCATAAAGTAACACTAAGCATGTTAAACTTCCTATAGTATCATTTAACTTATCATAGTTAATGAATTATAACTTGATGTGCTACTAGCTTTTAAATTAATGAGATCTTGATTCATTTTTGAAAGACTAGAATACTTAGTTTACCTGTATTCAATTATATCATGATTCAATACCTGGCATTAAAAAAAAAAAAAGAAAGAAAGAAAAAAGAATCACTTAAAATAGTGCTTTGGTATTGATCTAGGGTTTTGGCACAACCAAATCCTTTAACAGGCTGAACAGTTTTTTAGGGCAGCTGCTTCAGAAACTTAATATAGTATTTGTAATGGTAGTTTATCAAGCAAACAAGTATATCATCATGTTTGACACTAACTTCCTCATATTGAGAAGGAGAGAAAACTGAAGGAAAGCACTTCCTCTTAAATGTTTTAGTTTGAAAAACTTGGATTTGCTGAAAAGTAATGGCAGGGAAAATTTATGACCAGCCTAAGACATCTAATACTGAGAGATTGAAGTGAATGCTGCTATTGATATTTAGCTACAGTGTGTGCCCATTTTGTAACTTGTTACCATTTGTTTTCATCCCAATCTGGCCTGCTTGTCTTACCAGCTATTTGAAGCAAAACTTTTTTTTTTGTTAGCTCATTTTGTCAAATGTTCAGACACAATAAATATTCAATAAATGAAGATGGTCCAAGAGACATTACAGCCTAATCTTCTGTGACATATGAGAACATTGGAAATGCCACTGTTAGATGTTTTAATGTAGATTTTACAGTTACATTACAGTGGAATTGTCGAAATAGTATTGGAATCATAGCTTAATGCACAAGTGAACTACCACATTGTGCTCGCTGTGGCTGCTGACTTTCTGTAACGCATATCTTAGAGTTTCTAGAAGCGTAACTTGGGCTGTGCCTCCAGGAGCTCCTTTCCTTTTAATTGCACTTAAAGCAGGTGCTTAAAGGCTGTGATAATTATATGCTATATGGAGACAGTAATTGCTATGACATACTTAATGCAGAAGTGTGTAATGAATGCAAGTAATCAACAGATGTGATCTGGCATTTGTAGTAGCTATGCCAATGAAAAAGACCCTCTGCTCTCTTGCTTTCTTCAGAGTGACAGTAAGGGGTTTTCCTGCTGTATGAATAGGAATGAATCCAATACAAGGAAATGAGTTTTGTAGAAAATATAAGGCAGTCCACTTGAGAACTTTGCCTGAGAAGAGTATCAGTTCATGCTAGCTGTTCAGCATATAGTGGATGTGGAACTATATAGTAGTGATGGGACTATAGTGAATAACAGAAGTAGTTGAAAACTAAAATCAAGTTTGAGTTCTAATTCATAGTAGTCAGTGACTATAAATATGCCACATGAGATGCTTGTTCTGACAGGTGAGATTTTCACAATGTATAGGAACCAGGAGATGATGAAATCTTGGTGTGTGTCATACTGAAGTTAGAGTGGAAATCATTCTATGAATACTACAGTATATTTTAAACTGATTGTTCTATTCTGGCATACTCTATGTGGGGCTCTTATTGTAATCATTTGTAATAATTACTTTATCAGACTTCTAAAAAGTAAGTTGCCTAAGAGTCCAAAATCATTAATTGTGTGCCAAAAATTATGGAAATGAAAACTATTTTTTCTGCATTTCCTGAGCTTCACAGTATGTCTGGATTACATATTCTCCATACCAGAGGAATGGTTTCCTCTCAAGCAAACTAAAAGTAGACTTTCTGAGAGAACTACCAAACACAGCACAGCGCAGAATAAAATTAGCATGGGTTGGCAATGCAGAGTAACCAAAAATAGAATACTTGTGCACCAGTGTAGTGATAATTGTAGTGCTTCTAGGTCTGCCTTGCATCTTATCGGCCACTGCTGACTGCAGATATCCCTTCATTCAGAAAATGAATCCTAGATAATATTAACAACTGCTGTTTATAGGAATTAGAGAATTGCATTGCAGAAATTTTTTTTTAATAATGGCCCCAATTAAACATCGACTGGATAAATTTAACAGCTCTGAATAGCTTCTGACTTGAGCCTCACAGGGGAAATATCTTCCCTGTAATTATCCACAGTAAAAGAAAATACAGATACTCTAATTAAAAATTCTAGTAAATTTTAAGATAGTTTTTTCCAAAGACTCTAAAACCAAACGGAGTATTTCTAACTTACATCCCAAGTGTCAGCTGGAATAGACAGGGGACATGCAGCAAGTCCTGATGCTACCTGTCAGCCAAGGGGGGGGGAGTGGAATTTTGGATGAGCCTGTTTTATTTTCCCAGACACTATTAAAAGATGGGAGGAGACATAAAGCTGAAAAATTTGATGCAAGGGGATTTAAAACCCTGAAATCTCATTGGGGCCAAATATGATTAAATCAAAGGTACAATTTAATGGAAGCAGGGAAAGACAGAGTTGAAATCAAGGGCTGCTGTCCTTTGTTTCAAGGACTACTGTAAGTCAGACAGATGCTGTAAATAGTTTTCGGTATGATTGACTCATGCAGGGAGGTAAATCAATTTCTTAATCCACATGCCGCAGGAAACTTACAGCTCATCCTGTGAATAAACATCATTGGCCTTGTCACTGCCATAGCTCGTTGCCAAATCTAGTGCTCTTGTACTGTGTCCCTGTTAGAGCAGACAGCATTCCTGAGCCCTCCGGGTCTGTCTGGAGTATCCCCTGCCTTTAGGGCCTGGCTTTGTGCCATCTTCCCTCTCTGCAGGCGGGACTGTGACTACCTGGCTCTTAGGCCAGGTCCTGAGGCCCAGTCCCCTGTGATCAGTGAGGATTACCTCTCTGGGGCTGGCTTGCTTTCCTGGAGTTTGCTTCTTCAAGGAGCAGCAACAGCAGTCACCAGTGGTGAGAGAGTCTTCTCTGAGTCTTAAAGCAAGTAAGAGGACTGATCTCAATCCCTAGACCGCATGAAAGACTGCCTTTCCTTGAGCTTTCCCTGCAATTGGAAAGGGCCAATGTTCCTTGATTTCCCAGCTCAGAGCCAGTCTCCAGGCTAGGCTGCCACCCTGGACAGTCTCCAACAACTGATTTCCCTTTTTGGCTTTTCATGTATATCATCTGGTTAGCTCTTTGCATTTGCAGAACAGGTCTAGCCAGACATCTGGAAGTATGGTGCTAGGAAATTAGTCCCTCCAGTGCTTTACAGGAGGACTGTTTTCTCCTCCTTTATGCTTCATTATGATGTATAAGGGTCAACTGATGAATTCATACAGGGAAAAAAAAAACTCAGAATCCAATGTAATTAAATACGTCTCCATTCACTAAGTTGTGAGCATAAATTAATGAAATTTTGGGTGGGAAGAAAACAGCTACTGCTTATTTTGGGGGATCTATTACCATATTATGTTTCTTTTAGCAACACAATAACTTTAAAGAAAGCCACATTTTCTGTATCATTTTTGTTGCACGCTAAAACAGTTAGCAGCATTTGTTTAGTAATGCACATAACTTATGACATGGTATAGTTGTAAACATCAACACTGCTATGAAGAAGTATAATAAAGTTACTGTATGACTGGCATTTTATGTAAAGCTATTTGTATGGCAAATGCATGGGCACTCTTATTTGAATTAATTGATTCAATGTAACATTCTAATATAATATATATTTTAAAATTAAATGAACACTTGAATGAAAAAAATAATTTTCCCGAACCCATCTTTCCTCCCTCTGCAGGAGAGAAACATCTCCTTTACTTGGACTGAAATACCATCTCTTCTTAAGAAATGTGAAAACATTAATTTTTTTTTTAGAATCTTGAAGTGATGTATATGATGTGATTTCTGCCTCCTTCCAGTGTATGGTACAATTGTCTTGTAATTCAAAAGATGGAACAACTGCCTTGCAGGGAGAGACTGAAAGAGCTGGGACTTCTCAACTTCTAGAAGAGAAGATTGGGGAGATGTAATCAAGGTTTACAAAATCATGAAGGCATTGATTGAGGAGAATAGCCCCCTCCCCCCCCCCCCTCCAAAAAAAAAATCTTACAATGGTAGAATTAGGGGCACTCCCTGAAACTAGTAGGAAATGTTATCTGGTTGGAAAATAATTTAAAACTCATAGTTTTGTTTGTTTCTTTCTTTTTTGTTTTGTTCTGTTTTTTCTCACCTCTTCAAAATTGGTAGTGAACTTCTGCTGCAGAAGGTGCTGAAGGCAGATAGCATCAAAAGGTTTAAAAGGGATTAGAAAAATTCACAGACAACAGGTCTGTAAATGAATATGAAGAAGTAGGTATATACCCTAAATAGCATCTGTTCTTACTGCTCTCAGTGTCGGATAGATAAGATCCACCATTACTCCCATTCTTAGTAATCTCCAGTCCTTTTCTAAGGAATTGTTTCCTAGTCAGTTGATCCCTGTCCTGTGTTCCTGCAACTGACTTATTCATACCTAAATGTACTTGTTTCCCTTGAGTTTCTGTTCTCTCCAGACTATTTCTTTGCTAGGATCACTATGTCTTTTGGTGTACTTGCATGCTCTTTGGCTTCTGTCATCTGCAAATATGTGCTCTGTAGCAACCTGGATGACGAGATAATGAAAACCTTGAGCAGATGCTTAACCTACTTGATGCATTCTTCTGCTCTGATAGCAAACCAAACTGGAAGTAGGTGGACCATTACATGTGTTAGGGGAAGTGTGTGGAAAAGTAGGTGTGCTTTCTGCTGTCCCTTGCTCTTATTTGTTGTAAGTAGGATGCTCCCTGATGCACCCTTTCCTTTTCCTGTAACTGGAAGGTAGATTGAACTCATCCTTGGTGCTCTTAGATGTTGAGGAATAACTGGCACAGATTTGAGGTAAAGAAAGCACAGAGCAGGGAACATGACTGGACAGAGTAGAATATAGTTATTAGAGCTTCTTTAAGTAACTGTTATATTAGTTAGTTAATTTATCAACTTACAGTCAAAGAACTGCAGGGACAGAAGTCTAGGCAACATAATTTCTTCCTATGTTTTCCTCCTATATGATACTGTTTTTAAACTCTGTACTGTTTGGATGCAAAGGAATATGTGTACTATTTATTCTTTGGGGACTACCTTATTATAGGTGGATTTAAAAAATGTTTTTTTTCCACTACAAATGAATTGTCAACATGAAATAGACTATCATTTACAATAACTGTGTGAAGTAGACAGGCATGCAAAACTTGGAAATCAATATAATAAGAACTAATGGTGTTTCAGGAGAAATGGGATTAATTATGTATTACTGCTTATTTTCCTTCTGTTTATACAGGAATAAATGATCATCATCCTTCCTGCTATCTTGGCTTAGCTTATTCCATACTACTTCAGCAGACTTTAAAAATTTAATGTCTGCACTAAGATGTTTTTAAGGGAATTTCAATGTAAAACTGGCAGAGCAGATTTATTAGTATTTCTCTGATAGCTTCTGTCTCCTTGGGTTAATATTTAAAGAAAATATATGGTTAGATTGTTTTTTGGAAAACTTTCTTAGATAATCACTAAAGGGAGACTACTAGTTGTCTTAATTTTATGCTATAGCCTCTCAGCAGTGAATATAAACTTCCCTCAAGAGGAAAAGTGTGTCTTCATCCTTTCCACACCCCCCCCCAACACACACACCTTCTTACGCAGGTTTTAGTTGAAAAGTTTGCTGCTGGTGTGATCAGGAGTTACAGTAATGGGATGCACAGCAACATCAGCTAACAGATGTTAGCATCAGAGTGATGTTAACTACTTCCTGTTCCAAGAACTTGCATTTACCTCTGTTCTGAGGTGACGTTCCAGTGTTGATCCCTCCTCCTAGCGTAGCTTAACATATTCTCTATGCAGCAGTCGATCACTGTCTAGCAATCTTGGGACTGAAGCTCCTGGATGCTCTACTGCACATGCCATTGCAGTATGTAGGCTGATGTTACCAGAAGGAAGGCCTTGCTTTTCTCCTCTCTACTCTTTTGCCAGCCTTGGCCTTTTCCTTGTGATGGCCCCTGACCCTTCACCAAGTTGACCTAACTCACTAAAATGGCAGAAAACTATCTGCCGTTTTGTTGAACTAATTCTCCATCACTTTGGTCAGACTTTTTCATGGAGAGCACAAATTAAGTGGTGGGAGCATGTGACTGGAAAGACAAAAATGAGAGAAATAGAGAAGGGAGTCTTTCTCTGTCACCCCATGTTTGTTTTGCACAGCTCTTTCCACCTGATGAGGTGCTTCTGAGGACTTAGAAATCAGGGGTAGTAACACCTTTGATCCAGCCAAACAAGTGCAGGCGGGGACTAGGTGTAGGTTCTTGGTTCTGGACATAAAAATTGAAAAGCGTCTTGGGAATTTTCAGAAGTGGGGGCAGGGGGGAGGGAGCTCAAATTAGTCAGCTGCTAGTTGCTTCAGCTGGGTCCTCCTGAGTAATCTGACCCTTAATCTTTCTGTAGTTCAATTTCCTGTCTGTAAACCACAGCATTTGCCTATGTTTGCAGTGGTACTGTGAGGCTAAAATGAAGTCTACCCTCTGGAAAGACTGGGAGGGCCTTCTGTGGTATGGAGCCGTCATGAGTTTGAGATGCAGGTTGTCAGGTTACAGAAAATTCTCAGGTTTTATTCTGCAAATATCTCCTTTATCAAGTTGCCTATAGCAGTTAGACATATACTGTCTAACAGTTATTTTATTTATGTTCTTCTGAGCAATTATAAATGATTACTTATTCGGCAAGAACCTGTAAATAATTGCAACTGTGTTATACTGACTATACAAATAATGCAAATGATTTTACAGTGTTTCCAGTATTTTGCAAATGCAGCCCAAAGAAACAGGAGAGAAGCACTTAGCAAGTGTTATATCAACTGTCTTCATTTTAAGTGTGCCACAAAGGCTGGGGGAATGCTGGTCTTTTGCCACTCATCATTCTATTAGAGTGACTTCTGCATGAGGCAATAGTAATCTGCCTAATATCCCCCATGTGGCAAGATTCCCCGCCCCCCCCTTGTACGCCTGTCTTTGCATCCCATACAACACTTTTGAGAGATGGATATTATCCTAGTCTTTCACACAGAGCAGCAGAAACCAGGCCATCAAGTAACTTCTTCAAAGGCAAAGGAGGAGTCATCATCAGAAACAGGTTTATTTATTACTCATGAGTTACTGATTCTTTTATTTGCTCTAGTTAAGTAGACTTCCAGGGCTCCTTGTTACTGTGGAAACAGGGGCTGCTGACTTATTCTCTTTCTTCAGATAAGGTTATCTGTGCTGCCGAGATAGGATGTCATTGCTCTGTGAATCAGTTGTGGGGGGAAAAGGAAAAAGCACATGTCTGCAGCAGCAGTGAAGCAAGTAAGTGCAGTAAAGGAATACCACAACTGTTTTATGAGCAATCCTGGCACAGTAGCGTAGGAGAACCTAAAACTCGAATCCCTGATCACAAAGACATGGAAAGGGGAAGTTAACATGGGCTATATGCCATCTCATCAGGAGATGCTTACAAGCATCTTCCCAAAGAGTTTTATTTATTTATTTTTAGATAAAACACAGCAACCTATGGCCAATAGAAACATTATCTTCACCTTCCTTTTTCACATTTTAATGCCTTAAGAATTTTTTTTCATAGCAAAATTATGAATACGGCTAGGAATCAAAATTATTCTTGCTTAGGAAGAGGTAGGAGTGACTTACTAAGGAACTACATTCAGAAGAGAGGATATGAACCAGAATTGAGTTTTTAGAGCTCAGTCTGTCGTGCACAGTACTTCTGATAAGAGTAAACTATAGAATAAAAAATGACTTGCCTAAGTGGTTAGCTCATAATAACAGTTAGAAAATGCACCAACATTTTGACTTCATGAAAGAACAGGATTTTGCCACTGACTTGATCAAAGATGGAGTTTGAATTTAAGGATGTACTGTAGTGAATCCCAGGTGTTTTGCACAACAATACTAACTTTTCCAGGCCAAAAATGTGCTAATTCCTTTGTCTGTTTTGTATGGATTCCTCTGATACACCTGTCTTTATAACCAGTCATTATTCTGGAGGGTATATCAGGATACTATGATCTTCTCTCATATCTTAAAAAGTTATATGCCTAAATTGAGGTCGTAAAAATCTATTTTTTTTATATTCTAGCCTAAGAAACTGTATCCCTCAAATGAAAAAATGATGACTTTGTGTGTGTGAAGTGAGGGCTTAGCAATAAAGTGGATAAACACAAAACAGTGAAAAATGCACACAGGTGATCTTGGAAGAAGGCTGGGAAGTCCAAATCTGCTTTATTCAATTGCTTTTTTTTTTTGGTAGTCTTAATGCTTTTCTTAGTTTATGTCCAAAAAACTTCTAGACTATGAAGTTGTTGGTTTTTGCTTCCTTGTTGGATTTAAAGACCGTGACATCCCATCTTAAAGCATTTATCTCTGAAGGGGTCGAGACTGGGAAGAGGCATAATTGTTTAGGCTTTTTATATATTTCAACTTTAGAATATATGATTGGCTAAAATAAATGGAGCTTCTCATAGTTTCAAGCCTGCTGTAACTTGTTCACTCTCTGTGCTTTTAATTTCTGTATTCCTGATTGTAACGAAGCTACTGAAATACGATTTCAGTAAAAGAAGATGGCAGGCCCAAGGGAGTCTCCATAGTATTCTTCTGAGGTTGGACAGCCTTCAGGTAGATGCTTCAGCACACCCTGAAGTAGATTGCTTTAAACCACTGCAGCAAGATTCACAAGAGCTTGCTATTAGCATCTTCAGAGCCTGGAGAAAGACAGTTATGGAAACACTTTAGATCAGTAGGAATTATGTGAGGTGCATGTGTAATTTAAGTGAATAAACTTGTGAGCCCATCTCCTCAGTGCTTTTACTTAGAGACCTCCCACAGCTCTTCAGTTTCATGGTACTTTAATTGTACTGAACTCTCATTTATTATATCTTCAAAGCTGGTATTAAGATTATCAAATAGATTTGTTCCCTGCTCTCACCTCCACTTCTTCCTTCCTTTCCCCCTTCCCTTTGTGCCTCCTCCCAAGAAAAAAAACCACCCTAATATGTTAATTTTGGAGTTTGGTTAATGGTGATTGAAAGTGAAATCTAGTACTTTTTGCCTTAAAACACTGCCTGAAGAATTTGTGAAGTTTTCCTGATTTTCTGTGTGTGATAGAATCGGATGATGACACTCTTCATTTAAAAAAATAACTCCCTGTCAATTTGGTCAGTAGGTGGCGTTTGAGTTCATGTATAGAGCTCACAAAGCTTCAGGAAACTTACTTTTAAATATTCTTTTTATTGTGCTCTGTAAGCCTGTTAGATTTACTTAATAAATTCATATGCAACATTAATACAATTTTTATGACTGTACTAATAGGATCACAGGGCATACCAACTTACACTTTTCAACTGTAGCTTATATTTCTGAAAAAGACCAATAATCTGTTTGGAGGTAGGTAATAGCTTATACAAATCAATTTTATAAATTTTGGTTTAATTTTCTTAGAGTTACCGAATGCATAAAGCAAAAGTATAAACTATAACTCTTAATATACATTTGATTAAGACCCAATTTTTATAGTCTGGTAGAATTGGTGTTAAAAATGAAATTGTATACACACTTTAATAGCCTGCAGTAGTATGCTAAAATACGTTTTTTAAAAAAACTTTAGTCCAACACCTGCTCCTGAGCTTTAAACATGAATAAACTTATTCAAGATGTTGCAAGGTCCTTCCAGGTGGTTCAGTTTGGATATTGCATTCTGAAGTGTTAAAATGATGATTCAAAATTAATTCTAACATGTGCCCGAAGAAATACATTAACCTGGGTGCATGGTCACCATTGGGTTATTCACTGAGAAACTAAAAGCTTTTCAAAGATTTGGCTGATATGCTAGATGCTGTTTTAATTAAAAACAACAACACAAACAGCTCTCAACTCCACCCCAAAACCCTCTGCAGCCTTGTGCAGCCTTGTACGGCCTTCCGTTTCAATAGTTAGATTTACATCAACCTCCCTATGTATCTGTTTATTTTGAGTTTGAAATGACGGGTGAATACACCTGCAGAGTTGAACATATTAGCCGGTGCACTTGTCCAATACCTGGAATGCAGTATAAATCTGCCCCTTTTTGTACCCGGCCCCTCTTCTTTTTTGTCAGGAAGTTCTTAGTGTTTTAGTGACATGGTCCACCCTTTCGTCCTGCTTCTGAGAGGCTACAGCTAAGCATTAGTGTCTGACTATCGAAGGGAAAGCTGACTGACGAAAGTTGGATTAAATGACCCTGAAAAGTAAGGGAGTCAAGCGTGGAAACAAGTTTAGAACTCTGATAAAAACATCCTGTTTGTTTTCATAATAAGGATATCTATCCTTAAACATGATCTAAAGTTAAGGCTAACCACATCTTAATTACAACATCTCTTTCCTTCTAGCTGCATTTTCATTCATGGATCTTTAAGTGCAAGGATGACTCCCTAGTGATGCCACTATATTTAGCTCTTGGACTCCCTTATGACATATATTTTCACATATAAATGAAAATATATATGGTGTTTGGATAAAACCCCTATATCCTGTCTGCATTGAGATTTGTTTCTTGACTGACTGCTCGGGCTGGGCTCCAGCTCCTGTGCAGATGCTTACCTCTCTTCGGTCAGCCTGACAGTGTGTTTCACTGAGGTTCGGGCTGCTGCTTTACCCTGACCTTAACTGTATGTTACTGGTATCCCAGTTTAGTTTAGAACATCCCTGGGTTTTGACAACAGGTACTGTTCTGGGCCCTGGGTGGTGACTTGTTTCAGCTCAAAGTGAAATAAATATCACAAACTTCTGTTTTCCATGTCATGCTTTTAACAAGCTGCGTTGTTATGCTGATAGCAGCAGAATGCCACATCTGCCTCTGCAGCTGTGTTTGGGTTGGGAAGCTCAGCCAGCTGCCTTCTCTGCTACCTGTGGCTGAGCCACCCCGACTGGCAGCTCTGCCACTACACACTCAGGGTCCTGTTGGTCTTTGACTATCATGAGCTTTTTTGTAGTTGCTCTGGTTATATTATCTCCTCAAAACTGTCATCTTCATCTGACACAGCAGTATTCACAAAGTATAGACATCTGTAATTAGATTTTCCTCCCTGTCCATCATGGCATGTGTTTTGTCCCTAGTTTTTCTGAGCATTTTATCAAAGTCAAGTATATTGTCCTTTTTCCAGAATATAGGTTCTAGACTTTTTTTTTCTTGAATTGTAACTAAGATCTTCAGAACACACTTTGTTTTTGAGACTTAGTGCTACTGGTGTGTTGCAAAATTGGGGCTAGAAAGCAGAACAGAACAATAATGATGGTTTTATATTGCAACTATCCTCTGTGGGGAGGGAAGAGTCCAAACTGCTTACAAAGTACACCTTCAGGCAGTATATTTCTCCCCTTAATTTAGATTTCATCTTCTTTTTCAAGGAGGTGGAGGTGGGTGGAACTCTCCTCCAAAACTCAGTCAAATCACTGAGAAAAAGAACTTATGTTTGGAATTTCATGCTTGGAGGTGGATTTGGAGACCTGAGAACTACAGCGCAGGAGTTAAAAGAAGCCCTTTCGGAAGCTGAAATAGTAACAAACATAGAAAAGGAACTGACCCTCTGCTTTCCTCTGTCATCAGAATAATTCTGTGCAGTCGTCAGCAGATGTCCTCAGCTCCACGCTGTATCCAGCATGCGGTGTGCCAGCGAACCTCTGGAGTTTGCTGTAATCCAGGGACAAACTCCTGTGTCTGTGTTTAGCTCTTTCAGCCAAGTGATTGTAATTGACTGAACTGGCTTCCAGCTCTGGCTAGCAGAGGATACTTTCTGATTTCAAACAAACATGGTGGTATTAACACATGCCAAAAAGTTAGTCAGCTATGTCAAAAGGGTTGACAGTCAAACTAGGAAATATGACATGCCACTGCAGGAAACAGGGAAGGGAAAGGGGAAAAGTACAAATAGGAATATGATGCAGTAAAAAAACTATATACACCATCCTTTTACTTAAATGCAGCCCAGAGAAAGGTTTTAAGACTATTTCAAAATGGACAAAGCTTGAAGTTGAAGCTATAGCAAAAGTTCAGGTCAGAGATGGTAATTCAGCAAGTAGGATCTTGAAGTAGTTAGCCTTGTTACAACATCACTGATTTTAATTGTGCAAAAATCACTAACCTAGACACCAAAACCTATACAGTAAACAAAATATGGTCATTTTTAAGCTTTTAATGTAGTCTTGGTTTGCTAGGCTTTCAAACTTTTGTCATCCCTTCGTTAGGGACTGCAAGGATTGCAGAGGAGGTTGAAAAGAAAATCTAAAAATACTGTTTCGAGAATTGGCACCCACTGAAATATCTGATCTTCCAACACATAACAGTGGATTGTGGCTCTGTGCAGGGGGAGTTTGGCATGTTAAGTCACGTGAAGGGGGACTCGAAATGTGTCTACCTGGCAAGATCCTTCACCGCTGGGTCCTACTACTTGCTACAGTTATAACCTAACATCCCCTATCGCATGCTCTCATTCTCCCATGCAGCCTGGGAGAGAGGTTATAGCATGTAAATGTAAGAGACTTAGCCCTAACCAGGGAGGAGCAAGGAAGAAAGTCTACAATATTTTTCTTTGGTTTATTTTTGTCTCTGTTTTAAAATCACAAATACTGCTAGCACTGCTACTATTAAATTGTTTTCTGTATCTTCCCCTCATATGGGTGCAAATCAGGAGTAACTGTAATAAAAACAAACAAAAAAAATTAAATGAAGGCCAAACTTAATCCTTAGATGTTGTCTATACCCATAAATACTGCCTCTCTGTCTCCTCCAATACTGCTAGAGAATCCTCTCCTACTTTTTTCCTAGCACTTGAATCTAGCTTTTTTGCCATGCATTGCACTCGTCCAGTACTTAAAGTTGTTTATTGATACTCTAAGATTTCCCTGAAAGTAAGTAATTTTTCAGGGAAGTTAGAGGTAGGAAAAACCTGATGAAGGCTGGGTACATTAGCAGTTCTGTGGCAGCTGAAACTAGTAGAATGATGTGTGATTATGATATCTGTTCTGGATACTATTTCGCTCATTTATTTTTCACTTTGTAGAAGGAAATGATCTTAAATTAGTCCTCTGTGAGTAAGAATCCAGAACAACATATTGTGTACTGTGGATAACAGAAGGGGTAAGTCTGGGCTGTGTTTTGACTGTCTACGAGTCTGTGCTCAGTGGCAGCCCTTAGGTGGGCCCTGGAAAGGGGTGGAGGAAAGCCTGGGCAAACACAGCTCCCCCCGTGAGCCCAGGTGCATCCTGGTCTTCAGGGCAGATGTGATGAGCACAGCTGTGCTCATGCCTGACCATACCAGCATGGCCGTGTCTATCTAAATGCCAGCATCTGTGTGTTTGTGCAAATCTCCTTTTGCCATGCGCCAGTTCTGCAAATCTGGTAGATAAGGCAGAAGTGCTGCTTGTCCCAGTGTTGTTAGCAGCAAGGCCAATACCAGAGATGGTCTTCTGTGGTAACGTGAATGCTTAGGGGACAGACTGTGGAGTAGTCCATGATTTATCTTGCATACTTTGTGTTCTTAAAAGCAATGTAGGCAACTAATGTTTTGCAAATCTCAACCATGTTGGGATACTAGGGTCATCTTGCTTTTCTCCTACTTCCTTGTTTTGACAAGAGCAAAGTGAGTACAGGGGGAAAAAGCAAAAACCATGAACAGAATCTCCTGGTACAGTTTAATATGCAGTTTAAATCTTCACTGGCTATTCTGTTGGGGCCTGCTATAATGGATAATTTAGTTTGTTTGACAAAATAAGAATCCAGCACATGGTTTTTATTGAGACATAGGTCCAAGGATTGTAAGTTTTCCCTATTGCTAGAGCACACACAGATGCAAAACACTTCACCTGAAGAACTTCATGATAAAAGTCTGTCTTTATAGTGGTAGGTTTAAAATAGCATACTGTAAAAGTTATTTTTCAGCAGTGCCTATTTAACTATGAAAAGGAAAATACTGAATGACATATGCTTGTACTTAAGTGTTCCAGTTCTTAAATATCAATACTGAGTGTGTCCCCAAGATAATCCTTCTGTGTTTTTATTTTTTCCAGCATACAGGCTTTGCATGCTGTAATTAAAAATAAATAAATTGCTGAAAGAGGCCCTATATATGTACACTTCATACACCAGTGTGATACATAACATAGATAACAGTTTGGCTGCTGTTTCTGAGAAAAATCCTAATATATGTGAAAAGTGAATTTAGTATCTCCAGTATTTAGTATTCATCTAAGCCTGCAGGCAGTCTTTTAAAAGTGATAGATCTTGTTGCACTACTAATTCTAAAGCAGAATTAAAAAAAAACCAAAAACTTTTATTAAATCCTGAAAAATGGAGATTTCAGTAGAATTTCTGTTTATTCCTAAGTAGCACTTGCAACACATCACACTTCTAAGCTCTGAAAGCATGTATCTTCCTCTGGGCATCTGTGAGGTTCTTTACCAACTTTAACTTCTGTGAGATAAGAAACAGAAGGAGGATGGCATTAAGTGAATATTTCCACATGGATTTTTTTTCTTATTTTATGTTTTATTATTGTTCAGAGCTGAACATCATCTTCAATAGGCCTTGACTTCTAGAAAAGATGTGCATGTTCAGTTAGATGTATTCATTAAATAATAATGTGATAGTATTAGCAATATAGGTGAAGCCATTGTGCAACTTAAAGCAATGGGCAGCTGCTTGGGAAAAATGAGTGTCAACCAGAAAAAACTTATGTTTCTTCTAAGCACAATCTCTGTCCTACTAAAGTTATTACTTTACTTTTCATTATCTTGGTACAAGGATATTTTTTCTTGCCAATAAAGATAAAGGCTATATACGCTGTGTAAATACAGAAAAATAATTAAAAACTGCATCCTAATTCTATTCTTACTGCAGATGGATTAGTGCTGAAGGCTTAGGTAAAATTACCTAAAGGTAATTTTAACTGCAGTGGAGGGAAATTGTGGGGATGAGGAATGCAAGTTTTGAGACAGATTCATTTTGACTTGGGTATTGTTCAAGAAGCCATTGAGAAATGATGAGTCAGGTCTCTCAAATCCCCGAGTGTTATGGTATTAGTTGCTAACTAAGAGAACAGAAGGTAGGTATTGTAATAAATCTGTGGCCCGCTCAGACTTATGGATGTTACCAAATCACCAGAACTTTCATTAAACCCCCCCCCCCAGGTGCTTCTGTTACAGGAGGGCGCACTGTTACATGTGGTATACAGCAATGTCAAATTCAAAGAGCAAACTGAAAGAAAATACATTCTGTAATGTCTTCAATGTGTTAGAATTTTTTAAAAATTGGTGATCTTTAAATTGGTGTTCCTTTACCACACTGTATTATTCTTTGGAAACATTTGAGGGGTGGTGATTTTTTTTTTTTAACTGCAGAGGTTCTTTCAGTGTTTTTTTTTATTATTATAGATAAGTGTCTTGTTTTAAAGTGGGTTTGTGTAGAGGCCATGCTAATTTTTATCACTTTATGTGAGCTACTGAGCCCAAACATAATTTTTAACTTGCTTGGAAAAGCAGTTTATTTTTCATCTAAGAACTGGTTTCCCCTTGGAAATGGAATTAGGGTTTTGTTGTCATGGCAACAGATTTCGGTACTTGTTTCCCACAACTTATATTTTCTAGATTGCTACATTCCCAGTGCTTATCAGTGTTTTATCCATTGAGTGAGCTTGGTGGTGGCTGGCATCTAGAATAAACTTCAAAACAGTGACTTATGATATTTTTCTGAGAAGGGCAGCTTTCCACTTTCTGCATATCAAAATTTTAAAGCTTTTCTTCAAACATTTAACTACATAGTTAAAAGTATTTATTATTAGTCAACTTTTATGTTATAGCCTGAATGTTTTAACTTAGAAATTATAGCTGTATATTAAAACATATATGCTGCTTTTTTTATTTGTGGTCAAAACTAAGTAGAAATCAACTTTTCCTCTGTGGATTTCAGGTAAAAGAATAAATGGTGTTTTAGTTAAGTAGAAAATAACTATGGAGAATGGAAGGGATGCCTGCTGTGTACAAATAGATAAGGTAGATATAGATATGGGGTAGATGGGGCAGGGAGCAGTGGATGTTGCCTACCTTGACTTCAGCAAGGCTTTTGACACTGTCTCCTATAACATCCTCATAGACAAGCTCAGGAAGTGTGGGCTAGATGAGTGGACAGTGAGGTGGATTGAGAACTGGCTGAATGGCAGAGCTCAGAGGGTTGTGATCAGTGGTACAGAGTCTAGTTGGAGGCCTGTAGCTAGCGGTGTCCCCCAGGGGTCAGCACTGGGTCCAGTCTTGTTCAACTTCTTCATCAATGACCTGGATGAAGGCACAGAGCGCACCCTCAGCAAGTTTGCCGATGAGACAAAACTGGGAGGAGTGGCGGATACGCCAGAGGGCTGTGCTGCCATTCAGAGAGACCTGGAGAGGCTGGAGAGGTGGGTGGAGAGGAACCTCATGAAGTTCAACAAAGGCAAGTGCAGGGTCCTGCACCTAGGGAGGAATAACCCCATGCACCAGTACAGGTTGGGGGTTGACCTGCTGGAAAGCAGCTATGCGGAGAAGGACCTGGGAGTGCTGGTGGACACCAAGTTAAGCATGAGGCAGCAATGTGCCCTTGTGGCCAAGAAGGCCAATGGTATCCTGGGGTGCATCAGGAAGAGTGTTGCCAGCAGGTGGAGGGAGGTGATTCTCCCCCTCTACTCAGCCTTGGTGAGGCCCCATCTGGAGTACTGCGTCCAGTTCTGGGCTCCCCAGTACAAAAGGGATGTGGCACTACTGGAGCAAGTCCAGCGAAGGGCCACAAAGATGATTAGGGGACTGGAGCATCTCTCTTATGAGGAAAGGCTGAGAGAGCTGGGCCTGTTTAGCCTGGAGAAGAGAAGGCTGAGAGGAGATCTTATCAATGTGTGTAAGTACCTGAAGGGAGGGTGTCAAGAGGATGGGGCCAGACTATTTTCAGTGGTGCCCAGTGATAGGACAAGAGGTAATGGACACAAACTGAAACACAGGAAGAGCATTGAAACTGAAACACAGGAAGCTCTGTCTGAACATAAGGAAAAACTTCTTTACTGTGAGGGTGACTCAGCCCTGGAAGAGGTTGCTCAGAGAGGTTGTGGAGTCTCCCTCCTTGAAGATATTCAAAAACCATCTGGGCAACGTGCTCTAGGTGACCCTGCTTGAGCAGGGGGTTGGACTAGATTATGTCTAGAGGTCCCTTCCACTCTCAACCATTCTGTGATTCTGTGAAATATTTACAAATTGGAAACAATGTTCAGACTTTCTATACAGCATTTTGTGAATGCTCAGAAATCAATGGAATTTTAAATTCTGTACTGAATGGAAGGTAAAAGGAAGCCAAATCATTAGGAGCAAAAGCAAGAGGGGGAAGGAATAAAATGGTGAGAGAGAAAACACCTCAAACTGTGAAATATTAGCTATCAAAACTTATTCTGTAGCCTCAGAAAACTGTTTGTCCCTGCACTGATCCTACAATTGCCAGAAGCAAGACCTCTATAGTAAAGCCTCAGTCTAATGGAGTGTAGACGTATGAGACTGTGACTGTCTTATGTAATGAGTCTGCACCACATTAGCAGAATGCTACACGCTTCAGCTTGCTCAGAGCTGGTCTAATCAATAAGCTGTTACCAAAAAAAAGTAGCAGAGGCCAACAGGTCTGTGCTACAGATCCTATCCCCAGAGAATGGAATTAATACTAGTTATGGAGAGATGCCTTTCAATCATATCTCCTGGCTGTGATTAAGTCAGTAAGATTTGTACTGTGCTTTTAATCAGACATTCAATTTACTTTTCATGTAGTTTCTTTCTGATGAAGATTCTATTTGATTGTATTTTTTCTGTAATCTGAAATAAGAGCTGCATATTGAAGCACTAGTTTTGTTCTGATACGTAAGAAAACATTACTTACGTAACATCTGACAAATATAAGCACGCATCACAGGCTGTCTCTCGTAGAATGACTTTTTTCAGTGAAAATTTTATCCTTTTTCTAGCCCTCAACCCATTTAAACTCCGCCTGTTATCAGACTTGTACAGAACAGAAAGTAATACTTCCAAACTCTACACACTGAATTCTTTCATACTGTGTAAAGAATTTTCTGAATTGCCCATGCATGACATGCATTAAAAAAAGCTCACACTTTTAATTACAGTGGTGTATAACTTAAAAATTACCTTTAGGTTTCATCTGTTTGTTTTTTGTTTTGTTTTGTTTGGTATCCAACAATGCTTTAACTTTAAAAACCTGTCTACAATATTGGGTTTTCCATGCCTGACTGGATTTTTTTGTTGTTACATGCAGCACTTTTAAGACTTAAATTAGTAGAGATAAGTGCCAGGGTACTGGGAAATGATGCTATATAAATGTCTGAATGATAATTAAAAGATTTTTTTCAAACACTTTACAATTTGTGGAATTTAAAAATCCCCTTATATTTGATTGCTTCTTACTCTATCTATAGATCTTCTAATAAAATTATGCATGTGCCATTCAGCATATATGGACTGTTTATCTCTTCCTTTAAGTCTTTCTAATAGTACCTCAGGTGCCTCAGGTGTTCCAGACATCCAGATTTTTGGACTATTTGTTATTTGACAGAAGAGGCACAACATACACAACTTTCTTTGATATGATGATTTGAATGTTGTTGCCCCCAAATGGATGCAGTAGTGTTCTTAATAACCATTTTTCCCTTCCCCTTCCCAACCTCCAGTAGAAGAATAAAAGAAAATGTGTTAGAGTTCAGCCAGCTAGCTGAGAATGAACCCAGCAGAAAAGGGAAAGGGTTGCTTTCCTGCAGATCAGTGCACTGATCTGACTTGCGTGACTGCACAGCCCTGTTATTGATGCAAAATAGGGGTGGGGAGGAGGGAATATCCAGCATGGCTTTGTTGGAAAGATGGATATGACCTATTTTTAGAGATCCTGGACTGTCCTAACTGATCAGGAAACTATAGTCAGTGTTTAGTGTTGATGTGTATGAACTGATTTTAATCTTGTTGAGTACTGCTGTCAGATTAGCCACAGTAACCTACACTTTAATGCATGCTAACCTGAGTATTTATTAAGGGGAATTGTTGTACATGACTTTCAAGCATTTCTTGGCTTGCTTTCTTTGATGTACCAGATTTTTAGGTCAACTGATGATAGTTTCATGCTAACCTGCAGTGTGTCAGGAGTGAAAGTTGTTTTTTAAGTGTCCAAAATGTTATGTATCACACCTCTAAGTGGACTAACACAGACTGGAAATCAGAAAGGAAGTGGGAAGTTTGGACATAAATGCTCAAGGTATGCTCAAATGGTTTAGACGGCAATGCAGTGTACTCTGGGAGAAGGTAAGAACAGGGAACTGATCCAGGCCAGTTTCTCTCCTCATAATCCTTTTCCAGCAGTGGCTGTAAGAAACCACTTATGGAACCACTTACTATCCTGGCAAAAAGCTGCTTTGCTCCACTGTAGACCTTCCTCCTTTCGTTTGCTATGAACTGGACCCTCAGCTGTTTTGTTTGAAGTTCCCTAGGACTCATACAGGAAGAGACTGAGTCTCTGCTGAGTATACACAGCCATTCTGTAGACTTTCATTATTTTGTCCCTAAGTTCTCTCTCTTCCAGACAGAAGAGTCCTAGCCTACTCATGCATTTCTCATATGTAACCAATCTCTGTTGCCCTCCTATGAACCTTTTCTAGTTTTAATATATCCTTGCTGAGATGAGGGCAGAACTGCACATAGTATTTGAAGTTTGGAAGAAAGATGAATTTATACTGTGGTATTATGGTATTCTCTGTTTTGCTCTCTATTCCTTTTCTAGTATTTCCTAATGCTTGACTTGCTTTTTGACTGCTACTGAGATGGTGATTTCATGGAACTATCTGCCGCAACCCTAAGATTTTACTCCTGAATGACAAAGGTCATCTTAGAGCTAAGATTTTAAATGTAAAGCTAGGGTTATTTTCCATGTTTGCTACTCTAACTACACTGAATTTCATCTGCCATTTTAATGACAAATCACTTCTTCTGCAGTTCAGCAGCCTGCCCTCCCTTGTAGTGTCCTGAATAGCTTGATATCATTAGTGAACTTTCCACCTCACTGTTCATCCTCTTTTTCAAGTCATTTATGAATAGGTTGAAAACTGCAGGTTCAAGGATAGACCCCTGCTGGTGACTTTCCTTCTTGGCAAGGACCAAGCATTTTCTCTTACCTCCAGTTTCTCATCTTTTAGTGATTTATCCATGCAAGAGCCTTTTCTCTTATCATGTGACTGCTTAGCTTTCCTGAAAGCCTCTGGTGGGGAACTTTTTGAGAGATGTAGTTAATGTCCTATACATCCACACAGTCATTTTCAACAAGCTGAAACATGTCACTTGTGTGTGTTAATCTTTTCAGAGAAGGCCAAGCAGTTTGTAAGGCAGGATTTCTCTCTACAGAAGCCATATGGTGTCTCTCAGATGGACTGCATTTATCCACTAACTCTATCCTTTATTGTAGTTTCTACTAATCTTGTTGGTACAGAGGCGAAGTTATAGACCTAAACTTTCTCAAGTCTCTCCGAAAACCTTTAAAAAAAAAAAAAAAAATTTGTGAGATCAATTTTTTTTATCCCCCAGTCCCCAGGTCCCCCCAGGTACCGCAAAAAGTTTGTGCAAGAGGTTACCTGCTGCTGTTAATGGTTTAGCTGTTGCAACATGGAATTCTTTTAGATTTATCTGGTCATGGCATTTTGTTCATGTTCATTTTGTTAGTTTACTCCAGGGCCTCTTCTGTGGTCACTTCAATTTTGTACAGACTTCCTGTTGAGTCTCCCTTAACTTTTTTGTCTCCCCACATGCCTCTGTCCCCCCAAAAGAAGGGGGTGGGGGAAAAGAGGATTCTTGGCTAGCAATCTCCCTTGTTTCTTTCAAGTTAAACACCAATTAAAGGATTAATCTGAATATTACACAATGGGCTTGCAGAGTGCAGTAGATGGGCTCCACAGAATCCTAAAGAATGAATGCTAGGTCAAAGTTATTCTTATTTCCCCCTGCCCCCTTATGGCTTATGCTGTAGTGATAGGACTGTAACATTGTCTAAATTTTAAAGCTTAAACATTATGCAGTTCTAACTCTGGTATTAAGAAGTCTAACTTCCCATATTTGCATGGATTTAAAGTTGTTTATACTGTGTGTTACACTCTGAACTAGACTGAGTACTAGAACATATAGTTTCAAAAGCAAAACTCAAGGCATTGATCTTAGTAAGTTAGCCTAGAATCTGCCTCTTGTGTCTATAGCCAAAAAAGCACCTCCCTTTCATATGGAAGGTTACAGTGATGCTGTCACATAACGGGGGCTGTAGCAGCGGAATGGTTGTGTTACCCATACTCCAGCTGCTGGCAGCAGAGATGCACAGGCCCATGACCCGTTGTCTGACTCCAGTTGCTGGCACTCAGACCTCCGCGCACACATGTGCACACAGAATAGTTTCCTCACCCAGGCAAATTGTCAGAAATGGAGATTAATGATAAGACAGGACAGATGGTGCTGATCAGGTGCAGGGCATGGCCAGAAAAGTGTACTGTCAAGCAAACTGTTTACACACAACTGATCCCTTTTATCCCTTTATCCCTCTCTTTTCCTCACACTTGCTCCTTCCTCCACCACCTTGATCCTTCCCTTTCCTCTGCTTTTGGTTCCTTCCCTAAACATCCCATGATAAATTTTGTGTTATCTCCAAATGCTCTTCCCCTGCATCCTATGTGTCCCCAATCCCCCAGGCTCAGTAGCCCTACTCAGTCTGTAAGGTGCTATGGAGAATTTCTCCACTGACTCATCTCAATGGGTTTTGCTCCTGGTCCATGGGACTGACTGCTCTCCTGTGGCATGGTGGAGGTAGCTGGGTCCAGGCACTATGCAGCCTGCCCCACCTGCCACTGTTCCTCTCTGCTTCTTTCTGTGTGAAACAAGCCTTGTAGCACACGATCTGGCACTCTGGAGGTCATCTGATCCCAACCTCCTGCTCAAAGCACGTCTACCATCAAAGGCTGATCCTGCCACTCAGGATCTTGCCCAGTCAAGCTTTGAAAATGTCTGGGGATGAATAGTCCACAACCTTTCTGGGCACCTGCTCACCATGAAGATGGTCAAACACTCCAAGGATTTCTTTACTGATGGGAAAATCATCATTTTCTTACAATTCCCCTTCCCATTCAAGAGATGGTCACTTTGAAGAGGAAGAGTTCTTTGAGGTTTCTCTGAAGAAGATTTTATTTCTCAGTCTCCTTTATCCTTCAGCAGTTCTTGAGGAAATACAAGCTATCTTCCTTGTATCTGCAACTCCCGATGCTCTCTAAATGCCCCCCCCTCACCCCAATTTTTTATTCTAGGAGAGCACTAATTGATCTCTACAAAGGTCACTTCGCTCCTTGTACAGGAAAAACAAAAGTGAAACCAAAACCACTAACATGGAGCCATGGAACGGAGAGAAGGGCAAGGCAGTGCACAGACTGAATCTGGAAATAAGGATTGAAATAGCAAGTATGAGCATCTAAAGAGGCAGAGTACTTTATCAGAAAAAATAAATAGGAGAAAAATGTGTGCCTGTTTTTTTTCAGTTTTGTTTTTTATATATATTTCAATGTGTATAGTAAGAAAGAAGGCGAAAGCGTAGTCTTAAAAATAAGGTGAGATAATAAGGAAAAGAAAAGAAAGAAACAGTACCAGTGCTGAGGATCTTTGCATGTGTCTCTACTAATACATCAGAAATCCCAAAACATTTATCTGTAAGAACTGGCAGTGGTCCTTTACTTTTTTTTCTATTTTTTTTTCTGTCTGGTACAGATGTAACTTTCTTTGAGCCTCTTCCAATTCATAACACTTTTTACATGATTTAACAGACTTTTGGTATATCCTATTTAGCAGTACAGAGGGGAATTGCTGTTGGCTGACAGCACTGAACTGCATACAGTAAACTTCCTCTCTCTCACTCTCTTGGTCTATAGTGGAACTTTTTCCAGTTGGCTTGACACTTACGCAAATGTTCACAGTTTAAAAACCATGATGCAGATGCTGGCATGAGGACATATTAATGCTGTGTGTGTGTGAAGCAGCATGCCTTCTGCTGTTCATAATATAATTCCTCTTGAGACATTTTGGAGCAAAAGGAAGATGAAAGGTTAAATAGGAAGAAGTGAACATTTCTTGGGTTTCCAATATGTGAATTTGATGGCTGAAAGCTCTGTATGGCCAAAGGGCATAGACTGGAATGCAGAGGCCCTATTAGGCAGTAGCAGCAGTGCCTATAGGTTCAATTTAATGACACTGCTGCCAGTTAATACAAACTATGAATTTATAGCATACAGAAAAAGAGAAAGCTCCAAGAGACACTTTTCTAGTTCTGATGGTGCCGACAACAAAATTCCATAGCATTTCTATTTTAATGAAAATCTTTCCTTTAATATTGCAAGTCTCCCTATTTTCACCAAAATAACCTTAAAATACTGATGATTAACTTGTATTCATTCTGGTAGTGAAAAAAATACCATTCCTAAATATTAATAGTATCAGGTTAAGACTTACTTATAAGACTTTACTCAGGCTTGTATAGTGAAATGATTATGATTCATATATAAAGATGCTTCCTTTATATTTTAAGTGATGTGAAAGACGGATGCATATTTGAAACTTAAAACTTGAGAAAGTTCATGGCTGAAACAAAGGTCTTCCTGTTAGCTTTTGCTTTTTTGACTCTTCTTACTCTCGTTAGAGATGTCAGAGCATCTAATGGTTCAGAAATAACTTGAATTTCCTTTTTCATTCCCTTTAACCGCAAATAATGCATACTTTAAAATGTCTCAAAATGTTCCCAGCCAATATAGGTCAAGACATACCTAGAATTTCAGATGTCTACATTTAACTGGTTATAATTCTCAAGTTCTTCAATCATTTCTTAAAAAAAAAAGCTTTTTTTGTCAAATATTTCAGTTAGCAGAAAGGACCATGTATTGACCTTGCTCAGGTGACTCCTGTTGACGTCTGTAGGGGATGCTCTTTCTCTTAAATAGCATGATAGCTCTTGCTTTCCCCCCGCCAACTATTAGTATTTCTGATTTGGAAAGCAGAGCTGTGTTGGAAAATTGATTGTTTCTTGATTGTTAATGACCATTTTTCACTATTCAAAATTTGGGACACAATCTGTGAATGGTGATATTGAATTAGAGGGGTCACCTGTCAATGCCACTTCAGTGACATGTAGTTGGTCTTGCCCAGGTCTATTACCACTTGCTTGTGTTCTGAGCACTGATAGATATGGATTACTCCTCTTATTTGCTTGGTTTATCTTAAGCTTGAACAACTTTCTGAAACAGGGAATACTTATCCTTCCTCCCTCCCTCCCCCCCCATTCATTTTAGAATGTCTATATACTGGGTTTTGTACCAATATCAGCAAGAACCCTTTTGGGGGGTGGACCTCTACAGCTAAATAGCAAAATTAAACGTTTCCTCTTCCACAGATCTTAGATTAGTCTCAGTTCATTTCTCAAATGTCTTGGAGATAAAAGAGGATTGGAGGTAAAGGAATGCTATTTCTTTTAACAGGGAACTGAAGGACAAGGAAATCAAATGGTTTGTCTAGAATCACAGAGAAAATAGCTGAAATAGAGAACTGAGCTCTGGCTTTCCAGTCTCTACTTTAGCACTCCAGCCACTGACCTATCCTTTCTCTTGTTACATGCAGTCATTTCAGCAAAGTCCAATTAGTAATTTTCTCATTAATCTGATTCTCCAACTGTTAATAGGTAAAAACAATTTAGGTATTTAATATCTTGTATCTTAAATTTAGGCTGTGAACCCTTTCGAGGAGGGAGATTCTCTTCAACCTTATGTCTCAAGTAGGAATCTTTCAAATGGAGAGCCTTATCACCCCATAGCATGATTATGTTAATGACAAATCCACTTAATTAGAATAAAATGGACAATTTAAAATGTAAATAGCACTTGTTACCTTCTGTGTTTCCCTTCTTTCAGGGACTGGAAAGAAAAGTTTATAAACACCTAAACTACAGAAAATACTTTAAAGATATCTGATACAATTGAAAGTAAAAATCAATATGATACTTTCAAAAACTTTTTTGAGGTTTTTAGCTTTTTTTCACATCAAAGAAATTCAGTATTTCAGTAGAGCTTTGGATAATCATGCAAACTGAACTTTTAAATCTCCTGAAGGTTGCCCATTGCTGCTACTTGCCTTAGTCATGAATATACATCTATGTAAAAGCAGCCTGTGTACCTCTTCCACAAACCTCCAGGCAGCACTTACTTTTTACTATCCACTGATGAACTGAAAAGCGTATTTTGAGGCATAATTGTATGTGGTTATGCTTTTTACCAAACTGGCAAGGACAAAGCTTATTATTAGCATTATCAATGATGTGGAGTTCTCCATCTAGCTCTACTAGAATCCTATTATTTAGCCTTTTATGCAGCATGGACTGTTCAGTGACTTTCTGCACAAGCGTACTTCACTAAGGTTTGGATTCACCTGAGCACTTAAATGGATCGTTAAAGTCAGCTGAATCAGAACTTGAAAACTTATTCTCATGGCATAAATTTTTGTGCTAACATTATGGATCAAGGACTGTATAATTGTATCTGACAGGAATTTTTAATTCATAGAGGTTTTTTAAATACATTTTCTTTCAGCAGTGGACAAACACTTAATACACTTTCTGAAATTTTTATCCCTCACATATGCTCAGAGTTACTGATATTATACCATAATGCTTTTATTGTTCAATATGTTAGTTATTTTTAGTTTGCTTATGTGATATATGCTGGTCAATGCTTTTTTTTTTTTTTAATACAGATAATCAATTGACTGTGTAGTGCTAAGGTAGAAAAGGACACCTCAGACTTAAATCTGTAATTGCTATGTTTACTGTAATCCCTCAGAACACTTCAGAGTCTCCATGGTTCTACTGATCAGTGTTTTCCCCAGTGACACTTTACTTTTAATTTATACTAGATACTGATATTACACACCAATCTGCAGCTGACTGTGCTTGGGTGGATTGCTTTTCCTTCTGAGATACCCCCCAAAGTCAATGAAGTTCTGTCTCTATGTCCATGTGGAATCAATCGAAAGACTGAAGCCTAAAAACTTAAAGCTACAGGGCAAAAAATAATTCTGTCAAATCAGTCTGATGCTTATGAGTGATATGAGACCTTTGAAAATAATGCAAGGAAAAGGCCCTGAAGTGGGGAAAAAATCACTAAGGCTATAAAGGCAGACTGTTTATATATGAGCACTACTTCATTTTTGAAATCTGTAAGACTGAAAAGTTCTTTATTCCCATCCTAAAGGAACACAAGTATACTTCAACTTGCACTTTACCTTTTGTTTGCATTCTGAATTTCAATTCTCAAAACTTTGTGCTAGAAATGCTCTGTATATTTGAAATGAAAAATAAATCGATCGTGTAGTCTCTTGTCTGTATTCTGTGTAACGAGATGATAAAATGGCTCACAAGCTTGAAACTGCAATCTAGCAAAGGCTAAAAACACTTCACAGGTGACAAACTTGCTGTTTTGGGGCAGTACAGAATATAGGTCACAGTCCCTTAAAGGTTAGAGTTCTATTTTTTTGGGGAAGACAGTCCTAGAAATTAGAAGGTTTTTTTCCCCATTAAATTTGGAAAGTTTACCTAATGATGACTTCCAATGGCAAACGCTAGTGAAGGTTGACTTTGCACTGTGATGCGTTCCATTCTCTGGAAACTTTGGAGTTCCACAAAGTTGTATTTCCCAATATCATTTTAGCAATTTGAAAAGACACCTTTCTTCAGTGTCAGTCCGTTCAGGAGAGGAATCAGATTTGCGTAATGGAAAAGGCAATGGTCTGCATTACACTTGCATTATTTTGTTGAAGTAATTTGGAATTGCATAGTGTGAACACCTGCACAAAGACAGATGGATGTCACAGCTGAGGTATGTAAATACACCTGAGATATTGGTTCCTTCCTCTATATGGGTCCAGCATTCTTGCAATAGGGCAGGAGAAGCGGGATACTTGCAACCTGCTTCTCAGAACTGACAGCAACTGTTCCTCATCTGCTGAGGCACCCATGTTTTATCTTAGCTCTGATATGAGTGTTGAATATTCGGCTGCTACCGAGGTGGATAAGGAGATACACTCTGGTTATAAAGCCATGAAGTGACTTGCAATGGTAAGTACTCTGGCACAGAAGCTCCTAAGCATCTTAAGTTTGGGACTCCATGTTAAACTCTGATCTTCATTTTTCTTTGCCTCAGCTTGTCATCGTAAAGCAGAGACAAAAAAAACCATTTTAGCACTCAGATATATTGAAACTTGATTTGGATTGCATTTGGATATAGCAGCAACAATTCTGCGGTTTCGCTTGTGCGCTTTTCTTCCTTTGGAGCTTCTGTAAAAATATTGGCTTGGGGCATGCATAATGAAATAGATCATAAAAGACAGATAAATAGAAACCTTTAAATAGATTAACTGTTACAGAGCCCAAGATACCAGTAGCTTACTTGTTACTGTCAGTAATGCCTTTGTCTAATGTCTGGTAACTGTTTATATTTTCCCCCTTTTTTTGTAAACATAAAAATATATCTGTTACTCCTTTGTTAACTGTTCAGAAATAAAAATTTTTGTTTAACATAAGACCTGCAGTACTGAATGCTGGTAGTGATATGAGTTGCTCCTCAAAAACATCCTGTTATCAATATTTTGAGTGCATGCCTGAAATGTTTTAAATATATGCCCTCTTATTTTCTTTCTGGCACTACATACACTACTAAATAAGAACTCTCCCCTTATACACATGTACGCATGCCTTGATCCTATGATAGTTTCTGCACAGTACTCCATCATTGCATGGTACTCAGGGATTCCTTTAAAAAATACTTCAGGATTCCTTTAAAAATACATATTTTAAAATATATATATTTGCTCTCTGAGCTGCTTCATATCTTCCTGTTGATCCTTCCTTTATCACTAGCTCTGCATTGTACTCTTCCATTGCAGTTCTCCTGCAGTCTTTTAAAAGCTCAATCAAAATACTCTCCAAATCTTTCAGGCCTTTTCCATGTAGTGGAGAAATGGAAAAAATAAAAGCACAGTGAAATCCTTGGTAACTTATCTTTAAAGAAAACTGATTTGGAAAAGATTTCTTTTAGTCTGGCCTGACCTTACTTGGGTTTTGTGACAGGTGAAAATCGGATCCTGAGAGCAGAATAGTGCAAGAAAGTGCATGGTTCTCCCTAGGATAAACATTAAGACTGTTAGAGCTATTACAGCTGAAGAAGAAATGGTGAGAGAGGATAGATGTCTTTATGGTTGATGAATGGGAATTCTGAAGCTGCTGCTTCTCAGTTTTGGAATCATCAAAGAAGGGACCTAAGGAGGCCTCTAGTCCAAGCCCCTGTTCAAAGCTGGATCAGCTCTGAACTCGCGACTTTGGCTGGTCAGGTCTTGTGAACCTCCGAAGATGGAAAGAGATGCCACAACCTCTCTGGGCAACGAGTGATGCTACAAGACTGTCCTCATGGAGGGGGGGAAACATTTTTCTTTATATCGCTTTGGACCCTCTCTTGTTCCAGGTTGTGTATATTGTCTGTCATCCTCCACCATGCACTGCTGTGGCTCTATCTTCTTGCAAATCAACTTGTATGTGGTGGCAGGCTGCCATTATGTCCCAGGCATCTGGGATATACCCCAAAGCCATCTCTTCTCCAGGCTAACAAGCCCAGCTGTGTCTCCCCTCATGGGCAAGTGCTCCAGCCCCTTGGCAATCCTGATAGCCCTCCCATGTGGTGTCATCCACAAACTTGATGAGCCTGCATTCCATCATCTCCTCCAGGTCATTGGTAAAGATTTTAAACAGGACAGCTCCAAGGATAGACTCCTGCAGTACTCCCCTTGTTACTGGCCTCCAGCTAGAGTACAACTGACTAACCATAGTCCTTTGAGTAGTTACCACCTGGTAGTTGTCCACCTATCTGAGTAGTTGTCAGCCTATCCAGGCTGTAATGTCTTAACTTCCATATAGGAATGGTGTGGGAGACAGTGTTGAAAACCTTGCTAAAGTTGAGGTAAATGACATACATATACATTGCTCTCTCCTCATCCACAAGTTCAGTTGCTTTATCATAGAAGGCAATCAAGTTGGTCAGGTATGATTTACTCTTGGTAAGTCTATGCTGATTGCTCCTAATCAGTCTCCTTCATGTGCTCAGTATTGCTCTTATTAAAACCCTGATATCAACATATCAGTTTTTCTTATTTAAAAAAATAAAACTAAACTAAACTTATAGCATTAAAGTTGGGGGGAAAAGCATTGCAACAACAGTTTCACTCAAGACCAGAAAGAAGATCAATTAAACCCTAAATCTATTTGCTATTATTGGCTTCAAAAATAGTGTCTCTTTCTTATAGTCTGACTCATGACTAATGTTCATTTTGTGGTTGGGAATACTTTGAATGGGTTATATAATTTAAGAAGACTGTGTTTTCCTGTAATGTGTAAAAAGGTAGTTCTTGTATCACATCTCCTACTGCTTTGTTTTTAACATTATTTTTTGGCTTGAGTCAAATACAAGAATTAAATGATTGGCACCTCTATGAGGTGGCTCTGTCAAGTTCTGAGGTCACAAGGTGGTGATTGCCTTGCAGCTGTCCCTGAAAACAGGCAGGTGGTCTTGTATTTAAAGAGTATCAAAGCCGTAGCTATATAACAAATCAAAAATGTGTGGTATTCTTTATGCTTTACTGTCTGATAAATGCATCTCAGTGTGATCTCAAATGTTTCTCGTATTTTTATTTTCAGTTAGAATTTTAATATTCTGAAACCTTGCTTTTTAATACTGAAACAAGTATTTATTTTCCTTGGGTTCTCCTAATCACATCTCCAGTGGAAACAACGGACTCCATATGATTTTTATACGATTATGTTAGTTACCTATATGAAATATTCATACTTTAAGGGAAAATTTAAAAACTTACAGATCAGTGAGATTTGTGAAGTCTCTTAGTCCTATCTCCAGTCTTGTCTTTGCATTGCTAACGTATAGAAGGCCTTCACTTTTTATTCTGGTGCTATTTTTTTATAAGTGACATACACACAAGCTGTTCTATAGCAAGACATAGTGTTGACAAGAACTTGTCCTGTAGCACACTTCATGCTGTTTTTTTTTTTCTTTTGGTCTTTAAGTATGCTTTGTGAATTTTAGCTAGAATATTAAAAATTAACAGTCACAAAAGTATCTGCCCTGATTTTTCTTGTGTAAGTAATCCAGCCTTCACACAGCACAGGGAACAAGGCATAGGATGGTTTTAAGGTACCTTTTTGTTTTCTTGGCCCTTTGGGCTCAGTCTGGTTTGTGCAAAACTTGGGAAAGTGTCTGATTGTTCTGCTGTACTTTGTCTATGATTCTTTGTGTTCATCAGAGAACAAGGGGACAACGGGCATGAGCTCCTTCTACTTTCCTTAGTACCTGCTGCACTTCAGGTTGGGAGAGAGGCAGTGTAGTGCCACTACAGACTTGACACCAGTATGGGATTCCCTTGCAAAAGATGAGGGATGGATGAAGAGCATGGCCCTGTGCAGCACTGAAACTCCAGCTGTGATGGTTCCAAGGGCTGGGCTGGCTTCATGTTGCTTTTTAGGAAGATAAAGAAACAGATACGATTTTTGTATGTTCTTCTCACAGACATGGTCTTCGTATAGCCGTGTAGGGGGCAGACGTCCTCACAGTGATGTGGGGAAGATGGTTCTATCCCAATTTGATCCTTTACTCTACAGCAGTGTTTATAAAATTTCTTTTTTTAATCTCTTCCTCCAGCTTCAGCTAAGATTTTGTCAGTGGTGTCATTCTCAGTGTTGTGGTAAATTGCTTCTGTTCTTTAGAGAAAAGCACGTGTCAACTCTTCATGCAGGCCACTGAGTATTTGGTAGCATGGCTTTCAGTGAGCCCTCAAGATGTAAATTTTTCAGTCTCGTTTCTTAGGTCATATATAATAGTATTCTACCTTCTCAATAATTCTTATGTCTATTAGCTCTCTTTGGAGTAAATTTGGAATGAACCTAATAGGCTTTTCTAAGATTGTTTATCATTGATAGTCATTCAAGCTGAACTAAATGTTAAGAAGTGTGACTGCTGAGGGCAATAATTGCAGCTATGTGCTAGAAATATTCACAAAAAAATCTGAAAGAGTCAAATGATTTCAGGTTTCATTGAAAATTCAAAAAGCATTGCAGGCTCACTGAAAGATGATTAATTTTCACCTGGGCCTAATTGTGGGTATACCATGGGCAATTCCTTAGAAAACAAGAGAAAGTTTTTGACAGAGTTGCTTTGTATTTTGGAGCTTATTCAAACTTGAAAGTCAAAGCAAATCATAGAGGATAAGTCCACATGTGAGAAATGTTTATAGGCATTCTACCAAATAAAATGAAATTTCACAAAGATACAGTTGTAGTTACTAGCTCTTCTTCAACTGTAACAATTGTCTGTTGCTTTGTGTGTCTAGCCATGAAAGCTAGTCACTTACTGGAAGATTGTGATTAAAAAATGGATTTGAAAAGAGCATGTCAGGATGTATCAGTTAATTTAAATATTATTACTCATTCCTTTTCTAACTGATGCACTGCACTGATGTATCCAAAAGGAGCCAGCAATGAATGCTTTTAGCGTGGGCTGTAATACAATAGGGAGATTTCTGAAGACAGTTTATAATGGGCTTGAATATGTAGCTCATGCATGGGCAACAAATGTTGTAGCTCTTGAATGGAGATCCTGGAAGTGAAAATTTATTGCAAATACAAATATAGGAACAACAACAACAAAATAAAACAGGCTTTTTTGTAGGAGTAGGAGAAGAAGCAGAGACAGGTACCATATTTTGCCCCAAACTGCTGAATGCTCTGGCAGTGAAGCCAGAAATAAAGTGCAGGACTCTGAAGCCTATTAACTAATTCATCATGGTGCCAGTCTGACGTTGTCATACAGGAGGCAGTGATGCTTAGTATTATACCCTTAATCTACTTGTTGGTCAAAGAATGGCAGAATGCTTAGATTCCGTCCCTCAATAGCCTTGCTGTTGTTTTCCTTCTTAGGATTTTTCTAGACTTATATTTCATCTGACACACTCTTTCTCCCTGAAGGGAGAGTAATTACTTTGTAACTTTTTATAATTGGCTGGTTAACTCTATTTGGTCAAATAATAGTTTTTCTAAAACTACTAATGGGAATTTTCATGAGTCTTTGAGATGGGTAAAGAGACTTGGAGGGTCAATTGCTCCATCACTGCTTACATATTCTCTCAAAAGATTGCTTGAACTGTAGTTGTAAATCTTTGCTCTAATGCTCTGCCATAACCAGAGAAGGTCCTTGGTTCCCTCTCAGACAGTTGAGCTCAGAACACAAACCTTTATTATTACTTTGTAATAGCTTCTGTTTGAGATATGACAAAAAGTATTGTTTAGTACAGCCCAGCAACTCAAGCTGCATTTAAGATTTCCTTGAAATCTTGCTTGATGTATATAGATGATTCAGCTGGCACCTGGTGTGCTTCAGCTTTCCTTTTTTGTCTAGTTTATTGAATTGGACTATTGCAGCAAGGAAATCTGCTGAAATCATTGCTTGCTGACAAGCCTTTATGTTGGTGGTTAAGTATGAGTCATCTAATGAAAGCAGGCATGGCTTGGGCTGCAGCCTTTTGTCATTTGGTTGTTCAAGATACCATTTTTGCTCTTACTTCTCAGAGTAAACTGCCGCAGTTGACCGCAAAAAAACCCAAAACAAACAACCAGGCATCTGAAGCCCAAACCAGCAGTAGTGTATGCTAGATAGGATTGGTGCAAGACTTGACCTTTTTCTGTTGCTGCTGAAATGTTCTGTAGCTGCTAGAATGTTAAACAACTGGAATGACACTGAGGGCAGCCTCCTTTGGGACAGTACTGATCATTAACACCTCACTTGCTCAGCAATTGCAAGACCGAATAAAATACCCCACTGTGTTCCAACTACCATGGTTAATGTTTATTTACCATAGCGATGAATGCTTTTGTTTTGTTCTGCTCCTGTTATCAGTACTGTCTCTTCTGTTTTAGTGTTATTGAAATTCAGTTTTGTGTTGTTGGAATGTGAGTATTGGTATTTAGCTTGACGGTAGGTAGGCAGACCTGTACTTGCTGTGTCTGTGTCCCATACTGGCAAGCAAGTTCCTGCATGAAAGTGGCACAACATTTTTGGCACCTCCCTGAGCTGGAGGTAGTGCCGTATGCCTTGTGGAGAGCACGGTGCTGTCCTAGCAAAGGTAAGTGTTTCTTGGGCACTTCTTCTCAGCTGGCTTAGGGTATGGGCAGAGGAAGAACTGGCCTGGCTGGATGGGGCTGTGTAGGTGTGCTGGTCCTCTGCAGTAAGGAAGAGAGAAAAACTTTTTATGTGCTAGCAAGCAGTAAAGCCTCGGTGGAGTCCTGCCATCAGTAAACTTCTCTAAAACAACTTTCTGTTCTTATTACTTTTAAGAGACTTTGATATGAGCTAGTTGGAGCTGGCTCCTAATGTTGTCTGAATTATTAACTGAACTTGTGAATTTTACTTTGGAAGGAATTTAAATGGTTAAGATTTAGGACTGGAGCACGTATCTTTGAAGCAGCCAAGAGTGAACAGGGGAGGAACTCCTAATTGGTGTTAGCGCCGATGTTCGTCCTTTGAGTTAGCAACATCCTGGGAACCTCTATATATCTAATCAGTCAGCAAAAAAACAACAACTAGCTGTAACAGAGAGTGAACTTTCTTCATTATAATATCATTATAATGCTAAAAATCACACCCACTGGGTTGAAGACCCCTAATTGTGGGGAGACCCTTCCCTACTGGCCATGCATAAGTGAGAAGTGCAGTGTAAGTGATATGCAAATAATTTAACCAAACATGTAATAGGGGCAGAACAAGAGGCAGCTCTTGGCTGAGAAAAACTGTGTAAATAGAATGATAAATACTTGGTGTGCTAGCTTTGTGGATTTACCCCCAGCACCCGACTTTGCACAATCTCGAAATAAAATGATATCTCAACTCTGTGTGTGGATTGACTTGTTGCACATCGGGTAACGAATCCCCAATTTGGGACAACACTAAGTCTTGTTGAAATTGAGGTTCTGTAACATTAATCAGTTCCAACAAAAAAGACTTCTCTGAAACTCTCTAAAAATAGCAAAGAAAAGTGAAAAGCTTTAACGTTGTAGCAGAGATGAAAGTATATCAAGATTCTCAAGAATGGTCAATTAGTGTAGAAAAATTTGTGGCTAATATAGTTTCCAAAATGCATCAAAAAACGGATATTAGCAATCAAATGCCAACATGAAAATTATAATAAAGAGTTTGAGAAACTTCAGTTAAGTGGCTCGCATTTTTCAAGTATTAGGTTAGTGAACTGAATTGTCCACCAGTATTTTCAAAGAGGACATTGGTTTATCTAGACCTAATCGAATAAATAGTATACGATAAACACAATGGTGATGCTGTAGTGATCTGAAGATTTCTTTACCTAGAATGAAGAGCCTCTTGAGATGAACTTGATGAAGTTAATGTATTTTTGAAAGTCTGGATCAAAGAACCTTGTCAATAGGATTGTTATTTTTAGTGTGTATGGTAGAGAGAATTTTCACAGGACTAGTGAAGACCCATAAAGACAGTTGAAAATTTTTGAATTTGTAACAACTGAAATTTGCTTTGGGAAAAATATAGAACAAAATATATGTTGTCAGACATGTTAAATGATTTGATACTATTTTCTACTGAACGTAGTTAGCAAGGACAAATTACCATGTTCCTCTTTTCATTCTGAATTTATACTGAATGGTAGAAATACAAATGTGATGCTGGTATTAAAAGAGGAGTGTTTGAGATGGTATTTGCCAACAACTTCAACAGATGAAACTTAATTTCTGCAGCATTGTTATTCGCATCTCTGTTGTAGCTCCTACAAGTCAGTTAGGTGAAGGTGACTATATGCAGTTACGATTAACCAGTTGGCAATGAATGAAGAGTAATACAGGCCCTGACTCTTACCTAGTCTGCAGCGCCTATGCTGTTGTATTCAGGATATTTTACGACATCCTGCTGGCCTTCTGATAACAAGTTGAAACAAAATAGCACATCACCCCCAAAGATATGACCTTTTCTGTACTGCAAATTACTTTAGTCTAACTTGCACATTCAGCTTTCCTGTCAAGGATGGCTCTAGACATGACCTTTGCTCTCTGATGCAATATTCAAGACCTAAACATGACTAGTGTATAGCCAAGAAGGGCTTGTATTGTTGACTCTTTCTGTAGAATATAAATAAAAGCATATCTTGGCAGTGATGTGATCACACTGAGATCAGCAGATACTAAAAGCAAGTGTAACTGAGCAATAAACAACTTAAAACACTTAATATACTTGTTATGGGGGGTCTAGTGCCTCAACCATTTACTTGTTAAAGTTGACTAGCAGTTAGGTTCCAACAGCAGTGTTATGATGCTTCATCTGGCACTTCACCTGGCAACTGGCAAATAATTTTAACTGAGTTTTTTTTGTGAGCTGTACAGAAAAAAAGTGGTGACATATTGCCATATCATACAGGGCATTCCTGTTTTGTCTTTGAGACTGAAGCCTGTATTGGAGTTGCTTTATTTCTGACTACCTTCTGGATCACCAAGATATTCAAGAGAACAGGACTCTAGCGCACTGTGCTCACCACTCCTGACAACCTTTTTAGGGTGTGTTGCAACAGTTGCTCTGGAGTAACTATACACACATTTCAAAGGAGTCAGCAGCCTCCTTTTTGCTGTGCTGGCATTGCACACATACCAATCCACTACGAGCTTGTTCTCAGTGACTCCATCATGAGCATACAAAACAGAGGTGGTATTGAGCAATGCAATTGATGGCTGGTCTGTATCCGTGATATAGGATCTAGATTCTTCAGCCAAATACCTTGCTTCCATTATCCAGGAACTTCTCACCCCTTGCGGTGAACTTGGCTCAATGCCAGAAATATCCCTTCTGTTTTCATTTAGTCAGGTCAGGTGCCATGACAAGCAGACGTGACATGTGATTGCCAAATGTTGCATAGTTAATTTCATAAAATGCAAACAGGTAAGAATAATTCAGAATCACTGTCTTGCAAAGGCCACAATATGTACAAGGAACAAGGTGTAAATGCTTTCAGTAATTCAGTCTACTCTTTCTTTGCATAACTACATGGAGTATCTATTGAAATGAGATATGGATGACCCATGCTTCATAGTATCAGTGGAATATCGCTAGAGTTGAGTAATTCATTTGCTCCCTTCTGTCTTCCCCATTCCTTTCACAGCAATTCTCACTATGGTATTTTTGGAGAAATTACACATACAACAACTACAGTTGTTAGCAACAGATGTTATTTACATAAGATGGCCTATCCCACTCTCTCTGAACACTTCTGAATGGGAGGATTTCCTGTGGAAAAACTGACTAGGATCACAGTTCTCACAGGTCGCCCAGAGAGGTTGTGGAGTCTCCTTCTCTGGAGATTTTCAAAACCTGTCTGGATGTGATCCTGTGCAACATGCTCTAGGTGACCCTGCTTGAGCAGGGGGGTTGGACTAGATGATCTCCAGAGGTCCCTCCCAACCTCAAACATTCTGTGATTCTGTGATTCTGTGATGCTGACCCTTCAGTTAGAGCCACAAACTTTGACTTCCTTCATCTGAAAGGCTTAATACTCTATGTTACCCATTTGATAAGGGGTTTCACAGTTTGCCACTAATCTTTATTCTGGCCTTGGTATCCATTTACATGGTTATTTTCACTGTTGCTTGGAAAGCTGTGACTCTAACTAGACACATGCATTTTTATTCCTCCAGTTTCTTCCTTTCATCACTTATCATCATCACTAATGTTAGCTCTCTTGTTGTTTGGCTTCATATAGAGGATCCATGTAATAATTTGCACAATTTCCCTTCTCTGTTAAAGGGCTTTCACCAAATAGTACTTTTATACAGGTAACAAAACTAAGCTTCCTCAGGAAACCTATTAAAATGGTCTTTCTATGAAAACAAAGGGCCAAAAGGCAGGACTTGTAACACAACAGTATATTCTGTAGTTTTGCTGCTGTAGCATCTACTTGGACAACAAGTTGTTTATTGGTGTCACTGCTTCGTTTTAATGAAACATTTTGGTGGACAAACCTAGGATGGTGATGAAAGTAAATGTAGGTTCCCTCCCCCCCCCCCCCATCTGTAGAGAGGAGCTAAATTTTTAGTGGGAACAAACATTTTTATTGTTTAGGGGTATATAGAGCTGTGAAGAGAAGATTGTGCAAGAAGCTGCTCTTTCCCCTGTTGTTTGGCTGTCCTGTCCTGTCACGCAGCCGCGTTTCCTGTCGGATGCCCCCAAGTGTCTGCCTTTACACACAGCGAGCAGCTTGTGAGCTGAGAACAGAGTTTGTGTGGGTGCTTGCCCTGTGGAAGGAAACCATCCCGTTTGCCTGCATCGGATAATTCAAGGCAATTTCATGGCATCTGATAGAGAACGCTGTCAGGAAGTATTTTGCACATTGTTCTCAAGTGTTATGCACTTAAATTCTTAGAAACAAAGGTATGAAATCCTTGAAGTAAAAAACTACTCCCTTATAGCTTTTGTTGGCACTGTAACTATCTGCTAGAACAGTGACAAATAAGCCAAAAGACCCTGCTTGAATTCCTCAGCCACAGACTGCAGCTTTTTTTCTAATCACTCCATGTGCCCTTTGCAGCTTTTTTCAGCAGTAGCATTTAGTGATCATGCTGTTTTCTTGCAAAAGGGTGCTATTGTAAGATGCGTTAAGTTTTTGCATGACGTTATAAAGTTTTCATGTTTCTGCTTTTCCAATGTTTTGGGGTTTTTTTTTCCTGCTTCTTTTGCCTTTTTTGGACCACTGTCAGTAATCTTGGAAAACAACCTTAAAAAGGACCCTTTCACCTTTATATTTTTGTGGGTAACTACATTATCTGCATATCTTCACTCTCAGAAATTTCAGTTGGAGGCTGTACAGATTCTGCATGAGGAATTGTGCCAAATATTTATGCCTGAGTTGAAAGATCTTTTTCAAGTGAGGATGATTTTCATATGGTAATCAATCCAGTTTCCAAACACTTTAAAATCTGGACTCAACTTAGAGAATGCTGCTTGTTTTCATGAATATTTATCATTTGTCATTTTACTAATTTACTGTTTTGTTCTTTAGACGATCCCCCCCCCAAAAAAAAAAAAAAAACTTTTTTAAGGTGTCCCCTGGAGCAAATAAACTGCTATGTTTTACAAAATGACACCTAAATATTCAAGATATAAATTCTTCTGACTTATCGCTTATATCTCCTAAGCTTACTGGTGCACCTAATTTAGTGCTCATAAATGAATCAAAATTACAAAGAAACTTTGACATCAAGTGAATGCTTTAAAATAAAAATTCAAAGTGTCTTTAGTCTGTTTAAAGCTCACACAAATCTATGTAATTGGGAAATTTAAAATGATTCATTTGTCAATTGTAACTTTTGTAGCTTTGAACTTTTGTCTATTTTTTGTTCTGAAATGCTTTTTCTGGAGATAGCAATAGTTGATGAGACTTGCTTCCTTGAACTTGCGCTCTGAACAGATTCTACAGAAACAGGCTGCATGTCCTTCAGATTTGAATGGTTCTGGCTACATTTTTCTAGTCAATGTTGACTTTCAGTTTCTGCACCTTTGTTCATGTGCCATCACAAACTGGGACTGTTCGCTGTACTAGTCTTCATAGACTATTGGGAGGTCATGCTGGGCTACAAGTCACACATGTCTGTCCACCAGGATAAACAGGGTTTTTTTGTTTTAAACATAGGGAAGATGTGATTGTTTTAAAGCTCTTCAGACACCCAAAGATGAAGATGCCAAGCTCGCAGTTTCAACCCTTGTCTATAACATCTTCATGATTTAATTTTTAAAGGTAGTGGAGAACAGCCCATACTGAAGGTTTTCAGTGGATCCAAAGCCTGAAGGTGTAAAATAGGATAAGCAATACAAAGTGACCTGAACCAGCTTTAAGTAGCTGAATAACATCCATGCAACAAGTAAGGGTAGCTGTTTGCATGTTTTTTGCAGCAGTATGCTTTTCTTTTGTCTTTTAATTCATTGAAATAGGTTAACATAAGAGAGATTTTGTGGATTGGCTAGTAAACAGGTCCTGTGAACCACCAGGGTCTTCTGCAGTCAAGCTGGCTTCATAACCAGGTTCTGTGATAGAAAAGCTTATTTCTCAGGGATTCCAGATGATACTATGCTATGATATTTTATTGTCCAGGAGTGTGTGTTGGCATGCTAACTCTGGGATAGATGCCAACCAGATGGTATGGGGGAATCTAGCCAGAAAGCAGCTGGACTGCTTCTGCTTGGTAGATGCCTGATCTATTATGCAAATATGTTTCTCTGCAATTCAGAAGAGGGATGTGTGTTCGTGCGTATCAGAGACTTGCAGAATAAATACAGTATGTGTCATAGTTGCCAAAAAAGCACAGTTATGAAAATAAGAGAGTCTTATTGGCATACGGTTTCCAAAAAACACTTTACCAATTGCAACTCCTTTTAAATAATATTTAAATACCGGATATGCCAGGTAGTTTGGAAGAAAGAAACTATTCAGCAAAATGTTTGTGTTGTGTTGTGTGGCAATTCTTCCCAGGCCTGGCTGAGATGTTTGCTGCTAACAAAGGAATCAGTTACAAAATACTGAATGCAAATGGGATAGGCAGGCAGTCTTAAATGTGAAATGGTACAACACCACGGGGATTTTGGTTGAAAATGGACAATAGATCATGCAATAGAGCACTGCAATGAGTTATCTGTTATCAGTATGCGTCCTCCCAGTCTATCCACTCTCTTCTGCCTTTCTTACTGCTTTTAAAATTGGCAGTTCACTGAAAATGCACCAGCAGCAATGTAGAAACATGTTATTGATAACAATTTGGACTTTTCTGTTGCTCTTGAGATAAGTTACAGTGTCATCAGGGTTTTCTGATTTCGTCTTTTTTTTTCTTTTGAATGCCCTTGGAGATGTGAAATACTCAAAGGGAGTGAAACTTACAGAAAGCTATGGAAGTACCTATTGATGTATCTGTTAGTAATATTTTACTATTTTTGGTATGTGACAAAGAAGCCTTGAAAACTAGATTTGAAAGTTATTTATTTGTTGTATTTTTTTTCTTTTGGCACTACTGTCCAGATGTTAAATCTCTAAATCTCTTATGCATTTGTTTCAGGCAGGAGATACCACTTGCTGTTTTTTTAAAGAAAAACACCCCAACCAACCAAAAACCTTTAAGATAGCATTAAGTTCACCTTTGCTGGCCATTATCAGCTTATATCTTATTTAGCTGAGCTAAAATCTAGAATTGTTTAAACATTGGAAACAATTAATGGGGAAAACTGTGCATAACAGTAAAATGGTGTACTGGCATTTTTCCACATAAGGTGTACAGAAATGACTCAAATTGTATTTCAAATACAGGCATACAAAATACTGCTTACTTCAACCTTTATTTTATTTACCAGATACTTAATATGCAAACATTACCTAACCATAATAAAAGCACCTATGTTTAGTAGACAACCAGTTTTAAATACTTTTTGACCCTGAAAAATATTAGAGATGATGTGTTTTGGCTGGGTTAATTATTACTAATAAAAGTACTTCTAGCTGTTGTTGCGGTACCTAATTACTGCAGCATTTTCCACTGAGGGAAGAGCTTTTTTTTTTCTTTATAGCTTCATAAAATAGCTATTATTATTCTTATTAAGCTGTAATACAAGTAACGAAAAATAAGATTTAGGCTCTTTAAGCCACATAGGTGAGGGAGACAGCAAAATAATTGAATGGGGCAGAAAAGAAGAAAGGTGCCGGGTGGATCCAGAACTAGATTTTAAAGATGATAAATATTCTAAATTATGTCAAATTATTCCATATAATGTAGGTTCTCATAATTATCACATTTTATGGAGTCTTACCAAAGTTTAGGGCATAAAATAAATATTCCGTGAACTGTTTTGGAAGAAATAAAATATTCTGATGCTGTATTTTAAGTAAAATTTTTGCCATTCAGGTATTTTTTTAAAGCTTCATCAGAAATAACTTGATTGTTAGAAAAGTTTCCAGTAGTTACGAATCCATATATATGGTGCAGCAAAGAAATGATGTAAATAAATTAGAAATTGGAACACAAGGCAAATGACTTGCCTCTAGCTTGGCATCACAGAAGATAGACGTTTGAATAGCATATCATTCTGGTTTTTAGCTCCCTCATGTAAGAAAGGCAAAACTTCCTCCACCCTTAAATAAAATTGATCTCTCTGAACATAACACCCTATTAATATCATATTTAAATTTTGAGTGATGTGAGAAATGAATGGAACCTCTCTCATGAATGTACTCTAGAGGCTTTTCAGCGTTGTCAATGAAAGAAGGGAAATGAAGAGGAAGAGGGAGGAATGTGTGGAGAAAGGAAATGAGGGAGAGATTATCTGGGAATAAGTGGTTAACGTATCTCATAATCTACTGATGAGGATGCAAGCTGAAAGGGGGAAGAGCACAAATGCAAGGTTTTGGCGTGAATCGGGGGAAACAGAGTTGTGAACTTGCATCTCCCAAATGTGGTGACCACATCCCATGGGTGCCACTCATTAGCACTGGGCTCTTGGTTATTTAAGGCAAGAGAAGAGCTGTCTCTCCTTTTGACAAGAAATAATTCCCTGAAGACACAGGTTCAAAGGGTGCTGAGGGGAGGGAGTTTTTGCAAAGTGGTGTTTTTTGTGAAAGGGGACTTCCTCAGGGAAATTCTAAGCCTTTACATAGAAAAACTTTAACACAGAAAAAACTCTTTTTAAGAGGGTAGGAGAGGAGGGAAGAGAAAGGAAAGCCCTAAAGGATATGAGGTGATAAGGAAGAGCCAACATGGATTTGTCAAGAATAAATCACTTCAGAAGGGAATATTAGATTGTTCTGACAGTGTAACTGAGCTATGGGCAGGGAGTAGAAATAGATGTGATAAATCTTGACTTAAGTAAAACTTTTGGCACAGTTACACATGACATTTTTGTAAGCAAAATAAAGGAATATGGTCCAAATTAAGTTATTCTAGGAGGCTAGAGGTGCAATCTGCTTGAAAAAATTGTTGGTTAATAGTTACAGGTAGTTTACTGTCAACTGTAGAAGATGTATGTGAAGTCCTGTCCATTCTTCCATTCCTTTTATATAAAATCAGCTCATTCTTCCACTGGAGATGAAAACTGGTTACTCGAGCTGACCTTTAGGTCTTAATGAATCTAGACATCTAAGTTCAAAACTGTGTCCTTGAAAAAACCTTGCTCAGCTCTGATTATTGCATGCAGTCCACACATATGTCGTCTTTTTTATTTTTCTGTACATTTCCCAAACACGTTGAGCCAGGCAACTCTGCCATATCCAGAACTCACCATAACCTTGATGGAGCTAATCAGCTTGGCACTTGCATCATTCTGGAGCTTGATCAGGATTCAAGAACTTGGTGTTTCTCTTGTGTCTTTAGAGGAGCCTGATGCTGTATATTTTCTTAAAGCATCAACATGGGCAGAGGCAATTAGGGCTTTGCATAAAAAGTAGCTGGATTTTATTTCAAGAAATAGCCAGAAAGGGACAAAGTCAAGTTAAGCCATTATCTGTTTTATCTGATGATGAACTATATATATATATATATATTTAAAGCTTAAATAGTCATTTGAATAAAATACAGAAATAGTTCTGAGAACAAAGACTGGAGACCATATTTCTCCTTCTCCTCTGCCCTTCTAATGCCTGTGGTCTATACTGCACACTTGGGCGAAGTTTCCCTGTGGGTTTGTCCTAGACACGTGTGAGCTGATCTTGGGCGCCTTTTTGTTCATCTCTGACTGGCTTGGGATACGTCCTGAGGCACCCAGTGCTGTAGCCAGGTACTACATAAAATACTTGTGTTCTGGATCCACTAGTGAAGATGGTATTACTTAATCCTCCAAATCCTTCACTGTATCTGACCAGTGTTTGACTGTAGGTTTCTTTTTTTCTCTGTTGTGCTAGCAAATTTGATATTACTTATTCCAATGAATTGCTGCAGTGGCAGAATGCATTCAGCAAGCCATCATATACACATTCAGAGTCACTCATACATGTTGGATATGCCTGGATATACTACTTTTCAAAAAAAATCTTTTTTTCTTTTTTTTTTTTGCACTGATTTTGCTTTGTATGGTCTCTGACCACCCAGAGCATGAGCCATGCAAATCCAGTACACTGTTACTTCTGCACCTCTACTTTCCACTCTGTGGTTAGGCCATTTAAAAGCCATGTTACTTTAATGAATTGTTGTATTGCTGCATAAGCTAAAGCAGCACAAGTTTTGCGGTCTAAAAGTTTGTTCCAGAACTTAGCAGTGTCAATGGGAGGATTTGTACTAACTTCAGTACCCCAGTCTTTCATAGATGTGTGCTCAAAAATCTACTGAGGAGTCAAGTGGTCAAGGAAAGAGTTAAGTGTGTGTATAAATATACAAAATATCTAATTGTATTATATAATAAATAATTTAAAAAGCCTCTATAATTCTGTAGCTAAATTAATGTGTAATTCCCGTTGGTTATTCCTATGTTTGAAAAAAAAAAAAAAGGACGTGCTGTATGTGTTTAGCACTGTCTTATATGAAGTTTAAAATCTGAACAACTGATGTTCAGGGAGAGTTGTACTAAATATTGGGTAACGTGTTTTAGTCACCAGTGATATTATCAGCTAAGAGAGGAACTCATATATTCTGTCTATTCAGCTTTCCAGCCAGTGGAATGAGTCAGTCTATTAGCATTAATGCATAATACCAGAATAGGCTTAAGTTTTTAATTTATCTTTGTTTTTAATCCCCCCCCCCAAAAAAAAAAAAAAAAAAAGCCCAGCGGTAATCTGACAATATTTAAAAGATACGCAGTTGCTTTCTTATCTCTGAAGCTCTACAGTGCTGCCATAGTAGGAGAGGCTTTAATTCTAGACTGAGGTATTATAACACAGTGCTGTGACACATAAGAAATCTCATATAAGAAATGTCACCAGTGAATTTTTAAAATTTCAGTTAGAATTAATGCTGATGATAATATGTGTCAGCTATTAAAAGGCAGGAAAATTTATTTTTCAAAAGATGAAAATTAAGGAAGAGAGGCTAATAGAGGAAATGTGTCCCTGAGGAACAATAATTACCAGGTTAGGTAGATACACAAGAGAACTCTTACAGGATGACAAAGATGGTTCAATAGAAGTAAAATGGGTCTGAAGTTTACTTTAATTAGTCTTGAATATATTATTCCTTAAAATTCTTCATCTATTGTGGTGTGAAAGAAATAAAAGATTTAGAAGTCTATTCTCATTTAACTATTAATGTTTGATAAGCCATGGAAATAGAAGTTTTAATACATTTTAATAAGTCTTTGTCACTCAAGTCTGCAAATGTTTGAGAAAGTATAAGGAGATGAACTCTCCCATCATTCAAAAGATAGGGAGTGGTTTGTGTGAAGCTTTAATGTAGTATTATGTCCATTACTTTTTATATGAGGTCAGGGATGTGTGCTTTTCATTCTCCCCTTCTGTCTATATCAGTCATTGGCTTTCTAAAGCTATCAAATATAGCATAAGTGTAATTAATTGGTATCACGGCATGTATTTTCTTTATGAACATGCTCCAGCTCCTGTTTAAGTTAACAGGATTTTCAAATAACTGTGAGGTGGATCTGAATACTGACAGAGGAGGTAGGAGACAGGCTTTTTGTGTATAGTGCTTCCAGTTGTCTAGATTATACGCTTTTCTTCTAGCATGTAAATGTGTCACAGCTCCTAAGAGATGGAAGTGCTAATGCTATATAGAAAGCCTGGGCTAGCTCACTGTCACTATTTCTGAAATCAGTTCAGCTCCATTGACTGTAAAAATGGAAAGTAAAATCTTAAAGGTAAATACTATGCTTCAGCTGGGATAGAAGTATTTGCAGAAATCTTGTAGAGACTACTACTTGCTGTAGTAAAGTACATAAACTGCACAGCAAAGCACGTGGTCTGTGCTGTGTGGATAGAAACCTGTATTGCAGGGAATGTTGCAAAGATTTGGAGCAATTGTTTTCCATGGAAAACTTGTTTGTTATTTTGTTTTACACTGTGCATAAGAAAACTCTCTTTGAGACACAAATATATGAGCAAATATTAGGCAAAGGTGATATATATGTTTAATGTTAAAATTAAAGCATACAACTTTATGTGCCAACATCCTGTAGTTTCCACAGTATTACCATTTCCTGTAACAGTATTAATCAAATTGGAGGAAAACTGCTAAGTAGGACTACTTGCCTTTTGATAAAATCACTGCTCCCTTCTATGCCCTTGTCCTTTTTACTTGTTATGTAAATCTACCCTCTTTCAGCCCCACTCTATACTTGTTAAAAGTGCTGTTGACATACACCACAGTAGGCATGCGTGAGAGTCTAATATATTTATACATACTGCTGTCCCAATACGGTAATAGTCTGCCTTTGTAAGGCCTGACCCAGTGGTCGCAGTTCACCACCAGACTCCTCCTTTCCCGTGCGCTGCAGGGAGCGATGCTGAAGGGGCATGTGTGTGCTCTGGGAAGTTTTCCAGGATCACTTTGAGGTAATTGAAGCCCTCCATATGGCCTGCACTAAACAGGGCTCTGCAGCATGCCACAGCACTTTGGGGAGTGTGCCTGATAAAACTGGTGCTGCTGCAAGTGCAACTGCGATAAGTGGGAGAGGAAACCAAGGATGAGGGTAAAAAGATACAGCTCTCCTGCTGATGCTGTACTTCCTTTATAATTTTTCTTTCTTTCTTTTTCTGGTGGTCTTCTTGCTTCTTCTTCTCTGCCTGACAAGATCCTTCTTCAATGTGGTTGTCTCCTCTTCCTGGCACCTCCGTTTGTTGCTACATTGTTTTCAAAAGGGCTAAACTGCCTCCGCTTGCCAGCCGTGATAAAACTGGTTTGCTTGCATCCGGGGTTGATACAAAAGTGGTTAGGAGGCTCCTGCTCAGACCTGTCACATTTCAAACCCTTCTCCCAAAAGTAATGCTTTTGGCCCTTGTTCCCTGCTTGCAGCCATAGCACCAACACGATAAATGTTTGTAGCATGGAGCTGTGTTTCTTTTGTGCTTTGGCTTGCACCCATTGGCAGATTGTTGGCAGCACTTGTACTGCAGCCAAGGTCGCTTTTCCCAGCAGAGCCCCACTGGAAGATGCAGTCTCTGGCCTGGCTGGTCCTACCTCTGCTGCCCCATGTCTCGTGTGACCTGGCACGTTCTTCATGTAGCCCAGTGCATGGGAAGCCTGTTACCAGTGCTGTCCACTCCTCATGTGACTGAGAACAGAGAGATTCAAATGCTGGGATTTTGGCAAACTGAAAGGCTTCTTTTTTCCCAGATGCTTCCACCCCAGACTTGGTTTCTCTTTGGTTGGGCTCTCACAACTGCCCTGTCTCTGCTCGGTAAGGTGACATTGAAGCTTTTATGATAAGAATAGTCAGACCAGTGATCCATTTTAGCCCAGTATCCTGTCTTTGTTGATGACCAACAGCAGATACCAGGGAAACCAATAAGATTGGGGAAGCATATAAGGATATTTCTTCAGAATAGCACTTTTTGTATTTGTTTAAATAAAATATTGAAGAAAAATATGCCAAAAAAGAAAGACCTCTTCTGTGTTCCCTTCCCATTCTGTGGCTCTAATGAAGGACATTTTGGTAAAATATGTTTTGGTCCTTTGCTGATCTTACTAGAATGAATAAATGAAATATGCCTATTCAGATTCCTGCTGCTGTCTTTTCCTAGACTGTGTGGTATTCAATTAAGGTTAAATTGAACTTCTACAGTGTTACTGTTGCAGCCAGGATTAAGGTGTTGGGACCAGTTCTTGCAGTTTTTATTTCCTCCATTTTCTCAGTGAATTGGTGTCCTGAAGACAAATCTGCCCGTGACTTCCAATGCGAATGTCAGAGTAAAATTCATATTTCATGGTTTACACACAGACACAATAAAAGTTATCATAAGATTAGAGAAGTAGCCTAGCAGAAAGGAGGAGTAAGTAACAATCAAGAGAAGGAAATCTGCTTATAGGCAAGTCTGTGAGCCTTAGCAAGCTGTGGAGAGGCAAAAACTGTAGCACAATGAATCCTATAGTACCCTTTCCTCCAAGCAATCTCAATTATTTTCATATTCAGGCACTGTCATTCATGCTAATTATCTACTTGTGCTATGCGGCATGGTGCCAAAATTATCAGCACACTTGGAGATTTTTACGCTGTGCCAGCTACTTTTTACCATCTGTTCTATAACTTTGGGCTTGGGGTGGCAGGGAAATAGACATCTGAAAGTGTTAGTGTTGATACCTTTTAGAAGTCCAAACTGCTTCTACTGGAAAAAATCCTGTACGTAACTGGTGTTATTAACAAAATAGCGGTAACAAGGAGGCACAACTCTTACGAGTATACCCTTATGCAATTCTAGATTGTCTTTTCTCTCTCTCTCTCCCTCTCCTCCAGTTGTTCCTCATTTTGTTTTATAGCAATACTCAAAGGAAGGCAAAACCAGTTACAAGATGTGCACGAGCTTTCTCTTAGTATTAGAATGAGCATTAATTGTTTAGTGAAGTGCAGGGTGAGTGACACAGCATGAAACTAGTGGCCATAAAAACCACAAGTACATAACTAATTGGTCATCTGCCTGGGCTTGGAATTAGAGAATGCAGATATGAGCTAATGTTGTTTTTAAAGGAGTTAAATTTGTGGGCTGATGCCTATTACTTTCCTTTCCTTTCTAAAGTAGTTTCATACTCTACAGAAAAGACCCCAAATTCATCACCTTAAATTAGCGTGACCATTATTTAAAAACAGGTCCTAAGGGAAAAACATAAGCAAATGTTTAAGAACTAGGACTCTCCAGGAGTCAAAGGGCAAAAGGATCTTTCCTGAGGGAGAGAGAGGAAGGGACTTAGTATACTGAATTTATGTGAAACTTATCTGACTAATTACCTGGCAAAAAACTATTTTTTCTATTTTAGAAACATTTTCCCTTATATTTCTTGAGTTTTCTTCAGGAAAGTGGAGTGCTTTTTTGTCTTGTTTTTGTTTTTTATGAACTGATGTTTCATTTTTAACATGGTCATTGAGTTTCTGATACTTCTTATTGCTAGTAGAAAAAATACTCCATGTTGTTCAAGCAGAGACAGTCGTATCTAGCAAGGAAGGAGTTGCAGTGTTTCCTGCTTACTGGTCAGATAGGGTCTGCTTCCACAAACGCCTAAGTGTAAATGGTCCAGTGGTCCTTTAGGAGACAGTAGGATAGATCTATTATACGACATAGTGTTTTGTGTTTCCACGCTGTATTATGTATAAGCCTGTTCTGCAGCACTGAGCCTGCCTCTTACAAGGGCCTAACAGCTGTGTTGTCTGACCTTTGGCTGGGAGCTTGGGGAAAGAGGGCTTGTGTCTGTTCAGACCTGGGGCAGAGCACTCTGAGGTCTCTCTGCGTTATGCTGTGTAGATGTTAATGAAGTCTGAATCAAGACTTCCTTGCTCCCTAAAATGCTCACTTCCGAAGACAGTAATTCAACCAGCTGCTTGTATAAATGCTTATGTGTACAGATGACATTTTCCTTTGCCATCAAGTTGTGCTCATTAATTAGGACTGATGTAACTGAAGATGACGCTTTCCAATATGAGTTATATAAAAGCTGCTCTTTTTGTCATCATGTTACTTTCCAGCTTGTTTTTTCTTCCTTTTAAATCAGACACAAAAAAATGTTTCTGTTTTCTCTCCTGTTTTACTGTGTGTCATACCGACATTATTGCAAAGCAAAACAATGGTTTGAACAAACGTTTTCACCCTTGATAATAAAGCATTTTGTGTTTTAAGGAAAAGAAATATTTTGTTCTCTGCACTAGTCAGAGTGATCCAACTTGCTTGGCTGCAGGGCAGATCCAGCATTTGCATTATTTCCAGTGTTTTATATTGTGTATGCACACACTTGAGGGCTCTTGGTGCAAGAGGGACTTTCTGTCTCATGCTCTTGCAGCAGCACAGCTCTGTGAGTGTCTCAGGAGGTGTCCCAAAACTCCTGTGGCCTGAACTGGCATATCTGAGTGAAACTGTATTGTGCGCTGTTCATTAATCTCATTCTTTCAGTGTAGAGAAGGAGAAAATGAAAGCAATGTGTTTCCAAAATTGTGAAAAGTATAAAGCTCTGAGGAAAGGACAGAAGCTGAGTTTGTGTGTCACCTACTTGGTGTAAGGATCAAAGCCCTAGGCATGAATGTGTGGTGTATGCATGTTGTTTTTTTTCCTTTTTTCTTTTCTTTTTTTCTTTCGTCCTTCCTGGATGGCAAGACAAGCTCAAATCCTTGGTGTTCCCCTAGAAGAAACATGTAGCAACATGATGTGGATATTTACATTGTAGCTGAGAAGTTTAGGATAAATGTTGATAGTGCTCCTCTGCAAGGCACTCTGCCTCACGTGCTACTCTGAGCGCTTTAATGCAGCACTGCTTGCAGCACTGCTGAGTTGAAAAGGTTGGTTATATGCAACCGGTAATGGAGGGGTAGGGATGTGGGAAACGAGCAGATTTTATCAGTGTCACCAAAGAAAGAAGAGGGGAAAGAGAAGGAATTTAGGGATTACACAGTGTTGACTTGTTTGTTTCTTATTACGTTCAGCGTAACCTCTACGCTTTAGGAATTTTAGAAATCAGTAAAGTACAAATTCTTCTTGTATCTTTGCATAGCTGTTGGTAGGCTACTTTGCTATCTACTTGTAATAATACCTGAATGTAATAGAGATGTTATGGATTTTACTTGCTAAGAAGTTCTTGTGAGTCCTGGAATGGTCAACTGATACTGCCCAAGAGTTTACTCTTGGGTGCAGCATTACACTACGGGTGCAGCAGCAGTAACCTGGGAAAACTCGAGACATGTATAATGACCTGAGATAGCTTATCCTGAAGGTAGCTCGGTTAAGTACATGCCATTACATATTGTAGGCTCCCATTGACTGACAGGGGACTGACTGGTCCCAGGACCTAGGCTGGATAGAGAGTTCTATGGTAGCTAGGTGAGAGAGCTCGCAGTATTCAGCTCTGGGATAAGTGTTTTAGATATGAACAGATGGAGGGTTAGGGCTTAATCCTGCAGCTCTGACTCACACTTAATATGCAGTGTTAATATCCTTGCAATGGGCTTAAATTGCAGTGAGGGAAACTTAGCTTAAATATTAGGAAAAAACTTTCTGATGATAATATAATTAAGTCCTGAAATGGATTATTTAGATAGTTGAGGGGTGTTGTGGAATTCCTGTTGCTAGAGATTTTTAAGAAGAGGTTAGACAAACATCTGCCAGGGTGGTTAAAGCATAATTCATCCAGTATTGGGATTGGTGGGCTGGAACTGGTAACCTGTTCAGGTTCTTACCAGCCCTGTTCCCTGTTACACTGTGCTGTTGTTCTTCATTCATTTGTGACAGACATCTAAACAGACAAGCAGAGAGAATCCAAAGAATGGAGAAAAAGATTATCCACATGTCTTTGGTACCACCAGTCTAAAAAGCAATTACTGATCTTTGCTGAAAACATAGGTAAGAGAACACTTCAATTAAATGGTTTTTTTTTTACCTTCTTTGTCTCTAAGAGAAAATGCAGTGAAGAAAGACATATTAAATTACAATTCCTGTAAGCTTGTCTCAGTTAATACAAGAAGAGGGAAAAACATTTGTTCAATATTTTCTTTGTTTCCTTCATAGAAAACAAGAACCAGAAAGCAAGAGAGAAAGCACTTAATTTTTAGTTATGTTAGAGAGCACAGATATACCTGCAGTTCAGTGACAAATTGGTTTGTAATTCTACTTGCATGCTTCTCATCCTTTGCGCCTCCCGTAAGTGCTGTGACTTTCTCCATCATGGTTAGAGCCGGGTTTAAACAGAGAAGGTCACTTCGGATGTGTAGTGATGGGGCAAATGGTTTCCCTGGCAACATGCATCAGACACATTCCGTCTCCATTGTCTTCGGTTTAGTGTTTGGTGCATCACATCTTAAGGAGAATCAAATGTGTCTGGTTTTAAAACTTGGTAGGTGAAATGAAATGAGAGATTTTTAGTGCAATTGAGTCACTACTGAAAGAGCAAGCAAATCGTGCTCCCCCTGCCCTTGGGAGTTAAGCTAGATGCATTTTTCTCTTATAAACTGCAGGCTGTTAGAGAATGCACTGATGGCTACAAGGGCACTGCAATTCTCAAAATGAGAAAGAAGAACCACAAAAGGCAAGCTGTCTAAAATGCAGAATCAACCCAAGAGGATGTTCTAACAGAAGGAAAAAAAGTAATAGATTCACTATTTTCTTAGTTTTCTGATTTACAGTATGCTTTTTCTTTCCCCGAACTGAAAACAATTTATAACTTAATTGCATGCCTCTGTAATAGGTGACAACATGCCATACTTTCTAACCTCCCAGGCCTCGCACTGCCAGTTATCTTAATATAATATTTGTATTTTATTGGTGCAGTTTGCGACTGTCTTAAAAATGATATGGAATTTTTATTACTCCTTTGTGTCAAGAAAAATCATCAATAGTACTGTCTATAAGTTAGCAATTGTGAAATTCAGACAACTGCTGAAAGAAACTAGAAATACTGGTGAGGCATTTGATTTTTCTACAGAGTAGAGTACAATAAGAGTAATAGTCTTAATATGCTGGGTACCAAAGTTGTGTTAGTGGTCCATTGAGAGGGATAGTAAAAATTTTAAATAAGAACACAAAAAGGTAGAAGCATTCATTAAACCTATCTTCTGTATTTAGGGGATAAACAGCTTAATAGCCATAGGTTTTGATGATGAAATACTGCCTATTCTGATAATGAAGGGAATCATAGGTTTTGTTATAGCACTTTTTTGGTAAAGGACGATGTAGTTAAGGTTCAATCTGAAAACTCTGAATTTCTGACAAATGGAAAAGTGATATGTCTGATATACATGGGTTTGCCATAGGGACATTAACCTGAATGTTGTATATATACAGAAGAGAGATTGTATGACTATAGTTAGCACCCTCTACTCTGTAAATCTAAAATAACTGAGCTAACGAGGTAGTCCTAGAGGTACTGTGGGACTGAGGAGAGAAGAATGCAAGTTGCCTGAGGTAGTACAGCATATGCATAAAGACTTAAATCATTTAAGCTCCTATTGCATTATCAGGCAAAATACTCGGGAGGGTTGAGTCATGCTGACAGTTTCTAGTATTTGGTTATTTAATTAGATAAATCTTAGTTTAGCTACTGACTTGCCTAGTTATTTTAGATGTGTGGGGTATTTAGGTACTTAAGCCCACAGATGAGAGAACTCATGAAGTGGATTTACCCAGGATTGGCAGTCACCTTTTACAGGATTACAAAAGCAACGGTTATTTGTACTGTTTATAATTTAAAAGATCAAATTCTACAGAAGGCATAAAGTAGAAGGATAAATGCACTTTGCACAGTCGTCACAGCAGAAAAAGCACGGGCTGTCGAAGATGGTCATACCTTCCACAGTTCACTTTGTTTCCTATAGACTGACAATTAGTTTACAAGAACCTGCGCTGACACCTGCCACAGCGTGTGTGCGAGTTCTTTGCATTGATTATGTGTATCAAGTCCTTGTTGATTTTTTTATGTTGTAAGTTATGCCATATCTAGCAGCTTTAGAAGAGTGATTTAACGTTTGACAAGATGGGCTCCTATCTTAATTTGCTAGATATAATAAATTCTTTCTCTTCAGTGGTGAAAAATTCAATTGCAGACTTTATTTAAGAAATAAAGTGAGGTAAATTTTGCTGGCTGGGGTTAGCCTAAATTCTTTAATTAATAAATAACAGAAAGATACAAATAATTGCATTAAAGGAACATTGTTGAGAAGGAAAGGTCATTCTTTAGCCTTTAGTTAACAGTAAATATCTTCATGTTTTCTGTTACCTGTTGTGGAAGTACTGACAGAAACCTTAATGTTGATGCTGTGTTGGGTTTTTCCAGTCAAAATCTCTCTACTTCACACCTCAATGGTTTAATATGATCATCAGATTTAGCACAATTACTGTTCATAGGACAATTGATATTGAGATAGCTATATACAGAAAAAAGTTAACCTTTGTTTTGAAGACGTTTATTTAGAGTCAGCCATAATGTCTTGCCATATCTTTGTAGCAACGTACCAAAGTGGAGGTTCAATCCTCCATTTGACCAGTAGTTCTACTGCAATACAACATCAGCTCTCCCATCCTCCAGGTGCATGTAGCAAAAATAATCGCCAAGTTCAGAGATACACATACACACTACTCTTTAGAAAATGGCCATTTTTTGAGTACAATAGCTAAGCAGAAATGCCTTTCCGTTATTCATCATAAATGTTTTCATGTGCACTTTAAAAGGAAGAAATATGCTAATATCTGCTACTTATAATGCTTTCTGTCTTGCCTTTCTAATTTACCATCTCTGTTTTCAGCTGTATTTCCTCCTTAGCCCTGTTCTTTTGAGTATTTTGGGAAGCACAAAGGGAAGAGATGCTAGTTAGAAAGGACTGCTTGGCACGGACCATGCTCTTCTTTTGCCCTCCCTGCTGGTCCTGGGGCAGGGGTGTCCTTGGCACCCTTTTGAGGTCCTAGAAGCTGACACTGAAATATAGTGCATGCATGTGCACATGCATATGTACACACGGTGTGTGTATGTGTCTGTCTCTCACCTGTCCTAAGAATACAAATGAAATCCAGAAGTTGTATTCAGCTGCCTTTGCTTCACATCTGATGACCTATCGTGGTATTACAATTTGGGGGGGAGGGGTGTTTGTTTTTTTTCCCAGTTCCTTTGGTTTCATGTGTTTAGTCTTAATTTTAAAACGTCCTTTAAACTGGTCCTAGTTGTGTTGTCCCTCACAGGAGCTGAAAGATTGTTTTGGAAGAACTGGAAGGAAGAGATGAGTTTTATCGATTTAAGGACACTGTATACTGTAAGAAGAAAATTCACTGTGTGTGTTTGGATCTCTGTCATCTAAAAGCAGGGATAATTGTGACTTTAATCCTAGCAAGTGCCCATCACCTGGGTTACTCAGGAGGTAAAAAGAAGCAGGTATTCGTGACCCCTTGGCACTCCTATTTTACTTAAAACTTATTATAACACCAAAATAAGAAGTAATCTATAAGCTTTGGAAAATAATCATGGTGGAAGTGCATGACCAGTGATCAAAATGTGCAGATCTGACTTGGAAGAAGGCCACAGAAACATTATTACTTGTTGTTTCTTGTTCTTGTCAACCATAGTTGGCCTGACCTAGTTTGGGGGATAGTCTTGCTTCTGTGGGAGCTTGGACTACATAGATTTCATCCAGAAGTCTCTTCTAACCAGAATTCCTGTCTTCAGTGTGTTCATGCTTTCATTTGGTCAGCATTAACAACTGGACAAAATAACTGAAATGAAGGTTCTAAAATTGTGCAAATGAGGTAATTACTTGTTTCTCTCCGCCCTCCCTATGCCCTCTTCAGTGTTTTTGTTAGTTTTGTGTGTATTCTGTTTTACCACTTTTCTAGTTTCTTGCATTAATCAAAACCATAAAGAAAAAAAGAAACTGTACCTACAGTTGTCATTGTTGGAGTATTTCTGATCTGGCATGTGCCAGAGACGAGGCAGTATCTGTTAAAAGGAGGTGACCTGAATTTGACTTAAAGATGCAACATCAAAAACAGCAGTGCAACATTTAGGTAAACTTGCTTTTTGAATTTGCTAGTGAACACTTTGCCTTTGCCTCTCCTCACCAATGTCTTTTTTTTTCTGTGAGAACCTGTGGTTTTGCTTATGCAACATGACATTGATCTTTATAACTCATTAATGAGCTTGTGCCACGGAAAAAAATACTGCATTGCAACTTGAAAGATATTTCTATGCGTTCTCAGCAATACCTTGCACACCAGCATAAGTATTTTAACTCTTCCAAAGAGCTTTAAAAGATGCTTGTTTTTCCTTTTATAAAGTAATTTGGTGGTGAGTTGCCAGTATGTTGTTCAAATTGACACTTCAGTTGTCAAAGAGACCAGATGCTTGTCCAGGTCTGTGTTAAAATTACCGGTAAAGACACATAATGGCAGCATATGCTATAAAGCTTCATGCCAGATAATTTGCATATGTGGGTCCAGCTACCATAGAAACCTGGTCTGAGGTGTGCTCACGCCTCTCTGGGAAGCTTTAGAAACTAATCTACTTCCCTTTTTCCTGCTTTTTCTCAGTTTCTTGAAAACATTAAACCTCAGTAATAATTTTCTTAGGTAAAACGGAGTGTTCTGCCAAAGAGTTAATTAATCCTTCCCCACTAGCTTGGGTCTAAATTTCTGTGACTGTTTTTCAATAATGCTTGACATGGCAGGACTGTGTGCCAAACTTACCACCTATGTCGTCAGCGTTTCACAACTATTTCTTTAACTCTCACAGGCCATTAAACCAGAGGCATTCCTTTACTTTGGGACTCAAAGCAGATCTTTAAATAACTTATGTCTGTAGAAATGAACTGCAGATATTAAGATTTCATAATGGGTACTAGTACAGATCAGTGATTTGTTCTTATGGTGCTCAAGTAATAAGATACACAGACTTGTCCATACTGAATGGCTGGTGTTCTCCAGCGCTGGTGGATCCCCTGTTCCTGATTATCCAGCTGTCCTGGTAAGAGGATCTTCAGAAGTGTGCCACCGCACCCTCCTGCGCTCACCTCCCAGCCACATGGCTTGGCTATGCAAGTTTTAATCCAGCAGGTAGCTGGGCATGTGTTCAGAGGTGTTGAGTATCTTATGGGCCCACAGTATAGATGTAGCCACATACAGCTAAACAGACAGCTGCTTTATTTGCTGATCAATCTTTATTCATCTACAGGCCATCTACAACCTGATTTTGATCTGTGGAACCATCTGAATTGAGACAAGATATAAAAGGGTATTTGTAATTTGGTCAGACTTGTAAACAAGTTACCTCCTCATCCTTTCCCACAGTCAGACTTCCAGACTAACTTTACAATCAGTTTGGTTTTCTTGGGTAGTGTACTTGTCATTACTTGGTCCTGACTTTCTCTTAATGGTTGTATCACTTCTAGATATTAGCAGAATAACCTGGTCAAATATGCCAGAGTCTGAAAGTTACTTGAACTCACTGCCAGAAATATTTAAGGGCTTTTGTTGATGTTTTATGTTTGACGTGTTATATTTTCATTCTCTCTGAATTACACTTAGTGCAGTTTCTGTTTCCTGAACAGTAACAGTAGTATTCACTTGAAATATATAGCTATAGTAGTGACTTCAAGTAGTTCCTGGAAAACAATGAATAAGACATTACATTTAAGTGTTATTTTTAAAATAAATTAGTGTTAAAAGTCGTGATGCTCGTAAGTCAGAAATGCTGTCATGAATTCCTACAGTTCTAAACTTCGTAATGAAATCTGTGACCTTGGAGTTCTTTCAAACTGATATTTTTATTCAAAACCAGGATGCACATTTTTGTTCTTCTTTGTGTTGATGTGTTATTATTTGATCAGTTCTTCTCATAGAAATGCATAGTTTTCTATAGTGAATGGCTTGTTTTGACCATAAAGGTAAGTGTAAATGAATTGAGGAGAAACCCACTACAATACCTGCTTTAAGACATGTTTGTTTATTTTTTTCTTTTAAAGAAAGATGGCGTATATCAATGTGGTATTCTTGTAACATTTTACAGGACAGCATCTATATTATAAGGACTTTGATATTCAAAATTCTCTCTTATTTACAAGTGGTCAAAAAGGGTACTTTTACATTAGTACTTTTGCCGCCAGTTCATTTTGTTCTTTTTAGAGTTTGATCCATAAAACTGATTTTCATCACTTAAATGATAGCACATCTCCATTACTAAGATGATAATTTCAGTCTAGAATTTTTTATTTTGCATTGTAATTTAATATTTCCACATGCTTTCATGGATGTGTCCTAACCTAATCCACTATTTAACTTTTCTCATTACTTCTAGAGAGCTAATCTCTCTTAAATTTTGTCTGCATGAAGAAATTGCAGGAGATTAATGAAAAGTGTGAATGCAAATGATAAAAGGGATTGAATTTGCTGATCCAAGGGGTTTTTTGTAGTTGTCTGTTTCTGGTATAAATGTATTTAGCAAAACTGGTGAAGTGCCCTGAGCAATTAGAGCGTAAACTGCACATTTTGCTTCAACTAATTCACAAAACTTTAGCTGAAAAGTTTAAAATAAACCACTCCTCTGAAATGGAAATATCTGCTTATAATTTTGTACTGATAACTCCATCAGCTCGTTTTCATACCTTTTGGTGACACTGTCTTTGTGCAGTAAAAGCATAAGAGATGAGTGGCAAAATTCTTTCATCTTGATAAGAAGTTCATGAAAATCCATTTTCTTTAGTGGAAAAATGTTCCTGTTTCCAAAGAAAAACACTAAAACACAGTAAGAGATCCTTTTTTCCAGTTGCACGAACTTTTAGCTTCTGATGTTTATCAGACAAAGCAAAAGTATTTCTTGCTTTCAGACCTCTTTTTTATGCTTTTTTTGTTGAATCTGTAACAATAATATAGTAAGGGGAGAGATCTGGGGAGGAGGAAATGGCCTCTTCTCTTCAGCATGAATTATGAGGCTCTGATCACCAGTCTGAAGAACTCAGGCTCTTGAAGTGCTCATCCAGTTCGCTTGTACTTAAATGTGAACCAGATTGCTGCTTTTAAGAGAGCAGTACATTTGTGATTTTTGTACAATATTTTTCCTATTCATTCTATTCATCTTCCTTTTGTAGTTATTCCTATACAGAATGCGATGTAGAAGTAAATGTATATTTTAAAGCAAAAATAAATCGTTATCAGTCATTGTTATGTTAGAGCAGAGTTGCTTTGTATAGATTTTAGATTAAAATTTTGTGCATTTTCCACCAATGTACATTGATCTGTTCCAAAGTAACTTTTCTTTTTTTAAAAGACGCTTAAACATTTGATTACTGTGAAGCTGCCAAGGGACTAAAATACAATCTAGGCTACAGGTTGAAAAGATTTTTCTACCTAGCAGCGGCAAGCAAACAAGCCTGAAAATGGAAAACATTCCCAGCAGCCTTCCTTTAATGGCATGGGTTTTCATGTGGTTGACTATACTGCTGAAACTGGTTCAGAAAATAGTGTAGGGTACTTTGCATCTTTAATTTATTTTGGTACTAAGAAAAAGAGCTGTTTCTTAGCATACGTTACAGCTATTACTGATTAAAAACAACAACAAAAAAATTCTTAGTGGCTGCCCTAAGTTTAGATATCTCTTTTTCCCAAAAGACACATACTATACCTTAAGTTGAATAGATTTCTTCCTGCTTCTATTTATTTTTCTGCTGTCTCTTTTGTATGTGATCAAAAGTGACTTGCAATACTTTTTAAGGCAGAGCTCCCACATGGTTTATGGCAGGCACTTAACTGGAGAAAAGTTTTGATTCTAATTACTTTTACAGGAAAAACTGTACTAATTGCTTTTTCCTTTTCTGTCTTGGTAGATTTCTGTAGGACTCCAAAAGGTTTTTAGGTTTAATAGGTTTAATTACCTACTACATTAATATCTTCAGAAACCATGGAATTTATTAACCAAAAAAACATTACATGCAAATTATACAGTACAAACTTGTAAATGATCTGGAAAAGGAGATGTCGATATTTGGCTGTTTCCATTTATTAGATTGGTATAAGTTCTGGCTAAAAGACCATAAGATCATCTAGTGTGATGCCTTTCTTATGATGGGCCTGTGAGGTTAAGTGAGCTGCTCCTCTTCTGAGCTTGCTACCATGCAGCTCCTTAAAGCCTGGCAGAAAGGCACTAGCTGCCCCTGAGGGAGCACAGAGGGATGGAGGATTCATCACCTCTCCTCTCGTAGTCCCAGGAAAAAAAATTAACCCAACACAGAAGATTGTAAACATTGATTTTCTACATAACATGCTGAGCTGTTGTTGAAAATGCGCCTGTGTTCTTACGAACCAAACTTGAGTTTAATGTTTCAGAAGTAATCTTGTGGAGTGTTTTGACTTGCCTTAATGCAATCCATTCGTGTTATATAATGATTACTTTTCCCTCAGCTTTGCTTACTGTTTTGCTGATCTTTAGCAAGTGTGCTTCCTGGACAAAGCTCTGGCCCCTATAATGCTACAGTTAATTAATGTGCATTTCACAGCAAGAATGGTACTGCAAAAGCTGCAGTAACGAAATAATGGTAGAGCAGAGTGGTGAAAGCAGACTTATTTCATTATAATGTGTTATTTGTTTTACAGAATAAGTATGCATTTTGGCTCTTCCCCCATCCAAGCAGTACACATGACAGGCTGATCCCCCTTTCCCTGGGGGACACATCAGAAAATCAAAATCAAATATGTAATAGAAGTATTGAGGGTTTTAAAAAATATTTCAAGAGCATACAACTTTTTTCTCCCCAGATCCCTGAACAATAAAGAACTGGAGAGGAAGAAAGGAAACTCATTTAGTGTGGTGATAGAAATGTGCCAGAACTGCAAGATGGTCATCACTCAGAATTGAAACAGGTGAAAGCCTGCTTTAAATACAGTACTGTCATGGGGGAGGAGAGAAAGAACCTGTGTCAGTAGAGAACACATGGAAGTATCTACTTAAAAAAAAAATTTGGTTATCTTTCTAAAAATAGCTTTTTCTCCTTCGTAAGTAATTGCTTGGAAAATAAACATAAACTTTTCTTCCGGTTGAAAACTTTTTAGATCATAAGCAGTGTATTAGAATTCTAGAATGTATCGTCTGAACTGCTGGCACTGGCTTTCTTTTAGTGTTTTTTTCATATTAAGCAACTGAAACCAGTGGCTTTATTTTTTGAATCCAAATATGATTTATGCTCAAGTATTATCAAGAGCTGAAGCCCCGTTTTTTCCAGTTCCTAGAATATACTACAAATTCAAAAGCAATTATTTGTTTTAATAAACACTGAGCTGTTTTCAATAGCCTTGCCGAATGTAACTTTGTAAAACTTTCTTTTCACAAGTAGAGAAATGATTCAGTGTTTATGACAGTAGCCCCTGTGTGTGCATGGGTGTGTGAATGACAACTATATTTGTATTTGCTGCCTTTATGTGTGATTGATATAGTCTCTAATGAATCCTCTTATAGGCATATTGTTGAATTCTTGTTCTTGAATATTGTTATTTTTGTAAAACTACTGAGATGCTGGCATTTCTGGAACTAAAAGTATAAGATAATGCACCAGAATAGAGCATTCAATTACACATCAGCTGTTCGGCAACCAGTTATTTTCTCTTTTAACAGTAGCTCCCAACTGTCAATATATCTTTTGATTTTTGGGATGCTTCTTTGAGTAAATTTTTAAAGTCCTTTGTCATGATTAGAGTTTTTATCAAGGGTTCAATTCTGTATCAAAATGTCATTATTTCTTTAAAAGAAAAAAAAAAGCAGTAAGCTTGACTATATCAGCACAATGCAATCACAAAGCATTTCAGAAGTTGTCATGTGATCTCCCCCCCCCCCCTCCAATTATCTGGAAGTTCAGCACCATGCCAGAAAGTCTTCTCCTGCATTTAACTTCTCAAGGACTACTTCATCATTGTGTATCATTATGTCCTATACTTTAATGACCATGATGTTAACCTGGAGAGTGAATAACGTAGTTAATATTCCCTCAGAGGGAAAAATGAATTTACAATGCTGTATCTGTGGTGAGCACTCTAGCTTCTGAGGATCACTGGTACTTCCATAAAGGTAGATGTTCACACTAATATCTATCTGAAATATACAATAGTTTCAACTAAAACTTGGAAATAACTTTGGAGTAATCATTTGGTGAATTCCCCTGTTGGTTTACCTCTCCCTTTCTAAATTCTGTAACTTGCAAATAACGATCTCCTGCATGAAGTATCATATTGCAATCTCTATTTAAAATACTTGCTATGCCTCTGCTTAAATGTGGAGACTCCATGCAGTGAAAGAAATTGGTTATCAGAAAGTGCCACATCAAACTAGTGTTTTGTATTCTACTGAAGTTCCTGCTGCCATACCCTTAAATAACACACATTTCTTTGGGCTGCTTTTGAAAGGAATTAACCAAGTTGGCATGATAAGTTCAGTGGCAACACACAGAAGCTTTATTTTCGGTGTGAGTTGTTCCACTTGTGAACTTGCTGCTAAATCCCAGGTCTGAGCTTTGCTTGATGCTTGCTTTTTCAGTGTCTGCAGGGCTTTGAGCCATGCTTTTAGGCTTGCACTGAGTTAATGTTTCGGTATGCTTTCTGTTTTGTGAGCTTTCTGGAAGGAGTTGGTTGAGCTGTTGTGAGCTTTGTCCAAAGGCTGCTGTAAGGCCAGCTGATGGGGAAAGTCGTCCAGTTAGTTGGTAATCTATAGCCCAATAAGCTGTTCCTTGTGGCTCAGTTCTGCATCGTGTTATTTCAGAGCATGTGGAGTGCTGCAAGGGCATGGCAGAGCTGCTCCAGCCTTGCCTTTGGGAGTCCTGCAGACTGGAGCTCGCTCTTGCTGAGGTTGCCGTGAATCGCATTTCAGCAGCAGCCGCTGTCCCAACTGCTCTAATCTCCTTACTGGCAAAAAATACAGCTCTGCTCTCCAGGGCTGCTGTATTCTGGCACTCCTTCCTTGTTCTTTTATTATTCCTTTTCTCATGGTAGGAGCTACGAACACCACTGTTGTGTCCCTGATGTGGTATGAAGGAATTTTACTTATGTTGCTTAGAGACTCCAAGGTTGTCTTGTAGGTTAAGTTCAGTTCATTTTCCTATGCCCTATAAACATGTCTCTGTCACACAGGCAAGAAATGTACATATTTAAGCACTACTACTAGTAAGTTTTGTGTGCAGATCTGTAAATGTAACAGAACATTCCTATTCCAGCTGCTAGACCAAGCCCAATGGGTCTAGCAGGAAATCCAGGAGCATTAATGTTCTCAACACTGTAGATAACAGTCACAGAAGGGACTGAGGTGACATCCTGTTAAATGGGACACCAATTGGCAGGTCTGGAAAGGGAAGGAGGTAAGAGGAGGGAGGAAGAGGCTCTTCTCTCTCTCAGTAGTAGCTGGGCCTGCTGTTCAGCAATCTAGCTGTTGCTTGAATTAGGTCAGTTCAACTAGTAATTCAGCCTATGCAGTAGAAATGGCTTTGCATAGACAAACTGGGGGACAGTCACTGTTTAGAGCACTTACACACCAAGGCTTTTGTTCCTTGACATATTGCAATGACATTTTCTAACAGAAAGTACGACACAAGGAAGCTGAAAAACTTGAAGGATTTTTTAAAATTACTTTCTTTTCTTAACATTGCTATGTAGGTCTATAACATTTGAAATAATTCATATCTTTCATCTCTTTAGAAATGAGAGATTTATGGATAGAAGTAGAGGGTGAGCTTCTTCCCCTCCTTGTCTGCCTGCAGGTGCATGTTGCGGTTGGGAAGCGGTCCAAGCCCAGTGCAGTGTTAGCTCTGGCTAGCTTGGGCCATCTGCCTCTGCAGCACTAGCGGCAGTTTGGTCTTGCTCTCTGGGGAAAGAGCCTCTTGGTATGTAATGTGAACTCTTCACAACTTGTTTATGACCAGGTATTATACCTTTCTTGGTTGAGAAAACACTTGGACAGAGATGAGCTATAAATACAGTTTGTGATTTATAGAGCTCCTCTGAACGCAGGACAGGTTGTACCACCAAAATGATCTAGATCTAATCGTCTGAAATAGTTTCTCCTCTTGTATCTTGTCATCGCAACTGAGATTATTACATATTCTTGCCATTGAGTTCTGGTATTACATTTTCTACAAATACCTCTTTCTGAGGCCTTAAAGTTCCTCTTGATGGCCTGTCACAGATGTGTTAGGCATTCTTCGAAGGCAACAAACTGTGAAATATACCGGTTAATGTTTTCCCCCATGTTTATGTTCTTTCCAAACAGTTACTGATGATCTCTTTAGCCACAGAAGTAGCAAAGTGCTACCCATTGTGGGTAGGTGGAAGGTTACATATTTTACCTTTCTATTATTGTGTTTGCAGAGGATGACAGTATTTAAAATCGATAGACAGCAAACAGGAACCTCAAGTGAGAAAAATAATGCCTAAAAAATGGTGACCACAAGTGAGTTCCCAGAGCAATTTTTTAAACATTCAGAAAGCTTCTTTGTTCCTTTTAGCATGTTTCAAGGAAACATCATCTTTAGGAATCTTGCATTCAGAGCTGTTGGTATCTTTCTCAGTAAATGATACATTTTTTAAAAATACATTTTATATTTTGATACAACATATGTGCAGTTTTCCATACTGAAATACAGTGTTATAGTGTATAGATACAGGAATAGGGAAACAAAGGGCCTTTGTTAGGCCTGAAGGACAGTTGGCATTTGACACAGCACCCACTGCATATGAACCAAATGATTTAGTCTGGCACTTAATTTGTTTTGTATTTGTCAGTCACTCCTGATGCTCTGTCATTCTCACAAGCTTCCCAACAATTGATGTAGTTTGTTTATGAGAGGAAAGTATTTTTCCTGTGTACTGATGGGAGGGAAAAGCCTGATGGTGAACAGAGCTGAAACACCTGCCTTGTATGGGATAAAGCATCCTCTTATGGGAAGCTCTGAGCTTCTCCCCTGCAATATCTTTCAAGCAACTCATTTTTTGCACCTCTGGAAAGGAAGAGAAGGATCTGCTCCTCCCTCCAGATTGAGCAGTCACGGCTCTCAGGAGGCAGCATCTCCTTGTCCTTCCTGGGCCTTAGTGTTGCAAATCACCTGCTGAAGATTTTCAGCAGATGCCGACTATTCTTCAGTAGATTTTTGCCTTACCAGCCCAATGAATAATAAAACATTATCTTTTAGCTCTGTGAATTTCCAAGGCTCTTTGATAGTCCTGATCTTTGTTCAGAAGGTATTAATGATATTACCTTTAACATGGCTTAATTGTTGCTGTACCGTAGACATCCAAGGCCTTAGAGCTTTATGAATAGAAAGGAAGTCAGTTTTATGCACATCTTAGGTGCTATTATCCTCCTAGCTAGCATTCCACAAATGCATACTTTCACAAGTTATCAAATTACTTGATTAAGTAGACTAGAAATTTAATAAAGATGTTAGTCAAAAGAATTACTGCTCTATCTCTTTGTAGAACTCTGCTCCTGTGGCTCTGTAGTCATTGAAGCTGATGGAAGAGGAGAAATGAAAAGATATAAAAAGGGTTATCGCAAATGTCTGAAGTCCTGTAACTTACTAGGAGCAGAATTCATAATGGGGTGGTGCAAAGCGTTTGAACAGCAGTGGCTCCTGGAGCTTCCCAGTGGGGCTGTGTCTCCTGCCATATGGGTGCTCTGCCTGCTGCCAAGAGCAGTGGCTTGCATTTAACTGCTGTTTGTACCTTTTGGCTGTGATGGGACTCTAAAGACTCCCAGTGTGGGGTTTAATTTTTTTTTTTTAAACTAAAAATGAAGATAATTCATTATTTTGTTCTACATGGCACAGAAATGCAACTTTTCAGTGCAGGAAGATAAAGATCATTGTCATTGTTAAGAGAGTTTGTCAGTCAGATGTAAGCCTTGATGGTTTCATCCTCAACTGGTGTTTTTCATTACTGAAAAGTGCACAAAGCAGGTATATGAACTAGCTTCAAGAGGGAGGGGGAAAATGGTATCATTTTTAAGCATTTTTCTGTAGCATGGCTGCAGCTTAGACTTTGACTTGTAAGCACAGGTGTTGTTCCGGGCTGTACAGTCCTGAAACCTTAAACTTCTGAATGTTTTTTAAGAGCTTCTTTCCTTCTTGGAGAGTGACTGCATACTCTCACCTCTAGAAAATTTAATGTTTTTAAAGGGCCTTGTCCTTTCTATTCCATAGACATTCAACCCCTTCCAGAGTAAATACAAACACTTTTTCCCTTTTTAAGTACAATGGAACTAAAATAGAGTTACTTGGTGGGATTTTTCCCACCCCTGGCAAGACATTACAGGGTCTTGCCCAGTCAAGGGGTTGCTTCTACAGAGAAGCTCTTTCTGAAGGCAAAATTAATCATATTATTCTCCATTTAATATAAATATCACTGTCAGCTTCCCAAGTCGAGTTAGGAATAGCTCTTTAATTATAAACTTGAAGGGTACGGTGCTCATCCAGATAAGGGAAAAGAATTTCACTTGGAAATTAAACACTAGCAGTCAGACTGGAATAATATAAATACATGTCATTTGCATTGGCTTATAGCATGGACAAATCATGTTATTTCCAAGTTTAGCACACGTGTTGTTACATGGCTCTACAGATGCTATATATCAAAGTACACGATAGTCCACTGTACTGGGCTAAAACAGATTATAGGTGTTGGGATAGTGAAGAAGAGGTCACTGACACAAGGTTTAGTTGTGTTTAAAAATCCAAAATTTAAGATACAAAGTCAAGGGCTCTTCATATATTTCCATATAATGAATGCAGTAGGACTTGAATAGTAATACAATACTATTTTTTTGTAAGGCCACCTACAATTAATATCCGCATTGCCAAGTCTTGCTAGCTGAAGGCAAGTGGAACAAATTTGGACCTTGCTGCAGGAGCTCTTCCAAAAACATGACGTATGCATGCTTTCTGCATGTTTTCTGTAAGGGAAATGGGAAGAGAAGGAGAGATTCTGCATACAGTACCTCACAGACTAGAAGGAAATGTGCTGGGCAGTAAAGCAGAAGATCAGCAGCTCTCATGTCAGCTCTTCCACTAACTCTAATTCATATTTCTGCTATTGCAAGCAGTGCTATTAACATTAATACAGCATGATCCCACTGACATCAGAGAGAGTCATTACCATCCAGGATCAAGCCATAACTGGGTGAGACTCTTCATTAGTCCTGCTAAGTCACTGGGGGCTCCGCACTGAACTCTGATGCTGAAGTCTGTGAAGTCAAGTCCTGCTTAACTGAGCTGTAAGAAGCTTTTCTCTTGGAAAAAATCACATCTTCCCCATATTCTTTCTACAGAAATATAATGAACTGCTATTGGAGTGTCAACCTGATAACACATAACTGACTTTGTTCCTGTTTTCCTCTTGGTGTGTTACATTAGAGAACAATGGGAGCAGTGATGTATTTCACTGTTTACTTGGCTATATTAAGAAGGGATTAATGGGTTTAATTAGATTAATAAAGCTAGCCCACTTAATAAAAAATCAGCTCTCCCCAAGTTATTAAAGTAGCTCTCAATATTCCTTTCCAGCCCTTAGGACTAGCAATTGGGACCCATGGTCTTAGTCTGAGAATTACTCTTTTGCTCTCTATGCTGCACCCACCTGCTAACAGTGTTTCATCCAACATGACGAACTTTTGACTTAAGGTTTGGTTGCTGGCTAAATAAATAAATATACACACCCCCCCCACATGTCTGGGTATATTTATATAACGTATTTTTTATCTTTGTATAAACGTACATGTAGTTTATGTTAGACAAGTACTTGATTGGCATCACTGTGGTATAGGAAAAATTGAGGACAAAATTTTTTGTTTCCATGAGCATAAAATTACATATTTATCCCAAGTTAGGGACAATATTAGTCCTAAGGGCCCAGTAAAAATGCATGGCTTTAACAGAAGATGGCGGTGAAGGGGAGCATTTGTTATCCTTCACCATGCTCTAGCTGTTTTGTACTCAAGAGCATTACACACTTTCTAGTGCACTTGCTCCTGCTCTGTTAGTAGCTATTTCTTTAGGTGGAAAAGGGAAGATAATGTAGGTGTAGAGAATAATAAAAACCTAGTCTTACATTAATTACTCAATTACTTAAGTACTAATTACTTAAGTACTTGGACCAAGTGCTACGAAAAAAAGCTGGGTGGAACTTTGCAGAAAACGATCATGTCAGCAGGATTTAGGAAAGAAAACCTTTCAAAGACAGAAAGCAGAGAAGACAAAGGGAAAAGACTAATTTTCACTTTTCATGATTTGTTTTGCAGAATATCACCACTTAAGAATGCCTGGAGAATACCCCAAATCAACTTTTCCAAATTTGGCATCTCCAAATCTTGCTTGGTTGCTGTGGTTCCTGTCAAAGGCTGCTGGCCCAGTGGGAAAACACCAGCGGTGCTGGGGGCTGGCCAGGCTGGGGAGTGAGAGGACAGGTATAGCTGCCACAGGTGCAATCTGCCTCAGAGCTTTTCTTTCAAAGTTCAGCCTTTGTCACCCCACTTTCCACAGTTGCTTTGTGACTTCCCTGGTTGTTTTTCAGACTTTCAGATCACGCACAAGATATTTATTTCTGGAGACAATAATCTATTTTTAAATTAATAGAGTGATTTCAGGACCTGTGCATTATGGCTTTGCCCAACTTTTGAAGAAATTGTTGCTAAGCTATTATCTGCTGCAAGCATAAATAAAACTGTAATATTTGCCGTGAAAAACCCTGACTTCTGAAATCTGACTGCCTGTGGGATAGCCAGTTTAAAATCTAGGAAATAAGGTGAGAAATCTTCTCATGAATAGATATTGAGCCCCCCTTAGGTATCATATTGTAGGAGGAAAATGAACTCTAACATATGCATTATTGAGCAGCTCATGTCAACTTTAAATAAAACACTCATCCTTGTGTCATATTTCATTCCATTATGTGATTATTTGGCTAGTGATACATAGTATATCTGTTGTTACAGGTTACAACAGAAGCACTTGTAAAAGGTTTCCTTATTACTGTGTGAAGATTTCATAAATAAATTCTGCTGTTTGTGCTAGAATGAATGCTGAACCTATTGTTTCTCTCTTTGTTTGTTTTTAAATATTTAAGGATTCTAAAACCATTAGAAGAAACTATTATTCAGTGCCTCCTCATCTTTTATCATACTTGTTGCTTCCTTTGAAACTTATTGCTTCTGTAGTTTATAATTACATTTCACTAACACTTGTGTGTTAGATATTTTAAATGAGATTTGAGCCTCCTAAGCAATGAATGGCAGCTGGTAGGAAGAGTCTCTGAGAAGACTTCATTTTGGGATTGGTTGGAATGAACAAGGGAACTTCTACAGGACCAGGCAACTAACTGATTAGAAGTGAGCTTAGGCCAGATCACTGTATATTTTATCTCTCTTTCCAGGCAGAAATCCACTGACATCCACACAGATCATGAGCAAAAGTAAGAATAAGTTCCCAGTCTGAGCACAAAGATTGGTTTTAATTTTTTATCTATTTTTCAGTTGAATTAGAAAAAACAAGTTTTCTTTTAATCAGCTGTACTTTGACTATAACTCAATTAGTAGATAGTGTGACTAAACTGCTCTCTTAAGAGGTTGTACAGATTGCTATTTTGGGGAAAGAGGCTGTATCTTGGAACACTGTTTTTTGAGAAACAAATTTATATGTACTCTTCGGGGAGCCAATCTAGTAACAATCTGTTAATTTCTGAGAAGCTGTAGCTGTTACATTTATACATAATGGATGAATAGAGGATTTGCATGAACAGCTCTGTATTTCATGTGTTCCTGCATTATTAATGCAATACGGATCACTAAGAGGGACAAACTGCTCTTTCCATGTTGTTTCCTCCCATTGCAATGTACATCAGAAGCAGTCAAGCATTCAGACATCGATGTTCCTTATACATTACGCTCTGCCTTGGAAAAGGGGAGGATGGAAGTAGCCATGGCCTGGGTCTGCAAATAGTAGAAACAGTGGGATTCATGCTTGTTATTAATATTTATGAAAAAATAAACATTAAGGAATTCTTTATTTTTTTATGCATTGTGCCATCTCTCTTGTTGCTGCCTGCATTTAAATCTAATTAATTTATGTATGTTGCCCTTGGTATTTACTTAGATTTAGTTTAATATTAACTTGTGCCCATTGTTTGTACTCCTGGCTGCATTTATAACAATGAAAATTACATCAGATCCCAAAATTAACAATATTGGGCTGTAGCAAAGATCAGTTCTCTGATTGTCAAACATGGTTGTCACTGTTATTTTTATAATTTTTTTTAAGGTATTATAATTGCTTTATGGGCAAACAAAAAGATTGTCTAAAGCCTTATGGATTTAACAGTCCAAGCCCTGACTCTCAATGCTGGCTTGTGTGGGCAGGCTCATACTATCTGAGATTAAGGTCTAGCTGTATATGACCACATGCAGTCCTGGAACCTAATTTTGACTTCAGGGAGTATCAGAGTGGATGGAATGGTGAAAAATAGATAGAATAATATAATATTAAGAAAGGTGTATGTATGTAAAGTATCCTGCAACCCCCCCCTCCTGCAACCCCCCCCCCCCCACACACACACACATATCTTAAAGACCACAATCCCCTACTGTGTGCAGACAAGGGCTTGTCTGTTTTCTGAGAAACTTCCTCAGTTTCTCCCCCCATGGAGTTTTCACTTGTACCTATGTGTGTATTTATGGTTTACGGGCACAAAGCCATTCCATGTGGCAGGATTAGATAAGCAATTAACACTGCAGACTAAAACAAACGTCAACCCAAAACAAATGAAATCTGTAAAATTTCTCAGTTGCTTAGGATCCATGGTGACTGACTAGGTTATAAATTCAGGCAAGTGCTTGTCCACTTCCTCAATTCCCTAATGGTCAATATGATGCCCCAGAGGCATGTGAGAGCTCAGAACAATTCCTCTAGGCAATATTAAAGCCAGCTCTTGAAACAAGCTGAATCTAACCTTTTTAGAAGTGTCCTTTTGGTCATAAGCATCACATTCATCTTACTGAGAAACTGAGCAAGCCAGGGGCAGCCTTCTTCCTCTGTGCGCCTTCCCCAGAGAAGCCTGTAGAGAGGAGGTGGAACTCCAGCTCTGCAATGAAGGGTGCTGATCATTGGCAACATGATACAATGATACAGGAGCAGCCCATGGTGGATCTAGGTTAATCTTGTGACAGAAACATAACAAAAGCAGAGCCCTTCAGCCCTGTGTAAAGGATCTCAAAGCATCAGAATTTTTATTTCCTAGCATGACCTTGGGTCTAGGAGATTGAAGAACAATATGGTGATTTAACAGCCCATCACTGTCAAAATTCTGCAGCCAAAACACCAGTGTTTGAATTGTATCCCAGGCTATTTCTAGATCTAACAAAGGGAACAGGGACAATGGATCCTTCTCTGTTACTGGTAGGACACAGAGACTGCCTTAGTTTCTTTGATAACAAACCTGTGCTGTGCATATACAAACAGCTGAACAAAACTCTCCATTAGAAAAATATTCTGTTATCTGTTGTTCTTAGAGAGGATGCTTGTGAGTGGTTGTATAACATCTGTTTCACTGAGATTTCCCATTTTCTGAGTTTTATCTAGCTGGAAGACCCTGAAGAAGAATTCAATATACTCAACACCAAAATTTCTTTGTCTGTCTTAATGTCAAAATATACAAACACAAAAAGGCGCTTTTAAAAAGATTTTCATGAGCTCTTACAGTATTGAGTTACAAGTAGGAAAACCCAAATCACATAAAAATAGTAAAAGAGGATGATGGGTAAAACTACCGATGCATGATTTTTGTAATAGAAAGAAATTCTATTTGTATTTGAAATGTAATGTCATTTAGAGGACCTCTGTGTAAGAAATACAGCCAAACATGTTACATTGTGTGGGATATCTATCCATGTGCAATTTAGAAATTTTGGATGACAGTGCAAGAGTTTGTTTTGAAATGTTTTAGATCATGAAGTGCCTTTAAATATCCACTCCTGTTGACAAAGCCTACAGGATGAATGAAGAGATTGACTTCAGTGTAATGGTTGTACTTTGACCCAATAGCTGATGTGGTGGCTATTGCACATTCCGGGATAGGGTTTAAAGAATGGAATTTCCCAGGAAAATGGGCTGCAGGTGACAGGAGATAAGTCCATGGAGTAATCCTTACTGAGCCATACGGCACACCCAGGGCAGGAGCACGAGGGATGGGGTGTCAGTGGAGGCAGAGGAGTGTTACTGTAAGAGCAATAAACTGAGGGAAGACGACTGATTCAGAAAACAGCCTTTGAATTTCAGGAAAAGATACCAAAGAGGGATCCAGAATAGTAAAGAAACTGAAAGAAGGAAAGAAGTATAATGGAATATCATTTTATTTTACCGGCTTACTGTGTTAGTGAAAGGAATGAGAGCAATTAAGGAAAGGGAGTGAGAGAGAAGAAAAGAGACAAGGAGAAAGAACTAACCAATCAAATATGTGATTGACAAAAAAAGCATATGACTGACAGATATGAAGTTGGAACTTGGTAATAAATCAACATCCTGTTATTGCCCTGAATGCATGAGATTTCTGTTTAGGCAAAGAAATAACGTGGTATTTTTCTGTAGCTTAATGTCTTTCATGATGACATCTCCTGAATTCTTGCCTGCCCTCTTGATCTAAATAATATTTTGAAACCTTCATTGCAAACACACTTGGATTTTTCTAAGAAATCAAATGGGTCTGTGACAAGAGGAGGAAATGGGATCTGTCAAGGTAATTGCCATAGACTCAAATATAAACTTGCTTCTTAAATATCATACTTATTTCTGATTCAGCAAGATATTTAACTCTACTTAACTTTTGTCAAAGTGAGTATTTGTAGTGTATCAACAGTACCATTCACCTGCCTCAGGTAACGGCATGGACCAAAGTACTGTGCTGATTTGTGGTCTAAATTTTGCAGGGACGTTAACAAGCATAAACTCCTGTTTATTTCCCCCCTGAAGACCTCCTTCATTATGAAGCTGGAATGGTAGTTTTCAGTATCTGAGAAATGATTCTGGATGTTGTTTTTCTTCCCACATTCTCTTCTGGCTTTTTTTTTTTTTTTTTTTTGGCTTCCTTTGTCTCTGAATCCCAACTGGTTTTAATTCATGAAAAGCCACAGCTATTTCATCTCTCAAGATCTGCATTTCAAACACACCATCAACTCCGAATCTGTGGAAAGCACTAAAGAGGGGAAAAACAAACAACTCCACAACCCAAAAGCTTTCTTCCCACTGTGCCTGATTAGAGGTTTTGAGTGATTGAACTTGATAAGCTCTGTGCCACCCATGCTGTCAAAGAAAGCTGAACAAATGAAGGCATTTAGTTTGATTTTTTTCTTCTAATTAAAGTAATAGTGAAACTTGTTTACACTGCAGCTGGTCTCTTGTTGCTCCTGTAACTGGTGAAAAATAGACTATTTCTTCATTTTGATTTCCACAGTGGTCTTCTCTCTTATGTCCTCTGTAGAACAATTTTTTTTCTGCTGTTGATCAATGTGTAAAAGCTGTCTGTCTAGTGCCTATAAGAAGAAAAGTGTGAGGGGGATTATTTTTGTTTTATTTCTGTGTCATTGGAAGCGTCAGCATATATATATATATATATAAAAAAAAAAAGTTAGTTGGCCTGAAAGTTGACATGGAAGGAAGTAAATAAGGAAAAATGTAAAGGATACTCATTTCTAGTTCCCTGTCTTGTGGTGGTAATTACCTGAGTCCACAGGAGATCAAGATGATGAAAACAAATGCTTGCCAGGAACTTCAGGTTTTCTGGATTAAAGATGAAAAAGGAGTATGTAAGGCTGCAGCTCTGACTGCTAAGTAGTTCATGCTGGACAAATTTCATTCAGAAATGAGCAGAAGTTTTGGCAAGACAACAATATAGACCTAGTGTGTGAAGTAATTCTTAAATTTTCAGAAATGGTTTGGCCTATACTATTTTCAAGACAATTCTCAGAGGAGAATTCTGACCTGTTGTACTACTGCAATATTAAAAGTTAGTTCTGCACAGAACCAATGCTAACCTTGGCAAAATTCCTGTTTTTCTTAATGTGCCTAGGCTTAGCTCAGAGTTGCCTCAGACTAATTATGATGTTGACTGGTAGTTCATCCAATGATATTTGCTTTTTAAGACCTGACTATTCCTCCCCACCCCCCCTGGAAAATAAAGGGAGATTTTGTGGATAAAATTACATGAGACTTACTCATGTCAGCTGTAGACTGGATGAATGTTCTCAGTTCATATGGAAGGAAAAGGAAAGGGTTCTGTTACTAGAGCATTTAGATGTGCAATTTTAAAATAATTTAGTTTTCTTGCTTATGAAAACTGTAGTAACTCAGATTCATTTGTTAGTTGTGAGTAATTGTGTGATGGGGTGTTTAGGGTGGGGAAAATAAAAGATGTAAAGATAAGGGTAGCTCTTAGGGTGAAGGGGAGGGGGAGATGCATGAGACCTTGAATAGTGGCAGTTTTAAGGTCAGGTCCTACCTTTCTTATTTATGTTAAATCCTGCTGAAGGCAATGGCCTATTATGTAAAGCAAGGAGTTCAGTGATCGCAATCAGTCAGTCTTATATCCAGGGATGTGGGAGTATTTCCCAGCTCCTGGCTCAAGTGTGCTTTCTGGTCGTGTCCTGAGTTTTTGCCAGAAAATAATCTGGGTATGCATCATTTTCCATCTCTTCTCTGACATTCAAATGTCCTGATAACCTATCTTAACCTTCCATAGAAAGGAAGCCCTAGATGTGTAGGTGGGAAAGAAGTGCAGTGTATGAGCAAGGAGTCAAGATGATGGAGAGCACAGGCACTGATTCTATGACAAATTAGAACTGCAGTCTAGATATTGCCATAGAAAACACCTTTTCACAGATTAGTGGGATTTCTGAACTAGTTTCTCTTTCATAAACTAAGGGTGTACATGTGAATGATTTTATTCCCATGTTCAAAATTTCTCTATAGAAAGGAAGAGAGCTGGCCATGCAACTTCCAGATTGTATTTTCTGGTTCTGGATTGAGTGGAAATGTTGAACTAGTTAATAATGTGTTCTGCAGGATTTCGGTGACAGAGACTGTTTGACAGCTTGTTTAAGTTTTGAACAAATAATTCCTATCTTTCACCCCTTTTCCTTGAAGTTTACTTAATCCTAAAATACAAAGTTGGTTACAGGGTTCCTCTTGCTAAAATAAGTGCACACTGGTGTCATTACAGCTGACCAACAGTCTATGAAATACCTACTGCTTTTTGATTCCTAATATGTGTCACAAAACCTGTGTCTGTAATGCTTACTCACAAGTTAAGACTGCTGGCCTACACTAAAGCTTCTACCATACTGCTTCCCTATACAGTAGCAGCTGTTATAGAGGATGGATAGCCCCACGTTCTGGCTCACATATGCACTCCCATGTCAATCCTTCTATCTACCTAATGTGCTCAGATTTTAGAGCTGGCAGTTCAAGGTCAACCATCTAATGTGGTGTTAGAGGCTTGAACAACAGAATCTCACCCTCTCAACTAGGACTAGAAACCTCTGTTCAGACCACAAAATGCAAGAACAAGCACAGTAAAATACATGCTGTTAAGTAAAAAAAAAAAAAAAAAGCTATGTTCAAAGTTCTTATACAAAAAAAAGTGCCCAAATATCATTTATTATTCCATGGTATCTTTGGTTACAGTTGTAGTTAATGCTGCTTTTACAAAAAATAAATCATCAACCAGTCAATCATCAATCATCAAGTAGTCTCCACTGCACCTCTTCCCTAAATATAGGAAACAGCAAAGTAAATAGGTCAGGTAAACTTGTTTAGTTACCTGCTTGTAAAGCTACCCAGGTACAAGCACATCCTGGAAGTGGAAGTATGCATTGGTGAGATCAATGCAAATGCCATCTTTCTTCCCCTCTTCAAAATCAGACTCTAGTATCTGGTATAGTTATATCAGGAATTTTATGTTTGAGTTTTGGGGGACACTGATATATTGTAACCCTACACCTAAGTTAGTAGCTGTCTCCACAAATTGTGGATGGAGGCTGGCCCCTCAGCTTCAGCCCTCCTTTTAAACAGTAATAAACAACCCCATGCAGCAATACAAAGCATTTGTCCTCTGTCAGTTCCACTGGTTGCAATGTGTGTGTGTGTGTGTATTTAAGTTGACTCTTGTCCTTGAAAAGCTCTGGAAAACAATATTGCCATCTAGGAAACCTCTTCTGGAGAGGCCTAGACCCAAGGGGTGTGTGCCTCCCACCCAAAGTCCTTAGTTAACCTGCCTCTTTAGCTAGAGCAGTAACATTTGTGAGTGTTGTATTTTCCTTTCAGTTTAAATGTAATATCAGCATGATGACCTGACATACCATCAAATTTGAAGTTCAAAATCTTTTTTGACACTAAATACAGGGAATCTGTGAGGCCACATCCTTATATGTGTCTTGCTTTACAAAAGCAGAATGGTCTCCTTTGGCCCATGGATTTCTTGCTTTATACTGAAGTTCTGCAGTACTTAACAAGCACATTATGAATCTCTGAGTGAAGGAAGTTACTGCTGATTTTTCGTTCTCCTAAGAGTATTTATTCTAGTTATTACTACGTAACCTCAGGGAGGAAAATGGTTGAGTTTGTTTCTAGTTTCTCAGTTTATGGCATCAAATCTTGGTCAGACAGGTGAAGTAAAGGAGAGGTGATGGATATGGGAGATGTGGCATGGATTTATGTCTTTTGGATGTACATTCTTCTCCTTGTGACACCTGGCTCATTTTAGAGCTATTCTGAATTGCAACTGTACAGTTTCTTCCCTTGTCTTGATTGATGGCCAACTCTAGGGTCGTCTGTTCTGGGCCCGACTCTGAGCACTTTGTAGATTCAGAGGCCAAACCCTTGTCTTCAATACTTCTTGCTCCTGTCCCTTTGACATTGTTAGGTTAAGCTTATGCTGATGGGTTAAGCTACTCCAGTGGTGTTTCTGCAAAATGTAGGATATGTGTAGTCTTTCTACATGAGACTTTCATGACTTTTGCTTCTCCCATGCAGAACCATGATACTCTAAAGGTGTACCAGTTCCCTTGCATCAGAAGAAAATAGGGAGGATTGTCCCAAAACAGTGAAAACCCCTTCCCCTTTAGGTCTGAACTTTATTTTTAGGTTGTTTTGCTTCTCTTAAATATAGCTAGTTGTGTGTTGTTGTTTTTGTTTTGTGTTTTTCTTTCCCAGGTTCAAATTTCCAGACAGAAGATGCCAGTTACTACTGCACCAAGAAAATGGGAAAATTATACAGTACCTAATGTTTTTAAAATAGTTTTCCTCACTAACTGTAATAATCATGTGAAAGTTTGAAATAAGCTATATTTTCTAGTTTACTTTCCATTCTGAATAAATGTTACTGTGTTGCTTCAGTACTGTTCAAGATGCTCTGATAGTGTGTAAGGGAGAAGTTTTTAAAAGTAATCATTCTGCATCCATATTCAGACGTATGCTTGCTATACAAGGAGTTTGTATATAGGTAGAAGCACAGGTTTTAATGAGTTTGGAATTATTTTACAAGAAATGCATGATGAGTTTTGGATGAAATGCTGAATATACAGAAGTGGATGATTCATTGACTTCAACTCTTAAGTTTGTTTCTTGATCTTGTTTGATGTAGAACAGGGTATACAAAATGTAACATACTGCTGCTTAGTGGCTGGGGTCTGTGTACAGTCTGTGATTTCCATTATAAATCCTCTTGGGTTGATTCAAACAAAACTGCCATTAATGTGAATGAGAGCTGTGACCAAATCTGTCAGGATCAAGCCCTTCTGCCCACCTATGTTTACAGCATTCCTTTAATCATGCTTGTGAACAGGAACAATTTGTTCTCTCTAGACTAAAGCAGTTTATTTTGAAAAATACTGTCTTTAAAACTCCAGTGTTTAATTTTTGCTCTGAACTATGAGGCACTGGAGAAGTATGTTAATCCTGAAGTTTTTCAGATGTTATTATTATTATTATTATTATTATTATTATTGTAATACTGACTTGCCCAATGGTGAATAATGGATTTTTTTTAAAGGTTAAAAAAAATACTAAAACTAACTCCCAGATACTTAACCAGCAATCAGTTGCAGTACATGTCATCAGAGACATAACACACTAGACACTTGCAAGGTCTGTCATGGTACTATGTTAATATGTTACACTGTAAATTCTGTAGTTAACATTGTGACATTCATAGCAATTAATCAACACCTTATTTAATACGTGGCTATTTCCATGCCTTTTCAGTGCAAGAATTGTATTGATTTTAAAGTCCCATTTCACCTGAGATTAATGTGAGTGTTTTTTCACATTCTGGATCTAAAAAAGTGAATTAACTGGATGCACGGTTAAATATAATGATGTGTCACTAATATTAGTAATGCTAAGCTTAGTGAATGGACGAGTCCTAATGAGAATCCTATTGATCAAAATGGACTGGATGAAATACAAATTGGGGAACTGTAAATATATATATATAAAAAGAGCAAAGTAGAAATTTGAATATCTAGTGTTTTTTTCCCTAATGCAAAAAACAAATTTCTCCACACCAAATTATTTGGCAAAAATTTCATGAGAAACTCAGATCTAACACTAATTAGGACTGCTTCTGCTTTGGCCCTTGTTATTGAAGGTTCCTGGAAACCAGTCTTAGTGCTGATAATCATATAAATGAGCTACTCTAATGCCAGAGAGGTTTTCACACTGTACCAACAACGTTTTCAAAGTACTTTTTCAGGATATACTTGTTAAGGTACTGTAAGGTCTAGACTTCTTTTAGTCCTAGTTGAGTAACTAAAAGAGTTTTAGGTAAGATATTGGAAAGGAGTATCCTGAAAGTTGTGGTTTCATTTTTTAACAAAGCTGTTCTGACTCTTTCAAGCCTCACGTGATTCTTGAAATATTAAAAAACAAGCAAACAAGCAGATTGCTGTCTTCACTTTGCTGAATTAGGCCACATCCTTATATATAAGTCTTGCTTTACAAAACTGCTTTAAAGGAAGGGAAGCTCTATGAGTAAATTCAGACACAGGCCTGAAACCGTATATGAAAATGTGGTCACTGAATAATTTCAGCTCAGTAGTAATCTAAAAGTATTTTTAATACAACTTTCTGAAAATGTTCTGTATATTTTCATTTCAATGATTTTCTTATTCTTTCTTGTATTCCGGAAGTGTACATTCAGCCCATCAGTTGAGAAATCAAGAGGCAGGCAAAGTTGTATGTTACTGTTGAGGACAGTGCTCTGAAATAAGAACATAGCTAATTGTTGGGGGATTTGGGGCAATGAATACGTGGAAAAAATAGAAAATGCACGTGGCAAAATGAAGGTTAAGTTGATGTGGGCAAAGCTGGTGAAGAATAAAGTTAGCTCTCAGTTCTTTTCAGTTTCTTTATGAAATCTCTTCAGTCATTCTGCCTCCGAATTACTGGTAATAATTTTGATATTTCATTGTATGTTAAATCTTGGCACCTAAAGCGTTAAGAAAACACTTAACATATCACTGTATTTAATTATAGTGTTAGGGCTCATATGCCTACTTGATATTTCTCTATAATTATCTATATGAAAAAAGATGTATCATGGTACTTGAATATAGATTAGAAACAGAATATGGAATAGTTTGTTTTCACATCCAATGATAAGTGCATAGGTGCATAGCTGTTTATTTAAAACAGAAATATATTACACAGATTTGTCTTGCATAGAAAACGAGAAACTTTATTTAGAGAACTTTGAATATAATTTTCTCTTCAGAGAATATAAAATATCCATACAAATTTCCAGAAAGTACATGTGATCCCATGTATCTTTCACCATCCCATATTCTGTTATTTTAATTAATTAGATAATCAGGATAACAAGATGGAAGAAAGTAAGGTGGAATAACTGAATTTAACATGCACTAGATCTAGGAAAGAGAGAAAATTTTGGAAAACTGGAAAAATGTTGAGTGAAACTTTTGAGATTTATTAAGAAACCGAAATGCAAGAAGTACCTTAGTGGCATGAAAAAGAAACCTGGCATTAGAAAGTTGTTGTACAGACAGTTTTTAAAGAAAGAGAGATGCCTAGGATTTGAGAATAAATTAGGCAGAGAGAGATCTTGGGAAACACACATCCTTGGAAATAAGGGTGTGACTGAGAGTTATGCAGGAAGCAAAGACACTAGTTTAAATGGCACTGAATATGACATAATATATGCTAAGGTAATGTGTTAAGTTAGAGCTTCTTTAAAAGATACAGTAATTCAAGCACAGAAGCAGCGGATAGTGAATCACAACAAAAGAGAATTATAGTAGGTGACAAAGAGTGAGGTAGGGGTGTGAAGGCAGGGACTGGGACGTGCTGACAACTTAGATTGAGGTTTTCTTGATAATTTTTGAAACCAAATTCTGATTTCTGGGATTTCAAGGTTTGGTTTCATTTTTGTAATGAACTTCTAAATTTTCAACATCTTTCACAACAAAATAAATTGACAAAAAAAGAAAGGTAACAAACAAAAACCAGACAGACAATCCCCCTAGACCAGTAGCTAGTAGTTAAATTTTGTGCCTCCCTTTTCTGCCAGTTCTGGCTGTTTATTGTTCTCTGAAACTGTGAAAGTGCCACAATTAAATATTTCACAGAAATGGATAAATTTCTAAAGGAAAAAATGTTTTCAATACATATTTCTATCTTTCCCCCAAACAGTTTTCTTCTTCTTCTGTCTCTTTTCCTTAGTGAGTGGAATGCGAGTCTAGACTCTACTTAATTTCATCCTCAAACTGTAATTAAGGGAAAAAGAAAAAATGAAACATTTGTATGAAGGAAGAATCTTCAACATTTTTTCCTGTCTTCAGATGCATGCTTGGCTGATATTTGACATGCCAGATTTACTAGACAGAACGTAAGAATTGCAATCATTAATTAGGTGAAAATTGAATTTACTAATCTAGAAAATCATAAAGAATCCAGCAATATGCCTTTTTTTCACCTCATGAAAACCTGAATCTTTGGCTATATTCTATATGGTTTGACCACTGGAAAAGTAACTGTCAGTAAGTCTTCACAGGATATTGTCTTCTCATACTGTGTTCAACATCTGTTCTAGGCGTTTGGGTTCCTGATCATCTAACTGCACACACTTTATAACAACCTCCCCCCCAATAATTTGTGCTGTAACTGTTTATATATGCATATGTATCTGAAAGCATAGATGCTTCCAGCTTCTCCTCTTTCCTTTTGGAGTGTGTTCCACAAATCACCTTGCCAGCGAGTTCCACTGACTTATAGTCATGTCACAGTTCCTTGTGCTTCACTGCGCCTGGAGTCACGTTTGGCCCCTCCTTGCATCGGCCCGTTCTGTCCTCATCTCACTGTCTCTCTCGCATCCCGTGCTCGTGGTTCATGTTGTCAAGGCTTGCTGCAGGCTACAGTACGTATAGGCCAAGGTGACTTCTGCAGCATGTTTTCTGTAGTCAGTAGATTACGATTCTGCCACTCATACTCATCCTGTACACAACAGAAGTAACAAGACTCTTCAAATCCTTACAAGGTTCAATAATACAAAAATTTGCTTATGGGATTATGCTTAAGTTGTCCTCTGACATTAGTGAAATGTTAAAAAAAATTTTTTCCTATGGAAAATTAAATGAGATGCATTGAGCCCTTCCTGATTAAGTAGGAAATGTTAGAACAATCTTATCTACATAACTGCTATCTACTGGGAGGCATTTTTTACGTTATGCAAAACCACAGGGTGTGATTCTGATAAATGGAATAGTATTAAGTGAGGAGTTTGAAAATGAAAAGTCAGTATGTAATTTGAAATAAAAGTCCCAAAGTAGACATAGGAGAACAATGAAGACTTAATAGGCAGAAGTAGGGAACAGAAAACTGAAGAACAAAGAAAAAGCATTCTTGAAGTCCTGTCTGGTTATGAGGATATATTCACATTCTTTAAACTGTATATGTGACAATTGGAGATGAGGCTGAACAAAACCCTGGATCTCATTATCCCAGAATTTTGGAAGAGGAGTTTGGATCCAGAAAATCCAAAGAACAAAGAGGAGTCAAATTCAGGTGGAAACTTCACATCTACTGTCCTTGTCTGGAATGCATAGTAACAGCTGAAATTTGAATCTTGATTTTTGCACTCTAAATTTTAGGTCTTGATGAATCTGTCTCCACTTAATGCTGAAGGTCCGTACAACAATAGTGAAAATAATTGAATTCCAGTCTGGTTTGGATAAACATTCAACAATTATTTTTAATTTCAGATGTTTAAGGATACAAGAGGAAAAAAAATCTGATCCTTTTTCCTGTGTCATAGGTCATGAATTAACTCCCAAAAGATAACATGCTCTGTACAGTTTCCTTTTAAAAGACAATGTGTTGACATCAGTTTTGTAAGAGAATAAAAAATAATACCTAAATATGTTAGCAGGTAGTCTTAATCAGAAAAGTGATTATGCAAAAGAGATTTTTTTCTTATAAAACTCATTGTGTGCAGCTACGTACTTTATGGAGTATAATAAATGTTTACTAGTGAGCAGATTGACTAGGTAGTCTGGCAAAAGTGTCTAGGATGCTTATCTCACTTGTGCACCATGAGTAAAAATTATTAACCAAGTGCTGACTGTTGAACCTTTATAGTTGTTGATATGTGAGCTGGTAAAATCCCAAGTTGGATTTGCAGAGCTGAGTGTTAGCAAACACATTTATTTTTACTTGTAAACTGTGAAGATTTGATCTGGAAGTGAGAAAGAAATGAGCATACAAACTCAGTATGCCAATTTACAGTGCAGCATTCCTAACAGGACCAGGAATTAAGTATATTTAATGAGCTATCATGGCACAATAGAAATAACAGAAGCCTGCTGCTTCTGTGAATTTTTTTTTAGAAATACTTTTTCAAGAAATAATGAATCTCATAAGACCTGCTTACTTTTGATTTTAAGTATACAGGACCCTCCTTAAGTTAACTCCAGCTGATAGAATGTAACAGGCAAAATTACCAGTTCCTTTTGGAAGAGAAAATTATTATTATTATTTTCCTTTGTTCTAAAAAAAAAAACCAAAAACAAAACTCTGTAGAAATATATACTTACACTTATCTATTTGAAAAGTTGACTTTATTTTAGGTTAGTTGCCAAAGGAAAACAAGTCATGTAATCTCAGTCTTTCTGTCCCTCTATGCACCCTCCCTCCCCAATAACTTTGGAACCAATAAACCAATTTAAACAGTATTTGACAGAGGAGGTAGAGGTATCAAAGATTTTTTGTTCCAAAAAGCACCAATTTGGAAGGGGGGAGAGACTTTATTAGTGCCCCACTGAGAAATAGTCTAGGAGAATTCAGTATTCCCACCTGCTTTATGGGCAGCAGCTAAAGTATAGACAAAGTAAATTAAATTTATTTAACATCCATGAGTGTTTTGTCATGATCAATTACTGAATCACTAATTTTGTTTCTATTTTATTTAGGATTCTTAGTTTTTTTAATTTATTTTTTCTTATCTTTCTCCCAAACTTTCTGTATAAACAGTTGGCTCCTTTTACCAATAAGGAAGCAGGGATCCAAGAGTGACTTTTACTGAGCCTGTTCAGGTGATGCTTGTCCCTCGGCAGTGCACTGCTACCCCTTCTATAGAAAGAATCTTCCAAGTAGGAGGTTGAAGCTCCTCTCTGTGTAGAGTTTATTCAGATAGCTCACATCTTTCATATTGCTTAGCATGCTCCTCTTTTTGTATTAACCATATAAGTAACAATATTTAATATGAATGGTCCCAGAATCAATTCCTGAGGAACTTCAGTAGTGTTCAGTTGATAACCAGTCCAACACTATATTCCAAATTGTCTCCCATTTAATTATTTCCTTACATACCGTCTAATACCTTTTAGTAATTTCCATTCTCTCTGCTTTAAATATAATTTCCCATATATTGTCATATCAAATACTTTACCGAATCCCAGATAAATAACATCTCTGCATTGCATCTTCTCTAAATAATCAAGTATCTCATTAAAGAAAGGAAGATGATTTGTTTGTGACAATCTAAAAGTAATTAAAGGTCTGAATCTGTTTGGTATTTAGAACAGGGAGTAAAGGATGGTTGGGCCCATAAAAGATGTTAAGTAAAACTTTCAGGCCAAAAAGAAAAATCATAAATCCCTTTAAGGCATGTGGTTAAAGTCTTTCTTGGTAACTGTTTGGTAGTTAAAAAAAAAAAAAAAAAAAGTTTGCATCTCTTACAGACTGTTCCTTTAGAAGGAGTAGTAGGATGAGGGACTAAAACTTCTCTGAAGGATATGAAACTACTACAGCATAAGGTCTGACTAAAATTTTAAGCATTTTTGAAATTCTTCTGGGGATTTTACACTATACCTTTCCATTATTTCAGGAAAAAAAGACATTTAAAATACAAAATACCTACTTTAACCTAGGTACAAAAGACAAGCACTAAAAACTTATGGCATGCAATAATAATTACACGCTAATGACTCTCCAGAATCAAATTCACAGATAATAGTCTGGAAGCAGCTATTAGTGAAAAATATTTGAAATATCCAAGGTGCCATTGCAATGGAAAAAAATGAATGCAGCAGATTTGCTGAAATTCTATCAGCTGTTTAATAATAACAACAATAATAACTGAAAAAAAATAATCCTTCACTTAAAAAATCACTGTGTGACAGGGCACAATTATTAAAGCTTTAATCACAGCAAGGCCAAGATTATACCTGTTATTCACTACTTTGTGAGTAGATTCATGGATTCTGATTTCAACAAATTGTTCAGTAGGAGTGAGAGTGGCGGGGTCAGGCCCTAGCTGAGCAATGCTGATAGTGACGAAGAGGACGGAAATCCTTCCTTGAATATAAAATAAGCCCTCTCATGTTATCTCAAAGGCAAATATTGAACGTTGCTCTGTCAGCAGTGCATATGTAATAAGCCTGGAGGGTTTAGAGAGCCGGATGATGTAGTTCTTTCTCAGGATGGTGATGAAACACTTTCATTCAGTACCAGCTCTGGAGAATATTTAACAACCTCTACCAAAGCTAGACGTTTTTATACTACCAAGTCCACATAACATGCACTCAGCGGTATTAAAAGACTTGGCTGAAAGGCACTCTGGGATATCAATATTTATTTTCAATGAATATTACACCGCACTGGATGTTTCAGAAGACTGAAAGGTAGTGTGCTAATATTTAAAAGTGACAAATGGAATAGCACAGGTAATTTTAGCTTTTTTTGCCCCACACCAAAGTAATTAGAGCAGCTCTTAGGTTTTGATTATTAAAAAGCAAGGCAAAGTGATAGAACAAAACTTTAATTATTATGACCCTGAGGCTATTCTTCAATACGTATCTGCAGATAACAGATTACTTCTACTAACACTGTGTATGAGAACTTGCCTGACAACTGTAACAGGACGAGAGTGCTTTGGTGTGCTGTTGCTCCTGGAAGATGTTCGTATGACACTTCTATCAGAACTGGAAGCAGTGCCAACTCAGCATGGCTCTCACTAGATTGATTACAGATCGGCTGTAAAGTGTAAAAGTGTAACTACAGTGGAGGAAACGACAAGTACCTGTAGTTCCTGCAAGGTCCCCCATGATCTTGTTCTTGCATCTGTGATCCGTAACACTGCTATCAATGAGCTGGAAGAAGTTATATATTGATCTTATTTTCAGTGGGCTCGGAGATGGGTGATACGTAACAACACAAATCATGGATTCAGAATAATCTAGATTGCTTGGTGAACAGGATACAACTGAGTGGTGTAATTTCAGTATAAAGAAAGAATAGAGAAGCTTTTTCCAGGGAGAGGAGAATCTGAACTGTGAAGCGATGGCTGTGTAAAACACGGGGCGTCAGAGCTGTTAATCAGTGTAACATTGGTCAAAGGCACTGCTGCGATCCCTGGTTATATAACAAGGAGATTCTGATCGTTTCCAAAACTTAAGGTGGAAACCTAATTTCAATTTAAGAAGGAAGCTGATAAATTGGAGGAGGATTTAAAAAAGAATCAGAAAACTGATTAAAGGGCTAAAAGATGTAAAACTTAGAGTTTCAATGACCTCAGTTGTATTAACAGATTAAAGAACTCTTCTGTTGAGGAGAACAGCAAGGGTCATTTAATCTGAAGCCCCTATCTATCATATGGGGAACAGAAACTTGTTAAATCTGTTTAATATAGCAGTCATAAGTAAAAAGTATCTAGCAGCTGGGAATTGTCAGCCAATCAAATTTATATAAGAAAAAGGTAAAACTATCAGTAAATAACATAATTCACCAGTGTAAAAATATATCTGGGTGTATGCTGGGTTCTTTACTACTTGGAACTGATGAAATGAGTGGTGTCTGTTGTTTTTTAATTTGTTTTTTTAAATGGAGCCAGCCAACAGTAGTCATCTTTGTCACAGTTGAAGAACTAGAGAGTTCTTTACATTGTAGCTTCCTTTCTTGGAGATTTTATTTTAGAAATTTACCTGTTTGTTATATTTTATCCTTCTTTCTTAAAGATACTCTCAGAATCACATTCCTGAGTATGTTTCAAGTCGCATTTATTGTGTCTTTGTTGTAAATACTGGCAATCAATTTCTAATTTGAAAATCTTTTTGGTTACTGGGAGAACACCGCCAGCCTGGTTTTGGCTAAGAATTGCAGGTGAAGTTTGATTCCCAGTCCAATTATAACACATAGCAATCTTTGCAACACTATTCCGACTTGACAAAAGAACAGTCTTGCTAGATCTTGACATTCAAGTCAAATAATTTATGATTAATGGAATGAATCAACAAGAGAATTGAACTGCAAAGAATGCTCTGTCTGCCAGTGCTGTAACAAATGTGTTTGTTAGTAATGTTTTAAAACACTGCTAGTGAGGACTGCTAATCTGCATCACTAAAATAAATTAACAGGAGGGCTTTGGCTAAAAGAATGAGGAATGATACCAAGTGCTGTTGTCTAACACAACAATACAGAGCCCATTTAGTTTATTTGGCAGGCTCCCCATGTGAGTTAGGGTTAATAGACTTCTCCACATGTAGCCATCTGGCCCCTTCAACCAAGGGGGAGCAAAGCAATTCCTAAAAATCAGAAAAGCTCTGTTAAACATTATTTTGAAATAATGTGTGCATTCTCTTGAATATTACCAGCTTTTTTTGTATCCACTCAAAAAGGATTTTTTTAGCATACTGTTCACTTGGCTTAAATGCAACATACTGTATGCACTCCTTGCATATGGTAAATGTATCTAATTTTCTAAAGAAAAATAATTCCAAAGAAATAATGGTTGTTTGGCTTGATTCCCACACACCTGCAAATAAACGCCTCATCAAAGTCTCCCTACTTTCAGCTTTCAGAAATGCATTGTTTTTGATAATAGCCTGAAACTCCCCTTGGTCCTGGTGGTGAGAGAATGTACTGTTTTCACTTCCTTAGTACCATCTTCCATAAAATGTTGAAACTTCTATAGTTTAATAAAGAGTTTTAAAGTACAACACAACCCATTAAAGGTCAAAAATGAGTAAAGCCATTTTTTGGCTTGTTTCAATCTAACCAGACATTAACTGAAACAGTTGTGACTGCATGTTAAGAGAAAGAACAGAGAAAGTCCTGTTGGGTAAATGCTCTGATTCAGGGCTGAACTGTTGATGCCTTCATCTGCAATGACACACACAATGCCAGCTTAAAGCAAATCCAGCTGCACAAATACATATGATCATCCCTTTATTAAGCAGTCATCAAGGAGATGTATGTTGGATCTCTAATGGTCTACTACTATATAATCTAAGAAAGGTCTCATGATTTTTCTTGACATGATATATTCACATATCACTTGCATGACATGCCAGATAGATACTCTCAGAAGATTTAGAAAAGGTCAGTGGGAAAGATTGATGTAGTTTCTTTCAGGATAATCGGCAAGCTCTTTATCAGATGAAAATGCTACATACTGGAACAGGCCAAGGGATAGAGCTTCCTCTTGTATAAGCAAGTCTGGAATAAATGTCAGAAGAGAAGTGGGGAAGAAAAGAAGCAGTGTTGAAAGCACAGCATACTTTCATACCAATGTGCTTCACTGTCCTTCATATAAATTGGTCTCATCCACAGTTTTGATAGTCTTTTTGTAACATTCACATTTGAATATTCCTAGTTTTCCCTCTCAGTATACTAAAGTGACAAATGGCAAGCAATGTAACGGTCGACTGGTATAGACAGGAATGGTCCAGTATTGCTGTTACTCCATCATCTTCAGCCATTTGCTTGTTCCAGCTAAGCCCTTTTTTCCTCTGACCAAAATTTTAAGTTTTCTGGGCAGTGTCAAAATTTTTGGTACAGCAAACACACAACCACATTAAAAGGAACGAAGGAAAATAAGACTGCTAACTCCCATTTACCCTATTTAGTGCCTAATTCAGTGAAGATCTCCTTTCTTAGAGTTGTTTCAAGAAGCTTAAATAATACAAGTAATACCTTTATTTTGCTTAATTGTTCAGTAATTTGAAATTTTTAGCTGTTTCTCTATTTACTTGTTTACACATTTGAAAAATAGAGCAGTGGTCTGAACTGTATTGGAGACAAAATAAACTTATTTAATAACTAAACAATCAGGAACTTGTCTAAGACCTTACAGTCTCTGCCAGGAGACTTCCCTGCTCATCCAGATAGAGAGAAATAAATGGGGTTTTTACTGTAGCTTGCACTGTTTTAAATCACAAAAAGAAAAAACAGAATATTTTGATAGCCTGTTCCAAAGCTAAGGTGTTCTCGAGGAGAGTGTTCCTCCAAGCTGGACCTTTCTTCAGAAAGAGCTGATATGTCCTGTCTGACTCAAATTCTAGTAATACGAGACTCTATCCTTCACAAATACTGTCATTTCTGTGTAGCACAGGTGAAAACATTTCATGACTTGGTGGTTCTTGCAGGTTGATAGAGGTATAAAAGGATATATAGGAGCCTAGATTTTTGCAGTGCAGACAGTGAGCTGAAATGAAGAAAAAGGGTTGATGGGGAAGGGAAACCTGCTTGGAGACAATGATGAAACAATGTAATTAGAAGACTGAAATGAGAAGTGAAGATGATAGGAGAAAGGCAATTTGCAGAAAGTGAGACCAGAAAATGAGAGAAAGAGAAAGGGCTATGATTTAGAAATAGCATTTGAAAAGCTATTAAGGTAATAATGAAAAAAGATATCCAGTAATCAGCAATCAGAATAGTCTTAACAAAATGATTAAAGTAAGTTCAAAAATGGTTGTACATTTGGGTTAACTGTTGTCAGGAGCGATGATATTAATTTCAACATACCTGCTGTAGAATTCGCTATTGAGATATGGGCCGGATTCTGAACGAGTGTCAGTAAGTGAAGCTCAGAGCAGCTTGCCAATATACATCAGCTGAGGATCCGTATCTGTATTCTTGTCATTGTCATAGTGTCTGATAATTTAGCTGTGATTTAATTTGGTAGAACAGCACTGTGCAATGTACATGCAGATTTTGCTCCTATTAATATAAGTATACAAATATATAAAGATTCTATAAATGTATTTTATAAACATATAAATAAAAATACATAAATATTGTAATGTAAATAAAGGCTTTTTTGATCTAGTTATTCTTGTTCATAACCCTCTGGGTTCAAAATATAATGCACCTTGGTGTTTAAGTGTTCATTGACTTGATATGTCCTATAAACCAGTATGTTTGTTGAGTAGCTCACCAATATTTGACCTCTAAAAACCTATTGAGTATCTTATGCTAGAGGAAATCAAGAAGAGTTTGTTTTATTTGACTCCCTGTAAAGCATTATATTGTAAAAACCTGGGCTTTGTATGAAAGTTTTTATGGAAAGTATGTTTTTCATACTAAACATTGACTTTTTATTGAAAAAGAATAAATAAAAAACCCTGAAAACTCTTGCTTTTAATTTGAGTTTTTGGAAATTGGAAACAGTACCTTATTCCCAATCATATTCCCATTAAGCCCTGGGTTCCTCAACCAAACTCTTTTTTCCATGATTGACTTCTGCCGAAGGGCTCTAGTCAGGTGGTGTAGAAACAATACAGAAAGGATTGTGATGCATCACAGAAATATATACTGCATGTAGGGAGCTCATTCTGATGGAAAAAAACTAAGGAATTGAAGTGAAAGTAAAGGAATTGCTGATATTAAAATTCTTAGGTGACAAAATTGCTAGATTTCACTCTGTTTTTTGGCCAAGAATCAAATAAAATTGGAAGAGTTATCTCTATCATTGGCTTCTTATCTGTTCAGGAAAATTCACGAAGACATATTAATATTTTTCCTCTATTTTTATCCAGGCACATCTTCTCAGTAAACAAAGATCTAAGCAAGTTTCACCTAAAGACCTCTGTATGTTGTATGGTCTGGATACCCAGAGGAAGGGCTGGAGAGTTGCAGAGCCGTGGGACAGTCGCAGGGTGTTAAAGAATGCATCGTTCCATGCAGCGCAGGTATGCGCAGCAGGGTGGGGAAAGGTAAGGCCACTTTAATCCACCTGATACCTCTGTGTATAGTGATAATATGTTCCAAGTATGGCTTTGTCTTTGCTGTTGCAGGCCTAAAAATTAAACCTAAGACTTGGAAAGCCCTCAGAGGAGGGTAAATGCAGTTACAGTTAGTCATTGACTGTACACAGTTAAAAAGTATGACTCTCAGAGTTTACAGTTATACAGCAAACTCACTTTGGCAGGGATCTGGCAGGTTCGTGGTGAGTCATCTGCAGCTGTGTACCTTCAGATCATGACATCCCAGCCTCTTAGAGGACTGCCTTACCCTGTTTATTGTAAACACTGCCTTGTGCAGAGTTTAGGTCACATGCTCTACAATGCATATTTGTTAGGGTTAAGGTTTTGTGTGTCTCAGGCATATGTGACACATGCATTTTATCAGTTCTTTAAAGTTGTTGTTTTTTTTTTTAACTTGCTATTACCCAGCTGATAATTTGCATGGTTGAATTGGATGATCAAGCAAGTTACTGGATAGTGAACAGCTCTGTACACTCTGTGGAACTTTGACCAGTCTCTTTTGATCCTTCTGATTAAGCAAATGGTTGTTTAGACACTGTTTAAGTTTTGAGCAAATAAAGAGTGTTATTCAGACTTCTTTACCTATACTACCTTTATCTCTGCCATTTATGCATTCCACATTCTGGAATTACAGGAGAGCTTGTTGGGTTATGGCTTCAAAGGGAGCCATGGGATAAGAAGTTATAACATTCTTAACGCTCTTTTGAAGTTGGTCAAAAAACCTGAATGTTTAGAAAATAATTAATTATTTCTTATATACCTGAACTGTACTTCAGTTTCATTTTTATTTGTTTTCAACAATCCTGTAAATTCTTTTAAGTGGGGTTTCTCTTTTATTTCTGCTTGCATTGCCTATAACAGAGTGGAACTATGATTTTTTGTGGATGAGAATTTTAGATCAATAAAGGCCGAAAAGTTTAAAGGTAGGGAGAATTTAGTGAGTCCTTTAAGCACTGTGCTAACATTCCAAGACAGAGCTGATAAAGGTCTCCATTTCTTTATATCCTGCCAGAAAGAAACTGTAATATCAAAATGTCATCAATTTTTAGTATATTTGTCTCCATATAAACCTACCAAGCTCCCATAGGATGGCTTCAGCTTAGGGTCTCATGACATTTTTACTTGTTGATCTCTGTGTTTTGAGCAGTTAATCTATATTACTGTGTGCTTTTCCCACTAGTTTGCAGAAAAGTAAAAAAATACCAGTAAACTACTGAAAATAATAATTATTAATGTAATACAATAATAATATATAATATAAATAATATATAATATATAATAATTGATATAATTATTATGATGCTAGTAGTATTTCATATGATAAACTCAGGTAAGGTGATCATGCAATTAGTTCTAGGGTATGTAACGTGTCAGTAATAGATAGTTCTCATAATATGTCTAGTACAATTCCTGGAGTTATGTTTGAGCCAAACCTTCTTCAAGTAGCATTTTATCTTCCATGACTGAAAAAAGGCAAAATATATTTTTTCTTTTTCTGTCAATCTTAGAATATCTGAAGTATTGTGCTGAAAAGAAATCCAAATGATACAAGAACAAGCAGATTTTATACTACTTGCTCTTTTCTCTTGAGCTGACATTCTGATATTATTCCTCCAAAAGAAATTCAGATTACTTTGATCCCTGTGGCATCACAGTATATTCAGCCTAACACCTCTGTGAATATTTTTCTCTGTAAGGTCTAGCAAAATAAATCTAATAAGACCTTTAACTGTGGCAGAGGAAAGGGTTTTGTTACTGCTGAGGCCAATCAGTCAGACATGTTTCCAAGAGAGATTTTGGTTTAAAGCAGGACCGTATTTCTGAAGGATTGATGCATGCTGAGAACTGTGCAGTTTTGTTTTCTCTAAGGAGCAGTAAATAGTTGAGCATAGGAGGGGATGGGATAGCTGGCAATTATAGTCATTGTTTTCTTAGGTTGTTTTAGTTGGAAATAAAAAATTATGATACTGCTATGATAACCTTTCTATTGTTTGCCTTCTCGTTCCCTGATGCCTTCAGGCTGGCTATGTGGCATCAGCCATTCTACCAGGTAGAAGTCCTTGGAAGACTTGGACAGAAAAATAGACAGGACTTGATCTGAACTGGGAGAAAGTATATTGTGGTTAATGAAAATATGACCAAGAAGAACAGTAACTTTCTTTTAGGTTGGACATAGCAGGTTTATATGAACAGGAAGTACTTGGATGGCCCTTTGTATTCGCATCTTTCTGGAAAATGTGAAGGTGCTTTTGTAGTTTTGTTTGGTTTCGACTTTGTTTTCATATTTATATGGTTCCTACATCCCATTCTGAAAGTCCTTCTAGCATGTCCAGCTCTTGCAGGCTCGTCCTTTTGGTGATGTCTTTGTAAGGGATAAAAGGAACAAGTCTAATAGAAACTGGGGATGTAGAAATCTGGCTGCCAGTAGATGTCATGAAGTCCCTTGACGTACAAATTCCTCTAAAGATGCAAAACACATAAGCAGAAGGTAAAAATAAGAAACCTGTATGCCTACATCTTCTTTGCTCTGTAAACTTTGCCTTCTCAAAGGCCTCATTTTCAAGGTCCCTCATGATTTAGCTGCCCCTTGCTTATGGCTGGAAGAAAGATGAGCCTTTTCTTGCTGGCTTCGGCACCCCCCCTTCCCTGGCTTTGTTCAGGCTGCCAGCTTTCACGGATGCTCCTGGGCAATCCCTGCACCTCTCCTCCAAAGCCCTTCGTGGTCTCTGCCTGCCCTGTGTGAGGCCTTGCTGGTCCCCGTGCTTTGAGAATTCCTGCGGCCTCTTTCTTCTGGGCTTTAACACAACAGCCGTGTAGCAAGAGCTAGGTCTGAAGTGTTTCTTCTTCATACAGTGTTTGTCTGTTCATATGGATGTTTTCTTACCTTTTTTGTCTTTCCTGCCTGCTTCCTCTTTAACCCCTCATTGGCTCATTTTATAACAAGCAACCTATCATAAACAAATGTGCAAAGTCTGTACCGCAGTCATTAAAATAGCTGAGAGTTCTGCACAGTTTGTTTCAAGCATGCTCTTTGTAAATCAACACATGGTTATTTTCTGGAGAAGAATCCATGATATCAAATTGCCCAAGAAACATAGGATAGGGGCCAGCCTGAAAACTCTGGACTTAAGCACCATGCACTTCACTTTGGGAAAGTCAGTATCTAGGCAGAAAGTCAGTATCTAGGCAGTATCTTATGAACATGGATTATATAATACCACTGTAAAGTAATGTGTTATACAAAATAGATTACAGGATTAGAGAATGTTCACTAAAATACTTTCTCAGGTAAGAGCGTACAGTAAGAGTGTACTCCTATGAATAAATTTGTAAGTTTATATCTGTGCAGGTATTCTGTACTTACAAATGTTTAGAATAAATGTGAGCTGCTTTATTTCTTCTACGTGCAAAGCTCCCATTGAAAGTAGGAGTACCTACATACTACTGAAATAATCAGTTACATTGTTTTATTTTATTTGCTTTTCAAGTGTAACAAAATGGACCCTTTAACATAGTCGTTACATCACTTTGTTTCAAGTTCTGTCTTACCCTGTGGCTGCTGAATATGATTTTCCAGATTATTGCTATTATTATTTTTTTAGATCTTGCAGATTGCAGCAAAATTACCTTAGCTAAGAGGAACAACACAATCTAAAGACTTTGTCCAATGGCAAGCCTGCTTTAAATTGGTTGTTTTATATCTCCTCTGGGCTTCCATTCTGTTATCCCTTTTCTTATTTCTCTCACATTTATATTTTTCAATAATTAAGCGACTCATGTCACCTGTTCAGCTGTATGCACAGCATTGACACCTTTGAAATTCAAAATGCAGAAATCCCGCATTATTCAAAGGCAGGCAAGCAGAACTGACAAGGAAAATGGACTAACATGTCCATAAACGTAAGTGAAGCAGCCGTCTTAAATATTTTAGAACTTCTGGCAGTATGCCTGACTGAGTTTTTTCCCCTTTCTACAATAATCAAAATCCTTGATGAGTTTTTCCTCTGTTGTGATATGGTTCAAATAGTAAATTGATAGCAAATTTTGCTGACAGCACAAAGGTACTCAAAACCATCATGTGTATGGGGCTTTCAATTACCCTTATTCATACTAGTTCTAAGTGATTAGATGGCTTCAGGAACTAATGGTAGGACCCAAAATGTTTTACTTCTGAGTTACTGGGCTGAATCTAACACAAGTTCAGAGTAAGTAAAGACCATCTGGCTGTTCATTGACCAGAGTAGAAAATGAGTTGAATCTTCCTTTAATTCCTAGCAGACATGTCTCCACATGAAAAGAGCAACAAACACAATTAACAATAATTGATGCTATTTAGAGGACCTCATTGCAAATTCTGGATCCATTTCTGAATTTTCCTAGAATCCGTATGAATCCGAATCCGGATTTGACTGGATTGCCTGAAGTTACATGTGCAATAACACTAGAGACCCTGAGGTAAGAGATACATAGTACACACCGTAGTGGACAGTAACAGGACAGGACACTCTCTATATCACTTTTATGCTTGTGCCATTTTCCCTCTCTTCTTTGGTATTTTGAGGATAAGACTGCAAGGAGTTATCCTGGCAGTGCACAGCTTTTCCATCCATTATAGATTCAGACTAGTTCTTCTGCAATTGCAAGTGGAATTGGACAGGATTCTTTTATCACAATTCTTGCAGCAGGTTGAATTTCCTCCTATATTATAATCAGTAGTATAGAGATTTATACTGCACAATGAATATTAAATTGAAACCCAAGCTTCATCAAAATTAGTGGTTATCTGGATCCCAGGGTTTGGTTTCAACATAACACTTTTTATTACTTATCTTGCAGCATATAATAGTGTGCTTAATGAAGAAGGAGATAAAATTACAAAAAGAAAACAATTGAATTTGGTAGAGTAACAAAATATGTAGCAGAGATTAGGGAGAAGAGACTATTTGAGAATAGCCATGTGATCCTTTTGGATTAGCCATGTTCAGCTCTTATTTCATTAAGGTTTCTTTTCCATGAATAGTATTGAAAAGGTGATGGTATGAAGTTAGTTGCAGTGGACATCACAGGTCAAGTTAAAATGTGTTAAAGTATGGAGGCAGATCAGTAGACCCTGGCTGCTTTACCTAACTAAACAAAAGATGAAGAACTACTAAGTGACAATAGAAATTGCTAGATATAACAAACAACAGTGTGAGAAGTTGACAAAAGTGCCATGAGGAGTAACTGCCTTTCCCATATGGTTAAGGGGAGTTATATGAGAAACTCTGGAGATTCACAGAGAATTGGAGGGGAGTACTGGGGACCTGGCTGGGGACTAAAATCTTGCAAGGCAAACACTACCTAGGTAACTGCGTCAGTAATGCCATGTAAGGCTGAGATTACCTAGGTAACCATATCTGAAATACCAAATTGGGGTATGGATGTAGCAAAACTGGGACCAATGGGGGAAAAGTGATGAGGGGTGAGTTGTTTATTTGGAAGGAGGGAAGGCTGGAGAAAGGGAAGATTCAAGGTGAATGGGTGCAATGGAGGGGCTTGGGGGGAGTTGCATGTAGCAGGCTGTTGCTCAGTATGCTTGTCTGCTTGAGCCTTGCCTCTAATCACTGCCATGGCCCCTTTCTTATTCTTCTGTGTGGATGTGCTCTCTAGTCTCTGTGTGGGAGTGCATGCATGTGTGAGCTTCAAGCTGGACTAGCTGGCAGTGGAAGGAGCCCAGCTTTTGGAAAGACCCCAGGTCTGAGCCAGTCACTGGGTAGAAAGTTTGTGCTAGTATTTAAGGGAGCAATGAATGCGAGTGTGCACGTGAGGTGAAGGAGGGAGGGTGCATGTATATATTCTGCTAGTGAACTTCAATCTGGATCAGCCAGAGAGGACGAGCCAGGTTCAGGCTGTCTGTGTTTGTGTAGGTGTGAGTGCTGTTAGTGTTTATATGGATGCACGTAAAGGTGCTGCTCTCTGTGCTGGTCTGTGTGCCTGGCCATACGTGTGTTTTGTGTGTGCATCTTTGTAATTCATGCTCAGCCTTGCTAGGGTCTGCACCTGCAGTCAGGAACAGCAGGAGTCTCCATCTAGCAGACCAGGAAGGAGAAATCCCTTGGATCCCAAAATCCACTGGATTTGGTTACCCCCTTAGCAGAATGTACTCGTGTTTTAACTACAGTTACCAGGAATAACTAATAGCTTGAGGTTACTTCCTCTCCCTCCTTCTTCCTCCTCCCTTTTCAAATAATACCCCTTTTGGATATAGTTTTGTGTAGGCATTAGCTGAAATAACAAGAATGTTGGTAATCTGTGTTGGAGATTTCTTCTAGTGTCTGATATGGCTGTAAAGCCATCGCAGCTTTTTGTTTAATGGCTAATTCCCTTTTTAGATTAGTCCATTCAAGAGCTAGTAAATCCTAGGTTTTTCTCCCTCCTGAGATGAATATCTGAGTCAACCACCTGAAGTGATCAACTTGTTTTAACTACAGAATCAGCTGGCAGCAGACTGATCCTTTAGGAACACTCTTTGAAATATACATGTAGGAATGACTTGGAGTTGTTTTGCTCATACAAAGAGATAGCTAGACACCCTAAGGCAGGAAATAAAGCAAAGCTTTATTTCAAGAACATGTTTGTAAAATGTTTTGAATCAAACTATCTGGCATATCACACTTGCATTAGCTTTGCTGAACTTGAACGTTACAACAAAAGTATTTCACTATCTCACTGAAGAATTTTTCAGTGCCTGGAGTACAGTTTTATCAGTTCCTTTTTCAGAGTGGATTTTCTTCAGTGTAAACAGACTGGAGTTTTAGATACTCCTAATTCCTGTTTACAGTGGGAGATGCTGCCTTAAGGACTGCCATTAGCTCTTTATAACAGCCTCTGGCATTCAGAATAGTTTACCCAAACACAAAGTAATTAGTGAAATGCTTAAGAATATGAGTGGAAACAGAAAGTATCAGGAAGTTGAAAAGTAAAGCCCTTATACCCCTGAGGTTTTCACTGTAAGAGATTCTTTTATTTATAATGGGGTAATGTAACCTTGTATGCTATGTCCTACTTGTGAGAGATTTTATGACCACTTGGAGACGCGCTGCTAAAAGTGTAGCTGAAGCAATGGTCTAAAGGATTTCTTTCCATACCTTACCTGGAGGTGGAAACCATCTACAAAAATGTAGCTGAGCCAGGAGAGAATGCTGAAAGGCTAAGCAGGCTGTTCGCATTTCGGGGTATGTCTATGTCACTAAATAAAACAGGCCAGGGACTATTGCCTGAACTTGAGGCCAAGTTGGTCTGGCTGTGTGCATGCTATGTATAGAACTTACTTTGAGATTTTTGTGGTCCTCATGTGGTCTTCCTTGGCCCTAAAACAGCAGTATTATTTCTGAAGGGTGTGTGCATGCTTATTTTTCTTCTCCAATTAACTTGTTTGTTTTTTCAGCACAAAGTACCTGAAATAATGAGAGCTGTTTTGCAGCCTGTCAGGGTGAAGTTAGCATAGCAAGAAACCAAGGGTAGATTTTGCATGTCCTAAAATGTGGCCTGAGCCCATGTGAAGGGCTCATGAATCTGAGCGCTGAAGGGCTGCAGGCGGTGGAGTACACTGCCTCGTTTATGCCACTCGATGGGAGCAGGTCCTAACTCACTCTGTCTCTTCAGTAAAGCTGGGCATTGACTTGGAGCTTACTTGTTGGCATTCGGCAAAGCCACACCAGGGAAAGGGCTACCAGGGGATGATCAGTGGTCAGGTACTCAAGCTTACTTCCTCTATTTTATTTAGCAGCACAGACTTAACCTCAGGTTCAAATGTTATGCTAGACCGGGCTTTAGATATTTTATTTTACTGAACTTAAGCCCACATGTAAAAGCATATAAGAAATTGTACTGCTTGTACTAGATCACTGTTTTCTTTTGATTTCCTCTTGCAGTGTAGTATGGCTCTGGGGAAAGATAACTGGGGCATTGGTAGCATCAGTGTAAGCGGTGTGATGAAGTTTATTAGCTCTTGGACATTCTTAGACCTGAATTTCACATTCTTCTGCAGCGAGAAATGACTTGACTTGATGAGAGCAAGGAATCGTGAAGTCCATATGGCTAACTTTTTGGCAATTCATGCTCTGAATCTTAAAATATCCCTTTTTTTCCCCTAGGCACTACAGCTGGTGTGTCTGTCATTTGGTACCAATTTTGACTCAGCACGAGAACAAGCAATAAAGTAGCCATATGGATTCAGCACTACCACACTCGATGTGTAGAAGTATATGATTACATAGCTGTCAATTGCTGGATATGAAGACTGTCACATATCTCAGACTTCAAAGGGACGTAGTGTTTCATCTCCACTTTTGCTTAATACTGAAAAGGAATCAAACCTCTAGCAAAGAATATTGCCAAGTCTTACCTGAAAATACTCAGGATTCCTTTGCATTCCTCTTGATAGATTTATGATAGCTCTGCATGACTGTTTGTACGTTAAAGGAGCCACGTTAGATTTGTGTTGGTGTCTGGTTTTTGGGGAATGATGAAGACTGAGAACAAAAAAGGAAAATAAAATGGAGAGGCACAGCACAGGTTCACAGGGAAAAGAGACACCTTCTGGTTGTCCTTTTTTTTTGCAGTTTTATGACTGCCGAGGTTTATGCTGACTATTGACCTCTCTGACAAATATATCACTCTGAGAATAGTCTAGTTACAGCAGTGTTTATTTTGCAAATGTGACTAAAGTCCGGAGACCGCGTTTGGGACCTGTTGAATCCAGTGGAAATAGGCTTGTCTGTCAAAATAACATTACAAAATTTAGGTCACCACTTTCAAGTGGTGAAATTAGACTCACATAATAACATCACTGTGGATTCAGCTACTACTCTGCAAATGCGTGCTGTGAAGTAACTGCTCCTGCAAATAATTGATGTTTGTCGCACTGTGCTTGTGGTACTTCAATTAATTGCTCTGTTAACAAACTGCTGACTGAGTTTAAAAGAGCACTGTTTTTACATGCAGAAATGCAAGGGTGGGGGGTTGAATGATGATAATACAGAAAATCCAGAAAACCTGTGGTCACCAAAGGGAAGGAAAGGAAATCTGTGAATTACATTGCCTTAAGAAAAACAGTTTCCAGCCAGTTGATGGTTAAATGCTTTTCCCTTGTACAGATCGCTGCCAACTCTCTGTTTAATGGCACCAGCTTTCCTTAGAAATTGCTAACGTATTTTTTCTTATTGCCTTTTACATAGCCAGGCAGAGTTGCATTAACATTAACTTTCATCTGTCTAATAAATATGTAATGCATGATTTTAAGTTTTATAGAGATTTATAGAGTTTTTTTTTTTTTTTCTGCTTGAATAGTCATCTGACAATGGGTGAAGAGGAAGATAAGATCTGGTAAAATGCAGAAATCCCTGTTGTCCAAAGATAAGTGAGTGGAGCAGAAAAGTGAAGAGAAAAGTGCACCTTGTAATGCTTTAATTTTTTAATTTCTCATTGAACTGATTATACTGTTCACATGTCTGTTAGTTGTCATTTTTTTCTGGTTGTATAAATTTAGTTTTCAGCCTCATGTAGGTCACACTTTCTAAAGCTATTTGCATTTAAAAGATGTATTAACTTTTTTTTAGATCCTATCCATGACAAATATCAATAGATAGGTTTCTAAGATTAGCTCCGGAAGAGATGTGGGTAAAGAGCGTATTGAAAGGAACGAATGTCGTCACAGTGCTAGTCAGTCTGTTTCTGTTCTCTCCGCATACCCAGTTTAGTAGTGGTCAGTTATAGTAGCATTACAGTCTGCGCTTTAACATTGTCTAGATTGTTAGAATAAACTTCTCCATATTATATAGGAAATTGGTAGTTACTCCTACTATTTGAGATGCTTTTCCAGCATTTCCTGTGTTTCTTTTCCATTTAACTTCTGTAATCATCTAAGTGTGATGTGATCCATCTTTTAAGTGATGATCTCTCTTAGTTGTTGCTGTTATCATGTATTACTCCATCAGTCTCTTACAACCTGATCCAGAGTCTTTCTGGACAATCAGCAGGCCTTAGGAAGTGTACTTAAATCGATTGAGCTGCTAGGTCTGAATATAATTAATTTGTTGTTTCTAGAACTAAGTCCAGCTCTCTTAATCTCTGAAACAATTGCCTCAGAGGCCCTGTTGCTCTTAAGTACTTCACTCAGAAGTCTATTTAGCTCTAAATGCGCTGACTTCTAATTTGACACTGACTGAAAGGCAAAGCATGCAATACAAATTGGGAATAATCTAAACTTTGAAATCTCAGGGTTTCCGACAGACTGGGAGTTTACACTAATTTTAGTTATGTTACTAGCTGGAGTTTGCAGTTTAATTTAGGCATACCCCATCTGTCCTAATACCAGTATTTCTACTGTCACTGACATGTAGCATTTCCTTAGAGTGTAAAATATATTCCTACAGAAAAGAGCTAGGAGAGTGTTGTGGGAAGAGCAAAGGAACATGCTCGTCCTCAGCATCTGTTCAGAAATGGGTAAAGCTTACCAACTGCTAAAAATGTCTCAACAGCGTGCTCTTCAGCTGGCCTGACTGGAAGAGATGGCCAGGGTGGGTGTGAAGCAGAAGCAGCCTCGGCACGCTGGGAGGTTGCTCTGCCTCAAGCTGACCGCCTCTGTCTAAGCAGAGTTTTTAAAGAGAGGGGACTGGGTAAGGCCTGGACTATCACCTCCCACCCTCCCAGAGAGCCTGAGGGGAGCCCTGTGTACACTTTTCTTCCTTTCTCCCATCCTGGAAAGTACTTCCAGAGGGAACACACAGATCTAGTTAGATGCTCACATAGTGCTTGGTATTTTAACTGGCTTTGAAGTTGATGTAAACTCAGTTTCCTATTCTGTATTGATTTTGATAATTAATCAAATATACTCTAGTTTTTATCTCTATTCTCCATATCCTTATACTTCAAGCAAGACAATTATTTTTCCATTAGAATCATTGATGCTGCTGCTCAGTAAACTCACCTCTAGCCAGCAAAACACATTTGAGAAACAAAATAAAAACATGACAGTCAGTCCTGAAAACTGAGAAACTGAGAGCCCAGGGAGACTCTAGGGAAAAAAAACAACAGTTGAGAGTTCTTGGTACAAAACACCTCACATTTCACCTAGAGGCAGACTTGCTGAGGGGGTCCTCACCTGGTCTCCCAGCTTCAGGGCACAGAAAGACTATCGAGGCAAGCTTATTATAGCATGGCTTTACAATCATTAATCTCTTGCAGTTACCTCATTTGCTATTTTTGCAGAACCGTGCAGCTGAAGCACACTGGCATCCCATAAGTGAGGATATTCTGTCAGTGGCTTGCAGTCTTGAGTCTGGTCCAGTGGACAGTTATATTGCTCAATAAGTTTGCCTCCAGCTGACAAAACACTAAAATTTAAAGAAACAACCAAAAAAGCCCCATGTTCCTAAGCCCTGAAGGCTAACAGAGTCTGGGGAGTCCTTTCTTACTGTGTTCTCCTGCAGACTGGAGATGAGGGCAAGCTGTTCTTCAGAGTTACTGAGAACTTCAAGGGTCATCTTGAGTTGCCTGCGCCTAGCAAAGCGTGTCCCTCCTACTGTACCTGCTTGGAGAAGGGCTTTATCATGGTGTCAATTTGGGGAGGGTCTGTGGAGGTGCCATGGAAACAGGCCACCCAAATGTGAGTGGCAGCAGATCATTCTTCTGGCTTGGGATCTGGCCCTGAGAAGTGCTGTGTGCCATGGGGAGCTTGCAGGAGCAGACAGCCCAAGGGAATACCAAAATGAGTGATTCCAGTTCCCAGGGTGTCTCCATAAAAGAGCTGTGAAAAGCCTGGCTGCTGATATTGATGAGCTGTGACGAGTTTGGGAGGTTGCAGCAGTATTGCAAGAGCACGGCACCACTCACAGCGCTCGACTCCGTGGAGTCCTCTCTCACTGGCAAGTGGTGTGTCTGCTTCCACACTTTCTGCAATGCATTTTATGGAACCTAGACTGTATGTGGAAAGTATTTTTCCCCCTAAGGGACATTTGGATTAAATTGTTCTGAAAATTCTTTGCTTTTTCTTTCAGACTGACAGCCTCATCGGTTTGATGTATGGAGCAGTTTTGAAGGCCTTTATTTTTACAGTAAACATTCCCCACAGGACAATTCCAGTGAGGCCATGTTGATTGATGTCCAGTTTTCTTATGTGGCCGGCCTTCGAGACCACATATAATTTTATGACCAACAAAATTCAGAGTCACGGACGTTCTTTTACCCTTTTGTTTGTTTTTTTCTACTTTTTACTTCTTTCCTTATGGTTCATGATACTAGATCGCAGTGGTGTTACTGAAAATGTCATTGCTCCTCACTAACAGAATTTTCAGAGCTTGCTTTCCCCATTGAAACTCAGTTATTTCCATTATGTTTTGTTTAGCATAATCACCCTGATTTGATGTACAGCAGTCAGTTCTACTTCACTTTTCTCTTCTGCCCTCTGGCTGTGCTCTTTCCCTGTTAATACAGTCCTTTTCAGTCATCAATGGTTGAATCATTTCCTCACTTTCATTCCTGATTTTCTCAGACAACATTCTTCTACCTCCAAGTAGCTCTTCTATTGTTAAAGTTTATTCATTGGCCAGATTAATAGCTCTTCTGTATAGATGTCTAGTTTTTCATCTAGAATAATAAATGTAGAATTCAGCCATAAAAATGCTGAGCATTCCAAGTATGCTCATTTGAATCTAATCCCACACCTCTTCTAGTATAATATTAATAGACTGAAGATAAAATTAAAAATAATGTATCTGCAAGTGTTGTTAGTTTCAACCTAAAGTGCAATGTAAAATGCATCCCAGCGTCTGGAATACTGCTAAACATTCAGGAAAAAATCAAATCATGGGATTGTTCCTGGAATAACTGATTCATTTATTTATTTATTTTAAAATGTAACCATTGAGAAAGATGAAATTGGAGGGTCTGATGGAATGCAGGCAATGACATGCATTTTCTTACTTTCTTCTGATTTGGTTATAAAAAGCTTTATGATTGACTTTTAGGTTACACATGAGGCCATGTTTTAGAATGGAAAACATGATATACACAGTTATGTTTCTCTGTTTCCAAGTCTGTCATAGGAACAATTATCCTTGTTGTATAACTAAACTGGCTTAATTGGTTATCTAAATAGATGCTCTGCAGGACTGCAATAAAGAATTATAGTAGTTTAGTAAGATTCTGACATGAGAACAGGCTGATGCAAGGGCTTGTATGACTTTCTGAAGCATAATTCTGAAGCATAATTCATAAAATGAAGTTATAATTATTACTAGAACAATGTTAAAGTTGATGGACCCAAATATTATTTTACATCTACTTATCTTTATTTACATGTGCTTTCTAAATGCCTTTAATTCCTTGTATTTTCTTCTCTTTACTCTATAAAAATATTTCAGAAATGGAAGGAATAACTGTTGCCTCTCTGTTTTCCCCCTCAGTAATCCTGTTCATGAATGAAAACTGCAAAGCTAAAAGCTGAGTACTGTTTATCACAATATGCGAATTGCATTATTGCCAAGAAGACAGAGGGCTCATGAAGTTTGCTGTAACAGTGAATAAGCAGACAAACAAAATAAATTGAAGGCAGCATTGATTTTGAAACATTTGCCTTGACAATAAAGTGAAAAACATTAGATTAGTAGCAACGCAAATACTCACTGTGCTGAGTCTTTAAGCAGGAACCATCTATTTTTTAAAAAGGATGAGCACACAGAGACCGCTGGGTTAAATTATCCCTTTAGCTGAGGATATTAAACAAATGATAGTTAAAAAGAAATAGATAAGTCCGTTCTGCTTTTAAAGAACTAACACTATCTATGCTATAGCATCCTCATGCAGCAAATCAGTTAAATACTTGTGTAAGTATAAAACTGCAGTGGGTCTAATCATGTATCTGAGGTTAAACTCATGATGAAGCTTGGTAAATGGTTTAACTTTATGTCTATGTTTGTTTCACTGGAGCCACACATTTTAAACAAGCTGCAGAGTTAAGTGCCTATCTGCACTGGAATTGTGTGTTAGAGTCTCTAGGCTAGCAATGGGGCCCAATTTCTATAAAGTCTGTTCCTTCTGTTGTACTTTTTGGATGGTATAATAGATCCAGAGGATTAAGTCACTTTTAACTCCCTGGGAATTAATACATACAGGCCTATAGATAAAATATAAGCATCAAGTAACCAATACTATTACATTTTACTGTTTGAATTTTCCCAAATCTTCTGTATTCAGCTTTATGATATTGAATTCACATACCCAACCAAGTTTTCTTTTACTTAACATTAATTAAAATAATGCTGTGACTTGAATTGAAAGGTCAGATACTTTCCTGGGAATGCCGATTGGTGTCTTTAGCAAAGTTGTAATTATCCTGTTATAAAAGAATATAACAAGATGTTAGAATGCTACTGCTATCATTGCAGTTGCTGTTATGGCACCTCAGAACAATATACATAATCACAGGACAAGGAATCCTAGGTGCTGTAACATAGTTTCTCCCCTGAAAGGTTTAGCATATAAGAATATGGATAAGAGCATTAAGGAGACATGAAGATACAAAAGAACATCATGTGTTGTTAGAAGATAGCAGCAGTCTCAGTACACTGGTTGCCTAATTAAAAAAAATTTTTTTTTGAAAGCCTCAGAGTGGATGAGAACTTTCAGGAAGGCTTAAAAATTGACCTTGCCTATACTTACGAGGAGCTCCCCCAAGACTATAGGACAGCTTAGAGGAAAGCACTTATACTAGTGCAATATGGAAGAAAGATTTAGATAAACTGCATAGAAGATGAGGTCTGTGGATTATAGGGATTGCACTGAATGAATTTATAAGACTTACATGTAAACTGACTGTGAAGACCTAGAGACTGGTTTTAAATTTCCTAATCTGCAAAGTGGTCATACTGGAGAGCAGTTTATGCACCGATTAAGCTGAACAGGCAGCACTTGAAATGAGCCAAAATTTCAACATTGAACTTTCAAATTCAAAGAGATAGACAAGGGGCTTGAAAAGCATATGATAGGGGGTTCTGGGGCTGGCTGAGATCCCATGGGCTCAGTCTTTTGACTGAATTAATAATTTCCTAACAGGTACCATAGAGGAGGAACATGACATGAATGCTGATCTACAGTTTACAGTTTTACATTACACAAATGCTTTGATGAAATCTAATTAAAATTTTACTTCTGGTAATATTTCATCCCTAGTTTATACCTTTGACTAGTAAATGGGACTGGTAAAAAAAAATATATATATATATATATTTGCAGTGTAAATAACCTGTAAAGTCTATATCTTCCTGATATGAGGTAAATAGTGAACAGCTGAATGAATAGATGAATATGTTGGTAGGGGTAATATTAGTCTATCACCTAATGAGAAAGATAAAGAATGACAGACGGCTGCAAACCAGACATTTTCTCTCTGGCGTTTTGGAGACTATAACTCTTTTTTGATTCTATAGATCCTGCATCCAGAAAGATCTCTTTTTCTGTCTTCCTTAAGATTGTTAAGAGAGGTTTTTTTTCTGAGGAAAATGGATAATGGATAGAGTTTTTCTTATTCTGTACTCTTTATGACCTGTACCGGGTATAGATGGATTAGTGTTGGACGGACATGGTGAGGATGCCTGGAGTGGAAGCTATTGTAACATAGAGTATTTGTTGCATGGCATCATTTCATTTTTTCATCACAAACTGAAATGTTTGCTGCAGAGAAGTCATCTCTATACAGTTTGTCATCTGAAAGTAACATATTCTGTGCAAGTATAAAGTCTGAATTTGTAAATGAATTAATATGTCTGTCATATTCAGAATCCCTATAATCATATAATCTGCTCATGAAAGTAGGGTAGAGAAAGTAACTTTCAATGCTTTCTTTGTTTTATACTGTATTACTTCTATAGAAGCAATTTTAATGAGAATGTCCTGGTTGAATGTAAATACTTCATACTAAAACATACATATGTAATAATCTTTGTTCTCAGTTTAGGCAAAAAACCCCCTAAGAATTCAGATTCTGACTTTGAGTTACTTTGAGTTGAGTAAGTACCAAGAAACATTTTTGGTTTTGTTTGGTTTCAATTTACAACTTAAAAATCAAGTATTTTGAAATGAGAATGCTAATGCACAGTATTGTAAGTACAAATGCAAGAAGAACCACTATGACAATGTTTCTTCTATCATTTATCTAGAATAAATTGTTTCAGATGTAGTATAAAGGTGACTTAAGTTCTTTATCATAACAGTATACTTGAACAAAGAAGTAGTAGTAGAAATTTTTTAGCCCTAATTATGAGAAATTTCCTACTTTTTGTTGGAATACGCAAAAGGTCTCAAACTGGCCTTCCTCTCATTAAAGTCATTGGTAAAACTCCTTGTCTTGAAGGAGAAACTATATGATTCCTAAGGGTATCTAAAAATCACATCATTTAGTTATTGTATGTTGAAGGAAATTTGTATCTTCAGTATATCATTGAAAGTTGGCTGCATGAAACTGATTTCTAAAGTTGCCAGGAAGTCCAAATGATTCCAACTAAGTAACTGTCCAAATGGTTAGTGGTAGCAAAACATGAGGAATGTCTTCCAGCTGAATAGCTACAGGAAAGGGAAAAAAGGTGGGAAGGAAGTCAGAGATTTCTTCCCTCCAGAAGATGGAAAAAAACAAGATGAAGCTTTACAATTTCTAGGGTGAAGTCTCAACTTCATTAAAGTCAATGGCAGAATTCTCTTTGATTTCCTTTTGTTTGGGGTTGGAATTTACCTTAGTTTTGTCTGGTGTTGTACGCGAGATCCCATAGTTACATGTTCACTGTAATATTTTCATATTGGCCAGATTCTAGTCAAATTTAAAATAGAGATTATGTCCCTACAAAATGATTTAGTGCACCAAATGATTTAATGTCCCTGCTATATCTGGTAAACTAACAGTAATTTTTTTTGCTAAAAAAAAAAAAAAAGACAGTGTCATCACAGCAGTACTCCATACTACAGAGGTAATTTTGTAATGCCATAGTGCTAATTTGTTTCTAACTAATAATAGCGTATTTTCAACTAGAAAATATCGTCATGTGCTCGTGTCAATTACATCTATTAAAATATTTGTCATTTGAACTTCAATCTTTGCATGGGTACCGGTATCTTGTTCTGACAAATTTGTGTATCACAGCCAAAATGTGTTAACAAGAGGCTGCTTATTTCTTGTTTATTCTTCTCTTTTGCTGTGCTTCTATAGCATACACAGGCACTGTATGAAATATTCATCATTATTATTATTCCTGCCAAAAAAAGATAGATCGCTGAGTTCCAGTTAATGTTTCTGAGGGCATATCCCATAATTTAAATAATAAAAATCATGAAATAACAATTTGAAGTAACATTAGTCTCCAATTCATGATTTTGTGCACTTATTCTCAGACATTATTTTAGAAGGTGGGATTAGATGGTGCAACACAGCAGGTAGTTTTAGAAAATAGAAATTTTCAGAGAATCAGGGCACATTTATGAGTTTTATAGACTTTTTTTTTTTACTTCCAAGAGGGTTTCATGGCTAACACTTATTAATGTATGAAAAAAATCATAATTTGCATAGATTATATGTTGGAGGATCCATATATATAGTGTAATTTAAAATCCTAGTTAAAGTGGGAAAGAATCCCATCTTATTTATTAATGAGATATAACACAGTGTGTGCATGTATAAATGGAAATATATAACATATATTGAGGTAACACCTAATTTTATTGCATTCTGAATTCTTCCTGTACTCTCATCAAAGGCAAATGTGATGCTAATATGAATGCAGTGAAACGCTCAGTTGATCATCTCTGACTTGTGAGGCATGAACATGTTCTGCACCAGCTGATTATAATAAAGTATGGAAGGAGATAAAAAGCCTTCTTCCCATGTTTTCTCCCTCATAAATCCACAGTAATACATTATAGTGCTAGTAGTTTGTCACCAAAGTTACTCAGTGAGCTTTGCAGATTTCCATGTGGCAAATTTGCAAGGAATCCTACCTATGTCAGGTTATGTTAAAAATCTGGGAGTTCTATTATTCCACAGCTAGGAAGACCTCAGTCTGACAGAAGGAAGGTAACAAGTTGGAACAGGCAAAATCTGAATACTGAGATATTCATCCCATTTCACAAAGTGAGTCTGTGGCAAAGTGAAATAGTGGGGAGGAAGACTGGCACACTCGGAGGCTATCAGGTAAAGACATGACTCTGTACTGGGGATACTTCCACTGCTTGGAGCATGAGCTCTCTGGGTCTTGGAGATACAGTGTGCCAGTGTTTGATTTTCTCTTAAGCTGTCCTTATAATTCACCATTCTAATTTAACAAGTGGGAGTGGCACTGGAGAGAAGAGAGTTGGGAAATCTGAAGATATGCACCGCAGATTCTTATGTGGCAGCTCTTCATTTGACCACCTCTGAAATGCCCAGAAAATGTTTGCAAAAATTAGCAGTGAAATTAAATATTTCATCTGGAAACACACGTTGCCCAAAAAGTAGTGGTGAAAATGCAGTTCGGGCCAAACTGCTAACAGTCTGTTTCATTTGGCTAGCATCAATTTATTCCAGAGTTTCCATTTATCACACTAACTTGCCATCCTCTTTAGGGAGTCTTGTAAAATGGGAAAATAGCCACAGTTTGATTGTTCACTGTTACAGCAATCGAATAGTGTGTTAAGGAAGCTCCCAATGAAATTTGATCCCCAACATGTCAAATGAAAAGTTTTATGAAATTGGTACTTATTTCCTCAATTAACAGTTATTGCCTGAATATTTTAGTGTTATGTGGTATTAACTGTACAACGAAGGTAGAGGATAGCATGGTCAAAAAGCTTCTTGTAACAGAAATTACCTGGAATAAGGATCTTATGTCAGATTTAAATACGTTCTTACAATTGCATTCCTCGTTTCTGCATGCAGCTGGTTATTACAGCTATATAAAGAATAGGTGTATGCAGATGAACAGAGAAAATTGTGTATTCAGCAGGTCATCTCTGTGTGCAAATTTACCCTTTTTAGAGAGTACAATCACAGTAATTTCTGCAGTGCAAATTAAATGCACAGTTTAAATATTCATCTTTTCACTGTTCATGAAAGATCAGGTCCAGGAGTCAATCCTTTATCACTGGTAAATGTCTGCTAGGATTCAAAGACAGGGTTCCTTGCATACAAACTGACTGAATAGTTGCCAGTCACTTAAAAGTGGATAAATTCAGCCTCTAAAAATATGATCAGTTACAGTGCTCCCCTATAGTCTTTCTATAAGGGGAAAGCAACTTCAGTGTACTTTTGGGGCACAAGTCACCTGTGTTTCTTGTCCCAGCTCCTGAGGGCTACTTATTAAATTCTTCTGCTATTTGATTAAAAGATAAATCTCCCCTCGCTGATGGAACTGTTTACTCATAATGGTAAGAAGTCAGAAATTCAGAATGAAATATTCAGAATAAAACTGTCTTCAGCCACGTCTGCTTGTCACTTTGAAGAATGTTTCAATTTCACTTTACTGCTGAGTGTATCAATATGCCAGATCATGTCATTCTCTTAGTGTGATCAGAATATGATAAATAAATGTGTTCAATTTAGCTCTGCTAGGGTTTAATTTACTCTAACAAAAGTGGCAAAAAATGCGCTATCTCTCATTTTAAATTGAGAAGAGGCAGCTGTGCAAGATTAGTGTGGCAGGAGAGGTTCCAAACTACAATTCTTTCAATGCCAAGTGTTAGGGAGATCTGAAATGAAACACGGATTGCGAAACAAGTTCAGGACGTCGTATTGTTTTCCGCTTTAAGACCAACTGTTAAAGCTAAAAGAAATTTTTTTTTATCACATGATATCATATTTGATTGCAAAAAGAAAATTCAAAGAAACGGTCCACACTGCAGTTCAATGACTTTCATATTGCTGTTCTTTTATAACTAGTGCTCACTTAGGAAAAAGTTGTTTCTTAATTGTCAGGATTGTATGTTATATGGGAACTAAGAGACCTTATTGTGTGCAATAGAAAGACTGCATATTTAAGCTCGACTGGAGATTGCCTTAGAACTCAAGGTGTGGGGGGGTGACCTTCGGTTGCTCCTTGCATTACGCAGAAGAATATTACTAGCAGTTGCATGGAGATGAGTGAACATGAAAGGAATTTAAGCCTGGTAATTTTGTAGAAACTTTTGAAGACATGTATAGAAGACAACATAGTTTCCAAAGGCTGCTTTTTTGGGGGGTGGGGGGTGGGATAAGGAATTATTCTGTGAATTCATCCTGAGCAGGTGCATACTCTTACCCAGGGAGACATTTCAGTATAGTCAATGAATTTCCTGTACTGGCTATGAAGAGATGGTAAAAAAACTGGATATGTTTATGTGGAAATCAGGTAAAATTAAACATTTTCATTATTTCTTGTTATAATTATGTTAGAAATAAGGATAGGCAATTGCAAGTAGTAGGATTGTAGTCCTGTGGCTCAGTGAGTTTTAGCTCATGAACAGAGTGCTGGTAACTGCGCGTAAGCTCCTAGCACACATGCTGTGAATGGGGTGAAAGCATCACCCTCTTGTGTGGTGAAAGGCGTTTAGCTTAAAGATACAAAATGGGGCTTGTGAGCCCTAGCAGTAGACTTCTTGAATGACTGTCACTTGTCAAGTTGCTGTTCCCCTAAAATAGGGTTAATACTACCAAGGCCACTTTGGCAATCAAATTCAGTAGCTGAAATATGCTTCCCGTGTAGTTAAGGTGTCACATAAATACCTGAGTACAGTAGTTATTGTCAGGCATAAAATAGATGTGTCAGTTGCTTTTTCATATATGATGCTTAATCATCGTAATGTCATGTAATGACAAATGATAGCTGTTTTGCAGTTTAATTTCAAACAGCTTTGTTTGAAAGTTATAAGAAAATAATTTCATGTTGAATACAGCAAATTTTAATCTTCCAGTGTAAACTCTTAAATGTTGATTAATTCCACACTGGAAATTTGACAGTCTCTTACTTTTTAGAAATGGCAAAAAAGGAGAAAAATATAGATGAAAATTCCAGCGACTCCTGAGAAAACCTGTGATGCTCTTACTTTATTCCTCTGCAAAGTGAAAATTTTGCAGAAACATGACTGAATGGGGCTTGTTACAACCTGTTGATCAACAGACTTCAAAGTGTAATTAAGGAGCAGCGAGGGCTGCACTCAGAGTATTGCACTCAGGTGTTACTTGTGTTACACTGAGGTGATACAGGGGGCAGTTTACTCTGTTGCCCTTTGTATCTGGTAACTGTTCTACCTCTGGTCTCCCAGAGCCTGCTCTGTTTCTGCTACTTGTCCTCCTACCTCAGTCTTTGAATTTACCTGAGGAAAGAGTATCTAAAGACTTATTTTCAAGAAATACTGCTTTTAATGGGGTACAGATTATCTGATATGAGCCATATAGATGAAAATACAGTTATTCTAGGTGTGACATACATAGGAGGAGTAAGAGCAGCTAAGTGAACTATGATGGCTCTTCCAGATTTTTGATAGTCAGTTATATTAAGTTCTCTGTTAAGTTCTGCAATTCAGACATGAGGTATTTGTTCAGCAAACCATTTTACTTTCAAACTCAGCCTCACTGTTAAAGCTAGCAAAGGTTTCTTATCACTTGCTAGTATCAAATGATTGGAAATAAGAAGCCCAAACAAATATTTTCCAAAATACTTCAAAGGCCTCCATTTAAAAATGTGCCTTTGTATTTTCCTTAAAAAAACAAAAACAGAAACTGAATGCTTTATTTAGCAGTGATAGACTCACCACATGGTTAACTGTGGCGAAGTGTTTTGCTGCATTAAGACCATCAGTTATGTCATCCAGTTAATGCCTACTAGGTGCCATCAAATGGAATGGGATCTATTTCATGGCTCAAGAAGATCCTTTGACTTTGACTCCGATTTCTGAAAACAATTTAGCTGTGTTTTAGCTTGTGTGGCTTTCAGAATTGATGTATATACTTAGAGATTTTGATAGGTGCATTTTTATAAATTGAGGTATAAATAACGAATAGACATTCTGTTGTAAGGTTTCTTTTACTTTCTTCAGTCTGTTTGAGTTTAGTGGCTTACAGCCATAAAACCACACTGCTGAGAAAAATAGAGAATGTTTTCTTTTTTTAAATTATGAAAGCAGTTACTTCAGTGCATCAACTTCTTTGCCTAAAATTTGTAAATTCCTCTAGTGGTCTGAATTCCTCTCATCTTTTGTGGATATGTAGGTTCCCTTGTACGCCAGTTCCTGATGATGAGCTCATTAGCAGAATTAGCTTCTGATAGTACGTATATTCCTAATACTGCATAAACAAACTTGTTCACAATTATAGGCAGCATTGTGCCTGGCATCAGTGTGATAATGTTGAATTCTATGATATAATTGACCTGGTATTCTGTTCATTGCCGATCCAGCTTAAAAATACTCTGCCTTCCCTGATTTTCAACTCTGTCCTTCCCCCATTCCCTCCTTATCTGAACTTCCTTCCTTGGACATACTGCAGTTTTGATCGTTTAAGCATTTTGTTTGAGGGGGAAAAAAAGAAACCTCTTTCTGGAGGCTTTAAAAAATCTGATCATTTAACAGATCTAATTTAGAACAAAGTCGAGTAAAGAATTGAATTGGCAAAACTGAGAAGGTAATTGCCTTTAGTGGGAGGAGAGTGGCTGGAGGCTAGGGAGAATGGAGCAAAAAACTCTTAATTTGGATCTGCAGCTGACTGAATAGAAATACAGAATGTTTCCAGTACCAGTTTGCCACACTGGTGAGGATTTGTGTGAATCTGAGAATAACAAAGAACAGTGTTTATTCCTGTAAACAGTAATAGTTGGCCTTGCAATGGGTAGCATAACAGATTGGACTAAGTCAATGAAATCGTGAGTGGCATGGAGAAGGTAAATTGGAAAACTGTTGTTCAATGCCTCTTCTAACAAAAGAAGCAGGGACATTGTTAGCATGTGGCAGCCTGGAACAAACAGAAAGAAATATTTACTCACACAATGTGTGGCTAGGCAAAGAAATTTTTGCCGTACCTTATGTTGTATGTTTTAGGCCTCTGGGAGTTCAGAAAGAGCTGAACAAATTAATTGGAAGAGGCAAAAAATCACCAAAACCTAGTGGATACCAATATATACTCTTCTGGTTTGTGGAGTCACTAAATTGCAGAAGCCGGGAAAGTTTACTGAGGTGTTACTGCATTCCTACATTCTTACCTCAGGATACCGTTCAGGGTGCTGTTGGACAGAGAATACCGGGCTAAATAGACCCTTCGTCTGGCTGTGTTTTCATTCATGTGACTGTTTTGTCCCCTTTTCTGTTATCAATATTATTTGTCTCATTTCTCAGTCACTCTAAATAATACTTTCACTAAGCGGTGGTAAGTCCTATTGCTCTTCTCTGTAATGCCCTCAGCATTGCTCTGCTGCATGCATGCCTAGTTACTTGGTACCAAGCTGAAGTGTAGACACCCTTCTATGCAGAGGAAGAACTTCACACGTTCACAGAACCTGGATTTAAAGCTCTGCAAAATTGATTTCCTCTAGTTTTCTAGTCTTCCATGAAGCATAAATGGCATTGCAAATAATGCCTGTCTTGTATTCTGGGTATGCAGTCACTGGTTATCTGTTTATTCAGTGCCTGGGATAGGCAAGCACATGTGACTGCTGGTATCCATCTGCTCTGCTGTTGGTTTCTTTATGTTTAGAAAGCGTATGTTTAGAGACACTGCACCTTTGAAAAAAGGTCAGGAGAAAGCATGAGACAATGAGCATCTGTAGTAAAAAAGTGGAATTGCATTGCCTATAACTTTTTTTATTACATTGATCTTTGGGTCATGAAACATAAGCACTCTTTAACTGCTCAGTAGCTCTGGTATAAACAATTATTATAAAAATTACCATGTGTCCAATGTTGAGACCTAGAGTAGCTATGAACAATTGAACAGTGACCACTAGTACAAATGGTGCGAACCTGACTTCAGTGAAGTCAGTGGAAAGCTGTTGTTGACTTCACCAGAGAAAGGATTTCACTCAGAGACCTGAGATACTGTAACATTGTTTTCATGAGCTGTTTGCTAGAATTGTTCAAAATGAAATGCACTATTAAGTTTTAATAACAATGAAACTGTGGTAGTAAAAATGCTGATGTAAGTTTGATGAAAGTGATTTGTCTAGTAAGTAAGAGTTATAACTTGACATATTAACCCATATGGTTGAGACATTCTGAGAAAATGAATATAATTTAAATTTGGACTTTCAATTCTACGTATCAGTTTGTAATAGTTATCTGATAAAATATAATTTAGTTGGAAAAGATTCATTAGAATGCTTTATATTCACATTTTTCGTGTGTTTTATATGTGTTTACACCAGAATAATTTTTTGTATATACATTCTGTACAAACACTGTTTATCTGTCTTTGGATGGAAATATGTGAAAATGTCCCTTAAGTCAATAGCATTCTATAATCTATCACGAAGTCCAGCAGCTTTTTTCTAATTAGAGAGATGAAGGCGAAAGTGATCAAACAAACGAACAACCATGCTGTTTCTTAGTTTCTGCTCAGCTTTATTTTATTTCATGTCAAGATATCAGGTTTCTTAGTTGGGCAAATAAGAGACTTTCCTCAATATGGTCTACTGGATAGAGAGCCCGGCACTCCATCGGGAGACTCGTACAGGAGTCCCAGATGTGCCCTGTTAGATTTACTTCATTTCTTTCTGCTCTGTTTCTGCATTCATCTTTTGTCTGTCTTCCTGCTTTGATATCACACCCCTCAGATCATGGAGGATCACCTAGCAGGTGGCTGTACCCTGCAGCCAATCCGGATTTGACCTTGCATGCCAGGAACACAAATGCTGACTGCCAAGAATGGAAGTGTGTGAGATCTGAGTGCCATTTACTCTTTTGACCTTACTGTGGTATTGCCTACTGACTTTCACTGAACAATGATGGGTGCACACAGTGGCTTGCTATTTCTTTCCCTAAAAAGCATCTGGTATCAGAAGGGAGCTTTAAAAGCTTGAGAGTATCAAGTAGGGATGTAGTGAAATGCAAGGATTAGTCAGATAAGCTGTCTCCTATCATGTTTACATTAAAATCTAAAAATTAGAACTTTTCTCGCAGGAGGTGAGGAGGATTTCTGAGGCTGTGCTGCATATGGTACTAGCTCTGAGAGCACAGCCCTTTCCCTCTCATGTTCTGCATTGAGATAGCTATCTTCTGTGATGCTGCACTCGAGTGTTGTGTGGCAGTGATGGAACGAGCCATTTAACTGTTGAACTTTCTTGCATTATAATCAAATGTAGGAAAGTTGCTCTTTGCAGAACTCTTCTAGGGAAGCAAATCAAATGAAATATTTTCCTTATTAGGCAGGAGCATAAGTACCTCTACCTTATCTCCACTCTTCCGTGGCTCACACAAATTCTGATTAGGAGATATAACCTCTTGAGTCTTTAGAAACCCATGTAGAAGAGCTCTGAGAATTATAAAAAAAAAAATGTTGCCATGATTTTTACTTGTTGCCTTAAGCAAGGGTATTATAAAGAATGTATTAGTATTTAAAAATTCCTGAAGAGGTTTCAACATTTCTCTAAAAATCCCAGTGTAATTGTGGAAGCTTCTGTTTCAGTGATAATTCCTATAGGAAACAGTGTGTGACAAATCAGAGACAAATCAGTCCACAACAAATAACAGATTTCCAGTTCTCTTTTGGAGAAGTCATGTATTCTGTTTTGATGACTTTCTGGGTGCAAGGATATTTGTTTCAACCCTGTAAATTCCTGCTATTTCTTGTCAGACCAGCCATGGTTCTGATTCTGCATATTCCAAATCTGGTGGCAAATCTGCGGGGCTTCTGGGCTTTTCACCAAGAGAAGAAGGCAGCTGCTCCTTGCAATGCTGTTTCAATGTATGAACACAGCAGACAGGATACGGTGATATCTAAACAAAAACTTTTACAGGAAAGGGAACTTCTGCCTTTTGCTGAGCATTGTTTTGCTATTAAATGTGTTCACAGTACTTGAGCTGCTTCTAACTTGGTGTCCTGGCAATCTAATCTGCTTAAGCCTTACTACCTCTACTGAAAATAATTTTTCAATTTGCCTGCTTTGAAACTGGGACCTGAGTGCAACTTAATTGTTTGTTATTTCTATGCTAGTTTGTTCAACTGATAGGATAGCTTTACTGTGGATGTTTTCGTCAGTTATAATCATCAGCTGACTTAAAAGAATGAAGCTAACAGTGCTCTCTGTAAGTATACCTAGTTTGTTCATGTCCCTTAGGGAAGCTTTGCTCTAAAGAGACCTTATATTCTTTAACAATTCTTTAAGAGAACTTATATTACTTAAAACCTTTCATGTCTTACTGATCAGGCCCTAGACACACTTTTAGTCTTGCGTATAAAAATTACCAATAGACATAATTTAAAATCTAAGCAAGGTCAAGAAACTGACCATTTTCAACTCAGAGCTATTATAATGAATGACCTGTGTGTGTGTGTGGGGGGGGGGAACTCCCTCACCTTTGAGACAGAATTGCAGTTTATTGATAATGAAAGGGCACCTGTGACTACTCAGTAATCTGATGCAGGGACAAACAGAGCAAACACTCTCCTGCCATTTGAAGACAGAAATAAAGCTGAAAAAAATTAAAGGATTTGATAAACTCCCCTCCAACAACTATTGTGTTGAGTGCCCATGATGAATGGTTTGTATTTTGCAACAAACTTTATTCAATAAAGAACGAAGTTCTTGTATTGGCAGTGGTTGTATTCTTCTAATCCTTAAAGCATTTTCCAAGTGTTTTTCAAAATAATATGAAATTACTAGCTTTGGTTGAAAAGTAATGAAACTTTAAGAGAATGTCAGTAACTCCAGCAGATCTGATCAAATTACATATTCATCATGGTTGATTTAACTTGATTGTTTCTACTGTCGCTCCAGTTTTGTGAAGTACCTTATCAACAAATTGCATTTCATGACACAGAATCAGAAATAATGAACTGATGTTCACATTTTTTTATGTCCAGCAGTGCACACTGTGCAAGATGAGGGAAGAGGAAACGAGAATTTTAGTGTTTGATGCAGGCCAGATTTTCTCTCTCTTGTCATGTCTTTTGTTGTCAAGCTGTGTGAACCCAACTGAAATTCTGATTTCCCATGGACTATTTCATGCCAAATACAGTCCCAACACTGTATTTAAAACTGTTCTTTTACATTACAAAAAAAAAGTTTAAAAGGCTAAGCCAGTTGCTTTTTTCTGTGCTTACCGATTTTTGATTAAGTGATGTTGCCATTTGTTTTTCAAGTTTTAAGTAATCAGATGGACAAAAACCAGGAGGAATCTCCTGTCTTCCGACATGTCGCAGAGTGACTGTGGAGCTCTGCTGCAACTATTACTGAAGCAGGGAAGCTGCTGCAGTTCTCATGGCATTGCTCTGTGACAGGCAAGGGCTGACTCAAAAATGCAGCTCTAACTTGCAAGATCTTGTAGTGGAAGAGGGTGTCAGATGCTCCCTTGTAGTGCAGGCTGCAGTAACTGGCTGCAGTTACTTGCAGTGCAATTCATCTTCATACATCGAAGCAGAAAACTATTTTAGGTTTTTTAAAGCCATCCAATAAGTAGCTTGCTCAGGGCGTAAGCTCTTGTCTGACACCCCACTCCATGGAAATCTGTTAAGCCCATGTAAGGAGAGTTTGCCACAGGTCTGACAGGAAAGAAGGACAGGTGAGATTCCTCTCTGTTTAGACACAGAATAGCATGGATAATAACCTCTAGTAGATTATTCTCCATCTGTTCTCCATACTTACTTGCCTTCTCTGTGTTAACATGAAAAAGTCACTGCAGAGCTGACTGCCAAGCCTAGTAAGAGTTACAGCAGATGAGACTTCCTGGGACCTATAATTCTTGCTGCCAACCTGCCACATTATACAGAACAATTTTGCTATCACAGGACCCTCAAAAAATCATTGTCAGAATTTTTTTTCTGAGAATGAGACTGTCCCCACAGGTCTGCTGTCTTCTGGGTAAAACAAAAACAGAGAAAACCATGTAAGCATATAATTATTCATTTCTGTGCATAAAGATCTTTATACATTGATTTTTTTTTTTTATTGGTGCATGCTAAGACCTTGTTAAAAGAATTAGTTGGAAGTCATCTATAATTTGTCCTTAGCCCCAAGGAAACAATTTACTTTTTCATGGGCTAACTCTTTTTCTCAGGAAATTATGTGGTGATTAGATATGCTCTTAAAACAACAGCCAGAAATTATGAGGAAAGGGAGCAGAACTGATCTTAACTGTTTTACTGCATGTAGTGTGTCATGTAAATTACAGGTTATGTATGGGTCATGCAATTTGGTATGTAAAAAAACAAGTTTATTGCATTTCAGGATTGATTTAGTTTTAAAGTGGGCATAGCATCTGTACAAGTAAGAAATGTTAAAAAAGAAGGGCTACAATTATGCATTAGTCTGCGGTCTTTTAATTTTTGGCACTTGTAGGAAGTAGTTTTTTAACAGTGTAGATTCAAGCTTTCTCTTGTAATGTAGCTTTATAAAATGAAATAGAGGGTTGGTAATAATCAGAGATTTCATTCTGCAAAAAATCTTTGACAATAGGTTGTGTTCTGCAGGGGGAGTTTGACTAAGAGCTGTCTGAATAAAGAGAAAGCATGAGAAAGATTTACCCCATTGTAACTGCTCTGGTTAGGCTCCATTAACAGGAGATAGCTGCTTCTGGTTCTCTTTGGCTCCAAGTCTCTCGGATACAGACTATTTGCACTCTGTGGCATGGCCCTAAGTTCTGGTCCTCCTGTTGCCCAGGTTAGGGACACCAGAGAGCTGCTGCCCTGCGTTTACGCTTCCTTACTGTTCAAACCAGGGTGGAGGAAGAGGAGCATCAGCAAGGGAGAGGATAGTATTTATCAGGATTTTGCTGCGACATGAGCCGAGGTGTGAGCTGGACGTGTGGTCTTACCTGGAATAGGGGAGACTCTCTTGAGACCTGCGGTATAAAAGCTGTCTTTCAAGAAACTGCCAGGAGCTAGAGATTTTCCGCTTGCTGAAACTGGATTTCCTTTAGGGCAGAAGCAGGCTTGCTTATAAGCCTCAGAGTGTTCAGATTTACAGACGTGCTTCATTTGAGAATTTCTGGTCATCTTTAGCAGAAAAAGTGTTTTGCATCTGAAATTACTGATCCTTACTTAATGAGGATCTTGATAAAAACATACTTTAGATTTAAGATTTTCCATTACTGAAATTAAAATGAGAAACCATTTAATTCACTAAACACATAGTAGTGGCCTGGGAAATATATGGTCCCAGAAAAATGCCTACACGTGGTGAAATCTGCATTATAATCTATGTAAACATCCATAATTGTTCAGCATCTTCACCAACCTACAGTTATGTTTTACTGCTGCAAATTTTTTTCAAGGGATCCTTATTAGATTCGAAACTTTTAGCATACAAACTAAAAAGAGTCAGAAGTAATTTTGAGGAATCAGTATGTAAGAGCTGCATAAATATTTGGAAAGAATATGCTGCTTAAGTGTTCCAGCCACGTTCCTTGACGCACCCTTCTAGCCCACACATTTGGGTTTCCTTTCTGTGAAAAACAAAGTTCATTATTACAGTCAGTCTCCGTTTTACCATTGCTCACAAATATTTTTCATTGTTTGTTTTGAGGTTTGGCGTTTCTAGCCCCTAGATGTGGCTAGAATGGGACTATACTGATAATTACAAAGGTAACATTAATTTTTTGGGAAAAAACAACAAGTCTAAAGTACAAAGATTTGAGGGAAATTTCTCTTCTCTGCAAGGAATTATTCAGTGAACTGTTGGATAACTGGCGACTGATTTGAATCAATTTTCTATAAGTAAAAAAGTTTTCTGCCTCTTTTAAAATCATAGTTGTTTGTTTATATACAAAAACTTATAGAAATATATATATATGTATGAATTGTGATACTAGAATGTGCATTTTTACACAAAATGCATCAAGAGATTTGAACGTAATTTCTGTTGGTATATAGTAGATAGTGGATAGATTCATCACTAGACTATCTGAATGGATAAAAGTAGCATTCTTTGTCTCTCATCTCCCACAAGAACTGGTTTGAATCAATGAAATAGTGATTTAAATTGAAATACTTACCTCAAGGAAAGCAGAGTCACTGCTGAAGCAGAAAATAAGGCTTTTCACTGCATTTGAGAAAGAGGTGTCAAATTTGGTGCCATTTCTGGGAGCTATCGGAAAGGTCACTATTCTAAACAGATTGTGCCCAAGGGTACCTTGAAATCAGAAGTGATGAGAAGGATCTGTGGTGCTTTCAGTTGTTATGTTGGGGCTGCTTTGCACTCATCTCTTAGCCTTATCTTTGTGTATTCCTGAAAAGAAGAACAAAATCCAGACTTTGTATGGTATAAGGGGATTGTTTTTATATTGCAGAGTTACTTCACTGAGGAAAGTACAACAGGGAAGCAGAGTCTTGCTAGAGTTTGTGAATTAGTTGTATAAAGCTGTTCATTGCAGAAAAAATACATGAAGTAACAGGTACTAAGTATGCTAAAGTAGAAAGACTGTAAGACTGGCTGCTATTGACTTTCATAAAGTGTATTTAATTACTTCCTTTTCTAGTTCAAATGGGAGGAAAAATATGAATTAATCAGGAGTTAAACTGAGCAGGACAAATGAGGAAGAAAGTATTACACCTTGTGAGTTCAACTGAGAAGCAGGTCAAATGGAAAGAAGTGTGTTCATTTTCTGCTGAAGCTCAGTTCTGTAAGGGAAGGTCACCACACAGTACCTGGGTACACAAAAGTTTCTCCTCTTTTACAGCTGATAATGAGAGGTCCGTCAAATTGACATGACTAATGAGAGCTCATAAAAGCAGGCTGGATAGTCACAAATGTGTACTTCTAGGTGATAAAATACTTAACAGTCTAAACAGAAGGAAGGTTAATTTATTTTATTGGTTGTTCACAAGCTGAACCTTCTACCACTGCTGAGCTCAGGAGGTAAAGCCACACTTCATGTAACAAAAACTGCAGCATTGCTCCCTTATCTCCATTATAACAAAGTATGATCACTGCCTATAGGCTAATCACCACATTTAATGTTCTCTTTTTTTTGTCTGTATTTTGTACAAGATTTTCCAAGAGACATTAGCCTCTTTTAAAGCAGGCGTGGAGTTCTTGATGGCATGTAATAACTTTTGCTCACTGAGTGCCCAGGGAACATGATTGCCACCCTTTGGCTGCTGAGAAAATCCTGAGTAAAATCAGATTTTGAGATATATAGTACTGTTGTATCTGAGCAACTCAGAATGCCAGGCTGAAAGGTTTGTGCGATCATTGTCTTATAACGTGTACTTCTGACCCAGCTGAATTATAAAAGCATTATCTCATTGGAAATCAGAATTGTAATAGAAGAGGGTAGTAGTTGCTGGGGACATGATACAGTTTTTTTTTTTTTTTTTTTTTCATTTTACTTGTGTGTGGACATATGTATGGAATGTGCCTACCATATCACAAAGAAGCAAAACTGGCAAATGAAAATAATATCTGTTAGGACAATTTACCTTTTAAGAGTAATGGAGCCATTCTGGCTTGGAACCAGTTTTTCAATGGTAATAAAGATGGTTATAACCTGATGTCAAGGGGAGACATGCATGTACAAATTCTTCTCATTCACAAGCCCCTTCCTCTAAAAATTGTTACCTTATCTGTTACAAAAGGCTCATCATAATTGCAAGCTCTGACACTTTTTTTTTTTTAAAGGCTTTACCTAGACTTAGGGCAGGTATTGGATGGTTGGAGCTATTTAGAGCTCACCTGGACAAGGTTCTGAGCAACCTGGTATAACTTCAAAGCAGTCTCTAACTTTGAAGTTGGCCCTGCTTTTCAGGGACAGAAGTCTCTTCCGACTCAAATTATTCTATGAATCTATATTACATTACATTACATTACATTGTATTATCCTTTCAACAAAACAAGATTGTAGTGAAAATAATCTTTTGTCAATTTTTATCCCAGAAAAATGCTTGTCCAAGACGTAGTGTTCGTTTAACCACTACACACATAGGACAGGTAGTTCTTCTACATAACAGAATCAAGCATTATGTTAAGAGGATTGCAAGTCATCTGCAACTGAAGAATGATGTATGTTTGAAATCAAAGATAATGTATTTTTGATGCATGTTTCAATAATGAAATTTTGTATGTAGGCAGCAGTTCATTCCTATAAGGCATTGTATAGTTTTGTGGTTTTTATGGAGAATAATGCACAATAAAATCCAAATAACAGGGTATAACTGTATTATTTAGCACTGATTTTTTTTATAGGAGAACCAGTTATACTTCAGAATCTTTTCTTCAGCTATCAACAAAATGTATTTTGGCTCTAACTTTGCATGGTGCAGAATCAGATGAGATAATTTATGACAGAGGCTTGCTGGAAGACCTGACTTGAAGTATTTTTTTTCTTACTTTAAAATACATCTGTCTCATTCACTATAAAGTAATTGCAAGTATGTACACAAATCACCGTAAGAAGTACCACCATTGTTTTTTAGCATTTAATTCACAAGAAGAAAGCAATGCAAGATTTCTGATTGCTTTTACAAATTGCCTTGTTTTAGAGGGATATCAGTAAGAATGTATTGAATTCCAAGGAAGATTAAGATCAAATAACAGAAGAAGGTACAAATTATGCTTTGGCATGGACTTTGGATATGGGTTATACTTGATCATACAAAATGAAATATATTTAGAATTACAGTTTGAAATGTCAATATAGATGAGAAAGCATAAAATGTATTTCAATGATTTTGCAAAATTGTCAGATAAGTTAACATTTGATTATGTAACTTTAAAAATATACTCCACATGCCATTCACGGTGCCTCGCTCAGATCAGGCACTGCCACATAGTCACATTTAGGATATCTAACTGTAGCTGCTCTGTGCTTTGTAGCTATATCTTCACTTCTTCAAGTATGAGAAAAATGTGACAAGTGTGCTGGTATGATTATGGCTTAGTTCTGAAAGGATGAGCTCCCCCTGGAGCTCATATTTAATACACCATAATGCAAGTTCCCACCATCAGTACTTTACCCCTAGGCTCATTATGGAATGATTCTATTTTTTTCTGCCTGGTGAGAGCGATTTTGACTCTTGCAGAAGTGAACAATCTTGAAGGTAGCTGATTCGGTAGGTATGCTCGCAGCATACCTCATTCACATGGAGAAGACAGGCCTTTTGCAAAATGCTCTCTAAGATGATACTTTTTTAGAAAAAAGTGGTGGTGGCCACCTTTCTAAGGTAGCTAATGGTGAACTAACATGTGAAAGAGCTTTCCAAATACATTCTAAAGTGGGAGGAAACTCAACCCCGTGCTGCCCACTTTCCTGGAGAAGTCACTGAGCTGTGTGGTAGTGCAGAGAAATAGGGGACACTTTCCACTCTCCTCACTGAAGCTCTATTGCTGTGTGGTTAGAGAATGTGCTAGTCATGGTGCCAGAGGGGAGGCAAAGAGAGTCTGACTTGGCAAATGAGCAATAAGAGTATGCTGCTGAGATGAGGATGAATTTCAATTGTTCCTCCTGGATAATTTCAACAATCAAACGCATAGGATGAAAGAGTTGGAACCGCAGTCTTAGTTCCCTTAATAGATTACCCTGATAACTGAGATTCAAAGTTGAGCTTCTGCTTGTGTATTATATAAAAGATGTTTCCATCACCACCATTTTAAAGAAGAAGCACTGTTTCTGTTCACTTCCTTGAAATAAAAGAAGGTGATTACCTTCAAAGTGGTCTCTAGATGCTGGCTGCTGAGGGAATGGAGTGCCTGCAATCCCAACTCTTTGCCCAAGCTCCACATTTGGCATGAGAATTTTTTGCTTTGCCCTAAGCATTTCCCATTGTGTATGCTTAGGTAGCTTTTGCTAAAGGTGTAGTAACCTTAAGTTTGCTGTCTTGAGGTCTGAGAGCGGCTGGAGGAGCCAAAGACGCTGTCCTAGCCCCTTCTCTGCTCTGCATTGGCACCTTATGCACAGTAGCACCTCTGTGCATGCAGATCTGCAGTGCCCATCCCAACAGCCATGTTGTGGCTTCATCAAGAGTTTTTTAACTCTCCTCATAGATGGTCCTCTCTGGGGGCTAGGTATCTCAAAAACAATACTTAAAGTTGCCTAAGCATTTTACTGGATCTAACCACAAACTTCTACAGTATTTCTCCTCCTTGTGAAACAGGCTGCAATCTGGGGACCAGACTGGCTCCCCTATTTTGTAACTCCCCTGATTTCCATAGAGGCAGGACTGAGGCCCTTATCAAGAAGAAGAAGATGAACTGTTGACAGACTCCTGGGGAGGAATTAGTGCTCATCTGTGCTTTTTCTATGCAAAAAACAGCTGCAGGCACAGCAAAGTAGTCCCAGGGATACAATTAAACTCAATTGTCTTCTAACATATTCTACACTCTTTACAACTATTAGATTTCCACAGTAATACATTACTTAAAGCAACAATTATCAAGTGATTTGGATTGTTTCTGCACATAATGTTACAATGGGAAGAAAACTATTTACATATCAACTCAAAAGAAATGGCCTTTTGAAATGAAAAGACAGAAAAGTGAATTTAACTTCAGCTTGTATTTGGATGCAATTACATGAAGAAAATGAATTCCCACCTGATACCACAACAGCAGTTAGGGTGGAAAGTATTAGTTAAGTGAAATGATAAATGATATCTCAGTGGGACACAATATTAGTCACAGCATCAAGTGATGAACTTGAAGGAGCATGACAATATAAGTTTCTCTTGCATGTGGAAAACCAGGTCTCAGACTGATGAAAATATTTTTATACTAAAGTCAACAGAGTCAGACTTTAACATCTGAGCTGAAGACTTGGAGTAGTGCTTGTGTCTGTCTGATGCTGCCTGTCCTTGGTTGAAAGACAATTTACTAATCTGTGTCATGGATTGGACAACTTGCGGTTCCAAGCATTGGAAATTACAGTCTGTTCAATAAGCCATCCTGTTCAAGCATATAAGGGGAAAACTGAGTAGAAATATACTTGACAGGATTATTTAACCTCTGGGCTGTAATACACATGGCACATTAATCATAATATAGATCCTCAGTTGTAATCCTGAATACTTGGAAAAGCAGGGACGAGAGTGACACAATTGCTTCTGAACTCCGAGTTCAGTGTGTTGAAGTCACTCTGTCATGAGTGAGCCACAGAGTGACAATATTTATGATAGTCTTTAGGCTATTAGGCCTTAGCTAACTATGAAGCCTCCTCAATGTTTAGGCAGCAGCTATAACCATCCCCCCCCCCCCCCCAAATCCATTACATCAGCTTTGATTTCCCAGGGTGCAGGAACATTCTAGAAAAATATGATGTATCAGGTATAAATGCATATGAATATTTGCAGTGGTTTTTCAACACCCAAACATCCTGCAATGTGAAGGTTTCCCCTTTACCTGATAGGATGGTTTATGGCAAAAAGGTAATTCCAGTTTGCCATGAATACCAAAAACTGAGATCAGCCCTAAATTCATAAGCTTTGCCTTGCATGTCTGAAGGAGTAATATTCCTCTGCCCCTATTCTGCTTTTGATTTAGAAGTATTTTATGTCATCTTAACTGTCATTACTCTCTGGCCCTTTCAGCAACCATCTTTTAAAATTCTTTTACTTCCTCTCTTCTCTTGCTAACTTCATCACTACTTCTTCTTTTCCTTTTTTAGGCCTCAATATGTTTAGTATTGATAAGTAGTTCTGGCACGATACTGCATTCATTCTTGGGGTCTTGTCAGGTTTGTGACTCATTCCTCAATGTTATTTACATCAGGCCTGAGATCACCAATCCCCTTTTTAGGTTACATCTAATCAGAATTAGTTTCAATTCTTGCTTCTGGTTTCAAATCAAAATTTCGTGTCTTGCATTTCAAATTTTCTGTAAATGCTATTTTCAAGATGGTTATCGTCAGAAGATTAACTAAATATACCTTCTTACTTTCTTTTCTTTTTATTGTCCACTGTCTTGGTGTTCTTCATCCATTTTCAGCGCTTTGTGCCCAGGCAGAGACTTCCCCAGCTGGCTACCTACGCTCTACCCTTGTCTTTTACTTTGGCCCCATTAGTATAGTGGATATTCAGGAGATGAACTGCAGCATGGCAGAACAGCCCTTTGGTCACGTTGGTTGTCCTAAACTAATTATTTATAGGCCATGTGAAAGACTTACAGGCAAAAACTTTGCCTTCCGCTCTCTGTGATTGGCTGGAGTAAAAGGTAGTTTAAGTGCTATCTCCTTCCCCCACTTTCTTGAGCGGAGTCCTGGCACATAGAATAGCTCTGTGTTATCTTGGCTTTTTGACGGCATAGCTGAAGGAAAGCATGCTGCTGAATAGTACATCGTTTTTTTTTTCTAGTGGCACAAAGCCTTTCAAGGTTGAATTCCAATTAACATGAGGTAGATTTCTGCTCAAGAGGTATGTCTACATTGCACACTTCATTACTCTGAAGATCCCCCAGCTAAGTTTAGGGTGACTTAAGGATAAGAATAAATGTAGCCACATTACGCAGGCCCTTAGCTAGCCTCATTTCGCCAGCTGAGAAACCAACTGCAGATTTTCTGTGTATGGATGAAAACTACTTCAGGCAGGTACTATGGTGTGGAGAATCAGGCTAATGTAGGAGGAGTAGGAATTCTGTGCTAATTAATTCAAAGTGATAAACCTGAACTTTTGAATGCTCACAATTTCACCAAATCCCACAAGGACTGTGCAGTACTGATCTTCACAATCAGAAGAAGAGAGTCCTTCTTGTGTGTGTTCTTCTCACCTTGAAAAACATTCACCACTCATTTAAAATTCTTGTTTGGTGGCAGAAATGTCATTCACTCAGACAGTTAATGTAAATAAATAACTCCCACTCCTTTGGCTTGAAAAATGAATATGAAGGCTCAGTTATTGTAAGCCTGTACCATGGCAGAGATTTTTATTGAGTGCGCTTAACCCTGCAGGGCTGTTATTTTTTATCTCTTTAAAGTCACAGTAAAAACATCTAATTAAAGACAGCTATAGATGTTTTTATTGTGTTTTATTTTATTAGTATGTTCTAGGGCATTTTATTAACTTTTGTCATCAGTGATGATAACCATATTTTCTTGGTGGTAGAAAAGGTATTGTTACCTACTGTCAAGATCTTCCTAGGTGAAATATATAAAAATCAACCTTTTCTCTGTCTTTGAGATTTTCTCCTCCTTTTGTGTATAGTGAGGATGTGGGTTTGTTTCCTTTGCATATTTTTGAGAAAAGAAACGGTAATGTTCAGTTTGCCATCTACAGGTTAGTTCTGTGGAATATTCAGGTCAATGAACAGCTTTAGTGATGCTTTTAAAAAAGATGTGCTGCTTTCCGAATGAACCTTTAATTAATTAAGGTATCTTATTTAGGGAGCGGAGGGAAGTGGCTTCCAGAGTCGAGCAGTGAAGATCCTCCTCGCAGCATAATATTTGGATAAGGGCAATAATAGATAATGCATATGGAAAGAAGGAGCCCTTTCCAGATTAATTTATACCAGTTAGGCATAATCTTGGGCTGGAACCACATGAATCCTAACATCTGGAAGAAAGGTGGGCGTTTAGTCTGTGCTCACAGGGAAAATGTAGGTTTGCAGTAGTGTAGTACCTTTTTCTGTAGGCTACTTGGTGTGGAGTTATTATTTCACTGAATACACCTTCAAGATCAGGACCATAGTTTCCAGTATTTCTCCTGTAAGACATTTTATAAATATATGCTTTTTCATGTGTAGAAGTATAATAAGCCAGGAGATTGATACTGTTGGAAGGTTTTCCCAAAGGCATGCTTATTCCTGTTCATGTTCTCAGGGCCCACTGATCCCTCGGTATTTAGCTCACATGGTTTGCCTTTTCTCTCAAGTTTACCTAATTTTTCATTACTGTGTCCGAAATGAACCTGGCAACAGCAGAAATATAATTTAAGTGACAAAAATAATCCCTGCCTAGTTAAACAAAACAAAGTGAAATACAATAAAATGTTTAAAAAATAATATTTGAGCAATGAGTCATATTTTAGGGAAAAAAAGTTTTAACTCCTGAATCTCCTTTGAAACAAAAAGACTTCTGTTTAAAAATCTGTGATTCATACTTGACTCTTGTTTGTCAGCTTTTAATATTGGAATGATACACTTAAGACACCTAAATACACGTGTGGCCTTTCAACTAATTTGAACTGATGTGTAAAGTTAAGATGATTATGGCTTTCCAAACATCAGATGTTAAATTAAAAAACAGTAAAATACCATATTTTGCATACTGTGATAAAACATGTCACACAACTCCTAAAATACAGGGAATTAATGTAGTTGCCCAACTCCCAGTCCCTATATACCTGTTGAAGTTAACACTTTTGATTTTGTATTGCCCAGGAATGTATTTTCATTTCCTTAAATTATTAGGCATCTGTAGTTATTCACTGAATGATATTTATGAGCAACTTTTTATCTTTAGCTTGTACATGAGCTGCTATTTACCGAATTTTAATAGACAAAAATTCAGACATCAGGGACTTTTCATTGGCAAAATGGAATGTTTTTACATACCTACTTTAATATACATTAGCAAGGAGCTTTTGAGGTGATCTTTACTGTTCATATATATACATTATGCTCTGAATGTCTGAACATACTGGCTAATACTGGATTTCTGGAGTATTCAAATGTGAGTTTGCAATGTACTTTCTGTTAATGTCCTTCATCATTTGTTTAGCATTTCTGATTTGATAACACTTACCAGGATCATCTAAAAAGATGAAGTTGTGTTCCTATGTAAAAGGGTGCCAGTTCAGCATAACAATCTAACAGATACTTAATTGTAAGCCTTTCTTAAATTCTTCCCTAAGCAGAAGATACCTAATAGCTTCTCGAGATTTGACCTTAAGCCAGGTCAGACAACACCTAGTTCATGATTCTTTTATGTAGCACAACCATATAATCTTTATGGTCTAAAATATTCCAATGCCTAAAGTTTATAGCGATCATTTGGAAGGACATTTGTAGATGGAACTTTTACCCCTCCCTAATGTTGGAGCAAATTGCCAACCTAGCATTACCAGTTGCTATTTCATATTTCCTATTTAATAGTACATATTTTTGTATGCTGGATATAGGCACATATCATTCTGTAAAGGTTCAACCTTTCCCCACACATGCCAGTGGTAAAATTTCCCTTTGATTTCTGTAGGATAAGACCCAGTTGGTCTTGAGTCCTTAGGCGAATAAAATGGTGTGAAGTAAAACTAATATTGTGTTGTATTGCTCTGAGTAAGGGGTTCATGATTTAGAGTCGGGGCCTATTGCAGCAAGCTGTTCATGTGAAGGGTTGAGTTAGCCCTATTCCTGCCCTTCTGCTCTCTCAGAGTGGCTTTACCAAATTTCTGACCTGTGCTAAAAAGCTCCTTGTCCTTCCCAGGAGAGCAGGAACTGTGGAAGGCAAGGTCTACTCTGGCCCCTTTCCATTGTATATTCATTGGTTAGCCAAGAGCAGTGAGTAGTGCTGTATAGTGAGTTTGTTCTGTTTTTTTTTGGAATCTCAGTAAGAATCCAGAATTGTTTGTCTGTGCTTATCTTTTTGGTTCCCTACAGAAGTGTCCCTTTAATTTCTTAATTCAGCATTACTTGTAAAATACATACTTGAGGTAGTAACTACAACTTTTGTAAAATGGGGAAATTAGATCATGTTTATGTCACAGACACCTTTACGAAAAGTTGAACCTAGGAAACCAATCTTGCATCACGTATTTACCAGATTAAAAAATATTGCATATCAGGATGAGCTTGATGTAAAATAGATTATACTATCATTTTAACAGCTGTCCTGCATGTGAAAAGAGTAGAGACTACAAGATACTATACTTTTGGGGTCTTATTCACTTGGGAATAAAAAATAATCTTTCTTTGGCTATCCTGCTTTTACATTGCACTTCTTTATTGAGATGAACGTTCAGAGTCTGAGAACTGGTGCTGTGATAGATACATATGCATCTCTGGAGATTATCTATGGGCTAATTCCTGACAGGGTTGAGAATGCAAATGAGAGGTTTTGGGCAAGCTGCATGGTACCTGGGCCAGTGCCTTGACTTTTGCCTCCACTGAACAGAAAAGAATTAGAGTACCTTTGCTATCCACAGAACTTTTACCAGCAGTGGCTCAAATTAGTTCCACATTGTGACTATATCCTGGGAGACTTGATTTACAGAAAAGCTCACTTTAAAGGTTTCTGCTATGCTTCTGTGCAGTGGGAAGCCTAGTAATGTGCAACCACTTTTCTTTTGAGTGAGTCAGTGGTCAGTGAAATCAAGAAACGAGCATGAGGCTGAGGGTGTTATTGAATCCGCATGTCTTCTGTGAATGAATAAATGCTGGCTGCCTTTGCCATTAACGTTGCTTGCGGGGAAATTTGTTCATATATAAATCCAGGACTGCAGTGTGTACTTAGCCAGACATTCTGGAAGGGAGCTAGTACTGATGTTCTGCTTCACATGTTCTCATTTGTTCTCAAAGCTTAAATCCTTCACAGTAGGCATAGGCTACTTATGAGGTACAGTAATTTTCTACAGGGCAATATGGATCTTTCTAGCCTCTGGAGAAACCACCCTCTGTGTCTTCCTTTAAACCACACTTTTCTGCAACTTCCCTGCATGGGTTTGTTGATGATGTTAGCATGGAAGTTTACTTTTCTGTAGGGAAATGACCTTGCAGCATTGTGGAAAACTGCTTGAACTCACATCACTTTATAATGAAGAAAAATTAAAAAATCCTATAAAATATGGCTTGTTCAAGTCAATACCAAGGCTCCCATTAATTTCATTAGGAGCTCAAGCAGGGCAATGCAGAGTAAAATTTGAGGTAGATCTGGACATTGGCAGCCTTTGTATGATTATTCATCCAGCTTTTTTTTATATTGCTCTTCAAAAGAAGCATATTCCAAATTGCTCGGGCAGTAAAACAAAATACCATTCTGCCTCTTAATATGTATGTCTGAAAGAAAAGGACCAGTCCCTTCTCTATATTGACAATCCGTGACTATACACATGGACCCTTTGGAGCACTTTGAGCTGCACAAGTAAAGATTGATTGCATTGGCTCCTACTGGAGTCAGGCCAGGATTTTTGTAAACTATGTTATCTTGACCTTGGGCTTGTCTCATCACTACAGACCTGCATGGAGATCTGGACTGTTGACTGAACCTCGTTGCCATCACTGGACCTGGTTTGCTCTTCTTGCTGGGATACTGTAGAGCTGCACCCATCTTGGTGAGGTCGCTATCTCTGCTTGCCTTGCTGTGACTCTTGGCTCTCAGTCTTGCCTTCCCTTGTGGAGCATCTGTGCTTCGTGGCACTGACTTTGAAATCAGGTAGCATGTGATCTGAATGCAGTCTCATTTGGTTAAATTTGATGAGAACCAAATTATCAGGTGGGTCTATTCTGAGCAGCTCAAAAAAGTAGAAGTGATAAGGCTGAAGGCTCACTGATTCCTTTAACATGAAGAGCTGAATTGCTTCAGATGACTGCTGCTAACACCCAAGGTTATAATGTTGGAAGTGTGGAACATCAGAGAGATGCCTTGGGCAGCTAGAGCTAAGACAAAAGAAAGACACAATTTAATGAGTTAGTAAAGAACAAACGAGGAGGCAGACTATCTCCGTAATGCTACCAAGTCATTGGGTAAGAAAGCTAAAGAACTCAGGTCTCTGAAACACACTGAAGTTAGACACATTTCTTTCAACTTTGTGGCATCTGTGGTAGAAAATGATGCCAAGTTTCCCGATAGTTAATACACTAGCTTTAGCTAGAGCACAGGATGAACTGTATTGACTGGAGAACAGTTCCTCAATTACTACTCAGAGATAGCGTGAGAGAACAAGAGCACTGTATTTCTCCATCTTTCAGTTTAAGTTCCAGTTAAGCTACCTCTTAATATCTTGACTAACAGATAACCAGCTTTTTGCTCTGAATCATCTGTTTGATGATAATTTTTGATAAATGGATCACAGAATAGTTATAAATTTAGCAAAGGCCCTGATTCAGGAAGTTGAGCAAGCCTATTGGAGTCGATGGGTCAGTTCAGTCTCTCCATCAGGATAATACTATTGGGAAGGTGCCTGTAATAGGAAAGAAAGCTCTGTGTATGCATTGTATGTAGGTGCATTGTAAGACTTTTTAATTCTACAAGTATTTAACAAAGGTTTTTCCTGGTGCCATTATTGATCTGAATCAGCATTGACCTGTAAATAGATAAGCTGAAAGGTCGGCACTCCTCAGTACAAAAGTGAGCACAGTATTTCCCTGGGATCTTGAATGTGCCAACTGGAAATGCCTTCTTCTAGTGCAGTTTGGTTTTATTGCTACAGTGATAGACAATTTGGCTGGGAAAAACCAGAGATCACAGGTCTGATTATCAATCTGTACGTAATGAAGTCTGTGACCATCAGCATTTTCTCAAACCTTGTTATAATCAGCTCACTATTAATATGTCTAGGTATGTCATCCAGCAACTGGCAACTGTTAAATATTCAGGAAGCTTCGTAAGTGGTGTTAGAATATGCTTAAAGATCTAGAGATATATAGTAGCAGCCTACTGTCATGTCTTATGATCTCAAATCTGGCACAAACCTTTAGTAGCGAAAACTTGAGAAGCTTGGGAGTGCTGATTTAATATTTGTGTTCACCTTAGCCGTATCGCTTTGTATTACACAGTAGGACAAAATCAGTTATTAAAATATTTGCAGACGAAGCTTTCATACACTTCTGTCAGCAGGTCTTTCAGTATCATTTTTCATATGGATATTTTTAGGCTGAGAGTACATCCTAAAAATCATCCTCCTGAGTGAAGCTTCAGACCAAAGAACACCCAAGATGCTCTCAGGTTGCTTTCTGAAGTCTTCATTCAAAACATGTTGCCTGTACTTCTGATGTCTGCTGTGCGATGCTGGACTCCAGTTGCCCCTTCCTTCCTTTGTCCTTCCACTGATCTCTTCCTGAAATAACCCTTCCAAAAGGATTTAACCTAATGATGTTATGTAAGGTTAAATTTAACCTAATGAGGGGAACCAACAAAAACAACAGCAGTAAAGTCCTGTAGAAGTAATGGAATTCTTACAGCCTTAATACTGTCCACCTGTTTGAATATTCAGTCTCTTTTTCCTAACCCCTGCCTTGTCTTCTCTAACAAGATTGGATATGGTTCAAAGCAGGGACTGTACTATATTCACTGTGATGTTTTAAAGAGGCTGAAGATTCTTTACTGATTTTGTACAGTGCCAAGCACCGCTGACCTACTAACATGGATTAGTAGTGAAGAGAACAGTTTCGTAAATGTCTTATGTTTTTCTCCATCTATCCCAGCTTTCCAGGCGGCCTGATTTCATCAGGCAAATGCAGAGCTCAGTCTGTACTTCAAAACAACTGGATTTTACAAAATGGAAGGAAAATGTCTGAATGGCAGGTCACTTTTAACAAGCAAAAGCAGCTTTGTGATATGTTATAAAATGAGTTAAACTATTACACTTACTTTTAACAAACATGAATTTTGCAACCCTTTGATTAAAACTGGCTTTGCTGCAAACCACAGATTTTTCCCAGATTGCTTTATAATGGGTTAATCCACCAAGCATCGGAATTCAACACAGCATGCTTGTTTTAAGCTAGTTCACAGAGCTATTTTGGCAAGACCTGCACATTCAGGAATCCTGAAAGCAAGCTAATGAACTTATAAGGCTAACTCAGAAAACTGTGTAGTAATTCTGTTCACTCATACCCTTTTATTGCCACTGAAATTCACCTTGTAGTTAAAATGTATTAAATGTATATTTGAGGCAACTAAATGAATGTAGATATTACAGTGATGGCGAGCAGTGATTACTGCCAGACAAGTAAATGATTTAGCTGTGCTTGGATGGATATATCTTCTATTAAACAGACAAACAAAATAAGCATTTGATGTTTGACTTAATTTCTGTACAAAGGTGATATAGAAAGAGGAAAAACTGAATTTGCATGTTGCAGCTTACATTTCATTCTCATGTACAGAGGGGACATGAGAAAGTAGAAGTGTTTTTAAATGAGATAATTTTTTTTATCTTGGAAATATCAAAAATGTCAAGACTAGTTTTCCCCATTTCTGCTGAAGGAAGGGCCTTTTTTAGGCCTTTTTTCAAACCATATTGGCAGGAATGAGGACTTTGAATCTTTAATAAAGACATATTTTTCCCAAGTGGTTTAGTTATACATATGTTAATAAAAACAGTGTTGAAAAACCCCTCACTTTGTATCTCAAATACTTAAGGTTTTATTTCCAAGATATATGCACTGTCATAGCCATGCCAATTCTCCATTTGTCCACAGAACCTCCCAGGGCAGAAAGTCTGAATTTTTAATGATAAGCACAGGAGGGGATTAAAAAACAAAATAAAACTGTGTTAGGGTTGCATTTTCCTAATACTGTAAGACAGGGAAAACACAAACCTGTTTTTTCTTTGTTGGTCACCTTTAAACCTTTCCTGCTCCCTCAAACATCTTATATAATACATATATAGCTTTTATTGGGAACACCAGGATAAATTCGGCCCTTGCTACTTGTAATAATTGTTGCACTGTAAAACCTACCATTATGAATACAAAAGGTGCTATACTTACTGGAGTAGAAGTGTTGTCCATTAACTGCTGAAAATGCAGGGGTTTGTGTAGGTCTCTTCTAAGAATGCCATCTCCATTGACTCAAGGAACTGAGTTAAAATATTATTTAAACATGATTCAAGCTGGACAGATGGGTCAGATCTCTCTTCTCTGACGATATAAAAAGGGGTAGTCACTATGTCTCAAATTTTGAGAGGCACTCTGAGTAAGCGGGAATATATGATCATCAGGGACAAAGTTGCCAGCTTTTAACCTTAGCCCTTCCTGGACAGCTAGGTGAATTCTTCAAAATATACTCCCAAGAATACATTTCAGAGACACTTTATCTGCCTTAAAGACGATTCCTCCAATGAAGGAAGATGTCCTCGTGTAATTTTAAAGTTCCAGACTGCCATTTAGTCAGCTTTCTGAATGCTGGGTCACAGAATGGAGAAAGCTGTCATTCCATTTGTGTCCAGGCCGTTTTTCCTTCAGTTTTCCCAACCTCTATCTCTCTTTCCTTACTGCCTCTGGAACAGTAGAAAAGTCTAAGAAGATTACTGTCTCATAAAGAATCACTTTTGTTGGGGAATAAAGTGTTTCTGGATGTGTAGATCTGATGCTACAATATCTCTGCCAATATGATTTGGCCAGCTGATATCAATGACAGAAATTTATGTTACATCAATGGAACATGTAATTTATAGACTAGAAACATAGGATTTGGCTTTATAAATATGACTTACATGACTTGCTTCAACCAAAGTCTGTTAGAATCATGGTTTGATAATTTGCGATTGTGAGTTATGATTAAATGCAATTCTATTAAGTCTGAATTGTACAAATGCAGTCAGGTGTTTTTTGAATTGGATTGATTAGGTAAAGAGTTCCTAGGGATAAACAACTTTCAGCAGAGGTGCTTCTTTTCTTTCTTTCTCTCAGCTCTCTCTTTTATCTTTTTCTTCTGCCTTGTAAGTATTGTTAATGCTAACAAATCTAAAAATTGCATATTAAAAGATGCTGATACTCTTAAACAAGAATGGGGTCTAACAGTAGTATATTTAATTTTGTCAGAAACACCTTTTTTCCTCCTCTCTACAGAGCATATATTGCTTATCATAGGTGATGTGGGAGCAGAGTGAAACTTTTCCCAATAATTGGTTAGTATTCAAGTCAGCATGTTTTGCATTCCTGACATATTCCAAATCTATTCAATCTTCACTTGCATAATTCTAAAAATCAGCAGGAACAATACTCTAGAATGGCCAAGTGAGACAAGTTTAAAGAGAAAATGCTGCCATCTTCAGAGAGAATAAAATGCATAATCTACAAAATTACCATGTTTTGACTGAGAAATAAGATAAGAATTGAGGTAAAACTGATTTTAAGGCCATCCGAACACCTTTATATCTTATCCTTTCTTCACTACAAATTGTGCTACCCATCGTTTCTCACAAAGAAGCATTTAGGCAAAACAAGACTTAATATAGTGTGTTTATTGTTTTGCATTTCATGCCTGATGTATACATTTGCTTTGGACATGTGCATTTGCATTGTCCATGCACAACAGTTGGAATGTTTTTGACAAAATGGTTGCTTTTTGTTAAGATAACCTGTTTTATCAAACACGATATTTTGCAGTGATTCATCTTTTTCTGTTAAATTTTCAAATATGGTTGGGGGAAGTGTGAAAAAGGGAAATGTGGGACAATCGAGACTGTGTCCTCAAGCTGAATCAGGGTTTGCTTGCTGCAGAGCAGGGTGGCTTCTGTCTGGTCTTCAGGTAGATTCCCTTGCATGGAAACATGGACAAGAGAGGAGAAAGGAAAAACGTTGATTTATGCATGTCTCCTGAATTTGTGACCTGTAGCCTAACTGCTCCATGGAGCAGATATGGGTAAATATAAGTACTTATCTCCCTGCCTTCTCACATTGAAAAACTCCCGTCTCATTCAGAAAATACAATATCATTTTTTGCAAAACTGTTAAAAATTATTTAGATTTGGTCTGGTGTGGAGGAAAACAAAAGATAAAATTGTGAAAGATGCTATATCATTGAATTTTTCATTGCCAGACTAGTTCTCAGTTAGTAATCTGAGAATATCATGTAGTGAGATTGTGAAATGAATCTTTTCACTACTTTCCACATTCATTCCCATTATTGAATGGTTGTGAACTTTGGTTGTCAGTTGAAACTCAAAGCCAATAACATTTTGTAAATCCATCCAAGAAAGTGGGGAGGGCCCATGGTTTCTTAATGGCATGTAACACAAATACCCAAAGAGCAATTTCGTGACAGATTCAAATCTGATTGCTCCTATCTTCTAAACAGTCCTTGCATCTTTATCTTATGCACTTCTAATAATAGAAGAGCAGTTTGAGTTGTATGGTTTCTCATATACCTATGATAAGCTATTTATATTGAATTTGTCTGATGCAAATGTGATATTGAGAGTACTGTTAAAAATGACTGGAACCAACAGTTTAAGCAGAATCATATCAAGTTCTGCAAAAGAGTAATCTATACAGCAGTATGTGTGTGCTTTCACATTTTCACAAATAGAATCATGCTTAGGGTATTCTTCACTTATGTAACAGCAGCACTTTTCTTTTTCCAGGCTCATGTCAAACATACATTTGTTAATATTTGGACCAAAGTGCCTCTGCCAATATTTTCCAAGCTGAGCAGTGTTGCTCTACTGTAAAGAAGTACTGCAGCCACTTCAAACTATTATACATCACTGCTAGCTTCTTGGCAGGGTGAAATAATGTTTCTGGGTCTCTCTACCATGCTTTGACCCTTTTCTGGCAGTAGCAGAAATGAAACCCTGTCTACCACTGAGAGTGCTAAGAGAAAAGGTTGGCAAAATGGGTTTGAAAACTTGCTACCAGTAGGAGGTGAGTCAGTTACAGAATTTAATATAAGCTCCTGGCTACCTGGTTTAGGTCATCATCTCCCATATTTACTCAAAATTGGGATAGGGTCAGAGTTCTGTTCTCCTTATCTACACTTTATTATTCTGTCTGCTTCCCCAGAGCCATTCCGGGAATTTTTCCAAACTTCTACCATCTGTGCATCTTTGCACGCTGCAAAAAAGGGAATGCTCTCTAATAGAGCTACAGTGAACAGCCCAAGAGAGATTTATAACCTGACAAACAAGCCTCTATCAGCTCAATTTGCCTTGCTTGTTAGGATTGTGATTAAGAGTGAAAGCCTGACTCACTGAAAAACTGCAATTGCTCCAACTCAGAAAGCCATCAGCAGAGCCGCTTCAGCTATATGGTAGCTTTCAGAGTATCAGTACCAGCACTGAACATGAAACCATTGACTTTTTCTAGCAGCTGGAAAACTGGAGCAACTCAATTCATACTCTCTGTGCTCTGTGTTTTAATAACTTCCAAAAGCTTTTGTAAAAGAGATTTTATGTTTACATTTTAGAAGCAGAATCAGTTGCGGGGGGGAGAAAAGCAAATGTATTGGCTCATGTTCTCCAGAGGATGTGAGAGATGGGAACCCCCACTCTTCATGTGATGAATGGAGAACTTCAAGGCTTTGGGACTTCGATCCTAATTCTGTTCTACTGAATAGCATGTGACAGAATGCTAGAACTCACTTATTCAGAAATCGCTCTTTCTTTCAGCCCCGTAATGACAGAAGCCCTACAGAAGGCTCTGTAGATATCAGTCCTCCCCTTTTTGTTCCCCTGCTCTGCTTCCATTCTGCTTTAAACTACTTATGCAGCTGTTTTTTGTTGGATGAATGGTGGGGTACACAATCCTTGCTCTTCTATTATACCAGGAGGTGCAACATCAGAAAGTTTCATTTATCAAAAAGGCTGATGAAAGAACAACAGAGAATATTTTGGGGAATATTGTCACAGATTTTCATGGTGAGATTTCAGAATGTTAAAAAAAAAAGTGCTATCAGCATACTCCGGTAACTTCTTGTGATGTACCAGGACTTTTGAAGGATAATTATTGCTTTTTGGAAAAGCTATGTGTTCCCACTCCTAGTCTGTCCCTCTATTGTATCTAATCCAGATTTTGTCCTTGCTCTTCCAGCATTTGTTGAAGTGGATTATATTTGAAATATTAATGCTTATATCCTCGTAATAGGGTTCTCCCACATTTCCACTGTCTCCCAACTATGTTGGTTCTTCCACTTTCTGCAACCCCTTTCTCACAGCACTGCTGATGATAATATTCTGCTACATAGCTCCAGATAACTTTAATTTTACGTTTCATCAAAATCTCACAATGACATCTTTTGTCTGTAATTTCTGTCATCTGCATTGTGCTACTTCTGATCAGGCATGAACTGGCACCTTAGAGAACCTGGTCTGATGTGCACAATGTTTCAAGAGGAACGGGATTAGTGCTATATCTTGGGAACAGTTTTAATAGACTAGTGGTGGAAATGAATGGCATACAAGGACACAGTGCTCCTTACAGGCTCTGAAAATGTAGGAAAAGAGCTTTTCCTAGATGTGTGAAAGCAGATTTCTTGATCTAGGAATACTTGGAATATTTTCACTTATTTTTGTTTGCTAGTTTATATTAAATTATTATTAGCATTGATATAGAAAATAGCTGACTCTCTAGTGATCAATTTTGCTCTGACAGCTTTTACGGTATCACTGCAGTGGCTACTGTTTTCATTCTGTCCCTTGTGCTTTCCCTGCTTGTTCACCTTAAATGTGGAATTTGGCCTTCCAGTATCCCTAAATGATTCTTAGACTTTTCATCGTACTAGTAAGTATTTGAGGAGCTGTAAGCAGAGAGCAAGAGTCCTTAATATAGTTCATTGCTGACAGCCTGAAATTTGCTGTAAATCAAGAAAGCAGTGTTCTCTAATATACCTAGATAAGAATTTCCAGTCAAAGGAGAAAAAAAAGAGTGGAAATCACTGCTTTAAGAAAACAGTTGAATTTAGAAATTCCAGCAGCATAGAATAAATGCTTCAGTAGGGAACAAAAATCTAAGAATTATAACACATATCCTCTCCATGCAAACTGCCTGCAGAGACTTTCATCTGCTTCCTAGAGATCACCAAATTGTTGGTTGCTCATTTCAAGTACATATTTGTCGTAACCAATGAATTAGAAAATGTTCCAAGACCTGATTGCAAATTGAAGCATTGTAAGATCACAGATCCAGTAGGTTAAGCACAGTGGATGAAATCTCTGTGAAAGAGAGGCTGCATCAACTTGAAATGAAACCTTTACACGAGCCACTGTAAGCTGTCTCGCTTTCTGCATCATCATCTCTGTAATTCAGAGCTCATGCACCATTCTGAGGTCCCTTTAGAGGTAATATACCTGTTTGCTAACAAGCTCTAAATTGCAGCTCTGTTATTGCCATTTTTTGTCCAGTGACAGATTTGTCAGAATAGAGGTAGCTTGATATTCCAGTACTTTGCATTGAGGAGAAGTTCAGGGCCACAAGGTATACACCAAAATAGTTTATGTCTTTAAAAAAAAAGGGACAGGTGTTAGTACTGACTGAACTATTCACTCCATAACTATCTGTGATTATGTGATGCAGTTCTGAAAATGGAAAAATAGTTCTTTGTCAGGACATTTATGTGCAAGGTACATTAAATCATTTACTGCATACAGATGTAATGTGCTCTTTTATGGAGAGATGCCTTTTGTGGATTTTAGCTGTATGATCGTATTCCTCCAGGAAGAAAAAAGACATGGATGTACCTTGAAAATCCCCTGCTTATCAGTTGGTTGGGTGGAGACATCAAGCTAAGAGACCAAGGGAAAAAGACCTTTATGAGGCTAAATTGAAATGGAAGTAGATTTAACATACGTTTTCTTTCATTCCTTCACCTGTGTCTCTTATAAATGTCTGTAAGTATGCTCTCTGTTTTGGGTAGTTTTGAAATACTGAGAAAAATGGTTGTGTATCAGGCTAGAACAATTGTTTTTCAAAAGAAAGCCACAAAAATTGTCTAGATCTGAACAGTTTAGGTTTAAATCACTTGGAATTGTTTGTCAAAAACCTTTAGATACAGAGATTCAGCATTTTTGAACACTTGAAAATTTCTGGGGGAAAAAGGGAGAGATCTAAAGGAATGTAAAAAATATTAAATAGCTTTAATTTTTTACACGAACAGTCCATCACAACCTGAATAAAATAATGAAATTTATTGTTATTGAGCATGTTATTTTGAGCTAATTAAAAACAAAAGGCCAAAATATTTCACTCTGTTCTACAGAAGGTTTTGTTTGCTGCAGGCTGAGTCAGTCACCAAAAACTGGAAGAAACTGCAGCATTCTTGGGAGAATTTGTGGGCATTGCTGATGGCCTTGCAGTAAGAAGGGTTTTTTTGGTCAATTTTTCTTTGCTGGAGGTTTATGCAGACTTTAAAAGTAGCACTGTGAAGCCTTGAAAGGACTGACTGTCGTAGACATATGATGATGCTAATTTATTATAACCTGAGAGACTCAGGGTCCCATTTCATGGAGCATTACGCAACTAGAGAAGAAGTTAGCCCCTTCCCCAGAGGCTGCTCGGGTTATGGACAGCAGCGCAATGGTTTGTGCAGTGTGGTTCAGTCCCTTCTTCTAGAAGGAGCAAACAGGTCAGGTGCCTTAAGGTCTGCAGATGACTCACTTCGGTAGAAACTGTTAATTGCTAGATAATACTGCAACTTCCATTTATATGTTAAAATAAAAGCGATGCTTGCGGCTTTCTGTCAAACGTTGCAGTGCTATGTATTTCTTCTGAAGTCATCCAGAGTTAGTATCAACAATGTAAATACAGAAAGAGGAAAACTTGCTTTTGGCTTTTATGCAGTGGAAGTTTTTTTCACAAGCCCATCAGAATTTGTTTCTGGTTTCATATTTGTCCATGCTCATATAAAGATGCAGATTGGTGGAAATAAATATTTGGAAGCACAAATGGTGCCATTTAACATAAATCCACTTTTAAAACCACTTTTTTAAAATTTTATACAGAATTACTCATTCCTCTTCATTGTGTGTAATACTTCCTATATAGCAAGCAACTTTCTCTTCTTTTAGTGATAATCATTAATCTTTTTTTTTCCTGATATGTTAATGGAACAATTAAATCAATAGCACAGTTGTCATCCCAAATACCAGTCCTGGGCAAATGTCAGAAAGGTATGATGAGGCTCTCAAGCTCCCTTTTTTTTTGTCTCTATGTCAGATTTTTGGAAGTGTCTCTTTAATTGTTATACATATGACCAGTGATGCCCTTTTATATATTTCTTTTAAATCTTAACAAACTGTTTTATTCTAACTAGCTGGACTAGTGTCTAACCAGCTGGATGCTCAGGAGATATAATAATTTGCTAATAAAATACTATAATACATATTGTTTAGTTTTAATAATTAGTTTACTGTGTTATTTGCTATCAGTGTAATGTATCTTCTAGTCTTTCTTTTTAATAATTTTATTTTTTATAATCAAGCTATGTTATTCCTTTGCTATTTTAAACGTTTTTTTCCCTCTAGAGGGACAACCATTATCTCATTTTCATTAACACTGGAAATATGCTAGTTACATTTTAGCAAGCCATCCATTACCCATTATTTAAATAATTTTGCACTTCTAGCCACATTAAATCACTGAAGCAGTTGCAATTTTATTTGCTAGTCTGACAGTTTTGATGTTATGTCTATGTTCCCTATCTGATTTCAGTGGTTGACCATGAATCAAGTAGCCATAAGCTTTAAATGACTCTTCCCTTTGCGAGCAAGAAGTTTGCTTTAAAAGGGGGGGGTGGGGAAAGACCTAAAAGGGCTAAAGGAAGCTGTTTTTTATAATACATCACTAGAGAGCTGACATATTGACAACCTGCTTTGCTTCCGAAGCCAGAGTTTAATTCTGGCAGAAGAGAGGGACCGTACTGAAGGGTGGAATCTGTCTGACTGCACCTCCCTTCTCAGCAGCTGATGACCTCCTGGGAATAAAAGTACTCCAAGAAGAAGAAAGAAGGGCATAAAATACACTTGGCTATGATTTCAATGAAGGAGGAAAAGGTGCTTGTTGATTTTTGGCTGGCCTTGAAAATCTCCACAACTAAGAGTACAATGCGTGTGTCATTTATTACAAAATCTCTGTAGCCCTTATTTTTAACTTTTGCCTAAAGTGATAGGTGAACTATATACTAGGGAGCTTGCAGAGATGAAGGCTTGAAAGGGGAAGGTATACCTTTGGGAAAGATTTGGAGGGGCTTGTTTCATATCATATATTTCATAGCGAGTTAGCTGAAGTATGTGGCAAGTGACAACTTGAGCAAGAAACTGCTGAGAAGGACAACATTGTAGGTACTTTCTGAAGGTTGCCCATATCCCAAAAGGTAGGTCCAATATAGCAGCTGGCAACCTTCCCCAAAGGAGAACTGTCCCAGATGGATGTTATGTTCAGGACTCATTAACTCATGTGAAAATACTTAAAAGTATGTCTCACATGGCATGTTAATGTCTTTCACACAAAGGCAGGCATGTTCAAATACATCCCAGCTGTCTGTATCAAAATTTCTTCTCCGTGTTTTTCTGTCTCCTTGCATTAGTGAAAGAGTTCTTCTTTGTGGGTTTTTTTCATGCAATGACAGTAGACGTTCTTTGAATACATGCCTCCTAACCAGTTGTCAGTGTCTCAGGGACATTCAGTTGCAAGTCTCTTCCTCATAATACATGTTGTGCTCTTCTGAAACTTGAGATGAGAGTGCATATGTTGATGGAAGACTGGATGCTTAAATGAATGAGTCTGCTGATTCTAATATTAAAATTAAATCCCTTGTAATTCTTGGAAGCTGTAGAATAATTCATTTTTCAGAATTTGGTTTGTTTTCTTATGTTATACACAAACTGTGTCCCAGGCCCACAAATAGACCTGGATAAGGCCTCTTAGAGAATAACAGACCCAAACCATTTTATAATTCTTCTTTGTACGAATCTTAAAGATGAGCTTAATTTGAAAATCATTATCTGAATACAGAAGAATGTTCCCAAATGTAGGCAAGTCATCAATTGCACTCACATGTCAACCATCTGGTCCTATGTCATATTTTGGGAGTTTTCTGACAGAACAGATTTTGTTTGTTTAATATTAATTCTGCAAAGTTAAAACTGTGCTGAGAAGTAATTTGTTTAAAGAGTATGAAATAAGAACCCATGGCACTGCCAGATTTCTGGATGCTAATGTTTGATGTGAGATTTCAAAAACCTGTGCTCAATCCTGATTCCGTTCAGTCACTCTCAGCCACAGGCTGTGACTATTAGCTATTTTGGGGAAAAGAATGGATGTCTGCCAGTTTCTCTTGGTGGAGTTCTACTTTAACAAATTAAATATTCATTAGTTACAATACAGGAGGGAGAAGAGAAAAAATACACACCATGATGGAAAAAAACAGTGGGCGCAAGAAAGAAAGAGGGAGAGAGAAGCAAGAGCTAGTTCAGTGGCAGCGAAGGCATGCCCCGGGGACATGACAGATCCTTTGAATTTAACCAGTTAATGTTCATAAAGAAGACATAGACTAAGACTTCTAAAACCAACTGTGAGCTCTGATAGATTGCCTTAGACTTTTCCTTGAGAACTCTTGAAAGGATTTGCCCAAATTAGTTATCTCTGAAAATGTTACTCTGAGTGGAAACATAAAAAGAAATTGTAATATTGACATCACTGGGATACTAGGTGTTTTTTACTAATTGGTTTACATTAGATGCAGGTGTGTTTTTTTAAAAAGACATATTACAGGTCTGCTATAGTATTATATGCAATGAACCAGCTGAAGGAAATGGAACCAGACTCTCAAACAAACAGTATATCTCTTCCATGTTTTTAAGTGATGATAACTGAATTAAGCTTTAGATTTGGGGGAGCGAGGGGAGAGTGATCATATTATATGATTAATAACAAAAAAGCATGAGATCCACTGTTTTAGTTTTTATTTTTTAATTTTATAACTGAAAATGTTATTCTGTGTAAAAGGAATTCACAAGCTTTTATAGAAAATCAGCATTTGTGTAAATAGTAGACAGTACTGTAATATTTCTCCTAGATTTTTTCAAGTTAAAATTTTTGTCTTATACAGTGTACTGCTTTTTTGTCTAAATATTTAGATAATGGGTAGTATACTGCTTGATATTTCATCACAAGAGAGTTTGATCACTAACACATTCATGAAATGAACAGTTTATATGTGTACAGTTAGTTCACTGGCATAAGCGTAAATACATGAATAAACATGAGTAAGATTTTTTTTAATATGTGTAAGATTTTTAACATCATCTGGCAATGAAAAAAAATTTTTGCACTGGTCTTGAATGATTATGATACCCCTGAATTGACAGTAAAATCCTACTAGTGAAAGGAGATTGTCAGTAGAGGAAAAGGAGCATACTTTCCAGATTTCAGAAAGAATAGGTATTGTTATACAAGAAATAACTCATATATTTAACCTATGCATCTGTTTTTTTCCCATCAAATTCTCAGGTAATTCATTATTAATCTTATTTGGGAAGCAATTATTTTATCTTGTTGGCTACAATTGCACAGTGAGTATTTGCTTTTTACAGTTTTGAGCCACGAAGCTGCAAGTGCTACCCATGTGAGATATTTTACACACATGAATAGTCCCATTAGATTTGAAAAATTATTCCTATGCGTGTGTGCCTATACCAAAGGCCAGAGCACAAGTGCTGCAGAGCAGTATGGCCTTAAGTAGTAGAAACTTTCAGGGACTTTTCCTCAGCACGGAAGGAAGTAGTCACCCTACTCCGGGTGAAAATGACTGGTATGTCTGTTCAGAGATAGCAAGTTGCTCATGAAAATGCTGACTTAGCCTTAGTTACAGTAAGAGTGATGAATGGATAGTATGCTAGAAACCAGCTAAATACACAAGCCTTGAGAATGGAAAGGCTGGTACTTTCTGTGGTTGCTCTGCTTATGACTCTTGTTTTAAAATGAGGAAGTTGGTCACTATCACTTCCTTTCCTTGTCAGTTCTGACAAGTTAGGAAAGCCACTGATAGCCTCTATGCAAGCAAGGGTGGCCCTGAGAACACCATTTCAGGCCCTTCCCAGAAAATGAATGTCAACTATGTAGTATCATGCATAAATCAGTTATTATGCTGAAGTCATTGCTCAGCTGTTTCATTACGGCAGAAATGATTCTGGATGGAAATGAAGCAAACTTTCACTTCAGCATTGGTTTCTGAACCCAGTTCAACCCCCATGAGGTTTGCCTTCAAGCTCTTTTTTATAACAGTATCAGCTTAGCGCTGCTATCGTTATGGTTGAGGAAACATTTTCATTATAAGCCCCTGTGCCCAAGCCTTTATGACTTTCAGGAAAAAATACTGTGACTGAAATTTCCTATGCTTGTTTTTATCCCATGGATAATTTATAGCAAAATAAAAAAATAATAAGTGCTGTAATTATGTTTGGTCACATTAGTAAATTATTCAGGCATGAAAACATTTTATTTTGGATGCTTAAACAATTCCCTTTACATGCTTATTGCTTTAAAACTTTTTTTTTTGAGTTTTAAATAATTTTATTTTAAAACTTCATGTCTCATGGAGAAATACCGGCACATGAAACTCAGAAGCTATGAAGAATGAAGACTTGCCAGTTAGTTAAAAATGGTTGTAGATAGTGGTGCAGTATGGCTATGTGTTGCTTTATATGTATGCATAGAGTGGCAATTAAACCAGTGAGGATCACGGGTAAATCCTCCTCAGTGTAGTACCTTTGCACAAGGGAAGGGGCAAGAGAAACACCTGCACACTCTGATGTAGTCCTTGCGGTCCTCCCTGAAAGCTACTGTCGTATGAACTCATCCTGAGAGTGTATTGTGGCATTGCACTCCTGGTCCGTGCTGCTGAAGCCCAGACCATTTGCACATAAAGAGACCAGAAAGAAAGCACTGTTGGGTGAAGAATTGGACAAGAAGGTGGTGGGGCTTATGAGCAGGAGATCCAAAGATGTAAAAAGGAGCCTAAAAAGGTGGTACACTGGAGCTGGAAATGACACAGCAGAAGGAAGGAGAAGGTATAAAATGGCTAGGAGGTCTTTCTGACGTGTAATAAACCCTACATTTGATCATAATTAACCACTGAAAATTTTTACAAGAGCTGTGGTGGATTTTCCATGAATGGAATTTTTTTGACACTGGATGTTTTTGCTTTCTTCAAACAGGAATGGAAGCAGGCAGCCCTGTGGCTTGCATTTAGCATGTGATTGGGATAGATGATCATGTTGGCTTTGCTGGTCATATAATCTATTGATGAATGGCACACCTTTCCACCAGGTAGTTTCTTTCCTAGCAAAAGGAAAAGTGAATGAGCTTTACACAATGCTTTTATGTATGTGTATGAAAAAATTCCACAGTACGCTTGATGATAAAAAATCCTTCAATGGAATGATATCTTGTCTGAGAAAGCCGGATTCTCTAAATGGAAATTTTTCATTCAAACTCTTCAATTTTGATAGAATTCAATTAGTGTCATGTCTGACAGAACTTGAGTCTGCCTGCCTACCAGGCAGATTTTGAAATCTTGCTGCATTGCTGCCAGACTCTGCCTGGCTCTGCAGCAACCCTCCTGGCAGGCTGACACACAGTTCGCTGCCCATAAGCCCTGGGAACATCCCTTTCCCTGCTCGCAGTGCCTCCACCACTTCCAATCCAGGGCTCCCGGGAGCTGCCTCAGCGTCAGGGTCTATTCCCTTTAGAGAAGCAGTTTCAAGGGCTTGCTTTGCTTTGCTGATTGGAAGAAAACCAAATTTTAATGTATGAACACCTCCATGAAACTGGATCACAATTCTTTCTCCACACCACTCTATTCATAAGTCATTTCAGAGGCAATTCTACTCTGTCAAGAAAGAGTTCAGTGCTTTAAGGTCAGATAATTATATTTAAGTCTTTAACACCCTCATTCTCCAACTGTTGTCATGCTCTGACCTTCTGTGGCCTAGAGAGACATTTTTTCGGGTTATTATACCAATATTGTGTACTTCACAATTGACATCCATCTCTGTCATTGGAGACAATAGATTTCAATGCTATTACTGGGAGGATTTTTCTGATATGTTTTCCAGACATTAGGTACATTAATTAGACAAAATTCAGATTTACTTGGAACTGTAGAAAAGAATAAGCAAGACCTAAGCAGAATATGATAGACATGTGCAATTAAAGTGAAAATGGAGACAGAGAAATAGGAGCTGAAATGCAAACAAACAGAAGAAAAAGATTTTGTTTCTTGGGATCTGGTTTGCTCTGGTATGTGGTAACTTGAAATGAATTTGCACAGAGAAGCTTCAAACTGATCTGACCTTTGAAAAATTCAGCTGCCTGACAGTCACAGCATGTGTTGTTATTAACAACACGTAACAAAAAACTGCAGAAGAAGCACGGAGTAATGCCGGAGCAGGGAGAGAAATTCAATAAGGAATGCTTATAAATCAATGTCACAAATGCGGGCTTGAATTCACAATCAGGATATTGGCGAACAAGAGAAGGACAGTGTCAGGCAGTGGAAAGAAAAGGAAGAGGTAGGAAGCTCTACTTCCCCAGGTTCCCGGAGTGCTCTGCCGTTCTGCAAGGGCTTGAGAAGCAAGCCAGTTCCCAAATCCCCAGCATTTTGGTCACCAGAAATGTAGCAAAAAGAGTGGAAGCAGGTCTAGATACAAAGGTAGGATGAGGAGATGTATCTCATTTCCTGGCAGGATTTAGTATCAGTCACATACTAAGGGGTATTTCTGCCTCAGAGATGGATTTGTGCCGTGAGCTGATACAGCCCCATCCTGAGCCAGTGAACGTAAAGCCTGGCTGACTTCTTAGGAGATAAGAACAGGTGGTGTTTTCCCCAAGAGTCTTAGAGCTTGTGTAGTCACTTAGTGTCTGATTTAGCAAAGCAAGTAAAGTCTTTCTCTTCTGCAGGACTTTCTTAATGGATAACTGGTATTTCATCTGTTTATGAGGTCTGGTGGTGTAACCCCAACTGGAAGGCATCTCTGTCCTGAAGCTATGAAGCACCACCCAGGCCATAACTACTTCACTGCCTACTTACCCTGCTGTTGCACTGCAAGTGAGCGAGCTTCTCTTATCCGCTTTCTGAATTAGCATCAAGTAAGATCTTATCAAATTTACAGTGCTCTGAACATGAAAATCAGTTTCAGGAAAATCCTAAATAAGGTGATTGTTTATTTTCATTTCTTAAAACCAGGAAAGCTGATATATGGATGTTTGCTAGAGATATTGCACCATTGCTCCAAAACCTGAGTGTCTTATGTTTTCCAGCACATGTTTTGCAATTGTGAACCAGAATTTTTAATGATGAACTTTTTAAAAATTTCTTTAGGGCCTTTATTTTAGGTAGCTATAAAATAGAATTAAATATCACTGAATTCTACTTAATGTGATCATTTAAAATGCATTGCAGTGCAAGATAAAATTATTCATTTTCAGCAAATTTTATTATAATTTATTTATTATTATAGTGCACTAAAATGATATTGCCCTAGAAATGATGTATCTGTACACACACTAAATAAAACATCATAAACTATCCATTGATTTGGGCAGAATACCTTTAGTACCCAACAGTAGTATGATTCCACTAACATATTTATGCTTATGAAACATGTAAGACATCGTTCAGTGTTATAATAGCATTTGTTTGTGTTGCCAGTTTTTCTTCTAATTTGAATAATCTTTAGTCACGTCAGGAAATCCACAAAAGTCAAAGTACTATATGTGAGTAAGCAGGACTTCAGTATATGAGTAAAGTTGTGTAGGCTACACGCAACAGTGTGGCCTACACAACTGTAGGTTGTCAGCTGTTGAAAAATGAAGTTTTGGAAAAAAAACAAAATAAACTCTAAGTGTTTTCATGGTCAAATAGCAACTCTTCCAGAGAGCAAAGAGGATATGACAATATTTTTCTGTCTAATGAAGTATTACGCTATCTATTTCCATGTATATACCTAAAAACTGGAGACAAATGGAAACAATTTATTTTGTTGTAAAGAAATGGAACTTGTAAACAAAATGAAAAGAATTTTACTTTCACATTCTTTTCTAATCTATAATTGTGAGTATAGTATACTGGCATTCATTTATCAGGATTTCACATACTACAAACTGACAAGGGAAAACCTGTATAGCAGCAAATATTTAACAAGTTAAATGGACAGGTAAGTGCACCTGAATGTGAACCAGTAAAAAGAAAATATTTCACAACACTCATTTTGTAAGTCTAATGGTGCAAGAGCAGCCATCCAGTACCAGTTCCTATCCCACATTGACTCCCCTCTCTGTCAGGAAAACAGATACTATAAAGGTAAATTGAGATCTATTTTCAAGGCTCATTGACTCCTATGAACATTAAATGTATTTTGATCTCTCACAGACTGTGAACTATTTCCATTGTATAATAACCAGTTTCACTGAAAACACTGTTATAGGCTTTATATTTATTTATTTATTTTTGTTTCCTAGCTGGCTGGTCCCAATCCAGTTAAAAATGGTCCAGTTAGGATTTTCAGTAGGAAATACTAAAAGAAGCTTGATCTACACCTAACCCCTTTATGTTCTCCTCCCATGTTCTGTGTTTGTTTTTCTTTTTCTTTTTCTTTTTAGTATGGTGTCTCCTCTCTCACTTTTTAGTTAGGTTATTCCCTTTTAACTAAATCTGTTCCTTTCCTTCCTGCCCACAACCTCTCTTTCCCTTACTTCCCTCCACGCATCCCTGCAAAAAAGAGCAATTCAACTCACATCTGTCTTTCCTTTCCTACAGTAATTTTAAGTGTACACCCATATGTATTCTGCCTCTTTCGTCTCCCCGGTCACACTGGCTCTTGCATACCAAAGTGTGCTGAGCCCCTGCTGCTATGAGGTTCTCAAGCACGGGACCAATTTCAAACAGTTCATCAGTGGCACTGACTTCAGTGAGATTTCTGCTGCACTTGAAGCTATGGGTCTGCTCTGTGGGATCTGGACATGAGTGCTTACCATCGCTCAGCTAAAACCAGTTTAAATAAACATTAGGTTTTCAGTTGTACTTATGTAACACACTTTTAAGGAATCCCTTTAGGAGACTGCAAAAAAAGAAAACAAAATAAAAGAACAGAATGTCACTTTTTACAAGTTGCATAGTAAATTAACTCTTAACCTGCTACTATTTTGCTCTTCTTTTGCAACTTATTACAACAAATGCACATCCATAAATAACAGCAACTGCTGTTATTATAGTATAATAGTCTGCTTCCATAGAAAGAAGACAGGATCACTGGAGAGAGATTTGTCTCTTTTTTCTGAGTGAGAAGCACTTTCATATAAATCTTTACATATTATTCCGTCTGTATTTTTGGAAAATATTCAGGTAACTTCTTAGTAAGCAGACTGATAAGAAACCAGTCCCTGTAATTTGTGTTATCTATGGTAGCATTCGTGCTTCCTATACTGTTAATGCAGTAGTTACAGTGAAGGGGTTGGGTTTTTGGATACCTTCCATTTCACATTACTTATAAAGGTAATAGATCACCTCTGCCCCATCTCTTAGCATAGCTTTATCTTCACTGTCATTGATTTCTCTTTCCATTTTTCACAGCCCTTTAAATATTTTGGAATATATGATCTAATTTGTAATCATTCATTTCACCTCTAGTTGCACTTTCCTAATAATTTTTGTAATGTTTCAACTAGGACATTAGTTCCCAACCTATCACATACCTGTCATTATGGATTCATGGTAATGAGTCTGTAGTTAAAATTGAAAGATAGTAATGCTATAAAATCAAGTCCGAATCCCTGTTCTCTCTCCCTTTCCAGGAGAATCTTTTTTCTGCATAAAGCCCTAATGTGGTGTTCTTCCTAGAGGACATTTTTGCTTCATCTGAGAAAGTAATTAGACAAACCTGTCCTTTGTTTCATTGCAAAATTCTAAAATATGGATCTTTAGTTGTTTAAAATAAGTCTGTTCTTAACTGTGGGCAAAGGCAAAGTGTTTGGCATTGTGAGAAGCACAAAGAAATTCTTGGCCTTCTCTCAAGAAGTTTTCAACCAAAGGGTGCTGTCTGTCCTGTTGCCAGGAGGTGCACTATTAAGGAAAGAGAAAAAAAAAGGCAGCGTTATTCATTGGGGCCTCTTCACATGGGACTGCCGACAGCTGAGGCGCCTCCCTGCCCAGGGCCCTGCCATGCCAGCCCTGATCGTGCAGGCAAGGGCCCCGGCAGCAGGTGCCCCACAGCGCGAGGGGTCTGCTCCGTGAACCTGCTCCCGCTGAGCAGGAGTCGCAGTGCCCCCTCTCCAGCTCTGCGTTAAGAAGCGGCAAGACAGATCCTTTTGCCAGGTGCCACTGGAGCCTCCGTTTTTAGAGCCTGTGAAATCTGTTCGGAAGATCTAAACCCCTTGAACTTCAAGTGAATTATTTTAAGTCCTTTGAGCACTGAGGCTCTTAATCATACAAAGTGAAAATGGCATAACCTTATGCTGTTTTCACTTCAGATGAACTGTGTCTCCAGTCTAGTCTCTGACATATTTCCAATTAGCTCAGCTCAGAAAAAAGAAAAAAATTGTGGACTTGGCATTTTATCTGAAAAGTTTTAAGCATTTTCCAGAAATGCTCTGATTTCACTGGAGTTTCCATAGGCAACCTTAGAAATCTACCTTGCTTCCCTGACCCTTTCAATAACTTAGGTCTTAGAAACCATACAAGCGACCACATGTGTGCTCTGTCTTCCTCTTTGCCATTTCCAAGTCTCAGATCTGTAGAACCTGTTTCTCCCATGTAACTGCAGTTCTATTATGGACCAATTAAAAAGCCAAAAGAAACTATTTAAAATTTTTCTCTGTTTTGACTTACAGTATTGATTTCCCTTACTTCTTCCTTACTGGTTTATAGCGATATTGTGATTTTTCTCTTGTAATTTATTAACTTACTTTTGTTCATGGCCCAAGGTGTATTCCCTTTAATTTTACAGAGAAATTGAGTTATGAAATCAGACACCCTTAGCTCCTTTCAAGTCACCACTTGGTAGCATTGTTCTGTCTCACAAATTTCTGTGTTTCCAACAAAATGTTAGAAGGACTTATGACTGGAACAGTAAATAATGTCAGTATAAAACTTCAGATTATATTCTACATGCTATAAATACTCTCTAATGGTCTAGTAATGTCTAATGTCTGTAGTATGAAATCCTATCTAGTCAAATTATATGAAATCATTAAAGCATAGTTGTTTATTTTAATATAATTGTTCAGAAGTCTTTTTAGTATCCTGAATACAGGGTTCGTCTCAGTGAGATAAGAAAACGTACTGTATTATAAACATTTTAACCACTGTTTAAAATGAAAAATACAGTGTCATTTGTTAGGCACTCATGACAGGATTAAGTCCAAATATGTAACTAATGTTGAAGGTATTTATTCCACAAAAAAGTCATGTGGACAGTAACCTCATATGTAGTAGACTGTAATTTATATATTTACCTCTCTCCCCTTCACCTCCCCCAACCCCCCACAAGAACTCATCAGGAACGAGTGTCTGTCTTTTTTATTTAAATTGAAAATCACAGCCTTTTGATCTGATGAACTCCTCAGAAATGAATATCTGTAATAACTAGCTAATAAATCAACTTTCAGCTAGATGCTTTGAAGTTGTTCAGAAGCTGAGGTTTCTAAACCAGAGTTGATGATCTAAATATAAACTCAGCCTAGGAATTTCAACCTCGTGCAGATAGGGAAGAAAAGCCAATTTAGCTTCTATTTCTACCTAGTTTTCAGTTAACATCCTGCAGTTCTGTAGCAGTTTCATATGCTTCTGCATTGGTAGTGACCTTATTTTGTTAAATAACTAAAAACCTAAAAATTTTGCTACTTTCAAACCAAAGTTAAACATCTAACTTGGGGCAATGAAGTCAGCATGATTGCTCTATGCATTTTGAATAGGTTAAGACTCTGGTCTTGTCACTGGGCACCAGTGAGAAGAATCTGGCTCCATCTTCTTTACTGCCCCGCAGCAGGTATTTATTTATACACATCAGTAAGATCCCTCTGAGCCTTCGCTTCTCCAGGCTGAACAGTCCCAGCTCTCTCAGCCTCTCCTCGTATGAGAGATGCTCCAGTCTCTTAAACATTTTTGTGGCCCTAAATTTCTTTTTCATTTATAGTCATCCAAGATTTGGCCTGCAGCTGGAGTTTAGTTAACAGTTCTGCTGTAATGATAACAGCAGTCACAGCTGATACTCTTATTGCTAAGTTTTTACAAGATAGTTTATTTTAATACGAATCTCTTCTATGAGTGTGAATGTTTTTCCATTTGCTTTACTTCCAGTTGATAAATTAGATTTGGAACTGGATAAAACTTGGAATTTCCAGTGGCAATTTCATATTTTTTCATGTTTTTTCAATATGACATTTTGAAAATTGTTTTGATTTTGAATCACAATTGCAAATATTTTTTATGTAGACTGTACTGTGAAATGAAGTTAAGAAGAGGTCTGATCAAATAAATCACAACATTTAGAAAAGATAGAAGATATAACTCTGCATACATTTTTTCCTTACAATATAATGTTGTCCTTTAAAAATCATAGCTTTTATAAAACAAAAATAAGATATTCTGTTTGAAGAAGATTGAAATAATTTGAATTTTGAAAAGCACTTTATTTATAATCAACTTTTCATACAAATTGGTGTATCTTCACAGGAATTGAACTTTGCTGTAATAGCATTATCAAAAAAAGGAAAGGTCTGTTGGAAAAAAAGTATCAGGCCTATTTATGTTATAGAATACTTCCTTAGAGCTTCAGACAGACAGATAAAAGGATGTCATATTTTGTAGATCTTTCCTAATAAAATTCACTACTCTGTTAACGTTAACTAACTAAACTAAGAAGGTCACCCTGTCTCTTTCATCCCCAGGAAACATTTTTCTCCATATTTAAATCTTTAACTTCATGTCTGACTTTGGAGCTATTTCATTCACCTGATTTCACTACAGGGGTGGCTCTTATCTTAGGGATGGAGGGGTTCCTCCCTACCAGAACTTACTAAAATCTTTTTGTCGTTCATTCTTAATGATGACATAGGGGCAGTGTAATGCCATCAAGATAAGTATAAATTTCATACGGAATTGTTGTAACATGTAGCAAGTTTCTATGGCTCTCTGTTTTGCTAGCACTTGACTCTGTTCTGGAGTCTTGTGTGGTTATCGGCCTGCAGAGGACCCTTCTGCGGGCGTTTTGCTGGCTATCCCCAACCAAGCTGGCAGCTATGGGCATGCAGCAGTGCCGGACAGTTGGAAAAAGGGACACGTAGGAGAAAGTCACAGAGTCCTTTACAAGGCATAGCTAATTTTTTGTTTTCAAGTGTGTAACAATGAAATGTTCCCATCTTGTTAGTACTATTTAGATAATGAGTAACCTATGCTGCTCATGTTTTGCATGATGCTGTTCTCTTAAACCTCCATGGCATTATATAAGCTCACATGCATGCACATACTGACTCAGAAAATCTACTGCAAAATTTTCTATTTAGATCCCTATCACTTAAAAAGCATCAGCACTGCTGCTGTCTGACTTACTGAATTAGGGGTTAAGGTTCTGCCTCTGTTAGGGTTTATTCAGGAGCCTTCTAACACGTTGAACCTATTTTCTTTTTCTTTCTAGTAAAAGTGCATGTTAAAACATTGCTGTCACCATTTAAAACAACCAAGACTGAGAAAGTGTTTCTTTTTACAGATCTCCAGAATGACTCCATGTGCATCTTAACTGTTTTTTTCCATATTAAATGCTGATACTGATTGCAGTAAATACTCTAATCATCAACACTGAATAAATTATTTTTTTCCTAACAGAATGTGACACTGATCAGTCATCAGGTGACATCTTTGCCTCTGTTTCCTTGTCATGATTTTGTCTGCTTCTGTGCTAATTGAAACTCTAATTTGTCAGTTCAGTAGGTGCAAACCACAGCCAAACAATTGGCTAATTATGACAAAGAGGGAGCATGAACACTGACAAGGAAATCTCCAGAACCTTCACCTTAATGTATTTTATTTTTTGTATTTTATTTTATTTTTATGTTTTTCATTTTATTTTTAAGTATTTCATTCATTTTTGTTAACTTTTTCATTAATTGAATAGAGCAAAACATAGAAAATATAAGCACTTTAATGTATATGTTAAAGTCAAACATGCACACATCTTTTGCAGCATAAAAATGTTCATTTAAAGTCCATGTGAATGAAGACACTGCACTTCTATATTGAATTATTGCACTGACTTTTAACTAACTCAGCAGATGCTTCTTTGTGAAGTGTTATAGTGCTAAGGCAGGGAAGAAGCTGACAATAATTTCAAGAGAGACACATAGTAAAGAATAAGAAGGCTGCATCATACTTGCATGAGCATTTGCAGCATTAGCAGAGATGCTTGCAACGAGCACTGAAAGTATATTCTAGACAAACAAGGGCAGTACTAGTAAAATAAATTCTCGTGTATCCGAGGATCAGGATAGCTCATTCTCAACAACCAGGTATTATCCTGTGTACAGAGTCCACAGGACAATATATTCTAGACTGTTTACTTCAAAATCTTGATTCAGTCTGTAATCTGAATAAAGTAGAGGCAATTCTACCATATTTATGTTTGTTAAGACCAAACTAATTTTTGGTCCATGGGTAAGTGTGAATTTCCAACGACAGCCTTTCGGTGGTGAATAAGAAGTATGGAACTATTTTCTACAGTGTTCATATAGAGCTTGGGAAGGGCTCTTGACTGATAGCTACAGGACAGGAAGGTTTATGCTCATGCTGTTTACAATGCTTATGTTTATACTGTCTTCAGAAGAAATATGGGGAGGCAATGACAGTGTAAATTACCTCACAGCAGTTTGTTAGTAATGTCAGATTTAGGAAAGAATAACTTGTTTCCTATACCTGTTCAGCAATTGTTTTTTTGGTTATGATTTCAATAGGCGGGCTGTCAGGAGGTAGTATGGTGAACCCCTGGTGTCTAGGAACAAGAATAAAGAGATTTAATTGTTTTTCTTTGGACTAAAGTGATAGCAGTGCTTTTCATTTCTTATTAATCCATGTTTCAATACCATTGACAATGTATAAAAGCCAAACACAGATAAATCTAACTTAATTAGACAAGAAACACTCCAAAGACAAGATCCTAAATCTTGAGCTCATTTTTGGTCTAAATGTGCTTAAATGTATGACTTAGGGATTCCTTCAATTTTCGGAGCTGTATGAGCTATTTGTCCTTTGCATCCCTTCCATGCTGCTTAGAAAAAGGCTGGTGCTCACGGTATACTATTTTAACCTTGTCTCTGGGTCTCCCTCTATTTTCATCCATGTTTTTGTGGCCAGTTATTTCCAAACACAGTTGGAAAAAAAAAGAAAAAGAGAGCTTGTTTCCACAGCACCTTGCTGAAGCGGATTGCTGGCCATACCTCCCAGCAGCCACTCTGGCGGAGTTTGTCTATAACAGTAATACCTGCTGAAAATCTGCTCCTTTAATATGTTCCCTGGGTCAGAGAGTCTGGAAAAGGTGAAGGCTATGTCTCCTCAAGCAGAGATTGTCAGGCCCCCTCAGCCTCAAAGGGACAGTCTTTCCTTCACGAAATGGAAAGAAGCTTTCCCACCCTGCGTAATCCCATGTGCCTTTTGAATTCAGGCCTTTCTTTGGGAAGATGCATGCCAGAGGTTAAAAGCTATCTTTTTCATAACACATCACTGTCAATATGAACTGTGTCTTCTTTTAAAGCAAAGAAAGAAATCCTAAAAATAATACAACAAAATTCTTCAAGTCTGGGTTCACAGTTATGACAGCCAACAAGTAAACAGTCCCCAGGCTGATTTTAAATGTCTGTCTGTCTGTCTATCTATCCTTCTTCCTTCCTTCCTTCCTCCTTCCTTCCTTCCTCCTTCCTTCCTTCCTCCTTCCTTCCTTCCTCCTTCTTTCCTTCCTCCCTCCCTCCTTCCTCCCTCCTTCCTTCCGTCCTTCTTCCTTCTTTCCTCCTTCCTTCCTCCCTCCCTCCTTCTTCCCTTCTTCCTCCCTCCTTCCCTGCTCCTTCTCACTTTCTCCCTCTCTCCCTCCCTCTCTCCTTCCCTGGTCCTGACTCCCTCCTTCCATTCTTTTCTCCTTCTCTCTCTGCTTTCACACCTTTACAGCTCATTTTCATGATTCTTAATTTTCCCCATTGAGATCAAGCATAGAAGCCAATGCCTTTGCTTCAATGTGATGCTCTTCCTGCTCCTCTGAAACTGTCTCGCACAGCTAGTGTTGTCTTCAAAGGCAGTATGGACTGGTGTCTAAAAGGTGTCACTGTTTTCACAAAGCACTTGGAATTTAGTGACACTTTCAACACTACCTACATTTTTGGCTTTTTCTACAGTATAAGATGAAGATACCAACATTAGTTTTTATAATACCTATTTAAACTGTATTGCTACGTACGTTCTCTATAAAATCTCACCTGACATTGTAAATTGACAAAAGCAGGAGCTGATGCTCCTGGCAGTGAAGGTGATTGTCCAGATTTGACCTTCCTGGATTTTTGTCTCAGTTTTTTCATACGTGCTCTTCCTTAGTGTCAGTTATGCTGGTCATTATCAGCACAATGAAAAAGAGGGAAGAGCAAAGTCAGCTCACTCATTTAAAATGTTAAACCTTTATATAATCCTTCTATGCCATGTGTCCTTCCTCAGCTTTCTGTTTAGTTCTGGGACAGCTAATATGACAGAATGAAACAGAAACGCTCCTTTGAATTGACAGATCTTGCTTTTCTTTGTTTTTTTGCAGGCAGCCATCTTGGCTTTGTTTAATTTTGGAAATTTGGTTTCCAGTTAACAAATTCACTTTAGAACCTTACTGTCCTTGCTGTCTCCTAGCGGATTTCTTTCTTTGACCAGAAAACAACTACTCAAAAGAAATTATCTGTCTGAAGTGATCATTTTTTAAAAAAGTGAGATAATAGTGCCTGTTTTGAAGGTGCTTCTATGAAAACTTTTGCATTTTATGCAGAACTTCCAGAAAAAACTAATATTTCACTTTGTCAAATAATGATGTATATTAGTGGAGGTACTTCAACAGTTAGAATTTCTGTTCTATAGAATATGCTGACATTTCGAAATTTCTTTGCACCTTCAATTGGAATGTAAAATGAAATTGTGAAAATTTCCCATGGCAGAAAATTCCTTCTCCTCTCAGGGCTTAACAAATAGTGAAATGACTTTTATTATTTTGATAAGATCAGAGAGCTTTATTTTTTTATTAAGGCACAGAAGACCACAGTAAAAATTTTAAAACTGAAAATTAAATCTTTAACCTAATTGAAATTAACCTGAATTAAAAGCAATATATTTTGAGCTATTAAAACAATATTTTACAACAAAAATAATACAATTTATTTTAATTTAAATTTGAAATAACATTTGCAAATGATGAGAAGCCTTGATTTATACAAAGTAAACTGAATCAGAGAATAAAAGAGAATATCCAATGTCTCAGTGCCTATGATAGCACTGCAAATTTTCCTGAGCTGGAGCAGCCGTATCAGGTGACATTGGCTCTTGTTCCCTGATGGAAGAAATGCACTCTATGGAAGTGAAATTGAAATTACAAGCTGTCTCTTTATCTAATCAGAAATAGACTTTTTCCATGTCTATACTGCTATTTTAATCAAGTATGCCTACTGTAAGTTTGTCATTATTATTATTATCATTAATTCAAGTGAGATTTGTATGTTACTGAAGAAATTTGGAATCCAAGCCAATTTCAGGGATTTGCAAGTCGGGTAGATCTGATTGAAAAAGACCAGAGGCTTTTACTGGCTTTTACCCAGTTTATATATGCACACTGAAAAAGACTAGGATCAACTACACGAGGCATAGAAAATAGTGAAGTAGTCCTATGAAGTGTGTGCCAAGAAGGTTCAGAAGCATCTGTGAGAAAACTAAAGAAGTTCCCTTTTAACCCTAATCAAATGACAGTCAAATTTTATCCTCTAATACAGAGACGTAAATGTTCTTTGATAGTCTGTGGATGTAAATGCCTAATCTTTTGGGAATCCTACTAAGCTATTCTCTTTAACAGAAACTTTTATGACTAAATGGATTAATGTATGTGTCAAAGTAATTTCTCCAATTAAGTCTGGCTGTAGTTTGTCACTGTTAGAGCATGTATCTTTTTCTCAGATGTTAAAAAGAAATAAATAGGAGTAACAAAGGGTTTCTCTCCCAGATTGGATTTAGGGTTATCATGCTTCTTTTCAGCAATTTTTAATCCAAGTGTAAGTCTTGTTTTTTTACATTTCCCCTCTTAGGAAAGCCTTTCATGCAACTTTTATTCACCTCTCCCCAAATGTGATAGTCCAAGTATTCATTAATGTCATCTCAAAAAGGAATCTCTCTGCTGTAATAGTATGGAATTAGTGTTAGCAGAACTAAGAAAAATATGCAAAACTGACAATGTACACTTTATGTATATAGTAACCAAAAACATTCTCAAAATAATCCTCTATTAAGGTTTAGAGAACAATATTTCCTTTACAGATTCTATTGCCTTATAGCTGCAGCTATTTTAAAGTATGGTTAGTGTAAGTGCCAAATAAGTTTCCATTGTGCTTTTTTTACATTTTTTTTTCATATGGACAAAAAAGATATTTAGCAACATGTCAAAATCAGCATTCTATATTGCCTATACCCCACCCTCCCACAGACATTACTATTGGAATGTTTTGTCCCAGTCCATATGTTTTATATGGTTAACAGGAAACAGAAAGATAGCTTATTGTGATCATCTGGCTATATGGGCATCACAGACACATGAGTCTTCAGTATGAAGTGCATCCTTTCTGACTATTCTGTAAAGTAAGTAAATACATTCTGGCAAGATAATACATTTGTATGCTCAGTGTGGCCCTAGAATAATGTAATGGTAAAAAGACTTAAAGAACTGTATGCTTCTTTCTCAGTAAGTACGTAATATGAAAGTCATGTTTGATTTGTTTCAGAACACTAATGATAAGCTAAAAGGAAGAACTGTATACTTTTCCTGTGGGTATTATATAGGTAATTTCACTGTTCGCAATCTTCTGTGATTTATTGAGGCAACCTTTCATTTTTCTTCTTAGCGTTTTTAGAATGACCTGCTTATGTTGTAGTAAAGATTTTATTTACATTGTGGTGTTAAAATAGGATTAAATTTTTAATTTTTTTGATTTGGAAAGGATAGTTGCAAAAACCATGACTGTGAGTGAATGTATAACAAAATGACATATTAAATTCAGGATAAATCCTATGATACTTATAAAGTAGCAGGCTCTAAAATACCAATTGTCAGGAAAGAGATCTTAGAGTCAATAAGGTTAGTGCTCTGAAAACATCTTTATGCCTTTGGGAAGCAGTAGAGAAGGAAAATAGAATGTTAGGAATTATTAGAAAAGGAACCGGGAGCAATACACAAAACAGCACTCACAGCTGCAGTATCTTCCAGAGCCTTTGATATTAAGTTTACTTCTACATTATTTGAAATGCACTCGGAAATACTCTTATCTGAATACTAAAAACTCTATGTATTTTCAAATTATTTTGCATTAGGCATGCTAGTGCTCCTTGTATTATTTTTCCTTGAGGAACACATTTTATCAGTATGTGTGCCTTCAGAAAGCAAACTTAACCCTTCTGTGGTCAGATGCTATTGAAAGAATTTAAAAAAATATATATTTGTAATATAATAGTTATCACTAAATGTTACTGAAAGTTTGTAAGCGTTCTTTGTATGATGCTTTTAAGGACTGTGAATCTTGCGTCTTCTCTTAAGCCCATTTTATTTTACACAGCAATAACAACAGCAGAGAAATTAAAGCTAGTGCTATCCATCCCCTGTGTAAGCAGCCCATGTTTGGTCAGAGAAGATATCTCTAGAAGCCTGTTAGGCTCAGGTCTAATCACATTGTTCTCGCTTTCACGGCAGTAAAGAAACGTATCTGGAATATACTTAGGCTGTTATGCACTGCTAGTAGGAATTCATATTATCAGCGGAAACCTGTAGCTTTCTTGTCAAATGAGGGAAGCTTTATGAAACTTCAGCACCCACTGCTGCTAGAAGGCGAGGCCTTGGATGGCCAGATATCTGCTGGAAATATTGAAACACTGATGCCACTGTGCTCAGTCTGCAGAGGATGCGTGCTGAGTGCTTCCTGATGGCAGCGTTAAAGCTCGTGGCCACAAAGGGACACATGGACTTCAAGCAACCCCAATACTCTCAAAGAGAAGGGGCTGCCCTCTGCAATCTAGCTGAAAGGCAGCAGCAGGAGGGTTGTAATGCACTGTAGGGTACTACATTCTTCCTTCTTATAACATGGGTTGGCCCAAATAGTGATCACGAGACTTGTTTTAAAGATTAAAATGGCTGAATGCCTCTGGCTTGACAAATGAGGTACGTCTTTTGAACTGCCCGGACATGTTGTCTCTTGAATTGATAATGAATGAAAAGCTCAGACATCTGAGGCTGACACATCTTAAAGAGCAGCATGTTTGTGATTAGAGTTCATGATTTATGTTTACATGCAAATTGATAAGTAGCAGCTCAGCTAGCTCGTCAGGAGGGCCCTGAGAGCGAGAGAGGGAACCAGGCATTCAAGGTTGGCTCAGTTACCCAAAGTGGAATCAGGACTGCTGCAGCTTCCCCCTTCTGCTCCTATTAGAAGAAAATCAAAGAAACAAAACCGTTTTTGGTGAATAAATTATGACTATCAGGGGACCACAGATTCCTAAAATAAATGATTTGTTATGAAAACATTTGTTCAGCTCTATAAAAAGTGCACGAATCCGTTAATTTCTAAGGAATGTAGAGAATAATACCATCCAAGTGCTGGTGCTGGTGAATGATTGTTAATTCTAAATAAAGTGTAGTGAAGGGATAGATCATTTGTATTAAAGGTAAGATTTGCCTGGAGTTTCTCCCTAGTCTTTCTGTTTTGGTGCAATAGATTGATTTAATCAGGATTGGTTATATAATAACATACAATGTCAATAAAAGTGGAAAACTGCCCTCAGCAACCTTATATGATAAATAAACAGTATTGCAAATTCTTGTAAGACCCTTAGATGACTTTGTAGAATAAAAATCTCACCCTGAATAATGCCTGAAATATAACTTTTAAAGGTAGATGACCTGCTTTATTCTCTATTATCACAGCATTACACCTTGCGCCATGGAGAACAATTATATGAATGGCTTCTTGTGCCAGCAAATAGCACAAGATAGCGTTTCAAATGAGTTATGAAAGTTGTAAACTTAAACAAAATAATAAATGTTTGTCAAGAATGAAAATGTCTTCTGCACTCTTAGGTCAACGCCGAGTTTATCTCATATGATATGATTAGATATAACCTAGAATAATCAAAATATTTAAAGCTAAATAGAACAAATGGATATATTTTTCTCTTTTTTATATGGCTGTTTTTCCCTTCTCCCTATTTTGTGATTTTTTTCTCTTTGTATTTTTTGTTACTATAGCAGATATTTTTTTCAATTGCTAATATACAGTAAATGTTTCGATAATTTTAGCTCAAATGGATTCTGAAGAAAATGCCTAGCAATAATAGCTACTCTCCCCTACTGCAATCTGAGAATGTTCCTTCTTGCTTAAACATCCCTCTAGGTACAGTACAATTGAGCATAAAAGATTGAAGAATATCTCAAAATCACTTCAGATTCTATATTTCTATATACATTAGTCAAATTTCACTAATGCTTCCAACAAACCTTTTGTTTTACTGAAGTGCAAATGCTATGAAATCTATTTCCTTTCCATTTTTTTTTCCTTTTTTTATTTTTATGGACCTCACCATACAGCAAGCCTGTCCACTGCCACGTAATTTCTATCATAAGGGCAGTGATGTTTCTAACTCATGAGACCTGTCTCTCCCTTTCGGTTGAAATATAGACAGTTCTTTCACCTTTGATTCCTTGTCATTCTTCATCTTGATTATAGTGATGCTTTTGCAGAGTTCTAGTAAAGGTCATGTCACCACTTCCATTATAAACTGTTATGTTAAAGGGTTTATAACTTGGCCGTATAAATACATTTTTTTCTGTCTGTTCTTGCGTTTGATATGTGAGCTGTCATGTAAGGGTGAATGGATCTTAGTCTGTTTAGGGAATTTTGTTTCAGTAGTTTCCTCACCATCTCTCTTCCGCTTCTCGTTTTAAAATCCAAATAGCTCCAACTCACATTATTCCAGGTCCTTTCATAATATATTTGAAATTTTCTGAATCTTCCTCTGCACCCACTCCATATAGTTTATGTAATCTTTTAAATCTTTGTCTAATAAATCTCTTTATCCTCTGTGATACTGATATTAATCCATAGTTTTTCATTGCAAAGCATATGATTGATGGTAGTGTAAATGAGGGGAGGATAAAACTCCTGGCTTTTTTTTTTGTTAACATATTTCTCTTCATCATAGATTCAGACATTATTTAAAAATTCCAGTCAATATGGTGAGAAAGAAACAAAGCGAATAAATATAAAAATAAGGGAGTGTCAGCTGTGTATGTTCTAGTGGCTAGAGGATTTGTGTATCAGACCCAGGCTGCAGGGTATCACAGGGGTATCAGGTGAATAGAGGAGAATGACAGACATGGGAGTTAAAAACAAGCCAGTTACTCTACTCCAATTAAACGCTTAAGTGAAGTATGTAAAGAAAATGAGATAGTATATTAAACTCACAGTAAATGAATCCAGGTGGAGATAGGTGACGCTAAACAAATTACAATACATGCCAGTCCAAAACACTTTTGAAAGTTTTTCTCTGTTTGAAGTTTTGTCTGAGTTCTTATTTCATCCAAATTCTTCTGCCCAGTCAAGTCATCGAACCTGAAGTGCTGGCATTTAGTTTTGGCATTTCAAGGAGCTGTTAAACCATCTTTAATGGCACTGTGTAGATGCCTCTCTGTTAGTGCTCCACTTCCACCATAAGCTGGGTGTTTTTCAAGCAAATCTCCCTGTTATCCCTATTTACTGCGCTCAGGTTTGCATTGCAGTGTGGGTCTCTGAGTTCCCAAGCTGGATTCTATAGGATCAAACTAAACCAGAAGATGCACCACTAAAGGTGCACCGACTGCTGGCACAAGTGTTCGTCCCATGGCACCAGCTGCAGCTAATCTGATGCCAAATTCTCTGGACAGATAGTGTGGGCAGTGGGTCCTCAGCACCATTTCACTCTGTAGATCTGCTCTTACAGCTCTGCACCACTTGCTAATTTTGACATGATGAGTCCTCCACTGGTCTCTGCTCCTGGCTCCATCATCTTTGAAAAGATAACTGTAGCTCTGAGGAGCAATAGGAGAGAAACCACAGAAGAGCATCCTTTATAGGCTTCTCCTTTTTCAGCACCAAAGGAACATACCAAGAGTATGCTTAAATGATCTGGCAACTCCTTCTGTAGCCATAGCTGTGTAGAAATAGCAATTTCTGTCAGAGAGATAAGATTTAGGATGGATTATCTATTCCTTCACTCTTCCACAGAAAATCTTACGTAGCTGCAAGCCATTTCTTTTGAAAAGAAAGAATTTTATCTTTGGACCAGACAAATAAAACAGAAACTTTGCAGAGTAAAATTAAGCCTGAACTTTATTAGAAATTAGCCTGAACTTTATTAAAAACTCTCTAAAGCAAAAGAGATTGTAGGTTTGTAGACAAAACTCCCAGCTGAGGAAGAAGGAAGAGAGCTTTAACCAGAAGTAAAATCTCAGTCTCCTTTCTGTATGATTCTTTTTAAACCAAAAATCCAAACTACATCACTCCAAGCAGTAGGTCTTAATTGATGGAGACCTTTCTGACCCTTTAAATATCTCAGGGGAGAGCTTTAATAGTCACCAGAGCAATTTGTTTTATTATTTCAGATCACTCATAAGACAGACAGGAAAGTGGACATGTGCCAGAATACTGTGGCTTACAGCAATTTTCTACTCTATCAGAAGTATCAACTGAAAATTGCAGCAAAACTTTCAGTCTCTAATAATTATTCAGTAGAAGTCTGACTTTAGCAGCCAACAACTTCAGTCTTGATATTAGCTGTTTCACTGAGATCCAAGCACTAATTGCAAAGTGAATCTTGCTCTTTACAGTAAATAGCCCAGAAATGTTGTGGCTGCAGTTTATTGGTACTTTAGTCAACCCAAACCAATTTTCAAACCTCATTTGTACAAATAGAGGTAAAATGAAGTCTTTTTCCCTTCAGGGAAAAAGAAATGCTGCTATCACACCATGCTTAATATTAACTCTATAAAAACTGTTAATTATTTAAGACAATTATTTATTTGATCTTGAAACTATTTTGTTTGTTTTTTTGTTATGTACAGAATTTAATATTTTTAAAAGTTTTATCTTCCCAGCTAAACCAAAATTTTCTACAAGTCTTTAAAAAGTTTTCCAATATAATATCTCTCCTCAGATATTTCAATACTGTGTCCCATCTGCCACACCTAGCTACCAATTGCAAATCCCATGGGAATTTCATGCACTTTGCAACTTCCAAAAAGTAAACAGCTTGTTACTCAATAAATGTTGAAAGATTTTATTAGTATTTGGCTACACAATATGAGTTGCTTTAAAAAATAGTTATTTCTTCTATCAGAAAGGAACAGAAAATATGTACATGCCCAAGCTCCCACCAAATAATGAAAGAAATGTCAGGTGTCATCAGGCCAGGGTAAATTATTCTGTAATCATTCTCATTATTTAAAAATAAAGCTCAATAGAATTGCCATTTTCATCTTTTAATTAAAATATGGCACTATCTTCAATTTGTATAGCTTGAAGAGGTGATAGAGTGGGTAACTTTTATGGATGTTTATCCTATTAAGAACTAAGTACAAAGGAGATTAGCAGATCTGATGTTGAACTATTGGTAAAAGAAAATGCTGATGAGTATAGTCTAAGAGATTTGTAAATAAACTTTTATTATTATTTTTTAATATTTATTAAATATGTCCTTTACACTGCTACTTTTGCATTAACTTACTTTATCATTCATATCATTTAGAAATGATGTCTACATTAGCTATTACTAAACAATTAAATAATGAGGTTCATGCCATTTGAAAGATAATCTTCCTGTTTGTAACTTTCTTTTATTTACACAGGTTTTTTCAACATATGTTTGTAGTCCACTGTCATCATGATGTCACTAAGGCTTGTAAATTTGGGAATCTGGCCCCTTTGATTAATTCTTTCATTTCAGCAATAATGTAACCATTCTTAAGGTATTTTTTTAAATGCCAACAGTCTGCAGATGCTGGACTCTTTTGTATTGTAATTGCCAATTAAAGTGTCATGTCTATCATTCATCTATCCCAGAGTCTGGTGTAGATCATGCAGCTGAAAAAATAAAGAACTGGCTTAAGCAGAGCCAAGTGCTATGTGACTGTAATTTATTTCAATTTCCTCAAAAAATAGTGCTGGTTTATGCCCACAGAGAATCTGGCCTTTCCTTTTAGATCTTAAAGTTGTGCTCTAGAAGGAGCTTTGGTAAATATAGAGTCCTGGCAGCTATTACCTGTCTTAAAGAGCTCTCGTAGTGGTGCTGTTTGTGTCACTGATCTAGCTGAAAGTATATTGGAAAAACAGCTTTAATGGACTTCTGTAGTTACCACAGAGAATGCAATAAAATTATGCTAAGACAAGTTTCCATTGTCATCTCTCTTGAAGTGTACCACTATATTAAATAATATTTCCTAGGAGATGATAACACTTAAAACCACAGTCTAACAGCTAGGACTAAGTCAGTGCATCTCCTCTACTGTGCTCCTCCAAGAGTCAAACAGGTTGTCTTAAATGATCAGTGGAGGGAAGGAGAAATGTTTACAGAGTCAAATATCTGTCTTAACTGAAGGGTGATGCTGTTAGTGCCTTTACTCTGCAAACACCAGTGTTAACTGAGTGAGACCTGCTCTTCTTTGATCAAGTTAAAGCCAAATAGTTAAGCTTCAGCCACCAACTCCAGTTTCACTAACCCTTTCTATATACCACTGGAAAACAGAGAAGGAAAAGTGTCAGGCCAAATTTAGCTAGGCAGTGGAAAAGGTAATCTTGACTACCATTCTTACTTCAGGAATGGTAATCTTGTAGTCAGTGCTGTTAAAATGTAAGGGGGACCATAAGTCCATCCTTCAAAGGACCTCCGACCAAAGATCCATCTATGCAGCATCCCCTTTCCAACCATGGTCAATAACAGATTCTTGGAAGAGTGTTAAACCAGAGCAAGCGCACAGTGCTAATTCCCTTGAATAATTTCCCGTGCTCCAGTGATTGAACTAATACATTGTTTGAGACAGAGAGCTTATCTCTCTGAATTTCATAGCGCTTAATGGATTTTTTTCCATGAATTGGTCTAATCCATTTTTGAATCCCAGGAAATATGTAGTATTAACATTATACTTTTTTGTAAAGAAGCATCTTATTTTAGTTGTTTTGCTGCTGACTAATTGCTTCAGTTGCTGCTCCCTACTTTTTGTATCTGAAGAGACAGTGAACTGTTACCTCCTATTCACCATCTCCGTGCCATTTCTGATTTGGGTCAATTTTGGACAGCTTTCTTCTAGGAGAATGATATTTAACTGCTCCTTACACAGAAACCATTTCCTGTCATATACATTTTTAGTACTTCTATACTTTTCTAGAGATTGAGGGATCCACATGGCACACACTATTTAGGATGAATTTATGTAATGGCTTGTTTTCTGTTTTGTTCTCTATTTCTTTCCTAATAATTTCTAACATTGTGTTAATTTTCCAGGCATTTGCTTCTGAACAATGAAATGATGTTTTATAACCCTGAAACTCATTCACAGATAACTCAGAGTGCATCACTGTTTCTATATAATTAGAAATCTTAATTTCTTTTTTCATGAGTATTGCTTTACATTTATCTACATTGGATTTCACCTACCATTTTTTCTCTCAGTATCATGAGGTCATCCTGTAATTTTTCTCAGCCAAACCTTGCCTATGCTGAATAACTCAGCAGTAGGAGGGTTTTTTCACCTCATTATTTTTCCCTTTTCTCGGATCATTTACAGGTGACTGAATAATGTAAAGAGGCCACCAATGACCTATCACCACTGAGAAAACTATTAGCTGCTACTCTTTGTTTCTGTTTTTGAATTATTTCCAAATAAGGATTCTGCACTGTTAATTCTGCAGAAAGCCCATTCCGTGGGTTTTTTTTTCCTTAGATTTGGTGATAGAATTTTTCTGCTAATCCTTGTGAATCAGGGTAAATTGTGACAGCTGGATCTGCCTTGCTTGTACTGTGTTTTCTTCAAAGAGCTCTGAACCTGTACTTACGCTTATCTGTGACTGCCACTGTTCTTTCTCTGTAGCAGCTCTAACTACAGAGTTTATCTTATTCTGTTCAATGACTAGAGGAGAAGCCTCATCTAGCTAGTACTTGTCTCAGTTAGGAGAAGCAGTATTTCACAGCTGTGAAATACAGGAGGCGTGATGGGCCAGAGTCAGAGGTTCAAGTCTGGGACATGCATGAAGTGTAGAAAGGGTCTTTGAAAAGCTGGTCTATCACTGCTTCTGGAGATGTTTCACCTCTGGGTTTTACAAGGATTCTGTGACACAGGCACATACATTTTGGGAAAGAGTAGGTAATATCTGAATGGACACTTGTGCACAAAAATTTTGCCTTACTGTGCAGCAGACCTGTGTAGCTGATTATTTTCAAGCTTGATATTTTTCATGTTCCTCTACACATCAGGCAGATCCCAGAAATTAACCTGTATATCAAAAATAACTCCTTTCATGTACTCCAGGTACTCCAATAGATCTGTCATTTTTTTTGGAAGATCTTTGAACAGCTAAGCATATGGGGAAAATGTGAAGAAACATCACCATCAGGATCACAAAATGAAGTAGTTAATGCAACAGTACAGATCAACTTGCCAAACTGACTTGGTGACTTAAAGCAGAAATATAGGAAGATATAGTATGTCAGAGTTTTTTTGAAAGGCTGCAAGCTCAGAGAAGATTATTTTTTGGAAATTTCGTATTGAAGTTTGTTTTGTCTGTACTCATTCTGACTCTCTCATATTCCCAGTTACGAAGTTGTCAGTATAATCCCTCTGTGACTGTTTCTGTCACTTCCCCAGTTCTTTCAGTAGAAACATATTCCCTTCTGATTTAGATTACATTTAGGGATAAAAAATCATAAACTGCCTCTCTTCCTATTAATTATTTCCACTTTCCAATAGGGACTCAAAAATGTTCACTTCTTTAGTAGGGAATGTATAATGTAGCCCATATAAATATATTTTACACCCTGGGATGGATAAAAAGTAGTCATTTTCTTGGTTTTCTTTGATTTTTTTTCTTTCTTCTGTTCTTACAACCACACACCATTCACTTCTGTTAATTTGAAGGTGTTTATTTGAAAGATCAGACAGAGGGAACATATTTCTTCTCTGCTTTCAATTACCACCCTGTTTCTATACCAACAGGAACATAACATCTTCTAATGGTTATTTCAAATTTTAGCAGTTTCCATGTTATTCCATTTTGAAGTGCATGTTTTCAGTAAGGAATTTTCCATGTATGCCTTCATGACAATTAGCTAGGAAGGCATAATTTTTGTAATTGTAGTTACTGTTATTAAGTCATTTCTTAGCATACTATTGTGAATATTGTATACTGGGCAAATTTGACCAGTCAGGCTGAGTATGCCAGTGTTTTGACCTAACAGATAGAAGTTATAGCCACAGAGGGATATGGATGCTGATGTGCAGATGAACAAAATGCAACACCGTACAAACTAGCACTTCCAATCTGGAAGTAATAAAACAGCATTTGGGCAATGGCCTAGTAAGCCTTGCCTCTCCTTTGGGCTTTACTGGCTGGTGCTGTGCACACTGGTTGAAGTGCATCTCCACAGTAATCCCCAGTGGTTTTGATGCCACTGTTAGCAAACACAGAGCCAGCCTGATTTTGTCTCTGCAGCATAACCATACAGTGAGTTCCTAACGACTAGTAAATGCAATATGGGAAAAGGAAATGGGAACTCCTACTTTGCGCCAGAATATGATTAGGCATTTTTTCCTGTAACCAACCCATGAAAGGAAGGTTCTCAAACTGAAGAAAAGTGAAGATCCCTTTCCCCATGCCGTTACCAATATTATACTGATGAGTGGACTAAGTTCTTAATGGTTTACCACAGAAAGATTCCCACTGGTTCCAGTGATCAGAACAGGAGAGACCCTCTGCATGTACAATATTGCACTGTTTCCTTTGACAGTATTTAGGGGAGAAAAAAAAGGAATAAATAAATAATAAGAGAGATGAGCAGAGGGAGAGATAAAAGAAACACATCATTTTATCATCTGTGACAGGCAACCTATAAACAACTTTATTTTTACCAGAATGTTAGATGTACCAGTTGACCCTAGCTGTTTAGATAATTACAGTCATTAGGTATCTACATCAAGTGAGCTTTGTCATGGTTAGGAAATTAACTCTAGTGTATTTCAATATACTGTATTTTTTTGCAATAGAAAGTAGATTTGACATTCTAATTATAAGTTAGTAGAGACTAAGAAATTTGGATATAAACCTGGATTCGTTTTGATGCCTATAATTGATGTTATTTATGTGTGTAAGAGCCTGATTTATTGTATTTAGATTACCAAGTGACATGCATTGTGTCCTCGAATATATGCAGGTGCAAAATTGATATTAGAATTACCTGTAATCAGGAAATAAGCAGATGGTGGCATTTTTGCATTTTTGTTTTTTCTCACATTTCCTGAACTGTTAAATTTTGTAATGTGAAGACGTACTGCTTTGACACCTCATACCTGGTCAGATCCGTGCAAAGTTACATCACCCCTAATGAGTGTGATCATATTAATTCTCTTGGAAAGAGACTAGATTATATGAAAAAAAAGGGAGAGGTATAATTGTGTCCTGTGCATTCAAAAATGAACAGATTGGCTAGACTGGGGACAACTGAGGGAAAGACTGTTGCTATGTCAGCCTATCATCTACCAATAGCATATTGATAAATAAAAATGCTCATGGAAAATTCCACAGGAAAACGCATTTACTTTTTTTGAACTGGCTCAAGGCTTCTCAGCTTTATAGGCTAAACTGACTAAGGATACGGGGCTGGGCCCTTGCTGGGTCTTGAGTAAAATAGGTGAGACGAGGGAAGAGCAGAGAAGAAAGAGAGCCTTTCCAGCTGGGCTTGCTGTTCTGTTGCTGAGCAGATATGTAAGGGATCAAGAGAGAAAGTCCTTGACTGTTCTGCTACCCCTGTTAATCTGCTTATCTGCTTCAGCACCCACCTACTCTGCCTTTGCTTCCAGCTGGCTCTAGGAATAATTATATTATTATTTTGCTAGTCCAATAATCTAAATGCTGTTGAAATTATATCTAATGAGAGTCTCCCTTTAAAAGAATACATTTGCTTAATGCAAGAATCCTTTCTACCTCAAATATTACAGATTGCTCTGTTTCTGTTTTTAAGCTTTGCCTGACTGATATTGTTATATAGACAATGTGACTAATCTGACGGGCGGATACCTGTTTCCAAAATGCATAGCCAAAATCAGCCAGACAAAGTGTTCAGAGCATGTCATACACTAAGTAGGGTATGTGTCTAACAACACCTACAAGCAAATTATGAATCTCTCATCATCTAAAAATCATTCTTCCGCACTGTTTGTAGAAATCAGGAATGGGTATGAATGAATGCAATATGGGATGAATGGGTATGAATGAATCACAAGCTAAATTCTAAATTCATCCTATATTTTTTATTTATACTGACTGTGCATCCAATCATTATTTCAGAAATATGTATATTAAGGTATAATCAATGGAGCTGTGATATGACCATAGCATACTGATACCTTTAATTTTGTGCTGCAGGAACTGACAGGACTCCATCCTATTAGTCATATTATGTCTGTTGCTCTGGTAAATGAAACAAACCCGTCACCCTTTGAACATCTTGCCTGGTGAAAACTCTTGTTAGTTTTCAATACAGAATCATCTTAGGCTGTCATCAAGCACAATAGCAGAACCACAGTTTGTTGACTATTTTGACATTTTATAATGCTTCTGAATCCTGTCACATTTTTAGGATTGATGCCTTACATACAGAGTGAAACTATCAAAGAGACTTCCAGAACTTCATTACAACTTTCTGATACATGACCTGGGATCATGTATTTCTAATGAAATAAAAAATGATTCTGTGGACTTGTTAGTTGGTAAAAATCCTGCATGCCTGAGATCTCTAGATGTGAAATGGCAGCAAATAGTAGAAGGTTAAGAATCTGTGTAAGTATATTAGCTTTCATTATTAACGTGAGAGATGATAAGGTAGGACATTTCTTGGTTTTGTTTTACTCTTTCTGAAACAAGTCACTCAATTTCCATTTGTCAAAGATCAAACTGGTGCAAGGGGTAATAATCTGGCTATATGGAAGTGAAATATTATAAGTGGTCACAGGTGATGCCTTACAACCTTGGAATACAGCACTTTAGACATGACGGATATAAGCCAAAATTGAAATTTATTTTCCTTAACTGGAGCATTACAAGTAAATCTCCTTAGACAAACTACCGGGCAAGAAAAAAGTATGGATATAAGTGTTGATTAGACTGCAGTTCCCAAATAGGTAGACTGTAACTGCCAGTGTTTCAAACTAAAACTGGTCTTTGGAAAGGATTTAGCTGGGCTTCAGTTATCATCCTTCTTTAATAGGTATGTGGTACAATGCTGGAAATTTATCCTTCCTTCTCCCCTGTTATTAGTTCTTTCTAGCACCAGGAAACTGTACTTTTTGTACAATAGAATAATCAGCGTTCCACTGATTAATTATAATGGCTTGTAATTTACATGAAACTCAGTTTCACATGAGTTGGGGAAGAGAATACTTTTATGTCTCATAAGTTTGGCCATTGAGAAGAGTATTATCTTTAAGCATCTCTTTATAGTTTCCTCACTGAGGAAAATGTGAACACTGATAGAAATTGAGAAAATAGTTGACTGGTTCAATGAATGAATGTAGTTAGTCAGTCCTAGCAAGTGGAGTATTTTCCATTTCAGTTAGTGCTGAGTTCTGTTTTTATTTTTTAGAGGGGACAATCATTTAAATAAATCAGTGGTCTTGGCTATAGAAATTTTGGTGTATGGTTTTAGATAGCCATAACACATGTAGACTAATGTTTTGCAAACATGATGTTAGCACTGTATCCCTGCTAAGCTGAGCATCAACAATACAGGCCCAGGGCTGGAATACGTAACTCTTTCCTGCTCTCAGTATCTGTGTTCATCCCACACAGTTAAATTTTCAGGTACAGACACACTGATTGCCTGGCAGGCTACTGTTTGGGAAGGTATCTGATCTTGTTGTCAGTTTGGCAGCAAGGCCTAGTTAACATCTTATCCTTTAAAAAAGAAAAAGACTCTAAAACTAAAGAATCTAAGATATCTCATCTTCTGTTTCTTGTCCTGTGCATAGCTGACAATGTCAGCACAGTAGAATCATAATAGTTTACAAGCCAACAGTCTGTTTAAATATGTTTACTCTTTTCATGGCAGCTGCACAAGAAGAGATGTCAGTTATGAAAGCTGGGATTGCTTTTATCATTTATGTATGACTGTTTTGGGAAAGATTCAGGATACAGTTCTGGATTTCAAAGGCCAAAAGGCCATCTCTCCTAACTATGCAATACTGCAAGACCGGGGCAGAGGGCGCTCGGAAAGTAATGAATGCTGTCGTTGAAATGTAATGTGTCCTTCGTGCTTCACCAGATATCATGGAGATTGATCAGTTAATAATTGTTAAGAATTATTGTATAAGAGTTCTGACTACCAAAGGCACAAAAATGTGTGTTGAATGGTGCCATGCAATCATTCCAAGTCGACTTTGCTTATATGGCTTGTTCATTACACTGAATAAACATAAGCATATTTCTGTACCCATGCTTTTATATTCACTTTTTCAGTGCAGATTGGAAATGATCCTATAAAGAGGCTCAGACTAAAATATGCCTATGGAGACAGACTTTAACAGGGTATTGCCAACAGCTGGAATAAACTACCTGCTATGTTGAAATACTACTTGTTTTTTAAGAAACTTTTCATACTTTATCTTGAAAAGCCTTGTCAGTGTATGAAATTACGATCATTCATTTTCATTCTCCCCTGTTTTAGATTGAATGTCCTGCATTATATTGCTTTATTTTGCTGAAATATGTTTCAGTAACGCTGTCTGACTTTTGTTGCCTAAGGACATTGATGAAAATGAGATGTGTAACACATGAAGCCAGACTGGCAGGAAAATTTAAAATAAATATAGTAACCCCTTCTGCTCTTTCTTAGGATAGCTGAAGTTAGAAAGCATCCATGCTATTTTAACAATTTTCTGAAAAAAAATAGGTATTTTTGTACATAACTTGTATATACTTTTTTGCATAGTTATGCACATCTAACATTAGGTACTATCAGGAGTCCCTTAAAGTAACAGCAACATTTAACTGTATGAAATAATCCCCTAAGAACTTCCCAGAATGAGACAAACAGGGTCTTACAAAATACTTATGCTAGTGTTTACAACATTATTTCTTTGAAACTTTGTTTAAGAGATGGCAGAAGTCAGTTGGTCATTAAAGCTGTTACTTTAAGTCCATAAGCTTGTTTGCTTCTCTACACAAATGCTTATCTCTTCTTGGAACTGGAGGCGTATTATGCTTCAAAGTGCAAGTATGCATTTTGAAAAGTAAGCCCTTTTTGTATCATATTTCAAATAAAATATAATCCATGCATGACCAATATTTTATGAAACTATAATAATGATTGCACTTATACATCATGTATTAAGCTATTCCTTATCCTCAGGCTATAATTTATCCTTTGCTTTTTCTTCACATTCACTCTTCTACTTTATGAGCTATCCAAAGACAACATAGTTGTGTGCTGATTGAATAGCTCAAAAAATATGAATTTCCATAATTCTTTTGGAAAGATACATTTGTAAAATAAGACTTGTAATATTTCTTTCAGCAAGGTTCTAGGTCAGAACCTCAAGTTTCAAATCATGATGTTGTCAGCATTTTTGTGTAGAAATTTTCTATTGTATTATAGTCAGCAGTCAATGATATTTCAGTTAAATACGGATTTTGATAAGCTATTGCTTATCATGTCATCAATATACAATATACATCAGTATACTGAAACTTTCACATTCAATTTATGGGTGCAAAGTTAGGTTTGTGATTATCATAAGTTACTGAATCAAGACCTTCATGTCCATGGTAATGACAAGCAAGCATAACATCTTACTTATTAAAATTCTTGCCTGACAATTTATGTCTAAGAGATTGACCTTTAATTACATGAATCACAATGCACATCGATACAAAAAGAATACCAGCTACATCTTTTATACCCAATACAATATTCCTTCTCCAAAAATCAAAATCTTTCTATTTTCTTCTCCCCCCAGCCCCCATATTTACCAGCTCATCCTTTGTGATTTAATGGCTTTCCTCTACATCTTCTATCAGAGATTCAAAAACTGATCTGAAGAGCTACAGGTGGCTGTGCACGAAGACTGCTTGCCCTCATGGTAGTGATTTTCAGAACATATCTAGAAGAACTGAAGAAAACAGACAGAAGGAGAAGTATATCCTTTTTCACTACCCTGAAGTATAAGAACAAAGAATCACATAGCTCCATCTTCAAAGTCTGTGTTTTAAAAATGAATGAGACCTAAAGCATGTAATAAACATTACACTGGGATAAAATTTACCCACTAATTTATTTCAGAAACAGGCAAGGTTTTATTCTGTTTAAATACTTTCCTACTATCACTCTTTCAAGCAAGCAGTTGCTGTCATTACTACAAAAACATTATGCAGCTATGAGCAGGAAAGGAGTTTGGCCATGAGGCTAAACTATGGTCCAAACTCACAATTTCAGATCTCTTATTTTCACACGTATGCTGCAGAATTATTTCTAACTTAAATCCAAGCAAAATACCAAACTAAGCATTTGAAAACATTTGTTTCAGGTGCATTGCTGTAGCAAATTTTCAGGATAAGTTCAATTTAACAACCTCTCTTTCCACATGAATTTACTCAGGGCTTGATCATCCCATTTCTGCTAGTAGGGAAGATCCACTGGACACTGTTAAGGCCCACGTCATAAGGCATTCCTTGATGTTGAGCACCTAACTTGAAAGAGTCTCTGACTTTTCATAGTGGAAAGGAGGTGTGCTCAGGAAACTGCTGAGCCACAAATGCTTCCTTCCATTTTGGTACTGCAGCCCTTTGTCTTCTGTTTAGGTGAAAATCTCATTCAGTATATCCTATTTCCTGCAAGTTTGATGGACTGTTCTTTGGTCTCAACCATCAATCACAAACTTGACTTTTAGCCCATAAAACCATAATCAGATTCCAGCAGACTCTATGTTTCAAATTTTACAGACTCTCTACCTTCCATTTTTTCTCATGTTTGCCCATCAACCAACATGTAAATGAATGGGATCTAATTGCTCTTAGTCATTATAAAAGGTTTCCTTTATTCACGAAGAAGAGCAGGATTCTTCTGTGTTGCTGGTTTAAGAATCCTTAATTGTACCATAGTGATATTGAATTTCTTTTCTGTTAAATTATCACTCAAATATGTTGTTTAAGCCATTGATTTGACATAACAGCTTTTGGACATGAAAGTCATAATCCCATTGATCCGGTATCAGATTCTTAGAATTATAAAAACATTTTTGAATGACTATTTCAATAGATAGTATATTAAGTTGAAACAATCATTTCTGTTTGCCTTCTGAAATGCTAGAGAGAATGCAAACTCATTCCATCAAAAGAGGTTCAGAGAGGTTTCAGAAGAACTTAAAATTTCTTGTTAGCTAGAAAATGGAGGAGAACATTAATGACAGCAGTTTTCAAGTAACCCTAGACCAAAAGTGTGTCAATTTTCTGTTTGACTTTGAACATGTTAAACTCTCTTGCTTCCAGACTTCAACTGTTACCAAATGCGTCTACTAGATTTGCAACTGTCAGTAGAAAATGCTTTCAATTCTTTTTAAGTTTTAAGATAAAATACTTTATTTTTCATAGTGATCATGTCCTCCCCCCCAAGCCTTTATACTTGGGAACTGTTCACTATCAAAATGAGAGTTTTTCTATATAGGCATAACACACCTAAGTGCTCTCTGTAATTTTTACTTCCTCATTTATTTGCAGATCTTTAAAAATGTTCCTGATAATTTCCTGCGTGAAAGGGGTGAACCTGACTTAGAAAGAGAATGTCTATTTAGACACTTTGCACTTTTTCTGATCATAAAATACACTCACGTATGTATAGGGATGTGAAAGAGCAAAATATTTGAGGATGAAATATATTATCTCAGTCATTTAGACAAATAATACATTTTCTGGGGTAAAAAGAACATTACACACTCAGAATGAACATTTGTGATATATTTATTTTAAACAAGTCATACACCATTTCATTTACTGATACCTTATGGCAGAAATAAGGCTAAAATACAGTTCTTCAGGATACTTGCAGTTGCCTAAATCAAGAGATCACACTTACAATTATTTCCCTTCTTTTTTACCTTCCAAATTACAGCAAATGAAGCAGGATTCGGTAGACAGCGTTCTCTTTTCATAGACAACCCTGTTTCACCCTCTGACTACAACCAGGGAGTGCCCTGCATGAAGAAAGTGCTTCATGGGAAATTTGTTTTGTGATACTATGTGATACATTCACAAGGAGACTGAATAAAAGTGGCAGAGATGATCTCGATTCTGGCAACGAACTTCCGTCTCAATGCTGGCAGTCTTCTCAGTGACAGCATACCTCAGTAACTTTCATATTAATGGAAGATTATTGGGATGATAGCAGTGGCTGTAGAATTAGATGTTGATGGATTCTTCTAGATTAGAAGATGGTCATGGTTCGAGGTACATGAGTATCTGAAATGCTTATATTTATTTGATTCTTTACACTGAATTCTCAGTTGGGCAGTACGTTAGTTTCTTCTGTCTTATTTACTAATGATTTGACCTAGAGCCGGGCCAAGAAGGTGCATTCCTACTAATTCTGTGGGATCGACAGTGTAACTGATAGCTTCTCTCTAACCCCTGTTATAGGCTTCCTCCATTCCAGGGGGTTCAGCTGCCTGAGTACCGTGGATGCAGGGCCCAGCTCTGATGTGGCCCAGCTTGACTCAGGCTGCTGAGAAAGAACTGTGAGACCGACTGTAGATAAGACAGGTAGGAGTTACAGGCAGAGGTAGGGTTGTTGAGTTGAGATTTGTTAGTAGCTCAGGAAATCAAGAGGAAAAACACCAGGTCTTCTTTAATGATATGTATAAATTCCATTTTGTATTAGGAAGGCAACATTGCAGGCCTTGGCTTTCATCGCGATTATTGCTCTGATAAAGTTTCTAAACTCTCTTTGCCTTCGGATTCAGTTTCCCAAAGCACAGAGTAATTATTTAGAAATGAAATGAATCTTGTTTGTTGTATAAATAACAGGCAGACAGTTTTAAAATTTGTGGCTTAATGGAGATAAAATATATAGGTTTTAATTACAAAAGAAGAAGCAGCAAATTGCAAGGCTAAATAAAATCATGTCAGTGTAAGTCAGAGTTCTGTTGCTAATTGAATGATATTGATTCTTTGAAAATTTTCCATTAAATAATTTTCCTGGGCAAAAGATAAATTGGCATAAACGGATTAAGTTAAATTCAAATAGGTTAAATAAAATGCTAGCTCTTGAAGACAAAATAAATTGCTTCCTTAATTAGTATTTTTTTCATATTTTCAATAGATTACCATTTTGAAAATATGAGCAATTATTTTATCTTGCTAAGTGCCATTGATGAGATTTTATTATACATCTTTGTAATAGAGCAGAGTCCAAAAAACCCTATGCAAGTTTTAGAGCAAGCACCTGCTCCTATCTACAAATCTAAAACTGCTTAAACTGCACTGTGTTTCCTAAGGGCAATTGTTCTGGAAGAAAGGACATGTTTGAATGGTGTCCTACATTTATTTTTTCCTCTTCAAGCAATGTTTTATTCATCATATTAAATATTTGTTTCATGTCAAACATCACACTAAATTAAATCAAATAAGTAATGTACAAGCACAGAGGAGGGGAAGTTCCACTGAGAATGAACTGACTTCACAGATCTTCGAATGTAAAAACCAAAAATAAACAAGTCAAAGAAACCCCCAAAGCTGCTGAATAACAATATTGCCCCTCGCTGCCCCCCCCCCCCCCCCCCCCCAGCCAAAGTTCTGCTTTTTTGGGTCTTGGAAAGCTTAGGAAGAATACTTTTCCTGTGCAAGGGGAACATATTTTTTCTCCCATTGTTTTAATAATTTCCTGTAAAATGTCTGTATCTTTAGGTAAAGCAGATTAAGACTTGCCACATGGTAAATATATCAGCTACTGAACGGATTTTTAGTTTTCTTTGTGAACCCTGCATCCTGACAACATGCCAGTCTGCCAGTCTTTCAGACAAATGTTATCTGCAACTTGTCAGAACCTGATCCATAGTTAGCAAGACATTGCAGCTACCTTGATTAGGGAAAAGTCAGCAACCACAGTGCATCAAAGGAAATGACAGGCCTTGACAACATGGTATGGCACTTCTGTTTTAAAAGGTCCTTTGCTAGAAGGCTTCTAGTAGGAGAATAGGTATATAGAGGGGTCCAAATCCATCTTCTTTACAATTGGTTATTTTGCAGATCTTTAATATGGTCAGCAGGGTAATGAAGGGATTTGGTTCTGCTGCAGAAGACCTAGCCTTGCATATTTTATTCATGTACCAACTTGGTCCATGAAAGTCATTTAGTACATATAATAAGCTCATACTAGCATTATAAAGCCATGCTGAAAGTTGCTGGCATATATATAACCAGGTCTACGTGACAAACTTTGCTGGGATGGTTTTCTTTATGGTAACTGTGACAAACTTAGAGTGACCATCATCTGTGACCAGCATAACTGCCCTAGGGTAGATACAGCAGCACTGCCCTGCCTATGTATCTCGCTTTACTTGAGAGATGCTTAATGTGGAAATGACAAGGGAAAAAGGAATAGAGTAAGTCACCAAACTGTATGCTCACCAGAAAAGGCTTGCTAAACTGAATTTAGTAACGTGGCTATGCTGTTCTTTTAGGTTTAGGTGAAAGACCCTAATGATGGTTGTGCAATACTGGCTACTGCCTTAGTGGCACACTGCAGAACTAGACAGCACCTCCAAAATGTTCCAGTCGTATCCACAAGTACACACCTTGTTGGCTGCACAGTTCCTTCCATCTACTAGTTGTTGGGTTGAAGGTGAAGCCATAGCTATAAGGACTAGCTACAGAGGGAAAAGCATGGTGTGAGACCTGCACATGCATGGCACTAGCTGGCATGGTTGCACTGGGATCAGTTTGCTGGTAGTGGTGGCTCTTCCATACTATTGGACAAAGAGATCTGGGTTGCTTTGAGATTCTTCACTTGTCACTGTGGGGGTGAGGCAACCACTCATGTGGCTGTGCACAGTCTTCCTCAATGAGAGCTCACATATGCTCTCAGTGGCCCAGGGTCCTCTTCTGCTGTGAGCACTATGGTGCTGCGATGGCAACGTATGCAGTGCAGACGTGGGCACAACAAAGGTATGCCCTTTCTAAGCTGTGATGTCTCTGAAGGACTATGCCATAGATAATTTGGTGGGGCTTTTGAGACATAAGGATGGGCTGGGTCCTGGCATCATGGGTTATGTATATGTAGCTAGCCTTGGGCAGCTTTGACAGGGTGTTCAAAGGTGTCGGGTCATCAGGTCACCCAGGCTTGTAATAGCATGCCCTGAAAAGCACTGTAAGGAAGGCCAGCCAAGTCATGGCATCCCTGAAGGTGCTCCAGGGCCAAGGCAGTACAGGCAATGGAGGAATATGGCCTCAAGGAAACTTCTGTGGTTCTGTGTTTTCTAGTAATATAGGCATTTGCCTTGCCCTGCTATATCTCTGATAGCTGCCAGGACTTGAGGGAAGTGAGGGAAAAGTGAAGATGAGAGTACAGTTAAATGAAAAGGAGAAAGTTTTCAGTATACCTTCTATATAATGACCTGGCTTGGGTCAGAATTGCTACCCACTACAGCCTTTCTAAGAGAGATAGGTCTGAAATGAGATAGCTCTTTAAACTATTACTAGTGGCTTTGTCTGTGAGAAGAGTTTTATTAAGGGAAATGTCATATAAGGGACACAGCAATGCTGTAGACAGTTCAAATAACTGTTGCTGTTTGCGAAGATCTCATGTAACTAAACATAACTGCTGTTAGTCCTGCACTGCTTCAAGAAAAGGGTTGCTGTTAACTCATATTGTTTCATGAAGGTCCCCTCCTGACACGCTTCATGGTGCTAAAGACGGCTATAATACCATGTTAAAATGCTGCTGTTTGTTTCTACAGCTTTCCCATTAGTTTGCCCTGCAAACTGGAATACAAATACTATAACAGGAGTTAATATACTTACGTTTGAGACCTCATATATGTTTATGCAGGTGGCCCAGTAAAGGGGTAAGAGTAACATTAACAGCCTTATCTGCCTTTCACTTGATGTGGAATGTGAAAATGGTTTATTCAAAGGCAGGAAGCAACCTCATCACATGGAGACAGTAATGACATTCAAGCAAGCAGTGTTTTACCATTCCATTATTCTGCATAGCTGTAGCAATGCACTTAAAGACAAGTCAATATGTTACTAAACAGAGCTTCTTCCATTTCTGCAAATGTAGAAGCAGGAGCAAAATATTGTTGGAAAATAGTCTTTTTGGAAAATGGAAAGGAGAAAAGAAAAGGAAAAGAAAAGAAAAAGAAAAGAAAAGAAAAGAAAAGAAAAGAAAAGAAAAAAGAAAAAAGAGAAAAGAAGAGAAGAGAAAAGAAAAAAGAGAAAAGAAGAGAAAAGAGAAAAGAAAAGAAAAATGTGGATGATGGAGGAGGGGCAACAAATCTGTGAAAAATCCATATGATTACATTACAGACTATACAGTAAATGTATTTATTGTGAAACTTTCCATTGCCATGAGTCCTTTGCTCAGTGAACCGTGTCCATGAGACTTCTCATAATATTCCAGATCTTTAAAAGCTTCAACTACCCACAAAATGCCCTCAGCAAAATATGGAAATTCAGAGAGAATAAATTCAATTACAGAAGAAGCATAGAGAGAAGAAAGAGAAAAGAAGAATAAAGAGAAGAAGTCAGTCCTTTCATTCTGATGTATTTGTGGCAATCCAGTAAAATTGATTTCTACACCATGCTGTCAATGTGTCCTTCAATACACCTTCCACTTCCACAGTGGAACTGGCAGCACTTCCTAGGATCACAGTCAAATACTTTTCTTCAGAAAACAGCTGTATGAATCTGATCAACATATTACTGAAGATGGATTCAATGTCAGGAAACAAAGACAAGCCTATTAAACCTAAAATGGTTGATTGACAGATTTAATTTGGTTTATTTTTGCTAGTTTAGTGGTTTCTTTCTCATTTAGATGAGTGGCATCTTTTCTATGTGAGAATATAGTATTATTCAAAAACTTAGTGGAAGAATACACTTTGCAAGGAGTCTTTAGAGGCAAGGCAAGAACCTAACAGGTTGACATATTGGTACAGGTCTTGAACTTGGCCATCTTCTGAAGTGTTTTCAGAATGCAAATGTAGGTGATAGAGGATTCTGAATTCTTTAAGGACTGAAATTACATGAACAGCTGTGATCACCATCCCAGATCATTTGAGAACCGTTTTCCTAAACACTGTGCTTTAATGTGTAAGTGAGATTTAAAAGCTATTTGTCAAGCAGAATGCTTCTAATGCATGGTATAATTTTTAAATTTGATTTATTTGGTAATGAATTTCTACATTGCCAAAATAAAGAAAACATCAAGTAGCAGATTGGGAAGCAGTACGTTTATATGTAGTAATGCTTTGTGGATATTTAATGAGACAGTTTATTCTCTGTGAGCCATAGCATAGTCACAAAATGAAGTTCTGTGAGCTGTGCATTCCTGGTAAATTTTATAGTCATTGAAGCCTCTTCTGGTCTGCAGAAGGATCTGTTAATGAAGATGGCCATTTGCAAAGATAAATGAGCCTCTAATTCTTACTAGCTGAAATAAAGTATGTGGTATCTGAGCACTCAGGTAAGTATTAGAAGAGTTAGTGACTTACTGCTCTTCTAAGGAAGAGAGATACTTTCCTCCTTCTCCCTTGTGAGGAAATGGAATAAACAAACACTTTCCAAAAAAAAATTTGGGCAGAGATTTTGTGTTCTATCTTAACATGTGTGTGTGTGTGTGTGTGTGTGTGTGTGTGTGTGTGTATATTCATAAAATATCTCCCAATATCTGTGTTGAATCATATGTCATTGGAAAGATTGTACTGAATGCTACAGCTTTCTGGTTTCAAACAAAGGAAAATTTTAACTTCTGGTTGCTTGTAATGAATGAGATCATTCTGTACGTTAAAGCTGATAGCAGGCAGTCTGGTCCTCACTGTTGCTCACCTTACCTTTTGGACCAGTGTGGACCACTTAAAATGAATAATTAAATAGCTTGCCTATGATCACAGTAAAAATAATACTTGTTCACATAAAAAAGGTTGTGTCATAATTTATATTCTTCAGGGAGACTTGAATTAAGGCTCCTTACAGTTACCAGAAAAAGAAATGGCAGAAAATTCAGGACAGGAGGAAGTCAGGCTTAGGCCCTAAAGGGCCATTGATGTGAAGGGCTCGCAAGAGCGAGGCTGCTCACTGGAGAATCTCTGGAGACTGGCAAAACTGGCACTAACCAGTCTTTGCTGAGCTTGGACAAACAGATGTCTTCAAGTTTTTAACTTTGCTGAATAAGTCTGCTCTAAAAAAACAGCAAAAAATAAGCACTTATATGTGCCTTAATTAGAAGTAGTGCTAGGAGATATGTACATAGCTGCATAAAGATCTCAGCTGGCTTATCACCAGATGTTTCTCACAAATGCACAGGATCAGGTTTTCTATGACAGAAGCTGACTAGAAATTCCAAAACTTGGTAAAAAAATAGTAAAATATCATCTTCTATGTAGCTACCAAAAAGAGATATAAGGTATTTACCCACAATAGGCTGTCTTAACCAGGATCAGTGCTGTGGTTTGTATTCTGCTCCTTCTCCAAACTCCATGCAAGGTTGTTTTCTCTGTTTTGCCTTTTGTGAAACTGCCCTTTCCCATGTTTCAGATTCTCCCTTCCCTCTTCTTTTGATTCATATATTTTCTGCCTTTTTACTATTAAAGCTCATTGTGAGAAAGAGGAAGGAGTATCTTTTGTTGCTATTTCCAGTAAGATCCATCTTTTCTTTTTACTGTTCCTATCAACCATCACCTGAAGGATGATTCACCTGTTCTTCCAAACAATACAATCTTAGCAGTCCTATTCCATATTCATTTTGGAATTACAGTTCCTTGGGGCAGAGGCGAACTGATGGAATTGAACCTTAAGAACAAGCTCCAATACCAATATCCTGAAATAGAAGCATAATCACAGAATCACAGAATCACAGAATCACTGAGGTTGGAAGGGACCTCTGGAGATCATCTAGTCCAACCCCCCTGCTCAAGCAGGGTCACCTAGAGCACATTGCACAGGATTGCATCCAGGCGGCTTTTGAATATCTCCAGAGAAGGAGACTCCACCACCTCTCGGGGCAACCTGTTCCAGTGCTCTGTCACCCTCACAGTGAAAAAGTTTTTCCTCATGTTCAGATGGAAGTGTCTGTGTTTCAGTTTGTGCCCATTGCCTCGCGTCCTGTCGCTCGGCACCACTGAAAAGAGTCTGGCCCCATCCTCTCGACACCCTCCCTTCAGATACTTATACACATTGATAAGATCTCCTCTCAGCCTTCTCTTCTCCAAGCTAAACAGGCCAAGCTCTCTCAGCCTTTCCTCATAAGAGAGATGCCCCAGTCCCCTAATCATCTTTGTGGCCCTTCGCTGGACTTGCTCCAGTAGTGCCACATCCCTCTTGTACTGGGGAGCCCAGAACTGGACGCAGTACTCCAGATGTGGCCTCACCAGGGCTGAGTAGAGGGGGAGAATCACTTCCCTCGACCTGCTGGCAACACTCTTTCTGATGCAGCCCAGGATACCATTGGCCTTCTTGGCCACAAGTGCACATTGCTGCCTCATACTTAACTTGGTGTCCACCAGCACTCCCAGGTCCTTCTCAGCAGAGCTGCTTTCCAGCAGGTCAACCCCCAACCTGTACTGCTGCATGGGGTTATTCCTCCCCAGGTGCAGGACCCTGCACTTCCCTTTGTTGAATTTCATGAGGTTCCTCTCTGCCCACCTCTCCAGCCTGTCCAAGTCTCTTTGAATGGCAGCACAGCCCTCTGGCGTATCGGCCACTCCTCCCAGTTTTGTATCATCGGCAAACTTGCTGAGTGTGCACTCTGTGCCTTCATCCAGGTCACTGATGAAGAAGTTGAACAAGACTGGACCCAGTACTGACCCCTGGGGGACACCGCTAGCTACAGGCCTCCAACTAGACTCTGTACCACTGATCACAACTCTCTGAGCTCTGCCATTCAGCCAGGTCTCAATCCACCTCACTGTCCACTCATCTAACCCACACTTCCTGAGCTTGTCTATGAGGATGCTATGGGAGACAGTGTCAAAAGCCTTGCTGAAGTCTAGGTAGACAACATCCACTGCTCTCCCCTCATCTACCCAGCCAGTCATTCCATCATAGAAGGCTATCAGATTGATAATCCTGTAATTCAAATTGTGCTTTTTTATATAGCACATAGATCTGGCAAAAGTATATCATCTGTAGGGGATTTACAAGCTTTTTTTCAGTTTATGGAATAAATGCATATTATCTGTTTTGTTTTCCTATTATATTATTACCTTCTTCCTTATTTATTGTGAAGTCAGAACTGTTTGACATTTGACAATTTTTTTTTTTTTATTTTATTTCTTCCTATAAGGCAGAAAAGCAAGTTGACAGAAGTCACTCAGACTGTCAGACAGGTCTTTCACCTCCTTTATTATAAACATATCCAAGTCTATTTTGGTGAATTGTTGTTTTTATCTCTTCGGAATTATGCAGGTCAGATTTGTTACACTGAATGGTGATTAGTTTTTCCAGTGCCACCTCTGCTTTGTAGTTGAGAAAGGCCCAGCACCTGTGTATTATTAATAACTACACGTATAAGAACAAATTAAAATTGACTTTAATTCTCTATGGATTGAAGTGGCATCCTATAATTGTTCTTTGAAATGTTTAGCTTACCTTTTTTGTCAAATCTATAATAGCAAATGAATTGTTACTGGCTTTTTGGGGTAGGGGTAGAGCAAGAGGGAAGAAAGAGTGATTCAGTTTCAAAGGATTACCTGAATGAAGAGCTTAGAAAGTTCTCCATATGATTCTCCATATGTTATCCAGTTTGCGTTTGGTACTGTGAGAAAAAATTGAGTATTAAATCCTCAAAATAACCCAGACCAAGTAATTATTATAACTGAACTTCCTCAATATGTGTTTTTTAATGGTACAATCCCACTGTTTAAGTAACTTCAGTAGTTGCTTTCAATAGGCTTTAATATCCCTTTTGGCTTTTTCTGCCATTCATTACTAACATTACAGGGATGGCTGCTGAAGTGGCCTAGTTAATTTTTACGTTATAAAATATGTGTGAGAGGCAGTAGGCTTCTTAGAGAGATGTAATGTCAGGATTCATCTTTCTCTAGGATGAAATCTGCAATGCTGGCTCTTGGGACTGCAAGTCTGACAGTCTCATTAGCATCAAGGACCAGTATTGATTCCTTTTTTTTAATCAATATTTTAATCCTTAATATACCCCATAGTACAGTTATGGAAGCTATGGAATAAAAAGTAAAGACAAGGTGGCTCCATGGGGAAATATCCAGTAGCTAAATGAATTTAAGCCCTACTTTGTATACTAGCTACAGTGGAAGAATTGCATGAAAGGAAATACAGACTTTTCACAAATCCAGGATGGCTCCTCCAGGCCTCATCCCTTGTGCCATATCAGTTTCTACCAAACTGCATGCAAAGCTACAACATGTAAGCATAGAATACAGCAACAATAGGTAGCTAAATATTATCAGGAAAGAACTTACAGTGGCCTCGGAATGACTGCTAATTTAGTTCTATCAATTTAAGTGAAAGTGACTTTAAACCAAGAGAGACTAATATGAAAAGTACAGCTAATTGCAGATGCCTCAGTACATTATGCAGATAATAACAGCTCCCATGTGGATAATACAGAACTAAAAGTATAGAAAATTATGCTTTCTTTTGCCACAATGAAAATTAACCACTATTGCATCTTATCTCCCAGTCCATTGATGGAACTGAAAGTATCTCATGATCCCAGGTTTTACTCATTCCTCTAACTGATCTTATATGAAGGTTTTTTTCTCATTACTTTATTGTGATAAAATAAAGAGCTGGGGTCTACCTAAGAGGAATATGTTAAAAATGTATTGAAAAACACTTCCTTAAAATTCTTATCCTGAACACTGTTTCGATTTGCTGTCTTTTAACCTTCAGCATTCATTACTGTATCTAAAATGAACTGGTGAAGGGATTCATTTTAAATTAATCCATATTATATGAGTCCTTGCAGGTTACAAATCACATTGTGATATTTTATTTGAGTCATAGTTATATATAAGCTATATCATAAAGAGCACTATTGCATTAATACATGGCCTTTTTATAATGTTTTCCAGCCAAGGTTCTTCAAGTAATTGACAACTATTACTTATATCAACCCAACGCTAGCCATTTTACAGATGAGAGAACTAAGAGAATAAATACATTTTCCAACATTTAAAAATAATTGCTCAGGCCATAAATTGACCAGAAACTTCCAATCATGTTTTTTCTTCTGTGGTTTCTGAACCATGTAGTAGCATAGCTGTCTGTGCTAAGCAAGTGTTTCAGTTCTATTAATTATTCTGCCCGCACAAAATTCAAAAGTAGTAAGACTTACTTTTCATCATCTTCAGATAAGCTACATCCTATCTTCTCCAGGGAGGTTCTTTAGTTGTCATAAGGTGTATTGTAGCCAAGAGGGTTCTTTCACTGGTGTATGATTGTCACCTCCAAAAAAGATTTTTGAAACTCATTTTAAAATGTGTTAAGTGAGGCATACAAGAACTACTGTTAATGCAGTGAGCATCATTGTGCCTTCTAACTGCAAGAATAACCCCCCACAGAACCCCAAACCCAACCAATGAAAAAGCCCCAGAACCCTAAGAGGATACTGCACTCCTGTTTAATACTGGATTCCAGGAAAGGCCTAATCCTAATTTAAAAGGCCCTAAACAGGATCTAACTCTCATATAAACATGTTTATCATACATGATGCAGATGAGTTTCTCAGGGATGGCATAGCTTGAGGAGCCTTAAGTAGGGAATTCTTTCCTAGAGAAGATCAGACTGATTACTAGCTAAGCCAGACTTGCATCATGATGCCATACTCAAATTTTAGCAAATGTCTTTCTATTTCTATTAGAAATAGAAAGCAGAAAAAGATGATGAGAAACAAGAAGAAACTGAAAAAAGAAAAAGACTAAGGAAAAAAAGACAAAAAAAATTGAATTGTGGAAAAAGAAAGATTCTAATCTAATCAGATTAGAATGTTTAAAAGAAATTTATATGTATAACACCAGTTCTGTACAGCTAGGCACTTTAAAAATATACTTAGAAGAGAGATAAATAAGATATAATTTAAAGCTCTCTGTAACTATGTATTTTTATTGAAGCATATTGTATGCTCCATTCATGTCACTGAACATTTGGTATTCAAATCTGATATTACTACATGAAAAAAAGAAGAGAGGCAATTGATGCATTGCTTTTAATAGTACTTCCAGTGTTATAACCCATTAATATATCATGTTATACAGCACTACGCAACTAATTGAAAAAACAATACCTACTTAAAAACAAAATAGAAGAAAATGTTGATAATTAAAGAAACTTCTCAGAGTGCTTGTAGTTTCTGCTGCAGGCTAAATTCATATATTTTGATGCTAGCCAGCCAGGCATTTCATGCAATTACTTACAGACATATTAGGAAAGTAGCTCTGAAAATTAAAATAGCTACTTACTGATTAGCAAGATACAGGAAAGTAATCACCAGGAAAAAGACAATCATAAGCAATAAGAAAAAATCTTTTTATATGAGGTCAGAAAGAGCAAAAGTCATAATGGGATAGGATGAAAGATTAAAATAAAAGTCCTTTGAGATGTCACAGCTCTATTAAATTCTCTTTAAATATGGGAACAGTGGATGAGCGAAAATTTTCTTCCTTTGAATTACTGTCCGGGAAATCATATGTGAATAATGCTGACAGAGTTGGCAATATCAAAGGAAAATGAGCTATTATGTGATATATGGTCCACCACTCAAAGATGCGATCAACATCCTTGGGAAGGGATGTACACGTAAAGCTCCCTAAAGGAGCACCTCATGTAAGCCAATGGCCCCTTATCCACAGTCTTGAAATTTGGCAAGTTCAGTCGTGATAACATACTGGAAGCAAGATAGGAATGTATTTAAAACTTCCCTTTAGATTAAAGGCCTCAGCAGTTAAAGGACATTGCACAGGCTCAGCTCTTTCCCCTTTTACAAGTTTAGGTACATGTTTCCTAACCTGTTCATTCTCTCTGTACATTTTCTCTGTGGACAATGGTCCACAACATATTTTCTTTTGCTCTAGAGAAGAAACATTGTGGTGATTACTGTGTTTAAGGACAATGTCCTTGGGCAATGGCTTTATGACTTTCCTGACTGTGGATGATTATTCATAATAATTATTCATAATAAATGTTAAGTAACTAACTTGCAAGGTCTTACAGAAAGCTGTCTGAGGCCAGATCGCTTGCAAATTTCAGGAAGAGCTCTCTTGTAAGTGATAGTGTTTTGATAAACTTCTGTTGATAGCTCAGCAGAGATGTGTTGAGCTATAACATGAGAAAGTGAGGAGCACATAATGTTACAACAAGGAATCATAGAAAATAGGATGATCACAGAAAAATCACAGAAAACTGAATGCTCACTGAGTTGTTGTTTCTGCGCTAAGGCAGGAAGAACTGTGTCGAAACCATTCCTGACAAGCATTACTCTAACTTTTTCTTAAAAAGAATAAGGTAAGAAATCATTCTGTGTGAGACAGTGTTCCCTCAGCAGTAATTTCACCAGGTACGCTAGCTAGTCACATTAAAGAGCCTGCTTAGAAGTTAAGAGATATATGAGAAATCACAGCAATATAATGAGGTAAAACTTGTCTTGATCTAAGTGTTCATTAGCTCTTACTAGTATGTTCTGTAAACATTAAAAAAAAATTGCATACTGTTTCTGAAGCATTCACAAATACTAATACATCTCTTCCACAGAGCTCTATTGTTTTGCAAACTCTTCCTATGTCTGCAAAGACAATTAAAGAAGTCTCTGCCAAGCTCTACCCTTGGCTGTTCAGCTTATTTCTGTGTTGCATTTAGCTTTCTCAGTTGTGTTGATGGAGAGGTTTGCTGGGTAAATTGACTTACTGATGATATTCTGTTTAGGAAAAAATACTTCCCTCTTCCTATTTTAGAGGGAGAGAAAGAGAGAGATTTACTGTTTTAGCCCTGATCATTTCAGTCATCAGTTTATGAAAGGGCTCTAAAGACAGGGGCAATCGAGGAAACAGAGAACTGCAATGAAGAGGTAAGAACAGGCATCCAGAGCCTGGGGAGGGAAAATGGGATTTCTTAAAGCTTTGTCCTATTGAAAATATTCATGTAATACCCCTTGGTGCTAGAGAAAGGCTGAAAAGTTATAAGATTTTTGTAGAATATAGGAAGAGCTAAAAACTGTATTGAGCTTAATATTACTAAACTTAGGACTCCTGGTTACCAGACTTCTTGTAGCTCATCTCTCTCTTGGCTTGATTTTGTAGGTATGTCTTAACTCAGGACCCGGTTCTTCAAAAGTGCTGACACTTGCATGATCTGTCAGAAGATTATATACAAGTGTTGAATCTGTATTTGAAAAGTTTTTGCTCAAACAAGGTCATGCAATTAACAGACTGATAAAGCAGACACTTAGGAAGCAAAAAAGTCTTAGTGTTGAATAACCAGTATTGCTTAGTGAAATCTCTAGGATCTGAGATTTGCAAACCAAGGCTAAGATAACATATCTCTTTTGTGGATTTAGCTCTAAAACCACATTAAGTTATTTCTTAGCTATGACTCTGATCCTGGCAGGGAATACAACTAGAAGCTTAAATAAATTAGCAGGAAAAGGTAACACTGTGAGATATACTGATATTTAATGGACTGGTTAATAAACATAGATGATGGTATGGATTTTTAGTTCTAACTTCAAAATTCAAGTTCTTTTCTAAATGAGGTTTCTTTTCAGTCAGCTGGAGTATGCAGATGAAAGACATGTCTACTCTGCTTGTTTGGATTGTTGAATATAGTTCAGTTTTTAAAAATGTCTGTAGACAAGCTCATTACAAAACACTGAAAATATCAGATGAAAAATTGTTTCCAATATTATGTTTCTAGTTCTGCTACAAAACTGTTTGTTTGATTTGCATTAAAAGATAGGGACACTAGAAAGGCAGTCTGGACAAACTTTTAATATTGATTTTAGATCTGACATATCTTAGAAAAAATCCCTCTACTGTACTGCTTTTGTGAATTGGTTTTATTTTTCTCTATAATGGCTCAGGCTGTTCTTCCATTCTGTTCAAACCTAAACTGACATTACTCATTGTTGCTGTATTTTAAAAAGATGTACATCTTGCTCACAATCTCAGCAGCCTACAGGTAGCAGATAATCTTACTTGATTAAGAAAATGATTTGTGTAATCACTTTCTGAGCCTGATGAGTCTTCAAAATAGCAGATAATGTTGCTATTTGGAAATATTTCATACTACTGCATTTATGATAATATTCCATACATTCACATAAACACATTTTTTCTTGAATCTTGATTATTTTCCTCAGCATATATAAATTATTGTGTTTTTTATATCCCAGAAATACTTAGGATAAAGTCATTTGCAATATGCTTCAATAGCTCTGTACTAAGGAGTTGACCCGTGAGCATACAAACAGGAAATATATATATGGAGTTTTAGGATTAGAAACTATTTAGATCAATAAGTCTTGGATTAATTTACAATATTTAAAATACAAGAGTATTTTTGATAGCTTACCCTCATCAATTGAATGTAAGTATAATATTTATTAAATATTCCTTTGTCTCAATATCAGAGACCTCTACCTCAAACAGGAGGCAGTGTTACTCTTCATGACTGGCATTTTCTCACAGCCAACTGTATTTAAAGATCAAACTTTCCTCTAGGGGAGGCAGAATTCTTTGCAAGGAAGAATTTTTCACTGACGACTATTCCAGCAGCCCATATCAGGTTTAAATATAGAAATTGGTCATGACAGCACATCACATGTTTTCACTTCTACTGTTCTGAATGAGGACAAAGATATTGTGCTTTGGAGATAGGAGACAAATAAGGACTTTGCAGATCACTGTTTGCGTGAAGGTCCCGTGCAGGCAGTGGAGGGATGTGCGCAGCCATCGCAGCCTCATTTTGGACGTGCTTTCTGGAGTTCATTTTTCAGCAGAGATGGTGCTGCCCAAACTCTCTGCTCTGTTGGGGTTTCTGTAGTCCTGGACACTGCACCAACAGACAGCAGGACTGGTTAGACCCATCAAATCTACTGGGAGGGGCTTTATTCCCATCACATGTCCCAATTCCCACTTCCTTATCATGATTTGGCACTACTTGTGTTCTCAGGGCAGCACTGTAATTTTTCTGTGGCTCCTTTTAAAGGCCACACACTGAAAATAGCACCACTTTCACAGAGTGTGGGGGAGTAATGGGTGGGAAGGGAAATGAGAATAATGTTTGTTCTGCTGCCTACCCACTTCCTCCTCCCCTGTAAATTTTTATCTGCAGTTTGTAGGTAATTTGCTCACCTTGTTCAAAAATCTATGTTAGGGAATATGACTCTGAACTTTGCACTATGGCTTTTTAGTTGTCTTCAAAAGTGATGGTACATAGAACATGCTACAACATAAAATCTATGGATTAAACATCAGAGGAACATTTCTCTGGTATTTAAGCAATCACAAATAGTAAGTGATGTAAAAAAAGTTGAAGTTTCTCCCCACTTGTTATAAAGCTGGTGCTCCAAATTGGATGTACCTGTCATCAAAACCGGCTCCTTAAACTTACAAGAACTTGAGAACATAAGAATGATAATACCTAGCGAATGAGTAGCCCATATACTCTGTCTCTCAGCAGTTGCTAGTAGCAAATGCCTAGAGAGCCCAGGGATAAGAAAAGACAAACGTGAAGCATTGCCACAAGCTGAGGTTCACAGATCTACCACGTAGAAGGAGGTATTTTGTAGACAGATGTCGGATTAATCTTCCCGGATTAAATGAATAGCTTTAATTAACTTTCCCCTCATAGCTGGGGATGAGTTTGGAGTACATTTAGATCAAAGCCTGAACTCATCCCTGGAGCAAGATGATTTTGATTGCTTTATCTACACACTCTGCTAGCTACAAAAGCCATTTGGGGAGCTGGAAAGGGAGTACAAGGGAACCGGAAAGCAGAATACAAAGAGGCAAACTGTAAGTGAAACATGTCTGACCATCTTGAATAGCACAACTAGATATGTTATCTCTGCCATATTGTTGAAATCATTTTTCCAACCTGGCAGCATCTCTATTTTATCCAGATTAATCCTCAACAAGCTCTCAATAATTCACACCTTTATCTTGACCAGGTGCTAGAAATGCCAAAACAAGGAGCCCTTTGTGCTCAAAGAAAGAGACACACAGAAGTGTAAATCATCAAAGGTATTGATATAACTGACATCCAAACTATCTCATTATTGCCTCAGATTTTCCTACACAGTGGATGGGAAAGGAGAAGAACCAAGTCCTTCAAAAGCCAGTCTCTTGTGACATGGATGAGCAACTGCTCACTCACATTTTATCTCTTAATAGTTCCACTCTTCACTCATTCAGAGAATCACATCTAACCCTGCCAGCACTTAAACCAACAAGAACTCACTGTCAATGGCATGCAAAGCTATAGAAAGATCTACAAAAATTAGCACTGACCGCTGCATTTGTTCAATCCCTAGAGGGAAGTCATTAGTCAATTAAATGAATGCTGAAACATCAAGATGAGAAAAAGAAAAAATATATAGATATATCCTCTTAATTTATGCTAAATTTCTCCATATTTTTAGGACTTTCACTTGTTTTTTAAATTTTCTGATTTCCTACTTTACTTTGTGATAAATATATCACTCTATCCTGGTTCATTTCTCTGTTTTCATTCTCGGCCATCTTGCAACTAGTTCCATCTTCGGCTTCCCAAACAAGAGTATGAAGTAGATATTAAAGTGATGTTGGCATGCAAAATAAAGACTGAATTTCCATGGCATGTTTGAAGGGCATTGTTGACAGAAAATAACATGAGCAGACCTGAAATATCCCCATTAATTCAATTTTGAGTCATAGGTTAATGCACATTAAAGCTTACTCATTGATATACAAAATTAGGCAGCCGCATTTGGCCAATTATATTTGGATCGTTAAATGATAAGCATGAGCATGAGACCACTACTAATAATAGATGCTATGGATATTGATAAGTTCTGTATTAAGTTCTGATAATTACTTCAGTAATGCATTTCTCAATGCTATTATCTCTAACAGAATGTAGACAGATGCATTTCTTGAAGTACTGTAGTTGTTTTAGTAGGAAATAACCAACTCACCTGTGAAGAGCAAGGCATAGTCATATTTACATGGATTGTTTACAAAAACCTTTTATATTTTTAATGCTTAGAAGCACACAGATGTGGCTGTAATAATGAAGGCAGAAAAAGTATTAACGGGATCTGGGTGAGCATGTTTCTTCTGATTAGCAGGAGGAAAAACAATAAGACAAGACATAAGCCTTCACAAAGGTTTCACATAACTATTTTGGGAAGAACATGAGGACAGCAAGGAAATAGGGATAAACACTCTGAATTTGTGATCTATTCAGGAAATACGGCTTTTATACACCCTGACACTTTTATTTAAGTGTATGAAAACTACATTATGAGGAAATATACTCTAAAATTCATATCCATTCCAATGTTTCTATTGCTGTAACTAACTGAAATTCTGACAAATACAAGATCAAAACTTGTTCTATGCCATGCCTAAGTGACAAGCTTTATAATGTTTGCAAGCAGAGCACTATACTATTTTATTGAATTCTGTTCAGAATTTTTGTTTAATCTATTATTTGAAGCAAGAATATCTAGTATTTGTGAAGTTCAGTTGCAGATTTGCATACATCAGGTTAATTTTGCTGTTGATATTGTTCTAAGAAATTGCCATACCAGTTTGCCACATTTTCTGCCATTTTTGTCTGGATGAGTTTCCTTGCAGAAATTGTATTAAATACGATGAGAAGAAGAATTTGCTGGACCTTGACAATAGAGAGTAAGTGTGTTGTTGGTGATATTCAGTTTTCAGTCTTTCAACATTCTACACTTACTGTTGTAAGATAAAGAAACAGTTCACAGAGTTTAAAATTTTTTAAGAGTAGTTGTATGTATGAGAGGTGGGATGTCTCTTTCTCATTGGGAAATAAAATCAAACCAAAAAGAATGTAAAAATATTTTCCTCTTGAAACATTTTAGTATTTCTTGTTTTCCTCTTTGCAACGTCTGGGTAGGTATTCAGTCTTTGTTATTTAGAAAATCACAGAATTGAAACACCCTAAATGAAGGCAAGGTGCTTGCATGTTTGAGAAGATTAGAACACTGAGAGGTTACACAGGCGTGGAAGCAGTGGCAGCAAAACCGACCTCTTCCTAAGGCAGAATTATTTCTTTCACAGAATTTTCTTTAAAGTAAATAAAATTAATCATTTGGTTAGAAGTTAGTATTTGCACTGAGAAACCTTTATATGCTGTAGAACATAAGATAAAAAGTGTACTATGGAAAGTCCACAGACATAAACAAGTGTATAGAAAAGCTGTAGAAATAAATATAGAGAATGTTTTGATAGAGATCTCATTATAGATTTTAAGCCCAGGCATTGCTGAGCTAGAGTAGAACATTGTTCTGCTCCTGCATTCAGTATTTCTTCCATTGAATTTGATGAGGTCAGACGCTAACTTTATCTTTCTAGTAAAGCTAGTAAAAACTAGTAAAACTAGTTAAAATTTTTGGGCATAATCACTGTAATCTTTAAGGGAATTTGGATTTTGCAGTATGTGTATATTCACCTAACTTAGGAGAGGTTTGTTCAAAAAGGACAACTTTTAGATTCCCATCTGGAGGTACTGCGTACTACAGTTTGCAGATTATAATTATTGTTACCAACATTAACAGATTTTGCAACAAATGCATGAGTTAGACAAAAATAATATGAGAGGTTAAAGCAATTTTTGATGTGTATTACTGACAGTCAGTAGAGTTACATGAGAGAGAAATTTAGTTCAAAGGCTTAGCACCACAGTAAAATATCCTGATGCATAGCAGCAAACAGCATAAAAAAATTACAAATGCTGGTATAAGCAGGAGGTGGACTGTGACAGTGCTGCAAAAGTTGATCAGCAGGATCATAATGTCTCTGGAGACTACCTCATTTTCTCTAGAGCCTAATCTTTTATTTAACAACAGCAACAAAAAAAGTACCTTTAATGGAGTTCCTCTAAAGATGTGAGTTGATCACTAAGATACAGCTGGGCCTGAATTGTGAGACCTGATTTCATCAAACATGGATGATGAATGTGCTCCTGGGCTGAGGGAGGTGGAGAAGTAAATATGAATGAACAAAATAAAAGGAAAAAATCAGCTAAAAGAAAAGTGTTGGTGATGGGCAGGGAAATCTTTTGATATAAATAGCCTAAGATAGTGGCGGTGCTCTGGGAAAGTGCCAGTTGGGGGATGGGGGATGTATCTGCTTCAGTAGCATCATGAGTTGTGGCACCATTGCTGGGTCAAATGGTGTAGGAACATCTGCCCAGCTGCCCAGCATTTCCCTTCCTGTTTCTGTCAATAAAGCAGTTTCATCTAGCCCAGGTGTGTGCGTTTTGTCGTGCTGGAATAACTGTCTTTTTTCACAAGGCTCCATATCTATTCTAGCTAAAATTTGTTGCTTTGATTCATTTTGGAATCTCATTTGTTGCTGCTGACACACAAGTGGTTCTGTCAGTTCTCTGTGGAAGGCCAACATACTTATGAATGTTCTACCGAAGAAAAGGTGTAGGGCATCAGACAGCGGTAGCCGGGATCTATTAAGTATTGGCAGCCGCAAAAGCACCCGATTAATTAAGGTCAGTTTCCAGTATAAAGCTTTGTTTTTAAGTTCTTGTCTATTTCTGCCAGCCTATTGAACTGCAATTTTTCATGTTGACAAGATCAGGCCCCTCAGTAGTTCTCTTTCCAACTACTTTATTTTGAAATTCAGTGATGGGTAGTGATGTCCTCCTGTTTGCAACATTTTAGTCATGAGATCTCTGCTATGTAGAAAGCTTGTAATCTGGTCCTTGCCTTGAATGACTGTTTAATTTAAAATGTCTAAAGGGCAAAGGGAGTCCAAGACTTTCCTTCCTTCACTTCTTTCCTACCCATAAAGCTTGCGGGGTTTTTTAGCACTTGAATCCAACTTAAATAGATCAGATGTAAAAGTCAGGATAGACTTGTAGGTAAGATCCCTTCCTAGGAGATGTGAAGCAAAGTGTTAGAGTTCTGCCAACCTGACATGGGGTTTGCTCAGGAAATAAATCACTCTAACTCCTCCATTACAGCTGGAGCAGTCACTCCTTGCAAGTGTGCTGGTACCTTTCCTTTTAGATTCTGCTTTGGTGGTGCAATATGGACATTTTGTAGGAGCTTAAGACCTTCAGTGGATCGAGCCTTCTGGTCTTGAGTAATGCCTGTGATTTATGTGTTTTAAACTCACCACAAATACAGGGGAAATTAAAACTTTTGATCAAATTATTCTTTCATTCTTATTATCTCCAATTGCAGAGAATTATTATTCACATAATAATGAACATTTTTTTCTTAATCATTTGGAATGATCTGATGCCTTATCAGCTTGGCAATAATGGATCTGCCTATGCTCTTCTGTGACCATTTACTCAGTTAGTAATAACTTCATTCTGAGTGTATATTATGGATTATGCACAATTTTCATGCTTAATTCTTTTTGACATGCATGGGAATTTCACAGGAGAATAAAGAAACTTTTTTTTTTTTTTTAAGACTTGTGCCTTCACAGATAACAATTGCTTTATGCTGGTATTAGGGCTAGTTTAAAATTGGTTGGACCAAAGTTTTTTAGTTTTATGAAATAAAAAATGTTTTGAATGTTTACTGAATTATATGACCTGTGAATCTTTAATATGAACATAAGATCTTATATGTACTTCTACTTAGTCCTTGTTATCATCAGATATACCATAATTTACACATGTAAATATGTTTTTGTCCCTAGTTTTAATAGTAAATCATGTATTTTTGTACTACATAATAGATATTACAACTAAATATTTGTTAAGGCAGTAACACTGCTGATCGTAAATTGTTCACAACATGTTTATCAAGAGTTTAGGTTTGTGAAAGAAAAGAGAAATGTCTCTTGTTTAAAAGGAAAGTTAAGTTTACATAGCAAAATATGTGTCCTTTTTGTCTTGTGCCAACAAGGGAAAAGTACTGATTCAGTTTGCTAGCTCTTAAAAGAAACAGCAGAAATAACTGTTCCTTTTTCAGGTACAGTATTGGGGAAAATGTTAAACTTCTGTATCATTATTCTGACAGAAAAATAACATGGAGGGTTTTTTTTAATTGAAACATTTAAAGGTCCAGGGAATTTTTGTATATGTATCCATTTACACACACACACACACACACACACACACACACACACGTTCATCACAAAAAGAAATTCAGCAAGCAGTAATTTCCACAAGAGTAATTAGCATCTTTTTTAGCTACCAAATCTCAAAAATTTCCTTTAATTATATTTCAATCTGGGTTGCTCTGAATAATTCTGTTTTTACAACATAGTAAAGGAGAAGACAGGTAAAGCATAGTAACACAAATTGTGCATATAATCACTATAATTTAATATTTAATTTTCAATAGGAATTACTGCTTCAAAGTTACTGTATATCAGAATCCCACATTCATGTTTCTGTTTTTATATAAAAACATCTATGCTTGAAAATTGATATTGACCTTTATGTCCTTTTACATATAGTCTTTTTGATATTTTCCAGCCAGAATTTGAAGAATATTTTACATGATTTGAGAAATCACAGTTGGAATAGATGCCATAAGAGCAACCATCATATTTACTGTAGACTGTGGTGTAAATGAGCATTATGTGTTCTGTGTTGTCATGAACAGGTTGATTCTTGCAGTCAGTATCTCCCTCAAAGCTGGCCTGGACTTTTTGGAGTTATGCTAATGAATTGCAAGGTGAGCATAATTATCCCTTCTCTGAACCGTGTATAGCACACGGTTTCTCAGCAAAAGTGTTTATGCTATTGCATAAATGCCAAACATGAGCTGTAACTAACCTCGCTTTTGACCCTGAAATGTAAAAAATGTTCTTAAATCACACTTTCCTATGGAAATTATTATCTACTATGTATCTGAGTATAAACAGGAACTTCTGCCATGTAAGAGAACAAAAAGAAAGCTAGGAAGGAAAGGACACCAGTGTTGGCTAAGTGCTGTATGTTGTTCCTATGTCATATTCAGGATCTAGCCTTGAGCAATGTTTGTTTTATTATTTTTCAGGTTCACAAGGCAAATGCCACTACTCTTTTTCTTGATTGAGGCAGTCAGTTTAAAACCCTGCAGGCAAGTTTTTCTCTCCAATGTGGGGAATTTTTGGATTGCTCTATGTTATTTGAAGCATTACAACTGTAATGTTGCCTTTCCTGTGTGTGTATTTCTCTAGAGTACCGTGTACCCTAGACTGCTGCTTTGGAGGACAGTAACATCTTAATTACTGTAGATATTCTTTCAGTCAGATGTTTTACACATTCAGTAGCAAATATTTTAGTATTTTTAATTATTCTGAGTATGTATTGCTTCTAAATATTCACTGGACAATACATCAGAGACCAGAAGCTTCAGGCTGCAGCAGCTCTTTGTAGGACAAGAATACTTTTGTTTTCTGCAGAACACAGCTTCTGATCTCCCTTTAAATAAAGAATTTGGGGAGAGGAATAAGGCAAAAGATTACAGGCAGGGCAGACTCAGTCAGTGTTTCAGATTCACCAGGCAACAATTCAGTCTTCCTGCATGAAATCCACAGTTGTCATTACTATATCAGTAAGGCTGTAGAAAAAGTTATGACAGGCTGCTGCTTCTGCGGCTCAGAAGAAAGATTTTCATTTACCATTATTCCCGTTTTGTTCCATCTCTTTACTTCAATCATGCACTTGGACCGACATTTGGCTTCAAATTATACAAACATACAGAGAAACTGTCATAGCTGCTTGTATTCTAGCAATAAAAAGTATTTTGCCTGTTTATATTTGACAATATGGTGCTCTTCATTGCAGAATTAAGTCTTGCGTAGATATTGCTGACAACTATGTCTCAGTTCACATATAAAAACTCCTGGCTTAAGCGGTGCATCAGCAATGTGTTTTATCCTGAGAACTGCTTTCCCTCAGGCTGACAGGTCACCCACAGCACACCAATAAGACAAACTAAACCCTTGTCCTCTTCTAGCCTCTGCAATTTCTGGGGGCCAGGACCAATGTCTGTGCCTTGAGAGCTCTGTGCTGTGTACAGCACTACATCCCTCAGTTTGAAGCTCTCTGGTAATCACTCATGAATTGTATTAACATTGTATTTCCATGAGTACTTACATTATTTCATTGCCTCTCATAATTCTCATTGCTTTTCCAGAGGATTTGCACCAAATTTGTGTTCAGGACAAGTTTTCGCACACCTGATTGAGAAAGAACTGCAGAATTACACGACTCGTACGACGTAAGCACTAGAGATTGCTCCTTTAACTAATAGTGTTTCACACTGTATGGTATAGACTTTGCAGCATATGCTGTTAAGTATTCTCAGGCGTGGTACTGATCATCCAAGTTACTGCTACAGTTTAGATGTATTCTTCCTGAACTGAATTTGTTTTCTTAAGTAGCCTGGAGAATAGCTGTTTCCATCTTGATACTTAGGTCTTGGCAACTGAGTGCCTATTTTAGCATTTCTCATCAATAAGAAGTATACGCATAGTGCTGTGTGGTAATTTCTGTTCAAGGAAATAAATCAAACTCAAATTCATAACCAACATACTCAGACTTCTTTTTCCTTGGCTTTTCATTTGAACTCTTTTCCTCTGTGTATTTCTATGCTTTTTCATCCTTCTTTGTCTGTTTTTGGCTCAGTTTTTGCCTTTCCTGTTAAAGGATACCTTTCTAACACTGGGCCTTCATTGCTACTGCAGATGTAAATGCTGCAGAAGATGCTGAAGGACTTTCTGTGACTTTTCTGAAAATGCTGAAAATGTGCGTGTCTAACAGCATAGCTAAAATGTGCCTGCTGCTGTATCATCATTTCCTAGATTGCTGGAGTGCTGCTGTGATTTACTAAAGTCAATGAAGTGCTAAAAGGGAACATCCACTCCTCCAAAGGACACAAATAAACTTTGTCATTCAAAATGTTATCTAGGAGCAAAGGCCTTCTTTGATGTTCTTGCCTTCAGAGATCTGCAGGAACTGAAGGACCTGAATTAATATTCTGTCAGATTTAGATTTCATTTAGACTAAAGATGCATTCACTGAAGCACAGAACTGATTTGTTATTGCTTTGCAGACCATTACTGTGATTAAAGGGGATTTACAATCCCATGAAAGTGATGATTTTGTACCGAAAAGTGATAAGGAGCTCTTTCACAGAAATGCTTGGTCCACCTTTGCAAAGGGCTTTGAAAGACTTCACATGCCTGGATCTACCATAACTCTATTAACACAGAAGTTTACTCTCTATTAAATACTTATTTGCACCTCAACTTCTGTTGTTCACTTGAACATTTATTTTCCTTTATTCTGTGAAAACTGGCCTCTTGGCATTTTTTAGGAGTCAAGACATGCAATATACCTTTCAGTTTCTTTACTGAACTGATGCAACTATGTGAAACACTAGCTTTCTTTGTATAACAAGAAAATAAAGGAATAAAAAACCGAAGTCCTTTATATCTGAAAATTTATATGTAGAGCAAATACATTAAACAAGAACTAAGTATGAACTGTGACATATATCAACTATGTCACATATAAAGCAAAATACATGTGGTTAATTTATGTCATTTCATATCACTCACCTTTTGTATCATCAAAAATTATTTGAAATTTAACATTCTCAATCCAAACTTCTTCTTGGGACAAGCCTTCCTTGCTTAATTAGTGCTTAGTCAGTTGAAGCTTCATGGCACTCATCAATACAGTGGCTTAGAAACACTTACTGTTTTTCTTATATCAGGCAGCAAGAAACCCAGGGCTTTGCAGAAAGAAAGGAAAAATTAGTGGTAGAAACAACTCTGTCAAGCTGAAACAAATTATCATCATTTTGCTTTTATGCAGTTGGCAAAGAGAGACTTTGGGGCAAATAGCTATTCATGTTATATTGACATAGATAAATATGTTTTATTTTCAATCTTTATGAGAAAAGAAGTCTTGACTGAGAGGATTTGCAAGGGACCAGCAACAATCTTACCAGTTTTGAGTTTTAAATAGTTTTTTTAAATAGATGTAATCCAGCCCTTTGCTTGATTTATTACATGGTCAAATATATGTAACTTTTTTTTTCTCCCATCATGAAAAATAGTAATCTAAATACTAGACAAAGTACAATTTTTACAGAAGAAACAGTGATGTATGCTCAAATTGCTGTCAAATGCAAAAAATAATTAATCAGGTACCAAAAACATAAACAACAACAAGAAAATTAATCCCCCCCAAAACAAGCAGAGTGCATATCTTAAGCTGGTGTTCCTTAAAGGTTGCATGTTTTGTTTGCTCATTAGAGTGCCTGTGAATTTCTTTTGTATAGTGATATGCATTCTAAATAAACAAACTTGGGGAAAAAATTAAAAGAAAAGCTCTAACAGTGCTAAAGAATTCTAGAAAAATTGTCTCTAAACTCCTGAGGTCTGACCACATTCTTAGATAACTACCCATATGAGAATGGAGAATATTATGGTCGAAAACATTTCAAGTATTACACAGCTGACTGTATCTAAAAGTGTCTCGTGACAGAGGTAGATCAAACAAAACTCCAATGAAACTTTTCTTTTTCTCCTCAGAAAATGTTGATATTTCAAAAGTGAAATGTTTTTAATAATTGCTTTGGCTTCACAGGACCCCTGAAGTGTGCCATTCTGCCAGTTTTGTTGCTAGTTTATAGGTACTGTAGAGACCATAGCATATAGGTCCAGAGCAGCACTTACAAAAAAAGCTCATGGGCCAACGGTGGTGGGATTTCCGGGATCTACATATTGAACGTTTCCACTTTACTAATTGGCTCAGAGACAAGACCCAGAGAGTTTCTGAGATGCCTCCCTTGTGTCAAGACTACCTACTATCCATGACAAGCAAGGCCCATAATTTTATTACTGGGATGGCTGGATCAAAAAAGAGAATATTTAGATTTCCATTCTGTAGAAAATGCCTGCATTTGTAGTTTTTCATAGCTAAACTCACTCATAACTTCTGCAATTTGTGGCCACAAAGAATATAGCGTGTTCAGAAACTGTTTAGACAAATTCATGATGCCTAGGGAGGTACTAAAGGGAATAAAGGGGGACACAGCCTCTAAGCTGCATGGAGCGACTGTGCATGGGGGTGTGCGTGGGGCTGGCTGGGTGCGGCGAAGCTCACTGCTCTCCATAAACAGCCTCTCTTGTCACCGCTGTTGGAGGCACAGTAGTGGTCTAGGAAGGTCACTGGTCTGACACAACAGGCTATTTCTTACGTTCTGTATGTGATTTTGAGGGTCAGCAAGTTGCAGCAGGATGATGGATTTAAGGAACTTGCGGAAAGAGCGGCAGCTGTTCCCTGACCAGCTGCTCCAGACTAGAAGGTTAACTTCTCCAGAGGAAAAGGCAAGCAAATGTGAAGATGAGGGTCATGTAGAAGAGAAATTCTGGAAAGTAATCAGTGTGAAAATGCAGTTATTAGGTCAATAGAGGGAATCATATCCAGAATGATGGTGTGTGTTTGTGTGTTATTTTAGAAATAAGGAAAGAAGATTATGTGCAGTGCAGCCTTTCTTTCGTAGAGTTAAAAAATATGAACTCCTGAACAATGGTAGTCACTAAATATCCTGCAGCACTCTTTTGGGGTATTTGATTTTTGAAGCAGCTATATATTTTCAATAAATATAGTGTAAAGGATTTATTATCATGTACACTTGATCTGCATCAAATCTTCTTCATACATTTTTAAAGCTACAGGGCACTGCCATCATCTAATTAACAGCCTGCATGACACATGCCATAGGATTTGCCCAAATTAATTTCCTGCAATGGATCGTATTAACAAATCCATATATTTAAAGACTTTTTAAAGTGTTGGTAGCACAGCAATAAAATTGAGGAATTCAAATACCTTTTTCAGTGGAACATAATAATCTCTTCTATGCTTATTGGAAAATGAATACGCATTTAAATATGCACGCTTTCATATCTGATTTTGACAGTGTCTAAACTGAGTCATGCTACTGACATTAGGTGAATATTAATATAATTTAATAAAGAGTGGGCTATATTGTAAATATCAATATTAAAATATTACTCATTTTATGTTAGTAATAGTCTACCATCACCAAAAATTTATTAATAGCTGTGTTACTTATTGAAAGGTTTCTAAACTTCAGATGAAAGTGCTTGCTTCCTACAGTAAATTGATGATTTCTGTGAAATTTTGCTTGCATCTGGAAATTGATATTTAATAGGAAGCATTTTGAATGCAATAACCTTACGAACACTTTAACAGTTTTGAAAGTATTTCTAATTTAAAAATTAACAAATGGAAAGAGGTCATTTAATCATTATAAACAGTATTGAAACTCAGCTGGAATATAAAAGGCCAGACGGCTGTGGAGTAAACGATCATAGGGATGTCCTGAAGTTTTTCATTTTCCATCCGTTCAGGCACTCTTTCTCAGGGCTTGCAGGCAACCCTCTCCAAGCAGCTGCAGCTGGGCTGGGGCCCTAGGCAGCTCTCTCCGAAATGGAGTATCTTCCTCAAGTGGGAAGCTGCAACCTTTTCCTCAGATGGAGACCTAGCTGCAGGTAGCCTTTTCTTTACTTCCTGGGCCAAGTGGCCTCTTCCAGGGACAGGAAGCCTGCGGATCACCTGGAGACTGGGGCCCCTGGCTGCAGGGCTGCCGCTGAGGAGCAGAGGTCTGGCCGGATCCCGGTCCTCCCGGGGTCCGGCTGCCCCAGGCCGCCAGGACGGAGCCGCGAGGAGCCTCCTCGTGGGCTGCCCCTGCCTCCCCGGGGGCCGCTGCGAGCCCAGGCCCCAGCCACACAGCCCCCTCCGGCTGCTCCCCAGCACTTGTCTACCAAATATTACTCTCCCTGCAGAATATATTGTCGCTGTGTATCAAAGCTTGTTACCACTTTCCAGTTTATTTTCCAGGTTCTATTTAAGGTTAGTTTTGATCAATAGAGTTGCTCAAAATTTGGCTGTTGGCTAAGAAAAGCAGCTAATCAGAGAAGGAACTGCAGGTTATTTCCATCTGTTTTACTCTCCTACCTCATGCTTATTGACCTCCACAGTTATTTTTAGGACTGACAATATATCTCAAACTAAGATTATTTTATCAGCGTTCTTTTATCTTCCACTGCAGTCTCCTGTGACATCCTTCACAATGTGTTTTTATTTGTGTATACCCCGTGCTTTCCCATCACATTTAGAGATTCAGTCCTTCTTGGCACCATCCTGCCCCTCAGATTTTTACTTTTATTCTATTTGTCTTTTGAAGGGCATAGGGATCAAAACCAGTGTGTGGTCACATAGTTAAAAATAGTTTCTAAACCATGCACAAAAGGACACAAATTAAGATTGCATTTACTAGCTACCTGTGCTTTGTCTAATAACGAACTTGTAATATCATTTTTGTATATGGCACAAAATAATTTTATTAAAATGATTTTTGATAATACTTTTTAAAAATTAATGAATACATTTTTGTTTCTGGGAAAGCCATCTTTTTGCATGAGATGTGGTATAATTCACTACTCTTGGCGATAATAGTTGGCCAGCTTTTTAATTGCTGTGGTGAATTTGCTTGGAAATATTCAGTGTTTGAATCTGCATCTCATTTTTTCCCATGTAAAAATTACTGAAATCTCACTTATTAATCTCATCCTTTATCTTGCAATAGCACATTGCATTTAACTGAAACATTTCAATAATTCCTTTTGATGAGAAAACAAAGTATATAAAAGTGCTATTCATAAAAGTCAGTGTCTTCAGAGAACGCAATTCAGAAGGAACAGAATAAGACCCAGAGTATCTTTGGCTGTGATTTATTCTTGGAAGCAGTTTGCATGCTTGAATTTTAAGCGTACAAAGGCCTTGGGAATCCCCAGAGGATTTTCGGAGGCTTTGTGTGGCACCCGCTCTCCCTCCATGCAGCCCTCACTCACTTGGTTCTCGGTCGTGGGAAGCCCTGAGGTGACCAGAGGATGCAATGGCAGCCGAGTTCAGTCCCTGAGAGCATATGTGGGCCGTGGGATGCTGAGGGTTTTGTTGATGGAGTGGCAGCATGTCCCTCCCTCGGCAACAGAAATCTTTTGAGGAGAGATCTTTATCTTTGGGACCTAAAGATTGAAGATGTAGTTTTAGTAGAAGATTTAAATAGGAGATAAATAAAGGACCGTGAGCCTGGAGGCGAGTGTGTGAGGAATGGAAAATGATGGGGAAGAACTAGACAGGATTTGAGCCTAGAGACATCTGACAGCGTCATTACGGTAGCTTGTTGTAAGCACAGTTAATTTATTGAGTACAAAACAGAGATTTTGAGTGGCCTTTTATAGAGTAAAAAAATAATTCCAGAAGGGAGACAATACTACAGAAGCACCAGATGTGCTAGCTTTTTTGAAGAATGATGTGAGGTAACCTAGGCAATAGTTAGGCCTATCCTTGAGCTTACTGTACTGGTTGAAACGTAAAGTATTTTCATTTTAAAGGCAGCCAAACAGCATTAAGTGCTGAGGTTCAGTATTCATCATGGGCTGTGTCTTTTTAGTTTGCTCGGCAAAATTCTGGCACAGCTTTAAGCTCCTAGTCCCACTGGCACATTGGGACTAAGTTCTACTGTAATTCCAGTTTATTATGGCTTTATAAAATCCTTTTTGCCCTATCCTTATATATTTCACCTCTGTGGTGAAAATACCACTTACAAATTAAATGAAAAATGTTTTTGTCAGTGGTGGGATGAAATTTTTCAAGTTTCTCTGTTCAGTGTTTGTGCATCCCTTGGATACTAATTTATGCAAAACTTTCTAAGCAGTTGTCTCTGAGTTTTGTTCTCTGCTTGACTTCTTCAGGAAATGCAGAAACTGCTGTTCAGCTTTAGCTGATTATTTGCCTAAATGCATCTTCCTAGAGCTGTGCTGTTCTTAAGGGAGCAAAATCTACTAGCCTGTACTTCTGGCCCTGTTTGCTCTCTTCTTGTGAAGTTAAATAATTTTTCTGATAGCCCAGCAGACCACTCAGATACACTTAATGTCAAATTGAATGCACTGGTTCAGTGTTGACAAGAAAGAAAATTTTAAAAAAGCAGCAAAAATAAGGATTTTCATTCATGGGAAATTCTAATATTTCAACACTTGAGGTTCTTTTCTTCCAAATCAGAGTAATAAATCAAAATACCAATGACAACATAAAGTTGTGTGTTTGGACAGGAACTCTTAAAAATTCCATTAGAAATAGAGAAGTAGGTTTTTCATGATTTTACAGAAAAATTATTTCCCAATAAAAAATGATAAGAAAATTTCTCAAGCAGAGCTAATCTTTAAATTTCTACAACTGAGCAGCCCCTGGATATTCCCTGGATATTCTCAGTCCCCTTTATATGAATGCTGTTACATGCATCTACTTCTCATTTGCCAGTAGAAATCACATGCAGAGTCACGGTAAGAAGAAGATGAACTGAAAAACTCTGGGGTGCCCCTCCTGAGTGCCAAGAAGGGACAAAAATGCCCATATCCAGATGGCTGCTGATGCCACTGTGGCTGCTCCCTTCACGTGACTAGAGTTGGGTCAGCAGGTGCAAGCAGCACCTGGAGCTGGGGGTGGGGGGGCAGCACAAACCAGCTGACATGTGTGTAGAATTTAGGTTTCACTGGTGTAAATGAAAGCACCTGTTTCTCCCTACCCCTTTGCAGGGGGAAGGAGGAAGGGCCTAGCTTCTCTTGGGCTGCAATCTCATGTGATCATGGCATAAGGTGATAAAGCTCTGAAATATCAGTGGTCTCTAGCTGGTAGAGATGCCTTCTACTGCTGTTTGTGAGTAGTGAAATGATGAGGATTTGGCTTATGATCTGTAGGTAGGTTAAAGCAAATTTATTTGACCTGATATTTGTATGTGAACAAAGCTGCAATAGTGTTTGTAAACTGTGAATGACTGTAGCTGGAACAGGATTTTTCAGGAAGTATTCTAATTTGTTTCCTTGGGCAGCGGGACAAACAAGATGGTGCCTATGGTATACTCCAAATTTAATTAAAATAAACTATCTGGGGGTAAATGATGGACAATGTTTCTGCATTTCTAGGGAGCTGTAAGAAACTGTAAAATGTTCATTTCTAAGGTCCCTGTTGTTGTGCCCTAACCACTAATATAGTGATGGCTTCCTCTGGCTAACAGAGTCAGTCTGTGTTTTTCATATCTATTTTTGTCTCATTTCATTCTCCCCTAGCAGTAGCACAAGCGTAGCTACAGGCTAGGAATAAGCCAAGAGATCCAGGTGCCTGTTTTTGCCTCTCCCTTCATTAGACTAGCAGGAGCATTTGCAATATTTTCTCTATCGGTTTCCCCTCCCAGAGTGCAGTAATGCTTTGTGAGGGCATGCCGAGAGACCACTCAGCAGTAATGACTGCTTATCCACTCCGTGTGAGAGCTGGTCAAAACTCACAATTTCCAATTCGTTCCAGGGAGAGACGGACATTTCTGCGAGATGGAGGGAACCCAGTCTCAAATGAATAAAAACTACTGCTAAAAACAAGAAAAATCCCTCAGAAAAAAGGCCTTCCAAAAAAAAAACTTGGAAAACTCAAAGCCAAAAAATCTTCTGAAGAGCTCTTAATATGTGCTGGAAACCTTCATCATCTGCCCTTGGAGAAGTTTCCATTTACAGAGCCAGACTAGCCCTGTGGCCTTAAGAAATCCCTCAAAAGCCTACAGGCGTGTAGGTGGGGAACCGGACAAGTTTCCCTCAGGAGCCAGACAGTGTGCCTCCTACACAGCAGCAGGGCTTTGACAAGTCCCTGCTTTTTGATAATAAATATTTTGGTAGAAAATTTCCAACCAACTGTATAGTTACTTTTTATTTTCTGTATTTCCCCTCTTATTGGCTATTATAGATGAGTAGCCATTTGGTTGCATTCCTATATTGATTTGTGAACGCAGCATAAGAGGGTTGTGCTGTGAAGGTGCGTATAAATACACTGTCTGTGGGATAATGGAAATCATAGTCAATGTGTCACTTACTGTAGAAGTATCTTTGCAATAAAATGTCAGGGTCATGGATCTAGTGGCTGGCATATATTGATAAAGGTAAGGTGACAGACTAAATAGAACAGATACTCTGAAATCAGCAGTATTTTTATATAATTCATACTTCATGAATATTAAATTTGAAACTAAAGGGATGCTTCAGATACCATATCTCTGTCCAAAATTCTTGTAGTTAGCATTGCTAGAAGTACTACTTAAAAATCTCATCAGTGAAAAATGAGAAGTGCTATTTTTCTCTCTCTCTTTTTTTTTTTTCTTTGTACTTTCTTAGTATCTCAACTATGGATCTTTAGTGTGGCTTCCCTTTCTTGTAGATGGTTAAGATCTGTGAAACCTCTGATGTACTAGAGGTTTTGCATGGATATAGCCTCTCATGAGAGACATTCCAGAATTGAAGAACAAAAATATTCTTACAGCACCTTCAATGTTGTGGTATACAAGCATCTCTCATTCTACCTAATGTTTTTCATATGTAGTTTGTTTTTTATTTTCCTCATCATGGCCCTAAAGAAGGGCAGACTTGTTTTGCTTTGGTTTATTTTCTTGACATATGCGTCCGTAAACTTACAGCAGTCAGGAGAAGGTCAAATGAGCATACCGTCCATGCTACCTGCAGAGCTAGTTAGAGAAATTCAGTGGACTTATGGTAGTTCTTATTCCTGAGTAAATGTGTTCTGGGGTTCTGTATTAGCTGGATTTCCTAAATGCTCATGGCTTCGAGCTTTATTTGCTAAATAACAAATGAGGAGCAGATAAATCCCTGATTCTTTTTTACACAGGGAGAATGTAGCATTCAAAGAATCAGGAAATACTGTGCTTTTGACAGTATATTATCATAAAATGGTGTTTTAGAAAGATTAGTCTATTAAAAAATTCAAGTTGGCAATTTTCCTTTAAATTATTGCATGTGAGCAGATTTCATATGACTTTCCAAGGCAATAAAAATCTAAAACCCATAAGTATATATCTTGTAAATGATACAGAATTTGATTTGTCAGTTTTTATATCATACTGAAATAAATGCTTTCAGATCTGTGCTGGAGTTCTGGGCTATGTGTTGTAGTTATGCTTAGTGCTGAAAAGCTGGGAGAAAAAAAAAGGATACTATACTGGGAAGGATAGCTGGAAGCAGCGAGGCAAAACTGACAGTTTTAGCCTGTGGTTTAGAAAGAAAGGGTCATAATTGGTAAAACTTTACAGATTAGTTGATATACAGAAGGGAGTTAATTTAGAAGCTGGCCAAACAGATTTCCTTTCAAGCTCTTTTTATTTTTTTCAGGAACAGATTTTTACCACAACTTTTGTTTATTTCCTTCCTTTAGACAGCCAATAGCCAAAACCAAAAGGTGATTACAGAGAGAGGGTTTTATATTTTCAAAAGTTATTGTTAATGGAGCTTCAGAGAATTATTTTTGAACATTTTTCACCTTTGTTGTTGTGATGAATTCAATGGATGATAATTGGATTCATAAACATTCTCTGTTCTCCCCTCCTGCTCAAAAGCAATTCCTTGCAAATGCGTAAATTTAATTTTTCCATTGAACAAACTGAATAATGGTTCCCTTTGATAGGTCTTAGTAGACAGAAAGCAAAGTGGTCATGGCGGAGTCAGTAAGGAGAGTCAGGAGAATTTAGTATTCTATTATGTTTCCCTCACATTTATTTGAATTACTCCAGAGCAAGGCAAAAATCGCTTGAGGAAGATCAGAGAGTGCAGAACAAGTGGCATCTGCATTTGTTCCACACTGGGCAGTGCCATCCTGTCTTTGGGACTCAAGTTTTGGTCCTTGACTTTCTTAATGACAGACAGTATGTTAAACGTTTAATCCAGAAGGATTTGTCAGACATTGACTCTGTACCTGCCACCCACAACAAACCATTTGCTAATACCCAATCATAAGTGCAAGATATATTGTAGAAGACAAAACTATAGTGCATTGCAGGAAGACAGAACACTTTTTTTACTCAAGAAGCTAAAATTTTTCCAGGATGAAAGATAAAGGGTCATAGCTCAAATGTTGATATTTCTCCCATAAGGTTTCTCCAGAGATATGTGTAGTTTTTAAGTGGTAGCTTAGAGTTGAAAGATACGTTAATAATAACAGTTGTTTCATGAAAAGTTAATCCTTTAATATAAATATACAGTCCTAAATATGCCCAGATACAACATTGAAAGCCAAGTGTGACCGCAAGGTGGGCAAGAGGGTCGGATACTGGTGGAGAGAGACACTCGAGGTTCATAAGGGGTTAAACAGGATAGATTTAATAAAGGACTGTGATGGTGTGCTCCTTTCCCCCCCACTGATGTGCTCTCTTCCCCTCAAGCTGACCTCCCTGTAAACAGCATGTAGGTAGGGGCTAGTTGAGCATGTGCCAAGGCCTGTCTAGCATGCAAATATGACTGAGTCAATCATCTCCCCCCCCCCATAAACAGGGGGCAGCCCAGAGCCCCTTGAGCTTTCCCGCACAGCAGCGGGCTGCACTGCAGAACCTCCCCTTGAGCAGGGACACCTCTCAAGGTTACTCCTCGAGGTTGAGAGATTCCTTACCCGCGACAGATCCTCAATAAGTGATTAATAGCATGCTGAACTTTTGTGAACTTCACGAAACTTTGCTGGGTTATATCTCTGACTAATTGCGCACATAGTCCCTTAGACATAAACCGTTGACCAAGTCTGAGACTAGGACTGGATCCAGCCGCACCTAGGCTCCTCTCCGAAGGAGTTTAGAAAGCAAGGGGGTCCGGTCTGAACCTCGTGACTCAATGGGAGGGTCTCCATTGCACACGCATCTGACCCTGTCCTTCATGCAGTAAATAACTGAGTGAACCTTGCCAATTGAACCTCATTAAATCGTTCTTATTTACGATTGAACTTTGTTAAGTCGTTGTCTTACTGCAATAAACATAGTGCTGCTTCCCTCTTACGAAGGAAGTGCCTCACTCCTTTTGCAACACCGTCCAAGAAGAGTTTCCCACGAAGGATGTTCTCCATTCTTTTTCACTCTTTCCAGAACATGGTGCATCTCTTCTGTATCATGATGAACCATGATCAGAGTCTTGTCCATTGTCTCAAGTGCATTTCAGCAGTCAATGTAGGTCATTGTGTCATAGCAGGTTTTTCACCAACATAAGATTCATGCCAATGGGAGAAGGCAATAAGTCTTGATTCAGTGTATAATTAGATTGTAACAATTGATAAGACGTAACAGGAGCGGAATAATTAAAGTCACATTCGACAATTTCAGTGAAATTACAAACACAAATATTGGAATGATTGCTCATATCTATAGGGATGTTATCTGCAAGTATAGAATCACAAAGGGTTCTCGTGCAAACGCATCCATTTCCAAGGTAGACAAGTACAATTGCAGGGGTTTCGTCTGGATGTATTTTAAAATGACGAACATTCTGTTCAGTATCAAGACAAACATCTTGGGCTTTGATGGTATTACTGTCACAAATAAAGCCTTGTTGTTCCTGTACAATACATGCGTTAACATCGATAGTTTGCCATTTGTTTCCGTTTCGCTGGGCCCACACTCTGTGTCCTATCGGATAGAGTATAGTGCCATTGTGATTTAATCCCAGTGCAATGATTGGGTATATGGTGTATACCAGAGCATTGTGTATTGTTAAAACAAAAGCCATAGCCTTATTGTTGATGGGGTCATAAATGAAATTGACTAAATGCCACCAAGATTGAAATTCCCTTTCAAATTTGGTTGCGTTATCCCAAATTACCTTTTGAATTTCAGTGGGTAAGGTTCTGTCCTCACCCTCTCTTATAATTGCTGCTACCATAGATTGCATCCATAGTTGAGCTTGGACACAACTAACAGCTAGAGAAACATTATATTGGGCCACATCAAGTGCATTTACAATTAATTGGTACCTAAACTCAGTAATGCTAATCTTAAATTCAAATGATAGCCCCACCCTGTGATGAACCCAGAGACAAACCACAAAAACTAGCTGGACTATTGTAAAATTGCACCAACAGTCCAATTTTTCCATGGCACAGTTTTCCCTCTGCTTTGTCCCTGTTTTTACTTCAGTTGCCTAGATTTGGATTGCCTACTCATGAGTGGGTCCATCAATCATTCTGCATCCTATTTTTATGTCGTGTCCTATCTTTCTCAGCAGTTGAGGAAGTCTGTTTGTGCTATGCCAGTTCCATTCATTTTCCAAGTAAACTTAAGTCCCATGCATAACCACTGTTGCCAAGTTTAGGCCTGTGTTAGAATTCAGTCCCATGCTCCCTGTGTGTTGCACACGAGCGTGAGACCAAGGCCAATCGGTGATTTCCTTGTTCATAGTTAAGTTGATTAGCATCAGCAACTTTAGCAGTAGACATACGCTTCTCACCTGGGAGCTGTAAATTGACCTTGGCAGTTTGGCACACAACACTTGCTCCATCCACACCAGTAATCTTAACTCTTTGCCATCCGGGTCGCACACCCAGCTTCTCGGCATCTTGTGTCAGTATTGAAATTTGTGCTCCCGTATCTACTAGAAACTTTACCAGTTGTCCTTGAAGACCAGCTGGAATCAAAATATATGGGCCACTATCACTTATCCACTGATAAGCCTCCACTTGCTGGACAGGCAGGCCCAATTGCCGTCCGGGCACTACTCATTTTTTGGCTTCATGTCCAGCGATTCCCCCCTAAGGGGGAGGAAGGCATTGTCTCCCTTCCTAGGAACAGGCACCAGGGGGTCAAAAGATGCTCCCTCCCTTTACCGTTACCTCGTTTCTGGGCTACCTCAGTTAGATTCAAGATAATGCCAATAAGCTGACCTTGAATCGCAGCTCTGGGAATGCCTAGGACTAATGTTTTTCTTCCTAATTCTTGCCCTTTCTCTTTTTCCTCCTGTAAGTGTTTCTGCAGCTGTTCAATTTGCGAGGACAGTAACAACTCAGTTGCTGTCCTGCCATCTATTTCACTCTGCCGCTCTCGATAGGCAGCTTCTAAACAGGTACCTAGCATTTTGCAGATAACACCTCTCCCTTTTCTGTCCTTTGCATGGCCCCTAGCCACTTTTAAGTATCTTCAACAGCTTCCCAATTATGCAAGTAATCACGAGCCCACTATTCTGAGAAGTTGGGACTCGGGTCCACTCCATGCCTCTGTAAATAATTGGTGATACCACTGCCAACATGCCGACTACGCCAATTTGTCGTGAAAGGAGTGATGCACTTCACTCGTAAGAGGGAAGCAGCGCTATGTTTATTGTTTTGTTCTCCCTGTTTAAAGCTGGGGTAATGGAACTTGACCTTTTATCTCAGAGTAATGTGGACCTTAACAAAATGCAGGTTTCATCATACTGTGAAAAAGTAAGGTGTTATGGAATGGTTGAAGAATTTAACTCTGCAGTACACTGTCATCGAAACTACATGTCTAATGTCTGTGCTGAGCTAGTAAGAAACTACGCAGACTGACAAAAAACAGTCCAGGTGAACACTGGCTTCAGAGCATTTAATTCCAGCAGCATTAGCTGGATTCCCAGCAAGAGCCATATAAAAACTTCACCTCGCTACCACTACTCAATCTACCAGAAGTTTGTAGTGCTTCCATGGTACAACACAAAAATAGTGATACTTGGGAATCCAGATTTGGGTCTGACAAGTAATGTGAGCTACCAGGTACAATGTCTTCTGCTAATTTTGCTCTAGTCCTCCAGCCCTGCTCATCTAAAACCCCTGTTTTCCCCAATCTTCTCTCTTAGCTGTGCCTCTCTTGTCCTCTTCCTTTCTTGCTTGGCAAAGCAGTGCCTTTGTTCCTTCCTTTAAACTCCTTTTCTAAGTCCTAGAGTCCAACCCATACTGTTGCAAATACTGTTGGCTTCTATTTCTGCTCTTCCTTATTCCAGGCTCCTTGTGTCCATCGTGGCTTATCAGCTTGGTCACTGCTTTTATTTCTCCAGATGCTTATTCCATTTTGTTTGTCTAGGCATTTAATTTCTATGTGTCCCTTCAACACCTCTTCCATATCCTCTGTCCTAGAAATTTGTCTGTAACTTGTATAGGCTGCTCCTATGCTCAGTTTCACCATAATGACCTACCCCAGTCTTTTTGCTAAACTAGTTTCAGCCTCTTTGTACTTCTGTACTTGGGCTCTCCTTGCTTCTTCCAATATTACAAGATAGCTTCTATAATAAAGCATAAACCTATGCCTCTTTCTCTGCTCTTATCAGAAGTGCTTTAAAAACTGCCTGCAAGTTGGCAAAACATTCAGATTACCAGAAGTGGAAAAGAATTGTAAAGTTTTACATGAAACTGATTATTGCAAGTGGAAGAGTTGGATAACTTTAATCATAAGTAAGACCTTAAAGATCTTACAAATTAACAGGGAAATTAGAGTATGTATGGGAAGATGCATTGCAATAGCTTCAAATGTATTAATCCCACAATTGTTCCCCTCTCCCTGCCTTGCCATGGCTAGGAAGTGGGATTTAATTAGGAAGAAAAACTAAATGGCTATGAAAAGCGAGGACAATGAAAAGAAAGAGAGAAGGGTCTGAATCTGGGAAGAAAAAATGATTAAAATGTGTGAGGTTAAGTATGAGGCTAATATGAAAAGGCTGTGGAGAAGAGGGTTGGTGTAAGAAGCCCATCAGTGCAGCTGAAGCAGCAGGAACAACGGTCTGCTATCATAGCTGCTGTTAAGTCCCTGCATTTGCTAACTTTTAGCAGCTGGATTTCTGGAAATCTCCTCCCTCTGGTTTCTTTCACCAAAATATTTCCCACAGGGTGCCTCTTCATAAAATTCTGTGTGGTGGGAGTTGAGGATGTCTCAAATTGGGGCCCTTTTTTTTATCTCTCATTCTCTGCAGCAGTCCTCTTTCCAGGTAAAAACATGGATGTTTCATTTAAATATATGACAGATATATTACAGGAATATGTGCATACGTATGTATATATTTATAACAGGAATGCTTAAAATATTGAGATGAGTGTTCAGTTTTTCAGTTGAAGAGAAGAGGGAGCAAAAACTGCTGTGGGATGACCTTGTGCTCTCTGAAACTTGGACTTTTTTTCGTAGAAGTTTATTTCTAATAAAACTCTGATAAAACTTTAGCTGTGTTAGGACTTTGCCTAAGGGAACCTCTAAGCCAGCTTTTAATGGCCTCCAAGCCTCAGGATTGCCATTACACAGGAAAGCCGTAATGTGACCTCTCCTGTAGCTACACCGGTCTCAGACTGTTGCCTGGGAAAGTCTGCAGCAAGGTTCGTGTGTGTATGTGTGCACGCACACACATCTGAATATCCTTGTGTGGCTGATGCCTCTTGGACAGTCTTATGGATACCTTTTGGACTCAGTCTTTGGGGCTGAACTGTCTGGGTGCAGTCAAGGCTTGCACCTGCTGTGGAAGCACTAAACCACAAGATTAGAAGCAATACAAGAATAACCTAGTTCCATTTCCAGAAGAGTTGAACCTATTTCTAGATATGGAATGCAGTTATAACTGTTCTGGTATTGTATATAACCTCAGTATTTCTTAGTGGAAGGTAGGAGCTACTAATCATGAGACAAAAACCTCTTGTGAACAAAATTCTTCAATCTCTGAGTAAAAGGAAGTTTCTGTTGCTAACTTTAATGAGACCATTTGTTCGTTAAACTGAACAGAATTCCCTCAATACCCATAAAACCACATTTCAAAGGGACACATACAAGATTGCTTATTTATCTGTGTAACTGTAGATTCCTGACTGCCCTGGAAGACAATACATTGGGATAATGGTACTGGAGTGAATTTAAAATTAGCTATGTTAGGAATTCTACAAGGGTATTTTTCTTCTTTCCAAAGTCTTCCCAAAACCCATTTCTAGCCTAATGCCAAGAAGTAATGGGCAATTTTAATAACTAGTTCAAGCTGTGGGTTATTGGGTATATATTAGCACATAATTAATATATTTACAAAAAGTTTGTATCTAGGTAAGACTGGGGAGAAAAGAGGAGTAAAATATATGCAGTTTAATAAATGCCAATATGGTTCAGGAAAAAGGGTTATTGGAAATATAGAGCTAAAGATAGTACACAAGAGGGAGGAAATAGCATTTTCTTTTTCAGTGGTGGGCTATGCAAGCTGTAGATTACTGAGACTATGGGAAGTAGGAAACTTCTGAGGGATATTGTTGTGCTTGCTTAAGGTGAAGAAATAAGATGGATTAATTCATACGTGAGCTGTTGGCATTCACATGCAGTTATAAAACCTTCACTGTATGTGCTTATATGGAGATGTAGTTTTGTCTAGGAAGAGTTTTCATCAGAAACAGTTTTCTTAAATGAGCCTTAATAAATAATATTTTGTATAGAACAGGAATCTGAAGTTTTTATTGTTTTTACTTGAGGGACTTTTTTGTAATGTGTTTAAAAAAAAATCTTAGTTTTTACGATTTATGGCTGTTGTAGTGGCATGAGATAAATATTTTGAAATAGGGAGATAAAGCCAGTGCAACAACCTTCTTGTTCCTAAGCCGTAAATATCATCACTGAAGAGGCAACTTGGATAAAGAAAAAGGATTTCAATCTCGATTCCAATTTCAAGAGAAATAATAAAGAAAAAAGTCATCCAGGAGAGGTTGGAGGTTTGTTTATTATGCAAGTTATGTAATTTGAATTTCAGACTGGGAGAGGTTAATAGAAGTATATTTCTAAAATACCCTCTGAATAATCTGTGATGAGAACTTCAGTGTTTATCCAAAAATAATTTAAAATTCTGGGGGCCGGGGGTAGAAGGGAGGAGGAGGGAAATGAACGAGCAACCTTGTCAGTGAAGAGTCTAATTTCTGTAACATCAGCAAAACTATATACCCAATAACTTTTTAATTCTTACTGATAATATTTTGTTGCCATGCAATTTTTTGGAATGTCAACCTTTTAAATTCTGTTTGTAGTACTTTCCCTTTCCATTCAGAAAGACTGAAGTTTCCCTATAAATAGCCGAGTGAAAGAAAATAATGGCAATGTTTTCTAAAAGGGATCATCTTAATTAAATTTATAATGCTGCCAACTAATGGCAGTCAGATTAGAACATTGGTTAAGTATTTATGCATTAACTTTTAGGGTGTCTCACTTGCTGTATAAGAGCTTGTTGACTGTTTATAATAGTGGTACTAGCCAGCTGGTTTCTGTCAACCTCCTGCAGGAACCCAACACTAGTAAATGTTATTAAAGCCTGCATAATAATATTACATGTTTCAGCTCTTTATTTACATTTTGCTCTTCCAACCCTAACACTTTCCAAGAGAACAAACACACAGCAACAAACATCTAGTGCAATAATACAGGATATGACTGAATTTTGGAAAAGAAATTGGACTTACTGTGCATCCATGTGCTTTTTAAGGCACGTATCAAAAGATTCATTGACCACTCTGCCCCAGGGTGTCTCTCGTCTCCCCTGCTGGTGGTGAGGCCACAGAGCTGCTGGGCTCTGGCAAGTCAGGTTGCCTTCGTGACCCCACAGCACAGGTAGCAGCAGCTCGCAGAGCTAATAGCAGAGCTAACATCCACTTTGCCTCTATCTGCACTTTGTTTCAGTGCTGCACTGAGTACTGCTAGGTTGGGCCCAATAATTATGACCTTCATGCAAAAAGCTTGAAGAATGAGAGGTGTATATTTGAAGCTAGTTTGTGCATGCAGTTGTGACAATGTAATGTTTTCCCTTAGCGTGTTATATAAATAATATAAATACAAGGAGGTAATAATTCATATGAAGATTTTCATAAATCATATGGTAGGGCTATGAATACATGTATGAATGCCAAAACTGCATTTACTACTTATTTGTTTGCAAGAGATAAAGGTACGGCCTTGTTATGCTGTTCTTTCATTTCTGGAGATCCTCCTCCAAGACGTGCTGATGAGAATTTTATTTTATTTTTTTCTTGAAGCCAGACTCATGACAGTTGGCTTGCTTTGCCTGCTTACAGCTAGAAAGAGAAATGACAGTAATAGAGAAAAATCCAAAGAAAGTGACAAACAGGATGGAGGCATTTTCTTGCTTTCTTTATTTCTAGCTAATAGATATTCAGATATGTCATTATTTGAGCTATCCTGGAATGGAAATGAAGCCTAGTATTTTCCTTTATGGCAAAAATGAAATTCCAGAGTCTTCTGTCTTGACTGAATATAATAATAACAGAAAAAATCTAAATGAATTCTCCTGATATTACCAGTCATTGAAGAATTATGTTTTGTGGTTTTCCTCAGGCAGCAAAGATGTTGCTGTGGGTATTCTGTTAGAAAGAAATGTGAAAATAGGTATTAGTCATAACACTTACAGATTTTATTTCTTATCTCTCTCCCCTCCCCGCAGTGGTCAGTGGCTTCAGTGTAATATCTGTATATTCTTCCCTGCTCTTCAATATGAAGATGGTGTCCCTAAATGATGTGGAAAGGGCTGGCTATATGGAGAGGTAAGGAAGCTGAAGGCAAGATCAGCTATGATTTAACTATTCAAAATTTTCTAAATTTGCTGTGAAAAAAGCAGACTAACTAATGCTCTATTGTATGAAAAAATGTGCTAATTAATAGCTCAAGTACAACATTCATTGGAGATAATGTTTAGAAAGGCTAGTGGGTGATGACTCAAGCAATAGCAGTTGGTGACAACTTCTTGACACAGGTGGTGGAGAAGCCAACAAGGAGAGGTGTGCTGCTGGACCTCGTACTAACAAACAAAGAAGGACTGGTGGAAGATGTGAAGGTCGGGGGCTGCCTTGGCTGCAGTGACCATGAGATGGTGGAGTTCAGGATCCTGCGAGGAGGCAGCAGGGCACCAAGTAGGATCGCAACCCTGGACTTCAGGAGAGCAAACTTTGGCCTCTTCAGGGACCTACTTGGAGGAATCCCATGGGTTAGGGCCCTAGAAGGAAGGGGCGTTCAAGAGAGCTGGTTAATATTCAGACATCACTTCCTCCAGGCTCAAGATCGGTGCATCCCTATGAGTAGGAAGTCAAGCAAAGGAGGCAGGAGACCTGCCTGGATGAGCAAGGAGCTCCTGGCAAAACTCAAACAGAAGAAGGAAGTATACAGAAAGTGGAAAGGGGGACAGGCCACTTGGGAGGAATATAGGAACGTTGTCAGAGTATGCAGGGATGCGACGAGGAAGGCTAAGGCCGTTTGGAATTAAATCTGGCGAGAGATGTCAAGGACAGCAAGAAGGGCTTCTTCAAATACATCAGTAGCAAGAGGAAGACTAGGGAAAATGTGGGCCCTTTGCTGAATGGGGTGGGTGCCCTGGTGACGAAGGATGCAGAGAAGGCAGAGTTACTGAATGCCTTCTTTGCTTCAGTCTTTACTGCTCAGGCCAGCCCTCAGGAACCCCAGACCCTGGAGACAAGAGAGAAAGTCTGGAGGAAGGAAGACTTTCCCTTGGTCGAGGAGGAGTGGGTTAGAGATCATTTAAGCAAACTTGACACCCACAAATCCATGGGCCCTGATGGGATGCACCCACGAGTGCTGAGGGAGCTGGTGGATGTCATTGCTAAGCCACTCTCCATCATCTTTGAAAGGTCATGGAGGACAGGAGAGGTGCCTGAAGACTGGAAGAAAGCCAATGTCACCCCAGTCTTCAAAAAGGGCAAGAAGGAGGACCCAGGCAACTACAGGCCAGTCAGCCTCACCTCAATCCCTGGAAAGGTGATGGAGCAGCTCATCCTGGAGGCCATCTCCAAGCATGTGGAGGACAAGAAAGTGATCAGGAGTAGTCAGCATGGCTTCACCAAGGGGAAATCATGCCTAACCAGTCTGATAGTCTTCCATGATGGAATGACTGGCTGGGTAGATGAGGAGAGAGCAGTGGATATTGTCTACCTTGACTTCAGCAAGGCTTTTGACACTGTCTCCCATAACATCCTCATAGGGAAGCTCAGGAAGTGTGGGTTAGATGAGTGGACAGTGAGGTGGATTGAGAACTGGCTGAATGGCAGAGCTCAGAGAGTTGTGATCAGTGGTACAGAGTCTAGTTGGAGGCCTGTAGCTAGCGGTATCCCCCAGGGGTCAGTCCTGGGTCCAGTCTTGTTCAACTTCTTCATCAATGACCTGGATGAAGGCACAGAGCGCACCCTCAGCAAGTTTGCTGACGATACAAAACTGGGAGGAGTGGCGGATACACCAGAGGGCTGTGCTGCCATTCAGAGAGACCTGGACAGGCTGGAGAGGTGGGCGGAGAGGAACCTCATGAAGTTCAACAAAGGCAAGTGCAGGGTCCTGCACCTGGGGAGGAATAACCCCATGCACCAGTACAGTTTGGGGGCTGACCTGCTGGAAAGCAGCTATGTGGAGAAGGACCTGGGAGTGCTGGTGGACACTAAGTTAAGCATGAGGCAGCAATGTGCCCTTGTGGCCAAGAAGGCCAATGGTATCCTGGGGTGCATCAGGAAGAGTGTTGCCAGCAGGTCGAGGGAAGTGATTCTCCCCCTCTACTCAGCCCTGGTGAGGCCACATCTGGAGTACTGCATCCAGTTCTGGGCTTCCCAGTACAAGAGGGACATGGCACTACTGGAGCAAGTCCAGCGAAGGGCTACAAAGATGATTAGGGGACTGGAGCATCTCTCTTATGAGGAAAGGCTGAGAGAGCTGGGCCTGTTTAGCCTGGAGAAGAGAAGGCTGAGAGGAGATCTTATCAATGTGTACAAGTATGTGAAGGGAGGGTGTCGAGAGGATGGGACCAGGCTCTTTTCAGTGGTGCCCAGCGACAGGACGCGAGGCAACGGGCACAAACTGAAACACAGACGCTTCCATCTGAACATGAGGAAAAACTTTTTCACTGTGAGGGTGACAGAGCACTGGAACAGGTTGCCCAGAGAGGTTGTGGAGTCTCCTTCCTTGGAGATATTCAAAACGCACCTGGATGCAATCCTGTGCAATGTGCTCTAGGTGACCCTGCTTGAGCAGGGGGGTTGGACTAGATGATCTCCAGAGGTCCCTTCCAACCTCAGCGATTCTGTGATTCTGTGTGTGATTCTGTGATGGGTAGAGCATGTGAACCCAAAGGAGTTGCTGGCTGGTACCTGTAACTCTGTAGCGTGCCTTAGAGAAGAAGTTGAAGATCCAGCATGTATCCTAGATGATGAAAAGGGCCTACAGGAAAAATAAAGTGCTGTGTAGGGAGAGAAAGTGTAGCACCATCTAGAAGGATTTATGTTAAGGGCTTAAGTGAATAGAGTATAGCTTACAACTTTGGTGGGGGGGCCAATTTGTTTTTTCCTGTCATGTCTTTGAATATATAATATAATGTTTGCGGTGAGTGGGATGCAAAATTGCCATACCTTTGGTGCAAAGATAGGTATTGATATTCCTATATTGTCTAAAGAAGCTTTGTCAAATGCTTCCTGAGTCTCTGGGCAGATTACAACAGAGGTCAGGAAGCCTGCCAATAGTCTGAGCGGAGTACTGCATGGCTGATGGAAGTGTTGTGCTGAATAATTACTCTGTAGATACATGTCAGTAGAGAAGAAGAAAACAACAACCAAGAAAAGACTTTTGTTGATTGCAATGTGGGCTTCCTAGTGAGAGCTGACCATTACAGTCCAGAAGCATTAGACTGATGTGCTCTACAGTACAAATGGGAGATGTTACTGTGCAACTGAGGCACCATGTGTTCTGCACTCTGTGATATGGCCCACAACTACCCATTTTCTTCAAAAAGCATGTAGAAGAGCAGTTTTGTATTGCCCTTCTGCAGTTTTTCCCATTTCTTTGACTACTTATGTTTTCCTGTCTTGGTGTTTAGAGGGGTGTTGGTACAATCAAGGAGGAAAAAGCTAATTTCAAAATAAAACTAAATTCTTTGTGTTTTTGTGGTCAAGCTGCAGTTTTACAGTTTTCTTTAGCCTCAGGTCCTATCTCTAGCATTTTAATGTCTCCAGAGCTCGCGAATAATGAATTTGTTTTACTTTTTGGCAAAAGAGTCAGGAAGGAATGAGGAAAGTAGTGACAGATGACAGGCTTAGCTTACCTTACCTTACGTCTGAAGGTAAAACAGCTGGCCTGCAACATAGTGCAGCCCCGTGTCACACTGGTAGGTCAGAACTTGTCACCAAGGCCAGGAAAAGGGCTGGGCAGGAGGTGTTCAGAGAATGCCCAATGATGCACCGGGCTGCCCAGCAGCATGCGTGTGTGGCACCGCCGCAGTGCTCGCTGACTTCTTCACACCTTTCATCCAACACTAGCAACAATTCAGCAGTTTGGTTTTCTGGAGAGATTAGTTTAGATGGAAGGGAGGGGGTGACTAAAAATATGTCCTAATGGGTTTTCAAACCCCAAAGGCTCTAAAACATTTAGAAATTATTTTGCCTTCAGTAGGAGAAAAAATATTTGAAAAAGGGCTGTTTGTGGGGGAGTGGGAAAGGATTTTTGTATTACTCTTTCAGTTCGCAAGCAACAAATAAACCGCAGCACCATACCTGATTACTGGAGCTTTTATACAAAGCTATCACAGCACAAATTCTCCTGCCTAGAATTAAGTTAAGATGTTTTGCTAATGCACCAGGCTCGCAGAGAATAGTCTTAGATGGATTGAAATGGAGCTATAATGGTTTTGAAGTTAATGCTTGCTGTGGGAAAATTGTTTTATCTCAGTTGGCTGACCCAGGTACAGATACAGCACTTCAGCATTTTACATCTGCACCTGCTTCCCAAGAAGAAATATTAAACTTGCTGAAGCGACTTTCAGATGATTCTTTCAGGTGGTGTTTTGTAAAGTCAGCTCTAAAGTTTAGCAGATCATTTTTGTTGCCATAACAAGCAAAATCTTTTTCAGTGAGGTCTTCCAGTCTGCTGTGAAATTTGCAGTGGGTCATCTGAATCGTGCTGAGAAATTAAATAAGGATGTCCAAAACGTAAGAGAGGTCCAGCTGTTATTTTGAGATGATGGATGCCTATAGCATGAAACCAAGTTTAACACCTTGGTAAAATTAACAGACTGGAAGATTTTGTTTCTTACTGTAAATAAGGCTATTAAGTAGTGAAAAGGCTGTACCTTTATAGAGAAGTGGACAAATGGCAAGTGGCAAGACAACACAGGGAAAAATTGTGTTTTCTGCTGCCATTGGGGAAGAACATCCATTAAAAACACTGTTCTATAAGAAAAGATACAAAACCCTTTTCTTCCTCTTTACATTATTATATTAGTTAGGACTTTGAAAAGCAAAGTCTAAGCTTAGGGGAAATGAAATCACAATTTTCCAGGTGTTGTCTGTACTAGTCCTATGTCATGTTCTCAGCTAACAAGCTTTTCCTATATTTGGGATTTTAGAAAGACATAGTGAAGCTATTTTGTTCCATGAAAATGTTTTCTATATACAATTCTTATTTTAATATCATTTCTCTATTAGAGAACTGAGAGTGGGAAGGATGATGCAGATTTTCTGAAATATTTTAAATATAGTTGCTTTTATATGTAGTGTAGTTCTAGTGTAATTTACCTTTAGTACAAGGGAAAGTTAGCTATGGTATCTTTTTTTCCTTTCTAAAATTTTATTTTACTAATGAGAGCTGCTAACTGTATCTTCTGCATTTCTTAATGTACATGGAAAATTGGTCAGAAAGCATAATATCTGCTCTCCCACAAATTTCCAGTAAAAGGGGTCTGTTGATATCTTAACAGAATGTCTCTTGTTCCATATTTGATTCAACAGTGTTAATCAAGGGTGCCATATACTTTTGTGTAGTTGTATTTCCACAGACGGATTCTCAAACAGGACATGAGAATCTCAACTATTCTCTGCCTAGGAACGAGACTCACATTCTAGTATTCAGATCCTGTAAAAGGATGTATATTTTCAGTGAGTGCAAAAAGTTAATATTGCTAATGTCCATTGCTGACTATCTTCAATCTCCTTTCTACCATTAACAGGTACTTCCCTCAAATTCAGACTGGTTCTATGCTTAACATGCCTTTCCACTTAGAAGGATATTAGAGAATAAGATAACTGTAGTAAAAATAAAATACAATTAAAAAAATTTCCTCTCAGTTATTCCAGTGCACCTCTACAGCTGTAGTTGAAGACTGAGAGAATGTAGACAAAAGATCTAGGTTGTATGCTTCCCAGTAAAGTAGTTTTAGTGAGATACAATTTAGCAAGAGCATATGTATTTGGCTATTTATCCCTAATTTTTTTCTTTAATCTTTTCTTCTGTCTCTTAATTTTTTTTGGTAGTTTTATTTGGATTTTCTTTCATTCACTTAAATTATGTTTATAATAATAATCATATTTACAATGAAAAGTAAAATTGAGAAATCCAGAGATTTACTGGGATAATCCTCTAAAAGAAGAGAGGAGAAATAATGCTGAATTGTCCCAAAATGAGAATCTTGCTGATGGGATTTGGCTCAGAACTATCATAGACGAGTTTTCTTTTTCTTCTGTAAATAAAAACATGATAGAGAAATCAAGTCTCTGAAAAGGTTCAGGGCTGGTTCTGTCACAATTTAGGGCTAGGGCAAAAATTGACTTCAGTGTGTGCGAGTGGGTTTTTTTGTGTGTTTAACTGTATCTAATAACAGCCTAATATAATTGAAACAGTTCAAAAGCGCGTGACTGTTTCAACTGTGTGTGTGTGAGTCTAAATATCGGTGACTTGGAGTTCACTGATGGGCTGTCTTTTCTTCTCCACCTTTCTTTGGTCACTATTAGTGGTTTGTGCTCTCTTCCCCCTTCCAGAGTGGAGTTTCAGCTGCTCAGCTTTTTTTTGTTTGTTTTTTTACGACTCAGCCTCCTCGTGTGCCTGGCAGGATGTCCTGCCTATTTGTGGTCCCTTGTACCTACCTAGTTCTTTATCTGGCACCTCGTATTGCTTGGTTGCCTCCTGCCTGCAACCACGCAAGCTGTTGTTTGCCACTTTGGTGGTCACATTGCTCAAGGGGTAATGTAAAGTGCTTTTATGGTGTGTTTGGCTATGCCCTCGCAGTGTTACAAAGGACCTGTGTACTCTTACTGGTTACGCTGTTTTAGTATGCTCATATTAGGGCTCAAGGTGAGCTAATATTGTTTATATCTTCATTACTGCACTTAACTTAGAGGTTTTACAGGCTTCTGCTTTGGCTATGTGACTACAGTTTTTCTTTGTTTTGGTATATTTCCAAATGAATTTTCAAATAAATATGAGAGAAATATGCACTATTAGGCATCCAAGGTCACAGTGGCCACTTATGTTCTCACCCTAGCATTTCCGTTTCCCAGATGGTTTCAGACTACTCCCTGACTTCTTTTCTCTGAGCAGAGGACCTTCTTGATTACAAGAAGTGAATAGGTATTCTTAAGGGTTGTTCCTTGTTGTATCATAAGTATACTACATTAACATAAAAGTATCTGCTGCATAAATGAATAAGATATACAATAATATGTCTACCCTTCCTATCTAAAGTTTCCCTAGTTAGAGCCTCAAGCTTTTCACCAGCAGTGAAATACTAAAACTCAAAATCTATGTATTTTATCCCAGCTATGTAGAGAGATATCTTGTTCTAGACAACCAGAAGAGAGGATTTGCATGACTGAAAGGACCTTTGACTAGTACACTGAGGAAACTTCCTTTCATATCCAGGAGAAAATAGATGTCTTCTGGCATTGTGCAGATGTGAGAGAGAAGGAGGATTTGTAATGCTAGCCTGATCTGGGAACATATCTTCAGTTTGCCATTCAGCTATATAACTATGTAATAGGAGCTAGCAAACAGTTCTGTATGGTATTGGAATAAACCTCTCTCAGGCTCCAAGGGAGACTTTTAAAGACTAATCCTGAAAGTAGCTGAGCAGTCTGGAAGGAGTTTGTTACCATGCAGTTCCTGTTAAGTCTGGTGGGATTTGAAGGAACCCAAAACGCAGCTGGATCCAGCTCTTGACATTCACAATGTCTTTGTTTGTTATGAACAGTGTGGGAGGACTTATAGTTTAAAATACTAGAACATTAAAAAACAAACAGAACAAATACAATCCAAGTAGATTATAAATCCATTTAACTAAATTTTCAAGACTGGTCCATGTACAATCAAAATACACAAAAGTACATTAAAATACTTTTAAATGAAAACATCTAACAGTGAAGAGAAATGAGAAGGTTTAAAAGGATGCCACTCTTCAAGACATCTTTCATCTTATATTTAGATCATGAGTTTTTCTGGTTAGGTATAGTCCTTTCTTGTGTGATTATATGATACCTAACAGTGTCAGACCTTGATTCATAGCTTGAGACCTGGTCTGTGAGTCCAATGCAATAATTTATATTGATATCCATTTCCAGTACTTCTTGCATTACTATATAAACAGGAAGAGCCAGAAGTCTTATTTCATTACTAAAATTATAATTTATATAGAAGAGATCTGCTGGAAAATTCATATGACTGATTATATGCAAGGGAAAAAGAAGGGAAGGAGAGGCAGAGGCAGAAGGACTGAGGTATTCAGTTTTTGTATACCATTTGCTTGTAAGACCCAGACTAGAAAGGGAGATAGGCCTCCTGAAAGTCCCTGGGTGGTGATTAAAGGAGAAAAGAATACGGGCACCATCCCAAGGCCAAATTTTTGCCAGATATTTTGGCTATTTACCAATAGTCAAACCACGTATGATTTTATAAAACAGTTCTTGCACTCTTCCTATTTTCCTGGAGCTTGGTGAATGCTTATCGTTTGAGCCCTTCATAAGGGGCAGACCCAAAACAGGGGGTATCTTGAAAACATAGTTTTGGTGATTGTGACATGTTACCCTTAAAATCCTAGGTGTAAGGGTGTGTGTCTGATTAGGGTTCAGTGGGTGTTAGGACTAGGAACTTTCCTAGGGAAGGAATTCATGCTTCTTCATTTTGGGGTTCTTTTTTGTTTTTAAAGTTAATGCCTACTTAATCCCTGTATTTACATCCAGCTGGGCTACCATCATGCCTGCTAATCCCAGTGTTGTGAACGGAAAAAGTCAAACCAGGGAACATAATGAACTTTAACCCAAAGGAACTTTGGTTAGCCAACATATATATTAAAACCAATGCTGCTTTTCCTTCAGAAAGAACTCAGTGAAAATTGTATTCTTTCTATCGTGTATTTATGTACGAGTAAGGTCAGTCAATATAAATCACATGGGGGAAAAAGGGTAACTGTTTCACAGTACATGCTACCTTATACTCAAAGTGCAATAAACAAGAGTAATATTAAGTAGCCTAATAGACAGTCTGTTAGATTACAGAAAATCCCATACCTTTGTGTTATCCACCTAACCTTGGCGCACAGGAAGTATTTTATTTTGTTTAGATATTTATTTAGTTAGCAGGTATTTCCTTAAGAGGGCCCCATTGCATTGTTCAGTAAGATCTCACTTGCTGCAGAGAAAGCTATGTTGTTCAAACACGCTAATCTTTTAAGACGTATTTTATTTACGATAAGCTGCTCTGTAGTCTCCCATCCACCCCATGCTATTCAGTGCATCTGTGTTGGAATGCTGTAGTGTATAGTTCCAGTGTGTAGTCTGTAATTACAGTAATATAAAATAGAGTGGCTTACTGTGGTCCCAGTACACTTAATGAAATCTGCTTTTTGTCAGCTTGTTTTAGAAATGAAAAGAAAAATGACAATTATGTCTGTTATTATTTTGAACAAAGGAGAACTTGAACCGTGAAACCAACCTACTGATTTTTTTGCCTTTGAGAGTTCTGTGTGGTTACAGAGGAATGTTTAAAAGTGCCATGAATCTTGTTGCAGCTCATGTATTTTGGGCTAGACAGAAGTAAATAATGAAAGGTTGTTCATTTGGTAGAAAGAGAGTTACTTTGATAGAACCAATTTACAAAATGTTAGCATTTTTAAAGTTATATTTTTTACTCTGTTTTCCTTTTTTTGAAAATCAGCCTGATGCAGCCGTGTGTTTTCTTTTGTTCAATCACAGTAAAGTGCATTTAGTTTTTCTCAGTCACAAAAAAACCTAGTTTCTCTTTGATCTGCTCACTTTGGCACACACCTTGGCAAGTGTTTTTCAAAAAGCTTGACCTTATTCTTTTAGAAATCCAGCATTCTCTGCAGCAGGCTTTGGCCAGTAAATCAACTGTCCTGCAAATCAATAAAAGTAATCAACCTCTGAGGCAAGACCTGTTTGCTTCAGTGCTAACAACAAAGTATTTGCTAGTCTTAAACTCCTCGAAAAGAGTAAACAAAAGGACACTGATGAAAGTCTTTCCTCACACTTTGGCTTGGAAACGCTTGAATTCAAAATCAGGATGAAGTTAGAATGCCTTTGAATGGGTGAATGTAAAAGCGAAGTCATGAGGGTGTGAACAGTGGCAGGCTGCTCAATAGCTTCAGGTCCGTTTACAAGTGCGTCATCCTGAGAGTGATGTTTGCTAGGCGCACTGAAAATGTCTTCCCAAGCCAAGGAGAAGTCATTGATTCTATCTGACGTCCACTGAGAGAGACTACCGAATGATTAGATTGGAATGGTTGCGACAATCTGGTTGTTCAGTGCCTATATTTGTGAATCCTGTGTTGCAAAATCTTAGAGCTACAAGGTGACTAATATTCCTATGAACCTTTATCTTGCTCTAGTAAGTTTAGTAACACTTGGTAACAAAAAACAACTATTTTGCAGAGCTATAGAGCAAAAGGTTTTGGAGAGCTGACCTATACTCATTTATTTTCACTTACGTAAAATTAAATAAAATGGAAACAAACTTTTTTTTGTTTCCCAGTAAGTTTATATATTTAAGAAAAACTTTTTTGTTTTGTAGATATATAAAACTCATTTCCACAGTTTGGCTTATAAAGCCACATTCCTATACCACTGTTCTTGTTGGATAGTTCCACTAAAATCAGAGTGTTTAATCATAATATACAGGGCTGGTGGATAAATGAGAGCTGCAACAGACCATAGGCTTGTAGTATTATCTGAGCAGAAAAGAAAACATCAAGTAGAATATTTAACTATGATTATTATACAGTTATCTTATAACTATAGCATTTATCATTAAAAGTTAGAAATGGATAAGTTACTGTAGGATGTTTCTGGTGTTCAGTACCATGATTCTCTATGCTAAAAATACGAACAACTTAACACATTCATTAACTTGCAGCTTTTTAATATTGACCACTGTAGATTTGGCATGGAGTGGAAAATCTGGAGAAAAGTAACAATATATTGTTTTAACAGTGAGGCTATACAATCAGCATTTAACATACCCAAAGCCTCAATTTATTATACAACAGGTTCGCTGACGCTTTAACAAATATTGCTGGGATATGTTATCTAGGCAGTCTAAGACCACTTACTGCTTGTATTATACAAGATTTTTAGTAGCTGCAGCTTTTAGTAGCTTGCAGTAGTCCAAAATGGCAGTAATGTATTTCTAAATTTAGCACCTACATTTTTCTCTTTCCAAATTATGTAAAATAGAAACTTACTTTTTTGAAATCTAAACCTTCTAAATTAAATATTCACTCAAACTCTTATCATTCTCCACCCACTCATTATGAAGTGTATTTACTCCATAAAGTAAGGCTTATGACCACAAACACTGTTTATGTCATGTCTCAAACTCAGATTGTTCCTCTCCACCCAGATCTGTGCTGCAATATCTGGATGCCAATGTCATCCCTTTCCTGAACCTTGCAGAGTCCTGGGATTTATATAATCAAAACTGTTTTATGACATGAATACGTGGACCCGGACCTTGAGTTTGGAAAAAGCCTGACATTTCCTGTGTCCAACAGAGTAGGGTAGAGTCTCGGAGAAATCGGAGCCAGGCAGAGGTGCAAAAGAGAAAGGGTTTATGCAGGATGATTATCCTTAAAACACCTCTTTCTCTCTCTCTCTCTCTCTCTCTCTCTCTCTCTCTCTCCAGACCTCTTGGACACTTCGTGCTATCCCCACTGTGTCCCAAACAGTATGTGACCTAATCCAGCCATTTAATTCAACAAGATTACAATGTATAGGTTGAGTAAAAAATCTTGATTTTAAAAATACCCTATATATAAAAAGTTTATATTTTACATCTCAAAATGAAATCCTTTGTTCTTAAACATAAGCTAGGAAAGTGAGAAGAGCCACGTTGTTCGTCTGGTCCTCATGCCTCATTTCTGATGGTGCCCTGTACTGCTTGTGGTGCATCCTCCCAGATTCTGGCAATCTGTAGCTTAGGAATATCTTGATCCAGTGACTGTTTCTGCATCTTTGTGTTTAATAATTCTCAATGGACTTTCTTTCCACGAATTTGTCAAATTATTTCTTGGATATATTTATATGTTTGGCCTCTTTAACATCCAGAGTTGCCATATGAGCTGTGTGTTGCTGTATTCATGTGTGTATTAGTTATGTGCTATCTGAACATTTGTTTTACTTCTAAGGCAGTTCCCTCACAGCTTCATCTAATTCTCATATTTTTGAGAAGTTCTGAATAGCTACTCTATATTTTTTCACTTATGCTTATATATTATACATTTATTTACTTACACTTCTATACCCCTCTATCATATCTCATTTCCAAACCAAAATGTCATATCTAAAATGTCATATCTCCTTAGTCTTTCTTTGATCAGAAGCCATTTTATACCTTTTATCATCCTTGCTGTCTTTTTGGTGCCTTCATTTAGTTCTACTATATTTTTTCTTTGGCGGGGGGAGAGAAGAGAGATGCATGTTGAAGAGACCTCTGTGCAGTTATGTGTTTAGAATTAACTATGAAATATTTACTTGAAAACTATGTGGATTAGTAGTATAGTTCTCATATTCTAATATAAAACTAATCAAATGGTTCCCTTCTCTAGGACTGAGATGTCCATGCTATTTGCCGTTTGGACTGTCTTGGAGCAGGGAGCTGCTATTTTCAGAGAACTAATCACAGTGATTCTAAAATCATTTTCCTGAGCTGTAATAGCTAATTTATCTCCATCTTAGTGTTTATACGGCCAGAATTGTATAGCTAGACATTTCATCTACCATTCCATTATACAGTCTCTACATATCACGAAATCCTTCTGCAATTCTTCAGCCAGCTTTCAGTACAATTATTATTATTTATCATAAATTACTGTGTATTCAGTCCTTTTCCAGGACCCTTGGTAATACTCTAAACATTACTGGTTCCCATGCAGATCTCTGTGGGACTCCAGTGTTTATCATATTATGAGAATGACTGTAGTGTGTCAGATTAAAAGTTTATCCAAGTGTCTGTGACTTGTCTCCAGTAGTGGTCAGTGATGAATGATTAAGCAAAACAGTAAGAACAGAGCAAGCATATCCTTCTGACCTCCTGCAGCCCAGCCATTTATGCTTTTCTTTTTCTTTCCTATCTTTGATAAGACACCATTTTCTCTTATATTTTAGTGATCTACTGGCAAATTCCCAACTGCTTCCCACATGTAGCCCCAAAATAAGCTGTTATTCTGATGTTTTGTTCAGCATAGAGTGCTGACATCTGTATATTAGTTTTGATTTATTCTTCCATTGCTTTGTCACAGATCTTAATTTGCTACTGTTGAGATTTTTAAGATGACAGTCTCTTTCCCCTTCCACCCGCCCCACCCCCATGAATCAGCAGAAAATGCTGGCATAATCGAAGTAAATGAATATAAGTTTTGTTTTATTACAGCACATAACTGATGGTAGAAATCTGGCATACAATACCATTTGGAATATGGGAATACTGCGTGGATCAATATTTCTGCATTGCAGCTGATCATCATTCATTTCTGCTACTTACCTTAGATCTACTCTGCAGATTTTTGAGGTGGATTTAGTGCTTATGTTTGCTGCTGCATAAATATTAAGCATCAGACTTACCACCAAATTTCTTCAGTGTTTGGTGTTGGGCCTTTTGGTTTACAATTCCATACGCTCAGTCAGGGCACATAAGCCATTCACAAGAGTGAATGAAATCAGATCAGTTGGCCAGTAATAACAGCAATAAGAACAGAAAAGCTGTTATTTTTACGCTCATATGTAAGCATCAACATTTCAGCCTTCACCTGTACTGCTTTGCTGGCGTATGGCTTGTGGATTCAAGAGTAATCTTGGAAAGCACCACAGCTCGGGGTCAGGTTTCTCCTTCCTCCTCAGTGGTACCTTTGCCATGAAGGTTTATTCTTTGCCCCTGCAGGCACAGCTGGGCTGGTCAGGCGCAAGAGTGGGTGTTGGGGCCCTTGCGGTGCTTCAGAACAATAATCTATATGAGATATAGAGCATGGAACTAACACTGTTTAGGATTAATTGCTTAGCACAACTTGCTTAGCATTAGTAGCTAAATTTGCTGAAGCCTTAGGCCTCAGGCTATAGCCACTGCTACGTGCTTTGAAGTAGTCCACCAAGGACACTGGTGCAGCTGGAAATGATACATCCTGAGAAAGTACAGATAAACTAGCAGAAGCCAGTGGGAACCAAGGTTAAGGGTAAGATAGCTTTGCTAAATAAGTAGCAAGGTACAAGGCGTGACCGCTGCGTGCGTGATCGGTGCCATGATTGGCTACCTGTGACATAATCTGCATGGTGACTGGCCTAGCAAAGTGTACGACTGCACAAACATATATAAGATGGGCAAATTGCCGAATAAAGTTGGAATTGAACCTGCATTCTGTGAATGCGTATGATTCTTTCCCGTCACTCCCGCGGACTGTGACAAGTGTGTCCATCCGCAGCACTGAATTCAGCTGCTCAGTAGCGTGAGCTGGAGAGCTTATGAAGCTGCTTCCTGTTGTCTGCGGAGGGGTACAGCTACTGTGCACGTGGCTGGTGACTGGTCTTTTCCAAACTGTCTGTTTGATTAGCTTGACAACTTTGTGCACAGCTGTGTGCCGAAAGGTATGTTCCTGTACCACCATAGCGGCACTAGGCAGGACCTTTTGCTAAAAAGGTCCAGAAAACGCATCGCTCCATTTGTAGGCTTGCTTTTGTTACTTTGAGGTATTACTTCTAGCCAAACTAGACCAAAAATCAACATTTTCTAGGACTTTCCCTAGATCAGAAGTTCCTATGAACCCTTCAGGTTATCAACAAGCTGACGTTCTTCATGTATTAAAAAAAAAAAAAAGTCTGATGGGCACAGGCCTGTCAGCTTGCAGAGTCATTCTGTGTTGGACTCACCTACCAGAGACCTTGCCCAGTTTTGTTTAAAATCCTTTCTCAGATCTCATGTCCAATTCATGTTGCTCTAAAGAAATTGTTACTTTTTTTATTGGGACCTTGTTTTGTTAGTAACAGTCAAGCTATTTTGTATTCCTCCCATCAAGAAGACACGGTTCACTCCAAAATAAAAATTTCTGCCTTTACTCCATTTAAATTTTCCAGATTATTCATAAAACCTGTCCATATGATTATGGTCATAATTCTAGCAGCTTTTATAAATGTACTAAGGGTCTGTTTTCCATTCAATCACTTGGGAAGTATGTGTTTACATTGCATTGAATTATGAATCTATTCAGTTATTAACTTTATGATTTAGAGGTTGTCATTTATTACATTAGTATATGAATGTGTAAGATATGATTTTACAGAAGACTTCAAGTTCTTTGGTACTTCTTTCTATTTCAACTATAATCCTGTCTAGGACTGTGTGTGTATTTGTACGATTTATTCATTTTAACAGTTGTCTCCCTGGGGTTAGGAAAACATGAGTTTTTCATAAATAAGGTTACCTTCCTGAACTTTAGACAGTATTTTTTCATGTCTAATTTCCGTGTGTATAATGGAGAAGAGGAAATAAATGAAATGGTCCCTATCACACTGTAAAATGTAGTCTGTGTTCTCTGTTTTCCAGCTCAGGGAAGCAGTCCTAATTGTTTTGAACTTATCCATTTTTATATGTATTTTAGTTTGAATTCTTCCAATATTGCATATAATAATTCAAGAGAGATTTTTGGCTCTTCAAAAATTTTCTATTTGTTTGTTTTTTTCTTATCAGAGATCTTGTATGTTTTGATATCAATCAGACTGGGTTCAGTGTGGCCCTCTGTCGTCTTCTCCACCCTGCTGAGCCCTGTAAAAGAAACCAAAGCATTTCACACTTGCTTTCCTCACTTTAATCACCCTCAACTTTCCAGTAATGGTGACCAACAAAAATGTAGGATGGCCTTGGTCTTTTTCTGTGTGTAGTGAAGATTTTTTTAATACACCAGTTTGATTAGTATATATGAAGTTTGAAATCATTTATGATTGTTTTTACTAATTTAACTGCTGCAGTTAGATTTGCAGCCCTCTTCCATAAGGTGTAATATCCATACTGTTGCCCAAATCCTACCTTGCTTTCAAGTGATTACTCCACTATAGCAAGGAATGTTATTTCCAGGTTAGAACTGCTGAATGAATGTCAGCATATTGTCATGCTGGATAATACACTCTGGAAACTATATTTGGTATGAAATCATTACTTGCTTAATACTGAAGAATATTATTTCAAAACTCCAAGGGGAACAGCAGATAGAGGGCTTCTGAGCTGCTGCATGTTTTTAGTTAATTTATATTGCTGTAGTTCACAGAAAGGTTACTAAGTTTAAGGGCTACATTTGCGAAGAATATTCATGTTTAATCTTGTATCAGACCATGTCTAGTATAAGGCTAATGAAGCATAGTTCTCTCTACTGAAATAGTTATATACTTCCATTTTATAGTTTACTCTAGCCTTATCATCTTTAAGTAATGCATGACATGCAATAAGTAATTATTGTAATTCACCTTTACTGAATCTTTCGCTAAATTGCGACTATAGGCAATTTAGTATTAGTCCAATTCCTGCATTTGGGGTGCTGTTTTAAGAACTCATTTTTTTCTTCTCATTGTATGGGTCTCCTTGATAAAGCTCAAAATGATTCAAATTGCTATTAGCACTAGTTTTCCACTAAAATTAAATAGTAACTGACCCCCCCTTTTTTTTTTTTTTTTTTTTTAAACCAGGACAGCACGAAGAATTTTCTAAAGTGTAACCAATTACATGATGTTCTCTTTCTAGGCCTTAATACTTTAAACTTCACTTTCTTTTCTTGATGCCAAGACTGCGTAAATAAGTGGAAAGAGCAACAGAGAAGAGCATGACCCTTGCTAATGAGGGGCAGCCCCCCTCCCCTCCCCCCCTCCCAACTTGCAAAGTTAGGGAAGAGTGTTCAGAAAAAGAGGTACTGGGTAGAAAATGGGCAGAGCCATCCATTGTCAGAGGTGAGGCTGACCTAGGTCTTTGGGTCTTCCCACCTAACAATTTTTTGTTGAAACAGATGATACACAGCAAAAATTTTGAAAATTACCAAGGTGGTCAAGGCAGTACATCTGAAATGCAAGATTTACTTGGGAAGAAGTGCTGCTGATGAATGGCTTAGGAAGAATCATATTTAAAAGTGATACTATGAAATAAAAAGGCATTTAACTCATCATAAGCAACAAGTCAGCCTATTTAAGATTCATCATAAGTCAGCCGTTGCTACAGTCCTGGCCTACAGCCAACAGGAGAAGAGAGGAAAAAGCAGTTCTCTGGCAATTATATCGGAAGAGGAAGGAAGGAAGCAAGCAAGTGTTCTACCATAGTTATAGGATTTTTTCTCCAGCTAAAGGTAAAAAAATGACTTATTGCTTTTATTTTGGAAAAGACAGAACTAGAAATATGGTATTTAATGGCCTGATTCAGAAATCAGAATTCAGAAATCAAAAGTTTGCATCATGAAGAGATTTCAGTATCCATTCTTGAGTTTGGATACATCACTTATGTGTCTTCCACTGATTGGTTGAAGTTTGAGCTTTCATTTTAAAAAAACAACCAATCAACCAAAAAAAAGTCTTCTGAAATGTAACTAATCCAGTAGGGAGATTTGTTATGGTATTATAGTATCTTTTTTTCCATTGGATATTTTCACCGGTGGATATTTCCACATAATTTTTGATCTGTGCTCCTGTGGATGAGAGCAAATGAAACATCCATTCTTTGTTTATTTCCATTCTTTGCAAATGGTCAAGATTTTAAAGAGTGAAAAGTTCTGTAAAATTTCCAATTCTGCATTCAGTACTCATTAGTATCAAGTTTTAGGTCTGCGTGAGCATATTTATATATTTATATATTTTATGCTCACATATATATGCTCATGCATGTTTTAGCTATTTCACAAAATTGCAGTGTACAAGGAAGGAACTAGAGGAAGATTTTTCTGATCTGTCAGACTTAAACCACACAGCTTAAAGATCAAATACTCAGTATTTCCAGTTAAGCAGAGACTAGAAATCGTTGAATAACTGTCAATTACAAACTTGAAGAAATGCATCTGGTCATGAATATTCAGGAAAAGAGACTGAGCCTGTGGAATAAGTTAATCACCATGAGTTATCCACCTGTTTCTCTCTGCAAGTCAATAGCAATGTCTACTTTTTTCTGGCATTTTCCCTAATACTTGCCTGAACAGGACATACATAAAGGAAATGTCATACCTTGACCTAAACTCAGCCCTTTCTATAGCTCTATATAATCTGTATGGACATATATACATTACAAATTCTGGATGAGAAAAAGCATTTTGGACGGAACCACTACCCTTCTTATGATCTCAAGAGGATGGCTATGTGACAAGTGTGACATAGGGCTGATGGATGTAGGCATACAAAGGTACAGTTGTCCAGAAAATGTTGCATTTTGTTCTTCCTGTAAATAATTTCCACAGAGAATAGGCATTTCAACATCAGAAGCTTATAGCTATTAGTTCAAGAATAGAGCCATCCACCATATGAAAAGGTGTAGTCGGGATGCGTCACATCCCCATTCTCTTATAATGGACGTGTAGAGTGTTCAGTCTGTGCAGACTTCCCTGAATGTGTGAGACAACAGGCTTTCATGAAATATTTTGTCTAGACTTCAGGGTGCCTAACCTGCATTTGACCAGGACAAATCCTTAAATATGCTCCCAGTGGATCTTAATATATCTTGCTGCTCTGCTGATAGTTGATAGGTACACCTTCATAATGTGTTGGAAGAAGAGGTGTGTGGGACTGTAGAGGAAAAAAAGGTGTATTTGATGAGGGCTGCTTCTGCTAACAAATACATCAACTTCCATCACCGGGGGGAGGGGGGGGGCGGTGGGGAAAGCAGTCAGGAACTGTAGAAACTGTTTTAATGACTGCAGCCAACTCCCAGCAGATGCTTTCTCAGGTCCCCTCAGAAGCAGGGGAGTTTGGGGGGAAAGCACCGTGCAGTACATGTGCAATCGGTCCAGTCATGTACCAGGAAAGACTAGTAGTGAGTCACAGAAAGTACTGTCTGTCGGGCAACCCTGATCAGAGCGGACAACGCAGAAAGGGAGGTGCAAAACCGATGGTATCCATGAGGCATCAGCACAATTTGTGGTTATTGGGGATTTTGATAGGGAGAGGAAGCAGAGCAACTACAACAAAGTTTAGCAAGGCTTTGTGACCTGAAGGTCCTTGCATCCTTGTCATCTCCGGAGCCTTTGTAAACAGAGTACGAACGTACAATTGTAAACGAAGCCACTTTCATACTAGTTTAACTCAGCATGTTTTACTTTGCAATTGCATGCCTAAAAGCAGCATAGAGTCAATTATTGCAATAATTTTGCTCACAGGTGCTAACACATTTAGTTGTGCTAACTTTGATGCTGTTAATATTTTGTTTTAGAAATCTAAAAAGGTAAAGAAAACCAAACCAGAAAAGCTAAGAGTTTTGTAGTCAAAAAAAAAGAAAAAAAGCAATTCTTGGAAAACACTGAAACTGCTAGTCACTGGCCTCTCTTCTGTGCCTTAATCTCACTAAAAAGAAGGCATTTTGTCTTGGAATTCATGTATTAAGTATGTTTTTATAACCATATTAGTGTTGTTTCTATTTAAGACTGATGAATCCCATGAGATGCTAGGAAGAGTGGCATAAGGATGTTAACCAGTTTTAAAATTTCTAACAACATTGTAAAAAAACAAAAAAGGACACCTTAAAAGAGTAATCAATTGCTGTATGTGTAATTGGAACAATTTGTAGTGGCATGTGATACAGGTTGCCAAAACTATGCTAGGTGCCTGCCTCTTGCACGTTACGATCCTAAGCATGTGAATCTCAGCACATGAAATACAGCTGGGAGAAATCTCTAAATAATTCAAATCTCAGCCTGAGTTTGTGAAGCAGGATTTACTCATCTAATTTTCATGTTCTTTGATTTGCTTGATCAGAAGAAATGGAAATCGGCAGGGAACTTTAGCCAAATCTTCTGAGACTTCAGTTTTATACCTGTTGTATAAGACTGTGATTTTGAAGCTTACGGTGGAATAAATATTTACTTCTGTATATGCATGCACCTGGCTAGATTATACTTCACGTGCTTTTAATAATGCAACATCTGAACACCTGAAAAAGCATTAAACTGTTGCTTATACTCAAAGGCTTCATCCATGTGCTAGCATATATATGTATACATGTTTGGATCTGTTGAAAGAAAAGAATCTGCAACTGAATTTAGGAGACCTGTTCCCACACCTACCAGAGGAACTTGTTTAGGACAACTTTTTCAAAAGCAGCTGATGACTTAAGATCATAAACACCATTGCAAATCAATAGGATTTAGACTCCAAGCAGGTTCAGGATGAAATCTTCTGAAGAACTTGCTTTCTCCACCTCAGTTTCCCTTGGGGTTAACAGACTTCTGGCTTGAATTCTGAGGTAATGATTTCTTTTTCCCTCCTCTTTTTAATTTGAGAAGTTATAATATCAGGCTATTTCTGTGCTGTACAATGCTGTTCCAACATGTCACCCAATCTACTAAGCAGCGTGCAAGTACATACATTATTTTATATAAGCTAGTATAGAAATTCAAATGAAAAATCTGCCATCTACAACTCTGCTAGCACTTAGCGTATCTTCTGACTTCTGCTGCAGTTAGTTTCAAGACTGCCATTGTTTTAGTATAACCAGGATTTGGCTCACTGTAAGATGTACTTTGTAGGACCAGCCATCCTTTATAACTCAGTTGGGTATTAAGGAAATCTTGAGGAATAAATAGGGAGAAATTCTGCCTTCTTGGTCCAGGGCAGCAGCAATGCTGATCTTAGAAGGATTTTTTTTCAATCAGCCAGACTCAAATAGCTTTTGTAAAATAGTTCTGTTCTGTGGAAAGATGATTTGTATCAAAAAGTCTTCCATTTAAAGTGGGTAGGCAGTGCTGGAAAATGTGTATGCCCTTAAAACCCTTCCACCTGTATGCTGGACCTTCTTGTGAAAGATGACTGAAGAAGCTGCCCTTTGCACTAACTGCCAGTGACTCAGTAAGGTGAGACACAATTTACTTATTTTGTCTGCTGTAAAGAGGCATTCGTTAATTGAAGTCACAAAAAATTGGTAATAAAGCTCTATAAATAAAAGCAAATGCTTTTTAGTTCTCTCATGCTATTTAATTCTTATTTTTCTGAAGTAGGTGTTGAAACTTAACAGAAAGAAGAGCTATTTTATGGCTAGACCATTTTATGAAAGAAAATGCTACAAATGGGCTTTTATGATCGCTCTCCTTTGTGGTGACTTCTAAACTACAGAATCAAACAAGTATCAGAGGATGACTCATGAACTAAAGAGATGAAGTTTCTATATTGAGCATAAGAGTGTCTCTAGTACTATTTTGACCAAATCTTATTATGGTGTTTCCTGATTCAGGGCTAGAGGGTTTAGAAAGACTGTGCAAAGAAATTCAAATACTGCAGATGAAATGTACATGCGTTACCAGTGCAATAGTTAATGGTTTATTGTCCGATGTAATTGTGTCCTTTACTTATGAAATCTTTCCCATAGATGCTGAATTAATAGACAAAATGGAAAAAGTACAAAATTCATCGCTGTGCAGATGAAGCATAAAACATCCTTTCACCTGTTCCTTGAGTATAAGAGGTCATTTTCACCCTTGTAGTCCAGTTTTACTTCCATTAGCATAAATAGTTATGTTAGCACTGACTGTATGAGAATTGAACATTTCCAAATGTCCCCTTATTAGAGATGTTCTTCAAATATTGTCCAACATTTATGCTACTAGAAATAAGTTCATAATTAAGAAAAACATTCATAATTTTAGCCACAAATAATTGTTTTCTGTAGGTCAGATATTGTGTCCAAGATTTGCATTTTCAGGGGTGTTAAAATTACTGTAGACATTAATCTTTGTTTTGTTTTTATTCTCTCTTCCTTATCTTGATATAGCTGAGTGGAACTAGTCAAACTTAACTCTTAGTTAATGTGAGGCTTATTCAGGGGTGTTGAGAGGAACAGCAACAACTCATCCAAGCAAGGGAGATAACCATAGAAGCCTTGTTTAAAAAATCTACAAACTGATATCCTAAATTAAATGATATTTTCTTTATTGTGACTTGAGTGAGAGTTGATTAAGCATTTAAAATTGCTTTTGAAAAAGTCATTATGTTAGAACCACATTTATACAGGGTAGAAGACATTGTTGGACTTGGCATTAGCTGCATGCCAACTAAATGAAATAGTAGCAAATTGTCTCTCCTCTCAGAGCACTGGAAGAAATCAGTGTACTGGCATAAGCTGTAGACAATTAATGCAGGTATCAAAGGTGACTTTCTTGAATAAATTGTATGTAAGGAAGATGGATGTGTGCTGCTTCAGAGAAAACTCTATGGCAGCATAAGGAGGATCATCACAACTATCTTTTAGTGGTTAGAAGCTTGAAGGTCTTGGATTCCATCTAATTTATGAATCCGAATTTGTCCAAGTTAAAAGCAATCTGCAGTCCTGAGCAGTTCTGTGCACACAATTTAGAAGTAGTGATGTTGTAGTCAGGTAGATGTCCAGAGTGAATGCGAAGTAGATGCAGAGCATTGATCCCAGTCTCACTCCAGTCCGTACTAAGCTGTTTAGCTCTTCGGTGAAGCTATGAAACCATATTTGTTTATTTTTATTTTATTTTATATACTCGTTGCTGGGGATGGGGGAGATACAATTATGAATGGAAAACCTGCTTCTTTGAAGGCACTGGCAAGTGTCTTCTGTTGTTCTTATTTAGAATAGTTGAGTGAAAGGATAATGTCACTTTTACATTACTTTCTGATTCAAGTCTAACATTCTACTGACTTCATTCTATATCATAAGTCATGTTATTCTTTTTAAAGAAAGTGTTCTGTCATTAAAAAAAATTGCTAAAATTACACTAAATTGAATCAATGTGTCACTGTGTAAAACAACTACATTTGCAATGGCAATATATAATGGCTATATATGTATATATTTAAAGATACAGCATAGCAGTATAATCCAGTGACTTATGCTGTGTAAATTTATTGTAGTAATAAAGTGGTAGAAGAAATGCATTTTATTTATTATGCCAGAAGAACAAATGAAAGCCTTGATTATATCAGACTCCCTGTATGTGGGTCTCTTTCATGGAACAGTTAGCAATTTGGGAACATCACTCAATAGATAATCATGAAGCTTTATGAAAAGGCTGAAGGGTATTGAGTCTAGCAGATACAGTGTGAGGAAAGTCCAATGTACCGCAAAGTGTTGGTGGATGGTAGGAGTTTTTTTCAGAGAAGAGTTACAGTGTGTCAGTAAATGGAATAAAATGACATTGTCTGATGTTTGAACAAAGCTTTTCATAAAACACTAAAGAAATTGTTTAATGCAAAAATAGTTGTCCATATGGAAATAGCTTGGGTCACAGCGTGCCTAGTTTGTCAAATGATATGGCTTAATGTCATGTGCTATGTAATGATGAATAAAGTTGCTTGATAGAGCTGCGTCCCAGCTGCTTTGGAAAACATTTCTCTGTTGTCTCCATAAGCTAGCTGGACTTTATCTCATGAGATTTCTTTGGCATTTTTGCACAGCCTTTAGATATCAACATCACTATTGTAGCATCCTGCCTATAAGTGAGTAGTCTGTCTGGATGAATGCAAACTGTATAGAATACTAATTCACATTGTACCCATGATAATGGATCTTTCTCATTTCAACTGAATGTGCAAATCATTGACAATACAGAGGGTGGGAAACACAGTGGATGGAAGACAAAGCACTTCTAACCTTAAGCCTTTTACATGCTGTTCGGTGCATTGGAATATGGAGGAAAAAGAAAAGGTTCCAAAGACAAGTAGGTATTATGCAAATATTTTGTTATACTTTATTAAACTTTGGATGGCCTACTTGAAGACGGTCAGGAATCCACCTCCTGTGTACAAACAATACATTTTGAGGGTTTAAATTGTATCCCCAAATTACTTTCAGCTAAAAAGTACATAATATGGTAAAAGCTGCAAAAACAGCAAGTGATCAGTCACGGCTTGTGGCCTTAATTCAACTGTCAATGGGGAGATTTGGTAGAAAATTTGCATAAGTGCCTCTGAACATGTGGTTAGAAATTCCACCATTCATTGGAATACTTGACTGCATTAAGAAACAACAAACAATTCCATTAATCCCTTGCCTTTGTATTACAAACTGCTGTTAATATAAACTTACTTTCTGTTCATCCACTCTTCTTTTAGTGCAGGTTGCTTGCTTTCAGCTGCAATAGTCATTGCAGCTCCTAATGAAGACAGTAGATTCTCATGGATATGAGAAGCATACATTCTGGGCTTGCTCTATCATCTGTTTTATTCCCAGGAGTATGCAATTCCTCTCTCATTTTCCCTCCCCCTGCCACACACTTTTTTTTCCTTTTGTTTTTGTGACCCTTACTATTGCCTACAAGTTTCCACATTCTAAACAGCGATCAAAGAAAATTCAGGGTCAGAGCACATAACCACTATGAGATTTTGACCCAACAACATGAAAGATGGTAAAGAACAGAGGAAAAAATTTCTAATCAAGAGAGATCACTCTTAGACTCCCCTTGAGCTCACTGACCAGAAAAAAAGCTTCTTTACTTAGTCCATATATTATTTCCAACAAACTCTTAGCCATAATAATAACGGACCAGTTCTCAGAATAACCCCTTCAAATGAGAATTCATAAAGTATAGATTGTGTCATGTTTAAAATACCATTTGTTGTAGGTTATCATAATTCAGCTTTAAATCCGAGAATTTAACCACTCCAGGCTAATGAATTCAGAATTAGTGATCTCAGTGAGTGAAAATTATTATAAAAATATCTTTAATTCTTGTTAATAACTACATAAGTGAGCTAGCTATCTGGATACAAACACATGCCAAGAGTTGTGTAGAGGCCTTTTTTCCATTTGTTTACCTCACTACTTTAGAGTGAGAGAAGTCACATCTTCCTGATAGAAAGTACTAGAAACTATATGTTCTTCTGTCAGATAGCCACAGAGCTTCCTACTTTAACTTCTAACATTTTATCAGTCTCTGTTTTCAGCTTACTATTGCTGCCACTGTGTCTAACTATTATTATATTTTTATTTCTAAACTAATAATTTACAGAAAATCTTTCTTCTTCCCATCTTGTCCCTTTATCATAGTCTTTCCATTTTCTCCCAAGGGTTACATGGTATCATTTGCAATTATCTTACTATTATGATTTCCTTAAAATGGGAACCATACATGGGATTTTAACAGCCAAGAGAGATTTACAAAGTTCAGTGCCAAATCCTGCAGTTAATATATCTTTTTATGTATTTATGTTGTAAAATTCAGTATTGGTGCTCTCCAGAGAATAAGTGTTGATAATTATCTTACCTGATCACAAAACATTGACTAGTGAGACATACTAATACTCTAGAAAAATTAATGTAGACTTATATTTAGTAGAGATATTACTTGTTATATTTAAAAACTTAGTATTCCATAGTCTTACTTACTCATTAGAAACATAATGATATTAACAGCACCCAGGAACTGACATTGAGTCTATTGTAGTAGTAATAGAAATCCTAGATGAATATTCTAAGATTCTTTGAGCAGAAATAATTTCACTATGCAACTTATATTAATAAGCACTGAATTTTATCTTTTTTAATATACTGAAAAATGAGGAGAGCAAAAAGTCAGTGACTTTTATAGCAATAAAACTCAACTATGGCTTCTACTAGTAGACTGTAGCTTTAAATTTCTGTACTTAACTTTCTTGTATAACTACAAGTTATAGGTAACTTCCTGTTATGTCCATGTATTATTCTTCTATTCTCTGTTACTATACATTTTCTGTTTTTCTAATATATTTTGAAATGATTCTAACAATGCCATTTACTTCTTCACACTAATCATGCAGTAATCACAAGGGCATAATCAGAAAGCAGAGTATTAGAGGTCGGTATTCAACTATTTGAAGAAAAAAAGTTGTAACATCTTAATACAGAACTTTCTAGTGTGTTTCTCACTGAATATTCATTTACTCAGCTATTTTAGTCTGGACTGTGGAGCTCTTATACTGATGAATTTACAATAACCTGAGAAAATACTTCCATAATAATAATAAAAAAAATGAGTCTTTCTGTAAGTTTTTAGGCAATTCTTTTAGGACTTCAGCAACAACAAAAATAGTGCTGTGCAACATCTTTTAGAATATGGTATCTTGCTAACTGAAATATCACAGAAAATTTCTAAGCATATTAATTTCTAGCAGTTATCTTTGCCAATTAAACTTATAATCCCATCACAAAATTAATCATGTTTGTTTGACAAAAGGTTGTCTGAGAGGAATTACGTTTCAATCTTTTGCTTCTCCAGCAGAAGTTCTTTCTAATCTTTCCATTATTTTCCACATGACTGATTTCACATTAACTGGCTTACAGCTTCCTGTGCCTTTCAATATCAATGTAATATGGGCAGTTTTCCTGAGTTACAGAACTTACCTGATGTTCTAGGACTTTTTTTTAATTATTTATCACCTATATTATTAATTAGTGCTTTATGGATTCTTGGGGACTAGTTACTGCATTTTCTTATAGAACAGTGTTGATGTGTAATCCATTTTAGCCACTATCTTCCTCAGTTCCTGGTGGCTGTTAAAATACTTAAGGAATTTCACAAGTTACGAGCACATCAGTCTGCTTCCAAAAAGACAAGAGAAGTGTCCATTGAATTTGCTTGCTGCTTCAGGTTTCTGAAAATTTTTTTGTTTGTTTGAACCAACTAAACCTTTCATACTCAAAGGCGTCCTCTTAGGGCAGACCTCTGGTGTATTAAAGCGCTTGCTTTTTACAGGTTTCAGAAGAGAAGAGTTAGGTCCCTCTTTTTTTTTTTTTTCTTTTAAATACTTAACTGATAATTACACACCTGCTGTTTATTATTCTTACTACAGTCTTGTAGATTTTGTTGAATTCTTTTAGTTTTCTTACAAGTTTTCTACAGTTTTCAACCAGAGATTTCATATTGATTGCAAACTATATTTTTATTGTTGCTGTTCTTTTTCCAATTATTACTTCTGTCACTGAACTAGGATGAGCTTTTAGCTGAGCCAGTCTTCCTTCTTGATTGTGGAATTTTCTGCCCATCAAAAAAACACTTTTTAAAGAACTCTTAATGTTTTTTCTTGTATTTCTACCTCCTGTTTCTTTTTAACAATAATTTCAGCCTCCATGTTACAAAAGCAGCTTTCTGAAGCCCCAACTTTGAATAGGTATGTGTCTGTATGTAAAGTTTTGCTTTGGTTTTTGGCCATTTGACACTGTCCTCTGCTTGCTCATAATGAATGTAATCACATCATGACTATCACCGGTTTCTAGTCAACACTGTCTTCTAATCCAGTGATTAATTCAAGTGGTAATATGTAGTATCTCTTGATATCTTATTAAAGCAGGAAGACTCACAAAGGAAAAGCTAGTAAAAGAGAACAGCTGAAAGAAAAAAAGTAAAATTATACTTCTTAATTGTGTCATGGTCTTTCAGCCTAATTGCAGCATTAGTTGAGACCATTTAATTAGATCAAATGATAGAGGAGATCTGAGATTTTAAAATGGAATGGTAATTATGCATAAATAGGAACATTCTTTTAAAAGGATTTATAATGGACAAGCATATTGAAATCATAAAATGCATTAGGATAGGAATATCAAAAGCAAACTTTTCAAAAGGAAAATTTTGCAAAATTAGATCTGTTGTGTCATTTTTTTTAAGTAGCGTGAAGAACAGTGGGGTGAGGTGAGGCTCTAATATATGGAAATTTAAGCATGGCTGTCAATTCTTGAGTATATTTGCAAGATAAAAATGTCTTTTCACTAGAAGACTAGCAAGATTTCGTTCTGTATATCATTGAATGATCTGTGATTATATGGCTGTGATTTAGAGCCTACTGATAGAGATAAATTATTTGCAGCAGCTGCAGGAGTCTGGAAATCTAATCCTGAAAGTACTGTCAGTGGCCAGAGGTTTGTACAGCATGGACTAAAATCTGAAGCCATTTCTCTGTTGCTACTTGATCATCATTCAGGGCAACCAAAAGAAATCTCAAATGAATGAGACTGGATTAAAACTGAATAATTGCACAAACACATTACAATATGCTCTGAGGGAAAGCTTGAGGGAATGGAGAGTTCCTTTGCAGGAGAAAAGAAGGGAAAACTCTGAAGATCTCTCTGGAATGTCTCTTGACTGGGAAGACAAAATCTGAGTCTTATGGTCACTCTAATGAAAAGTTATTATATAGAAAATAATCTTATAAAATTGTAGCAGGAAATGTCTCAGCTAACCCTTAGGTTTTAATTGTTTTGTTTTGTTTTGTTTTCTGGCACAATGCCACTGCTTTGATTTCATTTTAGCATATAAAATAAGCATTGATGAAAAATGAAGGACAGGCAGAATTTGTGAATTCTTTTACCACCATTTTGTAAAGCACTCTTTTTCCCTGGAAGCTAATAGTGTGGAGTTTACTTCTGATGTTGTAGGGCTGCATCCCATGAAAAAACTGAACATACACTTACTAGTTTTCCTCTCCACCTTGGCAAATTATACCTAGACAATCAAAGTACCTCACATAGAAAAATGTACATGTACTGTAAGGGAAGATAATTTACTTATCTGCATAAAATAAAAGCTCATATGTTGATTTCTGTTGCATGTACTGTATGTAACTTGGGCTTTGCAGGCATAAAACCCAACAATCTTTCCTTCCACCCAGGCACTAAACCATGAGGGAATTTCTTACTGACAGGTGCTTTTGGAAAGGGCACTGCTTCTTCCTCATGTGTGGTCGTCCTCACAGCATTAAGTTTGACGGGACAGGAAAGCCACTTTTCAGAATCACTCAGCGCAGAAAGTGTCTGTCAGTTTTGAATTTAAATGCTAAAAAGAGAGAATGAATTATTGCTTGTTGTACATGAGAGACTAACTTCACAAACAGTTACTGAAGCACTTTTACCCTGTCCTTAAATGTCCAAACAGGAAGGAATATGGGGGGAAAAAAGTCTCAAAGCAGCAGCATTTTCATTTTTATCATGGTCATACTTAAAACAGTATGTTTCAGGATTAGTTGCATAAGGTGTCTCCAATCACAGCAATGGAGTATATTAATAGCTAAGAGGAAAAAAAGGGGGGGGGGGAAGGCAACCTCTTCCTGTTGGGGCCCTTGCGGTACTTCAGAACAATAATCTATATGAAATATAGAGTATGGAACTACACTGTTTAGGATTAGTTGCTTAGCACAACTTGCTTAGCATAAGTAGCTAAATTTGCTGAAGCCTTAGGCCTCAGACTGTAGCTGCTGCTATGTGCTTTGAAGTAGTTTACCAAGGACACTGGTGCAGCTGGGAATGATACATCCTGAGAAAGTACAGATAAACTAGCAGAAGCCAGTGGGAACCAAGGTTAAGGGCTAGACAGCTTTGCTAAACAAGCAGCAAGGTACAAGGCATGACCGCTGTGTGCGTGATCGGTGCAATGATTGGCTACCTGTGACATAATCTGTATGAACCACAAATCAAGGGCCAGAGCGCCGAATACTTGTACTTATAAAATAGGCAAATTGCTGAATAAAGATGGAATTGAACCTGCATTCTGTGAATGCGTATGATTCATTCCCGTCACTCCCGCGGACCGCGACATCTGGCGACCCCGACGTGATACTGCAGAGGAGAAGCTGGCTTTGCTAAGAGTTCGAGTAACGGGAGTGGATACCGCCCGGGAGGCTCGTGCCCGGGGAAAACGAGCCTGGCCGTCTGAAAGAAGACGGGAAAAGTCGTAGCTACGCAACTCTTCTGACCGGTGAGTCAGGCGCCCTTGTGAGGCGGCGGGCGGTATGGGAAACGCTGTATCAGCGGTAGAAAAGGCCACGTTAGAAAAATTGTTACAAGTGGCAGCACAAACAGAGCGCCAGGTGGAGCGCCAGGCGCTGGTGGACTTGCTGTGGTGGAGAAGGCGGCGCGGTTTGTTACGGGAGTCCAGCCAGGTCTTTAGCGCGGTAACCTGGAAGAAGGTCGGGAAGGAACTGTGGGAATCCATCCAGAACGGAGAAAAAGAGGCCAGGCGTCTGGCCAAAATATATCGAGACGTGCGGCTCATGATCGAACAGCTGCACGGGGAGGCACAGGCGACCGCTGCCATACGGAGGGCGCTGCAAGTGGAGCCCTCTGCAGCGGCACTTTCGCCGGGGAGTGAGTGCGCGGAAGGAGCGGAGTGCGCGGTGCCCGGAGCGGAGTGCGCGGTGCCTGTCTTTGATACACCATCCGCGGGGGGGCCCTCGGTGACAGATGAGCCCTCCCTGCCGTGTGCGGCACCTCTCTCTAAGCTAGAGCGGGAGGCTTGGGGGACTGGCACAGGATATGAGGACTTGCCACCGTACAAGAAAGGGGACGTTGCTGATGCCTTTGCCGCCCCCCCGCAGCCGTCCGCTCCCCCTATGGAAGTGGATCCGGCCACTGTGCCTTTACCTGAGGAGAAAAGCGTTGATCTGACTGAATATTCAAAAAAAATGGAGGAACTGTTGGAGGAAATGAGGAGGTTGGATAGGGGGTCGAAAAAGGCGCATGTGAGGGAGGCGTATAAGAAGGCACATCAGGCTATTGTGGACGGCCTGAAGGCGGTTGAGGAACGGTTCTCCGGGGATCCTGCCGGCGGATCCCAGGAGAACCAAGAGATCGCCCCCAGAGACTGGGTGATTACCAACGTACTCAAAGGGACGTGGTCCCTTGAGGAGGCGGAGCAACATCTGCAAGCCTGGAAAAAAAACCCTTTAACACAGAAAGAGTATCGAATGATTTTGGACTGTTTACCGAGAGCACCGGAGAAAGCCCTACCACCTAGGGACCCTGACTTTGATATGGCAAAAAGGTGGCGCGGGATCATTCAGAATGCTGAACTGGTTGGGGACATGCAGTTTTTCCCTATAGTAGCCCCGGTCGTGACCACGGGTCAGGGACAGACGAGGTGGGAGCCTCTGGATTGGCAAGTGGTAACAAAGCTGCAACAGCTGGTAATGCAGTACGGGATAAATAACCACCAGGTGCAAGCGCAGCTGAGAGCACTGGTAAAATATCAAAACCTGGTGCCGAGCGACATCCGCGCCCTTGCCGAACTGATTTTGGGGCCCACCTCTTTGCTGGTGTTTCTGAATAAGTGGCAGGAACTGCTTGGTCAATGCCAATTATCTAATTTGGACTTACCGGCAGATGACCCGTTACGTATGACATCTTTGGACATGCTGATGGGCAACGGAGCTTTTAGAGACCCCGCTCGACAGGCGGCACTGCATCCCCGAGTCCTGATGCAGTCAAAAAACGCTGCCTTAGAGGCATTCGCTGCACTGCCCCAAATAGGGAAAGCTAATCCGCCTTACCTGTCAATAAGGCAGGCGGAAGACCAACCGTTCCTGCAGTTCGTGGACAAACTTAAGGAAGCCGTTGATGCGGCCCCGAACGTGCCACAGGATATGAAAACAATCATGGTTAAGGAGATCGCTACGCAGAACGCCAATCCAACCTGCACAAAACTGCTCGCCACCTTGCCTCCAGGAGCGACTTTGCTCCAAATGGTGGAAATTTGCTCCCGAGCACCCATGGAGCTAGAAAAACAAAAAGCGAAGATCCATGCTACTGCATTAGCTGTAGCTATGAAACAGGGCCCTACACAAGGAGGGGGCGGCCGCAAAACAGAGAACTGCTACATCTGCGGACAACCTGGGCACTGGAAGAAACATTGCCCCCTCAGACGACTGGCTAAAGACAACCGTATCTGCCAGCGTTGTGACAAGTTTGGGCATCGGACAAGTGAGTGCCGTTCAAAATGCAAGAAAAGCGGCACCCCGTTGTCGGGAAACTGGAACAGCCGCGCCTGGGACGCGGCGAAGAAATATCCCATGGTTGCCTCTTCGAACACCATGCAGCCACAAGAGGGAGCGCCGGAATCGATCTGGCCCTGGCAGAATCAGTAAGCATTGCCACTGAGCAGGTCCACTTGGTAAATTCAGACGTTTGTGGCCCCTTGGGGGGGGGGCTGTCAGCCTTACTGATAGGACGATCATCTGCCTTTAGACAGGGAATTTTTGTTCTCCCTGGATGCATCGACGCCGACTACCGTGGACCTATAAAAATCATGCTGAAGGTCTTCTGTCCCCCAGTTACAATACCAGCAAAAAGCAAAATTGCCCAATTGATCCCTTTCAAGTCTGCGGTCCCCCTGGCCAGCGGAGATGATAGAAGAGGAGGTTTCGGCTCTACGGGGACGCCCCTGGCCTTGTTCTCGACTGCTGTGTCCTCGACTAGACCCATTCGAAAGGTCATCATTACCTCTCCAGACGGAATGAATCACCTAAAAGCCGAGATGATGATGGATACCGGTTCCGACGTCACCATAGTACCTCGCGACTCCTGGCCTGCCGCTTGGGCGCTAGTGGATAGCACCACTGCAGTACAGGGGATTGGTGGTTCAGCCCCCACCTGGAGAAGTGCGAGACCCGTGAAGATCTGCGACGAAGAAGGTCATTTGGGCGTGGTAACACCATACGTAATGAATACCCCTCTCTGGATCTTAGGCCGGGACCTTCTGTCTCAGTGGGGCCTAGTTCTCTCGTGCCCTTTTTAGTAATGGCCGCTGCTGACACTTCTCCGCCCACGCTGAAAATTACATGGAAGACTGACGAACCAGTGTGGGTCGAGCAGTGGCCGCTGCAAAAGGAGAAGCTAAGGGAACTTAACAAATTGGTAGAAGAACAGCTACAATTGGGACATATTCAACCTTCAACCAGCCCATGGAACACACCTATCTTTACCATACAGAAAAGGTCAGGAAAATGGAGACTGCTACACGATCTGCGAGCTGTGAACGCAACAATGGAAGATATGGGAGCGTTACAACCAGGACTGCCATCACCTACCATGCTCCCGCGGGAATGGAGTCTGCTAGTAATTGATCTGAAAGACTGTTTCTTTAGTATCCCCTTACATCTGGAGGACTCCAAACGCTTTGCATTCTCAGTGCCAACGATAAATCGATCTGGTCCTTCGAGACGCTATCAGTGGGTCGTTCTACCCCAAGGTATGAAAAACTCCCCCACGATATGTCAATGGTATGTAGACCGAGCCTTAGAACCCTGGAGGCAGAGACATCCCGAGGCTATAGTATACCACTACATGGACGACATATTAGTCGCAACAGAAACCCCGCTGCTAGAAGAGAGTCAACGGGAATTGAGTCAACAACTCCAGGCCTGGGGTCTTACCATCGCCCCTGAGAAGATCCAGCAACACGCACCGTGGAACTATCTTGGTATGGTCATAACCGAGACCCGAGTCTACCCAATGAAAACCTCGATCACGCGGAAGATCGCAACAGTGAACGATGTACAGAAACTTCTTGGGGACATTCAATGGATCCGTACTTACTGCGGCATTACCAATGAGGAAATTCAACCGCTGGTGAATTTACTTAAGAATAGCAAGAACCCCAGAGAAGCAAGAACGTTGTCTCCTCCAGTGCAGGAAGTCATGGCTAACATAGAGAGGAAGCTTGGAAATGTACAAGCCTATCGCTATGACCCCATGAAACCCATTGACATAGTGTGCTACAATAAACAACAGGAGGTGGTTGGCATAATTGGTCAAACAAACGAGACAAATCAGCTCACGATCCTGGAGTGGGTGTTTTCGCCAGTCCAGCCACGCACAGTGATTATGCCCAGGAAAGATGCTGTGGGAGAACTGTTACTAAAAACAAGACAGCGCGTCCGCATCATATCAGGGAAGGAGCCCTCACGCATCATTCTGCCCCTGGTTTCTTTGGATCTCGTATCCGAATGGACCCAACAGAGCATTTCATTCGCCCTGGCGACGTGTGGGGTTCCCCTCGACAATCATTATCCAAAGCACCCACTACTGCACACGCAATTGATGCTTGAAGAAAGGAAGGTAATGGCAGATGGCCCCATCCACAACGCGAAGTCCGTCTTTACGGACGCTAGCGGCAAAACAAAGAAGTACGGATACGAATACGTGAATGTACGAGGAGAATGGGCTCGAAAGATCATGCAAGGTGCCCCCGAGCACTCCGTGCAAATTTTAGAACTCATGGCAGCTGTACTCGCGTTGAAGGACTTTGCAGAAGAACCTCTTAATCTTATAGTTGATTCACTATATGTGGCGGGTGTGTTACAACGACTACACTCTGCTCTTATTGGGCAGACCGCTAACCCCAAGATTCAGGCGTTGTTGATACAAGCAAGCGGCCATTTAAATTCTCGCGTTCAGCCATTCTGGTGCACACACGTCCGTAGTCATTCGGGACTGCCGGGAATATTGGCGGAGGGCAACCAGCGCATAGATGCCCAAGTCTCAGCCGCCGGTGAAGAAAAAACTAGGTTACAGCTGGCACAACGATCTCATGCGTTTTTTCACCAGTCAGCTAGATCTTTGCAAAAGGAGTTCAACTTATCCCGGGCAGAAAGCAGGGCCATAGTGGCCGCGTGCCCTGATTGTGCACACATTCCCCCGCTGCAGGATACAGGGACAAACCCACGCGGGTTAGAACCTCGCCAGTTATGGCAGACCAATGTCACAGAAGTCCCTGCCTTTGGGCGACTGCGCTTTGTCCATGTATCAGTCGATACATTCAGTAAAATGACCTGGGCCACTGCTGCAACCTCCACACGCTTTACTGCCTGCCGCCTGCATTGGCTGCAAGCCTTTGCCGCGCTGGGGAAGCCGGCTCAGATAAAAACCGACAATGGACCTGCCTATACGAGCGCCGCGTGCGCTGAGTTTATGAGAGCTTGGGACATTACACATTCCACGGGGGTCCCCTATAATTCCACTGGCCAGGCCATAGTGGAGCGCCGTCATCAGGATTTAAAACGCCTTTTTGCTATTTTGAAAAAGGAGGGGGAGGTATCTCTCCCCGTCCATGACATCGTAGCAAAAAGCTGTTATGTGTTAAATTGGCGCAACCTCATTGAAATAGACCAAGGGGAGTTGATCAGCCCAGGGGCACGCCATGCACAGACTACGAGACCTATTAAGACGCTCGTGTCCCGATGGGTACCACAAACACATTCATGGCAGGGGCCTGTGGAATTACTCACTTGGGGCCGAGGGTATGCTTGTGTCATTGCAGGTACTGGTACGGAGTGGATACCCGCGAAGTGGGTTCGACCGTGGTTGAAGAAGAGTAACGTTGGACCTGCGGACGACTGCCCACTGGAAACAGCCCGTGAGTCAGCTACTACCTGCGCTTGAAGACCAGCGGCAGGAACTGGAAGCTCTTGACAGAGGACGAAAACAAAGCACCAGCCTCACCCGGAACGAACGGGATTGTGATTGTGAGCGTGCTGCAATGACTGGGCACGAACAAAAGAGTGTTGGGGGGGTTGGTGGAAGAGCGGTCATCAAAATGGGTAACCTTGAATTCCGCCTTAAGCAGCGGTGACGTGCATGGCCAGGTGTATACGAACTGCAACGCAACAAGCCACATAACAGCGAAAGCACTGCCGCCTGGTATATTTCTGATATGCGGGGATAGGGCCTGGAACGGTGTGCCACGCATCCTGCGTGGAGGCCTGTGCTACCTGGGGAGATTGAGTCTGTTCCACCCCAATCTCACCCAACTGCAGAACTTGGTCTTGATGAAGCGCGGGCGGGGCAGAAGGAGTGTGCATGAGCTAGAGTGCAAGGACATTGGCGATCCCGTATTTTGGTCAGGCTTCCGGCAGCTGGCGACTGCTACGCTACTGCCGGGAGCCGCTGGGCTTAAGGCGATGAAATTGGCAGAGCAATTGGCTTGTTGGACCAAAAATGAGTTAACTATTACATCACGAGTACTAGATGAGATGTCTCAGGATGCACTGAGCATAAACCACGCTGTGTTACAAAATAGGGCCGCTATAGATTTCTTGCTCTTAGCTCATGGACATGGGTGTGACGAGTTTGAGGGGATGTGTTGTCTCAATCTTACCGACCATTCACAATCAATCCACGCGCGTATACGAAACATTCAGAATGGGCTATATAAGCTGAAGCAGGAGAATGGCCTTGGGATTGACGGGTGGCTTCGGGGGCTGGGGATCGGGCCCTGGTTGGCAGCAGGATTAAAACAACTGATTACCATAGGCATTGTGGGTATGTTCCTATTGATTTGTGGGCCTTGTATACTACAATGTATCCTAGCTCGGGTACAGAAAATGGTTGATCTATTATTTGAAAGAAGAGGGGGAAGTGTTGGGGCCCTTGCGGTACTTCAGAACAATAATCTATATGAAATATAGAGTATGGAACTACACTGTTTAGGATTAGTTGCTTAGCACAACTTGCTTAGCATAAGTAGCTAAATTTGCTGAAGCCTTAGGCCTCAGACTGTAGCTGCTGCTATGTGCTTTGAAGTAGTTTACCAAGGACACTGGTGCAGCTGGGAATGATACATCCTGAGAAAGTACAGATAAACTAGCAGAAGCCAGTGGGAACCAAGGTTAAGGGCTAGACAGCTTTGCTAAACAAGCAGCAAGGTACAAGGCATGACCGCTGTGTGCGTGATCGGTGCAATGATTGGCTACCTGTGACATAATCTGTATGAACCACAAATCAAGGGCCAGAGCGCCGAATACTTGTACTTATAAAATAGGCAAATTGCTGAATAAAGATGGAATTGAACCTGCATTCTGTGAATGCGTATGATTCATTCCCGTCACTCCCGCGGACCGCGACACTTCCTTCTCCAGCTCCTTCCCCATTTATTTATTTATTTATTTATTTATTTATTACTAGCACTTAGTTCTAGACTGGTTTTTCTCTAATTTTCATTTGCAAAAGCCACCAAGGGAGCTCTGTGTATTGACAGACTTGTGTCCTTTTGTGCAACTCTGCCATGTTAATACTTTATTTTGAATTTTTAATAAGAGTTTGTAGTAGCTCAGTTTGATAAGCAGCTGAAATCAACACTCTCGCAAGTAAAGACTTCCATTAACTCCATGGAAAGCCTAATGATGCCAGTGCTTGCTGGCAGATTGCACTGTTTATCTACCAGAACAAATCTGGAAAAGGTCATGTTGAATTTAAAGTAGCAGATGTGTCACAGGAGCCGTATATTTCTAAAACAATATAAGATACTTTAAAAAATGATTTTATGATTCACCCAGAAAAAGATTCAGTAAACTTATGTATGTGGGGAACAGTTACTATCCTTCATAAAGTAACCTTAGGATCTAGGACCCACATTAGGTAAGATAGATATATACCTATACCTAATCATGCATCAACAGACTTATTCATGTCATGTCCTCTTTGCAAATACCAGGACATTAATTTACTTGTAATAAAGTGCATTGTAAAAGTGTGTCCATGTACAAAGAAATGTTTTGTTCTGATGGAAAACTGCTCCTGAATCTTTGGCTAGAAGCTAATTTTTGCACAACTTGAACTACTAATAAAATGTAGATGATACTTCAGTTTAATTTGTTATGTTGGGATCTTTTATTTGTAAGGAACACTCACAGAATTAAACACAGATATTACAGCATGGCAGTAGCCTTCAAGTGGTTTTCTATTCAGTGTGAATTAGTCACAAATCTTCTTTTATATATTTATGGTGCACAAATTGAAATTATAGCTGTCTAGAGAGATGCTTTTTTTTTGTTTGGTTCGGTGAGGAAAATGAAATACTTCATGGAATAACTAATTGTGATGAACATGCTTTCTTCTGTCTGTTCTGCTATTTTCTTTAGTGGTACTTGATAAATGGTCTGTAAAACGCCCACAAGATGATTAGAGCTCCTGGGCAGATGTTAGTAGCTATCAAGAACTTGATGAAAGTTACTCGAACTCACGCTTTATTTGCATATGTTGTACAAAGTTTATAACAGGAGCCACACACAAAACCAGACACCCCCCCCCCCTTTGCAGTTAGGTTCAACCATTGCTATCAAGTAAACAAATTGAAAACATACCAAAACTCAGATTAAACAAAACAGTTTCTGGGTATTCTTGCTTACCCCTGTGATTAGATTTATTGTAAAAGAGTTTTTGATAGCAGGAATTGTGAAGGCATTAGTTGCTGCTGTCTTCCAGAGAAAGGTGTTGCTGGGAAAGGTTCTGCAGAGCCAAGGTGGAACCAGTGACCACTGGCTGGAGGTCAGAGCCCTCGCCAGGGCTGCTGGGTCATATCCCTGGCTGATTTACACCGCTGACAGCAACCAAAGTCCAAGCCAAATGGCCTGACAGAGCACTAGGCTGTTAGGCATTTGGAGGCATTGTAACTGTCACAAAATTTTCACAAAGTTCTTAATTTTTTTTTCCTGCAGAAGAGTGGAAACCAATGTTTAATCTTAAAAAAAAAAAAAAAACACATAAAATGGAGTTCTTGTTTTCTGACTAGCCTTCTTTGCTGGAACACTGGGACTTTAAAAGCTTATCACCAACACTTTGTATTGCACCCAGCAGCTCTAATTTTCATTTCAAAGGAACTTTGCCTATCAAGAGTACTAAAGATCTCAAAAAACCCTGGGGATAACTCTTAGTCAAATACCCCGTTATTCACTGATTCCCCAACCTGACTTGAGCAAATTTCTGTTCTTCTGTGATAATGAACTAAACTTTTTACTGAAGGATTATGTGTAGCAGGAAGGTCAGGCAGGAATATCTTTGAATATTCAGACTTAGGCAGGGTAAAGCTTTTGTAAAGGGTGCTGAACGCTAATATTTTCACGAGGTAACTATGCTTCAGAAATATAAACGGAGAAGTCATAGTGACCATGATATACATGAACACTAATGCAAAAAAGGCCATTATCATATTATTAAAATGGGTATGCAGACTCTGTAATCAAAAACCTTAACACCTAAGATTTCAAATTATCAAAAGTTCTTGAATCTTTGTCCAAAAATTTGTCTCATTGAGTAACAAGTTTCAGAGGTTATTATGATCAAAGGGGAAATAGAGATGAAGGAAAACAAGTGATAAAGCATGGTAACAAGCATGGGCCTTGTTAGCTCCTCATTAGATGATGTTACCTTTTTTCAGATTTGTTAGTTAATTGTACTTGGGAGGAAAGGGTAAAGTATGCTTATCTTTTGCGTAAAATAATTTCCATAAGGTAGGAGCATGAAATGTGATTAAACTAACAAGATTGCAGAGGACAAATACACGAAATTGATTAATAGAAAAAAAAATCTGTAAATTCATCAGAGATCTCCCACAATAGAACTTTATCTAAAATCCTTTAATGTGAACAACCCAAATCTAACAAAATGCAGATTAAGAAAAAAAATTAAATTTTAGTAAATGAAAAGGTTAGCAGACATTTTGGTACATGATTTCTCATCATTTTTAGGTCTTCTCTTAAGCTGCTTTTAGGAAAAAAAAATATACAGAATGGGAGGCTATATGGTGTTTATATAATTCTTTACGTGCTTTAATTTAAACTAAAACAAAGATGGTTTCTCTGAGGTGGTTAGCTATGCCTTTAGTTTATCATAGCGTTAAACAGCATTGAGATTTCAGCAATTTTGCTCCTTTTTACTCAGAACGTCCCTTGGGTTCAGCATGGGCATTTTAAAAGCTAGGTACTCCTTTCTGAAGGGAAAGCATATTTCCTGGTGGAGTTGAAGTAACTTGCCACAGCAGCCCCTTTGCCATTCATTATACATGTCCACCCTAAGCAAACAAAGGATTTCAATCTGCAGTGTTCTTAGTCTTGTTTTACATCTGAATTTCTGCTCAAAATGTAAAATGCAGTGTTTGATTGACTAAAAAGCCTATTTCTGATTGTGTGTCTAACCTTCCCTTTGAAATTATATTTCTGCTCGCTGTAGTCATTTTGTTTTCTTGGGAGGATCTTCTGTTGTGTAGTGGTTGCTGTACAGATATGAAAGCTGTCGCAGAATAGCTCACTCCAGCTACCCCGATGTTCTGCAGCTCTCGGGTGAAAAGAGAGACCATTTCTGCATGTTACTCATCAGGTCCTTTTCCCTAACAGTGCCTGAAGTACGTGAAATTCTGGATGCTCACAGTAGGCTGGGCTCTCTCCCAGAGCTCTGTTGCAAGGAAGAGGCATCTTTCCTCATGTCCTTTCTTTTGCCCTAACCTCATGGGCAGCAGCTTGCATTCTAGCAGTGGGAGCCAAAAATATTCAGTAGGTTAGGGGAGAGATGAGGGAAGGCTTTGATGGGATGCAAACTGCCAGGATGATACAAAATATGAAATGTTGTCATAACTTTTCTTTGATGTTTTCCATGGTATCTTTTCTGCAGCTGCTCACTGTGTTACTGCTTTGGAGACCTGGGGCAGCCAGGCTGAGGAGCCTTACTGAGTCCCTGCTCAGAGTGAGTTGCCTGTGCCAGGAGCCCAGGACCTCTGTGAATATGCCTTGGTTCCTTGTGGATCGCCCAGCATTTGTCAGGGTTGGGTGGGCTTTGTGCTCTTTTCTGTGGCGTACTTCCTAGTTTCCTGGCAGAGTAATTGGATAATATTCTGTGATGATTTTATTTTTGATAGTTTCTACTTTTGCACATAAATAGGCCTTTTTGATAGAGAGGGTAATCTTGTTTATGACTTTTCGAAGAGAATTTCTATGGAAAAATAACTTGTAACAACAATCAGGCCGTTTGGTTCAAAGCAGGAAATTATGATGTTTTATCCAAGGAGTTCCTGACAAAAAAAATGTAGAAGCATATTGAATGATAGAATGGCTTTTCTTTCACTTTTTTGTTATTCTTTTAGTTCTACTTTTTCCTTCAGCTATCTCAGCAGTATTTTGTCTTTTTTTCCATTTCTTAACTGGAGGAGATTTTAGAAACCGTAAGACCATAAGGCAAAAGTTTTCTTTTTCCTTGTTATTGAAAAGGCAGTTTGAATTATTTTTTTTACCTCTTTTTCCAAATGATTCTTGAAATGTAACAATAAAAGAGGATTTTAGATAAACAGAAGTAATACCCCCTTAAAAAAAAACATTATTTCCTTAGTTTCTGACATGTTTTGTTTTTCAACAAACTACAGATTTTCCATAAACTAGTCTAAAACTGACCTGTGTTTATGAAAGAAAAACAAGAAAAAAAACTTTAAAAATTTGTCTTTAAGTATTGTAAAGGTATTAAAGAAGTCACGAACATGGATTTCTTTTTTTTGGGGGGAAAGCCTCAGTGCTTACTAAAGGAAAAAATATCAAAATTTGATTTATCAGTGATATATTTGCTGCTTGGCTTTATTTTCTGTTACGTTAGTAGGTAGATGACCTAAAATACTCATGTGCATTCCACAGCAATAGAAAATAAAAGCCTGCATAGTTGAGTTGGTAACTTTTCAAAGTAGGCTTTTGTGTTTCACTTACTGAGACAGCAGGAATGGAAAAGGCTTTTAGAAATAATAAAGACTGAAAGAAAGCTTTGGAAAGAGTAAGTGTACATAAAGACTAAGTGTATGTAAAGAAAACTGAAAGACAGGTATTGGGCTAGTGATCAGCCAGCTAGATTGTTGTTATTCTACCAGTGAAATCTGATTGTTTTATTATGCTCTTGCTTTAACTCTTGAATTGTGCTGGCTATAAAACAAAATTACATGAAAAGAACAAATATTTTAAAGAACAAAAGAACAAACTCTTAAAACCTTAGCCTTTAAGAAAAATAAATTATGGGAAGCAGAAGCAATAGATCCAGATCCTTTTACGTTGCAATGAGCTGGCATTAAACTAAGTAAGAACTTCAGCAAGTTACTTGAGAGTCTGCAGAAAACTACATTAAAAATAGGTACCTGTAGCTAGATAACATGTAGTGGTAACATCTTTTCTTATGATGACTATGTGCAACTTAGATTTGTTTTGGTGTTTGTGCTTTTCATTTGTATCAAAATAGCACCTAGAAAACTGAAGTATTTCTGATGAACCTTTGTGTTGGTTGTTCTAATGATACATGAAAAACAAAGACGATAAATCTGAATATTACTAAGGATTCAGATGAATCCTATGGAAGCTATTTGGCTCTGTAGTGTGCCAGGCAAAATTTCCAATAGAGAATGTGCTCTCTTTAGAAAGGGTTATAATCCTGATCCCACATTCCTCTCTCAAAAAAGGAAAAATCATCATGTATCCAAATATTCAATTTATCTATCTATCTGAAGGATAACTTCAGAAACTACCTGCATTCAACTGTATTTTTGTTTGTTAACACATGCATGGTCATAAATATGACTAGAAAGAGAAACTTGCCAAGCCTGAATAGTCATTCAGTCACTGCTACCATGTCAATAGCTGTGTGTAGCTTGAATAATACAACATTTTGTGTATGGAACAGTTTGGAGACCGCTATATTTATAATATGAATTAGCCTCATTTTTAATATGTCAGTTGTTCATTTAGGACTATGTCATTAAGAGGAAGTAAGTCAGGACTATGTGATCTTTAGGCACTGCTGCTGTGCCACTGGACACAGCAAACTTTATAAATCCCAGTAAACTGGTAGAGGTTTTTGTTGCATTTGCACAAATCACTTTCTGATACTTGGGGAGGCAGCATATTCAGTGATGATAAAGAATTCAGAGGAGATCTTCGATCATTGTGCCTTTTTAAGAATATTCTCTCATATGCTTGGAGTCCAGTCCAGTTCCTGGTTTAGAAGCAGGGAATCCATCTTCCTGCAAATATTCATCTCAGATATTTAGTGATTCAGACGTGGAAGGTGAATATATAGACTTAGAGATTCTAAGTTTATATAAACTGCTATTCTTCTAAGAATGTCCAGGTAGCCTTAAAGAGGACAGCACTGTGACCTAAGAAAAGTAAAATAATAAGATACTTGGACACTGGAGAGAAAAAATATACCAGAAAAATTTCCAGTTACTCAGAACTGCTAAAATGCATGAGTAAAACCCCTCCAGCTGATGATTCTGCATGTACTTAGGAAATATAAAGATTCTCCGGCTTTTGTGTAGATCATCAGACATTTGATGTTCTAAGTCACATGTCATTTGTAGCAATAAGGAGGGCAATTTCCATTTCATACAGTTCTGGTCAGGGTATTTCTATAGCTGTGTGTTTCACTTCATATAAAGTATGGCATTTAACAAGACACTAAGCGATATGTGTTAAGGACACTGCTAAACAGCTTCTCTAAAATCATTTGAATTGCATTTTTCTTGCTTACTGAATAAAAGGTATATTTGTAAGGTCTTTCTTTCTGTGAAGTTGTTTAGAGTGAATTTTCATGTCAAAATCAGGGTATTGGCTGCTTCGCTATATATCTTGGTGAAATTCCCTGCAGTATCATGAGCTTTGTCTGCCTCCATTCTGTGTGAATCAGGTTTCCTCTGGCTGATTTCTGCTATTTGCATTACAATAGGGCACAAAAGAGAGGGCCCAGTGTGTTCCAACCACAATAGTTTCCCTTTTTCTGCTGTTTCTTTGGCCTGAAATATACATTTCCTGATTTCAGCATTTCTGAGGGATTTTTTTAACAGTGATTATTCAGTTTGATTGCAATTTGGAGAGAGCTAATCTCTTCCACACATGCTCGCTCGCTCCTCCATGCACACATGGAGGATGGAATGCCTCGTAAATCCTTGCTGCTTATATTTGCTCTTGCTGTGACTTGAGTGAAACATTCAAGAAATGTCAGTTGTCTCGATTTTCTTTATGTGCTGTAGGTATAGAATCGTATAGGAAGGGAGGGCAGGCTTTGCAATTTGATACTAAGTGCTTCAAATTAAATGTAGACAATGGGAAATTATACAAATTCTCTAATAGCATTACTGGAGTGGTACGTTCAATCCATTTAGCACTTTCTGCAGTGACCACTGATTTGCGAGAGCTGGCAAGCTTTGTCTTTTTTTCCTCTCAGTAATTCTTGCTATTGATCTCAGAAGTCTGCCTCAGCTGAAGTAAATTGACATTTATATCACTAAAATATAAAATAAATAAAATAAAAATTGAGGGAGTTTATAGTCATGCCCTCAAGGGCAGCTGTATCAAATAATATAAAGGACTTTAATCTCACTGCTCAAACAGAGAGGAGAGAAAAGCCCCATTCAGCAAAGAGTTACTTTGTGCTGCCATGTGCAAGTTCTGTTATGCTAGGTGCTGTGATATTTTACTTAAGTCTCATTTAAGAAATTTAAATGTAAACAAACTCATGAAGAAAATCCAATTGAGCAAGATACAGTGGTTAATAAGGCCACGGGAATAATATCAATATCTAATTAAGCGTCACTAAGCTCCCTGAACATTCAATTTCAGTTTCTAAATGTTAACAGTAAAAGCCAAGTAAATGTTATTTGGATATTCTGAAAACTGTGCAGTAGACAAATGTGTGTGTATAAGCTAAGGATCCTGTGTGCAAATAATCAATTCTTCTGTTCCGCAGCCCGACTGGAACACCTAAATGTATTTATTTGGCTTGGGCTGAGGCAGAGTCAATCCTCAGGAGAGGTGTAGACAGCATTTTGCTGATAGGAAGGGCAGAAGTTTTTTATGGAAAACAAAATCTGAGGAAGAACACTTTGTGCTTAACAAAAAAAATCCATTTGATCTAGGATGGGATGTTACATTTTTAGTAAATGGTATAAAAAGCAAAAGGAAACAAAGACCTGGATTCATAGCAGTGCTGGAGCAGGAGTCTCTTATCCAGTAGTCAAGTTATCGGATCAGTCACCTTGGATGCTGGAGGCTATTTCAATTCTCTTTTTCTTGAGAAGGCTATAACATTGCCAGAGACATTAATTTATAGAGTATGTTGGAGTACGAGGAAAGAAAGATTGAGAGACAGTATTCCACCACATTGTAGAACTCAAGAAATTTTGTAGCAGGTGGTAAAGAGAGAAGTAGAAGACATAATAGAATTAGGTCTCCTGTGACATTGTATTTGGTCTTGTGAACTGCTCCTAAAATAGGACCAAATGAAGTGGTCAGCACTTCTAAGAATTTGGCTTCGAAAATAAACATGTGAAAGGATGTAAGGGCCTGGACCTAAATTCATAATTAGTTTGACCAGAAGAAGCAAAAGTTTATTAAATATCACTTGCCAATTGATTAATGGAATTCCAAGTTCTAACCAACATCCTCTCCTCAGGAATCTGCATTTAATATGATGCTGGTGTGTAGTTCATACCTGCATATATTGTATTTGTTTGTCAGATACAATGTATTTTCTCTGTTCTTTTCATCTATTTTTCTTTTGTCTGACAGTTTCTATCTGATTATTCTAATATCGACCTTTTATAAATTGTGGCAGTCCACTTCCCAGTATTTTATATAATGCCCTACAAATTTAACTCATATTTAGGTAGAGCCAGATTTTGAAGCCATCAGTCATATTGATGAGAAATTTAAGCCTGATTCAAAACCCATTCAATCCAATGAAAGAATTCTCATTTATTTCAGTGATTAGGCCCTTTCTTGCCTGAGCAGGTCAGCTGCCATCAGTGGGGCTACTCATGTGCACAATTCTGTACAAGCAATAGTGAGTGATTCACAACTGGCTCTGGTTATTTGTTCAGTCCAGATAAACTGATATTAAATTAGTATGAATGCACATGTGTGAATGTATTCCTGTTTACATGTGCACATCCAGTTTATGATACCACACCATTCTGTGTGTAGCAATGCTCATAAGCCATGGAAAAACAATCAGAATTTCCAAATTTACATCTATAAAATTTGAGCTGGAAAATTCCAATGCCAGATGTAATTCTAATTTTGTAGTGGCTCTAAATGCAGGGATGTATTAAAATAAAGATGACCAAGTAAGTGTCATCGAATGTATCCTCTAGCCGACTGGTAAAATCCAACATGGAGGATTTTCCTCCTTCAGGTATATGTAATTTTATACGGATATACAAATTCAACATAATCATCCTCTCTAAAAAATTTCAACTGATCTTCCTGTTCTTTCTTTTCCTTTGTTGTCTCATAAGAACTAGCAGTGAATTTGATAATGCTGTGCATAGATGGCTAGCTATTGTGATTTCAACTGCATTCATGCTTTACAGGAGAATGGGAAAGCATTTTATGAGTGGAAAAGCTTAAAGCGAGCAAGATGAATAAACAGATTTCATTTTGAGGGTTGGCAAACAAAAGGCTGAACATGGAGAAGAAAAAAAAAAGTCCTCTGTATTATATAAACTTGAATACATATACTGTCCACTAAGGAACTCTCCCTCCCTCCCAGGAAATTATATAATTTCTGTTCATTTATTTTTATTTTTATTTTTTTATTTCAGAAGATAAAAGCAATGGGGGATGCGGTGACATGGTCTAACCTCTAGCCATGGCTTAATATTAGATTCTGAATTCATGGATGTTTCTTTGGGATGATTGCCTTTGACCTCTGAAAATAAAAGGTGCATTGCAGCTCACCGTTTAGTTTATGGCTGTTAATAAAAGGGATCTTAGAAGAATGGTCATCTGTTCTGGGCACCTGACTGGAACGTGGGAGATATCAGCTGCCAGTTCTTGCATGACCTTGATTATTTTCACTGTTCCTTAATTCCCCTTCAGCAGAGCAATGGAACATTTCCTGATCTTTAGCCTTCTGCAGGTCTCTGACCTTTTTATAATCTATATGACATTTCAGTAATTTACTTGTTCATGATTAACTGATCTTCAGCCTCACAGCTTCTTCCTCTTTTCCATATATCTGTTCCCATCAATACAACATGGTGAGGCAATAATATTTTACCTCAAAGAAACCACAAAAATAACAGAGGAGCAATACGTCATAGCGATAGTGAAGAAACAGAGTTTATAAAAACCTATTTTTTCAGAATAGTCATATGAAATTTGTTGGTAGGAAAATAATCACTGGGAAACTATAGTCACAGGATATCAGAATGGTCACCCATGGAGTCCTGCAGGCGTTTGTGCTAGATTCTGTGTTACTGAATCTATTCATAATCTTGTAAAACATATCTCACTGCATAGTAAGATAATTTCATTTTCTGGTGATATTGAGTTATTCATGGCACATACTGACCAACTGCATAAAATTTGATGTTGATCAATAATAAAGCAATATATGTGGGGGAAAACAATCCCGACTTTTCATACATCATGGTGGGTTCTGAACTAGCAATTATTACTCAGGAAAGAGATCTGATGTTGTAACAGATGGGTCTATAAAAATGTCAGCTCAATGCTCCATGGAATTGCCAATGGAGCAAATGTAATGTTAGGGATTCTTGGGAAAAGAATAGCAGGTGAAACAAATGTAATTAGGCAGCCTTCTTGAATGCTACATGCATTCTGATTGCCGAAGGATATAGTAGAATCAGGAAAAATACAGAGAACGTGACAAGGACAATTAAAATTCTGGAACGTAACCTATATAAGAAATAGTTAAATAGCCCTTCAGACAGGGAGTGAGAAGACTGATGGGAAATATGACAGAGGGCTATAACATCATGGTGGCATAGAAACCATGAGCTAAGAATGATAGTTCATTAGTGCAGGACCTAGGAGGTATCAGACAAATGCAGCAGGAGGGGGCAACTCCAGAGCAAAGCAAAGGAGATAACCAGGTGCTGTGTGTAGGACTACAGTGCAGGATTTACTGGTGCAGAATTCTATGGACCCCAAAACTGTACTCAAACTTCAAGAAGTGGTAGGGCAAATCCGCGGTAAAAACTTCACCAGGCAGTTTGAACGTGAGATACCATCTCAAGCTCTGCATTCCTGAGCTTCAGGTTGCTGGCAGCAGAAAGGTGTTATCCTCTCCTGGACGCTCACCACTGGCCAGCTAGCAGCAGGATTAGTAACTGGGCTAGCTGAGCCTAGCATGGCCCTATTTGCGCTCTTAACCAAATCTTCTTTAAGCCGTTACAGAAACAAACAGAAGCTCTGTCTAACTGATACCATCCTTGTTGTTAAACTCCCTGTAGCTATTGTAGAGTTGTTTTTGGCAGCTCATTAAAACTGTTAAATCAAATAGAAAAACATTAATGAAGGTTTGTCCGTAAAACCATTGGGCAGTGTGACATACCACTACATGATGCTTGTTACTCTCTTTTAAAGGGAGAAAGAAACTCTTATTTACACATTTGTCCCCATTTTATACAAGAAACTAAACCAACACACTAAAATTGATTACCAATAGGCCATGGGATTACCCTGGAGCTCTGTGGCTTACTTTCTGGTTGTGTTAAATGTAGAAAACACATTCAATAGGAAGCACAGGGCTATTATGTGAAAATAATAGTTTCCCAGACAGACACATTTTGGGAGAGAAGATTTGCAGATCATATTACAATTTAACAGATCAGGTTGCACTTACCACCATTTACAGGAATTTAATTAGGGAAGCAGCAGATTGCCATAATTTTAGCCAGCAGCACCTAGGGAAGCTGGATTAATAAGGAAAAAAGTTGGTGAAAGTATTAATTGAAAAATATACCTCAGTGACACTGTCACAGCATGTGACATGGTTTCACTGTGAAAAGCTAGAAGCAGAAGAGGCAAAAAAGGTGATGAGCCATTAAAATGTGAGACAAATACATTGAGCAAAGAAAAGGGATATTTGTTGTTTTGCACTCAGTGAGTGTGTTAAACTAGAGGAAAATCTCTCAGCTGCGCATTAGACTTAGTAAAAATTTTTGAGCACAGAGTAATTTGAGTTTTCAACTGTCTTTTAAACAATAGTTCCAGACTTTTCATATCTGAGCCTTTTTTGAGAATTTTTCCAATATTCTGTAAGTCATTATGTCCCCCACACAGCAAGTGTTTGTCCACTAGACCTTACTGACTTGAGCACCATGACATATATCATCTATAATGATGGAGGGGGCCATCTCCAAGCATGTGGAGGACGAGAAGGTGATCAGGAGTAGTCAGCATGGCTTCACCAAGGGGAAATCATGCCTAACCAATCTGATAGCCTTCTATGATGGAATGACTGGCTGGGTAGATGAGGAGAGAGCAGTGGATATTGTCTACCTTGACTTCAGCAAGGCTTTTGACACTGTCTCCCATAACATCCTCATAGGGAAGCTCAGGAAGTGCAGGCTAGATGAGTGGACAGTGAGGTGGATTGAGAACTGGCTGAATGGCAGAGCTCAGAGAGTTGTGATCAGCGGTGCAGAGTCTAGTTGGAGGCCTGTAGCTAGCGGTGTCCCCCAGGGGTCAGTCCTGGGTCCAGTCTTGTTCAACTTCTTCATCAGTGACCTGGATGAAGGCACAGAGCGCACCCTCAGCAAGTTTGCCGATGATACAAAACTGGGAGGAGTGGCTGACACACCAGAGGGCTGTGCTGCCATTCAGAGAGACCTGGACAGGCTGGAGAGGTGGGCGGAGAGGAACCTCATGAAGTTCAACAAAGGCAAGTGCAGGGTCCTGCACCTGGGGAGGAATAACCCCATGCACCAGTACAGTTTGGGGGCTGACCTGCTGGAAAGCAGCTCTGCGGAGAAGGACCTGGGAGTGCTGGTGGACACCAAGTTAAGCACGAGGCAGCAATGTGCCCTTGTGGCCAAGAAGGCCAATGGTATCCTGGGGTGCATCAGAAAGAGTGTTGCCAGCCGGTCAAGGGAGGTGATTCTCCCCCTCTACTCAGCCCTGGTGAGGCCACATCTGGAGTACTGCGTCCAGTTCTGTGCTCCCCAGTGCAAGAGGGATGTGGCACTACTGGAGCAAGTCCAGCGAAGGGCTACAAAGATGATTAGGGGACTGGAGCATCTCTCTTATGAGGAAAGGCTGAGAGAGCTGGGCCTGTTTAGCCTGGAGAAGAGAAGGCTGAGAGGAGATCTTATCAACGTGTACAAGTATCTGAAGGGAGGGTGTCGAGAGGATGGGACCAGACTCTTTTCAGTGGTGCCGAGCGACAGGACGCGAGGCAACGGGCACAAACTGAAACACAGACACTTCCATCTGAACATGAGGAAAAACTTTTTCACTGTGAGGGTGACAGAGCACTGGAACAGGTTGCCCAGAGAGGTTGTGGAGTCTCCTTCTCTGGAGATATTCAAAACCCGCCTGGACGCAATCCTGTGCAATGTGCTCTAGGTGACGCTGCTTGAGCAGGGGGGTTGGACTAGATGATCTCCAGAGGTCCCTTCCAACCTCAACCATTCTGTGATTCTGTGATAATATGGTTGTATCTCAAAGGCTGGGAACCTTGCTTTCTCATAAAATTGTTTTTAAGAATAGGCAAGCTTGTCAGGAACCAACTTTTTACTTAAAAATATTTGTGGTCTTCAGACTCTATCCAAAAGCTTGTTTTCTTCTGTCCAATAATCAGCATTCTTAAGTAATAGCGAGTTCACTTATCTTCTGGTAGGGGACAGTTGTTTTGAAGAGGTTCAGGAGGAGAGTAAAGGAACTGGTAAGTCTATGAGGAGACTTGTTGCTGGTTTAAGCTGGGAGAGGAGGATTTTTAGGAGTGCTAAAAAGTATTATTGCATTCTGATGGATTGGTTTCCATTTGGATGAGTGGAAAAGAGTTCCATAAGAAAAATCTCCCAAAAAAGAAATTTGGAAATATTAATGAAAAAATCAATTCCCCAAACAAGATAAATTCTCAGGTCTGATAGCCTCCAAGGGCAATACAACATATGCCATCGACAGTTTCAGTGGAAACTAAATATTTCTCGGTTATGTTGGTTAAGCATTGAACCTGTTCCTTCTGTGCAGTTAACTCAGAGTATTGCCACAGCTCCCTCAAGGTTTCTCCATCATGGTCTGTCGCCCTTGCTATCACAACTGTATGGCTCCCAGGATGCAAATAGCTTGGATTCTGCTGAATCACAGGAGTTAATCTAGCATAGGAGTCCTGCTGTCAGAATAGGATAAGAACACAAGACACCCAAACAACAGCTCCCCTTTACCCTGACAGCACAGGCAAGTACAATATCAGGCTCATTGTCCCAGAAGAAAATGTGTCCGTACAAAGGAAAGTATGCGTACTGCAGTGAATCAATAGGAGATGCTTCATTTTGATTTTCTCATATGATTTTCAACTGAAACTTTAATAATTTCAGTTTCTTAATACAAAGAGGTCAAACAAAACTTTCCCAAAAAAGCTGTAACAATTACATTTTTTCTTGTAGAAAATGGCAACATGAACTCTGAGCACTATATATTTCAAGCTTCAGGAGGAGAGACCCTAAAATACTTAGTCATTTGTTTATTCTGAATTTGTTATGAACTGTATGTATTTAAAGATGAGAAGACATGCTTTTCTTGATAAAGAAGTATAACTAAAGAATAAGATAGATGTGAAGGCAGTTATATTTGATTCACACCAAATCTTAGCGACTTTTTAGCGATATCTGCGTTTTCCAGGAACAAAGTATGTACTATGTTTGCTGTATTACATTTGTGCTACTATAATAGAAAAGATATTCATCTGTATATAATGCCATTCGTCTTGTAATTCTCTTGTTAAAATATTGGTGAAAGGAGATGAGATTTTGCAAAATTTACAAGTATTTAAGATATTTTCTTTATAAAATTGTGAATTGGAGCCTGGGACTGTAATGCTTTTACATCTGCCACTGCCCATTATTACACTAGAGTATCTCATTCTTTTCTAGGAATACTTCAGAACTTAGTTATTATCATGTTGTCTAATTAGAAGAAAAATAAAGGATTAAGGCTATTAATTTTGGAGTTTTGCCCCCTACATTCTAACCTATGTTCTAACTCAAAATTAAATTCTAAATGTAGTTTGGTAACTTGTCTCAGGGGAAGTCATGTTTGTATTAAAAAGGCATTGTTTGATTTTCATTGATTGGTATAAGTCTGGCTTGAGTAAGATTAATTGCACTAGTTTCAGAAACAATAACTTGTTTTGGAAAATACAGGTTGATTATGAGCCATGGCTTAAAGGACAACATATAGATGTAATAAACATGAGAAATTAAGTCCAGTTCTTTTGTCTCACTATTGATTGGTTTAGGACACTCATCCAATTCCATTAAGTATTGGTGCAGGCAGTGTTTCTTTTTTTCTTTTCTTTTCTTTTTTTTTTTTTTACAAATTAAAATACAAAAACTTTGCATAAGAAAATTGATTCAGTTGAAAGTTTTTTTAGAAATTGGGGGAGGAGAAAATATAAATAATTAAAAAAATTCTTTAAGTAATTTCCTTTTATGAAAAGTGTGTTCACAGAACCAGCATAAGCATATGTCTAAAGTATAGCTAAGAGGATATTAGTAGAAATAGGAAGGATTTCTGTTATCAAAAATTTAAAACATAGATTTTTTTAAAACAAAGCTATCCCAGCTGGTTGAGCAGCAGTTGCAGGGATACAGTGAGAAAGAGTTCACTTCCCACGCAAGCCTCCATTACCCTGTCTCACTACTGCACCGGGTCAATGCGCATACCACCCCACCCAATAAAAGTATGACTTTTATTTTTCGACATGTTCTGAAAAACATGATCTCTTTCAAAACAATTAATTTTTTCAATATTCACTTGTTATTTTATTCAAAACATTTTATTTCCCGTCACATCACTCAAACTTCATGCCATCCCCCAGACACATTCCTGTTCACTTCTGTGGCATGTCTGACCTGTGCTCAGGAGGTGAGAAAAATATCTAAGAAAAGGAACTTCTTCAAAATATTACTCAGCTGTATCACTAGCCGTCTCATAAGAAATCACAGTAGATTGCACATACTTTGGGAATAGTTTTTTATTCTTTTTGCAGTAGGGAAGAAATGTTTTAATGTACATTATAATTTTTTGCAGATGGTAGTAAATGATGATTTTATATCCCTCTCTGTACAAGATTTGCTACCTGCATATTCAGCAGGAAATGGGATGGCAATAAAAGTAAATAAGATCACTTAGAAATCAATGGAGTAAACTGAAAACACAAGAGCATGATTCATTCAAGAAAGATAAGTAGTATTTTTATAAAATTCCTTCATACTTTATGCCTTTAAACTGTGGATTTCATGACATATGAATACCAATAAAGTAATCTCTTTATTTTTCTGAGTTGGTTCCCTTATGAAAGAAAGCAAATCTAAAGCGGGCGGGAAGGGTAATGGGCTAGTGTCTGTAATGAGGTATGTATTTGAAGCTCAGAAGAGTAAGGGATTATGTCTGGGCGGAAAGAAAACTTGGTAGGAAAATGAAAACAACAAAATTCCCCCAAAAGGCTGGATAACTTCAGAGTTCTTGACTATGAAGAACAAAACAAAGCTGAGTCACTGAATAGAGGAGAAAAAAAGATGAAAGAAATATGAAACTCCTACTCTACTCTGCTCTCCAAGATGCATGCAAAGAGAGGGGTTACTTTTGAATGCTAGAACAACTCAGTCTTACCTAAAATTACCCAGTGTTCCCTGACATTGTTCATTTTTAGCAGGGGCAAAAGCCTATAAATGGTTACACTGTGATTTGTGCAGATTAACCATGTTAGTTTACGGGAACTGAAACCAAACTTAACCTCCAACAAATGCCCATGGAAAGCAGAGCTGAACAAAATGCTAGGTGTTTTCATACATATTTTGTCAATTGCAATATATTTTTCCAGGATCATTTGAAATGATGTGGTTCATTTTCTCACTTTTTCATATTTGTTATAATTTCTCTTATGGAAACTGACGTTTTATTTTCTCCTTGATCAAATAAAAGCTCCATTTGTGTCTTTGCAGAGCTTGCTCTCATCCCAGAGTGGAGTAGTAGAGGTCAGGTGGTTTTGAACCTTTAGGAAGCCAACAAACAGGCAATGTTCAGCGTGGAAGGCAGACACTTTAGAAACAACTTATTTCCTCTGAACAGATGAAAATAGGGTTGCCAGTTTCAAAGAAAATTTAATCAGAGGTAGAAACTTTGCTTATATTTATGATCTTTATTTACCTTCTGTGTTGCCTGTTGCATGCTTCCTGGTTGTCAAAAGGAGGCTTTTCCCATTAATCATAGGAAAAAGTCCCACTTTTTCCAGTCTCTTTCTAGTCAGGCTTTTTTTTAGTTCTCCTTTTTTCATGATTTTCACCCCAGGCTTGTGCTTTCCCACGTGATGTCACTGTTATTTTTTGTGTCACATTTGGGAGAAGGAAATAGGGGAAATTCCAAGCTAAATTCCGGTGTTTTATAGCAATGAACCAGGTTATTTCAGAAAAACAAATAGGGTTGACAACAGAAACCAGCCATTATTCTAGAAAGGAGAGGAATAAACGGAGGAAGAAAGGTACTGGTATTCTTCACTTTAGAAAACTTGAAATCATTTTACTTATTCTCTTTAAATTGTAGCAGCAACGCAGTGAGCAACTCTTGTAAGAGAAATCACTATGTAATTGAGAGTGAGAGTGTAAAATATATCAATAGTATATATGAATAATTTCTTTCTGAAGTGGTCTGTGAAAGGAAGTTTCTCTCCTGGGACAGCATTCCAGGTGCTTGGTTTGTTTCTACCTTTGCCTATTCCTTTTCCAGGAAATCTGCAGAGACAGGAATTTTGCAAAGACGTTACATATATTTATAATATTACATGCTGTTGGAGCTCATTATGCTTTTCAAAGAGTTAAGCTCTCAAAACACTTTCTACTCTTATGCACTGTTTTCACTTGAGTGAGAAAATGATAAGCTTTTAGGAATCATCTACCTTTTATGTTGAATGTTCCCTATTTGCTAGCTGCTAAAAGGTGCTCTGTTTCTTTCCCCATTTCTAATTTTTAAAAAGTCTTATCTTTTTCCAGACTGTTTCAATAATAGCTGGTTTTGAATACTTGGCAGTGGCCTGAGAGTAAATCCTGCAGTGATGCAAATATGCATGTAATTTGATCAGAGAATAGACATGAAGTGGTAAGTCAAGGATCCCAAACCTTGCTCTTTGATCATTATTTAGTTGCTGTGAGATGAGGGAGACTGTGCATGACCTAGTCGACGTAGTACACCATGACAGGCCCTCCTCCAGTGTAGACCTCTCCCAAGAAAAGGCTTGCTCCTGACTTTCTTCCCAGTGCTCTCAGGCATCTGGAAGAGATTCTGCAGTTACAATGTTGTAACCCTTGGAGCAGAATCTGCCAAAGACCTTCAAGGGCAGAAAAAGGTCTGAAAAGAAAATCTTAGTGAATATTTCTGTAGTTCTCTGTGAAATGCTATACTGTAAACCAATAGTCTGCTGTTCTCTAGAGTATATTTTGCAAAAAAACTCTGCTGGCAAATAACAGTGATAGTATATGAACATCCCTCTTCAGAGTTAGGCTTTTGTTTGTTTGTTTGTTTGTTTTTTACCGAGAGTAGCCAGGTAAGAGTCAACCAAGAAACCAGATAACTTTAATATTAATAGCACAACATCGGGTGTGCCTGCATGGTTCTCTACAAGAGAAGATGGTCTATCACTGGTGTGTGACAGACATCTCTCCAAAACAGCCTCACTGCTGATGGCACTTCTCTAATGCTGTGAAGACATCCTGCAGGTCTGTAAGTACTGGTGGAGTACATGTATCTCTATTAATCTTCGTGTCCTGTCAAACTGAGCAGTTTTGTTACTATTAGCCACATAAGATGAGAATTTCAACATTAAACAAGGCTATTTTGATCCATTCTCATATTAAGAAACAAACCAGCATTCTTTTCTTGTGGAGAACATTTTTTTTAGGAGTGGAAAATAATCAGGTCAAAATACTATGATCACACATACATGGGGCACAGATTCCTCTAAAGGGAAATTCATAAACCAGTCATCAGCCCTCCAGTTTCAGCATTATTATTTGGAGACAACCCATCAGTGCTCTAGGACTCACTTTCACACCAGCCTTCAGCAGCAGTTCTTGCTTATTCCTGTAGGGCTCACTGAATCTCAGTAATTTTGTACTCTCTGTGTCCAGTGACATTTCTTAGTGCCGGAGAGGATAACCCTCTGTCATGAACCCACTGCAACTGTATCACAAGCCTACTGGATAACAGCATCACTACTGTGAACTGTATCCCAAGGTGCTCTTCCCTGGCATCCCAGGATGAGTCCCATGCCCCTGGGCAGTAGCTGCTCCAGGTCTGTGAGGTGATGGGGGAGAGCCTCCCCACTGCCTCTGGCCCAGGTGTCACCCCAGCCCCCCGGGCTGAGGCTCCCCTGAGACTCCCTCTGAGACTCTATGCAATCTCAGTCATGAAACCATAGGTTTAAATTTAAGAATACAAGTAGTATCTTGAAGCTAGCATGGTTCTCATGTTTAAAATAAGCACATGCTTAAATATCTTACTAAGGTGGTGTCTTTGTAAGCAAGTATCAGATTTTAGGTGGAATACTTTCTTTTAAGCCTGAATTTCTTTATTTTCAGGGTGAATTTGCCCATGATGATTTTTGCATTCATAAAACATACATGTTAGACAGCAGATGAGTAGGTTGGAGACACCTGCAAGCAGCAGATAAACAATATATTGTCTCTGTATTAGTCTGGGCATATGTGCACATATGTGTTACTGGGAGGGGTGATATTTGTGCTGTATAATTTTGGGAACTTTTGAAGAAGAGCTTGCAGCCCTTCTCCTCATCTAAGTGTTAAACTTTGTGTGTGCACATACACTGTGTGTGTGTGTGTGTGTGTTTCTGTATGTTCCAGGACTTTTTGTAGATTCATTCTCCTGTCAGGATGTTTTCAGAAAAGAAAGCAAAACAGATGCAGAAAATCAAGGGATGGAAAGATTTAATAACGAAAGCAGATATGTCACAAACATCCATTCACAATAGACATTAACTTAATAAATAATTTTGGACAGTTAAAATCTTTGCACGAAAAGTTCTGATCTGACTCAACAAAAACAGCCAACAAACATTACATTCTTTGTTAAAAACACTCTGAATCATTCTTATACGAATATCAAACACAATTATTCATTATGTAAAAGTCCTCTCAGTTACATATTTTAGTCAGTTATTTATAATATGAGTAGCTTTTAAATGATTACATTTAATTAGGTTTTAGCTGGTGATGGATTATATCTAACTAGCAGGTAAACTCTCTAAAATGATGCCATTGTGCTGCTTTTCTAGTATGTGTATGTTCTTGGGTGTTATCAACCCTGGATAATAACTGTCAAAAGACAATTAAAAAAAAAAAAGACTTTTATTTAATCACAATAATCATTATTTTGTTTTGTCCTTGGAAAAATGTTGCCATCTTTCATTTGAAATATTTGAACAATTTGTTCGTCTCATTTGGGCCATTTTGCGTTCCATAGTTATCCTCTGAGGTCTTAAAAGGTTACTTAATTTCAGATTAAAGGCACGCATGTTTCAAAGTGTAGCTTGATTAGTTGAATTATGTGGGATTATTTATTATGGGTTAAATTTTGGTCTACACATTTCACGTGGCTTTAAGCAGTTTCTTTCAGGTATTACTACTTATTCTATATTTTCTCCTCATAGAGGAATAAAATTTGCTACTATTGATTAAACGAGTTGTTCCATGCAAATTACAGTATTTCATTTTTGTTATTTCCATCGATGTCAAGAAGTAGAAATGTAGTATTTCCATCATTTACTTCCAAATTAATGTTACATTCCAAATACTTCCTGAACTCTGTCATATATCACAGGAACCTATGGCTGGAGCCCTGGGCTGGCATCACCAAATCCAGATTCAGGTCAAGAGACCATATAATTAGACATTTATTTAGTCCATAAAAATCCACTCTTCACCTCCACAAAACAGTCCTCAAACACACATTAGTACAAAACCCAAAAGCTACAGAGTAAAAGAAAAAAAAAAAAAGCGAGCAAATGAAGAAAACAATAAAGATTAAGGATTTTATTATGTCTGTGCCAAGGAGGAGGAGGACTTGGTCAGGTGAAAATGACATTTGTGGATCTAGCAGGGGCAAAAGAAACTTGTAGCTATTTGTCCTCATGCCCTATTTCCCCATGATAGGGCTGAGAACTCCTGCAGCTGGTTTTGGTATTCAGATCTGTCTTAGAGTTAAATATATCTTGTCATTCTCCTGTATCACTTTTATAATTTACCATTTTTATGTAAGGAGAGGAAAAACAGAACATGAAAAGCAAAGAATGTGTAAAGTCTGGCATGACAAAATAGATGTAAATTTGAGATTTCAACATGCATTTAAGCTAACTGTTTAGCATAAGCTCCATAGTATTTTATTCTGGCTGTATAGGGCCACATCCTCATCTGCTGTAATAGTGTAGTCAAGCACCTCAATTTGTATCAGCTGAACATCTGTTCTGCAGTCAACATTTTTCACCTGAGGAGTAATTTACATAGTCCCACTCACTGAGTATTTGACAATGAGAGTTTTGGTTACATGCAGGTTGCAGGATTAGGCCCCATTTGGATGAAAAGTGGAACTTTAAAGTGTACAGCTTTACTATCTGCCAGGTGGTTTTCAGGGTCTTACCATTATTTTATATGTTATTGAGTGGTGCATTCTCTTTCTTTTTGTCTTTGAGTATATATTAGGCAGCTGTTTTTCCAACTGTCTGCAAATTGATAAACAAAATTCAAGGGTCTGCTGGAGAGCTATGAAACTATTCAGAGACATATTTATTCTGCTCAGTATAATAACTGTGCTCAGTATTAGCATAAATGCTCTTCAGTAGCATATCCATAGATAATCGTTTCATTTCAAGCCTCCCACATTTTCCAGTCCCCATTATTTTTATAACTAAAATAATTGTATGCCTGTTATCTTTCTGTCTTTTTCATAAATCTCTCATATAAAATCCTGTGATAGCTGAATAATTGAAGGAAACATGGGTAATCAAAAAGATGACGACGGGGAAAAAAGGGTACTTTTTATTATATATGAAATCATACTTTAAAAAGCCCTCATTAAAAACGCCCATATGTTCACACCATTCTTCCAGAAGCTGGCTTCAGTGGAGAGTCACCAGGAGCAAAGCCTGCCTTTCAAAAGGTGGGGTGGGCAGTGATATCAGCTACGAGCATGGATGGTGCTAAAGCTATTTGCAACCTCTCAACTTAAGGATTTCTCATTTTGTCAAGTTTTGTGCAAGGGAGGTTAGAAATTGGCAAGGTACCTAATTAGAAAGTGTAACACGTTGTCTCAGCCTTCAAGAGGACACACAGAAATTAAGCAAAGGTCAGTGTTTATTTTCTACAGATTTTTTTGACAGTTTCCAAGTACACTACCAATCCAAGAGAAAATGCGACAAAAATGAGCTAGTGCGTTGCACTGGGGGAAACTCTGAAGCAGTGTCTTATACTCTGCAAGTTTACAAACACTTCTGCTGCCAAGGTAGTTAGAAGTTGGTTATGGCAGTAACCGTTTGCATGGGCTGCTACAGGGGAAGCAGGTCGCTCAGCTGCTGGGTGTGTTAAGTGAGTACAAGTCTAGTATGGAATGTGTTACTTGTCCTGAAGTAGGTACTAAAGGAAAGGCAGGGCATGCTGTCCCCATTCTTTACCCCAAATATTACTCCAGAGTCTTACTAAAGTGAAGACTGGAGAACAAAAGAAATTCCTGAAGTTCCTCTTGAAGAAGGAGAATTTACAATGAGTGTACAGACTCTTCTCATGAGTTATGTACTAAGGCTATTTTTGTCACTATTCTTTGCCCCCTTTTTTTTATCACCAGTAAAAGGCTTTAGTACTACTTGTCTGCTGGACATTATAGACGTTTAGGCATTGAAAGACAGCTTTCCATTAGAGGAAAAATTAGTGTGTTTATGCATGTGCAGTAATCCTGAAAGGAGATCATCGAAAAAAAACTTACAAGGAGAGCCATGTTTTCAAGGATCTCTGTACTGTAATGTTTGGCTGCGGTAATTGTTCTTAAGGTAATTAAATTCTAATTAGATCTCAAGACAGGGAAAAAGCTTTTACACAACTCTTTCTGCTCTGAAACCCATATACGGGACATAATTCCAAATTAAAACATCTATGGAAACATCCTAGATTTCAAAATTTGCCTCCTGCCTTAATTTACTGTTTTATAAGAGTCATCTTTTTGTCTGTCTGTGTTGAAAACCGTATCTATGGAGCATCTTCCTATATGCCATGCTTCAGCATCCAGCCCCAGTGTTCTTTCATGCAGAGCCTATTTCCACTGAAAATCCATTTATCCACTGCTATAAGTTGTGGCATGTAAATTTATCTGTTTCTTGTTGTAAACTTTTCTGTTTTCTTTTCTGTTTTCTGGACATATTTTTAGCTGTGGTGTGAAAGCTTACACATGTTAATCTAAGCTGAAATTAAATGATTATTGGAAACACATGAACAAATATATAGTCAATTTTATGACGTGGCTCTTACAATAGAATTTCTGTGGCTTCTGTGCAGGACGGTGAGGTTATTCCCTGAAGTTGAAAAAGCTTTTTTTCCATAATTTTAAGTTTTTATGTGAAGTTACAAAGTAATGAAATAGGTGAATATAAATTATCTTGAAATGACAGTTCTACCACTTCTACAGCTAATGGAATTTGTATTTTCCAGAACTGACCTAAAGCTGTCTTTTTTAATGCAAACTGTGAAAAAAAAAAATCAATGTAGATGGTTGGTGGCAATGTTAATCTGAAGATGAAAAAACAAAGCATATTTTACTACAGAATAATGTGTGTTTAGTGCCTCATATTTATGGTCTAAACTTTCAGCTTATGGTTCATCTCTGGTTAACTTCATTTGGTATTAAACTAGGTATTTGTGAAAAATGACCTGGTATGGTAGATAGCTCCTACTGTGGTCAACTTTATATGCTGAGCAGGATCATATCTGAAAAAAAAAAAAAAGGGGATAGGAATTGCTTATCAAAAATTAATGCATCGCTAAGAATTTTTCATAATGCTTCATTTATGAATGCTTCATTTCATGAATGTGTTGTCAGAGGTTAATGCTATGAGGGCTATGACTTGGATGAGGAAAGCTGCTGGTTTTAATGATTTGACATGATAAGCATGTAGTTCTAATTTCTGATACGAATGTAAATTCAGAGTAATTGCACTGATTTTAAAGGAATGACTGAAGACTCAAAACTATGTAAATGAAAACAGAATTTGTTCTCTTGCAGTATAAATTGAGGCTAACTTAGCTGATGGTCATGATGTAACTGAGTAATTCTGCCCTACAAGAAAAAATCAAGAATTTTAGATCACTGTATGGAGCTCACCTGTTTTTCTCTGCTCTGAGTGAGGCGCTGCCACTTCTGTGGTTGTTTCCTCTTTAGTCCAGATCTTGGGGAATGTGCTCTGCTCCGTCATTGGGCATGGGGCAGAAAACCACAGCGAGAGCCAGGACACAGGATCTTTGGGTGGGCGGCTGTCCTTGCCCTTCTCTGTGGTGGGCAAAGACCATGGAGCCTTGCTTTGCTGTGCACAACTTGGGCTGCCAAAACATAGTATAGGAGGATCCCTTCAGGGAGTTTTCCTGAGCAGGCTTTTTTGCAGGAGGTGACCTGGAATTAGACAAGTACTGTAAGGTGAAATAAGTAACTTCTGTTACAGCTACCAGAACAATATATTATCATAACTATATAATAATAGGCATGCTAATATATATATGGTAATATTGTATATAATATATATTAATATATAATCATAATGAAAATAGTTTCCTCCTACTTCCTTAGAATAAGTTGCTCTGTATTTTTATGTTCTTTAGGATTCTATAGATATCTTTTTCATCCTTATTTTAGAAAAAGTAACTGCAAGAGGTTAATCATGATTCCTATGATGTCTTCTTATTTTTTCTTTTATTATTTACACTTGAAGTTTGCTGTTTGTGGATAAATAAATTATGTTGCATGTCTTCCAGGGAAACATAATATTAGAAAGCGAACAAAAATTAACTGTCCAGAAAGGCAGATGTTGCCAGGACAAAAGTAATAGTTTGCTTCAGGACAGAAGTCCTACTTCTATTTAGCAGAGTTTTTTCACTGTCACTTTTCCAACAATGCATGTGTATTACAGGAAATCCTATCCCTTAAATCTGCCTTTGTTAGCTGAACTGTTTGTTTCACTTTCAATGTAAGATTAATTGTACAAATGGTCTTTACTTCCCTAATATATCTGGGGGGTTTTTTGAAGTGAGGTTTTTTTTGTTCTTTCATTTGTTTTCTGATTTCAAACTTACCTTTTTACTTCTGCCACTATGAAAATATTTTCTTCTGTCTATATTGCAAGATGTTAGTGCTTTTAGGTATAGCGCTACCTGTTATAGTCGTTTTTCTAACGATTCTTAGATTAAAGAAGTATATCGTATAGCAAGCTGAAAGGTGTATAAATGCACTTTAAAATCTTGGGATACAAGGAAGTGACCCTTTCTGGAGATTTTAATCATTAGTAACCCTTGTGGTTTCTAAAATTTTCTCTTTGAAAATTCTGCTCAATTTTATGTTCAAATGGTTGACGTTAAAGTTATGTGTATTATAACTATTTCAGATTTTCCCAAAGATGGATCATTACACAGAACTTCAAAAGCTGTAAATTGTGTAGCCTGGCCACAGCAACAGAAGTGACAGGCAAAGGGCCTTTCAGTGATCTGTCCAAAGTCATCTGAAAATAACAAGAGAGTTTATCAAAGCTAGTGCTGAAAGAGGCTGGACAAGCTGAGAGTCAAATTCGACAAAATGCTGAGCTTTGCTCCTAAGAGATGCTGAGAGTCCTTCCTTCCTAATAAGTCACGCAAAAAGAATTTAAGGGCATTTGACATGGGTGCTCCGCTCCAGGCTAGCAATCAGTACCTGCCAGCATTAGGATCTTTATATTCTCAGTTACTCAGAGCTGCCTATAGAAAATATTAGCATTCTCTAAAGAGAAAAACTTGAGAACCTACATTATGCTGCAGTACCATCTAAAAAACCCAGTTCTCTTGTCTTCTGATACACCTGTTTCCTTTGGTTTATGAAGTATTACATTTTAACAATGACTCACATTTTTAAAACAGTACTCAGAATGTTTTTTTTCCTTACTGAAATATAATTTAAAGTCTTAGTCTTTTCTATCATTAATAGGACCACGCTAAGACATAACATGTCATAGCAGTGCCCTAAAGGTTTATCGTTCATATCTCTGTTTTTCTTCTTGGCACTGTAATTGCAGAGCTAAAGAAAGTTTTTTGTTGTTGTTGTGTCTAAGAAATCCAGCAACCATCCCCAATCATTAATTTTATCTAGCCTGTAGTCTCTTTAAAAATCTAATGACTTCTGCACATTTGGAAAAAAAAATTCCCACTTTGGGTTGTAGATTAATCTTTTTTTATGCTAAGGTATTTATCTGGAAAGAATCTGATTCAGATATAATACTGGATACATAAATAAAGAACATATGCAAAGGAAGTTTAGGTCTCGGAGGAAACGAAAGCCTACATATTCACTTTTACTGATCTCCCACAGACACGCTAAGTGCCAGGGGCATATCGGAGATCTATTGCTTGTCCGGCTCAGTGCGAGGCAGCACTGTCCTAAATCCCAGAAGCTCATGTTGCGGGTTATCCCTTTGGTGCAATTGATATCCCACCTTTCTGCTCTGAAAAATCAGTTCTACCTGTGCTTCATGTTCAGAGAAAGAGCTAGGAAACATCTGAATTGTAAATTTAATGAACTGGAATGGTTAGAGATTTGTAGGCCTATAAAATACTCTACTTCCCACTGCCAGAGTAAGAGCTCACCAAGGTAAGATAATTAATGGAAGCTACTTTGCTGCCTTAAAAATATATGAACGCACTATGACAGAGACTGATAAATGTTGGAAATGGAATTCTGAATCATTCCTGTTGTTAATTAATACTTGATTATTATCGGCTATCTCATCTATTTATAGCCTATGAAATTTATAGATTTATTGCGCATTATATCTCAAACATAGCAATATTACAGATTATTATTCTTTTTCTTTTTTAACAATGCAATGTTGCTGATTTAGGCCACGCTTGTATTTCATACCTTTGTTAATACTGTTTGTCACAAAATAGGAAGTGTCCTTGTGATGCAAGTTAAATCTGTTCCCCAGAAATCCAGCTTTCCAGAGTTCTCTACATTTGCCTGTGTTTCTTTCCAGAGGGAGCTTTATTTCAGTGGAAACAGGGTTAAATCAATGCTAATGACTCTTTGCAAATCCTGTCCAAATTATATATTTATTTTTCTTACTGTGAAAAGAGAGCTCTATGTATGATAAAAAATGGACAGTACTACTAAGCCATATCATGTCAGCAGTTTTCAACCACTGAAATTAGTGGGGAATTTAGCCGTAAAACCAGTGACCAAACTGTGTTCTGCTATTTCTAACTGCACCTGACAGTTTCCAGAGACCACAGTCATGTTCCACCCCCCATTGTTACTGTCTACAATAGCAGATGTGGTCCCTACCCTTAACTGCTTCGTCCATATAAATACAGCAATTTAGAAGTTTCTTCAGAATATGCATTTATAGGTTCTATTCTCTTGTGACTCTGGAGAAATGATAGGTAATCTGTTGCACAAAAGATAAGCTTTAGGTTCCCCGGATTTTTACCTTCTTTTCTAAACACAAAACTTGAAAGAATTATGAGAGTAACTGAGCATAGAACCGAACATGTTAGGGATAATTGTTTCACTTTATGCCTTGCATGGATAGTCTAGGGGGAATAGTTTTTGTGATCTGAAAATATAAAGACTTGTGCTCTTAGAGGGCAAGCAGAAATATCAAAAACTGCATGATTAAGAAGTCAAGGTCTCATTTTCAAAAACGACTTTGAGCAAGATATACAAAAATGGCAAATTATATAGATAGGGAAGAATTATATAGAATATAATTATATAGAATAGGGAAGAAAGGGAGCAACTATTTATCATTGTCTTTAACAGCAGATAGGTTTCTAAAATTTTCTTCTGGTACTTATATGCTCCTTTGGGTTTTAAGAAAACATTGCAAACTTAGCCTTGGATCAATTAAAAAAAATGGGTTTTACATTTCTAATGGTCTTAAATATTTTTGGAAGTGTTACCTGGTGACTCAGTTTCCGGTTATGCAAATGTTTACATTTGTTATTGCTTCATGCCCATATGCATAGGAATTTCATGTGTATGAAGGAAGGAGAGAGATCAAGGGAGAAAATATGGGGGGAAGGAGAAGGGACAATATTGTCTGGGTGAGTCATAAATTATTCAACAGGGCTGATATTTAATCTCAGAGCTGAAGTACATAATTCACAAACAATAGACAAGCCGGAATATATTATCTAAAAATACTTCTTGAACAATTTTGAAAAACAAACATTTGTAAAAATCAAAATCTATTTGTGGTTGAGTCCAACAGCCAAGGTTGAAGCAGGAAAGAAAGGCCTGTGGGATGATGTAGGACAACGTTATGATGAGTTTGTGCAGAAAAATAAATAGAACCCCACAGTGTCAGGAAACTCAGGTTGCACAGCACAGTGAGGGAAGCAAGGAAGAGTGAATGGACTGATGGAGCACAGCCAGCCCCCTGAAAGAGCTCCGGGTCGGGGTGTCTGGGCCTGGGTGCGCTCTTTGGGCTAGGCACTGCCTGTGAGGCTGCGCCTTGGGTATTTTTCTACCTCTGCTTTTCCCTTGCGAGGGGCCCCCTTGCTTCTGTTGCTTCCTTCGATACTGCTCGCTGCCTTTAGTTTCCTCCTTTCATTTCTCTTCACTTCAGGGAGAACAGTTTTTGCTGCTGTTCTTTTACTTTTACTCTCCACCAAAATTAACAGGCCATGAGAAGGAGACGTGAAAAGTTCACATACAAAGATTTTCTCTGAAATGTGCCTTCTCGCACTGTCCTCTCTCCACTTCCTCCGACACGCACAGATGGAGGTGATAGGATTCAGAAGTGCAGTTTTCCTAGAGCCAGACTGAGGAGGGGCTTCCCTAAGTGCAGGATAATGGTTTTGTAGCTTCCACATGTGAGAAGCAGCATTCATGGTGCTAAGTTCATGGCATTGCAGCTTACACTAGTTTTGCCCAACTTTACTTGCCTTTCATCTGTACGTTCTGGTTAAACATGATGCTTATAAATCAGCAGGAATCTACACAAACAGGAAGAGACAGGTTGTCACCTTCTCATGAATTTACTGTCTCCTGATAGGTGAGAGATTGAAAATAAATATAGCAAGTAGTATAGCACTTAGTAGTAATTAATACAGTCTGAAGCCAAAAGCTGTAGTAAACTGATAAGGGAAGCACAATACAGAAGAAGAAATCTATACCTAAATTTGCTAATATAAGGAATCTAAGGAGTTTTTCAAGTACATGAAGTATAAAAGGAATTTTAATAGTGGTGTTAGTATCTAATGGTGGGCTGAAATGATCAGAAATAATGCCAAGAAGGCAAAAAAAGCTTAATAAATATCTTTGATCTACATTTGAGAAAAAGCCAGAAATGGTAATTTTCTCATGATGACAAACAGGCTTTCTGTTCCAAGGGAAAATAAAGAGAGTGTTGAATATTGCCTAAAATCTGCAGGTCTGATGAGAGAATCACTGGTGAGATCACTTGATAAATTGAACCCAAACAAGTAGGGTGAAATTTAATAAGGCTAAATGAATATGTTAACCTTACATATGTGTGGGGGGTGATTTTGGTAAGCTGTGAATTTGAAAATGATGTGTTATAGATAATCAAGTGAATAGAAGAGGCCAATGTGATGCTATAGCTAAAATACCTTTCTGGTATCTCTGCCGCTTGAGTGCTGTCTCCAGTACTGGTGCATCAAAAACCACAAATGAGAAAACAAAAAGGATGCTGACAAACTGGAGAGTCTCCAGAGGAGAGCCTGGTAAGAGGATAGTAAGATATGTATTACAGTGAGATTCCAGGAGCTACTGAGCTTAATCATCAAAAAAGGAAGTGAGAAAGTTCACAGCCTGACTTTCAGTAATGGAAACAGTAATTTAATATCAAAGATTTTACAAGACCTGCTGACAGAACACTGAAACTAGACAAATTCAGAATAGAAATAAGGCTCAGGTATTTACCAACAGGAAGTAATTTATCATCATGATAGAGTTTCCACTGCTGGAAATCAGAACTGTACCTTTTTCTTTGTGTTTTTGTTCCATTCAGCAGAAGCTTACAGTCTGTTTTACAGAATAGATCACATAAAATTATTTCCAGGTTCCCTTCTTTTAAATCTATGCATCTACAAAACTCAAACTTCAACAGCTTGTACTCGGACAGTATTGGTATAACAGTATTTTGTAGCATATTGTCTTTTTGTGTGTATTTTATTAACTAGTACGTCTGGGAGCTTGCTAATTAATTGACACTGGCCCTTCTTAAAACTTGTGAAATCCACTAAACCTCCTGGGAACTCAGAAACAAGATTGTAGAGCTGGCTGAGACCAAATTTCAGTTCAACAAACATGGCTGGCAAAGCCTTGAAACTGTTAGTAAAGTTGTGTCCCACGGAAATTACTGGGTTGCTGATAAAAATAACATAACATTTTCAATACAAAATATATGTGCCATTACAATCATGATAAATGCCTCATAAGCTACAGATTTTGGAAGCTCAGAAAGCTGCTGAATGATATTGTCAGTTTTAGTGTTTCTCTTGACTAGTGGGATAAATAGCCTACATTTCAGTTCTCTGGCATCACCATCTTTCTTTTTACTTTCAAAGATAAAATGTTGGCTCCCAAATGAAAATTTTCATTTAAAGACATATAAAATATTTTTTAATATAAATTGCATTATATTTTAGATATAACAAAGGAGAAAAAAATATCAGAATCAAAAGCTTTTTTTCAGATATGGAAATCTCTTTCTGAAAAAAATTTTGAATTTTCAAAAATATTTTTCTTTTGTTTGGCACAAACAATCTGATAAAGGTATAAATAATTTGTAAAATATTTTGGTGTCACTGACGTTCTTGCATTTTGAGCCTGCCTTTTGCTTGAAGACTTCAATAACAATGAAGCTGACTCTACTCTTAATTTGACAAGAGATTGATGAGTTTTGCTGTTACTGAAGAGTAATGAAGCTGGCAATGATATATGCTACTCCAGTTAGCAGCTGCCAGGTTTGGAGTCACTTGAGAATTTTGCAGCTCAGAGTGGATTGTCACCAGAAAATTTTGATTATGGTTTTCAAGACCTGTAAACACTCCACAAGTGAAGCTGAGGGGCTGCTAGGACTTTTAAACTTATTGTTTTACGACAATGATTTCCCAATAGTGGCTTTCGAAAAGCCAGAGGGTGTCCTGACGATCTAAGAAGTTTCCTAGAGCTGGGTCTAGCCTTCAAATAGGCCTCACCAAGGTATGCATAGCTCACGCTTCCACTGCAGCACCCAGAGAGGGACCTCGGGGGAAAAGAAAGCCCTGGGTCTTCAGGGCAAGAGAGACTGGATGAGGATCTTGGAGCCTTGAAAGCCTGTCAGACCAGGTGCTTTAAAGCCCTGAGTCCAGTTATGCTAGGCGCCCTAGAAGCCCAAGGCAAGTTGGACAGGAAACCAGATAGTCTTAAATTCTGTGGAGGGTCCAGAGTTTGTTTTGTAAATCATTTCACTGTCAATAAAATATAAACAAAACAAAGATAATGAAAACTTGGCACAAGTTTTCTCATGGATTCCTTTTATTAGTATTCTGAGATTCCATTGTTTATAGCATGTAATAATTTCCTGTTGTTGCTGCTCACGTTTGTGTGTGGCGTATAAACAGACACCAAAGGACTCTTTGGAGAACTGTGTGGAATCAGTTTAGTAGGTTAGATATAAAAAGCTGATGATTTATTTTACTAAAGTTTATATTTAAAGTTGTCCTTTGCAGGAAAACACAAATTGGTCTTCAGTTTGTGCCTGATAAGAAGGGAGTGATTTTCTGATTATAGTCTCAGGTATGTGGCCATTTCAAAATCCAGCTATCTGAAATTAAAAACAAAGCAATTTTTTTCTGAGCTATAATATTTTTAACTCCCTTGTTATTGCTTCACACAACTAAATGGAAATGTACTGTCTAGCAATGGAAATTCAGGTAGTTGTTCTCGTTGCTATGACTACTTCAAACTATAAAAGTTTCTGTAGGTGGCACTTAAAACTCATTTCTTGCATACTCTGGATACAGATCAACAGAAATGATAACCAGAGAAAGTAAAAGCTGAAGAGCAAAATGCCTTGCGTGAGATCTATTTTTTCATTACCACTACAAATGGCATTTATTGATTTACCTGGTTTTCTAGCTTGATTTCTGTAAAATCAAATCACACTTAAATTGGATTTAGATATATCTTCAGAATAAGCTGTGTTTGGTTAAATAAATAATACAGAAAAATGACCAAGAATAGAAACCCAGAACATGAAAAATCAGATAACATTGCAAAAAACTCATTATTTCAAGATATTCTTTTGGTTCACAGCATACAGGGCGGCTAATGCACCAACTGATTTCTGTTCTCTTACAGCAAAATTACTATTTAGTTTTGATAGCAACAAAGCTTTAAATTTGTTTTAACTGGACACACCACTAGCAATTTTTCTTTTTCCTAAAAATGTCAAATGAAAGGCAGAAGAGAAAATTAACCTTTGCATAAGAACTTGCTGTTCATTTGAATTTTATAGTGTGTGCTCATTCAAGTTTTCAGATTGATAAATAACCAATTAGAAATGCTACACTTCTTTTGCTCTTTGTGTTAAATGTGATTTGCAAGCTTAATAAAAGAGAAAGTAATTATATTGACTATCGATATCAATGCATTTGTGAGCTGCCAACAGCAGAGAATTTAAAATGAACAGGGTTTCCTCCACTGGTAAAGCAACACCCTCTCTAAGGTGGCTTCCATGGCATAAAAGTGATTTCCTGGGCAATTTAGTACAGACAAGTAACTTCCACTAGATTTCAGCAGATATAGTGCATTTTGCTGGTGGCTCATTCAAATCAGGTTTCTGCCACAGAAGAAATAGCATGAGATCCTTGGAGAGCTACAATGGAGCCTTTATGGCCTTGCTGATAATGGGAAGAGGGTGACATCTTTGGTGCTAAATCCATCCGTTACTGTTAGCCCTAATGGCAGAAACGTGTGGATATCCAGCTTAGACTGGGCTTCAATGCAGATCAGAAATAAGTGAGAACATTCACTGAAATTCCCCTGTCTGTCCCACAGAAATCCACAGCCGTGTGACGTATCGCACAGGCACCCTGGTCAATTTTGTTTTGTTTTCCTGGTTAGTCTGAAACACATAGAAGAATAGTTCAAAAGCAATGATTGTAAGAAAGAACAATTGGTCCTACGCTGCTATAGGGATAAAGCATTTAGAAGAAGAGTATAGAAAACAAACATCACGATGCCAAAAATTTGTGTATGGCCACAAATATACCAGTATTTACCAATATATTCTGTAATCCATAGCCAATATATTTTCCAAAATGCATGCTAGAAATTACTGTAACTACCTTTTGAAACTAAACAACGAACAATCAGTTCTTGTATAGAAAATACCATAGCTCTGTCTATAATGCTCTAAAGGATAGCACAGACAAGCATACTCTGGTCTCCTGCTTTCCACAATTCAGACAGAAGCAATGCTAAGTACTGAAATGCCCTTCTGGATATTGAGAGTGTAATGTAATCTTCTGTAGATGAGGCAGATGGGTAGCGGGATTCATAGCTCAGCTGTCGATTTGTTGTGCGAGTTAGTTTGTCATCTGTAAAATGGATGAATCTGATCACACAATACTTAATCTCACATGCATGTTGCAGAGCATAATTAAAGTTTGTAAACTTCTTTGAGAGCCTCTGATGAATAGTGCCATATAATGCAAAGTCATTATACTAATTATGGGAATTATTATTACCAAAGTGCATCTCAATTCTCTGAACATCAGAAGCACTAAATTCTTTATTGCCATAATTGTACTCTGGTTTAAATTTGACTGCCTCTATAAAAGGAATTGTCTTTAAGAGCAGAAAGAATTTTGGTCCAAGGAAAAAATGTAAGTGACGTTATTTATATAGCGAGCCTGATAATGAGTATGAAAGCATTTTAGAAAATGTCAGGATGATGAAAGTGCTGGGTTTCTTCTCTGGACTTTATCCACATCTATCTAAAAGGAGGTTTTGCTTGTTTTTAATACTGTTTTCAATTCCCTTAGAATAAAAAGGAGTGTCCAGTTCTGTAGGGTTTAATTACAAAGCCTGAAAAATTACAGGCCAAGATGACTACTTTAAAGCAAGATACTATGGCAAATTTATTCTATATGACATGGTTAAATATCTGTTGTGATGGTGTTGATTTCTGTAGAAAAACATTACAATCAGCATAGTGTGATCTGAATAATACCTAAGATTCTGATAATTTGGGTAGAATTTTTAGTATCTATGTGCAAAGTGAGGTAGTACTTGGAACTTTCAGCTTAGCCCGAATAATCATTCTGCTCTGTTTTTTCCTTTATTCTCTTATGTATTGTTTAATATCACTTAAAGGAATGTGTTTGCTTGAATGCCTTCCTCTGCAATGGCATATTAAGCAGTCACCTTTCACAGTATTAAAACAGCTTCTTTTGTTTGTGTGTTTGTATTTTTCATCATTTGTGGGGTTTAGGGGATAGTGGGAAATAGTTGCCACAGCAACTGATATATTTTTACAAATGTATGTTTACTTTCATTGCAAGTTCAGCTTGACAGGAACATTTTTCCTTTTGATTGATTGACTTTACAAAACCACAACTAATTACAAAACCAATTCTCTTCTGGTGTCCTGAAGGTTAATACAAAATTCAGACAGCTAGGGAGTTTATGTGGTTATGCAAGAAAAATGTTGTTTCAGAGGATGGAAAAAGCAACCCCTCTGTTTTTTCACATAAAAATCTTAAATTTTAAAATTATGTGTAGCTGTCAGGTTTATAAAATACCCATGAGACCTACAGAAAAAAGAATCTCCTTTTCTTCTTTTTCCCTTCAACCGGTTCTCCAGAGAATATCCAACAGCCAAAATATTTTATTAGTGTTCACTATTTTCTTTTCAGCCCAATAGATTTGAGTTCCCTCTTTAGGAGGGCATTTAGATTATATTGAATATACTGAGCTAATCACAGGTTTTTGCTCTTGGTTTTCAGGCAATGACTTTTTTGAATATTGGAGAAGATGTTTAGCAGAGTAAATCAGCCAAAGTCCATCAGCGTACACCAGCTTAACTGGCATACAAAGATTTCAGATGTCTCATGACTATCTGAAAACATGTAGAGAGCAGCTGTGTGCTGGAAATCGTTATCAAGATGGACTACAACTCCCATAGTATAGCTGTTAAGGTATACTCATGTTCAGATTTATCACAGAAGGTGCAGAAAGACTAGAATAGAAAGCAGAAGCTATATGAAAGAGACAAGAAATGAAAAGGCTCAATTACAACTCTTAAAATGTAGCAAAAGTGAATTTTAAATATTTTTTAATAATTATTAGATTTCTTTTTTTGCTAAAAATCAATGCTTCTCTGAAAATATAGATTAAGATAATTTTCATTGAAATATTTCTTCAGGTGGAAAAAAAGAAGGAAAGATGTGTTTTAGCAGTCTGATTTTATTGCTATTACATTTTATTGCTATTACATTACTTTTGCCCAAATGCTCCTCTAGAAGCAATGGTTTTCTACCTCCCAGAGTTAGACAATTTATGGACTTTTTCTTCACAAAGCAGATCAGTGGATTTCTGTTTTTTTTCCCCTCCAGAACAGCATAGACTGTTGCAGTATCCACTTCCTAGCCTCCTGCTATATCAGCAGTAGAGTTAATATATGTCTCATTTTGCTGCTGTCTAGACTAGGATGATGCCTTCCTGCCAGACCTGGAAGAACTTCCTGCTCCAGCCCTGGTTTCTAAGGCCAGGATAAGGGCAGTGGAAAGTTTAAACTATGTAGTGAACATTATATTCAGACAAAAACACAGGCATTTCTTCTTTCCAGGAACATGAGAAACATGTTACCTGAATACAGCTACGACATTATAATCTTCCTCGTCCTTAATGGTCTATTGCTAGGTGAGTGACAGAAACTGCAAGTGAATATACTCTTCCAAAGACAATTTGAATCTCCTAGGAACACTTGCAGTACCTTATCCTAAATGAAGTTTTTTACATCTTTTTTTTTCTTTCTGTTGCTTAATATTTTTCAGAGCTTAAAAATGTCGGTTTATAACGCTCTTTACAGCTTGGCTGCTTTAAACCGAGTCACAGAATCACAGAATCACAGAATGGTTGAGGTTGGAAGGGACCTCTGGAGATCATCTAGTCCAACCCCCCTGCTCAGGCAGGGTCACCTAGAGCACGTTGCACAGGATTGCATCCAGGCGGGTTTTGAATATCTCCAGAGAAGGAGACTCCACAACCTCTCGGGGCAACCTGTTCCAGTGCTCTGTCACCCTCACAGTGAAAAAGTTTTTCCTCATGTTCAGATGGAAGCGTCTGTGTTTCAGTTTGTGCCCGTTGCCTCGCGTCCTGTCGCTGGGCACCACTGAAAAGAGTCTGGTCCCATCCTCTCGACACCCTCCCTTCAGATACTTGTACACATTGATAAGATCTCCTCTCAGCCTTCTCTTCTCCAGGCTAAACAGGCCCAGCTCTCTCAGCCTTTCCTCATAAGAGAGATGCTCCAGTCCCCTCATCATCTTTGTGGCCCTTCGCTGGACTTGCTCCAGTAGTGCCACATCCCTCTTGTACTGGGGAGCCCAGAACTGGATGCAGTACTCCAGATGGGGCCTCACCAGGGCTGAGTAGAGGGGGAGAATCACCTCCCTCGACCTGCTGGCAACACTCTTCCTGATGCACCCCAGGATACCATTGGCCTTCTTGGCCACAAGGGCACATTGCTGCCTCGTGCTTAACTTGGTGTCCACCAGCACTCCCAGGTCCTTCTCCGCAGAGCTGCTTTCCAGCAGGTCAGCCCCCAAACTGTACTGGTGCATGGGGTTATTCCTCCCCAGGTGCAGGACCCTGCACTTGCCTTTGTTGAACTTCATGAGGTTCCTCTCCGCCCACCTCTCCAGCCTGTCCAGGTCTCTCTGAATGGCAGCACAGCCCTCTGGTGTGTCAGCCACTCCTCCCAGTTTTGTACCATCGGCAAACTTGCTGAGGGTGCGCTCTGTGCCTTCATCCAGGTCATTGATGAAGAAGTTGAACAAGACTGGACCCAGGACTGACCCCTGGGGGACACCGCTAGCCAGAGGCCTCCAACTAGACTCTGCGCCACTGATCACAACTCTCTGAGCTCTGCCATTCAGCCAGTTCTCAATCCACCTCACTGTCCACTCATCTAGCCTGCACTTCCTGAGCTTCCCTATGAGGATGTTATGGGAGACAGTGTCAAAAGCCTTGCTGAAGTCAAGGTAGACAACATCCACTGCTCTCCCCTCACCTACCCAGGCAGTCATTCCATCATGGAAGGCTATCAGATTGGTTAGGCATGATTTCCCCTTGGTGAAGCCATGCTGACTACTCCTGATCACCTTCTTTTCCTCCACATGCATGGAGATGGCCTCCAGGATGAGCTGCTCCATCACCTTTCCAGGGATGCAGGTGAGGCTGATTGGCCTGTAGTTGCCTGGGTCCTCCTTCTTGCCCTTTTTGAAGACTGGGGTGACACTGGCTTTCTTCCAGTCCTCAGGCACCTCTCCTGTTCTCCATGACCTTTCAAAGATGATGGAGAGTGGCTTAGCAATGACATCCACCAGCTCCCTCAGCACTCGTGGGTGCATCCCATCAGGGCCCATGGATTTGTGGGTGTCAAGTTTGCTTAAATGATCTCTAACCCACTCCTCCTCCACCAAGGGAAAGTCTTCCTTCCTCCAGACTTTCTCTCTTGCCTCCAGGGTCTAGGGTACCTGAGGGCTGGCCTGAGCAGTAAGGACTGAAGCAAAGAAGGCATTCAGTAACTCTGCCTTCTCTGCATCCTTCGTCACCAGGGCACCCACCCCATTCAACAAAGGGCAACTCTTCAGAAGAGTTGAAGAGAACTGATTTCAATTATATGACCCTCCATGAATCTCTCTTCTAGTTGTCCCTCTGTATTAGAATCACAGCACCCTCTCTCTTCCCCCTGTCTTCTCTTCCTGAGAAAATAGAAATTTGCCATCCTCTTGGCCACCTGGTTGGCCACTATTTTCTAGTTTGTTACTTTGCTATTGCTTCCTCAAAAATCCTTAGTATTTCCTCATCTCTCTTTTTGTTTTATTGTGCTGTGCCTTTCTTTTCCCATAAGACAACTCCATCAGCTGAAGATAAAAATCAAACTGAAGATTTGTGGGTGGATGTACATATTATATTTACAGAAATCTGATAAAATAACTCCATTATCAATATAATTGTTTTATGTTTAACGTGTTTTTAATAGCACCTATTAGAAGTTGACTGTTGTTTTGAATGCTTTTATGAACTTCTAAAGTTAATTTTAAGTCATTTTTAGGTGGATTTAATAATTAATGACACTTTTTCTTATTAATTCCAGGTTGTAGTAAAACCCTATGTGCAATGGCTATTTGTAAATATATAAGCTAAATCTCATATGTTCCAATATTGTGCTTTCAACTCAACATATTTTAAGACTTAGAAGCTCCACCCAGATATAGTTAGTAATAATAGTTATCAGTGATATTAGCTCATATTTTTGATGTTTTATCAATATTCTACTTCAGTTTGAGTCCAATGTAGATTGTCCATCCATTGAAAAACACAGTTCTGCATTTTTTACATTACTGTAACATGTTATTTTGCCTATGACTAAGAGACAGCGTACCTTAGATTAACAGAGGTAACATCACAATTTTCAGTAAGTGCTTCCAAAGAGCATTTAAATAAACATTTTGTCCGGCAGTTACTCCAACTTGTCATAAAGTTGGTGACTGCTGGAAAATATCACTAGCATGAAAGCAAAAAATGAACTTATTTTCTCATCATTTTGCTAAAAAAAAAAAAAAAAAAAACCTTTGCAGGCTTGGCAACTGAGTCCAATACTCAGTGATCCTTCGTTGTTGTTTGGTTTTTTTTTTTACCACAAGATTGTCTCTGCTCTAGTTGCTCATTACATTCCACTACAACCAAACCTTAATCAAAAAAAAAAAAAAAATCTGTCTAATTAAAATGATATTTTGTCTTCCTATTTTGGCCATATTTCCATATTACCTCTAGTCATGCTTACTGCATTCTCACAAAACAGTACATCATCTTCCAGCTCTTTGTCATTGCCTTTGACATTTTATTACACTCATCTCTTGATTTTAGTGCCGGCGTTTCCTTGTTTCTTTGTCTTCCTCTAGGCAAAGAAGTCATTCTCTTCCCTTTATTGCCTCCCGTCCTTGTGTCTCCTGTTAAGGTAACTTTGTCCCGAAACACATTTTATGGGCTGTCCTCCCTTCCTCATTCAGTTCCTTAACAAAATCTCACTTTGTTACAGGAGAAGGTGGATGTCAGGTTGGTAACGGGGGAAGGAAATAGAAGAAACTAGATTAAATCAATTGTTAAATGTGCCTGTGCCTCACTTAGAAAATACATGGTAATGTTATTAAGCTTCTTTTCCCTTACTAATCTTTCCCTTTTTAGACTCTGAATTGCTATATTCTCTCTTAGAAGCAAGATGTATAATACACTATTAGCTTGAGATGCCTTCCTTGGTCTACTCCTTTTGTCACAGGAACTATAGGAGCCTAAATCAGGCCTTCATAGATCTCATGTAGCTTTGTCATTGCACAGAGGGTGACTTTTTTCATTCTGGTGTTAGAGTGTTCCCTAACAATATATCTCCCAAAGTATGGTATGCTGCCTGTTTTGATCGTTCCAGGTCATTAGACTCTGTCTAGAAGCAAAGAAGAATGAAAAAGGGAGACAGTCTCCCAATACATGGTTTCTGGAAGATAGACACTACCCAATTAATAAATGTTTTTGAGTGCATTTAAGTATTTTTAGTGAAGAAGAATGAGGAAGTATTTCATCATCACTCTTCCTTGTGTTTAGTGGACTGTTTGTGCTGGAGATAGTGTGAAGTTAGAATATCTAATAAGTTAAACTGTTAGAAAAACCAGCAATGTTTAAGCCCAACTTTTTTATTTTACAAGGTTGTAAATCTTTCATCTTTTTTTGTATTAGAGAATACACTCTATTCAAAGGGTATTGTTTTCTGTTAGCAATAAAAAAAAATTAAGCTTTATATTTTATGCAGATACACAGGCTTTTATTGAGCCTCTAAATCTTATTGTTTTTGTTAGTGATACAATATGAATGTCTGAGGAGTTCTGGTTTTTTGTTTTGGTTTGTTTTTTTTGCTGATCTGCAAGTGTGCTTCAGGCAAACAGTGGTTCATACAAGTATGTTTCTGAAAGGTTTAGTCTGATTCTCCATATAAAGCTGAGTTCCTAGAAATATATCTTTTCGTCATATTTAATTCCCAATCCTGTAACTTAAGTTCCTTACAGGTGCTTCTGTGTGGAGCCCAGGCATAGGGTCACTCTGTGTAAGCCCAGCAAGGCATCTGTAAACTGTCGACTGTACAATCTTATGTCTTAATTTTCCCCCATGTCTGTGTCATAGTCAGTCAATCATGTCTTTCTTCATGAATGAATGTAGGTCTTGGGAAGCATGGCAAAAAAATGGTGGGAGCAAGGATTTTAAACTTATATTCAAGAACTGCAGCTGGCCCTTCTTGGGAAAGCCGTGAAACAGTCTGTACCCCTGGACCTGCATTTCCCTGAGTCTGCACCACCAGCTTTATCGACTGACATATTGCCTGATGGGTTTTGTCTAGAAAGTCTGCAATGCTGAGAGGACAAGTTTTGGTTAATAGATAAAATTAGGTAGCTCAGTCAATAAGCAGGGTACTGGTTATCGCACAGGAGATGCAGATTGTCACTGATCGACCACCTCACTGAGAACCCTTCTGTCCAAAGTGAGGGTGCTTCCTTTCACTTCCTCAAGCTTCTGAGCAGACCTAAAATGTAAATTCTCATTCTCATTCCAAACACAGGTGAGTGACATAGTTTGCATTATTTAAAATAAAGATTATATAGAAGCTATATTTAGTAATCCATATATTTGGTCAAAAATATGACCCTTTGTTTCTAATGTACAAATTCATTTGGCCCTAAGGCACCATTAAGAAACAGGGTTCTAGTTTTCCTTCCAGGACTGAGTAACTTTTCATTGACAAAACTTTCCAGAAACATCTTGTGTTTAATTTAGAGGCAAAGAATCAAGAAATGGAAAATCCATCATTTCCCCCATATGCATGTATTAATTGGCTCATCTCTAGATTTTATATTTTATTTCTGGTTTGAATTTGTCTGGCTTTATCTTCCAGCTGCATTTTAATACAGCTTTCTTTTTAAAGTTTCCACAAATATCCAGTATTTTCTATCATGAGAGTTTCTTTTTTTTCACCATGAGAATAATTCATTCCTGAGTTGTCTTTTTGATAAACTAAACATGCTGCCTAATATTAAAGATGTAATAAAAATGAACAAAGGTCATGCAGATTTCCTAACCCACTGCTTTAGGGACTCCTGAGTGCAATTCACCTGAGCTTGAATATTAATATCCTCTGTAGATAGTAATGAATTGTCAAATACTGTGTTATGCTCATATGTTATAAGTATATCACACTCTGTTCTTTCATATTCAGAACAGAAACACTTATTGTACATTCCTGCCTTTTCTGCATTGACATGCATGATTTTACCATCACAATTGAATAATGAATCCAAAGTATTTTTCTGATATTTGTCCCTTATTTTCCATAGCTCTAATGCCTTCAGCAACTTTTACACATTTTAGGTATTTCACAGCTCCTAACTGAATGCTTCCTACATTCCCTTGTAATATATTGGGATTTTTTATTTTATTTTATGCAGTTTCTACACTCATTTTACCTCTGGATCAGGATGGGCTTTTTGCCAAAGCTGCCTGCTCCCTTCATTGTGGAAAAATTGAGCTTCAAGCATTTAACAAACTCTCAAATTGGAAAAAAAAACCCTTTATTTAGATTTTCTATATAATTTTGCCTTTTTTTTTTTTTACTCAAAATTGTTTTCAGCTCTTTTGAAGCACCAGGGGTATATACAACCAGTTGTGACTGTCCTCTGTTTGCTCATATTGAACATGATCAGGTCATGATCAGTGGTCCCTGGACAGCCACCAGGTTCCAACTCGATGAATAATTTATCTTTTTTCTGATCTAATGAGGTCCATAGCATTTCTCTGGGAATCCTGAGGGAACAGGACAGGAGCAGGAGCTGTGCTTAATCTTAACTGCAGAACAGAAAATGTGAAAGTCTTGGCTACTTGAGGTACTAGAAAGTTTTGTCAGAGATTTCAGTTTTGTTAACCATTGTCCTGACTGTGCGTTACTGGAGGGATCTGCACGGGCGTAAGGGTGAGCGGGACTCTGGCTGTTGCGATGAGGAGGAGTGCGGGGATAGAAGGTGAACGTGGCTGCACAAGAGCACCCGGCCTTGTAGTAATGCCCGAGGGGGCATGCATGTGCAAGGGATGCCTTCATGGTACTGCCTTGACTTCAGAGATTTTAAAAAGTTTTAAAACTGCTGATATACCGTATGCATGGCTGCTTGTGGTCTAAACAAAGGTACAAAATAATGCTTCTCCTAAAATCTGTCATGAGCTGACTGTTCAGACTTTCCATTGCCTGAGGTTGCCTGAAGCTGAGCTTCATCTAATTGTCCAACGAAGCTGGATTGCTTAGGGACTAGATGAGGGATTGACTGGGAAGGAGCTGCAACATGATCCCCAAAATAAATAAAGAGCCACCTCATTTCAGCAAACTCTGTCTTGCCTTGCTCCCATCTTTCCCTTCCCACAGCGCAGTTCACTTGGAGCTGGAGTGTGTTTCTGCATGGAAACAGGTTGTGGTTCATGCCTGGCGACTTCCTACCTGAGGTGCTTCACTACTTGCTGTTGCTTTGTTGGCCGAACTTTGCATGTTTACATTTATGTGAATTCATTTACATGAATGAATGATGCTGTATTTACCTCTTCTGTATTTCTAACACATCATTACTGGAATTTTAACTAATGAAAATGAAGTATGGTTGTAACTGTTGTCGATTAAGCTTTTACCAGTTGTTTTATGGCAGAGAAAATGATCTTTCTATGTTTTTGCCAAATACCTTCACAATCTGTATCAGATTATTTCCTGCCAACAAAAGAGCAAATGTGGAACGCAGTAACCACGTTAACTTGATCAATACACCATGGAGGACTGACTGAACTTTATAGGAACCCTGAAGTATCCCATATATCATAGAGATAGCTTTTAACTCAATTCATTGCTGGTTAGTTGTATGTAATGGAAGAGAAATTCTTGCCTGTTTGGGGGAACACACACAGATGTTCTTATTAATTATACCTTTATAAGATATTCTGTTTGAAGGCTACTGTCACAGTCTGTCCCTGACTGTCCCCACATACAAGCCCCTATTTTTTGCCTAGGTTTTTTAACACAAAATTATATTTTAAGAGGTTACACTTTTTTAAACAGATTTATGAAGTAATGTATCAAGATATTTTACTGCTCAAGGAACGCAGTTTACTGAAGTCTGTGCCAGTTGGTTTTAGTGTAAAAATTCAAATTCAATACAGTGTGATGCCTGTTTGGTAACCCGTCTCATCTGGGATCATAACATCACAGGCCAAGGAACATATTGCTTTTCCCACTTTGTTATGTAGGAGGTGAGTCCTTTAATCCTGATGGAGGAGAGATTCCTGGTCAGTGGATTAAATGAAAATAATAATTTCTGTCTGGTTTCTCCTTTAAAGTGTCCACATTTCAAAACAATTACAAGCACAAACTTGACTGCTGTTTGCCAATGCTTTTGAATAAATGTGACGGCTGAGCAGTCTTCTCACCCCTAGAGGTCATCCTTGCAAGCCAGATAAGGTACAGTGGCAAGATTTGCAGCTGTAATAATAGCCACTATACAAAGTTCTAAAATTCACGAGTTTATTTGCACCAAAATGCTAATATCAAATGCATAGCAGCTTGACTGCAAGCTAGTCATAATTTAAGTATTCCTAATAAATAAGAAGGGTAAGCATCAATAGAAGGTATATGCCAAAAGTCTTCAGAGCACAGGGAAAGGACTGTACTAGTAAGTAGTATAGCTAAATACTCCTTCATTTGCTTGCTGTGTGCATTTTGTCAAAGGGGTGGGATTCTTTCTGTGCCTTTTTTTGCTGTTTAGAAGTATCTCTATAACAAACGTAAGCACTTTTACACTAGCAATGAGCATATAGCTCAAGGACAATTCTTTGATATGTCTTGTCACTGTCTACTGATGCTAAGGTTTGTCTCCAAAGTATTGACTTCCCAAGTGTAGCTGGTTGACAGAGAAGTTTCTGCATTATAAAATTAATGCAGTTCCTATCTAAGTGACATAAAAGTGCATATTTTCACTTAGGGAAATATTTAGCTAAGACATGTTGTACACATGATGAGGCAGTAATTACTAGATTCAGTATCAAAATGAAACAGTCAAGATTAAAAAAGAACTTAAGCTTAGTCTTTGGTGATAAGTGAATACCAAAGCTTAAACAGATTATGTCTAGAAAAGCATCTCAGTTGGAAGATGAATGTATGTTACTATAGCTGCTTGATTTCATATTGGTTCAGATAGTTTGAAAGAACTCATGAAAAACTTGCAATCCTTCTATCTGAAGCATCATGCAAAAATACAACTTAAAATCTGTTTTCGTCATGCTAAAATCAGAGAGGCTTGGTTCCAGTTTGGATCCAGTTCTGTACTTCATTTGCACCAAGGTCAGAGGGAAACGTTTGAAAGTCTAAGCAATTTGATTAGTTTGGGGTAGGTATTTTGATTTTATTGACTCAATATATGTAGATACATGAAATTATTTATTGATACTGGTGAGTTTCTGACAGACCTCAGAAGAAAGAGGAAGAAACCTCTCTGATGATATCAGACCTGTAAGTCCCTAACCGTCACTAACTTTTCTTGTTTCCTTTCTATGGTAGTAGGTATTCAAGTTTAAGCAGTAGGGTATTCACCAGATAGTCCCCAAAGTGATTCCCTGCAGCCAGGTAAGCTGTGTCGGACCTGCCCCAGGTCTGTGGGTGATGGGGAGGCAGGAAGCTGGGCGTTCAGGGAGCTCAGGGAGATTTCAGAGGTTTCTTGAGTGATATTTGGCTACAAAATGTTTGGCAGTCACTGAGGTAATACTCTGTCTGTGGGGAAATGTGACAAGTCGTAACAACCTTGGGTTTTAAGATTCTATAATTTAGATTTGTCCTTTAGAATGTGCTTCATCTGATATTTTTGTATTTCCTGCCTCCTGGTTTGTCTGATTATAACCATTTATTATGATGATGTCCGAATTAAGTATCGCCACTCAGCAAAGAGGTAACAACTCTCTGCTTACGTCAGCTAAAAGGCAAGTAAAGCATCAGTGATCCTTAGGAAAACAATACTGAAAACTGAGTGCAGTTTTGCCCCCTGCTTCTCAAGAAATGAATAATAGAAGTAGAGGTGGTACAGAGAAAGCCAAAAGATATGGAATTAGGAGAGGAGAGACTGAAGAATCTTCAGCTTAGAAAAAAGATAACTGAGGGGAAAATAATAGTCTATAAAATCATGTACGGACCGATGGCAGTAGGTAGGGAATACTTTATTCCTCTCAACCCAAGAATGGGGGGAGTACGCAGTAAACCAGCCAAAAGGAAGCACCTTTCACGGAGTGCACAGTTACATACTAGATCTCTGTGGGATATGGTGGGGAAAAAAAATATTGGTGAATTTGAAAAGGGAAATTGCATGGAGAACAGGTCCTTTAGTGGCTATTAAACTTCATTGTTTGGATGCAGTCTCCAGCTTATGTTGTCCCCAAATTGTTGATTTCAGCTGATGCCATAGCTGTCCTGGGATGTGCAACAGAGGGAAGAGATTACTACACATTTATTGGTCTTAGTGCCTTTTGCCAAGCATCTGCTATGGGGCAGAAACAATGCAGCTTTACATGGACCTATTTTCTGAACCATATGGCAATCTCTATGTACTGGTGTCTTCCTCTGCATTACGAGACACAATTTCAAGACAAGGATTGTGCCTTTCTTTAGAAATACTTAGCACAGAAAGCATGCAATTATAAATCATCTTAATTTATAGGAAGAGGGGCATTTGAATTTTTGATTTTCTGCTTTCACTTGACATCAGCAAAGTGCAAAACCTGGGTACAAGCTGAAATATAAGGACATTGTATGCTTGTGAAATAGTGATAAAATGAAATAAGCAATTAACAAGACACAGTATGCCTCATATTTTTAATAACTCTAAACTAATATGAAACATTGTACAGGAAGTTGTATTTTCAGCATGACTGTTAATGAGCAGAGACCTGATGATTTCTAGTGTCAGGTGAAGTTCTCCATGATGTCTGTGGAAACCTTGTTTGAACAGAAAGGACAGGATTGGGTATAATGCTGCTTTGGGAATACCTCTTAAATTCTCCTTCCTGCTGGAAGTTTATTAGCTTAGTATCTGTTTCAGAAATTGTTTGTCCTTAGAACAAATTTTGTACTATACTGGTTTATCTGAATTCATTTTTCCATCTTTTCCTTGTTCAAATGGTAATAAGTCAAAGTATATAAAAAATGAAAACCAAAACAGACTAAATTTTCAAACTGGACACCTGAATAAAATGTAAATTTTGGTATCAATTCCAATAAAAATAGTTATGCTTTTGTTCTCCATTAGACTTTAAGTCATGTTGTCATTTTATAAAGGATTTAAAAAAATATTTAAAAAATATTTTTAATATTTCAAAAGATTTTTCTTATGCTGTTGTTGGCAAGTCATTATGTATCCAAGATGAAAATATGGGACAAACTTCCATTGCTTTCTCTTACAGAGCAAATAGGCATCAAAAGGAATATATGATACTATACCAGTAAGAAATTTACTTTAAACTGTGCTCCCTAGCTATTTACTTAACAATCATTATTTAAGAGAGCAAGGGAATTAATGACAGAAATTGAAAGCCTACAGTTTCCTATTGTACAAAAAAGAAAAGGTACAGTTAAGACTTATTTGGCTTTATAAGAGCAATATCACGAACTCTTTCAAAGTATGGGAAGCTTTTAAGCTAATTTTTTAGAAAAGTTTGCCAGTCTTGAGGGGAAAAAAAATTAAAAGGACGCTAGCTGTTATGAGACCTCAGCAAATAGAGAAGCTATTTATTTTCTATCTTTTTACTATCTCCCTTGAAACTTCCATTTTCCTTGTAATGTATTTTGTTTTGTTTTGTAAATGTGACACACAAAGTTCCTTAAGTAGCATTATAATCTTTTTATTCTACTTGATAAAAAAAAATGCCTCTTCTCTAACTCTCTTTAAATACTGAATTCATAGAACTAAGTCTTTTTGTCTATAGACAAAGATCCTGGGGCAGTTTTTGAAGAGTGACACAGTTGTCAGATAATACATAAAAACAAAGAAAAGTGAGCATGCAGAGATAGTCGATACCAATCTCTCTGAGCAGCATATAAACATCAGAGCCCTGGAACCACAAATAACTGGTTATGGTTTGAATGCTGTTACTCACAAAGAGCGCTGATCATCCGCATTTGGAAATTTCACTGCAGATACTAGCTTTTGGAAATCCTTTTTTATCTCATGTAAGAGTGAGCTTGGGCATGGGGAAACAGGAGAGCCAGAGTCTTCTAGTGCTGTGCTCATATCATGCTTTGTACTGGAAAGGTCGGTTCTGAGGTGGCCGTAGGCTTTTACAGTGCTTCCAAAGCAGTTTGGGAAATGCATGTAGTGTCTGTGGGAGGCAGTTAGCTTGCGGGTCTTGCGTGCTTTATAGGCTGCGTATATACACACACAAAATTCCCTGAAGCCGATCAGTATGAATTCAGAGACCATGTTTTAACAGTTGACCAGAAACATAATAGCAGCAGAATAACACACACTCTCCACTGGCCCACATACTCCACCAGATTCAATGTAACGGACCATTCATTTTCCAATTTACCGAGTGATGCTTTGGGAAAAGTATGTACAAGCAGACTTGTTCTTTATCTGAAAATCCTGTACTTTTGGAAGTTGTCTGGACTTCTCTGAACTTTCCTGTTTCAGGCTTAAAAATGTAATAATAGACTCAGTAGTTTATTTTTACTGGCAAGTCTGTTCATACTTGATTTTGCTGAACTGCAGCTGTGACTAGTATACTGACACTCATCTGCAATATAATCACCTGAAGTTGAAACAGTTATTATATTTTCTGAAAAACTGTGATTTTTCTGTCTGATTATCTAGCTAACGCTTTTATGATTCAGAAGTTTATTTCTGACAGATTCCTATGCAAAATAATTCCCAGATTAGAATGAATGCAGTCAAAAACACTTGTTTTTACAGCACAAATTAAAACTTTTATTTTTCCTATAAGAACTATTTAAAATTTCTTTCACAATCAATTGAATGAACAATTGAGCAATTTCCTTTGGTAATAGTCTTAATTAATCAGAGAAAGTATGTCTGCCAAAATGTCAGCCTGAATAGGTTTTGGAGAATTTAGTCTATTTTGCGGGGAGTATTGGAAACTGATGTAATTTGCCTTGGTTTTCATCAGTGCTGTTTGTGCACACAAAATACGTTTTTTTTAAGTCAGGTTATTAAAGGCCTCTTTTTCTCTGAAGGCACTGTTTTTGTTTTTCTATCATAAACAGAAAGATTTACTTTTAAGTAAAGATTTTATCAAGAACAATGCTCACAGTTTAACAATGAAAGGAGTGAAGTTACTTCCTAAGAAAGAATGGTACCATCCTATATAAGCAATTCACTATATTCAACGTATTCATAAATTATCTGGAGCAGTGATGAATAGCGAAATAAAGTTTGAAGATGCTACCAAATCAATCACAACAGGAAGACCTAAAGCTGACTAGAAAGAGTTGCAAAAGACCTTTTGATACTTTTATGACTGAGTGAAAAATGTCGGATGTAAGTCAGTGTCAGGAAATTCATAGTAATGAATCCAGTGGGAGGGAAAAAGCCTAACTGTACATAAACAGTAATTTGCTGTAAATGAGGTATTGCCACTCAGGGAAAAAAGCTCCAAGACAAAAAACATAATAATGAAAGAGAAAACATGATTAAGCTGCTATATAAATCTCCTCACATGAAGGTGTTGCTTGAGTCAGTCATCTTTAAAAGCATATAATAGAACTAGGAAACATGGACATGGGCAGAGAAGATGAACAGAGCTATGGGATTGCTTCCATAATGAAAATAAAATCTAAATAGACTGGGACATTTTGGCTTGGAAATAGGTGTTATAAAGAGGTCTTTGTAGATCCATGAATATGAATAAATTCACATTCTCAAAAATGCAAAAATTAGATCACATAATGAACTTACTGGATAGATGTTTTAAAACAAACAAAACCAAACTACTTTTCACACAGCACATGGGTAAAAAGTGAAACATTGCTTTATTACAGTGCTAAATCAGAAGTGTAAATGGGTTTAGAAAGGATTAGAGAGGTTTGTAGATGACAGAAATCACTGGAAGTTAAACTTGTTGCTTTGGAGAAAGTCTCGAAAAGCCCCCAAACTGTCAGATGGCTGAAAACAGAAGCAGGTTCACTCTGTAGCTTGCCAGTCTTTTCTTCACTTCTGTTACTGGCCACAGTTGGGCACTGGGATGATCAATCCGAAGTTTAACCTGCTGTGGAAGAACAATTGGTTTCCATCTCATATAGCTTGGAGACTTGTCCCTTCTTTACCTGGTACCAAAGGAGGGCTTATGTGGAGAAAAGCCTGCCTTAGAAGAAGCTGATCTAATAAAAGATGTTATAGATTTACATGTAAGCATATCTTACTTTGTTAGAACATCATAGCTATAGCAACTTTGCTAAGTTAGTTACTAACATTAATTTCTTCTACGTATTGTATATAACTTAGGGATATCTAATGTACTTAGTATGACTGTATATACATTCCTCACAAACATTAATTAAGCCTTACCATAACCAAGCAAGAATTAGTATTAAAAGCATGATAGCAGTTTTGTTTTCTACCACTAGTAAAAACCCTAAACATGATGCTACCTTTGACTTCAGAGTTAGAGAAATAAACTGTTACCCACTGCTAAAAAATATTTTGATGATAATCGAGGGGCTACAGGACTATTTAGTTACCTCTATGGTGCGTGAGGCATATATTCAGTTTCATATCATTTCTTGCCAACAGCTAATTTCTCTGTTTGTAGTGTGATGGTGATTTTGCACCAGCATCTTATATAAGAAATAGTACAGATTTTGATTTTCATTCATTTACCTTCATTCAAAAGTTGGATTTATTCCTGGCGATGAACTTCTTTGTTTTAACATGACCTATTTTTTGTTACGAGAGTGGGCTACCTTCTTGTGAAAACACAGAAAACCTCTGGGGGTTTAAACTAAGCCCACATTTCAGAATGTGGTGCCAGAATTTTGATAGGATTTTAGCTCTACATTTAGTTATAAACAACTACAAATCTTGTATTTGGGCTATATTATTGTTAGTTTCTTACTCATAAGACATTTTAGTAATTTAGCCTATTCATTTAACTACATTGACTCTTCTATTACATCTCTTTTGTATATTTTAGCATTCAGTTTTTGAAAAAGTTAGAAACTGTAATGTGATACAAAATGAAAACAAAATTGTAATCCTAAATTGTGCATACAGTTATATCAATTACACATATAAATCAGGTATGTACACCCACAGTAACTGGTATATACTGGTTGGTTATGAACACACTTAAGTACTTGTTAATAAAAACTTGCTAAGTATGCAGCATATGGACATGTAATTGTGTATATATTTATACATACGAACAACTGTGCACCTAGTCTCTGTGAAACTAGACTTAGTAAGTCATCTTAGTTATTTGTTTTCTTCAGTTTATTGCCAGACCTTTAAAATGAGGAAAATATACATTTTAATGGTATTTGTTATCAATAAAATATATATGTAATTGGAAATGCTAATAACAGGGGCTGGCCATTCCACTAGTAATAGAATCTGAGAAAAATATATAGTTAGAATATTTTTCAATCCATAATAAAAGTCATAATTAAAAATATTTTCTGTACTTTCTCCTGGAGGCACATGAGAAAGGTCCTCAGTATCTTTTTAATGTGTCTATATGAAATAAAAAGTTATGCTGTATACTATGTTGCTTCCCAATTGCCAACCTTTTGAAATAAATTTTGTTTCAAAATTCTAGTGATGCTGTAGTTTAACGTAAAAAAAATAAATGCAAATGTTGCCAAGCTCAGGTGAATAACATGAGCTACTGTAATGCTTAATTAAAATATATTGTAACTGGACTGCAATGTAGTATTATGAAGTGGAGTTACCTGGTAGGCCAGGGTGCTAAAACCCAGCATATTAACTTTGAGAGCCCAGTAGCTGTGTTTTGGAGAACTAGTTCAGTGGAAATGAATTTTAATAACCAAGTTAAATCTGCTTTTTATTTTTCATGATCCTCTATTTTTTCCCCTATTTTGTTTCTGTTTCTACCATTTCTGAAGTGAACTCCATTGGTTTAGGTGAGGGAAGCACTCCTTTGAAAACTAAAACAGCAGAGCTTTACCAGAGGTTTGGGGTTTAGTTAGCGCTTTCTAGACTAATATCTTGTCTGGTAAGTCAAGCTATGGAAACTCATTGCTAATTAACGTGGTTGAGGACCACAATTCAATCGAGAATGCCAGGAATTGAACTAGTAAAGTTGGCGTCGTGGTGTCATTTTGTGCACTATAATTCCTGACTGATCACCAGCCTCCTTACCCACAAGTTGTTTTCCCTGGAAACAGCTAAATGCACAAGCACACCTCTGCTTTATAATTGCAGTAATGATTATGAGCCTCTGCACTGCTGGAATAATAATACCCTGAAGAAAGTTCAAAGCTTCATCTCCATTACTGAAAAAGGTGTTAGTCTTGATCCATTGAACTCGCATGCCTGCATACAAAATAAAGCATTCTTAATCTAGAAGGGATTGAGCCACATTATTATAAAACATCACCTTTCTCATTAAGTTAACTCTTTACAGGTATCACTGTCTTTGAACAAACAAAGGAATCAAAAGAAAAATGATCTGAGCAGCAGTCAATGTTAAAGCAGAAAATAATAGAATAACTGCTATACATACAACGTAAAACATATACAGCAGTGATTAACCCTTTGGGACCTCAGCACTGATGCAGATCTTATCATGTGAAGGAAGTAAATCCTATGTTTGCTTATGATTTTTCAAATCTACCTGCTGTCCATCATGTACTCCTTGAAGATAGTCTGTTACTTAGGCCGTGTTGTTATTTTGGCTACATTGTACATGGCTTTGAGTTATTTTCACATTAGCTTACATGTACTAAAGAAGGCAGATCAGGTGGTTGTAACTGAAGTGATGTTCATTCAGCTCTGTGGCCTGTGTTTTTCCATGTTTGATATGTAAGGAACGAACCCTGTGACCATGCTGTTTGCAGAGGTGTTTGATTCTTGCCAAAAGCCAAAACTGACATGTGGGTGCTGCTGACAGTAGCTGTGGGTGGCTGAAATGCTGCAAAGTGTTTGCATAGTGCAGTTGTGGTCTCATGATGTTCCGCTGTAGAGTCCCTTCTTTACTTTGTTTTGGACATAAAGCACACAAAGCCAGGCAGGCTGCCTTATTGCTGCTGTATCCCGGTATCCCTGGCACGTGTAGCAGAACCAGAATTTGTCCTAAAGTTGTGATGGCATCTGCAGCTCGCTGCAAACATTGCTGCCAGCCATTGTGATACCCACCTAGCCATGGGGAGACCTGCATCGCCAGTTTTGGGAAAGGTTAGGTGAAATTTTCATCGCACTTGGATAATGTATTTTAGTGTTCTCCAGAAATTTTTTCTAATACTCCTTCTCACCCCCATAAACAGACTGTTCTTCAAGGCATATCACAACTTCCCTGAAGCTTTTCATTATAAAAAAACAAAACTATAAAGCTATAATGTTTGGAGGTCATCACAAGTTATGTTATTTTCACTGAAAAGCTGGCAGTTGTCCTGCAAAGTGCACATAGGACAGTTGAAACTGCCAGGCCAACGTACCTGCTCTTGACCATTAATACAAATGAACCTCTCATCATTGAGAGCCTTTGAGAAGCAATTTCTAGTTTAAGACACATACCCTGAAAATTGAAAGGACATTTTTGTTGTATTTCAAACCTCTGCTTCATATGAACTTCCCATCTGATAATAGTATTTCTCTCATAACCTCCTCCATCTCAATGCTAGAACTGAGCCTAAGCTAGTCACCTTGGTTCAGGCTACAGTTGTGGGAGGGAAACCCACTTCATCCTGTCCTCAGAGAGGTGTCTCAAGCAGGATGAATTTCTCTCTGGAGGTGCTCTTTCACTATACATTAGACAGCAGCCTAAACTCCTACACAGGCTGGACAATTAACTCTTAGATGGGTATAGTTAGGGGGATTAAATCACAGACAATGTGATGTGCCTCAGTTTTTGGCTTGTAAAATTAGGATAATAATGATTTGCTACATTATGAAGATGTAACAAAAATACATTAATATCAGTAATTTACTCATGTACTACAGCAATGCATTAATATAAGTTTCTAACTGATAGATGACATACATATCTTGTTCCTAATTTGACTTCATATATGGACTTATAGGCTCTACAATACAGATCCATCTCTGAATGAAAAATGAAAAGTTTTTCAAAACAAAATATTGTTTGGAACTATTATTTGTAATGATCTTTTCCATGTGGCTCTACACGGATAACATGGCTCGAAAAAAAAATCTGGAACCAGATACTGAGCTGTAACAAGGAATACTCAAATACCGTTACAGTATGATAGTTTGTCATCACTCCAGTCTAATAGTTTGTCACTACTCCAGTATTTAATTTTAATTAAATCTCTACAGACACACTGGCATGGAATGCTTTATCTAATTGTTTCTTTGTGTTTCGTCTGTCATAGTCTGCCCTTCCAACAAGGCAAAGACTACACATTGTCTCCTTGTCATCAAAGAACAAAGCATGCTCTCAGAAAAGAGCGTCTGTTCTACTCTCTTCCTTTTAAGAAATATATATATTATTATATGCTGGATGAGCAAATAATCAAAATAAAAAGTCCTCTTGTGAGTGTGGACAGTGGTCTGCTATCACCTGTGTTTTCAAGGGTCCGAACAATATAAACTTTTGTATTAAGCATTTTCTTGTCACGTTTTTGATTGATCTGTCTTCAGCCATTTTAATTCATAGCTTCATTGCTTGCTCAGCTGTCGTGTTGCACATTATTCCTTTTTATGATTAAAACCTGTTGCTGTTGTTAAATATAAATGTTTTAAACAATGTAAACTGTCTACAAACTCAGAAGATAAGAATAAAAATTAATTTTGCAAAATTTTAGCTATTTAAAAGACAGGAAGACTAAATCAGTTGTCTAGGCTGCCTTTATAGATAGCGGAGGGAGACAGATATCTTCTCATATTAGTTTATCTTGTCCTAAAATAAGTGTCTGAGAGAGACAGAATGAATCAGTCCTTAGATGTCCCTGTTTCCTTCTCTGAACACAACAGAAGCCTGGACAACTAGCTTAGATTAGACACCTCCTGCTTATACGGCTAAAGGCCAGGCCCGTTCTAGACTGAAATTGTGGGAATCTGGGAATTTCTCAGGAAAGGACAGAGTCAGAGGTAGAAGGCATGAACATGTTCTCCTCTGGAGAGACAAAGTAGAGGCGTGAAGGACTAGAGGGGATGCTAGAGGGGAGATTTTCCTCTTGGAGACCAGAGTGAAGGGAAGCTGGAGGGAGCAGACCAAACACTATGCAGTGCGGCCTGCTCCCATTGACTTGCTCACGAGATCTGTGCTTTGTTTTGGTAATTCATCATTGCATTCCTTGTGAACACAAATAATTAATGAAAAAATTCCATGCTCAAGACTGGCTGCCCAGAATTATGGCCATGACCAAAAAAACATTAATATATGTGTCTGGAAACTTAAAAAAAAAAAGCAACAAAGAGTAGGAAAAAGTTTTCTCTAAAATAATCACTCTCTAACTGATACTTGATCTGTTATTGCTAGCTCTCAGTATCATCATCATCACCTGTCTATAAGCATCATGTTTCCTAGGATTTCCATGACAATAACATTTATATGCAATTTTTGTTACTTCAGATTCTGTTAGTTGGAAATTGCTGTCACTTATTTTAAGAGTTGCAATACAGCTAAGTATTTTCTGATATCTGCTTGTAACCACCCTGATGGGAGCTAGAGACTATTTCACTGTTTTGAGGAAAGAGTGAGAAAGAAAGCCTTATATTATTTATTTTTTGCATTCTTTTAGTGTTTGAACCTCTCTAGGTCCTGAGAGTGGTGTTATACAAACACATTAGAGGACTGTCTTCCTTTATAGATAAATGAAAATACTTCAGTGTCCTTTTCTTCATGACAGGTTACAGACTTGCACACATCTGGTCCTAACTTTTGGATATCAAGTTCATTTTATACTATTAGCCCTAATCAGATCCCCCTTCTAAAACCTAGAGAGGAATCTGGAGTAAGATTCATGCTTGCCAAATTTTTCTTTAGATCCCTACCTGATCTCCAAGCACTTTATGCTTCCCTGCTGGGAGACTTATTTTTCAAAGAGTTAGACTGGGATAATAATGAATGCATGATCCATGCTGCTTATTATGATCTAATTTCTATGAAAGTGCAAAAGATGGGATCTGTTATAGAAAGCACACTAAATGAATGCTGACCCAAACTTGTTCTACAAAAAATACAGCTAGGTATGGTCAGACTGAATCAAACCCAAATACTTTAGAAAATGTTTTCTTTACATTTTTATTGAGATTGACTAATTACTTTATATACTACTTGATGATGGTTTCCAGCATGGATATTTCTCAGAGCCTCAAACACAGGCAATCCAAATAAGTGTGTCCAGATGAGCCAGATTCTGGTTTCTAATTGAAAGTCAGGTTGGGAGTGAAATGCAGAATTAGAAATCCAGTTTCATTCCAAGCTGTTCTAGTCCTTTGTTTCCTTTCATTATGAAACACACAAACACATTTCCAAAAACCTTATACTGAAAGTAAAAGTTGTAAATGTTATTGTTCATTAGTATGTAAACAATGTAATGCCACTCTTCCTTTATAATCAATGCACTTGTTTCAGAAAATATCTAAAGCCCTGATTTTCACAGCTGAAGCAGGGCAGGAGTATTGACAGGGCCATTATCTCAGTGCTACGACTGTACTTTGATTTCAGGGGACTTCATGGCAGGTAGGCATATATGCTTTGGAAGACAAAAAACAGAGTTTTAAATACATTGCCCTTACTCAAGCATTGCAGTTTATTTTGTTTCCTGTGTTAGGTAAATGCCCTATCCAGGAACACAGGTGGGCTGCCTCCTCTGGGAGTTCTGTGGTTACAGTGTGGCCAGTTTTTGTGATTTGCTTTGTTTTGTTTTGCCTTTTTTTTTTTTAAACCAATGAAATTATGCATTTAATCATGAAGAACCATGAATTACAGCCTTTTATAATTTCAGACCCCTACATTTTCCAGAGGAAATGAAAACTACTTGAGAAACTTGAGAAGGTTCACATACTTATCTTTCTATATTGCATTTATGATCTGTTTTTAAGATACTTTTCTTGGTCCCATAGATCTGTGGACAACAGATTGAAAAACTGCTGATTACATAGTAGTCTAATGATTAGGTTGTAGAATGAAATTTCTTCAGCGCTTTATAAAACCCTTCTCTCTTCCCTTCTCATTTTCACTTCCTCATGCATTCAAACCTAAGCTTGGCAAAAGGAACCATTTGGTGATTTGTTCTAAAGTTTTCCTTTTCAATTCAATGTCTTCTCTCACAAATTGCTATGGATTTTGATTCTTACAGTGTTTGTTTCTGTATTTGAATAACATTACAGTGTGTATCACAGTTCTTACTGGAGCAAAACTCTCAGTGGACTTGGTAAGGCCAATCTTAAATAGGTATTTCAAAATCAGAAAAGCAAAGGTAGAAATGAATGGGTAGGAATAAGAGAGGAGAACAGACTTGGAAGGTAAAGGAGAAGCAATCAGAAGACAAAAATAAATTGATGCATCAGGGGTGTGAGCAAATGGCACAGAAAAACAAAAGTTTAACATTCAGGGAGAAAAAAGAATAAAATTTTAACTATATTAGTAAAAAGTGTGTATTCTGCCCAGTCACAGACCCTACTGCCAAGAGATGAGTTAATTTCTCAGAGCTGGGTTTTTTTGTTTCTTTGTTTTTCAACATGAAGATAATTCTGGACCTAATGACAACGTTCCCTCTGTGCTGTAACATAATGTGTTCATATTTGAAATATGATATCTCCCTTTTTATATCATAAGGAGTCAGAAGAACTGCAGAGATTTACTTGTCCTTCATGCTTGTCCTTCAAAGTCTTTGTGCTGCTGTGCCAGGGAAAAGATGGTGCAAGCTAATGATGTCTCGTTAGTGGTTAGTGTAAGCACAGTTTCTGTCTTTTCTGTCTCTGTTTTTCAGTTATTGTATCACTCAGAACCAGCTGTCTGAAAAAAGTAAAAATGCTGTCTCCTATTTAGATCGTTCACTGATAATGTAATCTGTTGTTTCCATAGTAAGGAAAAAATGCTGTAGAATTGCCATGAAAAGCTTGTTCCCTTTTGTCTTCATTTGTAAATTTAACATTTAAATTATAGATAAGTCAAACTTCAGGTTTTAAGCTGCATTAAATTAAGTAGTAGGAAAAAGGTTTTGCAACTTCATTCTACAAAATCAGCTGGAAACCCTAAGAATTTATAGCTCTGTTTTGTCTTCTTGTTTTCCTAGCTTATCTTCAAATTAAGTAAATACATCATCATGATACTTGCCTTAAGTAATTTTCAACACTACCATTATATATCATATAATCCAATATCAGGTCTTCCAAAATACATATCTTCCTAAATCAAAGTGATTTAAAAATAACTTTAGGGCTTAGTCATGAGAATATTTACATGCCCATTTACACTGCACAGCCTATAGTTTGAGACATGCCTTTGAGGAAATTCTGTGACTCCAAGTTTGCTATCTTGTTTGGTTACAGCAGAAAGGATAATGGTCAGTGGTGTTACCTGTGACAATTCTTTATTATACCTGACTACCACAATGATGGAAAATATCTGGAATGCACAATGTTGTATATAAATACCGATGCTGAAAGGTTAATGAAGGGGATGTGCTCTAGTCCAGGCTGGGGCTTGCCACTTAGTGGTGTATTAATATCTACTCAACCATTTAAAATGTTTCCTTTTTCTTTTCATTAGATTTAGATTATTTCCTAATTTATTTTTGCTTAATCGTGCTTTAGACTGAGGAAGTCTCTCTGATTGAAGTGGCAGCAAATGTTCAGAAAATTACTGTTTGACTCGTTGCATTGTTGAGGTTTGGGCTTACACATCAGTTGGCAGAGCATTTACATCCTGGTGATTACAGTAATGAAGTGCATTCAGCTCCAGAGTAATTCTTTTGTGTGAAATTCGGGCTTAGAATTTTCAAATCCTTTACAGACCCAAAACTAGGGTCAGCTAAAGAAAAAGTGATGTACTTGTCATACCTCATCTTGAATCACCTGGTTACAAATAATTTTGGCTTTCTCTGTAATAACAAACTAGTGTACACGCAGCTAAAAATGCAGGCCAAAGAGTCCAAGTGCACCAAGAGGCATGCTATAAACTCCTATAAGAATTCTGAACTCGAAGCTTATAATTGAGAAGAAAAGCTAGACAGTGTGGCTTAGAGGTAACTCACACAATGACAGTCCTCTTTGTATTCAGAGGGCAGGAAAATGCCTGTATGGCCTGGTTGAGGGTGTTAACAGTGGAGAATGATGCCCGGGGACCTTGTGGGCACCTTGCAGGCCAGCCCCGGTTGCAGCTTCACGGCTGGTGAGTGTGGCGGGGACAGGAGCTCCCCGCAACAGCCCTTCCAAGCCACGGGACATGTTCTGTCGGGCTAGTTAGGGCATCTGACTCAAACTCGTGTTGTATCCAGCTTCATAAGGTCTGCAATAAATACCTTCACGGCTGTGATTGGAGATGGACAAACAAGATTTTGGAAGCTTCTTTCAGGAATATTAACCAACAACCTGTGTTTGCTCTAACTGGGCCCTACATTCCCACTTTCCATCCATTTCCAGTGGGAGACTCTTACACTGTATGTGCTTCCAGGCAGGGGTTGTATTCTCATTATGTGTTTTCATGGAAACTAGTAAAGGTACAGTTTTAGACATGCCTGTAATAAAATCACAAGTAATGGTAAGGAATGAAATTTTGCTAGTGTCTTCCAGCTTGTCTGGTTTGGGAAGCTAACACTTTGTCCTGTGAGATTTTGCTGTTTCAGAGGAAGATATTTTACAAGTTGTAGACTAAAAAGGAAATATAAGTGACTTGCTTGTATTAGCTGCATATTTTGTAATGGAAGTTCTGTTTGTTTCTTATAGAATGGAGTCTTCTCTTTTGGGGTGAAGGAAATCGAAATTGCACTATTCCTTTCAGAAAAATAAGCAATGTGCAAATAATACTTTTTTTCTTGGGCAATGGACCATATATCTATTTAGCAAAGGTTACCTGTTTCAGTTTCCTGGATGGTTTGATACTTATGGATTAATTTTATTGTTTTCATCCTTGCTTTTTTTTGTTTTATTGTAAAATTTAGTCTCCTTGATAAGAACCATTAGCTGAAATGGTTTTACCTTTGCAGTCTAGCTCAAGATCAGGAAACTATCCCAAGAAAGCCTTAAATCAAACTCTTTAATATATCAGTCCATATATTGTTCACTGGCTGTTCATCACATTTTGCAGTCATCTAAGGAACTCATTGCTTAGTCAGAGTGTCACCGGTCATGTTCCTCACTTTAATGGAGGTATAGAACTATGGTATTTTAAAATCTTGTACTTAGAGACACTTTGGGACGTACTTGGAATCGTACTTTGTTTCACTTGTAAAATATGGTTATGTCTTTTTATTTTTTTTAAAAAGCACCTATAAATAATTTGCAACTTTTCTTATGAAATGTCAAAGCAGATCTTTGTCAAAAGAGCCCCTACAACTCACATGGCACAAATGATTGCAATCTCAGGTTGATTTATTAGAAGAAATTCTCTAGGTGTACAAAAAAATAGGAGGAACTTCATCAGAATAGGATTACCTACCTGTATTAAGCCTACATTTTACTATAGACTCTTCTGAAATTAGTACATGACAGTAAGGGCAAATTTATTTATGTCACTAGTAGAATATAATAGGTTATGTCACTGAAAATAGCTAAATGATGGCTTTTGCTCTAATAGGTGTTTTTGTATGTCATAAGATGTTTTCTGCTCTGACTTTAAAACTCATTGCTATTATCATCTTACCATTTAAATAATTCTATTTTATGTTAGTAGGAAGGAATAATGCTGACTAATGTCAGAATTATTGCAGTACTGGAAAACAGTTTTTGAGGCTGTTTTTCTTTTTGCCGTATATTCAGTTTGAAACATATCATCTTTGATTTTCCTATCTATCACATGTCTGTAATAAAACTTAGTGTCTAATGCAGAAAGAAGTGTTGCAGTATTTAATTGATGTTTTGGACACTACTGGCCCTTTTAGTGAAAAGCAGTACAGTGAAGCTCAACATCCAGCATAAATTTATAGTTCATTTTGTGTTGAATGTAATGATATAGATTACTCTCTTCTTTCAAATGGTATTTTCAGATTCTGAATAGGAGGATTGACTTGAGATGACCAATCTGTAAAAACAGGTACAGTGTTTGCATTATTGGCACAAGCAACAAATGCTGCTAGGGTAGAGTGTGCAGGATAACAAAATCTGAATTTCTAACTCATTCTTGTTAACTTCTGCTAATATGGGAAGTTCATTTTATGTTTGAATTAATTTCCACTTCAGTCTGTCCCAACCAGTATAATGTTCGTCTATTAGTCTCCCATCTACAAAGCAGCAGTGCGAGAGTAGTGTGGAAGTCACTGATTTCTGGTGTAAAAAAAAGTCACTGATCTTTAGTGTAGCCCCTCCATTGGCACATTTATTAAAATTCAGGCTGGACGTTTTCAAAAAGGCTAAGCTAGTTACCTAGGCAACAATGAAACAAATAAACCTTAAGAGAAAGTGAGACCAAACAGATTTTCTTTCTGTGCAGGTGGTAAAAATGGACATACAACATTCCAGTGGTAAATAACTTGGATGTAGAAGAACTGACTGACTTTAATGAGGGGAGATTGTGTTGCAGATATACAACGAAAGAATAAAGAAAGGCATATACTTTCTGCTTTCTCTTGTGGATATAATTTGAAGTTAATTAGGAGTCAATCTCATTCAGTGTTCTGTTCATAAAAGGAGTAAATGTGGGAGCAGCTATATTGTTAGTGTCTCTTTTTTCTTTAAGTGATAGCAGAAAAATAAAGTTTATTCTACTGTAAGAAAGCCCAGTATACCTATAATATTCTTCTAAAACCTTAACAAAGATTATTTTTAAAAGGAAAAAAATGAGTGTTTGGAAAGGAATTCCATTAGCTGGCATCTGCTCTACGTCATCTTTTTTGAAACATGGCCACCATCACAATATGTCTCATGGTATCCATGTTCACTGGAACTGTTAGCTGTAGAAAGTATTTTTTAAATAAATTGACACTGGACAGGGGATTCCTCATTGCCCGATCACAGGAGAGGAAGGGAAGAAAGATATCAGGGGAAAGTCTGCTTAAGAGAGGGAAGGAAGAGTGATTAGCAGTAGGTATTATATGACTATAGCTGACTCAAATTTTGTCAGATCTAAACCCCTTTACCAAAAATCAATGATAATAGCGACTGATCTCAGGACATGGCATGAAATGTCTTTATCACCAATTTGCCTTGTCTTTCTGCACCTCCTTGTATATGCATGTATCTATATATATGATTAAACATATCTCTCCTTAGGAAGAGAGAGAAATAATTATGGCTAGCATTTAAAATATCTGGGAGGTGTTCAGACATTTTGAATGAGGGCTTTGTAAGTGCAACAAACAGGAACAGTGACTGCTTTCCACTGGTCACCATGAATCTTTACAATATTAGGTTTTCATGGATTTATCCCATATGACCAATACCCTGCAATGCAAAGGTCAGGACTCTGAGGCACCTTTCTTCCACCCTCTATTGGTTTGTTCCTAGAAGTGAAAATATCAAAGGTCAATACATTCTCAAGTTTTTATTAATTCGAGGGACTTGTTTAGATAGACACCTCTCAGTTTTTCTGCCTTTCATTTCATTTGCAGGTTATTCTGTAAGTTAGCTCACTCAAAATCTCCACTGAATATGACTATTTTGTCTTCTCTTTCTTTCTGCTTCTGCTGCTGTTTCACCTTGTGAAGTATTTTGGGATTGAAGGTGAACATAAAATGCTTTAAAGGACAAAGTTATATTAGAATTACATGTAGAAAGAAGGAACAAAGTATTTTGCCTTTGCCTATGGTCTAGCAGGAGATCTTATTTTTCCTTTTACGTTCAGAGAATACTTTCATTCTCGGGCAGTAAACAAGGCACAGAAGCTCTTCTCTTCTGTTATCCAAAAGCTTCCCTGGAACCCCTGAAGCCATGTGGTGTTCGTCTGGTGCCGGTTTCACTGCAAGGTTTTTGAATTTCTGTAAACTTGGGTCAACTTTTGATCAAAAATGAATAGCAAACTCTGCTCAGGTTGTTTCAGTTTTGCATTAATGACAGAAAGAGCAGAGAGGACAAGCCATGTGGGCTTCCCCATGGGCGAGTAGCGCAGTATATGCACAGTGAGTACAAGGAGGTCACAATCCCACTCAATTCTTGAAAGATTAAAAAAAAAATCTCTTTTTATCATATCCTGCAAAGGAATAGAATTGGCCACTGACTTTGGAATGAGCAATGGAAACTGTGGTACACACTGGACACCCTGCAAGGATCCAGCAGGGCAGGATAATTTGTTGGATGGTGCAAACTGTTCTTTGAAGGCTACATCTGACCCATGAGATGGTACAGAGGTACAGCAAGGCTTTCGGATCATGGGCAACTCAAATATGAGACAGGTAACAGCTATATTCTGAGCAAAAGGCTTTGTGCTTGTGATTAGGAAATATGGGAAGTTTTGTGATTTCTCTTTGGATAAGCATCAAAGCCTGTGTGATCTGGAACTGGAGCTGGAAATCTCGTGACATGAGCTGTCCTTTGAGATTTCCCATGCTTTTTGGCTTCCACTAAGTTGCAAATACCGTAAGTACAGCCTCTCTCTGTGTTTCTTTACTATTTCAGTATTTTGACTTCTGGTCTTGGCCCAAAGCTGTAAGTACTGAGGTACACAAAAATTTAATACCCTAGTCTCATCATGAACAACTTTTCTGAACTTCTGGAAAATTCTAGATCAGTTTAGTGCCAAGTTTTGGACATAATTTTTGGGGATAGTCTCCTTTTTTTGTACAATTAGAATGTCTAAAACGTCTACTTCAGACAAAGGAAGCTTCTCTTGTCTCTTTACTGTTCAGTGACTATAGCACCAGGTCTGGCAAACTTGAGAGTTTCTTTTTGTTGAATTAAAACTTATTTCATAGCTGTTTACATTTATAAGAGAACTAAATTCACTGTTGTGTCACATTTAACTATTTTCTTTAAAAATATTCCTTGGAGAGTTTTTAAATAAAAATGTTTCAGCTGAAGGAAAACAATTTTCTTTTTTGTGTGGATTCTTTGAACTTGCTTCTTTGAGGCTGTACATTATTATCCTTAAAACAGAAATGCTCAGTTTTGTTTGATTACTATAGTGTTGATTTTCTTTTAAAATACATTTGCTTATGCATCTGTCTACTTCTTTTACCTCCTTATTTGTTCTTTATTCATCATTGCTGTTATTTTAGGATTTATTTACAAACCTTTTACTTATGCTTCTATTCTTATCCTAATTGATTCTGTTAATGTCATCATCATGGCATTTCACTTCCTCCATATTTTTTTTGTCCTAGTCAACATACAATTTTACCTTGTTCTTCAGAAATTCACTTTCCTGTGTTAAGGGATTCCACAGCTGCTTTTTAAATTTTTACTCTGGGTGCTTACAGATATTTGTGGGTTTGGGCATTGTTTTCAAACCTTCCTATCTTGTATCTCCTCTATTCTTCTTTTCTTTCCAAGTTACATCTCTTAGTTAGTCTAAACAACGTTTCATATAAGGCTTCATTCTAGTACTCAAATCACATACAAAAGATCCTTCTGGTGCTTACATTACTTTTCATAACTTACTGGCATTAGAAAAGTGTTGTGATTTTCTTCAGCTACCAGCTATTCTTCATTCAAGTAGAGGATTGCAGTGAGAGTTTTCTATCACTTTTCCCCTCAAATTTCCATTACAATTCTTAACTGAGCAAATGAAATTTTATAGAGGTGTCATATACTTTGCAATTACATTAGAATGAGCATTTTAGTCAAATTACATAGTTGGAATGAAGGGTGTCATTTTGGAATGTGAGGGATTATTGTCCGTTCCTAGCATTTAGGTATTTTATTTTCTTTGGTGACCGCTAAATGCCTGTCAATAATATTTTAGAAAATAAGTTTTAGACTTTTTCCATATTCACTTTTTCCCCTTTAAATTCTCTTTTGAATCACTCTTTCGGTTTACACAGGAAAATAGTTACAGTTACTGTAACATGGTAAAATGAAAATATCACAGCTTCTTTAAACTAAGGATATCTAAATGGATAATCATTACAGTACAGCTCCTAAAGGCAAGTTATATGACAAGTTATGAACCTGAGCATAATGTGAAAGTCACACTATAGCCCCAAGCTTCTGACTGCCAAAGTCCTGATTTCTTTCTTCTCTCAAACCAGAGAGAAGCTGAATGAGAGGAACCAAGAATGAGACAAGAGATATATCAAAGCAAGAAGAAGAAAAAGATATTACCCACAAGCTTTTCAGCTTTGATTACAGAAAAAAATCTCTTCTGAACAAAGCACTGGACTGATTTTCCATCACGAAATGAGATTTAAGCATCTGTCCACATTTCCAGTTTGTAGAGTGGGGAATTTTTACTCTGAATTTCTGCATTAGCCAGTACACTGTATTAATATTGTATTAGAGCTACAACCTTGCATATGTTGAACATACTGAATAATAACTATAAAAAGGACACTTTCCATCATCTCAAATTCTCTGAATACATATCTTTGTAGAGGTTAAATGTCACTTCTCTAAAACCTTTTCCTAAATTGTTATAGCAAACTGCATATGAGTTAAGGCTATACTTTGGTTAGCTGGTTTGATACTGGAGAGAGGCTAGTTACAGAAGCAGAGCAGCTGGGACAGTCTATCACTGAACTGTGTTTTTCTTCTCATGATCTGGAAGTTTTGCGGAAGGAGAGGCAACTGGATACAGGCAAAAGACTCTACCTCAGATAAACGCAAGAGGAATAAAGAAGTCTGACAAGTATATTAACATCTCCTGGCTCACTGACATGGTGGTATGGAGTTCAAAGGGATTGGTAACTTGGTAATCAAGTAGCTAAAGGGAAATTTCCTCTGAACTGGTTTGGTTTTGTTGCTCTGGGAGCAAAATGATTAAGCCCTGTGAACCTGTTAAGGTTTAAAGTTTTATGTTATTTTGTAAAATTAGATTTGCGTGAATATATTGTTGACTCAAGAGAAAGGATTGAAAGAGTCTCAGTGTGGTCTTTGGTGCTGCAAGAATGGCTGTAAAAAAGGGCAACTTTGCATAACTTTATATAAAGTTGTACCAAAGCCTATAATAACAGCTAGCTGGTAACTGGTACCTATTGTCTAGGGACAATAATCTTAGCTCTTTAAACTCTTCCCAGCTTTGTTTTTGGGTGCATGAGTTCTCATTCAGTCCATTAGCATAATTTCATAAACAAAAGCTGACTGTAGCAAGATTTAAAATTAAAGCAAGTTTAGCTGTGAAAATCAATATCCCTATATCAGGATATACTTGCACAGACATTCTAGTCAAAGGTGAGACTTCTGCATATGTTCCTTAGCTTCAGATGTCTGTTGTTTCCTCAAATGCGAGCTAATCATGCTCTAGTCAGTAAAAAGAATTTCCCCTGTACACATATCAAATGTCAAATATATTGTATTGTTAAAAAAGAAGACAGAAGTGAAAAATTCCCAAGACAGAAATGTATGCCATCTTTCCATCAGTTCTGCCTCAGAAAACAGCAGCCTGCCCTGATAAGTACCCTCTTTCTTTGGCTCCCCTTGTATTCTGTATGCCTGGCATTTTTTGAATAAACCAGGCTGTTTGGTTCTGTCCTCCAAAGAGTTTTATGTCAGACTGAGCAAACTATCATAATTAAAATGGTACATGATTTACGAGAGGACCAGTATCATCATGGCTTTCTCTTTGATCTTTATTATAATCTCATTACAATCTTTGCAAGTGATACCACTGAAGTCTTGGTTGCTGCTCTTTATTTAGAATACTGATATCTATTTGGCAGTTTCCAATAGAAAATCGTCACAAAAAGAAAATGTTCTAAATCCATATAGATGTTTTTGGTGTTTTCCTGATAGTTATCTTCCATGAATAGTCTTTACAAGCAGGTTATTCATTTTAGTCTCACTTCAGATCTCTGGTTAGGTCCATGTGTGTGACTATGTCACAACATGGTGTAGGGCAAGAGGAAGAGGCGTATCAGAGAGCTCTTCCGGGCGCTTCTCTAGAGCTGCTGTGAGGACTGCTCCTTAGAATAAGCTGAGAAACGAAAAGGATAAAAAAGTAGCTCACTGGACCAAAGGGGATTATTGGCTGCTCCCAGGCAGCTCACTCTGCTATCAGCAGGGCTGTGATGGTTGAATTGGGTACTTGCTATTCTGGCAACTCTAAAATACTGGAAGTTCCCCATTTACTGCACTGGGACTGGTAATGCCATTTCTGGGCTCTCCTACAAGAATAATATGGCAAAAAGATGTCACGCAACAGCCAGAATTTGAGCTCATATTTTTAGAGGAATGAGGTGACTTCACATTTCTTTTTTTTATTTCTTTCAAGACCTCTTTCATTTGTGTTTATTCTTTTCTGTTTACAGAACAGTTGCTCTTCAAAGGAAAGAAACAAAGACTGTAGAATTGTCAGCTCCTTCCTTTCTTAAAAAAAAAAAAAAAAAAACAAGCAAACACAGCAATGTGCTGTACCTCCAAATTAAGTTTATATTTTCAAATTCAAACAGATTATTTGTATTGGGAGTTGGCAATTCATTTTGGAGGGGGATTGAGAATAAAAGAAGGTAGAGCATCTTTGTAAATGAGATAGGAAAATCTGTCATGCTTGCTATATTGTGCTTTTTAGAGGACTTTGAGTTTTCTTGAAAGCTGTATACTAGAGCTGAAAATTTCTTGCCTTGGGAAACTCACAAATATCCAATATTTGCTTTTATTCTGGAGTAAGATAAAAAATTGATTGTTTCATGTGTATAAAGCATATTATGATACTTCTTATGTAGAAAAAGTTGAGACAAGCATTTTTTCAATTAAAATTAAATATGTGGATTTAGGAACTCTCATCATTGCATTTTGGTTTCCTGAAACAACTCCAAATACTTTGCTTTGGATTATTTTAACATTAAACTGAGTTTTCATGTTACATGTAATGCTCACAACCTTTCCTCTGAGCATGATTCTGAGACACACTTCACAGAATGCGTCTATACAAGTAATTTTCCCTGATGAACCGTGCAATCCAAACAGCAAAAAAAAAATCCATATTGCATTTTTAGAAAGCAAGGCTTCCAGTGAATCTTTATCCAAGCCACAGTTGTTATGGGGCAATCCAATAGGCAAATGAAATTTAGTTTACCGTCTACATCTTTTGTTATACATAGTTGCACAGACTGGTAAAAAGAAAAGAGGTGGAGAGATTACCAAGTAGAAAAAATCAAGTTCTTGAAATGTTTGGCATGAAACCCTTCATTCAATGAAAATAGTCACAATTAAACTATGTATGGATTTTGGGGCAGAGAGTTTGTAAACAAATGACTCTGTCTGAGTTCTTGGGACAGGACTGAGACTTTTTGAGATGTACATGGGAGGAGGAATCACAATGGAAAATGAGAAAGAAGTACTCCTCTGAAAATTACCTTAAAACAATCTTTAAAGAGTTTTCAGTTAGTTAACAGAGCAGGCGAGGGAGTGTTAGAAACGTGTCTGTCGCACGAATATGTTCTCCAGAAGCCTGCATGCCTAGTGCTATATGACTTCTTGGAGATCAGGCAGTTGATTTATTTCACTTAAGGAAACTCATGATTTTATGGATTTTATTTAAAAAACAGTCAAGTAAACTTGTTTTTAACTGTTCTTTATCCAGAGAGATCCTGAGATAATCTGAATAAGCCCGTGATTTTTTTTTTACTTGAATGATATCTTTTCACTGAGAAAGAAAGCATTTACAAATTGGGATGGAATCTTTCATAATGGAATCAGGGTATAAAAGGAGAAAATAATATTCTTCTTATTCATCTGACACCCTCTCATTGTTCAAACGTTCTGCCTACAATCAAGTAATCGAGTAAATTATAATTACTTCTTTAGGGCATAATCCTGAAAGTTCTCCCAGCACTAACAGCTAGAGTTATAGGACTGAATGAAAAAAAAAAATCAGTAGCTTTTATTATTTAAGCATACTTCCTTGGAAGTACAGACGGGGTTGCTTGATTGTAAATATCTTATGATACCTACAACACTGAAAAAATAAACCCAAGATCCTAACATTTTCCAGAGGTGCTTAGCCTCCATGTCAATTGATGCACAGACATTTTTAAATTGGAAACTTCATTTAAATCATAGGACTGTGACTTGGAAAGCTATATATGTGTGTATATATATATATATATATATAAAAGTTTTGAAAGTTACCAAGACATGAGGTAATTTGGAGAATGATAAGGATAGGAGGTTAGTTGTAGCTGATATTATCTGAGCCCTCTGCTTATCACAGCAAGGCTCGCCTTGCTGCATATTTCACTGAGGTAACATTCCCACAAAGTCAGTGAAGCCAAAGGTTGAAGTATTAGACCGAAAATACCACATTTTGGAATGAAAGCCTAGCACTACTGACATCATTAAGAAGCCATTGACTTAGCTGGAGCAAGGATTTTACCTGTGATCTGTTCTCAGCCTATCTAACCCTAATATTGTATTCCTTTTCTCTATTACGTTGCATGTTCTTCCTCTAGTACACTACGCTCTACATTTTTCCTATTATTATTCCCTTCTCTGTTATCCTATGCCATGTCTAAGTGTTTCACTGTTCACCTGATCTCTTTTGGAAATAGTTGGATAATACAAAATGTCTGTCTGTTAGAAAGTTTCTGAAAAACATATTGAGATGAGTTTGCATTTATTTATCTTGGTAAGTTATTAGCTGGCATGAGCACAGAGCATTAAGCATCCTTTCTGGGTGGCTCTCTGTGGCTCTCCTTAGAGACAGAGAGGCACTGAGCACACTGGCTGCACAAATGCAGTATGGCAAGCCTACAGAAGATCACCAACATATAGCAAACATCTTACTTTTAGTAGAAAAAGATTACCTTAGAAACTTTTGGAGAGAAAGAACACTGCAGAAATCATTATGCCTTTCCATTTCATAAGAGGGTTTCCTCAAAATGAAACACCTCAGACTTCCCTTTCAATATGTATTTTAAAAGAAAAGTAGGAAAAAAAAAAACTAATACATTTAAAATACCATTACAGTTGGCTTATAATATGTATGAACACCACGTGTTTTACAGCTTCAAGCGCAAGACCTCCTAGGACCAGCAGCAGGTACTTTTGACAGGTGATATTCCCACATTTCATCATATTAGAGCACTTGTGGGCTGCAAAATAATCGTATTTAAGAGCTGTCACTGATCTAATGTGATTAATACTCATTTGCCCTATAAAGCCCCTGTAATTTGGAAGGAAATTTATATCTGGATGTTTGTGGTATAAAGAAGAAACTGCTTTGGGGGGCAGATGAATTCTGTTTTTAATGGAGCCTGTCAAAACCCCGTGCAGCCCCCTAGCTCAGCAAAATTTATGTGTAAATTAAGTGCATTGAGCATTTTAAACAGAATGACTTTCCCTTCTATTTCCCTTTTATGGACAATTAATATTGCTTTCTTAAAGCCAGAGCACTGGATGCACAGAATGGAAAGTATGCATTCTGACTTAGAATATGTTTCCTCATTATAAAATTATGCTTATGGAGGAAAATCCAATGCTATCTAATCTGTAGATATCTATAATTACTGCATTAATCCATGAATTGTAGCCAGATATTCACCAGCTATGGCTACCTACATTAATGTCCATGAATACTTGCTAAATTGTTGCATACCCTGCTTTTTCATTATAACCAAACTCCTGTTTTTATAGTTAAAGTGTTCACTGAGTTCCTAGCCTTACAAGCACGATGATAAAGGGGAAAATCTGGAAGTCATGAACTTCTGAAAAAGTACATTTTACTTAATCAGACACTTATGGATACATTTTTCAGAATAGCTCCTGGGCCATATGAGCACAGCTCCTGTTATTTATTCACAAAAACTATTAGCTTCCCTCCTGTGCACTGCTTTGAATGTTCCCCTTAGTCCTCCAGCTGGCAAAAGCAAAGTTGGTGCAGTGTTTTAATCCAGTAAAGAGGGAGAAAATCAGACACTTATTCATGAAACAGCCAAGCAAGGCAGGCTGGATAAGCAGAAAGAGTACAGCAAAGCCAAGAATCAGGCAGGCAGAACAGAGCCAGGGTAGCACAGGTAGGCAGTGGTCCCGCTGCGGTACTTACCATTTCAGCCAAAACTCACAGTAGAGCAGCTCCTGCTAGGAGCCCATTAATTCACTTTTCTTCTTTAATCCAGCAAAACCAGAAAGAAGCGCTTCTAAAACCCATTAGTAAATCAGTCAACTCTGAGCAGATGAATTTTTTTTTTTAATATACCCTAAGAATATGGCAAAGCATGAATACAGGCTTCATCAGGTGGTGGTGTCAGGAAGTCCAACCAGAGCCAAACACTCTTTCAATATATCTTATTTTAATTTTCATGCTAATTAGCAAAAGTTTAAAAATCTTCAAGAGAAATAAATTAAAACATGTACTGAGATCACTTCTGAACTTGGCGGACTACAACGAGACACACATCCAATACAGAAAATTAGCCAGGGCTATAAGCCAGAGCTCTAGCAGCTCATCTCAGATGATGCTCTACTGAGAATATTTCCAACACTGCATCATTTGCAATGTGTTTGAAAAGAGACAGCTGGCCTCAAAACAAATACAGAAACTGCAATTCATTGTTTAGCAAGGGCCAGATGCTCCCCTCCACTTGGGCGTGCAGGAGTGTGTGGGTTGGATCTCTTCTGCACCTGAGCCAGCGTCAGTGGGAAGATCTCACTGAGGAGTCACGGGTGAGGGCGGGCTGGTCCCCTGGCACTATGAACTGAGGTGCAGCCATTCCAGCCTCACCCAGATTTCATCTATATCATGATGATGCGAGGCCCACCAGCTCCTGAGGCAGCTAGGTTTAAGCCAAAATGCCACAGCTTTTAGTTTGGGGACCCTAACTCTGAATTCCGGGCCTAGACCTTGTCTGGTGCCTTTCCCTTGGGAATTAGGATCTGCTGTTTTGCTGTAGCAGACCATCAAGTGGACGTCAGGCTTTCTGAGCTGGGCTGTAGCTCGTCCATGATGTCCTCTGCTTGCTTGCCCTCCTCCTCAACCCAAACGACACTTAGGCTGTGGTCACTTTGGACTTGTAGCTCAGTTCTTCAAGCAGCAGTGTTGGAGAAAAATGAGGAACATCAGATTAACAGAGTACTCTCTCAACCACAATAACATCTTTCATAAAGTAACTGTGAGCTACTAATCCTTAAAAACAACCCCAAATCCTAATCTGCACTCTCCTGCTGCTTCCTGTCGCTCTTACTGACAGTCTGAGGCTCATCAACATTTTGGACTGAACCAAGTCCTTTCTGCCCACTCTCCACCATTGAAATGTGTTTTGCCATAAATAGGCTTTCCAGATGGATCTGATTTGAGTATACACATAACTAAAAATCTTCAGCTATTCTGTTTCATGAATGATCAGTATATGTTACAGCAGAATATGTTACAAGCAGGTAACCAAACCGGGGCATGCTAGATGGAAATCTTGCTGGGGGTTTTTTCAGCAAAGTGTCAGGTACCCACTGGGATTTAGCATGAGTGTTTCTGTGTCACACACACACCTCTGCTCAACAACAGCTCCAAGGAGGAGGGGTAACTTCAATATCGACTCTCCCATCAGGCATTCATCTAAGCATGTGGCTGCAAAGGCAAAATTCGCCTTAGCTGAGGTGTGGTGGTGGCTGATATTCTCCAGCAAAGTACTAACCCCCTGACCAGGACATTAATTCCCGTGGAAAGGCAGCTCCAATACGCCAGCTCACTTACTTCCCCACCGATCGAGGACATGCAGTTCTGTGCATCTCACAGCAGCTTTCTTCTCTCAGTTAGCAGGAATGACAACAGTATATGAAATGTCTTTTTATGAATAAAAATGTCTTACTGAGCAACTGTATATCACGAGACTTGGAAATACGTCTAAGGGGTATATTTCAAAGTGAAAGGTAAATAGAAATTGCCCTCCTACCAGAACAGAGCATTCATAGAAGAGTAAATATACACTGAAAAATAAATACATCTTAAGGAAAATGGTAGTGTTTTTGGTAGAGCTGGTTGCATTTTACCGCTTCATTGAGACATTTTAAGATGCTTTTTTTAATGGGAGGAATAAACTGAAACAAAATGTTTCAAACTGAATGAAACAGACTTTTTGTACAACAAGCTACTAAAATAATAGGCTGTACTGACCAGAACTGAAGAAGTTTTCTGAATTTTTTTAGTTTTGGAATGAATATACCAGCTGTTGAAACAAAAAATGACTCATATAAGTCTTCTTACCATTGTAAAACACCATATACATGATGCTACCAGGCAATCCTGTCTTGTTGCTTCCTTTATATCTTGCTCTGATGTTTTTAAAACAAAGGATTATAAAACGTTATTTTTGTGGAAAATTTTAAGATTTTGGCTTCCCACTCTAGTTTCCTTCAAGCCCTTGTGCAGATGTGTAGCTTGGATCCTTAGTAAATTTTGAACTTCTGGAGAATTTCCAGAGAAGCTGATGTTTGTCTGTAAAGTAGGAATAGCCTGATTAGCCATCTGTTCCCTGCTCAGAGGTAGTTTTTTATCTTTTCTGAGGGATTATTGCACTTTCAGTTCTTCTCTATGCCACATAACCTCCTAACCCTTACAAAATACAGCTTTATATTAATATATTTTTCAATCAGATATTCCGCTTTACAAATGCTTGAATAATCATTTCACTTAAAAATCATAGAGGTAATTGAAAAATATTTGCATGATTTCTCATTGAGCGAGAAGAAAGACACACCATATGTGAGCACACAAAATTCAAGACTATCAGCAAAAGTTAGTGATACAAATATGGTTGAAGAAGGAAAATCAGTAAGGATTGATTACATGTGATACAGTAAATTCTGCTGACATCCCACAGTTCTGAAAATATGTTACTGTATTCTAGAAGGTCTGGTAGTATTTCTGCATTTTCATAAGCTGCTGCAAATGTATCAAAGGTTACTAATTTGAGTATGCAATTGCTGCACTGGGTCTCTGCCTCAGGTGCAGTATTTATGGAAAATAGCAGCCAAAACAGTTCAGCTGTTACTCAGGATAAGAGTAAGGAAAAAAGACTGTGTTTTTGTAGTGTGGAAAAAAGTCTGGTGACTTTTTCTTTGAAAGAGCTGGCGTGCTCAAAATTACAAGCACAGAGTTTGAAATCTGGCAGTGCCTGTAAGAAAGCTATGCCTTCTGCTCCCTCCAGAATGATCCACTGATGCTTGGCTAAATTACGAGGCCTCCTTTGCATGTGATGGTGGCTTATTTGGCCTGGGTCTGAGAGCAGGGAGCCATCCCTCTCATGGTGTCAGTGAGTCCCTCATAAGAACCACACAGAATTAAAAAAATATGTTGAAGAACTGCCTGATTCAAACTAATAACTGGACCAGAGTTGGACAGACTATGGCAAAAGACGTGGTCTTTTATCATTATCTAAAGATGAGGATTCTGGACTTTTGGACTGACTGCAAGGAGACTGGTAATTACTGCTAAGGGGAAAATAGAATCAATTAAAGATTAATGATGGAGACTGGGTGAAGAAGTACAGTGATAGGACACAGTGGACACTGACGTTAGGAGATAATTCAGGCAGGACAATTGGAGGTGGAAGGCAATGAGAACAAAGATAGTTGTGTCAAAGAGTCAGCTGATAACAAAATATGGGGAGAAATTGTTCAGATGTGAGGGAAGAGAATTGAATCTGCTCTGCAGGGAGACTAAAGAAAAAGGGATGAAATTGAAAATGCTGGGAAATGGGGGGAGCTGAGGGTTGAAAAGAGATTTTTCTGGGCAAGGTAATCCAAAGGACATGTCTAAGGAGTTGTTACTGGGACACTAACTGAGGGCAGCCAAGGGTGAGGAGGCAATGACAGAAGACAGACAGGAGTGGGACCAAAGATCACTGAATGGGAGAAGCAGAGAGAGTTGAAATGAGAGGAATAATAGATAGAAAAGTCTATACCTACATGACCATGTTCCCCTCCACAGTCTGGAACTGAACCTCAAATTCCCAATTGAAAAGAGTTAGATATAGAGGTAAACTTCTCATACAATGTTAATTCACCCCTCCGTCTGTACATATTAGTCATTAGAACATAATTAGACCCTGTTTCCTTCATTTATTGTGCAAAACAGACAAGTTAGGTCATGGAGCTGGTTGTTCTCTCTGGTCCCACTTTGGTTGATGGGAAATGTGAAATGGGCATGAGGAAGGAATTGCAAGCGAGGAAGAGAGTGGCTCCCAGCAAAAGCAGTTGAAATTTTACCGATAATTGCCTTAGTACCTTAGTTCATTTCCTGCTCTTCCAAAGAGCTGTTATACAAAGCTGGGCTCATCACTTAAACCAAATATATCACACATGATCACTAATGCAGTGTTTTCATTTTTCTGGGAGCCACTCCTAGGTACCTGAATTGCAAAAATGCAGTGTATACCTCCAGCTCTAAAAACAGAATGATAATTCTTCAGGGGGGAAAAAAAGTCCTCACCCACCTCCTTTTGGGCACTCAGAAGAGGGCAGGCTGACAGTAGTCCACATCTCTGTTCCTTGTGCATAAAATGGAGCTATAGAACCTTCTCATTTCAGAAAATGTTAAGGGTATCAACTATTTTCACATTTGTAAGGGTTAGGACACAGGAGGGATGATGAGTGCCACTGACAAGTTTATGAGCCAGCCAAGAATTTTGTCTTCAGAGTGCACTGCAGTGCAAGGAAACTATATCACACATTCACCAGCAAGAATAAAACAAAACACTGAAAACAGCTTATCCTCCCAGAGCCCCTGAGAAGAAATGGGCGTTGTGAGGAAAAATAATACTTGGTCAGGTAACTGTTGCATAATGTAAATGCACAGGGGAATTGATTCTAAGTTCTTTGGGCAATTTTAGTTCTGGCAGTTCCTGACTTTGCAATCACTTTTCAACCTTAATAGCATTTTTGGAAGGTAGTTATATGTATTATTTTGCCAAGACTATTAAACTTTTCAAAACCCCTATTTATTTCAGATACAGTTGCTTGAAAATATTTCTTAAGTACCTAGTAAATGGAATATGCTGTGTAAAAATAATAAATTGTAATTATTTCTCTCTAGTTTCCCCCTAGCTTTCATTCTGTTTTTTTAATTCAGATAGATAGAAATCAACAAGAGAACAAGATAAGTCATTTAGAAAAATTTGAATATTTATCAAAACTTGCTGCATTTCTTTATGAGTTCAGTGAGCCTAAATGTTAATAGAATTCTTCCTTTCAAATTACATCCACAAAGCAAACATTAGATAAGACCTTGTTGTCAAGGGTAAAATGTGATTGAATTTCTGGTTTTACATTTATTAATCTGGAATGACGTTGTAGGTCAATGAAAAAAATATTTAAGATGTTTCTGTTTTTTAGGTAAAGTGACACTTCATTCAGAGCACAACTTTCTTTGCATACATTTGGATACATAGTCTTTTTCCAACCAAAAATTTAAATTCATTCCAGTATATTATCACAGTAGTTTTATAAAAGAGAAAAGTTTGTATCAAACAATTTTATATCTCAGATAACAAATAGGAAATAAGAATTGTATGACAACTTAAGGTTGATCCTACCTGAATGATGAAGCACAGTTTCACGTGTCCCTTCAAGCTTCATAGTCAGTCCTATCTTGAGAAACAACTAGAAGTTCCTTTAGTGATGAACAGAGCAGGACTATCATCTCCCAGAGCTAAAATGTAATACAGTATGACATGACAGGATTCAACAGCTTCTTATGTGATCTCATGATCTTGAGAATTACCTGAATTCAGATTCATTAGGCTTTAATTTGTACTCAGTAACTTGGGCGGATATTGTGTGGTTGCTGATTCTTCAGATTTATTTCAAGTCTGGTGCAGGTGACAGTGATTGTGGTTGGCAAGTATGAATTTGGATTGCCATGGTGGCATAATATCTGTTGATTTTCTGGCATGTAAATGTGTGGCACTGTTTGCCATCTTACCTATAATTTGAAAACATTATATGATTTTCCCATGGTACTATTTTTATCATTACTTGTGTGTGTGTGTGTGTGTGTACACAATTCTTCTGCTTTATGTGAAAAACTCAGTACAAGAAGACTGCAGGTTAGAATGTTGTGCATCAGAAATATAACTTAAAAAAATTAAGATTGTGTTTTCCATTTCAGAATAAATATAACGATTAGACTGATTCTTCCCTTATGCTCTTCGGGTTATGAAATCTCTGAAATCAAAATTGGGTAGCCATATTTGAGCATTTGTTGTTTAATCTGTTTTTGCCTCAAACACAAGTTGTATGTTTATGTTTTGGAACCAAAACACAACTGTGATTGTAGTATATATAAGTTAAGTGACACACAGGTGAACAAGTAAAATAGGTAGGTAGTAGATAGGGGGGCAAGTAAAACGTGCTTGACTGAGCTTTTGTGTGGGCCAGTGTACCTGGGTACTGTGACTGCGAGTCAGAGCTTGTTGCCTTGTGTCCGTACGTCTGTCAATATCTGAATTAGCAAAGTGAAGCAGGTGCCACTGTGTAAAGGTCCTTCAGACATCCTTCTTCCCTGGCTTGAACTTTGCTGTTCACCTGCTTACAACTAGCCTCTCTGTTGAGAATGTAGAATTCTGGTTATGAAAAGGACACCAGCTCTGACAAACTGTGAGTTTATACTGGAGCCTAACATGCTATCGCTTACTGTGGTGATGCTCTTCCAAAACTTGTGCTTCCAAAAATAATGTAACTGTGCAAAAGAATTATCATCATCGTGCTTCAGAAAGTGTTTGATAAGCCAGTGACCTAAGATGTACCTTCGGATTTATAGGAGAGGTAGTGTCTTGGCTTTTGTATACCCTGCAAGTATACAAAATCATCTCAAATGTACTCGAGGGCGTCCTTCCTTGGAGCAAACTTTGACTTGTGCCTTTTCAAACTACGTCACTCTTTATACGTGAGGATTTTATGATATGCCTATGGTGAATCCAGTGCTGATGTGGCCTTGAAGCAGCAGTGCCGTGTACGCCTAAGAACCAGGGGTGACTCCTTTTGCAAGCTTGCGAAGGGCAGCATGGAGAGGAGCCCCCCGCTTTGGCTACAGGCTGCTCCCTCCCTGTTCACACCCGTCCTGCACACAGGCTGTTGGGGACAGGGGCACTTGCACGTTCGCAAAGGTGACTAGCCAGCCCTCCCTCACAGATCAGTGTGTCGGGGAGACCTCAGGCACTCAGGCACTGCGAAACGCAGGACTTTGTGGCAGAGCTCAGTTACTAGAAGTGCAGCTCTGTGATCTTCCCAGACCTTGTGCCCGGCACCGGGTAGTACCTGGCACCCGGTTGGCAAGCCTGCCACTGGGCGTCACTGGGAGTTGGGCATCTCTGCCTTCTTTCGGCATACCGAGACCACTAGACCATGCTGGCTTGCGGCTGCTCCAGGATTCATGTCCTGTTTACCGTAGCATATTGCCCAAATCCAGGCAAGTGTGTAAAATGTCTGATTACATGGCTTTTCATAATCTATAACAATGCGCTCATTGGTTAGCTTGATTCGCTCCATCACACACATGGCTTTTTGTCAGCCTTAATTAGTGCAATCTTAGTGAATAATCACAAAGCCAAGGATGGAATTGGAGTGCGCTAATAAATTATTCAAACTAACACGCAATAGGCTATACCCAATCTGAGTGTGATGCTAGTGACTTCAGCGGCACTATACCAGGGATGAACGGGACCCACCAGTTTGCAGAATCTAACATAATTTTTCCTTGCACACTGCTCTAATATTTCCAACAGTGAATATTTAATGTAATTATAGGACACTCATCATGGGTTATCTCCCCTGTGCACAGTCTTCGTTAATTAGTGGTTTGTCTGATTGTCTGACCAGAAAAAAAAATTCTTTCAATTTAATCAAAACATTGCATAATAATAATGCCAGTTTAAGACAGGATATGTTCTAGTAATGGGAAATCAAAATTGTTGATACTTTAAATTAAAAATGTTTCTTTTAACTTTGCTTCACCACATATAGAATATATTGAAGAAAAGGGTTTTAGATTGCTATTTTTCCTAAATCAGGGTGAAAAATACCTCATACTATCTGCCAAAATGTGTTCTCAATTAGTTCCACGTGCTCATTGAGGATGTGAAAACGGCCTCTGTTGCGTAAAACCGAATGGATCGCCTGATTTTAAAATACAGATCTGTACTGTACCCTTGGACTTCTGATGGCCTGAAAATTTGTTTCAGAAACTGTAATAATCACAATCCTATAAGATGGTAATGGGATGTGATGGCTATATTTATACTGTTCTTTCAGGCTGTTCAAAAAGTTCTCCAGAGACAGAGTTTCAGACAGGCGCATCCTTTCTGCACTGGTAGACATCCAAGTGTCCCTGGGCTGCCTCTGTTGCATCTCTAGTGCACTATGTGTGAGGCAGAGCACTCCTCAGCCGCCTCCAGTCTGTCTTACGTTTCCTTTCCTGCGTAAGAGATCCCGCCTGGCTCTGTTACCTTCCTGTCCATAGAAACTAAAGAGAAAAAAGCCTTTCTGGCAACAGTCCTGCAAAGGACCCCTGAGGTGCTTGTGCCACGTGCCAAGCTGGCTGTGTGTCCTAAAACATTTGAGATACAAAGCCGCGATTCCTAGATGTATTACAAAATGAGGCAGTAATGGTGGGGACTAGCTGAGCTATTTCCAGTTTGGTTGCTTACATAAATATTAGCCAGTAAAATGCGCAGTGGACAGTTCTCTGGCCTAGAGGCCAGCTGGCACACCATGGCTTGCATCCATAAGCCTTCCAAAACAGAGTGGTCATGTCCAAATTGGATGTTGGGATCATTCCTTCACCCGTACTAATTCCTGAGTTATTCCTGGGTGAGTGCTCATTGGCATGGGCCAGTATCATGCCAGGGACCACTCTAAAAATTCAGCAGTAAGAGTGACCATGGGAAAATGCCCAAGTCATGCCCCAGCTTTGTTTGCTTTACTGGTGTAGAGCTAGTCCCAACTGACACTGTACATAGGCAGAGGGAATTAATGTTGAGTCAGACAGTCATTACATATAATACAAAGCTTTTTGTTAAATGCTTATTATGGCAGTTGCAGACTGTGATTGGAAGAGAGAACTATTTTATAATTATTTTAGGAGTTTTAGCTTAATTTCTCTGGTGGGGAGACCCCAGCTAGTGCTTCACTTCAGAAAAAAAGTTAGGGAGTCTCAAGCACAGAAAAAGTGGGTTGAAAGATGAGTTCCCTGCTCAGTCCAACTGTTTCAATGTCCTGGTCAGTATCCTCATCAGTAAATAGCTCTTTTGGTATACTCCAAGAGCAGAGAAAAATCATGTTTATGTAAGTGGGCCATGAAAAAGGAAAAAGAGAGACTAAATCTGTGAAAGTATTTAAATTATCAAAAGCTCTTATGCATTAAAAACACAACCACATCTCAAAAAATCCTTTGTACAATCAGATACATGAATGGAGTGAGTGAAGTGAATGTTTTCTTTGTTTGGCCCTGTCTCAAAGAGTTTATAAAACAGAATGATCAGTACAAATGCAAACACAATGAGAAGTGTTACTCTACATACTCCTACTGCACTTATGTTGCATGAGGGAGACATACAAGCAATTATGGTAACCCCTTAATGTTCAGGCTAAAACACTGTTCGAACTCAATGTCACACTCAGAAAATGCATGCTGTATACTTCACTGGGTTAAACAGAAATCCTAAGCAAAACTAAAATAGAGACACCTGCAGAGACACAACTGCAGTCTACACCTACTCTCTGAAACCTTATCTTTAAAATATGATTTCTTTTCAGAGTATAGAGACAAACATATTCTGTTCTACCTGCCAAGGTTAATTATGGAACACTAACATTTGTCATAATTAAGTCTACATTGTGATCAGACATAACAGACTGTCTTAAAGATCTGATATAGAATACATAGATATACATTCCTATAGATTTGTAATCTATTCACAAAATTCTTGAAGAATGGTAATACAGGGAGACAAAATGTTAAATGTCACATCTCATAAGCTCCAAAGACATCAGGTCAAATGCTGACAAGTGTGCTGCTCAGTGCTGAAAAGCTAAAGGGTTAAATTTTCTTTTGAACTTGATGAGAGCTAAGAACCTGCATTGCTTTTAAACTCTTACTTTAAGTGACTTAAATAACATTTGTGTTTCTTATATGTGTAGGATCCTCGTTCTATCTCGAAAATGGAATTTAGGCTTCTAAAGGCCATCTGAAAATGTTACTGTTAAGGCTAAAAACATAGGTATTGGATTTGCAAGCAAATACGTGCTTATCCTACAGTGTTACGAACCAGTCTCAGAGGAGACGGATCCAAGCCAGAAGCCACGTAATTGTTGCGCACTGGCAGTAGCATGGCAAGGTGTGTGGAACATGCAAAATGCCCAAGAGTATGGCACTGTGTTAAGTGGAGTTTCACAGGTTTTAGATTAGAGCTCAAGAAATGAACAAAGGATGCCTGAATCTGGCTGCAAAGGACCTATATTTTCATGAAAGACAGAGGCAGCCTGTGGTGCAATTTTCTGAAATAGACTTAAACTTACAGTATCCTAAGTGTTGGACTTTAACTAGAGTTTTGCAGCTGTGTCTTTTGCTGTGATTTTCAGGAACAGGGTGTGTGTGTGTGTGTGTGTGTGTGTGTGTGTGTATGTATGTTGCATGCATCTGTGGGTGTGAGTGCACATGCGTGTTTATATGCAGAGAGAGAGGTGATATACATATAGGGGACTTCTGCAACTCTGGAGTTCTGGGCTGCTACATTATAGCCTGTGTTATACAGCATTCATTACAGCAGGTCACTTTCTCATGCGAGATCATTGATATCATATTAAATGCCTTAAGAGTCTGCAAGCGGATTTAAGAAGTTGAATTATGTGGCTTGTGTTTTCATTGAAATGTGAGAACGGAAAGGAAAACCACAGCAAAACAATGCTATATATAAATTTATGCTTTGTTTTCATTTCAGCAATTCTTTATTATTTAAGTATTCTGTACTAATGCTGAAGGGAAAATTCTAACTTCTGGCCAACTCCTGCTAGCCAGATTTTGCATAGAGAAATTCCCTCAGCTGTCAGCTGCAGTCTAGCACAAAAGCTGCTCCATGGCTGCAATTGCACTGCTGGAGAGCAGTGTATTTCACAGCATTGATGCTTCCCTCCTCATGAGAGAGCAGACTGGAGAAGGTTGTGAGATGAATTCCTGGTTCCATCACTCAGTTCCCATCATGTGAGAATGTAAAAGAGTCTCTTCAGGGAAAGAAGGGAGTGGATCTACTTCACAATTGACAGAAATCCTGATTCTCTGATGTATCATTTTAAAGAGGAGGACACAGAGATAAAATGTGACATCTACACATTTCCCTGAGTTTGTAGTTGCTAATATATAGAGATGGACAAGTTCTGCCTCCCTGCCTGTTCAACACTCTGCTAGTCATACTAGCTGGGGCAAAATATGCCTTTTGGATTTTAGGAAACAAAAATTTTTCTACAAAAGCCATATTTCTGATGCCTGATGTAATAAACCTATGCAACAGAGAAGAAAATGATATTTCAGAAAAATAGTTTAATACTGTAGAACTAGGAATGCTGTGATTTGACCTTTTCAGAGACCTCAGTGACTACATTTTCTTCTAAGACTTCTAAGACCCAATCAGATCCCCAGAGAATGGGCCACAATTTAAATTCCTGCCAACTTCACAAAATCGAGGGTGAAATCTGATGTTTGCAGCTTTGCATACTATATACTGGCATCTGCAATTAAAATAGTCTTGTTATTGACCAAGCCATATGACATGCGATGCAGAGCCTAAGAAGATTGTGCATAGCCCAAATCTGTCACAGAAATAAATTAGAAGAAAGCTTTGCTTGAGCTCAGTCACTATATATTCTGCTGGATCTGGGTGGTAAGCTGACAGGCACAATCATTTTCACAGATCAGTGATGAAGTGCTTTGCAAGATATATGATATGTGAAGTGACACACGGGTTTCAGCACAACTGAAATAATAAATAAAATGGATTTAGCAGCATGGTTGTTTGAGACATGCAGTTAGCCGGAATATCTCCCTCTTTCTGAAGTATGAACTACTGCTCAAACAAAAGTCACAGGCTTGATGCGAATAACTGCAAGCTGTTTTCTGCTCTGTGGTATGTAGAGATGATCAGTGTTGTCCTTCCGGGACAGAAATCTATGACTCTATGATGATGAGTAAGAAAAAAAAATCAATTCTCGTCAATGGGAACAATATAAACATATGTTTCTAAAATAAACCTAAAAATACATAATCCAGTAGCATAATAGTATATGGATTACCTCAATGTGCTGACTGAAGTTTTTAGTATATTTTTCCTTTTAGCAAGTTTTTAAAATCTTCTTGGTGTTGCTTTTGTTCCTTATCTAATCATCAAGGAAAGCATGAAATAATCAAATTATTTTTGCTAATTCTGAAAAAAATATAGTCCAAAGAGGTGTTAACTACATAGTAGAAGCTGTACATGCTAGGTTATGTGTACTAGTTGTACATACTACATACTAGGTGAGTTTTTGCCAGAAAATTTCTCTTTTCTGTTGTATGTCAGTAATGCTTTGTTATCACTGACTTAAGAGCTTCCTTCTTGCCATGAGCTTATACGTGGATGTTCTGTGTACCAATGTTTGTCATGAGAATCACCAGCCTGGGTGAAGCACCTGGAAGGTGCATCTACTCCAGAATGCACCTATATTTGACAGCAGCTAGCAAGGCCTGCTTGGGAAGGCAGCGCAAGCAGAGATTTCTGTACCTCTCAGTTTCCAGCTATCGCTGACACAGTGACTTTTAGAGCAGGAGCTGGCTGGTGGGTCTCATTTTTAATAATCGTGGCTCAACATGGTTGTCTCTGAATCTGTGCAGTCTCACTTTGAAAACCCATTACGCCTTTGGCCCTATGGCATCGTGTGCACGTGCCCGTTGTGGCTGTGGCTGGAAAATGTATTTCTCTTTATGTTCAGCCACAGTAAGTCTAATAAGTTAGTTGGAATGTGAATCAAATGAAACCAGCACTCTGCTGATTCCTGAAAATTTCACTAGTTCTCCCATGTTCCTGGGTTACAAGAAACAGGGGATGTGATCCCTCTCCCCTGCTTCCCACTTTTCGTGATGTCTTAGACCCCTAGTGCATACCACACACCCTAGTCCTCTGTTTTCCAAGCAGAACAGTTCAACTCTGTTTGGTCTCTTTTTTTATGGAAAGTAATCATATCTGATTATTCTGATTACTCTTCTTTTCTAGTGTGTCATAGATCAGATAATGTATTAATGTTCTCTGTTCTCCCTGGCAATTCCTAATTCCATCGGTCTTTTTTACCAGCAGTAAGTGCTGTGCTGATGTTTTCAGAGAACTCTCCGTGGTGAGTCTCAGATATCTTTTCTGAGTGACAAGAGCTAATATAGAGCCCATCATTGTATCTTTTCACCATATGCATTACCTCACAACATGCACACATAATCTGTTTTCTACATGGCAACCAGTGTGCATGATTAATCCATTATCCCATCGGATAGTTCCATTCTCAGTGAAAAGGTCACAGACTCTGCCAAGCAATATTTGCTTTTATTTTCTTGTTATGCCCTCACCAGAAAAAGAGTGCTAAATGAAGACTAGTGCCTTAGGAAATTATTTAAATTAGTATGATGCTTCCTGGCTTTGGAGGTAGCACATCTAATTTACAAATGCCTGTGTTGAACAAAAGGTAATTATGAAATCAGGAGGTACCAAAACTTGACAGGAAATAGAAGGTATGGCTAACATATAATGAGTAAAAAGTTAGCATCAAAGCTTCTAAATCAGTAGTTACTGCACAACATGTAGAGGAAATAAGAGGTGAGTTAAAGAATGGTGCATTCCCTGACCTGCTAAAAAGAACCTATGGACATGAAGCAGACTTTTACTGAAAATACACTACTGATGCTGAGAAAAGGTACCCAAATAAAAGTTGATGGAAAAGAGAATACAAAAGAGAAAGTAGGGATTATGTAGCAAAAATTTGCAGGGTACTATATGACTGACTAGATAAACTGACCATTTCTGTTGCCTCTGAATTGATTGGTACAATTCTATAAACTGTAGAATGACAATGTGACTTTCACTGGCCTGTCCCTCTTTGGGCCAAGGAAGGGGGTTTCTTAAACACGTGAGCCTTATAATCTGTGATGGGAAATGGAGTTTTCAAACAAAATGAAATTGCTGGAAAACAGTACTTTGAAGGGATTGAGACTATTTACAGAGTCCCAATTAAGCAAACTGTTCCAGCTAAAAGCAGGGTGAGAGTAGGAATATGAATTTTGAATGTGTCTTATCTCTTCAAATTTCTGTTGTGAAACAAGTTTAAAACAAAAGTCAATTTAAATTTTTTTAAAAGAGAGTTTTACAAGTGTTAAACAATACTCGTATTTTGGTAATAGCAAAATATTTCAGGTTGAATTTCTAATTTCCAATTTTGGAAAGGAGGAAAGTTCATTGAGATGAAAAATATGTTTCTGTTTGACACAAAGAAAACATTATGATTTGGCTGCTGAAAAATGCATTATTCAACAGCTCTGGTTACAAGATGAACAGCTAACCAAAATCAATAGTTTGTTTAAAAAAATAGAAGTCTGTTGATTTAATAGAGAGAAGAGGAAACTTATGCAATTTGTCCATAATTCTCCCTATCTTGGTTTGTAAGAACGAACTTTACAGTTCTAGGACTCTTCTTGTCAGAAAATGCTGCCTATGATACTGGACTATGAAATGCCATATATGAGCTTCCTAAAATACACAGAAGATTGAGTTCAGTCTTCAAGTTTACTTCCTTCTCTGTTTATTCTCTGTATATTCTTTCTGTTGTTGCTATCACATCATCATTAAATACCACAGGCCAAAATACAAAATTACTTTCAGCACCCACTTCTCATTTCAAATCAATCCAAGTCAAAATCTGACCCTTTGTATATAAACCCCACTGAATATATACTGAATGACTAATAGCAAATTTTGTTGTTAGTGTTGTTAGTCATCGTTCATTTATTGTCAATTCTGCATATTGTAATTTTGCTCCCTGACATTAGGAATTTATTTCATTTTGATTTGCTGTGTCCTTATAGTGCTCTTTGTCAGCAGATTCTCTAACAACTCCTTTCAAAGATGTTAATGCAGTTGAGTGTAGTTGACACAATACATATACGTGTGTGTGTGTATATATATATATATACACACAAATATTCATCAGCTGTCTTGCCAACTGCACCCTTCCAGAAAGTTTAGTGCTAGTCTCTCTAAACTAGCATACCTTAATTTTCTTATTTTCTTCAGATTTTCTAAGGATTTCAAAGCAACCTTGGTTTCACCAAAATCCTCTGAGTAACTCCTACTACTTATCACAAGCTGTACAGCTGTCATAAATTGTCTATTTTGCCCCAGATACTTCTGCCCATAATTCTGAAATCAGATAAATATACTTGTAGCTAGGGCTTTTAAAAAATTGTCTGTCTACTCTGCTCTGACTTTTTTTCCATTTGGAGAAAAGGACAGCCCACTGGCATTTTTCAATCTTCCTCTGGTTAGAGGGAGTCTAACTTCTTGAGATTTTTCTACTGTTTTTATGAATAGGTTAATAAACAAATCCTGTTGTTCTCTGTTTATAGTTCATGAAACCGAGTTCTTTCAGAGATCAGAGTTTCACTGAAGCAGGTGAGGTCCACTTCCATGCTTCAGGCTTTGAATACTAGTCTTCTGTCTATCTCTTGGGACCTGAGTCTCTCATCCTGTCCTCTGTAGAGCTTTTGTGAAGCTTCACCAGGAAATTTTTTGTAATCCAACATTTCTTTCATGGAGGAAAAAGAAATAAGATAAAGTTTGTAGAGAGAGATAATTCCTTTTGTAAAACCAGCCAATACAGATGGAAAGAAAAGCTTTCAAGAACACCAAGTACTTTTTTAGATCTGAAAGAAGAGCACCAGACTTACTGGGTTTGGGCTAGAGGGCAAAACAGAAGTGTCAGATTCAGAATTGATTTATGTAGAATTAAGTAATCTGCTCACAGATTTATGGAAGAAAAAGTCATTTACTCAGTTATTCATAGTTTATCTGCCAGATTTTCATAATAGTCTCTGAAGACCTTATTTACCCTAATAGATGGAAAAAATTGTTCTGCTCTCCCTTTTTTCCTTTTTATGCCTAGTGCTGGGCCACATCTAGAGCAAAGGTGTCTTGCTATGAAGTGTCAGTGACAGCGGTAGATATGTTATTGCCTTAGATAAGGCCATGCAGAATGTTGCCATTGACAGTCAGAAGGTTGCTAATTTCTACCTTTCTACCAACAGTTAATTAGTCTTTGCGCCTAAGTGATCTTTTGACAGGAGAACAGTAGCAATATTGAGAAGTAAGTACTGACCAAAGGGAAAGAAGTGAAGAAATTAGAAATTACAAGTGGGAAGCAGAACAAATTCAAACCAAAATAGTCTGAAATGACTTTGGAATCTGGGTATTCGGTACACAGAAGTCATAAGTGTGTATTAACAGCCATGTGCAAACGTCACTTGTTGAGCTACTTCTTCATGGAGCAGAGATTTCTGAAGTCCAAGGCTGTGAGAGCTGAGAAGTTAATGAGCAGCTGTAGCTGTCTCTGTTGGCTTGGTGTGTGGGAGAGATGTGGGTGACTAAATCCTGCAGGATGAGAAGGTTAAAACCAGGACAACACAGAAGCAAGGTTGCTGAGCCAATACGAGTTAGCAACAGTTTAAAGCAAGCAGGGGATGCCCTCTAAGATGAGAAAGGTGCTGATATGAGGTATCAAAGCCCTAAGAGGAAAAGTGAACTGGAGGAAGGTAACCGCAGAGCAAGCCTGATGCTTGGCCCATCCCAAGAGCCAGCAGAGGCCAACACTTTCCCACTGCATCAAGCACTGCCTGGCCAGGTACCTTGGGGTGCCCCGGCAGGTACGGCGAGGGTATCAACACCTAGCCTCGCCGACCGCTTGTCCCGGCTCATTGCAGTCTGTTAACAGGAAGTAGGGTAATCGCTGTGTGCTCACACGTGGTTTATATGGTCCTGCTTTCATCACTACACAATAGAAAAAATTCCCAAATGCAGGATTTGAGGATTACACAAGCCTAGGACTTTAAAGGTGAAAATATTAACTAGGCTGGTGCTTAACACATAAAAAACTGACCCTAGCCTAATGTACATTATGAACTTGTCCTGGAAAAGATTATGCATACTGCCTTCATGAGAGAAAGTCCTGGTCTTTAAGCAGCTGTAGTGATGGATAAGTATACATATGGCCATGTATACATATTAGTAGCATCTAGTGTCTGCTTTTATGGCAATGAGGACCTCTATGGACTAAAGCATAGTGCAGATGTTAAGAAGAAATAATACCTTCTCCTCAAGCAGGGGTAAACCCCCCTAACACCATTCTTTGGCACACGTCAGCCTAATTGCTGGAACAGGCTATAAAACAAAAGCTGGAGTCTGGACATCAGGTCAAACTGCTTTCTTTTATTTTCTGACTCTCTTTTTGTTCAGAATTGCACTAAGGCTGCTGCTGTGGCCATTTAGGAAGGGGGAATTGGAATATGTTTACCTCATCCTATAAAGTAATAGGCACATGCTGGCCAGTGCTTAATGCCATACACTTTGGTCAAGTTTCTGACCTTGAGTGGATGTTTACAGTTCCCATCGATATGAAGGAATAAACTGCCCTCAGATATCTCAGAAGAGAACTTTGTCACCTGATTTTTTCATGTTGCGAATAAAGAGAATGTTGTGAGCTGTGGCTGACTTGGAGAGCTGAATAGCCTGAATAATTTTAGCTTGAGATGATTAATCATGCAAAACAGTCAAACAGTGTAAATAAACCCAGCAAAAGTGTAGTCCACAATAGCTAGTCTGAATATAATCAGCCTCTGAATCAGAATGTTATGAATGATCATGCTCTGAGTACCAAATGGTGGAGCATATTATTTTAATAGAAAGTATATCATTATGTATTATTCTATTACACTCTTGTAAATTAGATGTTTACCTAAATGAGTTTATCTCTTCGTAAGATGAAAATAAATACACCGTATCCTTAGAATTAATTCAGATCATTCAGCCTGCTAAAGTGTGTTTAGAAACTTTTCTCTTAGCGCCTGAAATAAAACTGAAGGACTTCAATACCTATATCTGTGAGGAGGTATTGCAAAATGATTTTAATTGAAACTAGCTAAAAGAATTGTTTGCTTTGCTGTAGTCAGTGTTAGCAAACATTCACAAATTATACCATGTTTCAGAAATTGGTCAAGCAAAACAAAACATTAAGGTTCACTTAGTCTTAAGTTATGTAAAGATTTTCTTTGGTTCTACTCATGTCTCAAATGTATTTCCCATTTTTAATTCCCACCCTGATGCTTTCTGGCTATTTAATTTAAGCAAATAAAATAACTATTTTACAGCAAAGTAGAATAACAAATATTTATCTTGTCAAATAATCACATGCAAACCATGAGGTTTCTTTAGAGCTTGTTTGGATAAGAATTAAATGTATGAAAATATAGTGCTTTTTTTGCCAGCATGCATAATTTAGCAGTTAAAACAGGCTTGTCTCCTTCCTCTGGGCAGCACAGTGGATTTTGTTAAGTTGCCATAAACAGAAATTGTTCTTCAGAAATATGAGAACATCGGACTTCCTTTGCCAGTTCCTTGGCACTTCTGTTTACTTCTTATAATTTTTCTATAGTCCATATATTCCAGATTTTTCAAGATAAGCATAACAGTAACAAAAATATACCAAATCCACAATTTACTATTAGATACAATTATTTAGCACCTTCTCATCTACATGGTGGATTTTTTCAGTTATTAATGATGTTTTAGAAATAGCACACACCCAAATTATTCTATATTTAGGTTGAATTTTTCAGATAGTTTCAGCTGGAAAATGAGAGAAGGAAATTGCTTTGTTTGCATCAACTTTTTAAAAACTGTTTTCTTTCAGCAGTTTAAAAATTTTTTTCACTTCAAAATTTTAGAAAGTGTTTTCCATTTCAAATGTTATCCAAATATGGGCTAAATAATGAAAACAGAACTAAACCATATAATTCTTGTACAATTAAATCTGTAATCATTTTTTTCTGTTGAAAAGAGTTGGTATTTGTTTTGTTTTCCTGCTTCTGCAGCCAAACTGAAAATATATTATTTGTACAGCTCTAATATTCAGCAAGTCTTAAATTCAGCTAAAAGAAGTGACTTCAACTACTGACAGAAATATGCCTGTAAAGCCCAGGAAAGACAGGTTTCTTTTAAAAGCTGTTAGATGAATTAAGTTTCACAGGCAAGGGTCTATTACAGAAATTTAAGGCCATACTCAACCTTAGGATAACTGGCAGAACCCCCTTAGAAGTCAACTTAGGCTAGGGGGAATTAATTTTTTGCATACTTTTGTCTTGGAAACTTGTCACTCAAAGTACCTGTGCTAATCTTATTATTAGTGTAAGTAGTGTAAGCAGAGAAGCAACTTTTCAACTGTTTGTGAAATAAAATTAAAAATCTCAAACGAACATGAAGAGTAAGGAACATGGAAGGAACAGTGGTAGGACAGGTAGCACATGTAGCGCTTAAGTAGGTCTGCATTTTAATTCTCAATTTCACTCTGGAATTGAATTCTGGAAAGCTAAAATGGCTTTAATCAGTTGGAGGAGCTATGGTCTTTTTCCTTACCCATTGTCCCTGGTGGTTTTCCATGTCTTTCAAATTCCTCTGCTTCTGTTTCATGATGTACAGATTTTGAAAGCCAAAAAATTAACATGTGATTTGCTGGCTTTCCCAACTGATGTCATAAAATCAAGTTATTATTTGGGTTCTTTGACCACAGTGGCTGTAATTCCTATTTGCCCTCTGAAATCGAAAGATTAATGGAGTGATTTTGAGACTGATATATTCACAGACTGCAGTGCCAGGAAGCCCCATTACTCCATATTTTTCCACTGAATGCATGAATTCCTAGTTCAAGACCAGTAACTGGCTGACAGTAGTCGTGAACTGCTGCCTGGTGCAGCGACTTTGCAGGAGTGGCTCACGGTACTGTTTGAAACTGGCTCCCAGCTCTCATCAACACCTCTGTGCTGTGCTGGTGCAATAGGGCTGAGAAGGGGATCCCCTTGCCGTGACAGCCCTGGACACAGGGAGAGGAAGGCGCTACCTATGGACAGAAATGCTCAAGCACTTCCAGCTACCAGAATAAGCCTAAAGAGGCATCAGATTCACATATAGCATGGTTGACTGCATCACTACATACCACTGACTTAATGGCAGGACACATACCAAAAAGTTAGATACTAGTCCTTTCATGAGAAACCCCCACAGGCTTAGGGAATGTATTCAAGTAGAAAGATTGACTAAAATAAGGGAATGAGATAAAAATCTTTGTTCACAAACCTTTAAGAAAGATAAATCACTGCAAGACTTAACTGAAGAAAATTCTGGGAAATATTTATAACGCGTGGCTGTTTTTGTACATACAGTTCATTCATTCTAGATAGTAACTAGGAAGATAAATCACACTAAGTGGAGTAAGAGCCAGCTCAGTGTATTTAGGTTTATAATACTAAGTCCCCATACAGTTTGTATTCGTGGTGAACAAAACTTAGAAAAAAAAAGAATCAATTCGTGTCTTCAGCTAGCACAGTTAATTGTTACCTTGCGTTGGAGCACAAGGTTACCACCCACCTCAGTTCAGAGCAAGGATCTCATCTGGGTTTGTGCATTTCATCAAAAAAAGCTTATTTTGTCTTTAATTTCCAGCAATGCATCCTTCCAAATGAATTGGAGGTGTCAGAGTGGGGGGACGGGCCCGGAGTAACGATGAGTCTCAATATGAGTATGGTCGTTCTCCCTTTATTCAAGCTTTTACAGAGTATATATAGACAGGCAATAAGCATGTGCTAGCAATAGCTATATGATTGGCTTACAGCTTCTGTCAACGTGCATAAAGCGGATATATGATTGGTGCACGGTTGCTGTCCACGCGGAGGGGTCCGTCGACATTTATGGAACCTAGTTCCATCCAGAGTTGTTTACCAGTTTCGTGAATACCTTCTTTTGTAGTGCTCAAGGCCGCTGCAAGGATCACTTGCCTTGGCCTACATTCCTTCCCTTACCCTGAGAACGGGATTGCTCATCCCAATCAGATCATGCCCTCTCTCGCTTAACCATTCCTCCACAGGAGGTACATCAAAGAAAACATTCAGTGACACAGTCAGCTGTTGGCTGTCACTCTTCACAGCAACTCTAGAAATTGGATTCATATTGATATGAATTAGAGCAGTGATTATTAATGTTTTTGCACCAGCCTTTTCTTCTCTTCTTTTACTAGAAAAGTTTATAGCTTTTTCCATTCCCACTTCACTTCCACCTTCCTTAGCAAAATTCCCCCCTCCATAAGTATATTTACCTACAGCCTTTGCTTTGCCCTGGTCTTTTATATACCAGCCTCCTCTGTGTGTGTGTACAAATGTGTATTTATTTAACTCCTTGCAACTTCAAACCTTGCACTCTAAGTTTTGCCTTATTTTCTGTTGGTTACCAAACTTAGCTTGTAGAACAAGCTATGCCCTTTACATGGCTGCCACAGAGATATGGCATTTCTCAAGGGGGGAGGACAGAAAGGGTTGGGGGAAAGGGCAGAGTGGAGAGGAGGTCCTGAGATTATCCTGTTGGGGCTTCTTGCTTCTTTTCATTGCCAAAGTTTGTCCAATGGTCCTCTCCCTTTCTTTGAAAGTCCACCATACATTTTGAGAACCTCTTACAGAGAGCTGGAGTTGGTTTATTCATTTATTGGTTTGCTTATCAGAGTTCCTGACTGCTCATACCAAAAGCATCTTCCTAGACAAACACTGCCATTTCCTTAAAAGCAAAGTCTGGCAGGAAATATGGGAAAGAAAAACTGCGGAGAAGTCAAAAACCATGCAGAATCTGTCAAAGTTCTAAGTCTTTAATGTTTTTCAGGGTTTCTGTCTTGAAGTCATACCATATTACAGTTTTAACTCAGAATAAGCTATTAAGTGCTAGTAATGCATTTATTGATAAAATAAGAGAAGTATATGTATTAGTGACATTAAGGATATTTTGATCAATGGCTTTGAGGTCATATTCTTCATTTAGTTCCACCTGTATTTCCTAAAATCAATAAACCTAAATACCAGGATAACTGTGGAAGCAGCAGCATTTATCAACGAGACAAAGCACCTCTTTGCTTTATAATCATCTAGTAGTCTAGTGAAGATGAAGAGTACTAAAGTAGGGAAATTATTTTATATAATTATAAGACAACAATGCAAAGAGGAAATGGGAGTACAGATAAGCTAGTTCATGACATGCTTTGGAAAGTTATTTTGCAAAAAGTTATGTTCATTTTAAATTAAAATGAGAAAATATTTTGCAATGAGATGTACTATACAAAATGGTTTGGCAAAGAATCTCTGCAGAAGTTGATTTGCAATGAGAGATTTTGAGGCACAGTTATTATAGAAAAGGATTATATAATTGGTGAAAGAACAATAGAAGGCAAGCCAAATGATACAAGCACTCAAGGCTCTCATTTACTCAAAAGGTTAGAGAAATTAGACTTTTATTCTGTAACTGAAAAAAAGGAACAAAATGTATAAAGTAAAGCCTATAAAATTTTGGAAAAGTGGAAAGAAAAGTTGCACTAAGGATATTTGAATTAATGTTGATCATAAATTATTTTAAAAAAGAAGACAATCTAGTATTAATCATGTATATATGTATATATATAACCACACATCTTCAAGAAAAATATATCTTTTGATACTTCCTTCTACAAGTATTGACATATATTTGTTAGCCATAATTCAAAGGTGTTATCAGTTGTTATTTGTATCTCTGTTTCATTGATACTTCTGATGCCAGGACCATACTGAAAACACAATTTTTTTCACTTACAGAACCAGGAAAAGAATGAAAGAGAAGATTTCTTTGAAGTTGTTTTCAAAGGATGTGATGGCGCTATGTTTTCTCATTCATTTTCTAACCGTAGATTCCTGATGAATGTCCAATAGTCCACTGGGGAGCCCTGCAGTTCAATTCTTTATATTAGCTCTAGAAATAAAACCTTTCTATTGACACGTTAGATTTTGATTCAGCTATGAAGAAGTCTAGTTAAACCAAGTCTGTCACACACATTTGTAATGTGAATACAAAAAATGCAGATAATTTGGCATTTTCCCTTTATAGTTTTACAGTACTAATGTTTAAATGATGCCATTTTTACATCAAATAACTTGCAAAATGATTTTTGCCTCATTAAACCAATCCTAGACTCTCCGTCTGACAATGTGGAGCCTTCAACATTTTAGGCCTGAGTTTGCTGGCGCTATACATAGGAGCAAAGATTTTTCAGGAATAGGTCACACTCTTCCTAGATTAAATGACTATTCTATTTTGTTTAATGACACTCAGTTTTTCAAGAACGAAGAGCTTATTATGAGCTTAGAAATGTGTTATATTACATACATTTTTGTCCATCCCTGCTTTCTGATAGTTGAGTCCTTTCACTATGTACTACAATCAGATTACTAGCACATTAGGAAAAGCTGCTTGTTTGAATATGTCTTTTCTTCATTTGGAATATCATCATTAGTATTTAATGTGTAACTACACATGTTAATTTGCATAATCTGTAAAGGCACCTATTTTATATATTTCTGTGATTATCAATTTTAAGGGCACATTTCTCTGCTGGAGTGATGAAATGTCATCTTTTGCATGAAGTCTCAGTGAATTCAGTGGAAATAGATAAAAGCAAATCTACTGTTTAGTTTGAGCAGGAATCACAAAGTCAAAGTGAGATGAAACACATAATTATTCACAAAAACAAAGCCTAAAGTATATGCATCATTAGCAATTTATTTTTAAGTATTCTTCTTAACATTAAAAATAACAAATAAAACATCAGGGTTCTTTTTAAAATAGTATGTGCCTTGTTACCCAAAAACTTGCATTATCATTGCAACTTTCCCAAAGGATCTTTTTTTAAACTATAAACCCATGAAAATAGGGTTTTACCATAAAAATCCTGACACATCCTTAAATATAGTGTTGCAACTGTGACAATATTATATGTGCAATGAACTACCAAGGGCAATAAAAGAAGCCACTAATATAAATTGTTTTAAAATAGGAGATGGGCATGTATTTGGAAAAAAAAAGAAATATTGTGGAGGTAGAAATGCTAAATCAAGGCAAGGATGTGCAGTAAACGCCAGCTTATAGAGCTGCTTTAAGATTTACTGCAAAATCTCAAGGTAGCTTTATTTTTCCTTAGAGGAAAATGAAGTTATTACCAGATTTTATGCCAAATCTTATGAATTGTCATGATAAAGTGATAATAAATTGACATTTACTGTGCAAAGTCATTGAGTGGTGCTTCCACATGCCTATGCAAGGGTAAAACACCTTACATTTTATGTTAATATCTCCCAATCTTTTTACAAAAATAGCTATCAAATCTGCAATATCAGAATTCCTGATCTGGCCAGCAGAAAATGTGTGAGTACTAAGCAGTTCTACTAAGCAATGGAGTCTCAATATACAAATGTAGTGCCTACAAAAATAAAAATATTTATAGATACATTTTACAGTACATTTCTTTAAAAAAGGTGGCGCAAAAATAAATATATCTTCATTTTTAAAGAAAAGGGGGAAGTTATTTTTTCTGTCTTACTGTAGAAAAGTTAGTATATAATACTGAATAGTGAACACAAATATGTAAACTATTTTTCTTTAAATCAGCAAATCAGTTTTGAAGAGTAAATTAATCATATTATAACATTCCAAATATAAATCATTGATATGGCTATTTTTATTATTATTTTATTATTATATTTTATTAAATTATTTATGTGGTTTGTGATGGAATCATGTTGACCTTTTCAAGTCAAGTTGTTACACATTTATTAGGCATATGGCTGGTACAGGGAGAAAAAAAGGCTACTATGATGGTGGGGAATAGAATTTCTCTATCCTGACAGCCAGCTAAAGAGGTATGTTTAGTTAGCAAAATAAAGATGAGAGAATGAATGCTTTTGGTCCATAAATACTTTTAAAGGGAAAAGTTCCAGGGATAAATAAAAAAATCCCATAAGCTAAATAAGATCAACAATCAACATTGCTAGCCAATGACAAATTTAAGCTTAAAGTTAAAATATTTCTTGCTGTGAGACTAGTAAGCTTCAGAACATCCTTCTGATATGAGGGGTGTGGTGGGAAAGGAGGAGTGGAAAAGTAGGGAGAGGGAACTAATTCAGATACAGTGAACAGTTTATGAAAGGAGATATAGGTCAGGCAATGTGAGTGATGCCTGGGAGGACATTCCCCTTCAATCCTCTCTTCCTATGACAAGATTACGACTGCGTAAGTCACCACTTCTTAGTATGTGTGGTTGCAATGGAGGTGAGCATCCGCCTCCAAAATGCCTGCTGGGGTGCAGAGCAGGCATGTGCCTTGTGGAAGCTGAACACAGGGGATCAGCTGTTGCAGCTTCTTCCAGCTCTCTTCTCTGACCTGCCTGGGTTTCTGAGGCCACCTTGAGTCCCTCTACAGGCATGCAGTCAACCTAAAGGGCTTTGTCTTATGCCAATGCCACAGAAAATAATAATATATGGTGGTGATGAAAATTTTCTACAATCCTCACTTCCCCAGTCGGAAAATAAATTCCCAGTTGCATGTCATGGCACACATCTGTCTATGCCGTAAAGCCTTTTTCAGTAGGAAACCACATGCAAATCCAGCAGGAGTTTGAAATGCAAAGGATTTTCACTGCATTTTGTGATATGCAAAAATGCAGCTTCAGCCTGGTCTAGATGAGCTGATAACTGAAAAACTCAGATAACGCAACATGTCAAATCTGAAATACTACCAAAGTACTGAAAATCTGGAAAGTGCTGACCAATGGAGGGTTGGGAGAAACCTTCTAGAAGATGTTCTTGAAATCTCCTTTCTTTCTCCAGTCCATTCTAATATCTGAATTCTCACTTAAGAGATCTCATCTGAATATTGGTGTAATGGGAGGAAAACACCAAACGTCTCTGGAGGTAGTTCACAAAATACACAGAAATCAGTGACACTGCAGAGAGTATACTCACATCAGAAAGAATGTATTGCTTCCCTGTTTCATTTAATGAGCTCATTAAAGCTAGAAAGAAATGGATGTAGGCCTTCAGATATTTCAGGCACCTTCATTAAAAAAGAATATAAAAAAAAAAAAAGAAATTTCATTCACTAAATTTCTTTCTTGTCTTAAACACAATAAACTCTCTAAATGACTCTTCAAATCAGCTTCGGCTATTTCTGCGAAATTTGTTTTCATAAGAAATTGAAAGAATAGAGTTTTGATCTCCAAACCCATTTTTCAGCATTCTGGAGTCACATTACTGGTTGACATGGCTTTATATGAAATCAAGATTATCCTGAGACTGCTAAAACTTGCATTCTTTCCCTGTGAGTTGGATTAAAAATGTCAAGCAAATAAGAGAATTATTTCTCATGCATCAGTTCCCACATTCACTTTGCAAAGATTATTCCAAGCTCCCCTAATTCAATGAATTCCAGCTAAAAGAAGATTTATTATTTAGGCTTTTTTTAGGCCCATCCATTTTCTACTGTGATTGTTGATCATCCTTATATTAATCCCAGTATTCTGCTGCAGATTTACTCTGAGTATAACATGTTAAAATGGTAGGGGTCCTAGTATGAGGAAATAACCGAACCCAAGAGTATAGGCTAGTAAAATAGGCAATTTCATGATAATGACTTTTTAAGATACACTGAAGGACTTTCTTCCCTGACAGTTCTTACTGATATACTTAGAAGTTGTGGTCATGGATGGGAGGCTCTGTCTTGTAGGTGATGAGTGTGCAAATAATTTTCTAGAAGTAATTTGCTAGCATTTCATGAGGAAATGACAACATGCTCATGGTAAACAGATGTCTTTTTCTGTGAAACCCATCAAGTGGTTTTGCTTGCTTTGTTTTTAATCTCTGTTGCAAATGGCTTTTACTGAATTTGTTAGATTTTCAGTCTGTTTGTAGACAGGTCTGTTACTTTGCAATCTGGTACACTGCCTGTACTCACATTCCCTCTAGCTCTTATGTATTTTTTCCATAATATAATTGAGACCAAGGGTCCAGTGAACTTAGTGCAAACAGAAAGTGCTTTACATAGAAATGTGAAAATGCATTACACAATATTAACTTAAAAGAAAATGAAAAAAAAAAAAAAGAACTCATTGGCTACTCTTCCACTGTTCTCTCTACATCTATTATTGAAGAAGTTAGTATATACTGGGGGGAGTGGGAAAAACTCAGTTGACATTTCCAATAGCAAAATGAGACTATTGTGTTACCACTAAGAAAGGTGAAGGTAAGCCTGTGTCATGTCCTTCCCTGTCAAATTTTATTTTCCTGAGATCAAGTTTTATTTTGATTTATTTTATGGCCACTATTAGCACATTGTTCCCTATTCACGTCTAATTGAATTCACCCCATAGTATGGGGTTCATAGTAAGTTGAAGTATGTCTGGTTTGGAAGATTCAAGCACAATGTAGCTGTTAATGCACTGAATGCTGAGCAGTTCCACACACAGCTCATACCTTTGGGTAATCACAGTGTCAGTGTGAAATCAGCCACAAAAACGATGATCCTGATTTAAATCTTTCTTGAACCATCCAAAAACACATATTCAGACTTGATCTTAATTGGGGGGAGGGTGTGTGTGTTTGTTTTCTGGAAAACTGGAGTGCGTGTCTGATTAAGAAGCAGAGTGCTGATGACATATTTTGGCCTTAGGGACACTGCCCCCACCCTGCTGCTACCCTCCCTCCAGCTCTTCCATCAGACAAAGCCACTGCAGACCTCCAGCATGTTTTCCCTGGTGACTACAGCAACCGGCAGAGTATGGCATATTTGTCACTATTTGGTATGCCCCTAACAGATATGCCCAAGGATCTATTAAGGAGTTTTGTCAACTTCATTACCATTAATGTTTTCCGCAGTGGAAGCTCAGGCAGGAGCAGGAATGTAACTGTGCCAAATAAACAAATGTGTGCTTGCTGCATGAATACTTTTGTGAGTTTTTGAATGTTTTAAATTTCTCTTGGCTGTGCATTGTAAATCTGACCTGGGAACAGTAATATGGAGCACATGCTATTTTTCTTTCAGCTGGCTGAGACGTTTCTCCTCTAGTTATTGTAAAACAACCAAAACTGTTTTAAGCACACACACAAATATACTTCTTCAAACCCATGTCTTCTAGAAATACTAGCTTTTTAAAAGGATTATGCTTTGAGTTACTCTTATGGTATTAAATAAAATGAGCCAGCAACTGTTCTTTGGCCTGAGGTCATCTGGCACAGTACAAATTTTATCCGTGCTAGTAAACTCTTTTACTCTCCCTCCTCTGTTGGGAATGATTCCCAACCAATGCTAAGACAAGACCTAGGCATTTTCTAACGCCTGGGAGACTGCTAGTTGGCAGGGGTCAAAACTGTGTCACAGCCCATAATAACAACTTAAGAGTATGGATGATTGTGTGACAGTGTTTGGGCCCATGCTCTGACTTTATATTGTCAGCATAAAAATAACCTTCATATCAGGAGGTATACAGCCCATCTATATATTGGTAAATGTAGATGGGAAGAAAGGGAGAATTTACCTCTTCTTATGAGTATCTTATGAACACAATCAAGAAACAGAAGTACCAGCTACAGTGAGAAACACAGTTGTCACCAACTTAGTGGGGAAATACACTCTTTGAAAGCATTCACTTGGCTAGAGTTTCTAGTCAGCAGTCACTGCAGGACTCCTGCTGAAAGGCAGAGAGACTGTAACGGGTAAAACTAACATAGGCGTGACAAGAGTTTTTTGGCCTGAAGAGTTTATCTCTGTGGTCCTGACGAATGAGTTGCAAAGGTGACTGGAAAAAGTGTCAAAGAATTTTTGTAAGTCATTCACTTCCAGTTGGGATTTTCTGGTTTAGCAAGCTACTCTGGTAAAAAATAGACAGACAGATCTTGTCCTTAATAACTACCTTTAATATCTGTTTGGCATTGTTGCAGGGTATCTTAGAAAAATACCTTTATTTTGTGTTTTTCAGAGAAACCAGGTAGGAGCAGAGTTCATGCTTGCATCAAATGTATCTCTTCTTTACTTGTTTGTTTGTTTGTAATTATAACAGCTGGAGACTATCAAATGAAAACTGAAATTCTGGAGACCAGATAAGATTCAGAGATGTGTTGCTATAATGTATGGACCCTTAGGCTGGGATTCATCTGACCAAACATAGAGACCTACACTTCAGCAAGTCACTCACAACTCCCTTTATAATCAAGGAAAGATGTGGATACTTCTAAGGAACAATTTGTCTCATCCTAATAAAGACTTCTAAGGTAGATGCAATCTAAATCTACTAATCGAATCTCCTTTAGAGCAAAAAGAAAATGAATCAGTTATTATAAGGGCCTACTAAATGGAGCCTAGACTGCCTAGCTTAGATACCAACATCTTTGTTTCGAATGTCTGCATTTGGTCGGATGAATCCCACCCTTATTGTTTTTTAAGTCTTGTCCTTAGTGACATTGAAACAACCTCTTTGTGGAAAAGTGGTGCTGGATACTTTTTTCTTTTTCTGAAATTCTCAACTGCTGAAGTGAGCTTTGTGATGCAGAAGCCTTTGAGAGGTTGGCCTGACTGTGATAGATGCTGTAATTTAACTGGAGTGGTTGAAGCTCTTTTGCAAATCTTACAGAAACATTAAAGGGAAAGCCAGCACCTCCTGGTGTAAACTGGAAAACATAACCTCTCCTGCTCTTTGGAATTTTGTTGCTACAGTTATCTTAAGTTTCATGGTGACTTCAATGATTTACATATATTTCTTCCAAAAACTGAACATGATTGACACTTAGCATTTACTAGTCATGTGGCGGAGGGGGGAGGGGGAAGGAAGGAATGGAAGACTTCATAGTTTTATCACAGACATACCTTTCAAACTGTGTTTAGTGATGGATTTTCTATTGAACCAGACAGAATGACTAGTTCGGTTGTATGGGAACATCTAAATTAAGGGGAGATCCAGAGGAAAGCAGCAGAAATGATTGGATGGCTAGAAAAAATGGCTTATGGTGGAAGATTAAAAGAGTAGGATTGTTAAGAGAAAAGAAGACTGATGGGTGAACACGTCAACAGTTTTCAAATGCATAAAAGGCTGCTGCAAAGAGATAGGGAAGAAACTGCTCTGCTCTCTTCCACTGTAAATAGAATAAGAAATAAGGGATTAAACTGCACGAGGGAAGACTTAGGTTATGGATTAGGGCATGATTCTGTAACAGATGGTTGCTTATGGCTGTAGGGAACTTCTAACACTAGTTTTTGCTCTTTTTAAAGTGTAGTTAAAATTTGTTTTTTGAGAATGACACAGATACAGCAATGATCATGCACTGGAGTAGTTAAATCGTCTTTAAAGGCCTTATCCTGGCCTATCTTTCCATGATTTTATCATAGTTCTCTAAAGTCTAGCTGAAATTGTTGGTTCCTTTTTCCTTTTTGTACCTCACTTCTGCCCTGTTTTGCCTCAGAATTCAAAGGTAGCTCATTCGCATCCCAACTCTCTTCCGACTCAAGCATTCTCAATTGCCAAAATATTCTCCACAAACCGCACACTGGATTTCTATTCCACACTTGCTGCCAGCGCTCCTTTCTCTTTTCTGAATTTTTGTAATTAGAATTCTGTCTTCTGCTTCCTTTAATGGATTTTGTTAAATCTTTTTCTGCTGGGTTTCTGTCCTATGCCTTCCTATGATAGAACATCTTCTTGGAAAATCCCTGAAAAGCCCTGTATAATGTTATGTGTACAAAGTTTGGATCAAGGAAACAGGACTAAGCAAAAGCCTGCATTTTTTGAGATTAAAATATTTCCCATGATGATATGTTTTGGATTTCTTTTTACTTGCTTTCATGTACAAACTTGTACTTTATATAGAGATTTTAGTTTTCTAACATATAAACTAGCTATCTGCTGAAGATTTGCCCTTTTATTACCATTTTTGCATTATGGAAAGCTTGTGAAGCATAAATTATTTTGAAATCTCTTCAGTCTCCCTGTATTGTTGTCAGTGTAGTTCAGGACACCTAGCAACCCCATTTGTCTGATGACTATACTATAACTGGTTTGTTATTAGTCAGATTTTGCTTTGTTATAAATTCTGCCTTAGTGGTATCCCTATTGACACTGAAACTTATAAATATTACTATGTCTCTTTTCACAACTTGAATGCATCTCTCAGTAAAGAAATTAATCCTAGAATGCATGGATTTGGTCTATTTTGATGGTTTCAGTAGGTTAGTAGATTACCTTTTAATTACTTTAAACAATTACTTTTTTATGGGACAGGCAATTTTCGGGTCTCAATTCCATTTTAGAATCATTCATAAAGAGATGAAGGCCATGCAACCTCAAATATAGACATTTTTCTTGACTCTGAGCACCCTTGTGTCCCTCTTGTTTTGGGGTTTAGCTTTCACTTTCTCTCCCTCTCCCTAACAAAACTGATTTTGACTGACTAATTTATAGGTCCAATAGTGTTAAGTACATGCTATAATTGCACTCCTGCAACAGTTTGCCTTGGAAATCTGACATATTTTGTGTTTTCTAACACGGTCTGCATGTCCTCTCCAACTTTTGTAAATCTCTCTAAGATATTTTGTCCAATTTTATTTAATGTTTATATTTACTCTTTTGCACTTCATCTTTTTAATCCACCTTGTTTTATTGATTGGTTTTACCGCATCCATTGCAAGCTCTTTTTCCATGATTAAGGAGTCTAAATCAAAAGGAAAAACAGTTCATATAAAACATAATTTCTTGAACAAATATATTTTATTTCTACCAATCTTTAACTACATATAGCCCCTTAAATCTGTCAGGAGTCCCTTAAAATTTAAAGAAAGATTACATTATGGAAGTGCACCTACCCACAAGGCATTTATATTTTGGAAGCTAAGAATACGAAGCTAACAAACTCATTGAGTGAAGTTCTTGCCATAGAGAAATCAGTAAAAGTTTTGCTTATAATGTTAACAGGGTCAGGGTTTCATTTGCGGTATTTTTTAGTATATGCTTGAATTTAAAAGCTAAATTCACTCTTACATATCTGGGCAGCACTTTGTTTTAATAGATGTATATGCCCACTCCTGGTAGTCATGAGCTCAGCTTTTGCAGCTTTTAATTCTAGTCATTGGCTCACTGTTAAATAACTCTTGCCACTTTGCTTACAAGTAATTATTAACCTTTTATTCAATATGCTAATGTCTATTAGAAGGAATTTTCCCCTCCACACCAAATACATAAGGCTTTACTTCCACAATAAATCAATTCTCTTAGCTCTAGGACAAAATCTGTATAGGGGAAGTGTCAAGTCAAAAGTATAATTTAACAAGAAAGCCTGTAATGGTAAAAAATTTCAGTATAAGGATGGAAAGATTGAGAATCAAAGATGAAACTACAGCAGACAGGTGTAACATTCTCAAATATGAAGAATAGCTTCAAGATAACCTCACTGGATGGCTGTAAGTAATATAGGATTCTGCACCCTCTAGAACTGCTGACCAGCAGATACCTGTTGAGAGCTCAAATACCTGCCACTACCAACTTCCACAAGTTTTATACACAAAATAGATCAGTATTTCAGGAAGTAGAACTCCAGCCCAAGGAAGTGGTCTATTTTATCCTACGCTATATAAGAACATATTTACTACAGAGGCAATTAGCACCTGAAATAGCTCACCAAGGGATGCAATGGGATCTTTAAATTTAGATTTAATGACTTCAAAATCGGGAGCTATATGTTGCAAAGAAGTTATGGATTTGCTTCAGAAATTATCAAATGAAATTCTTCGCCCTGTATTTCATATGGAATCAGACTAAGTTATCGCTAAGGGCTCTTCTGGTTTAAAAACTTGTGATTTGATATCATGTTTGTTTGTTTGATTTTAAGAGGAGGTGCAAAGTATTACTAGTGAGTAACGCTTTAAGTATGTGGAAAACTTAGCACCAAAAATTGCATACAAAGGGTAATTTATACTATTGAAATAAATGAATGGACATAAATTCCTTTTTGGCAGGATTTGGTGAGGTCTACCAGTGATGAAATACTGTAATTAAATGTACCATAGAGCTGATTCCCACAGAACACTAGTGTAATTATTAGACTTCAAGAAAGGATACTGGATATTTATGAAATCTAGGCTTAAAGCAGCAAACTTAAGCACATCATGAACTTCACATCCTTCTGTTAGTCCTATTGGTTACAAGTTCCCAGCTTGTTTCCTGAATAATGTTGCCTGGTTTTTGGTTATAAGTGACTGGTGTCACTTTTTGTTTTGTTTAAATGAAAAAAAGAACAGATCTGCTGGTCTTTCATTGTTGCAGTATATGTGTACTTGTTTCTGGGGAATAAAGTGTGCTATTTGCTTAGAGCTTGTCCCTCTCCAAGGTGGACACTGTTCAAGGGTGGACATTGTATAAGAAAACTCCTGCTAGTGCTACCTTCAGTAAAACTTCCTTAGGAGAAAGATTGATGGGATCCTAATTTAGAAAGGTCGGGGATATTTTTGTCATTGTGTTAACAAAAATGCTGTAGGGAAGTTGTTTTTTTTGAACAAAGTGGATAAACTGAGCCATAGGTAATTTTTCAAAGATTACGTCTCATTTGCTTGAACCTGATACTCTATATATTTATGTTTTCTGTCCTTTTGTTGTTGGTTTACTAGGTGAGAGCTCAGCAGTACTAAAACTATGAGCAGTCTGAGTACAAGACAAAATGTCACGCCTCCCAGGAAGACCTAACTCATTTTATTATGTTATTGTTCACATATGAGGTAATTTTCACTAGAGAAGGTATGGGGACCTTTAATTGCCTTAGTATCATTTGATCAGTATTTCACCACTTCAATTGTGATTATAGGCTTGGAGAAAATTGTTATTACACTGAATTTCTCTCTAAAACATTAAGTCCTAACAAAATTTCTAGGATAATCTCAACTGCAAACAGTTTCACAAACAAAACAAATCCTTATTCCCCATGAAGCTTGCTGAGCACTAACATTTGGGAAACTGGAAAGACGAGGAAGATCATGACTTCAGAGGAAAGCAGGCACACTAAAACAACTGACTGGGGATGCAGTGGCCTGCGCCCACTGCCTTTGATATTTACTAGTTCTACCGCCTATTCATCTTCCAAGAGGGCTTTTTTCTTGAAACTTCAGTAACATATGCATCATATAAGGGGGAAAAGATGATTTTTATAACTTTGAATTGGTTGTGCTGCTTCTAATCCTGTGCAGCACAATATGTTCATGATTTTTCAAAGGAAACAGCAAGCAAGAAGATCTAGGAAGCCTGGGAAACCCTTGCATTCAGATGAAGAGAATAAACAAAGCTACCTGTGAAAGTATCACGGTTTAACTGAGTCAGTGGAATATGTGTGTCTGAGACTCAGACCAAACTCTTAAAGACTTTTTTTTTTTTCACATTTGTATTCATCTTTTTATCTTGATTGTAGATACTCAGCCACAAAGACTTTTTTTTCTGTTAAGCTGTTTATTTCAGCTGTCAGAGATTATATTGACTTACACACTCCAAAGTCATCAGCTTTTCGGTTAGGTTTCTTCAGAGGCTTATAGCAGCTTTGTTTTCTTTTCCCCATAGCTCCAGCCAGCTCCCTCAAAAATGCTGTCACCAGTGCAGGAGCTGTTTTAGAGCAAGATATTTCCAAATATATCACCTGAAAATGTATTGACAGTACCTCCATAGTAATTCTTATATGAATATTAGAGAAGGTCACATGGTTTGCCCCAGGGCAAAAAATGTGGTCAGAATGCAAATGAAAAGAAAAAAGATGTAGACATCTATTCCTGAATAAGAAAGGAACCTGAAACAATGTGTCAAAAAGGTGTAAACTGTCTATTCATTTAATTCAGTGGTCAGCACAAAACTACAGCTAATTTCCAAATCATTTACTATTGCTAAGACTCGGTAGAAGTCTCTAGGTTATGTGACCTGCTCTATAACCTTGACCTGCACTCACTGCTTTTCAAAGGTATTGGTTGAATTTAGCAGCCAAAGTTGCATTATTACTCTTGACAGCTTCTCTGGTTAAGCTCTGTCTGTTGAATACACACACCAAAAAAAAAAAAAAAATCCGCAGGCTAAGTGTTTGTCTGTGCAGCTGGCCTAGCAAGTGCTTGGGTATTTGTCCATCTGTTCATCCTGGCCAAAACTGGCATCCTGGGTGGTGGTGACCACATTTCAAAGCCAAGCATGATCCATAGCACCGCAGTGAAGTTGCACTTGATTTGATTAGGAATGGATCCAGCCAAGCTTTGGATGATGAGGGAGGGTTATACAGTCATAAAGACTGAGTCTGTGATGTGGCTGTACAACATGCGCATCACAGCGGGTGTTGCTACAGTCCATAGTCCCCTTTTGTTCTCCTTGCAAATCATGTCCTCTTGAGGGACCTCATTTTTCCATGAGGGGTTCTCCTGGAGTTTCTTTGGAAGCCATGTTGGGAACAGATCTGTGGTGTCTTGCAGGTGATCTTGTTTGAGCCTCTCAAAATCTGTGGAGAAAAGTTAATACAGCACTCCTCTGAGTTGAGTTTTTTCTGGATCTGCTCTCTCTTTGCTTTCCTCTCCTCTAGTCCACCACCAGCTCGTACATTCAGCATTTCTAAAAGAGTTTTCCAGCCTTTGGCAGCTCAGTTTTTACAGGATGCTGGTGGAGAGTCTGTAAGACAAGGATGTCTGTAAGACATCCTAGGGGCAGCTCTGTGTCCATTTGACAGGTGGCCTTTGGGGATAGCCCCAGACACAGCAGCTAGAACACAGTTGAGGCACTTCATATGTGTGGCTAGAGCTGCTGGTTTCTTAAATTCCTGAACCCTGGTGTCCTTAATGCAAGGCTGCTGGCACCAAAGCAAGGAAAGTGGGGTGCCAGCCTGTCCAAGGTGTCCAGCACTTTTCCTTATAAGGAGTGACCTTACAGCACTTCTGCTAGAAAAACATATTGGTGGGTGACTTCAAAACAAAGAGAAGAAATCTGGATACCTTATGTGCACTTCTTACCATGTCAAGGTAGCATTAATATGACATTATGTAGCGTTGTAGGGTACAAAGGTTAGCAAGTAAATTTTTTGTACTGTTTCCTTACTCTTCAGGTGGAAAAATAATCTATATGGTGTTGCTTTTTGTCAGGACGCATCATTTTCTGTGTGTTACTGCTCACTGTCATACAAAATTTAGATTTGCTTGGACTGACAGCCATTAATAAAACATCAGTGTACAGCTTTGTGACCGTGTCTGTCACTCTAAAATGCCTGCCTCAGAGCATCCAAAATGCAGCTAGAACAGTTACTGACAAATAGAGAACTTCTGAATTAATTTTGGTTTGATAAGAGAGAGTAACACCACATTAAACATTGAAAAGTGAGGAGGCAATTTGTTTTAAAGTTTCTGGCAAGTAAGTAGAAGAACTCTATGCTAAAGAACAAAGTTGACCCCTCTGTTTAAGTGACTGTGTATCATGCATCTCCCGCAATCTCAGAAGGTGTTAGATGAGCACCCCTCTCCGTGCCGCTGCTAGCCCTGGAGGGCTGTGGCGAGTCTTCCCCTTCCCGTTAGTTGCTCACGGCTGTAGTTTCCAGCGATGGGTCATGGTGCCAGCACAGGGGAGCCTGGTGGAAGCTCTGGAGATGGAGGCTGCAGCCAGCAGCTAAGAGCAGCCTCCTTCTTTGAATATATAGGTATTTTTAAAGTACCCCAGATGCCCGTGCTCTGCAGTGCCCCTGAGCTAAGCTGAGTAGGCTGGCTGGGACTGGAAGCGGTGTGGCTCCCTTAGAGTTTCATTCTGCAGCTGTGCTGTAACAAGGAAACAAACCACTTAGTTTGAAGCCAGCTTGAGGAATAGGTATATACCATTTACAAATGTGTTTTGCTCCCCCTCCCTTGGTTACTAAGGACTGCACTCCCCTTGCAAGTGCTCTAGTCTGTTGTCCAATTTCCTCACGATGTTCTATGTAATTTAATCCCAGAGATTTATCTCTTGCCACACCTTGCCTAGCCTGGTGAAGAAATGAAAGCATAAAACTTTTTAGGCTGTAGGATAAGGAAAATAAAATAAAAAAAGCTCTGCATGCTACCTGTAGGTATTCAGCAGGCTACACTTTTGTCATCTTAGAATTCATTTAAAGCACTTTATTAAATCTTTTTTTTTGCTGTCTTGCCTAGAAGCAGCTGCTAATCTCCTTATGAGTCCACAGAAGCTCAAGGAGGATTTTTTTTAAGCGAATAAAAGGTTTTGGTGCCTAAAGATACAGAGAGAGGCAACGACCTACAGAGTGCACTGACCTACTTGAGGAATTTAGGTCTAGCTTATCAATAAAGACACATGTGCTTGTGAATTGATTTTTTTACATTATAGAAAGAGATCTGCATTTCCTAGGATATGGTCCTTGTTGCTTGATTTCTCTCTCTCAAGGGCAATTGAACTTTCTTTGAGAAAGAGGAAAATTCCACCAACAGTGTTGAATTCTCACATTCGTATTTCATATATTTCATATACATATTCATATACAAATACATGGATATTTCTAGAAAATATCTATGGAAATGCATAGATATCTGTTATGCTCGATATCTGCTGGACTCTGTGGGGTTTGTTTTCACAGTTAAATTATTTCCATGTTACTTCTGATAACTTCCATAATTTAGCGCCCTGCTGACTTTCATAGTAAACTTATGACTACAATTTTCCTATGGCAAATAAGAACATTATCATGTTTAATAGAAAAAGAGGCAATCAGAATTTTATAAGAACATAAATGATACTCAGTGGTTTTCGAATAAGTAGCTTCTTACCCTTTTTATATTTTCATGAAATGAAGGTACTGATACACCTTTGATATGTTGGGAAATTCTTTTTAAATACCATTGGAACCATAACAGTCTGGAGCACAACTGGAATAACTGGTCCTAGGTCTTGAAAAATTTTAATAGAATTCCATCTGGGAACAACACCAAACAGTTATATGCTGATTTTTAATTTGCATCAGCCCAGTGTCTGCACAACCAAAACACTTGGACAAAACATGAGAAAGATGACATAACTTATATTTTCTACCTTATGTTTCCTTTTAAGCACTTTGGTTTCTTGTAAGATGAAAATTCTCATTTTTATGTTAAAGAAAATCAATGCAGATAGGACAAGGAAACCTCTGCCAATGAAACAGTGTTTTATGCCTCTAGATTTAATCAGTGTTTTCATGGGATAAACTTAGTGAAACATTTAGCAGATAAGGAATAAATATTATGACAACATTTTTATGATGCAGAATTAATTTTTATTTAGTATCTTCATAAACCTTAACTTGACTCTGTGCCCAACATATGAGCTAGCACATGAATAAGATGCAATATAAATGGACAGTCTATTATGTTTTAATATCCTTTTAGAAGCATAACAGCTTTAAAAACTATTTTATGGGTCCTTTGGGACTGATCAAATATATGCAAGTGAAGTTTTTATTCCCAGTGCTGTCTAATCCCCTCTTGCAGTACTTTACATTCTCTAACCATCTAGGGTTTGAGGAAAAATGTTAGGGTTGAACTCATCATTTCTTCTACTATCTCTGTGCAAAGTAAGTGCCTACCACTTACTTGCTTCTGTTGAGGAGTCCAATATGAAAATGCACTTGCTTTGTTTCCTGAGTGCACTGGTGTAACTGAAGGAAATCAATTGTTTGAATGGAACATGGGGCAATTCTGGAGCAAGCCGGTTTCTACCTTTTCAGTAGCAAGAAGCTGAGAGTTTTGAAGACAGAGAAGCATGGGAGATATGAATGAGGTATGAGGTCCTACTGTGAAAATGTGACCTCTTAATTTCAGAGTGAAGAAACTATTCCAAACAGTGCTCAGCCCAAGTGGGAGTCAAGTGCTCATCTTTCCTCAGTCTGGATACAGGTGTAGCATCTTATTTTGCTTTGAGGTAAAAAAGAATTGCCAAAGAGATCGGAGGCAGAGAAGTGCAGGTTGGGGGTTTCTCATTTGCCATTACTGACTCTGGCGGAGCTCTTCAGGGAGGGATGACAGGCCATGCACCTGGATTCTGCTTTTGAAGCAAACAACAAATAACATTTCCAGTCTTTCCTGCTATGTATCCCAGGATTCTCTGTTGTAATTAAATCCTTGGAAAGATCTTTTCCAAACCTGTAGAAGAGGCAGCATTAATATTTAACCCATGCCTTGCCTTTCTGTGCACAAAATATTGTCTACTTGCAGTGGTCAAAAGGCATCAGAAAAATTCAAAAGCACTGATCACTCTTAGGCATTGAAAGTCCACTGCTTGAAATGTTTCAGTAAAACCCCAGGACTTCTAACCCATGCTTTACTGTTTTGTTTTTTTTTACTCTTGTCCTTTATGCTACAGTGCTCATTCTCAGTCAATTTTAATATATCACTGCAATAAATGGGTCTACATAATCTTGAGACTCCTTGGAAAGAGGAGCTTGGCTCCTTGGAAAGAGGAAAAACCATAACAGTTGATGAAAAGAAATGCCCTTCTGTGAACTGCTGCTGTTGTTTGCAGGTTAAGTGCCTGGGATTGACTCATGCTTCTGCACACCTCCCTGCCAGCGAGCAGGAGTGAATGTAGCCATTCATAATAACCATAACACTTCTGCTTACAGAAAAATGTGGTACTTTATTGTCTGTCTGCCTTTGAACAGATGTCCGATTTCACTGACCTGCTACAGAGCAGCTAGGAGGTGGCTGTAACGTGTAGGCATTCCCGAAGTAGCTACCCTACATATGCATTTTGCTGTGCCTGCGCCAGTCAATGCAGCATTCCCCAGCATAGTCTCAGGCCTGGGCTCTGCCTTGCACGGATGCTCACGAGCCCTGGCCCCTGAGCAGGGGCTGCCTGGGGGCACGGCCCCTGGCGGCTCCGACCCTGCACCGTGCCTTCCAGACCTCTGGCTGAGCACTGCCTGGCACCGCCGAGTCCTGCCAGGCAACGGCCTGGTGGGCGGTTGCGTTCCCGTGCTGGAAGCATTCGCTGGCATCCTGTGCTTTGCTAGTACAGGCATAGCCGTGGAGACCAGGCCATCCAAGCAAGGTGTGCAAGCCCAGCAAAAGCCCTGTACAGTTGCTCAGGCAACCAGCTGCTCTCAGGTTTTTGCATTTGCAGTTTTGCTGCTATTTGTACCCGAGATAAGTGAATTTAAGTTTACAGTGGTTTGAACTTTGGATATAGCAGTCCAAAAAAAAAAAAAAAGACAGACTTTTTTTTCAACTGAATAGATATTTTTAAATTTCTAGTTTCTCTACAAAAACATAAAAATCTGCTTATCAGCCATGCTGACTAGACTTTCTATTCTAGAGAGAAACTGTTTTGTTGTAGTTCTTCATCAACATGATATATCTACCTTGTTTTCTACCATTGCTCTTGATAAAGATGTCACTGTCCTAGAATAATTACATTACATGAAAACACTCACCTTTTCTTCACCTCTTACTAAACATATATTTCAGTAATAATGTTAACTGAAATTGGTGAGCCCTTGGAGAGACCTCAACCTCTTGAGCAAAGGACAAAGGCGTTAGGAAGAATCAGAACAAATGAAAGGAGTAAATAGACACAGTCCTGTTCCATTCCAAATAAGTTACTGCACATGCAGTATTGTAGATGCATTTAAGTAATGCATTAATTGGATACATTATACATAATTGGATACAATAATACGTTAATTAGATAAATGTTTTTAAAGATTGCTTATTAAAGACCATCTAATGGGGTTTTTGCCAATTTTTCCCTTTGGGTATAGCTGAGAAAAATCTGGATGGGCAGACTTTATTTTCCAATAATTCTGTTCATTCCTTTTTTTAATAGGAAATTACATCATGTCTGCTGAGGTAGAATCTTGATGAAATGCCATCAAATGAGTCAAGAGACTGAAAGCAGAGAAGATAGGGGAAGGGGGGGTTAATCAGCCATTTAAGTCTTGATTATTTGTTAGTATTTCCTTAGTTCCAGTACCGGATGAATGTTTTGACCTGTTGGTACAGGTCAGTACAATGGTAAGGTACAAGCACCTCCATCCTTCCATTTGGCATGAAAAGTCCACAGAATAGACAGCCTGAGTTTCATATCATATTAGGATGACAAAGTGTAGCATATTTCTGAGATAAAATACAAGAAAAAAAATTTCTAAATAAACTTTAAAGATCTAAATAAAATGGAAAGTGAATAACTCCTTTATCCCCTCTTCCACATCTCCCAAAATATTGTGCAAATCTTTTACAGGTGTTTTATTCCCCAGAAACTGGAAGCATAACAAGTTATAGGCATAGCTAAAACTAAATATTTTATTCAAAGTATTTTGAAGTACATAAATGGTACAGTTTAAAGGTAGAAACCACAGTTGCTTTGGTTTGCTAACAGAATGTGTTTTTGAACTTATATTTCCTGAAATTAAACCCTGGATCTCACAATCATTTACATATATTAATAATTTTAGACAGGTGACAACCATGATTGAACTAGAATCACTCATTTAAGTAAATTTATGTGCATATTTAAGTGCTCTCAGGCATATTTATTCAGATCACTTTTTGAGGATCTTGTTATGGATTAAGCTACACAATAGTTATGTAATGGATTCTCTGTCCACCTTTCAGAGAAGCCTTATTGAAATAATAAATCCATTCAATCACAGTAGGCTGCTGATAACAACATAAAAAGCCAGAAAAATTTCTCTTATAATTGTTTCATTGCTTACAACTAAACATTTAAATATGTTTGGTTTGTCTTTCTTTAATTATACTTTTTGCTGATTTACTCTAGCTATTAGTGTGAGTTTCAAGCACAAACCTGCACATATTTAATAATTTTTTAGACTTTCCAATAGTTCAGATACATAGCTGGATTAAAGTGTGAAAAATCCTTATGCCATTAATATCAGATGGCGCTTTTGCTCCTGGTTTCAGTAAAGCCATTAGATGTGCTTAGAGGAAGGAGAACTAGCTGTGTAAGTACAATTTCTCAAGATTAGGTTTCTCTAGATCCTGCTACTTGGTTGATGTCAGTGGAAATCTGCCTATTGCCAACATCGTATTAATGATCAGATAGTGGTTGTTTAAAAGAAAGCATATCCAAAGGAACTTTTCATACACTTTTTCTTGACAAGTGATTAGATCTAACATATTGCAAGTGCTGGGAGCAGGGACTGGAGCCCCGTCTCTCCAGAAGAGTTTGTGTCTCCTTGCTTGTTGTCCCTCTGATGCCCTGCATCTTCCCCTCCTTCCTCTGCAGTGCCCAGGCACACTCAATGGGTAGGTGGGGTGGGGGGGACACCAGCACATGAGATGTGGATTACAGGATGCTTTGCTGACACCAAAATTGCTCTTTTATCCTCACTTTCCGGTCAGGTGCTTGTTACGCTAAAGGCACCTGCTCTCAGAAACCTCCTGGTGAGCTGGGGCCCGGGGGGGGGTCCTAAAGCACAGCCTGCGGCTGGGTGCCTAAAGTGCTCCAGATGTGAGCGTGGACCTTGGGCTGGGATGTCGGTGCCAGCTGTGCTGAGCAGGCGCGCCCGTGAGCTGCCCTCTGGCAAGGACACCGTCGCTCTTTTTGGAGGGTACCTAGGCACTGAATTTGAGGTGTTTCCACCTTCTAGGATTGGCATGACTCTTTGGGTATCATAATACCTCCAAAGAACATCAAAAGTAGGAGCTGAATCTGGCAACTGTGTGTCTCAGTTTCTCATCTGTAAAATAGTAGTGGTACAACCTGCCTACCTCACAGGGGTGCTGGAAAAAGAAAACAGCTGTAAACATTTATGTCTGTCAAATCCTATTGTCTGGAACTTACAATAGAGGACACATGAAAATCAAGGAGTAAAAATGAAATTACCAAGAGGAACAGTCAGGGATATTAAAATTTTGGTAGTAAAAGAACCAGCAGCTACTTAGGATACTTTCCGTATTATGCTTTGCCCAGGTGAACAGGCAGGACATACCTTCATAACTTATACCTCATCCAGAATAGCAAGGGGGTACTCTGTAAAAGATCGGGATAGATATTGTTTCCTACAGGCTGACATGAAATTTAAAATAACAGATTGACACATTGTCTAAATTACTGTTAGTAAAGCACTCTGTCCTAAATCATTTAATTTTGTAGTTATAAGTACTTTTTTTCCAATTACTTATAAGCCTATTGTGTTTATTTTTCCAAAGAAAAGGTCAAAACACTTTTTTAAGCTTTTATTTGAAATGACTAATTAGACATTAGCTGCATACATGCAATATGGAATTTACTACCTTGTTAACTATTACTAAAACGATCAATAAATACTCCTCAGGAAGTCAGAATCTCCTTCGTGTTTTCTCCTGGAAATTGTGGAGGATCATGACAGGGTTAAACTGGTGGAAAGTTACAAGCAGCAAAGCATATGGGAAAGGAGAAGCAAGTAGCAAGGTACAAGGCATGATGCCGCATGATTAGTGTGATGATTGGCTAGCTTGTGCGTGAACAGGAGCGTGATCAGCTCGGTGACTGGCTTAGCGAAGCATATCTGTGATGAGAACAGTATATATCTGTAAAACCGCTGAAGCAGCAAGCTTCTTAGTATAAATATGCTCAGAAACAAATAATAAACGTCTCAAGATGCTTCACCTCTTGAGTCCATGCCTTCATTCGCTACAGGAAACCATTTTATATCCCTGTCAGAGACAGCAGAATGAAATTCTATTTCAGAAAGGTTTCTTGGTTTGGGAGAGAAATATTCACTGGAAGCAGTAATGTGATGTCTATCAAGATGAAAGATAAACTTCATTATAGCAGAAGAAATTAGGGAACCATGGCGCTCTGTCAGATTATTTCTCTCTCTCTCTCTCTTTTTTTTTTTTAACAGAACAAGGGTTGAATTAATTCCTGACGTAAAACTGTTCAAACTTCTTTGACATCTCTAGAGGTGCACCTACTCCTTCCATGGATGAATTTGCCCTAAAGTACACGTTCATTTTTCTAAGCAGCACTAATTTTACTGGCAGATCACAAAATACTAGCATTTTTTTAGGGTTAAAGCTTTTAGAACATATTAACCTAGATTGTGGTTGTTACAAAAATAAATCTTGACTTCTCCATATTAGGAGCTTCCAGCAACTCCTGCTTTTTCTTTTGACCCTATAAAAAGTTACTAAAACTGACAGGAGTTTAAGCAAACTACATGGGTCTCTGTAAAGTGCCATTTCTATATAAAGTCTCATTCTCTGCAAAATTTCTTTGTTGTAGATGAGACTGAAAAACAATGCAAAAATTATGGCAAGACCATATCTAGTTTTTAACACATCTGTCTTCTTGTGTTCTACAGATGAAAGAATATCTTGTACAAGAATAAATTAATAAAATAGCATGCATATCCATTTAAAGTGTTAAGCTTATATCATGGAATATTGGGTTTTAATCCCCCATTCCCTGCTAAAACAAAACTTCCATAAAAACCACTGGAAATAATACATGAGCAAGGATATCCAAACTCATCCAATAGTAAATTCACTGGAGGCAAAATCTATAATAGTATATAATATCCAGCAATATTCATGTACCAAAAAAAGATTTATAAAACAGATTTACCAAAATTTACAGTGGATATATTTTAGGTGGGCAATTTATGTAAAATACGTAAGACAATCAATCAGAAATATTTCAGCGAAGCAATTTTTTGTTTGAATCTATCAACTCATGCAGATCGAAACATTATACACAGACACAGTTTGATTTTTAACATAGCTGTTCCAGAAAATGCCTTTGCTTGCCTGGCAGCTTTGGAAAATTATCTGAGATAGATCTAGGTTCAGTGCTGTCTGCTGGGTCAAGAGATTTGAACTCACTTCTTTCCTTCCAGCTGACTGTCCAAATCACCATGCTATAGGATTTTCTGTAATGAGATGCTTGCCGTTTCTTTTTGATACTGTTTCGCTTGCATATATTATTAAACAGCCACTGGAGCAGTGAGTAGGACGCAGCCCACAGGGGTGCAGGAGGAGCACTCCGCTCCAGGGATGCCTGAAAGCTCAGTGCTCAGGGCACTCACCAAGGTAGTCAGGGACCTTGGTCCCTACTCACTCTCTGCTTATTTCAGGACCAAAACAGAGAAAAGAGGATTATTTCCTTTTTTAGCAGTTCTATGAATCTCTCCCCCAGCTGCTCCTGTTTTGTTTTTATTTTTGTATTTTTATGATCAAAATGATGCAATGCTAATTTTTGAAAGAATAGGGTGACAAAAAAAAGCTTCTTCTGGTCAAGCCTCGTAGGATGCAGAGCACCCGTTACTTCATTATGATAGGCCATTGGTGGTCATTTTTTTTATTTCCATGGGATTTTACGTTATTCTTATGAAAGCTGTCTTCTGAGAGGGTAAAGAAGTAAAATTAATAATGTCTTCAATATAATAATGACATCTTGTCTATGTCTTTATCTATTTTTTCCTTCAAATCTCTTGACTTTGACCTTCTTTCATACTATTTTCTAATTTTGAAAGTGCTTCGCGCTTTTCACTGCCTAAATATTTTGTTTCTGACTCTTTATTAATTACTTTTAAACTCATTCTTTACATAATAGCTTTAGTTCATAGCTGATGACTTATTCTCCTTTGCCTCATCATTTAAATATAAAATTTTATCTATCCACGTCATATGACAGCTGGTGTGGCCATAGCCATATCATATATCATAGGTATGGGGCAAAAATAGGGAACTGGCCATATGCAAGGAATACATAATTAATAGAAATGAGTTAAAATATGACAACCGTGTTTAGTGGGAATTGGCAGAGGCATCTGAAGAAAACAGAAAGCTACTGATCCTACACAGCACAAGTGTTTTCTTTTGTTCATTCATCTTTTTGAGGTTATAAGTAGAAGATAAATCTACACAGTACAACCAAGATGAAAAGATGTTATCAGGACTCTATGGGCTTCCCTTTCAGGGAAGCAGATATGTTGGTTTATAGCTAGATAGTTTAAGTTTTTCTTTTCTTTTTCTAAATTATAGCCTAGAGCTGTGACAATGGTATAAGCAATATTAAATCTGATAAGAGCTGGGGCTGTGGAATTCAAGGACTTCCACACTCTGCTCAGCTATATGCAGCCTGTGGCGATCCCACTGGGAGGGAGCGAAAGGCAGGTCAGCACGATTGTTCACTTCCATGTTTGACTTTTCCCTGCAGGGGGTTTCTTCAGAAGTGAATTTGATGCTGTTATTTGCAGTACCAGACACAAGTTTTCTTCTGCGATGATTAAAAATGTTTTAGATTCGGGAAGACTTCTGATTTGTTGGAACATCCTAGATTACCTAATTATGAGTTAACACTCAATAATCACATATTGCAGTTCAGCTGAAATAATTGGGCAGCTCTCTAAATGGCCTGTCTCTATATTATTTATTTCCATCAATAAAAATGTCTTTTATAAGAAATAACATAACTCCGGGGGTAGGGCTACTATGTGATACATATTAATCACACTCACCCCTCCACCCACAAGAGGAATCAGACACACTTCATTACATTTTTAGGCTTTATACATGTCCTAAGGATATAATTATACTGTTATTATTTTCATATTGTCTGCTGTGTCCCATTGCTTAATTATGTGTTTTTCGCACATCATATTAAAATTGAAAAAGGGAGCAGTCGACATCATTTACCTACGTAGCATCTAAATCCACTGATCCTACAAGTGCCTGCAATGTAAAACCACTCACTGATTCTGTGCTGGAAAACTTTGACATACACACACTTCCAGCTACCGGCACAGGGTGTTTGAGCCAGCAGCCCTTTTGCTGTGTTGGTGTTAGTGCTAGACGCTCAAGCCAGCAAAGCTGTTCACGTGGGGGAGCTGAGTACCAGAGGGCGGGCTGGCACGGAGGGTAAGGGGCACCTCTGCTGCGGAGCGAAGCGTGCGGGCCCGTATGCTCACTGCGCCCCTTGAATGCTTCTGGCTGCTGGCCAGCACCTGGCAAAGCGGCTGCGTGCTGCAGTAGCTCCCCGGTGTCATGTTAGAAATGGGCACCGGCATCCCCTTAACATGCGAATCCTAACGTGCAGTGTCAACCAAAGCAGCTCACACTGATTCCTCCTGCCAGCTCTGCGTCCAGAAATGCTGTTATGGCTGTGATGCAGACCTGCTGGTGAGGCTCAGAACTGCCCGTATCGAGTCTCGAGAGCAGCCGTCCTCAGCTGCTGAGCTGCCGCTGGGGTCCCACCAGGCCAGCGCTCACCTGCCGGAGGAGCCCAGGGCGCTCGTTGGCCAGTGCTGGGGCAGCGCCAGCACGCTGGCTCCCCTGCCTGTTGCTGGATGTTACCAATGTGGGGTGGAAATGGGTGTCTGGCTGCTGAGCTGGGTACTTTTGCTCCAGGCGCTGGTGAACACACCAAGGAACTGCGATTATGGGTTCTGCTTCCTGAAAACGTAAAGCAGCAAAGCAGGAATTTCCTAATTGCAATGAAATTTGCACCAAGGTGATGGAGAAGTTTCTGCTCTTTTGTCCCACTTTTCCTCTTTCCAGAGGAAAGCCCGAAAAGGGGAAAGGCACATGAGGAGCATGCAGCAAGCCCCTCATGGGCTCCCAAAGATGCAGGTGAAAGGTGGCGGAAGTGCTATTAAAACAGCTATTGCTATAGCAGCGTGCACCCCTAGTGTGGTAGCCATTCCTTGAGCAGTAGCTGGCTTATTTTAGCCTTTGTTTTTTGAAAGCCAGTCTGGTGCCTGTAACCAACCGCCTCACTGCGGCCCTCGGGCGTCCCCGCGCGTTTTGGCACTGGCTGGACGTGGCGCTCAAAAGCTTTTGCGTAACCTGAGGGAAATTCAGACAAACATACGGTGCCAAGTGAAGTACTTCTCACGGAGCCACGCAGCTTGCCGCGCATTAAGCCGGGCTGCGGCCGTGTGGCCGGCAGCACTGCTGTAGCACGGGAGCCCCTCTCTGCCCCTCCGCGCCTCCCTGGTGCCAGGCTTGCACTGGCTGTGTCGTTTTGAGCCAGTCCTTGTTTGCTTGTTTCCCCACTGCTTCACTTCTTTTCTCCTTTAATCAGTGGGGTGACTTTCCGAGGCGAAGAACTACCCAGTCGTCTCACAGTTCATTAAGATTACGGAGACAAGGTGAAATACAAATGAGATACTGCAGGTGCAGGCACAGTTTTCCCTTGAACTTCTCTTGACAAAATAAGCAAAATAAAACTCACATTTAATTTTTTCTTCCTGCTGCATGCTAATTCCTCTCAGTTTCCATTTTCCAAGACCAGAATGTATTCCTAAGTATAGCTAGACTGGTCTAGAAAGCTATTTACTAAAAAACCTGTTTTTTAAAAAAAAAAAGAGAGAGAGAAATAATTTTGTATTTATTGTTTTTACTTTCAAAAAAATTCAGTAATTAAATGAAATTAATAATGAAGTGTCTTAGGTCCTGTTTCAGTGCCAGCTTTCGCTGTTATGATTCAGCAGGGCTAGCTTCTTGGGCTCGGATGGAGGAAGACATAGTGAAACCTAGAACTTGGCTTAGGTGACCTTTAGATGCATAAGTCCCAAAAATGCAATTTAATATACCCCTGTGCCAGTAAGTACACCAGCTCACTAGTGACCTCTTGGGCAGAAGTGCGGTTTCCCAGGTTCTTCTGGCTGGGCACTGGGACACCTCCGCGGGGGGCTGACATCTCCTGGCTGCCCAGAGGCGAGCAGAGGCGGTCACCGGTGCCTCCTCCCCAGCAGAGCACATCTAGCAGAAGTACTCAGATATGAGCACTACTAACAGGATGTGGCTATTTAGAAAAAACAAAAAGAGCTGTTTTCACCTTAAAATATTGTACTGCAGCAAGTAGTTTTGCCCATTTGTTGTAATAGAGAGAAAAACATGACCAGGAAGTGGGAGACGGGTTTAATTCCCTCCCTAGACTGAGGTGATTTAAATCTACGGCTTCCAGCTTGTGGGAGAATGCCTTAAAGATCCAAATGGCCTGGAGTGTGCCTCTGTCCCTTCTCTCATTAAAGTCAGGCTCCTCGTAGGCAGGGAGACAGCAATTAAACAAGAACATGAATCCAGTCCCTCTTCGGGAGTGAGAATTCGATAAGCAATTCTTTCCCACACTTGAGGAAGACAAGGATGTTTGTTTGATATTATGTAGATTCGCTGAAGAAGAAAATCTTAGATAAATGAAGTGCGAGTGTTTTAATAAATGAATGCAAGGTACAAATGTAACTGACATTTTAAAGGATTCTCTGAGTGACCTAGTTCTGCTTTTTCTGAAATACGAATAAAGCGTTCGAAGTAAAACTGAAATAATTTACTCTTTAAATGCTGTATGAACAATTTAACTAAGGATCATTAATATTTTCCTTTCCTAATTAATTATTGCTATGGGGATAAAATCCTGTGGAAAGTTTTGTTCTTTCTGTGCTGTATGATAAAAGACTTTCATTTTCCTAGTCTAAGGGGAAAAGCAGGCAATTGGATTTCTTACTTGCAGCATAATCTGAATTTGTGAAATCCTGCCACAGCAAGATGCTTAAACATCTGAATAGTTTCAACTAATTATGGATTTAGGGGTTTCTTTGGGAATGTTTCTTGTTCTTGTTTTTTCAGTAGAAAACAGTTTTTGTCTAATGACTTGAGTCCATTGGCGCTTAAAATACAGTAAATAGATACAGCCAGGGTTTGCCATGAATCAAATCATCCTCACTCTACCAACAAAATTTCTACACACCACATACACAATCCCCAGTCCTACCCATCATCACTGGCAGTCCTATTCTATGCCCCTCTTCTTGCCAGCAAGGAAGAAAAATAGGCAATGCATCACAGAATAAAATTCAGGATGCTTTGGATCTGCAGGAAAAAATGATTTCTAAGAGCCTGCAGAGCTAATGGAGAATATCCTGCCAGCTTCCCCTTCTCATATGTTGATGAGGCTTTAAGTCAAGGTAACACCACTGATTGCAATGGCCTTAGTATGTCACAGGAAGGGAGCTGCTTTGTTAGATTTTAGACATGTGAGCCAAAGTACAGGCACGTTTTAATACACACGATGTCCTATGAGCTGCGTGGAAATTATTGCTATCAGGTGAAGAAAAAGCAGAGAAAAGTTAAGGATCCAATCGCAAGAGCAGTCAGTGGCAGAATCAGGAGGAGGATTTAGCTGTCTTCCCACCCGCCAGATTATCCATCCGCACTGACCTGGAAGAGCTACATGGCTGGGGAGCAGCCAGGCTTGCCATGGGTGCGACACAGTTACGGTTTCTACAGCTTTGTCTCTTATGGAGTGAACAAGCCTAGAACTGAACTTTTAATGAATGGTACAGTTCTGATCTGAACTAAAATCGATGTCATTTTACTAGTATTTTACTGATTATACTGCAAGGCAAACCTCTAACCCCAGGAAACAGTCTTGTTCAAGAAAGCCTGATAGAAGAAAAAAGCCAGAAAAATTAAGGTGTAAATCCTGTGTTACCTCTGGCTAGCATACTCAGACCAGGCCTTGGAACTAGTCTCTGTTTCACAGTTGAATTATCTGGTTTCCAGGAAAAAGCATTAGTCTCCTGTAATATCATAAGGGGCCAATAACCAGAGCAGGCTGAGCTTTGCAAGGAGGGAAGGGAAGCAGATGTGAGGCACAGCTGATTCTTCTACCATTTTTTCTTAAAGTAGGTGACACTTAAAAATGTGTTCTCCGTACATCTAGGCCCTAAGAGCAGAGAATGTGCTGAATTTCTGTCGAACTCACAAGAGCTGTCATTATGACAAAATGCGCTTACCATGAGGCTTCGAGCTAATGTGCATTACTTCAGTAAAATGGATTCCTCACCATTGCTTATCGCTGGGTACTCATCTGGCAGTGAAAAACTTAATCTTTAATTCTGCAAAATTCTTTGAACTGAATGTGTTTAGTGGTATATGGTTATCTAAATAATCTGCTGAGTTGTGGCAGAAGGTCTAATATTTCTTCTTTAGGTGTCTGTAATTGAGCGTAAGGCTGACTAATATACTGAGCTGTGTTCTTTACAGTCTTGGTAGATGCCAACAGTTTCAGATCAGTGTTCTGCCCTTTATCATGTCTAAGACAACAAATATTTTTATCACATATTAACAAAATTTGGAAATTTTGCAGAGCATGTGATATTAATTCTCGTTAGCACATGCTATTTAGAAATTAATTAGTGGTGTTCTCACTGACAGTTTGGTATTTGCATAATTTAGCTGTATGATGGTAATTACTGTTCTTTCAAGCATAAACATTAGAAATAAAGCTCTGGACTTTGGTAGCTTGTCAGACTAGTGAACATCAACTTTAGGAAATAAGTAAAAATATGTTTATATTTTCACGTGTATAATAGTGGTTAGGGAAAAAAAAAGCATCTTTAAGTATCTTTAGAAGTATGTATTTATTACAATCATACTGATGATAAAGCTATGTAAATTGAACTCTGGTCCCAGGCTATCACACTTTAGTTGAGGAAAAGAAAGGAATTGTATGCCCTTGCTGGCTTTCTCCCTCTGGAACATGAAGTGTGAAAAATTTAAGAGTGTGAATTTTCTTCTTTTTATGTAACACATGTGTTTAAGCAGCTGCCGATGCTACTGAATACAGTATTTAACATTACACTCAGTGATCGAGTGTAAACAAGAGGTTATGATCAGGCAGCTAATTTGCAGCTGGGTCTCTGAAATTTGAGTATTCAGGAGAAGAGCTATAAGCAACTGAAGTCTATCAGCCAAATTTGAATAGATTCCATGGATCTGATATTTTCCTTTAATGAGTTCATCTAGGACATATACTGTAGTGTTCTTGATACAAAAGCTTTGTGATAAATTAAATCTCTGAAGTTAAACCTAAAGTAAATTCCTAAAGTAAACTCTGTAAAGACTGGGGGATCAAATTACTAATAGTATATATCAAAATCACAGTACAGAAGCAATTTATGTATCTTATCAAAATCATGAAAGCATTTACTGCAATAAATTTTAATATCAGAAGCATAGAATGATAACAGGACAACCGAGACCCAAGTAAAAATTAATATGATGCATTCCAGAAGCAAAGAAAAAATGGTTAGTGTGGCAGGAAAGGCAAAGTCTAGCCTGATGAGTCCTGGAGAGTTCCCAGGGGCTGTCATCCACATGGGGACTGCCAGGCTGGTGGAAGAAGGCATCCACTCTGAATGCTGAGATAGGGGATAGGAAGAAACAGAAGCTGGGATTGTTGGAGAAGACCTGCCACGACACTCAGGTGTCAAAAGAGAAAAAGACTGGAAGGCAGCTGACCTACAGGTGATGGGAGAGGTGCACTAAGCATTGGGGTGTCCGCATTGCTGAGATGTTCTTTGAGGTATATTGTCCATAAATCCAATAGGAGGGTAATGTTCTGAACCTGGAGAAATCCAGTCAGTGTGACCAGGTGCGTGAACAGGCTACAAGATGAAGAAACAATGAGACTGGGCAAAAGGAAAGGGTGACACTAAAGAGAAGCATTCATAAAAGTAGTGAGATGCTACACATCATCAGAACAAAATGCAACCTGGAGGTTATTCTGTGCATGTGCCCAAGAATAAAAATGAAAATTTAGGAAAGAAAACTTTACAACAGGTTTTGAAGAGATTTTATCTTCTAATCTTTTCAGTAGTAGTGTGTCCACCCAATGTCTTTGGCCTGTTCCTTCCTCACCTGCTGCATCTACTTATCCCTTAGTAACAAAATCCAAATGGGTTGTTTTGCAGTTCTTCGGTTCCTGCTGGGAACAGACTAGGATCCAGTGACTGAAGTGCCCCAAGTTCTGACCCTTTGAAATCAGCTCAGGCACGTAAGAAGTCTGAAGACGAGAAATTATTCATAGTTACAACTTATCCAGATAAGTACTGCTGTAGTCTTATCAACAAAGTACTTTTTGTGTATTGACAGATGTATTCTAATACTGCCCTTGCAATAGGTCACTGTTATTTGTGAACAGAGATGCAATGAAAAAATGTGGTTAATTTATGATCTGACAAATATTAATCTTTTCACATTTTGAGTTCCCTCTGTCTCACTAGGTCAGACCTGTGTTGCATATGAGCCCCCAACTTACAAAGTAGAAATCACAGAAAATGATATATTTTACAAAGGAAACAGTTGGCTAACTGAAATAAAAGAGACTGACAAAACTCTGCCTATGCAGCTATTTCACAACAATCACATGCTGTATTTTTCTAGGTCTTAAATTACATGAGTTCTTCTGCAATCCAGTCTTTTTAAAAATCCTCAAAAAGAGTATGTTGTTTAATTCATATGTCAGAAAAAAAGACTTGGAGGATCAAATTACCCTCAAAGCAAAAGATTTCTAATGAAAATTGATGCAATCTGATGTACAGATGACAGAGCAAGCAGTTCAGCCTTTCAGTAATTCTGCAGGCTGCATAAGCAGATGAGAAGATTCTACACATATTCCAGAAATAAGTCTGGGCACTAGAGCTTGTCTGTATTAAAAGACCTAGCTGCTTTGATTTTTACTTTAATCTCCTATTTGATTTTTCTAGGATTATTGTAATAAACTGTCCTTTTTCAGATTATCGTATGATAATGTAGTACTTAGCCACAGTTTTGGAATTTTCCTTAATATTTATTTGATGGAAAAATGCACTTCTATCCCTTTTGCAAAAACACACATTTCAAAATGGCTCTTTCTTGAATTTTGTGGCTTCCACTCTGAAAACTTTGCTACTTTTTGTTATATCACAGTTCTTGCTCAAAAAGTAGGTATCTCTCCTGATTACAGTCTAGGCTTACCTGTACTGTTGTTTGTGTCTTTGAATTGATAACAGCCCTACTTTTTAAGTGGGCTCAATTATGAAATCTGTATGCTTCTAAAGCACAGCTATGTTTTCTATGATTTTTCACATTTCTGAAAAAGTATGAAGCCAGACTTACTAGATTCTAGTTCCCTGAATCACATCTAGAACAGCTGTACTTGTGGCCCTGGCGGGCACCTCAGCCATACTTTCCTGCTTGCTTTAGGTGCTGTTAGGAATGAGCCACGACTCTACGTAGTCTTTGCTCCTCTTACCCCCAGAGAGTTATGGAGAGAAGAGTCCTCACAATTCCTGGTGCACAAGTACAGCAAGTCCATTCATTTGTGGATTAAGTGGACAAATGAAAAGAATTCTTCCCTCATACCACACATGTACTTTACATACATACAGAATCCCATCCTAAGGACTTTTTTTTTCTTTGTCCTTCAACACTGAACTCCATCTGTGGTCTATGAAGCTTTAGGATCAGAGCCTCCTGCATCCCAGAGGCACAACACAGGCAATTTCATGGAGAAGCACCATACCCATGTTAGCACTGAGATGCTTCATCTCAATCATTGTAAAAGAGAGGATTGTCAAAAGAACATAAAATTATGATGCTAAGAAGGTTGTTATCAGAAATTACAAATAATTAAATTCATTCTACATTGATTACTAATTGACTGTTTTAAAAAAAAGTCTTCCTGAACCTTAAATCTTTCAACAGTCAATACAATCAAAATATAACATATTTATATATATATATTTATATGCACTTTGCATATATATTATAATAACCAAAATATTAACAATAATAAATGTATATAATCTGCAAATAACATTTTTCCCTCTCTAAATGCATATCAACACACACTATCTTTTTTAGGCTGTGTTTCTCCTTGTTGTAACAATTACATCAGAGATGAATTTTTCCATGTGCTCATCTATTGGAAGTCACAGTGTAACACCTCCCAATAGTCCTATTGACTAATTCCACAGACACTCCTTGTACTTAAATGGCAAAAACATCTGGTATGGCAGTAAGCCTTAAACCTTATGCAGCATCAGATCCCCACAGAGATTATCTTCTAGCATAGCCTGATGGGTCCATAAACTGTATGCTCATCCTCAGTAATGGGAAAAATCAGTTCTAGTCTTTTCTCTATTCTAATTTGAGATAAGGTTTAAGATTTGAGTGTATGAAGATTCTCAGAAGAATCCTTTCTTTAGCGAAGGAAATTCAGAAAGAAACAAAGTGAAATAAAATTCCCTGCTATTTGTCAGATGATGTGGTAAAGGAAATCACAACAGTATCATCTTCAGAATGTCAAATGGTGCAGTACCTCAAGCGAAATCCTCTCTAATAAAACCCAGACTACTATTAATTAAATTAATACATCAGCCTGGTCTTATTAACAGATACTCAAGAGTCCTCATGCTTCTACAGAACTTTATTGTGCTAAAAGTGCAAAAAAAAAAAATGTAAAACAGGTCATGAAAAGGTTGATTTAGTGATTTTGTCTCTGTAAATATAGGAGAGGCAGTTAAGTTTCTTCCTATGAATGGTATAACAGTGTCACCCAAGAAACCAAGCATTTACCATAGCTGAGATTAGGCTAATGAATAATTATTATTTTGATTTACTATTTACATAAAGTAAGACCTGCTGATTTTAACAGAAGCTTGATCCATCTTATGTTAACTGTTAAACACATCCATACTGAAAGACAGCCCCAGCTTGTGGGAGTGTATAGTTTAAACAAATAAGACGCACAAGGGATAGAAGGAAGGAAATCATAATTGTTTGTATTTCAAAGAGATGAGTAGGAAATGCATTTTGGTATAAACTTCATGGTGCGGTAGCATTCTGAATATGTTGGCCATGTTTATCCCACAGTCCTGCCAGTTATGAGCAAGCTACTGATCAGCAATCTGTTCTGCAGGACTGGGCTGAAATTCCTGATTTGCCGAGAGTGATCTATCTTTGCAATGAGCAAAGAAAACAGTCTGCTTTCTCTTCTGCTAGTGAATTTTTGAAACTTTGCAAAGGCTAAAGGTATTTTTTCCTTTGTTGCAAAAAAGGTGTTGGTTCCCTCTTTGAGAAAAAGGAAATCAGTGTAGCTCTTTCAAAGTAAATGTTATGATATATGAGAACACAGTCCTTTTCCTGCAGTTGTACAGTTCCCATCTGCTAATTTATTTTATATAGGCAGGAGATATTTCACTGGATTTTCTCTTATTCCATCTGTTACAGCGTCCCAGAAGAGAGGTAGGTTCGATTAAGTAACTGTGAGAAAGTTAATTTTAATTTTGTTAACAAAGAAACTAATAGCTTTCTGTAAGTCTCTGAGTTCCAACACAAGCCAGAAAGAATTGATTTAACTTTTTTAGTGACTTGACCATCTTTGGATGCCTTTTTTATTTTACATTTCTGAATGTTCTGCCCTTTGAAATTTGCTTGTGCTGACATTCCCAAAAAGCACCTTAAAAAAAGCTGTGTTTGTGAATATTCACCTCCAAACACCCTCCATAAGCACTCTGAAAGGAAGGGGAGAAGGAGCAAGAGCTCTGTTGACCTCTGAAGAGGAGACATATGGAAAAAAAATAGCTGGCATGGCTAAAATATGTTTGCTTTTCATGTGTTACTGTGTTTGAGATTCATTTCTGTTAAAAGTGAAGCTATATCAAAAAGTTAAGAGTTCTGATAGTGTAGAGAAGTCCAGACCAACTAACTCGATGTGAAAATACCTGAGGTAAAAGGTCGCCCTAATTTAAGGCAATAACTTGCAGGTTGGAACCCAAAGGAAGAAGAAAGTGACTTTTTTGTGAGCTATGTAAGAGAGAAAAAACTTAAAAGCCTTCCTGTGAGCTGAGGGACATGTTCTCAACATGACCTGTACTTTGCCAGGAAGTAAAATACGGAAAAATCTGCTAGCAGAGCTGAATGCATAGGCCAGAGGGGCTAGTGGAGTGAGACACAGTCAAGAGAGCAGCTAACGACAGTGGGTCACTTCACAAGGTCCCTCAGCCTGAATGAAACGTGCTACCCAACGAGACTCAAAGTCATCAACCGCATGGGGAGGTTACTGCAGGAGCGGGAAAACAGTCTGCCAGCATCCTGGTTGCCTGCTCAGTTGAAAAGACTTTAGACTTCATAGCTACACATCATGAAAGAGTGGTTGTAGCCCTTGTTTATCTACCTTGCTAGAGTTTTCTCTCTCTAATACAAATATTATTCGTTGGTTCTTTCATTCTTTTTAAGTGGGGAAAATTACCTTTTTGAACATGAGAAAATTAAATTTCTCAGAGGGGAAAGTTAACTGCACTTGGGATAAGTGAGCTGGAGACTTTGACCTGGTACTTTTTGCAGAGAGTCCCTTAAATCTGAACATGGCCCTTGTTGGTACCATTCAACTCCTGGCAGAGAAGTTACAGAAATTCATCGAAACTAATGAAAAATAAACAATTCGGCACCAATCAGATGAAGGATGAACAATATTATGTGACATTTGAACACAACACAAGCTCATCATTTTTATAACGCAGAGTTGTGCTAACTCTTAATGAATGTAATGGAAAATAGCAATCTGGTTGCAACTTTACAGTGGCAAGAAATAAATGATATGTTTAACATTTGATTTGATGGTTATGAATCATTTGTTCTGCTTTGGCCACAAGATATTAGGAACTCAGATTTATTTTTAATAATCTGTAAAGCAATTTTCAATGACATCAAACAAGTGATAATGCTTGTTATTATTTGTATTGCACTAGTGCCAGCGAAGATCTTACCACCAGCTTGATAGGCATTATATATGGAAACTTAACTGCCTGATGAACCCAGAATCCAATTAGAACTCCTAGTGGAAGTCAGCTAGCATTTTCCTTTTCAATGGACTCATTCTCATAACATAAAGCAGCCAAAAATACCCCAGTACTCTAATTTGTATGGTAGATTTCATTGATGATTAAGAAGCACGTGCTTATGCCTGGGTAGGTACAGTGGGCACCAGTGACACCCTGCTGGAGATGCTGCACACAATCAGTAGAAAATCTAGACAAATACAGAAAATTCTCCTATGGAGAAGTAATTTACAGGCAGAGAAAGACATGTCTGGAGAAACTCTGACATGTGATATATACTTTGACTCCTAAACTGTGCATTTCACCTTTCTTGTCCTGAATGCAGCCTAGTATACAGGATTGTTATATGAATTCCAAATAATTATTTGTTAAAATATTTTATGGGACTTTTGATTCATTCTTACAGTACAAATGCTTATCCTTAGATGAAAGAAATGCTTTCTTCAGAATAATAAGGGTTCTACTTAAAGAACTGGCCAATTACATTTCCTAAAATAAATTTCTAATGATAATAATAATAAAAATCCTACTTCTAGAACTCAGCTGAGACTTCTTAATAGTTTTGACATGTACTGAAAATTTGCTAATAAAGAGTAAATAATTGAGCATAAAGGAAAAGTGACAGTTTCTCTGTTACTACCCATACTAAGAAACCCTGTTATACTGCCACTTGTATACTAACTGAATAGAAAGATAAATATTACATTCTGTGGAGAATAATTTTTATGGGAAATACATTTTTAAAGTGTTTGCTAATTACTTTTCATTTATGTTCTTGCATTCTTAACAACGAGGGACTGATTTCCCATATTTTGTACATTGCAGTGCCGTTGTGCCTGGATAAAGAAAGTACAAGGACTGCCAGATTAGATAATAATGTTTTGCAGCCATTTCACATAAATGCAAGTAGCCATAACGCATGCAAGACAGTAGATCAAGTCCTAGTTTGCAGATATCCTAAATAACACTCACCTATTACAGTTATATCTGGAAATTGTTATTATAAGTAAAATGAATGGCTATTTCAGAAAAGCAGTTTTCATGTGTGAAAAAACACATGGGAATTAAAGCTGAAGTACCAAAAAAGAAAATTCATTTGCTCTGCTTAGGAATATTCACATACACACCCACACTATATATATATATTCTCTAATAATATGGTTAAACATTTTGTGTAATCATTTTATGCCTTTTGAAAACAGTATAATGTGCATAGATTATATCGTGTAGCATGATGTCTTGAAATATGGTATTTTCAAGTTATGCCTTGACAACTTTTTGTCAAGACTATATTCTCTGAAGTATGTTTCAGAATGCCAGTCCAGTATACAAGTACATTTCTAGTCTAAGCAGGTACTGTTCAGAACTGAGTCTGTAAATTCCCTGGAGGGTCTGATGGTTTGCAGAAAGGTATATTTAGGTAAGCCTAAATATAGCAGACCTTGGTGTTGGTACTGGCTTGTTAGGGATTACAGCGAAGAGACACTAATGCCTAAACTTTTGTACCTAAAGAAGATGGGAAGATAATCAGAGGAGGTGCATTCTACAAAAAGAGATGAACACCCATTTTCTGCTTTCAAGAGATTGCTTCCAAGGGAAGGAGCAACTGCTGCTAACACTCCCATACCAAGTTTGAATGGCTGTATGAAATCCAGTGAACTATTATCCTAAAAAATAGAAATCAGCCGAAAAAGTTAACTCATGCTGAAGTTTGGAATATTTTTTGGAGAAAATTTTATTTTCAGCCAATTTTCTTACTCTTTTAAAAAAATTTAAATGAAAAAATGTGTGGTTTGGAATTTCCCCTTCCTTCTCTGTTGCCAGCCCCTTCTCCCCCGCAGCAGTATAACTGGTAATTGGAAGAGGAGAACAAATTAAGTGAGAAGGAAAACAGAAGAAATGCAAAGGGGGACAATTTTCATGTTGTTGCAACATTTAGGTTTTGGGATAGAAGGAGGGAGGCCTCTCATACAATGAGAACCTCGAGCAGCTACCATACATCCTCCACAAAAGCTTCCAGCGTACTCAAGAATCTATGTATGATATTTTTGTTTTCATAAGATTGCATCCTAGTCATAACACTGAGGTCGTAACTGGAAATGAATGCACATGTATGTCTTGACAGAAATAACAAGCAGCTTCCTGACCAACTCTGAAAGTTAACTAGAATCATTTTAATGGGAATGAGCCAGCAGACTGGAGCAATCTGCTCACTGGCCCTGTGAGGGAAACAGTGATGGGCAGCTGGAAGCAGTAACCATCTCCACCAGCTCAGCTGCAGCTGGAAGAGGTGAGAACGCAGAAATAAGAAGAAGATCTCAACAGTAAGCAAGGGTTTTTTTAAAAGTAGTTGCATCTGGTGAGCTTTTCTTCTGAGTATTGCTCCTCTTGTGGTGTTGTATAGAGTTCTTGTATGATCAGGAAAAATAATCTGTGATCACTGTTTGATGTGTTTGGTAAGTGATACATGAGTTACTTTTGGGAAATACGGAATAAGAAGTCAAAATGGTAAATACCGGATTTACTCCAAAATAGGAGTTCTGTTTTAATTAGGGCTGTTAGAAATCATAGAGCAAAGAGCAAGGGTAGTAAAAGCCTTGGGTGGGGGCTGTCCCTAGTGTATTAAAGGAACATATGAATAAATATGGAGTTTGGATTAAAATTGTCATATGTGTTCAGCATGAAGTATAGGGTTTTGTTTGTTTGTTTTTTAATAAGAGTATAAAAACTTATAGTGAAAGTTTGGGCTGATTGGAGAAGTGACCCATTTCACTAGCTTCTGTCTATGCTTGTTTATGTAATGGGTGAAGAAGCTGTGAAGGAGTTTTGGAAGCATTTACTGTAAGGTGGTGAATTCTTGAAGCTTTCTGCCAACCAAATGGGAGCAGCAGTTCCTCTTCTTAGGAAACGTTCCTAGAACCTGTGTGTGCCTTTTTCCTCTGTGCTCAGGCACAAGCAAGTATTTGGGCAATGAAAAACTGAGAATTCATTGTACCTGTGCAGTATTTGTTAGAAATACTCTAAGTAACTTACAAATTTGAGATGTCATGGTTCCTGTTGGAAATTATATAACACTTGGAATAGGTGTCAGACAAATCTATGTTTAAAATACCTGTGAGTGTATTTTTCAGTTTGAAAGACTGGGTCATTAGCTCTGCCGTCCTGGCAGCTACCATATGGCTGAAACTAGTCAGACATGAGCCTGAGTCTTTTCATCCTCAAGTATTTAGCAAATACAAGTTATTTACTGACCATCAGCTTTTAGCCACTAATGAGGCGACAGATTTTGCAATCCCTGCAGAACAGGCTAGCAAAAATCAGTTTTATCTCCAGGCCTGGCTGACACAGGAGGTATCAGCCCAGGGGATGCACAAACCTGGAGCTTGCTTGACTTAAGGTAGCACATGTTGGAGGGAAAAGGAAAGGGGATGGAAGGACTACATGATGATGCAATGTGTGTTTCTTTTGCACGGCATATCAGAGAACTGCTGCTGTGACTAGATTTGTATTAAGATTTGGATCAGATGTCTTGGGAGCATTTATGTTTTTCAATTGGGAAAAAATTCTTCTGCAGTTCAAATGGGGCATACATGCTTTTATAGAGCATTTTATCTGGGCAACAACAGTATTTCTGTAATTGATTCTTAGTAAGTTATTTCAGCCTTCTCTGAAGTGTTCATTTGGGTGTTTGTGTGTTCCTTCTTACTAACAAGTACAGAGTTGTCTCTATCAGGAAATCCTGCCACTATATTTTTAGCCCTCATACGTTGGGCCTGTGCTAAGAGCTGTGAAAATTGAGTGTGAACTGGCCCTGGATGTTCCAATAGCAGTGAGAAAAACACCAGTGTCTGGGTAGCTGTGTTAATAAGTAATATAAACAACACAGGTATTCATGTGCATAAACAAACCCTAAATGTCTGCTGTTTAAGGGCTTATGTTGAGGAGCTGAGATAGTGAAAGACTGAAGGAATTAAATGGGAACTGAAGATTTGAAAACAAAGGAACAAAGCTTTTCCCTAGTAGCTCTTCATTGATGGAAAGGAGTTGTTGCTATCTAGTCTCAGATACATTGCTTTCTGTTAAGATTATCGTTTTGGTGTCATATTGGATGTGTCCTGTTCAATTCTTGTAGCGTTATTCTCTGAGCTGAGAAGTGCCAGTAAGCCAAAAAGAAGGTAATAATATAAGAATTTAGAGAAAGGTGATTATGCTGATTTCAGACTGCACACATGGAATAAAATCAGCCTGAGCATCTAAAATTCTCTGGATGTTGCTCTGCTATGAAAACTTGATTTGTAGTAGTGACACAGATACCACACTTAGTGCAGGTGCAAAGGGAACTCAAACAAATTTCACATCTTTACTCTTCATTTCAGAAGCGAACATGGAAAAGAGGGGTGGAAAAGGGAGGAACAATGATGTCAGTTCACTCCTCTTAGGAAGAATTAGGCTCTGTTTGCTTCATCTTTCAAAATTCAGTTTCCTAGAAGAGTGAAAAATGAAAGGGAAGACCAGCTCTGTTCCTCTTAATGGTCAAGAACTGGATGGTGTTTGGAGAAACATTTGCAACTTAGTATTAATATAATACTTATTAGTATTATCTCTTTAACATTTTATTTGTACTAGTCTTTCTCTTAATGCTTCCTTCATTTTCATTTTAAAATATACTCGGAGGCGCTTCAGTGTTTACTGGAAGATGACACCCACTTTTATCAAAAGTGTATCAGCCATTACAGGTAGCCTAGCAATACATATAATTTCTTTGCAGCTCTGAGGCTGATAATGTAATTCTACTGGAAGCCACAAACTCTCTTCTTCCCCTCACCCCTGGCTTGTACAGAAAAGCAGGTAACTAATTTCTAGCAATGCAGTAGGATAAAGATGGGAAAGAAGCAAAGAACAGTGCTTTGGGTTTTTTTGTTTTGGAAAGGAGCTTCTTGAGACTGAAAGGGGAATCCAGTCAGAAACAGGAAGAAATGAGAAGAGAATCTCTAATAATTAAGGTAGAAATGTTGAAAATTTTAATTTATGCTGCTACAAAGTCATCTGCTTCAAGTAAGGGATTTTATTTATAAACAATCCACCCTTAATAAATGAATTGTATTTGTATGGCTCCTTTCATAGGATAAGTCTGAAGCATATTGAAATATTTTATTATCATGGTTTAAAACACCTACAAACTAGAAATCAAATATATTTTATCTAGCTTTTAACACAGAAGTTACTACAGCATTGTATATAAATTAAAAATAGGAGTGGGAAAATAAGTAGCATTTATGCAATTTACTCACTAAGCTCGGAAACGTGCCAAGCAGGTCCCTGAAGTATTCCTTAGTACAAGGTGCAGAATTTTAAGAGGCACATTAACAGCATGAATTCTAATAGTGTTTTAGCTTACATAATGAAAGGGAGTGTGGGGATTATGCATGAGGAGCAGACACCATTTACCAGTTTTAGCAAATAATGGATCTTCCTTTGTTTGCTACAAATGTATTGCTGTGAGACGCCTTACTTTCACAAAAATGCTGGCTTGGAAAGGAAAGGCATCTTGAGGAGCTTCCATTCCTGCCCTGTTCTCAGTCATGTGCAAAAGTGTGCAGTTGAAAGTTTGTGTTTGAATGCTGAGGTGATAACCTTGGATGGAGCAGGATTTGTGGCTGTCAAAAAGAAAATGAAGAGGTTTCAGAACCAGTCAAGTGGTCGGCAGCACAACAACTCTGTGACATCAGTGCTAAAAAGTGGCACTTTCATGGCAGAAATTCCGATAAAGTATTGCTGAGTGTTAACTGATTGTAAGGAAATAAGACTCTTACTCAAGAAAATTGAAACAGCGTAACATCCAAGTGAATGAGGTAGTAAATTTTTTCTGAGCAACTTGACAGTGTGGACTAGATTCAAAAGTGAACCTAAATAGAACTAGGGAAGCAAGGATTTCTGTAAACTTAAGCTTTTCTCCAGCTTTCTCAGGTTACAGTTTACATTGACCTCATCCCTTCATTAAATTCGTCTACCTCTACACATTTCGTCTGCTACTTTAAGGCTCTTGACTGGTGTCACTTACATGCTAGTGGAAAGGAAAAGAACGAAGAAAGTGGTACAGAGAAAATACCATTCTGTAAAATTATTCTTGTAACTTCATTAGTTGCTTATTCTGTGGCTTCCAGTGGTGTTCTGCTTTAATCTACAATCTCCTATTGCACCTCCTTCCTACTTTGTGCTGCTGCTGGGGGATAAAAGCTGCTTCCTCACCTGCCATTAAGCACTTGTACCATTCTAAGCCAATTATTGTTTTAAAAGCTGTGCCAAGATCAGGGCAATACTTTTAAGTATCTGCTTTAAATAACTGAATTAAAATAGCCCGTCAGTATTTCTGATTTCCTTGAAGAGTAGTGGAAAGAAGCATAAAACTTCACAGATTGCTCTTAAACTTTGAATGTCATTATTTTGACTTTGGCATACCATCAGGATGGCTGTAAAAAAGGAGACACCTGATTTTGGAGAGTTAGTATTTCCATTGCTCTTAAATAAGAATCAATTCTCAACACGAGGTGAGCCTTGAGTTGAATTACCTCACTGCAGTGAGTTTGCAATGCCTGAGCCAGGGGGCTGTGGATGGGTGTGATTTGTGGCAGCCCGAATGGACGGAAATTCGCTGTTGCTGAATGCAGTTTTGGAGAGGTGTTACCCATAGCCAGCCGTAGGGAAAAGGAACCTGTGCGTCATGGCTCTGTCCAGCCTGAAAGTAATTGCTGGGTTGAAGACAATGAGATGTTGCTTCCTTTATATGAACATCACTGATACTACAATATTATACTCCTTTTTTCTTTATAATCAGAGTACTTTTGTTTCTCTAAATTTTAGCTTTTCTGAATTCATCAGAAATACCTGACAGTAATTATATTGTAGGACAGCAATTACACTGAAATGTTTGTCCTATTACGTTCCCTTTTTTGTGGGGAAGAGGAAGAAAAGGGAGGAATAGTAAGGATATAATATAAAATTATTTGCCATTCAGTAGTGGAACTGATGTATGCAACAGCCTTTTCATACCCACATTGATCTTTTTAGCTTGCTTGTATTAATGACTAATGCAGCTGGCTACTTTCTGCAGTTGTGGATACAAATAAAAATGTTGTTTGATATTTGTTCAGTACCAGCAGCATAAAACTAGGGCTAAGCAATAGTATATAAATGGAGTTGTATTTTCGCAGTCACCACTCAAGTTCATGAGCAAGGTTTCATGAGAATCTTCTTTCAAAAACAAGTTGCCATCATGAATGGTGAGGGGAAAAACCTGAGTAAACAGGAGTATTTTTGTCTTACTCTCTTTCATTAAAAATTGCAGGCTGAAAATGTCTTCAGATAACAGCCAAACTGAGCTAAATGACCGTTTGCAGCTGTAATTTAAACCAGCAATCACAACCTTTAATTTATGCAGTCAGTCTTAATGATGTTTCACATCTGAGTTTTTAAATTATTTCCTCAGAAAGAGATTTATTCTCACTGGTTGATAGAACAATTACAAGGTTTGTTTGCTTATTTACAGCTAAATATAGTTTCTGCAGTAGATGTGTCTATGCCTCTCGGGAGCAGTGTTACAACTATATGCATTTATTTCAGTAATTATAGACTAGCATATTCAAATTCTAAATTTAAATTTTCTTACGTTAGATGTTTATTTACTAGGTAATTAACATTTCTTTCATCATTTGGCTAGAAAATGAAATTCAGTTTAAAACACTGCTGCCAACAGCAAAGAAAAAAGTCACGTACACTATGGCACATTTAAATTAAAAAAAAAATTACCTGATCTATTATTCTATGTTTATAAAGTTTGACTTCAGAAGTTAACTAGGGGTAATTCCTTTAATTCTGTATAGAGAACAAAGGTTTATTTGTAATTATTTGTATTTACAAGGATGTCTGTTTTGTTTTTCATACCTCTTTATTCCCTTGCTGTTTAAGATGTTTTGAGTGACAGTTCCTTATCCCTTGAACCAAGATGAGATAAAATTTTCTGTTCACAGAAGTGATCCTGTGTTTGAGAAACACTCTAGATTTAATGACCCTAGGTAGCCTCTGCTCTGGAAGACAGACCCAGCGCTCAGAGCAAACGGCTCATGTCGCAGTGCTAGACATCAATGTCCTGCACTATATATGCGGGGCTGATAATATTTTAGTTAACATATGGCACCATCCGTTCTTTTTGTTGAAAATGACAACTTTTTCAGTCAGTAATTATAATTTGTCACTGTTTTCAAAATGCCCGATTTGGGGCATGTGATGTTTCACCCATTAAGCCTGAGTTTGTGTGTTGAGATGAATGTTCACATACGAGTTTCAGCTTAGTCTTTCAGCGGCTGCATGTGTTCTTATCTTCAACTTTAAGTTACCTTATGCACAACTTTCTTTTTAGTGGATAAGCAAACTGAAGGAAGCCAGTGGCTGTGATGTTCCTTCAAGTACACCTTGTAATTAAGTACAAGTACACCTTGTTAAATGAGCCCTGGGATACTAACGGTTTCGTCATGCTCAGCACCTATTCTGAGGGCACCATTCCTCTCCCTCACCTTCCTGGTGCTTAGGTTAGGCTCATCGGGTAAGAAGCATCCCATTTACACATTAACAAAAATGCTGCTAGCTTTTAGGAGACATCGTGTCTCTGGGGTGAGGTTTCACTGTACAGGAAGTCAGCTACAGTTTTGGCCACAAGTGCTGTCCAGTAGTCAGATGCTTGCTCGACGGAGTTAAGAGCTTGGATCCTGCAAACTCTTACACTTTATATAACTTGTGGGAGTAGTCGAATGGAAATAAATAATACTGCCTGCAGAAGGAAAATGACACAAATGTTGGTGCATTTGGAGAAGGGAACCCTGATTTTGCATTACAGATTTAATTTTTTTTTCCTTGTAAGGTGGTTTTGCTTAGCAATTTAGATTGTCTAGTTTCAGTCCTTTCGTTATCTTTATGTTGTTTCAGCTCTGTATTTTTTCTGCTGAAACTTGTACCATTTGCTATGCAAGTGATCTAGACTTTTCACTGAAGAAATGAATTACTGATGTAAATATGTCATATGTATGTTTTCTGAGTTCTGTAGAGAGCAGTGCTGTCATGAGTATTTAGAAATACAGTGATAGGGTTAATTAAAAAGTATAGAGCACTGACTACTACAGAATGAGCGTTTGTGGAAAGATTTGCTGTCAATATTTGGAGTTCAAAGAAAATTACTTTGCACTTGGAGCACAAATTTCATGATGAGGAAACAAGATAATGTGAGATTATATGCTGTGTCAGTTATACTATTTCTTCCATTGAACTGAGGGGACATTTGAAATAGGCACAAATGGTAGAAAAACTGAATGAATTAAGAAAAATGCAGCTTAATAGCTAGGCAATATGTATTTTGTGCAAGTTTGAATTAATTGGTAGCTTTTGCATAACTTCAGGCACAGACAGGTCTTTAGCAGCAGGGCTTGTAACTCCAAAGTGATGTTAGCAGAGGAGGGAGGAAGAAGGGGAAGCTGTTGGTCGCTGCAGTTCTTCTTGATCAAATACAGGAGTTGTCAGGAGATCTGACATGCGTATTCCACATCTATGTCTGCATAATTACCAACAGATTTTGTGCACTATAACATGATTTTTCCTGATTCTAAAACCACTGGGAATTCTAGTACAAAAATGTCTCCAGGGCCAGGCTACGTTTTGCCTAACTAAACAAGCTGAAGCCACGAAAGTTCTGGGGTTTTCAATTCATGTCACTAGTGCTCAAGAATCAACATTTCTGAATACCTTTGAGTGGGGATGTTTTTTGGGTACATCTGTAATGTACACCACCATGTACTACAGAGATACCTGAGTGCACTGTCTGTTCTAGTTTGGGAATGGAAGGCATTCACTGCACGGCACAACCTTCAGTGAATAATATCTGCTAAGAAGATATACCCTGTGGCATTGGAACAAATCTTTTCATTTTCTTGTCAAAACTTAATGTGCATTGTTAAATTAATAGACATAAGGTATTTGAGGGAGTTAATTAGTAATAGCTTTTTATTTAAGACTTGCACCATATCTTAATTTGCAAGCAGACACAGGTCTTTAAATACAATGACAGTGGGAAAACCAGTTTATATTCCATGTTCATAGGCGTGAATAGGAGATTATGTCATTTGGTGGAAGCTAAGTAGCAATTTTTAGCTTTCAAACAGTAAGGGGCCTCCATTAGGAGAAATGGGAAATACATTTTCAATTTTAGGATTAACTCTTCAAAATTTTGATGAATCCCAAATCAAGCATAATGGTTACAATATGATTGTAAAATAAAACAGATTCTGTATTGCTTTAATATGCATGCAGTTTCTTTAGGAATAATATTCCTAAATGTTATTTCAGGATATTATTTGTTTAATATGACAGGACTAAAATTTCTGGGTTTGCTTGTTTTTACAGGATGAGTGAAAACAAAGTAAGGATATAAAGACATACCTGGAGGCTGAATTTTAAACTTACATGTTGTGGTTTGTGTTCTTCCTCAACTTCCAGTTAAATTAAAGGAAGAAATTGTGTGAAACTGTTTGAAACTCTCCAAATGTGATTTTGATTTGGTAAAAAGCTTGTCTAAGCCCCAGGGAATTAAAGGATTTTTTTTTTTTTAAGGCATTTTTCAACCAAGAAAGCAGTAGGTCAGATTTTTTTTCCCCTCTTGAAATGTTAGCCGTTCCCTGATCTCTTTGTCCAAATATTCTGTCAACAGTGATGGAGAAGCTGATATCTGATATGCCGTATGTTTCTAGAGTAGAAGTCAAAGCCTTGTTCTCTGGAGGTAGAAGAGGTTCTGATGGTCAGACCTGGAGGAGAGACCCTTGTCTTGCACGAGGATACACAAGGTCGCAGGAGCTGTGAAAACTTGTGACCAGCTAATGGGTGCAGAGGCTACTGTAGCTATGACTCTGAATGGGACAGAATATCCTGCTGGCAAAAAAGCAAATTATTTTGAGAGTGCTGAGAGGCCTCAAGTTTCAGCTTGGTGAGGGCGGTCGGTTTGCCCTTGCCGAGGACAACGCAGGCAGCGGGGCCTCATTGCAGCCCTGCTTTCTTTGTGTGTAGAGCTGGCCCTGTGGGTGCACACGTTTCTGTTATGGGCTGATGCAGTTGTGAAAGCCAGACACAAAAAGTAAGCCAGCCTTGGCCGCTGCTCCTCGAATGCTCATGTTTATGTGTTCACGTGCCCCATGTTCCCAGAGGATCGATGGTGGCTTTGAGCTCTGCAGGGGTCAACAGGGGCTTCAGTGTGGGGCTGGAGCTTGGCCTGAAACGCCGGCTGCAGTGACGCCCTTGTGAGGGAAGTCGGAAAGGGGGAAATGGGAGGAGTGAGTTGGATGCAAAGCAGATGATGTCCCTTAAAATGCTGTGGTATGCTTTTGTTTAACTGTGATTAATAGCCTTTTGTGTCGCTACACTGATTGTGATGTTCAAATCCCTGCTATTAGAGTGCTTAGGGAGGGGAACGATCTCACTGATTTTTGTTTCAGTGCTGACAGTGTACAATTCATATTGGCTTTTAGACACGTAAATAAACAGATCCTTGCGGAGGATCCTAAATGTGGAAATTTGCAATGACATCTACGTACTAGGACACACAGTTTGTCTAGGTTATCATATAATTTAATTGGGAACAATTTTGCACCTGCCAGCTGTAGCACTAATGACCAGTGACACCTATAATACTCTTAGACAGTTACAATTATCTGGGGACTGGTAGTTCTTTCCAACTTACAGCTTTATAAGGCTAATTGCAGTCTGAACTTAAGAGTGTGGTGTGGTTAATTAGGTTTGCTTGAATGGTTTTTAAAGAAAAATCTCAGAGAAAATGAATTTCCAAGTTAGGTTATTTATTTGAAAAGTCAGAAGTGGGCGTCATTTACATGACAATGAGCACAATAACTTAGAAAACATTATATTCAGGCAGAGATTTCATTTCAATGCCTCTGTTTTTTTTAACATCATTTTAAAGTTAAGAGTAAAAAAAATCTTCAGAGCAATTTAATTAATTTTTATTATATACTTTTTTATGATATTATTCAAAAGTTCTATTTTACTCAAGAGAAAAGACTCTGAGGTTAACTTTCTGTTTACACAGAGGTAATCTGCTTGTTTGTCATAACCCTGAAAAGCAAATAAGGATTTTTTATCAGATTTGCTGTGTAATCATTTTGAGATAATAAAGGAAACTAATACAGTGTTCTCTGTGGAGAGCAAATTAACAGCTAGATTCAGCACTATTTTAATATGAGAATTTTGAAAACTTAAATGTTTAAATGTTTACATGTAAACATAAAAACTTTTTTTTTAAATAACACAATGAAAACTTTCTTTGCAGTAAACACATAAAAGTATATGTATTTCCTTCAAGGAAATATTGTCACCTATTAAGCTAATTCAGAGGGAGGAAAAATAATTTTTACCTACACACAACTCAAATCAAAACAAAGTCAAGTGCTTTGCATTGTTTTAGCCATATTAGAGCAAGAGTCCTTGCAGCTTTTTATTAATAACAGCTAGCTGTTATACTACGTGACACAACAGAAGGAAGGGAAAATTTTTGTGTGGATTTGACTGAGCAATGCTAAAATATTACTAGGCAAATACCATGTTCCCTGTAAGCTGCTTTCTGAAAGAGCCTCATATCCCACGGAGCGCTGAGGTTATGCAGAACATGGCAGCTCACCCGTGAGGGCATCTCTTTGGATCCAAAGCTGCTTTCACGCTTACCTGATGACACAGGCAATAAAGATAAAGAAGAGAAAAAGGGATAAAACTTCTTTCTATTTGACTGTCAGCAAATGTGATGATGCCCTTGAAGTTATTCTTAAAAGATTGTCTCCACTACTTATTGAGTAGCTCTATAATAAAAAAAGACAAAATGATGAAGTCTATAACATAGGAAGTTAATTCTTTCCTAAAATAGGTTAAAGCATTTTTTATCACTTTCTATGTCAATTCTAAAGAATAAACTCAATCTTTTGAGTTAAGTGATAAAATACAATCTGACAGGCAGTGTATGAAACAGAAGAGTGGAAGAGAAAATGGTTTATGGCACTGGTAATGGGATACAAGGCTTTCACACTTAACCTTTTTGGCTCAAATATGGATGAGGCTAAGATTAATAACTAAGATGCAAGATCATCTGGCTTCTGCACAGTAGACAGTCTGAAATGGACAGTACCAGTATAGTTCCTTGTGCCAGCAATCTAGACTAATCCTTTTCTCAGAACTAACTATTCACAGAGGTCTCTTCAACTTTATGGTAATAAAATACGGCCCAGGCAAATGTTTTAAAAGCTAAAAGCTCTGTATGAGGAACAAAGTCAAAATGAGTCCCTAGCCTACTTTACTGAAATACAGAAATGAAAATAAAGCCATATGCATGTTGGTTAACATTCCCAAAGGACTGGAGTCTGGGGAAGCCAAAGAGCCCAAGAGATGGGGCTGAGACCTTCAGGAGTTAGGGTCTCTAACCTGTCATCTTGAAGTGGAAAAAATGCTTTTTGGTGTGATGTCCTTTTATCCATAAAACATGGTTAGATTGGAGATAGTCCAACATCTTACACCCAAGGGACCATGACTTTACTGGAAGCTTAAGGATTTGCTGGCTCCAGTTCTGCAGTGCACATTTTGAAGGGGCCTAATTTCAGAACTGAAAAAGGAGGAGTGAGAAACAGTTTGAAGCCTCAATCTGAGGCTTCAGTAGCATGTTGGCAAAAAGCGCAAATGAAAAGCATAACTTTAAAAAGGACAAACGCTTTTGATGTTTGTTTAAAAAATGTGTTGTGTTGGGAAACCCCTTGCACAAACCAAACTGGGTTGCTTTTCTGTAGTCTCTGGATGATCTCTCCAACCTTAGAGAAACTTGATTCTGTGAAAGATGCTCTTCTGGTGAGGTTCTGGGAGTTTCTCACAGCCCTGTCAGCATCTTCTAGAGGTGGATATTGTGTTAAGATGGAGACTCATAACATTAATCTATACTGAGAAAGTACGTGGCTACTCCTTTAGGGAAAACTTTTAAAAACATAATCATAAACCACTGCATCAGGGGGACTCTGTCACATATTTATCTCTGGTGATGGCTAAGGAAAAAATAATGTAGTCCATGATAAACCCACAGGATCATGATTGATTTTCTTTCTGTGTCAGTAGAGCAACTCCAGGGTCTTCACCCAGCTTCTTGTGTACCTAACAGTTGCAGAATGTTTTGTTGAAAAGGTGCTGTGCTAAACTTATCTCAATATGCTTTTCAAAACAAAAAGATAACAAATACAGTATACTGAGCATGAAAAGAAAAATCAAATTCCACTGTGGTCTGTAAAATCTCTGAACAAAAGAGGGATAAGAGATATGTTTTGCATTTGATCATGAGATTAAAGTTTCTCAGGAAAAAAAAATTTTTTTCTTCAAATGAGAACTCCACTGAGATGCTGCTTGCAGAGAGATAAATAGCTCCTAAATGCTATCAGGTAAACTGTTATAAATTGCTTCAGGAGCATAGTATGGGTACAGAGAAGCTTTAAGGCACCACAGTACTGGTGCTGTTTGTGAGCTTCTCATCTTACCACCTCCTTCTGGATCAAACCTCAAATTGGTTTGTCCTGCATGAAATCCTCAATCTTTCATGTGTTTTCATTAAAGCTATGCTTATCTAGTCTCCTTTAGTGTCCCAGGGACAGCATATATAATTTCCCAAAGATTCTTAATGGCTGTTGCAAAAGTAGGAGTGAGATATTATGAAAAGCCACAACTCCCAGAAAGCTCGAATGAAGTTACTATTCAATCTACATTCAATATACAATTATATTCAAAATATATTTAATATACATTCCTGTAATACATGCAGTAAAGACTATCTGATAACAGATGGAAAGGTGGGGATTTATGGTGGGTGAACAGTGTGTCCTTCTGAACCCACGGCATGTAAAGAACCAGCAGTTTTGTAGAAGCTTCCTGTGCCTGCTCTGCTTGCCTTTAAAATACATTCACTGATTCTGAAGCGTGGTGAGGAAGGATTCAAAATGAGGAGTTTAGCATATTTATTTGTCTATTACAAGACTCTCTGCTTTGTAAACAATGTGAAGACAGTCTAATAGATCTTGGTTTCTCTACTTGGAGTTTACATTGCCTATTTAATTTTCCCTAAACCTAAACATTTTGGATGTATCTTTCAACGTTGATTACCAGCCTTCCTACATTTGTATTTACAAAAGCATTGAACATAGAGAAACAATCAGCAGTCACTTAAACTGAGACTAGTTGATGTTACCATTAACAGGGGAGGTAGACAGCACCCTATTGATTTTTTTTTAGCAGTTAATCAGACCAGATTCTGCTGGCTGAAAGTGGTTGTTTGTTAATTTTATTTGATGTCCACAGTGTACTGCAAACCTTTGGTAGTCAGACATCATTCTTGGTGATTTACTTAGTAGCTATGTTCAATTCTAGTATGTTGTTGTCTTGTAGAAGAAAAGATACAGTAAATTTCTCTCTTAAAAAAAAAAAAAATTGAAAAATTCAATCATGAGTTAATCAGAATGTAGTGTGTCCAGGTTTTTTGGAAAAGGTGACTTCAAGGTATGAGTTAAGAATTCTGTCAGACCCCCTGTTGATTTTAGGGGGGGAAAAAAAGAATACCACTTAACAAGATATAAAATTTAGTAATATATAAAAGTTTCCAGGCTACTTTTACTAAGTCTGTAATAAATCAATATTTCTCAATTTGCTTGGCTTCAAAGCTCTTGCTGCAATGGTCACGTAAGACAGAAAAGGAGAAACCTCAATTTCTTGAAAAAACAAAGCATGCTGTGTCAGATACCTGAAAATAGTCATATCAGTAGTCAAATCAGTTCGTTAATAACTTAAAAAAAGATAAGGTATTTTCTTAATATCTATTGTCCCTAAACATAAAATCTACCTGTTGTTCTTGCATATCTCCATTAATGTCTGCTTCCATATTATTTGTATACTGCTTCATTTTGGTCTGTTACTAATTTTCCAATTAGGGAAACATTTCAGTTCCATTGAATGAAATCTGCAGAAGTTCACTGATAGAATTAATATAATTTATATCAATATAGTTACCTCATTACATGTTAATAGATTAAGTAGGTGTCCATAAAGATAAATATCTCTAAATACACTTGCCCTTTTAATTCTTTGCTTTAGGCTATATATGCTGTAATTGCTCTAATCTTATTTTTCTTTATATTCCTATTAAAAAAAACCACAAGATTTAGCCTGTTAGCTAATTTTCACTGGAAATGCTTTACATGCTCCTTCACTGTATCTATTTTCATAATACACCTTTGGGTTCTTTTTGCTCTAGCATTTTTATTCTGTGTGTACTTATTCCTCTTTCCCTCCTCATGGCAGTCCCTCTGTACTTCAAACTCCTTACCAATGCCAGCTGTTCTTTCTGCTAGGACATTAACTTCTTATCTGTATAGACCCTATCTCTCCTAAAGTGATTTCTAATTCTTCGCTACACCAAAATCCTATCCCATCTATTCTGCACCTCTAGCTAAGTTTTCAATCTTCTTATGTTTCACCACATCTGGGGCAGAAAAAAGGCACAAAAGGTATCCCTAGTCCTACCACGTCTTGAGGCTCGCCTATGTGAAACACAGTTTGTGTGATGCTGTTACGTAGGCAATCAGTCATTCATCTCCACTAGTCTTACAGAAAACAGGTTGTAATAACACTGCTGGTGTAAAAGAAATGTTGCCAGCATACAAGGAATGAGCTGTGTCTTGAACTTTGCCTTCTGGATGTACTTTTTCCTCTCTCTCTGTTGTTGTTGTTGCTGTTTGTTTAAGCAGTGTAAATGTTACAAACACATACTGCATCCCTTCCATCAAGGGGAGAAATCAGAAGTACTCCAGAAGGGAAGTGCTGGCACACTGCAGTCCTTTGTGATGGTAAGCTTGCTATATGAAGACAGTCGGATAAGTAGGAAAGCCCTGCCTTGGATTTACGGCAACAAATTACATATCCCTAACTGACGTGAACTTCTGCAGCCCCAATAATAAATGACCATCACTTGGTAATCAAGCGAGAGGAGAAAACACTGAGAAGCATGTATGGTGGCAGCTGAAGCAGGAGCTCTCTTGGCAGTGGAGAGGAAGGGGAGCGGGTGAGCAGCAGCAGTCCTGCTGGAGGCCGCTGGGAAACCCACTGTGCCCGTTCTTGAAGCACCTGCCAACGCTAGCTCACCTCTCTTAGGCCAGATTTGCTTAACCTGAAAAGCCAGGGAAGTCTCCTGTGCAACTTTAACTGAAAGACAGATTACAGATGTGCTGAGAGGATTTAGCATTTCTTTCTTAGCTCTTCATTTTCTTTCTCAGCTTTAGGCTTGGGTTTACTTCATCCTCTGGTCTTAGAATTGATCATTTTCTTCTAGACAGTTACTTTTTTTTTTTTTTTTAACCTGAAGATTTAGCTTTCTGAGCCTTAGCTGTCCATTCCCCTTCCTCCTCTTGTTTTTTTTCTTTGTACTTCCCATCTTCTCTAGCAATGCTGCCTTCTTAAGAACAGCTTATAAGTCAGAATTCTTATCACAAATTATCTATCATAAATGTGATCATCAGAAGCTTTTAAAGCTTTGATTTCAGCTGTGGACTTGAGAGTCTCTTGAAAAGAAAGCTGTTCATAGTATCTGAACTAAGAGTGGCCTGCAATCTGTACAAAGAGCCACATGTTTTTGGATCATGACTGGAATCAAAACTTTGCTAGCAAGCTCCAAATTGCTAATGACATCTTTATTTTTTCCCCAGTTTGCTGTGAGTTTTAGTTCTCTGAGACTTTTGCATCTTTTATGTTTTCTGCCAAATTCTCTATTTACATATAATCATAGACAGTCTTCCATGGACAGATCTTCATAGAAAAATATAATTCCTTATACACCCGTATCCCTTCCTCTCCCTCCCCCCCCCCAAAAAAAAAATTACAGGAAAGGAACATTACTAACATTACTTTGTTCAAGTTTAAAGATGTATGGGTTACTCACAGGTAAATTAGGATATTATCTCAAGTAGCCTAGGTTAGTTTGCTTCTGGGGGATGTGGGGAGAAAGGTGAAAGAAGCTGGGATAATGACAATGAAAGACACAGGGATTTATGGTCCAGCTAGTGAGATTACTAGCTGTCACTGATGAACGGAATATCCAGTGCTGTGTAATTACGGAAGGAAAAGATAACCTTCTGTCCTCGTTTTGGTACTTAGTAAGTTTTTTTTCCATATCAGTGTACCTGTTTGCTGGAACCTGTTCAGGGAGTGATGTTTGCCAAACCAAATTTTCATAAGGTAACTCTCCAACCCTGCTTCTCTCTCCCTCTCTGAGCCTTCCTCATCAGTGCAATCCAGAAGATAATACAAGGCACATATCTTCCAGTACTGAAAACAGTTTGCTTTCTCTAACCAAACTTGCACACATCATGAACTCTCCTCACTGAATAGCTTTTACAATAGAAGGGAATGCAGAATGTTGCGGGGTTTTCTGTGATATGTTTTTTTGATGAGAGAGAACTGAAGCATAAGAACAGGTCACTGTTTATACAGTGAAACACATTATTTCCTTTATTTAATGCAGTTGATTACTAGATGCAAGAAAAAGTGAAGTTCTGTCTTTTCAACCTTCATACTTCTTACATGTATTGTTTATGGACATTCATCTGCTAGTTAACATGCTCATGGAATGAACTTTAAGAAGCTTGCTTCTTACTCTTCTGTAAACTCACTGAAATTTTTTTTTTCCTAATTTTGAATTATGTGAAATTACAATTCTTACAAATAGTTCTGACATTTTAATTTACTTCTCATAGTGGGGGGGGAGGGGGAAGAAAAATCTAGTAGTTCAAAATGGTGTTGCATTTCAGTAAAGATGACTTTAAGCTTTAGATCAGTAGTATATAACTTATGAATGAACTACAAGTGTACTTTTTACTTTGATCTGTTTGAATTCAGGTTCATATGGAACAAATTATTATTACTGTTGCTGATATTGATATGTATGATTTCAATTATTATCATTCACCAAACCAACTATATTAAGAAATACTTCAAAGTAGTTACATAAACAGCCTCCAGCTGACAATGTTGTGCAGATGCCAACATTACTACCACTTTATTAATCAATTAGTTGTTGAATAAAAGTAGAAATCGCTAAGCAAAAGCTGAACAGGAAAACTAAGTTTTAAATGCTTTGTAGAAGCGAATAGGCTTCAACAGTAGACACTTACCTGAGTATTGAGTACAAGAAATGAGGAAAATGTTAGGGAGCTGCTGCTCCTGGAAAACCTAAAAAGTCGGTAAGAGGAACGTATCACTGCCACAGTAAATTAAAACATATTTGATATTTATGAGGAAGATTGACTAAATGGGAAGATATACATAGGAAAAAGACACTTTTTGAACAGATGGACTCTACTAGGTGTGTGGGAAGTAATAGCTTTCTGCACTGATGTGGCTATGATTAATAAGATCAGATTTAAATGAAGGAAGAACTCTAAAAGAGTCCTTTAATAAGAAAAAGCTTTGCACACTAAAATAATGGAGTTTGAACTACTCATGAGAGATGTAATCAGATATTATAGCCATACTAGAGAGGCGAAGGAGTGGCAACTGGGATTTAAAACAGGTGGGTATTACTGAGGAAAAAATGTCTTTAAAGTTGACAGAGCTGCACTGTAAAATATAGATTTTAAAGAAAAATCAAGGCATGGCTTAAATGACACTAGAATGTGCTTAGGGAGGAGTGGTAAAAGTTTCCTCTGGGATAATGCTAAGATACTGCTCTGAGATGAGAACTGGATATGGATAGAGATATCAATGAAGTCATTAGAATAATAAACTTTACATAGGATTGGGTCATTATAAGAGATTTTGATTTACCAGATATAGGCTGGAGAGCAAATGCTACCAATAATGGTGGGACATGAGTATTAACCAATCAATTTCTCCCTTCTACATTAATCAATTGGCAAGCTGTGGCGATATTTTATGTCTGATTCTGGAAACCAGTAATGAATGCTGGACCATAAGAAATATCACTTAAACAAGCAGTATCATCTCATTATTGCTACACATGAAGGGCAATAAAACTAATAATTATTAAAAATAATTATTAAAATAATTAAATGAAGGGCTGGTAGATTAAGAACCAGCTTAAATTTTTTTCACTTGGGATGCTTAAATAAATATAGGACCTATAGGATTAAGCCAGATGGAGCTCTGCTGGCTGTGCATTGAGTCCATGAGCCAGAAGAGCTCCCTAGCAAGGAAGCTGTGCAGTGTTAGCACAGTGCCTGACTCAATGCGCCCTTCAGGTGAGACTCTTGAGACAGCCTTAGTGCTGCAGTGTGAAGGATATTACAACAAGCGAAAGACAAAGCAATGGGTTTAGCAGAGCTTCCTTGTGAGGCCTTACTTTCATGGCTGTCGTGTAGTTGAGTGATTATGCCACTCCTAAGCATAATCAAGAAAGTTAAAATCTTAAAGCATGGGAGGAGGACAAACACTGTTTCCAAAAGCCCTGTCACTATATTATCAACACCCACTATCTCCCTGTTAAAGTACAAAGGAACAAATAGCAATAGCCTTAATCAATTCCTCCAAGAAATGAAGCTTATTGCCAATGTTGTATTCAGTGGAATCCCTTCTGCCTTCTGCTTTTGAATAGCAACTGCTCTTTGTTGCCTAGTACCCCTTCCTGTTATAAAGAATAAATAATGTAGAGCTAGAGTTCACCTGCTCTTCCTCTTTCTTTTCCTCCCCAGTGGCACTCGCTTGCCACTTCGCTGTTGTCTCACTCTCTGGATTCCCTGTGTGTGTTATAATTGAAATTCATGAGGAAGGCGAGGGGAGAAGCAAGAATAATTTATGGTGTAGAATTCGACAAAAGCCGCCTGAAAGGAATGATATTCATTATTTGAGTATGAACTTTAAAGCATGACTATTTCTGCTTGTCTCTGTATTTTCAAAGTCATAGCAGACTATACACTGAGATTACCAATGTAGTCGAATACTTGGGGTATTACTCTTTCATGATTTTATACAAAAAAAAAACAACGTGAGAAGCAATGATATTTGAAGTCAAGTGTGGGCAGCCCATTTCCACTTATGTCCTGCTTAGGCAATTCAAGTATCTATAACATTTACATTTAGTAAACAGACCTACTAGAGAATAGAAACCATCTTCATTTTAAATTAACTTCATATCTTTGCACTAATAAAATTTGATTAGTCTAAAACATTAGCCCTTAAAATACATTACAAATTAAAATCTCATCGAGGTCCTGCTTAAATGGTTGAAGCTGGTAGAAATAGGAATTTTAGTAGTTAAATTTAACTTTAGTTTGATAAGTCAAATATATCAGTGCTTCAATTGCTGCATATTTGCCTGAGGGATTTATTTTAAACTGAATTCCACTGAAAATTTCTAATAATTTAACTGTCACTTAAATTGAAAAGTGACTGTAAAAATCATGGGTTTTTACTGAGTAGACTTGTTCCCAGCATACAGTCAGTCTTAGGTTTACCCCTTAGGGGAACTAAAGTCAAAGATTAAAAGGACTGTGTGCTTAATATTAGACTTGTAAATTAATCTGGGAATTTTTTCAGTGGAGACTTGTCTTTTGCTTTGTTTCAGAAAATGCAGATTTGTAAAAATTGAGTTTTTGGTGTAGTAGACTGGTTTCCAAGCTTTTATCCGGAAAGATTTTCATGGGCCAGTGTGCAATTCTTTGCCAAGACAGGAGAGTACCCAGCACAACGGCAGGTCATGTGCTTGTCTTGGATTCAGGAGGCCTGTGGTTCCGAGTCTGGCAAAGTATAAACTTGAACATCCATCTTTGCTAACCACCAGGTCAATGGCATTTCAGGGAGAATGACTAGCAAGAACCTCTCTAAAAACTCTCGTATAAGTGCATATGCATAGGGCCAGAAAGAAAGTAACTTACTGCATGTTTTTGAAAGCCTCAGCTTTCATTGGATGCTCCTTCTTCTAAAGCTCAGTATGTTCTAACCTATTTTTATCACAGCATGCTGAATAATCAAGTATCTATTGCTTCTGAATGTCTCTGGAGGAGAGAATGACCGCGCAGTAGCAGCCATGCATCTTTGTCTCTCTTTTCCCCCCATCATTGTATCTCTACTTGAGACTTTCTGTGAGATTGGAATCCTCTTCCCTTTCTTCAACAAAGATAAAGGAAAGGGAGGAGGAAAAAAATGTTTTTTTCTGCCAAATATTTCTATGGCAAAATGGCTGAAATCAAAGAGAGAAGTCAGGGGTTAAAGTCACTAGAGTAGTCAACTAGGAGCAGGCAAAATTAGGCTCTGGTGTAGACTTTTACTTTAAACTTTGTGTTCCTCCAAAGTATATTTAAAAAAAGCCCTTAATACTGAAAAAATAAACTGCTACCTTTTGCGGCCTCCAGTTTTATTTAAAGAGCACTGTGGATGTGTAACAACTAAGTAAAATATAAAAACACTTGCTGAGACAGTACTGCAGGGTGGCCAGCTAGACACTAAGTGGCTGTTTTGGAGAAAAGAGGAACAAGAAGACAGTGCATGGCAGGGACTTCCGAGCATGCAGCAGCAGAGTCTGCTGGCAAGCTGCAGTACAGGCACTTGCACGAGATCCTTTGCCAAGGGTGTTAAAGGGCTGGAGAGACACTGCAGTGTTGTATGTGTTTAAGGACAACTCCTAGCCCCCAACCTTTGGGGCACTGTAGCTGTACCTCACAGACAGGACACAGGAATACAGAGAGGTTTGAGCTAGGAGATGGATTTTCAGGGGGCTGGAGTACGTGAGAGTGGCCGTCTCTGGGCCCTATTGAAATTGTAGATTGCTGCTCTTTTCATTAAGAAAGATCACTAATTTTGGTATAACAGATGGGTAACTACGTGATGTTTATTTCTCTCCTTCAGCTGTCAGTGAGGTAAGATAAGAATATGGGATGTGTTTAAATAAGAGGAGAAACAGTGAACTCTAGCATTAAAAATAATGGAATTTTTAGTTTCTACATGGTATCCATTCAACATAAAATTGAGATCATGTATTATGCTGTCTGAAAAGGGCTGTGCAAATCATTAAACTGTTCACCACTAATGCTTGGTTTCAGAGTTCTCTTTCCACCTGTAGAGTCTGGCTGAGCACTTTGAATCAATTAATCAAGTGGTTATACAAAATGCTTTGTCAGCTGTCAGATTTTCTTTTATCCCAAAGGCATTAATATATGCTTTTCCTTAGTTCTATTTTACTGCATCTGGGTTTTTCATGTTTTGAAAACTCAGTGCCTCAATGTATGTGGAATTTACTGCAGGCTGGCAGTGCTGTCACATATCTGTCAGATTAGGGACAAGTCAGTTGTTATACTTGAGCGATCATCTTTTCAGGTGGAAACAACTTGGGATAACAGATTGGATGAATCTAGGAGAACTAATTCCTCCAGTATCTGAACAAGGCATTTTGGAGCAAAAGAAAATCCCCTGAAGTATGATGAAGAAAGCAGGTGTCCTTGGAAGAGGCACTTTTGAAGGATTAGCAGAATGGAGCAGGCAGCCTTCAACAGGACGAAGGCTTAGAGAAGCTTGCTTTCTACAGCAGGGAAGTGTCTGTTTAATTTTAGCACCAGCCAGGTTACCTTAAAAAGAAAAAAAAAATGAAAAGAAAAATTGCGGGAGTGATGGAGAGAAAAAGCTTTGGAAGAAGGGAAGTCTGGATTTTTGAGTCTTTGAAGAGGTCATTTAGTCTATGTCAAAACAGCAAAGAAAGTGTGGTAGGTCTGCAAGGTGCTGGCACATGTGGCCCCTTTCCAGTGAAGATGTCACCGGCAGCCTGAGCTCACAAAGGTGCAAATGCAGCAGGATGTACGAGCTATGTTACGATCTGCTTCAGCCTGTAAATCATCACCTTGCCTGCACACTCCTTAAGGGCAGCCTAGAACAGCAGCCTCATGGCTCTTTGACAGAAGGTGCTTGACCATCATTTGGGATAAATTAGTTGGAACATCCCTTAAAATAAATATTCGGAACTTCATGCAAAATTTTGACAGTGAAAAACACATGAAAATTCCTCTCATTCATGATACAACACACATTTGCACAGAAGTTGAAAGGTTAACAGGCTATAAAAAAAAAATAATTTTCCTGGGAGAAGTATAGATCTATCTGTCTTCCTTAAAACATCATCCCTGCAGTATCCAGCCAAGCCCTTAATGGTTCAGAAAGTCAGCAGTGCCTGTGATCGACAGTTTTGTCTTGATCTTACTAAATCTGAATCGTCTGTTCTGTGCTACTGCCTTTTGTGCTAAGTGCTGAACAGATAAAAGTAAGATCCAGCTAGACAGTGAAGCCCAGAACATTCACAGTATAGAAAAGATGTTTGGACTAAGGACTTGTCTGTGTGACTATGTGTAATTTCACCAGAGAAGTTAAAAGCATTAAAAAATGATTGTGAAAAATCTTAATGCTGGATAGGTCTTGAATCTGCATGTCTGCTTTGTTCAGATTTTGAATATTCAAAAAATAAATACCTAACTTTTAATATTTAAGGATTTTTTTAATATGGTGAATTACAACATAGCTAGAAAAAGTTTTAAAATCTCTGTAATCAAAAGCTGCAGTCTTTACTACTAAAGCTGAGATTTAACATGCACACAGCCAGAAATTCATGTCATTGACGGTTGATTTTTTGTTGTTGGTTCATACTAAAGAAATACCAACTTCAAATCATGGACCTCATTAATGCTATACCAGAAGATTTATGCTATGAATAGTCCTGTGATTATGCATTTTATGTATCTTTAGTAGAAGTTTGTGTGTTTAGTAGATGTTAATAGTTTGTTTATTATCTTTAGCATCGTGTCCAGAAGGTGTCAAATGGGGAAAAGTTTATTTTATTTGAAAAAAGTAATCTGAGTAAAGTATCCATTCAAAGAAATGTTAAGGCACATTAACAAATTTCCTGCTGATAGCCTGAGCAGACAAGAAAAACACCTTACAGTTAGTTTTTGCTCCTTCGGCTTGAAATTGAGGTCTAGAAATTGTATCCCATGAGGAAAAATACTGTGAGAATTTGATTGCTTGGTGTCCAGGAGAGAAAACAAAGGAGAGACTTGATAATAGAGATAGGTAGGTTATTAAACATGAAAAATGCTGGTGCAAGAAGGAACAAAAGCTACAATTATCCATGTGCGCTATTGACAGGACAAGTAGCAAGCTTAAATTGTAGAAAAGTTCAGGTTAGACTTTGTGAAGGGTTTTCTTACTCCATTTAAATATTGAGTAAATTACCAAAAAAGGTTACAGGATTGATCATTAGAAGTGAGACGAACCAGATGCAATTTTTTCATTAATAGTTTAGGAAAGGTGAATCTGTCTTGAATCACTTGAAATGGGCAGATAACCTTAAACAATCCCTGTTTTCTATGCTTTTATGAAAAGGAACTTTGAGGTAGCAATATCATTGTCCTTAGTGTGAAGACTACATTTTTTCCTTAACCTTAGTATCATCTTATCTACCACCTAAAACTATCTTGACAATGACTGTTCTCATAGGGATGAAAATATCATTAATACTTGCTCCAACATAGGGACCGATGTTTCAGAAGGGAGCCCATTGGACTAGATGTCGCTGAGGTAAAATAGTATTCTAGTATTCCTCTTAACTACTCCTTCCAAAAGAGAAATTGGGTGATACCAACATTTTGTAATAGTTACTAAAGTATTTTATATGCCAGTTGTGATTGATCCTGCTCATATTATCCCGCTAGGGTCTAATGTTGTCTTTTTATTTTTTATTTTTATCAAATACAATGTTTCAATGGTCCCATCATATGTAACTTGGACCAGGTGCATAATTTCTAGAATAGCTCTGAACCCTGGCTCTTCTATTACATTTAATGGTTTTAGGAAAAGTACCCGCTTGTGAAAAATCATTTACCTTGTTCTTAGATTACCTTTAATCTTGGTAATTAATTAATTACCATTAATTCTGTTAAACATAAATTAATTTGCCTCTAATCAAAATTAATACGATGCAAAGCTATTTGGAAGACTAATGTGCTAAGTACCTTATAATTCAACATGATTTCACATCTTGAATATCAAAGAGAATAAAGAAAAATGAAGTGTCTGTAAGCAAAACAGAAGGAATTAAAAGTCCATGTTTGGGCAGTATGCTGCCACTGGGATTACACAGAAATGATGGAGAAGCATGTGTGATTGGGATTGCTGCAATGGGAGGATGCAGGATCACCACCTGGTCCTGATGAAGAAGTGGACAAAGTCACCCCTGCATTTATCATGGTGTGACTAGCTTATTGCATGGTGTGAGAGCAGTAGAGAATTTACTTGACTTTAGCAGGGCCTTTGGCATGGTCTCTTATAGTACCCTGGCAACCAAACCATGAAGGTATGGACTGAATGAGAGGGCTACAAGATGGATGAAAGCTGTCTGGACTGCCAGGCTGATGGTTCAAAGCCTAGCTAGGGGCTGGTTATAAGTGGCATTTCTCAGTGTTCAGTCTGGGGACCAGTATTGTTTAGCATCTTCAGAAACGACATGGGTGGTGGAATAGAAAGCACTATTGTCATTTCAGCAGGTAACACCAAACCGGGGGGAGCTCTGGGTACGTGGCAGGGCAAGGCTGTCATTCAAAGGGACTTCTACAGGCTGGAGGAACAGGCTGGCAGAAAGCTTCTTCAGATCTACAATGGCAAGTCTTGTGCATGAAATGGAGTAATGCTGTACAACTGTGCAGAAAGGGTCTTGTAGGCAAGGTGGGCAGGAGTTCAGCTGTGCACCCTTGTGCCTGCAAAGGCACATGCGTGCTGAGCTCCATTAGCAAGAGTATAGTCAACAGGTCAAGGGATGCAATTACTCCACATATCTAGTACATGTAATTCTGTGTCTTGAATATTATGTCCAGTTCTGGGTTTCCTAATGCAAGAGAGACACCGATAAACTGGAGCAATTTCAACAGAGGGCTCCCAAGAGGGTCAGGAGCTGGAGCACTAGGGCTGAGAGGAGAGGTTGAGGGAGCTGGGCTGCTTCAGCCTGGAGAAGAGAACATTAGAGAGAACTTTTTACTGTCTTCACCTACCTGTTGGGGGATTATAAAGAAGATGAAGCTGGAGTCTTCCAGAGATGCTTAGTGAAAGGAGAGGCAACTGTTAGATGTTGCAGCAAGGAAAATTCTGACTAAATATAACAAAACAAGCAAAAAATCATGGTGAGAGTGTTTGCCCAGAGAGATTGTGGGATCTTCACTTAGGAGATGATGAAAATTCAGCAAGGCCCTGAGCAATCTTCTATGCCTTGGAGGTTATCCCTAACTGTGGTGGAGGCTGAACCAGGAGGCCTTGAGAGGTCCCTTCTGACCTAAATTATTCTGGGCTTCTGAAAAGTCACAACGTAGTCAAAGGTGTGCTAGCAGAGGATGAAGTTCAAAACTCTACAAACAGTCAAATAGTAGAAATAATTCAGTAAAGATGAATAATTTAAAATGTTGTTGCTAATTCCTTATTAGCTGTGATGAGCACTCAGTGTATGAAAGAAGCTTTAAATCAGTTTGAATCTTAATAACAAACAATGTTAGAGCTTTCTTTGAAGTGGTTTCAGAAATGACCCCTAAAAACAAACAGAACCCGCCTGCAACCTTTATTGTTGCAGCTGAACTTCCTTGATTCATAGAAGTAATTTAGTGGGGTTAAATTTATATTTTTTTGTCATCTGAAGTGGCTTCTCCTGCCTATAAAAATTTGCACTATCACTTTCCCCAGGATTTCTTTACCTTCTTTCTGCCAACTTTGTCTCCTTTGTAACATTCTCTTCTCTAAAGAATAACGAGCTTCAGAACAGAATCCAGCTAATCTAATTTCCTCAGTTCATTTGAATCCCTACTGAGTCAAACACATTTTCATATCCAATGTCTTGACAGTTGACAAATTTCAACGAGAAATCAGTGGTCAGGGGTAATTCAGAAAAGCAACTGAAAAGGCAAGTAAGTATTTAAAATAATGTTCATTACAAAAGAAAAAAGGCTTCATTTCTTCCTCTCTAAATATGCATGATCTTCCTAATGGCTGCTCGAGACTGATTTCATAAATTAAGGTAATAGAGCCAGATTTTTTTTTCCCCTCAGTGGCAGTGATGTATTTTCAAACTGCTTTCCAAACTGTTTTTTTAAATAATGCTTTGCAGGCATTATTAAAAAAAAAAAAAAAAGCTTTAGTTTCCACCTTTCTTTGCTCACTGTCTATTGATCTGCTATTCTCAAAATTGCAACTTCAAACAATGAATAAATTGTTTCAAAAGGTGCTAAATTAATTATAAGTGGGTGAGTTCTTCAGAATCATTTTTCTGAACTTAGGAAGTTCACGAATAGCCAATGAATATTATGAATTTCTTTAATATATCCTGTAATTATTCAGCACTTCTCTTCACAGATGGTAGATTCTGCAACTAAAGCCATGCCTATAAAGTAATTTTTTCAGTGTGTACCATGTTACACTATGCTACCTATTTTGTGTAAAATAAAAAAAAAAACAAAGTTGTGGAAATATAGTAGTTCATATATATTTCAATATATTAAAATAATGAATGAAATGTAGGGTCAGTTCTCTACTGCTTCAAAGATACAGGTGAAATACACTATATATTACTCTCCAAAGATGCTGTTCTCTTCAGAGAACAAAGCTGTCCCATAAAACTTCAATATAAGGTAGACTGAGTCTATTCAGAGTTATATTCCCAGTTAAGGAAGTTAAGTTTAATTATGCAATTAGTATTTGCCAAACAAGTGCCCAGTAGCTATGATACTGGTTCAGTCTTTCTGTGGCCTCAGTTGCTTATCCCTAGCCAATGTTAGTCCTGGGATGTTGTCGAAACTGTCACACATAGACTTGAACGTATCTTGTTATTGCAGTTTTTGTGACCTTTCATGAGTCAACTGAGCCAAGACCACCAACCACGTGCACTTTTAGTTCATGTTAAGTAAACATGTTTACCCCCACATTTGCCACTGTGTGAGAGTACATAAGGAGTCTCTGAATTTAAGCTGGTACGATCTAAGTTAATTTTGTATCTGGTCCTTATGCTAATTACCAATATGGTTACCTTAGGATATTTTTAGCTTTTTCGACTAATTGTTAAATGCCCTGAATTTATGGCTAGAAAGATCTTAATGGAATAACACAGAGATAAAATCCAGTTAACAAATAAGAGAAGAATTGCTCTTACAGAGAGTTGTGAGGGTTTTTTTGATAGAAGTCCAAAATATGTGCAATTCAATTTTTATGCCTTTGAAGTATAAAACCTTTTAAAGGGATTTTACTGGGAGTGAGGTAAGAATTGGTTTCTAATAACATGAATTAATCTTGGTTGGCCATCCTTCCTGAGTCACACATCATTTTCATGTCCTACAGGAACTTTAAGCATTTTTCTTTGAGGATCATTGGTTGAATTCCTTTTTTTCCTGAGTGAGATGATCCTTCAATCCTTTCGCTCCTGCAGCTGTTCCTTATCCAAATGCTTGTTGATACGGGAATGTTCTTAACTGTTCTAGTAGTGACTAGACAGTGACAGAGTTGAATATAATTGTAGCTAACTGATAAGCTCCCATTGCACTGTCTCTGTCCAGGTCCCTGTCCCCTGCCTTGTTGTCTAGGCGCCTCCTCCAGCCGCACATGCCCATATCACTGGCAGACCTAGCAATTCTGCCTGCGCCGCTGGGCCTTTTCTTCTCTGCTCATTGCTTTCTAGGCCACCACGCTTTTGTGCATGGATAGTAAGCCTATGCTGCATATTAGCTGGATAGCTCGTCTCATTTTTGCATGTGTCAAGGTAGGAGCAGGAGGAATCATCCTTGTATTGATTGTGCGGCAATGTTTTGCAAATTGTAGTATTTTAAATTACAATAGTTCTGTTGAGCTTCTGAGTTGTAATTCTCCAGTCTGCCTGCATTAGTTGCTAGAATTTGAATTTGATTCAAGTTTTAGACCAGCTAAGGGACTGTTGACTCGACATTTAAATGCCTCTGAAAAATTTACCTATGACACATTCAAGATATATATACTAACATTTATTTCTGTCAGCAATCCTCTGCTTCCAAAGTTAATTCTGTTATCTAGTTCCCAAACCCAGAGCAATTTTACTTAAATGATTGTTTTCAGTTTAGTTCTAAATTGTCAAAATGAGGTAAAAAGCTGGTTGAAAGAAGAAATCCCATATACTTTTCAGGAATTTACTTGTTTTTAAGCCTGTCATTTCTAGAGTTTGTCTCCCATTCTGTCCAGCATTCGAGATTTACAAGGTTGACAGCATCCATGAATTTATAACCCCTTTTAGTAATATCCCTTGTGTATGTGTACAGTATGTCACTCCTGTTATACACTCTGCATAGATTTTTTTATTGTTATTTTTAGAAGGAGGAATGGAGGAGTTTCCTCTCTGCACCAGAAAATTACCTCTCCCTGGCGTTTTCACAATGCCTCAACTAACAAATTCATATGAGAACTTATTATGTTTCTGATGAGACACTTCCAGAACAGTAGCTGGAGCTACTTGCATTTCCCTTGGTTTTTTAAATCCCTTGTTCACTTTAGATGCAAATTGTTATTTTTTTATTTTATATTGGACATATTTTAATATTAGTTTTATATTTTGTCCCTGTAGCACTTTTCCCTATTTTATCCTCCTCTCTAAAATCCTAGCAGCTTCTTTTACATTTACATTTTTAAGGCTCCCAGCAGAGAAGTAACTTTTGTTCCAGTGTTTTCCACGCATTTCAGGCAGAATACAAAAAAGAAAAGTTATATAAAACAATTACATACAAATTACAAAACCAAATGTCAGAATAAATTAGCAGAGTACCCAAGGGGTAATTTATTTTTATTGGCTTCTAATGTGAAAAAGGATGAATCATCAGTTCTCTTTCTAAGCTTGGACTTCAGTAAAAACTTCCCAAAACTGTTTCTTTTCTTGCAAAACAGGTTTTGCTCAATAACCAGGGGCCCCATCTGCTCATTGGGAAGGTCGTAAGGTTTGCTGTGGATCAGACCAATGGTCCATCTAATTCATAACATAGCTAATAGTGCTAGTGCTGGCTACTAGTGGTGAAGGTTTCTTTTTAAACTTCCCTTTCCCCTTGATGTAGGTGATGACTTACGCACAGAAGTGTACATGTTTTTTATCCTTTCAAATGTTTCCAGAGGTTTTTTCATCTCTGCATAAGCTGGAAACCACAAGCCCTTGTTAACTTTTGGATCCAAAATATCCGAAAAAGATAAGAAATAAAACTCTAATGCCTGGTAATGTTCTTTATTTTGCATGATTTTATCAAGTCTTCCTTTATGCATCTCCTCTTGGAATTTTTTTTTTAAGACTGCTTATGATGGAACAACTATTTCTGTGTCTCTGTCAGTTCTGTCAAATCAGAATAGCCTTTGCCTTTCTTTTCCATAGGCAACCATAGCACCTCCCATGAAGCTTTCCCTTCAGGTTGATATTTTTGTGAAAGTCACAAGGTAGCATGTCAAGACAGACTGAGATAAAAGTAGACTTGAGGATGTTTTCTGAATAAATGAACAAGAGCTGTTTTCACGGGCTTGTTCCTACTGGCAGATCGACAGCAATAGGAACAGGCTGCACTGATAGAAGAGCTAAGACTCTTACCCTGCAGTAACATTTAGATGCGAGCAGTGCCTATTTTCAGGGATCCAGTTGCACAGCTGGAATCCACATATAGCATATCTCCATTTACACCGAAGTAATTAACTGGGTCTTAGGGACAAACTAAGCTTCTGGCTTCTGTCCCAGATGGCTGCGGTGAAAATGCAAAGGGAAAATAAGAGCAAAAGTCTCTCATTAAGGCTGCTGTCTGAGGCTGCTTCCTGCCCACGTAATGCTCCTTGATGGTGACCATACATAAATCTGATTTCTCTCTAACCCTTCAAAATCTCTCCTGTTTTGTATGGTAAATTTCATGAATGGCATTATTTTCCTTTGTTTTTGAAGAAATTTAGATTATATTAAAAATGTCAAATGGTCAGTTAAATGTATCAAATTGAAAACCTGCAGAGGAGTAAATTTTCTTATTCTCTTAACTTGGATTCCTTCAGTTTTAATATGTACAGTGTTGGTATGACTGCCTGTCCACCACAATTTTATACCATTTCCTAAATATGTGCCTGGAACATGTGTATATGAATCAAATACTCTATAGGGGTTTTTGACTAAGCTGTAATACTTCTATAAGTAAAGTATCTAGGCACCAGAAAAGAAAAAAACATTATTATTGCAAGCTAGTGCTAATAAATGGCAATAATGAAAACTTATTTTTCTGTTTCACAACAGAAATTTTTGCTGTAAATTTTCTCATCCCTGAATGAATCTATTTAAAGCTTGTATGGACTTAAGCAAATGCATTTACAACCTGAAAATGTATTATTTGACCCTTTATACTCATAACAGTCTCAGTCTATAAGTCCATCTGTATTTTTTCCTATAGATTTTCTTCCTTTGCCACTTTGTTTGCTGAAGCATTGCTCTTCAAGAAAAAGCCACAATGTGCATTTTAAGGGTAAATTTAGGAGTCTTATTGCCGCTGTATCATTAGATAGCTATTCTTTCCTTACTCATAAATAGAACAAAGTTTTAAGTTTTGAATTCATCTTTTCCTGATTTTTTTCTTTTTTTTACATTAAGTTACAGCAAAACCAGGTTGAAAAAAAAACCTCACTTCTTAAAGTCATTCTTTAAATAGGAAATTTACAACATTTTTGTATCATTTACCTCTTATTTTAGTACTTATGAGTTGATCACATTTTAATCATGGTAAATGACAGGCTCCAGCTGCCTGCAGAAGTTTGGAGTAAGATTCTTAATGATAATCCCTCTGACATGATCATACTCTAATCACTGCAAAATAAGCAAATACATATGCTTATTTTTATTTATATGCTTATTATTATCTCTAGCCATTGCTTATGGCTACTTTATACACATAAAGTCTTCTGCTTTTCTAAACTTCCGCAATGGCGTTATCTTCAAAAATGCTTTAAAGTATTTGTGGAATATATTTGGAGTTGACAGTGGGTTTTTTTGCCTGAAGAAGATGTACGAGTTTATACAGCCTCCAATGTAACTCTGTTTCAGTATATAGGATATGACACTTCAAATCTGAATCTCAACACCAGCAGCCTGTTGTATTACTAGGTAGTATTCACAGTACTTTCTCTAGAGATTGAAACGTCCGGAATTATAAATAACCTGGTGCTTTGTCAAATAACTCTTCAGCTCTCTAGGTTACCTTAGCTTCTTTTTCTCCTGTGAAATCCCTGGATCACTCTAATCCTCACTTCAGAGTTTCCTTAAACTGAGGATTTTGAGTGACTCTAAACCATGCTTTCATTGATATTCTTAAAATGAGGATGTAATTAAGTCCAGGTATTACAACTAGCTTGCTTTTGTTCTTTCTCTGCTGTTTAAACCTTTTAGTTAGCTGCTTACATCACCTTTGTCTTCTGCCATCCCTTTGGAATAGAGGGGTCCAGCAGGACGAACTGTGATTAGTGGTACTTCAGAGGGTGGTTTGCCCATAAATCCTAGTCATAACTAGCCATTCTTTAAATTGTTTTGAGTCTCAAAAGTTTTGAAAGTCTGTGGCGCCTTTCACTGCAAAGGTAGCTTTTAGTGAGAGAAACAACAGCAAAACAGCATAGGTTTTATTCTGCCTTAGTTCCTGAATTTACAATTTTTACTGGTACTAAATAGCTGCTGGCATTTCTTCTCTGCGAAACTATCATCTTGGTGTAATTAAGGATAGCAGGATTAAAATCATATTCTGAACAGCAAGGCCATTTAATCTTTGATTTTAAGGTTTTTGTAACTAAATCGCATTGCAAGATGAGTATCATAAGCACAAATCTAATTCCTGCACTGAAATCACTATCAAAAACATACATTTTGTTCCAGGATCGGTTCCTGAGAAATACTGCTACTCATTCTGAATAATCCCCACTAATTCCTGCTCTTATAAAAGACTTGCTACATCTGAAAACAACAAATTAAGAAAGAACTTTAACATGCTGGGATCACCTAACAAGCTATCCCCAAGTGGCAGGAACCTAGGATCTTGGTGGTTTTCTTGGTTTCTCTTGCTATTTTTCCTTTATGCAAAAGGACTTAACTTTTCTTTTCTTTTTTCTTTTTTTTTTTAAGAGACATTAGAAAATATTTTGCAGCTTGTAGTATGTAGGAGATTGGGGTGGCATGAATACTTTGTGAATGCTTGGGCTGTTTTTTATACTGTAGAACCCAAAAACTCAAATCTGGGAGCTTGCAAAACAAGTTCCCAAAAGGCAGCTTGCACATGCATGTGTGTATGCATACACATGCACACCCCCAAATATGTTCCTCTGAAAAATAACTTATAAAGAAAAAAAGGAAAAGGATCATTAAGAGAAATAAGAAGGCATAGTTCTTTACAAAGTGAAATAATAGTTATGGGTCCAAAAATGACACGAAGGTCCCTGACATCCTGGCTAAGGGTTCATTGTCTGTTCTCATTCTTCCATGAACATCTGAGATTAAAAAAAGACTGGGGAGAAGCCACATCTTCCAAATGTGGCTTTAGATTTTTAAACTAACACTAACCAGAGCAAGAAATATAGGAAATGAGCTAGGGATTTACTTTCTTAAAGCATTGAGGCTCGTGCAGAAATTTTCCCCGGTGGTTGTTACCTGCTAACTTTCCTGCCAGCTGTTTGGTTGCAGTTTCAATCAAATCTTATGGAGAGTTAGTGATTCTTACAGGTTTTGGGATAGTAAATCCCAGCAAGTTCTGTGAAATTACAGGGCCAGGACTAGTTCTGTGGGTACCTTAATGACAGAAGGTGAGTTGGAGGTTGTTGTTCCTTTCAGGCAGTAGAAATCCCCGTGGGAGATAGCACTCATGACTCAGATCCAGAGGAAACTAAGTGTTGTTTGTCTGGTAACTCCAGTTCCCTGACGATCTAAACATCCTTACACACCTGCTGGTGTCTGAGCACCATAAATAATGTCTTGTTTGTATAATTCTGTTTTCTTTTAGACTAGATACACTTTGGAAAGCTTAGTAAGTGTCTTTCTGATTGCACATACATTGCCTTTCATGGAAGACCCGGATTCACCTGAATTCAGGTGTCTCACTCTTAAGGATAGTTGCACATCACACTTGTTTAAGGAGAAAAAAGGAGAAGCAAAACTGGAAAAAGGAGTTTGAAGGGCATTTGGGGGGCCATAGGATTATTTAAAATAACTTAAAAACTTGCACCACATCTTTCAGATATTTGTCAGGTATAGAGATTTTTCTTCATAAATATTTAAAAATATTTCTTAAACTGAAGTAGTCTAACCAGACTATGGAAGGATGTTGCTTTTAAAAAGAGATATCTAGAAGTCATTGCTTTTGATATAAAACAAGTGGATTTCACAAAACACACAGACTTGTAGCTTATCTTCTCCCTACTTACATATTGCCAAGGTCCTTTTCCTATAATAGGATTCAGTTTTGTTTTTAGTGATATACCAAGGAGCAGCCTATATTCAGCTTATTGGTATGATAGTAGAGTTTGAGTATTCACAATTCAGTAACTCTTGAAAATTAATATTTCTGGTACAAAATAAGGCTATAAGTGGTAAATGCGAATGTATGACTGCATATGCAAAAATGTATGCTCATTCACAACCTGAAGTATGTCTGCATGCATATAATTATGCATGTAATACAGCATCCATAACTGCATGCTGTAATTATGCATTTGGTTATGTCCATTGCAATCATTGTAATGAGGTATGTAGTTACACGCATATTTGTGCAAACAGTTGCAGGAACTTTTTCTCAATGCATTTAAATTCTGAACTGATTAAAGATGCCTACAGTCTCTGATAGATTCCAAGAAGGCCCTTATGCAATAATTTCTGTAGTGCTACAACAGATGCAGTCAAACTGCTTTAATTTTTAAACCTCAAAATAGATATTTTGATATATTTAAAGCAACAGAATCCTAATTATGGAAGTCTCTTTTTGAGCAAAGAAATTTATTTTTAACATTTCTTAAAAGAAAAAGAATTAACATGACAGAGTGGGAATGAAGTCCTTTGAATTTAGACAAGCCTACCTCATTCTTCCTTTTTTTCTTTTTTCTTCTTCAAAGAAGGCTTCGAAACACAAGTTTTCTTCTGTAATCAAACACAGCAGTATATGAAAGTACTTTCTTTTATAACTTTCAAAATGTTGACTTGGAATACCTTCCTGAGTTAAGACAGGAAGACTTGAGAGAGTAAAAGGTGTATGATGTAGGCAAAGAGATAATCTAAAGTGTGAAATGGCAATAAGCACAGAGGAGGAGGAAGGTGGCAAAGACTTGGCTTTTATAGATCTTGTTTTTACAGAAAATGAAGTAAACCAGCACCTTTCTCTTAGAGCTTTTCCCAAATCCTGGTTAGGAATATAAAATACTGAAAAGGAATTTAAAAAACAACCTAAGACTTATCCTTTCAATTCAGCCCTATCCTTGCTTGTTTAATTATTTAAGCAGCCTGAGACAGATGCATCAGAGGAGATAGTGAGAACTGAGTATTTTAAGGGTGTCTCTGAGTAGAACATCAGCATGGGGAACCGGAGAGTAATGGGAAGATGCTTGCTTCTGAGTCTTCTCTACCACAAATAAATGGCTCGGCTACCAGACTGTTCAGGGGTATATATTTCTGTCTTCACTAGAGTTCAGAGAGTCTTCATTTCAATATGATGAAGGATAGGAAAAGAGTTTAATGACAGAGTTTAGTTTTCAGTGATACAGAACAGTACCTACTGATTCTACCAAGGTAGGTTTCTCACTCTGTGAATTTTACTAAAAAAAAATTGAGTCTTCCAAGTCACACGTTAGGGTTTTTTCCCCTCACTTTCATTTGACATTATTTAATCTTTCATCTGTGGATGGCATCTCTTAAAAAGGGACAGAAAAGTCTAAAACATGGTTCTTAAACTGATTCCTTCTGTAAAAACAGTTTCTGAACATACTTCAGAGATAATTAGTGCAACTCAAAATTATTCTGTGTAATCAAACATGTCAACATCAAAATGCTTCTTCCACACTTAAATACTTTGAAAACAAGTTGCTGAATTAAGGCAGAAAGACTATTAAGAATTCTCCTATGAGAGTTAATAAACAAAACTATTTTTTTAACTGCATTAACCTGGAAAGAGAGAAGAGAAGGTGCTGTTCTTTTAAATTAAACTGCTTCCAATTAACCTAGCTGTTTTCCATTCCTGTAGCATCTCACACTTTTGTACGCCGTGGAATAACGCCACCAGGAGATTTAGTGATCCATCCCCAGATTGCCACAGGCAATGACTTGAATACTTACCTGGAAACTGGGAACAAAAGTTGAAATGAGTTGTCTGCCCCTTTCAGGGTAGGGGCTTGAACCAAGGGCATCATATGCTCGGACTGTCCTGCATACATCAGTAGGTGTTCGCCCTATTTCTCGTTTCCTGTGAACCTGAAAAAAATGTACATTTTTGACCAAAGGTGTTTGGCACACTTGGCTGGAATAATCAGAGCTAGCCCCATTGTTTTTCCCATTTTGTAAGTGAAAGACAGTCATAGAGAAGCATAGGCCCAGATTCTCAGATTTGCACAGTGCTTAATTCTCTGTTAGTTCCTAATAATTTCAGTGGGGGAGGGGAAGGGGGTAGTTATGTCCTTAAGCATCTCCGAAGATCCAGTTCTGGATCTATGGCACGCACCCTGTCATGGCTTGACAAGATGTGTCATGATCAAAGAACAAAACCCAGTTTTCCCAAGTCTTCAGGTAATGTTCAACCACAGTAGTATTCTTCCTATTTAACCAATATATGACTCCTTTCACAATTGTAGATGGAAGATTAAACAAAGCACAGGAAATGTGATCTGTCAGTGACTGATGGATTAGAAGGGAAATTTTTACTTCTTTCATATGCTGCTTATCAAACATGCAATTTTGTAAAATTTATTTTCAGAAATGGATTTATCTGACAGTGGCATAATTTACACTTTCAAAATACTTGAGCTGTGTGATCACATAAGTACTATGTATCAACCTTGTCCAAATGTTATCATTTCAGGTCATTCTAGAACTACTCATTTATACTGTAAGCTAAGTGCCAAACATTAAAAGAATGTCTCCTATTATCATAGAAAAAGGGTGTGGAACTGATGAAATGCAAAAGAGTACAGTGCAGAGTCATAGTAACAAGACAGGAGAAAGCTATGGCATTGCAAAAAGGCTTATCCTGTACTAACAGAAGCAAGTGACATGGTTCTTAGTTTCATCTTAAATATCATGACTACTTTAGCTTTGACTATGGAAAATTGCTTCATGGAACAAATGAATCTTGCATGTTTTTAATACAATATGCTTTAGGTATATTAGGCAATCCAAAAACTGAGGATGGGGTTGCTGCTTGTGTAAGGCTTCAGAAGAGTCTGTTTCAAAGATATGGTTTGTAGTTTTTATATCTGGATGAATTATATCTATCTGAGCAGTGAGAGCAATATCACTTCACTGCATGTGGCTGACATAAATATTCAGATGTGACCTTCTTTCCAGAACCATTTTCCCAGCATAGCCACAAAAGTGTAGAAGAGCTTCCTGTGATTATGTGAATCTTATTCTTCTGGCTTTTGAAATTATTTCTGCCATTCTATTCCAGGTTATTAACATGTCCATTCTATGATGCTAGGTGCATGCTAATAAAGTTATGCTGCAGGTATTTAACATGATGGATATTTTTGCTTGCTTCTAGAACATTTATTTAAGGACAATAGTGTGTGTACATGGTAGCATCTGTACAATTCCCAGAAATGTTTATTGTGGTCTGCTGTTGGCTGTGTCTTCTTAGGAATCTCATCTCATGCAGATGTCTAAGAATGATCTTATAAGGTTATTAGACTGAGGATGATAAACTGTCCCAAATTCTTTGACTTACTCTTAATTAGAGAATAAAATAGATATTAGAAATGTGATTGGATGGGCTAGTCCTATCCAAATCTTCTTTCATTTTCTTTTCTTCTTTTAATAATCAGTTTTCCCTCATTTTTTTTCCAGCTGTCCTATACATTCATAGGTGAAAAATCAGGAATGTTGTTAGTAACATGCACATTTGAAAGTGAGCTGGATATTAAGAGTGGTGGAACCTTGGAGTAGGCTTTACCACAGCAACAGGCAGTATTATGCTGATATTAAAAATGTACCTCTAGGAAAGCGTGGATCTTGTTGCTGAATGAAACTGTTTCCTATGAAAAAAAGACTTTAACAATTACAAGCTTGCAAAGCAGTGTTTCCAGCCCTTTCTTTTCATTTTATTTCTGCTTACTCCACTTCTTTCTTTCTTTCAGTAGAAAACCTAGAATGTTTTTGATCCTAAGTTTCACTGTTTGATGACCAGACTTGTATTCCACTTTCTTTCCTCCAATGCCTTACAAACTGGGATAGTTCACAAAAGAATATTGGCCACAAATTTTCCGCATCAAAAAACAATCAGTAAATTACTATCAGATAAAAACTGAAGTTATTATTGTAAATGTTAGTGATTTCTGATTTACAGAGAGGATTAGCATAACATAATTCAGTTTTGTCACTAATCTAAAAGCTCAGTGCCTATTTAATAAAGCTGATGGGAATCAGTTTAAACAGTTTAAAAATGTAATGATTTTGCCACATGTTTAGCAGCAGAATAACTCTAATGTAATTATAATGCTAGTCTTACTGATAAATAAATTATTGCTAATCAAAACCCTGCCTTCGTGAATCTTTTTTACAGTAGTAGTGCTTCTTTTACAGTAGAGTACTGTTTTAGCATCTGGTTTGGCCTGTCAAGTTCATATAGAAATAAAAAATAGAAGTGGGGTTTCATAGTCCCATAAGAAGCACAAAGCTAGGACGCAGTGGGGAAAAGATAGGGTAGGAGAGGGGGAGAAGATAGACAATGCCAAAGAAGAGTGGGTTTCTGTGTATTGACATCCACTCCCTTCTGCCTCGTAGCTCCCATTTTTTCAGCTTAGTGCGCCTCAGTTCCCAGGTTCCTGCTTTTTCTCTCAAAGTCCTCCCTATCAGAAATGGCTCCTCACCCCCAGTCTCCTTCCCCCACCCCCCAGAGCTACCTGCAAGCGCATCCTGCCACAAAGCGCCGGGAACCTCAGCCTTGCTCCTCCAAGATGCCACTTTTTATCCCACATTTGACTGTCAGGGTGCTGCAGGTTCCCTTTTCATATCCCATTGACTGGCTTTTTCAGTCACTTAGTCTTGTTTCTAATTAATTAAGGAAGACATTTAAACCACACGTGCTACTTACTGTGCTACTTAGTTACATATTACTTAAAAAAAAAAAAACACTTAATCTCTTACTTGACTAGATCTTCATAGTTTCAGAAGATAATTATACATTTACATTGCATTATTATGGTTGAATCTAGATATTCAATTAACACAATTAAGTTTTCATGGTGATTATTTTAATGTTAAATCACTTTTTCATTGTTAGATGCTGCAAATTGACTTTGCTAACAAGGTCAATTATACCTACTTAATGGAAAGCGATTTATGTGAATTCAGTTATGGACAATGTTACACGATCCATTTATGATGAATAATAAATTTAATAATATGTGAATTAACTATAACATTTTTAATATTAAACTGATATTGCCAGATTATTTAGAAGTTAAGCTGTGCAAAAGTGGGCAACTTTTATGCCAGATGCTGAGGACCACTGTACACATTGAATCTAAAAATACACAAAGTTTGTAGTGGATATCATCAGCCTCATTTCACTCTTGAACTGGGGAAAGGAAGAGTAGAAGATGATGAATAATTTTTGTTCCTGAATTTCATTCACTCATTTGTATTTTAAGGCTTTTAGTAAAACACAATAACATGGTCTTATCCTTCAGCTAATTTGTAAAATTAGCTGGAACGTTTCAAACTAAAATATTAGTCTTAAAATGGCCTTTTAACTTACTTTTTCATAAAGCATTTTAAATGAACATAAACGTACAAAATTCAACAGCTTGAAATAAAGGAATGAAAATGAAATGTCTCCTTCAAACATTTCAAAACAAACTATCATAAAAGACTAAAGTTAAATCATCTGCAACAAAAAACCAGCCACTTTTTAGGAAAAAAATATTTTTTGTTATTTTTTTAATTAGCTATGGATATTTACTGAGAGCAAAATGATGCTTTATTTTATCAGTCACAGCCTAAATGCAAAGCTGAATAGGCTCTGGACGTAATTCATCCCTGTGAAATGTGACAATGCGGATTTTGGGCTTTCTGGCATCTTTTAAGTACGTTCTTTTCTAATGGCAAAGTCCAAATCCAATAGTGTGTGTGTATTAAAAGGGAAGTTACAGCAACACCATGAACACCTTGTGAAATTATATATCTGAATAAAACTGTAAGGCTGGACAGGTATTGAAATGTTTCCGTCAATACTTGTATCGGACTTTGGCATATGGTTAGCACCTGGTCAAGAATTTAACAACTCTAAACAAAGAAGTACATTCAGTCCTGTATAAGTAAAGGAAAATATTAATTCTCACATATGTGTTAAAATTCTGACCCATAACTACTTATCAGGAGAAGAAAAAAGTATTAAATATATTTCTCTGGTGCTGCATTCTTTTCCCTGAACTGAAATGTGCTGTAAGGCACAACACAGTGAGGTGCAATAAGGTACTGAGATAAGGAAGATGAAGTCTGGGAGCTTTTCTGATATCTATTAGGTATGATTTTATGTACTAAGTTGTAAAGGCAAGATAAAATATCTCTATAATACAAAGACCTGTTCTAAGTTATTTTTAGCTGTAAATTTATGTGTAGCCCACATCCTTGCTCTTATTCTTTTCCTGATGTCTCCTTATGGTGACACCTTATGGTGGTCCTGTCAGTGCTAAAATTTCAATATTAAATTATGGTAAGGAATGGCCTCTTCAGTATATTGTACTGTCAAGATCTATAACTCTTCTGAGAGACCCACTATGCTGGTTATAATCCTAACTTTGTTACAGGAGAAACTTACCTCACTGAACAGAATTTTTCCGTATAAACAAATTCTAAAAAATACTAAGGATCAGAGTAACAATTGTTGTAATCAACAGGAATTTTGGGTTTGGTGACCATTAGTAGTATTTGGCAAATTGGGCATATATTCTTTCTATATATATGTATTCACAGCATTCAAATATTAAATACTCTTTTACACAATATAGTCTTTATTCTTTTGAGCTGTGCAAATCATGAGCATGTCTCATTGCTTTAGACCACCAGAAAATAAATGTTCTCATCCCCCTGAATATAAAATTCATGCAAAATTCAAGGAGTCATTTACAATATTTTGCATTTAATTTTTTTTTTTTTTGAAATTAGATACTATCTGGATAAGTTTATGGAAGCTAGTAGTACAGTAAGCAAAATATGGAGGAGAATAACATTTGTTATGGTACGGGGTAAGATAGCTTACTAGTACTAAGTTGGTCTTCACTTTATACCCCTAAACCTCATTTTTATCCATTCTGCTCTATATTGTGGACCCAGAAATAGAGTTTAGAGTTGAGAAGATCGAGACTTTCCAGGCCATTATGTCTTCAAGGTTGTTTAGTTGGGATTTAGCTTACAGGGTCTGTGTATCTTTGTGGTCAATAGAACTGGTAGAATTACAGATAAGTGTTCAGAGAGGAAGAGAGATATAGAAATAAGTTGTTTTTAAAGGTCTCCCTTGTCTTGCTTTAGCTGTTGATCTGCCTGTTCGTATTGGTGATGACCTGATGATGGGAAAATTGGTTTCTGATGAACGGTTTTGCTTCAGGAAGGAACAAGCAGCAGGACAAGTTCTTGTGAATCAGTGACAGCGTCACAATGAGGCCGTCTTTATATAAACATAAAAAATCTTCCCATGCTACAGCTGGAGAACAGCCACAGTATGAAGATAAAAGAAAATTAATTTCTACCGTGTGGAGGGCCTTTGCTGCCGTTTTGGTGGGAATTGCAACAGATGCCCATAAACAGCTTTGCAAATCTTTTCTGTCCTTAAATGTGACTGCAAAAAACCTATGCAAGTTACTGTCTACTAGACAGAATTATAACTATGACAGCAAAATAAATCAGTAAATTTTAGATGTGCAGTGTATTATCATTATTAGAGTGTAATTATCTGATGATACTATTTGTCAACTCTATGATATTAATTGTTTCATCATAGGTTATTATTACTTATTTTCAGTCTGTTTCCCCAAATTACAGCATGCAGTATTGGAGTTCTGAAACTATGTTGCAATTTAATCATAAGAGGGTTTCAAAATGTCACTTTGTTTAGCACATTGCAAAAGTTTGGAATCAATAAATCCAAAAGGGAAATCTCAGTTTTCTTTTAAGGTTTCTGGGACTTCTGTTTCAGATATATAGTGGAGCCAAGGAAATTCAGAAGGGACCTAAAAACTAGAACTAAAACTTAAATTTAACATGGCAGTGTGTGTTCCAAAGAAGGCATATTTTGTAATAAAACTGCTTTGTCTTTCCACTCTGAAAAAAGTTAGTTGAAAATACACATATATAACACTTAAACATTTTTTCTTCACTTTCTCCACATAACTTAGCTATACTCTTCAGACGCTGAATCTCAGGCTGTCTTTGGCTCCGAATCACCTTGTACCATATCTGACAGTGAAAAACCCAGCTTATTGCCAGTTTCCCCCACACACCTTGCCAGGCCTTGGCTGTTATATTTTTTTTCCTGGCAGTCCAAATGGCCTCTCAGTGCTCTGTTCTCCACTCTCAGGCTGCAAATATGAATTAAGGTCCAGCTCCCAACATCCTGCTTCTTGGCACCATGGAATAGGAGACCTCTTGTGTAAACTAATTAAATACTTCTTGAGAGGAAAAAATGGAAGGTCCAGCTAAATTAGTGAGGCTGTAAACAAAATGTTGATTTCCTGACTGCAGCAAAATGGTAAAGTCAACAGCATAATTGACAGCTCTGTAGCATTTTGAAAACATCATATTATACATCCTTGGAAATGCTAGCTCTAGTGAGATGAATGGAATAATTCACACCTCTTAGAGACATTGGTTTTGGCTCTTTCTGTAAAGTCAGGTGGACAGTACTACACCTGCTTTCCATTAATCTGTGTTTAGAAGATTTTATACCTACAACCATGCCGGGAAAAATGATTTAATGACAGCTGAGATTCTAGTGCAAAATCAAGCCTTTCGAATAGAGTTTGAAACATTCATTTGAAATGAATCAAGGAAAATGTAGGCCAGATCTGCTTTGCTCTTCTTTGGCTCTGTCCTTGCAGAAGAAAAGTAGAAGTTCTTTATTTGGGGTGACATGGAGAGATCATGATTTGTGGTCTTCTTTCTTGTTCTACTGTTGGTCCACTAGGGAAGTTTTAAGAACTTTACAGGTCTATTTCTGCCAAAAATGTAAAGAGCTGTTTAATACCAATTCATCTGGGGATAAGTTATTAGACCTGCAGTTGCCATTGCATTTCAATGTCCACAGGCATATTACTTTGCTGATTTAGTCATCCTGTTATGTAGTATTTCTTTTTCAGTACATTTATTAGAGAGGCAATAATTCTGTAAATTATTCTTGGTCTATAGATGAGTAAATAACCTGTTATGTATTCAGGTTTCGCCTATCAGATTCATAGATTTGTTCTGACTGGCCACACTGCTGCACTGCATTCCCTCTAATTCCCAATGTGAGCAATGTAACCCTTTTGTATCTTAGCTCTGAGTGTGACTATCTTAATTTGCAAGTTTTAGACTTACTTTTGTAGAAATACTGCCTGATACTTGGTATTAATGTGGATCTTCCATGATAAACTAGTTTCAAGGATAATCTGTGGAATGTGAATACGAACAGGACTGAAGCTAAGGAAAATTCCACTGAATAGTTTCCCTTTCTTCTGGGAGGAGAAATATCTGTGGGAAAACCCTGAGGTATTCAGTTTGCTCCTGTGCACATTATCAGCACCTTTATTCACAGAATTATAGCAATGCTGGCTGTCAAGGACCTCTGGGTCCCACCTCCCTCTCAAAGAGGGACCATTACCAACACTAGATGAGCTTCTCAAACTGTGCGCGTGTTCCATGCAAGAAAAATGCCCATCACCTTGTTAAAAGTGGCTGGTGGCTGTGAAATGAAGCTGGCAAGAAAGGCTTACAAATATCAGTCAGTGTTTATAAGCAGCTGATGAGCGTGTTGAAATGAGCAAAAAATTGGAGTTTTGTTTCTGCTGTGAGAAAGCCTAAACTGCTGTTTATAATATATTTCATAACACAATGACATATTGTCTTTTGTTATAATATAGTCTGACAAATTATTTTAGTAACAAGCCAGGATAAAAGAAACATTCCCCCCCCCCAAAAAAATATATATATATATTTTGTACATATTTCTGGAATAGATTTTAACTAATGTAAGATCTAAACTTTTTTTTAAACACATATGTTGATAATTATACTTAATAGTTTCAATCAAAAAATCACAGCTGATGGATTTGTTTCTAAAATTACACAAATATTTCATTGCCTCTAAAGTTCATGTTTTCTGTTGAGTTTATATAATAAAGTAAGGCAGGGGAAAAATGGGTCCAACATTTTATTGCTTTATGTATTTATCAAAAGGGCATTTATAAGGTACACTTGACCAAGTCTCAATGAAGAAGCAGTACAAAGCCTTAGTTTTTCATAATCTGTCTTGAGTGCATGACAGATGAACATTTTTTTGATTTTATTTTAGCCTCAGACACTGAATTTTAACCATGTACTATAACCCAGTAAATTAGAAAGTAGTTTTGCTATACAATATATCCCTGGGCACCATGTGAACTTCTACAGCATGAAGAAAAAGACATCACAGTGTGATGTCCTTTCCATACTTGCTTTGAGTTTTGTGTTCCTGCAGGAGCGTGCCTGTAGTATTTAAATTCCACCTGCTGAGAGCTTATGGTTAGCAACTGCACACTGCCATACTCTCTCTTCTGGAGGTAAAAATGAGTGTCCCCCTCTGCCGAGCCCTGAACATTTCAGTGTGTTTGTTGTGCTGAAGCAATATGAACAGCCGAGGACAGCCACGTGGACAGAGAGCCATGCCAGAAGGGACAGAGCAGTCACAAGAAGAGATACTGCTATATTTAGACCAACACACGTGTAAGAACGCAAAGGCACTTAGTGCGATATCCCACATTTCCTTGGGGAACGGGTGATGTCGATGGAGCTTTGGTGCCAGCCAGGGGCCAAGAGACTGTGCTGATAATCCAATAATGACTAAAACTGAGTGAAGAAAGATCATGGTCAGAAGGTGCTGTTAACTCTTAATCCAGTGTGTCACCGGTTCGGTCCCTTTGAGACCCCTCCAGGGACGTACTGGAGGTTGAATTGCTCTGGCTTGCTTAGTACCCAAGAGGGTAGCAGTGGAAACATCTGTCATCATGATAAATTAAATCACCACTTGGAAACACATGAGAGCATGTTGCTCTTGAGAGGTGCAATTTGTTGCATAAAGTTCATCTGAGCCATCTCACAGTTCATGGGTCATGTTTTCACTAACGAGTTGTGAGGAAAAATATGAAGCTTTATACTTAAACACAGCCAACCACTGAGAAAAGAGTTTTCCCTCTTTTTGCATGGAATAACCTCTCTATACTGACTGAATCATGAGGTGGAGTTTTGTCAGATTAAGATTGAAGAGATCTTTTGGTTACTGACATTATATTAGCTCCTAGTAAAACTAAAGGAAACAACTATGATCCAAATTGTGGACTGTTTCAGAATTATTTTAACAGGTAAGAACCTCCAAGAGCTTTCAAAAACTCCTGAAGTCACCCGTACTTTCGTCAACAGAACCTCAGGTTTTCAAAGTGCAATTTAATATAATTAGAGCTAAGATATAAAATATAGGGGTATAGATGAAAGAATGTATTCATTTGTATTGTGGATAAAGGTGAGGGTTTTGTTTGATTTGTTTTTTGTTTTGTTTTTGTTTAGGATTGTACATATATATATAGTAATATTGTCATTAAACTAACAGATTAAGTGTAAAGATACGAGAATGTTTTAGGGAAATTCATTCAGAAAGCTGGAGATTTTAATGTGAGTTCATCTGCAAAGATTTCTGAGAGAGAAAAACATGGATATTCATTAGAAGTCACTGAGAGTTAATCCAGAATACCACAAATGCTCGCAATGCAGATGTACTTGCCTTGATATTGCTACCTGGAAATAAATTATTTTTAGATCAGGAAGCTTAAAGCTAGAAATAGAACAAAATGCATTTTTTAAAGAAATGTAATGGTTTTCAGTGCTTGCTCAATTTCAAACTGTCGTTGTTCCAGATTCAAGTGTTATTTGACCTTTACCTCAGAGTACTGAAATTATTGAGAAAACAGTCTTTGTGACAGTAGGCTGTGTTGTTTTGTTTTGTTTTTTTAAGTGTGCATATGTAGACAGAAGGCTGCTGAAGCAATAAAAAACACTATAATTGCAGCAAACTGTAGAATTAATGTAACTTATTATAAAACTGTAAAATTAATGTAATTTATTAAAAGCTTCAATGGCTTAATGACAGTATGGGACAGTATCTCATACAGCATACAGGAGGAATATGCAGTAGTGGCATAGGACTATTTTGGTTTTTTTGGCAAGATAGATTATATAAAAAGGACTGTTCTACATATTATGCTGCCCACTGTAACATTCAATTTTTAAATAGATTTTTAGCAGGTACCTGTTCTTTGTTTTACTTATGGAAGTCTTTATTTTTGCATTCATGGAATACAACGAAATCGAAAGAAGCTTTTTTCAGTTGATGAAGTCTTTATGTAGAAATATACTGACTTATTTGTGTAGCATTTGGGGGGTTTTTTTGCTTAGGATTACTGGTTGATACATTTACATAATTTATGCAGTTCTTTGACCTTTCTCTGGAATAGTTTTGTTGTTGTTTAAAAATTAACAATTGAAAATTATCTGTAAACATGCAGTTGAGAATAGTTATATTTACACGTACAGATCAAATCAAAGTACTGGCTGAATGTGCAGATTTTTATCTCTGTTTGGAGCCATGCAGTTCAGGCATCCCACGTACAAGGTGCCTGAATTTATCTGGTAATACCTTTACTCACTTATTTTGATATGGAAATCACCCTAGTCAATTTAATGGGACTTGAAGAGAAGTAGTATTCCCCAAGAGAAAGGGTATTACAGTCAAAACCAGCATTAGTTTCCTGGGCTGCAGTCATGGATCCTCCTGTATCACTGCTGTGCTGGTGATGATTTGCACTGCTTGGTCTATGGCTCACCTCTCTCACCACTTAGCCTGGGGTCCCAGGCAAATTGCCCTGATTGTCTGCCTCTAAAACTAACTCTGTATGGATTATGTGTATTAGAAATTGCTTTTTTCTAATAGTGTAATTTGGCTTAGGACCAGCTTCAGTCTGCAAAGTATATCCTACAAAATATCCCTGCTCTGTGTTGTAAAGCCGAGGATGTGGAATATCCTCAAAATGCTGAATAGCATTATAATGCTGCTTCTTTTATTATAAGATCAGTAGAACTGTTATCCTGGTTCTGTTCTTATTAATAACTTGAGTCAGCAGGAAGTTTTATGTGAGCTTATGCTTAGCTGTAATTAGCTTTTAGTCTTTGTTTTATAATTTAACTGTGAAATGTCAGAATTCCTCATTAAAATTCTGAACTAGATGAATTTTTTCAATCTCCAGTAATATACTTGAAGTACCGATGGCAAGTGGTTCAGACTGAGCAAATACGACATGCTCGGATCAGTAGTAAGGTATAACAGGAGAATAATCCAGAGAATTTGATCTTGTAACCTGATAAACAGAAGACAAAAAGATTTTCTATTTTGGCTATATAAAAGCACTTTTCTGTTAACTTGTGAGCATGCAGGACAGATGCTGCCAGTATAAAGCCATATTAGATAGGGACATAAATCAAGCTCCATTCTTTAACTAGGTTTCCACATTTTTCTGCTACCAACCCAGGAGACTGAAGGTGTCCCAATGACATGATGCTGTCTGGAGAGAGAGCTTCTACCGCAGCCAGAAGCTGTGGGCTTGACAGAGAAATCAGTGAGTGAGATCTGTCTGGAGTTATGCAGGAAGACTGGGTGATCATAATGGTCCCTTTCTGGCCTAAAAATGTGTGAAACACCAGTATCTGTAGAGTAATAGGTGAAATATGTGTGTTTGACAGAGATAATTGCTTTTTTTAAAGAAAATGTAATTGCTGTGAAATGAGTTTTAAAGGGCTTGATGTATGGCCATGCATATTTGCACGTAGAGTTATGCCTGCAGTGCAGTCTTACAGATATTGGATGCTAAGGGGGATGGGATTTGTGTGGTCCTGTTTATACAAAAGGTTATTAGCATGCTGGTTAAATTTTACAGTCTTTCTGGTCTTTTTAGTTACATCCTCCTTTAAAAGAAATAATACTCACATGCAAACACTGCCTTTTGGTAACGTTTCATTGTCTTGTGTTATTCTATTATGTCATTTTGTAATAAGACTTGGGTTTAAATTGGAAGGTATGTATACAATACTTAGAAAATAGTTCAGGAATTTTTTTATTTGCTTTGTAAACTTTGTGTAAACTCTTTTTCTCTTCTAACATTTGCTTTTAGCTTGTCTGCCTCCCAACCATTTTCACATAATAGAGTTTGTTTTGCATGATGGATTACAGAAGACGTGTTCATTCATCAGAAATGTGGTACTTTAAATCACATTGGGTCATATTCAACTCTTGACATCAGCACTGCTTTAAATGAGGTAAACAAAGTGTCATTGTTGTAAATGATACCAATGTGTGATTAATAACATGCAGAGCTTCCTAAAGGAGAGAAGCTTTAGGCTAGATCAAACAGACCGTACAGGAGTCTGTTAGCTACTGCAAGTTTTACTTGGATAGAAAACGCAGTATCAAAGCAATTTCGATGGCCAAGAAGTTGAACCTGTGAGATTTCTCGCTTCTCTTCAAGTTTGGATGCAACTGTGGTTGCAGCGATTGACTGAGTTCTGGCAGAAGCTCCACAGAGCAGGGGAGGGTCCCTTCTGCTCCGGGGCAGCGGGAACAGCTCGGACCAGTTTTAGCTTCAGGTTTATTTTGACCATGTGCGAGTACGACTTGTGAATGTCTGAGAAGCAATATTGTGCTCAATATATCTGTTATTACAGGTAAATTATTACAGGTATCAGTTCATGGTACAAACCATCTCATTTCTGTAGAAATCCTCCAAACTGTTTTTATTGAAAACCTGGATTTTTATGGACTCTAGAGAGGAACAGCTGCACTCCTATGAATCTGCTTTTTTTTTCTGTGCAAGTTTTGACTCTTTTTGTGGCTCTTTGTCTCATCTGAACCCCTCAAGGCACTTTAATAGCGATGAGGAATAACTCATAGTAATATTACTGTCATTTTGTAGAACAAATTTCTTAAGACAAGGGTTTGTTCTATTTGATTTTATTTTCGTTGGAAGCTTCTAGATGAAATGGAAATTGCTTATGTATTTACAAAAAGTTTGCAGAGCAAAGAATGACAAGCTCCTGTTTTAGCTGACAGATCCACAAAAGGACTAAATATTGTAAGTTTAGAACAATTCTCAAGAAGTTGCAAATCCACTGGTCTTCTCCAAACTGTGGCTTGTACAACAGTTATTTCAGTGGGATCTACATCTTTGTAGTGATTCTGGTGCTTAAATATACAGACTGCTTTTAGTGCTAGTCCTGTTATCCTGCCTGGCCTCTACTGTTGCAGAAGGACCAAGTCATGTTGGTCCTGTGTTATCTGCCAAACCTGTGTGGATGTCTTAAGGAGTCTACAAACTAAAATGACACGAAGTATCTATGTTTTGGCAAATGAATCACTCATATGGTCCATAAGTGAATATGTATGCAGTATCAGTATGTGATTACTTGGAGCAAAATTCAGTCTTTAGACTCTAGTGTTTCACATTTTATACTCATACTTGTGTATAGTGGAATTCTACTTGTCTTCAGTAGGAAATCTACAAATGAAATAAGCAAGAGAAACCTTTTTTCCACTGCCTAAATAAAGAGATTTTCTGTGGCTTGAAGAGGAGAATTGTATCTCTGTTTTGGTTGGGTTAGACTGGGAAGCTGTGCAGTCAGTAAAGAGTGTAGAACGTTAGCAAGTAAACACAGTAATGCATAAAAATATATATTCAGATGGCCTATGTGATCCATAATCCCAAATATAGAAGAAGCCTAGAAAGAAAACAAAAAATAAGAGTAATAAAGTCTTGTCTATCTGATAATCCATTCTGAAACTCAATTTCTATTCCGCAGTGAACTTTTCACAATCAATTAGAAATTCCTCTGCTCAGTTGATATCCAATTTTCTTTGTTATCTTCTCAAAAGCAGGTTCCCCTTCCCCCACCCCCTACAGTGATGGTTTTGTGTTATAGTAAAGCTTAAATAAAGTAAAAAAGTATACATCTGCATGGTACTTAAGAAGGAATAAGCTTTTGCATGAAGAATATGAGCATACAAGTGATTTCATGAGTATATAATAACTATATGAAGGAATAAAGTTTCTTGTACTTGTTTAATTATCCAGCTATCCCCTCTGTCTCTTTCTCTGCAGTAAACGCACCAGTAGTGACTGTTTCCCAGAAGCTATAATTATCAATAATCACTCTTGGGAAAGAAGGCATGCAGGTCCCTTGGGATGTGGATTCTTATCTGGTTTCTTGTTCTGGATAACTCAGCCCCTCATTCCTAGAGAAAGGATATAATCTGTCTGCTCAGCATGGGGATAATAATTCTCTAGGGCAGTAATGAGCAGAGAGGGTGTCAGTGGGATCAGTATTTTCTTTAGGGCCCTACCACACTCTGGCCTTATTACAACACAATTGACATATATGAAAAGTCTTATTTTCAAAAGAGCAAAATAACAGGTATAAATTAAATGCTAAAATATTAGGCCTGAAGGAGAAGCGAAGTCAGAACAGATCAGCATGCCCTAAACTGAGAAAGAACTCTGCAGCTGTTAGGGAAGCCAACAATTAAACCAGACAAGAAGGCAGCCATGTAACCAGTTAACACTACAAAAGTAATTTAAGCCAAACCAAATAAAGGTTCCTAAGCTCTGTATCTGCCAACTCACTCTGTGATATTGGCTAAGATGCTAAAGCAGACAGAAGAGCATGGGGTGTATTGAGCAGTGCTAGAAAAATAACTATCTAGGCCAAGCAAGTGCTAATTTGCTAAACAGACAAACTGCATTGAGAAAGGTGTTGTTTTTAGAATAGTCAGGTGCTAAGACTGATCTTAATCTTTTTTTTTTTTTTTTTACCTTGAGAAGGAAAATGACTGATTTTCATCAAGTAACATAATCTCTGATTTACATACCCACTTAACCTGACATTTTTTAAGGAGTTGAAAGGTTTCTGACCATAAAATTTATGTTTTTTCACTGCAGTGGGGGACAGAACAATGTATTGCAGCAGATTCATTCCTGCAGAAATGTTTTTAGTCTGTCTCCTGCAGGACATGAGGGTGGGCAGGTTATCAACCTGAAGCTTCCCTGAGCAGTTGGGCTGGTGAAGTAAGCCTGATTTCAGTAATAATAGGGAATTTGCAGCACATGGTAATTTTGATCATGCTAGAAAAAGGAGGAAATAAAATTAGAGAAAAATGAGTGTAACTCCATCCTAATTCTGTACTTCATTCCCAGATGAACAACAGCAGAGCAGGATTCCCAGTGCAAGTTGATGAAGGTTGATGCGGCACAATGCCGGGCGCTCTCCACCTAAACCAGCCAACTCGGCTGAAATTCTGTTCCTTGCTGTGAGAAACTTGGTTGCTGATTGATTGACACTACTGCTTCTTGTTGCTTCTTAATCAGCTGCTTTATTTGGCAAACTGTAGAAAGCCAACAAAGTTAGCCCACAGGCGACGATGGAGTGTTTGTGAGAATAAAGGATTTATGTTGTGGGGGACAGACCATCTGTTATAGGCTAAAATCAAGTGATTTCCATCTCATCTAGGTTTTGTTTAAAAACTGTACTGTTGTAGTGGGATTACTATGGTGGTTGTATCACTATTATTAGCTAGTCAGATTTCTGCCTCAGCATGTCTGTCCTTTCTTTTTTTTCTTTTTTTAATTTTCACTCTTCTGAACCTTTTCTTTTTTTATTTCAGTGGAAACTTACGGAGATTGTTGTGGAATCAACAGATCTTGGAAGCACTGAAAATCTCACGGGAGAGCTTGTTCTTCTGACATTTCCATAGCAGTTTCTATACCAACTGGTTTAGTTTGTCTAAATGACATCTGCAGTTACATGTTTTTCTTACTTCTGTTTGTTTCTTTTCCATGGTGTCCTCCTCCCATTTGGCACATGGAAAACTGCATGGTAACGCATAATCTGCAAACATAATGGTCAACTAACCTGTTGGTGTTCAGTCGTATATCTGCTAGCTAGCCAGGCAGCTCCCTGGTATTTCAGTCAGCCATCCTTTCAAGGGAAGGAATCAGTTGACCATATGCCATTAATTCTCCTTAGTTTTGAAGCAGCAGCACAATACATCTATTCTTTTTTCTGTAGCCGAATAGGTGATGACAATTCTACGCTACTTTTTAGTTTTAATGGAGCTTCAGATCAACCTCCCCTTAATGAAATAGGAAGAAGATAGCATAAGAAGGAAGATTTGATCTTGATTGTCATTATCGATGTCTAGTTTCAGACTTGTGAGCAACAGAAGAGTAGCACAAATGTCCTAGTTGCCCGTGATGCCAGTACTAAAATAGATCTTGCTTTTGGACAGCTGTGCGTTTTTGTGCAGAGACAGGAATTATTCTCCACTTAATCTATTGGAATAATTGGAATTGGAATAATTAACTCATAATTTTGGAGATTGTCCTAGCTACGTAGCCATTTATACTGGAGCAATAGATCAAGAATGAAAAGAATTAACTTGTTTTGAAATCTGCAGCTCTAATACAGATTTTAAGTAAGTATACAAAACTTAAATGTGGTATGTTCTGTGTGCCACTAAGGATAAGAGGCAGGGAAAATGCATGTAGCAGCTATCTAGATTTTTTTTTGGGGGGGGGTGGGAGGGAGGTGGCAGAGGGGACAGGGAATCCTAAAGAAAATAAACTGAGATTTAGATACATTTCAACAAAATCGTAGATGCAACATATCCACATACATATATGCATATGCATACAGGTTTGAGCAGACTGCAACTCCAAAACACAATTTGAGAGGCTTACAGAAACATACATCTCATGGAATATATTTGTTTCAAGCTCTGTAGCTTTCTTTACCAATACTGAATTTTTTTAGGGCTGTGTTCAGGCAGTGGAAAAAAAAGACACTCATTTTTTGTTGTCATCCGCTGTTTGTTCTTATAGTTATTTGTAGCAAATGCAGGAAAAAAAAAAAAAAGCATCACCTTCTATTTTGTCTTTGATCTACAGACCCAAAGACATTGCCAGTATTATGGAAGTATGATGTTCCTGTGGCAAGTTCTCTGTTGTCTGAATTCACTTTGTGATTCAGCTGGATCCAGCCCTTTTCCAACGGAGGTAAGATGATAAAAATTAACTTACATGAAAAAGATGACTAATAGCTTAACATGGAAAATCACCACTAAAACCAGCACATAGCCTCAGTTAGGATACCAGTGATTTTGAGGGTTTAGAAAATGAAAGTATCTTCTAGATGGCCACATTAGGCCAGATCCGAAACCTGCTAACAATAAAATTGCAAGGAAATCTGAGATTTCTTCCTATTCTGCATTTCTGAGTAGTCTTTTGGGTGCAAAAGTTCTCCAAGATGATGGCAAAACCAAAGATAACTTCTGTAAGATGTAAAGAACCTCTTACAATTGAGGCAGGCTGAGTGTCTGCTATTGCCAGCACATTCATCTTAATAAATCTCTAAGCTGTAGGGATTTGCAGCATTTGAACATGTGTGGCTTGGTGCTGTTTTATGAAATAGAGAACGTCTTCCAGGAAAGTGGGGGAAGCACTTGCAGAACTCTATTTGCAGGAGGCGAATTTAGTTGTTAGGAAAGACTGAAAACTAGCCTGAAAATATTAAGCCTTTTTCCACTGAAATGACCTCAAATTTAGTTGAATTATCAAAGAGCACAGCAATAGGGAGAAAAAAAACATTGCAAGTTCCAGCACTGGGCTGTGTGTATCTAATCTAGTTGGCAACAACTTCAGCAATCCTGCTATTCTCATTTCTGAATCCTTATGAAGGTGAACATTTACCTGTGGACTAAAAATACCAGCATCACTGCAGCATCTTCTGTCATTACCAAGTCTAAATACTTTTGGCAACTTCCTTTAAAAGCAATAGATAGAATTATATTTTTCCTTAAGACACATTTTAATTCCGAGTCTCAGTATTTTTAGTTGCAAATTTGTTAACAATAATGAATTAAGGCTGTCAGTCCCCACTGAATAGAAAATTTAGGTTTAGTGCCAGTAAAAACAAAAGCTTATTAAAGAATGTTTATTAAACTCATATTGCAGTGATGTCCAGTGTATACTAGATGATTTCCTATGTGTTAGAAGACATTGTTCCTGATCTGAAAACAGACTTTTGGGAAATACTTTCAAAGTTACTTTTTAGGGGCACCATAGCCTAGTTTTCAGTCTGCTAGCCTGAAATAATGGATACTAGATCTGAGCTGAAAACAAATTTTGTCCAAACCTTGGTAAAGTACCAGTTCTGTGTCCCTATGTGACTGAGCAAAAAGAATTTGTCAGTCACTTTTTTTTTAACTGCATTACTATTGAGCTGCAGTGACAGCACAATATCTTATTTTTATTCTCAAGTGACTTCAATAAACAGGTGGGGACATAGCTTGTTCCATGACATTTTCTGAGTCCAGCATGACCCCAGGAAGTTTTGGAAGGCTCATAGGCACATCTAATCTGAACTGACACTGAGGGATTCCTGCTGCTTCTAGTGAAGAAAGTAAAAACGGTCTTTCTACGTCATGAAAAGGTGCTGCCTAATACGAGTTGATCCTCCACTACAAAGGGTTGCCACTGAGGAAACTTGCCACTGGCCTGATGGTTTACCCTGGATAAGTCGTTTCGACCTTTGTGCCTCCATTTTTCCATCTGGCCAATGGAGAGAACATTGCTGATCTACTCTGCAAAGCCTTTAGACTTCTAAATGAAATGCTGTAGAAGAGCTAGGCTTTATTATTAATACAGTGTGCTATCTCACAGTCTCGATCACTGCTTTGAGGTTTTGCATCCTGTGCTTAGGATCAAGCAGATCTTCAGGACTCCAGATATTAATACAGTAGCAGAGATGTTTTCAATGTAATACTTTTGGAGACATTAACAAGAAAAAATTCAAGTAGTTGGGGGATCGCTTTTATATAAGAGTACACGTGACATATCTACACTCATTGCTGCTAACTTTCTTTCTCTATTCTTTCAAACTAAATTCTTTTGAATTTCATTGTTAGAGATTGCTATTGCTTGTCTGCCATCTGTTTTCTCCCCTTGGAAAAAACTACACTTATGATAGGATGGGAGCAGAGGTTACCGCTTTTATCAGTCTATATAATGACAAGGTGAAGTTCAGATTTATGCTCCCACTGTCTCTGACTCCTGGAGAAATGAAAGTGAGCATATAGGTATTAGTAAGCTGAGCTAGTAACTTGGTTATACCTTGGTCATTCTGTGGTGAAAACTGCTGTCAGTTTACATTATAAATTAAGAGTACATGTTATAGCCTCTGCATTTCTCTGTGGTTTCACAGAGGCTACAAACATTGCATTCTAGATAGCGTGCACGAAGAGCCTGGTCTGCAAGGAGGGTTCCAGCTGAAGGTTTTAGCTAGGCTACCTTGGAGAAATTAAAGCTGGCAATCTGAAAATAAATTAATTGGTTTCCATGCAAAATATTTGCTCTCATCTCTCACAATGATCTTTATTTCCTGCCTGGGACACTTCATGCTTTTTACTGCATTTCTTAACCCAGTCATTTTAAAACTTACATAATGCTTTCTTTGGTGACTTTTATCAGCAGAAAAAGTGTGACCCTGAGTCTGAGTTGGAACTGACTGAATGAAGACCGCAAGATCAGAGTGTGCTATTAGCCTCCAAAATTATAAGAAAATTAAGCTGTCATTTACAATATATAAAGTTAAATTATTGAATCAATTTTATTTCAGTTAATAATTCTGTTAATTTTAGTGACTGAATGGCTAATAGCTCCTGCCTATATTTAATTTTATAAACTCACCCATTTATAAATGTCAGCATTTTCTATCAAGAACAGGTAAAATTACACCATCTATATTTCTGGTCTAATTACAGAAATACTAACACTGAAGTCTTTCCACTCATCTAAAGGGAGTTCTAGGTTTTCAAGACTTCTAAAAATCAGGTACTGATGCAGGCACCTAAAATGCAAATTTACACTAAATTTAAATGCCAAAATGTGAATATTGCAAATTCTTAGGGTGAAATTCACCAGGAGGCTGCTTTGCCTACAGACTACTCAGCAAGAAGGGAAAGTTCGTAAATTTATGACAAAGGCACAGAAGTTGGCTGAAATGAATATTAACCCTTTATGTCTGCTCATTCTCTGCTAAATTCTTCTGTTCTTCACTCTCCAAATTTGTAAGCGGGCTCTCATTCTCAGATAGCCCTTCACTGACTGTTTGCTTTTAAAGCAGTGTGTATGGGAGGTGGAATTTATCAAGAAAAATAAATATCCTATTGATGTTAAATCATTGATTTGAAGTTAAGTTTATTCATTATGGTTGAAATATTTTCATTAAACATTAAAAAAAAATCACCAAAACCAAGGATTAATACTTAAAAATATGAAAACAAAGCAATTACAGAAAGTTGATGAATACTGTAAATGCCATCTGAATTCATGAACTCTTAATTCTTATGGTAAAGTGTGTTTTATACCAAAGTTACAATTTAATGACTTGCTGAAATGGGATCTCAAAGAAAAAAAGATACAAAGAGAAAGAGGAAAAAAAGTAAGGGAGAAAAAGGTACATAGAGAGCCCTTCTGGCATCCCAAAGAAGCTTTATAAAAGACAAGAAATACTATTTTTATAAAAGATAAAAAATATCAAAGGGAGATGAGAAATGCCAAGGTAAAAAGAGCTGCACAATGCACAGAGGCTGTGAATGTTAAATGAGCACGTGTAGAGGAGTGGGAAGGACATGGTTATTTTGAGTTGTGATAGCACAGTCATAGTGTATGGGTGTGTATGGCTCTAGAGAAGTTTCCTATAAGCTTCAAACAGTGCAGCTTTCTTCAAAAGGAAAAGAAGCATCTTCCGTCTGTCACTGTTTTACATAAATCAGTGACTTCATAAAAAAGGAAAGAAAGTGGAACATGAAATAAGGCTTGAGAAAGATGATGGAAAAGACAGCCTCATGTAGATTTCTAGACAAACTAGGCAGACTATCAAAATTATGGCTGCAGAGATCTGTCAGGATTAAATTCAGCTAAAGACAAATATTACAGTTTTGTAGATCATTTTTGTCATCCATTAGTCAAAAAGAAATGCTGCAGCATCTTACATTCACACAGGTTATTTCAGTTATGACAAAAAACATAGCTTTGCAACATTTGTGTTTCTAAGCAGACTCTTGGCATATTTTTGAAAAAAAAAAGAATGAAACTTACAGATGAAAGGAGGAACAAAAGTAGTTTGATAAGGGATTCAGTCATATGCTAACAAAAAGCCATGCACTTTTTCTATTTTCTGATTTTCGTCTATTAATTAGTGTACACTGAGAAATAGTTAGGTTTGTATGGTTAATCATGAATCATGAAGATTCTCTAATCCTCCATCTATATCTAGCAAGTGGAGGAGGGATGTGGGCCCCTTTTTGAAGTGGCAGAGATGGCTTGTACCTGTTGGGCATTGCCTAATATTTATATAATAATAAAATATAAATCCAATGTGGTGTTTTCTCTACTACAGTTCCTTGTAGTCCCCAGTTTAGAGGTGTGTCACAAAAAAGGGGGGAATGAAGTATCCTTGAGATGCTTTGGATCCGACCTGTCCTCAGCTGCTGCTTAAGTTCACCATCTGGTGAGAGAAGGATTGAGGGAGTTTCTGTTATCTGGAATAACTGTGAAAGCATTTAGGTTGCTGGATCAGGAGCAGAGGGAGAGAAATGAAAGAACAGTGTCAGCTCTGATCTGATAAGTGCTGCTTAGGCGATGAGTCTACCTGCAAAATGTGGCAGGAAATCTCGCTAAAGAATCTTATCTGACTTGAAAGAAACTTTAAAAAGCAAAACTTTTACTCAAAGTTATTTTAACAATTCAGTTTCCTTGCTTGGGCAATTCCTTTAAGAGCAGTAAAATGTACCTGTATAAAATGAAGGGGAGTGAGTAAGCACTAGCTAAACCCTTTTTAGACTTTGGAAACATTTAGTTCAGGTTTGTGGTAAATGTTAGAAAAATAGCACTGGTGCTTTGTTTTAACATTCTACATATACTGAAAATGTATTTTTGCTGGCAATTCACAGATTTCTCATGCTTCTCTTCATGTGTGGCATATGTCTCCTTAGTCAGTGAGTTTCACTTCACAGAGGTATGCTGTATCACTCTAACTTTTTCCTAAGGGATCTGTTTCTTACGAAGAGACATACTGGATTTGCAAATGCTCCTTGCATGCCACACATTAACATACATCTTATACAGGTTCTGCCGGTACCTCTCATCTTACAGAGCTCCTGTAACTCTGCATATCAGGCACGCTTCTTCCAACCTCCCATAACGCAAAGTCCTACCTCACTTCCACCACTTACAAACCCCACAGTGCCAGTATCCCCATCCTACACAGGACTTCTTAGTGGTTCTTTGGAGCACAGAAAACTGATATTAAGACCTATATATAGTCTAGAGGTTGAAAAGTCCCTGCTTTTCCTTTCTTCTGAGAATGTGAGTAAAATTCTCTTACTCTCATAATACAACAAGCATTGAAGCACAGGAGTACTCTGTGAGTAATTCCAGCTCTGTTCAGCAAAGATTTTGAATGTGTTCAAATGTCTTCCTGAATCAAGACTTCAGATTTCAGGTTTGAGCTGAAAAAGAGCTTTATCCCTGCATTATATAGCCCTGAAAATCAAGGGCTGCATGATGAAAAGTTGAACAGCTCATTTGTTGTAATGGTCCTGCAGAGCACAACTGTAATAAATGCTTCTGTTATACATCAAGACTGCATAGCCAATTGTTGGCAGAAATCCACCAAATATGTATTTGCTGAGACTAGTTTTAGTGTTATTATCCACTTTTATTTTAGGTACTTCATAAAAATACACTGTAAAAATCTATTTATGATTCATGAGCTCCTGTCAAATCCCCCTCCTTCCCTATTTTTATAGGAAGGAATAAAATAGGGGTTATTTCTTATTAGTAGATCTCCTTTTGCACATAAACAGGGAATTTTTTTTAATGGAATTCCAGACTACAGTATAAAACAATGAATTATCAAAATAGACATATTGTAGATTCATCAGTGATTTTGTTTGTTTTGTGTGTTCAGTTTAGCCAGGTTTTGTCCTGCTTTCAGAATTATGAACTAGGTCATTTAGACTACGACAGAGATTTGTTACTTATGTGATATTTTCCATTGTTTTGTCCAGTCCAGTTTTAAAATACTCAGGCTTCTAGGATTTCCCGAAGACATTATCCGCTAGCCTCACCAGTTCTGATCCATCACCCATTTGAGTCAAGGAACTTCTGTTGACTTCTGTAGGAGTTGTAATGGCTCTAGACCGGAACTGAGAAACATGTTCTGACCATCATCATAAATTTTGCTTTGTTTATCATTCCATCACTTGTAGATCAACATATATTGATCACACTAAATAAAGAAGAGAGCCTGGTTCTCATCCTACTGCGTTGAAAGGAATTTTGCCTTGAGTCATTCCTTTTTCTTTCTTGTTGTCAGGTTTCTCTCTGTGCTCCTTCTTTTCTTCTAGGCAGGCAATAATTGACTTTCTCTTGTTCCTTCTTATTTAAAAGTGCTCCATGATTTGGGGGTGGGTGGGAGAGGAGGCAGTGGGGGAAAGGAAAGTTGCTATGAGCTTCTTGTTCTTTGGTTTGTTAGGAACATGGGAAATACAGTTCAGGTATCACCCTTCCCTACTTGTAATCTACTTCCCTGTTTCATTTGTGACTGATGCAAGAGAGCTCAAAAGCAGTGGTTGGTTAAAAAATACCTTTAATTTTTTTTCCTCACTGCAACCTATTAGTAACTAAATTTGTTCTTAGTAACTAACTCCTGTTCTTGTATGTGTAGATTTTTACTACATGCACACTTTATATTGCAATCTTATAAGAAGCTATGGATATGTATATTATGCCTATTCCTTTTATAAATACTAGGTTCTTCAGTGACATTTTCCATCTTTTATTTTAATGGAATCATTGTTTGGGCAGGCTTTTAATAGTTTTTAAACTGCTTTTCCTAAGGAAGCTCCAATGACTCTTCACACAGATCCAAATCTGTTGTAACTCTGAGGTTCATTACTAGTGAATTTGGATGCCTGATTGGAATACTTCTTTCTGTTATATTTTACATGTTTTCTTTACTTCTCTTCTAATTATTAGCAGGGCATTCTGAGAATTACTATTTTTACTAGAGGAGTAGAATCCCTTGGTCTTTGATACCTTTTTATTACCTGTTGAATTGCTAGCACTGCTAATCTTAAGGGTAACAGATACTTCACATTGTAGAACCCCATTTTCACTTGCTTGTAACTTTGCCAAACTTCAATCATTGGAGGTGAAATTTTTCAGGCTGAGTGTGTATGTAACAGCTGTTTAACATTAGGATAAATCTAATGTTAGGCTCCTAGTATCAGATCAAAACCACTATGATTTTATGTCAATTATAGGACAACAAACTATCTCACCCAGAATGTACTCACTACTGATTCATTTCTTAACAACACCATAAAAAGGTGAATAGCTTAATAGTGTACTGCCAGACTTGTGTCAAATCAGATGTTGTCTGTCTACCTGAAACTGTTACAGAGCAGCATAAAAAACACAAAGTGAGCATAAACTCCTTTGCTGTATGCTTTGATCGAACAAAAAACTAATCGTGTGCCCAAACCAAAAAACAAATCACATCTGTACAATCAGTCTGCCCAGTAGTGTTCAGATCTGGCATTAATGATCTTTGAACCACAGACTAAATCTTATCAATGTAGTTGATAAGCAAAGATGCTGAGCCTGGGAGTTAGTAGTGCTGTGATGAATGAAGCACTAACAGGGACTATACGAGCCACCAAGCACAGTCCCTCCACAAGCTCAAAAAGACCAGAAGGTATTTGCCTTTCACCATTCTTTTGTTTTCTGTCACATACTGTGCAACACGGAAATCAGTTTACTTTTTAAAAACCTATGCACAGGTGTATGCATGCATGCATACACATTAGATCAAGTATTCGAAATTAGGAAATGAAAAATTATGGTTGCCTTGCAACTTACATGCACAAGAATTATACAATCTTGAACAGTGTAGAAATCCTTTTTCTATAGGACCTTCTTTTGGTCATTACATAGGCTGGATGCTCAGGAGATGAATCACTCATTTTCTTTATTTATTGAAAACCGGAAAGACAGCTGGTGAATGAGGTAGGATATTTAGAGAGAATGGATGATCTCATCTTTAGGGAATGTGTAAAGTTTTGACTGTGAATAAACTTACAAGAATATGCAGTGCTTTTGGAAGGTAGGAGAAGTCCAGATGTTTCACTATGGCATTTTCAAATAACACACTTGAACTCATTTATTTTATTTTGTAAGATACAGCAAATGAAAGCTTTTTAAGAATGTTGAAATAAAATGTGCTTTTATAACTTGAAACCAGCTCTTTTCCACAAAAAGCTCCCAAGCATTCCATTTTGGATTAATCTGAAGAACAACTATTTTACAAATTTTTCTTCCTGAGCTCTGAAAAATAATCCTGTATTCGCAAAGCTCAAAAAGATGTATGATACCTCGGAGGATCAGATTCTACGGTTTTCTCTCGCACATGTTGTGTGAAGATAGGCAAGTCATTTAAACCACAATTTTCAAAGGTGGTCAGCAGGTACGTGTTCCTCATTTTCTGAGTGTTTGACACAAGACCTGGAATTTGATTTGCAGAAGTGCTGAGCAATAATGTTGCTTTGAACTTTTCTTTGAATTGTAAGTGGTATAAAATGCTAAGTACTCTGTAAAATCAGGTCCTGCATCTCCAACTGGGTACCCAGCATGGCTTAGCACTTTGTCTTTTAATCTCTGTGTCTCAGCTTGTTATCAGAAAAATAAGGATAATATAATGCCATTCGTCTCAGAATTTTTGTGAAGATAAATGAATGAATGTGAAGTACACAAATACCACATAAATAACCTGCTAGGAAGTTCATGAAAATATTTAAATATTTGATTCTGCAATGAGAGGCTTCTAGTAGTTTGCCCTAAACAAGGCCTAGAACCATACAAGGATAACAAAAAAAACAAATAAAACAACCCCACCTCTGAATAGCAGGCCAGTAACCATTTTTCATCAGTTGCATTGAATATGAAGGAGTCTTGTAAGGAAAAAACACTCAGTATGTGATAATGTAATTAAAGACTACTGTTTGGCATATTAAACAAAGGCTGACTTGCTGTTGCACAGAAAATTTTCTCTGTGACAGTTCCCTGTGTTTGGTTTTTGCATCTGAAGTATTAATAATTGTGCGCATATATGAAGGCTGTTTCTTTTCTTGCTCAAGTCTCTGCTTTCTGAATCACGCCCTGCTCCAGTCCATCAGAAAACCCTGCAGTAACAACATTTCAGATGCATTCATAGTTCAGGAGTTCTTTGTTAAAAGACACTGTGAGTATTGCTAGTCAGCTAAATGCAAAGAAGGATGATAAGAGTCTAATTTATTAAAAATATTTTGTGGAACTCAACAAAACATATTGCTTCATTGTTGAACTGGAGCCACTCAAAATATTTGTCATCCTTAATTGATTTAAAAGCTTTGTAATGTTTAATATCTTTATTAAGTCACAATATACCTATAGGACTAAAAACAAAATTACACACTATCATCACATTTTCATTTGTTTAGCTCTGAGTTTTATAATTAAAAAGGTTGCAAAATGGAGCAATTAGAATCAGTATATACAATAAAGCAGCAAAAATAATGTCTGAAGTGCTTTGTGTCTGGAGTAGGACTGAAAAAAGAAGACTATGTATGTGATCCCTTCTATTTATTTGTGTAATTTGACTGCAGGGGAATATGCTTAGGTGTGGATTTCTGTCCATAACCTTGAGTACAGGAGCATGACAGAAACCTGCCATGGTATCAGCTGAAATTTGACAACTTCTCGTATAAATTGAGACTCACCTGGCAATTAAAGAATATGTGAAATAGCTGTACATTGAGACTTTGCTATACTTAAAACAGGGAATTATCTGTTGTATCAACAGACATTAGAGATGAAATTTTCTCCCATGCAAAGACAGAAATAACTTTCCGAATGAAACTGATTTTTTTATGTGAGTAGGGTTGCCATCTGTCTACTCATGATTTCCTAGATAGAAGTATGCTTGCATGCAGTGCACAGGCGATGTATGCAGGCTTAGTAAGCATGACATGTGGATCAAATCTATGAGCTGTACAAAGTATGCATTAGTGTCTGTCCACGCAAGTACAGATGTTATCTGTCTAGAAAGTCCTGAAATTCTGCTCAGATGAAACTTCTAGACAGAAAAAAATAAGAAAAGAATTTGTCCAGAGTAATCCAGATCTGTTATCTCCCTGCTTTGGAGGAATTCCTAAGAAACAGAAATTCTGCATTCTATAGCAACTCCTCCTACCACCACGAGCTAGGTTAAAAATATCAGAGAATCACTAATGAAGTTAAGGCTCTAAGTGATCCGAGATGAAGCTGAAAATCACTGAATAAATCTCTGGGCTGGTGACAGTATAGTGACATGAGCAGATACAGTTCTAATGTGGCTGTTGGGTGAGCAACAGCTGGTTTTCAATTTGAAAAATGTATTTTGAAAAGTAGATTTCAAATAGTGTGCAAAGTCAGCGCCCTTGTCATAAAACATTATGAAAAATCAAAATAAAAGTAGTGCCATGTGAGTTCCATTAAAATCTGAACTGTTTCAGCCTTGCAAGTTGTCTGACATGTGTAATGACAGTGCAGAAGGCAATTAACTAAGAGGTTATGGACACTGCTGGGGGACTATGCACAACCGCAGTTAAGCCGGAGAAATAATGTTGCAGTTAAATGGCAGCATATTTGTCTGTGAGAAGTCAAGGATATTCAAATTTCAAAGCTGTCTAGTGCCAAAACAAAACCCTGGATCTGCTACGTTATGCAGTTTTTCACTTAATCATGGAGGCACAAAATTTAAATATCAGAAAACCTTTTTTTTTTTTCCCAGCATCTTAGCTGTTTCTCTATTCTAATGTTCTTGCACTTGCTTTAGCACATTTTTAAGGCAAGATACGGAGGAATTTACTGTTTGCTTTTTTTTTTTTAACCTATTTTGCACTTATCCTTTTAAGCATATTAATAAGCATTTTTGCAGAAGGAACAGCTGAAACTGCTGGAAAAATATCACAAATAAGATATGTAATCACTGAGAACACTGTCTGAGGTTCTAAACAAATAGACTTTTTATTGTAGCTGGGACCATTTTAACATGCTTTATTTAAATAGTATGCGCATTGAGTTTTGTAGAACTAATGTTTAGCATAGAACAGTAAATTTCAGGAAAATATTGAAAAATATATTAAGAAAACAATTTAAAAGTGCAAGTATTTGCATGAATAATGGATTCTAGGCGTTCCCTGTTCAGATAAAGAATAGAAACAGCTCCAGTCTTATGTTTCCAGTTAAAAGGCCACTTGAATTTTGAATATTAAATACTTCCAGTGAATTGCTTTTGTAATCTACCAACCATGAATTATTTCATAAATTATTCTGAAAATAAATTAATCAAATCAAGCAATAAATTACATTTGATAAAATCAGAAAATATTTCCTGGGTGATTTGCAAAATAAAGCCTATATTCATTAGATATATTATTGTGTATGAACTATTAGTCCAGATTTAATTTCTAACTCCTCTCAGGCTTAAACTAGTATATATGATGGTGTCTTGGATGGTACTAGTTTTTGAAGGCTGTCTCCTTTCAGGCTGTTTGTCACACACGTTTTTTCAAGAGATATCAGATTTAATACAGATTCTACTGATGCAGCATTTTCAGAGCTGTCTCCGGGACTTGGTAGAACTTGAATCCATCGATCTCGCCAACAGGAACCCCTGCAGCAAGATGCAGTGACAGAAAGTGGAGATTCGGTGCAGGTAGGGACTATCATCTTTAAATGTAGTGATCGGTAATAGAATTATATCATCTGGTCAGAGATAATTCATTATTTATAGTCACGCATAGCACTGGCAGAGGTTGTTGTATGCTAAAGGCTTTTCCCTAAGAGAGCTGGGCCCATCAGAGTATCATTAGAGAGAAATTGTAATGACTGTTGTGCTAGATGAGGCTGATGTATTAAATATGCTGTAAGCTACAATTGTCCACGTGGCAAAGCCAGAGGAGCCCTTGCCTCTCCCTGCTGAGCTGACTTTTCTGGACAGACGGCATTTATTTGCCTTCCCTAGCTTTTGTGTTGTGTGCCATTAAATTGTGCCAGTTCAGTGCTGTTAGTGCGTTGAATAGCGCGCTGCTTGGTTACTCTCTTTTGGGTCATTTGTACAGGTGTTTGATGAAGCAGAGCCCCCTGCCAGACCCCTGCTATACACCCCGTCCCGTGCCGGGCATACCCGTCCAGCTCACACACTCACCTGTGTGTGCACCTACGGATGCACTGAGTGTGCGTGTGTGTGTCTCAGCTTCTCCTCTTAACTTCAGCTATAACTCCTCTCATTCTAGCAAGGATCAGCCTTTCTTAAATATGTTTATTCATTTTACTTTGCCACACTGAGGTTCTTTAGGACAGAACTTATAAGAATTTTTTCCTGGTTTGTCTAGCACAGAGTTCTGCACTAAGCAATATTCTGTTCGGTGTAACATAGTTCCAATTACCATATATGTAACTTCTCTTTCACTGAAGAGTCCCAGACTTTTTTTCATCCCACCATTAACCTGCTAGTCAGAAAAAAGCTACAGCCTAAAACAGAGGTAAATGAGGGCTCATATGAAGGTCATATTTGTTTGTGGATTGCTCCAGATCACAGGTGCTAGTGAGTCTTTTAATTCTAGTTTTCAGAAAGAAATAGGGCTTTGGAGCTCTGCATGAAAATTGACCTTACAGCATGTAACTATGAAACAATTTGTTTCCCCCATCCTGGAATATAAAAGTTTTCTAGGCAGTGGAGGGGGGGGGGGTGGTTAATAAAGGATTACAGCACAAGTATTTCTTGGTATGTGTGAGGTTGCCAGATCAAGTTCTTCCTATTGGAAAATATGCTGTACAATTTTTAAGCAGTAGCACAGCCTTCTTTCAGGTGCAGCTCAAGGAATGAGAAAGTGAAATATCTATCTTTGGTATATTAATCTCTGTTCCAGCACATTTTCACTGCTATTTTGTGTCAGTAAAATTAATCTTCAGTACGTAGCGTAAGAATGGTTTATGAAGAGCTTTTTGCACAAATTACTTTCTCTCCCTGTTGATTTGCCAAAGACAGTGTAGCACAGAATATGCAACAGAGTATTTCACAAGGGTATCTGAAAGTATAAGGAGACATTTATGATCTATACAGCACTGCAATGGTAATGTCTGATCTCAGCAGGATTACCTGTCCCCCAGCAGTATATTTCTCAGATCAGAATGAGTAACTGAATCAGGCCCTGCATCTTTCTTCCACTCAAATGACAGGGTCAAAGATTCAAAGACGGAAGAGTTGCCTTGTGAGATTTTGGAGGCCTCTGCAGCAATTAAGTGCCTGACTCTTCTGGTGTCAATGGGATTTTAATGGCTAAGGTTTTTTGACAAATCCCACAAGGCAACTAATGATATTTACTGGGATGTCCGAAACTCTTCATATATGCAGATAACAGCACACCAGATCACTCTGACAGCAGAAACAGTAATGACACAGAATTGGAGGAACTAATTTACAAAATGCTGCATATGATTCTGTAATTGCAGAAGAGGTGAATATTATCATATATATGCAAACAGAAAGAGATCACACAAAACTAAGCTGCTTAACACCAACACAGGGTACTGGCAAGTGCCATAGCCTTAAAAAGGCACAGTAAAGATGGTTTGATCAAACAGCTGCATACCCTTTCTCCTGCAAACTTGTGGATCTGTTGAGGTTTTAAAAATACCCTCTTGATGCACTTGAGTGAACAGGATATGACCATATTTGTAAAATCTTCATTTTTTGACTGTAAAGATGACTTAGCTATTTACCTATGTGCACAAGGACCTCTTCAGACTGCACAGCTTATAGGATGCCTTGAAAACTATATAGGTATCAACTATGTATTTGGAGAGAGTGATTTCATATGTGTTATGCTTTAATCAGTTTGAAGATTGTTTTTGCAAAAACCATAATCTTTTTATTTTCTAAAAGTGCCAGCCAGTCTCTCAACTTTTCCTTTACCTTTATTTTGTTACTGAATAAATACAAAAACATTGTTTTGGTTCAGTCTGGTATTCATCTTCAGTGATAAGGATTGAGAAAACCAAAAATGTAAGAAAAAATCAATCCCTAAAACATTTTCTAAATAAAAAAAGGTCCTGCAATATATTGCTGTTGTTGGGCAGACCCTGAATATGGACGAAAATTTCAATCACAGTTAAAAAACATAAAATGGAACTGGTTCTGCAAATTATGGACTATTCTTTTCTTAATATCGCTTAGTCAGTGACTAGTAAATTTTCCAGAGTAAATAGATTCTAACTCCTATCGAAGGAAATGGGAGCTATACACCTAGGAACTTTGGGAATATTTTATTAGACCCTATTATGCACATTTAGGTGTCTGAATACTTTAAAGTATCTACCTAAAAGAGTTATGATTTTTTCTTCACTGGTTGTCATTAACATGACAAAGAAACGAACCAAAGATGCATTCCATCAGTTTTGAAAGATGCTGACTTCTAATCTTCCAAAGCTATCTATCTTAATTTTTCTGTACATTTAAAATATGGCATGTTATTAAGTGCACTACTGTAACCCTATAAAGGCATGATATATTGGTCAATTTAATTCATGTATAACGACATTTTATTTCATCATCAAATATCTTTTGTTTCAGGGCATATGAGCGGTATAGAATCAGTCTGGAGCTAAAAACAACAAATTAAGGGTTACATAAACTATCCTTATATACATACGCTGCAGTTGTAAATCATGTGTTACAGATACCACAGCAAAAATAATAAACAAAAACAATCCAATTTACTCACCCATAATCAAACATGGGCAGTGGACAGTGTTGCTTCCACCATTTCTGTTCTGTATCTCCGAATGGTCGTATATACAAAGAGCATCGAAGGAAATGATGAAATAAAGGTTACCAAAAGGATATCGGATCTTTTTATCAAAACTTTGAGACAAACCAAAGTGATACTAAAAGTTTCTGTGAACACTATTACATGAATTGACTTGGTAGAATTCGTATTAATTGCTAACGTTCCAGTGAACAATTGTGACAATAAAGTATCACTCACTATAATCACTGCACACTAGTTTATCATCCTTTTTTCTAGAAAGTCTTGATGAATGTAAGCTTATTCATGGAGCATTTTATCTATCAGAATTTGCTGCAAAATGCACATATTGAAGTATGGTAGACAGTTGCTTAACTTACTTTTGAAAATAGATTGCTAATAGTATTTCAAGTATCTCTTTATTCCTCATAACATTGGGGGAGGGTGATGTTTGTTTATTTGTTTGTTTTTGTGCTGGAGGATTGTATAGACTTCCCATTATGTACTCAATGGCTACGTATTGCAATGGGTTGAATATTTAACTGTGGTATGTTACCAATCCTGCTGTGATCACTTGCTAGATGCATCTGTTTGCCCTCTGGTGCTCTGGCAGGAGAGTGAGCAGATTGCAAATCCAACTTTCTAGGAGCCCAAGTTGCAAGAACAGCCAAATCTTTCCACTTATATTCACTTCAGTCAGCCTCTGCAACAATCTTAAAAAGTCAGGAACACACCAGATATGTGGGAATTAACACACCTTACACTTTCAGTCCATTAAAAAAATGCTTGAGGGGAAAACCCATAAGGAAAATACCTGTCTCCCAAAAGAAGATCTAGTATTTGTTAAACTCCCACTCAACTCCAACCAGAAATTATTTCTTACTTTTAACCCTCTTGGACCATCTTCCCTGAACACCATCTGTCTTAATTACTATTTTATCTCCCTGTCTCTTTTTTTCCTCATTAGCTGCTTCTTCCACAATGATCAAATTCATCACCTTTTTCTAAAGGTAAATGTAAACTGTTTCAGATGTTCACAGGGGATATGAAGGGTGTCCAGAACTTCAGATCTCTCAGTAAAACTTTATGCCTAGTATAACCTCAGGTTACTGGGTTTTAATCAGGAGTTACTCCTGAACATTCTGAAATTTCACATCTTCATCCAGATTTCACTTGTTAATAATTTTTTAGTCCTTCTCTACAAACCCGTCTTTAGCCCTCCCCTCCACCTTCCAGGACAAAGTTCAATCCAGATTTCACCAGTCCTTTGAATATAGAAACCTGCGTTTTTATAAGCATAGCAATTGACAATGCTTCATGCAACTGTGAAAATGAAAATATTGTATGCACTTCACAGCAAGCTGTTGAACCAGCCTAGTGCAAACAGCTGTGTGGTAAATGTAAGTTTGTGCTCACGTGCTCTCCTCTTCTGGCTGGAAATGCTTTTCCCGGATATGTGGAGGACCTCATAAATCTGTCTATTTTCTAAACATTTAGGAGACTGAAGAAATCAGAGGCATCTAATCTGATTGCTGCCTCTCTGTAAATATATTTATAATCTCAGCCTTGTTCTGATTTCTGGATGTCTTGACAGAGCTACTGGACACTTATGTTGTAGTGTCTAACTGGAAGTAGTCCAGGTAACGCTTCTAGGAATAATCAAGTCTATGGTCCATGAGCTACAGAATGCAATACATATGTATTTACTCCTGTCCAGAAATACAGTAGTCTTGCTTTTTCACATGTGCTGTTGTCTTGAGAGTAATTCTGATGCCTTTATTAATTTCTGTCTTTTTCTTCTCTTCCACCTTTATCTTTCCCTCTTTAAAGCTCTCATGTACCTTTCTAAATTCACCTCTGTTTCTCCTTTTCTTTCACAACACAGGAAATCAATTCTCCTTCAGAGCTTGACATATTGCAGTTCTCTTTCCTGCTTAAGCTCTTTCTCCTGCTTAATGTTGAAAGTGGTCCAGTCAGCTCTCTAGTTAACTTGTGGTAATCAATGTCTTTTTCTGACTATGCTCCTAGTATGTGCAAAACAGGGAAAGGAATTTTCTTTACAGATTTTGCTTTAGGAAAAAAAGGTACTAAAGCATGCAAAAATGGAAATAGAAGCCAGAATATGAAGCATAAGTAAGAAGAAATCTCTCTTGGTACCTAGTTCTTCTGAGAGAATAAATCTTCAAATGCAAGCCATTGTCCATGCCAATTTTCAGTAGAAAAAAAGTTCAGGATAAGATTGTCACATTTGTCAAGTCTCAGTGCTGAAGCCCATCCAGTTGGCTTTTGCACCACATTCACGCGTTGGTGGGTTCATGTCTTACACTTTGTCATCAGTCATGAAGCATTCAAGCTTTGGGTGTGCCCCCAGAACACAACACATTGGCAGCCCATGACTGCACCTGTGACTCACTGCATCAGGTCATGGGACTGAAAAGGGGGTAGCAGGTTGCAGCTGAAGCTAACACCACATGCCAGAACCCCTGAAGTCAGACCCCATGTAATATGGTGACCGCTAGCCTCCAAAAGGAAGCAAAAAAAGAAAACAACAAACAAAAACAAAAACAAAAATAACTACTCTGCATATCTGCTTTTAATAATAATTTCTTGGGGAAGCTGGAACCAATTTTGCTTTCATTTAACAAGTAAGTCAAAAGGAAGTTTAAAAAAAATTCAGATGGTCTGCACATTTTTCTTTTCTGGATTTCTAAAGTACTGTACTGTTGTCACAGCGTGAAAGGAAAAGGGATTGGTCATCTGGCACATCATATCAGGGGTCTGGCTCTTTAAACTTTGGGCTGAACCTTGGAGCATAACGGTTGAACCAGTTTTATACTTGTAAATCAGACTACTGAAAGGCATGTCAGTCTTTTTCTTAAAAGACCAGTCCTCTCTGTTACACTGAAGACACTTTATAGTTATGACTTCTCACTCAGATTTTTCATTAGCAACCTCCAAAGAGCACGACAAATAAGCAGACGGTAGTTCTGGCTCATTCTTGTCACTTTTTCCTGTCATCATGCAGGTCACGGTTTCATGGCAGCCAAAGGCAATACAACATGTACTGGCCCCACAGGCACCAGCGCCAGGGCAAGGAAGGTGGCAGGAACGCACTGCTGGGACCAGGGAAGAAGGCAGGACTACAGTAGCCAGCAGCTACATTGGCTTAGATTACGAAGAAGCCACCCCCTCGGTCCACTTGTGGTCTGCTGTAGCTCATGCCACCTTTGCCCAGCACCCAGCTAGCAGAGCACTACCTGAGTCAGAATAGGTAAGGTCAAGTGCTCCAGTGCCCACCCGGCAGCAGCAGCAGAAATAATTTATTTATTTTTTTCATTTTCAGTTTGCATATTGCTCATACAGAGGCTGAAGACCATTCAGACCGGTAAATTATGCACGTATTTCTTCGGAGAATAATTCTTGTGCTGCAGACCGTTCATTGCAATTAATAATTCATGTGGAAGGGGTGAGCTTGACATGCCGTAGGTTATTTTGTCTATTCTCTGATTGGATACTATACACATTACTCATCAGCACAGCATGAATTGCAGCTCTGTCAATTTTACAATCAAATATACAATATCAAATTCATTGTAAGCGAATCTTCAAGCAGTCAAGCTTAACAATTTCTTTTTATGGGTATTTATGCCGTTAGATCTCAGGCATTTCAACATTTCATAGCTAGTGAATGCAAAAGGGTTGTAAATACAGTCAAATTGAACTTTACTTTTGAACTGGAAGGAATGTTTATAGAAAACATGCTGTGGTTACTACACCATGATATTACATTGTTAGTGAAGGAAATAACCTGGCCTGTCAGCAAAATGTCAAAATATTGATTATTTAGTCAATCCCTGTATTCTTCTGAAGGAGTATGAAAAGGGGAAGAGTGTGGGATGGAGATGGAAATATATAACTGCTGCTTCTCTAGAAGAATATGTCTGATAAAGATTGAATGGCTTTCTGCTGTGTAAGTTTGTAATAAGAAATATCATATATGACCTAAGCATGAAGAGGCTAACTCAGAACACAGCAACTCTACATCACAGCTTGAAAAGGAAGGCTTCTCTTAGGGTTACTGCACAGAATCTATTCTCAGTAATGAATCCTTTTATCAATTTCCTAATCTTTCCAATGTTACGAAGTGTCAGATCAATTTGGGTCTGTTTGCAAGCAATCAAGTACCAAGAAACCAAGTACCAAGAAAACAAATTTGAGCGACTTAATACTTTTGAGTGTTTATAAGGCTATTTGCAAGCAAGAGTGCAAACCACCCTTTACAACCATAACATTATCTACATTTGTGCCCTGCCTTTGTAAGTACATTCACAATTCATTTATGCCTCTCGGAGAGTAAGTTGTGTGTATAAAATTCAAACAATCTCCTCAGCAGAATCCTAAGAGTCTTTTTCAAAACAGAAAGATAATTTAATTTCACTGGTTCTTTAGTGTACCATATGGTTTTGTTCTTAACTAAATGTGAAAATTTTTTAAAAGTAAACAAAATGTTTTAGCAGCTTGAAGAATAATTGAGAACAGCTTAATATGCTAAAAATCATTCTCCAGAACAAAATTCATATTATCCCTAGTGCTTAGTTCTGTTGTGGCATATTAAATATATTCAACTGTTACTGTTGTTGCAATAAAAATGAATGAGAAAGGATCAGCTGCTACAGCAACTATAGAGCATTAGAAAGCACTTAAACAGAGTATCTGCATAACTCTTGGTACCTGTTATCTTCAGCTAGATGAGAAGTTAGATTGGTCCTCCTTCATTTAGCTCAGTGTTTCCAAGGTTGCAATGGGCTCAGCGGTCTTTGTGTAATCCCTGGATTTTATGACAGCCCAGTTTCTGCTTCCTGGAGAGTGAAAACTTGCTCTAATTATTATCTCCAAGTGTTTTTACTTCTCCCTCTGGAGAAACTGAAGTGCTTCTATCAAGTATAGGTAGTTATCAGGCATCTAGCCAGAATAACAGCTTGCAAGTAGTAATTGTCACTTGTTTTCCTTTTCTGCTCTGAAGGAACTTGATGCTGATGACTAACGTTAATATTTTGTGGCACTCTGTCATGATCCACATGTTCAAAATATGCACAGGAACATATGTAGGCACACACATTAAGCTAGATGCCCTCAAAGAAACCCTGAGTTGGTTTAGAGGACAGAATTCTTCAAATTTCTGAAGAGAGCCAGGATACCTTACAGAACTACAGATGCCATTTGCTTCCAGTCCTGCAACAATCTAGGATCTATGCTTGTGCAGCCCATTGACTTCTACACCAAATTCTTGTAGAGTACTTGAATGATCAAATTATTAGCTATTTGGGAATCTCTCTGGGTTTCCTTTGAAAACTTTGAAAGGTCTCAGTTTTATCTTGGTATAAAGAGAAAGATTTTTTTCAGTCTCAGAATTTCAAAGCCTGTAAAATATACTTCATGTCCAAATCTAATAAGTGATATCAAGAACAGCGGATTGCACTTCCAAACTTACTTTTACTTTTTGTATGGTATGCTGATTACTATAGTTTTACAACTGCATATGCTTTTCTGCTTGTCTTCTCAAGCATAATTCCCTAATTTGGATAGTTTGGCCCTCAGTTATTCAGCTATTGCATGTTTTACCCAAATATCTGTGTAACACAATGTTTTTGCCAGGCCTATCTGCAGTTTCAAATCATATTCTTACTTTATGCAAATGCACACTGATTTTGTCAGCAGATCAGCCAGTAACACTGTATCATCTGCATAACAAATACTGTTGATCCATTTTGCATTCATCTCAGTATCTTCTTTTGTTTCTTTGATTAATTTCATTAAACTGTAACAGCATATACTGAATAAAGTCAGTGATATCGTACAGCCATGTTTCAGCCTTCTCTGGATCTCTATCAGACTTCCACTTTCATCGCCCATTATAACCATTTTCTGCTTCCAACATAGTTATTTTCCTAATTGGCTCTCTGGTTCGTGAATTATTATGGATCTAGAAGTGTTGAGCATTTTATGATGATAGCATTCAGCAGAATTTTTTTGTAGTCAGTTTAACACAAGTATACTGTTTCTCTCAACGAGACCTAAGCTATCAAAATAATCAGTACTGCCATTAGAAATATAACATCATTCAACATATAATATTTTGAGAAAAGGACAAATAATAATTATTACAGAAAAGTGATTACAAAACTGGAAGTGACAAACATACAGGTTACACACAATGCATATTGTAGCTTCTACAGATAGATCTTTATGTTATAGTACTGATTGATTTAGTTTGGTTTAGCAAATCAACTTGCAACTATTTGTTATGCAGGTTGAATTTTAAGGATAAATTAACTGAACACATTTAACAGCAAAAAAAGAAAACCGAGAAGTACAGAATTTCAGTTAAAATATTTCTGTAATTTTTGTTAAAAAACTTTTCAGCAACTTTTTTGATTGCTATACCAGTTGGTCCAAAAACTGTAAAGCAAAACAGTAAAGTTCTAAGAAGCTTTCAGTTGAAGTTTGAAAACTCAAAAATAATTTGCTACATCAAACCAAAAGAAAGAATTGCTCTAAAAACAATACAATAATTAGTAATGTTAATTTCCAACTAATTGTGAGGTCAAACCAACTTGCCTGACTCAGTTAAAGTGATCTGAGATTTCTCACAGACCCACAACAATTCAATCATTTTGACATTCATATCTGCTTCAGAATTATTTTCATCTGATTAACTGATTTTTTCATAAAATCAGTTAATATCAGTAGATCTATTTATGTACATTTTTCAAATGAGGACACAGGATCAAAGTGAAATGATATCCCTGCCTTTGCTGAGGATCCATATCTCAAGTCTTAGCTGTTTTCAAAATTCCTAATTTTATGTGAGAGGATGATAACAACATTTGCCTTCAAAATATGTCTAAGTAAATATGATGAATACTTACAACTCTATAATTACAAAATTGAACATGTAGTCATTTATTTCTGTTGGGCACAAATTTGCCTGAGTGGACATGTTTTGCAAGGGTAGCTTACATGACTATTTTTCTAAAATTCAACCCTATCAGTTAAAACATGAGATAGCTGCAAGCTTGACACTGAATTAAACCTCACTGCTGTTCTTTGTCTTCCAGTCTGCAATCGGTATAAATTAACATGGAGGCAGTGGAGCCATGTCCATATATCTACTGGCTATGACTGTAGTTTATTATCTTTTAGAGCTACTGCTGTAGACAGCTGTAACCAGTGTTACCTTGGGCATTGACTGTGCCAGCTTAGTGGCTATAATTTTTATGTATATGACCTTTTCAAAACTAGAATTTAGGAAATAAACTTGTAATGTCTATGGTTACTAAACAATGAGCTATTTCTCCGTGTCTTTGTATCTTCCCTGAGTCCTTTCTGTTTCTTTCAGCTGTGCTCCAATCATCAGATGAGCAGATTAGTAATTCCTCTTGCTGGCCTTTATTCTCACAAGGTACATATTAGTCATCCCACTGAAGTCAGTCAGTTATTAAATAACTGGAGAGAGAAGGTGTTTTTTCTTTTTCTTTTCTTCTCTTTTTTAACAGCTAGAAAGAAAGAGAAACTGATGCTGAGGGTCTGATTGCTGTGGCCAAGACTGTAATCAAAGCAGTTGTTCCCAGGGAGAAACAAAATGTGATTTTTTTTGTTTTTGATTTAGAAGAAACATCTAAAGTGGTATGCATAGACATGTTGGCAAAAAGATACTGTTGCTAATACTGTTGCTAATGATGCAGATTCAGACATTACAAAAAATATATTTCAAAGGAAAATGAAAAGTTGTTCTAGACTTCCTTCACTAAAAGGATGGGTTAGCATTTTTCATTTTGTTCTTCATTATTTTGTCCATCGGTATCTAGGAATAAAAATGCCTAGGCCTATTCGCTGGAAGAATCAGACCTTCAGACAGGAAGACAGCTTTACAAAGGCTGAAATGAAACTAAGTTCTATGCTATTTGAATGACCAAAGCAATAAAGCCACAGGAAGAGAGAAAAATTTTCAAGCCATAAACAGTATATGACATGTGAGATACCATGGTTTTCTTGTCATTTCAAAGCAATTCAAAATGCCAGTTATTCTCCTCACCCAGCCTATAATGGAAATAACTACAATTTACAGGTTCACTATGGTTCTGTAATATAAATTGCACTGGATTTTCCTGTCTCTTACATTTCCATGTTCTCTGCCCTTCATTTATCGTTCTTCCCTAATGAAAATCATTCCTTCTCAATTCTGTCTAAATCTATCCTGGAGGCTTTTAGTGTCTGTCTTCTTATTTATATGGGCGTCAGGATGCTGTGAATGTAGTTTCTGAAGAAATCCAGATTATTTTAAAAGAGAAAAAGCAATACATCACAATCTCTTTCCCACAGGAAAAATAACTGCATTTGTGTAATGAGGCTTCAGATTCATGGCATTATTTGGTGAATCTTCCCTGAGATGAAAATTCCCAAGATGCGAAGTGATTTTTGTATCTAGTAAATCAAATGGTATTTTGGAATGAGTTCAAGAGTCTTGAAAGATATCCCTGTCTTCTGTCCCCATGAATTTCATCGCATTGCTTGATTATTGTTGCTAAGAGCTTGTAGGTGTCATGGGAAATCAGTAGCACAGACCTAAAGATGGTTCCTCAGATAACCAGAATCTTCCATTATTCATCTCTTTTATATATAAATAATTGTGTATTTGTGAAATAAAGAACGATGATCAAAATTTCAATACTATGCATGTAGCGCTACCATATATTTCATTCCTTTGCAAGGATACAGAAAGTCTTAAACCTCATGACATAGGTTAAACAATTCAGTATTTTTTAGGAAATACTTCTTCTATTTCAGGGATTCACATTATAATGAAGTTATAACTTCAACTTTTGGATGCTTACATCGCTGTACAATAACTGTTGTTGAATAGTGTCTTTCTCAACTGCAATGTTTGTAATGTTCTCCTACTAAACAGGGAAAATTGACTAGTAGATTGGTCTAGTTAGAAGCAAGATTGGTGGGTCTAAACTAAAAAGGTGGGTTATTCAATCTCTGGTTATTGATAGCACAATACCTGTTTGTAGGTCTTGTTCCTTCATCTCAGAAAGGATATTATAGAACTGGAGAAGACAGAGAAGGGCCCCAAGAATGATGACAGATATGGAATACAAGAGTAAGCTAAAAGAGCCAGGACTTTTCAGACTGGGAAGAAGATCATAGTAGGGATCAGTACAGTCAAGGGTGGCATGGAGGGCCCAGAAATATTCTGGCTCAGTTGTTTACCATCTTTTCCAATACAAGAAACTAGGATGTATCAAATAAAACTAGTAGGTACTAAGCTCAAAACACACAAAAAGAGGTGTTTCTCAATAATTGGACAAGTGAACTTTGTAACTTTTTGCCACAAGATGTTTTGGTTTCGGGAAGTGTATAAGTGCTCCAGTAGAGCTTGGAAGAGTCCATGGTTTCTCAAGAAAAATTCATTAAGAATAACTAAATATACAGAAACCATATCCAACTCAAGACCCCCTAGCTCAGAATGGATAGGGAGCACAGAGTACTAAGGGAAGTAATGTGTCTTTGCTGTCCTTTGTTGTTCCTTAAATGTCGCCTTTGGCCACTGTCAGGAGACAGGATACTGGGTTAGATGGACTTTGGTTTGGTCCCTAATGGCTAATCTTATGTACCAGCAAGGAAGCAACAGTTCAGTTTCACATATAATATTATAAATACAATATGCAAGAGTCTGCTTTTGGCTTTCTATTTTTCCTCTCCAGCTGTTAATCTTTTTCTCAGATGAAGAGTTCTCCCAAGACCAGGGCAATGTTACCTGACTTCTCTGCTTGCCTGTGTTTAAACTCTCTTAGTTTCTTCGAGTTTTTTAAGACAAGGAAATAAACAGTCTTTGTTTTCCTAGATAACGAATAGGCAGAAACCAGTTTTTCATATGGTCTGTATGTCTGCTTTGTTGATCTGGGAAACTGGGAATTTTTCATTGTTACAGATCCTTTAGAGTAAATATTAACATAGAATCTTCTGCATAGGTTACATAAGATTACAGCTAATACTAATTCATGGCTCCAGTACAATTTTGACATACATATGAACTGATTTTAGATGTTAAACTCAGTCCACAGTAGGATTTTTTAAGTTTCAAATTTATCCTGAAAACCACCTTCTGATTACTTCATTTAGTCAACTATGTAGGAAAATGTTTGTTAATCTTTTTTGTTGCTGATGTTACTAAATACCAAAATTTTGGTAAAATTTCAGGAAATTTTAGGTGAAGTTTATCCCTAATAAAACAAGATGACCAAAAATTATCAAAGGCCTTATCTTGGAAAAAGTTCCAAAAATCCATTTCTTACATGTGCAAACTGTCTTATCAAGATATTAATTTAAACCTCCCTGTGATCATATAAGCACGATATATTTGGGGCAGCTTATTCCACTGGTTAAACATCAATTTGTTTACACTGACACCACTGCCACATTAACATCATTATAGTGACAGTACCCTTAAAAGTCCTGTCAAAAAGCCACATCAAAACAGTTCAAATATGTTATCTCTTGTCAAAACAGTCTCATTACCTATTGTCAAAATAGCCTCATCACCCAGTTTAGACACATTCCAATCCAAAAAACTGACACTTCCCTAATCTTCATTCCCTTACTACTCAATGGTCAAAAAATACATTTCCTCTGTGTAAAAGGTATATCATTAAATTTACTGTTTCTACTTCTACTGTATCAGCTAGCAAAAAATCCAGTCAGCCAGGCCCACTTCCTTTCCATTACACTACATGTTAGCTGCACAACTACAAATTAGCAAAACTGAAAAATAGTTGCCCAAATGGCATGATTTTGTCTGATGCAGGTTTTTATTTCTCTGCATTCGTTGTACTTTATGATGGTTTGGTCATCGGATTCTCACTGATGATCGTGTCAACCATTATAATTTAGAGTTTTGTCTTGCATTCAGTGCAGAGTACCTGAGGGGATAGGTTAAATGTCCATGCTAATCCTTGTAGGTGTTCTGCTTGTACAGCACTCTGGTAGCCTGAATATTTGCATGGGACTTTGGGGGATTGTCTTCAGATGGAGATGACTGCATCAGGCAAGTGAACAGTCCGGTAGCTAGTTTGTAACCTAGCTGAATTATTTAGTGTTCTCTAGGAGCATAAACTGCGACTTCCTCTCACACATGGAGGAGATCTCAGAATGATCGGTCATTATTCCTAAGAATTTTTGGAAGAAAGAGGAGATACCAGAGTCTTGGAAAGTTCAAATATAGCTCCTTCCCTCACAAAAGGGGAAAAGCAAGTGGCATGGTCAGGTTGAACTCATAGAAAAGTACTGGACCAAATTATCCACCCTACCTATAAACACTTTTACTATTACAACAAATGAGTAATAGCCAACATCGATTTGTTGAGAAAAATTATGTCAGATGAATGTCATTTCCAGATCAAGAAGTGTGATGAACAGATCAGAGCAAGTAGATGTTTTCACTTGATTTTATTAAGACTCTTGGTACTGTTTCACATGTCAAGAGAAAGCAATTTTGGATGAAAGTATTATAGCATGGATCCAAGACTGACTGGAAAATAGCTCAGAAAGCGTAGCTGTCTGTCAAATGGAAGAGAAATATCACATGGACCTTGGCAAAAGTCTGTACTATTCATTAACAAGTTCAGCAACAGAATAGATACTGTGTTTGTTCGAGCTATAGGTAGATGTGCCTAAGCCAGTATACCAACAAAGTGAAGGACAGAATTAAAAGTTCAAACTGGAAAATGATCCTGACAAACTGGAGGAATAATCTAAAAAAAATAGAATGAAATTTAATAAAGGTAAGTATAAGATACTGTGCCAAAGCAAGAATAAGATATTTTAAGAAATTTTAAGAAATTCTTAATAATTTAATAGTTTCTTTTAAGAAATTATATAAATCAGATGGGGACAGTCCACAGGAAAGTATATCAGGAAAGTGTATCAGGAAGAGTGTTGCCAGCAGGTCGAGGGAGGTGATTCTCCCCCTCTACTCAGCCCTGCTGAGGCCACATCTGGAGTGCTGTGTCCAGTTCTGGGCTCCCCAGTACAAGAGGGATGTGGCACTACTGGAGCAAGTCCAGCGAAGGGCCACAAAGATGATTAGGGGACTGGAACATCTCTCTTATGAGGAAAGGCTGAGAGAGCTTGGCCTGTTTAGCTTGGAGAAGAGAAGGCTGAGAGGAGATCTTATCAACGTGTACAAGTATCTGAAGGGAGGGTGTCGAGAGGATGGGACCAGACTCTTTTCAGTGGTGCCCAGTGACAGGACGTGAGGCAACGGGCACAAACTGAAACACAGACAATTCCATCTGAACATGAGGAAATATTTTTTCACTGTGAGGGTGACAGAGCACTGGAACAGGTTGCCCAGAGAGGTGGTGGAGTCTCCTTCTCTGGAGATATTCAAAACGCGCCTGGATGCAATCCTGTGCAACGTGCTCTAGGTGACGCTGCTTGAGCAGGGGGGTTGGACTAGATGATCTCCAGAGGTCCCTTCCAACCTCAGCGATTCTGTGATTCTGTGATTCTGTGAAAGCAATGTAAATGATCAGAGGTCTAGAAAACAAAATCTAAGTGGATGGGTTGAGTGAATTGTGGTAGTTCAGCTTTGAGAAAATATTAAGACATGACTCAATTACTTAATAAAAGGTTATTGTAAAGGGAAGAGGAGTAATCTGGTTTCCATATCCAAAGTGCACAGTATAAGAAGAAATAGATTTAAACTGCATCAAGGAAGATTCTTTTTATAGGTAAAAGTCATGGAGTCCTGGAATAACCTCTCTAAAGAGTTCATGAATTCACCAGTATTAGAGATCACTAAGAATAGTTTGGGCAAATATTTGTCAGTGATGACATGGGAACACAGGACCACAGGACAGAGCAGGTAATCTATATGACTTCTTGATGTCACTGTGATTTGATCTGCTGGGGCATTTTCTTTCCCAAATGTACCTTAAAGAAATTAAAAAATATATTTTAAAATTACACATTTTTAACAGATGGAAGATCTATTCTTGGAGATCATGATATTCCGTAACTCTTTTAGATGGTTCTGGACATTCAGCAAGACTGAAGCTCTGGGTCACCTCTTTGTCCAGCAGAAGGAGAAGAAAGAGGGAGCAAAAGAGAGAGATCATTGTCACTTCTTATTCCAGGATGTGCTTAGGAATGGCTAGTATTACAATTACAATTCAGGGGAATAATCATTGGCTTTATTAGTCGAGTCAAACAGTGCACTCTTCCGTGTTTTAACTTTCTTGTAGTTTTTAATAAGAAGACTTTAGAACAAATATATCTAAAGCAGTGTCTGCACCTTCAAAGGCCTCCAAATAAACTGCTTTTACTGAAATCCTGGAATCATTGTTGTAAGTTGAAATTTTCAAATGGACTGAAAAAATGGTTCTTTGATCTTTGCAGAATTATGAATGGACCAAATTATGCATGGAAAACCAAAACTATTGCTGCTGTAAAAGAGTGAATGTCAGTGCAGTTTACACTAAACACATATCACTCTATTGTGCTGCTGTTCTTGAAAATGGTCAGATGTTTCCAAATCAAGTCTGGGCTGCAGAAATGTGTCTTCTGAATACTGTTTGTATGAGATGTGAAAGTAACAGTGGCATATAATATCAGCTTTTAATGTTTTTCTGTTTTGAACAGAAAACAGAAGCTTTTTTATACAGATTTATATGGATGTAAGCAAAATATTTTAGAAATAGATATATCATGAACCTAAATAAAAATGGCAGGCTACTTAGCTACGATAAGCAGAAATATATGTATTAAGAGTGTGTGTCTGATTCTTGAGAGGAAGAATGTGATTAGGGGCTGGTCAGAGGCCCTGAGTCAAGTTTGCCAGCTGTAGGTGACATTAGCCAAGTCATTTTGGTTGAGCTTCACAAAAGTTGAGGGCCCTAATCACCATTTTGGGCAATGAAATCCAAAATCAAGTTGTTATACTTCATGCAGTTGCTACCTAACTTTAATTTGCACAGCTCTAATTCATTTTCAGATACATTCCTCATGCTAGTGTTGATAGAGTTGCTGAGCTACTTGCTATAAGTGGTTCTCTTCCTCCTTCTCCTCTTTCTCCACTGTGTTTTATGCAGGAAAAGATTGACATGGTCTTAGCAGGGAATCACATACTAGTACCATGGGTGTCTTTCAAGACTGTGCATTTCCCTAACATCAGGGCCCTTAAACAGAAAACATTGCAATAGTACAACAAAACCCCTTTGTGAATCCAGTCCTTCCTGCCTCGCTTTTCTATCTGTGCAACAGTGTAAGACCTTTCCCATCGATCACTGGGAAAAAAAATTTTAAAAAGGATTTTATGGTGTTCAGATGTTACAAAACAAAACAGTAAATGTTTTATCAAAAGGGGTGTAAATGTTTTAATACCAAGGGTTTCTAAGGGGTCAAGGGTCTCCTTGCGTATGCAAGGAGAGAATAAAGAGATGACAGGGGTTATGCAGTAGCCTGTGCTTGGCATGGTATTAAACTGTGCCAGCTCTGAGAGGCTTCTGCAGTTCTTTGAGAGCTCCTGAGCACCACTCTTCAAGCAGCCACTGACACCCTGCAAGGCCAAATTTGCCTGTCCAGCTAATTTTCTGCAATGACCTTTCCCACCTACTTTGTTAGAGCCCTGACTGATTTAGTACTCTCACCTGGTGTGTGGAAGGGAGGGGGTTATAATGAATAAATCCTGAGGCTGCCTGGGACAGCATGTGGCTGGAAGGGATGAAAGAAGGCTTGTTGTGCAACTTTTCATGGATGCTTCCTATTACCTGTCCATTTTTCAGGCCTTTGGAACTGGTAAGGCAACAGCCAGCTCTCAGTAACAGAAGCAACTGTGAGTAGGTGATTGAAATCACACATATGGAGGCATATTTAGTAATAAATGTTCTTTGTTTTTCCATGAGCAAATCCCTATTTTTCAGGACAGTTCCCTGAAAAAGAGTGCTCTAAGTGCACAGTAACCCTTGGGAAAAGTTATGCCTTAATACTGCTTAGTTATTTATTAATAATAAACTTTGTCTTTTATGAACTATTAAAGAAATAAATGCTAAAAGCTCACATCTTTAAATAATTTCAGCCAAAATATGAGTACAAAATCTTCAAAGAAACCCTACTTACAAGAAATGAAAGGGGTGACAAAAATAAAAGCTGTTTGGAGAACAATCATATGAAAGATTTAATCTTCAGAATTTATATTGCATTTTCCAGAGATGAATTCAACACATACAGTTGTGGCAAAGGAAGACAAACTTACAACTTAACAAAATGGACTGTAAAGATATATGAATAAGTGTTCTATTTCTTATTTGGCAAAGAAATGCAAGGAAAACTTGTAATGAGGTTTTTATATATACACATACAATATATTATTTTGATTAGCTCTATAATGTAAATACTAACATTTCTGAAGTCAAAGAAACTGTATGTGTGGTTATTTTATATAGAATATGCACATTAACTGAACAGTCTGATTGACTTCAATAATAAAAAAAATGTATTTTGTCTTTAGTATTGCTGAGCAGTTGTCTAAAACTATTTTGCACTCCACTGTAACAGCCTCCTGTTTTCTTCATAGCAAAATCTTTGTAGTTCCCGCACATCTGAACACTGTTATAACAAAGTGTCTGAGCACAAAGCCATATAATAGAAAACTGATGAAAACACTCAGGTGTGTTTCCTTAGTCTCCGCAACTGAACACCTTCAAGCAAGGGGCAAGCTGTTCAATGTGGGGTGACAACGGCCCCACCTAAACCAGCTATCGAGTATGACGCAGAGCTCCCTGTCCTGTTAGTTTAAGCCTCCCTATCAAGCCAGCTCTACGTCTTTGTATCCGTTGTGTAAACATGGTCTATGGTGGCTGACCCAGGTCTTGACTACAAATTAATCTATGTTCTAAATGCAGCTGGGCAAATAAAAGGAAAAAATAGCCATGAATATTCATTCCAAAATGAATGTCAATTTGACTGTTATTAATGACCCTTTCATAGTCTGTTTCCATGTACCCTTGAGTGCTTTAGATTTACTGGCATGAAAACATATTAAATGCTAAGTAGTCACAGTGTTCTAGCTGTGATGGCAAGGATACAAGTAAGACAAGGTTTGCATGGAGAGGTAATATGTTACTTTTAGGCAAACATTCATTTGGGAAAAACAGGCAAACTTTTAAGTGCACAGGCCAGAAGAAAGCCTTTCATTCCAAATATATTAACAGGTTTAATAAAAGACCTGGTTTCTTCCTAGGAACTTTGTTTCTGTAGGAATTTCAATTTGCTGTTTGAACTTCGAGTGATATGCTAATTATAATGTTTTAAATTCGTAACTTATATTTAGTGCAATAAAGTGCTGGTTATCAAAAAGGTGCTAAACACCCTGTATTCTCATTGTAATTACTCTGAATTAGCATGTTCGTCAACTTCTCTGTAAATAAACATCTTTTCTCACAAGTGGTACTTAAGTGTTGCAACATCTATGTTTTAGGTGATCGGTTAAGTTCCCGTTTGCAATTCACTAGAGAGACACTCAAAATGTGTTTCATATAAGCATCCATGTTGAGCAGATAAAAATTTAAGTTAACCAGTAGGAAATGCTGAGGATATATAAATACAGGTCTTACACCTACACTTCAGTGGCAGGTATCTAAACCTGCAGTTGCAGCCACAAACTCTTCTGAAATTAAAAATAAAACAGATCAATTCTTCCTTCTTGCCCTTCAAAAATAAACGAAGTAGCTAGAGAGTGCTGCCCAAAAGTCCAACGGTCAAAACACTCACCTGTGATGTGAGACCCAGGTTCACATCTTTCCTCTGCTTCAAAATAAGCCCTTTTCAGAAAAATGTGTTAACTGTTGAGCATTTCAGGTATTTGGTTATAGTGGGAACAATACTGAGTCTTGGTTTCATTTTGTGTAGAATAAGAAGTATCAAAACTTGCTTTCTAGAACAAATCTTTCAGGAAAGGTAGTTGGAGAAATACATAATAAGTAAAACCCTGAGAGACTAAGGCATAAATTAGTCATTGCAGTAGCTGAAGCCCTCAAGATTTAAGCAGTTCTGTGTTTGCCTGCTAACAGAAATTAGGTGTATACAGCTGTTTTTCAGCAGAATTTGAGTGCCAGAAACCAGCTCGTAAATGCTAGTGCCACTGAGATGTTAGACAGAGGCACCTAAATGTCTCTGTTCCCCTTTTAAATACAGGTTCTTTGATCGCATAGACAGAACACAGAAACAGTAGCACATGATTTTACTAGTATATAACCAATGAACAAAGCACAAATACTTGGTTGTAAAATTCTGAATTCCCGGTATGTTTTCTGTTGCTTTGTGGCATAAATCATCCAACCAGACAACAGAAAAAATACCAGATGATTTCTATAATTTGTGCAGTGAAAAAGGCAAATGTTTGTAACGAGCTGCAGACTCAAAACCATTCACTGAATAACTGTGTATCTTTTCAATAACAAGTACATTCAAGTATTTTTCAGTTCATCTAACAACCCATTAGAATAGTGAAGTTTACTGAACAAAATATGTTTTTACAAATTACTGGACGAATTACTGGATGAATTACTGGCTTTCCTGTGAGATGAGCTTGAAGTCTACAGAGACATGTCAGCTTTGCATGTAAAGTATATTAATAGCATACATAAATAATAAAGGACATCACAATTCTATAACAATTTCAGACAAATCCTCATCTGAGATGAGAGTAACCAAGCAGAAAAACTATAAATGCAAGAGGCACCAGTGTCAGAAATAGAATTACAGTAGTCTCAGGTAGCCACATACCATTTATTCAGTGCATCAGGGACTGAGAAGCAATATAATTTAATTGTGAGCAGTAACATGTCAACATTCACAGCAGTTTGTAGAGATGGAAAATATTTCCCCTATGTAAGGCTGTGTATTTCTAAAACATTACTCTGACTAAAATATATTTCTGGATATTTAGTTTCCTTTATAACTTTGTTTTGTAACTTTTTAATAATTTTGTTTGTAACTTATATTCATTATGTTTAAGTATAACCCTTTAGGAACTGCAGGAAAAGAGTTTGGGACACAGACTGAACTGAGAGACCAAATTTGTTTTTGGTGATGGTCACCATTTTGTACTAGAAAGAAAAGCAGCTTGTCCAGGTTCTCTTGATTCTCGCCAAGAGTTACGTGAGTACGTAATGACAAGAAATTCACCCCGCTGCCAGATGGGGTGATTGGTTCAGCCTCTATGATCAAATAACCATTACTACAATAAAATAAGCTCCATGTGTAATCCAAATGCCATTAGTGTCTAAGCAGAATCCTTGTTTCTTCAAACTAATGTTATCAAGCCACTACGAGAAGTTCTGCAAGGAAAAAAAGAAGTGAGCTAATCTAGTTCACCTTTCCACTGACTTCTTCAAAGATTCTGCTAGGATGTTTTGGATTTAAGATATTGATTACCTGCAGGGCAGAAACCTGGAAGTGCATTCAGTATTTTCCTGTACTTAACATGGGCTGATAACACCAAGATAGCCTGTAGGATCTGCGCACAACTATACAAATGCACACGTGTGAGCAGGCACGGACACACACACAGTTACACACACACATCTATATTCAGGGGGAATTACCCATATATAGTATGCTTTAGAAGTGAATTCAGCCTTCAGTACCTACTGGGTGAACAGCTGATCCGGTTCTCTTTCAGCCTGGCTTTATGCTGCTACAATCCCATCAGCTTCAATGATGTTACGTGTGGTATGTGCACAAGTGAGGAGGAACAAGCCTGTAGGCATGGAACAGCTTCAAGAGCCTTATTAAAGCCTACTGTTTGACTTGCAATGGCATTGGAAATGGTCAGTACTTTCCCCATATCTTAACTTTTCATTATTAGATCAATAGTGTGTCTGGGATAGCGGTAGAGAGGAAAAAGAATTACAAGAGAAAATCAAATGAAAGAAAAAGATAATTGCACAAAAGTCCTTAAATTGCAAAATTTCTTCCAGAACAACAGACCACGTAATAATGAGGCAGTGTGAAAACTACCTCGCTGTGGAAGAGCTGTTAGTTGTGCTTTGCATGGTGGTGTGGGCCTGAGGCATGTGTCATTCCCTCTGCGGGGCTGCATTCACAAATGAGGCCAAGGTTTGGCCTGCTAGCTAGAATGCTCTCTCAGCTAGCAGAATTCGCAATTCGCGGAAGGCTTAGCAGGAAAGAGGTTTATAAAAGCCAGGAAGTTCGAAAGGGAGTATCCAAAGCTAGCCGTAGGAATTACCAAGCACAGCTTTGTGCCTCCAACACCATTCTTTCAGTCCTACATGAGCCTGGCAGAAAATGCTCCCCTCCCTTTTTTTCCCCAAACCATATCTGCCCTTCTTTGTCTAAATAAAAGCTTTTACACAATAGCATTTGAGCTGTGATCTCCCCAAGTGTATTGCTCCTTTGTTTTGTGGGACATATGATGAGCAGGTCTATTAAATAAGCACCTGCAAAAAACGTAAATGGGTGACTGGCCTGGCTGTGAATCCTGCTAACACCCACTCATGACATGGGTATTGATACATGCCTTTCTGGCACAGCCAGTTTTGCCTGTGACAGAAGCAGAAATGTAAGGTGCCTAGAAACTTCATTGGTATATGTGTAATTTAGGTATTCCCTGGGTTAGGCAGACTGGAGGATATAATAAAATGCCCCTTAAAAATCTCTTGTGCATCCTAACTCTCTGTCTAGTATGGTGATGGGATCTTAGTCTATATTTTTAAGAGCAGGTCATCCCTGTCACCCTTTAAACAACTCTGCTTCTAGCCCTAGCATTCTCCCCATTATGTTCACTTTGTTACTCCTTCCCACTCTTCTCTATATGCTCTTCATACTGATCCCTTGATCTTGTGTGGGTCTTGCCCTCCTGAATACTGGCCTGAATAATTGTCTGTTTTCACATCCCATGTCAAAACCGACTTTTGAAAATTGGCTTCCAAATCTGGTGCTAGGTATTTCTCCAAATTCACCCCCTTCTGAATCTTATTCATTTGCTTGTTTTGTATTTAACTCCTTTCTCTATCTTGCACTAGCACACAACTATGCTTATCTTTTCCTTCTGTTATTTTTTTTGATGTTTGCTTCACACAGGGCATCTTTGGGAAACAATGAAATATTTATTAAAAACATAACTAGCTGTGGAGGGTCATGACAGGGTTAAGTTGGAGGAAAGTTGCACGCCATGGGAAAAGGGGAACTGGGGAAACTTGCTAGCTTGAACAAAGAAGAGTCTGAACAGGAGCAAGCATACCCAAGGACACCGGTGCAGCTGGGAATGATACATCTTGAGAAAGTACAGATAAACCAGCAGAAGCTGGTGGGAACCAAGGCTAAGAACAAGACAGCATTTCTCCAACAAAGAAGCAAACAAGGCATGATCACTGTGCGCGTGATCGGTGCAATGATTGGCTACCTGTGACATAATCTGCATGGTGACTGGCTTAGCAAAGTGTATCTGTGAAATCGCTGAAGTAGCTAACTTTTTAGTATAAATACGTGTTAGAATAAACAATAAAGGTCTCAGGACGCAAACCCTCCTGAGTCCGTGCTTTAATCCGCCACAACTAGCAGGCAAGGTAAAAGTAAAAAAGCATTAAATTAATGCTGTATTAACTGTACTGATAGACCTGTTCTTGAAAAACAGATTTTCAAATGCAAATATACAGTGATGATACAGTTAACTGCAATTTTTTTTTAACTGCAAATCTAGAGGGATTGAGGGTGATTTTTCAACATCACTGTGTCTGTATAGTGGCAAGAGCTGCTATTTATTAAAGTACCTCTCATTTTGAAAAATGGGTAAAGGGGAATTGTAGATGGAGTGGTTGATTTATGCTCCGTCAAATGGCCTGTGTTTTGCTATGTCCCTAAGCATTTCTCAGAAGAGAACCTGTGCTTTCTCTCCATCAGGTTTTAACGGATGGAAAAATTCCAAGAGATGCGTAAATGACCATGGAAAATAACTGAGATCATTGATTAGCCACATCTTCATTGATTTCTAGAATGAAAATAGTAGCAAAACAAATTTTTGTAAGGTACAATACTATCACAGTAAAGATCAATCCTGAAAAGATCCCTAAAATCACTGAAGTACATCGTCACGCAGCTAGCAGAGTATGATCCACTATCCAGTGGTATGAATAAAAACATTCTTCAGGAATGTAAACTATCTTGGAATTACAGTTTTACAGGCCTGAAGGTAATGTTTAAAACAAATAAACAAATCTGTATTTTGTGGGTTGTTTTTTATAGAGATAAATGGACCCTTGATTAAGGGAATCACGCTGAATATGGTTTGTATGAAAACCGAAAAAGCTAAAGCTGTGTTTGTTACAGTTGGCAGCTCTCAGAGAAGCACGCTGGTGTGGCACCAAAGGCTGAGTCTCCAAGGACCTGGTGCCAGCAACCCAACTGCAGCACTCTTCAGAGATGCCTCAGGTTTGCTCGAAATTATACCTTGCTGGCACAGCTCCTTGTCCACACTTGGCATCTAGGGCACCACGTGCGCTGTCCACAACATCTCTTATGCGTCCCCACTGTGCAGACCAGCAGGACTGGTACAGCGTAAACTAATTCCTGAGCGTCCTTGGCACTCCAGTGAACTGCAAAGAGATCACAGCGCACAACAGTGTGGCTTGCCCCTGACAACAGGGGATAATATTTGGTCAGTGGGACCTTTCACAGCAACTGTGCAGAGTCCCATAACTGAGGCTTTTGTTAAAAGAAGCCATAGTCCTAGGACCTGACAAACGCGTGTAGAGAAAATAAAGTCTTTCCTCTGGGCTCCATACAAATATTGTTATGGAGAACAGCACAGCGAATTCATAATCAGTTCAGTATTTCCTACCGAAATCTACAGCCAGCCTGAAACAAGAGGTCTGAAGAGGATTAACTCACCCTATCCTCTCAATGGAGTGTTAATGGGGAAATAGAAATTGCAGTGCAGTGCCTGCCTTAATGATTTAGTTGCTGGGTATTCTAGTGGAACCGTCCAACTAAGATATTTATATTACAGCTCTACAGCTCTCTAACATCTTCTCTGTTATGGCCCAACTCTCCCCTACATAGCCATTAAACCCTGCAGATCTATGGTCCTTATCTGTGCAGCTGTGTGTTGCCAGGACAGAAACCTCCAGCATACCAAAAACTTAAAATATGGTGATGGCTTAAGATAAACTGAATTCAATCTCCAAACAAATAACACAGGAGACACTGCACTGGTTAAATAAATAGGAAAATGAAAAATGCAATCAGTTTCTATTTTATTGTATATTAAATTGCTCCAGTCTCTCCAGTCTGCCACAGCACGCTGCAGAATTCAGCTCTGATGCTTTGCAGAATATAAGACTTGAGTGTGATTTGATTAACTTAACAAAACACTGGGGCTTTGTATTAATAATGATGATTTTCAAAAGCTAACACTAGAAGAGACAAGAAAACTTCAGACATAAGAAATACATTGAAGCCAATTAAGGTGCTCAAGATCAAATACTATTTTACGGGTTTAATTCTGACAGCTCATGGTTTCTTCCCAAATTTAGGTATCAGTTTGTCCCTTGATTTAGCAGAGATAAAAGTTTAATTGGTAAATCCAGCCTTCTTCCCAAGAGACGTTGTCACCCATAGCCACTTACTGACACTATTATTAAAATTAATCTAGCTATTAAAATAGCATAGAATGACTTTTTCCCATGATTTTATAATAAGATCCTGTAGCCACTCACAATTTCAGTGACTCTTTGGCAACACTTAGAATTCCCAAAGATTCCTTTTCTCAGATCAGATGTTCTTTTGGGATTGGTTTCTATCAACCTTCCCACTGCCAACTTTTCCTTCTTATGAGAACCATTTACCCATCATTGCTTTTTAAATACTGACCTTTTTCATTGAGAATGGAAGCATCTGCAGTGCTAATATGACCAGTTAATGTTTAATACATCTTCTTCTCCTCTAGCTAGCTTTAGCTCAAGTTATTTTTCTTCTTATGTTGATTCTCTATTTTTATTAATATACCTGTGTCTAGTAGCTACTGCAGACATCTTGCACTGAGATGAAGTTTCACAAATTTCTGTGACCTTTAAATGATTGTTCACGGCTCCAGTGATCATTGCCAATAGATTCTGACACTGAACTGGGTCTATACGCTGTAATTAATCCTACTATAATATTTTTTCTTTGGTATTTTTACCCTGTCCTCTTTTTCAATAAAATGTATACCCAATGCTTGCCTAACTTTTACAAATGATTTTAATTTCTCTGTGTCAATTCTTCCTAGTTCAAAACTTTCCGAGTTTACAAGTCTTATTTGACTCCTCTCCCCTCCCCCCCCTTCTGTTGCAGGGAAGAAGGCATTTACTAGTCAAGAGTTTCAAAAAACATGTAATGGAGGTGACTGAACATCCAGTGGCTGAGGCTGTGTCTCCGCTGCACTTTGCTACTGGGTCAGGATGCAGCCTGGCTGCACCCCCCTCATACAGGCATGTGACACAAACTACGCGTGGTGCGAGAGGCAGGTGGGCTGCACGGTTTCCCCCATGGCATGCTCAGCGCACCAGCCCAAGCGCCCTGTGCCGTGCCTTCTGCCACTGCATCTGCATATCCATTCTCTATACAAAGTGGAGCATGCACAGGTGAGTGAGAAAATGGGAGAGGTGGAGGGGGAATCGTGCATGTTGATGAGGTGTGAGGCAGGATCTGTGCAATCACGTAGCTGGTGGAAAGGAAAAGTGACAATGGCCTTCATTAGGTATTTCTGGGAGAGTGAACAGAGAGAGCTGTGTGGCACGGCACAGCCGCACCGCTTTGCGTGGCAGCCAAAATAGGTCTCAGCACGAAAGACACTCTTTCTAGCCTTCAACCTAGCTTCTTTAATGCCATCTCAGGTATTTTTGCATTTCTTTGCAAGTGCTTAAAAAAAACCCTTAAAAGATGCTATTTTAAATAAGATCATGAGTCCTCCCAGAAAAGTATCCTGTCCCCAACAGTGAGCAGTCGCTGATGCTTCTGAAAAGCTGCAAGAGACAGAAGTACAAAGAGTTCCTTTCCTGCGTACATCTTCCCAGTTCTCATCATTTATCAGGAGCTTCTGAGACAGAAATTAGAGATTGCACCTGCATGATTATGTTTAATAGCCACTGAAAGATGAATTCTCCATGAATGTGTCTAACACCTTTTGGAACTTACTTATACTTTTGGTGTTTATAATATACTGTAGCAATGAACTCTATGATTTAATTATGCACAGCAGATATATTTCTAGATGTTATGAAAGAGAAAAGCAGATCTGAATGTTGCTTGCAGGTGGAGGCTGAGTGAGAGAAAAGCCAAATATAGAACCCCCTTCCATTCTCCCTCATGCCAGGTCACACAGTAGTAATGCGTCCAAAAGTGACTAAGAATGGAGGAAAACAAGAATAGCGAGAGGTGAATAGTGGCAGGAGGAGGAAAGATCAAAGAATGCAATGTTTGGAATGACAAGAATGTGACTTTGCTGCCTTCAGCAACCAGGCAGAAAATTGTACGTGATGTGGAATAGTTCAGTACTTCTATGTAGTTCTGTTTGATTATTAATTTTCTTCTATGCCGTAGTGACTGCTGAATTTTTAAGGTTATGATTGAATTTGTGTATTTCAGATCTTGCGTATAAATTAAAAATTAGCCTAAGAATTGTGTAGTGGTTAATTAAACATAATTTACTTTAAAGAGTGATTTGTTAATTTGGCCTCTGGGCATCACAGTTTATACTTTATATGTCTGTTTCTTAGTCATTTAATAAAAGAATCATACATAAAAGTAAAGTATAATAATAACCTACAAAATAAGAGACTACAGTAATTAATGACCCTTTAAATCTGATAATATCAACAAGATAAGAGACCATAGAGAATCATCTCAATTCAAACTATTGGAAAGTAATCTATATTACCATATCAAGCTATCAGTTTTCATACATCAGAGAGTGGATATACTAATTTTAGAGGAATGCTTGTAACAGTGAAACATTACTATCATAATTTAGTTCTTCAGCAAATATTGCTTTGTTTAAATTTACAGATGACAAGCATTAAGCTTTGAAAGGGGTAGTACTGTTTATTTCTGTAATACTTTTGATATGATTATCCCCTCTTGTCAATAAAACCAAGCTGCAGTTCTTTTTTTCTGGTGAGTGATTTTAATCTTTTTTACAAAGAAGGTGAAATCATGTCTATCAGATTGATATGCTATGGAAAAACATGCTACTTGTGGTCCTTGGTAATGATCTTTTATGTTCTTCATAACCATGAAAATGCATATATATGCAGAAGACGGTGCTTTTTAATGATACTTCAACAACATGGAATGTGACAATTATGAACTGTTAGCAATTGGTAGGATTGTATGCCAGAATGTTTTGAACAGTATATTTGAATATGATGTTTTTGCATGGAAATAAAACATGCTTTTGGGGAGCAAATCAAAAGAAGCACTTTAGAATCTAAGCTTTCTGATATTCTTCTTTTAAATATCAGAAGCTTATCCAGATTTTTTTAACTTAAAGCCTGTAGGAATATGGCTGAACAACCATTTTGTCGAATATTTGTTCTAACCTTTATCGGAATATGGGGATATAATACGATCTGTGTACCCCTCAGACATTATTGTGCACTTATCTTAACCCAGCGCCATTTACGTGGCAACAACTTCCTGTTAAAGCTACAGGTTTTGGCATAACCTAAATCGATATATGGAAATAGAGAGTTGGATTATTAGAGCACCTTTCCAAAATATAGGTAGGAGGATTTATGGATAATTTATTTTAGTGCTTCCTTGATTTGGACTGGTTAATTTAGAGCTATTTTCTAGAAAATTCATTGGAAAATAAACAGTAAAACAAAAACCTTTTTAAAAACAAAATAAAAACGCTTCAAGTGACCTTTACAACTCTATTTAAAACAAAGGTTTAAAATAGATTGAGGTTTATTGGTTTTGTCAAGTAGGTAAACAATACATTTTATGAAAATATCTGGAAGATGTTGTACTGCATGTTTTGTATTCATACCTCTGGTTGTTACAATGCCTAGCTTGGAGGGAAAAACAAAAGACTCAAGACTCCATCAATTGCAGAGCTGGTTGTAATAGCAATGATGGGGAGAGATTTCACTGGAAAACTTTCCCTGGCCTTTGATTGATAGCCAAAGGCACTATTATTTTAGAAAAACCTCTTCCACTGCTCCTTCTGTGAACAATGTGGGGTGGGAGCAAAGAAACATATAGCTATAGGGAGAAAGGGCAGTAAGAACACCCTATTTTTATCTTCCCTCAATACACCACGGACATCAACAGCAAACAACAGTACTTTTATTATATGTCATTATTTATTCATTTAACAGATTAATCTATGAACACTTACTTCGTGATGATCACTTCAATTTCCTCCTACTCATTTGCACCACAGGTCTCATTTACATCTCTTACTTTTTCCCCCCCTCCCCTTTCTTAAAGCACATACGAAAAAAGAAATTGAAATCACAAAGAACATGAAGAAGATCCATCTTGCAGATGACCTGGTGCCAGCTGATTTCCCTGCAGGATTTTTAGACCTTGCTGGGACAGGTATGCTACTCTGTTTGCAGGTTTGTGAACATGAAATATGCCTGCCTCTCAGCAGCTGGGTGGCCATGGAGATTTCATGGTATTTGGGCCCAAGGGAAAAGGTAATAATCTCTAGAAAAAAATTAGTCTGCCTAAAGCTAAGCAGTTTTGCACTTGAGAACACAGAACTGGCAGCCTTACAGCCAGAACTACTGTTGTACTTGACTGATTAATTGCTACTTATTTAATAAAACACTAAGGTTATGAGACATTCTCGTACCTTTCTAATATGCTTCACAATTTTTCCATTTGAAAGCAATTTTTGAAGAAGCTGCTATTAAAAAGATATTTTATGCTGGTACATTTGACTGACATCTAAAGAGCTCTTCTCTATTGCGTATGTGCAGTTCTTTAAGGTAATGTATCAAGGAGCTCATTGCTATAAAGAAAATCTCAAGTCCTGACTTTGAAAAAACAGAAAACTTCATAGATGTAATAGAGCCAACACACAGCAGTGGATTCCTTTTCAGAGGTATTAGAATTTTATGCAGAAAAAATCTTTATAGTATTTAAGGCACATTACAAACTTGGACGTTATACTCCTTTCCACTTTCTTGTACATAGGAGAGGGCACTTGTATGGAAATAAGAGCACAAAGGTAAGCAGAAATGAGAGGAAAAGATGAAGTGACTGCAGCATGTTCTTTCTTCTCAGTCTCTGTTCTCCAAAGCTATGGTCCACAATGTATGGAGTTGCACCACAGTGCTGGGAAGGGAGGAAGAAGAAGATGGACTCCACACCAGGCAATCTGAGGTATGTTTGTACTTAGACCACCAGGGATCCTGTGGCAAAGTACTGAGATCACAGTCACTGCTTCAAGAAATACACACTCCTCAGAAACATCAAAATTCTCTCATTTTCAAACCCATCACCCTTTCCTGACCACATTCTCATTTGGAAAGTGGCCACCTCCCTTAGAAAGCAGATAGTAAGTGCACACCTGGCACAACTCACAAGAGGGAGTAAAGAGACCCTAGACACTGAAAGCAGCTTCAGGAATTACCTAGTAGATGGGAAGCTGTGCACTGCTTTCCCTGAATCATGGCATTTGACGTCTATCTGCTGTAATTCAAAGTATTTACTCAGTCTGACAGCCTGTGTGTATTCAGCACAGACTCTCTGATAGCTCACCTTTACTCTGAGAGACTGCTGGCCCTATATTCTCCAGGAAAGGTACCTCAGAAGGAAATGAAAGGAGGATTGGGTTGCCTTTGAGCTGGTGAACACAAAGAACGTAAATAACATGCATAAAATCACAGCTGGCCATCTTGGGTCTTTTCTGAGTTTCCTGGGAATAACTGGTTTCTCTTTGCCTTACAGGCAAAGAAATGTTTCAGGAAATGTTTTGGGCATTTTCCAGAGCAGAAGAGAACTATGACTTTGCCCTACAATTGAATTTAGAGTAATTCACAAAAGCATATGACTAACCAAACAAAAACATGTACTTCTTTCATTTTTTGCACACCACAAGTTGTTTTATTTTATCAAAATTTACTGGGGCACAAAACACTTATTCCAAGTCAGATATAAAATTTGTTTTATGATCTTTCTGGAGAAGTCAAGTATATTCTTCTTCTAGCTTCCTATACCACATGAACGCATTGTTTACAATATCTGTGCTAGCAATCACCAAGAGCTCAGATACAAAACTCACACCTTGATTCAACAACCTTTAATAATTTAGTACTAAAGGTTGAGCATGTATTTAAGTACTTTAATGAAAAGAACTGGTCTTGATTTGATGCTTACATGTGTCCCTTGAATGGCACTTTACTGAACAAATACATTCATAATTAAAGGATCTCCTTTGCCAGTTATTGCAAGTTTTAATTATTAAATGACAAATGCAAAGTTTGCATTTACAACTCTCAAATAAAAGTCCCATCTCTCCAAAAGTCCCATTCTCCAAGAACACCAGTTAAGAATAAGACACTGACCTAAATTCATGCAAATATTTGCTCATCATTTTTAACTATAAATGGAAGCCTTACTATTTCTTTAATAATATTATACACCAGGATATATTTTGAAATTGTTGTGTATAACAGTACCTTTCACATCAGGAAGCCAAAAAATAATCAAGTCCCTTATGTAACCAGGTATGTGAAACAATAGCATCTTCTATCCCAACAACAGGCACTGAGAATCACAGAATCTTAGAAATGTTGGTGGGAAGGGACTGCTGGGGACCACGTAATCCAGTCTCCCGCTATCACCTGTACTAGATCAGGTCAGTCACAGCTTTGTCTAGCTGGAGTCAAGGACACCTCCAAGGACGGAGAGTCCACAAACACTTGAGCAACCTGCATGACACTTTTAGTAAAGAAGTTTTTCCTAACATCCAATCTGCAAATTGTGGCTGTTGCTATACCATCTTGTTATACTGTCTGCCACTATCAAGAAGTGTTTTGGCTTCATCAGCCTTGTAACTACCCTTCAAGTACCTGTAAACTGCTATTAGCTTTTCCCTTTGCCTCCTCTTTTCCAGACTAAACAAGCCCAGTTCTCTCATCCTCTACTTGTAAGTGATGTGCTCTACACCCCTGAATATCCTGTTGATCCTCTGCTGGATCTCCTCTCCCATCTTAATGTTCCTCTTGGACTGGGAGGCCCAAAACTGGACCATTATTTCAGGTGCAGTCCCACTAGAGTCAGGTAAAAGGGGATAATAATTTCCTCAATATCCTAGGCCATGCCCTAATAGAGGTTAGGAACTTCTTGGGTTGCCTGTACAAAGCCTGTTGCCATCCCAGCAGATGTCTGGATGGTTAAATCCCCCAGGAGGACAGGGAAGGTCAAAAAATTTCTGCTAGTTGTCTGTAAAAACGTTGTCCACCTCCTCCTTTTGGTTAAGTGGTCTGTAACAGGTCCCAGTCACAACATCTTTGGTCTTACCTTCCCCCCTAATCTTGACACAGAGACTGTAAGCATGTCCTCCGTTTCAAATTGGAGTTCTGTGAAATTACAGAGCTTCTCTATGTATACTCCCTCCTCTTCTTCCCTGCCCATTCTTCCTAAACAGCCTTATCTCATCCATGATGGTGCCCCAGTTGTGCATGCTATCTCACCAAGTCTGTGATTTTGATAATATCATAGCCTTGCAACTGCACGTGAGATTGAAATTCTTCCTGTTTATTGTTCAAGCTCTGTGCATTAGTGTACCTCCCCTTCTGAGCAGCAAAATGTGAAGCCCCCTTGTAGCCTTCTCCCTTACATACTACCTCCATTTTCAGCTCTCCCTCTCTGACCTCTGGGATAAGGTCTCCATCTGTGGCAGTTGGCATAGGTTGGTCCTGGATGAACTTCAGTTATAAAGAAGCAGGCAAGAAAAGGAATGTAATTTAAGGGTAAACAACCTGTTAATTGCTTTGAAAGCTGTGAATGTGCTGCTGCAATGTGTGGAAAACCTTTGAGGGGGCAGATGGTGAGTGCCAGCACCAGTGTCAGATGATGGCAAGGCACTGCAGGAATTGCATGACTGAATCTGGTATTCTCTACCCAGTCCTATAACTGACATTGTCCAGGGTCACTCTAGGAGAGACCCAGAAGAGAACCCAAGAAAGACCCTGGAGACAGAAGGGAGAGACTCCTCGAGTACCTGGGAGAGACCCTCTGGGACCCCAGGGCCCTGCCCAGACTGTGCACGGCATGGCTGGAGCCACCACGCCGACCTGCCCGTCTCCATCCTGCTGCGCCATCTCCCCAGCACAGGGCCAGGAGCTGGTGTCACATGTAACATTGTGCATATATCTGTGACTAAAGTGTTTTGGTGTCCAAGTCCAGTTAGTGTCTGCACTGTCAGTTTGGTCTTAAACCATGCCACATGCACCAATAAATGTACCTGAAAGCCCTCCTCACCAAGATAGCAAGCCTGTTCATGTTGACATCATCCAGTAAGAAGAACATACATGATCTGTATGAGTCTGAGCCAAAACCTTACTCTGACCACAAGTCTCATTCACAAGTCTTGAAATTTCTACAGCTACAACAAAGTGCTGCTATAAAAAGTGACACATTCAGTTTATATAACAAGGGAAACTGGCAAACAACAAGCAAGCAAGGAAACATTTTAATTAAACTCCAGAGTTATGAAAAAATGATCATAACTAAGACTGTCACAAATATTTTGAATCTGGTCACAAAGACCAATTTCTCCAAGACAGGAAACGAGTGGAAAGCAAACAAAGAAGGAAAGACTGGATATGCAAGGATATACAATTCTGTTTAGCCCAGAGCAGTTGCAGAAAGTATGGACTATTTAGCTACTAAAAGTATAATGGGATATTTGAAATGAAGAGGAGTAACAGATGCTGGCTCAGACACAGGCTGTTAGATCAGACTTTCTAAGGCAATAGATCATCAAAAGTCTTATTGAATCTGAAGCCTGGCTATTGGGAAAGCACCAGAACAGAGAAAATTTGTTTTAAAAACTGAATTTCTGGAATTTAAGTTTAAAATTCTGGGCAGTTGAGATTGTGGAGGAACTAGCAATTTGTTTGGATTTAGTTTTATGGCATAATAGCTGTGCAGTAAAGGCCAGAATCAGGATCTTTTCAATCTGGAGAAATTCCCTTGAAATGTGTGGCTTACGTGTACAGCAATCTTCCGATTGTACAGGAAAAAATGTCACACCTTCGGGGACAGAAAACAACAACGATGATTGGACAGATTGCCAAGCAGGGATGGGGAATGGTTGAAATGTAGAAGACTGATAGCTGTATCTTTGTGGCCTCTATACACAACTATGTCCACTTCTCAGTTCATCTTCTGTTACAGTTAATGCCTCACAGTTTCATTTACTATAAAGCAAGCTTCATGGTATTTTTGTGAGCTATTAAACATTCAGGCACTTTGTGGCCAACCTTTGCCAGAGGAGCAAGGAGAAATGCCTCACTGACGTACTGTTGGGCACTGAGAGAAGGGCTATGCCAAAGGGGCCTTTTTTGTGCATCCAGACTGAATTTTTCTCACATGGGGTTTCTTTCTTAAGTTACCCTGATTTGGTGAAGCACAAAACTGATTTTGGGAAAAATCAGTGTTAATGCTATTAAAGCACTCCAGAAAGACAAGTATTACCATTATAACTATTTTTCTAAATAAGCTGAATTGTGAAGGTGACAGTCCATCACTGTATAGTACCAGTTACAGGCTTCTGAGAAGGAAACACAACTAACATGAGGAGCATCATAACAGGCGTTTCAGTGCCCAGGCAAGTCTCTATTCTCAGCACTCTTCCTTCACACCCTTCTGCACCCCATTATCCCTCAGTGATCACTTGGCTCCAAACACCCATGGGGACATGCAGGAGGGAGGAGGTTTGAGGCCCCATCCTCGCTAGTGCCACCTGGGCTACCACCTATGCCTCTGGGAGCCAGGAGCAGGCTGCCCTCTACTCACTTCTGTGGCCTCTGTGGTAGAGGCGGGAGCAAGAAACCTGCTCCCAACGCCCCGAGGCAAGCAGAGAAGAGAAACAGCAGAGCTGACAAATGAAGTAGGGGACATGCACACCATATCGAGGAAGGGAGAGTGAACAATGCATGAAGGTGAAGGAGGGGCAGGAAGGAGGACCAAAGACATAAGCATCATCACCACATACTCAGCTGTTCAGTGGGCAGCAGCAGTGGAACTTGCCTCTTAGACCATCCTGAATAAGACTGTTCAAGTCTGGATGCTGGTGAGTATTGACAGCGCATTGTATTGGCTGCCAGTAAGTTCCTGCTTACTGCAGTAAGGGCTAAAAATAATTTTTAAGGTATTATTTTTTCCCTTTTTGCTAGTCAAAGCTTTCATTATGAAAGACAACTTCTAAATTTTAGAGAGAGAGAGAGAGAGAAATTTGTATATCTGTAATTATATACAGTTTGATAGTCAGAAGTTTCTCGCAGAGACAAACATTCATCTAACAAAATAAGGATGTAAAATGGAGGGTCTCATGGGGTGTAAAGTATGGTCTGAAACACAATCCTACTACAGGCTTTACTTACAGTCAATATATTTTTTCATTGCTTCTAATCTAGGCAGGCAACTTACATAAGAGGATCTCTCACTTCCCTTCTAAATCTCTTCTCAGATGTGACATGATCTCCCACATAGAGAAAACTAGGCATTACAATATTCAGTTAAATGTGGCAGATAATTGTTAAAAGTTTGCAAGTTTGGTTTTCCATTATACATAAAAGAAGTTTTAGATTCAAGTACATGAACCAACATTAAAAGATTACACAGACATTAGGATTTTAAAGGTATTTTCAACCTTTCCGTGAGGTGAGGCTTTTCTGGGAGTAAGATTGTACATAAGAGAGTATATTTTGGCTGTGATTTTTTTTCTCTTTGTAAGTACTCTGCTAATCTACGTTAGGTGGAAAAGATGGGTGTTAATGACTCTAAGAACCTAATTTAGCAATGTCATCTGTCATCAGACTCACTTAAACTTGTCTACAAGGAACCCGTACACAAAAAAGGGTGAGAAAAATCCCCAAAGCCACTCTTGAAACTTTCATACTGGAAAAGCTGTTAATGATAAAAAGGGCTGACATATAAAAGGAAACTCACTCTACCAAATTACTTACTATAACAAATTAGGATAGTATTACAGCACTTAATCACACAATTTAAGACTGAACTTTGGTAGATATTAGTTATGGCAATTATAGCATTTATTTTCTGCTGTAATACCATCTTAGTGAAAGAACATAATGCAAATGTCAGTGACATTCTCACTGGTTTATCTCCATAAAAACCCTGATTTAAAGTATATCTGAGTCTTGGTATAATGTCTAGACAGGCCCCATTATGAACTTTCCTGTCCTCTTTAGGGAGTATTCTGGCTACATCTTGCTTGGAGATGACAAACTTGACATTTTATTTTGCTAAACTTACATTGCTCAAAGAAGTTTTTGATTAAAAAATCCTTCTCTGTCTATATTTCATTGCACAGTTGCAAGTAACACCTTCAAATATTTATTCCCAAACTAAGCAAACAAACAAGTGTTTTCTGTATTTTCTTTAGGCAGAACTTAACTGTTACCCCAATATGCTCAGCCACTCACTTCTCTCTTTTATTCAGTGTGTCTTTGAGGACCAAGAATAAGGAAAGATAAAAATATTTCTTAAAGTACAGCTGCAAAGCTGTACTTTTTGACAGCCTGATTCATAGATGTAGGCTGTATTTGAAAACATTTCTAACTCACTTTTATGTTGCAAACCAATTAGGTTTTAAATTGACTGTTGCTGTAATGTCACCATCTGTTTTAGGATTATAGTAAAATTTGATAATGAATTCTACCTTGTGTTGTTTTTGAAGCAAATTGTGTCCAATTCTCATGAGTTTTAATGTAAATTAGGTGCATGTGTAACATTGAGAATCTAGGCCTTTGAGATTTAACTTGCACTTTGTGAACAATCCAGGCAGTTTTAAGCAGAAAACCTTGGTATCATTGCACAATTCCACAGAGGGCAAAAAATGGATTTCTGTAATCATTTTATGTAACTGCTGTATTTTTACTGTTCCTAAAACAAACCTTTTGGTTTTGGTTACAATACAACGCAGATACTGTGGACATTTTTTTTTTTTTGTGGACAGTTCACATAAATCGTTTTTTGGGAGTGCAATAAAGCCCTTTGCAGGATACTACTCCATTGAGGCAAAATATTGAATTCTTGACACTTTGGCACAGGCAAGCAAAAATATGAAGTTTCAGAAACAGACACAGGCCATCATATAACTTTAAAACATAAATAATAATGCAAGCCAAGAAGGTACTCATCTGTGTAGAAATTATTGGTAAATTTCTGGCATGTAATGAGGCAGTCATAAATGTAAATCTCTACAACTGATGGATCAGATGTTAACAAAACAATGAAAGGGGTAAGCAGTGTTCCTTATTTTGAAGCCCCTCCCCCAGTCTGCAACTCAAATCCAATGTCCTAAACCTTATAAATTCAGGTTCCTGTTTTCTAGAGTGAATGCGTGTCACACATTCAGAGGTCACAATGTTTTTAGGTACCACAGAACACATTTAACTGTGTGCTTCTACAACTGGCCCAGAGGCAAACAGAAGGTCTTCAGACTGAGTGAATTTTTGTTAAACCTCATCCTCCCCCCATTTTCTCTAACAGCAACTGGGAAAAATTTGGCAAAGACCTTCAGACTCTTTCCTACCAAATATGATACAGCAGTAGGACCAACTTTCAGTTTGTGTAATCAACTCAGTGCCATCAATGTCTGTATTTTAGATTTCTGGTTGGGAGATTAGTTGTTTTGATTAGTTGTTGGGAGAAAACACTTCTGTGAACAGTCAAATTAAGTGAAATCTTTGTTTGGTGCACGGAGGAGGTGTCCAGCAAGTGTCCTGTATACTTTTAGCCTCAGGAAGGGGCTACAGACCATTCACCATTCTAGAGACCATTCAGTGCTTTTGGGAAGAGAGAGGCCTACTGTGGGCACATCAAGTGAGAGCACTGTGGCGACCGATTTTGCTAGGAATGGCATATATGTGCGGGTAACACTCTGGGCACGCTGGAGTTGTCCAGAAAAGAAGTGAGCTGCGGCTGTTAGAATAGTTCATATAGCCAGCTCATGCTGGCTCTTTCTATTGGGGCCTTTGTATCTTTTTGCTCACCAGCTGGCCAGGACACATCTGTAATTTAATGGGGATAGAGCAAGCAAAAGATTCTCAGCTGCAGCTGATAGTAAAAAACCTGTTGCTGCCAAAGCACTGAACTAGGGTGCACCACTAAGAACCTTACAATGCCCCTGTGCAGAGCAGGGGGTGACACTGGTCCATGCACCCAACATACATAGGAACCACCAGTTCAGCTAAGAAAAAATAAACGGGAGCACAATAGAGGGTCAGGCATAACAATGAATGATACAAATCCTGACCCCTTCTGACTTACTATCTTTAGGTAAACAGACTAGATACTACTGGAATCTGTTGGATCTAAAGATTCGTATGAGAGTAATGAAAGAAAATAATGTTGACTGGAATACTAGAAGAAACTGCTATAGCTGAAAACTTTCCAAAGCAACATTTGTTCAGACCAATAATAAGAACTCATTTTAAAATCCTTAAACCAATTTATTGCTGCTATAAACTATTATATTGGCAATACCTTGAATTTTTTATACTTGTATATAAAAATGACTTCTTTGCAACAAATTAAACTAGCTTGTCTACCTTCAGCAATGTGCCATTATACCAAAAGCAAACTGTATTTGGCAACCCAATTTTACAAAAGCACTATAAAAGGGCAGCATTTATTGTTAACTCTTTTTACATCTCTGCTTAAAGTAAAAAAAAAAAACAAACAAAATATAGAGTGCATAAAATGCTGTGATTTTTATCAGCAAATACCCCTCCAAACCCACTATTCAGAAAAGCATTTAAAATTATACAATGTGTTCCTAAGTATATGCACATGATTTACAATAAGCAGCATAAGAGACAGATTTTTTTTGTAGGCTTACTCTTCTTAATTACTGCATGTTCTTGAGCACAAGAAATTGATCCTAATTCTACCAGAGCCTTTGGCTACTACAAGGATGAGAGGTAATAAAAAAACATGAAAATCTAATACTAAACATGGATGAGATTCCTCTGCCCCCCTTCAAGGTACTTTGTCAAAAACTTAAACAGAAATATAACTGATTATTTTAGTGAAAATAAACCTTTTGCTCAGGAGTACCATCACAAGTACATCATAGAATTTCTTTGCTTCAGTGATAGCAGATACAGTAGTTTCTGGCTCTGTAATTGTAAGTGTAGGGGAAAAGTCATTCCCTGTCTCCTCTGGCCTGTATCTGTTTGCACCACTAGAACCCTGTGCACCATTCAAAACCCTTTTTATGCAGCATTTTCTCAAAGTGAGGAAAGATTCCTTACCTTCAAGCTCTAAACACCATTTTTACATCCAGGACATAAAATTCTTTTTCACATTTTTTTAAATAATAGCTTCATTAGTTTGGTCAATAACTAATGAAGACATTAAAAATAGTAATTAATGTAGCCCTGAATATCTGGATTTTAAAAAGCACCTTCCTAAAGAGGTGCTTAGTCATATTCTAAAAAGCATTAAAGCACTGATCTCCTGCTGAGTTGTATATGTGAAACGCATGGGTTTTTTTAAGTTATATACATGTCTTTAGAAACTGTAGTATCTGTATGGTTTCTTTCCAGAATACATCCTTCTGCAGTCCTTCACCACAGTTATAGTTCATTTAGTTTGCATATAACTGGGGGAAGCATCATTAAAAGAAGACGGATTGCTTCGTCTCTCTCTCATTGCTTGCTGGAAAAGTTCCTTGACCTATACAAGGGTAAGTATAGATATATTGGGCAGTGATGTCCTCAGTATAAATAATAGTGATTAGAATGTGGTTTAAAGAGCTATAGAATTTGGCCGTGCTGATTCAGGGTTTAAGAGTGTAATATGTCAGAGGACAGCTTGCACCTGGGTATCCTATCGGGGTGGAGAAGCATGGACTGCCGAGTGTCAATCCTGGTTTCTTCGTTTCTCAAGATTGCCCAAAAGTCATTCGGCAAGGACTTCATAAAGGGTGACATCTACAGACTGAGAGGGCACCGGGAAAGGGAAATAGATGTGTTCTGTACAGGGCCCTCTGTCTCTAGCAGTATCAGGAAGCATACTGTGCAGTTTTAGTTGAACTAGCAAAAAGAGAAAAAGAAACAGAATGTACAGAGCTCTTAAGTGCCTTTCTCTGAGTTATCATTTCATTTCCCGATGAAAAGCCCCCTTCCCAGACATCCTTGACACTCACATAATTTTGCAAAGTAATTTCTCAGCTCTTTCAATTCACCTACAGGGCCTATTTTGAGGAATTCAAAAAATTGCCCAATTTTGTTTTTCTCAAAGGTAAAAGTCAAGTAAGCTCCATTAATTTTAATGGACAATTTAGCAGTCTCAGGGTCTTTTACTGGCACTCAAATTCTGCCACCTTTCGGATGCAAAATATGAAAGTGAAAGTTCTTTTATTCTTTTGTAAATGAGACAAGTTCTACAATTTATACATGGAATGGGGGAATATAACTCCGGGACTCCTCTCTCAAAAACCTTTATGTACCAGAATGATTGCAGAATGTCATCATTTGTGTTTAATTTTCTTTTCCATTTTTTGGCTCCAAATAATAAATTGAACAATAATTTCTAACAAGCACGTACACTGAGAAAACTTACATATGGCAGTCAAACCACACTCCATATGAAGCTCCAAAATTATGTCACATTCAAGAATATGTTTCATTAAATAATTAAAAAATGCATCATTTTCTTAAGTTTTTCTCTCAAAGCCAATCTTTATTGTTTTCTAAACTTGCAGTCAATTTAAATTTGTACAATATTAAACGCTGGTGTATAAATTTCAGTTATTTAAAAAACAAAAAGAAATCTGCAAAGATATCATTAATAATTGTTTCACAATAATGAACACAAATTATTGTTTTTTTTCTATTCTGAAAATTCAAAGACTATCTTACCTTCCTGAAATAAGAGGATTATCTTTTAATTTTTTAAAAACTTCAGAAAACTATTTTGCTGGCCATGCAACACTGGAGCTCTCAGTTTTAAGGTGGGTAGTTTTGCAAATACACACATTGAAAAAGGAGAATAGTAAGAAGTCATTCCATAGTCTTCACTGATCAAGACAATCCTTGTTTTTTCCCCTTGTACATCGAGTCTGGCGTACAGTTTGCCATGAAATATGCCACTGTATTCTTCTGAATATATATCCCAGCACTGTTGCACCTTATGTGATCCATGCATAACTGACCTATCTTTAGGACAGTTTAATACCTATAACCCATGTTCTAAAAAGTATTCCTCCTTGACTTTTGAATATAACACTTTCCTCAATCATAAGCCACTGTGCTAGAATGCAGTTTCTTGCACTTGCCAGCAAAAACACATCTTAAAGAAATGTACGGGGAAGAGGAATCCTAATAGACTTTGGGGGGTGGGAGGGGGGCTGCTCATGCCCTCAAGCAGGCAAGCCCTACCGAAGCTCCAAAACATAACAAATGCTATCAGAAAGTTTAGTCACATGCTTCCCTCTAGCAAGTAGCAAAGGGAGCAAACTTTCATTTACTGAAGATACATTTGTTGTTCCAAAGCACCTGAAAAAATATTGCCACAACAAAAACCATGAATTTTCAAAAGAAAGATGTACAAATGATAGTCAAATGGCATACATGATATTTAAATTAGCTTCACTCTTTCTAATGCCAGATTCTATCTCCTTGTTTATGTAACAGACCTTGAACTCATTTTTCCAGTTAACTAATAGTTAAACCTGTTAATAGTTTATTAGCAAATCACTGTTGAAATAATTTATATATGATCTTACATGACCCTACATGATCCCAAAGCTGAACAGTTTAAGTTCTCTGGGATATCAAAACAAGTCTGCCCATACACAGAGCCTGGCAATTACTTATACTAACTGTACTGCAGAAATATTATTGTATAACATTTCTAAACTACTTTCATATCTATCTATTCACTTCTATACTGAGACAAAAAAAAAATTCATTGTCACCATGAAATTCCTCCTCTCCTAGGTGCACATTCGAACCCTGAAATCCCTGGTGTAATTTATTATTCACAGAAAAGTAGTAAAAAAAAAAAGCAATCCAAAAAGGGACTACAGTGATTAAAGGATTATACTGCTGTGCCCTGTAATGGCCTTTCCTTTATTAAATGGGCATACGTGTCACTAGTGTAGTAAATGTCATGATAGATTCACTCTGTACAGAGCTTTAATCTAATTCAGGGACAGATTATGTTTTCAGTCACCCAGGGTCACAACTCTCCACCAACTCCTCAACACATCTGTTGCTCCATGGCCTCTGGTTGTGTTCGATCAACTGAGACACAGTCATTTTCCTGATATTTCCACCATTTGACCTCAATGGAAGAAGTTGTAGATCTGAGTTACAGATCTACAGATCCTAATATTTTCCAAATTCTCCTTTTGCTTATGTCTTTTCCATCACTTTCCCTCTGCATAAAGGCTTCATATACCAAAAGCCAACCCGATTCAATTCCACTACCTAATGCTCAAATACATAAGACACAACATTTTATGTGAAAAGATGCATGTCCCTCCCGTATTTTGACCTACAACAGCTACTTGCCAGCTGGAAGGCCAAAACATTGCTCAAGAAGCAAGGCTCAACAAGCGATATTGAGTTTCATGTTGCTGCAGCTATACCCCTCTGAATACCTCAGCTAATTGAACAGTACTTTGGTGATTCGACAGCTCTGCAGTGCAGACATTGTCAGGGGCTGATATGACGAGCTACAGAATTTATATTATTATTGTGTAACTATTATGGCGGTATAAAGTTATAATTAACATTATAGTAAAATATATGAATATAATCTGATAGTATCTGTATTATTATATATTATGATTATTATTACGCGGGTTTGGGATCTGACCGGGCTCATGCTAGAAAGCTAACTGCGTTTCGCAGCACACAGCGGCCTGCACGCCGCCCCCACAGCCCCAACAGCCGGTGCGCGCGCGCCTGCCCGCCGCGCCTCTGCCACGTGACTCCAACGGCCCGCGGCGGGGGGAGGGGGAGGGGTGCCGGCCGGCGCGTCCATGGCAGCGCGGCCGCGGCCGCTTCCGCTTCCTGTGGCGAGGCGGCGGCAGGACCCGGCCGCGCTCAGGCCGCGCCGGGCGGCTCGGGGGGCTGCGCCCGCGCCGGGCGGGACGAGGGGGCGCCATGCGGGCGCCGTCGCCGCTGCTGCCCTGGCTGCTGGCGGGGCTGCTGCTGGCGGCGCGGTGCGGGGCGGCGGCGGGGGGTGCCTCCTCCCCGCGCCCCACGGCGACGGCGGGCGGCGCGGCGGCGGAGGCCACGCGGAGCAGCAGCAGCGGCGGCGGCGGCCGCCTGGCCGAGGTGTCGGCGCCGCCTGAGCAGGGCCAGCCCATGACGCAGCGCGCCCTGTCCGTGCTCGTGCTGGCCAGCGCCGCCCTCATCGTCTACTTCGTGATCCGGACCGTACGGTGAGGGCGGCCCCGGGGGCGGGCGGCCGGGGCGGGCTCGCAGCCGCGGGGCCGCGCGGCAGGGCCCGCCGGTGGCGCGGCGCGGCGGGCGGCGGCCTGCCCCGGCCCCTTCCCGGCCTCTCCGAAGCGGCATCACTTAGCCCGCTTGGATTTACCTCTGCACTCCTTACAGTTTACTCGCTTTTGCGAGCTCTTATCTCACTGTGCTGCTGAATTTGTCCATCGCCTGCAGTGAATTCTTTTTTTCAGTAAACATCTCTTTCTTTCCTCTTTTCTTAAGTAGAGGGCACTGAAAAAGCTTGCGCTACCAGTAAAGTTGCATTTACATTTCTCCTTGAAACTATCAATTGCATAACTCTGCATTTTTCATGCTCACAGTTACTTGTTATTAGTAACAATAAATGTTTGTCTCCTTGTTTTATTGTCTTTGTGGTTCTCCTGCAGTCCCTCATACTGTGAACCTTTTTTAGGCAGGGCCCAAATGTGCCATTATGCATAAGGTCTATGCATAAGACCTTAATGCTGTAAGGTCTCTGTGTACTTTTTGTAGTAGCTGGGATTACTGATGGTTTAGGTGACGAGTACCTTCATCACGCTGATTCCGGAAAGGTAGTGGAAAGCTGGTGCTCTGTATGGGGCACTTACTAAAACACACCATCTGAGTAAATGAGGATAGGCTGATTTTTCCAGAGCTCTTATAGCTCAGGCTCGAGTAATCTTAAATCTTATTTTCATTAGAATGCCTTTCCTGAATCCAGTCTTGAAACAAGGTTGGCGGTAGCATATCTTAAAGGACACTACACAATCTTTTGACCAAATGAAAACGGATAAGAGTACTTTTGGGAGTCCTATCAACTCCTGTCACGCCTAACTATGGAATTTTGAGTTCTGAGTAGTCTTATGCAAAAAGCCAGGAAAAAAAATAACTCATTGTAGAGACTGGGCAAAGAACATCTCATCTACTGCCATTATTATCTGGATAATTGGCAATTATTTGATAGTCTGTATTTGACACTAGGAAGGTTACTATGCTGCATTTGAAAATGGAGTGCTGTCTTCTAGGTGCTAATGTAGATAGGAAGGTTAAACCTCATAAATATGTTGTTCTAGAATTCTGTGATACTTTCATGAGATCCTGAACCTTTAATATGGATGCATTCTTATCATTTGGTTTCTACAGAGAAAATCAATTTTGTCTTGATGATGTGAATGTTTATGAATTGGAAGAAGAGAAACTGAACTTACATGGTTTACTGATTCTGTGAGGCAGATGAATATTTATATTCAAGGTTGTAGCAATGCACTTTTCTGTGATTAATATATCCTTCATCTCTGGGAAGAACACAAAGTTAGATTCAAGGTGATGCTTTGTTTGTGTATGTATATATAATTAAAAAAACCCTGATGCTTAAGTATCAGAGTTGTGTAAAAACTCTACTGTCTGAGAGCAGAAGCAACATATTTCCTTCACACTAATTCTGGTAAGCAGAATCCTAAACATGCGTAGGGTATATTTTGCCATGATATAAGCAGTCCCGTTTTACAGCAGAGAGAAGATTGTCCGAGGTCAAAGCCTGTGCAGTGTGAAAACTCAATACTGTTGAAATGTAGAGTAACTCAGCTCTTGAGCTACTAAGAGTGAACTTAATCTGCACTACTTGTTATCAGGCTATTTCTTCAAACAAATGTAATTCTCTTTAGAATTGTGTTAATTTGTTTATGAAGTTGTTCCTCAAAAACTTATTAACAGCTAATTGCAATTCTTTGTTTAAAGAGATATTTCCCTTTGTTTAAAGAGACGTTTCCCTTAGAGCTTCAGCAGAATTTCATACAAAATTGAGAAAACAAATACGTAGTTGCCATGAATGCTTTTAATTCAACTTTTTGAAGCCCTTTTGAACTTTTTTCAAACAAACTTTCTGAGTGAGCACACTACTCCACAGTGCTGGAAACTTGAATTTTTTTATTTTTATTTTTTAATTATGAAAAGAATGATGTTAAAGCATCCATTCCATTTTATGTGCCTTGTTAAGATTATGGACAATCAAGTAAGTAGTTTAACAGTTTACAGGATTAGATGATAAAACCCTGGTGCTTCAAACATTCACATGTTTAGTTTAAGTGTATGCATGATTGATTTTGTTAATGGTGCACAGAAATATTTACCAACTGGGTGCCAGACCGTTCTGGGTTTGATACAATTCTGAGAGCTGCACTTCATAAGTTTTTCTGGTTGGAAGTGCTTGTCTTAAACATTCAAGAGATCTATACTAAGCAGTGCCTATCACAAAGCTCTCTGTGTGCCCAGAGAGCTTTTGAAGAAATGTTTTGGTTTAAACCTTGAATGTTTGTAAAGCGTATTCACGAAGGTTCCTTTGTCAGGTAAAGGATGTTGGAAAAAAATTATTGAACGTTTATTTTCTTCTTTCACATCTTTTGTGTGATATTGAGCAAAAAAAATAAACACTTTCTACCTTTAAAAGGAAAACCCCCAAACTTGCACTTTTCTGTTTTTAGAAAGTAAGCTATTTAATTTTAAGGTTTTTTTTGCTATTGCTTATTTTTTCTTTTCTATTGCAGACCACTTGCCTTATTCCATGTTTGTGTAGAAGCACGTGTATGCACTTAGTTCTTCAGTCTTTTTGAGATGATGGGAAAGCACAAGTGTAGAAAATGGGATGAAATAGCTTTTTTCCTTTTAGAGAATTGTTTTAGTGTGTTACTTAATTTGGCATGCTAAGTAAGACATCCAAAATATGTTCCAGTCTGAATTGTGTGTCATGGTTGTAACTTAAAACAAATTTCTAGGAAGTTATTTATAATGCATTTTGGAGGGTAATCACTGAATTTCTTTAATGGGTATAAAACCTGTAGCTTGTGATTGCCTTCACAGAAGAAAGACTCAGTTAACTTTCAAGGAATAACTTTGAGAATACATTTCTTGTAATTGATTTAGTTCATGGTTCAGGAAAAATCTATTTATTAAAAATATGCATTAAGGGGGAATGTGAATTAGCTGTACCATATTTTGTAGCCCATGGAGTGAAAAAACTTCAGTATAGAAATTTCACTACGGTGGGTTGTCTCTGGGACAGTTAAACCTCAGTGCTCTCCCACAGACCCTTACCAAACTCTTAAATGATATAGTTGCTGAAATAAAAGCATTTCCCATAAGTTATCCTCCTGTAGGAAAGTAGTCTCTCTTTGGAACTGTTGATCAAAAATGTTAAGAGTTCCACTTTTTAGAAGGCATGTGGTGATCTGTAAGTAATATTTGTGTTTATATTAAAGTGACTGGAGAGCTACAGTTCCCTTAGCAAGATTTTGTTTAAAGTCTCTATGACTTGCACCAAGGTGGCTGCACCTAGACAAGTTGGGTAATGTCATATAGCTTATTTGTTCTCCTTCTGTGTAGGTGAAAATGACTACAGGAAGATGTCATTCTGTGATAACATTTCTTTTTAGGGCATGGAGGGCTTTAGCATTAAGATACATCTATGCTAAGGTTGCTGTCATCAATGAATATGTCATATATCACATGTCTACCTGTGTTTTGTGTTTCCTGGTCAATTTTTTATTTGCATAATTTAAGTAATTCTGTTAGATCAGTGCTATTTTACTTGTTGGTCGTCCTTTAACAAAAGGTACTGTTGATAATCCTCCTAGAGCAAGACTCGATTAACAACACTAATAAAGTATGACTTTATCCCAGCCTTTTTAACATTTGGTTCATTCCTTGAATTTGCATGGCAGGTTGTAGAATGAGGAACTCCTGAAGTTTTCAGAAAGCAGTTACAGTCTAGATCTAGGCGAACAGAACTAGCTTCACTGCCTGATTATTAGCATTAAAAAGCTATCATGTATGAGAAGAAAATGCATTCTCTTTTTGTTTGGCTAAGTTTTTCTCTAATGCATGCAGTGTTCTTCACTCTGTCACAGTCTAAGGAGGGAGTAGATTGTTGCAGGCTACACTTCTATCCTCCTTATTCAGGGTTTCCTTAAATGAAGGCAAATGGTCTGTGGAGGCTGCTTAAGATACACCAGCCTGTAAGCAGCCATTATCCCGCAAACCCTGTAACACTGTTCTGTACAGATAATACATGGAAAGGTTCTTAGAAAAATACTTCCCCCAATTACTGCACTAAGTAGATTTTCTGGACTGAATTAAGGACTAGCATTGCTGTGACCCTTTTACTTTTTATCAGATTGAGGTAAAAATCCTTTTGAACTGCATTCTGGCCTGAACAAAATTTGCCTCTTCTGACTGAAGTAGTGTTTGATACTGAAAATTCCCCAGTTTCATGAGATATAGATCAGTGTGTTGATGCACAAAACTCAATCAATGACTGGAAAAGATTTTGTCTTAAAATGAAAATTCCTTGACTTAAATCTACCTTATTCTCTTGCTTTCTATTTTTAATGATTCTCCTGCCACTATTTGGTGCGGACATTTTCAGCAGAGGTTTGTACTTCATGCATTAATGAGCATTCAGAAATCTTATGGTTATGTGATTGAGAATACATTTTTTTACAGGAAATTTTGGGGGTCTAAGCTAACATCTAACTGCCTAAGATGAGTGAGGATTTTGAAATTTCTGTCCAGGATCTCTTTTGGAACTGTACTCACCCCTCCCACTCCCCCTAAAGGCCACACCTTATTTAGACATATGTCTATTATAAACATCTCTGCTATCCTTTTAACTTTAGTCTTTTGACTAATCTGTAATTAAGAAGAAGTTTTCATATCGCTAGTAATTCTCTTATCAATTTCTCAAGAACATCATCTGAATCTAGAAATTTGGGACACTCCAGTGATGATAATTTTGCATTATTTGCAATATGGACTTTTGCTATCACTGACTTCAGGTTGTTCTCAACTCACAGTAGAACTTTCCTTTTCACTCCGTTATGGAAAATAGTAGTAAGTTCTCTAGTGAGATTGACAGAAATATTTTGACTATACAAATAGCATGAAATGCCTCTCCTTCATTTACTGTTATATTTGTGTTCAAAATAGTTTCCAGCCTGTTAGAATAGCCAAGAGTGCTTGTCCTAGTACTGATTGTGTAGCTCCTAATGTTAGTAAAAACAAAACAGCCCCCCCATATATATGAAACATAATTTTATTTTTAGTCACACTTTCTTCTTAGAGTTTCAAAGTTTTACTTGATACTTTGTAATATACAACTTCTTTTCTACTTTGAGGACTAAAGGCCAGATAAGAATAAATTGGAAGGAATTTGAGGTTGAATTGAAAGGTGAAATCTGTGTGTCTATCTCTGTCTGATTAGCCTTAGCTTTTAACAATAAGGTTAGGTGCTTTGAGTTCTGCTGCAGCGCATGCCTGGCAGTCGTAGCCTTTTGGCAAGCAGTTGTAGCTGCCTCCAATCAGGGTTGAGGGTGGAGGAAATGAACATGATGTTTTCTTTCTATACTATCTGAAGCTGGAAAACTTTGAGGAGAGGCTTGGATTTTATATCCTGCTCCATCTTAAAGCAGTTAACTATGTTTCTCAGTTCCAGAAGGAGATCTTATTTACTGGGGTAAATGCTGTTGTGTGTCCTTTTGAGGTGGCATTGGTTTATAAAGGTGGATGCTTCTCCTGGTCACACGTGAAAAGGAAGAATCCTTTAAGAACAGACAGAATTCAGGACAGAATCTGAAGCTGTGAATTGAAATCTCGTATTGGTATCTCTTATAAGGTGGTTAAAGCTGTGCCTCAGTGTGGGGCAGAGGGGTGATTTTACATAGTCCTCCTTTTGGTTCTTAGCTTTGAAGTATCCAGTGTTCAAGTTCTTGAATGTTGTGAATACCTTTCTTAGGCACCTAGCTTGGGTTTGTAAATTCTGCTCCTGGAGTTTCTAAAAGTAAGTTTTACAATTACCAGTGTTTCAGTGAATTTAGCCCTAAAAGCCTAGCAAACAGTTGTTTTTTAAAATAACTTGTATTTTTTTTCAGTCTCATAGCTTTCACGTAGCTGCTGTTAGTTCTAAGTATACACTAGCTATAAGTGACTCTACTAAGCTTTTTGTAGAACAGACGCCTTTGCATGCTGCCTTGGTGATTTGAGTTCCTGATCCTCAAAGACTCGAGCAATGCATGTTTGTTGCATATAGAAGTAGTTCTGCGAAGCCACATGGATCTGCTCAGTGTGCATGGAGCTTATGTGGGACCAAAGCCCAAACAGAGAAGCTGCAGAATGTAGTAAGAAAAGCAGATGCAAACAAACTGATCTGTGATAAGCACTGCATCTTAATCTTAAAAACATAAATCACTTCATCTTCCTTCTACAATAATACTGACTCTACAAGTTTGTTCTTTTTCCAAAGTGTGGAAAAATCCTTCTACAACTGAGGACATGAGGTTGAGTATGGCAAGGTAAATAGCCAAGAAATAGATATATGAATTTTAGTTTTTGAAGTTAGGAAACTGACCTCTATTGGTTTCTTGATTGCAGTAGCAGTGACCTTGATGAACCCTGAGTATCTGCTGGATGCCATTAGTTTTTTCTTCATCGTGACTTTGTCTGAAAAAGCTTATTTTGCCCATGTGTGTTGTTTTTTTGGGGGGGGGGGAGGGGGAAGATTTGTTCTGTTTCACACTTCAGGTCAGACTTTTAAATAAGTTGACACAGAGTGTAAGAGCACATTCATAGACAAGCAATGCTATTAATACAAGATATTTATTACTCATTTATCTACAAAAGAGATCTGGGTTTTGCATATTTGGTGCTGCACATGTTACTACTATTGCTATTTACTGTATGGATGGTTTGACTCAATTGCAAGTAATGAAACTTTTTATTATTACTTGTGAAGCCTTTTATGGGTATAAAGTTAAAACATGACAGCAATGGCTTGTTGGCTGTTCAATTTCTGTATCTGATGCACATTGCTTCTTCTGTAGAGAAGCATAAAACATCTAGAGAAGATGTAAAAATAGTTTTCCTCATTCTCTAGGACCTCCAGCAAGTATGCTCTTATATATTTGCTTACCTGGCATTTGTGTTTATCTAGCAAGTGCCTATATAGCCTTTTTGTATTCACTGCAGTAATACTGTATAAAATTGCACGTGACATTTTTGTTGGCCTCAATCATTTCTTGTAAATTCTTGACCTCTTAATTTCACCAAACTAAGGGTGCACACTTTACATGCTGACCGTATATTTTTTTTTAAAATTAGGGTATCAATGTATTTGTATTTTAAGGAACAGTTTTCTTACATTATTGGAATAGAAAGTAACTGAGAATTTATAGAACTTAAATGTTTTAAAATATGTTTCAGGCTCAGAAGACGAAACAGAAAGACCCGAAGATATGGAGTTTTGGATACAAACATAGAAAACATGGAGTTGACTCCATTAGAACAAGATGATGAAGATGATGATACAACACTATTTGATGCCAATCATCCTCGAAGGTTTGTATATAGAAGCTGAATGTACTTCTAGTAATAGAAGTGAAGGAGTGTGGATGAGGAGCAGTTTCACTGAGAATGCTCACTACTGTGTTCCATATGCGTGTAGTTGGAGAAGGGCTGTCAAGATCACTTGAATTTTAAATGGGCAAGAATTTAGTGGGCAAGAAGATAAACTTAGTACTTCAGCTACTCTTGATCTACTGCAGAGCACCATTTTTCTTCAGCATGTGAGTCCCAGAGACATGGAGAGGAAGGTAGGATATTTTTGTTATAAATATGGTGTCATTGCTGAAGCTTGTCTTCAAGTCCACTGCTAGTTTTTACATTTCTTGTATTCCTTTCCTTCTTGGAGGCTCCTCAGTTCTTCCTGTGCATTCTCTCCTACCGTTTCCACTTCCAGCAACTTCGTTCCACTTTCTTTGCTAAATAATCAGTAGTTGATAATGATCCTGCACTAAGTTTTAGATTTGGTATTGCTACACAGAATGGTTCATATTTTTTAGTCACACTCTGAAACTATCCAGATACAGAAAAAATTTGTTATGTTGTCTTGCACTTAAATATTGTGATCTGTGTTTTAAAAAAAAAATCTTAGAAACCTATTTTTTGCAGATGTGAAGATTTTAAACTTTTTAATGTTAGGTTTCTTATGTGTAGATAAGCTGTCAAGTTTAAATGCGTCTTTCTTCGTAAATTCTGAACTTTCTTCTGTTCAAAAACTCTTTGAATTGAGACAAGATGCTTTTTAACCCTTGTCAGCTCCTCTGGGACATGGGATTGCAATTCAAACTTAATAAAAATAAGTTTTCCTAATTGGGTAATTCCATCAGGCTGCACATATAGAGATACTAAACCTGGTAGCAGAATTGTGAAAATGCTGAGTACTACCAAATACCAGAAGAGATAAAATGATTAATCTTTATTTTGCTGGTCACAGTTGGCAAGTGACTCAACACTTCTTACTGTGAAATTGAATTAAACTCTTGGAGAAACAATTCAGCAAATGCAATGCATGGTGCCCCGAATGAATTAAAAGTAATGGAGTCATAAGTCAGGCTGTTTTGCTCTTTATCAAAAAACGGCTGTTGGATGGCATTCTGGAACTTGAAGTGAAAGGTTCATTTTCTCTTATATTTGTCTCCTTAGAGGGAAATTTTTTAGATAGAAATTTTTTCTTACTCAGTTACTCAAGTCTGTGAGTATTTATATGTCCAAAGTTATTTTTTCCTTAATTTCTCCCCTATACATTAAAAGAAGATAGCTGAAATATCGCCACTTCTGCATATTGGAGAGTCCTGTGGCTTTTATGGTTGCCTTCTGGCAATAATATTGTTTCAGTATAAATGATAAAGATCATGTAATAGGTAATTGCCATGGTATATCCAGGAATTCCCTTGATGTCTTTTTTTTGGATGTCATTCTCTTAACTTCTCTCTTGTAACACAACATACTTAAACTTTGAGGTATTTGATGACCAGATAGTATGATACTTCCTTCTAAATCTATAGTTACAGGATTATCAAGCAACTCTTACCCTATGAATGAACACGGTAACATAATTTGTCCTCATTAACATTTAACACAATTAACAATATTGTATTCATGTTAGAAAGGCTTCTTAATGCTCTTGTATGCTTATTTGGAGATTAAACAAGCTTGTATTTGATATTAAGCCTCAAGGAGCAATATGGCTAATATTGCTGTTCAGCAGTATTTTATCTAAAGGATGCTATAGCATTAGCAGATTAAATAGGTATGTATATGCAGTATGTCTTCCAATGCAATAAGTAGTATAACAGTCTCTTATGAATTTACATAGGTATTTTAGTTTGTTTTGGCTGCTTTTTACTTTTAGTTTACCTATTTTGGAGATTTGGGGGGATTATATTAAGCTTTCAGATACTGGTATGATAACATGTCCTGCTGCCACATCTTTTACCTTAGGTTGCTATCTAAACTTAATTCACATTTTACAGATAAATCTAAAATCCATAGCTTGAAGCATATTGTGTGTTAAGATAAACAGTCTTGTACTTTTTGTACTTTACTAACTACCAGAAGAGCCCCAAACAGTTGGTCATTGCATCTGTTTCTTTTAACTTCCTCTTTTAACTTCTCCTAAACTAGAAGCAGGGAAGACCCTATAGGGAAAGGTCACCAAAATAATATCAGAGGTTTTCAGATGAGCAAATTTCTTGATATGTGTGTTTTTCCCTTTATGCTTCTAAACACTTCTATTTGAGGGGGAGAATTTACTTTAATGAAAGTAATTTATTGTAGAAGTATCTAACATGTATCTAGTATTACTGCATTTGGCAATAGGTCATGTCACATCATTTGTGGTGTGAAAAGCATTTTCCCCTAAAAAAAAAAAAAAACCCTTCTAAATTGCTTTTAAAAAAAAGCAATCAGAGTCATATACTATGGTCATATCACAGCTTATGATGCAGCTAAACCGTGTAAAGCAGATACTGTTCTTACCTGCTTTATGTACTTTAGTTACTTGGGTATTTCATTCTTGTCCCTGATGGGATGAATGAGGAGGAAATGAAAGTGGAAACACTAAGGATAGAAGCATGGTTTAGACTGAGGTGTTTTGTTTTTATTTTATTTTTCCCATTTTGCTGCACAGAACATGTCCAGGGGTGATGCTGGGGTGTGTATATAAATATATATATATATATGCATCATTAACTGCTCAAAACAAAAAAGCTGTAGAATGCAAAACCAAAAGAAACAAACCTGACAGCTTCTAAAATCTAAACAGGACTGCACCAAAGATCCTTACTATTATGCTTATGTATTTTATTTCCCCTTCAAAATTATCTTGGAAACTCATTGTCAAGGGAGTGACTAGAAGCTGATGCTTATCTCATAGGTTGTCTTATGGTTTGCCCTACTTTCTGTGCCAGTACAGATTTTGTCGAACTGTGTCCTAATTTAATGTTTTTGCCACTACACTTTGTTTTTTGGTTCTTTGTTGAAATTCATTTGTTTTATGTTTAAGAAATTAACTTGCATTAAAGCCAACTCTTTACAGTGACAGACAGCAGACTTTGAACTGCACTTGCCCTCAGTTGTGATATCTAACAAAATTTTCACATTATGATGTAATGTTATAGTTTGAAAAAACTCTCCTGTTTTCAAAATAATCAGCCTCTCTTTAAATTTAAGTACTACAGGGAATCATCATTTAATTTAGCTATACCAAACAATGTGGAAATATTTGAGAGAAAATTGTCGATCCAGTCTTTTTCAAAAATAGTCGTCTAGAATGCCATATAGGATAAGTAGTTCAAGTACATTAGCAGTGTTTCATTTGTCTGATGATACAGCTGCTGTCAGATAAATCAAGCATTTATGTTAATGGATACTAAAGTGTGTTAATAAGGAACTGTATCTTTTTGTTGAAAGAGTTTTTTCTAAGTATGTTGTATTTAATTAAAAAAAAAATTATCTGTTTCAGCTAGTGAAACAAAACCTGGTATATTGGTCTGAGTCATAGCCCTGAAAAAGTGTGTATGGGGGCGGGGGGGGAGTGGAATATAGTTTTTGAACACGTTATGCCCTGGAGTAAATATATAAATTGATGTAACCTATAGCATAGGCGTACCTTTACTTCTGACTTGTGGGGCTGTGAAAAGGCCCAAGGTTTCATGTATTGACTTGCAGAAGAGCTGATAATGTCAACTTCTGAGTTGAACTCTGCAAGAACAGGAATTGTATCAGAGGACCTAACCACACTTTCTCTCGGCAAATGTTTCTGTTAACTTGTTGAGGGAAGCTGACTAAGCAGAACAGAAGATCTTCAGAAGAGAATAACCATAATAATAGAGAAAGAAAATGTTACTGTTTCAGGATAGCTCAAAAAGTGCTTAAGTGATCAAAATCATTATTTTGGTAGTAGGAGCTTGAGAAAATAAGTACTTCCAGTTATGTTTAATCAATAAGAAAAAGTGAATGTACTCTATGTATAGTGAGAGCTTGCTATGTTCTCCTGTATAGGGAGAAGCTCCCAATTTTACAAGTTAATTTTTATCTTGAAACAGTGTTTTTGTGTATGAGAAAAACAGTGTGGGATAATATGAGTCTTTCACACAGACATCTGGGTGAACTGCTGGCTGAAATGCTGTCCAAACCCTAAACAGTGATAGCACAGAGAGAGAAGTTTGAAAACTAGTATAAAGTACTTTAAAAAGAAATTTAAAAATTATAATTGGATATGTATTTTTCCCCATTAATTTCTTCCCCATGTTGTAACTAAATCTTTTGCAAATCCACCCTTTTAGTTATCTGCATTAAAGCTCAATAATCTGTCTTCATATTACTGCCCAGCCAGAATGACCAAAGGGAGTACAAAATGCATAAGGACTCAGACATGCTGAGGACGAGTTGGTGATAATGATGCTCGGATATTCTCAGTAGATGTCATTAAGCTTTGTCCTGATGTTTGCAAAGATTCAGAGCCGTTTTTAAGGTAGCATAAATATGCAGTCAGGCTTAGAGCAACTAATCGGAGAAATAGCAAGAGGGTCCTTGGTTATTGAGTTCAGTCCCTTGCTGTCATAGGCAACCAATGTTGCAATTTTGTTTAACTACAGTCAAGAATGAGCTTATTCAGTTCGTAAGTTTGTTGCCTTCATTACTCCTAATGGAAGGCATTTAAAAAACTAGCCACCAGTCACAGAAAATTAGGCTTCTAATCTACATGTTCTGGTCAGTTTATATGCATTTGTTACGCATAACAAATTATATAAGCATTGTTATATATACTAATAGTTGTCTTTTTTCCTTCTTTCTCTATGACCTGTTTATATACTGAGTAGTATCTACTCTGCTTTCCCTTTTTCTGACTTAACCAAGATCTTTATTTAAGGTGATAACTGTATGGCACTATGTTAGAGATTTCTGTAGGCTAACTTTGAGTTAGTTGCAAAGTCTATATGACTCTTTACAAGGCTGGGCAGAGACATTGGCTTCTTTCCTAAAATCAGTATAGCAGTATCAGTATATTGTTGTACTGATACGGTTATTACTCCCAGTTTTGTTACCGTTTCTTTCAGAGCTCTGTGAAAAATCTCCAGTGTCCTCTGCTGTAATACAGATGTGACTTAAGTGTCCCCTCATTGTCCTCATCATCCATGTAGCTATTCTCTGTGCTTCTTTTCAGTTTGAGGCATCTTACTTGAATATGATCGTTGCCCAGTAACATATTACTACATATCTAAGTTTTAAATTCAAATCTTTGGTTTTCCACCATGCAGTATGGCCTACATATTAGTTGAGGTAGAGTATCCTGAGATGGCATCTTTATTTTTCAAAGTGTTCTTATATTGAAAATTTATAGTCCTCATTAGATCACTACATGTGCTCAGTATTTACTGTACGGCAAGGCATGAGGTAAAGCATATATTCTGTGCAACTTGGTGTTTGTGATAGCATTCCAGTCATGTAATGACACCAAAGCTTGAATAGGAACTCAGGAGCTTTGAAGTTCATTGGGCTTTAATCTTTTCATTGTTCTTATAGTTTGTACATCTTATATATTTGGATTTAAAAAGTAAAAAAAAAAAAAAAAAAATTCATGGGATTAGAACTCTAAATTAAACTTTTATTTTACTGCACATAACGTATCTATTCCCTATCTAACCTCTCTACTTCAAAAATATATCCAGCGTGGAAACCATTTTTGAAAGTACTTGCACACACTTGCTCTCTCTCTATCTCTCTCTCTGTCTCTCTCTCTCTCTCGGGGGGGAGGGTGGTCTAAATGAATGCTGTTTTATGACAATTTGCCTCACTTCATTAATATCATAACTACAATTTTACACAGGTGACTTGAATGAACAATAAAATGTTGTGCCTCTGCTTTTTTGTCTTAAACTTTGGTCTTTAAAAGTGTGTACTAAAGTTTCACTTGAAACAGGACATTTCAGATTATTGCATGTGTTTCTTCTGTTGCAGATAAGTATGTGCCTTTCAGTAAAAGAACTTAATCGTGAAACCAGAGAAAGAGACTGCTTCATAGGAGGAATAAGAACCAAAATAGCAAGAGTGTATGGAAATTGGGGGAATAATTTAAATGGTGTATATTATGGCATCCTTAATTTGTTGCAATAAATACTGTACCAATTTGTTGTACCTTTTTGTATATATATAGAATTCTAAATGTAAAGCCTAAGGAGCAAGTGTGCACTAAAATCAAAACCTATTTGGAAGTGAGGTTACTTCTAAAACAGGGTATTTTTTGCTTGTTCTAAATCTTGTATGCCATAACTGTGGTATACACTTTTTTTCTACAGTAACCTGGAATGTTAACTAACTTTTTGCTGATGTAAAATTGTAAGTAAACATAAGTAGCATAGCCTCTGTGAACTTTTCAGTATTGTTGGAACTTGATTTTAGTTGAGGAGATGCTTTACCCTTTACAAACAAAAAGCCAGACTACTGCCTTTTGTGTTAAGATTTTTTTTAAACTAAATTAACATGTTGTATGTAAACTAAGTGTACAAATAAAAATGTTTACAATGTTCCTAGTATTTAGCGTCATACTTCAACCCTTTATAGATATTAAGGATATGACTGATATGATCTTGTTGCACACAGTAATGCAGCACATTTGTGCTGTTAAAATTATTGATTACAACCATAAAGTCAGTTAAGTTCTGAGGGCCATATTCAACTGGCGTGAGCAGATGTTGCTCCACTCACTCCAGGGCACTACTGGTGTATGCCACGTGGTGTCAGTGTTCAGTCCTGTGGTCAGTGTAGAGCTCAAGCCTTCATGTAAGCTTGTTTACTCTTATACTCTAAAATGTAGAACAAATAATACATCTCTGCCATCACTCGAAAATGAAAAAGTGACATCAAAAGCAGCTGTTAATGTGAAATGTGTGATTAAAATTTATGTTAATGCAGTTGCCATCCAGCAGTTATGTTTTTTAGCTAGTGCCATAAAACTTAAGAATTTGTAAGACCAAAAGTTTTGGGGTATTTTTTGTTTGTTTGTTTTTAAACTGTATCATCGTTTCCACAGGAGTCCTGCTAATGCAGATTAAATGTTCAAATTCTAGTTGACTAATATTATTTCAGAGATGTATTAATTCTGTGTAGATATATAGTATCAAGGTATAGACTTGCTAGCAGTATTGGTGGGGCTGACTGTTTCCTGAAAGTTCCTGTGATATGGGATATGGGGGAGGAGGGTTATTTTCCCCAAGTCTTCAGTCCTCTCTTACTGTTTGTGACCAGAGTAGGAATGCCTTATTTCTCACTGAGGCCATTTCTACAATGACAGGTAGTCTGCTGTAAAGACATTTTTAACCCTATATCGGTTGCTAAATACCTGTAGTTACCCTATGCCATTACTAAAACATACTCACTTTGCTGTAGTAAAAGTTCAGCTGAAGTCTGAAGTTCTTTTGAATTCAGCCAATGCCAAACCAGCCTCCCAAGGTAACATTCATCTACAGTTTGCCCATGTGCTGCACACTGCTGGGAAATGTATTATCTCTGCAGGAAAGCCAAGACTTTATTTTTACTTCCTCCCCATTTTTAAAAAGAAAACAAAGAAAAAGACAACTCATTCTCAGAGAGGTTTAGCTGAGGAATCTAGAAATATTGTCAAGAATACCCATGGTTAGACTCCAGATGAGAAAGCAATGAAAAGATTATATAATAGAAGGGAAAGCATGTTGCCCCCCCATCTAAGGACAGCTGTCAATGTTTAAAGGTAAGCATAGACTTTCTTAAGACTTTTTCTGGCTAGATGGCACATATTAACCCTAGTAATAAAGAGCTTGTCCTCTGACTTCCTAGAGTTAGCTGTTATAATCCTGTAGAATCTTTTTAGAGTTTAAGCTGAATGCATCCCGAGGAGCTGTTATGCGTACTAATGATAAATACTTGAGCTGTTTATTATGCACGTAGAAAGGCAGATGCTCATGCATCTCCTGCAAGCAAATCTAGAGATTTTCCTATAGGAAAAACAAAATAGAACAGATTACTTATATTTTGAAGCAGGGTACATCTGTGAAAAAAAAACTAAAATTTTCCCAAAAGTATGTACTACTTGTGTTGGTACGTCCAAAATTATGAGGATCTATTTTCTAGAATGAGTGGCTATAAGCAAGTCATCCAATTGGTGCTAAGTTGAAACAATTTTGTTCTCTGATATGCCTGATACTATGTGATTCATGGTGCAAACTTTCTCAGCATTGCCCAGAGCATATCCAATTCAGTAACTGAATTGTCTCTGATTGCTTTTGCAGACATAAAATTTGTCAAAGATGTTAGTGTTATCCCTCTCATGTTCTTAACTTTTGGAAATCTGCTCTCAACTGTGTTCAGCTTCTGTTGATGTATGCAACAGTATCAGCGATGATTCCAGTTGTCGCTGAAAAATGTTCTCATGGTAGCCTAACAGTTAAATTCTTTCAAAAAATTGGGGCTGTTTTGGGGAGGATCCCAAAGGCCAGTAACTGAGCTATACATAAATTGGATTAATATTTATATCAAGTGTATTTTATATCAAATTGCGAAGCAATAAATAAAGGCAATTAACTATGAAATGTGTAATTGAGTAGCCACATATGGAAAGCTTTATTCCCTTTTGAGTCAAGAAGTTAATAGCCTGGTGAAATATGGGATCCAATCTGCTGTAATAATGCTTACATCTTTAAAGATGCGAGGTAGCCCAGATTTAATGGGAAGTAAGTTGCAGGTGGTAGACTTACTTGATGACTTGAGTTTCTGGGGAGAGAAACTGAGTGTGGGTAAAATGCTCGGAAGACTCCAGGGAAAAGGCTGGTAAAAGATGACTTTACAAACTTTACCGTGTTAGAGCTACCAGGGAATATTTATTATTGTTTCGGTGTTCTGCGGATTTTTTTTCCTTTCCTCATAAATGAAATTTGAGACATAACATGTACAGGAGTACATAGTTCCTGACCAAATCTCAACAAATTAGTTCAGTGCATCTAAAGGATAATGGAGTATATACCCTCAGAAACTTTGAACTGATTTGGGAGTGAGAATTCCATGGGTCAGAAAACAGCCAGGAAAGCACTCTAATATACATGCTGACTGAAAGCATGCCTGACTCTCAGGAGAGGGGCTGAGCTGCTTCTTAGGTTTAGCATAGACTGCTACTTATTGCAGACTTCTTGTCATGCTACTGCTGATGCTGGTGTTAGAAGTTGCTAAATGCTAAACCACTGCAAAAGTGACCCAGCTCTCTCCAGAGTTCTGTGCTCTGATCTGACTCTTGCCTGATTTCCCCCTCCATCCATAATTGTTCAAGGGGGTTGCAATCTGTTTCCATCTTGAAGCATTCTGATTTTAATGCACAGTAAAATGAGAAGATTTCTTAAAGATACTGTCAGGATGGATTGTTGAGTTCAAGATTTGGTTTTATTGGCAGATACAAATGAGATTCTTAAATCATGGTATTTTTTGAGTCTGTGTTTTCATGCACTCTCCAATGTGATGGAAACAGTATTTTTGTAGATGGTATCAGCCAAAATCTTCAGAATAGCAGGTGCTTATAGCAGTGTGCTTTGCACAATGTATGGCTAGGACAAAGTCTCAGGTCAAATCCAAAATTTATGCCAAAGATCATTTTGAACTGTTATTTCAACTAGGCATTTTGTTTATTGATCTTCTTTCCTAAGTCTCATTCTCTTTAACAGAAACAGGTTCATTCATTGCTGTTTCAGAAAGCCAAGTCCCTAAAGATAAAAAATGAAATAATACACAGTCATCCAAGGTTTTCACCTTTTATATATGCATACCTGTGTGTGTGTGTGTATATATATACACATACGTGTATATACTTATATATGTGAAGTGTCAGTTCAATAGATAGCCAACTGGATCATGCCTTGTACAAATAATTGCTCATTTCTAATCAACAAACTCTTTGCTGCTTCAAAAGCTTCTTATTTTTTTAAGTTGCTATAGGTAAATGGATCTTACGAGGATTTTTTATGAAACTCCTAGTTTTAGGCTTTTTAGACTGGCACAGACTTTTGCAAGAGAATACTTCATTCAGAAGCCCTTATGCCACAAATGTTTTGGAACCTGGAGAGCCCTGAGGGGAAGTGCAATATGTTTGCCCTAATCTTACTCTCTTGAACCTGCTTTGGCCACTGTCCAAGAGAAGATACTCAGACCAAATATAGCTGTTCTTATTGATTCTGATGAAGAGTCCAAAGGTCCCACATCATTCCAAACACAGAAAACAGCTTACGATGGCATACGTTAAACCTACTGATCCAAAGAAGAGCAAACATACATATGTATGTTGTTGTAATGCCTCTGAATACTCTTCTTGAACTTTCAAGGATGAAGATTATTTAGGTAAGTTGAGAGAAATCTAGTTCAAAGCTTAACTATCCCTTCTAGTAGGTTGGTATTCCATTTTTTTTCTTGATGTCTAATCTAAATCTTCTTTTTAGTAGTGTTAAGCCTATTAGACTTTAGCTTTAGTGAATGCTGGAAAGAGCTTAGCTCTCTTGCAACTCTGCCATGTCTTTTCTAAACAAAGCACCCTCAATTCTTTCCTGGTAGACTTATGTTGTAGGTATGTAATCCATTTCATTCTTTTCTTCTGGAAATGAACCAGCTGATTCACAGGCTACATGAACTGCAGTGTCCAAAAGTGAATACAGTATATGCTGTCTATGAGACAGCAATATTAAAAAGTATGTGTGTAATATCAATGTACCTATACTGTTGGAATTTATTAGAAGAACTGAAGAGGAATAAGATATCTGCACACTTTGTTCTTTCTGAGTGGTAGGTAGCACAAGGTAAAAGGCATGTGATCTACCCCAAGAGCATTGCGCTGAAAGTCTTTAATCAAGGTGTGCTTAAGTGGGAAAAGTATATAGCTTTGGAACTTTTATTGTTTAATAATATTTATTAAATATTATTATGTATTGTATCTGGGGTTATGGCAATGCTGGACCATGCAAAGAAATCAAGCTAGGAGTGAGCCAACTTAAATACTGAGAGCAGCTCACCTGCATCAGCTCAGTGCTCTATCTGGCCTAACGTGCACTGTTTCTTATCTAAATCAGCATGTTCAGTTAGATCCAATATCTCTGTGATGCATTGCTTCATGCCATGTAGGGTGAGTTTTCAGACAACAGTAATTACTGAAGAATAAGTAACTGGTTTTTTCTGGTGCAGCAACACTTGGCCTTAATCACTTAGGCATCTTGCTTGAGTGCAGTATGCATGTTTGCTGAATCTTTCTGCATCAGTTCTCATCTGTCAAAAAATTAACAGGTTGACATTTGCCTGTAGGCAGAGTTCTTGCCCAGAGGAGATGGAAGGAGGCAATCAGGACTCTTAGTTATTGGTAGCTCACTGATTGGAGGCTTAAGCATAATCTCACTGATTTGCATTTGATTCATTTTCTGAATTTTACAACTATAAGAGATAAAACCTTTTTCCTTCCTCCACTACCCCAAATGAAAGAAAACATGCTAGTCAGTGTATTTTCCACTTCTGTATGTTCTTTCTGAATAACTGTTTATTGGTTTGGGGCCTTAGATTTTATAGCAGCATCAGAACCATCCAACAATAGAAACTAAATATGCAGAAAATAGTGTCTTAAAATTAAATATGAATAGTTAAAAGTATGTCTACACAGGAGGCTGGAGCTTTCTTAAACCCAAGCTAGGACATGACAGCATTAGGAGGAGATGCTATTCATTCCTAGAGCAGGAATGATTGCAGGGCTTATTTGCTTGAGCAAAACGTTCAAGCAAAGGCTTCTGGTGCTTCTGGTTCCAGTGTTACACGGTCTCCGCTAACATGATACAGAAATACCTTAGTTCTAGTGTGCAGTATAGATTTTTATCTAAGATGTCTATAGTCTTCTGGATGTAAAGAGCACAGCCTGAATAAAATTTTAATTGATTATCTTGACAGCTATAGTTGTTGCCTTATCTAATGAAAAAATCCATAAATTCACTTGTTTAGATGTATGTTTAAAGAAAATGAAAGCTAAAGTAGGATATATGCAAAGAAATTGATTAATTTTAAAATCTGTTTATTTTGCTATTTGAATATGAATTACTTTGTTTTGAGTGCAGATGCATCTGTCTTTAGTCCCTATGAAGATATTTTCCTCAGTTTATAACACTGTGGGTACTGTGCTGCCCTTTTGCATGACTGGATACCATATAAAAGTGTGAACATAATTGTTTGTAACATATTGTATTTTTTAGATGAAATTAAAAATTCCGGGTATTATATTTAGTTCTGTCTTCCTTCTCAAACCATAAAAAGACCAAAATTCTGATTAAAAAATGCAGGACCTAAAGGCTGTTTTTATTTCTGTTTCAAAGTCTGGGACTTCAGCTGCATGGTTCTTCTGGAAAAAGAAAATTTTAGGACTGAAGATTCAGGCCACCTACTCAGGTAACATTGCAGTTGTCACTGTTCTGTCAACTCAGTTGTGCTTTGAGTACAAGGGGTGTTATCAGGCTCTGTAGTAAAGCCATTCTGCTCAATACTTATGCCAAAGCACGAGACTTGCTTCGAATACAAAATTTTAGAGCTACATGTGTTGAAACATTTGGGATTACCTTTTGTTTCTTTTCTCACAGCAAACACACAAGTTCAGTTTTGGCTAGCATACATGCTGTTCTCTAGTGAGCACACACTCTGTACATGTTTAGCTCTTGACCAACAGGACTAATGTTGGTTAACAATTGACACTTACCACTTACTTACTTGCACTTACTGCCCCAGCAACCAGGCTCCAGTACCCAAGATGTTATTTGATCCGAGGAAGATGTCATAGAAATGAAAAATGTATGCTACAACTTTGCTGACTTGGCTATTTATTTCCTGATTACTTGTGCCAGCTTAAAGTCTGAAAAACAGACTACTGAAGAAAACATACAGCAAGACCAAAGATGACTTTTACAGGCGGTTGGTGGCTATGGAGGGAAGACAGCAATTTCTTTTGTTTCATGCACAAGGTCCTGAAATACTGAAGGAAAGCCAACATTCAGCCCATGTTTCTAATGGGAGAAGTGGTATTTTGTTATGAACAACAATGAAAAGAGCAAGACTCACAGGCTTTTATCCCAAGAACAATTCTGGAGAATGTCACTGATTTATCTGGCACTGCCATATGGCTGCAGGTATCCTCTCACCACTGACAGAGTGTGCATCCACTGAGGTCTCCACCAACCAGAGCAACATGTCCAGGCTACTGAATTAACCGCCCAATAGCAGTGAAAATGTTCCTTCCAGGAAGGAACTAGCTATTGCACTGTACTGTTAGCTCCTTGACCGAGCTGGCTGATAACCCAGAACTCGTTTTCTTGGCACCTGTCTGTTGTCATCCATCATGGACTTTTCTTCAGCAGCAGCTCCCAAACTGGGTCTCTAGTCAGTTCAAGCTTCCTCTTCCTTATCAGCCCAACACTGAAGAAACACTTCTGTTCCCCCTCCCCCCAAGTCACTGGGCCAGTACAACCCGACAGCGGATGCCTCCAGTCATGTACTGAAGCTGCTGTGAAGAACTTCCCCTTAGCAGCAGGCAAGCTCCTTGAGTTGACCCTAGTAACACGAGAGGGAGGCACCATTCCCTGGATAAACAACTATGACCAGAATACTGATTACTTATCCTTGGGTGTGGGATGGCCATGATGCAGTACCACCAACATATTTCTTCCCCATTTATTGCAAATTTATATACACTTTTAGCACTTGACAAGCAACAATGTAGCTACACGTTACAACATATGTCTGATTTTAGTCTTGGAAAGGCCCTAAGTCCTATGCTTCACTCTTTGTATGGGTTTTAAATGTGACCCTGACAGGTCATGTCCTTCCATGATGGTAATCTCTGTCCAATTTGCGGACAGCTTTTCAAAGAAGAGAGGGTACTTCCAAGTCACTTAGAGGAAGTGGGCCAGAAGGTCCTAGCCTTTGGACAGCCATGAAAGTAAGGAAAAGGTGATGTATTACATAGGTATCATTTACAGCTGGCCTTGGCACGTGTTGGATATATGAAGCAGGCAGGCAACAAATTGCCTTTTGTTGTGTGCAGTTGTGTTGTGTGCAATCACTGTCTTCATATTCCTTTTCTCTCTGCCTCTCTTCACCTCTTCCTCAACAAATCCACTTCTTTTCATCGTATAATAGACACTTGCAAGGAGGCATGTCCCTTCTAATAGATGATAGACTCCTGCAGATGATCACTGTCAACGTCCAGAAGTCATGTATGTCCTTGGGAGTATGTTTTCAGAAGTGAGGAGGGCACATAGAAGGTGAATATTTCCTTTGTTATAGCTAAATGGTAGCATCAGCTGCAAAAGCAGGTTTGGGAGAGGGGGTGTCTTTGCACCAAAAGAGGGATTTCTGTTTGGGAAACTGCTGCATGCTCTAGTAAGTACAAACAGGCTACCAATGGTCATAGAGGGAGGAGACATAATTTTATGTGTCTGCAGAGGGGAAGGGGAGGAACTGTTTGAAAGTGGGTGCAAGGGTTTTGTTGGGATCAAGCAAGAAGAGTAACAGGTATAAAGTCGCATTGCCAGAAGAGGAGGCAAGAAGAACAAGAAGATGACTTGGTTGGAACACACACGCACAAAACACCTCCTATCCAGGGCTGCTGTCATCAAGACAATATTCAAGATCGCTGTTGGTTGTATGGGGGCTGGTCATTGTAGTGTGTGGTCTTACTGCAGCCATAAGATTGGATGGGTTTGCCATTCCTCATACAAAGTGCAAAGCGTGCAACAGATCATGGTAATCCTGCCAGTGTAGAAGGCAGTGCCGGTTTGTATGGAGCTGCCTGAAGGCCAATTCATAGTCACCTGGCAGGAGTTAAGGACCAATCGAATTTCCAATAATTATGATGATTGTAAAGAACAGCTTTAGGCAGCAGAGCAAGAGGTTAGGCAGTGCTGCTGACAATGCACCATTGTACTGTAGTTGTTGTCCTTTGTTCGAAGCAGGTGCTAGCTTATTGCAAGAGACAGCTGCTGAAGTTCTGATATACATCAGTATTGTGTCTGCAGCCAGCATGCTTAATGTAAATATACATAAATCGCTTCTGCCGAGACCCTGCTGTCATTTTACCATGTTCCTCTTTTGTCTATAACAGCATGTGCCCTGTCCCATCCATGGGCTGATGCTACTGGAATCGCCATGCCTCCTGAATTCTGCGGTATTACACCAAACATCTCAGGTGGTGCCACAGACCTTGATTATAATTACACTAACTGTGCAGTGCCAAACTGCTGTGCTGTACATCCCTTGGAGTTTAGAGTTGCTTGCTTCTGGATTGGAACAAGAGCCCAGATTGAGCTGGTTGCTGCTATGAATGTAGCACCAGCTCCTGCCACTGGAATATGAAGGTAACCTTCTGCACCCTGAAGTTAGAGGTTCATGGGATCAGCTTGTGTACCTGGAATTTTTAAAACATAGTGAATGTAGGCTTAAAACATGCCATCTAACAACTCAACACTATCCAGACAACAACTCCCATATGCCTTTTTCTGACGAGGTTGTTGCAACTTCGGTAGTTATACCTCTCATCCTTGACCAGATGTTGCTAAAAGTTGTACTTAGTAAAAAACTCTGTTCTCTACCTTTGCCTTGTAGATCACAGTCTGCTGCACCATACTGGCCCAATGAGGTTTGTGTGGACACTGAAGCACAATGGCAGACAGCTTAAATAAAACTGTATGGGTAGATGAGAGAAATGCAGGGGAGATGGTAGTGAGAGGAGGCCCAGAAGAGATTTGCCAGAGTTATTGCAAACCTTGCAGGCTCTGTCTTAAATCATGCCTTCCTCATGCCTTAAGTCATGACTTAAGAGTTCTTGTTGTGGTTTATTAGCATAGATGTGAGTGGGGGACTCTGATCTTGTCGTGTGGGATGTTATGTGGATAGAGATGAAGCTCTCCGACTTAAATTACTGCTTGGGAATAATGTGGCAGACTGATGTAGATGTAGTCACGCAGATCTGTACAAACAGGCCAGTGTGTAAAAGTCATTGCTTTCTCTTATTTGTAACAGATACTTTTCAAAGGTGAATGTATGTGGGCAACCAAACTCATTTTGCATAGACATAGCTTCATACAAGCAGCAGATAATAAGATTTTCACTTCAAGCCTAGATTTGATGTGAAAGGACAATCTAGACATGACAGTTTTATATCTCATTACAAGGTATTTAATTCCCACTTTAGCAGCTCTAATTGAGAAGGATTCTTCTACATTCAGCACAGAGTACTAAGAGGAGAAATAATTTAGTTACAAGCAATGTAAACCCCTTAACTCCCAAATATGTGGGCTATTCACAGATTGGTCTTGTAATATCCTTATTACTTAGATACTAACACATTAATGTAGATAGTGATTAAAAAACAATATTAAAGCAGTTAGTCATATGCCTAATTCCCACAGAGGTGACCTGGATTTAGCCTATAGCTAACAATTCTGCTTAGCTGATACCTTGCAGAACTGTAAATTACAGTAATGGAATTCCAGTCTGGAAGGGTGATATGTCTGGAAAAGTCAGGAGCAGTACCATGCTACTGGAAAGCCATTTGCTGTATGGGAGTATGCAGACAGACACAATACCCTGTTCTTTTCTACAAATTATACTTAGTAGTACTAAGAAAAATTCAACAAACCACAGAGTTTCAGCATTTAGATGATAACTTTCAACATACAAAGAACCTGCAAGCCACTTTCATCGCGTGTGTGGAATAATACATATTCAGCAAGTTGAATGCTTTAGTGTAGCAAGAAGGGGATCACTCATCCAACTTAAAAATGGCAATTACATATTTAATGCCTGTATACAATATTGAGAATTCAGACACAAGCAGTATTAAACTTTATTCTTTCCTATGTTATGTATTAAAGTAAAAATTTAATTGGCTTTCCTTTGGATTTACTTGTTATCTTCAAATAGAAATGTATTTATTTGAAGGTCTTTCCTTGATGTGAGTCTGTTTAGGATGGACATAGATCTTTACATACATTGGATAATATCTGTTTCAAGTGGTCTTTAACGTTATTAATTACAAAGTTATTTTGGCCATCTTCCTGGTCAGAAATTCATTTTTTCCTTTTCTGCTGTTTTGCATTTGCTTAGAGTAACAATGCTCTGTTTTACAAACACCTTTTTTTGATCTTAAAGCCTTTTCAAAAACACAGCAGATCTCTTAGTTGAGAAGTGAATGTCAGTATTTGTATGGACAACATGTCAAAGAGAAGTTCTCTGACACTTGTTCGCCTCTCTCACTGCTTGTGTATGAATGTGTCCACACTGTATACAGAGAAGTTTAAAATAGTTAAAATAAGAGATCAAGTGCTTAACAGCTGGAAAGTATAGTAAAGGTTTCTGCACAGCCTTAACTCATTCTCTTATGTATAAACATGATACTATTATTATTATTGAATACATAATGATTTTCCATAGGACTTTGCTTGCTTACTGCAGAGGGAAGAAACTCATTTAATAAATAGATTTTCAATGTGACGTTTTATCCTCATGTATTTATGTGACCTTAGATCTTATTCCATAGATCAAATGCTTTTGTCCGTGAACAATGGTTTTCCTGCAAGACACTCATTCCAAGGCTTAGATCTTCATGAATAAAAATATAGAGAGTTTCACAAAAACAACCAGAAATTTTTATTCCCATTTTACAGATAGGGTACTGAGACTGAGGGACTAATTAGACTGTTATTCATTTTAGGAAGTTAGCTTCAGTTAAAATAGCTAGAAACTGATTTCTCAGGGTGTTGAGGCATTTCGCATTTTCTGTTTTGTTCGTTGTTGTGTTGTAAGAGCTTAAACTTTTACAGATCAGAACCATAATCTTTATTTGATCAGGTGGAAAATGAGAAACACATAAAGAATGACAAACTGTAGAAAAAAAAATTTAAAAAGATTTGTTTAGCATCACCTGGAAATGCAATGTCAGAACCAGCAGTAGAACTCAGTTCTGCAGAATATTATTCATTTTTTTTAACCTTTCCTTTTTTCTTTTAACCTTGGAATAAAGCACATAGATCTTAAACCATTGTGCAGCCATAGTTCATTCCTTGAGTATACTCCATCTGGTGTGCTGAATGAGGCCAGTCCTTTGGGGAAAAGAGCTTCTGATTATGTAATTAAGGACTGTATTGCAGTGCATATGCACAAGGGGGCAACTTTCGCCTGCCATGGTTAAAGAAAAGTTATTTGTCTTTGGAGAACTGGGGCTTGTAGTCAAGGGGAAAAAAAAGGATGAACTTGGGACTGTTAACTTGAATTTGTTTTGGAAGGGAATATTTTAGTAAAGAGGTTTTGGGGGGAGGAGGGATTCCTTTGAGGGTAGGGAGTAAGAGATGATGTGGTGAGGAGAGTGGCCAGTTTTTTGACTGTGCTTTCCCCAGGTTTGGTTTTACTTCCTTCCTTAAGGGAAACTAATTCTGGATTGATTTGCTTTGAATAACCTGTTACAAACCTGGATCTATGAACTACATGAATTATCTAGAATTCAATAGTTATTGCTTGAAGATGACTGGGCAGGAAGTTAGTTCTTGGCAGACCATCAGCTCAAGGGAACCATTTATTGGACAGGAGCAAATTTCAAATTCTGTCCAAGAGAGAGTATGTTTTACTCTGATAGTTTGTAATAGATGCATGTCACTGATCTGGCTTGCTATGGTACAGCTATTTGCTCTGTCTTATAGACGGCTGGTTTGTTTCCTTCCCTACCACTTGCTGTGTATATTTGTTATATTCTTTACCTATGTAATGTTTCTACCAAGCAAACTAACTAACTAGAATCAAGGATCTAATGTGTTTGGTTCAGCATAAATGTAATAACTGCAAGAGCTTAGAAACTAAGCAGAGGAGACAGACAAGGGTTAATAGAAAAAAAACAGCAATGTCTTCATTTTACAGCTCTAAGATGTAGTGTCACAACTCTGCCACAAACTTTGTGTGAGATTGGTTAAATCACAAATTCTTGGCTAGTCTAACCACTGTTGATCTTTCTCTCAAAAACAGAGAACAAAAGAATTCTTTTTGTCTTTCTTATGAAGGAATAATAAAAGGCTGTAAAATCTTTATTCAGGCATCAGTTTTTTAAGCATGGCATCTTTTCTGAACTAGGCAAAGCTGTCCCACCTATCTGTGTGACATAAATTAGATGATTGGGCTTGGTCTTCCTGTACTAAAGTAGATTCTATTGAATGTCTATCCAGCTTAATTATATGTAGATGAATGATGAAATATGAAAGTAAGAAAGGGTCATTTTTACTCTGAATGAGAGAGAATGACTTTACCATGAATGCCTAAACTCTTAGCTAATGGGGGGCTTGGGGGTGGTGACTTTCAGAAGACACTGCAGAGCTGAACCACCCTTTCTATGCTCCCTAGGCTGGACTAAACAAGATTTTAGGGAACCAGCCATCGGCCAGGAAGAGGTTATGTGGACAAGCGTGATACTTGAGGGAGGCCGAGTCAGAGCAACTGGAAGTGAAGGGTGCTCGCAGCAAATGGAGAGGTGGCATTTGCTCTCCCTCAGTCAAAGGTCCTGAAAATAGTCTGGAACCTCCAGCCACACAAAGGGGAACCAAACTCCCTGAATTTCAGCACTGCTTGTCTCTTTTAGGCCACATCTGCATCCACTACTTAATGGATAGCCAGGGATTAATGTCACCAGTGACTCAGTCCCACTGAAAGGAAGCTGAATCCCCAAAAGGGATGTGTAGACTGAGCTCCAGCTTGCAGATTAACCAAAGTTTGTGGGAAAATTGCAATGAATGTTTGCTATTGTTTAGAGTCACTTTAATGTTCAGCAGTTTAGGTTTAGATATTTGGTATCCATGGTTTCCTTTCCTGAGTTCTTTCCTTCCTTTCCTTTAATTAAATACTGTTCTCTATGGGAATAAACAATAAATCCTTGATTTCCTGTCATTATGATGTGGAATAGCTTAGAACTTTTACAGATGTCTTTAGCTGTTTTCTTGGCCACAAAGCGGCCACACTGAGACCCAAAGCCTGGAGCTATATGTTTCAGGGGTGCTCACCAGACCCTGCAGGGAGAGGAGTGAGGAGCCCTAAACCCTCCCAGGGCCCTCATGCGCCCCAGAGGCAACTGCAGGAGTCTCAATAACTCCTTTTCCTTTTTGTCAGGAGTCTCAATCCTTAGGCAGAGTGTCAATTTTGATTTCATGTTTGTCAACAAATGGAGTCTCTGACAGGTTGCTACAAATTGAAGTCAGTGCCCACAAAGAATGATTGTGTTAACTCTTCCCAAAGTGGCAGGAAATAAATATTCAGGTGGAAGAAAAGACCTTATTCAAGCTGTCAAGGAGGAAATCAAATAGGATGCAGCAACTAACGGAGTAGGAAAATGAGTTTTCCAAATTTGCTCCAGAATTTGTTACAGAACAGTAAATGAGTTAATACTAGCAAAAAATCTTTCAAATGTATTTCAGGGATGAAAGAGGAGGATAAAAATAATTTTCATTATGTTTAAATCCAATCCATTTTATATACAAAACTGTCATATTGTTCTCAGCTGAGAACACATGAAGTTACCTTTTTCTGAGATACAATGCTGTTTTTATTAAAAGTGATGTATTAAAATAATTTTTTAAGTATTTTTAAGTATAATGAGGTCAGAACTCATGATTAAAAATATTACAGGAGTATTCTATGTATTATAAAATATACTGTCAAGCTTCAAATGCACCATATATCTGAATTTTGGAGAATTTTGGCATTCATGTAGATGTGCTTTAGAACAATAAAGTATTGCTTTACTTTTTTTCCTCTGAAAAATTATTTTCAGATTGGAAAAAAATATTTATTCTTAAATATGGCCAATATTATTTTATACACTGCCTCGTGACTCTCACAAATTAAGGAAAAATATTGAGTGTTTATTTGTTTGCTCTTTCTTGAAACAAAACAGGATTTTCTTTCTGTTTAAGTTTGTATTTGAACAAGTAAAGTATAATCCAATTTATTGAAAACCTTGTGTACTGCTGAAAATAGTATGTTTTACTTGCATTTTTCTGATTCTTTTGTTCTTTTAAAATCCTAACAAGAATTATATCCTTAGTTTTATTAATGTCTAACTATTAGGAATCCTGCTGAAAACCAGTAAAAACTATTGAATTGCACTACTTTTCATGTTTAAGTTAAAGAGTCCCTTAAATGTCCTGTAAATATTCACTTACATCCTATTTTATGTAGCCTGCCTCCTGGCAGGCTTGATTTATTCGTGACCTGTAAAGAAAAGGACTAATCCATCTAAATAGAAGCACAAAAAGTCACAACTCTACCACAGTGTGCAGAACAGTATTCTGTATATTCTTGTATCTCAGAGACCTTCATTTAAGCAGGCTCAGTCAACTTCTTCCAGCTGTGAATTATAAAAAAGGTAATTCTCTTAGAAAATCAAGCCATTCTCATAAAGTGTCAATGGATTTTCTTTGTTAAGATTGTAAATGGCAAATTTGCAACTTACAAAGCAACTAGCTCGCACATAAATTATTTAAACGCTATCATCCTGACTTTTACAGCCAAATAAACTGTGTTGGCACTCATGTCCTTCTGAAAGCAGAAGAGGAATTTTTTCCTCTGTCCATCTATGAATAAGTTATCTTTTTAATTTGACGCATGAACTGTATGTCTGGATTAATATTCTTTTTTTTAAAGCAAGCATCCTATTCCACAGAAAGCGTTGCACTGTGAAGCCACACTTAAGCAGACTTTGGGAGAGTGTGCAATACGCAAAGTCATTTTCCTCGGAAAGACCATGGAATATCTCTATATAACAGTAGTGTAACCACATTAATACATGTTGAGGAAGGTAAAGGTAAAGAAGGTGGAAAGGAAGTGTGTGAACACTACTGGGACAGGTACAGCAGCTTCTCATGTGTTGTTCCAGATTGCTCTGGTAGACAGCCCTGAAGAAACCTAATGTGACATTTTTTCAGTGGATAGACAATTCTATTTCTGTGGCCTAAAATGTGAATAGCCAATATACTTCATATCTCTCACACTGGATTCTGAGATAAAAACTTTGGTCAAAATGGAGTATGGCATACATAAGACAGTTTAGTGCAGTGAGCGCATGCAAATATTTACTTTTGTGGAGGGAAAAATTACATGCACAACTCATTCATAAAGTGATTTGTACTAGTATGAAAATGCATTTGTTTTCCATATTATTTTCAATTGTGTGGTAATTTTGTTGTGGAAATTCCTGTAGCTCAACTTACAGTTATGAAGTGGAAAATGGAGGGTGAGGGAAAACCTGAGAAAATGTGAGTTTAGATCCATGAATTTACACTAAATAATATAATGTGGGAGCTGAACCAAGATCTTCACACAAGTGAGTAGATAATTCTCAGTAATGAGCTCAGTTGTATAGCTTTCGTTAGCTAACACTTTGTGATGCACTTTCTCCAGCTGATGGGTAGACATGGCTGAATCTTGCCAAATTAGAGTTACAAGTGACTATAAATACTTCAGGGCTCTGGATCACAGTTTAATGGTTCCATTTCAGGCTGTTAAACCTTTCTTCATGTTGGAGGGGGTCTTTAATCCACCTATCTGTGTGGCTTGTATTTATTCATCCGGACTGCATCTGAAAAATGTGACATCCAAAAAGGTGTTTGTGCACTTCTGAAACAGCTAAACACAACCATGTAAAATTCAACACAGCAGGTCTGTCAGAAACATGGCCATGAAGTTAAATGCTTTTCTCTTCACTGTGTCTTCTTGCTATGTTCCACTGCTTTACAATACATTTTTTTATTCACATATATGGTAATTCTTTACTGGGTGGTAATGCCTTTTATTTGTATGTGCCACTACTCTGAGCTAAATATCATCAGTATTTTCAAAGGCTGGAATAAGTCATATTGATTTCTCATTTCCACTGTGATAGAAAACTGAATTAATGGAAATAATGTTCCAGGTGCTTTGTCATAGGTTTATGTAAAAGCAGAGAATAATGCATTTATACTCAAAATGGGTGTGAAGAACCAAAATGAAACAAATTTTCTTGACAGAAGATCAAGTTAGAAAAGTTAGAATCAAATTATGAATTGGGATCATGATGACATTGGGTCTGTTGTAGACTTATTATTGTAAGTATGTAAGGAAAGATATTTTCATGTAATATTTTAGTGTTTGGTATCCTGCATGTCTTAAAAAAAAAGTTTGTACAGTAGGAATTAAGGAATATGTATTTTCACAGTCCTTTTGTTTTCAGTAATGGCCAAACCTGAATAACCATGTCATTATATTTAGATATCGACAGTGCGCTCCTATTTAAAAGATAAGATTTTATCTTTCATTTTTAAATAACGGGCTATTGTTTTCAGTTTCCTATTTCCTTTTGAACTAAGTTCACTCTTCATGTTGAGAACTTGCTTCATTTAATGCTTACTCTGATAAAGCTGATATTTGTGAACCGGCAGTTTCTTCACACTAGTCTTTCTTTTACAGTTGGGGAACGATAAGGGAGCAGTCTCCCTCGGTGCCTTTCCTCAGTCAAGATGAATACATTCCATTTCTTCCACAAGTGCTGGTTGTTTGTCTGTGAACTTAATCGCCTACTTATTCCTCTCTTCGTGTGAACTCTCTTTAGCTTCAGCTTCAGCAGAACAGTGTAGAGAATTGTGGTTAATTTGGCTATACTTCACTTCAGTTAGCTTTGCGTGAACAATTCTCCTGTTTGGATATCTATTAATCCATATCTCCTAGAAAGCTGGAACTCTCCCCCTAAAATTTTGGAGTGTACTGGTGTCTCTGCAGCCCAAGACCATGGTAGGAATTCACTGATCACTACAATAATTAATAAATGAAATCATGGTGTGGATGCAAAACACTGTTTTTGCGTTCTTGTGTAGTGCATAATAGGAAGCATATGCTATTGATGTAATGCAGGAAGTTAGCGATTATTTTTATGTGCTTGATTATATTTCAAACAAGGATGTAACTTCTAAACATACAGTTATGATACACAGGGGATAACTACTTGCGTGTTACTGTGTAGGCTTCAAATGGCAAAATCTGGTTTGTTTGCATCTTAAAAAGCTGGAGAGAGAAACAAACTAAACCATCAGAAAAAAGGTAAGAGTTGGATCTGATGAAGAGGCAACAAGACAACTGAAATAAAATGAAAATAGCAACACCACTAACTTGCACATTGCATTTCCAGTGCAGCATTTTTAGTTTCATTACTGTCTTGAACTCCGAATTTACCAAAGCCTGGATACTTTTTATTGGCACTGACATTCATTGTTAATCCATTTCCAAACCGGGATTTCTGCTTCTCTCTTATCAACTTTTAGCTGATCTTCAGCTGCTTTTCCTCCCTTATCACTGTTATCAATATATCTGTTGGTCTATGGATTCATCACTACCTTCCATGATCCTAAGCTAACCCCTAAGGTGATACGCATGAGCAAATGTGCTAGGAAACTAGCTAGTTTGCAGGCTATAAAACTACCATGTCATACTCAGTATCCCACATGAGAAAGCCATGGTGTGCAAAACATTAAATCTCTGTAATGTTGGTTGAGTTGATAGGCACCGTAGTGTAATGAAAAATGTGATCTGAAATGGTGAATATTTGTAAAGAGAAACTTCTTTCTTCCTCTACCCAGTATGGACTGCACTAGTCGCCGTGCCTGAAGGGTTTTTGCCTCCTTTGGAATTGCCTGGTGTCTGTAAAAAAGCAGGTCAGACTGGTCCTTTGAGAAATGTAAGACACAGTTCCACCTGAATCTAGGTGGAAGCTTTACAAGCTATTCCTATAAACCTAAGAATATTACTGCCTTTTGGACAGGTACATGAAGCATGAGTGGAACTGACATTTTAATTTTCCCCTTTTTGGCTACAGACTAAAATCATGAAGAAATAATGAAGGCAGGAGAAAGAAAGTGTTGGTCTGGGCAGAGAAAAGCTAAGTTCTTGGGTTCTTCAACCCTCGTGAAGGTCGAATTCAGAGATGAAGGGAGCTGGAGAAAGGCAAGAAGGCTGGAAGGATCTAATAAAAGTGAGGAACTTTATGACAGAAAAAATGGAAGTAGAAAAACAGAAAGAGATAGCAAAGAGATGACTATAGCAAAGATCACCACTCCTGATTGTATTTTATTACATCAAAGACAATCTCTTCAGTGTCCAAGAGAAAAACAAAGTGGATCAGGATACATGCAGGCAATACACACTGTGAATTTTGAGAACAGGCATAAAGCAGGCATTTGCCATCTCATTAGCTCGAATACTGGATGTAAGCAGACTTTTCCAGTTGCATCATTGCTGATAGAAAGCTCTGCTAACAGACAGGTTTTAGACAGGAGCCAGGTGCTGGAAAAGAGTGAAAAGAGAGTATTTTTATAACTGGAGAGAAAGAAAGGAGAATGATTCTGCTAGAAGGAATGCAATGATTTTGCATCCTTCTTAAAACACATTTGGAATGAGTTTTGATAAAAAGGAAATTGAAAGTATCAGAAGGATTTCTTTTCATTTTTGTTTAAATCGTACTTAGTGTTTTCTATTCTATTCCACTGTAATGCTGCCCAATACTTCACTTCCTGTTGCTTTCTCCAAATGACGCCATATTCTTTGAGAACTATTTCTTACCTCACATGTAAGTGTCGCATAGATGTTACTCTTCAGGGACAGATTCTTAAAAGGACTTAGAATAGGTCTTAAACACGGCTGCTGTCCTGCTCAGCTTAGTCCAACATCTAGTTTCACAAAACACTTTCTCAGTTGCTGCCCACAAAAAAATGCAAAATTGGGCACCTCAGTTTTCAATCTGGAGGTCACTCAGCCACATGAAGGCTTGATGGTGCTGTGTGGTCTATCTTAGGATGGACTGAGGCTCTGCGCAGAGTGTAGTCCGAGGAGAAGATGGTATCCATCTCTCCCAGCCAAAATCTCCCATGGTGGGCAGCCAAATGGCTCCTGGCCACAGTAACATAATTCACAGAAGAAATAGTCCGAGAGTCACAATAGATTTTGGTTGAGTCCTAGCAGTGCCATGTTCTTTATAAAGAATGTTTTCCCTTTCTTATCTCCTTCTTATCTCATCTACTTGGTTTTCCTGAGTCTTGTTTTTTCATTGTAGTATAGTATATGAATCTATTGTGATCAGCAACGTATTTTGCCTGTCAGCTCTTCAGCAGCTTGTCTAGCTCTTGTGCTCTCCCCAAGGCAAACACAAGCTCTGTTCTCCAAGTTGGTACAAGGTATAGTAAAAAACAGTATTTTGGTCAGCTGCTTCTCCCAAGAGGAGAGCACCACTTTCAAGTCATACATGCTTCTCTGAAGCACAAGTTTGTTTCCAAAGCAATGCATCTCACATCTGAGGCAACTGGTGGATGTCTAAAGTGAGGGTGTTGCTATCTTTCAGGAAAAAAAAAATCAAGCTGGCCTTGAGTAGGCAACAAACAATACCCTCAAAAGTTAGACATTCACAGTGTGTTGCGTATCAGCTGCTATGGGGTATTGGTTCAATTCGTTTTTTACGCAGGTGAACAGGTTTTAAACAAAGCAGTTGAATTCTTTGAATCTTCATTAGAGTATTAAGAATGGATGTGAATTTGAATTCTGATTGCCCACTGTGTAACAAGATCACAAGGTGTCTTTATAATTTCAGTACAGATTTATAAATACGGGAACAGTCTCAAGTGTGAATATATCATGTCAATGTCACTGTAACTTCCCATATTTAATGCCTTTGTGCTGCTACCAAGTCAGGGACAAATAGAATCTTGAAATTATTATGTATAGCCTGACAATTTTCATGCATTTAAGCTTGAGACTCAGATTCATTTGGAAGCTCTGTAGTTCAATGAAAAGTCATAATATTCTGCCAGAACAGAGTTTAAAGAACAGCAGCACTATGTGAGTGAAGGAGACTGAGAAACTATGCCATACGTTAGGTAATGCAAAGGCTGATTAATAGGAGAAAATAAGCAATAAAAGATAAAAAAGACCAGAAGCAGTGACAAAATAATTGGGTAAAGATGAATCATGGTACCATGGAGGGGGTTGAAGGTCAAAGTATTCCAGAGTTCTGAATTTGTGTGTAGCAAATAACTGGTGTGCTTTTGCAGAACCACAGTGGAACTTCCCTCTCCTTCTCCCCTTTCCTCTTCTCCCCTTTACTCTTGTTGGTGCATAACAGCACATACAACACTAAGACGTTCCAGGAGCCCCTTACTGTGTAAATGTCTCTAGAACACCATCCAAAGCTAAAAATCCCTCTCCAGTACCTGCTGAAAGGAAATTAGATGTTTTGCTCAGGACCAGCTACACACAGTCACTGAGCTCAGTCCACACACACACAAAAAAAAAAACAAAACAAAAAAACCCTGCACTTTTATTAATCTTTTTAAAGTAATACCATTCAGGTGGCAAATCTTTTTCCCTCTGTATTTCACTAAATGCTAGCTATTTATCTGTAGTTTTCAAAGCTATCTTTTTATTAATTAAAGCATTGAAGATTAGTAAAAAAAAAAATCAATTGAAAAAAGGAAAGGAGGTTATGATGAATAACTAGCTATATGTGTGATCCCACTACAATTCTGTGCCAAAAAATCCATTGTGTTCCTTTAATATCTAAAGAGGGAACTCTCAGGTTAGTGTAGGGAAATTATACTTACAGAGAGTTGAAAGTCCATGAACACACTCTATAGTAAAAGAAAATATATTTTCAGAGAAGAAAATGAATGAAGGTATTGTGTTATGAATTATTCAGAACACTTCATTTTGAAAATTTCTAATCAAACTGGATTCTCAGAAATTATGTTCTGAAGGTCCTAAATCAGCAAGGACTCAAAACAACATTAGATTAAGTATTCTCTGGAAACACTCCTAGATGCTGGAACATAACTGAATGTGCACTTATGTCCTTAATCGCCCCTGGAACAGTCCTGGTCAACTTATACTCGCCAAACAATTTTGAGGAACAATTCAAGAGTCAGTATGGGCCAGAACAGCATGCCTGCATTTCCAATAGGTATTCTGCAGCCTCAAACATTTGTTTGAGGGAAAAAAAGCATTTTTAGCCTAATTTGATACAAGATGAATAGGAGATCATTGACGATACCTGTCCAAACCTTTCAATATGTGGATGACTGTGGAAGATCCAGCTGTCAGAACTCCCCATCCATCACTGTAGACCACAAATCTTAGAAAATGTTGCTAGCCAATAATATAAATCATTGAAGGTAAAATTTTTACGGAAAAAAGGTGATTTCAACTAAAGCATTTTCAACTTTCAAAAACGTTTTAAAACTATTTTTTTCCAAGCAAAAAAGTGAAGTCAAACATTTTTCAACTCCTGATTTGAAGCAAAATTTTCAGTCTCAAATAGACATATTCCCCTTCACTTTATATCTTAATATCATTTGCAATTTCATTTGAAGTAGGGAGTCAAAATGCATATATTCAAATGTTGCTTTAAAGTAATGAAATGTTTAATTTCAGCATTTCCTGAAAAGTAATTTCAGAGCACATTTGCATTTGCAAAATGTTTTTCTATTTCATTTCTGTCCTGAATTGAACGAACAGCAACTCTCGTGCTACTGGAATTTCCCAAAGAGCTAAAACTCCCTTGTCTAACCTGATGAGCCTTTTGTTTGTTCTCCCAAACCCCACAAGCTTATTTCCTTTTCAGGAAATACAAGCTTAGCTTAGTGTTTTATGAAATTCAATTACTGAAAGCAAATCTGAGGTTTTGCTTGCACAAGCCTGATCCTGTAGAGTCGGAGGATGCCGGAGGGGGAGGCGGGCCCGGAGTAACGACGGAGTCTCAATATGAGTATGATCGTTCTCCCCTTTATTCAAGCTTTTACAGAGTATGTATAGACAGGCAATAAGCATGTGCTAGCAATAGCTATATGATTGGCTTACAGCTTCTGTCCACGTGCATAAAGCGGATATACGATTGGTGCAAGGTTGCTGTCCACGCGGAGGGGTCCGTCGACATTTATGGAAGCTAGTTCCGTCCAGACTTGTTTACCAGTTTTGTGAATACCTTCTTTTGTAGTGCTTAAGGCTGCTGCAAGGAGCGCTTGCCTTGGCCTAGATTCCCTCCCTTACCATGAAGACGGGATTGCTCATCCCAATCAGATCGTGCCCTCTCTCGCTTAACCATTCCTCCACACTGTAGCTCAAATAAACCCAATTTTAAAACTTCAAGGAAGATATCCTTGGGCTCAGCACAGTTGCAACCAGCCTTTAAGAATATCCTCATTCCCAATAAAGCACTTAAATAGCTGCTGGATTTTCAGAGAAATTGTGATACTGATGGTCAGATTTTTAAGAGCTAGGAAGTGAGAGAGAGATTTAACAAGCATTTCCATCTGTAATAAAAGGGCTGTCTGTTAAAGGCAATAATACTACTTTCATTCCAAAAATATCAGCTTTTTAGATCTCTTTGTAAGTAACCTTGAAATAGTTTAGACAGGCTCCTAACTGCTAAGTGAACCAGTATTCAATACTAAAACAGAGCTGAATAAACAATCAAAATATGCTCATGGCAAAAAAGATGTTTGGGATTTTATTGGGGTTTTTTTTTTGTTTTTTTTTTTTCACTTCTCTTTCTCTCTGCTGCATCTGTCTGTGATGGGAGACGAGGTGACCAAACTGTCATGCAGCGTGAGCAGGGTTACACCCAGGTGAAATCTCAGCTTCCTCCTCTCTCCGCCCTGCACTGACCACAGCTAACACAGCCTTTGGCATTGCCTCAGCGACTGGAAGATGGAGGAGGAAATGGAGGATGGAAACCACCGAGGACTGGAAAATAGGAAGGTTGGTATTTCTTCCTCTGAGTGTGTGTACTGCACACCTGTCTGCCCAGAAGGGACGTGGTCTTCACAATGGTGATGGTTTCCCTCCCTTTCTTTACTCCTATAATTAATTTTGGGGGTGGATCATCACTTTATGACATTTCATTTGCACTTGCACACTTAGTGATGTTTACTACTGCTTTTTTGCAGATCCTGCTTAACTCATGTTTTACCATCCATTCCCTCTTGCTCTCCTCCCCTCCTGCAAAGGGCACAACCTTTCCTTGTATTAGCACAAGTCTCCACTCTTCCAGGGCATAACCAAGCACTATTCTTGAAAACATCTGACTCAGTGACTGTGCCCCTGTACTGCTCACTCAAAAACTTGGCCAAAGCCTCTGCTGCCACTGATAGCATCCCATTAGGTCTGGCACCCAAGGAATAAACCTGTCCAATTGCATGGAAAACTCCTTAAAGAAGTTTTGAGAATGGCTGTGCCAGGGCTGGCTAAAGGCAATGGGCAAAATAGGAGGCAACTTAGGGAGCAGGCTGGAAAAAAGTGGTGATTCCTTCCCTTTTGTCCCCAAAGAGGCCAACCATATGAACCACTTCCAGCCTTTGTATCCTTTGATTTCTCCTGTTCACCTTCTTCACCCCAGATTGCCTTGCTGAGCCTTGCTGCACTTGTCCTGCTCTTTGACCCTCACCCAAAAGCAAATACTGTTGCCCAGAGTACTTCTGCTATCTGAAAATTCATGCTGAGCAACCTTGGTGAGAATGAGCAAGCTGACATTGGCTGAGGTGGTGACACTGGTCTAAGAGCTACTAATTAAACCCTCCAGAAATTGCAGATTAGGTTTGATAGCTCAGTGTGCTAATTTTTGAGACTGGCAGCATCCCGACACACTTTTCCCTTTCTTTCTCCTGTCATTTCAGCGATGGAATAGTTCCACAATAGCAGATGAAGGGTGGCGGAGAATGTAGAAATGTACAACTTACCAGAGTACTGTCCTCTGACTCTGATGTCCTCTGATAAAACTGTTTCCTCTCTGGGATGATCCCAGCATACTCATTAAAAAAAAAAAAAAAAAGACCCAAACCAAAAATCCTTACATCAAAAGCAACTCTTGGTCCTGATGTAGTGACGAAGGGAACAGGAAGCTAAGAAATATATATAATTTCATAGTTTAAAAACCATTAGGGTTTTACTGAAGAGGAGTAAACATTCATCAGTTTGAAAGGGTGGCTGATTGCCTAAATTGTAAGTATAAGCTTTCTTCCAGCCTTCAGATGCTTAAAATTTCAATAGCATACATTTCTGGAAACTTTTGTTAAATCAGCTATTTTGTACTCCAACTTCTGAACTGAGAGAGGAAAAAATATTGAGCTGTAAACTAATTTTGGACTAGGTCAGATACCTTTAGCAGACCTCATTTATAGAAGGGAGGGACAGACCTTCAGTTTGCAAAAAGCTGCAACAGCAAATATTATCTCTGCTCTCCTTTTGTCATTTCCCTCTGCAAGGATTAGTGACCCAAATTTGCTGCCACAGAGTAGCTAGTCCCTTCTCATAAAGCAGCTGTGTTTGTTTTATAGGTTATGGGGTACTTTGAACTACCCTAGACAAAAGTATTGGCTGAAGATTTGGGGGTGTCTCCAGGAAGAGACGAGGGGCAGTGACAGCCAGGTGGGCCTCAGCAATCACTGTGCAGTGGTGACATTTCCAGCCAGCCCAGGTAAGCCAAGAGGAAGATGACAGGCCAGAGCTTAAGATACTTTTGCAGGGGAAAATAAGTGCACATCCATGTGGCAGTCCCCTTTCACCAGGCCAGTTCCATCTATCAGTTTTCAGGCAGATTTTCTGCTTGTGTGGAATGCCATTAAAAAAAAAAGACCCTAAAGCTGCAGCACAGCTTGTAGGCTCAGCCCCAAAGTCTGTACAATATGATCAAGTGCTTTGGGATGGAAGTCAGGCATGAAATATTCATATTACTCATGACATGCTTTTATTTCACCATTGTCTCAATTATTGTCAATGCTCTTTACAAATCTGAAACATTTGATCAAAACGAAGAGGTGAGAGAGGAATATTTGCCCTTCAGGCATTTTCTTTTAGCATTTATTTTTCTTTCTGATTCATGAGCTCAGACACCTGTACAACCTCACCTTCCAAAGTCTTGTTATTCTTCAAAATGAACATTGCTGACTGCGTAGGTGAGATGCAGATTGTGAACTCTTGGTGCTGCACATTGCGTTTACACTTTGATCACCAGGTTGCTCCCTTCCATAGGCAGTGTTTTGTTTCACTATGTCAAAAGCAATGATGAAGAATCATTGGTGATGCCTGCGAAAGCAGGCAAGTTCACAGCATAAGACAAATGGGCGGATTTTGTCAATTGCTGCAACCAGTCTGAAGAAAGATAAATCACATATTTTCCCCAAATTGCTTTGTTTATTAATGTAGACCTTTGTTTCACTAAATAATACTCATTTTCCTGCATTTTCCATGATAAACAACATAAGTGTCTTTTTTTTTATTACTTTACAGTTGTTCTTTCTTCTTCATTGCTGATTTTGTAAAGCTGCTGCTCAGATTAAAAACTATCCATCTATAGAGCAGCTTTTCATGCTTCCCCAAGGTTTAAGCATTTTTTTATGTCTCTTCTTCCATGTCCTCTGCTTGGCCTGCCTTAAACTGGATCCCTGGGGACCAAAGTGCTGCATAAGGAATCCTTGTCAGTATTCCAGGGCTTAGCATAGACCTCCCTTTATGACTTCATTTTGTATTTCTCTCCAGCAGGGAACAATGATATATTTTGTAAATCTTCTGTTATAATGTCTTCTATTTATTATACACATCTGATGGAGCTGTGTGTCATTCTTTGGTTACAGTGGCCACTGCTTCAGTGCACACGTTTAATAACCTACTGCATATGAGAGAACTAACATGGTCCGAGAGTCTTTGCTCTTTGCCAGTGAGGTTAGTTACATTAGTAATCTTGAAGACGGTTGTGCACATGAGCACGTGCTCAAAATTGGGCATGTGTTATAAATAATACTGTATTTACAGCAAGCCTCAGCGTCTCAGCCATCTGCTGTATCTGTGGCTGTTTCTAGCAAGGGGAGAAGCCCTTCTCTTGGAGCGGTGTCTCTCTCGCAGGAGGGCAGTTGTGTGAGAAAAGCAAGACGGTAGCATTTGTCAAAAGTTCACATTCACAAAAGCTGCAATTTAATGAGAAAAGAAACTTTGTATAAACAAGTAGAGGAGAGGATGTGTAGAAATTCAGAGTCTTCCATATAATTAACTAATCCAGACGTGAGCACCTCCTCTCCTCCACCTTCCTTCTCAGTTTTATTACTTACATGAGTGCACTCCCCACGCATACTACCGCATTAATTCAGCAGCTCTGTGTGTTGGTATACAACAGGGATTAAGACTTCCATGAACAATACACGTATTTCAGTGAGCTGCAATTTCCACTGCATTTGTAGTCTTTACTATTTCTCTTCAAACAAATAAACTGACCCTTCATTTCACATACGGTAGGTCACAAGCAGCTGTCAGACACCCTGCCTGGTGTCCTTGTGGCACTGTTTTTGTGGTATTATTCGGGAGACTTGTGTTTCATTCCAGATTCAGTAAAAGCTTTGCCTACGTGTTCAGTGATTAGTAAAAATTGAAAAATATCTGTAATCTGCTGCCTTCACACACTACTTTCTGTTCCTGTCAGAGCTCATAATATGAGGAAGTTTCATCCTGGACAGTAACTTGAATAAGAAACATTCCAGGAAAGAAAAGGGCAGGGCACTCCATAAATTTTAGCCTTGCAGATAATGGCCATTAATGCCTCCTTTGCAGAATACTTCATTTCTTTTCATTATTATATTAAATGTTTTAATCTTCAGCTGATATTTGAAATTAGATTTTGGGTTCTGAGCATAAGATTCTAGCGTTAACATTCAAAATAAGGGATTTTACAAAAAAACCTGAAGTACTGATGCCTCTTCATTACAGAAAGTATCTCATCTTCAGCTCTGCATTCCCAGGAAAAGTGGCAACATATTTAGGAAATAATAGAACATGTAAAATTGGATATTTTTTTCTACCATTATAAATACACATTGCATACATTTTGTGCCACTGCATGGATATTAAAGATTGTTTTTAATACTTGATACTGCATAAGTATATGGAATTGAGTGTTGTTAATTGTGCATAAATTGCGCCTTTTTTAGTCATCTTTCATTTTACTGGCAATTACTGTAAAGCTGAATAATGTCTGTAGTGTAATTTGTTGATGCAAAAAATCATTCCCAGTGGAATAAGACATTATAAATTATGCAAAAATAACATCCTTGTTTTTCTCTGACTCTCAGTTTGATTATCCCATATTGAAAAGAAAATGTTATTGTAGGTAAGTTCCCTTTTATAGCCTGGTTTTCTAAGGAAACAAGTCTCATGACTACATTATCTGCATGAGTATACCAGTCTTCTGCCAGCCTCTCTTAATAATGAAAGATGCTGGCCCATTCCATTTAGATATGACAAAGAGGTAGAGCTCTCAAAGACATAATCTTCCTATACATTTTGTAAAAAGAAAAAAAAACAACAACAAGGTAGCCATAAGCTTAGCCTTTTAACCTGAAGAGAACACAGGCAGCAGTGAGACGCTGGAAACTAGGCTTTATTAGGTCCACTGAGCATGGAATTACTTTTTCCCTTTGCTTTGGCCAAACTAGCAGTGAAAGTTGTTATAAAATTGCCCAAACTGGCATTATATATGAAAATTCTCATGCAGAAATTGGGAAAACTGCCTAAATAAAGCCCCACTGAAGTACAATTTGTATTCACTTTGTATTCATACATGTTGTCTTTTGTGGACACAGCAGGCAGGCACGCAGACATTTGAAGAAAGGTTTGTTCACAGGAAATCGCTAGACTGTCTTAAGTTTTGTGCATGGTAAAAAGCTTAGCATCTTTCCAGTTGCAAAATTCTATCAAATTGCACCTTTGAATAAATGCGTTTTCTTTTTTTTAGTGACTTATTTCCAATAGAATTAATATTTAGCAAAGAAGGGGTTTTTTTTAAGCACTGTAATACCCCACTGCTCTCTGTCCTGGTTTGAAAGTACATATCAGACTTTTTGGAAATAGGTAGTCAATGATTGTCTGTCTAAAAGGAAAGATTATTGTTTAATTTGTTTAAAACAGATTTATAAATGTGATAAGAGACTGTGCTCTCAATAGGCACTCTGGTATGGCAGAAGGATCATTTCTTTCTGAAGTACTAGCAACAAAAGCTGGCCAAGAAAGTAGCATATATTGGGGTACTGTTAGCAGCATTACGTGAAGCTCTGAAAGATTTGCGCGTACCATAGCAGACCACGAGCCCCGCCACTGCATGACCACTGACAAGGCCGCCTCATTAGGGGACGTACAAATGCTGAATCCTGCAACCTTTGCCTGTTATTTTCTTTCCTTAGGCAGCTTTCGAACTGTGCTAACTAAGCACCTGGAGCTTTGATTCAAAACTCACATCAGAACAAATTGTAGCAGTAGTCAGCAGTGGAGAGAGGGGTGCAAGGTAACTCTGAACCAAGCTGCTGGCGTACAGACAAGCCCAGGTGCACACTGGAACCCCTGCATGAATTTAGCATGAAGTAAGTAGCTTTTCCTACTATGGTGTGAGGTCTTGAGATGACTTGAAAGCACCCACAATGACATTCTGAAAGAAACCTCAATTCTGTTTTTGTTTTGTTTTTTTGACTTATTTATAAACCTTACTATATAATCATAGATATTTACGCAGCAGGAGGTATTTTCTATTGCACTCCGCATTATGTGGCCATGCAGTGAATACTTTATTTCAATGTGCTTTGCAAAGGGACCACAGGAACCTTAAATCTCAATTTCATAGGCTGATGAGGAACCAAAGGATTACTGTTGCATTTACAGAAAGCTTTTATGCTGTTTCTGAAACAGTCCTAGGCACTCCCTCAACCATGCTGCACGGCCTTCAACAGGACTCCAACTGGAAAGGACTTTCTTCCCTTTTCCTTTCCTGTCCTGTTTTTTTTTTTCCCCCTATGGTTCTAACTTTTCTCTAGAAAGACCTCACTTCTAGGTATTTCAGTGAAGCACTAAGTGATGGCGATTCTGTCCCACTCTGCAGCGTTGTACCTGTGGCGGCTGGTACTGCGATGAAAAGGCAGCCGATTTCAAGGTTCACTTTGCCTAATTTTGCTTTCCAACTGCTGCGTCTTACTACGACTTTCTCTGAAAGATTGAAAAGCTCCACAGAATCCATGGTCTTTTCCATGACCAAGCGCTTTTAGACATACTTACCCAGATACTTCTAAACCCTTTTTAGAAAAATTGAATAGATTGAACTTTCATATCTTATTATTTTCCCAGTCCTCATATTATTTTTGTAGTTCTTTTTGACTTCTTTGGGGAATTTCTACTTCGTTTGGAAGTGTGGATGCCAGAAGTGGAAACAATGTCCTAGCACGAGTCTGTTCACACCAGCAAAAGCACTTTTCTCCCTTTACTTATTGCTCTGAGAATTCCTGTTGAGCCTGTTGTCTCTGATGGCCCGCACCTCTGATGGTGCTTTCTGAGTCACTGGTTTCCAAAACAGTCTCTCACCCCACTTATATTGTTTTGGACGCTCTGCTCTGGGTATATTACATTTGGCTGTATTGCATTTAATCTGTCTGGGACCATTTAAGCAATGGTTAATGGGTTAACCATTCAGATCATTCTAATAGTATTATTATTAACAGAAGTAATAGCAGTATTTCTACTACAGTTGGTGATGACTGTTTGTTAAAATGCTGTAGCTATCTCCTACTTTTGCCCTCTGTGTATAAGCTTATGTGAAAAAGATCGGTGTCTAAGGAATTGGTGCTAGAACAAATTCCAGTCAAATATCTTAATAATAGATTACTGGAAAATTATAATGATTCTTTTCTTCATTCTAGTGGGGTCCAGCTTATCCAGAATAAGACAGAGTATAAGCTGACTCCATTTGTGGCAATAACTTCTGAAATGGTTTTGTTTTGCATTCCATGGGCTTTCATAGCACCACAGAAGAAACAGATAAGATTGAAAACTATCAGAACAGCAGTTTGCTGAAATCTTCTAATGATCTCTTTGACTAATACTGAGAAATGCTTTAGTCATATCAGTAAAGATGTATCAAAAAAAAAAAAAAGGCTATGTGGCTGCTGCCTAGACACTTCCTGAATTTTCCTAGCATTGATTAATCACCAACTGTATTTGCTCAGCTATGAAGAGCGTGCATGGCTTTACAGTCAGCACAAATCCATGTGGACTTGCCAGAGTCATTTTGTCAACAAGGTGAGGGTTTAAACAACTGAGTAAAGCCAAAGGCAGCAGGTTCCTAGCCAGCAGGAGGGGCACCCTGAGGTGGTGGTAACCACACATGGTGCAGTTGTCATTCCTCTCACAGAGGTGCATGGGGGAGGCATCCTTAAGCTCCTTAGATGTTCCTTTTTCTCCCCAGATCTGGGCAAACAGAACAGAGAGCTGGGAGCAGCTCTCCAGCTTTGGGTGTTAGTACTTGAAAACTAGTTTTAAAACTGTGATTAGTTGTGACAACAAAAGAAAAACAGATTCCCTTTGCATTCAAGTTCTTGGAGATTACTGAACAGGTGCATAAAAAGATAGAAAGAGGGAAACAAGCCTGGTTAAAATTAAGATATAAATCTTTGCTCATAGTTTGAGTTCTCAAAATCATGGTGGCAAATCAGGAGACTTAGTTCCCTTTACAAAAGCAGCTTGCAAGCGCACCCACGGCTACTTTCTGGCACTCTAGCATGGCACAGCCCGCATCTGTACAGCTAAACATTTCTCATTGTCAAAGCAGAATCACCTCTAACATCTTTCATCACTTCTAACTTTAAGAGGAAAAGGAAATTATTGTCCAAAGTTTCTAACTCAGTCTAAATCATCAAACAAAATCCAAATCACAATTGTCCAGCCTTGCATGACAGAAGCCCACCCCAAAAGCCAGTTTGCATGGATTAAAGTGATGTCTCCTGAAGTGGAGTTTAAACAGCAAATTAAATTACGTTACATTAAAATTTTGCATGTCTAGTGCCCAAGTGACTGAAGAAAAGGAAGCTGAAGTAATGTGGCCAGGCAGACAGTTCTTCACCTAAAAATATGGTTGAGGCCTGTTCTTCAACACTGCCATCAAAAAGGTATGGTATGTTATATTTATGCTTTCTCTAGGAATTTTTGGGGAGGTTTATGTTTTTGCTTTGCCTTTGATAGAGACAACAAAAAGAACAAAAGTTGTTAAAATCCATCAATTACTGACCATTGCTCAAGCTCCAAAACACTGAACAGTAAAATCAGCAGTCACAGAAGTGGAATGGGTGGAGCTGGTCCAAATTTTTTGATTGAACACACGTTCTTTAGTAAATACCAGTTTCAAAAGCAAAGCATACTGGCTTTGATAAATGTAAACCATAACACAGGTTGGGTCTCCTGCTTGCTTGGCTAATAGGCTGTTTCTAGATGGAAACGAGAAATATGAACTTGATATAAAAGCCAAGAGGAAGCCAGCACAGGGAATTTAAAAAGAGAGTAGCATAATTAGATGGCTTTTACAATTGAGTTTGCATTTAGTGTTTAATTATTTTTGATAGCATGGATATTTTAGTTTATGAATAATTAACATAATATTTTCTTTCTTAGATTATTGAAGATAATGCAAAAAAGTCCATTTAATGGATGTAATAAATTAGAAAGGGACATATGCTGTTTGCTCATGCATAGTGTAATTTTGCTAAATTATTATTGATATAATCAATATAATTAAGTAATAGGATGACAGAAAGAGATTGTTCCCTAAGAGAATTAAAGGATGAATTGAACTATTCTATTTTCTCCTGCTAAGAGGAAGATTACACAGGGAAATGGAAGTTTCTGAAATAAACTGTTGAGTCTGTTGCCATCCTCTCCTAGTCATTCAATTTGCTCACAGCCAGCCCTAAAAACTTGTCTAAACCCTGAACTATTCCTTATTTACAAGACATGGCTAAGACATGATGTCATGTTGTGTACATATACTCTCTTTTCCAGTCATTCTTGATTGATCTTCTATGTTTTGCTTGGTGCTTATGCTACCACATTAAGGAGTTAAAATATCAAGCTAGTCAATCCATGTTAGTTAAATTATGACTGCTTATTTTACAGATCTCTTAGGAGAGCGACGCATACTCACATAAAAGAAATAAAAGATAAAAACACAGCACCATGTCATGCATCAGCTTGCTATGATGACATTCCCAAATACAGATTCCATCGTGTCTATGAACATCTGTAATGAAATGAGTTTGCTATTGTTTTAAATACATTACAGAAGATAAGATCAAGTTGAAACTAATTTAATAATCAACTTTGTTGCCTTTCTGCAAGTGAAATTCTTGTTTCTCTTCCACACATGTGGTGCATGTTTCAGCATAGAAGCAATACTTTTTATATCACAATAAAACTATGGGGGTACTGATGAAATAAGCATTCTTTCAGCTGACAGTCTTAGAAAAGGATTATATTTGAGGAAACACAGGAAAAATTTAGGCTGTTGAATGTATTCTGGAAACAGCTCCACAAAAATGAGAAGTAATAAGATGCTGTGCTGTGAGGAAACTGTAACCAGAGTGTCCAAGTAAAGTTCTTTTATTTTAATTAGGAAATGATGATTAATGAATGCATTTAGCAGATAATGTGCAAAGGTAATAGAGATATCTGTTATATTACAGACTGAAGCATTTAATCCATATGTTGAAAAGCCTGTGTGAAATGAGAGTCTTCAAAGTTAAGCTAACCAAAGGGCATTATAAAAGTTGAATGTCCCAGGCTTGTTGAATGCTTGTTTACAAATATTCAGACACAGAGTCTGGAAGTATACAGAAGTGATTTTAGTATGTTCATTAAATAACACCAAGTAAGAATAGCAGCAGTGATAAGGATAGTCCTATGATATTCTAAATATATATATGGCTATCTGTTTCCTCTGCTGTTGATCTAAACCTGAAACAGTAAACAAACTGGAGACTTCAAGCTGCTAAACAAGTTTATTCTGCTCCAAAGCATATATCTGCAATCTTAAAAGGAGCACTTCTTCAGGGCAATAAAGCTACTAACAGAGAAATATTAGTATATTCTATATATAGGAAGTTTTGCCAAGTTAATCAAAAAGATTATTCTGGACATCTGTCCCTGAACATTACTTTGATCAGATTCACTGCAAAGAGCTCAACATTACTTTTAGGAAGACAAAAAGGAGCTCAGAGTAGGTATTCGTTACAGTGCTAAACTACTGACTTTCTGAGGCATTTAACTGTGATCATTTCCTAAAAAATATTTGTTCTGATAACAAAATCCCCATTTACCATAATATAAATAACGTAATATTATATGGGAGTAAACATGAAACTACCAAACAGAAGCCCCGGGTTCTCATGAACCATGAACAGAAGTTTTACATGAAGCAAAACATGTATTCTGTTTGGTTGTCTTCATTCTTTATGGGTAAAAAAATTCTGGTAGGGACTGGACCACATGAACTTTTGGACACAGGAACTAGTTAAGGGACAACCCGTCGCAACTGAGTGCAGGAATTTCATACAGACCTCAGCAAAACCTCCTCATAACATAAGAGACAGAGCCCAAGCCCTGGATTTCTCCTATGCCTGCTGAGAAACACTGTGTATTCATTACAGCTAGGATTTATCAGAGATGAACACCTTACTAATCTCTCAGAAATTCCTCTAGGTAGGCCACAGCAATATTGGAACAAGACTATAGCAGAAATACTGCTTTGAACTAAAACTGCACTGAAGTGTTTACCTATCTCAGGAGACCAGCCTTTGTAAACTGTCAAACACTGAGAAAATTCTAGGTGCAATTCTAGTTTCATTTGCTGTGTGCAAAGTTTTTAATACATGTTTTTTTCTTTTAAACAGGTGACAATTTCCACATTATAAAAAAAGTAACTCTCAGAGATGTATATCTTTTAAAGGCATGCAAAGGCTTCCAAATGAATAAGAAGCTGAAAGTACTGAAGCTGTTTATTTGGGAAATTGAGGGATAAAGGTCATGTCTAGTGCTCTCTTTTTTTTTTTTTTTAAGGTTTCTTTATATAATTGTTGGACTCCATCTACTATAGTTCTAAAACTCAGTTGGAATTCAGCTTTGGTTCTATTTTTGGCTACATTATTTACATATAAATAACAGAATCATCTCTTGATTTGATATCTGCAGAACCAGATTTCATAGTTGCATAGAAGAAATTCATCCAATTCTTGTAGGATATACACTCGAATCACAACTGCAGCTTTCTAAGATCATTCAACCTGCCTTCCTCTGGCACATTTTGTGCTCTGTGGTCTCAATCCAGTTTTGTTCATTGGCTTTGATACAATCACTATATATCCTTTGCAAGAACAGATGCTCTTTAATGTAGCCTCCCAGTTTTGGAAAACATCACAGCTGAAGATTATTCATTATTTTCTCTCCATACTGTGTCACTGGCTCACATCCCAGTGACAGAAAGTGGCTTTGACCAGTCTGTTGTCCGTATTGCATGCAGGACATCCAGGTGCATATTGGGCACCCAGTTTGTGTAGCTGTTCCTGCTGGAGTTAGATTTGTTCATTTTAGAATTTCACAGTTTCCCTGGGATTTGTGAAGGAGCTCAAACTGTACCTGCATCACCAAGTAGATGGCTTAGGGCCGCGAAGAAGAGGCACATTTGTCTACAGTGGGTGCTCAAAATGTCCCAACTCTCGGCTATACAACCAGGAGATTGGAAGACCCGGGACACTGCAGCAGAACTCCTTTTCCTCATTTCCAAACAAAATTTGTTTCAATTTTTCTTCCTGGGATATTTCAAAAAATAGACCGGATGCAATATTCTTTATTTCTTCTTATATTCAGAAGGATGTAATCACTGTTGAGAGTTCTTTAACAGGAACATACCCTACAATCAATGTCTATGAAATCCTAAATGCGATGGAAGTTTACAGAGCACAATTGTTCACTGCTTACCATAACTACCCTAAACTAAGACATCAGACTTCAAAGTATATAATTGAAATTGTTTGACAAGCTCGTCGCAACAGGACATTGTGTTTGAAAACATATGGCCTTAGATGAATTCATGTAGCAAAAATCCATCAAGGCCTATGGCAACATTAGAGCCACGGTGCAATTATTGACTGAGGAACTCTCTGCTTTTTGGAGGCTAGGAAAGTTTTTCCTGTACTTGTCCATTCCCACACTCTTTTCTTAGGGATCCAGTAGTGGCCAGTGTCAGAGACAGCATACCTGAGCAGAAGCAGCTTTGATCTTCTTTTCCTAAGCCTAACCCAGGAAGGACAGATTCACTGTGAATGAGAAGGAGAACGTTTGCTGGATAGAATAAAAAGCTGGAACTCAGATTTAGTTGCAAGAGCATCTACTTTTCATTGTAAAGGCATTATGAAATCTTAGAATCTAGTGAAACCTATTATTACAGCTCAACTTTATAGAGCTGTTTAATAGACTTAAACATGTTAAAGCTGGGCACATACTTAAATGTCTTGTTAAAGTCCAAAAGCAGATATAACCAGAAACTCCAGTTTTCATGATCCACTAGGTTTAATAAATCCTAAATCTATTTGCCTACCTTCTAATAAGAAATAAAAGAATGGAATAATTACTGAAATTTAAAAAAAAGAAAAATGAAAATGATTATGTTGAAAAGAATAAGGTCCTTACTTTTTCCTGGGAATAATTTTAATTACAGGCTAAGCTTTCAAAGATTGTTAACCAACAAGTGCCACCCCAGGTTGTGTACTTCTGCACCTGCAAGTGTATTTACTTGTAGGTGAGAATGAGAACATCAAACCTGCACACATTGCAGGTGTAAGAAGCCCATGTGAGCCATTTGTCTTTGCAAAAACAATGACAAAATGACTTTTAAAAATGTATCAATACATGTTTCATTTATGTTAGTTAAGCACGGAAACGATGATAATAAAAATAAGCAGCTAGATGATCCTTTGTATGTACTGATATTGGATGTGCTAAAATAATGTTTCAATTTGTTTTTCTGTTTTTAGTTGTTGGAAATCATACTTCATACAGCTTCAGTTTTGTATGAACCAAAACAGTAAAACCAATTTTATGTCTGAAACAGGGCTTTTCCATTTTTTCTATATGATAAATGAAATAATAAAGAATAAGCTACTTTGTGAAGTATGAGATTTTTTTAAAAAAAGGAATATTTAAGTAATTACCTGTCTTTTATTTATAACTTTTCATGAAGTTTCTGAAGAAACACATTAATACAGAAGATATTACAGCATTTTTTCCTGTGATAGTGGGCTTTATAATAATATAATTGACTTCAGTAGCCATCACAGTTCTCAGATCAAAAGCAATGGCAGGTAACATTCTAGGATCAATTACCTGTACATGTCCACAAGAAGAGGTGTCATTATTATTAGAAAAAGACTTTGAAAAGACAAATTATTGAAACAAACAAAAAACAAAAACCCAAACCCAAAAAATTTGACTTACATGTCTTGAACAGATTTTTCAAAAATTATTCTGGTTGTTGCTTTCATTATCTGAGAGCATTTCTAGCACAGCTAGAAGATACATCCACATAATACAATAAGGCCCTAAATTAGACATAGCACTAAGTAAACAGTAATCAAATGGAGACCAGTACTTCAGCAACCAACCTGCCTTAATCATATAGTACTTTTCATAAATGATGCAGTTCATTGCACAAATGGAGTGTATTAAACTTTATCATTTTATCTTGTATGGTGATTTATCAAGTATATGATTATAAAGAATGTACAGTCTGAAAACTAATTAAAGGGAAAGTCTAAACAGCAGCAAAGGCTAATGAATTTTAAGCAGCATTCACAGCTAAGTGTGTGTGGGGGTTGGATTTTTTTTTCCTTTTTTTATTTAATAGACATAAGCACTAAATACTTGTTCAAATGGTGCTGGCCAAACATTTTACATTGCTTTTGTTTGTTGTGATATCTGGGGTCAGTTCAGCTTGGCTCCAAACCAAAAATGCAATGTATTCCCCAGGATACAGAAGCACCTATAAAATGTAGCAGCTCGTTTATGTTGATTTTCTTTTCAGTTTCTCTGCTAACATCAACAGTGACAACGTGGGGAAGTGCCTGAGGCGTGCCAGCGAGGCTCCTTGGCTCTGCAGTCAGTAGCCACATACCATGTACGTCTCCTGCAATCTTGAGTCTTGGAGCCAGCATTTCCAAGCCCTGGCTCAGACACATCAGGGGTGCAAGCACTTCTTGGTTACAGCAAAAGGTTCAAAACTGGAGTGTTTTTGATAACAAACTATGATTGGGATAGGACCTGGTGCTTTCCAACCGGATCTTATTTTCAACCTTGCTCTACAGCAGATTAAATGTTCACCACTCACATAGAGAATGTGATAGCATCTGCAGCTAGCAACTGCCTAAGATGGAGAGAAATCAGGAACTGAGCCTTATGAGAAGACGTGAGAGCAAAAGAATATTGCCAGCTGTTTTTGTGCTGTATTTTACATGCTCGGTGCATATATTTGTGATTTGGCATATTTCCTCCTCTAAAGACAAGAAGAAAAAAGAAAAATGTATCCATGCATTTTACTGTCATGAAATACTTACCAGGAAGATGTCTGCCATGCAGACTAGTTTTACCTACCAGCATTATGCTGTATATACATGAATTTTAAAATAACCCTTTTTTTTCAATTAATAATATTTCTTTGGTGCTCTTAGAGACCAAAATAATTTATTTTACGGTGACTACATATTTTTTATTTTAGTTCTAGCTTCTTTTAATTTATGTTTCAATCTGTGTCAGGAGTGTACTTTTGGAACAAATCCCCTAGTTTTCCCCATTTACTGTGCTTTGGTTCACCTCATTGGATGACCGGATTAAAATCAGACAGAAGATGTATTCTGGGAATATACCTAACAGTGCAATGGGCTCCAACCAGTGATGTCCATTCAGTCTTTGGAACTGGACTAGAGTTAGTCTGAAGTAACCCCCTGAAATGTATGTAGAATAAGTGGTGGAATCCCAGCACCACATTTTTTGCTCTACAGATACACTCCTATTCACTAAGGTGAGCATAGCCTTCGAGGGCTAAATTAAAAATCTTGCAACAGTAATGTGTATTGTAAGCTGTGGATATGTATGATACATTCCTGCAGGAATGTCCAAATGGTCATAGGCATTACGCTATTCTGATATATAGAGACATTGCTTCAGCCTGATCTTATGGATTAAGCATGTCATCTCCTGGTGGGAAAAATATTACAGCACTAGTAATAGAATAACTACACTGCCTCAAGTAGATGCTGAATAGTTACTCCATCCTGGAGCAAAAGACAGTATCCAGGAGGGCTCTTTCCTGCCTTATAAGGGTAGGAAACACAAGCTGGATAGCTCCAGAGAATACAGTGCAGCAGTGATTTGAAAGCTCTGTTAATTAACTAACTAAACAGAAATATGAACCATGTAAGAAGCTAATTAAGCAGAACTGATGTGCATGATCTTTAGTTATGCCGACCTTTGTTTTTATATAAAGCTGATAAAGCCCATCAAATACATTTCTCTCAGCCTGGAGACTGAAGATCAGCTTTTTCTTTGGCTGCACTTTAAAAATGACTTGGTCTCCTGTTTCCTCCGAAACTTTTCACAACAATGCTAATTGTTAGAGAGTGCCTGCTTCTTAAGGAAAATAGGCTTTGGAAATGAAAAGGAAGGATATAAGAAAGAAAGTCAGCTGTCTGCATGTCAGAATAGCATTAGAGTGCAAGTAATGCATTGCAGACGTGGCTGTGTAATTCCAGATCCAAATGAAATGATTTAAAGCACTGTTTACCCACAGCTCTTCAAAATTGTCTCCCACTGGAGGTGACCGTCCCCGCAGAGCAGGCATCATGAGCTGCGATGTGAGTATGTGGTCCGTTCGCACTGCTCTGCCTTGCCTGTCTCGTCAGGTCCGTTCACCAGCTCAACTGGGGGAGAGGGAAATGCAAGGGGGGGCCCTTAATACGCAGCTGAAGGAGCAGGAGAGTGGCAATAGGCTGGTCCAGCTCCTTCCAGCGTCCATGCATAACATCTGGAGGAGAGTTGACACTCAAAGGGGACGGAGAAATATGCACAGATAAGGCCTCTCTGTGTGAGGGTAAGGTGCAATTTCTCCCAAAAGCAGAGCATCCAAAACCATGAAAGATTATCTGAAATGGACCACTTCACAAACATAAAAGCAAAATAAAAGCAAAATCTGTGCAATACAAAATTTTCTCCAACTTCAGTTCAAATCTGGGTTAAGTCCCCTGCCAGGAATCACTAACCCAGCAAAGTTCCAAGTTATCCAAAGCCCATGTATCTCCATGTTCTAATGCCCCCAAAACTTTCCAGACAAATATGCTAGTACAGCAAAACATCCTTTCCTGGGAGTCCTATTTGCTTAAGTACTATTCACTGCTTTATGGGCACCAGCTTGATATGAAGCATTGGGAGTCTAAGAGCACATAAAGGAAAACCTATAACGAAATGCAAGACATCATTTTAGCACTCTATTGGTCTTTTTTGTTAGATGAATGTCTGGTAAGAATTTAGTCAGTCCGACTTTTTAATAACTTAGATGTTATTATGATTGGGATGTATTTCTAATTAATGCAGAAGAACGGAGATTACTTAATAGGTACCTGTCCATTACTTTTTCAATATACAGGTCAAAGTAACCATTTTCTGCTGCTCTTAGTCACATTCATGACACATATATTGTGCATTATTAATTTATAGGCTGGTTTAATCATTCTAATCCTTTGTGTCAGCTATAGTTTAAATGTATGATTGTAATTTTGATAGGTCATCCTTAATTATTGTGTAACAATAGTGTGATTAATTAAATTGTGTGGCTATTATCATAAATTACATCATCTGGTAGATATACTGCATTTAAAATGGAATTGTATCTTGTCAGTTTTTCATGATCTTGAATAAATGTTCTGTCAGAGCTGCTCAGCAATGTTTAATTATACTATCTAAATAAATAATTTTCAAAAGCATCATTTAACAAAATGCCATGAATCAGCTTTATCCTAGTAAATACAAGAATAAAACTCAAAAACCATGGGGGGTGGCATAATTCACATGACCATGTAGTACAATGACAGTGGCGGTTTCACAGGAGCACACCATAGCCCTCTAATACAGAAATCTAGTGTATTTTAGCATTAAAGTAATCTGGTCACACAGAAAAACAAGCGAATGGCTTTTCAGGTAGAACAGACAGGAGGATCTAATTTGTTAGATTTTTATGCAGCTGGTAGCTCTTGCTGGAGATTTCTAGGATGCTTTATTCTCTCCCCGTTCCATCCTCCATCACCACCAGAAAACGAAACCTTTCTGGATGCCAGAACCACTGTGTCCATCCAGGCAGCCAATTCATCAATTCCTCTTTTAGATAATAAGATGCTGCTAATAGTTCCTCAGCTGTCAGCTAAAAAGAGTTACAAGAGCTTTGGTGAGTGAACTGAGGGGAAATGTGAATCGAAAACAGGAATGTCTGTCAGGTTTAATCATGTACCTTTCTTTAAAGCTTCATTCACCCACGGCATAAATCCAAGGACCAACTGTTACCTTTTCTTAGAGAAAGCTTTTTTCTTTCTACATCTTACTGTGGTTATCAACACCAAGACAACTAATCTGACCGTCAGAAATTCTTGCAGCTTAAAGTGCAAGACTCTTTGCCCCATGATTCGTGATATCATGTATTAAGGGGTGTTTGGATAACCAAGAGATAGACACAGTGGGATGCTCTTGTATTCTAAAAGTGTCAAGAACTTTAGCGAAAGCTACAACTGTCCAAAAATGCATCTGCATTGCCTGGTTTAAATAGAGATGCTAAAACAGTCAGAGCAAAACAAGCAAACAAAAAAACAACAAAAAAACAGAACTAGAAATATCTCAGTTACACTGCAGGACTAAGAATATTACCTGTGGATATTGGAAAGAACTGACCATTCTCCCACAATACTCAGCAAATCAGCCCTGCAGAGATGACATACATCACACCAGGAACCTGGGATGGATCAAGAGGCCCAGGCACCGATTTTCTCTCTGGGTGAGAGCACGCGGCTTGTTTTGCTCCGCAGTCTGGATGCTCACAGTCAGGAATAGTAAGCAGAAATTTGCATACATGTATACAGAATTAGGTTCATACTACAATACTCTGTTGTCATAGAGGGGAAAAGTGAATAGTTTGCTCATGGAATTTTTTTTATGAGGGTTCAATGGGCAATAAGCAGAGGTTTGACTCTGAGTGAAAAGACCACTTATTGGCAGAGGATCAGCACGGGACCTATACAGCACTTAAGTCTATGTCGGCGCTTTAACTGGAATTAATAGACCTAGCACGGATTTTGAGAAAATGTGATATTCTGCCATATGTCCTGAAACATTATCCTACTCTTTGTGTTGCCGAAAGGCTCTAACACAGTATCTGTTTTGATATGCATGCTATTTCATGTAGTCAGAAAGGCAACAAAACTGTACTAGTTAATTACCAGGGAGGCAGCAACATTTAGATTGTTTTGAATCTTATAGCACATCTTGGACAACAGCCCATCATGGTTGTGAAGTCTAGCCACAAACCACATTTGTTACTTAATTTCATTTTAAATTTAGGAAACACTTTTTTTTGTTGTTGTTGTTTGATTTTGCCCAATATATAATTCAACTGGGGAAATGGCTACTAGAGCTAGGAAAAGTAATTTCTGATCATTCATTAAATTGAAGTGATTGTGTTCAAACATCGCTGTTCAGAAATTAAAAGCAAAATCACTACACGACTGATGTATGCAATTATTACTGCAGTGATAGTACGATGTTTTGTGAAGTTCATCATAACGATGAAACAAACTCAACAGAACGTTGCTGTCTAAATTATGAAAAGCTGGATCTGGAATCTATTATTACATGGGCTATATGTCTGACAAGCATTTGTAGACAGCAATGATAATACTGGGATTTGCCAAGAAAGTCATTGAAAGTAATTTCAAAGGAAGCCCAGTGAAAACACTCCTGCAAAGGCTTTGCTAGTAGGTCCGTAAGTGATAACATGGAATTGATTACCTGGCATAATAATTTCTTCAGATTTAAGTTTCATTGGTTTCCTTGGCATGGCTCAAGAGGTAGAAACAGCCAAAACTGTTGCAGGATCAGGGCCTATGGATTTGAAGAAGCCAGGCTTTGCTTATATTTTCTCCAAAATGTCGTTTATACTTCCAAACTTCCCAAAGCTTGATGGTTGAACTCTTCCTGTGGAAGAAACAGAACTGAGCTCCACAGCTCCGCAGAACAGAGATGAGTTAGATATTTTAAAATTTTTCTATGTACTTAAAAAAAAAAAAAATCCAATATCTATTTGAAACACAGCTTTTTATGGTCACCTTTCGTGTTTGTCTGTATGTGGACTGAAGTCAAAAGATCATGTTCAGGTGTAGTTTGCACTTTAAAGCTCTTTTTGTGTAAATTGGTACAGGCCCAGTATTTTGTGCAAAATGTCAAGCTGTTAATTTGCTCACTGTGTTTCAAAACATGAGAACCTATTTTTCTGAGAAGGTTATCCACAACAGACTTTCCTGAAAACAGCTAAAACTGAATTAAAAGCAACCATTATCAATTTGAAATTGGGATGGGAGGGGTGGGCTGTTTTGGTATTGTTCTTTTTTACAGAGACAGAGACAAAGACCTACAAGTAGCATTTTGCTTCTTCAATCCTTTTGCATGCAGAATAAAATAGATGCTTGGAATACAATGTACTATGCAGTGTCCCAGCTAGATTTCTGGGTTTTTTGTTCACCTGGCTGTATTGTGTATTCCTGAAGCACTGTGAAATACTTTTCTTCCATACCATACTTACCTTGACACTGACTTTGATAATAGCTTGATGACTCACTGGCTGATGCATGGGATACAAAACAACAGTCGAGGAGGACGTGAAAGAAAAAGGAAGATGTCTTCATTATAGATATCTAAATCTACAGTGAAAATGTAATCTGTGAATATGTGATAAAATTAATTATCCTAACTTAAAATTCTATTCGTAAGATATTTTAAATATCTCTCCTGCTTACCACTGCATAATCTATAGCTTGAAACACATGTAGAAGCCAAGTGCATTTTCTGACACACAGAAACACATGCTCTTTGTTTGCAAATGCTGATATAGAGACCAATTTATATCTTAAACAACAGAGATGTAGGTGTAGAATATGCAGTTATAAAGAACATAAAGAATAAACACACAGCAATATGCATCCTTTGCTGAGGACAACCATGTTTTTTTTTTTTCACCCGATTTCTTCTTAGCTGTGACTAAAGCTTGGCCAGAACCAACAAAGGCTGAGGCGCATTCACAGAGGGAACGTGGGTACCTAAATGCCTCTCCAGGACATCTACATTCATTTGTGGGCAGTGCATTACATTCCCTGACATGCTTTTCTTCTTCTCACCAGGTTTCAGCAGCTCCCCAGGCTTCTGGTAGAGCTAAGTGTGAACACACCCACACTGCCTTAAAAGTGCAGTTTGGGGACCTGAACAGTGCTGCACTGGGCTGTGCTGACTTACGGCTAGTTGGGGGTCTCCAGCAGAGCGTTGCACCATATCATGCAGACTTGTCCCTTTTGGTTTATTTTTCATGGAGGTGCCCGACCTCTAACCGATGGCAGTGAGAGCAGCCAGGTAGCCAAGCGCCGATGCTGCAGGAGCCACAACCCCTGCTCTCTGCTTTTAGTCTGGTTCAGGCATGGAGAGCACTTCCTGAATCTCATCTGCTTCCATCCACATCTTCGAGATGAGGCAGGAACTGCTAACCCCTGCCCTGGTGACATGGTGCAGAGCCCGGGATAAATATTCACATGGAAATCAGCAGGTTTGGGTCAGAACTCAAGGACAAGCTTAGACCTTTCTAAGTTTGTTGCTGGTGGTACATCTATCCAGAATACGTATCACTGCAATCAGGTCTTGCAGTCTTGTCCATTTTCTCAGCAAATTGCCACCCTTGAGCTGTAATAACTGTGCTAGCAGAAACTCCTTTGTGCATATTGCTAGGAAAATTTCAGCTTCCTCCCTTAACATTCAGATGAGAAAACATAAAGCTAAGTGCTTTGTGTTATAGATGTTCTAGGTCATCACTACACCCACTTGCTAAACTCTCAAGACAACCTTTTCATTCCATGCTAGACGTAGAGCTAGAAATAGCATTTTCTGCTAGAAATCTACAAATGGCTTTTTTTTTTTTTTTTTTTTTTTGCTGGTAAGGAATAGAAAAGAAATCCGAGAAGCAAAGGATCTGTAGCATCAAGCAAACTTCATTATTCAATCTCACAAGCCTCATACATGCATAGGATAAAGTATTTCTTCCCATTTGCCATAGCAGTTAATACTGCAATGTTTTTCAATAATATTGAAAAATGTGTATTTTACATACATTTTTAAAAATAGATCTGTGAGTGCTCAGTACTGAAGATATTTCTTTGTTGTGTTATTTTTCCATTCTCTTCTTTGGAAGGCAAACATGAAGCTCAAATACCAATTCTGGCTAACAATTTTTTATTTTTATTTTTCAGCAGCAGCATCTGGCATCTTGGCAGACAACTCAAGCGATTTTGTTGGCAGCTCCTGACTTATCCCTCGGTGCAGCTACTGTTAATGGGCTGTTTGAGTTATCTCAGCCTCCTAACCACCATTGTTCAGTGATGTGTACTTGCCATTCAGGGAACTTGCCATGTTTCCATTTGTGCATCAACTTTCACAGAATGGTCTGCGATTCGCAAAATACCAGAAATTATTAGAACTTTGTGACCAGCTGACACCATATAAAGCCATATAATCCCCACTGCTCTATTAGCATGTATATGTGAACTTCCCTTTGTCTCTGGTTCTTTTCAAATCTCACATGAAAACAAAATCTTTTTTCCCTCCAAAGAACTCTTAATTTCTTTCTCTCTGATTCTGTCAGTTCCCACAGAAAAGCACATTGTAAAGCATTTGGTATGCAGCTTGTCTGAAAGAATCTCTGAGAAACATTTCTGACACTGCAAGCTATTTTTGCCCATTCCACCTCAGTAAGTGCTTCCATTTTGCACCAGAGCTCATGTTCTTGCGATCACATTACACCTGCCCATTAACACCCGAGACACTTACTTGCTGTGCTGTATTAAACAGGGAAGAGCTCGTAGGCCTTACATCTTCTTTTGTTCTGAGTAGCTTGATTCCACCATAATTAATGAAAAATTCATCTTGGAAAGTAAGTAATCTTTGGCCTCACTAACATTCGGAAGTGAAACGCTTAGAAATCCCACACAAGCCAAGGAATCATGGTGAATATTTAGCAATCACTAGACCATGGAAACAAATGAATTGAAATAATCTGTTAGGCTCCATTGTCACTACTTAACTGTCCGACAGGAAGGAAGGGAGAACTGTAGGGTACCGCCAAGTTCCCAGTAGAGGAAAATACCAATATTTCTAAAACCTTGGGTTCTGTTATAAGCACTTATTTATTTGTGGAGAGATTAAGAAGTGAACAGAGAATCAAATATGCAGTGGCTCTTTTTCCTGTTGAAGAGATGATACGGTTTTGAAATAAGAAATTGCTAGCTTTCTCTTTCACGTGCCATGGGTGAACCTGTCATAGTCACTTGGGAGAGACGTCAGCGATAGTGGTGCTCTAGAGCTACAGGAGGAGATAAAGACATCTGTGCATGTGTGTGTGAAAGATTACAGAGATGGCAAACCAGTTATAGGCAATAAATATAAGAAATATCAGATTTGTCAGCTATCTACATGGTTGCATTCTCAGAATCCAAAAAAAAGATATTTCTCACAGGAAAAAAAAATTATCACGGATTTCAGTGGAAGCAGGAGTTCAGTCATTTTTTCAGGAGAAATTATCCAGCTAGTACGACTAATATAGATCATGCGTTTACCAGCAAGCACTAAGCTATTATGCAAAAACATGGGGTTTCTTCTCATATCTTTAGTGCCTTTACAAAAGAGAAGTGAGCCATCGGTCTGTATTTTAAGATATGACTTAGGTGCTTTACCCTCAAGGGAATTTTAGGCTGTGAATCCCCATACTTTAGTAACACCTCTCCCATCATTTTAATTAGGGAGGGAAGAATCTCATGAAACTGCTAAAGCGTTGTGGAAAACACACTAAATAAATATTGGACTGCTCATCCTGTAATTCTGTAACCCACAATTAAATTAAATGCATATTGTTTCAAATATATTAAGTAAGCTGTCCTATTCTATATGCACCTCTCACTGTTCCAGATGCCTTTTGAGAAATTATTCCTTCTGAGAAGACATCTATTTCTCCCGTGTTTTCCTGCAAGCTAAAGAAATTTCCAGACCTATTTCTAGAAAAAATTGTACATCTCTTCTTCTTTTGTAGCAGCAGCAATATCATCAGAACAATAACTCAGGAGCACGGAGAGACTGAAACACTCCTCGGAGTTTGCATTGCCATGTCTAACCGTATATCACGCCATGCCTCAGCAAAATGGGCTCTGCGAGCCCTTGTCCTGCCTTGGCCACATGCGCAGGAAAACAAGGCCGCAATTTCAGCTCGGTGCTGGAGCTCAGCTAGCATGAGCCGTACCAGAGCAGGGGGACATGACACGTTGGCATAAAATCCCTGGCCCTGCCTGATGCTTCATTTCCATTGCTGCAGCTGTTTGTCACAGGGCACTGAGGATAAAAGGGGCCCTATTGTCAGGGGGAACAATGCCTTTGACACCAGTTTCACCTCAGCGATACTTGCAGCCTGGTCACAGAGGGAACGGACGCCCATCCTCAGCCATGTGTGGCTGTATGAGGTCCTGAGCTGTCATCCACGCAGATGGGCAGGACCCAGCCACCCAGCCACCCAGGCACAGGCATCTCGCGCCATTTGAGAGGTCGGGGGTATGCAAGGGGTCTGTGTGGGGCTGGCACACGCAGCACAGGACTTACAGGAGTTGGGTCGGTAATGATGGCTCAAGGCCAGGTGAGCTATCTTACATTGTCTGGAATGACATCAGACACGTTTGGGTAATTGAATCCTGCCACGTGTGCCCCGAAGGCACAGTGTGCATCCTGGTATGGCAAAAGGTGAGTGTGGGTATTCCTAAGTACTTTAAGATAATTTAGGAAGATGTTGCTTAATGATTCCTACGTGGAAGATTAAACAGATCAAATCACACAAGAACGCCCAAAACTGATAAAACTACAAGGAAAAAAGGATTACATTTTCTTCAGCACAGACTTCTTCTCTATGGTGTCAAGGGATCACAAGTTGAACATTTTTAACTTATTTGAGCCAGACTCTGAGAGGTGCTGAGCGAAAACAAATTCTCCTGAAGCCACAGTGAATCACAAGTTCAAGAATATGCTATTTGGATTTCTCTTACACCAACTATCAAGGTCATGATAATTTGTTCCTTGGTACTCAAGAATGGCTCTTTTTACTGTTCAAGTCTGAATATTCAGTTCAAGTTCCTACACCATCTATCCAAACTACAACAGTTTTAACATCCCTTTTAAAATCCTAGACCAATTCCTTACTATCTGATTATGATGCCTTGGAAGTCTGTGACTGCAAATCAGGCTCCTCGAAACTGCTGAATGCATTTTATACACGGGCAAGTATTCTTATCCAGCTTTAACACAGAGTAAGAGCACTGAATGGGGATGCAGGAATTGAAATAATCAGTCTCAGGGTTTATAAGCCATCATGTACTCACACATGGAAAGAGAAGTTGGACATTCATAAACATAAAAGCTTTCATCCATAACTGCTCCAGCAAATGCAGCTTCATGAGATAATAGCAACACAAATAACATGCAGTGAACTGCCCCCTGCCACCACCATCACCATTGTACACAGAAACAAGATATAGTTCCTTGGTGCAATAAAATAAACAGCATGGGTGAAAGGTTTAGTTCTGGTCATTCTTAGCAGGCCAGAAGATAAACGCATTTATTTAAAGCAGAGAAATAACACCAGGAATGGCAAACAAGACTTGAAGCCCCAGCTAGCAATTAGTGGAGCTCTGGTGTAGGCAGGATGAAAGCTCATTCTAGAAATACAAAGGAGTTTGACCTGAAGTAGTGTTTTGCCAAGAAAAAAAGGGGTCTCTAAACCAGCTGCCCCTCCTGGAAACATCTGTGTCCCCTGTTCAGGGTGTGCTGCTCGCCCAGAGGTCGTCTTCTGATCACGGGGCTACAGGGACTCATGCTTTGCATGCTGCTCTCCAGTACAGTTTGTCTGGAAATCAGAACTTCTTTTGGTTTGCTCTTGATTTTTAAATGCCTGCCAGGCAGCCGGCAGCCAGGTAGCATCCCAGCAAACCTACTGTGCTGCTCTCTGAGGACAGTTACAGCCTTGCAGATTTAGAGCCTCTCTTCCCACAGTGTTTTATCACACATCCCCACATCAAACAAGGAGTTACCCTGTATTTTTCACTTCCCACATCTCCTGCCTCTCCCCCCCACGTAACTCCAGCCTCTCCTGAGAGCAGACAGACCCAGTTCTGTGGTTCCTGCTTTGCCATAGGGAGACCATGCTAGTTAAAGGTAGACGCTGTAATTCTGTAAAGTTTCCTAACCAAGCAATTCCGACTATTCAATTAGTCTCTGTTGAGCTTAACACCATTGTATTTACATATTTACACTTTATTTCTTCCCTTTCCTCATCCCAACAGAAGTATTAACCCCCTAATATACCAACTACAAGATTTTATAGCCTTAATATTTTGTTTCAAACACTCCTGTTCTATTCGCTGACTCTTTTTAAATTATATATAACATATATTGTATTTAGAATCCATCTATATGTGAGAGAAAGAGAAAAAGTACTCAAGATAGAGGATGGAAAGACATACAGAATATGTCTCCAGTGTATGACTCATTTTTGAAGCTTATGTTACTGAGAGAGTTCTAGTACTATTTAGCAGAAATATCTGGACTTCTTTTCCTTAGCTCTTTTTCACTGCTCCTAATTATACTTTTTAAAGTACACTTAACAATTCCTCTCCTCTCCTGCCTTTTTCATTTTGGTAGGCACACTGCCCCAGTGGCTCATTTTTAAGTGTAATGTACTCAAGTATTTGAGGCAGAATTAGAAGGTATAATGAAAAGCTGTGGGCATACATCAAAACAGCCTGTGCGTTCCCTGCCATGAAGCAAACCCCAACTCTGATATCCTTTGCTGTAGATCTCCTTGTGTCAGCACCACACAAAGGTCTTGCTAGAATAGACAATCTGTGCGCATAGTGCTTAGTATACGCAAGACTATATCTTAATTCCGTAGACATCCTGTAAGTTTTTCATACTCAGGCCTCTGTCACATATGCCAAACTCACTACTTGTCCACCTCACATATATGATACAGAATTTACCATCTAAAGAGTCACCCTTGGTTTGTGAAGACCCTGGCACCTGCCTGTCTCTGGCCACTATATCTCATTCTGTTCCTCATGTTATCAATCAAGAGGCCATGATCCTCGAGGAGGTCTATTCTTGAGCCAAGTACATTTTGTAGGAGGGAACAAAGTGAGCAACCTGAATGCACACCTGGAAATGGCTGTCCTGGAGGAGCCGCCAAGGCCATTTCTTCAGACTAGATTTAGCAGCATTACATGCGAGTATCACAATATTACAGTACTGCATGTATAACAGTATTACACGTATTCCATCTCAGGTCTGGATGACTTGTTTGCCCATGAAACAAAGCCACTCTTTCCAGGATGAAGCAGAGGTTGTGGCTGATTGACCCCCTGTTGACAAAAGCAGAGGATCAACGAGAGGTCAGAGTGACTCTTGCCATGAAGATCATGGCAATCTGTTGCACCTTGCACAGTCTGGGTAAGGATGCCGCAGAGCCAGAATACAAAAACTCTGTACAACGTGTCATGCCATGCTTCCCTAGGCATCCACCTTTGATCACTGTCAGCCTGAGGATATGGCTAGAGGACATTGGACCAAATGGATCCCACACAGCTTCTCTTACATCCGTATGGACACACCATAGGCCAAGAAGCAATAAATGGCCAGCTGAGTTCACAAACATGACATTCAGTGCCAACAAGAAATGCACCTCTTTTCCTTGTATCACAGAAGAAAAAGAATAGATACACACACTATACGTCCCCCAAAGAAACAAAACAAAACAAAACAGTTTTCCTTGCCATTCCTTTCTTTACCTTATACCCATTCAAAAGTAAACTACTTGACCTCCTTCTTTCCCCTGAAAATACAGAAGGTCTCTGCTTTCCTCCTTTCTCACTTCTTTTTACCCAAAACAGAGGGAAAAAAATGTTTCTCTTCCTTCCTTCCAAACCAAAAGAAAATAAGATTTACTTCATCCAGCACCCTCCCTTCCCCATCATCCTACATTGGTATTATTCTCCTATTAATGATAACTGGGTATCATGCTAGTTACCTATCTAAACTATATGGTATTTTATCCTCTTCCTAGCAATAGCCATCATACATATAGGTCCAATATTGAGTGAATATTACCCACATGCACCCCATCTCCTAGTCTGAATGCTCTTGAGGCGTTCTTTTCTTGCTTATCCACACTGCTATATTCTAAAGGCAGGTTAACAAAACAAAGCAAGCTGAAAAGGGGAAAGAACAGGATACAGTTATATGTCTTTATTAGATAAAGAGTGCTAACCCAGAAAACTCTATCTGATATTGAAGGGAAAAATAGAAATCTTTCTGCCCAAAAGCTAAAAGAATAGGTCAATGAGATAAGTAACAGTCATAGCAGGAAAAATCCTGGATAAACGAGACCAAGCAACAAAAAAGGGAAACCGTTAATAGAAATGGAACCATCTGTGAAACGACTGGGGTCAAAAAAAACCTGGGGAACAAGAAATACAAACCTCTGTGGGGTTCTGTAAAATAAAATAAAAATGAGGAAGTTTTGGGACATAGCCCAGAAAATCCATCTACCGTACCCAAAGCCTGTCTGAAGGTTACCAGGGCAGCTCTTGGCTGAGCAAGGAATTGAGAGCATTACAGTGAGGTTTGGCAATGTGGGACTGACCCACTGCAACACAATGTTGAGGCTTCTGCCCATCCCTGAGACTCCTGTGCTGGTGGCCTTTAGTCCAGAGACTGGCAGAACCTGGTGGCCAGTCTGCTCTACAATGCCTGTCAGCAAATATTTCTTAGTTGCCTTTCACCACAATCACATTTTGGCCCAGGCTGTCATTTGAAGTATCTGTGGTAGCAAAGAGAGCCAGCATATATTTGCTAATGGCTGGAAACCCACAATATTCTGCACTGTTGCCCAAATTAACTTTCCCCACAGTCACTCACATACCAATGCCACTTGAGGACCTGTGGGAAAGCCTGGGGAATTTGTGGACCTCCAGGGCTGGGCAAGTGTTTTGTAGCTTTTCCTTTTGGACTTGGTCGCAGAGAGGCAGCCGTGCACCGGAGACTTCAGTTCCTTTGGGAATCTAGCCAGAAGAAAGGGCTTAGAAGATCTGTGGGAGACAGATAAGTGAGGTAGTTGTAAATGACACTGTAAATTGTTGGTAGGGTATTTGAAACTCTTACGAATTGGCCAGCAATCAAATATGGTGTTATTTGAAGAAAAAAGGGGAAAAATAGAATGAAACAAAATGTAAGAACTTAACACCACAACAGGAGACAGAAGAAAGACTAAATACAAAGATCCACCTGTAACTTCACGCTCTGCATTTATGCAAAATAGGATTTATGCCCAGAGAAGAACAGAAGGGAGAACCTTGCCAAAGTGACAGGATAAACTCACGCTGTCAGGTTAACCCTGCCTAACCGGTTGGAGCAAGACATTTCAGACTCCCGGTGCTAGACCTTATTAAACCCAGCCAGGCTTTGGTCTCAGAGCCAACACATTTTGCCTTTCCATGGCAATCCTGGGTAAATCACCACAAAGATCTGGACTGAGAGAGAAGGACCAGGTAAACATCCCCAGTGCACTTGCCAGATGGCTGCAGCCCTTCCTGCCCCGTGGCAAGAGTGCAAGAAGGGGGGCAATTCACACTGGAGTAGCCTGCTTTATACCAGTGTTGTGACTTTCAATAAAACTAGAGGAAATGCAATCAGGAAATACATTTATTTCATATAGAGAGAGACCGTGGACTCTGGCACTGGGGCTGCATCCAAGTCCTTCATGCAGCCAGCAGTGTCTGAGGATATAGCTTGTGACTGCCTATCACTCTGGAACAAGATAGGCAGAGCCATCAAAACGTGACTACATTTTTGAAACACTAGAATTTTACTAAAGTATCTCATGCAGACACTTAGAGAATGAGCAAAACAATGAGGAAAATTAGCACATGCCAAAGCTAATGGTATTTCCTTTCCCCTGATGGAAAATGCAACTTTCACTGACATGGTGCATCCTGATGCTGTCAGAAAAAACAATCACTCCTTTTCTTTAGTGGAGTTAATAAGCGAAAGAATCATGCTTTCTCATTTCTACAAAGGACATTTGTAAATTAATTGGTGGTAGAATGATGCATGTCAACACAGAAGTGGAGAAAGTTAGGAAATACGACAGGCTGATGCTAATAGGAGATGGAACATGTGAGATTGGTATTGTCAGGGTAGAGCCCCCTGAGACACCACAGGGAAATCTGAAAAGAGAGAAAACTATCTGCAGGGAAACATACAGCATCTTAAAGGAAAAGTCTCCTCATACCTGATGCCTATATCCTACCTGTGAATTTCAGTTGCCTTATTTTCTGCTTGCTTTGTAAGCCAAATTCTTTCTGATTCAAAGAAGTGCAAGTGTGCAAAACTTACAGTATAGTTCCACGGCAGATCATAAAAATGTCTCTTACTTTTTAATAAAATACTTGAATATTTAAGACTGGTAAAACAAGAATCTGCATTAATTTTACCATTTATAATTCAGCAGATGATTGCATACATGCCACCAGGTAAATAATTCAAGAGATCATGGTCTAAATAATACATAGGCAGACTAAAACATTAATAGAAAAGGCAAATAGCACATAGATGTCAGATGTGAAGTGCATGCTGTTTAACAAATTTAAGGCTAGCCTGCTGGTCAATAATAATACACAGTAAGAATGCTAGAGAAGCAACATGCCTCCATAGCTACAAGAAGTACTAGGACATGGTTGAACGTATGAGAAAATCACTGACAGATGAGCATTGCATTCTCAGGTGATATAAATCAGGATAGCAGCAAACACTGGGAATCTGACCAATGAATTTAAAGAAGATTCTTTTTTCAATTTAGATTTGTGTTTATTTTTGCAAAAGAAAAATACAGCATGCACAGGGAAAATATGCATGCAGAACTATAATAACATTAATAGAGTCGTACCAAACATCATATTGTAGTTAAACATTTCTCTAAAAAATAATCGGTTTGGCATTTATCCAGCATTGTTTGAACTGAGCACTTTTTAGAGCAGATGCATTTAAGCCTCATGCAGGAATTAAGATTTCCTTTTGTTGTTGCTAATTACGTTCATTTTTGCAGAACTGACTGTTTACCATATTTTTCCACAGTAATATATCACTGCTTATAACAACTATTTTATTTCACCAACTAATCATATAAAATTGATATTCATGAAAAATTAAACTGCACTCTAAGATAAAGGAGACAAATACTACCTTCAAGAGCATCTTAATTCAAATTTTCAAAGGGGATTCAAACCTACTAATTCCAAGGGGTTCAGGTGTATAAACTTCTACTTGCACTTACTTTAAGACCTTAAATGGAGTAATATGGAGAAGAATTTTAGGGGAAAATGGAACAATTAGGAGAAATTAGGATGAGAAATTGGGAGTAGACTACACATTCAGAATCATACCTGGAAAGTTGCTCACCATCTGAATTGAAATTATGTGTTTGAGCTTGAGTTTGTAGATCCTAAGTATTAGTCCTGGTTCTGAATAAAACCCAGATGCAGGAGAAGCTGACCTATTTCTTTAATCCTGAAATCTGGATGGTTCCTCATGTAGGCACAAAGGGTGCTGTCATGAGGGCGCAGGGATGCTGCCATGTCTGGGCCACCTCTAATTCTGGACCCAGAGGAAGCTGGGGTTTGTACCGTTTGGCAGATAGGCCCGTAATGATCTACCCAAGAGACTGACTCAAAACAGTCTGGGAAGCAGCTGAGGTGCAGACTGTATGACCTGTGAGAGCACACTGATCTACAACAACATATTTGGGAGAGTTTTCATGTGATTTGAAACCAATGAGTTATAATTGATGAAGACAAGCATCTTGTGACTAAATAGATATTTCTGTTCCTCTAAGCCAAATTAATCATATAAATCAGTCTTTCTGGCCCTGCAAGTGCAAAGACACTACATAAAAATATTTGATAAACTGCCGCTTTGTTCTCACTTGTTTCGAGGTAAGCATTCTTTATTAATCCTTTACTGTGTTTAGGTTTCCAGATAATGGGAGGAGGCTAGATACTTCCATTTGAATTAAGCTCTATTTAATGCTAAAAGTACCGGTACTGTCAAAGAGTTATGCCAGACTTGCTGAGCACAGAATCTTCCAAACAGATTTTTAAACTTTCTCTTGCTCTCAAACACCACCTCTTCCCCTTACATACAGTTCTCTTTTATAACAGCAAGTGACCTAATCTGCAGTCTTAGAACTGACTTAAGTCTGCAGTCTTAGACAGCTATATTGTCACCTTCCAGACTCCTCACCCCAAAAATCCACCTTTGCAATGACCTGCACAAAATTTTTTCACAAGTAGCAGGACACGTATTAGTGCAGGTGTTCCTGGCCCTCTATTCGTGTTTCCTCTGAGAAGTTTTATACCGTGTCTCACCATATAGAAAGTTAGCAAACTCTTTTGTCATCACAGGTGTGTCAAAGCCTAGCATGCCTGACATGCCAAGCAAATAAAATCTTGTGGCTTCTGTGGTGGCATAAACATTAAATAATAAAAGCTGATTCTACAATTTAGCCCCATCCCTCAGTAAGAGGTAGAGGGCTTCAAACAGCACAGTCCTATGGAGAGGGAATGAACTGTACCTTCTGAGCAAGAGTGCTTTGCCAGCAAGATTAAAAAGAAATAATATTGCTAGCTTTGCTGTGAGCTATCTCTAACTTACCTTATAGATTTTTCACTTTATAGAACAGGATAGATATTGAAAAATTTTCAAAGTAAAAATATTGGGAATACAGTGTACCCAAGAAAGAGTTCCAGTTTACCAAAGACATGTTCCACAGGTATCATGTGTCAAACTGTTGTCTTTGTAAAGAAAAGAACAGTTGTCTGGTGAAGACTAATTCCAGCATAACTTGGGAATCATTTAAATTATGATTAAATAATATTGGGGGGGGGGGAACAGAAGTCAGACATCAATTCATAGCTTTGAAGGCCAGGAGCAAACATAAGTCCTTTCTACATCACAAGGGATTCAACTATACAAAATGAAACCAGTAACTTGCATTTACCTAGAGCATATTTCCCAGAAAAGAAAGATGACATGCTTTGATCTGAGAACAGCAAAAGAGGGAAAAATCTATCACCTTCATTTGCTGTAGTGGTTTCTTAGTTCTCAAACCTTTTTTCCATCTCTCTCCTGTACTGAACCCAGTTTTTCATTATCTTTTTAAGAAGTTGTTATCAGAACTGGACAGTCCCACCAATTCATTCTCAAGATTCTTTTCTTTCTTGTTTTTGCTTCTAAGTCATATTGGTAGAGGAACACTCTTACAGCTTGTTTTCTACTCTCGCTATTAAGGTGCAACTCAAAAACAATCAATCGGGTAGATTTTCTAGAACGTTTGCTATATTGGTTTTGTTATATTGGTATTGCAGTTTTTGGTCAGTGTGTTACGTGGTCAGATAGCTTACAGTATATAAATATATCTACTCCTTTACCTTTCTCAAGTAAAGGTGTTATTTCAAGGAATAAAATCAGGCTTGTTTAAGAATATCCATTTTCCATATAATAGTATCAACTGACATGAATTACATTTTTATCCTTCACACTGTTTACCAATTGAGTCTTACAACAGCTATTTCATAATTTTTGTGGAATTCTCTAGCCATCATTATTTAGATCATCCTCTTAGGTTTTTTTCTTTTTTAATGCAATTATTGTCATTAATCTTCCCATCTCCCTATCTGAAAAAATGACTATTTTCTTCATGAATATTGTAAAATCCCTATCTAGCTATGGAGTTTTATATGAAATCCTTAACTCCCTTATCAGCTTTCTTCATTTCAGAACTTCTCATCTGTATCAGTTTCCATGTGACAACTAATTTCCTATTCATTACATACTTTCTATTCATTATATATTATATTATATTGCTATCTAATTTCTAACTGCTACATTCAGTTCACAGCTGAACCAGAAACGGCTTATCACTCAAATTCTTGATTCTGTATGAGAGGAGATGGACTTCAACACACCTTGTAGGTGTTTTCAGTAAGCATTTTTCCTTTACTTTGTTCTCTTAAGAATATAGAAAAAAGAAATTAGGAATTTGAAATTGGCTCTATTTTTGAAGAAGACAATATGATCTGATGGCATGATTAAACAGATAAGATGCAAAATAGCTGTTGTAACAGCTGCAGAAAGCGTCCTCTGCAAAGCACATGGCTGAGCTGCTCTTTCCTCTTATGCACAGGCTGATCTCAGGAAGCTGCTGTAATAGCTCTGGCTGAGAGAAAGACTGCAATTTGGCATTACACAGTATTTAAAAGATGATTTGAAGATGAGGGGTAAAACAAAATTACTAACCAAACCGATGATTTTTATACCTCAGTTGACAGAGATAACAAGAAGATTAAGAAAATGATATTATGGGTCACTAAAGTTGAAATGAAAGTGAGTAATGTGAAAGATCAGGTGAATAAACTGGAGTCTTAGAATAGCAAATGTCTATATGAATAAAACAAAGATTGAAAGATGATGATATGGGCAGGAAAAACAATCTCTGTGTCTCCTTGACTTGCCTGAAGAGGAAGGGAAAATAAGAAGAAAAGAATTAGCTGAATACCTCTTTAAAGAAATGTTTACAGCAAGTTTTATGGATGCATTCTTTGTCATGCAAAGGGCACAGAGCAGAGCACCTAGTGGCCTCCACAAAGCAAAGATAATAAAGTTTCTTAATTACAGTAACACAGATAAGCTGTTACAGCTGGCTAGACTGAATAAAAGTCTGATTTATAATTCAGATAAGTATTGCTATTCCTTGATTGCAGTACGAAAATACAAAGGAAGCAAAATCCATAGAAACTGAGAGGAAGCTTTGGGATTATAAAATTGAATGCTCCTTTCTATGCTGCTAAACTTGAAATTGTTGTGGGTGAAACCAGACTGTTTCTTATATAGTACAGGAAGACTATCAGTCTTGATGTACAGGAGAGATGAAAAAATGAGATCCCTATGAAACAGGAGGAGTGATATCCTGTACATCCTAATGTACAGATTTATGAGTCCTCACAAGAGTGAAGAGTCCTCAAGGTCTGTTCTCAGGATTTCTTCTGGATTTTGTCCAATGACTGTTTAATATATAATACTAAAGCATGACAGAACAGTGACTTGCCTTGTCGCATTGTGTCCTGTGCTAGTATTTTAAAATCATGATTCTTCTTGCCTGAATGTCTCTCCCCTTTTGGAGTAGTGGGGAAGGATAGATACCTTACATATATGGTTGTCAAACTTCGGTAGGATCCCTGCACTGAACACATGCAGAGTGCCAGCATGCACAGACATGTTTAGGAGGTTTTCTCCACAGCCAGTTCTTTTTGTTGTGTTTTGTTTTTGCTTTGGGTTTTGTTGTTGTTGTTGTTTAAAAAAGCAGAGCCATGAGTTTGCCCATGCCCAAAATGCATGGATGGCCTGGGAGAGGTTTCTGCCACTAAGCCCCAGTGGTACAGAGGAACTTTCCATAGGGCTTTTATTAGGCGCCTAGGACGGAGAGAGAGAAAGGATTTCAGCACATCCATCTCTTCAGCATTTCCTCTTAGACATTTTAAGGACTTTGGTGCTCAGCATGCTGGTCGCTGTGAATGCCTTTTTGAGTGTCTAAATCTGCTCAAATTGCTGTAGGGAATTTAGTCACTTGAACTCAGCATTGTGAGTCTCACTTGTAAGAAAGAAATCTAATGTGAAGGCATAGCAGTAGAGAGCATCACAAAAATCTAATCCCCTCTTGGCATTTGATCCAAGAGCTTCGCAAAACCCTTCAGTGGGAAGTATCAAGCAGTCTTAATGCTCTCTACCCTGCCTCTTGCATGTGCGCGCACTTTCAACTACTCTTTGTGGGTAGCATTACCTCTTCCAGGCATAGGGACTTCTATTTGCAACTGTATTTATGATTCTTTCAATCTAAGAACAATGCAAATTGAGTAAAATGCTCTTGCCTTAAAAATAGCTATTGAGTGAATACTTTATAAATATTCTGTTTTGCTGTTTCTCTTGAGGAATTTCCTAGTAGGGGGCTAATGGAAAGAACGCCTTTCACTGTGGTAACTGTGGAAATTTCTGCGCAGATATAATGGCTGGAAACGTGATCTGATTTTCGCAGGCTAGTTCTTCAGAGAGACCTCTCTGAGCAACTCACTGCGAGCCCTGCCCTGGCAAGAGACCAAGTACCGCAACTGCACTCCCAAGCTTTACACCTTATCATATGCTAAACCTCTCCAGGTGGTGGGTAATATGATAGTCATAATAATCCCTTCCTTTGCTTTCTGTGTCCACAGTAACTTGCTGACAAGCCTTCCTGATAACCTTATAAAAACAGAAGAGGTCAATTATATACAAAGTATTTTAAAAACGACAAGCCTGTGCAGAGGTGGAGGAGGGGAATAGAGCTGGTGCAGCTCACAGACTGGTGTAAAATTTGCAAACGTTATCTGTAACTGCCCATGGCGATTTAAAAATAAACAAATAAAGCCACTGGATGGCCAGTCTCACCAGCGGTGAGTGAAAGTGCAAGCAAGTGAAAGTGCTTGCCAATAGCAATCCCGCCACATTCCTGCCACCCAGGACTTCCCTAACACCTCCCATCTCCAAATAGATATCAGACTGCAAGAATCAAAGAGATGGACAACCTTTGGAAACAAATATAACAGCTTGTATGTCTTAGTGGGCAGGAGAAGAACATGAAGGAGGGGAGTGGTCTTATTTACAAATATTTGTCACTTCTAGATGTATAAACCAGAATAAACTGTCTGCATAGACACAGTCATTGCAGTACCAAGAGAAGAACCTGACAGACCCAACACAGCTGGGTTTTCCCGTTGTGCAGGAGAGCAGTCCAAAAGCCTGAAGAAAACCTTGGAGGCACTTCCCCAGGGGAGAGCATACATATTGCAGATTGGCAAGTATATACACTCCAGATAGATAGAGAGCAAAATGCAGACTTTATTAGCAAACATGCAGTTTTGGAAAGGAAAAGATAGTGAAATCTCCAAGTGAAATCATAGGTTTAAGTCAAAGAGAATATTAGAAGTTGTGAAATAGATTATCACACACACAGTGACCAGTATGAAACTTCATTGTCCAAATGATGTTTTTGTATGCATAATTTCAATAGTCTGAAGTCTGTGAATTGTATTTTCAGTCAGATACTGTTCTCGTACAAGGCTCAACAAATCCTAAATCTTTAGTAGCATCCCACCATATAATTCACAAAATCTGGGAGCACCATAAGTATTACATGCAGGATTCATCACGAAGCACAAGCAGCACAGATCACTAAGTTATCTCTCCTTTCTCTATAGCTTATTTTTATTATACCGATCCTAAAACATACATGATATGCTTCAGAGAAGGTGTTTGTTCTTGTCAGATCAGGCTTTATATGCATTTCTTTCTAATTAGGCAGAACACTAAAGCAAAGGTTGATGGCTCAGTTATTGTACATTCACACAGTGAATTTTCAGCAGACTTTATTGCTGCTTTTATGGTCCAAGTGCCACTATCATATAAGGATCTTGACAAACTATTGAGATAGAAATTTTAGCAGTAATAATTTCCATAAACTGGAAGAAAAAGTTAAATATACATTATCATGATCTGCTGCTAGAAGACACTGAAGAAATGCATTAGACACACATCAGCTATTTTAATTACCATTTTTAAAGCTTCACTAGTTCTTTTATCTTTTGTGCTTAATAAGCTTTTATAACAGTTTTATTAAATTTTTCTTCTCTATTTTCTACAGAAACTAAGGGACAACTGAAATATTTTGCTTCCAAGATGCAGCTTTTTTTTTTTTTTTTTTAATTCCTGCTATGTCTCCTTACTACGATACTGATTATCTGAATAGCTAACAAACAGGAAGAACCCTTGCACAAGACCAATATTTCTGATCTATTTTTCTTCAGCTCCTGAATACAAATAAATATGGTTTGATATTCTAACTTGCCTATGACTTCAGAGAGCTTATGAGATGATACCCTGAGAAGAGGTCAGGATCCTGCAATGCAGAGTCCTAATATTCAAATCTGAGGTTACTTGAAATTTTCTGTGATGCAGACAGAAATTTTTGTGGCTGTCAAGAAACACATATTGGTTCCTTTGTGTGGAAAAATTCTTCACAGTAATTATATGTGGTTTTTTTAATACCTGCTAAACAACAAAGCCATGCCCTGCAATAGAAATTCTTTCTTAGCTAAACTGCCCTTTAAACAGAAAGGCATACTCCTAAGCATATAAAGCATGCAAATGGTCAGTAAGAATACTAATGGAGTCTGGGTGTTTGACACAGACCTCTGTTTCAGGGTTAGAAAATACACGCTGTTAATTTCTGAGGACATTGCCGGTAGTTGCACAGCAGGTCAGAGAGTAAATTAGACACCTCTGGTAAACACAGAGTAACATTTCTGTCAGAGCCATTACTCCAGATCTATTTTTTAAAACATCCAACACAATCAAAAAAAAAAAATCTACTTAGAGACCATAAACACAGCCATAGTGCCTAAGAGAGTATTAAAATGGAAAAAATGCCTGCCAGGTTCTTAGGTGTACAAGAAGACACCCAAATGCCTCTGGTGCTTACCTAGCCATTTGAATTTTCATGCCAAGAGTGACTTACGTGCTGATAATTCTGTTCTGAGCGCTCCCAAAGAGAGTAAGCATCTAGAAAAACGTGTCCCATCTAAAGCTGTTTGAACTTCCCAGGCAACGCGTTCTTGCCGTCTTGATATATCATTACGGTCCCAGTCCATTGTACAGGCTTGCTGATACCTAACACACACTGCTTTCACCACATGGCCCAGTAGCTAGGGCTGCTTGAATGGGACTATGAAAAAACTTGCAAGAGTAAACGTTACTGTGAAGGCTGTGGTGACAGGCAGGCAGGCATAAGGCTTAGTTCCCATCCTGTTCCTCCTTCTGTGACTCTGTGTGTACTACATTAGAAAGTTTTTATATAAAAAAACATAACTAATCAGAACTAAAGCCAGACTGAGTAGCTACATTAGACTTTCTTTACAATACCTTCACAACAGCAGTAGAACCTGAGACTTTCTGCCTCAGTTTTCTCTGGCATTTTTTTCTTCAGCTCCAAGGCTTCATTCTTCACTTATCTTTTAGATAAAGTCTGTGAGCTGGACAAGGAGACTACAGTGGTGCATATCCACATCATTACAGTAATAGCACAATAGCTAAAATTAATTAAGACCATTTTATGCCATTTTAATTCACCAAACAATACACTTTACTCTTGTCCAACTATTAGCTTTACAGATAACTTTACAAGCAGTGCTGTCCTTCTGAATACAAAATACTTTGAGAGCTTAGAGCAGAAGAGTGCAGGATTGAAACTGCACTGATTTGTGGATGCAAAGAGCACTGATCAGGCTCTCCACAAAGCCCCACTGACTTTATTGTTCTTCTTTCTATTTTTACCCTGTGTATGACTTTCATTTCTCTAGTTCAGAGGAAATCTCAATAACAAACCTATCCCCGAGTTCAGCCTTCCGAACTGTTTCAAGATTTTCCTCACATGAAATCATGTTCCAAAGGTCTACAATATAACATTTAACCAAATTTGCTGGAGTCAGCCTTAAAACAGATAGTGTCCCCAAATTTTAGGTCTTTGGCTAAACTAGCAATAGTGGAAAAACTGTTGAGTTTAGGCAGTCATTTTTCCAAGATGGTCGGATCTTAATGTATGATAATCCATAGAGGGAATCATTGGGTATCACAGCCACATATCTAACTTGTATAGTTTATATATATATATAAATATATAGAGAGAATTTTATAGTTATATATATATAGCTATATATGCTTTCTTATGTCCCCTTCCTAGATGCAGATAGAAGGAAGGTTGTCTCAGAGCATTTTAGTCTTCCTTTGTTACCACTAGCTGGTATCATTGCAGTCACAAACACATAGCTTCCCAGCAGTAAGCCACAGCAGCAACAGCTTTAAAAGGCCCTTAAAATGAACTGTAATTATTTAGAGTCTTTAAATCTTTTTTACTATCTTTCTCTGAGATGAAAGCTTTTAAAATCCAGTTCTCTGGAAAATGAATATTCATATAATTGAAACAAGAGCCAAAACTACCAGGAATGAATCCTGTACATTATCTTTTTATTTTTGGTCCCTTAAACTCAGAATGTATCAGATTGCCAAAGCCAAGGAACACATATGATAACTTTTTCACTTAACTGGATCTTTCTTGCAATGAATAAAGCTGCTTGCAAGGCCATTTTTTCTTGCTTTGAGAAATGTAAACACAAAACAGCAATAATGATGGCTTTTTTACTAAAAACAACTCAAATCACAAGATGAAGTACTTTAATAATGTTGAAATTGCCATCATTTTCAAAATGGAACTTCTTTTTCTGTTTTGAACCTTCTGCTATCACTTCTTTGATAGTATCGTCTAAATAATAGCAACATAGAAAGTGGAAATTAGAACAAATTATCAAGCAATCATAACAAGATCTGGACTTGTTTGTGAGAAACTTCTTTTAGTTTCTTCCAGAGTTTCACTGTGTAAGAGGGATTTTCTGTTTTGAAACAAGAAAAACAAACTGTTTTCATTCCTTGAGGCTTCTTGGACTTTCTCTGAGCTGAACAATTTACTTCCCACAAGGCTTGGTCTGAAGATATATATCAGTGCATGGACTTGTCAGTTCCTGTCTTTCCTAGTGTTTGAGATCCTACCCCTTGGGCATCTAGCAGAGGAAGGAGGGAGGGAGGTTTTGTGGGGACTGCCAACCTATGCTATGCTAGGTATATATGCTACAGCTTCCAGCAAAGTCCCTTTAAGCCTGGGGCACTATAACCCTTGGCCATGAAGTCTTGGCACTCTAATGCCATGAAATCTTCCCAAATTTGTGATTTTATTCTCTAGATGGTGCTGGTCGGCAACCAGTGCTCTAGGAAGGATGGAATGGTGGAGCCAAGGGGAGCCTACAGTGCACTTAAGTCATATACCCACTGCAGTGATGTATGTATGAAAGAGAGGACACTTAGGTGAGGCTCAACTCCACAGGCATGAAACAGAGTATATGGTGGATAGCTCACATGAGGGCTGAGATTTGGAACTGTTAGCACAGGAACTGTCTTTGATATCTTGCTTTCACCCATGCTCAGGTGGAAAAAGGGATATATACCTTTTAGGAAAAAAAAAAAGAACAAGAACTGCACTAAGAAACCTAACTCTAGCACACACAAACATTTGCATGCTGAAATTATCTCTGGTCAAAAAGATTCAAAGAAGGATAATAGAATTTGCAATAGCTGACAAATCTAGAAAACTATGAATACCATAAATGTATATTTGCCTTTAAAATGGGGAGGAGGACTGTACTGCTCTCATGGGTGACTGGGCACATGTCTTAGACAACAAACACTCTTTCTGTGATCCATCTCTTCTGTTCACGGCCTGGTGTAAACAGGTATCCCTTCTTCGCAGAGTTAACTGAGATTTGCCATACTGTTTGCCCTTCTGACCCACATATTTTATGGTAAACTGTGCTTCTTGGATTGAATTGCCCATTTTGCAAAGAAAATGCAAGATAGAGCCAACAATTTGTAACGCCTTCCCTAAACTCGCACTGTATTCCCAGGAGAGACAAAAGTTCTCCCACAAGCTACTGGGAAAGGATCAGAGCTGCTCACCCCTACTGCAGCACAAAGAAACAAGGGATACATCCCAGAAGATTACATGTAACAAGATGAAATTACACATAGTACCTGAGCTCATCTAACAGATTGCTGCTGCTGGGAAGAGAGTTAGACTGGTTTAATCTATGTAGTATAATTTTATTCTTCATGGAATACATGTGCAGCAGCAATAAAGCTCACTAAATGTTCACACTTAAATCATTTCATACCGACAGAAAACAGAAATGCAAGTTAGGGTGAACGGCATCTCTTATAATCCATAGCTTGGATTTGTTTTCCTTCGTTCCAGCACTTAAAAGAGGCTGGCTCTGTCAGATTCAGCAAAGAGTTTTCAGACACAGGAAAGCCCGATATCTTTTTTTCACTTTAAAATTTTATCCATCTTCCTTTTGTGAGGAAAATATAATTTCCTGATTTCCTGAGCAGTGCTTCTATACTATGAGTTTCCATCACACATATAAAAACAACAACAAAACGCTCATAGCATTCAGCCTTACTTCCAAGTACTATTTATACAGCACAAGGTTATTCACATTAGGTATGCTTCTTGTGAAATATGCAAGCTCAGTAGGTCCTAATGGTGCTCAAGAACTGAGCCTTATAGTAATATAAATTTTAACTAACAAGGTAATGGCTACATTCTTGGGGATATTCTACTACATGCTCTTCTTCCCTAGTTAGCCACATTTCATTAAAATCAACATGATGATACAAAGATAGCTTACTTTTCCACTTCCATGGACACATTTGGTAAACCTTTAACTGTATGCAATAGCTACATCATATCAATTTGGAGTATTCTCCAAATATCAGTAATGCCTGAGACCAAACACTTTTTCCAGTTCCACTTCCTCTCTCCTTTTATAAATTCTTAAAAATAATGGTCCAGATTCAGATGGTCTAAATTCTCTGTGCTTTATATTGCTTGTTGGCAATTGCCACGTTTTCCTTGCCTGAAGGCTTGTTCCACTTACATTACATTAGAGTACATCAATCCTATGTAAACTTCCCCTTAAACTCTGAGATCCTAAAGGTTTCAAGCCAGCTTTGCAATTAGGAATGGAGGCATTTCAGAGAATTGCCTTCATTCAGAGACTGGAGACACTACAAGTAAGCAACATCTTTTCATTTATTTAAAGTCAGCTTTCAGGATCTCACGCTTGTTTTATTGGCTATAGTATGTACTAAAACCACATTTACTAAATGTTTGGGGGTTTTTTAAGGAGATCTACTATCTTCATGCCTTTTAGAAGCTATAAACCTTCCTGTCACTAACAGCTAAAAATGAGTATCTTTAAGCTCAGCAGACAGAATTCTTCAGTTTTGGGGCCAAAGACTCAGAGCTTAATTCTGCTGTCATACATCAGCTGTCAACCATATATACGGTGCAGGATAGATAACTTTCTAATATTCATCTTCCGATAAACCTTTTAGCTGACAAACAAATGAATCTGGAAGTTATTTAAAACCTCAAATAAAGACATAAAGCACACTTTACAAATAACTGGTTCAGTCAAGGTGCAAAGTAGCCTAAAAAGGGACCAAAAGGGACCTAAAAAAAAAAACAAAACAGAGAGAGAGAGAGAGAGAGAGAAAGAGAGAGAGAATTTGGAGAAAGCGAAAGTAAATTGGGAAAGACAACAGTCTGAATTTGGAAGTCAAATCAAATGTAAGAAATCACCTAATAGTTTCCTATGGATATAAATCCCTGTTGCTGTTTGGAAATAAAAAGAGTTATGTACTTTGTTCTACTGAAAACTGGCTGTTTATTTATGTGAGTACAACTTGCTATCCTATTGAAAACTGTAACAAGTCTAACTAAAATTGAACAATACTGTCTCCAAATCTTGAAATCAAATCAATCCATTAATGAATTAACAATAACCTGGAATATAATCAACAAATTCAATTACTAAAAAGACCACAAGCAAAATTCAACTCATGATGTTATCCAGCTTAGTACGAGTCTCCTGAAAGAGTAATCCAGAGATCTGAAAAGTAGAGCTTGCCTCCAGCATTTTGAGGTTGCAACTGCACCATTTCAGGGTACTATTTCTCAAGCAACAGGTATAGCTAACTCTTATTCTGCCTAAATATCTCCTGGGATAAAGAGTGGCTTCAACTCTTAATAGCTCTTAATAACTCTTAATAGCTCTTAATAACTCTTAATATAATAATACAACTCTTAATTTTCTTGATGGAGCAGTTTTACAGAAACACTTAAAATGCATTGTTAACAGTGATTAAGTTGGTCATTTCTAGAAATACACCCGTGCACACACTAATTTGAAATACAACTTCATTCATACTATAAGATTATGGACAGTAGTCATAAGTAAATGCTTATTAAGAATAAAGAAAAAAATTATTCTTTAGTTTGCGTGGTATCTCAGCAGACATTAGGCAGCCTTTGCCAGAGCCCATAGGATGTTCAAAGCAAACCAGAAGATAGACCTTGACACTGAAAACCTCCTCCCCAAACCTCTGCCCCAAGTAGAGGTCAGAGCTGCCATTCCAGATGCCACATACTGTCATTTTTAATTAACATCTCCAACCACGGTTGTCCTTTGGACCCTTGGCTCTCAGGTTGGTACAGCTGGGGGAAATTCTCAAGGTTTATTTATTTATTTTTACTCCTTTTCACACTTATTACAGGACAGCAAAGGCTCAGACCTTCCAGTACGACGTGGATGCCCCAGGAAAGCACACCTTTTTGTGTATTTATGGAGACCTAACTTCACAGCTGAGACAACAACTTTTTTTCTTCTCAAGTGTTTCTGCAGAATTGTTCTAAACAAAACAGGGGATTCATTTCTCTTACTCTGATAATATGAGTAGGGTAATAGTTTGATCTCATGCCCTTTAAGCAGACCTCAGATACCATCTCCTTCACTGCCTGTTCATATTCTCTCATTTCTATCAGCAAAAACTGTGCTCCGAGAACATCAGCTGGAAAGGAGATGTCCTTTCCAGGAGGTGTCACACAGCACCAATGCAATGATCCTTCTCCACGTAGTAGTGGAGAGGTTCCTGAAGCTTAGTCTGCCCGATTTCCTTTCTTGTATGTACATACTGTCTTTTTTTGCTCAGACTTCCCATGTTTTCATTTACATTTCCATTACCTAAACAATTTTTAAAGTAGTCATGACCCCTTTTGGTTACTTTGAGGAACCAAAAGTAATTTTGTTTGCTTGTTGTCCAGGGTGACTGTTATCTGATCACATTTCTCACTCTATTAATACAACCTTCTTAGGTAGTAGTTAAGCAATAATTCAAGCAACAGTTTGCAGGTTTTAATTTCAGACACGGAAAGCCCTGATCATGTAAGCCAAAATAGCTGCAGTAGCACAGCTTGTAAAATTAGATGGAAAGTTTTTTCTATAGAGGAGACACATTTGATTTTGCAACTCTGAATATATGTGAAAATAATAATATAGGGAATTTTTTGATTTTTCATTACTGTTATTATAGTGCTTCTATAACACTCTTTCTGCAAATACCAGTTTTATTTTACAGTTTTAATCAATATTTCACAGTGTAGAACATGCATATTCTATCTCTGCCAAGATTAGATCATAAAGTGTAGACATTTTTCTTCATTTTTGTTGCTCTTTAGTAAGCACAAAGTATAATTTTTTACTTCATGAGATGAGAGAAAATTTTTCTTTGCTGAACCTACTGCTACTAATTTGGTTGAGTTTGTAACTTGGAAAGATATACTGTTTAAAAAAGCTTTTTATCTCCTTTTCAGAGTAGGGCCTACTAATTTCTTTATTTTTACCTTTTAAGGAAGTAAAATCAAACACTATTGCAAAAACAATGCTTTCCAAAAAAATTTTTGTTTGAAATATGTGGTAGAATTCTCAGTTAACCAAGGTTTTCTGACCAATTTTACAGTTAGACCTAAGGTGAAGATCACTCCTAGTGAAAAGCTAAATTTAGAGGACCTTTGGGCATCTTTACACAAGCTAATACAAAAGCTGTAGAAGCTCTGCTGCTGCCACAGCATGATACATTTCTATAGTTTTCTCAAGCCCCACAAACCTAAATGAGAACAATTTTTGTAAGCTCAAGACAAAAAAAAGAAAAAGAAAGTAAGAAAGTAAGAAAGTGATCTCACCCCAGGGTGAGATGTGTTTTTTCATCAGAATAAATTTCCAGATGCAAACCCTTGCGTTGCATGAAACCACTCTTCCCTCGCACTGGTATTTCCACATCATTCAGACAAGCACTGTGCAGGAAATGAAAGAAGGAACAAGACTTTCACTTCTCCTGTACAGCAGCGGGAAAGTTATTTGCAGCCTGGCCTGAAACCACTTGCTTCAGAAGCAACAGCTTCCTTTCATTGTGTCCCTGCCTGGTGCTGAAGGAGAGGCACACACAGCAGAGACTAGAGGAGGTGAAGCATTAACCTCTGCCACATAAAATCATCCTTTTTCCAGAAAAGCTCACAGAGCTCTAGGAACTCACCAGAGCTGAAGTACTGCTCTGTGTTGAGCAAAAAAGCCAGGGAGAAGTGGCCATTTAACTAACGAGGGGCACGCTTGCTGAAATTAGAATAATTGTGTCAGTAATGATTAACAGTGGTATAGACAACTCACAGCTAATGAAGTATCTGCTTCCTAACAGCTAATATCACAAAAATCTGCTTCCTTTTTCAGCTCAGTCTGCACATTAGGGGTTTGTACACCCCCGAGGAAGAAAAGGAGAATAAAACTTACATAGCAAAAATAGAATTAATTAACTGAAAACACATAACACATAAAACAGTAATAAAATGGCACTGCTTTGTAAGTAACTAAAAGTTCTGAAGAAAATAGCATAGGCAATTTGGCTGGATTTTCCTATGTGTGTGTTTATTTTAAATACAAACATATGCATTTCACTTCAGAAGTTTAGCGTGATATACATATATGTATGCATATATTTGTATTCTCAGCCTGTGAAGCAAAATAGGTGCAAATGCACAGTCGCAATTAGTGAGACAAGGAACTAACTCCATGTCAGCTGGGAATTAGCAAAATGAAGAACTTCTGGGCTAAAAATAGCAACTGATTTAAAAGACTTTTTTTCTAGGTTGTAGGGGACCTGATCTGGAGCAGACTAACATCGGCAGGAAGACTACAGTTGCTACTCAGTAGCAATCTCAGTTACCACAAGTTAGAGAAAACCAAGTATCTACTTAGTTTTCTGGTGTACTGTTGGGGAGGAGCAGTTGGGTGGGAGATTGCCTCAGGAAAGCAGCTCTCAGAAACTCAGCCAAGGAGTCATGGATAAAAAAAAAAATGAAGAAAGAGCAGGCCACTGAAGCACACAGCAACTGAAGACTCCACTTGACCCTGTCATGGTTTGCTGTGAGAGGGGTAGGAGAGAAATAAAACTGTACTCCCCAGGGATTGGGTGTCTCAGCTCCCTGGAACTCCTTTTTTTTCCTGGGGAAAGCAATTTTCTAGAGGCCTGTCAAGGAAGACTTTCTCCTGTTCAGCTTAGGGGGTGTCTGCACCCTCCACCCCAGAACCAAGCACTGAGGTAAGCACGATGGGGAAGCCGTAGGGTAAAACATTCCCTCTCTATGCTGCTATTTGGCTTTACCATATTCAATATTTAAAAGTATGATGTTTCTGGGTATTGAGGGTCTGTAAACCTACAGGAATGGAACAGTCTCATTTTAAAAATTAGTGTCTTTGGTTACGGGTGCTCATACAAGTCCCTATTACCACACTGAGTTCATGCAGTCCAACCAAAGCTGAGCTGCCACCAGAGGAGCTGGCAAAGCTTAAGTGGGAAAGCTCATCCCTAGCAAGCATCTCTCATGTTTTGTTAGTCTATGTAGTGCTTTATTATCATCAATCAGAATGATCTGAAAAAAAAAGGGGGGGGGACATAAAACCAGTGTAAAGGCTCCTTTTTGATAAGATTACCAGCTTTTGAATCAACACGATTTGTCTTCTGAGTATTGCTCTTCAGCTGCTGGCTGGCTTGCTCCCTGTCTGAGGACATCATGTTACTCTGTCATGTAACTCATTGTATTTGGAGTTGCCTTAATTTATGTAATCAGCTACAGAAGGGAGAAAGATCCTTGGACTGAAAAAGTAACTGTCACCAATTTTAAGTTTTCTGTTTGTATTGTCTGTGTGTGAATGCATTTGCTGCCGATCTGTGTCTGCACAAAACACAGCAACCTGTTAGCAAACGAAGAGGTTATATGCAAGTTGTTAAAGGTTTCCAAAACTTTGTTTCATTCTTTTTCCATACGAGGTGAGGTCAAACTGATGATGACCTCTTTCTGCTTTCATGCAGATATGCTAAAAGGCTTTGGTTTTGTTAGCATTTTGAGACAGCATCTGTAGAAAGGCTTTTAGCACTGTGAGGCTGAGCATGTTTCCTTTCTCACCTATTCCAGTTTTGCAACACTGCCATTCATCTGAAGAAAAGTTTCCCCCCCTCCATCTGCTGGGACTTATGCACACAGAAAATGCAGCACCTGCACAGTTAGCACGAAGGGGGGGGGGGGGAAGATCTGTGCTGCTGCTCTTTCTCCACACTGCCACTGCTTGCTATAGTCCCTGCATTGCTTTTTGCCTTGCCTCCACCTCCCGTAAACTCCATTTCTTCTGACATTAATCAGCCATGCTCAGTCTTAATCAAGCAATACACATTCTCCTTAGGGGAAGATTTTTGCCAAGCATTTGGAGCTGCATATTACCAATCTCCAGGCAAGCTGCAGTAGGAGCCTGGGCTTAGGCAGGAATAAGTTTGGGCATTTCCTCAGGTGTGTAACAGAGCTGCTGTGTTCCCCATTCTGTGTATAAAATATCCAACAGCTTCCCAGTTATACTTCGTAATTCTGGATTGTATCAGTGCAATATGGATCAATATAGGACAGCTGTGGAGGTGTCCAGACCATGGGCATGTAGGCGTGCCAGTTACCTGCTTTACGTGTGACAGTGGAGACGGATCTGGATGAAATTAATGATCCTAACTGAAGGGACAGTGTTTCTCAGGCCAGCTCCCAAGGGCCCTTTCCACTTAACTAAGCGGAAGATAGACTAAGCAGCCCCTTTTTCCCTTTGGGCTGATAAACGCCTAGTGACGAGATATGGGACCCCTCTTCTCCCCAAAGGGTTTGTTCTTTTTAGTCATTTTTCAGCTTGTTCCTTGGACCCCAATATTCATTTCTGCTCCTCTGCAGAAATCAAATCATCCCAGGTCAAATTTGCAGAAAACCACCTGAGATCAAATCATCAGGAGGAACCAACATCAAGATTAGCCGATATTCCCACAGATCAACCTCAGCTGAACACTCAGTTGAGAAAGCAATATACTTGGCTGCAAAGTTGAACCAGCCATAGCAAGTAAAGGAGAATAATGACAACCTCTTTACATTTCCAACACAACTGGAGGTTTAATGTATCATCATCTGCTAGAAATGACTATTCAAGACTTGCATTTTTATGTTACTATTACTTCTCCATCATTGCAGCTGTTCAGTAAAATTGGACTGAAGAATGATTTAGTCTGTCTTATACACTCTTAGTAAAGAAAGAAAAAGATAAAACATAAACACTTCTATTTTGCCCTCTAAACTATAACTCCATGCCAGGAAGATTTATCTGATTTGAAAAAAATCAAAAGATGTAAAAATTAAAATACAGTAATAAAGAAAGAAGAAAGAAAAGAATGAAAAGAGAGATTGGTAAGGCAAAGGAACACAAGAATTTTATATAAACAATTAGGAAGTCAAAAATGAAAGACATAATCATAGACCCTGTCCCTGCTTGACATCACCTACATGTCTAACTAAACAAGAGTCAGTTATAGCTCCTTTAAATGGGTCATCAGTTAAACAAAGAGCATGTAGATGGGAAAATAATTTTCTATGTATTCTGGCAGAATATAGTTTTTTAATTCACGGCACCCTCTGAATGACAATAAAAGCAAGACTGTAAAAGCTGTCATTTTTAAACAAATTTGGAGTTTTGCTTTGTTTCTTGGAACTCACCCTATTATTTAAATACAGTCTTGTTTTTATTTACCCATAGAAAGAGAAATTCATTAGTTCTAACAAAGAGGCAGGTTACATCCAAACTGTTTACTTTGAAAATATCATTTATCTTAAATTCAGGGGGGAAAAAAGCAAATTTTTTAATATAAATTTTCCTTTTTATTACTTTTCCATGGGATGTTCAAAATGTCTTCCATTGACAAGGGCTTGCTCTGAAGGCAGAAGAAATACAAGTGTTTTTTGTTTTTTGTTTTTAATAATACAGGCTTTTATAGGTATTATAACTAAATATTAGGATTTCGTACTTAAATCTCATGTATATATACAAAAGCTTCCTATCAAGTAAGATTTAATCAATGTCACAATCTCAGGGACACTGCGAGGAGACCCAAGAGAGGGTTTTCTACATTCTTAATTGACTAAACTTCAAGAAGCAGAAACCTAATCATCAGAAGTCGAGGACTGAACATCCAAATTAGCTGCTATTCATATAGTCCAGTCTCAGCTGAGACACTCAGCTGCAAAAACAGTATGCTTGGCTGCAAGTATGAACTAGTTGTAGGCAAGTAAAAAAGAATAATGAATAGCAGAGCATAAAATCAGAAACCAGAATCTCATACTTCTTAAAATTGCAATGCATTCCTTTTCAATATCCCAGGGTTTTGATTTTGTTTGCTTTACCATAGCTGAGTCCATATGTCTGCTTTGCTTATGACTTCCATAACAAAACCCATTATTTAAGTTTTTGAGAGGCTGGGAGAGGGGAAGGATTACCCCCCCCCCCAAAAAAAAAAAGAAAGAAAGAAAGCTTTCCTCTTATAATTTGTTTTTTGTTTGTGGGGGAGAGATACTGATCTCTACAATCAAGAATTTGGGGTCATGTAACATCTAGAGAAAGTCTGGTTCCAAGGGTGTTTCTGGAGTGCGTGTGTGTTCCTGTGAGAGAGAGCAACCGCATGTGAGAAGAAGCATTTGTCTTCGTCTTAGCACAACTGGAAACAATTTCTGACTTCTAGTCAGCACCTTTCCAATGAAAAATAAACTTCACTTCTGATAAAAAAATAAATGCAACTTTCCTGCCATAACTTTTCCTGGGTTTGTTCAATCAGATTTTAGTTTTTAACACCTTTTCCATCCCAGAAGGTTTCCCCTTTTTGCCGTCACAGCCAGCTAGCCGCAATCACAACCCTGTCACCGCCACGAGGGGCTGGTGGGAGACATGGACTGCCCTGTGCAAAGCGACGTGGCATGCAACAGCACACTGCAAACCTGCGGCGTCCGATTGCTCCAAAAACAGGCAGGTCAGTGAGGCCGAGGTCCCTGCATCCCCTCTCTGCAGGGAGCAAGAGTGTCCCTGCTGCTGGGGACTCGGCAGCCACCAGCCCCAGTGGGCTCTGCCCGGTCAGACACCGCAACACGCTGAGTGCAAACACCGTATTTGTGTCCGACTGCCTCCGAGGGCCATTTGGTACTAAGCTGAGAGGAATCAGCAGTTTTGTTGTAATTTGATGTGCAGTACAGAAGCCAGTAACTGCCAAAAAAAAAAAAAAGAAGTCCCACAAACACATACCCCCCGCCCTGCACCCCCCAGTTATTACCTCCCAAGGATTCAGTCTGCAAGAGATGGTGCAATTATGCACTGTGGGCACTAAATAAAATCATCTCTTCCAGCCACTGATTAGAGTGAAGATAATGTTTTACTCGGGTGGTATCAGCTGCAGCACTTCAGCTGGGCTATGGCTGCTGCCTTTAAAAGACTTTGATTTGGCTAATCACAGCCATTTTTCTGGGACGCTAACAACAGACTCCAAGCAGAACAAATTCATTCCTGACAGCGCCTTGCAGCACCCGATGTCAAATAGTACAAATGGAAGCCTGAAAAATGTGATCCATGTGGAATTAAAAGCCTCTGCCAGAACAACCGGACAACCTGCAAGTGAGCACCAGAGAGGCAAAGGGTTATTGAGAACTTCCTGGTGAGCTGGCGTTAGCCCTCAGCAAATGACCGTAAATTAAACACCCATTCAATAATTCTCCTTAACATGGTTTGTATATTCTTTTCTAAAAGACTCCTCTGACAGACTTCATTTTAAAACATATATGAGGCAGTATGCAAAAAAGATATGTGAGACACCTTGCAAGTGATAAAGGGGTTGTATTCTGCCTTGACCCATGCCCACGTCAGAACATGGTTAGTAAAGAATGAAGTGGGACCATTTCATTTCCAATATCATCATCATCTTCCCCATCTTTGTAGCCTGGTGCTGAGGATCTTCTGGGAAGAAGTCTTCCCCAGTACAGCTGGGCCACCGCTCTCCTTGGCTATGCACCTCTGTCTCCTTGGAGGTGGCTAGGTGTGGGGGGATGCTCCCAGCTTCCCCCCACCAGAGCCAAGTCATTCACAGCCACTCAAACTCCTCCCTTCAGTGCTGAAGAGTGCGCGAGGCAGCTAGCCTGCCCTTGGGGGTGTTCGGCCACCCCCCCAGCCCGTGACTGTGGGTGCCATGGTCATAACAACGACGGAGAAGTTGAGCCCTGCAGCAGCGAAGAACCAGGGCCTGTGCCTGCATGAAGGGAACTGCAGCTGGCCTAGCAACTCCACCGCCACCATCCCCTGAAGGGTACAAACAGGTTGGCCCCGGAGGCCGTCCTTGGCTCTTCGTGGGTGACAGAGGGTCTGCCAACTTGCGGAGCCCCTCGGGACGGGGATGCCCTCCCGCAGTTACTGCCCTGGGTTTGAGCCCTGGGGCTGGCCACTGAGGCAAAGCATGGGTAAGATTAATCAGAATTGGTTCGCCTAGTTCATTTGTTTGGGTATTTACAGATAGTATAAATTAGCTGTCCTTTTCTGTTTACTAAGTAGTTACTGTTAGCATAACTTTTAGTGTCATTAGAAATAAGTATTCTAGTTGAGCTGAGTTTCTGTTAATACGAATTCTTGCTTTTTACCATTGCAGCTTCTGTAGTAAATGTTGGTCTTTGAAGCAAGTTGTGGAGTCATGCAGTAAATCTCCTCTCCCCCTCTTCCTCTCCCTCGCGCCACACAAAACCCACGTGGTCCGGGACTGTAAGATAGTCGGTTGTCCCGCGACACCAGGACGCAAGAGACACATTGCTCTGGCAGTAAAGGCCTTTTGCTGGCTATAGTTTATCAGCACATCACTGCTTTAACTTCCTCTTCTCTGTGTTACTGGCAGAGGAAAGGAAAAGGGTGCGGTGGTACAACAGGGGCTATTACAGCTTCCTATATCTCAGAGGTTGCATCATGCCTATCGGAGCAACTTCAAGCCAAAAAAAAAAAAAACCCCACATGGGATTAATCGTTCGTCTATTTGCTTTATATTCTTTCAGCCAAATCCAATCAGGAGGAATGTAAAATTTAAAAATGATTGCTAACAATTAACTAGTTTCACTCACAGAATGAAAAGCATCAAGTAATGATGCATTTAAATTGTTCTTACTGGAATATACACTTACTTTTAAAGTTACATGAATGCCTGCAGTGTATAAACCAACTACACACTGGTTTGCCAAGCACTGTGTTAGCATGAGACTGTCTGATGTCACTACAGTTTCGTCCTGCAGACCTCATTCAGGCACCTTTCAGAAGATATTAGCCCTCTCAAACTGGATTATCCGTGCCAAGCCCTGTCCCTCTTAGTGCAGCCGTGTCCTCTACTAACTACAAACTGCTAACTGTGTTTGAAACACAAGCACTTTGAGTCCAAATCTTGTGCAAGGTGACCTTATTATCGCTCATGGCCCATAAGGGCCCACAGCCACTCTGACATAGCCACGTACCCACCAGTCACAAACACAGACAAATACCTTACGACAACCCGAAGACCTGTGACACGAGACATGAAGTAATTCACACCATGGCCGGAGAGACCAAGGACTTGCCAAGGCTGAGTCTGCAGCTACCTCTACAAAATAGTAGTGACAGCTCCCTGGTATGTTTTGCTGATATTAGCAGAAGTTTTCAGACATTGGACCTGCCACGGTGGCTCCCTTGTGGCTTCCTGCAGGCAGAGTGACCGCAGAGCAGAGGACTTTTTCTCTCGAGACAGTTCAGGGATGGAGAGGTCTCCTGAGGCCACTGGCTTCAGCAGAGCTTGGCTCAAAGGCTGCTCTAATACTGCTGAGGGGCTGCTCCATGGATCAGAGGACACAAAGGGGTATTAAGCCACCTTTGCAGCTTGTTTCTTTTATCAAGTGAACTAGAGATGCTAAGGCTGCAGCCATCCCATTAAATTACATATATTTGAAAGTTACTACCCTCTGAAAATCTGCATAAACATTTCATGCATATTTTATAGCAAAACTGACAAAGCATATTTACAAAAAAGTGGTATGAAACAGCTGAATAGTTTTGGGAAAAAATATATGCAGTCCGATTACGATCACATTCACTTAGTGATATGAGATAATGACTTAGAAAAATGATGGTAGGAATGTTATTTGCTTTTCAAGGACAAAGCTTGTGGAACTACAAAGACAAAATATCATTTTAAATGAGAGAACCATTAACTGACTTTCTCTTCTTTTAAGATCCTCAAAATAAAAAGAGAAGTTAGTTTCCTCAATGATAAATGTTAAAAAAAAAGTAACAGATAAGAACTATATTTCTGGATTTCTATATATTTCTGGAGTTGTGTCGTCAGGTAAGGGAGTTACGGGAGGAGGTCAGTAGGCTGCGCAGCATCCGAGAAGCAGAGCAAGAGATAGACAGGGTATTCTCGGAGACTGTGCAGCTTCGGGAGTCCCAACCCCCTGCAGCAGTGGAGTTGCCAGAGGGCTCTGTGCCGTGTGAAACGGTACATCATAACATCACAGAAGAAGGCTGGAAACTGGTCACTGCTCGTGGGAGGAGAAAGGCTCCTACTCCTCCTGAAGACCTGAAGCTGAAGAACAGGTTTAGTGCCCTCCAGGATGAGGAGGAGATGGGCATGGCTGCCAGGGAAGTACCTGGGACAACAGACCCTGTGCCCTGCCGGAACGCCCGGAAGAAGCGGCGGGTGATTGCTGTGGGGGACTCCCTGCTACAGGGGACGGAGGCATCTATCTGCCGACCTGACCTCATGTCTAGAGAGGTTTGTGGCCTGCCGGGGGCTCGTGTGAGAGATGTCATGCAAAGACTGCCAAGGCTTGTCCACGCTTCGGACTATTACCCACTGCTGCTCTTCCACGTGGGCGCCAATGACACCAAGGGCAAACTGGAGACCATCAAGCAGGATTTCAGAGCTCTGGGGATGGTGGTCAAGGGTCTGGGAGCCCAGGTCATCTTCTCCTCAATCCTGCCAGTGAGGGGGATGGATGAGAGGAGGAGGAGACGGACTTTCCAGGTTAACGACTGGCTGCGCCGCTGGTGTTGGCAACAGGGTTTTGGTTTCTACGACCATGGGACCCTGTTTGAAGATAAACAACTGATGGCGAGAGATGGGATCCACCTCACGAGGCGGGGCACACAGGTCTTTGCCAACAGGTTGGCCAACCTGGTAAGGAGGGCTTTAAACTAGGAAAGATGGGGGAAGGGGAGAGTTATAGTGACAGGGTAGTTGGCAAAAGACTGCTCAAGTCAGGATGCCTCCAACAGGTGAATGCAGCCAGGGAAGTGCGCATGGGATGTGGCTATGGAGGACCCTCTTGTATCCCTCCTGGGAAACCTGCATGCTCGATCACCTCCCTGAAATGCCTGTACACCAATGCACGCAGCTTGGGGAACAAACAGGAAGAACTAGAGATCTGTGTGCGGTCGCAGGGCCATGATCTCATTGCCATTACAGAGACATGGTGGGATAGCTCGCATGACTGGAGTGCTGTCATGGATGGCTACGTGCTTTTTAGGAAAGACAGGCCAGGAAAGCGAGGTGGTGGAGTTGCTCTTTATGTGAGAGAGCAACTGGAATGTATTGAGCTGTGCCTAGGGGTGGATGAAGAGCGAGTCGAGAGCTTATGGGTAAGGATCAAAGGGCAGGCTAATAGAGGTGACACTGTTGTGGGTGTTTACTACAGGCCACCTGATCAGGATGAGGAAGTTGATGAGGCCTTCTACAGACAGCTGGAAGTAGCCTCACGATCCCAGGCCCTGGTTCTCATGGGGGACTTCAACCACCCCGATATCTGCTGGAAAGACAACACAGCTAGGCACAAACAGTCCTGGAGATTCCTGCAGAGCATTGGTGACAACTTCTTGACACAGGTGGTGGAGGAGCCAACAAGGAGAGGTGTGCTGCTGGACCTCGTACTAACAAACAAAGAAGGACTGGTGGAAGATGTGAAGGTTGGGGGCTGCCTTGGCTGCAGTGACCATGAGATGGTGGAGTTCAGGATCCTGCGAGGAGGCAGCAGGGCACCAAGTAGGATCGCAACCCTGGACTTCAGGAGAGCAAACTTTGGCCTCTTCAGGGACCTACGTGGAGGAATCCCATGGGTGAGGGCCCTAGAAGGAAGGGGCGTTCAAGAGAGCTGGTTAATATTCAAACATCACATCCTCCAGGCTCAAGAGCGGTGCATCCCTATGAGTAGGAAGTCAAGCAAAGGAGGTAGGAGACCTGCATGGATGAGCAAGGAGCTCCTGGCAAAACTCAAGCAGAAGAAGGAAGTATACAGAAAGTGGAAAGGGGGACAGGCCACTTGGGATGAATATAGGAATGTTGTCAGAGTATGCAGGGATGCGACGAGGAAGGCTAAGGCCCGTTTGGAATTAAATCTGGCTAGAGATGTCAAGGACAACAAGAAGGGCTTCTTCAAAGACATCAGCAGCAAGAGGAAGACTAGGGAAAATGAGGGCCCTTTGCTGAATGGGGTGGGTGCCCTGGTGACGAAGGATGCAGAGAAGGCAGAGTTACTGAATGCCGCCTTTGCTTCAGTCTTTACTGGTCAGGCCAGCCCTCAGGAACCCCAGACCCTGGAGGCAAGAGAGAAAGTCTGGAGAGAGGAAGACTTTCCCTTGGTGGAGGAGGAGTGGGTTAGAGATCATTTAAGCAAACTTGACACCCACAAATCCATGGGCCCTGATGGGATGCACCCACGAGTGCTGAGGGAGCTGGCGGACATTATTGCTAAGCCACTCTCCATCATCTTTGAAAGGTCATGGAGAACAGGAGAGGTGCCCGAGGACTGGAAGAAAGCCAATGTCACCCCAGTCTTTAAAAAGGGCAAGAAGGAGGACCCAGGGAACTACAGGCCAGTCAGCCTCACCTCAATCCCTGGAAAGGTGATGGAGCAGCTCATCCTGGAAGCCATCTCCACGCATGTGGAGGAAAAGAAGGTGATCAGGAGTAGTCAGCATGGCTTCACCAAGGGGAAATCATGCCTAACCAATCTGATAGCCTTCTATGATGGAATGACTGGCTGGGTAGATGAGGGGAGAGCAGTGGATGTTGTCTACCTTGACTTCAGCAAGGCTTTTGACACTGTCTCCCATAGCATCCTCATAGACAAGCTCAGGAAGTGTGGGTTAGATGAGTGGACAGTGAGGTGGATTGAGAACTGGCTGAATGGCAGAGCTCAGAGAGTTGTGCTCAGTGGCACAGAGCCTAGTTGGAGGCCTGTAGCTAGCGGTGTCCCCCAGGGGTCAGTCCTGGGTCCAGTCTTGTTCAACTTCTTCATCAATGACCTGGATGAAGGCACAGAGTGCACCCTCAGCAAGTTTGCTGACGATACAAAACTGGGAGGAGTGGCCGATATGCCAGAGGGCTGTGCTGCCATTCAAAGAGACTTGGACAGGCTGGAGAGGTGGGCGGAGAGGAACCTCATGAAATTCAACAAAGGGAAGTGCAGGGTCCTGCACCTGGGGAGGAATAACCCCATGCACCAGTACAGGTTGGGGGTTGACCTGCTGGAAAGCAGCTCTGCGGAGAAGGACCTGGGAGTGCTGGTGGACACCAAGTTAAGCATGAGGCAGCAATGTGCCCTTGTGGCCCAGAAGGCCAATGGTATCCTGGGCTGCATCAGGAAGAGAGTTTCCAGCAGGTCGAGGGAGGTGATTCTCCCCCTCTACTCAGCCCTGGTGAGGCCACATCTGGAGCACTGCGTCCAGTTCTGGGCTCCCCAGTACAAGAGGGAAGTGGCACTACTGGAGCAAGTCCAGCAAAGGGCCACAAAGATGATTAGGGGACTGGAGCATCTCTCTTATGAGGAAAGGCTGAGAGAGCTGGGCCTGTTTAGCCTGGAGAAGAGAAGGCTGAGAGGAGATCTTATCAATGTGTACAAGTATCTTAAGGGAGGGTGTCGAGAGGATGGGACCAGACTCTTTTCAGTGGTGCCGAGCGACAGGACGCGAGGCAATGGGCACAAACTGAAACACAGACAGTTCCATCTGAACATGAGGAAAAACTTTTTCACTGTGAGGGTGACAGAGCACTGGAACAGGTTGCCCCGAGAGGTGGTGGAGTCTCCTTCTCTGGAGATATTCAAAATGCGCCTGGATGCAATCCTGTGCAATGTGCTCTAGGTGACCCTGTTTGAGCAGGGGGGTTGGACTAGATGATCTCCAGAGGTCCCTTCCAACCTCAGTGATTCTGTGATTCTGTGATTCTGTGATTTTTGCATGTGGGATTTATTGTGCCTTGAAAAAAAAAAAAAAACATTAACAGCTTTCCTCCCCTGCCTCCCCGTTGCTCACTAAGACACAAAGTGAGGTTTTACAGTCATATTTTTAAAAATAAGATGCACGCACACCCCTACCTCTTTTTGATATTTAGTTAAGTATTGAAGTCTGGTTTGTTACTTTGTTCTTTAAATACTTACCATGAAGGAGACGTGTTCAGGAGAAACTGGTATTTTGTAGTCCTTCAAAACCAAGCTTTATTTTAAATAACACTTCAGTAAGGAGCTCCCTTTCCCTGGAGTTTGAAACATTTAAATATATTAGCCAACTGCCCTTTACAAAGCCTGTGTGTTAAAAATCAGTTCTGGCTTAAAATACTAAATACAAAACATATAAAGCATAGAGGTTTTACCTAAAATGTGCATAAATGGCTAGAATGTATGTTTACAATCCTGCATGCAGGCAGCTACACTGCGCCTAAAATGAGCTGCTCTCACAGGAGGGAGAGGATGACATCCAGCTGCATGAACTCTACTGCAGGACCTGCCTTTAATTGTCTAACGCCAAAAATCTAGACACTCTCCCACCAAAAAGCAACTCATTGTATTCTGCCTTCCTACCGGCTACCTGTTGATACTGCTGGAAAAACAGAATAAATACCTACCCATGGCTTCGGTGACTCTGGGGATGCTTGGTTCTGCAAGCGGGCACACACTAGGAAAACGCATTAATGATGGGTCAAATGAAGCTGCTTGGACGTTTTTGCCCGCAGGGAGGAAAGTCTGGGGCAATGAATGATACCAAAGCCCCAAAAAATAAAGGGGCAAAGGGCTGGGGCAAAACAGACCTTAAAGAGAGACTCATTCAGTGTATAAACTCCGTATTGCCCCTCAGATCCATCTCACTCTCTCTTGCTGGCAGGATCAGAGGTAGGCAGTCAATTTTCCTGCTTTGGATCACCCTCTCAGCATCAAGCATGTCATTTTTAGGCATTTCAGTATGTAAATTGCAGTGTACATATGTGGTAGGTGCTCTAGATTTTATCTGCAAATAGGTCACATTCGCACTATATAAAACCTCCCTTCAACTAAGCGAAGACTGAGTTTTGAAGGACTGAAAGATTAGGTACTGCATTCTGGGTCTTACACCGCGACAATATTTTAAGCTTTCATTGCCACAAATATCAAAAACTTAAATGGAGAATTCCACAGCACTTTTTAAATTACAAGGATTCTGGTACAGATCATTCTGTTACATTTCATCACAAAGCTTTGAAGCCAGCTGTATGAATCAAGTCTGCATTTAGTCTTTAAGTGAATGTTTTTTTATCAAAACAAAGATAATAGCTTTCCAGCCTTACAGCAGAAATAATGGATACAAAAATAAACTAAAAATCACAGGGCGTGACACTTCTAGAACAAATATATTTTCATATATATTATGAAAGAAGACAGGGAATAAAATTTTGGTTTATATACAGCAAGATTTCACAGAAATTTGCATAACATAATGAAGAGATCTTCTGTACCTCCCTTTCTCATGCACGGCAATTTTTCTTAGCACCTTCAATAGACTGGGACAAGCTTAGAATTATCTTTAATGTAATAACATAATGATAACATGATGATGAATGAACCTTGAACTTTAACGGTTATGCTTGAAAGTGAATTTCCTTCAGGTTCTGTATCTTCTGATCAGTAAAGCATCTTTTTCAGAATAATAAAAAGTGAAAAAAATTATTTAGTCTTCAACTGCAAACTAAGATGCCGTCACATTTCTCTAGTTTTCTGGAACACTGCAACAAACTCTTTGGATTTTCTGGACTTTCTCTTCCTCACTTCTTATGTCTTTTTTTGTTCTGGTAGGTTTTCTCTCTCCCACATACCTCTAACAATGCCCTTCATTTCCTAATTTCTCACCTTATCTCCATCCTTCCTCTCTCTTCTTTTTCAGTACTCCTCCCAATGTTTTGAATCATCCTCCCAGTTCAGTCTTTGGTCTATCCCAGTCCAATTTTCAGCTTCTCTGCTTTAACACTGCTATATTCACCAGGATTCTTTACTGGTTACAGATGTCTTTAAAAGTTTTATCTCAAGAAACTACTCTTTGTCTTCCATTACTTCTTGGTTGTCTTTAACCCATTGATCATACTGTTAAGATTCTGCTTGTTAGACACATTTTGCTTTCTTCAGTGTATCTTTTAGTGGCTGTGGCCCCTTCTTCAAAGACAGGCAGTCCTGGGAAACACACAGGTAGGACAGCTTCTACTTATTTCTCTAGACCATTGATAGACCATCATGGTATCTGTTAAATTTCTCCACTTGCCCCTGCTGAACACTGGCCCTATTTCTACGTTTCTATTCCTATCCAGTCTGCCCACTCTACTCTAAGCTTTATTGGGTCCTTCTAGGCTGTAGCATTATTTTTACTCCTGGCACGTATTTTAATCTACTTTTTCACAAGCACCATGTGGTCTCAGGATGGGTATTCACTCCTCCATTCCAGCACACCAGAAACATGCTGACCATCTGTGGGAGGCCCACTGCTATGTGTTAGACATAATGTACAAACACACCCACGCATCTGTTGAAGTGTCGCTATCCTTGATTAAAAAGGCAAATCACTACATGTACTGATCATCCAGACAACAACAACAAACTTCTGTGTGTAGAGGTTCCCGTTCTAGCTCCTCCAGCCTGGGATGATTTTCTCTTGCACAGGATAAAATAGTTAGTGTGCCTTGAAACTAAGCTAATGAATTCTGCTGTGAGGAAGGAGATATTAGCGTAGCAATGAACTCAAACTAATGTGATTAAATAGGTTTAGGTTCAAAGTTGACTTTTATTCAGTGAGCTCAGAAAACAGGTTGCAATCTGTTATGTAGTTACTGTCTCACACACTAATTCTGAAAATCACAGCCTCTGAAAATGTTTTGCCTTGAATACCTTCCTGGCTGATCAGGTTGAGAAACTTTTACTTTGAATATTTGGACTACAAAACTTCTACATATCTGCCTGAATATCAAAACTTTTCCTCATATTAATCTAGTACAAATTTTCACTTTATACTATATGAGTGAAGTGGAATAGACTTTGCTAAGGGCTTATGTGATTTTTCTAAACCTCTTGGAAGTCTTGCTATGATGGACATATTTTTCTGAGGAAAATAAATGTGACCATTCACTGTTCTAGACAGGTAGACATGTGAACTGATAACACTTGAAAGAAAAGAAAATATAGGAACCTAGGGATTAGTGTGAAAATGATTGTAAATTTACACCTGAATGAAGATAAATAGCTCTTCCATTAGATACACTTATCTCATTCTCAGTAAGGGATGAACAGCTTTGCTATTTTTCTCCGCTAACTGGCCAGCAACGAGAGAGAATTTGTTTTAAAAACATGAGGTATTCAAAAGCACATGACTGATTCATACATTTGGAGAATGCTAGAAAGGTTACACTAATTCCTTAACTTCATAAAATTAAGAAACAGATGAGGCCTGCCATCATTTCGTATTTCACATATATTTGTCAGCCAAATGGATAGCTTAATATATTGCTCTTTTCACTGAGCAAATCTTTTGTGTAGGCTTACATTATTTTGAGTATAAGGAGCCTGAAAATTGAAAATCATCTTTGACCAGCTAATGCTTGCCTAATATCTTGGAGAGTCAAAACAATTGATGAAGGTTTTAGTGGATTTCAATCATCAGATATCACCTTTGAAGAAATGTGCTGGCATTTCTCAGGCGATACAATTAATTTCATGGCAATACTTCACTAAACAGAACTAATAACTGAGACATCTTGTACAACTTCTGCTGTTCCACACAGGCAGGGCTTTTCTTTCAGAGATTACTGTCACCTAAATCTCCAATTTATGTCTCTGACTGGACTGTAATGGGACAGGACCATGGGAAGTGCATTGCCAGCCAGGGCAGGGGCAAGGTCCTGCTGGGCAAGGCCAGTCGCTCTGAAGCTGTGGCCAGATGCTCGACACCATTAGTCCCTGACTTTCACTAACCCCTGTGCAGCTGTGGTGCTGAAGTAATATACTGCGCTCTTTAGTCAACCTGGTTTACAGCTATGTAAGCTCACAGGGGCAGAGCCTTGTTTGAAGACTTGGGGGCAACTGCTTTAAAAGAAAAGGTAAGAACTTGGCCACTGAAAAATCACGGAATTGCCTGCCCGTTTCTTCTTTATATCTCAAAAGTGGTTGAGGTCCTAGAAGAGAGGAAAACAAACCACTAAAACCATACTCTGATTTATACATGTGCAAACTGAGAACAAATTGAGTAAGCATGCTTTCTGAGTGCTCTGTGATGATGCCTAGGCCTTTTTCAAATGTGGGAACAGTTTTAAAATAATCAGTATGTGGGCCTAATAGTTGCCATATTCCTAATTATGAGATGCTACATCTGTTCATTTGCGGTTGCATTATCTCTCTTCCCTTCTCTCCCCCCCGCATCTTCAGCCTGTCTTTTAGCTTCAATAGTCATCTTAAAGTGGTTATTCAATCAAAAATGGTTCACTTTATGATTTCAAGTGTCTCATGAAGTCAAGAGCATTTACTTTGTGCTCTCTTCACCAAAGATTGAGGCAACATGAGAAATGTTGTATTACATCTAAAAAATAATCATCAACCTTATAACATCTTTGGTTGGGATTTTTTTGCTAATGCACATTTATGAGAAATCTGCCACTAAATTAAAATTCCATACTTGCTCACTGCCTCCACCACCACCCCCAGCGATTTCAACAAATACAGCCTTGAAAGGCATTTGGGGTATTTTTTCCAGTTCTAAGATGAAATTTCTGGTTAAAGGGAAGAAGAGGAACCACTCATCTGATGATAGGTTGGCAATACTTAAGGGATGGGAACCTGCCGGCCACTGATAAGCTCACGCGCCTGCCAGCTACCAGTCCTATGAGTAACCACGCAGCCCTGTAAATACCCTGCTGCCATTGCTAGTAACAGACCATAAGTTTTGTATCGAGTTTGCAAGACCTCAGGACTGAGGCTTTTCACACTGCTCTGACAGAGCTCTCCTTGCTCTGCCTGCAGCTTCGTTTAACTTGGTTTAGCAATTTAGTGGCAGCAATTCCTCTAATTGGCCAGGTGTCTATGGCTAATTTAGTTTACTTTTGTTTATCTTTTTATGGTACGCCACAGTTTTATATAGATAGCAGCCGCAAGTACTTATTCTGCGCAGAGCAAGACATTTAGGACTAACACAGTGAGGAAGTGTAGAGACATACAGGCCTGGCAGGGCAGCGGTGGCTTGCGAAGGGACGACACAGGCTGTGGCACAGGGATCAGGCATGGGATGGTGAGAGATGGGGCACAGGCTGGCACTGGGGACCCCGTGGCTACAAACAGTTCACCTGCAGTCAGTTAAACAGATGCACACCTGGAGCTGGGCAAAACTGGGTTTTGAGGTAACAAAGAGAAGGAGTAGTACCTAACATACATAAAAGCATCTAAAATATGCATATAGTAAATTTGGATGTAATGTGGAGCTGCAGAGCAATGAAGAAAGAGAAAAGTGCAAGTGCATGTTAGCAAACATAGAAAAATGACCCCCAAAGGATCCTAGACTGCAGAAGAAGAAACCACCACAATGAATATGATATTCCTGCTGGGGAGGCCCTGTGGGGGCCGACAGCTCCCTGTGACACCCCCACCAGCACCAGAGTGAAGCCACCGACCTCAGGACCCAGAGGAGCTGGGAAGGAGAGAGCACACCAGGGAAAAAAGGATAGAAACTAACTGGTGTGTGTTTGACAATTTAATTGTATTATTACTACTGTGCCTGAAACTACAGTTTTTTTCCCCATATAGAAGTATTCTAACTGTATTATTATACTTTCTTTTTCTGTAATAATTAGATCTAGACTAATAGTGATTCTTGAATTAGACTGTTAAGATTTCAGTGGTACTAACAATCAGTTCTTGGCTTTATATATAAGTTGTTTTTCCTCTTTGCCCATAAAGATCTTGAGCATAATGTATGCGTTGACCTGACCCTGTGCCATCACATTTCTCTGTTACATACGAGTTCAGACAATTCAGAGAGCAGTAAAAGTGTCCCCAGGAGACCAGAAATTTAAGAACAATGAAATGGGAACTACAAAGGCAAAGAATTCTCACATGAAGCCCCAACTGTTGCCACAACCTAAATCTTTTTCATACAGTATTTCATACAGTATTTCATACAGTATTTCATACAGTATTTCCAGTATATATACTGTGTTATGCTTTTATATACAATCTATCAAGAAACATTTGAGTTAATGCTAAAAGGGATCTTCTCAGAGCTGGTGAGCCAAAATGATATCTGTCCTACAGTCTATTTATGAGCACTGACAGTGCTTTCTCCTCACACTCATGATCTGATCATAAGATTACTTTGAGCACTCAAATAGGCCACAGTTTTTCTTCAGGAGTAAAAGAGACGGACAGGCAGGATGGAGAGCTGTTAGGACAGTCATCACCGAATGTAATTCAGTGCTTTTTGTACAGGGCTGGCAAGCAGCCTGGCTGATAAATTGGAGATTCAATATGTTTGCATCCTCTGCTGAGACCTGCTTTAATGACTGTGTTTTGGCAATGCTCTTTCTTTTTGAAGTACCCTCAAATCTCTGGCCCACTGGCTCAGCTCTTTCTTTAAAAACTTATAGCTGAAGATGCTGTTGCCATCAGACAACAGATTTTTGTCACTGAATCTAGCAGAAAAGTCATTTTTAGCTCAGTATTTCATAATCTCTAGAATCTGTTAAAAAAGTACCTAGGGAAGGAAGACTGATTTTCATTCACATTTATATCTTTCACATTGCTTTAGGCATCCAGACTGTCCTTAGGCAAGATAGATACATTTTGCTCTTTTCCCACCTCAAGCCTTTTGGCACTGCTAGAGTAATACAGAACAGCTTCGGTGTCATCTCCTGTACCTCAAGTGTGGGTGTGAAACTTTGTGCCAAAGGCAGTGAAATGTCTTCTGTAGAGCTTCCAAGGCTAGAAGGGCTTTTGTGCACCACAGGGTTCAGAATTATTTCTATACTGAGGTCAGCAGCTCTTCATTATTTAAAATTCATATTCCCGAAAAGACCACATGAAATGGAGAAGCCACCACTTTCTCACCTGAGTCGTCTGCCAGAACTTGACTGAGCCAAAGGTGATAGAGCTTAAATTTAAAAGAATCTTACTCCTTTAAATTTAACATTTGTTTATGCCCTTGTCCAGAACCTTGTGAAAAATTACACTACAATTCCTGGTGCTGAATGAGCTCATTTTCCCTTTCCAAAAAGCACAAATCAGTTGGTTTAATACAACAGAAAACTCCAAGGGAGTAGATAAAGGGGCTGACGGTTCCAAGCTAACACACTGTTCCGAGAGCCTAGAGCACACCTACTCCTATCCGAGTGTCCTCCCCGCAGCAAGGCAGCTGGATGCACACCTTTACCCTCCTGCGGGAACATCCTTCTCACAACAGAGGAACTGCCGGGCAAGGAGGCTGACATGCCACAATCCTGCGTGCGGTCACCGCTGTGCCCGGTCGCTCCCTCGCGGCTCTCGCAGCAGCATGGGAGTGCTGCAGACCTGCGCGGCTCCTCTGCACACAGGAAACACTTCAGGTTTATTCCACCTTCAGAGCAGCTTCCTTCCCAGGCTCTAACTGCTGAGCCCTGAGGCATCCTTAGGTACAGTGAGCTGGCACATATGTCCATACACTATTCAAACCAAAAACTTTTCCCCACTTTAAGATAAGGATGTATTAGACTTGGTTTTGATAATAAAAAAAATAGAAAAAAAGTAAAAAGAAAAGCCTCGTTTCAGGCCTATTAGACCCTGTGTTGTTTCTTTTTTTCTCTCGGCCAGCTTCAGTAGAGCGCTTGCTCCAGAGAGGTCTGGCTTGTCCTGGCCAGGCCACCACGCCTGTCCCTGGATGCATGCTCCAACGCTTAAGCACCTGTGCTGCTAACATGAGGTCACTTACTTCCCACTGCAGCTTGGCTGGCTTCGGTTCTAGCCACTGATTGCTTTTTTTAAACTTTTTTCCACTTTTCAGCTCCTGTCATTTTTCCTGTGTAACTGTACACACAAGATGCTATCTCATCTTGATTACTACCGCATCCTGCTGGGTTTCCATCCTGGCAGAAGGAAACACAAACATTCCTTTGCTTTTTTTTGTCTAGCTCTCACAGCATCAGAAAACCTTTCAGCTATCAGCTACCTCTAATTCCTAATTCGTGGCTTGCTGAAGGAAAGCTCTTAAGGCAAATGGAAAATCTGATAGCAATTAGCAGTGACATGGTGGTGCTTGCTCTGGAACTGACTCATTAATTTTGATCCTAGCTGTTGCTTAAGCCTAAAATATAGATTAATAATAAAAAAAAAAAGAAGACGACAACTAGAAAGGGATGATTGACGACATGCGGTAATCACAGAATCACAGAATCGCTGAGGTTGGAAGGGACCTCTGGAGATCATCTAGTCCAACCCCCCTGCTCAAGCAGGGTCACCTAGAGCACGTTGCACAGGATTGCGTCCAGGCGGGTTTTGAATATCTCCAGAGAAGGAGACTCCACAACCTCTCGGGGCAACCTGTTCCAGTGCTCTGTCACCCTCACAGTGAAAAAGTTTTTCCTCATGTTCAGATGGAAGCGTCTGTGTTTCAGTTTGTGCCCGTTGCCTCGCGTCCTGTCGCTCGGCACCACTGAAAAGAGTCTGGTCCCATCCTCTCGACACCCTCCCTTAAGATACTTGTACACATTGATAAGATCTCCTCTCAGCCTTCTCTTCTCCAGGCTAAACAGGCCCAGCTCTCTCAGCCTTTCCTCATAAGAGAGATGCTCCAGTCCCCTAATCATCTTTGTGGCCCTTCGCTGGACTTGCTCCAGTAGTGCCACATCCCTCTTGCACTGGGGAGCCCAGAACTGGACGCAGTACTCCAGATGTGGCCTCACCAGGGCTGAGCAGAGGGGGAGAATCACCTCCCTCCACCTGCTGGCAACATTCTTCCTGCTGCACCCCAGGATACCATTGGCCTTCTTGGCCACAAGGGCACATTGCTGCCTCATGTATGTATGAGTATGTAATGTATGAATAGAATTGTTGTGATTTGTCCAAAGTAGCTACTTCATAGAAAAGGGTGGGTTTTTTGCTCTTTCATTTCAATCAATCTATGTACCATTAACAGTTTTAGCTAGTACCAGTGTTCAAGGACCAGCAAACAAAAAAAATGACCAGAAAGCTTCTACATTAATGAACTCCTTTTTTTAGCAGCTTAAGATTCAAACAGTCTGAGTACCTCAAGCTCAAATTCAAATCAATGAACCTCAAGGAAGTTGAAGCAGTGCTAAGAAAATAAGACTAAATTTAACTGAACGTCAGCCTGTGGGTGCCTCAGGTAGGCACCTGAAGTAGAAAGCATTTGTCTGCAGTCCTCTAAGCCTTCATCCCCAAGTGGCAGCTCTAATGAGGCCAGGTCCATTCTTCTTCCTCAATATCTGCTGCTGACAAATGGCCGCAGCCAGCAGGTAGGAGCACAAGGACACATTCTCATAAATAACATGAATGGCTCTATCGCGCTGCTGCTCCAAAACCTACTCGCACCAGATGATGTTTGCTGGAAGCACTTAAAAGAACCAGCTCCTCTCTCACCACCCCCAAACCCCCCCATCCCTCAGGACAAGCCAGGCACCAGCAGCCCCAGCCCTGTCCCCGGCCCCATGGCCGCCCTTCGGGCCTCTGCACAGCCAACTGCACCCCCTGCTAAACCTCCTCAGCTACGGGGGGACTAACATCTACTTTCTAAACACGCACTGTCTCTCCCTCTTGTCATGTTTATACTCCTCCTCATGTGGCCATTACCTCATTACCGCTGATCGCCCTCCTGGTCTGCATTTTCCTCTCATTTACTCATTTCTGCCTGCGGTTTCAATCTTTATTGCAGAATGTTTTTTCCTCAAGCAGCAAAATCTCTACTCTTTAATAAAAATAATCTATGCAGAAATTACCTCCTTGCAACACATGCCAAACACCACCGCTCAGTCCCCTGGCTCTTGCTGCATCCGTTTCCTGTCTGCCCTGCGACAGAGCCGTCAGAGCAGCACCTGTGCTCCGATTTCATTGCTCCTTGCCTGCAAACTCCTGTGGGCAGGAAATATTTCAATTCATCCTACATACTGCCAAAGAGAAGCTGTTAACATACTATTGGTCCTTATCAAAGTATGTTTTTCAAATGTCCACACTCGTGTTTTGTTTTCTGGGGGTTGTGTGTGCACACGTGTGAAACGAGACACACTGAAAACTGCCTTAATTATTGAGGAAACACTGGTCTTGCAAAACACAATACATATTCAAATAGCTAAAATCTAAGCCATTGCTCTGTGCGTATGCTATATGCTGTACTGTAGTATTAACCGCCATCACGGCTCAGGGGAGCCCGAGTGCCTCACCTGAGCCAAACCACAGAAGTTAAACGGACTTCCTCATTACTTGAGCATGAAAACCACAGGACAGAAATCCTTGTCATTCCTACAGCATTATTATGAACTAAGCAGGCCTCACACACAGGCTGTTAATCTAAGTTAATGGAGTTATACACCTAAGGCTTACCGGTGAGTTTTTTGCTCTGCTATTGGTATAATACAGGTCTACTTTCCACCTGGTCTCCTTTTCACTTTGGCTTGTGTCTCCCTCAAGCAAGAGGGAACAGAAAAGCATTCAAGTGTGTTCTTTGCCAGAGGCATCATCAGAGTCACTTCAACAGTGAGATCAGCTGTAAGCAAGACAGCAAAATCCACAGTTCTGAAATACACCTCTATTAATGAGCTCAGTCTGAAGTCACATTTAGCATGTCTCGTTCTTGATTTACAGTGCGTTCTGCAGGCAAAAGCCACAGCTTAATAATGCCTTTTGCAAATTAGAAGTTTGCTTAAAAATCTTGTTTATCAGCTTTATTGCTTCAAAGGCATAGTGACTAATTCAGAAGGTCAGCAATATTTCTATGCTTTGTAAATTAAGTAAATACATATGTGTACATCTTATCTATTCTACTCTTTAAAATGCTTATTAGTTAACCAAAGCAAGTCAGGAAGAATGAGTTTAAACCAGAATTCATATGCTTCTCTTCACCAGCTAAGAACACTGCTTTTCACCAGAGATTTTTATCAGAGCCGCAGTCCTGCCAGACAGTGTCCTGTCACCTCCTGGGAAGCCAAAGACTGCAGTAACAACAGGCTCCTTTCCCATAGGTCTTTTACTACTTCTTTCTCACCAGCTGCATGTACAGACTTCTTGTTTCCAGGGTTTTGAGCTGCAAGTAGGAAACTCCCTCTGCAGAGTAACTAATAATGCACTGGTCGTTGTTACTTAAGTGTTGCCTTCACGTTACCTAATTGTCTTGCTGCTGTATTCTTGGCTCTAGCAAGGGGGAGCTGAGGCCCTGCACAGGTGGCTGGGAGAGGGTGCAGTGGCTGCATGGCTGCACACAGGCATTTGCCCAGTCTGCAAGGTCTCCTGCTAACTCTCCTCTCACTGACAGTGGGTATATACAGGATATAGACCTTACGTGTTCTGTAAAAAATATCAGGAGAGCAAACAAGCAAGAACACTGTGAAGAGGAAAGTTCCTTCATTAAAAAAGTTCTCTTTGGAAAAGAAAATGCAATGAAGTCAAAGAGCCATCTTAAAATTTTCAATAATAAACTTTAATTAACTATGCATATTGCTATAGCATATTAGATGCTCTGTTTAGTGAGCAAGTGTGTACTATATAAACAAAAAACACAAAGAGGACATCTGTCTCAACTCAGCTACTTCTTGTCTGTCTTTCTGTTGACTTTCATGAAGCTAGCATTTGAATTGAAACTGGAATTTAGCAACTTCTTGGCTGTATGCTAGATTTAAAAAGTCAAGTAATTGCTAAGAAATACACTTTATCTGAACTGTTTCTTTACCAAATAATTACTAACATACATTCTACTGCTATGTGCTATTCAAATAATCTCACAAAGAAACAGGATACAAAGAGATGAACAATCTCTCCTATTTTTAGAGAACCACTGGTTTTCAAACCACAAAGTTCTTTTTTTCATGACTTGTTTCAACAGCAAATTGAAGCAAAGCCAAAATCATCATCTTCTTTTAGTGTAAGTCTTTACATGCAAGCCAGCTTTCAAGCTTATTTCTCTATTTAGCACTAAAAACAAAGATCAAAATGAAGCCATAAGTTTTTACTAGATTTTCCATTAATTGATACCCTTTTTAAAAATATGAAAGTAACCAACACACAAGCCTCTCTAGATTCACTTGCTTCAACATAGTCAGTTGAAGGCTTGCTGAAGCCAGAAGCCATTGCAAGGCTACACAGCTACAATATGGGCCACCCAAGAACATGGGAATAAAATTCACCAGGGCTGAACAGTAATTCTCATATTCTCCTTAAAAAACAAGTTACATCTCTTATCAGGAATTCTGCATTGTCTTTCCAAACTTCTTCGTCTGTTCTAGGTGGGAAGCTACTGAAGGTGGAAAGAGGAGAACAAGGACTTAACTGCTATTCACCTGCCTTGGTTTCACACCTGGTACCAACAAGTGAGGGGGTTTCAAACACTGTGAGTAGCAGCAGAGGCTGGGAACTAGGATTTACATTTACTGAGAGACAAATGATTACCTGGATCCTCTTCAGGCAGCTGCTTTTCAGTCTTCGCTGCAGTCCTGTAGCTCTGCCTTTGCTGTCTGCAGGTCGCTTCAGCCTGGTACGGTGAGGCAGCAAGGCTCAGGCGATCACATCGCTTGTCTGCCAGTTCCTCCTAACAACTTACTAATTCCTTAACCAAAGTCAGCCACATTTGACAGAAGAGTAGCTATCATAGGCATACTAAATTTCTGAAACTACATGAAAATTCATAGCTTTCTGGGAAGGAGGAGAGTGAGCACCTCTTGCTGCTGCAGGGAAGCTGAGTAGCAGCCTGCATTCCCACAGCAACAGGAGCTTGCTAATTAGGGACTGGCTCATTAGCAAAAGCTTATCAGCCCTTGTATGGCTGCAGACCAACATTACAGATAGGCACCTTTGCTTGTCTGCCAGGCCAGCTTCTACCACTTTCTCAAAAGAGGGGACCCTGCCCCACTGCCATAGTGGATAGGCTGGTATGGTTACTGGAGGGGCCAGCAGGCTGGGCGGCAGCACTGAGGAACAGACTTAGGGAAGATGGAAAGGGAGCTGAGCTCTGATGCAGCTGCCCTGGGCGGGGCTGAGGTTACATCAGGACACAACTGTGTGTGAAACGAGGCTTTACATGTTCTGCTTCTTGTACAACGGCTCGTTTCGTGCCCAGCGTTAGGGCCATCAGTAGCACTGAGTGCTCCCGGTGTATTTGCACTGTGCTCCTCTATGCCATGCCCTGCGGAGGCAGAGCACAGAGCATTGCCGTGATGCACTGCCCAGGCTACTCTATTCATTTCCTAAAAGAAGCAATTCATCCACATGGAGTACCACACTACAATAGCTATTCTTCCAGGCTGGTGTATCTCCACATAACACTGCCTCGGGCTTCAAATAGTCTCTCTTCGCACACAGCTTTCAGAGACGGCTTGCACTTGCCCACGAATCAGCAGCAGTAACAGAGAGCTTGGAGAGCACAGGGACAATCCCTGAAAGGACAGGGTGATGCTGTGTATTTTGGGGTTGAGAAGGACACCTGCAGGCATCTGCTCTTACTTCGTAATTGTTTTTTCGTTGCTGTCCTCATATTACGTTATTAACCTTAGCTTTGACTGCTGCTTTCCTTCAGTTCTTCAGTCAGAGGATTATATAGGAAAGAAATGTGGGAACTAACTAACTGCTCCAAGAACACTGCTGAAGTTATCGGACTTGAGGCTGATTTCTGTTAGTCCAGTGGTTAGAGGCATTAGTCCAGTGGTTAGAGATAAGGTTTGGTTTGGCTCCAGAACAGCTGCTGAATCATGAAGGTGAGCTGGAGACATCTGGCAGGAAATGCGAGCAGATGAGTTGGATTTAATAGCAGCTGTGCATCTCTGAAAGCAACGGAAGTCCCTGAGAATAATATTCATGAGGTTATAAGGAAGAAAAGGAAGTCAGAGAAACACCACCTAGGCAGCACAGCTAGCTCACAGCAAAGATTTTTTTGCTAAGGTGCGAGTTGAAAAGAGGTGTGCACCAGTAAGCACAGCACTTGCACCTGCCTAACTGCTACCATGCAGGGAAATGGGCCATCCCAGCCCTTCTGTGTTAGTTAAACACATGGTGAGATCGATTTCCCATCCTTGGGATTTCAGAAACTGGCTGATTGCTTAATAACTTGAGTCAAAAAGGCTAACTACAAAAACCAGCCATCTCCTTAAAGCATTTGTTAGAGGCATGCATTAATATTAAGCATGATGGTGATTATTTGGAAGAATTAACTCTATATACAGAGCATGTTTTCAGACAGTCACTCCCCAGGCATTATGTCTTGGTTGACCCTCTGTACCCACTCTGACACTGGGACAAACTGCTTTCCCAGCTTTACACTGGCAGGGGGCTTAACTCCTGGACAGTAGCCCAGTGTGTTAATGGGCTCTCTTTTGGCAGGGGGATTTCCTGGAAGGCCTTGTGTGGCCTTTAGCAGGGGTGTGTGTGTAAAGGCAAGAATGCACCTTCACTTCAGTAGCCTCCTAATTGTTCTCTGCATGTAATTTGCACATTGACATAATAGTAATGCTCAAAGCTGTTCCACCACAGTAAATCGAAGGAAAAAAAGGTCATTAATAATGATGATCTGCAAAATGGTCTATTTCTGAGAAGAAATACAACAGTCTTATTTATGTTATTCTCAAGAACTGAAAGGATTGTTATATGAAAAGGGAAAATCTGAATTCATTGCAAAATACACAATAAAGAATTCTCTCTTAGCCAAATACAGTACTTTGAATTTTTTTTTTTTTTTTTTTTCCCTGAAGCAGATAATGAGTTGAGAGATTGAAAATTTTAAAAATCATGTTTGGAAATGTCTGTATAGGTAGTTTAGGCATTTGGAGTCCAAACAAAGCACTGTTTGCCATTCCTGGATGGAAATGTTTTGCTCTGTAACATTTACCTGGGCTTTATGGGAGTTGTATTTTGGGCAGGTGTCTGTATTTTCCACTCTGGGATAGAAATTCAGCCTGCACATTGCCTCTCAGACGAGTCATAAGATGCCCCCGCTCTGCTCTTCAACAGAGGATGCTCCTCAGAGCACCACAAGAGACACTCGTCTGTAGAGAAGAAAGGAGTCAGAACTTCCCATCTGACTTTAGACAGGAGCATTAACAGCAACAGAATGAAGACTGTATTTTTTCCCGAGTCTTTGATGTACAAGTGCCTATACCTATACCTTTGATGTACAGGTACCATGTGCCTATGGACCTGTTTTTCCTCATTTTTTAAAAAGACTAAAATACGATTTTATTTTAAACACACTCTGCACTAAATAGGAATCAAATCCTCTAGTTTTCACTCTGTGGCAATTTAAAATGAGTGAAAAAGGTGAGAAGAACTAAAGTACACACCAAATTGTAGAAAACACAGGATATATGGAATTATTGTGGAGAGACTGCCTTGTAGGCACGTCTTCATATCATTAAACTTACAGGCTGCTGTAACAACAAAGTCAATGGATATGATTCAGTTGGTATTATGTAAATGGCATTTCTTCAGCTATCACCCAGGGTAATTGTGAGCAAAATCCGCCCAATAAGACCATATACCAGGTTTGATCTTCACAGAAGTTACTACCAAATTCCAGAAGAGATGAGTCCTGTTTGCTCTAAAACAATCAAAGAGCACCGAGACTCCCCAACAAGGTCTCTCTGAGAGGACTCTTCTTGTTGCATCTTTATTGTTTCATGTTTCTAATTGCACTTTCCTTTAAATACATTTTAGTCTTCAGAAAACACTTTTTTTTCCTCTCCTTTGGGATCACAGCATGTCCACTGTGTTATCTAGCTATCCAAGTGCTTGGCCAGCTCTATTATCATCTGAGTGCCACAAACGGACAATTAAACTGGAAGTGGAAATTATGCTTCCTTTGGCCAGACTCTTTGGAAGAATAGTCTTTCATATTGTTAATCGGGTTTCTTAAAGCTCAGAAGAAGCACTTAAATCATGTCTAATGTCTTTAAAGTTTTGCAGTAAGAGAATGCTGGAAGCCTCTCCTTGATTTACGTATGTATTTGTTTGGGGACATGAAAGACAGAGGATAAGACAGCAGAAAATGAATATAAAAAGGAGGAGCCAGCAAGGTCATTGTTAAAGGCTGCGGAAGAAAGCACAGCTGAAGTTTTCCAGTGTAAGTAGGTCTTCATTACAGTGCAAGAATTTTTCATGGACACAGTTACTAATCATGAATTATATGCATATATTTTCATGGTAATAAGTAATTAAAAGACAGCACTTTCCCCAAAAAACCTGATAGCCATTTAAGATAACCTAATTAATATTAGAGAACTATAGGCAGGATTCAGTAAAATACAGTGTCTTGTTTCTGTGCCATGGAAAAGAACAGAGCTCAGCAAAATATTGACTTTCATGGCATTCTCAAATTATACACTAGTTCCAACAGTGTGCGAAGGCTGAATCTGCAATTATAGAATAAAAATATCAAATTCATTATGGAATAGCAATTTTTACCCGAGTTTTTATAGGCAGGGCAGAGTTGTATACTTGTTTTTGCAGCATGGCTGGTATAGGTTTAGAAATTTGCTATTGACTGCATAGGCTTTAAAGTATTGTATGGAATGTTGTATATGATTTCTACAGCCTATTTTTTCATTTTCTTTTAAATTCAGAAGTGTAAACAGAGGTTAATTCTAGCCCGCATTGGCTAAGTTTTGCTCTCCTATGAACTACTTTAAACATTTTCTAATAGATCGTATTAGTACATAATTTAAAAATCTTACCACATGAAAATAAAATCAATGCCAAACAAATTACAAAGGAATATGAACAGAATATAGCAGAAAAAATGAAAAAAGTGTTTATTTTATAATTGTACAAATAATAAAACAATACCCCAAAGCTGTACATGAAATAATATTAAACAGTGTCAGACATGACAATCCTGACAGAATACATATCAATACTTTAAATCACAGAAATGGTATTACATATGCTCAGTAGCAATAGTACTGTGCAGGAATGATGCTCTCTGTAAACTCTCTTTCTTTATTTTATCTACATTTAGAACAATTGTGCTTTTCCCTACACAAAGTAACAGTGCTCTTAAAAATAAATAGTAATGTGCAATTTAAGAGTCAGATCCTGAAAGATGCCAATCTAGATGCCCACCTAAGTTCTGGACACGTCACTCCCAGTAAAGTCGCTGTGAGTAAGGAGCGCTCAGCACTGCCAGATCAAACACTAAAAAACGTACTGAACCCACATCGGCTTTTCTTCAAATTGCAGTCAGTTAAAAAAAAGGTGCTGACCTCAAGTATGTGTTGATTTTATTCTTTAACAAAAGAATGGTACAGTATTTATTAAATGAGGCCTGGTTTCTTATTACATATCAGATCGTGTAAACCAGACAAAGTTTGAAAGGTTCAGTAGATTTTAAATCTGAAGAGTGGCTCAGAGCTGAGGGAGAAAGAATTGTCCCAAAGCTGAAAACTTAACCATCAAATATATTTATCTATAATTTTTATGAAATATGAGAAAGAGTCTCTTGCACAGAAACATTAACATATACGTTAATAAACAATTCACAATAAATTTACCTGAATGAAATCAAATTCTTCAATGTTGAGCTGCCAAGAGAACTGGAAAAATATACAGTCTGCTGTCTTGATGTAGCTCCCTGTTCTTATCTTTAGCATACTTCTAGGAACCATGGCTGGCAATTGATATGACATTCTTGAGGATAAATTTGAGGAATACTCAGTCAAAGGGTACCCCTCAGTTGATCCTCACCAAGACAGATATCATTATAATATCTGGGATCCTTCTTTTTATTCTAGCTATTTTGTATTAGTCACCGATAGTGTTGGATGATAAGAGGGATAATTACAGTAAAGCACACCTGACCTGTGCCATGGGTCAGGAAGGAGGCATCTACTCTCAGCGAGGAGATCGGACCAGGTCCCAGCCAGAGGGGAAGGTGAGCATGGCCAAGGGTTGGGAATGAGGGCTGGGGCTGGCGGTGCCGGCCGTGTGCAATACAAAGGTGGAAAGCATGCAGGAACCGAGGGCGAGGGCCAGCTTTGAGAAGGTCCGGGTAAGCTACTGTTGCCTTGGAAGGAGGTGCTGCTGTCATGGCCTGCACAAAACCAAGTCTGAGAAAACTTGCCCTGAACTGCCCCATTGGACCAGACTTAGTGATAGGGTGGGATTTTGGACTCCATGGCTTGTGCACTGCAGCTAACCTCACCCACAGAGTATCAGATGTGACCCTTGCAGGCAGGTCTTTTCTCCATCCTTCATTTGCTGACTTCTAAAGGCACCCTCCCTCATCTATCCCTCACCATTAACGTCTCCTTGTTTTCATTTATTCAGTTACAAAAGTAATTTTTTTTTTACTACCAGAGGAATTATAGTGTCTCCATCTACTTTGCTCTCAGAGAAATAATCATATTGGTGTATTAAAACCTTCCCTGAGGTGAAAAAAACACCTGTCAGTTCATATTGTAGTCAACGTGAATTCCCTTTTTGTTGATGGCCTGACAGCGGAGCAAAGAAGAGAGCACATTCCCAGAGGAACAGATAAAGCTAAACATGCACTTCTCTGAGCTTCTGTGAGACTGACATCTGTGAACCCTTTATCTCAATAGAAAGTCAATCAGTGTATACAAAATATGTCAGAAAAAAACAAACAACAGCAGCAAAGCCCTAACAGAAAGAATAGGAATACACACACCTTTCACCAAGCAAATGTCCTTGTCTTAAACTGCAAGCTTACACAGTGTACATATAACACTCTGTGGATGATCACCAACAAATTAAATACATTCCAGTCTGAATTGCTATTTAGTTCCTAGTGATGCCTTGGTTTCAATGCTGATCAGATTAGGACTGTGTCCCACACCTTGGCATACAGCCAAAGTAAATTGTCGTGGGTCGGAGAGACTGGTGAACAGGAGACTGTTACCGTTTCTTAGCTATGGCAGGATGGCTTTCTATTTCACATCAGCATCTACCAAAACGGGCTGCAAGTCGGTGATTTAGGCTACTAAATTCGCATAATCACAGACCTCTAGTCATGCATATGTGAACTTAAGAGGAAACATGGCTAAAAAGTGGCATTTTTTTAACTGCTAAATGTTCTTGAGTTTTGTGCTACGCATGAAATTCTCCAAGCTAGCTCAAGGTTTGGTATGTACAGTGGATATAATATTTGGAGATGAGGACCTATCCTAGAGCTGAAAACATAACGGGAAAATACCCATATGTTGTATCTGCATGCCTCCTCCTTAGCCTAGCCTGCTATGAAAACGGTGGAACCAGGTGGCCTCCTTTACCTGCTCCTGTAGAGCTAAAACAAACCGTACGCACACAGGTTTTGTACCTTTGTGTACATCGTACTGACTCTCTGCCCTCCCCTCACTCCTCCAATTTCTTCTTCTCTTTTCTGAAAGGAGAGAGCAAAAGAATTGTTGGTTTTGTGAATAAACAAAAAGAATGCTGCTCAGAAAAATCAATGTGAGATAATACAGCTCTGTGTTATTTCAGTCAATTATACATCCCTACATCAAGCTGATACAAAGGAGGTATATTAGAGAGATGTATTATCCAACACCACGAGAAATTTAAGTTTTGAAAGAACTGTTTGTTCTACAGTTCCTTTATTTTTCTTTTAGTTGGCTAGGTCTTTTTTCTTTTAGTATGTTCCAATATGTCAGCTGAGTTCCTCTAAACTTCTTGTTTTCCTTTCAATTAGGAATAAAAATCATATATATTTGAATGTATGAGATACTCTCTCTGCTCCTGCAGATTTTTCTGAAGAATAAAACTCTGCAGGCAAAGTCAGTACAGAGGCTTTGTCTGAGATGCTTCATGCAAACAATTTAAACAATATAAATTATTGCAAATAAAAGATCCAGAAAATGTTTCCTTCAGCAGCAAAGAAACATCATATGAAATGTATACCATTTCTTCAAGAAAAGGAAAAAATGTGTATAAAAAATAAGAATAATCTTTGGTACCAAAAATAAGGGCACCTTTTTGTTAAGTGAGTCTTCAGATCCAAATAAAACTGAAAAACCTCTCTTTAAAAAAGGCTCAAAGTGACCAATCTCTGAGTGGTTCCATGTAGTGGGTACTGACAGCTGTAGCTAAAAAAACAATCTGGGAGGTTGAGAGCTGTGTGACAGCAGGTTACAACACAATGACAACTGATAAAGTATTCGATGTTTCCCTCCAGCCTCCCTCCCTTACGAATCTTTTTCTCCTAAGACAATTCCTTAAGATACATACTTTTAATTATTCATAATGTCCTCAAAATCCTTGAGGGGTTCCAATACCCAAGAGCAACAAAACCCAACCAACGACAATAAGAAAAACAGCAACAAAAGCTGAGGTTATAATACAAGATCAGAAACAGTCCCCTGACTGAAGGCATTTGCTTGATCTGTTTGATCTTACGGACTTCGCTTTCTCTGCGCAATCCCATCATGACCTTCTCTGCCGAAGCCTGGCGTATTTCCTCAAGAAACTACCGCATCCACCGGGGATTTCTTTGATAAGCTCTCTGGCCACAGTGGCAAGTCAGCAATAAGCAGGCTATTTGTTTCTTCTTCAATTCATGATGAATGTATCACTGGGTCCTGTAAACACTACTGAGTATACATTCAAGCTTTGTTCTTAGTGAAAGTGGCACTTACTTGAACCCTTGCAGTCAAGATAGCTTAGTTTTATAGCACTTTACAGGTATAGTAGCTGGTTATGTACTTCTGATAAAACCCCTTTTTCCAATGGCTTAGCGGGTATTGAAATATATCCTCACTAGGATCCCATTGCCGTTCCACAACATCTTTATGATGAAGTGCATATTCTGGACTTCTTATTGTACTTTACATGTGCTTTATTGCTGTACACATTTCCCTGTTGTTAGTTTAAGTGCTCCTCTGTTATGTAGTACATATAAAGTTTTAAACTCTAGTGGCATCCTATGAGGGCTGGCATTAGAAAAGTACCGATACTTTAGATCATCGTAATAATGATATTTGACTGGTTTTCCATGTAAATCTTTTGGGAATGGCCAAAATCCATACAGGTGAATTTCATCACAAAATCTGGTGGCGAGCGTATACATGAGGAGACCGGTGCTGGGTCGCTTGATGTGGACCTTGTTTGTCAGCCAATAGCTGCAAAGAAACCAAGAAAAGTATGTCAAGAAACATGCAAACAACTTGATGTGAATAAACTGTGTGAAGTAAACTCGTTTTAGCTATTCATTTATTTAGGCAGACATTTTATACGTTTAAAAAAAAAGTTGAGCAACAGAAGTAAGTCCCTAAATGGTAACACTGGTATTGGCACACATTTATTCCACCTAAAAGAAATATAGAAGTGAGATCTATTTAACACAAAGCTGAAGAAAAGTTAGCCAAATGAGGATCTGAGTTCAGGCTCTCACCCTACCAAGAACTTGCAAGTGCAGGAAAAAGGCAGTTCCTCTCCTCAGTTCAGCAATCAGGGAACACAGACTCTTGCAAAAAACCTTGATCTCTTGCAGTATCTGATCTACCTCATCAAATCAGCCCTACGCTGATATTTGATTGACATAGTGATTATTTCACAGATCACTCATCTAAATAGAAAGTGAATGGAAATAATAATACAATACATAAGAATATAACTTTCGGAAGTAAAAAAAACCTGAAGCCTTATTTATTTTGCTTGTGAATAGGTACTTAAAGCTTCCTATTTGCTAGTGACAGCTTCTGCAAAAGCAAAACCTTATTTGGTAACTTTAGAGTAGTTTGGTTTTGTACTGACTAGTACACATATCCCACCAAAGCTATGGGACTGCTCTTTTCCTGAGCCAGTGACAACATGTCTAATCACGGGTTTAGAAGCCTCAGGGAGTTTCCAAAGACGCAAATGGTGGTTAGGTACATATGGCACATGGGAAGTGCACAGGATCCTGGCATGTAACTCACATCGGCACCTTTGAAAATTGCCACCAACACTGTTTTATGTCCCCAACCCTTAGAAATAAGACTTCATTAAAATAGTGTCAGCACTGCTGAAGCACTTCTCCCAAGTCTGATTCAATAGCTTGTTAACACTCTATAGAAATAAAGATGGGTATTTAGAAACATAAACCTGGATCATCCTGCTGATACAGTGAAAAGAGCAGCCATACACACAGTTGCATTGGTCCAATGCAGGGAAGAAGAAGCTGCAGGTACGGAAGATGAACAAATCCTTACATAGCATTGCCACCCAAACCTAAATCATTGTATTGTCTCACTATATGCTTAATTAGTTGTACGCACCAAATTGCTTCTACCACTGCTTAGAGAGGGGTCAAGCCAGATTAGCCTCACTAGCTCAGAGTCTTTGTGTTAAATTTAAATAGGGTTCCCATAGGGTTGGAGCTGTGAGTATACAACTGTGTTTTTTTAAAGGCATTTAGTGATATGATGATTCCTGGGAACATCTATTCATTAGTATGAGAAAGGATGGTAAAAAATAAATCTTTAATCAAACTAGCATTAAAGTGTCTTAAAAGCCTCAGATGCTGTACAACACTAAAAATAACTATCCTGTTGAAACTGGCCTTTTCAGTTTCACGCCTTGCCGAAACCACACTGCCTAAAGGCTGATGTCTTTGAATCACAGAAACATATACGCCTGAAAGAGAAAATTTTTCCATTGTACTGTTTCTTTTTTGAAAGCTGAGGGACTGTGCAAGTGGGAAGCAGTTCTAGGCTGCAGGGTTGCTTCTCCAAAGCCAACAGAGGGAATGACTCAGAATTTTGTTTGGCCATAAAAAGCAGGATGGTAAAAGCATATTAAAAAAGCAAATGCAATAGGGAAAGGTTAAGTGTGCAAAGGACAAATGTATTGCACACCATTTTCTTCAGTGGGTACATAAACCTAAGTTTTCAGATGGGAGAAACTTCTGAGACACAATGCTAAGCAGTTTGCTTTCAGCTCAGAAAACTGAACTGGCATTTTAAAACAAGGCAAGTCAAAGGAGAAACTCTAATTTTAGATCTTTCTTTTTTTCCATTTTCACTTGTAGAAAACTTATTGAAAAACTAAATCTGACCACTTTTAGTACTTCATATGACAGATAAAGCAGAACAGACTGAACCTGAAACCCAATAACTTAATTTTAACAGAAACAGATATTTGCCTCTTCAAAAGTAAATTGGTTCCCACTGTAACCACACGCAGCCAGCCATCTACACGACTGTCTCTAGCCAAACAGTAATCAGACCTGACACAACTGTTACAGTAGTGACCTCACACAAACAGTATCATCCATGGTGAATTCAACCTTACAGGAATAGGCTGATCACTGTTGAGAACTAAATTAACAGCAAACAGGCAGATCAAAATATTTGAAAAGGAAATTATAACAATTTTTTACTGAGCATTTGTGTGCAGGAATATGTATTAAAGATGTCATGAAAAACACTAGCACATTAGAGCTTATCAAGGTTTTATACTTTAAAAGCAAATCTTCTACTGCTTGTCATGCTCAGAAATCATACAGAAGAGAAATGTGACTGCTGGGTTTCTCTTACAAATGAAAAAGATAACCAAACCTATACTCAAAGTATGGTATTGGCTGTATTTACTATTGAGATTTGGCAACTTGAGATCAATTCTGCTACAGATGAAAAGAAGCCAAGTAATGCAATGAATGAAATGGTTAGAGGCATTTAAGGCTTCAGGCTGAAGCTTAAATCTTCCTGCAGCACATCTCATCTGCGCAAATCCCTGGCTCCCAACCTCTGCTTGAATTGATAAAATGACCATGTGGTGTAGTAAGCCTCTGTGATTTTGGTCCTGAAATACATGTATAATCGTTTTAGTGATTCAAGTAGCTACTCTAACATGAAACTAGTTAAGGCAGATTTTTAGCAATTCCTCGATGTTGTAAACGCTTTGACCACTGAACGCTTCTGCACCTATTTTTCTGTTGGTGGAGTTTTGTTACAATGCTAGTTTTAAGCCTAAAGATACCCTTCTTTCCTATTTATCTGAAATGCACTCGTTTTCTGTAAAATTAAGATGACAAAGTAAGAGAAGCAACATACCACAGACCCATAAATCTGAGGAGATCTTTTGTTTCCCACAGCGCTAATCTCTAGATTTTCACCCATGACCTGTCGATTCCCAATTTTCAGATTGGATATACAAATAAGGCTAAATCTACAAAGGGATAGGTGCATCTCGCCAGTTTTGGACAACAGAGTCTCCTGTTTAAGCATCACTGTTTAAGCACCGTTAAGCCCATGCGTGGCAGGGTGTAGTCACATCATGCACCGCTGCAGGAGTGAGACAGCTCCTGTCCCACCTTGTTGCCCCAGTCACTTGGTTTCACGCTACAACAAATGTTTTGTGGGGCCATGCTGTAAAGCAGATTACTGAACTTATCCAAGTTAAAAATAAACCTCCCATGGTAACTGAAATACACACCACTAAAAAAAGCCATCAAAAACCCAAGCAAGAACAGAGAGTTTGGTGAACTACTTAAAATGAAAGAGAGGTCAGTTTATCACCTAATGGATTTAGGTTGGTTCATGTCCTCAATTGTTATAAAATTACACAGAATTATCGCCAGGATTGCAACCAGGTAACTAAAAATAGCACTATGCATTGTAAAATTAGAGGCAGGGAAAGGACACTGCTGGCAGCAGAGGAGGGCTGAGGCTCTCTCTATCCCTGGTGAGTAGGCGGGCTCGCGTGGGCGCTGGCTTCTCTACCCATGGCCCTCTGCTCCCACTCCCCTCTTCAAACTCGTGCCAGTCCTGTCTGATGGCATCTCAGCTCCTCATCCCAGTCCAAGTCTCTTTGCCTCTGCAAAGTTTTTATCTGGCATCAGAGGTGTTGTGCAGTAAGTCACAGCCACACCTCTCTAGACTGCCTCTTCCATCCAAACGTGGATCTCTTCTCTATAATCCTCTATTTGGCAAACAATTCGATAGAGATTTCACTACATTTCAAAGAGATTTCACACAATTTTAAAATTTGAAGAATGCTCTCCTTCATGTTTCACTATATGTTACAGGTAAAAATAAAAATAATGTACTCTGAAAGACATCTTTCAATGTTTCCATTAAAGTTGGAGACAGGTGTTGTCAATAACAGATTTGTGCCAGCATTATCTTAATACTTCCAAATACTTTAGGTATAAGGAAAATGTTTGGGCCTTCCTTTGTAATGCTATTATCTTACTGACACCTAGGTTTTTTACATGTAGTTCCACGCCATAAATAAGACACTCACATGTTTTCCTACCCAGCTCACCTCACTCCACTCGGTCAATGCCTTTCCTATATTAGAGGGCTCATAACGGGACGCAGTACGCCCGCGGCGGTCTCTCTGGGGCAGAGGAGAGGGGGGTGATGCTCCCCTCGACGCGCCGACCATGCCTCTCTCCCTGCTGCATCTCCTACGGCCCGTGCTGGCCCACCCAGATACAACAACAGTGCGGGAGACAGTGCCGCAAGCCTGGCTTTCAGGCATATGGCACCCGCTGCACACCCCTCCTCCACACATTGGAGGGGGTTTGCAAAATGCTCCGTTGTTTTGCCAGCTGAACTTAGTCAAGATGCACAATCCTCTCTTCTTAATGCAAGTTCCTTTTAAATTTGGAGCAAGCAAAAGATAAGATTGTGTTCTGTTCTTATTCACACTGACAACAAACAATAAATTATAATTCCTATTGTTAGAAATGGAAAGATTTTGACATTTTCTTGTGGTAGCTTGCTTTCATACTTTCATAAGCAAGCCAAAAAACACTACTTAGTAGGAAAATACTACAGTTTCCTACTATCTAGGAGAAAAAGTGGCTTGAAAACTATAATCAGTTGCAGTTATCAGTAGTTCTCAGTGAATAGAAAGTTGCATATTGAGAGGCTCTGCAAAGCTGTGCCTTGGGTCTGGTTGTAGGCAATGGCAATGCAATGGTCCAACAGCATGTAATGCAGTAATGAAACAGTTTCAGTAACGAAACATTACTGAAATGAATGCATATACCATGGGGGGCGGGAGGGAAGTGGAGGATAAGACTCAAAACACAAAATAAGCTTGACAGAATAGACAAGAAAAAAAGACAGAATTCAGTAAACAAGAAATGTAAGTTACTGCATGGCTTATGCAGAGATAATTACCTGCACAGGCTAGCGAAAACTGGTAAGGTGCCACTTCTTCAGGGTGGCATGTGGAGGTTGGAAATGGTCCTAAGCTGCATATGAGTCCACAGGGTAAACTGCTGATACATTTATTGTAACATGTCTGTAATTTGAGAGATTTGCATGCCAACTCCTGCCACCCCCAGAGCTGTAAGGGGGCTTTCTGCTCCAAGTAGAGAAGCAGAAATTGGAAATAACTTCTCTCTGACAGGGAATTCCAGTCCCACACTTGCTGCACTCCTATCAGAATCAATGGAATCACATTAGAAATTAAGCGTTTCTACTGAAGTCAAAGTCTCTCAGGCTGTCTGATCTCAGGACTTTCTAAATCTACATTTGAGTATTATATATATGTTTTTTTGGAACATTTTACTAATGTCTTCCAGTCCTCACAAACATTCATCTTTCTTAACCTCAGCTGAGCTCTAACTATTTAACTCAACCCTGCATGTAAGAAATTTGAAATAAAGTGAAGCCAAATGAAAAATAGAGCATGATCTGAATATAACAGAAAACATTCCTTCTTTGATCAGGCAATAAATCTTCTGGCAAAATGATTACCCCCAATTGCATGTACAACACTTCAATAGCTGTACCCAATTCTCTGTTACTGGGCCCTGAAACAGTTACAATAGATGCCGTACCAGTTACAAAGGAGGTGCACTGTACATTGGTCTCAAGGCTTGAGTAAGCCGTAAATTAGTGTAATTTGTAATGATGTGGAAAAATGAACAGAACCATGAAGGAAAGGAGTCAGAGCAGCAAGGAAGAACACTGTAAGAAAAGCAATTAAACTGAAGATGTAAAAAAGTCTGGCCTAATGAATGCGAGATATATCAATTTTACACACCCATTAATCAGTATTAATAGATGACACTGCTTTGATACTTAGCGTTTATGGCACCCCAACATTTCAGGCTGCCAGATCAAAATATTACCTATGGTTTAATCTGCAGTCAAAAACCAGCAAACTTCCACCTATAATTAGCAAGATACTTTTACATTTATAAAACAGAATGTATTATTACCAGCATGACTTCAGAGGAAATGTTAATTGAATAGCATGTTGCTATAGGATAATGACCTCTTGCAGCTATCGACAAAAATTAAATTCAAATAAACACACAAAAAATACAGACATTTGTTTTAAAAAAAGATGACACGACCTTCTGACAAGATTCTACTACAATGAGTAATATAGGGAATGATTGGTATCAATCATCATTACATTAAGTGGATACTAGGGAATTTGAATGACAATTGTTTACTCTGCTATGGTGAAACACATCATTACTTCTGACTAAATTAAAACATGATATGCGCTTTCCCAAGGCTGTACTCAAAATGATATGTATTGTCTGAGATACAGAAGAAGCTGCCATGATGGGCTACATTCAAAAATCAGATAATTTAGCATATATAACACCTTTACTTACCATATCTGCATATCAACTTCCCTAGAATTACTCAGCACAAACGAGATCTGAATCTGGTCAAGCTTATTTCAATAGACTTTTAACTACTTCACCTGGACAGGACTGAATCTGAGAAAGCACATACATGTTTATAACTCTGAATCGCTCTGAAAGATTACATACCAAACTGTACTCAGAGCGGCAGGCTGGTCTCCATGTAAACCCACTCATACACACTTGCCTGTCACTGAAATTCTGCTCCTTCCACAGCCACCAAATGGAGAGAGTATTTTTTAAATGACCTTTCTGAGAAATATCACATGATATACAAAAAAATAAAATATTAACATAAACGGGGAAAAGATTGTGAGAAAGAAGACAAAAAACCTCAGAGTTACTCAAGAAACCTTCATCAGCTAGAAACTGTATATTGTCCCCATCACCCTCTCAAAAAGTACTGCCGAGCTAGACAAGATACAGAGAAAGGCAACATCGTCTTCTGACAGTCTTATCAGAAAAATAAAGCAACTCCTGTAGCAGGAGAGAGAAAACAGAATAGCCTGCAAAAGTGACAACTAAGTGGGGATACGACAAAAAGCTCTAAAGTTATGTAGTATGTAGAGAAGGTGAACAGGGATGTAATTACTACTGTAACACAAGAACTACGGACTCAGTGGAATTATTCAGTAGTAGGTCCAAAATAAACAGATGGAAATACCTTTTCACACACCGCACCACCAAAGTTTGGAATTCATTGCACTGCTGATTTTTTGGATGACAATGGTTGAAATGATTACAAAGAGACAAATGGGTGGAGTTCACAAACGCAGTGGTCTGGATGAAGCTCCTTCTCAGGGGCCAGCTAAGCAGCTGACCACTGGCGCGCGTACCACGGGATGACCACTCGACACCTCCTTCCTCTCTGACTTTTGTGCTAAGCATCCGTGCTGGCACCTGTCAGCACTAGGACTGAGGGGTCTAATGTAAAAGGCCACTTTTATGATCTTGGATCCAGTGTCTGCTTTAGACAGTATGTATAAAAATGGAACAGGACATCAAAGAAAGAGTCGCAGAAGTCTTGTCACAGAAACATTGTACACCTTGCTATAAAACTATGCTGAGACTGTCAATTTTATTATATATTTACTCCTGAGTCAGAAATGTTGGACCACACAAGGTCTGACTTAGACCTCTCTGGGGTCAAAGGCTAAACTTCCACTGTCTTCAGTGAGGCAGGTTTCCTGTTCAATTTATTTATCTAGTTCTCTGTAAGGTGTCAGCTAAAATAACCTCTTCAGACTCAGAAAGGATAAAGCATCCTCTGGTGCCCTGTTCCACTTTCCTACACTTTCATGTCTTTAGTGCGATTAATCACGTGAACATTACGAACAACCCTTCATCTGACCATCTCAACTTATGTGAATGTAGTAGCTAAAAATTTCTATTTCTCCAGCCCCTACTGAGATATGCATTAGGCAGGAGGCTGTACAGGAAATCTAGAGTATGAAAAAATTAAATTGTGAACACTTACATTGAGAGAGTGACAGCCAGCCAAGAAATACTGTGGAGTATTTACATAATATCTACTTTGCAGTTTTCAATATACAATATTTTGAAACAGCATACACAACAACTATTTCATCAAAAGGAATAATGCACTTTATGAAGAGTAGAAACACTTACTAAAATTGTCACTCTCCTTTTAGCAAGCTGAATTCACTGCATGGATGTAAACTTTTTTCTCCTATTATCCCTTCATTTTGCTCTGATAAGTAAATTCACATTCTTGTTTATAAAGCCAATTCTGAAGACCACTCAAGAGATGGGACTCAAGATGGCAACGTTTCTGTTCCTTAGAACAGTAAAAGAAGAACCAGTAACATAAGGGCAAACACAATCACGGTACAGGATACATCCATACCCTGTAGTGCTACAGCTAAGCATGAGCATGGCCCGCAGGTGGCCATTCAGCACAACTGCCACTGGAGAATGCAAGCTGTTTTGAGCACCGTCTACTGGCTGTGGCAAAATAATTGAAAACATATTGAAGCTCAGTTTTAACTGTCTTAAAACAAAAGAGTTCAGCTTCCCTGCTATAGGAGACTATTCTGCTCTGCGCCATTGCTCTAGCATAATCTTCTCTTAAAGCAGATTTAATCAATGTATTGAAGATCACCTCAATATAAGAAGGCTCCAGGATATAGCAACATTGTGCTTCTTCTGCCAGTGAATTAAGAAAGGTTGCCACAGTTAAGACCAGTTAAGCCATATGAACTCTTTGCTCAGACAAACAAAAGATTTTGGTGTCACAGATGGAATCCTCCACAGCCATAGGCCAAACACATCAACTTTTTCTGTTTAACCATCATATAATCAGTCCATGCTGCAGAGCCCTTGACTCTCCTTTCCTCGACAAGCACCTCCTGAATTGTCCACAGATTTTGCTGATTTTAAAGCAGCAGCACTCCAGCAGGATGGAGAGACAAAGGCCCTTTCCCAGAAAAGCCCTCCGATTTGCGGTGGAGCATGACTGCGGAAAATGTGGGCATGAACCTTCTCACAAGGGGGAGGAAGAAAGTTTAGGCTCTCCTATCCTCTGCAAATGCCCTGTACCCTGTGCTGTGGTACAAAAGGAGACCGGGAGTCACCATTTGCCTTCTAGTTCAGGAACACCGTAAAGAGAGCAGCAGTGGCTGGAGCATCTGTTTTTAACAGGCCCAGGACCTTCTCAAAGCACATCTACTAGACTAAGCTCTGTGACAAGTCAGGGAGAAGGACACGTTGCCCAGACCCTCACAAAGCCCGCGGAGAGCTACACGGCACCCTGCTCGCCGCTGTCATGAGTGAAGCATTCTGGAGTGGCAACAAAAATTAAAATTTATGCCAAAAATTCTAGATTTTAGAAATATCTGTGGCATTCCCCTAAACACTTACACCTCTGCACCAAACTGCTCGTATGAGGGATCTTTCAGCTGCAGCCAGATCACTGCTCTTACTTAGCTAGGAAACTTGTAAATGCTCTTTTGTTTTCACACTATTATGGGGTACAGATCTGTGAAACTGGTTAATGCAAACGGTCTTTCAGGCCTCAGGAATAACCAGTGGAAACAAAATTGTATGCTATTTACAAATCAAAGTATTTTTTGTTGTTTAAAGCTTAAAGTATTTTTGTCTGTTATCTTGTTCTTACAGAAGATTTTAAATGCCTAAATATTCACGTGGGTATAAATCCATTCAAAACCTACTAAGAGTAGCTAGACCAACGACTCTTAGCTGAGAAGGAAAAGCTTTTTAAAAAATACTCTGAAATTTCCAAGAAATGTTGAGGTTGCTGTTAGAAATGCCCTCCTTTTTGAAGAAGCTGAGCCTCACTCAGGTAGTAAACCCCTGCAGAAGGGGCTTAAGCAACAGGAGTTACAAACCTCAAAGAACAAAAAAGAAAATAAAATGAACCCACATTTAAGCAACAAACAATACATATTTATTGCTAGTCAATACAACACAATCCAAGTGCTGCAATTAACCTACAGAGACAGCTGGAATACTTATCTGTGTATATTTCAAAAAGCAGTTATAATTCTCTTCAAAAAGACTTTACATGAGAAAGGAAACCATGATTTAATAGCTAGTTCACTTTAGATTTCACTAATGAGACTAGCTAGCATTAATGTAAGCAATAGTGTATTAGTCTCTCCTAGAAGGCCCCTAAAGAACCAGACTGTAAAATAATATCTTACATTAAATTTCAATCAATAGGCTAAGTGAAAACACCAGGAGTGCAGCGATACTAGTCCCAGCCTGTGTATCTTTTGTTTTGCCCTGTGTATCTTTTCTTTTGCAATAGCAAGTTGTGCGTAGCACTAACAAGAAATGTCTCCAACTGCTTCTGTGAAAAGAGAACGATGTGACTTCCAAAATGATAAACATGTCAAAGTAAAAAAGTGATGTCTTTTTTCAAAAGACAGTTAATGTGTGATTGGAAGTGTATTGCTTTCATTCCACAAGCAAAATCCTAATGATCAAACTGGCAATGTAACTTTTTTGGTTACTCATACAAATATTACTGTTAACATTATTTAGACAATATCCAAGTGTAGATACTCTGAGAGCAAAAAAAAAGGATGTTTACTATACTTCTAAATCTTTTTTACATCAGTAGCTCTTTTGAAAACCTAAATACGCTAGGAAATCCTGATAAACAAAACATGGTTTGAAATTTAGGTACATATTGATTTCCCTTAAAGGAGAGTATCAGTGAAGGGCCTCCTCTGTAACCCTTCCTACAAGAAGTAAATCTCATGTGGATAGTGCAGTTGACTTACTTACACACAGTTAACTAAACTATGTTTAAAGATAACTGTGTTTAAAGATGAGGGATGTGGGATTGCAAAGGAAATTACACATGAGGAAACACTTTGAATTTCAGTGGTATTTACATACTAACAGCCTGCCAGATGTTTTGAACTCAGACTTCAGTCTGAAAAAGCCCTGGCAATTTGCTTGCTAGAAATTGAGGGATATTTTTTGACATGATAATTTAAACTCTTACATGAGTATTCCCTGATATGCAGAAAATGTCTCTGAAGTCAGGCACTAACAGAGGCCTAAATACTTTAGCAACAAACATTTAAAAAATTAACTGAATTTAAATTCTTGCAAAAATAAAAACTATAGAATACTATCCTCTAACAAATGCATTAGTAATATCTTTCAGTTAACAGACAGTTTCAGCCAAATACTGTTGTCTCAGGATACCTCATACCAGAAATCAATCCTTAAAACCAGTAATGACTATGGACCCTTAGAGCTAGGCTTGTTTTCTTTCCTCTTCTTTCATTTTTTTTACCGGGGCAGGGGGGGAAGTGTTCTGTCTTTACCATGGATTATATTTACTTCTACAACATAATCAATGTTACAATGAAAAGCAGGAAATCATTTTTTAGAATTGCATCTGTCTTGCAGCGCTCCACAATAAGACCACCATTCAAATACAGAATGCGCAGGACAAAAGAGTATTTAAAATTATGCCAAAGTTATCTGGGTTTCTGCTCCACACGCAGTCAGTGACTGGACCTACGTTAGCCAGGAGTGGGGACCATGAGGAGCTGCTCTGTAGGGTGAGATGGATGGTGCTGCGTAGGTGATGGCCACACCACACACGTCCCAGCTGTTTTCCGGCTGGCACCGTGGGGCGAGTGCCCCTTTGCAGTCTGAGTGTACTTGGTGCGCTATGGGACCGCCCCAGCTTATTTTTGCTGGCAAATCATGTGCTCTAAGACCTTTCCGTGACATAAAGTACCGTAAATGAGAATGATCAGGGCATTTACTTAAAAAGTGCACTCCGCATCCAAACTAAACCCACGAATATATACACACCCGGTGGCAGTTAACTATTGACCTAAATGGTAGCAGGAACAGTCCCCAGGATTTCTCTTGAAGACCACAATTAACATGTGTGTGCTATTCTTTGAGGACTCTTACCAGAACTGGCCTGCTGTGTTTGAGATACCAAGATGAATTTTCTGTTTTTAAATGAAAGTGATGTCCTTTGATTCTGCTTAGAGACTACAAAGCTGCCAAGAATGGCAATCACGAGCAAATGTAACAACCCTTGCTCGGTAACATAGGCTAGCTTTGGAGCTCATCAGGAAAGACTGACTGTAAATGTGATGTTAGCACAATAGCGAAGCCTGACTTCCCATTGTCATGCTTTGGTTGCCATCATAATGACCAAAGTAAGTAAATAAAAGAGAAAAAGAAGAAACAGGAGCGGAAGCTTGTCTGTGCTTGTACACGACAGAGTGAATGAAATGTCAGCTTCGAAGAGGAGCATCCTTTAGGAACTAGCTGCTGCTTCTTCAGGACAGTGAAGAACCCAAATCAAAGCAATGGAAAAATGATGTTTAAAATATACTGTGATCAAGATGATCCCAACTGGAGAAGCAGGTTGGAAGTAAAGAAGATCACTAGAGAGGCTTAAAGATTAATCCTGTTTATAACACAGTGCTGTTACTATCAGACTGAGCTTCATCTACTCTCACTAATTACTGTCAGGAGGATCATCATGCCCACATGCTCTCTTTATTCATTTCACAATAACCATCTTCTCATAGCCTTACTGGGCAGGCTGGAAGACATACATACCCTGTAATGTTTAAATACTGTCTTTTTTAAATCTCCTTAACAAGTTTTTTTTGTGCATCTCGGAACCTATATTAGAATTTCTCAAGTCCTAAGCTGTGGCCATTTTGGCATTCCCTTAATAACTTCCACTAGCCAAGGTTAGTTTTGTCCTCTTTCTTTTTTATTTTTGGTAGAAAAGTTTCTCTTTCCCCAAAGTCTGCTTATCATTGGTCCTCCAGATCATTTATTTGTTCTTCACTGTCATCTACAACTAGCCACATCATACTATTTCAGCTGTGAGGGAAGCTGCAGCTTCTCTCACTCTACTTTCTTCACAGTGTAAGCCATATTCACGAGAGCTTTTAAAATATGTTTACTGAGCAAATCTTTTGTTGACATCTATGGGACAACCCTAGTCTTCAGGCTGTGCTTCGCAGCTCAGCATTTGCACAAAAGAAAATTTAATTTGCACAGTGCCTTTTAACCTGCTCCTTCTTCAAAGTGTTTAAGCTTCTGGGAAGTTATTTCAATCACTCCTGACTTCACTGTGCGACTTTTGAGCTGTAGAAATGACCTCTTGTTTGAGGCCAGGCCACCAGAGCTCCTCTTGCAGATATCATTTTGGTATGAAGTCATTACCTCTGCACCAGCCCATCACCAGTCACTGGTCCCTACTGTTCCAAGCACTTGGATTTTGCTCAGACTGGTGTCTCCCTCCTGCTCTCCAAACATCTGGAAATGTTGATTTAATGCTTGGGTACTTAGAAATATTCTTGGTGACACCACATGACAGAAGGGCAAGGAAGAATAGAGGCTATTTACTTACATAACTAGTGAAAATAACAAAGAATACACATGAATAAATTTTAAAAAATCATTTAAGCTGTTAGAAATTCATTTATGCCAACAAGTATTGAGCCTTTGCAAGTAAATGCCTTTTGTCTTTTGTTGCATGGCCACCTAAACACTTATCTTTGCTTCAGCACCATGGAGGTCATCAGCTGGCATTTGTTCTAGCACACTATGTGCCTTCACTTAAAACTGCCATTCCCTCAACTCATCCACAAAATTCTTAAGAGCCAGACATGTTTTCATGTCAAAAGAAGTCACCTTCAATTCATTTAGAGAGCACAGAAGAGAAACAGTGCACTGGCCTTTCCAGAATAGACCTAGAGTACATTTTACAAAATAAGAAAGCTAATGAAGACTCTTCTGGAGAAAGGGTTGGGTTTTTTTGGCAAATTAGTTCCTTCCGCAAGTCTGGAGGAAGCAGATATTTTTCACAGTGGTTGCTCCATTTCTACCTTACTTCTGTGCCATATTTAGATAACAACATACTCCTGGAATACAGATAATGGGGCAAAATACATAATTCTATGAACATATGTTAATGCTTCCTTCAGGTTAATTGATCCTGACCTGCTCAAAAAACCCTACATTTCTTCCTTTTGGGGGGCCTAAAATAGAATCCATCAGTGATAAATAATAAAATTACAGCAATTTCTTCTTGTTTTACTCCCCCCTCACACACTACAAATGAACGAGCTATCTTTACACTTAGATGATCAAAGTCAATGTGTCAGTTTGAAAGTTCAAACCAATCTATTTTTGATTAATATAGACTGAACCTGCAACAAGTAAATTAACTTCTTATTAACATTGGTTAAAAGTTGCTGGCATTAGAGGGGTCTTTCTTCCTTACACTTCCAATACTTAAAAAAGACTCTGAACCTACAAACTCTTGTTTATATATTTCACTCTTGCCTCATGGGACTGCTTAAACATACAGAAACATTAAGGGCTAAAATAAAACCGTTAAAATAGCAGAAAACACTTGAACAGAATGAAGCAGACTTATTCAATAAATACCTTGAGGGTAAAAATGATGATCAAAAAGCATGTATGTGAATTTATGAGGATCTGATATGGAAGATCTGAGATCTCTTTAGATGGCTCAAAAAACAGTCAATTCTTAGCTAATACTAAATAAACGCCATGATGTCTGTAGCAAAGTACAGTAGCAATGATGAGAAAACAGCACAAAAAAAAGCGCATTTGATTAACTAGGAAAAATGTAGAACCAACAAGTTGGATACCAAACCCAAGCAACTATTTGTCATCATTTTACAGTCCTCCTCCTTCCGTTGCCTTATTTTTTCTACATGAATTCATGGAAGAGAAACGATTTTCCTATGTGTTAAGTGCAGCTACAAAATGACCCCATTCATTACCTTTCCATGACTTGTAAATGCACTAATTTAGCGAGTTTTTACTTTCTTCTCCTTCCCCCTGTCCTCAACTTTCTCCCTGTTTCAGTAAGGCTGGGGTTTCATTTAGAGACTCTAATGGGAATCTTTTCTCATGACACACTTTCACTAATGAAGTAAAATTTTGAGCCTGGGTGTGCCCTCTGTTACACGAGTATCTCCCAATTTCCTGCAAAGCAACCAAAAAGAAGTATCTGGTTGGAGCTTCATGGACAATCAGTCCGTGTACAAGCTAGAAAGGAATTCAGCTCAGCCGTTCATGGGCCCCGCAGGTCTCAGTGAAAAGCCATGCTTTCTCTTCCTCACTCCTTTTTACACCCAGGGAGGAGGGGGCAAAATGCCCAGCAAAGCTTTGCTGAGTGTGGCAGTTGGTTTCTTGGCTGGACAGGCACTTGTACCATGCAGGCTTAGAGACCTACAGAAATATCTAGTGATAACAGCAATAGCCTGCCACTCATGATTGCAGACAGTAACACAGTCAGAGAATCTGAGTTAATACTAATGCTCACGACCAGTGAACGTGCTAAGCGTAATGGGGGAAAGGAGCTGTGCTGCTTTGCCCACGCCGTTCTGCTAATGCACTTCAATGCGAGCAGGTCCCTGCGACTCCAGACCAGCACACTGCTCCAGAGCAGGGACCGCAAATAGTGCTGAGCCATGCGTGCCCTTTTCCTATGGGTGAAACACACGCTAGGGACTCCATCGAAACCCCTAAACCCATTTTAACCAGTGAACTAGATCCCACTTTAATATAGATCTTTAGACATTAAAGATTGGAGCACCACTACGTCCCCATTCCGCTAAATCACCCATTCAACACAGGCAAATGATGCTTAGAAAAGTTAAGTATTCTGACCGTGCAAGCAAAAAACCTAAGTCTCTTTGTCAGAAAGAGCAGTGTTAGGTTTATGTTTGGGAAATACACTGGGCCCAATCCTAACAAATAGTTATAAAAGCCAGTGGCCATTTGTTACTGCATTTTAAGTAAGTGGGACTAGAAATATAAGTATGTTTTAGAGAGAGTCCCTTGCTTTTTTCTCTCACGTATATTTTAAATATTACTTATTTCCTTTTCTAAAAAGATTATTAGAATTAGCACAGAGTAAACGGAAGGGATGAAGCAAAGGGATGAAAGGGAAGAAGAGAAAGAGATGACAAAAAATTGTACTTTTTGTACTTTGCCTAATAATTGATCTAAACTGGTAAAAATTATCCAGAATTTAAAAATAAACCCCCAAAGTTAACCAAACAAAAATTAAGATATTCAAGTCCATAGACTGTAGCACACTTCAACTACAATAGATGCAGAGCTCAGTAGATATAGACATACCTATAGACATATTTTCTCTGGAAGCCAGTTTAATGATTTGGATACTTCCTGAAGCAACGCTGGACATTATGCAAGACAACTCTGTCCACAGAAAGAAAACTCTTTTCTCAAGAAACATGCGTAGAGGTGGGAGGGGGGAAAAAAAAAAAGCAAAGCAGAGTGAAAGTATGAAAGAGTGATAGACCAAAGAAAATGTGTTTTGTACTGTAAAATCTGTACTGGGGTCCTGCCAGGGGCACTGCCCACCGTGGGGTGGTGAGTACAGCACCAGCAAGCGCCTCACCGGTCGCTGGGGCTAAAACTGAGAAATTAGAGCCCCTGAATTTCACCTGCCCCACCGAGACAGTTAGAGCAGGCAGAGACCGGGCAGAGCATTAAATAAGCAGCCTACTTCTTCCCTCCCACATTTTCCCCCTGAAAGGGCTTTTATTTTATGCAGTCTACCTCAGAAAGGCCATTCAAGCAGCTTGCACAACGGCTGCGGTCAGCAAGGGCACTGCAGCCAAGAAATGAATTTGACCCATATCCTGCACCACAATGATAGTTCATCTAATAAACCCAGGCCGATCTATTTGAGGATTGACTTGAACTCACAAAACAAGAATTTTCCTGTTGCATGACTATTATATGATGCTGATTTCGCAGATGAAGTTTTAGCTGCCAGGTTAAGCAGCAAAATGTTCCATCCTAACTTTGAATTTTAGTTTCATTTGAACTAATGGAGGTTCACGTTAATGATGAACTTAGGTGCTTGGCTGAGCTATGCCCTGGGGCCCTGACTTCTTCTGGGGAGTGGTATTTGTGAGGGCATGAAAAAACGTTCATTAACCTTGGGCAAAGCTATTTCCCACATCAAACATGGGCAAATGGAGCGGAAAAGGAATTTGTTTTGTAACAATACAGGAGCGGGACTGAATGGGTGGGACTCTTTAACCACACAAGCCATTGCTTCTCTGGGAAAGCCACATCCAAGGAAGAACAGAGAAATAGCTTTTGTTTGAACAAAGACGGCAATTCAGCTATAAAGCTAGTAAGGGAAACAGAAGGATGTAGTCTTACTGCAAAGTTGCAATACTAGTAATGTGCAGCAGACTGACTGGTGGACAGAGCTAAGTGCTTTGAAACCCAGTATATCAGCTAAATCTATAAAATATGCATTTAAAAAAAAGCATGAGATTTTTGATATTTTCTGAAAGCATGACTGCAAATTACAATCGGCTAGTATTTTTTCCTCTGAAAACTGCATCAGCATGTTACTGGAGTGGTGTAATTAAAGTTAACAACTTGTACTGATCTACATTTCAGCATTAGCTCTAGTCTTTCCTACTGGTATGAATAATTGTTCTTACACTAATGCGAAGTATTTCTGCAACAGACACCCACCTACCTCCCACCCAAAATTTTAAAAACACTGTAAAGGCTATAATGGACATAAAAAAAGAAATAAATATATGAGAAATTAGAATAAAATGCACTGTGTTCAGTATGTTAAGGAAGTAAGAATGCAAGAACAGAAGCAACTACCAAAGTTATTAAATTCAGTCTATGTCACCTCAGAAAACCATGAAATAAATAATTAGATCTGCAGAACATCTACCTCCCAGGTCCCCTATTCCCAAGAGACTGTTTTCTAACACCTTATATGAAATGTTAAACTTGCCCTAAAAAGACAAAAAGACACAACTATGGGACATGCTGCTCTCTGCTGTGGATTATGAGTGTCTGGTGTCCCTGCAATAGGTGGCAATTTACCTAGAGGACCCCAGGACGAGGACTATGCCCTGTATCACAGAGCAATCTATTAACTGCACTGATACTTGAACTGATATTGAAAACTGCAGACTGTGAACCTGAACATATCTTCAGGATGCTCATTGCTCACTGGGCTGATAAACAGTTTAAAACGGCTTTCAGCTTATGCCCATCTCCCCTTGAAGGCTGAAGTCAATAATGTCTAATCTCAGCTCCTGATAGATGCACTAAAACAACATGTTCAATATAATGTTATTTGTTAGACTAACGTCAGTTATATAGAGGAAAATCTGACCTATTTTGATTTAATCAATACAATTTCTAGTCTCCCTTTTAGAGATTATTATATGAAATATCCATTACAGGCACTTAGATTTGATCAATGCAATGAATCAGAGCAGATTAATCAGATATAAAAGGTATTGATTTTACAGTAATAAATCCCACTGCTGTCATTGCATTAACCAGAAGAGTCAGGCTGCACACAAATAAAAATAAAGTACTTCAGTAAATTAACGAGGTAGAAATTGCTCCCTAGGATCAAGATTCCATAAAACCTTTAAACAGTTAAAAAAACGGGCACTAAAGCATGTGCTCAGAGTTAGGCATGTGCTGAAGAACATGATTGAATAGGAACAATTTGCTGCATCACAACCTAATTGAATACAGAGCTCAGAAGAAGTGAGAGATTGTCTTACAAAGTCCATTAGATATGCAAAGCACACCTCAGCAACACACAGGAGGCTACATGCTGCCATGCCAAAGGACGGGCGCCTTTAAAGAGCCACTGTTGCTCACTTTTCACATCCTATTAGGCTTTAGCTCCACTGCAAGCAATGCCAACAAAAATGCCAATTAGCAGCAATGGGATGTGAAAGGAGCTGTGCCAAGCCCACCAACCGGTTTCACAAGGACACGTGCTAGATTGAGAAAAAATAATTTTAGGTCACTGCTACACTAGGTCAGAGGCAAACAGATGATACCTACGCAAAAGACTCCAGATCCCGCTACTAATTCCCCAAGCAATGACTACCCAACAGAAATTCCTATGGTTTTCAAGTAAGGAGATTAAAGGGCACTTTTTCTCCAGAAAGATTTCCTTTCTTTAGCTTGCTTTCCTCCAAGATCTGCCAATCTGACAGCTTTCTACATCGGCTTCTCTTTTCTACTACTTCATAATGGAATATAGAGAAATATGTCAAAAGCTGTTGTCATGATTAGCCAGTATCTGTCAAAGAAATTTAGAGATGTGTGCTGTCCACTGTATAACTTGCCTTATTTTATTACTGGGGGGTTCATCCACTTTTAAATATATAATAAAGGTGTCCAGGTAAGTAGCTCTCTACTATTATTATTGCTGTCATAAATCAAATAAAGAAAAAAGGAATTATGACAAATTCAAAACAAAGCAGCTAACCAGTTCAATGAACTGTAAGGAGATTTTTTTTCCCTTTTTTAAAATAAGCTGTGTAGAAGTATTTTTAAAAATTCTTTCAAAAGGAAAGGGAATATATGCCACTTTCTTGGTTAAAGCCTTTAAGCAAAAACCAAACTGTCTTACTCAAAGAATGAATATTAAGCTGAAAGTCATGGTATATTGCCACTGACTTTACTAAGCTACCACGCTGTACCAGCCATGTAATTAATACTAATTTGAAGTGAGGTCTTCAGTTTGAATTCAAGCTATTCAACTTCAAGTCATCAATGTCATAGAAATCAAGGGTGTTTACATATTGGCACATTTTCCAGATATTTCATGCCTGGAACTTGTTTTACATATCACAAACAAGTTTATAGAAATTAAAAATAAAAACAGAAAAAAAAGCACTGTCTACTCAGACACATTTCTTCTTCTCTTTCTCCTCTATGCCAGAGGATAAGCATCATACCAAAATAGCAACAACAACTCAGTAATCTCATGATTTAAAAACAGAATGTCTCAGGCAAATTTGGTGCTCCACCACAGCCCTCCTGCATCACCCTGGGCGGTGAGGAGCCTCCTTGCCTCTACAGCAACTCCCAGCAGCTTCAGCAGGAGGAAGAACAGACGTTCACTATGGATAGCCTGAGAGAGGAGATTTCCAAATCTTCTCCTAGCCAAGTCCCCTCAGGCATGTGCCATCAGGCACACCGGGGCCAGCACGCGCACCTTGCTATTTAGAAAGGAGAAGATGCTGCAGCACTGAACGAAGGGCTCCTTGTAAGGACCCGGCCTTCATCTGCCCTCAGAGCTTCCCCTCAGTGATTTTTAAGCGAGTGCTACCTCTATTAAGGATGAAAAAAGGAAATTCTGAGATTATTTTCTGAAGGATTCCTGTTGTCGAGAGTTGTGCGCTGTAGTCTACCTTCTGTTCCTTGCACCTTCTTCTACTCTGTCCCTTGCAGAGCAAAGGCGTAAAGGGCCTCATTTGGAAAGCTCATGCCAAACAGGAACCTTTCCAAAGCCCACAGATGAATATTACATTGTAGGAGCAATACAAAGCGAACGCTACCCTGCTGGAAATGGTGCCGATTTCAAGGCTGCAGCACTGTTAGTCCTTCTGCATGTTACATGTTTCATCTGAATCTAAGGATTTTGACTTAAGCATAAGCTGTGCCACCTGTTTGTTTCTGTATGACTCTGATATACCCACTACTTCCTCTCTGCCAACACCTCTGGTGAGCATGCCCACGTTCAGATTGAAATAGGAAAAGAAAAAAAAATAAAAAGCACCTCATGAGCCTCCAAAACATTCTGAAACCAGTAGTTGCACTTGCTCTCAGTAGGGTCTTATCTCAGATCCTTTTGCAGGTCTTCTTTGCTTGCAAGTTGTAAGAGAAAATGATTACTTGTTCTGGCTGGAAATTCCCCCGCATCCTACTGCTAGCCAACAAAGCGCAACCAAGTTTAAAGAGAAAAACAAGTGCTAGCAATAACTTTCTCTAAGTCAATGTTCTTTGACTACTTCACTAAATGCATGCTTCAAAGAATGCAAATAATATGACTCTTGCGCCCACTAAAAAGAGAATGAAAATGTAAATAAGCTGTCTCCACTGTGCTCATGAGGTATATCAAGTATGATTTCAGTACAGAAATATTGTAAAAAAATTGAAAAAATAAAAGTAACAGTTTTCACATTTTACAAAGAGAGGCGATACTCTTAATTTTTCCTGTGGCCTCGGGCTCACAGTGTGAATCCACACCCAGTGTTCACCTCCTGGACTGTCTATCCATGGGCATGGGAATGGCAAGGCACCTAAGAATGGGCTTTGCAGAAACTGGCTGGTCCTGAAAGAGGTGTGTGAGGCAGGATGTACAGCAAGACAGAGACTTCAGTCTAGCCCGTGGAAGGAAATGAGGACAGGCAAGAGATTTTAATCTCACCCCCTCTCGCCCCTCAGGCACCCATCATCTAACCCAGCTATGGGTTCTCTCCAACACTGAGGTAACACAACCCAGACCCCTCTCCTGACAGGTCAAAGTCTATCATGTTCTTTCAAAACATGTTCTTTGCTTAAAACTAACAGTGAGCATTACAGCATTGACGAAACCACCCGGCCTTTTACCCCCCACCACTCCCCTCCAGTGCCTGAAACACAGCCTGGCTCACCATTTTTCTCACTTTCTAACTCACTGAGCCTCTAATTCTCTGATGCGAAGTGGAAAAGCTTAGCAAGCTTCCCCTGGTCTCTGAAAGGCCTACACTTGGCTGATCTAGCAAATATTCAAATAAATTCAAATAAATTTTCCCAAGAAAGAGGAAGGACCAGACCGTCTCTCGCTTACCCAGCCGAGGAGTGCGTCAAGCCCTGGACTCCCGGCACAAAAGGAGACGGACCGCTTCCCCCGCTGGCTATGGGCTGTGGCAAATTAACCACTAGCTATGGCATTTGGTAACCTGAGACACAAAATACCTAAATCCTGCCTAAGTCTTAACCTGAAGCACTCAAGTCTTTCTCTGTATTTGAACAAGAACCCAGCAATTTTAAAGAAACCCTTCAAAGCGTTCTGGAAGAAACTCGTGTGAACTAAAAAGGGAGGCTACAGACGATATTAAGCCAAACAGCTCCTTCATACACTGACACCTACTACTGTTTATTCAGTTCCATAAACAATCCTGTGACTTGAAAGGAAGTAAAAAGTAACTGTCAGGGCCCGCTGGCATCATCTTTTATATATCACGGTCACCCATGCAGAAGAACAATTCACACTTTGTTCTTGATCTAGCTCTGTTTAAAGTCAATGTGACAGCCAGAAGCGTAGTATTAAAGAACTACAAAAGGAACAATAACAGGTATGTACCTCCATTTCTGTCTTCTCTCTTTTGTTTTGTTTTCTTCCTGAAAATATGTAACAAAGATTTGAAGAGAAAAAAAAAACCTAAGCCTTCTTAAATTTTCTTATTGCGATTAGTTATTTCTTTCAGGAGATGAAGGGATTGATTTGGAAAAAAAAATCATAAATATATACCTGGTATTTAGAACTAGTACAATTTGTCGTATCGTAAAATGGCATCATAATAGCTCTCCAGTTTTACTGGAAAGTTCAGACAGAAAGGCATTTTCAGTCAGAGCATTCACAACTGTAGGTGTTTCCTGATTTCCACTGAACCTCAGTAATTAACTAACAATTTGAAGAAATCTATTACTGACAGGATATTCCACACAACTGCTCCTCATCATAAAAGTTCAGTAAGACCAAAAGTTAACTACATACGTCTTTGAGAAACCTCAGTAACTCTCAGACAAAAAATATCAGAACAGTTTTTATTAAAAGTTTGAACTTAGAAACACGATTATAAAAAAGAAGCAAACCTCCCGGGACTTCCTCACACACACGTACATCGTACAAGGTCAGTAGATGACTCAACTCACTCATCTCAAAACTGGAGAACCTACTTCCCATCTGATTAACACCGTCAGCCCAATACTAACCTCAAAACACTCCAGTCCTCTCTATTTTGTTCCTCCAAGGCTGACTATGAAAACCACATCTGGTTTACTCCTCAGCTTCAGAGCTACAATTTTTGTTACGAGAGCAGAATACGGCCAATGAGAGCTAATTAATTTTGCACATTTTTATAGTTATTCAGAAACACAGAAAATAATAGCCTTTATTCGAAAGAAGGAAAAAAAAAATCCTGAAATGCTTAATATTGAAAAATATTAAGACAGAGGCCAAATAGATGTCAAAGTAAATATAAAACTAAAAATACACTGTATGAATAAACTATGTGTTATTTCCTGCATAGTTTGTTAAGTCATTAACATTAGGCACAGTGCTGTTGCTCATGGTAGATAAACTAAGCTGCAAAAATCTGAAAATAAGCAATTTCCTTACTATTTTTCTCATGACTGATTCTGCTGCTCTCCTCTAGTTGAAGCCTGAAAATTAACATTAAGAAAGTAAGTTTTACAATTTCTAATTATATCTATTTCTGATAATGAGAAACAAAGCAGTTGCCACAGCAAGAGGGAAGGAAAAAAAAAAAAAGAATTCTATTATCACCAGATAAATAAAAATAAGAATAAAGGCTGTCCTGCTAAGATCATGACCAGGCTTTTCATGGCCCACTTTGCTGAATGTATCAGGAATGAGGCTACATAAAATAAACTGCATAAAAAGCAGACAGTTTAGTGCACTTTTAATTCCCCCCCCTCCCTCCACTGTTTTAGCCGGGCTTGCTCCCATTGAAAAAGTGCTTCTTTCTCTCAAAAAGTGACCTATCTTGCTAAATCTTTCAGAAACCACAAGAAAAGAGGAGATTTTATGTAAAGGAAACAAAAGGCTATGGTGCGAGGCTTTGAGCGCGAGGAGAGGCTCCCGTTCAGCGCGGGTCCTGCTGCCATGCCTGAGCTGCGGGCCAGCGCATCAACCCCAGAAGACAACCTCCAACCTCCAGAAGGGACTGTGCTATCTAATTGACTTCCTTCTTTCTCCTAACACCTTTAGGATATTTACCTCTATCTCCCCTGCACTGATGGCATGGCCAAAACCCGCTTCTTACTCTACTACTCTCCTACCAGTCATCCTCTTTGCTGTGCTTCTGATGACTTCCCCCTTAAGGAGCGTCACCTCCTCCTCTCATATTCACAAGGGACCCTGAGCTCCAAAGAAAGACTAAAGACTTGACACAATATGTAAGTTCTCAAAATCCAAACTAACTGGCAAACTGTTTGGTTGCCTAACTTTGCAAACACAGCCAGCTTTACTGACGTGCAGGAGGGTAGTATAATACAGAACTTCTATTTTAACATCCATATATATGAAAAACAAGATTGTATTCCATTGGAAAGCAGAGAAAAGTGTGATTTTTTTTTCCTCATAATTTGAAGACTTTTATGACATGATTGGAAAGATCTGGTCATTTTATATTTAATATAACATTTGATTCTTAGCTAAATGGCCATCATTTTCATTTTTTTGTTTCAGCAGTGATTATTTATTCATCTGTGTAGTCCAAACTGCCTTTGCTGAAGGAATATATTTTAGCAGTAAAAAACAACTAAAGTGTTAGGAAAAAAAGAAGTGTTTGCAGTATCGATTGCTCCCAGCAATTGTTTTTTTATTAGCACAGAGCTGCTGGAGAACTATTTGACTTCTGCATGTTTGAGTTTCTCAAAGTATTTTTTCTGTGCTTCCCACAGTGAAGGACACTGGAGCTGTGGTGAAGTTGTAGAAAAGGTCACTCCATTCAAAACAACAGCTGTTTGCTTTCTCTAATAAAGGAAAAACGAGTCCGCCTGAGAAGGGACCATAAATAGGCACAGCACACTGTTTACTCAGGCAAAACGTGGATTTCAGTGGGAATTCTGCCACAGTTAATGTAGGATCAAGTTTAATACTGTTCTTTTACAGGCCATAGCAAGGAGGAAATGAGCTTAGCACAGGGAAATCCCATGGGACTTCTGTGTGATTGTCCTTTACCCAAAAGACCAGAAGGAATCTCACATGAAGCAACTCCAGTGATATCACTGCTGAGTGACTAACAGTCCATGGGATGGCTCCAAGAGGAAAAAAGGCCAAGAAAACATTGCTGCACATTAAGATGAGTGTGAGAACTTTGTTTTGCAGAGCTGGAGGAGGAAACATGAGAAAAGACTTGTCAGAATACAACAGGACACCACAGGAATATAGCATGGGGGCAGTTATTCCTCCTCAGCAAACGTCTTGAGAAATCCATCCGTGGGAAGCCAGGGAAGAGCTGCATGAGGCCTCGGGGCTGAGCACTGGCCTCTGCCTAACGCACCAGCAACGCCACCCTTGAGGCCTCTCCGTCCTCTGTCCCAAGGACTACAAGACAGGCTATCCAGAGCCAAAAACATGTCAGTCCTACTTTCAGGGGTGGTTGCCTGCCATCACTGGAAGTAAAAAACAAGACCGGGACTCCAATGTCAGTCAGCTCTGCTTTTGTTCGCCTGCCATTTCATGCACCTTCCGTGGGAGCTCTGACTCTGTTACTGAGTCTGGACTCTCTATACAGACACTGTTCATACCTCAAAGGCTAACATTCACTTGGAGATTATTATTAAAAATAATCCTAATGAAAGAGTTCAGAATGAAATCTCAGGTCCATTAATAAATCAAGGTTTCTGAAATTTGTTGTTAAATTCAATTTATTTTTAAAAGCTGTATGGTTTGCTCATTAGAGTAACTTCATAATTAACCTTCCTGCCAGTGGCATTAGAGAGCAAAGAAAGCCTTTTAATCAATTAAGCTCTTAATTTATGGGTTCTGCTTCCATCTTGAACACTGTTAGGTATTGATTACCTCAATTATTTTGTCAATAATGTATGCACGATTACATTAAAAGTTTCATAAAAAAGCTTTTAGAAATGCTGCATGAGTAAGTCACACAACTGCCCCAAAATCATGTTCAGAATCCCAGATTCTAAGAGGAAATAACGAACTCATTGACCAAAAAGTACAGAGAAAATTTGAGAAAACAGATTATCAGATGAAATCACCTGATCTCTTGGACAAAAACCTACTTAAGTCAAAATCTGAATGGTCTAACTTAAGACAGGCTACTGGTTAAAAAGGTAGTTACCATCTTGGACCTAGTATTTACAAAATCTGTGTTCACAAAACTTTGAGTCCCCTGAGATTTTAGAGACGTAACCATCACTCACGGAAGTTTAATAGGGCATGAAATCTGCAGAAAAGCAATCTCTTTTTTGAACACCACATTACCTTTTTTATGACCCAAAAAGTGCACAAATGGACAGAAAAAATAAAAGTTTTTCAAAATGTCCTCAGAATACAGTCATTATGCTACTATCTGAATAAGAGCAACTCCCAAACCCTGTGGGCTTTTCACTGCTTTCACTACATGAGAAAGAAAAACTAGGAGAGAGAATTTCAGTGCCATACGCAATTGCTGCAGACCTACCCTGTTTGTATGTAAAACAGTACATAATCTGGCCACACTTGATCAGAATAGCAGTCTAACAAGACCAATGTCCTGTCTTTAGAAATTTCCTATGCCTTACGTTTTAAAGAATGATGAAGGAAAAAATGAATTTGCCTGGATAATTTGGCAGTGTGGTGCACAGAAAAAGAATAAGGGCAATCCTTTCCATACCTTATGGCATCAGCCTGCACCCTTCAGCATTAAATCTCTCTATTACTATTTAGCGTGTCAGGTTGGAAACATAAACATTAGTTATAAAATCATTTAGCTCACAATACCCTACGTTTCCTTATTTTTCATAAAGTTTCTGGTGCATTAAATCAGAGCACTCTGGACATCAATTTAAATTTGCACTGGTAAGGACAAAGTTTTGTTTGTTTTCTTCAAAAAAAAGTTATAATTGTAAGCTTTTCAGGATAGATATCACTTCTTTTAGGCAGTTTTCAGCCCTATAACACAGAGTTTTTTATTTTTAGGTTATGAAGACTTGTAGTTGCAATGTAATAAGGTGCTCAAATTTCAAATAAGATCCTCATTCTACCCGGCAGAATGCCATGGACATGATGTAGTCCTCAAAAGGAAAAAGCATCATGGTTGCATAAGCGGCAATGAGCCTGTTAACTCTACAGTATAAAAATCTCTGTCTTCCAAAAAAGCTTAATGGCCTCTCTTCGCTTATTAAACATAAAACTGCACCTTTTATTCGTCTCCATAAGAATATGTTTTCAGGTTCAGGACACTACTTCAGTAGATCCTCCTGGTATTATGTCTTTGGCATGGTCTAACAAAATCTCAGTGTTTCAGTTATTATGACTTTGGAAGGATTTCAAGACATAAAAAACAACATAAGAGCCATACTGACTTTCCTGACTGATTCTTTTATTGTTTAAGTCTAATTTAAAACAGCTCTAACTACCTTCATATAAATTACTATTTAATGTAAAACATGCATACTCAAATGAAGAGTAAAGCCATATGGCCTTTGAAAATATCAAGGCAAAAAAAAGGGAACAAAAGAAGCGAACATTTATCTGTATGGAGGTTAAAAGGAGTTTTGGGAACATTGCAAATACAGGACAGTGCTTGCAAATGCTACAGTCCCATGTGCGTGCTCTACGCTTTTGTAGTTTTTAAAGAAAATCACTGAGCTACGTTCAAGGGCAAAGACAGGAAAATTCTAGCAGCGCCGGTATTCCACAAAACAAAGGTTGCACATGTAGCGCACATTCAAGTAGTTTCCTCCTGTAAAATAAAACAGGATACAAAAAGCACTTTTTGCAATTCAGCTTTCCTTATCATTCTTTCATCAGTATCTCAAACTCTATTTCCTCTTATGGTTTAGGCACTGAAAGATGTAGCATAAACCCTCACAGTGAGGCAAGCGTGCTCCGCCACCCTGCGAAGGGGACCAGATGCTCTGCACAAGTCTCACTGCAGGTTTTAACCTGCAGCTTTGTGGGTAGGTTTCCTGTTTTCTCTTCTCATCCAGCAATCTGCAGATTGGCTGCATTGTATCCTTTCTGTTTTGCAGCACCACCGGGTCTCTAATAGGTTACCACTGTTTACTTAATACGGTCACAAAGGCTTACCCTAGCAAGCACACAGAACTCAAAGGCATCCAAGATTAACGTTATACAAAAAAAGTTCAGATTCATAAAACAAGGGGAAATTTATAGGAGTTCCTTTTAGAAAAATGTCTCTTAAGAGGTTTGTAAATCATCAGACAGTTTACAGTGGATTTAAAATAAAAAAAGAGCCGAACAGATAACTGCACATAGAATATATTATTATTAAGTTTTTCCTTAAAACTAAGGTATGGGTAGGTGAACTTGCACACACCATTTTAAATAGCAGCAGAACCAGCTGTCCATTTGTTTCAAACTAGTACTGAAGTTAGCAGGTGTAATGAGCTTAAACTTTCCCAAGTCTTATTCTTCCAAATGGACTGATTTGATAATCAGATTATGCAGTTTTAAGTTTTACTTTATTTTTCAAGTTACTTTATTTATTTGTAGGCAACATTAATTTTTAGCTCAGGCACATTTTAATTTAAGAAGAGCTTTTGCTTACCAATTTCTCATGCTACTACAGCACTCCATTTGAAATATAAACCAAATAAATCTGTGCTGCCGCATCGTATGATATTGCTAGGTATAATCTCAAATGGTTAATCTAAATTTTCAAAAGCAATTAGCAATTTTGATGGCAGAGCTTTTGCTGCTTTTCTTTCAGAGAGACAACATAGGTGCTAAATCTTCTCTTAAGACAAGACACCCTGAAGGAACCTCCAGCTGGCCAGCTGAAAGACTGCACATCCTGAATTACCATTCACGTTGGACAATGTTGGCTAGATTTAACAGATGGAAGTGAGAACTGCTGTTTGTAAACTGGAAGTGAACTTATTTCTTTTGATTTATATACACAAGCGAAAACAACTGCACCTATCCATGTGCTTTAGGCACTTCAAATACTTGAAAAATTCAACACATTGAAAGCCTAAAACGTAACTATAGAGTAACTGAATAACAAAACAACCTTCTACTAACAAACTGAACAACTCAGTACAAAATTAAAAAAAATTAAAAATTCTGAAAGGGACAGATTTTTTTTCTCCAGTGCCAAAAGTATATTACATGAAGATCACAACAGTTAATCTACTTTGGTCATGGCAGAAAGAGGACAGCATATTCAAAGGCCCTAATATCTTCAAAAATAACATATTTTTAGACTTTATTCTCATCTATTGTATTGAGGCATCAGTTCTAACAATCCCTCTAATCTTTTCTCTGCTGATGTAACAAGCAATTTTTCAGACAGGTATTATAATCATTAACAGCTGTACAAGCCAGTGCCAATACTTTAAAGCATCCCCCCAAACCCCACAAACAGAGCACAGGTCAGGGAAGACAAGCTGAATCGGTTCACATTGCGATAATTCATCTAACAAATACATATTGCACTACCATCATCCCCTGAGTGTTTTTTAGCCCTATATACTCTAGCCTTGGAGTGACAACGACATGGAAAGCCTTCATCTAACAGTCATGTTTGATTATGGGGTTGAAAAAAGGGCTCATCACTAAGCACAGATGGATATTTTTTAAAAACAGCTGGCTACATGAATGCTTTCAGTGATTCTGGTCACTTGTTTTGAATTGTTCAAGCTTCTGGACAAATTCAAAAGGAGAAAGAATGCTATAAAGCCCTGGACATTTTGGGAAGGAGCTCAGTATTTTCAGATCTGCCAGATCTCCTCCTTATTTACACATTGTTACCTAACCTCCCCTGCTTTTTTTTTTTTTTTTGTCTCCATAGTCTTGCCAAAAAGAAGCCATGTAGCACTTTCAATGTCCTCTGATGTGCTAAGACTCCCACGTATCCTCCGAATCCAGTCTGTCTTCTCACCAATTTCTCATTATAATGGTAATAAAAGCATTTTGTACATAAAAGTGCAAGCGAAAAGTCACAGCGCTAATGCATTCCAGTTGTTTGCTTTAGAGCAGTCTAAAAGAGTGGACGACATTTATTACCAAACAAATTTACTTCATCATAAATGCAATCCATTATGACAAGAATGGAAATACCATACCCCTTTTAACATTATACTAGAGCTTCTTTCTGTCTGCTAGGAAGCCTACTTATACAAGCTCCATTGTGCCAAGGACAGACCAGTCTTTTCCAGACACTTACCCTCTGACAGCATGAATAAGTCTCAGTGATGGATAGGCAGTTCGCACTTTCAATTTATTCTTAAGGATTAATGCATTAACCCACTCCACATGCTTCTCTCCGCCTTTGACCATGAAAGCAGGGATCCAAAGGACACTGTCATTCAGCATGGATAGTCTATGCACAAATTTTTCTCTGTCACTCTCATTCCGAAAGCCTCCAAACGCTCTTTGTACAACTGATGGGTTCATGGTAATAAAATCAGATTTAGCTCCCACATCTGCAGCAAACTCCACCACAGGAGCTAGATTGCACCTGAAGAGGAAGAAATTAATGGAAAAATGAAAATAAATATGAAACATTAACTCAGAAAAAGGTATGCATGAAAAGAAAAGCTGAAAGATGAACACATAAGCCCATTTCAAACTATGTGAGAAAAAAATACAAGTGGCAATAGGTGTGATATCACACAGCCTTTTACCTAGCTTGGACACTCTTCAGACAAATTTTTTAAAAATATTACATGTAAATAACTCTGTGAGAAAGACACTCTTCTGTACATTTGAAGATCATGTCATCATGCTTTAACAAATGCAATGCATCAATAGCTAGATAAGCACTTATGAGTGCGAGTATGCCTTCTAACATCTATTACCTTTCATTAGTGCTCATTTGTCATCAACTTGTTACCATTTCCTGGGAACAGCTCACATTCTTAAAGCCATGCCAGTCAAATAAGGTATAATTTATACAGCTTATGCATTACCTTTTTTTTTTTTTTTTACAATACAGTATTTAAATATGATTTACAAATCAACTTTAGCCAATGTTAAATGGATTTTGGCATTTTAGATTATCAGTGCATCTCACCAGATGTTTTGACATTTAGTATTTTCATTCCATTTTGAAACTAAACTTCTGGAAAAAAGTATACAATTTCTTATTTTTTCCATCATTTCTCACTTTTAAACCTTGTTTAATTGGCAGGAACATTGTGCTGTTTTCTAAGCTTGAGTAAAAAGGCCTTTTTCACCAAAGTTTTTGTCTCAGTTATATAAATAAATAAATAAATAAATAAAACATCAAGATAAAAGAAGATAGTTCTTTAAAATTCTAGTATGCACTACATTTTTGCGATTAAGGGAATCTTTCCTAACACAACCTATGTCCTAAAGTTGGTAATACTGAAAATCTGTTCTGGAATGTAAATGATTTAAAACTTCTACAACAAATTAAATTTCCCAAGTTGACTCAACACAAACATGCACATGCCCCAAAATCAAGCTATCAGATAATTCAGGGCATTTCTTGTTTGCTTCTTTGTTTCAGCAGTCATTTCCTAATTTCCATTATATAATTTTTTTCAGTGAAAAAAGTTAAGTTTTACAAAAACGTCATAACAAGCATCTAGATTAGCAGGGTTCTGAACATCTTTATGGGTTGCTATCCTAAGAACAGTAAGGAATGTATCTTCACAACATAGCCATGAAATCAGGTGCAGAGGCATTAAGTGTTTTGCTCAAGGTCACCCAAGAAATCTGCGATAACGACCAGAACTTGTTTTCTCAGTCCCAGCTATTCTGCGGAGTGAAGGGAGATATGAAGTTATGTCAGATCTAGGACCTGCAAAACATTTGTCTATTATTATAACACTAATCTAATATTATTCTATTTGTTCTCCAAATCTTTTCTAATATAATGATCTCTACTTAAACTTATTCACTAGAATCTCCTAATAGCCAGATCTTCATGTGCTATACAGGGCAGTACTGGTTAACATCAACTGATGATCTAGTGTTGGATGATAATGTTACTTCCTCAGACCATTATTTTCATTCTGTAATTATCAAGCAAAGAAGTGGTCCAGATCTTCTCCAAAAAGAAATGTTTAGAAGACTATAAAGCCTATATATTCCTAAGAGATAAAGCTGCCTGAGTTTCTGATGACATGCGGGCAGACCTAAGTTTTCTTAGGAGACGGATTCACATTCTTCAGTATCTTTACACTTATGTTCCACAAACCATCTGCATATATTACAGGCAGCTAAGAGTACTATCTTCTATAAAGTGGTAGCTAGGGCACAAGCACAACTCCCATTAATTTCAATACTGGTTTTTAAAATCATTTCTTAAAAACTTAATGCATTTACCTAGAAACTGGAATTGTCAAAAGGCTTATGCTGCATCAAATCTAAAAACCAGACTTAAAATCAACTAATCAAATTCAGTGTGTTACTGTTGCTTTGGAAAATACCTCTTTTAAAGACTGACTTCTCAACGTAAAGAAGGATTTCTGCACAGCAGGAATTTTCAGCAGAATCACACATATATGCAGATGGTGGCATCTATTGCTTACATACATGAGACAGGGCTTCGCATTGCAAATCCTGCTCTCCCTGCGTGCAACTTGTAGAAGCACCTACTCATACAAATTATTGTGTTTAAAAAGCTGTATGCCATATGCAAAGTGTTCACATATAACATGGGCCATATGGTTCTAATATGATTCTATATGTCTTTTGACAGCCCATTCCTGATCTGTATCAATGCCTGAATCTTTTTTCAATTTGAAAGTTTACGTAGTTAGAAAGCAGCATCTAAATGTAATTTCCTCTAGAACCTGAAGAAGAATCATCACAGGCACACTAAATGCAAGGACAGTCTACCTTGCATGTCATTACTGCTTCACCAGTAATATACTTAATATTGAAGGCTGTATTTCAAAAGATTTACCACATAAGGTATCTAGCAGTATACATTTTTAACATGTGGCATTTTCAGATTTCTCAAGTATAATTTAGGAGTAATGAGCAATCCAAATGCACTCAGTGACAACAAAGTTGTCCATGAATAGTTATCAAAAATCTTAGTTATATTTTTCATGCTTTTTAGCATGAAATTAGACACCTGATTATAATATTATAGGCAGGTAAGGCATTTTGTTTTCCAAATGCTGAGCACCTCTTAGCATTTGATCTTTTAAAAATTCAAGCATATAAATATGTATTACTAGCAGTACTCAGGTTTGAAATAATGTGATAATAAAGTACATCTGCACGTTGAAAGGCCCCGTTTTCAAAGAAGTAGCTCACTAATGCACCACCAATGTTTTACTGTAGTAGAACACTGCCATAAGACACACTGCTACAATAATACCCAGCTCTGTTAAGGGAATAAACAATACTGTATTAGTTGTAGTAGGCCAAGTTATAAGAATAATTACCCTGCTTACAGCCACTTCCCACTTTCCTAGCGGTTCCTTCTTTCAAAGAATGATTCCAATGCTCATTAAACCAAAAATGTCAAATTTGCCTATTTACTTTATACTTATCCCTAAAGTTGGCAAATATAAAACATCTGCTAAAATCTGCTAATTAAAGTTAGCACATTCTTCAGCAAGGAATAAAGGGCGCAGTTATTTCTGAAGCATTTGCCTATCAGTTCAAGAGTGTGCGTGCTAGTGATCCACCCTAGCACTTACCCTGCACTGTTAGTACCAGATGATGTTTTATTTCCAGAGGAGTTCTAGAAAGTTTTATAGAAAAATATCTTTCAGGGTATCTTTCTTTAAAAAAAAATTTTTTTTGGAAGATATACAGATAATACAATGACAAGGGGTCAAACAGAATAACTGAGTGATTACTCAGTTACTCATATTGTCCAAAGCTTCAGAAAAAAACCCCAAACATTTAATAATAAGCACCTTGAGTAAAATTACACATATGCAATAGCATTCAACTCATACATGTATTTATATAAGCTTGAATACGTTTGTTGACATAAAGCAACTTTGTATCATCAGCTGCATGTTCTTTACTTCATGGAAGAGGGTTTCTTCCCAGAATTGAGCACTGAGCTTATTAGCAAAGACATGCTAAAACTGAATGCATTCTTGTTATTATTTCACATTTGTCTGGACATATCAGGGACCTCACGACATTCTTCCCTAATCATAAACCAGCTCAGGGATTCATGAATCTGGCATTTCTCAGAAAGATCCAGAGTCTAAGCCTTATAGTAGTAATTTCTATTGAGGCCTTACTTCTGTTCCCAGCTATTCACATCTGAAACATATAAAACTAGCTATTGAATATTTGCATATACACCTGAGTATGTGCAAATAGCTTTTGATACTTTTGGTACGAAGATAAAAGCTTTCTGAGCTTTTATCATAATCTCTAATGCTTCTTTATAGTATGCCAGCTGCATACTGTTGTTGGAATTTAAAAAAATTTTTGTTTTTCTAGTGGACAGCAATGACCTTCTGCTATCAGTTCTATGGCCTCTTTCAAGAAAACATCCTACTCTGAGACACCTGTAAGCATATATCTAACTTTAGTCATATTCTTATTTATCATTAAGTCAAACTAAGGAACCCATTACCTGAACAATTTTGAAACGGGCACTGCAATATCTTTCCTTGGTTATACTCTTTAATTCCAGCTCTTTTGGGATAAGGCACAGAACGCCAAACACACATACAACAGGGATTAGGAGGCAGCAGTTCAGCACCGTGGCTTTGCCACTACAGGTCTAGGAACTTGCACACAGCAAGTGAAACGGTACCTTTCTTTTATTAAGTTGACATTACTACATTAAATCCAGAAGGAAGAATATTTAAATATATAGAATATATATATATGTATATATATAAAAATATATAGAATGTATTTTAAAAAGTCATTTACTAAGCTTCCACTTTCCGACATGCCACATTATTGATAACTTGCAAGTATAAGGCTATTTAAAATTTGACTCCAAAACACAATTTTCTGCAATGGACTACCACTACAGATATATCCTTTCTTTCTAAAAAAAATTCGGTGTTGCTTTACCTTAGTCCACCCGCAAGCAAGTGGGCTGCAGGTCCAACCTGAGCAGGACAGACTTGACTCTGAGAACATGCAAACAGGTTGGAAGTAACAGTTGTATATAGCACTGAAGATTGACTTGGGCATGTAAGTAAATAGCTGTAAATATGAGCGTTGAGAATGATCCATCACATTATATGAAGGTTTGTAAAACACTCTCTACTGAGCCCATGCTATTGACTGTTTACAGAGGAACTAATGAAATACGGATTTCCCCAGCAAAATAAATTTTGCAAAGATTGATGGTTTTCGTTAGTTCCTTTGTTTTCTTCCTTAAAAAATCTTTGTAAGTGTATTCTTTAAAACTAACAGGCTATTTTTTTTTGTATGTAAAATGTTTTTCTATCAGAAGCTTTAGCTCCTCTTTTTTTTCCCTTGCATTACAATAGCAAATAAACAGAGTCAGTATTTACCCCCTTACTCCTTCCAAGCGCTCTTTCTACAGCAGAAGTGCTCAGAAACTGGTCTCATGGCACAAAAGATTTGGTTAAGTTGGGGGAGGCTGTTAGGACAAAATCTAAATAAGTGGGAAGGTTCATAATGTATGTGATCCATCTGCTCCTCCTAAAACTGTCCATTGAGTCTACTGACTACAAGGGGATATAACGGCTGAAAGTCTAATAAAGGTCAATCAGGCAAGGGCTGGAGTTGCATGCCAGGAGAAAAGACCGAAGTTGTCACCCTGGGTTGGCCATGAAGCTTTTATGGCCAAAACACACGTACAGCACACTTCATTTCTTAGAGAGCAGAGCTTAACAAAGTCATGAAATGATGTTCTTGAAAGCACACTCAAATGGGAATTCAGTTATTCCACAGAGCTGCAGTTGGACTTGCTAGGTCACTCATAGATATGCAACTCATGTATATAGCACACACATGTCCAAGATGCAATATTTATGAGCCATACTTGGTTGTCTTCTTCAAGTTAATTTTAAATAAAAGCAATAGAAACTTGCCTGAGTAAAAGTGATTACTCTGTTCCATTTTATTTGACATTAGAACTAAAAGAATATCTTCATACAGTAATAATGCAAGAATTGCCCTACAAATCTGTACACTTGTTAAACCTTTAACAGTCTGTGCACTTGAGGGTTACAGGTTGAAATAAATATTTGGAAACCAATGTAAAGCCCAGGCCACACAGAAATGCAGTAAAAGTGTGTTCTCTCTCATTAATGTCTCCTTGTGGAGCAAAACCAAAAATATCCATCACACAATATTAACCACATACGCTCTGAGAAACCAATAAATGAAGATCAGTTTGTTGCTGGAAGACTTACACTATTCAACTAATCTGAAACATAAGGAACAAACACAACTAGTATCAAGAACATAAATTCTTGTCCTGAACAGCCTGCAAGCTCTAAAGTTTAGATTCACACACAGACTCCTGTAAGAATCAAAATTGGAATTGTGAATTCCAATTTCCAAAAGATTCTTCCAAAAGATTCATGATGTTTTAAAAAGCATCTGGGTGGGGAACTGAAATTCCAGGCTCAAGCACAGAGGAGATCTCCAACTGGAGCAATCTCTACCCAGCCTATTGACAGCACATCACCCCGGCACCTGCTTATGTGTAGTGCATCATTTCACCCCATCCTTCAAACGAAGGTGTGCAGCAGCAGTACGACTCCTTTCACATGCACATACCCCCCCAAAAATGGAGATTTGTTATTAAAAAGAAAGAAAGAAACAAACGCCACTAGTGATTAGAAAAATGTATGTATTCTAGGATGTTCTGTGAACTTGTTTGGCTCCTGATAAAACTAGAATTGCTTCAACTCAACTATGCAAGTGGATTAGCAGGGAGTCCCCTGACATACCTCACTTCATGCCTGCTGCTACCCTCAGCATGGCACAGCAGAGAGTTTCTCACGACAGCCGTAAGCGGCGTCTACACTAGAGGCTCGGGCACAGCAGACTTGTGCGTGAGAGTCACATGCAGAAATCACATCTGTCCTTTCAGATGTGTCATTTCACCTACACCATTACTGACTCCATACCCCCTTTTCTAACACCTGTCGACAAGAATCCTGAATTTGTGACTGATTTCACTTTAATAAGAAGACGCATTTTTGTAACACCACCTGCTAATGAACTTCCTTACTTGTTGTTCCCCAAACTAGAACTTCTACCCATAATCATTAAATTCCTTCTTCCTGATGTCTTAACACCAATGACTGAAATGCAAGCTATCCTCAATCAAGGCAGCACAGCAAAGTGACAGAGAAGGTCCAAGTGGCGTTAAATACATAGAGACAGTAGCAACACACATGATTTACCTCCTTATTGGGAGTTCTTGCTGCACCATTACCCATGAATTACTGAGTTGTTACTCTTGCTTCCAATACCATTACTTTGACACCCTAATAAAGAAAGAAATTTATATATATATATATATATATGAATATATATATATATATATATATGAAAAAACCTACAGCTGTGAAATATTGAGGATGAGATTTTAATCACAGAAAAACAGGGAAATGGAAAGAAGTCATTTCTGGAATACCAGTATCTTTGGCTTTTCACGTGCATGTACCTTTACACGTTACTCCTGAAAAAGGGCTTATTCTACAGGGCAATTCTCATGGCACTGTAAAAGTGTTGCTGTTATGGTGTGGAGAACAGTTCTGCAACTCCCTGAGGGCAGAAGGCATTAAATATTTCCATTGTACTTTCATTAAATTCAGGCAAAATGACTGTTTTCATTGTTTTGGAGAAACACTTTGGGGTTGCGAGTCTGGAATACAGAAAAAAAAGGGGTAATTTGAACATGCCAAAACAAAGAAGAGCAAAAAGGGCAACCTTTTGACTGAGACTGTCCTAAACAGTAAGTCACACCTCTTAACCACACAACGCAGTCAACGAAGAAGTGGATTAGTGAAGCCATCTTGCTGCAGAAGCAGTAACTTCTGGGAGAAGAGGTTGCAGCTTACTGTCTCTTATGTCTGCAAGGGTTTTGCCGCATGGGGGAATCATCCCTGCCACGTAATCCAGAGTCCTGGCAGATTTACAACTTTCTAAACAGAGAAAAAGGTTAACTCTTTGCTGCATTAGAAACTGCTTGGGAAATTACTAAATTAAAATATCTATATTATGAGAAATAGGAAATTAGCAACTTAATGAAATTTTACCTACACTTTCATTTTTTTTCTTGCAGAATAATTACAGAAAGAGTCAGGCTAACCCTCTGTGCTCTAGATTTGCATGCTCGCAGGACATCTATTTATATTGAGGGACCACTTTGGAATCTTTGAGCATTTTTAGATGGTTTTTAGATGTCACCCTTTATGGCCATTTCCTTAGTCTTCTGAACTTGTTTGGGCCTCCGAGAGGTTCACTGTCCAACTCCACTGGAAACACCCAACAGCCACCCTGACGCCCCCCCCTTCTCAGGTATAACAGAGCAAGATCATCTGCAGATAGGAGCCTTTTGGCTTTGTTTATCATTCTCATGTTGTGTAACAGTTTGTAGGAAGAAAAGAGGGAGAGGGAAAAAAAACCTGCCATATTTGAGAGTTGAAAAAGGTCCAATGAGCTACTAATGAAGCATTCAAATGGTATTTTTCAGGTGAGAATCACATCTTGAAGCAAGGCTGTAAAACTGGCAGCTTCTCTTTCAGCAGATCTGCTGGCTCTGTGCACCCAGTTCTACGGTCACAGTGGTTATGCTCCAAGCAAGGCATATTCAATAAATATTTGGACATAAAAGCTGATACTTACAAGCCACTACTAAACAACAAGAAAAACAAAATCCCAGATTACAAGTGCAGTAACATCCTAGACCTCATGCTTCTGACAAATTTATTATCATTTTCCCCATCAATTGACAGAACAAAGCAGAGGAAAGAAGATGTAACAGCTTCTCTGCTTACACTCTCATTTACATGTTTACATGTTAAAATTAGTTTATGCCACCACTTTTTTTCTTTTTTGAGAAAAGTAACAACTAGAAGGGACTGATGCACCTGCAGAATCTCACCCTGAACAGCTCTGCTAACTGCTGCTCATACTGTCACTGCTTGCATGCAAAACCACGACGTCAGCAAGGAAGCAACACAGGGTCTATTCCTCCTTGTATACAATCAAGCAACAAACTTATTAAATGAGTGTGAGTTCTTTCTACGTCAACCTCACTGAGCACAACGAGAATGACCAAGTCAAAGGACACTGGGAAAATAAGAGCTGCATCTGACTAGTAATTTTTTTAACTAGTGATGACTTATCAGGCAAGGCTATTCAGCTTGATTCCCAGATGCTGGCTGAGTTAGCAGGAAAACAGACTGCTGGGAGAAGAAAAAAGGCCTGTAATGTATAAACTAGGTACTTCAATCTAAAGAAAGAAGCAATTAAATAATAACCTCTCATGGCTGTTCCTTGTCAGAGCAGTTCTCTGCTAATCAAACAGCTTCGCTTAACACTTATGTCAGCTATTTCAGGTCTGTTCTCCACATAGGTCAACTGAAATGAATGGGACTTTTTCAGAAGTAACGCTACTGTGAGCAAAACCACAAGAATCTGCTACTTATTTACTTTTTTTTTCTTTTAAGCAAAAAACCTCCAAAACTCTATTTGACGCCCTGCTTTCGAAAAGTTCCCCACATGTATACTGAATTCTATTAAAAATAATCGGGATGATTTCCACGGATCTTCAGCACCTTTCAAACTGTGAACCTAAAGTTGAACTAAATTCTCTCTGGTACTTACTGGCAATCCAAGAATCCCAAACTCATTTCTTAGCAATGTTTACTATTACAACGTTTATTATTACAGCACATGTCTCAAATACACATTATAGTTATTTCAGGAAGCCCTGTGTAACTATTGTATTGCAAAAATTACCACTTCCTCTAACAAGTTCATCTGTTCTCTGATATATGCAACATTGCTAACACAGCCCTGGCATGAGAAAGTGTAGGCAAGAGGAGAATAAGACATATCGCAACTAAATCTCAGCTGGAAGCAGCACCATGTAGATGACCACCAGCTGCAGAGACAGCAGAAGAGCAGCACCGTGCAGAAAGCAGCTCCTGCATCAGAGCCGGGCCATTTCCAGATCCTATGTGTAATCAACTTATTTATCTCATATTTTACACTTCTCATTTATTTTAAGGAAGGGAAGATTTTGGAATGCTACAGGAACCTTTTCTGGATATAGTGTCAAAACAGCATGCTTTGGCTCACCACCATGGAAGTACTAGATGGGCCAGAATCAGTAGTCACTTAACAGGGTGTAAAAACTTCAAGAGGTAAAAAGGAAGGTGATATGACAGGAAGAAAGAGTTTACAGCCAGCACAGGTTTTTTCAGTAAAAAAGAGATTCTCCTTGCTTCCCAGTTTAACTAGACTGGGTCAGATTTTCCACTGGAAAAAAGAGGCATGATTTCACTAAACTTGTGGAACTAATCCTTTTTATCCTAGCAGATGTGTCCCTAGACTCTTGATTTCTGATCCATGAGAACAAAATAAGGCCCTATGTGATTAAGTAATTAAAAAAAAAAGCTACTTTAATGTTCAGTAAATACAGTAAATCTGGTTAAGCTGACAAAACATTACCTTGTTTGCAAAAATGACTCATATAAGCACTTTCAGTGTTGTCTAAAGAGAGGAACAGCATTCTTTTCCCTGTAAAATTTGCTGACACAGTTATATGTTGACTTGTTTATTAGGTGCCTCTAGTTTAGCTGCCTATTTTAAAATATTTTTCTTAATAGAAGTATTCTAATTATTTTCTGTTGTAGGTGGATCAATGGTCCAGGAGAGGCACTAAATATGCTGAATATCGCAAGGAAAGGCCAGTTATTAGTAACTTTGGATGACTTTCAAAGAGACTTACAGATATTACCAAGTTTAAATCAATTAAAGTGCCAGGTATTGACCATCTCCTTGTATCCTTGGTAAAACATATATTCTGGGTCTTCATCAGTTATTGCTAACATGTTCAGATCACCTTTAAAGGAGCTTCGAAACTCAGAATATTTGATTTATTGTAGTATAATGCAAATACTGGAGGATGTCTATCATATCTTCTTCACTGTAACAGATCTTCACTATTAACTTTATCATTAAATTAATGATATCTTTGGTGTTATATCTAGCATGCACAGAATGCTCCCATTCCACGAAATCTCTCACAAACATGCACACTTTTGTTTCAATTTTCCTGAGAGGAAAAGAACATATAGTACTATCAAAATCAACTGAATTATATATCTAATAAAATAGAATGACATATTTATCACAGCACTTAAGTATAATGCATTCAGCATCAGGAAAGTTTTGTTCATCAGTCTACACCGCCAGCAGCACTCGTGATTTAGTTTATACGTATGGTAACTGCTTTCCAGAAGCACGTCATGTGTTGAGTGGAATGGGTGCATTTTACGTATACATATGCATCCCCCACCCACACACATGTAAGTAAACATCACATTGTCTAACCACACAGAATCTGTGAACTTCCAAAATGTTTAAAGTTTGATTTGTAAATTCAAAAATCTCACTGTATTAAGCTGTCTGTACACTGTAGGCTCCGGTACTCTATTCCTGGAACCTCATGAGAAATGTGCTATTATGCAGAATATCCTCGAATTAACTAATTGTTATGCAGATTATCATAGACAGCCATGCACCATATGAGAGATGTCTCTCCAGTCTGAATAGCCGATTAGCAGGTTTAACTTCCTGACGTTCCTATTAAGCTACATCATTCATCTCTTATTCATATACAATTTTTTAAGAAATGTATCTTTACTCCTCATGGCTCAAATTAGTTAAAAACTCCTATCAGGTCTCACTGCCTAGTTTCATCACCAGTTAAAACATGGAGGATGGTTTGGAGATGCCTTCAAAAGGAATTCAGCACATGGTTTAAGTAAAAGTGTGTGCTTTGCTGCATTGGGCCTTTTTGAATGGCAGTCATGACTTTACCTTCTAAAAGAAAGTTTTCATCTATAAAATCTACTATCTAGATTTTTCTGTACTCTGTTAAGTGGAACACATTTAACCTTTGAGAAAGTATGAAAGCATGCCCATAGCCTAAATGTGGTTGAAACATGTAGTATTTATATTGGGCTCCTTCTGCAATAAGCAGGCTAATTTGAAAGACTGGTCATGGCACAAGCAGCACAAGCAAGAAAAATGAAAGAGTGGTGTGTTACTGACGTGGTGGCCAATTTCTGGTATTCTTTTCAAATAAAATACAACTTTCATGTGTATATCCTCTTTTGATTTATGAATTGAAGGACTATAATTTTCCTTTTACGTATCCTTTTGATATTTTTTTCACTACCATCTCTCCTCCAGGCGAGAAAAGGAAAAGCGAGGAACCTGCAATGACAACTAATTCTATATTGTTTCCTATCACCACCGTTTCACCCTTCTCAGACCACACCAATTGCAACTTCTGCTTCAAAAGCAAAAGGACCTATCTTTTGTCTAACATTTGCTCTCTCCATATAATGTCAGCCCGTCAAATGAGCCAACTATTTCTTTTTATTTCCTATTGATCTGTGAAGCCCAAACATATTATATTGTGCATGTTTGAGTGAAAAATGAATAGAAGGTGAAGCATATGAACACTTTTGCCCAAACTGCAGGGATACACTTTTAGAGCAATGTGAAGGGATTTAGATGCGTGACTTCCAGTTACCTTAATGGCAGCCATCCGGTTCAATCCCAATGCATCATACTGAAATTTTACCCCATACTGCACATAAATAAAGTAGTAATTTACAACATCCCTACAGGCCATCTCTGTTGGCCAAGAGCTAAGAAGGGATATTTTGGAAAAAGAAAAGACTTTGCATTTATCCTACCAACTCTTTCATCAGAATAATTATTGTGTCTGGAACAAAAACAGAAAAAATAAGCAGCACCAATCTCTCTGCTCTCTCCAGGCGTGACCCTTCTTTTACTTTCACTACAAAAAAGACTCTTCTTGTCAACCACATGGGAACATATTTAATTTGGGGAATTCCACAGGGAAAGATACTGTTTCAGATAAATTACTCAATAATTTCAAATAATCCCTGAAATTGTGTCTCAGATTAAAGCATTTCTCACAGCTTTTGTCCAAGAAACAGATAGCAGACTGTAATTGTCAACAGCAGATGCGAGCTCACCTTATTACAAAGTCATGGCTATCAATCTCCTTTCCACATCCGCTGTCCAGAAGGATGCCAGAATTTCCAACAACTGCACAGGTTTTAAATCGCCGATTCTTCATCGGGGAAACCTCAGGGAGGAGACTGTGCAAATCCTGTGAGATATTTAGGGTGCGACGCCTGTCCAGCACGTAATGGATTACGTCTCCTGGCTTAAAGCTGCTTTTGACCACCGAGACATCTCTTTCAGCATCCAAGAACCGAAGAATGTTCTTCCTGTCAATCAACAAAAAGGCACAGATAAGACCCAGAACTCACCGCTCACATTGAGTTTATTTGGCAGTGGCACCGGCCGTACAGAGCACACAGCATGAAGCCGAGGGCAGACAGCTTCAGATGGACTAAGGTCATTTCCCACGCTCTGCAACAGAGCTAAAGCAAAGTTGTTAGGGCAGAATTCAAAGGTTTGATTACAACATTATATGTAAATATTACAGTGATAGAGCTCACTCACTTTATTCAGATAAAGGCACTGAGAGACCAATGGAAGATGACTCTAAACTTAGAAGGAGCACTATTTTTGATTAATACTTTACAAAGCTTTGCACAGATGCAAATCTGTACACACAGATTAAAAAAAAAAAGAAGAAGAAAAAAAAAAAAGACCAGAGCAGCTAGTTTTCCTAAAAACATGTTGGTTAAAAGATAGGGTATTTATGAGTTAGGAAATAAATGCTTCACTATACTCTCATGTCTCAAAAGTCATCTTGGTTCAGGAATGACCATGTTTTCTTTTAGATTCTTATTTCACTGTAAGAATAATGTATTTAGTTTAGCTTAAACTTGCTCCTAACTAACTGAAGGCTCAGCCAAAGTTATCCTAACTAACTTGAAATAAGAACACCCTAAGTCTTTTGTACCAATTTAACAAAATCAGCTTAAAACCACACTGCAAATTGAACGACTGCAGGTTAGTATGTAGCCTAGATGTTAGCTGAACTCAGAGAAGCACTTCTTGGGAGCTCTTATCATCACTTTGAATCAGTTTAGTCAATCCTTTAGCCTGCGTCTCTGCAATTAAGCGTTTAAACTGTTAAGGGGGGTTTAGCCACTCACAATCAAGCTATCAGATAGCACAAGTCCAGGGAATGGGGCTAATTAAGCATTTGTATACTCCCAGTCCACAGCAAATAACAGGAGAAGTATGTCAACCGAGGAAGTTAAACCACATTAATTTGTACCTGCTTGAGAGGTCTAGGAGGGAGGAAAATAAAAACCAAGGCTCTTTAAATTCACCAGCTCAGAACAGACACCTTTAAGGATGGTGGTTCTGCACGGACCGGTGCCTGCACCGGCAGCCTTTTGTCAACATTTATCCTCGTGATGACAAGCTGGGAAAGACCCCGGCCACCCCCACAGGCCCCCGTCAGTCAGAGACCACGAACAAGCCCAGCCTCGTGAAGCACACTGGTATTTTCCGCTGGTGTCAGCAGGTGGGAGATTATTTAAAACACAACATTTTGTTGAGTAAGAGGATGCTATTTTTACACAATCATTTTTTTGAGCGGAGCTTTCTTAGATTGGACCAAAACAGGAAAAGCCAGTAACTAGAGCTGCTGCAGTCCTGGCCCCGTGGAGCGCCGTGACGGGGAAACCATCCCATCCCAGAGGCAAAGAGGGACAAGCAGCAGGAGCCCCGGCCCCCAGGCAGCCGCCGGGGCCACCGCCGCTGGGACCAGCGCGTGCCGGCTCCTTGCAGCCCCTCGCACAAAACGGTTGCCCTGGGATCGACCTTGCATGCCGAAGGGGAAGTGAAATGTGATAAAAATATTGTTTTCAAGTGTTTCCTCTCACTTCTTAAACTGTGAGGAAAAAAATAAGAGAGAAGGGCATCCGAGGTTCCCTTTTGCAGCCGCTGCGTATAGACAAAGCAGCACCAGGGCAAAGACGTCTTGTGCCGAGGCAGGTGAGGGTCTCCCAGTAATGAAGCAGGGTAGAGGATATTAAAACCTTGAGCGCCTAAAGCTTTTGGTAAGTGGTATAAAAGGCCAGGCAAGGCATTTCCGTAAAGCACGATAAAGCCTCTTCCTCAGCCTGTAAGTTCAAACGGACTTAAAAGTCCCGTGGTCTTGATAAGCCTCGTTTTGTGGGCACCCTGCAACAGATAGGTAAACGGCTACAGAATGAAAAAGAGAGGGAAAGAAGGAATCGTCTGATCCAGCAGCACTGAAAACAACTGGAAATATTAAATACTAGGACTGGAACCATGGGGCCCAGGGCTCTGCAGGGGACCAGGCGGACGCAGCAAGGCCCTGCCAGCAGCAGGCGAGCTCTTTGGAGGCTCCCCATCACGGGTACCCCGGCACAAGGAGGGGCGGCCACTGCCAAGGCGCAAAAAGCCAGAAAAATTATCTGCAACGTGGAGAGACTGAGGGCTGCGGCTGGAAGCAGAATTGCCTGTGAGCCCAAGGAGGTTCACTTGACTTATCGAAAGCCCCCACCCCGACAGCGAGAATAAACAAGCCCCCTATTACTTGTGTCTGCAAACAGAGGGGCAACGCTTGTGCATGAACGGAGCAGCTTGTGTATTATTTTAAAACACAAGAAACTGCAGTGCAGTTATGGAAACAGTGACAAAAAGTAAGATAGGGCCTTGGCTTCCTGTATTAATTCGGGGTGGGTAACTTACAGGCAGAATTTCCTTATGTGTCTACATATGCTCAGAAAAGTCTTCCAATGGGTTTCAAATGGAGCTGAATTAGATTCAGGCAATCAATCAATCATTAACAGAGCTGAAACTTCAAAAACGCCTAAAGAATTTTTTTTTCATTAAAATTTTGAGATGGGCAGAAGTCACTGAATCTTAATATGTTAAAAGTATATTTTTATCTGAAGCTGTGAGTAGCACATTCAATGGTAAATGTATGAGCAGGTGTTAGAGTATGTGTAAGAATCTCTGTGCCAATATGAGACGTGTAATAACACTAGCTTTAAAATATCTTTAACTGATTCATTTGACTGTATCCAATACTGGAAGAAATGTGATTAAGCATGCAGGTGTTCATGCCATTGTTTTAAGTTCCTCCGTGCTACTGACTCATCTGTACTGTGGGGATAGTGGTACTTCCCATTCTCAGATGGGTGCTAAGAGGAAAAAATATACTAAGGTATATGACCAAAAACTAAGTACAAAACATACATGGGTTTCTCAGTCAATCTTGATGTTGGTTAAAAATAATTTAAAAGAAGTGCTAATTCGCATTCAGAAACTTCACAGCTCAATTAGAGAAGGGCAGGGGGAAACCATGATTTTCAGTGAACCTCAGAGCAAAGGTATTGAATGGAAGGAACCTCTGCAAGTATAAGCTAGAATGCGTAAAGAAACTGCTCTGCTGAGGTGGGCTTTGAGGGTTTTTTTAATGAATAAAACTGTCCCAGGGTGCAGCCAGAGCCCTTTCCAGGCAGGTGAGGCACAGGGAGCTATTGGGGTTAGCTGGAGCCCAGTAGCTATTTGCAACATGCTTACACGACTGTCAGAAATGCAGTGCCACAATCTGTGGTTGACCTGGGTTTGTTTTGATAACCAGAAACAGATGTTCAAAATACTTAAACATGAAGCGCAACTCCTGGTTATCTGATGAAGTATACATAACAGATACCACTGCCTTTGCATAGCTTTCCAAAAGATATAAAGATGTATTATTCTGGTGCAATGTGGTGACATACTTTCTATTTATCTGCACTTTTTATTTGGCACAAAAGTCTTTGTACTACATAACAGTATCATCCTACAGCAACCTCTCCCACATCTGCCACAGAACTGTCTGAATTAAGGAAAAAAAAAAAAATCACTTAAGTATTTGACTTTTAGGACTGCAAATATTTTTAAAGACCTTCTTTCCAAGCAAGGCAGTGCTAGAAAGCCTCACCATGGGACATCAGGGCTTGCCTGGCCAAGAAGCCCAAGAAGCCCAAGCCGTGGGGTAAATCCGCTGAAGGCCTTCCTCAACACTGGGGAAACCAGCTCGGGCACCAAGCCCTAATGCTGCTACAAATACAGGAATAAAGCCAGCTACACAGTTTTCTAGTCCACACCCTGCCCCGCTGAAGGTGCATGTGCCTACACCTACCTCACTCCTGGCACATGTTTATCAAACACATTCCTAATGGCCAGTGGTGGGGGCTTGGCAAACACCCTCTGCAATCAATTTCCGTGCCTCCCTGTCCTCCCCAGCAGTGTGGTTCCCCGAGCGTGGACCAGGGTCGGTCCTGCAGCACCTGAAGTCCGTTCCTGCTCCATGCAGCTTGCATAGGGAGAACGAGCAATAACCAGGTAATAACGCCTTACTCTGTGGCAAGAGCCTTCACACACTTGAGGCTAATAAAAAAAAAAGAAAAAAGAAAAGAGGGTTTAAGATAGTTCATGTTTTTTTAGACCTCGGAACCTTCCTGCTGCTCTCCCGTGGGCCTTCCCCAGGTGATTCACACAGGCCTTTAAGCACCTTGATTTGCCAGAGATTTGCCCCTCACCCGAAGGAGCTCTACTGTTGCTCTTCCCCTCCGGCTGGTTTGTAGAAGGCGGCTTTCGGCTTTTAAAATCATCAAGGAAGACAACTTAGGTAAACATACTCCTGGTGGATTAGAGGCCTCTTCCCTTGAAGAGGTGCTCCTGAAACCACCTTTGGGCCAGACGAAACTGAATCACAGCAGCACCCCGGGCTGAGCTCGGCCCTGGGTACAACTGCCCACGGCTCCCCGGCTCCGAACAAAGCCGACGGCACCGGAGACGTCTCCGAGGGCAGGCTGCGGCCCTGCATTGCTGCATGCTTCTTGCTTGTTTTGTCGTTTGTATGTGGGCACACCAAAAATATTCCTGTCTCAGAGGAGCCGTGCTTTCCAACTCTGCTCGCCTTTAGCACCGAAAGAGAAATAGGGAGTTAAATCAAACTGCGTTCGTCTGCTTGAGTGAGGGAAAAGCATGCAGTTTAGTTTGATTAATTATCTTTCCTTTCCAGTATTTCCTTTTTATGCTCTCCCTATGCATATTGATCACAAGGAGCCTTTTAATAAATTAAGACCAGATCGGACTTTTAACCACAGTTTTAATAGTTCCAGCTCTTATGTTTCTGAATGTGCACGTTATGTGACTACAGGGAGGATTTTTCACTTGCTACCAAAACAAGAGATTGATGTTTTGTTTTTCTAAAGATACACTGATTACAGAAAGGCCAAGGGTTACTCATATCCAAATATTTTTATTTGCTCTGTCAGGCAACTCACCATAAATATTTCAATTTCAAAATACTGTGTTGATCATTTCGATAGTAGCTAAACAGTTTAAGTACTGAATTTAGACCTCTCTTAAATTGAACCCATGCTTTTCAAGTTCTAGATTTTTTGGACTCGCTTGGTGCTTTTTTTGTGTGCAAGGCAAACAAACATACAAAGTCCTTCCAATATATAACCAGCAAACGTCCAGTGTTACTAAGCACTCTTCCAGACAAGTGTTAAGGAGTTATTCAGTAACTTTGGTGAATGTTGCATACAGGTTTCCACCTCCCACTACAGCAAGATCACCAAGCATATATATATATATATATTTTTTTTTTTTTTTTTTTTTGAAAAGAACATAACATCTCACCCTCAGGAGATGCCCATTCCCACCAAAGTCAGTGCAGATTCCTACTGACTTTTTCTCATTTAATTTTGAAAATTCACTAAGGTTTGGAGTTGATTTGTTAAAAACATGCATAATTGCAACTAACCAGGGAGAGCTTCCCAGCGCTCCCCAGCCCGAGGCGGACCACACTGGCACCCATCTAGGCACGCGGTGGAGGGGGTCTCACCCGCCCCAGCTCCCTTTGAGCCCTTCAGGCTTCCCCCTTGCCAGAAACATCACTTCCCAGCTGAAGCACATGCTAATCATGCCACAAACCTTCAGTGGGCACACAAAAGGGAAATGGGGGCTTTGAAACAAGCATGCCTGGCTGCTGCTTAGCACATGAAGGTCAATCACATATCGGCTTTTAATGAACTTAAGCAAGTTAGAATCCAAAGGGCGGAATCAGTGGTGTTAACCACCCCAACCGAGAGCAAATGCCAACTCTTCAGGTGAGATAAGGCTCTGAGGGAAGCAAAACGCCTTGCAAATTTCTGGGAAAGCTTTCAGGTTTATGATGACTGAATCAGCCCAGAGAGTCCCAATGAGCATGTCTCGGAGACACGCAGGTTCGGAAGGGAACAGCCCGGCTGGCCTCAACGTGTCGCTCCAAAAGCTTCAGAGCTGCTCCAGTGCCAGCTCTGTGTTTACTGCACACACTTCAAGGACATATCATAGCTGTTTCACATCTTCTTGCAAGACAAAAGCGATAACAATCTGAGCCCTTCTATAGGGGAAGTCTCTCTCTCTCTCTCTTTTTTTCTCCTCTAAATGAAGCTGTTAACATATTACAAGTTCTCACACTTCTCTGACAGGAAATTTCCACTCATCAAGTTCTCACCCACATCACAAAGAGATAAGTACATCCTAGACACGCATTGGTTTTTTTCTTCATTTTGCCTTCCTGCGATTCAAAACTTCTATCTGTTCCTTCCAACACAAATACATGCCCCCACTTAATCAAAAGAAGTGGAAAAAGAAAATCACGCACTCAGGCCTTGACTGTATTTCATTTCACATAGACTGCAGAGGTGCTGGCACAGCACCAGTCCTGCTTAAGCCGGCTTCCCCAGACGGGTTTGCATCACCTCAGCCGTGTCTCTCCGTCCTGAAAGCACAGCCTTTAATGGAGCTGAAATTTTCCAATTTCCATAATTGGAAAACCTTCAAATTGCCACAGACAATAGGAAGGATTTAGACATAAAACCCCACAGAAGGTGGATCCTCTCTCTCCCATTCCTACGTGACTGAACCATTCAGATGGTCAGGGATCAAGCAAGCAGTCCTCCTTCCTTAGGCAGCAGAATTACTAATTATTCTTAAAGAAGTTGTCAGCAATCAGAAGGTACCATCCATTAAAAAAAAAAAAAAAAAAAAAACACTCTCCCACTGGTACAGTCATGATTGGCAAGGCAGCAAATCTGCTGCAGTCTCTAGTAATTAGCTAACGATACCCACCATCCCCACCTCAAACATGCAAAGCCTAGCTCTTTCTTCCAAGCAGGCACCTCCAACAGGGCTGCTACACCCCCTCGACTGCCTCTTCTGCTCACAAAGTCCAGGAGAGCATCTCAGGACCCCAGATACCCCACAGAAGCTCTTCCTCCTCCCATGGGGTCCTGCTTATGGAGCTGCTTCACTCATTGATTCCTATGACCTGGTCAAGAATTCATTTCCAATAGCAAATAGAAAAGACCTCTGCAGTTGATAGAAAGCGGTCATTAGCCCGAGCAAATATAAAATGGCAGGAGAGGACACCCATGGTCAACAGAACAAACAGCAAAGCACAATGTCCCAGCTGCCAACCTGCTAGGTCCGGACACAGCATAAAACACGCCGTCCTTACAGAAAGCAAAACTCACTATCGCATTTTTTCCACATTTTTAAATTTTTATTGTGGGTGCCAAGCTGATGTAAGACAACAGTAGCTGCCATTTTAGGATGATTATAAGTTTTATGAAATGTCTGTATGATGTACATTAATGGTTTCACAAACTGTTTCTCCACTGCTAAAAAGTGACAACTTTTTATATATTATTCAACAGGTGCTAGCTTTTTTTACTATATTTCTCTCTTGTCATTACCCGCTATGGCGAACCTCACACCACAAGTCAAACACTATTCACATTAACAGTTGCAATAATAGAGCGTGAATCATCTTCATGGTCTACACAGTGCATGTAATGTACTTTGGAGGACCCAACCATTAGTCTAACCATGAGAACACTCTAGGAGATTGCCACATACATTTAAAGTTAGTCCTGATTGATAGTTCTATAAGCGTAAGAATATTAATGGCTAAGATGTTTCTTACTGCTGTGACAGGGAATAAAGGTGTACAGCAAACCTCCTGCAAAAGCAAAAGAAGAATGCATGTTTAGTCACCGTCAGGAGTGGGACACACATTACAAGGGGCTGTTTGTGGTTTATGCAAGGGAAAAACGCGCCAAACTTCCCTCCCTCACTGCTGAAGAGCGTACCCAAGTGTGTTACGCACGTTAGCCAAGACGATTTGTCGAAAGGACGTGCACTGGCTAGTAGCCCTGGTTCCCTCCACAGCGGATGTCAAATTTTGGCCCTAAGTCACATTAGTCTAAAATCTCATATCGGTTCAGTGAAAACACCTCCTCCTCTGACCTGCTGTTCATGATGATAGCTATTTCATCTCAAAATGAGACCAAAGTGGACATCTAAATAACCTCAACTTTATGCACTCTGCTATACAGAAAATCTCCATGCTGACCAAATGGGATCTTTACTGTTTAAACTAGTGTACAGGATACATGTTTTTCTCCACTGTATCACTGAGAAAAAAAATACCCTTCACTGTTAAGTTTTTAAAAACCACAAAGTAATTACATCATGATGTTTCTTAAGAGCACATTTATAAAGCAAAAGAACTTTCTCATCCCCCAACAGTAAGAAAAAAAGGTATTGTTTTTGAAACTCAGGTTTTTGGTAGAGTGAGATGATATGTATGTAGTAAGAATCTTAAAAAAAAAAAAAAGTAAAGTACTTTGTTTGACTTCTTTGTCTGAATGATACAGTTTGCTGTTGAAATAGGCAAAAAATGAGCACCTCAGAAGTATCCCAAACTCCAATTTCTCTCTTAACTTTACCTAAAGAGTCATTATAATTCATTATAATCGTTTGTTTATTGTTTGGCTTGAGCAGCAACATATTGGTTTTAAACGGTTCTGAAACGTGATACTTAGTTCTTCACCAAAATGGGACGAAGGAGAAGAGTTATTATAGGTTTCTGTTTATAGTCTCTCAACGACTTCCAAAACAAATCAATTTACATCACAAGCAAAACAGTGTGCTGTTTTTTTCTCTTGTCAGAACTATAGCCTACAATTTGAAATTGTGACACTGTTCAAGTTACTATCTGTCCAGCTTAAATTGTCAGTTACATCCACATAAATCTTAAATATTGTTATTGATATAGGAATTCTGCTTATCTTCCCTAAATTACCTTGGAGTGGAATCTAGCTTTTACACAGCAACCACACACGGCTCAAACAGGCGACATCTGCACTGAGGGTCTTGGGAAAAACACCAGTGCCAAGACCTGGGAATGCTCCTCGGCTGCATTTTAGGGCGAGAACCACGTGTTCACTGGTGCGAAACCCAGGTGCCGGGGGCACAGCTGGACCCCCCAGGTCCCTCAGTCCAGGGCACCCAGGGGTTCGGGACAACGCAGCGCACCACGCAGCGCAACGCAATGCAGCGCGCCGTGCTTGCCCACCTGCTGAGATACAGCCGCAGGCTCCAGAGTATCAGTAGGAGCAATCATTGCTGCTACCCAAAATCTGCTGCTCTTCTCATCCCTGTTGCTGTTCCCCTGCTGTTGCAGCGGGGCTGTGCTAAGTCCATCATAGCTTGAGAACTTCAAGAATTTCAAGAATTATAACTGCTCCATAGTTTACTTCTACTACAACTTTGCACACGTGAATCATTTCTGAGCTACAAATATCTTCTGCTTGTTTTAGAATGAAGAATGTAAAACAGTAGCCATAAACCCAGAAGTCCCTTTTTCAGAGGAGCCATGCTTTTCATACATGGAAGCATTGCCTCTTTAAGGGTTTCATAAGCTACCCTTTAATTTATACAAAACTGAAGAAAGAGAAGTGACACAGAAACCACATTTTAATTAGATCAAATTCCTACTCAGCTGTAAAACAGTGCTCAGATTCAGGAAAACAAAAATCCACTCCGCTATGCCTTTGCTGCTGAAAAATACCTCTTTTCTATCACCTTGCACAGAGCATGACAGGCTCAGCCATCTGTCCTGCTAACCCGAGCTCCACACCCTTCCTGTCCTGGCCACCCTCCCAAGACGGGGAAGATGTGACGACAAGAGCCCAGTAACGCTTGCCCTGATGCAACTGTTAGGAAACACCAAAACAAAATTTTGATGTCACTCCTCTTAATTCTGCCCTTGTGTCCACCTCCATGTGGACCCACGACTCCTTCTGGCCTCCACCTGCAAGGGACGGAGAACTGCACCAGGTGGCAGTGGTGCCGATGCCGCTCGGGCCAGTCGCAGACGTTCAGGGTAGGAGTCGTATCGTCCACCAGCCTCTCTCAACCCCTAGATCTAAGTCATCTCTCTAAGCTCTCTTTGCAGAGAAGAGAGAAATATAGGTACTTTCAGGATATTTTCATCTGTCCTCTTTTAGGCAGCTACAGTAGCTTGGGACGAGATCATGTCCTAAAAGCGCCAATTTCTCACCACTGTCTGTAAGGGAACACGAGAAAACCAGCTCAACGCAGACACACATAATGTAGATGTTGTCCTCGACGGTCTGATTGACATAACTAGATGAAAACATGTTATTTATTCTTGTGAAGGGCAACTTTACTTCAGAGTCTGAGGTCGTTCAGTTGCATTTAACATTGCACCTAGGTAAGTACAAAGTTATAAAACATCCTCCTGTAACAGTGAATCAAATGACTATGATAAGTTTTCTAGACCAGAAGAATTATAGGCAATAGTAATATGAAATGAACTTTAAGACACTCACCTTATCTCCAGTACCAATGAGGAATTGATTTTCCAACCTTCTACAGAGTGCTGGAAGATTGAGGAGCCACCCTTTCGAATTATTTTATCAGAGCTATTGATCATTGATCTACTCAAACTCAGCTCACCATCTCTGCAATGCAACACAAAAAAAACACAGTTATGTTAAGGCTAGTTCTAGTTTGAACTCATTTAGATCACAAGCACCAGTGATACTTTCTTTTCATCCACAACAAAACATAGCAATTACCTCCCCTTCTCACCTAATCTACTCACCAAATAAAATAAACTCTACCTAAGAGAAATCTATGGGAGATCTATATCTAATACTTTAATACTTAATTTAAAAGCTTAAATACATTTTTAGTTTTATTGCAATAAGCAAAACAAAAATTACAATGAACTCCAAATTGTGAAGCCGGACCTGGTTTGCCTCAGTATATGTGCGAGGCAGATTCTGCACTCCTATGTCCCATACTTCCAGTATTAAGACAAGAATTAAGACTTAACTCCCACTCCTTCCTCCAGCAATTTCTCATGTTATACAGTAACGCCCTAATTAACTCTCTTTGCCTCCTACCAGTAATAGGAGACTTTCACGCTGGGAATTCTGGAGTTTCAGGGTATACGAAACACAAAATTTCCCTGAAACTTCCTGAAACATTTGTACACTCAGGGCCAGACAGCCTCAGTTGTCTAATCCTATTCTCTAATCTCATTATATCCACACATTTTGGTAACTTTAACAAATAAAAACTGCAGTTAGCAGCAGCTGATGATCACTGCACAACTGATGAAGTATCATAAAGTTACCAGCCACAACCATACCAGCCAATAGAGCCACACAAGTGTAATAGGAAAGCTAAAACTCTGCAAGCAGGACTTATGTCTTAGGTCTAAAAATCTGTTTTTACCTCCATATGTGCAACCATAATGTTTCCATTTACACACCAGAGCAACATTCAGCTCTCTGAGTTCAAACATAGCTGTTTAATCCATAATTGTTTAATATATCAGACTCTTTGGGTATAACATTTTACCATGCAGAATGTCTTATATCTGAGAAGGAATATATAGCACAGTGATATACAGAAATCTCTTTATCTGTTAAGAAAGAAAGCCTTCACTGAAATAATACTACTAATAATAATTCCATTTGGCTTGCAAATAGGAATTTTGACCAGCAGACATTTGACCAACAAAATGGAGCATGAAAGATGTTTCATTACAGTCTCTGAAAGCGACTGCAAGCTTTCTAGGGAAATGCTGATTTTTGTTTCCCTGACTCTGTAAGTGCTTAAAACAATAGGATCCTGCTCCATTATAAGAGCTACTGCAACATTATTACAGTATATATAAGCATTAACATTTGGTAAATTATACAGCAAATTAAACTAGAACTAACCTGCAACAGGACATTAATTAGGCTAAACTAACAAAACTGGTACCTGGTGTTCATTTGCAAAAAGTGCCATGATTGCAAAAGCTCCTGTAGGTAGTAAACAATATTTTACGCTTCATTTAAAAAAAAAAAAAAAAAAAAAAAAAAAAACACAGCCCCCAGTGCCAGGGGCACCGCTGTCCCTCCCTCACCCCCATGCCAGCCACTGCAGCAGGGACCCGGCGCTGACTCAGAGCTGAGAGTGCCACCTACTGAAAAACCAGCAACTTCAGGCAGTTTGTGCAGGTCCACCACCTGTATGCGCAGCCTCCTAACCACACTCACGACTGGAAGGGTGGATGTTGCCAAAGTCGCTAAGCATAATAATTAGAATGTATTTAATATTTGCTCTTCGATGTTTTTGATTTTATATTCAGTATGCAAATTTACTGTTGTTTTCTTTTCCACAACTGTTATGAATGTATTTATTGCATATATTGTCCTGCAACAAGATGTGTATGCATCTAAAGGAAAATTACCCAAATGCATCAGGTAAAGTACACAGTGTAAGAGTACTTCAGAGATGCCTCTAGTTGAGGCTGAGTAAAAAGTTACCCATTAGACACTAACAGTGAAACAGGTGACAAAATTTAGCAGCAAATTATGTTCCAAACAGGTAAAGTACTTGAGCATTTGAAATGAGATTGTCTTGAGTATTCACAATTTACACCTGCAATAAACTATGTATATGGTTCAGAAAAGCAATCTTAAGTTATGTTCTCATGAGCAGAAAGAAGGTCCTAAGCACTTTGTGTTAAAGCTCTACTACAAACGTAAAGGTGTTTGCTTATATGCTCCTCTGCCTTTTATTAGTAGTTTAATTTTCATCTAAAATAATATTAAATAACATGATGCATAAAAAGGTCAATTTGCACCAGAAAATTTTTCAAGTAAGTGTGAAATGAAGATGCAAGTTGGCCCCAATTTTAGAATTGCAGCAAATCCCCCTTGATGTTAATAAAACAACTGCCATTAAAAGTGATGGCAACTTGTGGCTTACAGTGTCAACCTCAACTCTGAGTCGCCTTGCTTTGGTGACCAACTAGACCAACATAATAAGACCATCTCTTATCCTGAACACAGCTCATTAAACATAAAAAAAAAAGTCTTAGAACTTTAAAAAGCATATTTTCTATCACTAGAAGATAATGCAGTTTAAGACTGCATGCCATATAATGCATGTGTTTCATTACTTGAATAACCTTTAAAGGGGCATTACAGTCTAGTTAAAGAATGGCATGCTTTTACAATTACTGTCCTAGAGATTTTGCTGTGAAAACATAAGGGTGCAAAACATGCTTTGGAATCGCACAGATTCTTATACAGTAACCTATTTTAGAAAACATGGGATTTACTGGCAGTGTCATTAATAAATACAAAAATGGCCACCTTGTGCATTCAGAATTCATGATTACTGGTACTTCTGGAAGTAAAACATTCCATGAAAAACTGACTTTGTTCTCCCATGTGGCCCATCAAAAATAACCAAATATTTGAGTGAGCTCTTCCCTCGGAAGACAGACTGGAGTCATAAGCGGTGGCAGAGGGTAACAGGAGACTTAGTCTTCCCGTTTTCTGATTCTTACTGCTGAGGGATGGGACAGAAGGGCTGGGAAAAGAAACAGTATTCCCACATCCTTTGCCAAAGAGCACAGCACCATACTGCACAAGAAGTTTCACTGACAATAGAGATGTCCGGATATCACTAAATGACCTGGTTGAAGTACATTATGGTTGTATTTTTAAGTGTTGTTAGAGACATACATAGCTATGACTAGATATGCTTGTTTTATTTCATGTAATATTAAAGCATCAGTGCATTTTAGTACCCTTTAAATAATGTCAAATACAATATATCATAAGCTGGAGGAGTGGGGTTTTTTTTTTTTTTTCAAATATGAACCGATTATACCTAGTGACTAATTTCTGAATCATTTTAGCGACTACCTCTAGTCTGAGATGAAGGACAGTGCATTATGAAACACGGGTGTCTTTGGTTAATGCCGATTGTCCCTGACACATCAGCTCTCACGTGCATTTTCCTGCACCTACCAACATATAATTTGAACTTCAGATGTCTTGTAAGTACACAGATGCTACAGCATTGCCGCGGAGCCTGCGCTTACACCGAGTTTCGACAAGAAGGAAAGTTACAGCCAAGTTGTAAAAACCTTTAGCACGCAGGGACCGCGCCACTGACCACGCGTGGGGAAATCCTCTCGCACCCAGAGGATGCGGCCGCGCGGGCGAGCAGCAGCCCCCAGTCTGTCCCCTCCCCCCCCCCCGACGTGCGGGGCAGGAGCGGGAGCCGGCCACCAGACCTGCTCCTTTTGGGGGGACCCGGAGGCGCCCGACAGAGGCGCGACCCCCCGGCGCCCAGCTGTGCCCGCGGAAGGGGGCGCCTCTGCCGCGTCTCCCCTTGGGGGCGGCGGGGCGGCACCTGCAACCTCTTCTTCCCCCCGCCCCGACCACGGCGGGGGCTTACAGCAAAGCGCAGCCCCGCTGTGACCGAGGCCCCCCCGCCCCGGGCGGCACGGACGCACGAGCGGGACCCCCGCCGCCGCCCGCCCGCCGCGCAGTCACGCACCCCTGCAGCCGCCTCCCGTGAAAGCCCGGAGATCGTCCCTTTCAGACGAAAACCAGGCTCGGCCGAAAACCCAGCTTCCTCCCAGGATAGCTACAACTTCGGGGAAAAAGGGAGAACAGAGGCCCGCACAGACAGGCGCGCACACGCGATGTGCTGCAGCGCAAGAGAAAGCTGAGACTCGGACGGAAAAGGGCAAAAGACCTCGCGGCTTTCATTTTAACCGAAGACAGGCAGGAAAGGAGAAAACCCGAAGCCAGACGAAGGTCCGAGCGAGAGCGCGGGGCTCCGCACGGAGGCGCCTCCCGTGGGGCGCCGAAGTTGGGGGCGGTCCCGGGCAAACCCGGGGCCGCCGCGGGCTCCCGGCGGGCGCCCGGCTGCGCCCCAGCCCCGCATCCGGGGCAGCCGGGTCCGGGCGCTGCCGGGCCCGGGCGCCGCCGCGCGGAGCCGCCGCCTCCCGCGGCCCGCGGCGCCCGCTCCGCACCCGCGCGGCCCCCTGCCCCCGCCGCCGGGGCGGGGGCGCCCGGCGGCGGCCGCGCGCAGCCGCGCTTACCCGGGCAGCGGGGCCTCCCGGCGCTCCTCGGGGCGCGCGATCTCCTTTGTCTTGTAGACGATGAGGAGGATGCTGATGGTGCACGCCGTCCAGCGCTTCCGCACGGAGCGCATGTCTCCCGCGGGCGCGGCCCCCGCCCTTCCCTTTGTCTGCCGGCGCGCGGCTCGCCGCGGGCCCCGCGCGCCGAAACTGCGATAATTAGAAGAAAAAAGAAGAGGAGAGCGCGGGCGGGGGGCGCCGGGCGGCGCCGGGGCTCACTTCGGCTTTCTTTGCCCCTTCCTGAGCTTCACACGAGCGGGGCTCGCGGCTCCCCCCGCGGCGGGGCACCGGGGCACCGGCCCGCCGCGGAGCCGCTGCGCTGCTGCGCTCCTCGCTGCCCGGCTCCGGTCCGGCCCCGCTGCGATCGCGGCGGCGGCGGCGGCCTAGGGGCGGTGCTGGCACCTCCCTCCCCGCGGCGGGGCGGGGTCTCGGGGCGGCGCGGCCAATGGGCGCCGCGCGGGGCGGGCCCCAGCGCCGCCGCCCCGCCCCCTCCCCCTTCCCGCCCCTTCCCGCCCCCACCGCGCCCCGCCGCGCCCGCGGGAGATGCGCGCCGCGGCGGCCCCGCCGTGCGGACCTCCCGCCCGGCTCCGGGCCCCGGCCTGCCGCATCCCAGCAAGGGGGCTGCTTCCCGCCTTCTGCCGAGACCGCATCCCTGCAGCGCGGCCCGAGCCTTTAAAGTGCATAATGCAACTTTAAGAGATACCTAATGCAACTTTAAAAAGTGATCAGAAACTGGCTCCCACCTCGCTCGGCAGCCCTTGGCCCGCCCCGGAATGACCTGGCTCTCCCGGACTGCTTTATCCTGCCTGACAGAGGTCTGCACTATAGAGCAAGCTTCAGCACCACCACCACTCCTCTCCCACGGGGAGCCAGGAAGCTTTAGTGACAAATACAGCGCGACTCCTGTGCTCTTGGCTCAGGGGACACAGCCACAGGGTGACAGAGCCTTCCCCGTGCCCATTTGGTCTGATGTGCTGGCTCCAGAACTGGTTAGTGTCAGGCATTTCACAGCAAGATGAAAGAAAATGTGGAGATAAGCAGGGATTTTTCTTGCCCAAGAGAGTATTACCTCACAGACATTAAAAGAAAAGAAAGGTTAGAGAAATTCTTGAGCATGTCAGGGCTGCTAATAGTTGCTATGCTCTAAAAATCTTTTTTATTTATTTATTTTTTAATAGGGAAGGTTTAATGCAGCCACGGTGGAGAGGAATGGAAGCTTTGCAATTCCTTCCACACCAGCCCGATCGAGCTGCGTTCTGTGTTCCTTTGTGCTGCAGCTCTGAGAACCGGGGCCCAGGAGCGACCTCCACATAGCAATGGCAGCAAGAGGAGGGAACCCCCTCTATCTGCAAGTGCAAACTTCAAATTTCACTTGGTACAATACATATGACACAGTCTCTTCTGAAAAAAAAAAGTGCATTCAATATAAAACCCTATTTTAACACCATCGTAAAAACTGCACAGCTAACACAGTAGGAAAGTTACGGCTCCATCAGTGCTATCAGCCATGTTGAATACCTGTGAAACTTGGTATTTTACTGTTTCTTGTTAGGTGTACTTACCAACAACAGATGACGAAAATGTATACAGAGGCTCCAAAATTCACTCACCTTCCGTGGTGGTTTTGCTTGGTACCACCCGTAACTCCCAACAACAGCTTGCAATGTCACTGTCAGCCATGGCACATCTTGGTTTCATGCCAGGCCATGGGCACAGTCAGAAAGCTGCGTGCCTTCGTCTTCTCCTTGCTTCACGCCCTCCCCCGAAACTGCTGCCCCAACTCCTGGCTGCCCCTGTGGACTGGCCCCCGTGGGGACCCCCTGCCTGCAGCTACCGAGAGGTGTCAGGGTGGATGGGGAAGGGTGTCACGGGTAAAAGAAATGGCTCAGCAGGGCCTTTCCTCTCTGCACGCGGGCTGCTTGCAGCTGAGCTGTCCTACACCTGCCACCACCATCCAGAGAGACCCAGCAAGCCCAGGCTGACCCGACGACCAGGGAGCCACTGCCGCCTCACCCAGGCGACTGGGCTGCCTTGTTATAAAGCTGTCCATGCAGTTTTAAATACTGTCAGCAGCACCAGCATGAGCTCCACGATCCTCTTGAGGAACCAACCTACTATTTTAACTACAAGCTCTGAACTCTCAATAGTCCAAAAGTTCTATTCAGTGATGTTATTAAAAGGTGAAACTGTCAATTTACACTCCCATACAATATGGAGGAAAACACTGCCCCCAAAGCACACATTAACAGCCAGTTCTCTCTGGCTATTTTGCTGAAAATTCGAACCATTCCTAGGCCTGTTACTCTGCTATCACAAAATCACGCTGCTGCCTCGTGAAAGGACGGTGGGATACCAGGAGGCAACCCAGCCCATGCCCCGGCACAGGGCAGGACCAGCAGCATCGCTCACCTGCCTTGTCATCTCGCCTCTTCTTAAAGACTGGTACTGTCAGCGACTCCGCCATCTGGCTTTTCCATCGGTCTGACCCTGTGGGGATTCACCCACCGCCTTTACCTTCGGTGCCTGCTGTCCTGAGCTCTGAAGCTATTCGTGTAGCGGGGTCCCTGAGGCACAGCAGCTACTTCAAAGTTGACCCAGGGCGACTCACCAGCTTGTTCAGCACTCTCCCAAAGCAGTTCTGGTCTCTCTTTCAGAAATCACCCTGCCACAGAGACCACGGTAAGGGAGACCCCTCTCACAGCTCCATCCCCTCCATCCCCTCCATTTCCCTCTATTCCCTCTCCTTATTCTCTGGCTCTCCAATGTGCTCAAGTAACAGACAGAAGCATACAGTGAATAGGTATATAGTACATACATAGCATAATTGAACCAGGTGGTGTACTTCATTTGTAAAGACAAAGTTTATTACAACCCCAAATGAGTTTACTGTATAAAGAATTTAAACATTTGTATCTAGTACTTCACCAATTCCTTTAATTACCTTTCTTTAATGTATCATCAACAGCACTTCATAACTCTAACAAGCTATCCAAATTATGCCTTGAAATGATTTCTTTTTTCTTACCCAGTCTAACGATATTTAAATAACAAATAGAGTTTATATCAAATAATATGGTTTATTTTGTATGAATTAAAGAAATGGTTCAGCTCTGAGAACCCAGAAACACGATCAGTAAATCCTATTTCACGGCAGCTGGTGATGACAGTAAAATTTCTTTCATAAAGGAGTAGTGGAGGAGCAAAAATGTGAATAATACAAATAACCATGCATTTAAGCAGTTCAAATTTCAGAGTGCTTAATTAGTTCCTACGGCAAAGAGTTCTTGAAAGGGCTGCATTTCATGCTGAAGGAAGTAGCTAGAGACTGGAAACATTTACATTTGTTAAAACATATTACCATATAAAGTCTTTCTTGCATTAAATATATTTCATGTTGTGTGTGGGTGCCCAGAAAGTGTCTTCTGACTTACTTCTGTTCTCGTTATCACTGAAGATAGAGAAACACTGGAAGTGATTGCCTGGGGAAGCTGCAAAGTTTCCATCACTGGATGTCTTTAGGAACAAGTTACATAAATCTCTCGATTCTTAACCCAAGGTGGAAAGAGAGATGATGTAGCTTCTTCAGGTACCTTCTAACTCAGTTGGGTTTTTAATGATTTTAATGTGAATCTGTTCTAATTACAGTAAAATACAGGTCTCTGGTTCTTATATACTAGCTTTTCACAGGACACTCAATGTTGTGATAATGTCACGTATTTGAACATGCTTCTCTTTCAGGAACAGGTTTGGTTAGTGCTTTATTCTTGCACTTGCTTATCACTTAACGTCTAATGCAACACGTTTAATAACATTAACTATTCTAGTTTCGTTGCACAAAAGAAAAGTTTTTTAAGTACTGCTGATACTTAGATCTGTTTTCACACAGACATCAATATCCTTCAATATTTTCATTGATGGCTCAAGCAAAGATATCAGACATCCCCATTGTTTGCTTAATGTTAATGCGCACAAAACACTAATACTTTGCAAAAGAAAAACTCTTACAGCCTGAATTTGAATATCTTCTGTGCTTCTATTTGTCATTATCCATGCACACTTTTGTTAAAATAGCTTTCTCTTTGATATGTAATCCACTTGTTATTGTAGTAGAAGCATAGTCCTGTATTATATTTTTAGCATTACTGGCATTTCAAATAGCAGCATTTCCAATACATCAGCACTATAACGCAACGGCTTTGCTATACGCAGCAGAATTAAAGATGAGGCAGTAAACTTCTTTTTTGTATAGTTATTCCACTGTATAGGACTCAAGGTTTGGGCTGGTGATGCTTAAATTTATCTTGATGTTCAGAGGCACAGAAAACAGGTCAGAATCTGTATTCAGATTGCACTCCCACTTCCCCTTTCTTTTTTTGCGACTAACATGCAATGATGACTTATTGTTTGCAATTGCCTTACAGAACAGCCACAGGATCAATAATGTGGAGACAGTCGCAATAAGCTTACACAAATCTCTCAGCAGTTTCTTTCTGTGTGTGATAGGGAGAGAACTTCTTTTTCTCTAAAAGAAATGCTACAGTAATTCCTTAGAAAGTGTTAGAACAAAATCCCAACGAAGCCATATGCTCTGTTTTACCTTCTTTTGTGCAGTCATGTAGTTATCCAGTGCAGAAGTCCCCAGATGAAGTTGCAGTGTAGCAGCAAGGAAGGATGCTTAATTTAGGGACACGCACTACTGTGGTTATTGCATTGCAGGTTTCCCTGATCCAGGCACACTTTTATATGGTAGTAAAATATAAACCAGATTAACATTTCAAGCAGAACGATCATGCAGAGAGAGGCCAACCTAAAAGAAGGCTAAAAGAGCAGACATTGTCAGTTGCCATGATTTTATCATTATTTCTGTGACAAGGGGTATTGCAAATGTCCCATAAACTTTGGTTATAAACATGCAAATTTTCTGCTAACTCAAAATGCTATCAGCTATTACGCCTTTCAGGAAGGCTAAAACCACACTGCTCTAAATCAAAATGGCTATCATATTCCTAGAGGCTGCATGCATGAAATCCAATAATGATGAGCACTACTTCCCATATTTTGTTTTCAGTGAGACTCAAGACAGTCTGCCTTCAGGGAAAATGATCATACTGTACATTTTATAATTGGGATGAACAGAAAAAATGAGGAAACAGAAATAAGGATGAGAGAACACTGGGAATAAGATAGAAAGAAAGAAAAGAAAATAGATACAGAAGAAAGATTTTGGTGGAGAGATTAAGGAGGGATTAGGAACTGGTAGAGAGGGAAACAGTTGTGTCTGGTCCAGTAAAATATATGGTAGAAAATCTGAGTCAAGAATGGGACATGAAACCACTTGCATGGAAGAGCGTGACTTATTCAGACCATGTGAAGAAGCTGATTTGTTCTAGCCAAAGAAAAACATATTTTTTAAAAGGGAGAACAGAACAGTTGCCTCCCTTGCTTAAACTGGCCTGAGCCTGTGCTCAAACCCGACTTCACTTTGCTGTTTGGATACAACTCTATTTTGGAGTCCATATCCTACCAGAACACATACTGTTGTTCAGCTAGGACTTTGCTGTTTATTTACAAGTGTCCTATTTGGTCAAATGAATAAAAGTCAAGACAATTTCTGGCTTATTTCCAACCTTGCAGTTCAGCATTGTGTAAATTACAAACACAAATAAAACGTAACTAGATCAAAGATTACATCTCCAGAAAATACTCCTCTCTCTGATCACACCAAACCTCCAGCTCCTCACTTTGTAAGAGGAACAACACATTAAACAAGGTGGTGGTTTAAGATCAGGGAAGCATTCCCAATTAAGACTGCCGGAGTTAATCAAGAAAACTTTCACTCCTGTCCAGCCCCTGAGAGACTTTCCTCATGAGTCATGAGAAATTACTGAGAGTTTAAGAGGACTGTGCATACCTTCTTAGGACACTCATTGACCTGTCCACATTGCAGGCGGCAAGGTGAAGAAGGACCACTGCCATGTATTAGCATTGGGATAGTCCTGATTTTTTGTGTTTGCAGCAAAGCCCAGGTCCAAAGTGCAGCCGCATGGCCCGGGATATCCATAACTCAGCTGCCATGAGTCTGCTCCGTTCTGAAGATGGCTTCAGACTCTTGATCCCAGCAGGGTCCCGTTATTATGTCTGATGTTGGAAAGCACCCAGGTCATCTGCCATACTTGGGTCCTACGGTGTTGCCAGGATGCCTCCCAAGACAGGCAGTGAGATCAGACATCTCCTGCCTTGTGTGCTCATTCAACACAGCCAGTTCGGGATGGACGCGGCTCTGCCTCTCTCCCCTGCTCTGCCACACTTTAGGTGAGCTCCTAGAGACCTGCAATCGCAGCAAGGTCAAGCTAGGGTTCAGCACAGCTCAAATCCTTGCTCCATATGCAGGCAGTTTCAGGAGCAACGTCAATCGTCCTTGCCTGAAGTTTTACGTCCTGTTTTGTGACAAGAGGCAGTAGGTAAACACAAGACAGGATATCTCATTCCTAATTGTAGTCAAGTCATGTTGTCAGCACAGCAGCTACCAGACTACTCTCCAGTTCTTATTGCAGATGTGAAGTTAAAGGAAGAAGCTGAAGCACACAATCATATTGGCTTTACATATATTAATATGGACCTTGCATGGTGGAATTTTTTTTTTTTCAAGTGAGTAATCACAGTTATAAAAGCAAGGAAGATGCAATATTAAACAACTTTTTCATTTATTTGAAAGGCTATACTTTAGTGTCATTTATTTATAATACTTCATAATTCACTACTGCATGCAGAGCAATATATTTTCTAAACACATTATAGTGAAAAGATAATACAGGACATTACTGCAGGAATCTTCCATGTCTGAGAACTGGAAAAAGATTTACATTTGCTCATAAGTTATATGGTACAGGGATTTGTGAGATTCCACTATATTTTAATAACTGTGAATGGTCTCTCAGTGAGAACCATCATTTTACTAATAGCTCCCAGCAGGACACCCACCTAGGCACTATAGATTCGGACATAGGGAAAGAAGCTTTTTGTCTGAATTCATGACTGCAACAGGAGCCACTCAATCTTTGGGAATCAGCTCCCATTTTTATTATTACCATTTTTAATTTTGCTTAATTTAATGGAGGTTAAATTGTATATAGATACAAACTAAAAAATTGCCTGACTTTTATTGCTTTGTGTTAAAAAAAATGCTCAAAAGAGCTTCCCACCTGCCTTCAGCTACATTTTGTTACTTATCTGTTTGACAGTAACACTTAGAGGCATTTAGTGAGATCAAGACTAGAGCTGCTTGTGAATTTTTTGACAAATTTTGTTTTCATTGGAAAACTGTAATTCAGCAACACTTTTATGGAATCTTTATAAGTTTCACAAAAGGAATCGTTCTCCATGTCCAAAATTGAATTTCTGGTCAGTGGGAAAGGTCAGACTTACCAGGAATTTAATCTGTTCTGTGCTCACCTGGCATACACAGGATTTGGGCTCAAATCCCTGCCAGAGAAGGCAGGTTCTTTGGCATCGTCAGCGCTGTCTTCATCAGCAGCTTATAGACCCTGCATGGGCAGATGAACAAGGAACCCGTCTGTGCTGTCAGCTAGGCTACCTCAGACTCATCTCTCATTTGCTCCAGATAGGAGCATGCGGGCAAACTGTGACTGCCTAATAGCTGATAGACACACTGTAAATTTGCAGCATGTTTTCTGCTGTGGTAACCTGTTTGGGAAGCCATACTCTCCACCTGTATCACTGTGATCAAATTCAGTTTTAATCACTGTTTTTAATGGCAGTTTTCCAGTTTGAGTGAAAAAAGGGAGGCTTATTCCATAGCCTAGTGCTTAAGGCAAGACAAAACCCCTGGTCTACCACATTGCAAATAAGGTCTTTAAGCACTGGACTCTTCAGGGCAAGTCATTCTCTCTAAAGGGCAATTATCTCCTTTGTCCGTAATATCCAGATGTCACGCAGGCCAGTGGGCAGATGTATGAAGCAGACCTAAGATTGAATTTCTAACTCTGTTGAAGGAAATGCTAAAATTTTGATTGACTTCTGTAGGGTAGGAGAGCACTTCAGCTCCCTTGCCTCCCAGTCCAACACTCCACTCAAAATAGGAAGCCACTAAATATAACAAGAATATATCAAGCAAGATAACTAATTTTACTAAAGTACATTGCATTAAATATTATCTCTTAGGCTAAGACGTTAAAAAATGACAAAAAGTATAAATGTATTCCAAAGAAATTGCATTAATAATCTAATCCTATTATTTGTAGTCTGCTCAAAGAAAGTATAGTGGAAAAGATTTTTTTTTCCCATATTTTATGAATCAGGAAAAGCATACAAAATTTTAACTGGTCACAGTTATAGAAGTAAGTCTTTTAGAAGCTTTTCAATGTTAAGATTTATTCATCTGAGGAAATGTAAGTACTGTATCAACTTCAGAGACTTTTTCTTTTGGCTCTTAAAAATATAATTTTCATTAAATGAAAGCCAGAGAACTTTTTATTTTTGCTGAGAATACTTTAACTTTTAGAGTTCTTTAAAGCAAATTATGTCACAAAATCAAACACAAGTATTTTTGATGGAAAGGAATAGCACAATAAATATTTTTATAGTTCAGAGGAAGGCTGTGAAAAGCAAATTTGATTTACCAAGCTTATAACACACTGTGAACTTTAACATTTAAGCTAAAGGAATGTTTGATTTTGAAATCACTGTTTTAGCCTTGCCTGAAATAATATACTGTGTTAAGAAAAGAAATATGTATACGCACATGTAAAGTGCTTTATGTTAAAAAATGTAAATATGCTCTAATTACCCAGGAAGGGACAAATATGAGTCTGAAGTGCTTAAACCAGAAAGTGCCACCTATCTGGGCAGAAATCTGACAACAGATTTTTACGTGGCTATTTTGGCCGACTGGAGAGTGGGAAAGTCTATGTTTGGGCTAGGCTGGACAAAAGCATAATATAATTAATCTAGACCCGCTCTCATAAACAGGTCATTCAAAATGATTTTGCTCAGCTGCCGCAGAATTTCTGTAATGTGGTTGTGTGCTCCCAGTGAAGGATTTCCACAGTGCAAAGCACAGATGTGCCAAGTCTAGGTCTGTGCTTCCTCTCTACCTCCTGTCCTCAAAACAAAAATTTGCCAAGGAAATGGAAGAGGAGAAACAGGAGAGCTGTGGTCAATCCTCCCCAGCAGTGACTGGAAATTGATCCGGGGCTGGGTCCCACCAGGCCGAGTGCTGGTGCCAGGCACAGAAATATTCTGTGCTCTCAGAAGGAAGGGCTTGTCGAGCCCTTTGGCAATGATAATGCACCATTTATGGTGAGTTCCAGCAGGCACTGGCTTCCCCAAAACAAATGGCTCAAAGTTTTATAGTATAATACAAAAGAATGTCTCTCAGTTTGAGTGTACTGACATTCAGTTTTTGTAAATATCTGTGATGCATTAGCCAATTTTGACCAGCTCACTGCAAATGGGCTTTAGCAGCTCCTTTCTCAGAGTCTTTCTCTGGACAGCTTAGTGCTGGATGTATCTCAGATCTAGGACTTCTCTCAGTATTTCTGTTAACATCTCCAATTATTAAGATTTGAACTGTACATCTTGCAAAATAGCATTCTTGTGGGGCTACTCTGCAATTCAGGTTGATGGTTTTCAAGAAAAAGTGTGCTTATTTCCAGGAAATGTAGTACTTTTCCAAACTGGAGGTGGAAGCAAGCTGGTGATGAATGAAGCCAGGCTTGCTGCAAGCCATCCGTGCTCCTTGCTACGTTAATTTTTCTCCCAGGTGTGTTGTTCTGTTGTATTTCCCTTTGAAATTGTATAGGGCAACCCAAAAAGTAATTTGAGGAAACGGTATCTCTCAAGAGAAAACCCTGTCGCATGTTCACAGATCTGTTCCCCCACTGGCATATCCTGCCCCACACAAATCCTTTCTTTGTCCTCAGCAGATACAGCTTTTTCCTGCATACTGCTGATACTTGGGGTTCTGCGTACAGTGTGTTTGTTTTTCTCAAATCTAGTGAATTACCTGCTATAGTGTTTATTTGTTTTGTTTTGTCTGCTTATAGCACAGGACATTTTTCTAATGATTTGCTGATTGTCCCTTGGTCACTTTCAACTTTAGATTTTACCTTGCTGAGGGCTTCCTATATGCTGAAAAATATCTTCAAACTTCTACCAAATTAATTTGATCCCTTACTGTTCAAGTGAGAGTACCTTTTTCATGAGGTGAAGCTTTTACAACCATGCTGAACAATATCGCTCAGTAGTTTTCTTTTTCGATTCTGTATTTAAGCATACTTCTCATTCTCAAATTCCATCAGGAAGATGAGAGTAGAAGTGAAAATCTTGCATTTTGAGTTGCTGTGCAGTTGTCCTTCCTTTTACCCACACTGCACATGCTCTATAGGTGCTAGCCACCAGCTAGCCAAACTCTGCAACTCAGCTTTTCTTGCCCTTTTTCCCCATGTTCCAGGCACTGCCCTGGCTTGCACTGGTTGCTGCAGCCTGTGCAGCTTCATCTTCTGGCTCTTCTCGATTCTGGCATTTACATTTCTCCATCAGGGTTTTATTATTTACGGCAATTTGAATGTGCAGTCTCTGCCTTAACGTATTATTCATTCTTACCTTCAAGTTTCTTCCTGGGCTAGTAGGTTTGGGGGGGGGGGTTGTTCATTTGTTTGTTTTCAGATGGTTTGCTCCATATTTCAACTACTATCACATCTCTAAGGTAGGACTCATTTTAAATCAAGACTGTAAGACTTCCTCCTCTGCAGTTTCACTCTTTTTGGACTTCCCTGTTAAAAACTGTCACTTTTGTATGTTTTATTTTCGTATTAAGTACAACAGTTCCCCAATTTCTGTCCCAGGCCTTGAGCGCATGTTAATTGAAGCCCCCACTTCAGTCTGTCCCCTACAAGTACCAGAAGGTTGTCACTGAGCTGGTCAGGCTGCCCGCCCTCTCCATCTGGCTGCGCCATCCCTGTGGGAACGCTCTCCCGCGAGCACCCAGGGCTCATCGCCGGCCCAGGGCAGCTCTGGCCTTCTTCATGCAGTGCCAGAAGTCCCACGGTCTCTCTGTAGCACAACTTGTGTGTTGGTGACACGTCCTTCCTCAGAGCTCCGGTCTCCGAGAGGGGAAACCACGTAAAACCAAAGCTCCTGTTGGAAGCTGTGCCTGCCGTTAGGCAGTGGCTCTTCTCTGATGTTAAACTAGTTGAAACAGGAGCAGGAGGTTCACAGCAGCAGCTGCCAAAGCAAATATCTGGGCTACTTCTGCCTTCTTCTTACTGAAAAATGGAAGACAGACAAGGAAATTCATCTCCTTGACCTTTTAAACTTGCTCTGGTTCCTCAGTGATGTCCTCAAGTGCCCAAAGAAGGTAACATGTTAGGTGTCTTTGTCACCGAGTTTCTGGTCAGTACAAACAAGGAGCTTCCTAAGAGTAGATGTTTAAGTCAGTAGTTTCTTAATTAACAGAGGTAACATCTTGCCACTTGGCATTTGACAAAGCCCAGGAAATTAAAATTTTTCCTCTTGCCATCCGTTGTGTATGTCACACTTCCATTACATGGTTTGAGAAATAAAAGAAACACTTAGCAAAAGTGAAATAAATAAAGCCACCACAGTTCCTTCTGCTTCTGTCAGTTTGAGTCTCTGTAGAGAGCTTTTGTTTTCTTCTTGAAGCAAACCGCAAGGTAGAGAAATCAGATGTGTGAAATCCTCCACATTTGAAAGCTTCAGAAATCTATGTATATTCCACTGGGAGTAGGAAAAACCGCTAGACTAATTTATTCAAAATCTAAAGAAATCTTTGATCCATGCATAAGGGATTGTTATGGGGGAAATTACAAGGTGCCCTGCGAAACTGCAGACCCATCTTTTTACAGGCCTATAAAAAAAGCTAAGTCATATGAATTTGAATATGCAAGTCAGAAACCAGTCTGTAACCACATTTCGTGTGACATAAAGACTGCATGCAAAGTTAGCGTGAGGAAGGAGCCTCGCTCTGCAAAGCCCAGGGAATATCTCCAGGGCCAGGGAGAACTGTGCTTCCCAAATGCTTTTGTTAGCAAGCAGAGGAAGAAAAGAGCTCCACCTAATTAAAAATAGATACCACAGAAAGAAAAATACAAGGGTAAATCACTGATGGAAACTAGCTGTCCCTGCAATAAATGGGACAAATATCAAAGCAGAGTGCAAGGTGTGCGGGACAAGAGGCAACAGATCATGCAATCAGTAACAGCAACAACATTAACAGCTTAGAACAAACTACAGATGAAAAAACAAAGAATCTGAGGCTGGTGGTGGTGCAGCATCAGTCGCTTGCCAGGGCTCTTTGTATATCACAAGGAGACATCCTACAATTAACTCATTTATTACAGTGGGCTAAATAACCAGGTTACTTTGGTACATTTCAAAAAAGACAGCGGTGATAAGCTATTTGAAGCAAGGCTTCCACCAGGGATCCCTCAGCCAAAAAGAGGAAATGGAGACATCAGTTTTGCAAAACATTGAAATAGTTTTGTCCTGTTCTCCTTAATTCAAAGCATATGCATTGTGTGAAGATGATGCATATGCCTGCAGATGATCTCATTTTTAAGTACTTCTGGACTCAGTCAGGAGTGCTCCGGATTTAACAGAGCCAAGACTTAAAGTTCTCTTTTTCCTGAACACATTTTGCTTTCTGGTAGTAGGCTGAGCTGTTTTACCAGTCAGCACTTCAAAATGTTTTAATATTTTAAGGCAAAATAATAGTTTTCTAGAACAGAATCCATTCAAATACTTTTTATTCCTTATAGATATAAATCAGCTTGCTACACAAAAGGCTGAGGACAAAGCATCATTTGAAAAGAGATTCTGTTTTGGGAAATAGCCTACACTAAATTATCTCTACTGTGCCAAAGTTAACTTTGGCACATGCAAAAAATTAAATCCATTCTTCTGGTAAGATTTTTACATATATTAAAGCACATATTTACTTTTGTTTTATTACTGATCAAGATCAAAATTTTATCTTAGTTTAACTATAATAGTGAATATGGTTGGAACATTACCCCAACCACTTCCGTTTTCTCCTCTTGTGTTTTAGCGTTCTCAGGGAAGAATCTTAAAGCTTTACCAGTTTAATGACAATCAGATTCATTTATATAAAGCAATGAGGGAGAAAACTATACCACCCCTCCCCTGCACATGTGCAATACCTATTAAGGAGATTTTTTTAAAAACCATTTTCTGATGACTGGCTTTATGGAAGCACTTACTTATCTCTAGGCATTGGATTTACAACATATTTATGGACATGTAGACATTTATCGGACACTATAATTAGATTTTTTTTCTCCTGACCAGTGCTTGCAAGCACGTTATATAGTCATTCCTGTCTCAGTAACAAGCATGTTCTTCTCTGCTGTTTATAGTTGAGGTATGAGCAGTAGGACAGCTACTGTCTTCTCTTGCAATTCAAAATGGTGCACAAGGCACTTCTTTGGAGAAGACTTTACCACACTTTATAGTCAGCAGAGAAAACATCAGACCAATTTCATCTTCAGTATGGGATGTCCGGTATATGAATTTCTCAGGAGCTTTGGCTAGGCTCGCAAAATAGCAAGGACATAAAGGGAGACAACCCCAAGTATGACACTGCAGTATGCAGTGGACTACATTTCCTCTATATTGCTTTAGAAATTGCATTTGTAATAATTTGCTTGTATTTTGGATAGGGTTTTTTTTAATCACACAAAGGTTGGAAGGATTTCAGACTAAAGCACCCTTTTCAGGATACTGCCTAATCCTTACAGTTATTATTTGTATACTTCTATGTTTTCTTCAGCCTCATTCTACTTTTTGGATACGTTTAAGAACAGATGGAGATGTTTTTAAAAATGTATGATTTTTTCACGATCTAAAATTACTAACAGGGTGCATATGTAGTTTTACATTTATAGAAATAAATACAGATTAAGAAGAAGTGCCAAATTTAGGAGATTTTTGGAGTCTGCTAAAAGCCATGCTCAAGGCAGTGTGTCTGAAAAGGGTAATATATCTAATGCATAGCCTAAAATAGGCAGGAGATTGAAGTCATCTCATATTATTTTCAAAGGCTGTGCTCTGGAAGGATTTAGGGACAGACAGGATTCACTCTTATGATGCAGACATGCAAACAGCTTGCTGTATTACTTACATGGAAAAGTTTTGCCAAGTTGTTGGATTCATCTAGCAAGAAGTCAAAGCACCAAAGCAGAGAGCCAGCATGAGGGAGTCTGGCTCAGCCTGCATCCGCTCCTAGCACATAATCCACAACTGGTAGGATCAGCCCATATCCAAATTGGATTTGATTTTAGTGCCGTCCCAAGCACCCGCTGATCAGTCCTGGCCACCTTGTTGAGCCATGCTGCAGAGTTTGGGCCTGGACTGAAGGCTGAAGGCTGGATAATGTGCTAAGCCTATGCTGTTGCATCTTTATTTTAGCAGAATTTCCAGCTGTGTTTCTAAGATCACCTACTTGTGTTTATCCCATCATCTAATTACAGCCTCAAAAGGCAAAAATACAAAACTACGTTGGGTGTGTTGATAGTCTTGCAATGGGATATTTACAAATCCTAACACTAGAGAGCTGAGTCGTACTTCAGCAGTTGTCAGGATCACAAAAACAGATGTAGGCTGGCAAAGCCAGGGCTCTCATCCTTCATTTTAGAAACTCTAGCAAATCACCAGTTGACAGCCCACTACAAAACTCTACTACTATTACTGAAGAGCTATGAGGCAGCAGGAAGCTGGGATCCCTGGCTTTACTGAAACCCACATCAAAGCCCACCACCCTGCATTTCATTTGAACAATTTCCATGAAAGCATGCTCTGAGAATATCTACTGTGTCAGACCCTTAAAAAAGAAAAAAAAGAAAAAAAATCAAGACAAATAGTTCACTTCCTAGTAAGAGAACAAACCATAAACCAGGAAAACATACATCTGGGTGAATTTAAGCTTTAGAGATTCCTAGTATACAGAGTCTAAATAAAATGTTTAAACATTTGAATGGTTGGACTGTGCTGCCAAAAGTAACAAAAAAATCCTTTTGTATATCTACCATACATTTTTTTCAATATATTTTTAAAGCATTTTGGCTTCTTGTTAGATTGTATATTGTTGCTTTTTATTTTTAATGTGTTAAATTGATTATTTGCCCAAATTTTTGCTTTTGTCCTACATAGACCTAATTCAGAGAATCATTTCCATAACAATTTTCTGAACAGGGATACTCTCGAGTCAAGACCAGAAACAATAGAAAATAAAAACATACTTATTGAAGAGCTGAAACCTTTGATATTCTACTCCTCCCAGTTTTCCATAATCCATAAATTAATAATTTGTAGGCTGATAGCAATGAATTGACATATAAATATATTGCAACTTTATACTAGTACACAAAAAGATTATATACACCTGCACATGATATTTTTACAGTACTCTCTGAAGTATAAAATCAGGCAAGAGAGAGCTGTCTCACTCCACTCGCCAGCTTCAGCTGTCTAATAACTGAAAAAAAGAAATTCCATTCTATTTTTCAATCACAGAATCACTGAACTGGTGAGACCTCTGGTAGATCATCTCATCCAGACAGTACTTAATTTTTGATGTTCAAAAAGAGAAGAAAAAAAAAGAAAAAAGAAAAAAAGTGCAGCAGAAACCTTTGAGGCCACTAATAAACTTGAACTTATATGTAATTCCAAATTAAGCTTTACTTCCTTTTTTGGAAAAAAAAGTTATCTATAATACCATATGTCCTGTAAATCTCTCCTTCTTTTTGGTGCTAAAAATGCTGTAAGTTGTTTCTTCCCTTCATGCTGTAAATCTGGAAGCATGTCAACGTGTATGCTGCAAATGGAACAAAAGGGTTATTTTAAACCTTAGCTGAGAATCAGAAATAAAGTTAGCAATGACATTTCGACCATGAAGTCTATTTCAGGAGTGCACTATAAAACAAAATATGAAAGTAAGTTTCTTCTTGCAGTAAAGTTAATATACTATCACTTTGTCTGGAACATGAGTAAAACAGGCCAATTGTTTTTGAATTTGCCAGGGCCTCAGTTATTCCTAGCCATTACTACAACAAACTCTCAAAGGGCAGACCTGCTAAGGATGAAATAAAATTGCTGGGACCTACTTGGCCTCTCATTTACGTGAAAATAATTCCAACTTTGCTGAAGTCTTCGGAATTATAACATGGCAAAATAGTATACTGAAGCATCAGGTGAGTGATTTGAAACACAGTCTTGGGTCCGGAAGAAAGTTTATAATAGAAGGAGGCAAACCTGCTTAGTTTGATTCAGTCTCTGGAGCCTGTCTGTTCTGGCAGGTTACCATTCTTACCATTATAAAGCTTTTCCCACGCGGCCTACACTGAATCTGAGATTGAGTCAGCCAGATCTTTAAATACCAGACCCAGACAATCTGAAAACACTTAACTTATCCAAAATACTCTCCTGTGTCTCCTCTGCCCGTTCTGGATAGGGATCCCACTCCTCTGTCTCCAGTACTATCTGGCCTCACCACTTGCACGCAGTTTGAAAATGGAAACACACAGTTATCACACAAAAACCTTCAGCACCGGGTTGTATTAACATCATACAAATACCTGTGGTGTTCTATCGCTTGCAGCTCCCTTTGAGACAAAGCAGATGCTCATCAGTTTTCGTTTTGCTCTCAGCTACAGGGAGATCTGAGGTTGGTTGAGAGTGGTCCCACTAATGAACACTTTAGAAAAACTGAGATTCATCATTATGGCTTACCAAGTTAACTGGGTATAAAGTGATATTTTTAACTTCATAAGAATCCTTTTTATATATCTTACACAATCCTCATTTTAAAAACTGCATTTATTTCCGTGACAGTAAAGCATAAAGGGATTGAGTGCAGTAAAGCATCTGTTTGAGAGCTGCAATTTGAAAGGACGCATAGTCATGACACAAGCTAATTGCTTTACTTTCATATAACAACATGCCATAAAGTTAATGCATTCCAGTTAATGCTCTCTTTACACTTTCATTGAAAGTTACTACTAAAGGAGCATATTGAACATTAAAGATATTCATGTCTGGAGCTTGGGGCCATGTAAGTTATAACAGTTAGAGCTAATCAAAAATATTTTAGGGGGAAAAGGTATTTTTAATGCAATTTCCATAAAAATCTTATTTTTCTATAGAAAATCAAAACCAAACATTTTCAGTCAAAACTTAGAAAATTCCTTTTTGGAATGTTACTGTACTGTCTGATGAGAACCTTTGGTCATTGCATTCATGTCCCACAAAATCACAATTTTCTTGCTTGGATGGTGATTTCTGCATGATGTCAGGTTCTTCTTAGCCACTGTGAGACAGCCTGAAAGTCCGTTTCTGTTATTTCATGAAAGATGTAGTCCAGATTTAAAAACAAACAAACAAACAAAAAAACAACTTGAAAAAGATAATCTACAGGAACTTTCAGTGACAGAATAACTCTCAAGTGGAATTTGTTTTTCAATGCTAGGCCAAAAATTAGAGTGTTCATTTCCTCAGCAAATAGCTAATATTTTCTGCATTAGAAAATAGTTTACATAAGTGAATCCAAGTAGCTGAAAATCCATTTTGGGGTTGAAAAATAATTTTCATTGAAAACATTCAATTATTGCAAGTTAGAGTATTGCAATCTATTATTTAGAAACAAACGCTGTCTAAAAATCACACAGAAATTAAAATTTCAAATAATCAAAATACAATTTAAGAAAATAAGGTCCGGGAAACCCAAACAAACAATGAGGCGGGGGGAGAAAAAGATACAATTATTGATTCTCCAGGTAGGAGGTTGAGTGGAAGGCCAAAAGCCCATCTTAAGAAAAATTAAACTCTAGAGAGATGAAAAAAAAAGATGGTCATTGTCTTTGTTGGACTGATAAGCGTTAATAACAAAAAGCACTTGAGGAGCTACTTACTAAAGGAAAAACAAACTCTACAGATAGAATTCTGGAACAAGAAATCAATGTGTGCAGCAACAACAAACATGCAAGCAGAGAAAAAAATGAAGGAATATAATGTCAAAGTTCTTGGAATAAATGAATGCAGAGAGACAGATGAAAAATGAAATAAAATTAATAATGTATTTGCAAAGGTAAGATGTTTTGCTCTTAGAGGAAACCGCACTGATTATGATTTCCAAAGCAGAAAAAATACTTATGGTCTAGGAGGCAGTAAACAGCTTAATGGTTTTAAGGTGGGACTAAGCTGTGAAACTAATGATGTTATGAACTAAACAACTATAATCATGCAATCAATTGTCATTTTAAAAAATGCCTCTCAAGCTCAAACTGACCATTTTATGTATAAAAATGGCAGACATTAATGCCAAGACTGGGGACTGCAGCAATGGAGAATATAATGGGGAAATGCGATGTCAGTTGTCCCAGTGAGGATGCCAGCGGTGGGACAGAAGCGCATTGTATGTCAGGGCTTGTCCCAGAATGGCACTGTCCCCACAGGGATGGATAGGTGTTCCCCATTTGTCCCAGGACAAACCTGGTCATGTAATTTTGGATAAAGACGCAGACCAACTGCATTCTCCGTTATCACAGAAAACCAGCATCCAACGATCAGCGTCAAGAAACAATTTCCAGTTCACTCTAGAGCCAGCTGGCATGTTACTGTATTCCAAAGAGAAAAATTCATGTGCTGACAGCTGTATGTTTATGTATATTAACTAAGCAGCCTGTATAGTTGGAGTAAATGCAGAAGCAAGTGAACAGTTTAATAAGAACATTGGTGCTAACTGCAGCGTGAGACTTTCATTTCTACTATTTCTGTCTGCCATTAACTTCATTATGAAGAAAGAGGCTGACAGTTACAAAACAAACATGAAATGGCTTAAAAATATATATGTATTTTATGCACTTTAAAAGGACTAGAGAACTTTTATGCTGTTCCATGCCTATATTATACCTGCCCACACTTTCTCTCATAATGAAGTTAATGTCTCTGCCATGCATTAGGGGTGAAAGAATGTAACCTTGAATAGTAAGTCAAAATTTACATTTCACTGCTATCATAACTCTAAGTGATAGCTCTACCAAAATTCCAGCAAAGATTGGTCATCACCCTGAAACTGTGTATTTAGTAATGATAACCTTAGCATCCTTCAATGGAAACAGCGTATTAGCAGCCAAATGAATACAACAGCCAAGTCAATTCACACGCTCAGCAATAATTGCACACTGGTTGGGCTATCCAAAATAATGTAACAAACTGGCAGCTGTTTTCAACTTATCTAGTCAACAACTTGTTTGGTCATCAAAAAGCTACAAATTAGAGGCAAAATTAAAGGTATATATTCTCAGTTTAAATACTAGTTCTAGGCTAACATGTAGAAATGAAAGCTGGTAATCCAAAAGGTGCTAACAGACATCTAATTGCCAGAGTGGCTAATACTACAAGTTAGAAAGAATGTATTTTCAACACATACTAAGATTATCAAAGAGCTCAATATTTCCTTATCTCTGAAATTACCCAGAAAAAAAAAGGGTGGATATATTTGGGATTTATTAAGAAAAAAGTATGAGTGTCTGGAGGGCAGCTAGGAGAAAATGTGAATTGAGAGGACTAAAAAACTCATTATGTTGAGTAATATTTAGAGAGCTAAAAACATATGAAACCAACAATGGGGAAGAGATGTAAAAAACTGTCCAGAGTAGATAGGGTCAGCTGAGCTTTATTTGTGCCATAAATGACAACATGAATGTGCAGAAAAGATTCAAATTCCTTTTCTGTTATCTTGTTTATCCAATATACATTCATCAACTATCAGACTTTATAATGAAAAATAAACTGAAGCCTACTGTTCCAATCAATACTGTATCTGCAAACACATCCAAACTGGAACTCAAACGTGCCATGACAGATCATCTGCAGAGACGCAAACAGACGGATGCTTTGAAATATTCCTCAGGTGTGACTGGCTCCTCAGCATAGTTTCATTAGCTGGGCAATTTCAAAGGAACCATGCTGACTTACAGTAGCTGTAGAGCTGGTCATGGACTTTATTTTCATACAGTCTTCTCTTGTATTTTCCTGGGGAGAAAAAAACAATGAAAATAAAATGCATAACTAAGGCCTACAACTTTCCAATAGGACAAAGATGGGAGAAAGGGAGGTAAAATTGAAAGTCCATTTTTATCAGTAAATATTTATTTCAATCTTTCCAGGTTGGCAACTCCTCCTCTGGGGCAAAAACAGGTCAGCACCAACACTGAGAGGTCAACCTGATTGCCACATTTATGGGAGTGTATCAAAGACTAACAGAAAAGACTTGATTTCAAAACTATGTAGAGAGGCAAGAAGGTTGGAAATATTGTTTCTGTTAATGAGTGGAGTTGACCATTACTTTATGGATTTACAACCTTTAAAGGACAGCAATGTACAGAAAAATGTATTTTCTTTCCTTTAGAACTGTAGTACATAAGGACTGTTACATTGATTCAGACCACTGTTCCAACATCATGCCTTTAACAGTGGCCAGCAGTGCCTGCTTAAGAAAACTGTCTAAGGCAAATACAGAGTGATACATCTCCCAGCATGCCTTCCCAGGAATCAGTGGTTTCATGACATCCTGAATCAAATTATTGTATTCAGTAGCCCCCATGGACCTATCTTCCACTAATTTGTCTATCTAATCTTTTTTGACTTCATTTATACTTTTGGCTTCTACAACCTTCTGTGGAAATTAATTCAACAGTTTAATTAAGCACACTGTGAAAAAGTATTTCCCTTTAAAAATAAGAAGCCCAGAAAAGCCTCCTGCTTGCTCATTTCAGTGGGTACCTGCCAGATTTTGTGCTAAAAGTGGTAATGACTTGTCTATATTTGCCTTCTTCCTAACATATCTGATTTTGCAGAGATCTATCAGATGCTGTTTTTGTCTTTGCTTTTGCAGGTTGAAGAGTCCTAGCCTAATCAGCCTCTTCTCCTGTAACAAGCATCCCATAGCTTCAGTTACCCTTGCTACCCTTCTATACTTTTCTACTTTGGCATTTTTGAAATGGGGTTACAAGGCCCATATATGCTATTCAAGATGTGACTGGGATAGTGAAATACTCTGTTAGGTTCTTTGTTTTTTTTCCTTATTTCTTAGCTTTTTGGACTGAGCTTTGAACTGCACACTATCTCTCCCTAACTTCTTTATGACTGGCAAAAGTGACCTTTAATTTGGAGTTCGTCACTGTCAAACTGTAGACCAACCTGCTTTTCCTTATGTTCATTCCTCGCTAACTCTGCATTTCATTTGCCATGTTATCACCTAGTCAGCTGGTACCTACTCGTAGGCAATTTTTGTTTTGACTGCTCTGAATAATTTTGAAGCAGCAGCCAGCTTTGTCAGCTCATGCTTCACCTCCTTTAAAGATCTTACATGAGTGGGCTGAAATGTCAGAGATATGTGGGACAGCCACCAGGGAACCTCCTTTTGTGAAGACTAACTGTGCATTTCCAACTTTAAAATAACTCCTGATCTGTTATTAATACATGACAAGACTACCTTTTTATCCTGTGACGGTTAGTTAGTGTCTTTGGTGCTGGATACATCAACATCTGCTTGAATATAGGAGCATTATCTGCATCATCCTTAATTGCATAATCACTGCCTGCTTCAAAAGAACACTCCTAGATTTGTAAACTATAACTTTCCCCTACAGAAAAACAAGTCAATTCTATTATATCATAATTTTACGTGTTTCAATGAATTCTTCCCCCTTTTTTTTGGTAACATTTCAACCAATTTGCCTAGTATGGAAACCAGACTTAATGATGTGCTGCTCCCTTGATCATCCTAAAGCCCTTTTTCAGGTTGGTGAATACAACTTTGTTTCTGTTCTAGTACTGAGGCCGAGCGAAGCAATACAGTTACACACTTTGGTTAATAATTCTGCAGTTTCATATTCAAGTTTCTTTAGTACTTTTGAGTGACTCTTCCCCCTCTCAGCACTGGGGATTCGTTACTGTGTATTTCACTGACTAGATCTACACCACGTTATATATTCTTCTATTGGCAGTTCAGTCTGAGACAAACCCTTAGGCTCGTTCCTTGTAGAAGTGGTTCCAGTGTGGAAACTTCCAAGGCAGATCTCTAGATTGTTCAAATATAGATGAGAATTTGAACATCTTGTCCCTTCACTCTGATGCCTCCATCCCTTCTCCTTTTAATTTATCTTCCTCTGAGTGGAGAAACATGTGGTCAGACCATGCAGCCTGGAATATCCAAGAATGCAAAGACACCTATTAGCATGATTTTGCAGAAGACAACTCACCCCAAGTTGTGTGGTCGGCCAGTTCTCCTGGTCAGTGGAAAGCTGAGGGAACATGTCCCGCGTTCCCCTAATTCCCACATTTTATAGGTTTCAAATGTTCTGTAAGGAAAGAAATATAGCCCTGCAGCTTGTGGAGGACAGGAAGGAAAATTTTGGTCCTTCTGCTTCCACCAAAGAGCAATGAAATCTTAGTGATATCTTATGTCTTCAAAAACAGGTAAGCACAGCGCTCAGCTGAGTCAACAGCAGAACAACTCACTACCCACACTGTTAACAGGCAAGCCTAAAATAAGAGAGTCCTTCAAGGTATCAGCATAGTCAGAGAGATGGAATATGCTAGTTACTTTAAAATGGACCTAAACTTGCTCCCTCATTCATCATATCTGGCTGAATCAAGCACAGACAGGCCTGAGAAGAGGGTTAAGGATCATTGCCAAAAGGACTTTATATCTGTCAAAGAGAATTGGAACAGTCTCACATTCAGCTCAGGGCTCTCTAAGCATACAAACGCAATAGTATAGTGAAAAAAAAAAAAAGAAGAGAAATGGAAATAGAAAAGGGGCAAGTCAAATAATCTGTCATGCATAAGTCTGCTCTAGAGCCTTCTATCCAATTCACGGTGCAGTCTTATCCAGCAAGGTCAATACTAAGTTCTCATTTACTACCTTCAGACCAGGACTCTTCTGCAGGTGGTGATGTTTACACTTTACTGTCCATGCAAATAAAGGCCAGAGAGCATCTGATCCTTACTCTGCACACTATATACTTGTAAACACCTTGTACAGGTCTTAATATTCTCTTCCAGCAATAAACACTAACTATTCATCTCAGTACCTGCACAACAGATTATTTATGTGCAAGAGTTCTATTAAAAATAAGCAGACAATGCTACTGTAAAAGTGCACTCCAGCAGGAATCAACAAAAAAAATTACCAGCCTGGCTGTGGACAGTGCAGAAAACTATGAAAATGCAAAATCTAGGAAGATGCGCAAACCCATAACATCAAATTAAGGATTATCCTGATTTGGGAAGAATCTAGTCCAGCAAAAAATACTTATAGTATGCTTTGCAAAATAATATCTATAACATTGATATTTCAAAACAAACTCCATTTTTTTTTGCTTCATAGCAAAATCTCTACTCCTCATTTAAGGCCATACCTGGCCTGGTTCTAGGTACCTACATGAGACACGAGAGCATCATCATTTTCCAGGAACTACCTGTTCTGCACTTTCCACTCAGCCCCATGCAGGATTTGATCCTATTTGCAGGCCAACCTTTAAGCTTTAAAGCTATATATCAACAAATATATGTACATATATGTATACATACATATATAGCTATACGTGTGTGTGTATACATACACACACATATATGTGTGTGTGGTGTATAAATATATATACACACACACATGAACTAGCTATATATAGCTATATATGATATTTGAATTTTTTGAACAAAAAAGACCCCCAAACCCCACAGCCTTTTTACATTAAACAGCTTATTTGTAATTTAAAAGGTGCTTATTAATCTTGGTAAGTGAAGCCTATTTCTTTTCCCCACACATATCTCAAAAATGGCAAAACAGATTTTTGTAAAAAGCTTCTCAAAAATAATTCACTTCAGAGATAAAAGAAAGCACGGCAAAGATGAGCCCAAACAGTATATATTCAGTATGTTAGAAACATAAAGGTTAATATTTTCAGAACTTCTAAATGACTTCAGAGCAAGAGTACCAGTAGGCTTCAGTGAGATTCCGCTTCCTAAGTTATTTCAGTGTTTTGAAAAATTACACCAAAAACTGTATGCACCTTATCTTTTTTCCCCTTCCCCCAACCCTTCCAGAACAGTTGTTTTTCTTATGTATTTCCTCATTTTTTTTCCATTCAGCATCACATTTAACCCATCTTTATCCAATTTCCTGACTAAAACATATAACACACTTTCCCACTAACTTTAACAGGTATAAGTGTACTTTGTGTCTACGGATAAAAATTGCTACTGCGTTCAGTACCAGCTTGGGTGGTTGTCTGGACCCCAGCTAGCTCCGCGTTCCCTCGTAGCAGCAAAGTTCCCTTTTGAAGCTGTAACCTGGCTTACAGTTTCCAAAACAAAGCAGGTAAGACGGGCACTACTTACGGGTTTATGATGTATGAAGGAATTGTTTAAACTAAGTAAAACATCAGGAAAACACATTCCCCCTTGTGTTAAACATTAACACCATTCACAGGCTGACGCTCATTTTTATAGTAACATAAAGATTTATTTTTTGTAAAGCACAATCTCACAACCTGTGCTCAAGCTTGATTTTGTTCTGATGCTAAAATGAGTACAGTGTAACCGCTTTCTGTCTGGTTTATTATTTCCCTGATGGTTCTCACACCTTCACAAGTTAAAAATTAAACCAGTGATTTCAAGGCTTATAGGATGCAAAGGGCTTATAACAAACTTCCATCTGTGGCAAAGATGACAAAGAAACAGAGGCAGCAGCTATAAGGGTGATCCCCTGCAGCGCTGATGTACAATGTATTTGGAAAGAAACAAGAAATACATTTTTAAAGGACTTCAAATTTAATTTCCCTTCAACCCAAATCACACTGGGATGATTTCTAGATAAAGAAATCAAAACCCACTACATTGTTTGGTTATGGGAAAAAGATTTTTGAACAAAAGCTCCTTCAATAATTCCAGTTTACTAGTCAGAAACCTGAGAAGAGTGATGATTTATGACATTATGACATTTAATATGACATTTAAAAAAACCTGGATGTCATTCCCTGCACTCTTCATTTCATGTACATTAATAAAAGTTGCACAGCTCAAAAAAATTGTGAAATGCCTTCTGAATCTTTTTTTTTTTAGTTTTTTTTTTTTTTAAAGACTAGGTCAAGATGTCTGAATAAAGCACATTATTTCCTGTCTATGTCCATCAGAATATAGTTACATCCCTACCTCTGACAGAAAATTAATTGGATAAGTAAGCTACCAGGGCTTATGGTAGTCAGTAGCTATGCTAACCGTCACTTAAGTTAGGGCCAAAACATCATAAGCCAAAGAAATAGCAAAGTTACATGCTTCCTGACAGCCTTGTTTCACTGCCTGACCAGTGGTCACAGCATACAATCTCCATCATCAGAGAAAAAATGTTGAAATAATATTATTATTGGTGAAAGAATATTATTGCTATTGCAAAGGTAAGCACTCAAAAGTTAAGACATATTGGCATTAAGTTATTTTTCCCCATTTAGTCCCCATATTTAGTCCCCACAGTGTTAGGATAGGCAAAAAAAAAAATATTATTATTATCCAATTTTTTTCCCCCATCTCATTCAGTGCACCCTGGTCTCACTGAACTACAGAGTGAATGAAGCAGAGTATTTCATGTAAGAAGGAGGCAAGACAAAGGCTGAGCTCTGGTTAAAATAACCAAAGGCTACCCTGGAAAACGAGACTTTACTGTTCTCTTTGCCGCTGCATTCCTATAAGCACAGCCTTCTTTTCTGGGTACTGCAGTCGAGGTCCTGTGGCTATGCCAATACAAAATACATCCTAATTCCCAGGGCCATGGCATGAGGCGAAGTGCTGTCCCGTGACACAAGACCACGAGCACCCTTCCTGCAGGTTCAGTGCTCAGCGCCAGCAGTGCCCAGGCACCGGTCAGGTCAGCATCGGCCAGGGACCGTTCACAGCAGGCAGCAAGAATGGGGCCACCCTTGGGTTTTTTGAGAGGGGAGAAAAAGAAGGAGGAGACCTTTGCGCTCTTAAAACAAGATTATAAACCCAATATAAACAGACTCCACTTTGCAGAGTGTCAAGCACTTATAGAAGCCATTGAAGTCACTAAAGTTGTACTTGGAATATATGAACGTGATATTGTGCTAAAAGTCTGGTCTTAGCACCTCAAACTGGGTAGCCAAATCTCGTGGCCAATGCTGACACCTCTGCAAAATGGGATTTATGGCACTCCTTCACCTCAAAGTTACTTTATGAAAACAATTAATTAACATTTAAATCATAAAGATAAATTTCGCAGCAATTTCAGGGAAGGCTATAAACGTCCACAGAGCACAGTTTGAACAGCAGGTCATTAAGCGAACCCTACGTATTATGAACGCCAAATGAAGTAGGAGACCCTGTGGAAAATACAGTATATATGCTCAATCAGCTAAATTAAGGTTCCGTAGTCAATATTCATTCTTTTATTTCCTAACTTTCAAGTAGCTCGTTCTGAAACCTCATTAATGTTCTTTTAACATTTTGTGTTTGTTTAATAAGCAAGCATACTACAAATGCACTAGTTACACTAAAGACATGCCAGCTTGAGAAAAGGCATATGATCAGCCACTTTTGTACACTATAATTGTGATTTAAATTACCTAGCTTACTGAATACTTAGTTCCAGTAAAGAGGCTTGTTTCTTTTAATTATTTCAAGACATGAGACTACATAAGCAGTAGTTACAACAGAATTCATGCATTATATGTAAATCTATACCTATTCAGCCAAGGAAACCTGAATAAGTTAAGCCTGCTTACCCACACAGTAAAATAAAATTCATTTTATTTAAACAAAGGATTTACTGACAAATTTAGTTAAATGTACTCAACAGTGCCAGAAAGCAAATGAAGGTAATAATTTGCATTAACTTAAAATGCGTTAGTTTTGGGGTGGAAAAAAAATCCCCGCAAAGCAACAGGATTTATTGTAGAGGCAGAAATACTTCTGAGATGCCTTTCATAAAATCCTTTCAAGGTACTGTTTATAAAAAGCAACAAATGTTTCCTTACTAAATCAGCCTCTGGCTTCACAGCTGAAATCCTAAGCAAATAAAAATTTTGGATCATATTGTCCCATTAAATATCAAGCAATACTTTCTACTGATGTTCTCCTTAAGTGTGATGGCATAGTCCCCTTCCTATTTTGAAAGTAGTTTTACACCTGATTCAATCATTTTCAACAACTGAATCACAGGCAAAGAGATCTCAATTGGAAAAGGTTATTGTGTCACAAAAAGGATCAAATGTAAAAAGGAAAAGTCACAATTCATAGAAAAATAGAGCACAGCCAGTTTCCAGGTCCCTTATACTAGTATAAAAATGGGATAACTGCCCTGGTCACCACAGCTACTTTAAAACATTAATTATTTTCACAGCACACTTCATACTGGTTCAAGTTCTTAGTTCTTTAATTGGGCAAAACTTATTGAAGAAAATGGGGAGTCATTTGATTAAAAAGAAAAAATTGATCAAATTCAGAATTCCCATCTTATGCCAGTCTTGACACTTCAGTTTTTTCATTCCAGAGCATATAAATACTTAAGAAAGTCTCATGAAACAGAATTTCAAAAGCCGCAGCTTTCACACTGCAATTGGTTTTATTTCAAAATATTTTTATAATTCTGTTTTACAACTTCAGTATGCATAAGAAATTTTGGATCCAATTCCATAACTTGCAGCTATTGAATTGCATCATGACATAATATCAAATATAAGTACTACTGCAATGATTACCTAAAATATATCAAATTTTCAGTAAATATTTTCTATGTAGCTTTGGGAAAGACAAGATAAAAAAACTTAGCATTATTCTATATATTGAAAGGCTTCTTTGCATGCATAATTTGACATCTGAAATAGTCTGGTTTACCTTTGATTCTTGTCCTATTCTAACTGGTTCTTTATTAGCTGAGGTCTTCAATTCTAACAGAGAGAAACATTTTTCCACTGGGCATCCTCTCCTGGTGTAATCTTCTTGAGAAACATGTAAAGGAGCTGTAATTATAAGAAAAGCATTTATATAAACAAATGTCACCTTCTCAGCCAGCACAACTCACGTCTTCCCACGTATTGACCCAAAAGAGTACTGTAAATGCTTGTAGCATTGCACAACCATTAAGAGAACAGCATAGTGAGCCAATTCCATTTTCTCAGCATTTCAGATTAATACAGCAAGCCAATTTTAATGCTGATGTGTATTGACGTATTTCCTTTAATTTCAGTAAAAATGGGTCAATTTACAGCAGCTGAAGATTAGGGCCAGAATTATTGTAACATTTAAGCAAGAATGATGCAAGCAAAAGAACCCCCGAGACTGCAAAGTGAGAGTTAAAAAGTCATTTTGGCTTAGAGCTTCAAAAGAGGCTAAGTTTTTGCTCTTCTATCTGCCATTCAAGCACCACTGACATCCTCAAACTGTAAATGTCAAAGAGTGAGCCATGGGGATCAGTCGCGTGGTCTGTCCTGTACAAGCGATGCTCCACTTCATGGCCCTCTCATCCTCTTGACACTGGGAGCTCTCACAAGCACTCTTTGAAGACAGCGCCTTTCTCCAGCTCCATGAATGCTGAACTTATGTACAGTAGGGACGTTTCAGCAATGGAGATCAAGCAAGAGCCACCCTGGAAAGACCACCAAGCTGTTAATTTAAGTGGAAGCTGTTTGTGATCTATGTACTAGAAAAGTCTCTACAGCCTGCCTTTCAAAGAACAGAGTGGGAATCACCCATTTCTATGGTGCCATTGTGGTTTGCTTGTGGTAGGCAAGAACCCTCTTTTCCACAGCACTTTCTGTTTAGAGCCCTCACCTGGGAAGTGAGATCTGGACTGAACTCACCTCTTGGCTTGGGGAGATCTATCTGTGCACTCCTGGCTCTTGGGAGAGTCCTCTAACAGTATTACTCCGGCTGACAAAATCTCTTGCTAAAACTAAGCCACGGCGCAGAAATGATTGTACCGGAGACAGAGGAGGAAGTGCAAAAATGCAATCAAAAGCATCCCTCTGGGACCTTCCACTTAGGCACAAGCTTTACATCCCAGGCTTCCTCCCCAGGACAGTTTGTTTAACTTATCCAGCTGTTAACATAAAGTGCAGGGACAAGTCTGTTGACTATTATTTGCTGGCCAGGCCATTCTCAGGTATGAGATCCAACCTTTCCAGAGATGGAAATTTAAGCTGGTTACCTGGCTTAAGCCTTAAATGCTAAGCTATCAAAAATGTGTACAGTTGTTACTGTAAGAGAAAACAGGCATCACAAATGCACTCTGAAAGAGTTCTCTCCTGTTAGAGCGCTTTGAGTCCACCCAAGTGGTCCTGTAACACTCAACTGCTTGGACTGCATGTGAAATCACACTTTGAGAGCTCTTACAATTTCAAAATGAAGTACCACCTAATAGATTTTTAACAGAAGATAATCAGGTGTCTAAGATAATTTTATACTTTGATACCTACACTCTGCCTATACATTCCACTTTAAGCAGCCAGATCTTTTCTTGGCTCTACCTCTAGTTTTTGACTCCTAGAAAAGATCTGGCTGCTTAAAAATTTTATATACCTGCGATGCAATTTTCTTATATATGAAACCCTTTGAATACATCTTTAGTCCAATTTCTGACCTCATTCTCTTATAAATGCTCCTTCCTACTTTTATTGCAATAGCAGTTTTACCCTGTTGAAGTCTATGGAGTACACAAGACTCAAAAGCAAGAGGAAGGAGGAGAATCCAGTGCTCAGGTGTAAATATCTGGAGGGCATGCCTGCTGCTAACTCTGGTCATAAAGACCACAGAAGTGCGTCATCTTTGGCTGTAGAATGGTACTTTCAAAGTTCTTCCGAGAGAAAATTGTAATAGGTTTTAAATAATTAAATAAAACCAGAATTCTGTATGAAGTGATTTGGTTATCAAGGTTGATAATACAGCAGTTTCACAAAAAAAGATGAAAAGTTCTTGGAATTCTTTTTTCAAGGTCTCAAGTAGAAAAAACAAAAAAAAAAAAACAAAAAATAGAAACTTTACAGTAGTTTATACTGAAGATTCACATATTCTACTCAGTTGTTCATTCCTTCCACCAAACCAAAAACCTCTGAAAGATCAGTCTCATGAACTAAACACGCACTGGACTGGAACAAAGGAAAGCATCACATTCCTTTATCAACTTTTTTTTTTCCCCCAAGAGGTTCAACTCAAGTTCATATTATCAGGCTGCTTTTGAAACACCATCCAAGAATTTCCTCCTCACTAAATTCCTTCTAGTATTATTTAAAAAAAAATTAAATTAACTTATATTCTTTGTGGAGCTACTCAAACCTATTTTGGCTCCAACACAACTCTCTGTGCTCAGATGTTCTTTATTTTTTCAAATGCAGTGGGAAGATTTACTTTTCCTTTAACAACATACATTTCCATCTTTACAGAATTACCTGTATAGAAGTTGACAAATAATGACAGAAATAAAGTTAATACAGTGGTTTGTGAAGGCTTTGAACCATTGAATTGAGGCTTTACTAGGAACTTTACTACTCTGCAGATGCAAAGACAAAAAACTGACATTTAAAGATTCCTCAGCATTAAATCCTATAGCTGAGAGCAACACAGAGTTGTTTTAAACTAGCCACCCTCATGTGGCTATTAAGGTTCCTCATTTATCAGGCAAAGAGACAGGACCAACTTAAGTAGAGCTGGTTGTAAACTTCTCATTAAAAAGAAGTTCTCAATCCACTGGAAAATACTGGCTCAATTTAACTACTAGTGGAGATATGTAAGCCTCCTCATCAAAAACCTGCTGATTAATGGAGAACATGCTGAGCACATGACAATATGATCCTGGGGTCAGAGCACTCCTATACTTTTTTGTTTTAAAGAAGAGATTTTACCCAAAGTCTTCACATCTTAGGTGAGTGTCCTAATCATCAAACTGCTGGTTGCATTACTCTACAGAAATGGAGCACATCAATTTTTTTGTTCAAAACTCAGATCTTTTGCACACTATTCTAGTTTTTTAAAACCCAGAAAATACCTTAGAACTGGAAAAGTGATTTTTTTTCCTCTAGTTTTTCAAGCTAATATCCTCTTTCTAAATATTTCTTATCTGTCAGCCTTTTCAGTAATGTTCAGATTACAGAAATCCCTTGACAAATACCAAAGCCAGAAGAGCATTTATTTGTTTGGAATACAACTCAGATTTCACTCTGATGAGATTTTAATTTTTTTCATTTACCATGACTGTGATTTAGAAGCACCTTTTCATTTCACAAGGATGAAATTTGCTGTATGCATTAATAAATGTATATATACACATCCTGTTTTAGGACACTTAAGTTTGTTTAGCCACTTCTGGATTTTCATTACTTTTTTTTCCAGTTTTAAGTCCATTAACCAATCAGTAAGTACATATTAACTTTGTGACAACACTACTGCTAACCGAATTGACAATCATTTAGAAAACAGCTGAAGGCCAAGCTTAATTCTGAGTATGCACTGAAATTAGTGGGATTTGAGCAGCTAAATGCATTGCTATCCCAGGACTATAACGTTGAAGAGCCAAAAGGTACATACATAAATAAATAAATAAATAAATAAATATTTCCCACCTCCCTTCCCCATCTCTTCATAAATGTGAATAAAGAATCTAGTTATTTAGCATTAGTAATTTAACCATGCCAAATGTGAAGCATATACATAAGGGTCTTGGACAGGCTCTGGAAACTATTATTTCCTTGCTGTGTCACAGCCTTCTGCATGATTTCAGAAAAAATCACTTATGCCCATATCCTCCACAGACTATTTATTCGCCTGTCACTGACTGCAAAAATCTAACATCCTTGAGAATCTCAGCTTTAGAAGAAGAATAACAAATGGAAAAGCCACCACTACAATGATGCATAGCAATGTTAAATATGTAAAAACTAAGGACTGCAAAGTGTGTAAGTGGGGGCAAAGTGATATTTATGAAGCATGTATAAATGAGTTAGAAAAGGAGATTTTTTTTTTTGTTTTTTTATACCACAAATTAACCAGTACACATTAAGATTAATATACCTCTACACTCCTGAGCTCAATTTCAAGATCAGAAAACAAGTGAAAATAATCGTATTCAACAGCATAGCAGGGCATGCTATTCCATTACTGGGAAGACACATATGGGGAACATATTCAGAAATACATATGTAAAAATATATCTATAAATCCTGAGAACAAACTTCAATCATCTAAGGAAAACCCACATTCAAGTCTAAAAAGGCCACACACAAAGTTTAGCATACATTTTCAAGCAGACACTGGCAGGAATGCTAAATGAAGCACTGGTTATTGACATTCAAGTAACAGGGTACAAACAACAAACAAAACCCATCTGCAGTTCAGAAGGAATCATCTGTAACCATCTCAGTGTATAAGGGAACCATGACAATTCATCCACTCTGCCTCAGTTTCCCCACATGATAGTCCAAACCCGCTATAAAAATCACCAGATTCTCAGACTAAGTCACTATAAGGGGCTCATTGACTCTTCTGCGAAGAGAAGAGAATGAGCTCTTCTTACGCTAACTCCTTTATCAAATTACAGTATTTGTAATTATAAAATAACTATTAATTCTATCTAAGCTCTACTTTCAGCAACCTTCTTACTGGTCAGCCTCTAGCTGCAGCTTTCACATAGTAACAAATTAAGATTAGCTTTAATCAAATCTGGCTAGGTCCATTCCCTTCTACCAAAGAGTCTGGTTAAATTTCCAGCTGAAATTTTCATCTCCAGTCAGGAGCAGTCTGCTACTCTGCTTGGTAAAATTACAGTGAGATATTTTGGATCTCCTCCAGTTGCCCCCTCTTCTCAGGAACCTCCCAGCTTCCATCATTGACCTCTTCTCTCTTTAAAGGCTCAGGGGCATTCAAACCCCTGAATGCACCCAAACCAAGCACCTCTCATTCTTTGCCCTGCCTACAGCCCCATTCCAAGAACTACCAGGCAATCCCAGTGCAGGCACGTGAAGTTAATTCAGCTGTGAACAATTCCTTGTGGTTGTGGCAAGGTTTTGCATCCCAGTATAGCAGTTTTCAAGAACTGTTACGTTCAAGGCACTGGAGTAAAGTTGTGCAGCTTCCTTTATGCAATTACAGGTGTTTCTGTAACTCCTGGGACAATTCTCTCGGAGGGAAGGGCAATTTTGCACAGTTTCACTCTCTTGAGCGAGTGTGGTAAAGTATAAAAAGTTTCCCTTCTGTGCTCTGCTGCTAGATATTCAAGGATATGCTGGAGACTCATTAGCCAGATTAATTTAGTAAACTAAACAAAGGCCCATCACCTAGCCCTGAGGCTAGCTAGCATTGACCAGCATGTGCCCACACCATTAAACTCTCTCCAAAAAGGTATCACAGGTGCCCATTAGAAGTGATCTCCTAAAATGCACTAACTCCTAATGCATACCCAGAAAGACCATGGCACAGCCCTAGCTGGGGCAGGCCCAAAAGACAGACAGACAGACAGACAGGGACTGTTTTTAACAGTTTAATAGCATAGAGGATTGAATTCTGCTGCCTGGGAGCTTTCCCTAGCACTATTTAATGTACTAGTATAGACATAGCTGCAATGACTTGGTTATCTTCATCCCTGCTACACCTCTCCAAGCAGGTCTGTCTGCTTTGGAGAGGATACACTGACTTATTTTATACTTTAAAAATCATAATGCATTACCATTTTTTAATATCAGTCAGACCATTAAATGCCCACCTGACAGCATCTAAGCCAGATTTATTCTCTGAACAGAAGTAATGCCTTAAATTCCTTTATGCTATCCCTCAAGGTCTGAAAGACTGATTAATTCTTTTATGCTTTGCAGAGGTAGAGGAGATTACAGGCCCTCCAAGAAATGCTTTTGCAGCAGTCTTCTAGGATAAAGAAGGATAGCTGTCAATAATGTTTTTTGTCTCAGTAAGTAGTTTAAAATCATTTTCTAAACAAATTAGGGAATAAAGGTCTTCAAATAAAGCCATTTTAGTCCTCCAGAGCATCTCACTCCCCAGAGTTTTAACTTTAACAGAAATAGCTGGAACTATAGCAGAACTGAAAATGAAAACATTGCCAGTATCAGCATAAAACTTACTGGTCCTCTAAAAGTTTTCTAGAAATACTATATGCCTGAGGAAAAGATTCCAGAGGCTGGAGGGGGATAGCAGAAAGGAAAGAGAAGAAGAGAGTTTATTGCTGCTTACAACATGTGTTAGCCTTAGGGGTGAAAGCAGCACTTGCGCACAGTGTCTTATGAGTACATTTTGGATATTTTTATTGCAGGCAGGTGTGCAGTGTAGGATATCTGAACTAGCTTCAAATGCCCCCCTCAGGTACCAGGCAAACCACAGCAGCTGGAGATAAGCAGGACAGAGTAGCCAACACAAAGCTGCAAGCCACAGCAGCTAGAAGGCTGCTAGAAAATACACTAATCTGTTATAATCTTGGGGGATCTCTACGCTATGCCTACATAGTGTTGCAGCCTACAACACAGACTTAGAGTATGACCATACTGCATATGTCCTGCGTCCAGGTTTTTATCTCAACAATTTCCTGCTCACAATAAGACAGGTGGAGTCCTTAGCTATGACAACTGTTTTACTGCGCCCAAAAGCACTTGTCTTAGCAGAGAGCTGGCACCTCAGAGTGATCTTGGTCTACCTGTAATGTGAAGAGGGAGTGCTGCCAATGGGTGCTTTCTGCCTGACACGGACACTAGCTGTGGGAGCACTTCTTGGGAAAGACCAGAGGGTAGCTTTGAAAAATAGCTGATGATTTCTGGGTTAGTGGCAAGTTAACCGAATGTATGGTACCTATAATTGTCTCTTCCCTAACATATTTTTAGCTACAACTCCTGTACGATGCAGTGGTGGAAAGAGGAGCTATATTCTTTTAACATATTGTACACTCTCGTAGAGTTTTACACAATCTCATTATTGTAGAATGGTGTGGATATTTTATATATTTCATGAAAATATGTTAAAACTACTTTTAGTAGCTTTGCCCTCTGATAAAGCGTCATTTGAATCCCATAAGGGAAACAAATTGATTTGTGAGAACAGAGCCAGTAATTCCTGGGCTATGCTAGGGTTTATTTTATTATCACCAAGTAAAAGCAATTGCCAACGGAGAAAAAGAGAAAGCCTATCTCAAAAATGAAGACATGTAATTCTAACTCCTATCTAACAGGACAGTATCCGTAGCCAGAAGTCAATATCTCCCAGCAACCAGAAGGGAACCCAAATACTCCTACAAGCTTGTTCTCTGGCTTTCAAGCAGTTGTCACACAGTAATCTATCCAAGAAAAACACCAGTAACCCCTAAATAACAGAGTCAATAAATACTGAACCAGAATGACAAGAATAGACTTGTTCTTACTTCACCATCCTTCATCTGCACTTCATTCAACAGTATTTCTGTAAACTCTAGCCTTATAAAAAGCTCTTACAATCCTACAGAAGGAATTGAAATAGGCTACATTTTTACATAGCCTATTTCTATGTAGACTCTTATTCTGGAGCAATAACCACCATCTGTCACAAATATAGTGCTGAGCAGAACAACACTATCCAAAGATCACAAGATAGGATTTTCACTAAGTATTTAAGCAAGAGAAACAGAATGGAAAAAAATAATCATAACCTGTCACTGAAAATAAAACAACCAATCCATGTTAAAAATCCAGATTTGAGCAGGATATAGCAAAGGTATCATTGCAAGATGTGACTATTGTAATATCAATAATAACTGCAACCTAAACCAGATATCTCTTGGCATCTGAAAGAAAAGTCCAAAAACAGGGGAAAAAAAAAACAAAAAAAAAACCACGTGGGAGAAAGCAAGCTACTACATCTGCACTAGGCTATGGGATAAATTTACTTACATAACTTGTAGCTCTAAACCTAAATAGAGGATACACTTGTGTTTATGCTTTCAGCTAATATAAATAGTAAAATTAATCCTTTTTGCATTTTCTATACCTTTTAGAGTAAATATCAGATTACAACCTCTCTGCATCTTACAAAGTCAGATACTGGGTACATGGAACACATGCTTGCTATATTAGCTTTTAGAGACTTCTGGAGGAAGGAAAACATTCTTAAATGCTTGTGTCTCTCAGAAACTTCTTAACTTCAGAACACCCCTTCTTTTTTATTTTCTTCAACTGGAAAATAAAAATTTTAATTACTTATAAAAATATATTTTACCTCTGTGGTCTGACTGCTTCCCTGTGCAGCATGGAGTTTTCACTTATCTTTGACATTGCTCAGCTACAAATCAACAAATCTCGGTCTTTTGCCATACAGGAATCAGGAATTTAAGCACTGCAAGCTCAGTAAGTTTTAGTTTGACTGTGGTTATTCCTCAAACTTAGTTAAGTTCCTCTTTCTGGTCACTGGCATTGCTATGCAGATGCCCAAAAGCTCCCCCCATTTGAGCTGGTGGAAATGGCCAACCAAAAGATTGAAGGAGCTCCCAGCCACCTCCAGCTGCACAGTCCTCCATCAGGTGAACGCAACCCCAGCCCAGGTAGCCTTACTGGGAGGTAACCTCTCCTGTGATAGACTGGTTTTCTTGGATAGCTTAGCTGCCTTTTATCGGGGATGGCTATTTCATCAGCAGAGGGCAGAAGAGCTCAGCAAAATCAGAGTATGAGATGGTGAAGTTGATACCAGTTTTATTTAGATATTCATTTGCAATAGAAAAATAATTGTGTGTAATAATATAAATCAATGACTAACAGGTTTTTTACTGTACAGCAGTGGATGAACATCCTCACTCTAAATTCTTTGATGTAAAGCATTAAGAACCAGATATTGTTTTTAGGAAGCTCATCTGTTTCCAGGATCAGGACACTCAATTTCTCAGCTCCACAGTGTAACATTTTAGTTGTCACAGATGTGTTGGGTAGTGGTTTGATTTATAACTATCATAGCCTGGGCTGCCAGAAGTCCTTAGTTATGCCAAAATACCATGTTTCGCCTGGCATTTTGCTTGTGGATAAGATTTCAGGATAACTTATTCCAGAAAAAGCACAAGTTGCTGCTAAAAGCTACATTGAACTTGGAAACGCTTTGCCAGCGTGGGACATTAATAGAGCTGCACTGGCAAAGTAGATCTGAATATTCCATCATTTCTGCAGACAAAAGAGTGAAAAAAAGTGATAATGTGAAAAGTACATTTGCTCCATATACTTTGATTTAGAACTCTTAGGTATTGTTAAAATTGGGGATCAGATTGAATTGCAAATGTTGTTAAATTTACTCCACCAGTATTACAGTATCATTATATAACAATTAATTTGCCACATTACTCCAGGCATCTTGAAATGCTGTGGAATTTTGTTTATTTTGCACAGCTTTTTTTTTTTCCTCTGGGGATTAGAAGGGAGAAGAAGAGAAGAAACTATGCTGAAAAATTGTGTTGGACAAAGGAAGCTAAGATGATTAGTTCCCATATGTATCTGACTTTTATGTAGTTAGTGATACATAGTTCTGAAATGCTGATATACTTACAATTTTGCAGAAAACATTTCTTTTTAGAAAAAGATCTTGAATGGAGCTAAATCAGTGTTTTTTTCAACTTCCATATCTCCTGGGTCTGAACAAAATTGAAGTGTCATATTTCATCAAGACAAAAATGCCAGACAATCTGAAAATGATTCGACCCTTTTTATTGTCCTTCTTTTCTTTATTTATAAGAAAATTAAGTACCTGGGAAAGATGCCAGTAAGCCTCAAAGAAGTAAGTCTACTTTCACGGGAGAAGCAATATTGCAACATAGGGCTCCTACCAATACTCTGCATGTTCCCCCCCCAACACACACTTCCTTCTGTACCAAAGAATGCTTCTACAAATATAACACTAATATGGTGGGTGAGCAGTAACAAATCTGATCACCTGAAAATTCAGTATTTCCCTTTTGACAGGATGAATCTGCAAAACAAACAAAAAACCCGCCAACGCAGGAGTCACAGAACATTCCAGATGAGTGCAGTGATCTATTTAGATATGTTTCTGACAGCAGCCAGCCTAAGATGCTTGTAGAGAAATAGGTAAGAATCTCTAAAATTACAGCATAAGCTGTTTGTAAGGCAGTTATCTTCAGTCACCTAATGGTTTATCTCCTGTATCAAAATTCCTATTATTTTCCCTACCTAATACATTTTTTAGGTCCTAATTAGCTTATAAATATGTACTTCTTGTTTGATTCTAGCTAATTTCTCAGTATCTTGTGGAAAATGATTTAATGAAATAAATTAATTATGCATCATAGAAAGAAACATTTATTTGCATAATTCTTAAAACTTCCCCATTCTGTTTCATTAGATGCCCTTTGTGCCTGCATTCTCGGAAAAGGTAAGTGGAAATTGCTGAATTAGCTTCTCTGTACAGCTCATTGTTCTGGATGACTTTCACACACTTATTCAGCTGCCCACATGTATACATTCATCCCACTGGATTTAAAGATAAAGACGAGGAGGAATGGAAGAGGGATACATTCCCTCACATTTACATCAAGGTAAGACTATGCAAACAGGTAGTTACCACTGAGAAGAAAAACCCTGTAGGTTCATAACTCACCTACTTTGCTGTTATTTATTCTTGTGCCATGTCTATGAAGTACAGTATTTTTAATACTATCACACCTAAAAAGTACAATAAGCATGTCCAAGAAGTAAACTTTGAAAAACTCCAAAAACCTAAAATCCATTTTAAAAGGGGAAAACTGTCGTGTAAATTTGGCATTAATATGGTTTTTAATAGTCTATGATATTACTACAAAACCAGCTGCTGCACGATGTGGCTTTACAGTGCAACAGCTCCTCCACAGTGACTGCAAGGAACACAGGGTGGCTTATCCCACCATCCCTGAGGAGGAAGCTACTTCCCATCTGCAACAATGCCAGCATTTATACCTGGAGGAGTTAATGCGCTCTAATTCCCCATCCCCATTTACATCACAACAACTTGATCGTATAGCCAGCCCCTCAAGTGTCTGAAGACTTTTGAATATTCGTCTGTAAGAGGCTTTGAAGCCTAAATCCTATTTCAAAATTGACTTAGTTATTTTGGAATCCTTTGGCATTCAATGAAACAAAGGCAAAAGGACTGATATAAATTATTAAGGAGAAAAAAAATCAAATACCCAATAGTTTGGCATTATACCTCGTAATGGTATTTTACAACTAAGCAGGCCACGAAAGGAGGATTTGGGAGCTTAGGGAAGGAATGACTCCTCAAATTCCATGACTCATGTTGTTCCATGCAAACACTTTATGGCTTTTTCTTTTCTAAACAGGGGATACACATGTATTATACCTAAACCTTTTAAAAACTGTAATTAAATTCACCTCTGGACATCTCAGTTTGGAATGCTAATAGGTGTATTTAACAGGTTTGGCATCTGCTCGCCCTATTTGTATTCATGCATCCTGGTTTATACACACAAATACAGGACTGAAAAGATTAAAACTAGAATAAATGTGTCCACCTAAAATCAGTATCCACATGTACTTCTCTGCATAGTACCCTCCTCTTGTCCCGCTCACTCACTATAGCAGAACCTGAGTAAATATACGGATGATGGTCTGTCACAGCAGAAAATTATTGGTAGTGATTTTGGAAGAATTACTCTAGGACAAACACTGGTGGAATAAAGCTCTTTGCCCCTATTTTTTTCTCTTAGAACTCTGTAAAACAACGTCTTAGAGAATGAATCAATCTCCTGAAGATATAAAATACTGCTACACAACAAATAACACAACAACAACAACACAATAAATATTCTTTTCTTAATGCAAGCTGTTTCTACTGTGAGGCAACTTCCTTGTCTATTAATTGGTGGGTTTATTCAAACAGTCTCATTTTCTCAGATAATGATGCAGACACAGACCAGCAAAAAAAATCAGTTTTATGTGTCATTAACATTGGGTACAGAAACTGCTCCATTCTTGCTGCAGGTGCTGATACTAAAAATGGCTGTGCCCCTCCCCAAGGGTAAGAAGAATTGTCATTCTCATAAAGTTCATCCTGAAAAGACAGTCTGAGGCAAAGGTTATCCCATCCATGAGGAGCAACTATTTGGGGCTGGGTGATTTCTGGTGTGCCAAGAAACACCCATTCTCTCAGCTAACATGGCAACTTCAACATAATGCTGAGAACTACCATATAAAAATAGAAACTTTGAATAGTTTCCTCTGCCTAATAAACATATTAGGTACACATTTTTCAATATATACCTATGCCTAAGGAGATTTTGAAATTCACTGTAGGAACTTATCAACATATCTATGATACAGAATATTTTTAAAACCCCTTACCTTCAGAAGGTGTTTGATTCCATCCTAAAATAAGAACCTATAATTGATAAACAATTTAACTGTCTTCTGGAGGTGCCTGTCGGCTACAGAGAAAACCAAGATAACTAGATCAAGCGAGTCAACTAATTTTTACATAGTTGTTAAGTGAAATGATTTTAGTCCTTAGGGATTGATATACTTTTTCCTCCTTTTACACTTGTGAACTGTCATAATCAGCACAAGACACTTATGAGAAGTAAACTAAATTTTATCCCTTTTTTGTGCAACAACAGAACTAATTAGTTATTTCCAACTAAAGTGCCAATCAGTGACATCTGTGCAGAATCACTGAAATCAATTAAAGTAATTGGCTTCTACAAGTGCAAGGGACGTGTGATTCATAACCCTTTATTTTTGGCAATACTATTCTAGAAGAAAACAAGTATGGTCTTCTTTCCACAACCTAAGATGTGATTGCATAGCCTGAAATGTTGAAACAATACTTTTGAAAGACCAGAAATAATTCACTTCTGCTACATCAATGGGACTGCTCATTTGAGCAGTTGTTTGCATGTTAATAACTGTGGTTATAATTCTTATTATCATCTCCTGTGCTAGCCTGTCACCTTAAATCTTCTTCAGACTGTCTAAATATACACACACACATAAATATTATACAAAATCAAGTAGAAGCTTAAATATACAGTGGTTGGCACATATTCATTTGAAAATCTGCCATTCTTCATTCCTAAGTTATCCTATCATACTTCTTAGGCTGAGAACCTAAGTGAAAATCTGGCAAGAGCCTGGGCCAGGAAGTTCAATGTTCCTGGTGAACCCCAAACTTGCTCTTGCTCACCTAATTTTACTAGGCAGCAGGAATGCGAAGGGATGAAAATCTGAAGCAGAAGAAACAATATTGACTGGCCAACAATACTGACTCTCGCTGCCAACAGCTCAGATGAGACACATCAAATACACAAACTTTCTGCTTCTAGAAAAGGTTTTATTTCTAGTACCTCTTTTGCCCTTTATGCCTAGGTCAAAAGCAGTGTCTCCTGACCACAGAAAATGTGAACAACTACTGAGTCTCTCCGCATGTGGGAGCTTACATAATCTTTTCCTTTAACACTATCCATGGCAATATATTGGTGGCAACTACCAACCACTCCCTGTTTTGCCAGAATGGAGCTTCACATGTTCCATCCATGTGGCTTCCTGGTGTCTTTCCACAGATTGTTATTAAAAATGCTAGAAACAAATGGGTCTTGAATTTAAAGAAGCTCCCAGCTCAGCTTCCAACAATTTGGTTAAACTTTTAAATTGCCCCAGATGCCACTTCTGAGGACGTTAAAGTTATTTTAAGAGAGGTTTCTCTTAAAAGTTTGACCGCAGAAGGGATGAAGCTGGGGAAACTGTGATGGAACTAGGTTGCCCCTAGGATTCATGGCCCTGTATTGTACCGTATAGACGTATCTAACACTTTCGCTTTTCTTCCCCCAAATGCGTAAATTGTTTTGCTATTGAGAATTGCTACTCAGTGATTGACAGACTGTTCCCAACTACATTTAAGTATCTAAATCATTATTGCACACATTAATGTGAACACATAGCTTGGATAAGATACAAATAAATGGTGCTCAAAAAGATGTAGTTCCCAGAGTATGAAGACCAATAAAATGTCTTGTGCATTGTCAAGGTTCCTTCTTCCCATAGCCTCTTAGGATTTATTATTTGCAATATTACAGTGTAAAGTGACCCAGACTTCACTGAAAGGGATGCTACATCACCGTCTAACAGAAAGGCATCCACAGATTTTCCAGTCTTAGTAAAATCAAAGCAATTTCTATGCACAACTAAATATCAGTATAAATTATACAAGAAAAGGAATATTTTTATCAGCTCTAAAAAGAGAAATGACTAATTCAAATTAATTTGAATGATTATTCATCATTTATTTTGGGGCTATGCCACTATCCCAAGAGTATCCTACCAAGTGCCATTAATTGTTTTGGGCAGGTTGTGTGTCCGAAGTACAAATTTCCTTGATTCTACTTTTCATCTTAAAATAGTGTTGTCATTTCTTTCACATTTCACTGAAAGAAAGTGTTTAATCCATTGACAAAAGTGTAATCCACTTACTTGCCACTGCTGCTACCAAGCAGCCAAATGATTATACATCTTTAATTTGACTTTGTCAAATAAAAGATATTCATTAGAGTCACTTGTCACTGTAATGCACTGAAGGCTGAATGAGAGGAGAGAGAAAATCATAAAGAAACAGACATAATGGTAAAGCACCATCACAAACATAGTACAGCAGTCATGAAAGGAAGACAAGCACGCAGAAATAAATCTGGCATCACTAAAGTGACTTGTTCAACTGCCCCACTATTTTGGGCATATGAAAAGTTTCAGTGTAAGTCATCTTGCAAAGTTTAGTTTGAACCGTGCACAACTCTTACTGCTGTGAGCTATGCAGGGAAAAGAAAGGCTGGGGAAAAAAAAAAAGGCAGACTACAGAATTCATTTGGCATTGCTTGCTATTACAGTGTATTAGCTTAGCATCATAAAGACACTACTTTTGATTTATTCTCCTATCAACTTCTAATTCATAAAAGTGCTGAAACTTATGATTTATTCTGGTAAAGGAGAAAAGTTACTTCATATCTTCAGGCAGTAAGATGGTTCTGTTATCAATAACTGCAATCACTTAGAGCAGCCAGAATATTCTGAATGTGGACTTGCCAGTGAGCAGTTCAAATAACTGAATTATCTTAAAGAGTTCTGCCTAAATCCTTAATTTTTCTTCCCAGCAAGGCATGGGATGTTTATTCAGATATTTATTTGGTTTAAGAAAAGAAGCATTTGAGTGATAAACAATGCATTCAGCTGGCCAGTTCATTACTCAGGTCATTCAAAAGAGACCAGGAAATGCAAGTAAATACCAAAACAGAATATTAGCTTAATGTATATCCTTATGATGATAGAGTTCAAAGTTCAGAGTATGTCTGCCATTATCAAATAATAGAGGCAAGAAGTGCTTTGAGATAAGGGAAATTTCCAGACATTAGATTTGTTATTCCCATTGTGTGAGAGTGTGATGGATATTTGGCAATGGCAGCATTTAGGGATGGTCTTGTTTTTTCACCGAGTATCCATCAGCCCTCTCAGCAGGGCTTTTTTTTGGAGTGAAGTACCCACTGTCTCAGTAACTTTGCATCTGCATAGTAGTATTTACTGAGAAAAGCCAGGGAATCAAAGTTGAAAGCCACTCAGCTGTATGCGGAGTTCACACTGCAAAGTGACGGCACCACTGGTCCAGATTACATCTCTCAAAACTGAGTGAGCCTCTTCTGCACTCAGCTCCATTGGAATGGTATGCAGGGCTCAAAGGACTCCAGAATGATCCTGCTGAGGCTATGATATCCATTTGCAGGAAAACAACATATATCAGCCCATTGTCTATAGTTATCCAAGGGATGCTGGAGCTTCAGGAAACTCATAACCCTTGAAAAGAGAAAATTAAATTCAAGACAAATAATGTATTACATGTATAATTTAGTAGGCAGATGAACCTCATGCCTGCCTTCCTTGTGAAGTGGTACCAGTCTCCTTCCTTGGTATTCCTTAGCTATGATAGAGAAGTGCTCTTGCAGCTTGGGAGGTGAAGCAGCGAGTATGTCCATATCCCAAGCAGCTGCACATTACTAACATTATAAATATCCCCGTGTAAATATTAAAGTACTAATAAAAACTGTTCCTAGCAACCTGCTACCAAGCTGGAGTACCTATCCAACCACACCAAGCTGCCTATAGCAGCAACCATACTGTCAGAAAATGCAGAGAACTTGCCCCTCAGTGTACTGTAGCACCCAAACATGCTTTTTGAGAGCCTGATCAGCAGAACAGGCAGCCATTAACGCTTCAAAAACATCCACACACCAGCTAAGAATGCATTATTCTTCCTCTCCTTTTCCTGAAGATATGAAATCTCCAAGAATAGTATTAGCAGCTCAGTTTCATGGCCTTATTTGTTAAAAAATACTTATGAGGCTTTCCATGAAGAGAACACAGGACTCTTCGCTTGACTAATTCCTTTTCAGGCTGATTTTATGGTCATTGTCACCCATGAGCAAAATCCTTCCATTTCACTGAAAAACAGCAATTGTATGATGTCATCTTCTGTCCCAGCACGCAATGTGGTAGGCTAAATTCAATCTGAAGAGCATGTGTTGCTTTTGTCGGTGGTATTTATTCACTGAGTTCTTAAATGTATCTATCATCTATGCTTTGAGGGCATGCATAAAATAAAAACAAGAATACATGATATGCCTGCCATGAGAACTGGCTGAGGCAAGAGTGATTAATATAAGCTATTATTATTACTGCTTTCCTGGATGCTTTAAGCAAAAGATCTGTGAAACTAGTGCAGTAGTCCACTGAGAAACCACAATGGAATCTGTGAGCAATGGACAAAGCAAAATATGCAGAGACATTTCCCACAGCGAACATTTTTAAACATTTTGTTTGAAATTGCTACACTGCATAAACCAGGCTTATAAAAATAAATATATGGTGATGGATACTCTACAAACATATCCCAGGGGCCTCTTCAATTCCAAGTTCATTTAAAGGAGCATCACAAAAATGCACTATAATCCCAATTTAAAAAATGGAATTAAGTGTAAACATAATAATGGGGAAGATTCACTGATGCAACCCAGCTGTTTTTGCTGCTCTGGTTATGCAAAACAGCCATAATGTATATGAACTGGGGGTGATGGTTGCTTTGAATTATGACAGGAGCACAGAGAAGCCAGAACACACAATTAAGTTTGGACTTTTGATTATAAGTGGATTCAATTCCATGAAGTATAATCAGTATAGCTTCTTAATAATAGATCACAGATAGAGTTATCTTTGTTAAAGAGGGTGAATATCATTAATTCTTCTTGAGAAGTGAAGGAAATGGAATACAGAAAATTAAGTGATTTGCCAAAAGAAATGCTCTGGGTCAGTTAGAGGCATCTAGACTTCCAGTCCAGAGTCCCAACGATAGAAACCTGCTGACTCTTGCACAGATATATCAAATCCTATATCCAACATCCCAAGTCTTCTCAGTGTTTACTCAGCATATTTACATTTCACTGAATCATATCTGGTGCAAAAGAAAAAGATCAGAACATGAGCACTGCCCAAAATCAAGGTCCCCAAAACAAACAATTGCATTACAAGACTCAGGAGCAGCAAAAGAAAAAAACCTTTATAATCAGGGTTAAACATGTACTACTAAACATGTAGTTTCCTGGCTTTCGATTATAGCTAATATTAAACAATAAAAATACATTGTCCCTAACTGGGAAAGACAGACAAAGACAGTACATGAAGACAGGAGAAGGATGTAGCCTGGGTAAGGAAGCTGAATAGGACTCATTTTATTTTGTGTAAATGCAGTAATACTGAGTCCCCAGCAAATAACTTTTACTGTGTTTTTTTACTAGTTCCAGGAAGCCAAGGGGTCAGAACGCTGAAGGCCTCACTGATGCCACAGGACTGTTCACACTTGGCCTTGACCAGCAAGAATAAATCTGAGAATCCTGATTTTATCGTGGGAGGTGATGGTGGAAAGGAGAGAACAATATACTGCCTAAGGATGTGGGAAAGGAAGTCCATGAGGAAATTTGCCCATTGATTTATGAGTCTATAGCATGATATGAGCATTTTGCTTTCAAAAAGACTTATCTGAAATGTATAAATAGTGTGGGTGTTTCTACATACGTATGTATGTACAGCTGCATTTAGTGAAGTATTACAGATCACGTTGTTTTCCAAGTTCTAATATGATCCAGAAACTACTTCACTATTCACTTACCTACCCCTGGAATAACACGTAATCTGACTCAATATGGATGTATGTGACGCTACCCCCAGCTATCACTGGAATAACACACAAGTCAGAACAGTAAGTACCGTGTAATAACATAATTAAGATAGTACAACTGAGCATAAATTCTAGTGGGAGCATCAGCTGCATTAAAAGCACAAGTTTCCATGTTGCTTAAAGGACCTCAGCAACATGAAAGAGAAACTTTCAAGCAACATGTATAACCTGAGTGTATTTCCAGTGATATCTGTTTTCTTTAAGGGGGTCCAGTGAACGAAAATGTAGCTCTCAGCCAAAGTTACTCTAAATGGAGTAATTATCCTATGGAATTTGGCCTCTGTCCTTCAACAAACTGACCAAGGCAAATCAAACCTGATGTTCAGTGAATATTGTCCTGGCCTCATGTCAACTATCATTAGCTGCTTCAATTGACATTGTAAAATCACTCAGGTCTTATTTTGTGTTTTAAAGATGTGACACTGGTGATCAACACATTGTTTCCAATTTCAGTGTGTGCCAGTCTGTGGTATGCACTGATTTCAGAGTATAGAAAAATAAATCAAGATGTTTGTATATCTCTTCAATAATACAAAGTAAGAAATATAAAATGAATAGAGAGAGATAGATCTAGTCCACAGTGAAATCACATAATCTATTTTACAGTGAACTGGAGCTCACAGAAGTACTGAGACGAACCATTCTATTCTCTGCTCACCTTAGTGACTACTTGACTTCTTGAAATACATTTTCAGACCTTTTCTTCTGACTGCTTTGTGAAAATATTCTTGTGATGGTATTTGACAGCTAAGACTACATGGCTCGGGAAATCCTACTTCCTCTGTGATGGAAAAAGGCAGGAGGTCTTCTACAGTCATTTCTACTGCACAGTAATTTAGAAGCTGTAGTTTAGAAGATTTTGAAGACAATTTTTTCCTAATGCCATGTGTCAGAACATTAAGAAACAGTACTGAAAAGAGTTCAGAGACTGTACATGTGAAAGAAAAAAAAAATTCGCTGCTTGGAGGAAAAAGGACAGTTTCAGAGGCCCATAAACTGATCTAATTACTCACTGCACTCAGAACAGGAAACAATGTAAGCTCTTCAGCAGTGCTGCCTGAATGATCTTCTGTAACAAGAAGAAATCTTGGAAAAGAGAATGTATTTTAGTGTGAAGTCTGAATTTGATGCCTCCAGAGATCTGCTTTCTTTTTGAAGTGCAGTATATGGCAGAGATGATGGGTTAATATTTTGTCTCCTTGGCTAGTAGGAACTGAGCAGTATTTACAGTTATTACTGAAAAAATATCAAACGAGCCATTTTGTCAGTATTTCATTAAGCCCAGAATAGAAGGGTAATGACAACTTCTGTACGATGGACTTTACCAGTTCCCTTTACTGGGATCCCTGTGTGTCCCCTTCCTAGCCAGCCTAATTGTCTTCATCACTGATGTGGACCTCAACTTGCACAGCACAACAGGAACCTTCAAAACACAGCCAGTCAGCAAAGTCTCTCCTTTCTTCTCCCACTGCCCAGTGAGTAACTCAAATTTCATAACAATATGCCAACAGCAGGAGAAAGTGTGACATTTCTACTCTTCTTTCATCCCCTAAGGACTGAGGAAGTGCTAAATCTAACTGTTCCCTAAGTTGCAACACACCACCGGTAGTGCTGTGCAGGCTAGATGCAGAGCTTCTGAAGAATTAAAGGAGGAGCAAAAGCGTTGTCTTCCAAAGCAACCTGTGACTGAAGACCATAGCACTAACGTCATGCTTTTCTTTTTTTAAGAAATCTGCAGGACTGCCATGATAGGAGCAGCAAACTAGCAGGACAATTTTACAGATGTCAGTGCATTTAGTATGCCAGCTGGCATCCAACTCTGCCAAAGGAGTTTTATCGCAGTATCACCTTCCTATATATCATGTTGACATAGGAAATCTCTGATGTCTGTGGAACTGAAAACAGATTTCCTCCCTAACACCTTTAGTATGATGGTATGCTAAGCAGGATAAATATTTGGAAGACTCATAAAATAATTATTTCCCCTATATATTTCTAGGGTATCACCTCAATGCCATGCTTTTTGCATGGTATTCATGTGCCATTAACATGCAAAGGCTAAGTACAAATTCTGAGGCTATTTGCCATGCAGCCTCTATTCATCATGCAATCCTTTAGTACATAACAGAGAGGTCACCATTTATGAACAGCATTGGAGAAGTTGATGATTAACAGAAACATATACTAGGCCATGATTTCTCTTTCTAATGAATCAAACTGAGTGCTTGAAATTGCATCTAATTTGATTCTCTCTTGCTCTTTATTACATTCCGCACACATCCTCCAAAAATAGATGCTAATTATCAGAAAAAAATAAATAATGTACAAGCAATTTTTGTTCATAATTAATAGAAGGATTATTTTCATTATTCACAAATTCACAAATAGTGCTCTCTGGACATATACAAAATTCATCGGAAACATAGATACATATTTAAAGGTATTAAAAATATAGGTCAGACACAGTCTACAGTTCTCATCAGTTATTCCTACAGAGGCCATTTCTGTAAATTCTGAATTCATTTCCCAGGTAACACAGAAGCATGTAGTTAACAAAAGAGATTTCACATTTTACCTGCATTGGTTTCCATCTAAAAAGCATGGCACAAGTCTTTGTACGTGAGCTATGGAAAAGATCAGTCATGTCAGAGAAAAGAGATGCAGTTAGCATGCAGAAGTTATCCAGAGTGAGCTATCACAGGTGTTAAACTTCTGACAGCAAATGTATTATTAATGCCCCCCTCCCCTTTTAGCATGGGCTTGTGAGTTGACAGCAATAGACTCATTCTAAGCTAAAACCAAGCACACAGCATCTAAAGCCAACAGTAATTCTTTTTAGTTAGATTTTTAAAACAAGCCCGTTGTTAGGTTGACTTTCCAAGATAAGACTGTCTCTTAAAAAGTGGGGAAGAAGGTGTTTCAGGAGCTTTCTTTATAATCCTTATAGAAAAAGGCTTATTTATTTAAAATTAAATACTACAAGTTGCTACTGTGTATTGTGGGATCTATCTTCTTCTTGCGTTCCACTAACCGGCAGTCACAGCAAGAGAAATCCAGAGCCCTTCCTTGAAGATGGAATTTTAAGAAACACAAAAACTTGACAATATGCACAGAGATAGGTGAAACAAAAGAATTTCAAAATATTTAGAAAGAAGGGCTTGCCACAGTCATAAATGGTACAAATATGAAGGAAGAAAAGGAAGCAGAGTGAAGAGTGCCTTGCTGAGATCCACCACGCTGGTGGCGGCAGCACCGCTTGCAGGAGCACTCTCGGTGGCAGCAGCGCAGTGACGGAGAACATAATTAGACCAGAAGTCTGAGTTATCGTTTCACAGACTAAAAAGCCAGAGGTACCTTTTGTGATCACCTTGTCTGACTTCTAGTTCAACACAAGCAACAGACCATCTGCGAATCAATCCCTGCTGCACAACTGCTAATAACCTAATGTTCATTAAAAAAAAAAAAAGAGACAGAGAGAAGATGTAAAGTCTTTGGTATATGGATTCATAAGCTTTTAAAATAAGACAATGTTTATCATTTTAATTTGGATTGCTTTACATTTCAGCAATTATACCTTATTATAGCCTTTCCTACTATACTGAAGAGTCCCTCTTTGCCACTTTTATGTCAGTTAATAAAATATCTATAGTCTGCAATCAGGTTCACTCCTCAAATTTGCTAAGATAAGCAGATGGAAGTTATTTAGTTCCTTTGTGCACTATCAAGATGATCAAGACCTTGAGGGATTTGTGTGCACCAGAATTGGGTATATTACTCCAAATTGGGTATATTACTCTGTCCTGTTACCCAAGATTGACGTTGATATAGCTAAAGAGCGCACTAGTCGCTTCTGATCATAATGTTGTATCAAGACCTCACATGTATCTGATTATCCTTTTGTCCTTCAAATCTCTTTCAGGAACACTTCATACCTACTTAGAATCCCACACTTTAAGTCAACAGAGACTACGTACTTTACTTCCAAATGTGTAACTTTGAATATTGACACAAAAATGGATATGGTTTGCTTGTGTTCAGATTACCACGTAATCCAGATCAGTTTATTCTCATTATTTAAATTTTCTCTCAGTAGTTTTGTGTGCTGGGATAACTTTAATTATAATGATTTTCTGTTTTCTTTCAAGTCACTGATAAAAATGCTAAATAGTGTAGGAGCAAGAACAAATCTGTATGAAACAAACCCACTTGACAGTCATTGCTTGTTTATATTTACATTTTGAAATCTAGCAGATTTCAGTCCATTTATGAAATTGCACTTATTCAGTGCCTATAAAACTGCTACTTCAGGCTGGCCTTCTAGAAGTCTAAGATTATTATTTCATCTATTTTCTTTGTTAACTAAGTCTTCAAGATATAAAGATAATCAAGTTAATAAGATATAAAGCTAACACAAAGATCTCTGTTTTTCATAAAACCGCATTAATGAGCACTAACTGGATTGCTTTGTTGTTAATGCTCTATGAGTTGAGTTCCATATCAGTTACTTCAGTGTTTTGATGAAAGTTGATGTTATGCTAACAAGTCTACAATCTACTGTTTTTGTTTAATGTTTTTCCTGTCCTCTGAGACTACTCCAGTTTTCCATGATTTATTAACAATCCAGCTACGCAGCTCTTTTTACACTCTCAAAAGCTTCCTTACAAGCTGCTGTTTAACATCCATCTCAGCTCTTGTTGCAAGAAAGCATTGCATTAGCTACTCTTCATGCACAACAAAAATATTGTTAGGTCTACCTTTTCCTCAGCAGTTTCTCAAGAGCAGCTTTAGGGGACCTTTTGTTTCTATATACTCCAATACCATCTTGTGAAATTTTGTTTCCTTTATCAATTTACCCAAGTTTTTGCCTTCTAATTTATATTCATGAACAACAATCTCCTTTTTATTTCAGGTGTAATATGTCTCTTTTATTTTTTAGAAATGGTTTCACTTGTCTCTGTCAGTTTATGTTCTTAAACCAGTGCAGCATTCTCCAAAACTGTGGGTTTTGAACATCTACTGAAAGATCCTTAAGCAGTTCCCATATGTCTTGCTTATATTTTTCTCAGAGCTCATTTGGCTCATCATTGCTTTTGGACTTGTGAAACTAGTCCTTTTAGAATTCAAAATATGCAAATACTTACAGCTTAATTCCCCATCTTTATAATAAATATAAACAAGTCATGTCAACTTGTAAATAACCTACTGCTAAAATTTATTCTTGCCACCAGTTTCTTTTACATGACAAAAAGTTTAATATTGAATTTCCCCATACTGGATGCAACATTTCTTGGATGAAAAATTGCCATATCTTGTCCAGAATATATACATATTTTATACATATATTTATTGGTATGTGTGCCTATTTTGAAATATTGATGTTACAATATTAGCAACATGAAACCTCTAGCCTGTCTATCTCAGACTGAATTCCTCCATAAAAATATAATTTTTCTCCTCAGAACATTTTAAATAGGTTCTTAAGCAACTAGTCATTCTGTCTTTAGTATGATATGGTGGTCTCTGGCAGAAAAGAAACGAATAGCCTGTCCTTCACATTAGCTATTGAGGTATTAACCCATATGCATTCAAGATCTTTTCCATCCAAGTTGCCAGTGATTCAGAAAAAAGAAAATGCTGTTTTTTACACTGAGTGCTGTTCCCTCTCACCTCTTGAGAAGAAGGTTGTTTTCATAAAAAGAAAAAAAAAGAATGAAAAAGAGAAGAATATAAAATGAATTCTAACAATAACTGTATATACTGGGCACTCTGAAGAAACTGTAGAAACAGATTAAATTTCAAAGTTTGTCCGTTCTTCCCTAAGCTCAAGATATTTGTAATTTTATATACATGTCAATGGCATCTATACCTTCATTATTCTCAATAATAGAAGTTAGAGAAAAATTACTTGTTAGCTGCACTTAATTCTACCAAAGGAAGGCACCTTTCCTAGTAGATAAATAGCTGTAACTTTTATGTTATTCATACATTTAATATACTGCATTTTAATAAGTAACTCAACCAGTAGGGTAAAACAACACAAACAAACTAGAAATAACACCAAATATTTAGTCAAGGACAAAGAACATCAAGGAAAGCACCAGTAATAGTCATGACTGTTTACTCTGGTCCCCTGCTGTGCTGTGCTGAGACTGAGCACTCTGTATAAAAGAAATGAATACTTTTTCTCTCCAAAAGATAACTTGAAATGCAGGCAGATTACTTCCGTCAGCAACTGGTTGCTCCCTGAGATAGTAAGGCTAGGACTATTACTCTCACTGGAACCCACATAAAGAAATACTATCATTTATAAGTATGTATCTGATCGTGAACTACAGCTAGGCAAAGTGTGAAGAAATCTATATTAATATTCATGTGTATGTAAGAATGAAATTGTATTCATCCATATTCATGACTAGAACAAGGCAAATAATGAATAAAGTTTTTTTTTAAATATAAGTTGAGTAGATTATGTAAGATGTTTACAAATAATTTATTGGCTCTAAATCAGACAATACATACGTGACAGTATTTTAAGCATTCATTTCTTCAGCAAGTACTTGCGGCCCACAGATTAGTGCTATCACATTATTTTCTGTGGCAGCTCTGAAATGGCAAAGGAGTGTCTGGGTTACTCTGGTCACAGCCACACTTTCATATTTCTATATCCCAGTTGACAGACCTGGCTGGAACATGCAAGTATCTCACTACCATTGACCCCAGCCACCCACTGCTGTGAAGTCCTCTAAAGTTCACGACTGCTGCGGTAGCTCTGCACCTTGTTTTGCCTGGCTGCCAGCAAAGGGTATAATCAACTCAAGGGAGGCTGCGCTAGTGCCTTCCTGAGCACCACCAAATGAATAAAGGATGAGATAACTAAGATGATGCTACAGCTTGCTCGCACTTGTAATCATGAATAATCAGTCACACAGATACAGCACAAACAGCTTTATGACTTTCTCACACACATGTACACAATTATTTTGCTTCTTAGCCAAAGCTGAGGATGTGTTTTTAAGCATATTTTATCTGGACAGAAAAGGTATACATTTAACATTTTTAAGTACAGTGATAGAAACTCTTAAAATAAGAAATTATTCAGAGCTCAGACAAACCCTGTTGCTGTCTGTCTTTTTATAGACACAGGAGAAAGATAGAACACAAAAGGAGGGTGCTGGCCAATTTGAGCCTAGGAAGATATTATTGTGAAAGAAATAAATGATGCATTAAGTTCAGCTGTCATTGCACAAACAACATGAACAAACCGTAAGACAGAGCTATTATAAATGCTTCCAGTAATGCTTTGAATAACAACTGTGAAGGCACAAAGAAATGTGCGTGTGTATGTATATATACATATATATATATATATATATATATTTTCTTCTTCTTACAGGGAGGTTGTTTATTCTTTTTCTTACATGGTGGACTGAATAGAAGAAAATAGAGGTAGACACATATGAAAGTTACATTTCCATTTTGACTGATCTCTTTCATTTTCTGAAAATCTTTATTCAGTGTGAAAGAGGATACAATGGGCAAGGGAAAACCCATGAGCCATATCCTGCTCAGCATACTCTTTCAAGTAGTTATAGCACCGTTGTAACTACAGACTTGATCCAGAGTCCATCAGACTGAGCAAGTGGGATTTATCCAAGAAAATAAAAATCACAAAACAAGGTAACAACCTGCACTAAAATTGCAATACAGTGCTGGCTTATTATTATTCTTCGACAGCATCCAGATTTGGGCAGTGGAGAAGCAGCTTTACAGCACAAAATACCACTGATCTGAAAAGCCTTTTGGATGAGATGCGAAAGAGAAATACTAAATATCTATAGCCAATACTGTTTCAGTGGCAATTTTTCTGTATAGGGGTGTCATCACTACAGTCCTTCACACATTTTAGTTTGGATACTCACATTGTGACTAAATTCCATGCCTTTATTTTCAGTTGTGCACAGCACTTTAAACTTCTGGCTCTGAACTGTCATGAAATACTTGATGAATGTTTTTATATAGCTGTTGCATTGCTTATCAGAAGTTGCTGTAGTGCAATGGTGGGCAAGGTGATTTACTGCCAGATATCTTCTGGGGTAAAAGGCCATATATAGTGGGTGGCTAGAATTCTGCTTTCGCTTGTCTGTGCCACGTGAGATACCGAAGTGTTTGCTGTCAGATAAACACCAAATGAATTGTTTCTAAGCCTTTCTGACTCTGCAGTGCTAGATGGCTTTGGAAAGTACTACAGCATATATATCTAACTTCAGTTGTTCAAACGAGACTTTTGAAGCACAAAATATGTATATTACTGCTTAGTGCTGTCCTCTCTGTGACCAGGTGTTTATTACTTTCCCCGGCTACCACCAATTTTCAGTACAGTGATTAGCTCATATCTATTCAGCATACCATACATACTGCAAGACATTGAAGAAAAAGTAAAATGTCTCAGCAGTGTTGGAAGAAACTTTTTTGATAGGTCTTGGTGCATGCTTCTCAGAATTACTGTGCTATGGGAGATGTTGATTTATGTTCTGGTTTTGAAAAAATTTTTTTTTTGCAGAGTATTGTAATTTTCCATAGAATAAAATTCCAGTACTCTCCAACTTTATTTATAATTGAGTTGCAAGGTAGTGAAGCATGCAGGCAAAAAGGTAGTTCTCAAAATACAGAGAATTCAACAGCTGAAAACCAATACCTGGAACTCTCCCTGGAAAACTGCAGGAATTAGACTCCAGAGTGCTCGTGCTGAGTACCTACAAGAGCACACCCCTACCGACAGGCAGGCCACTGTCTCTCTCAGCAGCTACAGTCTCCAAGATCATAAAGATGGCCTTTAGTTAGAAATCTTTATGACAGCAAAAGGGTAGCAACCTATATATGACACATGGATAGCAAAAAGCCATTTTGGTCACTGAGGCTATTTGTTTGTCTGAAAACAACAGGGAGACTGACAGGTTGGGAATGCAAGGGACATGTAGCAAGTACATATCATCAGTTAAGAAGCCAATATAATTACTACCATACCTTTAGTTCCTTTATTCACCTCAGTCTTCTCCCTTACTGAGCTTCCACCAAAGAACTTTTCCCTGATCTTCCAGTCACTGTTCAGTTCTGGAAGAGACCCAAGCAGACATTTGATATTAACCCATCACCTCAAGGACTTCTAGCTTTTGGAATAGGTTATGCTCAACCCAAACTCAGCCCTGGCTTTAGAAGAAAAAGGCTTATGGCTATTTTTCCATAACAGTTCCTCCCAAACCTAAACAATTCATAGAGACAATGAAACTTTCTTTGTTTAAGTCAAAGTCTGATCTGAAGATACCCAAACATTTTTTTAACACAGAGCAGGAAACCCTTAGTGAATACATGAATGGGGGCATATTTATCAATGTTGTCATCCCGACACTGTCTACCTTATCCTACTGGGCCTACATCTGCCACATCTATATTGGGTCAAATTATGTCTACTGAGTATGAGATCAATACAAGCATCTTAAACAAGCAGTCCATCATACCTACCAGACGCAAGCATCATTGTTTTTTTGTTATTTGATTTTTTTTAATATCACAAAATTTTAATGTCTTCTGTATATTTTGACTACTGATGTTTCAATCTTTGTTTTTACTCTTATCTCTTACTTTGGATATAACATGTATTTTAGACTTCACAACTGATAACCTTTTCTGTCAAAGCCATTGCTTCTACCATTACTTATGACTTTCACAACAGCTATTTGAAATAAAACAGACAAAATGGGTACCAGCTAGTGTGAATGAATATTGCAAGGTTTACTTTTCCCATTCGTTTGACTTTCATTATTGTGAATGTTTCCACTTGCAGCACAAAGAAGTCTCATTAAGGAGATGTGGTTATATGTGATTAAAATCATGTTAGAAAGCCAGAAATAAATAGTAGTATAATGTGGATGAACAGATTGCCTCAAATGCCAAGTAAGTGCTACTGAACGTTTTTACTGGCTTGTGGCATAAAAGGAGTTAATTAATTTATCACCACAACAGACTAGAAGAAAACCCTTGTGTTAATTGGCTTCTTGGATGAGAATTAACGACTCATTAGTCTTAACCATATCAGCCTACTAACACTATTTTATGTCCAATGAGATAACTACAAGTAGCATTACGGGGCATACAACTTACCACACACAAAAATGCTTTCACTCCCTTTTAACTCTGCTAAATACACGCTGCTACTGCTGTGCTTAGGAAGCAAGACTAACACTGTGAATGAGACGAAAATACACACCATACAGTGCATTTATTGCTTCTGCTCCCATCTGTCACTGACCTTTACCCGTATCACCCTAAATATAATCAGGATTTTGTCTAAGCACCAGGTATGATGGGTTCTAATGCTGATGTTTCTGAGCAAGGAATTTCATAGACATTGCAAGGCAAGGTTCAAGGAAAAGAAAGTAAAAATATTGGAAAACATTATTCCCTTTTTCATTCTTTTTTAGTTATTTATAATGGGCTCTTCACTGGATTAAGACAACTTTACCTGAACAGTGATTTCACTGTCACTTCTGAAAAAAAATGGAGATTATTTTATGCCAATTGTTTGGAATGGTATCCAGCTCAGCTAATCCAGACACTTATTTTGGGCACCTTTTACTGAAATTTTAGGCTCTTAGCCCAGAGGAGGAGGGCTAAAGAGAGGAGAAGAGCAACCTGATCCACTGACACAACCACCAAAATGTCTTGTTCAGCCAATGAAGTGAGCTGGAAGCACTGGAACACCCACAGAAGGTCATCCAATCCACTTAAACCACACATCTACTCCAGTGACGGCACGAAACAGTCCAGGTCACTGGAATTAACCTTTCCCAGTCAGACTGCAGGGAACCACTGGGAAATACTCGGTGCCACTTGACTGGGCATCCAGTCCACCCTTCTCAGTGGTCTTCTGCATCTCCTTTAAGTGGCTGATAGGATGGACAGGGCATAATAATGGGTAATCTCCATCTCTTCCACTGCAGTCTAGCAGAGGGCTCTGTCTGGAACTGGAATGTCACAGTGCTGAGCCCTGTCCAAGGGACTGAAGCCACATGTCCCATGCTACAGGGAACAGCCTGAGTCATCAGGCTGGGAGGTATTTGGACTGAACATGTCCTCTTCATCCTTAGCCAGTTGCGTGGTCAAAAAGGTAAAGTTATGGGATTCTAAACAAGGAGACAGGAGAAGGCTTGGCTTAACCACAGTGTTGGCAGTGCTCAGCTGCAGGGAGGCAGAGCTGGGCTTCCAGCTCCAGCTCTCTGGAACATGTACGGTTCATTAGCCTTCACACTGAATAAAAATGAAAAAAGTTTGAGAAACAGGAACGAAAATCCTTTCTGTTAATGTCCCAGGACAGAGTCAAGATTTTCCTGATTTATCTCTTTCTCGTCCCCTAACACTTGCATTTCTGGCAGCACAGCTTCCAGAAGCTGAAAGGGAATATCTATCCCATGGCCTGCTTCTTTGGGGCAATGGATGTGAGCTTAATCTCCTTCAGGCTAGGCAGAAATTTTAACCAAGATCATCTGCTTTATATGCCCGCACCATACAATGTAACATATTTTATGGATCCACTGCTTGGTCTCATGGTAACCCTTAGGCTGCTTCATCTCCATACTTTATATGAGGCCGACACTGTCTCTTGGAGTTGTTCCTACAGGTGCTTGCTGTTTTACAAATAGTAAATTATTTGTCTGAATTACAGTCTCAGATTGTAGAAAACAAGGCTTTTCCTTCTCTGGCATACAATTATCCCTCAGAATTGTCTTTCATGAAACTTAATATGACTGGCTCTGAACACTGACTGTGTTTAGTGTTCTTCTTGGGCATCATCTTGACGTCAAATCTCACTGATGTGTCTTAAAATAAATTTTGTTGTAAAACTGTATTCAGAGACAAATGCTCTATAAGTAACTCTATTAGAAGGCATTTCTGTTTGGGTCTCTAGAGCACACCACTCATCTAAAACTAACATTGATAACATGCTGTATAAAATAATTATTATAATTACATATTCTAAAATGTAATAATTAATACCAGGAAAACAAAACCAAGACAGGTATCTAAAATATAAACAAGAGACAAGAAATATAAATATTAACATAAAATTATAGTGAACTTGAAAGGGAAAGCTGCTCACAGCTAAAACAAAGATCAGGTCCTATAACCTAGTTCACACCTGCAGTTTACTATATACAGAGACCCACTGATTTCACTGCAGTTCTGCATGGGCAACAGGATTAATAAGTGGTTTCTCCTCCGATGACAAAAGTTCTTTGGTACATTTCCATTAAATTTCATTTTTGGAATATTTTTGGAAAGAGATCATAAATACATGCCTGCAAGAAGACCTCATCTGAAAAGCCTTCTGTTTCCTCAGTATTCCATAAAGATATCAAAGAAAGACTAAATGTCTCAAAACACTGACAAATTAGACATGTAGTGAAAAGCAGATTTCCACTTACCTATAAGTAAGACATATTCCACCAATACCTAGGATATGGTCCCATAGGCTAGTCATTTTATGAATATGTACCTAGCACAACAGTTCACAATAAAGAAAAGATTAGACAAAAAGAGAAAGAACACATAGAGGTTTTTGAGTGAAAGAGTGAGAGAGAACGTCCAGCAGATTATTTCTGGTGTGCTGTGAAATTCTGGCAAAGCTAGAGCCCAGGTTGCTTATTTTTCATTCAGTTATCTCTGCCACATTTTTAACATCAATTTTTCCTGTCTCCATTTCAACAGAGGGAGTGTCCTCAAACGTTCTCCTCCTCATTTCTACATAGGATAATAAGAACTACGTATACAATTTTCAACAGGAAGTCAGGAGAAGATTTATGAGAGAATCTTGCAAGAGACTCCGAACCTGCGCAACAGAGTGGCACACTGAGACCCTGCGCTAGCAGTGATGGAGTCAACCCCAGAGCAAGAGGCCGTGGAGCCACTCAGTTCCGCGCTCCCCCAGACTAATCAGCCCACAGCAACAGGCTGGGCTGCACCAGCGCAGGCTCTCAGGGCTTCAGGTGGGATCACTGCCTGGCACTGCACGCTGCCAAGGCACGTACCAGCTCAGGGCACACGAGATGTTATTGCAATATTGCTATTTACATGTTAGAATGTTTTATGACAAATGGAGAGGGGAAAAAATCTTATGTTGCCATATAAGATTATATATTTTCCTAGCCTAAATAAAAACACAGTATATATCAAAAATTTTCAGGAAAAATATTTGGAATGAGTCAAGCAAACAACTTGACATACATATTTTGAAAATATTTCAGTGTATATTTTTACTTTTCAACTTTTTTATTTCAACAAAATTAACCTGAATTAGGAAATAAAGTCAACCAAAGTGGAGAAATTATTTCATTCCTCTCTCCATTAGACTGTATTTTTGCATTATATTTTTATATGCTTATTCATTTTTCCTTCTCTCCCCAGCTCAAGCAGTAAAAAAACTGATGGAATCTGTCACAGTTATTAATGTAGAAAAACCTTGTCCATTACATCCCAATTTCCAACATATTATAACCACAAAGAATTTTGTCATTGGTGTGTAAAATCATCAATGCCTCCCAGTTACTGAGGGCTGATTATTATTCTTCTGCTTTATCTTCTTTTCCACTGTAGTGCTGGAATTCCTCACTCAATGTAACAGTGGCTCCAGCACAAAAATCTGTCTGAAGCTATTACCATCGTAATTAAATTGCACTACTGCCACCACAGGGAGAGATCACTAAATACCTCTTTAGTGAAAAACAGAGTATTTTCCCAGCGGAAGATAGAAGTAAAAGGTATGAGTATCTCAGAAAATATTTGGAGAATCAGCATGGAAAAGAAGAAATAGTACAAAATCTTGGCTTATCCTGTAAGCATCTTTCCGTGGTACTGATAATCGCGGCCTTGCTTTTCCACCAAGTAGCCTTCAAAAATTATCAGAACAGACGAACAGCTTGCCCAGCACAGAAGAACCTCTTAACCTGTCTTTTCTGTTTAGTCAAGATCAAGAAACGTATAACTGACCTGGGTGAAATTTTAATCAGAGCTTGTTCTTACTGCCTGACCTGTACACACAGACTTAAAATTGCTGGAAGATCATTAGCATTTTAATGTTCTATTCATCTTCTCTCCCATGCAATTCCTTAGCCACAGTGACAAGCAGAACCATCTTCAAGCTAGTCATTCTTTTCACACTGAAGACTGTACTATCGCCTGATACGGGGTACTTTGTGCGCTAAATAATCTATGACACACAAGGGACTAGCAAAGGCCTACAGAGGAAGGGCTGGTTTGGGGGGTTTATACCAGCCTCTCTGCAGCAGTGTTATTTCACCAGGAACATAAGAGGACTGTGAGAAACCTCCAGGCTCACTGAGACCCATGCTATGGCAAGCAAGCATGTAATTCAGTCTCAGTCGCTCCAGCTCTGTTTTACAACAATCTCTGCCCCTCTGGAACTCCTCTTGGAGCAAGGCACAGTGTTGGGGCAGTCACGGCACCTTGCTGTGGCTCCTGTGTTGTTGCCTTGGGCTACATCTGCAACATGGGCCGAAGATCTCCCTCAAACGATTTACCTGTAAATGGATGCCCAAGTTAGGGAGTCAAAAATGGCATCAATCGAGAGCTAGCTGTATGACTCTGCTGCACTCCATCAGCTACACTAACTGGGGTACTGCCTAGGATGCCGAGGTGGCATCCGGGTGGCAATGATAAGCCTAGATGAATTCATGCAGACCTCTGGCATTGAGTTTTGACTCCTGCTTGAAATCTGAACCTCATGGCTCCAATGATGAAGTTTAACCTGTCCCTTAAAAACAGAATTCAGAATATGAAAGGAAATCCACTTCAGATTTAAAGTCTCAAAACCTTTGCAACGCATTTTCCTACCTGTTTTGTTCTCCTCTCTCACTTGCCCTCAGTTATCTCTTGGCCTTGCTTACCTGGTGAAGCAACGTTGAAAAAATAGTTTATATATTTTAGCTATACCTATAGAAGCTGAACTGCTAGAAATGAGGAAGAGAGTCAATGAATGAGGCAAACAATAGCAGGGATAGGGATTGACAAAAAAGCTGCAGATATAATCAAGCTTTTACACAAATGTCACAGGGTGAAGCCTGCCCAAGTGTATCATTCAGATAAAATGAGACCTTGACTACAGTTGTGAAACCACTACGCGTAAAAGTTGGGCTGTCAGCCAGGACTCAACACCTTGACTAGCTAGAGTGCATGTCCTGTTCCCTCAAGTCCACGGTGTTGGAGACAGCTGGACTGGAGGCCTTGATGTCCCCTACGCAGCATGTGTGTATCTGTGGTAGATGTTAGATTTTATGTCACTGAAAGGTGTGGTTCTTTTGGCTACCTCATCCCAAATTCTCCCATGACAACATAAGCTATTGCATACTTTGATAGTTCAGTCTCACGTGAAAACTTAAAACAAATGATGTAAGCTACCCCTGAATGCTGTACAATCCAGTCACCACTGTTGACTAAAATACTCCTACACACTCAGTCCTATCTACTACTATTTACTAAACAAAGTGAACCTTTGCTGAGACACAGCTTAATGTAAAATTTGGATTAGTCAAAAACAAGTAATACAGTCTCTTTTTGCTCAGAAATGACTTGTCTATTTTGTCTAAATAGCCTCCAGTGTATAGCAACTGCTGTGCCTCTGACAATGTAAAAAAGAAGTATTTCCAGCCACGTGCTCTGGTTTCCAGGTCTACCATTCCTATCTATTTTCTGTACCCTTTCTTTACTCTCAGACTCTTTTCATCACTGGATTCATCAGAACTTATGTTCTCCATCCTATCTTCTTCTTCATCTAGGCAATATGTCATTGCAATGCTGTGAAAGGCCCGACATAACAGCAGTATTCTGGTAACTTCTCTAGGTGTGTATTTAAAGAGACTGCAAGCAAAACACAGACACCTGTGTCTCAGAAGACCTGATATCCTGCTTGTGATCTTAGCAGTGGACTCTTATGTTGTGTCTATGATCCATACATGATCTGAGGCTCTTCAAGAAAATCTTCCACCCTCATGGGAAAGCACAACAGACAACATCCCTTAGGCAGGATTCAGGATACAGCTTTTTAATGATCTGCCTGAAACTTTTCTGAAAGTTCCACTGAATTGTGAAAACCTGCTCTGAAGTACTGGTAAGTAAACAGGCTACTTGTGCTCAAAGAAGATCCAGAAAATCTGAATATCCCCAAAGCCAATAACTTTATCACCTTATTTTGACAGAAAATCCCAGTATGAATTTTGTGGAAGTTTCAGCTCCTCATCTGCAATTTACGTCAGATGAATTCTTAAGGTCTCATTAGAAACCATTTTTTTCCTGTCAAATCAAAACTAGTCAATATTGTAGTTGGTCTCATACCAATTTGATAATAAAATAATATTTCCCATGTCAGAGTTTGTTTTGAATGGTTAAATGTTTAAAAAGAACACTTTCATGGATCTCCAAGTTTGACTTACATCCACAAATAAAAATAGCTTTATTTCAAGTATACATTATTTTAAATGTATTACTTTAACCTATTAATAAAAGGTTTAGATGTAAAAAATTTAGAGGTAAAAACAATGTAAAGAATATTGTTTAAATTAAGAGCTGCATAAGGGCAGAGCAGATGCAGTTTGATTTATTAGTAGACTTTATTCAGAAAATTGAACAGGAAAAATATTGAGTTTGTCCAATGAAGATGAAAGCAAAACTTTCTATTTCATTTAATCAGATTTCTAAAGGTCAGAAATCATTTGCCTACAGTAATTAATCCACATGCACCTGGAAATAATAATGTCTGGTTTCTTCAGCCCTTTGATACTAATCTGTATTTATTTTTAGTGAATAAGCCATTGCAGTGCGTGGGTAAATTCAAGATGGTAAACATAGTAAATGTGCAGAATATCTACCTTAGGTCTTAGAAGTAGTGCCAATTTCTGTTAAATAATTTATAGTGGCAGGGAGACATTCACAGACATACCCAGGTACTTTAACTCATTACCTAGTTTGTTACCTGTGTCACTTAAGCATAGTGCTACCTCCCTGTAAAAAGCCTCTAACGAATATATAATGGTAATGAGGCGGAGATCATGAGTAGGTAGGGCAGAGGACACCTGGAAAGCAGGCTAACTAGAAACCAAGAGGAATTTGCCTGTTAAGAACCCAGGCAGCCTGGCCTCTTGGTAAAGCCCTAATGGAAATTACATCCTGATTGATAAGGTGTGAATGGGGCAAAAATCAGCAGCAAGTTTGGCAAACAAATCCACATTGCTGTAACCAAAGCCATTTAAATTTGTATCCAATTACAAATGCTAAAGATGTACCAAAGCTAAGAGTTTTCCCAAAGTCCTTCTAATGGGACAAAGCCTCTTCTCTCTTGGAAGGAGCTGGCCGCAGAGAAACAGTGGCCAGTGCTAGAGGCAGCCTGCAGCACCACACCAGCACCGACTCTGCCACGTTCACAGCATGCACCATAAAATCAGGAGCTACCTGCTCCCCTAACAGCTCCAGCAATACCTAAGGCACTTTGCAAAATGCAGCCAGGTCTTTAACACCTCAATAGATGGTTCTTGAATCAATATTGTGTATTGCTGAATATTCAAATATTTTATAAAGGCACATGAAAAAATGAGAAAGATTACAGGGACAGCAATCATTACTTATCATAATGAGCACTATGAATTACAGCCCTGGGAATCTAGCTTTCCAGCTGCTACCCACTAATTCAGATGTCCTATTGCACCACTTGTTAGAGCCAGGCTACCCTTCTATCAGTAGGTTAATTGAGAGACACAGCACATAATGGGAATAATAATCATTTAAGAAACATTACGATCAGCCAGTTACCTGGGTAAGAAGGTTATAATTGTGAGTTAGTGCTGGAGGAGTGCAAGATCGTTAGAGAAGAAATTCAAAAGAGAAAGAAGCTTCTATCTCTCTTTTAAGAGAAACTTATCAAAACACACCTGCTTCCAGAACACACTGAGCAGTACCTAGAGAAAATATTATTTGGCTCTTCACCTGGAGGGTTCCTAGAGGGTTGCCAAGCTTTCCCAGACATGCTGCACGTGCTATGAACAAGAGCAGAACCAACAAAAGACCACTATAAAACTGGTGTGTGCAGTAATAGCTCACATACTACCAACAGCAAAAGAAGATCTGACTGTGTAATGATGAAATATATTCATATTTAAAACATATTTACTGAGACATCATTATTATTAACTAACCAGGTAACCGAGTAGGCCCTGATAATAAAAGAAGAGCTATTCAGTGACGTTATCTTTGCCTTTGCACAGGCTTAACTGAGTAAGTGTTGGTATTCATCCACATAACGCCCCTAGAAATATTGACAATTTATTTACCCAAGAGCCTTGCTGTAACAGCAACAATGCCTAAAATATAGCGAATGGACCAGTGTTGCATGTTATGAAGAAAGAAATAGTATATAAAGGAATAAAGAGGGGTTGTATACTTTTAGCATCTTATGCTATTATTCATAAGGTAAAGTAGCAAATGGAGCACTCCTGTACATTAGACAAGATGTTCAAAATTCCGTTTGCCAGAGGTTTTGATTCTCTTGCTTCAGGGCAAAATTGCTCTTTGAATCAGAAACTATTCTACCAAGGAAAAGTAGGCTACGTTTAGCTAGCTTTATTTTAGGCAAGTTTCACATTTTTGAGCATTTTGTCCACTGATACAGGAATGTTACCACACATTAGACAAGCCATTACAGTTACAACACTGTGGTTTGCATGTTCTTGACTATTGTGTGTGATCTTGTCAAAACAAGATTTTTTTCAGCCATTCCTATTGTGAGTGATTTTTGACATATAAAAGGCATATTTAAAATGCTGTTCAGATTTGAAATAGCCACCAGATAGTTTTGACGCTTCATGTCTGTTTAAAAGAATGAAAATATTTCTGCTGTGAGGAGAGTTTTGAGAAATGGACACCATTTTAATGCACTCATTCTAATCTGATTTCTTCCTTTGCAGTAATTAGCTCTCAGATTCAGATTGGGCAGAAACTTAATAAAAAGATGAGTGGGTACCTGCTGGAAAAAAAAAAATGTTTAAAAGCAGTTACAAAAGAAGAAAATGAACTTTCCTTCATTTGCATTATGCTCAAGATTTCATGGTGCTGCTGCTGTACTATTAACAGAATTTCCCGTAAGCAGCACTTCTTACTTTCACTAAACTCAAACACAAGACAGTTCAGGAAGTCAGAAGTGAGTGTAATAAACTTCAGCAGGAGCTGTTGGACTAATGTCATTTCATAAAGCTTTTGTAACATGGGACATAACTGTCCCTTTGAGCTAGATTTCCCCTGAAAACTCCCCTGCTACTGCCCAAACTTAAAGGTATGCAAATGAGCGAGGGGACCACGTTTCCATCAATGAAGTTCCTCAGATGCTGATATAGCAGCAGCACTGCGTGAATCCATATGAGAGCAGGCAACCAGGCACTTAAGTCCTAGCAAGTTTTGCAGTGCAGTGACTTTTTTGCCTCTCTGAGGCTCAGGCTGCCGCTTGTATTTTGAAAACACTTCCTAAACCAAGCCTTGCACAATTTCGGACAGCAGGACTTGTCATTGTCAGTCTTCTGCACAGCACTTGGAGTCTTCATCTGAAGGGCCTGTTGAAATCCATCCTCCATCTGCTCATTGCAGGCATGGGGGTGATCCTGGTCAAACCCATGCTTCCAGGCAAAGCCAAGAAAGTCCATAATTGTGTCTTCTGCAGCTATTTTGTTTTGTATAAATATTTAAATAATTTGGGGGCAAGAGAGGGAAAAGAGACATTAACGCAGAGTTTCCCTCTTGCATGGAAGGTAGAAGTCAGGCTAAAATCCCTTTCCCACTGAAGACAATGTTAACTTCGTTGCTGCTTTTTTAAAAGTATAGCTGTTCACGACTAGGACTTACAAACATGCCTAAGGTGGTATATAAATGTTTCTTTAAAGAGATGGATTTAAACAAGCCTTCACCAAGTTAGTCCCATGATTTACTGCTTTTTATTTTCTAGTAGCATTGCTACTAATATGAAGCAAAATAAAGTAGTTTGTAACTAATTGGCTAAAGTTCTTTTGGTTGTGATCACATAGCCGATAATGTCTAGTAAACTAATGCTTGACAATTAAAACAGACACCTCAGTATATAAATAGGTATATTCTATCAGAAAAATGAACTGGCACTGACCTAGCCTGAAAAGCTTAATTGAGAATAATTGGCTAATATCTTCTAGCCTGCAAAATTTTGCATATATCATTCACTATGTAATTTCAGATAATGAACACATTTGTTAAAATGGAAGGTATTGAAAAGAAAAAAAAACTTTAGAGAAAAAATGGACTACATTTCTTGAGTATATTGCTTGCTTAAAATAGTTGCTGCAGCTGTATTACTGATGATACTATGGATAAAGAACCGCACTGTGAGTCAAGATATATGGGCTTTCACTCCAGATTCTGCCAAAAACCTTGTGTGCAACCTTATCCTCTCAATATTCCCTACTTGTAAAGTGGGATAATAATGCTAGCATTACTGCAGTGTTACAAGACTTATTTTATTAATGTTTGTAAAGAACTTTTAAGATTCCTGGATGGGAAAATGCAAAAGATTTTGTATTGCTTTAGCTGAACTGTAGCCTGTATTATGCTGGCTAGTTATTCTCAGTCATTTGAGTGAAGGAAGCAAAAGCAGTAACAATCCACTTTTCTAAACGCTACCTCTGCTCCAAACAGAGGATTATGAAAAGAGGATTTCAACATTTTAGAACAATAGAAAATGAAGGCCAGCTATATGTCATTCGCACCGCTATTTCAGCCCACATTTTCTGTGTTCATGAATATGTATATGTACGGAAGCATAGACTCATGAAGGCTTTCAGATCAGAGCAGCGATGTCCTCAGAGCAATAAGGCTGGGACAGCAGAGCGCATTGCTAAAGGAAGGCTGGTAAGGCGGCGTGGGCAACGTCTGTGTTTCTGCGACGAAGAACTGTGATGGCAGCCTTTTGTCACCATGCTGTAGACTAAAGACAAAATCCAAACTCCACTGAAGTCAGTGCAAGTTCCGTTATTATTTTCAGTGCGGCAGGGGATCAGCCCGAATGTTGATGTCTCTACGCGCAGCCAATAAAAAGACAGATGGCAAATATAATATATAATTTGCAAATACAGGTTTCAGCATATGGGTTTGGGTTTGGAAATCAACCTTGGATTTCATTTTGTTTATATCCACAATGTTCCCTTCAAGTCATTGCTGAAAAAAATTCCAACGATCAGATTTTAAGGCCACAGATACAAATATTTTGCGAGCTTTATGTTTGCAAAGGTATTAGTATTAGGAACACTAGTCTGCTTTTATGTCACATTAGTTAAGGTCAGAAAAAAACAAAATGCAGCTTTGAATAGTCATAATGAAAAAGGATTGTTCACATATCTATTAGTTGCAGGGAGGCTACAATGCAGAAATGAATGTACAAGCTGATTAATTTTAAAGCAATTTAAACAGTTAATACAGTTTGAGTCATCATTCTGTTTTAGTCTGCTCAAATGTGAATGTGAAAATACTGACATAAAATGTACACAGACTTGCTCATTACTCCGTTAGCTTTGTGTCATAATCATATGTGGAGGTCTATGAAATTCTGATTCATGAGCCCAAGAGGAAAAAAAAACTTTAATTTTTCTCCTTCTGTGAAGCTGAATATCCTTGAGATCAGCTATCAATTTAAAAAAAATGTTAATATATTTAAGGCTATAGCTAGCAGCCACCTAAAATGTGAAAGAGATTACTTGTTCCTGAAGGTCTTACGTTGTGACATTTTGTAAATGAAGCATGCTATAATTCCAAAAAAGAGCTGTAATTCTGGGTCCCTATCAAGAATTCAACTTACAGAGTATACATTTTAGTTTGCACTTTGCAGAAGTTGTATATAATATGTCATGTTTCTGTAATTCATTTCAGCAGGTGGTAAGGTATTAACAAACAGATAAAGAACTAGATTTCTCTAGTTATTTTTATGGAGACTGAAGTACTGTGTATATGATGCTGGAAATAACACCATTGCCCATTGAAAATTGCTTGCATATAATTTGTTTTATATGAATTAAACAAAGAAAAAAATTAACTGAAAGATGGATTGATTGAATAACTAATTTTAAATAAGAGATCTGGCAAACAAAATGTTTTCAAATCCTTGCCCATTTGTGTATTTTGGTCACATGAGGTTTGGGACACGATTTTGATTTTAACACTTCATTTGCCATAGTCCTAATAACAATGTATATGATTTTGATTGTAATTATTTGCATCATGCAATTAGGCAGCTATGGATGAGAATTGGTACAAGTGTTCCTCCCTAAATCAATTATTTGACATAAAATATTCTATTTCTTGTAATTTTTGCTCTTTTCTATGCTTCTTATCACGTTCAAAGAAAAATAAGGGCTTTTTAAAATGATTGTAAGACACACTCCTGTGAATATTTATTGCAATTATTTGCAATGCTCTACCTTGCAAATAAATATTTGTTTATTCAAATGCTTATGAATAAATATGATGGACAGTGTGTATTATATTTGTGTGTGCACATGTTTATTTGTTTAATATAGCCCTTCATGAATGCTGAGAGTTAAATCAAAACAAGTAATGGAGAAATCAACATGGGACAAGCAATGGGTCACAGATAATTACGCTCTGGAGTTCCTAAGGATGGAAGTTATTAACTAGTGGAAGGAGTAGTACTGCCTGCTTGGTTTCAACTAGTATAGCAAGATGCCATCTCTCCAGACCCAAAACCTAGGGTCAAAGAGAACACTGAAGCCTGAAAATGCTGATCCAGAAATAAAATGAGCTAAATCTGTGGTCAGCAAACTGAAAGAGCCCCTCAGAGGTGGAGAGAAAAAGAGGAGAGAGAGAGCACACACGCACTGCAGGCAGAGCACTTTGCTGCTTCTGCTGGGAGATTTGTTCGTCTGTGCTGGGTGACCTTGCAAATGTTTGCAGTCAGAGATTGATACAAACAAGAACACAGCCTGTAAAATTCCAAGTAATCTGTTCTCTATATTCAGTGCTAGTAAGGCCTCAGTTGGAGTCCAGTTTCCAGGTTTGGGTGTCACAATTCAAAAACATTAAGAAATAAGTGAAGAAGGTCCAGAAGACAGCAGGCAGAAGAAGCGGAGGTGTAGGAAACGTGACTAGTGAGAAGAAAATGGAGGTTGTTTAATGTGAAAAAATCAAGACTGAGGAGCATATAGTTAGAGTCTTAAAACACTAAGAAGCTGTAGCAAAAAGTACAACTTATTCTTCATTTCTGGACTGGACAGAACACGAAGCAACCATCTTAAATTGCAGTAAGGAGGATTCAGTTTGGGTATTGGGGAAAACTTTCCAGTAGTGCAGGTAAAGAACAATGGAATAGGATGTCTAGGGAAAGAGATCAGGCTATTAAGAATAGATTGGATAAGCCTCTATAAAGGTTGACTTAGTTTTATAATTCTTGATTGTAATTTGAGGTAGGGCAGTGGACTAGATGATCTCTTGAGCACCCTTCAGCCTTACGTTTCTGTGATGAAGGACCAGATGAGGGGAAGTGTGTGTTCCTAGTTCAATGTTATTATAACTCCTTGCTCTATATTTTGGCAAGAGGAAGAAAATAAATAAAACTTTCTTATTAAAACACCTGTTTTGAATTATTTCAGTCATTTGCCATAATAATTACCTAGGAAGCAGGTGAAGCTTACAGGTGCCAAAATTAACTGGGTCTGTTAAATAATTTAAACAGACACAGAGTTACCAAACACAGACTTAAACTAAGTTCTTCTGGACTTGATACTCCCTCCAGAGGTAGATACAAAACAACATATGTATCATAGAATAGAAATCAAATAAGGTTTAAAGTAAATATTACCAACAAAAGAGAAGAAACAAAAGTACTTGTCCATAGTAGTAAACTCAGTCTGTGGGTTTGACCAGAAACAATTTTTCATCCTCATGTTTTTCCTTATTCAGACCTAGGTAAAAATATAGAAAAGTATCTAAAAGTTTATCAGAATATTCTCTTGAGATGTGAGAGGCCCATTAAAAAGAGAAGCATACAGAAACTAGAAAAATGTAGAGAGGCACAAAATAAGTTTCTGGAAACAGGTCAGCAGGTGATAGACTAGATGATCTATTATGATTCATGGGACTTTCCTATTACTAATTTCTTCTCTTCAATTACTTAAGTCTATGACACGAAATTAGATTATCCAAAGGAGAATTTTTTTGCAAAACTTCCTTTAAGATATAAGGCAATTTTCAGACAATAAGTCTGTGTCTCATTTATTCAGGAAGGTGTGACACTAGAAACAAATAAGCAAAAGCTTCAGCAACTGGAAGCAGTGGAGATTAATGAGAAACAAAACAAAGCTTTCTGAAAATGCAAAAAGCATAAATTCTTACTTTCCTTTTTTGAACAAGAATAATGAATATAGGAAGAGGCAAAAACTAAGATTAGGTCACGGATGAGCTTTTAAACTGGGTAATACCTGTCGTTTTAAAAATCTCCTCTGTTGAGAAAACTCGCGATATCAGATGGAAATGCAAACCATGTCTCCCTTGTTAACTGCAATCAAGCATTTCAGAGCAATTCAATTAAACAAGGATTCCAGGTTCTACAGCATTTTAGAAATACACTAGGTTATCTGGTGTATGACAGTGATGAGCCAATGCCAAATTACAAAAAAAGTAACTCATGTTTGCCAAGATTCAGAAGGTAACAGAAAATAAATAGTATTATTACCAATCATTTACCAGTTTTGAGACATAATTCCCATTACAAAGATAATAATTTTTAAATGTGAGAATAAATATACAATTACAAAATTATTGCTTACAAAACAAAGCAGCAATCCAGTAGGTCCAAACAGGAATGTTATCTCTCCACTGAATGTAACATTTGTGCTTAAATATAGATTTCTGGCATGTAATCTCTATTTAATATTTACATCTCCTTATCCCAGGTTTTGCTAAAGGACTCACCACAAAAAGGACTCACCAGGAAAGCTGCAAGCTTTTTCAGTTAGCAGTAGCTAACGCCTCCTAACACGTTTTCACGCTTCTTAAATTCAGGACGTTGAAAAAAAAAACAGAAACTGAACTCAGCACTAACCTGGACGCCTCGCACACAGTAGTATTCACCTCATATATATCACAATGATAACCTTTTTAAGGTTTCTTGGTATCTGTGTGCAAAAGAAATAATTATTATCATTAATACAGATTTTAGGATTTTCATTTTCAAAACATTTATTTTTAAATATTTGTTTTCTAGCTGATAAGGACTGACAATGAATGGGAATTGCCACTGCTTTAAATTAATTTTAAATTAATCAACATGAAAAAGTTTAGCACTGGATGTTGCCTGGAGAAACTAAATAGCTAAGTACTGCATAGTCCAAGGGATTTAAACTTTAATGTAGGAATACTTCAGGTCAAAGATACATTGTTTAAATGTTCCTATTAGTTTCAGAGATCCTGGGAATAAAATTTAGTTTAGGGATTTTGAATGGAATTTGAAATTTGGTAAAGCTGTTACTGAACTTGGTAGAGGAGATACAAAGATTAATTCATGTTAGTAATATGAATATTATACAACCAATGACTAGGCATTTTTACACAAAAACATACAGACTTCATTGCAAATCTCACAGAGGTCAATGTTTTGGCTTTGAGCTTTAGGATAGGATAAGTTATATAGAAGATAATTAAAAAAAACTGTAGTCATTGGTTATCACGGTCAATGTGCAATTCCTTCTTGGCAGAAAGGTGGGTCTATCTTCATTTTCATAAAATTGATCAGCTTGACAGCACTGTTTGATCTCTCAGATGAATATGTTTTCATGAATTCCAGAATTTCAGAGAGATGTATTACTTACAAATGATACAATGCATGTATTAGTTGATTGGATATTTTAATTGTTCCTGGTCACTGCTGCAATTCATCCTGTATTTTCTTTCCAAGGCATCCACAGTGTGCAGCATGGCAGAAGACTGTAGCATAGTAGGAGAGCACAGATACTCTAAGTCCAATCGGTTGCAGCAAAGAACTGCATTACAGTCCCATGCTATACATTTCAAAGGACAAAATTAATCTTTTCCCGTCACATGTTTGTGAGTCTCCATCAGAGCTCTTCCAAGGGTTGGGCCATCTGGTAAAATCTGACAAACTTTATATGGGACTGTGTCACACTGGAGTCCTCTATTCTAAGAGTTATTTCTTCCTACAGTCAGTTCGGGTAGAGTCAAATACATACTCAAAACATATTTGTTTACTCTGCTTCTGATCTCAGAGACCACGAACAAAAAGCACACTGGTGAGACAAATCTTGTCAATGAACTAGTTGATAGACACAGATGAAGGCTGCCACTGTCAGTGTCAGCTATTCTGAGTTTCCATAACTCACCAAATATATATATTTATATGAAATATATAAATACATACTTACACATACACATTTACTAACAAATATACCATCAACTCAAATATCTGGAGAAGTAAGAGGTCAGAGGTACCCAGGAAACCCCAGACAATGGAAAGTCATGGTTCAAGGGCATAACAACAGGTTCTTAAGAAGGGTAATGAGTAACACCTTACTGTTTCCTCCTAGACATATCTAACTGTTAATAAGCTGAAATGAACTCAACTTAATCACATATAGACCCTGGGGTACTTCCACAGAGTGGTCCCTATGGAAATGCAGTTCAGAGCTCTCTGTGCTGGTTTTGTATGGAGCCTGTTATGCCTGACAGAACATGTTAGTGCACATGCCTCCCAGTAAAAAAACAGCTGGACCACTGCTGGAGCTGTGCGGTCTTGGATGTGGTATAGCATTGCTCCCAGGGTACTGCTCTTCAGACAGGGAACTGCCTTTGCAACCAGGCCATTGACCATAACTTAGATTAATTGACTACGGATAGCTGAAAGCTGACTGTACTTACTCTGGATCATAATATCTGGCCCTAGATTCTGCACATGAAGGTAAATATGAATACTTACGATGAAGGTAAACATGGATACTAAGGACCATAAAAACCTTTATGGATTTATGAAGATTTCTACTTCCCTTTCTGCTTGGGAAGGTTCTATTTATTTTTATGGTGCTGGGGAAAGGTACTGAATTATGAGAGAAATATTTAATCCATCAGTAGGATCAGACTTCCTCTTTTTCCTCAAGTATATTTTGGGCTTATTTATTCCTGCTCTATTCAATTAGCATTAGATGTAACAAGTTACCCAGTAGCTAGAAAACTAGTAATGTATTTTACATTTCTGTCTGAACTTTTAAATCCCAGGGGCTTTGCTCAAATATTTCTACCATGTGCTGAATCTTCCCATGTACTGCCATATGCTGTATATGATATCCCTGAAAAATGTTTAAAAGATGCATAATGTTTTACAGATCTCTTAAAATCCTCCCTATCTAGAACACATAGTTTTTATACTCCCCAAAGAGACCGGCTAATGGAAGTTGTTCATCTGTAAATATGGATTATATCATCCATGTAAAGAAAAAGGGCCAGGGAGTGACCTGCTTCATGAAGCACAGTCACCTATGAACATTCACTAAATTTCATTCTCTCTGGACAGTTATTTTTGAAAGCACTCATTAAGGGGAGGCAGAATTTGCTTATTACTTAGGTTTTAAAAGAGCTTCAGAAAGGAAATGAATTCATTAAATATGGTGTGTAATTCACCTGCTAGGCTTGCTTTAATTTAGTACAGCATACACCTGTGCTCTTGTGTAGTGGTTTATTGGTTGAGAAGCAATGGAAAAATGGTTATACAGTTTGAGAAAGATCTGCATTTGCCTCACAACTTAGATACACTTTGAGTTTTGACGGGCTTAGCTTGCCAGTCATTGTGTATTGTGACTCCCTGTATTGTATCATCTTAACACACCAGAACCTGCTGCAGGCCGTTTCCATCAAGGATTTTACATAAAACATTCAGGATGTGCAATAATGTAACAGTATCCTAATTTTTTATGCATTTCAGAAAATTTTATGCTAAAATATACATCCAATGTTCATACTATTTCCCCCCATCCCTTCGCTGCAGGCACAAGTTTTCTGTTTTTCAAACAATATCTGATTTAGTTCTTCTTGTTCCAGCTGTAATGGTCACATTGGTTCCTTTGTCAAGGAAGCTGTTTATATTTTTAACAAGAGCAGAAGTTTTGCCAGGTTGATAAACATGAGATCAGAGCATCATGCTCTATGGATCAGATCAATCTCCCAACAACATGTATAACTTAAAATGTAATTTCAGATTCACAAAGGTAAACATATTTGATAGTGCTCACAAATGACATTAAAGTTCATATTCTCCAAAGCTACTTACACAAAGAAAGCTGGATATATAAACAGTAGTTCTAAGAGGTGATAATCAAGTCCATGTATGATACTATAGATTTGTATGTATTGTAACTAAAATTGTTTTAGATAAATTTAATTTTATCTAATAATAAAAGTCTTTAGAACAAGATGCCTCCATACTAAATCTGTTTTAAATTAGGGCAGACTTACTGGCACTTTACTATCCTGGGCTGTGCTGGGTGCCCTCCAGACAGAGCTGAGACACCTTCATTAAATACCATGATATTTAAAGCTACTAGTGGAAAAAGAATAGATTGCTGACAGTGCAACATTCTGCTCTCCAAGAAGAAAGTTTCTATTTTGGGTGAATTTACCTAACATCAGTAAGTATCTGGTACTGATTTTGCAAACTGGTGCAACAACTGAAAAAGAAGAGCCCATGAGAGTTACACCTTTGACTGGTCTGGCATAGCCTCCCTAAAATCCTGTTGTGTCTCCAGGGTAGTACCTGTAACACAAGCTTCTTGCATTTTTTCAAGGAATGGGGAAGGAATAACTTTCAGGCTCCTTTGACTACTCCTCACAACTCACATCTAACCTTTTCCTTCAAGCGAGCAGATTTCCCCTGCCACCAGCAAATGCAGCTGCTCCTTACACAGGTTGACACAGTCATGAGGAACATGCAGATACCAGGCAATGCAGAAAGGATGGGGCAAATCATTCACCACAAAACTGTACACAGAAAATATTCTTTTTGTATGTTAGAAAATATCACAAGAAACAACTTACCTAAGCTGCGGCAGGAAGTTCTCAAAGGTCAAAATGAACTTTAATTTGGTTCCTTGTTTATGATGATACAACCCTTAATAAAATGATTGCTTTTTGGGGGGGGGGGCAGGAGGGAAATCTTGCAAATTCCATCTGCAAGACAGATTTAGTAGGGCAAAACTGAGATCATCTGGTAACTATAAAGCTGACACTTCCAAGCTTTAGGGGGTGTATTACTTTGCAACTTTAGTTCCCCTCTGTTGTCCCCTGCCCTTCCCCCCTTCCAGAAGTAGAGCAGAAGATACTTACAGAGTTCTTATTTTCATGGTATACCCACCAATAAATAAACAAATACTATTACTTATAAAGCAGTCACAGCTAGATATAAAGTCATTTAATTCCTTTTTTTAATATAGCTAAAGTCAGCTTTCATTTTCTTACAGATGACAGAAGAATATATTTATAGACTATAAATCCCATCTGGGGAAGGAGCCATCAAAATACTAGAGTTCTCCTCGTTCTCCTATAAGATCTAATTGCTGCCTCAACCCTGTGCCACCCCTCTTCCCCACGGGACTCAAACATCATTCTATATTATGGGACTCAGGGCAAAACAGGATTGCTACACATGAATTAATTTAGGAATGATTAACAGTTTGTGTGATCAAGCAAAAATCTTTTCTGTTTGCTGGGGAAAACGGTATGTGGAAGATAGTAAAAAGACCTTTTTGAGGAGTCCTGTTAGGCTTTCAAAATAATGAAATTTGTAACACACTAAGCAACTGAGGAATCTTCTTTGGAAGCAGCACATAATGAAATATACCCACCAGAGTATTTTATAATTTTTTTTTCAGCTGTATTTCCCTCCAAATTTGAGGTTCTACATTCCTCTACAGAGACCATTTCTCCCAATACTTTCTTTTTCATGGGTTAGTGATATAAAAGGTTTCGCAAAGGAAAAAACAAAAGATACATAAATATATCTGTGGAAGCTTCCCTTATCCCCTCATACCTGGCTATCTCCATTTCTGAAGTTTACGCCAGGTACTTTTCCCTTCTAATAACTGCGACTCTGAAGCACAGGAACTTGTGCTTAACTAAATCTGTTCACAGCACTTGAATTTGTTCTTATTTTAAACAGAAAGGCAGCACGAACAGAAAACGTGAAAGTGAAAACTGGCCATCATCTGAATTTGTCTGTTCTCAGTGTTCAGCTCCCCTTTTGGTTTACTCTAAGCATCACACATTGTAAACAAGTCATGTCTATCTGTCAGGTTTTCAGTAATATCTGCTCCCATAGACCTATTCCCCTTTGGTTGTCCTTTTTTTTCCTCCCCGCCAAAAGCAGGAACTATATGATTACATTATAATTAACTTCAAGTAGTATTTTGCAATTACCCAGGGTCTTATTGGAAATATTTTGTTCTACTACGTTAATTATCTTCGCTTCCAGACCCTGATGTTCTTCACTGCTCTTTCAACATTTCCAATAAAAGCTACACTGTGGTCATGAATCATTGCCTTAAGTACTTTAGCACCAGTAATCTGAGGTCATCTCTGGTAGTCTGAAGCAGAGCTGCCCTCATGTTTTTTATTATAATGACCTAATGCATTTATAATTAGAGGGCTACATTCTCACCAGTGTAAGGGTTTCTTTATTCTATCTAGACATATGATCTTTAATTCTATTGATAATGGAAAGTGGTCTGACTTGACTTGTGGTTTCCAATTACTCTTTAATACTCTAGCTTTTTGCTCACAGGTAAGAAAGTGTTTTACAGGGAAATGAATCGCATCTTGCCGAACAGTGAGAAGATTCCTTTAAAAGGAGTCCCCATGCCCCTGGGTTTAGGTTCTTATGTAAATGCTAGGATTTTTTACTTACAGTTTAGTTGTAAGAGTAAAAAAAATGAAAACATTTTTCCCCACAAGGAAAATGTAATCTGTGGAAGAAAGACCTGGTAATAGAGTCAGGGCATTCCTGAAGTATTCAGTGTCAGCCTAGGTCTTCCTCTGTTGAAATAAGTTGAACAACATTCATCGGCTTCAGTAAGTAGCTGTGTTCAATTTAAATGCCAGTTTATTTTTGCCCTAGCAGTTTATTTGGTTATTTATGAAGTAAAATAATCTAATTCAGCTTATTTACAGGATACATATTTGGAATATTCGCTGTAATTTCCACCACTGGGACACTGAGGTTTGTTTATGATTTTTAAGTATTATAGTAGGGAGGGGGAAAAAAGAGAAAGAAATTTGATTGCTTAATGGAGACAGCCCATTAGGTTTGGATGCAATAGCTACCACAATCCTGGTAGTATACTCTTTATGGCAATTAGTTATCAATTGCCATCTTTACAAACAATAACTTCACTTTTAATTATCGTTTTAGGGGTTTTCCTATTCATTCCAGCCTCTACTGTTTGCTTCCACCTAACTTACCACCATTACCATCTTTCACTTCATTTCTAACAAAAACTATATCAATTATATTCATAGCTGCTCTCTAAATATGAGTGCAAAAACCCAGTGGGGGTGAATAAGAATTTTAATTGTTGGGTGTTAAACACTTTTTTCCCCAAAAGCAGTTAATTTTGGCCACTAGGCAAAATAGACAACCTTATTCTGGACAGCTATCTACTCCCAAACTCTAATTCAATAAACCAGGGCAAGTATTTTAAAGAGAATTAGCAACTTTGTACAACTTAATTCTACCGTAAAGAAAAAAAAAAACAATAGCAGAAAAATTATTTATCTCTGCATTATAAAATTAAGTTTGTTTCAAACCAAATGTGCTTGTGTCACACTGTGCATCATTCTGGAGTTGCAACAGGTATTTTCGTTATCCTATGATTGTATGGACCAGTGCGCTCTCTTCTTCTTCTGGTAAGGTGGCAAAATTGCATATAATTATTTTTGAGTTTCATGAGAGACAAAGTTATGTATATAGCATGTCACAGAAAAAACGTATAGAACTCACAGCTGGTTTCAGGGAATTAATTGCCAGTATTATATCACAAACAAGCCAGCTAGGAAATCTTGGGATATATGGAATACATCAAATACTTCATCAGAGAATTCACAGAGGTTCTTATCCAACATAGCTTTCTCGAGCATTGCACCAAACACCTACCTGTGGTATTTAGAATACTCTCAAAATAATCTCAGGGGCCATAGAGCAACTTCCGAGCAACAGCAACTTTAGCACAACACACAAACCACGGGTGGTCTTACCGACACACAAACAAGATTTCCGCAGAGAGCAAAATGCATTGGAAAGGAAAACAAAATCAACGACTATCCTCATTCTTTTCCCCTTCCAAAATGCCACATCAGTCAAACAAGCAGAAAATCAGAACTCATTGCTCTCTTCATTAGAAAGAGGTTTCAGGGCATAACGTGAAATTAAGTGAATGATGACGCTATGCCAAAGAACAGCAAGTACCAAAGAGTTGTGACATACTTGGTCAAATGAATAGTTAATGCTAGGGATAAAAGATATGATAATTTTTCTTGACATACTGTAAAATGGAATGGGCTGAAGATTTGGAAAGCTAATACAGTAGATTTATTCACTTTCACTCTCCTTCTTCAATATTTGGATGTTTCAACCCAAGAAAAGCTGCCAAGGAAATTTCAAGGGGTGCACGTAATATTCTTTCAAAGGAAAGAGTAAGGGTAGAGACATCTAGTATATTTATTGAAGCAACAAATAAACTGTAAACAAAACAAACTGTGCCTGTATTAAGAGATTCCAGAAAACTTTTGGAGTCCTTATGGTTGTAAGCAGAGGTTATCTTTGATGGCTATAACTCAGCATATGTACTTGTTAAATAATAATTTCAAAAGAGCATGGAAGACACTTCCTAGTATTCAAGACTCCCATTGAAGTCCCAGTTATATGACTAACCATCAAGATATTTTACCGTGACTGATACTTTATTAACCATATCGACCAAGACAGTGAATGTTAAAGATAACTGAATCTGATATTATTGTTGCCTTAAATGTATTCAGATATCATTTCATCTAGTCAGTGAGAACAGTTGAAAACACCTTCTGTGGAAGTCAGAGCGGTGTAATCTATGATGCATTTTGCATATTCTGTATCAAGAATGCAGTTCAGATCTATAATATGGGTTTATCACGTGCTAAAACCTAAGCAGATAGCAATTTCCATCATGCTGAATGCATTTATGATCCCTTTAGTAATCTGGAAAAAAAAGCCAACAATCATTTCAACATTCATATGTCAAAGGTACATAAAATAGAAAATGTATGATGGAATATAGTGAGTGATCAGACATGTGTGACGGTGTGCTCCTTTCCCCCCAACTGATGTGCTCTCTCCCCCTCAACCTGACCTCCATGTAAACAGCATGTATGTAGGGGCTAGTTGAGCGTGCACCAACTAAGGTCCGTCTAGTATGCAAATATGACTGTGAGTCAGTCATCTCCCCCCCATAAACAGGGGGCAGCCCAGAGCCCCTTGAGCTCTCCTGCACGGCAGCGGGCTGCACCGCAGAACCTCCCCTTGAGCAGGGACACCTCTCAAGGTTACTCCTCGAGGTCGAGAGATTCCTTACCCGCGACAGATCCTCGGTAAGTGATTAATAGCATGCTGAACTTTTGCAAACTCTGCGGAACTTTGCTGAGTTATATCTCTGATTAATTGCACACATAATCCCTTAGACATAAACCATTGACCAAGTCTGAGACTAGGACTGGATCCAGCCACACCTAGGCTCCTCTCTGAAGGAGTTTAGAAAGCAAGGAGGTCCTTTCTGAACCTCGTGACTCAACAGGAGGGTCTCCGTTGCACACGCATCTGACCCTGTCTTTCATGCAGTAAATAACTGAGTGAACCTTGCCAATTGAACCTCATTAAATCATTCTTATTTACGATTGAACTTTGTTAAGTCGCTGTCTTACTGCGGTAAACGTAGTGCTGCTTCCCTCTTACAAGTGAAGTGCATCACTCCTTTCGCGACAACTTGAGCAAAGAAATAACTGACGTGGTCAAGTACCTGTGTCTAATGTATATAACTGTTAAACCTAAAAATGGAAACCTAAAGTTAGACCCATGCCAAATACTTTTATCCTAGAGAGCAGAGATCCCCTGATTGCCATGCACATGCTTTTAACCACTTAAGACTTGCCATAAGACATCATCAGTGATCAGCAGGATTAACACTATATTGCCTAAAAATGAATGAATGACAAAGTACAATCAGATAACACTGACAATGGATTGCCTCTCCACAGAAACAATTATTCTTGAAATACACATTGGAGAAAGACCAGTTAAAAGAGGAACTTGGTTATGTTAAGGATAAATATAACTCAAAAGGCTTTTTAGTGTGAGTGACAATGAACTCTGAAAAACAAAGAGAAAGCTACCTTAGAAACTACCATATAATAAACGTAATAATCAATACAGTTTAATTTTCCAAGATTAGATATTAAATAATCCAGTAACAAAATACATAATCATTAAGACTACAGGAGTTCAATAATACTTTTATGCACTGCCCATATTATTACTAGTATTTTAGTGCATTATTAAACCATTTCTAAAGTTAGTTTTTTTTAAAAGTGTCTTCTTTATACTCAGAAACACTAATGTCTATGGCTGACCAAATGAATAGGCTGAAAACCTGTGTTTAGCAAATGCCATTCCTTCATGCATGCCACAGCGGGGCAACTCTCCTCTCTACCATGTCTCATGCATGGTCCTAAACAGAGCACTAATTTATACAGATCCAGCAAGGGGAATAACTGAAGCATCAATTGACTAAGGATTCAGTTATGGCCTGTAGAAGTTATTAGACCAGACTGCAGCAAGAGCAGTTTTAATTAATTTTATTTCTTGTCTCTTGTAGAGTGAGAAAAATCATTTCCCCTGACACAGGTGTCTGACTAGTATGGACTGAGACAAATACAGTTGTTCAAGTTAATTAGTCCCGTTGCGTTTGACGCAAGTACACACTATCCTCACCCAAACTCATCAACAGGTTGGCTACTTGCCTTCTCGATGCTGAACCTGCTGTTTCCTGCCTTGGAGGATTCTTCTCCCCCGCCTTGGAGAATGCTACCCAAAATGCTACCCCCCCAAAAAAAAATATTCGAGGATGAGTTTTCCAGGCAGTTTTCTCTGCAACAGCATGGATGGAGACAAACTACAGGGTATATCTTTTCTAGGAATGCAAATTTTTAATAAAGCTTTTTTTAATTTTCATAAATATTATTATTCAGTCTGCTATGGGTTGGTTCATCTGTAAAATGAATTAATCCACTGAACTGATACAAAATTAAAACTCTGTATATAAAACTGATTCCAGTTTCTCAAGTTCTGACTAGCCTTCCTTGTGACAAGTTTTCTGCCACTGACATATATGAAATTTGCTTAATACAATCCACACATTTTTTAAAGCATTTTTTTCCATATTAATACTCTCTTTCCATCCCCAAGCAAATATTATCAATTATTCATGGAAAACAAAGCCTAGTGAGATCTTTTTTCCACGTTTCGGATGTGAGAGAAGCATATGGCAGCTCCTTCTGTACCACCTGAAGAAAAAGGGTCAAATTAAAAATTTAGGCTTTGGGAAATATAGTCCTGGCTGTACATTTTCAATACATTTCTAATACATTTATACTGTCTATATACTGCAAATGTGATTTTACTTATCAACTACCTATGAATCACTTTACCCTTGCATTGTTGCCTCACTGCTTTTACACTGTATTTATGAAAATATTTGTGAATGCCCATTATTACTGATTTTTTTCTTGCATTCCTTCTGCTTTCCCAAGATGTTTCATGATCACTAGCACCATTCTAACAAGATGACTGGTAGAACAGTCCTAATCTATATACACTGCCATTTTAGACTCTGAGTTCATAGGGATTTTTGATAAGTGTTTAAATATTTGACACTGAGGTTTCTTTAATGTACCACTTCTTCACTAACAAAACCTACTCCACCACTCCTTCCAAAATTTTTTTTATCTTCTACTACAGTGTTTCACCTATTTTTTTTTTCTAAATTGCTATTATGCCAATATCCTCGCATAAAGACCATTTTCATTCCGGTTTACTCATCTTATTTTTTTTTGGACTTTCAGAATTTGTATTAGAAACACATTCAGTTGGAATAAATGAAGGAGAAAGACAATACAGTATAAACCAGGATTATTGCTGGTTAAAGTAACTATGCACGAATACAACACATGGAATATTTTCTCTTCTATATATGCAATTCTCACTGGGAGAACTACCAGGTCCTGAACTTGAGACCCCAGATCCACCAGCTACCTTCACAAAAAGGGCATCATTTTTCCCTTACGCTTCCACCTCCACAGAGCCCGGCTGGCAGCACAGGTCTCAGACTCTGCAGCCTCCTAGGAAACATAGCAGAAGTTCATGAAAACCCAAACACTTCCCCAAAAGCCAACCACATCTCTATTCCTTAGGAGACAAGCTCCATTTTCATAAAAGTCCAAGTCATCAAAGATACCAAACTGAATTCATGCAATGTATCAAGGAGACAATTCAGTGGGAGTTCAACACCTGAAAACTACAAGAGATTATGGACTAAAGTTACAAGGCCTTAGTCTCTCCACTGCTCAAAGCAGAATTTAAGGCTAATAAATCATAGCTGCAAAGCTTTTCTGCTGTGTTTTTTCTGAGACATAATACTCAGCAGCCCTGGCTGGGGTATGTAGAGTACAGTCCCCACACAGGTCTTGTAGTGATGGTACACAAAGAATATGTGAAATATTGCCAGCGGGCTAATTCAAAAGCAATATAATACCCCAATCAAAAAACAGCGAGTTCTTTTCCTATTGTTATGATGCCATATCTATGAAAATTGTAGTTAAATCCTTCCAATTACCAGAAGACTAAAAATTTCATGAAGGGAAAGACAGTAAATAATCTTCCTTCCCAGTATTTGTATCTGCAGACAATGCTCTTTCTTGTTGCTATTAGCTCGTGGTATGGTTACTTACTGCAGGTAGAATGAAAGGTTGTAGCAGGTATCAAAGTGAGAAAACTTACTCTCCTACTTTTCTATTCTTTCCTTTGATCTTCCTAATACTGAAGGTAATGATCTTCCCTTGTCAGTACCTAAATGGAGTGCAAGTCACATAAACATAAAGCAAAATATATTTTTCTTCTCGCAGCTGATAATTGATAGCATGTGACATATTTGATAATTTGTCACAGTAGTTTCAAAACCCTTTAAGCAGCTGTAATTTCAAAGAAGAAAAAGAGCATTGTTCTCCTCCCCTCCCACACGTGTACACAACTAGGTATAAAATGTGGTAAGAAAAGGTCCATGCCCTTAATGGACAATGCTGTTAATGGGGTGATTCCTCTCTGTAAACCTCTCTGAACAACTGACATACACAAAATATTACCATTAAAACTGTGTCACAGGAGTGTATTGAAGCAGAGGGAAAATTTGGACCTGGCATTATACTGGTTAAGAAAGGTTGCTAAATGATTTTATAAATTAATAGGAGGAGAGGAAAGGTAGATATAGTTGATAAAGCTGTTAGTTACTGCCACTATATGCCTAAAACTAGCTTTCAAAATATCTAGATATTTTTCTGATTTTCTGATTAAGTATTTCATTTGTTGGTCAAAGTAGGGATAAAAGCAGTGAGCTGACAATCAGAAATGTTTGCTTCCTTCCTTTGCACAATATTTTTTTTAAAGCTTTGGTACCTTCACAAATTCAGAAACACAATGAGAATCCTCAGTACAAAGACTATTTTATTTTAATGGGTTATTTTAGTTACAATGAATGTAATCTGAAATGCTCCTTAAGAGAATAAGAAAGGAGAAAAGCATTCAAAATGAAAATCTTCTGAAATGGTCATAAAAGGTTTTTCAGAGGGAAAGAATACAAGTTTGAACTACACTCAAAATGTCGATTCTATTTTTATGCAGAATTTCATACATCATTTCTGTGTGGCACTGAAATATTTTTTTCTCTCTCTTCTTCTTTTTTGAAGAGTAGTTTGTAGCAAACTCGTACATTCAAACATCCAGGAGGACTAGATTCTGCCATTGAGCTCATACTAATTGGCAGCGTGATCCCTCAATCGTCCTGCATACTGGTCCTACTGGGCAAGCTGTCAGTAGCTTTTGACGCACTCTTGAAAATTTCATAAGGAAAGAACTGGGCAGTCAAGTGTTTCTTTGATCTGATTGTATGCTATCACTGCCCACAATGTTTTTTCTACTGCTTAATCACTGGTAGTTTTTAATGTAGCTAATACACATGAGCTTTCTCCTTTGCCACAGCAGTACAGACAATCCAGGAACAAGGTGAAGCAAATATGCTGTAACAGAGTTTTAATTTACTTCTGAAAAGGTTTTTAGTGTTTCCATGCTGCTTAGTCAAGAAGAAATTATTTTGCTGATTGTTTAAAATACAACTCCTGTATCTTCATCAGAGCATTAAACAATATTCAGAGTTGGGAGCAGATGGTGGAGTGTCAAGAATTCCAGCTCAGTGCTTCAGGAAAGGACTATGCTTGGGACATTGTAAAAGGAAAAAAAAAACCAAATGTTGTTTATGGTTACTCTGGGAGTCAGAGAGAGGAAACAAGGGAGCAGTCTTGACTATAACAGATCGGAATATAGATGCAGTGCACTTCCTCTGGAGAGCTGATGAAAGCACTTGGCTGATTCTTGCTTTGTGGGGATTGCCAACAATCTTCCTAAGATCCAATGCTTTTAAACAGTGGCAAATCAGTAATTCATACATTTTTGTTAACTAGCACTGCAAGTTCCAAAGACACATATGTGTGATGATTTTCATCATCTCCTCCAGCTCACATTAACAGAACATCCCACAGCTTTGCAAGGCATCAAGCGAGCTGCAGGGTTAATCTCACAAAGGCTGGGCCACCGGGAGCCAGTTGCACAAACGCTCTGGAAAGGACTGAACCAGAAGCCAGATGTAGCCGGAAACATTTTGACTCAAACTGCTGGTTGATGTGGCCCCTGAAGAGGTGGGATTCAAGAGCATCTGGCAGGAGGCGTGTCAGCAATGGGGGCACACTGCCACTGCAGGAGCAGGCACGCAGGCAGGGCAGCGACAGCACCACTCCTGGGGTAAAAAGCATGCTGTCACACATAAATAGCAACATTTTATTTTTATCGCTCTGGTAAAAATTATGAACAGATGAAACAACCATTTTGGCTTCTATTTCAAACAGACCCAAGCTGACAACCTTTAGTATTATTTCAGTCCGTGTAATTTAAAAGACAGTTATGAAGCCTGCAGGCAGCCCCATAATGGCACAGTTGGGTATTACTACAGGCTTTCTAAAAGGTAATAAATATCAAGAATAAGCTACATACATTCTTTTAAGGTTCAGTATCTGGGTCCAATTACTCCTCCCCACCCCCTCAAGAATGTTCTTCAAGAAGATCAGCAAAGGGTTTGTTTTGCCTTTTCTCTCCATTTATAAACAAAAATGATGATGAGGTAATTCCTTTCCCCAAGTTGCTTTGACAAGTGAGACTTTTATAACTGGGTATATGCAGAGGAGGGGGGCATTACAGGCAGTTGATTAATTATATTGGTAACTGGAGTCAAGTAATTAAGTGGGCATTAGAATCTCATTACTCTCCTTAATTAAGCTGGGAAAATTGAAATACCATACAATGCATAATGTGAAATAGATTGTAATAAAACTGCTAGGACTTGTTTTTCAGGTATTAATATGTAGTTTTGCAGAATAAATGGTGAACTTCTCTTTCCTGATTATTAAAATGTTATATGCTTTCTTAAAGACTGACAGACAGGATGTTTGTTTTATCCAACACAAAACTTAATTATGTGGAAAGGTCAATATTTTCCTAACAAAGAAAATTAAAATATAAATTGCCATGCATAAAAATAAGGATAACAAAATATTTATATTTACACAAACTAGTTTGCTTGGGGGTATTAGGGAAAGAAGGCTTTTAAAGGCTTCAAGAATGAATATTCAGAAATAACTAAGATCAGTATAAGAATACATCTATTTTGATTATGATCACCAAAGTCCAAAACAATATAAAAGAAGTTACTAATTGAAATACTATGAGTAGCTAAAGAAAGTCCACATGTTGCTTATAATTGTGTCTTGAAAAACAGATCTGTAAAGAGAATGCCTCAGATTTATATCATGTTTATAAAGATACATATATCTGCCACTTTTTTTTTCCCCTAATTGAAGTTCTTAGTCATTAATGTATTTTGGCTGTTCACTCCTTTTTATACAGCCACGGAGAAAGTGAGAACATCTGACAGAAATTAAAGCTGCCCAAATTCTAATTTGGAAGTAAAGGATCGAAAAACACTGCCTTCAGCTTGATGAGAATCTCACCCATTCAGTCAATTTTAGACACACTCTAATAGATTCCTTATTTTAAACTATTTATTTTCCTCGAGCTTTTAGAACCTTGAGAACTACTTCTTAATCGGAAGTTATTTCTGTTGGGTTCCACAGATGATATCATATGAATCCACCTACAACACTTGTAATAGCTTGTGCTTTAGATGAAATCTGAGCAAAAGTTTTCCTCATAATATTTTACAGTCATCCTCATAATCCATGATAACTGCTTCCTCTGATAGGGAAATGTAGTGGCTTGCAGATACATGTCTCAATACTAGTCAGAACAGCTTGCCTCATTTTCAGTGCGTGATTGAAAGAAACAAAGCTCTGTTAGTAAAAGAGCCTTATTTTCTCTGTAGTCTTAAGGATCATTGCATTCTCCTGTTAGATTATACTGAGAAATTTCAAAATATGAATAACGGTGTCTAAGGATTTCCAATAACTGAACAATGAGAAAATTACATATTTAAACAGCTCTGCTGATTATTATGTTGGTATTCTATTCAGTTGGTTAGTGTCCTATACATAAGAGGGCCGTATATACTCTGTTGATATCAAGATTTTTTTAATAGTTCAACTCACTCCATCCTACAATAGATCATTCAGATGGTTAAGACAAATCTCTCTCCAGAGAGATTTTCTCTCTCTCTGCCTTTCTCTTGTGCGACTATACAGAGTGCCTACAACAGTAGCTTAAATTACAGCCTACTTTGGATCTTAATGAGATTAGACTGAAGTCTTGGGCTTGACAATGTTAAGCAAAGTGAATTCCACCCTTGTGAACAAGGAACACAGGTGATATCTACTGTTGAAAGACCAAATCCAAGGAAGCAGCAATTCTGAAAAGATTTATAGATCACAGTGGACAAGCGACTCAACTCAGTACTGTGCTCTAGCAAAGTTGACTAAAGCATTCTCCAGCTACACAAACAGAGCAGGTTTCACATCTGTATATCACCTTGATAAGACAAATACTGGAAAACTGTCAATTCTGGTGTCCATGCTTTTAATAGAATGTTGAAGAATTGGAAAGGGTGTAAAAAGAGTTACAAAAATGATTTGTGGGCTGGGAAAATGCCCTATTGTGAAAATCTTTAAAGGCTTGATATATTAAGCTTATGAAAGAGAAGACTGAGAGATAACTTGGTAATAAATTTTGTCTTCAAGGACAGAAAATCTCTGATGCTTAATGGTATCTTCTCCACAAGAACTAATGGCTAGATATCAGAACCAGATACATTCATATCAGAAAAAAAATTATATCCTTTTTAGAAGCAAGGATCATTAACCCCTGGAAGAGTCTAGCAAAAGAAGCAATGGGTTGTTTTTTTCTAGACTTGCATTCTCCAGCTACAGTGGGCATTATTCTGTTGTTAGCGTTTTAGTTTCCTAGTACATTTAATAAAAAAGAACCATTCTCATAGTCCTTAATTCTTGTCACTTTTCCCCTGAGGTTTTTCTTTCCCTTTGTGACTTTTTCACACTTCTGCTTTATATCAATTATTATCCACTTCCTTCTTACTTCTTTTTATTCCTTTTATATTCTTAGTTGTTCCCTCTACTTCAGAACAGGTGTTTGGTCAAATTCATCCTCTTTTTGATTGCACCATTGAAGTCCCCACTGTATTTTCCCCCCCTTTCCCCATACTTATATTGACAAGTAAGTCCTTTCCCCAATTGCTGGATCCAGGAAGATCATTCAGACTTGCTTCTTTCATAGCTCTCATCCAAGATTCCTTGGAAACATGAGAGGTTTCACCCTATTTCCATACATTTACACATATACATTTTCACATGATCAGCAGTGAAGACTTATCAGATGACCTTAGAATTTCATCAACTGGCAGTAGAGAATGTGACCTGGTACAGGAAGGGCCCCTATGAAAGACTTCTAACTTTTCTTAGGCTAGCTGAAGTCATATGGGGGACCAATGTGTTTACAAGATGTTTGTCACAACAAAGTCTCATTCTCCCTCCATTAGACTCTAGCAATGATCCAATCTCCTGTTCTGTGCCCACCATTCCCTTTCTCCCCAGACCACGAAGCAGTTCTCACAAGCTCCGCTGCTACTGAGGTGGGGCCTGCTTTCTCTTCCCTAAGGTCTCCTATTGCCTAGCTCTTTCATCTGAATAAGCTGTTCCCCTATCACCTTCTTTGACTTATGTACGTTTACCCTAGCAAAGCCTGCCCACACAAGATGTTTTTGCCTCAACTCCCTGGAAATTTTCATTCATCTGACTTTCCCAAAACACAATACCTTCCTTCCATCCTTTCTCTCTCTTTATAAACCCTACTGCCCTCTCCAGATTTTCCTCACCTCATCCATGTCCCCACTTTCCAAAGAGGCCTCCTAGTTTCTTCTAGTAATTTGATGCACCTAAGTCTGAGAAAGGCGGCTGATAAAAAAACTTGGTAAAAACATATGTTCCAATACTAGATTTGGCAAATCGATGAGTTTTCATCAACAGGGGTTTCATCACCTTCCTCTGGGCTTTGAGAAACCGCAAGTGTCCTGGGCAATGATTTTAGTCCTGCACTGAATTATGGTTCATATCAGCAGCATATCACTGGACCTGATAAGGAGTGACAGTTACCTGAGATGTATTCAGGGAGAGCACAGATCCCAGCATCTGGTCCTCTCCCTTTTCCAGCAGTGCTTCAGATTTCTGTGACCATCCCCACGATCCTGATGACCGTTTAGAGGAAATAACTGGAAATGTTTTGGTCATGGCTGCAGCAGGTCTCTGAGCATCACGAACCATTCCTGTGAAAGAAGGAGACAGGGAAAGGCATGATCTATATTCAGAGTCATCTATATACTTTTATGATTCAGACCCTGAGTTTCTGTACAGCATGAGGATGCGAAAGAATGGGTTATTTACAGCAGATACGATACACCATTGTCATGTTTCTTTAACAGATACTGGTGGTACACAATGGTTGTAGTCAGTATGTGCTGTCTCCAGTGGCTTCAAAGTAATTGTTAATGCAGATCTACCCAAGAGCTCTCCTCCATGATCTCAATTTGCCAGCCTTTCACATAGACCTGGAAGGTCTTGAAAACATTGAGTTACAGTTTAAAATTCTGATCACCCCTTGTAGGTATACTTTTAATTAACTAATTAGTTATCTAATTAATTCATTTTATATATCATTCCCAACCTATTTGCTAAGCATCTTTATTTTCCATATTACCATTACTATATGTATTATTTTACTCCAATTTGCTGACAATTTCAACAAATACTACTGATGGAATTTCTGTATGGGTTTTCTCCAGTTTCTACTGTAATAGGAAGCATCATTATTTATTACCAAACAATGCCCCTGAGTTTAATTACCGTAGTGTGTCTACCTGTCTTCAATTATCTTGTTTTCTAATCTTTCCTTGAAACATTGTAAAATAACACAGTACTCACACATCTAATGGGTACAATCCATCAGAATACACATAATGGAAAATTAAATAAAGTGTACTCCTCAAACTCCTCTTTTTAAAGCCTGGTTACTTTCACAGCCTAACAAATTCCACAAAGAGAAATAAAAGTTGTGTTTCCTTTGAAACACCTCCTGGAAGGAGCCACTGCTGAATGCTAAATCTATTAGTAGAGGGCTAGATCTATGTTTACAGAAACTGCCTCATAACGTTTAGGAAAAATTAAGGAAATGGAGTTTTGCCTGGATATTAGTAAGTAAAGTAGAGAGAAGACCAGAAAAAAGTAAAGTGTGTTCTTTCTAGGCAATATCATGAAACAGTATTTTTACTGCATTGATATGAAGAAACCACTTTTCTTAGTGCTTACACATACAATAATTTTCAAACATTTGAACCAGTATCAGTAGTTTTTTGTTTCCTGTACAAATACAAGCTCTGGAAGAGATAAAGTTCAACTCTAAATTCAAGGCCAGAGCATGAAGTGCAGGGCTAAGCACACATTTCACTCCAATAAAAGCAGAAAAGGGAACACCTCTTTTCTCTAGTTTGATTGCTCCAGGCAGTGCTCCTCAAAGACTATCCTCACCCTCTTGCCATCTGCTCTACCTACCACTCCTAAGCCTTATATTAAACAAATGCCAGGACTGGATCCTCAGTTGATATAAACTGATTTATTAACTTCAGTGATTTTTATGGTACAAGAACCTGGCCCTACAGGTTGAATCATTCATAATGAAGACTAACCAATCTTTCCAAAAGAAGAAGGAAAAGCTGCAATGATATTGAACTTAAAAATATTCAACAAATCTGTACAGCTTTCACTTCGTATCTGTTCCAGACAGTATTTTTAATCCTCATCTTCCTCTAGATAACTACTGTAGGTATAGGACAATGGTGTAAAAGTTTAATACTAAGCTCTCTGGCATGAGACAGACTTTTCAGGGGACACTGTATGAGTAAGGGCTGTAGGGTTTGTCCCAAAATGTGAGATCTTTAGCATATTTATTATAAACAGGCTATCCTGATCAATACTCATCACTTTTTTTCATCTCTCTTCAAAGGGAAACAGATGCTTAACATTTGTTATTTCTTCCCCATGTATCTTCATAAGCATACCATCTGCGCAGTTCTCAGCCTTTATTGTTCATCTCTATAACACAGCTTTGGATGCTCGGAGCTCACTCCCTCCCCCTTACCTGCTCATCACCAAACAAATGCAGTAGGACACATCAAGTCAGGTTTCCGCACCTCTTTACAAATAAAGCATGGACTCTGCCTGATTCCTATCAGATTTCTCTGCATGCCACTGCAACAAGACCTGACTGAATGTGTCAGCTTTCCCCAATTCTCGCGGACAAAAATATAGCCATGAAACATTAATCACTGTGTTTCTCCTCCTAACCTTTTCGGGGTCTTTGCCAACATATGGGCTGCCATCTGCCGGCACAAGCGTGGATGTACACTTCAGAACAAAGTCCAGCTCTGAACAAAGCGGGCGGGAGAGCAAGAGCATCACATCACTCCAGCCTTATCAGCCACTGACTGCAGAAATGACCAGCAGCTGAGAGGCTGAATTTATAAGGAAATGAAAAAAAAAAAAGGAAAATGAAGTGGAAATTAAAATAAAAAAATACAATATCTCTCAGATTATATTGGAAGTATATCTTTAAATAGAATAATTCTGCTTTTCATCTTTTTTTCTATTCCCTTCTACTAACTGGGTAAATGTCTGCAAGCTTTGAATTTCACCCATCCTATTTTTACTTTATGGGTTTTCCTGTTCCAAAACTTTTATTTATGTCCCTCTTCACTCCTTTGAATATTTTCCTTCATATGTTTTCATTTTTAACCTTTAATTTTTCTCCAGGTTAGTGTCTTCTCCTCCCTCCACCCTTGTTTAACTTTATCCTGAGCTCATTCTGTCTTACTCCCTCTTCCCTGTTTGTTTGATGTCTGGCTTGTGTCTTAATGCCCTTATTGATCACTTGCTTCATCTTTTCCCCAGGACTGAAGAGACTTAGGGGTGTTGACCCTCACCTAATACTTTGTTGTCACTCTCCTTCACGTATTCCACAAATGTTGCTCACTGCTCCTCTCTGCTTTCAAGTTAAGGTCATCCCTTAATTTCACACCCTGTATCAGCCACACAGAAAATCCAGTTCTGATAAGGCTGACTCTCTTCGCCTCCCAGAACCTAATAAATGATTAGGAGAAGTGTTGGCAGCACCATCTTCACGAATGAGATAAGGACTTTTTGTGAACACTGACTTCTGTGTAGAAAATGAGGAGAAAACCCACCAAATCTATGACTGCACAGAGTTTTGGTAAATTGAAATTTCTGCCATAAATCTTCTGTCACTGCTCTTGTCTAGGCATTTTTTCATTCCTTAATGCAACCTTTACCTGCAGTAGAATATTATTAGAGTCAAGAAATCCAGCATTTACACTGCCACCATCATGACAGCTAAAATGTATTGTTTTTTCCTATGTCAACAGACATATCTATAAATGCTAATTTTGCTGATTTTCTGAAAAATACATCAATGTAGAACAAAATTTAACTGTCACCAGCTTACATTTTCTCATTCTTTCTCATTTTTTTCAGGTTAGCTGCTTGAGATCCAATGTAAACATCAAAACTGAGAAGAAAAAGCTAATCCTCATTTCTAGAATATTAAAATAATTAAAAAAGGGGTTAAGACAGAAAGTGAGACTTTATGGAATCATCATAAAAACAAAGTAAAAATCATATTCTCTGAACATGACATGTTTTGCTTTCAAATTTTTTCATATACCAAGTGACATTTTACCAACGTCTCCATTTGAAACTACTGGATGCTGATGAGTCAAACAACTGGTTTTGGCTCACAGAGCTCATCCATTGTGACGGATTATTCATATACTGTCATTTAGATTATGAAGTATGAAATATCTCCATGTGGCATGTACTAAGAATAATATAGCTTAGATGACATAGATTCGTCTTGCTCATTTGATAGAATTCTAAAAAGGTTGAATTTATGTCGTTTGTACTGAATTTCTTATGAACGCTCCCTTCTGTAGAATAATCTACAGTATCATCTGACATTTCAAACTCCTCTGACTGAAATACTTCAGATCCCTCCTTTCTCCTTAAAAATGAGATACATGATGAAAAACCTGGACAATAAAAGCCTTGAATTTTGCTCTTCTGTGGGGTCCTGGCTTTAGGGAAGCTTCTGGCTCTGTAGCTTTCTCTGTCCGCACCAGCTAGGGGACTCCTGCGGACAACCACATCTATCGTCTTTTTCCACTCATCGTGACTTCCCAAACACAGGTAACTCCCGCCTGGCTATCCCACTGCTTTAGGGATTGGGGTCCTGTGTGTTGCAGATCCCAGGTTGGCCTAAAAAAATAAACACGTGCCATTTAAGCAGTCAAAGCAACTAGCTCGAATAACCTACAGAAAAGCAAGAGTTCTAGAGTGGAAATCTTAACAGCGAAAATATCCTAGACCTGTGCCAAGGTCTTCCTAAAGGCAGAAAATGATGGGGAAACTGTTGAGAGGTTGATGACTGCCAAAAATGTTAGAATAATTTCAAAATTGCTTTATCTATTAGAGAAAAGTACTCCCTTATGTTACAAGAAATCCTCCAAGTCAAGCTCAAAGTTGAATCATGTAGCAATATTGTAGATGCAGTACAAGAGCTGCTAAAGAGAACACCCACATGGTAGCCAAGCAAGAGTCCTCCACCCTGACTAAGATGTTCAGAATTAAACATAAGCCAGGAAGCAAACAAAAATAATACAGAAACAAAAAGAAAGAAAGGGTGGTAAGATGCTGAAAAAAAAATCTATCTGTAGAAACTGTAATTTAAATCCACACTGTTTTTAAACCCCAAATACTCGTGCACAGTGGTTTCCCTTGAATGGAAATATCCATGAACGTTTTTAATTTCACCATTCCAGATAAGTTATTGAGTTAGGAGCAAAAATTTATTCAGTTCAAATTTTACCGGGATAGTTTGAAATATAAACAAACCACTACATAACTCTCCATTTTAATAAACAGCAGTGTATAGTTTGAGTTGTCTGAAGCGCTGTAGAAACAAGAACAATGTAATAAAATAAGCAGAAAAAAAGCAATGATGCAGTTTTACACAACAATACTCTAAAATCACTGTGCTTCTGTAAGCTGGAACACTTTCTTAATCACTTAAATAGGAATGTACCTATTTTTAGACATCTATATTTGATTTTTTTTGGTGAGACCATTTTCAAACTATCTATTTCAACAGACATATGCCCGAACAAAGACTTCATCAAGTGGTCTGTATAGAGTGTGTGTGTGTGTGTGTGTGTGTGTATATGTGTATATATATATGTGTGTGTGGGTATATATGTATATATACACACACACACACACATTTACGACAATGTTGCCATAGTGTGGTTGCAAACTGTTGGTCCCCCACTGGGTCAGCTGAAGAGTCCTAATGGAATGTACTCCGATGCCTTCTTTGGCTGCCCACTCTATTTTATTGTCAAAAGAAACCAGGGAAATGGGTAGAAGGTGCACATCTGGATCTCACCTTTCCAGCAGGAGAGCAGAGTACCCACCTGACAACCAGGACTGTGGGATCCACCACAACTTGCAGTGTAGATGCACCCAGGTAAAGCCATCATACCAAAATAAAATGTTAACTAAAGTGGAATTTCTTTCTTCAGAAAAAAACCCACCAGCATTAATTAGCGCAGCTAACAGAGGCAGCGAACAGACGCAGCAGTTTGCGCAGCAGTGGTTGGGCTCTGACTAGAACTTGAGGATCTTGTTGGAAGTTGTGGGCTTTCTGAGGACCCCCGAGGACCTAGAAGGTGATCGCTGTGAACAGGAAAGGGGAAGCTAGGCAAGGACAACTGCAGGAGGCCTTGACTTCTCCTGGGAAAAGCTCGTGGGAAAAGCTCCAGCTAGGAGTAGCTGCTGCTAACAAGCTCTCTGGGTTGCCCCTGACCAGAGGGAGTTGGGGCCTTTGATCCTGGTGGCCCTTGATTGGGCGGTCAAGCACCCTGTGAGTCAGTGCTAGGGAGAGGCCTATATAAGAGCCAGGCCTAGAGCGCAGCTAACAGAGGCAGCGAACAGACGCAGCAGTTTGCGCAGCAGTTTGCGCAGAAGGGCGCGCGAAGGGACGTGCGAAGGGACCTTCGTTTCTGTTCCCTGTGGTGTACGCTTCCTCAAGTATGGTCGTGACACGCCGCAGAGCGCGTTCCCCAGTGGCTGTTGGAGTTGCTGTGTCAGAGGCTGGGACCCAGACCGACCCTCTGACAGCAGATGCGGCTCTACAGGTCTCAGGCTGTAGGGAGTGCTTGGGGCCTCTCCGGGAGGCCTGGGCTGGCAGCCAGCTCTCCTGCAGGAGGTGTGCTGCTGCTGATGAGCTGTGTCGTCAGGTAAGGGAGTTACGGGAGGAGGTCAGTAGGCTGCGCAGCATCCGAGAAGATGAGCAGGAGATAGACAGGGTATTCTCGGAGACTGTGCAGCTTCGGGAGTCCCAGCCCCCCGCAGCAGTGGAGTTGCCAGAGGGCTCTGTGCCGTGTGACACGGTACATCATAACATCGTAGAAGAAGGCTGGAAACTGGTCACTGCTCGTGGGAGGAGAAAGGCTCCTACTCCTCCTGAAGACCTGAAGCTGAAGAACAGGTTTAGTGCCCTCCAGGATGAGGAGGAGATGGGCATGGCTGCCAGGGAAGTACCTGGGACAACAGACCCTGTGCCCTGCCGGAACGCCCGGAAGAAGCGGCGGGTGATTGTTGTGGGGGACTCCCTGCTGCAGGGGATGGAGGCACCTATCTGCCGACCAGACCTCATGTCTAGAGAGGTTTGTGGCCTGCCGGGGGCTCGTGTGAGAGATGTCATGCAAAGACTGCCTAGGCTCGTCCACGCTTCGGACTATTACCCACTGCTGCTCTTCCACGTGGGCGCCAATGACACCAAGGGCAAACTGGAGACCATCAAGCAGGATTTCAGAGCTCTGGGGATGGTGGTCAAGGGTCTGGGAGCCCAGGTCATCTTCTCCTCAATCCTGCCAGTGAGGGGGATGGATGAGAGGAGGAGGAGACGGACTTTCCAGCTTAACGACTGGCTGCGCCGCTGGTGTTGGCAACAGGGTTTTGGTTTCTACGACCATGGAACCCTGTTTGAAGATCGACAACTGATGGCGAGAGATGGGATCCACCTCACGAGGCGGGGCACGCTGGTCTTTGCCAACAGGTTGGCCAACCTGGTAAGGAGGGCTTTAAACTAGGAAAGATGGGGGAAGGGGAGAGTTATAGTGCCAGGGTAGCTGGCAAAAGACTGCTCAAGTCGGGATGCCTCCAGCAGGTGAATGCAGCCAGGGAAGTGCGCATGGGATGTGGCTATGGAGGACCCTCTTGTACCCCTCCTGGGAAACCTGCATGCTCGATCACCTCCCTGAAATGCCTGTACACCAACACACGCAGCTTGGGGAACAAACAGGAAGAACTAGAGATCTGTGTGCGGTCGCAGGGCCATGATCTCACTGCCATTACAGAGACATGGTGGGATAGCTCGCATGACTGGAGTGCTGTCATGGATGGCTACGTGCTTTTTAGGAAAGACAGGCCAGGAAAGCGAGGTGGCAGAGTTGCTCTTTATGTGAGAGAGCAACTGGAATGTATTGAGCTGTGCCTAGGGGTGGATGAAGAGCGAGTCGAGAGCTTATGGGTAAGGATCAAAGGGCAGGCTAGCATGGGTGACACTGTTGTGGGTGTTTACTACAGGCCACCTGATCAGGAAGAGGAAGTCGATGAGGCCTTCTACAGACAGCTGGAAGTAGCCTCACGATCCCAGGCCCTGGTTCTCATGGGGGACTTCAACCACCCCGATATCTGCTGGAAAGACAACACAGCTAGGCACAAACAGTCCTGGAGGTTCCTGCAGAGCATTGGTGACAACTTCTTGACACAGGTGGTGCAGGAGCCAACAAGGAGAGGTGTGCTGCTGGACCTCGTACTAACAAACAAAGAAGGACTGGTGGAAGATGTGAAGGTCGGGGGCTGCCTTGGCTGCAGTGACCATGAGATGGTGGAGTTCAGGATCCTGCGAGGAGGCAGCAGGGCACCAAGTAGGATCGCAACCCTGGACTTCAGGAGAGCAAACTTTGGCCTCTTCAGGGACCTACTTGGAGGAATCCCATGGGTGAGGGCCCTAGAAGGAAGGGGCGTTCAAGAGAGCTGGTTAATATTCAAACATCACTTCCTCCAGGCTCAAGAGTGGTGCATCCCTATGAGTAGGAAGTCAAGCAAAGGAGGTAGGAGACCTGCATGGATGAGCAAGGAGCTCCTGGCAAAACTCAACCAGAAGAAGGAAGTCTACAGAAAGTGGAAAGGGGGACAGGCCACTTGGGAGGAATATAGAAGTAGAGGAATAAGGAATAAGCATGTCAGAGTATGCAGGGATGCGACGAGGAAGGCTAAGGCCTGTTTGGAATTAAATCTGGCAAGAGATGTCAAGGACAACAAGAAGGGCTTCTTCAAAGACATCAGTAGCAAGAGGAAGACTAGGGAAAATGAGGGCCCTTTGCTGAATGGGGTGGGTGCCCTGGTGACGAAGGATGCAGAGAAGGCAGAGTTACTGAATGCCGCCTTTGCTTCAGTCCTTACTGCTCAGGCAGCCCTCAGGAACCCCAGACCCTAGAGACCACAGAGAAAGTCTGGAGAAAGGAAGACTTTCCCTTGGTGGAGGAGGAGTGGGTTAGAGATCATTTAAGCAAACTTGACACCCACAAATCCATGGGCCCCGATGGGGTGCACCCACGAGTGCTGAGGGAGCTGGCGGACATCATTGCTAGGCCACTCTCCATCATCTTTGAAAGGTCATGGAGGACAGGAGAGGTGCCTGAAGACTGGAAGAAAGCCAGTGTCACCCCAGTCTTCAAAAAGAGCAAGAAGGAGGACCCAGGGAACTACAGGCCAGTCAGCCTCACCTCAATCCCTGGAAAGGTGATGGAGCAGCTCATCCTGGAGGCCATCTCCAAGCATGTGGAGGAAAAGAAGGTGATCAGGAGTAGTCAGCATGGCTTCACCAAGGGGAAATCATGCTTAACCAATCTGATAGGCTCCTATGATGGAATGACTGGCTGGGTAGATGAGGGGAGAGCAGTGGATGTTGTCTACCTTGACTTCAGCAAGGCTTTTGACACTGTCTCCCATAGCATCCTCATAGACAAGCTCAGGAAGTGTGGGTTAGATGAGTGGACAGTGAGGTGGATTGAGAACTGGCTGAATGGCAGAGCTCAGAGGGTTGTGATCAGCGGCACAGAGTCTAGTTGGAGGCCTGTAGCCAGCGGTGTCCCCCAGGGGTCAGTACTGGGTCCAGTCTTGTTCAGCTTCTTCATCAATGACCTGGATGAAGGGACAGAGCGCACACTCAGCAAGTTTGCTGATGATACAAAACTGGGAGGAGTGGCCAACACACCAGAGGGCTGTGCTGCCATTCAGAGGGACCTGGACAGGCTGGAGAGGTGGGCAGAGAGGAACCTCATGAAGTTCAACAAAGGCAAGTGCAGGGTCCTGTGCCTAGGGAGGAATAACCCCATGCACCAGGACAGGTTGGAGGCTGACCTGCTGGAAAGCAGCTCTGTGGAGAAAGACCTGGGAGTGCTGGTGGACACCAAGTTAAGCATGAGGCAGCAGCGTGCCCTTGTGGCCAAGAAGGCCAATGGTATCCTGGGGTGCAGCAGGAAGAGTGTTGCCAGCAGGTGGAGGGAGGTGATCCTCCCCCTCTACTCAGCCCTGCTGAGGCCACATCTGGAGTACTGCGTCCAGTTCTGGGCTCCCCAGTACAAGAGGGAAGTGGCACTACTGGAGCAAGTCCAGCAAAGGGCCACAAAGATGATTAGGGGACTGGAGCATCTCTCTTATGAGGAAAGGCTGAGAGAGCTGGGCCTGTTTAGCCTGGAGAAGAGAAGGCTGAGAGGAGATCTTATCAATGTGTACAAGTATCTGAAGGGAGGGTGTCGAGAGGATGGGACCAGACTCTTTTCAGTGGTGCCCAGCGACAGGACGCGAGGCAACGGGCACAAACTGAAACACAGACAGTTCCATCTGAACATGAGGAAAAACTTTTTCACTGTGAGGGTGACAGAGCACTGGAACAGGTTGCCCCGAGAGGTGGTGGAGTCTCCTTCCTTGGAGATATTCATAAGCCGCCTGGACGCGATCCTGTGCAATGTGCTCTAGGTGCACGTCAATATTAACGTGCTTGAGCAGGGGGGTTGGACTAGATGATCTCCAGAGGTCCCTTCCAACCTCAACCATTCTGTGATTCTGTGATTGGAGCACAGCTAAAGGAGCTGCATCCAAACACCAGAGTCATGGACAATTGCCACATACTTGGTGCAGAATCAGGTGTGCCAGATCAGTATATCCCATGCCCATTCCAGGATAGCAAGCCAGAAGCACTATTCAATCACCCCTCATGTGATTCAATGCAAAGTCAGTCATATTAGGTTAAACAGCTGCTTAGCTGATACAGCTGAAATTGTTCTGTGCAGCTGACATGGTAGAAAGATCCTTGGCCATGCCAACATCCAGTATATGGAAACTGGGAGCTACAAGACAAGAAGTGAATGCAAGTCAGCACAGATATTCACCCGAAGACTTCGTGGAAGTGGAGTAAGGTTATTCAAAGCTCAGAACAACACTAGGTGTAGTGTTATGTGCTACATTATTTACTAGTTGTAAAAGCAGTGTGATTGCCTATATATTAACAATAGCAGCAACAGCAAGGATGTGTTTTTAGTAGCTCTTACCTGATAAAAAGTGCATTTCTAACAAGGGGAGTTCTGTTATGTCAAACCAATGCACACAACACCGAAAGCTTCTCCCTTAGCAGTAGAACCTTGTTAGCCAGCAGCATTACTATAAATGTCAGAAATGCAAACTGAAAATCACTTGGAGCACTGAAAGACACAGCTAAATGGTAAAAGTTGAGCTGGAGTATTTCAACTTTGAATGAAGATAATGCAGTGGATTCAGTTTATGCTTTCCAATATTTATTCTTTAATTCGGGTAAATATGTCTCTGATAAAAACGTATATGTAAACAAAGAGTTCAATTTCAAATTTTACTGCTTGCTTGACTTTGAAAATGTTGCTATGATCATGTATTCAAAAATTTCTGCTTGACTGATCTGAGAGCCTGCGACTTCTGAAACTTATTAAAGAAGAATTTCAGCAAATGGAAAAAATGGCAAAGTTAATTAGTATCTTTAAAATTATTAGCATCTTAATCAAATCTAGGATTAAACTTCAAGGAATCTTACTGTCAGTATCTAGCCTGTGATGCAGAGCTCTCACAGACATAATGGTTCATGTAATGTTTCATTAGTGATATTAAACTACCATCTTTCTCTGGTTTTTCCCCCTTTTTCTCTTGACCAGCAGCAACCCCTTCAAGATTTCTTGCAGCTTACAGATTCAAGTATCCATTTGTGTATCCTGCAGGGTCTAATGCTAAGTCTAGACTAACACTAGGGTAAACATCTCCTTAGATGCATTTCCTTTCAAATCAAAGTATGAGCATGCTTTCAGTCCTGGGAGAGTTGAGTGTACAAATGTTTAACACTGTAATGCAGATCTACTGGTAACATATTTGTCTTTTATGTATTGGGGTTTTTTTTTGATGTTAATCAAGATCAGGGCATGTCTGTATCTGTCCTAACTAGATATTCTTCTTATTGATGTCTGACTTTATTCCACCTTTTTTCTTTGAGCTGAATACTTCTAAAGAGAGCATTTACAAAGTTCAGTGTTTCATACAATCAGCTGTTCTCCACAGTTAATAATGGCACTTGTCACAGTTAAAACCCCACAGTTCTCTGAAATATTAGGAATAAGGCCAAGTTCTTTCCTTAGGCAATGAAAGCATCCCTAATCACACTTCTATCTCTGTTGCTCTGAACTCTTATTTGCCACATACAACACAAACGCTGAAGTCATTCTGTACCTCATTTACTCTTTAACCATAACATCTGCAATACCTTCCGCTTGTAAGCCTGTCTTCAAAATCTGTGTTCATCCTCTTTCTTTCCCTATTGGTTTTATTTGATTACTGTGAGACTCTGCTTGCAAGTCTAACAAGGTTTTAGACCCACAAAACTAAAGCTCACTTGGCTGCTGAAAAAGAGAAGTGTTTATGAAGTGGATGTCAAATAACAGATGGACATTTCTCAGCATTATTCACTTTGAACATTTAGAAACATGTAATTCCTTCTTTGCTCACAGTATTTGTGAAAGCAAATTTAGAGTTACATACAATTTTTCTATCTAAACTTTTGGCCTTCATTAATGTTATTAGGACTTTGAACTCCTCTGATGTGCTGTATATTACAGATTATCTATCCATTTACTGTGCTGATACCCTGAACCCCTTCAATTCACCAAAATGTACATTCCATTACTACACTTCTTTAGTGATCCATTGGCTACCGTCTCCTCTTATCTTAACCCCATCTGGAAGTTTAGTGTGTTATATAAAAAATAATGTATTAAAGAAGCAGGAATTCTAGTGAGCACCCAACTCCTGATGTCCTAACACAAACTGCTCATCCATCATGCTTCATGTATATTCAAAACTGATTTTACTGATGGGTGCTTGTATTTGTTATGGTGATCACGGTCGAGATGATTAAGAGATGTTAAAGTATTTCTGGTTTCCTATCCCTATCTCTGCATTGGAAACAATGTACAATCCATGAAGAAAAAAACTGATGCCATAAACTGTCCTGTCATACTGGCTGTTATCCTGGCCTTATTCCATAGTTGTTCTCCATCCTCTCTGAAGCTGTATGAACATATATTTGTTACTCTTCCAAGAATTTCTGAACAGTCTTCTTCAGTGCTTTTTATTTTAGGGTTAATCTCCTGACAATTGCTTGTAAATTTAATGCATTACTAGATGCTATAAAAACACTACAGATACCAGTAACATAGTACAGTTGAATATATCAGTAGAAAGCAAATGTGAAAGGTTGTAAGCAATGTACTTGTCAGCTGGATTTTTCAACAACTGATAATCTACTGATTGAAATTTTTATCAATTGACTATGAGACTTGTAAGAACTATTTATATTTATAAAATGTGATTATTTTCTACTTTCTTTGCTAGATAACAACTGGAAAAAGCACTTCCAAAAGGTGCAAGAAGAGGGGATAACTCTTTTTAGTTTGGTCAAAATTACAAAAAGTTGAAATTAAAAAAAGTGTCTTATCTGAAGTGCCCTGAGGAATCTGTTGCAGAGCCAAGAACCAGACTCAAATCTCCTGAGTTCACTCCACTTAAAAGTAGTTTATTCTATTTGCAAGTTTCTCTTGTCTGAATGCAGACTGAAAAATGAGCACTGCATTTAAGTGTCATTTCAAATCTACATTTTAGAAATTCATAAATTGTACATGAGTGCAGCATTCTAATACCTAAAAAATATTGCCAAAATTTGGTGAAAAATAATGCCCTTCCAGCTATAAGAATAAAAAAATAAGACTAAATATAGGATGGAATGAAGCTTATAGTTTATGTCACAAGCAGTGGCTGCAGTGATCCAGATACAGGGATCCTGTAATGGTAATTTGAAGCGTTGGCCTATGCAGGCTCTGCAAATTACATGAACTCACAAGATGCATATGCCACACTTTCAAAGAGACACAGTTTGCTGGGCATAGATATAGTAAATGAATTAAAATTACTATGCAATTACCATTACTGCATGAAAAAAATCATGTAATTGATGGTATCACAAAATGCTGTACAACATACATAAGGTATATTTTGGAAAAATCCTAGCCAGAAAATAAGTCAGGAAAAGATTCTTAACAGTAGCACAAGATTATGATTGCCTTCAAATTAGAACAGGCAGACGACCCATCTAGTCTCAAAATGAAGACTGAGATATTTATAAAAGATATTATTGTCTATGGTAAGTACAGACTAAATGGATAATATCTGAAAATCCTTTCTGCTTATGAAAAATGTCCTGAAAGTTTTACGTAAAGAAAAAAAACCAAACCACACTTTCTCTGGAACACCTCATATGTCAAAGGTCTTTTTAAATACCTCGGATAAATTTAGTTTTGTTAGTAGTCTGTCACTGAAAACTCAGATAACAGAAGTGTTGCAAAATTTTAACACCCAGAAAGTCTGCTTGAAGAACAAACTATTTGAAGCAGAAAACATTGATTGCTGATCTGTCATCTGAGTGTTTGCCTATACATACTCTAATTTTTGCATCGCCATTACGGGACCATATCTATTAGCAATGCACGGATAAGTAAAGTTATAGATGGGGAAGTCTAATCCACCCTACCTCAGCAAAACACCCTGCTATCTTGCATTCAACAATTTTCTAATGTTATGTGTTAAAAATAAATAAATAAAGCATATTTATTTCTCCTCTACTGGTGCTAATCTACATAAATCCATGCAAAATATTCATGAATACAGAACATGTTGTGGCATTTTAAAAATAGTCATTAAAATAAATGCAAGAAGATGCTGTAAATCATGGTTCCTCTATGAAATGAAGGTTCTATCACATCCAAATTGAGCCATAAAATGGTAGTATCAGGAAAAATGATGTGTTTACCCAAAGTACATTTTGAAAATTTAGCACAGAGATAAAACGTAGTTGCTGGGAAATCCGTATAAAATGTACTAAGTTTAACATTTGCCCACTAGATAGCAGAAAAGAAAACAGATGTGCTTGTACGCCTGGCTTCTTACAGACAGCAAGCTGAATTTCAAGATCAACAAAATATTTCTAACCAAGTGGGTCAGACTTTTTTTCTTTAAGCCTAATGTATTCATAACATAAAATGAAAAGTAACATGATTTGCTTTATGTCACTGTGTTGTATATTTGAATTAAATGATCATGATACTATTTAATAGCATAGAAAGCCCAAGCAGTAACTGATTACCAAATAAAAGCAGGGAAAATTAAAAAGAAAAGTTAGGATCATTCATCTGTTCAATTGTGAGTTGATTATACACAGACAGACAAATAATAGATAAGATGTAGATGAAATTCTCTTTCTTTATCTGTATTACAGACTAGCTTTTTGTTCATTACTTCCATGCTTTATCTGCACTGATGCATTAACATAAAGGCACAGAGATACCAGTTTTGTGCAAGGTCACTTCTAAAGGAGACATGCTCTGCACAGAACAGCCAAGCAGTTCTCTTGGACTGTCATGTGTATGCTTGCTGGCAAAAGCAACTAAGCCAACCTAACATAGCACACAAGAACCGCAAATGGGAAAGAACTGAAGAACTGAACCCTTTCTTTTTCCTTTTAAAGACAAGTTACAAAAAAAAAAAAGAAAGAAAAGAACACACACAAAAACCCACCCTTTTCATTTTAATCTCTATTGCCATATTTAACATTATTTCCTTCCCTTTAGTAGAGATGCTTGAAAGACTTGTCCTGGGCATCAGATATGAAAGCTATCCTGGTTAGCCTTGTACAAAAGCCGTAGAGATTATTTTGGGTTCCTGGAAGGGGAATGAACATCAAAATAACCATGGTACTTGGAAAAACAAAATGGTTTTCTCATTTTGAAGTAATTTTCTGTGTTTTGTTTTTTTTTTTAATTAATTCTAGTATTTTTCTAGTATCCAGACATTTTCAGGTCCAAAACATTGATTGTGAGAGAGATGTGATATTGCCAGAGGTATCACAAAGGACAAAACCTTTTTCTACCTTTGCAGGTTTCTACATAGTTATCAAATCCTGTATCTTTTCCTTATCCTATATCCATTGGAAGATGAATATATAATTCATATAACTTTGAGACAGAATAAGAAAATACTGCTGAGATTACTAGAGACCTCTTGCTTTTATCTTGGCTGAGAAAATGGCACTGTCTTTATTTCCAGATAACTGTGTAACTTTTGGATAGTGCTCATTTGTTCTGTCCCGGGCATAAGAAGATACTGGGGCTTAGACAGCAATAGGACAAAGACTTGTGTGGCCACAGATAAACTGCAAGGCGTATGCAGTAAGATAGTCAAGTAAAACAGCCTCTCCTGGACACAGGGAAAGTAGTCTTACTCACTTGTCCTTTTCCTCAGATTGATGGATTATTCCCATGCCTGAGAATTCCCATGTCATGAAAGTAAAATAGCATCAAGTACCTGCTAACCAAGACTTCTAAAAAACAACAAGGTAAAGATTTATGTGACCTTCATTCCCACCATAACACCTATGACTAGAACATCTATCAGTTTTTACTGATGTGAAATCTCATACAAATGCACAAACTAATGATCCTGATAGCCTGTTTCTAAAACTCCTCAGTGACTGGTTGGATGCTTTCAGTAAACATAAGCTTTGCAATAAGAAATCTAGTTATGTAACTCTGTGACCGAAAACAAAACCAACCCCCCTCCCCACCCCAGTCCTCCTGTGTATAGCCTTATCTTGTTCAGCCACGTCTCCCATTAACTTGTAACCTTTTTGCAGCAAGGAAAATATCTTCCTAGGTATTTGTATGGTGCCACAGAATGCTACAGACACTGAACACAAAAATAATACAGTACCTATTTTGAAATTAATCTTCTGGAAAATGAGGCACTGCCTGGAGATCAAACACAAAGTTGCTCTGTAATATTACAGACACTGAGCGCACAGGGAATTCAGCCTGCCATGTGTCTCATGGGTCTCATGTATCAGTGTTTCATTGTAGGCAGAACTTAAATTCTCCGTGGTTATAAAGTATGCAGAGTACTGAAAAATACAGAAAAATACTTAGTGCAGAGATATATGTACAGCTTGATTCTGTAGCAGTGACAAAAATTAGATGCTGCCATCAGATAACTACTAAGGATGATCACAGAATTACTTCCAGTATTTTCTTATTTCCCATAGGACTGTTTTGACAGTATCCACTTTGGTTCTGGGACTCAGACCAGCTGGATATACTATGACTACCAAATAAACTAAACTATACTAAATACACTATGCTTAACTACTGGATATACATAATCCATTTTTTGGTTGTAATTAAAAACTGGAAAAACTACATGCCCCTACCTTCCCCCATGAAATTCAAATTACTTCCACATCCTGACTCAGCTGACATTACAACACTGAAAGTATGTCAGTTAAGCTCAGCTGTGGGCAGATACAACTAATAAGGTCATAGTACACAGAAGGAGGAAATAGAAAAAAGAGCCAATTATACTCTCTCAAGAGTACAAGGCATGAATTTCATAAAATGGAAAAATTATTTTCTATTTTTGAACAGTTTCATGAAAAGAATAATGAATGAAATTTTGTTTTCTCATCTTATTGAACTATTGTGACAATGACGAAGTACAAGTTATAGTTCTTGATAATGCACAGCACTATGTCTTGCTCTGTCTTGTTATTTTAGAGTAGAATTGTTTACCTATCTTTTAGGTTTGTCTAATTTCAGACTCACTAAACCATTCGGAGAGTCAATCAGAGAAAATTCTGTAGCATTGCAACCTTCTCAGTGCTCTGTATGTGACTCTGCTCTGTTTGATAGCCGGCATTGCTTACTACTAGAATACTTTTGGGATCTTAGTTTTAACAAACAAATAAATCAGAATTCAGACAGACACACTCAGCTTTCCCTCACACTAACATTTAAATCAACAGAAGCCACGTTAAGGTATATTCAGCACACAACATGGTTCCTTTTTTCCCCAAAGATAATCATTTTCTTCTTGATAATTTGCTACTGCTATAACAGCTATAGCCCTTCAGGATGGCTGCATTAACAGCTTCTCCTGCTCCTCAACTCAGAGGTAAATGAGCCCATTCAATAGTCCCCAGAAAGGCAAAGCAGAAGTGTACTGAATAGTCCTAAGACTCTTCTTTTATATTGCTGTGTCAAATTTGGTCTCCATAAAATGCCAGAGAAACTGAAAATTGTAAGGCTAATAAGATGTTTGCACAGCAATTGTTTCTTATGTTATATGGCATACTACAACAAAGCAAAAGAGTTGTCTAGGCAAGAAAGAATAGGCTAATTAAAGAACACAATAGAAGTGAAAGCAGAGCAGCAATGCAGAGATATGAAACCTGCATTTCAAAGAGATTTTTTGCTGCCTTTTGTGTTGGACAAGACCAACAGTGCTTCACTCCCATCTTCACTGTATATGCAAGCGATACACAATGGTAGCAGTAAGTTGAACAGAAAGAAAAGAAAACAGGATGCCAGGTTCTTTGAGGAATTTTTTCTATTCATTTGTTACCCAATACAAGTAGATTATAATAAGAAGCCAAGCAGCATGTAATACTGCCAGTTTTACAAAACTTGGACAGTGGAGTGGCACTGGAACAGTCCCCTCAGCATTAATGGCTGACAGACGTCCTGAAGTGTTCCTAAACACAGCACTAAGTTCCTGGTAGATCTTAATGTTGGTTCTTAATAATGTATTTTGTTATATTCCCATTGTATTTCTTTATGTCTAAGTACTTTTCCTACATTTTATCAAGTTCACGTCCTAATCTTCTCTAGTCAGACTTAAAGATCTTAAAGGTACGTCTATAGTGACATTTATACTGCTAAATAAAATAAAGCCAGGCAGACAGCTCGAATAGTGCACCACAGATCATCCAGACTGCTTCTCAGTTTGCATGTTCCCTCATATTGCTGTGGTCTCTGGCTGCCAACATTCACTGGGGCAGTGTCCAGACTTGGTTTGGGGGACAGGATTTTCAAGGGACTGTCCCTAGTAGGAGGATGGACCTGACTGCACCATCACTACCACCACTCTAGATCTCCAACACCACCTCAAGTAGGTTTTGAAAGCTCTCTAACCTCTCCTCAAATTCTAATGCCTCTTCCCATCACATCCAGACTAGAATACCCTTAAAAACTAGAAAGCCTCTATTTTATGCTGTGAAAAAACCCTTACGATGGGCTGACACAGAACACATATTACTTTAGACACTCTGAACAGAAAAAACACACACAAATTTATGTCCTGACACCAGACACACTATGCTGGGCCCAGAGGAGACCACAACCTAAGTGCTAGGTGGTGTGGATGCAGCTAGTCCATGTTTCCCAGCATTAGAAGAGTATCAGTATAGACACAGCCCAAGCAATCTGAACAGCAGCCTGCACTCCTGTTTCTCAGGGAGTGGTGAATCAAGGATGTGAATGTTCATTTTCAAGTACCTCACACAAGATGTGTTTTAGAGCTTTCCCTGGCAAGCTCTGGGTGCCATTCCGGCAATCGGGGAAATCAAATTCCTGAGTCAGTGGAGTGCAATCTCCTTTACTGGAGGCAAATTAGGTCCCACAGTGCCAGCAGCAGATGGTGGGGGCATTCTAGGAAACCACACGCTCAGGAATGAAAGCATAGACCTACCTAGATAGGCATTGTCTTTGAATACAGCTAAGTGCCTATTTAATGATATATAATGAAGCACAGGTTTCCTTCAGCAAGTCAATATTCCACAGTAAAACTCCAAATAGCAGGGAGGAAAGAGGTGAAATAATTGAACAATGCAGATAGTCATCTTAAAAACCACAGTCACCCCAAGAGTGAAACTAATTGTTTTTTCATTGAAAACCATCTGCCTGGGGACTCTTCTACTGCAAATAAGAAGCCATCTCTAAATCAAAAGGTGCTAGTTAGGAGCATTCTCAGAAAAATAAGGATCAAAAGGACTGTGCTCCTGCACTGATTACCTAATTCAGACACTGATCTAGGAGTCCTGTAGATGAGATGAAGATTGGAGCCTCAAATGTCTCCTCAAAAAGCTAAATTCAAAAGTAACCAATGCACATAATCAGGGGCAAGAACAGCAGGTAACAGCCTTACAAGTCTCAATAGTAAAAACATTCATCAGGCATACAGCTGAGGCTGCCATAGGTCAATTAGGAAGAGTCTGACTTAAAATAGTCTCTCTGTATTCCCCTTCTTTCAAACAGTAGCTAAACATCCTCTCAGAAATGACTGTGCAATTTGTCATCTGGTGTTTGTGACTGTATAGGAAGCCTACTCTCACGTTTGTGAAATACACCTTGAAATGCTTAAAAAGTTAGAAGAAAAATGAAAGGAGAGGTATTATAATTATATTTAAAATGCCTCTGAACTCAATTCCAGTGGCTGGAGTTAGCAATAACCCCTAGAGGAGACTACTACTCTGGTTGGAAACGGGAGAGAAGAAACATAGCAGACAACTGATTGGCTGCAATGAAAAGAGGCCCGTCAGAGTTTTAAGTGTTGTATGCTGACAGTGGGCTTCTTCAGCTGGCTGCAGCATTGTCCATGGCAAGCTGTTAGGATACGTATCCCAGAAATTACCCACACTGACATTACTGAACCTAGGAAAGCAGTCTTGAGGGAAAGATGGTTCTGGATATCCTCTAATAAAACCTCAGGTAACAGCTGACTATCTCATCTAATGTAAGGCTGGGGGCAGATATCCCCGCTGAAGTGAACCTCTTAAACAGTCAAATTTAAGTTTCTGCTTTGTCCAGTCCACATATGACAGCAGATGCCTGAACACAGTGCTACAAAAAGTCTCACTCTAATCTGGCTCATTTGCCTAGCAGCTCTCATTTAGCAGTGGAGTAAACAATAAAACATTTCATAATTTAGAATTATGCATTCAAGCAGAAGAAAGTAATGTTAGTCGAAAGTAATTTACACTGTTAATTAGGCAAGGGTTCTAAATAATTACATGTATTTTCCTTCTGCTTATAGATCCTACTAACAAAAAAACCATCCAGAGCTTATTGGAGAGGGAGCCTAAATTCCAATTGCTGCATAGTAATTGTCCTTTAGCCTAAGTTTCATATTAACCTCTGGGATTAAAATATTAATGAGCTGCTTGACTCCAAATCACCAGTGTTCCAAAAACACTCTAATAATAGAAATTAATCCAGTAAATGAACATGGTATTTTCTCACAAAACTCTCTATATTTAGGCACGACCGACTGTAGATCCCATTTTTATAACAACTTCGTCATTGAAATATCTCAACTGAATGTGCTCCACTTTCATTTGATAGTCCAAGTCTGAATGGCAAAGGAACAGTGACGACAAGAGAATGGGCATAAGTACGTATCTTCAGGATATAGCCGTGATACACCTAGATGTAGTAATTATCGCACAGATGCTATTTTCTAGCCTTTGCAACAGCCTGTAGTAACAAAACACATGGAAATATTTTCATCAAATTTAGGAGAGTACCACATAAAGGTTACCGAAAGTTTTGCCTTAATGCACAAAACACAGGCAAAAGTCAGAAAGAAAGAAATTATTAGCTTTCACTAAATCCTCCCTTTTCAAAAGGCTAGTGGATGGACTAATCCAAAAAGATGCGTTCTGCAGCATTAATTGCAACATTCAGATTATAATTGCTTTAAGGAAGAGTAGCAGGGGGTCATGATGTTTCACTGTTCCTTAGTACTTCATGCCTTGAACAATCCTTCCTTTATGCTTCTTTGAGGAAGATTATATATAAAGAAATAAAAACCATTTAATTCTACCTTATTTATATTAGGAAACTTTTTTCACACTATATTCACATTATTTCATATAGTGAAACACAGAAACCCACAAAGGGTAATTATTATATCTTAACTCATGTTCCTTATCTTTTCTTCAAGAAAAATCAATAAACTGATTTGTTATGGAAAAAAGCTCCTATATTTTCCTCAAACTACCAGATTTACAAACATAATAAATTCAAAAGTTCTCCTCTCATCAGTTGCATACTATATGGAGGAATCTACATAAGTTTTAAAGTAGAAATTATTGTATTGTCAAGACAACAGGATAGAAATAGTTACTCCTCTTATGAAGATAGATCTAAAAAAATGCTTGTAAATTTGGAAGAGTTATAATGACTAAGGAATATCATTAGTTACGAAAAAACACAGGGTATCAAAAAGCATCCTCAGCTTGTAAATATTATTTGTACATTAGTAACAAAACCCTTTATTGCTCCATTTTCTTTCCAGAGAAAGCTTTTCATGGAAAATAGGTGCTTCATTCCTAAACTATGCCCAGATATATGGCAGAGAGAAAACAAGTATCAGATAGCTAAAGCTCTCTGAATACAAAATATCAGGGAAATATGCAAAGTTGCAAATATGCACCTCCTGTGGTACAGGCAGACTAACACTGTAAAGACATTGTCATAAGTTCGAAGAATCACAATCACCAGCATGTTGAAAGTTCTGATTAAATAAAAAACTTTAAAAAATGGCAATTTTATCTATTTTTATTTGCAATAGTTTTCAAATAAGTATTTTTTACTTAACCTAGAATCTGGCCCTAATGGCAATGTCCTCAAGTTACAGTAAGTAGCTATTTCATACGTGAAATACATGTAGAGCTTCAGCTAAATTTTTGTTGCAGATCTGAGATTCTCCAAACCTTCCTCCCCTCTGCCACACCAGTTTGTATCATCTGATAAGCTAGTCCTAGAAGCAACGGCCACTAAGGACAAAAGCCGTTTCACTCCTACCTCTGTAACTCAGTCTCAGCTCAGGCAAGTTATTTAATCTGTAGATAAACAGGTTTACTCATCTTTAAAAGACAAATTAGGAGTGTGCAAAGTGATTTGAGCTCTCAGACAAGAAGGCTATGCTGACAACATTTTTTTTTGCTCCCTGGTTTGATTGGTCATTCCACATTGTTCAGTTTTTGTTGTTCAGACCTGGTTGCAAAAGAAAACAGTTACTCTGAAGCTCCATTATCCTATTCCACTCACTGCTGCCACTCAGCAGAGGGAATCGAGCTTTTCTGCTCCAATGCGGGTCCACCTGTGTGAAGCAACTAAAAATTTCCTTCCTACAGGTGGTCTACCTGAATAACAATGGTATTCTTGTTCGTTCGTATGACACAAATAAGGGCTCTAAGGATTATGAAAGCTTTATTAGAAGGGGATTATGAACGTGCTCAATATGGAGATGAAAGCAGTTACATAAGTCAAAAGAAGATAAATTCAATGGGAAGCCAACTTAGAATTTCAAAAAAATGCACTATCAATATTCATTGCTGTTTTAACTCCCATCCCGCTGAGTTTCAGTAGCATAAAATATGTATTATCTTCTTTCAACCATTTTGGAGTTTAAAGTATAGCAAGAGTTTTATTTTGCTGTTCATCTCTATTCATAAATGCCACAAGCAACAGAAAATGCTTGTCTTTGACATTAAGAAAAGGAAATTTTCTGAGGGGAGCAAAGAAATGGGACATGGGCAAAGACATGCCTCATCTGGGTGCACTAGTACTGTAAAGGATATTCAATAACATAGTATACTCATAAATGGTAAATCAAAATTCACAATGAACCACTTGCTTGTACAACTTTTTTTTCCCCCATACAGTTTTGGCATGCACAGGAACATACAGAACTCAGAGTGTCTTATTTCAAAAATAGGAACCATAGGTTTTCAATTATGAGCATTAATCTTGTCTTGTAACTGCCTTCAAGTTAAACTTCATACCTAAGTCACATTGAGCAATTATTGTAAGAATATAGTTTTCCTTTCTCCTTTCAATGATTTTCAGTCAGGTGATATGAAAAAGACTGTAATACAATAAGCTTCTAATACTCTCAACCAGGAACATAATAAACAAACATATTACTCTGTAAACATATAAACACACATCATAAGCATGTCACATATGTTAAATAGGAAGATATTTCTCTTCTATGCAGCCTCTACTGGCTTCACGGAAATGAAGAAAAATGCATACTAGAAGTAAAGTAACATTCACTTGAACAGTAGTTGAATAAACAGCTATTGGCCAAAGAATGAGTTTTACAGAGGAATTAAATATGAAAGAAAAATTCAATTCAAAAATTATCCTAAAATATGTAATCAAGATTCTAGAGTTGTGTATCAGTTCTAAAGGATCACAGGGGGTATCACTTCTGACATCTGGAAAAACAGTATGTCCATTTAGTTTTGTTACAAGCTTGAATCTCTCATCTTTTCCAGGCAAGAAGAGAAGAAATAAGAGATGGAAGTTTATCGATAGCTGGACAACAATGCAAGGCTGTATGCTGAAAGGGGTTACTAGACATGCAAAATTGAACACTGCCCTCACAGTTACTGAGCTGTGGAACTTGGATAACTAGAAAAATAAGATCTAATTTAAAAAAAAAGTGCAAATGCAAAATATTTTCAGTAGCCATCCTGAGAATCTCTGCTCCTACACCAGTATAGAAAAGTTTAACCAATGAGTAATTAGAAACACTTCCAAAGTCTGTTGGGGGAAAAAGCAGTATCGCCAGCACCTTCTGCTATGGTGTTTGGAAGCTGTAACCTCAGGTTTCTCAGTAGTGAGCCACGCATGTGTCTATCAGCATACGGTAAATCATTCCTGGATTTATTAAATCAGACTGTGTTCAAAAGGCTACTTATGCTAACAGATAACACCAAATGCTTTCCTCTCCTGTGATGAAGGACCCTCTTACAGCACTTTGCATTACTGATCCACCTGGAAATCACCCTTTGCCAAAAGCAACAACCACAGAGAATCTCCAAAACTGGTTTGTTATTCACACTCACGGTTCCCCTTCTTCCAGGGCCGATTCTTGCATTTAATGCTGCTGCATTAATACATTTAATTCAATAGCAAGCTTCTAATCAGTATAAAGACAAATTCAAAAAAAGACATACCTCCCACTTCTGAAATCAAGTTCTTCCCAGCAGAAGCTCATGTTCTGTACTGAAGCCTATGTTATTCTGCTACGAAGGACATTCCTGTTTTCCAACCTGATGAGAGCAGGTAAGAGTCAGGTTGTATGGTATTTCCTTCCTGTTTTACAATACCTGAAGATTTGACAGCAGCCAGCCATTTCACAGTAACCCTTCTCCAGAATGGGGAAGGAATTATAAAATGAGCACGGTAATAGTTAGGATAAATAAGCTGAAGGATATTCTTTCTTGAATGAATAGCTTCCTTAAAATTTTATACTAGCTCATATAAAGCTACAGATATATGAATAAATGCTTGCAGAAATAGAGTGACAACGAAGGCTACCTGATAAGAAATAATATAATTAAATCCTGCAGGCTGCCTCTTTATATATGTGATGTTAACAAGTTTCACATATAAAGGCTGTGTTTCTGGAGGTATTAACTGTCCCTTTTCATGGTTCACATTGCCTAGACTGAGAAATGACAGACAGTAAATGAATGTCCACAATCTTCCGCCCTGTAAAACGCCAATCAACTTCTGTCAGCAAGGATTAAATGAGATAAAGTCACACTGAAACTAATGGACTGTGCATAGAGTAAAATATTTGATTCTGAAAAGCTGGATTAAAAAATAAAATGTTATCATTCAAAAAGAAAGAAAGAAATTCTTGTTATACCAGAGGAAGTACACAGTCAATGAGCCACCCACAGTTCTGTCCTTTTAAAACCAGACACAAATTATTGATTGATTCCATTCAGTTGAAAGTGAATGATTCAAACTGATAAGAAAAAGTAATAATGGTGATTCTCCAGTACCTGATGACTGTCTGCCAGAGTTGTAGTCTATACAGTCTTGATTACGAAAGGAAGCTGTAAGACAGTGAATCAAAAGTTACAGCTAACATTCCAACCTCAGAGATACAAACTCCATAGAAACACAAAGCTGACAAAAACTTGACAAAGAAGCCACATGTGATAAAAATATCTTCTGCCAACCAAAGACTTCCATGAAGATTTAAACTGCCTTGCCTGATTTTTAATTACCACGGTACCTATTGGCCCCTCTAGCGAGCACGTAGTTATAGTTTGCTGCTAAATGTCCTATATATTAGCAACCATTGTCTTTTATAGTATAACAGCAGTAACATTCCATCTGATTCAGTGTGCTCATAACGTATGACTTCAAATTAAAAACTGAGCCTCGGAGACAAGAACTTCTGTGTTTAGACAATACAGGGGAAGGTCTTCTTGCTTACATAGTTCCTCTGCTAAAACTAACAGCCTAAAACAATACTTCTGTTGCTTGATGTCTGTCATTTTAATACATGGCGTTTCTGCGGTTGAAGGGATTTAAAGAAAAGCTCCTAATGAGAATATCTTTAACTACCCCACTGTGTTTATACAGACAGGAGGTACAAACATTAAACAATACAAAATTAAATGCTGTCCCTTTTCTATGTGAACTGCAGTTTCCTTATGTCTTTCTTAATATTCCAAGCTTTATCAGCAAATTCTTGGCAAGCAACAGTGCATCTGAGCATTTGTGCTTTCGCAGAGAGAGCTGTTAGGACTGTGGAGGGAACTGATTATAAAGATGGCTGGAAAGGGGAGGCTCAGTCAAGGCGTGGGGGGACTGAACTGGACTCAAGAGACATCCTGGACTGTAAAAATGGAAGACAAGAAGAGTTGTGAACTATAGCTTGAGTCCAGTCTCAAACTAATCTGTATAAAATTGCTGGCTTTCTTCAATTTTTTTTCAACTTATTTGAAAAGTTTCTTCCTGAGACATTTTCTTAAACACCCTCATTAAAAATGACTCAGTTGCATTAAGACTAACACGCTACTGTTTTTTAAACTGATTTGACTCTCTACCCCCATGTAAAATACAGATGAATAGTCTTAGCTGAACTTAAGAAAGGGGGTTAGAAATCATGGTCTAAGTTTAGACTGATTACTAAGTCTGTTTGATAAGAAGGGAAACAAATTTTTTCTTAGTGTAGGAAATGGCAACAAAAGTGATGAGTTAAACTGTTTAAAAAAAACACAAGATAACCATGGAAATGGCATATGCTAGAAAACAGGCTTGGTGTGTCCTACAATACATTGCAAGCAAAAGCAAGAGAAACATCTCATTCTTAGAGATGTTCTGAAAAGGAAACACAGTTTAAAACACTCAGAGACCTGGAGAAGGGAAAAATTATCTAGTCTACTGGCAGCAGCGTGACCGGACCACTGGGAGAACGGGGGAAGCAACAGCCAGAAATGCAAGCTGAACTGCGGTGGCTTTACTGGGAAAATTCACGGCAAACAATCAAGTTTTGGAGCATTGCTGGGGAGGATATTAAGTCAGGCACTGTGATGGCCCATATGCAGGAGGAATGGAGGTTTTCAGTCCAAAGGATCATCCACGTTCACCAACAGAAAGATGCCGATGTTATCACCACTGACAGCCAGAGAGCACAAAAAGGAAGATGAGAAAAGAATGGAACTAAAGTTCTTGCTTGATTTTGTTGTAAGTGGGATGACCAAAATAGGAGGAAAAAGAGAAATAAAGGCAGAACCCTTGGCATGCTCTAGCTTTCCTGAGAGCAATGCCAAAAGCATAGAACCTTTCCAACATTTTTCTTATTTCTGCTCCACAGTGGCATGTAAAGAGATTCAGATATTCTTACAATCTAAAGTACCCCGGGTGCTAATCCATCATCACACTCACTTCACCCAAAGTGCATGAGAATGAAATGAGCAGAAACTATTCAATGCTTCACTGAATTATTGCATGTCACTGTTATCAAAAAGTCCATTACATGAAATGAATGTTTTTATTTAATTTTATTTGCCTACTGGAGCCTCTCAGCAAGTCAAAACTTAGAGTTAACATCAGGTTATCTGCTCATATAAAACTCCTCATAGCTTTTCAAATGTCAGACATGCGAATCTTGTCTTCTGCACTGTCAACTGAATTAGAATTAGACTAAACTAGTCTTAAAAAATTAGCAATAACTCTGGATATATCACAGCCATACAGAAATAAAGCTGTATAAATATTAGTCTTTCAGATTTGCTATATAGACAATAAAACAGGTACTGTGGCAGTTATTAATGAATGCTGATATTATACTGGCCATCTCTACATCTTCAACAAATGTGCTCATGAGTAATAAAAGGTCTATTCTAGGCCTTCTATTTGATGCAATAAAAATAACTTACAGGTAGGTATATAATAATTCACTGCCTGAGCCCACACATGAAGCTTTTTTGCAAATATGCCTGAATCCACACACATACTAAACCTATAGGTATGATGTTCCTCTATATTATCCATTCCCATAAGTTGCAGACGTACGTGATTTATCTCATTAGACCTGTCTCTTTCACCATCTCAGCTGCTTAACTTTTTTACATTTAAACTTACTCTAAATTTTGAACCTTTATGGAATCTCAAAACATTGCTACTAAAGAAAAAAAAAACTATTTTTTTAATACGAGGTAAAGATTTTTCTTCCCCAAAACTGCACTATAATAAGACCCTGCAGGTATTATGAGGACAAATGACAGATTTAATACCTGATGCATTGTTTTCTAAGTCTAAAATCTGATAGATGTAATCTTGTGCCTATGCATCTATACACACATGTACACACACCTCTTCCCCAAACACAAATTATATATATTTACATATATATGTTTACACAGGTCAATGTTTTAACATATACATCTCCCTTATTCACAGGATGTTGATCAAAGGAAAAAAAAAATTCAGTTAGTCAAAAGTAAATCTGATCTCTGTGATAGCAGCTTTACAGTGCAGGAAGGTGGGAACATGTTAGCACTGACTTTTGGTCCCAAAAGGTCCAAGAGCTTCTTTCACAAAAGTTTAGTCACTGTGTACACACAGGATTTCAGTTCACTGTACCGATTTTTTTTTTTTTCCTTGTGAAAGGGTTAGGTTTGTAATTGTTTAAACAGCACTTCAAAACATTTTGATTTTTTTCCTCTCCAGCTTATATGAACTACACACACTGCATGATCTGGCAGAAGAAAAAGCAAACTCAAAAAAGTGGAGAAGTCTGCAGTCAACTCAGCAGAAGTATAAGAGTGAGAAAAGAAACAATGCTCTTCTAAACTCCCACCTACATCCCGGCTACAAGAATATGATTCCTCCAACAGTGGAACGATGAGGGGAGGTTCAAGAGACAAGCAAATCTCCTCTGGCCTTCCCTTTAGCCTCTACAGGGGCAGCTCTGGATGGCTAAATTATACTTCAGCTCTTATTTGCTATCTGGATAACCCTGCTTTTGTCTCTGACTGTGGTGATTGAGGCTGCCTACTGCACTTCATACTCATTTTTTTCTGCTGCTTTCAAAGGATAGTTACTGAGATAGCTGAATTCCTCTGAGAAGGCTTTGTGAAAGACTGTCTTTCACAGGGAAGCAGCAGAGAACACTACAGGACAAGTTCGAAGACAAAAGGAGATTGTTTTTCATTCAGTTTGTAATTAATCTGTGAAAGTTCTTTCCACAAGGTGTTATGAGTGCTAAACTTACATGTGAGGTCAAGAGGAGACAAAAGTCCATAAAAGAGAAATCTATTGTGGATTATTACCTATAAAAAGCATCTCTGACTAGCAAAAAAAATTGCCGTTTGGGAGAGTGTTTGAGAAGTGCTTCACTATAAGCTTGTTGTGGTCCTATACTCTTCTCTATTTTGGTCCTGGTTGGAGGAGGTAGGACAGTGGGTTATTCTTATGTTCTAATGTTCTGCTCAGTGAAGAGACTCTTCAAAGAGCAAATCTGAGAATAAGCGTAGGAAGGAAATGCAGGGGAGGGCTGAGCTGCTCTCCAAAGCTCCAGCACAGACCGTCAAAGAGAAGCCTGCAGGGACTAAGACGCAGCAAGAAAAAACAAGCTTAGTAGGATTTGTATGAAAAATCACCTCATTAAGAGTGTGGCAAGAATGAAGAAGACTGCATGAAAGATTTTAAGTCAGTTTTAATAGCTTCCCCATTCACTGGGGTTTAGGTTATCAAGGTGTTTGCAGTGTGAAATCTGACCAGCTTGGGGGGTTTAGAAGAACAGAAGCTGCAGTGCTTACACTCAAAAGGGAGGAATGTTCTCTCTACTGCACAGAAACACTGCCCATTAATATCAATGACACCCAAAAAGTTGGAAAAGCAAACAGGGATGGATAGTAACAGAACAAAAGCCTTGAAACCAGGCTTTTATATACTTGCTTACCTTTTTTAAAATACCTTCTTAGAAAAAAGATTCTGCTGTTCATAGAAAAATGCTCAACCACTTATATTTTTCTTCATATTGTATGTACTGTAGTTATATCAACTCTCTTACTACGTTTGTGCATGTCCAAATACACTGCCAGCACATAATAAGTAATAGATATAATAAGCAGTAATGAGTTCTTCTCCCTCTTCTTGGTCCCACAGTGCAGCTGTAATCACTTTGGTAATAACTTGCATCATCAGCTCACCATTGCCATTTTATGTTTCAGGGAGGAAAAAGAGATGGACTCCAATTAAAAGACATGAATGTGATAATTAGGGAAATGTAAATTTGAAAATTGCAAAAACATATGAACATTGAATATAATGTGAGTCATCTTGTTTGGCCACTACGTTAGTTGGGTGTTAATTTTGTTATATAAAGCTAAACTCCAGAGCGCAAATCGATTCATTCATTTGACTCACTACATGTCAAAATTAACTCCTGTGTGAAAGTCTCTCTTTAAACATATTATCTGTTTGGAACACACCTGAAAGGCTTGCATCAGCCTGCCTGCACCGGCTAATCAAACAACAGAAAAGCAAAACGTACTGGTCCACAGCAATAAGCTGCACTGCCAGACATAAACAGTATCTGGAGATTTTTTTTAAACTCAAAGGAAAAAGTTAGAGGTGACTATCACAATAAGCAGCTCTCTTTAAAAGGTAGCTTCAAACTGAGAAAGAATTAAACAGAGACAGAACAAAGACTTCACAGATCTCACAAGCATATAGAAGTCAAGACAGGTCAGTCTGGGCATAGCTGCTATAGAGGGATCGTAGAGATAAAAGTATAAAATTGACCAGCCTCAGATCTTAAGGCAGTCACACTGGCAGCTGAAAATATCAGCTCATCTGGAAGATTTGCTTTCTTTTAGGTACAGCAGCAAGCCTCAGATAAAAAGTCAAGGCTGTTGACCCACATTAAAAGCTAACTTCAGGAGATACTAGCATGAGTCAGATCTAGGCTACAAGTAAAAGTGAAAGAATGGAATTTTTACAGACTTTACATTTTTAAAGAGGAAAGAAATGAAAGTCACTTCAATAAGCACTTAAGAACTTCTCTGCTACAAAGATGAAAACTATTGCCAGCTGAGGATAAAGAATAAAATTAAGAAGACTGGCTAAGTATGAAGGAAAAACACGACTGAATATCACCAAATTAGAAAAAACCCTCACTATCTTTCTAAATGCAGATTAGAGCAATTCCGTTGTTTGCACTGCCAGGAGTCCATTGTCTGAACTGTTGAAGTGAACCAGTCTGATGCCACGTAAGCACTTTTATTCCTGGCAAACACAAATTGGAACTGCATGTCTTTGCTATCTTGACAGGTGTGATTGGGACATATGGTAAGTATGTACAAGCTGGATTTGAAATAAGTTCATTTGGGCACCAAAGGATAGATGTATTGAGCCAGCTGCAAATCCAAACAAGCTCACCTCAGAAAATACTTAAGCAACTAAAGTACAATGAGCTTCACATATGCCAAGGAAGACTAAAAACCCTCCAGGGATTTGTGAGTTCGTTTTAAAAAGAAAATATTACTTTTTTAGGTAGAATCATGCAGCTCGTCAGCTCTGCGAACCATGAAAACACAGATCAATTGCAGAAAAGGAGGTATATTTGCTGTAGAGCAAAGTGCCTGATGAAAATTTCAGTTGTGAGTATATGGCAATAGCTAACCACCTCCTCCAAACCCACCGTTAGCTCTCCAGCTGAAGCACAAAGATGGAGAAGTTCCATTTTTAGGGGCACAAACTCTTTCCATACAGTGACAGACTAAATAAACCAAGCCAATGCCTACTGAAATCATATGAAAGATTTTACTGGGTCAGGACTATTGAACTTTGAATTCAAAAAAAAGCCAACTGACATTCCTATAAACTTTCAAATGTTTTGAACACATCTGTATGAAACAAGAGAAAAGCCTTCTTTGCTCTACAAAGGGATATTAATTTTATTGAGCGAATTAAAATTGTTTATTATAATATCCAAAAATGTATGAAATTAACACAATATTAGCAAAGCTAAGAGTAACTTAACAATAAATTATGACTAGCAATTTGGAATTTTAATACCAACCAATTGTAAATGAGTTTTAGAAAGAAGTACACAACTACCTGAAAGGAAAAGTGTGTCTAGTTATCCCTATTGTCTACTTTGACATTCTTCTAAAGGGCTGATCTTCATAAATCAAAAGATAAAAAGGCAGTTGTGAGACATGCTTTCCCAGGTGTAGTAGTAATATGGTTCATTACTTTTCCTTTACATTATATTAATGCCATGGTTGCTATTTATTATCTGTGAAGGCCTGATGGTAAAAAGCTATAGAGAAAAAGGCCTCCAAACATCCCAAGAGAGAAGGTAATAGAAGCAAAACTTTGCTTCTAAAAGAGTAGAATTAGAATCCCATTTTGTTCTGAGGCATTACAAGATTTAAATTTTTGTTCAAGTATAATAAATCCACCCCTGCTCTGTCTTCAGTTAAAAAGAAAAAAGAATGACTTGTCAGTACTAAATAATAACAATGCATACCCAAACTGCCCAAAGGTGACATTTCAGCTGTATTCTGTTACATACAACCACGCAAGCTCTTAATTCTGTTTTGGCTGTTTATCAGCCTCATGTCAATGAGCTGGTTAAGAATCTCTAAATTTGCTCTGCTGTGACTGGAACTCTTTAGGGACTTGGCTGTCAGAATGACAGGCAATACACTGTATGTAAAACAAGGCCAATTACTCCAGGAAAAGGCATGTCCAACCTAGCAGTTGCCTCATGTTCTATTACTTAGCCTTGTCAACTAGTACCTGCAGGAGACTAATGCCTACAGCTTCGGGTAGAAACACAGCTCTGCAGAAGACTGCTGATTTGTCACTGTAGAAATGTTTGATGAAGGACATTTGATTTTGATACATGACAGTTTTTTGGCAGCCCACCTGGCATGCTGCTGAGGCCCCCAGCCAGGTAAGCTGTTTGGAAGGTGACAATCCAAGGCCTTCAGCTTCCAGCATCCCAAATTCCCAGCTTCCTCTGGGCATTTTACAGTATGTCTTGTTGGCTGCTGAGGAAGAACATTCCCTGGGTTTCTAAGCACTGAAAAAGTGCCCAAACATTATGCTGATAAAAGCCCAAGGACCCCTAAGACCAGACCAAATCCTCCAAGCTCCAGTGCTTACAGACTAGCCATGGTTCCCAGGCTTGCAGTGTTATGTCAGTCAGCCAGCTGACAGTGAGCAACCCCAAACAGGGGGCTAGGAGCGCCAGCTCTCCATTTTTGAGATTGAATCTACCTGATAAACTGGGTAACACTCCCAGAGCTGGACTGTCCCATAGCCAGAACTCCATTCCCTGTCAAAGGCATCTCAAAATGTTTGGCTGCTAGTCAACATTCTAGGGAAAATTATATTACATTTTTCCTCCATGTATATCTTTAACAGAGTTCAGAAAAAACAAACAACTGATCAATCCCTTTTTCAAACCAGAGTCTGTACCCCAATTTCACATATCCCTTTGCTGAATCTGTTACACTGGAGACCTTCTACTCTGCTTCTGTGTGCTCATGTTTTCTAATGATACTGAGATTTGAAAGTGCTTGTCTCTTTCAAAAAGTATCCTGCCCTTCCCGAGATGGCTGTTTACTCTTCAGACTGATAAGTTTGCTAAAAGAAATTCCAGAAGTCATCGAAAGTGTATTAAGTTCTTGACCCTAACAGACTACTTCTCACTTTGAAAAATAAACAAAGTACAGTGTTTTCAGTTTCAGTTTCTCAGAGATGGATGGCATCAGCCACATGTGATTAAAGTCTGCTCCAGGAGATGGGATGTTTTATCTCCGGTGACATATTTCTGTGATAAATACTGTAATGCTTCCTTTGAGTTCACTGTCATCTTGATGCTATTAATCATAGCCTGGACGGGCCCTGGTATTGGTGTTCTGAGTGACACCTGCAATTGCTCAGGAGGAGAACGCCCTTACCAGCTATGTTGTTAAAGCCCCTGGACAGGTTTATAAAACTTATTGAGATAACTCACAGCTGTGAATAAACTAGAAAATTCAAGCAGAATATAGCTGAACAGTACCAGTATAAGTTTGTTGCTGCTGAAGATCAAAATATACCTTTACAAATAAATAATGTAATTGATTATTTATTGAATAATACATTCAGGACCTGTAAGTCACATCTCCATGTAAGACCCATCTCATTTTATTTATCTGTCCAGGTTATTTGGTTGTCACCTTTAGCATTGTACTTATGTACCTTCACACACTTCTAGGGTTCCTCTAAATACTACCAAGGAAGCAATGGGTGCTGCAGAGTATCAGTGCTCATCCTCCACATGATGGGAGACAAAGCAAAAGAGGGTGGTGGAGGGAGAAGGGACAATAAGGTAGCAGAATCTGACAATGACGTCAAATAGTTCTGATTAATCAATCTCAGGAAGTTTTGTGAGGAACTCCATGAGGATTTAAAAGTAGGTTGCAAAGCATCATATTGCCAGGGGAAATGCAACGTAAAGGAATGCAAAGTACTGCACAGAGGAGGAAGAGTTTAAACTATTTGTATACACCAGTGGGATCTAAGTAATATCCTCCGAGGAAAATCAGCTAGGAATCACTTTGGAGAGCTCTATGAAGATGTCGGGCTCAACACACATATGACTTCTAAAAGCAATAAAAGACTACAATGCATAAAAACAAAACTTTTGTGATAAGTTATAATACCTTAAAAAATATTTACATAATTACCTTATCTAATTAAGACTACACCAAAATCCCTAAATCCTTACTGAAAGAAAACTCCTGTAAACTTAAAGAGATTCTTCTATTTAAACCATTTCCAGTTGTGACCTTAAATCTTGTCAGGTTCCTTACATAATTAAAAATACTTTTATTTATTCCTTAGGATGCCAGTGTATTAAAAACTCGCAAGTCATGGCTTACACAGGTAAATATATCTGCATACATTGAAGAACCTAGTAGACTCACCGGTACTAAGCAATAGCATAGAGAAACTGCCTTTCTGCCATATAAAACATATTTTAATCACAACATCTGGTCATGGTTTTATTCAGGTGATCATTGTTAAGAAATTTGCAAATTCCATTTTTGTTTGATAAAATTACCTACATTCTTGAATCATTGCCAAGAATGTCATTCTTGCAAGTACCAATCTAAGGAGCGAAACACACCCTAAGAGTGATAAATGTATACAGCAACCATCATTTTCAGGATGCTAGCTGAAAAACATTTAACTATGTTTCAGTATCTTCACTCAAAGAAAGAACTAATTATCACAAGAAGAAATAAGATTTTTCAAAGCTAACATGAAATAAAGTTCAGAGTGCTATTCCTACGAACCCCAACACTCAAGTCTGAGTTGATGCCCTGCCCTCAAAAATTCATAAATTTTAGAACTATTTACTTTAACAATACATTAAGTAACTGATCTCTTAATTTAAAGAAAGCTTCAATATTAATCTAACTGAATCTCTGCAGTAAGGGCTTTAAAACAAAATACTGTAAGACCTATGTGAAATTATACATTCACCATTAACAACACTTAAAACAAATGAACAATTCCAGAACAAATTCTAAGATTCAAACACATTAAAGCTAGACTATTTCCAACACATTTATCCTTTGTTTTGAGAAACTAAGTGAAAAAATAAATATTTGTCTTGAAGTTCAAGAGTCCTGCTCCCTGACTGGTATTACTTAATTACATGCCAGAACTAATATATTCCTTTTCTTCATGTAAGATATAACAATCAGATTTTACAGTTTTATTTACAGAAAACATATGAAATAATACAGAAACTTTTAAATAGCACAACTGTAGCTTAAATATTTGAGAAAAGGGATAAACTCATCAGCACAAAATAAAGAAAAAAAAAAAAGAACAAGCCAGAAAGAGATAAAAATCACCAATGCCTTTAGGTGTGAAATGAGGTTCACAGAGACAGTGGGTGAGCTTCCTCAAAAGGAAGCTTTTAAACTATAACAAACCATTTTTCATTACAGAAAGCCAACACTGAGAACTGTTACATAAATCATGGACAATATATATGTGACAAAAAGCTACAAGCTACTGTGCAGATGAGCATGCAGTGTGTCCTTAGAGACTTACCAATCAGAAGTCCTTGTTCACATGGCTTTCACAGGTGATAGGTGTAATGTCTAAAAATCTATCTTACAATTTTGTAAGATCTTTCAAAAGCAAAAAACATACACAAAACAACTGCATGTGTCTGTGTTAGACAAAAAGAAGATGTAGAATGCTATACTTTAAGATAATCTGTTTACATTAATCAATCCAGGAATGCCCTTGTAATACAAAAGGAAGCTTTCTTCCAGCCTAAATTATTATAACAAAGGCATCAATTGAAGAACACAATACAGGGAAAAAAAAGTGTAAAAACTTCCAATAGCAATGCCACTAACCCATAAGGCCTGCGAGGGAAGTGCTGCAAGCTCTCTGCATGTTTGCAAATCATCCCAAGATAGGAAAACAGTTTGACCTTCCATTTACCTTGGTCCCCAATACAAAAAAAAAAAAATGCTAAAAACTTGAACAACAGCAAATTTAGGGTCTATTTTTTTATTAACAACGGCAAGGAATGCACTCACTTTTAAGAGCACAATACAATTGATGAAGAATGCTGCTCCACAGCTGTGTCTAGGCACATATGTCCTGTAAATATTTGATTTTTCACAGAAGTGGGTGAAAATTAGAACCAGATCTGCAGTTTTCACTATCAAAGATAAAACTATGAAAGAATCCAATTCTATGCTAAGACACATAAAATAGCTGTCTGAAGCTTCTTCTAGTATTTCCTGCTGACGTTGTAAAGTAACCAGATAAGTAACAGCTTATCACAGAAACAAAACCCTGTCTTCCAAGTGTTCACACCTGACACAACAGAAAGCTACGTACTGTAAGTGTGTGTACATATATACACACACACACACGCACGCATTTGCTTTTTCTTACTGCAGTTCTCTGCTTTCTTTTCTCTTTCCTGCTATGGAGACAGTGATTAGCGCCCTTGAGAGAACGCTTGTTGCTATGCAAGCTTGCCTTTTCAGTCCCGTTCGCAGGCCTGCCCTTTTACAGAGCAGCTAAGACTTGTTGCTGCAGTTCATTAACCAGGTCCTTGCTGCTGATATTCTCAAATAGTGAGGTTAAATCTGAAAAGTCCTTCCCTCCTCCTTCCATGCAATCTCTGCATCACATAGGAGACAGATTACTGTCTGCTGCCACTTTATAGGCTTGGAATTTGCCTTTCAGCTGCAGATCATTACGTAGCCAAACTCTTTATTTTCATTAACATTGTTCCTTTATTAACCTTTCTTCTGCTTAATGTGTCCACCTTTTCAGATGCTGATCCAACAATTATTCTCTGTATTTTATTTTAATCTCACATTTTTCTGCTCCACCTAACTTGCTTCATTTTTTTTTCCAAAAAGGTCATTTTAATTCCAGGTCACCTGCCAATTATGCAAAGAAATAAAAAATTACCTAAGATTTAAATCACTATGAAATCATCCTTTTTCATACCACAGTACTGAAGATATACAGTATATCTCAGGTAGTGGGGAATATGTTGACACATACCAAGTTATCGTATCATGGGTTAATATTCTATTCAGTAGACTTTTTTTGTTTGTTTTAAGCTTTACAGCCAAGGCTCTGTAAACCAGATAAATCTAGACATTCAGATGCTCATGTCCATGGACAGTCTCTTTACAAGTCTATCGGTTCAGGCACCCAAATCTCCTGATTGAATGATTATGTTACATACACAAATCCACTACTTTGATGTATTATTTTTACTCAAATCTGACTGCAGTATAGGAACATTTTTCTCTCAGTTGTGAAGGGGTCCCTTATACTGAATTCAAAGGGAGTTATGGTCCATGTAATCAAGTCAAAATGTTTCAGTGACAAAAACAAGGAAAACCACAGTCAACAGCAAATGGTTCATAAAACAATGCTCTTTTTCTCCCATTCTCCAAATTCCTGAGTTACATGTTTTTTGTGATTTGAGGTCAGTTTGGCTAAAAGCTTGGTCTGGAATTTTTTATGAGACTAGTATCACCATGATGGTGATAATTCACCTTTAATTCAGAACATTTACATAAGGTGTTTGAATTCACTTATGTGACAAAGGTAAATTTAAACATGCATCTTACAATATATAGCACAAAGGCCTTCAGAACTGTACTGTTAGCTGCTCCAAAAGGAGCACGTTCTAAATTAATCATTGACAATACCGCCTGTACATAAAATACTTAAGTACAAATAGAGACAGAAGATCAAAAAAATAATTCTCTACTTTATTAATAAGACTTTCATAAAGGAGTTGGTATGCCTGAATTCTATTATCAGGTCCACTGAACATTTATTTATTAAAAATAACTTAGGAATTGTAAGATCCAGCTACTGAAATACAGCCTAAATTATCCCACAGTTTGCAGTAAAGGAATTTTTATGGGAGATTCCAATCAATCTCCTCAGGGTAAATTTTTGACATCTAAGGCGACTGTCATCACCACTGAGGTAGTGACATGAATCGCACCATTTACACCTCTCCCCTTTCATTTCACTCAACTGGAAGCAAACATTTTGGGTTTTACAGTTTAATGAGAAAAAGGAAATAACCACATTTTGGGTCAAACCAGACCATCAAAAAAATTTGCTATGCTTTGTCAATAAAATAGCAACTACTTGTATTGCCCTACTCTTATCCCTTTTAAACTATCAAAATTGACATTTAATTGACAAATGAAGCATTTCACAAATACTTGTGGGATGAATGTCAGCCTTCTATTTAACTATGTAATTAAAAAAACCCAACACTATAGATACACTCCTAGTGCAATGTTACAGTTTGGGGATTTTGGCAGAGGGGGAGGGAAAAGGGGTCACTTTTCATTAATAAGGCAGAGACAAGATGCCTGCACGAACAATTAGAGACTTCAAGGAAGAAAATTTCAAGGAGTGAAAATTTAAAATTCTTCATTAAGATTAAATTCAAAGTCAAAGATTAAGACCATTCCTACAATACTTCAAATGAAAGGATTTTTGGTGAGCAACAAATCCAGTTTGAAATGAAAGCAGGAATTATTAAGGAAATAAAAACATTAAATAGATTTAGAGAAAAAAATTTTCACTGCAACTGAAAATGAGTTCAAGATCAAGTTAGCAGAAATTAATTAAATTTAATTTGCTTCAGAGAGAGCATATTTTCTGGAAGAAATGAAAGAAACATCTCTTGTTTGATCAACATATAATATTTATTATGGTAGCTTTTTTTATCTAGTGTTGTTACAAAAGATCATGTTTTTGATCAATATTGGATGTGCTCTTAAAAATAATTAATTAGATCCAATAACTTCGTTTTCATAAACTACAGATTTTAATATGTGTGTCTGATAAGAAAAAAACCCCTATCTACAGATCACATTTTTATCACACCCAAAAGTACTATACAATAATTTCTTGGATACATAAAATAGTTCATATCTGAAAATACACACAGCAAAATAATTATATTTTTGTGCTTAAAATCCCAAATGTTAATTGCTTCACTTCTTTCTCAGCTGTATTTATCTTAAATATTTTCACACAAAACTGTTCACCAAATAACTGGTGACTATTCCCCACTCTGTAATGTGTACTCTGAGAGAGCACTACATTTAAAAGACTAATGATTATTTTGGAATTGGATAGACATAGGAAAGCAGTGCTACTTAGCTAGAGGAAGCAACAAGGTAGATACAGATACTACAAATATTAACTAAGTAAATAGCCCAGCTCTCTGAAAGCAACTTGTATCCATTTGTCGCCACAAGCAGCTGGTCAGGTAAAGGACATGGCACTTGTATCACACTGCTACTTCAGGAACCTCTTCCGTGTTATGCTTCCATTCGCTCCCATTCGCTCTGTCTTTTTTTTTTTTTTTTTGAACTTTGTTGAACAACTGTCATGAACTCTTACCTTTTCCTGACTTCTAGTCATTCAGTAATTTTAATACTATCTTTATTATTCTTGCTGATTTCACAGGATTTCATTGGATACACTTATGATCCAACAACATGTCTAGCTCAATAGATAGATAAAGAAAAAACATGCATTCCTCTTTTTAACAACACTATTAAAACATGCTACAACTGAATTCTTACCCCCGCCCCCTTCCTTTCTAACTAGGATGTTTTTGTATTTTATTTTTGGATGTGGGATAGGTGAAAAGGTGCAAATTTTGTAGCATCTGTATGCTCTATTCATTGCACATGCCCAAAGGCTCCTCACATGCCTTCATCAGTAATCACATTTTGTGTCATCTTTGAAAACTTCTGTTTCCCATCAGCTTCATTTCCTCCACACAAAAGACTCTATATTTAATCATTTCATTATATTCCTTGCTTATATCAGGATGAGAGATTCCTCCTGTTTTCCCATGTCACAAGCCTTCTAAGACCAATCCTAGGTACTTCAGTGTTTTGGACAAAACACATTTTTTAGCTCATTCTCAACATTAACATAGTTATCTTTGCCATTCAACAAGAAACCGCAGGACAGAGAAAGCTACTCCTGAGTTCCACTAACCCATGCCGCTGCTAAATTAGTCCACAGCACTTTTAGTCTTTTCATTATTACTGTTCTACTTGTGTCTGAGCTAACCTACAGATACCAAAAATTCAGAGCTCCCATGGTCCTCACTTTTTTTTTACCCTTCTGAGCTTCTGTTTTCCCCTATAATAGTGTTGTCAGAGTTTTGCCTACCACTTCTAAGTATTTTCCTGGAGGCTCAGAATTTTCAGAATGCCCATTCAATCTTTAGTGTTTATCACTCAACGGCAGACCAAGAAAAAGGAAGTCCACTCAAATTCCCATAAGCTCCTCCAGCCTTAACATCTTGCATAGACACAGCATCTGACAGGAACACGTAAAGATAATTAAGCGATAGTTTGAATACTAAAACCTCATTAATCATAATATTCTTATGCAACTAGGAATAATTTCATTTAAATGCAGCTACAATTAATGCATTTAAAGTAGCCACAATTTGCAAATGAATACCTGTAAGTCTTGCTTTTATTTCTGTAAATTCATTTGTGTTCACAAATGGAGAAATTGAGAATGTAAGAGCTTGACTTGTTCAGCTTAGCAAAGCCAATATGATGCCCATCTACAAGGCAGGATTACAGGACTGAAAGGGACCTCAGAAGGTCATTTAATTCATCCTTAAGCCCAACGGTAGAACCAGTGTTTTCTTTGTCATTCTTGGACAAAAATTTCTCTTAATGACTCACAGGGATGAAATTTTCTAGCCAATCCCTTGCAGTGTTTCATGATCTTTCTTACTAGTAAAGAAACATTTTGAATTCAGATTGTCCTTGCTGCAACCATTACTTCTTGACTACACACCATGGATATGACGGCCAAATATCTCCATGCATTCCCATCATACCCTCACATGAAGAGTGACTCCAAGTACTGTCCGACTATTCATAACCATGGACTTCAATGGCTGAAGCTATGACTGTTTCAGCATTAATTTCAAAACAGCTTAATTTTGATCAAATTCATAAAGGTCCAACAAAAGGTGTCCAAGCGTCTAAAACTGATGCAGAGTTGATGTAAACAACTGTAGAACCTTTGTATTGAACTCAGTCTCTACAATGATCCAAATTAAGTGCACAAATTTGATTATCCCTGAAGCTACGCTATGGATTTTGGTATTGATCTAAATCTGGAGCTAACTACCATTGTCTTATTTTGTGCTCTCCTCCCCAGAGGAGAGCTCCTTGTCTTCATCTCAATTTAATCCTTTACAAGACCTCTTGAGGAACCTGCGGTGTTTGGGTAAAAAAAATAAATGGTTATATATGCTTTTATTTTAACCCATTTCACTGTTTTCAGTCTCATTCTCTCTTCCTTTTCTTTCACTCCCTTCAGGAATTTCCCTCTCTTTCTTATTCTCAGTATTATCCACCACAAAAAGAGACAGGCAAGACACTAATATATTCCTTCTTCCTCCTTCTCATATTGCCATATCCTATTGTCACAGGATAGTCAGCAGTATGTTTCTCTCCTCTTTCCTAATAAGGGCCCCAAAGTTCATACTGGAATTGGGCCTTTATACTTAAAAATGGATCCTGCTGTGTCCAAATACCTACGTCAGAAATCATGAGTTGTCCATATGTAATCAGGACATAGATCCCATTTTTAACTGGGGAAGATAGAAGCACTGTAGTTTGTGACCTTCCATCACTCCATCCCAAACACACTCACTCTGAAGAAGGTATCTGCTGTTGGGAGGCATCATTAGAGTGGAGAGAAGAGACAGAGCAGAGGCAAGGATTTGAACTGTAACCTATTTCTAGACAAAAAGAAAATACTTATTCTGAAGGTGCATCAACTGATGTTTTGGGATACTGCAGTTCTGTTAAACATGAAATTTCCAGGATCTTCAAAGGGAGCTTCAAGAATGCTGGGGTTGCAGGATAGGCATATTAATCTGGCTATAAATAGTCGTTCTCAAAATATCCTAACATTCTTGTATATAAACAGCAGAAGAAGAAGATAATTTTTAAACTAAAAGAAGTTAGACCTTATCTTGTCTACACATTTTCATAGGAAGAATATGTGTCACCAGATTTTTTAAATTAAGTTGCTGGGTTTTCCGTTAGATTATTAGAAATGCCAATTTTTATTATTCATCTAATTAATGAATTGTGTAATTCACAGACAGATCAAAGTTGTGTTTGGACACCTTAGGTACAGGTAAGAGCTTCACTGTGTTTAGGCAGTGTTCAGACACATCAAAAAAATTGTTCAAAGGAATTAATGCAGCTGTACCTTAAAAAAAAAAAAAAAGGATGAAAAGCCCAGTTGTTTTGTTATATTCCCTGATATATTTGCTTTTACAGACCCGCAATAATGCTCCTTGGCTGTTCAAAAAAATTCATTCACCTATCCTACATTCAAGAAAGAAAAAAAAGTTATAGTTCTCCATATTAACTTACACTAGGGACACAATACTGAGGGAATACAGATCCTAATGTATTTTATTTTTATTTTACATGTATATTTCCACTTTTCCATAACAGATTAACTGCTCTATACAGAAAAATTATTTGTCAAAGATATACTGGGTCCTATTGTTATTCTAAATACTTATAAAATCATTCTCTTACAAAAGCTGAAGCTAATTCTAAAATAAACAACCATACAAAAAAATGAATATATAAAACACACATGGTGTCTAGAGATCTCATACTGCTTCTCTTTTTCATTGGCTAATTAAAATTTCTCCCATGTTCTGCAGGAAAGTGTAGTAGTAAACTCGCTGAACAGGAAAATCACCTTACTTTAGTTTCCATTCTTGGAATCCCTGCACAGACTTCTTTTGCCTCTTCTTCAAACGAATGGTCTAGGTCCAGATCAATGAGGCAATAAAATACTTCCAAATTTAAAACTGAGTTGAGATTTAAACCTAAGCTCCCTTGTTTGTATAAAGAATACACATTCTTTAAAGTTTTAGATGTTGCACTGGGTACCAAATGAATTTTCTGACAGTTTACAAGTGCATCAAACTAATTGGTTTACAGTTAACAATTATTTTTAAATTGGCCTGCCAATTGGCCTTTTTTAGAAAAAGCTTTCTAATGCTCTTAATAACAAATGCCTGTTCCTAGCACTTTGTAGCTTACATATAATTCAATCTCAATAAAATTATAGCCTGTCAAAAAAAATAAAAAAAGAATTTTCACAGATAATATCACAGAAGAAAAATGCTCTTTCTAAATTTGTCAACTCAAATTCAGTTTTCCATGGGGCATTTGTTCAAGAAAAAAAAACATTTATTTGAAATTCTCATGTCTTACTGAAACAAAAAGAAGAAAGGTGTTTCACTTCAAAACGGTGATAGGAAAGGAAATTTTTCCTTGCAGTTTATTGAAATGGTTTAAAAGAAAGAATGGAGGGAGAGATGATACACTGTGACTTCTCCATAAATTAGCTGATCTTCTGTCATGAACACACACACAAAAGCTCTCGAAGGAAGATTTCAGACCTCATGTCTATGGCACAGTAGAGCAGTAATCCAGATTTATAGCCCAAATTTATAAAGGCACTCTTGCTACAGCTTTCATCACTAATGTCTTTGTGGGAATTCTGGGAAAGTTGGGCTATTTTGTGTTCTGTATCCTTCCAGTCCAGAAATCTGACAGGAGACAGCTGGTACAGGGCCCTGCAAATTAGTCATATTGCTGAGACCCCGCATCCAGGACTTCAGAGATCAGTATGGAAAAAAAGTGTAAGGAGGAACAGATGTATACTAATTTAGGTTAAAAACATTTATTTTAAATTGATTTTGAAAAGAGTTAACTGAATAAGGGTGTGACGTTCAGAGGAAGGTAGCGGAAAAATATTTCTAGGAAGAAAAGAAGGTAACAAGCATATGGGACAGAAACTACAATAGAGCTGGATCAAAGAAGCAAACAGTAGTGTAGAAAATGAAATCAATGTCCAATAGACATAAGGAAAATCAGGAGAAAAATAGGTTGCAATGGTTCTCTACAACTCAGTGTCTCAAGCAATTCCCACTAGAATTTGTGGATTGAGAAGAAGGGAAATTATAATTTGCAATTACTTCCTGGGCAAAAACCTTTGCCAATTGCTCTGGAGAAGAAACAGAGTCTGGAAATATTCAAAAGTTTCCCCCTCAACTTCAGTCTGTCAGGGGAGAAAGGAAAAGTGCTGAGGGGGGCAAAAATGCTCAGTGGGGACACGAGAAGCTAGCAGCCGCGGCTGGAGTCTCATCTTGGATTCACTCTTTTGGGAAAGATGCTGAACGGGAATTATTCAATTAGTCAAATTCTTAACCTTATTCTACACGGCACTTTGAGATGCATTTTCTTTCTGATAGGCAATTCTGAGCATCGCAAATGCAGCCTCCTTTCCAAAGAGCTGGTTCCTGAAAACAAACTCACTGGTCTAATTCCGTACTTTACACTCACATGAAGACCACATTTGAACATAAATTAAGTACCTTTGACCTTCATAGCCTCACAAAGTGGTTAGTTAGGACAAGCTAATTCATGAAGTGAATGTTCTCTTTCCTTGTTCTGCTCTGGTTTGTGGTTTACTGTTTCTACAATCAACATAACACTTGAGCGTGGATGTGGAAATAGACTGCAGGCTAACATCTTAGCTTTGGGTATAAGAATGATCATCTTGTCATCAAGATCCAGGAATATGTGAAGGGATCATTTTATTCTCCTATTCCCTCTGCCTGCAGGGGTTGTGTGTGTATTCATCTGTGTGTGTTTGGATAACACTCATACAACACAAACATGTATCCATTTATTTTTGAGGTTCTGCCCTTTTTCTGAATATCATGCTTTCTTTCTATTTTTCTTCCACCTCAGCACAAGTAGACTGAAGGTCATAATTTAACCCAATACCTCAAGTGTCCCTCACAACAAAAATTCCAGTAATTCTTACTGAGACAAAAACATGCCTTTAAAACTCATTATTCAATTCTATGTCTCATCTAAACTTGGAGAAAATTCTTGTTGCAGTAAAACTTCATCTTTCTTTTAGGAATGAATTTTATACAAAGAATACAGTTTGACAGAAAGCATAATTCCACCTGTTTCTAGGCACAAAGAATGTTATCTTTTTGAAAAAACTGAGCCATTTCCAACTCTGCCAACAATACCCAGGCAGGTCTAGTTCACCCAGACAGTCTAGCCCTTATATTTGGCACCAGTTAGTTTGTTAAAAACACAGTAGTAATTTCAGCAACTATCTAACATTTGATTATGAGAACAATGAATAAGAAGTGCAATGAACATTTATAAGCACTAAAGCTGAAACTTAGATGCAAATTAGCATCTTATGTAAAAGGATAAAAACACACATCAAGTTAAAAGCAATTTTCTAGAATCCAAAGAGATCAAGAGAACTATAAGAAACACTGCTTATTAATTTGCTGCAGAGGGATACAGTGTGCTGAATTGCCTTTAAATAAAAGAAAAAGCATGACATAAGTAGTAGTTTTCATGGCATTTAAACAGCTACATCAAAGCAGGGCAAAACAACTTATAAAAATGTTGCAACGTGAGTAGATACTTCTGAATAAGGGAAGAGAAAGTATAATTTTATAGATCAGTTGCATATTGATATTATAATTATTGTGCTTGAATACTCTTTCCTTTCAAATGCCACAATAGGTTTCCTCTGTTAATAAAGTAGGCTGCAAATTTGTGGCATTCATATCAAGGCTGCAATGAAATCCAATAGTTCCTCCTTCCTTTGGCCCAAAGCATGCCACTGAAAAATGCCATCTCTTTTGGAACAGAGTGGATACATACACCTAATCATTACAGCAAGAGTCTGCCTGAAGGAGACTACAGGCAATACTGGAGATGACACATTTAACTAATGATGAAGACAGTAGTTCTTTAGACTGACTTAAAAAGGATAATGTCACTTCTAAAACCTGATATAGACTGTATGAGAGAAGCCTAAAGTTAGTCAGTATCTATTTGGTACTGAAGAACCTCAAGTGTTTCAGCAGTGTCACTGCCCAGAAGGGTGATGAGCACTCTTACTGCTCACTTACCACCTTAACTTTGAGAAAGATAAGGGGAAGGTTGGTCCCTAAGAATCATTATCCTTTCAAGCCTGTTTTCTCCTTACAGGTAAATATTTGCCAGTACTCCCTTGGGCAAAGATAATTATATATAAAGGGATTATTTTAATAAATAATGACACTTAAGTTTTACGCCTTTAGTTCATTTTATGCACAATGTTCCCCAGAGTTGCAGGACTGAGGCAAGTACATAGGTAAATGTCACTAAAATCAGGTATACCAATGAGAATCATCACTTCTTTCAATTTCACCTAAGGCAGCCTTGGCTAGACTCAGTGTGGTAACACTACTTTTATTTCCTGGAAAAGGTCTTAATAATTATTCTTACTGCAATCAAGGGGACAAAGCCAGTTGTATTGCACTATTCAGCACGTTTATGCGTATTTTAGTTCAGGTCTTATTGACAGAGAAGGCAGTAATTAGGTCAAGGAGCTAGATTTTCCTTCCATACTCTACATGTGACTCAGCACACTCAAGCTCTACAAAGTTTTACCAACTCACAATCAAGAGCTTAGAAATTAAAAGGTAAGATGTCAAATCCTCTGTACTCAATGCAGTACTATCCTGTGCGGAACAGGAGGGATGGGGCACAGCTGGTTTTATTTTTGAGACTGGAAATTGAGTTTTAAGTGAAATTATAGATACAGTTTAAAAAAGATATCTTTCACATCTACTTTCTAAGAAAAGGAGTAACATTTAACCTGAAGTGCACCTTGAAGTAGTTTTTTAAGTTCTTCTCCATTACTGACTGATGGGTCTATATACAATCAGCAGCTGATAAGACACTGACGGCATTCTTTCAAGATTAGTGTGCTTTATGTTATCTTGAAGTGCAGAGCTAATTACCGAAAGGAGAATGCTGCATCGCCCGTACTCTTTGGCAAAGCATTACTTGGTGAAGTCTGTATTTAGTATCTGCCTTGTCACAGTTCATTTAATCCAGGAAATGTGGACAGAGAAACATGCAATACACTTTAAAGCTTAATTTCTGAAGAATCTCAGCTGCTGTCTTCATATAATGGAATCATTTCTGACAGGAAATAGGGATGAGTTTTATCTGAAGTCTTGCTCATTTCTCATTTTTACACTGGAGTCTTGAAATGGCAATTGCTATTATACCTTGTCTACATTTGTGAAAATGCTTCATTCTTAAAAATGTGAAAAATCTGAAGTACCACTGATGTTAGCACCCCTTAAACAGTGCAGTAAGTCAAACTTGCGCAAACTTTCCTACCTCATGAGATCCCCCAACTCTGTAGTTCAGTCTAAGTGACAACCGCTTTTGGCTTCTCACTGGAAATTAGGTCACTATAGAACAAACAAACCAGTTTTTTACTGATTCTACACAAGCGGGATTATTTTAGGAAAGTAAGCTCTTCAGTTACAAGCTTCTTTGGACAGATGTTATGCTTCTACAACATCAAAGCCTTAGGGAGCTACCTATGTGTAACTATTTATAGAAATAGTAAGACTTATAATACGATAGACAGCAGCAATAATGACTAGACATGAGATGGAATGGAAAAGTCAGTACAGAAGGAAGTATATCAAACTAGTCACTTTCTGTATAAATCCAGAGGATGAGAAGGATCTGGAATCCCTTGATAAATGCTGAATTATCAGGCAGAGTAATTAACAATAGAAACACTAGATTGAAAAGAGGCATTGGAATAATTTCATCCAATTTATATTTAATACCACATAAGGGATTAGTAAGGCTAACTTAGAATAATGTATGCCATTCTGGTCACCTTATTATAGAAGAACACACAGTTCAGAGTAACCAAAATGACAGTAATATTAAGCAATTCAAAGTGGCTGCAGAAAACTTACCAGCTTTATAAAAAGAAAGGCAGAGCTCCTCAACCAGAAGACAAACATTTTCAAGTGAACAGAAAGGACTGGTGCTATACAGGTATTTTTAAAGGAAAAACGTGACTGCAAGGGGCAGGAAAGTAAGGAATAGGCCAGTCACCACGAAATTTGGGTTGACTTTTTATGACAGGAAGTGGAACAGACATTCAGGGACAGAGAAGGCAACAATCAGTCCAGTTAGAAACAGTCCCTCACTTTGGAATTGCATCTGCAATTTAACAACACCTGAAAATGGTTATGAGATTACAGTTAAATATTAAGTAAGAGTAGTAGCATGACAGGATGACATAATACTTCATATCTGTATAGTGTGTTGGGTTATGTTTTTCTGAAGAATACGTGTTCCACAGACTATGCTTCTGCACTGCTTTTGTTTCAGGTTAAGTTACTTCACTATCACTGTGCTGCTGCATTGTTTTGAAACGTATTCTGCATATGTGACTACATGGTGCAAATATCCTACCATTAGTCTCTCTATGCACCTTGCTCTAAACATTTCTTCTCATCTAGAATAACTGATTTCTGGAACTTCTAGTTAAAATCTTCCATTATTGCTAGTTTTTCATTCCATCATCATTCTGACTATGCTCAAAGTAAAACCTTCAAGTTGCCATAGATAAATGGGGAGAGTCTATGATATTTAACATTCCCAAAACTTTTACGGATAGATACCTGAAGTTAACATGACAAGTTAATTAATTCCCTTTCTGCATTCAAAAGGAATGCTAAGAACACATAAAATGAAGTTAATCTGAAAACGTATAGTTCCTTCTTTCATATAAAGCAAGAGGTTCACTTCATCTGCTTCTTATAGAAGGTACTGGAAGTTAATATAAACTTCTATTCCTGTGAATGCACAGGCTTATTCTGCCCCCCCACCCCAAAAAAAAAAAGTAGTAATAATGTCCAGTGTGTATACTTTCACTGTTTTATAAGTTTTCAGAAAACACTAAGAGAAGTAGTAGAATAACCTGAAGACCCGTTGACAGGAAGAGACAAGTGAATGCTTGCATTACTTTGGATCATTCCAGATAAAAAGTAGCTTTCAGGTCTTTTTTAGTCCACAGTTCTGAAGGAAGAGGGCAAGCTGTTACGGATTGCAATGTTTCAGGTCCTTTATCAAAAATATTTAAAGTTACACAGAAACTGTAGCAGTTTCCTAAGGATTAGACTGACTGGCAAGACCTTAGACCAGAGAAATGTAAGACTGCTTCACTAGAGGAGAAAATATCAGAAGTACCAGCCAGCAATATGATTGAGGGGCATTTAGTGAGGTGTAGTTTCATTAAAGACAGTTACAGCATGGACTCAGAAAAGAAAAAGCCTGCGTAATAAATCTCATAGAATCTTTTGAAGAGCTAATACAAAGAGTTGGCGGAAGAAAAGCTGAGGACATAATTTACCACCACTTCAAGAAAGCTTTCAGTGCAGTACAACACACAAAAGACTAGCCTACAAGGTTAGCAGATCTGGTATCAAGAAGCAAAGCTGTCTGAGTGCAAAACTGATTCAGGATGGAAACCAAATGGTTCTGAAGAGTAAAAACACTTGAGAAGAGATAGATGTGGGTTACAAGTGGGCTGCCACAAAGACGAGGGCTGAATTTTATTAGATTTATCTCCACTGACTCAGAAAAAAAGAACATGCAGCAAAGTAACAGAAAGTGCACATGACAGGAAACTGCAAGGAAGGATGAAAGAACTCTAAAGACTAGAATAGAGCAAGGGTCTAGGCAAAAGCAACAGATTATGCCTAACACAATTCTATCTGAGCAGCAATGCAAATTCACCATGTCAAATATATGTGTGTGAGTGTAAAAATGCATACAAATACATACAAATTTGTCTTGCATGTGTTACATTCCCTTAGCATGTGCTCTTTCCATCATTAGCTTATTTGAAGCGACAGTTTTCAGAATCCACCATTTCGTATGGCTAAGTCTATTCACAAAGATGGCAAAGAATATCTCCCTGTTCCTCCCTGCCACGGCACTGTGCATTCCACAGAATTATCATTAGCTTTCAAGTTCTGTATCAATCAAAGATCTTCCCTGCTCCGTCAACATCAGTGATCTCCGTTCTTTTTGAGATTCTGGGTCATAGAGTAGATTTTAGCACTGGGCAAGCAAAGTCATTCCCCTGAATTCATTCAGGCCTTCTGACTGCCTCAGATCTCTGTGGGAACCTGGCTCAAATCAATTCTATGGCAGAAGTCCTAGGGACGCCATTTCAATTATGGAGGATAACTCTGTTACCAGAAATATTTCCTGCAGTTCAAAATGTTGTCACCTGAGACATCACAGCCATAAACAACCACCATTGTCCCTTATCTAAAGAATTATGATACAATTTGGTCTTTCTTTTCCTGATAAAAATGTAAGCCCAGAATAGGCTCATCCCCTAATTGGCCAAGGAACAAGCATCACACATCCTTGTTTGCAAGGAAGCAAGAACTGTGCATGAAATAAAAAAGTATTCTTGATTAGGCATTATCTTGCCATTAAACCTCAAATGGTTATCCTTTACATACTTGAATTCAAGCTGTGCATGTATCACAGCAAAGTTCCTGCTATGCTTTCAATAATTCATCCCCACATTATCCTTATAGTGGTGCCAGTATGGACTATTGAGTTGTATTGCATTCTTTCAAGAAAAGCACCAATCAGAGATTCAGTTGTAGCTCACATGTATGTGTGTGCATATGTATTTCCCCCTTTTGAAACAAATATGAGATTCACTAGATTTGCTTCCTGCATTATTATATTTTTCCCCTCAAGCACATACTGTAGTTGGTAAACACTCTGGGAAAATTCCCTCTGCAACTCAAAAACAAGATCTGCTGCACATTTAAAAACGACTATGCTTTTCTTCCTACACTAAGTACTCTGATTTTCTTTTGTGCTTTCACCATATTTCAACAACACAGCCCAGATCTGTCACACAGTTATCCAGCCTCTCTTACCTTTTTTTCCTGCAAACTGGTTGCCTTTGCTTTTCTTTCTCATCTCATAAATAACCTCATATGCCGCCACAGGAGGTAAAGCTATTAGCCTAAATCAGTCCTCGCCAATTAATCTGTTAAGTCTTCCTCAGCAACTTATACAAACAAACAAAACCTCTAAATCAGTGAGTTAATGCATTAGATTATTAATTAAGATACTTACATTCAAATGCCTTTTTCAACTATGCAATTCCTGGACTGCAAGGATGTAGACAATGCAAAGAGGAACATTAGTCTCACTGGACAAAGAGGAAGAAGAATCGATTTAGGAAGCTTACCAATTATGGTAACATTGCAGCAACTGTTTCAAAATTCAGATCTGGTTCTATTTCAGTTTATTATTAATATGAATCTGCACTTTAGCATCCAAGAGAGCCTTGAGAGCATGCCTGCCCACTTACCTGACAGATAACTACTGGATCTAATAAGAGGAGAAACTCTCTTCTTCCTACTTGATGCATCTTTCAGTGTAAGGTGTCTCCAGTTACCGAACCATTTATTTTATGCCAACATACATACATTAACAAAGAGACTTTATACGAACATCAGTTTGGGATAAATGCTGTAAGTTTATTACTAGCTTTTCATTGCAGTTAGACATGCCAAGAGACACCCTAAGAGTGAACATCTTTCTTCTAGAGATATCAGAAAATCCAAAGTAAAGTTGCAATCCAGGTTTTATCTTCTGGTGTACAAAAATCTGTACCTTAGGTTCAGACTGATCTCTGGTTTACATTTGCAAAGTGTACAGAGTTGGTACAGACAGTGCCAAGGTTATTACTAATGCACCAAATCACCACTCTGTAAGTGTACGGCTCCACGGTGAAGCTAACAAGATAGTTCAAAGATACTTTTAAGTGAAATGAAACATCTCCAAAAGATCCCTCCCTTCTTTCCCAAGGTATGAGGTCACATACAGTGACTCAGTGGTCTTCCTAAGGTATAGAAACATCCTAGAATTTTAGAACATAGATCAAGAAAGGGAATATATGTGCTTGTTTGCATTCTAAATCAAATTGTCAGGGCCCTGAGAGCACCCCCTAGTTGCAGCTTGGCTGCCAGGGCTGAGGACAACAGCAGAGCCAGAGCAGCTGGGGCTGCCCCCTGCCCGCTGGTGACCTGGGAGTGAGGCTCCCGGCAGCACTGTGGGGAGGCTACAGCCAGGGCTGCCCCATCCCGCGGGAGCTGCTCCCTGCTGTGGCGCTAGTGCCAGGCCTCCGCCTGAGCTCCAGCTCCTGCTGCATCGCGGCCCTGCCTGAGCCTGGCCATGGGTCCCCTTGATCTGCAGCTGGACCGCGACTTGTGGGCTGACTTCACAGCTTGACCCAGACCTGCCTTGTACCCACGGCCCTGCCGGCTGATCATGGGGTTGTGTCTGACCCCAGTTACCATCACCAGGCCTGATTCGGACTCGGACTCTGATCCGTGGGCCAACTGCCAGGCCTGGCCTCAGCTCATCTCCGCAGCAGTGCCTGATGCCCGGGGATGCAGCTGTCCTGGCAGCCCTGCTCCTTTGCGGGGTGGTGGCAAGGACCATGGCTGCCAGGCACTGCCCCGTGGGGAGTCCCCGCATATACCGGCTCCTAGCAGCCACGTAGCACCCTGACACAAACGCAATCATTAACACAACAAATATGTTCGCTGCTTATGTGCTGATGCTTCATTTCCTTATAAGCCTTTTTAAAAGTGCTCACCAACACTACTTACTAAATCCTCCTACATATTAATTCATTCATCCTCTTCATAGGGAAGGATACGACATGCCTATTTTTACAGATGCAGGATAGAGAAACCAGACAAAATCAGCCTAGGTCCACAAAGAGCTAAGTGCTTATATTTCAAAGCCATGTCCTCAAAACTCAGGCACTGCTACTCTATCCCTTTGAAAGTCCAAAACTTTCTCACTCTATTTTCACCCACTAACATTCACCTAAATGTTTACATCTAGCCAGTTTAATCCTTGACTGTGCCAGGGAGTTCTGTGCCTAAATCCTACCAGAAAACCAGTTTGTGTCATTTTTTCAGGTTCCTTTACCTGCAAGGCCAATCTTATCATCCCAGACTCCCCAAAATACGTCTGGAAGATCTGCACAGCTCAAGTCTGCATGGCTGTCAGTCAGCCAGGGTGGTGATGGTGTCATATTTAACATTATTCATCCAGGACTGAAGGTGACCACCGTATAAATTCCAGCTACCCCTACAGAAACCTGAATGAACGTCTCCCAGCTCCCAAGGTAATGCCCTACTTACCAAGTTATAAGGGTTTTTTTAGTTGGTCTTTCTCAAATCTCTCCGCTTTTGGCTAATCCCCATGTCTGAATAAAAACTAAGCAATCTTTGGGCCATGAAGAGTAGAAGAATTTGAGAATAAAGAAATCAACAAATTCCCTTTTGGGAATTCACACTAAGTGATTTGTCAACAGTCACAGTAATTTTTTGGAAATAAAAAAGATCTTCTGAATATCAGAGCAGAGGAAGATTCTTTCTCTGGACTTCATTGCTAGCTGCACGTAGGAACAATCATCTCATATATATGAAACTATTCATGGGTGCTCTCATTCACGGTAGCCTTCATCTTTCATTTGCTTAAATGCCTTTTCTCACCTGCTATGAAAGAGATGAAGCTAATCTCTCTTCTTCCATTCCATCTTATTTCATGGCAAGTAATTCTTCAGTCTTCCAGATCACCTCCAAAAAGCAATTCCCATGGTAGCAAATGACACTTGTGAAATCAAGGTCATTTGCCTGTGTGTGGTTTATTTGGAGATGTTTCCTCTAAGGTAATGCACTGTCTTTAATGATTTTCATGAGTAAAATGGATTTCTTCCTTATTAGGCCCTTAATTCCAGATACTGTACACCTCACACACTTCATGGGAAATAGTTTCCATAAAGAGATCTTACATGTATTTTGCCTCACTGAGCCCCTTTCTTCACACCATTGGTTTTATGGATAGTGACAAAAACTTTTGAATTGCTGGAGCACTGCAAAACAGCTTTTTTTTTTTTTTTAATAAAGAACATGAATAATTCCTCTTCCTCTCTCCACCCCCAGTTTTGTTCTGTCTTCACCTTGTGATTTGATGTTGACCCTACTGAAGTGTTTCAGCTCCCTTGAAACACAAGCTGGGAAAATTAAAGCCTTAGAGATGTGCTTGACAGAAGCAAATTGCTTGCAGATTGAAATACAGAAGCTACTTTGTTACCCAGGACATTATGGTGTCTTCATCTGTTAGTGAAAAAGTAATAAAGACAAGGTATTTTTGGTTAAGATAGAATGTTTGTGTTATTAGCTAGCATTGCTTTCTGGCTAGCATTAAGCATAAGATTATATTGTATATATAATGTTATATGTATTGTGTATATAGTGTATACATTATATTGTATATATATAAAATTAAAGTAATAGGCTGAGATAAAACTGGTGAAAGTGATTTGTACAGCCACTGAGAGATTACTGTGTTAACCTACATTGTTATACATTGTTCAAAAATGAACATATAAATTCAGAAAAGGCACGCTGAAGCTCTCCTCAGAGCGTAGTCTTCTGGACTCTATAGCACCTCATGTTGGTCCAGTTCATGTAGAGGCAAATCATTTCAATTTTACCAATAATAAGAAAATAATTACACTTCTTGATTTCTTCATACATAAGCTGTTGATTTACTAAATTCCTCATAGTATTATTGATTGGAGACTAACCTAGCAAAGTTAGTAAGTATTAATTGGTCCCCAGTTAATCTTCATCTAATCTGACTGTCAACAGACTCAAGATTTCCAGTTTCCATCAGTGCACTGCAGGAAAGAGGCTACTTCAGGCACAGTAGCCTCCTATATGGATGTGTTCATCAGGGCACTTAGTAGTTTTTAATCTGAAAAATGTTCTAGTTCTTTAAACAGATCTGAGGATCTATGAGCTGTATATAAATTCCTACTTAGTTATGAAAGAATGAACTAGATTTATTTATCTCAATTGATTTTTAAATTCATTTTTATATGTATCTATCTCTAGATAAATTAGGCAGAGTGACTAATCTAACACATCAATATAACAGTATTTCAAATTTACTTAATCCAAACCTGACAGAAAACAAATCCTTCAAAACTGGTCACTTTTCAAGCTATCTGCAACTTACTCAAACTTTTTGCTAGATTGAAAGAAGTGCTTATGGAACAATAAAATCAGATGTAAAAACATGAAAGCTTGGTGTCAAACCACCTATCAGCCCAAGCATTCTCCTATTCAAGTACTATGTGACCAAAGAATTTTTACTCCTCCTCTAATTTAAGATTCTACATCAGCTTTGATTGTCATCTTTATTTCTATACTTGAAATATTAATTAACAATAAAGGGAAAAGTTTTGTTAGAGACCTTGCCTTGCCATCACATTGCTGAAAGCAGCAGGCTCCCCACCCTCACCAGCCCCCAGTCTTTGGTATTTCAGGTTTTTGATGGGAATTTCTCACTAGCACTGACCAAGTTACCACAAATATTTTACCTTTTTGACAAAATAAATGCATATCTACCCCTTGTCATTATTATTTTATGTGCACATATGTATAAAATGCTCACTCATCAAAATTATTATTTCTCTTGTAGTGAGCTTTTTACACAGCTTAGCATTACTTTCTATTGCTTTGCAGTAATGCAGGGATCAAAATCTATTTTAAATGACATTTCCTCTACATGATCTGTGTTGCTAAATCAAAATGCTTAGGTCACTGAGCCCTCTTCACACAGTGCAAAATAGCTAAAATATGGACATACAAGGTGTTTATAAGCAGACTTTCTTCTGTGGATGCACTGGATGTGAAGTCTACAGAAAGTACCTAGTACATTTAGCTCTAATGGTACTCAGTGGAATTTTTGACCAGCTCATGACTGAATAATGACTTCCAAGTTAATACGGCTTCATGTCATTTCATAATTGCATCATTACAGTACAATTTGCCTCTTCTCTACATGCAAGAAAGAAATGTGCAGTAACAAAATTAAGCAGCTCAGTAGTACTTTGCAGAGGGTATTATACACTTCTAATGTCCATGTGCTAAATTCCCATTACCCTGCCAGCTTGGTCCATTGATCAACTATGTGATTATTTTTTACACTAGTTTACAAAGGCCACCTTTGTAGGCTTATGCCATTTCAGTCAATCTCCCCTCACTTATCAACAGAGTTAGCTTCAAAAGCACAGAAAAAGCTATCAAGTATGCTACAGAACATAGCACATTACAATAACGCATTCCTATATGAAGATGGTTGATTTATAGTACGTTTTCCGGTAAGGCCACAATATGTTTGCTGTCTTTGGAAAACATAGACATTCCTGCAAACAATCCTGAAAATTTAGCTGATGTCTGGATTTGGTTCAGCTGCACAATGAAAAGCATATATCAAAGAAATGCAGAGCCATAACTTAGTTCTAGATACTTGATAGTCCTTTCCCTCACTTCTTGTTGCCATACCAAGGAAAGAGTCACTGTTTAATAGATTCTACCATTGCACAGTTAATTTTTATTTAAGATCTAGGGAAATACTATGGTACCAACTCAGATATAAAAAGCAAGTGAAGCATGGTAAATAGTAAGTCTTTCTAAAGACAACCACTTAAAAAAATAAAAGGTATACAGGGAACTAAGTTAAATATTTATAAAAGGTACATTGGCTTTTCTAGCTGATTTAAAAAATACACTTTCCAGCCTAGACTACAGACTCATTCTGAGGAATAATGTTAAAATTTGATATCTGACTTAGATAGCTAAGTCTAGCTTGTAGTGTATGATAACTTTAGACTTCAAAATCTATAGATGAGACAAACTACCTAATAACCTGTACGAGAAAAAAACCTGAAGGAAACGCTGTTGTAGAGCCCCCAAATCACTTGCTTGAAACTTAGCACAAACTTTGAAAGTGCTCTTATTTCTACAGTCTACTCAGCACATCTGTAAATCAAAACTTCAAGTTAAAGTTCACCACAGACATTTTTCATGTGCTTGAAGAGACAAAGGTTTGTGCACATACAGCTGCATGTCTTCATCTTCATAATGGCTCTCAGCTCAGTAAAATAGAGTCTTACAGCAAGATCACCATGTAGACAATACATGGAAATCAGGTTTATTTAATTTTACATTTATTCTTTGGGATTATTAATTGCAAAAGTGAAATAGTTTTGGCCCTTCTATGACTTTGAAATCCTCCATAATCCACTGGAAGACTTTCATGCTTTGACCTCAGTTCTGCTTCCTACTTCTAGTTGCTCTGACTTCATTTGTGCATAAAAGCAAAACTCCTGTTTCTTGGAGAACTCCACCTTTAATCATTCCTTCTTTTTTTCTTTAAATCATGAAATTAAATCTCTTCTTCCAAACTACAGCAATAGTTTGTTTTCTATGGAATGGAAATCACAAACACACAAAAGCTTTGATCCAGAATGAATGTGTTTGGATTTCAATTTAGATAAACTGTTAATATCTCAACAAAGCACAAATACTGAATTTAATTACTTCTGAGTTTGGCTGAAATTGAATGCATCCCATAAAATATTTGGATTTAGATCAAACTATGTTTTTCTCTGACAATTTTATTCCATCAAAAAAGTTTCAGTCAGCTCTATATTCTGCCTATGCAAATAGATGTATTATATGAATATCCCATCATTCACATTACAGGTTCTGAAAGTTTACTACAAAATACCTTAATACTATGGGCATTGGTTAGAGCTTAAAAATAAGTAATGCTAAATAACGGGCACTACTATTTAGTGTTTTCTATTTACATTTACTTCCCATGTCCAGTAATCATTTTGTTTTATTTGAATTATACCCAAATATGTGAACTGAAAAGAATCCCACTGTGAAGATTTCAAATAGTATATGCTATATTTAACAGAAATTCCTTGAGTTCAGATCTGTCTTCAAGCTTTTAGTCCAGACTTTTTCTCAGTCCCATTTTTTATGTGGGCCACTTTGGTCAAATTGTAACTTGACTGAAATTCTGGTGATACAGAGCAGAGCTGTCTGTGATCTGAATCCTCAGCAAAACACAGAAGGTCAAAACTGTCCTCTGCTGTTCCATAAATCTAGGGAAAAAAACACCCTAAAAACTATTTTCTGACTTAAAGACATAGTCAGAACACTATTCCATTTGAGGACTTAGTCTAGGGTTTGGGTGAAACAGTCTCAGAGGATATTTAGCTTTTAAAATGAAAGCTGAAATTGGCCTTAAGACTATTAGTTTAAAGAGATTAGAAAAACCAGACTGTCTGCAAACACTTAAAATCCTGTCTTAGAAGTTACCAGCAACAGCTGTTAAGATGAGAGCGTGTCTAAGAAAAAAGTGAGTTTGATTGTTTGGGATGATTGACAAGTTTGTCATAGCATATGCTTTTAGCATTTGTGATGCAGATAGTCCAGCCCCACACGTAAACACCTAGATTTATAAAGAGTTTTCTTTTATGCTTTTGCAAACAGATCCTGCAGCTCTTTTCTCCATTTCTCATATTACTGAATGAGAAACAGAAGCTTACAAAAGCGATTTTTTCATCCCTAGCTGCTTTACATTCCTCAAGAGTAACAAAATATTTGCAACACAGAATTGCCTCATCTGGGCTTTGCAACAGTAGGCCTTATTAGTTTTAACTCTCAAAAGTGACCTCCACTTAACAGCCGTTCCCCATGGACTGCATAATACCACTGGTCCTGCAGCAATATGGAGAAACACAGCAATTCCTCATTACCTGCTTTTCACTGCTCTCTGTAGTCAGAGAATTTGCAATATCTCTGTCCAGCTCTTAAGGTTTTGTGTCTCAGAGGTTCTTCTGGGGGTTTTCTTGCTGTTCTTTAAAAACACAAGAAAGTGATTTACAGTTATTTTTATTCAACTGTCAGTGACTGTATCTAAAAGGAAATATTTTTAAAGCACTTGATTTTGCAGGGCATTCATTATATAAGCATCGGATAACACAGCTGTAGAGAAACTACACTTGCCTCCCCTTCAACTATGAAGCCCCACAAGAACACCAGATGACCTATTTACAAGATTAATTGATGTATTTTCATGAATAGATGTTAATGGTAATTATAATGCTGCCTGCATAATAAAGATATTTTTTAAAAGATATTTCATGCCAAATTAATTGGGATTTAATCAGATATTATAAACAAACCATTTGACATACCATATATTAGTTACAATATTCTGTAAAAAGGTATTTGGTGCTTTAGCAAACATAAAAAAGCACATTTAGTAAAGAATAACTTCATTAAAATATCAATAGATGTAGCATTTAATGTCAAGAGAAGTTAACTTTCAGACCAACGTCCACTATAAGCAGATAAGCTGGGGACTGGGTGCAAGAACAGCCCTGACTAATAAAAATCCCTCTCTTCTGTCAAGGACCTAACAAATATTTCTGCTGCAGCTCCTCTCTTCACACTCTCATGATAAGGAGAAGGTAATGAAAAATGAGTCTTCAGGGAAATCTCTATACTGCTCTATGGTAAACAAAGAATTTCCTCTATATGGTGTGTACAGGACAGATTTTTCAGGGAAAATAATCTAAATTTCTGCTGTCTGTATTCCTTGGTTTCCACAATAAGGTCATACCTGTTCTATTCCTGGCTACCTGTGAATGCATGCCATATGGTTCCTAACTCCTGAAACAAGGATCATGCCTAGAAGATGATGCCTGAATGATATATACAGAGATACAACTACAACCTACCCACCCAATGGACAGGCATTTTTATTTGTATTTTTTCTACTACTCTTTGGTTCAGAATTCCACTGGTTCTTTTTCACGTAAACATACAGCAGTTGGAATAATCACACTGGTAAAATTGTAATGCTAGATCATCTGTAAATTTTAAAAATTCTCTTGATCAAGCGGTGTAGTGTCTGGGGAAACTGTATGGGTTAGTTTAAGAAAGGGTTAAATCTATGCTAAGTCTTTATGCACTCTTCAATGTATCTACAGCAGAGAGATAAATAGAAAGAAGCTGGAGAAGCCTCAACTCACAAATTCTGCATGAAGAAAGATGGGGGTGTTGCTCACATGTATGCCTCGGCATCATTTGAAAATAACAGTTTCTCTTATTTGACAATACTTTAGCATTATCATATGAAAATCTTTTTTAATTCTGAAATATTAGAAGTGCTAGCTGATGCTTTTAAGGCCAGGAGCAATAAACTGCCATAAATTCGGATTTGTCTCAGAAACACCAATTCCTTATGAGCTTCCTAATGCATACTCATACTTCACTTCACCCTCAGTTTCACGCAGCCAGCTCCCACCACTCTGCAAGTGCTGCCAGCTACGGAGGGGACCTGTAATTGCAGCTGCCTCAAAGCAATTTGTGCCGAGGCAGAAAACATACAGCCTTCCTCTTCGCAGTCATAATCCAGGCCCATGATCTGCCAGGAAAATTTACACCTTTCCCCTTACTGTAGATGCAATGCTTTTCACTAAATTTTCACAAATGCAAATCCAAGTTAGGACAGAGCTTGGTGCGGAGGTGCAGCCACTCTTTGGCTGAATCCATGGCTGAATCCAAGGGCATTTCTTCCCGAGAAGTATAGGAAATTGTCACTCAGTAGGCAGCAGGCTACCATCTTCAAACGGCAATTTCTTCCCCTCTTTGTATCCCTCACAGTTGCCAGGGAGGGAAAGCTGTGAAACACAGAGGCGGGTGCTCGGCAGTGCAACCGCTGCTGCCCTGCTGAGCAGGGCAGCTGCCGCGGAGGCGGCACATGGCACCAGGCCGCTGCTGCGCTCTCCTGCCCTCAGGAAGATGCCTGACTGCCACAACGAGCCCCTAAACTAAGAGTGCTCCTCTTGGTGTGGATGTTTGCACAGAAATGTGTGTAAAGACAGCAATACATGAAAGAGAAGAGTTGGTCTCTATTTTTTGATGCTTTTAGAAAATGACTCACAAGAAGAAATCCAGGTGTCCCTCTTATCTAAACAGGCAAAAAAAGGCCAGTAGATAGAAAACACAATGCAGCAGTGAATTTCTGTAACATTTTAGCTGTTGTCTTTCTGAAATAGTGAATGAATGAAAGGGCAGTGAGGAGGAGAAAGAACTTTCTTCAGACCCTCATTTGATTTAAAAAAAAAAAAAAGTATTTTCATGCGTGCAGTTTACCACACCTTACCTAGGGGAATTCAGAAATCAAAGTCTGAATTAACATTAGTATAAAGAAACAGGAGAACTGCAGAACAGCAGTGACTATTACTCTTTCAGTAAGTTATTGTACCTGCCATTTCAAAGAGAATTTGGTGAAAACAGATGTGAAAGTGGCATTTGGTTTGTAACAGAGCAGCGTTATTTACTACAGGAAAAAACAACAACCCACAGAACAGGTTAATGTGTCTCTGCAAACAGGCTTAACAAATATATCAATAGCTATTCTAGCTTATTCCTCAAATGCTAGCAGGCAATAAAAAGTTCAAAATCTGTAGCTTCAGTTTTATATTCTATTCATGCTTTACTCCAGTTGCTACAGAGCCAGATTTAACTGGAATTGTGAACAGAAATAGCCATTATCTAAGACTGGTCCACTCCTAAACTGAAAAGTGAGATCCAAAATTTGAAAAGAGATCATAGCAACCAACCTTAAGAAAATGGACACAAGTACAGATCAGGCAGCAGTAAGTTTACCAAATTTAAAATGCGGAGTTGTTGCTTTTTTCAAAATACTTCCAGTTTTTCCAGAAGAAACGTAGTAATAGAAACAAACATATTCACTTGTTTCCTTGTTTTGACAAGCTTATAAAGAGTCACTTTTGCAGAAACCTCTGAAACTGCCCTAACAGGTGTTCAGAATAAGTCTGGGAATAAATGTTAGATTGTACTGGTATATGAATTCCCTTTTTCTTTTATAGTCGTTTCCCAGGTTCTTATAGTGTACCCAGCTAGGGATATTCATGAATTCTCATACTTTCAACTGCCACCATTTATCCTAAAAGAAAGTTTTTCCTTATCATTCTCATCTTCAGCAGGAGGATGACAAGAGACCTTTTACTAATCTTGAGCCAAATGTTAAAGGATGGAGAGAGTTTTGGCTACTGCTGTGGCCAAAGACTGATGATAGAGCAAAACATCTCAAGCTAAGGGGAGAAACTAGTGCAGCTTGAGCTGTGTCATCCAGCCTCTGCAGCTGGAAAGCAATCACATCTGTGGTGAACTGAGCACAGGTAAAGGACTTGAAACATATTTACCAGTGTGTTACAGCTACATATGTACTGTACTGTGCTAGAGAGAGAACAAGCTTGGAGAAAAATGAGGAAATGTTTTCAAGAGGAAATGGGTCATTTTCTGAAAAGAATATATGCATTCCCACATGACTCAACTAATACCTTTTCTTTTTATCTGCTTCTGTTTGCTAAGTGTTGTGCAAAGCATTTTAAGAGCAATAGCGTGGAGGGGGCTGTAGACTGCAAAGAAAGAACTTTACTGCGAGGGAAGGTTTTCAGCCATCAGTATGAAACAAATCTCAGTTCTGTAAGATGCAACCCACCCTAAATTTACAGGTATTTCAGGGGCAGCTGATTACAGCACCCTGAAAAAAGTGTATATGGAAACAGAATATAATAGGAGCAGGACAATATTAGATAAGGTGTTTTTTAACTCACTAAATTTTCTATTCTAATAATAACACAGCTCACAGAGAAGCTTCAGCCCTAACTTATTTACACAAGTTAAATTACATTAGACTTAAAGGGAGTTAGCTGCTTGGGACTTGACCCTCTGTCATATGGTGCCCTTTGTATCCTAGGGGAAAACGCCTCCGGTAATCTGAAAAAGGCGGAGTTGGGTCAGGAATACCTCCATCTAGTGTTGAAACGGTAACCTAACTGGAAATGCAGTTTTCGGGGGCTGAATGAATGCCTGCCTGAAAGAGAATCAGGAGCACCTTCTATTCTGCGACAGGGGTAACAACAGTTTATTTAACATGGGTAGTCTGCAAATATAAAGTGCACAGGCTGTAATGTGAGCAAGAAATGGAGGGCTATATTTGTTTGTAAGAGGTCCTGCATTACAAGGAGACCTTTCATGCTGGCAATAACTCCCGTTACCCTGTTATTCTCTATGAGCAGTAAGACTGCCTGAACTCCTGCGCTCCTGAAGGAGGGTGTTAGCTTTGTTCTGCGAGGCTCTGAAGTACACTGTTTCACTTGGCTAAAATTCATGGCCATGCATTTAGCAAAACTCAGGTATTATGATTCTAAGCAGGAAGTTGCCAAAATATGCCAAAAAGTTGAGAAGTTGTAAGTGTCGTGCTTTAAATATACCCCACAGAGAAACATTAGGTAATCTCAGAATAGATATGCAATAAGGTTCCAGGATAACACTCCTGTTTTATTGCACTGCCCTAGCTTACAGTACCAGGCCCCCAAGCAATATTGTATCGCTGTTGCAGAACAATTGTAAAAATCACTTCTGCATCTTAACTCAGAACTTTTCAACTTCTTTAAACCCACTGGTTTTGAATACGTACCATACCACTGATGATTTAGTACTAACACAGTATTTAGCAAAATAAAGAATTTCCAACTTTCAGGTTTCTATCAAGTTTGTTTACTTAACAAATAATGCAGACATGGTCAATGCAAAGGAAAAATTATATGTTATTGATATTGATCCATGAAAAGAAGATCCAATTTAACCAGAATATTTTTTTTTCCAAAATGTTATCCTAAATTTCTATTAGCATATCAGAATTGAATCTGCTTTGGAATACTGAATTTGACATTTCCCAGATTTTAATTCCCTGACTTCTTGAGGCTTTCTCCTTTAACCAAGCCTACACAGAGCCAAAGCACGCACTTAGCTGCAGCCAGATTATGACCTACACGAAACCTGGAAAACTATTTCTGTTTAGATTGATTCAATGCTGCACTATGAAACCACATTTACCTCTTTTGTGAAATCTGGTTTTAGGGCTTCCTTCTTGTTCTTATTCTCAAGGAATCCCATTTTTACAGCTAGGACGGATACAAGAGCTATTCATATCCAGCTCATTTTTCTGAAATCTATTGTCCTGGAGGGACAACTGGAAGGAAATATACATTGTAAAAATGAGATACCAAACACAAATGTGCTTTTAGTGGTTGAAACTGGATATAGTTTAATCAATTCCAGTCATCCACATATCTCTATTCTAATAGGTGAGGAACTTGAAGTTCAGATGACTGCATTTCTGAGAACAGTGAACTGCAGAGTAGAATAAGCATTATTCCATAATACTGACTAGTACTTACTTTGCAAGTTGTCAGTAGACTAGTACATAAGCAAATAAAGAAAGATCAGTAATACTGCACTGAAAATAATAGTTTTGACAAATGTGATTTAGCCTGAATCATTTTAACATTACAGTGAATTATGAAATATATTTTATTAATGCTTTGTAGAATTAATACATTGCTTGCTACATTTTGCTAATCTTTATTCCAAGGCAAGGCTAGAGCTAAGACAATAGGCTAGAAGAACAAAGAAGTCTTTAATGGCTTACCAACTTTCCAGCTAGCAAGTAGCAAAGTTCTGTTGTTGAGGTCTGATTATATTTATTGCTACTTGAAACTTTAAAAGAATTAATCAGACAATGAAGGTATTTAAGATCTCAAGTGAATTTCAATTTCTTCCACAAATTTCAGGGATTAATATACTTTCTCCAGCCCCTGCCTTTATTCATCTCCAAAAAATGTATTAAACATCTGTTGCAGCCTGCCCAGAAAGTTGCCAGATTCAGACCATTTTGAACTGAGGATGAGAGAGAAAAGAAAAAAAAGACAAACCCACTTTCGTGTGTAATGCCCTGCCAACCACCACACCTCTTACATAGCAGTTGGTAGCAATTGTTGCAGAAAAGCATGAGGAGAGACTTAATTCCTGATGGGCCATTTAAGACTTTATGGGACATAACCAATATCTTAAACTCTATCTGGAGACCGCAAGGCAGTCACTGTAAATACCATAGCAGTACATCAATGTTCCCAGTAAAATACCCTCTTCAATAGATAACTATTATGTAACGCATCAGGTCAGTTCCTATAAGATTCAAAGATATAACACCATGAAAAGTATATTTTAGTAGTCTAATAAAACCAACCCCCACCTTCCCCCAAGGAAATAGAACATGAAGTAGCATAAATCTGGCTCAAAAAGTCATAAACTGACAGAGAAACTGTAGTGGTTAAAAAGCTGACTTCTATAAATAGTAAAGTAATCTTCAAATAGTAATGGAGAATCTACACTGCAACTGCCAAATATTAATGAGGGCTGATAAGTGCCTCCACAATCTTCACTAACTGCATCCGCACCCACCGTTGTCCAAGGCTCATCTAAGATGTTTTTTTTCCCATCTTAAGCAGCTTTCATCTGAATCATTGAATTGTGTCACGTTAAAACAAACAAAATCAAGGCAGATAGTTCAGCATGACTGGAACAAGGAAAACATCTTTCCATTGGCTGTTGTGAGACACCTTGTAGCTGCTGATATGGATAGAGGCTTGTTATTCCAATCTTACGGTTGGATGCTGCCATCTAAAAACTACTAGATGGCTACCTATGTTGGATGTTAAAAAATGTTTTTTTGTTGTTTCTTTATTCCAAAAATCTCCAATTTAAGCCATGAGTCAGGACTGTCATGACTGTTCTGCTCCCATTCTAAGAAAAATGTAGTTGCCTTATTTCAGGTCTTTATGACAACCGTAATCCAACTATACCAGCAGGTGCCCTATTGATCAGCTGCAGTCTGTATGAACAGATACAGATGGGAGGTAAAATCTTTGGATAAAGAAGTTTGCAACGTTAGTTCTGTTTGGTGACTGACTGATGTCAAAATACTTATTTAGCAAGTTTAGCTAGATTTAATTTGTTTTTTTTTTAAACTTTTCAAACACAGGTTACCCATGATTTCAGCACCTTCATCAGGCTTTTTATTTTTTAATGCTTAAGGGCAAGCAAAAAACAATCATTTTTTTCCCCCTCCCTGCAGCTGTATCCTTCACTATTGTCACTACACCATTGGAAGTGCTTTTTCAGCACATATGGTTCAGAACATCTTCCAACTGTTTTGAGACTCTTGAAATACCTCAGCACCTGCCATTGCAACCTAAATTCTGCTCCCTCCTGTGTACACATAAATATCGAGGCACATATGGTACTTTGTCAAAGTCCTGAACATCTACTCTGTATTATGGTATGCACTATCATTTGTAGAGTGATAATTTGCTTTCAGAAAGTCCTAACATTCATCAGATCATAAATTCACATACACGTATCTCCTCTTGAGACCTCCAGAACTAGTACTATGCTTCATTAACTGGATCTAAAAAAAAGGTTGCATCAAAGGGATAAAGAAGGGACTTTGCTCTTATTGGAGAAAAGATTCTCAGAGCCTGGTTAACAGGTATGATATATTCCAGTTCTGATTTTAATAATGCAGTACAGATGCTGTTCTGCCTTTTTTTTTTTACTTTTGTTTAAAAGCTTGAAACATAGACTGTTCTAATTTGCAACATTTGCGATACAGAGGCAAAACCATCTTCGTTTATTCAGTTTCACAATCCTCATAAACTTCAGTCTGTCAGGATCCCAAAGTCAACACGGTAACACCCTGGATTCTCAAACGCTCTACTATAAACCAAATGCAAAATGCGGACCCAGATCTTCAATACCTCTCAGAATTAGGGCAGCAGTATTGAAAAATACTGATATGCTTAAAACAAGGAGTAAATACGGTTTCCTGTAAAGTTCATAGACAAGGTCTACAAGATAAAAACTGACAGGCAAAACAAAGAACACGAAAAAAAAAGAATTAAACTTTATATTTGGTGTTTGAATATGTAACTGAATATAACTGGGCTCACAGTACTATACACCTCTAGCAAGAAAATGTATCAGCAAAAGTGACTCCCCTGGTTGGTTGTTACTTGTGACACAGGCACATGCAAGTATCATCCTAACCACAATGAAAGATCACCAGACATCAATGTCACAGAATATACATGTTATAACACACTATCCATCATATTTTCACTACTGACATCTTCATGTCATTTAGTGTACATCAGTGCTGGGGTTTGTTCTTTGTTTTTTTTAAAACAGAAGTGAGCATAAACACACCAATTTCTGAATAGTCCATTTATAACATGCAAGAGCTTAACCTTTTTCTCAGTTAGAATCTCATTTTAATAAGGAGAATATTAAACACCTTTCCACATTAACATTTGAACAGAACTACCCCTTTACCGTTTATGGTATCCTAGCATTTTATCCAATCACTTGTATGACCACCTCTTCTTAAGAAGCAAATTTACTTTAACATTGCATACCTCAATTTTCATTTGAGCTATACAGGGGAAAATTACACCTTGCAAAGGATTTAAAATCTAAAATTTGAAAAGTCTCTTTCCCCTGAGAAATTCTGGCAAGACTCAGTATCTTGGAACAAAAAGTTTTGATTCTGATGTTTTTTGGATTCTAAAAAGATTTATCTCATCAATTCCACTCTTTATAAAAGGAAAATTATACAAATAAGTAGCATTACATGTGACCTGAACTGAATGGTCTGTGGATAGTCCAGTTTCAAAACAAAAAAGTTTCCAGTTACTGTCCTTTTCTGAGTATATGATTAACAAAAGGAATCATTGTAATGAGATTTTTTAGAAGGAAAAACCCTTTCCCTCCTCTACCAAGCTCCTTCTCAGAGCCAGGATGCAACTAAACATAAAATGTCTGTTTCTTAAACTTGAAATAAGGTTGTTAGTGAACACTGATGTTCTAGAGACAAATCAGTATCATTTGTCCATCTTCTTCCCTCAAGAATGCTACATACTGGGCAGAGATAGCAGTATTTTTTAAAATGGAATTTGAGAGCACAGTCTTATTCTTCTGTTATCTTGTGTCCTAAATGCTCTTAAGTTGATTAGAGAAGCAACGTGTTCATTGGAAAAGGAAATTGAGAAATGCAGCATATGAGTAGGGAATACTTAGGACTACACACAGTTAGGAATAAGTTCACAATACTCTTCAGAGTCACTTACCTTCTCTTCTGCAAACATAATTACACCCTGATGCTGTTTGGCATGAGGCTCATGCCTGGGCTCTATACTCTTCTGCTGGTAATAACTGCTTAAAGTAAATATGTATGAAATGAAACTCAACCTAAGAATTGTCCTTTGGTCCCACTCCAAGCCAGCATGAAATGACTGGCCAGATTTTTTATGATTTAAGATTTTAATTTAAGATTTATTGAGCATGAAAGGTACATTATTTTGCTAGGCAAGGACAGAAAGAGCATTAGGCTTGTATACTGAAAAACAACCACTGAGCTACTGGCCGTGTTAATAGGAACTTCCTTTCCTATTCAAGCAATAGCTTCATACAGTGCCATATGCAACTAGATCACAGACTTTCCTGAGTAAATGGCTACACATCACAGATACATTGCTCAAGGCCCAACTGCAACTGCCTCTCCATTCAACTCCTATATGCATTCTGCAGTGAAGAATACATGGTTTCCCTCCTAAGGCACAGCTTAGTTTCTGCTTTATACTTAAATTGAAGCTTCCCCTTCTTTCCTATGGGGGAGTTCCATCCCAAATCTGCACTTCTGAATTCTTGACATTTACACTGAAAAACCGCTGCTCATGTCAACCCGTGAACTGGGTTACGGCCTGCTGGGCCTCGCCGTGTGGGAAGGCAAAGGAAGAAGAACCTGAGAACAAGGAGGCAAGGGGGAAGAGTTGAGCACAGCCATGCCGCGAGGTAATCTACAGTTATCTAATGTCCCTAGTCCATCAATGAGACAACTTTACTACAGCGGCTTGTCATTGTGGGCCTGCTCGAAAAGTCTAACAAAAGCCAGGAGAACATAGTGTCAACACTCAAAATCTACTTCCCAAGCCGCTCCTTGCTGTAACACTAAGGTAAACTCACAGTGCAGTGCTATACAGAAGTCTTCTGCTCTACTTACCAATTAAGCAACAAAAGTTTTCAAAGACAAAAAGGTAGCTAAATACTCAGCACTGCTGCTGAGTCAGCTTAAGTCTTCCCTCCATAGCTTTGAGAGTGTCTCACTAACAATAGCCCAGATTTTTCCGCTATTTTACTCCTTTGAATAGTATCTTCTTACCTTTTTAAAGGGGAAGAATAATGCAATTGTCCTCCCTAGCCATCTGTGACTGGTCTTGTTGAGCTGTTCCTCTCACTTTTATAATGAATTATTTATTTTCACCTTAATTAGTTAAACATGCATGTGTTGTGTTATTTTAGAAACACAGTAAATCAATTTAATACTTAGTAAATGCATTTAGTTTGCAACCCTTTTCAACAAGGATTGATGACGGCATTTGTATGTTGTTGTCAATGAGTTAAATGGGGTTCACTGTTCTGTTTGTTGCTTAGGATAAAGAGTCAGAAATAAGAAAGACATTAGATCATTAGTATCAGTTGCATCACAAGAGCAGAATAATCCTCTGACAAGGAAGACGTGAGCCGTTAAACTGAGGCAGTAACTAAGCTTTGTCAAAAGGTCAGAATAATCACACTAAATCATTTTTATAATGATAATCACACATATTCATTCTTATTTAAACTCAAAATGATTTTGCTCTGTCACAGAAAAGAAGCTTATTGAACTGCAGTATATTATGGAAAGGGTTGTATTACTGACAGTCTTTTTCACCTTTTTTATTTATTTATATTACAATAGGTTTGCTGTTTTACCAAATTGACAGACTTGTGTAGAGCAAGCAGAAGTGTGAAGAGGTTATGAAATTCTATTATAATGGGATCAGCAGCAGTGGGAGGTGCTGGTGGAGGCAGCTATAACTTAAAGGTGGCAGGAATTGGAAAGGGTTGGAAAGGGTTAAAAATTTTCACTTCTTCCACACTACTAGCTGATAACCCACATTTAACTGATGAATAACTACCAGTCCCAATTCCCTCTGTAAAGTTTTCATACCAATTCTGCTGTCATAATCTCTGTGCTTTTTGGACAACTGCATAGCTACTGCATGTCCTCCTTCAAACCCTGCTTAGACTGCAGACGGGCTGAGACCAAAATCCATCATGCCGACCTATGCTAAGCTACCGCTGCTTTCTCGAGGTGCACATTGCATCTACGTACCTTTGGATCTGGTCTTTTGGTTTAGAACAAGGCCCGTCTTTCTCTGTGGTTGTTCAGCAACTAACACGACATGACCCTGGCCCCTCAAAGGCAGTGTAAATAGATATTCAGTGATAATAAAATAATTCTGATACAATCCAGGAGGTACTAGAATAAATTAAAATGACACTTTATTTCTGGACTGTTTCTCAGGCCACAAAACACTGACTTTCATTAATGTTTTCCCGATAAAGCTGTTTCTTTGAATGAAGAAAAACAATTGTTCTTATTTCACTCTTAAAGCTGATCTTTAGCCAAGAGAGTATCATATTTGGATTCTTTTTTTTTTCCTAAGGTACAGCTCTGGCTATGAGGAAGAGGATGAAGGCCCCCCAAAATCACTGTAATTCCCTTAAAATGAAATGCTATTTGAATGAAATAGCAAATGAAACAGCATTTTGCTCTTTACATGAGAACTGCCTAGATAGTAACAAACTTCTAAAAGTAAGCCATGATGAAAATGTTTTTCCCTATGATCCATGGATTTGTCAGATTTTTAGCATGCTATCTGAACTTCACCAACATTTACAAGGCACAACTGGAAATCTGGTTGATACAGTCCCAAAAATTTAAAAATTGTCACATTGTTTATTTCTGTTATTTGGAAGCATCCGAAACTCATTACAAGTCAAAGTTAGCCAGAGGTTTGAATTAAAGACCAAATATCCTAATGTCAGGTCAGTTCCTTCCAAAAATGCACAAGCAAAGGGTTTTGACTCTGGGGTCTACACTCACAAGATGTCCGTGTGTGCTCGGCACAACAGCAAACAGTTGGGCTCTTCACGGCCTCATGACTGCAGTATTCACCTGCAATGGGGGAGCGCTAAGCACAGAAGCCCTTTCGGACTGAGAGCAGATATTTCACCTTTCAAAAGAGCAGATGGTAATCACCGTGCACTAGCACTGTATTTTGGGTATCCTAAAGTTGGTATGCAGCAGTCTTTCTTGCTACCACCATTCTATATTTCAAAATACTGAAACAGCACTGGTGCAGAAACTGACCTGTGGTAGTGCCATTACAGGGCAGTGGCTAAAACAGACATGTTGACATTGGACTCAGTGTCTCTCCTTACAATTATTTCATTATTTACACCCACGCAGAGTCTGAGCGTTCTCACCTGTGACCCAGAACTCTGCCCTTAGCTCAGAACAGCAGCCGGCGCTTCTTTTTTCACAGAGAAATTCATCACATTTGTTAGCAACGGTGTTAGCCACATGCAAGGCTGCACAATTTTGCCACGCTAGCCCAACAGTCTATCAGGATTCAAGTGGTTCATTTGCTAAAAATGTTACCAAATCATCTGGTATTCTAACCTGCTAATAATGGCAAACAGGAGCAACTGTTGTGTCAACACAGGAGTTTAACCTTAAATGTGAGATTCCATTAACTTCCCTGGCCTATTTAGATGCCTGGTGTGAGCCTGTGGTTTTCCAGTCAAACATCCAAAAGCACCTTTAGTTGCCAGATATTTTGTCAATCTGTGATATTGGTACACAGAATTGGTAAGCAGACACTCAGCTCTGCACATGACGTTGACAACTGATTTTAAGTGTGAAACACGAGGACGGTGTGGTTATCTGTGGAAGAGCAGCAGTTCCCAGAGAAATCTTACACAGAAAGACTTTTTTTAAAAAACATATTAACTCATTTTAGCTTCTCTAATTATATTCTCTCCAGACACTGCTTAACAAAGCTTAAAAGCTTTGTTTGTTTTTTGAATGCTTCATCAATAGGCAGGGCGTTACGTTGCCAATAAGAGGGTCACTATGTCAGTCCTGAGCACCGTCCTTTATTTAATTGCAATAGCATGTAGCTGACAGACTATAAAAAGAATTACAGGACATCCATAGATCCTAATTGCAAACCATCATTTCTGATGATGTAAAAAATGTCTTTTTTATAACTTCCTTGGAAAATGAAAGGAGACATTTCTTCAAGGTCCATTTCATGGTAACTTAGTGACCTAAAAAGATTCGCATATTATTTTGCTCTTCTGAAGCAAGAATTTCCATTTGCTTAAATATATGTAAAGAACATAAAGTACATTAAATTCAAATTTTATTTAAAATTATTACAAGTATGATAATAATGTATAAACAGTTGTTGTCCAAAAAATCTCCATGAAATTAATGAAATTTAAGGAAAAGCTCTAGGAGGCACTCTGTATTGACATAGGTGCTTTGGTTGTGAGCTGATAGCAGAGTAATGGGATTTCCTTGGGGTTATTTAATATAATTACAAGACCCAGCACACTTTCAAACAGCATCTTACAAAATGTCTACTGTTTGAAATACAGCAGCATGGCATTCTTTCAGGGGTCACTTATCTGCCGCTCCAACTTTTAGATTTTAGCTTTTCCAATGATACATAAGTTTTCTAATTATTAAAAACTGCACATTTCTGGTCATTGCAATTTCTAATCAGAGCTAGCTATTAAAGGCCAGATTTTTCCCCTCAATAAAACAGGGCCTCTACAGCGTAAGTGGCATATTCAGGTTCTCTACTGTATCAGCACAGAATGGTATTTCTTTTCAACAAGGATTCATTTTTATTTTAGTCCAATTTTCTGTTCAGCAAATAGACATACTGAGATTGTTTGGCTTTTTTATTAACCAAATCAAAATTTCTAGCAACTCCCTTTTTTCCTGTTTAGTAACACAACAGAGAAAGGGCGCAGTTCAAATCTGTAAAACGGGAGGAAAAAAAAAACAGTGATCACTTCACAAAGAGGAAAGGAAAGAGAGGGAAGGACTTTTGTTGTTCTTTATAACCACAGCCATTTCAATGGTCCAGCTTCCAGTGAGATTTGCAAACAGTTCAATCAGGACAGCTGAGGGGGGAATAAACAACAGCTGGAGGTTTTGGCAGAAGAAGAAACCCTTACGGCTTTGTTAAAAAATAAAAAGTAACATGGCACTCCAGATGCTAAGACCAGGACTGTAAATATTTGCCTCTCTCCATACCTTGCACCCATTGGTTAAGGCTGAATAAGATATTTTATTTTCCCATTTCTCTGAATACATTTGTACACAAAATATTTACTCTCCCCACACTAACCTAATGTTTCCAGCAAATAGAGATATAAATACCAGCATCTACTCTCATTGTAAATATAAGCAATATTTTCCTTCCAGTGGGGGTTTTGCCCAAGAAATAACTCATTTAAACAATGTACTGAGACTCTCTACAACTCTGAAACAGTTGAAGAACTGTTTCCCTTCTGTACCAGTGACAATTAAGACACAGACTGATGTCACCAGAGCGCAGTGCTTTAAATTATAGGGTTATCATAATTGTGGCTAAGGTTCTTCAGCTTGGTAAAAACTGAGACTTGCACAGATCTCAACCTTCCATACTGCTTCAAAACCTCCAGACATGGACGTAGTTTGTGACTGCAAGTAATCTGCACTCGATATTTTGATAAGAAGCATGGATTTAATGGAAATGTGTGTTCTATTCCATGGTGCATTCCATTTCTACATAGTCTATGAATTTTATCAATTTAGAAAAATGAAAAGCAGAAAAGAATTAGAAAAATACAGTTTTAACTTCTGTAGAACTTAGGCCTTGGAGTCCCACCAATTTCACTGAGGCATGAAGAAAATGATTTCAAGCTGAGATAGAAATTTCTTTCACCAAGACCACTAATCTTAGTTTGAAAAAAAATCCAGTCTTAATTTAAGATTACTTCAAGTGGTGGGTTATATTAGTCCTACAATACTCCTTCCACATTCATGAAGCCAATTCAAAGAGAACTAACAATCTGTTTTTAAAATTCACTGTGCTGCAGGCGTCCTGATTAAAGGTGAATAACATCTCTACCACATTCTGCAAACTGAGCAAGAAGTCTGCCTTAATGGAAACAAGCTAAAGAAACAGCCACAAATATGCCACCAGGTCATATGGCAGATTTTAGCATAGAAATTACAATAGAGACAAATTTACTACTTTTATACTACCCAAGAACATCCCTCTAATCTTCTCACTTTCTCTGGAAAACTAGTTAGTTTGCTTTGAGAATGGTGTATTTTCATTAGAATAAAAAGCTTCCAAAATCTAATCATTGCTCATTACACTTGTTCTCCCTCTCTGTAGTTACTTCTGGAAAATGCCATAATGATTTGGAAATTAAAGACATACAGCACATGCAAACTGACAGTGCTTTACACCATGTTCTTCCAAAGGTTTTTCTTACCACTGCACACCTGTGAATACTGATCTACCAGGCAGATAGGCCAGTAGGCCTGTTTCACAATTTCTCATTTTCCCACAGCAGCAGAGGAAAGCATATAAAGGAAGAAGATTCAGCTTCCAGTGTGTTTTCCATTTCAGTAGCTATCACTGAGGACAGCTAACATTGCATAAATGTTTGCATACTATAGGTACTTTTGATGTTTAAAACAGATTTCAAACGACCTCAGAGACCCCATCTTTCTCTGAATCGTCACTAAAACATTGAACACAAATCTTCTGAGAGGAGCTTGTCTCAAGAGAAGGGTGTTCAAACATTCGAGGGTTTTCAAACATTTTTCAGATATTGACACCAATACTATATATTGGTGTGTACATATATACACACACATATATATGTATATACACACATATGTACACACACGTGTATATACATGTGTGTATATATATATACATATATATACACTATATATGTGAAATACAGAATACTATATCTATGAAATACTATACTGAATATGACAATTTTCTCATCCTTTTTGTAATAGTGTAACTGGAGTGTTTACCCATATCTAACAAGAATGGAATTATCTTGCTTGGAAAGTCTAAGAAATAGCTACTTTTACCATTCTCAGGAACACTAAAACCTCAAGTGCTAATGAAAGGCTCTAAAAGGGTGGTGTACTGTTCTAACTGCAGAACATGCACAGAACAGGAAGCAGGAAAATTTCCTTGCAAGCCTCAGCTATAATGAACAACTTCAAGTGGTGAAGAACTACTCTTTTTATGCCCACTTGGTTCTTGGCTCTGACTGTTAACAAAGCTGCCAGCAGTACCTGTGCTTTTGCAATGAGGACAGCTGTCCTCTAAGAAACAGAGAGATCACCCTTTCCTGTCTCTTAGAAGAGGGTTGTTGGGATAGTCACTCAGTTAGAGCCAATAAGCTGTCAGTCACAAAATACACTTTTGCCCTGAGTGTTTGCCCAACCTAAGAAGCATATGCACATATTTTATACACCTTCACTAGTAAAGAAAATTAAGTAAAACAAACAGAACAGGCTACCTCTGAGTATAGCTCTGAATGATTTGAAATGGTTCATTTGACTCAATCTTAGCTCATTCTTCTGGTGCTAAGAAAGTTGACCTAATCACATCTAATTAAAGGCCCTTCATTAAGAGATCACCCTGTTTAGCCCTGCTTCAGTGGTCCTCTTCCATAAGCAAACACTTATTACTTACAATATGTCACTACACCAAACCATCTGCCTGGTTTCCAGGGTTACATTTATAATAAGGGTGAGATTGCACTGACATTGTTTTAGTGAACGTGGTTTCCACTGAAAATTATTATTTAGTTTGCTCAGAGAAACTATTTCCACATTATTCAAAGGACTTTTGAAATATTTTAACAGAATTAAACCAAAGCCACACACTGAAAATTTTCATTCATCTTAAAAAATGGATATTTACAGCAATTATCAAAGAAGAATATGGAAGGATATGAAGTTCAAGGTGAAAGCCTAACAAAGGCCTGACAGTATAGCAGCACTTTAAACAGCACTAACCTCCATCTTGGAGCCTGTGCAAGAAAGCAGAATCTGACCTGCAAATAGTAAAATGCAAGTATAGCAATAGCACAGAAAAAACTGAGGAGAAAAAACAGTAACCATTCTTATTTTCATATGTAAGTTATTTAAAATAAAATAATGATACAAACGGATGGAAAGGCAGGGAAGGGAAAACAAGGCAGCAGTGTAAAACATTTGCTGTAGGTTTTAACAAAGTTATATCATCCCCTCATCTAGTCTTAAAACCTATGGCTTATATCAACACCAGGCAGAATCATTCAACACTTTCTAAATACCTATCTTTTTTCTATATAACCTCAAACTCTACAGCATCCGAGTATGCTGTCAGAATTACCATGGTATTAGTTGTGCTTACACCACAAGGCTTTGATGAGGAGCAGCAACTATGAAAGGCAGTGCATTTTAATACCAAATTATATGCATCTTGCATTTGAGTGCTCTCTGTTAAATATGTGTCTGAAAGCACATTTTAATGGTCCGTCTTGGAACACAGAGTCCTGGGTCCTCTGAGGGCCTTAACAACAGTTCTGTGGAATTTTATGGGGCTTTTATGGGGCTAGGCTTTCACTCCCAGTATTTCAGTATTCCCCCAAAACAACAAGGCTATATCACTGGGCCTTATTTCACCACAGAGGGCCAGAATTTTCCAGAAGAAAGATCTACCAAGAGAAGAAACAGATGGCCCTATCTGTGGAAAAGAATGATAATAGCAGGCCAGTTCAGCACTTCTGATGAGGTCTCTGACATTCACTGAAGCACAACAATACCTGAAGACACGAACGAAGAGAACACTCTTTTTTTGAATGTTAGGACGCTTCAGTGGAGGAACACTAAAGAAATTGCAAAGCCTGGTCCCAGTAGAGAAACTGGTCCTCAGAAACAAAAGCATATGCTCTTCTGTACTACTGCACAGCAGAACTAAAATGACTCCCCAAGCTCTTTGAAAACAAATTAGATATGGGATGCTCGACAGTGATGAGTAAAGTGTGTCCAGCTCTCTGACAAGCGCTGCCATGGAGAGCTTGATGAACCATTTGTGCAATGTTCATAATTTTAGAAGAAAGGGACCCGATTAGTCACAGACTGAACTCCTTGAGTTCCCCTGCACTAGGCCCCTTCCTTGCAAGGCTCAGCCAGACTTTCCTCTAGCCAAACTACAGTGACGAGAGTGCTACAGAATAAGAAGCAAAGTCCATTAGACTGATGGGAGATGAGTGCATCTGAAAGCAGATGAGTGGATAATGAAATAAATAAAAACACCGTAAGGAACAGCTAGCCAGATCTAAGCAATTCCATAAGGCTCCCAAGCAGATAATATAATAATAGGAGAATAAATAAACGTGAACACTAACGTCACTATTACCACCTAGATCTCACATCTGACTTCATGTGGCCCCTACAGGAAACTTGCAGGAAACCAACCAGAAGGAGCGAGCCCTGCGAGACTGAACACCTCAGGCGTTAGCCCATCTCCCCGTGATTTCATTTCTTTTCTGAAAAATGGGAAGCATTTGTCAAACCTCTCAACAACATCATGAGCATATACCTGTAAATGCAGGAAGATGCTGTGGAGATGAGTAGGCACACCAGGGTTAGGCGTTTAGCACATTTTGAAATTCGTATTTTTTCAAATCACATGAACTTTTGCTCCTGCAAAACATCTAGAAACATTAAAAATGCCATATAAAAATGAAAGAGAGCATAAGCATTAGGAATAAATAACTGCATTGTAATTCCTTTCTTTCATATCTTCTAAACGTTGAGAGATGCTCTTAACTTTAATAGCTAACTTTTGGGGAAAAGTAAAACATAAGTTTCTTTTCCTTCACACAATAGAAATTAAATACCTTTTGCTGACAATATAACTCCCAAAGTGCAACCGCTTGTCCTAGATTTTTGAAGGAGTATTTATTTATGTAGAATGGACTGCTGAACTTCCAGAAGATACAAGAAATTCACTTAAACACATTTATTTTTAAATTCTGCGTGGGGCACTTCTACACAGTGGCCAGACTCTCTTACATACTCTGCATCCATCAAACTCCACAGAATATTAATGGTGGGTTCTGATCAATTTAAAAAAAAAAAGGCTTTTACTTTTTATACAGCTGTTTCTAAATTCTTAATACACTGATGCACACAGGTAATCACTGCAACAGCTACTTATCAAACTAGCATTAACTTTTGTGTTAGACATATTTGTCCGACCAGACCAAAGCAATAAAAATACTGAAACTTCCCCTAGAATTTCAGTACACTTATTCAAAGTACTGTGGTCTAGGAGAAAATGTTACCTGCTAAGCACCACATGTACTTTACATGGCATTAAATGAAACAGTTAGGTTTGGTCACTCAAGTTTTCTATATTTAAGCTGTTTCATTCATTCTTTAATGGGATAAAGTAAACACATTTACTTAAAACCTTTAAACCTGTCCCTGAGCTAGTTAAAACTAATTAAAAATTGAACATAAATTTTATTCTACAGAATTATTAAGGATTTCTGTCTTGAAAATCCATCCCCCATTTATCCCTGACACAGAGTGGTTCTAATCACCAAGTGCAGATGCTTTTGATGACTGCAAACTGCTCTGAATTTCAATAGAATAAATAATAGTTATGTCAACAGAAAATACTATATTCAGTAGGACAAACTGTGCTTCCAGTCACAATCCAGTGACTGTAGTCACACACCAGATTCATATGTTAACTTAAAAGTAATTCTTAGATCAGATTCTTTCTTAAACATTTAACTGCTGTTTAGGAAGGTGTATTAAAAATAATGCTCCTTTGAGTCTAAATACCTATATTTTTATCATTGAATAAACTTCCTGTAGTGTTCCCCTGCATTTAGGGTTATGGTTGACCACAACACTTGCAGCCTATAGTTGCATAAAAACATTACTGCCTGTTTCATTCACTATAGCCAGACAGCCCATTAAATTGGGATTATTAATTGCTTTGCTGACGCTATGCAGCATGATGATTTGCACGTTATCTTTTAAAAAGAGAAGCAATACCCTGCAATTCAGTCCAAGTGATAGCTTTTGTTCATGAAAACCATATGGATTTCTACTCAGAAAAAGAGTCAAACATCATCTGTAAAAATCTTTTCTGGGTGGCTAAACAGTTCTTTCAAATTTGCACAGCCAAGAGGGTTAAAAATCATGAATGAAATCATTGCCTTTGTCGACAGAGGATTCCTGTAACAGAGGGAGGCATGCTGAGGCAGTACTAGGGTAGATTATTAGGTGATTTTCTCATCTTATCCTGCATAGAACTGCTATGCTCTCCACAATTTTGAACTAGTCTTACTTCCTCGCTCACTAGCTGAGCAGGACAAGCTCTATAAAAACTTTACTTCTATAACTAGTAAAAATCCATATTTATTTTAATCAAGATGACTTGTGTTAAGTATTTCGATACACCTTTTTGTCTATAAATGGCAGGATGAAGAAAAACAGAACATGCCTCTCCCAAGCAAGCAAATCTTGTACAGACACACCAAGCACATGTATGTTCAGCACACAGTCATTCATGGCCACATAGTGTATTAAAGAAGGCAGACGTCCCCCAGCACGGAAAACTACAGTTTTCATCACATTATAATCTATCCCTGGAAGTATCCATTCACTGCCCGCTGGCTACTTGTGACTGAGGATGAAGAGGAGTCTGTAACAGGGCCCACCAAACTAAGCTAGGCTTTGTCACACCTGGTCATATTTGCTCACAGTCTATCCCTCCACATGGATATCCAAAAGGAACAATCTTAGTTCCCTAAACAACCTGAGGATACACCCGGATTATGGAGTTCTGTGTCAAGCACTGCATGTAGACAGGCAAACTACAAAGGGGTTGAAGAAGATCAAAAAATTGGGTGACTCAGGGGTATTTGCTGCAGAATGAGCAGTTAGCAAATGGAAGAGGTCAAACAGTAACAATGAGGGACACAGCTACTTCTAATGGAAACAGCAATGTTACAAGGAGGACAGAAAAGATACAAAGAGAAGCACTTAGCATCACACAAAAGGCTAGCCATTAGGAAAATGAAATTTCTCCTCCATTTTGGGGGAAAACTAATGTTAAATTACAGTGTTAGGCCACAGCATAAGGAGCAGCAAGGGCCAGCTGCTCCGCAAGGGCAGGCGAGCTGGGAGTGGAGTGAGGTAACAAGGCAGGCGTGAGCAGTGACTCCCCCAGCACTGAGCCAGCGTGCAGAGAGGCACATCCAGGTCAGGGTCAGGGCCAGAGGCAGTGGTCAGGGTCAGACACAGTCCAGCAACAAGGCAGATCTGAGGTCAAGCTGGAAAGCCCAGCCAGCGAGTCTGAGTCACGGCCAGACTCAGGGAGGTCTGCACCTGGGCAGGGCTGCGACACAGCGGGAGCTGGAGCTCAGGCAGGTGCCCGGCACTAGCGCCACAGCAGGGAGCAGCTCCCGCGGGATGGGGCAGCCCTGGCTGTAGTCTCCCCGCAGCGCTGCTGGGAGTCTCGCTCCCAGGTCACCAGTGGGCAGGGGGCAGCTCCAGATGCACCAGCCCTGCTGTGGTCCTCAGCCCCGGCAGCCAAACTGCCACAAAGGGGATGCTCTCAGGACCCTGACACAGTTTCTGTGAAACTCACAGGTTGAGAGCTCCGACACTGGTTTGGAAATGGTGGCATTTTCAGTCACCACTTCAGACAGTTTCCAACCCTGCACTACAGGGTACCCAGTACGAAGAAAGAATCAGAACTGCCACAGACTTAGAATTTGTCCCTGTACGCTTCAATTATCAGCTAATGTTTCTTGTTCATGATCACAGAACTAGGTTCTGCCTTTTACATAGGAGCTGGTGGACATCAGTTGTAACACATGCTATTTCTTTACAAGAAGAAAAAGAAAAGTCTTTAAGCTAAAAAACCTTTATTCACAGAAGTGCGGAACAGGGATGGTTTAGGCCTTGACCCACTACAGACGGATAACAGAAGGAAAACCTTGGCTGGCCTACTTTGAATCAGTTATATCATGATTTTCAGATGCTACAGTAAATTGCCTTTGGGCTTGTGGATGCAAGTTTCCACCTATTCATTTCCAGATGTCATTAGCCTCCATGATGCCAGAGGAAGGTTGTTGAGGGTAATATTTATTCAACACATTTTTTCTATGCAAAATATGCACAGAAGCAGAGATATCTTTTCAATATTTTTATGTATATACACATACGGAAAAGGTTTTCACTTTGCCTAGTGCTTCCTTCCCTTTCTCCACAGTTCCAAGCTTGGTAAATAATAGCACAAGTTGATTAATTGCTTGTTATTTCTGAACAGGCATCCTGAGTGGTTACAATGTGCAAACATATGCAAAATGTGTAGCATTTTTACCTTGTGTATTGTCATTGCAACACTCAAACTTTCAGAGTACTTTAATTCTTTCAATATTGATAGCTCATCTTATAAATTGTGCCCTGACTGTGGACCTGGCTCAATGAAGGCTTGGTTTGGTAACCTCTTTGAGAAGCCTCCTTCCTCTGATGGACTAAAATGTGCCTTTATTCAAATCTGAATACTGTAGCTGCTGAACAAAGGTTGAAAGTGTGGAAAGTAGTTAAAACACTGAAATCTGCTGGAATTTCCAGATCTAAGAAAGCTAATCTCAGATGCCCGGTGAAACAATTTTAAATGCCACCATTTCCAACTGCTTTAGTGCTCAATACATTTTGGAAAGGAGAGCAACAACATAACTGAGATTTGTGATCATCTCTGGTTATATTTCAGAAAGCACAACTTTTCCCCCACCCGTTATTAAAGAATGAAGTCTGGGAATCAGACTCAGACTAGTGAGACACTGAAGGATAGGTCTACACCGAGTAATGGAGCTGTAGAGGCCCTAATTGGAAGACTGTGGTACATTGAGGAGTTAGTGATCCACATAGCAGTTACCCTGAGCTGGCGCAGGCCTGTGCTGAGCAGTGCTGCGCTGCGCTGCCATACAGCCGGGCTTCCAGGCCTGTGCTGGGCTGCCCGTCGCAGGAAAACTGAGCCAGATAATTGTCACGGAGGAGCCTGGAGGCAACTCCTGCTCAGCACTGGCAATCACACCCCTGCGTGTCCCCGTCTCTATCTAAAAGTGCAGCGACAAGCTCTCATGTGAACACCCTTTTACTTGACAGTAGAAATGATGAATGAAATTGTTTCTTCTAAGAAAATCCTCTAAAAGCTCTGAAGACCATAATGCCAGCGAACCTCTCCACAGATGGGATCTGCATGGCATGCCGTGTCCTGTTCGAGAGGTCCATCTGGTGCTGCACAGCTCAGTGTTCCCAGCATCTGAAGAGACACAAGATTATCTATCCTCTTTTTTCTTGTTATGTTAGCTTAATAAATGGTATTTTAATTAATACCTTACAGAGTCTGAGTGCCTTTCTTACCAGGATCATTATAAACCCTTGCCCCTGTGTCTTTTAGAGCAGGGTACACAGATACACAGTGCTAGCCCAAGCCAGTATATCCATGGGCTCAGGCCTGTAGAAACATTTCAGCTTGGACTTGGAAGCTGGATGGCTTTTCCTGAGGCATAAGTTGTTAGGCTGGATATAAGGGTACAAAACCATATGACCGTGGTTATATATTATTCCAAAAGCAGTCTGAATGCTACTGCACTCTGGTCCCCAACACTTCTCCTTCCAAGATGATTCTCATGGAGCCAGTTCAGATGTCTTTGCACACATTCTGCAGATGTACCCTGCTTTCCCTAATGCACCCCAAGAGGTACAAAACCTATGGCAAGTCAAGTATTGGAAGTCTATTAAAAGAAATCAAAAGAAATCAGCACCATAGTAGCTAGACAGATGTATTCAACATGTCTTAGCTTTTTTCTTGGAAAACATTTCATCAAGGAAAACCTGTTCCTAAAAGTCTAAGCTCATTCGTATTAAAAAAAACTACCATCAGCTTAGGAACTAAGACTATAATAGCAGGGCCTGCAGTGTCCCAGCAGCCTCCTCCCCTCCCCAAGAGTTTGGCTATGGGGGCCAAGGCCAGCCCCGGCACTGTGCTGCCAGGCACCCAGCCCAGGCCGCCGGGATGGAGTCACGCAAGCAGGAGCCACAGGAGTGGGAGCCACAAGGAGCCTTACTGGGGACAGCCCCTGCCCTGTGCAGCTCCCCCTCACCCTGGCAACTCCAGCCCCGGCCCCTGCCCGTGGCCCAGCTCTCACCCCGGGGCCACCTCGTCCCTGCGGCCCTGCCTGGAGGTGTTGGGCCCAGCAGCCGTCCCTGGCAATGGTGGCTGCTCGCTGCTCTCCTCGCTGGGGCCCTGCCGCCCCGCTCCTGCCTACAGCCCTCTGTCCCGGCCCATGCAGAGCAGCACAAGGTGTCTTCTCCCAACACATTTATGCTGTTTTCATGCTCTAAAAAATCTTGATGATATTAAAGAGAGTCCTTCCTGTCTGTGGTCTTCTCCATAATACAAACCACTGGGGACCTTATGAAGCAGAATATTCTTCAGGGACACCCCCTAGCATCCTTTCCATTAAGGAGTGCGGCATCATTCAATATCTAGGTCAATGTAGTCCAGCATCTACACTGGCTCTGTCTGGTTTTGTTTGTTTGTTTTTACTTAAGGTTTGATTTGTTTTGTCCTTTTTCTGAAAAGCTAATTTTCCCTTCAGCCTAGCAAGAAGATCTTTCATTCTGTTCTGAATTATTAAGTCACTTTGAGTTATAACCAAAAAAGCTAAGAAGGCAACACACACATTCTGGGTGCAATGATTTTTACTCCAAAATTGTTGTTCCCTGGAGTGCTATTATTTACTTCTGCTGCTATGGCAGCCACTTGCTAATATAATTCCATGCTGCCATGCACAATGTAAAATGCATGCCTTCAGCTTTGCACAGTCCAGTTCACCAGCAATTCACCACCCAGAACCAAATGATCAAATGAATATTTATGTTTTATACATAAGTCACTAATGTCAAGTACCTTCCCATTATTCCTGAACTGCAGCATCAGGACTGAAGTGCTAAAACGACTGGGAATTGATTGGCTTGTTTGTTTGCGGATTAGAAAGCATCATGGTGCAGTTTACGCCTCAGCAAAAGGAGTAAACAAAAAGCAAAAGCAAGTTGCTCACCTCCTTTATTTTTCATGCAACTTATTCCCGTAAGTGACGTAAAGCAGTAACATAATAAATCAGGGTCTGGTCCAACGCTATATCGAGAATAACTGTTATTGTAAAGGATTTACTAAAGATAATGTCTAGAAACAGCAGTTACTCCTGCCAACCATATCTTGTTGGAGCCTGAGAAAGTATTAAAAAGCAGAAAGAATATGTTGTAAAGGACAAGCGAAATCTAAACCATTTAAAAAACTCAGCTGAAGATAACATCTAGGCTTTCTCTAACAGTCCTCAGTAAAGGAAGATTGTGCTTTAATAATGCAAAGATGCCAGCAGTTAGGAATCTACTGTCAGGCTGAGTTGAAAAAATATTGTACTCTTTTTTTTTTTTTTTATCCCTCATGGTTAAGCGGTCTGAAGGAAGGAGTGCGAAGCTGAAGGTCAGGAGGGTCAACCTCAACATGCTGCTTTGGCTGGCTGGATATCCCCTGTGCACAACAACTTGTAAGACATCTGTCTTTTTGCCCACTGCTTCACTAGATGGCCAAGCTGCTGGATAGACAAGATGCCTTCCTGTTCACACTCAGTTTTCCCTCTTAAACATATGCACAATTTACACAGCACACAGGGAGATTAATTAGCTAGCATTAATACTGCAAATAATTAACTGCTGTACCACAAAGAGTTATAAATAAAAACAGGCATCAGACCCAACTATAGTTGGTGCTTTTTATAAATGCCATTTTATAAAAAATATAAATTTCAGTTGTGCTTTGACAGGGAGATTCTTGAATTTTCTCCACAGTAAGAATGATCCAAGTGAGAAAAAAATTGTCACAAATTTCCACATTTTTGAATGTGGAAAAAAATGTTTTGACAAAATTTCACTTTCTAAAAATATTTGAAGAGCACCTCTTCAGTTTAAGTGGAGAGCAAAAAATACCCATTAATTGCTTGGAAACTGTCAAGAAATGTAATTACCCTCCTCAACCAACTCTATTTATAGTTGTCATGTTAACTCCTATCCCATTCTTACAAAATGTTACAGTTTTCTTCCAACACTTTTCCAAATGTCTGGATGTTTGCAAATAGGGGATGATTCCAGGGATGAAAGTTTCCTCTTTGAAATGGAAGATTAATTCGCCATAAAGGATGAAAGTTTATTACCCAGTATAACCCAACGGCACTAGTCAATGGAAGTCTTTCTGGCCACATATTTAATTTGGATAGACCATATAAAAACAAATGTTACAGATAATAAATCTGGTCTGGCCAGGTACATTAGATTTAACTGCATCTCTTCTTCCCTGAAGAATAAGACAGTTACTGGTTTTGGTGCAGAGCTTTGTAGGAGAAGTGCTCTGCCTTTTTCAACACTCTTGGCAGATAGATAATTTCTCATCTGAAATAAGAACCCATCAAGCTGCTCAGAAAACTCACTCCATGTCTCTGCAGAGTACACACAAAGTCAGTAGGTTTCTAAACAAATGCAGTTGCCTGCCCTACCAAGTGGCAATTCTTTAAGTAACAGGTTGGATAGCCTCCGCTGCAGCAAAGCATATCCCTCTGTATATTATATAAAAGGTTTTTCATCTTTATGAAGCTAAGTAACAAACTAAAAGTTTATTTGTACACAGTACCTCCTGACAGGCTTTGTCAGCACCAGGCATTAACTGCAGTAAAGCAGGGGTGTCGGTGGATATGCAGGGGGTTCCAGTCGAGGTGCAGCACCCTCGCAGTGTGCATCTTACCCGCACCCCTCAGTGCTGCGGGAAGAGAGCCTTTCCGCAGCCTGTCAGGGATTGGAATCAGGCTTCATCTGCACAGTCTCCTGCAGAAAAGATGTTCCTTAGAAGCTACTTACTGAGCAAAAGTAATGCTGGCTGTTGTTCTCCTACATCCAAGTTAATCACTGGTCGCATTTTCTGCTGGAGAAAGTCTATTACATATTACATTTTATACTAAAGAAATTATAACATTTTAAACATAAGGTCATCACTTTCACTATTTTTTGCCACACAGAATGGAAATGCCACTTCAAAATGTAAAAGATCTATTCTGCAAAAACAGCTTAAAAAAATCACACAATGGGAAAGCTATGGTTCCAAATGCCATATTAAAAGTTATGACCTGATTCCATCCAGGTAATTAGCCTTCTAAGATTGTAATATTAGGTACCTTATTCTTATATTGCTGATTTAGCTTCAAATAATAATTTAATGGACTGAATAACCTAGCTACAGATTTGATACCAGACATTACGAATAATTCCAACAACTTGAGGTGCTCGTTCTGCATGCACATTCCTTTTGTCTTCTTTTACTATCGTATGTCTGAAAGCACTGAATAACTGTGGTATGCTTTGGCCAAAGTAATGCATGAGAGCTGTATTTTTAATTGCAGAATTAAGATATTTATCATTTTAGTTATGTAGCTAACTACTTTCAAGTATGAGAAAGAGGAATAACTGAAGGTGTCTTAAGGTGATGCAAAACCACTAGATTTCAGATAATTCTTCACAGAATCACAGAATCGCTGAGGTTGGAAGGGACCTCTGGAGACTGTCTCGTCCAAACCCCCTGCTCAAACAGGGTCACCTAGAGCACATTGCACAGGATTGCATCCAGGCGGGTTTTGAATATCTCCAGAGAAGGAGACTCCACAACCTCGCTGGGCAACCTGTTCCAGTGCTCTGTCACCCTCACAGTGAAAAAGTTTTTCCTCATGTTCAGATGGAAGCGTCTGTGTTTCAGTTTGTGCCCCTTGCCTCGCGTCCTCTCGCTGGGCACCACTGAAAAGAGTCTGGTCCCATCCTCTCGACACCCTCCCTTCAGATACTTGCACACATTGATAAGATCTCCTCTCAGCCTTCTCTTCTCCAGGCTAAACAGGCCCAGCTCTCTCAGCCTTTCCTCATAAGAGAGATGCTCCAGTCCCCTAATCATCTTTGTGGCCCTTCGCTGGACTTGCTCCAGTAGTGCCACATCCCTCTTGTACTGGGGAGCCCAGAACTGGACGCAGTACTCCAGATGTGGCCTCACGAGGGCTGAGTAGAGGGGGAGAATCACCTCCCTTGACCTGCTGGCAACACTCTTCCTGATGCAGCCCAGGATACCATTGGCCTTCTTGGCCACAAGGGCACACTGCTGCCTCATGCTTAACTTGGTGTCCACCAGCACTCCCAGGTCCTTCTCCGCAGAGCTGCTTTCCAGCAGGTCAGCCTCCAACCTGTCCTGGTGCATGGGGTTATTCCTCCCCAGGTGCAGGACCCTGCACTTGCCTTTGTTGAACTTCAGGAGGTTCCTCTCTGCCCACCTCTCCAGCCTGTCCAAGTCTCTCTGAATGGCAGCACAGCCCTCTGGCGTATCCGCCACTCCTCCCAGTTTTGTATCGTCAGCAAACTTGCTGAGGGTGCACTCTGTGCCTTCATCCAGGTCATTGATGAAGAAGTTGAACAAGACTGGACCCAGTACTGACCCCTGGGGGACACCGCTAGCTACAGGCCTCCAACTAGACTCTGTGCCGCTGATCACAACCCTCTGAGCTCTGCCATTCAGCCAGTTCTCAATCCACCTCACTGTCCACTCATCTAGCCCGCACTTCCTGAGCTTGTCTATGAGGATGTTATGGGAGACAGTGTCAAAAGCCTTGCTGAAGTCAAGGTAGACAACATCCACTGCTCTCTCCTCATCTACCCAGCCAGTCATTCCATCATAGGAGCCTATCAGATTGGTTAAGCATGATTTCCCCTTGGTGAAGCCATGCTGACTACTCCTGATCACCTTCTTTTCCTCCACATGCTTGCAGATAGCTTCCAGGATGAGCTGCTCCATCACCTTTCCAGGGATTGAGGTGAGGCTGACTGGCCTGTAGTTCCCTGGGTCCTCCTTCTTGCCCTTTTTGAAGACTGGGGTGACACTGGCTTTGTTCCAGTCCTCAGGCACCTCTCCTGTCCTCCATGACCTTTCAAAGATCATGGAGAGTGGAGAGTGAGATAATCAATAGGAAATTTTTCTGACAATGCAACTATTCTGGTGTGTTAGACTGGACTTCTGACGCACAGGTTGTACACACATTATCAAAGTCCAACAATGACAAGATTTTCCTTACTATCTTTCCTTGAGTAATGCCATATTAGTCTAGCAGCCACTTATGGCATTTTCCTGCTGTTCATACATGATTGCGAAGAAGCATGCATGGCCTCAAAGACAGCTAATGGATCATTAGCATCTACTACAGTAACATCATCTTCCCCTCTGAGAATTGCACTTAGAGACACTAGATTGAAATGAAAAAGATATGCAGCATCTTACACCCTGTTTCACAGTCTATACCTGGTTTTAATCATATTATGTATTATCATCCATAAGATAACACCAACTGGTAAATCAAAGCCAGAATTAATCATGAAAATTTGATGCAGAAGTAAACAATACTACTAAATGACATTAGTTTCTTCACATTTAAAAACTAAAAAATAAGCAGTTTCATCGTTTATTGTAAATGAATCAGAAAGGAAAAGAAAATGTTAGCTACTTTTGCAAACTGAATTTCACCTACAAAAGAAATTTTAACAAAACTAAAATTTACCAAGGTAAATGGTCTATCATGGCATTCTGTATCTTGTATGAAACCTGGCTGCAATTTCATGCCTTCTCCAGCAATTTCAAAGTTAGAACGACGAAGGTTTTGACCATATATAATCCTATCCCAACCACAGCTTAAATCCTCCAATCTTTTGAAGGGTTTGGAGGATCCTGACAGAGAATCTCTTTATCTAAAAAATCTGACATAAAATAATAACTTACAGTCCCTCCCTATGTTTATCAAGGAATGAGATTATCCTCGTTAAGCGAAATAGCTTCAAATTCCTTAAGAAACTTGGGCTGTCCCCAACATCCAGACCGAATGACTCACCAGCTGGATGTCCTTAGGAAGCCACTGAAGTCTGGGAACCTTGTCAAAGAAATACAGGAACAAATAATAATTTCTGTACCCAGAACTTAGAAAGGAAATAATATAGCCTTTCCCAAGCAAATACAGCAGCAGTCAAAGTTACTTCCATTCCAACAATCAGAAGAAGTCAAAGAAACTGCAAGGGAAGTGGGTCTAGCTTTTCATAAATGTTTGTAGTCTGTAAAAGAGAGAATGTTCTTCAGAAACGTTGAAAGAGCAAGAGTCTCTGTCTAGAGTTTTGAAGTTTTTTTTAGCATAACAGAAAAGATAGATAAGAAATTGCATCCCTTGCATCTGACAGAGATTATCTCAGATGTAGTAGGATGAACTTGTTGAATACCTGTTACTTGGCATCAGTTTTGTCTCATCCAACATAGCACACTATAAATCTTTCTCTATTGAATACAAACAAATCAGCTGGATTATTTGTCTCAGATAATGTGTTTATACATAATTTTGTGTGTTCATACACTTTTTCATAGCGACTTTTAAATGTTTCACTGTTACAAACAAGAAAAATCAGTGAAATAGTCATCAAAAATATCACAAACAAAAAGCGGAGATAACAGCAGATGGAAAAATAACAGCTTTTTAGAAATGCAAAGCATACTTCAAAAGGACAACTACTAGAGTTCTTTCATATTTGCTTGTTGTAAAATTCTTCACAATAACTCTTTTCTGGCAGTTAAGATCAAAACAGTTCATTTAGTCTCCTTCTTGAACAGGAAAAGAGAAAAGAGCACTTCTTGTGAATATGACTAAATGTTGAGAATGCTTTTATTTTGCAGCTTCAAAACCAAAAATGCTTCTACCAGTTTGATGGACTTGGACTATTCTAGGTATAACTAAACCTAGCTTGGGGTAGAAGAAGCCACTCTACTGAAGCTTCTCTTCTTCATCTCTGTTTCCTATTATTCTGTCTCTTTACTGGTTACTAATCCAAAACAGAAGAAGTTAGAGAGAAAAAACACAATTTTTGCCACTCACTTTTGAGCATAGTACACAAGGTTAAGTAAATTAATGTGGAGGCAGGAAGATTCAGTGGCAAATATGTCAGTCTAGATAACAGAAAGCTCAGACAAGCCAGCATTCAAAAATATGCTGTGCATTCAAACTCGTGACTTATGACTCCCATGCTAATCACACAGTAGGCAATTTATTAAAAAGGAAGCTTTTCCAATAATCTTATTTTGATTTAAATAAACCTATAACATCTTAGCTCATTTCATTTGAGTTTTTCCCTCTAAAGCCAAGTATTTTTGTACTTGTCATTATTGAATTTGTTTTCACTGATCCCAGTAAAGTTCTCCAAGTGCATCAAAATCAGTTTGAATTCTAATCCTCTTTTTCAAACCATTTTCAAACCTTGCTGTCCTACTGTTATCCACCAAGAAATTACAAGTATATTCCCTATCCATTCATTCAAATCATTAATGAATATATATTATTATGGAACAACACCCTGAAACCTATTCCAAACAGGCACAACCATCCAGCTAGACAGAAAACCATCAGCGACTACACCCAGAGTATGGTCTTTGAACAAGGTGTGGGCTCACACAACAGTAATTTCAGCTCTATCTTCGGTTCTTAGATTGCATGGGAGAATGCAGAAGAGCGAAAAAAGCTTACTGACGCTTATGATTGCTTCTCCCTTGTTCATAAGTCCCCACATCCCATCCAAGAAAAAGTTGAACTCAGCTTACATAATAACAGAACCAGTATGCACTTCTCAGTCACCAGGAATTTACATACCTACCATTTCATAGCTTGTTCTAATACCTTTCTAGGAAGTGACCACTTTTCTATTACTGCACACATCACCCTTCATCCTTTTAAAGCTATAGTCTGTGCTTTCCCTTCTCCAGTCTCTGGGCATCACTCACACTCCACAAATTCTCAGACACAACAGCTCACGGCTGTAGAAAATTCTGTAAGCACTTAAGGTTAAATTCCATCTATCACAATCAACTGAAATACATTTAGCTAAGTTAAGCAAGTTCAGCCTGTTCTCTACTCAGGCCCATGTCTTCTATTCCTTCATGACTGAAATTAAGATTCTTGTGTTAAGAATCCAGTCAAGACAAATCTTCCCTTTCCTACGTCTACTCCCCAGAAAAATGAAGCAAAAATCTGCTTACTCTATTATATGATATTTACTCATACTTCTTGTTAAGCTTTGAGCCATACTTTCTTCTTACTTCACACTTTTTTCTAACATTTATAACAATTTTTCTTATTTGTGTGACACCTTACTGGTTATATTTTTAATTTTCTGATTTACTCTGCACATGCTTGTGCTATTATTTTGCACTTACTCCTAGCACAAAATACTCATTTCTTGGCATCCTTGTTTCCCTCCTTCTCTCTGAGTTACACCATCATCTTGGCTACATATATGTCATGATTTTCTGCTGAATTAGGATAATTTGCTGTTGAGCCTGTATCATCCTCTCTTTTACAGGTGTGCAAGATACACTGCAGCAGGTTTAGCTGTGCCAACTTAAGATCTTCCAGCTCCAAAACGCCCTGTCGTTCTGCAAAGACGAAACAAAACTGGAACGTGTCTGCACTTCAACAGCCCCCATTTACCATCTCCACTCAAACTACCAGTAAAACCGGCTGAAGCTGAAACATAAACATGTCCCATTTTTATCAGCCCTGGTCTGAGAGCTCTAGAAAAAAGACAGAGTTGACATCTGAGAATGTCAAACCTTTGCGGTTTGTCAGAGCCTTTAAGACCTGTTATCCTCCCGCAGGCTTCTCCTCCGCTCAGAATTGCTCCCCATCATCTCTGGGCCTACTTCAGTTGACTTCTAGTTTGGAAGTTTTGTTTAGTTTTTCAGTTTTGCATCTCTCAGTGTCTCCATTTTATGAAGATACATCTACAGTATCTCCATCTTCTGATGCCCATGCAATTCCTCCCAAAAGTCTGTGCTAAGCCTATGTAAGCTGCATTTCTCTACTGACTTCCTTCACATTCTGAAACAAGTTTGTTCCTAACATATTCCAGAAAGTTATTAGAGAGCATACATTTTCCCTGCCCTTTTCCAAAATACCCATTTTACTTCAATTTCCACATTATCAGGTCATGCCACTTTTGCTAATTGTTCAGAAAAAAAGAAAATCTCCTCCATCTCCTCCTGAATAGATGCTCTTTAAAAAATTGTCACAATAATTTCACCTCTATGCTTCTATCATTTTCTCTTTATCCAGACACATTTAAAAGGCCTGATTTCCATCTCTGCTGGGTACTCAGGCAAATCTATATTTTGTTGATGTATAACATAATATTTCCTTATCTCTTTCTCAGTCTTCATATCCTTTCTGAAAATGAGGTGCATTGCTATTTTCTTGCAAAACACTCAGAGTGATTAGTGTGGCAGAAGGACCTGCAGACACTAAAATGGAATGCACTTAGGGCTAATCTTCATCTGTCAAAGAGTGATGATTGCTTATCTAGGCAGCCCAAAGGTGGTTTGCCCATTTGAAGCAATATATTTCCACTCCATTAAAGCATATCCATACAGGTTACCCAATCTAAGCATAAACCTGGACCCACTGCAGCAGCTTGTGTGATTTCTCACACGACAGAGTCATACATCCCCTTTTCTCTTAGGCCCCAATTAAATCAAAATTGAAAATCATGATTATGGATCCTACAGCAAATCCATAAACACACCATCCAGCCATACCTTACTGATGTTTGTGAAAACTGGGGTTTTATTATACTTTGTATGCATCCTTGCCTTTTGGATTCTCTCCACACTGCACTAATTTAGGATCCATCTCTTTCATCCTTATTCATGCTGAGTAATACTTCACCATGGAAATTATCCTATTGCTATACTACTCAGTGTCAGGGAAGAAAATTAGACTTATATAGATTGGCATGAATCTACAAAAAACATTTTAATTCTTCAAGTGGAATTGCTGATTTTCAACCTCATAAAGATTCTGCCTCATCAAGAGATGTGCGCTGTTAGTGAACATAAGCAAACAAAGGCATTTTAACAAATGTGTGATAATAGACTGTAAGAGTATCAATTCTCACTTGGAACAGAATGAATTCTTAGCTTTGTTTCATTCAGCTTAATGTTTACTAAAAAGCAAGTAAGCATTCACTGTGGAAATGTCTTCAGTAATATTACTAATCCAACAAAATGGTTTTTCCACTGCCAGAGACAGACATGTCTTCACACATCAGGAAGATAATAAATAAAATGGATGTATACATAAGAGGGATGAGAAGATCATCTCTTCTATGTTTTTTGCTGTTGTTATTGTCTATAGTTTAAACCCTGCCACTCATCACATGGAATTTTATTAATATTATAATGGCTATGTAACTATTATTTCTTTAGTTCTAACTTTATACTTAAAGCTGAAGACTACCTCATTTTCACAGTTATTAAAATGCATGAGGAGTTGTTTGAGATGCAAGGTGAATAACACTAATTACAATAACTTTTTGCTGACTCTGGGTTACACAGCAGAGTTTCACAGCTCAGTTTATTGCGCGTCCTTGGACTCCTTTCATACAGCAACAGACATGGGCCTGATCAATCACCTCCTTCTGGAGTGTTCCTACATTTACCCCTTTCACATGTTACTTCAAAGCATATCTTGGGCCATCCCCTTGAGCAATGGATATCATCGGTGAATTAACATCATTTCAGACAGACCACAGGTTGTATAAACCTTGAAAAATATTCCTACAGTTCTGCGAGAGTTGCAAAAATGAAAATCACCATGCTTCTCCCACTAGCAAATTGAGTATTTTAACCACCAAAGCATCCTTCAGTTTTTAATTTAAAAAAAATGCATCCAGGACTCTTCACTTCCTAGATTACAACAGTTTTGTACATACACAATATCACAGACCTTGGAGTTGCTCTGAATTTGCATTAGTACCAACAAAAGACAAGTCAGACTCTCACACAGAGATCTTCATCCCTTTCTCTTGACTTTTGCTCTGAATTTCAGTGAGAATTTCAGAACCTCAACACAGGATAAAAATGCTCTAAAACACATCTTTGTTACATGAAGTGTTTATCTCTACACAGCACCTCCAGCAAAACGAAGAATCCTAAATGCCATGTTCTCAGCCAAAAGTTTATTACAAATCCAAAGGTGAAAGAACAGAGAAAACTATTCACCACACAGGAGACAAGTCTTTCAATGAGTTAAGAATAAAGCATTAATGTATTTTATACGTTTTCTCTTCTTGTTTTGATTTATTTAATGAAAATAACTCTCACTCTTATTAGGAGCAGTCTCTGCAGGTTTCCCTCACTCAACATCTCATTCATTTCTCCCCACTGCTGAGGACACACCTAAGAGAAAATACTTCAATACTGGGACCAAGACAAGAAATACAATTAAAAATTATTTACAAGTTATCACCATCTCAGTAGATAGTTCCATCAGATGGAACAATTTCACTTAGAAAACAGCAGAAAGTAGATTTGTATAACAGAAAGTGCCAGGCCAAATCAAGGGAAGGCATCAGGATCACACAATTTTTATTTCATTACTGCCCTTCTAGAATGCGATACTCTACATGGCGGTCTCCAATACAGGCTCAGTTAAGCCCACAGAAATCAGCCACGAATCTCATTAGACGCTCATCAGTAGTTTTTACAAATGTCTTTTGCCTAATACAATTAAGCCAATTAAAACTGTCAGCAGGACAGGGTGGGGAGGGAACAATTTAGAAAGACAAAACTGAACTCAATGAAGATTATGAATAATCAAACCATAGTTTATTTATAAGAGTGCAGTCTCACAAATATTACTTAATTGTAAAATGAGCACAGACTAACAAGATATTATTATTCAATTTTCATACTGAATTAAAATGAAGGAAGTAGCATTCCTGAGAGCATAAATTCCCAGTCAATAACTGAACAGTTATTCTTTTCAACAGCATAGCCACGTAACACCATGAAAGTGTAGCATTTGTTTTCCCCAGCAAAGTGGTGGCAAGTACATCATTATAAACAAATAAGAGAAGAGAGTTTTTCAGATCTGCCAGGATACTGACAACTAACAAATGGATGACCTAACTCTCACTGATAATCAGACATTGTTGGCAGCTGAAATCCTACAGCTCTGTGTTTTTATGTTCACATCAGCATCAAGACTAGGCACGGAAACTTAACAAGGAAACACTATCAACAATACATGCGTAAGACGTATAAAAAAGATTATCAAGCCCGATCTTGCACTTTTTGTGTTTTGTTTCAGACAGTGATGAGAAATTAGACAAGTTTATTAAGTGCAGTCAGTCAGATTGCACGGAGGCGGGAGAGATTACATTGCTTTAAAATTGCTTCAGTGTAGGACTGCTATGCAGGAAATTCGTCACCTGAATACAGTACAGGCTCTTTCACCCAGCTGGGCTAGATCAAATTCAGTCCAACCTAGTGCAACTCTTTTGATAAAGGTTCATTTTCTCACTGAATGCCTCATTTGTTACCTTCTCAACAGAAAGCCAGGGCACATTCTGGAGCATCCCTATGCTATTTCTTAACCTGCAATGACACACACACACACACACACCCCCCACAGATTCCAGGCAAAACAGGCTGATGGTAGCCATGTGGTACACACATTAAATTTCATCAGCGTGGAACTGGGCGGTTATATTTCTCTACAACAGAGTTCCAACCTTCCATGCTCCATCCAGAGTTCCCAAAGCTCCTAACTGAATCTGGGCTTCCCATTAACTGCTGTCATGGCCCACACAGAATGATTTTGAATCCAGTACCATTTTTGCAATGAATAGGTTAAAAATAATGGAGAATTCACTACTGTACTTCACATTGTTTGGCACATTTGATAGTCACTTTACTAAATGGACTTGCAGGATGAATGAACATGCCAGATGTAAAGAAAAAAAAAATGTATCAGAAGATCAGCTAGGAAAGGCTATTCTGCAAGAGAAATCCCTTTCTCAATCACTTAAAAAAACCTTGTTAGCTTTGGCATTCCCTTTCTTGGTTGAAAAAGGCCTGACTCAAAAATAAGCAAATAAAGGATAAAATAGGAAGGAATTGGAGACAAAAGCAAGTAGCTGAGCTCCTGGACACAATACCATAGAACAAAGAAAACAACAACTGAGAGAATATAAGGTATGTTAAGGTACAGGCCCTTGGTAATATGTTTTTAAAATGAAAAGACTTTCCAGAAATGCCCTGCTGAAGCACGGAGGCTGAACAGAGACAGACACTAACAGAATTCACAAAGGTAATCACCGCATTTGGTGCACTCGCTGTTTAGACACCTCCTACAGTGGAGAGTGGATATCTTTCCTGGTAGATACATAAATAATAATGAAAAAGTTAGCAGAATCATCCCTGCAATTAGAACGGATGATAATGGCACATTTGCGCCAGGTTTAACACAATTTTTATGTTACCACTGAGTCAGTACAGATATTATGAATAGCATAATTTCCAAAAGCGTCTTTTTGAAGATGTCTTTTTAAAGGTTAAAAAGGTAGTGTAGCTGCAGCTAATTAGGTGTAGCCACTGCTTACAAGGCACAGAATGATTTGGGTTTTTGTTACTAATTCTCCTCATAAATTGCATTTTCAGTACAGAGCAATCACTTATTTTACCTAGCTTGTAGTCTGGGGATACAGTATAAAATGGGGAATTTTCCTTTGTTTCATTTCATTACTCCTATACCTAGAGCAGGTGTCTGAGCCATTCCGCGATTCCCAGATGTGAAATCAGAGGCACAGGGAGCAAAATGGCTAAGAAAGTAATGGAACAGAATATTCCCAAGCTCCTCACACAAGTGAATCAGCAGTAGGAAAACATATTTTATTTGGTTTCCCGTAACTTCATTATTACCTGATCCTCTCCCCTGCCCAGTAAATAAATGTGTAATGTCTTGATTGATGAGGGCAATACATCCAAGAAGCTATGAGTGCTTTTAAGGTTAATATTATGTAGCCACACATACAAAAAAGAAAGAAGAAAATATGTGATAAAATACAGTGCATTGGTTAAAAACAAATCAAAAACCCTTAGCCATCACCACTAATTGCACCACACACATAGTACATGGAAAATACATATCAATTAATAATTAAAATTTATCCCCTCCTCTATAGTTCTATAATAGAGCTGAATATGCAGTTCAGTGGAGCGGAGAAACCATTACCTTTGTAATGCCATCTTAGGGGACTGAGGTAATGTAATAAAGAAAGGCAGGATATATTTAAAGGCAGATGCATAAAAGCAGTCTCATTCAACTATACACATCTTTCAAAGAGCATGATTATTAGAAACTCAGCTGCTTGCTTCATCAATAGAGTCAAATTTCATTTGGCCTCAATGGTACATTTACATGCACAAAACAAGTAATTATGCATTTAACTGCCTGTCTCTCACATGCAATTACACGTTCCTCGTGCAAATGTGTCATTTTCACAGATCTATTGAAAACTTCATCAACATTAATTAGGCAAACGTTTCTCTTCAGGTAATCAGACTGTTAAAGAAAGGAAGAGCCATGGTTTTAATCAGTCCTCCTATTCACTCGAAGTCAGCATTAGATTTTCCTCACAGACTAGTGTATTTCTTATTTTTTGTTTGTCTGTATCTCCTCTTGCAGAAGAGCTGCTGCATCCTCCCTGCGCCCCCACTCCACACACACACCCTATTTTGATTGTATATTTAACTAAGAAGCCAGTAAATACAAAGCACAGATGCCTGTGACAGATGGTACACCAGATACTGAGAAACCATATTTTCTGTAAATTATCACTATTGAAAATGACTAAAAATACTCCACTACAATACTTTGTGCAGGTATTCCAAAGCAATGGTTGAGAGCAAGTGGTGTGTTACCTAGAAAATGAAACCGAGTATGCACAGACACATCAGGGCTCGGGGTCAACAGGAGAATGTCACCTAGTTTGAAAGGCTGAAGAACTGCAGGCAGAACAGGAGCCAGAAAAGGACACACGTCCAATATGAGAGAACAGGCTGTGCACACAGCACTACAGAAATGGCCCAGAAATATTGGTGGGGAAAAAAAAAAGGAAGCAATTAAACTACTGTTGAGATATTCCATCTATTTATTAGCATGTTTATGCATCTAATCCCCTATTCAGCTGGTGACCGGCAGCTCACACCCAGCTACTCTAACGACACCTTAGAATACAACTGCCAGGCTCAAGTGCACAACACGGAGGAAGGAAGATGAAGATGGAGCAACTGCTTTATGGCTATGCACCAACAGCAGGCCCTGAAGTTTGGGTCCCCTCTGGGGAACGATACAACAGCTGCACGAGCAGCATTCTTTTTTTCTGATTTTGTGTACAAGAATCCAGGAATTTCTATAATGCTGTGAAGCGGTATGTCACGCTAGGGAGTCTTAACTTGTCACTGTCAAAACTAAGGGGGTGGGAAGAGAAGAATCAAAATGAAAGCAAGCATCCAACTTTTCCCAAAGAAGCCCATTTCCTTTGAGGTGCTTTACTCCCGTTAGCTGTACTACACTACGAAAACCATGCCCTCACTTATTGAGAAGTGGTGCAAATGAGAATTTATTTGACCTGGGGCATCTGGCCAGAAGTACCCCTTAAGACATAAACCACAGTTGTCAAAGTGCACACTGGAAGTTTGAGGTTCATAAGATGCCACCAGAATAAAGTAGCTGCAGCGTTAAACGCTCAGTAATACCACTCCAGAAAAAGCAGTTATTTGGGTTAGCATGGAAACTTCTCCTCAAATACAAGAGCTTACTTTGATTCTTCTCCTATTGCAGCAGGAAGGAAATGATTTCATAGACCAGAGCATTGCAAAAAATTTAGTGGTTGGATACAGGAAAGCCTTACTTCCAATTTTTTCCAAGTCTCATTTTCTTCCCATGTCCCCCAAAAAACCCATTCATGACTGGTGTTCCAAAATGCATACATATCCATAGCCAGCTTTAGTTCAGCCCAGACTGACATACTGCTCTAGCTGCTCTTGTTCAAAGTCTTATGTTCAGATGATTCACATGACCTTGTGCACCTTTGCAGGGGCACAAAGGGCTGCAGATGTCTGCCCCCTTAAGAGGACAAGGGGAAGAAACAGACTCCTAGGCCTTTGCACAATACCATCTAGGAATCTAAAGATTTGTGGTCACAACCCACAGAGAAAATCATAATCATGTATTAAATATTTAAGAGTTGGTTTTGTTTTAAAATCACCTCAGTCAGTGTGTGTTTAAGCCAATCTTAATAGTAAATAGGCAAAAAAACTTAGAATTGAATGTGATTTATTCAAAGTCAACAGCTGGCACTAAAAATGCTCTGAAATATCCTTTTTTACCTAAAACTCTAGAAGGAACATTTGTTAGTTTAGGAGCAGGTGCTTTATAGAAACTGCCAAATATTGCTAGTAGTGGGGGTTCTTAACCAAATTTCATCTCCTCACAAAATACACCCACACGAGCATGTAAGATCACACACACATCAGATCATTTACTCTGTGTTATGATCCTACAATTCATTACTCTAATGAAACTGTGGAATAACTGCTAGGTATATATAGATTCTCATACTGTACATAGACAGAACGGCTTTTCTCAACATCTGAGTGTTCCCTGAGCACTAAAGATTAACATCTCCAATTATTCAGGGGCACTACACGGCAGCAGAGCTCCGCAGAGGTCTGATTAGGCAAGGGAAAGAGTTTGCCATATCCAAACTTCATCTGTCCCTGCTATAGGACATCCTTGACATAGGAGTGTACTCAAGCAGGTAACCTTCATAGTTGTTTTCTAGCCGTGGGTTCTGCCCAGCCCTTTCTTTTTGTAGTTGGAGAATACCAAAAGGTGTTTTCAGGAACACTATGGGTCTGTCAAAATCTCTTTTTTTTTTTTTTGGTGTAATCAAAGGGATTATTTTCCTCATACTACTGGACAAGACTGGCAGATTTCCGAAACACTGCATCATATTGGAAAAGTAACAGTGAAGGTACGTTCATTGTACCTGAACTGCATTGAAGGAGAAGTATTTTAAAGCTACACCTGCAAATTGGATGAGCCTGCACTCTGTCACCTCCTCCAGGTCATCAATAAAGATGTTAAACAGCACAGGTCCCAGGACAGACCCCTGAGGTACTCCAGTTGTTTCCAGCCTCAGGGTACAGTACGACCCACTAACCACTATGGTCAAAGGCTGACCACCTCAAAGGCTGACCAGCCAAACAGTGTTTTTTACTCATCTAGTGGTACACCCGTCCAGACAACAAGAGCAATCTCCAAGGATATTGAGGGAGAAAGCATCAAAAGCCTTCCTAAGGTTGAGGTAAATGACATCCACTGTCTTCCCCTTATCCATAAAACCAGTCATGTCATCACGGAAGGCAAACAGGTTGGTTCAGCATGATTTACTCTGTGCTGAATGTTGACTGTTGAGGACATCCCCTGATCTCCACAACCTTTCAAAGATGATAAGAAGTGGCCTCGCTAGGACATCAGCCAGCTCTCTCAGCAGCCTCTGATGCAGCCCATCTGGTCCCAGATGGACACTTGCATGCATCAAGTACTCACAAGTAATCCCTGATGTGATGCTGTTGTCAGTTTTGGTTCCCATAAATATCAGTACAAAATAGTTTTTATTCAACCAAAACTGACAACAGTATCACATTCCTACTCAATATAGCAGCTTCAGAAGTACTTCTTCTAAAAAGAAGTTAGAAAGGCCACTATCCCACAGACTTCACAAAACAATTTCTTGTTTGTGTCATATCAAGTACAGAGAGAAAGAAGACACAGACTGATCTTACAAACTCCTTACCTAAAATGACTCCATAAATTAGAAGGCCACTACTGCAAAACAAGAGGGGAACGTCTAAAAAGAAATTAAACACACGCAAAAACCTACCCCATTGCACACCACAAGAACTCCCAAATTAAGCTGAATATCGATTATTTCTATTCAGGATTATATTCAGGTTAACTTAAACTAGAACAGTAAAAGATACTCTGTAGAGAGGTATCTCTTTATTAGTATGAGATGGATTACATTACTTTCCTGTTTCACCTGTTAGGAATCTGTACTAATGGCAGATAGCAGGCTTTGCTTAATGATTTCTATGCAAGTCTCACTTGGAAGAAGGATTATTAGTTATTATTAACAATAATTGAAGTTGACTTCTCTAACTGCCAGCAGAAGTATTCCATGATGTTTTTTCCATTAAATAGGATTTGCAGTTTGACTCACCTGAGCTGAAAATTAGGTCACTGTAACACAGGCCTTTAAATATATATATATATATATTTCACATTCCATCAACATCCATCCACTAGAAAATCAGAGTTTGTTTTAAAATTCTGTTTAATATTTAACCACAGCTTTTATCATGCATGATCAATGACATTGGTTTTGCAGCTAAAGGACACTAAATTTCAATTGACATTACACAGGAAAGGATTTTATGTCAATTTTTAGCAAAGTAACAAATTTCAGATAGGACATTTTTTCCTTGCTTAGAATTGAGCAAGCTTACCACATAAATTTGGTGGGGCACACATTTAAAAATTCACAATACTAAAATCTGAACTGGTCCACTGAAAACATTTCCAGGTAAGATAGATTTTCCTTCCAACTCACATGGCAAGTGCTATCTCCCACTTCTTCTGCAAAGTTGAATTAGATCAGCTTTGAATGAAAGGTCACCAAGATCATCTTTTTAGGGAAGAACAGAGACTTTTACAAACCAGGGCAAAGGCATGAAGACACTTTACTGTTGAGCCACAGTAATGAGTAAGGGTCCTGCACTCACAAAACTAAGGCTATGGATTTGCAGTCACTAGTCCTCTTGAAATGTTCCAGCCTCTCCTCCAAAGTCTTACAGCCTGTCACAGAAAGCTCATCAAGAAAAGAAAGATAGAGAGCATAGGACCTCAATTCTACCTCTAAATAATTACCATTAACCTCAGTGAACTTGTAGCCAGACAGCCTGATTCTGGAACATTTTATTACAGACTTAGCTGAACAGGTAACATGAAGAAAAGTGGAACAATTTAGGGGTATCGGTACCACACTATGACATTTTGAGATTGTTTTCAGGCTGAGAGCACATCTCAGTGCAGGGAAACTCATAATCGAATCTATACAGGGACCCACAAATTCCAGAAAGAGCCTAACATCTTTGTACTTTATTTCCATCCAAGAAACTTGGTACACAGCTTTATATTCTGCACATTGCTAACCTTAATACATATAAAGAACATTTTAAAAAAAGGAAAGAATTTTATTCTTGAATGAGAGTGAATGGATTATAACACTGTGAAATGGAATATAATATATAAAAAAGTATAGACTATAGTAGGTTAGTCGCTCAGTTACAAACAAACACAGAAGAGCTAGCTTTACAGGCACCATATACTGTTAGCCCATCCTTTGAACTTAAAGCTTCAGAATCAGGCTTCCTGACAATTTTTATCCTAGCATTGAAGTCTTGTTATCCTGCATGAGATCTCCCTATTTCTCCAAAACAACTCTTCAATTTACTACAGCTATCTAATACATTCCCAGTTCCCTAATCAACTTACAGTTAGATTTAAATGAATAATTTCTAGGTAGACATCAGTCTATGTTCATCAGACTTCTTCTGGTTTACCAGAAGCTAGAACAGACAGCTAGAATTAACATTCCAGTTATTTCATTTAAGTAAGAAACTAAAAAGCCCTCATCAGATTAACATATTATTCTCTCTTAAAACACGTTATTAGACAAAGCCATGCTAGACCATTTTGTAGTCAAATTTCATATACTTTGAGACAGGGTTGTGTTTTTGCCTGAGTAAGGCCTGCAGGGCTAGGTGCTTCAAAAGAACACTTGAGCTGCAAGCTCTAGCTGGCATATTATATAAATCTTCAGATATAATTTCATTTTAACCAGAAAGTGTTTAGAACAACTCCCTGTAACTTTAGGGATGGTGCCTAGCTCTGATTAACAACCTTCTTGCTCAGATTCTTTGCTGGAGTGAGGAAATTGTGCAGTTTCATCTTGCCCTCTTACACTGATGTTTATTATGTTAGATGATTCTTCTTTTCCCAAGCAGCCACTGTGTTATTGCTCCTTTCATCTTGAATTCATTTTCCATTGCCACTGTGTTAATCTTCTGGCTTAGTGTTTCAAACATCAGAGTAGTTTTCTTTTTTTGGTTTCTTTCTCTGTTAAAAAATGGAAGCTCTCTCTAAGGCAAATCCTTGTCCTTTTTCCCAGCTGAATAGCTGAGGAAGCATCCAGATGCCATCGAAGTGGTTTGGGGGACCAGGACACAGGTAACGGACAGACACTCCCTCCATGCCACAGAGCAGTCTTCCAAAGCTCTGACCTCATGGTCTTAGAGAAAAGAGCCCGAATTCAGAAAAGGCTGTAGGTTCACAGATGTGAATGCTGATGAGCAGCTTTGGTGGGGCGGAGGGGCACTGTGAAGGCAACTGTGCTGCAGCTTTGTAGACTACAGAAAAGGATGTTCTCCCCTTCCCAGAAGTCACCTGTTGCTTCTTCAAGACTTTCCTAGCATATATTTCTTCATTTGCACTTCAAAAATGGAACTGGTTTTGATTTTTGTGTTCTTCCTTGCATTTCCATTTCAGTAAAACTAGTAATGGCCTAAGCAGGCTGCAAATATCTTTTTAGTATTCTATTTCCTTTGTTCATAACTGATATTTTTAATACCTCAATAGGGCAGCTGGACATTCTGCTGCTATTAAAAGGCACAATTCTGATTATAAATGTCAGAAAGGAAGGTATGGAAATCAGTTACAATCTAATAAAGTGGACAGAAACATTGAGGCATAAAGCTCTCTCCCCAAACACCCTGTACTTGCCCCTCCAATCCCTAATCCCCTGCAGTCAGCCAAATAGAAATCTCATCCCTTTCAGAATAAAATGTAAGAAAAGAGAGTATAAAAGCCTTATTTTAGAGAGCTATAGCTCCACAATTCAAATTTGCATTGGACTGAAATTTTATACATCAGAGATGGATTTATGAAAATTTACTTTTATTCATAGCGTTATACGTAAAATTGAGCACCACCTTGTGAAAGGACAAGTTCCCTGTTTATTAGTGCAATTTTAATCCTTTTAGCCATGGGGGAAGACAGATTATCACACTGAAGCTGAAGGTTAAGGGGTAACTTCTTCTGCAGTGCATTTCATTTCATAAAGAGCAAACCAGATTCATAATGGGAAAAGGTTTGGAGGAAGCACAGGCCAGGGGCAAGGGCAAACCTTTCCACGCAGAGTTTCACGTCCCACCACAGAAATGCTAGCCATTGCTGTCGTTCTGCAAAAATGCACTTTGCAGCCTGGCAGTGGGGCTTCCATGTTTCAGAGGGTGAGTACAACTATAATCTGTGCCTCATTTCTCTCCCGACTTCTGCACCGTTAGCAGAGTAAAAACCTACCATTCACTCTACCACAGACTGGATGAGCAGGCTGCAGTTCTGCTCAGCGACAGCGCTTTGTGCGGGCAGCAGCACGAGCAGTGCCACAGGCCTGCCTGCGCCCCGGCGCACCCCCGGCTGACAGATCCCACCTGGCCCCCCTCCAGGCGGGGCGGTCAGGGCCCAGGGCGCACCTACGGGCCTGCGGCCTCCTCCCTTCCCCGGGGGCTCGGGTGCCCCAGGCAGCCCCGTCACGGTGCTGCCGGGCACCTGGTCCAGCCACCGGGCCTGAGCAGCGCCAGCAGGAGCGGCAAGGAGCCTTGCTGGGGGCTGCCCCTGCTTCCTCAAGGGCCACTGGGGGCTCCAGCCCTGGCCCCCTGTGCTCCTGGGCCAAGCCCTCCAAGCTGCTCCCTGGCAGCAACTCTCCCAGTCTCCACAACTGAGGCTGCACCCCTTGACAACATTTCTATTGCCTCACATAATCAACCAAAATATTAAGTACATAAGTTGAAATTCATTGCTTTCGGGCAAAATAATTAAAAATTTCCTCACTTTCCACAATCAAACTTCTACTAGAAGTTTGCAAAAGTGTAGTGAAAGATGATGCAAGTCCTATTCTTTTGGCTAAAATCCAAAGCTCATTAGTTAAATATATCCCTTTCTCTCTCAAGAACATAACAATTACTGTTTTGCCAGATGCACCATGCTCTATTATTTATTCTTCCCCACACAGTTAGACTAGCATCTAAAATTCCTACTCAGTCAAAAGAAAACTCAATCAAAATGTCAGTAGACGACCTTCTGGGAACATCCCATAAGCTCTCCTGTTCCCCTTGGAAGGTACAGATTGCAACCCACTGTCAAGATACCTGCTATCTGTGTACTAGGTTTAGGGGGGGAAAAAAGGAAAAAAACATATCACATGCATATCCTGGCATGTATTATAAACTCCTCTGTAATCTGTCCTCCCCTTTCCCCTTCAGAGCCCAACACAAGATTCACAACGGAGTTAAGGAATTTCCGGGAGTCATGGAGTCTATTGGAGTCTGTTCTGGAGAAAAGTTATTCAAAATAAATAAAACCATATTTGCAAAATTCTTCAAATTTGATCTCATCATACATGAAAGATACAGTATCCTGAAGGTAAATAAAACCAATGTAAAATGCATTTTTTAGAGGGGGCAAGATGGAGAAGAAAGAAGGGCAGAAAAAAGGGAGAAATGTTATCATCAAGGTCTATAAACTTCTTATAGGAATTGGCCAGATACCACAATTTTCCAACAAGATTCCTCTTGTGAATATATTTACTTGCACAAGTGTTCAAAGAATAAGGTCACGTGTTTTAAAAGACAGTTTTCAAACAGTTTGTTTAGTGCTGTGGACCTGAGCATTCATCGGGAGGAATCAGAACATTTTAGTCAAAACTGTCCTTAAGAAAATGATGGGGAATAATTTAATCACAACTTTATTTTACTTTTCTAAGTCCTCACCCCAATGAAAGACAAAAGTATCTTTCATCCAGTGAAAATTTGCTAATACACAGACTACTTTTGATGCTTAATACATTTATTCATGCACTGTGTATTTTATTTCCTAGCTCTTTCCTTTTCCCCCTTCTTATCTCCCATAATTTACCTAAAATAGAAATGGTGGAAACAATTCAATTCTTAATCTAAGTGACATTTAAATGGGATAGAGATATACTACATATATTATGTGCCTTAAACTATGAATTTGCCGCTCTCTATATCTGCCTTTCTTGTCGTCTTTTACAATTTTGCTGTAGATTTAAGATTAAATTTTATTTAGTCTCTCTATTGAATAATTTGAGCAGCCAGAAGAAAAGTACCTGCGTTAACTGTGAAGCGTAAGGTACGCTACAACTGTTGCCAGTGACGGAATGCTTGTCAGTAAAACTAAGCTTATCCTTTCAATTATATCATCTAAGTCCATACTAAGTAAATGTTAAAGAACACTAGGGCCATCTGTAAGCAAATGTCAGATGGATTGACACATTCAAACCCCCAAACCACATAGAATAAACAACCCCCCCCGCCAAACTCCTTTTCCTCTATTCGTTGATTTGAAGGCCAAAGAGAAAGAATCAACTCAGACCTGCTGTCACCGAATCCTGCATTTCATGTGGTCTTCCCTGTGCAAAGGTAGCCTTCACAGGACACAATAATATTGTTTCTTCCTCTGGCCCATATTATACTCATATATACTTCTTCATATCTATAGTCTCCTTCAGTCTCAACCCTCACCCATCCGCAGCAAGACAGTGACTGAGCTTAAATTTCAGTAGCCAGTAGAAAGAACAACTGCAATATCTTCAGAAGAAACTTTAGCAGAGCTGGAGACTATATTTTTTCTGTGGAAGATGCAGAGTTTTGAGGCTTTTTACTGCAAATAGAGACAATTGCATTTATGCTCTGCCTTCTCTGACTCCTCATATGGTCAGTTGTACGGGGCCCATGACATTCAACATAATTATTTGCAACTGAATCAGTTCAAGCATTTAGATGATAAAGACCATGTAGTCTAAGCCTCACCCTGGCAGCCAAAGAGCTACTTCAGTGTGATGTTTCACCAAGGTTGTTCTGCAGCACAACTAATTAGGCTAAATAGAACATAACACTAGAGTATGAAGACTTTTTCAGGGACGGTTTAGATATTTCTCCGTGGCACTGAGCAACACTCTGCAGACCTGGGCTAGTGTGCAAGACAAAACTTACTTCTTTACACGACATGTTTGTTAGAAAGAAGCAGACTATTCTTACAAAATAATTTGCCCGAGAATAAGGAAAACATATATCACCAAAATATTAGGGCTTTTTGCCCAACCGAACTATCTTAGCTTTGTTGCTTTACAAACGTATATATGCTTAGGTACTCCTTAGAGCATCCAAGACTTTTCCATCAATGCTTATAAATCATCCACCTGCATGATAATTCACATGTAAACTGCACAGGTAGAACTGACTCCTCAGCATAGCTTTCGGTATGACTGGGGCAGAGGAAAACAAGAAGAGATTCACAAGGAAAGAAGAAATGAAGCGGGCAGCTGGGATCACTTTCTAGTGGCATTTTGTAGGGCTTAGATGCAAAGAAATTGGCAGCAGTTTGAAAGCTGGCCACTCACAAGAACCATTGTATTTGACCAAAATTTCAGGTTTGATTTAGACAAAGGATTGAAATTGAGACTATGACTTGTATGACCATGCTATTGCTAAAGTAGCACACTATGATCGATTTTCTCACAAAAGCTAGTATCCACACAACACCACAAATAAATATGTCTGGGATCAGTCACTGTTATAATCTTGCAATAAAAATAATAAATAAATAATATTAAAATTATTTATAAGAAATATAAATAATTCATAAATAAAATGCTAAGTACTACTAGTGTGGACAGGACATAGGAGATGTGATTCCTTAATAAATTAGGAAAGAGAAGGGTCATAGATAAATAGGAGGGGGTTGGAATACTTCACCTAAAAGATCTGAAAATCAGGTTACTTGAATAACTGCAGACACACAATGGATCTGAAAGGAGAAAGATAATGAAACAGAAGGACCAAAATGGAGAATTGGAAGCTGCTTGAAACACATGAGAGTTCTGAGGACGTGCTAGCTCATTAGCCTTATTATCAGCGAGGAAAGGCTAGGCGTAATGGAAACAGCTGACAGATACTGCAGCCATCTGGATTTACTGGGGAAATGAAAGAGGAACTCTAAAAACCCACTGAGTAAGCATTAAGTTCAAAGCATAATTGGCAACAGAGAAAGAAAGAGATGACAACTTGCAAGCAAGAGGCTGAGTCTTCTATTCCCCTCATTTTAAGTCCCTGATGAGATAAAGTAACAGCAATACCACTTCTTCTCTCAGACTAGCTATAATCTCACCTTCGCAAAGAAAGTGCCATTCACTGACTACTGGTTTTGTGTGCTAGTGCCACTTTCACTGTCTGAAAGCATTGTAGCTAGTTTGAAAAAACAGCCCAAAATTCTGACTGTTCCTTTTCACTATGAAACTAGTTACCCTAAAGTTTCATGAACTTTTTGTATTTGCTTTCACTGGACACTTCAGCTTTCAAAATGTACTTGAACAAATCTATGAAGAAACAAAATTTTAAACTTTCCACTACTGAGTCCTTGGCACTATACTCGCACATTTTAGATGAGGTAGTGCATTGCTTATGAGAGCAGAGCAACAGCATCTTTCAGACACTGCAGAGGGAGGTCCTTACAAAACTTTCTATAAACAGGACTACACATAACATTTCGGTCTTAGAACTGGAATTTTCTTGATAAAAAAGTAGGAACGTGTTCTTTTGTGCCATAAAGCTAATCAATCAGGATGATGCCCAATACTGAAGTGGAAATAGGTTCATCAAGGAAGCATCTTTTGCCCAGGTATTTCTCAGGGCAGAGTGGCAATTATAGTAAACAATCAAATAGAATTGAAAGAATCCATTTAACAGCAGTATCTGAACGGACACTTGGGAAAAGAAGACACAGGTTGCAATAATGGAAGATAAAATAACAAAAATGGGAATGAAAGAGCGCAAGGAATACAAACTGCTCTAAAGAGCTCTCAATCTTCTATCCAATATTTACTTATTGAACAGGTTTGGTAAACAAAGGTCCAACAAAGGACTGCAGAAACCAGGACTGCTAATTTACTTATAGGACAGGGCGTGAATAAGCATAAGCCTGGACATTTCTAAACCCCAAAGCAGTCATCACAACTTTCATATTGATTCAGTTCCTGCCTTCTTACTAAACCCTATTCTGTAACGGGGAGAGAGGAAGAAGAGCAAAAAGTGAATGTGTAATTTTTGTGGAAAGTGCAAGAGGGTATTAGGCATGAACCAATACCATCTACTCAGCAGCAGAACTATACTATATTTGGTTTAGGAGTCTGACATTAGCTACTGCATACAACATTATTTGAGAGAAAAGAATTAAAATACAACTGGCCCAACCCTATATATACTGTTGTGGCTTCTGCTTTAATTTTAACATGTCAGTCTAACAAATTCAACAGGTAAATGTCTGCCTTACAAAGCTAATTTTTCCTTGCATATTTGTAGAACAGATTTTATAGAGAGCTTTCTCAGTTTACAGAATGAGGATAAATAACATTGAAATTTCATGTTAAATAAATACATTGGGAAAATGCAGCTACAAGGGACAAACATTTCATGCCATCTTTCTCCAGCGTTTACTAAGTAATCTTAATTTCTCTTTCCCCCATTGCCACTGTCATAAAATTAATCAATACAAGATTGGTACATATTACTCTTCTAAAACTATGACATAATAGCAGCATCTATAAATATTCCCTCTGGAATTCTGTCAGAAATAACTGGTGGCAAATATCTTGATTTTAGAAGACTCCTTTATATGCCACTTATGGTAATTTTTTCACTCTAATAAATCTATTCCTCAAGCGACAGCCAATTAATTCATCCTCCAAACACCCGAGGCAAAGAATCTTGCATTGCTGCCATCAAGACATTACGTGATTTCCTGCTAGTGCATGTGGTACTTATTCTACACCGCCTAAAATCACAGGGGAGAATTCATTTACACGTAGGAAAATGCAGCAAACTATCTTAGCCCTTGGTAGATTTACAGAGCTTTTCCATGTAAAAGTCTAGAGTTACTTTTCATTTCATCTGTAGGCCTTTGGAAGTGGTACTGTTAGAAAAGAACCAGCCACATATATAGACAAATATCTACAAGGGCCCTCTGAGACTACAGCCCTCTTGAGGCAAAGCCTCAAAAGAGGGGCTAATCTCTCAAGGTCATGGTCACATCTCAGTTAAAGGCATTACTGCTTATTACAGGAACAGATAACTTCACCTGTCCCAATAGGATGATAATATTTGCTTCTGTAGGTCCTATATAGGCTGACAAACATTACATATACACAGGAAGTAAAAATATAATTTGACTTGGAAATACACACTGCTGCATGCACGCACCATGGCTAAACCCCTCCACAAAACATAAATACCAGCTTTTCTCACATCAGCTTGCAACAGAGAAATGCATTTCTTATATAAATATTATAGCAAGCAGATGACACAATGTCAAATTTCCTTTATACACATCACAGCATGGTTTCTATACCTCCCTCTCTCTTCCCACGGCTGGCACCTGGGCAGAAATGCCTGCAACTGAGAGTGTAGGAGAAACAGGAAGAGAAAAAACTATAAAAAGATTCAAAAAAAAAGGAAGCGTTTTTCTTTTCTGGATGGGGAGGATGAGTATTCTTAATTGGGAGAGATAAAATTTACTGAATTCATTTCTTTCACTTCCCCCTTCTCTCTATGCTCAGTGCTTTGCACTTGCTCAGGCTGCAGCCAATGCACAGTATAGAACATCAACTACTGTATCCTCCTGGTAAGGATTTTCTATTTCAGTAATTATTCACCAAGTCACAGCAGAGCAAATTTAAATCACAGATCTGTATCCCTCAAAATCTCCATTATGTTCTCAAGTAAGCACAGATATGGGCCAAAATTGTGGTCCTTGTTACTTGGGCAAAACCCTCATCCACTGGCCCTTCTTCCTCATAAATGCTTTAGCATCTGGCTTTTTATGTAAAACAAACTAGAAGAGTGGACACTGGCTTGCACCCTGATGTAATTATTTACTCTGTGAAAAGTGCTATAAATTAGCATTCACCATTCATATCATCAATATCACACCAACGTTTCTGCTAGGTATAAGCGAAGCATTTGACTCGAAAAGGTTGTGAGGCAGACAACGAACAAAGCTCTCAGCTCAGTAAGGGCACACGTTCTCGGGCATGATGAAGCAGTACATTACTCAAGGAAGGGTTTCTATTTTACCACAGCACATCACATTGCTGTATTAGTATTTTGGACATTTATTCTTTTCTATTTGATTTAGGCTTCTTCTCTTAAGCTATGAGTCGAGCTCCTAAGTCACATTAAAATTCAATTTCACAAAAAGGAAGTATGGAACAGAGGAAAGCACAACCTTTCTAATTTTTTTCTTTAGAAGCAGCATGTTCTTCATTCCTCTTTTTGCTCCCCTTCATACCACACAACTGTGCCCAGAGAGCACAATTTTCTCTCCAGTTCCCACTCCTCTCCATGCTATTGCTGCAGCCTTATGGGAAATGTCATCTGATTCTCTCCAGCTGAACAGGATTAGAAAAAGCAGCCTGGTGCTGCATCTGCTTGGTAAGGAGAATAAACAGATGGTACAAGTGTTTAATTGAAAATGCACTCCACTACAGTGAAACAGGAAAGAAATGTTACACATAAGAGCATAGACTTTGAAAACCTACATTCATGGGAGAGGAAGGCAGATTTCGGACCAAATTTCTCCTGTTTTCCCGGTTGGTATTCATTTACCTACAAAAAACAAGTTCCAGTCTTTGCACACAGGAAATGTATTAGTTTGTATGTACATGATTAGACTAGTTTATTTATCAGTACAATGATTAAACTACTGTATTGAATATGGCATAGGAACTAGGCTTCTGTCTAAAACTTCTGTCTAAACCATTCCTTTTCTTAGATGCCAACATCAAAACCTTCCTACAGTTCTGAAAGACTTTTTCTGTTTCAATTCTCAGTTTTCACACAGGACTGAAAGCAAAGAAAAAACAAGCAAGAAACACACTTTTGGCTATTCCTAGGTTGGATATACCATGGAGAAGTGAAGCTCAGATTATTTCTCAAGTCTTGTGTGTTTGAGTAACCATATTTTAAGTTCTGTCCTAAAAATAGATACACCTAGACTAATTTATACTGTGTGATTAAAACACTTCAGACAAAAGGAAACCATATCCTTAATATTTGATGGAGGAAGGAAATACAATTTTCTTTAGCATTTACTTGAATTTTAATAAGGAACTGTCTGATCCTAATGTCATTTATTCAGATTTTATACAGCTACGCTTTCCATTATTCTTGTTCATCTGCTTCTATGCACATTTGTGCAGGTAATGCAAATGAGCAGTAAAGATTCCATGTCCTAGAAACAGGGAAAAAACAAAACCAAACACAAAAACATCCAAACCCCACAGATTTCTCCCTCCCATGGTCATGCACATGCAAATGAGTTAGTCACTAATAGGAATCTAAGCCAAAAGACAGTTTTATCGCAACACTAACAGACAAATTGGTCATCATATCAGTCAGTTTGGAAATTAAAAGAAAGACTGAACAGCCTGTGTGTTTTTAACACAAGCAAGAAATTCAATTTAAATTGCAATTTAATACAATTTTGAAGGTGTTGATCTGTGGTATTAGGGGACTGGTCCCCTTCAGTCCTTTGGTGCAGAGCCACAAAGACAAAGTATCGGGTCAAACTCCATGGGCATTTACGTAAATTCTAAGAAACAAACTTGCTCAGAGAGTGGTAATGTGAGCATTTCTCTAAACAGTATTTGACACATTATACAGCCTTGAAAGAACTAGAATGTTAAAACCAATATCCTCATTCCAACCATCAAGTGCCTTATTAATAAGGTAGGGCTTCTTCTCCAATTATTTCATTTTTACAAGCTCTAAGGTGCTGATGGAAGAAAGGCTTCTTCAAAGACATCAGTAGCAAGAGGAAGACTAGGGAAAATGTGGGCTCTTTGCTGAATGGGGTGGGTGCCCTGGTGACGAAGGATGCAGAGAAGGCAGAGTTACTGAATGCCGCCTTTGCTTCAGTCCTTACTGCTCAGGCCAGCCCTCAGGAACCCCAGACCCTAGAGACCACAGAGAAAGTCCGGAGAAAGAAAGACTTTCCCTTGGTGGAGGAGGATCGGGTTAGAGATCATTTAAGCAAACTTGACACCCACAAATCCATGGGCCCCGATGGGATGCACCCACGAGTGCTGAGGGAGCTGGCGGACATCATTGCTAGGCCACTCTCCATCATCTTTGAAAGGTCATGGAGGACAGGAGAGGTGCCTGAGGACTGGAAGAAAGCCAATGTCACCCCAGTCTTCAAAAAGGGCAAGAAGGAGGACCCAGGGAACTACAGGCCAGTCAGCCTCACCTCAATCCCTGGAAAGGTGATGGAGCAGCTCATCCTGGAGGCCATCTCCAAGCATGTGGAGGACAAGAAGGTGATCAGGAGTAGTCAGCATGGCTTCACCAAGGGGAAATCATGCTTAACCAATCTGATTGATAGCCTTCTGTGATGGAATGACTCCCTGGGTAGATGAGGGGAGAGCAGTGGATGTTGTCTACCTTGACTTCAGCAAGGCTTTTGACACTGTCTCCCATAGCATCCTCATAGACAAGCTCAGGAAGTGCGGGCTAGATGAGTGGACAGTGAGGTGGATTGAGAACTGGCTGAATGGCAGAGCTCAGAGGGTTGTGATCAGCGGCACAGAGTCTAGTTGGAGGCCTGTAGCTAGCGGTGTCCCCCAGGGGTCAGTACTGGGTCCAGTCTTGTTCAGCTTCTTCATCAATGACCTGGATGAAGGAACAGAGCGCACCCTCAGCATGTTTGCTGACAATACAAAACTGGGAGGAGTGGCAGATACGCCAGAAGGCTGTGCTGCCATTCAGAGAGACCTGGACAGGCTGGAGAGGTGGACAGAGAGGAACCTCATGAAGTTCAACAAAGGCAAGTGCAGGGTCCTGCACCTAGGGAGGAATAACCCCAGTCACCAGGTGTTACAGGCTGGTGGTTGACCTGCTGGAAAGCAGCTCTGCGGAGAAGGACCTGGGAGTGCTGGTGGACACCAAGTTAAGCATGAGGCAGCAGTGTGCCCTTGTGGCCAAGAAGGCCAATGGTATCCTGGGCTGCATCAGGAAGAATGTTGCCAGCAGGTCAAGGGAGGTGATTCTCCCCCTCTACTCAGCCCTCGTGAGGCCACATCTGGAGTACTGCGTCCAGTTCTGGGCTCCCCAGTACAAGAGGGATGTGGCACTACTGGAGCAAGTCCAGCGAAGGGCTACAAAGATGATGAGGGGACTGGAGCATCTCTCTTATGAGGAAAGGCTGAGAGAGCTGGGCCTGTTTAGCCTGGAGAAGAGAAGGCTGAGAGGAGATCTTATTAACGTGTACAAGTATCTTAAGGGAGGGTGTCGAGAGGATGGAGCCAGACTCTTTTCAGTGGTGCCCAGCGAGAGGACGTGAGGCAACGGGCACAAACTGAAACACAGACAGTTCCATCTGAACATGAGGAAAAACTTTTTCACTGTGAGGGTGACCGAGCGCTGGAACAGGTTGCCCGGAGAGGTTGTGGAGTCTCCTTCTCTGGAGATATTCAAAAGCCGCCTGGACGCGATCCTGTGCAACGTGCTCTAGGTGACCCTGCTTGAGCAGGGGGGGTGGACGAGACAGTCTCCAGAGGTCCCTTCCAACCTCAACCATTCTGTGATTCTATAATGTCTGTTGCTTGGTAGAGGCTTGGAAGGTTGTTTTCTTTAGATAAGCCTAAGCAGACAAAATTCTCTCTCTAACACTGTTTTATGTTATTATTCTCTAGCATTAATAGATAGCATGTAGGACAAACCAAAACGAATAAAGTCTCAGCTAAGGCTGTAATAATGAGGCAAACCAAAAAGAAATACACAAGGCTCCATCTGCCAGCTATTATAAGATTGGCCATCCCTATATGCACAGTTCAGCAAGTAACATGCAATTCTGGGCTGACATTCCTAAAACCACTAATTTTTGGGAAAAAAAACAAACAAAACAAAAGTCTTCTATAACACTTACTTAGAAACACATGGCACATATTTGTAATCTGCGTGCGTTTAAAATGCTTTGTCATGTTGAGACAGTGGCTCATTATGAAACTGGTAACTCATATGTATAGTCATTTCATTTCACTTAAGTTACAAGACACTTGATACAGAAATTGCATTACGATTTCTGAACCCAATATTTAAAAGATACAACCTGTGGCCCAGAATACCTGACTGAATAACAGAATAAACTGTAGTGTAGTCATTACACAGAGAAAGAAGCTGAATTTTGTCCAAGTACATTTTAAAGGATGCTACGAATATTTTTTCATTGTTCCAAAATATAAACAATATACAAAGAAGTCTTTATTTATATTATTAAAAATATGGAATATTCTCTTTATCGCTTTTTCATTTCGTTGCAATTACTGCTTGGAACACTACTGGGAGAACACAGGTGTGTTGAATTATCACAGATACTGTTTAGTAATTGTCATCTAAGAAATTGTATACCACTCACTAAGGAGCCAAACACTGAATAGCTCACACTGAATATCATTTAGCCATTCTGGGAAGCCTGTAGTTTCCTGTGAATATAGTAAAGTATTTTTTCTTCCTTAATATTAAAATTTAAATTGCCCCCAGAATCAGAAGAACCAATTCTTATAAAGACAACATTCAAAAGCATGCAGATTTTAGACTGCAGTGATGTGAAAATGAGGTTAGAAATAGAGGTATGATTTCTAAGGATTAAGAGCAGTATTGATTATAGCTGAGCAAATAACAAGAAAATTCTCTTAAAAGGAACTTAACAGATGTAAAAATGTTTAGCAACATTGATTGCTGAAATCACAGGACTACATTCAGATACTTGTGCCATTACTAAGTCTGGTCTACAGACTATAACCACAACAGCACTGATGTGTTCAACAGATCAATAAATAAAGTGCATGGATGGTTTGTCTAGCAGAGCTCCAAATCAGAAGACAAACCCTGAACAGCTTATTAGAGCAAGTAAAACACGGGAAAAGAACGCTGCAAAAAGGGAGGGCTGTTATGAGTAAGTTAAGACAAATCCCCATTTAACAGACAAAGAAGATCCTTCTGTCATAAGTATATCTACAAATTATTTTTTGCAGCTGGCTGTGTTAAGGAAGAAATGTGAAACTATATAGAAAATGAAGCATAAGTTTTAGAATTTTAATGGCTTTTCAACTTCCAAATTACAGAGGATGAAGGAATGTAGTCATACAAATCATTTTAAGAGTTTCTGAGAGTGTATTTTCTCCCTCTGTCAATTTTGCCAAATATGCCAGAGGGCTCACCCTAGTACCCTTCCCATGAATGTGTTGTGCTGCAAAGCCAAAGCAATGAAAGGGTTAATTGTATTTCAGTTCATTGCCTACCAGGGAGGAGATAAAAATGGAAATTTTCTAAATGTAATTCTTCTGCTCTCTCTACTGAGACTATGTACTGTATGTTGAGGACATCCAAGGACAGATATGATTGCTTCATTGAAGCAGAGTTTTCTAGCTATAACCCTCAACCAAAAATATTTCATTAAAGAATTCCCCACTTATTGTGCATCTTTATTCCTGTCAATGCACTCCCAGGGATGAAAGATGACAGTCATTCAGAGTGATATTGAGTCCAATGACTTCCTAAATTGGTGATGAGACACTGTGAGGTTATGGTGGAGAATTCAACAGTTTCGTCATAACGTTCCTACTGCACAGAAATGTCAGATCAGGCGTTATAGTGCAGGAAAACCTGTTCTGTCAGGCTAGTTTTATGGCCAATACCTTTCTTTCCTTTAACAATTTGCTGCTAGAATGCCGCAAAAATAGATACAGTCACCCAGAGTCTGCTCACACAAACTCTAAGAAAGTCAATAACATTTTCATAAGCATATCAAGAGAAGAATGGAGATTACAACAGCAGCCAGGAAAAAGTCGACCTTTATGTAGAGATAACACACAACAGAAACTGAGATATTACCATTAAAGCCTGATTATAATGCAGTTTACTACTAACTCTACTCTATAACTTCTGTGGGGGGAGTGCATTGGTATTGATTCCTCCAGTACTGAGGATACTATCAAATTTTAATACAGAACAAGGATAACCACAAAAGTCCTCCTGGCCCCTAGTCAATTGTTGATTTATCTGAGTCCTGATTAACTCCCTGCTTTAAAAAACATGGACAAGCACCTTCCTTTTTTAAGTAAAAAGAAGAATATATAAAATCTTTTGTAACACTCCGTGGTAACTGTGGGAAAACATTAACTGTTGTTTTTCACAAGTCCCCAAATGTAGTGTTTGAGTGTTAGGAGTTTATTAATGAGTTTAATTATTGTGCTACACATCTGGCTTTCATTCTGATAAAACCGCACTCTTTATTCAACATTCTTCAACAAAATACTCAGGTGCTATTTTCCTGTGCAGCAAATATGGCGAATAAGATGATCATTTGCAGCATATGTAGGAAAGAAAAGATAATACCCCAAGAAGACTAATACAAAAAGAAGATTGCTGTATGATTTCTTGAGGTGCTTTTTATGATGAAGCATTTTCAGTGAATCGTCAGAAAATATAAATAATCTCATGGCCAGAGCCCAGAAATATCTATAGAGATGTAGAAAAACACAGGTAAACATAATTTGCATAATAGCCTCTCTTTCAAGTTTTCAGAACCTTTAGAAATTTTGGTAGTTTAATCCAAAACCTTGTTTCACATCCCAGATGCAAGAGATTTAAAGCAGAAAACAGACTGCATACCTAACACATTAGCCCTTCCCCGTCCCCCCCCCCCCCCCGCCCCCCAATGGCACTACAATGTCACTGAATGCCTGCACCGACTTAGGAGAAAACAAGCCAAGAGGTCATGATATTTAGCTTCCAAGCTAATAAAAGGAAATGACTTCTCCTCACACAGGTATAGTAGCTGCTCAGTCTTAGAGACTGCAAATGGGAATCTTCTCCATTAAAACCATCCAAGCAGGGCTCCATTTATGGAGGTGGTTTTCTGCTAACGTCCACCTCGCTTCTTAAGACTATTAAACAGCTGTCTTATAACTGCTATTCATAGCTACTTCTACCAAAGGATGCTCGCTTTGACTAATAGTAACAAAGAAGTTAATCCTCACAGTGAAAAACTGACCTGTCAATTAGCCAATTAGGTTGGGCGTATTTCTGGGTTTACCAGAGAAGAGGGGTTTTTTTTATTTCAAGCAAAAATAGCGATTCCAAGCAATATTTTATATTGGTGAGCTGGCCTTGTGCTTTTAACTGCCTTTAACTGCCTGCTATTTCTGCAGAATCATTCTTATTGTTTCTTAGAGAGAATTATTCCTGTCTGACATCACTATTGTTCTTTGTTCTATTCCCAGCTCTAATGTACGGCTGTCCTTTCAGAGTGACCTAGCTCTGTCATCTTGGAGATTATAATTTTCCCCTTGACTCAACTAAATATGAAAATGTAGTGGAAATTTACTGCAAATGACATCAGCAGGCACACATGCAGAAACAATCCATCCCAAGATTCCTCCTACTATTTAGAATTTATTGGGGTTTTAAAATCTCAGAATTTCTATTAATGCTTCACTATCATGCTTAACATGATCAGTAATAGGTTTAGTCTAAGAGAAAAAAAAGCTAGAACCCCATAAGACAAGGCTATCATCCCTGACATTTTATAGTGAATTCATATTTAATATAGGCAAGTGAGCAAATGAAACCCAGGACTGCATTACAGGTTTTTCATTTCACACAGTAACTGATGTGGATGCCTTTACCAGAAAAAAAGGAGAAACAGCTTTTTACAGCAGTTTTAATCATATTCTGCTGATTGTGAGCCACCTGCATTTGCAGTTGGAGTTTGCAGAGGCTGTTCTGCACTGAAGTCCTGAATAGGTCAGAAGTTGCTGAATATATTTATACTGTTAGCTCTTTCACCTTGCAGCCTTTGTAGAAGAAGTGATTTGGAAGTGTTCACAGGAGCTCCTTATTAAAAGTCTTCTGCCAGACACAGTAGAGCTGGGATCTTTCTATTTCCAGTGAACTTATATTTGTCCTCTCACATCATCCTTTCTAGAGGTGACTTATCCAGGGGCTCAGGAAAACACATACATTTCAGAGCAGCAAGTCTTCTGCTACAAGACTATGCCAAACATGAATTTCAGTTTCTCACCCAAAATTACCTTCGGTTATTCTGCAAGATTTGGTATTACCCAACCAACTGGAGCTTCTTAAAATGACTCAAAAGAAAATCTACATACCTGCCGGTATACTGCAGATTGTAATACTTCTAGTTTACTCAAGTTTTCAGCAACAGGCACTTTCCTTCTGTTACACAACAAGTGTAATAACAAACCAGGATTTAAAGTTCACTCACTACCATGTGGAGAAAAACATGATTCAGCATTGTGACTCCTTATAGCCTCTAAAAGATTATCTTTGAAAATTTTCTTAAGTCCAGCTGTGATCCATGAACAGATGAAGTCAACAGGATTTAACTCACTCATTTGGAGTTACACACATGCCTTCATACTTAACTAAATCACAGCCAAAATGTAGAGCATTTGAGCAAACGACTGAATATTCCAGGATGGGATGATATCAATCTCTGCATTAGTTAAAAACTCCAAATAAATGCAACATTCCATCTGGGCAAATATATGTAATTTTGCTAGACAGAGATTTTTCTTTTCCCCCTTGTGGATCTCTGGGTCATGCAGGTGACTGAAGAGAAGGTTTCCATCAGGTATCTAGAAAGAAATGATGCTTTTCTAGACATTAGAGCACAAAATCCATTTGTTTACAGATGTTTATCACCTCATCATCTGAGAACACAGCATTTAACACAGTCAGTTTTTTCTGCTCATGATATGTTATTAGCCCATTTGGTCTGCAAACTGGATGCAGCCTTCACAGTTGAGGGGAAGAGTGAAACATAAGGACTTCAAAGAGCGCATCAGAGAACTCAGAAAGTTCAAAACTCACATGTCCAAACACACCAAACAGTTAATAGGAAATTAATTTATAAACTGAATATATTGAACTAGATCACCTCTCTGAAATGCCTGTACACCAATGCACGCAGCTTGGGGAACAAACAGGAAGAACTAGAGATCTGTGTGCGGTCGCAGGGCCATGATCTCATTGCCATTACAGAGACATGGTGGGATAGCTCGCATGACTGGAGTGCTGTCATGGATGGCCACGTGATTCTTAAGAAAGACAGGCCAGGAAAGCGAGGTGGTGGAGTTGCTCTTTATGTGAGAGAGCAACTGGAATGTATTGAGCTGTGCCTAGGGGTGGATGAAGAGCAAGTCGAGAGCTTATGGGTAAGGATCAAAGGGCAGGCTAGCATGGGTGACACTGTTGTGGGTGTTTACTACAGGCCACCTGATCAGGAAGAGGAAGTCGATGAGGCCTTCTACAGACAGCTGGAAGTAGCCTCACAATCCCAGGCCCTGGTTCTCATGGGGGACTTCAACCACCCCGATATCTGCTGGAAAGACAACACAGCTAGGCACAAACAGTCCTGGAGGTTCCTGCAGAGCATTGGTGACAACTTCTTGACACAGGTGGTGGAGGAGCCAACAAGGAGAGGTGTGCTGCTGGACCTCGTACTAACAAACAAAGAAGGACTGGCGGAAGATGTGAAGGTCGGGGGCTGCCTTGGCTGCAGTGACCATGAGATGGTGGAGTTCAGGATCCTGCGAGGAGGCAGCAGGGCACCAAGTAGGATCGCAACCCTGGACTTCAGGAGAGCAAACTTTGGCCTCTTCAGGGACCTACTTGGAGGAATCCCATGGGTGAGGGCCCTAGAAGGAAGGGGCGTTCAAGAGAGCTGGTTAATATTCAAACATCACTTCCTCCAGGCTCAAGAGTGGTGCATCCCTATGAGTAGGAAGTCAAGCAAAGGAGGTAGGAGACCTGCATGGATGAGCAAGGAGCTCCTGGCAAAACTCAACCAGAAGAAGGAAGTCTACAGAAAGTGGAAAGGGGGACAGGCCACTTGGGAGGAATATAGAAGTAGAGGAATAAGGAATAAGCATGTCAGAGTATGCAGGGATGCGACGAGGAAGGCTAAGGCCCGTTTGGAATTAAATCTGGCAAGAGATGTCAAGGACAACAAGAAGGGCTTCTTCAAAGACATCAGTAGCAAGAGGAAGACTAGGGAAAATGTGGGCTCTTTGCTGAATGGGGTGGGTGCCCTGGTGACGAAGGATGCAGAGAAGGCAGAGTTACTGAATGCCGCCTTTGCTTCAGTCCTTACTGCTCAGGCCAGCCCTCAGGAACCCCAGACCCTAGAGACCACAGAGAAAGTCCGGAGAAAGAAAGACTTTCCCTTGGTGGAGGAGGATCGGGTTAGAGATCATTTAAGCAAACTTGACACCCACAAATCCATGGGCCCCGATGGGATGCACCCACGAGTGCTGAGGGAGCTGGCGGACATCATTGCTAGGCCACTCTCCATCATCTTTGAAAGGTCATGGAGGACAGGAGAGGTGCCTGAGGACTGGAAGAAAGCCAGTGTCACCCCAGTCTTCAAAAAGGGCAAGAAGGAGGACCCAGGGAACTACAGGCCAGTCAGCCTCACCTCAATCCCTGGAAAGGTGATGGAGCAGCTCATCCTGGAGGCCATCTCCAAGCATGTGGAGGACAAGAAGGTGATCAGGAGTAGTCAGCATGGCTTCACCAAGGGGAAATCATGCTTAACCAATCTGATTGATAGCCTTCTGTGATGGAATGACTCCCTGGGTAGATGAGGGGAGAGCAGTGGATGTTGTCTACCTTGACTTCAGCAAGGCTTTTGACACTGTCTCCCATAACATCCTCATAGACAAGCTCAGGAAGTGCGGGCTAGATGAGTGGACAGTGAGGTGGATTGAGAACTGGCTGAATGGCAGAGCTCAGAGGGTTGTGATCAGCGGCACAGAGTCTAGTTGGAGGCCTGTAGCCAGCGGTGTCCCCCAGGGGTCAGTACTGGGTCCAGTCTTGTTCAGCTTCTTCATCAATGACCTGGATGAAGGCACAGAGCGCACCCTCAGCAAGTTTGCCGACGATACAAAACTGGGAGGAGTGGCCAACACACCAGAGGGCTGTGCTGCCATTCAGAGGGACCTGGACAGGCTGGAGAGGTGGGCGGAGAGGAACCTCCTGAAGTTCAACAAAGGCAAGTGCAGGGTCCTGCACCTGGGGAGGAATAACCCCATGCACCAGGACAGGTTGGAGGCTGACCTGCTGGAAAGCAGCTCTGCGGAGAAGGACCTGGGAGTGCTGGTGGACACCAAGTTAAGCATGAGGCAGCAGTGTGCCCTTGTGGCCAAGAAGGCCAATGGTATCCTGGGCTGCATCAGGAAGAATGTTGCCAGCAGGTCAAGGGAGGTGATTCTCCCCCTCTACTCAGCCCTCGTGAGGCCACATCTGGAGTACTGCGTCCAGTTCTGGGCTCCCCAGTACAAGAGGGATGTGGCACTACTGGAGCAAGTCCAGCGAAGGGCCACAAAGATGATTAGGGGACTGGAGCATCTCTCTTATGAGGAAAGGCTGAGAGAGCTGGGCCTGTTTAGCCTGGAGAAGAGAAGGCTGAGAGGAGATCTTATTAACGTGTACAAGTATCTTAAGGGAGGGTGTCGAGAGGATGGAGCCAGACTCTTTTCAGTGGTGCCCAGCGACAGGATGCGAGGCAACGGGCACAAACTGAAACACAGACAGTTCCATCTGAACATGAGGAAAAACTTTTTCACTGTGAGGGTGACAGAGCACTGGAACAGGTTGCTCGGAGAGGTTGTGGAGTCTCCTTCTCTGGAGATATTCAAAACCCGCCTGGACGCGATCCTGTGCAACGTGCTCTAGGTGACCCTGCTTGAGCAGGGGGGGTGGACGAGACAGTCTCCAGAGGTCCCTTCCAACCTCAACCATTCTGTGATTCTGTGAACCGAATTTCCAGCCTTTCTTGGGAATGCCACATTTCAACTTTGCCCATTTATTAAGAGATAAAACTACACTACGAGAACTGTAAATAAAAGGATACAAATATACATAACCTGTAAGCAAGATGAACTGAGAGATGCAAGAACTTCGATGTTGTTTAGAAGATATTTAAAGTTTTTATTTTTAGGAGAGATCACACAATTGTATCCTATAAGACACAGATGTTTCCTTCCAAAGCATGCTACCATTGAACCATCATAAAATAACAACCACAACTACAGCAAAGAACTGACATTTTAATTACTCCAGCTCTCATAGAATTTGCTCCTTCTATTCTAAACATTTTTCAAAGGTACTGAATTGCTTTATTAATACTTCTGTATACTTAATACACAAGAGGGCTAGTTTTGTTCATTTTAATTATCCATTAATACTCTTTGACTTGGAGGAAGCAGACAGCTAAAACTAAATAATAGGTGAAATAAAGTAAGACAATCAAGATACAATTGAAGAAATGAAACTGAAAATCACAGAACAGATTTTTCATTCCATATGGTGACCCTAGGTATTTGCTAGCACCATGAAATCATTGAATGCAGAAGAGCCTTTTAATTATCTCATGCTCCCCTCACAATTTTATGACTATCATATTAATGAAATGTTTTCAGTATTTGTCTATCCTCTTATTGTTTTGCACCACTGGGGTTTTCCAGGAAAGTCTTCAGGTTCTTGTCTGCAGGAACGTAAATGCTGTAAATTCTTATGCACCAATTTGTTCAGGATAAAAAGAACTATTGACTGAGATTTTTCATTTTCTTATAACTTACCAGAGGAGAGAAATGGGTTTAATATCAACAAATCGGGTTCTTTCATGACTTTATTTATTGCCCATAAATAGAGTAAACAACTAGAAATACATTTCAGCCATCCCTTGAGTAGACAAGTCATCAAATATGTGCTCTTTTAAAAGCAGCAGTTCTTGATACATTTAAAAAAAAGAACACGGGACAGTTTGTGCCTTTAACTAAAGTTTTACTGTTGTTTAACTGCTGAACAAGCTAACTCAAAATGAGCTGCAGTCTTCACCTTCACCCAAGTGAAAAAGAAATCCACCCAGTTTATTCCCGGGAACATAAGATCAAATTACATATTCTCATCATGCAGTTCCATAGAGACTGATTCTGCAGTTCTTTAGTTTCAGCTGAAGTGAAAACTCATCCTTTTTAAAGTTGCCAAGGTCAGCCACACAAGAAGAACAAGTTTAAATAAAATATAAATAAGTATATTATATACGTATGTACATATGTATGTATTGTAGCCTGCACTTTTGAATTAGCTATTTTTATTTTCATTCTGCTCTCTAGTTGCTTTGAACACCACAGAACTGCATTAGTCAACACTGAAAGAGCAATCCAGTGCTTTTGGGGCCCTTTCAACCACCGAGAGGCCTGTGGTAGGCAGCTGTACTTCCAAAAGGGAACTGCAGAAAGAAATCTGTCCTTGAGACAACCTGGCCTAATGCACTTGTTGAACTACCTTAGTGTGGTGTTCACCTGTCAGAAATCGGTACAATCGAGGACACCATCTTACCCTTGCTTGACTGTAAGACTATGGACACATACCCTTTTACTGCCACTAGTCCATCTTTGATTGCACATCCTGATCACCCACCAAAAGAGGCCATCCTTCAGAAATCCCATTTCCTGATCTGTTTCTGTCAAAATGAGCTGGAATAGTTTGCATATTGTAGATAGTACAGTTTTGGTAATTAGACTCAATTTAGCAACAGGGACAGAAAAAAAACACTGAGGCAGACTGGTGAACATGTTATTCTTCCACCATACCCAGAGTTCCCATTCCATCTCCACTTCAAGTCAACTTTACCTCACCAAAGTTACATCACAGGAGTAAAAATTATTTTTGGTAAGCTAGTCTTTAAAACACATATGCAGATCACTACAGAACACCAGAGAGCAATACCAAACACAAACCAGAAATTTTAAAGAACGCAGAAGAATCCGACAACAGGCAATAGCAGCAAAAGTTTAAAAATATATATTTATTTATTTATATTTGAAGTATCTTTAAAAACTGTGTTGCTAATTACTGAAAATCAGAAGGAGAGAAAATCGACAGTAAAGATGATTTGCTTGCTAAAGATCTAATACTGCAAAAAATTCTCACCTGAGCAGGTCTTATTTCTGCGGTAGCACCATTAATTTCATACATCCTAATTACACTAATTTTCATCTGAGCTGTAAACCCAGATATTGTATTACAAAGCTAATATACACATAAAAAATAAATGTTACAACACCTACTCTTGAATTTAGGTAATTTGGGAGCTGTGGATGCACTTCACCCTCATATACTAATTTTTGTAAATGTATGACTCTAAAAGCAGAACTTCCCTGTCACCTTCTGCTCCAAGCAAGAGGTAGAGCATGATCATGCAATGAAAGAAAACAATTCTAACATCCACTGAGTAACAAGAAGGTTACCATACTGCTGCCCAGCGGATGTAACAGTGTGTGTCCTGGAATGAACTTAAACCTTCATTCTACCTTTCTTTCCTCTCATGTTGAGTGTGGACATAGAGGTTCAGAATCTAGTAAACTTTCACAGAAAGCTATCAGGGAGGTTCATGTGCATGAAACAACTAGGCAGAGTCAGACCCCTCAGCTTAGAAACAAGAGAACTGAGAAGGGATGGGATACAGGTCTATGAAAACATTAGTGGCATGAAGACGATGGACATAAATTGCTCTTTCACCATCTTGACCAGCACAAGAACTGAGAAGCATCAAATAAAGATTCCAGGTTCAAAAATAAATAAAAGGAATTGTCCCTCTATTCAATGCGTATTTAACTCTTTGCCATCTGTTTACCGCATATAATAGAAATATATTTGGGTTTTAAGGAAGCTGATCAAGTCCATGGGGAACTGTATTAAAAGCATTTAAAAAACCTACATATACAAAATCCTCTATCTGAGAAAGTCTCTGAGTTGTGAAGTGTAGTAGGCTGGAAGAAAACCAGGGTCATGAGATTTATCATAAATGCTTATCCTGCTCTTGTACTCTTCCTGAGGCACCGATTTCAGTACCTATTGGACACCTGACTACATGGACCTTTTGCCTCACCCACTACAGCCATTCTTATTTTCTTATGTATGTAGCAGCCTGCAGAAGTGGCTACATCTACTGCATAGCTGGCAGAGTGCTTATGCCACTGCTTCCCACAGAAGGCATACAGGATAAACACAATCTGGCCCTAATCATACTAATTGTAGTATCATTACTGATAGAATTGGGGGGTGCACCTTCATTCAATGTCACTAAATTGATCTGAATTTGACTTGATCTCATTTAATGAGAGTTCCTATTAAATGAGGTGCTGATGTGTGTCACTATGCAAGTTATTTAATGGTTTTCCCTGCTATTTAATGAGCATTTCTACTAATTGATGCTCTGATACACTGTATCATATATTTTCATCCTCTTCTTTTTAATAACACTGGGTTTAGTATCTCCTTAAAAGACAAAGTTGTTGTCCATAATAATATAAGAATACATTAATTAAAATTTAGATGAAAGAAAGGTGTTTAAAACCTGTCTGGGGAATTTTTGCAACAAAAAAGATTCTCTCTCTCCTGTCATATTTTATTTTGAATAGCAGTGTCGTAAGTTGAACAAGATGTCTTAGCAATTATGTCTGCAGTAAACCAAAAAACCCTCTGCTAACAAAGGAGAGAGCAGTCAGGCTTGAAGGGAACCACAGCATCGGAAATTGCTCATACCCTACTATTGGTATACTGTTTCCTTCGCAGTGCCTCTCCCCAAAGTATATGGGTCAAATTTATAGATTTATAGACTACAGGAATTGTATGTCACTACAAAAAAAGAAAAGTGTGTTTATATAGAACATCCTAGTTATAGTCCTTGTACTCAAAGGAGCTCAGAAGAGTTTTAGCCCTTTCATTTGATCATGACCAGAAATATCACCTCTAGTTAAATTCAATTTTCCAGCCACTTCAAACCGTTCCAAGATAAGACTCCTACTCCTGAGCGATTTGACCTACGAAGTTCCCTTTACAAAGGCACGGTATTAAACAGCTTCACCTTTGTGGACCAGAACATTTGACTGTATCTGACTGGGATTTAATGCATCCTAAGAACGTACACTCTCACAGTAAGATGATCATAGCCACACACTTGCTGATCCTCCAAACATGCTCTCAAGTAGAGAAATAAACAGCCATCTACAGCCCAGTGGTTGGCCGGTGATTGAGCTATTAATCCCATGTTAAAGATGGAAAAGCCAAGACACTTGGAGGGGAAGCTATTTTTGTCCCAAATCACAGACAGTGACAAAACTGAGAATGGGTAATAGAAAGCATCATGGTGATCTTCAAGCCTGTCCTCTATTTCACAGACTCTATCACTTCTCTGCATTAATTCTTATTTGAACTAGAGTATTGTCAGAAAACAAATCCAATCCCAATCATTTCAGATTGCAATAACTGGGAGCCAAAATTACACTGGACCAGGATACTATTCTTCATACAGAATCTAACTTGGTTACTATAATGCTCAACCTATCAAAGTTAGTAGTATTTTTCATTTAAACATGCTCTGATGCCTAGCCCCCAGCTCCTCCTTGTGCACAAAAATAAAAATCTTAGAGATTTCACAGTGCACATGTCCCCCAAACAAGGTATCTAATGCAACTTTAATTAAAAGAAAAAAAACATATTTCTCTTCAATCATTGTAACTTTAAGATTGGGCAACTATTTCCATCGGTTCCCATTCAATCTAATAAATTCAGTGGAAGGAATTTTGCAGTCTGCAATGCAGGAACCAAACTCTTAGTGAAAGCACTGAAGCAAGGGAGATTGCTCACAGGAAGGGCATTAATCGCACAGAGAGTTCTGCAGCACTGAAGCAGTTTTGCGTTCAATTGTGCAAGGAGCCGGCTGCCTCTGAAGAGTTGCCCAGCTCATACTGCCGGGTGCTTCAGCCTTTCATGGGGCAGTGTAAAAGGGGTGTTTTCAGTGCAATGAATGAATACACAGCTGACCAGCAAAAAAGTTTAAGAGATGGAATTGGAGATCAAGTGAGGAGATGTCATGCTAGGTCCTGCTCTCTGTCACGCCATGTGACTTGGGGAAGCATTAACCTGTCAGTATCTAACTTTCCCTGTCTGAGCTCCTTTACTTTCCAGGTGTATCAGTTGGAATAATATGGACAGCAATATAGTAATGGGGATTGCTGCCAGCGGTGATTTGGAATTTGACCTATGATTAGAACCCATATTTTGTCAAAACCATTTTAATAATGTTCCATGCCAAAACTCAGGCCCCAGATTCTGAGATCTGGTGCATCAAAATCCACACACACATCCAAAGTTGGTAGTGTGGATTTCTGTCTACAAATAGCAATACATTTTATACTAATCTGAAGGCATGTTTTTCCTGTTTTATAATTCTTACGTCTGACACTATTAGTGTTACAAGTTTCTTGCTTAATTGAACCAGTTTGAAGTGTCTGGTTGTTCCATACCTGGGCACCTACCCAAAACTGTGCTCAACTACAGTGCTGCTCCATCCTAAACACCCAGTAAGTGACAGTAAAGTATCCGGTTGCCTATAGCTAGAACACTGAAGCAGAGCATATCAGACTCCAAAGGGAGCATTTCACTCCATTTTAGCAACTGAAAGGCATTAAATCATTTTGTATTCCAAATGTAGAGTTCCCCACCTCCCCTGTATTCCATATACAAAGAGCTGTCAGTATGAAAAATTTATCATAGATTTTGCTTACCTGACATTGCTAATGAAATATTGAATATTGAATATACTGTTTGGATTGTGGGCATTGCTGAACTGACTCCCAAACTTATACTTAAAGGTAAGCTTTTGAAAGACCTGAAAAGAAGGAGAAGAAATGTTCTATTTCCAGCTTTGAGGAGAATGACTGCAGAGATTTCCTTTTTTTTTTTTTTTTAATTTAACAGGAAAGAAATATCAAGGTCATATTTGAATACTTGTCTGAATCATCACTGAAGCTATTTGTGCAGAAATACTAACAAAAGCACCAAGGTTGTTCGCGGGATGTTTTTGTTAAGCTTTTTTTTTTACGGTCAAGGTTGATCTATTTAAGATTAGCTGGTACAATCTTTTATTTTCTGAACTGCTCTATCCTTTTTTTCAGTTTAATTCTATGCAGCTCAGTTCTTAACTTAAAAAATATTTACACCTCAAAAGCTCTGGTAACATAATTAAACTAGGATAGGAATATAGACATAAAGAAAAAAAATTACTCCTATTAGAGGGATAGGAAAAAGAAAGAAGAAATTGCAAACTAATTTCTTGTTTATTTTCATTAATGTCACAAAAAGGACTTAATCCAATTTCAAGTAATAAGTTTAAACAGTTTAGTCTTGGATCTGCTTCCTGGTTTGAACTCATGATGACCCTGAAATGACATTTTATGCTTTTTCTGGAGTGGATGCTGCAAGCCAGACATCTCCATTATCATGTCATGTAAAGAGTATCTCACTGGACTTACCCAGACAAGGCGGTTGTTTCAGAAAAAAGAGTAACCGGTGATTCATTGTGGACATTTTATAGTCCATCATGTGACTATGGGCATAAAGTAAGCCTGCATCCATAGAAGAAGGTGTCCCTGAAGAAACACAAATTAAAGATAAAAGTCCACCTTCAAAACCTCCTCCTTTATCTGTCTATTTTCATCTTGGCTAACAGATAGCCAAGAAAATTCAGTGTGCTTAAATTCCCCCAGCTTATTTCTCTGAAACCCACATCACAGGAAATACCTGCGGTAATAAAAACTGATTTGTGCTAAAATTCCCTTTTGGCCTGATGTTCCACATTGTGCGAGACAAGATGGACCCCTGCAGAGACTTGACAGAGTGCTCTGATTTGGCCGCATTACCCCCTCCAGCAAGTGAACTGTCAAAGTAGGGCAGCAAAACTGAAGCATGTCTTTTATAAAACAAGTCTGACTTATCATTTATGTTTGCCCTTTCACACCCAAAGTGTTTTGTTCCCATAAATATAACCTGCATACAGATGACAGAAGCCCTGCATCCCCTGTGCTCTCAAACAGAGTAATTTGAGCCAGTGGCTAGAACTGATTTATGCTACAACTTGCTCTTGTAGTCTAATATTAGTAAGTAGATAACCAATACGCTCACTGGGGAGAACAAAAGAGGAATTTTGTAGCACGTATGAAAATGGGAAAGTACATAGGTTAAATATATGGATTTCTACAGCCCTTCATGTGAGAAACTCAAGTACATCGAAGAGAACTAGGTACTGTGTGTCTAAATGTCCGTTATCTCCAATTGCTAATCTAAATTTCTACAGGCTAAAGATACTTAATATAAAAAAAACTTAGTGTTAATCTTGTTGAACTAATTACTGAAATTACTTAGTAAAATGAGTGGAGTTTTTTACTGCTTTCCTTGTTAATAAATTCATTGTCTGAATGGATCACTACAGGTGACTTTCACATAATACAGGACATAGAATGCTATCCAGTAAAGTGGAGCAAATTATACTGGCACCTGTATTTGCTTTCCTGTGTCTGTGAAACACCGGGTGCCTTCTTCCATTCTCACTGCACACAAATTTCCATCAGTAGAAGCTGAAGTTATAACATGAGGTTCTTCTCACCTTATGACCTCTCTTTATCAATCAAAACCCAGTATCATTATTTGGCTTTCTTTGCCTCAAAAGAGGTTTGCTTCAGTAAAATTCAGTAACAATGGAGTAAAGCATTAAGATGCTGACTTTATATCTGGAATTCTGTAAGAGCAGGTTCATCAGAATAGGAATAACATTTTGGGCTAAATGTTCAACAAAACATTTTTAATTATTTTATTGTTATATAGAAAAAGAAAAAAATACATAACGTTTTGAACTTTTGAACAATTTGAAATGGTTAGCATAATACTTACTTGGAAACGCAGTTAGCCATTCCAGAATGCTGTAAAGTACATGTATCTTGAATATTCCAGCAACGTATATCTGATCTGCCTAGGTAATACATAGACTTCTAAGCTCATTTCTCCTGGGCAAAGGCTACAGTCTCTCTAGATTTCCCCTAAATAATAAGAAAAAGAATGATAAATGGCATTTAGTATATGAATACAGAGTTTCAAAAGTTAGCAAGTAGAGGCTGAATGTTCTTCAGAGAAATTTAAGTACTGGAGTTCCTATGAGCTGCTTAGGCACACTTAAGTTGGCTGTGATGTCAACAAGTCACTGCATCTGGTCTATAGTTGATTTACAGGATAAAGTATTGACATTTCTGCTCAGACATTTCTCTGCTCTTTCCCTGAGAGAAGCAAAAAGTGCTCAGCTTAAGTACAGTAAGGAAATTATCTATTCACTCTACAAATATACGTTTGGGGTTTTTTTCCAGACGTTCCTTAATCCTTTCTTAGCAGTAGTTGAAACTCTAGACAGAATGAAGGTGATTACCAGGCAGAAGTTTGGGGTGTGTAAAAGACTCTCTAGCATCCCCAGTTTGGTTTAGCAGGCAAATAATACTTATTCAAGAAATGAAATACTCAACAACCCTGGCTACTTATTTAAAGTTCACAGTACCCTTTCAATTTGAACAGGTACCTCTAGACTAAAACCCAAGTCCTTAGACATCAAAATCTCAGTGTCTCTTCTATTAAAAAGTTGACTTGACTCGAAGCTATAACCCAAACTACCATTTGTTCCTATTTTCCAGGGAGCTTCTCCCTTCCATGAGAAGAAAACAATTTTCCATTATCACTGGCATCTTTACTTTTGTCCTTTTTTATCTCTGAAGAGCACCAATGATTTTTGGCATCTTTTTCTGTTCTGTAGTTAACACTTCACTATTAAAATACCTCATTATTCCAAGTCATAGACCGACCATCCTTTTGTTTCAGAGTCCTGAGTGAATACACAAGCACAGCTGTACCTCGACATCATGGCCCACTGATGTATTGGCTCCAATTATTCTAACCTGCTAAAAGTGAGCATAGATGCAGCAGCATAAGTTAGAATCAAACAAACACCACCACTGTTGCATACTGAGTTTCTGTGCCAGTCTCAGTTTGGTTGAAACCAAGCAATCAAGCTGTCTGTCCTTCTTTTTGGAACATAAATGAAGAAGAGTCCTTCATGCTGTCACACAAGTTTTACCAGGAAAGAAAGAGGGTAAAAAAGACTACAAACTGCAGATAGATTGCATGTTGAAAAGGATTAACCTTGCCAGATTTGATTGCTTTATTTGATATAGACAGAGAATTAGTAGATGAGGGAGTACAGTATATTTTGATTTCTGGAAAACATTTGATATCACATCTCATAAAACACAATTTATTCTGATTGACTTAGTAACACTTTTGTGTGGAATAAAGGTTGACAAAGGGAAACATGAAAGAGCATTACGTGTGCAACAGGGCCTAGGGCTTGAACCCTTTTTATTAAATACAAAATTACCATAGACAACTGAGCCAAATCTCTTCTGCTCAGACTTGCATGCATTTGTCTTTCTCAATAGCTGTGGAGAGCTTCCCTCCCCATTAAGCTTATTTTGAAAAGAGGGAAGAGAGAATCCATATATCCCATCATTCAGTGGAGGCCAGACTTCTTCTATATCTCTGGAAACCTTGGAGGGGTCAGCCAACCAGTAAATCACCTAATAGTTACTACCACTCTTCACTAGAAAACATATTTCTACCGTTTCACAATGTTGCAGAGCACATGCATGTTTTTTACTGTGTTTTCCAGCCTTCTCATCCCAATTTTAGAGTTATTATTTACTCAGCACAATTTTAAGAGAGGTAAATTTTCACTGGAAAAAAAAAAAAAACAGAACAAAAGAGAAACACCCGGTACCATTTTATTAAGGGTATATAGGAGTTTGATAGGAAAACATGATCAGGTGAGTTCTGCAAGGTAAACGAGAAAGTATGACCATTAATTGCTATTTGTCTGATTAGAATAGACCAAAACTACTTTTATACATCCCCTTTCTAAACCAGTAATCCAATGGGAAAAGTTGTCTGTGGCCATATAGTAATAATTTTAGCATGAAATGTCCAAAAAATACTGTGTACAAATACATCCTGTGTATTTCTTTTACTTGTAAGATAGGAAAAGGCTTTTCCATCCTACACAAAAGCCTCTGTGCTCTTTGGCACAATGCATTGCAAAGTTACTGGAATCTGAATTCATTTAGATTTCAGTCTTTTGACTTCACACATAAGTTTCTTATACTCTAAAGTTATCTCTTTTAATATATTCATGTCAGGAAGTAAAGGAAAATGCACTTCATTTCAGAAAATGCAGGAACATGCCCTACCTCTCTTTTTCATACAGGGTTTCATCCTATGCTACTGATTTTAATTTATTGGTCCAATATTTGCTTTTTTAAAAAAAGTGGTAATGCTGCAACATGAGATGATAACTACAGTTACACAGAACAATTTGCAGACAGTCCTGCTAGCAAGCAATACTGTTTAAACTTACTTTACTTCACAGAACAAGAGCTGAGTCCCCATAAGCACTGTCTGAGGGAAAATTTGAGCAAATGCTCTTTTCCTGCTCAGGAAAGTGTGATCTCTATGCCCTTGCTGAATAGCCCTGTTGGACAGGATTCATGAGACAGGGGATCCCTAGAGAGGCAGAACTGCCCAAAGACAGACGGTTCCTTATACTTGGAAAAGTAGGGAACGTCATTTGACTAAGAGCCTAGGTAATAACTCCTCTTTTGTTTCTGTCCTCCTCCTAAATTAAGAGGTCAGAAATCTTATTCTTGGCTATCCATCAAAATCAATTCAGTGGTTATGTCTCACTAATTCAGGTTGAAATCAAAAGCAGACTGGCATCAAAGAAGAGGAGAAAATCAAAGAAGAAATAGTGACATATACACACCTAAAGTTAATATTGCTTAAATATCACTAACTTATTGCAGAAATGTCCAAAAGACAGTTTTACTCATAAGAATCTCTCTCCTCCCATTATAAGATTGTATTTTTTTGGTCCGCTTCCCTTTACCCCTTTCAACCATTAGAACATCTGATTCATTTAAAAAAGTAGTTTTCAAAACTTCAAATATGGGAAAAAGGAAGGCACTGTTCTGCTATATTAAAAATTTTTGTCATCCTTCTGTGAAAAGTCTGAATGCTCTGTGATTGGAAATGAAATTCTAACTTGTGACAGATGCAGAACTTTGTGTCAGGACTATTGCTTTGCCTTTGGAAAAAAAAATCATTCTGCTCACGTTCAACAGATATACTAAGTTTCAGGGGGGTTGTCTATCTTGGGCCAAATAGACAGGAGAGACTAGAATAAGATAACAAGAGGGGGAAAGAAAAGATGGAGGAGGCAAAGGATTAAGATGAACTAAAAATGAGAGAAGAAAATACAGGAGAAAGGGGGCAAAAGTATTTGAGTTTGGAGATTAAAAAGTCTAAAACCAAACCCAAACTACTTGACTTACCTTAGCTGTATCACTGAACAAATACCTACAGAACTCTCCAAGCTGTTTCTTGTTCTTCTCCATCATTACTCCACCTATTACCATTAGCTCAAATGAAGGGGTCTATACAATAGGCCTTAAGTTCCTCACCTCATTCAGGGATATGTGGGTGTGTTAGTTCAGTTTAATAGGGTTTATTCTACCTATTTTTTTCTCAGCACAAAAGATGTACCTGTCCCAGAGAGGAAGTCTGCCATAAAGCTCGTGTTTGAAGAAATCCAGCTTCATGTTCCAAAGAATTTCAGAGACACTGATTAAAAAGGCAAACATCCTGGAACAGACCACACCATCTCACTGGTATGGTATTTCCTTCAAAACACCTTCAAAGGCAGAATCCGCTCCCTGTCTTTGCTCCAATGATGGAACGCAGTGCAAGACAATATCTTTAACGTATGGTTTCATGAGACAGCCTGAACCATATTAATAGCCTGTTGATACTAAACAGGAGGAGATTTCCCTTTCCACTCCCTACCTCTCCCTGCCTCTATTTCTGCTGCTTTCCTCCTTGATCCATGATTGACTCATTCATTTTCCTTCCTTACACCAGCTCCTAAGGTCACACAGTAAGCCAGTTCAACTCACTAACCTAGCACAAAAAACATTCACCTTCTTCTGGTGGATTAGTTTTCTGCTGTTTCAATGGGCTGACTGTATTAGTGAGTATGAACATGTGGGATGTGACAAATTTCCAAGTCGCCTCAAGACAAGAAACAGATCAATGAGATCAACCATGGAGACAGACAGAGCAGCCTCCCTCTTTCAATGGCAGCAGACTGTGAATGTGGCTTCAGTTTTCTCATGAACCTATATCCTAAATGAAACATTTCACTGTTAGCTACTACACGTACTGATTTTCTGGATACCTGCACCGAGATCTTGGTGTCCAAGTTTTAGAAGCACTAAGTATGATGGGTGTAACATGAGAGAAGGGAAAATCAGAAGAGATGGCCCAGCTTTAAGGCTGACCATATTGATACAGGTTGAGAAGCTTGCAGATGCCTACACCTTATTGGGAGATGCAAACCTCTGCAGCAGTTTTAAAAAAATTATTAAAATCTAAACATATCAAATAATATATCAAATGCTATATTATCAGCAATAGACTATATAGTAATAATATATAGTATAGTACAGTATGTTGAAACTATATTGCATTATAGCACAACTAGGTTAGCAATATGAAATTACAGATAAAATCTTGTATTGTTAAAGCATAAAGATGTTGAGGTTGAGTTCCATCATAGATTGGCATTAAATTTGTTTAGCAATTTATTACATAAAAGAAAGACTCTTAGAGTTGTATGTCTGATTCTAAGGCAGCTAAACTAAATTTGGCTGACTGGTTAACCTGAACATGTAAAATTATTTCTGTCTGCGTGAACTTAAGTCTCAATTTTTCTTCAAGTAATTTAAGTAAATTTCTTCAATCTGAAAACTATGTTTTGACATGACCTCTCTGAACCCTTTCACTTCTGAGAGCTTGAAACTTCCTGCTAAATTTCATACAAGTGTTTTACAGTTCAGGCTAACCAAAAAATCCATTTTAAAGTACAAATTATCTGCTTCATTTCACCTTGCTCTCAGTACAAGAATCAACAAAATCATTGTGCTCAACTCACATCAGATCTACATATTGGAGCTAGATAGGTTCAAGACTGCCACATCTTTCCTGCCAATCAAACAAATGGAAGAAGAGATCTTAAAAACACTATGAAAGGTTGAATATTCACAGTTCTTAAGCACACAAACATCTAAGCATAAACATAAAATAGATTTTGAAGCTAGGACTTGTCATCTGCTTCAAAATCACAGCCCAGAGCCATACTCTTACCCTGACATAATGAGGAGTTTATCCCTTCTCTACCCCTCCTATCTCTTAGGCCATAAGAAAAACTGTTAACAGCAATTTTTTAAAACTATTCTCTACTTTTACATACCATAAGGGCAATATATCTACAGCTACCCAAAATGCATTAAAAAACTACCATTGGAAATTGCTTGAGAAAGCTGACATAGCCTGCGAGGCAGGAGATGACAATACATCACCTGCTTACTGAAAGTTCAGACAAAATTTATATAAAATAACTGAATGGAAAGACCCATAGCAACACTCATCATTCACCCATCAAACTAATATCAATTTATAAATCTTATGACAAGATGACACCATTGTCTCACCAAAAAAGATAATGTAGTAATCTTCATTTTTAGGACCCAGTGAGTTTGTATATTTTCAGCCTGAAAGAAAATTATAGGCTTTAAAGCCTATCTGGATAGAACTGATTTTCAATTAAAAATACCATGCTTAAGTTTTCCATATTCAGTAATTAATTGAGGTATTTCTCTAAAGAGCAGTTTGTATGGATATCCTCACATGAGCATCTAAGTGAAGCGGGAAATTCTCTCCTGTCTTCCAATTAGAGCTTTCTGTTTTAAATAAACATCGTTTGGATGCCAGGTTCAGCTCAGAGTTTTCTAAAGGAATCTGACTGCTGCTGTTACTTATTCCTATATTGCTGGGAGCAAGGTTTGTGGCTGTTTGGGTTTTGTTTTTGTTTTCTTCTTTAACTCAGAAGCTATCAAAAAAAAACCTTGGGGAACATTTTGTGTCAAAGAAGTCACTGAGGAAAATATCGGTCATAAGTATTTAAATTGTTTTTCATTTCTAAGATGTTTTTTCCTCTCCAGTCCCCAATCAACAAAACACCAAAGCTATTAAATGCCAGCCATAAATATGCCTGGCTTCTAAATATCAAGTGACAGATGTTTATAAATTGTTATTAAATGGATGTGAATTTTATGGTTTTCTTTTGCAGTTAGCATTATATTGGTGGTCTGCAATGTTAATGGGGTTTGTAGTTAAAAATATTACAAGATGTATGTATCCATCAAGATTAAAAATGCTCAAGTGCTTCCTTACCTAATGATTTATTGCTCCTTCAGAGGCACTTTGACAGCCATATGGTGTTTCTGTTTCTAATGTGAAAATTTGAAACTAGTATGATGATGCTGCACACAAAGATATCTTAAGTTCTTTCCTTCAATATTTTAAGCAACAGCTATCACTTGAGATCATAAATCATTAAGTATTACAGCCTGAAATGAAATGATTAATTTTAGTATTTGGAAACAGCAGAAAAGCCTCCAAATTATCAAGAAAGCATTACTACAACAAGCAATCTCTTTAAAAAAATCTCCCAAATTAAAACTTATATGTTTTTGATGTAGAATATCCTTTTTCTTATAGATCAAGAAACAGTAGTTCAAAAAGCACACTAGAGATTTATTCCCCAGATTCTACAATTTTTTTAAACCCACCAAAGTAGGTATTTCTCCTTAAAAATATTTTCTCCAATTAGTCTGACAAGAAGCTAACTAATACATACATTAATGGATGCTGTTGTGCATAATACCCTGGGAAACTGGGCAGGGTGTCAGAGGCAACAGATATTAACAGAATCCATGCACTTCTTTGTCCAACATAGGTGTGCATACGACTGATAAAATATTCACACCACAGGTATGATGTGTTTACGCACACTTAGTGAACATGCAAGATTGGTAGTCAGATAAATTCTTCATGCATTTTCAGGTTCTATTTTTTCTTCTACATTTGAATGCAGAATCTCTCCTGATTTGAGGTTACATACCCCTACTAAAACTATGTGAAGAAAAGAGATGCTTCCATTTGCTCTCCTGCACAGACACAAACACTTCTTAGGCTTTTACATAATTAGAACTGCAGGCTACTTGTAGCAGGTAAGCTGATTGTGCACTTTCCTCTTGCTTTTTAAACTATCCAAATTGTCCCTTCCAAAAGGAAAACTTTATTAAAAAATACTTAGAAGCTATACAATAGATTTGGTGAGAGAAAGCATCATCACTCATGCAGGAGAACGAACGCAAACATGAAGTAAGTAGACAATTCTCTAACCAGAACACCATGCTGTATGGTGCAGGCAGTCTTGTAACCTTATATCATGAAGCCATCAAGTGAGTTTCTGTCGATTCAAATCTTCACTTCCTAGGGAATCTGAACCTACGTATAATACATAAGGAACATTTGCCATGCCCCTTAAATATGATGGCAAGCAAGGCCATTTATTCTTTCAACAGATCTATGGCTCATATTTCCTTGAAATAAACTCTATTTTCTTTTACACATAAGATGGAAAAAGAAACCGATGGTACTGATAATACTGTTAAAAAATATAAGATTCTCTGGGATAATTGCACCGCTTGCCAGAGTACTGAATGACATATTTTGTTTAACTTTGGCATTTCTGACACAGGAAAACATTAAACAGTAAAAAATATGTTGTCAACAGCTACTTCTTCTGAAATACCATCAGAGTATACAAAAAAGCTTTGGACAAATGAGCATAAAGTTTTAGTGCCTGTTTGACTATTTCTTATGTCAATGAAGTTTACTCAGCTATGACGCAAGAGCTGTTGAAATGAAAGTAGTGCATAAAATTGGTGGAAGTTGTTTTTGATAACCATATCTTGCAGACAAGATACAGTGCAATATAAGTACAGAAGTGACTCAAATCCATCTGCCAAGGAAAATTACACTCTAGCCCCTCAAAGCTAAGCCATCAATATGGGTATCTTTTGAAAAAAACTAGTCATGCAATAAGTTTAAGGACAATTCAAGTCTAGAGCTGCTCACAAACTTGAGACATTTTGTTTCTCAGCAACTTCACCCAAAATAAACCAGGCATTTAACTTATCTCTTGCAGTGTGACTACTGGAAACATTTGCTTTCTTTTTATTATTCTGTGGTTACAGTTTTTTGTTTGGGGATTGGGAGGCTTTGTTCCTCTGCTGCCTCTCTTGGAGGCAGTCAATGAAATTAAAAATTTAACTGGATTTGAGCTATGCAACCACATCTGTAATTTCATCATATTGGCAAAATACTCCATTGACACAGAAGTATGTCAAAGGATCTAATTATAACAGCACTATCAAGTGGAAAATTTCCCCTTAGCAGGATTTTCAGCTGTTATGACAAAGTAGCTACTGAAATACGTATTATTGAACTTGGGATACACATATTGACTATATCACTCATTATTAAAAAAGGGAGACATCTTTAGTGCTGGCATGGACTAGCTACTGGTGTCAGACCCAAACAACATATGTAAACTAGAAAGAAGAATACTCTAAACTGGGATGCAATCAAAGCACCTAGATCTATTTGTCTTTTGAACAGGATGAGGTCAGCAGTAGTCTATTGTTTCCTACTGGGATGTAAAAAGTTCGGGAAAACAGGAGGAAGGGATGGTGGAGAGGATAATTCACGAATACATAAATTATTGAATTCACTTTATATTTTGAAAAATACCTATCTGACATAATATGAGTAATTTAAATATTTTAACCACACCTTTCAGCCAAGGAATGTCATCTGAGCATATTACAAGTATTAGTTTTCAGATATTTAGGTTTAAAAATTATTTAAAAAACCCACAAAGCTTTCAAATTTAACAGATATCAAGCAAAAGGTGTATGAATTTTGAATCACAAGCACAGCCTGATTCACCTGATTCTGGCAACCTGTTCCAGGGCTGTACTTTCCTCTTGGTAAAAAATGTTTTCCTAATGTCCAACTTGAGTCTCCCACACCACAATCTGTGGCCGTTTTCCTTTGACATACTGCTTGCCACGACCAAGGAGTGTTTGGCTCTTTCATCTTTGCAACTGTCCTGAAGTAGCTGTAGTTTGAAAAGCATTTCAACTATGAAACTTTTTTGTAATAACTACCACAGGTACCATCCATTCCAGCCAAAATTAAACAAAAAAGGAGCCCATTTGGGCTATCCAAGGTAACTTCAGACTGTAGAGTCCAGAGCCACGAACTTTGACACAAAGTTAAATAGTGGAGGTCGTGGCATTTAAAACTACGTTATTCCCTCAGGTGTCCACACTCAAACAGAAAAATGGTGGACATGTAACAAATTATTGCAGTATTGCTAAGCATTTGCAATTACCTATGAAAAAACATTAGGGCACTGTTACAAAGAAAATGATTTTCCTTATTTGTTGTTCTGCAGCTAATTTGTGTGAGTGAACAGTTAATTAAAAGAGTGGGAGGGAGTTTCCCAGTCATGAGGGAAAAAGGCAGCTGGCAAAACTCTTCAGCCATCCCTGCTTACTAGTAGAGCATTATTTAATTGATTTTGTTTTTTTCACACAGTTACGAGCACACATATTTACTGCTAATTTTCATCTATCTGCTAACACATAAATTAAAACACTATAAAATCTTTTTAATGTGCTTGAGACAGTTGGCAGAGTGATGGATGACTAATGCCATGCTCAAGAACCAGGTGCTACCCAACAGTAAGCCAGGAGGGAAAGAACATAAAGCTCTGTTTATAAATAGGAAAAAGATGCCTAAATGGATCTAAAACTTGTGCACTTGAGGTAGACCAATGTAAAGTTGGTCTTTTCCAACTGGGAGAGTGCCCTGTAACTGGGCAACTGGACTGTTATGGGAGAACAGCACATTTGGAAACACAGGTCAAGGTCTTTGGGGACTGAGCATTCCCAGGTTAACTAGGCTAAAAAGAAATCCGAAAGAAAAAAACAAGAAATATCACTATCTTTGCCTTCCATTAAACAATTTCATAGAGTCAGTCCTATACTTAGATTTTCTTATTTGTCCAATAAGTATTCAGTGCATCCCAGCTAATACACTGAAACTGTGATATTTTTCTGCCTAAGAGTACAAATCACTTGGAGATACTAATGTTTGGTGATTTGAGGAGTGTTAAAGTAGAGCAACCTCTAAACAAATGGCCAATGCGACAACCAAATGTCCATCTGTTGATACAAAAGCATGAAGTATATCTAGCTTCACAGACTGCTTTAAATGACACTTGTTAAACTGACAATAGTTATTCTTACATTAGGATTTTTCTCTCCCACCAAAGAAAAAAGATAAACTGTCACAGAAAGTCTGCTCAGGTGAAAACTGCAGTGCCCCTGACCCAAGGGTACAGATGTACAGAGTTCTTCAAACCCTGTACCACATAAGGCTGTTCATCAATAACTTTTCTTCCTCTATAATAATACAGAACACATAGGTTCCCATCAAATCCAGGTATTTCCCATACCCCTTCCTCCAAAATAATCTTAGAAGTATTACTGATACAAGATTTAGGTCCTAACAAATCCCATCACTCTGCACAAACAGGTGTAAGCTCAGCTAGCATTTCCTCTCTCCTGTGACTTGAGAAGATAATGGGAAAGACTAATTCAACCTCATTCTAAAATTGCAAACCTATCCCCAAAAAGCAGAGCGCCACCTTGCATTTCCTTTTGCCTTGAAGGAACCAGGCATCACATACAGAAGACCAGCAGGTTACTACTTAACTCAGTTCTTGTCCGTGTTGGCTTTTCACCTGTTTCTCAGAAAAGCTGTAACATCATCCCTACTCACTGTTTCCCAAAGTCAAGTTAATACATCAGGTAGTGTAGTATTTACAGTAACAGTCCTGTGACATCGTTAGTGCTGGAAATGTGAAGAGGAAGAATGATGTATTTTTAGGAAATATCCTTACATGAAGAACTTCATAATAGAACATTTACAAACAGTTAATAACCTGTTTGGGTATTTAAGTGCCAGCCACACACAACGTGGCATGCAGGGGAATGACTGTGGCTAACGCAGTGACTAAAAGCAGTTCAGTAATGGCAGTGCCAATGGAACTACCTTAGATGCACATTGATCTAACAGGCAGAATTTGCCCCTTTGGACTTCGGCCTGTCCAGTCAGCATCTTTCATAAGCACTAAATCCCCTTTTAGAAACTCACTGCCCTCAGTTACAAGACTAAATTAGAAAATGAAATTTTATCACAGCAATATTGAATAATAAGTGAACCAGGTCAAGCTTCATTATTAAAAGCTTCATTTAAGATTCTATCAGGAATTATTACATTTCATGTTTCCTGCAGCGGATGGCATTTCAGCGGCTAAGCTTCAGAGGATTACCATTAACAAGTGATGTCAAGTGTAGAGAACATTCAGTGGTTGCTAGTTTCTTTTACCTGTCAAACACATGCCCAAAGAACCCGTTAAAACCATTATGGGATTTTCTCAAGCTCTATAAACTGTTCAGGGCAAATGCATCTGTTTGTTTAACAAACCCTGAGCACCAATGTATCTTGGCAAAAAACTAAATAAAACAATAATAAAGCAACTTTTTCCTACGGCTAGTGATTCAAGACTTTTTTCCTCAGAGTCAACTAAATGGAAAGTCATAATATGGGAGTGAAGTCTGAACATTAGATATTTCAGATAAAACATCACAACAGCTGCTTGTCATTAAGTACTTTGCCCACATTTTGGTCACATGTTTGACCTTCTCCCTATACACACACCTCTCTCTTAACATAAGGATTGCAGACAGAAAAAAGACTTAGAGATACAGCAGACAAAGACTTCCTGATAACATGGTACAATCCATATGCTTAAAATTAAGCTTATGCATATGTATTGACACTCATAGTAAAATAATCCCACACTGCTTACTGGTCATTTCATTAGGCTGCAGTAATGATTCTAATTCTGTAAATTACATAAAATACATCCTGGCAAAGTTGTTATAAATTTCTCTTGGTTGGGCTAGCATTAAAGTTCTTTCCATAATACTATGCTCGATTTCTTATTTCCTTCAATCAAACATTGCAACCTTCTGTGAAATATTTGGTGAAGGTTTTTAAGTCAGTGAAATACAAAAACACTTATTACGCTTATTCCAGTCACAATTTCACATGAAGCTAATAAAGGACAAACCTTTAAAGGTAAAGTTCAAAACCTGTATGGCAAGTCCACAGGGAGAAAAGCTAAATATCACTCTCTGAAGATTCATTTTTTTCCTATTGCAGAAAAGAAACATGGATGTAGAAATATCAAACATATGGCAACAATGTAAACATTTAAAGCATTGTACCTTTGAATGTAATAAGCTGTGCTATTCATGTCCGGATTCATTTTGAGCTGGGTTCATTTACTGTGGCACACATAGTTCTATTACTAAAAAGAACCTAAATCTATAAGTAATACACAAATATAATATAGCTAAGAGTATCAAAATATGAACAGCATTAAAATGCATGTTCAGCTTTAACACAAGAATCCATCCATCTCTTTGTTAGCTATACTGTGTCAGTTTACTAGCATAATCTAGGAAACCATTCCAGAAACACTGTGCTTGAGAAAGCATATTTACCCAAATAAGAAACTGAAAAAGGAAATTTTCTGTTAAAAACAGTTCTCATAAAAATTACGAACAGTAAAAGCAATGAGCAGCATTGTGATAAGGTGCGATAGGCTGAATAAAGCCACCTAACCAACATTCATTCACAAGCTAACTAATTCAGTAAACAGATGAAAGCAGTATCTCCAGCTGTGTCTTGATCTGACGAAAGTAACTAACCTATGGGCTTTTCTTTTCATTTCCCAGTGTTTTATCATGTTTACGTGGCATCGTGTCACTGCATTCCACAGGGAAAATTAAGTGACACACTTTTCGGATGGCACTACCCTGAATTTCACAGCTTGGTCACGAAGGAGTTACTTCAGACAGAAGCTAAGCTTCAGCAGTCTTACAGGCACTTAAAATGACTGGACTCTGGGTCAAACAAAAGTCCATGAGGTACCACAGTCATTAGGGCACAATTTGAGATGATTCTTTCTCCACTGGCTTAGGCTTTGGTTGGCTGAGAAGAGCTAAACTGCTTCCTCACAGCACACTGAAGAAACATATAATGGTTAAGTAAAATACAGAGAATGGAAATCTTCTCATAAATGCAGTAGAAACTGCAAAAACAAAATCCATTTTTTCAAGACTGTTCATAGAACTTCAAAGGGTTTTTCAACATGAATAAGAAAATATTCAGACAAGCATTTCAATATTTTAAAATGTACTGATTCAAAGCTCTGGACATAATGTGATAATAAAAGCTGCAGCATACCTGAGAGAGGAACCACCACATGACAACAAAATACTTTAGGAGTTAATGTATGGTGCATTGGATACAGAAGTGAGTAAATCCTGGAGAAGCAGTACAAGCCCCAAATGCTGTCTCAGGCAACACCAACCAGCAAAGCAGCTAATGCTTTTGCAATGGCAGAAGAAGGATGAAATATCCCCAGGCTACAAAACAACTAATATTATCCAAGTTATTAAACAAAATCATTAAATGAAAATGCACCTTGTGGTAATGAATGTCTTTCCAAGCCTTTGATAACCCAGCTTTGCAGATCTGCTGTGTTTTCCACCAGACTAACTGACCTGAAGGGTTAACTCACAGCTAACATCAGTGAGTCGTATTCAGGAGTTCGCCAGTCGGGAAGCACAGGGCACCACGCATGCAAATCGAAAAAAATTTTGAGTCATGCAAACCACCCAAAAAGGGAAAACTTTTCTTTTCCTGACATTTAATAGCAAATAATTATAGCAATTAGTGACTAAGGTATTGCTCTAAGTTCACTAAAGTTATAAATATGCTTATACTTATATACACATATACATTTATATTTATATACATATACATATATATGCATGTGTGTGAATATATATATATTTATATATAAAAGTTGTATTTAAAGAAATACTGAAGGCAAAATTCCTAGATATTCCACATCACCATTAGCTACCTGAGTAAAAGGAACTACACGTTCTCATAAATATTTTTTGCCAGCTTCACCCCCCATGCAAAGGTAAAGGTACTGTTTAATAAACATGCAGCAGATGCTCTAACAGAAAAAAATAAAACTCCCTAAGATCATAGTATAATAGGATATAACCAAAATGAGGATTTCTGCAAAGAAAAGATCAATTCCAGTCATCAGTGAATTTGTCAGCTAAAAATATCAGAGTTGTTATAATTTCCCAGAATACACTCCAAAAGACTTCAGGGGTTAAATGCATTTGGTACCTTACTAGACTGCAAAACAGTGTGCCAGGTTTTAGAAGCGAGGCTAAAGCAGACACTTTTCCAGTGAAAGAGAAACATCTAGCAAGAGAGAAATGCTGCAGGCTTCAGGAAGCCGCACCTAGAGCCCAGTCTGAGAGATGTCTCCAACATTTAAGTTACATACAGAGAAATTACATTTTCTTCCTATTACTTTTCTTTTTTAATTCCAAATAAAAATAGGATGATTTAGCAGCACAGAACAGTTCATTGGGCCAAACAGCTATATCTGAGCTTGAATTTTTACTGTCTGTGGAAACTCATCAGAATTCGATGAGATAAAGTATTTATTTAAAAGATTTGTGATTCAGCTCCAAATAAGCATATATATCATCAGATCGGAGGCATTCAGACCACAACCATGACTGATTGCAACTCACATCCCACAGCTAATGTAAGCATCTCAATAGTTTTTATGACCAGATTTTTTCTTCTTGAAATGTCATATTCTGGAAAAAAAAATCTCTGACAGTGATGAACTGAGGGGGGATTTATTATGGTGTAGTGGATGATACTACTACTGGCCTTCACTTTTTTAAGTTCTACCACGATTACTGAATCAACCCATAAAAATGTAGGCAAAGATCAGAAAACCTAAACTCTTCATTCAGGTGTAGTATTTAGGTTTCAAGCAATTGAAAAACAGAATTCAGGCTGAAGCTCAATTACAGCAGCCCAACTGCTTGCAAATCAGCAAAGTTTGCACTTGAAAGGAATGTCTGCATGTCAATTTTCCCGTCAGGCTGACACTGCTGTTCCTGAAGAGTCAATATGCCATGGACTTTTATTACAAAAAGCCAAGTAATTCACTCACGATTTGTTAACTAATGAAGTCAAAGGGTAACTACATCTTAAATTTGAAGAATTAATTAAATAATTTCTCATAACGTGCCTTTAATCTCAAAGGTTACTATTCCATTTAGAAACTTGTATCAAAATGCACAGAACACCTAGATCATCCACAACTGAAATATGATCTTCCCTGCACTGAGGCAAACCAACTCTTTAACATACAGCATTATTTCCACAATTTCAAACAGCAAGGGCCTAGTTGGGACAATTTCTGTCTAACAGTTGGAGTAACCACCTCAATTTCCACTGACTCCAGGGAGTGCTAAAGAAGTTCATCACCTCATGATATTGTGCCCCAGTGAAACAGCGTATAATATCCAATTAAACTTGGGAAAATTGAACAGACTGAAAATTATGGCTCAACCTTGAGTTTAGCCAAGGTTAACACACCTGCATGAAATGTCTCGGGGTTGTTAACCATAAATGCACTTTTAGGTCAAAGGCAGAGGCCTCAGTTGCAAGTTCATCATTGTACTTCAATGTAAAATTTACCTGTGTAACTACCCTGCAGCACTGATCTTTGTAGCATGTTATAAAATTCAACAACATAGGGCAGCCTGGAATCCATCTGGTACACCTACAGCTCTACCCGAATTGCAGTAAACCTTAGACTGCACTTTGGAACGTACTCCCATTCTTGGTCTCAGCCTCATCCCTTCTGAGGTAGCTGGATGTGTATCAGCACCTTCTGTCAGCCACGTGGCAAGGAGGCCTGAGCTCCTTCCCCACGGAGCCAGAGCTCTAGCTTTCTAATGCTTCCTCTGCCAAGCCCCTGCTCCTAGGCTGCCGCAGGCCCACTTCTGCTACTATCCTTCCGCTAACCAACACGTGGCATCAAAGCCTATTTGATTCTGAAGGCACACAGAAGACAAGATTTCTAACTCACCAGCATATACTAACTTGTCTGCCTGTGCTATTAATCCTAGTGGAACAGGTTTCTCAAGTCTTTCAGTGCTCATTTCCTCTGTATGGTCACTTACCTGAGACTTCAGACCAATACAGAAAGGAGTTCCTTTACCATTTATGTTGCGTGCAAGATCTTAATACATAAGCATGCGCAGCACAAGTATTACACTATAATCTATTAAAGGCAGTTTGCACTTAATTACCTTACAAAGACAGCTGTTTCATGAGATCATATTGTACATTTTTATTCTCATTTTACGTCATATTCATTGAGCAAGGACTTTCTCATTGTTTAAAGAATAAAATGTGTCACACTTCTGTTAGTGTCAAGACACCTGAAAAAGGTCAGCTGTTTGTATCAGGTGTGCCAAATACGTGCATTAGTCTTTCCCACAGTGAGCAGCAGCCAAACATTCCTGCACTTCAAAAAATCCATGTATTTAATAACAATAAAACACAACAAAGCCTAGGACTTCTAACCAAGCAGAGATTATATTAGGACGTACGTGTCTGTCTGTCTGTGTGTGTGTGTGTGTGTGTGTGTGTGTATAAATAAAAATAAATATATGCTTGCCACAAAAGAGAAACCAAATGTTTTATCTAGCATTACAAATTTGCAGCAGGGTGTGCCCTATAACCTAGCCAAGTCCCAGACTGGAGCCTTCTCCAATAAAAACTGTGCCTACGCTGCCTTCATGCCTCAGTCCAGGGAACAAACCCTGACACTGAGTCCTTTGGGCTGGTGTCAGTCTAGGACTCGCACAGCACAGATAATCAGGGGAGTAGGAGCAGAGAGCACAGTTAGGTGCAATCCAAACCGTAAATGTAGCCATGGCTTTTATTATTCTTATTACTTCAGTTTCCAGATTCCTAACACGATTACTTGATTTTCTCTTTGCCTCCCCTCCCAAAGTTAGGAATATAACAAATATTTAAAATAAAAATAGTACCTCTTTGTCAATTACTTGGTTCCCTTGTGTACCCTTGATACCTCACAAAAACAAATAACTGCTGTTATTTGCCTAAAACCCCCTTCTTTTCATATGTCTAGCACCTGGGCAGTCACAGACAAGATGATGCAAAAAGCAGAGCATATTATTACATGTGGTCTTCTTCTGATGTTATTCTATGGATTTATTATAGAGGAAAGAGTAGCCTGCGCATCATATTTGATGAAGATATAATATCTGCTTTCTTTGCTGACAAGCACTTCACAGATCAGCCATCTACGCAGGACTTAACTATGCCCTCTAAAGAAGCACAGTTACACCCCAAAACAGCCAGGAACTCAGATTCAACTTTGCAGGCTGTGCTCCTACCCCGCTGCTTTCAGTGAGCATGGCATCAGGCTTATTCATTTAGTACAGGCTGAATCTCAAAATCCATGAAGGTACTTCACAGTTGCCAGCTTGACAAATGAGACTGTGGAAAGAATGGACCCTATGGATAGGAATTAATTGAGGCTTCCTAATAAGATATTTGCTGTAATTACAGTGTCATTCTTGATAGATTGACTTCTATTTCTCATGTTATAAGCTATATGCTGTAATTTTCTGGAGAAAGGCAGTGAGCACATGTAACCAAACTGACTGTTTGGTTTACACGGGGCTTGCTACTGAGAGCTATTCCAAGCTCACAAAACATTTTAAGATATACGGGTATTTATGTCCAGCTGGAAAGATTCGGATTGCAACTGCACTAATGCAATCCACAAAAGGCACAGCAGGCACACACCCAACTAGATGTATTTGAAACATTTTGTGCCATGATTTGAGTGTGGTTAGAAGGACTATTCCAAATGTTTTATAAACGCAAAGTATGGATGCAATACCATACTGGCAAATGTTCACGTTAGAAAACATTCCCACTGATATCTATTCATTAATCTAATATGCATTCTTCATGCATTAATCTATTATGCTTCTTTGACGCACAGTGTGAGCACAGCCCCGAAATCCGTACTTAACCAAATACTCCACTGACTTTAGAGTGTCTAAGTATTTTACCACTGGGACTGAACTTCTCAGCTTTCATTGGATCCACTGAGTTCGAGTCTACCTTTCCCCCTACTTGAAATACAATATAAAAAGATGCATTATATTTGCCGTTACTTTGAAAATAATGCCAAAGGCACCTAATATTCTCTTTCTGCTGTAAAGACATGTCTTAAATTATATAACACTGGGGTCTTTCTTTTTAAATTAGCACGCGATATGTGCAAAGTTCTAACCCACACTTCATGGTTAAATATCTTACCATCACCATATTCACTGTCACTACAAGGACTCTAAACAATAGTGAAAAAAAAAACCCTGCCATTTTTTACATAGCTTAGAATGCTTTTAAGCTACTTTTTTTCATGTTGTGAAGTGAAAGTTTGTGTTTAATTGTCACTCTAGCCATTCTATAGAAAACCTGAAGGTACAGTGCCAGGCTCATTATTTCAGGATCAGATTCCTGAACGCAGCAGCATTAATCACATTGGGCCTTGTTCTCACACCCTCAAAATCAACAGCAAACACCTCTGAGAATCACACCCAATACACAGAAATATTCTTTTCCTTGTCTTTTTTTTTTAATGGAAAGATTTTTGAATTGAGCCTGGTTAAGAGGAAATTCTGCTTGTAGATATACCCTCCAATAAAATGAAGAAAGCATTTTTAACTCCTTGTTCTTACATATGATTATTAATGTTCCGTTATAACTTTTATTATGTTCCTATGACACCAATAAAGACTTCCTTCTACTGTGAAAATAATCAATTGTACTTTCTAAAACCAAATTATATAGTCAATACTCACATATCGTGGCAGGTATTGCTAAGGTTTACAACCAAAAGCACCAGCCATTTGCACTAACCAGACCGAGGTAAACAAAGGGAAAGTCAGATAAGATCGCGTTGAAATTCAGGATTTTTAAAACTCTTCATGTCTTTCTTTTTGCATACAGCTGATTTACTTACCTTTTCAAAATACCATCTCCTATTTTATTAGAGGCTAAGATATACACAATAGGCACTAGTCTGAATAGTTTATACAGCTATTCTGAAGCACTGTTAGCATAAGATTTAAACAGTACATACTATATAATCCTAAGCTTTTTTCCCAGAAATAGAAAATTAATAAAGTTTCTACAAATTTATTATCAAGAATTTGCATATTCATATCATTATGCATCTATATCAAATTCATATCTACATATACCTATATATAGATATCACATCACTTAGAGGAAATAAATAAATACTTAGAATTTGAACTATCAGTATATAGTTCCAAGTTTGGCCCTTAAATACCATACTGTAGTACAACTCAAGATTAAATCAACACAGTAGTTAGATAATCTTAGAATGTGCTGGATTTTATCATTTATATTGACAGATTATTTTCATTAATATCTTTGGGGTTTGCCCATACAGTACTAATTTGATTTTCATACAGCAAGAAAGCCAAGCTAGAGGAAGAACAATTCAGACAGTTAGTAAAGAGCAACCCTGGTCCTTTCAACCGATTTGATAGCTCATTTTAGCTACATTTATGGTTTATTTTAATAATTTAAAGATTCCATCTTCATTGCATTACTTTTTAGAAGCCTAATTCTGCATTTCTGAGGCTACTAAAATTGGTGTTCTTGTCCACGGAAAATACTATCGTGTTTTCATCACTTACAATCCCTTTGTAGCTGAACTGTTTTCTTGTCTTGTTTTTTGTTTGCTTTCTGGGGGATGTTTGTTTTCTTGGGAACAGGAAATGCTGTTGGTGGTATAATGATTCAAGCAATGCTGCTGTTTACGTATCCCATCATTATCCCTAGAATTCAGATTGCAGTACAGTGCAGATTGATGTTAATTCGTAGGATACATGCCCCATAAGCACATTCCCTTTTCATGTACAGTGCTCTGCACTAAAACTAAGATTTAAAGGATACAGTGTATACCTCCATTTTAATACATAATGTGATTTGTTTTATTTTGTCTTTATTTTCTCAATACTTTATATGATCAACTGTATTCACTCTTGATGGTGGAAAGCAAGCAAGCTCATAAATTGTAATCTCAATATTTGGACTGAGAAATGCTAATTCCTAACAGATGCTAATGAAATGATCTGGTTTTATCTATCTGTTAGATATTATTATTTCATATTATAAGCAATACTTTATCAGGATATTCCTTCAGCTGGAGGGGATATGTATTCTGCAAGTGAACACAGATGTCACAATTAACAAACTTTCACTTTCCTCTTCACTCTGTACCAATATCACTTCTAATATTATTCTGAATCTTGTTTCCCACAAAGACTTAGAAATTGCAAGAAACATCTTCAGAAAAAGTTTTCAATGGGCCTACATCATTACAACATACAAAAGTTTTAAGTCAGAATCCCATTATCTTATTCTTGGAGCTACCTAGCATCTTCAGTTTTATATTGCAAAATATGTAAGTTAATCATTCATAATTCCTTTGGCAGTCAACGATCTCATGGGGTTAGATTCCTTTGAGATGATAGCTGGTGGGGCAGATAGCTCTCCACCCTAGTGCTGTGAGTGCAGGTGATTACACTAGAGTTGTTCCCACTCCCTACATTTCTCTCAGCAGGCTTCTTCCAGCTGTCTCCCTCAGGTGAACAGAATGATTTTGTATGCTGCATTCATACACATCACTGTTTATGCCATAAGGTAAGGAAATACCACCTATTACTGGGGAATGCAGGCCTCAGGGGAACTAACATCTAGACATTAAGTTTCTTCTGTGGTTCAGCACTGCAACCAGTAATTGCTCTGAATCCTGGAATCTACAACCCTGACGCAGACATTTGCCTTCACACAGTACATGTCAGGTGCTTAAAGAACAAAATTCTCAGCGCATGGAGGGCAGTCTGCAACGTTGCTGACAACTCAAGAGGAGGAAGAGGCACCCTCCCTCCCCATCTTTTCTCCTGGACATCTAAAGTCAAGGCAGTCTCTTCTCACAACAGATGGTGAGACAGAAATACATTGGCTCCATAGCATCTAGGGATGTTTCAGGTTCAAATATGGGAAAATCAGATTCAACTCTCTATTCTAAAGAACGATTATCAAAGCAGAAAAGCTTCAGTAAAAAAGAACGAGACTTCTACAATAGTTAGTAGTCAAATGGTTAAGGATGTCTTCACAGACAAACTCAAACTCCCTTCTCCTCTCTCCAGCCCCCTCCCCGCCCCCCCAATACTGTGCAGATGAGCCTTACCACTGACCAAGAGAACAAATGGGGAAGTAGCACCTACTCCTGAATTCATTTATGTATTTATTTATTTTTTTAAGCTACATAGCTATTTTGTGGTGAAAACTTAAGTATCAATAAAATTTGATTCCTTCCAGAGGCAAGCAGTAGCCAACTCAAAGTTTTGAGAAAACTGATTTCAGGAGTAAGGCCCGCTGTGAATCTAGCCTTACATGACTTGCTGAAGGTCACAAAAGAAAACCGGTACCAACAAGAAATCAAATCCACGTTGCCGAGGTTAGCAATCTAAACACTTACTGTCTTGCATCTCTGTTAGCTTGAAGAACCTGAAAACAGTTAGGTCTACATCTGCAATAACATGGCGAATGACAGTTACTAGAATCAGAAGCTTTCTTGACTATTCCCAAACTCCTTTAATCTCTTCTCATTTCTTGCCTGATCTCTTACTTCCAAATCCTCTCTCACCCAGATAATCCATAATCCACATGGCTTAATCATTAATGCTTCCCTCCTGCTAATATCCTAGTTTTCAGTATTCCCCAGCATTTCAGTAAAATAACAGAGGTAATTTTCATTACCAGAACTGCAGGTCTGTGCTATCCACCTGAAAATTTATGTAAGAACAGCAGATCCTTCTCAGGATGGAAGGAAAACCGGAGAATAAATTAAGGCGTTTTCTGATGCAAGTGAGAAAAATCGATCTTGTTATAAAAATGTTAGAAGTCAAGACCATTAGTCTGGGCTTAACACTTCACAATAACTTTTACCCATGATATTTTTTAAGAATTAAGCTGTGAAATTATTGAATGGCCAAAACCACCAGTATCACAATGACTTGCTTTAGCTGAACCTGATCAGTGAAGAGAAAATAACTGTGGTGCACATTGGGGATACTGATCCCCTCAGTGACAATCAGAGTAAATGAATCAAATGAATACAAAGCCCCTTTGAAGTTCAGATGATTCCCAGGCATGAGCAGTGCGTGTCAGGGATGGAGAAGTAAACTTAAACATAGTGACTTCCTGTCATAAAATTATTTTCTGTTTAATCTCCTACGAAAAAGAATAATACTGGGCAAAATGTTAGGCAGACAACAGTTGAAGACAGGCAATTAGTCTCAAGGAGAAATTAGTCTCAAAGAGACAGTTGCACTATTCGTCACTACTACGCTAAGCTCCCTGACAGTACTATGTTCTTTGCTAATGACAGACTAACAGATCAATGCTGTTGCATTTTAATTCTTCAGTATTAGGAGTTAGTCCTAAATGTATTAAAAACAGTATGACTTTTGTTACCCAAAAGTATTGACTCATGGTGATTGGGTGTTGCTTATGAAACTAGAATCATGAGTCAATTCACACGACACAGTGAAAGAGAGCTTCAGAATACTTTTTTTCCCATATTTAAACAGAAAGAGACTATTTATAACTTGGGAAAATTCACTGTTCACTTTTGAAAACTCAGGTTTCCTTTCAGAAAAGACATTCCTTTTATGATCAACTCTTACCTATCATTAAGACTATGAGGAAGATTGGATAAGGTTACCTTGGTCTGTGATCCAGAATAGCTTTAATCTTGTTCACCCTTTACTCAAGCATCACAGGAGGTCCTGTGGCTTATTTGCTCAGTTCAGTTCAGTGGTTTTTGCAGGACCAATTTTCCTGTTCCAAGTCTAAATAAGTTCAGGATCAGGAGTATAAATAGGTAAGTAGTGCTAGGTGTGATCTGAATGTTTTAACACCCATCTTTCTGTAAAGAACAAACTTTCTAATAATTTCAGGTATGTCACCTTCCTCTTAGTCACTCAGAAAATTCACAGCTTAAATAACCAGGAAGACCGTTAGCTTGTTGATGTAAAGCTAATAGTTCCTTGTAACACTTGCCAAGATACTAGAAAGAGAGAGTCTTGTTTCAAGTGGTAAAAGGGCATGTGAAACTTTGAACACATGCAAATTTTTAAGTCTTTGGTTTTCAAAAGTAAAATGAAAAGCACTGACATAACATGCTTAAGCTTAGAAAAACATATAAACATCAAATTCTTTGAGAATTTATCTAAATTTGGAAAAAATACTCACTGTAAAAATATACATAATATCTTTTTACACATTGGAATTACTGAATTACCTTACCTAACAATGGCATTTAATAAAGATTACTAAATATTTGTAACTAGCTATTTATCAAATATGCCTTTCAGATTTTAAGTACCATGTGTCTCAGCTATTTCAGAGAAATGTTTTTCTGTTTGTTTTTTTTTTTTTTTCCTAATAGAAGCTCCCCCCTGCCAGTGAGTTCAGTAGAATACCAAGGTTTCTGGGTTTGACCTAGAATCTAAATTTCCAATCCCCCACAGTTACTAACAATTACATAAAGAGGAGTCAGTTAGATCTAACCCATCAGTTAACAGCTTATATTCATGGTCAGCTTCCAAAGTAGTTATCCCATCTGCAGCTGGGATACATATTCAGTTAACAGTATTCAGTAAAGCCAGTATGTTGAGAATGAGAGGTAGGGGGAAAAAAAAAAAGTGGGGGAAAGCATTATGAGACGTGTAGGGAAAAAAAGAGTGCTACTTAGATGCACTACAGTCTTCCTTTCTTTAATGGTTAGTCTTGCAGCTTTCCTTCCAATTCATTGTAAGTGAATCAGTATGTGGCATGTACTATAAATGGATCATCATTAATAGAACCTTACATAAAGCATACTTGATTTTGGAATGCCAATATCATTATCTGTTTATTCAAGTGGATTCTTGGAAAAAAAGCCTTCACTAATCTGAGAGTGATTGGGGGTCAAACCACGACTCAAATATGAAATCTGATATTTTCTTTTAAAAGCTAGCAAATTCATTTAATATTCTTAGATGAATATAACATATCTACAGACTAGACAGAAAATGCAATTGTTAGATATTAATAAGATTGCCCCGGAACAGAGCAAAATTTGGGCACTTTAACTGTGATAGCCTGGATGAGTATATGTAATGCACACATGCAAAAATATGCATGCATATGTTCATACCAACAAATAGCTTTTGCTGTATAAAAGCATGCAGGCAAATGTGTCACTGAGCAAACTTAAAGAGCCAGCTCAGTAAGCAGTGAAGTATACGTATTCAGACTACAGCAACTGTACTCTGAAGGCCCTTTTCTGTGTTGGAACCATCACCTCAGCCAGGCCCAGACCTAGACCCTTTCTAGGGAAGCAGGCTGCAGAGTGTGGGCAAGAAACTACCATACCCAGTAGTAGCTACTGATTTGCCTTTATCCTTGATGCTGTTTTGCTGTTGCTGCTAAGAGGGGAGTCAAGTGCATTGAACAATGGTTACTGATGACGCAGTACTCCCTCTGCCACCAGCAGCAGTGTTTGCCTCCCCTCCTCTAGCAGCATCCAGAAGCAGGACACTCCAAGGTTCCTCGCTGAGCTCTTCCCTCTCCTTCTCTTGGGGCACCAAATTTTGCCTGTTGAGAAGCCCTGAAGTAGTCTGCCTTTAACCCCAATCAATATTTTTAATATGGCTTTTCTCACTCTTTTGTACATCGACAAAGCTGTACTAAGTCCTGTCAGGACTACAAACATCATTCAGAAAGCAGACAAATCTCCTACTGCTCTTGAAAGAAAAATTACCAAGGAATCTAAGTCAAAGGGGGAAACTGAGGATAGGTCTTGCTGTGGCCAGGCGTAGTCTAGTAGTAGCAAAAATTAACAGAACGTCTAGGAGGCTTGGGATGAACTGAAGGACATTGTGATGTCCTCTAGAGGATCATCTAGAGGATCTGGAAGGTTAGGATCAGTCATATAGGTCTTCTATTTTTAGTTGATGATAGTCTTAAAAATTTCTTTACTATACAGGAGGATTTGTATCAGCCATCCTCTTTCATTATGTCTGCAGCGCAGCCCCAAATATGACTACAGGATACTCAGGCTAGCTTAAAATCTGCTTCTTCAACACAATGAAAATAACACAAAGCTCATATTCAGAATTTGCGTCAACTGGAGTCACGAAGACATCACCAGACCAAACATATAAGAAGAAATTTGCAGTTAGACTTCCATGCCCCCATAAGTCCTCACTGACTCAGTAGAGATTTGCTCATTTGATTCTCACAGGATCAGCAGTAAAGATACTCGTCTGCAAAGGACCATTACGTCAGGCAGCAGGGCAGGCTGGCTGCTCCCTAAGGGACAGGGAGCCCAGGAAAAAACTCGACTGGCAGGGCAGGGGCCTCGCCAGTCAGGGCCCGTCCCACAGTACCAAGCGAGGTGAGCAGCACAAGCCCAGAGATTGTGGCCAGCTTCAATAAAGAGTCAAAATCGCTGGGCAATTTCATGGTGATGATGCAGGTTCAAGGTCAAGCCAGGAAGTCAATCTGCAGGTCAGGATTAGGATCAGGTGCAGCAATCACCACGCAGGTCCACAGCGAGGAGGCAGGGCCAAGGCCAGGTCGGGCAGTCATCCATGGGTTGGGTCCACATCAGCGGGCCCACAGCCAGGCAGGGGCGTAGGTATGAGCTGGAGCCTGGCACCGCTATGGCATCGCTGAAGCAGGGACTGACGGCCCTCGGCTGAGCTGCAATGGGATCCTGGGCCTGGGCAGGGGTGGGGGGAAGCCCCAGGGGAGGCTGGTCAGGGCCACTAAGTCTCATTAGCGCCCTCAGGGCCCTGAAACGTTAAATCTGTGTGTGTGAAATGGTCAGCTGGATATTCTGCTTACTGTTGCACATAGCTGAGCAGGAGGCGCACTCACACTCCAACAGTATTATAGGTTATATTATAATGTATAAGGTACCAAACAACAGGACCCAAATTCATTCAGTTCACAAGATGAGCCTGCTTCGGGAATGATCCAACATGTGTATTAAAGGCGACTTCATTTGTTTGAAAAATTGAAAGATGTGCAGTGAATGAGACCAAAGTTCTCAAACGGAAAGAAGTTGTCAGTCTAAGCAAATCTAAAACTCTACTCAGGTTGTCACTAGCTGTGGGTTACTCTTTCTGAATGCCTGACCTGGGAAGCTGTAACCTGATTTTCTGGAGTGCTGAGATGATGACGACAACAGAAGCTACGATTCAAATGTGCAAAGGACTTGGCAACGCTGTCAGGTCCTACCTGCCTAAAACTGAAACACCCAAATTTAGCAGATGCTGCTGATTTTCATCTCTCTGCCTCAATTCCTATTCTGAAAGTGGGAAGGGGAACACTAGTCCTTTTCATATGTCAAAAAGAAATGTCTGTGAATCACACTGGCAGGTAAACCCTCTGAAAGATCGTGAGGAAGTCAGCAGTTCTGTCTTAAATACACAATTTAAACAATATGTGACACAGAAGACATGGCATCACACATTTCAGCAATGAGGCTAAACCAGTATTTAGCTGCTCATTAACTTTGTCATTTTGTCTTTTCTATGCTCCAAATAAAGCTACCACCTTGAAGAAAACAGTATGTAGTTAAAGACTGTAGCATACAAATGTCAATATGTTGAGACTAAACAGTCAGACTTAACCCTCGCATTTCCTGTTGACTGACTGCTTTTAAACAGTAAGGTTTTAAATGTAAGAAAACTAAGATGGTTGTTCCCTCACTGAGCATCTTGGTCAGATTAGCACAGGTCTTGAACAGAGTTGGAACCTTCTGAACCACATGATTTCTGTCACTGAAGGAGGGTAGAGCAATTAGAAAGTGGCTGCCTTTCATATCAGAAGGAACCCCAAAGATACTGCAGATACTTTTTGATAGCTGAAGAGTGATCAGATTTGGAGGTCCTGGATTCTCTTCCAGAGGGGTGACACAACAATATACTCTTTTTCCTGTTCTGTGTTAATAGTCATGAGATTTTAGGAGCATGGAAAACACAGCCCTAGCCCACAGTTGCAGAAAACAACTTGAGGGGAAGACTTGTTTAAGCCTGTGTTTCAAAATATGTGAAGATAATAGCTATCTTTTTTGAAAAGATTTAAACCTAACAGTATCTATCAAGCATGTATAAAATGCAATTTCTCCCTCCAACCACACTCTTAGAGATCTGAGTTCTGAGTTAATTATAAAAACAAATTTAAATGATTTCCACATGTCATGGGAACAAATAAAACAGGCACATCCTTCACACACAGGCCAAATCTGACAAGCCACAGTCTAAATTCAAGATCCTCTTCTAAAGGTTGGGTGCAAACCTCCTCAAGAAAAGGCAAACAGTGTTCACAGAGATAGTGGAAGGGCAAAGACAGGAGAAGAAAATGGAGAGACAATCAGCCTGAAGCAGTCAGGAAGCCCAAACAAACATTTAAATCCAAGCCATGAAAGTCTGACAATGTTTAATAATAAAAATGAAACAGACTTTCATAATAAGAGCACTTAATGTGCAATTCTTATTACAGCAGGACATAGATTTTCTATTGTACTCAACAAACAAGCAACTTATTTTACATTAAAATCTGTAACTTTATGATTAGATAAGCGCAAAAGAAAAGGATGGAACAGGAAGCCCTATAAGTAATTAAACCATAATACAGAGCATTTGGGAACTATGTGGATGAACAGTGAAAGGACTTCTTTTGTTTGCTGAATCTGAAAGCCTCTACAAGTCCACAAGCAGATGAGCTGGTTAAAAAATCTGTCTGATAGTATTACATCTTAGGAAGGAGGGGGAAAAACAAAGAAATGAAAAGATATTGGAAATAAATTTTATTATTATGATTAATATTAATTATCATCTCCATAATCTTTCTCAACAGTACAGTTACATTCAGATGAACTCAGTCTAGGGGGAAAAAAGGACAACTTACTTAAATTGTCCCAGTAGATTTAACTTAACAGCATAATTCTATCCACAGTATATATTTCTTACAGAAGAGTATATATTCCTAAAACAGAGAAAAAGTTTGAAGTAGAATATTTAGAAAAGCATGCCTTAAAATAGTTATTTACTTTCTACATTTAAAATTATTTAATTTTTTTGACTGAAATATATTTAAAGTCATGTCATTCTGCCCTCTCACTTTGTCAGACCTAATTTTTTTCTCTTCTCAGACATTCTGTTTTATAAATTGAATTTGCCTTTGCCATTTTCCTACAGGATGCAAAATGATATCTCCACGGGTTAATAGCTATCTTTTTATAGGAAATTTTCAGATACTAATTTTAAAATATATTAACTGAGCAGTGGGACGAATTGGGGACCTGAGAGAAAACGTGTACAGGCAACGTCTAAAAATTAAGAGTGAAATGAATGTGATTTTCTAAGGTTTTATCTGACAATTAAAGGAAGGGAGTATCTCAAAAAAAGGCCTATAGACACTAAAGCAAAATGTGGAGGTGAAAAAAATACATGACCAAGAAAAAGTTTCAAGTGAAGGGTATTCTCAGAGTGTGTGACTGAAGAATTGTCCCAGAGAGTGTGCAGTTTGGAGCAGCTCTGCAGCTGATAGGAGGTGGAGTGCTCTTTTGTACTTCAATAGTCCTGAAATTTGCTCAGAGAAGAAGGAAAAAAAGACCAAAAGAATAAGAGAGAGATCTGGAAAGCAGAGTAATAATGGAAAGTTTTAAATATACTTACGGACTAGCCGCAATAAATTATAACAAATGCAGTTGTGCCCAATTTCCTCTGAGGCTATAAGTAACCCAAAGTAACACACCTGAAGGGGTATAACTTAACTAGTTAGTAAACCATTCTAGAGGAAGCATTTCATTTGGAAGAAGAAATAATTTTACAGAATACCTGACACTGGTCCGCAAGCAAGATAACACAAAATGATTAGTGATTAACCTTGAAAGGGAAGAAAATTTTACTTCAGGGAAACGTTTGTCATGGCAGTCTTACTTCAATCCTTCCTTCTCTGGAAAGCACGTAAGTAATTTATAAAGGGAAGGACATGCAGATTTGGTTTCCTCTAGTTTTTAGCAGTATCTGAGAAAGCCAATGTACAAACATTCCCAGCTGTGGCCCAGTTACAGCAGGAGCCCACATAGCCAGTAAATGATCTTTTTTTCATAATTCGGTAATTATCCATCATCATTTCCTCTTTTCATGATGAAAATGACCCCACTCAAGCGCTGAAAGGTTAGAGTCAGCAGCTACACCACCTGGAAAAAGCTCCTGTCACACAGACTGAGCTACGAAGAGCCAGACTTCCTCTTGTACAGGAAGACTCCAGAGAAGACTTACTAGAATCGTAGCTAATCCCTATCTAGTTTAGGGTTGGCTCTAAATCCCTCACTTTGCTGACAAAACCATGTAGGTTGGGGCATGGAAGAAGTCAAAAAAGACAGGGTTGTCATTCCTTCTCCAGCCCAATCTCCAGGGCGGCTGACCAAAATTCTTGGAGTTCCTTAGACTGTGGGGGACAAAAAGCACCAAACAGCAGCAGAGAATATCTGAGGATATCATACGAGTTAGGTACTACATTTTACTATTCCCTTTATTAGTAGTATATGTCACTGGGTACATTCTGTTATAATGCTTAGCCCTGTAAGATTTAACTGAAGGCTTTGTAAACTTTTAAGTACATAAGAGTTTGGGGGTAGACAGGATTTCCATCTACTCCTCCTTTTGAGTCTTTTCACTGGGAATTCTTTAATGAGTTAAAGATCAATTTAAAAAATCAGTACATTAACTATCCCTTTTATGCCCAAAGTAAAGTTTAGATTTCATAAGTGAAAGTGCATATTTCAGACTACTACAGAACCATCCTTTCTTCCCAGAAGGCAGTGAATAGAAACACTTTATGAAGGAGCCTAAAAGCTGCTGAACTGACAATTAGTGGTTCAGCTGCTTACTATGTCTTATATTCAATGTAGGATTTTGTATAGCTTTTATATCCCACAGCAGTATGCGAAGTCAATGTTTTTTGAATCTTTCTGAATTAAGCATCTGTGGCACAGTTACCTGTGTGAGTGAGGCAGACTATTTTGACCCCACAGTATTTTTCTATTTCCTGTTGCCTCTGTTCCAGAGTAATCTCTTTCCCTATTTGAAGGACCTGCTTTTATAAAGCAGATTTCCAACATGGTCCGTTCCATAGATGGGAAAAGGTTTTGATTAAAAAAATGCATTTTTTTTCAGCCACATTTAGAACTTATTTTTTCAACTTGTATAGACATGTCCTTAGATCAAGGTCAGTTTTTCTTAAGCTGCTGGTAGCATAATCATTTTTCTTAGTATGGAGTCATCACACTCTGTGGGGCATAAAGCCATCATTAAGTCTGCTAGAGCTGGTTTGGTAGTTTTGCTTCAACAGTCCTAGCCTAAACAGCATGGCTTATGCAGCTCAAGAGGATTCAGGTCCTAAAAGTTTTCTATCGCTGTTATTAGTATGTCTTAAAATGATCATCCACAAAAGTGTCGCTGGTCCTCAAGGTGACACCTCACCCTCCCGAGCTCAGTCCAGGGTCTCACTCTCCACATGACTGCACCACAGGCCTAAGCGCCACACAGAGAAAATTCATTTTTAGCACCAAGTGCTCCTAAAACCCAAACTCTTCTTTGGAAAGACTCGCTTCCTAAGGAGACACAGCCACCTGTCTCTTCCTGTCAGGTGCTGATCCTTTCCAAAATATATTCACTTGTTTTCCTTGACTTTCAAAGACATTTATTAACCCTTTCATCTCTTGTTTGAAACAGAAACGTGACTGAAGGACAACAGAACAAACACAGAATGGGAATTACTTAGAGAACGACACGATCCTGTAGGTGGGAATATTCTTATGCTTTAGCTAATGCAAGTGCTGCCAGCAGGGACACTAAAATTAAATCAGTCTCATTAATCATCTAATTAGGAAGGAGTATAATGAAGCTGCAGGTATTATGGAGTAAACATGTTTTTTACCTTGGGTATATTTTGTGCAACAATGTTACTAGCAGAGGTGTATACATTAGTCAGTCATTCCATTTAGTAATGAACATATTGTTACTGAGTTCATTCAAAACTAATTTTAGATATCACTTATCTGCACATTAACATTCCTCTGTATTTTTTTGGCAAGCATACACCATTTAAAAAATGTAAACTTGTAAGAAATGGACTGATACAGTCAAAGACATTTTTATTGCCTGTATTTACTAATATCTGTTCCACTCAGCCATGCTGGGCAGCATTACTGTTGATTTGCATGATATTAGCATCCATTATTCCAAATCAGAAATAATGATCCTATTGTTTACTAAAAACCTTGGAAATATAGTTCAGGACATGCCAAACTTTAAATTTGATTTGGTTTTATATTAAAAGAATTCCAAGTGAAAACCAGTGTGAAAGCTCTATTCTCCCTGACCAGTTTGGGACAGGAAGCTATGACAACACAGCTGGTTTTGTTTTGCACAAATAATTGCCAGTTTCAAAACTTTAGCCCAAACTCTATCTACGAAAAAGGATTTCTTTCCCTACAACTACCCAGTGTTCCAGCTAACAGCTGAATATGAAAACATTTGCTTTCTGCCCAGCTCTAGACGAGCATTTTGCACAGTTTTGAAGCTGTAATTTCTAGCTCTAGTTCACTTCTGCTCTGGTAGAAAACTAACTGCCATCACCTCTGACCACATCTGGAGTACTGCGTCCAGTTCTGGGCTTCCCAGTACAAGAGGGATGTGGCACTACTGGAGCAAGTCCAGCAAAGGGCTACTAAGATGATTAGGGGACTGGAGCATCTCTCTTATGAGGAAAGACTGAGAGAGCTGGGCCTGTTCAGCCTGGAGAAGAGAAGGCTGAGAGGAGATCTTATTAATGCGTACAAATATCTTAAGGGAGGGTGTCGAGAGGATGGGACCAGACTGTTTTCAGTGGTGCCCAGCGACAGGACGTGAGGCAACAGGCACAAACTGAAACACAGACGCTTCCATCTGAATATGAGGAAAAACTTCTTCACTGTGAGGGTGACAGCACACTGGAACAGGTTGCCCAGAGAGGTTGTGGAGTCTCCTTCTCTGGAGATATTCAAAACGCGCCTGGATGCAATCCTGTGCAATGCGCTCTAGGTGACCCTGCTTGAGCAGGGGGGTTGGACTAGATGATCTCCAGAGGTCCCTTCCAACCTCAGCGATTCTGTGATTCTGTGAACATAAAGTAATACAAGATTGAGATCAGCATATTCCTTTGAGAGATCCCTGACTTGCTTCATTTCTGCCCTGTTTATGCCTCAGATGGGCTACCCTATCATAGCTCTATCCCTCTGCACCACAATCTATACAGTCACCAGGAAAATACTGCCTTGCATCTGCAAGTCTCTATCAATTATCTCTGGAGTGCAGCTACCAATAGTCATTACTGAACAGTAAGTGCACTAGAACCATCTGGCACAACCAAGGAGACACGATGCCTTCACTCCAGCTTAATAAACAAGCTTGCTCTTCTCCTTAGTGCTACTAAACAGGAAATGAGAATCCCGGACAAGCCAGAGCAAGCGCATGACAAAGCACCATGACTGACAGCTGGCACCTTTAGAAAGAACTAGCTCCTGTACAACTACAAGAAAATGTTTCCATCTCTATTTTAAAAGGTATCATTCAGTCACAACACCTTTAATTCACCCACTGACAATAACTGAGGATCAAGTTCTCATATTAAGATATACTGTAGTCGCTAGACACTTCGTTCAAAGGTCTGGCTGCGACTTCAGGGAAATTAATTCCCTGCAAACATGTCTTCAGTGAAGCATTTCTTCATGACTGGCACACAAATACACTGGCCTGGAGGGAGAGGAACGGTCGTACTGCTGTCTGCTTGGAAGCTGTATCACCATTTTCAATGCAGTCTTAAAACCAAAGCACCTTTTTCCTGATACGAAGGTGGAGGTGGGGAGAGGGAAATACCATCAGAAAGAAGAAAAGATCAGGGTCAGTAGAATCTGACCCTCCCCAACCATATGCCTAAAAGTAGCTTTTGAGAAATGGGAAAGGAAAATGCCTTTTTCTGGAATATATGAAATATCAAGCCCAGGAAACAAAAAATCTGTAAACATCATCTTGTGCTGCACAGACCAGAGCACAGTTCCTTTGCAAATGTTAAAGACATCCAGATTTGGTGACTGCTGGATGCAGGCGGTGGCACCAGGAAACCAGAAGAGTTTGTGAGTCCCAGGTATCATCTAACAAGTCAAACTGGCCACGAATGGACCTGTTAGGAAGCTGCACATCACTACTCAGTGAAAAGCTCTCTTCAGAAACTTAAATACATTTCATTCCACAGAGTTTGCAAAGTACATGTTTCCAGTTCTCCTGTGCTATAGCTCAGGTCTCTGAACAACTAAGAGTGATTTCATGTCTTCTGAGCTTATCTTTCTCTAGGTTTAACATAGTCAAATGTCCTGAAAACATTCTGAGCATTTGACAGGCATCATAAATATACCAAAACACTGCCTCCTCCCACCTTTACATTTATAATTCCTGTTTGAAACAATCGATCTGTCATATTGTGTGAAGTCCATGGCAAAAGGTGACATTATAGATGCATTTTCAAAGCGAAATATGAGGAGTTACAGATACCATTTTTTATGTTAATGAGGTTTGTGCATGAAACTCCCAAAGCTCTGTGTGGGTGTTTACCCCTGTGTCTGGAATGATTAATTCCAGTAAAGAACTCCCTAAAGTACAATTTGCAATGCTGACATGAACATACAGAGCCAGATGCTGCCCTTTGCAAGGGAAAAAGAGTGCTTAAGATAAAAGTTTCAGTGTGCGTTTCCCATTCTCTATTAAATGTTACTCTTTGACTTTCACAATGCAGATACTTATTTGCTGATCAGACTTGGGAGAACTAGGCAGAATGGAGTGAAAAAATGTTCAAATTACACAATGCTCAAACAAACTTTTTTTGTCATTATTTTCAAATATATCTTTATCTGTATTTTGTTTTAGGTACAAATAAATCGCCATGTTTTCTGTTCCTTGTCTGATTTACTACTATTTAAAGGGGACACTATTACTTCCTAAATTTGTTGAAACAATGAAGAAAAAATACTTCTTAAGTTTCACCGAGTATGCAGATAGAGGAGATTTACTAGGTAACAACATGCATGAGCATTTCGCCAGTCCTAAGTAAGTAGAGGTTTACCAGTTATTTTCCCTCTACGGCTCAAGGGTATTACTTACAACACTGTAATAATTCTATAGCTTTATAATTAAATCTGCAATACGTAGGCTACAAGTACAAACTAATATAAACTGTTAGCATGATATCTAAACCTTATTTCATTTTATGATATCTATCAGACACTTGCCTTTTCAAAGTCAGAATGTGCTTAAAAATCACAAAGTACTCAGAGCACTTCATTAAGCTTAGGCTTCCCCTTCCCCTCAGTAAAAGCTCCCTGGGTTAATGGACAGGGCAATTCTGAACACAGATATCTCTAAAGGCATCAGCTAGAAGTGGAGGAGGAAATCCTACACACGGTAAGTGCAGTGAGCAGGAGGACAGCTATTCCAAAGAATATTCAAATGTGAAAGAAATTCAGCAAAGCAGAATTTCCGTTCCATAGCATCATGGATTTTGATGAGGCTATGCAGCTTTGGTATGACTTGCTTACTTTTTCAACTTACAGCACTTTTTTCTTTTTAAGCCATTTTGGAGACTTTTTGCTGCTAGTATCATTTTTCTTATGAAACAGCTATCAGTGTTGCCTTTATTTTGGATGTCTTCTAGTATTTATGCAGCCTTTTCTTCAAGTCAGTAGATGCTAATATATTCTCCAGGTGGCACTTGGAATGGTTTTCCCGCCAATGTAAATACTGAGTAAAGAATGATGCTCTGTCTCTAAATTGCCTTAAAGCACACTCATCTGAATCTTTAAAATCTTGCTTCATTCTGTTTCATTCTGCAATTGTGTTTGCTGTATTCAGTTAGCTAGCTCCCACAAGGCTAACTTTTTCTCCTTACTAGATCATGATGCTTTGGTGAGTGTGAAACTTGATCATCACATGCCTCTCAGACATCTGCTTCTTGCAAGGGGGCTGCTGGTTTGGGCTTGTTGGATAGGAATTCTGCCCTCACATTCAGCACCAGGCAATGCAATCTTACGTAATGATCATTAACAGCTTGATAAGGAACATTTCTAAGACCTTGCTTCTCTCAGCTATGTCTCAGGGTGGGAGCATCTCAGAGGTACCTTCAACTCTCACTTATGCTGATTTTTTATGCTTGAGAGGAGGGAAACCATGCTATATTTTTCTGTTTCATCATGATTCACTTTCCTCCCATGTCAGTAGGTAGGTTTTGCAGGGACCCATCGAAAAGCTCATTTAATAAGAATAAAAATTAAATACTTTAGATCATTTGATTGCAAACTTAAGAAACATGATGTTATAAGGGTATATAATCTATAACACATAATCTTAGATTATATTCAACCAGAAGATTATTTCCCAGCTGTATCAGTACCTCCCTTAAGGAAAACATCCCGTACTTAACTCCTACAAAAGCTAAGCTCTGCTTGCTTCATGTTGCTTTTCAGCAGCAGACCTACAGCTACTGTAGCAGTCTAGCCTCACCAGGCTCTTCCCATTCTGGCCATTCCCAAGAAAGTATCTCAGCTTCTCTTTCTCTTTCCCAAACTGTGCCTATACTGCTATTCAATGCAAATATAACAGTGACAAGGGCTGTTGCTTCTGTTCTTCAGAAACATTTTGATGAACTGCTCCAACATTATTTAGAATATTCCATGAATCACATACATTAGAAATATTTACTGTTCTGTATTTTGCAAAGGAATATCCTCTGGAGCGTTCTTTAGTCACCCATAGACATCTCAGTTGCAACATCTGGAGACACTATTAATAAAAGACAATAAAACCAGTGACAATTTACTTTGCCTACAGATGGCCATGAACAGAAGTTCCCCCGCAAGCTATCCTGCCATGCACACATGCCACACCTTAGCTTTTGGGAGAGTCTGGCTCTACAGAGAACAGCCTCTCCAGTAAACAAACTGGGTAGAAGAGAGACAGCACTTAGAGAGAAACTTAACCTTTAATTGGTTGGCAAAATTAAATATCTAAAGCAAAATAGATATTATGCACAGATTGACCCTTTTCCTCTGCTTTTCCACTATAATAATTTCTCCTCTCTTCAGAGTTCTTCTTTTTAGAGTACAACCACTAAGAAAATTAAGAAGTGCTTCAGACAGTGTAAGTTTGGTTGCAATTATTTCTCCAGAGTAAAAATGCCTTTTCCCACAGCCCTGTAAGCAAGCACCCCAGGGAACTGGACCAACAAAATTTTCTGTCTTGGCCTATTTCAGGTATGTAATAGGTAGACAGGGTGCCTAGTCTCTTCTGTTCTCAATGAACTTTTTTTAACATGCTCTTATTGCATTTCCTGAACACCTTCTAGAAGTACATTTCTTCTCCCAGCTGCTCTCCAGGGACATAAATGCCTGTATTTTACTTTTGTTTTAGGAGAAGAGAGGATTCGTTGGTTTGATTTCTTTTTTCTTTGCTTTGGGTGTGTTACATGTTTAACATGTATGTTGTCAGATATTCATGCTAGCAACAGCAAAAGCAAAGAACTGACCTTTCACTTAAAATGGAAGATGATAACAATAGTGCTGGGATGAGCATGCATTTCACATTTTTGTATCCACAAGCAAGCAAACACAAATTAAAAAAAAAAAAAGAAAAAGAACGGATCCTCCCTGCCTTAACTGTCACTTTCTGGCTCATGCATCATACAGGATACCCGCTACAAGTTTTTCAGCACATGCATCACATCTTGCAAAACAGAAAAAAACAAAAGCATATCCTCTTGCTCATCACAGAATACTGAACTCCAGATGATAATGGCAACCTAATTTCCATATTTTAGTAGATTTGTACGGAGAAGTACTTATCCTGAGAAGCTTCAGATACTTATTTTATGGCAAACTGTTCTAATCTAACATGAAATACAATTGGAACAAGCTGAAACCCCATTCATCTGCAACTTGATTTGGTTTATGAAATAAAAGACCATCAGGGAGCTACATAAATCCACATTCCCAAGTATAAGATCTTATATTTAACCATAAATGAATAAAGTTGATTGTAGGCAGATAGCTTCCAGCATTGCCTGTGCAACCGTGGGATCTCAAAAGCAGAAGTTACTGCAGTGAAGCTGGACGTTATCTTAAGGTCAAATTTAATGATCCATTGCTATTTTCTCTTAATACCTCCTGCTTTTGTTCTTGCATGAATCTTCTGGAAGACAGGGATAAAGATGGAAAATACCAACTTTTCTCATATCACAAATCTCCTAAAGACTGAAAAAAATGTAGAAGGAATAAAAGGAAAGAATAAAAAAATGAAAACATCTGTTTATTGTTGTTATTACTCTATCTCAAAAAAAATGGCAGGTCATATTCAGAATTATGGACCAGAAGGTCCCATTAGCTGATCACAGACTGGATTCAACCAAAATAATACAAGCACAGGGGCTGTCCTGAATATCTGTGAGTTTTTGTTTATCCTGAGACAGGATAAACAGGAAGAGGCAGGAAGGAGTATGGGAAGGACAAAGATTCCACAAATTGTAACAGAGAGCTGGAGAATAACCATTGGAGGGGAGGCTTGGGTCCACATAACTCTTACAAATACCAAAATAAAATAAAATAAAATAAAAGCTGGCATGTCTTAGACCTTTGAAAGCATGACCATGTGGAGGAGACATCTACACAATTATAGCAGCAAGGAAATTACTAATGACCCAGAAAGGAGTCCTGTAGCAGTAAGAAGGTGGGAATCATCTTCTAAAGCAAAATTCTCTTTCTCATATTCTCAAAAGCAAGGGTATCTCAGCTGCCTTTTAGGCATCTCAAGCCATAGAAACGAAAACTGTAATTCCTCCCCCTACCTTTTTTCTCTGAGAAATCAGGACTGGTCCACTCACTGACACCTAATTTCTATGCACAGAAGTGATATTTTAACTGACTTTAAATATACCTCCTCATTAACTTCAATACATCTGAACACTGCGGTATTTATTTTGGTCGTAAGTTTTGTCATTTCACTCAAAAATGTCATTCTTGTGTTGCATCTCACAGCATGCAAACATTTTCATTGTATTTTTGAAGGTACAAAAATGTTGTTGGAATACCAACTACTGGTTTTTGCCTTAGTATGTTATCAAGTGTCATTTAAAAGTTTTATTTAAAGCTCACTACTTCATGAAAGCCATTTGCAGAAAAGTTTCTCTTGTATTACTTTGCACATTATCTCTGTTCTACAAATTTAATAATTACAGAGTAATTAACAAACTTACTTAACTAGTCAATCTTCCTACATATTAGCATAACCAACGACATGAAGCTTAATCTGCTCCATGGGGAATTAACATTCCAATTTCAATTTGTTTTTAATGGACCATGAAACAGTCTTCAGTGAAAGGGCCAGCACTGACTTTCCACAATTTCATGTGACATTTGCAATATTGCAGTCTACAGACTGGATCCAAATTTTACTGAAGTCAATAGGATATTTACCATTTACTTAAGCTTTGAATCATGCCTAAGACATGACAGAAGCAGACAACATGAGCTATTTACCTCAGTTCCCACTACCATTCCCTTTGTTTTTGACAGTTTAGAGCTCTGTCAAACATCTACAGAAGACATGCACAGCTGGGTTTCATAAAGAAGCAAATTAGCGCTCTCTCAATAAGCAGCAAAACTCAATGGGAGCTGCCTAAGCTGAAAACTCACAGATCTACAATTTTCTTTGGCAACAGCATATGGTCAACACTGCACTTTACAGGAGCATTTTATGGAGAAATTAATATACATTCATCTTGTCTTTGTCAATAAAGGGGTAAATGAAAATTACTTGAACTGTATAACCAAACCTTGATCTTTTTTTAATTCATATTCTGCATTAGTGCAGGCATCTACTAGCAAAGCATATTTTACTTGTATTTATTTAATAATTTGAATCTTCAAGGATGAAAAAAATAAATGTGAATTTCAGATACAGAATGAGTTCAGCAGGGCAAGAATTCCCCTCCTGCTTCCCACTGAAAATCACTTAGGGTAGAGATAGCTCCTTACACTTCACCTTTTCAAAGCTGTCTGATGTTATTTGTTGCAGAAAGTTATTCCTCTAAGATCTTTTCCTGTTGGATGTCTATGTTGAATTTATCTCCAAGACCAAAAATGCTCCTTTTATCCCAGCCTCAGGCTTCACTTCTCTAGGCTGAAGTTAATTCTACCTCTTCTGTGTAGGATCTCCAGAGGGAAGTGGCTAATACTGCCGTATCGGACTATGAGATGAAAAGATACTGCTGCTCTGTATGCACTAAACCTCCTGAGACAATTTGCTTTCACTGTGACTAATCGAGATACGCTTCTTAAAAACTATCTTGCTTTCCCTTTTGACATTGGGATAAAGACTACCAAAGAGCAGTACATATTAGTTTCCACTAATGAACCTCAGAAGCTATGACAACCAATTTTCTTTCAAGGAGTTAAACCCAGTTCTTGAGTTCATTTGTTATATTTAGCAAACAAACAAACAAAAAAAGCAGAATCAAGCTCCTTTGAGATTTTGATATCACTAGTCTGGAGGACATACTATATTTGAAGCATGTTTTGGATTTCTCTTTTTCATTTCTGCTTGTTAAGCACTAGGCATTGATCCTGACTGTAATGTCACCGTAACTCATCAAACAGTAAGTGAAACTAAACAAAACTCACTACACCAGCTGCTAGCTTAAAAATAGGGAGTTCAAAATGTTTCCTTTAATAATCAAACTCTCTGCCTTCCAGCCAGTAAGGTTCATTTCACTGGTGTGGTATATGCAGAGTATAGGTAAGGCACAAGGATTTGAGATACCTGCCAGTACCATAAAGTGATCAGTTCTGAGCCCGGGGCTGAGCAATAGGACAGCTAGGATAAAATACCAGGGAAGCTGGGATTTAAACTCTAGCTGGACACAGTGGAATAGGTCTCACAGAACGGTCAGGTACTTACAGATCCTAAATTGTCAGGAAAAAATCTGGGGGTTGTAATACCTCCATCCTCTAGTAAATTTGGCTGACAGAGAGAATGCCTCTGCGCTGGGGAGCTCCTGGAAGACAATGTATAAGAGGCAGATCTACAGTTTGAAATTGTCTGTGCCTATGTACTTGTACTGAAGACACTGAGAAGGCAATAAACAGGCTATCCTCACCTCCCTCCCTTCTGCAAAGAGACAGCCACCATAAGGTACAGGTCAAGCACAGGTTCCCCACTCAACCTCACCTCAGGCTCTGGAGGGAGGTTCTTCAAGCCTGTAGCAAAACACTAAACCTGATCTTTTTGAAAATAGTACTGCTGTGAACAATACAGAAAAAAAGAGTTGAAAACATACACAGTTGTCTTCAAAGTATCTAATCCTACTCTTCCCCAAAGGGTTAAAAAATGGTTGTGAAAGAACAGCTAACACAAGCCAGAGAAGACGACAGTGCTGCAAAGCTCTCTCCATTATGGTCAGGAACAGCTGATCTAGATTCACAAATTTATAGACAACACAGCAAACATTTGCAAGTGTCTCTCCTTAAATGTTTGATAGTCAGGTAAAATGTTAAAAGAGGTGCACATACTTTTACCATTACACCTAACTGTACAATATTTACTCTCATAGTATGTCTGAGGAATCATTTCAGAGCATTTTGGAAAAGAAGACTAAATCAAACATAGCTTGATGAAAGTAAAACTCAGGGAAGTAGAAGTCAATGTCCACATACTACAAGAATATACAACTGAACAGAACTTCCTATGACTCCAACATGCTGAGTAACTGCAGTCACAGGTAACCACAACAGGTTATCTTTTTCCAAATCCAAACTCCAACTTAACCACAGTTTTAATGGTTCCTCTGAATTTCTTTTCAAAATTTTCCTCCTTCAAAAAATCATTTATGACTAATTTAGATTCATTTGGTTTTGTGACACTTTTAACTTTCAGTTCATTAGAAAATGGAAGAATAATAACACACAGTTATACATACATAGAGGAGAGCTAGCCACTGCACTAATCTTTACAGCCAAGTTCCTGTAATGCTGGCAATATAACAGTGCAAGAAAAGAAATTTAGAATACTTCTCAGCAACTGTTATAATTTATTTAACCTATGAAAGACAGTTCAATACATTAAAACATTTGCTGAAAGAATAAAAAGGGAGGTAAGTACTGTTGCTTGTTTCCGACCAGAGGAAAGAAGTTTGATTGTGGCTCAAGATATTCTCCAATATAACTCATTTTAGAGATCAATATACTTATAACAGACACTAATTTGACTCAAAACCTGTTAAAAAGAACATGAAATGAATGCAAACCTCTTAGCTTTTTTTAATCAAGCTATTTAAGCCTTTGATGCAAAATGAACTTACAACTGTCCCTTGAATTGCCAGTGAGAGATGTGAAGAGATACAGGATCTTCAAGGTAATTTTGTACTCGAAGCCCAGTCATCCTCCAAATGCCACCCATGTAAATGGTATACATGCACAGGAACGTACCTGTCTACCTACATATAATTTGCAGGTAAAGATCACACCCATCTACTCAGTCTGAGGACACACACTTCTCAGCACTGACAAAATACAGATGTACCCTTTCAAAAGCTGATGCTCTGGGTCAAAGTATGTATAAGAAAAATCTGATGAGTCCCATCATGACCCAAATACACTCCAAGCAGTGTTAGGTGGGCTACTCCTGGTTCCCCTCTCTGACAGAAAATCCATGACCTGTCAGCAATGAAGACTGTCCCTATATGTATCCTACATCACAGAAAAAGTTCAAGCTCCTAGAAATATGACTGTAATGAAAAGACCAGGACTGTGTCTTTATCTGTCCTTATCCAACACAATGATGGATCAAGCCTAAGTGCGTGTCCTCCATGAAGACTGTTCTGTATAAATGTAAGTATGCCATTATACAGTAAGAAGGCTGAACTCCATACCTGCCTTGTTGATCCTACCCAAAACAGAGAAGTGAAAACATTTCTGCTATATGGGGCAAAGAGAGGAGGCAAAGTATAAATTAAGAGCCAGACAGACCATATTTTCATGGGATGCTGGTTTCAACAGCAAAGCCAGTTTACAAGGTTTCCTCCCCATTCACCAGTGCTGCAGTTCATCAGTTCCTAAGTTGGGCTGTGAAATGATATATGGGGTTATGCTCTAAACTGTATCATTGAAATTATCTGGGTAAAAAATTGTACTCTAAAACAAAGACAAAAAAAAAAAGATTATTTTTAACTCAAATCAGGTCAGTGAAGCCTCATAAATAGTTGCATCTGCGCAATTGCTGAGGTAATCACAGGGGAGAGGAACTTCTTATGCCCATTTAGCTGCCAAAATCACTCCCCATTAACTGCACGCTAAGTAAAAGACCTTCCACTACAATTGCACCTTCTTATTGATATCTTTTGCCCCTGGGGATTTTCTTCTCATTTAAAACATTTATAAGGAAGAAAGAATAAAAATTTTGTACATCAGTAAAATTCAAAAAGACCAAACATCATAAGTAATCATTTTTGAAGCCCTGAATTTTTAATCATTTGCTGTCATGTCTTTTCTAGCCTATAAGATTGTTTTTAGAGTGAGAGCAAGAAGCCTGAAGGTGAGCTCTAGCAGTTTTGGTGCATATTTCCAATATGAAGCTTGGCAGCAGAGGTTTCCTTTCTTCTTTCATCCCATACAATGCAGATTCTCTCAACAATCCCTTTGGGGTTGTTCTAACTTCTGCCAGCTGAGTATGATCTTTATGGGACTGAAAGATCCTTCTGCTAGCCAGCTCCTAACATGATCCCAGCTACTTCCCAGGCACTCTGTTGAGACCAATGGAAATTACTTCTTTTGCCTACACTGTTTTTTTAATGAAATATGAACATGGTGATCTGTTCTTCTTTTACAATAAATAAGCCAAACTTTATAAGTTGTTGCCACAGCCAGAGGGGATTCTGATGCTTTTAAAAAGCTTGCAAAACTCTCCATGTACGTATATAATAAGGACATGGTACAGATTTTGTTTTGTCATCTTTCATCGTGAAACAATGAAATTAAGTTTGAATTTGTTAGCTTAGTCTCCCTGGTTAGGTTGTTGAAGCTTTTGAGTGGTGATGTGCTTTTGAGTGATGAGTGTCAGCAAAGTCTGGCAGATCAGCAAGAAAGCAGTTAAACTGATATGTAACAAACAGTACAAGCATGTGTCCAGCTAAACAATAAGGGTTGCAAATTAACAACTGGACCTAAGGGTTTTACTTAAACTGTTGCAAGAAAGGGAATGTAAGAAAAGAACTTCCTAATTCCAGATTACCAAAGGACAGACAGGCAGGTAGACAGAAGTACAAATTAATCACCTGGGAGACTGCAGGCTTTGCTGTCCTTACCTCATGCTCTGTTCTGTTAAATAAATGCTGTATCTTGGCAGGCAGCCTGTATCTAGTCCAGCTCAACGCCAGCACAAAGCCTCCCAACTGATTACAGTGACTAAACTTATCAAAAGGAAACTGGAAATCAAACAGTCTGGCTTGTCCCCAGCGCCTGCTCATTATTCAGGTGTTGCAGACCTAACCAAATTTTGGCCCTTCACTTTTCCACTTGACTCTTTTGTCTTCTTGCCATTCTGGAAAGATCTGTTTCTACAATTCCTTCTCACAGCTCTCATGTCCCAGATTTTCTCTCCAATTGCATTCATCTAAGCTAGAAAGTAGGGGAAAGGAGAAAGGCTGGAGAACTGTGGAAAAAGAAAAGCTGTTGAAGACTGCCCTTGTTTTCATATTAACCTAGAACAGCAAAACAAGATGTACTGAAGACTCAAAATAGTGAACAGTACCTTCTTCAGATGTCTTGAAGCACAGACTTTTCAGAAAATGGTGAAAGTTCTAATCTTTATCTAATCTTTTTTTTCCTCTGAGGTTTGAACAAAAGCAAAAAAGCTTTACATGCTGAAAATATTTTTTATTTTATGAAGACAAAACAGGATCAGGCATAGAGAAATTCTGGAAGAGACTCAAGTCCAAATTAATATGGGACTATGCAGCTATAATAGTATCATTATAAAATGAAAACAGGCGGTAAGTCCCCTTCAGAGTATGAGCTCTTGTTCAGGCCTCCCTCAAAGTGATAGTTCATTCATGACACCTTCCAGGAAAGACCTCCCTTGCTGTGAAGCCACTGGTGGTAGTAACAGCTACTGCTACAAAAGAATGTGTGAATCAGAATAATACCAATAATGCCACTTAATGAAATGAAAACAGTCAGAAAGTCAATGACCCAGCAGAAGAGACAGAACTTAACCACATCAGGGGAATCCAGTAGAGTAAAGCTAAGTCCAGCATGCAGCTACTTGTACTCTGTTTTTATAAACAAATATTTTATTACACATCTGAGGATACCCTGATGAGTGGCAAAAATCTCTGTCTATGCATTCATAAGCACATCAATAGAATATCTTAAGCACTGAGCAGTACTTAGGAAAGGGTTTTTCAGGGAGCCAAAAAAGCATCTTTTTCTGATATTCTGCAGCTGTCCTATACATTGCAGCTTTGAAACTGCTCAAGTGTGATCCAAAGCAAAAGAAGAATAGTTTAAAGGGAGATTTCAACCTGTAAGCTACTCCACAGGCTTCCTCAGAATCAGCATCATTCATATGATCAGATATACAGCTTGCATTCTCTCTCATGTGCTAGATGGCTTGCTCTGGCACTTGATTGCTGAGATGCCCCAATATGCTGGCATCATGACAGAAATCCAGTGACTAGCTTATCTTCTGAACACATTTCTCAAAGGGCTAACCAAATTTGGATCACACCATCTGTCAAGCTCTACCGTACAGAAACTGACAAGAGGAGTAACACAGCTTAGAAAAGAAAATCAAAGCTTATTTGTATTCTGTAGGGTTGGGGGGTTTTTCCCCCAAGAAAAAAACACAGCCCACATTTCTGTCCTGAAACAAAGCATAGTCCCCAGTAAGGCCCACTTGTATTTGCAGCAGGTATCAGTTAAAGAAAGCAGTGTACTGTATTGTTTGAAATATCAGATCAGCAACCTGCTGACCACAAACCCACTTCTGCACAGAGGCTTATTATAATGAATAACTGTTGAGAAGCATAGGCAGAGCCCCCCAGTGGGTACATATTACCTCAGAATACAGTTATATTCAAATCAAAGCATGATATTGCAGAAGCACACAACTGTTTTATTTGGCACACATGCATAGCATGAATTTAAGAGGGTGATTCCCTTTTGTCGACTTTTCAAAATCTCAGAGAAGAATGACCAATCCTCTACTGAAATCCTCAGTGATTCACTGGATTCGCATGTTATCCTGCTATGAAGAAACAGCAGCTCTTGGTCTTCAGCATTATTTTCAGTCAGGCATGTTCACTCATTTATATTTGGGATCACACTGTATGAAACATATTTCCCAAAGGAGAACAGATTACACAGTACCAAGTCCTAAAAGGAGCTCAACAATACAAATTAGCTGGTTATCGATTGCCTGAAAAGGTAATGCAGCTTTTCTTATCATTGTACCAGAACTGCCACATTTATTCACAGTATCTGCACTGATGTAGGTGTCAGCAGCAAGTCTAAAATGCATATAAACTTCTTGCTAACCCTTTTCACAGGTCTGTGGATGTCCAATGTGCTGCTTAACAGGAGGATCAGTGAGGCTCTAGAGAGCTGTGCTATTCAGTTTTTTGTAATTCAGTTGTAAAATCACAGCCATAAGAGTTTCATCAGAAAACAAAACAAAACCTAATTTTTCCTTTAAGGCACTCTTAATGTCATTAAAAAGAAATCAAATCATAATGATCGCTTTTCAACTAACAGATAGAGTTCCACTAACTGCACAGAAGTCCTAAGGCCTCTGAGAAACTAAGGCAAAGTGCAAGCTTAGGAGCCCTATTACCTTCGGCACCAGTTTAAGAGGAAAAAAATCCTCTCGAAGTGCATAACATTTGAAGCATCAGAGCACCTAGTGAGTCTGTAAGTCCAGTTTAAAAAAAAAAAAGGAAAAGTGTCTGCAGTTTAAGGAGCGATCAGATTCCAGAGGTGACATATAAGCGTCTAATTAGAGTAAATGAACTTATCAAGACCAGATAATGGCTTTGGCCACTCTGAGACCAGTACAACTCCAAATATCAATGGCAATTCCGTGCCATGTAACACTAAGAATACATAAACGCAGTAGTATGCCTTCAACAGAATTGGTACTTTTACATTCAGTCCTTGTAGTATCCTTGATAAAGGTGCAGAAAGGTGTCTGTTTAACATACTGTTTTCATTTACATAACCCGTACTTCCAATGCAACAGTACTTCAGTAGTGCTTACCGAAGTTCTGAATACCACCTTTAGAAATGGAGGATACTTCTCAGTGTCTGCAACCTCATTCATTTACTCAGATAGCAATGAGTATCCCAGAGTCAGTGTTGCTCTAAAGTAAACCAAGTGGAAGTAACAGCCATGGGAATCCCAGTACATTCCTCCTTACCAGTATCAAGGGATTCCTCCTGAGACCAGGGCACTGAAATGCAAAGGGAAAGGAGGAAAAACAGAAGCAACTTCTCTTACTTTCTTTCAGCCTCTTTGCCCAATTTCATGCATGGACGTGTGCTCCCCATGTGCCCATGGACATGTGTGTACCTGCAATGGCTAACTAGGATCTTTAATAGAGGAAACATTTTTCAGCAGAATTTTCAAACAAGTTTACAGTACGGAAAGTGTGGCAGAGCGCAACTACCCCCCCCCCTTACCTCAGGCCCAGCTGACCACAAGAAACTGACTGCACCCAGTGCTGACCAGGAGGAACTAGGTGATACTGGTTGCAACTGGTGAGGCCAGAAACAGGCATGAGATCAGCAAAAAGGTATATTTTCCCCAACATGTCATGAGATCAGCAAAAAGGTGTTATTTTCCCCAATGCATCATGAGATCAGCAAAAAGCTGTATTTTCCCGACAGGGCATGAGATCAGCAAAAAAGGTACATCTCCACACCAAATATCGTATGACCATGAGTCAAACTCCATGCCCATAAATAGTGCTGCAGCCTGGACCCCACTGAGCCCTCCTGCACAGCAGCGGGCTGCACGGAGGTGAATCTCCCCTTGAGTTGGGACGCCTCTCAAAGTTGCTCTCCAGGATTTAAGAGAACCTCTGACAAGAAAACGCTGGAGAGGTAAGAAACCGAGACTTGGGCACTAACAAATGTGCAGTAAGATTTGCTTGATATGACTACACTGTATCACCATCTTCAATAAAACTGTTTGCAATAAACCCAGAGTTAATACCGCCCCCTCCCCCAGTGACAGAAAGCCCCATAAAAGAAACCGCATCCTCTGTTCGTATCTGCCTGTTTCATCCTAATTTCTGCAGAACAGGCTTCTGCACTGGGCATAGCTGGCAGCGTTCGAGTAGCAGGGCCTGCAGGGCTGACCACTGCGGGAGGAGGCCAGGAACGGCCCTGTGTCAGTCACAGTTGGCTCCGACTCCACTGTAAACACCTGACTGCCCAGCAAAATTGCAGCTGGCAGGAGAGCCCCCGCGCCCGGCTCACACATATTTATATAAGAGCCACAGCCGTGAGGGGAAAGAGAAATGGAGGAGACGTGGAAGGAGACATTTTGGGGACATGGCTGGAGATGCGCTCTTGGAAGGAAGCGCTTCACGCCAGAGGAGGGACAGTGGCCCAGGGTGAGCCCCATGGGTGCAGAGACCCCACAAGGGGACTGCAGTCCACAGGTGAACCACACTGGAACAGAGGCAAATGAGTAAGAAGCAAGGAGTGTCAGACAGAGACCATTACGTGCACAACCCCACTCTCCTGCACCACCCGTTGCCTCACCAAAGTGCAGTGAAACAAGAGAAGCTGAGACTAGGAAGCAGGGAGGAGAGCTGTTTGACTGAAGTTGAGCCCAGGGAATGAGGAGGAAAAGTGCATGTGTTTGTTCAATATTTTTTTGTTTTCTTTTTCTTAATACCTGAATCAGTGATTAGTTTACGTAAATTAGAGATACCATAAATTCAGCAAAACTTCCTCACGTTGAGAACATTTTGCCTGCAACAGCTTCATCCCCATTAAATTCTGCACAAGTCTTATATAAAGGACTGAAACTGATTTGCAATGAGATGAAGTCTTTTATTTCTGTAAGACTCCAGTTAAGTTCCAAATCTAACAGCACGCAGCCATCTAGTCCCTGCAGGAAATCTAAACAGAAGGATATATACCTACGCACTGAGACAACATGAGGCCTTTGCCCTACTGCAAAAGAGAACATTATGACTGCAGAGGAAGAAGCCGTATATTAGAGACCACACAGGACAACAGAGTCAGCTCAATTCACCTGCTAGCTTGCAGCTCCTGCTGCATACGAAGCAAAGAGGTAACACTGCTACTGAATTTGCAAGAAGTGCATTAAGCAGCTTTGCCTTCTGGATGAGGTTTTATGCAAATCTCCACCAGTTGCCAGGCCTCACTCTGAAGAACCACTTCCTGCACCCTGAGAAGTAATTTTCTCACCATGAGATCAATTGAACCATCTCCCCTGGGGAAGCAATGAGACTTCTGTCACTTGAATCTTTTCCAATTAGATGTGAGAAAGCAGTCAAGATCAGGAGTACATTAGGGAGAAGCTTGTATTGGCAGGAGGCAGCTAAATGACTTAAGAGTCCTTTTTCATTTCTATTTTCTGTGGTTCGATGAAACTTGAAGCTTTCCAAACTTAACCTAGAAAGATTTCCCAGCTTCTGATCCAATGCTCAGCAGTCACTACTAGCTGAACCAAAGTTTTATTCTCTAAACTCTCCAGTTAAAACCAGCTTTGTTTTCTAGTTACTTCCTCCCAACATTTCTAGGAAATTTCAGCATTTACAGATTCTTGAAATCAACTTCCTACTCATGTACCTGCTTTTATAGAGAGGTGCCAATTTTCCCAGAAGCCCCAAATAACCTTTGTTCTTCTTCGGTGTTGAAAACTATCCCTTTGTCTATATAATGAATAGTTTGTGTCTAATTTCTTATTCCTTGTTCACTGACCCAAAAGTCATGCTTATATGACTGTATTAATTTGTTAATTACTAGCACTGGAGTCAGTAATCCTCTTCTTAAACCTTCTCAATATTTGATAAGAAAACAGCATGACCAAGAATTCTCAAAAGAGGTCATTTTTGCAATGGACTGTGCCAGAAAGCCCGTTTCTGAAAGTCGACGTTAAGGCACAGATGAAAAACAAATACTACGAACCCACAAATTTGGGCCACAAAGTGCCACACACATTTGGAGCAAGAAGAAAGTGACTGTTGAGTGGGGGGAGGGAAAGACTGTCTAACAGCAGGGAGCAAAATCACAGACTACAAGGAATATGACAAAAATTAACAGATGCCTACACTGTTGTCTTCTGAGTTTTAAGTCCTCCAGGACAGGTTGGCTGAACAGGACTGGTCAGAGTATCAGCATATGGCAAAATGGATTTTGTCAAGAAAGAAATCATATGGAATCCCACCACGTACACCTAAAAACAGGGAGGGTCTGGGTGAGAGGTGGACATTTGGAGGGACAGGGCCTGAAGGATCAAATACAATCAGAATTGTAGCAAAATTGTAGCATTCAAAATTGTAGCAAGCATGTAATAACTTGAGATTTCTTCATTACTGATAATGAAAATGGTCCAACAAAGAACTAATTGAGCAGACAAGCCTGGTCTACTCATTAAAATGTTCTACTAAGTGTCTTCATCTCTGGCATTGGAAATATTCAGAGTAGGTGAAAACTGAACAGTATTCTGTATTTTTGCAGTAGAAAGGAGAACACAGCTCTGGAATCATAGAGGGGTTATGTAGGAGTAGATAGGAGTAATTTCTGTATCTTTTCTAAGATACTTATGTGTAATGCAGTTCACACGCTTACAGTTGTACTGTGCTTTCACAGGACTGGTTGAGCTGACATCCGTTGGGCAGTGACATAAGAGACAAGAAGCAAAGGTGCGTTGCATGACTGAACTATAAAGGCTAGTGCTAGAAAGAAGTCACTTTTAACAGCCACAGCACTGTAAGAATGTGTGAACAGTGAGGCTGCCACTTAAAAAAAAATGATGTTAGAACTGTCAGTAGGGAATTAAAAGAAAAAAAAAACCACAAAACTGTTGACTGCAGGAATGGTGATGAAATTCTGGAGTGGTTAGCATAGGCAGTAGCACTGCCAACGTGGGCATGTGCGTAAGCTCGTCTTTCCCATTCAAACCCAAAGATCTGATATACTGTCCTCTAATGACTAACAACGCTCTGCTCCTTCTGGGCGCTATTAGAGACTTACCCCCTTGCACTGAAAGGGCCACAGTGAAAACTAGAAGATGCTGAAGGCAATGCCCCCATCTCAGAATAGCAGATCTATCCAGTTAAAAAAAAAGTAGTGCACTAATGCCTAATGTCAGTCCCAAAGGTCAATCTAGATGTCAAAAGCCCATCAAACCCTGTGACACAGTGACAAGATTCCTATAAAGCAGTAACTTTATCATCCAGGAGCTAGTCATTACTCAGCCTTCACAGAATAAAACCTGGGAAATATCAAGAAATTAAAAGCAAATATATCCTTTCTATCCTCAGTATGATCCCTAACACACTTTAATCAGCTACAACAGTTTCCCTTTTATAAAATATTTTTAACCCCAGTAATGGGAGAAAATAATCCTGAGTTACTATAAAGCACATTCATGATACATTTTTTCAGGCAACAGAGCTACATCAAAAATCGCACAAAATCCATCACTCAAGCCTATGATTGTCATAAATGTTCACAAAATCACAGGGAAGAAATTTTAGGTTGTTTAGGACTCAAAAGTCTTTTTTCTACTTCATGTCCAGCTGTGCCATGCAAGTGCCTATTTTTAAAAATAAGCACTTATGCACAGCAGGACAGCTAGCCCACATGGGATTTAATAATCCCAAATGGCCTAACATTCTTTGAGACTGTACGCTATGAGTATTTAAAACAATTATTCTTCCTACCCTATGATTTTGCCTACAGATTCCACATTGTTAGGAACATTTTCAGTGGACAACTGAGTAGTTAATGGCCAATTTTCTTTCAATCAACAGGCAAACAAATCAGGATTTCTAAGTAATCCTTCATCCATCCCATGTTAGGTATTATTATTTGTCATGAGAACTGGGAAACAGTTATATAAGTTAACATTGCCCCATATAGTTAAACTCTGAATCTTTATCTTTTCCTTCTTACTCCACAGTTCCTTCTGGAAATTCATTTTTTATTGAGATTCACTGTAAAACACAGCACAATTCTGTGCAGATCTATAGTTTTAAAAGTGACACAGAATATACAGTTAAAGTTAAGAAAAATATCCCACAGACCTTACTGTATTTAAAACCAAAATGTCTTATAGTGGGCAATAAGATTTGGGAAGGTAAAGAAATATGTATTTCAGAATGAATTATTTCAGAAAAAGTATGTGAACTGACTTCCTCCCAAGTTTCATTTTTCCTAAAATGGTTAAAGTTTCAGCACTGTTTACATGGCATTCACATTATTAGTATTATTATTATTCATTTCACTATCCCATTACCTGAAAGGCCCAGACAGGGAGGGAAGATTACACAAACGACAGGCAGTGCAGAAACAGAGGTTTAGCAAAAATGACTTTTCCATTTGCTTCAGTCCAACACACAGAGGAAATTAACATTAACTAAAAATATTCTACACCTAAAATGTATCTAAAAAAGTATTTGATTTAAGAACAAGGAAAGAAATAGCAGAAAATGCATGTAAGTGTCTTGGCTTGACTAAAGCATAAAGCAGGGAAAGAAAATTTTTTTAAGAACAAGAATTATCCTTGAGAAGTTTACAAACAATATATACGAAAGACAACGCTTCCTGATTTCACTACAAAAATGGCACCATATGGTAAGGAGTATTTGTCATTTCCTCATTTGCATAACTTTCTGCAAATGATCTCAAGGTCTCGTATGACAGAGATACTAAGGTTTTAAAATGTAAGGCAGGGTTACAGAACAAAGACACTATAGCTTTGACCCTGTCCTACACACTTTTGCTGCTCATCTGAAAAAAGAGATATTCATGCGTTTGTCTTCTCAGAATAAAGTATGGCTCCAAGCCCAGACTTTTACCTGGCCTGTGCAAGCTGGTCTTCCCAAGGCATTTTAGGAAAACAAATGGAAAAACGGATCTATCTACTCCTCTGCAACACTATATTTTCTGATGTGGCGAAGCTCTGATCTTTCTCACTTCTCATTTGCTCCTGTGGCAATATATGTTTAAGTCTGAAGGGTAGGGCGTGTCTGGCAGTTACTACTCATCCAGAAAAAGGGATTTCAAATGTGTCTGGGTCACTAGCTTAGGGTGATAAAAACTGGAGAGAGGGGTTTCCAGAAGGAAAACCCAACTACCCCACCACTATCACCATACTTGAAAATGGGAATTTTCTTGTGCATATCACAACTGCAAAACGTAGAGGCTGTAACTAAGACCATTATTTGAGAAAGACAGATGCACATAGTGCTTGCTTCTCACTGCTTCATACCTGCTCTGATGTAGCAACAGTTAGACACTTTGAATCTGGATTCATATCTTTTGTAAGTGTCGTATTCAACACTGCAGTGTCCCCATATGCAGCACAACACAGATCTCATACTTCTGGGGTAGTCATCAGACTTTAGACTGCAGGTATTAAATTGCTGGTAACGGGCTGAATATTTTCATATTGATTAAGCCACAGCAATTCCTTACAGTGTCTAACAACTGGGGAATTAAGCAGTCTTAGCTAACAGCCCCCAGCACACTACCACTATACCACTCAAAACTCCATACATGTGTTTTGTATGAGCTATTTGGCTGAAATATCATACCAAAGGGAATATTTAAGAGCTGACACTGATGCGAAGACTATTCCCATGATGCTAATTAAGATCTCCTTGCTGGTATGTTAGTTGTTAAATAATAACCACAATATTTCTTCAAACATATGCTTGCATGAAACAATGTATATTATTGTCTTTTGAATTCAGATGACATATTTACTTGGACATTAAAAATCCCAGGGCAAACTGTACATCTGAGCCATTACCTAGAAAGATCCCTTGCCAAACATCAATCTATGCCCGAAGTTGGATTTGAGTGTTTGTGAAGAGATACATGCATTGCTTCCACTGCAGAAAGAGACTGAGTCCTTTCGTAAGTTAAAGCAACTACAGATATGTATATTTGGGCACTTCCAGGGCATAGAGTTGGGCTGCCTAAAGGCAACAGAACACACCTTTATTATGTGATTTAGAGTATAATATATGTAATTTAATTATAACTTATACATTATAATTAATTAATTATAACTGCGCTTGCTGTCTGGCACCTCATTCAGGTTGCAGGCACGGTATTTGCTGCTTGTCACTCTTACTGCAGATATCATAGGACATCCAGAATAAGTTTCAGGGGTCAGGAACCAGTCCAAATCATCACTTCATGGAAGAGGAAGAGGAATCCCAACATACTAAATCAGGTACACCACTAAATCAAGTAGCTGACCAATGTGCAGATGGGAAAGAGGAGGACTCTTGCTGGGGCCACATAAATTAAATGGGAAGACCCAAAAGTGCTCCAGGCCTAATGCGCCCATGACAGTGAATTCAGTTTCCTCACAGAGACAGGGATACCCTTGCGTTTCTAACAGTCAGTTCTCCTTGATCTTTTCCTGGTAAGACCCACACAGCTTTCTCCCCAATAAAGTGTTTAGGCAAGTCTTTCCTTGTTTTACTATCCTGCTTATCAAATACAACAATTCAGACTCATATCACCGCGCAGCAACATCATTCCCTAACTGACTGTTCATCCAAAAATATTTTCTCAAGGAAATGCCAAAGTCCTTTTCTCTTTCCAAACCTCCCATTACCTCTGGGAGGTCTTTGATGCATCTGTCCCCAAATCCACTATATAAAAAGCCTTAATGAAAAAGTTTCATATCTTAACTTCAAGCACAATTTAAAGGAATCGAATGTTCAAAAGCTGAATTATTGTAGTCTATTTGAAACTGATGCACATCGTCTTAGGATGGGTTTTTATTGATGTAAACTTACCAATGAAATTGCATTTAACCAACCCTGATCCACCCCTCCCTATGGGGAGGTAACTGGCTTTGATCTGTACGTGTACTTCAGAGCAGAGTGAGAACAGCTGCCTGAACAAAACGTTTATGATGTGAAATACATTTGTGTCCAGACAAGAACAAAAAGAGCACCTTTACAAAACTTTGCAAAAACAGAAAGGGAGATTCACCGCAGATGGGGTAACAGACCTGTGGCCAAAATTCTCACTTGGAATAACAGTACAAGCAGGTTCAGGTCCCTACTCTGAATTAGGCAGAACAAAGATTTAAACGCAGGTCTCTCTTTCTGCTGCTGAGTGTTCAGGCCACTAAACTATTGCCTCTTTTGTACCATCCACTGCTTTTTCAGTTTGATCAAAAATTTCATCCTAAGTATTTCACTGAAAGTTTTTCAAATGGTAGATACCTAAAAGGAAGGTCGTGTTTCAATGGATCGGCATTTTACAAGGTAAGGACTGGATCAGAAAACTAACTGATTGTACTCCATTGCTACTGCCTACAGAAGTCGGCTTTCGTCCTCAAGTTATACAATCTGTGCCCTTCTCTTAAATGATTGCAGAAATCTTTTGAAACTCTTTTAAATGTCTTTTTAAATCTCTAATTCCCTCTACAGAATAACAAATTATTTTTCCCATTCTGACAAGGAAAATCAGCATTTGGTACTGTGGGATCAGGAGAGAAATCAGGGAGAAAGATAAGGGGGCACAAAAGAAAAAACAGTACTCAGAGAAAGTCCTCAAACAGGGGGCTCTGGCAGGCAAACGTAAATTACAAAGATAAGGAAGGGCCTTCCGCCCCTCCCTTTCACACGACAGGTACTAAGGATGATTCAACTGCAGTGCAGAAGCAGTATTTCTTGACCTGTCAAAGTACTATAAAAGACACCATAATGGTCTTTGCACATTAATACTAGTGATGTGAGTTTTGTGAAGATCTCATTTGCCCAACAGTGCATAGTCCTTTTGAAAGTGCAATGAAGAAGCCATACAAGCACTAGCTCTACATGCACATCTCCAGCAGAGGAACAATCTCAGAAAAGCACAAATTTGGGTATTTATGTTACACAAAGTTAAAGACAAAAGAAGCAAACTGAAGTGTGTCCATATATAATATTTATATATTTATATATCTCCTATAATTCCAATACTTCATGGAATAGTGTTGTGAATCTCGTAACATTCTTCAGTTTTTACAGGAAATCTTGATATGATCAATTTCTTTATCCAGAAATCAATTATTAACCAGCTGTCATTATTTTTTTGTTTGCTTTTAATTATCACAATAATTAGCCAAATACTTTTTAAAATGTTTAACTGTCTTTCTCCTCTGGCCATACCTATCCAACTTTTATCCTATTCTTTCACCTTGAAGTCACTGGAGCACTAGCCAGCAGATTTGGGGCTAAGGAGGTATCTCATGTCAAAAGAAAGAGGCTACTGAAGTGAAAAAAATACTGTTTCGGAATTATGGCCAAGGAGGAGCCTTTATATTGCAGCAACAGCTCTGCTGCCTCATTCAAAATCCAGTTCATCACTGCTGGCAATACCATAGCTTTCGGTCCCCATCAAAAGTATGCAGTTTCAGAAAAGAGCATGACATTCACTTCTTTGGTGGAGAAAAATCAAAATGGGCACCTGTTGGTAGTGGGATGAGATCTCCTAAGATAATGTAACCCTATAGCTTATGCACCTGCAAGAGTCTAGAAAATTACAGTATCATCACGTTCTCCTGTTATTTTAACTCAGCATATGTGTCCTGCTGTATTTAGAGTCCACCTCTCCCTCCCCCTTTCAAGGAAAGGGTGCCAGGCTATTCAGTATTACGTATAATGAGAAACAAATGACTTTAAAACAGTTGAGATACCAGAGGAAAAAGAACAGGAGAAACAGACTGGACTTCTTGAAGGTGAGAAAAGCAGCATTTGAAAATGTCTGCAGCTTACCAAAAACCCTATGAGGAAGACTGCAGCAGGCTGAAGGGAGCTCTGTACAGAAGCTCTGCACAGAAGTAAAGGATGAAGATAATGTTCCAGTAACCCTTTAATGATATCAGATGAGACACCCTGGTGCTGGTAAGCAAAGGCTATGAAAGGTTCTTTTTTTCCTTTCCAGGATTTAAGACCAAGTGTGTGCTAAAGCCTGCCACATGACTGGACCTCACTGCTCTCTTGTGCTACAAGGAAAATAAAAATAATGCAAAAATCATACTACTGCTCTCTAGAAGTACTTCATCTGAGAACTGCCCAAACAGATGAATACTCTAAAATAAAGTGCACCAGAAACTGTGTGAATAACTCTTCATCATATGACAACTGAAGAATTTGACAGACTGCTTTTAGTACTTTTGTGCAGCTGCACTTTTGCTTTATGGAGCTGACCATTTGGAAGGACTAGTATCAGTGGACTTGAAGCTCCTCGCTGATAGTAAAAAACTTCACAGTGTTTAATGAATTCACTATAGAGATAAAATGTGTATGTTAAAGAAAATGGCCAAGTAGATCACTTGATTATTTGAGAGCTTTAAGGTGACCAAGGTGATCACATGGTAGAAGTAGACAGCTCTTCCACCACTCAGAATAAAAAAGAGGACAAATAGAAGACAAAAGAACATGTTGGCTTTCTTAAAAAAAAAAAAAAAAAAAAAAAATCCTGATCAAAGGTCCCCCAGATTCACGATGACACACTATGAAATGTTTTACTATTTTCCCTTGAGACTTTTGCATGTGTATCATGCCTGTTCTGGGTAAAAAGTATGTATGTCTACATATGTTTAGAAAGGTTTTCACAGAAAAAGTGCATTAGTCTTATTGTCCATAACCCATAAAAAAGGAACAAAAGAAGGGGAAAAAAAAAAGGTGCAATAGGTTAGGGAGAGTAAGAAGAGCTGGTTTAACTTTCAAGGCTTAATTTTAATTTCCAAGCTAACTAAATCACAGGGTTCCATTGCTTAGAGAAGCATCAAACATAGAAGCTACAACTAGAGTATGTTTTAGAGGAGCACAAGCAAGGAATCTGCATAAATATTGCCCAACCCTAACAAGCCAAGAGCACACTTTGGTTCTAGTACAGCAGAGTCACCAACAAGTTTCAACAGAGATCCTAAAACTTGGAATCATCATCTATTCTTCTGAATTAATATTGGAAACTATAACAAACATTGAGGTGTCTATGTTGAAAACATCCAAGAGGAAAAAGAAGCTGTAGTTTATGAATCAGAACTATCTGGATAAGAAGTAAGATTATCTTGACAGAGCAAATAAGTATTCTGAAGGGGAATCTGAGTCTGAGCATTGCATGCTTCACCTTTCATTCCTGCGTGACTTCACAGCAGTCATACATGGCCCTGTCCATGAGTTCACTGCTGAATACTGCTAAGCTAGCTCACAACATTAACTAGTTCATATATTAAATGACTAAAGCAGCAAGAATCCTTAGGCATATATCTGAAAGACACTAAATGATACCAAGAAACAGTGTAATTGGCAAAATATATAAACCCCAAATCTTCACTGCATCCAAGTGGCAAATACAGAGAATTGACTCAGTCACCTGGGGCTAAAAGAAGTTAAATCAACATACATCTTGTTCTGCACTCCAGATCCCTGCAGATTGCATGCTCCATCTATATCCTTTCTCCCAATACCGACTTGGGTCTCCTCTTCTCTCACACTGGACTCCACGTGGGCACAGACAGGAAACAACTCCTCCACTAGCTTGAAGAGCTCCCTTACACAAGGGGAAATTCTCCCTAGGACTTGTCAAAGTCCTATTTCATGACATTCAGAAAAGGATGAAGAACTTGCTAATAACCTTATTACAGCTGCTTAAGGCTACAAATAAACAAACAATCCAACTGTTTTGCTGAAATCCAATTCCCAATTTCATGCCCATTAAATTGTAAGTTGATTGTGGAGCTATTAATCAGGGAGAAATGAATGCAAGATGAAAGATGAAATCAGTCTAAGCAAATGGGGTGTATTTCCACAGGTTCTTTAAGTCACCTGGTAGCATACAATCTCAGTGAAGGCAAAGGCATGTCTTTATATCTATCCATTACCTTCTTCCATGCCCATATAATTATTCTAACATGTCTTGCAGGAAATGACTTGCAGAAATCATACACGATAAGCTGCTTTACTAACAGTTAATTATATATGCATTCAACATCTTTATCAAAGCTAGTTCCTGCTCTGTTGTATGCACCTGAAGATAACTTTCGCTTGCCTAACCCATGCTGTTAAAGTTTTCCCCACTTACTTAGCTGGACCCTGATTTTAATTATAAGGTTTTAATACATTATACATTCTTGCGTGATGGGGCTGGGTCTCTAACATTATTTGTTCTCAAGGATTAAAGTTCTTGGTGGCAATCCTGTTTCAGCAGAGTTGCTGAAGTAGGAGGTAAGAGGCAAAGTAGCATGAAATAAGGGGTACATGAGAAGGAAGGACCGAATTTGAGGGCGAGAAACAGAAGAAGATTAACTATTGGGCAGCTTTCTCATTGTATGTTTTTTATTTAATGTGGACCTAAATCTAGTAAGAAAAAAGACTCTGAGGCAAAATGTCAGGACACAGAAGGAATTCTTGATTTCACTGAGTTCCCTTCCCCCCCCCCCCCCAAGAAAGATCAGCTCCTATTTCTGCTGCAGAAATACGTTTGTATGTTTTTTGAAAGGGACTGCTCTATAATTTTGGGAGAGGCTTGCTGTGTTCGGTATTTGAAATCACCTTGAAAGCCCTGCATACATATCACAGAGTCCTGTAGAATTTTTATTTTCTTGCAACTACAGATACGGCATGGTATATACTATATAAATGTACGAAACCTGACATTCTAAAAGCAAGCACGGGGATAAAAATATACTCTTTGCTTGTGGAAAGAAATATTAGCACAAGTGGAATGTTTACAGTAAAGGAAGATTAAAATTAAAATAAGCAAGATGAAACAACCGTTATAAACAGACGGCTGGACCAGTTGCATCTTCAGTAATCCATCTGCAGTTTTGAAGGGTGAACAGAACTCTTTTTATCAGCACAGTCTAGACTGTGTCAAAAATGACAAATCTACATGATTCAGCCTCAGACATGTCAGCTCAATCAGGCAGCCCCAAACATGCAACTTTTCTTCATGAGAGTAAAGGCTAGGCTCCTGACTACTGTAGCTGGAAAAGGCATAAACGTGTAACTGCTGTACATGCGCAGCTCTGGGCTCTGTTGCAGCATCCCCATTATCGTGCCGGTCATCAGGGGTAAATCCAAAAGTACTTAAAAGGCAGGGCCACTCTGAGGCTGCAGTTAAGTACCTAAATCCAAAACTGCGATCTATAATTCTGTGAATGCTGCAGCTCAACACTGCCAGTGTTGAGTTAAGGGTTTTATCTTCCAGAGGAGTCTTCCTTTTTTTCCCTATAGCATCCCCTACAGCTTTTGCCTCCGCACAGGAGCAGAAACCCCTCAGACTGGACACAGCTCATCTCTTACTTTATAGCTAGGCTCGAAAAAAAGCTGGACACACAAGCAGCTATCAACTTGGCCCTGTCATGTAGGCGTGGGCTCCTTGCAAACCACAAGCACGCGGATGTCAGCAGGCAAACTTTCAGCTATAGGCATTGACAGCCTGGAAGGGTGAAGTGACTGAGGGCCTGATGTAATTTGTTCCATTTTTCAGAGGGAATCCTAGATTATTTGTGTCAGAAAGAGAAAATAGGCAGAGGTAAAACTGCACAGGCTAGTCGTTAGGGCAACTGGTTGGGGAAGAGATCTAATCTCTCATACTGCTTCCAAGACTGTTCATGAGTTCTACAAGGGCATAATTTTCATAGAAAATAATCTTCAATGTGAATTTTTTCATTGTCAAACTATTTAACTGATAAGGCAGCAAAGAATTCACACATATACCAAACTGGAATTTTTATGTTATGTAAAATTTGTAAATTGTTTTCAAATCACTCAAAAAGCTATGGATTACTGTGCCCCTGCATTTGCATGTATATAGACCATGCGCACATACTGAAAAAGGCTGTGCACAAAGCTTGTGTCCTTTTTTTCTTTAAACACATGTAGAACCAATTAATTACAAACAGAATTCATGCCACTAAATGCCTCATTTCTGACTTAAAACTTAGTATTCTGATCCCATTGAAAACAGTGATAACACTCGCTTCGCATTAAATGAGGTTATAGTTTCCCCTCAGTTTTGACTGCAATCACATCCTAGGTACCCATGGACATCTGCTTTCGTGCGGCTTCTAAGGAGCAGTCTTCCTTTCCTTAGTAGAAATGCTAAGGCCATCTGAAATTGAAAATTTGAGCCTTTAATATTAATCTTGTTGTAAAACTTTGTTACAGTTCAAATGTGTGTTGCACAATTAAAGCCATTCCTGCTACCACTGCATGAGTAAAGTGACTTGCTTCAGTGTATGCTTCTACTGACTTCAGTAGATCAGTCACTGGCTTACACATAGGCAGAACATGGACACAAAGGTACAAAATTCACATAATGTTTAAGGGCAAAAAAAAAAAAAGATCCACATGAAATTTAAACTTAACTTTTGTTTTTGGTAATAAGATTAACATTGCCCTCTTCTGGTTTGAATGTCCAAAGACAAAAACTCATGCAAAAACACTGATAATATATTTACAAATTAGTCACAAATTCTGGTATTAAAATTTGATATTAAAACCTTAACAAAGGAGAAAAAATGTACATTGATGATCATTAAAAAGCAAGTCAATACTTTAATTCTTCTGCTTCAAAATGACCAACTACGAAAAAGAAAGAGGGCAGAAAGCAGGAAGGACAAACTGCCCTACCAGTCTTAAGATCATGGTAGCTGTAGAAGTCTTTCATTTCAATGGTAACTGAAGAATTCTTTCATTTCTCTTACTATCCTATTATTACTGTCATTAAAACAAAAATACATATAACTATCCATATTACATATAATATTACACAATAAAAAAGAAAAATCGCAGGTAATTTTAAACAGATATAATCCTGGTCAAAAACATAAGGAAAAAACAATCTCTAAAAAGAGGTTTGGGGACTCATGAGAAATCTGTTCAAGTATTGCTGTAAACTTGTCAACTTGGACAAAGCATGATCTGTATTCTACAGAGAAATGTTGCAGAAAAGCCAGATGAACATATTTTGAAGTGTCTTTGCAATAGCATACAGAGTATTTAATCTTTTTTGGTGATGGGAATCATTTGTAAAATGATCTTTTCAGCTTCTAGATATTTCTTTAACATACTTAAAAAATAGCTGCTGTACATTAGTGTCAGGGAAGTACATCCTACAGTCACATTTAATTGTAAGTAAAACTGAAGCTCTTGTCTCTTTAACTTATTTCAGATTTGTGAATTTGCAGTGACATTTTTGTGTGACTTCAGACACAAATTAGTAACATCTCTATTACTTATTTCAGATATATGTGTGTTGCTATATAGCAATTTAGTTAAAATTCTAAACAAGGTACTCAGGAAAAAAATTCTACTTCATGAAGACCTGAGACAATTCACAACTGAATCTATTTCACATTACAGTGAGAGTTTTCCAAAATTCCTTCAACAAAAAATATTTTAAAATACATCCATTTAAATTTAAAAGACATTTAGATCTCAGGTATAGCCCCATAATACCATATCAAATGAAACTAAAAATCAGGTTTGTTTTTTTTAAGATTTTAATGGGATTTTAAATGGGATATTGATTTTTTTAAGTTCCTCCAAAAAAGGGGGGGCTGGGCACAAATTCATTACTTTTTCATAAAACATTTCAACTTACAATCAGTTTGGGCAGTTTGAGCAGAGTGCTGGGAATCCAAGAAAATAAACTGGAAGGTTTTCCTCATCCTAACTGCTAGGGTCACGTAGACAGAAAGTATAACACTGTGCTAAACAGTTATACAGGCCACTAAGTGTTAGAGCTGGGCAAAATCTGAAAAGTGAATGAGAGGAAAGCCATCCTGCAGGTGATACTGAGAAGGACGGAAGAGTGCTCACCTCCTCCTACACCTGCCCTCGAGCTACAACACAGGTTTCTTAGATACCAGAGTTACTTGAAAAAATTCAAAGATGGAGCATCAGACTAACCTAGGATTATGACTAAAATCTCCAGGATCTATTCAATAATGAACATAAGTGCATTACTCTATGAGACCCATACACCCTCTGCCCAGGTGTCTTGGTCCTGAATCATTTTACAAGACCACAGACTAGACAACAGAAGTAAACCAAACTACTCTCTTTCATACTGTTCTAATTTCTGCAAACACTACTGAGATGTAATTTCAAGTACATCAGCTTCCCAGCAACAGATGTATCTTATCACTGCATATAATCAGTTCTTAACATTTGCTGTTCCTAAAACAGATGTGAAATACAAAGACATAATTGCCATGCAGAAATAAGAATACCTTTACTAAGGTTGATGTCTGAAGTTGGTCTGTGGCTGACAGAGGAAGGGCAGATAACAATCCCTGGTGACCGGAAGACTGCAAGTGGAACAGTGTGTATGTACATAAGGTGTGTTCCTAAAGCTCTCTTTACAGGTTTTGTAACTGAAATCTTTCCTCACTTCCAAGAATGAGAAAAGCTTCAGCTCAAGAGGAGGTAGCAATGCGACTATTTTTTTCATTTCAGTGCTGCATTGCTGACCCTCACCCATCATACACACAGTGTTGAAGCAGTGATTTCTGACGGAGAAACTTCTGGCTTTCTGAAGTAGTAGGGGAACATACATAGTGAGTGATCACAAGGTTCAGATAAGTACCAGACACATGTCCTTCCTTGCAGGAGGTACTGGCTGCTACAACACCCTACAGATCTAATCATTTCTTAGTACAGTTTTGCTGTATATTGCCCCACAGAAACTGTCATGAAAGGCAGTGCTACCACATTTGTTTTGCTGTTCTCCTACTTCCATCTTGTGGGCTCTGCCACCCATGCGCTACATTCCTTAGCTCTTCCCACCATCCTTTCACAGCCAGCTGTAGAACATGGAAGCTGATCAGAATTGGAGCATACACAGCATGCCGCTTTTAGACTGTGGCCTTCAAGTCAGCGAAACTAGCTCACTTAGACTGGCTTTCTACCATTTCCAGCATCTGTTGGCAGCTCTCAGAGTCAGATACTGCTCTCGTATTGGGATGCTAAGAGCACATCTAGCAAGACCAGCTTTTTAAGGCACTCTGTAAACTGCAGCAACATAAGCTAACACATTGATGACATCAGGCCATCAGTATAGTGGCTAAGTGATTGGTAACAGGCTCTAAATCTGTACACATTTAATTGTTCCTGAGATTTTTTTTTAATCTGGTAGCCTTCAATATACCCACCCACAGGACACTTGACTGACGACTTGCTTAGCTGTCTATCTTTTCCCTTCTCCCAACCTTCTCCCCTTCTCTGAACTAGATGCTTGTTTCTTTTCAAGGATAAGGAAGCTTGGCTGCCTGCCCAGACTTCCAGCTGCTCTTCTGCCTTTCTTGAAAAATAAAATAATGGCAGCTTGAAAGCTGAATTTCAAAACTTCTCTGGGAGAACACAGAGTTGGGGTAAGAGAACAGGTTGGAGGAGGGTAGGATGAAGAAAAACCCACTATCATGCAGTGAGAGCTAAGTACAGCTGTCACAGGGTAGTCCTCATCACTTAGGAATTTCAGTGGTAGGCATGAGAGAGACTCATAGCTTATGTAGTCTGCAAGTATGGCAGAAGGGAAGTAAGAGAACAAGGGCAAGAACATTCTGCTAAAAATCACCAGCAATAATGGGATCAACCCCTTTGGGTCCTTATAGAGTTCTCTATTCTTAAGTACTATTGCAGAAGACAGCCTCTTCCCTTTCCTGAAGTACCTTTGACTCCACAGGTGCTTGAATACATTCAAACCCTAAATTCAGACTCAGTTAAGCAATATAAACGGTGTTCTGCATGCTCAGAAACAGCGTTGAATCTGATCAGCTCTCAAAGAACAAGGACACAGACATAGCGTACTGAAGATTTCAACTTAGATTTCGATTTAGTTGTAAACAACATCTAGTCTATGACGACTCAGGTGACTGGATGAGATTCCTAGTTGCATTACAAGAGCAGTCAGGTTCTAAGTCAGGCACCTGGAAGTTAGGAAATGTGTAACTGTAATTAGTTTCTAGCCCCAGTGGCCTGTTTTCCCAGCCTAAACTGGATTAAATAGCATGCATGAAATCTGTCCAGGCCTCTTCTGAGCATTATTCATTGGTTAACAGTCTTTAGCAGCCCTCAAAGTAAAGCTCTACATAAATCCTCCTCTACTCGTGTCTTGGGGCTTCCTGGCTTTCTTCCAGACACTCTACAGATTATGGAGGAGGTCAGCAAAGAATCTGGGTATCTAAATAGAAAATACTCTGCAATTGTATATCTTATATGCCTGAATTTATAATTCTGAGTAACTTCATGCATTTGCATCCATAACTTTTCTTTTTGGAACACTAACCTGTAGTTTCCAACATAATTCATGAAATATCTTATAAAACAAAACAATTACACTTTGCAAAAATATGTGAACAAATTCCATAGTCTGTAGTAGGAAATACAAGATGACTAGGGCAATTCTTGTAACAGAGAAAGTGCCAGGTTTGTCTATATATGAGATCCGCATGCTAAGGGTTTAATATATGGTGCTCTGTGAATAGCTTGTATTTGAGAGAACTAATATAACCCACTCATGGCTTTGCTACATGGGCATAATATATCTTTTTAAAACCATGCAAATAAAACCTTTATACATCTTCCATGTATGCCTAATATAAATGCATTAAATATAAACATATTGCTATCCTTTCTCTCTTTTCCATCTTGATTAGCTGAAAGGGCTTCAACAGCAGTGACAAATGTGCCCAAGCATCAATATTATCTGATTAGGGCTAACAAATCTGTGTGGTGGGAAGCTGATTTACACCTGCTACAGCTAGGTTGCATGGAGCACTTTTTGAAGTGTGTGCCAGGTCTCCTTTTTGTTTAGCCCCTGGCTTGGCAAGCCAGAATTGGAGGAGGAGAGGTTTGAAAGTAGAGGTGTGCTAAACAGTCAGAATTGTAAAATATAGTCTGAAAAAGCAAGTGAAGATTAATGTTTTATTGGGGCATAGAGACTCATGCTTCTGGAGAAAAATGGTGCAGGAATCAATCCCAAGGGTTTTGAATGTCTCTTCCGAGACACAAGGCCTCCAGTAGTACCCTTGATTTCTGTCATAGCTGAATCTATTTAAAGTGGTTCACTCCACCATTTTTTAAAATGTCTCTTGTATCATAGTAAAACAATGCAAAAACAGTCTTATAATAGTAATTTACTGTTATTGGTTATATTGCCAGTAAGAAAAACTGATTTTTTTCCTCTCAATTTTACTTTTTTCATTTTTTAACATAAGCAATAGCCACAGTCAATGAAGAACCAGTCTCAAATTCAGCCATATAAGCAATTCTTTATTTACACATGCCACTGGAGTTTGTGGTACTACCCATGTGAGTAAGTGTCTGCAGAGTTAAAAACTTCTAAAGAGCTCATTCACTTCATTATACCAGATCCATCTATGGACTGCCTGTTGCCTATTGCCCTTGCAGGGAAAATCTTGCACTGTATTTGGGAGCTTACATTTTCAGGAATTAGCTGAGTGTATGTGTGCCTCTCACAAGGTAGTTCTTGCCTCATTTCATGCAAATAAGTCACATATCATACAATAATCTAAACTGTACAGCTCTTCAGCCACTTGAATAATAAATTAGAGCTGGATTCACACAGGGATTTGGTACCTAGCTCCCATTTTAAAGTGATTCAGTTCAAAATTGAGATCCTGGCTCTAATTGTTAATTATTGGTCTTTCACCAGTTAACTTCTCCTACTCAACTGCAACTCTGCCTTTGGTCACAGCAGAATCACTCAGTATAACTGCTGAGCATTTCAACATCTGTTATATAAAGATTCACAAATTATCCTAAATCCTATCAGAACCACACATCAGAAATCCAGCTACATGGAATTTGGCCTGTGGGAACCAAATCAATAGCTCAGAATATAGGTGTTAACATACAGATAGGTAGGCTGAGACATAACCCCAGATTTGCAGGTGTCTGTTCAGTGTGGCACAGCTCCTGTCCCGATTACGTACATGGGTTTCCTTTCCATGCAAATCTGAGTGCAAAGCATGTATCTGCGTCTCCTGGCCATAAAGAGTTGGGACGGGGATGGACTGTGCACTCGGACTCAGGTTCTCAAACACATCCCTGATTCCTGGATGACACAAAGCCAGGAATCCTAATCAGCTAACTGCTCCCTGAAGTCTGTACAGAGGAATGTAGGAAGCATGGAGCTCAAGAGGCACCTCAAGATTTCTCTGGGCTAGCCTAACTGTTCTGAGACGCTAACTTCTACGCTACATGTCTGCGTCGCTCACAGAAATACACTGCAGAGATTCCTCAGTGGGAGCCAGTCTCAGATGGCAGGTTCCTATACAACTCTAACAGCACTACCATCAAAATTGTCAGTTATGGTTATATCTTAAATCTTCTCAGAAACACTGGCAACCATGACACCTAAGCCAGGAGTGGATTTTCTGAATACCTAGGATATTCAGCTAAAACTAGATGTGATCTGTGGGACTCTAACCCTCACAAAACATGTGGATTAAAGCTTTGCAAGTTTGTCAGTCTTTTTAAGCTAAAAAGGAGTTAATTGGCAACATATTGAGAACATAGCCTATTTGAACAAATAACCCCAAATTAGCATTTTCAGGTCTTTATTACTCAGATTTACCACAAAAATAAAACAAAATATTTCCTCCCTTCCACCTGGAAATATATGATAAGCACTGCTTAATCTCTCTATTACAGCAATGGTTTATTGCAAATGGAAGCGTTCTCACATGATGACATGATTTAGGATGTTTTGCTGTGAGTGCTATTCAATACTCTGCTGGTTGTTCAATTTTAAGAATACTAGGAATTTCCTGCATCAGTTCAAACTCTGGCAAGGTACTTTACATGACTGCTGGGAATCTGGTTCCATGCACAGTAGAGAAGAAACATGAAAGAAATGAAAATAAAATGTTGTCTAATGGAAACAGTGTTCGGGAGAGAACAGTAAATGAAGTTAATTTACCAAATACTTTCTTACTGAAACAGTACAACTGTCTCTCATTTCTTTATTTCTCATTCTTGCATTGTGTTATGCAAAAATTACCTAAGTGAAGACAACGGGGGAAAAGGCAATTTTCTTGCTCTGATAATATAAAACAACTCAAGATATTTTCTTCTAGACTGGGAATTCCAGATTGGCACCTCTGTCATAAAGGAAGTTACTTTTCCAAAAGTCAAAGTAATTTGAAACAAGAGATTACACTGGAAACTGCTTGGAACCCTGAACTGTAGCATTTGCTGTTATAATTCACATTTGTTAAAATCTCTTAAAAATGTCACCACTAGAAGCTAAATATTATCATCTATTATTTCTGTAAATGCCATAATACTTCTACACAGAAAATATGTTAAGTGAAGTGAAATTAGTCATTTTTCAGAGACCAGCTTGACAAATATATGTCCTTTTCTGCAAGAAGATCAAGATGTCCTAAAATATGCATGTATTGAACAATGTGTACATTTAGGGAAAAAGAAAAAAAGCTTTTAAAAAGAAACAGGTACCTTTGCTTACTTAAAGAACAAAGCCGTGATCACTAAACCAAGTACTGAGGAAAAAAATACTTGTTATAAAAAACAAATATTCGTAATTCAGTGCTTCCTACGCTTCAGCAAAGTTGTGGTATTGACAGATGTGCAAGAGGGTCTGGTAAGGAGGTAATCTTATCATCTAGAATGGCAAACTGCTGCAGCCACTCTCTCTCCTAATAAGATTTTTCTTTTTCTGTTATCGTACCACATATACATTTCTCACAAACCTATTGATTTTTCACCTGCCTTTAATTAGTATTCTAAAGACAAAGCCATGACTATACCATGATGCTTATAGTTATGGAAAAGACCTATTACTCAAAAGAAAAAAAAAAAAAAGCTATGATTAGTTACATCTCTGGCCTTTTTAAAATGCAGGATTTTGCTAGTTATTTTCATTGTTACTTCTGCATGTAGTGCAGCACAGTTGCAGTTTCCCTTTCACAGTCCCTGATTTTTCCCTCACAGGTAGAGTGTGGGGAGAATCACACTCCATTAAAATAATACATTCCTTGTGTTAGAAACAGAGAAATAAAAAGTGGTATTTCTTCTCCTCAAACAATTTGAAAGTATAAAACAAATAAAATACAATTGTAAAATGTTTCATTTGAAGATCCTTATTAAGATATTAATAGAAAAGGAGAGTTTTTATAGATGCAGCTAACTAATTCATTGACTTTCATACAATAGGAAGAATAGTTATGTCAGAACACAGCCGCAATCTAATCTGAGGTAATCTTTAATAATTGGTAGTACTAGCAACACAGCCTGTAGTATTGTCACATAGCTACTGTAACTATAGTTCAGTTGATGGGAAAGAAGTGAAGGACCCAGAATAGCAGCTATACTTGCTAATACAAAAGCAATACTAGCTCTATTATACTCTGTTCTGTGATAGGCACTTATTGTCAAGTTTGTCCTAAGATACTGGCCAAAAGCAAGACAAAAAATTAATCTTTACCCTGGAAGTTTTAGAGTGCGTAAGATCAGACTGCAGAAGCTACTAGAACAGTTTCAGGTGGAACGGCCAACAGCAACACCATCTCACTGTTACATGGCACCTTTCACCAAAACAAATCTAAAGCCTTCTGTAAACCAGAACAAGCAGAGATCACATCAACCATCACTAAAACCCAACACTTCAAGCACTGTAATGAAATCACTGCTCCATGTACAGGACACAGTGTCTCATATAAAATGATTTATATTATTGCTAAACTGATTTAGCTTGTGAAGCCTATGGACTCTTTCACATTCACCCTCTATGTCACAGTTCTGACTTCACTTCACAGGCTTTACCTTTGTAATTTAGAATCTCAGTTCCTGAAAGAACACCAAAAAAAAAAAAAAAAAAATCAGAGCATAGTTCTATATAAGTCAAAGGGGACACACAAGATTTATCCCAGCAGACCAGGGAGTGAAGATGAAAGGCATCCCCAGAGCTTTGTCACACCAAAATTGTCCTATGGAAACTGGCTGGTTCCCATTTTAACAGGTTTGTGGGAAGCTTCTCCTTCAGTTCTAGTTTGTATGGATGTATACTCTTATTTTCTTCTGAATTTAGAGAGGTAAGAATACCCAGAGCAAAAAAGACCCAAAGAAAACAAATAATCCCTCCAAAACTCAGCCAGTACTGTATTATTTTAAGCCTCAACAGTGTATTTCCCCACTTTTGTTGTACTGTCACCACCTCACCTTTCAAATGAGTTACAGGTGGCAGATCCCCAAAAGCAAATAAATATTACTTAGTTCATAAAAGTTTTGCATAGCTCTGTCTCAGCATTTTTAACACTTTTCCATCTAGATGCTCATACAGGGGTATGCGTGCATTACACACCATTTGTTTAGACAGCTTTTCACATAGAATATTTTTTAGCTTCATTAGAGCTGAAAGACTTTTCATGTTTAAAGCTGCTTTACATTTGTTACTAGACCTGTGAAATTTCAATTCCTCTGTAACACCACTCCAAATGTGTCTAAATGAATCTTTACATTGTTACTTTAAGTACAAATTCTCCTGTACAAAGAACTTTTGAGTGCAAAATGCAGATGCTGAGGGAAAAAAAAAAGTGTTATACAGGACAACGAAAATTCAAGTTTTGAACCTGGCTGGTCATTTAGGCAAGTTAAACCATTCCATATGTGTGCTGTGATTCTTCACTGATTTATCTATCCTACCACCAGGTTAGCAGAAATCACATGTTTTCTGAGAGTAAGATGCATTTCCCCTCTTTTCCATTTCTTCTTTTGTTCATCTGCTGAGTCAACCTGTCAGAAGAAGGTTTGTGGTCTGATTTTGCTACTTCCTTAGTACTTCTCCAACAGTTTCCCTGACATATATGGTATTAGTGAGAATGAAGGTAAGTACATGTTGGTTTTGCTGTGCTTAAAATCTTAAGTCCATGAAGCGGGTTTTCCCCTCTATTTTAGTATAACTGGAAATACCTTCCTTTCCCCAAATGTAGAATTGCAGGCATGAAGTGCAACATGATCATTATTCAATATGCAATTTTAGAAAGGAAACACAGTCCCCAAGAAAGATGACAGCTCTGCTGTGGCTTGGCATCAGACACATCCTTCAAAAATGAAACTAGTCAGGAGGAGCAGCAGGAGCGATTTTCCATTCTCAAAAGAGAGAGGTATTTTTCCAAAAGAGGTACCTTTAACAAGGGTGAAGCTGAATGTTGGGTCTGGCCTCAGGCACTGTAACAGCTTCCTCAGAAGTAATAATCTCCTAGATAGACAATTTAGCCTGCAGACCTCAGAGAGCAGCTGCCAAAAAAAGTGTGTCTAATTTACAAAATTAGGAGGGAGGTCTTAGAGGTGGCCCACAGAGAGAAGGCCACTGCTGCTCACAATGTCAGAGTGGGAAAGGAGATTTCTTCTGATGTGTTAGTTCATCTGGAACTAGCTGTCACAGAGCCCCAAGAGGGAGGAGAAGCAGAGGGCTGCTGCTGGTGAGCAGCAAAGGAGAGGAGACAAGAGCAGGCTTTCCATAGGAAGAAACTGCTCTGTCAGATTGTCAGGGCAGGTCCTTCTATCATACCAAAACGTCAACTGCAGCAACAACTGCACAGAAGTGCTGGGAATGCTGCTGCCACATTTCTGATCTGCTTTTGTTTGCCCTGAAGTCCCTAACACAAAGACATTAAGCTGGTGAAACAATCCATCAACTGGTGACTCATCCGCAACTCTGTGGCAGTGCACAAGTCGTACACAGCTTTGGTGACATTAATGTGGGTATGTGTGGTTGAGCTCTTCTGTTGCTTCTTATTTTTGTGTGCAGATACTTCTCAGATAAACGTTCATCTTTTCCTAATGCAATGACTGCCGCTGTTTGTGCTTTCCTCCAATCCTAGCCCAAGCCCCATCAAAAATGCTTGCTTAATGCCAGTTTACAGAACAGCTGATGTGCAACTCATCAGTCTTCTCATTAACTGATTTTATGGGGGTGTTTGCATGGCCCACCACTGGCAAATGGCCTGGGTAACAACAGCTGTTAAGATAGGTATGTGAGCATAAACAGTACATGTGGATCAAATACCCAAAACTGCCTGAAATGGCATTTGCCAAAAAGTGGTCATGTCCAAGAGGAAGACAACTATCAACTGGATTAAACAGTAACTGAGGAATTACAGAGAGACTTTTGAAATAAAGGAGTCATGTTGAAAAGAAGGTATAAAAGAAGCATGAAAATTTATAATAATTTAGTACAGTGGCTTATCTGCTGTATTTCTGATACTGATCCTGAACGTATAATTCACTGATTATTGGTTAATTATGTGTTGTTAATAAATCAACAAACCACTTTGATTCTGATTTAAGTTTTTCCCTGCTACAGATTTGACCAAGAGAAAAACATCAGGACAGCAATTCATCTTACAGTCCACACATGGAATAGCTGCCCAACTCGTAGCCCTGTCTAACCCTCCAAACTCAGAGTAAGAAAACTGGTAGGTGAGAGGAGGAATAAACATAGGGCAGAGTTGCAGCAGCATCGAGCAGCAATTCTCACTCTTAAAAAAAAAAAAATCACAGTTAAGAATCAATTGCAGAAGCAGGAGGAGGTAATAGATCAGAGGCTGACAAGCTATCCAAATCCCCTGGTATCATAGCTTCCAACAAGAGGGTCAATACGATTCATGTGATGCATGATAGCAATTTTATCTTAAACACTGTAGTGATAGACAGTACAGAAAACACACGTTCCAGGTTCGCAAGTAAAGGAACTCTTTTTTTTTTTCCTTCTTTTTTTTAAACACCACTAAAACTGATCCCTTGACATGATTACATGGCACAATGCAGTCCTGAAAACAGTCTGGCTGAGTTAGCATCTCACAGTTAATTCAGCTTCTCTATAGAGCGGATCAGTTAGTGCTGAAAGCCACTAACATAACTGAGCTACTTCTGGATCTGGATAAAACTGAGCTGGTGCCAGCTGAGAGATGTACCCTGTTAGAGGCATGCCCACAGAGAAGCAGAACCTTTAGAGCTCAGAGCATCTAAAAGTTGGTCTAAAATCCATGATATTCTCTAGTATTAACAAATCCCCGATAAGAATGGGAAAAACAGCAGGACATATTCTGGAGAGTATTGAGGCAAAGACGACATAGCCAATATAAATATTTCTGCAATCCTTGCTTATTTCAATGACTCACAGAGAACTCTTGCAGAGGTCTAGGTAGTTACTCCTACCTTGAAGATAATTTCATCCACGGAATTTCAAGCTGTCCTTTGGCCACTTCGGAGAGCAGGGAAATACAAATGTATCGTAAGTCCAGTTCAGGTCCCATGGTGAGCACAGCTGCCTAGATAACGTGATCATGCTGAGGACCTTCTGCATCCGTTTGAAATTCTACCTTGCAAATTCTCAAAGCTGCTATGTGGACTTTCCAGGTACTTCCATTTGAAAAGTCAATTCTTCACCTGAAAAGGGGGACCAAAAAAGCAAAATTGAAATGCTGCAAAAGAAAAAAAAAACAAAACTTTTTCCACCATCACAAAGCTTTACTAGTCAATTCTCTCCGGCAGAAACAAATTCCAGGCTGGTGTCTAACAGATACTGATTATTGCTTTGTCTATGTACCACAAAAACCTCTAATTGCTTCTTTTTCACTAATCTCAGAATGTGTGATTCTCCTGCAAGAGCTGTTAAATGGAAATAGTCACGGCACCAGTAAACCAAGAATAACTTAATACTATATTCATCTTTTTTTTTTTGCTTTGTGCTAAATATATGCTTTGATTTCTGAAGGCAAGGTTTATCTACTGACTCCTACTCTGCTCTCATACAAGAAGGTTGATTACAAAATCACTGTTGATTGTTGTAACAGTTCAGCTGAAAATTGGACAGAAATATCTAACCAAGCACAGAAACATACTGTCAATAAATAATCTTAATTTTTAAGTTACCTCAACAGTATGCATGTTTTCTTCAAACTTCTACAAAAACAGTACATAAAATTTTCAAAATGAATACATTATTATACTTAAAGAATGGCCTTTTCTATAAAAAGATCTTTTCATAGGGACTGTAATCTTTTGGAAAGCAGTTGTTTCAGCATGCAGGCCATAGAGACTAAACATCCAAACATTTCACTGGACTAACATGCTTACTGGGAAAGTAACCCTGTATTCCAACAACTGGAAATGCTTTTTCTTTAGACTTAACGCATCAAGCCTGGAGATGAGATGAACCTGTAAATAGTTTGAAAAAAGCATGAAACCCACTTATGATCTTGCATTATAACAGCATTATTAAATGCTGTATGTCTGTGTCTGTATCACCACACACAGATCAACTGCGCAAAGTCTGTTGCTACCTAAATAGTTGTCACAGCCCTGAGGGTGCTGACAGGCCCTGCTGGTCCTGTCCAGCCGTCACGGGCCTGTGACTAGCCCTGCTTCTCCTCACCAGGCCTGACCCTGACCTACAGATTGACTTCCCGGCTTGACCTTGGACCTGCCTCATCACCACGAACTTGCCTGATGATCTGGGCTCATGGTTGCTGCTGGCTATCATCTCCAGGCCTGCCCTGCTCACCTCGCTGGGGGCAGCGGGATGGACCCTGCCCTGCTGGCCACATTACCACCCCCTGCTCCCAGCTCCCTGACCCTGAGGGAGCAGCCAGCCCTTGCTGCACCCTGACAATAGTGGGCATCTGCCCAGAAGATGTCCTACCTGTTTTAGAGATAACCATGCTGAATGAGCACAACGAACTATTGTAACTATTGAAAACAAACCTTTCCTGAATTTGCTTTCACATACTATATATAATAATGAACTAGATAATAAGCAGTCAATTGATACAATAGTATGCTATGAATGATAGCCCATAAAGCTCCACGATCCAAAATATGTAAGTATCAGTGGAGTTCTGTAGCCAGAGCAAGAAATTTGTCCTCTAATTATTTAGAAAAGTTAAAGTGAAGGATACAAAACTACTAATTATCATTTCCAAATTCCTCTATGAAATCCTTTGGCCTGTGGCAGTAGCAAGCTCTCTACATCCTGCCGATGGTGAACTGGGCAGCTACCAGGCAGTGTAAGCAGTTTTCACTGAAATCCATCAAGGTGCCCTCTTTATATGTATTTTGTAGTACAGCACTTCATTTGCATTTGCTTGCTGTGTACAACTCCTTCATTAACACACCGGGAACTATCATCACTAATCCCAAACCAAGATAGTTTGGCCAGTGGCACTAAAGTGACAGAAGCATCTCTATTTGGCAAGGGACAAAACTGCCCTTTGGGACAGTGAATACTCTGAAAGATTACTGAGCACTGTGGAAGGCCCCCTTCTGCAGCGAGTCTTTCACCAAGAGCACCGTGCTACGAGAGCTGAGGCACAGCAGCTCCTCCGGGGCAGGACACAGTACAGGAGTAGCTCCTCGATGGCATGACAGAGAACAGCAGAGCTGGGGGAATTCTCATGCCCCCGTCCCCACTCAGAGCCAGCAATGGTAAATAAACAGGTCTCCCTCCTGAGTATCACAAGAAGCAGGCAAAATCTGTACTGCCCAAAAGAGAAGAGCAAATTCCACTTATTCTCAGCACCATCTCTGCAAGCCCCTCCCTGATACAAAACTCATAATGCCTGGGGGGCAGTGATGTCTCAGCATCCCACTGCTCTCCCCAGGAGACATGAGGACAGGCCTTCCTAAACACACCGTGGGATACCGCTGCCTGTTGACCACAGATGGGTTCAGTGGCTGGAAACAGAGGTGCCAAGGAGCATGAGCCTATCGGCCATGCTGACACAAGGGGGAAACCAGCACTATTAGGGAGTTCTTTCAGAATTACCGGAAGGGGAGAAAAGTTTTCTTAAACAACAGTATATCCATATCATCGGTTCTGCCCCCCAAAATTCAAAAATTAGAGTTTTCCTAATGATTCAGAACATGTTAGTAGGTATTGAAGCACACCTAAACTGAGGACAGCTAGGGAAAGTACTGAGTAAGAGCAAAGAAACTTGCGCGTTAGTTTGAGGAGGAATTTATAAGGGGTTGGAAATTGGCTGTCGCTGGCAGCACCTGTAGCCACAGCACGGTCACAAGAAAATCAACATAGAAAGAAAACAGCCTACACACTTTCAGCTCAACTTCTATACTGTAACATACAGTTACAATATACTTTACAGCCTAGCAACATACCATGCACATTGGATCCTGGCCTCCTGCAAAGACTATTGCCTTCTGCAATTTTATATCAGTTCCATGTAGCCCAGCTATCTAGTCAGAACTATACCGATGTGTTACTACCTGAGCACAAAACAGTGTCATATTCATCCTTGGAGGAAAAGATTATCTAATAGCAGCCTAGCATCCAGTTCTGTTCTCACTCTGGTATAATTTAAAAGTGCCCAAAAGATGGAGCTATATTAGTATGAAAGACATGTGCACGCTCTCTGACCATAATTTTCAAGATCTCAGTTTTTATGATTGAGATCTCAGGACTCTCATTCCACATTACTACTGTGATAAGAGGAAATTCATAAGAGGTATAAAATTTGAAAAGACATAGTTTCAAGAATTATCTACTGTTGCCTGTATTCTTACTTCAGGAGGGAATAAAAGATAATTCTAGATCTGATTAGAAACAGATCCATCACTGTTTTAAACATAGGAATATTTTTTAATCCTCAACTCCAAATTTTTTTGAGAAAGTCATGATTTAATTTTGAGTTTTAAAAGTTTAATAAGAACTAAAACAAAAAGGGATTTAAATTCAAAATCACCTGAAAGAGGTGTGGTTTAATTTTAAGCTTCTGATTTCAATTTGAAAATAAAGTTAAAAGTGACAGTCATTTCAAAATTGAAGAAATAAAAGGTTATTCTTAAACTGTCAAAATTAAATACACCATTTTTAAGATCCGTTTTTCAATTTCTTTCCCATTTGAAAGATTGCCAAACTGATCTGTTTCCTGCAGAAACTTTTGAATTTGAGGATTCAACGTTTCATTGAAAAATCCTAGACATCTATAGAGTTTAACCTTAATCATAATATAACAGGTTAGGATTTAAAACCTAGATTCACAGCAGAACATAAGCATAATATTATCAAATCAGCCATCAAAAAATGCTTCACAGTTGATGCTTTTCCCAGCCTGAAATGCAGCATTTTATTGGTCTTAACAGATTATTCTCCCGCCACCCCCCCAAAAAAAAGGGCCCAGACAGCAATTGCATTTCATTTTCTTGACGCAAGCAAGCAAACAGAAGCTAATCCAAGAATTACTTTCTTTTTTTTTGGTTTTGCTTGTGCAAGTGACTTAATACTTCTCACCAGCCACAACATACGGTATTTGCACAGTCCTGAAATCATATTCCTGAGCTTTTGTTAATCCTCAAAATAAGATGGTATTCCTTCCCCCAATACTGTTAATCAAGTTTGTTATATTGTACTTCATAAGGAAGATTGATAACACCGACATCAATAACAGAGGTTTCAAGAAAATGAGTGTGCTGCTTCTCAGGGCACTGGGTTGTGTTTCGCAGATAGGCAAGATGATTACACTTTCAGTGATGTAAATGCACCCAGCACCTCCAGAGATGTGTGCTAGCTTTAAAAACACTGATCCAGAGAATGGAAGAAAATATTATGAAAACAATTTAGCATAGAAAATAACATAACATTTTACAGTACTAGCTTCCCAAACAGTTAACTTCTGTAACTTCTAATTGTAACAATGCAGGATCAAAAGTGTTGCAGACTTTTTTCCAATAGATACCTATGTTTTCTTAGGCTCAGGCCAGAAGTTATTCACTGAGACCTAATGTACCTTTAATTCAGAATATGTGAAAGCATTAAAGTCATTGACTAATTCATCACAACAACCCCAAGTGTAGGAAATGTTATTATCTCTATTTTGGAGAAGGTAAGATATGGACTGCTGAAACTTATTTGCCTGAGTTCATGCTACAAAGAGACTGGCAGGAGGTAGAGTACCAAAATGTGCCAACTTTTCCTGTCTTCCTCTAAATGCTAGACAACCAGTTGCATCCTTCCAAAGATCACAAAACCAAAATTCACACTCATTTTAAACTCCGAGCTGTACTTTAAATCAAGGCTGCAGGCAGCTGGAAACATAGATCCACCAACATCACTATGTGAGAAGCTTTTCCAGTCATAACTAGGGTAAATAGTACAGATCCATGCAGCTTCTATACCTTCCAGCTTTCTGTGATTCTGGTAAGAGGGTTACTGAGTTCACAGTTGCACAGGACTACCAGTGCTTGAATAAGAAATTTTTAAAAGTGGGTATAATATTCCATTGAGTCTCCACAGCACAGGTCTTGTAGACCAACGTTTCACCCTTGTACTGTAGCAAGAGCCTATTCGTTTAGGACAGCAACAGTGCGAGCTTCCTCCTTCCCTCCACACTTCTCTCTCCTTGAGACACGCAGCTTTCCTAGGGAGGTGTTAAGGCCTCCAAGAATGCAGGGAGATGAGCCAGCCCCCCCTCCCGGCAGTACTGTAACAGGTCTCCCAGGGGCTCCAATAGGTGAGGTCACTTTGTTTATCTTTGGCCATGTTTTCAAGATTTTCAGTGTAGCCACAAAGGCTGGAAACACAGCTTTTTATTGTTAAAGGGATCTCTGAAGTGAGTCATAAGTCTCCAGAAGCATAAGCCCTTAGAACTTAGGTCTTGAACTGGCTTTGAAAATAAATCATGACAGGGGACACAGGGCACATAGTAAAGTTGCTGTTATCAAAGTTTTGAGACCAAGAAGTCACAAAGTACCACCTTGCTGGTCCACCACAGAACTAATTGTCTAGCATACAGTTCCTTTTCTCAAATGTAATGAAAATTTGCCCACTCGGAGTCAGCACAATGTTTATAAACCATTCAGAATACAGTGCAAGCAGGACATAAGTGATACCTAGGTCTTATGCTGGCACCGCAATGTGAATTACCTCCACTGGGGACAGGGAAAAGGACTTCATATGTAACGTGTATACTCTCATCACATATAAGATAAAAACTGCACCGCTCTTATTTAAAGAGCTTGTGCCAGTCAGAACAAGTTTCCATTACAGCATTAGTAGGCTCCTAGAGCAAGAGAAAGGAGTTTGAACTTCAGACACCCACAGTTAATTATAAATGGTGAGAAAATCAGTGAGGAAAAAATATCAAAAGAAGAAGTATCCCCTAATAATTATTAAGATGCTCCCTACAGAATCACAATAGCATTTTTATTGAGCAGACATGGAACAGGAATGAATAGCTCTTCTGGAGTTTCTGGCTATCAAATTACATTTCTCATTCCAGAGCACTGCAGAACCTTTGCAGCAATACAAACTGGGCAATAAAAGGAACATCTTACCTGCTAATCAAGAAAGGAAACCTCAAAGACTAATTATTAATAACTAGACTAGTTACTAAACTGTGAGGAATCAAGAAACTGGTTTCCCAGTAGATTTAGATTTTCTAACTGAATAAATTAGGAATACTGAGCAGGAAAAAGCTATTTGGCCTGATAAGCCCGTCCTAAAAGATGCAACTCTTCTGCCTTCCCCCACCACCACCACCAATCATATAGAAATTACTTAAATAAATACTTTGACAAGATAAACTATCAGTCAAGGTTAAAATGCTCCACACCAAAATTTAAGAATTACTGGCAAGTGCTGAATAGCCAATCAGGCTCATTCCATGTCCCAGCTGCCTTATAATGTAAACACAGACTGATGTATTCTGTTTATTGAGAAACGAAAAATGACTGCCTGGTTTACAGTGCTGAATATGATAACCCCTGAATTTGGGGTGAATGACACATTTTATCTTTTGTGCAAGTATTACATGATTGATAGAAGCAACACAGAATGTAAACGTGGAGTCTGCGCATTGCAGAAAATCTCAGGTAGAAATCCAAATTGACCCAAGCATGATCCACCTTAATTATGAAAGAATACTTCTTTTAATATTTTGATGTTCTGGTAATTCTATGTTCCCATACTGTGCCTGTTTTGGAGCTGATATTATTGACATTCTCAAAATGTAATGCTCTCCTATTCTTCTCTTGCAATTGCATTTTACAGCTAAATACAGTTTCCCTCCATTGATAAGGGTACAAGAGCTGCTGAAGATGATATTTTTCTGCACTTAATATGACTTCTAGGCCTCAAGATCATGAACAAGTTTTGTGGACTGTATTATCACCTGCCATTTACACATAAATCAGTAATTCTTATACCAGTGATCATCAAGATAAAAGATGTAGAATACACCTTACTCCTCCAGTAGACTTTAATTTTTCCACAATTGACCAATTTCAAGTTTTACAAAGAGAAAAATAAAACAAGGACACAATCAGAAATTAGAACCTTATGATCTAGAGCATAAGCTTCCTTCAAATAACTAAGCATACAGCATAGTTTGGAAATTAAACCAATTCACATATACAAATGATAACTGATGGAAGAAATAAGTCCTATAATGATAATTCTACCTGACTAGCATGGAATTCATTTTTTGCTGCTTACAGACATAGCTAGAGTGCTTGTGAAAGCCTTTACTCTTCACCAAACCTTAAAATCTACACCTATCTATTTTCATCTATGGGATTAGTTTAAGAACATCTACATTAATGGTATCCTTGCTAAATTTTCTGAGGTTAAATGAGAAACTCAAGTTTGAATTTATATAAGAACTCCTTCATTATTCAGGAAGTTTTAAATTAAACTCTTAGTACAGAATACAAGGCTTTTTGTTTGTTTGTCTGTTTTAAAAGCATTCCATTTTGTATTCTCTACTCAGCCAGCATTTTGGTGATTTTCTCTCTCCATAGATAGACAGTGGATTTCACCCAAATGGTAGAATTTGATTCCATGGGTTATTATTATTGCTGAGAAGATGCAGTTAGGTAATGCCAAGTATTGTTGCTTTTCCTGCAGCAGAAATGGAGCTGTCATGGAAATGTGGGCATTAGATAAGATAACCCAATACTTTCCTTCACATCAGCCTTCCAGAATGCTTAAGGACATGAAGAAATGATTTCTTACATGACATAGTGAGGTAGAAACACATTGTTTTCCCAGTTTTATTTCAAAATGCTTTTTAGAGATTTGTTCTCATGCACATAAAAAAATATTGTGCATAATGTTCTCAAACTGAAAGCTGACAAACTTCACTGAGAACTGGATTTTAAAACATGCAGAGACACTACTCAGCTGCAAATTTTCTGTGATATATAGGCATACTGGATATTTTCATGAAAAGGTGTTTTTATCTGACTAATGACTTTATAGTCAGGAAAGCTGCTCAGCTTGAAATAGAGATGCTTGCCTTCAAATCAGCAGAGTTAAACCTTCAGAGTTCATTTTTACAGAATCCCTATGATGTGTTAACTAGATATGTTCAAAACTTCATGCAGATATATTCCTTTTCTTCTGCAGATATATTCCAAAACTCCTGTTGGTCTCTATGATTGCTCTGCTGTTTACTTGGCCAATAAGAAAGAAAAGAAAAGAAAAAAAATATCAGTGGCTGCATGGCCTGATTAAAGAGTGGAGGAACAAGTCTCTTACTTAAGAAATCTATGAACAGTAAAGGATATCAAAATCCTGCAGTGGAAAGCAGTAATACAGAATGCCTTGTAGGACATGAGCCTAAAAGGTAAAGTCACAGTCCTAAAATTCCTCCTTGTTACTTTCTCTCAAACACTCATAGGATCCAAAGTCTTAAAGCTAAACAAATGCTTACTGGCTAAGGATCTTCTCTAATATCAGCACCAAACTAGGAAATGTAAAATTAATAAAAATGTACAGAAATCATAGCATTTTGATCATTGTCTAACAATACTTTTGCTTTTAGATCAAGGTAGGAGGAGCATTGAGAATAAAACTGAGAAGAGAAAGTTAAAGCTGTTTTTACTTCTAAATATATCTTCAGTCTCTCAAGAGAAAGATAAGAAACCAGACATGAACACAAAATGCAGTGCCTGGAGCCACACTACCAGCTGTCATTCAATTACTTCTCTTTATGCAAGGAAAAAGCAAAGAAACTTGCATGTTTTTTTCTTCCATTTCCTCCCTTAACGAATTTTAAAATTAATTTTTCATAAATGCCAGAGAACAAGGAGGTCAAGAAGCTTCCTCAGGCTCACCCACTAGTCACCGGATCAGATAAAATCAGAACCAGGATCAGCATGCCTGCTGTACTATTATGTGATTACCTTGTCCAAATGCAGCCATTAGACCTGATGCAACACTCAGGAGGTTGAAACATTTGTCTTCAGTTTCTTTGTTCACTAATTGCTTTGGGTGCATTTTTTGTGAGTATATTTTCTAAGTACTAAATAGTAATAATAGTAATTGGTCCTTTTCTTTGGAACCACTGCAGACAGCAAGCACTACCTGCTTCTTATTTTTGAAGTGCTTCATGAAGTTCTACAGACAGGATTTCAAGCAATCAGCCTAAAGAAATGCAATCTTCCTTTCCAAACAACATAATGAAGACCTACAATAAACAACAAAACTGCCAGTAGCTTTACGGAAAAAAGCATTTGAAAGTAAAGAACGGGTCTTGTTTGTTCTGTTCAGAAACTAGCACAACAAGCCTTAGTTTTTATGCAAACAAGAAGCAGAGAAGGTAAAAATATTTACTTTGAGAGTGATCCTTTTTGTAGCCTAAACAATTTTAAAAATGTTTCCAAATATTTTTGTTTTGAGAATCTTCATTAAGGAGGAAAGCAAATTCCAGACAAAACAAAGAAAGAACCTATTTCTTTATTTTTTCAGTGTAACAAAATACACTGACTTATTTCCATCAGTGTTAAAATATAGCTGAAATATATTTTCTAGAAAACAGCAGTTTAATGTATTTGCTTAAATAGCTAGTGGGCTATCACTACATCATCATATACAGTTACATCATATGCAATACAATGCTATTCAACTACCTGATCTATTAAAAATGGAAAAAAAAACATTAACTTCATTTAAGGCAGAATTTTATTCTACTCTATGGAGATAGTACTCAGTCTGAGCACACTTCTACACATATGAAAGAAACCAAGGTTTAGCTCCTGTTCTACACAAAAGACCTGTTTCCAGTAGCTATCTGTGAAAAAGCCAGCTCCTACTCATCAAAGACCACCAGCATGGACAACACAGGCACAGTCAGATATTTCTAGATGGTTTTCTTCCCCGTGCTCTGTATTTTGTTCACTTAAACCAATGGCGAAGTTCCCATGGACTTCAGATGAGGCTCAGAGCTGCAGTCAACAGGGACTGACCTGGGACAAGAGGAAGCCTTGCAAATCTCTGTCTGAAGGAAATGCTTCTTTGGTATCTTCAAAGATATACCAGGTCAAAAAGCAAGATTCCTTGGAACAGTTCAGATCATCACAATTAATGGCATATACAGCCAGAACTCAGAATTATTCAACACGATTACTACCAAGCATGTGTCAGCATAATACCCTAATTCAAAATTCTGAATGACACTAGACTAGGCAGTCATTCAGCATTATTCTCACTAACAAATTCATTGCCTAGAGGCCATGAATTTACAGACCCTAGGATACAGCATTAGCACAGATTTATAGTCACTCTTATAACCTTTAAGTCAGTGTTTTATTACTAAAATCTCTGTGGGAAGTGCTTATGGAAAATGCAAAAAGCATTTAAGTACTTTTTCTAGGGAAAAAAAACTCTGCATATTGCTAAGGCATAAACAATATTCAAACAACCCAAATTTAAATGAAAACATGTCCACGCATTTCAGAGCTACAGTAGTATATCATAAAAAAAATTATGAGACAACAAGAGTTATTTTATTTTCTAATTTCCTCTTTTTAAATGCTGATTGTTTCCCTAAATCAATGCTTTCAGCACCAAGCCTCAGCAGCTCTGTCAGCATGTTTATTGCTTCCATGATCGTGCTGAGAAAAAAAAAAATGGAGAGCCACAAATTTTTTTGAGAGAGATATTTTTGTCCATATGAAGGAGAATTAAATGCCATCCTCCAAAAGAAATAGTTGTTGATGGCCAGTGTAAGTCCTTAGTGCCCTGTGAATTGGCATGCACCATTTAGCTCCCTTTAATCTCTTATTCCATGTTCTTTTATTAGCTCAACATATCAAGGGTGGACAGACAGCACCGCCCAAATATAATTCTTGCCAGTCACCACAATCCTATCTCTCTCAAGCAAAAGAGTATGCTGCTGAATATTTAAAGGACCTCATTTTATATTTGGATTGGGACATCAAACTGAAAAACCACAAGCAAAGAGTTATGGTCAACCTAAAAGAGGTAAGTTGTAAGAATGCCTTATGGAAAGATAGGGATCTCTGTTAGGACTACTCAAATCATAAAAAATGGTCAGCAGTTTAAGACTCTTCAGGTTCTGAATGCCACATACAGAAGGGTTAGGATCCCATCTCTCATGGATTTTGTTAAGCTTCAGTGAGTTTTGAAAACTTTTCCCCCTTTCTTTTCTTCATGTATGATCTAGGGGCAGCATATGGAATATGTTCATGAATCTAAATTGGGAAAATACAAGCACTAATATGGACAGAAAAACTGCCACAAGATCATACAGATTTGGTGCATATACCATGAACTTTTCTGCAAATGGAGCTATCTTTTACAAAGCATAGTTTCTAACCTTCATGTTTGAAAAGTTAATCTTTCTGAAATAAAACAAGCGTGAACTTGGCACAGACTCACGACTACAAACAGCCTGAAAAATACTCTTCTAAGATGTACAATTCCTGGCTTCTTTTCAGGGTGGAAGCTGTGAAAAACCAAGGCCTTCACCATTTCACTGCTGATCCATTATGAAGAAGAAGTGGAACAAGAGGAAGAGTTAAGGAATTAGTCTGGTGACTGGATGAGTGAAAGAAAAGAGGCCAAAAAAAAAAAAAACTCACTGAAAAGGAAGGAAGAAGGAAACAAAGGAAAAAATGTCAAGAAAAAAAAGGAACTCAAGAGCAGAAATCATCACTTCAGAAAGGTAACAATGTCCATTCACTGGTATTACACGTCACCTTTTTCTCTTCAGTCTCTAAGGACAGAAATGAGAATCTATCCGCAGGCACTAAAGTAGCTAATAAGTAAATGACTATTAAAGAAAATATGTGGAAATGATTACAAATACATGAACAATTACAGTGAAACTCTTCTAAGAGCATACAAGTCTTCAACAAAACTCCAACTAGTTAGTAGGCATAAAGCCTGAAAAAAATTGCTTATGGTACATCATGTCTAAAAACTCCATTATAACTTCTGCTGGGTGACAAGCTTAACACCCTAAAAGTACTTAGATTGTCAGCTCCCACCATCCTCACTGGATGTTTTTTTCCAGAACCTCCTACTACCTCTGATAGTTGGAAATCTTCTCCAATTTTCTAAACTGTGGTTACTTTATTTGCTTATTTACCCATGTTGTTACGTAGCTTAAATAGTTCTTTTCCCTTTCTAGAAGTCATGCCTTCACTTCGCTAGGCCAAACAACCCATAGTTTTCCAATCTTTGGTCATAAGACATCTTGCATGTTCTCCTAAGCCTGTGTAACACAGGGTTCATTTTTCTTAAATGCTGCCTAATAAACACTCTTATACTAGGAAAGGATATCGTATGCCAGCAAGGCCTTCTGGGATCTTATCACCCTTTTTCTTGAAAACATCTTCTTCATGATTGTTGGCTCATATTCTTTCTACGATCAAATGTTACACTAGATCTCTCTCATCTTTTGTCACTTCCAACTAATCAGCTTCCAGCTAATAATGAAGTTTTTTATAACCACTCCCTAAGGCTATGACCAAGCAGTTGTACAATTAAATCTCATCTCATACTTTGCAGACTAGTCTTCAAGGTCACCTAGTTATTCATTTCTCTTTTTGATGATGCCTACTAACTTTGTTTTATCAGCAAGTCTCATTATCACTCTTCTGCTGAGGACTGTAATGAAAATACTAAATGATATTGGTCCCTAGACTGATCACAGAATCACAGAGTGGCTGAGGTTGGAAGGGACCTCAGGAGATCGTCTCATCCAACCCCCCTGGGCTCAAGCAGGGTCACCTAGAGCACATTGTACAGGATCGCGTCCAGGTGGGTTTTGAGTATCTCCAGAGAAGGAGACTCCACAACCTCTCCGAGCAACCTGTTCCAGGGCTCTGTCACCCTCACAGATCCTTGAAGAACTCTGCCTGTAACTTCCCTCCAGCCTTATAATTTCCTTTAAGCAGGCCAATATCACTTCCTTTAAGATAGTTCTTTAACCCTCTTGTAGTATTTGCATGAATCCCCATTTTAACTTATACTTTCCGGTGTGGCACTACATCTAATTTTTGAAAAAAGTTCAAGCATATGAGACTTTCTGCATTTTGTTGTCTAAAAAAAATTACCTTTACAAAGACAGGTTTTAGATTATTTTGGAACATTCTACCTCTGGTAACTCCGTGAGGTTTTTTAATTCATTGTCCATTATTTCTATGTCTGTAATTTTTTCTTTTCTTAAAAGTTTGCATTAAACTCACATAAAACTAAGAACAGACTAATGTTCTTATTGCTCTTTGCCCTACTAAGCATTGTAATGTAGCAGAGCCCTTGAATTTTACTTAGTAAAAGGTGCAAAACTACCTGGAAATTTTCACTTTCATAAGCAAAAGAAAAATGCAAGGATTTGCATCCTATTATGTGCTCTTCTTCTGAAATAAACCCTATCACTTCACAGAATTATTATGAAACTTGCTACATAGGTGGTGAAAGAACATGTGGCACTTCTTTCAGTAACCAGGGCGGGGAAGGTTATCTGGCTGACCTGATTTGAAAACAGTTGAGTTCTGCTTCCACCCTAGACGAAGCAATTTTCATGTTCTAGCCTCTCGCCGCACCATTGTTATAGGTTAGCTCCTATTTTCAGTATCACTGTCCCAGATAAAAATTGACACCATTTTCAGGCTTTGCCTCTAAATCTCTAGATCACCATCAGTGGATAATAAATGCTGTTTCGCTCCCTTATTCTTTTGATTCGTAAAAGTTGAAGAACATTCCACCTTCTGTTTTAATTGTTTCACAAAGTCAGATTCAATTTTCAGCAGTTCTTGACTCCTAACCTTCCTGATTTCTATGACTTAGAACTAAGTCAAGAAAGCTGAGGGGGGAGGGGAAAAAAAAAAAAAAAAAACTTTTCCCATTTCCAAAGGCTTCTTCTAGTTCCTAACATCTTTGTCACAGCAAGTATTCATCCCTAAGGTTTTTTTCTTCTGCTTAAGATACATGCTAGATAGTCTGGCATCTTTGATCTAATTACTTTCCAAAGTACCTAAATTCATTCATTTGACAACACAGAGTTGACATTTAATTTCCAAGTTTGTTATTGTGCAGCCCACATAATGGCCTTCTTTAGTTTATCCTTCATTTATACTGAATCAGTCTTTATTTATTCAAACTGGAATGTTTTCTAGACCTAGTTCTTCTATACCATTCTTATTTACTGAAATCAAATCTGAAACCTTCATCACCTTCTGTCTGTTCAGTGAATTTGAAGAAATCTGTCAGCTATCACATATGGAAGTACCTAGGCTTATCTAGTATTAGCTTTTCTAACCTTCATTTGAGAAATTTAATTCTCCCATCATTTCATTACAATGTAATTAGCAAAAACACTCAACAGCAGTATTACAGATGTTTAATCAATATCCAAATCTCAACCAACTCCCAACATTTTTCTTAGTGGAATCTTTCTTACCAGATCCTTCTTGAAGTAATTTTGGCAGAAAAAAAAATTGTTTTTTTTCTGTATTATCTTTCTTTGCAAAATATCATGCCACAAACGTAAAACATTGCCTTCAACAGCAGAGCTCTTTTACTAAGGCTACTATTCTGCCATATACTTTATTTTTTTTTTAAATGACCAGCCTTGAAAGACTACACATACAACCCAATCATTAACTGCACCAGGTATCTACCACAACCAACAGCACTTTCTTTGTCCGTTACCTCTGCCTTCCTACATGCCTTCACCCATTTTTAAATCTTTATTTAGCAGACCTCTCCTTCCCCCCAAGAGTTGCAGACTACAGGTAACAACCAAATCACAGGCTACCTTAACTACAAACACAAAAAAACAAAGTCAGCAATCTAGCTTATTTACATTTTTCTCCAGGAGCTCCCTTTCTTTTTGACAAACTCCCAGCTTACTGATTTTGTCTAATGTTCACCACAGCTGATTTTCTCCCAAAGATCACATTCCTTTTTCCTGAGAACTCTTGGGATCTCTCCTCACTTCTCCACTGAAGAAGCAGCTTCAGAAAACAGGCATTTTTTGCAAGAGTTACAGGACTCAAAATACTTGGGACAAAGCAAACGCAAACACAGAATGCAAACGCCAGGCGAGACGAGAGGAGGCGCGGCGCGGCCGTTGGCGGCGCAGGGCGGCTGCCGGCGCGGCCGTTGGCGGCGTGGGCGCGCGGCAGCGCCGGGCTGGGCTCCGCTCCCGGGGGCCGCTGCTGGCGCCGCGGGGCGCTGCCGGGAAGGCGGGCTGCCGCGCGGGCGGGGCCAGGCGCGCAGAGCCGGCGTCGCGGCAGGGCGCGCAGCGGGGGCGCCGGGCCGCCAGGGGCAGCGAGGAGGGCGACGCGGAGCGAGCGCGGAAGGGCGGCGGGCGGCCGCCGGCGCGAGGCTGGCTGCGGCGTGGGAGAAGCTGCGCGCTGGCGCCTCCTGGCAACAGGAAACGGGCTCCTCACCCGCCTGCAGCCTCAGCGTGGGCGTCGTGCCCTGCGCGCAGGTGAGGACAACAAGACCCGTCAGGGGATTCACCAGGAGCAGCTGAATCTGCAGGAGTGTGGAAAGGCAGGTGATAGCTACAGGAGACTCCCTCCTGCGGGGGGGGAGGCACCAGTCCACCAGCCCGGTATCTCAGGAGGTTTGGTGTTTGCCAAGGGCCTGGATCGGGGATGTTGCAGAGGGGCTGCCAAGGCTTGTCCAGCACTTGGATTACTGCCCTTTGCTGCTCTTCTGCTTGGGGACCAGCGATACAGCTGGGCTGATCCAAAGTGTATCGAGTGGCTGCAGAGCTCTGGGCGTGAGGGTTGAAGATGGGGGGCCAGGTGATGCCCCCTCAATCCTGCCAGCAAGGGGGAAAGGTTCGAGCAGAAGTGAACTCATCCAGCCTTGCTGTGTAGCTGCTGTAACAGACAGGGCTTTGGCTCCTATGACTGCTGGATCCTCTTTGAGGAGCAAGGGTTGCTAAGCACAGATGGGATGCATCGAATAAAGTGGGGCAAGAACATCTTTGCAAAGAAGCTCACTAACCTAGTTGAGGGTGGCTTTAAACCAGGTATGTTGGGGGATGGTTACCATAATCTGAGGAGAAGTAAGGGCACACAGGGTACAGCAAATGTGTTGAAGGGACAGAATGATAGGGGAGAGTCTTACGCTTCCCTTGTAAAAGCAGCACAACCTGAGCCCATCTCAGACACCTATACACCAGTGCATGTAGCATGGAGAACAAGCAAGAGGATTTAGAAGTCAGGGCACAGTTGCAAAGCTGTGAGCTCGTTGGGAGTGCAGCGGCATGGTGGGGTAGCTCTCGTAACTGAAGTGCTGCAGTGGAGAGGCACAGGCTCTTCAGAAAAGACAGGATGGGCAGGCACAGAGGGAGGGGTCATGCTCCATGTAAAGGAGTGGCTTCAGTGCATGAAGCTTTGTATTGGGGCAAGGGATGAAGCAGTTGAGAGCTTGTAGGTAAGCGTCAGAGTACAGACCAGCACAGATGATGTTGTAGTAGATATCTACTATAGACATTCTGATCAAGAAGAGGAGGCAGATGAAGCCTTCTTTAGGCAGCTGGAGAAAGCCTCGCAGTCACAGACCCTGGTACTCACAGGTGACCTTACCCACTCCGATAGCTACTGGAAGGGCAATATAATGGAGTGCAAGCAATCCAGGAGACTTCTGAAACATACTGAAGACAGCTTCTTGATGCAGGTGATCGGTAAACTGACTCTGGGAGATGCTGCTCATGGACAAGGAAGAACTGTTGGAGGGTCAAAGACAGCCCTAGCAGCAGGGACCATGAGACTGTGGAGTTTAAGATCCTGAGAGAAGTGAGCAACACAAAGAGCAGAATTACAGCCCTGAACTTCAGAAGAGCAAATTTTAGCCTCTTCAGCAACCTGCTTGGCAGAATCCTGTGGAAAACTGGGAGAGCAAAAGGGCCCAGGAGAGCTGGCTAATCTTCAAGGACACCCTCCTCAGAGCACAAGAGCAGTCCACTCCAATCTGCAGAAAGTCCAGTAAGCCTGGCAGAAGGCCAGCATAGATGAACATGGAGCTCAAACACCAAAAGGAAGGACACAGAAAATGGAAGCAAGGGCAGGCTATTTGGGAGGAATATAAAGGCACTGAATGAATTATGATTCTGTGAAATAGGCCTAAAGCTTTTTTTTTTTTTCCTCCAGATACAAGCAGCGGTGCAACATCATTGTAATCAATGTAATATATACAATCATTGTAATAAGCATAATATTTTTCTTTAGAAAGAGCACGATTGCTAGTATACAGTTTGTTTGTTTGTTTCTTAACAGGAGAACTGTATGCTAGTTCCTCACTCCAGCAGGCAGGGTAGGACTAACAGACTGTACCAAAAGGAGGTTAGATACTTAAACTTTCTTCAGAATAACAGGCATGCTTCTTTTCTGGTTTCAGCTGATTTCTGAATCGCCATTCCCTTTCTTGCTCACCATTTGAATGATTTGTATTGGGAGTCTGTTAATCTATATCAGTTCTTAAGATTCTACCTCTAAGAATGCTCTAGCTGTTAAATGGTGCAACAGCTAGTATTTTGGAGGTTCAGACCATCAGGATAATTCTAGGTACACACCATCCCAGGTAACCTTGAGGTCATCAGCAGATAACAAAGAGTCATAAATGTATTTGTCAAGACTTAGAGTAGTAACTGAAGACTATTACACATTATTCTACCATAAATAGAAATACCATATAACCACACAGTTGATGCAGTTTCCCTTTGCTCAGCTTTCCTTTGGCAGCTCCACTGAATACATTTAGTTATGTAGGAAAGAATTTTGAGTCCAACTTTGTGTGATGCCTGCTTCAAAGGGGGGGAGAAAAAAGAACCAGTAAAAATTGTACCTTTCATTCTTTTGCAGAAAAGACATTCACAACAGAGTCTGAAAACTGTTGTACATGTTAAATAACTGTCTGTTATAATGATGTTGCAATCATCATATGTCTCCATTTTCTTCCCACTCTGTATAATTAGACATAATTGCACATACATACATTTGTGATTGAACTGCGGAATGGAAACATTCGCTGTTTGATTATCTTCCATGTTGCTGCACATAACATTTGAAATACTGCATTTTATCTGAACATTTTAAAACAGCTGAACAAATACCTCAAAAATATCAAAGCTCAACGGCTATTTTCTGCAGTTGGTTTATCATTAAAGGTTTTCCATGACAGTTTCTCATTGTTCATAATATTAAGTAGTTTCATGAGTTTAAGTGTAATTTTCCATTAATGTGCTCAGTAGTGACCCATATATAGATAATCTATATTTTAATTGATCAAAGTAATACATAGTTATGCTTGCTTAGCTCATATTTACAAAACTTTGCAAGAACATATGCAATTTTATGGTTGTTAAACGTATGAAACAGCACTCACTAATACTTGAGGCTACAAGATGGACTAATGCTGTCAGAGCATTAAATATTAATCTTCCTGTTTTATACATGGAAGAATAACCAAAAATATATTTAAATTTTATAGCTAAAACCGCACAACTATTGAGTATAAATCTGCTATTAGAATTTGGTGATCCTTCTAATCTGGCCTTCTGCTCAGCTTACCCTAAGTTTTGCTTTTTTACAGTTTACATATTAATTTTACTCTATCAGAATTCATCGAATACATTCTCAACATAGCAATAAAATCACAACAGAAGCCAAGTAATCTCACAGAGTAATCCTAAGCAATAGTTGCTCAAGAGCAAGTATTACCCCATAAAAGCCAGTTGCAGGACATGGCCCTGTTATACAGTTGTAAAGGAACTTGCAGCATAGTACTCAAAATGACACATTATATAATTCATACTGAATGTTCTTCAGTGGAGATAACGGCCAAACCAGGGTTCAGCCTGAATAGTCCAATTCACACTATGCAGGCAAACTGTTTTCTAGCAAAGTATCCTACTGTTTTCACTCTTTTTCTGTGTGGAGGATGAACTCCTTCATACAGGGACTCATAATTTCTTCTGACATGGTCAGCCTAAAAAATTTGGTAATGCTTTTAAAGTCCTGTTCCCCCTGCTTTATAACAAAAACAAAATATTGTTTGGGGAAAAGGGCTTTTGTGTTGCCATGGAATCCAGCCATCCCACAAGGCCAAAATTAGAACTTCCTGACACATATTCTACATCTTTACAATATGCAAATATTAAGACTCAAAATGAATAACATATCCATTACCAACTCTATTGCCAGATTTCTTCATGCCTAGTTATTGCCACATTTACACCACCAAATTTCAAACACATTCTCAAACTGTTTCAACTGTATTGTTTTTATTAAATAATACCAAATGAGAAGGTTCTAGAATCTCTCTTTGAAAACAAGAAAAAAAAAGGAAAATTTGTTGTTGCACTAAAGCTTAATGTTAGGTAGTGTTTAATGAGCTTAGTATAAGCAAACAGACTAAGCTCAAGGAAGCCCAAATCATTTCTCACAGACATGCTATGGCAAATCATTCTGGAGCAGGCCTGCAAAATGCGGTCTTCTGAGCAGTCTGTGATTTCTTCCAGAGAAAAGCACTTTCATTACTCTGAGTGTCATCTTCAGATTAGAGCAGGGTAACATATGAAGGGAAGAAGGAAGATAACATCACACAGCTGAGCTTGCAAGCAAGGTGGGTACCAAAATCTGTACAGATCTCAACCTTTGGGCAGTATAGCTCCCTTCCTCCAGGGATCAGCTGCACTCATTTCACATATGGAAAAGTCACCCTGAATATTCTGGACGTGGCATCATATGTCAGCAGGCCTCATGCTGATTGGGCAATAGAAAAGACTTTTGCCTTCTTAAATTAAAAAGTGCAATATATCTGAAGCAAAATGATTAATGAAGCAGTAGGATACTGGTACCCCCTGCTAGCACTAATACATTTGAGACCTCTACAGCCTATTTCATACAAAGAGACACTGATCATAACTTGTCATCTTGTGAACACTTTAATATAAACTCTAGATTCATTACACTTTTATGGAAATTTAAATCAGCCTAGAGTGCAGACCTTCTTCATAATGAGCATGAAAATGCAAAGGGATTTTGATTATTACTAGATATTGGTGACACAGGGGCCCACAGATTAGTAATAAGAGGGCTGGGAGCTATTACTGGGTTTCTCTACCAAGATTAGGTCAGAGAACTCTTAACACAAACTAGGACTTTTCTAAAATCTCAAAAGTAGGATAACTTGCCATGTCATTAGAATCATTTACATCACAAGTTTGTTTTCATGTCCTTTAAATCTTGTAAGGTCCATATGAGTGAGTTCTATTAAATACCTCTTGACTATGTACAAACCCTTGAGTCACCAATTCACCTTCTCATCTCCACATGATCATAAAGCATAATCACTGCTACCTGTCAGTTGTCTCTTGAAATTAATAATAAACCTCCACCCCCATTCAAACCTCCCTGGACTTGCCAGCAACTTTCTTCAACAATCCTGTGTGTGAAGATGGTATGGTGAGAAATCAAACTTACAAACCCTGTGTGACAGGAGAGACCAAATTAAAACCAAAGGAAAACAAATTAACCTAATTTTGAGCTGATTCCAGCTTTCAGTAACAATAATTTAGGAATCGTGACCCTGAGGCTGGAAAACAATTGCTGATACAAGTTTTGGGACACCAGGAGGTCTTTGAGAGGAATGTTAATTTCAATAAAGCAGCAGACAGAGCTTAGAAGCAAACATTTATTTTTCTACAAAACATTTTCCAGCATTTAAAGCCTGGGGGATTTGCTGCACTTTTTAATGTCTCCACAGCATTAATTCTATTAAAGCTTTCCATTTTATTCTGACGCTTAATTCAACAATCAAACAGCAAGAATGGGGCCTCCAGAGCTGTGAGGCACAGCTGGCTGCTGTGCACCTCAAAGCACTTGGTCCAAACTTAAGTTGTTGCATCCCCTCAGTTCCAATGGGAAATTAGGACATCCACACTTCTACATCCACCTCACACATGCATCAGATCAAGAAAGTTACAGCCACTAAAACGTGAATCAGTAGGGGAGCTCACAACAGCACATTGGACTGGACCCAGAACAACCATTTTTAACATCGTGGTCTCAGAAATCTCAGAATAAGAGCTGGACAAAAAAAAATTAAGGAATAATTTTCTCTCAAAAAAATCTATTTTGGTAGAATCTGAATCTTTTTAGGTGACATGTGAATTCCACTGGAGGTTTTGAGAGAAACCAGCCCCTGCAGTATCTGATCTGGCCTGCCTGCCTCACCAGGGTTGCTTGGATCCCTGGAAGCTCATCTTGTAACCTGAGGGTTTTAAGCAAGTTCCACCGAGAGTTCATGTTTCTGATCTTCTGTTCCAGTAAAACCCTGCCTCTGCCTTAAATCAGGCCTTTTTCCACTCCACTCCATGGAAAACAAGAGTGATTTAGGTATACAAGTTGGGCAGCCATGACTAGTAAGTCCCTTGGTGTTGGAGTGGGAGACGGACCCGGAGTAACGATGAGTCTCAATATGAGTATGGTCGTTCTCCCTTTATTAGAGCTTACACAGAGTATATATAGACAAGCAATAAGCATGCACTAGCAATAGCTGTGATTGGTTTACAGTCTCTGTTCACGCGCCTAAGGCGAATACACGATTGGTGCAAAGTTGCTGTTCCCGTGGAGGGGCTTGTCAGCCCCCTCCTTTACTTGTTTACCACTACTTGCCTTCCCCTTCTGTAATGGTCTAGGAATGCTCAAGGACAGTTCACACAGCCGCAGGGATCCTCCCTCTATTGTGAAGACAGGATTGCTCACTTCTAAGAGATCATGCCCCTTTTCACTTAACCATTCTTCCACACCTTGGGTACTCTTTAGCTAAGGTTGAAATAAGAAAGCTTGAGCTTTTTTAACCTCTCTCATCAAAATAAAACTTCATTTTCCATCTGAAAACTTTGCCAATAAAACTTCCACCAACTCCAGTGTGAGACAAATAAACATTAGTGAAGATAGCTTAATAAAAACCTACATTCAGTGTGACCACAGTCAAAAGAGCAAGGAAGTTTTAAAGATGTGTCAATAAAAGGATAGAGAATGATACAGGACAGCTCTGAAATGCCTCTGTAAAGACTATGATGTGCCTAGATTTAGAGTGCAACAAGAAGAAAGAGTCACTTCATAAAGAAAATGATATTAGAAAATCAGAGAAGGTTCAGTGAATAGTGAGTAGAACAATCAATCAGAAACTGGAAAAATTCCAGGTAAAAAGATAGGGACCATTCTCCTTTTCTACAGATAAATAAGAACTGACATAACAAATGTATATAAAATAATTATTGACTTAGAAATAAAGCTGGGAGCTTTTCTGTTCTTCCTTGCAATGCAGCAGTAAGTGGATTTCAAAGAAATTAAAGGAAGGCAATTTGAAAACCAGAAAGAAAAAGAAACTTTCAAAGATGATATGAGACTGGAATTCATTGTTACAGGAGGTGACCAAAGTCCAGAACTTACAAAATCAAGGAATAGTTTGAACGTTTACTTGCATATTAGGAATGTCCAAAGTTTAAATGACTGGAACAGTTTTGGAAAACTTGTGCAAAAAGGTTTAAACCAGCCTCTAACTCTAACAGATATGCATGAAAGCCAACATATGTATATAGGTATGGCTAGAAAGTGGAAAGAGTATCTCCTGTGTATTTCAGAGTTTTTAAATCTAACATTGAAAGATCTACAAATGCCAAGATGTACATATATAACATTCCTATTTCAGGACCTATGATTATACGGTCTTTATTAATGGCTGAAGTTTGAAGAGCAATAGTTGATGTAACAATTCAAGATAGAGATAGGCCTGAATGGCAGTCTTCAAAATCAAATCTGAACTTTCCCACTTCTTTTGAGGATGGAAGACAACATAAGATTACAATGTGGTCCACTCTCTAGATAAAACATACATCTGTTAGCATTTAAATTTTCCCAGAAGTCAGTAGTTCAAAATAGCCTTGCTAAAGATTATCTTTATAATAGAAAAATAGCCATAATGACATCTGACTACAGATCTCTGAAATATCTCTGAAACAAAGATGCTCTGGTGTCCAGAACATCCTGGACAGCAAATTCCATAGTTCATCAATGCGACAAGCAAGCTGGGTTAAAACTCTTTGTCAAGAATTTAAATGAGCACCTTTTAGCTGCAGTCCCTCATTGTGCATGTTCTTTAAGGGCTTTTTTTTTTTTTTTTTTTAACCTAAGGGGTAAGTAATCCCCTTTCATGCATTACTTTGTTGTTTATCAACATCTAAGTTCATCTGCCTTTTTCTCACCTAAATCAGTTGTTATTGTGAGATCTTTCTGCAATATCACTTTCACTGACCTTACTTAGATAATAACCAAATGTTCAGATGAGTGAGCAGATATGAATGCATTAACTTGTCCTGATGAAATATCAACTTTCATACAAATGCCTTCTAAAGTTCAGCTGAAAGCACTTGAATTCTTACACTCCAAATCTGACAAATTCAGCTTTCTAATCCCCAATTTACTATTTCTGATCAATGATTTCCAGAATTCTCTTAAGAAACCTTTTGAGTAAACAGTTCGTATGTACATTTTCTGTTATTTTCCTTCCTTTCTTTCCTCACACTTTCTCTGTGCACTTAAACACTTTGTTGTTGTTTACCATTTATTTCACGGCTGGCAGATGTAATAGTCTGGTCAAAACTACCCCATATAATCACTGTTTGCATGCAAGGAAAACAGAGAGTCTCAAACACTGTTTTGCCTCCTTTTATCTGAATATAGTACCAACAAGACACACTATGCAATATTCTAAGTGTTCGTCATTCAGTGTCTCACAGAATACACTGTGCATTTTAAAGACAATATTGGTTTATACAGTTTCCTTCAACAATTTCTCAAAAAGGTTCTCTTGTATAAAGTGCAGCAAAATGTAGGCCATTTTGTAGTAATTTCAGCATCCAATTAAGTGTGTGGTTTATATAACAGGAAAAAAAGTGAACAAGCCCTAAACCTGACCTGAAGAGAAAGCCTTTTGGTGAAGCCAAAGCATGATATTAGAGCATCTAGTTTCCGTGCATTACCCCTGCAGGTTAAAGATGAAGGTTAATGTCACAGAAATTAAATACAATTCCTGGCAGTTTTTTACAAAGAATTTAGGAAAACTTTGGACATTCCTTCCCTTTATATGATCATTTATATATCATAGTGCACTGACACTGCACTAACACAAAAGAAAAAAAATCTCATAGGCCTAGAAAGGAAAGTGGTCAAAAGAAGTCCAAGAGTCAAGTGGAAATATTATTCAAATAGATGTAGCTCATGAGAAGTACTGTAAGAGCATCAAGAGCTAAAATGGCAGAACTGTTATGAACATCGCTGCATATACAAGAGTACATTACTTCCATAGTATAAAACTAATACAAATAATATCTGCATCTCTTTGTAACTAGCATATACATTTTACACACATTTTATGCTCCATTTTAGTGAATCAAGCATTTAATTATTTCCTTCAGACTCCTGTTTTCAAATTTAAATGTGTTGAAGTATTTTGCTGAATCTGGAGCTGATATAACTAGGAATTTTCCAGCATTTTCACTTTAAAAATGATTGCTACGGTCTGCTGGGAAAACTGTGATTTCATTTACCCCCTTGCTTCCCTCCCAGAGGGATTACTGTTTCGAATGTGTTTGAACCATATGAAGTTTTGCAGAAATGTTGTATTATTATTAATTTGTTGCAACTACATAGGGAACTCCCAAATACCTAGAATAGACACGAACAATGCATAACACCACTCAATGAATCCTCGTTTTAAGCTACCAGGGAATGAGGAGAATATTTCTAAATCTATATCAAAAAATCTCATCTCACAGCACACTTAAAATTTATGAAAAGATTCCAAATTTCCTCTGAGTCAAAAGTGTGCATCTTGTTCCCTTCAGCACCCCAGATGACACAGCAGGAACGGAGTCATCCCTTGGATTAGAAAAGTACACTTCCTATGGTCAGAAGTGAATCTTCTAAATATTACAATAACGGTCTTCAAAAGCATGAAAACCTCTACTAAAATTTCTCTGCACACTGTGCTCCTCAGTGTTACACCAAGCGAGCTGCCTCAGAAGAAAATCTGAAACCTGGATGCCAAAGGTACTGATGAGTTATTTCTCCTTAAAGTGCAAAGTCAAGCAGAATGAATGCTGCCTGTCTTGCAAAAATCTTGCTCTGCTAGGATTCCATGAATTAATTTAAATGATTCAGAGACCTATATTTGATTTCTTAGATTCCTATAAAATGAAGTTATTCCATCAGTTAGAAACTGTATCTGTTTAAGATTTTGTAGAATATGACTTAAATTTTCTTACGGGAGCTGTACCTGTTAAAATACATTTAAAATGCAACATCAGCAAAATATACACTATCTGCTTTGGTTACTACGGTAGTTGCTGAATGTGATATATTACACTTGAGTGGAATTACTGCACAAGGAATAAAAATACATATTGCTATGTACATTTTGCACTCCTGGTAGGAATTGGAAGCCTGACACCAGCCTGCACCACCCTCAGCTGTGAGATTATCCATCCAGCAGGCACCTTCTCATGGTGTTTTGGGCCTACCAGCCCCGCTGTGATAAATTCTGATCAGAGGTAAGGGAAAAATTTAATTTTACAGTAACAGTGGTCAAACAATGAAAAATGTTGCCCAGAGAAGTTGTGGTATCTCCATCCCTGGAGATACTTAAAAGTCAAATGGACAAGGTCCTGAATAACCTAATATAGCTTTGACATTTGCCATGCTCCTAGCCAGGGGTTGTACCACTGCATCCCCAGATGTTCCATCCAATCTGATTTATTCTATGAGTCTGCAGTAGTTTTCTACTGCCAAAGTTAACCTCTGGCTGCCCCCCCCCCCCCCCCCCCGCAAAAAGTTTATATTTGGCTGATCTTTTTCTTGTGTTTACTATTTATATAAGTAGTGGGAATATCCAGCAGTTAAAAATTAATTAGGCTTTATAGTACTAGGATCAATTCCTTGCTCCTCCTAAAACATCTTGTGTAAATACAAGTAAGGCATTTGGCTGTTTTTTATTTTAATCCCCACCTCTGAAAATGAGGATGGTAGCACTACCCTGACTCACAACACACCACAAGGCCATTATATGAGTGATTACGGAGCGTACTGTGCTAATTTAACCATAACGTTACCCATGCAAAAAATATATACAGATGCATAGAGTTATACAGCTTCAGGAAAGGAAGAGAAAAATGTAAATATATAAATGATCAAGAAAGAGCCATTTCACCAAAGTCTACAGACATCTTAAAACCTTGCAAATTGCTAATATTAAAGTTATACTACCTAGCACAAAATTCATCTCTTTGATCTAATAAATATGACAAAATTATAGTGTTGATCTTCCCTGCTAATAGTTTACTCCAAGTAAAAAAAGCTGATATAAAAGCCTTATCACTGAAAAAAGCTACATAAGCACAAGGTCATTTATTCATTAAAAACACAATCTTACCACATTCATTTTTACATACACTTTGCATATGATATTTTACAGATATTTATGCTTTATACAGTTAAGTGATTGCCCAGATAAAAAGGATAATTACTTTGAAAATACTATATTCTTCCTAATCCACAATATGTATTTTGGACCTAAAGCATTTCCATATAAACAGCCTTGTGGGCCTGAATTGCATCTTGTGAAAGTCAATGTGATTCTGAGCAGGTGCAGAGCCTGCCAATACAGAAGAGCCAGAGGTAATGATGTGAATCGCACATGCGTACCTTAGAGTATCAGAGCCTTATTTTTAACCCAGGGAAAAACTGCATTTGAATCTGACAACAATATGAAATATATCAACCTTTCAAGGTCAACAGGCCATATGCAGCGCTTGTTGGTGATGTAAAGCACTCACTCATTGATGAATATGCAAAGAGTTACAAGTTTATTTTTACTGCTTCTTCACAGTTTAAGGATTTTCACTGTTTTTTTTTAAACCAAAACTCTCTCTTCATTTTAAGACATACAACATGACAGCATAATCTTTTATTCCCTTAACAATCAAGCCAGTGCTTGATTTAACTTAAGTGAAAATTGGTTCCATCATGGAAAAATTTATCATAATTTTGTCAATATCATCCCTGAGCAATTGCGTTTAACTATACACATTAGAACTTGCTGAATATCATTGGAAACTATATCTCAGTTACTGTGGGTTTTTTCCTTTACTGATATCAGTGGCTACTGTCTCTGCATTTCTGTCTTTCTCTTCTTTTCCGTGCTGCCAAAACAAAAAGCAGATCTTAAAATTAATGTGAGCCCCACTTTTCCCCAAATTCATCCTCAAGCCTACTCTTCTGCCAGTACTGGAAACCAGTCTTTATTATGAGCACCAACAGTGACACCCAATGGTCAATTCCAAATTATACTTCAAAGAACACTCAGGGAACATGAGGAATATATAGTTTTCCACTCAACACATCTAGCTCAAAGTAGTAGTTCAAAGTGAATTTTGCAGGCACATATTCCTCATTATGACCCTATGATAAACATGACAAAAAGTTAGAATGGTAAATTAATTTGAATTCCTCTTTCATTTGGATCAATAATCACTAGGGATAGAAACAAGCTACTAATAAAGGGAAGAAGCAGCTAGGGATCTCATCATACACTGGAAAAGATGATGAATTTGTAAGACCGCAAGAGAGGACCATTTTCCTAGAGGACACAGAAATGTGGATAACCTATGACAAACTTACTAAAAGTTTAATGACTTTCTAGAGCATAAGGGAAAGTCAGCCGTTATGATCGCCGTCATTGATGGACTAGCCACCTACTCAGACTTTGACTGCTCTCTACAATTTAAAGAATAGTGTTCTAAAAATGGAAGTAATTACTACTTTTACATTATTATCTTTTGTCTTGAAGGACTGAATTTTGTACAGAGTAGCAAGTAGCAGCACACTCGGAATAATGCATGATTCCCATGGTAAAAATTCTCCTACAAATACCAAACTGTCACGTATGAGGGCACACTGGTAGACTCCTAGAGGGTTTATAGCCTAAGTCAAAGGTATGTACCAGAAAACAAAACACAAGAGTTAGAGCTAGAGTCTCTCCTTCCTCTCACAAACACAGACTTCAGATGAAGAAGTTTTAAAAGTATGCCAGAGAGAGCAAAGAAGGTCTTAGCATTTTTTCCAGTTATAATTATGATGAACACAGCCTGTGTGTGTTAACTGACTGGAAATTTGGGGTAAGAATATGAGGTTTGTTTTCATGATACAATATTTTGAAACAACACAGTGATTGCTAAACTGCAGTGAGAAATATGTCATAGCAGGAAATCCTCAGATTTCTTCCAGATTGTCTTCAGACCCCAGCTTTTCAAAGCTGATACAAATTCTATGATGATCCCTTCTGATTTTTACCTGAAAGACTCAGTCAATAGATTTCCATTCAGTGATTTCCACAGCAAGACCACTCTCTGCACCCACCAATAGCTGCTGAGCTCTATGAAGATTAACACTGTAGCTGTATTTCGAACTCCAGGGCAATGTAGCAATTAATTATTTAAGTTAATATCTCAAAGAGAGAATTCAAGACTGAACACTGATTTGCAACCGTATCACCATTTAAGTAGATGAATTATATACAGCAGCACCCTCACTTGTAGAAGAGTACATACTTTTGATTTTATTATTGCTGCCCAAGTAATCAATTTCATATTTGTTCTAATATATCATGTACATATATAGACTGAGCACTTATTAAAAGCTTCCCTTAAGATGAGAATTTTAATAATTACATTTCAAACTTCACATGCTCTTTAACATAAATTTCTTCATATATTCAGGGTCCACAGACAACAATACTCCTTTACTCCTTTCAGAGTAGGGAAAAAAGTGGGTAACATAAGCTGCCCATTACTTTTTTTGACCTTTACTTACAGGAATTACTTTTTTCTGAGACAGTATGTTGTAAGGAAGGGCAGATCACACTGTCAGTTCACACAAACCTGTGGACCCATTCTGCCTGCGATTACTCATGTCCTGCTAGTATAAAAAGCATTTCAATCTCATTTGGTCTATGGATTATGTCAGAGGTAGTAAAGCAGATTTGCTATGGGTCTCCGTAGCAGTAACAAATCCAAATGTATTCACATCCTATCCAAATCTGGAGTCTATTCAACATTCAAGCATAATAAAATGTTTCTGCATCTCATAAGACATTTTTAATCATGGTATTTAATGAGAAGACATAAGACTGAAGTACTTGACGTTAAAATGGTTGTTTCAAATAACAATAGAAATTATAGCCATAATACTGAATTCCTCATTAAAATAAATCTGTCTTTAAGAACAACTGATCTGAGCCATACATAATCAATGGTATTAGAAAGAAACTAAAATGCGGTTTGTGAGTCATGTGATAAAATAACATTAACATCATGAACACCACTATTTTTGTTCTTACTGACTCAAACAAGCTACATCCATCTCTAGTGGTAATTCTGACCTGTTCAATAAATTAGACATAAAATGCTGAGGGTTACACATCATCTTTCCCTTGCAGATTAACTGTACCAAGCAAAGTGCTTCTGGGAAGAGACATTTCATGTTCCTGCACAAACTGCCGAGTGAAATGGTCAGTAACAGACCAAATTCCAACCGGGCCAGGCAATACCGGCTCAGCATTAACACTGGAGCTGGATGGAGTGAAGGCAATAACTACTTCTGACACCGGAGGAATGCAATTTGCAGAAATTTCACACCATGAAGCAGCAGGGAATTACCAGTCAAAAAAATGACATGATCGCCCAGGTACAGCAAATCCATCCAGACAAGGTGCTGTCCACCACACAGACTGGAGGCTCCACTTAGCAAGGAGGTGCACAAAGCCTGGTGGCACAGGCTTCATCCCTCAGCCATGGCGCAGTGCCACGTTCATCCCCATGCCAGGGGACACGGAGCAGCAAAGCAGCATGGCCCCTGCAGCGCAGTAGAGCCAGGCTCTCCTCCTGCTCCAGCCCTGTGGCTGCCCGTGAAGGTGTCCTTCCCTGCCGCCTCCGCAATGCACCTTTCTCCACTTCTGTCTAAACCCTGTAGGCTTCAACCAGCTCAGACATTTCCATAGCTGACTTCTACTCCAGGTAATCTCATGCCATCGGGGATGCAAGGATGTAAGCAAGGCTAAACTGGTGCTTTTTCCTTGAAGCTCATAACAATTTTTTGTTGTTGTCGCCTTGTTCTGAAAGAACTATGCACAGTTTTATGTGCAAGGATATAGAATAGAGCATACACTCCCACTAGTGCTGATATGAATTATAAACCTGCTTAGCAAGAATGTAAAGTGGAGGAAATAATTTATTAAAATCACAGTAAAGTATGTAATATTACATATGTGAGTAAAGCCTAAATTAAATTCAAGAAAATGTACTGCAGCAGGCATAGAGACCGTACATCGAACTTTTCCAGCACCTTGCAAGAAGATAAATAGAAACCAATCTTTCAGCACCGTAGCAAGATTTCTTCTGGCTTCAACTGGCCTTTTCCCCTAACTGAAAACTCCAGTAGTAGAGTCATTGAAAGGAAAAAAATGGAAGGAATGAGTCTGAGAATAGGTCATCCACTTTTTTCCTGACTACTTCTAATTGCACTTCTACCCATAGCTTTACAAAGTACCAAGTTGCTTAAGTTCTGAAAAGGGCACTGAGTAGACAAAATACAGATTTGTCCCCAATTTTCCCCAGAATAAAAATACAAAATATAAACATATTCTTAAGTTTCAGCATAGTGCTTCAGGTTGAGATGTTCTCATCCATAAATTTGCCTTTGCTAGTGTAAATTTTTAGCTATCCACTTTTCCATCTTTGTATTTATTTGTACTTAGATAATATTTTTGCTACCGTTTTGTTGACTGAAAAGTGAAGCACATGTAGTTAAGTAACTTGATTAAGGTCAGGTAATGAATCAAGGTGCATAGATATGGTGACCCTGCGAGTCCACAGTACTGGTAAACTGTCAGGATTTGAGTAAACAGCTTTTAGTTTATTTGATTCTAGAAAAGAAACAGACTGTTGGATCATTAGTGCTGGTGCTAGTTCCCAAAACTAGTGGCATTTATACAAGTACACACTTCTGGGAGGTATGCTATCGGAAGCAAGCATTGTCATTAATAATTTTAATGCTACATTAAGTTAACCATACCTCAGACAACACATCAAAGGGAAGAAAAGAAAACACTCAGAGTCAAATCAGAAGGAAACTTATGTGAGCAAGTTTAATTAAATTTTGTAAACTTTTCAGAAGAGCATCAAACAAATGAAGATTTGTTTAGCCATAACAGATTTCAGAAGTCACTGGAGTGTATTTCACTGATTCTCTTTCTCGGCAATAGACCTACTTAGCGCTTGAAATAGATTCTGCCATATAAAATTATCTTTGTCTTGTAACAGTGTAAATTCGTATTTGTGATATCCCATAAAGACTTATCTGTGTCTAAGCATTGGCATTTTCTTTTGGACTTCACTATTCATACATAGAAATTCAATGTTGATAGCCCCTTACTGGGTAAACAGGGAAAGCTCAGTGGATGATCACATCTGTTAAGAGGAAAGACTAAGCAAAATAGACCCCATCAACCTAGAGAAGAAATGACTGAGGAAAGATAAGATAGACATCCATAAAACCAAGAGTGGCACGCAGAAGGTAAATAACAAATGACTGTTTAGTATTTCTTATACTATAAAGACAAGCAGGTACCCAAAAGGAAGCACCCCCCACACACATTCCCAACACACAACTGCACTGTGGGGATTCATTTCCAATTGTTGTGGAGGCCAAAAATATATTTGAGTTGAAAACTGAATTACACAACATGGAGAATAAATATATTGATATCTGTCCAAAAAAGGAAGTCCCTTGGGAAGTCCGTAATACTTTCCAAAGATGGGGAGACTGTAGTGAAGAATGCAGGAGGAAAGGATCAGTCTGTACTTTCCCTTTTATGCTTCCCCTCAGCATGGACCAGAACCTTAGTTATAAGTGGTAAAGTTAAAGATTTTGTACTTTCAGAAGCCAGGTTTCTGAAAGCTGAGAGCTAATCAGTTATATTTAGAGTGACTGATATGCTCACATGCCCTTTCATCATATGCAAACAGCTTGTAGTACTCATTTTTGTGAAAAAATAGGGTAAGGTAAATGTTTTCAAAAACAACTCAAGAGCCAAATCAACACCAACTGGGATATTTCTGAGAATTTATATGACAGAAAAGGAGTTTAAAGCTTGAGAGTCAGAACCAAAAAATGAGTTGCACTTAAGAGGGAATTTAGATGTTAACACTACTGCCCTCTTCAAATGCCCACTTCATTTCCCACCTGCTGAAGCAACCACATCATGACAACGCTCCAAAACTCACGTTGCAGAGAAAAACTCAAGAGCCACTTGATTTGACAGGTTTGTCAAGATCCAGCTTCTGATTCCTGCCCCAAAGCACCCTCTATATCTTACATGTCAAAGGAATAGAGGATTGAACAGAAAGAAGAATCCCGTAAACTGCTGCATGAGGAATAAACTTTAACACAACGTCTGTGGCACTTTCTCTTGACTTGCTTTAAACACCTGCACTGATTTCAGGTAGCTTCTTATTATTCAGGTTGGATACTTAATGTACCCTTCCAGAGATAAAATATACTTTATAGGGAGCCTGGACACCTAGATATTTGGGGGTCTGCTTCGGGGTCAAGCACCAAAGTAGCAAGTGTTGTTCCTGTTGCTTTTTAGACCCTAAGCCCCATTTTCAATTATTTGGATTTTTTTTTTCTTTTAAAGATAGTTTAAGCCTTGCATAGAAAATTAGGCAAACATACCCGATACCTGTCTCACCAGTACCAAGTGTCTAAATACCTTGGAAAATCTGGACATATTAATTTTGTAGGTGTGTTTAGTTGCTTAAACTTATCCAAACATTTCTTTTAGTGAATTATGATGTCTTAGGAAATAAGCACACATTTTAATACCAAAGTCCTCTTAAAGATCATGCAAGTTAGAGCATGGCTGTGGACTACCCAAAACTCACACTAAATCTTTCTGAACATAACAAAAATTAATTTAGCTGCAGTTTACATCACAGGATGCATAAACCTAGATCCTATTCATTGCAACAATTTCACAGCAACAGAATCTATTGATACTGAACTCTAAACTGTAGAGCTTCTCCTGTTCTGCGTGTGCCTCAGCCACAGTAGCACTGAGCATAAGTGAAAGTCAAAAAGGACAAGCTTACACTCTAAATCTAATAAGCTGTGCTACCAAGAGGTTAATGAGAGGTTTCAGAGACCTTGAAGTGTGACAATTTAATACCAGAGTTTACACTAATTGTATGGCTGATTTATGTACTAAATCAGTGTATTAGGCAGTATGAGGAAACAGAAGCGAAAAAATGACAGGTTTGCATGGTACTTTTTAAAGTTCGGACAGGAATATATATCAAGTTTAAGTTATTATGTAAGAAATTTGCTGATCACTAGGTTTTCTCTGCTCCCCTTCCCCAGGTTAATTAGGGAACAACTTTTTAATATCAACATTTGGGAAACAGTCCTCAGAGCCCACCTATGCTGTAATGAAGGCAGCTTTATTCTAGGTACCAATTATAACTGACTTTTTGCAATTGATTCCTGCTAAATATAAAAATTCCAAGATCTCATTTCAGTTTGCTTTGTAGCATTGTTTTCAATATCAAAAATTTCAGCAAGAGGAAGCTATTTTCAAACTGCAAAGGGTAACAATAGGAAAAAAATGCTACAAGAGCATTTGCGAAAAAATAGCCAACATTTCTCTTATGATAATTAGCGAGCCTCAAAAGAACAACACAAAGAAATGTTCCTGTAAGGAAAGTAAGGCAAGGAGTTGTTGAACAAAGAAAATCATAAGGGATTGGAGGAGCTCAGCATGACATTGGAAAGTCAGTAGCGGAGTGTAAGAGAACTGCATGCTGGTTTAAGGGATACAATGAACTCCCAGGCTGATTCTCCTACAAATGCCAGGGGCTTTCTCCGTTGTCCTTATTGCTTGGAGAGGGATGAGGTACCTGTATCTCTGATAAAAACTTATCCGTTTCATATCTACCTCACCCCACTTGAGCCTCATCCCAAACCTCAATTCTGCTGCTGAGTTGGGAAAGAATCCCTTTTCTTCACTATGCATCAGTGCATCAATCCTTTGTTAAGGAAATAGGTCTTGACAAAAAATATATATTTTTTTAATTTAAATGATGAGAAAACATTATTTATCAATGCTGGCTGTTTTGATGCCACCAAAATCTCATTTTATTCATCTGTCTGCTTTAGAAAGTGTGTAAAACACATACTCTTCCCACCAAATTCTGCAAATAAAGAACCCAAAGTTCATTAGTGCTGACCATCAAGGAAAAATCTATGATGCACTAGCTAGAAGTTAGACTCTAGTTGCAAGGCCCCAAATGTTGGCATACTTTCATTCTTTTCTCTTTTACGTTGGCCCACATTCATTATTATTTAGTTATTTCAGCCATCCTGAAGAATGGAATCAGTAGGTGCCATTGCATTGAGGAAAAGTAAATAACATGCTCTCTAGCAAGAACTGTTTCCTTTCAGAAAACGGCAGCAAAATGGAGCTCTCTGATGCCGCAAATATTTACAGGCATTCTCCAAACCACAGAAAGTCTTCCTTTCCAAAATGAACCATTAAAGAACGCATCTGAGCTAACTCAAAACATAGCAAGCTTTGTTCTACATGTCAAATCATGTCTGAATTAAGTGGGCACTTAATTTACCTCCCATGTGCTCTGACGGTTTACTTTTTTTCAAAGACAATGTAAGAGTAACTCATCGTCCCATCTGTCTTGAGTGAAATGCAGTTGAAACTTTAAGCCATCACAATTGTTAGATGAGTAGTCTTACCATCAGTATTCCTTACATTGAAAAAAAAAAAAGACATACATATTTTAATGTTTTAATCTTAAAGGACCCAATTTTTGCCACAAACCTGCCAGTCAGAACAGAAAGGAGCTCCAGAACCCAGGGCTTAACCAGCTATGAGGAATGAAGACTGAAAAGCAGGACTGCATTGCAAGTCGCAGGTTCAAAATAAGGAATGGGGAGGGGACCCTGGTTGTAGCATCAAGGACTGTGGGGATGTATCCACCCTCCACAGACAGGTCCAAAGAGGAGCCAAGAGAGTCTGCCCAGCTGTGCTGGGAGACTGAAGCTTTTTTTATATCCCTTGAATGATAACATGTAAATACCAGGAAAGTTTGCATCACCCATGCCAGGTTCAGCTCTGGAGGAAGAGGTGAGACTCCCTGCTCATCAAATCTCTGGCATCCTGGCTGTAAGCAGTAAGTGTGTAGTTTTGTGGGGGACATTTTTGTTTCACTCTGGACCATAACTCCTTCTATGTCTGCAAAATATCAGTCCACAAAGTCTACCCAAAAATGAAAACAACACAATACTACTTGTCCAGACAGTCTCTCTCACAGCAGCAATGCACAATCCTGGCAGACCAGAACCTCAAATCCCAGAGCAATCTGCTGCTAGCTGCTCCAGAGACATGCACACCAGAAACCCTGAGCTCTCCAGGCCCCAGGTCCATTGCTTTCAGTCCCTAACAGTCCACAGAAAGGATGCCAAAAAGCCTAGTGGAGAAGGGGACATGGAGTAGGGCAAGTCTCAAGAGCTGCCAGGCAGCTGGGGTTGAGCAGAGCTTCCCCCAGCAGGCTAACAGCTGCTTCCCAGTGTATATCAGAACATGGTTTGATATTGGGGTGCACTTTATCCAAAGGAAAACCACTCTGCAAAACATACCGATTTCAAAGAATCGTGCAGGGAAAACTTCTGTATCCAGGTTTTCCAATCATTTGCCCTTAATTAGTGCAAATCCTGGTAGCAGAATCAGTGTTGGTTTGGGTTTTTTTTTTTCCCTCCTGGCACTGACGTGATGATTTCCTAAGTGGTACAAGCTGGGCAGGAGGAAAACGCCAAGCAGAAATATCAAGTACATTGGGACTCACTTAGTGCAACAGGGAAGCTGACACAGAGCCGGCACAACTAATTTCTTTATCCATGAGAGAGAAGCCTAGCTGCTCTGCTAACCCACCCACATCGTGACTCCTTGGTCATTCAAAAGACAGTGAAAAGATGACTCCATTCATTCCTGAATGCCTTCAGGAAGTTTGTGTTGAGTGAGGCTGAGAACCTGACTCATTAATTTAGCCCTAAAATCTATTATTTAATCATATGAAGAAGTTATTGGGGTTCTGCTAACATTTTAGAAAAGAGCCCTATGACTCACAGCTGTGTCCTGCCAACTATGACATCCCTACCCTACAGACTTTTAACCTGAATGATGCAATAATTACCTATTAAACTGCACTGGGATCTTTAAAATCCCTAAAATACAGTTATTGGTGCCACAGTTTAAATAGTTATATGTTATTGAACATACATTATAGCAAACTTCTCTTAAAATGTGATATGTACTTATGTTGTAAAGAAGTTTATAGAGGAGTTCAGTGAAGTTGTAAGTAAAAGCACAATAATGACTGTATATCAGAGATAGCCTAAATGGACCGTTTGGAGCACATCCAGCCTCCAGCAGCCTATCTTTCACCAGTATCTTCTAGTTAGCTTTGTTATGGCATTTTTGTTATACTTCCACTATAGAGAATACAAAGTAATTTACACATCCATTCCTTCTTTCAATTATTGGCATAATTCAGCTTCACTAAAGATTCTCCTGTGCTTTAAACTACTACCTTGGACTGTTATGACTAGCTGCTTAAAAATTTACTTGGCATGATCATAAATCCAGCCCACCATAGGCATCTGCTTGTCAAAAAAAAAAAAAAAAAAAAAATTAAGACCAAGGTTCAGTAGCTCTGCATTAACATTTCTCCCAACACACACTTTCTCATTTTAATTACAAAGTCTTTGGATCATTTCAAATTAACAAATGAAACAGTTTCTAACAAAACACTGTTTAGACTGTGCTTAAGCTCTCTTATTTACTTAACAGATTTTTCAGCACCAATTAATCTCAAGGGCAGTTTAGTGATTTTAGTTCAGTGTTTTAAATGATCCCTGGATATAAGTGACACATCAGCTTGTTAGGTTTTGCAGCACTTTCAAGAGAGTCACTGCACATTAATGTAAAATCAGTATCATCGTTATATACCTATTATTATTTCAGCAGAAGGTATTTCAACATACACTGATGGCTTTGTAGCTCTTTATTTCTTTGAGGGCCTCCAAAAGATCCTAGCAGAAGAGAGAAGCAGATGGCTGGTTACCAGTTGGTGGGGAGGAGTATAGAGGATGCTACCTACCTCTAAATATAAAAATAACTGTTTGTAGCACTAAACCTTCATTATTGCTTTACATTTTAGTACATGCAAAGAGATAACCTTGTATCCTCCATCCAGAAATCAGGCAGTTCTGAAGTCTGTAGCTAAATAAAGTATTGTGATATGTCTATAAACCCTGTTTCTGAGAAGATATCACACTTGCAAATATACAAACCATACATCATGAACCTTTTTTTAATGAATTGACCTCTTTGCATTTGTTTAAGATTTCAGTCCATTCAGCTAGTCATAGTTATTCTAAAATGTCACTCCTTCAATAATCTCTGCAAAAACTATTCTAGCACATAAATTATGCACAAGCCATTAGGGAATATTCACTCTTCAATTGGTTTTGACTCATCATGAAGATCTCACAATAGGATTTTCCTTATTAGAGGAATCCAAAAACAAATGTGGCACAGCTTTTCTTCTCACGACTGACAGGATGGGGCTGCTGCTAATGGTCTTTGAAGACTGGAGCTTCAGGCTTCTTTGCCCTGCAAATCTTTTCCCAAATCCAAACTATTCAAGACTTAGTTGCAATTATTTAGGAGTTAATGAGGAAACTTCAGCTTCACTTTCTGTGGCACACTTTGAGCTACTGAGCCTACTGTTACATAAATATTGCTGGATATATTGCTGGACTATTAATAGCATGTGAATACCTGAAGTCTCATAACACTGGAACGCTAAATTGTTTAAAAAATGAAAATAATTTTCTTAATAAAGGAAGATGACCAAAGGAAAAAAAAATAAGCTGATACTAGACCTCTTGACACATTTTAGCTCATTTGAAGTTACTATTCATCTCAACATAATTTTCCGTAAAATGTACATTTTTCTCGGTAAGTGGATTCTAGCTCCTAATTACATTATTAAAATTGCCAAGGAAACATAAGAAAATAATTCCCAAGGGCAAAAAGTTTGTCTAGTTCAATTCCTACATAGGCTTTAAAATATGATTTGAAATCCACTTTAAAAATACATGACTTTCCTGCTATTAGCACCTCATGCTGCTGTATATCATTATAACAGCCTGGTTCTTTCCAGAATGAGAGTGACACAACAGTAAGAGATGCCTGACTTTTAAGCTGTCAGAATTTTGTTTAATTATAATCTTTAGCTGCACCTTGCCATAGCAGAGAAGTCAGTGGGCAGGGAAACCCTGCTCGCTTTGAAGTCATCAGCCCATAAATAAAGCAGCAATAATACCTGCCAAAGCCATGTCCCATTGTCCTAACCACAGGGAATCCTGTTTCCTAACGCCCTGCTCCATCTCGTGGTTAAAGTTCTCGAAATCATCAAGATGACAACATTTTCGGATAATATATATGCCATACTAGCAAGTGCTGCTTTGACAAAATATATTAATATATATAAACACATATGTACACACACACAAAAGATATCAGCCATTAGAAACTCGGCATGAAGTGATGATGTTCTGCTTTATTACTCTCCCCTAAAATATACCTTTATTTCTTCACACACAATGCAGCAGCTATCCTTGGCACACTCTGTCCTTGGCAGTCCAGGCCCCCTGGATAAACAGGCCCAAAGAACATTCACTTCCAGCGGTGCGGTCACATCGCTGGGTCACAAGCTACTAAACAAAATGCAGCTGAAAGCAGATCAAAACTGCCCTACAAAAAAAGCTACTTCTATTTCTCTAATTATTTCATTCCCAGATCTTGGCAATATTTCAAGAACCTCGGTGATAGCACAAGGTGTCTACTGGTAAGCAACTGAAGTTGAAACTTCTACGTACACAGCGCTGTGCAAAATGTATCTATTAACTTCACGCATTAAAACAAGCCAAGTTGCAAGTACATATCCACATGTGTTTGAACCTCACTCTAGAAGTAGCCACACTGCAGAAAAGAGCAAAAAAATACGCTTGAGCACAACGCAGGCTATCACAACCTGAGCTTATGCAGAGCACACAGAGCTGACATCATTTAGAGAAATATTCCTGGCAGTACCATTTTTAAGCCTATTTAGTACATTTCATTCTAAGTATCCAAATTAAGCACCAGCTCTGCTGAATAACCTGCTCTGTTACTTCTCTAAAGTGGTTTTGGAGAATTAGCTGTCATTGCTGGGTTTTGCGTTGTGGTTTCGGAGTCTTATATCTGGAAGTCTTGTATATGCAGCATGAACAGGAAACTATCCAAGTTTACAAGCTGTGTAAAATATTAAGCATAATAAATATACCATCATTTTATTTCCAAAACCAGGTAAATCTAAACAGTTTAGAGGCCAAACACTAGGACTGAGGTCAAACTGAATATGACAAGCAATAATAAGTTTCATATACTACCCTTAAAAGACTGTTCATAATATTACTCTCTGCAGTTTGCCAAATAGCAGTCCCTACTTAAAACATGCAGTAATCTTCTTCTGTGTCAGTTACACACCAATAACTCCAAAAACCTAAAATATAGGGACAGACTTCACATGCAAAAGACAGTCACTAGTAATAGAAATCCCAGTATTATCCAAATGATCAATTACACTTCTGCAAACAAGCTCACTCTTCAAAATGACAGATGAAATCAAATCAAAGTCTGTATTTACCAACCGTATTTTTATCATCCTCAGCTGCATACAAATGCAGATTCTGTGAGAGTACATTCAGTAGCATCGAGATGTTTCAACAGTAGTAAACAGAAACAATTTTTGAATCATGCATTTTTAATACATCAGTGCATTGCCACCAACAATTCAGTGGAAATAACCGTTCTGTCCACAGAGTAGGGTCAGAAAAGAAAAAATTTAAATATATATATATACACACACACACACACACACATATATATAATGTTGAGAATTTTTTCTATAAATCAATGTTAAAACCAATACTGAGTCCAGCTCCATCTGCTAAGAGACTACAACACTAAAACTGTTTGAGATGCACAGTAAAAGTAACAACAGACATTGGAAAGATTTCCATGTGAAGAAAGACTTGAAATGCCACAACGAGATTGAAGAAAGAAGTATTTAAAGAGGTGTGTGAAATATTGAATAAAAAAGAGAGGACAAACAGAAGCACTCTGTTGCGTTTGTCTTAACAGGGGAGGAAAGAGACCCTCACTGACACTGAAAAGGAACAACTTCTAGAAGGAAATAGTGTGGAACTCATCGCTAAAACATAGAAATTTGAACCTAGTAAGATTTAGAGTGAATTAGGTACTGATAGAGTTAATGAGAACAACTGTGTTACAATAGAGAAGATACAAACCAGTCTATAAACTCTTATGCTGTAAAGTGAAAGGAAAGGAATGTCCAGGGGTTAAAAAGAAGCTCCATCCAGCTAGGTTATTATCATAATTACACATTACAGAGATCCTGATGCCATTTCTCTGAAAGTGTCTAATCATTTCTAGAGGATAAGGATAATGGTAAGGATAGGGTGGGCTGAGAAGGCCAAGGGACTGGACACCCAAGCTGACAAAATGAGCAAAAGGTGGAGGCAGGAGATGGACGACAGCGGAGCAACAGGGAAGAGCATTGTGGTGTGCTCTGAATACCCAAACATCTCCCCTATTGCTTTGATAACCCTACCAAATGGTGAGGTACCAGAATAAATACAAAATTAGGTTCACCAAGTATAGCACTTCTTTTTTTTCATTTAAGGATCATAAGAAAAGACTAGTACTGCCAACTCTTTCATAGAATTTGTGAATGCAAAGAAAAGTTGAAAAGCCATATTCTTGGAATATGAGAGTTTATACACAGAGTAGACACAGTGGAACCATTTCATTTTGAACAAGCTCAGCAGTTTTTGGTCTTGATCATCCTGAAGCCCATCAGCTCACATAAAATTTGCCCTTTTTCTTTCCAGACACTCACAACCCTAAGCTATTTTAACATGGAACACACACAACAAAAATTGAATCAGGAGATGTAACTTAGGCCTGTAAATCAGAATAGATACATGAGATTTCTGGAATACAACATGCAAGCAAAAAAGAACCGACTCCTGAGAAACTGAAATATGCCATTTCATTTTTCATTTTAGACTAAATAATGAAAGTGAGTATGATGCTATAAAGGACAAAACACAGCCTTCCCCACATAGGAAGACTGAAATCAAGTCCCCTTCAGTATCATATTGTAAGGAGGAAAAAAAACAAAAACACATCAGGTAGGTTGGTCCTTGTCCATTCAGAATATTAAAGGCCATAGCCAAAATTTAAACTCTACCTCGAGTCTTAATGACAATTCTGATGAAAACAATTCCTGGGCAATGTGCATCTCAGTTAAGTAAGTTGCTACACAATTAACCGGCACCAGTGCCAAAATGTTTTCTTCATAAATGCCATGGGGAGGAAGAAAAGTGGCAGACCATCCTGTCTTCCCCACTCTGAACACTAGAGATCATCAAAAGAAGCTAGCTGGCGGCAGGCTCAAAACAAGCAAAAGTAGGTGGTCACTCACACAAACGTATTGCTAAGTCATTGAATCACAAAATTGCCAGAGCTTGAAATAGTCCATAGGAAGCATTGCTGCGTGCTGTACTCTTTTTCCATTTCTGAACTCCTCCCAAGATGCCCACTTTTGGGCCACAACAGGAGAGATCATAGGCTAGATGGAACAGTCTGACCGAACACAGCTGTTTTCATAGCTTTACAAAACATTTTAGTTTTCTGTCAGATGTGGATGAAATGAGGAAACCGCCCATGTGACACAACCACAGCACTGCAATAACTATCTTCAAAGAAGTTGTGAGCCCTCCGCAGCAACAGCCCACTGTGGCTCCTTGACAAATTTCTTCCTCCTCCCTCATGTGACACAGTATGATACATTATTGTACAATGGGATGAAACATAATTAAGTGGGATCTGGGTACAACAGCATTCAGGTTTGTTCCTAGATGTACCTTTCAGGAGTTATTTTCATTTTGTGACCTTCCTGCTTTCTCTTCCTCCAAATATGTTTTCTAGTTAATACAAGTTCTCAAGAGTCTCTCTGATGACTGTCTCAATTTCTGCCTTTATATCTATGGCAGCACTGATTAACTTTATTCTTCCAGGGCAGTCCTTTTGCATGGATGTGTCTTCCTTCATCACTGTTCTGCTTAATAGCACAACCAACTGGACATTCAGCAGAAAAGACAAGTTCCTATTTTCCCCATCTTTCTTCCTAGATTTTGGCTTGCCACTTGGACACGGGATAGCCCATGCCTAATGTATTCAGCTTCAGACCCATATCAAGATATTTCTTCACATCCTAGAAGTTTTCAGATCAGCTATAAAGCAGAAGTTGATCAGACTGAACAGACCCACAAGAAAAAAAAAAAAACACTTTTAGAGAAAACTCTGGAGAAACTCTGTTGTTCAGAACTTGTTAGATAGTAGAGGAAAATGATTATTTTTTCTTCACCTGCCACCCAGCCAGAACAAAAGAGTTTAAAAGCATCTTTACAGTGTAACAGACCAAGCTCAGTATAAAACTTCCTCTACAAAGTCATCTTTTATTGTATATTTTTGTCACAGACCATCAGCTGTTTGGGTCCCCTGTGAGAATGAAGTCACTAAGGAGAATGTCAGTGACTAAGTTTTCAGAATTGATATGGGAAATCTGAAATACTGAAGCTGTTGCATTAGGAATTCTACTATGAGTAGACATACTGTAGTATTTCAGGGTAGAAATACAACTTCTTATACTACTGAAAAGAAAAGGGTCTACAAGTTTAAACTTGTAATATTATTTTGATATTTAAAAACATGGATAGGTTACTTCTAGAGCTTTTGTAATTTACAGGGCCAATATACAGAAAGGTTAATTATAATAACGATACTTCCTTTAAGTGGAAAGTTACGAAAATTGACTCACTAACAAATCTAAGACTTAGGACTTTTCTCCCCCTATATCATGTTTGACATTCAATGCATTAATTGGGTTGAGACAGTACAAAGATTTCATAATCATTTGTTTAATATGTCATGAATAAACTTATTTGTACAGCTGTTACCTACAAATAATAGAAGATGAATGTCAAAAAAACCCTATCCATAAAAACACAAGTGTATTTATGTATAGTGTGCATATCCTATAGAGTTATCATAGCTCCTGCCCATGTGAGCCAGCATAATCCTACTACCCAATAAACACAACACCTTTCAAAATATGGAGATTACATAAATCACCATCCTCAGACTATCCCCAACACACTGTGGAGGACAGAAATAGAGTAGGTTTTACAAAAGCTAGCTACCTTGCTCAAGCAGATTAAAGAGAAGAATGGATTACAAACCACTACAAAAAATACTTTGAGTATTGTTTCCTTCAATTTTTAAACTGGGAGGGACTTTTTCTTTGGTACATTCTTTGTTTACAATTTAAGTGGTATCAAATAGAAAGGTAAGTTTGGACAACGACACATACACAAAATTCATAAGGTAAAAAAATCACAAGCATTTCAGAAGACATTAAAGTACATTTAGCTTGTAATAGCAAAGCTCTTAGTAGCAGGCACTTACTAAGAAATAATCTCCTCAGAGGTTAATGGTCCAAGATGCAGCTGTGGTCCATTAACTACTCCCAACTGGTCATTAATTAGCAAAAGAAGAAGAATCCAGTTGTGATTAAGAATTATTCATTTAGCTCTTTGTATACTAAGCCAATTTCTTCACACGCAAACATTAAAACACAAAGAATTTAGCTCGTCTGCTTCTTCAATTAAAATCAGAGTTGAAAGAAAGGAGAATCACCATCTGCAAAGAATCACCATCATTAAGTTGTCAATATTTGCATTTCACCAAAATAAATGTCCTGCTTTATCTAAGGCACAGATGCCCACCCCCAAAAAATCCAACCAGGATGCCTAAACTATCAAAGGGGATTAAAGGGAAGAGAAAACATTATTTCTAAATGTAAGGATTAGATCATTTACTAAAGAAAAATTGATAGACTACATAGAAACCACCTCCCACTGAACTGTGAGGCAGAATTTTTCTAGGACATTAGGCAAAAAAACCTTCTGAATTTTGCTCACGGCCTCAATATGTAATCTTGTAGAGGTCACTTAATGGTATTATCATAGCACCATAGGTTGGAAGGGACTTCCAGAGGTCGTCAAGTCCAATCTCCTGCTCAAAACAGGGCTAATTTGAAAACTAGACCAAGTTGTTCAGGGCCATGTCCAGTCAAATTTTGGAAGTCTTCAAGGATTCACAGCCTTTCTAGACAATCTGTTCACAGTCATTGCCTACTTTCATTTTAAAGATTTTTTTTCCATATAATATGTCATCCCATGCCCCCCTTATAGAACAACAGAAAACCCACTTTTGTCCCCTTCTATTCTTGTTTGAATAGGAAACTTTTAAATGTAAACAAAGTCATAGATTAAATAAGATTAAACAATGTTAAACTATAGTTAGATGAGCAAGTTTACATTTTGACACAGGTCAGATGCAGCAATAACACTTCATCAGTCTTCTCATCCTCCCTGGCAGGATGGGTAATGCTCCACAGCTGTTGAATAACCACTTGGACCTAACACTAACTCCACCAACTACCATCAGAAGGAGATCACCCCTCCACCCTCCTTCCTCACTCACTGCCCCCCGCCAGCACCTTTTCCTGCCCTTGCACGTCCGCTTCTTTTTGCCAGCATAGTGTTTTAGTCAGGGAATCAAATCAGGGAAGTGGCCAGATTAAAACTGATCATTTTGGGAACAGGTTAACTTTTGGGGAATGTGGCAATGGTAGCTTCAAGTAACCTGCAAAACTGCAGCCTTGGACTATATGTCCTTCAAGGATTGGACTGAACCTTTCTCCACACAGGAGGTGCTCTAACCTGATTCAGGGTCTCTGAGTACTGTTGCAGTGTAATAAATATAATATCGTATAATGTTTTAAAAGTATCATGTAGGTGTACTTTAAATTTAACAACCACCACCATCTTTCTAAATATTCTCGTTACTTCCAAACACTACTTGGAAGAAGTTACTGGGCCACACTCCCTCGGTTTTGGTCTGTTCTCTACACTATAAAGCAAAAGTTTCAGGTTAATTTTGAACAGGGACAGACCAAAAGGTAGGATGAGCATTGAAATTTTAGGTGTCTGTGCAAAGAGGTTTTTATATACTTTCTCCAAAACAATGTATTTTTTTTACAGTTCTGAATGAAAGATTTTTAAAAAGGCACCTTGTCATTTGCATATATATTCTCCTTTTCTGCCTTCTGAGGTGCATCTGTTTACTTTAGTGTCCAAAACAAGTTTATGGTAATATATACTGCCAATGCTTTAGAACCAAAATAACTAAGGAAAAGGAAGATGTTTAATTTGTGAAATGCATCAACAGGATTGCCAGTGAAATTCTGACTCCAGACTGTTTATATCAGTGATGATGCAGGAAGTGGAATGAACACAGCTTGAATTTCAGATAAATCACTGAGCATGCTGTGTGGGCTGCTAGAAAAATCTTGCTTTGACTTATTAACTGAGCACATCTGATCTGGAGTCATCAATAGAAAATGAGTATGGAACTCCAAGATGCCATTTTCACAAAACTACTTTTCCAACCGTGCGTTACATGGTTTTTCTATAGAACTGTTGCTGTTTCTTCTTTTTATATAATATATATTTGTATTTTCTCCAAAAGGTAAAGATGCTTTTCCCATCTATGAAATAAGCAAGAAAAATAAGTCAGTTTGCAGCAGATAGAGCATATTCAGTCCTTCCAGTTCAGTGTGTCCCTTTTGCATGGAACCATTCAATATTTGTTACTCAGAGAGATCAGAGGGGTCAGGATTATAGACACATAAAATGCTCAGCATGAGCTGGCCACACGGTCATGTTAGCACGGTGCTGAGCCTGAACGACAATGTCTTCTCCTTCAGCACAACTTATTAGCTGGAGTTTAGCACCACATTAATTACAGTCATATGTCTTTTGGTCAAATCAGAACAGGAGCAGAACTAGCTCCCAGCTGCTTGCAACGCACCATGACAATACATTCATTAAAAGCTTGGTTAGGTAGGACAATTAGCTGGAAAGTAGGAGATTTGCATTTCAGCTCCAATTAGCACTGAAATATAATTAGTTCAAATACAATTAATCAGACATATCCAAAGGAACATCTTTAAGCATCTGGAGAAGTCACTGGCAGAAACAGAGGTTCTTCTAAACTTTGTGCAATTCCTGGGCTAGATAGCAACAACCTGGGGCCCTCAAGAATCTAAAATTTGGACTTATGTCCTAAACAGCTTTCTTCTTGCAGGTTCCACCCCTGACTCACTGGTCTCAGCCCTGCACAGACATCACTGCACTCCTCTCAAACTGAATGAGTCTGGCTGTCCCCGTGGGCTGAATAGCTTTCCTGAAGCAGGCACAAATATTTTAGACCCCCAAATTACACCAACAATCAAAGCTGTCATGACAACACAAAAACTTGTCTCAAGTTTTGTGTGTTTTTTTTTTCTCCTAATCTCAAGAGGAAGGGAATATTTTCCTCAATGAGCCTTCCTTGTAGACATGCTATCCACAACTGGTTTATGTCCTGCAATCCAGTTCCTAAAGCATGAAAGTTTAAACAGCTCCATCACCTTGACCCAAGAAAAAGAACCATGGCTGCCTCAGTGACATTGGAAGTCCAGGAAATATTGCCAAAAGAGAAGCGTCAAATAGCTGGGTGAGTTGTGCTGAAGAAGGAAGTGAAGAATCCCAAATCAAAACTACACGTCTCCTCTCTAACCTTGTCTTGTGATGTGGAAGCACAATTCTCTACCGTAAAACATTGATACTAGGATCTGTTCTGCATTCAAAGGTCTAAAGTTATCCCTCAAATTTAGATACTTATGACTTAAGTCATCCACGAATGAAGCTAGGCATAATTTTACTAATTGTTATAAACATTTACAGGACACAATGAGAAGTATCAGCAATCTAAAATGAAGTGTAAAAAGTAGAAGTAGACCTTATTTTTAGAACTTGGTTAGCGAATCACATTACAACCAAGACTGTATCCTAACAGATTTCTCTAACCCAGTTCTATAACCTTGTTGTTCCGCAGTTAAACCCAACACCAAATAAAAATACATCTGTAGTGCCCAGAAGCCCTTCTACCTATTCACTAACTTGATTACATTTGTAGTACAGTCAGGGCCTGAAGATAAAATCAAGGTAATATAAGAGAGATTCAAGGGAGGAACTGAGTAAGAAGGGAAAAAAACAACCTATTCACATAAATGATAAAGTAGTTCACCTCTCTGGTTTTGAAGACTGCATGCACAGCTACAGATTTGTACTTTCTTGTCACCTCAAGGCCTGTTCCTGTGACCTCAACAATCAGTTTAATGCGACACAACTCTGAAAACAAAAAGGTAACAAGGCTGGTATACTACACTGTAAAAGGCATTTGTAACCTGTCACCAGCAGATTTATTTCACTTTTAGCAAATATTTCCAGTGTTCAAAGTCACTGTTGAAGAACTACAATTTAAGAAAAGACAAGTTTTCTATCTACTGCCCCAAGACCTGAAACAGACTACGTAGGCACCTGGCATTCTAGAAGATTTCATGTTTTCTCTAAAATTAACCTTGATATTATATAAAATTATTTTAGAAAAAACAGTAGCACACAGGACTTGTTTGTAAAATTCTACAGTAATGGGCCCCTGAAAAATTCAACCCCCCAGTTTCTACCGCTAATCCAGAAGACCAAACCTTTCATAGCAGTCATGCAATACCAGCCTTGCACAGCTTCTCAAGAGCCATTTGGACCCCACACGCCTACCGCGCTCCACTGAGACTCACCTTTGTGCTGGGTATCATGACGTAGGCACTGAATGAAACAGGCACCTGCTGTGCTTCTTGGCCCTGGGTGATTTCTCAGCAACACACCATTTAGATGACAGGTTAGCTTGTCAAGGAGAAAAAGGCAGAAAACAGCAGCCTTTCTAACACACTGGAGCTGTCATGGCATGTTTCAGATTTGATTCCATTTTACTTTGTGAAAAAACAAACCTGAGCTTGTAAGAAGCTTTACAGGGCTAAAATGCTCCATGGGAACCAGCAAGTGAATATAAACCCAAGGAACTGAGGCCATTTGCAGAGGCATGTAGCTCTTTAAAAAACAGAATCAGCAACAGGGTTGAATTGGAAGAGTTAAAAAAATTATCATCATCATCTCTCTCTCCTTCTGCAGAGAAAACAATAAGATTTAACACATATTGGTGTATTGCTCTGCATCAAATGCTGACAGTTTCAATTTTATTTTTATTTAAATTTTCTGCTACCCATATGCTGATCTCAGCAAACGAAGTTGCTGCTTGAAGAAATAAACTCCCATTAGGATCATAATTCTAAGAGATCAGCAGCTGCTTATACTTGTATTGTTAGATCATGTAGTCACTGCAGTGTAGTTAATTCAATAATTTAGAAGTATACAGGTTGGGGGCAAAGAAGGGGGCCTCGGAACCCCATTTTATCTCAATTACTCTTACTCTCCAAATATTCTTCCTCAAAACAAATTACCCACTCAAGAACAACTAGACATGGGTCCCTGCGAAGACAATGAATAAATACTTTAACTATCAGACAGAAGAATCATGAAAGACTTTTCTTTTCAATGCAAGCTTAAGCTTAGTATCCTCTGAGGATGTCTACATTGAAGACTCCTATTCATATAAAGTTACCTGAACTAGCATAAATGCTGTAATGTTGAGTAAATTAGTCCATGGGGAGCTTTCTACTTTCAATACTTAAGATAATCCTTCTAAAATGGAGCTCAGGCACCTCTAATCTTTACTTCAGTTGGACATACAGATACACCCTAAGTCCATGTTTAGGTATTTCATTAAATGGTCTGATTTTTCAAGTGGCTGAGGACATGAAATTTCCAGCAGAGCCTCCCCTGGACATACTGCAGAACCTTCATAACAAAACACACAGCTCTCTTTAACAAGAGCTATTATTAAAAATACATAATATGCTGCCCTGTTAAATGATATTCTGTTATCACCTTTTTATGATGTTATGCAATAAGCTGAAAAGATTATTATTGTTCAGGCAAATACAAATAAACCATTATGCTTTCTAACATACTGTCATAGTTTTGCTTCTTTACACCAAAAGTAATGAATGCTTCCCATTTCTAATTCCATAAAGAACATGTGAAGTGTTGCTACTTTGTAAATCAAATTTATGAAATGAAAGGAAATGAACAGAAATGAAAGGAAAACATTTTGTCTGCCAAAAACAATATCTGTGAAAAGGATATAAGATAAAATGAGTAACCATCACTTTCTGCTTCATTCATTTCAACATAACAGCAAAGGACAAAAATATATAATGGATGCACCAACCAATCCATGCAGACCGCTACTGTGTTCAGAAGACAATGAAATACCATTTGAAATAAATCTGAATCTATTCAAACAATGCATTCTCATAAATTAGAGACTACAAACCATTGACTGTGTAAATAAAAAGTTTTCAGATTTTTTCCATAGAAGAGACAATGACAGTATTGAGCCCTATAGGTTGGTTGGTTCTGCTGATAATTTCAAAAACATAGTATTTGCAGGGACTACCACATATAAGCAAAACTAACGAATCCATCAAACGGAAGGATTCCATTAGATAGCCTCTGTCAGTCTAGTTTAGTTTGTCAGTTCTTCAGAAGGAGGCAAACTTCATCACTGTGTCCATACCAACTTTAATATAACCATGTTTATACACAAGGGATATAATGTTCAACTGTAGCTATTTCAGTATCGAGCTCCACCATAAGACAATGAATAAAAATCAAAGTTCCCCCAAACACTGAAATTGAAGTATACATTCCAAAAAGTACATGAGTATGCAATTATATATATGCAAGGTACTACACAGCACGTCCACTCTCCATGCGGCACAAGTTTTTTCCAGACTTATGCCTGCAACAATTTCATCTCTTCTTTCTAAGGCTTCTCCAGAAATTGACTCCATTTTACAATAAACTTCATTAACAAACAACACATACTAATATATTCCAGCTGAGTAGGAAACACCACTGGCACCAAGGTAGCTGAATATGAAAACACCCAATTTAAATGTGCCTAGGCATTTTTCTCTGTTTATTTCAATTATATTAGTGTATGAATATACCCCTTGATCTGCTAATATTCTTTTCTTACATGACACTTGTCTTCATGGCCACATGGTCACTTGATTAAGTGACAATTTGCTAAAACTTATCTATAAATTTCCAACTCTCCATTATTCACATACCTATTATATGCCAATCCACAGACAGGACACAGGTATGTCTAACTTTTAGCATTCAGGACAGATATTCTCCTGGATCAAATTCTGTCCAGCTCACATTAATTCCCATCACATTTTGTTGTCAACAAACTGTTGCTCTATAGCTTAAGGGCTTCAGCGTGCACATCAAATCATCCCATTACATGATATGCAGTTTCTGGTCCAGCAGTGATATCTCCATAAATATTTCAGGCAAGTGATCACAGCAGCTGCTCATTATGTTTTTAAGTTTTACAGAAAGTTTACACAGAAGTTGCTATGCTGTTCCAAGTACTTTTATGTTTGTTATTTTAATTAAAAGGGGGAGGGGGAAAAAAGCAAAGATTTTTTTTTTCCCCTCAAGTAATACAGGCAACTTACCTGCTGCAAGCACCATTGCAAAAAAACAACCAAACCCCACCCCCCAAGCCTCCACTACACAACTATGCATAGCAAGGAATACAAAGCAATGGGAAGCTCAATCAAGCTAGGAGGTGGCATCGTTATTTAAACAACATTGTGCATTCCACACACCAGCATCATCCCAAATACAGCCATCATAACAATTTGTTTACAGCAGCACGAGTCTGAATTGACTCACAAAAGCTTTAAAATTATTTCAAATCAAGTACATCTTTAGCACAGCATGTGCACCATACCAGTTCAAAGGAAAAAAAAAGAAAATCAAAATTCTTAGTATCTACTGCAGTTGACTGAATTCTTGCCCATCCTACTAATTTGGTCTTTTGCTACTTGCGTACTTCTGCATGCGTTGATTCTGAAGTTTTTTACTAGGTAGGTTTGAATAACATCATCTTCTCTAATAGAACATTTCACACTGAATTGTTTGATTATAAAGCAGGAGATCCCAGAAAATATCTATTGTTTGCTTTACACACGATAACCTTTTTTCAGTTTGCTTTTCCTTTGAACGAAAGAAAATATCAGACGAATACATAACACAGGAAAACTTTCACTGCATTAGCCAATACCCCTCCAGCCACCAGTCTGAGGACTGCTCACTGGCAACTGGGGTAAGGCACTTCAAAGTTTGCATGGGACATCAAGTAACAACATACAAAAAAACTCTTGAGTAGCTTCTTTGACTGTGCTAAGGCATTAAGCCCTCTAATGCCTGACCCTTGGTATTAAACAGGAGAAAAAATTCACTAGACTTGGGTAATTTTTCAGCTCAGCAAAGCTGAGGCACTTCTTAGTTGCCTTCAACACATACATAGCCTCAAATTTTTGAGAAATAATAAAAAAAGCTTAAAAAATACATTTTTGCTTTTTTTTTAATTTAAAAAATAACCATTCACTGAGTTGTAGCTTCAGTATTCAAAACTTCCAATATGCTTCAGCTTATTAACACAGGAGGCAAGAAAACAGAGTACTATTTGTAGTATAACAATATAAAAAAAAAATCTAACTTCAAAGGGCTCAGAGGTAAACTTCACATAACAGCTCAAGTATTAGAGAAAACATAAATGCCCCACAAGGTCTACCTGCAAGTCTTACCTATGTGTCCTACCAACAGATGCAGGCAGATACATGAATTACCACTTTGCACATCAGAGCCACAATTCTCCTTTATTGAAATGAAAGCTTCATTTTCAATTTCATCTCTTCCAGCAGGTCTCTCTAAAAGACTCACTTTTTTACCGAGGAACTGAATTAATAACACCTAATTGCTTTTGCGATTTTTTTAAATAGATCCATCTTCCCTTTGGGTTTCATGCTTTTAATGAGTGCATATGTTTTTCTGAAGGCTTGAACATAATGAGAAAACTGCTCCACGCTCAGAGTCACTGCCTCAGTAGCTCACGGGATTGTTTTTCTCCCTTCCCTTACAAACATTTATGCATCTGCTCAACTTGAAGCCTAGAGATACCTTTTGAGAACTGCCAACTTGTCTGAAGTTAAATATTTGCATGCAGATTTGATCTAGGTTTGATCCCACAGCGTAGGGTCAAACACTAGGCATGATCTTTTCCACTGCACTGAATAGGTGTTTGAGAGATAGTTCTTCAATATAAAGCAGTAAGTAAATGGTACCTAGGTGAAGTCAGCCTGTTTGAATTAGAAATAAGTGGAAAAAAATTTGAAATTTGCATTATCTTGAAGATTTTTCTAAATAAAAGTAATTGTCTGGATTACTGTCGGTATTGGTTATTTCAGGTTCAAACCAGAAGACTTCTATCTGTCATCCAGTTCCTAGGAAACCATTTTGAAAGAATAAAGTTGCTGTTTACAGGATTCTTAAAACTTTTTGTGGGGAAAAAGCATCAGAGTAAGACAAGAACAGAGAGATAAATGATCACACAAGAAGGTAAAAAAACAACTATGTCCAGGCCAAAAGAAACCAAAGGGTTTTACAAGCAGGAACAAGCTGACCCACAAGCAGAGGACTGATTCAGCTGGGTTTCCCATGGACTTGTCCTACACCCCCAGTATTGCTCCAGCCTTCCCCATGCCCCCCATCACCCCTGCCCTGCTGGGCAGCTCCTAGCATCTGTCACTGGTTGGATCCACACACCATTGCCCAGCTGCCTTCTGGCTTTTAGAAAACAGTTTTAGGGCTAAAACTTTCTTCAGTGGATGGCAGCCAGCTGTCAGTTTTGATGAAACTTCTGGGAATTTCACATATTTGTGCCTTCTACCTCTGTCAAATTTGGTCCGGATTCACTCTCGTCCATGAAAATTCTCAAGGAAGATGAGCTAAAAATCTTAAGGAGGAAGAGAACTGACAGAGCAAGTCATCTTTGTCTTGTTTTCTCAGGAAACCAAACTAAAAAGATACCTCACTGCAGCGTTGTCTCAAATGATAAGACAGGCCAAGAAAAACTGAGCCACGCTCAAGAACAAATCCTAAGAAAGTAAATCGTGCTAGGTGAAAAAGAAAGCAAAATTTCTGGTAAGCAAAATTTCAAAAATGAAATGAAGCTATGCATATGAAAAATACAGCCTTACAAGAGGGTAAATCACTTTTAAAGCATCATAAAAATGAAACTTCTTTAAAGTTCATATATTGCATCTTGTTTCTACTAGTTATCCTACCACATATTGCAATATGCACACAGTATCAAATTTGTTTCCAGGGTTTAGGAGGTTATGTCTCTATGCAATCAACTACTGTGTTCCCTTAGGTACAAATAACTGACTTATAAAGCATTTCAAATGAAGGTTGTTCACTTTTACTAGAAAGAAACACAATGACAATGTAATTTTCTTAATCTCCTGTATGAATTTCCTTCCATGCATTACATTTTCATCCCTCATTTCTTTTGTCTCATTTCACATCTCCTATTATAGCTGTTTTAATATGCTTATTCGCCAATATCTCACTGGAACTGCTTCAATTCACTTACTGTAGGTAATTAGCTCAGTGTTTTGGAGCCTCCATTATCTGTAGCTCAGCCTGTCCTGTTTGCTTCAGAATATTTTTTTCGCTTTTTTTTTTCCCTCTCCTTAGTCCCAAATTTAGGAGAACAGGGACACAACCTTCTACAAGTTTGCCATTTGAAGGAATAGCAACAGATGCCTGAGAAGAGTAAAGCACAAAGATGGAGAAACGGCTTTGCATTTAATGGGGGGAGGGAAGGAGGGACTGAATACCTCCAACAAGAGCTGCCAGAGAGAGAAAACAAAGTGCAATACCATAAAGCTTACGTCAGGAGCATCCCAGCTCATGCTCACACACAACATCCATGGGAGCAACTACAAATATACAACTACTCTACTCCAAACCTGATAGAATGTTTACAGCTCTGATTTGGTTTTCCAGGTCTACAACACTAGCAAAATAAACAGTGATCAGACTTTAGCATAAAACCTAAAATAAAGAATAACATACCTTTCCCCAGTGGTATAGATTTTTTGCCAAATCAATTGCACATATTTTGAAGAATCACATGTATCTTTGAATACTGATGTGGAATCCAGCTGTTCATTCATTGATCTCTGAGTAATGTGTTCCTGGTTACCAGTTATTGAGGGTTTTTCATTTTTTCCCTAACTCTTGCCTCTCTTAGTTGAATACGTGGGCAGTCTAAGCCCCTAACTTAGGCACCAAAATTAATTAATTAATGGATGACATCAGTCTTGTAAACTCACACTCTTAAGGGAAACTCTTGCAAATAGCAAGTACCTGGGACCTGAGAGCTGTCATAATACACAATTGGGATACCCACTGAAGTGTGATTTTCTCCGTCAAGGAGGAGGGAAAGAATATATATACCTGGAAGATGTTCAGTTAGGGGACAAGTTTATAGGCAGATCACTTACTCTGAAGACTGAGACAAAAAACAAAACTAGCAAAAAATGAAAACCACCATGTCCATGTTCGATGGATTTAAAAACTGACATACACTTGCCTAATAGAAATGTGTTGATCAAAGAATTCCACTACCTGGATACTGTGAGAAACAAATTTTCCTAAACTAGGGACTTGATGTGTGCCATTTAGTTTAGAAAGAACAGAATATAAGACAGACAATGGTTGTGGTCTCAGTTCAAATACCACAGAGTCAGACTCTGCTTGTATTATATAGTGTTTGTGTGTCTACATATTCATATTAGAGCTATTGTAAAATACATTTCTTCTGCTCTAAGCAAGATGGTAGAGCACAGAAGTCATTAATATGGCTGCTGGCCTAAAAAACACACTTTGTTTTTGCAGACATCAGTGCACTGATTAATGTAATATTTACTGAGATGAAAATAATATATGAAGCTATCTATCATACAAATTAAACAAACTTTGGGTAATAATTTAAAATAATTAAATCTTAAGTCATCACTGAAAAAAATATCAGTTCCTTACTTACGTGGAATTCAAATTCTAAATTCTTGACAAATATTTTAAGTCAACTTCCAATGCTGCTTATATCTGTTTAAAAATATGTTTTAAAATGTTATAAATCTGTTTTCAGCTTTAATTAAGCAAATCTACAGAAAATCTTTTAAACATTTAACAGTACTGAACACTTTACTTCCACAGCCAAAATGATATATTTGGGCTTCTTCTTCACCTCTCTGTGTGTGCAGAGCATTTCCATACATTTCCTTAATTTTTCATCACTGGCTATTGAGTTCTTTCTTAACAAGGGTTTTTCATAACTATGAAACCAATGTCCACATCTAGCTGATTAAAACATGAGACCTGAAACATTTTCAGAAGATGACTGGGTTGGAAAAAAAATTCCTGGAAAGCATTACTTTCCTTCCTCTCCAGCTTGCATTTCTGTCCTAGCTCAGTCATGTCTTACAGGTTTATAGGTTATCAAATGGTGTGATAGCAACATACTCCCACTGGGCACGTGGTAGGTGCATCAAATATTAAGCAATTGTCCTGCTATTTGTCTAAGCAACCTGACTCTATTTAAATAAAGTAGCAAAATTTCCACTGTCTTCAAACCAACTGACCCCACTTTGTGGTTCTGTTCTTAACATATTTCCAACAAAGTTAAATTTGCCCCCTTCAAAGCCAAATAATCTAATAGCAAAATGTTGGGGGGGGGGGGGGGCGAAACACATCTCAAGTTAGCCTAACCATTATTAGAAGTTCCTGAATACTTTGGAGGGAATGGCTATCTCCATGCTCAGCTTGGATTTTGTTTTGCTAGTTTACATTTCCCTGCTGCCATATGCGCTGCCCAAGATTTCCAAAACATGCTAAAAAAGTGCATATTGAGCATGAATGCTTGAAGATTAATGATGATCAGAAAAGCTTTACGTGTGCCCCTGGGTCTTTCATTTAATGCATTTGCTAAGGTATTGTGTAGACTGGAGAAGAGCTTTGATTGGGAGTTTCATAACCGGTTACCAGGACTCAAATTATGCAGACTTTGAAATGCGCACACAGGGGTAGGCAGCCTGCATCCCTAAGTCTCCTCTACATAGCAGACTCACACTTCATTTGCCGTGGGAGCTGCACACAAATAACATATTCTAGCTTTTTTTGCATCATTTATTACAGAGATATAGGATTCATTCGTTCTCTCTTATTTTTGTTAAGCTTCTCTAATCTCGAACTAGCTCCTGTTGCCTAGGGATTTTTGTCTTTGAGACACCCATACAAAGACAAGAGTTGCATAGAGATGCATCATAAAAAGAGATCATACACAAGCATATTCATACATTTACCACAACATGAAAGCAACTGCTACTGCAAAAGCAGAAATCAAGGAGACAAAAGGCAGCAGTCACACTTTCATTAACAGAATATTTTTGCAACTGCTGCATATTTTCTGCTCTGCACTCTAAAGGCCCTTAATGTTCCAACCAAAACAACACAGGACTTTTGTTAGCAGAAACAACAGAGCCATCTGCTGGCAAAAAAGAAAAACCTTAAAATCCAGTCATCCGTTAAATCACAGCTGTGCGCTCTGCTACTGTAGCAGAAGATTACAAAAATATTTCACACATGTTTATTCCCAAACTGGAATACCACTCTTATTCCTGAACCTGCAATCCTTCTGAAGAGTTTCAGAGCTGAAAGATGCTTTTTCAGTAATTTTCTCCAATCTGTTTACACTTGATCTACTTTTACCATGTTTTACACCAGGAAGCAGTATAAGGCCTACTTCTCAATTCAAATTGTCATTGCCTCAGTAATGGTCAGCAACAGGACTTCACATATGCAACATCAACCAGCAAGCTGCAGCTTTCCTAAGGTTTTCCTAATCTTTCTATTCAAAATACATAGTGAGACACTTTGCAAAGCATATTTGAGTCTACTGTGTTACAACCCTCCCGCTACCGGTCATGTTCAGATACCTACAGTCACGTGCAAAAAGACACTGTAAGCCAGGTATGTATGCAACTTGAAGTGTAAAGTATTTTGTAAGTAATGGTACATACGTTAACCACATGCAAAATAAAATTCAGATTCTCACCCTTTCTCTAGGTATTCATGAAGCCAGGAAGCACGTACTCTTGCCATTGCACTGAATTTTAGCACTCAGCTATTCACAAGTGTTCAAACACTAAGAATTAACTTAGTTTAAGAGGGCTTCCAGCTTCCACTCTTCAAATACAGCTTGGGATTCTCTTAACATCTTCTTTCCTCTGCAGAAGAGGAAGAAATGCAAAAAAAGTCTTGATTTAAGATAACAAAACAACAGCAAAGAAAATTCAGACCAGAAGTTTACCTCAGCTGTAACAGCTACCCACTGTTACTCTCTTGTAAGGCTCCTGGAATCCATCAGATCTTGGCCTCTCTTTGTGAGCAGACATCCACAAGTCAGTTATACGCTACAGAAAAAAAAAGTCCTATAAGCTGTTTTAAGCATTACCTTAATCAAAATGACTATCAACTCTGCTGTCAGGGCAGCAAGCACAAGAAAACATGAATGACTGAGTAGCTATGGCTATTTCTATTTCTACCTGTTGCCAATGATGAGGACATGATGCAAAATGGACCGTACACCAGCTTCTGCTCACATGCATTTCCAGCGATGTCTAGTTCTCCTACTCCTTCAACGCCTGCTCCTGAAACTAGACTGGGCTGGTTTTGGAAAGCAAAACCTATCTTAACATTTTACACAGTGCCAAAGAAAAACCTGAAGTGGCAACATAAAATTTTAAAAGTTAGGATCCTTATGGCTAACTCACTAGCAGAACAGGCAGCTCCAATTTTTTTTCAGTCTGTTCAACCACACAGTGTGCCACAGAATTTCAAGTTGTTCATGCTTCACAGCATGCAACAGTAACAGATATGTTGTAAATCTGTCTTGTCTACCTAGCCAAAATAGCAAATGAAGGTATCAAATTTTCTAAGAGTTTTGGATACTTCCAATTTCTCACCTTTTGAGTAGAAAAATTGTTGTTACTCAGAAAGGAAAAAAAATACAGAGTTTGCTAAAATGTGGAAATACAAAATTAAGGAACATACAGTCTGCTAGCATACACTGGCAAAACACAAAGTTCAAAAAACTCAAAAAGAAAAAAATTCTACCTGCTAATCCCACCCTAAGCTCTACAAATAATTCATGTATAGCTGCTTTCCCTCTTAAAAAGAGCTCCATCATTGTTTCCAAGCAAAATTAAGGGAAGAAAGCTTTAAACAACCGTTTTCAATACTGAGTATCTATCACTACGATGACAAAGTATTTTGCTATAGCCTTCAACATCTCAGACATGGAACAATATTTCCAAACAGCAGTAATAGCCTTTATTAGACAAATTCATATACTTTGAAAAATTAAATATGCTTTCAGGAACACAAGCCCTTTCTCAAGTGGGTAGCAACAGCAGCCGACTTCAAAGCCAAATGTGACGAGAGCAACTCTGCAGAGTTTTCTTAGGTATGCACCAGACCATCTCTGAAAGAAAGGTAGCTGGTACCTGCGAACACATGGAGTGCCGTTTGCAAAGAAAGATTCACAAAGACAACTCTAAGCAAGAGACACAGGAAATGTCAGACTTCTATCAGACATCTACCTACTGAGAGAAGGATGCTTTTGTCACAGAATAATTTAAGTTAGAAAGGATCAGAGGTTATCCAGCCCTACTCCCTGCTTTGGGCACCACTGGTCCAAGTTAGCTAATGTTAGAACTAGACAAGTTTTACAAATCTTGCCTTAAAAAAAATTTTAGATGTGGAACTTCCCTGAGACAAGAACAAATCTTCCAAGAGTATTGTACCTATTCAAAATCAGTATACCTATTTCAATTAGAAGTTTCATTTAGCAGCTCCTCTAAGAGTCCTAGAAAGGACACAAATGGTTTATTATAGTTTTGCTTCAGGTGACCATGGTGTAGCTATACATTATTAGCAGCCATAGTGCTAATAAGCAGAATGTTTTCAACTTTGTAGACTTCCTGAATTTGGGTGAACAGCAAAAGCAGTTGCTATTAGCCTTTCCTAGCCACAGCTAGTCATGGCTTCTAAACGTATCCTGCTTCAAATTCACTCTCCTCGGTTACCTGAAGTTTATTCTGCCTTCCTAGTAAATAAAAAGATAACCAGTTAACTTGATATAAATGAATGAAATTTGACAAAAGATATCTGAATCATTTGGGGCTGAAAACAGAACTTAAGTAGCCTGACATGAGCTTAATTGCCACAAGCAAACAGAAGACATTTCCACAAAGGAGAAGTGCTAGCTAAGCCAGCTCTATCTTTTTTCCCCTTCCTAGAGAGCACTTCATAGGCTGAGCAGATGTGTCCATGTCAAGAGAAAGGGACTAGTGCAGGCCCTATGCTGTCCTTAAATCTACCATAAATAGGGTGTCCCTTAGCATTTGAAAATCACTTACTAGGAAATGTTCATCTATCCACTTTCAACTGAAAAAAAAAAAGTGGTATCATTATAGGACCTTTGATCATGATCCTCTTCTGAATTCAGAGGTAGGTTGTCAAGTAAGAAAACACTTCTGAAGTTAATACTGAAAAATGGTACTATTTCTTTATTCTGAGTATTTGCAAACATCTATAGTACCTGTTGGTGGAGCTCTACCCCACCAATCAAGCAAATAGCACCTTAAAACAGAGAAAAGAAAAAAAGAAAAAGCTCAGCCTTGAAGCACATACTCATGGTAGCTAATTTTGTGTCTTTTAAAAAAGTAGGTAGGTTACTCAAAAAAAAAAAAAAAAAAAAAAAAACACATTCTCAGGAGTTCTAAAGAGCATTTTTCACTATAAAAGTAACAGAAAATTACCAGGCAAGGGCTTCAATGTTTGTGAGATTTTGAGCTAGAACTGCAGAATGATATACTTAAGGTTTACAAGCTTACTTCTGGCTCACAGATGATTAAAAACTTTCTCTCAACTACAGCGTTTACTTGGGCAACTTCCATTTGTTTGAATTTGTTTTGAAAAATGATCACACTAGTTAGAAGACGCAGCTTTCAAGAAGTTTCAAAACAACTTTATTTTGGACAAGACCTGAGATTTTTCTTAAACTCCAGATCTACAGTAGTTAATAAGAAATCCAGAACACGTCCATGAATTTAGCAGTCCTAGCACTCTAAACAATAGTTCATAGAGCATGTACAAATCTGTTGTAAACTGCTGTTTAAAATTTTTTTTTTTAAATCAAGAGTATGCTGTTAGCATGAAAAGAACTGCTATCACCCACAGTGAGACATAAGCACAGTATTAGCTGCTAAACAGTTTAAATGTAAGATACAAGCTGAGATACAAGCCCCAAAGGACACTGCAGGATGCAGGAACAAATAGGTCTTCCCCCACAAAAATTCAGGTAGAAGTTACACATCATAGAATAGAGATCAGAGGCCATAGTGAGAAATATCTATTGCTTTAGAGAATTAATTTAACTTTGCTAATCATCTGCTAAAATATGGACCTGTTTCCAGGTGAATGGATAAACTTATTCAGGACACAGCTGTCAAGAACTAAGACAAAGTTGTAAATATTTGTAGTCCTTTCTAATCATGGTGCTCATCCTCCTAAGTTAGTGAGTGTAATATTTAACAAGTCACAGGACAAATAAGTTGCAACAGCCTTTAACATTAACTGCTATTTTACACCATGGCAACACTTCCTTCCTTCCCCACCCAGATAACCACCCCAACCAAGAGTGCAGGAACTTCCTGAGAAGAGGAAGCTCCTGTTGCTCTGCCCCACAAGTTCTTCAACATGCCCAGTCATGCTACCCAGCAGACTAACCTATGAGCTCACAGATGAGTCACACCAAGAGAAGAAAGTTTGCCAGTTTAGCTTCCATATCTTTATTACAATTAAGTGATTTGCTATACCTCACACAAACTGTCAGAGCCAGAAACTGAACTCAGATTTTTAGGCCCCATTTCCAAGCTTTATGGAAGATCAGTATTTATTTCTTGTAAGGGAAGTTACCCATCTTGCCACAGGCCCATTTATCAGGGAACTGTTATCAGTAGACCTTGAACTAAATACGGAAAACTTAAGCTGTTAAATTCTGCCCCCTCCTCTGCCTCAAAAGGCACGAAGCCTTTGTATAGTAAGATGTGTAGTCAGTTTTGCTTCTTGCCTAAAGCAGTTCTTTCTAAATAGCTAACCCAGCAAAGGATCCTTTTGAGAAAAGCTAGGCAGATGTAAGTATGTAACAGCTGCATTCAGAGAATTTGATAAAACATGAGCCATTTGCTACCTTCCTTTGTAGCACTTGACTAGAGTCTCAGTAATGAGTCAATGAGGTACAGTCCATGTAACCAGACAAAAAGGGCACACTTGGCTACGTAAGAGCGAAGTACCTACCCAGTTGAAGAGAAAGGAAGTTACATTAACTTCAGAGTTCAGCTGCTGCAGAGGATGTATTGCTCATTAAAAATGTCTATTACTGAGTGATATTTCAGTAGCAGGCAGTATAGCTTAATACCTAGTTAGAGTGGCTAATTCGCATCTGTTGTGCTCAATATAGACCATTTTAATGATGTGCAGTAAGTCAAAAGGACCAACTAAAGCTATGTTTTTCTACTGCTGGTGCTTGCACACCTGTTCCTTGCTTTTTCAGCATTTTTTTGTTTCTTTGAGTGCAGAAGCCTAGAGCTCAACAACCACCTAGAAATAATCTAGCACATACAGAAGTTGTAAGAAAATAGGTTTTATTTTCAATTTTTATAGAAAAATGTTAATAATGCCTAGAGAGAGAAACTTTACAGCAACTTGCTATATATCTCAGAGAGAAAATAAAGCACTTAATTTAACAAACATTTTGCTGTTACAAGCATGGCTAGCATATAATAACTATTTACACTTTTCTACAAATACTAAAAAGTGAACAATTTATGCCATTAAGATAGCATGTAAAAATATTTTTAAAACATGTCCATATTTGCACATTCCCAAGTGTATCTACAGTCAAAATCAGCATCTAAGGTACTAGCCTAGATTATGTGCACATTAAAATAATTCCCATTTTAAACACTGACAGTTCCCTTTGATATATCAAGTTACTTATTTTCTGCTACTAGTCTCACTTATTACTTTATAAGCAGTGGAAACATGTCTCACAGTCCAGTTCAGCTCATTTTTCTTCTTTTTGATTAGACTACTCCATCTTGTTTCACTCAAATTAGATGTTTATATTTAGAAGTCAGCCACCTGAAAAACATATCACTTTTTTGGAAATACACAATAGAATAACAAAAGTCATGCTTAGAAATTAGTGAACACTACAAATTCACAAATATTTTAAATTGTTCAAGAATAAATACTGCTCTTTTACACTTAGGTAATATTGTACAGGAATTTTGGCACAAAAGTTGTAACAGAGCTTACTCCTATTGGCTTCTTTTGAAAGTCCCCAGTTTGCTCAGGATTATATGCGTACAGCAGATACCATTTCTGAATCCTTCTGTGACCGGGCTGAACTTGGTGGAGGCTTATATAAACAGATCGCTACAGTAACAAAGATGATCGTGACGATTTTACAAGCAGCACCTGGAAGCAAATAGGACAGTTCTTGTTGCAGATCACCTCCAATAGTAGACAAGAATATTTCTGTTATTGTAAAATTTTACTAAGTTATACTGAAAGTTTTTAATTGGATGTTATTAGCTTCAGTGGATTTTGGATGAACTACAAAGGGTAAGTAAAAATCACCCAACTGGCCCATCTGCCTGCTGGTTCTTACTTGCAGCAGGAATTTCCATTCCTTCAAGTCTCTGCTTCTTCACCCCACTGCAGCCTGAAGTATACATCTCCCCTTACTTCTTGCTTCATTACTATTCTTTGTCTCTTCGGTATTCTTTGCCACACACACTGCAACTCCCCCGGTACAAACCTGCAAGTATTCACCCCTCAGCTACCTTAGAAAGTCCTTCCATTTACTCTTCACTGATAGAGTGGTATTTGTACAACACTCCTGGGGGAAGACAGACTAGAGGAGGTATTGTATTCAGTCATTGACATATGCCTGAAAGATACTGAAACCTGAAATTGTGTTTGCTGCTTTTTCAGTCTGAAGGTTAGATATTAGCAGTTCAGTTTAGGCAATCTGAGTACCATGACTGCTAGAAGACTTGACAACTGCAGCTATCACAGATGCAAACTTGACACCCCCCCACTCCCAAAATTTGTATGCACACACACACCTGAAGGGAACCATTGAACGAGCTGGGAATTTTTTGACCAGTGCTGAGATATTTTCAGACCTTGATATTAATTCAATGAAAAAACCTGAAATATGACAAGCGTGAGAAGACTCCTCAGACCTTAAGTTGCTAACAAGCCAAGAGAAATTAGACTGAATGTGTGCCAATTCCTTACAATTCAGAAAACAGTGTGAGAAGATACTGAAGAACAGAACCATTTCATATTCTTATGTTATAAAAAAATCTTTTATAGGCCATTTTTAATAACCGCTCAGTGGGGTCCCAATCCTTCTGATATTTTGCTTTCTGATATTTAGAAAAGACATCCCAGACAGATTTATTTTAACACTGCTGCTAAGAAAGCATATAAAAGTTTAAGGTTCCATTTTAAAATATTCTAGTTCCCATCTAGCAGTCAGGTACAGTATATCTATTACCTTGTACATGTAATTCATATATAGAAGAGTCACTTACTTATACCCATCAGCAGATAAGCCATTCTTTCATTATCATAAACCCAACAGGCTCCTTTGGTTTTACATTCATTAATATCCCATAGAATACAACTGTTGTCTATTGCCACACCAAACAATATTGGTCCAGGAATAGTACCTAAAAAACAGTAACATATTTGAACATTTCAAGTAGCTGGAATAGTCTTACCTGACCTGAATGGATACAGTGAAACTCCAAAGTGGTGGGGAAGATAAGATGAAACCCACACACCATAAACATAAGCATTTTAGTCAGAGCTGTAGGGCTCATATTACATAGCAACTGTGCCTCTTCCACTGATCTCAATTAATAAGTAGTATGCATACAGTACCTCACTTTTTCAAACAAGAATTTTCTTCAGAGACCTGAACTTCTCATAATTTCCTAAGCTTTCATAGGAAGATTAAAAGTGCGAGTAAAACTTATGAGGGGTGGGGAAGGTAATCAAGGAGGTAGGATTCTACCTGAAGAAAAAGAAAGCCCCTTTCTTCAGATCAAGTATACCAAACAGCTGCAAATGCAAAGGCTTAAGATATTGGTATGATACTGTACTCAGTTATACATTATTTTTCCATCATTCAGATACAGACAAGGTTTCTGGAAAAATTCCATGTGAAACAAGTTATTCCTTTTTAGAATTCATTGGATTTACATGATCTTTCTCAGAACAATGCTTTATAAAGCACAGATGTTTTGCATCTAAGTATAGCCAATGTTATTACAAACACTCTAGGTACACACTGCATGTTTACCCAGCCTACTTAAGGCCTAAACTGATCTTAAGCTAACAAGCAGCTATATCCTCACTACAGGTCTTCTACCTAGAATCCTTGTGTGATCCCTAGATTCTCTATGGAGGGACATATCAGAGGCTAGGAGTTAATATAGCATAAATATCCTGTGGGTAGCAATGCTGTTAGTTGTTGCCTTCTTCAGCTGCAGTCACTATGGGCTGTGCAAAATGTCCTCCTGTCCTCTGCTCCACAGTGGAGTCAGAGTCCTAAGCCACAGATGGCATCTGCCTTTTAACAAGTTTATTCTAAGTTCATGAGAGACTGCTACAAACTCCTCTCAAAGCATCTTAATGCATCACTAATTTCAGAAAAATGTCAAGCAGATTGACAGTAGAATGAAAGTAGATTACACAGACAGGTATTCCAACAAGAGTCATACCTAGTAGTCGTAGAAACACTGACTGTACTCCAAGCGCAAATGAGCGCTGTTTATCTGGCACACACCTGTTAAAAAAAAAAAAAAAAGATTTGCAGTTTAAGGCCTTGGTAAACAAGTTTGATTTTGAGGAACTCTGAGGAACTTTGTTCCTCAATGAATATGCTTTGTCTTAATATATGCTTTTGACTTGTTGATTGCAGAGGATTTTAGAAATCCAGTGTCCAGAACAAATAATCTAACAACTTTAAGAGGCATTTGTCAAAAGATATGATAGAGTAATTACATAGATTGATTTTTTTTTTAAACAAGAAAAAGGATAAATAAAAAGCTAGCTTATCAAGAGTACCCTGATACATTGTCTAGCATTTTTCCAAAAAACAACCAAAGGCTTAAGACGAACATAGCTACAGTGTAACCCTGAGTTACTCTAGCTAAAGAAGCCATACATGAACTGGGACTAGGCTTCAGCACAGCACTGGTTGTTTTCCCCTTAATTTTTACATATATTCACCTGGCCATATAACTGATCAGTTCTAGCCTGTGCCATGCAAGTCCATATGCTGATGTAACAACAACAATATGTAACAATATGATGCAGCATTAAGAATTAACTCATTCATTTCCTTCAGAAATTTCTCTAGCTACAAGAATTTTACCCTGACAATGTCTTAAATATTACCATAAAGAATAAATTTAACTTAATTCATACAATTTAGTTTCAGCACTGTTTTCCTTACTCCTACTATATCATATATATTGAAGCACTGTCAGGGCAAAAAGACAGTATTTAAATATTCAGGAGCAATTCCCTCATTCTGGAGTATAAGAGGATTAACCATAGAAAAACATCTGAGATAAGCAGTTATCAGCAGCCACTGTTAGGATCCCCCATCCACGATGGCAAGGAAAGGAAGGAGAATGAGCAATCTCCTGCAGTGTGCGTTTATTCCTAGTACTAGAACAGTGTCATGAACACATGGACTTACCCTTGACGTTTCAGTAGGCCTCTGTTTTGTGCAAAGATATCAAAATATGCTACAGTAACTTTCCTCACATTCAGCTATTTAAATTAGTTCTTGAATATTTAAGCTGTGCTATAATCTTTTCCATAGAAACTGTTTCACCATTTTAGTTGAAGTGCATGAGGTTTCCAAAATTCCAGAAGTTATTACTCAAAATTCACTAAAACTGTCAGCTCAAAGTTTGAAGCATACAGCAACATTTCACATTATTCTGCCCCCAGACTACCACGACAAGCTGTTAAATCCACATTTACACCAACCCTGAACAGAAGGCTACTACAACAAAGCATTGTTACAGTGTACCTCTCCACCCTGTCAGCCTAGAATGCTGGAAAAATAGAATCTAAAACACCCACTCTTAAAAACATAAGTGTACAGCGCTTGTAAGTCTATACATTATAACCATTTTATTCTTCTATTTTGTAGGTATGATAGGTGCAAGTCAGATTTTAATGTAAAGTGAGAACAGCCCTAGTTTCAAATGAAGACCAATAAATACCAAAATGTACCCAGCTTTTGTGCATATGAGTTTTATGGATTTGAAAGACAGTGAAACTACTGCTTAGCAGGCACATACATCACATTTTACATTGACAGCTACCATAGAATTCCATTATTACAGCATTAATATCATATGAAAGGGAGTCTAGAGTTTGTGACAGTCTGCAATTCCTAAAAATCAGGACTCAGTCTGAATTTGAGACAGGAAACAAAGGATAAGATGATCATTTGGAGATAAGAAGTCTTCCTCAAACTAGATAAACTGCTATTTTGTTTTCTCTTCTTTGTGCAATTTAAAATCCTGACACTACCACGAACAGGGTAGTTCAATATTTTCTTCATCCAGGTACATGGCACACTTATTCTTTCCTTTTTTGACTAAAACAGAGCAAATCATCAATTCAAAGAGCATCTACTAATCAAACGTAACTGTAGAGATAATAGTGAACAATGGTAGGACTGTCCTCTCCTTTGAGCACTGAGAGCTTATTAGATAAAATACTACAACAGAAAATTCCTTGCATACTGGTTTGAGTCTATACTCTAAAGCAAAAAGAATTAAGAGTATTTTACTGATCTGAGTTTTCATAAGAATTCATGTTATCTCTTTCCAGCCTAAAAGACATACCTGAGAATGGCTACAGTTGTTGGAGTAACAGCCATAAATGTAAAAACAACAGCAAAGAAGAAGAAGATCAGAAATAAAGGTAGAAGTTTGCATTGTACTGGACATTTCCCAGGTACAGCTTCATAGAGAAAGTCTTCTGAATTATTTTCTCTTTTTGGTTTCCCAATACAGGAACAGTTGTAGAAAGTCTACAATTTATAAAGCAAACAAAAGTTAGCTCTCTCTATATATGATATTGCGACTGAAACTAATGCAATAGATGTTCAGGGTGCCTGCATCCCACTAGACACAAGAACAAACATTAACATTACAATATGGGAAACAGACCACTTCCTGATGATCACATGACACTGCAACCCTTAAAGGTTCAGCAGAACTAGGCTAATCCAGCTTATCTGAGCAATAATTGTTTGTAACCTAAAGAGATGGTGTCTTTCCCTGTATGGTCTTTCTTTTTCTAGGGAGAGTTCTGAAGTCCTGCTTAAAAAGAAGTGTTACCTGGAATTATCTGTATTAAAGCCTTTAATAAACTCAAGCACTCAAAGAAACGCATTCTTAATTTTCCACGTCCTTCAAATAGTTTTCCTTTGTAACCCTCACTCTGACTTTATTAGGTATCTTTAGCCATACAAAAAAAGATGTGTATACAACTTAAGTATATACTTTACACCTTCGACAAAGCAGACAGCTAGGATTTTGCAAGCTACCAAAGAGACATATAAAAAGTTTTTGATAACAAAGCCATCATAAGTCAGGAAGCAAAATGCTAGCCTTAACTGCTCCCTTGATGCTGCTGAGTTGCTGTGTTCCCTGATTCACTTTTTTCCTTTATGACTTTATACCTTTCCACATTGGTACTTTACCTCTTGAATTCTTACACTATTAACAATACCAATCTCAACAACTGTTATCTTGTTTTAATCTTGCATGACTCTATTGTCTCACAATTTAGCAGTTTCCAGCTGTGCCATATCCAAGTTAAACCTTGGAACACAGACAATTGAACTCCTAAGGGGTCAAGGACTGTTAGAGAGAAAGTAACAGACAGAGGGTTGCACACCAGATAAAATTAGGGTTCAGATGGACCCAGGGGCAAGGAAAAACCCTAACCAGAAGCTGGATTCCCTTTTGCTCTTGCGGGAAGTCAACAGCAGTTGTGTTGGGGTGCAAGACAAAAGAGTAGAATTTCCAGTCTCTGGAAGAATGGTGAAACTAGTGACCAGACTTGAGTTTTATCTCCCCATCCCAAAAACACATCCCTTTCACCTAAATACAGACAGGTTAACTTAAGTTCCTTAACTGACACAGTGAACAAGCATTTCACCTGCCACAAAAGATTTAATCCAAACTTGAAGGATAAGGATCATGTTTGTCTGTTCACCGGAAGCAGGCATACATACTTAAATCATTCCCTCCCACACTCACTTCTTCAGTGACTGAATGAAGGACTATCACTACTAATTATAATTAATTAGTTAGTAAGTATGTTGTAATAATTACAAAGCCATACAAGAATAAGCTCTAACCAGTTCCAGACTACTAGAATCTTTTGTAACGTAATAGCTTTAGCTTCTTTATTTAAATCCATCCATGTTTGTTATGAAAGAAGAAATCAGTGAAGTTTAAAGTTTTCCACAGCAGGGAGTAGCCAGTCTCTCACATGTTATTCTGAATAATACCTGTTATCTTGTTTACATAATCTTATCAGTGTTTATAAATATCTGATGGGAGTCTGTAAAGAGGATGGGGCCAGACTCTTCTCAGTGGTGGCCAGTGACAGGGCATGAGGCAGTGGGCACAGACTGAAACACAAGAAATCCCACTTGAACACAAGAACACCTCCTCTTGTTTACCGTTTTCCCTTTTTGATGTAAGAGGTCTCCAGGCACCCCATAGTTCAGTTTGCCTACCTTTAAATCTTTTCTTCCCTACACTCCTTCCATACCCTTAGTCAAGAGTTTCTTGTGCTAGTAGAGATAAGCACAGAAGAGAGTCTCAGTTCTGGGGAGTCTGGATAATAACCAGTCACTTCATGGCTTGCCATTCCAATATCAGAGACTACTGGTATTTGAAGTTTACAAACTCATAGGGGCAGGTTGCCATACATACAAACATTACATTATGCTTAAAGATCTAGGTAAGAACTGCAATGTCAAGGCAATTGCTTGTTTCTACTTTTCTGATAGTCAATTCTATTTAAAGTAAATTCAAGTTTGGTATATTTTCAGCATTAGAGTTTTAGAAATACATTTGCAACAAGACACTGCACAGCTGAAAAACATACCACCATTCATCCTATTGACAGATGTCTGCTTCAAAGTTCAAATTAAATTTTTCTGTAGTAGCTACCACAAAGATTAGGAAATACTGTGATTTGTTGTCTAAGGAAAGAGCATTTTCCATTTATTTCCATTCCTATTGTATGAATCTGAAACAGTATCATCCACCGTCAATGAAAAGCAGAACATAAAATACCTTTTTCTTGTTGTTAAAAAGATGTGATGTACATCCTGCAAAACAGGGAGAAAAATACTGGACTTCATCTCTGCCACAGACTGGGTAATACATGGAGCGCAAACATCTGCAGTTAGCATTGCATGGTGCTGTTAAGTTATGTAGCATGCCTGTTCTGAAAGTTAAAGGTTAATAGGCTTTTAGTAAAGTAGGTTAAAAACAGACATGCAAATAAGTAATGCAGAGTTTATAGGTTCATAAATCTCACAAAATATTCAGTTCATGTGATTAATGCACTTTAATGTTTAAAAATAAAGCCATGATCCTACCAGTTACAAATCTAGATGGGGAATTCCCATGTATTCTGGGCCTGGTTATTTTTGCTCTATTATTACTCCCACAGATTTCTCCAATCTCCATTCCAAATAAAACAGAGGAAGGAAATTCCACATCCCATCCTAATTCTCTTGCATCATCTCCTCCCTCCCACACACATACACACTTTAATTCATATAACTCACAATTTTAAGAAAAAATAACAAGATTAAAAGCAGTGTGTATTTGGTAATGTCTACTTTACTGATCAAATTCAAAGTTGCTTTTTGTTTTAAATTCAAGTCCAATTGCAAACCCACTGCATTTCTACTTATTTTTAATCCTGCTAGGCAGACATCTGGGCAGTTCCAGCACCAAGAAGGCTGCACACACTAACTGCAGAGTGCCATGACACAGTCTTATCCCACCCAACAAACTCTTAAAGATTTGTCTCATCTGCTGAGAGAACAACTAATGAAGATCAGAGTTTAACTCTTAGGTACTATAACTACTCAGTTTGGTGTTTTAGTTCCAGTATAGGCCATAGTATCTTATATTTGAGGTAGTCCCATTATACTAGGAATATAAGAAGTCAGTTTGGAAAGTGGGAAGACCTCCTTAAGTCATGATTAGAAAGAATAAAAACACCCTTTAATTTTTTAAGTAGTAGTATATGTAATAAACACAAACTTTACACATTAGAAGTTCACCCAACTGAAATTAGACACTGACAGTAGTTTAAATATTGTACTGTAATCTGAAAGTGCCAGATACATCACCTAAAACATAGGTTTCTTCCAAGGAATTTAAGATGGTCACAAATACTAATAGTGAAAATAATTTAGCTAGGAATTAAGCTGCTTACTACACATAACATTCAAACTGCACATGGAATATTAGGGACAACATAAGTACCTATGTACTTGGTTCACGTGTAGTATGACTGAACCTTATCAAGTACATTAGCTCAGAGAATCAAAGTTTGTCTACTCTGGCTTAAAACACTTAAAGTGCAGAAAAAGTATATTCACAGGTAGTTAACTAATCACAGGTTTATTCACACTGTCTTCTTAGCATCTGAGGTGTGTCAAGTCTAGAAGCCTTTATTCAGCTAACAGCAACATTTGCCATCAGCTTACACCTGCGGATGCTGTCTCTTCCCCTGACCTCCAAAGAGGCACAGAGATTTTAATTATGTTCAGAGAAAAATATCAAAGTACAGAATAAATAGTTTAGTGTGCACAGGTTCTAACATCACTTTTCTAGAGCAGCTTAGCAAGTGAGGCCATACAGTGGTCTTAAAAAGCCCTATAGGTTGGGCATTTTGTCATTGCAAAGCAAGAGTCCTAAAGACTTGTTGGAACCAACAGAACTAAAGAAACATTCACTGCATTTCTGTTCCTTCAAGTCTTCAAGAAAATACTTGACAAAGGATTTGGCAAAGAGACTTTGAAGTGTTTAACAGATTACAGTAAACCCTATCCATGAGTTCTGCTTATAACCTACTGTGGTAATAAAACTCATTACAGTTAGCACAGTCTACATAGTTATTAGGAATTATATACTTTGCTTTTAACATATTTAATCTCAGAAGTCTGAGATGATTCTGCAAGTTTGATATCAGAATCAGACAGATAAAAAAGCTACCTACCCACCTACCCTCCCCCACCATTTTTCATGTTTTAGAAACAGAATGCTTGCCATGAAGGCTTTCTTCAGAATGTCCAAAAAAGGTGGGTCTGCACCGATTTGCAAGTCAACTATCAAAGCATTCTTGTAATTTATTTTTTCAGAACCTAGTGTTTCATGTGTTCAATAATATAAGGAGGAGTCAGTCACTTTGCTATTCTCCCATAAACTTATGAATTTTACTACATATTTTAAGCGCCTATTCTTTTATGCAAAGCAATTTCAGAAGTGGCACCACATTAGATCTCCTTCTGATGCATGTCATGTGTCAGGCCAACTACCTGTCAACAAGTAACAGTGAACTAGACAAAACTGAACAATTCTTGATAATTGATACAGAGTGCAGAAAGTTATTTTCAGGACTAGTTAATTCCACATGGCTAGGAATAAGAGGTCATTGGCAACACTGGAACAGTTACAACTACATAACTGAAGTTATGCAAAGCTCTTAGCTTTTATTTAAGAAGTTCGCTTAGGGTAGGATAAACAGCAGTTCAGCTGTACCTTTTGCACCTTCAGCTGCTCATTATCACAGCACCTGGTACAGAACTAAGGCTAGTTTCATATTCTGCTTCCTATATAACCTCTCTGGTATTGTTATATACAGATTTTCTTGCTCAATAAGTATCTATAAACTTAAAAACAATGCTTGCATCCTAATTTCTACAGCTGTAAGGAAAGTGTCCAATATAGCCTTACAGCTAGCATTTTTCATATCCTGAAGTAGTGCCATATTTTAAGCATCAAATGTCAACATCGGCCTTTGAATACACTGTCAATTGATACAGCAAGTTGTAAAGATGAGAACTGTAATGAGTCATAAATTAGGCTTTAAGGATTTTTCCCAATCACTAGTATAGGAAAATAGTTTTATTCATTTTGCATGCCTTCTGGAAGACAAAAAAAGAATGACTATGACATCAAGGCATTAAATTTCTACTCTGCCTCTAAAGTTTTACCTGACCTTCCTGGGATCGCTGAAATTATCCTTCTGTCATCACCTTAAAGTTTAGGCAAACAAGGTGACACATATCTAAGATACTTTTGTCATATATGTGCACAGCAAATCTTACTAGGCAATACATTGTACAACTTGGATACAACACAAGTGGCCTATGGTACATCATAATGCATTCAGGCATGTGTTGTGCCAAATTTAAGTTGAATATATTTTCTCAAAATACAACTGCAACTTTTGCAAAGAGTCAAAAATTTGACATCTAACCACTATTGCCTTCAAGCCTTCTGAATTTCTGTCCTGTCAACTTAAGGTTATCTGTTTCAATGTTTTTGCATTTACCTAATGAGAGACCCAGAACAGATATACTATTTCTTTCATGTCACTCTTTGCCTTCAGTGGGAAAACTTCGCAATATTTGTCACTTACATTTATGCTGAAGATATTCTCTTAAAGGACCTACTAAAATCAGTAGCCTTCATATTCTGAGATTTGTGCACTTAATCACGAAGGCAACTAAGATTTTATTTTCATACTTCCTCCCCCCACTGACAGATGTTCTCATTAAGTCAGTAAATAAAAAGCATAAATATCAAGTGAAGAAACCATAGCCACAGCTGTTGAGTAGATGTTCATCTTTTTCCCTAAAAGTATTCCCACTTTGCATTTGCTTCAGAAGCTACAAAACTTTCTCATACCTCTGCCCTGCCAATTTTCTGCATTTTCAAGGTGTGCTTTGTGTATACAACAGAAGAAATGGCATAAAGTGCAAAGATCTTCCCCATTCCAATTAGGTACAAATGCCTTTCTACACACTGGAGCACAACTTGCAGATTATACTTTTGGACAATTACTACTGTGACCTAATGAAATTTTGAGAAGTTATTTGCCCAGTTGAACAGTGTATTACTCATACTTTTTTTTTTTTTTTTTTTTTTTTTTTTTTAAGTGGCAGCTAGCTGTCCTTAGTTGTCAGTCCATTGAAGTTACTTTGCACAACAGCATCTGCCTTTTGGTAGACCCTCAAACAGTTGGAGTTGAAAAAAATGATTATTCTTGCAGAAATTTTTGAATCTTGCTTTATGTTTACTGTCACTTTTCTGAAAGCTTTTCCCTTGCTATACTGATTTCCAGAATAAGTTTTGTTCACAGCAACAGGAAGAACATTCATCCTAGAATTCTGTTATTACAGTTAGTACAAAGATCTACAAATGATTCATAGATTACATTCTCATTAGGAATGAGAATCATGTTCTTTAGGGGATTGAAAAATAGGTCTTGTTTATAGAAATCCTTCCTCTACATGTCAGCCAAAAATATTTTGAATCATGTTATTGCTAAGCTAGGTTTATTCCACACATTTCATTCTTCAGCTTGGGTCACTGAGCTACGCTCTTTACATTAAACTTCTGCATCTCTTTCAGATATTAGACATCCTACCAAGATAAAATAAGTCTCCTTCTGTAAGTGGATGCTAGATGCACTAGAATCTGATACTACAGTAACACCTTGTCTTTTCTAGGGAGAAGTCTGCAACCACTTTGGAGGCAGTTTAAGTTGCAGTGTATCTCAGTATTCTCTCATGAAATTGTTGTGGATGGCAGATCCTCCCCAGGAGCAGACTGCCCAGTTTGTCTGGCACTGGGTAAGTTAACAAGACATAAAAGACACCACTTTTTACAGACAAGATTAGCCCTAGTCAATACCACAGCTATCACACACCTAGGTTACAGAAGTTTTTGTTGTTGTTGAGCAGAATCAGCCTGCTCAGAACATTTTACAGGCCACATACGATTACATTTTCTTATTAGTCTGTTATATGAAGAGTCAAAGAATAAGGCTGAGTTCCATAAAACAGTTGAGTTTTCATATATCAAGATAAAGTGATATTAGATTTTTTAAAGAGTTTGTATTTTGTGAAGTAGCTTATGTATTTTAAACATTAACACCAAGCCCAAGAGTGCATTAAAATATATTTACCCATTATATGTTTCAGAGACACCTGCGAATGGTTCATTCCCACATTTAGCAAATAAAAACACTGTGTTTAATAGTAGTGCCACTGAACAAGTGCCTATCATGAACTTGATTATGCTTTTGCAATCCATTTTGCACTTGGAAACCAAGAAGCCACTTATGATTTGGCCTAGTGCTGCTGCTGGAATTAATACAAGTCCTAGAGGAAAACAAGACACCAGCAATTACACAAAAATGCCAGACACAGTTAGCGAAGCAATTCAGAGTGCAATTTCATGTTAAGAAAATCATAGCGGTTACCTGTATCTTAAGATGCAGCACATGTGATGTCATTTTAAAACCATCCTACCTGAATCTGTCAGCATGAGTAATTTAATAATTTCATTGAAAGTGATTTCTTTTAGCCTTACACTATCTTTAGCCTCTTCAGAAGTACAGTTTAACAGCATGACTCAGGTGTCCAAAACCAAAGTTCAATGCAGCGAACCCAAATTGCTTAGGAGTACATTGCTATACTGGACAAGAATCCCTGAACACCAGTAGGCTGTTTTATGAAGCTTCAAAATGCTATCTCAGTGCTTCCCAATATTTTCACATGCCTATCTGGTGTCTGTTATTATACACTCATGCTGCAAGTTTCCTGTAAGGCAAGACAATCCCTGTTGTACAATATATAGCACAAGATACAATTAAGCATCTACAGAAAAATAGTTTAAGTTGCTGAGTTAAATGGGCCAGTTTTACTATCATTGATATTGTCCATCATAGTGCAAAGAGGATAAGTCATTAGGATACTAGGTGGGTAACTGAGTATTTTTCTATGGCTAATCTACAATGCAGCCCTCAAGTGATCGGTGTAGCTTGCACTGACCTGAGACAACTCGTTTTAGAGACAGTTCTAGTACAGTGGCAGAACTGGTGGAGTCACAGGCCAGATACCTGTAGTCAAGGGTGGTTTAAATAATTAACATGGCCATTAAAATGGCCATTAAAAATACTCAGACTAGCTAGTTCAATATTAGTTCAGGTACAGCTAGCCAGCTTTCAACATTGCAGGCATTTCCTTAAAGTTGTACATTTGATTAACACTACCAATATTCCCAATTCCAGTTAAAAGAAATTAAGACAAGCTGGGGGGGGAGGGGCAGGACAAAATAAACAGAATTTTCCACTTCATTGCAGATTACTGTTTAAAAACTGACCATGTATTTCAATGTATTTATGCAAAACTTGCAGGCTGATTTTTTTTTTTTTTTTTTGAAGCAATGTCATCTGAGTAGCAGTAGTACTAATTTTGTAGTATTACCCAGGGGAATAAGTTATTCAGAAAGTTCCAAGCACAACAACATTTCTGTTGGAGCAAGAGTACTTCATTTAGTATATGCTTGCATCAGAGCACTACAAAGCTAAGTAACTTAGCAAGACATGTTTCAGAAGTACTAAGTCTGCCATCTTGCAAGCATCTGTTGGCGTATCTACCTTTAACTGGTTGCTGTTCTGCAAAAGTAGTTGTGTCAGAATTAATCATGTGTTCTACCTAGCGAAGCATCTCCATCAGATTTTCATATTTGTTTTTCTAATACTCAGCTTCTCACAACCTTTCCTCGTTCCACCTATTTCTATTATCTGGTATGCACACACAATAAATGACAGTGAGCCAACTGCAGAAGCAGTTACACAATCATTTCAGAATATATCCTGGTTAGGCAGTTATTTTATTAGATGTTAACCCACTAGCATTACAGTGGGATTGAAGGGAAAGGCCAGCTCAACCTCTTACTTGCAGTAAGCAGTGCTTTTTCTTCAGCTGCCCTTCATCTTGTTTCCTTTAGTAGCAACTAAAGCTTAGCACTCCTCCAGCTGATTTTAATTATGAAAAATTAAATGCTACTCACCAAAAAAAAGGGGGTAGAAACTACGGTTTTAGCAGCACACAAGTCTCACTCTACTCTAAATGCTAGTACCAGGTCTACTGAACCTACAGATAACTGGTAGACTTGCACCCTTGATGCACCAGGGTTTTCTTAGGACAGGTAAGAACAGCTTAAAAAAACTGCATTTCTGTAGTTTTCATATGAAAACCTTCACAAAAGTGTCTTGGACAAGAAGTGCAAGATAGCCAATATTCACTCTACTATATTAATAATTATTTAAGATTTAAAAATTAAAAACCCATTACCTCCTAGAGTTGCTGAAAAACTTGATGTCTGTCCAAACTGATTTTCTATGAACTTTGGTAGAAATGTGGCAAAGCCTGTGGCAACCAAAGCTTCTGAAGAACTTGCTATTATTAGACTCATGAGCACAGGATTCTTCAACAGTATCTATGGGGAAAAAGTTAGCATAACACTCAGGAAATTATCTCATTGTAAAACCATATAAACTGGACGTCACTATATTTGAAAACAGACCCTTTCATGTTGATCATTAATATGCTTTTCCTGCTTTAACAATCTTAAGCATCAACTAAATGAAGTAGCATGCATTAAAGATTTTCAGCAGCACTGTAAACTTCTTTGTCATAGCACGATGAAAAGAAAAGCTATTACCTTTCTAAATACTCCTGTAAAACCTAAAAATCTCAGATTCTCAGAATAGATCAGTTATGCATAGTAAATTCCAGATTTTCTTACCATGAGAGCCACAGGAAAATCTTTAAAGCTTTTTCCAATGTTCTTTATTTCAACAAGAGCCTCACTTCCATCATTATGGGTCTCAGAGATTTTTTCAGCTTGTATCTTTGCTGTGCCTACAGAAGGAAATATTTTCGGACAATGAATACATTGAACAGTGTTTTTAAAGTTCTTAAATACTGAGAAATATCACAATAAAGATTTCCTTTCCTTGGGAAATCAAGGTCAAACTTGTAAGTCTTGAATATTTTACTGATACAGATCAATATAAAGATCAATAATCTATTCTTGTGGAAAGAAGAGCTTGGTTGAAAGGATCATGCTTCCCTTTGAAAGCTTTGGCTATGAGAAGAGATGTTATCAGGAATATCTTAAGAATTTCAGACTACCCTGAAGCCCACTCAATATTTTTATAGCCTTCCATTCTTCCCAGTTCCTTGTTTCACTGTTCCCTGTCCTCCATTTCTCCTTCCAGAAAAGCAGGATAGGTTCCTTAAAATGCTCTTCTGAGGATATTCCTAGATAGTAGCTACCTGAACAGAGAGGCAGAAAGTATATTAAAAGTATTCTTTGAAAGACTGCCCTGGGATACTTTGATTCATACTTTATTATTCCACCCAAAAAGGCAATGGAGTCAGTCAAAGACAACAATGTAAGAGTGATTAAGTCAATGGGAATTCCTAGATCCTTATGATTCTTGATGCGTAACTCAGCAGCTTTAAATATAGCCCTAGGAGCTTAGCTGCAAGCATTTTCCAAAAACACCGGCCATCAGTTTCTATGCTTTACCTGTTTCCAGTCCTACCCAGCCTTTCTTTCAAGACTCTCCCTCTGCCTTATTTGCCTATGGTTCTAAAGGTAGCATTTTGGAAACAAGGTACTTATTATCAGGTTTTAGCCAAAGACATAGCAAAATGAGAAACAGAACCAGAGAGGAATCAACCATTCTCAGTCCAGCACTGTATAACCCACACATATAGACAAGTCTCCCTTCTGAAGTAATCCATTACTGTTAAATATTTACCTGGCAGGTGCTTTGGAAAGCATGAAAAAGGTATTATCAGAAGCCAAATTGCAAAAAAGCATGCAAGAAATGCCATCCACCATGCCCCAAGCCAACGTGGGTCATCTTGATCCAGCTTTGTACTAAAAAAAGATAATTTGGAAAATGAGATTTAACAGTTATGAACTCAAAAGCAGCAATTTGAGACATCAGCAAGCTTTGTTACACTTGTTACACTTACTTTCTCCTCCTTGTTTTCTCCATGTATTCTGTTTCTTTGCTTGATTAGCATTAAGTATACTTATCAGATCTATTATAGTAATATCACACTCTACCAAATATAGGTCTTATTAATCAATCTGATTCGAAAGCTACTCTCTGGCCTTGATTTCAGGATACTGTAGCATTATAATGCTTAAAGCTGTTTTTAAAAAGAACCTTCACAATCAGTGAGTTATATGAAAGCCAATAGTACCTCAGAAGAATGCTATTGCATTGATCTGAAGTCACTAAAATACAGGAAATGCAACAAGTGTAAACCAAGTTGTAAGTTTAGATATTGTTACAATTCATAATATTATTTTGAAGAGTGAACTGTTACTCAGCTGACGGATTTTCTAGCAAACTCTACCCGAGCAGGAAAGAAGCAATATCCTACTGCTTATATCCCACCTCAGGGAAACCTTTCACACATGATATCAATAGACAGAGTCTAACAGCTAAAGGAATGACTAATCAAAAGCCATCTTTGTTCATCAGCTTTAAAATAACTAGTATCTCCAAAAGCTAGAACTAACTATTTGCACAAAAGGAAAACTTTCAAGGGAGTGACTATTCACAATAGGAAGCATCTTACTTGCTAGAAGCCCTTGTAAAGCAACTTGTTACCAAGTAAAAGTTTACAAAACCTCTGTATTTTCCAAGTAAATGCTAGATTCCCCCCCTCCCATGGGGAGAAGTTGAAGATTTTAATAAGGATTATTAGAAAAAAGAAAAAAGATTAAACATTGTCTTGCCTTTCTGGGATCTGGATATCAATATAAATATTAAGCAGCTGCCCTCCTAAGACATAACCAACAGCAGGGCCCAGCAGTGACATGGCATAGCCAATTCCTAGAAGGGAAAATATATATGTCAAGCTTCACCATACACTTTCAAAGATTTTAAAGAATTTGTAAATAAACTTAAGATCAAATTGTTTCTGCAGTTCAGCCTGTTCCTTCAGTGTCATTATTTAGCCTACAGTGTGCAGAAGACAAATCTGTACTTGTGCCAATTTACTTGAAAATTTGCAGCTCTCATTAAAACCTGCTTTTTCTCAGAGGTTCAACACAGTAAAAGACACCTCTGACAGCATCTTTATGCATTATTTGTTTGCCTTTGGCATGTGTCTTGTGCCTACAATCATAAGCTACCTGTGAAAAGTTTCTGAAGAGCATCAGTTGTTAACAGTACATGAAAGCAATCTTCAAGAGCTTAAATATTTAGATTTTAGTTCAAATTTTAAGTTGTTTTTTAGATCAATCAAGACCAGAAGCCAGGATTTTGTTAAAGCAGTTGATGGAATAATATCTGCCACTTGAAGTTCTGTGGAAAACAATCACATACACACCAGGGCTCTTAACAGCTCTTGACAAAGTTTTGAGGAAATGAAGTAGCAGATGTAGCCAAGTCCTATGAAAAAGCCCTCTTTGCTCCATTCACCATTTTTGCTTTAGTACAATATTTTCTCAATTTCCCCAATAGTTGTTCTGGCCTATCGGCCAGATGTTTGTGGCATATTAGCACTATTAGCAAGACCAGTGTCTCTGCAGATAAAGACTTGCAACTAATAGTAACTAGAGCTAAGTAACTAATGAGACAGGCATCCTTACTGCTGATATTCTATATTTCTCTCTGGGTTGAAGAAACCAGATTTTTGATTTATTTCCAAGGTGCCTGCTTCCTAAATATTCAACATTATTTCAGTCTCTTTAAACATCAGAAAGAAAATAGGAAAGAATACCTAAGTACCAGTAAGTGAAAATGAATACTGAGTTGATGGTAGCCCAGGCTTTCCTCTATTTTTAAAATACTGACACATTCATAGGACCACTCAGTTAAGTTCACATTCCTCTTACAGAACTTCAAACTTAGCTTAAAAGGTACTTATGCCCTCCTGCAGACCACTCAATTTAAATCACCATTTGGAACTGCTTAACTGTCTACTGGCTTTAGATTTAGATACCTCAGTTCAGCAAGAAGATAGTGCCTTTCAGAAGACAAAGGGCCCACCAGCTTACGTTATAAGCATATGTTCTAAGCTATTTGCAGAAGCCTCTGTTTCTTCTGCTGTCTTGCACAGGCCTTCTTGCATCAGGCAAGAAGGCAATACAACATATGTTAATTCCTCAGTACATTGCATGAAAACTAGAAAAAAGTTACAGGCTTAATGTAGCTACTTAACCTCTCACCATAATTCCCTTCCATTTCTGTTACATTAGGCAGAAGTAATACACTGTTCTGCTAAATTTGGCAGTAGCCTGAAGACTGTACTAGCATCAGTTCTTTGTATTGGTCAGTTATGTTTTAAGTCAACATTATTTTCCTGAGTTTGCATGCTGTTTCTTGATCCCCTTAATCATGCAGGTGCCCTAGTTCTGCTATTTATTTCACTAGCCTCAGAAAAAGTTTAAGAAACTTCTCTTCAGATAGAGAAACAGCAAAAATAAAAGCAGTTTTTGTTATTTAAGATGTAGCATGAGCAACTGGTTTATCTGTTGGCATCAAATAAAGTGGCTTGCCTGGAACTATTAAGCAAGAATTGTATGCAAGTAGGGACAGAACTGAAACAGTAATTAAATTAAAACATTGACTTAAAATCTGAAAAAGAATCCAGGAATCTATGGTGCTTTAGTTGCCTACTGCAAGTTATCAATACAATTAACATACTTTTATCAGCACAGGACTAAAATGGGAAAGTGCTGAATAACTCCATAACCACAGAAAACACAGACTGCATTAAATTAGGCAGCAAAAGTGCACATAGCCCAGAGAACGCTGACTGAAGAGATTAGAGACCACAACTAAGAATAATATTCTATAGCTTTCTAGCAGCCTACAATAAAATACAAACCCATTCTCCATGTTTCTCAGCAATCCTCTTGCCTTCAGTTAAGGAAATATATTTCCAATATTTCCTCCTTAAGTGCCAAATTTCTATATGACTAGAAAACTGCATAGATAATATGACACACTGCACAGGAGTGTCCCTGCACTGAGAGGACAATGTAGTATCAGAAGGGAACTATATAAAACAATTAAAGAATACAGTAAGGTGTAGCTATTAAGCTGATACAGTCATTTTCAATATCTGTGACAGCAGAAAGCAAATATTGCTAGAACAGCTTATTCTGTCATTTATAGACAGGCTACACTAACTAATTAGTTGTTCATGCTCAATTACTGACACAAAGAAACAGCAGGCAAGTCAGGTGTACAAACTGTCCTTTTTGTGCTCAGTTAAATGCTATTAAAAAGACTGGACACTTGCAGCAGACTGTCAGGTTCTGTACAAGTTAGGTATTACTTAACTACTTTAGGCACACAAGGAAGCAATAAAGAAAGATTAATTTCAAGGTTGCTCCATAAAAACATTTTAAGATGTTGTAGTTCATGATCTATACAGGCAATGCATCATAACCAGTTCAAAAAGAAGTTACCTATATAAAGGGAAGATTTGTGTTTTGGGACACTGTCATCAATAAAAGCTGTCCCCAAAGTATATAGTGGAGTTCCTCCAACTCCCAGCAACAGCTGGGCCAGGATAAAGACATACAGGTAGCTGGAAAGTGAAGACTCTGTGCTGGCATTGCAAGTCAAGTTAGCAGAGTTTGTTCCTGGAATTTGACATGCATCTGAAAGACAGAAACAACAAGACTTTAAAATTCAGTTATCCAACTCATCACATTCCAACTAAGGAAAAATGTGCTGAAAGCTAACTACACACACAGTGCCAATGTTGCTAGGCTCCCATTTTAATCTTCAGCCCTACTATTGATCTTCTATATGACAGGGCCCTGACCTTCTATGAGATAATATCCCCTTATTGAAATATTATCATGGCTTGGTTTTTGTTTCCTTACTAAGCACAGAAAGATATATGAAATAATCATATTAAAACACCTTGGATTGCTGAAAGCATTACTGACCAAATGTATACAAAAACTGTCAGATGGTTACACAACAGTTATTTAATGAATATTTCTAGATAACAGATGCTCTATCTTGTTCTTGTACCTTATAATGATTTTGAGGAACACAATCTCCATTCTTAAACAAAGGAAGTACATTAGTAGCCTGAAGGACAGGAGGAAAGTTGGACTGTTGAAAAAGAAAGTGCAGCTTTCAGAGTCCCAGGCAAAAATTCCTTCTCTCTCATATCCTGTTTTGAGAAAAGTGTTTCCCTATTAAGAACAATAACAAAACAAAAAAAAAAAACCCTAGCTCTCACAGAGCATGCTGTTATATCTCCAGAATGAGAAGCTAATGTAAAGTCTCTGCACTTGTTTATAAATAAAAACAGGAAGCAGAGGTGGAACAGGTTAAGGTTGTGCCTACTCCTGTTATGTTTGGAACTATGAGGAGGGAAGTGAAAGGAGGAAGTGAAGACAGGGAATCTGCTTTCCCTTCTCCTTCCTCCAGGTATCACTGCACTTTTAGCGCAGTCCCAAGAGACAGGACCAAAAGGAAACCAAAAGTTCCCAAACTTCTCCACAGAAGAGTGTACAACCCTGAGAAAGAAAATAAACCCATCAGTTTGGTGGGAACAATCCCTATTGAGCAATTACATGAAAACCACTTTCAGTATCAGATAGATTAGATTCACTACTTTACCACAAAACTACTACTTTTTTTTTCAGCTCCTTTTGCTTAAGTAAAAGGTGTTCTCAAATGTAAACAAAGGGCAAGCTTGCCCATGCTTTGGGCTCACAGGACACAAGGAAGAGCTTAGCATACAGCAGGTATTTAAACAGAAGTCTACACTGAAATTACCAGAAACACATCCATAGATTTTTATTATGCCCTTCTCTGGAAGCAACAGCAGAGCACCATAGCGGAAGTGTCATGCAGTACACAATAGGTGATTCAGTGCTATTGTACAGCAACTAGCAACAGGGAGAGATGGGAATACCTCACTCACTTCAAGAGGAGTCAGTAGCATTTTCCTTCCTTTCCACTTAGGAACAATTTGCATTTTAACACTACACTGTGGTCACATTGGGGACATTTTATTATGAATCACTACTCAAATTATTAGAGCATATTTTCCATTTAACGTTATATCCATTTTCTTTAGCAATATTCCTCTCTTCCGCAGGAAATGATTATAAATCTTACACCAGGTTAACTTAAAATGCTGTGCATACAAATAATATGAAGTTTGACTGTAAAAAGACACCATGTCACACAATACTAGTTATTCATTCAATAGCACTGACTGTATAGAATATATCTGCAGTTATATTATTATTCAACAGTTATTAGGCAAATCTAAATCTGCATTTAGCTGATAGTATTTGTGTACTACACTAAAACAATCTTTTTCATTAAAATATCCACATCAGAAAACCAGTAATACACAGAGCAATGATGTTAATGATGCCCTGAATGATGTTAAAAAAAGATATAGCTTAGTTTGAGATCTACATATTGTAATGGCAAATCAAATTCTAGAGTTAAAGAACCCCCAACCCCAATGTTTCTGCTCAAGTCAATCTGATGATTTAAAAAAACTGTATCATTACATTACTAATTGATTATAGCCTCTCTCCATCAGTCTTCCCACTCTTCAATTTAGATGCCCTAGAATAATTATCCTGACATTCTGAGAAGAGAGAAAGTTATCACACTAGTCTATTTTCAGAACCACATAATCAGATCTCCAACTACAAAAAGAAGAGAATCACCAACACACACTTTGAGGTTTTAATACAGTTATAATCCTGTTATTTGCATTACCTAACACTTCTTTTTAAAAAAAACTCAATAAATATATATGCATTTGTAGAGTGGAATCATATACCATATAGTCCATTTCAAGAAATATATTTTAGAAGCAAAGAGGATAAGGTACCAGTGAAACTGAGATTAGTTTAAGCCAGCATCAGTCAAAACTGCCATCAAATGATAGTTTACTCTCTTGACCTCAGCCATTAATGTCACTCCCCTTCTTGTGCCAGCCCAAGGTTTTGAACAGTTAAGCAGACTGGCAAAGTGACCCAGGTTAAATTTAACCCAGATTAGTTCCACAAGCCTGTTTGCTGCAGTCATAAGAACTGTGGAGAGAGGGCATTGGCTTTCACATGATCACAAAAGCCTAAATTCAGATAAACCAAGCTATGGGAGAAGTTTGTAGCTTGCTTACCATCTTTTTATTGCCTTTTCTCCATGAACAACTTCTCCTTTCTCAAAGCTAGACTTATATTTTGAAGAGCAGAAAAACTACTTGTATGGCAACACCACCCAATGGAATAAATCATTACAAGCCTTCTTTCATGTTTTAATCTTGACATACCCACCTGAATCCAAGTTATGTAAAGGCTAAAATGTTTCCAAAGATCTAATGCAACATCCAAGCCAAGGTGTAACCAACTTTAGCAATAACATTAGTTAGAAGTAAGGCAGATTAAGAGTAGCTTTAACTGCATTAAACCTACAGCCAGTGGGATTTGGGGGGGAGGGGAAGAAAGGGTTGTGAGGAACAAGAAACTAAGAACAGCTCAGTTTCTATTCCCTTTTAGACATAAAGATTTGTCTGCCCTGTAAGTCTTGAATGGGAAGGTCTCTTTGAAAGACTTCAGTGAGCATAATGAACAAAGACTAAGAATTCTTAGTTTCTAAAGGTAGATGTTCTGTAGTAGTGGAACATCTAAACGGAGCAGAGAAATACACCAAGGGGAGTAGAGAACAGCAGCACTATGAATTATCTGACTAGTTAGAAAGTCTCTTCAGAGAGCAAAACCAACAGGAAGCACACAGACCGCTGGTGCAAGACAAAACAGTCAAATTAGAGGCTTACATCATACCTTCCCACTCCCAACCTTTTAAAGAACTGCTCATGTACCACCATTAATACCCAAATGCCACAGTTAAATTTAATTGTCCTCAATACCTTCTAGGAAAGAGGGGGAGGATTCAATTATTGCCCTTCTTAGAAGGACTCTTAGACATTGAATGACTTCCACATAGCCAGTTTTCAGAACAGAGAACTGAAGGTGCTCAAGCCATTCTTCCTTTCCTCAAAGGACACAACATGCATTTCAGCTCAAATGGCTAAGGCTGATTACTAACATACATACATGTGTATATAAAGACATCAACAGTTGACTATCCTCTCAATAAAGTTGTGTCAAGTGAAGATCTACATTTTGCATTTGTTCAAATGGTCATCTTGTACAAATTGAAACATGTTTCAATAAGATTTGATATGGAAATTTAAGAGTACATTGCTTATGACATCACTCCTATTGCAGTTTTTACAGTCCTCTGTATTACCCTCTAAAAAAAAATCAAATACAGAATGGTTTTATTACAGAACCCACTAGATGGAGCTCCTGTTTAGACTATAAATACTAGAGCCAGCTCAGAGGCTGAACACCCCAAGTAACTGAAACAAGTCATAGTAACAAACAGCAAATTACATCTAAGTTACATTTGAGTCTGAAGTCTTTTAGAGAATTTAGACAAGACATAAGTGCTTGCTGTGGCTAAAACTACTTGTAAACTGGTAGTTCATTGGTCAGCTACTTTGGCTAGCTACTCTGCTAGAAAGAGTAATCCATTTCTACAGAGTATTATAATGATAGTCTGTCCCGTGAATAATTTTGTAGGGTACCATGCATATAGGCTCAAAAGCAGACCTTAAGGTATAAGATTAAGTTCTAGGATGACTGTAAGCCTTATACTGGAGGCTAGATGTATTTTGCAATCCAAACTAGGTTTGATTCACCTGGAAGCTATATTAAATATTGCTCTGAACTACCCTTCAGAGTTGTGCTTCAAGTGAAACTCACTGTATTAATTACATATTTATTCATATTGTGAACAGCTGAACAAAAATAACCAAGTAACCAACTAGAAACCATTCAAAAATGGACAAGGTGGTGGGCTTTGGTATAAAGCACCAAGCAGATCTTTATAAAAATAGGATTGATGAATTAAGTTGCTATTCGGAATAAAAAGTTCACTCCAAACACATAAGAAACTTGGTAAATCACTACTCACCCAAATAAATGAGCAGCAAGGTTTTTTTGATGCAGTGCTATTACACTCTACAGCTAAGTGCATAGGTAGGATGCTCCACAAACATCAGAGCTAGCTATACCATATATTCTATAAAATCACATACTGTGGTTGACTTCACTGTTAAAAGGGTGCTGTTGCACAGCACTAGATCTACATTGGGTCTGCATTGGTCCATAGATTCCCTGCATCAGCAAGGGCATGTTGCAGACATTTTTCTTTGACAGTGTTCATTTTCAGTCACCTTAAGTCCTTACACCTGTTCACCACACAATCACAGAATGAGTATCTGAATTACACTAGTCAGAACTACAACATCAGGAATTCAGTCAGCTTATAGTACCACGGAGAAGAAAGCATGAGTTCCATTTAAAACTTTCCACAGCTTTTGTATTTCAAGAGTCTACATGGACCATAAGCCCTAATAAGATATTAAATCCTACAGCATCTTTAATGGCAGAGGCATTGCAAGTATTGATGAAAAGGGAACAGATTCTTTGAGATCTTCCTCCTGCCATCAGTTTTGCTTGATATCAGTTGCAGTAGTTGCCTATCTCCCTCCAAACATCCTCACACTGTCAGCTTCTTGTTTCTACACAAAGAAAATTACAAACATGGATTAAATCTTTCTATAGATTCAGTTCAGCTTCCCTTCCACAGTAGTTTTACTCAAACACTTTCTGGTCAGCTGAGATGTTATTACATTTAGAGTCAGATACAGTTTATGTACCTACCCCTTCCCCAAAACCATCTACTTAAACTAAGTTTCAGTAAAAAGCTCTACAACTACCTTTCCTGCATCTTTCTCAGGTATTCAAGAGAATAGTGGAATATGGCCTCATGCACCACGTACCTGGCTGTGCCAGGGATATAACGCGTGTTTTTCTTGTTCATGTAAGACAGCATAAATCTGACTACAGGTTGTTGTGGCAGAATTGCATTATAATCCAATTAGAAAAAAACTCATTTTGCTACCATAACAAAGTTCAGTAAAACATGTTGATTATGTATGTGGGCACATGAATTCAGCACGTTAATGCAAGTGACCTGATGTTTGTCAAAACACCTTACTCCCACCAGCTAAAGAGACATTAGAATTGTTCAAAACTATTATAAATAAATACTTTCAATCAGCTTTGGTGTAACTAGATGCTTATTAAAGTCAACTCTTTCCATTGCTTCTGCGAAGTCAGGATCAGGCAACTATCAAAAAACCCTACACAGGAAGAACATGACATGCCAACCAAAGAATCAGTTCTGTTGACTGAAGGGCTTTGTGTAGACTTCTTTACCTACAGGCCAACAAGATGTGAGAATTTTCACTGTGTTGGAGGTGGGAAACATCATGTTGAAACTAGTATTGTAGAGTAATAGGACTGCAATACAGTCAGGAGCAAGTAAGCTTTTGCTTCTCTGCTGTGGGTTAACAAGTAAGCACCTGCTCACAGCTTCCAAACACTGAAGACCTTTTCTGGCCTTGTTCAGTTAAAAGTACAATTAACTTCTGCCTCAGATCTTCATTTATTGGATGGGGAGCAATAGCTTATTTAACTAATAGTCCATGTCTGGACAACACATTGAAGTGTATGATGTGATTAGTACTTGAAATAATTTATTTGCAAGTCATCAACAATTGAAAGACTGAGAACCTTCCAGACTGCTTAATAGCTACTGATTGTTTTAGTGATCACTCTAATATGCTTAGTCACTGAAGGCATAAACCTGCCTAAGCATTGCAATAATTAACATGATCCTGAAAGATAAAGCCATTCTACTTTTGAGATATCTGGATGTGCACTTAGAGGTGTGCCACTAAATAGAAATGCAAGTATTTGGCATCAAGCACACTCCACTTAGCAAAGCCTTGTTTTATGAGGAGAGATAGGTAAGATCTTTTGGTTTCCTCTTTAAAACTAGTGGGTTTCTTTGAACTAATCAACATTTTAGAGGAACTTGGCGAAACTTTAGCGAATTACTCAACGTGCCTTTGAAGTAGACAATAGTCCTAAACACAAGAGAACTACAGTGCACATTAGCCTTTCAACAAAAAGCCACAGTAATTTAGCAACTTTCCTTGAACATTTATTCTACATCATCGACCTCACCTGCATTCATATTCACAAAAGAAATGCCAGATCATTTTTCACTCAAAGTGAATTTTGACTGCATTCATCATTGCAAGCCAAAAGGCATTTCTCTTAAATATTTCTCACGAACAAGAGCTGATATTGACAATAAGGTCTCTTCTGGAAAGGAGTTCAGCATGAAGGGAGAGATCTCTTGATCTTACAGATTTCACAGAATCATCTGATTTCAATGTTAGAGATACCATCCCATTTTTAGGACTGATAAATATTAACTATGTTGTACCAAATTAACAGGGTTGCACCAAGTGCTACAAAGAATTTTTTGGTTTGTTTTCAAAAAAACCCCAAACAAGCTTACCTTCAAGTTTAGATCCATAGTGATATTTTCCACTACCGAAGTGTGGTAAGGAAAATATAAGTGAGCCCAATCCTAGCATAAATGCTGAGAATGCAAGCCACCGTGGTTTGTGCCCTCTTTCTCCAAAGAAAGATACAAACAGCGACAATATACAAAAAGCAATGTCATAGCTTGCAGAGATCAGGCCAGTGAGGGAACTGTTCAACTCGTAACGCTTCTCAATTGTAGAAATACTGATGTTAATCAGGCCGTTTACCACAATACCTAAAAGAGGGGAAAAAAAAATAGTCAAGGCAAGCACTTAATTTGATAAAGATGCAAGAGTAAACTTACCATTGTGTGATGGAAGGGTTAAAATGAATATACTTAAAGTGATATATTTTAAGGTATTTATTAGCTTTAAAATCCAGGTATATAGTGGATTGATACAGTGTCAACTTAAACCAGCCACACTGCACAGGATCTATTCAATTCTGTTCTCTCCTGCAGACACTAAACATTTAACAATCAAGTATTAATCTAGCAAAATATCATGCCACAAACTCTGTTAATGTATTATTAAGGTTCCAGATTCTGTCTGAAGCAGAGAAATTTCTAATAGTGCATTACAGTGTCATAAGATACTACGTAAGTTAACAGGAAGTTAGTCAAGACTACTACTACAGTAAACATGAGAATGCAAGCTGAACTGAAGCAAATTACTTAACAAGACGTGGCTTTCAAATAGTTATTGTTAACAAAGTCATTCTTCCCTCCCCCCTTAATACCCATCAAGAAAGGACGATACAAGAAGGCTTTTAAACAGGTATGCTTCCCTGTAATAGCAAAAAGCATAAAGCTATTTAAAAATACACTTTTGAACTCTTTATCAGAGCAACTGAGGTGATTAACTGGTGAGAGTTTGTACTGAATTTCAAAATCCTCCGATGCAGATGCATCAGACAAGACCTGGAAGAGGCCTGTACAAGCTGCTCTACTTGGGCAGAATCAAAAATGAACATCAAAAGAGCCCAAAGCAGGCATCAGTTGGCTAGTCTTCAGTGTATACTTACACACACTGACCATTTTCACAAGTGTCAGATATTGACTTGTATCTCATCGTGAGACAACTTGTATTTCATAGTGAGATAAATTTAGTAAGATTGAGAAAACCAATATCTACACAACTCTGAATTCAGTAGAAAGACACCTAAGAAAGATGTAGAATTTTGATATAAAGCTATACATTCCACATAAGAGAAAGCGATCCCTTTAAAGACAATTTTTTTTAATTGGTGCTATCGTACTATTATTACAGGAATATTTTAATACTTATTCTTCCCTTGTTTTCTTGTTTAGTAATTCACCTCCATCAGTTCAACTACTCATGAAGTCTCAGTGATAAGTTTGCTTCCTTCAGAAGACATTTTATTTTCTTACTTATCAGGTATAATTAAAACTGCCACACATTTATCCTGTAGGACAGACATGTCAAATAGGGACGCAAGTATGGGGACATCTGTATATGTATGAGGACATCAGTCTATAACACCATAGGTGGAAAGCTACCCAGTCTCTCTCATGACACAGGCCTTTCAGTTATCCTTCCCATCGCTAAAATTCAGAGGAAATTCTATACCATCAAGCCAGGAAAGACAGCACAGAAGGACAGGTGACTAGAGACAGCAATGGATTAAAGTTACTTTTCAACCAGAATTGCACTGTGCAGACGTGAAACTACACAAGGCTGAACTTCAACAGATCTGCTTAGAGCATTCTACAAATTAGAAATATTGTTCCAAATCTGATCAACCAGCTATTTTCTTTTCATCAGAGTAATCCCCACCATGAATAAACACTTCAGCTTTCCAGAAGGAAGTAGCTCCTGGTGTGTTCATTTCCTAAACCCCTACCATACCCTTTTATTTAGGATGACATTTTCGCCTGTCTGTTAGTCTGACCACCACATTTAAGTTCACATGTGACTAATAAAAGCATTCAGATGTTTCCATTGCCAACATTTAAAGTAAAAGAAAGTTGCCAAAAGTATAAAGGAGCAGTGGCCAGAGAACAATATTGGCATGAAGGAATGAACAAACAACTTTCCCATTTGCACAACACTTCAAACATTCACTAAGGCCTCAGAACATTTATATGAAGTAGGTGAGCTACTCAGCAAGTTGATTACAGAATTAAGACACTGCCTTTGGCCTGTAGTTTTTTGTCACCTTTAATTTACATCCCCAAAGCCATAAAACCTTGCAGTTCAATTTGATCAGATAACTAGATTTCATTTGTAAATATTTAAGTGTGATGAGTGGCAGGACAATTTCTCAAGCATCATCATCATCTAGTAGACAGTCACTAGAGTTCCTTCAGGAAAGATGGAACCTGGCTGATCTTAACACTATACCATCCAAAAAACAAATCCTACAAGGACATCTCAACACTTAATTATCTTCCAGCTAGTCTCATCCAATACATTAATGTCCTGCCACATATGTTAGAAAGCCTAAAATCCAGACTAAACTTCACTTTCTCTAATACATTAAAGAACATGAGTTTTTTTCTTCATCTATTTAATAGAAAAGGTTTTGAGTGTGGGTTTTGTTTGTTTTTTTTTAAAGCATGGTGGCTCTTGAACAGTGGTTTGCAGACACTCAGCCAGAAAACCACCAATAAAGAGCCCTTCTCATAACCAGTCTAACCCGGCTATAGAACATTAGTGTTATTCAGAATTTTCAGCCAAAATATTTTCTTCAACACTCAATTCATTTACAAACATATTGCCAAAACAACTTGATAAGTTATCTCAAAACCAGGTTTTCCAGAGTTTTGTTTAATATAAGTATTACTGACATGAGGAATAAGCAGCCCTTCTTGTACTCAAAATATTGAGATAACTTTTTACCTTGTTTGCTACTATAGCTAGAAACTGCAGCATACCAAATTATCATATTACAAGATGCAATCATACATTTATGCAACTCAAATGCCATAAAGAATCAGGTATTAGTCATGTAACCATGTTCTACACAAAGAAGTGTTTTCTATTCTAGAAATACAGGTTTCACCTGTACTTGAAACAGACAGAAATGAAGAGTTAAGTTTCACTTCGAACCTTCTGAGTAGGTGAAATATTGGGAAGTTAGCTGCTAATGACAGCAATAGCTTCTTTCATAGAGCAGTTGGACAGTAACCTAATGAATGCATTCTTTTAGTTAGACGGCTATGTATGCGTATATATATTTATATAGATAAAATCCACATACATGTACCAGCTCACTGGAAATACCAACCTACTGTACTCATTCAGGATTTAAAGTGTCTAGCATACATATGCCAACTTACAGGCATTAATCCATGTTAAGAATTACTTTATGGTTCCTCAGTGCATCAGAAATACTTTCACAGAGGTACAATAGCACTCTGGAAAAATCATGTAGACATATTTTATCTTCTTCAGTGATATTTCTGACTTGGAGGGTGAATGAAATACATGAAGCCAAAACTAGAGTAAAGCAGTATATAACCTAACAACACACAAAACATAACTTGATTTTGAAGTTATTTTAACTCTGAAACAGCAAGGTCTAGGTATTTTTGCAAAGTTTCACATATGACACCAAGTTTCTTGTGTGCAAGCCACTCTTTTCCCTCACTTTCCAAGAAGAGGAACAATTTGAGTCTTTAGTGCCAAATTTCCTTTATGATTTAACCCAAAGAAAGATTCAGGGAATCCAGCTAATGCATCAAGGCAGCCACAAGGTCTGCAACAGCCACATAAGCTTTCAAAAAAGTCTCAGATTTCCTTACATTAAGGCCCTAAATCTGAATTAGATTAGATACACAAACCTCTGGCACACATCTATGCTTAGGTAACAGAACCAAGACCCAGATGAGCTGCATAGGAAACACCCATAGCACACTATTGAGACAAAGATTCTTATGATACAAAATGTTTTTATGATTGGGAACCTGTCCATAGTATCATTAAGAGACAAAATTTAAGTGATACTAAAAATCATTACTCAACCAAGTAGACAATCAGCACAAACTGGATTTTAACAAATATTGCTATAGCAAGTTTATAAGTGTTGGAAATACTCAAGAATCTTTGTCTAGTGCGACATAACCCAAGACCTTCCACTTTCAAACTCATGACATTTTGTTTCCCTATCCCTATTCCTAAGCTAGGAAATATAAGTGCATGATCTAAAGACTTCTAGAACTCAGTTGTCATTGAATTCAGTTATGTATGAAAGTCTTCCACCTCTGCCTTTTTCCTATGTTAGAGAAAATAAATTTGAGCTACTGCAAGGTAATTGCAACAGCAGTCACCTCCTGTTCCTACCAGCTATAACGTAGTCTTTCAGATACATGCAAGGAACAACAGCTTCTACCCCAAAACTGTAGACACTTTTTAAAAAAACAAAACAAAACATGTGTACTAATAGAGGCTCAGATTCTAAACAGATTGAACTCAGAGTTTGAGTAAACACACATTAGAGACCCCGATTCTTTTAAGGATTTTCTAAGCAACAGCAGCAGTATTCAGATCCTTCTGGATTTTAAGAAGGACTTCCAACTCAGTTCTCAAGAACATCCCAGTTACCTCAATTTGGTGGCAGGCAGAAATTCAGCCACCCATCTCCTGTGTCTTAGACATAGGCTACTTGTTATTTTAGCACAGAATCTTTTTCTGTATTTTCTCCCTCTCCACAGCAGTCTCATTCCTTCTTTATGCGGAACAAGGATGAGCTTCAAAGCCTCACCATTCTTCAGGAAACACAGCTTTCTTTTCTAGCTAATCCAATAAAGTTGAAGGGCTCTGAACATTAATCAACTAGCTCTCTGTTTGAAGGATGAGAATCTAAGTAACCTTTAGACACCTCAAGTTCATACACTTAATACACTAATGCAACCCCTTCCTCCTCCCACTATTATTATTTTCTAAACCTATGGCTAGCCAAGGCCCTAAGGTATCTAGTTACAGGAGACAAAAACAGGAATAAGAATATCTGAAGCTGAACAACAAAAATTAAGAGCAAACTAAGCTTACATTCCCCCCCCCCCCAATTACTGCTTCAACTTACTGCTTAGTCTGAACTCAGCAGACAATTTTGCAGTTAAATATTAGAAGGATGGTTGCACTGGGATCCATAGAACAAAATCAACAAACCCAGAAATTTCTAAAAGCCAACTTAATTACCTCAAGTCTCACCCAACTGTGCCAAGGTACCTTTTTACTTGGAATGCAGATAACAGGGTACATGCTAGGTTCTCTATAGTTTTGTCTATGAGTTTATATCATACATGCTTTATTCTCTGGCTCATATGTTTCAACCTATGAAACATACATGGGACATTATCAAGGGAAGCAGCATAGACAAGGGTATGAAACGCATAGTGCTGATAGAATCATGGACATATCAGAGTTCAAAAAGGTAGGAAGGGAAAGAAAAGAGAAAAGAACAAAGGAGGACTGTGCAGAGACTAACGCTGTGTGAACTTCCTTATCTAGGGCGCCAGAGTTTTTGCCTCCCCTGGTGCAGTCGCTAACCGCACTTCGCAGCGACAGCACCTGCCGGCTCGCAGGCTCCCGGCCCACCCGACCCGCTGCTGCTCAGCCCTGCTCCTCTCCTCCGCGGCCTTGCCCGGCCCGGCGCCCCTGCCCCGCGAGGGGAGAGCCGTCCCCTGCGGCAGCCCCCGCCCGGCCGGGGGGCACCGCTCGGGGCGAGGAGGGGTTACCTTGGAAGATGGCCAGGAGGCTGTAGGCAGCCAGGTAGCCCTCGGGGTTGTTGCAGAGCTGCAGAGCCTTAGGGGCGCAGCGGCCCCACCCGCAGGGCCCCTCCTCGGGCCCCGGCGGCGGAGGAGGCGGCAGCGGCGGCGCAGGGGAGGCCGCGGCACCTGCCCCGCTCGCCCCGCGCTGGCGGCCGAGGTCGGGGCTGGGGGGCTCAAACACCGGGTTCTCGATGCCGCCACCCTTCATGGCGCGACGAGGCCGCTGTCCGGCACCGGCCAGAAGCAGCGCGGGCCGCAGCGCTTTAAATCCCGGCCGGGCGGGCCGCCCTGACGGGGCAGGTGGCGGCACCTCCCTCCTCCTCCCCGCCGAGGCCGGCGGCCCCGCCCGGGGCTGGCGCGGTCGGTGCCCCGCGGCCGCCCCCTGCCGCCCGCCGGCCCGCGACCGCCCCCAGCGGCGGGGCTGGGCCGGGCCGGGCCGTGCCGGGGCCGCGGGGCCGCCACACGCTCGCCAAGGGAAGGGGTCCATCACGCCGGTCGCAGCGCGACGTTAACCACGGTCATGAACAGCGCTGGAGAGCTCGGCCCGGAGTGCGGCTGGGCTTGGGTTCAGTTTTGTTTCCAGTTCACGGGTCAGGATCAAGTTCTTCTTTAAACTTCCAGTTTGTGACTTCGGGAAGCGTGTCGGTGGTTTGAGATGCGGAACAACGCGCTCTGGGCAGGGGAGGCTGCGGAGGAGCCGCCTGTGCTCCCAGCGTGATGGCTGATGGAGAGCTGCAGCGGCTGAAGGTCACTGGGGAGACGTGACCGACAGACACCCAGCAGCAGACGCAAAAAAGGCACAGCAATTTTGTCTAACAAAACTTGCTTTGGAAAGTGCCTGAAAAACAAGTGCCTGAAAAAAAGTCCCCATGAACGGATTTTCCCTGAAAGCAAACACTTCAAAATATTCTTTATAACTCTTGGAAAAAGTGAAATTGATGTTATTCCAGATAGCGGACTTTCCCACATTAGGCAAGTAAGTTGGCACAAGAGCCCCTTGGATGTGGAAACACATCTCTAACCAAAAAAACCCCAGATATCTGCAAATGTCATCCCTAGCAAATATTATTTCTCTGCCGTACCACAGAAAGTTTCCACCCTCGGGAGCTTCCAGTCATTGAAAAAGTTATTCTGTTGCAGGCATCAACCCTGAGAGTTTGTCAAGTGTACAAGGAAGTACCAAGTTTGTTTTCATATACTCTGTTTTCTACAGTCTACACAAAAACAACAGGGAAGTAGTTCAGGGATCGATTAATCATCACCACTCGTGTTAATCTTAGGGCAGTACAAATTTGCCCAGGAGAGTGCTTCCCTTTTCAAAAGTCCAAAACATTTTAGACACAAATGAAATCAAACTGAAACAGCAGATGTCAGCAACAACTTTGGTTAAGTTTTACGATGAAAGCCAGCGCATCCTTCTGAATTCCCAACCGTGATTTCTTCGTTGGTGTCGCAGCTCTTCAGAGTGGAGCAGAGATTTTCAAGTATTCACTCGCAGCACAGAAACTGCAGCCGAGAAAGCAGAAGAAAAAACCAATCACAACCCCCAAGAGATGACCAAAAGCCTTCTGCGAAAGGAGAAATACACATATATGTGTGCGTATGAAGGGGTGCCGAACGAGACTCTGCTTGCGCGGCGGCTGCTTGAGGAAGGTGGGTGGGGTGGAACGTCGGGGCCGCGGGATTCCGTGGCAGTTCGGGCCACCTCATCCTGCTGCCTCCCGCGCCCGCCACCAGTGCCCACCTTCCCCAACCGGCAGCGCCCGGGCAGCTAAATGTTCCTCTGCTCACCCCCCCAGACCCTGGGATTAGCTTGCTGTTAGTTCAGGCAAATAGGCTGGACCGTTTTTTCCTCCTCTTGCAGCAAGCTGACTGTCAATATCTATCCATGCTGATAGCCTCTTCGGAGGTCTGAGGATGTGCCTGAACCAGCTGGCACACTAATCTGTTGCAGCAATAACATGTTAGTAAGATCTCCTTTTGCCTGGTTGGGCTTTTTTAATTTTTATTGTATATTAATTAGAGGAAAGAAAAAAATTAAGTAGAACATCATTTGAGATAATATTCTGATCTTCACTGGAGTGAGTACATGCTAAAGTAGTAAGAAAAAAAACCCACTAAATTACCAAATAGTTATAAAAATAATGAATAATAAAATCCTCATTCGATCTGTCAGGTCAAAGTTAAGAGTGTTATAAAATGGGACTGGTCAGTTTAAGAAAGTTGGGCTTCTTGTAATCTTCAGCTGGTTGTCCCCTTCCCAGCTGATGGTTTTCATTTTATCATCGCAGCAAGGTACTAGAAGGGAAGGGAAAAAGAGGAGTGGAGCTTGCTATAAAAAATAGTGTGTTCAGCTAAGTCAACAAAGTTTATAAGAATGGCAGAGCTCAGAGGGTTGTGATCAGCAGTGCAGTCTAGTTGGAGGCCTGTAGCTAGCGGTGTCCCCCAGGGGTCAGTACTGGGTCCAGTCTTGTTCAACTTCTTCATCAATGACCTGGATGAAGGCACAGAGTGCTCCCTCAGCAAGTTTGCTGACGATACAAAACTGGGAGGAGTGGCTGATACGCCAGAGGGCTGTGCTGCCATTCAGAGGGACCTGGACAGGCTGGAGAGGTGGGCAGAGAGGAACCTCATGAAGTTCAACAAAGGCAAGTGCAGGGTCCTGCACCTAGGGAGGAATAACCCCACGCACCAGTACAGGTTGGGGGTTGACCTGCTGGAAAGCAGCTCTGCGGAGAAGGACCTGGGAGTGCTGGTGGACACCAAGTTGACCATGAGCCAGCAATATGTGGCCAAGGCGGCCAATGGTATCCTGGGGTGCATCAGGAAGAATGTTGCCAGCAGGTCAAGGGAGGTGATTCTCCCCCTCTACTCAGCCCTGCTGAGGCCACATCTGGAGTACTGCGTCCAGTTCTGGGCTCCCCAGTACAAGAGGGATGTGGCACTACTGGAGCAAGTCCAGCAAAGGGCTACTAAGATGATTAGGGGACTGGAGCATCTCTCTTATGAGGAAAGGCTGAGAGAGCTGGGCCTGTTTAGCCTGGAGAAGAGAAGGCTGAGAGGAGATCTTATCAATGTGTACAAGTATCTGAAGGGAGGGTGTCAAGAGGATGGGACTAGACTCTTTTCAGTGGTGCCCAGCGACAGGACACGAGGCAACGGGCACAAACTGAAACACAGATGCTTCCATCTGAACATGAGGAAATACTTTTTTCACTGTGAGGGTGACAGAGCCCTGGAACAGGTTGCCCAGAGAGGTTGTGGAGTCTCCTTCTCTGGAGATATTCAAAACGCGCCTGGATGCAATCCTGTGCAATGCGCTCTAGGTGACCCTGCTTGAGCAGGGGGGTTGGACTAGATGATCTCCAGAGGTCCCTTCCAGCCTCAGCGATTCTGTGATTCTGTGTGATTCTGTGAAATTTGGGGAGGGGTAATATTGTGGTGTCTGGACTAGGCCTAGTCTGAATGATCTGGAGAACTAAATAGGAATAAACTCTGCAGAAGGATTTAGACCGTGCTAGTAGAGTGGAGGGCTTTAAAACAGATTTCCAGAGAAAGACAGAGGGATAGGGAGATACAGAAAAGGAAATAAAAAAAGATGGATATTTGCACAAGTTATATTGTCTGAGTGATCCTGTTGTTCCTCAACAAGTGATTATAGAGAAATTCAGTAGATCTAACCAATTTAAATAAACTGCTTTAATATGAGGCATTATTTAAAACTATTAAAGAAGTTTAAATTCCTGACATTCAAGACTGGATATACAACCCACCTGAAAATGGCAATGCACAACTGCTTTCTAGGGAGGTATCTAGAGTATGGAAATAAAATGTTGGCATGGTAATAGACTGCAAGGTGCATAATCTGTTGCACTAGAGGGGGTTACTACTGGAAAAGGCAAATGTGCTGCTACAGTGTGTATATTGCCATTCTAGCTAATGGAGACTCACCAAAGCTGCTCTACAAGGTGTTATCTGCAATACGCTCTACTGCTTGGATCTTCAGCTTTCCAGAAATCACGTTTAAATGAGAAAAGGTGCAGAAAGATTACTAGAAAAATTTATTTTCCAATAGGAAATTAAAAGAAACAGGCTTGCTTAGTCTAGCAAAGTGAAGGCTGAAAGGAATACAGTTGCTTTCCATGAAATTATGAACTACCGTAAGGAAAAGGAGAACCGAGGCAACAGAAAATTTTAGCACAAATGAGCAAACTGATCATATTTAATTTTTTCCTAGAAGTCAGAAGGTTTTTAATGTTCAAAGGAGTGAAGTTCTGGAACAACTTTCTAATGCATCTAGTGAATTCTAGAACTCTTTAGATGGAGCTTGGTCAATTTATGAATAAAATAACGAGACTAGAATTATTTCTCTAGGAGGTCTTTTCTGATCCAAAGTTTCTGTGAGATGCGAATGGAAAAGTACTAACATGCTAGGAGAAAACTGATGGTTAACTTGGAAGAATACTGTAAAAGTGATACTGGAGTACCTTGCAGAGCTGCAAACAAGTATTTTAAAGAAGGAATTTGCTAAATTTATGGAAGGATTATAATCTGTAAAATCTCCCTTCTTACCTCAAGGTCTTGTATTTGATACTTTATGATTACTGCAGTCTCAGAAAGTCCTGGGAATTCTCCTGTTAGAATGATTGATCAAACATAAACACACCATAGTATCGCTAGATATGATTTGTGGAATTGTTTAAGAAAATAAGAGTGCATTTTAAAAAGTGTGAGAGCTGGCATTCCCAGAACTGGGAAAATGGTTATGTGTTACATCAGATAAGGCAAAAGATGCATATTTAAAAGATTTATTCACTTTCAAAAAAAATGCAAACTAAACAGAGAATTATTTTTGAGCATCTCAAAATCAGAAAGCATGTCAATGGTTGGTAGATAATGTTAACTGTCAGTAATAAGGGTGCAATTAAGAATAAGGACAGGTAGAGAAATTAAAAAAAAAAAAAAGCTATATTGTGTTAGCCTTTATTATGAAGAATTCAGGGGCTAAGGAGAGGAGGGGAAAACTTACCTGTCAAAAAACCTGCCAGGCTGAGTGAGTATACACTGTAACATTCCCCTCTCCCTTAAAAGCCAAGTGGTGCACAGACCCACTCTCACCTTGTATAAAGATTACCTGCCAGGAACATGGCACTGTATTTTGTCAATTCAATAGTCCCACTGCATCTACCAGCTATAAAATAAGATATGGACTAGATTACACTGGATTTTTACAAGATATTTTCCAAACAGCTTTTCAGTGTTTGCTGAGTGTTTGAGATGTCAAATTCTTCCACAACTTTATCTCTGGTACTTTGGCATTCTGAATAATTTTCTTCTCCCCTCTGGATAATCTTATCTCTGCTATGGTAGCTCTGTCCACATCATTTTCAGTATTTAGTCTAGGCTGGAATTCACCCAAAGAAAATTGTCAAAAACAGTGCTTCCTTTTTTAATGAAAAATTTTCCTTTGCTTCTGCTTTTCCTCCTGTCCCCGCTCAGTGAAGAGAAACTTGGGATCACTCTAATACTTCTGATACAAGAATCAGGTCATGACTTTTTTTTTCTATTTTACAGTATTTAAAAATCAGTTACCACCTCTTCCAAATATATTTCCCCTGTTTTGAAGGGGCATGTAGATTGGGGTATGTTAGTAGGCAGAGAGTCATAATAGAGTAGAAATTAGCCTGACTACTTGGCTTGCAGTACCAAGAATTTAATACAGCGGTTATCCTTTTTCTTGACTGTCTCCATTGTTTCATATTTTTAGTAAAGTCTTAATTCCATTTAAGTCCCTGATTATGTGTTTGTTATGGAAACAATGTCAAATCAGCATTTTGATTGTTTGAGTACAGTTTTCTATTTATGCAAAAATAATCCTTTTTTGTTTCTTCTTGAATGCATTTATTCTTTTGAAAGTGAACAAAAATGTACAGCTGTGTACTCTTCTGCTGTGGGATCTGAACAAGCTCAAGGTATCTCTAAATTACATTGCATATCTCAGCAGAGTCATGTGCTGCTGCCAACACAGCATTAACCTGGCAGAGCTGGCAGATTGTTTGGAATCTTATAGCTGTATTCATTAAGGTAACGTAGGCCTTAATCTGTCCTACATCTAATTCTGATTTCAGTGTTGGCCCAAAGCATCATCATTAAACTTTTCCCTGTTTAGAATATATGGCAAAGGGGAACTTTTCCCAAATGGTTATTCTTAAGACCTTATCAGTGGATCCTCTATTCTTGCTTCTCTGCCCTTTTCATCTCTGTGAAGAACAACAACATATCCTGTAACAATGTACATTTAAGTATACACATCAACCTTTACAGGTATGTTTACGTAGTTAGTGGTCATAAAATAGGTTATACTGGTATCCTAAAAATGAATTCCTATCTTTATTCTCACACCATATTTAGTGAGAGCACTAACAAAATTTGTTAGACTTCCTTATGAATGTGCCTCAATGTGAAAACTCAGGGCATCTACCGTTTATCTCCAGGTTGTAATCTTTTACTTTCAACCAGACCTTGCTTGTTTTCTGTGAGCTTCTTCATGTTCTCTATGACCTATAAATATATTCAGTGCAAATGTGACAAAATCCCTTACCATAGTTATTGATTTTTCACATAATGAGTTCCACCAACTGTTTTCTGGTCTTGGAATGTAATGAGTAGCTAAACAGAGAAGAATTATTTAATTTCTTTTCAGAAGCACTAGTTTCAGTGTTTCCCAGAACTGTGCAGTCTCTTCTGTTTTGTTTCTGCCTAGTTCCTAGTTTGAACAAGAACAAATGAAATTTGATCAGCCTCATGACCTCTAGTGGCAGGCAGTTAGTAATGATTTAGATGATTTATGATGTAAAGTCACTCTCAGTTCTGCATATACAGAGCAGGAACAGGTAAATCCACAAACTTTCTCTCTTAAAATAGTAGTCTTAGCTTGGTAGCAACTGCTTTTGAGTAGCATTGCTTTTTTAACAATTAATTTAATCCATCAATAATGTTGATATTTCAGGTGAAAATGAACACTATCTCAGTGTTCAATGAGCTTCACTGGCATCATCCTCAGATCTTTATTACAGAAAATATTTCAGCAGCAGAAAAACATGTCTTTTCTAGATGTTATGGTACAATTCTCTTGTGTTACAGTTTTAATTACCATAAATGTTGCCTCTTTACTAACAGAGAACATTGCTATGTATATGCCTCCAGAAAATAATTCTATCAAGTCTCTCTTCATTTTAGCTTTAAAAAAAAATCCCTAAAAGAAACATGTATAGAAAGATACTTTCTAGTATCTTACAGAAAACTGAAAAAATTGTTCCAATCAATAACAAAAGCTGTAAAGTTTGCATAGTTAAACTGCAAAAATAGGTAACCAAGTCATATTATTCTTGGATTTGGGCAGTCCCATTGCAACACTTGAAGTCTTATATCTTAAAAGTTGGCAGCAGAGAAGACTGAATTTTCTCAAGAATCTCAAATCTTTTTCTCAGCAAATGAGGTTTCCAGTTTTAGAAAGTCAACTGTGTTTTGGGAAACAGATCAAAACAACAGGACATCCTGTACAATTCAAGGTATCAAGATTATACGATAGTTTCTGTAGCAGTTCCGTAAGATATAGCCATAGAGTACAAGAACAATAGTGAGAATCAGCAAAATATTTCTGTTTAGATAGCTGGTTATTAAAGGAAAATAAATTCAGATAAAATTACAAAGCTGGAATTTATTGCTATAATGTTAGTAAGTTTCTTAAAATAAATTACTTCTGATTCCAACTAAAACTGCATTCACAGATCAAATGCCTCACTGAACTCTGTTAGCTTTTTTGAGTAATTTTTACCACCAATTGTAATAAAGTGGAAATTACACAACTCTGACCACATTTTTATTGATGCCACTTAACTTGTCTGGGGTTTTTGAAGAATTTTCCCAACTTCTAAATATATATAAATCTTCTGTATAAGTTGCTTAAGTCTGACTTCATTCACTATTATCCTCCCAGCCAGAAAGAACGTTACTAGTAATGGTTGTTGTACAGTTTGTCTTATTAGTGTGCTTAGTCATGGCAATTACATGTGTGAAATATAAAAGCTGGCAAGTCTTAATATGTATATTACAGAATGGAAAAGTTGTATGTTAAAATTATGAGGTTGTTAAAATCACTGGAGTATCTCTATCAAAATAATAATCTGTTAACCAATTAAGCTTTAATAAGTTGTTGTGTACTGTTATACAAGGATCTACAAACGAAACTTTTTGGTGATGTTGGCCTTTTATATTTCTCTTAACCTAGAAAAACAACAAAATACTGATATCAACTTTAAAAAGCTCCTGTAAAAATTAAATGCTGTAATTACAAAAAAAAAAAAAGAAAAAAAATGAAAACAAACTTTTTTTAAACACTGGAGTTTAAAATATTTTAGCTGAAAATTAATGAAGTTTCCGGCTCCAACAGCCCTTTGAACATCATGTTGATGAAGTAGATTTAATTTACAGGGTATTTAAAATAGCTGTCAGAAAAAAAAAAAATGCTTCATATGCACTTACCAAAATGCTTAATTAAGCCACAACAGAAATTTGTTGCAAAGATTATTTAATGATTAAATGATTTGACTGAAAAGGAAATGCTGCTCTTAGCCAGCAGTTTATTTTTAAGGAGAAGTTATGAAGAAGATGATCATTTTGGAGATCCAGAACACAGTAATCTAAGTTACATTTTAGTTAATATATAAAATCACCAAAATAGGAATCGTTCAGTTTCCTCAGCAACCTTAATAATACATTTCAGTTTTTGAATGTTTGACTCTGGGATTGTATCTAACAGTTTTTAGCAAAGTTTCATTTGTACTTTAGCTTTTTGCTAGAACTTTGTTTGGATTTTTTAATGTAGTGGAAGAAAAGGATTTATGTTTTGGGGCAGGTAACTCAAATACCATGGTCTTATCTATTTTAATGAAGATGACCCTGATAGGAAAACTAAAGCTCTGAGAAAACAGAAATAAGCCAAAATGATAGACTTTCACTAAATTACATTCATGTTTTAACATCTTCCACTAAGTTATTACAAATTTGAGTAGGTGATGTTAAAGAAACCTTGCAGAAAGAGAGCGCTGCGTTCAGCATTAAGACTGAAAAAGAACCCTGCATTATTATTATTTTGGTCTTCCAGAGGGGCAGAATTGACTAGCAAATTAAATCTCTTCCACAACCAAACCAGGGTGATAGAAGAGAAATAAGATGAAACAGGATCAAAAGCATTTTCAGCCATCAGTAAATCATTAAATGCAACAAGAGAGCATGGAGGGAGACGTGTCACCATCAGCCACGGGTGGGCAGATTCTGACAGTTGTCAGAGCCAGGTTGAGCCAGGCACTTCATAGTGTTACTGAATTGTTGCATCCAAGTTACAGAGTAGGTTGCTTGAATTCCCAGTAATTTGTTAAGATCAAAATCTTGTTGCATGCAAAAGGAACACCTTGTATATGCAAAGCCAAGCACTTTTGATTAGCCTAATTAAGCCTCACCAGTCTGATCAAAGAATTAGTCCAATTACAATGATATTAACATTTATAGTGTAAACTGTATATGTATAGTTAGAATGACATATGCACAAACTTCTAGCATCTACCCCTTTCTCTGGTGTTACACTCACCCTTCCTCAGACTCTCTGGGTCCTACGGTTGATGACTTCAGTTTGGGGTAGACAGAAAGAAGTATAGCAAGCCATTAGCATTCCGAGTCCTTTGCCAGGAGGAGTACGTTATTGATGCTGATGGTTTCTTCCTCTTCGCTCTAGAATCCACTAGCAGTCATTTATTATGTTTCCTAATATGCTCCATACCTTGTTGTTTCTTCATTGGTCTGTAAGTCCACATTACACCCTAATTTGTTAGGAATGGTGTATTTTACATATGTTGGATACTTGTTCTTCATGCTCTTTGTTGCCCTGAAAACTGGTTTTACTCAGCTCCCAAGGTTACATTCCTCTGACAACCAGTAATTGACTGCTGGTGAGTTGTTTATAGCCCTGGGGCCTCCAGAATCATCCTGTGTCTGCATTTTCAAGGACTCTGCTATCATCTTTTCTCTTTATTCTTCCACACTGCATTTTATTCTAGGGTCATAGGTAGTTCCCTGCACAGAATAACTACTTGTCATTACTACGTATTAGCTACAAAATTACGTATAACAATACGTGCTACACCACACAATTATACAAAGCTAAAGCAAAGTAAGTAAGAGTTATCCCATCATTAGATAATTGCTCTTACAAGTTAAAACAACTCTCCAGGCAGGCCAAGAGAAGTCGCCACAAAGCCTGGTAAGTCTTGAGGCCCATGTTGTTTAGCTTCATACAAAGCCCATGACCTGTCACAAGCAATGGCAGCCATATGTGCTGGGCTATAAGGCTACAATGTTCTTTCACCTTTGGAGTTTTCCATGTGACTAAAAAAATGAATACTGTAAAGGGGAGCTTCAGGAAAACAAGACAACCTATGAACCTATCTAGTACTAGTCAGCACCTCTTAACAAGTGGGAGTCAGGCTGTGAGGGATGAGCTAGCAATCTGCTTCTGATGTACTCAGATTCCCCAATTAAAAATGTCTGCATTGTGCAAGTGGAGACATCAGCACTAGTTTGCTGGGAAACCCCAAGGAGGCCAGAGGAAGCACAAACCATGGAGGTCCAGCATAGGAGAGTCTTAGAGGAGCCAAAGACACTATGACAGACTCTAAGGGGTAACAGTTGTTTGAACACTTCAATGACTGGATGACCTAACTGGACCCTAAGGTCAGGGAGCAGCAAGGGCTGGCTGCTCCCTGAAGCACAGGGAGCCAAGGGCAATACCATGGCCAGCAGGGCAAGGGCCTCATCAGTCAGGGCCCATCACACCAGCCCTGAGCAAAGTGAGCAGGGCAGACCCAGAGATTGCAGTCAGATTTAACCAAGAGTCCAGATCAACAGGTGACAAGGCAGATTCAAGGTCAAGCTGGGAAGTCAGTCTGTGACTCAGAGTCCAGATCAACAGGGTTCATGTCCAGGCACAGGCACCAGTGTGGCTGAGCTAGAGACTGGTACTGCTACAGCATAGCTCAGGAAGGGAGTGGAGGTTCAGCGCTGAGCTTAAATGGAGTCCCTGAGCCCAAGGACAGGGGTGTGGGTGGAGGCCCCAGGTGAGCCTGGTCAGAGCCATTAAGGCCTGTTAGTGCCCTTCAGGCCCTGACACCTAAGATATCTTATGGTGCCTCATCAAAAGAAATGACAAGCCTTCAGGAAAAACTCTGAGTGTCTTAAAACTCTGAGAACATTCCTAGTATTTTCTGTTTGGCTTTGGAAACACACAATGTGAGCAGACTTTTGTAATCTGAGTGATCGACACAAGAAAAAGAATAGCAAAGATGACAGAAGCCATTACAGATGACAAGAAAGTGAGCAGTAGCCTAGGCTTAGCAATGGAAGAGATACATTGGTGTTAGGCTCATATGCATGGTGGACATAGATTCATGGTTGATCTTGTCAGGGAGCTGCAGTGTTTGCTCCTCCGCAAGTAAATGTGAGCCAGGAGCTGCAGGTGAGAGCAAGGTGGCAGGGCAGGGCCTGCCCCAGCACAGCCCCCGGTGCCCCAGCGAGGAGAGCAGGGAGCAGCGACTGCTGCCAGGGATGACCACCAGGCCCAGAGCTTGCGGTGGCTCCCGGGGAAGCAGGGGCAGTCCCTGATGAGGCTTCTTGCAGCTCCTGCTCACACAGCTCCTTCCCACAGCGGCACTGTGCCAGGGCAGGCCTTGAGCACTGGCAGCCAAATCCCTAAGAGAGAGGGTGGGGGAAAGAGATTGCAGAGCTTCTTGACACAGTCAGGGCCCTGACACATCTGATTAAGAAATAACTCATACTATGAATATTTGCTCAGATTTTCTTGGAGTACAGTGCATTAAATAGCACCAGATGTTCCTCTCTCCCACCTTTTATTTATTTACTTACCATCATATGCTTTTCTTGTTTCGTTTTACACCATTACATAAATGGAAATGACAGTTAGTTGTAGGGGTGGGGAGGACAATTTTTTAATAGTATCCATTTCTATGTCCTATTATTCTTACCACAAATTATAAGCTCTTAACTATCTTAGTTGAACCTTAGATAGTCTCTCAGTTGTTCCGAGTGTGTAACTCACACCCATGCAGATGCAATAGTTTTAAGTAGTTGTCAAAAATCACTCTGACTTCAAGAACATTTCAGATTACTAGACTTTAACCAAGGAGAAGACAACAAACTGATTCCACTTAGAGTATGTTCTCTTTGGAGGAGTGCCAGTCATCCAAGGGAAAGTTTGAGAAGGAATTAAACAGAATGGAAAGGATTCTAAATAAACAAAGATTGGCATGTAATCCAAGAAATAGATGTCACAACTTCATTAGAAAGGGAAAAAAAAAGCTGAGCTTGTTTAAATAAAACAGCTCAAACAGCTTTACAAAGACAACACAACACAAGGGGAGTTTGCTGGCAAATCTTCTTGTGCTGTCTTAACTTGTCCTTGCTACAATCCTATTAATTTTGCAATTATTATTAACTGGCACAATTACAGAAAGTTATGCTAACACATGCCCCAGCTGACATTTGGAACCAGTGTGACACCAGCCATTTTTCACTGAACAGTTGTCTAAGTTTTCACAAGCAAAGAATTTTAAATCAAATTCTGTTGAAATAGATCTGTTCTCTTGGGGAACTATGCGCATAATTTAATGCACCAATTTCTGGGAAGAGCATTCAAAAGAATAGGAAAAACAGAGTGTAATATAACTATGCCTTTGAAATACGGGTTGAAATGAGCCAATACCAAAAAAAGAACTTAAATGGCCCAGAAGGAAGGGAAAAGGTATTTTCAGGAAGCTTTTAGGATAGAATTAAAATGCTGATTCTCAAATATGCCAAAAGTAGGTATCCCACTGGCTGGACTTATTACAAAAGCCTTATGTAAGAGTTTAATCAGAATGAAATCCTGGGACTATTGAGGCTTTAGGACATCCTGTCGTTTACATCACTGAGCAAGTATTTTTCTTCTTTCACTATACCTGTTTCAAGTACTTCATCCACGCTAATAATCTCCTTGGCTTTAATGGGACCACTTGTGTGAGTAGGAACACCACAACGTGTATTCACCTTCAAGAATGTACAAACTCTTGATGATTTTGCAATATTCCTCCATAAATGTAGGTGAACCTGTTTAGGAAATACACTTTTCACAGGACATAAAGGGAAAATACCATTGATATTCGTAAAATACCTGTGTGGTGATGTGACTGAGGAGTTAATTCACTATGTGAAAACAAGAAAGCAAGATAGTATTAACTATTCCATAATGCCAATTTTCTGTCTCTCAAAATAGATAACAGCTGGAGAATGTTCTAAGTTCCTGTTTTCAGCAATACGGCTCTCTGGGTATTTGAGACAGCAGGACTGCTACAAAAATGACACTCAAACAAAATAAAAGAAAAGAAACACAATGATTGTGAGAGAGGGCAGGGACCCCGTGAGGTCTCAAGCGTACAAACGTTACCTGGAATTTCACCTGACCTTTCCAATACTTAGAAGCTCAGGGCAAGGACTCAAAATATGCAGGGCTGCTAAGAAGAGAAAAAGAAAAAAAAACCTCTTGGAGGGTTTATAATCCTCTCCACATTCTGTGTGCTCACATCAACCCAGATTTTGTTTAGATTTATACTCACAAACATTAGTACATTAAATACCTAACTTGCTGCTACTGCTTTGGTTTTCATCTGTTTGCAAGTCAGCACTTGATTAGCCACTTTACTTGGTTTAGACCACAAGATTTTTGTTATTAATATATATAAGAAAATGTTTATTTCATTTGTAAAACAAATGCTTTGTAATTTGTGTTTCTCTTTTTCCTACCTTGTTTATTTAAAATATTTCCATTTTCAAGAGCAAAATCAAAAATACAAGTTTATCTTAAGAAAAGGTCTTACAAAAAGGAGAAAAGAGTTCCATGCATAAAATATCTTTCAGCTATCTATTATTTAAATTTAGTTCCTAGCTTTTTAAGGCCTAAGAATGCCTTATGGGTAAAGGTGAATAATGAACTTAATTATAGCAGTGGCCACTGCCCTGTGATTTTAGCAAAAATTGAAAGCAAAGGCATCAGGTTTAGTCCATGCTATGATTCTAAATAGGACTTAGATCAGTAGTCCGGTTAACTGCAAAGCAATTGCCCTATAAACTAGCAATGGTGTGGTAAGAGCTTGCCCATGCCCCAGAAATCTGAGTGATGTGATGAACAGGAGAAACCGGCCTTCTCAGTGGAAGACAACCTCACCACAACTTCATAAAACTTGCAACAACAAGAAGGGGTGGCAAACGAGGAGAGATTGTTCATCTGCTGTATTGTAGCATCTGCTACAGTAGTGACAGGGCAGTCTTGGAGGCTTGTTTCTGAGGCACAGGCCAAAGAGCAGTCTGAGCATGCTGTTGTATCAAGTCTATGTGGGAAGACCAGGAGTTTGGTTGTTTGATTATTGATCAGCTGGGAATTTGGTATTGGAATTTGTGTTAAAACACATCCAGAAGTTGCTCTTAAAGGTAATAGAACATACCATTAGTCCAATGCAAAGAAAAGGAGTATATCATGCTAAAGAGTGAACTAATTTATATATCTGTAATGATATAACTGAGGGGAGAATTGCATATTGTATCATCATCAACATAGCAACTGGATTTTATTTGGACATAAAGGGATGAAATTTATTCTTTTTCAGCTTTGACGCTTACCTCTATAAAATGAGGAAATATTGTTGAGAAATGGGTAAAGTGCCAAAATGCAGAAGATTTAAAGTGGTCATCTGTACAATGGTCAAATGTTCAAGGCACCAGTCTCAAGGTCTGATGGACACTAATTTTCTGTATTACAGTAATGCCTTTATAACAGTGCTTCACAGTTGGATGCTTACATAAAAATCAATCTCATCTTGTATTTTGCTTCATAATGGTATCCTTCCTTATTACCAAAACTTGTTTTTATATATGTGTGTTTCAACTGATTGTAAAAGTGTGACTTTTTAAGATATTTTTGAAATTATGTCACACTATAGAATCAATAGTGTGACTGAAACCTCTCAAGTAACAGAATACCCACAGAATGCCAATATTCATAGTGTTTAACATACAATAGCAGGTACTTAGTTCTCAAATGCCTTTGGGAGAAGGTGATTAAACATAAAGGAACTCATTAGCAAGACAGAAATTTCTCTTCCAGCTTCCTAGCATTGTCTCCTTCTGGCAGTATTTTGTTGCTAGGGCTAGCTGTGCCTTTATGACAGAACTCATGCTGGAGCAGAATAGAAGTGTCCAGTCCCATTGACAGCTCCAGAACAGGGTGATTTGCTATTACAAACACAGAGAAGAATCTATAAAACTCTGTGTGACCCCTGCTGCAATTTATTTTAAAGTCATTTATACACACTGAAGTAACCCATTTGTTCACCCTGGCATGAGCTATTACCGGAAATAATCTATTGCAGGGACTGTACGAGCACTTCATGAATGTTTCAAAAGCCATGTTTGTGCGGGCAGGGCCTGGAAAAGGAGAGACTGATTCTGTAGCTGTCATTGCATGCCCTTCTAAGAAAAGCTTAGGCCAATAAGAAATCAGCCAAGGACAGCTGGGGAGGTAGGCTGTCAGGGACGTTCCTTACATCTCTTCCATTTCTCAATTTCTAGCTTCTCCCACCTCCCATTTCTTCTTCCAGAGTTTGGCAGAATCTTTCTCCTAATCTCTGAAGCCACAATAAATAAATAAAGCTTTGTACGTTAACTGAGCCATTTTCCAGACACAGGAAAAGAAGAAATAGTTAGCAAACTGCTTGTGGTGGGAAAAGAGTCAGGGCCCCTGACCAATGCAAAGCCCTCCAAAGGCAGGCTCGCTGCTGTTGTTTTTGTCAACACAGCAGCTGAGATATCAGAGACGGCACCAATTCCTCTCATCGGCAGCAGACCTGCCACTGTGTCTGCGGCACTCTTAGCAGCAAAGAGGCCTGACTCTTCCAAGCTTTCCATCTCAGCTCTGCCAGTTTTCTGACTCTGCACCCTTTGGCTTTTCACTGCAGAAAAGTTTTGAGCTGGATCTTGTTAACACTTGCTAACACTAACAGAAACATTGATTGTACTGTTTTTATTGGAGTCTCTTTATAAGTGTGTACAAGCTATAAAGTTAGTAAGACATTGTAGAAAACATATATGCTTTTTTACTTAAATAAAAATGACTTTTTTTACTAACACTACAAAACTGCCCGTGCTGCAAAACCTTCAACGGTTTTCTTCTGTGTCTTTTTTTTTTTAATGGACTATGCATGCTAACTTCTTTCCCAAACGATGAATAGTGCTGCCCTTAACTTCATTTTTTCCTTTACATTGGATTTGATTCAGTTAAATTTTTTAGCCACAAAATCTCATTGGATTTCAGTTGGCTTGAAACTAGAGGTAAGGCCGGGTAGATTTGTTCCAACTTAGCCAGTGCAATTTCACAAGATCCTACTTGGATAGCAGCCAGAAGTGGAGAAAGTAAATACCAAAATTTCAATACTGCTGCTTGGAAGACTGCTTTAGAAACAAGTTTTTAGGCTGGTGTCCAGTTAAAATAATTACCTGAAGATTTAAAAGCACGAAACCATAGTAAAGCTAGAGTGAAAGGAGTATCTCAATGGCACTATCTTCATTTGTATCAGCTGACACTCTGGCATATGGTGTTGTCAAGACAGGCAATAAGCTGGCTCAAATTCAGTGTGGAGGAAACATAATATAGGTGCATAATTTATGTATTTAATGTATTACTTTAGAATATATTTATTTGTGTTTTATATGTTTATTAATAGACTGGGTGCTAGTCACTTGTTATTGAATTTCACTTCCTAATATTTTGACTGAGTACAGACAACACAGGCAGACTTTATTGGCATTACCAAGAATTTGGCATCAGCAGAAAGAGAAGGTTCTAAAAAAACATGCGAAAGTTTGAATTTGACTAAGTTTCTGAAATAATGTCTCCTGGGACTGTAAAGCACAGCATTTAGAGTCCATATGTGTGTTTCCTAGTGTGTTTTAGGCATTATCTTTACCTAATAGAATCTAAGAGAAATACCATCTCTGGGGAAGGTCTCTGTCCGCTTTGAAAGTTCCCAGGACAGGTATTATATGGAGACCAATGGTAATTTTCTCTTCAGTCTCTAGGCAATCTATTTATTAAAACATGTGCACTTTTGCCTCTGTGTCCACAGGAAACTTCTAGAAAGTTTTCATTAGGAGTTTGATATAAACCCTACAGTTGTAACAATGCATTTGTATTTGTGATCGTCACTGTTTCAAGTAATAAGAGATATATTGCCACTATTGTGGTATATTTTGCCATTGTACAGGAAAAGTGATTAATCAGCTGGCAGGTTCTACTAAGAGTGGTTTTAAATCCACAGAAAAGGAACTGTGCAACACGTAATAATGCTATAATTATAAGCAAACAAAAGGGCATGGGAACTTTGTTTGACCCCAGATTAGTTTAATAAAACAAAATGTAGCAGCTTAAAAAAACCCTTTCCCCTTCTGTTACTTTCGAAGCTTTCTTTCAGGTTCGATTTTGTAACGAATTATGCTGTGGAAACCACTGCAGCGACAGCGCGGCAGCGTGGATGGCTCCAGCCACAGTGGGAAGGACGGCTCTGCAGAAGCTCCCTCGGCAGAGAGGCGACTCTCCCCCAGCACCCGCCTCTGACCTGCACCCTCCTGTCCCTCTCCTACAGTATTCGGCCCTGGTGTCAGGGCGCCAGCCCCGGGCATCAGGCACTGCCACGGGAATGGCGGTTGCCCGCAGGTCAGGATCGGCATCAGGATCAGGCCCAGAGCCATGGTGGGGCTGGAGCCAGCACTGCTGTGGCATCGCGGGGCAGGGACCGACCGCCCTGGCCTGGGCTGAAATAGGGGCCTGGGGCTGCGCGGGGGGGCAGGCCAGGGCGTGGGCAGGACTGTAACGCCTGGTGGTGCCCCCAGGGTCCAGACACCTGGTGTAAGGTATAATAATACATAGCTCTTTATGAGGACTGATAAAAGGCACTAATGATTACTTAAAGCATTTCGAAGAACATGATTATGGCAGAAGAACAATTTGATCACCATGCCTGCTCTATCTTTGGTGTCTGTCTTAAGATCTTTAACTAGAACCACTTATGGTCAAATTATTGAGATGTGGAACCACCAACACCTTCACACAGATCACTTAACTGAATTGGAGATAAATTCAGTTTTGTAAGTGCACCCCTCTCTTTTCTATTTCCCATCATTTGTAATTGCGTAAGAACTAGAATCTTAAAAGAGCAGTGAGACCAGACAGCTGATTTCAGATGGCCTGATTTCAGATTTCTCAGCAACTAGAGAAACCTTACTTTTCTATGTTGGCATTTGTATGGATGGAAACTCATGGTAAAACGAGGTTTCTATTTACAATTAGAATTTCTATCCTCAGTGATTTCAGTGGCAATTGAGGAAAAAGATGAAAACAGAAACTAAAGTAAATAGTAGATGTTATAAAAGTTTCCCACATTTCACAGTCTGAAGTCTTCCACCTAGCTGTTAATTTTTCTTGAGTCTTCTAACAAGAAAAGTATAAGGTATTAATGTTGTGTTAAGCAATGATTCATCAAGGCAGCTTTCTTGACATCATGAACTGCTGCTTTTTGTTGCTAGCAGGATTAGAACTGAAGCAACTTAGTGTACTGTAAGACAAGTTAATTTTCAGAGAAAAGGAAACCTCAAGAGTTGTAATGCCGGATTGGTTGTGATTAAAACTATTTCAGCCCAGGACTAAGAAACAGCATTGCATTCCTGCATTTTGTCTCTCTAACACCTGCTCCTGTGCATGTTACCAGCAGTTTTACATAATGTGACAAAAGTAAATACTCCATCTTTCCTATAAAATCCTCTCTCCTTTTCTCATTCCAAGCCACAAGTCACACTATCATTTTCACTGTCCTTCATAGCTGTGGGGAAAGGGTTGCTAATTCATCTGTTATCCTTTCACACCTTCATGGCTCCATTGACTGCAATCTGTATGAAATGTTGTTGCTAAGATCATTTTTGACCTGTCAGTCAGACTGTTACCATTATTTGAATAACTCCACCTGAGTTTTCTTCTCTTCTCCACCAAACTGGAGTTCTGCTTTTGTTCTTTTCTCCTGTATTTATTGGGTCTCATCTGTATTATCGCTCATTCCATTTTCTTTGAGTTTCTGTATTTCAACCAATGTATAAATTTTATTAAGAATATATGGCACTATCCTTCTAGAAAAAAAGGGATTAATCAGTGTATCCTCAAATTTTCTGCATGTTGATTAAAACAAAATACAAAATCTGTTTTACTGAAGCACATACAGAAAAGTATTTGGTACACAAATTATTTGTAGATATTTCTAAAACTAGATGTTAGCATTTAGGACTCCACATACAAAAGAATATTCTTGCTTCAGCCATTTTCAACACAGCAACCCTGGGTTTCATGGCAATCAACTGAATCAGCCTGAAGCTACTGCTTAATATGGTCCTTAACATGCTATTGATTAGGGTAAACACAGGATAGCTTTTATGTATGTAGCGATATACAGGGGAAAAATTCTGACAAATATTTTTTTGTTTTGTTTTTTGATACCAAGTAATTCAATCATTAGGCACACATGGCTACATTAATGATGAAGTCACATGTCTTTCATGTTCCTCTGGGAACCAAGCCACTAGGAAACAAAAAGAGCACAAATATGTTTTCTAACTTGTGTAAGTATCTAGGACAGATAAATCAGATGTATTGCTTCTAACTTAAGAAAACTAGGATGTGAGTACATTTTGTAATCAGTACGTGAAGATTATAAGACAGTCTCCATACATTTTTCTCAGTCCCAATAAAAAAATTTGACCAAGTGCATAAAGAACATGGGTAACATGCTCAAAACAGAATGCTGGAATAGTCTGGTCTAAGAGATAAAGAGATTTCTGCCTGTGTTTCCATACCAATTGTTTGATGAATAAAGGAATGACTATTTATAGCACGGCTTTCCTAATTTTAGAACTGCAGTAAAAAGTACAGAATCTGATTTTATATTTACATACGCATATATACATACACATATATACATTTACATACATACATACATATATATATATATATATACACACTCTGATTAATTCTGCAGTTCTTTTCACATTAGTTAGTTCATGCAAACAGAAGGCTTCAATAGTTTGTGATTTTTGAAGTGGGAAGAGAAGAGCATCCCACAGATACCACTGACTTATCATTTGCTATCTGATAGTACGAACCACAGCCAGGGTCACTTCTTAAAAGAATACTAATATGAACGTTTTTCCCAGTCAAGAGAATTGAAAAGCTGGATTAATTTCTTGATGCTGTTTAAAGAGAGGTAAATTTGTCAAGAACCAGAATATCCTCAAGACATGTTTTTCAAGTAAAAAGAAACATCACATTAGATTTGTGGAACTGATTTTAGCAGTTAATCCTTCCTCATTGCTTAACCTGTGATAAACTTAACTTCTAAACCTGGACTTTTGTGAGTACAAACATTTAGGCAAAACTTCTTTCCAGATTCACTGAGGAAAAGAAAACCTCATGGAAATTTGCATTTTAGGCCAAAATGTATGATCATTCTAGCAAAAATGGATGTTTAGTACAACAAAAATAGTTTAGTCGCAGCTTCAGATTTCTGTTGAGAGAGTTTTGACAGAAAAGTTTAGCTAGTCCTCAATTCATTATAGACTTTAACGGGAAATTGTTTCCTTTGAAATTGTTTATTTTTCCTTTTGATGTTATGAATGTCAAGTCTGTTTGTATGCTTCAAAATAGAAAAATTAGGTAAAAAGGTAATGGAAATGGTAAATTTTTTAATTTAACTCACTGTTTTTTTTTTCCTTTCTGTACTCAATGATACATTATACTGCATATTCTTTGTTGATTTTATGTTTCATTATTGTTTATTTTATATTATAGACTACAGTACATGTGAGTTAATAATACATACAAAGGCACTGTCTTTGCATTTGATAATAACCACATTCTTTTTAAGCTAGCAAGAAAGTTTGTTTCAGGCACTCTGCTAGCTTCAAGTTGCCTGATCTTTTCACACCAAGTCCTGTGTGGGCAGAGAGAGACATGAAAGGATTTTACCTGCTGTGTAAACATTTGAATATAGATAATGTTTGCAAAGTTAGAATGATAGAAAGGAATGTGGTTGTAAAATTTCTGGGAATATTTCCTACTGAAATACTATCACAGATCATCGTTCCCGGGAGGGTGAAGTGACTCACTCTATAAAGTCTCTTTGTTTGCCGTGACAGAACAAATGTCAGCCTCTTTCTGCGGAGGGTATCTTTTGTCTCCCAGGAGACAATGCCATCGGTTTGGAACATTTCCTGAATTATGAGAGTGAGCCACTGCATTATTCTACCGTTTTTTATTTGTTTGGCAGGGGTTCTTTAATATAATGCCTTTAGAAGTGTATAATTTAAAATAATGCTTAAATTTTTAGTGTCTCACTCTTAGGAGAATTCACTCATTATCCAAAAACTTCTAACACATTCTCCGGATGTCCTAAGATGATTTTTGTTTATGGAGGAAATTTGCTATTTTAAATTTTGTTTTTCCTATATAGGGCCTAAACATCAGCTCTGCTAAAACAGGATTGATACAAGCCATGTCCATCAATTTTCTTTGGTAAAATTTAAAGGTTCATCCCACACCTATAAGTCAGAATAATTTTAGCAGAAGTTAGATTTTTTACATTTCCTCTGAGATAATTCCTTCTGGATAAAGACCATACAGAGAAGTTATATTACATTTTCATATTTGAGCATAAATGAATGCCACTTACAAAATCCATGGTATGTGGTACATAATTCTATCAACTATGAAGTTATCACGCCTGGATATTGTGATAATTTGTTTGTTCCTGGTCTGTGGTGCTGAATCTCTTATCATTGTCTTTTCTTAAAAAAAAAAAAAGGGAAAAATTGTAGAAGAAAATATCGCTATATGACAGAATGAGCTCTGAAACCACCTATCATTTTTAAGGTCATGAACTGTTATGGCCATACTACAGTGAGGTGTGCTCACTCTTAACTGTTTTATTTATTTTATTTATTTTATTTATTTATTTTATTTATTATTTTTACTTCCTCAGGCAATATATGCATTTCTTTTCATTTGAAAATATGAACAGGCTGCAAAAGTAAACAGCCTTTCATGTAGGCAGTTCCATTTTCTAAATACTTTTCTTGGTAGAGTTCCCTCTTTTTATCCTGTGGTAGGTGAGAACAGAGGGATTCAAACTTTAACTGTTGTTGTTTACAGTGAATCATTGCATGTTGTGCATATTGTGAAAATGCTCTAGCAATCATTGAATATGACGTGAAACATTTCTTTATAGAAGCATGTTTTTCACTGGTCTGTCTTTGAAAGACCTGTCACCAAACACACGTTATGTGTTGATTACAGAGAGAAAGATAGGAATATGCTGAAAGGTTTTGTGCGATGATTCATACTGCTAGGATAAGTAGATGTTTCCACAGGCTCTCTGCAATCCGCTACCTAGCAATAATGTTTATATATAGAAATGAAATTCTGCTTATTCTGATTGAATATTTCAGAAGTGGACAAAAATTAGCTACAAAGTAAATAAACTTTTAGCTCTTCCTAAATGCATCTTGAAAATGCAAAAACAAGAGAAAAAAAGTTTAGAGGTATGTTTTGTTATAATTTTCATTATTTTCTAAAACAGGTATCAAAGAAATAATGTTCCATTTCCATCAGCTTTTACACCAGTGGCCTATATGACACGTTTTTACTATTTCTTTATGCACATACATGTACTAAAAGTATAGAACACATGTATTTTCATACTGATGTGTACACATATATAGGTACACAGTCAGAAACAGGAATGTTTTGTTAGGCTTATGGACGCTGAGCTAACTCCAGCTGACTTCACTGTGAGTTCTGTGTAACATGAAAGAAATGTCTTATTTATTTACATGCTGCTGCAAGGTATTTCCTTCTTAAAAATATTTCAACATACCCAACAAGCTTTCTAGCCTGTGTCACAGGGACGAAACAATGAATGAGGAGACTAGCTGGGAAAGGAAGCAGTGCACCAAGAATATCCCATACCATCCAGTGAAGTCTAGCTTCTTTCCACCCACAACGCAATTATAAGAGATAGGCAAGAATGATGCTGAGACAGATAACAATGAGCCCCCAAAAGAAAACAAAGCAGTACAAATTCATCCCACCTAACTAAACAACAGCAACGGAGTTTAACTTAGTCCAAGTTTTTGAATGAAAAGCCAAATTCAAGAACAGTCTCTGTAACTAAGGCTGGCTGTGTCACGTGCTTATATTGAAAAAAACAACTCCGCCCTATAAAATACAGCTGAAAGTGATTATAGTCTACTGACTCAGGGCATGTGAGGTGGGTGTTGAATTTTGTAACCCTGAACTCTGTTGTAGCAAATATGAAGAAATAATGAAACAGGTCTCTTGCAAGCATTCAATTTGTACCCAAGAAAACTCCTGCATCATCTGTCCCTTTTACAGTACAATAGTCAGTTCACAGGGAACAAGTTCAAAGATCTTCAGAATTAGTAAAGCAAAAGCTTCCTGCAGTACAAGGAAGACACAATTTTGTGAGGCTAAGGAGCTCTTAGAGAGTGCCTACTTGTTCTTGTTAACAAAGAGGTTTTAGTTACAAGTAGAAATAATAGTCAGGAAGGAAGTTTTGTAAATATGTATATGGAGGCTGCTCTAGATTAAGGGTTCATTTTTCAGCACCAGAAAAACTGGGGAAAAAATGTTCATCCTCAAAGAAAATGTAGCACTTTCAGGTTACTTAAATGTTCTGAAAATATTCTGTGCTTTTTTCTATTTATAGAGAATGGGGTTATATCTACACGTGACATTACATCTAGACGTGATGCTAGAAGCATCTAGTATATAGGGGAACTGTATGATAATCCAAAATAATCTTGATAAATTGGAGAAATGATCTGAAAATAACAGGATGCAATTCCAAAGCCAGCAACAAAACTTGTAACTTCAAATTTACATGCCTATCTGTAGGCTGAAATAAGCAGTTGCACAAATACAGGCTGAGAAACAACTGCTTGGGCAACAGTTCCTTTGAAAAGGATCTGAGTTCACAGTGGTTTGCAAGCTGACCATGTGAGTAGTGCCATACTGTGGAGAAAGAACACAGAAAGAAAGGACTGAAAGAAAGAAAGAGAGAAAGAAAGAAAGAACGAAAACAGGTTCAGTATTAAAAAAGCAGAACCTTTGAGAACATGAAATGATCTATACAGCAGTAGTAAGGTATTTGGGCATCAACAGGGCATTTTGGCACATGCTTCAAAGGAGATGTGGATCAATAAGGGTGAGAGTCACAAAGATGTTCAAAGGCCTAGAAAGCGTGGGAGAAAGCTTTCCTACATGGGAAGCTTTCACAGCTGTAGGAAGAGGAATATAAGTCTTCACTTTTGTAAAGGCTGTTGCAAAAAGGAAGGAAACACCTCTTCTACATGTCCAAGCAGAATAGGGCATTAAGTAAAGGGTTTAAATTGCTACAGGGAAGATTCAGGTTAAACATTGGGATAAATAGGTCAACAATAAGGATTGTAAGGAACTGGAACAGCTTAGCTGGGTAGCTGTATCATTTCCATAACTGGGGGTCCTTAGGATCAAGCTAAACATACAGTAGTTAGATAAGATGAAGGTATAGTTTAACATAAGTTAGGGTATGGAGTTAGATCAGGTGATATCTCAAGGTACCTCCTGTGAAATGTTGGTTATTTTTAAATTTAAAATGCTGTTTGAAATGAAAAATCAAAGGGTTTCACCAAGAAGCTTTCAGAACAAATCATCCCAACACTTTCACAGTCACCCATATTTTTTTCATCCAAAAAAGCTTGCTAAACTAAATCTCATTTCACCATTAGTTTCAGTCACCTCAAAGGTGCTTTTTCTTTCAGCATAGAGAAAGGAAGGCAAAACTATTCCATATGGCTGAACCTTTGATCATGATCATGAAACGTCAGCTGCCACAAATATCTTCTTGGCTTTCTCCATGATGAACATAGTACAGCTATACAGATACACCAGCCATTAGGTTTTCTTATTCGATTTCCATGTACACAGTTAAGATATTGAGAGTAAGGGGTAAAACAGGAATAGGAATTTCCTATACCAGGAACAACAGGAACCCTGGGTGGTCAGACACTAAGCAGCTTCTGCACTCTAAGGCTCTGTGAGAATCTACTTGAAAATTCTTAGAAGCAGAATGAGGTATTTTTCCTGTTACGTAGTATGTTTTCAGGTGAAGAGATCTGGTTAGAAAATTGCTTATTGACATTCTCAGGCACATTATCAACTATTTAGGATGCATTTACAATGCGCACTTCAGTGCACACAAAGGTCTGAAATATTTTTCCAATTAGCTATTGTGTGTTGCATGCCATTTCAGATCACAGATTCATCCTGTGCCACTTGTCTGTCTTTACAGAGAATGTAAACCAACAGGAACAATGATTCTCACTGAGGCAGAATGGTCTAGAGAGCTACAGATCCTTACAGATCCTCACAAGAGAGTCCTAAAGCGTGCTGAGCTTGGAAGAGGGCAGGGAATACAAAAGTGCCTCCCCATGTATCCATGGCGAAAGAAAGGCCCTGCCATTGATTTTCTTTGGGGAAGTGCTGGCATCAGAAAAATGTTTGCAGGAGCCAGGTGATTATACATTACCCCCATCTCATGACATCTCCATCAGAACTTATAAAGAAAAGAGTGTAGAGTTTGTCTTTCCTACTACTTTGGTATAGCAGGGCCCATTTTTAAAGGGGAGGCAGCTAGGAGAGGATTTGATAGTGGAACTGGACGGAAGCTGAACAGACAAGATTAAAGAGACGTAAATGCATAACTGAAGAGGGGACATGCACCTGCCCCCAGGCTTTCTGTATTTCATATGGATATTTTGGTTGTGAAAATTTTTCTTGCAACTATTTCATGTGTAATCATCCCTATGATATTCTCCCACAGCTTTTACTATGGAAAATATAATCTAGCCAAGGATAAGGGTCTTCACGGGATTTCCGAGTCTTTTAGAATCCCAGCTTCCCCTTAAAGGAAAAATGCATTCTTTTACTGTATATTTATTATTTTAACAGTTACCTCATTACAAGAACATCACTAAGATGATGTACAATGAAAAATATCAGGAACACAATTTGACAGTACAATGACACAGATGGACTCTATCTCCACTTTGGGATGCCTGAGAAGCACAGCAGAACTCTAAAATTGATGTAAGGTAGATTTATTTACATTGTAGAATTGTTTCCAATTCAGGTCATGGTGGCAGTTAGGGAGCACTGCAAATTGCAGTGATGAAACAGTGTCACAGCTGGGATAGCAAAACTGACATGAAATATTCCAAGAAAAAAATCTCCCTCTCATTCTGGTGTGAAATAGGAAGTACGCCAAAGAGCACTTGAACTTCCAGTTTTGTCTCAAAGACAAATATTTCCAATGAAAATTTAGTGTGTGTCTCTCTGCCAAGCTTTGCGCTACCACAATGATGCTTTAAGCCAAACAGAATCTTTCCACAATTATGTTTTTAGCTTACACATGTCAAGGAAGTAAGTTATAGATCTAGCTAGTTCCAAAAACTTAACTAATTGCTCTATATTTCCTATCTTAATCTGATCATATTAGATATTGCAGGTTATTCTTTTGCTGAAGATAGTTTAAATTATTGTTTTAATTTTTTCAGCTGTATCAGTATCTCTTCAGAGCTGAGGTAGACTTTCAGCTGTAAGGAAACAGTGTCGGGGAGAGGTAGAGAAAAGGCAAGAGAAGAAAGAGGGACATTTTAGTGAATAATTATGCAGGATGTGACAAAGAGCAGATTGATTATTTTTGTATTTTCTTTACTCACCACAAGATGGCATCAATTAGTTTTCACTGGCTAGAGACTCATTTAAAGTGTTATTTTGTGGTCCACAGGTTTGAGGAATTAATTAAAAGGGAGAGGGCTGTGTGTGTGTTTTTTAATAAAATGCAAAGGTTCTCAGAATAAATCCTAAATATAAAATATTGCCTATGAAAACAATGATTAATTAAAGAAACTAATTTGAGAGCTCTGTATGTAAACTGGTTCCAAGAGTACAAGCACTAGGAATCCTGAAGTTAAAAGTTGTCAGGTTTGGATTGATCCAGTTATCAGTACTGCCCTATGGGATATGTAACTGGATATGGTTAAACATCCAAATGAAACTCAGGAGCAGAAGATGTTAAAACATATCATCCTGCTCTGCAGCAAGTTCACCAAAGTTTTTGTGAAGCGGCTTCAACTACAGAGTTTGAATTCAGCTCCAGATTTCCTGAAGCTGCAAAGGAAGGTATTTGGACTCTGAATTCTGTATTCAAGAAGTTTGTTTCTCCTGCTTGTCTTCCTGGATAAGCCTGGATGGTTTTCCTGAAAAATGTAAATCCCTTCCACCAGGACCCAGCCTAGACGTACGTGGTTTTTTTTAACACCTGTAACCTATTGAAGTCTTGCAGATTGGGAGCAATGGATATAGAGGAAGGCTTCTGGGAGTAACATCTCTCACAAAGGTCACTCCTTTGAGGGGTGTATTAGGAAAGCTGAACTCTTGATGTAAGTATGAGGAAAGCAATAGCAAGGGGAGTGTTAGAAGTCAAGGAGAAGTAAACGCCAACAAAGAAAGGAGAAGTGAAAGGAGCCACTGAACAATAGAAACTATTTTAGTTGGTCTAAATAACTAGATTGATATTTCAGAGTTTATCTAAACCGTGAGACTCAGGACTGTCCCCATATAACTCTCCAGCTGTATTGTCTGAACTGTTGAAAAATGCTAGCGGGAACTGACCATCCGTGAGAGGTGTTGTCTTTACTCAGCCTGCCAAGATGTAACAGAGATGGAGAAACTCATCTGTAATATAGAAGTGGTCTGGGAAATCGTTACCACATTATCATGGGAAACAAGCAATGCAGAGGAACTCCTCTGGAATTATTTTTACAAACTTTAAAGAACAGGAGTTGGGTGGGTTTTTTATTTGGCAGGGTGGGAGTTGTTGCTAATAAATCAGTCATCTGAAAGCAGATATCTGAACTTTATACACTATTTCAGCTGCTTACAGAACAGGCTACCACATCTTCACTCCTATCCTTTACAACTGCTAAAGCTATTATAGTGATCCAGTATTGGGGTGCTTTGTTGCTCTTCTGCTTAGCTGTGTGGGGCAGAATTTCCAGCCTCTCTGTCCTGTCTACTGTATTAATGAAAACTGGGAGTATCCCACTTGCAGTCAGTATTGCTGTAGTGGTATAACAGCGTAAGACTTGGACTGTTAACACTGAACATCTGAGGACTCTTCAGTGACTTACATCAAACCCAGGAATTACCAAGAAGTACCACCTTTTAGATACTTCCATTGTTTACAGGTATAATTTTTATAAAGTTTTTTTGATTCTGGAAATAAAAAGATTTTGTTTAACCTCAGGTTAAGCCCATGGACAGTATCTCCCCAAAACCAGTTGCTACAAGCTGGCATCAGTTTGAGGAAGCTGTAGTTCTCAAATCCAATACTTCCCCTTGTACTGGATATTACAGATTAAGCACAGGAGAGGCCTCAAATGATAGGTCTATCTGCTGCACAGTAGCTCCAAAGATCCCCTCTAAATTGGTGTCCTGCATAAGAGGATGAAATAGCTCATGCTGCAAAAAGAGGATATTTGTGGCTGATACTCTGGATATCTACTGAGAAACAAAAGGCTCAGTGTGAGAAGTAGGAGAAAAGAATAAATGCTGGGAGATTGACAGGAGATTTAGGAGGCTTCTGATGCCTGGGACTAACCTAACTGTGTCATTTTCTGTTGAACTAATGCACATATCTTCTGTCTTTAGACAGCCTCATATATTAAATAACAACACAGAATTACATTTATTTACTGTTAGTGTACTTACAAGTATCTCTCTGCATGAGTAAGCAAATGCACTTCTCAATTGTTTATATCTTGGGAGATACACAGCTAAGTCATTGCACGACTGGAGTTTACATGGCTTTCAGCAAGTAACAAGGGATTCTAAGAGGGAAACAGAAAGAACAAGAGAAGAAAATTAATGTCTGACGTTTATACCTAATTTTTGAATGGAAAAACATCTCTTCCGCTGTGGGGCTATTCTGAAGTTAGTCGATGTTAAAGACTGTAAATGTTTTTCCTGTTGGAAAATGCTTTCCACTGATCTTGGAGAATCATGCCTTGTATGACTAGCATTAGGTTTAGAACAATTGGGATAATTTATATTGCAAATAAGATCATTTTTTAACTAGTTGGTTAAGCCAAATGCACTGATGCAATTATTTAGATCCTGCAATCTCCCTTAGCACTGAATCTGCAATAAATAGTGTTACCTGGTTTGTTTAACAAAACGAGAACATAATTCTCAATATTTAAAGTCCCACTAGAAATGGAAAAGCTATCTGTATTTCTTTTAATCAAATGGTTGGAAGAATGCAATGGTTTTTGTTCCATCCAGGTGAGTAAGATCAATAGATCTGCCAAAATTCTCTACATTATCAAAATTAATATAAAAATGAAAAATGAGTTCAAAACATAATCACTCTATTTGAACTAAGTATTCAGTTGCTGTATGTTGGATTTGGTTCTTTTCCTCGTAAAGGCAGATAGAACTGTTGCCGTTGCTTTCAGTAAAACAAGGACTGGGTCCACTGTGATAGTGAATTACAACATGTCAAGAGAGAGCAGATTGCAGAGTTGATGTGCAGAAGCTGCCGCTCTGAATTACAGGGTCACTCATGCAGTTCAGCTTGAAAATAAGACAGACACAGTGTTTACCATTAGAATCCACGCAATATTTTAATTAAGAGATAACGTCACTGGCATATAATGCTGTCCCAGAACAACAGTCTCCTGTTGCTGGATGTAAACCAAGAAACCAAGACAGTTCCTGAACATAAACTCTGAGAGGCAAATGTTCCCAAAGCAGTAGACATTTATCTGTGGGATATCATTCTATTCAACTGTTTCTGTTAAAGCAGGTGGTTAAAAAATGCGATAGATCGGTGAACATGGATGCGTCACAGTGACAATTGTTTACCACTAACCAGACTGTGCCCACAGGAAGGAAATTCCTCCATGTTATTTGCTGCAGAAAGGGGCTTTTCTTCTTCAAGCAAAAGTGATAGTTTCTGACCCTGGACCTCAGGACCTGCTGAAGGCTGCCTTCATTTGACACAGGCTTTTGCCATTTTCTTAGGGTTGTTTGCAGCTCTACTCTACAGCTGTACAGCAGAGCAGCATATAGCATCTCCTCAAAAGCCGTTTTACTAGAGAGCAGGCATGTTTTCTGCTTTAACTGTTTAAAACGCCACCGCACAGGTCTGTTTTATTGTTCATTTTATTCGGCAGGTCTAATGCTTAAGAGGCTCAGCCAGAAACAGGGACCCCATTGCATTACATAAACATCCCCAATAGGTCTGTTTTAAAAGTGGATCCAGGGCAAACTTTGGAGTTCCCCAGGGTTTGTTCTCTGTGAAATTTAGCTGTTTGCTAAATTAAGTGGTTGTGTGACTCTATATGATTTATAGCTGTCTGTATTGCTATGTCTCCACTGAAACAAAGATTTCAATTGTATCTATAACTAAAACACAGTTTTCAAGAATCTGGCCAATAGTTAGCAATGATACCACTAAATATTCTTGTTTGAAAACAAACAAAAAAAAACTGCCATGAAAGCAAACAATAGAGCAGAAGACAAATATTTCTTCACAGACATATAAACAACTGGAATAATCAAAGAAGCTTAAGGTTGTTATACCTAATTCATACTGATAAAATGTTTGTTTCAAAGCATACATTTAAAAAGTGGGTCTCTATCTCTCCTAGGCTTCCCTCAGAAATTTCTCTGAGGCTTCATGTTTTCTTTAAATGTCAGTGATAATAGTCTGGCATTAAACATTCCCTTAAAATGTCTGAAAGTTAAATATTTTAACAGGTCTGTAAGGAAAACATAGGCTGTCTCACTGGAAAAAATTTCCTGGCAGAAAGATTTGCAAAGCTGTGGAACAATCTCTGAATAAAAGTGATATAGCCTCATTTTGCATTAGACATTTGCAAATAAACTGAACAGTTCTCTGGGAAATATAACCTTGCAGAACAAGTTTGTTTTGGAAGACCCACTTGTAACCCAGTAATGAATTCAATGAGAGTTTTGCACAGTCTTCAGTGGGCCCAGGGTCACATCTTTAACCTAGTAGACTTTCCAATCAAAATTGTAAGAGTAAGAGGTTACTCTTATAAAATAAACACAGACATTTTCTTTTCATACCCATTTTCACTGCATAAGCTATTCCCAATGCCAGAAGTTCATATGTAACATGAATAAAGAGGAAAGCTGAGTTTTTAAATTTTTCCTTTAAATAAATTTGGGTGCTTTTTAAAGGATGTTATTCAGTTTGAAAAGGTTGAAAGCGTTTTTAATAGCATTCAAGATGCTTTGAGAGATACAAACAAGATGTCTAGAAGTCTCACTGGCCTTGATTTTCACTTGCACTATGACCTTTTCCATCACACTGACAGTATGCAGGCCCTTTAAAATGGAAATAAGTTAACAGAGTGGCTCAAAAGATTATCATTGTACATGAAAATCAGGTTTACTGAGTTTGAAAAAAGCAGAGGAAAATTAACCCTGCAATGAAGATAATTAAATGCATTTCCCTGAAATAGATGCTAATGACTCAGGAGAGGAAAAGTTCAAATGAGACCCTGAGTCTCTGGGCAATGCACAGGACACTAAGCCTGAGGATAAGCAGATATCAGTGTAACACACGGATTACTCTAAAACAGACAGGCAATCCCAAGGCCCCTAGATCTATTGATTCCACTGCTACGGATTTTTTAAAAAACATTTTTGGTTTCATATTTTTAGATGGGACTTTTCTTCATTTCATTGAAATGATCAAAATCTTGTTCTGAATCATGTCTGAAAGAACTCAGGCTACTATGCTAAGAGTATTCAACTCATCGAGGCATTAAATGGATTCTTGACTGCACTGTTCACAAAATTGTAACCATGCCAGACAATCTAACAGGGGAAACACATACTAAATCCAAGATGACACCTTTTTTTCTTTCCGTGAAAAGTCAAAACACAGAGCAAGTGCCAAATGTTATTAGTTCTTTGAATGTTCACAGACTCTTGGGAAAAAAAATACAGTTCAAGATTGAAGAGAATTTATTATGAACTTTGCTACTTGATCAAATGATGATCAGCAAACGTCCAAAAAAAGAAATCAATGCAAAAACTGACACAATTTTCAAGAATTTCTCAAGGAAATATTACAGAAGCTGGCAGGCATGCTACTTCATTTGCTGCAAATAAATTGACTGTCTCACTCCTGAGTTTGGACTGTCCTGTCCACTTAAGCTGATATGCTTTAAATACCAGAATGAAGCAATATTAGATAGTAACTAAAACTAAAGTGTTCTCAGTGACTATGAGAGAAACCAGGAATATGAACAAAAATATCAGTAATCCTGAGCTAAAGCAAAACCATCAAGATTTATCAGCATGCATTACATTTTTTCATTTATAAGAGAATACAAACGTAGCACAAACCTCTCTAAAGCCTTTGAATACAGATGCAAGAATGCAGTGAATGAAATGACTTTGGCACATCTTAGCTTCCAAATAAGTAAAAGTTAAAGCATTATCTTTAGAAGTTTGATTTCTTCTACCTGGTTTAGCTGCAATCGGTCGTGTGTGTGTGTGTAATATGGTTTACCTACAGTAATAACAAAGTTCTGTTAACCATTTCAAAAAGTGAACCTATTATACATTCAAAGGGGTAGTATTGCACACTTCTAGAAGAGACTTGGACTCTGATGTCCACTTATGAAAAGAAATCATAGCAAGAGACCTTTTGGAGGCATATGGTCTGAATTCTCAAGTGGGTAACAAATTTTATTATTAATTTGTTTTACCATCTTCTTGGTGAAACTAAGCTAACTAATAAGCTACTCGCTATTTGCCAGGAGTTATGTGGAGGGTTATTCATGCTGTCAAAAATAATCTTTGGTAGTATTGGTAATTAATTTAGGCAAACCAGAGCTGAAAAGAAAGGCATGTTTCAGTATTGCGAACTGCCTATCTTAAAGAGGCATGTCCTCTGTATATTTACTTGTAGCACAGGGAGAAAATTTAAGATTAGTAGTTAGCTTTAAGAAAATATCTCAGAAAAATCAGCTGAAAGATCATAGACCAGACAAATGTTTTAAAAATTAATGTAGTGCGAGTATAAGATACTAGCTTATGTGATGTTTTGAGGTAACCTGTCGATGCTTACTACAAGACTTGGCTGATATTCAAAAACTGGTTTTCTCTTCAAAGAAAGGAAGGAACCAACAAATTGAGTTTATCAACTGAGCAATCAGCTGTCTGCAATGAACTTGAAAATAAAGTCCTGTACTATGTAAGGCATTTACCGACATGATACTTAAGTTGACATTTGTGTAAGAGTAGGCCCTTATGACACTACAACTTCACTGTGAACTTCAGGATACTTACTGCTTACTGAACTGAAAAGAAAATCCCTCTCAGTAATTCAGGAGTGAGACGATTCCATTTCACTTCCAGTTTGTATCAAGCAGCCTACAAAATGAAGTCATTTATAAGACTTTAATTGTTCCATCAGTGACAGACAAGAATAGCTATCTGAGCCCTTCTCCTCTAAAGCTCGTTACAGAAGATTTAACATAATGAGTGACAGAATACTCATTAAGAAATGGAGGTGTTTGGAAGATTTAATCCAAATGGAGAAAGTTTGCAGCCATTAACATTTCTGTAGAAAATGTTGCAACACAAATCCCCCCAGGAGCCTTAGATTCAGATTTGTTGTCTCTGCTGGGTTATTAATGAGTATGTGCGGCTGGTGCAAATGAGTCATGCCGAGCTGCAGCACATTCCTGTTTTCTTAAATGTCTTGTTACAGTATGTGTCAATGTGGCAAGGTTACAACTGCTAGACACAGAGACACCGACAGACATTAACATCTGAATTTCAGCAGTAATTTTTAAAGCCCTAAATATTAAACAGTGTTTTCTGTGCAGAGATGAAACAGAATCTGAAAAACACTGTTTATTGCTTTTTAAAGTGTTTCACTGTGTAAGACACTATATAGGAGATGATTGTTCCTATTAAACTGGGATTTTTTTTTTTAGGATTTCCAGATTAATCCATAAACAATAAGGCTTTGATTGCCTAGAAATAACTCACTTCTTTCAAAATGTTATTTTTCTAAGATGATTGCATTTTCAAAAAAGATCGCATTTTATTTACATACATAATAAAATCATTAAATAATCTTTTCAACATAACACAAAATTGAAATGAGTTCTTTCAAAGAACTAGCTCAACCATGGTCACGCAAGAAGCGTGCTGTACTTTAGTAACCATACGGAATAAAGTCTGTAAGACCGACCTGTATCAGAAAGGTTAAACCAAAGATTTTTTTTTTAAAATGTCAATACTGTTTGTTATGCAAAACACAGCCATTGACAATCATCTCCTGCACTAAGCAGCCCTAGGCAATAGCCATGCGTCATAAGCTATTCTTTTTGTGCAGAGATATACGAGGCTAGATCACGCTGTGAGTGACTGTACTTTACAAAAATATTAAGAGAAAAATTAACTTTGTTATGCCCGCTGGAACCATCTTCCCTCTCTCAGCACATGCATTTAATCTCTCTTCTTAATCCTCTTCAGAACAACGAGAATCCCAAGGGATCTCACACATGAAACACTCTGCTCCTTGCCTCGAAATATCTACACAGCTGTATTTTAAAGCATCTTTTATAAAGATTAATACGATAAAATAAGATGTAAGACACAAGTTTTCGCGGAGGCATGACAATACTGCAAAAAGCACCAGGAAATCTGAGGAAATCATGAATACTGACATTTCATTTAGTGAAGCTAACATGGAGATTTAAAAACACCGAAACTGGAATCGGAAAGCACCAGAGTTCCGAGTAAAGAATGGTTAAAATGTACCCCCTATATTATTTGGAGAGTGTAGTTCTACAAGGATTCCAGGAACAAATTTCCTTACATACATTATTTATTACATCCAATCTATTGAATTCTGCAAGTAAAACTAATAATTAGCTGAGACTCAATGCATTTTTAATGGTATTTCAAGTATAGCTATTTTATACTGCAATAAATCTAAGGAAAGGCAAGATTTTTTAAGAGAATAAAATGTTTCAAAATGCTATGACTTTAAATTAATTTATGTTGAACACAGTGGGTACCAGAGTCAATTCTTGTTGCCATGACAACAGACACTGAAAATTTAAACATCCAGCGACAGGCTGAATTCCCTGCAAAGAAGCCTATCTGCATTAAAATTGTATACTAGTGAAACATTAAACAGAGCTACATGCAAACTATTCATTTTAAATTGACAGCTTAATTACTGGTTTTAAAGAATAAAACTATGCAGAGACTAAGTTTATTATTTCAGTTTAAGTTTCTCCGATATTTAAATAGTGACCTGAAACCCGCTAAGGAAAAGGATTGAGGAGCCAATTACCAAATGTTCTTGAAGGAAGATACTTTTTGTAAACACTGTCAGTCCGTCATATGCTTTTGATAAAGTTCTCCCTGGAATCAGTCTCATCCAACACACAAACTGAAACCTACACCTACAGCAAGCTACGCTTCGCCTGCTCCTAACATGCAGCGCGTCTGGAAGCCTGATGATGCATAATGATTTCTCAGATGGTTCTTTAACAAGCTATAAAATTACCGGGTTTGAAAAGGAACGTGCTCTGCCCGCACCCAGTAGAGGCTGCGTGTTAATGAGGCTGGTGTACTCTTCTCGAGGCAGAAGGATTTTTTTGCACCTGGGCGGGAAGCTGCAAGGCATCGGTATGAACTAAATGGAGAGGAAAGCATTTCAATATTTACCAGTCAAACTTTCTAACAGAAGTACTCAAGAGAGACGGCCACAAAATGAAACCACTGCCTGCAATTTATACTCTGAAAATCAATCGCCATTTGACCATGTTTGGAGCAGAGGAGGCTGCGCCTGAGCCGTGGCAGAGCGCCCTTTGCAGCGCCACAGCCGGGTTTCGGGGCCGTCCTTTCGCGAGATCGCCTTAGCGTGGGGCCCCCTTGCAACGCTGCCTCACGTCCTGTGCAATACCAGCTCTGCGACGGCTCAAGCCAAAGAGGCTTTAATTAACTGTTCCTACTTCACGGTGTATTTCGCTCATATATTAATGCTAGGAAAATATTACGGTGATTTACGTCCCCTTTTGCATATCCTGCTTAGCATCCCCCCACACCCCGGGGCGGTCAGCGGGACCTCTGGCCAGCCCGGCTCGGAGAGCCCCAACGGCGCCAGCAGCCCGGTCCCCTGCCGCGGCAGGTGCCCTGGCCGGGGCCTGGGGCTCCTGCAGTGGCACGAAGTACCGGCAAAGCTGGCGCCCGGGCGCCGCAGAGGCATCCCCGCGTGGACACGGGACTAGGACTGGGGCCGCCTGCCCGGGCTGGGCCAAGATGGGGCCGGGGCAGAGGCCGGGGGTGGCAGGGCCACGAGGGCCGGCGGCGCCCACAGGGCCTGGACACTGGTCTAGGTTGCCATCTCAGTCCTGCAGGTCCTTCTTGAGGCCGCTCACCAACTGAAGTTACAAAGTCTTGTTTGCATATAGGTCGTGCCTAAGGTTTCACTCAAGTTTTACTCTATCAAAAATCGAGTCTGCTATTACTTTTTCATTTTTTAATTACTCTGTAAACATTGGCATATAACTCTCTTAATAGTGAAGTGGATTCAATTTCCATGTTGTGAAGAATCTTTTCTTTCCATTTTCCCTGCCAAGCTCACACCTTCTTGTGTTTTAAAAAAATTTTTTTTACTAGGCCAATAAATTAACATAAACGCTCTTCCCTTACTTTCAGATTATGAACACCACTGCCATTTGCCATGACAGTCATTGATGGCATGAAATATCTCAAAATGATATTAGATGGCACACACACAACAGCAGGGATGATTCTTGATTAAGACAGAATAAAGAAGTGGGTTGCGCAACATAATAATCAAAGTTGCCTCTCAGAAACTGAGCATCGATCAGCCACTCCTGCTTTAAGTTTTCAAGACTGCTGTAAGAACACTAAGTCCGGTAAATCTTCTGTCACAGTAAATAAATCCTAAAAGACTTCAAGAGATTTGGGGGCCCTCCTGGCTAACTTATTCACTAAATTTTTGGACTATTTCCTTCTCCAAAGATAGTGCAGTTCTCCAGAACCGCTGAGTAACACAGCAAAGCATACATCGGTAAAATGCCTTTTTTGCATTTAGAGACTTTTAATTCTTCAATATAAAACAACCTAATGCCAATGTAGAACTAACCCAATTATTTTAAAACTGAATACATTTCTCCTTCTGATTTCCTGGAATAGTTCCATATTTTCTTCTGTGTAACAAAGGAATGAATCCATCAGATGACTAAGAGACAAAGCATCAGCTTTGGTGATTCATTCTAGCTCGAAAATGAGCTTGCACAAAACAATATAAAAGAAAGAGCATTTTCTCAGTGCAGATTTCTAGAGCTCTACTTTATAGCAATTGTATACATGCCACAAAAGCAAATCACTCGAGACAGGGAAGATACAAAAGTAGGCAATGTTATTATTACTTGTGCTTTGACCCGTGACTGAAAGCCATGTGCATAATTCATGGATTGCTTACTCTTTACTGAAATGCAGCCACTTCAGGGACACATCATGTTAGTGTTGTGTCCCTTGGTACAATAGCAAATTTTCAAAAGTAGAAGCTCTTTCAATGAAAGACAGAGCAAATAGTGACAAATATTACAATGGAAAGAGAAACCATGAAGTTGTTACAGAGCAAATCTTTTTATCTTTTTTTTTCTTTTGAAGAGATAGCTTGTTTCACTGATTGCATAACAGTGAGATGTTTTCTCAAAATCAAATGCAATTTACAGTTATGTTTATTTTGTGGAAAACATCTCAATTTTTATATCAAATCAAAATCAGTATTTTTCCCTATTTTACACCTTTGCCTGATGTCATCCTGCGCACACTGCAGATACTTACTAGGAAACACAGGTATCTGTGACAGGCGGCCTGCAGAAATTCTCTTATTAAGACATGGAATCTGATATCATAAATACAGTGTCAAATTATGTAATCCTTATACAAAAACACCTCAGTAAAAACAGAGACTCTCTTTGCAGTTATGCCTTTCTATATGCAGCATTGCACTTGGACCCATGACTGAGAGCAAATGCTTCAGATAATAGTGTCTCTTAATCAGCCAGAAAGCTTGCAATTAACCCAAGAAAGATACTCCATCCCCTGCTTCTCTTAAGACTGTATGCATTGCGTCTGATACACTTCCAAGCTCTGCAGCTGGTCCACTTTCCCCCCTGCCCCCAGCATTTTGTTAAGAACAGGTAGTGGCATAGACTGTTGTCACATGATAATTCAAATATTTCTGGGCAACGTTTGTTGGAAATCAAGTGAAAATACTGTTGTCTAAGCTGCAGAGACTGATTCCATGGCAATGTTCAATTGCATTTTTGGATCATTGAGATGTAACATTCATTTCTTTATATTTGATGAAAAGAATATTTATTATGGGGAACCATGCAGAATTTAATATTCATTCTCTTGATCTAAAGCTTTGTAAATAATGTAGAAGGTAAACATGCTCTTGTCCTTTTGCAAACTTGCTAATTGTGAAACATTTGGGTACACTCCAATTTTCTTTTTTAATGTGTGTTTCTCTTCTTGTATAGATAAATCGTGATATGTTTCTAAACCTGAAATAATGGGATGAACAGGTCACCAGACTGTTAAATTAAAGGAGTGAGTGGTGCTGGCCAACCTCATAAAATTCCCGATAAGCTCTGCCTTATCCCATATGTATCTGACAAAACATGTTCATTCACTGTGTCCCTTTCCTTCAGCATGCATGCACGTACAACGCAGAGTATAGGAAAGCACTGCCAAAGTAAGCAAAAAACCACATCTATTATTTTGTCACAGAAATGCAGCATTTCATCTATAGATCCTGAAGCTCTCTACAAGAGTGACTTAGTATTACAGATCTCACTGGCATAACAGACATGGACATTTTAACTAGTTTATGTAAAGACACTGCTCCTGAGAAGAGGGAATGGGCCAATATGCCCAAGACCTTTACTTGCTAAAGCCAACACGGGATGCATCACAAGCATAGCTAACACAAATAGTAGCTTCCATTTCTTGAGTTGCTATGAGACAGCACCCATAAAAGCCTTAAGGTCTTCCTCACAGAATAGGCAGGATCTGTGATTTAATCGCACACTCAAGAATTTTAGCCATCAGAGATGGTGCTATAAAATTCTTAACAACCTATTCCTCAATCTGTGAGGGCTCAATGATGTTTAGCTGTAGAGTTGGTCAGTCACTGCATGAGACATCTTACCTGTGAAGGAAAATCCTAGTGCAAAAATCTCATGCCATCAGAGATACTGTTAGTTCTGAGCACAGCTGGCAGACCAGCCCTTAGAGAAAGAAATAGCCCGGCTGGAAAGTCCCCTTTATGTATCACAGAAAGAAAAAAAAATCAACATGATAGGGAAGTTCTAACATGATAAAGTATAAATGAGTTCACAAAGGGATTAGACAAATTTATGGAGGAGGGTCTGTCAGAAGCTATGAAACACAGCTATCTGGAGGCAGACCCTTGCTCCAAAAGCTAAGCTGCTGAAGATGTGAGGGTGGTAAGGATTGCTCAGTGCTTGCCCTGCTCTTTATGCTTTTTCCTTAAGCATCTGCTAGTCTGTTGCTGGAAAGAGGAGTTGTGACTAGATCATTTGATCTGACCAGTCTGGCTGAATTCAGGCATCAGGGTTGAAAAGATGAACTAAGTTTAGGCAATGGAGAAAGACTTGATAAGCTCACTTTCTTTAACAACAACTCAGTACATTAATTTGTTATGACACGCATTTGCTAGTGCTGTTGTTATTATCTCTGGGATGTCCATAAGCTGCAAGATACTACACACAAGTTTTGAATGTGCTTCACTGAGTGAATGAAAGAGCCATGTGTCTTACTCACTGGGAAGCAGAACTGAGAGTGGGAGGCTTGCATAATCGCTGTCAATTCATTGTGACTGTGTAAAATGCAAATTTTATCATTTGGCCTTTTTGGTTTTTTGCTTGTCAGAATAAAAGGAAACACTACCTGAAGTGATCCTCAGAATGTCATGAGTAATGGGAATGCAGAGATTTAGAGCCATCCACATGTTACCTTCTCAAAAGAAGAATAAAGTAGAAAGCGGGAGTATGCTGTGGCTAGAATGCAAAATCATGATTTCATTTATTCTTCTTCAGAAAGAGAAAAAAAATGGTGATGGCAATTGTCTTGGCTAAGGAAAATAAATTAAAATAAAAGGTTTACATGAGGGAAAGGCTTGATGTGAATTAGCTTGAACACAAACTGCAAACACTGTGCCAGCCTTTAGCAAGTATTAGCAACAATTTGAATAGATCTCTAGAAATTGCAAATATAGCTACACACCAGAGTCAGAATTTTACTAGTAGCTTTAAACCTTTTTAGTTGCATTTCACATTGATGATGCTGAGCCTTAAAATAACAATACAAAATGTTAAGAGAAGTGTAGTACTAGGGAAAGATGAAGGCATGAAAACCTAAGAAACAATTCCTCTTTTTTTCCATATCAAAGATTCCAGTGATATCCCACAAAGCATGTCAGCCCCATCTCGATGAACCACCTCTTCAGGCTAAAAGATAATTCACTTTCCATACTGTATCATCAGCAAAGAGCTGACAAGGTGTTCAGAGCCAGATCCGAATCAGGTTTTAAGCTAAAGCTTAGTGTCTGGGCTCAAGGCCAGATCATGTTAGCGTTCATATTCAGAGACATAAATCTGATGAGCTCCTCTCACAAGGTATCAGCTGAAAATGACAGTCATTTGGAATAATGGAAATCTCACAATATTGGCCAGTTGGGCTGCATGTGGGTTGTATCCCTAACCTGAAAACAGCACAGAAGTTAAAGCTCACGGATAGAACTTTGGCCCCAGCTCAGCAAAACACATTAAGTACATGCTTAAGCTGATCCCTAATTGAAAAAGCACAAACCTAAGCACATGTTTATATTCAGTCATTTGCTAAAGTGCTTTCCTGAATCAGGACCTGATTTGGGGGGAATGAGAGCTTCTGGCAAAACTATCTCAGTTGCTTTCTATTTTCCATTCACCCAGAATATTGCCTGTTTTACAGAGGTTTTGGATTATGAATAACAAATAATTAGCATAACAATTTATGCAAGGAAATTGAGTGCCAGGTTTATTTTAAGAATACCTAATAACAAAATGGACTGGAAGAACTGTGTACAGGATAGAGCTTGCATTGTAGCTTGCAGTTTTACTAACAGTGATGTCCTTTCCAAAGCTTTGTGTTTCACCCCAGACTCCCTTTACAGCATATAATGTGTATTTACATTCTCTCTGCAGTTGCTGTTAGCATTTCAGAAGAATGGATGACAGTCGTGCTGCCAGATTTAGAGACTCAGCTGGATGAGGGAAAATAATACTTTGTGACTCCAATCACAATATTTGTGTATTAATGAGTTGCTAATTTAAGATCTGGAACTGATCTTTCAGTTCCAAACTTCCTCAAAAACAAGGAGTGTTTAGAATTAATGATGTTTTAGATTAGCTCATTATCTATTTATGTCTCTGCTCTTGAGGTTCTGCCCTTGACTGGATTTTAGATCTATATCTAGTTTAGAAGTGGATGGTCTTGATTTACTTCTCAAGTACTGTACAGTATACTTGATATCTTTATCCCACAAAAGATATGAAGTATTATTGTGTTTGATAGATGCAGCAGCGGCATAGCCTCATATCTCACTTTTATGGAAAGTAAAGAAAGAAGAAATAAAGAAACCAAGGGCCAAGAACAAGTCATATTTTCAACAACAGGAAGAGAAAAGAAATGTCATAGCTGCATAGTGAGTTCCTCAAAGTAATACAACAGGCTCTCGTAGAATAATTGAAAAAGAAAAATATTTAAAATACAGTAAAAACGTAAATTAGGGGGCTTTCATACAGAACAAATTAAGCTAAACATGAGAGAGGAAATATGAAGGAAAGAATTGACATGGCAGGGAGCTGTGCTGATTAGGAAGTGGGCAATTTAATTTCTTCAGAAGCGTGAAACTCCAGCATGAATTAATTTGCTTCATGCAGAGTCCTGCTGTTTTCTCTTCTTTCCTCAATCACTGTTTACTACATAAAGTCACATCTCACCTATCTTCTTTGATTGTTTAATTTCAGCAGGATTTTCTTTTCACAAGATTGTTCATACAGCTAAACTTTACTCTGCATGCAATACGTAAACACATTACTTAGGGCCACAGGACCACTGAGGCTATTTCAAGTTGGAAACAATATTGTTCCAACATTTTGCTTTCAGCAAAGCATTTCACTGAATTTTAATAAGGTATCCAGGCAATGATCCACCACTACTTCTGCGACAATAACTCCCATCTTCTTCAGTGGATGTTCTGGATTTCTAAGAAATAGGGACCTAACTCCCACAGATAAACAGGCAGATGAGCTCATCTCACTAAGTAAGATTAAGCTCCACTAAGCTAGCAGTGCTACTTTTAGGATGCAACTGAAGAATCCAACAGGACCAGATTATGTTTATGGGATAGAATGAAGAGAGGGATCACTAGAAGGCACTGCGCCTTAGAAATGCTTAGAGTATAAGTTACCAGTCAAAAGTGATCAGCTTTTAAAATGGTAAACATTAGGCACCCAAAGCCTCCAAAATTTTGGAACATGTATTGCTCACTAAAAGAAAATATCAAGAAACAAGTCATTCATCCTTCAAAAGCTAATAATGATCCTGTTTTGGACCACTTAGGAGAAGACCAGAGAACAGGCTATAGACTGACAGTAGAGAGGGACCTCTCCTACTTAGCCCAAGTATCCCAAACTTTGGTTCTGGAACCACATATTTATGAATTTCACCAGTTTATTAACTAAACTAAATATATAAGCAAATAAAAAGACAATAAATTCTCAGCAAATCAAGTGAGAGATGACTTATTGCCAATCAAATTAAACTTACAATTAGTTTTATAAACTAAAAATTCCTTAAAAGGTTGTTGTAATGACAGTAGTTGAAATATCAGTCCACAAAGTACCACAAAATTAATTATTTTCCTGAAGTATTAGCAACTGAGCCTTGTATACAGAGAATTTGTCCCAATCTTACTGAAAGATGCCTACAAATTCTCCTTTTATTTCATATTATTGAGTAGCTCAACACAGCTCAAACTGTGGAAAGGTCAGTCTTCAAACTAGTCACGTAGAACACATTTCCTCTTCATAATGTGAGGCTCAGTTTTTAAGGCAAAATCCTCTTTCCTGAAGATGCATATCATTTCTAGGAGCACTAGAAAATTTCCAGCTGTGCTTTCCCAGACCACCAGATCTAACATCATGGTTATCCTCATATAGTTTTAACTTAGACAGAGAGAGGATTTTCATTATATATCTACTTGAAAGCAGGTTGCAATCAGTTCTGTCATTAGTAACGTCAGATTTGGGATAGAAAAATTTGACTTCTGAAGAAAATGAAATGACTGAATAATTTTACCTTTCTGACAATGTAATAGAAGGTGAGCGGATATAAGTTTCCATTTCACTGCCTTGCAACCCAGCATCGAAATTCTGGATTTCAGAGACAATATTAAGAAGCTGAGGCATAGGGGAAGCTATATTTAGGAGCAAGCAAGACAATTTTATGAGAAACCTCCAAGAACAGCCATCTGCTGCATCCTCTTGTTTCCCATTCCAGAGTCATCTCAATTATGATGGATGCATTTGTTTAACACATAAAATGAGGCTTATGAATCAAACGCCCACTCTGAAGTTATGACATTAGCCCAGGAGTATTCTTGTTCTTTGGTCACCTTGTTTGCTGTAACCCCAACTTGGAAAGAGAAGGAAATAATTTGTATGGCAATAATTTGCAGCCTCTAGAGATGCAGAGCAGGCACTAAAAAAGACTGACAAATGACTACAAATTAGCAAATTATTTCTCTCTGTTTGAAAGGGAATCCTTATAGACACAACATATTCTGTCTCTAGCTGATTCTGCAGAGCAGGTGGGCATTTTCTTGCCATCTGCTGGAATGTCTAAGTCAAGAGCCCTTGAGGAAGTCGCTGGTGCAACACTAGGCTGAATGAGTAATTATGGACATTAATCAAGAACCACATGAGAAGAAATGAAGTTTTTTTTCAGAGGCTTTTGGTGTGCAATTGTTTCTGTAGCTTCAGAGCATCAGGCCTTACCTCACAGCGGCTTCAGCATTTTTCCTCAGAGCTTCTAGTTGAGTAACTTCTTTTCTGTTTGCTTTGCAGAACAGATACTTAGCAGTTATGTCTTCATTTCAACAAGTTCTTAACGTTTGTGCCAAGGAAAAAGGAGAATACATTAGGAGGTACTTCCTCTTCACACGAGAATTGACTAAAAGGAATGAGTTTCAGCAACCCTGATGCAGAAACCTTTTAACGGTTTGTTCATGTAGTAACTGGATTTTCAAATATGCCTGTCCTGGGTACAACAGCCGCCTCAAGGCATAGTTGTGCGGTTTTCAGGAGTGGGCCTGGTCTTTCATGGCAGCATTGCTGCTTCTGCTCCTTCCTCTGAACCCGTGCAGGGCAATGTGCAAAGGTGGGCAACACACATGGGAGGTAACAGGGGGCAGATAATAATCACCTTATGCTTCGCTGATCCTGCAAACACTTAAGACAGGATGCTGCCTGAGATAGCCGTGATCCCAAATCCCTCATCCTTCCTAATTTATACCTGAAGTGCATCTGATTTCCAGAGGCCTCAGTGAAATGCACTGAATATGAATCAGGTTCATTATTCTCATATGCCAGGTGGGTGGTTTACAGCTGTCTGCAGTGGCAGGCATGGTAACAGACTCCTGACACAAATTGTCTTCAGTAATAGCGAAGTCAACACAGAAACTTATCAAATGTTAGGTGTTGCCCAGGAGACTAAATATCTCAGTTCTGACCAGGACTTCATAACATACAGACAGTTAATATGGAGCCCTGGAGAGAGGGAATTAGAAGAACTCTGTTTTAATCCCACATGTTCCAGGACAAGCAGCTTAATCACCTTCATTTCCAGAGTCTGTGAAATGGGGATAAATAATACTTATCTCACAAAGCCACTAAGGTATATAAAAGTACTTGTGCTGAAAATCATTTATAAAGTATCATACTTTACTAGCATTTGCCCATTAGCATGAAATTGGTTTTCAAACTGTTCTTGCCTCTTGTATGGTTTTGGTTTCAAGCCAGGGAAACATATTTTTGTATTCTGTTTAATTTGTCTTTGCACGTTTACTTTAAGGCTTGTTCTTCTGCAAGAAGTTTCAGCTGGAAGCTCCACAAAAATGCATATGTTTTTTATTTGCTGTCTGTGATACAGTGAGCTGTGCAAACAGACTGTTATGTCAGTGGGCACATTGCCACTCAGTGTGGATGGATGCTACATATTTAGCTTCTAAATGTGCTTCTCTTATTTAGTGTGGATGTTGCCTTTCTCCTTATGCCAATGTTTCATTAAAATACACACATCATAGATAGAAATGTAGAATTTCAAAGAAATCCACAGTCAGCATAATTAGTTTTTAGTGCTGTGTAAAGTGTTCTTGTTTGTCCTAACTAGAGTTACCCTAGAGATCAAACTCTAGGCACAACATAACATGTTAAGGCAAAAAGAAACTTCCCCAGGCTGACCTGACTCTCTTGATCAGGCCATGAGCAAAAAGATCTTTCAGATCCTAGGCTTATGCATAGGCCTGCCTTATTTTAATCTTAGTTTAGAATATCAAAAGCAACTGTTATCTAGGGCTCAAGAGTTAGAGCAGCCAGAGCTGGAGGAACACTTATATGAATATACATGTTTATTATATCTTGGTGTGCTCCTGTGATGGAAGCTAAGTGAGCCATTTCTGTACTCTGCCTCCCATTACACTCCAGGGATGTTTCTAAACGTGAGAGTGTCCTGGACATCTGAACCCATCTATTTCACTGAAATTCACTAAATCCTGTCTAGAACTGAGGTTTGAAAATCCTACTCGGCTCTTTTTCACATTGTTAAGTTTTTGCCCTTTCACTATTGCTATGGCAGTTTTCATACCGGGGTTAGTCATGGTACTGTATTTGTTGAGATGCCAGCAATTCTTAGAAAAAGATTTTAAAATTAACATTCAAAGATGGTCAAAGTAAACAAAAAAATTGAGAGTTGCACTGGTACAAGCAAGGAGAGAATTGTCCTTATTTAGGTAATATTTAAGCTCTTATCAGATTAGGCATCTACTGCCACATAATCAGTTTATGAAGTGGAGCCACTGTGATGCTAAAAAAGATACTGATGTTAAAAAGATGTATTAAGTGTACTATACATGCATAGCACCCAAATTAAAATGTATCTGAAACACTTAACTTTCAGATTTAATTAAAATGATAAATTTTAAGGACTCAGTCCTGCACACTTAGACACATATTTGAATTTGCCTTTAAACTTCACATAACAAATGATTTGCCGGATAGGGCCTAAAAGGATCCAACTTAAGTTCTACAGGTACAAGTAATTTATTTCTACTTTTTTAATTGTAAAAGATTTTCCAGAAATACGCCCTTTTTTCATTTCTAATTTAAATTTTAGGAAGTGATTAATTTCCAAATGTTATCTTAACCTTTTTCTTTTGTGGTTTATTAAAGGGAGGAAGCAATGAGATTAGATGAAGCTGATAGAGCATGTGATCTTCAAGTCATCTTGCAAACATATGCCAAAGCGCCTTAGGAATGATCTGTACTCACTTATACCTCCTTAACCAGCATTTGTAAACTTGAGTTTCACAAGACAAGGAATTTTTAAGATTTTGAGTGCTTGGATCTTTAAAATATGGAGATTTGTGTGTGTGAGTGTGTGTATTTGTGTGTGTTTATGTGTATTCACTGTGCACACAAACAGACTCTGCTGCCTGTCCAGCTGCCGTCAAAAGGTTTTCCTTGTACAGCTGCATGGCCTACTGTCCATACGTTCATACCCTGGATAGCTATCACCAAAAACTCTGCCATTCCTGAAAGAAAACCCTAATTATAAGAGGAAAAGGAGGTTGTTTAAATTATGTTACAGACTAGTCCCTTCTGAGGTTTCATCCTCTGGTGAAAAGGCACTTGCTGCAGGGTGACCTCCACTGTTACTGCCTGAGCGCATGGTCCCAACACAGCTAAAATTCTTGCATCAGTATCCATGATTCTCAGTACATAAAGCCCTCTTCACTATGGTTTCCTGCACTTAGCCATTTTTTTTTCCTTTTCGACAGGTGAAAGTTTAGAGGACAGGCAACAGGTGAGATCAGCAGCGTATTTCTTCAAGTCCAGTGTGGCAGAGCGAGCTGTCTGTTGCTAAACAACACATTTCGGCTTGCGACAAGAGAAGTAAGGTACCCAAGCACAGTATCTACAACTCCAAACTGCTCGATGGAGCTGACCAACAAGGCTGTAAACCTGCCACTACAAATCACCATACAGAGGAATTAACAGTTATGAGGAAAAAATAACAACCCCCCTCCCCCCCCCCCCCCCCGCAACTGTCCTTTACCCGGGAACCTTAGGCCATTCAAAACCAAGATGTCTAACAAGGTTTAAACATCTTGCTTTTGATCAAAATTAGGAGAACAGAGAGATATAAACACCTGTCACCCATGACAGCTTCTCTTTAGAGATGAGAAACACATACAGAAGTCAGCTGGCCAAATAGGTAGGTTTAGCATGTCTTGCTTCTCTGTGCCAGAATTATATTCACTATAACTTGCCTGTCAGTATGCCCAGCATTCATCTCATCCTTCCTTGAGATTACCCAAGCACAAGCATGTTGTGGCAATGAAAATGCACCTGTCCACCTGCTTTGAAAATCCCTGTTTGTGTTCCCAGCTGGCTGGCTGCCTGATTATTTACCGTAGGATAAGCTTTTGAAATTTTTGCTCTTAATCTTTGCAGAATAATTCTGTATCTTGGATGGAGAAAATTATCGTGAAAGTGCTTACTGCTATTAATAGCTGCATGGGATTTGAACCGGCATCTCCAGATGTTGGTAAAGGGTGCTGGTCCTTTGCGTTTTCTAACTCATGGGTCACAAAAGTACTCTCCCGAACTGAAAGTATCAAAAGCAAATCTCTGCCTGAAATAGTGGTGATGGTAAAATGGCTGACCCCTGAAAAATGTCATTGATAATGGAAATATTAGCACATCCCTAAGCAGAGGTCTGCTACCAGGTATCTATGTAATAACCTCTGTTGTGTGCAATTATGACACTAAAGCCATTGAATCTCTTTTGTACTTAGTAGTTTCCTGCTTCATTAGCTCCTGATCCCTCCATCAGCTGAGTGATTTCAAACATTAGGGGTTCATATTTGCGGTATTGGTTTTTGTAAATGCCAGGAAGGATAAACACGAGCACAGTCCTCTTCTGTTTGGCAGATTTACCTCAAGAAATCCTCTGTGATTTGTGCTGCAGTGCCTGGGAGTGCTGTGATTCATCCTTGCATCCAGGTGGCTCTTACAGTAGCTGTAGGTACTGTAGTGTATATTTAAGGCGGGGGGGAGGAAATCTTATGGATAAGGAGACAATTTGTATGGTTAAAGGAATCATAGTTGGAAGCCAGGCTTTCATTGGCCTAATCTTGTTCTGTAGCCTATTCCCTGCAACTCTTCTCTTACTGCTTCCTTTATATGACCTGACAGCCATGATGGGTTTGGAGTAGTAAATACATGCTGCCGATGCTTAAGGAATTTTTTTCTTGCTATCATCATGTTTATCAGTCTAAATGTGATGCTGGATATATTCCCCTTCCCAGGCTGATAACACTAGCATGACAGTGCAAATGTCACCCCCTCTGCCTCCAGGGACTATCCTGTAGTACACATTTGGCATTTTAAAAATGTGCTTCATATGGCTCAATGAGTTCAAGTGCACTCTATAATGTGAGGCAGCAGCTTGGATAACAACTGCTGTGTAAGGGTTACATATAACAATAGTTTTCTCTGATATTATTCACATCGAACTGAAAAGAAAAGGAGCTCTTTTCTCTTACTTTCTACTGCTAAGTAAGCTCACTGTAGTACCTAAACTGGGCATCTTTTGGAGTCCAGGCCATGTGAGAAAACGGGTCTCTCTTCCCCTGAATTCCTTGAATTCAGAAAGTAGTTCCTCTGAAAACTTTCCCAATATCAAACAAGACAAAGAGTGATTGCTTTTCCTTTTTTTATCATTAAAAAATCACCTACCTAATATTTTGGATTTATGCCAGTTGCTGACTACTGCATTTATGTTGCCTTTCACGAAGCTCTCTTTCAAGCATTGCAGATAAAAAGTCCAGCTTCATAAGATACAGTGTCCTTAGTCTTACCTGCTAAATAATGTTATCACATTAAGAGATTCGCTGCCCTGTCAAAACCCTTAGACTCCTCACGTAGGATTAGCTCATCGTTATGTTTGAAACTATGCAAAAAGTCTTGATCTGAAAGAACTGAGGGAGAATCTGAGGAATTGGGAGAAAAAGTTTTCTTAACCTAATTCAGGAAACAAGAATCCTGCTCAGGGTCATGCAGGAAGCCTACAGTAGAACTAGAAGTTGGATGTTAGTCCAGTGCCTTTACCACAAAACCACATTTCCTTCCTTAGACTTATTGGCTAAGTGTCCCTCATTACAAATTATTGCATTGGTCACCAAGATAAAATCACTTCAGGAATTGCAAAAGTTCCCATTTCTACAGTAAGGGCAACATGACCAAATTTCACACGTTTTTGTTAGTTCTGCCTTCCAGTGTGGCTCATTTCTGGGGCTTCTGCCAGTAAAGAGGGCACAAAGCCGTTAGAACCAGTGGCTGAGCAAGCCTGGGGGCTGTTCATATTTGCCAGCGTGTCTCAGCTTGGAGATGTGGCCCCCTCTGCCGCATCCTGGGGGCTCTGAGCTGCTATGACAGGTCTGGGGACCGCTGCAGCCAAGCAGAGCCTCACAGCAGCCCTCAGGCTGCGCCTGTTCCTGGCTGATTCCAAAATCCAAAAAAATGGAAAGTTATAGTCATATTGACTATCCCCTGCTTTCTCCCCTTTCTCCACCTTGGTATTTTTGTATTCTTGTTTGTCTAGTTTAAATAACAAGAATTCAATTTTGTATTACACAAATACTGATACTTTATAATCCCTTTTCTCAAGCAGAAAAAAAACCGGGGGAGATAAGCCATTGATTAAGTCTTAAATTCTGTTTAACCTCCTTCATTTCAACATAGAAACCTTTTTCAGTGGAATGGGTATTGGAAAGGAAGGCTGTTAGCACAGGACAGTCAGAGCTCAGGAATTCCTATGCTGATCTACCAGAGGCTGCCAGGACTGGCAAATAAAAAGAGTTGTTTCCAGAGCAATTGAGCTACTGAGGGTTGTTTCAGATGATTCAGTGTAATAAGACAGATTTCATACAAATAGGAATGTGACTACAGTGTCTGCCTTTTATGATACTTTTTTAATAACTCTGAGGAAACTTTTCCTGGTACAGAACGTACACTGTGAAGAATATGGGAATGCTTCTGCAATACTACTGTTATTTAATTATTCATTCTTTCTTGGAAAGTATCTGGGAAACTACTTAAATTTGCAGTCAGTGTGCTGCTGATAAATCCAGCTACAGCACTCATGCCTTTTACTCCTTTCTTCTCTTTCTGTCTTCAATCTTTAAACTCAGGCCTCTGTTCCTCTGGTGCCACAGCTGACTTGTTCTGCACTGCTCAGAGCCAACCAGATGGTGTTTTGGGGCTTGCTCCTAAAACACGGATCTCGTTCTGAGCCAGGATTCAGTGACTTAACAGGTCTTTATCCATGTTACCTCATGATAAAGACAGCAAATATCTTAACCCAGTTAGAACTTTCTCTTAAGACAGCATTTTGTCTGAATTTCCTTTAGATAATAACATAATACATTTGATGTGTATTTCTGTGTGTGTGAATGTGTGTGTGCATGTATGTGCGCGTGCATGCACACCCCCATGGTTTTTTCCTTTGAATGCTATTTTAGCTTTTCATTTATTCTACTGAGACACAAACCGCTTTATCCAGCTGTCAGATTACTTGCTCAGATGGAAAATGTGGCTGAGTGAATATCGTATAACTGTACATTTGTTTTTTGCATTTTTCTGAATATTATTGTATTAATTATGGGCTGCAGGTATCGACCCCACCCCTTTCATTTTTTTTCAATGTATACAAAACAACTACAAGAAGGTAGGCAGTTAATTCAAAATCTTATTATTTTCAGTAGTGACTGAATTTGGCTTAGTTAGCTTTAGTGCTTTAAAAATTGTTGAATAATTTGGAAGCATTCTTTTTTCTTTAGTGTTTTCTACTTAAGGCATGAGGTTTGACAAAGAGCTAGACTTCATGTTTAAAATAACAGAGACCAAACATTGTTGAAATTCTACCTGCAGGATTTTTATTATTCCGTGACTCTTAATCAGTTCTCCAGTCTGTAAGCTCTGGTGGCACCTAGTTTGCTGTCCAAAGCTAAGTTGTGTCTTCATGTAAGAACAGGCAGCCCTGCTCGTAGATGCAACAAAGGAAAAATAAAAGAAGAGGTCTGTCTCCACTGACATCTTCTTTCACTACAGCAAACCAGTTCTATAGATATGATGAGAAATTGCACAAATGAAGAGTTAATGGGTCACAATTTTCCCTGTGTCAGTAATGACACCATGAAACATAGATTAAATATTTAGATCCAAAAAATAAAGGGTTTTAGGTATTAATGGTTCTGCAGTATAACCTACCTTTAATAAGACATACCTGAGTAGACAGCATCTTTGTGAGATCAGGGAGTAAGACACTGCATTTAATATCAGTATATTATTCAAATAATTTTCATATACTATTCAGCTAATGTTATCCAGTTACTATGAAGGAAGTGGGATTAGCAGGGGTTAATTTTTGCATTTGCATGGCATCTTAACAGCTCCACTTGCAAGAGGAAAGCTTAAAAGGCTGTGAACGTACCTGTCTACTTCAGTTCCATCACCCACCTGAGCTCTTTATGACTAGCTTGCAGAAAGAAGAGGAGGGAAAGTAATGCAAGGAAAAGAAGAAAATAAGAAATGAAACAGGACATAGCTGAACATACTTTTAATTTACTGCATTGCTTTGCCTCATTTCACTAAATACACCATTATGCAACAGTCTGAGTAACCTGACCCTTCTGCTGCTGTGGTCAAAGTGTTAAGAGAGTGGTGGACACAGGAGAGACCTCACACACACATCTCACGGATGATACCAGCTCAGGCAGCTGTCCTGACATATGCCTGCAAGGTCCCTGGGGAAGTGTGAGCCTGTCCTGGCTGTGACCATGCTGCACGCAGCACAGGGCAGGAGCTGGGACAGCAGAGCGGGGATGAGAGAGAAAGCATGCAAGAAAAGCCAGCAACACCGAAAGCTAACCAACAAAAGTAGCCAGAGTGTTTTGGGCCCAGGTGGTTCAGTTTATCCAAGTGTATCTATGCTAGGTGCTTCCGTGCAGAACAAATCTAGGACTGTGATGGAAACATAAAATAGGTTCCTGTTTCAGCATCCATCGTGAGTCATTTCTGGCATCAGCTTGTGTGACTAATGCAAATGGATGACCCAAAGATCCAGTCAAATATGTCATCCTTCTAACTGTCAACCCAGAGATATGGCCTCTAGATATTTCTCTGGTTGACTAAAACAAGGAAATGCAGGAAGTAGATGAAGTGCTCCACTTCTACAAATTACAATGTGTTCATACCTAGTGCTGTCTGAATTCTTCATATTCTTGCAAATGTGTGCTGTCTTAAGTAAGATCCAGTTGCCTCTGTTTTACATAGTTACAGTTTAACAGCTGTCTTGTAATTTCTCCTGTTATTATCACAGCTTCAAAAGTGTTGTGTAAATTACAAGTTTTGAAGAATTATTAATTGGAGTATTGCCATCTCCCCTGCTGTTCTGAAGCTGAGCAGAAAACCTGGAAGTGAATCAAGTAGTGGATGGGAAAACAGACCTTTTCATATTTTCGTAGTGCCCCTGAGTCATTTCCTCCTCAACATCCAAAAAGCACCAAGGCACCACAACAAAACATTGAGAATGCAACCGTGACAATAAAATTAAAATGAGAACATAATAACAGCGGGTATGAATGCTCGCATGCAAAATCTGGTCATTTAGTGAGAAACCTGCTTTCCCTCGTGACTCATTCACCCATGTCTCCAAAAGCCTTTAAAAAGGATGAGCTTGGCTTTGTTCCACCCTCCCCTGGCAGGACTCAGAGCAGCTGCAAAGCTGGTGAGATTGCAGGGAGACGAGGCTCTGCCTGCCTCAGCCCTCTTCACCTGCCCATCCAAACATCCACTGCTTTCTCATGCCAAGGAGGTTGGCACCAGGATTTGTCATTTTGCATTATAAGCGTGACAAGTAGTTTTTGAAAATGTCAAAAGCTGATCATCATGTTTGCCAGACACTCCCTCCCCATCAGTTATAGCACAGTGTCATAAGCGCTTGATCTTGTAGGATGGAGTGGGGGTGACCACACGGGAAAGGTCCTGCAGCTGGCAGGCTAGCTCACGGGCTCACACCAGTGCCAGACAGAGCTGACCTCCACCTTCCAGGAGTGAGTAGGAAATCTAAATACAGTCAGATCCTAGTATATAACCTTCACTTTTATTTGTCTGCAGTCTATCATGCTCATTGATCTTCAAATACTTGGCAGGTGTTTTATTACATTCATAGTGTAGTAGGTTATTAAGCTAAAGTTCCCTTTGTGATTTTTTTACAGGTGTTTCCCCTTCCTATCTTCTCTCCTTTCTCTGCATTCCTTTCAGACAGTATCCAGGATTCCTCCCAAAATGAAACGACTAACTCTTAAGTAACTGTTACTGTTTTGTTTTGTTTTCCTGTCTCCTCAATAAATTAAAATAATGAGATATGTTTCTCTACTTTCCAACCCCCTGAAATAAATCCCAAGGCAAGCATGTTCAAGTTAGCTAATGCTTTGCTTGTTTCCTTGCTTGTGACCTCTAAGACTTATGGATTCATGCCATCAGGACAGCATGCTTTGTCTGCATTAAGTGGATCTAAGCTTTTAAGAAGTAATTCTCTAATCTGTACATGGTCTAGTTCATTCTCTGTCATTACCTGTAAACTGATCTCTGACTTGAACTGATCTCTTCTGTGTTTCTCTGTAAAGAGAGATGCAAACTAAGTGTTTAACAGTGTTGCCATTACACTATCTCCTGCTTATAAACTCTCCGGTATCAATTTGAAGTGGCTGAGCGGTTTCTTTAATCCTTTGTTGATTAAATCTTTCCAGGATAACATTTCGAAAGGTAGCGAAGGCCATGTCATGAGTACAGAGGTGCAAGTACTGCTCGCTCTGTACTTCCTCCAGCCCAACACAAAAAGCCAGCAGACTCATGTACAAAACAGATGCATGCAAAATACATTGTTCCTCAGGAAAAAATGATTGCTTTTCTTCTGCACATTGATTTTTCTGCTGTGTAAGCCTCAGACTCCCATTTTGAAAAATCTTGAGAGCACTTTTTCAGATACATAGGCAACAGCCACCTCCCCAAAGCTTTCCTTTCTCTCTTTTTTTTTATGTGCTATTGCTTTAGTTGTGTGTAATTCAAGAAAAATTTTGAAATGAAATATCAGATTCAAAATTTAATTAAAAAAAAAACCAACTGCCAGACAGTATGTACTTGTCAGGGCCCTCTGCCATGGATGAGAGAGGCTGCGTGGCTGCTCTGCTGTCATGTAATCAGGTACATGTATTGCACCCAGTAGCCGGAGGCAGGGGGAGAATAAACAATAGCTTCATTAATATCTTGGATAAATCTAGTCCTGCTTGTTCTTCATGCCCTTTTGATTATGCAGAGAATAGAGAGAAAAGTGCTAGAGACTGACATCTGTGGTTTTTAGAGGGCTTTGTGCTGCTGTGCTTGACCTGTGGGCATCTTGGTTGTCCCACAAAGATAATCACAGCGGTCCTGACCAGGGCTTTGAAAGAACGAAGCAAAGAAATATCAGAACTCAACATTTATTTCTAGTTGAGAATTGATATAATTTAAGACATAATCCTAAAGTCAGAGCGCCTCATTTTTAATGTTTTTATTAGTTGAATACCAGCAATGTTCTCTGTGCTAAAAAATACAAATGCCAATGTCTCTTCCCTGAAAAATTTACTATCTAGAGGGCATGCACAGGAGGACACATGCTGAGAGAGGGAGAGGGTAGAGCTGTCTTTGAAGCTGCATTTTCACTGATTCACATGCTTGTGAAACAGCCTCGCTTTCTTCCTTCAATGCCTTTAAAACGGAGTGGCGAACTGGATCAAATGTTTCTCTTCTCTGTTTAGAAGCTTCCTTTCCGCCTAAAACCAGCTCGGATGAGTTTTCAATAGAAAACCAACTGCTGAAAAGTCTCTGAATCTCTGAGTCTTCTCACTGAGCACAGATATGAATTCAGCTTCAAAACTTGGTCTTGTTTAATTCCAGCTCATGCCTATTTGGTTATTCTAATTTTAAGAAGTCTTTTTGTTTACATTCTCAAAAAGACCATGTTTTCCTTTCTTCTACATCAGCCATTTTGTGCCTACTGGGAGCTTGGTACCCTTCATGTTTCTGGGATTGCTCTGTCACTGAAAAGGAAAAACTCTGAAATATTTGTGTTTTAAGTAATCTCTTTTCTAAAGCAGAATGACCCTGTCAAAGACACACTGTTACATGTCTTGCTTGACACCCTGTTGAGCTTTATGTCTGGAAATTGGCATTGTGTGGAGAGATTTTAATAAAATGCGATCTTCTTATACTGCAAACATACTTAATTCAAAGTATAAGTTCTATATTCTTGCTAATGTTCTTGCTAATATATTTCAAGTTTGCTTCTTGCAAATTGTGAAGCTGAGATCTAGTATTTTTTCTGGTATCATATAGCATATAAACCTTGTGTCAAACTGGGTGAAAGATTTACTTGCATTACAGTGGAGAAATGGGCAACATTTAATATAGTCTTACAATTCACTGAGCGACTTTACTGAAACAACTCTTGCTAGCATCTGCAAATGAGAATCACTTTGTTTCTCAGGTTTTCATAAAGTTTCTACAGTGTTTATTGCCTGCTGAAGGGTCGCAGCATCCTACATAAAAGATGGCACGAGTGAGAGCAGGGTAAGAAAATTGCCTCTTGAGGATTCATATGCACTTTATCTAGGGGCCAACCCTCCTTCAAGCCATGTCTATCTGCCAAGTAGTCCAAAATGTGTCTGTTTAGGATGGATGTCTAAATATCTGAGAATGAGAGAAGGAAAAACAAATTCTTTGTAGGCATCTGTGTACAACCGAAGTCCTGCAGCCCACATAGCACTCGGGCTGAGTGAATCCTGAACCTGCACAGTGTCCTGGAAGTGAATTATGCAGCAACATGATTCAGCTTGCATAGAAAAGTTTATGAAAGCCTTAGGTGATACGGTTGCTTTTGACAGCAGTTGTTCTTAATGCATTTTTAAATGAAGCAAAACTGCTTAAATTTAAAGAGAACCTGTAGAATGAACTGTTAATTGACTTCAGAAAAAAAGGAAACTAATAGAAACTAACTGCGATTAGAGGGAAACAAGCCAAAACAGATGAGCCCAGTTTCTTTAACAGCATCTGGAAACTCTTACAAACTGCTGAGGCAGAGCTTAGCAGTAGGCTTCTGCAGCGGAAAACAGCCAGCAGCAGAAACGCTCTCCTGTAATGGTAGCAACTTAAATAAACAGCAGCAGGATGAGGAAGGTACTCCCGGATTCTTGTTTCAAAGAGGAAAACTATGGCTCTGTCCACTGGAGTCATGCCACAGAGCTCCCTAGTAGTGCAAGCTGGAGAGGGGCTGGTAGAAACAATTTCACAGACTGACTCTGCTGCTGCAAAATCCTCTAACGCCTTTGTCATTTCCACACAGAGCAGTGCAAGGAGCTTGTTCTAGGAAATTCCTGTGCACGTAGCCCCTGAAGGAAATGCTGAGCAGTTCGATGTGCCATGACGCCCTACAGTCCACCCTGTCCCTCCTGCATTCGCTCCTCCTCTCCTTTAACCCACACCAACGCAGAGTGCAGAGTCGCAAATTAATCCAGACTTCAGGCAGTGCTGCAAAAGTCAAGCCTAATGACAGCTCGGGCGTACAGGCTCTCAGATCATGTTTCAGCCTTATGATACACTGAGCTTTGATGCAGTTAATGTATGCTATACAGGCATCTATAAGCATATACTGTTCCAGGCTCCAGCTTCAGCTTCTTTCTCTCTCTCTCCCCCCACCCCTCCTAATTCGCAGCTATTTGGATTGCAAACAAGACCAAATAAGGGACAAATGTGGAACACTAGCAGGAAATGACGTAATGCACTTCATCTATCTCCATGAGGAATTAATGCATTTGCTTAGTGATGATTATTTAAACATCAACATTATTAACTTTTTCCTTCTCCGTTTTCTCAATTTGGTGACTGATATCTCATTCTGGTGCAAGAAGCAGCTGTTTTTTGAGAGATGCCACCACATTTACCCTCCCCCTCACAAAAAAGCACTAATGCTTATGCAACACTGGAGATAGGAGTGGAAATAACCTGAAGGAAAGGCAAGCTTATATAGTGTATGAAGTTCATACAACACAAACAACTATGGTTGCACTATATTCTATAAGTGCCAGCACTTCTTTATTTTTGGCAGCTCGTTCAAACAGAGGCTGTTGTACAGAACCTGAGAAAGTAGTACACGTTTCCCACCAGTCTTACCCAAACCTGCCTCTATGTTTCTTTTGCAGAAATATGTTTTGAATTTTGACAGAACTCGAGATGTCTCCTTAGCTATCTTGGGGAAAAGGTTATACCCTTCTTCTTCAAAGGCCCTCTTTAAAGGTATTTTAAGCCCATTTTTAAATAAGGAAACACACGTGCATAAACAACATAGCGAGAAAAGCTGTGAACATTGCAGAAAATTTAGAAGCTCTTATTTACTGTTTCTTAACCCTGGATTTCTGACAAAAAGTGTATTTTGCTTTGCTTACAGTTGTTGCTCAGATCTCTTCATATCCACCACCTTAGAACAAGTGAGGACATTACTACAGCCCAACGGCACAGGTTTGCTGCTTCCTAACACAGGCTGACGAGGCTTCATGTACTGTACAGTAACTAAATACAGCAAATAACGTGCCAGCAGATGCTGCCACTGCGCATACAACTCCTGACACTGCCTGATGAGCTTTATACCGTGTGAATTGGAAATGAGAAGCTACATTGTCAAAACCAGTCCAGTGAATGTTAGTTTGCATACACGCTTTGCTCTACCTGCCTTTGGCACTGTAACAGTAATTAAACTGGAAGGAGCTGAGTAGGTAGAAAAATCTACACGAGAATAATTTATTATAAAATAATTTTAACCTTTAACGAAGGTGTGCAGTTTCACCTTGCTCTGTCCTTTTTAGTAAGTGAACCAATCCTAAGAATCAAAATAGAAGAAAATCTATCTGGCCAGAACAGCCCAGCTTATCCCGTAACAAACCCCAATGATCCCTTGAAATGCCCTGGGGATGTTTCAAGGTACTCTCTCCAGTTACTGCTCACAGGTCCGGAAAATACTAAACTCTTATCTGGATCCTAGACAAATCTTGTGGGTCTCTGGAAGCAGAACTTTAGGAGAATGGGTGTGGGAAGAAATGTCTTCCTGGTTTTGGGAGGAGGGAAAAATGCTGGTGTTTCTTACCAAGCCAGTCATGTGGGACATAAAGCAGTATTTCCTAATCTACGTTCATTTTTCTGTTTAATTATAAAGCAGAAGTCAGAGAAGATGGAAAGATGGGCCGGAAAACAGCTTCAGGAAACTAAACTTAGAACAGTTCCTCTTTAATTTAGCTTGAAATGTTGGTAAAACTGCATGGGGAATAATATAGCTGTGATTCTATGAAGTAATATTTTATTTTTAGGTCACTCAAGCTGTGAATAAAGCAAGAAGCCCTGGGGAGACGTTTCTTTTTCTTTTGCAGACCTGGCTTCCTGCTAAAATATTTTTGTTCAGCTGTGGTGACATGGGCTTTCTACAGGCCTCTGTATTGGCTCCACTTGCTCTCTCAGAAGAAATCACTTTAATTATGGATATAGGAATACACACAGTGCTTACAGCATCTCAGGGAAAGAGAGAGGAATTAGCTGAAGCCTGAGCAAAATACTGTGTTGTAAGTGACCAATTAAGAAGATTCTAGGTCAAAAAGGGAAAAATCAGTCTGGCCTCTGGCCTTGCAGCACTTTATTTTTCCTGAAATATTCTACACATTGCATCTGTAACAGCATAAGGTCCAGCTGTATTACCCTTAAATCTTTTTTATGAAGGTAGTTGTTGGTCTAATTTATTCCTAGCTGTGAAAGTTTCCATTGACATCAATTTTGCAAACATAGCAAGGTTTTTCTACTATTATTATTATTAAAATGGAGGGGGTAGTTGTAAGGTTAATTTATCAGCTTCATTTGGAGCTATAATTACAAGGGATGAGTGAATTGATTAAGACAGAGCAGGACTGAATACAAAGCTAGAAAATGAAGATGCTAGAATTGCCTGCCATGAAACTCTAAAAGGGAGCAATAAGTCATGAAAGCAACAGCAAGCAGGAAGGAGATTGACCCTGTGTCTAAGACGTTATTGTGAGGCTTGGAAGATACTGGTCCTAACACCACTACTACTGGAAGCTGCATGACCTTTGGAAAGTCATTTAACCTCTCATTTCTTTAGTTTTCAGTCTCTTGCTGTATAAGGTTTAATTTTTTCCCCTTTGTCTCCTCTGTTTAAAGCAACAGATTGCTGGTATTCTTTGAGCACCAAGCAGTTAGTGCTCTAACGCATCACCTACAATTAAAAAAAAAAAAGTCTGAAAGATGACTCCAATGGGCTACAATGGAGTAAAGCTGCCAAAGAATCTTTATGGCATGGTTCTGCCCAAATTTAAAATCTGCTCATCTGCTTTATTCTACTGCCAAGAGCTGCTTCTGCCCCAAACAGCTGAGATGGGTCATGCAAAACAAAGAAAGTTCAGCAATATGTGTGTTGTTTGGGCAAAAGTATGTTGCTGAACAGGCCTGCTATGTGCACTGTTTGACCAAAAGACAGTTTTGTGAAAAGGCTGTATAAAGACTGTATAAAGATATAACAAAATAACTCCATTCTGAGATGGTGAAATCCGCTACTGCAGCACTTTGTTAGCCAGCAAACTAGTTTCAGAGGTAATGCTCCATCTACATGCAGGAATATAATTCATTCTCTGAATGTATACTTTACTTAACATACCTGGCTGCACATGCAATTGCAGATTGTTAGGGGAACCCTCCAACCCTAGAATGATTGATGTGACCAAAGATTTTTTTTTTTTAAGTTTTTCCCTTTAGATATGACTTATTCTCCCTCTCTCTCTCTCTCTCTCTCTCTCGCACACGCATGCACACTAAGATGCAGAGTATCAGAGGTCTTTCCATGCAGTCTTGTCCACCAGGTCCTCTGTGTCCACCTCAGTAAACAACCTTCATCCTGCAGTATCCTGACATCATCCCATCTGGGATCTAAGGAATGAACAAACCAGCTTGCCCAAATCCCTTACACTTAAAAGACTAGCATTGAGGATGATTTCTTCTTTTAGGACATCTATTTGTAACAGGCTGAGATGAGGGGGAAGAGGGAAAGAAAGAGACAAAATACAAACATAGCCCCCCCAGTGGATTGTCCTCCCCCAGGGGAGCGGTGGAGCAGGTCAAGGTGGACAGTGGTGGTCACGGTGGTCAGAGGGGACATGGGGCCCAGTCACCGGCATGGGTCTCCCGGCGAGCACCGTCCTGATGGCGGGGACGCATGGGGCCTCTGGTGACACAGTCTCTCCCTTGGCCGCCTCAGGGGGTGGCGCAGCTCTGTGCTGCAGCCTCGCCAAACCAGAGGTGTAGCACTGTGTGTGTGCAGAGAGCGGAGAAAACAAAACAGCGTCAGCTCCAACCTTAAGAATAAACTCATGACATTACCTCCAGCTGGCACTTCATTCCCCATTTCATCTCTGTCTCAGAAGTACCCCTACCTATTTCTCATGCCTTTTATCAAGATTTCACTTCCTTTTTGTGTTACTATTTTTCATGCTCCACATCCTTTGCTTCCCCTCCTTTCTTCCCTTCAGAACAACCTGTGCTTTGTTCATTCCAGCATGTGGTTACGTCTGATCCCTGGAAGCAACGTGCCACTTGGAGTCTCACCGTCGGCCTCCAGAAGGAAGACAGATGCCGGATTGCTCAGCAGAGGGATATCTGCAATGTTCTTGAGGGCACGCTTTCTCATCTTGGCCACAAGCTCCAGCTTGGTTGCCGCCATGGGCTATGCCCCTCCAAGAAGAGATCTATTTGACTGATGAAGCAAGCAATTAACTTGCTCTTCAGCTTCATTCTTGCGCTAAATATGGTGCAGTTTCAACGACAAGGTTGAGTTTAGTTTTTCAGTCACAGAGACTGAGAAGGGGATCAAAGATTTTGATGATGTGCAGTCACTTCCATACATTGTAAGCATGACAGCAATACAGCAGAGATATAATTACTTGTTAGGAAATGTTTGTTATACAAACCACTTTTCTAGATTATTCAAATTATGTCCCCACTATAAAAGCCTCTCAAACAAATACGAAATAAAAACAATTAAATTTTTATATAACTAAAACCCTCATGTAGTAAATGATGTAATATAATTACTGAACTACTGCCTAATCTGTTAAATGAACCAAATTCCTAAATGAGTAAATCTGCTGGGTATTTATACATTCCAAGGCAAATAACTTTGTGATTATATTGTTAAGGTTGTGAATATATTGCCCTTTAAATCAGCATTAACAGAATGTTTGTTAAGTTGGGCTACAATTTTGCTGAGCATCGACCATCATATTTGTCATTCCAGTGTCAATTTTAAATGTGTCCTCATGTTCTCTTCTACCTCACATGGACAGGGAACCCACCATGTGAACGTTTTCAACACAGACCACCAATGGCAGAGCTGTTTGTGGTCTGCTGGAGTCTCCCTAGCTGGCAATTGTGTGCTATTATAAAATGCAAACTGTAAAATACATCACTGGTATAAACACCCATGAAAAAAATGCTGCTGATTTAAGGCAATGTAGCAAACTGCACCTTGAAACAAGCTATGAGCATTCAGACAGGTACCTATAGACTCTCAGATGAGGCAGGTGGTAACTGCTAGCTGAGAAGCAGTAAAACAATCTGGGAATAATAACTCAAAACTACTTCACGTAGCTATGCAAAAGATATCCAACTATGTCCTAATACTCTTAAAACAGGTACCGAGTCTTTCTGCTGAAGCCAGTGCTTTCCGCAGTCCCAGACTGTACCAGAAGCACAGCACAGTGACCACCAGCAGGCTCCGGGGCAGGACTGCGAAACAGCGGCTGGAAAGGGTTGCTACTGCTCCCGCTCAGGAAAGACGACTTTTGAGTCTGAACCTAAACACAAGGAGAGGATGAGGAAGACCCAACTGCTAAGCCAAGCACGCGGCTCCCTAGAGAAGCAGCAGCAGCAGGGGCAGCAGCAGCAGCAGCAGTGGAGAGTGAGAAATGCTGGAGGCACATTATAACTGGCAGTTGGGGAATATTTAATTTCAGCCACCAAGTGGGACTGGAAACAAAGATGTTCCAGCACAGACCGGATTTGCTTCTCTGTCCAATAAGCCCCTAAGCAATCAGCTTTCCTTCAGGTCATGCCCTGGGAAACTTCGCACAGCTTAGGGACCAGGTAACTTACCTACATCAATTTTAACTGTGGTAGAAAAACCAGGATTCATGTAAGCACCGTAATGTTAGTACCAATATTAGCACATGCAGTCTTTATGGATGTGCTAAGTTGTTCTCCAAAATTTGTGTTACATTTCAGCGTGAAAAGTGATGGAGAGTTAATTATGGAGGAAAGTATTTTCTAAGGTTGAAATTTCTTTTTTTTTAGCCTATAGATACAGACCACAGCACTACAGAACACTGGTTATGACTCAGTTTATTAAGTTTAGAGAGGTGTGAGGTATTCAGAGGAAAGTGGTGCGATATGAACTCATTTTATGACTTCAGACATGCCCCACTGTTTTCAGTCAATTTAAGAATGAAGATCACAGGTCTGTGTCTTGTCGGTAGGAACAAGAGAGTCTGAGACAAGGCTCCTCCCAGGAGTAGTGTATTTCCAATGAAGATTTTTCGGTGAAGAAAAAATACTTGCAATGGTTGAAAAATTAGGATGCTTTAATTTCAGATATAGGCCACGTATCATAGCTGGCCCCCGTACACGTGGATCAAGATCAGGAACTCACTGTATCAGGCATCAGGGAGAGACATAGGATCCTTGCTGCTGGATCATCAGTAAACAAATTCAGACAACCCGCTGACTGCTTTTAGAAACATGGTATGTGATTTTCAATTTTTGCCACCCGAGGTGAAAAAAGTGCACAGAGCTGCCTTACTGCCTCATTTGCTACATGCTATCAGTGAAAAAACGCAAAGTATATGTTTAGTAGTGTATATAATGCTGTAGGCTCTGATGTTGCAGTTCTTAATTTCAGACTAAAATTGTAAGCACTTCTCTACACTGATTTAGAATAGACCAGTATAGTGCTAGCCCCTGAGACACAAAAAATGACAAATTAAATAAATGTAACATTTTAATAATGCTTGTTTGTATGCTGCCAACCAAAAATGTAAATGAAATAAGTAAAAGGTGTATTACTGAATCATAATAATTTACCAAAACAGGCATTTTTTCTCACTTATTTTGAAGGCAGATGATAATGGTTATTTCAACATTCTGAAATATCCTAGATGTAGGTTACAGAAGATAAATATGCAGCCTTTCTAAAATAAATGTGTAGTATCTTCAATAAATACACACTCCCAAGTGCAATTGCTGAGTAGAAAGTCACCAGACAACTATAAAAGTTTCTGTACAGATATTCATCCAGTAAGTCCCTGCATAGAAAGAGTTACTTCTCAGCTAACAGAGTTGTTTGCTTGTGTGAAACTGGCAGAGCCCCAAAAGCAGAGACATTCTCAGTTTTTAAGTCACAGGAGAACTATTAATCCTAGTTCATATTCCTAACTAGTTTGAATTTTGGTCTTGCACATCAAATATATGGCCTTAATCAAGGCACATTCCTTTTCTTAAATGCCGCAGTGGAACTAACCATCCATGAAGCCTTTGGCCATGTTCATTTCAATGGTTCAGACTTTTTCTGGATTCTTTTCTTTCCTAGCACATGCAGGCTTTCAAATTTATATATATATATGTATATGTATATGTGTGTGTGTGTGTGTGTGTATGTATGTATGTATACGTACGTGTGTGTGTGTGTATATACGAAACGATAATAGATAATAATTGCTAACCATACAAAAAGAATTGGAAATAATGGTCTTTGTGTAGTGGTCTTTATTGCATGTGTTACTTTTTTAGGGTAGTTAATAGGTCCAACCCTGAGGGCCTTTGGAGCAAGCTCCAGTCAAGGTAGAAGGGATATTACAGGTGCGGGTTTGCTGTAGGTCATTTCCTGCAAGAAAACTTACCGCCCATTTCTGTCCCTTTACATTTAGCACAGCTACTGCAATCTGGCAATTGCATAATTTTTACACTTTTACATGCAGTCATGCCTCTGATTTCTTTCACTTGCATATCAAAAATATTATTAGTGTTGCAGCCTCTCAGTATGACAAGGACAAAAATTGTTTCTCTCAGTTTTTTTTTTTAATAAATTAAAAAAAAAAAAGCTTTTATTTTGCTCATTAAGCTTGCTGAAATTCTCCTATATCTGACTCAGTGTGGGACTTCAGGCTGTCTGAGGGTAGCAGAAAAAATAGACAGAAAAGTGATATTTAAAAAGAAAACTACACTTTGAAAAATGAGAAGCAGTTAGAAAATATCTCCAAAAGATTCCTCTTTTTTTCTGCTGACAAAGCTTATGGTAGAAGCTTTTTTCCCCTCCCTGTAAAATCATGTTATTTTGAGTTTTTTTTCACTTTTTATGACCAGGAAAAATAGTACTAGGAACTTCATTAAATAATTAAGTTCAAAATTGCTCTCCTAGGTTCATGTCCAGTTTTAAAGATTAAAATACATTTCAGCTACTCAGATGAAGTTCAGTCATGAAAAACATTACATTCTAGAATTATATATAACTACACTATGTTTAGCTTACATGTTTTTTAAACTGGATATTAGCAAACATAACCACAAACCTATGTACAAATACAAGCAGCTGTATTAGGATGGGTTACCATCTACTAATGATAAATGTTAATAATTAAAATGGAGAGAGAGACACTGGGAATATAAACATAAAAGATGAGGAAGATATAATGGAGAATGAAAAACTATGTTTTTGCTTCCATATGAAAAGCTTTTAGCACACAACTTGTTTTTTTCCGGATGCTTGCTTGCATTCACAAAGTAATCACAGTTATACAGTGTAGCCCTGTAAATAAGTGTAATGAATCTGTCTAGGATAGACCTGTGCCCCAAAAAACTTTTAAAATAATCCTGATTTTTTTTTTTTTTTTGCTGTAGCTTTCTATAGCCCAGATTCAGGAACCTGGAAGCACTCCCTGATATTTGATCCAGAAGCTTAGCTTTGTGCACAATCTGCCACACATCATCCTTGTTTTCAGGTAAAAAAAATCTACCACCAGAAGCCATTGCATCTTCCAGTAGATCCCTAATCTAGATATCAGGGAATCCCAGTCTTGGGATGCACCATGAAGCTTGCCAGATGCAGCCTTTCTGCAGTATTTGGGGTATGAATATTTATTCAAGGAATATTTAGTAGTTTAATTCTTTCCCTTCAGTGAATAGAAGCCAATATAACAAACTGAATATTACATTTTTATATTCAATTTATATTTATTTTTATATATTTATTTTTTTATTCCTGATAATAATTTCACTCTTCTTCATTCATCTTCCCTGCTTCATGTCAAATAAGCTGTACTGACTGATGGGTCTATAAGATATATGTAACATCAGGACTCTGTTCAATGCTTCAGTAATGAATACCATAAAATATGTAAAGAATATGTTCTAAAAATGCATTTGGAGTGTGATGGATTTTATGTTGAGTGTCTTCAGCTGTATTAGTGGGATGCCTGAAGAAATCTGTCCAGCTCATTTCCAGAGAAAGTAAAGATTTTAATTTAAATTCAGTATAATCCAGTAATAAAACCATATAGAGTCACACAGAATTGTATAATAGGATTCTGGAATTAAATTCTCCCAGCACAGGTTATACCTGCGATGACATAACAAAATCTGAATGAGAGCAGGCATATGCATGTTAGGCATGTTGGTAACATGACAAGTTAGAGCTAATGTCTTTAATAGTGAATTGCCTTGTCCCATTAGTGAGTTCATTAGAAACAGCTCAGTTTAGGTGAGTGGATAACTCACTAATGGGAATCTGAGCTGGCCTTAACCACCCCTTCTGCTCCTTCCAAGCTTTAGGAAGAACTGGCTGTTTACCTTCTGTAGTCATTAGTCTATTAATCTTGTTTAATGAAAAGAATTCTCAAATGCTTATAATGAAAAGATCTGGTTATGGGACACGCACAAATACACCATGTTCCGTTTCTCCTTAACAAGACAATGTTTACAATGTTCGAAGGACCTTCTGAGACAGCAATGCCTTCAAATGAGACAAATTTATAATTTCATAAAAGTAAGTATCAACAAAAAATATTGGCAATAATAAATAATAAAAGCTAGCACCAATAGCATTAGTACGGTTTAGGAGATAAAAACATGAAAGTGATTGGAAAGTTACTGGCAAAATCATGGCTTTTCATTTGCATTCATAATGTTGAAGCCAGCTATACTTTTGCAAAATTCTTTCTGTTTCAGGAGTCTTTACTAGTGAAATGTTGTGGGTGGGAATAAGCCAGGATTCCTAACATGTCAAGTGCAATGCTTGTGTGTTTTCAGTGAGTAAGACCAGGCTTTCTTGAAATCTTTGCAATGTGTGAACAGAACTACTTATTTCACCCTAAGGGAAATCCATTATAATAAAGTAGGAAACTCAGACACAAGAAGTTCTTCAGGAGTTTTTCTCTTGCAGAATTATAGTGAAAAAATAAGCGGTCATCCCTTAAGGACTGATTAGTATTTTTCAGATATATTTTCAGGATATTTACCAAAATGTTAAGGCATTTTTCAATATTCATAGTGTCTCATCTATTTCTGATTTGTTTGTTTTTTCTTAACAAACCAATTAATAATTTTCTTCAACAGGAATGCTGTTTCCTAGAATAGATGTTTACATTTTTACTCAATGAAGACAGCAGACTCTGTACTATGGGCGACACTTCCCTTTTATTTTTCATATATGAGCCATACTAACAGCCATACTAATTCATAGTTATGAATAGTATCTATCCCGCTACACCATATTTCCCACTGCCCTCTCCCCTATGGTTAAAATGAAGGATTTAATGGTAGCTTGTTTAAATTATGTAACCCCACCCCTGCTGTTAATATTTTAATGGAAATGTAGCTACTTATTTTATGATCTACAGTTCACAAAGAGACTGACTGTGTTAGCGCCTTGTCACTCCGCCATGCCAAACAACAGGTCCACTATTAGAAACTGTGGTTTAATAGAACTAATACTTCCTTTCCTAAAACTATCACTGTACTGCTGGTATGAAAGAAAGTTCAAGCAAAGGAAGGCTAGCTGAAAAGAAAATGCACTGTTTTGTGGTTTTAGGACAAGATCCAGCAAAGGATTTATGTAGTTAAGCGCGGCACTTCACTTAGCAGAATTCAAAACTCAAGATTAGGATTAGTCTCCTGGGCTCCATATACAATGTGGGGAAACAGTTTGGTGTCCTAAAAATCTTTGGTGAAATGCTGACCTAAAACATCTACATGCTTGAGTACGGAATCCGCTAAATTTAACCCCTAACACAGGTTAACACAGACTACCGGGAAAGGAAGAAAGACAGACAGGCACCTTGAACCTTTCAGTTCTCCAAGGCTTATATACCCGAGCCAATGCAGAAGGCAAATGTATCTCAACACTTAGGATACAGAGAAGGGAATCCGCTCTTGAGGTTAGTATCTGTATCAAAAGTTCTTCTTAAATTAACGGACCATGGCACAACTTTCTGTTAAACATAGATGCTGGGGTGCTCCTGCCATATTTAGTGGTAAGACTACTTCCCAAGAGACCTCTTACCTGGAGATTCTTACTACAGCTGTAAATTGCTTGGGCACAGAAAAGCTTCAGCCATACCATACCTTTTTTTTTTTTTTTTTTTTAAACCAAGACATGTTTTTGTCAGAATGCAAGCAAATATTATTTTGCCGCAAAGACCGAGGAATTTAGTACAACCAGCTATAGTAATGCGTCTGCCCTGAATATACAAAATATTTGTTTAAAAGCACTGCAGAAACATTCCTACATTAACATTTTTCATTCACTTTTAGGAATGTGCACCACATGCCAGAAGAAATTCAACAGGGATTGAAGTCATGTGGTACTATGAATGCTGATGAAGTTTGGATAAATGTTCCAGGTCTTCATTGTCATATGAATATTCTCATACAATACAGCAGATCTTTCACCTGCCAATGAGTGAATTTACATTTTAGAATTAGGGATATAATGTCTTAATTTATAAACTATAAGGAAGGTAGGTCGGTAGCAGAATCTTACAAGAGAGGAAACGATCACCAAATATTTCTTGGAAGCATTACCAAAAGGACTAGAAGAATCAGAGGGGAAAGTACTGAAATTTGGGAGCAAGGGACAGGTATCTCAATTTCACATCATTTTAAAAAAAGATCAGCTTGTTTGTGGTTGAAAAACTATTCTGTTTCTTTGAGTAGGACGGGCATTAAAAACATTAGCTGCAGTTTAGCCAATATTTAGGCCTAGCATTTCTCCAGGGAAACAGGCAATTTATAAGCAGGGTAAAGTTAACATTAGAGTTAAAATGGAATAGAGAATCGAGTTAAACTTCTTTGTTTGCATTTTGGGGACTTTGATGCATTCATACATAATAGCAATGGCTACATTTGCCACAAATGAAAATGGATGAGAAACAGCTTAGTGGGCTCTAGCAATACTATGTTCAATCATTTCAGAAGAACCATACATCAAGGTAAAATTTTAGTCTTGTATCTTGTTATCTGCTCTGTTGCAGGATCAAATGAAAAGATTCAGCTTCTAGAAATCTGGGTTCACTGGACACAGACAAAAGCATGTCATGCATGGGGGAATCTCAGGTAGGCCCACATGCCTTGTCAGCTTTCTGCCTGAGAGCCAGAAAAGAATTAGTTTTGGCAGCATGCTATGGAGTCACATTCCCCCACATACTCCAAATTGATTTAATGGCTTGTTATCATTCTCTGTAGGTGATCGTTGTTCACCTGAGGGACAATGACTTTCACAAAGCAAAATCTAATCATTAAGCTAAAGGACATCTGCCAGATTTCAACACTTGCTCCTGCTGTTTTCTTACTCTAGTTAGAGGTGCTTCAAGGAGGAATCTTCTGGCTGGCAAAGATCAATCAGGGACAGAAGGAAGTGAACCAGAAAATGAGCAAATATTTCACAAGAAGGTGAATGAGTTCCCATTTTAAGGATTAAATGCATTTCTAAGGATTTGTTTAAAGAAGATGGAGCAAATCTGTCCGATAAATGGTTAGCTATCTGTCTTTAAAGACCTCAGGCTTTGAAGCAGGTTTCTTTTGATCACACAGAGTGAAGGTGAATGTCTGAACTGGTTGATCTCTTTTCAAGAAAGTGCAGTCTGGCCACCATCCTCAAACATTTCCTGATGGTGGCACCCTGCCTCCCTCAATCTGAAAAAGGGGGATAGTTTGAGACCTTGGATTTGTGACATGATTCCTAGTGACTACTGCCCTTTACTCTCTAAGGTTTGTAGAACTGGGACTAGCAAATTCTGGAATAAAGAGGAATAAGGAAAAGAAGTTAACCAAGTCTTATTGACTGATAGTTTAATAAAGGTGCTTCAATGAGTTTGGCGCATTATCTAATTAGCTTTATATCTACAACTGGATATCTTTACTTTTAGTCTTAGAGAAAAGAATAGTTGTCCAAATACTGTGAAACAGGGTAGAAATAGGGAAAATACTTTATCTTCTTTATAGTGCTGTTGTGAAGCTTAGCTAGTTAATATTTAAGTACTGCTTAATAAATCTAAAGTACTAAGTAAATATTAAATAGAACCATTTCATTTCTTTCACCTGTCTTTCTTACCAGTGTTGTAACTTCATTCTTTTTCATCAGTTCTGAAAGAAAGATTTAATTTACTGGGTGGAGCAAAGTAAGAGCAGCCATCCATCCAGCATCCCACTGCTTGTTTTGGCACACACACACTTGGTTGTGACATATATTTGTGGCCAAATAATCTCCCCCAGTATTCACACTGAGGCTACATCATCATCCAGAACATTAACTCTCACGATATTTTGTATTGTCTGTGTGGTAATAATTACCTTGCCACGGACCCACCATGAGTTAGCCCATGACAAAACCATCTATCTAGATTTTAAAAAGCTGTGGATACTCAGTCCATAAAAGTGCTTTAATCCTGGTCCAACAGGGGTAAATTTACCCCTGGACAAATCATGGCTATATGTTGCCATGATTTCAATTGCTTATTTTTCAGTGCTTGTTTCTCACACTTTGCAACATAAATCTGCTTATTTATACACAGCTGCCATAGTATGATTTGTTCTGGTCTCAAAAATTGCCTCTCTGTTCATGTGCCCCTGGCCACAGCTACCTTTAAAAACTGATGTTAGCATAGAAAAAAGTGACTCTGAAAGTTAGTTAAACAATTACTGCCTGTTCAGTAGACTTTGCTAGCAGATTTCGTCTTACTCTGTGCAAACAATCATTTATATGTACAGTCAGTCAGAGATGCATATAAAGAGTAAGATATGGCATTACCTCTAGTCTTCTCCCTTAATCTTATTTCATCCCTTCTGTCCACAGCTATTCTTATTTCAAGGTTCCACAGCAAAAATTATCAGACCTCCTCCCTTCTTTCCAGTGTGCCTGTGGTGAGTTCTCTGAAATCTGGGACTAACAATTCTGGAATTTTGTCATGAAATTGAGTAATGGAAATACTTTTTAAATACTTAAAACACAGCAGCAGCCCAACCCTCTGACAAATATAAAAGACTACTGCAAGACTTTCTTAAAACACTTTTTAAATTTAAATGTGACCTCCCTTTCTACATGCAAGTATTATTGCACTAGGAAAAATAAACCTTTTGCAATGATGTATCTCACTAGAGACCATACTTGCAGCATACACACCAGGTTTTTCAGGTAAGTATGACAGAATTCAGTGATAAGCTGGGATCTAGTATTAGTCATTGTTTAATGTAATTATATTAAGCATAAACAATAAATGTTGAACCACTGTTTTCCTGCACTAAATTCTTAAAAGTTTTAAAGACGCAGTCTAAGGTCTGTTTCATACCTACCTAATATTTTCGGCAAGTCTTCTTTCATTATTGCCATAGATGTCTGATGATTTTTTTTCCTCAAAACAAAGAAAAAATTGGTAAGTATATGGAAAAAAACAACCTTTAAGTAAGACTTGCATATAGATCCCAGAGGCAAAGGGGCAAGAGTAAGGTTATTTAAAGACACAAGAAAAGCCTCAGGAGAAATTTGGATAATTTTCAAGGACAGTTATTTGAGTTGACATATTCAGATTAATGACAACTAACTGAATTACTTGCAGCAGGGCACCAGTAATCACAAGCAGTACATATATTCAGCCTTTTCAGATTTCTTTTATGCTTTAAGATCAAAAGGCCAGTGTATATGTAAGATAGCAACACCCAAATACACCGATAGAAAGGATAACAACTATTTTCTGTTTTGAAGCTTCTTAGTAGAAACCACTCTCAGCTGTACGTAAAATATGGCACTGCTCTAGGTAATATAGTGTTATCAATAATTTGTCCTTACAACATTGCTATAATTCATTATTTTATTATTTACGTGTTGGCTTGGCAGAGCTAGAGATGAAAATCTGTTCACAGGCGAGGCATTATATAAGCAGCAGTGCCCCAAAAGCTTACCTCATCTGCGATCCACAGAAACCATTTATTACACACAGGAGTCAAAAGCAAAGTTTAGCTGAGGGTGCTAACAGGGTTTGTGGCATATTTCCCTATTTACCAGGGACAAAATTAAACCTCCAATGTATAGGTATTTGTTTTGTAGCATTTTTGTATAATACTGAGGTATAAAAACTACACTAACTATAGCTGTGTTACATACCTATACAATACATACCCTGCTCACTGGGACTGTTTTTAAATTGGAATTTATCTTGGTGAGCGCATGAAAAAAATCTTGGAAATACCGATGAATAAGACTGCAGCCTGAAGGAGTTCATGGGCTGATTTCTATCCTCAAAAGAGCTCTTCAAAGACTTTCATCCTTTATGCTGCCAGCATGCTGTTCCATTTGCAAAGTAAAATCTCCATGCAGCTCTCCAGTGTCTGATGCAGTCTGCGCTTTTATATATGTTAGAGGAAAAAAAAGGAAGGTAGCATTCTGTTTTGCCTGAAACAGAGGGAAAAAAAGAAATAAGCATCTGTGGCAATACAGAGTAAATGATCCTCGAAGCAAAGACTTAAAAAGATGTATCTATCTATCTAAAATATTTCATCAAGATATACGCTACTGCCTTTTATGATTTAATACTTTTTATGGCTGTTTGCCAGTGACAATATTATTGTGTTACAGAAGTATAAGTAAGGGGACGGCATGACTCAAAAGCTTTTTGGACAAGTTCATACAATATTTCCTCATATACCTATAAATGGCAGGTACCAACTGTCTCCATGGTTGAGGCACTCATACTGAAAATCTTCAAGATATATCTGTCAAAACGCAAGAGCTTGGGACATGAAATTAAGTTCATTCCTGCATACAAGGAAGTCCAAGTCCATTATCGTGAGTCCGCAACCGCAGACCAATCACGTCTTTTAATTCAATGCAACTGTTTCATCTCAGAGATCTTGATTCAGTTACTTGAGCACGTATCTGATTTCCTAGTGCTTAAATTCCTTGCTGAATTGGGACCTAGTGCAGAAGTCTGTCGATTTAAGATACGGATTTGCAAACCGTTATACACTTTTGCACTGATTAATTTCACACAAAAACCTTACAATAAATGATCTTTTATGAAAAAGAACATTCAGAATACTTTGTTCTTATTGGAAAAACATTAAATTAGATAACCAATCATATAAGATGCCAAATATTTTATAATCTCCGTGAAGCCTGTCTTAGGGGAAGTGTAGTACTTTATAGGATCTAGTGCTTGGTGTATTTATTTTTCTGCACTTCATGCTAGGAGGCTACAGCATAAATCACAAAGTTAACAAAACCATTGCAAGGTAATATCAAGTTTGAGAAAAAGGCACTATAAGTCTAACCTCAGATTTCAGAAGAAGAGGAGGCAACTTAAACACCACATTTTAATGTATTCATTTTTATTGCCTTTGTGAAGCAATATGAAATCACTTGGCACAGAGATCACCAGGTGGGTAATATAAGTGAAATTAAATTCAAAAAGCATTCAAACAACACTCAAAGTAATGAAAGCAATATGAGCAAATGGAAGTAAATACAGTAGAATTATTCAGAGAGCCATTAAACATGAAATCTAAGGTAGATTGCTGTATGCTTACAGTAATGAAAAATAAAAGAGTTGGCAGCATCTACTCAAATTAATGACTTCATTACTGCTGAACTAAGGTATTCACAAAAAGCTGAGATTTTAATTTCTTTTCTCTAATTATGAAGACAAAAGTTTTAAAAATTTAAAACAAAATTTTAACAAAAATCCCCTTGATAGGCCCAAAATTTGCTGTATCATGTTTCCAAATAACTTTTCAAAGAGTTGGTAAAATAATTCTTCTGTGCTTTTTTTTTTCCTTTCTCAAAGGCTTTGACTCCTTTTAGTAATATCTGTAAGTCAGATGTTCAACATCTACAAACAAGCAGGACTGGCTTTCGACAGTCACAGTATCTCATAAAATAGGGCCTTTCTAATTCGGGGACTGTTCATGTGTAAAGGACTAGAGCACCACTGCGGCCAGGGCGACAGGCAGGGAACAGCCTCCGCAGTCCTCCTGCCTTTGCCACAGGTCTCTTCTGCCTTAGCGCAGCCGCTCAGAGGCACAACTGAAGCCTTGCTGAGTGCGGGCTGCCCTCCAGACAGCCGTCTCGCTTAACCTCGCTGAAGACCCTGGGCTGGGCTTTTGTGCCTGCAGCACCGGGTCTCACAAACAGGATCCGTCGCAGGACGTGAGCGCGGCACAAGCTTACGCCAACGCTCAGCGCGGTGGACGGCTCTGCACAGAAACGTTAGCTGCTTCTGCAAAGCACCCAGAGCTGCTACAGCAGCGCTTCTGAGGAGATCACCTGTTCAGAGAAGTTACCGAAAGAGCAAAACATCTTTGGGAAGGACTAATTACTAAGTGCTAGATGTGTCTTATGCCTAGCAGAAGCAAGGCAAGTTTTCACCATCCGAGGAAAAAGGACAAGGCATTTAAAACCAAACCCCAAGCCCACTGATGTGCTCTAATTCAGGAAACGCGAACGGGCTTTCAAAAAGTGAATTCACACTGTTTGTACATCTGTCATTTTAAATGACTACAAAGAGTCCTCATAACGATAACACCTCTGGCTTTTGCAAAAATACGGAAATATCCATCATAGGCCTGATTACCCAAATCCGTTTCCACAATGCAGTCAGGAGATCTCCTTATAAAATAAGACATTACTTTAACCTGAAGGTGGCAGAATGATGTCTCACCAGATACTTTTACGTTTTAAAGCAGCGTGAGACAGTGCCCCACAAACAACAAACGCTGCAGTCCCACATCCCGGGGCCACAGCGCAAATTTGGGCCCGGACCCCACAGCGCCGGGCGCAGACGGACCACGCTGGGCACCGGGCTAGGGGAGCCACCCGCCTCCAGCTCCCGCCGCCGCGGGGCTGCTGCGGGCGCCCGGCGCCCCTCGCCGCGGCCTCCCGGGCCGGCCCGGGCTTCCCGCCTCGGCCAGGACCCGCCCGCAGCGCTGCCCGCACGAGCCGCAGCGCCCCGCCGGCCGGTAACGGCAGCCTCCCGCCGCGCCCAGGCTGCGCGGCGCGGCCCGGCCCCGCTCGCACCGGCCCTACGCGCTCGCTTCTCCCAGCGGCGTTTGCGGAGCGCGGCGCTGCCGCCGCATCGGCGGCCGCGCGGCCCCGCCGCGACCCGGCGCCGCGGCGCCCCCCGTGGCAGCCCGCTCCCCCCCGCCCGGGGGCAGCCAGCCCAGCGCCGCCCCGCGGGAGCAGCGCGCAGGCAGACGTGAAAGGCGCCTCGTCCCCGCGCGGGGCGGGGCGGGGCCGCCTCGGGGGCGGGGCCGGGGGCGGGCGGGCGCGGCGGCAGGAAGGGGGTCGCGGCGGCGCCAGCAGCAGCAGCGGCGCGGAGCGGAGCAGCGCAGTTCCGCCCGGCCCGCGGGGTCGCCGCCACCAGCGCCCAGGCAGCGCGGCGGGAGCCGGCGCGTTTCGCCCTGTGAGTTTCGCGCGCTGAGCCGTAGCCGCGGGGGTCCCGGCGCGGGGCGAGAGGGGGAGGAGGCGCGGGGCCCACCCCGGCCGCGGCCGCTCGGCGGTGCCGGGGCGGCGGTGGGCGCTCGCCTCGCCTCGCCTCGCCCGGGGCTGCGCTGCCCCCGTCCGGGCACGCGTCCCCGGCGCCGCTCTGCGCCGGCCGGGCTGCGCTCCCCGCGGCGCCGCCTCTCCGCTGCCGGGCGCCCGCCGCCGCCCGCGGGAGGGCTGCGCTGTCCCGCCGCGCGCCGCCGCCCCGCCGCAACTTTTCCGGGGCCGCGGCCGCTCCGCGCGAGTGTCCGCGCCGCGCTGCCGTGTCCGTGCCGCGGCCGCGGGGGAGGGCGCGGGGCCGCCCCCTGGCTGGCCGGGCGGGCGGCCGCGGCGCTGCGCTGCGCGCCCCGCGTGGGCGGCTCTCCGCGCGCTGCTCTCCGCGCCCTCCTGCCCGAGTTTCCCCGTGCGTGGCGCGGGCGCGGCTGGAGCCGCCAACGGCCGCGTGGGCGCGCGCCGGGCCGGGCCGGGCCGGGGGGGCCCGGGGGAGACGCGCCGGCACCGGCCGGTTCTGGGCGGCGATTGCTGCTCACCTGGGCGCCCGGCGCGGAAACCCGTCGGGTCCCGGCGCTCCCTTCCGCTTGGCTTCGGCCGCTCTGAGCGGTCGCGCCGCGGTTCCCGTTAGTCCCGTGCTTTCTTCTTCTTATTTCTTTATTTTTACTAAAGCGCTTGTGTTGGAGCTCCTAGGCTAGTTTTGCACGGCGTATGTTTCAGGTCAGATCTGTTTGCTAGGGCCTCACAACTCAGATTTGCGCCTGCTTCTGGGGGTGCCTGTTAACCGCCCGCTTGCCGGCGAGCGGCCGCGCTGTGGCAGTCGTCGCACAAGCCGGGGGCCCCCAGAGCGCCCCCGGTTTCCAGCGAGCTGCTGCGGTTCCCCCGGGGGCCACCGGCACGGCCCTGCCGAGCCGCTGCGTCCCTGCGCTGCGCCAAGGCCGCTCCGGACCGCTCCTGGGCTGGTCCCTGCTCTCTGGGCCCCGGCTCTGCGTGCGGAAAGTCGCTCCTGTAAACTAGGAGTGCTAACCCACTGTCTAAATACTAAACGTGTGGTATGGGCATGGAAGTCTTCTTATAAAAAGACGAGCTTTCTAGTATCTTGAGTCTGAAATCTTCTTCCCGTGATACCAGGTGTTACTTGATGATGTGTCACTTAGTATAAATAAGGCTTTTTATTTCCTGCCTAATTTGGAGTACTCCTATGTCTTTACAGGTATTGCAGTGTTAAAAGTGTCAATGGTAAATTCAGCTTTCAGAAGATTACAGTTCAATCCCAAAATCTAAACCAAACTTAACTTTTTTTTTAAGAAGACATATTTTAGACTTTTGTTTATATTTCTGTTTTGTACCCTGGGTCCAAAATCAGGAGATAGCTTTAAAGCCAACTTCAAAAGAAGATCAATGCATGTTTGGTAACCACTGCTTGCATAAGAAGTGGAAAGCAGGTTTATTCTAATGGTCGTGCCAGTTACTTTGACATAGTGTTCCTGTGGCAGGTGCTTCACTGGCGCAGGTGAAGCAGAGCGATCCTAGGAGCAAGGGATATCCAGCAGCCAAAAGCGGCTATGGGACGTGGAGGCCTTCCTGCTGCAGTAGGTCGTGGAGGCAGAGGTCTGCACAGGCCTTTGGCAGATCATCTCCGAGATCCATCCAAAATGCAAACCCACCTTCTCATTGCTTTGTTTGTTTGTTTCCTTGCAGAGTAAGATAACCTCCAACCTGCTGTGTGCCAAATAGGATACTAGATGATTGTATCTGCTCTTTTGGAAGTTATTTCCCTCTGTGTAGCTGACTTCACAAAATGCTCCGTTTGAGAGAAGTTCTCTTCTTGATTCCTTACCTAAAAATCCTAAGGGACTTTGGTGAAAAATACAAATGTATTAAAGACAGAAAATTATTTTTAGTGTACTCCTTCCATTTTACGTGTAGTCACAGCTCAAGGGGAGCCAAGAGTTAGAATTTGTTCTGAGTCCTTGTTCTACAAATTGGACATATCATTGTTATTGTGTTTTGAGAAAAAACATTGATATTTCTGTCAATGAAATATATTTTTAAATGTCATGTAGTAATATGCCACTCTTCCATTCAACACTTAATTGGAGCTAACCATCACTGATGATATTTGAGTTTAATAAAGGTCTTGGGATGCTTACATGGATAATAGTAATAGCCGCAATTACAGCTACTGATACAGAGACTTGAAAGGGATCACAAATCAAGCCAAACATGCTAGACAGGTGTTTCTGATTTGGAACTGAAAACAATTTATAACAATTAGGATTACATTTTTTCACAGAGTAGATCATAGCATATGTGCCTTTACAGATCTTGCATCTTCAGAAGGCTGTCTGGGGCCAGCTTCTGCCAGCCCGTGGTTGCTAGAATAGCTTAAGTCTGGTCCAGAATGACGGTTTGTATGTTTTGGGTCAAAGTAATCTGAATAATAATTAAAAAAAAAATCTTAGTTAAGGCATCATAGTGCAATTGAGTATAGAGCACTTCCAAGCATTCCAGTAGTATTCTCAAGTCCAACTCAAAACTGAAATTGCAGTTTCATTTTGAGAATAGCTACAAATACCGTCTTTTTTTAAAGCGACAAAAGAAACATTGGACAAACTCTAAATACCAAGCCTAGCTGAAGCTTTTCTTTTTCATGCTGCAGAACTTGGGTCAGTCAAATACAAGGTTTTCCCAGGGACAGAATTAAGTATAAGGTTGACTACAGAAAATTGCAATTTGAAAGGAGACAGAACTATTGAGACTTTTAATTTTTGTAGGCTAAGTCTCTGCCAAACTGTAGTTTTCCTTCTCTGATGTGTGTTGCATTATACTTTTTTTTTTTTTCCCCCCTTCGGTGACAATACATTAAACTTAAATGCTTTTGGCTGCTAAAAGAGAGTGAGGTTTTACATCTTTTTCTTTAATAAATAACCCCTTTCTCTTCTCCATGGTATGTGAAAGACTATTTCTAACGTCTTGTCAACCTTATGTATACTCACTTGATTCAGTTTTCTGCCAAAAGCTGAAGAAAGGAGAAGGTGTTACTTGTGTATTGCTCAGGGGTGTTAAAGGAAATTTAAACAAAATATTTTAGAATAATGATTCAACATCTTTATGCAGAAAGATCAAAAGTTTTATTTAACAATTCCTGAATCAATTTTTTTTTATATATATAATTTGTGGTTAAAACAAATACTTTAATCGGCTTTTGCATATTAGAAGTATGTGGGAATAAAAATGTGGAGACCCACTTTGTATGTAAGATTATGATTAAATTTTTGAAAGTAAAAGTTAAAATCAAGCAAGATTATGAGAAATAGGTTGTAGTCACATGGGCAAAGAACAAGTACTGACACAGAACCACAGTGTTTGTATAGATAGGGAGTATAATTCATGGTCAGTGCTAGTTTTTGAAACTTGATGTTCTCCAGGTATATATCCTGAATGGAATGTGCTGTGCTTTTGTGTTGAGAAACACAGGTGGCACGTAGGATGTATCTTCCTTTTTCTCTGTATGTGAAAATGTGAATGAATTGTAAAAGTAGCCTCTAGAAGGTTATGCATAGATTATACGTGAGGAGATGCCAAAAGAAAGAAAGTGTTTCTGATTTAATGACAAGGGGTAAACTGCCCAGCCTCTGTCTAAGGAAGAGGCTTAGCAGTCGTTAGATGGCAGAGCTCTCTGCAGCACTCATTGCACTGTGCATCCTTGTACTTACCATGGCTCTTACAGTGAGACATTTCCTCACACTGCCTCCATCCATCAATGTATTTCATTACTGTTAATCAAATATTTAATAAGAGGAATCCACAACTTGAGACAAGTAAAAAGTCTCAGTTTTGCAGAGACCAAAAGACAGAAATGATAATTTAGATGGCTTCTGTGTGGTAACAAGCTTCTTATGTTTTATGCAACAGATGTCACTAGGAAAACGTCTGTTTAAGATACCACGATTCTGCAACAGCCAAACAATGTGTTAACCAGATAAAAGTGGAACAGTTTGAAGTACAGCCACTCTTGTAGTAAAACTCAGTGCAATACTCTGTAGAAGGGAGGATGATTCTTACTTTGAACAAAACTGACTTCAGTTGCTCACATTTGTTATCTTATATTTCTTTCATCCTTTCACACTGATGCTTTAACACTCCTGTATTCACTAGTACCGGGACAGATGGGTGTCCCAGCAGTCTGGCCTGCGGCGATGAGGGGAGCAAGGGATGCTGGGTATCAAGTCCTCATCATGTCTCTTGGCTTCTTCACTGGTGATGATGCTGCGTGATCTCTGCTGCATTTGTGCGCTCTTTTGACAGGGAAGGCCCAGGGTGAGGTTGAGTCCTATTGCGTGTTTGTTGCTCCGCGTCTGTGGTGTGGTCTCAGTGCAGACAGCACTCCACCCGGTGCTGGGCAGGTTCTTTCTGTTATCAAACTTCTTTCTTGGATTTCATGGTTGTTCTTGGTCTTGTGATTTGCAGCACATTTGCCAGTCTCTTTAATCCTGCTCTGCTGTTTCTGCTTGTGCTTGTGCGTGTTCATGCTCCTGGTGTATACCAGTGAAATATTTACTTCATAATGCCTACAAAGGAAGGGTAGGGGAGTGGAAGGGAATGCCACATCTGAAGAGGTGGGTTGAATAAAAACGTTAGGGTTCCTAAAATGTGGTTTGCAGGTTGTGGGGTGTGTGTTTGTTTGGTTTTTGGTTTTTGTTGATCATCTTTTTGTCTTGGTCCCTAGTGTGTAGAGTTATTTAAGACAAAACTTAAAATGTTTGCTTCTGACACTCCTATTGGATATTGAAAGTGGCTTATTCATTCTCAGGATCTTATGTGTTAGTGTACTGCTCAGATCTCTCATGATTATGAACAAGAAGGTTTCTTAAAAGCGGAAATGTGTATATTGCATTTCAGATTCATAAAACTTTGCTTCTTTAGATGCAGTACTAAATTAACCTTGGAGGACTACTGTAAAACTATAGAAGATAATTTTTTTTATTTTGTTTTTTATCCTTTCCTGTCCCCCAGTGTAGGAGTGTTGTTGTTTTGGGTTTTTGTTTTTTTTTTTTCATTCCATGTGCATTTCATTTCTATTATAGGCCTGTAAATCATGTCTTTTGATCCTTATGATACCAGTCATGTTTCATCTTAAAAATCATGATCCATAGCCCACCCTTTCCAGCTTGTTTAAAAAAGCATCCTTCTAATTTCCGTCCTAAAATTATTTATGCTCTTCGTCTACTCATTTGCTCTTGTTTAATATCATCCTGTAGCTTAATTCTTTTTTTTTTTTTTCCTGTGATTGCTCTCAATAAATAAACCATGGTATGTACCAGTCACATTTACTCTTAGACTTTATATTGCTAGGCTAAACAAGCCTGGCTGTCTTAGCCTTGTTATATATTGAGAAAACTGAGAGCCTTTTGTAAGCTTGGTAGCCTTTTTTCTATTTCTTTCTTGTACACAGTGACTGGGGCTATACTTGATGTTATAGATGAATACAATGGCAATAGCATTACCAGACCCTTCATGAAGAGAGGTTGGAAATTACTAAACACACCTTACCATTGTTTTTTTTTTTCTTTTTTTTCTTTTTTTTTTTATTATTATGGCTCCATCATGCCATAACTATGATCATGGGATCACCAGATATGTCTGTTCTGCTGTTAAACTGGCAGCTAAGAACAGAAAATTCCTAGGTGTTTGACATCAATGTACCTATTTTTTAGTTTTTGTTGTTTTGATCCTCAAAATTACACACACGATATTCTGATCTTTCTGTGAATAGGTGATACCTACTCAGCTGTCCTTCAGCAGATCTTACATGTGCATTCTAGTATTCTGTGCCAGTTTCCTCTATAAAAATACTAAGGATCTATTTTTGAGTCTGTCTGTTAATGAAACTACCTCAAAAACTTCATTCATGATTGAATACTACCTGCAGTTGTCTTTGCTTTAACCAGTTTCATGCTGATTTTTGTACATCTTCTAATCCAGTTTCTTCTAGCTTAACTGATGATGTTCCATGGTGTAATATGTTAAAATATGTATTACCCCCAGACTGACTCACCTGCATTTTATTTTGTCTGGAGTAGGGGAGGGAAGAATCTTCTATTCCATCAAAGAGAGAGGTCATAATCTGCCAAGACAACCTGAGTAAATTCATGTTTCATCTCTTTTGCTACCCCGTTTTTCACTTACTTCAGAATCTGTTCCATTTTTCCTTCACTTTAAATCTGTTTTATTAAAAATGCCTTCAGTAAAACTAAAATGCACTCATGTGCAAGTGCATAGATATTAAATAGAAGTAGCTCTAAGGTACACTTCTAAATTTCAGAATGACTGTTAGTCTTGTGAACTTACAAAGGTTGTCTGATACTTCTCACAATAAGAATCTGAGGTCAGTTGCTTATAACTTTGTTAAATTTTAGGTATTGATGGTGAACTCTTCCATGTTAGGATTGAGGTATTGCTTTGCTGTGAAGAGAGTAGGCATGAGGGCTTTGACTAGAGGAGAAGCTGAGGAAAAAAGTAGTTGAGCTGAGGGGAAAAAAGAGGCCAGAGCTCAGCTGAGATGAAGGTAAGCCCACTGAAGTGATAAGACAGTGTGCAGAGCAATAAAACATCTGTAGATACTGTTGGGACGCAAGCCAGTGGGGATGTATGACCAGGAAGGGAGAAATGCTGTGAAGTCTGGGGACGGGCTGACAGGGAGAAAGATCAGGTGAGGAACTGGAATAGGAGGGTGAACTGGAATAGGAGAAGGATTTATATGGCCTATTGACCAAGCAATTAAAATGAAGGACTGGAGAGTGAAGATGAGGCTAACATGAGGTTAGTTAGAGGAGGGAATGTGAGTCAATAAGGACAGAGTGGGATGGGTCATGCGTCTACCCTGCACTGCAAGAAATGTGTCCTTTCATACCCTTTGTTACCAGGTATTTAAAAGTCCCACCTTTTGCACCTGCAGGTTATATCAGTAATTATTTGGTGCAATTGGATGCTCTGCTTTGAGGTGCATTGGTATATGCATTCAGAATCCACCATCATTGATATGCAATTACATTACCTTCTTTGTCTGTATCTCTCCAGGAAGCCACAGTATTTTCTTTTAGAAGCAGATACCCTTCTGTGATCTATGATTTCTCCACCTCCCCACCCTGCTTGAATCAACTGTACATGAACTACACCTTTATATCTTTTCAGATATTGAACTCCGTATTAGCCCAGTGTTTTATCCCCGTCACCAGTGCTTATTGCTGTGGGACTGTTTTTGATTCTGGAGTGCCAGTGATTATTTTGTTCCTTAAACTAACTTGATTAATAGAGGTCCTTTTCTCCTTGAAATAGTTTCTGGGTTACAGTCAGGGAATATTCTTAAAGCTGGATATTTCCAAGAGTGGAGGTAGGAACTTTATCATTTTTCAAATCAGACTTGTGTGGTTACAACAATCCCTTTAAAAAAAAAAAAAAATTAGAGTCTGTTTTAAATCGGCAGTACTCTGTTCCAGGCTTCTGTGTAAAACTCCTTGGTTTCCTGTGGATTATTTAAATTCGGATTTGTTGAATTCAGTTGGTTAAATCCTTTCACATACATGTTGTACCCTGAACTCAAGTTAAGGAGCTGGATTGCATGGTACTAAGAATCCCAATCGCATTATGGAAGAGATTAGGATTTCTGATCTTCTAATGTTTGTGGATTTTAATGCATCTTTCCCATCCTGCTTTTAAACAAAATAGCTTTTGTTTTTTGCCTGCTTACTGATGTTTGTGATGGAACAGTGTTAATGTATTTTGATCACAAAATTAGTGTTTTTTTTTAAGTATGTTAATATAGACTAGTCCTTTCAGAAGACCTTTCTGTGATGCCTAATTTTAGAGAACCTATCTAAAACATACCCTAGCTTTTATTACTTGTGACAGTTGATGAGAATGTTGGAGTCATATATTTCTTTCAGCAAAAATAGGCTTGCAAATCCAGTCTTTCTGATATTCTCGCCTTATAGAGGGATGGCTTTTTCTCCCTGTGAGAGTGAAGAATCACAGAATGGTTGATGTTGGAGATTGCCTAGTCCAACCCCCTACTTAAGGCAGGGTCACCCTGAGCAGGTTGCTCAGGGCTGTGCCCAGTTGAGTTTTGAGTATCTCTTAGGATGGAGGCTCAGTGCATCCTCTGGATAACCTGTTCCAATGATTGACCACCATCATAGTAAACAATCTTTTTCTTGCATTTAAATAAGACTTTCTGCATTTCAGTGTGTGCCCATTGCCTCTTGTCCTTTCACTAGACACTGCTAAGAAGAGTCTGGCTCTTCTTTATTCTCTCACCCCCATGAGATAGTTATACACATTGATAAGATCCCCCTGAGCCTGTTCTTCTCCAGGCTGAACAGTCCCAGCTCTCTCGGCCTTTCCCCATATGAGAGATGCTCCAGTCCCTTCACCATCTTTGTGGCCCTTTGCAGGACTTGGTCCAGTATATCCATGTCTCTCTTGAACTGGGGAGCCCAGAACTGGACCCTGCACTCAGGATGTATTTTGCCAGTGCTGAGTAGATAGGAAGGATCACCTTCCTCGACCTGCTGGCAATGCTCTTCCTCACGCAGCCCAGGAGGTTGTTCACCTTCTTTGCCGCAAGGGCGCGTTGCTGGCTCATGTTCAACTTGTCCCCCAGAACCCCTGGGGCCTTTTCTGCAAAGCTGCTCTCCGGCAGGTCAGCCCCTAGCCTGCACTGGTGCATGGGGTTGTGCCTCCCCAGGTGCAGGGCTTGGCATTTGAGCTTCGTGAGATTCCTGTCGGCCCATATCTCCAACCTGTCGAGGTCCCTCTGAGTGGCAGCACAACCATCCAGTCTGCTGCCTGCTCCTGCCAGTTTTGTGGCACTTGCAAACTTGCTGAGGGTGCACTTGGTTCTGTCGTCCAGGTTGTTAATGAAGACCTGGCCCCAGTACTCATCCCTGGGATCACCACTAGTGGCTGGCCTCCAGCTGGACTTTGTGCCACTCACCATAGCCCTTGGAGCCTGGAAATTCAGCCAGGCCACATCACCATCCATTTATGTAGTCTGTACTTTGTCAGTTTGTTTGTGAGGATGTCGTGAGACACTGTGTGAAATATGCATAGTTAGGTGATTTAGTCTACTTTTAATAAAGTTTCTCTGAAGCATTATTTATATGGTTATTCTGGAAGTTCATGGAAAAGGAGCATGCTTATCCAGGGGTTTTGAATGCATCTATTGCTGCACAGTAAAGGTCCAGCTCTAGCAATGCTTGATGTTTTTTTGCTGAAAATAACTCTGCAGGCCTAAAAACATGTTCCTTTAGGATGTGATCTCAAATTCTAAAGCGGGTTTAAATTGTTAGTTAATAAGGCCCAGTGATTTATGCAAAAATGCCTTCTATTTCCCATAAGAAATTGCCCATATAATTTACTCAGGAAGGGCAATTATCTTTCGTATTATCCATAACTCACAAGCTGTGGTGGTAGTGGCAGTGAGTTATTATGGTCTTTCCTTTGTGGAATGGACCTTAATAACTCTATCACGCCAAAGATGTTTTAAAGTTATGGATTGTACAAAAGAAAGATAATAACTCTTCTTGATGAGAATAATCTATATTTCTGTCTGTAAGCGCTCAGTAGTTCACAGCAGTGGGCACAAAGCAATCTCTTGTTTTGCTGTGAAATGGGGGGAAAATATCTGAACAGCACTTCTTTGGAATATAAACTTCATGCTTGCCTATGCTTACGTTTTTTAAGTTGCTTCATTTCTGGGATTGGTTTATTTATTTATTTTTTAAGTGTTTTATAGTTTAACATAATTCCAGGAGACAAAAGAATGGTTTGAGATTGTTCTTCTCTCTCTGCCTGTTTGAAAATGAATAATCATAATACTCTTACCTTAACAGATTTGCAAAACTAACTCTTAAATGAACTGGATCAGTACTTATATCCCACCTAATATGGCAATGCCTCTTTTTATTGTTGCTGTGGTTTTTTTTTTTTTTTTTTAAATGGGCAGATTTATGTGAATTTTGTTTACTTAAATTATTAACATTTTCAAGTAAGATGTGCTTATGTATTTTAATAATTGTAGCAAAATTATTTGAGCTGCTTGTGAAATAATGTAAATAACTGGGGTCCCAAGCATATAGATAGACAAATGCACTGAATTTCTAATCATATTTTTGAGGTAAGAATATGGATCTTAATGAAGGTGCAAAAGAAAAAAAAAAAGTAATTATTTTGGGGAATAGTTTTCTCATTTGTTTTTGCTTCTTTTTTGATTTTAAAATGTAAGCAGGAGTTCATGAGTGCAATATGCATAAATAGTATACATAGTTGATAGTGATTATACATGTGCAAGGTATAACACTTACATAATCTTTAAATGAGTGTGCAAGCTGATGTAATTCTAGCAGCTCACAGTTGCTGGTAGAATACTTGAGGATTATTGTACACGAGCGTCTAGAAGACCTGCCTTTCCTGTTTCTGTCCATGGTCTGACTTTATCTGGACCAGACACCTCATGGTTTGCTGGTGACTTCAATTTGAAATGGTTGGGCCAGAGTTTAAAGAGGAAAGAGAGTGTATGCCATTTTACAGAACAGGCTGGGGTTTTTATATACGTACATACATACATATGAAAAGGGTTCATTCAGGCTGATAGTCGTATCACTTTTGAAAGCAGAAATGCACGCTATGAGCATTTATCCATAGGTATTGTATGATGACAATGCCAATGCAGTTGCGACTCTGTCTAACCTGAAACAAAAGCAGTGATGACTAGATGCCGTGAAGTTGAGCATGTTGTACTGAAACTTTCTCACCTTTCTTTGTGGGGTGGAAAAAAAAAGATCATGCAGAAAGACATTGTATTAGTCTGCCTCAGTTTTGGTCCCTATTCTGCTCTTAGCCTGAGAAGTTTGATACCAACTTTTTTTTTTTTAAATACCCCATGGGATCTAGAATGACTGTTGCTTCTTTCTCACTGCTTTTCTCTAAAGTGATCTATTTCAACTTCAGAATAAATTGAATTAAACAAAGTGAATAGCTACCAGATCTTCTCTTTGGTTTTGCCCATGCCTTTTTATCATGGGATTACCAATATATTTAAATATTCAGAGTTGCTTTTTGAGACCCATTACTATTTTTATGTGGTCTTCAAAATACAGTTTTTGATTTGCAGGATAGACTTCAAACAGTAGTCTCAGTGTCACTTGATACAGCCTCAGGAAAAAATGCAAAGTATAAGGCTAATTGAAAAAGATAATGTAGTGTCATGTTAACTATATTATTATATCAAGCCATGTACTCTTGCTTCACTAATGATATGTTTCAGTGCAAAGGTGGGGGAATTGTGGTGAATTTGGTGATGATAAATTCAGTCCTTTCACCTGCCATAGTTTGCTTTTGAATCTAATCATAATGGAAACAGAATTGCATATTTATTACTCAGTCATGTTTTTATGGGTATGATCTGAACTAGCAACATATTAAGGAACTGGGAATGGTTTTTGGCCACGTGAGAAACTCAGATCAGTTTGTTAGATATACTTCTACCATTGTGATAACCTTGTCAGTCTTGTTCGTGCATTGTAGTAATGAGTCTTGGTGAGGTGTTGGCTTTTGCCATCCTGTGACCTTGTGGTAAAGCGATTCCATTGTTATCTAATGCAGCGAGGAGGTTGTCTCTCCATTTGATTACTTGCTATTATTTCTTCTGGTTCAGAAATGAATTGCAAGTATGATTTTTTTGACATGTCATCCCTTTAATGAAAAAAATAAAGGATTAGAAGCAATCTATTTTGGAAAAACTGTTTTGAAGTGATGTCTGTGCTTAACGTCAGACCACTGCTTGGTCATGGAAGAGGATCTTTGGTTTGTGAAAACGTCCTTGGTTCTTTGGTCATCCCAAAGCTATGGCTCTAGTTTGTACTGAGGTTTATCTTTATCCTGTTCTGACTGTTTGGGAGTGAATAATTAGCTCCTACATCAGTTTGCGTACTTTTTAGATAATAAAGTACTAGAAAACTTGCTGGTATTCATTGTGGATTCATTATGGGACTGTTTTATTCTTATTGTATTGTGTATCACAGCTTAGAGCTTCAGGAGGATACTTAAAAATTACCTTTTATTTGTTTCTTTTCCTTTAGGGTTTAAATAAGTATTTCTATGTAACAAACTTTCACTTTACTAAAAATATTCGCATACTTAAAAAAAAAAAGATTTTTATAGTGTTGTTGATATAAACTTGTTAGCTATGAAACACTTGCTGAGGTGACCCCATAACTCTAACTGCATTACAGTGCACTGTAGGTAGAAGATTTAGTGGCATATTTTTAAGAGGTATATAATTATGATTGCATGAACTTTTTTAAAGCTAATGTGGGATTTAAATGTTTATGAAGACTTTTAAACAAGTATGACCCATGAGAACTGTATCATTCAATCTGTGTTATACAAACTGTATTTGAATATAGTAGTTAAACTAAATATTCTTGTGGAATATGGATGGTTTTTGTTTGCTGTTTTTTTTCTAATTTCAGAGTAGTTGCCATTAGGGGTTTTTTTTTTTCTTTTTTTGCTAAGTTTCATTTATGTTCAAAATGGCCCAGCTCTAGATCCAGAAACTGTAACTAGGAAACCGATGTAACAAACATAATACATCTCGATCTTTGTAGGGAAAAGATGACAACTTTCATTACAAGTATTTATTACTATCTCTCATGTGTAAATAGTGTAAAATTAAGATAGGAAAAATTACTTTGCTAATGTAAAATGGTGACACTGGTGTTGTATCTCAAAGGTAATGTGAAATAAAGCTTCAGCATAGCATAGCAACATTAAGCAAGTGCTCCAAAATCTGCACTGGTGCTCAGACATCTTAGAAAATCTATACCAGGGTTTTTAGAGTTGCCACCATGTGCTCCTCACTTAGAGCTAAAAGTACTTTTTGTATGTGGAAGGTCCCTGTGGGTGAAGTAGCTGCCTTCTATTGTATTTGGTGTTGGAGCCTAGTAAAATGAAACCAAAATACCTTAGCTTGGGCAGCTATATTCCATTAATTTTATTAGTGTCAGTAGATCTGCCTGCTATCCCCCAGCTCCTAGTGCTCCGTAGCCTGGCAGTTCTGTAAGGCAGTGCCTTTGCTTTTTAGGATCCTGTATGACAGTAAGGACCAAAAGACTGAGGTGGTCCCAGAAAGCTTTTAAAATGAGTTCATATTAGAAAACAAGCTTTAACGAAGTATTAGCATGATTAAGTAAAAAAGCTTCAGAAACTGCAAACTGCAGATTTTCTTATAAATACAAAAGCACTGTCTAATAAAGTGCTCAAGATGACCTATGTAAAATACTGCACATATAGTACTTTCCTAATGTCAAGCTAAAGGGTCTTCTGAAAATAACTTGCAAACAAAAGGAATTAATGGTTTACTTAACCCAAACCTAACTCTTTATTTGCATAAGTGCAGTTTCCTGTCATCTTCAGGCAATTTGCAGGGTTTTTTTACTTATAAATAATATTCTTGAAATATTTAGTTACTGTATTTGACCTCTTTTACTCCAGATTCTGTTTTGACTGCCCATTTAGCAGGTATGTTTGTACTTATGTATGTATTCATGTTTGTACTGTATTTATGTTTGTATTGAAAATGGCTTCAAAATGGGCTATAAAGAATTATCTAATTATACTTCTTTTAGAATTTCTATTCACTGTGGAATATAATACAAGTTTCTCACAGTTCACATTTCTTGGGATGTTAGCAGCTTCAGCTGTAAGATACTCTCTGTAGTTACTCAGGTATATTGGTAAACTTGGACAAATGTCCAGCTTTAAAGCACTTTTGTTCTTAAAGTTGTTGATGCTGTCAAGATCTTTTTGGCAAGAACTTAATGAACCCTGTGGCTGCGGGCAAAGTTGCCTGTTGTTTCCTGTCTCTGTTGCTCCTGATCCTCATCTTGCTCTGTAGCTCTTAGCCAGGCTGTCCTTTCCTATATCTTGTCCTGTCTTCTCTGTTTAACCAGTCCTGATTTCTCGTTTCTTCAACTATTGATGTGGCCCTACCACCACCACCTCTATCTAGTCTGACAGTTGTCCCCTCTGATTTGAAGTTTGAGCATCTCTCCTGTGTTACTCTGGCAAAGAAGTTACTGAAAATTACAGGAAAGAAGATTTTCCTGCTTTCAATTCAGATACCTGGCTCTGGAACCTGATCTTGTCTCTTCAGAGCCTTTTATCTCAATCAAATGTGAGTATTTCCTGGTGGGAAGACAGAAGTGCTAGAGTGACAACACTGTCTCAGTCCTCAAGTATGAGAATGTTAGAGCTGTTACAGTTGATGCCACTGCTTCTCCTGTCCCTTTCAAAAAAATTGCTTATCAGTAAAGAATATTGCCAGAGGATGACGACATTACTTTACTGCTTTGCTGAGAAATTTTTCTTTTAGTTTTTTCTTTCTTTCTTGAGATTTTTAAAAATAACTCCCAACCTGATAGTTATTTTCAAAATATTAATTCAAAACAGTTGCTTACTTAAAATTGGCTTTTGAAGTTGGGCTGCTTTTCTGTAGCTTTGTTGTTGTTGTTTTCTACTCTGTTTATAATTCATGAGTTTTGTGTGCTCTTTTACACTTGATTTACTTTTATGATGTGGTATTTTCATTTAATTCCAAGCATTTTTTCATTAAGCAACTGAATTAGGGAAATAAACACTGAAGTATTGCCTTACTGAAACTTGGAAGCCTTTTGAAAACTGTGTACTCTTTATTTAGACTGACTTGAACTTTCAAATTTCTGTTCTTATTAGATACTTTGGGGAGCAAGTTTTTCCAAAGAATGGAATATGTTTTCCAGTGATATGCAAGATTTATTTTCTCGGTCAGTGCTGAGAAGCTGTATGTACAACAAGGCTCTGTCTCTATAGTTACTGTGTTGTTTTTTTTCTTTTTTTCTTTTTCTTTTTTCCCCTGTAAGCATTAAGGTCCTTTCTTGGAGGATCTTCTAATTATGAAGATGTCCCTCCATGTCTTATTTCATCTTCTATCCCTGTCAAGATATCTTGACTCAAATGCCAACAGGTTTGTTGGGGAAAAGTTATTGAATTAGTGTATATATAGTAATTGAATATATATGGTTTCTTTTCGATTAATTTTTTCAAATATTATATATTCAGTTGTTACCAAGTACCTACTGAATCATTGCCCTTGAAACTGGTCTTTGAGGTAAGATCTTTGTCATTAAGCAATACAGTCTTTGGGATATGAGTTTTGTTAGAGGTTGATTATTTGTTTATTTTTTCATGAATAAATAGTAGTTCTCAAGGGCAGGAATTTATCACCTTCTGCCCTTGATATACATTGCAAGTTGAAATTTCACTTTGAGATGCATTGGCATAGTCACTTCCTCTAAAGCTGACCTACTGTGTTTTACTGCTGCATCACCACTTCAGTGAAATCAAAGTCTGTGAACAATTCTGTCCATCATTTACCGCGAACATGGCTTGTTTCTTTTAAAATCTTGATGGACTATCACTTAAACTTCAATATATGGTATTAAAAATAATTTGGATAATCCATGTTGTTTACATTTGCTGTGTGTATTGGTTTTAGGACAAAATAGTTCAGTGTTTCCTGATTGTGTTAGCACACACGCATCCTGTATTTGAAAATACCTGCTGAAAGATAAAGTGGCCATTAGTTTTCTTTAATATGATGTCGTCGTTGTTCCCCCCATTTTCTAATATAGAAAGAGGCCAAAGATTGGTTCAAGTAGGACTCTAGGGTTAATTATTTGCCTGTTTTTGTGGACATCAGGCATTTTATGCAATCATTGAACAGGCTTTATTTATTTTGGCGGCAGCTGCCGCCGTTACCAGTATCAGCTCCTGCTCTGGGTTAGCATGCTTATTTCTAATGTGTGAGGGAGTACGGCTGCAGTCAGCTGTCTGCCTTGCAGCAGACTCTTTTGCCTGTCAATCCGGTGTTGATCTGACAATGGAAGAATATGCTTTTAAAGAAAATGTGATAGTTAGGCCAAGGCACATGTCCTAGGCAGGTGGATAGGCAGTTATTTCAATGCCTGCAGCTCTTGTCAGCTGCATTTTTACACAGATAACTGAGTTGCTCCTTGCCTACTCTTCAGTTTCAAATATAAACTCTGTATGTACTCAAAGAATGTCCTCTGAGCCCAATTAAAACAAATACTGTTACACTCTGGATTTATATCTTTGACATAACATAGCTTCCAAAAAAGGGCAATAATACAGATTCTGTAAAAGAGCAAACTAGATCTTGTCTTAAAACAATTCTAGCATCTTGCATATCTGGATCCTCTGAGGCTGTTGCCCTTGCTGTACAACAAGCTGTCAGGATTTTTTTTCATGCTCTTAAATTTTAAGGTGTCTGTAGCAAATCCTAACTGTTCTAACCTTCACTGAACTCTACCCTAAGTCATTCCCTCCTTTCAGAGGAGGACTAGAGGGAAGTAGATTGTTTCAGTTTAATCAAACAATATCAGACAGAGTTAGGCCTGGGGTATCCAACTTTGACTAAGACATTTTTGACTCATTTACAAGCCACAGCAGTACTTTCAGTAGTGAAGCCTGTCATGTACCTGTATTGAGAAAAATAACTTTTTTGCTAGGTAGTAAAATGAAACTTTTAACAGCTATGTAAAATAAAAAGCAGTTGTGCTGCACTGCAGATGTGAAGAATATGATGCACCTAGTAGGTGCATGCTGTGCTGCTGCTTTCACATGTTTTTCATTTGTATCAAACTATATATGTCAGTTTGTCCTGGGTGAGTTTTTCTGATCATGTTAAACTGTCCTTTCCTTGATCCCTTTGGTCTTGCTAAATAAAATCTTAATGCATATCTATCTGTAATAATTTTGAAGTTCATTTTCTAGGCCAATTGCAGCATCTGCATAGGCAGTACTCATGTTTTTGGGGCTCCCTTGAGCACTGTGTTGACGTGGCAGCATCAGATCAGCATAAATGCTGAAACGTTCCTGTGATGAGGTATTTGGGTGTTGGTGTGGCATGTGCCGCTTGAAGAAATGCCTCAAGCATTGTCCTCCTTTCCCTGAGCAGGAGATAACGACGGCCTGCACAGTAAGTTCTGTCTTTGCTCCAGTGTCAGGGGAGGTGTTCAGCAGCGGCTGTACAGCACTGCCTGACGGGGCTGCTCTTCTGCTCTAAAACAACACCAAAATACGATTTATTAGACTACATCTGCTAGCTTATGTTGTATGTCTGGCTCGTTGTGTGTGTTCCCCCCCCCCCCCCCCCCCGAAACAGTCTGTGATTCCTGATAATCTTTAGGAGCTGTAGCATTATATCCTCTGTTTGTCCTTTTGAGAACTCTTTGCTGTTTCTTGGTGAAACTTGTATTGATTGCTACAGGAGGCTTTCTGTTTTTATTTAAACCAGTATTAAGGACAAGAGTTGCATATGCTACTAGTAGACAGGGATTTACGATTATAACAGATAACAGAGAGGATCTCTTAATAGTCTTGCATGCAGATAAGCAAAAGGGTGCTTTGCTTGATGACCTGTTTCACTCCTGCTTCTTAATTTTCCATATGCTCTGTCTTTTCAATTTACTTTTAAGAAAATCTTTTTACTAATTTTCTTAACTCTTCCGCATGTTGCCAAAAAGCTCCAGTTAAGCAACAAATCTCATCAGAAGCAATCTTCTAAATGTTCTGTACTCTGACACAGAATTATAATTTCATGTTCTTTGTGTCTACCTAGATTCTTATGCATATGGCAAAGTAAACTACAGTAAAACATGACACAGTGACAAATGGGTCTTCTTTGATTTTTATATCTGTTTTTTTCTGTTAACTAGCCTTTTGAGGGGTAAATGTTGTAGGTATTGTTCTTGTGTCTGTTTTGTGGAGATCTCTGCTGTACCTTTGTGCTCTCATGTCATTATTTGTGGTTATGTACAAATCCCGTATTTGAATTGACTAATTCAAGCATGCCTGTCCTCTTTTAATAAATTTGGTCACTGTGAGTCATCGTTAAACAAAAATAAGCCTTTCAACACAGTCTGTGTTTGCTCACCTGTAGGGCCAGAATGGAAAAGCAAATGGCTGTGTAAGGTGCTCATTTCACCAAGAAGTGTGCCTCAGTTGGGCTACCAGAGCAGAGGCAGTGCTGCTCGCTTTGCTGAGCTTGCCCACGAGGTCTTCTGGAAACGTTCTCTCACCTTCCCACCCTAATTAAACAATAAATGTTCCTTAATCAGAATTTACCTTTCATTTTTCTGTGTTTAAAAAAAAAAAAAAAAAGTAGGAAATAGTGCAAAATACAGACATAACATGCTCCATGTTTAAAATATCCAGTGGAGAGATTTGCCAGTGGTAAAGTGCTATGAAACAACAAATCTCTTCAGCATAAATATAGGTATTCTAATCCCTTTTAACATCTCTCTCTCTCTGTCTTCTCTTGGTTACAGAAAATAAATTGTAATTGCCATGTGAAATTCTTACTTTTCTCTTCAGTTCGATGTTCCTTATCTGGAAAAATAACCCTCAGAGTTTGGGACAGTGGCTCTCTTATTAGTGTTTGATCGTGATAGTGTTTGCAGCCAGGAACATCTATAGCAAGCAGGTAACTCGTGTGCCACAAGCAGGCTGAAGGCTCTGAATGCTTTCCATCCTAAATTCATTTTGCTCTGATGAAAGCTAGAGTCACCTGTAAGTGTGGTTGCCTGGTTCTAGAGAGAAACTTTCAATTTCTGACTTGCAGAAACAATGTATGGTGTTGTTACAGACCTTTTTGAGATCTCGAAGCAGTGTAAGATCCAGCATGCTCCTTGAAATGGAAGTGGTGTTAAAATATTGGGGGACAGTGGAGTGGAATGAGGAATCTACAAGAATAGATGCTTGGTTTTCTCTAGCATCCTGCTGATGCTTGGTGCACCTACGTCAGCTCTCATGCCAGTAAAGCAGCAAAGACGGACTGGCATTCAATGACTGAGGGGTAACCCTATTTTAGGGCAAAGCAGGAAATCTTGCTGTGAATATTTGATGAAAAGCTGTGTTGTCACTGCCAGTGGCAGGGCTGTGGACGCTATCTAATAGTTAAGTGTGCATATATATAAAATCAAACCTGGGGGTTTAGAGGAGAATAACATGCATTTTTTAATGTCTCTGGGGGGAGCAGTTGGACAGAGCAACACTAGGATTTTTAGATAATGGAAAATTGGGATTTACTTTGGAATTTTTGTCTGAAATGCAGAAATGCAAAATGAAATGAAGTTTGAACTGTAGTACTCTTGGTATATGCATTGCTTTTTAATCTCAGACAATGTAATGTGAACTGCTTCACCTTTCCAAATGTAACTAGATAGTACTGTGTGCATTGGCATTCCTTTTAAAGAAATAATTTAGAAAATATGAGAAGTAATCTCTTCTACTGCTTGTATGCTTCAAGGATCAAGGATATTTACAAGCAGTAAAATACATGTGGGTGTTGTAGTACTGTATTTACATGGCAACTTTAATCTTCAGAGCTATGCTTGAACTGTGTTACTGAGCATCTCTTGCATTTTTTCAAGTATTCATATATTAATTCAAGTGTCTGGGTGCACCCTGTTTGTAAATACGTTACACCATAACTGTTTTAGAAACAGTAGTACAGTTTTGTGTCTTTCTGATTTTTCATTTTTTGTAACTAATCTCTGGGTATTGCATAAAGCAAATGTGTTTAGGCAGGAGTCTTTCTAAGCAGAATTATAATTAAAAATGCATAGATTTAGAAAAATACATTATATTTCAAGTGTTTCAGCAAAAAAAGGATTGGGTAGCTACAGACAGAGCCTGTTGAAAACAGAGTTGTGCTCTCTGGATGTGGTCTGCAAAAAAAAATAAAAAGCTGTGTCAGCATTCTGCTATTATGATACTTCAGTGAACGCCTTCTAGGACTACCCAGTTCATAATGTTCTTGAAGTGGCCTGGTGCCAAATAAGAACCAGATTTGCTTAGGTTTGGTAGTAGAACCAGATGCTTGCCCTGAAGCTTGCTGATTGTGTTATTTACATATATCCGTGTACCATGCTATGGGCAAGCTTAGGAATCTCCCCAATAGAGCAGGGAGTTGCTGCTTGAGGGTTCTTCCCTTCCTTTTTGCCACAAGTGGTGGTGGTGGTAAGAATCCCAGCACTTTTTTGGAAACCTGTTATTGCTATGGAGACCTAGAGAAACCCTTCAGTAGAAGATAAGCCTGTATAAAATAAAGCATAATGATCTGCTAGTTCAAACTATTTTCTAATTGAATTTTCTATCAATAATCCCTTATATACCATCATGCTAATAGTATTTTTTTCACATAATACAAATTTATTGCTTCCTGTTTAAACAAATAACTATGTAATTCTTGTCAGTGGTATTTTAATTATTGCACAGTGTTAACATGGTGAATGTTTCCACTTTATAAGCTGGTAGATTCTACAGATTTTCGTGCACCAGTGCATGAAGTGGCTTAGGCTCAGATTTCGGTATGGATGAGGGTAAGAGTTGTTGAAAATACCTGGATAAACAGTGGTAAATTTTGTGCCCATCCTCCACCTCTTTTATAGAAATTTGGAATGGGAAAGAGGTGTGTGAAGTAAATGGGAGCAAATAACTTGAAATGACTTTAATATGAACAGAACTTCAGAATATGCTGTCATTGCTTAAACTACTGCTGTTTCTTTTCATTCTTTATATTGCCACAGAATGAGATTTTTTGGAGGGGGAGGAGAGAATCAAGGAGAAGTAATCTTAGAAGTATGAATAAGAGCATATGAGGAGACCATTATATGTGTCTGCAAAAACAAAACCAAGTTCGTTCTTATATACACTAACCATAACTTTTCAATACTTGACTCTTTGACCTTAAAAATCTATGTGCTGCTGTTTTCTGTCTTAATTTGCAAGTGCTGTTTTAGCATATGCTGATATCTTGACCCTGTGCCTGTTGTCATAGTCTAAAATCTAAAATAATGTGACTGCTTAGTGTGTGGTGTGTTTTTGTTGTTTGTTTGTTTTTGAATCTTGGAACCCATATCTTATTCAGCTCAAATCAAGCCTCTAAGAAGCGTGTAAAGCTTCCATTAGGCTTATAACTTGACCTAAATTGAGTGGATTTTTGTCCAGATTTCACATTGTATAAGCATCGTATAAGCAGGTGCTGTTGCCTGACAGTACGAACTTCCTATAGCAAATGAAGCTTCTGTGCAAAGAATGAACAAGCTAGCCTTTCCTCTTATTTTTCTTTTAAAGCAATCGAGTGAGCTTGAGATGGAAGAGGAAGTTGTGGAACTTGCCCAAAGAAATACTTTCTTTTGAGGTACAACTTGAAGAAACTGAGACAGTCATTTGACTGCTAAATCAAGACCTCTGAAGTGATGGATAGGAGTATTAGAGAGGTCTGATGCTGTTTGTTCTGGACTGTTATATTCCTTCTCTTCCCAAGACTGAAAGATGATGGTGGGAAAGGTGTTTTGGATAAATGCCCCTTTAAAAGCTATATGTGTCATGTAGCAACTTAAGATTGTAAAGGTTTTCTTTTTCTTTCTTTCTTTTGTAACTATATTTTCAACTTTGTAGTCAAAAGATTAATGCTTCACTTCTGCTAGAATAACTTTTTATGTTTGGCTTCAGGCTGGTCTGGGTAGGGGGTTGTTGTTGTTGTTGTGGTTTGTTGTTTTTAATTCACTTGAAAAGGAATTGGCAATGGCATACACCTTTATATCTTCCACACCTTGACTTTAGAAGAAGTTTCACTGATATGTGCCACTGATAGAAAGACATAAAAACTTCGGTCATTAGATACTTCTAAATTATCACTGTGTAGGTGGTGGTGAAAATTTGAGGCAGAGCCATTTGTTTACGGCAGCTCCTTGTTCATAATCTCAATTGTTCTGTCAAAGGTGTTGCAAACTCCCACCTGATAGCATATTGCCTTGGTGCAGTAGCTAAGATAAAAAGGCTAAATAGGATGAAAGAAAACATAAAGAGGAAAGAAAGCGCCAATAATGAAACAATTGTGATATTTATTCATGAAGTGAGAGGACTGGGTTGAAGAGAAGGCAAGGAAGAAAGCAAGGGATTATGCCAAATTTGGAAGTAAAAAGGAAAGTGTTGAGGAAAAACTTGCTATCCATTTCAGATGATCAGAACAAAATTGTGCTATCAACACAGAAACATGTAGATGAATAATAGTTTAAAAGTTCCTGAAATGTAAAAAAAATATAAATGCTGGATCTGTTAAAGATTCTTTCTGTTTTTTTTTTTTTTCTGAAAAATACTGTGTACATTCTTATACTAGAAGTAATTCTTGTGCTTCACATCATATCATACTCTTTGTGGCTTATGTCCATAACTACCTTGTCAAGGAAGTTGGCCAACAAAATGGAAAGAGCGCTTTCTGTCACTGGCAGCACAGTACTGTGGCTGTTTTGGTTTCTGGGCACCTTTACAAGAGTCATCTAGATTTTTCTGTTAGCTTTTTATGTCATTCTGTAAAGGTGGAGTTGGAGGGGGTAAAACAGTTGTACAGCTTTCTCCTTCTGTTTAGCTGCTGTCTGTCTCTGTATGCCTACAGAAATGAGTGCTCTTGGGTCCTAGTAACTATCTCAACAGAAAAGCAAAAAAACCCAAAAAGCAAAAAAGAGAAAAAAACCCAACTATCTGTGGCTTACTACATTGTTGCTGTTGGAGGGAACATATTTGAGAATATATACAACTTTAAGATAATGAGTTTTCCAATTGTGTTTTATTTCTGTTCTTTGCTTTTTTTCCCCCCTTCCTAGTACGTGCATATTGTATGCATAGCAGCAAAGAGTTTGATGGAGAGCAATACTTTCGTCTGTACCTTAGATCAGTGGTTTCAAAACCCACAATCTGTGCAGAGAGTTTGCAGGAAGTTTGCTATGAAAAGCAGCCTGTGTATGTGAAATTTCTGAAGGGATCTGCCCTTTTATTTGAAAAGGAGCCACCCAGTTTTTAAAAACAGATGTGCAAAACTTAGTCTGTGATGTTTGTCATCTTGATTGGCAATTAGTTCTGGAAGTGGAGAGGGAAGGTAGAGAGGAATGGATGGACGGACAAATTGAAATAGATGGAGGGTGAGGCTTAACAGCCTTCTCAATCCACCATGCCGTGATCAGAACCTTCCAGCTACTTATGGAAAATAGTTTCTCCTTCACGAGTACTTGACCCTGTGTTAGAATTGAAACTATGCTATTCATCTACGCAGCCTTTTTGTGGCAGCCCTTCTAGATATTCCAGGCTGTGGGAATCCTAACTAACAACATATGTGTACAATCTCTGTGTGTTGGTAGGAAGCTGGCATCAGCCTCCCACATGGGAGGTGGTTTACATTTCAGTAGGAAGAAACGGATATTTTTGCACAGACAGACTGCAATCTAAACAGAAGCTTGGGCATTTTTATCAGCCACTTGTGCTTGATACCAAGCAGTAATGGTGCACGTGGATGTCAAGCTGCTGGCCATACATATGCTTCCGCATGGTGTGCTAAGGGGTATGATCCCAGGCTCTCCCTGGTATGGTATTCAAGAGCTGGTGTTCCAGAATAGACCTATGAACTAGTGCTTCCTTGGAATGGGTTTTCCAGTCAAGATTTTTAGGCCTCTAAGTATTCTGAAAAACTAATGGTGGTACAATAACAATACTCATGCAACATTTAACATATTTACGTGACACTGAGGACTGCCTTCATTTTTTAGTAAACATCTAACACCTGTGGGGAAAGGGAGGTTAGGATTAGATAGAAATAGAAACTGTTAACAATTTTCCAATAGTCTGATCTGTAAGGGCAAAATAAAGTTAATTTAATATTTCTAACTTGCAGTTTTGAGCCAAAAGCAATAAATGAAATGTTTGACCCTGTCTTTTCTGTGGAGAATAGTAATGCATCTTTTAAAAGGATTGTTAATTGATCATATCTGCTTAAGCAGAGCATTAGCTTGGGAAATGGCAGGTAAGGGGAACTTGAGTGCTCAGAAAATTCAAAAGGGTGCCTGCTTCATTGTTCTGGCATTTGTATTGTATTTGTATTAAAGCCGTAAAACTGACTGCAGTTCACAGTAATGCTTATCACAGTTAAGGCAAATCTACAGAAAGTGATTTCTTCCTTCCTGTCACCCAAGAAAAAGCCCAAGTGTCCATAACAAAAAACTAAAATGAATGTGATTTGAGGGGTTTCCTCTTGCCTTCCCTCCCCCTGCCCCCATCCCTCACCTGTCTGTTTTGTTTTTATGTAATTTTGTTTTGGCTGTTAGTCATGTGGTTATTTTCAGTTTTGAAGAACTGAATAAATCCCAGGTGAGCTATTTGTATGCAAAATGAAGAGATGATATTGAAGTTTTCTTAAAATTTTAGCCAAAACTTGTTGATAAATCCAAAGTATAGCTGTATATCTCACTACTCATAATATTTACTTGAGCTTTGTCCTTCGTAAGTGATGCACTGGCAGATAGTCATCAAAGCTGAGAGACATGTGACGCTTGGATAAATATGAGATGGCCTAAAGATTTTATAGCATGTCTGTTTATACTCTGCCTGACCACTGGTATTGGACTTCAGTTTGTTGTGATCAGTCTATAGACCCTCCAGTATAGAAGTGCACCCTGTACTTAAAACAATGCTGTTACTTGAAGAAAGGAGCGTCTTCCTTAATGCAATGATATCAATATGTGCAAACAGAGGAAACAAAATGTGAATGCTTATAAAATTTCTACCTGACAGTATTATTTCTTGACCTGTGACTTCTGGCAGAGCTTGCAGGTGTCAGGAAATATCAGTAATGGATTCAGGCCGTGACACTTGTCACTTTAAAAAGTCACATCACAATTAATAGATTGGGGGTTCATTGAGTTCTTTGTGCACAGTGTCACACTTGGTGCTTCTGTGACAACCTTCATTTCCTACTTAGCAAATCGAAGCCCGGTAGCTGGAGCCTCAGGAAGTTGTTAAAGCAATTAAAGGCTCCTCTCTGAGCACATTGCATGGTTACCATAGTATCCTTTGCCTCCGAGTCTTTCCCACTGATGTCAGTATGCATATAGGGGTTATTCAGAGCCTCTGCATGGAGATGATTCAGCCCTTGCTTGGGATCATAAGCTTCTCTCCATATGTTCTGTTGTCTCGTATAGTTTTAGAGGCTCATGAGGCTGGAGGGTAAGTGGTTTTTGCTTCATATTTAGTAATTCTTACCTGTCCTTATGCTGGGAAGTGAAGGTTGCTATTTTTTTGTGTGTCCTCTGTTGCATTGTGCACTAAATACATAGTACAGTGTGTCTTATTTGAACGTGTTTCATGGCTTATGTAACTTAAACTTAGCAAAGTCTAGCTAATCTTCAATAATATCAGAACATGCAGACTGAGAATTCCTAAAGTTAAAACCTGAATTATTAAGTAATTAGTTTCTTACCAATTAAAATTCCCAAAGCTTTTACTTTTAATCATTGAAAGAAATACAAAATGTCTAAGAATACAATAAATCTGTAATGTGAGTGTTACCGCGTTTGTAAGTAGTGCGCTTCCTTCCCCACTTCCTACACTTCTAGGAGAAGCATGTTCAAGCGAAAATGTGAGTTAGGGGTTAATATCTGGGTAGTGGAACAGTGGAAAAATATGCTTTATGTGCAACTATTCCGCATGCAATTTTGTTTATATAAGGAATTGCGAATTCTTATTGAAATCTGTTATATCAATCTTTAGCAAGCAGAGGTTCTGTTTCACATCTTGAGTAGTGGAAAAACATACAAAATACTGAAGAAAATGATTTAACGAGATCCTTTCAGGACTTAGAGTCATATTTTGGCCTTGCAAGCTAAGTTTATTTGTAAGCATGAGATGCTAAGCTGTTAACTGTTTGGTTTCAAAGTTGTTGGATATATTTTTTCCCCCTTTCCCAGTCTGGTTTCTGCATTGTTTTAGATGATCATGACTGCAATTGGCCATGCCCAGTATTTAGTGTATTTGATTCTATGTCATTAACAAATACATGCCTGCAGGAGTTGACATGCGGAATTAATAAATGGCCTTTTTTAAATTCTTTCTTTTAATGCCTTGTAACTTAATTTCAGATTTACTGTATTTTGATTTCTCTGCCTTGAGAATTCTGTCAGGTTTTGTATATATAATAATCTATGTGTTTAATATTTACAAGTTTAAAAAAAATGTGGTGGGGGAATGGTGAAAAAACTACCAGTACAAATGAAAACAAATTTGTAAAAGGAGTTTAGTGTTGCAAGAAGTTATACATTAATGTACATTATTTAAAACAGACATTTTGTTGTACAGGTTTAAATGTACAAGCCCACCAATTTACACTTTATTTATTTTTTTGTCTGCTATGCTTATAGTATAAAGCATGGTAGTTTTTCTTTCAGTCTACCTGTTTTGACTATATGTGCTCTGGCTACAATTTCCATTGGTTTGTTTAGATTGTAAATCTTCTGGAATTGGGATCCTGTAGTGACATTTCTTCACCAAAGTATTTAGTATGTGCTGGGTATTAAATAAGGCACTTGGCCAGGCTAATGGTACGCAGGAGATAAGATATGGAAATGATATTAATGACAATAGACATGATGTATTAGAGGAATGTCTATTGACAATGTTCTGGGAGGATTTGCTGCTTATTTTAAGTCCACGTAGACTGAAGCTTTTCCCTGTTCTAATGAAAAGTATATGTGCTGTTTTTTCTCCTCTACTTGACCTCCTAACTATTAGTTAGATATTAATACAGAGAGGAGCAATATTTTCAGCAAATTGAAGAAGCCACCTCCCCCTCAAGAATTGCATTTGCTACTTACAAAGGATTGTTTAAGTACTAAAAGCAATCTCAGATTGGTCACAATATCCTCCTTTGTGTCATGGCTTTAGGTGTTATCCATCTTTTTCAATCTTAATCGGGACAGGTTACCTAGCAGGCAGGCAAGGCCATTAAAATGTGCGCGTAGAATGCTCAAGTTGAAGTTGCTTGGAGATCCACCCGCAACCTCCCCTCCCGATGGTGGCGGCAAAAGAGCCGATTCTGAGGAGTCGGTAGGGTTTTTCAATTTTCCTTTGGAGTAGTTCCATATTATAGAAATATAGAAGTGTATTCCAAGGTGTGTGTGGGTGTGGGTGTGATACAGCTCCTCAGGAGGTTAACAAGAAGGTTGATAAGTGGCCTTACATGCAAATAAGATTATGATCCCAAATATTAGGAATAGTATTTCTAAGCCCAAAAGTGTTTTAGAAGACAGATTAAGATTTCAGTCAGGGGAGAAAAGTGCTTATCTGGATTTTGTATGATTACAGTAAACCATGTGTTCAGTTTTTGTGAATTTGTAAATTATTTCCATTAACCAGTTTTCTGTGTACTTTTTGGCCTGTTTTTTCGATAGGCCAAAGTAAACCTGTTGATATACAGGTGGTTTACAAGTTAAGAAGTCATATATGAAAGAACAAACCAAATGCTAGGAAAAAAGGAAAGTCTAACTCTTCAAAACAAAATCATATTCTAAATTTAGCGTGAAACAGTGTAATTGTCATTTTCAAGATAGAAAATTACTGTGTGATGTTAATTGCATCATAGAAAGTGTAACCTGTTTATCTTTCTTGAATAACCACTTTACACGTGGAAAAAGAAATGCAAACTTTACATACTAACATCAATACTGAATCTTTTTACACACTAATAAACATTGAATGCCTATCACATTTAAATGTAAATGGGTCCAGGTCCAGTCATATGTTTGAGGCTGAATAAAGCAAAGTTTGGAAAATTATAAAAATGAGTTATTCAGAATGTGTTTTTCAGATCATGACAATGAATTATAAGTGGAGTTTATAATTCTGTCCTATGTAATCTAGATACTAATAATGACTGTTGTAGCATATTTAACCCATGCAATGCAAATAGCAATTTCAAGTTTTATTTTTGTAATACATGGTAGCAGGAATAACAATCACTTTTATAGTCTATAGGGCTGTATTTCTTATCCCCAAAGAGTGTTTGTTACCACTGTATTAAATACTTCTTTTTGTCATTGTGTCTTCTCTCAAGCCATATGCATTTACTTTTAACTATGGTCCCAATTAAAAGCAACATGCTACAGGTCTTAAAGTTGTTAAGGCAACAGTTAATTATTAATGAGTCATTACTACTTAAATTTGCTTTTAAACTGCTTTGATCATAATAATTTGTGGATGCAAACAATGTTAGGTGCTTATCACTTACAGGAAACAAAGTTTTTAAAAAAATGAGGTTGTTCTGGCTGTTGAAGGAAATTCTTGTCAGTGAATGCTATTGTAAAGGCTGATAATCTGACCAGAGATCACATGGACAGTTTACTGATGGTTTGTGTACATAGATGGAGAGGAAATTCCAGTTCTAATTAATTTTAACTCTGGGAAATAGTAGTTCTTCAAGTGACTTAAAAAAAAAAAAGGCGAGGAAAAGTAAGCCGTGTTTTGCTAGTGGCAGATACCTGGGAAATATTGTACGAGGTTCCTGATTCTTCTCTTCAGGAGTTTTTTGCTTTGTATCCTTGGCATTGGAGGGAGAATGAAATCTCTTCCCAGGGTAACTTACGTAGTAGTATTTTTGAAAAGCAGTCCTGAGGAAGCTTTTTACTTGGCAGATTCAGCACAACCATCCCGTAAGTAATACCTATGAGAAGAGAGAAGTAATTACCCTATGCGCAGCTGTTTCTCTAATGCCTTCCTTCTGCCTGAGATGGCAGTGGTTTGGGGCTGGGTGGGTTTTTTAGGCAGGAGGGTCTTGCTTTTTTCAGAGCTTTAAACTCTGTATTCACATTTCACAATCGAACAATTCTTTAAGCAGAGCAAGATCTGTATTTGTTCTTCCATTTAATCCTGTTAGGTCACTTATAGGCGTACATGTTTGAGTGAACTCTGTTTATAGTATAATACTTGTAAAAGTAGTTGAGGTCCTCTAATAAGAGTGGTGTCATTAATCATTGGCTTCTTTTCTGTGCTCGAGTAGAAAAGAGGCAAGATGTTAGGGGGCCTGAGGAAAAGGATAAAGACCAGTTTAAAAATGCATGTTTTTCTTCCAAATTTAAGGTATGGGCCTTGCAGTCTAATGACATTACTGAATTAGAGGGAATTTGAAAAGGATAGTGAGAATGAAGAGATTGGGATATTTACCTTAAAAAGAAATGTTCTGAAGAAGTTATTGAACAAAAAAGAAAAGAAGAGGATAAACTAGGAACCCCTTGTGTTTCTATCATATAACAAGAGAACATGATTACATAAACTAATGCTAATAAATTTGAAGATGCTAAGTCAATTTAATGGTTGGCTGCTGCTGAAAAGGGTAGTCTTAGTCTTCCTTTCCTTGACCTCACTCTCCTGGTGCTCTTCTCTCACTACAGCAGTTGTAGGGCAAGTTGATCCAGCTTGCTGATGTGATGGAAAACTACATCTGTGACAAAAAGAATGGTTTTTCCACCAAGTCAATGAGATGCATCTAGTCCACCTGTAGCTATGTAATTGCAAAGTCTGTCACAGGATCAGCTGACTTGCAGGGTGTGGGTGTCTGAGCACTGTCCCGTGTCATTGGCTTACGTATAACATGAAACTGTATCCTAAAGTGGTGTGTGGGGCAGGGGGGTTACGTTTTTTAAAATCTCCTTTTTTAAAGATAGCTGTTTAATAGAAGAGCTTTTCGTTGGCACATGAAGTTTTAGTTAACATTTTGATATGAACAGAAAAATTCTGAATATTTTTCCTAAAACTTAGTAAAATTACTACTAAGAATAGAAATCTTGGAGAAATTTTTGACCTTGTTGGAACAAGAGAATTCAGTTCGAGATCTGAATTCAGCAGTTCTGACATCAAGAGTATACAAAAAAAATCTTTCAAGCAAATGCAGTGTGGAAGACGGCTGCAGCAATATTGGGGTTTTTTTTTGTTTTTTTTTTTGGTATCTGCTTGGTGAAAATCCAAAGCTTTAAGCTATTGTGCATAGTTAGATCTTTAAGGACTGGAGCATATATATATATAATCCCCCCCCACACACCCCAAAGTTAATTACAATAGAAGAAACCAATCAGTGATGTTTACTCAACCACCCCCAGTCTGTTATGACTTTATGCATAATTATATGTGGGATGTGGAGAGGAAGGCCATGCAGCTCATGCTTTAGTCAATAGGAGAGGAATTGTGTACTAATACTGCTAAGATCTGCTGACTGGATGCACAGAATATTTTTAGCCCTGTCAGAGTAAATGAAATTACTTACTTAGAGATAAGCACATGCATGGTTCTGGAAGGTTGGATTCTTTAATCAGGAGGGTCACAAATGTAGAAAAATCAATATTCAGCACTTGTGTGCCTTTCTCTGAATTTCCTCTCTGTTGCCTTATGAAAATGAGGAACAGTCTACAGAAAATTCTTACAACAGGCTTTCTTTTAAGTTCTTTTAAGTTTCTCTTGCCCAGGACCATGTGCATGTTTTTCTAAATGTGTTTAACAAAATAATAGGTAGATTAAAATAATAAATTAATGGTAAAAAACAGAACTGGTAGTGCAAAGTGGTATTTTTTTAAATAGGTCATTAAAGATCTGAGTTTTTTAGAAATACTTACGGTACATATTGACTGGTAACCCATTCTCTTTCCACTAGTGCATTTACTTCTAAAATGATATTCTCCTGTTCTAAAACTATAGCTTTCAGGTCTCAGGAATACTATGATACACTTTAAATGTGGTTATCTTGCAGTGGTGGGTAGCTTAGCTGATTATTCTTTAGGAGGAAAAAAATACAAAGGCAAATAAACAACAAAAGTAATAATAGCAAGAAAAATGCTTCAATATTCTAAAGAGCTTGTGTTACCCTGAACTGGGTACATTGTGACTACAATGTTTAACTACAACACCTAATTTGGAGAAACTTTTAAAGAAGCAAAATAATACCCAAACAGCTTTTAGTTTGTTCTGCATAAGGAGGAGATAGGACTTCACTGATTTTTTTTTTTTTTTTTTCTAAGATATGATTTTGGCTTTGTATGGTTTTTGTGGGTTTTTGTTGGTGGTGTGTGCTTGTTTGTTTGAAGTCACCTAGTCATTGTGGTATCTTATCTGTCTATATATTTTTTCCAGAATAAAAGTCAAATTGATGAAGTTGCACCATTAATTTGCCATCTTGTTCTCAATCTTTTGACTGTTTAACTTCAAAATAAAAGAAGTGCTATGCTTGTAGCAGAGGCATTAATTTATGATTCAATTAAGTATAGCTGTTTCTGTAGTTATATCTTGTATTACCTCATAGAGATTGTAGGTGAGGGTTTATTCTTTTTTCTTAGGCAGTACCATTTTTTTAACACTAGAATTCCATCAAGGTAAATGGATTTCAGCTGGAGGTGTTACAAAGAATCTTCTTTGAAAATAAATTGTGTTGACATTAGTGAAAGGTGTACAGGTTATACTGGGAAAGAATCTGTCTTGAATTTTTTGCAGTGTAGCTCTGTAAGTGATTTCCAATGTGAAAGAGGGGGAATCGAAAGGCTATTTTAATTCTAGAACTAAATCAGACTTGGATTTCTGCAGAAATGAAGCAGTCTTGTATCTCTGCAAGATTTCCATGTTTGACTTCTGGTTGAGCAAGTTTAGTAGTTTGTTTCTTTTTTTTTTTTTAGGGTTGAGCAGTAGAATTAGGGTGGTAAGTCCTTTCTCTTAATAGTGTGCAAGAAGTCTCTTACCAACTGCTTATGTACTTACAGCACACCTGAAAGAAGCCCTAGTGCATGGAGGGCACAGTAGAGAAAGATCAGTCATGCTTGTTCCTTGAATGCTTCAGCAGCAGAGAAATGCTGCTGTAGGGCTAGTGGAGGAGGAGATCGGGGTTTATAATGAAAGTAGTATCGTTATGATCACAGTGTTGTCTTTGTTTTAGTAGCTTTCTTAAAATTGAAAAGCTAACAGAACTGTGCTTTAAAGGCTTTTACCATATTGATAAAGAGATCCAGAATGAGGGTGGTAGTTCTTTGCTAGCGCTGGACAGAGTAAAATTTCTTAAGGAGAGGGACACACTGATTTGAAGAGCAGGAAAGGAACACGCTACCTGCTTCCAAAAAAGTACCATAGAACTTCAGTACTGCAGTAACTTGGTGTTGAAATTGGGTTTTGCATTCAAACAGGAAGACCCTGACCTTACAGCCTCTGTGAGGTTTCCCTGGAGTACCTAAACCTGGATGTGAAGAGCTGTGAAATACCCAGTTCAGTAGTATAGCGTTTCTCCCTTCGCTGCTTCAAAGAACGTACCTGGAAACAGGGATGGTTCAGCGGTTCTGCAAGGCAGGAACGCCCTGGCTGGCAGCTCACAGGTCACTTGGCAGTTATGTTGGTGTAACCACTGCCGCAGTCTCTATCAACGTGGTAACTCTTTAATGCATGACCAAAGCAGGGTGCTTTTCTTGTTAATAGCTTAGTATCTAATGTAGTTTAAGCAAGTAAATAATCCTGAAACAATTCATGAATTTGGCTGGGCTAGGAAAGTATATCAGTGTAGAAAATTGTACAGCTGCTAATGACAGTAGCTGCCCCCTCGTAATTGGCTATGTGTTGAGCAGCATGCTCACCAAGGAGGTAGGAGGCTGGTTCAGCTCACTCCCCTGTCTGAAGATCATCTTCCATCCTCAAATGGATGTTGTAAGAAAAAGGGGGAGCAAGAGAGAGACCCAAACAACTAAGCATACCCTAGACATCAAAAAAGGGAAGAAAGAGAGTTGTTCTCTAATCTCCTGATTTCAGGAAGTCTCAGGAAGAGAAGTGTCTGCTTTCATAAATGGTTGTGTCAAATGGGAAAGCAGGAGGTGTCCTGGGAAGCCAGAGGTCTGCATACTTGGGGCAGTAAAAGAAGTTGAATCCATTTCTCTCATCCTGAGAAAGTGATTTGCTTCCGAGACAGCTGAAAGTTGGAAGTGGTGCTTCCCTTCTTTCATATACGAATCTCTTACTGAATCAACTTTTTTTTCTTTGACCAAATGGATTTTATTTGTACTAGATATTTTTTGTTTCTTTGGAAAAGGCTAAAGTTTGATTTGATAAACTCTTTTACAGTTCATCAGCTTAAAACATGAAAACTTTGAGCAGTTCTGATCAATATGTGAGGTTATATAAATTTATCCTGTTTCAAGGAATTAAGTACATGGTGTGCAATTTATTTTACCTGTTAGCTACAGTAGCCCAATGTTAATGGGAATTACTGTGTAAAAACTATGAACTGTGAATATTTTATTTCTGTTTGCCTGCAATTCAAATGTAATATTCCAAGAGGAAAATACTGTACTGGTTACTCACTGTTCAAATACAAGCTTTTAGAAAATAAAAAGCTTCCAATTTAATTGTGGAGTTTGCTCTCTCTCTGGTGAGTTTTACTGAAGGCAACATGGCTTTACAAGCATAAGTGTGGTGTTTGGCTGTGTGGAGCACTGCTGCAGATGGTCCTGACTTTAGTTCTTGGCTTGGTTACATGATGCCTTGTGTGAACTTGTGCTTCGGTTGCCAACCTGTTGAGAGAATCGGTTACTTCCTAGAATCACGGAAGCACTATAAGTGTAAAATTCGGTAATGCTTGTGAAATAGTCTCTTAGATATAAAGATAGCTGTTGGGATATCCATACAGGTAAAGAAGCACCAAAAAATTGTTCATGAGCCTTTCATACTCTTCAAGAGTATTCTTTAGGAATGGTTTTTGAGACTCATAACAGTCAGTGTAGTACTTTCCCCCGCCCCTAGCTTTATTTGCTATTTCAGGGCTCCATAATGTGCGTGCTTTACTTCTCAGGTCTGATGTATAATGCACAGTTCTTTGTGTTATGTTGAATTTAATACAAATAGGTAACATCTTTTCTCTTCTGCTTCTTTTTGTCATGTTTATGTATGACAGCAGAGTATGAGACTCTTCAGTGTTAATGTGTCCTTAAAAGCTTTATGCTGGATTTTAGAGAAGAATGCTTGAAAAATGGGAAGGAACAAAAATACAGTTTTTTTTTTTATTATTTCCCAAACATAATATTGTCTTCAGTACTTCAGTGTAAGATCTAAACCTAAAATTTGCATTTTTATTTTAGTGAGAGAATGAGAGTTTATTTAAATAACTATCTTCAACATACACTTTTACTGTTTTGGGTTTTTTTATTATTATTTTCCTTCTTCCAGGAAGCTGTGCAGCTTTATTTATACTCTAATATTTTATCCTTTTTTACTGCAAATACTGCACAATAGCTAATCCTGGTAACCTCTTTAATTAAAAGTGTTTATCTTTAAATGTTACAAAATGGATGATTTTGCCGTAGTGGATGATTTTGCTATAGTAACTAAAACACAGATGGAGCTCCTTCAAGTGTTTTGGGTGGCAGCTACACTGTGGTCAGCGTACTTGGTGCTGAATGCAGGCACCAGCTGTCCTCAGCCTGCTTTTACAGGGTGGTCTTGCTATAATTTTTTGTGATTATCATAAGGCAATTTTAACCTCCTGCCAAAAGATATTAAAGATAATTGGGAAACAAGTCTGTGCTGTTGGAAAAGTGAGAAATTTTAGGGTCATAGCATTTACTAAGGTGGCAATTTAGTGACACCAGTGGTAGCAAATTTTTTTTTTTTTTTTTTTTAATACTTTGTGTCCACGGTTGCATCTAATAAAAGCAAAGTTTGTAGTACAATGAAGTAGCTATGAGAATGTTTCTAACTTTAGGAATAATGTATTATAAAATTGTAAAACTATCTTACTTATCTTTAGACTTGCTCCTCAGATTTTTTTCTTAATTTCTTTATATAGTCAAAACCCAAGTTTTATTTGTTTATGTAATATGAAACACTTCTGTCCTTTTTAAGGATCTCCTGGCAAGCACAAAAGTGGGAGTTAAGTGGAAACAATGCAGTTGCATCTGTTACAGTTGACAGCCTGAAACAAAAGACAACTGTGAAGTATTTGTGCTTTTTCGTTTCAAGCAAATGCTGAATTAACTCTGAAGTGTAATGATTAAAATTTCAAAAGTTCAATTTCATTGCTGATCAAAGGAGACACAAGACAGATGCTGTAGGGGAAGGTTCAAACACTACAGCTGCTGTATTTTCTCCTTTTAAAACTCCATAGGTTGTGTAGATTTTTAGCTTAGAACTAGGGGTGGAGGGACTGGGAGGACAAATTTGTTTTCTCAGGCAACCTGAGTTTGCTTCAACTCAGGCATGTTCACGGTCATTACAAACTTGTCTTTACTATAGGAATTAAAGCAGTCTTTGCCATTACTACTCTTTTTTACTTGCTCTTTAATGCAGTTTTCAAAATGGGCTAAACTTAAAATAGTGAAATATTTAACTAGGAAAACCCACACCCTGTACTGAAGAAATTAGCTGACTTTTAATTGCAGCTTGGATTGTTTTAATTTAGGTTTGTTGAGTTTGCTGACAGGTAGCCTTCATTATTTAAATGTGATCCACATTTGGTCTTGTTTCGATCAGCATGAAGCGGTTTAATTGGACTCCTCTTCTGCAGCTTACTGGTGTCCTCTCCGCAGTTCCTGGGGACAGGGATGGTTTCCTTCTGGGCTGAATGAAGAAATGAACTTACCTAAGTTTAAATGAACTGCTACTTAAAAACAAAAACTAAAGTAATTCTTCAGTGAATTCAGCTAGCTTCGTTATAAGGATGGAAGATGCTTGTATTATCTGAGAGACATTATGCTCAAATGAACATTTCATGCTTTGAGTGAAGTGCAATAGAGCATGAAGCAACCTCTGATTTCAGACTTTTGATAGGAATAACTTCAGCAATTTGGGAGATGCAGTATTGAAAATGTTTGTTTTGGGAACGTTGTTTTAAAAAATGGAACCACTTGAACCTTATTTTGAGTGATCTTCGTGTCACTTGTGTAAATATATTTTCTATTGTGAATAAATGTCAGATATGGCTTATAACTCTACCTCTGAATCAAAAGAAAGCTGTCAAATTTTAATTTGTCCATTCATTTTATGAACATTATTATTTACTTTTCTGGTTCTTTGTGCAGCATTATGAATGACAAAACTGAAATTAGAGCTGCCACTGAATACTTGGTTTAACACTGTTTATAATAGTGGATCAACTCAACAGAAAAGCAGCCTTCAGCCGTATGCTTCATTTCTTTTCAGAGAGTGTCTTGGGAGAGAGCAGTTGTAGCTGATATCAAGAATACTATTTTCTCTTTCATTCATAGAGTGCTAGATATAACCTGTATTAACCCTGAAGAAAACATTTTCTTTTTCCTAAAAACATCAGAGCAGTCGTCAAATTATTTTATATTGGATCTCTCTGACTGCTAAATAGTTTAAGAACATGGACTATTTTTCTTGGCAATTTAATGCAGAATCAGCGCTGATTCGCTTGAGCAACACCAAAATTGAGGGGGGGGGGATGCAGCTGTTTTTTCATCAGATATAAAACACCTATGCACAGTGTAACCTAGATAAGTAATCAGTAATTAAAGGTTTATTTGAACTACCTGTTTTGAAAAAGGGATGAATAGGAAAATCCAAATATGTGGTTTGGACACCAAAACATAGTTCCTGCCTGTATGGAGGTCCTGCTGTATGAGCCATTCCCCCATTGCTAACCTTGAGAATGTCTTGAGGATTTCGGCTGAAAAATGCCATAGCAATTGTGAAAACTTGATTTTTTAATCTAGAACGACAGTCTCTTGTTGTTGTTTTGTCACCTTGCTTCTACCTTTGACTTGGAGCATAATAATCCTTTGCCTCATTACAATAGATTCTGTAGTGCTTTGATTTCAAAATTGATGGTGTCGGAGGGCTGCTCAGATACAACTGACAGATTTATGGTACATTTGTAATTTTGGAAGTAACAAATATAATTTGAAATGGTAAGTGCAGGTAAGCACTGTACTCCAAGGGGTGTTTGGAGTGTTATGTGTACTATACTGTTTTCTGTCTAGCTGTATCCCTTCAGAGGGGCGGTGGAAGGGATTCAGTATTATGCATCCATTCCTCTTCTGATAGTTTATCTACCTCTCTCATTACCATTTTTTAGGCTTTCTAGTTTCTATGGTCTAGTTGGTGCAGTCAGATTTTTGCAAAAGTCTTATTGCAATTGCTACATTATATCTCTTTATTTTATATCAGTTTATTAAACAGTGAAATAACCTGCCTTACATTAAACTATTCAATTAATGTAATCCACTGGAAAAAAAGTGTTTTCTCTCTTGAGATAATAATAGTGTTCAAAAACAAATTTCCTCAATAACTGATGAAAATATGGACTCTTCTGATAGTGTGCTGCAGTCTTTTGACAGTTAGTCTGCTTCTTTTATACCACAAACTGAATGAATTTTCTTGTGCAAAATTATTGCAATATCTCACACTAAATATATGACAAGGTCTTTTTTTTTTTTTTTTTTAATCAGTGGTAAAGCAGGACTTGCAACAAGACAATGAAATGTTTCTATGCACAATTTTCAATACTGATGTAGAAACTTTAACCTTTGAAATTTTTTACTTTGCTCACAACTCTTCATCTCTATACTTTAAACTGTACATCGTCTTTGAAATCTTGGTGGATTTAGGTTGCATAATTTGCTTTCTGAGTAAAAATACATGTCTGAAAGTAAAAGCTTTTATGCTAAAAAAAAATTGTGCCATGTTTTGTTTGACAGTTAAGAGTTAGGTAGGTGTAGGGAAAAACAGTTGCAACTAGATCACTCCATAGTATCAGAGACTATTTTTCTTTTTATTGAGTCTTTTGGAAAATTTTACACTGATTTTTTTTTTTTTCTCCTGCAAAAATGGATATTCTTTATCCAGATGGAATTTATGTAGGAAAACAAAATGTCATTTTCATATTTTATGGAGTAGTAGACATCTAGAAATTACTAGAAGCTAAAAAGGTTAAATAATCTTTTCATATGAGTAGCACTTCCCCTCCGCCCCATTTAAAAAAAAAAAAGTTTTGATCCTCTGTCAGAAAAGCTGTTCTGCAAAGTGGGGACCTGGGAGTTGGGGGGTTGGTTATTGCGTTGCAGGTTCTCTTTGCAAGGTGGTTTGCTACATCTAGCGATAGTAACAGGTACTGCCCTGCTAGGAGGAACTAAAGCACTACTGAGTTCAGTTGTCAGGTGGTGGTAAATGAGACAGTGTTGCACTTGCAAAAACTTCCAAGAAACACTTTTCCAATATCAAAAGGTTCTGTAGTATGCCTGTAATAATAAACAGTAATCAGTTGCTTGTGTAATATTTCCCTTTACCAGTCTAAAACTTGTTTTTTATTGCAGGTTTAGAAAGTTTACAAACTTACAATGAAGCTTTTATAGTTGAATTAGATAGACAAAGTACAATTTTGTCAATTAACTTCATAAATCTGATTCTGGAATGGCTGTCTCTTAATTGTAGTTCATATTTGTCACATGCTACTATGTTAAGATATAATTAATATATTAAGAATAACAAATTGGTACAAGTTGTTGATAGTGAAGTATTTTTCTTAGGTTTTACCACACTAATGCCGAAAGACTTTTATAATGGGAACTTGATTGTTAAAATACAGAATAGAAACAATAGTATTTGTTATACTATAAACAAAAATCATTCCAGCATTCCTACAAACAAACATATGTGCGTACAACCTTGTGAAGACTATACAGGTAGCATCGTGACCAGGTTTGCAGCATGGATGCCCATGAATGATTCTTCTGAATAATCCCACTGAGCTCATAGGATCCTACTTGAGCTCATGTGGGCAAGTCATGTGTTTGCTGATTTTTAGGTCCTATGGACTATACCTTCAAAAACTTCCAGCATTCAGTAAGCTGATTGTCTTGGAGAATCTGACATCAGGAAATTATGAACGTTTTTGAAATTTGTCTAGTAGATATGTCATTCTTACACTTGGCCTTCTTTTGTTAACCTATGAAAATAGAGAGGCAAAACAATTCGCATCTGATGTATAAATAAGAAAAGTTTGTGATAAAAGTTACATTTTGTTAGTCTTTTTTTTTTTTTTTAAATATGACGAAGTAATGAGTCAGTGGTATGCAGCACCACTAGTAGCCTTTCATGGGTTGTGATTTAAAAGTAACATAAAAATTCACCAGTTATTACCGGTATAAATTTACTGGTTATAATCTTGGTAAAATTTGTCCTTGTCATCTCTGACAAGCCTGGATACATGGTGGATCTCTTTTGTTCCTTCTTATGTCTCTAGCACTTGCCACCAGATGTGGCTGTCTAATTAAAATACTCCAGTTTGTTTAGGAATTCATGTTCTGACCATAATGCCAGCCTTTTCTGTCTTGTTTAAAAATGTCTTGCACATCAGGAAAAAATTTTATGCATGAGAATAAAGATAAAATGAAGATAAATTCATTATAAACTGTGAAATAAGCCTGTATATAATTAAGATATTCTAACGTGATCAAGAAAAAAGAGGCTAGATGGTTTTCTTCTCATAGTTCACTTTATTTAAAGTTTAAAGAGATTAGGTCTGCAAAATAGTGCAAGTAAATGCCCAGGTAAAAGAAAGCTGCCTCTGTTTCTATTCAAGGCTTGTCAGACTGCTTTCCTCCTCAGGATTAGTTCAGGTAAAGCTGGCTGTAATTGAAGAAGAAAAAGAAAAATATATTTTGTTTTGTAATACTGGATTGCTATCTTCCAGGTATATTAACTAATCAAGAAAAATGTGGTGATTGGAAATGAGGAGCAATGCTACCCAAAAACAAACTTGGAAAAGCTACTGATATTATGCAGAAAATCTTGTGCGTTTGAAGAGCTTGCATGTGGCTTATTCATCTTTCACATCCCTATTTTGTGAATGCCTGGTATCTTTTTTTTTTTTTTTCCCCCTGTTGGTATCTGCCCATAACTTTCTTAATGAGCTTGTGAACAGATGAGATGTGAACAGCTGAATAGCATACCCTGCTTTTCTGTGAAAGTGCATCTGTCTTCACCTGTCACCATGCTCTTCTCTCATCTCAATAGTTCAGCTACTGCCACAGTACTTTCACTTCCCCTTCCCCATAAAGTAGTCCCAGGTCACTTCTGGGACTGGTCCCCTAACTCTTGTTCGAGTAGGAGGCAGGGCAGGGTATTGTTGGGTCTGAACTGCCATGTGCTGACCGCTTGGCCAAAGAGGACTGCTGCGCCTTCCCCTGAATGGGAGCAATGGTTGAATCTGTCTCTTCTGTGTGGGCAATTTTGAAACTACTTCCAATTTGACCATATTCAAACAAATTTGTGAGGGGATTCACAAATAGACGTACAATGCTATTGCATAAGCCTTTCTCTTAACCAGCTTAAAATTTTTTATTATTTTAGTTTGTAATAGTAGGGAGCATAAGAATTGTATGGTTTCATTTTCTGTTTTTATAGTTTTTTTTTAATGTTATATTTACTTATTTTCCAGCGTGTAATATTCCTTTAAAAGGAATCAGTCATCCGTGACTATGTACATGTATTTTGTCTGACTTTGTCTAACTATTAGTTAGTTGCTTAGAAGTTCTAACTCTAGCTTATGGTGTTCTTTGCAATATTGCAGAGATTGTAAACTCAACCTCAAAATAAGAGAAATACTGGAATAAAGTGTGTAAATCAGCTCTTTGTATCCATTATTTTCTTTTATCTTCAATTACATGCTGGTTTTGCCACAGCTTTATTACTGCTGTGTGGCTGAGTCTGAGTCGAACTTATTCTCCAGAGTTCTTTAATAATGCTGGACAATCATCTAATTAAACATGCTTAGGTTGTCCCTAATTGTTCCTACCTACAAATGCTATAGTTTGGTAGTTGGCAGTATGGAACACCAGTTGTAGTCATAGGTAGCTATGCTTTGAATGTGCATAATACTCTAAAAGCACCAAGAAGAGAGGAACCAAATCAGCTGTTTCCTTTTATTGCCTCCTCTGGTGTTCCAGAAGCTGACAGGGAGCAGAGAGGCAGAATGAATTCATTTGGAAGTAAGTTTGGCACAGCTTTTATCTGTTTGTTTGCTTTCTTATTTTTCCCTTGCACAGAATTATTTGCTTCAAAGCAGTAGCACAGTGTCAGTACTGTCCCAACATATACTGACTCAATGCTAGGTATGTATCAGGGATTACTGTTTGATTATTGCTGAGTTTTTCATATGCTGGAAATCTGTTGTGTGCTGAGCAATTTTATTCAATGTCTTGAGTTATAAAATATTTTATAGGCATCCCAGAAGACTTTAATATATTCCTCTACTGTGGTAACATCTTAGGGTCTCTGATTTAAGCAAAATAATGACCCACCCCACTGTTATCTTACTTGAGATTGTTTCTACTGGGCTACCATCTTTTTGAGAAGATTATGTGAGATTGCATTCTCTGCTGCCATGATCAGTTTGACAGGGATTGCAGTGCCATGTCATCCTAGCTCTTTTTGTTCTGTTCCAGAGAAGTCTCAGTCTAGATCTCGGTAAGACTAATCGTTGTGAGATAGCAAGGTGTATTTTTTAGTCTTGTAGAATGCCAGATTAGCAAAAGAAAGAACAAGCCGAAAATCCATCAAACTATGCAATTATCTAGTGATTTTTAAATCAACCTTGTGCTAGTGGCCTTATGCCCTCTTGATATTTGTCCTTTTCTTTTCCTATAAGGGTCATTATCCTTTGAGGCAATCTGCATGCTCAAGTAAGTAAACACAGCTCTGATCTAGTGCCTGCTGAAATTGAGGACAGTACTGGTTTTCGTCCTGAATCAAGCTTTTATTCTATTATCCTTCATAGAGTTTAAGAGAAAATTAACCTGCAGAAGAGGTGTAAACAGGAAGCTTACATGTTTTTCCGACTGTGAGCAAGTAACTCTGTGTGTATGGGCAACTGAAGAATGGATGTGTAGAGGTGAAGTGTGGCGTTACTCGGAGAGTCTGGGGAAAGGGGCAAGAAGGAGGCTGTAAAGTCAGTGATACTGAGAGGCAGAGCTTCATGCTTACATTTGGAAAGGCCCTGGGCGCAAGGAGGGATTAAGAGAATATGGAGTAAATAATGCGATTAGACTAGTGTGTAGTGTGATCTCAAGTAGCTGTATGCTGCATGGACTGCAAGTGAGGTGAAATTAAATTTCAGCTTATCTGTAAATATGTGGCTGTATGATAGACTCATTATACAGTTGCAATCACTCTGTCATTCATGGCTCTTGAGGGTAGAGACTGTAACTTAAATGTGTGAAATTCTGTACAGATTTATTTAAAAGCGCACCTCTTTTGTTGAATTACCAGAGTAAATACTAAAGGCCTCCTATGTAATATCACTTTGATTTCTACACTTTAGCCTGTTTTACAAAAGACACTCCCTTTGAAGTTTCGTTTAGGAGACTGCTTTCTAGCTGTCTATTTGTTTACTGTTTAACAATCTATTTGGATCATTCAGAAAATAATGCGATGACACATGAAATAGAAAAAGGTGCGGTTTTGGAGACTGTACCGTGATAAATTTTCTGAAGGCATCACAAAGGAAGAAAAGAACTGATGAATGGATTGGGGACGAAGGCCAGGCTTTTGATTAGAAGTACAAAGCAGTTAGCCTGCAGTGTAATTTCTGCTGGGGTCTGCACTGTCTGAAGTCTGCTCTACCTTGTAAAACTAGGATTCACTTGTTTGCATTTATGGGATTCTTCTGCAGTTTTGATTCTTGGAAACCTCAAGTGAGGTTTTCAGCATGCATTTATGAAACAAGGGTGGTGTATTTCTAGTTTATAGTACTTCTATTTGAGGAATAGTGACAGAAATGGAATTAAGTACTTTTATTTCCATATCTTTCCATGAGCTGGACAAAAGGCTGTATTATAAAGTATATGTGGAAAAAGGAGCCACATCAAGTATGCAGACAAATGTCCTCCCCCTGCTTTTTTGTTTTGTTTTAAATTTTGCAACCTTGATATTTTCATAAAAGCTTAACTTAGTAGCAATGTCTGCTGTAAAAGAAAGCTCTTTTACATCATGGACTTTCTAAATTATATACAAATATGGGGAAGCTGTGTTCTTTAAATTTCTTGAATGTTTGCTTATTTGCTGTTTCTGCTGCTCAAGTGTTTTGAATCTCTTTTAGAGATACAGTTCAAGGTGAAAATTTCTTTGGTGTCCGTATTGTTTCAAGTATGGTGTTCAAGGACATTTTGTAATCAGTCTCAACAAGCTTTATATTATTGCTTCGAGAATTCATTTGAAGGAGCAAAATAATTTGACCTTGAATATAATAAAAGGCTTTATTTAATCCTGTGCTGGAAATCTGGAGCTCAAGGATTTCCTATTTTAATTTTTTTTAAAATTATTACTATTCTGAAGAGGGTGTGGATTTCTCTTTGCGTATGATATTCTAACAGGGCTAATCTTCGTTGAAGACACCCTTCTCTTTTTCCTTAAGAGGTTATTTTACAGTTTATATATTTAGAAAAATTCATTACTGTTAAATGAATACCAGTAGAAAAATAAGTAAAAGATTCTAAAAGTATGGACTTCTGCCTTGCTGCTTTTATTCTGTACTTGATTACTGATAAAGGACACTGACCTATGTCCAATAAGAACAGTAGTCTGTTCAGGGGAAAGGTAAAAAACTTCATTGTAGCCCACTAGCTGAAGTGATAAGGTGTTATGTTTAGGCTATTCAAAATTCTGTGTTATAAAATGAACTTTCTATATAGGATAGTATTAGGGGAAAAAGTCATGATTTTGTTCAAAATCTGACCAGTTGTTAAAATGAACATTTAAAGGCTTATGGGTGTTTAAGCGCCTGCTTGCTGTGACATTTAGTTTGTTGGGATTGTTTGTCAAGCCCGGTCCTTCTTCTCTTCCTTCTGCCAATAGTTTAATGCACTCCTGATAAATTCTGAGGTGCTGAGTCCTTTCTGGTTCAGTTGCTTTTCTATAGCAGCTGTTATCTAACAAGTGTCATTCAAATTGGAGTACTGACATAAATCATTTACGTGGCGCTTAACAGGAGGCAATGTTTTGACATGACAAGACACTACAGAAATTGAGGTTGTTCAAGAAAACCAGTTATTTTAATTTCTACTCTTTCAGAGAATCAAAATAATCACCTGATAAAGGTGATAGGACAGGAGAGAAATTGCCTTCCAGAGAAAAATCCAAACAATGTAAGGTACGTAACAAAAAACAAAAAAAAGTAAGACTACATGACAAGTATTTTATCGTAGTTTGGAACTCTGGCTATTATTATGCAGGAGTAGGTTAAACTTTGCATTTACCTACCCAGCCGGCATTGTATTGAATTTTTGGGAGGGGAATCCTGTGCAATATCAATACAGAGCCTAAAACAATAGCCATAAACAATGAGACTGCTATCAGAAAGAACTAAGTCCTGAAGAGACTTTATTACTACTCTTCCATTTTCTTCCACTTCTGTCCCTGTAGTAGTAGAATTTGAGAGCCCAGAGATAAGCGGAATTCATATGTACTCAGGTTAGGAGAAGTAAGCAATCCTTGGTATTTCCCAAGAGATTTCTGTATGTCTTAATTTAGAGTTTATTTTAATTTTCAGTAGGCAGTAGTACTTTGAGAGCTAAGAATGCATGAGAGTATCCCAGCCTGTTCTAGTACCTCTCGCCAGATGTCTGCAGATCTTAACATTTGACTGCAAAGGCTCCCTTAATACGCACAAATTTTTTGCCCTCTGCTATGCTGTCTCAGAAGGGATTAAACTAAAATTCTTGGGGTCTGTCTAAGATAAGTATTCCAGCAGTGCTTTCAACTCCCGGCTGTGTTCAGAGCTGAGATTTTTGTCCACTTCTCCTGCCTCTGGGTTTCCTTGGAGAGCAAGCCCGGAAATGTGGTGCCACGCTACAGGCTTTGCCAGTTGCCCCAGCAAGGCCAGGAGGACCCGGCCAGGGGGCACCCGCTCGGCAGCCAGACTGTAGGCTCGCTGGCTAGTGGGATGTGGTCAGGCCCTGCGTGAGCAGCTAGCAACGCTTTGGCAGGTGGAAGCGCTGCTCCCAGATCCAAGTGGTAGGATTAAGATGCCTGGGTTCAGCGGAAACATGATATTCGTAGGCAAGGGGCTGAAATACATTTTAATGAGATCTTTCCAGACCCATAATCATATTTCTCAATTTCAGAGCATCTGTGCCCTCTGAGGTCTTTTAGGAGTTTTTTGTTCTAAACAATGATGCCCCCTTGGTGGGGTGAGGTAGGGATCTAACCACATTCCTGTCATAAAGTCTCTTTTCCCTTTCTAAAGGGGAAAATTGAAGCTCCTCCTGCCCTGCATTGCCTCATAGGGTTGGATTGGTAGCTGGAAGGCTCTAACTCTCAAAGCCCGTGACCCTGGCTGCTTGGTAGTGGCTTTTTGTCCATTGCTGTTCAGTGCCATGATTTGATACAGGGAGCTGACAAATGCTTTCTGCCTTCTTTGATTATTTTAAGACTATCATTGCACTTTTTAAAAGTTTATTTCACAACAGTGCTCCTTCTGTCCATTGTAAACAAACAGAGCAATACTATGCATCATAAATCCCATTGAAGATGTGTTTGTGTGTGTAATTTTTATCTTCAGTGTTTTGTTGTGCAAGACAATGTACTGAACACATCTGCTGAATCATCACATTTATCATCAAATTTTTCAGCCGTGATTTTGATAATAGCTGATCATTTGTGTAATACCCTCTCTTAGTTTTAAGTCTTGTCCTTATTTGGCTTTTAAATGAAGTAGATTAAGATTCTTTTTCAGTATTTAGACTCCTTATCTTTACTGTTTCCAAATAAACTGAAAAAATATGTGTGTATATATAAAGCATTCTGTGGAATAATATAGGAAAGGCAGTGTGATAACCAGTTTTTTTGTCCATATCAGTATATATGTGGTAAATAGCTTTACCTGATGCTGGTATATTGCTCTTGCTGTTACATCTTGTATTATGGTTCTAGTACGTTCTGTGCAAGATTCTCTCTTAAAACGTGAAACCCCCCCAACAAAAGCTTTATGTAAAAAGTAACTGTTTTCAGATAAACTGAAAGAATATGTATATGTGATATCCCAACTAAGCTGTAGGAGATATTTTCCTGAAAAGATCCATTTGTGATTAAGTGCAGCTGGTACAAAGCATGCAGGTGCCTATTAAAATTTGTATTCAAAACATGGTTTAAACAAAAATTAGTCACAGGGAATGCTGTTACTAAGTTCAATACAAAGGTAAGCAGGTGAAATGTACTGCTGTGCAGGGGATGAGAGCAGATGTTTTTGCAGACCTTTCTCGCCCAACCCTGCAGCCCCATGCAAGGTATGTGAGTGTTTTATGTATGGCTTTAATTTGCTTTGTGAACACTGTACCTGAACCAAGCTGGCAGGAGCTGAGCTGCTGAAACGCCCCCTCACGGCACTTGTTGTATTAAGGAAAGCCTGGTTCTGAGCAGCTCTGGTGCGTAGCGAAACTTCTGAAATCATTACCGTCTTCTCATTGCTTTTATTGGTACTGTAAATTTCTGTGTATATTAGAGCTAATCTATGATTTTATGAGAAATAAATAGCTGCTCTTGAGCATTGCTGAATAGAATTGGACATTCAGTGTTTTGTGTGAATGTCCGTATTTGTTCCCCCTGCCCAGCAATGATTTCTGCAGCTCTGTGCTCTCAGAAGCATGCTCTTGTCTGTCATGCAGCGAGGGCTCAGGTGTCAACGGGCACCCGCTACAGATCAAAATGAAATAGTTATGATAACTTTTCTTTTATGACTCAGTTTAACTGAATAAATGTGTACTCACAGATTTGTTTTAAGAACTTGATAAAGCTAGTACATTTTTAAGTTTAGAGTATTATATGTTGCCTCCATGGTTTATGTGTCTAATGGAGAGCAGATCTGTAAAAGAGTATGTCTTTAATGTTGACGCTTGTAGAGACCTACTCTTGACGTAAGGAAGAGTTGCTCTGGTAGTAGTCTCTCATTCTTGTGCTCAAAGGTGCCTGATTTCTGTTCAGTCTAATCATGCTTTTAAACTCCAGGGTGTGAGTAAACTGACAATAATGAATTAGCTTTCGTTATCCCCAAAACTAGGGTAACCTGTAGGCTAAGAAATTACTGAACAGGCTGTGGAAGAGAAAGGAAGCATGTGACCTATGGCTGTTGGCAGAAGTTTAACTATGGGAATATGTGTCGTTTGGTTCTTTTTGGGATGGCTTCTTTGTTTGCTTTTAATGTTATCTAAGATGACAAAACTTAATGATACAATTAGGAGTAGCTGGTATGTCAACAAGCTGTTAGAATGACATGTGCTAGGTATTTCGCAAGTATGTGATAGATAAATAGTTTGTTTTATCGTGCCAAGGTGCTGTAGGTATTACGCCCATCTTCCCTGTTCCTCATCTGCGCTTTCATCTGAAAAAAAGTGAAAGAAATGTGAGGCAAAATGCCTTTCCTCAGAAGGCAAACATTACAAGGACATGAACCAGGACAGGCAATAGAGTTACTAGTAAGTCTTGGATTTAGAGGCTTTTATGCTTCTGGGGCAAAGGGAGATAAAATATCGTTTGAACTGTTATTCAGTTGAATTCTGGAGGCTTCCTAGATTTTGAAAAAATTTCTACATAAATAGATTTTAAAACATGTTTTTAAAATCCCATTATCCAGAAAGAATAAGCTATCTTTGCCGATCCTGGGCAGATCTAATTTTGTATCCTTTTTCCCTACAAGTGTTACACCTTTTCCCCCCTGCTCTCCTTTTGGCAGCAATGCCATTTATGTAGGGATTGAGCTTAAGATTCAGGTGTTATTTGAGGGGAAAAAAACAAAGCATCTTGCTGTTTTTCTTGGATTATCTTTTGCTAATCCTACTGGTATACAGCTGAATAATGTTTGCCAAATGGGAATATTTGGTTCACTCTACTGTGCGAATGAACAAGCTTCAGTGCATTGGAGATCACGTACATATACATATACGCTGGAATCCCCCTTCATAGTCCAGTAACCAGAGTAAGGCTTCAGCAGGGCCCTATAGATGAAGATTTTGCAGGGGGTAGAAAGTGTTGAGAGTAGTTTAGATACTAATTCTGATGTTTGTTTGTTTGTTTTTTCCTCAGGCTTGTTTCTGATTGGCCTTGTGCTTCACTGAGATGGTAAATACCACACAACCGGTATGGGTCATGAACTTCGGGTTCTTTTTAGTCTCTCTTAAGGCAAATTGCTGTTAATTTCCTGCTGCTCTGTATGATATTTCAGACAAAGACAAAGTCAATGTGATTGAAGATAGCTTTTACTAGTGTTATCTGCGAAGTGATCGAGTTGGCTGAGAGTTGAAATTGTGCCAAAGACTTGCGCAGACTCGAAGAGAAATTTTTACTTTGTGCATTTTCTTTGCATATATACATAAAAGCTTGTACAATTCCTGACAAGCTTTTGTTTCTGGATAGTAATTAACAGCTTCACAGAGCCGCTCCTAAACAGGCATACTACATTAAAAAACAGCAACACCAATTACTTCTTAATTGGTTAAAACCTGATTCTAACTAGTTCACTGTTTACTGATTTTTTTTTATTATTATTATTTTTATTTTTTAACTAGTATGCACTGTTCCTAATGGATTCCCTTACCAGTTTTTCTTCAAACTATCTGTATTCAACCTGCCCATACCTAAGGCAAGGTGTTTTTGTATAATTTCTATGTGTATGTGCCTGATAGATGCAGTCTGTTGCATTCCTCTAAATTTCAGGCTTGAATTTTTGAGACCAACCTGCATGTTTTCCATGTAATTGATAGCTACTGTTTTGTTGTCTTTTAAAAGTTTTTGTGGGACTTTGCTCTTTAATAAATAAATCTTCTCTGTTATTATGGCAGGGTTGTTATGTTATAGATTGCTTTTTCATGAACTATGAATTACTGAAATCTCAGTTGTGTGCTTTCAGAGATCATCCTTAATGGCAGGTATCCATGAGATAAATATATTTTTCTATGAAAAGTTTGACCTTTTGTGAGTGTTAATTGGCTCAGTTAAGTTTTTTTGTGCCTTAACATGAGATGATTATTTTATCTGACTTGCTCTTTGCTTGAAAAGAATAGATACTGACTCCTGCCATGGAGTTGCATGTTTGGTGCTAAGAAATCAATCCTCGTGTGTTCTCAGCCTAGTTCTGTTTCTCACATTGGTTTCTGGTTTGTTGTGGGCTTCTTTATTTATTAACTCTTCCTTTCCCCGGTTCAGTTTTTTTCCCCACATTCTCCTGTGAACTACTTGTCTTACTTTCTCATATGTAACAGTGACTGCCAGCACAGAAACTTGGGCTTCCTCTTTGCATCTCCACCTATGTCTTTATAGAGACACTTTAAGGAAAAACCTAGAGGTCCGTGAGAACAGAACTGCCTAGCATCAAGCAATTTTTTTTTAAACTTACTTAGCATTTGCTTATTTAGCTGTCAACTGACAAAAAAATCACAGGGTCTTGCTGTCCAAGTTAATTTTTATGTAGAGTAGTGTGTATCCAGCCATGTGTTGTAAAATCTCAAAAGTAAAAATTTCCTATGTACTTGTAATCACAGGCAGTTCTTCTGCGTTGTACTTATCAACGCAAGTACTATGTTGTACTTTTAAAAAATTCTATTCGATGTTTGTATTTGGCTGAAATACTAAGCTGTTTTATTGTGTGCAGTTTCCTTAGTACTAGCATTACTGTATTTTGTAATATTGATAATCTGGAGCTTTTTCCTACAATCAGGTTTCTGGCATTTTTTGATGACTACAGTTTTGTTTTGTTTTTCTTTCATCAATATTGGTTTTGAGGAAAATGTAGTATTCAACTAGAATAAAAGTTTATATCATAGAAAAGGAACCATGATAGTTGAGAATTCATTTATCTCCTTTTTGTGTGAATCCTTTATTGCTCAATTGTTAACTAATGCTAAATTGAATTGGACAGAAATAACTTTTTTCCTCTTTCACTCTTCTCATTATCATTTCTTTTAATTAAAAAGTGTTGCTATCTGAGTCTTTTGGAACAAAGAAAGATTACAAGATTAGTTTTGTAATAAACTGACAAACTTCTGTTGAATTATTTTCATTAATTGAAGTTGCTTGTAATTTTAATGGAGCCAACATGCTCTAAATCTCAGCTTAACTACTATCACTTAAGCTGCATTTGTGGCCATACATTTTAGACTTTGATCAGGAATTGCTTTAAAGAGTGCAGTCCTGCTAGAATTAAAAAAAAAAAAAAAAAAATTGAGGCAGGTGGGGGGAGAATATCAGAAACTTCTCCCCTAGATTTCTCTTAAAGAAAATCTTTTTCTAGAAGATTGACCACTCATAACAAAATAAGTTACAACTGAATTAGTATTTATCTGTGGTTCAGATAAAAGCATTTTCATATTTTGTCCAGCATCCACACCTTTTGTTAGTTAGTAAGATTAGCTTATTTTCAAAGTACGTTCTCAAATATTGGTAATTGTACTTTTTTCCCCTTTACTGAAGATAGTTCCCTTTATTTCATCCATCTAACAATATGTGTCACTTGAAATAAAAATGTGAAGTTCTGATAACTGATTCAAGTGTGTGGGGGACAGGGAGGTGTGTGTGTGTGTCTTGGGTAGTGTCTGGGTAGACAGGACGTTGTAGAGGCGTGCTTAGGTTTAAGCAAATAGGAAAAGTGGAAGCAATCACTGCGGCATACTTAGGGGTGTGTAGTACCCGGTCAGGAAACACCATTTGCAGAACGCGATGCCTGCTAAAGGCGCATTACAGTTGCGCGTGTGAGCTGAAACTCTGTAGTGTTAGAAGCTGTGCTCCCACTCCCGCTGCTGTCCTCGCTCCGCGCTACCTGCTCCCGTTTCCTTCTTTCTTCCAGTGCCCACTCATCCGATATCTTGGTGAGCCCGTTCAACTTACTAATCTGACAGAAAACTAGCAAAGTTTAAAAAAAAAAAAGGGGGGCTGCAGGGGGAAGAGAGAAATTTCCACTGCAGGGGCCAGGGCTGGAAAAGAGGAGGGAAAAGGACGGTCCTACCCGATGACAGGGCTCCAGCACCTCATCGAGTGATGCTCTCCGGCGATGCTCAGGGCCGCTCTGCTAGCCGCAGCTGTGTGCCCGCTCCTGCGCTCTGCGCCAGGAGTTGAGCTGCTCACACAATCACTCCCTCGTGTGTTTTGGTCGGGATGAATCAGTTCACGATAGATTAAGTAGCTGCATTAACAAAGTTCTACACGTTTTGACTGGGAAAAAAATGGTTGCTTTTGTTCTTGTCTGAGTACGTAATATGTACATAAAGAATTCAAGGAGCATGATTTGAAGTCCTTTTAGTGAAGGAACATGTCGTGAATTCATTCATTGTTCATGTGTGCTGCATAATTGAACTTAAATATTTTTAATGGTCTCTCGTTTGCCTTATCCTTGGAGGCTAGTCCTAACTCAGTAAAGTATTCTCCCTTTAGTATTTTCCTTTTTTGCATAACAAAGGGAAAATAAAGGGCACTTCAGTGAGCCTTTATCCGTATTACATTGTGCTACTGATAGTGATCTGGATATAAAAATGTAAAGAGGAAGCTTCTCATGTATTTTCTCTTTTAAGCAAATAATTAGTACCATTCAACTTGTTCATTTTTTCAGAATATGAAATTAACATTTTGTTAAGATGTCATCTTTCAGTGAAAAGTGTTGATCTTCCTTGACAAGAGAATTCTAGCTATTTTGATTACTGGTCAAAGCAGAAAGATTACAAGGTGGTTTATTATGAATAAAATGCTATTTAAATGCTTTTAAATTATAGAATGGAAGAACTAAAACACTCTCTGCGCTTTAAACTTCTGAAGAAAGTCTGTGACTCCTGCAGAAAGGAAAGGAGTTCTTGCATTTCACTACTTTCAAAGGGATTGAAACAGTTTCATCAGTTTATACAGGATTATAAATTATTTTAGTATCAGTTTATTAAAGATTGTTGAGTTAGCAAATTGTTGCAGTTGTTAATTAGTTTTATAAGACAACTTGGGGGGAGAGGGGGAATTAACAGCCTTTCATTATAGACTTTCCACAAAGGAATACAACTTTCCTGATGTTTTACTAGAGAATTTTCTCATCTCTGGATGTGTAGAAAGAAAAATCAGGATGTAAATGTGAATTCTCACTTAAAATGAAATCTTAAAATGTTTTAATAATGCAAGTTTATTTATATTAATATGAGCAGAAAGGCATTTTGTGTCACAGAGGTGGTTTGCTTACGCTTTGCTTTATCAAAATAAGTGAAATTCCACATTCTTAAACAAGTTTATATGTAATAGTTAACAGTGTGCTGATGGAGGCAGTGAATAAAATTGTTTAAATTGTATATTACATTTTGAAAATCTTAGCATAGTATTTAGAAATGTAGAATTTACGTGGGCTTAAGTTTCCAAGATTTTTATGTTGGTCTGAAACACACCTATGTGTCCCTTTGGAAGATCTAGTACTGTATCTCCTTTTTCTAGTGTGTATCTGTCTGGCGCCTGAGTGAATATATAATTAACTTTTTGCCTTATTTTGAGGGACTATATTTGTCCTTCCTCAGTTTTTCTCTAGGAAGTGACAGGGGTAGGTGAAACCTTAGTGGTGAGAGGAGGGACGTGCCAATCATGCGCAAGGCTCAGAAGCTTTGGGAGAGGGGAAGATGTGACCAAGTAAGAAGGTCATAGCACAGCTCGGGGAGTTGGCAGCTAGGCGAGTCCTAAGCAAGGACTGCTCCATGAGAGCCCACTGCAAAGTAGTGGTTAAACCTTCTTGTGTCTCTGCTCTTTTTTTATTTATTTTTTCTTCTTCTTTTTTAGTTTTCACTGGTTAGAAAGTTAACTCTTCTAGCAGTCCTCCTAACAAAATCAGGCTTACTCAGGCTTTGAAAAACTTGCCCCTCTCAGCCTCCTTTGAGGAGCTCACAGCAGTAGTGTGGCAGAGCTCAGAGCCTTGGGTGGCTCCGAGTCATAAACCAATTGTGCTTGGCGCCAGGCTGTATTTGAACCTTTTAGTGTGCTCAACTCTCACTGTCTGTTAGCATTCTCTTCTTGAATGGTACTGGGTCTCATCGAACAATTTAATGATGCCAACCTAATCACAAAATTTCTTAATTACTCATCTTCCACCATGTGAAGACCACCTTTGATAATCAATTTTTATAGATAAGAAATTCAGGATAACTCTCATTTATATTCACAGTATGCAGGTTTTTATCTTTGGCACTGTGATGTATACCTGTGACTCCTTTTCCAGGAAACCTCTTTTCTAATGCTCAGTGTTTTGCGTCCGTGTCAAGATGAAAAAAGAATATAGTTCAAATACTTGTGCTTACCTATTTGGTGTTACTATATTGCTCTGAATGTGCTGCATTAGTCTAAAAATAATGAAAAATTAATATGTACAGTTTTTGCTTCTTTTGGATTTCCCATTTTTCTTCATGTGTTTTCTGATGTTCAAAAAGGATTCTGAGGTTGTTTTTAATGACTGATTATTCTATAAATTAGTAGAGGAAAATAAATCTTTTGTCTAAATCTCCCTGTGTTCTTTCTCTGTGTAAACACGTTCTATAGCCTTTTCTTAGCTCCCTTTATTTTCCAAGACTGCTTTTTCTGTAGAAGCTGCTTACTAAATATGATTTGAATTGCTCAGTAAGGAGGATTTAGCACATGGCTTGGGTAATCGGGCTTATGATATCTTTGAGATTCTTGCTCTTAACTTCCAGGTTCCCAGCTGGTGTAATGTGAACCTGTTGATCTCCAAAAGCAAAAAGCACAATATAAATGGCAATTCTTCATCCTTTATCTGTTGTCTATAGAAAACTTAAATTAATCTCAAAAGAAAGCTGTCCAGTAGGTAAAACTCTCCATACATACTGAAATGACAGTGCTTTCCAAGGATTTCTCTTTTATTCTTTTTTTCAGTACAGATAGCTTGTTTTCAGATAGCAAGGGGAACTTTTACCTAGATGTAGTATGCATCATTTTCTGCCTATGATGAAGTGCCCTCCCTACCTTTTTCTCGCAATCATGAGAGCAGGAAGTTTTTAAATAACGATCTCAATTTTTATATTATTTCGTTTTATTAGTAACATGACTCCTAGAACTATAGTGTTTCGATGACCTTTCTGAGATTCACAATGAAATTACATTTGGCAACACTGATTTGCCATCAGATTTGGTTAATACACTTCCCATGTGTTTTCCAGTTTTCTTGTTCCTTTTAGGCTAGGATCACAGGGTGATTCAGGCCAGAATGGACCTCAGGAGGTCTCCAGTGCAACCCCCTGCTCCCAGCAGTGTCAGGTCCAAGGTTGGACCAGCTTGCTTGGGACTTCGTGCAGCCAGGGCTGGAAAGCTTTGTGGGGGCAGACAGCCCAGGCCCTCGGGGCAACCCATCCTACTGCTCGACTGTCCTTCTGCTGAAGAAGTTTCTCCAGTAATATATCCCTTTTATTTTTACACCTAATTCCTTGCAGTGCCTCTCAAAATCAGTATCTGTATGACTTATCAGTAGATCTAGGTCTCTGAAAGTCTCATTTCTGTAGATTTATATTTTGTATCTCTTCTCTGGTATCTAGCTTGAGACTTTAAAGGATTTGTCTGGGGCTTGAAGGAGATGTACTAGTGTTTTTTATAGTGTTGCATCTGAGGTGCAGATATCTGAAAAACGTTAATGGACCAGGTGTGTTATTATCGTTGTGATTTAGTAGACAGGTACACTTATATTTGCCTTGAATTTTGCTCTTCTAGAATCTATGTTCAAAAGCAAAATGCTTCTTGTGGAAGTAAAGAAAGCGTATGTTCCTCACATTAAATAAAGATGCTTCCATATACGGTTGTTGATGTGAAATGGAAATTTTCACAGCAGGAAACACCTGGATTGGTATGAATCAAATGAAGAATTTTAAATTACCAGCCATCATGGAGTGGGAGGGGTTGGATGCCTTTCATCATTGGAGCACTTTGAAAGTTGCCTGAAGAGGCAAGTTCTTTGTTCTAGCAGAGGTACAGAGAACTTAATGATATAAATGGATAATTCAGGTACAGGTTAGGCTTTTGTTGGAAAAAAAAAACTGTGATGGAAGGGAAGAGTGTAGTAAGTTTGAATGGTCGGCAGTCCTGACTGCAGCAAGACTACTTAAAAAAAAAACAAGTCATTAAATATCCAGTTGTCATCAGCATTTACCTCACCATCCTTCTACAGCTCTGGTGTTTGCATTTCTATCTCCTTCCAGCTCCAGTTGTGCGAGCGTTTTCCAGCATTGAAATCTCGTAACTTTTTAAATGACAGCTCTCACATCTTCACTGTTCGCAGCACAGCTCTGTAGTCCTTTATCTTTGACTCTGTTTTCAAGGCACTACTGCTTGTGTTAGATGCTGTTGAATATTTATTTGTTAATCTTAATTGAATACAAGACTATTACCTGTCTTCTGCCTTGTACTCTGAATACAAAACTGATTTTTTCGTTTGGGATTTCCTGGAAGCTACTGTACCAATGTTTCCCAAACAATCATGATTTTGATCTTTTCAACTCACTGAAAAAAAGTAGTTGTTAGATGGGAAAACTGAGAAAAAGATCAAGCAAGTTGCCAAAAGCCACACAGGGAGTTTGTGGTAGAAAAAGGTTTTGACCTTAGACCTTCTGGCTCTTTCCCAGTTTCATTGTGTTACTGCGTTGTTGAAGCTGTAATGCTGAAAATCCATAGCTCTGTAGAGTCTTTAGTCACCTGTATGTCGGTATTGAAAGTTGGTGCTAAGCATCTCAAGTTTCTCATTTAGAAAATGTGGAATTCACAATTAGGATAACTTAAGAAAATAACTTAATTTTAATGGCTTGCCCAGCTGCACAGTCTTCACTTCTTGGAATTTTGGGAAAAGAGTAGGATTTTGGGGTGACATCACGTTATCTTAATTACAGTGGTTTGTTTGTTCGTTTTGTTTTGTTTTTCTTTCCCTCAAGTGGCCTGCCCTAGTCTCTATTCACCTTCCCATACCTGCAGTTAGAGACTCTGGACTTCTACAGAATCTCCATTTTCTCTCTAGTTTGTCTCATATCCTGAAAAATAAATAGTAACTATCATGCAATTGAAGACTGTGTCAGAGTTGCACCTGTCTGTGATGCATGCGTTTTTCTGGCTTTATTTAAAGCAGTGTAATACTGCCTGCTACTTAAAAATTGCATCATTTGGGGGTTATTCATGTGCCTGTCTATCCTTCATAAATATAGTTATAACTTATTTTAAAGGCAACTGTATCAACGCCAGTAACTGATTCAGTTGTCTTCCGAGCTGTCTGAAGATACTGTCTCTATTCAGACACAAAAAAACAATAATTTTTGCAAAATCTAATTTAATTAATAGGACTAGATTTTTCTCCTATTTTCGTAGTTTTTGTAGCAAAACCATGTATCTACATATTTTCCAGAGGAGACAAACATACTGTTGTTTTAACAGGCAACCCTTTCTGTGAGCTATACATCTGGCTTTCAGTAGCCTCAAGAGGTTTCATGCTGTTGAGGAAAGCACTTGCCAGTTACTGACTAGGTAGTAGGTCTCTCAGATAGGTGCAATACCCTGTCGTGCCCCCTCCTAAAGCTCCTCTCTTTTCCCAGGGGAAACCTGCAAGTAATGCTCCGTTTAACAAAGAGCACACAAATGATTAACAAGTTGGCAAAATCCGTCAAGAAAGTTTGACTGGTCAGTTAGCCACCTTTTTTGCAAATCTTTTGCCCTTTATAAATTACCTTTGTAAGCACTTTCATATGAATTTTCATGTAATACTTCTAGTCAAATAGGAAAAAGATACATATTTATTTTACAGTTTCAATATATGCTGAAAGCATGAAAGGAGTGAATCTCTTTAGAAAGCATCCAATTAGTCTGTTGTAATATATGCAACAATTTTTCATAACAAGTATAAATACTGTGCTTCCTCTAATGGAATGGATAGTAGTTTTCCTATCATTGTGAAGTTTTTATTTAAAAAATATCCACCATACATATGTTCAACAGCTCAAACTGTAGAAAAGACTGTTCATAAAAGAACAATGATAAAAGCAATGATATTTCTCTTTTTACTTTGGTATCCGTACCTGAAAGGATTTTGGTAGCAAAAGATAGGAGTTTGTAAAATCTGAATTAAACCACGAGATGAACTCTCATTGACTATTATTTTCATTTTTAAAAAGTATGCTTTCACATTATACCTAACCCAGGGTGGACCGCTGCCAAGACAGGAGCATGTTTTCCCGTCCCAGGTGTGTGCTCACACCACTGCTTTTGTGGAAACGTACAGGTTGCGCAGCTGCAGACGGACATGTCGGCCGGCTGACCTGATGGAAACCTAAGGCGTTGCTGGCGTGGGGGAGGAGGGAGCCCTCCACTTGCTCAGCAGATCCAGAGCAGGGGGGAGAGGCAAATACAAGGGAGCCAGCTATCACAATGAACTGGGCATACAGTGAAAATTTATCTTCAGCTCTTATTAGAGGAGCAGTCCCACAGAAGTCCAAATTGAAGCAGCTGCTTCTACTGTACTAAACTCCCGGTTTTTGAAGGATTTATAATCATGTTCTAAACACTTTTCTGTAAGGCTGATTAGAAAGAAATTGCCTTAAGGAAAGTACAGATCTTCACAAAGACAGCATACCAAAACTTTAAGAAAGAATTTTCTAAGCTAGTAACAAATCCATCACTTATTTTGAAATATTTCGTTAATAAATTGCCATAACTGGTGATTTTTTTTGATTATTAAAAAAAAAAATCTACATAAGTGCTACGTTTGGCTGACATATGTTACATTAAAAGTTACACAGTGATGTTAAAGTGGGGTGTATGTTCTTTGTAGTCATAGCTCCATCAGTTTCCAAAAAATTTTGTACTGTAAAAGTAGATTACCTGGGGAAGAGTTTTTCTCTGCTTTCCTCACACTTTCTTACCCCTTCATTCCTCTGGAGTGCTAACAGTAACCAAGAGAGCTCAGTTGGCAAAGACAAGTTTTCCACCATCTGCTGCCACAGTCCAAGGGAAAAATCCTTGGTCCGTCTATCCTGCGGGCCTATTTCCTCTATATTGGGCTGTGGTTTGTTTTTGTTTTCTGTTTTGCTGAAAGAGTTTATTAAACCTCTGTGTTTGCAATAGCTGCTCTCCCAATCCCTTGACAGTTTGACTGCTTTGTTGGCATTGGTGTTGCTCTCTCCTGCCATGGACTAATTTGTTGACTTCTTGCCAAATTCCTCTTGTAGTCGTCTTTGACCAAGGTGTCATAAGTGGCTGTAGTCTGTGCATTAATGAATGTGGCCCAAGCTGATCCCCCAACATGCTGGTTTTGCTGTGTTACTAGAAGCAAATTACTTCAACCTGGAGGCCTGGTTACAGTTCAGTGGCTGAACTGGCTGTTGTTTGTATACCTAAGGTACAATAACATGCCTGCGTATCCAGTCATCAGATACCTTCTTTGATGTCTTGTGTAATTAATTCATGAAGATCTAACATGTCCTCTTGACATAAAAATAGGAAAACTATAAATGTCTGATTATAAAATAGAAATGCCTGATGTCACAGATTCACAGCTGATCTGTTTTGATTTTTGGGAAATCAAAATGTTCTTTTGTAGTTACCCCCGTTCTTAAATAACACGTGCCAGAACTTACTGGTTTGCAAACAATGTTGTTGTTGTTCTTTATGAGGATGACACCAAGCAGACTGCTAATCAAATAGGCAGGTGTTCAGAAATTAGGATTATTTTATCCAGTGTCATGTTTAGTTTGAAATTATTTACCGAAGATCTATGGCATGCACTTAGACCATATGGTCTGTGTATTTTGAGAACTGGAATACATGGATCTGGGGAGGATTGTTTGTTTTAACATTACCTTCTCGCATGTTGACAAGCACAATGTCCAGTTTTTGATTTGACATTCTTCTGACTTTTGGGGGATTTTTTTTCTTTCATCTTTTACATCAACTTTTCACTATGCTGTACTCCTGATGGTTGGAAGGTTACTTACGTGGCCATCCTGTATTGCCACATATCCCCATGCTTCTCAGCTGATGGTTAAGTTTTTGATATTTCCTTTGGAATATGCTGTGGTACTGTTAGTGTTGCTTGTTAATCCTTATTCTTCCTGAATAACTGTTAGGATTGGAAAGTGTGTGGGAAGAAGCAGGGACCCTAAGAGTAACCAGCATTCTTTGAGAAATCAGGAGCTTTGCTTTCTTTGCTTTCTAACTGTGAAGTTAGTTAAGGATGCTTAAATATATTTCATTACCTGTGATCTAATGATGGCAAAACTGAGCTGCTCAAGCTGAAAATTTTGTCTGAGATGAAACATAGACTCTGAGCTATAAGTGAAGACAGAACCAAGTAATCCTTGCTCAATCCTATGATTCTGATGCATAAGAAACATGAAAAAAAAATTACCAATGAGAAATTACCACCTGTGATAGACTTTCACATCACTCCACTGTTTTTTTTTTTTTTGGGGGGGGGGGGTTTGTTTTTCCTCTTTCCTTTGCAGGTATTGGTGACTGAAGGTGAGGTTTCTGCTTGTGACTTTGTTCAATTTGTACTGTACATAAAATTTTCTAAACACTAAACCTGAGAAGAAGAAATGGTTATGGCCTGCTTTATGAACTTCTAGTTAATACAGAGCTTTTTCTGTAGGTCATTTTTGGTAATTGATCAGTTAATTGCTGCTCTTTTTGAAAGGCTTGCTGTTTGATTTCTTTAAGTCACAGTGAAATATTGTTACTTTATTTTGCATGCTTTTTTGCATTGTATTTCGAATTTGAGCTTCCTGGCCACCTCGTTTCTCGACCTGTTCAGTAAGACCTCTCCCTACTAGTTGCAGATGGCTGTTCTGTGTGTGTGTGTTCCCCTGCTTTTTTGTCATTGTTTTCTTTTATGTCAGGTGGGGCATGGGAGATAAAAGCACGTGCTTACCTTGCCCAAAATAATTTTCATCTCCCTTACACTCCCTTACTAAGAGCATTAATTACCTCTATTAACTTCACTTCTCCTGCTCCCTCAGGATTTCTGACTCCAAATTGAAAACAAAACAGTGGTATCAAGATGTGATGTTAATGAACCCTAAGTAACTGTGTAATCTTATTATTGAATCTCTCATCTTCACTTTTCTCCCTCACTGTCTGGTGTTCTTGCTCATTGCATCATATCTAAAATTAGATTGAAATCTCTTCAGAACTGAGCTACCTTTCCCCTCTCTGCCTGCTTCACCCAAATGTAAAATGCTGTTGTGCAAGGGCCTCATCTTAAGTACCAGATATACTTAATTTTTATCCATTTAAAATTTCCATCCAGTCAATGAAACTGCAGTTAAAAACAAAATTTGTAGATGAAGTAGGCCTATATTTAAGTAGAATATACAGATGTTAGGCATGCATGCATAATGATCTCATTAGGGATTTAATTTCTTTGCTTTGTCAGATAATTCCAGGAGGTGGGTTTTTTTTTTTTTTTTGGATGGTATGGATTCTGGTATGGATTACCAGACATTTCCCTGTAATATTAAGCTATATTCTGGTGCTTTGTTCTGACTGTTACCATGTTTAACTCTACAGTGAGAACCGAAAGCTGCTGCAAGGAAACCCCCATATTAATGATCAGGTTTCTCAGCAACTTCCTTCTGGTAATTCATATGCCAAGTAGATGTTTGTAACAGACTTGGTATAAACAATTTCAGACTTCACGAAGTTGGACAAAATTAGAAGCACCTGTGTATTTCTCAGTCACTTGAAAATATCTTTTCAGATTCCAAAACTTAAAGCATTGTAACTCAGTACGTGTTAGAGTGTAATCTGTTCTTTCTGCTTCTCTTCTGCAGAGCTCTTGCCTGTCAAATGTACTCACCGTGTGTACTGTAGGAGAAAGCATAATTTCTAAGCATCAGCACCTCCTAATTTGATACTGTTTAACAAATGTGTTAAATAGGTTTCAAGTCTTAGGGTTTCTTCACCAGTTCTACTTTGTGCAAATTTTTTTTTCCTCTGAAGAAAAGAGCTAAACAGCTGGAAAGTTGGTTAGATGTGTCTGGGGAAACATGAAGCACTTCTGCAGCCATGTTGTGCTCATAACTAATACAAAAGAAAAGCATATTGGAAAAAAAGAACAGAAAAAAAACCCTCAAAATTGTTGCATAGAAACCAAAGAATCAAATCATAGTGTACTGTAATATCTCAGAATTCATTTCTGAATTCAATTTTATTCATTGATCAATAGATCACAGAAGCAAAGAGATTCAATTCTATGTAAATGGAAAGAATGAGTCTTGCATCACTGCTTGCATGAATGATTTTGGACAGCTTTGGCCTGGTTTTGACCAGCTGAAAACAAAGATGAAGTCTATATTTAGTTGTTTGTGACAGAATCTTTTGTGTCGTCCTTCAATTAATAAAATCTCCAAGTTTAATGATGATTAATATAATCAAGGGTTTTTTATGTGCATCTTTTATGAGTACTTGAATGCAAATCTAGTGTAGCCGCCAAACAACTGGCAAGTTGCCAGCCTGGCTTTTAGTGTAGGTACAAGCCACTTGTGTTTCATAAGAAGCCTTTTCAGTGCGTGAGCCCTCACGTTGAGATGGAAGTGATTACTTAAACATGATAATTTAAATTGATTCATTTCAGAATCCTTCTTTGCTGTTTCATCTTCTAGTTGTATTTTGACCATGTTTTCTAGGGATTGGAAGATAGGGTTGTTTTTTTTCCTTAAGTATTTATTTTTGTAAGAATTACTAAATAATACAATTTAAAGATTTTGATCTTATTTATGATCTGAAATTTGTCTCCTGCCGGAATTGGTATGCTTAATAAAAACACTAATATGTGTCATTGGTAGCACACTTGTTACTGCAGTGTTATTTTTTAGCATACTTAAAAAAAACTTTTTAAATTTTTGAAATTGAAAGGTGTAATCAACTAAAATAAGATGTCAGGGCAGCTAAGGTTAAAGTTAATGCAGTGAGGAGAGTAATGGCTTAAGCTGAAGTAACCTTAACATACAAAAGATAAAAGCAGTATTCAACTAGTATATGAAGCAGTTTGGTTGATCTCAGTAGTAGTTTTTGTGCAGCATTTCTGGTTGTATTAAAAATAAAATATTCTCTCAGCCTGCAAGAAGTGCCGAAACATTTAATCTTAGCTGAGAGAATTTAGAAATCTTGTTTCTTGCCTTGCAAGTGGGTGGTTGTTCCTAGGTTTTTTGTTTGGTTGTTTTTTGCTGCTTGTAAGACACGTTACAGCTTGTATGTGTGAAATACTCCCGGCTTTGCCTTTTGCGTGTTAGGGTTTTTGATGTTTTTTTTACCATGCAGAATAGGAATTCTAGTGGGAGTTTTGCCTATCAATATTAAACATATTGGTCTCTCTGTCTGTGGGTGGGAGGGAAAGAAAGGGAGGAATCAAAAGACTTGGTGCATTCTTCACTGGGCTGGGCTAAAGCTTGTGAAAGTACTAATGTATTAGAAAGCCTCAGCAGGGATTTGCTGAGAACTAATGCTGTAATGTGTTAGTCATCCTTTATCTGCTGCTGTTTTTACAGGTTCTGAAGGATGACTGACGTGGGTTTCTGTGATGCCGCTTAGAGGCTCTGGCACTGTGGATTGATAAGTAACCTGCAGATTTCACCATGCGACACGGGGAGAAAGCATCAGGAGTGCCACTTCGCTTCAGCTCCTAAGTGGACGAAAGTACAGTGTCATCTGTCTGCAAGGGAAGATTCTTCAACAGATTTTTACAGCTAATAATAAAGACAACATAGCATCATCCACCTTCCTGATTTACAGTGCATCACCTTCCAAGACAGATGGTCTGTCAAAAGCTGTAGGATGTCTGCAGAGCGCGCAGTAATGAAGTAGCGAATTGATATTGCTGCTGCTGCCTAATTGTCAGGATCAGAGCCGAGAGCGCTGCGCTGCCCTTTCTCTGCTCCCTTAATCGGGCCAGGAACAGCAGGGTGGACATGGCTGGCCTCATTAACAGCCTGCTAATACTCTTCCTTGTTTTTCAAAACAGCTGTTTGGGTTTCAGGAGCCCACTTTCTGTCTTCAAGAGGTGGGTTATGCAGGAAGACCTTGTGTTTTGAATGCATGCTTGCTTAGGGCTGCCATCCGTTATTATATAATGGAAGTCTGGGAAAGTATGTCCTACCTAAAAATGCGTGTGATATTTGTTGGGTTTTGCTGCCTTATTCTGAACAGTTTTGCTGTAATTTTGAAATGGCATTCTTTTGTCATGTGAAAGCCAGGAATTCTATTGTTTTACCCTCAGACTGCTCTCTAAAATGTGAGTTCTCTGTGTTAGAATGATCAAACAGTAATTAACAGAAATTTTCATAGAACCCCACAGGTGTATTTGAGATTTTACACAGTGAGTAAATATATGTCGCCTACCCCCATTAGCTTGCAATATAAACTGACGTGCTTTAATGAGAAAGCATTAGCTAGCTTAAAATGAGAGAATTCCGGGGCTTTTCTGGAGTCTTGAATGTAAAGTTGCATAGACAAATTTGAAGGTAGCACATACAAGAGAAATAGCCTCTTAACTCTTCAAAAAAGTGTGTTATTGTGTATGAGGTACATTGTGCACTGTAGTTTACAGTGTCATTTATATATATTTATTCAAAACTTATATTGGGGTTGCATCATGTCTCAGATGTTTTAGTTGTTCTTCATAGTGATCTACTTTTTTTTCCTTTTTTTATTTTATGTTGCATTCAATACAGACCTCCTTAACAATCATGTGAAGTTGTAAAACTTACTGTTTTACTTTGCTGGCATATAATGGGAAGACAGACTTGCTATTAATGACATAGTGTTTGGAATTAAAAACTTCCCCTTTGCACATAATTTAGATTTAATCTGTATTGAATTCTACATCAGGTATGTAGTCTTAAGAAAAAAAAAAAAGTCTTGAATGATTAACAGTATTTAAAATATTTTTGAGAATTAATTCTTTATCTGTTCGCACATGTATCTCAGACTATTATTTAGATGAGCTGGCAGGTTACATCTAGTACTTTATTTTTAAGCTAATGCTTTCCAAGCCGGTCCATCTGATTGTTCATAGGAACTGCTTCAAAACATGCTTGATAACTAAGATGTTTTTCCTGAGTTCACAAAGGAGTGAAGTTCCCAAATCACTTTGAGTCACTCAGAGTTGTCAAACTTTATTTGTTTTGAAGCCTCATCTTTTTAGAAGGATATAACAAAAGTCAGTATTTTTGAAATCTCTCCTTCTTCTTTTTAAGGTATAAAGATACTACTAGGTCTCTTTCCAATGAATGCCTTGGAAGCAACAGGCCAGTGATTTCACTTGGTCTATCAGATTTTGCACTGGACATTCGCATGCCTGGGGTGACTCCTAAGCAGGTGAGACAAATGCAGTTTTTATTATTGCCACTTATTCTTTGTTTTGTAAGCAAGGAAAATAAAACTTTGCCAACAATATTAGCAAATGAGCAGGATAAAACAGGGTAACTCTCATAGATCTGTGTATATGCCAGAGAAGAGCAGAAATCAAAAAACTTGCTTCAAATGAAAGAAAAGTCTTTTCACTTGATTAACTTTTTGTAGTATGTTGGTTTCATAAACTGAAATGCTGAAGTTTATTCTGGGGGCATAGCAGTGGAATAATATTGAAAGCAATACAGAAGATATTAAAACAAGGAGAATGACTTTTTTAAAACGAAATATCTCCAGCTGTGCAACAAAGACTTAGTTTTTTTTACAGTTGCAGTTGACACCAGATCTCAAATGGTGCCTCAGTGCATTTGGTTACGTTAAACTTGAACATTGCCACAACTTAGGCAAATTGAGAAAGACTAATCATAAAGCTTTTTATTAGGATAATAATTGTGACCCAGTATTGTAAACCCTTAAAATACCCTAGGAAAGCTACTGTAAACAATTTAGAACAATATACTCTTTCTGATATTAAATTGCTTATCCTCTACTGAGCCAAATGAGTAAGAATGAAGAAAATTGAGTTTTTTAACATCAGTATCTCTTAAAAATCACATAAAACTCTGAGTTTCTAGTGTCACTTTTGCAGGTAGTTTCATTAAGTGAGATGAAAATGATTGTGTTTTGCAGCGAGGCAGTGCAGGGGATTACATATGTCATTAAAAGACCGTACTTTTCTTTTAAAAGGCTGCAGAGGCTTGGAAAGAACATGATGTTGTGCTGCAGTAGCTGATGACTCATTGTTGCAGATAGCACTTTCAAAAAAAACTGAAGGGAGAATTGAGGTTTTTGGTTATTGGGGAGCACCCCTCTGAAACATGTAATTTGGAGCAAGCTGTGTCGTTCCAGTGAGTGCAGAACAGAAATGTAGTTTCTGCTAGAAAATTTCTATCTGCAAAAAAAATTAAATATCTTTCAGAAAGAGTAAAAACTATTCTCCATTTATCATATTGCATATATGGAATTTCATGTGTTTTTTGTGATCTAACCTAAGGAACCATTAGTTGAAGGGCTAAGAACATGATTAACTGTGAAGAGTTAGGTTACTTCACTTTTTTTTTGTCCCCCTCCCCTTTTTCTTTTGAGAAAACTGTAGTAGTTAATAAGAGGAAAAAAAATAATACTTTTCACTTATTTGAACCTGTACCCAAAAGTAGTCACGCAGACAGTAAACTGAAAATTTATGCTTTAGTTAAGATTTGGAGGAGGGATGGTGGAAGAGCGAGAGCAGCAGAATGCAACCTAAACAGGTAAGGGAAATAATGAATAACTAGCTGTATGTATTTTAAGTTCTGTTCTTGTTTCATGTGCTCTCTCGCTCTTCTACCTTCCCCCTCGCCCTACACACGCGGTGCCACACACTAACTCTACAGGAAAGTTGTCTCCTGTTTAGACAAGTTAAACATTGTTATACTCGGCAAGAAGTAACGCAGAAAAGGTGATCTTCATTTCCTTGCGCTCCCCAGCAGGGAGTGCCCAGCCGCTTCGTGGGTCGAGCACGGCTAGTTTGTCTTTGTGACAGAAAAATCTTGGAAGGGAAGGAATTGTCTGTACAGGGGAAATTTCTATGTAGTGCCTTCTTACTAATTAGCTCTCTTCCTCGTGTACCTCTTGGCCCTGAGGACAGATGTGTGGGCTTAGCGAGTGTGGCTTTGTTGTGAGTTCCAGTTTTCCGTATGGGTGGTTATATAGGAGCATGTATGGGAAGAGGAGGGGTTTGTACTGCTGGGGTCTATCTGCACGTTTGTCTGCCCTTGTGAAAGATGCCAAAATAAATCAATGAAGTGAAGGGGACAGGGGCACTTTAAGTGCTTTATTTTGAGCTCTTGGGAGATGTGTCACTATTTTGGTAATACCTAATTCCAGTTCCTGAGTTCTCAATCATAACTATTTGTGTAGGAAAGAAAAAAAAAAAAAGTGTGTGGGGGGAGCAGAAATTACTGGAGGTGTGAGTGAATTAAAAATCTAGAGAACAAAATAGTAGATTTAGAGCAGCATCGGTACGTTTTGTGCTATCTGTCCTTCACTTACATTTTCTGTGAAGAAGAAATCTTGTGTTTCAGTTGTATTGCTATGCTGTAATTTGATGCAGAGAAGTAGAAGTTTTATTCAGATCAGCAATTGGTTAATCTGAGGAATCAACAGTGATATATTTTGTGTGATGGGAAAGAAGTTTCTTCTAATGTAATGCTCTGCATGAAAGATACAGAAGTAACAGTGCAGATGGAAAAGTCTTCAAGAGGACGACTGAATAGCTACAGAGCTAAAAAAAACAAGGCTATATTGATTATTGAGATTAAACTCATTATAAAAGCTAGTGAATCTGCTAAATTAAGATAAATTTAGTCTCCTGCTTGATTTAAAAAAAACCCTACTTGCTCATTTAATGTCTATATATCTTAATTATTTATCTTTTAAAGAAAATTATACAAAGATCCAGTAAAATATTTTGCTCATTTGTAATACTGTTTTGTGTAATTGAAGATGCTGAATATGTAAACAATATATGTTGTTCAGTTGGGCACAAGTCAATGTAGTGTTCAAGCAAAGAATTCATGAATTATACTGCCAGAGGGGACCATTATGATGATCTAGTCTAAGCTCTTGCATGAAACATGCCATTGAATTTTACATAGTATTTTTCATTTGGAGTCCCATCACCTGTGATCAGGCTAGAGTCTGTATTTTAGGAAGACTTGTTAGTGTTTGTTTGAGGACAGTGAATAGAGAATCCAGCCCAATTCTTTCTACCTGGTGCATCAAGCCATCATTTTTCCAAAAAAAGGTTTTTTCTTTTCTAGTGAATTTTTTCTTCTGGCTTCTGCTGCTATTCACTACATCATATTACACCTTTGTCTTAGACTAGAAATATTCTCTCTCTCTCTCTCTCTCTCTCTCTCTTTTTTTAAATAGATGTTTATAGACTGTATTTAAGTTGCCATTTGCTCTTTGTTTCCACAGTCTCAATGATTGAACTTACAGAATCTCACTGTAAGGTGTCTTCTTTAAGCCTTGAATTATTATTGTGCTCCTGTTCTGAACCATCTTCAACTTTTCTGTTTCTTTCTGTCATCAAATGAGTTCACTAATCTTCTTCATCATCTTGTCTCACCTTGGAAATGCTTGTTTCTACAGAACACCACTTCTTGCATTGAGTTGCCACTTGTATATTATTTTTAATTTAGCTAGCCAGAGACCTTGCAGAGATGTGGAATCAGATACTGAATAATTCTTCTAAAGGTTGTGTGTTTGTGTGGTGTTTTTGTTTGTTTTTTTGTTTTGTTTTTGTTTTGTTTTTAATAAGAGTTTCTGTTAATACATTTCAGCTCACTGGTACTGTTGGAATGGCCAGCGTAGGTCAATGAATCTAAAAAACAATTTCTTGGAGTGTTTGGGGGGAGGGTGGGAGGAAACAGAAAGTGTTGCCTACAGAAAGAAGATCTGGTAGACTTGAAAGGCCGGGGCGTAAGATACAGGCAAAGATATTCTTCAGACAGGCACCCCATCTTGTGAAAGGCTTTAATATGTGATGATTATCAGCTAAGATAAGCCAAATATTTATTAGTAGCAAGAATTACATGTTGTAATTCATACAGCATTTAAGGTAAGTTTTTTTTCTGATAGCTTTTTAAGATTTTCAAATCAGTGGAGTTCAGAGAAGTTCTTCCCCTTAGCACTTTTCAGCTGGAGCTATCATTTCTGAAACAAGCATCTGAGTGTGTTTCAGATGCCCCGCCTAAATACACTGTACACATTATTGTATAATCTTCTTAGAGGACTTGCACAGAATCCCACTATGAGGCTGTTCTTTTTCACTGGATCTACCTGTCCAAGTACATTGAGATTTTTTTTTTAAGTTTCTGAAATGTACTCTTTTTTTTTTCCTTTCAAGTTCTTCCACTGTTTTTCATTAATTTGAGTATCATATTTTCAGTATATACAGCAGTTAGCCTGTTGAGTAATTCTTGCCTCTCTTTTATTTTTTCCCCTTTTCTTTTCAGTGATTTAAACCCAGTCTCGCATACACAACACTCAGTTGCCTAAACATAGATACCATGCCCCATTTCAGATTCTCTGAAGCAACCACAACATTTATGTGGGGCTGGCAGGTAGAATATAGGGCATACCGGAAACTAATGACTGCAGAAGAGGCAGCTGGAGCCTTGACAGGGTGTCTGAGGCTATTTAGGATGGCACTAGGTGCCTGTGTTTAGACAACTGTATCCCACTTGCAATGTTTTCAGGATTCTGTTCTGTAAATTTACTCCTATGTATTAGAAGGGCAAAATCTAAGTGTTACCTTTCAGAATTGCACTCTAAACCCAGACAAAGGCCGACTGAAAGTCTTAAGTGTCAATTTTCTTTTCCCAGCAAAACGTAGGATTTTAAATTTCTGAATTTACTGTTTGGCCACAGATTGCCACTTTCAGTAGGCTTTGCAAACTAAATTCTTCTGACCTTTCTCTACTGCCGTGTTTCTGTGTCACCAGTAGAGTCACAGTTGGCTAACAGGTGTCTAACAAAACTACTTAGTTCTTTTAACTTATGACCAGTGGACCTCTTGTGACCTGCAGTAGACCTTCGGTTGGAAGGATCATGTGAACATATGAATTGTTCTAGAAGGAGTTAAGTTCTGGCTGTTCAGTCAAAAATAGCTCCAAGCTGGAAAAATAAAGGCCAGTACTGAAATAACATTGCTGCTGTGTTGAGTGCTTCCATAGCATCACTGTTGGCTATCACATTTAATTTTATTTTCCAAAGTCCTTGATATTCCAGTGTGGCCTTATTCCCTTGAGCTTCCCAGATAATTCTCGTCGGTTGAAAACAGATACTGAAGATTAACCTCTTTGGATTCCAAAAAGCCTAACCATCTGTGTGTATTCCTCTGAAACTGAGATGAATCTTTGGTCATACCAGTAAGGGTGTATCTATGGTACAAGTATTCACATTGTTGTTTTAGAAGGATTACCATAGGGATCATTGAATTCTCTTAAAGTGGAGGCATACAGGTACTTTTGTAGGACCTGCTCTGCATTCAGTAGACAAAGATAAGGCTGACTTCGTTGCCCCTTTTCAGGTAGTTCACATGCTTTTACAAACTGTAACTGTGTTGTACCAGCACGTTACTGACTGTTTTGTTGATGGACGAAGACCACAGCGTAAGAGCCTTTCTTTCAATAGGGTCGCCCAGTTGCGGTTTTACTGCTTTCAAGGACTGTACTTGGTATTGTAAGTTCTTTCCTAATGAGCCATGGTGCTTATTCATGGAAAACATGGATTTTGTTTGGGGCCATTGGTCGGAGTTCACTGTGTATGTGTTTTAATTGGTTCACCTTTTAATCCTGAAATACTGCCAGAGTTGACAGGTCGAACGTTTTAAACTCAACCCAAAAGTCTTTTAGGCAACCAAGGCAACTGTAGCATCTTGAAGACAGTATTCTTGTTATATTTTCTGCCTGGACTGCCCATTACACTATATCTTAGGGGGACTGTCTGTGCGGTTGCCCCTGGAAAATGATAGTCCTTTACATTGTTCGAGGACAATCACAGATCAAATTAGTTTTTGTACTGATTCTACTCCTTTTCTTTCTTTTAAGAGGTACGTGAAGTTTGTTAGAAAGTCCAGTGAAGAATATTTTTATTGATTGTAATTGGAGTTAGATGCGTGAATCAAAAATAAATATACTTCTGTGATTGCCATTACAATGACACAACATTTTTATGTTTTTGTGGACCATTTATCTTGGAATAAGGTGAAATACTGATTTAGGTAGAAATGCGTTTAGCTGTTAGATGCCATTTCTTTTTAGAATGCAGTGAGTTTATAAATACTGAGAACGCGGTGCATACCAATCTTGAACAAAATAAATCAGAAGCCCAACAGTTATTTTATGTAGCATACCCATTGATTTATCCTGTACATTTGTACCATCAGGAGGGTACTGTTACCTCCTTCAAACTTTGGGGGGGGGGGAGGAGGGGTTTAACCACTGCAAATAAATTCAGTGCTAAGTCCTGTACGAGTGTAATCTTCATACCAGTTTATTTAGTTCTACCGCAGTCATCTTCAGGAAATGTGCAGTGTTTTGATGCTTATGTTGTCTTCATTCTAAGCATGCCTGATTTTTAAGGTAATTTCTGTTCTTTTATGTCTTTTAATAGTCTGATACCTACCTCTGCATGTCAATACCCCTCCTGGTGGATGATGAAGCCTATGTAGGTGAGTGTTGGTTGACTGGAAAAACCTAAGCAAGCCATTGAAGAGTGAAATAAAAGAACTTTTTTTGTTTCTGTCAACTTAATCTTTGGCTGTCAGAGCTTCTAAAATGCATTCATCATGACTAATGCAGGAACAAACTAGAGAGAGCTACTTAGAGTTGAGATAACAAACTGTGTCTGGAGAGATTCATGAGTCATAGTAGTTAAGGAGCTGCATGCAGATGCCTCTGGCAGCCAATACCAAACAGTCCCATTTGTAAAGTATTGGCTTTCTGTCTCTGGCCGGATGCTTAATTCCACTCTGCTGAGCAGACTGTTTATTTACCTACTGGTCTAGGCTGTAAATCCTTCGCACTTAGAGTCAATATTGAATGCAGTAAGATCTTACCTATCTGGGGGGAAAAAACAAAACAAAAACAACCAACTCCTCTTCCCTCCCCTTTTTTTAGTCTTGTGGCATGAATAAGATGACAAGCAAGTAACAGGATCTACTGTAATAGTGTGCCAGTGCTTAGGTCTCATAGATCCGGAAAGCAACACCATCTGTTCAGAATGTCTTCTGGGTGCTCTTAATTTTATTTTGTCTTGCTCACGAACATCCAGCTGTTTAGGTAGAGAGAAGACTCGTGAATAGTTGATTTTACTGAAGGTAGTTTCACTATCGTAACATACTATAGAATGAAATAAAACAAAACAGTGAAAAATATAATGTTCTTTTTTTCCTTTGACTCTGTCAGTAAATTTTAGGCTATCATCTGCACATACAATGAATGTGGTGGAAATCTTGTATAGTTTTTATTGTAGTGTATTATGAGACTATAGTTTCACATGAATCTCCTTGCATAAACTGGTATTTTAACCCAAAATAGTATTTTGTTTACATTTGTATGGTGGTAACTAAGAAAAAGGGAGGGGAAAAAAGGTAAATTTTATTTGAGGCTTTCTGTATATATTTATTTAGTAACGGAATCAGCCCCTGACTGCAGAATTACATTTTAACGATGAGCTTGGCCCTAGAAAGAAAGATTAGCATAAAAGGGATTGAGCGTTCAGTCTCTGATCACCTATGGTTACTATGCAGTGTTTGCAGTGGACTCTTCTGCATTTTTTTTTTCCTTTTACGTGATTCATAAAAAGGTGTACTAACCTGCTGTTTAAGCAGTTTATATTTAGTGCTTCATTGAGTTGCAAAAGTCCACAGTTCAAATCTTTGTTAGGTTGCTGCACATGTAGTTCTATAATTTGGTGTTTACCAGTATTAAATCCATATGAAATACTTTTAGTGGTATATACATCTAAAACAACCTACTAAAGAGTTTGCTTAAAGAAAAGTGGAATTTGTGCAAAATCTGAATGTGACTCATGTAAGGCAACCCATTTATATTTCTGAAGACTGAGAAACTTTTAGTTTTTAGATGCTTATATGTTCTTCTTCAGACTTTTATCAGGTTTAGTCACTGTTCCATTGATCACTGTGCTTGAGTACATGTAACACAAAAGAATACAAGGTCTGGATGAAGAAACTATTCCACTTGTCAGCTGGAGTTTTGGGGAGAGTAAGAACTTGATTAGCAAATTAAAAAAAAAAAAAATCCTATTCTGTGAACATAAATTTTTCCTGTAATAACATTACTCACAAACTTATATTTGTGTGTCCTAAAAACAGAACAAATAAAATTGTCTACGCTTCTTCTTTGGGGTGTTTTCCAGAAAAACACGTAAGTGTGTGCTTAATCTTTAGCATGTGATCAGTTCCATCTGACTTCAGTGAAATCACTGGAAAGTGATTTCAGTGGAAGATGATTTGTCAGATTGGAGTCTTTGCAGTCAACAGAAGTTGCGTATTCATTGGAAAGACTAGGCACAAACATATCCAATTGTAGAATGCATAAAAATGCAAAATGGGCTATCATAAAATAAACAAATAGCAAATTAAAACTTCTCAGGAAAGAAAATGGAGTAAGAGATTTTTACAATAAGTATCATCTAAGAAATGGGATGCCTAATGGAATTTTTCCTTAACTGTTTCGTAATATCTTTAAGCGTTGTGGAACTAATTTTTAGCTTACTTGCATACATATATTTTGTGTTGCTTAAATAAGCATAAAAGATTGATATACACAGAATGAAATCATTCTTTTTTAAATGGTAGCTTCTGTATTTTTATCTGATTTAAGCAGATTCTGCATTCACTGCATTTCCAATAAATGGTGTAAAAATACAAGGGAAATTAAATAGTCAATGTTATCTAATAGGTAAGGCCTGAAAGAAGGGTTTTTAACTTGGTTTTGTTTGGGAAACTGCTATGTGTGACTTAACCTTCATTGATTGCTGTTTTACTTTATGGTAGAAGCTTCTGAAACTGAAAATATGAGCTTCTGTTGCTCTGGGTTGCTTTTCAGCCATCTATTGAGAAGACAGTAAATGTTCTGAAGAGCTTGCAGCATGAATAGATACAAATACACAGGATGGAAACAGAATAAGCGTGGGAAGGGAAGGAGAAACGCAGAGGGTGAATTACCTGCCAGTGTGACAGTTCAGTGATAATGCTTAGAACAGGACCCACATTTTCTGCCTCCAGTTCAGGTCTTTGCATGTGGTGCTTCCAAGTAAATATTTTCTCATTTCAGTGATTTTTACCCTTTTCTACTTTATTTTCCTCTTTTTTCCCCCTTGTTGCATATTGATGAAATTTAAACACCTTGGAAGAGGGAACTTCTTTTTAACATTGCACATGACCACTACTACATTCATTAGTAAGTAGAAAACATTGTCCGTAACTTTTTCAGTATTTTTATGGAATTTACGTTTGTGAACTTTGAATTAATACTTAGCTTTGTTATTCCACTGAGCATTTACAACCAGTAGACAGTCAGTCATGCTTGCACAGGGACAGAGGGTATAACTTTATACCACCCATTTGGGGCAGTACTGTACCAGACTTGACTGATTCGTTCAGAATCAGTTTTAAGACTGTGTAAGTAAGATTGCTCGGTTGCTGATTTTGATAAACTGTTACCAACTGGAAGGAGGAATAGAGCACCCTACAGGTCTTTTTCAGGGATGCATCTGTACATTTTGGCAGATGCTGTTTGTTTACTATATGCAATTCTTTAGTGGAGGGTCAAACTGTCAAGGTTGAGGTGTCTGTCTGAACCAGCCATTTTTCTGTTCCAAAAGGGCTGTAAATGCTGACAAAGCGGAGGGTGGGTGTTTGTTTTGGGGGGCTTTTTTGGGTAGACTATGCCACAAACCTTAACATTTAAGTTAATGTTAGATAGATACCTTTTGCTGCTATGAAATGAAATGACTGTGAAATTAATATATAAAAGATATCAATGAGTGAGATTAATATGTAAATTTTTAAAGGAGTATGATTACAGTCACATTTAAAAAGAACAAATTTTCTTCTACCTCATGTTTGATTAGTGTATATGGATAAATAGCTAAACCAGAAAGTAGATTGAGTCTTTAATGGTGCAGGCTTTGATTAAAAAATCAGCTTCTGACTACTGAGCTGTAGTGATAGCTAAAGGGTGTTCTACAGATACTCATATGAATCGAGTCTGACAGCAAGCCCCTCAGCCAAGAAATTTGACTGTCATCTTCATCTCCTTACTTTCACTCACATGGCTGACCAGTAAATAAATGTGTCTTTTTCTTACTGACTGATGATAAGTCCCTGTCTGTCAAATTGTACTATACTAATGAGAGGGAGCCTGTTACGTTCAGCACCACAGATGGTAGTAATTAGATGATTTATTGCTTTTCTTCCATACATGACTGTGGGATGTTTGTTACCCTAGTGTGGCTTATATCAGCTTCCTTAGTACCTAGTAACAATGGCTTCACTGCATTGAAGGTCTCTACTGTCTCTCTAATCCATCATACTGAACATTGATGTACTGATATATTTCTTTAAAGTGAATTCAATCGTATTATCTAGAAGGAAGCTGTTAAAAAAAGGGTCAGCATTATATTGACTGAGTTGTTATTTGCAAAGATGAACATGTTAGAAATGAATTGGTTAAATACATAATTTAACTAAACACTTAAGATTAAATTAATGTCCTATCCGTCCATTTCTGATCTGTTCATTCCTGTTTCTCACAGAGTTCATAATTCAAAGTAGCACTTTGTTAGGCAAGTAAGTCAAACCTTATTCAGGTTTAGTGTATATATACTAAAACTATTACTTTTCTATCATTTTAGTAATCACTTATGCCTCTTTTCCATGCATAAAAAGTAGGTTCTGATTTAAACAACAGCTGTACATGAACAAACCTGAAGCAGAAGTGGAGTTGGGGTTTTTTGGATTCTTTTTGCTTTTTGTTCACTCTTCTAATTTTTGCAAGTGTACCTTAGCATCTTAATTTTTTTTAACATAAAGCTTAGAAAATTTTAAAATAGGTATTGAACTCCACATGTTTGAGTCAAATTTGAGGTGCAGTCCTATTATTGAAGTTTTGAGTTAGATGCAGAAAAGCTGAAAAAGGAAGAATCTGTCTACGAGACTTTCATTGGTATTTTCCTGCTGCCTATTAGTCCTTTAATGGCTAAAGATTTATAAGATACAAGTGGAATGAATATTTGCATGCCAGCAGTCTTTGGCTAATCCGTTCTTTCCTCATGGTGCCACATACCTGAAGATCTCACAAACTTTCTGGTCTAGAAAACAATTGCAATGGAGTCCAAAGTTCTTGGAAGCCTCCAAGTGTTCTCATATGCTGCTTGATACCTGTCCTACACCATATGCAGGTATTGGCTAATTGTCAACATCTGTAGCTGTGAAGGAAGATAGTTTGGGGGGGGTCAGTTTTGTTTGTTTGAGGTTTTTTTGCCTTGGTAGTGACAAGTACTGCATTTGCCTTGAATTTCATGCTGATTTGTATGGTTTTATAGTTACAACTTTTTTTTTCTTTTTTTTCTTTTTTTTTTTAATAATGGCTTTCTTTGACCCCCTCTGCCCCATTTTGGAAGACTGATATAAGCCTTGGAGCGTTGCTAAGAAAATCACTATACAAGAAAAGAATAACTGACTCTGCAGAGTGCTCTCAAGCTCACAGACAGACTGAGAGGTTTTTAAGACTCTTCTTTCAGTGAGAGTGATCAGATATATGAGCTAAAACAGCTGTATACAAATAGTTCACACAGAAACCTGATTTTGCTTTAATTGTGGTGCATTATTTCCCATTAGTATAGTATTAGTAGTATTAGTATAGTAGTAGTATTTTATAATTTTTACAATAGTGTTTAAAGGTCGCATTCATATGCTAGAATGTCATTGTAATGGACACTGTGCAGAGAGAACAAAAGCCTTCCTGTCTCGCTCGTTCACATGAGTACCAAAGATGGCAGAATGGCAGGGGAGTCAAAAGAAGCAGAGAGACGGCATTGACCAGCATGATAGGCAGTGGCTTCAGCGGACGGGGGCCTAACCTTTAACGAAGCCTTTCTTCAAGGCTATCCTTCTAGGTGTTACAGTCCATTTTGTACAGGTGTCAGGTTCTGTGATAAAGATCATCATATTTCACATTTATGAACTCCTCCAGAAATTTTATTTGTCACTTAAATTGGTAACAGCAGCTTAAAACGCTGGATAGAAAGTCCACACAAAATGACATATTGTCTGTCCCACGCAAAAGTTAGTCATAGTTTTGCTATTAAATAGTAGTGATAAAAATGTCAAAACAAAAGGTCTTGCTGTAAGACAGATTTGTTTTATGGCTATGGAATGAGTAGAATTTGCTGGTAGGAAAAAAAGTTATGCAGGCTTTGGACTTTAGTCATACTGGCAAGTTTAGCAGTTTTGAACCCATTTTTAAGAATACGCAGTGGGCAGAATAACCTTGCTTCAGCCCTTCTTTTGGAGCATCTCTCCTGTGACCCAAAGCCCCAGAATGAGGCTGGCAGCTTTCGTCTTTCAGCTCCTCGCCCCTGCTTTAGCAAGCCTACTGCTTAATGGGCTTTCAAACTGAATTTACCTTGGAGCTCACATTGCTAATGGTTACAGCAGCTTCCCACAATATGTGGGTGCTCCTCTTATGTCCTCACTCCCTTGCAATCTACTGCGTGCCATACATTTTCAAGCTAGAATTTGAGTTCTGTGCCAAAATTTCTGGCTGCTTTTCCTCATTTCTAACTGCACACCTATGCTCCAGAAAACAGGGGTAGAAACTATCCAGTTAATTTTTTTATTTTATTTTTTTCCTCATAACACTGGGACAATAATTCACATCATCACTCCAGGAACTCTTCCTCAGCTGTACATTCACATACTGAGTTGCATTGCAGATAAATCTGCGAACTTCAGAATAGTGTTTTTGTGGTTTACAGTTTCATGGTCTGCCTACGTTAAGGCTTTTACAAGAGCTAGAAGACACCTTGTTAAGTGTCTATGTACATGTAAGGCCAGGAGTGGCTCAGTTACTACAGTTTTGGCATTTCTGTTGAAGAATAAGGTTAAAAACCCTCCAAGGTCCATACCTATCTCAAATGAAGGAAAACTCCTTTCCGTTCCCTGTATCTGACATATTTCAACATGAATAAAGGAAGTTACAGTATAGCTTGTTTTATTTCTAGAAGCACCATCATTGTACATCTACGGTCAGTATTATTACAGTACAATGTCAGTAACTTTTCTCCTATACCAAACAGGAGCACTAACATTTGAGAAGCAAAAAACGGTCTTTTTGTGGCATTGTACAAAGAACAGAGACATTTGAATACTGAACATTCACCTTCATCTAAGTTTCTAGTAATGAGGACTATTTGGTCAGTGTGATTGTGTTAACTTTAATTTAGTCTTGGTTTCCATTCCAAAGGAGTTCACATGTGAGTGAGAATACATTATAATACTTTCCTTGGAACTTTTGTCCTAAGAAAGTTGTAGCAAAATTTTGCTACAAGTGGAACATGGCAAGAAGACATCACTCCAACCAGTGCACAGCTCTTAACTTAACTTACTGTTTGTTTGGATTTTTGATGGAGACAAGAAGTTAAAGAAGTAGAAAAGTACTATTAAATCACAAGTGCAAATTTTGAAGCTAATAGTCAAAAGACTGGTTATGCCAGAATTTGTTGGGTTACACTGAGATGTTTACTAAGTGTCATATTTAACATAGAAAAATGCAATAGTTTTGCTTGGAAATTTGGATTTTTTTCATTTTTACTTACTAAAAGAGATGTGATACTTTAGCTTGGGAGAAAGGCCATTGAGTGGAAGTGTAGCAAAAGCTTGTAAAATTTTAAGTGGAACGCAGAAGGTAAATAAGAAGTGACTGGGACGCACGCACCTTGTGTGGAGTATTACAGAGCAATGATGGCACAAAATGTTCTTCCTTATGTAATACATGGTGAGAGTAAAGATAGCTTTTTTTTTTTTTTTTTTAAATCATTTTGTCTTTCAGTTGACTTTAAACCTCATGCCAGCATGGACACTGTCCATCACATGTTACTCTTTGGATGTAATGAACCCTCTTCTACTGAAAATTACTGGTAAGAGTTGCAGGCTTGTATTTATTATTGTACCTAACTTTTCCTGTATTGATTGCTTCCAAATAAAGCTTTTAAAGTGTTACTTTTTTTAAATGGAAAAACTGTGAAGGAGGAAGAAATGTGTAACATTCTAATCTTCCCACGCTTCTGTTTTGATAATTTTAGTTAATGCTTTAAGAACTGTAACTAAAAATACATCAGCAATACTTCTTAAATATCACAATTGGAGTAATTTGGATGGTCTTTCTCAGTGTGATGGTCAGGATACATTTTCTAGATTATGACTACAGATTATATCTATATTCTGTGTTCTATAGTGAATAAAAATAAACTCAAGAATGAAGTAGTATTTCCAAAGAGGAAAAAAAAATAAAATGACCATTTTTGAAAGAAAAGACCAAAGAAAATACTACATTTGTGAATGGTATTTTGGTGTATGCAACTGTCAGATTTTTAGAGCTGTGATATATTTCACTGTTATTTTGCAACACAGCATAGTCTGGGATTTATTTATTTATTTATTTTTAACTGAGCCCTCTGTAAGGAAGGGGAAGAGGTCTGTTTTCTGCTTCTTGATGCCTAGTTGACTATCTTAAAGAAGATTTAAAGATGCATGTCTCTGCCATGGTAGCCTGAAATGAAGACAGTCCAGATGTTTGACAGGACCTGAAACTTGAGATGCCCTTTTCCATTAAACTTGCTGAATACTATTTCTAATTCAGAACACTGAAACTCAGAGAGCTGTTGTGGCCTGGTACTATTGGATACCAAGAAATCTTGACTTCTATTTCATATTTAGAAGCTGAAATAAATGACCCACTTTTGAAAAGTGAATACTGAGAAGCTGTCTCTGCAGCTATTGAGGAAATTAAGCTATCCATGAGAATGGAAAAAAACAGGATATAGCTTCTCCAAAAAAATTAGCATGATACTCGTTTGACAGTGAGTACAAAAATGCTAGGCTTTGTGTTTGTTTATTCTGTGTCAAGTTGCTAGTTAACTTTAATGCAGCTGTAGCTCCTCTAATTAGATATAGTTATATATAGAAAAGACATTGTGCTGAATGAGGGACAGATATACTCAACTTCTGAAAGAAAAACTTTGAGAAAAAGAAATATTCCTATCTGCAAAATTAGTAGACATTATTTCTTTCAGAATGTAGATCAGCATTTTATGTGTTCTGACAGACAAGCTAGTTATAATATCTAGATGAAATTGCAGCAAATAATTATTAAATAATCTGAATCCAATTGGTATTATGATTTTAAAGATGATGTTTATAATAAGCTTTATTTTTTTTTTTTGGTTGCGGGAAAACTTTTTCTCCTCCCTTGAGTAATTCTTGGGAAATCTTGTTTTATAGAAAAGACTTTGTAGTCTGGGACAAGATGTAACGTCTGTTGTACTATTCGTAGGGAGTGGATGTGATTTAATTCTTGAAGTTAAGAATCTTCTACTGAGGCCAGCCTGTACCTTGGAGACATCAGTCAGAAAGACTTCAAGAGACAATTCATAATCCAAATTCTAGGCAGTTCTGATAAACCAAAATCTGTACTGTAGTTTGCACATGGATGTGAACTGAAAACTGGAGTAACACAGGGATATAAAGCATTGTCAAGTATTTGATTAAAAAAAAAAAAAAAAAACATCAGGGAGGCTTTTTTGGAATTTTTTCTGACTTTTGTATGCATCCTTCAAATAGTTTGGGTCAGCTATCCCAGTAACCAAACCTCCTCATTTCTTGACTTCTTTGAAAGTAGCAATGTATTTGCTTTTGGCTTTGTTCGCCCATTCCATCTAGTATTTTTCCTGTTACGTTTTTCTGAGCCAGAGGTTCTGTCCATTCCTCATTTTTCTTCTCTTTGTTATCCTTCAGTTTACTAGAGGATAGTTGCTAGTGCTAGCTTTAGACCAGAGGCCTAGCTTCTTTCTCTATAGTTTGCCCTTTCCTGTGTGTGGAGAACTCTTGTATCAGGTGTCCAGACGGAAATTGAGTTAAGAGTAGCTAAAGAAGGTTCTTGGTGGCAAATGGTTTAGTAGTGAACTTGGCTTTCAAAACGCCAAAGCCGTGAGGATGGAGGGAAGCTCACTGTGCCACTAAAACAGATGCGAGGAGCCAAAGTGCTGAGAAGCTGAAGTTGGGGCTGGCTGGGGAGGTTACAGGTCTTTAAGAGATTTATGAGAGTGAGTCTGTTATGAAGTTTTACTGACACTATGAAAGCTTATGTAACTTAATCGGATCTGTAGAACAATTTTAATGCAGATTTTCTGATGCAGTTCTATAATCTGAATTTATCTTTTAAATATTTACCAATAAGATCACTAGAAATGGAATTTAAAGATAATAGGGTAGTATAATGTATTTTTCATGAAAAGTATGAATCTAGCACTTCTAATAATCTCTATAGGTTTGGGGAAAATGATTTGATCAGTATTTAAACGTATGACAAACCTTCATCAAAAGTTTTATTTCCCTTGTACTTATCAATGAGGAGTTTGAATATTTATAATGAATGCTCTGATCTTGTCCTGCAAGAAAAGCAGATAATAAAATGATGAAAGCACAGAATTTCTATTGATTTCTTTTCCCAGCAGACTGCTTTTCCTTCTTTCCAATGTGTCTTCTGCTATTGTTTGGAGTACACTTTCTTGAATAGTTTAAACTTATGTGAAAAATATGCCAACATAAAAACTGTTTGCATGTGTTTCAGATTAGTTCACACCTTGAATGTCTTGTTTAAAACCAAGTAGATTTTATTTCTAATGTGTTTTGCCTTCATTTGTCTGGAAATAGTTTTGTTAATCTGAAGTGTTCGGCATATGATAGAGTTGTCCTTTTATACATTGATCAGATACTTAAGATAAAGTCATGTCTAAGGCACATTTGAGGAGAAAATTGATTCTTCTGTTGTACTAAAAAAAAAAATCCTCTAGTTTCTCTTCATTTGGCACTATTCAGATTATTTTGTCTAAGGCCCAGTCTTGTAGGGAAAAGGAAATACCTTAACGATGCCTCAAAAATTATGATTGGTGGGGTCTCTGCAATATTGAGAGGAAAAGCTACAAACTGCTTATCAAGATGCAAGTCTAACAGCCTGGTAGGTATTTTGGGAGGACTTGTTAGCTTAGTGATGGCAGACCAAGCAACTTGCTTGTTGTCAGTTCAGCTGTCGGCTCAGTTGTTCTGAAGGTCTAGGTGAAACTTCTGGTTCCTGAGCTTTTAGGTGTGAAGATGCGGGTCAATAGCTTGAAAATCATAAAGTTCTCCCAAGCTGGATCAGACTTGAATCCTAGGCCTGACTTGGATTCAGGTAGTTTGATCTCACTGGCTATATCATCATTTTTCCCAGATGAGAACGATCACCCAGTCAGTGACAGTGTGTGCAATGTGGCAGTTAATGCTGCTTTTGTTTTTGATTGTTGTACCTATCACCTGCCTGTCAGACTGAGACCCATAATTGATGTCATATTTAAATCTGACCTTCCTGATTTTTTTCATATGCCAGTTTCAATTACATTGTGCTTCCCCCTCCCCCCCCCCAAACAATTTCTGAGTTATGGTATCTGCTTTATATTCTCAGAATACAAACTGTTCATCCAGTGGCTCGCCATTTCACATCTCCTTTACTGCAACAGATTGCAGCAGTTCATCTTGCTTTGCCCATAGCCATCTGTAAAGCTAGAAGGATAATCCCATCTGTTCTATATAAAACAGGCTTTAGAGATCTCCTCAATTTATGCCTGTTTGACACACACATATAAGCTGATGTAAATGTCTTAATTTTATTTTGTGTCTATGTGTATATGCAGTTAATATTGTGCGTGTATTTTTTATATGTGAATGTATGCACTTAAATTTTCAGACATGGAGCATCTGTTGCACATTTAAGTTGTTTCGGAGAGTAATTGTAATCACCTTTAAAATCACCTGTAAAAGCGAATGTTTTCTTACTAGCTTAAATTTGCTAGCTTTAGTTTCCAGCTGTTGGAAACGATTTTGTTATTCTGTTGACTCTGTATTATTATGTATATTTTTGTTTCTGTTTTGTTGATTTGTTCTTTCCTTCTGTTTCCTTACCTTCTGACTAATAATCATGATTTTGCTTGTTCTTCTGTCTACTAGGGAAAAGAATGGCTCTCTAAGAACTGACATATAAGGACACCATTAAAAGACTTCTTTAGCAAGGATCCTTCCCTTACTATTTACATGGACAGCCTATCACTTAGCCATTTTTTGTTCTTTTGAGGCACACAATGTTAATTTCTACATTATTTTAGTTTCTTCATCAAAATTCTGGGCACACTAGCCTTTGCTTTGCAGACAATTGTAAGAACATTAAAACATATGAAATCAAGAGCTATTTTTCATACTGCGTTGATTTGGACTAGCTGTATTATGGAGAAATAATCCTTGGTAGCATTCAGAATACAAGGACAACATTAATTTCCCTTGGGCCTGAAGTTTTATCCAGGCCAACTTTGAGTATAGGGGAATGGAACAGGGAAGGATACAGCTTCCAGGTAACTCTTCTGGAGTTAGCTGCCTGGTGGTCACGGTAGTGCTGAGCTAAAGCTATGACCACCCCACATTCCTTTTCTGATAACTTTATGCTGTTTGGCCTTCTAAAAGGCTGTGTGATGGTGCTGGACCTGAGCTGACTTCGTGCAGATTGACATGTTCCCTGCAACTCTCTTCCCACTGATAAGCCAGTGAGATGATCTCTACCTGAACATCCCATCTGAAGGGCTGCACGCCTGACCCTGTTGTTGAAATAACTAGGCTTTACATAGAAGTGGCACAGGCCCATAGAGCTTTCCACAGAAACAAAGTAGATTCACGGGGCTCATCTGCTCAGGTTTTGCCCAGTGGGGAGAGAAAAAATAAAAATAAAAATCCTGTAGCTGCTTCTGTTTCTTGCCTGTAATTGGCCCTAGAAACAATTCAGTCGCTATCATGAAGTTTTGTCTGAGCTGATAAACCATGCTGAAACCAAAGTATGTATGTCTGAAATGGTTAACCAAAAGTTCCGATAAATTCTCTGCAGATAATCAAGAATACATTTGAATGTTTTTTTGGGGGGAAAAAAAATTAGTGAAGTTTTTGGAACTTCTGAGCCTCCTAGCAGGACAAGTGTCACACTGCATCAAAACCGACCCTGAAATGAACTCCCATTTCAGATGATTTGTAGACAAAGCCTTTATTGAGATCAGGAGGAAGAATTTTAAATAGCTGTCTAGTCTAAACAGGCCATAGGTTACCACCCACTAAGTCCTCCATCAGAATAGCTACTTCTGTTGGAAGTAGGGCATGTTTTTGGAAGCTTTTGATTGGAAGTAATGGTATCGTTCATTCCAGTAAAGGTCGCAAAAGATGTTAAGGAGGGAACAGCAAGACCTGGGGGGGGGGGGGGGGGGGATGGATTTAAAGATTTATATTTCTCAGTGTAGTTTCCCACCACTGTCACTACGGCAGAATTGTCTGCACCATTCAGCTCTGACAACAAAGAGAGTTAATTCATATGATCTCTGTCATACTGATCAAATTTTCCCAGTTTTCTCAAGCATTTCTAAGTATGTTTGGTAAGGAAGTACGCTCCAATGTAAATAGTATACTCAGAAATGTGTAACTTCTTAAAAAATTGATACTAAAACAACTTCTAGATTTTAAAAAAGGTCTGTTAAACTAATCCAATTTTCATTTCTGGACAAACTTTCTAGCACGGATGTAGCAACCAATTCTCAAGAAGAAAAAAACATTTTTCTTAATCATTAAAAATACCTTTTTTTTACAAGTCTTGGCTAGAATCAGTGAAGAAGAGTGTAATAGAGAAAGAAATGCAAAAAATTAGTTGATTTCTTAATGCAAATATGTTTGGTCTTAAAACACTGGTGTTTTGTTCCCATAGAAATTTCATATATTGTTTTTTCCCTTAGTCTCTTATTTCTATATTAATATTTAAATGTTGTTGCCAGCCACAAATAAGGTCATTCAAATGTCATAATAGATTTATAATAATAGCTTTTCATTTACCTTTCTAACCACAATTTTTAATACATTTTAAAGAAGTGTGTATATCCGAGTGGCCATTCCCTATGGAAGACCAAAATTATCAATCCAGTTAAGTATACTGTAAACAATTCTGAATTATATGCAGAATTATTTAAAAAAAAAAAAGTGGAAATGTGATGGACTTACTTTAGTAAAGCATGGAAGATTTCAGGACAATTAAATCAAAGCTATACGATGTTAAAGAGACTTTGGGGTTTTCTGTCAGAAGTGAAATCACTGGGCATATTTCATGCAAATTGCCAGTACTGTTAGTAAGACTGGAAGTCTTGACATAGTAGAGAAAACAGCATATTCAAGTGTGTTCTGATTTAAAAGATCTGGTAAGCAAAGCAAACTTCTTCAATGAACTTTGTCTGAAAAAAACACTTGCACTGGGTTTGAAAACTGATAAATACATATTCTATATTTGAGGTCCTCTTTGGAAGATATGTACTGTTAAAAAAATGCTTGGGAGTGTTCTGTTTTATGATAGATTCTCTGCGGGATTCTTTTACTTTAAATGGTATTTTTGGTGAATTACAAAGGCACTCTAGCCTAAAATCCTCAATTGGAGTGGGAGGAATATGCCCAGAGAATGGTGACAGCTAGAGCCTTAAAATGCTCTCGAAGAGTCTGCAGAAGATGTCATGATATTCTCCTTTAAAAGGCAGAGTAAAACAAGTAATAAAAGCCCTAAAGCTGGTATCTGGATGAGGTCTTAAGGCTAAACTTTTGAGACTGATGGTGCTGATATTTTTGTAAATACTGTGGGGTCTGACCCATTCGCTGCTTTTGCAGTTTTTTTCAGAATATCTTTTCCAGAATGGTCTCTTCCAAAATACCCCATTATACAGCTGCTCTTGTATTACTGAGCATTAGGCTAGTTCAGATAGTCAGTCTGGCAATAGTCAACACTGGACCCAGTTGAAGGTGCTTATATGACATAAGCATTGTCTTCAGTTGGAGGTTAAAGGGTTGTGTCAATGGCTCTGGGTTCAAAACACTTAAATTTGAAGATGTTGGTTTTCATCTGTGTAGTTTGGATGTTAATGAGTCAAAAGAGATTTTGAAACACCATCTCAATTTGATGGGGACATTAATATTTGAAAAATACGGTTTAACACAGAATCCTTAATTTAGTAACCAGAAATTCTAACGGGGCTGCCAGGAATGAGTGTTGGGAAGTGATTTACACTGTCCTAAGTTTTTTAAATGTTATTTTCCTGTTGTTTTATAATAATACCTCTTCTGGCTAAATATAAAGTGTGCTCTGATTTGTGTAGTATGTTGACTGTTTACTAGTTGCATGATTTCATTTTTCTTTCATTCATAAATGAGTATGCATACTCAGTCCTCTGGTGTGGCTTTTACACATACTTTCAATTTTTTCACATTCAGCTGATTTTCTTAAAATAAATCTTAAAGTTCATCTGTCAGCATTTGAAAGAATCTATTTTAGTTTTCTCAGACATAGTACATTTTGGTTCTTGTGGGAAGTTGGAGGACAAAACTTAATCTTGTCCTTTTTTAGATTTATTAAGGCTGTTAAGTATAGCTTACAACAATTATCAGTATCTTTTAAAGAAAGTAGAAAAGCTTTATCTACACATTGATTTATAGGATGTGAAAAGGGATAGTGCAAGAAAGAAGGCTACAGCAATCAAGAAACAATCAGAATTTGGGGGCAAGTTTATAATTGACACTTAGGGATAAGAAACAGATGACTTTATTAATGTAATACTAAAAAGAGGTTCTGCATAGCTGTTTCTGGCATGCTAGACACTTTAACTGATTCCATATTGCCACCTCTGTAACTAGGATGGATTATCCTTCAACTTCCCCTAAGACTTGGATTTGTTTCAGAGCCACAGTGGGGAGGCTGTGGGGGGCAGAAGGGTAGGTGCTGCTAGATGGACTCAACAAGATCTTGCAGGTGGCAGCACTTGAATTTGCAAAACTTAAGCCCCTCTTCTTCCAAGTACACAAAATGTGCCACTGAAGTCCTGGCTATCGTTTATCTCTGAAGGCTGGGGTGTCTGTCTGTTTTGGGCCCAAGCAGCAAATTTCAGTGTGCTGTATTAGCATGGACATGTATTTCCATGTTTTAGTGTAGACGTCTGTTTCCTAAACTTCAAAGTCTTAATTACATATACACAGCCCTAAAAGGATAGTGAAAGACCCATCTCGTTGACATGGTGGAACATTCTGCTTTCAGTCTAGGTAATGAGTCAGGACCACAGTGTCATAACAGTGCGGCTCCTTGGTGTGCCCGAGGTTGAGGAGGATGCCGTTGTTGAGTTCAGGGGAGCTGAAAAAAGCAGAGTGGAGGGAGGAACTGGGCGGAAATAGGCAGAAGCAGTCAGTAAGCCCTGTTCCCACAACCCCCAAAATGAAAAATTGACTATAGATATTGCCAAAAAAAAAACCCTAAAGTTTTGACCAGCAGTCAAAATCATAGTTATTAGTATAATTATATTGTATATGCTTAGATTCAATTTGTATGTATTTAGTGCTATTCTGTTCTGATCTCATGAGTTTCTTCATATACCATATAGAAGCTATGAATTTTAGTGAGTAGCTAATATTTCATTTCAGTTTGCAAATCCACACTTTTTACTAGCTTCCTGCTTTTTTCATGTGTTCATCAGTCATCTTAACTCTTTTTTTTGTAATCTGCTCTGGCTTTGGTTTTGTTTTCGCAAAGCTTGAAGTTTCAAGGTCAGCGTTAATGCCTGTATGAGAGAGTAGGCTTTTTTTACGCATAATGAAAGAACAGTGTGTGTATTTTAGCTTTCTCTCCCTCACTAGTTAGTATCTCAGGGAGACAGAGAGAGAGAGAAGAGAGAAACAGAGTTCACAACAGCTTATATACTTCTTTTTAATTATTCTTATTTTACTTTTTTTAACCTAACTAATGTGATAGAATATCTTTCCTAAGGTCTTAACAAATACTGTGGGGTAAGTGAAGGCTTGCGGGCCCAGTATGTTGTGTATGTATACTGGCAAACCATTAGATGTTCTGAGCAAAATTAGTGAAGGTAAAGAAGTGAAGTGTTCCCTTTCACTCAGTAGTCTAATGCTTGTGGCAGTGCTTTCTGCCAGAAGAATACACAACACCTACATTACAGTAAGGCTCTCTGGAATCGTAGAAGCTCTAAATGTCCCGCTAAAGTGGTTTTCCCTATACACAGAAAGAACTAAATAAACATGCCCCAGGAGCACGGACTGGACTGCAGAGTCACCGCTGTGCTGAGGGTTAACACAGATGGCTCAGGTGTTCTCAACAGAAAGGTTACTGAGCCTGCATCTCCTAAAAGTCCTTGTCTTTTATGCTCTTACTCCCTTCCTCACGCTGTGTGAAACTTTATTTTCCCCACTATTTAAAGTGGGCTTATTTTGTGTGTACAAATATTTTCTCAGATCTCATTTTACCAGCACTATGAAAGACAGAAGGCTTCTGGTTTGGGTTGAAACCTTGGCTTGGGTATCAGCCGTTACTCTGTCTGCCTTGGGTTGGTTGCTGTGGTCAGTGCAGTTTGAGGCCTTCTCAAGCTCATGACTGTAGGCAGCTGTGGTGCCGCATTCGTGATGTGACTTCTGTGCTCAAGCCCACGGCGCTTTGTGCCCAGCCCTGCTGGGCCACTGCAGAAGATGCAAATGCACCCTGTAAATAACCCTTTTCCCTAAGAGAGGATCAAGGGAGAGAGGGCAGATGCACAGATCCAGCCACTATTTCTTAGAATACCTGTTACTCATTAAGCTATTATAATTAATAGACTCAAACCTTACTACTACTTCCGTTCGCACAACACATTCATGCAGTGAACAAAAATAAAGTGATTTCCCAAGTGAAGCAACAGCTGGGAGGCCAAACCCAACTGTTTACTTGGAAGGGAAGGGTCATGCTGACGTGGCAGTGGCTTTTAGGTAGGTGTTTGAAAAGTCCCTCAGAGTCCCTTGTTTCCTCATCGGTGTATATGGGCCTGTAGTCTACATCTGCATATAGCAGTCCACACCCCCTTGGATGTGGTCCAGGTCACACAAGCTGTTGCCAGTGCTACCGGGTGCTATTAGCCTTTTGCAGGTTCAGTGGGCTCTGTGTCCTGAGTTTATTAGGTCTTGTGGGTTCAACAGGACCACTGGTCTCTAAGGCCTAACAGTCCTTGGGAAACTTCTGCACGCTACCTTCTCAGCACATACGCTTTGTTTAGCCTGTTGCTTTCTGGTAACTATTTATCCACACAGCTCTGTAGGTACCTTTAAAACAAACACACACACAAAAAATTCACACAAAATCGCACCACAGGAGCTGTGACCACTTGTGTGTCTGCTCAGTGGCCTCAGCCCTGGAGTAGCTCTTCTGGCAAAGGAAAAAAGTAAAAAACAACCCTTCAGTCAGCTTTCTAGCTGCAGAGGCTGGGGACAACAGCTTGAGAGCTCGCGGTTATTGTAGGTGGCTGTGACCTGTTTGTGGTCTGCAGCTTGGCAAACACTTTCTGTTTTTCATAAATAGAAAAATAATTAAAAAAAAGTGCTGTGAAATGAGAACTTAATTTGAGGCAATAAGCTTGAGTCTAGTACAGGGAAGAGCATGAGTGCCTCCTATCTGTGGTTTCCTGAAGTGCCTTTGTGATATACATTTATTTACTTTAACCAGGTTTTTTTGGATGAATTTTAAATGTCAAACTTTGACTGAAAAGCTTTAATGGTTTGGAGGGTTTTTTGTTTTTTTGTTTTGTTTTGATTTGGGTTTTTTTTTTCTGCTTTACGTATGCCTCTGTCCCTCTGTGCAAATCTGGCAGCCAATGTCATTTTGAGGCACTTAAGCCAACGGTACTAGAAACTTGCAGTTGGTGGTTCATTCTCATAAGTTTCCTTTTATTTTCTCACCACCAGTTATTAACTAGACTGACAGGATCTATCAGAACTTTCTGTAGATTTGATTCCATTTGCCTAAAATTACCTTAAGACAGAGGGAGGGGAAAAAAGAAAAGAGGTTAAGATGGAGGACCTAGTGACAGCCAGGAGTAAACCCTAAATTAGGAGAACTGTGTTTAAACAAAATACATTCTAAAACGTCTTCATACACCTTAAAATTTACATTTTATGCATGTAATTCACCTGGCATTTGCAGATTTCAAAATGGAAGAAAAATCATATTCCCTTTTGTTTTCTTTCCTCATTTTTAGGGACTGTGATGAAGGAACATGCAAGGACAAATCTAATATTTTGTACGCTTGGGCAAGAAATGCTCCACCCACCAGGCTGCCCAAAGGTATTGTGCCTTTTATGTGAAGTCCTTGCATTCGGGGGCAAGGGAGAGATGATGATGTGGAAGTAAGCACCTGGCATCTCTGGGAACCTCCTGTAGTGTTTTATTAAGCCTTAGCTGATTGAAACTGTATCAACTGTAACCTCATAAATTGTGAATGCATTATGCTAGATAATGTATTTGGGAGGGGTTTTTTGACATCCTACTTGCTGTAACATTATGGGCTTCAGTAGGGGAAAAAAAGGCTAAAGGAGAGAATAATAATATAATGCTTGATTCTTATATCACATTAATCTTGCATTTCCTACAATGTATTACTAAAAGTGCACTATTTATACGTTGTTCAGTAGCACTGTTTATATCATCCCTCTGAAACTGTTAACATATTTTCATGTGTTCAGGAAAGCACACAAAAGTTTTCATCTAAGCATTGAATTTTTCTGTGGTCTTAAGTCTTTGGATAATTTTCCACATTTTTCATTTCTTGATGTTTTGATGCAGTTGGACAGCATATTCATACCCACATTTTTGTATAAATAAATGATTTTGCTGAACGTGATCAAAATTTCCTAGGCTAGTAGGAATGGTACTTCTCAAAGACAGTGAGAAGTGGTTCTTTCGAATAATCTCCCAAGAGTACTGGGAATATCTACCATCTCTATAGCCTCAGCTTGAAAATACCTTGAGTTTGAGGGGAAAAAAAAATTCTTGCATTTTTACTACCTTTTTTCATAACTCGGAGCAGTGCACTGTGCATTTACACATTTATCAGCAGGAAGGTTATTTGATTTGGTTATCAGCATGCCAATTTAAAAAGAAAAAAATGTTGCTTGGACTCTGTAGAGGCCTGGTATTTACTCTGTTGTTAAACTCCAGTGGGTAATAATTTTGTTGTCTCTAAGATGTCCATAAATATAAGGGGTTATTTTATAATGGTATTACATTTGCGAACAAAGATGCTGCAGTTGCCTTTACAGGCTTTACCATTGGCAGTTTTTAATCTAGTGGGATTCACTGGCTGAATAAGCAGAAATTGCTTTTTCTGCTTCTTTCCAAGTATGTTCATTATAGAATCAGTATAGAAAAATCCCTTTTGGTGATAGTGATACTCCACAATTTGTGCTCATTATTTCAAATTCTTCCTCTGTCCATATTGTTACTTCTGTCAAAAACTGATGTAGTTTTGTAACTTACACAAGCTTTTTTCAGAGTTAAATATTTTGGGATGAATTTTAATTTTGTACTGTGGATTTTCTTTTCTTCATTCTCCGTGTGTTCTTAGGTCAGTTTTAATACTATCTTTCCCAGGTAGTATAAGAAATGAAAATTCTATCAAATCCTAGAGGGGTGGCCAAAACTGTGGTGGTTTTTTGTTTGTTTGGTTGTTTTTTTTAATAGTTTTGTCAAATCTGTGTTCAGGTTCTTGGAACGAGAGACTTCTTTGCTTAAAGCAGGAATCTATTCAGTAATAATTAACTTATGGTCCTAGCTTTTTAGTCTGTTTGGGAATGTATGGTGGTGTTTTTCTCTAGTTTTCAGGGCAGCATTTTCCTCACTGATATCTCAGGGACGTTTTCTACCCCTTCACTGTAAGCCACTACAGTAATTTGTATTTTTAGATACTGTCAGCAGTAACGAATCATTTTACATTTTATTATTTTTGAACTCTTAATGTGTTTTTCTTCTCTTAAGGTGTCGGATTCAGAGTTGGAGGAGAAACAGGTAGCAAATACTTTGTGCTCCAGGTACACTATGGTGATATCAGTGCATTTAGAGGTATGTATTTTGGGATTCATTCTGTAGGCAGTATCAGTTACAGAAACTCAGAGCATTAAAAAATACGTTCATTAGCTGAAGAAATAAATTTCACTGGCAAAGATAAAGATCACTAGGCATACTTGTAATAAAGTTAATATATTGACTTGAGATTTTTGTAACCTTGCTTTATCTTTAAATGTTTGAAAGAAGGTGAACAAGGATATCTTTTTCTTCAACAAATCTATGCCAGATGACTTAACCTAATGAAGAGACATGTTAATAATCTTAAGATGAGGGAGGAACTCCTTTTTTTCTGTAGAATACTGTGTTTTAGTTAAGAAAGTTGAATGAAAAAAAAAAAACCTATGAACACCCTTAACCTGTTTTACTTGAATACCTGGTGAGAAAGATAAGATATACTTGCCAGTCAATTACAGTATCTGTATTTGGAGTTCTAAAAATGGTAACTAGTGGAGATGGTATCTTTTGATACCTTAAAACAAGATGAAACATGATCCTTTCAGGCATGGCAATACGTCTGCTGTTGTCAATGAGTGTTTGGATTTCATTAATGCAGATATGTTATTGACCTGATGGATGGCTGTTTGGACAAGCTTAATTACCATTTTTCTGATTTATATTTCATGTTGTACCATGCTCTTTAAACCTGAAATTCCTTATTCTGACACCTTTAAGATGCATGAATTTTTTTATTTTTCACTCTTGTGAATCACTTGTCATGTGGCATCTTTGCTTTAGGGCCCCTGTTGCGTTCAAGAGGAAAAAAAAAACAACTTCATCATCAGTCTTACTGAACTCTGCTGTAATACATTAGTGCATAGACTTGAAACAGGAATGTAGAGGTCCTCATGGACTGAGTGATAAATGAAAATGTTGGGCTTAGAAGAATAAAGGGGAAGTAAAATAATAGGAAAAAATTAAACAATAGCAAGAATTTTAGCTTTTTTTTTCAAAATGTGCATAACAAGAAATAAATTACAAAAATCTTTGACTGTAGTATTATTACAAAAGAGAATACCTGCCCAGTGCTGATAGAAGTCACTTCACAAAATGAAAATGAGAACTGCAGAACGTGTACTGAACAAGGAAGGATTTTCATTACATGAGAAATTCCTGAACTGTGCCAGGGGCCTCTGAATCCTTGGGTGCTGCCGTGATAAAAGATCCACAGATTGTACTGAGTTCTCAATGCATGAGTATCCCTAGGGTTGGCAACTGCCCTGGGCCACAACACCTCTTTTCTCTGCACCTCTTGCAAGTTTGGGCAAAACTTGCCTAGCTTTTCAGCAGCAGTGTCCTACTATCTTTAATAACTTAAAGTTTAGTTTAAAGTTGAAGGTAAGGTTTCTATTGTGACACAAAATATAATGTATCATAATGGCAATAATGCTAAGTGGTGGGGAGGAGGAGGAAGGAACAAAGTGAGCGTGCTGGAACTGTTTAAATGGAAGTGGTGCATAGGCACAACTGAAGTTGACTCAGAAAGAATGAGTTTTCATGAGACCATTCAGAGGGCTAGTGCAGCCATGAGATTCTTCACCTGCCAAAATAACTTATAGTTAAAGCTGCTAACCTCTAAAGAAAACATATTAGGTGAAAACCTGCTCTTCGTTATTGCTTGGGGACAGTGAGAGTTAATCTTCACTCTTAAGTACAATTTGTGTATATGTAGTTACAAAAAAAAAAAAAAAAGGAGAAGAAACATGAGATGAGTAATTTCTGTTGCTTGTTAGTTGAGGAAGTGTTTGGGAAATTTTAATTTGTAAATTAATTTAATATTCAAATCTCCTAGTTAAAGAAAACACACAACCCAACCTCATCCACGTATGATAAACTGTGTTAAAATAAGTTAGCACCTGAAATTAAAAATCTTACACCACTGCCCTCTCAGCAGACCTTCTTTTAGACAGGAAAAAAAAAAAAAAAAGATGACATAGAAATGAACTCATGAAATGATGAGAGTTTAAAGAGGTGTGGACTGATATGGATGTGGCTATAATTTAGGAGATACTATTGTCATATATTATTTAAACAGTTAGAGTATGACAGAATACTCTCTTTTATTTTGGTACCTGTTCTACTTGGTAGTCAGATCTTTTATTTTTAAAGTGAAAAAAACAATTTAGTTTGTGTATCATTTTTGTGAGAAGAAAATGTTTCTATTTTTTTTTCTGGCTGTGAAAACTCCAGCTGGAGTAGAGAAAAATATAATTTAAATCTCTCAAACCTTAATTGCTATATTCAAGGCTATTTAATGCAGAACCTTAGAATCGTAGTTAGAGATGTTTTTAAACTTCAGGAATGATCTAAAAGATGCTTTCTTTGTATGTGCTGAGATGTCAGCTGATAACTGTGGCTTTTCAGAATGTAAGAATATAATCGTTACACTTTGTGTGTAAGTACGTGCAGTTGTTGCAATTTAGAATAGTGGGCAAATGATGAAAAGCACTAAGTTTTCAGCAGCACATGAAGGATTCAGAAGCACTGTTCAGAGTTTAATTTTCTGACTTAAAAAACTCACTGCAAATATGAAATATTTGGCTTGCAGTAGTAATTATTTTTATATTAGCATCCAATTCTACTTCCTATCAATTCTGGGGAAAAATGTCTTAGGATAAAATTTTCAACTCATTTTCAACTATTTGCAAAAAGATTATTTCTTCATTTCATTAGCCAGTTATTAAGCTAATTATGCTTGCCTTTCCTTCCCTCCTTAGCCAGATTTAAGTGTTTTCACATTTAGATATGCATGTAACGTTCAAATATCAAAATAAAGCATATTGTATCTTGTCTAAAATACACATAGGCTAAAAAAATGAAACAAGCTGGAAAAAAAAAAAGGAATTTACCAATGAAATTTGAGGTATGTGTAAAGAGCCATTCTAGGAAAACAATAATTGTCCTATTTGACTTTTTTCACTTTTTATATTACTAAAGCAAAAATTATGTTGAGTTGGAGTTATGGTTGATAGTAGGTACAATTCTGTTACAAGTAAAAAGTAGGTCAGAAGACTGTCTGTTTTTTTGTTTTGTTTTGTTTTTTAATATATACTCCCAGGTACTTCAGGGTTCAGGTTCAATTTAAAGTAAATCCAGGCATCTTAAGATCTATAACTGCACACAAACAACTTTAAGTTTGGTCTGTAGGGATATGCAGTGCAGTTGCCATGCTGTTCGTGGTTTATTCTTCAGTATAAGTGGCTTCAGATCTGATTTTAAAAAAAGAATTGTATTTTTCTTTTTTGAATCTCTAGAGTTTCTTTTTTCCCTTGTCCTCCTTACAGCAAAGATTAATGTTGTTTCTAACCTGCCATAACAATATCTTAATCCTTTCCAAGAACTGAAGTCATTAAAAGTAGTCAGAAGCTAGGTAAAATGAACATATCAGTTAATGTCTTTACTTCTTCTGAAAGAAAATGACAGAATTTGATTATTTTTTTATGCATGTAGCCGGGTGCCTTGTTTGAAGCAGCTGATAGGGTTTGTCAGTATGCTTGGAGCAGTTTCTGTTCATTGTGGGGTATTGCTTGGTTGTTTAAGCAAAAGGCACGTGTTTGTGCTCCCAGCTCCTTCTCTTAACCCACACACTTCTTCACTGAAAATAGATTCACTTCTTCCAGCTGTCATTCCTCACAAGTTGTATGTTACCAACATTACATGAAAAACAGATACACCTGGATTTTTTTTTTTTTTTAATTGGGGAGTCTAATTTTGGCTACTCACCTGGGAGTTGACTTAGTTGTCTCTTATTCATAAAAATGTGAATTGTAAGCTGTCATTTGAGTATTAGTATTATTTGAACACTGCATACAGCATGCTTCTCTGATAACAAGAAGCATAATGGTGGGCATAAGCATAGGAATTGCCTTGCTCAGATAGAACCTGTGCTCCAAACCTGAGGCTACCTCACATGGTTAATGAGGCAAAGTCAATTTTGAGACCATATGTGGAGATTCTGGAACAAATCAAAAAGTTGACTTTTAAATAACAAGGGGTTGGGAACTTTAGACAAGGCAGCGTTCTGCTACAGGGAAAGCTTGCAAGGACTCTAGGAGCCATCTGTAAACTCTGTACTGCACCTGTTAAATATTAGAACTAAAGCAATGAAAAAATGAATATAGAGTTTAAATAGTGTGCTCTGTTGTTCATAATCCGTGTACCCAGAGTGCAAAGAAAATAGGTGTCTCAGGGGCTTTATTTTTCTAATTCTAAATTAAAAACCACAGAGTTTTCTTCGGTATCTAGGCAAACATGACGGCAAGTTGAATATCACTTGTGCAAAATAGAAGTCCGCAGCCTCTTGTGAATTTTCAACGTATTTACATGTGCAAACAGTGGCAGCAGTCAAGCTTTGCGGCATGAGCGGCCAGGGAGCCTGGAGAGCCTGCGAGTCAGGCATCGAGGGTGGGCTGCTGCCTCCCGAGCTTCCCGCCAGGCTGTCGCCTGTCGTTTGGAAACCTCAGCAGCTGCCTTCTGCACGGGAGCAGGTTCGTTAGCTGCCGGGCAGCCCTACGAGCCTCCGCTTTTGTGGCTGGTTATCCCCCATGTAACTAACCCGGTTGGGATCATGTGTTTGGATAGACGGGCAGATTTGCACTGCAAGTTATATCAAAATCGGCTTGTAGAAAGAGAGCATCTCTGTTTAGGGTAGTTTGGCTCCTCCTCAATTATGAGTGTTTCATTTGACAGGTTGTGACTATTGCTAGTATCTGAGGTGTTTCTCCTAGAAAACTTTGTAACAGGAGTAGCATAGGTGATTTTTTGTTTTTTATTTTTTACTAATCTATATGTATTTTGGCTGTTGAACTTAGAATTACCATTATAAAGTTATCGTGTACAAATTTTAAAACAAATGATGCATTTAAAATACCAGCAGCCAGAGTCAGGCATTAACTTGCACCATTAATTTTGTTTGACATTGGTAAATAAGGGCAGAGAATATTTTAATATGACTTTTTTGTATGCATGCAGCCTACAAAAGCAGTGGTAAGCACTGCTGCTGGTTTGATTTCTGATGGAAACTCTTCATGAAGAATTAGCTTTGAGATAAATGTGTTTCTGAGTTACATAAATGCGTTTTCTCTCTTTGCCGCATGGCAAATAAAAGCTAATAATTTATTTGCCTTAGATCAGTGTACATTTGCTGGATAGCTTAAATACAAAAATCAAAGTAGTTAGGCAAGCTGGACTGACAGACTGGAGAGAAGACTAAGACTTTGTTTGGTTCTTGCAACGTTTAGGGATCTTCCTGCTTGAGCTTCACAGTGACGCTCTAAAAGAGAGGTTGCACCGTGAACTGCCGCTGCCCCACTGTTGTCAGCTCGCTTGGGTATAATGTTCAGCAGCTTCGAAGTTTCAAGCAGGCAAGCTGCAGGGAAAGACTAGCAAAGAAAACAGTATTTCCAGCATACACTTACAAAAAGGTTGTGTAGCTCAGGCATGGCTAAATACAGCTACAGACAAAATTCTAACATATTGTAATAAGTTCTTATGCATCTAGTGCAATCTATCCATCCATTTTAGTCTTGATGATAAGCACTGCAAGTCAGATTCTTAGGCCAGAAGTTGACTATGTTGTTGCAGGTACTAACTGATCTGACTGGCCTCTATAGTAGCAATAGTAGATCTCCCACCGATAGTCTTCATTTCATTTTGATGTTGCTCCATTTGGACAAAAAAAAAAAAAGTGTGGAAACACTTGAATACAGACAAACTAAAATATATTTGAGTCTCCTCCCCCCTTTCTTTTTAAAAGGAATATGATAATATAATAAGGCTTACATTTTCAAAAATGACTCATGTTTGGGGTGCATGTGGTTTATTTTTATTGCTTTTGGGGTGGTGTTCAGCACTATTTAAAAGCTGGACAACATAGTGATGTTTTGAATTGTAAATTTCAAAACTGAGAGACAAAACTGCAAATTGCTTTTTAAATTATAACATTAAATAATAATGTAAGTAAAAGGTTCTCAAAGGAAGCAAATATTTCCCAACTTTCATTAAAATTGATGTAGTGCAAACTCTCTAACAATGTCAAACTTGTTCTTAAAGCCAACTTCTGCAGTGTCATCTGTGCTATATTAATAGACAAAAACTTAGTTCAGAGCACAGTTTGAAATGAGGAAGGTGAGGCAAAAGAGACATCGCAAAGACCTTTATCTCAAAAATAGAGACACTGAGACTGTAAGGGAAGCTTCCTAGTAAAGGGTGGAGGAGAACAAACAGTATATCCTTATCATGAACTTTTTCTAAAATGATGAAAGCTGAATTTTTTCTTTCTCTCTCAAATGTTTTCCTACAGTTTTCCTACTTTTGATCTAATGACTTGGTCTTTCTGGGGCTTTTTGATCCATGACTTGGCTCTTTGGAAGCAGCATTTGTTATCTGTGACTGACAACTAGTGCTTATTCTGGTTTGGCATAATTTTGTGGGTTTTTTTTTTTCTTTCCATCTAGACTGTGCTGACCATATCTTGATTTCTTTCGTTACCCCACCCCACCCCGCCCCCATACTCTACCTCAGTCTGTTATTTGGTCCTACCCCTTCTCCTCTTCAACCTTTTCTCCACGTTCTCAGCCTCCCTGTTTCCCACCTCAAATGAAACACAGGAAGCAAAACAAACTTTTTGCATGGAAACTCAAAAAAAAAATCATGAAATGAAGTTAAAATGTTCCCAGAAAAAAATAATTATTATTGAAGAAATGATCGATACATCGGAGAAATCTGGCTTCAGTGATTGTGTCTGTATTTCTTGCTCCATACTACATAGAACCATTTCTCAACTGATGTCTTTCCATATAGCTGTTGAGGCCAGCTTGCTGATGGGGATGAGTCTCATGTAGAGTGTAATTCAGACTTGCCATGTGCTGAGTGTATCTATGGAAGGATTTATTTTTATTGTTAAAAAGTAATTAAAAAAAGACAGTTGAAGACAAAGTTTTTAAACATGTCATAATTTAAATTGGAGAATTTGTATCTTAATGTTTAGATTAATTATTCTATGTCTACTACAAGCATGTATGTGTGCACAAAAATGATAATAATGTGTGCTATTTCACAGAAAATGTCTGTTTTCTACAGTGTATTGTTCATTTGGCTGTTTTGTAGAACAGACATAGTGTGGGAAATAGGGCAACAATAACTGGCTAACTACCTTTACTTCTTTTTGTGTGCGTGGTCTTAAAATACTCTTATTTTGATTGTGAGTGAACTTTGTGTTTGTTAATACTCTGCCAAACTTGTATTCAATCCATTATACAGAATGTATGCATCAAATTCTCTGTATTTGAGGTAATATTACATGTAGCTTAAGATATACAGTCAGAAATTCCATCTGCAAGGAATCCATATGCTTTTCTTCCTACATTACCACTTGAATTTTCATCTGCTTTCCTGCTGCTTCATCACACTTGATTTCAAAAATTTGCATTAGAGATGCTTTCCAGACATCCAGTGCGACTACAGTACGTGGGTAGTCTTGATCACAAGATGAGAAGCTACATTCAAATTTTTCTTCTGCACATACAGTGAAGGATTTCCTGTCTTTGTTGCTATTTTTACAGGTACGGCTGCTGTGATTTACTGAATCAAATGGTGGAATATGGAAGTGTCTCTTGGATGACACAGAACTAGAGAAACATAAGAGTTCTCAGATGCCATGATGCTGAGCATTATGAGAACCTAGCAAAAATGAATTAACAACTTTTTCACTTATCTAATTTATACATTATGTAAAAATAGTGACGGGGGGTTGTTTGTTTGTTTTTTTACTGTTGTCTACTTTATGAACATATTCGAAAGTAAGGTCTAGTATCAATGTGGTAAAAGTCAAACCAAAGATTATCAGTTGTTAATGAAATATTTGTATGATCAAAATATCTATCTTTAAAAAAAAATGAAGCTGATATTTTTTAATTAGTTAAGTCTCACTATTTTGTCCCACTTTAGTCATAATCCTTTCTTCTGTTCAAATGCACCATTTGTTTCAGGTCTGAATCTAGGTACTGATGGGAGGAAGATCTCTCTCGAGTTAGCACTTGTCAGCTGTAGCAGCTCTGTTTTCTTTCTTACCTCAAGCTAATGTGATTAAAGGATGTTGTTTACTTGCTTTAGAGCTATATCCATTGTCTATCTGTAGCTGAATTTGGTATAAAACAGGAAAGGAAAGGAAACTCTTTTTTAGTGAGGATCGAAGTCTTAAGATTGCTTTTAACTCAGTGTTTGAAATTGAGTAGCTATCAAGACAACAGTAACTTGAAATGTCAAACATATTAGAGAATGGTGATATAGTACATTAATAAACAATATAGCTATTTTTACTATTCTTCTAGAATATCCAACTTCATTAAACAGACCCTTTTTTTTTTTTTTGTATTTTATATCTCAAGTTCAAATGCTGACTTTTATTATAAGGATTTATGGCTGCTTCATTTTTTAATGGCTAAAGTTAATGCTTTTCCACAGATCCTTCATTTTTACTAATTTGTGTCAAAATACAAATTTGTTTGAAGCAAAATGACTTTTTCTGCTGATGTAAAAATGACACTTTAATTTCCCAGATTTCAGTATTTCCAGATGCAAATAAATATTTGCAATTTCTAGTGCCAAAAGAGCAGTTAGTTTTTCATTCGCCAGAGCTCTCCTATATATTACAGATTTTGCTTTATTTAAAGCACAGTGAAGTTCAGGTCTGTGTAAATTTAGGTAATGTTTCCACCATATGAGGGTTCAATAGTTTTACTGCAAACAGCAAGATTAAAACTTCTATAGTCTTCCCGCGTTTCTTTAATCCAGTAGGGAAATGCTATTAATGTGAAATAATTTTGCATACTTTCAGATACTAATGATTAAACTGTTTCATGATTTGTACAGATAAACACAAGGACTGCTCTGGTGTAACTTTACATCTGACACATCAAAAGTAAGTATGTGTGAAAATATTTTTCTATTACGATTTTTTTCATCAGAACAGAAGGCATTGAAACCCCTTTAGTTTCCTTTGAAAGATGTGAAATAAAATATAATAAATAATGCTTAATCCTGTGATGTATGTAATATTATTTTTGAAACCATGTATTTTGTCTTGGTAAAAATTTTTCTTTCATGTTAAACTTTGATACGATGCTATCAGTATTGACTTAAACCAGTTTGGAAGCTTCATACTTAGAAATTTGTGACAAGGTTGGAAATGAAGTAGATGGTTATTTTGTCCGAATTCACATGCTTTTGTAGAAGATGCTTTAAAAATTGTAGCTCAGTATAACAGAAGGAAGGAAGGAAAAGCACTATGCAACAGCTCCTTTCTGTTTGTCAGAAACAATCCAACATTTAAAAATTGGTGTTGTTAAGTAGTATTGCGCATTGTATCGCTCACAGCAGAAGTCTGCTCTTACAAAGGACTTGTTTAGCAGAGCTTGGGTTTTGAATTACAGGCAGCCTTTGATTGCTGGAATGTATCTTATGATGTCTGTGAACACTGTAATACCACCAGGTGAGAAAGGTAAGTTATAATCCTACAAAGTGATTGTGTAATTTCAGCATCTGATTTCTGTTTTGTTTTTGTTTTGTTTTCACCTACTGATTGTGGAAGAAAACTTAGCTGAGACTTGCTGACCTGTAGATGGAAGAGTTAATTGCTAAATGAAACAAATGATTAAAAAACAATTATAATTTTAAAATGGTATCATATTTCCAGGTGATTAGATCTACAGTGGCTGTCAGTTTTGCATAAAAGAATAATCACCTGTGTAATATTGAAGATTTCTATGTTTTTAAGAGTATTTCTTTGATTTATTTTCCTCTTCAAAAATATTTTGCAAAAAATCCCTATTTTTCCCCCCAAAAGCCATAAAATAGATGCATATAACTTGTAAACGTTTTTTTTTTTTTTGATTCTTCATTTGCATTTGTCATTTGTGCTGTAAATTTTTGACTTCTAAAGATTCAGTTTTAATAAATGAATCTCTGCCAGTAAGGATCGACTCTTTAAAAAATTTGTTCCTGTGTTCCTATTGGGTTAAAAGGTCAAAATGCTGAAAAAATATTGTAGAACAAAATTTTATTTGAAATTCAGATTGGATATTCCCAATATCACTTCTTCAAACTGGCTTGGAATGCTGTATTTTAAGCAAGTTAAATAACTTGTATCTTCCTATGCTATACTGGGGTTTTAAATTAGGTATCTGAGGACTCCGCTTCTCCCAGGTACAGCTTAGCTGCTTAATAGGAAAAGGTAGTCAAATGCTCAACTGACTCCAGCTGTTAGGTGAATTCAGCACCTTGAGATCTTTTTTTTTAAGTTGAGTTGAAACTTAACATATTTTGCTCTTCCATATAAAAACATCAAATTGAATTTTTTTTTCTGTAGAAATTTTTGATTAATGCAGTAAGTATGTTTAAGCTGTAGGGGGTACGTGAAGGAGGAGCAAAAATAGTTTCATACCTGTTGATAGCTCTGTCTTTCAATGTTCAATCAAATTTGCGGTCCTTACATAGTGCATCAAGTTTGATACTATCAGTAATGAGTCAGCCAGTCTCCAGATATATCTCAGGGAGGTATCTGCAGAGGAGTTTCTTCCTGGGCTTTCCCCTAGCTACTATTACTGCACCTAACACAACAACCAGCCCGCAGGCGTTGTTTGCGCAGCACTTGCCTGCCCAAGTCTGCATCTAGCTCTGAATCTTTTAAGACTGGGCTTGTAACTACATGAACTTAAAATTAGGCCTTCATTATAATCTATATCAGTTTATTTTGAGTTCCTCCTGATTAGACTATCTATCATGTATATGTTTGTTTTAAGTGTTCCTCAACACAGTCTGTAAGCAAATGCCTAATCTTGCTTTGTTGAATAGTGGTACTGTACACTGGAAAAATTGCTAGTGAATTTCAGCCACGTTTTGAATATGCGTCATCGCAGAAAGTCCATTTGCAAATGACTTGTAGTGTATTTATTAGTTTTTCTTAACAAAAGTCTTGAGGTAGTGACTACAGAAATGCAAGATGGTATTCAGCATCTTTTAAAATTGTCTGTTGCCCATTGTACCTATGCTTCTTGTACATTACTTCCATGTTGAATGAAATAGAGTAGTTGTTGAACTGAGGGAAGTGACAAGTAATGTATTTTAAACTTGTTTATTGCCATCATATTTTAACAGTGGTTGATGCAGATATTGCCTGCCATTACAAAAGATTTCCAATGCACCTTTTTGCCTACAGAGTTCATACACACAGACTAGGTAAGAGTTTTATTGCAATACTAGGAATATCAAGCATTTATTAGAAAAATACTAAACCTACAATACTGGTTTTTCTCAGAGCTGGATCTGATGTTCATATACATGTTTGTATGTCATAGGTAAAGTAGTAAGTGGATACAGAGTGAGAAATGGTCAATGGACATTGATTGGTAGACAGAGTCCACAACTACCACAGGTCGGTTGGTTTTTTTTTTCGTTCTACCTTTAAATTTTAATTATATTTATTTAAAACTAAGCAGTTTAACTAGCACTTATATACCCTTAGGATCTGCATCATGAAATTTCCTCTGGTGTATGGTGTTGTGCCACTAGAAATAACTACTGCCAAGTATTGTGACATTATAATGCAATACAACAATGCATTCTTTTTCTATAACTGTTATCAGTATCTTTAACTGTTACACTCCTCTCTCACTCACTCACTCTCTGTGCCTAAGAAGCTAAGAGGTTAGGACAAAGGAAAGGGGCATCTTTCTCCCCTTTCTTTCCTTTCTTCACAGTCTACTTCTCTGACTGCTTAGAAAAATGAAAGGGTATCCTAGCTGCTGTCTCCCACTCCCTCTACTTGCATGCTATTTGCTTGGTGCTGCATTTTAGAAAGCTGCTAGTGCAGGAAGAAAAACCTTGTGGGCAGGATTGAGAATCTTCCATTTTATACCTCATGTACATTTTGTAGTACTTTGTAAAGCTGTCTTGAAGAGTAAACATAAGAACAGCAAATGCTTATCTCACAAAAAAGACCTATAAAAATGTTCGGGGGGGCAAACTAATCCATGTTGCCAGATGGATTAGTGCTAGGGTGCTGGATCGGGTGAGAGCTGGTAAGGCAGGCATAAGGCACAATTACAAGTTTTCGGTATTCCACAAGCTTTGTCTTTAACATTTCTGGGCTGAAGGAACAGGAGGGTGGCTCAGTTTTTTGTAGAGGGAGTTTGAGTAGTCCAAGTAAAACTTTTTGAAATTACTTTTTAGACTTGTAGCACTGTTATCCTCATATGTATGTATTCACGTAAATAATGTGAGATGTTGTCACTAATTTGGGAGGGTCACGCTCTCTTTCAGGCGTTCTATCCCGTGGAGCATCCTGTAGATGTTCACTTCGATGATATCCTAGCAGCTAGATGTGTGTTCAGTGGCGAAGGCAGAACTACAGAGACACATATAGGGTAAGTTTTCTCTATTTCCTCCATTCTTCTAACCACTTTTTTTTCAAAGCATTTAGTGTGTGTAGAAATGTATTTGTGTTTTTTGTCTTCTGCCAAGATAATCGTAGCAAGCTGTTCTGTTCTCTTGGAATGGTCTGTTTTGTTGTCCAGTCCCTAAAGGTTTAACTTTTAAGTCTACTCTCTACAAAATTCATAACCTTTACTTTAGTGATTAATCACTTTTCTGAAATGTTCAGAACATTTCTCAGGTGAAGCTATCCTGCCAAACACTGTGCTCAGATGTATAAAAGTTGAACTATGCGGCAATTAGAGTAGGTTTCAGAATCTCAGTTTTTAAAAATGTGTTTTTTAATAAGTTGAAGATGTTTGTTGTTTAAAACAACAAATAAGTAATGAATCTTCACAACTGTTCTTTGTTATTTCAGAGAAAAAGCTTATGCAAGTTTCTACATTTCTTATAAATTTTTGGCCCATCTTGGAATCTAACCATAAAAAATCAGAATAAAATGCCATTTTCCCTTTTTTTGGTATAAAAATCTACAGGCTTTTATAGAGAATAGTTAAACTATAAATGACTAATAATAATAAATAGAAAAATCTGAACTGTTATTTGTCAGTGATGCTCTTCAGCCAAAGATGACAGACGTCTGTAAGACGAAGTTGGCATATATTACAGTAAAAACAGATGCAATATTCTCTTAAATGAGCCCAGTTCTTTAAACTGTATCTTACTGGATACATAGAGATATGAAGATACCCTGCAGGAACCACTCCATTCTGAAAGTAGATGCTGCAGCAGCTCAAGGGACAAATCCTGTAATGCGCTGAGCGCCCTTGCCTTACATCTCAGTAGCGGGTTAAGGGCTCAACACAAATGAACCCCCTTTCAGTGAGTAGTACTTGTAATACTTATGAGTAGCAGCTGAAGTAGAAACAGGTGTTTGAGAACAAGTTTTTGCAAAGGTCATAAAACTCGTAAAAATATATCTGAAACCTTAATTTAATTGTAAACCTTTTTTTAAGTTCTAGAAGTTTCTGTTGTGTTTCTGCAGCATTCCCCAAAATGCATCCTCTTTGTTGAATAATCTTTACAGTTGAGAAGACTGTCCTAGGATGATTACAGTCTTTTTTCAAATTGCTAATAATCTTTCAATGAGAAAGAAGAGGCAGGAACAAAAGTTAAATGCAAAAGTAGACCTTTACACTTTTATTACAAAATTTCTGCTTATTTTGTTTTTTTGAGGGGAAAAAAACATGAACATTACAAGCAAATGTTTAAAGTATTAAACTAAAGACTGGATAATATGGAAGTATATATGGATGGAAAATCTGGGGAGATGATTATCACCATAATATGAAATAGATGCATGAAAACCATACAGCTATATTCAGAACAGTGCTGGATATATGAAAAGATACAATAATACAACTGAAACAAAACATATGAAAATTGTTTAAATCTTGGAAAATATCGCCCTGATGTTGCAGTTGCCTTATTTCCATGCAGAGTCACCATCCATCCAAAAAATACATCAAAAGAACCTTAGAGTCCCAAATGTAAATAATGAAAAATCAGGAAATGTAAATAGTATGGGACCAGGTAAGGAAAATACCACTGGCCGCAGTAGCTGCTTGTTAATCCAGTTGGAATGTAATGTGTTGTCTGAAACTCCAGCAGGCTGAAAACGGTGCAACCTGTATCCTCCCCTTTCAACATATGGTTAACAGGAATTGCACCATTCAAGGGAAGATCTCTGTATTATGCTCATGTGCCTACAGCAAAACTTAATTTTTAAGATTAAATATTATCTCTGTTTTGGATGCTAAATCCTCTGTTTCTTTATACAGTAGTCTGTGTTGATAGTATACCAAGATCTAGACACCCTTCTAGATTTCTGTGGCTGTGATGTGAAGGTGGTTTACAGGGATTTTATTTTTTTTACTTACTCATCAGCATATCTATTCATTAAACTCTTTCACTCACAAAGCTTAGGATTTCTCAGTAGTTCAATAGCTAATGGAAAGAATCTAGGATGCCTGTGTAATTACTGAAACTGTTGCTGACAGAGTTGTGGGTTTTTTTGAACTGTAAAAATTTAAAATTATCAACTTTGAAATGTGTAGACACAACCAAGGTGTGCCAGGTGAACCACAGTTCATCTGAATTGCACATCCCCTTTCTACTGGTGTTTTAAAGAGGAGGCAATTATACTGACAGATATTGGAGTCCAACGGTGAAGTGAATGATTTCTAAAAGCTTAAGCAGAGCCTGTCAAGTCAGAATCTGGTTTTTCTGGTCTCCAAGGGACACTAAATTTTCAAAGCCTGGAAAAAAAACAAATCGCCTTTTGAAACCATCTCCGCTGCCATGTTCCCCGCTCCCCTCCCTCTGGCTGGTGTCATTATTGTTGCTATGGAGAATAAATGAATGCTGCATGATGCTGCCGGAAAAGTCAGCATTGACGTCTTTTTGCAAGCAGCTAATAGTCCATCCCCATATCTTTTTATGAGTGTGGGCTCACTGGTTAATTGTGAAAGCTAATTAAAAATCTTAATGTAAAACCCTTTATTTTGTGAACCCTTCTTCACAAGACCTCGTTTATTCTATTGCCAGGGTTGTAGCTATGTATGTATGTAGCTATATGGCACAGGAGAGCAACAGAAACAGATTGTGTTTATAAAGAGGCCATGTAGTGTCTGCTTCATAAAATAATATTTTTCAGAAAAATTTATATTTCACACCAGCTGTTTTTCCCCTTAAAGACAGGATTACATAGCAATACAGAGGAGACTTTTCTGTTTCAAGTCCATGCATAACATGTATCAAAATTTAATTTTGCTAGCTTTGAATCATTCCTGTTACACCAATGTTTTTCCTCACAGAAGCTTGTGATGATTCATTGTCAGGATGGCAGTGCTATCTTCTCATTAGGAGACACTTAGTGTCCTAATATGTAAAGAAATTAAGTGTTGCTGCATTATAACCAAAGTGGCTGGGCAATAAGTGGATGCACTTGAATGTGGAAAAAGACTATCTTAAATGATAGCTGCTGAAATTAAACATAGACCTTATTTGTATGGATTTTAATTTAGGTTTGCTCTAGATTGACAGAGAGGTATGTGAATGGTAGAAGAATGAATGATACAGTTTTATCTCCTTTCATCAGAACATAGGCGTAGTTTGTGGCACACCAAAGAAAGTCTTGCCCTGGAGAAAAGAGAAGGAAGAACAGTCTAAATCCATGCTGATGCCTTCTGTTTTAGAATCAAAACCTGAATCTTAGGAATTTCTGAGAAACCTGGGGAGTTCTTTTAAACTGGTTTTCTCTAGTATAAATCGAAAGCAACTTCAGTTACTGGTTCCCTGCAATGAAGTTACACAATATTTTCTTGTAGGACTTGTAACACTTCATTGCAACTTTTTAATACTACGTGAAACAAGTTAGAAATGAAAAACAGATATACTCAGAGCTGTTTTTTTTTCTCTGCTCTATTTTTTTTAATGCTGTTTAGGGGAACAGCCAATGATGAAATGTGCAACTTTTACATTATGTACTATATGGAAGCCAAACATGCTGTCTCATATATGACCTGTACACAGAACGCAAACCCTGAGATGTTCAGGAGCATACCACAGGAGGCAAATATTCCTATTTCGGTCAAGTCTGATATGTTAAAGATGACACATGGATATCGTGAAGGTGAAAAAAACTTAATCTATTTTTTTAAGTCTTTTCTCAGTGATGTGTTTGTCTGTATTGGTTTAATGTGCTAAATTTTCATAGAAAGGAAATGCAATTCTGAATAAAACCCAAGTTGCTAATGATAGAACATCATGGGATCCTGCTTCTCTTTTGGGGGAAAATGTCTGCCATTATCTTTTGTCTTTTTCTTCCCATTGACATCCTTTCTTTCAAATTCTAACAGTTTTTTATAGCTACGTGAGTTACATACTCAAGACATTGGCCTCTTTACTGTGCCAAATCTCAGTATGTTATATTAACAATTTCTTCATAATGCTTTAGTTCCTGTCTATTTCCTCTGAAGCTGAAGCATGACATTTTCATAATGTTCCAGGGCCTGCTGCCTTGATGTAACGGAATTTGTTTACATTAAACACTAGCATGCATACATGGTGCCCCAGCAGTATTTTACAGAAATAAGCTGACTGGTGTATGTGTAGTAAAGTACAGTTCCATGCAGGGCACTAAATATCAGAGACAGTATAGTTACGTCAGCAGCCTGGAAAAATAATAATTAGTTATGGCAGAGTACTGCCTGGGACAGAACTACGTGGCTGCTTGTTCTAGAATTATTTCTCTTGGAGTCATTTGGGGTATCTTTTGGGCAATCTGTTGCATGCTATAGATACTAAGACTCCTAAAAGTTAGGATACATCTCATACCAGGTATTAAGTAATTGTAGGATTATCTGAAAAGTATAGAACCACTATGATTTTTTTTCACTGATTTTATTGACTTGGGATTGCCATTTAAATTAGGTGTTAAGCCACTGATCAAACTGGTTTCTGCTACCCTTTCCCAAAGGTTTTATGAAAATCAGTGCTTTATGCAAAATTTCTTGGCAATTATATGTCATGTATATTGGCTTTAATTTAATGACTTCAAATAAATACAGTACCGTACATATTTTACTCCAGCTGTAGAATGTGTCTACATACATAAAGATAGATTGACAGATGGTCGTAGAGGTCTAAATTCATATCCATAGCCCTCCTGCTTCCTTGTTAAATGTATAAATCTTAATCTTTTATTTCAGTTGTTTTACTACTGCACTGCTTGGTGCCCCTAGTATAGATGAATAAAAATAGCAAATGTTCATTTCAGAAGGGATTTTTTTCCCCTACAGGAAAGATGGTCAACTCCTCTCGCATACAGAGGTTAACAATATATTCTATTTATTTTTATTTTTTTATTTAGGAAGCAAGAATGCTGATGAAAGTTCTTTGCAGCAGCAGCCCAAAAGAGAAGAGGAGGAGGTTTTGGATCAGGGTATGTATGTACTTATTTATTAACAAATAATTCACCAAAAATTAGTCCACCGCTGGTCTCTAGCCTTGTAGGTAAAATTTACTTGTGCATTTTAATCTCCTTAAATTTTCCTGCACTTGGTTTAATTTTCTAAAGACAATTATAATTTATGTGTAGGTGTCCGAAGGAATGGACACATAGAAGTAGTGGCAGTCCTATAGGATGAGAATTCAATAACTGTTCTCTAATGCGATGAGTTGTGATCTGCTGTTAGCTCTTCTGCTATTTCTTAGTTTTTATTACTATGTATGTATTAGGGAATTATGTGTCCTCATGCTTCCGTATTGATACAACATGCAATGGCTTGAGCGCGGTATGTTTGTGTTTAATGCTGAATCCTTTTTCAGTACCTTTGCGTATGTATATGCATAAGCATACATGCACAAATGCATACAGCATTTGGCTTCAGAAAAAGTCGATGGCTCTTGTTATAATGCTTTTAGGAATATGCTGGATGTTATTTAGGTTTCAGAGGTGTATTAAAATATGATTGTATTTTAAAGTTCTTGTGGATTATATGTCAATAAGTACCTATTGGTTTGGTATCAAGATTTTTCTTCACCAGGAGAAGACCTTGCTTGATACTGGTTTGATACTGTTTTAACTGAACATTGTTGGGCTTGAAAGAGAATAATGAATCTGAACTGCCAAGGAAGAATGGATTCATAAAATATATATGAAAGGCAAGATTCTGAAAAGCATATTCAGTATTAGCCTTACTCTCATGGTATTTAAATAGTAATATTCCTTTTGCATTTAGTGAGAGCAAAGATTAGGCTGATGCTTGGTGTTTTTGATAACTTCTCCCAAAGGGATTAGCCACTGTATAAACTTAGCTCAAATAATTAAGTTATGGTTGCACAAAATCTAGCTTCTAGAGTATTAGAGCATCTTGACTAAAGGTATCTTAAACTACCAGAGACAATATTTACAACTCTGTATTTAAAACTTATCTTAGTTTACTCAAGATGAATATTTCTAGTAATAAATGTAATTCTAAAAATCAATATGTACTATCTTTAATTTTGTTTCAAACATCAAAGACTTCAGTCAAACACACTGATAACAAGAACTTCAACTAAATACTAATGCACTTACCAGTAACATAAGGGTGAAGCTACCTGTCAGTGTATATCTGGATATGTAAGTGACTAGCTCATTCTCCACTGGAAGGAGTTTAAAAATCAATTTCAAACAAACTTCTATTTTAAAAATCTTTCTCGGTTATCTTTGAAAGGCATTTCAGAGCCCAGTATCTGCAATGCAGTCTTGCTTGCCGAGGCCATTGCTTGGTGTACATCCTCAGCTGATGCGTTTCTATGGAAACGGGCTCATTGTGTCATCCCTTTGAAGTTAGTTGGGTTGATGATGTGCGATAGGAAAACACAGTAGGTTCAAGGAGACAATTCTGTGCCGTGTTCTTAATTGTTAGTTCAAGATAAGTTCTCCCATCGTTTACAGTAGCTTAGCTCTGATTTTCTATCGTTATAGCTCTGACTGCAGTTGACTTATGTGCATATAAGCAGATACAGCGAAGGAAGAATCAGATCAGGCATTTTGTTGTTGTTGTTTTGGACTTTTTTTGTTTTCGAAGAGAGAAAGTTATATCACTGTTTAAGACAGTGGGTTTTGGCCCTACAAGCACATAAGCAGCTGGCAAGGTGCACTGGGAAAATCAGGAGCCTGAAAGTGATGTGCTAAAATCTGCCTGTAAAAATTGCTTGCAAACTGGAATCCTGCTTCTAGGATGCTTTTGTGGGGCAAAGTGGTTTATATAATTGCACTGCCAATTTGTCCATATCTTCCAGTAACCTTAATGAGTGTCAGCCAAATTTGAGAGAGGTCTTAATGACATGAATGTTCCCCAGCTTGGGAGCAGGCGAAAAACCCCAACCCTTGTGCACACCCATATGCGCATGCACGCGCACACACAGAGGCAAATAAATACTTCTATTGAGGTAAGGGCTATAGAATGTATTTTCCATTTATGGTCTGGCATGAAAAACTATATGAGAAGTTTATCTTCAAGACACAAATCCACAAAAACTCGGGCTTTGATTAGTTCTGCTGCTGCTGAGCTGTTGCTTAGTAAATTCAGCCTTTGATTAGCTCTGGAGATAGCACTTCAATGATTGTTTTGTCCATAACTCTATGTTTTGCCTCACATATTTAAAAGAAGAGTCTTTTTTTTCTTGCTGACTCATTTTATTGTGACAACTTCATTTTTCCCTTCTTAGTTTCAGATAACCGAAATAAACACCATTACCTCTGAAATGCTGAAATACTGTTAAATAATGTCCTGGAAATACTTACAAATCTGGTGAATAGGGGATGATCAATGAGACAAAGTTTGGTACTGAATGCATAGGCATTTGCCTCAAAACAAAAGTTTTCCCTAAGTGTTTAAAAAAAAAAAAAAGTCTGCTGTATGAAAATCTCTCTGCTAAGAATGTTTCTATAGAATGAATATATAATTGAATGAAAGAACATATTGAATATTGAATGAAATGAATATGTATATAATGAATATATAAAATGAAAATAGAATTACCTGTGTACTTTCTTCTGCATACAGTCAGTTCATTATATTGACACCTCCAGGAGTTACCATGGCTTTTACTGTAAATTCTCAATTCACATGTGGATCTATTCTGCCACCTTTGCTAATCAAAAGCACGTTAATAAGCCATGCAAATATGTTGAAATAAATGGCAGTCATCACAAAGTGAGCCATCATTCAGCATGAGCAAAGACAACAAAGCTGAATTCCTTTAATGTTAAAATTAAACAAAACTTACTTACCTTAATGAAGCCAACCTTGTTATATGGTTTTTGAAGCATTAATGACAATGTCAAGTGAGGAGAAACTGTTGATAGAAAGCTAATTATTATAGCAGATGCAATCGACTGAGGCATTTGTGCATATTTAAGTGTTCCCTGTTCCTGCAGAAGCACAAAGTGCCTTCTGTTCAGCAAAATGGATATTATTTATATTTATTTTCTGTTCATCAATAGAAGCTTGAATAAATTGGATTCAATAGATAGAGCACTGAAAAACTGTTATCTCTTCAGAGCATTCACCATAATGTCCACTAGCTATCTCTCCTTTCCTTGTGGAAAAAAAGCCTCAATGTGTTTCATTCTGTTTGTTCAAAACTCTCCCTGCTGCAGTCTGTGTGGCATAGTATAATCAATCTTTCTTCTCAAAGGTTAACGCGAGCTACTGCGCTCCCAAGATACAGTGGATATGACAAAAGTACAATTTGTAGAAGGAAAACAGTGCATGACCTCTGGTAGTTAAAGGTGTTCAAACACCTTATGTGAAGCAGAGTAACTCAGCAGTAGCATTATGCTAACTAAAGAATTATAGGTGGTATGTTGTACTGAACAAAAAGGGCAACAGCAGTTACATTGCAAAGACACAATTTCTGTGGAAGAATATTTATTTAAAAGATGTAATTGTGTGCACTAAAATACTTTTTCATTCATTTACATATTTGAATAATATATGCTAGCTACTATAATTGAAAAATAAGTACAAAATTGACCAACATTTATTGTAATGGTTTGATTTTTTTAATATGTATTTTGGACTGACACATGTTTCAAAGAGTTTAGGTTTATTTTGATAGACAAGTAGTAGGGCACCCTTTACTATCAAGATAGTCTGCTGCTGTACCTGAGAGCTGTATAGACACAGTGAAAGGAGTTGTGTCTTAATGACAAATGCAGAAGATATAGAGGATGATTAATCAAGTGCCTGTTATTTCCTGTATCTCATTTTTGTGCATTAGATGTAATCAAAAACTTTCTTTTGAAGCAGAAAGAAAGGGCAAGTATTTTTTTCTAGTAAAGCAAGTATAATTAGGTTTAAACATTTTTATTTTTTAAATGTTAAAGCTGACTTGAACTGAAAATTTGCTTGCAGCACAGAAACCAAAAATGCTAACCAAAAATTAGATTAGACTTTTGTTTCAGAAAGGCATGTGCATACACATGTATTTGTTAGTTATTTACACATACAGAAGAAAGAGAGAGATGGGATTTTCATCTTGCTTCTGCTAGTAATGTGTTACTGTGACAGTAACAAAAGTATGTTCTTACTTGCGTCCAGCTTAAGATACTTAAAAGTTACTGCCAAAAAAGCAACTTGTTTATTTTTGCCTCTTGTGATGGAATCTGAGGCAGAAGTGAGGATTGCCATTCTTTCACTGTCAGTATTGGTCAGTTGTCCTGGCAATATACTTTATCGCAGTTCCCACTATTGCCTGGCTAGCATGAGCACAAATTATTCCAGGAAATCAAATGGTGGAGTTCAGTACAGGTGTACTTAAGATCTGTCTTTCTGAATAACCCAGTTTGGCTCATGCGACATCCCCTTTCTGCAGCTGTGGTTTTTAACTGAAATCTCGTTAAGCTGCCTACATTTAAAATTAATATTATAGTTTGAGACCAGCAATCAGAAATTTAGTTTGTATAAAAGTGGTCTTGAATTATGTGATCATAGGATTGGTGTCCAGGTGGTGAGAGAGGTTGTATAGAGAAAGACTCCACAGGTTGTCTACTTCATCATTTCAGAGATTAGAAAGTGTGCAATGAGTAAAGCAAAGAATAACTTAAAAGAATACAGCTGCATGGTGCAAGGTGGTTTAATGCCATCTAATAAAAGTGTATGTTCCTCCAGTCGCCATCATAGAGTTACTCAATGATTCTAGGTAACTGGGTAGCTGGGAGAAGTCTGATTTTTTTATTTTTTATTTTTTATTTTTCCAATCTGCGCTCCTAATCTTTCAGGGTGGACAAAACCACTGGTGCTAAATCTTCTTGTAGTGCTCCATATACACACTTCCTACTGAAACTGACTGTAGTTATCATTTGAGCATATGGAGTGTAATATAATGTTAAGTACCCTGTAAAATTACACTTTGAGATATTTCGAGGTGGGTACCCAAAATTAATGCATGCTAAATGACAGTTCTGGCTGTAATCTCTAGCAGAATAGCAGTAGTAATGGTCCTTGCTTTCACAGGACAGGCTGCGATAATGAGGTAATTTAGCATAAGTAAGTGTTTCATAAACAAAGATGATAGAATAGAAATGGAAAAGAGAAGTCATTCTGTTCATTTGAACACTTGTTCAGGAGTGCTTGAGGGTATTCTTTGAATCAGGTTAAATAAAAATATAGTGGCTGCTTATTGATCATATGGGGGGATTCTTTGGAAAATAGTATGTATCGTGTAAGAAATTTATACCATAATGCATAAAAGGGTGCTGAATTATGTTTGCACCTAATTCTGATATTTATTAACTGTTGGATGCTTGACTGATCTTTAATTATTTCAGTTGGTATGTGTACATGCACCCATACGCACGTACGCTCTTCCACAACATTTTTGTAGCACTGCTGGAAATATTTTGCTAGGCCGTAGCTGAATCTGAGTAGAGAAAGTTGAAATGTCTGTCCAGTGTTGTGTATTTTGCTGTTTATTTGTGTATTTTTCTGTAAAGCATGTTACAACAAAAATGTACTGAACAAAGCCTGTTGCATCTGGGATAGAACTTCCCATTGATTAAGGTGAAAGGAGGAGGAATAGCTCGCCTCCAATTTCTTTCGTTTCTGTTTTGTTTCTGTAAAACTTGTATCTTGAAGAAGAAGGTGAAAGAGAGTCCCTGGGTTTTTGGTTTTTTTTTTTTTTTTTTTTTTCCCCTTCATGTAATACAGTGATATAGTGTATTCCTGTGGTAGTATTAAATAGCAAGACCAAGGCAGCAGTGTCAAACCATTAGAGTTGATGTATGTTTGTGCCAGCACATATAGCCATGAGTTACAGTGCTTTCTGAAATAAATTTGGTATAACTCATCTTAAAGGCTTAGCTTTGCTACTTAGTGTGTGTGGTGGTAGGAAAAGAGAGGAGTTCAGCATGCTAGATGGTTAAAATTTCTTCTGTTGATGGAGAAAGAATGAGGCTGGAAAGGGAAGACAAATTTGCATTCCAGCACTGATGTGGGATACCTAGATTGAGTGTTGTCTACCTAGTGTTAGAGGCAGTTTTAGATTAATGGCAAACACTTGAGAAAATTTTTTAGAAGTTTTCTGCCTTGGGATGCTTTTTTTGGTGCTAGAGATTTGATGAGGTCCCTTAAACAGAGTACAAAAGTAAGAGAAATGTGGCTGAATTAAACCTTGGAAAAACATGCTACTGGGAGGTGTTAAAAGCAACATTTACAATTAGAGAAGTAGAATTAGGAAGACTGAAACTGCAGAAAGCATGCCTAAGCAGTAGAAGAATGTAATCAGCAGGAAAAGAAGACACTACAGTTTGAATGTTTCAGTCTTCACTGTTTTTCATCTGACTTATGTTCTCTGATTCTTACGTTGCAGATGGACTTTCCCTGGTTATTTTCTGTGATGTTAAAAGGCTAGTTAACAATGAACAGCTGCAAAAACTGGTTGCGATATCATTAATTTGTCTGGAGAAATGGAAGTTGACGTTGAATTAATACAGGAAGGGTTCTGAGAAATGATTGTGGTTTTGATGGATGTTCCAGTGAAATCATAGCACAAATATGAAACATCAACAAGGATATATTATATTTTATTTTATTCTGGACAAAATGTTTTCTGTTTTTTATAATTTAAATGTCATTTTTAAACTAAAGCATGATCATGCTAGATCTTTAAAAGAAACATATTGAAGACAGCAGAATGCCTCTTTAATAAACATAGTCTCAGATGTGTTGCTTTGTGTGAAGAAATGTATTTGCAGGTGTATTTGTACTGCATGAAATAAAAATTGAAGGTCATATTGGCATACTGTGTGCATGAACTACAGAAGTGTATAATTTAGCTGAATGAGGACAGCAAAGTCACATATAGTAAAACCAACGTGTTTACTGCTGATCATTTAGAAGCTGCTGATAAATACTTTGCATTGTAACAAAATGATTGGTGCTTGTTGTTATTGGTGAGGAAGGAGAGGAAAGGAAAGGATAGGGCAGGTGGGAAATTAGCAGACTTGTTGTCTGTATTTCTTAACAGTCAATAATGTGTTAACAGTTACTGTTGTGCATAGCCACGGAGAGATGTAATCTCTTGCTGCCTGCTAACTCTTAATTTGAAATATTAGAGAGACTTAAAGTTTTTCAGTGCTTGAGTAAGCACTAAGACAACTTCTAAAATAGGACAGGAGACCTTAGCTAAGGGTAAGTGTATGGAGAAAGCAGGGAACATACACAGCAAAACCACCTCTACTGACCAAATAACAAAGATACATTAAAAAAAAAAAAATCTAATCCTGTGAAGAGCCATCAGAAGCTTAACTTGCTGTGCTGATGCACTTCTGAAGTTGAGAAAGCACTGGGTTTTGACTGCAGACTGAACTGCAGCCAGCTTGGGATTTGAGTCTCAAGTTTTGATTTGTGAAGAACTCAAATCTATACCAAAAAGTAGTCTTAAGGGAAGATTCACTCTTCAAGTGAAATTTTCTTTCATACTCTCTCCTACTTTTAACTCTCTCTTTGCTAGTTATGAGATCCTTTAACCTAGTAGGTTTAAAAAAAAAAAAAAGCAACAGATTAAATCAGTATAGTTAGGACTTGCATGAAAAATGATAGCAGACTAGACGCCATTTTCAAAGTTATTTTGGCCCATTATGTCAAACTTGGTCCAATGTTAATTCCAATAAATAGATAGTAGATTTTATTCACCTCTGTTATGCCTTGCCATGTTTTTCTCCCCCTCTTCCCTATCAGCAGTGTTATCCTAACAGAGCCTGTTAGGATCAGCTTATTAGCTCTAAGAGTCCGAGAAGTCATTCTTTAACAACACAGTAAGTAAAATTTCTGGATTTGATAAATATTTGGGCAAGGTGTTTAGATAATATTTGCAGCCAGATTTCCATTTCTTCTTCAGGAAGATGTTCTTCCACTGAAGGACACATTCACCTGCATGATTCTTAACATATTTTGTAGGCATTACTTAAGATTTTAGGTGAGCCCAAATCGTAGTTATTGCACCATTTGGACCTGATTTCAGCCCATCTGAAAAGGCAAAGCATTTGCTATTCTTTCTTGGCCAACACAGAGGCACATCCCAATAAGGAAAAAAACATAGTGTCTCCAAATGCATTCCCATTTTTATTCCCAGATAATTAGGAAGCTTGAAGCTAACTATGAAAAATTGTCCCTTACTTCTGTCATAACAGAATTGAGAAAATAGTTTAAGTTTGGAAGGACCAACACACTGGCTCCGTGTCAGATAGGACACGCTCAAAAGAGGTGATTTTCAACACAAACATTCATACTCCAGTTAACACCAACTGAGCTGCAGCAACACACAAATATACTTTGTAGTACTGGGGCCCTTGTCAACGTGGAGGACTGCCAGATTTTTGCTAAGGACCCCTTCAGTTCTGGTTATTTCCCTGCAAGATGTCATTTTGCCAGAAGGTCTCTGGTCAGAAGGTTGCACTAGTGGCTTGGCATTTGAAAGCCTATTCGGTTTGATTCCTGACAAAAACCTAGAACAGTCAAGGACAGACCTGGGAGCCTATCTAGACTGTCTCAGGCATTGTATAGGCTCTGTGAGACAAATGCATATTCTGGAGATGAGGGTTATCAGACTGACAGGGGTGTTCCTGTCTTTTTTTCTAAAATGCAGTAAAATTAGTTTTCACATCTGTATGTTGACAGCTATGCATTCATACCTGTGGATGCATATAAGAGAGGGATGTACATATGATGTGTGGACTACCTGTTTTGTGTTCCTATTCCAGAAACAGAATTAAGTAGTTGGGGCCATCAGAAGGGGAAATCCTGATGACCTTTTACTCTAGCATGATACTAGCAGATTTGCTGAGGAAGCAGTGCATGACCAAACACAGAGTCTTTGCACCGATCTGTCACAGAACAATACTCTTACTACTAGAAATTCCTGTAAGATATGTTTGTCATGTTGTTAATGATGATACCAAGGGTCAGATTTTTTTTTTTTTCATAGGGAACTGGCAGTGGAAGACGTTCCTATTTTATGGGGGGTTCGGGAGTTGTTTATTTTCCAGAATGCTTTCCTAGATGAGAATGGACAAACCTATACCATTTTCATGGCCTCAACCTGTCAACCTCTGCCAGGCTGGCTTTGATTGAACTTCCCCCCTCTCGGGTTGGTCTTGCAGCACCATGGCCAGATGCTTCACCCAGATCAGGAATCGACACATCCAGTGGCGTAACTATTGGCTGCCTGAGAACCATGGACAGGGGCTGTTGCCTCCAAACAGGGAAAACCACAGTAGAGAGCTGAAGAATGTGGACTATTTCCAGATCTGGATAGTTCAATACCATCTGGCTCCTAGCCAGACCTTGGTGGTCAAGTTACAAAACTGTTGTATTGGCATTAAATGAATCGGGTAACTAACTTTTATCAGGTTGAGGTTCAGCTCACAGTTTGTGATGAAGTCAGTGATGTTATGATTTTATTTCGTTGTATAGCTGTTTTTCAAAGTGCTGTTCTGTAAAATAATTTTCCTAGTATATAGAACATACCGCAATAGAACATAAGTTTAAACTTACTGGAATATGTTTTTGTGTTGTCCCATTTTGGAGATGGTGGTCTTGGCAGCTATTGCTTCGTCCAGAACAGAGAATAAACTCTAGCTACTTGTAGCTGATCACCTTATGCTGTATTACACAGAGGAAAGTCCTGGGAGCTTACACACAATATAAGGAGTTCATGTATATAGCCTCTCTAAAACTAACCGAGTCAGTCAGCTTCCCTATTTTATTCCTGAGACTGCACTCAGTACCAGAAGAAAATAAATTATGCATGCTAGAACTTTAATTATTTCAACAGGTGTAAGCAGTTCATTCCCCCATGTCTTTTTCTAGTCATACCCAGGTATTCTAAAGGTCAAGCTATCTCAGCTCGGACAATACCAAATGAATAACACCTTATATCTTGCTGGTGTTCCTTTCCCATTGAGTATCTTCACTCCACCAGAGAGTAAGCAACAGCTGTTCTGCTAGTACAAGACATCTGTATGATAGCAACACAGCATCATGTTTTGATGTTTGCTGGATATTGCTCTGCAGATAGTAACTGTTAATCAGAGACAACATGAGTCTGCTGTTTTCCAGTTATCGATGGTGAATTTTGAACTACTACTTACAAAGATGCTGCTCACAAGTGCAGCTGAGGATCACAAAGGAAGTTTAAAGAAGTTATTCCCAAATAATATGAGCCTCCATTCAGATGTGCAGAGTGTAGGGAGCAGTTGGTTACATTCAGTTATCAGAAGTTTTCGAGACATTATTTCCCCTGTTTGGATCCACACCCATCCTTTCTACTTTGCAACTACTGTGAGTAGTGTCAAGATGCCAAGAAACTGGCAGAGGACTTCAGCCTCCTGTTTGTACAAGCATTTGGGCAGATATGTAGGTCTTATGGACCTTGTGAACCTTATGAACTTAAGATGTAGGGATGCCAAATTCATTTTCTCAAAGAACCACCTTTACTTAGATCACAGTTGCAGAGTAGCTGCACTTCACACCACTTTCAGTCTCTCAGGTGCACCTGTTTTCATGCATTCATACAGCTCCTAAACATTCCTAAGTGTCCAGGTTACAGCACCCTTGCTTACTAAAAGCATTGATAGGGCAAGCCCAATTTGGAAAATCTTTTTCCTTTGGGTCCTGTCATAGCCTATAATTGAAGTGATTCAGAAAAACAAAGTCTTACTTATTTATTCATTGCTTAAAGGTACATCATATTCTGAGCAAAGGGATAAAATATGAAAGGTCTTTGCACATATTTTCCTTTAGCTCAACCTTAATCTTCCCTTGCAAGCTTTAAGTTTAATTCAGCCGCATTACTTCCATCTGTGCTTTGGGAGACAGCTTGCTTGCAGCAGGTTCTTATCTTTTTCTGTCAGAGACTCATCTGTAGCCACCTCAAACCTACTCAAACCACCTCACTCAGCCCTCCAATGTTTATAAAGTTCTTATCTCTTTACAATGGTAGGCTCACTGTTGGGAGAAGAGTAAGTCTGATCAGCCTTCCTGGAGACAAGTAGGAGCAATCTCCAGTTAATATATCTCCCTTTAAAGACCACTGGAATTTTCTCTGAAAGTACTTTATCCTTGCAATTGTTTCATGGTGTGTGGGATGGGTTGTGTGGTGGTAGGGGGCGGAGGGTGTTTGGGTTTTTTTGTTTTTTTTGTTTGTTTTGCATCAACAACAAGTAATAATGGTAAGCTAATCATTCTGTGGCAGCCACTGCACAGAAAAGAGTAGATGCAATGTCGTTGGTTCAAGCAGCAAGCTGGTAAACTTTTTTGTTCAAACAAAATGAGCATGTGCGTACAAAATATAGCAAGTTGTTCTTATTGTGACCAAGGATGACAAACAAATTGGTCGTTTGAATTGGCTGTTGATACAGAACTAAGAGTGAACTGGGCAAAGAGTATTAAAGTTGCTTTAAAAAGGTACAGCGTTTAAAATATCACCAGGCTTGCTGGTTTAGGGAGATTTTTCTCTGCCTACATTAGGCAGAACACTGCTTTTACCATTCAGACCTCTCCTTTGCAAATGGTGGCATGCAGAGAGGTCAGTAGGCTTTGCTTATCTGTAGGACTCCACGCATGGATAAAACCAAAGCACTTGTGCTTATGAACTTTGCTTAATTTTTAAAATGAAGCAAAAATACAGTTAAGGGCAATGAAGAGTACTTTAATTCTGAATGTGGTACTGTAGGTAAAGGAAATTCCAAATATGTTCCTACATCAGCGCCAGTTCCTGGCTGCTTTAAGTAGACACTACTGAACCTGATTAAAGTAATTATAAAACTTTCTCAGAATAAATATGGTTTGCATCCACCGCTTCTGTTGTATCCTACTTTTCAAATGTCTGGGTTTGTTCTGAATCAACGGTTGGACTAGTTGAATGACAGTACGATGATTATGAAGCATGCTAGCTTAACAGATTTTTCTCTGGTCTGATTTGCTGTGTTCATTTCATTGAAATTGACTCTATTACTTCTGTAATTATTTTCTGACAGAAGTTTTCACCTGGGATATTTCATTTTCAAGGGCAAGGAGTGGAAGCCTAGTCAAAATCATTGAACTAGGACTGTTTATAAACATGACAGAACCTCTTTAGGTCATTTTCAGAAGACTTAATTTCCTCTGTCCCAAGCTGCTAGTGATGGTTTGTTTTGTTTTGTTTTGTTTTTTTGGTGAAAGCTTATAGTTTTACTTTTCTGTTGAAACTTTTATACACCCTATAATGAAATAATACAAATTCTTAACTATGAGTAATTTTTACTTAAAATGAAATAGAAGTATAATTATTTAAAATAGCTACAAGTGCATATTGGATGTGTCTTTCCATTCAGATAGTGTAACTGTAGCTGGTTCTTACAGAACTGGTAGTAGTTTAAGGCAGCCGAGACACTTGGTTAATAAATTTGAACAAGTTGGATACCTACTGGTTAGTAGAAAATCCAAGGTGAGGGTTATACATGTTATCACTTAAATCCTTTTTTCCAGGATTAAAGGGAAACTGATTTGATTAAAACCAGTTCAGACAGTCTGAGTTTTTTGTCAAGAAAGTAGGGCTTGTGGATTTTGCATACTTAATTTTGGGGGGCTTTGGGGGACTGTTGTTCTTGCTGAAATACTTGCTAATTTATAAGAAAACTATAGTGATAACTGCTTTGCTCACAAGCAACTTGAGAAAATATTGTTCCCTGCATTCCCACCTGATGCTGTGACTGAGGGCTGTTACTCTTTTTTTTTTTCTGGGGGAAGGTGGTGGTTCTGTGATGGTTTCATGAACTGAAAATGTAATAGACCACTGTTGTGTTTAACGATCTTCTTTCTGCAGCATGTTGTATAGAGTCTATTTGCAAGTGTGAGGATTTTTCTTATAGTCCAAGCTTCTTGTTTGATGACAGATTTCAGAGAAATATGTTTTTCAAATGTATGGCTGTCTCTTACTGTTTTTATAAGTGAATAAACTGATGAAACTGTAGAGTTTTTATCTTTTTGTTGTATAAAAAAAGTCTGCAGTAGTCTGATAATCCAGATTAATCTCATTATAAATACCGTTTTCAAAAAGTATTCATAAGTTGGGGGTTTGGGTGTCATTCCCCTCCCCTCCCCCCCGGAGCATATCTGTGCTGGGTCATCAGGTAAAAGTGGACATTTATATGTAAACCAAAGATGATAAAGGTTTGATACTATCTTTTCATACCACAGACTCAGCTCATTCAAATTCATGAGACTGAAGCAGTCCCCTCTTATGCTGCTTCTGACAATGACCATTTGAATAACTTTGTTACACTGTACTTTGCTGAAATTTTAGAAAAATGTGTGATCTGTTATAATTGTTTTTTGGTTTTTTTCCCCTCCTCTCCTCTCCTCTTTTCTCTTTTCTGTGCAGGTGATTTCTATTCACTCCTTTCCAAGCTGCTAGGAGAAAGGGAAGATGTTGTTCATGTGCATAAGTATAACCCTACAGAAAAGGCAGAATCAGATCTTGTAGCTGAGATTGCTAATGTAGTCCAAAAGAAGGATCTTGCCAGAGAGGTCACAAATCATGATGAGAGGGACAATGCTATTCTTGTCAGAGACAGAATTCACAAGTTTCACAGACTAGAATCTACCTTGAGGCCACCAGAGAGCAGACATTTCTCTTTACAACAACCCAAACATGGTGAGGGAAGCTGGGAAAAAGAGCATACAGGAGGTGGGTTAGGAGTTAATTTGAAATAATGAAATTCAATGTAAGAGCTGTGATCCACATTAGCAAAATCTGAAGGGAATATCAATTGATATTTGAAAGTGTTTTACCTGAGTCTTCCTAATTAAGAAAATGATCTCCCTCTATTTTGGAGGTATTTTAGTGGGAGTATTTTATCCCCCTTTATGAAGAAAGAATGTATACAGATGGGAAAATCCCAGTACTTCTTGGAATGTGGAGTATTTTTCCACTCTCAAGACTTCTGCTTAACAATTTGATACCAATTATTCTCAAACCAGGTGAACAAAGAAGGATATAGTTGTCACAGAAAGGGAGGCGTTTTCTTAATATAACTAACTACTGTGAAATGGCTCACTGGGATAACCTTTATATTTTATAAGTTGTTTTCTGATGACTTGGTTTGTCAGATAACAGATTTTATAAAATTTATATTCTTTAAACCTATAGGCTGTTTTTCTCTCATTTAGGAAGAGTGGTAGTTAATACTGAACTATTCTTCAGAAATAATATTTTGTTCATATTGGCTAGCCTAATATTCCAGGACTGGCTGTTTTATTATACCAGGATTATAATTCGTTCCCTTCAGGTTTCTATGACAGCAAAAACCATGAAAGTAGTATATTTGTTTTTCTCGCTTTTTGCTCTTTGTGATATTGATTGTACTTAGTCTTCCTTGCTAATGTGGAAAGCCAGATAATACAGCATGTGACGAGTATCTCATAAAAGAAACTGTTCTGCATGCATGGCAGTCATCAGTATGTGTGAGCTGTAGCAGCACACGCTTGCTTTTATGTTGATGTTTCCAAGTGCTGTACAAAAGTATACATCATTCATCATCCATTTGATTTTTATTTCAGTTCCAAATATTAACCTGTAGTGTTCCTGCTTACACGAGATTCTGTTATAGTGTTCAAATATAGCAAAATTCTGGGTTTGTATTTAATAAAAGACCCAAGATGAGGCCTTTCCAATGTTACGTTATGCTAGCTGGTTTAAATGAGAGCCTGCCAAGTGATTGGCATAGAGGCAAAAAACAAGTGGGAAGCTGTCGTGTGCCTGACGTAAGTGTAAATCATAAATAACTCCATGAGCGACTGGCATTACTCAAAGGCTTGGAAGAGTAATGTGGATGGTATTTCTGCAACACCAGTTTCTTAAGTTCAGCCTGAAAAATGCGATGCAGAGAGAGGGGAAAAAAGTTAGAAGCTGCCTTTCTGTTCTTACTCATGGAGAGGAATGAGTGCCAGTGAACTGAATAAATGGCTTAGCTGGCACACAGTGTGGCCCAAATCCTGCCTGTAGAAAAGAGCAGTTTACTGTGTTACTCTAGTAGTGATATTTTCTTTTTTTGGAAAATGACTGGGAGGGGAAGGCTGATAAAAGTGCATCATTTGAAAGATTATTTGAATTGCAGCAAAAAACAAAACTGAAATGATCTGAAATATTTAGCAGTGAAAACTTTATTTTTGTTTCTTAATTTTTGTAATGTTGCTAACATTACAGAAATTCAAAACTGCAGAAGCAGCTGGCACCATCTTTTGGCAAAAGGATTACTACAGCAATAAAAAAAATCCTTAAGCACATGTTTAGTTTCTGTTTTGGGAGGTATTTACATATTAGAAGAACAGAACTTTGCTTCTCTAACAGATCCTTCTCCTTCAGTGGAGGGATTGGAATTTAAAGTTGTTTTAACTTGTTTTAAAAAAAATCACACCCTCTCATGAAGACTGTATGTGCGATCTTTGCTATATTAAATTCATAGGCTAGATACAAGTTCCTGTTGTCAAGAACTTAAAAGATTTCTAAGTATCTTTGAAGACCAGATCCTAGCTTCTGTTAAGGTATAGCATTCATTTCATTTAACTGTTTAAAAATTACCAGAATTGAAGTAGTTTAGTTTTGTAAATATCCCAGTTTTTCTCATGTAACTAGCCTGAAATAACAAGCGACCAATATATTAAATAAGGTTTATAATGTTATGTTTATAACCTTATACTCCTGCTCTCACTGCAGCATTATTATATTATGGCTCAGTGACTGGCCGCTCACCAGTTGTTAGGTTGTTCAACATTGGTGCAATTGATGGAATTATACCTTTTAATTACAGCAAGCAGTGTGATTTTTCCAATTTTTAAAACTCCTTTGTGCAGTGCTTACTTACATTTGTCAAGATTTAAATGACTATTCTGACGGGAGCGAAAAAATACTACATGGATAAAGTTTGTAAAGTCAAGAGCTAACAAGAGCTTCCAGGGATTTATGGACAGTAAGTTGTAATTTTACCAGTAAATAGAGGTTTTATTCTTTTGCTTGTAGAGAGATTAGAGGCTGATTTGCATGTTCTAAATCTGTGTCGTTTTATTGAATCAAAGGAATTAGTTTAAACTGCAAGACAGAAAACCTGGTTCTTGGTTTAGAAATCTCATTAACAACAAAACCAGTGATTTAAAGAAAAAAGAACGGTAATTGCAAATCATTTTAATGGGAAAAATATTTCTATTTAGTTCCATGTGTAACTGTTTCATGGTCTACTCAGCTTTATAGGGAATTAATTATCAATCTTAGATTTATGATGTCTGAATTTAATAACTAAGGTTTTTTTAAATAGCAAATTCCCCTAAGTTGCACCTGTATGGAAGGACTTTCAGTATGAGAATTGCAAAGGGAAAAGAAAAGATAACAATAATGAACCAATCTTGAAAAAATGAGAAAATACAAAAGTCATAATAGGGTTGGGATTTTTGTGACAGTATTGTATTTAATCTATCAGAAATATTTGCCTCCCTTAAATGTAAGTATAAGAATTTTGCATTTTGTTATGTATATCTTCTGGGAAACTGAATTTTACAAAGGCCAAAATTTTGGCTTTCTATGTTTAGCCTTTTAATTTTTTTTTCTTTTATTGGTAAAGGTTCAAAGGCTGAGGAGCAGTGTAACATAAATGTACAGAAGTTTTATGCAGGGTAGCTTAGACTGATTTTGGATGAGCAACTACCAAGCAGACACTAAACTTCATCCTTTTTTTCCTTTCAAAAGTCATACTGTCTGTGAATGCACCTGGTATTGCACCTGCCATTACCAGTTGAACTGTACAGAAGTACTGTAGCTCTTAGGAAGATGTATGATTTTTTTTCATAATGATTCTTCTAGCTTGGAACTTTTGTTTTGTTAAAATCACTACACAGAGTTTCTTCTGGGTGTTTCTGAGAATTGCCTTGGATTCACTACAGATGCTGATTTTAGGCTAATTGTTAGCTAAGAAGTTTCTCTAGCACCTGCTCTAGCTATGGTATCTGAAACTACACGAGTGAAATATATCTTCTAGTCCATGGTAGGTTTTCAGCACTGCTGTTGTCTTTCCCCATGCAGATTGTGAGCAGTTGCTTTCCCCCGATCCCATCCTTGCTGCAGTCCTCAGCTTGCATCTCTCCCAAGTAAAATGGAACTGGGGGAATGGTTATCGCAGCGGTCGGATTGCACGGTGTCATCTGCAGCTTTGAGTGATCTTTTAAAAATGCCAGAGCAAGCCACTCCCACCTCCTCCAAGCAGCATGTTAAGCAGTCTGTTTGGGTGAAGTGGCCAAAACTTTGCAACTTTTTCAAGTTCTAGCCTTCTCTGTATGAACCTTTAATCATTTTGCGTGAACACTAGATAAACCACTTGGAGAGAAAGGAAGCCGCCTTTTGTCCTGTGCCTTCACCAGGCCTTCCTTCCTCACTTCCCAGCTCCGTTCTTCCTTTCTCCCTCAAAATTACTAGTAAACATTTGAAAGACTACAGGGAAGGTTCATAATAATAATAGTAATAGCCATCAGCACTTTAGCTTTCTACAATACTTTATACTGTAGCCTTGGGAGAAGCAGATTTTTGAGTTGTCTCTCCAGAATTACAAATTTCTCCTTTCACTTACCATCACTATTAAGCACTGGACCTTATTTTTTTCCTTCTGGGGAGAGATCAGGGGAAAAAATGCCTGTTTTTCCTATTCAAATAAAGAGGTAAAAGACATACTGAGCCCCTGTGGAAGAAGCAGAAAGGTTTGCAGGGGTTTTTTTCCTCTCATTTTCTTTTCTCCTCTCGTCAAGGAGCATTAAGATTTAAGGACTCTACATACAAGAAGTATCCACCTTTTAATTGTGGTTCGCTTGCTAAATACTGTGCTTTTGATATGTAGTGTAAAAAATCAGATGTGTATTCAAAAACTACTTAATATTTGTTCTTAAAAATAGTGTGCTGAGACATAAACAATGGCAGATATTCTACCCTTCTTGATCTCTTCTTTAGACATCTATTTCCTATTTATATATATAATATTATTTGGCTTAGGATATGAACACTTGCTAGAGCTAATGGATGTGTTTGCTGTAAGAAATGTCATAGCCAAAATTCACAGAATTACTATCTTACTTGTTTCTCATCACTATTTTTAAATTTTTTTTTGCTTTCCTGTGTTTTTTTCTTCTTTGTGTTAAAAGCTTTAAAAAAAAAAAGGGGGGGGGGGAGTCCTGAATCAACCCCTTCTAATATTTAGGGGCTTCAGTGATTCCTAGTTTGTTATAATTTTTTTTTTTCATAAAACACTGATAGATTAATAATAGAAATATCTAAATTTGCCTGCTGATTTTGAATGGTAATTGTATGTTTCTGCAATCTTTCAATATAGAAAGTATTCACACAGCTCCTAAGGCATCTAGAATCTGTGCACCTGTATGCTGATAAGATGGAGAAAAGAACAGAGTCAAAAGTGGTTTTGAAGTTTGTCACCCTGTACATATCGGGATGCCAGTGCTTGTGCATGAGATATGCTTTATTATGATAAAATAATGCTTGGAATTAAATTGCAATGCATTGATATGAATACTGCATGTAAGAAAATGTCCATACGGTCCCAACAATCTTTGCACCAAAAGCCAGTTAACCAATTTTATGTTTTTATGTAAATAAAGTACATGAATATATCCTTTTTTTTTTCTTTTTCTTTTTTTCTTTCTTTCTTTCTTTGATAGATTTCCACATAGAAGAGGTTGTGGACTGGCCTGGGTTCGACCTCAAGCTAGGCCAAGTTTCTGGGTTGGCCCTGGACCCTGAAAATAACCTTGTTATCTTCCACAGAGGTGATCACGTTTGGGATGAAAAGTGAGTAGATATTTTGTGGAGTGGCATGTTAGAAGATCAGATTGGTGTATGCTGTTTGTGTATCTTCTTGAAGAAAAGAATATACAGATTGCATTTCCTTCTCCATTTAAGTTGAGATTTATCTGCACTGTGGCTGAAAGTGCCTTCGGGAGACTTATAATGGAAGGGGTGACTGGCAGTTTCAAGACTGTGGGGTTGCTACTGCTTTAGACAGTAAGAATGCGTCTCCAGAGAAAACATAGTACCTTAGGGCCCAAAACTGTAAAAACACGTCAACGTGATCTTCACCTACATTAATTATCCCTGCTTCTCCATATCTTTCAGCAGGACTAATTAGCCTAGGAGAATGATGGTTTAGTATAGTATACTACTTTAAGGACCCGAGCTTGTGATATGCAAAGCTAGCTCCAGTAGAGTTTCCTTTTTCTTGTGTTTATGTCTGCTGAACAAAATTGGGGAGTTACAGAGCACTTGCTCGAAAAAGGTTTTGATCTACTCAGTTGATGAGTCAACATTCAGTATCTCAGAAAAAGTCTAGACATTATAATGGCGATTTCTCTAGTGTTTATAAAATAATATACCCAAAGGTATATTATTTTAAGAACAGAAGATTCCAAACAAGTATGATTTATATAGTGCCCTCATATCTGTGAACTTTAAAACAGTATGTCTTACTTTTAGATGGACGTTTTGGAAAAAAAAATGCCATGAAATTGTAACAGAACACTGAGAGGGAATAGTCTTAGCTTATAATAGAATATTATATGGTCCCCTTCTTAAATGTGCTTTCTTTTTAATCTTCTTACTTATCTACTTATCTTATTTTTTTTATCTTAATTCATTTAATTCATAAAATAACTTCTGGAAAATAGGGCAGTTTTCTCAAATTTATAATGAAAAATGATGCTGAGTACTGTTTTATGTTTGGTTTTTTTGTTTTTGTTTGGTCGGGTTTGGGGGGGCTGATAAATAACATAATGCAGGAGATAAGGCAGTCGTTTATGTCTCTTGTGCATTATATCAGCAATCTCTCCAGCTCAAGTGTATATAAATATAGACTGTACAATTTTGAAAGGATGACGCATATTGCAATTTGTATTACTCAGACTTCAGGTAAAAGCTGATGTTGATTTGGTTCCTCTCATCCTCCTACGCATGAACATAAGTGCTGTTCTTTGTGTCATTGAAGAAAGAACTGAATCAAAAATGTTTCAAAATAGACTGGCAGTTGTGTTCATTTCTCACTTCTAAAATGTGTATTTTGGGAGTCTGGCGATAGAGATATACCTACAAGCCCAGAGCACAAAACTGGGATTTGAGACCAAGCAGTGTGTGGAGAACCTGTGGAGTTTAAAAACAAACAAAAAACAACCCCCTTCCGCCCTCCAAACCTTCTAAACAGTTGGAGTGCATTTATTAGTAAATTATTTTTGCCATATGTAATGCAGGCTGACCCCATGTGAGGCGCACAGCTGAAACTATTAGAAGTGGGAAGGAAGGAGGCTGAGTGAGGAGACTTGCTTTGGGGAAAGGAGTCAGCGTCAGAAAGCAAGATCAAAAAACAATTTTATTTAAATGAAGGCGTGATCTGTTTAAGAAGCTTCTTTCTCTCAATTGTGAGTTATCCTGAGTACTATCTGAAATGGTATTGTTATTTTGCTATAACCGTATGGGTGGATTTAGCATATATTAATCTGTACATCAACTCTGTGTTGAAGCTTGCAATATTTGCCATGATGCAGTGATTGAAGTTGGAAGAAAGTGAAACTGTCTGACTTTGTAAATATGATCTGAAACATTCAGACCCAGATATGTAACCAAGATAGAGAAGGAACTGTTGTTATCTGAAGTAAATATCAGTTATGTGCCTTCCATAAAGATATCTATATGTGAAACCCTGATTCTTCTCAGACAGGTTTCATTCCACAAGTCTTACCTTCTTCCCCTACCCCTTGTGAAGCACAGTTGATAAATATACGGGAAAGCTACTGCTGGGAAGAACTTTTAGATCAGATAGGCTATATTAATGGCCTATAGAAATTTTAGAGTAATGTGGCTTTAAAACAATGTATTTGGTGAACATGGTTGTGCTTAAGCCATGTTGCTCATCTTCCAGATCTTGTGGCACAAAGAAGATGCCTCTTTTTGTGTGCTCAGGCAGCAAGCCTTCCCTTTTTATTTTCAGCTATGACATGGGTGTATGAAACAGGCTAGAGACCTTTCATGGGCTATGCTGAAAAGGAAGGAGTATCTCTGTTCGTGTTTTTCAGTAAAAAGGAATAAGAAATGGTTATTTGAGGGGTGATTATTGTTGTTTCTTTGGGGGAGGGATAGGAAGATATCAGCCTTGTAAGTTAATGTTTATTATTAGCTTGCAAATACACAATTAATCGAGTATATAATATTCCTTAGCAAATCATAGATGTGATGAATCTAGCCCCAAGGCCCAGAATTTTTCTCTGTTTCAGTGCTTCACCAATATAGTATAGAAATAAGTAAACAAATTTTCTGTGCTATTAGACACTGCAGAACTGTTGCCAATGCATTATTAATACATGCTATAAAAGCTGGATCCTTATTCAACTAAATGTAGCTGAGTGAATGGCCTGTGCTGTTTTATAACGCAACTTTAGTCTGCTGTAGAATGCAAAAACAGTTATACAATGTCAGACCTATAATATAGTAGTAGCTCTTCAATGGCTTTAACATTCCTCCTGTGAATGATTTTTAAAGAAAAAAAAATTTTCATTTTAAATGAGTCATGTTCTTTTACCGCACAGTCTCCTCAGTTACTGAATAGTCTTTTGTGCTGTATGCAGCGCATGCTATTCAAAATGAAAAAATTAGAACTATTCAGCCAGTTGAGCAATGAATTAGTTGAAAGTTCTTCTGGATTTTGTGATGAAAAATGTATGTTATTTATGCAATCTATAAAAGACACAATAAAAAATATAAACTGCATTCCTGGAAGTCTGCTATTGCATTCTTAACAAGCAATGGCTAGACAGGATAATTTAGACTGAGCCCGGTGCCACAACAATGATGGATATCAATCAAGAGCAGAGCTCAGAGCTGTGCTTTCCAGGGTTATGAGATCAGGTGGTCTGTCTAAATTTAATATATAGCGCATAAAGGTTTTGTATTGTGGTAAGCCACCAGCTGAGAAGGTAGAAAAATAACAAGGGAAATATACAGAGGTTTGAAATGAGAAGTAGTAACATGTGCAGCATATTTTAGATGCACTTTGATTTCAAACTGCAAAACCTTTTAGAAAATCATGCTAAGAGCAGAACTATATGGCATGTAATAGTGAGCTGTTCAACTTTTATTTACTTTTTTTTTTAAACTAGCAGTAGTCAGCACAGTTTGTGTCCTCCTTTATCAGTTGAAATAGAGGAACACTGATTACATTGGAAATTGGTCTCAAACCCTAGGAAGGAAAGAGTGACTGTGATTCTGTAGCACACTATGCTTAAGAAAGGAATCATGCTACGCCTGGACAAGGAGATTTCACAGGGAGAAGATGTATGAGAGACCTCTCCCATAACTTCATTCAAAACTCGCTAGACCTTTTCTGAAAATACTACACAATCTCATATTTATACTGAAAGCACTCAGTTCCCAGAAAAGGTAGGTGGTGGTTAACAGGGAATGCTTCAAACACAGACAGGACTGTTATTAAGAACCAAAATCGTAACGGGGAAAGATGACAAAGTTTTTAATCTGCTTAGCTAGTCGCTTCTCCAGAGAGCTACCATCTTGTTTTCTGGGGGTCTTGTCCAGTACCTCTCAGTCAGTAAGATTCTGTTCTGTGATTAGCTGTGCTGATTAATAATAATATGTAGCTTGCACAACACTTGAGGCTAGAAAGGATGAATTTTCTCTCAGTTTTGTCTTAAATGACTCCATTAATGTGGGATAGACCAAAACATTTTAGCAAAGATAAATCAGGTGTGCAAAAGTATCTGTCATGCTGCTGTGGAAAGCAGAAAATCATCTGTGAGTTGGAGGAAAATTCTTGGCCCCAAATCTAGTTCTTTGCAAGCATACATTAAGTTACAGCATCAGCTAAGCATCTTAGGAAATTCTGTACTGCTGCCAAACATTAGTATAGTCTGTCCAGTGCTGGTTCTCCAGTTGTGACCATCCACTCCTAGAATAAGTCCTTAAGAGTATTAGACCCCTGCATCCCTGCCATTTACTGAAATCGAGCATGGAATTGGGGGGGGGGGGGGGGGATGTGTTTTTTAATAAAGCTATTTAAAACCAAGAGACCTTGTCATAGGCAATTACTCTCAATAATGATAAAGAATGAAACAACTGCAGAACTGTGGTCAAATAAGCAATTTAACATCACTAGGCCAATGTGAGCCAGCACTATTTACCCTGCATCTCCTTATAGGATTAGGACAAATGATTCTGAGGAGGACTTAGCAGAGAGTTTAAGTAGCTTTCACCTTGTGCATAACCATTTACAGGAAAAAGGATTTATCGATTTCAATCAGAAATTAAGTAAGTAGCAGCAGATAATTACTGTACATAATGGTAATGTCTAAATATTGCTTTTTAATTGTAGTCTGTGCAGAAACTTAAACATGTCATATATTTTGCTGATTATATTTGAAGCCAGAATTGCTTTTCCACATTGAAAGTTCTCAACACAAGAATATTTAATGTTATGGAGAGGTTAGGCTGCTAGGAGTGTACAATATAAAGTTTTAAAAGCTTTATTCATAGCTTTCACTGTTACAAGAAGTATATTCTTGTTTACCAACTTGCATCAATCATAGTTGGATTTCTCTTACAGGATTAAGAAATAGCTTGAAAAATTGAGGGTGGAAGAGGGGGGGAGCATGTCATGTATTTAGACATTTTAGTCCACAGTCAACCATTTTCTAACATTTAGAATTAATTTTGTTCAAAATGTGTTTACATGTGCTATATTTACTTTCAGTGAATGCTGAACGCATATTTCAACAGGTTAGAATAATAGCCAACTTTCTTGTAGGATACAGATGACTGAGTTTTTTATTCCTTTTTAGGTATATGATAATTTTATGTCAGGTAGATGTCTTCTGGAAAGTTAAGAAAACCTAGCTCTTAACTTCTGAAATAAATGCTAAAGTGTTTAATTAAATATTGTTTTTTTATATCTTTTAATGTACATTTTAAATTGGGTGGGGAGTTGTAGGGGAAAGAAATACACATCATATCCTATAGTCTCCCCAAGTGTACTCTGGAAAGGATAAGAACCTTAGGACCTTAATGTTACTGTAGGAAGCTCTGGCAAAATACTGAACTTTGTGTCCCCCTCCCCCCCCCCTTTTTAAACAACAAACCCAAAACCTCAGATAATACTAAGTCTACCAATTCATATTGATAATTATTCCTTGACGATTACCTATGTTTTTAGTTAGGCTACGTTGTTTCGTGGATTCAAGGATTTTTTTGTTTGATTACTTTAATAAGAGAAAACTTAGGTTTGTCTCAATTGCTGCTGTGTTAATTTGGTGCTCCTTTGCTTCAGGAGTCATAACCTCAGTAGAAAGATTTGACATCCAACAATGATCACACAAAAGTATATAATAATGTTTGTTTAAAAATATATATATATATCCGCACACACTGGAATAAGTCTACAAAACTCAAGTCTAAGCTGTGTGTGTGTTCATCAGTGGAACATGCTAACACTTGCTTTGTATTACAATATTTTTGTGTAGCTCTTTTGACAGCAAATTTGTTTATCAACAACGAGGAGTTGGACCAATTGAGCAGAACACCATTCTGGTGCTGAATCCAAGTAATGCTCAACTGCTTCATTCCATGGGCAAAAATCTGTAAGTTAATTGCTGTTATTAGTAGAACTTAAATAAATAAATACATACATTATGTATATGTGTGTATATATATATATTTTTTTTAGATATATATATAAATATTATTATTCTCCCCCCTGGAGAGTCCCCAAACCCTTTCTCGTTTGTAAGTTACACTGCATGATTGTAGCCTCTGAGTTTATTCAATCAAAAAAAAAAAAACAAAAAACAATGACTGACTAATAAAACTCATTTGGCATCCTCACCACCTCTGCTTTCTAGCAATTCATATAATTTCATCTATTAGCCAGATTAACAGAAACACAGAGCTGACAAGTGTTGTATATTGTCCCTAAAGATACCAAATGTTAGCCCCCGTGAGGTACCAGAGATGGAGGGAATTCCAGGGCTGAGACTCCTGTTGAGAAAATTCTATTTTATAGAGGTGTCTTCTTCATTAAATGCTACATGTTGTTAGCATGTAGAGCATTAGGTGATCTGTAGATTAATAAGTGAAATCCTGAAAACCCTCCTTTAAATCATTCTTCCTGAAACATGTTTTTAACTTGATCCCTCTATATTTGTGTTTGCAGATTTTATTTACCACACGGTTTGAGTATAGACAAAAATGGTAACTACTGGGTCACTGATGTAGCTCTCCATCAGGTATGTTTTTGAAGTTTCAATGCCAAGACCTTAGAACTTTTGCCAAAGATAATTTTTACATTTATCTAGAGATTTGATATCAGTTATTTAGCGAGGGCTGTTAAGATGCACATTAAGAATATGCCTGAACAAATTGCCCCTCATGGCCCTAGTGGAATATAGGTGTGTGGAGCAATTTGTTACGTGGACATACAGCAGTAAAGTTGCTCTTTTAAAACAATGTTTCCTCTGTAAAAGAACAGATTATTCTGCTACAGCTGTGCTTGGCAATGCCTGTGTTCTCATTCCCTGGCTGTGAAGCTAAGCCATTTACTGTAATCACAGGAAATTTTTATTTTATGCAGAAATTTCCCAGAATTGACACTATTATAAAGTTGATAGTAGATTTCATAGTCAATATATTAAGGTCATGTTTGGTATACAAATTTATTTTATGCAAAATAATAGATATGTTTTCCATAAACAATCATCCCCTTGTGTATCATCTTCCACAATTGAAACCTCTTATCTTTTCCCATTGACTAAAAAAGGTCTTCAAATTGGGAGCAGATGATAAAGAACCATTACTGATCTTAGGAATGGCTCTGCAACCGGGCAGTGACAAAAATCACTTCTGTCAACCAACTGATGTGGCTGTGGATCCAATCACTGGCAGTATTTATGTATCTGATGGCTACTGTAACAGTCGAATTGTTCAGTTCTCTCCGAATGGATTGTACATCAAGCAGTGGGGAGAAGGTACAGTTAGAGCTCTTGGTACTTGACTGGTACTGCTGGTGTCATGAACTCGTGTTATCATGAACCACGAGATTGTTGATATTATTATTACCCTTATTTGTATCTATTGCAGTAATGTCTTCAAGGCCCTGACTGAATTTTGGCCTTGTATCTGCATTCAAATTCTCTCGCTTCCAGTTATACAGATAGACATAGTGGGTATTTTTTATCTTCCCTAAAAATAATTTTTAAACAGTTTGTTAGCATGCTTTTAGCACAAGTATTGGCATGTCCTAGCTTATCAATAAAATGTTTTGACTTTCAGAAAAACTTTTGTTTTCTTTAAAATTGGATAAAATAGTTTAAGGGGTTTTTTTGTTTGTTTGTTTGGTTGGTTGGTTGGTTTAAGGCTTATGCCATAATGGCATCCATTTAAAATTTTGTGAATAATTACATTTCTGCCTGACTCAGACTTACGTATCAGGCATTATGCTGCTCCAAGTATTTATAGAGAAATAACTAATGCATAAATTCAGATTTTACAAAGACAACATGGAAGAGTACCATAGTTTACCTAAATGAATAAAACTGTTAAGGGGAAAAAAGCCAACCAAGTGAGTTTATTCTTTTCCCACAGTTATGTTGCATTATGTGGAATATTGCTAATTCTAGTCAGAGATAATAGTTTCAGTGTGTACCTTAACAGAAATCTGCATGTTTTGTATTGCAGAGACTTCTTCAGATGGAGCCAGACCTGGGCAGTTCCATATCCCTCACAGCTTAGCCCTGATCCCTGACTTCAGTCAGCTCTGTGTTGCAGACAGGGAAAATGGTCGAATCCAGTGCTTTAGATTAGAGACTGGGGAATTCATAAGAGAGATCAAGCACAAATCATTTGGAAGAGAGTTGTTTGCTGTTTCATATGTTCCAGGTAATTGCTTTTCATGTTCTTCAGATTTCTAGTACTTGTTTAATGACGGTATATCACAATATACAATGTTATTCCATTAAGAGTGCTATCGTGTCTTACACAAGATATTTATTCCCTTTCAAAGGTGTGCTGATGTAATGGAGAATTTTAGAAATATCTTACTTGGGGGGTGGGGGGAAGCTTAGTGTATAACATCTATGCCTGAGAAATGATTAATTAAACTCCATAAATATGATGTCAACAAGTAGATGATACTGTTTAGTTCTTAGTGATTGCACAGTCAAATAATTAGTTAATAATATTTTAAAATATTCCTTTCAAGCTCCATTAAAGAGAGCAAAATAAAAGGCTTCCAAACCATCAAGGAAAGTATTGAGCTTCTGAAAAGAAAAATCTGAAAGCAAACAGTTTTTTAAAGTTGTGGGGTTTTACTGTCAAAACTGACTAAGAATTATGGTATTAATTTATTAGGTTACACATTTAATACTCAGATGGCGTACATTTCAAGAACTAGACCATAACTCAGGAATGTCAGGGTTCTGACTATGTAGTTGATATCAAGTTTCATATCAGGATTATCTCCGTTGCATCTGTCAGGAACATAAGAAATGCCATACTGGGTCAGACTTTGATACCTGTAGCCCAGTGCTCTGTCTGACAGAGGCAGCAAGAGATGGGGTCTAGGGAGAGTGTGTGAGCCTGGCTGCATCTTGTGGTCCATTCCTCTCCAAGCATCCACACCACTTTATTAGTGGGGTGTTAGGAAGTAGCTCCCCACCTCTTCTTCCTAGTATCGTTTTATAGACCCTTTGTCCATCAGTTTGTCTAATCCCTTTTTGAACTGGCTTATACTGTTTGCCACCTTGACCTCCTGCAGCAACAGACTCCAGAAGTTCACTAACCACTGTACCAAAATGTATTTTTTTAAAGTTGCCTCCCAGTTTCATTGAGTGCCTCTCAGTCCTAGTATTGTGGGATTTGGTGAATAACAGTTCCACATTCCCTGTATCTGCTGCCTCTCATCCAGCCTTCTTAGTCTCTCCTCACAAGCCAATTAATTTTTCCAGCCTTTTGATCATTGTAGTTGCCTTTCTCCTATACCCTCTTTAACTTCAGTAGGTCCTTCTTGAGAGGCAGAGAGCAAAACAGCCTCAGTACTCAAGATGTGGGCATGTTTTTACATAGCAGCAAGATTGTCTCCTCTACTCTCAATTATCTTCCTGATGATGCCCAACATTTTGTTGGAATTTTGGGTGTGGCTGCATGTGGAGCCAAAAATTTCAGAGACCTTTCAGTGAGGACTCCAAGATCTCTCTTCTGAGTTGTAACTGCCAGTTCCAAGTTAAACATCACACAGGCATGATCTAGATTATTTTTCCCCAGAGGCATCACCTTTTGTCTTCACTGAAGCTCTTCTGCCACCTTTTTTCCGACTTACTTTTATAAAGTCTTTCTGGACCTTCTTGCTGTCATCGAGGCTTTTAAGTACTCCACAGAATTCAGTATCTTTTCCCAGACTGGGAGATTTCACTGTTCACCCCATTCTTCTGGTTACTGATGAAGAGTATTGAAAAAAATTGTTTCTGGCACAGATCCCTGGAGGGACCCCACTGTTGGGACTTTATCCTGAGAAGTGACCATTAAATTCTGTCCTTTGCTTCCTGCTCATTAATGGATCTTTTGTCCAACCGTGTGACAACTCGGATTCTTTAATAACCTTTGGTGCACAATCTTGTCAAAGGCTTTTTGGCAATCCAAATATGTCCACTAAACCCCTTTATCAGTGTGTTTATTGACTCCTCTCAGAGGCGAGGCAGAATTTCCCTTTAGAGAAGCCATGCTGACTTGTTCCCAACAGACCACGTTTACCCATGTGCTCAGGAATCTTATTCTTCATTTTGGACTCTACCATCTTACTGGGGATGGAAGCCAGAATCATTGGTCTGTAGCTCCCAGACATCCCTTTCGAGCCCTTTTTGTAGATAGGAGTTACTTTGGCAGCCTGCTACTATTTTGGAATAGTGGCTGTTTGCAGTACTGGGTTACTCAGCTTGGCCTGAGTTCTGTAATTTCACATTTGCATTCCTTCAGGACTCAGATGAACGCCATCCACTCCTGTTGAAATATTAACCTCTAACCTGTCTAATACTTTCTGTATATCTTCCTCAAACTGAGATGGCTCCTCTGACCTCTCTGCTACAAAAAAATTATTGAGTGGCGAAGTCTCCCCAATGTCTTCAGCAATAAAAAAATGACACAAATATTGAGCTTCTCTGTTGTGGCCTAATCATGCCCGAGTGCCCCTTTCGCACCTTTTCCTCATATGATCCAGCTGATTCCCTAGTTGACTTTTTGCTTTTTATGCATTTAAAGAACTTTTAATTATTGGCTCAAGCATCCTCAGCTGAGCGTTCTTCAGATTTTTGTTGTTGTTGTTGTTGTTGTTGTTGTTAATCCTTTCACATTCCTGTTTCTATTTGAAAATTTGTAAAACATGGCTTCCTTGTTCTTCTTATTTTGGCGAGCTTTCCATTTCTTAAAGGCCAAAGTTACACCTATGACTTTCCTACTGTGCTTAGGTTTTCTACTGAGTTACCTCTGGTGTGCTTGCTGTCTTTCTCAGAGACAGCTGCTTTCATCTATACTGTTACAGTTGATCTCAACTGTAGCTTGCAATGTATGGGTTGTTAAAGTAAATGTGAATGTTGTTGCAGGTGGTCTCCTCTTTGCAGTTAATGGGATGCCTTATCCTGGAGAGACGGAACCAGTGCAAGGATTTGTGATGAACTTTTCTACTGGAGAAATAATTGATACTTTCAGTCCTGTTAGAAAGGTAGAGTATTGCATAGACTGCCTGGTGCGTATAATTAATGCTGGTAACATCCTACTTCTCCACCTTTTTAAAGATATTTAAGGAAATGAGATGTTTCATAATGTATTGTATGGTATGCAAAAGGAATTCTTTATAATATGAACTTGATAAAGACCCTTGAACTTAGGGCCTTATGTTCTACATGTGCTACGTTTGAAAATTACACCACCCATAAGATGATCCTTCAGCCAGGATAAGTCTACTTTATTGTTGGCAGACAGTCCATAAAAGCTAATTTAAGAGAAGAATGAAGGTCTGGAAATACTCTTATATTTAGATGCTAGTAGGATGTCAAAAAAGAAAGAGTATATTCCTGAGCAGAAATAAAATTGAACAGCATGGCCACATCCCTTCTTTGCAGAATGTTAGTGTGAAAGTTAAGGCTAAACTTCATTCATGCAGTATTGCATAAAAGTAAGTATAAATTACATTTATTATTAAAAAATAATTTGAGTTCCCATAAATTGTGTTAGACTGAAGAATGAATGCTAGGCATTCCATTCTGGGTAGCACGTATACTCTGCTGTTTGCAGTCCAGTTTTAAGCCACTCCAGAGAAGGATGTTTCTAAGTATTGTAAGTTGTTGTATTGCATACAAACTCCAGCAAAAACTAAATGTATGGGCGGCTTGAAACCAAGATTCGTGGTTCTATATAAAGGCATATAAGAAAATTTTGCATAGCACTTATACATAATAGTTCTTCTGAGGGTTTGTCTCTAATGTTTTTTAGCAGAGAGTTCATTTATAATTGCCAAAATATTTGTTACCATTTTCAGAATTGGTGGGGGTTAGATATTCTTAAGTATTTGTGCACAATTATAGATATTTCTAGGAAAAATTGCTATAAGCTTGAGTTTTGAGTCTGTAAAGTAAACCAGGTGGACAGCCTTTGTAAGGTGATGTAATATCACTCTTGAACCCAGGAATATCTTCAGAGATTGGATAAATGAAAATACTTCATGTTCAAACTTCTTATTTGTTTTTCCATATTCTTACAAAACAATATATACACAAGTAGAATACTCAGTTATCTTCTTTCATCTGGGAAAAGTTCCACTGAGAAAAATTTTGAAAAATTGAAACAGTGGAACTCTATCTCATTTATTAATGTTTTGAAAGGATGACTACATTGAACTTACAGTTAGTATTTATTATCTGTACTGCTGCATCACTTACATCCCATTTGGTCTGTGAAGAGCTTTTCACATATAGAAATGCCTATTTGGTTTTTTTGGGGGGGAAGGGGGATGTATTGGAGGGGGTTCAGTAACTAACAACTCATTGTGGTAATGCTGTGATAAAGGATGCAGTATTCAGTTCTGAGATCTGAAATAGATCACATATTATAACTTGCAAGGACAAGTTAGTTCACCTTATTTAGGCCTCCAGTTTACTTATTAGCAGGAAAAATTCTTAATATGACAGTTCTTCTTAACTCAATCTAGAGCTAGTTTCTTGTTAAAGTCTGCTGTTGTAAGTCAGAACATCCCTCAGTCATCTGTAAAAGAAATTATGTACCTGGAAGTGATAGGAAAGTTGATTTGGGGAAGAATCTGTTAATTCCTACATCTAGACTAATATGGAAGATCTTCAGGAAAGGTATTTAGGCCAGAACAACACATGCTTCTATAAAGGCGCCACTTTCACGGGTTGGTTTCTTATTCCAGATTCCTTGGATCCTCAGTGTTAGGAAAGTGAAATGCTCCTCACCCTTGGACCTTTTTACTCTGGGGAGCAGCAGTAATAGTTGGGAAGAGACCTTTCTTCAGAATAAAGGCAGATATTTTTGAGTTCTTCAGTAAACTAACTTTAAATTGTAGCACAAATAGGAGTTACCTTGGAATTTACTCAGCAAACAGCAGTTTATTGCTTCTCGTGGAAGCTCCTCATTTAATTAGTTGTAGATACCAAGGTTCAGGGCAAGAAATGAATTTGAAGTATAAAGCCAAGCAGAAGAGCCCAGTCTGCAAAAACTGAAGGCTAGGTGGCCAAATTTATTAGCATCTTGGACACCCTTTGTTTTTCCACCTCTTATTTTAGCTGCTTCTCTCCAACCTGTGCCACAAACTTGTCTGCAGCTTTTGTGGTTATGACTAAGAGGCTATAAATAATATAATGCTTTAAGTTACTGATTTTAATAAAAATATTCTATGTTTCTGATATTTCTCATGATCTGTTGTGTACAATATGCCCTAAAAAAAGTCTAATATATTGTCTCTAGCAAATTACGGGATTTCATTGATTAAACTCCTAGCTTGCAAAATAGGATCCTCTGTTCACCTACTCCATGTGAAACGTTTGTAAGCAATTATACATTTCCATTGAATGCCAACATGCTGCTTGGGAAAAAGGAACAGCTCACACTTGCTAGAGTTGATAGAGAATGAGTGATCTAGTACAGTACCAATGTACCAATGCTTACAGCTGCTATCCTGATGACATATTTGTATGCTACCTCTGGAAAATTGATGCTTAGGAATGTTAAGGTTGCTTTCTTTGCTTAAAAGTTTAAAAAATGTCATTTTACAGTGGGCATAGCCATATGTGATTACCAAAAAAAGTCCTCCTTTGGTAAGCAACATTTCTATAAAATATAAATACTTTATCTACATAGTAGTAGTCTGTTCACCACTATAGCTTATATCTGTGTGTGCAGTATGCATCTCTATTAACAAGTTTAGCTTTTAAATTGAGTATTTCAAAGGATAAAACTGATTGCAAGAATATAAATATAAATTGTTTGGCATGAGTATACCTAATAATCTCCATGTTGTTGTGCCTAGAGAAGGCAAACACACACAACAGATGAAATTCCTCTCCCTTCGCTCATATGAGGCCTTCACACCAGGATCTCCTATGATTTCCAGTCTAAGGACCAGTCCCAAGTTCAGGGTTAAGCCAGCCTTTTTATTTTCTGTCTGACTGTGAATGTGTGGACTCTTAGCAGTAATCTGTGACTGTTTATCTTTACAGACTTTTGGGATGCCACATGATGTTGTTGCTTCGGAAGATAAAACAGTATTTGTTGGAGATGTTCATACCAGAACAGTATGGAAGTTCACATCCACAGAAAGTGTGTTCTTTCTGCTCTTAAGTGTCACAACTTCACATTTTATAGCTTCAGATGTGTAAACACTAAAAAACTTGGTGGCTTAATGATAATTTTAGTATACTGTGAGTTCTGCCATAAGTTGCATGTTACAGCTCAGTTTTCTTTAAAAGACCATTCTTTACATTACTGTGTGCTCTATTAAGAAGAGTCCTAGGCACATAAACTGGTTTGTCACAGAAGGAGGAATCAAAATGCACTTACTTCACAGTATCCCTTATGTTGCTAGTACATGTTTAAACAAAAGCATGACTCTTTAGCTTTTTAGGTTTTTTTTTTAATGTATCATTTGCTGTCAAGCCCACTGCTTCCTTAGGGGTTGTCATATAGGAAACTCTCAGAGGCTGAAATAAAGACACAAGTCAACATAAATAGATCTTCATCTCATTGGGAGTATTTACTATTAGAAAATGAATCCAGTATAATTTGAAGTCCTGTTCCCATTAATTGGAAATACTTCCCAGTTTAATCTAGTAACCCCCAAACCAAGCAGCTTGACTTCAGGAAAAAGGAACCTGATTAGTCAGACATCGACTTGGTAGGATTCAGAGAAGGATTAGACCTTTCATAGGAATAACAATATAATCCACTGCTAAGTTATATAAGATGAAAAAAAAAAAGAAGTATGAGAGCTATAAAGCCTCAGGCTTCAGAGTGTTAGTCAACCAGTTGAACAGTCTGTTGTTTTAAATGAACTTCTGGCTAAGCCAGTTATTCCATATTTGTCTGTTTATAATTCATGGATTTTGCTATGGGGCATCTGGTATCAGCCACTGTTGATAAAAGGAAACTGGACCAGATAAACTGTAAGCCTGCCTGGATGTGGCTGTTTCTGCATATAGCAATGTGAACAAGAACACTTCTAGGCTTTTATTCAAAGACATGAGAACACAAAAATACTGTATTCACTCACCACTTACAGGTTAGACGAGAAGTCTTGTGTATATTTTGTTCTTTAGCATATACTGCAGTATAAAACTGCAGTAGCTAAGTAGTCCTTATTCAGCTAGCCTTTAATCCATCATGATTCTGATTACAATTAACAGTATTATTTTTATGGGACTCCCTGAGCTTTTACACATGCCCATAAAACTGCTCTATAGCATGAGAATTAATTGTTATTGCAAACAGCCTTGGTGAATCAAGCTTTTTTTTTTTTTTAATGGGGTTCTGAGCTATTGAATGGTTTATAGTGATTCTCCTTGGTGAAGTTCAGATACTAACTTGACTGTTTACTGTAGGATTGTCCGGTACATTTGAGAAAGCTAGCGGGAAAATGTCACTGAGTGTTTTTCTGAAATGTCAGTTGTCCTGAAGAGCAATTGTGTTTTACAGAAATGGAGCATCGGTCAGTGAAAAAGGCTGGGATTGAGGTACAGGAAGTGAAAGGTTAGTATGGTACATAATGGAAATGAAGGAACCACTGTTTTCACATATACTATGACTGCTTGTGCTAAGGACTGTTGGAGGGAAAAATGCTGACTAGTTTGACTGTTGTTTTGTTTGTCACCATCATTTTAAGCAGTTACTATAGATAAAATGAGCATAGGAAGCAAGAGAAAGCATCTTGTTGCAGTGTTACCAGGTAGACGCTTATTTTACAGCCAATCAAAACATTTCATTTCCATTGGTGACAAGTGCTTCAGAGACACTAAAATGCAAGTTTAACCAGTGCATTATTTCCGTATTGCCATCTGGTATGTCCAGATTGGTATCTGTGTCAGCTCCCTTAGATGCAGAAATAACTCTGAAATGTGACGATGATAGTTACTCCCCAGTGCCGTTTCCCTCCCTCCCCCCAAGTTTATTTGAAACAGCAATTGGTTCATCTCTCTGCATGGTCTTTCAGCACACAGTCTTACCAGTTACACTGCGTAACAAAAAAATATTATTCTTTATATTCAGATTTATTTCCCGAAATTTGCTACTTTCTTTTTTCAATTTATCTGCATGAAAATGAAAAAAGAACAAAAAACGTGTTGGGACTTAATCAAAGGAGATAAGGAAGTATATATAGATGAGGTTGAAAGGTGTAAGATAATAATTCAGGAAGATGAAAAGTAATTATTTTAAACCATTAATCTTTTATCTTATAAGTTTCTTAGGTGGAAGAGGAAATGTTCATTTCCCTTTCAGAAAAGCAGTACCTGCCTATAGAGAAGCCTTTGTAAAATGTTAAATTGTTCTTAACTGTTTTTCTTTGATTGAATTCAGAGCTTCTGTGGTTTGCTTTAGGCATGTAGACACAGAGAAATATATGAAAAGATCCAAATTGCCAAATGCAAGCATATAGTAGAATAAAGTAGACTGACGGTGTAAAACCATGAAATTCTTATTGCCAAAACTATTATCCTTCTATTTCATTTCTATTGGTACATCAGTCTTCCTCAAGCACTCAGAAGAGAAGTATTACAGCATCAACAGTGTAACAAATCTAGGGATAGATTAATGCATTTGAGCTTTCTTTAGGAAGATACCATGCTACCTGACACTTCTAATGTTATATAGAATAATGCAATAGTACCACATGGATAAGAAACCATTTGTAAATAACCATCTCTGAAACTGCCTGGGGTACAGAAGTTAAAGTAGTCAGGAATCATTGGATGTGGTTTTTGAAAACTCTTGGGACTTCAAGAGCCAAAGTTCTTTCATGGGATGTAGCAATTCTGAAGGTTTAGCCCTTTGTCACAAATTTGTTTGAAAGAACTATAAATGCTTTCCTTTTTGTTTGTGATAATACAACATACTGGATTTTTGTATTTCTTGTGGCAGTATTATCAAAAGGGGATATTTAAGTGATATTAAATCATATGCCTATTTGCAAAAATGAATTTTTTTTTCAGGATTTGCCCATACTTTAAATGATGGCTCCTCATTAGAGGAAAGGAGAGGGTAGCCTTGGTAGGAAGTGCTATCATTCAGATTCTCTGCCTTACTTTGGGGATAACATCAGCAAGAATTAAAACTGTCTCCTTAAATGTTTGTCTTTTGTTTCCTTACTATTCAACACTTCAGGTATCCTAGCATGTTCTCTTCTTTAATGACTTGCTCTATGTTGCTTGATACATATGGATTGCTTATTGAAATTCTTTTTTTTTTTTTTTTTAATCAGAAACAATTATAGAAACCAGACAGAAAAACAACCCAAAATCAACAGAGCCTCTAAAGAAGGAGGAAAAACAGCATTTGGTCCAGCAGGCCAGCACTGGAGTTTCCTTTGTTCTTATTACATCTCTTCTAATCATCCCTGTTGTTGTCCTGCTGGCAATTTTAGTATTTATTCGGTGGAGGAAGACAACAGTCTATGGAGGTAACCATGAGTAACTCTAGAGAATAGGCTTTTGTTACTGCAATTCAACACATCACTGAACACTAAGGGACAAAGGTGTGGAGAGGCCTATTGGCTCTTTACCCTTGGATACAGTTAGTGTGGCACTGCGTGCAAGTTAAGACTCGGTGTGCATCAAGCAACTGCATTCCCCTATGCCTTTCTCATTGCACCTCAAGCCACCACCTTTTCAGAACTTGGACCTAAATTTTCCTTTAATTGGTGTCAAGGTAAAAATCAGTATCTCGGTAACAACTACAGTATAGTCATGTGATTGTCTAAAGCATTCATCTTAACACTCAGTGCATAGTTTGATTTTTCACTTTAGGATCTTTAAATCATTGAGAGCAAAGGACCCTACTGTATGGGTATTATCAAGGTATAAGCAAAATGCAAACTGTTAACATTTCTGAGGGAGTATAAATTATTGTTCACTGCTATCTTGTGCATTTTGTGAGTCAAACATGTTTCCATTATGTGCCTTCATCCATTGCTGTGACAGCTTTAATTAAGAGTGACAGTGCTCAGTATGTAAAGTTGTCCTTAACTCATATCATATAATAATATACTTTTTGAGAAATTGGTAGACACTGGTAGGACTTTGATCATTGCACTTGTTATTGTGTATGGCATAAATAGCTTTATCAAGTTATTCCCAAGAAAGGAAGAAAATGGATATGGATTACACAAATAACATAGTTCTGCCAATATCATAGGCTGGGACATAATACAAAAGAATAAGTAATTCAACACTGTAATATTATTGTGTAATTGAACTTGTGTGTTTTATTTGAAGATTTCAGTGTGTAGCTTCCTGCTTCTTCGTGTTCAAACATGTTTAGCATCAAATGTGCTAACACTCTAAACTACTGCAGTACTGTAATTCATAGTTATGGTCTAAAACTGCATCTTTGCATTCCAGTTTGATCCATGCAGTGCCTGAACTTTCTGTGTGAAAGAGCATAATATAGTTACATTGGTAAAAGTAAACTCCTTGCACAGACGTACAGAAACCGAGTAGTATATAGAAAAAGGTAGTTTGGCCATGGCATTTTATTTTCCTTCAGATGAAGGATGGGGGGAGATTTTTTGTGTTGTTTTTGTTTGGTTGGTTGGGAGGTTTTTGGTTTGTTGGGGGGGGGGGGCAGGGGTAGAGGAATTTCCCCCAGGATACCTAAAGAAAATCATAGATCACTATCTTCCAGAAAAGCCGTGTTCTCTGAAGGAAAACTGTACTGTTTTCAATTGTCAAGGTCTGTTTTGCAGTGTGCTGGAAAGTAGTTGTCCACAATAAATGACAAGGTTCTTGTTCTCCCCCTAAAATCCTCATGGTAATATATGTGAACAGTTGAAAAAGTGACATTCTCAGAAATAACTTACATGTGAATCTTCTTAATGGCTGAAGCAACATAAACTGAACTTTCATGGTATGATTTTTTTGGCTAGGAATCATAATTATACCTTAGCAGAGAAGCTGGAAAGTATCAATTTCGTTTCTTAGAACTGCTGTTCAGTTTGTTGAGTGTCTATGCTTTGTATCAGAAAATACGGTTAATAATTTAAACATAGAATATGATTTTAAATTTATTTTTGAAATCTCCCTTATTTTTCAGCCGATGCGGAACACAAACTTGATTCAAGTTCAGGCAGAATTTTAGGCAGACTTAGAGGTAAGTAACATTCAGGGCTTTTAAGAACCCAGTAACTGGAGTTTGTTTCTGTATTTGGTTCTGGTTGAATAAGACACTTGAGTTCTGAGAATAAAACTTTCTCTGAGCAAGGAGAGGGGGCAAACCTCAGATACTTTATGAGGAAATGTCTTTAACACCACCTTCATTCATCAACATCTGCCCACTGAAGAGGACCTGTCCCTACTGGTGGGAGGCCAGTAGCTGTTATATCGAGTTATCTGTGTGTCTGGTGAACAAAATGAAGAGCTTTGGCATTATGGGCAAGCTGAATACAGGCAAACTGGTGGGAACACAAACAGCCTGGGCAAAGGCTTCTAATCAAATCATGGATGCTGGAAAATAATCCTTTGAAACTTTTACTTCAAAGGTGAATTACCTTCCTGAAGGGTGAATTTTTGGCTCATGTGCCAGCCTTTAAAACGGTTTGTAGAAGGACACAGAATAATCTCCACTATAGTGTTGAATTAATACATTTTTTCCCCCCTGTGCAGTAAAGCAAAGCTTATGACAAGTGTTTCCTTTCCACAGGGAAAGGTGGTGGTGGCCTTAACCTTGGTAACTTCTTTGCAAGTCACAAAGGGTACAGCAGAAAAGGGTTTGACCGGCTCAGCACTGAAGGAAGTGATCAAGAAAAAGATGAAGATGATGGCACAGATTCAGAGGAAGAGTATTCAGCACCTCCACCCCCACCAGCACCTTCATCATCCTGAAACCAGCCTTTGAGTTCTCCATTATACGATTGAACCCAGAGTGTCAGATTCCTTTTCCCTTAAGCATGTTTAAGATTTTGTGTATTTAATTGTAAACTGTACTAGTCTGTGTGGGACTGTACACTGGTTCCTTTATTTTTTGTTTGGTTTTAGTTTTGTTTTTTTAAGTGGAGGAGTGTATGGAAGTTTCATATCGGTGCCGTTGTTTTTATGTGAACATCTTAATAAAGCAAACAATCTTCTTTTAATTGCAGCACTGATTTAAAGCAGTAGTATTTTCTCATCTCAATTTTGGGACCTTTTCTGTATTTGTAAATAAGTCCCACTATCTGCTTTATCCAAATATTTTTCCCATAACTCTTCAGTTGCCAATTTCTTTTTTGTGCCCTTCCTCTTCAATGTCCTTAACCTGTTGCAGTACAGAGAAAATATAGTGCCACAAGAAAATGAAGCTGCTAAATCTTCTTCTATTTTTTTAAAATCACTAACATTATATTGCATCGAAGGAAAGAAAAAAGTATCTATTTAATTTTTTTTTTTTCTTTCTGACTTGATGTGTTTCTGGGATGTCTTATTTTTAGATGGTATCACTGTTAGAACACTATTTTCAGAAGCTGAATGTAATTTGTGTAATAAAGTGTTCGCAGAGCATTAGCTGTCAGAGTGTACTTTGGAATTTTTGCATACTTTAAGGTTTTTGTATACAACTTTTGTAAAAGTTGCACAGACCACTTAATACAGTGAAAATTTTAATGTCTTCTACTAGCAGAGAAAAAGTGCTATTTTGTATGGAAGCTGGAAAATATTTTCCTGTGTCACAATCTTTTTTTTTTAAGCAAGACTAATAATTTCCATACATGTACAAAATCAACCTTAAACATTTTAAAAAAAAGTTTTACTTGTATATTAAAACTGCAGGGTATTTACTTTAATAAAACGTGGTCATAGCTAAGAGGAAACCTGTGTCTCAAATTACATATGCAAAGTAGTCAGGGTAGGCATCTAACACTACCTGATTTGTAGGACTGGTTTTCCTGTTTCTCCACACTTCCTTATTCATTCATACCAGAATCCTCATTTCAGTAATACACTCACTCATGGAATAGGAGATTTGCAGAAGACCTGCTGGATAACTGTGGTGGCTGTGTGAGTCATCTAAGGGGTGAGTCATGGTGTGCCATCAGCATGATTTATCAGTCTAGTTCGAGGACCAGAGCATGATTAATCTCCTTTTAAAACCTGTATTATGAGCAGTGTATAAAGCTGCAATTGCTACAGGATTTTATGAAGTGACTTTCATTATTGTCAGTGCAGGTGTTTAACAGGCTGTTGCTAGTGATAAAAAGAGCTGGAAAAATAGGTTTGGGGTTTTCGGGGGGGGGGGCAGTGATTTTTGGCAGGTGGTTTTGGGGGGAAGAAAGGCAGGGATGCTGGAGCAAAAGGTAAGATTCTTCCCCCAACCAGCAAGATTTTTATAACTCTCATCTTTTTGGAACAAAACTTAAAATCCTTGGTAGGTTGTTACTTCTCAAGAATAGCAAAATTTCCAGGATGGCTTTCTAAAATGCTGGAATACAGATTCTGTTTCATGATTTTTGTCATTAGCTCATATTCTAAGCTTTTTTTCTTTTCCAGATAATTTATATTTTCCTAGTGGTGCAAGGAAAACATCCTATTTGTCTCATTTGTGTAAGAAAGGCAGTGTTATTTTTAGCTATGGACTTGATCACCTTGTATATGAATAAAAAGGAATAAGGCAGTTAGGAAGGATCTTTTAAAACTATCTTTAAAGAAGAAAGTCAGTCTACAGGAAATTTTCTATGAGAGCAGTTAACTTACAGCAAAGAAAGCTGTAGTGTCACAGCTATCAGAGGCTCTGTAAGATCACAGACTTTTGTCAGAGGCGATCAGCAAGGGCGGATGTTTCTAGCATTTGAACAGCTCATGGTCTGTCCATCTGATGGGTGTTCTCTGCTTCCCGTGTCCCAGGTCAATGAAGATTATATGCAGCTGCCTCCTTCCTCCTTTCCTTGATCCTTATCGCCACTAAAACAACTATGTTTTACTGATGGTGGGAGGAGCTGAACACAGTTTAATTGCAAGTGCAAGCTAAGACAGACTAATTCAGCATTAATCACGGTCCCTGCTCTCCAAGATTCAGAGGTTGGTCTTGGCAAGAAGCCATAGGGAGACAACTGGGTTGGGTGGCAACCAACTGCTTTCCAGCAGCAAGCCATGCATGGTACTGCTGGAGGAAGGTTGTATGCTCTCATTTCACATGGGCAGGATGGCAGCACACCTGGGCGTGCACCTTGAAGGCACTGAATGTTCTTTATTTCCTACTCTTATCAAAGCTGCATTTTAAGCATATAATCTACCATAATGCAATAGAAAATCTGCATAAAAAGAAAAGCACATGCTTTCTTTTCTCATAGATTTAATTTTAATAAGCTAGCAGACCATCCTCTATCCCAGCAGGTTATATATACTAATATTGCTATTTATGTATTAAATGTTGAATACTAGTTACTTGATCTGAGATAGTGGATTCTTAGCAAATGTATTTATTTTAGTTGCAGCAATTTTCCCAAAGAAAACTATGTATTTTAATGGACAACATTTAATTGCCCATTTTAAGATTTCAAAGGCACGACACTAACTTTCAAGAATTGTCAATTGAAAATTTTTTCTCAAGCCTCTATGAGCTGGAAGAAATTAAGCCCTATTGTAAGGGCTGAATATTTTCATTAGAATTAAGCTGATTAAGTAGCTATAAATCTTTCCCTATGGTAGTTACTGTATTGAGCATCTCCCCATTTTGAATGATCTGCCATACTGGAAGTCTGCCAGGGTGGCAAGAAGGTGGCCACTATCCTCTGGTCACTAGTGATGGACAATTTTCAGGAGCTCACTTTGAAGTAGCTACATGGGAGGGCAACCTGAGACAACTGCAAAATGCCATGAGGAGAACAAACTGAATTTTAACATGTGTGCAGGCCTAAGCAACACAAAGTCATCTGAAGGTGTCCCAATTAAATGAAATTACCATCCCAATTAAGCAGCTGTCCTTGCCATAAGTATCATTAGGTATAAATTGATTCCTTGGGAAGCATCTTGATTAAGTAGAGTTTTCTAATTAAGCAGTGCACTGTAGTAGTTAATGAAGATTTATAGATCAATACAGTAAATTGCAACAGTTTCTTGCTTGCCAAAGCTAGATTTATTCGTGTCTTATCAGAACTTTTAGGCCAGTTATGTCTGTCATGCTACAGAGCATTAGGATTAAGCGTGGATCACAGTACAGAGAAGGGACTTCAGGGATTTCTGCCTTACCATTGAAATACGTGTGTGTGAACTATACTGCTTATGTATTAGCAATACAGTTTGGTGGGGTGGGAGGTGGGTGAGGCCACTGCTGAGCAATTCAAAAGTAACTTTATTATTTATTTGCACATTAAGACACACTTTTAATTTTGAAATAGTGTGTTATGGCACATTGCACAGTTTGTTTGGATTCTTGTAATGTACTGAGTATTTGATGTAACCAGAAATGGGGAAATGATTTCTGATCTAGGTCTTGGGAGGCAAAATTAATGCTGGTGACATTGCAACTTTAATGTATGATACAAAAAATACCAAAAATGTCCATGTCAATTGAAACTGAGAGCAAAAATAAGGCCGTTGTATTTTCTATTCACGATAGACACTAGTAAACCCTAGAGTAGGGTTTTAACACCCTGTTTTTCCTTTACTTACAAACAAGTGTATTTTTAATTCTTAAAAACAATAATATTTTTGCTCTTTTGTGAGTTATCAAAACTTTTTAGCAAAATTTATACTGTGATATAACTGCTGTTCAAATTCCTCTCCAATTCTTGAGAAAATTTAGCTGCATAGCTAAACATTAGTGGCAGAAGAAAAGAGGGGAGCTAACAGTGTGGAAGAGGATTTTCAATCTGCAAAGACAGCTACTTAGCCAAGCAAAAACTGCAAACTCCTTGCTGTTTCTGGACACTGTGGATAGAAAACCGAAAGGAGCATCCAGCTGGCTTTGCTACACCAGCATTTGGAGAGGTACATGGGAGAGGTGCGTGGGAGGCACTCTGGGAGTTGCACTAGAATTTCAGTGCTACTGGTCACGACTGTACCTTCCCTGAACTACTGCTTTCTTTAGCTCCTTTCTACCCAAGTTTCTTATTAATTAATTGCATCTGAGGCAGGACATTCTGCAGCCTAAGTTCTGACTGATTTCATTGTACAACTTTAAACAAAGATGTGGGAGATGCAGGGGCAAAGTCTTCTAGGGAACTGTGCCAAAACTATCGTTTTGAAGATGCAGTAGAATCTCTTGTTCCTAGCAGATAGTGATAGCAGTCAAGCAAGCTTGTTAATAGGAAATAGTTATTGTCAACTAAACCTAAATCTTTTGCTTAAATTAGAATGTAAAAAGTAAGAGGGAGTTAGGCTAAAGTTGGTATTAATTGTCATGTAGATTTTAAGAGCATAATCCTGCTCCGTTCGCTTCAGCTCCATTCCACAGTGCTTTGATACCCACCCCCCAGATTTATGATTGTTTTCCTCAGCCATGGTGTATCCTAAAACTGCAGTTCAAGAAACAATTATTTGCAATGAAAAGGACTGAATCCCACAATGTTGCCATTTTTTCTTGAGTTGGTTGGATCTCTCACATTGGACACTGTGCCAAGCATATCAAACTGGAGGGGTGGCCTTTTTCCAGGCACCTATATATGAGACCTTGCTCAGAGCAACTGAGGTTTAAGTGAGCACTAGCAGGTACCAGGGTGCTAGAAACACTGCAACGCTATAGCAAGTGTCTGGAGCAATTGGCAGTGACAGTACAAGCTATCTATTGCACAGTTTGTTTTTATATCATATCTTAAATGAAGGGTCAGCCACGCAACCTTCAAACAGGGTGCTCAGAAATGCATTTATACTCCCACAATTAGTATCTGGTTCCAGTTTCTGTTCTGATGTTTCCCAAACCATCACCAAAGTTTTTACTGATTTCCTCTCTATGTGAAGAAGCAAACAGCCAGTATCACAAAATTGATGGCCAGATGCCTGTGCTATTTCTCAAGGAACATTTCTATCTACCTGGACATACTGTATTTCTCCCCACTCCTCCACATGAGGACACCCTGTGAATTAGTCCTTGAATTAGCTGTTCCCAGCTCCTACTGGCAAATCTACCATCAGGAAAGAGAACACTTTAGGTTGTTCTTAACCTGCTGGTATTGGCCATAACCATCCTCACTCCGCCTCCTTCCTCCCTTCCTCATTTCTAAAGGATTTTCCTTCTCTACTTGTTCTAATCCAACCTGCTGACAAAATCAGAAATGTTTTGAAATGGCCAAACCCAAAAACTGTGTCGGGTTATAAGTAGGCTTGAAATAAATGCGCTAAATAAAGATCAGAACTTCTTTTTAGTTAACATGTTCAAAATTGCTGAGGACTATATAAAGAATCCCAAAATACTGAAGTACCTTTGCTGAGAATGTAGTTTGGCAAAGACAGACTTAGGAAAACAAACCTTGGCACAGCAGTTTCTACAGGTACCGCGTTTTCATGGTCTCCGTGGCCGACCCAGTGCCTGGTGTGTGGAACAAGCTGCTGCAGGGAGACGCTGCCACCCTGTGACCACACTCGCAGGGAAGCAGACGTGAGGTTTAAGTGCAAGCCGTTTCAGGTACCTGTATACTGGAAAAATCCCTCAAGTTTGTGGAGTCAAACATCTGGAAGTTAAGAAACTAAAGGATTAAATTTGCCAGTGTAATACCATAACCACCTGCTAAGCTCTGCTCTGTCGCTATTTAGTCCGCTCTTCTTTTTCTAGGTCTTTAATTTGTGATGGTGAGAGACAATATCTCTGCACAAACATTCAAGATCCGGTTTATCCACTTGATGGGGTATCCCAAGTATTATTTACTGCATATGGCTGAAACTCTGCACTAAATATAGAACTCATTTTCTTGTGGGATTTTCTATGGGGTTTTCGTTGCTATGCCTGTCAGTTTTGTAAAGAGTTATGAGTATTTTTTTTTGCAGTATGCCTGGGAACTGACAGAGTGCTATTCACTTTGTACAGAAGGGGGAAGTGAGGCATGAAGAAATTTCAGGCATAAATTGTCAAAAGCGTCAACTAACTTGGAGTACTGAATTTGTGAAATGTGATTTATTCTTTTTAACTCATTTAGTCTTAAATTTCTCTTCATATGTTCGAGGCAGTTTCTGCCATCAGCTGCAGCTCTGACTACTCCAGTTTTGCTGATCAAAGTTCAGAGATTCAAATCAAAGAGTCAGAAAACACCCTCACGATTAACAACTGGTAAGTTATGAAAGGCTTCATCTAAGTGATTTGTGGAGCACTGCAATGAAAATCTGTAGCAGGGAAACATCACCTGGCAGACTCAGAATGATGTTTTTCCTACAACCTTGAATCTTCCTGGCTTGTTTTTATGGCATACCTATTTCTGCTACCAATGCGGCAGGGTTCCTGCAGACCCCTTCTTCACCGTACCATGTCGTGCAGCCCCAGAGCAACACACACTGCACCCAACTGCAGCCAGGAGCCCTGTGGGAAGAAAGAAGCATGAACCCATCCGCAAAGCCTGCAGTAACGCCCATTACGATGGCACAAATTAATAGGCAGCTCAGGCAACCTGAGGCTGGTGTTCTCTGCTTGCAAATGTAGTATGCATCTCCATACAAGTAGTCAGACAGGAGGAAGGGAGAACTGACTGGGGAATGCATCTCTCAGGATTAATAGTTGCTGAATCAAATGTTTTAAATTTAAGTTACTGTCTGGTTTTCTGCTACTTCTCTCTAGCAGAGGCTCTCTTTTCAAATTAAAGCTTGTTCGGTACTGTTCTTCTTTCCAAATGTCTGCAGAACTTGAGTACCAAAGTTTCCACCATAGGTTAGCAGGTCTCTTGACAGGGGTAGAACAGTGTAATACCCATTGCTCTGAAGACGCTGCTAAATCCTGTTTATTCGTATCAATTTTACCCTTCTAATTCAAAACAGCATCTGTTCTTAGTGACTTTTAACAATAATGACGTCTCCTTCTGCTGACATAAGAGGCAGGCAGTGACCTCTCAGGTTGGGCCAACAGATGTCAGCTGCTGGTGTGCCTTGCTGAGTTTCCACTGCCTGGTGAGATTCTAGAAGTTGCATGTTTTATTTTTAGCCAGTCCAATAAATTAATTGAAAGCCTCCACTCCATTCCCAAGAGAAAAAAAATTCCATTATCTATTTTGAAAATGCCAAGAAGGTTACTGTGGGAACAGGTTTGGATGCTAGGTCATTAAAATTATGATGTCTGCTGCAAAAGGTCATTAATATGGACATTGCACCCAAACAAATTATTAAGAAACTCATCTGGTCCTCAGGAGTGACATTTCCAGAAGATTTGTTAACTGCTTGCTGTGAAAGCAAATCATGACTCATCAGTGTCCTCCAGCAGGGAACACTCAGTTCTGTGAAGAAGAAGGGAGAAACTTTAAAATGTCATAGATTGTCTAACCTGAAAAGCAAGAGCACCTTAGCACAGAGTGGGCAAGCACTACACAAAAGTTCAGAAAGTAGCCAAGTAAGAGAGTTGTGTTTTTTACTCCACACTTAACCCTCAGTGGTTGTACAGAAGCTTTTCACCAGAGGCAGGTGTTTTTTTGGGCATGCTTTTCATCTGACTATGACCTGGTAATTAATACCTCTAGCAAACCCAAAGGGTAAGTGTTCGTATTTCTGTGCTGGGAGGTGTAAGTAAACTTGGCACTTTTTTTTCGTGCTGTACCTCCTCTCTAAGCAACACACCACAAGGGGGCACAAATTCTATTCTAATTTCCAAGACTTTTGTTAAGAGAATAGTCTTTTGCTGTTGTCCCATCGTAAATCAAGCCTGTGGGCCAGTGACGGAGATGACAGATGGGCATTTGTGTATTTATCCAAGTTGGTTAAAATACAAACCAGCAGTAGGCAGGTCAGGACTCACCGACCGTCAGGAGCAGCTGCTGAGCAATGCCCAGCTACAGCAATGGCATGAGGGGTTTCTGTGAGCCTCCCTGAGTACGTTGTGCTGCTTGTAACTTCTCAAGTTTCCCATTGCTGTTTTTTGCTTCTTCCAGTTTTCCTCCTGTTTGTTTTCGGTGCCATTAATTTGAAAACCCTGTATTTTATCTCAATAAACCTTTTATATGCAGAGAAGGGCCCCACTTAGGTGAACTGAAGAGGCACCAATGCTTGCCTGTTAATATAGTAGATCACAATTACTAGGAAACAGCGTTACAGTCTGTTAAATGTCTGTTTTTTCTGTTTCACAGTCAGCTTAGCGTTTTCTTTCTCTCCGACAGCATAGCTATAAGAAGCACACATCATTTATACTACGTTAGAGCTTCCCCCTCCCTCCACCCTGCTCTGCGTTACAGCTTCATTGTACTGTGTGCAAATAAGGAACCAACCAGTTGAAAAAAACATATGCAGTAGGTTTTTATTGCTCTAACAGAGCAGAAGAGCATCTTGGAGACAGCTCCCTTATTCTCTGATTTTATCTCTGACTCTGAAAGAACCCACATTTTAGCAGGAAATGGAGACATGCCAGTTTGTGCTAAAAATGTACTATTAGACAGTCAAGACTAAGTTGTAACAAGTCCATCCTAGCAGAAGATGTCACTTTGGGTAGCAATCCTAATGAAAGAGTTAAAGGTTCATAGGGAGCAGGAGGGTTGGCTCAAAGAATCGGGGCCTCTGCTAAGAAGGATTAGTGTAGTAAGAGATTACCAGCCAGGTCATTACCATGACATGGACCTCCTGAACTTGTGGATCCCACCACAGCTCCCAAATGGAAGATCTTTAAATCAGTATTCCTCAAGAAAAATACTATCTGATCGCACAGCTCATTACAGAAGAAAATCAAGGTAAGACCATTGTTCACAATTACCAGCTTTTTCCTATTTACAAGCATGCATTATTTGTCTTTTTTTTTTTTTTTTTTAAATACAGTTTAACAGAATGTTGTTTGATGGAATTTCTTGGCAAGTCTTTTTTTTTTTTTTTAAGTGAGAAAAATGTATTTCACCAAGCCCACTTACTTGCTTGACTGCATTAGAAAAATCATTATAAAGATTACTTGCCTCAGAGGACACTATAGCTTAGGGGTAAAAGCAATTTATATAAAGATGGGCTTTTAAGCTTAAGCATGTTTGTCAATGAATAACACAAACCTAGTTCATTTTTGCGTTCAGTGGAGTTGATATATAGGAGGAGTCTGTTAGAAGAGAATATCCAACTATCTTTGTTAGGTACATTCTTTGTGAAACATTGTCTCAATGGGGAAAAATGTGTACGTAGGACTAGATTTTTGGAAGACAAAGTACTTTCTTAAATATTAAGTATTTTTTCAAAGGTATTTTAGGATGGGATCGGAAAATAGAATGATGATACTGAGCTCTTTTCTTACATAGCCTTGGCCTGTGATAGGCCAAACCGTAACACAGGTATGAATTTCTGTACGAGTTCAGTATCTGAACAGCCTTGAGGACTAAGTCTTTCTATCTAAGATTAATTGAAAACTCTTGCTCTCATCAATTACTGTTCAGCTTACTTTAACAGTAGATAAATTTTGCTCTTTGAGATGCAGTCCTCTTAGCAGGAGGCCCAGGCCAATAGCAACTTGGTCAAGGAATTCAGAGAATAAATAACACCAGTTCTTCACCTTTCCTAGAGTACTGTCAGCGGGAGAAGAGGAATTCTCCTCCAAACCTGTTGTAGCTCTGAGAAGTAACAGTAAGGGAAATTAGAGGCTTGTGAAGACAGCACAAGTAAATGCTGAGCACCCTTATGATTTTGACTTGCCTGAGAGACTAAAATTGCTTTCCCTTGTAGAATTTTGATGAGCAGGGAGCAGCTGCAGGCCTTGTTGTTTCATATGCAGAACATTACCTGTACTTGATTTTGGCAGCTTTACTGTTCTGTGAGATCTTAGGGCTGTGGGCTAAACTAGAGAATAAAAGCTGTAAAGGTCAGAGATTGCAACGTCTCAGAGAGAACAGGAAACAGCTCTATAACAAAAGAAAAGAGGACATGAGCTTCTTTACCCTTCTGGGGTGGAGGCAAAATTTAGGTTAAGTTGCTTAGATTACATTCGTCCCACAATATCTGTGCATGTTAGGAATGAGTCACCTGAGGATTAATGAAAAGGTCACCAGAATGAAATGGTGTGATGTGCCCTGAGACAATAAACAGTGAGGAAGGGCCACACTGCTATTCTACAAACATACTGTAATTCAACTGCATGATGATAACGTGCTTTTTCTAGGTTGTGCCCATATTTCTGATAACAGGGTGACTGCTTCTTAATGCCAATATCAATTAACCACTGGACAGCTGCAGTATTCTTAAATACATACAGTAGTGAAGTGAATTTGTCTGAGGAACTTGGAGCTATTAAAACTGTTTCAGTCTGCCACAGAAGTTCAAAACTGTTTGCCAATGAAATATGACGTGTGACTATTTGCTTAAGTATCCTCTATCTTGGTCTGAAGTGTCCAGCAAGGTGAAGGCCACTGCTCTGGATTTGCAGTGTTGGGCTCAATGCTATGATCTCTCATTAGCTCAGACTGATGTTTACGTTCTGTTGATTCTCGGTCTTTGCCGGCTGAAGGTGGTATTTGCACAGCAGATATGACGCCTCTTGCATAGTCATTTATTTCCCCTTCAACAATGCGGTCTTGCTGGCACGGATTATATGATCTTTCAGAAAAGCCAATATAGTCGTGGTCAACAACTATTGCACCTTGTAAGAAGTAATGCTTGTCTGTAAAAGAAAAGTACCTTTTAAAGCAGATCTTTCTAGTTCAGTAAAAGTCATCGATGTACTTAAACACAAACAAAATGATAGTAAGGTGTTAACTTACTTTTTGAAGCAATTTCAATAATAAGGCAAGACTGTTTGAATGACAGCAGTCTGATAATACAGATTTCCTCATTTCACTAAGCATCAAACGTTCAGTTCCATCTGGCACATCCACAAAATAGTGCTTGCAGTGCTTCATGTTAACAGTTTTTCTTTGCAATGTCAATAAACTAGCTTGAGGTCTGTCACAGTCACCTACTGAGCTAATACCTTAAATGAACGTAGCTGCTTTTATTCTTTGCACCCCACACAGAAAAACGTAGCTACTCCAGACTCTTGCTAGGAAGTCTCAGTGCAACAAAGGTTTTTCTGTGTTTTTTTTTAAGCAATTAAGAAACAAAATTATGAACTGTAGGTGTTGAGAACACAGGGGTTTTTTTAGAAATTAGAGACAATGTTGTTGATTGTTACTGTATAGTACTACCGGACATTTCTTCTATTTGATATGTGTTGAAGTGTTTGATTTGTTTCAAGAGAGTTCCAATAAAATGAAAATAGTCTGACCTGTCAAATCAGATATGTAATAGTTAATGAGGGGTTAACAATTTCTTGTGCTGGAAAATGATGTTAAGGCCTGTTTTCTTGCTCACGTGGGGGCCACAGGGTAAAAAGAGGTGTTCTGTTGAATCAGAAGAGCCATTCAGCAGATAAGTATCTCTGTACGGGGGCTACAAATTCCTTTGAGATGTAGGTCCAAAGAGGTACCTTTGTGGGAGCAGATTCTGCACTGCTCTGGCTATGTTTCTCCATAGATGTGTCCTAAATCTGCCTGTTTGCACTCCTGAAACATTTAAGCACTGACCCAGAGTTTAATATTAAACTGACCCACATTCAAACAGGAAAAATGCTGCTTCAGACATAGATGTGTACGGGTGATTTAAGGTGTCCTGGAACCTCTGCCTAGCTGTAGAGTTAGCCAGGTAGCAAACAACCCAGGTTTACCCAGAACGTGAACCTGCAACGCCTGTACCAAGAGCTCTGTCAATACATTGACTCAGGATTCACCTTTAGACTAGGTTACGAAAAAAAAAATCTTGCTACTAGTATCAGTCAGTATCAGTCTTTCTCACCTAAAAAATGAGGACTGCATTTTCAGGCTTTGTCTTTAATGTTCAAAAAAGCAAGACACACACTGTGAAAGTATGACATACAGGAGATGCCCTGCTCCAAAATCGTATGTGTAAGCAAAGTACTGACAACACCTTTAAATTTGGTAAGCAAGGCCATGACAACTATCCTCACCCAAGATGCACTTTTTCACATTTATTTCACAGAAAGCACTGCAAATGCTTTCTTCCCATTCAAGGTTATGCAAGGGGATAGCTAATAGACTGTTAGGCCACAGTAGTAGTTACAGTAAATAAGTAACAGACAAAAAAAAAAATCCACCCTTGCTAATATAGAGAAGTTCTTTGTTATAAAAACATGCATGTTCCCTTCTGGATGAAAAAGCTGTCATTTGCTGCCAGCTTCCCCTTCTCTTATTCAAATGAAATAATGCTTTCTTTCTTGAATTCTGTTAGGCCATTTGATAAAGGCTGACAATTACTTCAGCAAAGCCTGGTTTACTTCCCTCCACAATTTAAATATGTATGACCATCAATCTAGAACTTTAAGCTTCGTAAATATTTATAATCCATTGAATTTTCTGCCTGTATCAGACAACTAATCTTTAATCACTTGTTGGGAAAGGGGAAGAAAATGTACATTTACTTACAGCTTCTGCAGTAGTTAGTGGTGAACATATTAGACTCTGATCCTACAAAGATATCTGGACTAAACTTTTTCATGTTGTGATTCACTTTACCAAACTCATCGTAATAGTTGGAAATTAGAGGTGCTATTTGCATGCATGAATTCATGCACATAACTTTCTCCTTATGGCTCTGCAATTCTACGAAGAACTGAAAACCAGAAAGTGATTGTCTAACAGTAAGAGCGTTGTCCAGGAGAAATGACATGAAATTGGTGTCTTGGTTGTGTGATCTGTAATGGTGGCTGACAACTGGCAGACATATCGGCTTCTCCCATTAAGTTCCAGAATTAGCTTTAGTTTTGCAGATCCCTCAGTTTTAAGAAATAATGGAAGAGATGACCATCCCAGTGCAGATAAAAAATTTTCAAGAACCAAAGCTTGACCACACATGTCACACAGGAGAAAATTGTTCTACTTTTTTTTTTTCAAGGATCCTAAACTAAGAAGTAGTTTGTTCTGTGACAGAGGTCTTCCAAACACTGAGCTATTAATTTTTTTCTAAATGTCTGAAGTGGCTCCAAGACAGCATTAGCAGAAAAGAAATGGCTGCTATTTGGGGATTTAAAATTTTGATTAAATTTAAATTTAATTTTGAATTAGAAATATTTTTAAATTATTTAAATTTTGATTAAAAATTTGCCACTATTGAAAAAAGCATAGAATGTGTAAGAGAAAGAAGTGCAACTGGTTATACATGTGTCTGGGAGTTTCTAGAAATCCTACTTCTGAGTGTAATAATTTTATTTACTCCAGTAATAGAAGCATATTTACTTTTTCAGTACCACAATTTAAAATAAACTCTCTAAAAATCAGTTCTGTGAGGTAGTCTTTGTATTCTAAGATTTTGGAGGGTAGTTTGTTGTTGTTTAAAAAAAAGGGGGGATGTAAACGTGCACCATCTGCACTCGTCAGACTAAGGGGAAAAAAATAGGTTTCCATCGCACAAGGAAAAGAACATTTTTCTAACATTCCTAACATTTTTCTCCCACCTACATCAAGCCAGGAACAAAGGAAGAAAACAATCTTTGAATACAGTTCAGCCTAACTCTACTTTTAGCATGTTTTTACCAGCCAGCACATACAGGGCCAAACCACACAGTAGAAGCAACTTTAATGGAAGCTATTTTTAAAGAGACTTCAAATATGATTCATTAGCTCTGCTCTCTGCTCTGCATAGGTTTCAAGCTAGTCACACTTGCTGTTCTCCTTATGAGATTACATTATTATCCTGTGTTCTTCTAATTCACACTGGTGAGTGATACGTGCTCATACAAGGTGAGGTACATAACCTCACCTAATACCAAGACATGACAGAAAAGTTAAATATATATAAATATATATACACACACACACACACACATACACACACGCACACACACGCATACCTTTTTCACTGGACCCTCTTATGTATGGCTTAAGGTGAGACATTTTGATGGGTCTTTTCAACCTGGATCCTGTGGCATCTCTTAATATTGCACAGCCATTATCTGTGATATAATCTATAATACAAGGACCAATCCATTCTGACTGGAAACGACCATCCTTCCACCAGTTTTTTCTTTGCCTGAGGACTTCATGGCCAACTTTAAGGCAAAGGGGATTTAACTGTTTTGGCTTCCTTTTGACAGTAATCTTGTTTCTGATCTTCTGTTCATCTGAAGTGATTTTCACTATCTGTGAGAAGAAACAAATGAATTACATTTTCTTTTCCTTTCCTAAGAGCAACCATGTATTTTTCTAAAATTTAATAATAATGCAGAAGCATAACATTAAAAGTCCCCGGATGTGTGTAATTCATAGCATGTAAAACTGAAAAGTTTTCAAGAAATTGATTTTATCTATCTTCATGTCCTAAATCAACACTCCACAGGCAATGGTTTTAAACCTCCTTTGATATGCAGACCTCTTGCCAGGGTGTTCACGTTTGGCTTAAAGGAGAAAACCTCCTGTTTTTTTTCTTCATACCTTCCACATACACATGTGCACTGGGATCCAGGGATCACATGGTGAGAAAAAAACCCTCACTGTTCTAAAAGGTTTGTTTCACTTCACATTTCAAATCTTTCCACGTTATGTCTCTTCGGTTTTCTTGCCAATAACATTTGAATATATAATATTTACCTGACAGTCTGAGGTTTTCTCTTCCTCCAGTGCTTGACTGGCTTTTTTAGTTGCTTCAAATATTTTGGCAAACATACTGTCTTCTCCTTCCACACACACATTTGTTGACTCAGCCACATATGGGTTACGATTAAACATCTGGAAATATGGGGTGCTTTGATCTGGCTCCTATTTAAGCGGGAACAAAAAGCAAGCACATTTAACATACAGCTTTGCAGGTACTTTTGGGGACGTAAGTCCCAACTCTCATCAAAAGAGGAAGAGCCTTCACATACCACATTAGTCAAATTAAAAGCATAGGCAATAGCAGATAAATGTTCATCCCAATCATCTGGATGCTCTGTGCAATATTTGTTAAGGAAAGCTTTGATTGTCTTGCATGTTCTTTCATTTACATCATGTGTCTGAGGATAAGACAATACTATTTGTTTCATTCCAAAGAGCGCAAACAGTTCCTTGTTTATCTTCAAAAATAAAAGAAGAACATAATTATTGAATGTTTCCTTGTTCTGTATCACAGTCCTAGTAAACAAATTCAGCACAGCTTTCCACTCCTCTATTGAGAAAATGGTGATTGAGCAAAAGTCTTATACACATATACCCACATAACAGTCCAAATCAAAGAGTAAAAGAATGGCTTAGGAGCCAGCAATTGATGGTTTCTAAACAGTTTTGCCACTCAATTTCATTTCCTCCATATCGTAGTCTCTTCTATTGCTATTTCATCATCTTTGAGAGGATTAAGTGTAAAGTTCTTCAGAATCACTACATCTTAGGTTATTTTTGACATTGGACTGTCTTTATACGGGCCAATATAATATGTATGGATGAAGTACAGCAAAGGGCTTGAGAGTGAAAGCCTGTGCCAGTTCTACTGAGTGACAAAACCTGGACTATGGCCTCTGAGAAGTTATTTTGCTTTTACTCTTCATTCAATGAATAAATCCCTGAGCAACGTTACACAATGTTACAATTACAAATAATTCATTTGTCATTTTCATGTTGACTTTAATTATTTTTTTTAAAAGGCAAAGAAGATGCATGTACTGTATTTACAATTTTTTTTCCCCCCAAGAATGGTCTAAAATGTAAAGTTAATACAGGCAAAACTGTACTTTTCTTGAAAAAAAAAAAATTATCCAAGTAAAAACTTACCTGATGAACAAACTCCTTCCCTTGATCAATAGGCATTTTTTGAGGTGGTCCATATAAGAAAAACACATTTATGATTGCCTTAGCAATTTCAGCTGCCGAAGTATCACACAATGGCAGGATAACAGTCCATTTTGTGAACAAATCTGTCATAATAATGATGTACATGTGGCTTCTGTTGGTTGTATTAAAAGGTCCTATTAGGTCTATAGTAACCGCCGCCCAGGGGTCCTCTGCGTTGACAGGGTGTGATTTGGGTGCTGCAATGGTTGTATTCTTTGCCACTTGGCAATGCCGGCAAGCATACACCTAGTGCAGAAACCAGGGAAGAAGCTCTCAGCAAAGAGTAGCGGTGAGGGTTTAAAACAACCAACAGGATAATAATATAAATCCCCATTATCCCTCCGTAAGTCAGGTCAGACTTGGCTATACTGAACAAATTTATTTTAGCATTTTTTCTTCTGATTATTTTTTACCCTTAGATTTTTCAGCCCCAGGATAAAAACAAACAAACAAAACAAACAGCAGCGAAAGCCAGGAGAAGGACACACACACAGGAGTTTGTAGCTGACCTCTCCTCATTCTGAAAGCACTGTGCTCTTTCAAGTCCACAGCACAGATTTATATCCATTACCGTATGTAAATATTAAAGGAATGACACAGCAGTTTGGGATCAGAAGAGGAAAGTCCTAATCATTCCCCTAGTTTAGTTCTACTCTATATGCTGTGGCTGATAAGCATTGGTGGTACACACAGAATCTGCAGACCAGCTTTATATACAGGCCAGGTCCTCTTTGCCCAACTCTGACCTGAAAGCAGAGATTCATTTCCAGTTCAGGTTACTGCAGCAGAGCAAATCTTGGTTTTCAGGTGATGCACCATCTGAGAGCAACACTAACCTGGCCACAAAGGACAGCATGTACACGCATTTTGTTCAGGGTTCAGATTCTGCCCAGGGAGTATGTCAATGTATCTTTGGATGAAAGAGGAAAAGGAATTGTCCCAAGCAGTGATTTGTTTGATAGTTTTTCCCAAACATACCTAATTCAAAGGCAGACATAGAGTTTTTGTCTTTGTATCTGCCAGCTGCCATTCTGGCCAGCTGTACACATTGGGGATGGTAAACTGCATCCTAACAAAGATATGTAGGAGGCTATGCATGAGACATCCCTCTCAAAGACCAAATGTGCCCTGCACACTGAAGGGCAGTATGACCCCCCACCCTTGGACAGTATATGGCAATATGCAAGGTACATGGTCAAACAATAAAAGGAAAAAATAGGAAGCACTATGAATTGGCAAGAAGACCATGTAAAATTTGATTGTAAACTTGTGTTTCCTCATTATCGAGTGGTAAAGGTGCTTCCTGTATTAAAGCCAAACCCATGATATATGATTCTGTGTATTTATCCATGACTTAGTTTCTAACATAAAGCGTTTACTTGCTCATAACTTAAGGAAAATATTTTAAAAACCTCTCTTGCTGACTATACCTATTGGCTTGAAACACTGATCTGGAGTATGGGTCTCAAAACCTCTGTATGACTCAGTAAAAGCCAGTGAAGTTCAGACTGTTCAAAACGTACAAATACTTATACTCTTAAGTTGTTCTGTTTTCTAATAATATTTGTGTTCCCAAGTCCCTCAGGAGCTTCTGTAAATGAATGTCAGGTAAAGCATGATTTCAGTATTTTTGTGTCACCCAAAAGAGAGGTGAATCTTGTGGAAGAATCGCAAAATGTTTATAACAAAGAATACATTAAAAAAATACCCTGTAGCTATAAGCCCATACCCACTGTTTGACATCATTTGTTACAGAGGTCCAATAGTAATTAGATTCCACTAAAGTCAGCGTCCTTGATATGCCATGATGAGTGCCTGCAGTGTTTTCGTGGCATTTCTCAAGCACCTTTTTCTTCTCTTCGTCTGAAACAATTACCAAGCGCATTTGTTTTCTGTCTTTTCCAACATAGAACAATTTATTTTCTGAAAGAAGAAAGAAAATACCAATAAATTATATACTAGCACCTAGTCTTTTGTAGTTGTTTATTTTACTAAAACATTGGGCACAATTCAGTATGGATTTTTGTGCAAAAATCGCTTCTTTGTTTGCAAGTATTTTAATTTTTTCTTCCCTAGGACCATTTGTTTACAAACGTATTAACCTGGATATGAGGCAATCAAACGGTAAGTCGGAACGCAAGCTATGTTCCCACAGGAAGTCTCACTAAAACACAAGCTAACGCTGGGGGCAGCAGGGGGAGAAGGAGTAATAAGGGTTATAAGACAAAACATATCGCCTGCCTGTGAGCAACCTCGCTTTGTGATCCACAGCTTTAATTCCTTCTCCCTGTGGAAGTCTGGAAGGTTTGCTGGGACTGAAAAAGGAGAGCTGACTACAAAGACTGACACACGTCAAACCGTCTTCACAGGGCTGCAGCAAAACCGGGAAGGGCAGGGAGCCTCTGAGGCGACGGAAGCGCAACAGATGGCAAAGCCATCCCTGCATTTCCGTCCAGCCACGCACGGAGCGCCCCAGACCCGGCCCAGCAGTCCTCGCCTCTCGCTGCAGATCAGCGCGTCTCTTCTTGAAGTCCCTGAATCACGGCTTCCAATTGCTACGTGGTGCCCCAGCATCTAAAGCAAGGTTTGGCTTTCAGGTGGACACATAAATCATTTCCGCTAAGGGCTAAAGCGGACTGAGCTTCTATTTCTGCAAACATTGTTATACATTAACAAGGGATAGGCAGGGGTGTTTGTTTTATGGAGCATGTGTATAAAGATCAGAGAGTATGCTGCAGAGCAAGACACCTTTTTGCTTTTTTTAATATCAGCAAATCTTCACCTAAAAATCCATTTTCCAAAGTAGATTGAGAGAATATTTTTACCTTTGAAAACAAATTTTTTGGCTGCTCTTCTGATTCCACTTCTTTCACTTGATAACGTTGTAGGATGATATTCCCCTGTTCGTTTGTAGTATGCAATCTGCTTCAGGTGGAGCCCACCATTTTTTCCACTCCGGACCATTGCTAACCTGAACAATATGCACAATATTTGTTGAATGAAGCAACTGCCACAGCAGTACACCTTTGGTTTTTACTGGGTTCCTTGTAGTTCAGAGAGAAGCATCCTCGTAACGTAGCACATTCACTAGTCTAACTGAGCTCTCCTTCCCAAAACCCTAGGTCAGCTATATTTTAATTCCATGAATTGCTCCATGTGCTTTTAAGCTTTCTGCATCTGAGAGGATATTACACCATCCACTGCAGTGCTCTCGATAACCCCACGCTATCATCAGCGCATCTGATAAGGATACAGTGCTTTACTCAACACATACCGATGGCGGTGCAGGTCAGGTCGGTCAGGAAGCAAGGCAGTCTTCGAGAAGGACTGCATGTAACAGTCACAGGTGAGAAATAAAGACTATTTAGCCAGTCCAGGTGCAGCACTACACTGATGGAATCGCAGCGCTTCCAAAGCCTGTTCTGTCCTGCTGCTCTGGGACCTCTGCACTGTGCTCGGCCAAGTGGGACACACATCCCTCGTGTGAAGTCCAGGCACAGACCCCAGCACCACACCTGCTTGCTGAACCCAGGCTGCTTTTTTTTTTCTGGCATCCCCTTGTGAAAGCCGTGGTTTGCCATTATAAGAGCAGCTGAACTAGCACAGACACACACTCCCCCCCCATACATCTCCTTTGAAGTCCCAACCTGGAAGCATTCCGCTTTACTCCATTTTTATTGGCCATTACATCACGCTATTACCCTGTTTTTAATTCACTTCCAAACACATCTAAGATCTGCCACACATAATCAATCTCTCCAGCTGTATACAAACTTGGATTTGTCAACTTATATTTTAAAATTTCTAAGCAGTGGGGCCTTCTACCATATTCTTTGGAGAGGAAAAAAAGTTACCAGAAAGAGAAAAATTGTTCTTCCTGTCTTAAACAGTTGGGTAGCTCCCAAATATAGGTGCTTTGTAGATTAGATGCATCTAAACAGTCATTCTGATGGAAAAAAAAAAAAAAAACAACCCCCCCCCCCCCCACACACACACATAAATAGCAGAAAAGTAACTCCCCAGATGGAGACTGCCACAGAAATTTATTTTGTTCATTAATTCATCTGGCAATTAGATTCTGAAATCCCAAATCAGATTCTGCATTTAAGGTAACAATTAATTGGGCTCACTTCTCTGATTACACTAATAAACTAAAATGTCATTAGTAAAGTGCATCATCGGTGTAGGAAAAGCTTGGGTCTAGAAATAATAGCTTCAGAATAATTGCCAATTACTGACAAGGAACAGACAGAAATGTTCATGCAGGCTCCATCGATTTTTTTTTTTTTTTTTAAATCTGCTCCAGCAGCAGTGAACACATGGATGGAATGGCAGTTTGATCTTGCTCTAATTGACTTCTGCAAGAGCAAGATCAGGCTTGGAGACTGACATCTCATAATTTCTTAATGAATGCTGGTCATCCACAGCATTAAGCAAATTTCCCCCTTGTCCTTGCAATGTCCCAAAATTAGACAACGTGACAACACATAGCCTGCTAGAGAGAATAATCAGTATGTTTGCCATGTCTGCTAAGTGGCATATGATTATAGGGAAATGATAGTCTCCAGGCACTCTGGAACCCGTATCATTTCATTATATGCTGATGCTATTTGAACGCTAAGTGTGTAAGTCAGGATGTTTATTTTTCAGCTTACAGATTCTAACTTGCCTTTATTAAACTGAGGGTGGGGAAGGGGTAAATAGCTCTACGCTTATTATGACTGCTTGAACATTTACTCTATTTTCCCCAGAAAAATCAAATGTTACGTGTATTTTCTGCTACTGTTATTTATAGAATATCATATTCTAGCAGGGATAAAGATTGTTTTGTTATCAATGTCAAACGCATGCCAGGAACTTCACAGTTCTAAGACAGACAAGACCTTTGCTCCACAGAATATCTAATTTTGCACAAGTTAGACTTGGCTTTCACAAACAACCAAGTCTCTTGTCATATAACATTACAATTTTATTTTAAAGCAAAAGCAAAATTCTCACAGACCAGAGAACTGGCATAGAAAAGCTTTTAACCACTGCATTCTTCTACACCAGGAAAGAGGGTATTTCCACACAGGAAAGGAGCAGAGCCAGAACATAATCCTGTTTCTAGTGATCTTGACCAGCACATTAGCTTCTTGCAAGTTTTTAATCTGGTAGTATGAGCTGAAGCAATTGACCAAGCTGCTAATTTGATAACTAACAGCAGGGAAGCTAAGGTTAGGCTACCATGATAAAATTACTTATCCTGTTTTTGTAAAGCAGTTGATTAACTAGCATTTCTGACAGTAAAAGAGTACTGGGGAAGAGCAGTTAAGATACTCTGTACATCAGGGACATGCATTCAAGTTTCACTCGGGGCTTCTGCCAAAGGCCAGCCCTGCGGTTACCAGAGCACGGCTGGAAGTCGGGATTGGCCATATGTTATCACTGCTTCTCCTGGCCTTGGAAGCTCGGGTGTCTTAACCATCAGGACGATGGATTGTTTTGGCCTGATGCAGACTTTCGCGTAGGGCAAGAAAATAAGATGTGCCAGAGCAAAGCAATCTTTATTCTTTCTGTGTTTTTTGCTCATCGTGCATATCTTGCCAGAGGCTGTGCACGTTCTGCATGTAGTACGTGGTTATTGGTTCTAACAAAATGAAGTTGCACAACAGTAAGATATATCAGAGCAGGGCCACTGTGCTTATACCTCAGATAAATGGGGATTCTCCCCTCATTCCAGCAATGGCAGTTCCTATTACAAGAAGTTCGGAAGCAAAAGAACACACTATCCACATACATTTAATCTGTTCAGTAAAATCTTGATCCAGCAGTGTTAAGTGCTTCTATACTTTGCTAGATTGATGCCTAAAGGGAAATGACTAAATGAGTTTCCTTCCTGGATATTTCTTATGTCTCTATTGATTTTTTTTTAATATTTCAATCTTTAAGGGTTTTTTTGGCCTCATATTTTAAAAAATTAATTTCTGAAAACAAATTACACTATTCGCCATTTTTGTTATTTTAGAATAAATGATGTTACTTCAGATCAGTCATGTGCTACTCTCAGTAATCACAATCATAGCATACACTCTCTAAAAAAATCAAAGAATTTGAGAGTCAGTAACCAATTCTTCAATGCCTTTGAAGCAGGGAAAGAATACATTGTGTTACAGACAAAAATATTTGGATAAGGAGACAAACTCCTATATAAGCAGGGCTTTTCTTGCTTTAGTGTCTTAGCAGAAATGGTCATACCTACTGACATTTACTTTCCTTTTTAATGCCCTTTTTTCACTCACACACCCACAACTGCAAATCTCTTCTTAGTCCAGCTTTTGAACCCTTCCTCATTCTGCAATTCCTACTAGAGGAATTCCCCAGAGTCTTGAATACATATTTTAAAATCTAAGTGCTTCCAGAAATTTATTATGAGATACCATTGCTTACATTCCCCCCTAGGTTTCATGAGGTGTGGCTGTGCAAAATTTCTGTCATTTTAGAGCACTGTGTTTAAATCTATCTATCTATATATCTGACAGCGCCTAACAGATCGCGGGCGCTATTAAACCCGGGCAGGGCCCGGCCACGACGGAAGCTGCCCTGCACACGAGGGTGCCGCCGCCACGCCACAGGCAACCGGACGACCCCAACGCACCGCTAACTGCCGCACGGGGCGCGACGACGCGTGCGCGCGTTGCGCCCTGCAGCGCGGAGGGAGGGTGGGCGGGCGCGTGCGCAGACCTCGCAGCCCGCCTTGGCTTCGCCCCGGCCGTCTCGCCTGCAAACGTTAGGGGGAAGGCGGCCTCGCCCGCGCCCTGCCCCGCCACGCCCCGGCGCCGCCAGGACTACAGTCCCCAGCATGCACCGCGGCACCCCGAGCCACCAACCACAATCCGCGGGCGAGAGGGCGCGCGCTGACGTGCCGCTCTAGGGCGGCAAGATCTGCGCATGCGCCCGGCAACACTGGCGCGATTTCTCTCTCTCTCTCTCTCTCTCTCTCTCTCTCTCTCTCTCTCTCTCTCTCTCTCTCTCTCTCTCTCTCTCTCTCTCTCTCTCTCTCCGTCGATGCCCACCCCCTCCTCTGGGCGCCGCGGCGAGGTCTCGGGCACGCCGGGCGCCGCGGGCAGCCGCTGGGCTCTTGAGCACACACCTGCTGCTGCAGAGGTATCAGCGCAATCCGTCCCCCGGGGCGCAGCCCGCTGCTTTCACTGTCTGCCCGCCCGGCGAGCCGAGGCGGTGGCCCTCGCACCCGGGACTTTTGTGGCGCCCCCGGAAGTGGTGCGGGGAGGGGGCGGGCCGTACGCAGCGGGGAGGGGCCGCCGCGCGGCGGTTGAGAGGAAGGCGGCGGCGGCGGCGGCTCCTTAATGGGACGTGGGGGCGCAGGCAGCGGCGCCACGCGCAGGTGAGGCGGTTGTTCCCCCGCGCCGCTCTGGGCTCCCCCCTTCCCGGCCCGCGGGGCCGCGCTGCCTCTCGCGCCTGGCTCGGTCCCCCCGCCGCAACTCCCGCGGCCCGGTGGCGGCGGCCGCTGCCGGGCGCGGTGCGGTGCGGAGCGGACAAGTCCCGGCGGCGGCGGGCGCGGAGCCGGCGCAGCGCGGCCCTGACGGAAGCGCGGAGCCGCCGGGGCGCGGCCGCTGCCCGCGAGCGTGTCCGGAGTAACGGCGGATCGCCCGGCCGGTGCCTCTTGCCTGTGCCGGATCAGTCCCGGTGCGCGGTGGCAGGGGGCTGAAGCTCTCCTCGGCCGCTTTGTTTCCGAGCAGACCCAGCGCCTGCTGCTCAGCAAGCTCGTATCTTCTTAAAGCACAGCAGGCATGGCCAGTAAACGCAAATACCTAGGTGTTTTTTTGCCCCCGATTTTGTGGTTTGCTCGTTGGCTGTTAAGTCGTAAATTTCCCAAGTTGTGCTGAACGCAGCTGCTGCTTCCCTGGAGCAGTATCACCGAAATAGTGCTGCCGCGCGTGGCAGTGCGCTGCGCTGTGCTGTCCGAGGGGCTGGCGAGGCTCTGAGCACAAAGAAGCGCGGGGTGAGGGCAGCGCTCCCAGGGTGCGGGTCACCTTACTCCTCCTAAAGCCTCCCACTGGGGGCTCCCTGTGCGTGTGCTGAAAACTGGCAGTAAATTTCATGTGAAGTTACTTGAGGTAAGGGAAAGTGCTATTTACCCGTAATCAAGCTGGAGCAGAGAAGCAGCTGTAACCTGAGAATAAGTTGTAGGGAGATGAAATGGGTGGTACATAGATAGAGGGGCCTGTGTAATGTTTCTGTTTGTTCTAATGGGGTTTTCCTTTGCCTGGGAACTGTTAGTAAACTCTGAGTATTAGTATGCTGCTTTTGTGATGTGTGTGTTTTGGCTAGTAGTAATTGTTTTTGTAGCTAGCCACTCTCCTCGCAAAGCTGGAAGACTGGGGGAGGCTAGTATCACAACCACAGTGAAATAGGTGGTTTCCTCTGTCATCTGCACCACTTGTATCTAGTGCTGTCTAACCTGAAAAGCTACTCCTTATGCTAGTGTTTGTATAGTATTTCTGCAGCATGTTGAATCTAAGTGCTGTTTCCCTTTGTCTATTTGAGCTGCTTCCTGTCTATCTTCTCTAGATCCCTTGTGCTTTGTTTTTGTAAGGCCAAGCTTTTTTTGTCCAGGGTATCAAAATTCCTGAAGAACTTTGCCTTTGCTTTGGTGGAAATGTGCATGATTGTCTCACAGCTATTTTAAATGAAGGGAGGCCCTTAAACCTATCAGTTTCAACAAGTTTTAATTCAACCCATAACAACAATAGCTTTGTTATGTAAAACTTTCTTTGGCGAGGGAGCTGACTGATAAAATATGCCTCTTTTCTGTTTCGTGTTTGAGAAATATGATTTTTTGCACTGGTTGGCTTATCCTGCTTGACTGACACGTTTTGTGGAAGTATGCTTCTGGAATGTCTCAGGCCCCTCGAGACTGAGTATGTTGGAAATTTGGTACAGAATTTTTGGAAACAGCTTCCTCGTCTTTGCAAAAGGTCTCATCTGAAAAGTTAAAGTAACTAGTTCTGCTGTCTGGGAGAATATAGAGAAGCTGTTCTGATGTCTTCAAAGTGAGAACTTTAAAAGTTCAAAAACCATCTTTTCTTAAAACAGACTTGCCATTAATATAACCATCTTTCATGGCTGATGCATGTGATGTGCTTGACAAGATTTGTTTTAGAAATGTACTTGGAGGACGTGAAGGTTATCTGTACTGTGGCTCTGCAGGAGGCACTTGCAATGCATGCCACATGTCAGTTTGTAGTAGGGTTTGTCAGTATCAAAAAAAATACTTGCTTTCCATCTTGAAGGGAGGACAGTGCTATTTACCAGACTGTTTTGTTTGTTTGTTTGTTTGGGGTTTTGGGAGTTTTTTTGTTTGTTTGTTTTGTTTGGGGTTTTTTTAGACCTCTAAGGCTGTTCTGACATTATTGTTGGAGGATTGCAATGGTTTGTTTTGCAGTTTAGACCCCACGACTGCTAAAGGGTTGAAGGATGAAGCACTGTGATAGAGCAGTGTTTGGGCCTTCTTCATGCTCTTGACTGAATTTTAGTGGATGTCACTGAGTATGCTGAAAGGTCATACTTTATCTGGTGAGATGTTGGGGAAAAAATAAGTTCTTTAAGCAAAGAATTTTGTAAGGGAAAGATTATTTGCACAGAAAAGGTGTTTTGTTTAAAGTTTGGTAATTCTAAATGACTAGCAATATTTTGATTTACTCTGTAGAATTCCTAGAGAAGAAAGCAAACATGGGAAACTCAGCCAAGTAATTAATGTTTGAAAAATGTAACAGTTGTCTTTTAAGGCTAGACATTTCATTTATCCACGGCTTAAAAGGCATGTCTTCCCACTCTACAAAGCTGGCTTCTTAATGCAATCCTCATTCCCATGACAGGTTAGAGCTCTGAATTTCTATCAGCCTAGGCTCAGCTACTGTAATATGGAGGGTCAGATGGAAATCTTACTTTAGGCACACCAGTTAGGTAGCATGGTTTTGGGAAAATAATTCAGGTCCCTGGGAAAAGATTTAGGCAGCTGCAATTAGTTGACTAGCTGAGCTACAAAGTATTTCAAGAAGTTTAAGCGCCCCTGTAGAGAAAATGCTTGTAAGATGGGTATTTCTGAATTTCTGTCTCCTTAGAGCTTTGGCAAGATTTTACACATTCGGTCCCTTCTGCTTTGGATACAGAGCACCGAGCCCTCTCCTGTAAGTAGAAACTCAATGGCCCACCTTTGAAGAAAACTGCTGGCATATGGGGGAAGTGGAATTAGACTGCGGCAGCCTAGCAGTGAGAACCCTTGACTGGAGCAGGAGAAATATCATTTCTATGCCCTCCTGTCTCAGTGGTTTCAAGTCCCTCTTTTCTGTTTATCGGAAAAATGTCCTAACCACCAAGCCAAAAAAAAGTGTGAATAAAAGTACTTGTACGCTTTACTACTGAAGATGTAACAATGCAAGAGTGATTTGGCCAGGAAAAGTGTTTGGAGCACTTACCTGGCAGAGAAGACTTCTGTCTCCTCTTCAGAATGTTTCTTCAAGTCCTGGTAGAGCTCAGTGGAGTGAAAATGAAAGATTAGCCTCAGTTTCAGAGTGGGTGCTGCTATAGTTTTTCTGGTGGAGTAATGCATGAAGTAGTATATAAGAATGCTTATAAGAACATTACAAAATATTTATTACATTCCTGTAAAGAAAATTTAGTATGTTCACAGTTGTTAAACCTATGGCTCTTCATCTGACAGTCTGAAAGCCACATTTGGCTTGCAGGTGCAAGCAAGTGGCTGGCTAAAAGCAACAAATAAAAGAGTACTCTTCAACTTTTGGTTTGTAAAATTTCTGTTGTGTCATCTCTTCCTGGCTGATTGTGGAGATTGCCCTAGCCCATCACCTATAATGGAGGAGACTGGGACTAGCAGGCAGAGCTAGTAGAGGTGACACTCAACTGGGAGTCTGGACAGGGCAAAAATCTTTCTATAAGGTGCAGGGTTCGGGGTGTGGGGAAAGGAAGATGGTAAAGGTGTGGCTGTCCCTGTGCTGGACCGCAGAGCAAGTTGTGGTGGGTTGAAGCTCTTACTTGACGATGAGAAACTTTGTACGTTTCAGTAGTTATTGGAAACTGCCATGTCCTTTTGTATTTTCTGTGCTTGTTACTTTTCATTTGATGTAGTCCTTTTCTTGTGTGCAAACTATCAGCAAGCTAAAACTGTAATGTTCTTTGTGATTCGGTGATGTAGCTGCTCCACATCTTTTTTTAGGTTTAGTCTATCTCAGTAATGGACTGACAGCTGCTGCTGGCCACCTTGTAGGATGTATGGTAGAACAGAACAACATTTGTGTGTAAATATTAATGTTATGTAATACTGAAGATATGACACAGTAGACATTGAATATTTAAGTAGATTGGAGAGCCAAGTATCTGTTGCTGTGTAAGATATAGTACTAAACAACAAGCGATTTATGGTTTGCTCACAGTATTGTCTTCAGCAGTTTCTGTGTCTTCACATCCTTTCCCTTTTTTCCTCCTTCTCCATGTCATATTGCCTTTCTCTTCCTGATCACATGTCAGACCCAAGGAAATGTCGATACTGAACGCGGGCCTTGTTTGTAGATCAAGAGTCTGCATTTAAATCTGAATTATTACCATATTTTTTTGGATCGTCTGTAAAAATATCATACATATGTATAAAGTAGTCAGGTCCTTACACTTGGGGATTTTATATCGAAGCTTTGCAGCTCTGATACTTGCTTGTATCAGCTGTCTCAGCATTCAGACTCTGCATTTTTGTTCTTCCTGTGTCCCTCTCGCTTCCTCCCACCTCTCCCGCATCGTTTCTACACGAGCAGCAGCCCCACAAGCTGCCCTTCTGCGCTGGTTTGTTACACCAGCGGCGCGTTGCATAGTCGGGATTCTAACACAGGTAAAACGTCTATCGGCGCTCGTGAGGCAGGTGTCGTTGTTGCCTTGTTCAATAGCTACTGGGTAGGGAGAAACCTTTTCATTTTCAGTCCTCTTAAATATTCCTCGTCTCTGTGCTTTAGATCAGAAGCATAAATGTATTTGAAAAATGTAAAAATTCCTGGGGAAAAAAAACAACTTCCAGCTTGCCTTAGAAGACTTTGTTTAGATGATGTTTATTCAGACCATCCAACATACTGCTTATTGCTTAATGTTATATAGGCTGTTAATGAAAATGTTAGGTATAGCAATTCTAAAAATAAGATGTCAAAAGTTTTTTGATATCTTACTGAGACCACCTAAAAATTGTTGTTAAAGCCATTCAGTTTTTCACTCCTTAATTTGAATTGGAGAAAACTGATAGTGGACCCCTAGCAGTTTGAATAAGCTTACAGTGGTAGGAACTGAAACTTAAACAGGGGCGATACTTGGGGGGAACGGTATCGTTTTATTTTTTTAGGTATGGAATCATATAACAGATGAGCGCCAGTTACCCTTTTTGTACAGTTATCTGTTTGTTTGCATTCCAAAATGTAAATGGGACAAAGGGGTTTTTGAGTTTTGTTATAATGGCATTTCCAAAAGAAGTTTTCTCATGTGGGTCCTAATTTGGAAATGTTCTATGGCTGTTTAGTGTATGATATGGTTTTTTTCTTGAGATTACAAATGAGAAACACTTTTACTCTAGTTTTGGTCTATTACTTTTCATTAGAGTGCAGTAGAGGTAGTTTGCTCTTTTGGTAGCTATACCTATACAAAAGAAAAGCTGGAGGAATGCTTGCCTTGTTTTACAAAAGTCATATTTTTTTTTGTAAGTGTTTCATAAAAGAGCTGTTAAAACTTTGAGCTCTTTATACATGACTGCTCAGATCATTGCTCCTGTGTTGAGCTGATTTGTTGCTGACAGTTACTGGAATGCTAATCTTTATGGTCTAAATAAATATGGGAAATACCAAGGCTGGATTCCTGAGCTGCTGTAACATGTGGAGTGGGGACAGGAAAACTATTTGAGGGAATATCTGTTTAACATTTAGTAGGGACTGCTTTTTGGTTTGTGAAACCTCTTTAAGAATTTACTTGTGAAAGCAGAGAACTGTTCTATTAGAACAAGTCTATAGAGTGCTCCTGAAGTGAACACTGGACTTGTGCTTAACAGGCTATGGTTCAAGTACAACCCTATCTGTATACTAATGTTAAACTTGTCTGTGTATAATTTTACATATTCAGAATGTTACCTTGGTATACCTTTTATTAGTAAACGTTAATAATAGGAATCAGACTTAAGGATTTTTCCTTCTCCTTTGCATTATGCTGTTTTAGTGCCATCTAACTTTTCAGGGAAAAGCTGAGACTGGTTTATTTCAAGAATGTAAAATGAGCAAACTTACTAATGTTTTCTTTGAGCATTTTCTTTTTCTTTTCTTTTCTTTTTTTTTTGCCCCTCCCCTTTTTTGGGGCCAAGATGTATAATATGGTGATCATGCATAGAAGGCTTTAGGACAGGCAGAATGAACAGACCATATGTTTGGTTGAAGGTTCTTTTAAAGAAATGACACTGTTAAACTGTGGTTTTCAAAAATAAGAGATTTTTAATCTGTAAACTGTAAAATAGAACCCTTGTGTAACAGCTGAGGTTTAAAGGGATCGTAATCTAATTCATTTTACCTTGAAAGGTTATTGCACAGGAGGAGATTGTTGCCTGGATCTTTTTGCCATTACCTCGTTGGAAACGGATCAGTGTATGTTCCAACAGAAAGCTTTGGTCTTTGTCTTGCTTAGATTGCAGTCCTCTCTGCTTGAGGTATGCATGTAATCTTTTAATCTTCGCTGTCTGATGAGGCTTATGCTCATGCACTTGGTATGAAAGGATATAACATAGAGCATCTCTGCCTCTCTTTTGCTACTGCTGCTTACTTCTTAATACAGAAAAGCAGGAACTGGGAAGACTCTTCCTTGTTGCCTATGGTAGCAAGATGGAATTCTGCTTAAAACACAGTATGTTAGAAGCTTCTCCTGTCAGCATCGAAACACCACTGACAGTGCTTCCAGAGGAACTGAGACTTCATTTCAGAAAAGAGCTTCATCTTCTTGCTCTGCCATTTGTTGTTTCTCCTTGGCATACAATTTGAGAACCATGTATTAATCCAGTGACTGTCTCTCTACCACATGCTGGTTGCTGCATTTTCTGTTGACCTCAGATTACTGTAGATGTTTTAGGAGGCTTCTATAAATCATTCACTGCAGTTACAGTCCTTTATCTTCAGATTTTTCTTTCCAGGTCCCTTTTCTTGGACTCTTCTTATGCCACACACTGCAAGAAAGAAGTGGATTCCTTAATTTTTATAGCAGCCAAAGCATTTGGAGCGGAATGATCTTAATTCTTATCTCTAAAAACATTTACTCTGAAAATAAAGAATTTACTCATTTCTATCATGGCATAAATTTATGCTAATGACAGTAGCTCACAGCATCTGCTGTCTGAAAGATAAGCTGGTAATCATCAGCTATCAGAATGCCAATTTATATGCAATTCAGCTGGTCCATGCGGTAGTAGTAGTTTATAAGACTGCGAAAGGGTCAGCACCTTTTCTTGATCCTGTATCTTTAGTGTTATTTTTACAAACTGAAAATTCTGGGGCCCTTTTGCAATAGTAGGGAATAGCAATCTAGCAATTTATCTATGTGGATAACTGATTTATGAAATGAGTTCATTTCAAGATTTCCGTCGCTTCATCCATAGTCCTTACACTAGTTTTCTCTTCTTAGGAGAGAGTAAATTACAAAATAACTGTAATCCTGTATCTAGTTGGCTGAGAAAATCTGTATTCTGAGTTGGCATTGATGTAGCTATGCTTAGATATTTCTGAAAACTGTAGCTTTCTAATCTTAAGAAAGCTCCCAAGCAGCAGCTGGTACCCTGCAAGACGTATCTTGCCAAGTTGCATTTCCTGTGTCTCTGGGGTAGGCTGAGGACAGTTTTCCAAACAAAATATACAAGCGTTTGCTTCACAGTCGCAGTTTGTCTTTTCTTCCCTAGATTTATAAATGCATACTCTTACCAGTCTTCCTGTAGTAACACTGAATGCACACTCCTCCACAGAGCTAGAGGGGCTCATCTGCAGCTGGAAAGTATGTGCTCATGGAGAGGGTGCTTGCTCTTCAAACTGATATCTTGGGGTATCATCAACTGATCTAAGAAGCCCATGTAAGATAAATTCCTCTAGCAGTGTGTTAAGATAGGTGCTTGCCTTACAACTTGCTTGTTAGAAGACACAAAAGACACCACCTTCAGAGGGTGAACAGTGTGATAAATCATGCAGAAAACAATCTGCTAACCACAAAGGTGACTGCTCAAAGTCTGTTCTCCACAGGTGAAGCTCCCCTTGATAGATCTGCTTGCCATCAGTAAGACCAACAAACACTCTCCAGATTCTTGAGTAAAATGAAGAAACACTGAGTTTCAAATAGACTTGCTGATCTGTCCTGTTGAGGAATTACATTCACCAGTCTGTCTTTGTCTGATTTGTAGAGGGGTTGTGCTTTTCCCTTCAGTCTTTATTTGTGTGGTTTCCTAGCTACCTGCTTTGAGAAGTGATCGCTTCAGGTAAGAGAGATTCAGGTACTGCCAGAGACCCTCATATTGTGCCTATTTGATATTAATGTCAGATTCTTAGCTATGCTTTTAAAAAGACTGTAATCATCATGATCCTAGGTGCAGAGTAACACAGCTTTTTGACATACTGAGGTTAATTGAAAAAATGTTGTCATCCAAAATCAGTAGATTTTTAGGTTAGTTAACTGCAGTTTTCTAAGGAGAGCTAGACATATTTCATTCTCCTTCTAAGAGAAATTGTCTGTTAGAATGGTGCCCAGCAGCCTTCTTTGGGAACAAAGGTCTTATAACACTAAATACTCTGCATGTCTAGGAGGAGTTAATTCCTCTTTCACAGGAGGCTGAATGGCTGGTTACCATTGGAAATTTCCTATTGCTTCACTTGGTTTATAGAACAATCAAAGTTATTTTGGCAGATACTAAAGACAAATTCAGTTCTGCTGAGACATCATTGTTCAATGGCACTTACATAATGATCTGACTAATAAACAACCTAAATGATTTTTGTTCTTGTCCCTTTAATTTAGAACATTTAGGCATTAGAGTAACTTCTTTCTCCTTGCCTAAAACCATTGTTTAAGAAGCAGCAGAGGCAAACTGCAACAACCACATGCAGCTCCGTCTGGGTAGCTATCGTGCACTTGCATTCCTTTCAATGACTTCTGCCGTCTTGCCGAAACCAAGTGATCAGATGAACTTCTAAACAAATAACTGCTTGTTCAAATTGCAAATGATAATGAGTTATAATTAATAGTATAAAACCATGCCCAATTTATAAAATAACAGTTGTCTAGTTAATATAGCGGAAGACTGAGCGTTGAGTCTCTTTGCTTCTATATACAGCTTACTTGGCCAAGACTTTGTTTTGACATGACTGGTTAATATGTGTCCATTTCACTGGGACGTTGAAAGTTAATGCTTAGAAGTAGTTTTGATCAAAGGCAGTGCTAATGGGTACCCCTAAATATTTTTTCAGTGTGAAAATAAAGCAACACTTAATTGAACTAAATAAGCACACCACATCAAGTTGGCATATACATTTTGCTTTCAAACCAAAGTCTTATTCTGTTTTTGAAAGAATAGTTTTCTTAAATAGCCTTAATGGTGGCTTTATATGATTTTTTTCAGTATTTTTGTCTATTAGTTTTAGTTGTTAGCCATTGCTCATTTTATCAGGAAACTGTAGAAAAAACAGCTGACAGAAATAGGGATTTAAATATCTCAAATACTGGCAAAGACTATTGTTCCTTTATCTTTGTATAAAATATATCCTCTACGCTTTACCTTCCCTAATTTGGAAGGAATGCATTTAATGCTTTTTACTTGCAGAGTTGTACTGGGTATTTTTAAAATGTCAGAGTCAGCAGTTTGAAATATCTTGAAATTACTTCCCCCGGCTCCAAACATACATGTAGAAATGTAGACTGTGTATAGTCTGCAGGGTTTTATTTCTGATGCTTTGCTTTGGATACTGTGTCTTATATCAGAGGTATATTAATGTCCAAATGTGTGTTGTTTGTTTGTTTTTTAATAAGGAAGCTTCATCTATGTGCCTTTATCAAGTTGTGTGTGTTTGTTTTTAGGATAAAAAGCTGCCATATCATCTCAGGGAAACCGTAACCTGTGGCTAGTTTCGTGGAGCAACAACTCAAACCAATAATGGACAGCTGATACCTGTTAAACTGTGCCTGGCAGACAGCTTAATCAGAAGCAGCATCAAAGAGCAGGGGACTTCTGTGTTCCCAAGTCATTGGGAATATGCCCAGTATCTCAGCTGCCGAAGTGGCTGCAGTTTCTACCTAGATCTCGATAGGTCTTGTAATCATGTCTGTTAGCGCAACAGAGAGCGATCCTCCTAGATTCTTCGTGGGTGGAGAAGATGGAGAGGAATTGCTGGACTCAGCCAGGTCTACAGATTACGATCGCTTCTATGGCCATGCAGAAGAGGAGGAGGAGGAATATGACTCTGTATGTGCTTTAGGGGCATGTATGCACTGTATGTTTTCTAGTGTGATTTTACCTTTGAAATGATATTAGCTCACATAGATCACCATTTCAGTATTAGATTTAAATTGGGAAATGTCTAATCATATTAAGATAGCAACCTGTCAGTTACATTTGGAAATGCAGCACACTTGAAAAATAAGTTGCAATATGTATACCTTGAACTCGGAAGTAGATGTGCTTGACCTTAATACTGAGTTTGAGGGCAGTTCAGGCGGTTGTGCCAGCTTTGCAGACTTGATTTGGATTCTGGGATTGAATTTCACGGCATAAGCCTTATTTGGATAATTAGTAGCAAAAAATGATGGATAGTTTATCTTCGGTATATATTGTCAACTGCTGTGGAACTACCTTTGATTTTCAGTTTGAACAGACTCTTAAGATTTCTATTTTCATCTTACAATCATTTTACTGTTATTTTCATGAGGATATGACATGTTTTTATTCTTTCCTTCTTTCTTATCTTGGTCTATAGAAAGTGCATGTGAAATTAATCTTAAGTTATACCCTAGTTTAATATACTTGCAGAATGTTGTGAATTGTATTTTAACACTGTACTTACCACTTTCTAGCTTAAGACTGAAACTCTTCATTTTATTCTGCATGAGTCAGGTTATGTCTCTGTTAAATTGTATTTTTCCTTCATCTTTTAGTCTGTAACTTTTCACTTTAGGGAATTGTTAGATTAAATTTTCATCGATTGCAAACATGTCTAAAATTTAACTGAAAAGAAATGTTAATCAAATACTTGACCGTGATTAATGGGAATGCAAACACCTACTGCAAAATTAGCAGCTCAGACTGTTTAATGCAATCAGTGTATTTTAACAAGAAAAAGTAACTGGCTATGTTTAAAAAAAATAATAACTTAAAATAAAGGATTTTTGTGGGGTTCTTGTTTCTTTTTAAACAGATGAGCAGGTTAGTTGTCGCACTTAATACCACTGGGGAAAGTAACATTTTTAAAGGCTTATAAAGTGAAAGAGAATATCGACTATACAGAAGAAGAGTGAAACTAGCTATACACAGAATAACTCTGAGAAGTCTAGAGTAATATTTTCCATTTGATTAGCTTTCATTATCATAATTCACTTGTTAACAATAGGTAATAAACTGAGAAGCCTGTGGCTAATTGGTTTAGAAAAAGTAAATTGTTTAAAAATGAATTGCTAGTTAATTCCACAGTAAGCCACAAGTGTGATCTCACTCTGGTGTGGCATTTCTGACTCAATTTTTGATCCTGCACATTTGTTCCTGGTAAGATGCTCGCAAAAATATTTTAATGTAGTAAGTGCTGTTGAAAAATTTAGTTTCTTGAAGCATGTTTCATTAGGACACAGGGCAAAATGCTATCATACCACATTGTATTACTTGCTAGCAATTTACTACCTCTAATTTAGCTTTTAATCATGTATGTGAATTTTAACAGAATATATCTGCCCTAGTATTATGCTGCTAAAACACTGTTGCATTCTGAGAAGACTTAATAATTATAATAATTGCTTTTTTTCCCCCCCTCTTCAGCCACCAGAAAGACAAATTTTAGTTGGGATTTGTTCAATGGCTAAGAAATCTAAGTCCAAACCAATGAAAGAAATTCTTGAACGCCTCTCCATGTTTAAGTACATAACTGTCGTAATATTTGAAGAGGATGTTATTTTGAATGAGCCAGTAGAAAACTGGCCTTCATGTGACTGTCTCATTTCCTTTCATTCTAAAGGTAAATCTCTTACTAATTTCAATTTTACTAATACTAAACTCAACAACTAAATATTTCTTTCAGTCTGGGGATTTTTCTAAATTGTTTTTGCCTTGTAGTTCTCTTGGATTTTCCTAGGAAGCAGTGCCTTTTTCTTGTTTAATGTAATGCAACTGACTTTTAAAATGCAAGCTCTTAAAATGATGCTTTTTTTATTGTGTGAGAAAGTCCTGTTCTGACATGACATTTAAGATAGCTGTTCCATTAGTAAATATTTGGGGTGCCAGTGGAATGGTAAGCACTGTTGATCTAATACTAACTTGGACCGATAACTGCGAAAGCGTGCTGCTCTCTCAGTGGGCGTGTTGGGTCTCTAGCAACATGTTCCTGCGTCTCTGCTAATCTCTAAGTTTTTTGTGGGACTATGCAGTGAACCAAAGGTGAGCGGGCTGAGGTTAAAAATCATGTTTTCGGGCAAAGGCAACACAAACCCTAGTTCTGGCACTAAAGAATGTGGAGTGAGGAGAAGGGAATGGGAGACAGGACCACTGCTTTTGCAGCGTACACTGAAATTGGCCTACGGTTTTATGATTGTCTTAAGCTCACATTATGTATGTCTGTAATTGAGGGAGGGAACATCCTCCCAAAGCCATATGTCTGATTATACTCTAAAGTTTGAAAATGAAGGTACCAGACTGTTTACTAACATTGTCTTGTGATTTTAATTTATATTCTTTAATAAACATCTTAGGTTTTCCACTGGACAAAGCAGTTGCCTATGCAAAACTCAGGAATCCATTTGTAATCAATGACTTGAATATGCAGTATCACATACAAGACAGGTAAGTGATGATAACTACCTATCAAGAACAAACTACTTTTAAGTGAGGGACTGTGAGAATCTGTTGTCTGCACAACAACAGTTTCAATGTATTGTACAGTAATTTAAATGACAATTTTATGTCTTATTAATTTATGTATAATTTTCTGTGATGTGTGTTTAGGTATGCTTTTTTTCCCTTGACTGCTTTCATATTGATGGCTCTGAAGATTTACCAAGATAGAAATTTGGTAATACATTTGTCTAATGCCTAGCAAATAAAAAAGCTTAAAGTCTGAAAATATGTATAGCATAGGTTCAGGATTGTACAATCCTCTGTTGTCAGGCACTAACATGAAGTGGCATAGCATTTAGTTATTTATCAGTATTCATTAATCTGACTTTTGATATACATTTGATCACCTCTTATTCAAGTCATTTGGGATTGTGAAACTTAAACAATGAGATCCTGATGCCAGCTATGAAAATTTAGAGGAGAGTTTCTTGATGACATTAAGTTGTCCTGAAATGTTCAATTTCTTGTAGAGTACTAATTTTACACTTTACGAGCATTGCATTTGGCAGTTGTATATATTGAAAGAGATTAGCAGCGTCAATTAAGATAGTTATGCAAGATGTTAGCTGTGAAACAGGAAAAGCTTAATTGGAAGCATATTAAACAGTTAATTGTCTCTGAGATGAGGAAATAAAAGCACATTTGACTTTGGGGCCATAACTGTTCTCTGCAACTGTAGAGCATTCCATAACTGTAGAATTCACGTGGCTTATGGAAGGCTTTTTCTGTAAAGTGAAAACTTTGGGGGGTTGTTGAATGACCACGTGATCTTTGAATACTGAAGCGAATTTTCTTTCTGGGCTGCGATCACAATTAGCAAATATTAACAAAACAATAGTAAGCAAAATAAACATCAGAGCTTTCTGAACAGTGAACAGACTTACTATTTTAGATGCCTTCGATTGCTGTACTGTATGAACTTTTTCAGCCCTTCTTGTTAATCTCTTCTACTGAGAGACTTGTTCTGTGCAAATTGCTCTTGCACTGTGAGTGTGGAGGGAAAGCACTGGCACTGCAAATGTGATTGTTTTACTGATACTGATGAGACTGCTGTGAAGGTACAGCTCTCCATCAACAACCTTTTGAAGCATCGTATACACAAACAGAGTGTTACAGTATATATGTGATCTTAAGTGGTGTGTTTATATAGTTTTCTCTTTCCTTCCACACGCTCATGGACTGGAAAATACAAATACTGTCAGGACCTGCAGTCTTACTGTGCAACTTCTGTTCTGTTCTTCTAGGAGAGAAGTATACAGTATTCTTAAAGCTGAAGGCATCTTACTTCCTCGTTATGCAGTTCTAAACCGTGATCCAAACAATCCCCAAGGTAAAAAGCTGATGACAAAAATATCGACCATGGGCATCTTTTGATTTTCATTGGCAAACCGTAGATTCATACTGGAAAATTAAACTTTGCTTCCTAGAGAATTAGTTCATTGTCTCAGAGATCTATTTCTTCTCCAGTATTTAATTAAAGTATGCGTTTGAAAAGAGTGATTTTTGAAGTCTGGTGTCAGAATTCTCTTATAGCCGTCATAAGCCAGCTAGAATGAGGCCCTCCAAACTCAAACTGATGTAGAAATATGCTACCAACCAAGGAGAGCAGCATTTGTGGTTTGTCTTACATTACCCATGGTAATTAGTAATCCTGCTTAGGACTGGCAAAAACAGCTCAGACTATTGAATCCTTTCCCTTTCAAATACAAGGAACTACGTAAAGGAAATCTAGTCCAGAGAGATTCTGCAGTTGATCTCCTCTGAATATCACTTGCAATGAATGTTTTCTCTACCTTAAAACAAACATAAGAGCTTTTTCTACTAAAAATCAAACCTTATACAACTATAGGAGATTGCAATGACTGGTCAAGACATAAGAGTAAGAGATAAGAAACAATAAGGAAAATTGAAGCATTACCATGTTGTAGCTTTCAGGAGAGGTAGAGAATTTTAGGTGAAAAAGTCTGTATAACCTTGGGAAAAAGAGACTCATTTTATGCTACTGAAGCCAAATGAAAGCTGCTGCACCCAGCCAACCTGCAGTGAAGCGACTTCTGATCCTGTATGCAGTGGAGTTACCTAATCCAATCACACATTGTGAGAGAGTTCTCAGCATGTTAAAAGTACTATTGCATCTGGCCCCATATTCACTGTCTAACTGTGATCACTCTGGTATTTCAGAGAAAGGCACTGAAAGAAAGAAACTAACAGCCCTACCTCCTCCCTTCGAAACATTTCAAAAAGTATATATATATGCAACCCATGCTCGTATACAAGATTATGCATCTGTAGGGGATGATTTGCTCTCCGATTCTGCAGGAATCAACAGAAATCCTGAAACATAGGATTGATGTAATACTATTTAGATGTGGTACGGCAAACATGTTCAGCACATGATGATGAAGTCTTCGTGCAGTCAAGATTCATAGTAATCTTTATTTCAACCACCAAAATCACCTTTAATCTGTAATCATTTTTTTCCATGAATATATCATTGCATCTCTGTTGTTTGCAATGTTTCTTCAGAATGCAGTTTGATTGAAGGAGAAGATCATGTGGAAGTGAATGGGGAAATTTTCCAAAAGCCTTTTGTAGAAAAGCCAGTTAGTGCTGAGGACCACAATGTTTACATTTATTATCCAACATCTGCTGGGGGTGGAAGCCAGAGGCTCTTTCGAAAGGTGAGGATAGTGTACTAAAAATGCTGAAATTCTGTCACGCTAAGTGGAAAATTGGTGAAATTAACTCTTGTAGGGTGGAATCAGTCTCCCGGTGTGAGAACACAAAAGTAGATTCTGTCAGAAAGTTACGGCCTTTATTCTCCACTCCTCCCCCCCCCCCCCTAAAAAAAAAAGTTGCAGATGCCCAGCAGAGAATTGCAGAGTAATTCTGTCCTGTCCATATGTTAGCTGAGACCTGCACCTTTGCTTTTGTCACATTCGGCCTATATAGGAGTAGTGCAGATCAGAAAAGTGAGTTTCAGGAAAACTTGTGGAATGAATTAAGACCACTGTTCCTTTTAGTAGATTGTCAGCTACTGTCTATTCTTATAGGTAACAAAAGCATATACTCTCAGTGCATGTTTAGAATATCATAAAAATCTTCTGAGAGCTATCAAAAACTATTTGCTTCACTTAGGACAAGAAATATGTTCTATCAGTACAGATATGGTATTTTAAGGAGTTTTAAAAGTCTCTCAGACAGTTGCCTATGAGTTTATTAATAGAAAAATATTTATTTCAGATTGGCAGCAGAAGCAGTGTTTATTCCCCTGAAAGCAGTGTGAGAAAAACAGGCTCCTATATTTATGAGGAATTCATGCCTACAGATGGCACTGATGTGAAGGTATGACAACTATGCATTCTGATTTATATTTAGAACAATCAAGTGCTCTAAGAGTTTGACAGTTTTAAAGATGAAAGTATATCCGTGTGTCAAGGATTAATTTTAATAAAGTTTTGGTACAGTTCATAAGTAGAGAATGTCATTCTTATTCTAGCAAAACACAGTACTTGTAATTCAGAGTATCTTTGCTTATGTCTTTGCAATCAAGTACTGGATGCTTATTACCTGATGCATTGTCTTTTTTTTTTTTTTTTTTTTCTTGTAATGTACTAGTGCCAGAACACCACATACTTTCCTATATAAACAGATGCTACCTTGATATTTCATCTGAAAGTTGAAAAGAAATCTGTACCTGAAATGTTTTTTTACCAAATATTTTAATCTTATCATTAATAAACACTAGTTACTTCCTAAAATTATATGAAGTTGGAAAAGGTAATGCATTAAACGTACCTGTATATTATTTTCAATCTTTTCTTCGTTTACTTGAACAGATATAAAGATTAGGCATCATAACAGAGTAATAAAATACAGTAATAATAGAATGAGAACTCAGCCAGTCATCTATGGAAACTGCTTTCCTTCCCTTTGACTCAGAAGTCAATTCTAAGCCCATCACAAAACATGTCAAACAATTGTTTTACCATATGTGTGGGAGATCACCATATTTAGGCCAAGAGTGGAAGTCAGAGTCTGACATTTAGCAGTCAGCTTCTTCCACTTGGAGATGCATGAGGGGAATGCTGTTTTTATGTTTTCAGACAAATTCCCTATTCTTTAAGTTGCTGTGCTTTTATGAGCCATACTCTTTGGATGGTTTTGGTGTGCAACACCATGCAGAGCACTCTTCAGTAGGTTAACCTGAGGTTACAGAAGCCTGTGTAAAAGCTTTACAATCTACTTCCAAAAATAAAAGTTTCTAGTGATCTGAAGAAATGCAAATGACTTGGGTGGGTGGGGACTGCTTTGACTACTGTGGTAGTGTAGTTACTGAACAGCAACTGTGGACTTAAGCATCCTGAGTAAATAGTAGATTTTCTTCAAGTAAAAAGACTGATGTCATCTTTGTATCAGGCAACTTCACCCAACTTGCCCTCTTACCTGAGCTGACCTGCTTTCAGGTGTTTCTGTCATCCGTGTTCTAGTCTCAGCTTGCCAATGGCTGAGATGATACATTCATCAGTCAAGCAGGAAATACGCAGTCAGGTCTTGCAGGAGGCTGATAATACTGCATGCCATGCCTTACAATAGCAGTATAAGACACACTTGTCACCCCATCTCTTCCACATGATGTCCTGTAGGACTTTGCGTCTGAGAACTGTTTGAAGAAGTGCAGCTGCCTACAATTGCTCCCTTAAATCTACTGGCAAAGATAAAACCACTAGAGAGAAGCCATGTCTAGTTTCATTAGACTTTCAAGTGAGTCAGTATCGCCTTATAGTCAACCACATGTTGTTAAATGCAGCATATGGAAGGGGTAGTGTGAGCTTAGATTTTTAGCCTTGGAGAGGTTTCTGTGACTTAAGCCAGGCCCTTACTCCATCTGATAAGAACCAAGAAGGTTTTGAGATAGTGTGAGAGCTTTTACCACAGCTTTCTTCAGTCCTGTTTGCGAATAGATGGGATATTTGACAGTATTTACAATCGCCTGTTTAGTTGAAGACTTTCTTATCAAAACTTAGATTTGTTTTTAAGGAAGGGAGCAGTATCCCATTTCTTGAGAGCTTTTGACAGATCTTTTCTATTAAAGGCTCCAATACTTTCCTCTTTCAGTGAGTATTGCCAGTTGAAATTCTAGCAGAGGAGATAGCGCTGCTCTTCTCTAAATCCCTTGGCTTGTCACAATAAAACTGAGCAGATCATCTTTGTTCAGTCTTGCCTAAAATATGAAAATATCTTTTAATAACGGGAATTACTTAGTCCTACAGACAAATTTCAATAATCAAGTAAGCTCAAGTCATTTTTTTGTATTAATCTATCCAGATTTTGCAGATGATTTGGTTTAAAAATAAGAAATTAATCTTCATTCAGCAACTTCTGTCTTTTCCTGTTCACTTGGGCTCTGGCTGTTTTCCCCTCCTGTTTCATCCTAGGTTGTCAGTAAATGATTGGTGTCCTCTGAACACAGTGCTATTGAGGAAGTTACTTTAGAGCCATCTCATCAGTGATGAAAACTTGCTGGCATCTTTTGCATGGACTATCACAGTTGAGATAAATTTAGTAAGGTGCTTGCATACATTTAATGTAACTTAATTACACTGAATCAAGAGTTCCTATTTTTTAATAAAGGTGTACACAGTAGGTCCAGACTATGCTCATGCTGAAGCCCGGAAGTCTCCAGCTCTGGATGGCAAGGTAGAACGAGATAGTGAAGGAAAAGAAGTGAGGTATCCAGTCATCCTGAATGCAAGAGAGAAGTTAATTGCTTGGAAAGTATGCCTTGCCTTCAAGGTAAGCTGATTACTTTGCTATCTGATCAAACATTTAGTGCTAATTAATTGTTTACCACGTGGAACTTCCTTAGCGTTTAAGTGTACAGAGCCAGTAGTTATACTGCTGCAGAACTCCCAAGAGGGAAAAGAGTTAAACTTCTACATCCACATTTTGTTTAATCAGGAAGAATTCTTCCTTTGCATTAAAGTTCTGGATGGGACGCTTTTATGGTGTGAGTTTCCTGTCACTGCTGTGCTTTGCCAGTCCACAGTGTGTGTTTTATGCATCATACATTCACACACTTTGTTAATGGTTTCTAAGTTACGGAAATGCAACTGCAGTAGTCAAGTTTATGTAACTCTTGTTAACTAGTGTTTACACTGGGTCCAATTTAATTTAATTTGGTATTGACACAATTAGTTTTTCTTGATTTTAAATCTTTGATTTCCATTTCTGTATAGTTTAAGGTACTTTAATTAAAATTAAGCTTCACTCAATTTCTTAGCCTCTCTTCAACCTTCTTATTAAAAGGTTGCCTTTCAGTCTGTTGTGTGTTACCTGCATGTAACTATGATGGTATTCGGGAGCCTATAGGGTATGGACCATTATCACCAAGCAAAGTGGGCTTTGAGCTCTAAAAAGTAATCTGTTAAAATAGCGTTTTATCCTAAATTGACAATATTAATACCATGTCGATGTCAAAAAATATCCTATCAAATTAAAATTTGGACAAAAAAATTTTTATTGGTGCTTTGTCTCTTCTTGCCTGCCACCCTCAAAAAGCAGTGTCTAGAGAAAAATCTCTGTAAGAATGGGGAATTTGTAAGCCAGTCATTGCCTACACTGAGGGTCTTGAGGGTTAGATTTGTGAACAAGTGAACTTGACCTGCAATATTGATATTGCTACAGATATGTAGGAAGTTTAGAGCAAAGTTGGGGGTGTAAAGCTAATAGAAAAATGGTTGCATAAGGTGAGCAAACCTTATGTGGAACTGGCAAAAGGCATTAAGTCTGTTATATTTTTGTCATGTTTTTGGATAATTACCATATTAAAATATAATGAATATTTCTCATAAGCAAACCTAAGGAAGGTGATCTCTGCCAGAAATGACTTGAACTTTTATTCTGAAACAGCAAACAGTTTGTGGCTTTGATTTATTGCGTGCCAATGGACAATCCTATGTCTGTGACGTGAATGGCTTCAGTTTTGTGAAGAACTCCATGAAATACTATGATGATTGTGCTAAGATACTTGGGTAAGAGTTTATTGACTTACTTCAGGCATTTTGCCTATTCGCTGTATTGTGTGTAACTACAGTTTATGTACTACTTTCCCATTATTCCTAAATTTTCTGAAACATCTGAGTCGAGTGCTTTGTGAACACTTAAAGGTAATTGAAAAAATATTTTGAAAGCAGGACTGAGTTCCTATAGGTAGCTGAGTTTGGGTTTGGGGCTTTTTTTTGTTTGTTAATTTGTTTTTTCCTCCAAGTGGGCAAGCACCATGGAGTGATTATGTTTCCTGCTGTTTAATATGTGCTCAAATTAATGAACATTGTCCTTGATCTGATGCCGGTATATATTTTTATACTTGTGTATTTCCTGATGGTATATACAAGCTGAGGTAGCATCAGGATACCCTGTCATGCCGCCTTCTGTCTTACACTGGGAGCAAAAAAGGGATAATAAAGGATTATACGAAATTGGGTACTGAACAGTATGCCAGTGAAATGGTGCCCTCAAACTCTATTGATCCCATTTTGGCCAGTTAAACTGGCTTTACAGTAAGATCGTGGTAATGAGATACAGCACGACCTTGCTGCATTATCAAATGATCTAGCATCTTATCTAAATGCTGAAAAAGGATTTATAGCTAGATTGAAATTCTAGATGATAGCAACTTTAGGCCTGTTGTTTCAGGTCACTTTTTGAGTTAAAGTCAGAACTCTCAGACCCATTTTGATTTCTCTTTATTCAAGTTGCTGTAGATGCAATTTCTGCAAAAAGTGATCAATTTATTTCTTATGCTAAAAGGTAATACATTATAGTGTTAAGTCAACCGTAGTTAAGTCAACTTTTTTCCTGTCTTTTTAGAAATTAATATTTGGGGTTGAGCTAATTTAAAATGCAGAATTTTAAGTACTCAGTATAATTACTTAGGTAAATTTTAATCTCAAGTTCGATGTATTTGATGAAATACTTAGGCAGTAGGACATTAACAAGGTTTTAAAATCTTCTGTATGTGGATGTAATGTAATCATTTTGTAGTTATGACCAGAGACTTTACATGTTATTCCAGTTTTTAGTATATAAACTTCTGAGAAATAAAATTACTGCTAAAAGTACCAGTTGGTCTTTGATTAGAATGGCTTGCTGATTTTGAGGGACTTTCAGTTAGATAATGGAGTCGGGTATCTGAATATTTAAGTTAATCAAACCAAATCATGTCCTAGGAATTTTTCTAGGAATTGGAGCATGTAAACTGAGGTTTTTTGCAAATCCTGAGCACGTTAGGGTTCTGTTGTTTCTATAGCAAATGTAATTAAGGATTATAGCAGCTTTAAATTTGTTGTTTTAATAGTGTATTGTATACAATTAAGAGAAAAATACATGTCTAGAGATTTAATGCCACTAGTATTCTAAAACCAAGTTGTTAAAAAGTATATGCATATATCTGTTTGGTCTGGAGTTTGTATATGTTGTATAAGCCATGCTTTAAACAGTCCTTTTTCTTTTCTTTTTTTTTTCCTTCCCCACCCCACTCCTCTTTTAGAAATATCATAATGAGAGAACTTGCTCCCCAGTTTCAAATTCCATGGTCGATTCCTCTGGAAGCTGAAGACATCCCTATTGTGCCAACCACCTCTGGAACAATGTAAGAGAATAGTAGCTCTACCTGAATTGTGTCAAGTCCTAATATAACTTTTGTGTGAATTTTTTTTTCTCTTCAAAAGGTGTGCCCACTTTCGCCTATGAACACTTGTTTTGTGTGATGAAAACAAGGAAGGAATCACAATTGCTATGCCAGCAATCAGAGTTTCTGACCCTTAGTCAAGCTGAGTATAGAACAGCAGATTTTCAAGTGTGGCATCTTCTGCGCATAGCTTCCTTCACTGCTAATCATTGTTCAGCACCAACTTAATATGCGCTTCTAATAAACATGCTCTTTCATTAAATAAACCTCAAAATTGTTGTTTTAAAAACTACTTAAAATAGATATTCTTTAGTTACCCAAGTCTTAAAATCAGTATTTTTTATACCTTCCATCATTTTCAGTTAACCTTATATTCTTGCATATCCTTCTGTCACTTCTGTAGTTATGTCAAATATAATTGTGTCAACTGTCTTGATTCACGGTGTTTTTGATAATAAGAAAAAATCCTCATACATTGAACTGAAGAAAAACTCTTAAAATTTCAGGATGGAGCTTAGATGTGTTATAGCTGTAATACGTCATGGGGACCGAACACCAAAACAAAAAATGAAAATGGAAGTAAAACATCAGAAGTAAGTTGAATTTTGATAAAAATTAGTTTCATAACTTTAGAACCAAGCTCATTTCATGGCCATGTGGAAGTAATGCAATGAATTGAGCAGAAGTTGCATGCATACAAGTTTGTATTTGTTTTTCTTCTTTTAAATCTAATCAGTGCTATTCTAGGTAAATAACAAGCATGCACCTCTCTTTCTAACAAGACAATCAAATTAATTGTGCAGACTTCCTTCATCCCATGTTGTGACTTGTAAATGCTCCTGTTTAAATTTGGTGAAAATGCCTTTGTTTCTATAAGGGTCCTCACTCAAAATACTATAGCAGAGAATATTTCTGGTTCACCATTTGACCGTGATGCTATGTCTTCTCTGCAAAACTGTCATTCTTGCATGAATTGTCATCTTACTGCACCACCTTTTTGTCTTCTGCCGTATGTTTATATGGTATTTTTGGTAGATACCATCTTCAGGTTAGAGATTATAAAGTGCCTTACCTAGCGGTCCTGGAGTTATGTGCAATTTCAGTAAAACATAATTATTCTTTATACTGGGACTAGATTCTTGCATTCAGCAATGTATGTTGTAAATGTGTAGAACTGTATATTTGGTATTTATAATCTCCATTTCTGTCAAGGATGGTTCTTGAAGATTAAGACTAGACCTAGCTGTATACTCAAAAATATTGTGTCATTTGATGTGTAGGGTGTTTTGTGGAGAGTGCAGTTGTTTTTTTTGTTTGTTTTTGTTTTTGTTTTGTTTGTTTGTTTTTTCCCTAACATTTGGCAAGTCAGAATTTCTCTGACTTTTCTAATGTGTTGAAGATGTTCTTGGGAGATAAAGTCTGAATGAATAAAGGTTGGCTTGAGCTCTGAAGTTCAGATTTTAACATGGTTTTCTTACAATGTAAGGATCCTAATTTCAGGCTGCTTTAATTTTAAAAGCCACTTCTTTAATAATCTAACATTCTTACTAAATATGGTTTATTGGGTTTTTTTGTTTGTTTTAATCAATATGCTTTCTCCAAAGATTTTTTGATCTCTTTGAAAAATGTGATGGATATAAATCTGGAAAACTAAAACTGAAAAAACCAAAACAGTTGCAGGCAAGTTTGTCTTTATTTTTTTTTCCCCTGGTATTTTATAACTAGAAAATAATTTATTTGTTTTAAGGAATTCCTATGTTTCCTTTCTTTAGGAAGTGCTTGATATAGCAAGGCAACTTCTTGTAGAACTTGGGCAAAACAATGATTCTGAAATTGAAGAAAGTAAAGCAAAACTTGAGCAGTTAAAGACTGTGTTAGAAATGTAAGTATCTAATTTTCTCTAATGCTTCATAGCAGTATGGATGTCTGTTATTTTGACTTCTTTTACTATTACAGTTACTGCTTAGATTTGCAATGATTAGCAAATAATATGCAATGATATAGTAATTCAAGCATAAGTGTTAGTAAGCAAAAGGATGGCTTCATGTTTGATGTTAAGGAGGGATCAAGGAGACCCGGCCTCTTTCCATGTTTTCTCCTTATCTATTTTTATTGAACTTAATGCTTAATTTAGCATGCGTCTCAGTACACTTTTTATGAAAGGACTACTTTCTTTTATCTCAAGTTTTATTTTCTTGTATGTTTTTAAACCTAAAGTACTTGAATGTGTAGGGTCTGTCTCTTGCAGCGTGTGGCCTAATGAAGTCTGCTGGAGCCTGTAGGCACTTACACTGCGTGTATACTGTCCACCTTTTAGCAAACTTGGCAGGTTCCAAATAGATAAAGCTTTGTATATAAAGCATGAAATATTTTTAAATGAAACTAAGGTTTCAAGGTTTGTTAAAGGCCTAAGGTCTTAAAATTCTAAATGGTAACAGATAAATTTATTTTTAAAAAATCAGGGCAAAACCAATAATTTTTGAGATATATGCAGCAGATCTCTACTCTTCAAATCTCTCAAGTCCTGCTTCAAAACTTCATTGGCCAACAAATAGTGGCCATCTACACTGCCAGATCAGATTCTAGATACTGATGGTTGTAGATCTGAATAAATTACTCATGCAGTCTGAAAATGTAGATTGCTTTTGGCAGCTATGCATATGCAGTTTTTCGGTTTTGTGTTCAGTGCAGTGAAGAGCAATAGTGGGTAATATTTTGAAATGTTTCATCGTAGGATGATTGCTATTTTTGTAGTCATTCTGTGCTTGTTGAATAAGGTTTGTTGCAAGCACTGCTTCAGTATATGGGCAGCCATATGCATGAATCAATGGGCAGCATAGTTTTTTTATATCCTGACTGTTAAAAGAGCACAGTATGTTTGAATATGTATTGGAAAAATATATATTCTTATCTGAAATATTATTTCTCTCTTCCCCCCCTTCCTCCACCAATTCCTACTTCAGGTATGGACATTTTTCAGGGATAAATCGCAAAGTTCAGTTAACGTATCTTCCTCATGGTTGCCCAAAAACTTCCAGTGAAGAGGAAGGTATAGTATTACTTTAGCATGTACTCTGTCTTAATAGGATGTCCGTTTACATAATGAAGGGATTAATGGTATAACATTCTTGATGTTAAGAAGAGGAATTAATTGTTTTGAATGTTTGTTTGTATTGATGGCAGATATTCAGCAGTCTCTTAATCTGCTGAGTTGTACACCTAAAACTAGGTAGTAAATTTGTATTTTAACTTTGCTTTTTTTGTAGCAGAAAAGTAGGGGGAAGGAAGCGTCAGTGATTCACCAGAAATAGCGTCCTGGGGCAGATCTGGGGAAAATCCCACACACTGTTTACTACTATCTTTAAAGAATTTTTAAGCTTTTCTGGATATTGACTGAAATAACTCTAGGTATTTAGCATCCCATTTGTTTTAACTTTCTGGCTTTTGATTTTATTTTTTTTTCCTCAGATTTCTTGCCAAATATTTTTCACTTGCATTTTCTCTGTAACTGAACTACTGCAGGTTTCTCTGTTTAAGTGCCCATTTTGTCCTCTAGTTCAGTGTTTTCTTAATGCTAGAATGCTATTAAAAATTTATAATGTTGAAGAGATCCTTTACTGAAGCCCTGCATAGTTCCAGTATTTTTACCTTTAAACAAAAAAGATCTGTAATATAATTCACTACTGAACTCCTCTCTCTATGCACAATTAGATAATAGAAGAAATGAGCCATCCCTGCTTCTGGTTCTAAAATGGGGAGGAGAACTGACCCCTGCAGGCAGGGTTCAAGCAGAGGAGCTTGGAAGGGCTTTCAGGTGCATGTATCCAGGTGGACAAGGTAAAAATAAAAAGTTGTGTTGAATGGCATAAACTAATCGCTTCTGAAGTTGATCAAGTGCAAAATGAGAGTTTGAGCAGAATGTTTGTTTGATAGGAGATTATGCTGGATTTCCTGGATGTGGTTTACTTAGATTACATAGCACTTATCGACATGATCTCAAAATCTATGCTTCTGATGAGGGACGAGTTCAGATGACTGCAGCAGCTTTTGCAAAGGTACAGTGTGAAACTGCAATTTCAATTTAGAATCCTGATGTTCTCGGGATTGTTTGTTCTGCTGAAGTTGGGGGAGTTATATGGTTTCTTACAGTCCACAGAGTAACAAGGCTGCATTTCAAAAGAAATATATTTTCAAAAATTATTTAGGGCAAAGTGATAAGTTTCCAGTTAATGTGCCTGGCATGTGAAGCTCTGAGAGAGCAGCTCTCTACAGACAGGTTTAACTTATGCAGCCATAGTAATACACCTTAGTCTTTTCCAGTAACCACTTCCAAAAGAGAGAAACATTTATAGTTTCTACCTTGCCTATTTGTTTGGGATTTATTTTCCTCAAATTTTGACAGATTTCTTTGACAAATTGTGTATGTGTGTGATGCATAAAGCACAGATACTAGAACTGGTTTAATTGTGCATTCATTTTGCATGAGCAAAAAATCAATTTGCAGTCACTTCACTTGGACCAAAGGGTCTGGAGTTCAGGAGGCAACACTTTCATTGAAACCATCTTTTGCATATTGCTTTGTAATCGTATACAGAAAACTAGAGGGTTTGAAACTATAACAAATGTGGAATTAATAAACTACTTTAAATTGCAATACAGATTATATGTTCATGGCTTTTTGGAATTAATAGAGAAAGTTTCTTAGAATAAAAGGTTGTTACAGGATGCTTTTATATTTGGCCTTTCAGAACAACCGCCTAATAGGTAAGACATGCTGACAATACTGCGTGTGCACATCTTACTATTTTATAGCAATTTATTGGAGCTAAGACATGGTTTGGGCTCACCCAACACCAATGTCTCTTCCAACAGAGCTGGACCTTCCACACCTGCTGCCAGCGTGCCGTCCTTAATCTGTAAATGGACATCTGCAGGCAGAGAAAGAGCTTTCATTCTGTTGCCAGAAATGTCTCTAGTTTCTGTCCATTTACATTTTGGAAGTCTTCAGCCACCTCTTGTTCAAGCATAGCCTTTGGTTGTCTCTCCTTTTATACCACAGTGGGTTTTGGCTTTTACCTCTTTAGGATCTCTGCAAAGACCCTATCTATCTCCTGTGTGTCCTCCCTGACGCTGTTCAGCCTGTGAACTCTTCCCATAGCTCTTCACCTGGTGGCTCAGGACTTTGACCAGAGCATGTTCCCCATAGATCAGGCTGCTGTTACTCCCAGCCTTGGGGAGAGGCGCCAGGCACCCCTGCAGCCCGAGAGCCAGACAGCCAGGGTTCCCGGGAACACCTCTGTCATGCCAGGGTCAGCTGGTGGTGGGGAGCATGCTCAGGGCCCGTCACCACCGCTGTTGCACCAACTCTAGCTATCCTACACACTCAAGCAGCGTTTTGGGGGCCACTTCCTTGCAAACTGCAAAAATTTTCTGCCAAGTCCCTGTATATCTAACATGTAGGCAAGTGATATAACCTTGATTTGAATTGTTGGTGTTTTGTTTTTTTAAAGATGAAAATGTAAGAGTACCTTAATCTGTTTAGCTAATTATATGATTTGCTTCAGGGACTACTGGCCCTGGAGGGTGAACTGACTCCCATTCTTGTCCAGATGGTAAAAAGTGCTAATATGAATGGTCTGTTGGACAGTGACAGTGATTCTTTAAGCAGCTGTCAGCATCGTGTTAAAGCAAGACTCCATGAAATTCTCCAGAGAGACAGAGAATTTACTGCTGACGATTATGATAAGGTTAGAATATGTTTACTTCTTCTGTGAAGTGAAATAGTCAAGCGAATATTTGTATTGAAGTAATAAGCAGGGATTTCATTTACCTATTTTGAAAAATTATGTGCTTGCAAATAATTTGAACTAAGCAGGAATCTGCAGGAATTTTGTTTCGGATATTTTGTCCCTTTATGCAATTTGAGTTATCGGAATAATTGAAAACTTTGAAATAGGATTGTAATTGTTGATAGGGACCACATTAGTAAATTTTTTTCACTGTTCCAATAAAATTTTTTAAATTGTTCAAGAGATTTAAGTATGTTTATATTTTTTTGGTAATAGTTACTTTGATGGTATGTGGTATTGCAAAATGTATTGCCTGCTTATTAAAGTTTGTACCAATATTTAACTTGCTGCAAGGCCTTTTTCTGGTTCTAAAAATATTAAGATGCTGAAAACCAATGGAATACTTTCTAAAACAGTGAAAGGAAATGTCTCATTAACATGCTAAATTAGTGCATCTTATTAAAGTTTATGCTGACTTAGTACAAAATACAGATAATTATTTCTGGTTTTAAATGCAAGTAATATTTGTTAGGAACAGTTAGAAAATAGGAAGCTTTTTTTTTTTTTTTTTAATCCTTTCAAATACCCTTACTCTGCCTGGTATAACAACTAAAAACAAATCCTAAAAATGATATTTAAGTTTAATCAGCTATAGTCTAAAAGATATTGACAGCGAATTGTTGAAAAATTAATTTTATTAATTTGCATGTATATTCTATGTGAACTCATCTAAATGTATAGATTGAAAGTATCATCCAAATCACTGTTAGTAGTGGATTTAGCAGGAGCTGGAGAAAGTAATAGATGGTACTGGGATTTTTTTAAATTTCTGTTTATTTATTTATTTATTTTCTGTTTAAATGGTATGGGGTTTGAAAGGCACCTGAAACTATTGAGCATGCTTTTCTAAAAGAAAGTCGCTGAAAGGTACTAACGTTAGAGTTTTTAAAGTGATAATACCCTTTTTTGTTGTGGTTTGTTCTTTTTACTTGCCTGTAATTTGGGGGAAACAATGTGGTATTTTTTTTCCTGTATCAGAGCACCAATCATTTTGAATTACTTTTGAATTACACAGGGCTTCCTGTGACATTTCTTATAAAATTTTTAGTGAGCTTTTAAATACAAGAGTTACTGAACGGAAATTTTGGAAAATTACTAAATGCATATGAAGTCTTAAACATCCTCAGTATTTTCACTTCTTGGAATAAAAAAGAATTAAATCAACTCCAGAAATTTGCTTAAGTCTACTGTATAGAACTACTTATCCTCTGAATTTCTTCTAAGCTTTTGAATCTCTAGTAACTAATCTTACCACCTTTCAATTTATCTCATTGTTAATTCCTCTAAAGGGAGTAGATAATTGAGAAATGCTTTCAAAAATAACAATGTGCTTGAATGCCTTTCCTGTAATACTTGGAATCATTAGTACATTATATCTTGATTCTTCAGTTCTTTCAGAATTAACCAGTTTGTTTAGACAATTTTGTGTTTATCTGAAATTGCAGCTTACTCCATCTGGAAGCATCTCTTTGATAAAATCAATGCAGGTTATCAAAAATCCTGTGAAGACATGTGACAAGGTCTATTCTTTAATCCAGAGCTTGACTTCTCAGATCAGGCAAAGAATGGAAGATCCAAAGTCTGCAGGTACTTAAATATTTTGTAGCTATATTTAGTTTCTCTCATTTACATTTGAGAGAGAATTGTAATATAACCTTTCTTCATTAAACTGGCTTTTAGCAGAACTTTGATCAACAATGCCTTAGGGATTTTCACACTCTGATCTTGTATGTGTGATTTTAGAATAAAAGTTTTCTGCTTTCAAAATTATATGAGAGCAGCAGGAAGAACCCATGGTCTCATTGGAGGTAAGGGCTCTTGTGGTGTCTAGAAACTCAGGATAGCTTTCAAGTAGCTGCAGAAATTCTTGTCATAATTCTTCGGGACTCACCAGTTTGCAAAAGGAATAAGAAAAGCAAATGGTAATAAATCTAAGGTGGATACAAACACTTTTTTTATTTAAGTATCTTTGATGAAGATCTGTTGCTTACTGTATGTGATACATAGTAATATTGCATATAATGATGCTCTGGATTAATGGTGGTGAACAACTACCACAGTAAAACTAGTGCTTGGTTTGACCACAAGTTTTTTTTGTTTGTTTGGGGGATTTTTTTGGTACTAGCTAAGTACTAGAACATTTTGAATCACTGTTCTCCACAGGGTGTAGTACGCAAACAGCTTCTGCTTGGAAGCTGAGCACTAAAAGTGTCACCCACGGGTAGTGTTGGTGTTCTGTTCGTTTGGTCCAATCCCCTATCCTGTGAATGGGACTTGGCCATCCTTTCTTACTAGTCTCTTGGCTTCTGCTGTTGACACATGCAAGAAAGAGAGAAATGGGATATGCACTCTGTTCTAAAGCGTTCTTGTTTGGTTGTTTTTTTATATGATTTGCGCTTTAGGACACTTTATTCTTGGTGCTGTAGTTTTGCTTACAAGGCCAGCGGTGTATTTCTCCTAAACTAAATTTCTATTAATTTCTGTTAAAATTGTTTTAAAGTGTTAATCATATAATTAAAATTGTGCTTTTGTTATCTGGATGATCCTGAGTACTTACATGAGGTATCTGTCTGTCCAGATATTCAGCTCTACCATAGTGAAACACTAGAATTAATGCTGCGCAGGTGGGCCAAGCTGGAAAAAGACTTTAAGACAAAGAACGGAAGATACGATATTAGCAAAATTCCTGATATTTATGACTGTATAAAATACGATGTTCAGCACAACGGTTCCTTAAAATTAGAAAACACAATGGAATTATACAGGCTTTCAAAGGCTTTAGCTGACATTGTGATTCCTCAGGTAAGCATTTTCTGTTATTGAGTAGATTGCTTGTAGAATAAATGTTTAATCAAATTATGTGAAAGATGCCTATTCTATCTTTTTTTTTTTTTTCTTTGAATGTTCCTGTGTTTTGCAGTAATGAAGCCTTAAATTTCAACTCTTATTTCCTGGTAGCAAGCAGATTATTTAGCATCAGAAAAGTCTTGATTCATAATTCATCAAATCTAATGTGTTCAGAGTGAATTTTTTTCTAGCAACTCTAAACTATGAACATATATACTTCCTATAATGCAATGTATTGAAATAAACTTGTTCATCTCAGTTATTCTTCGTAGATTTAAGTGGAACCAGTGTGAACACGTGTGTCTTCTGAAATTTTATTTAACTCCATTCTTCCTGCTTTTAGAAACTTTATTTTCAGGCTGTTACAAATGGACGTTGTTAACCCTAATTATCTAATTTCACTTTTCTTAAGTAATTTAAATTTTAAAAGACCTTTCTGCTGTTTTAAAACAGTAACACTCCTTGATTAAAAAATATATATATATACACACACTGAATTTCACAGAATATAAGGCCAGAAGTAGACAAGTTGAATTTCCTTACACTACAGGCTGTTAAATTCAGGTTAGTCTAAAATGTTGTAGGCTAAAGGACATGAAATTACATTGTGGTGTAGAACAGACTAAAACTGTCCCCAAGTATCCCTGCACTTACAGAGCACTGATGTTGGAGAAGTGTGATCCATATCTTAGGCAGCAAGTGAGGGAGCTTCTTCCCCTCCACATCTCTGAAACTCCCTGATAGCAGGGAGAGCAAAATGACACTAAAAAGTTAATTTTGAACAGAGTTTCAGAGAAGAGTGGATATAAAATAATGGTAAATACTGAAGGAATTAAGACAAAGAAAACTTGGAGGACCCACACAACGCAAAGGAAAAACACTTATCTTGCTTTCTAGGGTAACAAGGTAACCAGGATGTCCCTCATAATGATGAGTACGCTTTAATTCGATATGTAGCATAGCACATGAAGCTTTTGAAAAAGGAGATTTTAAATATTTTAAATATTGTAACAAATGTAGTGTTTTCCAACTGTATTTTACTACTGGATGTCTTTCTTTTAAAAGAATCTTTTGTTTTCATTACTGTTTGAGGTGAATTAGGATCTCCTATTTGCATGGTTTACCCCAAGCTAAAATAGATAATGTGCCTATCTCTTGACTGTAAAAAGGGTAGTTAATTAAAATCAGGTGAGATTAAACTCATCATAAATGTCTGAACATGTGGGAGGAAAAAATAATTCTCTAGATGTTTTGCTTCAGGAAAAGAGCTTCTTCATACCAAAGTGAATCCACTTTTGTGGCTTAACTAGTGAATGAGCTAGTTCACTACTTTACGAGTGAACTAGTGAATGGGTTATTCTGTGTTGTCTCCAACAGCATAAAGGCAGACCCTGTCTTACTTGAAGGGAAGTTAGTATTCAAGTGTACTAAAAACATTTTAAAAAACAGTTTGCAACCAGAGCAAAATAATAGGTGACTAATTGGCTTTAAAATACAGGCCTTGAATGCGAAGGTATTTTAACTGGATTTTTAAAAGTCAGTTTCTTCTTATACAGGAATATGGTATTTCCAAGGCTGAGAAACTAGAGATTGCTAAAGGTTACTGCACTCCTCTGGTTAGAAAAATCCGTTCTGACCTTCAGAGAACTCAAGATGATGATACTGTAAATAAGCTTCACCCTCTGTAAGTCTTTTACTTTTTTTATACAGTTACATTAACTTCTGTAAGATTTACTGGAGGTATTCCATAGCTTTCATATTTAAAATGTCTTACCAGCTCACAGTCATTTAAAAAGTATGATTTATTCGTTAACAGCTATTTCTAAAATGGGGTCACATCTCATTATGGTCTAATAAGACTTTTTTGACTTTTAAGCTACTCCAGAGGTGTTATGTCCCCTGAACGTCATGTTCGTACACGGCTGTATTTCACCAGCGAGAGTCACGTTCATTCCCTGTTATCCACCCTTCGTTATGGTGCCTTATGTGATGTAAGTTGAACACTTTTTCTTCTGTTAGAACTCTGGTATTTTGAGAGGAACCTAAATGACCAGATCTCACTAAAATTACATCAGTTAATTTTCTTAGGTGGCTCTGAAAGTTATCACACTTCTTGAAACATTTGATTTCTAATTATACATGAAGGACATACTTCAAATGGTTAGAATGTTCATTTGTGGAAAACCGTGACTCGAGTACACCTTTTAAAATAATGCCGAGTTCCATTGGTGTGTTCAGCGATTTGAAAAGGACAGATAACCCAGTCTTTTGTTTTAAATTCTCACCTATAATTAATTCTGATATCCCCCCCACCCCCCCTTTATGTTATAGATCAAATTTCTCTAGAATTCACTTTTGGATTGGCCTGTAACTTTTGTCCATTGGCATATGGTCAAGACCTCCCTACCTGGCTTCAGGAATGCTCTATAGTGCGACGTTTGCACTGCTCAGTGGATTGTCTTGCTTACCTGTATTATTGTAGAGCACTTGAAGGTGGTGCATTACTCTCCAACTTTTTGGCCTTGAAACCAAGGATAAAAAAAGACAAGCTCCCCAAATTCACATGTGACCCCACTGAGCTGCATGGAGAGGATAAATGTAGCACCTTAGAGCCTACATAGCTGCTTCTTAGATAGAGCTTGATTAATTTATTAACTTTTGAAATAGTTGTATTGATATACTTACTTCTGGTAGCAGATAACTGAACTCATTGAGCCAAAAAGCACTTTTAGTCCTAGACTTCAGTGTGACATGATGGTATAGCAGATAAGCCTTTAGTTTTAGGCTGATAAACTTTTAAGTTTCCTGTAAGATGGATGTAAATGCAGTGTGTTTCATAATTACTGGACCACTTTTAGAGCATGAAAAAGGTGAATGTTCATTTTAAATGGTTTGGGAATGTATGGTAGGGTTCCCCCCCCACATATTCTAGAAGCCTCCATTTACTCTGTCCATTTGACTCACAGAGAAATATCTAGAAACACAGCTTAATAGTTCCAGTTGGTTGTTTTTTCTCCTCTGTCTTATTAAGTCTAAATTTGGGGGTGCAAAAAAGATACATACGTATATGTATGCATGTATATATGTATGTGCATGTGTGTGTATATATGTGTTTGTGTGTACACACAAACACATATATACATATATACACATGTATCACTTTTCAACCAAACACTACTTGAAACTAGTTTATAGCAAAATCAGAGATTCCTATCAGGAGAATTTAGAATGTTTCTTTTCTCTACAAGTCTACATATGCCATCACTACCAAAAGAACATGAAAGATAAAATGAAATAAAATAGGAAAAGTTCTGTTCTCCACCTTTTATTCATTTGAGTATTTTAAAGTCATTTTTATGTATATTTTTTTTTCTGGTTGTTCATGAGGGTATGTATTTCTTTTCATTACCTGGGAAGAGCTCTGTACTTTTGCTATGAAAGTAAAATCCATGTAAATGGTGGGGCGGGGGGACATGGAGATCATCAGTCCTTTTAAAGCAAATCACTGACTTCTAATTTTCAAGATTTAAATGTGGCTCACAAAGTGGTTTTTTTTTTTTCCTCCCCTTTTCATAAGGAATCGAAAGATGAACAATGGAAGCGAGCTATGGATTATCTGAATGTTGTCAATGAACTCAATTACATGACACAGATTGTTATCATGCTTTATGAGGATCCAAACAAGGTATTTAAAATGGGTAAATATTTTCAGAAATTAGTAGTTCTAAACTGTGTATTAAAGTGTAAACATATTTATCATTTTCTTTAGGAACTTTCTTCAGAGGAGCGTTTTCATGTAGAGCTGCACTTTAGTCCAGGAGCAAAAGGCTGTGAGGAAGATAAAAATTTACCAGCTGGATATGGATACAGACCTGCCTCCCGAGAGGTAATAATTGTGTCTTTCTTTAAAACAAAAATTGGTATTTCTAGATGTGGATATACCTAAAATAAATATTAAAAGATTGTTAGGGGAAAAATAAAAATGTGATTTTTTTTTTTTTGATAGAAAAGTATCTAAGAAAATAAAGGTAATCCCAACACACTGTTCCATTTTGGATAGATGCTGGGGAAATGGACACATAATTTGGGCCTTTTTTGGCTTTGCCCAGCTGTATTGCTAGAAATGCAAAGTACTCGTTGTAATAAAAGTGGTGTCAACAGGTAGTGCCACATTGATGATGTTCTGGCAAATGCAAGAAATATTTAAGAAAATGGGGTGGTTTGGAATGTTTGATAATGCAGAGAGATGAGGAAGGACTGATATTTTCAGAGTTGTATATGTAGGTCTGTACCGTTACTACCTGCTTTCTAAGAAATAAATGGAAACAAAGCTTGGTGAGAATTCTGCGATTGGTTTCTGGGGCCAGAATTCTATTACTGTGTCAACAGAAAATTGGAGTTGGATATGGAGATTGAGCAGTATGGTTAGTTAGGACCTCATTGTCATATGCAGTGGTTAGCCAGGAGCAAATACTCATAGATATATAAAAGTCTGAAGTAATATATATTTTTATGACTAGTCATTAAATAATATGATTACTCTTTTGTATTTTTAAAATCAGCTTGCTTTTGGTTTGCTCAAAAGATTTACTTAATGACCACTTCTGTCTGCATGGTGCAAAGTATGTAGTTAAATTGAAAAGGATTTTTCTATTGCTTGTAGAATGAAGGCTCGAAGAAAACCTCCCATAGAAATGATAGCGATGAGGAGGCACATGCTTCTAAAAGGGATGAAACAGATCGGTCAGTAGTGATGTTCAAGCCGATGGTATCAGACCCAATTCACATACACAGAAAGTCACCTCTTCCAAGATCCAGGAAGATTGGTTCTGTTGAAGTAAGTGTTTCTGTTCCAGAGCATGTCTTTTACAGAAATTATCTTTCTGCTTGCTTTTAACAAAAAAGGCAATTCTGCTTTTGATTACACAAAAACAGAATGATATTATGCCTCATAAAAGGATTGCTTTAATTCTATGGCAAGTCTTCCATGGCAGTGATCTATCTGAATGAATTTTTTTTTCATGAGTGATTATTTTGCCGTAAAATACTTCTTCCCCCACCCCCCCTTTTAAAACCATATTAGAAAAAAACTTTTTGAAAACAAAGACCTTTTCAATCTAAGCCCACATCTCCTTCGAACTAACACACATTGCTTTTGTATTCATCCTTACAAGACAGCTGCTATTGGGAATAAAGCAAACCTTGAGAGTGATCATGCTGAGAGGGGATGGAGGATTTGGGGTGGTAGGGGAGGTGTGGAAGGCGAGAGAAATGTTTTCAGCTGTCTTTGCTTTCACATGGAGTGAAAGTGGCTCCAGTGGTCCAGCATTTGAAGGTAAGAGAACAAACTGGCAGTATTTTTTGAAGTGGGCGGGTTTTGCATTTCTTGAAGTCTTTAGATAACCCAAACAGTCTAGTCTCCAGTTTTGAAGGTCATGACATCTAGGTGTACTTCACAGATACGGCTTTAATGTCACAGCAGTGGAGGATGCACAGCAGTGTCGTGGTACCACTTGTGTGGTTGAATGGCAAAGCTTCAGTTGGTGCATAGTGGCCCTTCTGTGACTTTAATGCTAGAAGTAGACTAACAGCTTCATATTACCTCGTTTTCAGTTGCTTAAAACCATCAGAACTTAAGATCTGCACCAAATGCTTTTCCTTTTGTGTTTGTGTTGGGAATGTTTGTACACAATGCGAGTATTACAGAAGTAAGATTTACGAGTAACTTGGTTATTAGTAGTGTGGAGAGAAAAAGATGCATGGTTTTCTTCTACAAGTATATCTTTATAACTTCACATGACTTTCTTAAATTAACAGAGGTAATAAATGTGAATGTCTTACATTTTCTATTTACAAGTTTTGTCATAAACAAATGCTCACAACATCAGTACTTTGGATTTTTAAAAGCTGCTTTCACTGTGATCATGCAAGCTCCCCTCCTCGTTATGAGTTCACACGCACACAACTTAGTAGTATTTTCAACTTTAACCATTTTCATTCTTGTAAATTATTTAAAAGTTACTTTCAAAAGATATTAATGACATAAATTGCTAAATTTTAACTGTGCTGGTAATGCATGTTCAGATAGAATGTGTTGCAGCATTCAGCGTTTATTTCTGGGAAGGAAGTAGCCTACTTAAATCATTCACTGTGAAATTTTTTTTTGAAAAAGTAAAATTGGAAATCTCATCTGGCAAACTGAAATCTGCAAAACCAGTATTTGGAATATTTATACCAAATGGTATTTTCAGGTGTTTTTAAAAATGTCATTTTATTGCAACTTAAACTGCAACTGCCTTGATTTTTTTTTTTTTCCTTCTCCATAGGCAATTCTCTTTTCACTTATGTCCATAATTAAAGGGACACTGTCAGGTAATATAAGATGCAACTTTTAATCTGGGTTATAGTCCAGCAATATTTACAGAAGAAGCATTGCAATTCTGCATTGAGTCATGAAAACAAAAAAACAGTTCTAACAGTAAAATGAGTAAGTAAGGCTCATCAACATTGAAAATCAAATTCTGTATTACTAAAAATGTTCATTACTAATCATTAAAATAATACATAGTGATGTAGGGCATGGGGGAATCTTAGCCTGACACTGTCCCTTGAAGTCTTATAGCTGTCCAGCAACAGAAAATTAAAAATATATATATAAGTTGGAAAACCCATGGTGCCATTACCAGACAGTCAGCTGTAAAATCTCCAAAGCAATTTTAAAAATCAATAGAAAATTTTAGATAAGGTTACAGACTAGAAATGGAAACTATTAAGTAGTAAATAGGAAAGTTAATGTACTTAGAGGGGGAAACTATTAAACAGTACGTCAAGAATAATAGATGTTGTTTCCAACACGTAGGGGAATTTTTAAAGTTTTGAACCAATTATTGACCCCAGTTATTTTTGTCTTGTACCATTATTTAATAATTGGTGTACCAGAATTTGACGAAACTGTTGTATTTAAAGATATAGTTGATTATGAGCAGAACTGATAATTTTGTAATGTTACTCTTCCCTAGTCACTGTTTAATAGTTTTAAAAGCAGTATATAAAAGGGTGCAAGCAGGCTGGGTTTTTTTCTTTTCTGTTCATTTGGCTCTGTTGAATCTAACTTTGCATGCTTTGCTGTTTTTTGCCCCCTTTCTCACTTCCAGGAAGAGAGCCCCCTGAGTGTGTCTAGCCCAGAGTGTATTGGTACCTGGCTGCATTACACCAGTGGTGTGGGTACTGGGCGTCGAAGACGCAGATCAGGGGAACAAATCACTTCTTCCCCTGTCTCCCCTAAATCATTGGCTTTCACATCCAGTATTTTTGGCTCATGGCAACAGGTTCTTAAACTTTACTTCATTCAACATTCTTATGCATTCCGAGCAACAACCAACTGTCTTTAAGGACATCTAATCCCTTGTTATGGATTACATTCAAAGCAAATTCTTCCACTTCTTAAAATTACTTCCCGAGCATGTTTGGGGGGGAAAAAAAGAGTAAGTGTGTTTTTTTCCACTGAATGTGTTGTGCATCTCCCTGAAGAATTGGTTCCTCTATAGGAAATGCAAATGTTAACACAGTAGAAAAGACATAGTCTACTGCCTAATGAAACAGATTTCTGCTTTGGCTTAGTTGTCCTTTAAGACTTTGAAAATGGCATTGCTTAATTTGGTGGTAGGTAAATTGAAAAACTTTTATTTTTTTTTAATAATGGCAAACAATACCATTTAAAGTAATTTATTTGGAACTTCATATTGCTATCAAAACTTGTTTTGCATATATCATATTTTCAGTGGCCTGGTATTAACTACTGCAGGGAACAAACTCTAGCACTAATAATTCTTGCCTTCTATATCTGGAGGTATCTGAAACTCCCAACACAGTACATCATCCATTGAATTGTACAATATTTTGAAGATTTTTCTAAATGCTGGGGAAGAAGCAGGAAAAAAGACACATTTCTGAAGCATCAATGAAGATCTAAAGACTGTTTAATATTTCAAGATATTGTTTATGTATGTGGCAATGGATGGTGTTCTGTTAACTGTACCCTTTTTCTTTATAAAAATTTTTGTAATTTCTTTTTATAGTGGAAAATCTGAAAACTATTTATATAGGAAAAGTATATATGAGTAAAGGCTGTGAGCATCTGAAGATTACACTGATTGAGCCCGTGCATGGATCAGTGATTGTATGGTGTCCTCAATAGTTTGTCTGTCTTTCCTTCCCTCCCCTCCTTTTTTCAATACAGGCGCAGTTTAGGAGAGTGCATTTGGTAAAATAAAATAAAATCTGTCTCAAATGTCTGTTCTCATATATGTCTTGGTCTGTGTCCTTTTTCATTCTGAATGCTTGCTTTGCACCACTTCATTGTAAGGAACTCATATGTGAAATGGACTCCCTTCAGAAGGGGATATTGCATGATCTTTCATATTTCCTTTATATATTTTTACTAACACTTGTCATACAGCTTATTAACACTTGTCTGTCTGAAACAGGCTGCTGTATCAAATTAAATAGACGTTTCATGCTGCTGTTCTACTTTTCCTTATTTTTCTGTTTTTTATATCCAGGTCCTATCAGAAAGCAATAGTAACTTACGAACACCAAGAACTATTCTGGAACAAAAGCAGAGCGGTCTAGGTATGTGCATATAATTGGCATTTTGTTTCATGTTAGCTTTTCCTCTGCCCGTTGTTCTGCACAGTTGTACTTTTTTTTTTTTTTTTAAAAAAAAAAGCTTTTACGTGGACAGGACCAGGTAGTATTTGTAATCAATAATATCTGCTGATTGTCTGAAACAGTACAGCCTTTTGAACTGGACAATTTTTTTGCAGCAAAAGTTCTTACATAAATTATAATTGAAAAGAGCAAATTGTTTGAGACTATTAACATTACTGACTCTTTACTGCCCAAAACAGGTACACAGGATTATTTTTAGCATAATATCACTCTTTATGTAGTTTATGACTGAGCTGTTGGTTTTTGCAGAATCTTTTGGATTGAAAAGGCCTACTATGGAAACCATTAAAATACTTTTCTTGAAGATAATGTTTCCTACTGTGGGCAGTTGATGGAATTGAAGGTGTGGTACCAATGCAGGGGAAAAAAAACAAACAAACTTCAAGTTTCTTGGGTGTATCAGGGCTTTTGCACAGTCCCTTTCCTAAAATCAATTTCTTTCTTTCAGTGTTAGAATTAATTTTGCTATAATTCAATAAGTTGTTTCAAATTCTTTTAATACAAGTGATGTTTTCTGTTGTTTCTTTGAAACAGGCATTCATTTGACCAATATGCAAAAATATGAAATTTTGCACTACTGTAAATTAATATTGCATCTTTTTTCTGTAAATGTAAAATGTCTTTTCATGGGAAAAATGCAGTGTAGAAAATGCATAAACTCTCTATATATGTGTGTATATATATGTGTATATATATATATATATGGCTAGAAGTAGCTTTTCCTTTCCTTGTAAAGATCTGTATTTTTGTCTAATCTTTCTGTGATACTTTTCCCTACTATATTTTTTTCCTTAGTAAAATGCATACATCAGGTGCTCTTGTTTACTGAAGTCATTTTTTTAATGTGTGCTTGCTAAAGTTAAACAACTTTTCTTTTGTCCATGTGACACAATATGGCTTGTGGAAGTTGATGTATTTGTGTGTGTAGGTGAAGATATTACTTTTGGTGCTTTTGCCACAGACCAGGCACCAAATTATTTTGGCTGTGATTGGTCACATGTGCTAGTAATGTTTCCTCTCATTGGGTCATCAAAAGTAATGAAAGGAAATATCTCCAAATAGTTGGTCTTTAAAAATCTGGTGCTACTTATCTAAAATACAAAAGATAAGTTTCTAGTGAACCATTTTTCCTTTCAAGTAGTAGTGAAGATTAAAGGAAAAAAAATACAGCATTTTTTTCCATTTTGTTCACTGGCATATGTAAATTTCATATATGGCAGATTATAAAAAATACATTTCTGTGTATGGCTTTCAGTGATGTGTTAAAACTCCTCGCAGCAGGACTGTATGAGAGGTAACACAAGTAGTCTCAATTGCATGGAAACGTGCAGAAGTCTTTTCTCTAGGAAGGAGGTTGAGCTAAACTTGGTGAAACTTTTAGGTGTTTTCAGTTTCTACCTCTGGCAATGAAGGTAGCTGAAATACTTGTAGAGTATTCCTGATTCAGTTAACATTTCATGGAGGTTAAAAGGGAAATGCTTCCATATTAATCTGTGGAAATGCATGAGTACTTCATTGCAGCCTGTCATCTCAAAGATTGATTTGGATGAAAGCAATGAGCAGTATTTTCCAGTTTCTGTTTGTTTCAGGACTGCAAGTTTTAAAACCCACAACTTTTACATCCTCATCTTGTTTTTGTTATGTTGTTTTGGTTATGTTTACATTGACGCTAACTGGTAACTTTTCTTTACCAAACTTGAAAACAGGATATGAAGTTACTTTGTTAAAGACAGTTCCTCTCTGCACATGTAGCAGAGGGTGCTGTGTCATGAGTAGAAGCACAATAAATTATGCTAGTTTCAGCCTCCAAGTACCACTTTGACATTACAAGCATATTGTGAACCTGTCCAAGGCACTGCCAAAAGCTGCCTTTTGTGTGGTAAGAGCCCTGTGCTTGCATGCTGCATGCATCCCCAATGTGAATGGACGAACACCTGGTTGTTGTATGTATTTTCTCTAACTCCCATCAGGGTCTCACTGTGCGGGCCTGTTTAGCACCTCAGTGCTCGGGGGTTCTTCAAGTGCACCTAACCTACAGGATTATGCTCGTACTCATCGTAAAAAGCTGACTTCTTCTGGCTTCATAGATGGTATGTGCACACTCTCGCACATGCACGCACAAACCCATGTGCCACATTAAACTTCTAAAGATAAATCCTAGGTTACTGATTTTAATGGAATCCTAGAATCCTTTGCCTTAGTATTAATTGTATGAGTTTCTGTTGCTTCTTTATTGCCCATAGCTTGCTTGTGTTTTACTTAATACCATAGTTAATTCTTGTTACTGTCTTGAATTGAACACTAGCTCACAGACTTGTAATACATGCCAAGAGATTTCAGCAAGTGCATTTTTTCAATATACTAAAACTTTAGTTTGAAATTCTTTTTCTCATTTTAAACTTCTGGTTTTATCATTTCTTATTGATCTTGAAATAAATTGCTTAGAGCATATACAAGGAGTGAGAGAAATGATAAACTAATAACTTAAAAATACTGATGGTGAAAATTTTAGGATTCCTGACTCTTTTCTGATGGGGTTTGACTTACAGAAGAACAGGAGGTTTTTGGTTCTGTATAATCCGGGCTAGAGCAGAAACTCTTTCAATAGATTTCAGAATGTAAATATGTGATAGCATACCTTTATAACATTGAGGTGAAACAGTATTCATGCTGTTTTCCCCCAAAATTCACTACTCAATGTTCAACTCTAACCTGATATAACCTCATATGCCAGAATCACCAGCTCATTCTGCTTGTTTTCATACACTTCATTACACATCTTGTAGTTACCAACAGCCCAAATTTTCTTCTTTTAACCTCTGTTTAGATTTTAGCCCTCTTCCCTGGTCCCATCTGCATGCCACTCAGTTCTAACACCTTCTCATCTTTTTTTTTTTCCTTTCTTTCCTCTTCCTCTCCTTTTTTAAAATGTCCCTCTTTTGGTAGCTGTTACGAATTTCAGGTACCTGTTTTTCTCTTTCTCAGACACCACACGCGGTTCTGCTGTTAAAAGGTTTTCTATCTCATTTGCTCGACACCCAACCAATGGTACGTTTTGCTTTTATTTTAAAAAAAAACAAAAACAAAAGGTTCCTTGCTTCATCCCTTTTATTTTTATTTCAAATATGGGGTGTACAGTATCATCCAACCATCTGTCGTTCCTAACTTCAAGCACAGCTCCAAATATACCTGTAATCATTAGATATTCTAAATCTCTTCTTTACCATTCATTAGTATAAATATGACGTCAAAATTCATTCATCAGAAAAATCTTTGAAAAATCGAAATGCTACTGTTAATCATGATCTCTAATAAATTATTCTCCCCAATTTCTCGTGATCAGACTGTATGGTACAAGATAGAAACAGAATAATATCTGATCTTTATTGGGCATACATTTCTTGATAGCTGCTGCTGCTTCTTCTTTGTCTTCCTTCTGATGAGCTATTTCCCTCCTCATTCCAAAGTAAATAATGGAGTTGACAAATGGATTTTATGACTGTCGTCTTGAAGTGACGCTAAATTAAAAAAAAAAAAAACGTAAAGCAGAAGCTTTGGTTCCATTCCTGCTAAATTACAGTATCCATCAATGAACAACAAATTTACCTGATCATACTTCTCCTCTGTTCATCAGGTGTGCAAATTACTTAAATATTGCACTAAAAAATCACAGTGAGAGGGTTGCCTCTCGCTTACATTGACCTCTTGAACTTCAAGGGTGGGAGTTAACTTGTCTTCAGTCTACCACTCAAAAAAAAAAAAAAAGAAAAAAAAAGCCTGGTTTAACGCACAGGACAGAGGTATATCTTTCTCTTCCTCAGCAAAATATTTCGTGCCTAACTTTCTACGTGATTAAATAGGCCCCAAATATATCCTGTTCATGGAAACCAGCCTCGGTCTTCAGTATTCACCAGATCTTAATTTCTTAATTCCAGTTTTAAAGTGCACACCTGCTGGCCCAGTACAGTGATGATGATATCATTGAAACTGCAGTGGCAATCAGCATTGCCGTGTTAGATTTGAAATGCACTTGTTTAGGAACAAGATTTAAGAAAAGTGAGTGCTTGCCTTGTTTTGCCATGAAGCAAACTAGTACTGTAGTATATTCATTTGGAATCCATAGTGAGTTGCACTGCAGTGTTTCTTGAAGGAAAACTGGTATAATAAGGCTGAAAGAATACCAGTAAGCTTGCGTTTGATCTAAAAAGGCCAAAGCTAGTGTTCTATTTCATATACGAAATGTAGGAACCTATTTTTTATCTTTAGAATCTAATCAGATAATATTGCCAAAACATTACCAAGTCAGAAAGTAAGAACTGCACTTGAATGTAGATGTTTAATAGTTGGATTACTTTCTGTTCCATTTAGCACTGTCTTTTGTGACTGCATTCTTTAAAAATAGATCCATCTAAGTTGCTTTTAACGAATGCATTGATTGTTCTGATTCATGTAATACAGATGTTTTACCACGCATCTTTCACAAGATAATGCATGCTGTATGAGCTCCTATGAAACCTACACACATTACAGGTTTCTAAGAGTTCCCTACTAACATACAAACATATAGGTGTCATTTTGTCTGTCCTCTGGACTGTCATTTTGATTCTCTCTGTCCCTTTCACTCTCTTACTTTTATGTTGTTATCGCACCTTCTAACTCATTTCACAGACTTCCCCCTCCCCTCATCTTTAGTTCAAGGAACATGGAGAAACAAGTGTCTTCTGACAGTGCTTTACGTTATTTTCTGGGCCTGTGCAGAACAGCCGCACCTCTTTAGGTGCTGGTCCGGTTCCTCTGCGGAGCTGCTAGGCTCCCGTGGTACATCTCCATAGCTTTTAAACCTAAGGCAGCAGGGGGGCTCTCTGAAGTGCTGCGCTAACCCTTTCATTGTCTTGCATTTTGAAGGGGACTGTGCCATTGGGAGTAAATATAGCCAAAACTCGAGGGCTGGTAGTTTGCAGGAAATTGCTGTTTTAAAGGGATACTGTCAGGCTTCTTCGCCGTTAAATATTCTAATATATTTCTCAAATTCATTAAATACTTACCATAATTTGTCATAAAGTATTCAAATAAAACGCATTAGGTAGATTTTCAGGGTATCTGTGTTAGTCATATCGCTTAGATGCAGAAGTTTTATAACATTGTGCTGGGGTATGGCTACCTGATAGCAGAATTCCCAAAACTGAACACAAGCCTGGAGAGGGGGTATTCCTAAAAGGTTTTTTTTTTTTTTTTTTTTTTAAGGGGGTGGGTCTGTTTTGAATTTCCTTTCTGGTTTTCTATAACATTGCACTGAAACATTAATAGGTATTTAAAAAATTAACCTGACATTGTCCCACTGCATTCTTTGCAAGGGTAAGATTAAAAAAATAAATTCTTATTCAACTGATGGCGACACTTCTGTCAGGGTAAAGAGATAAATCTTGTGTATTTTACTGTAATGCAAAGAAAGGGTTTGCGCTTTGCATGCATGCATAGTTATATAGGATATTAACATGTATGCCAAACATTTTTTAGTGCTTACACTGAAGCTTAGCTGCTGTCTTTTTAAGAAAAAATACAAATGAAGAATGTGTTGGTGTTTTTTGCACATGAAAACTGAGTTTCCCTGAAATGCAATGTTATATTTGTAGTATAAGTGAAGCTGACATAAGCACACTTCAGTTGATTGTATATCTGGAGTGATTCTCTCTCAAATTTGAGTATGGCCATGGTGGATCCAAATACAAATGTAGACATTCTTGAGTTGAAATTTCATGAAGTTATTTTTTCTATGTAAATCACTAAATGAGGAGCAAATGGAGAACACTGGATATCAGAGGAATATTGATGCTTATTATTTTGGGGGAGGGAACAGTTCAGTTATTGCTATCTGTAAAAAATGTACCTTGAACTGAAATTCTAAACATTATTTCATTCACTATTTTTTCTTCATTTAAATATGTTAAAAGAAATGTAGCAACTATAAATTTACAGTATTGAATTGCAAACTTGTAATGTTACAGCTGTACATGAAAACGTTAATGGACACATTTTCCTCTTTTGTAATGCAATTGGATGAAGAGAGCTGTTCATTGAGTTATCAAACTTGCATCAGTTTACAGAAGTGCAGTTTTATGACAAGATGTGTTTAAGTGCTTTTTGAAATGTTAGTAATACAAATATGCATGGTTGGTTTATGATTAATACTAATGTAGAAAAGTAGAGTCCAGTAAATTTTTAGATTTTGGTTTGGTATACTTACCTGCTCTAATATATAAAACGTTTAGTGTTTTAAGTACTGATTTTTAAAGGCATAAAGGTAGGTGTAAATCTGTCTTACAAAGTTAAAACATGTAGCCTCAAAGTACACAAGTGCTAATAGTGTTTTCCGTGGATACTTAAGGCAACAGTTGTTTTCACAGAACACTCGAGGTGACAGAAGGTGACTTCTGCAAACTTCTCCTGTTAAGCATTCTAGCATTTTTAGCTCTTCTGTCTCAGCTAGCTGTTGACAACATAGCTGTCCTACTTCACTTGCATGAATGAGTTATCTATTCAGTGTTCTGCCTCGCATGAGAATGAGTAGGAGAAATACTACCATTTCTTGACTTTTTAAGTGATTTAATCTTAAAGGAAAGTTATTCTTCATGACCTGATTTGAGAGTAAAGTTTACTGTTTGTAGACCAATTCACGTGTACATGGGACTTGTATCCCGTGGTATGGTACTTTGAGTTTAGTATATTCTGGAAATTGGCCCACCTTTTTTCTACTCCATGTTCTATTAATGACATGATTTCAAGAGTATTATGTCTGCATGTATTGATTTTAAAATAAGTATTTTATTTTATGCATTAGTGCTTGCCCATGCAATTGCTTAAATCCTGTCTTATGTTTGGAAATCTTTTTTGTTTTTATTTTTTTGCAGGTTTTGAACTATATTCCATGGTGCCTTCTATTTGCCCTTTGGAAACTCTACACAATTCCCTGTCTTTAAAGCAGGTGGATGAATTTCTTGCCTCTGTTGCTGCTCCATCAAGTGAAAATCTACAGGAGACATGTACTGCTTTTAGTTGTAATTATGCTCTTCTTAAATTGTTAAATATTGTCTAGTTAATCTTTCTAGTACTTTGTAGCAAATGAATAAACTAAGAATATTGTTATTTAAAAAGAGAAAAGGGGGAAAAAACAATATAGACTAACTGTAATTTTAATTTTTGGAGTATCCTCTTGCTATATGAACATTATCCTAATCCATTGAGGTAATGCCCCTATTGATTGGTGTAGTAAACCAAAAATTTTATGAAGTATTAGTAGGTTTATTTCCTCACATTAAGAACTTCTCAGTACTGTCCACATTAATTCTAGTTGGATTGTAGGGAATGCTTTTTACTAACACTGAGCATGCACTTCTGGCTGTACACTGTACCGCTGTACTGGCAGTAACCTCAGCAGAGTAGTGTTGCTTTTTATATCTTATAATGCTGTTATTTCCTGTGTCTTTCAATATTACTTGGTGTTTCACGTGTAGAGTGCCTTGCAATTACTTTTTTTTTTAATAAGCTATGCTGCATGTTTCATGTTTACGTGATCTTGAAATGAGATGCAAACTGAGTTCTGTACATGTGCAAGTGTGTGGGAAGATGTTTTCCCATTGTGATTCTCCTGTTGTTTCTTTAGAAACTGTTTTCAGTTAGTTCAGATTTACCATTTATTAGGATGGTTATAATTTGTGTGTCAGATGAGTGAAAAGCAGAGTCTTCTTGAGGGAATGTTTAAAGAATCATGCTTTTGATGAGAAAACTTGTGCATGCTAGTACTGATACAAAAGTAATATCAATGCTAGGGGTTTTGCTCCTTTCCTGTGTTTTAAGTTTATATGCTTTAGTTTTGAATCAGCAGCTAATTCGATAGTGTAGGCCTCCTACATCTGGGAAGGAAGATAATCTAAGAAAACTGGTGTTACTGAAAAACAAATAAGGCAAGCTCATATGTTATTTTAAAGTTCTTAGGTGTTTAAAATGTTTTGTTATGCTGCTTAGGATTTGGAAAGATGGTGTTTCTTTAACAGCAGTTAAGAATTTACAGTTCACAAGAGGAAAAAAAATACTTTGAAAAAGAAAGTCTTCCTATTGGGGTGGATTGGTAAGCAGAATTTCACAATTCTGCTTATGTAGAGGCCATCTGTATATAGATCCTTCTGCTTTCTCACCACCTCTGGGAGCTGTCTAGAGAGCAATCTGTTGTATACCTGTTTCTTAGACCTTTTGGACTACATGTCAGTTCCAGGGGCATTTTCATAACCCATGAGAAGCAGCATTAATTGTGTTGCCAGTTGTCTTCTGGCAAAGCAACTGTTATTGAAACTTGGCTTAGCTTCACGCTGCCAGGGATGTTGTCATGTCACTTTCCGGGGTAAAAAGGAGATTTTTGTCTTTCACACTTTGAAGTTGTGACACAAGAGTCGAAAATCTGTGACTGACTTGCAGGGTTTATGGCTAAGGCTTCTGTAGTACTAGCCAAACTACTATTTTTTAGCATTTTGCTAATATGAGCATATCTTTACTATTTGTGATGTATATCTTTTTCCCCCCCTTTCAGCTTCTCCAACTTATATGAGTCCACTGTCAGGAAGAAAAATTTCTTTTAATACATACACCCCTGCAAAAATTCAACCAACACCACTTGAAGCTTTGCCTGAAAGGCTAGCAATAGAGAAACCAACCATACGTAAGTAACTTCTGTCAGAGGTAGAATAGCTAACTTCATTTAATTACTTCTAGCAGTAATTTTTTCTTACATGTTACATAATTTCTCAGGGCAGCTATTTCATAGCATTCCTTATCTATGTAGGTGGGATCATTTTAGTAGTCATCTAGAACTCATAGCATTGCCCATGTACTTCTAGCAGTAAAACTGTACTAATAGTTGCTTTCTCTTATGCTCTGAAGTGTGTGAAAGAAATGTTATGGTCTGAAAATTCATGGGGGTTTTTTGTCTTGTTTTGCTTTCAAGTATGTCAGTATTTCCAGCTATGTCTTACTGAGATGAACAGAGGAAATGTATTTATTTAAATGGCAGAATTGCTAATGTGAATAGTAGTAATGAACCAAAAAAAAAATAACATTTCATAACTGAAGATCTGCTTACAAGACGGGGAAAGGAAGAAAAATGACCCGGGTAATTCAGATAGTTGCTGCTATGCATCTGGAACTTGACTGTTGAAAGGCAGGATTCCTCACAGAGCTTGTAGATGCAGAAATTAAAAAAGAAGAAAAAGACCAGTGAGGTCAAAATAATTTTTTTTTTTTTTATGCTTTGATGATAACATTAGCTTACTGCACACACAAGATATATTTCCTTTACTGATTAAATGTCATACACATGAGCAGAGTGTGTGTGTGTGTGTGTGAGATTAGAGCTAAAAGCTTTCTTCTTTTTCTTTCTTTTTTTTTTCTTTTGAATACTTTGGAATTTTGCTGCTCATTGGCATATGGTCCTGGAAGTTGCAACATTACTTGAAAAAGAACTTAAAACCTAAAGTTAATTTTTGACCTTTTTTTGACTTGAAACTAATAACGTGACCCTGTTTGATTTTTCTTTTCCTTTGAGTTATGCTGTTTGTGGATGCCCCCTAGTTTGTTTTTAATATCCCAGGCTTTGTATATTGGTTTCATCCAAAGGTGGTTTTGATTCTGAAACTGTGTGTTCAGATAAAAATTATTGTGCATTTGCTTTACTAGTACATTTTGAAATTTTTTTTAGCTTAGTACTAGTACCAAGAAGATAGGGTAACGTGTCTCCAACAGTGAAAGTTATAATACCAAACAATGCTTATTTAAACAGAGAAGCTACTAGATAAAAAAAAAAATTCTTAAAGATACTAATATTTGAAAATATGTAAGTATATCTTCTAGGAAGTATGCTGTAGCAAGTATTAGGAAGTTCCACATTCTCCTTTCTGTGATACATGGGTCAATACCATTTTGTTGGAAATGTGACCTGATGAGAGGAAGATAATTCCCTCAGCTCTGAATCTCAATGCCAGTGTCCAGGCAGTATCCTCTCTCTCATGTAGAGTAAATCTATTAATTTTTGTTTGCATGTTCAAAAAAAAAAAATTAAATCATCAAGCCAGTCAGAGCTTACCATTTATACCACAGAGCTGTGTGACCAGACTTTGGTTAAAGCAGCTGATAACATTATGACTGTCTAATATGTGCAGTTTGAACTGTCAGCCAGTCACACTGTCTGCTTTTGGACATTCGTGCTGTTTTGAGGGCATCAAGAACAAGGTCGGATTGCATTTCTGGTCTCATTAGAGACAGCCCTCCGGTTCTAAACTAGCTTGTTATGGCTGCTCTGAAAGAACTTGTTAACTTTCTTCTCTCTTTGGTCATGGACTTTGAAGGCAAACACTGATCTTTACTATCTTTTTTTTTTTTTTAATGAAAATACTTTTGCTTACATTTGCAAAACTTTCTAATGACCTTTCCCAAGGAAAAGTTTCTAAGTTTTGAAAATATTCTATAGGGAAGGTTGAAATCTTAGTCCCTGTTATATTTCTAAACAGCTACCTCCTTGTCAAAGAAAGCTGTTTTGCTCTTCAGGACATGTCTTATCTGGTCCTTCTTGCCTGTTTCCCTTCTCTTTGTGTTCTCTGTAGATTTGGTGGTTCCCTTAAGTCTGCATCTTTACTTTTTAATGGGCTATCTGGGGTTATTTTTTATTTTCTGCTTAGAAGAAATTGTTGGAGTACTGGAATCCTTGCTGTTTCAGTGAGGATGCTATATGTGACAGCTTTGTTAGCTCCAGTGATTGAGCTTTTGCTGAGATTTCCCCTGCAAGCCCATGTATAAATGCATGAATCTAAAAGCTGTGCCTGTTTCTAAATGACAAATGTAGGAAGATTTGCTTTTAAGATAATGTAATTTAAACCCTTTGGCCCATCAGATTACCAGCTTTAGTTCAGCATTTTAGGAATAAGAAAATGTAAATTTAATGTCCAGTTCCTATATAATCTTGCTAAAGTGTTTTTGTTGCCATTGGGTTTTTTAGATATATAGATCTTTCTAAAATGCTGTCCAGCAGCTTACACTTAAAACGATTTTTTTTTTTGTATTGCAACTCCAAGAAGATTTTTTTTCCTACCCCTACCAGCTTTGGCTTTTCTGTTCTTAGTTAATTTCTTGCTTTCTAGGGTTTTCAAATCTGCTTTCATCTGTTTTATCTATTAAAATGTGTTCCTTCTGCTGTTAGTCTGACTTTGTAAAATTCAGTATTTATCCTACTGATGTGTGTGGTTTTGGGGTTGTTTTGCTGTTTTAGTGTTAGTATAATGAGTTTTTAATAGTAGTGGATGGCTAAACATGTAATTTTAAGGTCTGTTTACTTTAAAATCTGCTACTTATTGTAGCACTGTGTGTGTTTCTGTGCTAGGTAACTTCTGTTGCATTTGCTTTGCTTTTTATCTTTTCAGCATGGATGTTCTTATGTATAAAACATAATAATTTCTTTCTTTTCTTTACCTTTGCAGCTACCAGTGGATCTTCTGGTTGTGTATCTAATGTTAAGCTATCTCTTGAAGAGACCTCACTAGATGTAAAAGTTAGTGATGAAACTTTCTGAGAAGAAATGAAGTTGACCAGAGAAATTGGAAGCAACTTCTTAAACGATTCTTTAGTGTGCATTTGGTTGTAGAGAAGCAAACTAAATGATGATTGAGCTTTCAAAAGCCATTCACATCTGCATTTCATAGTGCACTTAAACCCATATGGACTAAAGACAACTAGTGTGCACTCTACATATCTAGGTCAAAGATCTCTTCCCATTTTTTAAAACATTTAAGGAACTATTTATTTATCAGCTTGATAAACTGCACACCTTTAACAAAAAAACTGCACAAGAAATTTTTTGGTGTCTTCAAATATTTACTGTAAACCTGTACAGAAAAGAAAGAAAAAAAACCAAAAAAACCAGTGGTATGTTATAGTGGCATTGTTCATGCCACTGTAATGAAGCATTATCTGTTGTCATTATGAACTTCTATTTTCAGGAGTTCATAATTTGCCTGTGAGTTTCTTTTGTGGGCTGAAAGGTAACACATGCCTTTGCTAGGAGCTTTCTCTTTTCTTTTTTTTTTTCTTTTTTTTAAATTTAACCACACTTCCAAATAAATCACTTTGCCTGTTTCTGAAGGTAAGCAGGTGTTTTCTGCATTGGAATGATTTTGTATCATATATGCTGCAATAATTGGGCATAATGGAGTGAGTTAATGTATTTTCACTTTTGAGTCTCCTTACTTTTATTCTGTGTTTACATCAGACCTATAACATTCTAATATACCTTCTCTTTTGTTGTTTAGTATTCGTGCTTATATGTGGGTACCTGTATATCATCCAGCAGATAAAATTGTCTTTTATATGTTTTTATCAAAAAACTTCTTTTGTTTACTAAAAAGACAGCTTTATTTACTTCACCATATGTTTGTACAAAAAGGTGACATTAAAAAGCAGGGTTTATAAAAAGAGAAATGGTTACAGCTGGTCTGCTAGTAAGTTTATCCTGAAAACTGTAAATATCCCATCTGTGCTTTATTACCAGCCCTTCAGAGCAGAGAGAGACTGCGGTCCTACCAGAACTCAATGCTTAATGTTACAACATGTAATGGAATACTCAGGCTTCCGGATGGCCCCATTGGGATTTTCATACCTCTCTCCTAATTCAGGAGGTTGCCAACAGCTCTCATTAAAAGTCATTAAAGATCTTACAAGAGCTGTGAGAAGCTTTAGTAAGTCAGTGGTGCTTTGAGTGATTGGGTTATGTAGAGTAATCATCCTGTTTCAGCAGTTCTTGTGATTATCTGTGGCATGACAAATTTTTGAATGTTTATAATTATCCCAAATGTATGCAAAATATTGTCCACTTTTGTAAGTTCAAGTGGCTGATTATTAATAACTGACTTCATAACTACAAGTTAGATAATTCCTTTCACATTTAAGTTGCAGAAGACACAGCTTCAAGGTAGTATTTTTAAGCAAGTAAGGCTTTTGCTGCTCTTCAGAGTCAGTGCAACTATAATTACATTCACCCTGCCACAGAGTCTGAGTGTTTAAACTGACTATACATGAAATGGCTTCAACAAACAAATTCTATAAAATACCGGTTAAATACCAAAAATATGAAGGGTTTCACAGCTCTGTACTTAAAACATTTCATTTTCTGTAGTGTAAATGTGTTATTGACAGTGTTTGTCCTGCACACAACTGAATGTACATGTTATGTTTACCATTAAAAAAAAAAAAACTGTTAAAACTTAAGTATGCATATCATTCCAGTCAACCAAAGCTGTGGCATAACTTTTTTATGTGCTCCTAAATAAAAAACAAGGTCACTGGCAACTTATATCCTTTTTTCTTTCTCTTTTACGAATATATTTGAAGTACATTGAGTAGTCTCAGTGAAGAAGAATAAGCCATTAATAAATAAGCCATAATTTCTCTTGGGGGTGGGTGAAGTAGCTTGTAAGAAATTAGGGTTTATCATTCTCTATTGTTGAAATCAGTCCTCAAAAAGGTAGACAGAACAGTCATTCTGCAGTGCTTTCTAAAGGTCTTGCATGGTAACACTAAGTATGTAACAACTGTGAGCACTTCTCTTTTTCCTCTTACTCCTCTGGCAATAAGGAAGAATGAGGGCTGTATCCGACTGCTTGGCTGAGCATTCTGAACTTCAGAACCTGTTTTAGTCCAGTTGATTTAGGCAATTGGACTCTCTCTCTCCCTTTAAACTTTGAACTGTACGCCCTGTGCCAACCAGGTTTGACAGTTAGAGGTCTCAAAGGTTAAGTTCACAGCAAGTCAATGCTTGAATATGGCTGTAATTCCTGAAATACTACCACCCTGATATGTAATTTAAGTAAACATTTAGTATTTCCTTCAAAAATGAAGCATCTTTACCAGAGATCTCCTGGAGCAAAATCCAAAAATGTTTGTTTAATCATATACAAATTTAAAAGTCTTGTATTATCTGTTTCATGTTCTTAAATTATAATAAAGACATAAATTTGAGTTCTCTATATAATTACGCTAATAGGTGAAATTTGTTAAGGGAAAGTGGAGGTGCATTTGTACTTCAGTTTAGTGGGAAACCATATAAAGTAGCATAGGGAGAGGGGAAGAGGGCCCATCTAGAGATGTGTACAAAAAATCCATACAGGACTGATCAATAGTATCAAGACCAGCAGAGGTTAAAGGAAGATGGCAGAAGATTTGAGACATAGCGAAGACTGAGAGCCATTTTGATGCAGTAGAATATGCACATGGCAGAATGTAGGGATTTAGCACTGTGTTTTCTCATCTAGGAGAGATGAAAGTTTAAGGTTTCACTTGTAGTTTGAAACATCCCATTCCCTGTATAGTTTTTCTTCATAATTAACATCAACTATATTGTTGATAGGCTTGCAAGTTGCTAAAGAAAAAATGGCAAAGGCTCTTCCAAAAAGTCAGTTCTGAAAGAATTGATAATTAGGTGGTGGAAGAAAGGAAGGCTACTTTCAAATCCAGTTATTTATCTGTTTCTGTTCTTTTTCTTTTTTAATAGTGGCTTTAATTTCGCTTGATTTCATGGAGAGGATGTATTTCAGTGAATATTTTTGAATACTAATTTCTTGTCTCCGTTTGCTTATCCCCACGAAGTTCTTCAAAACAACCAACTTCTGCTCAGAAATACAAAAACTGGTGTAATAACAAAGCAGTCCCAGGCATTTTACTTTGGAAAACAGGTGCCTAAGAAAAAAACATTTTAAACTTGTATCTGTAAATACAGAAATACTCTAATTCTAGATCACAGTGCAGTGTAGTACCTCTCAGCAATTTAACTCATCATTTTAAATGTAACAGTGCTGCTGTCTAATTGAATACAGTTCCTTTAGGGATGGCAGAAATCCAGTATTTGAACTCTAAAGTTCCTGGCAAAACAGCTAGCTGGAAGTCGGGCTCAGGCTTCAGTGACATGCAGTTTTACCTCTGTGATCTGTTCTTTCTTCAGTGATTGAGTTGGATGATATTGTGTGAGAGCCCTGCAGATCATCTGTACTTCAGAGATGAATTCTATTTGCAGTTCACACTAGAAAAGTCTTGGATAGATAGATATGCATGTGTGTTAGTGGCATCAAATGTGGCCCGTCGATGAAGAGGGTATGCTAAATATAGACAAAATCCATGTTGTAAAAGAGGCAGAAAATCTTATGGGGAAGAAATAGTCTGAGAGTAGGTCTAAGCGGACATCCTATTGCAATCTCAAAACCCTACAAGAAGCTGAAGGTTTTTGCATTCACACAAAAACATTCTAATATATACATGCTTCAAGAGAGAATAGAAGAATGGATGCATATTTTTTTCACCATACCATATAATGTATGAATGTGACAGTAGAAATAGATTTCTTCTAGTCCAGACTTTTAAGAATTACAGATTTTCATATGATCTGCTGGTAATGGCTGAGGGATGGCAAGCATCAACTTTTTCAAATAACACTGAACTTGACTTAAAATCATGTCGTTGTCTTTCCCTGAACTACATTGACATTGCTGTATATTTATCTATCTATTGCAAAGATGTTGGAAAGGAGGAACTTTTATTTTATTGGAACATTATCATAAGTTTACTGATATATTTTCTTTTAAAAAGAGCCTAATTTAATGATGCTTGCTCTGATCTATATAGGACTATGTATTTGACAGTTTCTAGTGAGAAACTCCTTCTTTTGGTAAATGAGGAGAAATAAAGGGAAAAAAAATTCTCATATTTTTTGTAAGATTAGCCTGAAAGGGAGATATTTTAGATTATTTTTGGTCTGAATGTATTTTATCCACCCATTTTATCTTCTAGCATTTGATCTATATAATCTGATCTCTCTGACTAAAACAAAGATCACCAAAGCCATTTTTTGAAGCATCACACCTACATATTCCCATTCCCTTCAGTAAAAGGGACAAAAATCAACGACAAGGGAAAATAAGATAATTGGGTGATGTGCATTTTGTACCAGATCAAGGATCATCCTAATAGTATAGCAAGCTCTTTGCTTCCAGCAAAGCCTATATGGTCTGGGTGCATGTGTCTCATTAAATCATCTCCTGTTGTAATATATTTCTCTCCAGAATGGGAGATAACTGTTTCTTTCATAAATTTATTACTATACTATACTAATATAAACACTAAAATTCCTCTTAGATTTTTTTTTTTTTTTTTAACTTGCTATAAGCCCACTTGGACCTTCTGTCTTTGCCTTCATATTCTTGAAAATTTCTTATTTCTCTTTGGTGAGGGGAGGGTTAAGCTGGAATATTTTTGGACTTAAAATATTGCTTCAAAAGCCTCCCTAAATGATCTTGAAGGACAGTAGTCTGGGAAATATTTGAAATTATTTATGAATTTGAACTAAGAGTCTGTGGTCATTTTTAAAGAGGACTTGCACAGTAAATGGAGAGTTACAAACTACTGAGCCTGCACAAGGGAAAATCAAACCAAAAGTGATATTCCACTTCCCTTTCTCAGTAATTATTAAATCTTACAGTGTAGGGCACAGTCCCTCTTTCCTTGTTGGTTGGTTGTAATTATTTCTTTGAGACAGTATGAATCAGAGTAGGTACTAACTGAACATCTGCAAAATACACATAGCTCTAAAACATTACTTTTTTTCACATTCTTTCCTGCTGTTACCTCCTCCATTGGATACAAAGGAACAAATTCAGCCTTTCATGAGTAGCCATAATTCCTCCTGAAGTCAACTTAATTATGCTGAAAGTGAATTTGACTCAAAAAGCAAATAAAGGAATATTTTTCACACTCTCTAAAACTCATTTTACTACTGCTGCATAAAAGATAAAGATGGGATTTAATTAAATGGCATACTTCAGACATTTGGTTTAGATTTTCAATAAATTGCCACCATACTTTCTTTTAACTTGGCCAAATATCCTTTTAAGATCTGTTTAAAAAATTACTAAGCTTTTGGTTTTGGATAGCAAAAGTTGATAAATCTTATGGCAATAGGTAATACTGCTACTTTTGACTGTTTTAACATAAAAACATCCAGGTTTCAAATTTTTTTTTCAATGTAAAAGTTGTAGTACTATGTTTCAACCATAGCCCTCTCAGTGTTGCTACATTGCCAGCCTTATGCTTTTTTTATTCCATTGCAGTGTTAGCTTTTGCACAGATGATTTCAATTTTAGGAATCTGTTACTCAGTTTTAAGTATGGCATATATGTTCTCCTATTACCAGTTTTTGTTTAACTTGCCTTAGAATTTTAAAACTAATTTTGCCTCTTTTTAAATTTGATATGTATATTTTTAATATTATGTACTTCTGTGAGTTGAAGATGTTTCAAGAATTTTTTTTCATGTTTTTTTCCTAAAAACAAATACTTTGTATTTTATCTTGAATGTCCTTATGGTTTTCCAACAAAATCAGGGTTTCAGGATAATGGCTACCATCTCTAATAAGAGAAAAGATATCGAATATTTAATGAAAGATATTGTTTGTCCTATTAGGCTTTGGAATTAAATCCATGGAAAAAAAACAAAATTAAATACACTGAGTGTGTATTCTTTCAGTGGTTCAGCTTTCAGCCCTCATGATTTAGTAACTTCATTAATGCTCAAATCATCTTTACAGTTTCCAATATACAAGCCTGGAATATACAAAAGCAAGGAAGAAAAATCTTTTGAAAAAAGCTCTCCAAGGATAATTAAAAAAAAAAAAAAAGTTGCAGATAATGAAAAAGAATTGGAACCCTTTCTTTTTGCGTTTTGTCTTTAATAGTTGTGAAAAATGATTTAAACTGAATTATATTGGCAGTGGAATTGACTGTTACTGATGCAGGAACAATAGTGGACAAAGCCATCATAAGACTGAGGTACTTGATATTTTGGTTAGGGTGATGGTGCAGGGAAAATCTAAAGTAGCTGCTAACCTGTAATGGTATGTGTCTTTCTCTGCATTGAAGAAGCACGCAAAACTTTTAACCCATTTTTAAGTGGGAAAAATAAAGTCCTGGTACCTCAGCGTATCTTTGTTCGGCATGTAAAATCTTGGATAATTTTAAGAGCACTGCAAAAGTAGTGAAATACAGTAGCCATAATCTTGGTAAAGATTAATGGCCTCAGTTGTTGCATGGAAAATGCAGAAGTTTGAACTTTGAGGGGTTTTTTACTTTCAAATATTTGTTGTGGAGTTCAGACATAATCACTGGGAGAAGTCTTCAAGATCTACCTTTGTTTAGTACCTAGAAATTTCAAAGACAATTTTGCACCACATTAATTCTGTTAGTACATTAACTGTTAGTAAATATTAAATGTTAAAACACCTGACACATGGGGGGGGGGGGGGAGGCAGATCTATAAATCATGTCTTATTTTAAATGGCTACTTAGATAAAACATTATGACCAACCCCAGATATCTGTCCTCTCCTGAAGTCTTTGGCCACTGCTTTCCCCTCCTATCAACCTCGGCCACTAGATGGAGGTTCACCTCATGCCTCACAGCATGGTCGACATCAAGGGGCCCAGGGTTAGCATTTACTCGATGGCAGAATCATATCACCACATAACCACAAAAATACTCCTTCCAGGTAGTCACGTTCTATGGGCAAAATATATGTTTGCATGAATATTTGTGAGGGGAAGGTGTGTTACACCGACTCAAAGGATTTTTAGCCCCCTCTACTGCAGGAATTTTCTGACTCAAGCTAATAGCAATATTGCAGAGTTCAAACTGTATTTGTGTGCTGTGAGCAACATAGAGCATTGTAATGACACTAAAATATGCACCCAGTTCCTTTTCTTGTACTGTTGCTGCTTAATCAGATATATTCCCCACTTTCCATATTTAATTTACTGATTTAACACCATCCTCCACTGTAGTCAAAGCTCACTCCAGATTGTTCCATTTTCACATTTGTAAGTATTCCAAATATTAGGGAAAATACTTAAAAATAGATTTTCTAACATTATTTCAACTGGCTGTACACCCACTGTATCTAGACTGCTTCTTTATTTTAATGCTGTATCCAGTGAGCTGTATCACTGTCCTTTTTTAAAATCGTGGCGTTTTGTTTCAGAGCACCTGTTTTGAACACCTGTGGTCAGAGAAGCCATTTTAAAACAATTTACTGGCGCTGTTTTTGTTAGTGTCTCAAATACTAGCCTAATGTTGCGATGCAAAGAGGAAAGCGGGCTGGGTGGGAATAGCCTGGCATTTCTCAGCAGGGGCACAGGGTCAAAGTGTGAGCAACAGACAGTGTGGCCGCACGTCCCTGTGTGGTTCAGCTGCCAACAAACCAGTATCTGGAGAGAAAGACCGGGCTACCTTGCTACACCTTCCCTTCCCCATCCCTTTTTCTTTTTTGCTTAAGGAAAATTAGGCAATTGTTTGCAAGGTTAGTTGCAGTAACAGTATCTTTGCTAAGTCCCCGGAGTATCCAATAAAATAGAGAAATGATCTAGCAGAGCAGCGGTAAAACCATCACTAAAAGTTCGTATCTACTCAGTGTCCCTGACTGTTGCCCGAGTTTGGGCCCCGCGAGGCTGCGTAGCCGCCCCAGCGGCGGGGAAGGGCCGCGGCGAGGCGAGGCGGCGGCGGCGGCGGCGGCGGCGGCGGCCGGGCGAGCCGTTGGGAGCCGTTGCGGCGCGCGGAGCCGGGGGCAGCGGCTGAGCGCGCGCCGCCCGCCGCGGCCGCTAGCTGGCGCGCCGCGGCCCCGCCCTCGGCCCGGCCGGCGGGGCGGAGCCGCCGCACTCGGCGCCTCGCTGCCCCTTCCGCGCTCGGCCGCGTCCCTCGCCGCCGCCGCCGTGTGCCGGGCCGGGCCCCGCCGCCCTGGACCGCAGGTAGGAGGAGGGGGTGGCACCGGCCGGCGGAGCGGCGCGGCGCGGCGCGGCCGCGGCTCGGGCTGGGCTCCGCCGCCGCAGCGGGCCCTGCCCGTGTTGGGGGGAGCCCGCCCGCCCGCGGGGCACCGCAGGGCCCCCGCCCGGAGCCTGTGGGGCACCGGGGAGGGGGCGGGGGGGCCCCGCAGCGGGGGGGTGGCCCGCGGCGCGGGGGCCGTGCGGGGTGGCGCCGGGGCGGGCGGTGATGTCACCCGCACGCGGCACGGGCCGCGCGCGTGTCGCCGCGTCCCGGCGGCCGTGCGGGCGCGGCGCGGCGGTGGCGGCGGTGCCGGGCTTTCTGTCACGTCATCGCGCCGGGCCGCCGGGCGGCGGGAGGCGGCGGCCCGCGCCGCGCTCCCGCCCGGGCGCGCCGGCTGCTAATGCCGCCGCCGTTGTGTAACGGGGCCCTGCTCCGCAGAGGGACGCCGGGCTCCGCCGGCCGCTGCGCGGTGCGCCGCCGCCGTGCTGCTGAGCCGCGGCAGCGCCGTGCCCGCCGGCAGAGCCCGGCCCGCCTTCTCGCCTTCGCCTTCCCTGAGGCGGGGCACGTCCCGCCCTGCCCGGTGCGGAGCGGAGCGGGCAGCCGGGCGGGGGAGCCGCTCTGAACAGCGCTCCTGCCACGGTAGGAGCCGCCTGCAGGCCTGCTTTGTCCTGCCTTCTCAGACCCGCGTTTTCTTTTACTCCTATCAGTGCTTGAAAATGCAGTGGGAATAGTAACTAGGCAGTGGAGCTGTTCTGGCAGATCTGGGATGAAAATAAGATATTAATTCTGATAATCTTCATGTGGAAACCTGGGGAGTTTTCAGGTAAAGCCTTCAGCTTGTAGTTAGGTTGGTCAAGTGCCTTTTTTGTGCCAGCTGTTATTATCAGTCTACACTGGTGGAAAAGGCAGAGTCCGCACATGTTAGCACCTGTATCTTTTTATAACCATTTATAATTCTTTCCAGTTGCAATTTATAACCCACAGCAGTCCCCCTCATACCATTCCTAATACTCTTATACAAGTCCTAAACCCGAGTACAGCCTTTTGCCTATTCAGTCGTACTGTTACAGTGGACTACTGCCCAGCTTCCTATGGGCAACTTCATATTTCACTGTAATTAAAACTTGTTTAGTGAAAGGTGAATGGAGACTCAAAGCTGTGTTTAAATGTGGCAGTTATATCATCCATGATACTCATGGACTGCATTTGTGTGCCCTAACGTAGGTTAGAGGGTTACTTTGTAGAATATGAAGCTTGCCAAATGGCTTTGGTTTCTTGGCTGGGTTGTTTTGCCTGTTCTCTCTCTGTGTATTAAGATGTTGGGCAGGGGGTGTCTCCAGACAGTTAAGGTACTGCTGTTTCAAATGTTGAACAGATATCAGATCTTAAACCTTTCTATGTAGTTATTACTTATATGCTATTTTACGGAGGATTTTAGCTAACATGAGTGCATGTGTGCCTATTGCGCAGATAATAGCAAGAATGTGCATTAGTAGGTATTTTCTATGAACATGTCTTTGCTTGTTAGTGTGTCTGTCTAGGGTGGGGTTGTACAGCACTGTACATACATGCTTGCACAGTTGTGTGTGGAAATGAATTAATGGCAGAAGACTGCAGTTATGCAGATTTTGGGAGTGATGGAGAGGGTCTGTGATGGGGACAACGACTTGCTACTTCTAGCAGTAGTTGGCTGACTTCTGACATTGTTTGTTCTGAATGCAGTCGGATTTCTTGGAACGTGACCAGAAGGAGGTGTAATGAGTACCGGGAGACTGAGTCTTTGTTTTGCCATAGTGAGTGCAGATGTGCAACATTCATTTTCCCTATTCCTTTTCCCATGTCATCTCCCTTTTTGAAATCTTCTCTTCCCACCACCCAAATCTCTGCTGCTGCTCTTGGTGTATTTTGAGACATATGCTGTCTTATGTGGTGTGCTTTCTTTTTCTTCCTTGAGGAAGAGTGTTTATGGAGATAATGAGGATGGAGAAAGGTGGTTCTTTCAGTAGCTCTGAAATGGAGGAAAGAAGTGAGGCAATAGCCCTGTGATCACTGAAATTAAATTCTTGCATAACGGTACTGGCGTTGTAGCATGGCTTTCTTTATAATCTCTTCTTTGACCAGCCATATGCTGCCTGCTTGGCCACCAGGCTTGCATAATCAGATTCAAACATTATTGTGGTAAAGTCAGATGAATGGAGTATTCCTAGTCAAAGTTTTCTGTTCACGCGTTTAAATCTCATTTACTGTACTTGAGCGTGCTGTTGGGCTTCAATTAATGTTTCTCCCATACTTGCCTTACACTTAAATGCTACCTAAAAACAAGTGTTTATTTAAGTTAGGGGAAGGGACATTTGAAGAGGTGGCAGAGAACAAAACTTTAAAGGTCCTTATATACATAGCTGGTAAGCTTAAGGAAGTGACCTTTTGAAATGCGGGTGGTGTAAGTGAATGAGACACACCTTTCCAACAAACAACTGAATACCTGCTGCAGAGTACATCACATCAAGACAATGAAATAGTTATTTCAAGTGCTTCTGTTTAAAAACCCTGCAAAGTAAATTACATTGATTAAACATGATATTTTCCCTAATAGCTTTGAGAGTAGGTCTTATTTTTAACTGGTGTCTTTCTCTGAATAGCTGTTCCTAAACAAAGGCTGTGTATAATACAGTTTTTGTTTAGGTTGATAGTTTCAAAATAATATCTGCAGAGCTGTATTTTTCAGGCATGGCAACATAACATACTACCAAACATTCATTTCTTGTCTGACAGAAAAAAGGTGGAGAGCTGTTTTGCCATTAGTATTTTGCTTTTAAAGACAAAAAGTAGTATTTATTCAGTGAAATCTGTAAAACATTCAAAAATTCTACCTTTATACTTCTGTCTTCATTATTCTATAAAGCTAATTGAATTATTCTGACAAATCAAGTTAGTTTTCTTTCAAGTGAAATAGCCTGAAACTGGAGAGAAAACTAAATTTTCACTTGATGAGGAGATGAAAATAAAAGATGCAGAGAAATAAATAAAATGCAATAATAATGAAAAACTTCTTTTAATGTACTGTTTTGAATTGTTACTTGCTAAAGAAGCAAAGGATTTGTTTTATACTATGCACCAACTTTTTTACATGTCTTAAAGTTTAATCTTTGAGTAATAGCAAACAGCTATCTTCATGTTGGCTAAGAGCGTCAGCTTACTAACAGAATGGGGGGAAATGTTCATCTATGATTTCGTACAGCAAAGAAATTGCACTGGTTATTTAAAGAACTTTATATCTTTCAGAAAAGTTACCGTCTGTTAAATACGTTCATCTAATGTTGTTTGGTGAAGAGATGTTGAAAGTTAAATAGCCTTCTTTCCCACCATTTTCTTCTACTTTTCCTACTTGCTAAGACTACTCATACAAAATTCATTAGCCCGAACCTACTCTTGAAATTCCATCCGTCTCCTTTCTGTGTAAATTGTATGCTCAGTCATGCTGATCTGGTCTGCTGGCTGTCACATCTGCAGGATGAGCCTGTCACTGCGATTGCCAATTGTAGTTCCTCAGTAATTCTTTTGTGATCCTCTTCATTTTTCAAAGAATGTTTCCCGGATCATTTTTGTTTTCTGAAGTTGAATTAATAAGAAGGATTAACAAATAACTAGTTAACTAGTTCTGGTTCTAGCAGTAGGAGCATATTATTAGAAATTGACTTAATCTTCTTTTGCAAAACATTCAGTATCTCCTTGTTCTGTATAAATCATGGTATGGTATAACTGATATTGTATTTTCCAGTATACTGCATTGCTTAAGAGCTAAATACTTCACCTAGTCAAAAGAAAAATGCCAGCTATTGTGTAGTTATCATTTTAATTGGTTGTTGTGTGGAGACTGTTGTTTTGCATCACTTCCTGAAGTTATTGCACTGTCTTTATTAATTCGGTCTGTCTTTGACTTCTTACTACTCACTTGGGAATATATATATATATCTCCATATCCATACACGTTACTGTATATGTAATTTCATTTTCTTATGTTTAATTTTGAAATAAAAAAGTTAAACTTTGTTTTTGTTCAATCCCAAAGTTACCTCATATGATGCAACAATTCAATATTTTCTCCATTTGCTTTTTCTGTGGCTTAGAATAGCTTAGCATCCCTTCTAAGGAAGATCAGGATTTGGTGAAAATGTGTCCAATTTGTAGGCATCTTTCATGAGCTTTCTCTCTAGTCCTGCTGTGATTCTCCCCCTCCCCCCCCCCGCCCCTTTCCTGTCTCTACAAACATGGTATTCATCTATAAAACTTAATGTGACTGTTCTAGGGTACCTTCAAGAGCATAATGAGGCTAAGTGTGTTTCTGTGTTTTCTTAAACCCCTTCAGCTGAATACAAAGTTCTCTCTGGTTAAGAATAAGCATCTAGCAGATTGAGAGAAGGGTGAGTGACTCTGGGAGTAAACTGGGGGGGGTCAGCTCCCTACCACTGTGTTTGTAATCTGGGGCTGGCAGTGCCTGCAGCAGGATCACCAGCTTGTGTGGGAAGGGCCTGCAAGCTGCAAACAGCTCAAGGTCTGTGGGCTGACCGCTCCCACTCTGGAAACTGAAATGTGGCGCCTTTGTGGATACTCTAGATAGTTCAACTTTAACCTGATTCTTTCCTTTCAGCTGAATATTTTTATATATATATATATATATATATTTATTGCAGATTGGAAATAATTATTTCCAGAAACATATGCTCTACAAATACATTATTCCATCAGCATTCAGCAAAACAGGATGGAATTTCCAAATATTCATACTATCTGTATGTGAATTCATTTTTGCATACTGTAGAGGGAATGATGTGGACTTTATTTTTTCTCCTTAACAAATAAAAAAGATTGAAATACTTAATCAAAAATGTGTTAACTTTGCTTGTCACAGTCCTCTTATAATTAAATGGGCTGGGTGACTTCTCTTCCTGTATTCTTTCTTGATGTTTGATAGACAAAAATCGTATCTTTTAGGTGTGTTGTATGTATTAAGAAGTAATGGAAGATCACAGAAGGGGAAGTGTCAAAACTGGTACTTTTTGATTTAATATCTCTAACCCAATGTGTTTCACCCTGTACAGAGTTGGTATGTGCTGACTCTAATGCCATTTTTTCGTTCAGCCACCTACTTGTTGCAATTAAAGTATTTTATCAGAGAGAGAGATATCTTTGTGGTTCTTAACAAACGGTAAACATATATGCAGGATTGCTGTCTAGAAAACAAAAACCAGATAGATCTGTATGATTTAAAAAGTCAGTTTGTAGTTAGATGCACAGAAATCTAATGCTTTTCATAGAAATAAAGGTTTCTTTTCAAATTAGTTCATGTTCTGGTTGAGAAGATTAATAACACTGGAAATACCAACTTACAGAGAACCAGTACTCTTGTTAAGAACAACCTGTTTTGGTGGTTTCAGAATAACACAGGCTTTTTAGAAAGCATGAGAATGTTGAGGGAAACCCCACTTCATCTTTCTTTGTATTTTCTTTGTTTAGAATTTGAATAACTGCACAATTAAAGTTGATATTTTTAGAGTCGTTTGTTGTCTTTTTGAGGAAGAGAGAAAAGTAAGTAACAAATTATCAGCAAAAAAAACAAACCCAAAAATTTCATTGTGTGTAATCAGAGCAAATGACTAGAGGTCATTTCAGGGCTCCAATACAAGTCAACAAATGATTTACAGTATGTATACTAGCATATTGTCATGTTAATGTGTAATACACTTCTATTTTTCATGTGTAACATACTTATCTTTTTGTGGTATCTGCCACCTTTGTAAAATGTTCAAAAATCAGAAAGCTTTGGTATATGCAGGGTATAAGGGCTTTTTGATTTCTGGGAGTTTTGCCCTCAAAGATCTATCCCAAGCATATTAATGCATTCTTTAAGGTAATAGTGATTTATAATAGTTAACCTAGTCTTTGTATTCATTATTCCTTTTCTCAGTGGTTTAGGTGGCTTTCTCGATATTTAGCTGGATTAGGTCAGATTAATTTATATGCAAAGCCTCCTTTGTAGTTTAAAAAAAATAGTTAAAATCTTGTAAAATCTTAATGAAGTGAATTTTATTCTGGAAGCACTTTTAGCATCAATATATATATTGATCAAGTAAATCCTCTTCTTGTTAACTTCTATTTTCAATATTTTTCCATAGTTCTTAAATATGTGAAGAGGCAGCAAAGAAAAGCATATGCCATCTTGTTCATCATCTCTTTGTTTTGATTCTATAGTAAAGCCTTAATTATAAATTGTGTTGAATTGACATTGCTCTGTCATTCTCTTTGAGAAGCAAGAAGAAAAGGCAACTATCATCTGAGGAAATAATCTCTTTTAATTGAAGTACTGTTTTTTCAGTAGTAAAATTGATGCTGAGAATTACTGACATGTGCTTAGACCATTATACAGAAATAAATTTAGTAGTCAGCTAATGTCTTATAACCACAGAAATGGCCTAAAAATTCAGCCTAAAAGCCTTAAAATTTATTTGTAGGTGCTAGTACCTACATTTACAGATACTGTGAATCTCACAAATGATTTTCTTTTATAGAAATCTTCTAAACAATGTTACTCTGTCTTTTTTACCAGATAAGGAAAATGAAGCATATTGAAACCATATGGCAGCTTGAATAAGTCACATTAAGAGGCTTGGGAAAGCATGGTTGAACATGCTGCATTTTGGACCTACGCCTCCGGAGCTGGCCAGTCATTCATTTCACCAACTCACAGTGCTGTTCCCTTAAGCTTCTGATGTTTATGGCACCAAATCCTACAATTTGGCTTCTGATGCTACTGTTCTTTTCAAACGTCTGTCAGATTCTCTCTAGTGTCTTGTTTTTAGGGCTGTTCTCTGCATTGGAATACAGCAATGGAAATTCTACGATTTCAAGTTGAAGCACTAGGCTGGAGCACTGCTGACTTCAAGGCTTTTCTCCTCTGTTTTCCTTTGTCCTGTTCTTGGCCAGCAAGGGGGTCATTGTTCTACGAGGACCTCTTGCCCCCTGCCCTCCTGCTTGTAGGTTTTCTCCAAAATTGATTGCTTTTTGTTAGCAGGGCACACAACCATGTTTCAAACTAAAGTAAGTTAATTTTAAAAGCTGTATTTTGAGAAGAGTCTTTGTGTTGCTTTTCAGTACTCCAAGGCTTTTTTAACTCAAAATGTGCATGGGGACATCCCTCCCTCCCTCCCTCCCTTTCCTTAGGGCACCCATGGCTGTAACAAGTGATTATTGTTGTCGTTGCTGGGTTTTAGGATGTATGTAATACAAGATAATTTGTTTCTAACCTTGCTATAAAACTCTACTCTATTTATACTTTTCCTAGCATTGTTTCTGCTTTTTAACAGAGCAAGTTGAATCTTTCTAGAAGATTACTGTAAATATTTCTAACCTGGAAGAGACAAATTAGGAATTAAAAGAACAGGAACAGTTAAATATTTAGGTTTCTTGGCAAAAAGCCTAGGCTAGCCAGAAGTTTTAATGAAAGATTTTTCTAAGTTAAACTTCCAGTAACCTTGGTTCTTGATGTTGCCGGAACTATAATTTCTGCCCAAGGAGTTGTCATGAACATCTTTTACTCTGTGTGCTGAAACCTTGCCATATTTATCATCTCATTGCCTAGATATGGTGCTAAAGTAGGAAACAACAATTGCTTCTGCTATTCTGAAAGTTTGAATTGACTCTGTAAATATATTTCAGAAAGCCAGTTAAATATAATGAGCAACATTCTTGAGTTTTTATGTAGTTGTTTTTTCAGTGAAAAACGTTGACATTTGATTTGGTATGGTATTTTGATTTTTATTTAGCTTTTGCTATGTTATCTATATTTTTAGTAGAAAATGTCAAGAACTTGCTGCATGAAGTGAATCCCTGTATCTGTAAAAGCAATGCTACACAAACTGAGAAATCCTAAGTAGACCACATTATGAGGAGAACTGAAAAAGGGCATTTTAGACTAAAGGCACTTTAGTAATGGTCTCTCCGTAATACAAGTCTTTTTTGTCAATGGCTGGCAAATCAAACCCTGTTTAGCAAAACTATGGGAATTTTAACTCCTATTTAATTAGAACAGGACTGAAGCAGCAGGTTGATTTGAGACTAAGCAGGAAGCAAAGGTGGGAGCATTACTTAAACTGCTCTTTCCCAATCCATGAACAGAAACCAGGTAGGCTTAAACTTTTAAGACAAGTGAATGGTTGTTGACCTTGATGGGGTCTGTTTGTTTAAGTCCATTCTGTGTTGGAGCATCCAATTACAAATATTTGAATAAAGTATTGAAAAGGAGGTACCATTTTCCTTCCCTTGCTTGTTGCGTCTTTGCTTCTCTGTCTCTGACCTCTCAATTCTCAGAACAGCAGCAAGTAGCAGCTTTAAAAGTCTGCAAACCAACAATAGCATGTTGTAAAGGCAGTCTCATTTGTGACGCTCTACCAAGCCTTTAATGTGGGTCTTACAGTCTCCTGTGATAAAGCTCAGAACTTTGTTTCCACTGGAAGGTTGCATACTAACTTTCCTTTTTTCTCTGAGTCCTGTTGCCTTTAAACATTACAAAGCTCTGTAGATTTTTTTTGAGAAATGTACTGGCTAGACAGTTACTAGCTAACATTTAGAGCAAAGGTATGGCTCCCAATGAAGGAAGCATGGATTTGGAAACAGATGTGACCTTTGCATTTTGTGAACTAGCTGTGGCACAAAGATAGTGTAAAAGACAGCAAAAGCAAAGAAATGAAAAAAAAATAAGCCTTCTTTGTGTTCTGGCACCCACTGGCATATACTTGCTGTGATATCAATTTTATCTTCCCATGTTAAAGATGGTAATGGCTAGTGGTGGAAAGTTGTTACATCTATAAAGGCACCAAACAATTTATGTGGAATAATTGTGAGGGGAGAAAGGACAGGGCAAATTAGTTTGTTTCCAAAAGAAATAAAAGCCAGACAAATATGATAGAAATCAGAATATTGGTTATTCTTAAGATGCTTATAAGAATCTTAGGGCATACTTGTTAAACACTAGTAAACTGTTTCCTTTGTTAGAAATACATTAGAATAAAACATTGTGGTTTTGTCTGGTTAACTGTGAATAAGAAGATTGTGGTTTTTGGAGGGGGAGGATTACGGATGACCTATAAAGACAGCTGAGTTTGAACAGTCAGGATGCCATTCTTTGAATCTAAAGCAAGCTGTTTTCATTTCTGGAAGAGGGAAACATTGCAGTACCTGGTAGGTCGGGTCTGGTCCATGGTCATGCCTGAGGTAGTAGCTGTTAGATGTGTGTGGGGGAGGTATTTTTTGGTTTTGTTTTTTCAGCTTTATTTACTGAGATTATTGTGAGTGGAAAATATATGCGACTGAGTATGGGAGAATTTACTGTGGATGTGCTAATAGATGTAGATGGCCTCAAAGGAAAGGGAATCAAATGGACTAAAGGATTTAAAAACAGAGTGGAAAGATATTTCAGTTTTGTTTACAATACTATTCAAGAATGTTCTTAACATATTCAAGAATATCAAGAATATGTTTATGGTATTTGTCATAAAACCAATCAAAATAGTTCTAGAAGGCAAATGTTGGTGATAGTTTTGTTATGAGACTTTGCAGAGTGTAAGACAAGACTATAAAGAGAAGTACTGGTTGTGATTTTTGGGTGATAAAAAAAGATCTGATATCTGAGGTCTTCTCTTGGCTCCTTTTCTTGGTTAAAGGCTCTTTTTCTGATCAAGCTCTGTTTTATTTTTAGGAGAATAGCACTGTGTTTAAAATGGAAGTTGACATAAATGGAGAGTCCAGAACTACCATATCTACCCTTCCTGTACCTCTCGCAGAGGTGAGTTCTGCAGGCAAAACCGACGCCGAGAAGCCCCGATGCTCCAGCACCCCGTGCTCACCAATGCGGCGGACAGTTTCAGGCTATCAGATCCTTCATATGGATTCCAACTATTTGGTTGGCTTCACAACTGGAGAGGAGCTGCTGAAATTAGCCCAAAAGTGTACAGGAAATGAAGAGAATAAAGGGGAATCTGGGCCTAACTTGCGTTCCAAACAGCTTGATTCAGGACTTGCGCGTTCCTCCCGTTTGTACAAAACTAGAAGTAGATACTATCAGCCATATGAGATCCCAGCAGTAAACGGAAGGAGGAGGAGACGGATGCCCAGCTCAGGGGATAAATGCACTAAGGCTTTACCATATGAACCTTACAAGGCACTACATGGTCCCCTGCCTCTTTGCCTTTTAAAAGGTAAAAGAGCTCACTCTAAATCCCTGGACTACCTCAATTTAGACAAAATGAGCATCAAGGAACCTGCTGACACAGAAGTGCTACAATACCAGCTCCAACACCTTACCCTTAGAGGGGACCGTATGTTTGCAAGAAATAACACATGAACTGTGATCTGGAATTTAGAATCAATTTCTGGTTATTTCTCTGTTGCTGCAAAAATCCACTGTTGTACTGTGTACATGACTGTCCACATTGTAGGTGGTTGTATCAGCTAAATGTTACCAGAAAGTAATTTATTTGAATAGAATTTTGACAATGCAATGTGTTACAAATACTCGGAGGGAAATAATTCTTTCTAGAGCAAGCAGCTTCTAATTCAAATTTGACTGCAACTGGTGGATATTCCTTTGGACACCTTTTAACAAGGAAAAGGCTTTTGTTTTTTTGTTTTGGGATTTGGGTTTTTTTTTTGTACAGTTATATCTAGTATTTACAGTAATTTAACACTGAAAAATGGTGATGTCTGCTTGGTTGTTGCTAATTTTGGCTTGATGTTAGAAACTGCTCTTGGATAAGTACTCAAGTTATCTTTTTGTTTCTTCCTGTATTCTACAGTAAAATGTACGTATGATTTTTTACATAATGGGAAGGAATGTGAACTTGGCTAAATTAGATCACTTGTTATTTAAACAATCCAGTTCAAACATTTTGTAACTGGGCTTGCACTGGTGAGGGGGAAATTCACTCATAAAATATACCTTTGTTCATTTGCTACTTTAGACCTATTAAATTATTTTTTAGTTTCTGCATGGAAGTAATTGCTTTGCCTCCTCTGTTCTATAAAAAAAATTGTTTGGAATAAGTATTTGGGATATTTAAAAAATCTTTTGGGGAGTGAAGTTTTTTTTTGTTGTTAATGTGGGTTTTTTTTTTTTACATTGTCTTGACATGTAAACAAGGATTCACTTCAAATGCCAGTAAATACACTAGAATGTCTGCATCAGTATGTGAATAATGTTTTTAATTTTAATTCATGATTTCTATAATATATATAGTAATGGAAAGTGTCAAATAACTTTAGCATTGTTTTGGAAATTTAGTTTATTTGAAGCACTGCACACTTTTATTGAGATCCAGAAGGTAGACTTTTAGATGGAGTGCAAGTAAAGTGTTTCTATATCATCCTTGAAGAGCTGATCCTGTTTTTTTCAGCAGAGTAGATTGAATACACTGGCTTAATTTGTTGCTTAAGAAATTTTCATCCAAACATGAGATCAAATGCAATTTTGACAGCTGTATTCTTAGGTACATTTAAAACATGTTAGTAACTTATGTTTAAAAAATGAAAAATAGTTTTTAGACTTTTTTAGGTGCAATTTATTACTGAAGCAGTGTGCCGCTTAGTTTTGGTTGATGACCTCTCTAGAAGTTAAGAATAATTAAGATCACATTGTTTTGAAACATAACATATTTGATCAGTTGTTCCTGGTACAATTCAGGTATTTTTTGTTTCTCCTTCTGAATAAATAGAAAGCACTAGTCGGTGCATTTGTTGTGGAAAATGAAGAGTTCTTTTCATTCTATTGCTTACTCCACAGTTATAACTGAAGGCAGTAAATAAGAGCCCAGTAGTCTGAATTTTGCTGGTTTGGCTAATGTTTTAGATTTGTTAGAATCTTTACAACAACTGATGTGTATTTTAAAAAGTTAACTGCGCCTCTGTAAATTTAATGTATTGAACAATGATCTCTAAAGTAAACTTTTCCTATATAGGCTTTAATTTGAAAAACAGAATATGGTCAAATGCCAAAGAGAAGGGGGCTTTGTTTAAAGAATAAACACCACTATTTATTGAAATACCTATGAAATTGTATTTCTGGCTGAAAAATAAAAAGGGTGATATAAATACATATTGTTGTGGAGTCTTTTGCTGTGTAGGAGAATGAGGACACTAAAAAATGCAACTCCAGAGTGGGAATGTCAGACTTCTATGAAATATTTAGATACTTAGATACTTCTCCTGTTGTTTGATTTCCTCAGACATACAATTGTTAGTATGTTTTGTGCATATTGTTACTGTGGTCCTGTGCACTACTTGTAGAGCTACATGTATAGAGAGGCTGGTGGCTGTTTTGCCAAGTTCAAACATGGAAATATTTGCTAGTGCATTTCTCTGTCTGGTGTCTTGCTTGTGAAGGTGCTTACACGTGGTGGATGACAGAGCCCTGGAACAGGTTGCCCAAAGAGGCTGTGGAGTCTCCTTCTCTGGAGATATTCAAAACCCGCCTGGACGCGATCCTGTGCAACATGCTCTAGGTGACCCTGCTTGAGCAGGAGGGTTGGACTAGATGATCTCCGGAGGTCCCTTCCAACCTCAACCACTCTGTGATTCTGTGGTAATATTCCTTGTTTAACTGATTTACACTTGCAGTTCTCATAGTACATAATCATTCAAGAACCTGACGTTTTGAAAGCCGGGTTTGTAATGTTCTTAATCAGAACTCTTAAACCCATAAGGTTATTTCCTGTATTTACCTCTAGAAGAAGCAAAATCTCAGCCAAATGAAGGCTTTTGATCTTGTCTTATTTTTGCTGATTATAATGTCTGCCATTAAACTAATCTATTAAAATAAAAGGCGAGATGGTTCTTTAGACTACTAAAATGAAATTGAATGTGAGCAGTACTGGCTTCTCAAGGTGAGCTCTTCAGTAGATATCAGGAACACCATTTTCTAACTCTTCTCTTAATACTTTAAAATAAAAATGCTTTGAGGAAAACGAGCTATCCCTGTGAGCTCTAGGTATCTTCCAGAGGATTAAAAGAGTGAAGGTAGAAGCAATACAAGGAAGTAACACAAATCTGCTGTTTGACAGACCATTACCACCAAAGCAGATTTGTAATTAAGTACCAATGGCTGGGATACTCAGCCAAGTCTTAAATTTGGTGAAACGGATGGCATTTTTTTGCAATATACCAAAATTGATAGGCATTAAATCCATTCTTTATTTCAGTGGCTTCTTTCTTTTCGTTTTAAGTATACATCTGTAGCTACTCCTTGTCCATTGTGTTTATGGCTTGTATTTACAACCCTATGCACTACTTATTTTACCTTACAGTTCCCTTTACCTTCTCTCTGTCCATCCATTGTACTGGCTCATACTTGGTCAATTTTCCTGCGTGATGATCTCTCTTGCTGAGCATGTTTACTGTAGTGGGACTGTTAAATTGCCGATTGGGCTACTAGACTGTATAGCAGAACATGTAACAGCCAAACTTTTAAAACCATTTCTAAAGCTGCTCTTTAAACATTTTTTCTTTTGCGAAGAACAGAGGAGTGAGTGGAGAAAGGTTATTACTTAATGGCTCAAAATGTAGGTGTTACTGTCTGGAGATGGAGGAAGGTTCTGAGTGGTTCAGTGCTTGGAACTTAAATAACTTTGTTGTTTTGTGGGCAAATATAGAATAGAAGAGGGCAAATTTAATCTTTAAGAAGACTTACAAGGAAAGAGCAGAAAGGCCGTAAGCTGCATAAAAAAGACTTCCAAAATCCACAATATCTGGAGGAATGTGAGCTGATTAAAAACAGGTCAGTTTCAGGAAAGCTAGGTTGTGTCAGGTTGTGTAACTGGCTTTTGAAGAGATGAGAAAGCTACCCAGAGCGCAAAAGTATGGTCTGGGAAAACCTAAGTGGGTCGTAAAGTGGGTTTTCATTTGGTAAGAAACAGGATGCAGTTAAAAAAAAAAAAAAAAAAAAGTCTTAAGGTCAGTGACAAACCAGTGTTAAGTTTTATGAATCAAATGGGGTCTCTGTAGTATGAAGGTCAATATTGTAGCTAATACTTCCTAAGCAAACAATTGTTAATGGATAGCATCACTCTTGTTTCCAGGTCTTTCAATAGTACTAGAGAATCTGAAACAGAAAATGAACAGCATGATCAAATTTTAAACTCTGCCTGCTTGGAAGGTTGGTCTGGGTAAAGTAAACTTTTAATGTTAAACTTAATTTTAAAGAGGTATATATTCTAAAAACAAATGAGCAAAAATGAGCTTCAGTGAGAATATAAGCACAAAAAACTAGAAAAATTCCTTTGAGAGGAAGACTAATCTTAAAGTAGAGCTACATTACAGAAATGTAATTGAGTAGTAAATTCAGCTATTGTAGGAAAAATGCAGATCTAAGATTGCAAGTTGAGTTATTCCAATGCTAATAACTTTAAAGAAAGTCTAAAAAATGGCATCCAAAAATAAAACTACATGCATGTTTCTTTGCATGTAGTCTGAGCAGTTCAGAAATATGGTTTTATTGATGACCTTTTGGGGGGATTGACAGTGTTTGCATGAGTGGATTTCAAGTGATTTGGTCTGTTAATTGGGTCATCAGTTTCCATGATGGGTGGTTACACTGAGCACTATAACAGAATGGCAAAAACACATATCTGATATATGGATCCTCAGAACAACACATTTAATAATGTGTTTGCATCATTGACTTTTGTCTGTATCACATCACGGTTTTTAGCCTGAGGTTCATTCCAACTTTCTAAATCCTTGAGAACCTTCAGATGGGTTATGTTTTTTCCCCCCAGTGATTCTGCCTGTGAATCTTTTTTTGTTGTTGTTCCCTCTTTACATCATAGGGACTCTTGGGTAGAATCAAGCTGTATATTCAGGACTAGAATATGGAAAACTTCCTTATTTGGAAGGAGCAGGGGGAATTGCTAGTTGTCTAAAGTACTTGTTTCTTATCATGAAAAATCTAGGTATTGTTGTTAAATATATATGCTGTGTAAGTATAGGAATATTTCTGTGACTCCTGTGAGCTACTTTTGTAGGTGTTTTTCCTCTGACTCTCACCAAGGGAGTAGACTAGGAAGTGTAGGTTGAATTATGAGATGTCTGTAACTGACCTATGAAGCATTACAGATTCATAAAAATCTGTCTTGCGTCCCAAAAATAACAATCAAGCAATTCTTTGGCTATTTTTCCTTGCCTCAAGGTGATGACTTCAATCAATCAATAATCACCTTAGTTTTTCCATGTAGAACACAAGGACCATTCTCAATGACACTGCCCATCAGAAATTGCCTTTGGTTGTTTCATTTGACTGCTTATGAATGTCTGGTTAAGATTCATTTCTTCTGCTGCATTAGTGGAAGTCCTAAACCTTCTTATCTTGGGCATTTTTATGGGATGGCTTGAGGAAGAGAACACTCACCTGATGTTTCAAAATCCAGTCTGTTTTACATCCTTCTTAATTTACTCTTAGCTTTAGTAGTTTGGCAGTAGAGAATGGCATCAAGGCAACCCTACAGAAGAATTATGTAGGCCACATTAGAAGACCTCAGGAAAGAAGACCGTCTGTCTGTGGAGAAAAAATCCAGAATCAGCTGACTTCATTGAAGACGAAAGGTAAGGAAATTAACTGATCACATTTGGTCCATTTTTAGGAGATAGTTGTATAAATTTACATATGCTTGATGTTACTTATTGAAGAATTAGTCTGCAGTGAAAAGAGGGGGAGGACAAAGATGGTGAGCTCTGCACAGTGCTTTCTTTTTCTGTGTGGGAAAGAAAGGGTGGGAGGGCAGAAAGGAGAATCCACCAGAATATATCAGGAGGAAGGCTGAAGAAATAAAAAGAAAACCTCAGAGGGGCAGTACTGCAAGAGTAGGAAGAATGAAATAATGTATGGTTTCAGTGTCAAAAGAAGCAAAGACATGGAAGAGAGGGTTAGGAGTGTGCTGATCTCAAATGTGTCTAGAAAACAATTGTTAGGTATCTCTGGGTGATTAAGGAGGATGGTGGGATGTTTTAGCAAAATGCTCTGATTGGAGCTGGGCTGCAGAGAAGGTAGAAAAGAGGAGCTTAAGGCTATGTGTGTAAGTTTGCATACTTATAAGCTTAGAAGAAAAAAGAAAGTTCTGGGGGAATAAAATAATAAGCTTAATACTTCATGACATTCAAATAAGTACTGAATGCAAATCCCCCAGTGTTTCTGTGGTATCCTGCAGCTCTACACAGTGACAATAGGCATTTGGTACAATTTCATGGTATTCTTTGACAAAACCAAATGTAGGAAGCTACCTGAGCAAGAAGGAATTTTTATACTGTAATGTTACTTTATTATTATTTTCAGTTTTAAAAAAAAGGCTTCAAGCTTCTTTCTGTATTCCAGCATAAATATCAAATATGATGTGTGGTAAAATTATTGCCCAATTTCATTTTCGCTAGACTCTTGCCTGCTTCAGCTGCTGATGACCTGTTATTTCTATGAAGGTCGTGGAGACCTGAGTGCTAAAATATGCAAGAACTTTGAAAATAGCATTAACAGCTTGAACTCTTTATGAAAAACTGAGCAGGGCATGATTTGCTGTAGAGCTTTGCATTAACCTATTTTTCAAAACTCTCAAAAAATGTTGAACAAAAGTGTTAGCTACAGAGATGCTTTTAGCATTCTATTTCTGGCCAAAAATATTGCAGTGTAGAGCTTCACTGTGTGAATTATAGTCTGCAAATGGATGAAACTAGAGAGAGGGAGAGATAATATCATAGTGCACTAGCATATCTAGTGGCAGAGCCCCAAGATTTTTAGCTGAGTGAGTGATACAGAGTGGGGAGAAGAGTGCAGTATAAGTAAGATTTATTTTTCTGCCTTAGCTAAATGATTTAATGTTTCTGATGTTAATTGAGACAAACATCTTACAATATTTATGAAGGAAAATCAGAAGATATCCAGAATAACTACAGCTCCAAGCAACTGAGTCAGTGCAAGATTTCTATCTGTCTATATTAATATTTTATATAAAATTTAATTCTCTTTAATTTTTATCAGCCGTTCATTGTTCAGCTGATATCATTTCAGAATTAGTTTTGATTCAGAGATGGTTGGAAAAAAAGTTTGGTATCAGAGGAAGAAATGCCGATTGTGATATCTGTTAAATTGCTAGATAAAGCTTCAAGTAAGTGGTGGCAGTCCCATTGATTTAATTATTTTAAAGTAGAACTGCACACGCAAAAAAGAAATCATTCATCGCTCCAGAAAATATAGGTGGGACAAGATGATCTATAAAAAGACAATATCTATAAATTCTGTGACACACAGTCATGTTTTAGAGCTGTGTTTCATAAACACGAATACGTGATTAAACATTTCAGAAGGGTTGTTAGAAGCCTGGATTACTCAGTTCTCGTCAATTAGATCAATTATTGCACACAAGCATCTCAAGGTAGTTTTTCCATCAGTCTGATGATACCTGGGGCACTTCAGCAGCTATAAGCCTGAACTAAAAATAGCCTTCTTCAAAACATCTTCAAAGGCTAAATGGCTATCTGTGAAAGGAAAGGAGCAAAAAAAGACTGAGGAATTCTCATGGTGAATTATAGGATTTATAACTGCTCAGAGGTGTGAATTTTAGGATGCTTTACATTGGAAGGTAACTTTGCAGTATGAATATTTAAAATTGTAATGGGATGAAAAATATGGGAAATCCAGAGCCCTGAATCTATTCCTTCTTAAGCTTATTTTATAAATTTAAACAAATTCTTACTCACTCTGGGCTTCCAGAGAAGGCCTAGGTCTTGTAGGCAGTAGTGTTGATGGTGAAGCAAGCAGCTGCTCTCCTTAAAATCAGTGGGGAAGTTAAGCTCTTGAAAGGTGATGTTGGGACTTAAACTGCCACTAGCAAACCAAAGGAAAAGGTGGGTTCACTGGAGTCTTTATGCCATATTCTAGCAGATGACAGGTGTTGTTCTTGATTATGTAGCTCAGTTAGAAACTGTACAAGGAAACCTGAATAGTCAGCTCAAACCATTATAAAAAAATTGATATGTAAGTCTTATTTTTACTATATTTGAATGTTTTTATTTGCCTTCCAACTTTAGAAGCTCAGTGATACACTTGGTATTTTTCACTCTTCTCCTGTCATCTCAAATCTATAATTTTTTTAAACTAAAAAGAATTTAGATTTTTATATTCTTATTTGTATTCTTAAAATATAATATACATTTCATCAAATATCACCAAATGCCAAAAAGCACAAGATTTGTGATAAAATTGAGATCTGACAACCTTCAGTTGTCTACTTTCTGCTTTAATTCTCTCTGAAGCTTCTCTCTGATATTCTGCATTTTTCTGCTTATAAACAGTTGTGTTGCTGCTTATACAGCTGCTGACCTCTTTTGAAAGAAAATGATGGAATTCAGAAAGATGTAGTGATTATTAACATTTTGATACTTCTAAAGTAGTTTTGAATCCAAGATGTTACCAGTATTGTAATTGCTATTACAATTATCAGTGACCTTTTTTTATCTGGCCCTGGAAAGAAAAGTTTTTTTTAAATTAGTATCCAAGTAGGGAACATGCCATCATTTATGGTTTGGCCTTACTTTCAAATCAATGGGAAAATGACCATTGGCTTTAATGATACAGGAGCTAGACTTCACAGAAACAAAGCTATATCCCTCTATTCTGATGTCAGTCCTTCTACCAGCTGCATGTTTCCTCATTTCCTACTTTGTGGAGGTTCCATTGATTAATTTAGGAGAGCTTCAGCCAGAAGAGATGTTTTTGGAACAGTAAGAGTCCCTCAAGTGAGCAATTTTCGGGAGAAAAATCTGACTTGGCTTGTATGTTTGAAAAATGTTCTTAGCTGAGGCTTTCCTGTCACGGGGGAAATCATTCTTTGGGTGCTTGGGGCTTTTCTTTTTTATTTCAGTGAGCTGTGGGAAGAAGGCAGAAACCTTAGTTCAACATCAGTTAATGCTTAATACTAATTTATAAAAATGCTGCCAGTGAAAGATGCAATAATTGTATAGCTGGTTAACCATGGGGGAGAGAGCAATGACCAGAGGGTCAACAGGATGTACCCCAGGTAGCTTTTAAAGATACCTACTTTTTTTTTTGTCCCCCCTCAGTTATCTGCAGTATTCCAGTTTACACTACTTGTGCAAATGAGAAATTTTCTTGTATCATTGATCTGGAAAGTCTGTTTTTAATCCTGATCTGGGGTGAAATGGCAGTAATCCTGACTCTTCAATTGAGAGAAGCTTAAATTTCCTGCAAAGGGAAGGTCAGCAATGCGATGTTCACTGGGGCAATTTCAACACAGCAAGTAATCGTTCTGATTAAAGCTCCTGTTGAGACTGAATGTTTTGTCTGATTGGAAGACTAAATCTGTCCTTAATCACCCAGATAAGATGACATCACCAGGATGCTATAAACTGTCTACGAGATTAATGCCCACTATCAAATGCAAACTTAATCCTGAAGTTGGAAAAATAAGAAAAAGCTACCTTTTTTAATTCTATGGCCACTGCTAGCATGAACCATAACTAAATGAAGGTTGCTACAGCTGAAGAAGATTTTCTGTGTTAGAATGTATGTTAACCGTAGAGAGAATTTTTTTGAATGACTGCTCTCTAGCACAACTATTCCTGGCATGTACAGGGGAAAATGCTATTCTGCAGTTAGTCCTCAGCGTGGCCCAGGACCTAGCTCAGGGGGTATTACTGGGAGCCCTCTGTAGTAGGAATCGCAATACAGTTGAGTTTACAACTGTAGTAGGAGAGAGCACATCAGATAAATCCAGCATGCAGATATTTAATTATGTAAGAATGAGGCAGTCCAAAAAGCAAGAAGCTTACAAGCAACCTGGAAAAAATGAAGAAAAGTTTATTTGCCCAGGTAAACTCTGCCACATTTCAAAAAGAAAACAAAGTCCAATAAAACCATGCATGACTCATTAGGAGACTGAAGGAGGCTATCGTAGGGGAAAGGTTGACATTTAAGAAATGAAAAGCCTGCCTGTATGAAGAGGGCAAGGCAGCCCAATATCACGAATTAATCAAATGTGTAAGATGGCTAAAAAGATCACTTTACTAAGGATGCTTGAGCTGATAGTTAAAATTTCTTTAAATGCATCAAAAGTAGAAAGTCGCCTAGGGGATCAGTGAGACTGTGTGAGAAAAAGGTGTCGAAGGGGCACCCGGGTGATAAGACCCTGGCAGAGAAGCTCAATGAATTCTTTGTGCCGGTTTTCACCACTGAACATGTTGGGGACGTTCCCACACACAACAAATTCTTTCCAGCAGGGAAGTCTAGAATTCTTTCTAGACGAATGGGAATTTTTAGGGCATCACGGTGTTATTTGCTTTTATTATATGTATGCCGTGTATATGCTTTTATTATAGGGCATGTGGCCCTAGAGCAAAATAGAGCACAGAAGTTTACCTCAGAAAGGGAGGGAGGTCTTGGAGGCCTGCTGGGGTTTGGAGCCTGCCCTTCAGAAGAAACGTGTAGTGGAGCGCAGCTTTCTTGGTGGGGTAAACTGGAAGCAATCCTGATTTGTTTGTTTGTTTATTTATTTATTTTTTAAACCAAAAGTAAACTCGGGTATGAGATGGCTTTAAGAACAAATGGCCCAAATGAGCTATATTTTGGCAGTTTTCATGTACAGAGAAATCTAGTTGTCACCCTCATGCATGTTAGTAATGATATGATAACAGTTGACGAGAAACATAGGTAATTATTAATGTGTCATATGCAATCTCTTTTTAGGTTATGATGGAAAACGGCAAATAAACCTTCTTCTGTACCTGCTGCCTCATGTCAAGTCAAATTATTTTTGAATTCCCAAAAGTTTTATTTGCACTTACTGCCTTGAGTACTGAAAATGGAAGAGGGTACAGAAAATATTTTGGAGTCAGCAATTAATAATTATTATACACATTGGGTGAAACATCTTAAGCAATGCAAGCAGCCCTGTTGAATGTAGAGCCATAATTTAGTTTATAAAGTTCTTGCCTGTCTTTAAAGATGTTTTTTCAGACGAAAATATTTTTATATTGGTTTTACCCTTGAGTGGGTAAAGCTTTCCAGTGAAGATTGAATTTGTACATTCTTCTCTTTCTTCTTTTCCCAATTAGATTTTCTCTCCTATACTGCAATTCTTCTTGTTTTGTTATCAGTCCAAAAGTAATTAACGCTGGAAACTTTGAGCCAAATATGACTGCTCTGAGCTGTATTTTTTACAAACATACTTTTTTCAGTAGCTATCCATGAAATATATATGCGACTTGGCTGCTAAGCGTAAACATGGGCTTTTTTACAGATCTAGTTGAGAGCAAAGCCTATAGTAAAGCTTTGAAAAACTAATTTTTTTTGTTTCCCTGAAATGTAAAGAATAAGCAAGACGTATATCAGAAACCAGCTGGATGAGTCTAAAAAGGAGAACACTTTTATAAAGATGTGAGAAATGGCTGAAGTCTACTATTGCAGAGCCATTGCTCTGAGGACAGGTCTAGCAAGTCCACTTTTAAGAATGTTTGGCCTTTTCCCAATTCTCAGACAGAAAGATTTTATGCTGTGAGAGACCACTATAGTGTCCAGTCTGAGCTTAACATATAATTCAGTAATACCTGTATCAGATCTATAACTTCTGGTTGAACTACAGCTTGTTCAGCTCTTGTGCCTTTATGCCCTCTTATTTCACGTCATTGTCACTGGGTGTATTTAAGCATAGATTTTTTAAATGCTTTCTTGAATTGGAATCTCTGGTTTTATTTTGATTAAAACAGAAACATTTTTTATAATTGGAAAGTTGAAACAGTTGCAAGGACTTCATCAGACAGCAGTGCCAAGTCTTAGGGTTTAGTGTTTTCTTGGCAAGACGCAGGACTGCATTAGGGGTCTGCTGTCGTTTTCAAGTGCTAAGCTGCAGCCGTAGACTGAGCACAGGACTAAACGTGGACTGGTTTACTTAAATGCTTCTCTTGGATTCATTGCTCGCGTTGGGCAGGATGCAGGCAAGCGTTTGCTGCGTAGCAGTGCAGCCCGCATGCTAAATGGCTAGAGGCGCATTTCCCTCTCTCGCGCGCACCCACACAGATTTCCTGTTCCTATTGTATTAAGACTGCTTGTACAGCACAGAGTTAAGGGCAAGGTTTGAGAGGTAACACTCTGTCTTCTGGCTAGTTCTCATGTAATGTTTATTTCCAGACTCATATTCTGGTTACTTCAGAGGGGCCGGTTTATTTTAAACAATATTTCACTCAAGAAATACACTTTCAAAGTGTATTTTGTGCCAGCTTAAATTGTGGGCTGAGTAAGTATAAGTGAAAACCAGAACCTGAGTTTCTAACTGTAATATTTCACAAGGTGTTGTTATTTTTTTGTTTTGTTTTGTTTTAAACAACTTCTTAGAACAGAAAAGTGCTGTTCTAGGTTACCAAAACTACAAAAAATCAGAATTTTGTTATTTGTTTTGGTTAGTATGTCTCATGAATCCAAACCTTAGCTCACTGCCCCCTCCATCTCTTGGTCAGATGTCCCTGCCACTCACTTGGTGATAGCTCTCACACTGTTAGACCCAATATGGTCTGTTGACTTGCTAGGATGGCTTAAAACAGATCCAGCGAATGAACTGGATCTTTTTCCCGCTATTTCAGTGGCTTGAGTGACTCGCAGTAGAATACAGCCAGAGGCAGAGCTCAGGGGGCGAGAGGAGGGCTCCTGCGCGGCCGGGGGGACAACAGGGCCCTTCTTGCGGGAAGCCACCAGCTGCCCCATCCGGGCGACCGTGGCCTTCGGCAGCGTCACGGGGAACCACGAACCCCTCGTCCCAACAGCGCGGCTGCTGTGGCCAGCGGGTGTCCTGCCGCGTTTCAGTCCTGACTCCTTGTTTGGCATTTGACTCAGCTTTGAAGTCCTTAAAAACTCTCATGCCTTATTTTTGTTATTTAATCCTTGCTGCATGGGACCATTAGGGAGAAAAAAGAATTAAAACCAGCTGATTTGCCAGATACGAGGAATTGTTTTATTTTGCCTTGCAACTCTACACTGCCCACTCTGCGAGTGTCTCAGTGCGCCATCCAAAACGCCCTCGGCGCTAGGCAGGGCACTGCAGGCTCATACAGGAGCTGACGGCACTTTGGAGCACCCTCTCCTTTTCCGCCTCTCTCCCTCCAAGCACTGGGACTCCATGACTAGGTTGACACACTAAAATATTCTGCTCCAGTACTGAAATGCTGGAATTTTCTGTTTATTTACTATCTAAAAAAGGAAATGGTTGTGTTAGAAGAGAGTTTTATACTCTTCAGATGTGTGCACGCACATTTTTAGAGAGTGAGTGATCATTATAGAATATAGCACCTTGTTTTGCCAGGTGGCCTTTCCTTTGTTTTAGTACTATTTTGGGGTTGATATTAAACCACTGAAGGAAGAATTTGGAAACAGTCTATGAGATAAGTTCAGAAAAATTCTTTCTGTGTGTAGCAAAGCTCAGATTACGTTAGTGGATTTTCATTAATATTGGACTGTAAGTATATATTAACTACTCAAGTGTTTTTTACATGTCAGGAAATAAAATTATAACTATTAATTATGTTATCCTTAACACAGAAAAAATGCATTAATACTGAAGCATGCAATTGCATTGAATAAAAAGCCAACTGAAATTGAAATATACTTTGCATTTATTCAAATCTGTATTTAGATTACGTATTCTTTATTCTGTGAGTGTAGTGTTAGGGATTTCAACTAAGCTTGTCACTGTTTTGTTTAATTTCAGTGTAAATCCTGTGCATGCTATGTACCTTATTAAGCGGTTAGCAGATTTTATAAATGTTTCAAGTTTAGTGCCAAGTGTAAATTATTTTTGCAGGTTATTTAATTGCTCTGCTTTTGGTTTCATTAGCTGCTGCAATGAGGTTATATCTAGATGAAGGGTATTGGTACTTCATACTCCTGTACAGCATATATAGGTAAGAAGTTGCTGAACGTACGTAAAAATGTGAGATAATGTAAGTTCCTGTTTCAAAGTACTTTTCAATGCATCTGTAGCGAATGAAAAGAAAGACAATGCAGAAATGGATGAAGGGAGATCAGTAAGAGTAGGTTTTTTCAAAGCTGTTTTGTTTCATGTAGTTAAGATCTATATCACATTTAAAATTGTGCTTTAATGGGCAGAGGTAGAGAAGAGGGCCATAAAGTTGCATCTGTATAATCCTAGCTGTTGCTGTATAAATAAATGAAGTATCCTGTACAGTAAGCTTAATAATAACCAAATTATAAGTTAATGGGGGTGGTTTTTTGAATGATATTGGAAAAATATTGGTTTTACAGCCTGAAAACTTTATTTCTCACAGTAATTAAATGGAGTTATTGGAAGGGAGAAAGGAAGGACTTGTAGATAAATTATTTCAGTTTTACTTCTTGCACTCTGAGATAGCTCTGTACATGTTACTCCCACAGTTTATTTGGAATTCTTGCTTTTCCGTTACCCTAATGGTCTCAATTAGTGCTATTTTCTGTGCATCAACAGAGTGCTAATTTAATCTTAAATTCAGAGTTAACAAATTATGCAATCAACCGTCAAAGATGGTTTCAAAACTAGGTAGGAACGTTAGAAAGTACACAAAGCGTTACTTGAAAACGTATATATGCTCCTTGCATAGGTATTAATCCTCTTGTATGTCTATGTGTCTGTGGTATGTAAATGTAAACTATTTCTCGAGATCAAAAGCTAGGAAGTTTCTGTAATAAGCTGTGGAGCCCAGAGGCAAACTGAGCCCCATGTGATGTGGCAGTTGCTAGGGTAACTAGCTTTATTTGTGAATACCGAGTATAAGAATTTCTGTTTACCGAGTCAGGGTTTTTTTTCTGCCTTTCTTTTTTTTCTCTCTTTTCTTGCTGAACAAAGGGATGATAAGGAGCGCTCCATTTCCACCCTGGTTTTTGTGGGTGTCTGACAGGGGTGTTTGACCCCTGCGTTAACAAATACCACGAGAGAGGCCTTTGCAGGTGTGGTCTCATTTATATGCAGCTTATGTTGTACTTTAGAAGAGCGTATTTGACTTTTCCCTGCTTTTCTGTGGCAGTAAATTTTACTCCTGCTGACAGCAGAGATTCTTTAAGCAGAATAAAATTAGCTGGAAAACGCTGAGCTCTGTCGTCTTGCTGCTTATTATAATTCGCAGTGTGGTTTCAAAGAAATCTAAAAACCCAGCATTTTCAAAAAGAGAATAAAAATATAACCATTTCATAGATTTTTTTTTTTTTTTTACACTAGCAACAATGGAAAACAACATTACTTCTTGTTTTCCGCTCTGAATAGGCAAGAGGACTGCAACTGATGCAATGACTTTAGTTTTAATTTTACTTCTGTTTGAAATCTGGTTGCTATTAATTTTAAAGCATTTTTCAAGATTTCTTTGCTTAAAAATGGTACATCTATATCTGATCTTTCTGCTTAAAAATTGTGCTCAATAAGGAGCAATTTTTTGTGAAAACCAACAAAATATCTTTTTCTGTGAAACTGGTAGAATGTGCCATTTGATATGATTTTATTGCCAAAATACCATTTCTGTGCCATTTGATGAAAATAAATTTGGAAGAAACTTGAAAAAACCTACTATTTTGAGTGCAGCCTTAGCAACCAACCTGCTTGTTTCAGAGGATATTGCAATTTGTTCTTCTTATGTGAAAATCAAATGTCACAACAATTTCTTTAAATAATTAGTGAAATAATTGCTTTTCTTTTAGTCGTTTTGCCTTTGAAAAACAAAGCTCTTTAAAATTAAGCACCAGTATTTTTAAATATGAGCACCTGAATTTAGACATAACAAATCCTTCATGTTTAGGAGTAATTAAAAGTACCGAGACCTGCTGCTCCTACTGAAGCCAGCAGCTTAGAATACACAGCATGGGTGGAAATGAGGTAATTTTAAGCATTCATGTTTGAAAAATGTCACTGACTTAAGCTGAAAAACTTTCTTTATTTCAGAACAGAGTCAGCATCCTTATGTCTGGGAGGTTTACAGCTAACCCCAAACCCATTCACAGGACGGATTCTTTCCCTTACTTTTAAGCATGGTAGTTGATGTTCATAAAACAAATAGTATGGTTTTGAAGAAAGATTAGAGACAAGGAAAAAAGATCTGAAAACTCTGAACAAAAGCAATACTTGCTTTTAGCCTTTCTCTAAACTACTTGCAAACTCAGGCTGAATTTACCAGTTTCGAATGAAAACATCTCTGAAAGTGATCTCCCACAGAAATGAAGGAAGAAGTGCTTCGTTTTCACCCAGTAACGAGTTCCTTAAGGGAGGCAGGATTTGCTTGCATAGATCAACTTGCAGGGTCAGAGCCTGAATTTTAAACCCTTTGTGCTGGAACTTCAGACTCAGTGCTATATTTAAGTGATGCTGGTGATTCTATAAAATAAATAATTTGAAGAACTAGTGCCATACTGAATACAGCACCCAGCAGAACTGAGGCTTCATTAATGTGAGAAAGCACCTTAGGGTCTTTGTATAGGAGAGTCTGAGTAGGCATAACATTAATACAGCATCACTTTCTATTTTAGATAATGTGTTCAGTTGTTCCAGTAAATTTGTAAAGTAATTTGGTTTTAAGAGCAAGTAATGCCTGGATATAGCTACAAAAATGTAGGTCAAAGCAGGCACGATTTCAGTTAATTGGAATTTTGTTGGACAATTTCCCTGCTTTGACAGTACAAAACTCGGCGCTCTGTTAGATGCTATCATCCATCCCTGGTGCCTGGAATAATATAGGCCAGACCATACCTTGTTGTGAAAGCTCCTTCGCTTTGTCAAAATTCAGAAAAGCTGCGTTAAGCTCATTACGGCAAAGAAAAAAAAAAATCTGCTGCTCTTCTTAGGTGATGTTTTTGTGTGTCCCAAATCAGTGAGAAGCAGCTGAGATAAAGATTTTAAAAAGATATATTGAGAGGCCGGCGGTCAGCACCACAGCTAGAGCCTTGCAATGAAGAAAGGTAATCACAAGTTTTCATTTGTGCTTCCCAAAAACCGTGGTCTGAGCCTCAACGTGGCTGTTTGCAATTCCTGTGGTGCCTAGCAGTGACACGTGTGAGGCGTCCTGCAGGGCTGCCTCCCCTCTCTGCCCCTGCGCCGGCGCGGCGGTGGGACTGCCAGGGTCTCTGCACCAGGGCAGGCTGACCATGGTGTTTCAGTCCCGTGCTTCAAATAATAAGTCCTGCGTGGGCTGCTAGTTTATCCAGCAAGACTATTCCTGGACTCAGGAGCGTTCGCATATAGTTATTTGTTGCAAATCTAGCCCGTGCAAGGGTAGGCAGAGCGAGCTCGGTGCTTTGGCCACCTGCGCCTGTGCTCCATGGCCTTGTTGCTCCTCTGCTTCTTGTTCTCGTCGTTTAAGCTGTTATCTCAGTCTTAGCGAGGGGGCTCATCTCTTTGGAAGGGTTTGTACAGCACCTCTCCCATTTCAGGCGTTGTGACCTTACAGGTAATAACAGCAAGGGGGCGGGGGGGAGATCAGCCCAGTTAATTTAATTTCACTTGTGTTTTCACCAGTTTCTATTTTAGCTGTGTAATTAGTTGGGTCAGCATCTCCAAGTTGTTTCTGGGCTGACATTATGTATTTGTTTATAGCTCAAAGAATTATAATCTCGGCTTTGGACTTCACCAAGTGAAGTGAAGCGAGTGTCCTGTCCTTTTTAACCGCATGAAAACGTTTGACGTTCTTTTTATGCAAGAACTAAAGCATTCTCATTCTGGGTGGGGAAGATAACTTTCGCTAAGAAAAGACATGACCCCCTCTTCTAGAAGAGGGGAACTATGCCTCCTGGCTGTAGGAAAGTTGTCTCTTGCTTGGAATTCCTAGCAGAACTGATACCCAGATGCAATGGGAAGAATGGGTTCCCTTTTTCCTTTTCCTTTGGTGAAAGTAAGCTTTCTGTTGAGAGGGCAGAAAATTGGAAGCAGCTCAAAAAGGGGATAACTTTTATTTTTTTTCTATAGCTATTTAATATTATTTAAGCCGTACATTTTCTAGGTACCTGACAATATTGCTATGGGTGGTGAGTAAGCAGGAAAAAATCTTGGTATTTCAAAGGAACAGAGTTCTTTTGGCCTCTTATTTAGCTTGCTTTATGAAATGCTCTGTTGTCCTTATAAAATATTTACTTTTTGTTGAGGGGAAAAATAAACTAAACAGTATAAATACACTCTGTAGAGTATTTGACCTGCACTTGTTTGTTCCAGCAAGGCCACTTCCTCAAAAGTTGATCTGTATTACTTTTTTTATACTTATTGTGCTAAAATAATCAAATCCATTTTCATGCAGTGCTGGTTCTAGGTCGTTTCACAGATGCGTCCTGTCTTCCACCTTGATGACCTTCTTTCTTGTATGATCAGCAGTAATATGAGAAGACTATTTTTTATTCTTGGACTGTATAGTAATTTTTTTTCCTGCAGATAGATTTCAGAATAACTACAGATAGGCGGTGCGGAATGGTGAAGCAGCTTGAAAGAAATGAAGATAGCTGAGGGAAAGCAGGGGAAACTCTTAAATTTCTTTGGTTCAATGCTTCAATAGTCCTTTTTTAATAGGCTTTAGATAATTTTGTAGGAAACCCCTTTACCTCCAGAAAGTGAAATTTAATTTTTTCAAAATAAGCTTTCTGGCCTTTTCTGGTCTAGGAATTTCCAACTGGGCAAATATTAAGAGCTTTAGGCAGGGCTTGTGCTTTACAAAAACAATGAAGTTGCTTAAAGTATGGCAAGGTGCACCTTTCCACAGCTGCACTCGTTGCATAAAAGGGATGTTGTTTTGTGCTCTAAAAAGTTAACATCTAAATGTGGCATTGGTGGAATAAAAGTCAATGATGGGAATCTATTTTTTTTAAAACAATTTGATCAGAAAGGTCTATTTTAGTGACATTTGGCTTTATTAACAATCTATGTCAGCCGTCTTTGGGGAATGACCCTCACAGGATTCATGATTCAAAAGAAAAAGGACTATCCATTGAAATCATACATTCAAATATATGAGTATTAAGAGAAAAAATAGTTATTTCTTCAACTGATTCAGGTTTAGTTAACACACCGTGGTTTGATCATGAAACCAAAGCAATCTTCTTCCCGGATGTAGCATGCAGTGTTCTCCCATGTCAGCTTAGAGCAATGAAGAACCATTAGAGTTGTAAGAAAAAATTGTAGAAAATAAAATGTTAACTTATGAAGCAAGGTTATAGGTGCAGAAGATATGTTTATCTTAACTTAAGAATGACTGGAGAGGAATAGTGTACTCCTGGTGCATTAGTACTACTACAAAGTGCTATAGTAATAGAAGCAATAATGTGTAACAAGTAGCTGGTATCAGACTTGTAAGCATTCAAGAAAAATGTGTAATGGTACAAGAACTATGACTTATGAAATCAGGGGATTGTAATGTTGGTTAAAAACTATAATAGTAATAAGTATTATGTTATTCTTTTGGCACTTTAATGTAATGAAATAAGCTGATACAGCTGTCATTTGCCTCATCAAAATAAGAACCTTGGTTTTATAAGGATGTTGACTGGAAATGAATCTACAAGGCAGATAAATTAGGAGATGAGATCTGTGCATTAGCATAAAGTTTATGCTAATTATTATTGTGGCTTGATTAGTAAGAGGAGAAAGCTGCTTCCACTAAAATTGGAATAAAGCAAGGGGAAAGGAACGGATACCTGTTGATTTTAAATAAATATGAGTTTTCTATGGCCAGTCTGGAATAAACAGACGTGGCCAAAGAATCAGCATTTCTCTCCTTGGATATTTACTTTTCTCTGTGATTGGGACAAGAAACTGAAATGTATTTTTATGGAGCAGAAGTTTTCAGGACCTCTCAGATGAAATGTGTTCAAATACTTCATTCTGATACTTTCTCTCTTCGGTTCCAGAGTTGAAACACTTTGTTTTGAGGTGTTCCACAGCCTGAGCCTGTTCTGGTGATGATGAGTTGGATGATTTTTGCGCTTGGGCGCGCAACAGGGCACCTTCCATGGCCCACTGCATTCGTTGCCAAACTGCCCCGTGTCCCCTTTGCCTGTGAGGCCTCACAGTAATTCAAGTGAATGCGGGAGAATGTTAGTATTCCCGTGAACAGAAGGTCTTCTGCGCCTCAACAAACCAAACTGCCAACCTGTTTTACTCAGCCTCGTCTGGAATCCTTTCTTCAAGTTTTATAACAACAAGATTGAAAAATGTCAGTAAAAATTTTAAATTTCCCAGAGAAAAAGCCTGAAAACCTGAACTCTGCTGAAAACCTGTTTACTTAAATGTAAACAATGTTATTAGTTACTTGAAGCTTTATCATTCTGAGTATGTTTTTCTATTTTATAGTAGTGCATAGTGTTAGGCTTTGATTTTGATGAAAATGAAGGCCAGTTTAAACTGACTGTATGTGTTACAGTAGTTTTCTGTGACTATTAGCATAACATGAGCTCATGATAGAGTGAAGTTCATTTCTCTTCTTTAAACATTTGTGTAAGTTAAATATGAGTGAATTCAAAATCACATTGCTTGTGACTTGAGAAGATCTAAAATAAAGTGAAAATTCAGTTAGGACTTGGGAAGAAGAAAATCTGCAGTGACTGTTTGACAGCCTCTTAGTCACCATTTGAAATGTTTTTTCCTGGGAATCGAGGGTTGAAGACAGAATATTCAGTAAAGGCTGGAGAATTCTAAATACAAATGTTCTTCCTTTCTTAGAAGAATAAAGAGATAAAACCCTCTTGGGAAGCTGGACGCTGTGGCCTGGCTGGGCAATAGGAAGTTGATTCTCTAATTCAAAGATTGGAGATGGATACTCATCTTGTCTTCTGCCTGTTTAATCTAGAGCTCAGTAGCATTAAGGAAACATAAGTGTTTTAATAGTAAGATTAAGTTTTTTATTTCAATTGATTATATGTGAACAAGAGTTGTTTCCCTGTGAAGGCCTAAAATGTTTTGATCTGGAAGCCAGTAATGAGAATTTTTGTTTCCAGCTACTTCCTAATAATGATTTCTCATCTCAGTTGTTACCCTTTTTTTTTTTTTAAACTAATTAAGGAAATGTGCATGAACAGAAGTCAAATCCTCTCTGTTATAGAAATCAATGAGTTAAAACAAAAACAGCCAAGAGAAATGATTTGGTTTTGTAACAGATGTCAGTCTTTTTTTCCACAGCACAGACAAATTCTGGAGGATTTTACTGATCAATTATTGCTGAAGACCGTTGTGCAATTGTTCATTCAGTGTTATAGTGGCTTTTGATAATACAGGTACCTCGCATTATACGGTGCACTCAAATTTACTGTCTCTCAGAACTAATCATCTGTAGGTCCACAATTAATTTGTCTGCTTCAACTTAGCATTTCTTCCAGCTAAAATATCACCATTATTTTTAGGCCAATTATGTCTCCAAAGATGTAATTACTAGACTTTTCTGTATAATTATAACTTGAGCTTCCTGTTAACTTGTTAATAATTGCATCTTCCCTGGCTAATAAACACCTCAGGATTGAGCCTCAAAGTTTTTGTTTTGTTTTGGTTTGGTTTTTTTTAGCTCAGGATGTAGTTGTTCCTGATAAACAGGAAACAGTTGACTTAGAAAAATTTGTTTAGTCCAGGCTACTGTCACAGAGAGGAAGCACCTGATTATCATCATCCGATTAGGGTCTTCATATTAGTTTCTGTAGTAGCCGAGAAGATCTGCTGGTGCATAAAACACGGTTGCCAGGTTCTGCTTTTGGGCCGAGCAGGCTGAGGACCCGCAGCCCCGTCCCCTGGCTTTTGGCTGTGTGTGCGCGGTGGGTGGCCGCAGAAGGCATCTCCCCACTGGTGTGGTAAGGCTCAGCAAAGAGAAACGGGGGCTGCACCTCCCGTGCCCGTCTCGGGTCCCTCGGCCCCCCGGGGGAGCTGGCAGCGTTGGCACCGCCGCAACTGTGGATTTCACCCAAGTGGAAAGCTGAGGTGGGGAATAGGCGGTGGGAAACGTGTTACCGGGGCTGAAGCGTGTTCGTCACACGTGGGAGGGGACAGGCGACACGTGCAACCGAGCTGAGCAGGGTAACACACTTTTTTTTATTATTTCTTTTATTTCAAAAATTTGAAACAATCGCTATAATTTGGAGTGGTGTATTAAATTGAGTGAAAATTTTTATTATCGTTATTATTAGGCACTCTTTTGTGCCTGTGATGTTTAGGTAGGGATTGCCTGCTTTTCATTAATATCCCCAGAACGGGGGTTTTCCTGTCACATTTATCCAGTCCAGCAGAGCAGCTAATGAGTTTCAGAGTTGAAATATAATCTTAATGGCATGTTGTCAGATTTTAATAAACAGAAAACTGAATATGAGATTCACAGAGTGCTAAATATTCTGGATAAAAATTACTTCCTGTAGTATCCAAGCAGAGGGTTGTGCTTTATTTTTTCCCTACAAATTGCAGGCTGGGCCAAAAAGCAAATTTTGATTGAATTAAATGTTCCCCTCAGATTAGTTTGGTTTTAAATATTTAATAACATTTAAATGTTTTATAAATTAATTACTTCTCAAAAGGAAATATAGTTCAAACTGAAAAATGAAAATATCAGAACATTTTGTTTTCTTTTTTTAATGTCATTTTTGGATCAAAACAATTAGCTGAAATCCAAATAAGTTCTCAAAATATTTTTGTCAGCCAACTCTGCATGTTTGGAAAATAAAGGTTTGACTGAAAAAATCTTTTCCAGATCTACCAAAAAAAGAAAAAAACCTAGGCAGTAGGACTCTCCTCACTGATCTGTTAATAAACTGCTCTGTGATCATGCATATACCTGCCTGTGCTCAGCTTATCACCGCTTCATGTGTCCTTTCTGTAACAAAGATTAAAAATAAAAAAAAATGTGGAAAGCCAAAATATTCAACTAAATATATTTGCTTTGGACTTAAATATGTTTGTTTTTCCTGTTGAGACAGGTTCACAGCGAAGACCCTTCAGTCAGTGGGAAGTGACTGGGAGATGTCTACATGAAGAGCAAGGAGAGCGTGGAGCCCACAGCAGGTCGTATCCGTACGTTCGTCACTCCCAAGCGGTACTGGGGTGGTGGAGGTCTAGGGTTTGGAGCACACCAACGCTTTCTGTTTGGATGTAGATTTGACATGCAGACAGACCTGTCCTCCCTGCTCAGGGACAGGAATTCAGCTACAAAAATAGGAAGACGTGTACTTATGATCTGCATTTTGTTCCCAGTGGACCGGTGGTCTCGTCAGGAAAGTGCAGGAGCAGTTAATATAAAACATGTCATGGAGACACCCAAGATAGTTATAGAGGTTTAAATGGGGCTGGGAGAATAAAGCTCTCTAGCATGTCATGAAGTCATGTCTTAAAGGTATTTAATGAGTAATGTGGGAGACCTGCACTAATGGGGGCTGTATCTATTCTGAGAGGATAGGGAGAAGTCTGGCTAGTGTCTACTCTTAGCATAAACATAGCTGACACAAAAATAACACTTTTCAAATTAAGAGACAGTAAATGTAAAGGAATAAAGCTCTCCAGAAATGAATAGAGCAAAATACTTTGGAGCATCCTACCTGGGAAAGACTAGCATAACAATAGAAACCGGGACATAATTACCATAATGATTTTTTATAAATTGCATCCACATGGGAGTATCTTTTAAAACTGAACAAATAATATATTAACAAATAAAGCTAATCTTAATACCTTGTAAGAACAAAGACTTCTGCAATTGGATATATAACAGAAAAATTACTTGTAAAGCATACTAGGGAATTGTCGGTTTCAGAGCCGTGTGAAAGCATATTTTACTCACGCTATACTGAAATACATAGTTTTGGTTTTGGTATCAAAGCAGTTTAGACTAACTTTTTAATTAGTATCAAGATAACAGTATACATAAGAAATAGGTCATGCTGCTCATAATATCTCTATCAGACTGATAAAATGCACTTACGTATTGCATATAGTAATATGAATATTCATGAAAGTGTCTCCTTGATGTAGAAGATTAATAGTTTTGACATTGACAAAAGAAGTGCGAGACATAATATTAAAATGGCATCTCTACATTTGTAGGCTATGTTTTGAAGTGGTTTTAAAAGTATTTTTCAGACGATATTTGCCTTTATTTGACTCACCACTGAGGCATAACGTAATGAGCCATTGCCTGTCAGCTGATTTCTGCTTTTCATCTGAGACAAGTTACCTGTTTGTCAGCAGCCTGCTATGGGCTCGGCTAATTAAATAGATGAGACTAGGTGAGAGAGACCAAAAGGTAAGGGAGGTGGATAGATAGGCCCTAATCCTGCCATACCGTGTTTACATACGTAGATAAATAAAGTACAGTTACAAAATTTTATTGGTGAGTCTGGAATGATTATCTTCCAGTGTTTCTGAGCGGTCATATTATACCATACCATTCAGTATGTCATTTGCGATATTAAGAAAATCACTTTTGCTATATTGTCCCTTCTGATCAGTACCTCTGAAATGAAAAGTAGTATATTTACACAGTGTCAGGTTTGAAACCTGTTGTGTTACTTTTGCCTTTGGTAAAGAAGGAGACATAGAGTCTCACTGGGAAGGCAGGAATTTCTTGATCTCTTTTTCCAGTGCTACTGTATAAGGCGCAGGTTTCCGTTGTTGCAAAGCTATAGAACAGCAGGCTTTAAAGCTATTGCTGCCCTTTTTTTTTTTCTTCCCCCCTTTCTTAAAAAAATGTGTCACTGTTTCAGGTCATGCAGCAGAGTGGGTTTTTTTTTTTTTTTCCCCCAATTCCATCCTTTGGAGAGTAAAAACTCTGAGTTTTTTATTACTGGTGATTATGTGAAACCGTTGAGGGTATAAAAAGTTAAAATAAACCTTGCAGCGCTAACCTCAAGGGCCAGATGAGAAAGTGTGCTGGGTCAGACCAGTGATCCATCCGGCCCAGTACGCTGTTGGTAGAGGCTATAGGAGATGCATTTTAGGGCGAGAGTGCAATGCTACTGTCCGTGCCCTTCGTACTCTCCCAGCATCCACAGCCACCAGGCGAGGAACATCACAAGTCACCTTCCTGCCTCTTACCCTAAGAGCTCTTTAGTGTCTCTCTTTAATGGGCCTGTGGCCCATAAATGTGCCGGGTCCCTTTTGCAACTGGCCGACACTGTTTGCCATCCTAACCGCATGCAGCAGCACGTTTCAGATGTTCACTCCCCACTGTATAAAAAAGTACTTTCTTCCACGGTTTTTTTAAGGTGATCTCCCAGTTTCGTTGGGCGCCCCCTATTCTGGGACTGTGGGATTTGGGGAATAACAGTTCCGCTTTTGCCTTCTCTGCTGCCTTTAGGATTTCTAAGCCTTGATCCTTTTCCAGAAGGGATTCTATCCCGATCTGAAATCTGGGGGATTCCCTTAATAATTTGGTTTAGTGACTGATGATCCTCAGTGATTTTAAAAAGGAAAGTCAGATTTCCAATATAAACTTGTTTAACTTTTATGCAGTGTTTCGTTTCCCCTTTCTAAACTGATGAGCCTTTTAAATACTTTGTATTTTCAATTATTTATAAGCAGATCATTCTTGAATATGTTTTCATAACCTATTTTTTGATTAAGTGAAGCCTGCCACAGTTAGGTCACTTTCCCCAAGCACTGCCTCACTTTTTTGCAGCCTCTTCAATTTGTGATATTTCTGCTTCAGAAGTGGAGCCAGAAGTGCATGCAATATTTTGTTGTTAATCTTACCAAAGCAGTATAAAGTGGGTTAAAAAAAAAAAAAAAGCCTTTAGCCTTTGTGTTCCTTTCTGTAAACTAGTCAACTTTTTTTTTCTTTTTTTTTCCCCTTTTTCATCAGTGTTGCACCTGAGAAGGTGAGTGCAGTTCCCTGTTCACTGTGATCCTGGTGTCATTGTCATAGTGCTGTCGTGTCATAGATTTGGTTGTTAGAGTTATTTTGTTTGTATATATCAGTATGTATTACTCTGCAGGTCTTTGTATTATCAGCTCACTTTGTATTTTTTATGCTTCCAGGTCACTGATGAAACTGCTAAACAGCTTTCAGCCTTATGTTGACAACACTAGAAATCCTGATTCCCTACTGGCAACTGCTTCTGCAGGTCTGTCACTTTTTGAGTTCTTAATATATTTTAAAATGCATGTGTTTGGGGTTTTTTCATGTTGGATGGAGAAACTATAGCTTTCATTTTCCTAAAGAGGCTATAAATAAAACAAACACACAGATAACCTTGTTTCCTCCCTTAACTTTCACAGCATAGATAAGGCACGTAATTTTAAATTTATATGATGCAATATTTAGGGATCCTCCCTGCAGGTCTCTTGTGACTACATAGGTTTGGAGAAATTGACTTACAGCTAAAATTTTGTTTTATAAAAGAATAAGTAAATGCTCAGGAGGTATTTAATTCTCTATTAAAATGATAAACAATGATGCCAAAAGGAAACCGATCTCTTACGCCTTTAAAGCAATCTACTGACTCATCCTTTCCATTTTGATAAGCTCCCTTCTTTATCGTTTTGAAGAGGTACCCAAGAGCCCAAGGTGTATGATGATTTTAAAAAAAAATTGCATTTAACTCTCAATAAGGTGCTACATAAATTTGTCTTTACTGGGAGTTGTTCTCTCTTCCCCACAAGGTTCTTCTGTAACAACAGTCTTCTCTTATAAAAATTGTGTGTTTGTGCTCCTTGAAGTTCCTTGAGTTTATGTAAATATTAGGTGAGATGTCAACAAGTTTATTCTGACAAAATGCAAGAAGTATTAAGTTCTTGATCTACAAAACTGAAATGCGGTTATAACTGAAAGTAAGAAAAAGGAATCCACAGTTGCTCAGTTGATTCAGCTAGCTTGCAGGTGTCTCAGTTTAGCTCCCAGCTCTCCAGAGCATTATTACATACCGTGACTTCTCTGTCCTTTTGTTAAAGAAATCTTCTTTTTCTTTTTTGCTGTTACGTTTCAAACCATCTTCATGTTAATTTATTAAGAGGAAATTTATTCTGGATTAAACCAACTGTAGCTGCAACAATTCTCCCCTCCAGCACTGAACTCTTGGAAATAAAATGCAAATGGAGGAAGAGACCTCTCTCCTCTGGGAGATGATTTCTCTTCCTTCTCTGGGAGCTCTCCATTTCTACTCTGTTCCTTGGCATTTTGAAGTGCTTTGTCTATTTGTCTGTTACCCTTGTTGTCAGGGTGGGGAGACCTGCCGTTAAATAGTAAATTATTGTCCATTTAGCCCTAACAGTTATATACGGTGTTTCACTACAGAGTTCACCCCAAATCTAACAGCAAGTTGTAGCAACATAGAGCAAACTACTACTATTTGCAAAGATTTCTTCATTTCCATAGCTAAGAACTTAATTGATATGGCCTAGAAAAGTGCCTCTCTGTCTCTCTCCTCAGAGAACTGAAGGCATCAGTAATGATTTTTGTTTTAAAATATTGTCCATACTATTTAAAAATGTATTACTCAATACGGGTTGTTTACTAGAATACTTACAGCTTTCTCCCCTCTATTTCAGAGTGCAGCATGAGATACTTGGCTGCAAACTTTAGAGAGGAATCCATAAATCTTTAGAGATAGGTAGAAGATGGAAGAGTAGGATAGTACAAAATATTTTGTATTCTAAATCCTGTATTTCTCATATATATATATATATATATGTAACCAAAGATTTTGTTTAAATTGCCTATAATAGAAGGTGTTCGGTCAGTGTGATAAAGATATTAGGAGAAAAACACTGTTTCATCAGGAAGGAGTCACATTCCTTGGATCAAATTCTTAGACTGATACCCAGCCTTTGTACAACTAGGCTTTAGGTCTCTGTGCTGCCAGAGTAAAGGGGCAGAGAAATTCTCTTTATTACACTTTACGGATTATAGACATATCGTGACCTCTGCAGAGTGCGCTTTGGGAGCATGAGGAGTCCTGAGTCCATCCCTCACTTGCTGACCAGCACAGCTGAGCAGAAACTATTTTAATTTGCTGCTAGGATGGGCCAGCAACATACTACTATAATCTCTTCCTTCTCCATCCATCTTCAGGAAAGGAGATGCTGCGTCTGAAAGCTCCTTATTCTGGAAAGGCTGGTTCTTAGGGGACAGGATTATTCAGCCTGTTGTTTCGCAAGTCGTTCCATGAGTATCATCAACAGCAGCCATGAAAGAAAAGAAAAGGGAACATCCATGTGAAAAACTGAACTCCCTTCACTTTGATCTCAGAAGAGCTGGCAAGAGTGAAGGCTTTGGCAAAGGTCACTGTCTGTCAGGGTCAACTACAAAACAGCAGTCTGTGTGGAAAGGACACTTGCAATCTGCCCGCTCTCCTGATTTGAAATGTTTTAATGAAGCATTTGAGAATTAAATGTGAACACACTGTGAATGGTCTATTTTAAATGCATTCCACAAACAAGAGCTGAAAAGCCTAAAGATGTATCTATATGAAACATTGATTTCCTGAGAACATAATCCCTTAACCCCCGGATTTAATTCCTATCTACTCTGCTAGTGCTCATCAACTCTGCCTACAGCTATTCAAGTAATTAATTAGATATATTTCACACAAACATATGCTCCTGCACGTACCAGGATTTTTCCTCCTTTAACTATAACAATAAATAGAAAAAGAAAAAAAGTTCTACAGAGAGGAGTGGAAGAAGGCGTTATTTACCTACAATACATAACTGTGGTCCCAAAATATGTGATGAGTGGAGAAGTGTCAGGTGCTATGAGATGCAGAATTGTGGTCTTAATTGCTGAGGTATTTCTCTCTGTGGGTCAAAATCAGAAGGAGGATTTAGCATTAAATTTAACATCTTGTTCCACCTTGAGAGTCGTGGCGTAGAATGTGCTGCTTGTTGTCTGCGCAGGCAGTTGATATCCATCTTAGGCACTAAGGGCTGGCAATATTTATGAGAGGCTCACATTGCATTTTAATATCCACGATTCTTCAGTCATGAGTGTGGCAGCATTTGACTGAATTTGTTCATGCCTTTTCCACTGATATCTCTCCATACAGAGCAGCGTTTCACAGTTGCAAGTGCTCTGACAAGCAGACTATACTGACTAGCAGTAGCATAGCATATCTCAGTCACTATTCAGAATTCATGCCTAAAGGGACAAGAACTGTATTTTGAAAACTGTCAGTTTAGCTTTGGTCAGGATCTATGTTTAGCACATTATCGGTTTCCTATATTCCCTGATACTAATAGAAGCTTTGGGTATATGATAATTAAGCTTGCAATGAAGCATATTTATATTCCAGCAAGGCTTACTAACCTTTATGATTCTACTTCATGATTTTATGTATATTTTAATAGATATATAAATATACTGTATGTGTATATATTCTGAATGTTAATTGCAGTAAATTCAGCTTGTTAGGAAACAAGTATATTATGCCAAGATTGAAAATAACACATAATAATAGAAGGTCACTGACAATGTTATAGGTAGAAATTGTGACCTACTTTAGCTTGTTATAATGGCACAGTGAGAACGTCTAGTGAAATTTATAGCTGTGCCTTTTAGAGAGGCCAAGTGCCTGCAGCTCCTGTTGATTGCTGCTGGGGATGGGTACTCAGTGCTCCTGAAAACCTGGCTCTCAGCATCTATCATAGAAATCCTTAAAATAGCTGTCACTCATTTGGCAAGAATGTAAAGCAATAAGAGAAAAGTATTGGCCATCAGCTCGGTAGATCCCAGAAAAAACAATCTGTTATGTGTTCACCTGCTGTGATCTGCAGGAGCTGTTAATGAACAAATACTATTCTTTCCAGACCTCTGCTGATATCGTTGATGGTTGCACAAACAAATGTGTTTCGGTGTGTTGAGGAGCTCTATAAATTGAGGATCTTTTTAAAACAAAAAAAGCTTTTAATTTCTCCCATTCTCAATTTTGTTTCCTGCCATGATGCTTGCCTTGCCCATCAAGGAAAGAAGCCATCCACAATGTAAATAATTAAGATAAAATTGTTGAAATGATACGTGCAGTTGGAAAGGAAATATTATCTAAAGCTTTTAATCAGAACGTATGAAAATGGTGTCAGTCTAACTTTATATTGGACTTGATCTAAAGACCATTAAAATCTGTGGCTTATTTCTGGGTCATGTATACAAGGTATATGTACATATGGACATGTACTCACTCGCATACAAAGTTTTTATTTTGCAGAACAATTTAGACTTGGAAGGTGACATAATAGGATTGTTATGTTATAGGTTTCCTGGTAGGCTGACAATTATAAAAGAAACTACAATATTAATTGGTTAGGGAAAAATACAAAATGATTTTAAGGCACTTGTCCATACTGCATTGAACTAGATTATGTTAAACCAATCCCTTGCTTCAGTGGAAAGGAAATCTTTGGATTTCCTATTAGAAAAAAATTGGCAAGGGAAATTCTCTAGAGTTTCACGTCTCTACTATTGGCTATAAATCCAAATCTAAGGTGAGACACTTCAGCTAAGCTAGTTATAACTCATTAAATGCCAAAATTTGCAAGGAAACAGGTGACCTTTGCAAAGGGCACAGAGAACGAGGATGATTTCAACACACTGTGGAAGTGATCTGTTGCCCTGTGGGTTTGGGCTGTAACTACAGACTTTTCAGAGCCTCTTGCTGTTCTCTTCTGTGGCTGCCAGACTGATGAGGGAACTCCATGTTCAAGCTTTCTGCCAGACGGTCTACAGGGACAGCGTAACCCTGTAGCATGAGGTCAGCTGCATGGATCGTGTAGCTAAAAAAACTTTTTCAGTACCTAGGGAATGCTGTCTGTGGCTTGAATCATGCATGAATGGTAGGTGTTTTTCAGTCTAGTTTTACCATCACCACCTTCTGTCTCCGACATTACCCCTGCAGGACACCCATCAAAGTCTCTGTGCTTTGATGCTTGGGATTTGATTGCTGATATCTTTAGAAGAAACGAGGGAAAGGAGCGTTCTCTGATTGTAGTCTAGTTTTTCTGGTTACAAGATGGAAAGTCAAATGCTTGCCAATCAATACAGCACGTAGCAGGGTTCTCTTACTGAATTTCACTAGCTTGTTTCTGGCTCAAAGGTGGAATTCAGATTTATCATTTCTGCCCCCTTTAAGAATATTCATCTGATACAGCAATTGCGTTGGTTCTTTGCTGAAATGCATTTAGTGTAAAACTCCACAGGGAATGTGAAATGTGTTCTGACAACATGACAGATGTAGAAATTCTGCAGTGATATTTCCCACCTCTTTCTGTTCATTTTTTTTAAAGTGGATTAATCTTGTGTTTCACCTTCGAGAAGGGAGCTGCAGTGCTGCACAGAACAAACTCTTTGAGAGAGACCTCAAGGGAACGATGTAACACTAGAGATAATCTGTAGATCTGAGATATTGCAGTTAAGCACTTCCGATGAATCACTGCTGGCAATGAAGGCAAATGAAGACTGTACACAGAGGTGATTTAATGATGCGAATGACTGGGAATAATTCTGCGCTGTAGAACAGGTCGTGTGCTGTTGCCAGACTTGTTCGTAAATGGCTCATTGCAGCACATGGTGCATTCTGCGGCGTCTAGTCTGCTGTCACCCTGATGTGTTCGCACGGCACCGTGCGACTCTCCAAGGTCATCTGGAAGCTGGAATAAGCTTCCAAACATTTATTCGGTGAGACACTATTTCAGTAAGGTAACCTATTTAAGTTAAATAGGTTACATTTTTAATGGTTATCTTTTAAAAGTTACTGTACAGAGGAAGGTTTGAGGAGATTTTCTAGGTTACCAGTTTCTTCGGGTGCTTGTGGTGGTCATCGTTACACAAAGAAGACAGGATCTCTCAGATCAGGAGAATCTGTCAAAATAGAACATTCCCCTCCCCCATTGCCACCTCAGACTTTTAAAGATGTCTCTTCTGTGCATGTAAGAATTATAATTCTGTTATTTGCTTGCTTCATACTTCAGTCAGACTTGCTGCCTCTGTTCACACACAGCAGCTTTGCTAAAGGACTCAAACCCTGTAGCTCTGCCTGCTCCACCACCTCCTTGGATGTCTTTGCTGGTGTCTTCCTTGCGCTTCAGAAAGTCTCCATTTACACGTGCTTTACTTCTCTTCCCTGGCCTGCTCCTGCTCCCAATACTCCTTCCATTTTGCCGCTTATCTTTGTCTCCCTATAGTCTCAGGTTAGTGCCTTGTTTTGCAGTCACTTAGCCTTGGAGCCGTCCCTCTGGCTGCCACTTGTCCTAACCATCTCCAAATCCCTTAAAATTCATTTCCTCCAAGGAGCTGATCCACTCCATGTACCTCACCTGTAGTCTCCTTTCCTGTGTTTACGAGCGTGCCTGTCCTCTCTGTTTTGTGCTTGATCTATTGGTTGTATGCTGAGGCAACGTGCGGCGGGGAAAACACATTAATCGGGGTTTGTAAATCATATGCACGTTATGGAAGGCTGTGGATGTGTCACGGTGCCTCTTCTGTCCTTGATCCACCAAGTATACAGGGCTATTGTGGCTCCAGTCAATATTTCAGGCTTCTAATTCTGCCATTGCCCTATTCAGTGAGTTGGCAACGCAGCAGCTGCCACGCAAGCGTTTGCAGCCTCCTTTCGTTGTCATCTGCGGCTGCTTGATTAAAAGGACATGAGGGAGGAAGGTACTGATCTAAGCTGGGTTCTAATGAAGCTGTTACATAAAGTCCACTAATGAGTGCTTTTTCCCCGCTTTCTTGCTGCTCTTCTTGGGATTTAACTCTGGGCCCAGCTTGGCGAGAGCCTAAAGGAAAATGCTGCCTTGTTATAGCATCCCGTCCCTCCGTAATGCCCCAGAGGACGCTCCCCCGTAGGCCTGCTGCTGCATTGCTTCAGACAGCCCCCCCTTCTGCCTTCCTGAGCTGCAGCTACACGTTCCTCCGCTGAGCAGCCGAGCCTCTATCTGCTCCGCACCTCTTCTCTCAGCATATGGGGCTGAGCAGTTTGTTGTGCCTAAACTGGGATATCCAGGGCCGGGGCTGTGGAGGTAGTGCTGGGGCCAGAAGGCTGAAAACTTGAAGCCGACTGCTTGCTGAATCTGGAAGGTGCCACTGCCGCTTTGCAACCCCCCTAGCAAACCCTTTGTACGCTCTGAAGCTGACATACTGCTGTTTGCCTTCGTGGTGAGACTGCCTATCATTTAGATTTCGCTCTCAAAGCCATGTGGGAGGTCCTATCGAAGCACGGTACATTTTCAATCAGTAAATAATTCCTTTTAGATTGGCACCCAAGAACTGTTCAATTTGCAGAAACCATCACACTTTTTTTTTTGCATGTACTTTCATACTTTTGCCGTATCAAGTTGTTTGTTCCTGTTCTGCAGCCTGAATGCGTTCAGGTTACTAACACATAAGCATTTTCATGAACTGCTTGTTCCCTGACATTTGTTGCATGTGCCCCATGTTTGACTTCAAAGCTTTTTGCCCTCTGAGGCAAAGTTAGCACTGTTCATTGTGCAAAATCTTCTTCCTGTGTGCTTAAGTGAAAAATGTTGAATTGCTGCTGGAGAGCAAGCTACTCCAATAGGTCCAACCTCAGGAAAAAGGATCTTGTAGATATACTAAACCTTTTACTTGTATAGGAATAAATAATAATTTTAAAGGGTAATTTCATTCTTAATGCTTTCTAATTTTCTCTCTCAGTTGTGATCTCTTTGCATATCAGGAGACAGAGAAAGTAAAAGAAAGCAAAGTCATGCAGAGGGGAAAGAACCAGCAAAAGCAGCAGGTCTCTTTCCCCACTTAAAACAAAACAAAAAAACCCTATTCCAGATGGTAGTGGAAGACAAAAGAGTGACTTGTGTGGATGTTGTGGGGTCAGATACTGCATGACCACTCTTGTGAACAGTGACCCTGAGAAAAGATCCCTGCAGGCGTGGGCTTCTAGTAAGATTGTTTCACAGCTGCTAAATAAAATCACATTGGGTGTGCCCACTCTAAATTTATTTAGTATAACAGGCTTTTGAGAGCTTTTAAATCTTAAATAAAATTTTAAATTATTTTAATTCTGCTGTTTGTGAGTAGTAACGACAAATCAGTCTAAGAAAGAAATGACTCTCCAGTCAGCCTGTTAGTGCCATTAAAGAGCTGCTTTAATGTTTTAGAACGCCTTTTATGAGATGACAGGGTGAGCGCTAGTAGGTATTAAAAGTTGCAGCATCTCCAGCTGGCTCTTCCTGCTGTAAAATGCTTCCGAATTTTCTGTTCCTCTGATCTCCGCTAATTACACTGCATCACTTGTCACAGCCGAATACTCCTTCAGTGACCAAGCCCCAACACCCTCCTTACTTTCCATTGCACTCTTTTCTCCTACAAGGCGAGCGCTTTATTTTTCATTGCATCACCATTTACAAGATGTCAAGGGCAAGCAGCTGCACACAGGCTGTGTACAGATATTTCTGCTGAGCCTTTGTTCTTCCACCGATACAGCAATTAGAGCGAAGCGGCAGAGGGGCAGGAGAAGAATAGCTTTCCCTGTGCAATTCTCTCCCTCCAGCCACACATCTCTGAGCTGAAATTTCTGGGTTCACTGCTTTTGCAAGAACGCCCGTTTGGCACTCTGATCAAACGAATGAGCAAATAAACTGAAACCAAACAAATTCACACTGTCTTTCAATTAGGAGAGGTCTGGTGTTCTATTATTACACATTTTTATCCTCCCGGCAGCCTGTACAGAGATCTGTATGCTGTTCCCTTGGGGGCTTCTTGGTAAAGAGTTTCCATTCTGTCGAAAGGCTCTTTCTGGGCAGCCATCTCCAGAGAAAATCATGTCTGTGCTGCTAGACAGTAAACAACAGTGCAGTCCCACGGGCTCTAGGGTGACCTGAATAAGGTTCAAGCTAGAGGTAGTGACAGCAGTGCGATCCTTCCAGAGTGTCTGTGCACATACATGTGTGTGCCTAATTTTAACTATGAATATTTCAAACAGCCTTGGTCAGACCTCAAGCAAAGCAATTTACAAGACTTGTGCTGTGAAATAGAGGATGGTTGTGATAACGGTTTGCTTTTATGCGCACAAATAAATAAACATGTTTGCAATTGTTCCAGGGTATGTCTTTATCAGTCACTGCAAGGTTTTGCACCCTTTACTCTCCTCATCCGGGCTCTCTTTGTGTACGCATGCTTAGATGCACTGGTTTTTCAGCTTCTCCCTTTCACTCAGAGTGAGACAGAGTTGAAACACACATTAAGCAATTCTCTCCATAATGTCACGATGCACGTGATGAGATATTTTTATAAATCTAGGATTAAAATCTACCTTTACTTGCACTGTTTCCTGTTCTTCAGCTCTCCTTCCCCCCGTGAGGCAGACGCGGGAGAGTTTTGCCCCTACTGTATCACCATTGGTAGCCCAAGCAGCTCCCGCTCCTTCTTTCCCAGGCTGGCCTTATGCTAATGTGCCTATTGATTGCCCAGCAACTTGTTTTTGCTAACCGGTTTTCTTTTCACCGTCTGTCAGTTGTCACTGTAACTCTCCATAATAGGTTTACTAACTGCGTTGTGTCCAGTTTTTCCTGTGAAAGAGTCTCATTTTCCTCATTTTTAAGTGCAGCATCTCAAATCTGTTCTAAAGGAGACTACCTTTCATTTTGTTAATGGGAAACACTTTTTGCATCTGTTTATAACAGCCTGTCATCCACTACACGTGGAAAACACATTTTGCCAATTTTCACTGTATACCAAGCCCCTTCTCCTAGATTCTCTCTGAGGCCCTAGAACAAGATTTCCAGAGAAAACTTTAACTTCTGCTCTGCCTCTTTTACCGTACACAGCAAGGCCTTGCAGGTTTCACACCGTTAAGCCTCGGCTCAGCCCACACCAGCGGCCTTGGTGCATGCCTACATGCACGGCGTGACGCTAGCGAGACGCGCCCCAGCTAGCTCGTGGCCTCGCCATTGTCCTGCCCCAGCCCGGTGTCACTGCTGTGGGGATCCGAGCCGGCTCGTCCGGAGCAGCCCCACGGGCAGCGTGGGAGCGCTGCGGCGGAGGCAGACCCGTGGCCCCTTCTGCGCGTCGGCCGGGATCGCACCCCTCCAGCCGAGAAGTCGCTGCTCCTGCAAAGTTGTTACCTGGCTATTTTTCGTGCGCCGAGTCGGTGCACCTCTGTGGAGACAGCTCGCAGTAGGAATTACAGTATTGCTGGGAAAAAATTAGCATATTGTGGTTACTATTATGGGGCACATAATAGTATATAATTAGAAAAGCCCTCACAGCTCAAGACTCTGACAGATAAAAATGGAAAAATATGTTATGCCACTGCTATATGAGCCTGAAAATAATGTAATTCTGTGCAAAAGTCCTTTTCTAAAGCTGCGCCTGCTTTGTTCTACCAACTGCAAAACAAAAAATGAAAAAAAAGAAAGGTTTTAAAAAAATGGGAACATGACCTTTTTGGTTCTATTTTTGTTATTTACCTCTGACCTGAATGCACTGAAGCTGGAGCTGTGCTCCTGACAGATCTCTGCGGCTGATAGCAAATTTAATGTCTGAACTGGGGGTCAAAGTACGTTTCGTCCTGCAGTTGCAGAGCATCCTGGAGCAAACGGGTGCAGCTGCTGTGCCGCTGTACAGTGCTGTTATCTGAATGTCAGAGTTTGAGAGAAGAAATTGCTTATTCCTTAAATATGTTTTTAAATGTCTTCAAGAGAAGACCTTTTTTCTTATTGCTTCCAGCAACTAATCATCGCCTCAGCAAACCAGCACCGGGAGCTTTTCCCATTTTTCCTTAAAGTGCAGGCCATTTACATTATGTCATATGTGTGAGGTCTTTCTTTTTCCCATAATTGTCTTCAGGAGCAACTAACATTTCCTAACCGTAATCTTCTTGCAGATCACTGGCAGTAAGGCCTTTTTGATCCTTGGGAAACAGTGCTGTAGAGATATTTTAGTTAATTTGTAGATTAATTCTAGTTTAATCTTAGAATTTTTTTTTGCCTGGCCATGTGAAGAAATACTGTATGTGGTACAAACAAATATTACTTCTCAATTTCTCTCTTTTTCTTGTTGTTGTCTTATATATTTGTTTTATGGCAACAGCGTCTTTCATGCCAGGTTCTCTGTATGTGAATAATAAGTAGATTCTGTGCTCCAAATAGCATAAAATATAAATGGATCAGACTGACAAAAGAGAATAAAGGCAGTATTATCTCTGTTTAAAAGTGAGAATACCTTTACTATTGACTGTTCCCTTTTTATTTTTGGTGTATGTGGGTGAAGATGCCTTGTGCTCAGGTTTCCATTCAACGCTGAATTTAAACAGTGGCCCCTTGTCTGAATGCTGTATAAGACATGCATCTGCTGTGCTTTGTGTTTTTATTTTTTCAGTCCCAGATCTTGCCAGAATGACGTGCAGCTCGTCCACCTCCCCAAGACAGAGGTCAGAATCTGCTGCGATTACATTATCCCTTGTTCAGTTTCCGCCTTTTCCCTGGACTTTGGTTCTGAGGGAATGAAAGGCTCAGTCCTCTGCCACTGCAGCCTGTCTGGTCCCCATGCCTCTTGCACGCTTCGGATGTGAGCTCCCAGCCGGGCTTTCGGGTGTGCTCCATAGACACCTTGTTGTAAGCAGGACTCCATACCCTATTGGGAAGCACCGTCATCTCCTGCTCGGTGTCCGGGGCGCTTTTCATTCCCCTTTACACAAAATGTTGCCTCTACTCACAATTCCTCATCCGTGGGTACCAGGCAAAAACTTTCTCTCTATATATTTTTTTTCCTTTTTCACATTGCCAGTTTTGGACTGTTCCCTGCCTTGGCATGCTGCAGGGTTCGGTACTTTGCTGGGTTGCCTGGCACCTCCCATAGGGCTGGGAAGCTTTTGTGAGCTGAGGCTGCCAAACTTCTTCCACAGAGCAATCGGTATTATTGCACAACGGAGGATAAATGAGCTCCACACACTTGCCATCATCAGTGAATTTTTGAGGTAGTAACTTGCTCCCTAGTGCTGTACTTGCTTATTTATACTATTCAGGGGCTTTTTCGTGATGCTTTCTAATGGCTGCCTGTGCATTTTTTGTTCCAGGATAAGCTAACGAAGTCCGTCCATTTCCCAGACCTGACCTAGCAGCTTCCTCTTGGCCTGAGTCTTTCCCTGGTGTCTGTGATGACTCTGCTGCCAAAAGCTGTGTGCTGCTGGCTGTGTCCTTCTTCTGTCGTGCCAAAACTGTACTGCGAACAGCAGCTCTAACTGCTCTTCAGGTTTGTAGGGACTTGAGGACAGCATTAGCTTTCTTCTCCTTTTCAAGAGCTCTGCTGCAACCCCCTCTGCAGCGGAGGATTAACTGTGTCAAGGTTTTCAGTAAGACTGTGCAGAGTCTGGAAAGATGCATGGCTATCCCTGTAAATTGTTGAATCCTTTCTATAACCTTGGTTTTGGGCATTTGCTTAATGGCTTCCAGGGTCTCGCTGGGGCCACAGAGGAGCCAATGGCTATTAAATGTAGGAAAATCAACTCTCCTCAGCTTTGCATTCAGTCTGTTTAGCAGTTTTTAAGGTTTGGTTTTATGGTCCAATGATCGTTGCCTGCTACTTAGCACCTTTCCCAGTGGAGGGTTGCATCAGAGGCCTTTGGGGATTGGGCTGTGGCTCCAGTGATGCTTGCTGGCTCCCAGCAGTCCTGCCAGCACTGGCTCGTCCAGCTCTATAGATCACAACCTTTCCTAAGAGCAGAAACAGAGAGTCATTTTCCCTCTGATAAAATAGGTGTGTGTCCTCAGTTGCCGGCAGTGGGTAGTGGCTTCTCTGCTCTGGGGCGCGGGGTTGGCATGCATCTGCGCTTAATCAGCTCCTCTCTGCAACTGGGCTGCTCGTGCACCCCATTCTGGGTCCCATCTGATATCTCATCTTTGCAAAAGTCCCTATAAAAGCTCTCTGTGCAGTGGCTTTTCTAGGGCTGCTGCACATTTTCCTGTGTTTTTGTGAGGAGGAGGCAAGGGTCTCTGTTGCTACCCTGCTATGTGAGCACGTCCTTGATCGGAGTCCTTTTATTCTGCTTGCCAGAGGGAGGTGACTCTCTTTTTGTCACATTGAAGATACTCTGGGATTACCTTGCTTGCACTGCTCTGTTGTGGGTGGGACGCCTACAGGTCCCTTGCTGTTAGCTCAAAGCGAGTGTTTCCTTTCACTTTCCTGTCTTATTTACAGCCTACATTTCTTCCCACAGATGGCCCCTAGAATGATTTTTAAAAGCATCTGGTCATGTTTCTCTGCTCTGATATTACTACTGATCGATACTGTTAAGATTATGTTGTACTTGGCTTTGCAATCCAGCTAAAACTGGTCATTGATCTAAGAGCATGACTGCAAATATGGCAGATGGCAGGCAAACAGCCTCTGGAGCAGTGAGTGCAGTCTGCACGCATGGGGAACAGCGGCTCTTGCATAAGCAGACTCGTGTGAACTTGCGTGCCGCTAGCACAGGTATCTACCTGTAGCTGTAGCAGGCTGAACTGCAGCTTTGCAGTGACACTGGGTATCCATTCAGGTTTCCAACCTGTGAAGCGATAGATGCCAAGTTGTCTTGTCTGGTGATATCTAGAGCCAACCAAGGGCAGATTTTCCTATCCTTGCTAAAATCACACTGTGAGAATCCTCCTTTTTGTTGGATGTCTGTGTTGCGCAGATGCAACTGTGCATACTGCTGTGCTTTGTTCAGTTGGTGGTGACTACCTAGTGCAATTTTTTTTTCTTATACCTTTGCACTGTAGTTTTTAGACTGGATATTTTTCTTCTGGCTTTCATGCTGTCTCTTTGACACTGGATTATAATGCATGCAGCTTCAGCTGGGGCTGCCTCTTGGGCTCTTGCAGCCTGAGCCTGGATACTTATTCTTCTCTGATGGTTCTTACTGCTTTGATCCCTTCCCTCAGCTTATTGCCTCGCTGCTTCCCCAGAGTGAGATCCACCTCATTGGCAAAATCTAGGCTGTTTTTCAGCTTTGTTTGTGAATCACAACTTGTGGTATCTCTAGCATACAAGGAAACACGAAGCACAAGCTGATGTATGGGCTCCTTCACGTGGTGCTGCACCGTGGCACTCTGGACTTTGCTTCTGGGAGTCATACAGCGCTGTGCTGCCTGTGTTGCTACTCCCAGGGGGGCAATATGGCTAGCTCTGGCGCCGACTCCAGTGTATGATAGAGACCTTCACTTAGAGATATTACCTCCCAGAGCCTTGCTTTCCTCTTCATGACCATCCTACCTCATCTCCAGTTAGTGACTTCCATCTGTGTTTCAAAAACATCTTTGGAGCAGTTGTGGTAATTGCTTATTTGGAGAAGCAATTTCAGGGCATTTATATTTTAATGTTTACCTCTTTTAAGAGCATTTTTTCACTGCCCAGCTCACTGGGCCACCAGCAAGTTTTCCCTACATCCTTTTGGTCTACATGATTTGACAAACACATGAGCATGGGCAAATTTCCTTATAGGAAAGTCATCAGTTGTGCATGCCCATCACTGGCAAATAGTAACACTTTCATTCTAAAATGATAGTACTATGGAAGGATCAAAGACCTGGCCTCGGCTTAACACAGCACCTATTTTGACATGCCCAGAGGCTCAGTTAGTATCATTTGTTCCCACTGAAAAGAATTAATCCATTTGATATCAGCGGAGAGTCTAGAAAAGGTGGATCCAGCTGTTTTCCTTGTGTTGTGTCTTGTGTCTTCTGCTTTTTTGTTCTCTTGAGGAATATGAGGGCTCAAGGGATGCCAGGAGACAGCACCCACCCATCTTTCCATAGGCGCAGCTGAGGTCTCAAGGGGTGCAGAAAGGGGGATATCTGTTGATAGGTACGTGTCATGTCCAGAGAGGCATCCTGGCTGGTGAAATCCGTAATGGTTATCCTGGGAAATTGTTCTTCTTCCCAACAGCTCATTTTCTTATTTCTCCCAATGTGGGGAGAAAATATCCTAATTGTAAGAACTGTCTCATGATATTTGACAAGTAGTAAAATAGCTGGTTAGTGCTGGGCCTGAGTACAATTATCTGTCATCATACTAATTTGGAATACCAGTTGCTGTGGCAACTGGAGAGCAGCAGATAGGTGTTCTCAGCATTTATCGGGGAAACTGATGATCAGAGTAGTGAACTGAATTTGTTGAATCTGGACAGTGTACCTGCTAAAGCACTGAGGGCAGCTACACATTCAGCAGCTACTCTGTACCTGTGGTTTGTCAGGGTTGGTGTTTTATCATTTGAAAATAGCTGTAAAGGAAAGAATAATTAGCTAAAGACTTAGAACTTTGCTTAAAAAGTTGCATGTCTTCTTGTTTCAGAATTCTGAGTAATGACACTTGTTAGGGAAAAGAACAACCCAAATCCAAGATATGGTTAAAAAAAAAAGAAAAAGAAAAAGAAAGAGCAACATCCCCTAGTAACTACTCAATATTCAAAAGTCTGACTTCTCAGTAATTGCAGTTCAAATTTTGTTTCTCATTCCTGGCTGCAACAAGGGCAAGTATGTCCAAAATTTATTGCAGGATGTCCTCCCAAATGTTGGCTTCAGATCATTTTCATTTAGAAATGTAGAAATTAATTAATAGCTGAAATAATATTTTATTATTTTTGAAGCATAAGGAGGGATACCACTTAATCGGCATTGAAATATCTGTTCTTCTAAATCAGCTTTTCAAACCAATTTTTTCTAAATCAAAGTGCCTCCAGTTTGTTGTAATGAAAACAAGACATTTCAACTGATGCAAAATAACAGCTATTCTCAGCAGTGTAAAATTAGGAAAATACTTAAGTTGTAGATTATAAAAATAGGTGTTATATTATACATTGCTACAACTGACCGCATATAAAATAATCTAATGTAATATACAAATGAAAAAAAAACACAAAATACAATTTTCAAAACCTCCAAATGTCCTAAAATATTAAGAAATCACTTTGATTTTTTTCTGATTATTTTTATTAATAGGGGATACTTTTATAAATGACGAAACTTTTAGGTGAAACACACTCCCCCACCCCCCCAAAAAAAAAAAAAAAAAAAAGGAATGTATTTTCCTGGCTCTGTCTTGAGAAATGAAATGTGACTTTCTGTTATGAAGTATCTATCTGTCTTGGCTGGCATTACTTGCCCTTGAGAAGATCATCTGGAATAAGAAATGTCAAATTCTACATGCTGCTGAAATACTTCCTTGCCTCTACTCAGATAAAATTAGCATGTCGTCTTGTGAATGGGCATAATGCCAGCAGAGGGAATGGGCATAAGCGTTCATATGTCAGCAAAGTCTGGGTATTAGCAGTCAGATTTCTGTCATGGAGTGCTGCAGTTTTTTTGCAGCTTTGGCTAATGCATATCTCATCATTAGAGTAGTTTAAAGGAAAATTCAAAAATATTTTCCAGTAAAATGAGTTTCCATTTGTGGTAAATGAGATTTCATGGCCTGGGAGAAAGAAAGGAAAAACCCAAACCTATACACCCATGTCCTTCTGAAATGCATTACAGAAGGTATTATGCATTTTGCAGAAATGTTTTGGTGGCCCAGAAGTGTCTCCTGCTAAATAACTCAGCCCTTGGTGGAAAATGCATCGGTGACCTTCTGTGGCTTTCCCTCTGCAGAACCTTGCGCATATTTTCTGCTGAACAGGGCAGAAAAAGAGCTCCATTTGGAGTGCAGCAAACCATCTGAATAAATCATGCTTCAAGTACATGACCTGATTTCTTCTCAGCGGAATATCATACTCTGCTAATGGAAGCGTTCTGGTTTCAATATAGTTATCTTTTTCCTGGCAGTGAAAGGAAAACCTTGAATGCGGATTTATCTAGCAATAAATATAAAGTCTTGAAGGCAAACAAATGACCCATGGTGAGATATTGGCAACACAGTGACTGCACAGCTGTGCCGGTCCCTTGCTGACATGAGACAGCAGTGGACTCGCTTACCCCACAGGTTCCCCTTCCATGTTTGCTTTTGAAAGAATTGTAACAAAAGCTAAACTGGGACTAAAACTTAAAATCTGAAAGGGAACTCAAAATTTAAAATCTAAACTCCCTCAGCCTTTGCAGAAGACTGAATTTTCAGTTGTCATGGCTGAGGGCTGTCTCTTTTGTGGCTAAAACAGAATTCTGTTCCGTTACATTGCAAAATATGTATCTCCATTTTCTAAAAAATTACACCAGCTAAGATTTCAGTCTGGTGTCTGGGGGCCATCCTTTCACCATTCTTCGGGAATATTTCCAGTCTACTATTTTTGCATCTCTGCCTTGCTGAGTTCACGTTAGAAATGTATAAAAATAATAATGTTCTATTGCCATTGCTGAAATAACCTGAGTACTTGAAAAAGTAACATTTTATTTAATATTCATTCAAACAAAGAGTGCATTTTTTTATTCAGTCCCATGAGCAGAGCAAGAAAGACTTCCATTTCTCGGGATAGAGGTAGGGTTTTGCCCATGATCATATTTTTCTCGCTGTACTCCCAACATTTTTCCCTATGAAGATAAAAGTAAAGCTGTCAGCAGCCATTTAAACTAAGCCAGCTGATTTTGCACTAGAGAGAACAAGAAGTTATCACACAATCCATTCTGCTGGCTCATAAAATGTGGCAGGTTAACATGTATCTGCTCCTCAGCTGAGGATGGCAACAAGCACCTGAGGGTAAAAACAGCCAAGCTGCCACGGTTTTTTTTGCAGCTTTTTACTCTTGTTTACCCTAATCCTCCTCCTCCTAATCTGAGGAGCAGTTTGGAAATATCAAGAGGAAAGCTTATTTTGGAGGCATATTTTATCTTTTCTATGCAAAACATGGAAATCAGGTTTTCTCTCAAGTTTAGAACTGCATTATGCTGGCCAGGACCTATAATTGTTAGAGGTTCTAAAACATTTTATCTGAATTCTGTCATTGACTTGAAATGATATCTTGAAGTTTTTTCTCCATTAATTCAGGACTGTTTAAAGGCAACAGTAACTTTTCCAATTATGCAGTAAACAAATTGTAACTGCAGCTAATTACAAGCATTTTCTGACTTTGTTTTATCAGCTGTGTTTATCTCTTGACAAACTGGAGACAGGATGCATCAGTAGCAAATTATGACATTGCAGTGCAAGACTGGAGTGTCCTTGGACATTTGTGTTTAAGAGACTTCACATTGGTGCTTTTTAACTTCACGTTTTCTGTTGATGTTCTGGGTATCAACAAAAGCATTTCAGTTAATTATTTAAAGCCTTTTTTTAAACAACAAAGCGCTTCTGTTTATGTTTTAGTGTTATAGAGATCATTCATAAGACACATTATAGATTAACTCGCATACGTCTATACTGAAATATTACTAAACATGAGGTTTTATTAAAATATATCTTTTATAAATTAGAGATGAAATGATATTGAGAAAACTCCTGCGTTCTCTAATTTGTTTGTGTCTAAACTCAATTCTAACCCATTTTAAACCCAGATCTTTGTTTTTAGTTTTTTAATCCCTTAGTAAGTGTGATCTAGTGACCCTAGCTTGAAAGGCATGGTGCTGCTTTATGTCTCAAAGTTACAGATGTAATCAATAAGATGGAAACTGCTGTTACAGGTATGATTCTGTAAAGTGCTAAGCACCATAAGCATAATCCTACTAATTTTAATCATTTGTTTAAGTTTCAACACTGAGAAGAATGAGACCATGTATTTGACTGGGTTTGGAGTATTCAGCAGATTTCAGGTTTCAGCCCTCAGCTTTCAAGCATAATGTTAAGGAAATTGGAAGAAAAGTAGTACTTCAGTGAGATGTTGATGTTGCACGGTGCTTTTTGCTGTGGTACATTGTCATAATGCCCAGGAAGAGCACAAAGGTAACAATTAAGCTTGTAGCTTTACCCTATCTTGTCAAGGAAGACATTTTGTTTATTTATCTGGCCTTAAACACCTGCCTGCCTAAAGTTCACAAACAATTAAACATAAACTGCATGGTATCAAAATGATGCATGTTATAAGATTATCCATATAATAAAACTCCTACCAGTTAAAAGAATTGGAAAATGACTCCCCCATTTAACCAGACTTACCATCTCTTATTCTCGTAGCTTTAGCTCATGTTCTAGGTGCAAAGTTTCGTTTGGGAAAATTTAAAGTTTTGGTTTTTTTTATATTGAGCAACTATAATCTTTTCATCAAACAACCTTATCCAGTGCCTTACCCTTTCTCTGGCCAAGAGATCCAGTACGTTTTTTTCTTTCTCCTACATAAACCTTATCCAAAATGACTTTATTGCCTTTCCCTGCACTTGGTCGATGGCAGCTACACTTCCTCTAGCATAAAGAGGTTATGACAGGTATTTTGATTAGCTGTTCAGGATAGTGAAGGGTAAAGTGAGTAACCTGAGTGTCCTTTCGTTACTCTCTCTCCTAGTTTGAGAAGACTTGATGATTGCATGATTAAGGAAATGGCCGTTCACTGTAGAAAAGAAATCATTAATACTTCATGATAAAAACACCATGTGGCTGTATTATAGAAAGGATCCATATTGCATTATAGAGTTAACAATCCCATTTCAAAAAAAATTTTTTTAAGGTCTGGCTGATTTTTTGACCAAGACTAACTTTCATCCTGTAGTCATATGTATGCCGAGCTCAGTGAACCATACCTCATACTTGAAGTTGTAAGCTGACTGCTGTAAGCTTCGGGGAGGATTTTTATCCTCTGTGTGCAGGAATGGACAATTTGCTGTGCACAGCTTTATCTATCCATCTATTTATTCATTTATTTTGCCTTCGTCTGGTGCATCTCAGGATGCAGAATTCTCAATTATTTGATAAATGATGGTCTGACCTAGCATGGCAAATCCTGTGGTAACTGGATGTTAAATGAATGTTAAATTTACTTCAGCAGGAGAGCTGCAGTAATAGAGAAAGTACCTGGTAAACACTCGGAAGATTGAAATGGAATTTTAATTTTTTTTCAAACTGCTGATAATGTTCAAATGTAACTACAGCTTTGAGGCAGATTAAAGTGTAAAGAAAACAAAACAAACTGGTGGATCAAAAAAAAATTTGGAAAATAATTCTTGACTTCTTGGGTATTTTGGAAAAAAACCCAGCGGGGAAAACAAGTCAATAAAACATGAAAAGGTAAGCAATATATCTTAGTGACAAGGAGATCACAGAACTAGGCTGACAAAGTACATGCATGAACACTGAATTATATGCAATGCTATTTATAACTACAGTTATCCAATTAGCATTAGATCTCATATGTAATTAAAATTCCAGAGGAAAGTGAAACACCACAGGGGAAAAAAGTCATAAGTGCATTGGAAATGTTCAAAAAAATTCCTTTTCGACAACGCATTTGGATCAGGAAGAACTCCCAGGACAACACAGGAAAATATTGTCTGAGAAGTGGTGTGAATTCAAGTAAGAATAATCATAAAATCAGATACAGTAATTATAGCTTACTACAGTTGAGATCTTGTTAATTCCTCTGCTGAGCATTTTCACACCACTGGAACAAACCATCAGAAATACCTCCATACATTTTTCAAAGGGCTTTTAGCCCTGCTAATAATGGGAAGAGGAGTATGCTATCAAAACGTCTGGCTGACAGCTTGCGTCCTTGAGTCCCATAGCTACTTAACAGAAAAATGAGAATAGCCCATAGGCTACTCTGATCTCTACTCTAATGTAGGGTGAGCAACCAGCCTCAGCTTAATATGAAAACTTTTCTTTGGCTCCTCCTTGTTTTTATGGGGTTAAAAGCCAGATACTTCCAAGGCCTGCTAGGTTTTTCAATAATTTATATGTTTTTTTCAAATCTTCAAAGGTTTATGGTCATTTGAGAAAAGGTAAGTTATTAGTACAAGTTACTACATTTATGCATTTTATTTAATTTTGGAAGTCTAAAAATCACAGAAAAGAAAGACTAATCTTCCTTGGGTCCATCAAACTGAGAGATTTCAATAAACTCTGCTGTTCCACTGCCCATTTAAGTATAAGCAGACTGAAAAAATCTGCTATGTAAATACATAGCTTTCCAACAGAAATAAACTATGGGCTTGAGTCTTTCTTCACTTGTACATTTTTATAGCACTGTAATTGTATTGACTTCATCTGAGACATTTTTGAGGCAGTTTTGACTTGCACCAACTGAGAGGAAGCGCATTTTCAAGTTTTCATACAACAATTAAATCTTGCATACAACAAATTAAGCAAAGTACAAATCTCTAATGTAATATTAAAATACTTTGGAAATTATTGAAATTTTGGAGTCAAAGCAGGAGATTTTTCTGATTTATGAAGCACTTTATAATGATGAAAATTTGGTGAGATAATAAGTGAAAAGGCTTTGTCCTATAACCCTTACCCACACTGAACAGCACATTTCTTTTTGCACCTTGTTATTGAGGTTGCTGAGGCTTTCATTGCTGTCAGTTCTCTGTGCCACATATATTGTCATATGTGTCTTCAAAACTTTACACAAACAAGCTATGTGGTGATGCTGTCATTTTGTGTGAGGATGGCTTCAGTGGCACTTGTTAAAGAAGAAAAGCATTTCCAGTAACCTAGTAACAGTTGAAGAAACAACTAGGTCCCAGAGGGAGGTCAGATCAGAGCCTGAATAAGATTATAATGGGGTGCCAGCAAACCCCACTGTACTCATTTTTGTAACTGTTTTCTAATGGAGTATGCGTTTGCTCTGTTTCTTTTTGTTTGTATTTGTTTTACCTATTGCTTCTTTTCTGCTTCCTAGCTCTAAACAGTCACCCTAAATTGGAGAACTGTTTCTTAGGAGATGTTAACAGTTATTAGTCCTAAGTCAACAGCATTTGTACTTGACCCAAACAAGGCACGGTCATATGTGTTACTTTTTCCCGTGCAAAAGAGTAAGAAAAAGAAGTCATTTATACCTGCTGCAGTACTTGTTCTAAGAGCTGTAGTGGAAATGTGAATTTCCTTTCTGAATGTGAAAATTTCAAAATAGTAGTGGTAAATGTAGAACATGACCATGATGCCCAAGCTTACTTGCTTTCAAATACATTTAACTTTGTACAAATGTGTGCTCTGAGGTAAATGTGTTAACATGTTTGGGGGTTGGTACATGCTTTGAGAAAAGCGCTTATACTGTTTAATTAACTATTCTTATTTTTCAATTAAACCATTCGAACCACTGCTGCAAACCATTTGGACTGTTTAACAGCTTTCTTTGAAGTACTATTGCTTCAAGCATTTAAAGCTAATGAATTGGTCTCCCTCAGATTGGCTTAAATATAGAGAGGCTTAAAAAAAACACATTTGTGGTGGGTGGGGGAGCTCCACTTGCCTTTTAGCTTTTTTTTTTTGTCATTGTGGTCGACATTTTCAGGCTGACAATAAGGGCTAGCCCAGTAGTTTAGGATCTGGTGTGTTCAAGTGATCTCAAGGTCTAAGGATTTTGACAAAATATCAAATATCACAACCTTGTAATAGAAGCTCATGAACTGGCAATTTTTTTCTCTGTACCAAGTTCTGTTTTCCTTTCTGTACTTTGCTGCAGCATTAAATTGTAAATCTCTTAAGGTGAGATATTTAATTAGCACATTGGTTCAATAAGTAACTGGAACTAATCTTTATTATTTTATTTGAATTCATATTTTGGGAAGTTTGGAAACTGAATACCCAGATTCATTGCAAGAATTATTTTAATATTACAGAATAATGCAGAATACTATGTATATGATCAGCTGTAATTACCGTTGATGTCTAACCCTGACGTCCTTGATGAAGATTTATGGTGCTGTCTCTTACTGCTAACTTTGGAGGAAACAATGTCTTGGATTCTCAAATCGATTTCTCTCCATAAATGCGATGTGCTGTGATGGAAGATGGCCAAATCAAAATGATTTTAAAGTTAACATTTGTGTTAATATAGAATATAAAAGAACAAAAGTATTCATCCAAATCATACAAATTTATTTCATTCCCCCAGTCAGGCTGTAATGGTATGTAGCTGTTATTCTCTCAGTCAGCTTGGCCTGTCCCTACCTTGAGCTTGGCACCATCTAGAAACTTCAAGGAAAACCCAGATTTGAAACAGCTGGTTGGAAACAGCAGAAGTCTTTCCAAAGGTTGTGTTTGCAAAACAAAAAATGATGCAGATATAAAACATCAGATGGAACAAAACATATACTGAAACCCAGTGCTTTCTGCTTTGGCTACATCAGGTAAATGTTGATGACAGTTCACTGCTGTAAAGCCAAAGTAACTTTATCCTTGGCCTAGGGATCTTACAGTTAAGTTGAAACACAAAATAAAAATAGCTACAAAGAAGGCAACATTGCTTTGCTTTTATTTACTAACGCTTACAAAAGATGTGAATGTATAGCAATGCTAAAGATTACCTTTTGCTAGAGCGTCTTTTGAGATGAGTCATTATAAGACATAGCATGAATTTTTAAATGAAAAACAGAAATTGAGGGAAAATGACCTTTCTTCTCACATCCTTGTCTCCTCCAGTGGTCTGTTCATGAAATCTTGAATCGCCTGGTGTAGAGGTAACCATTTATTAATTGAAGCTTTCAAAGCTGTAATCCACCTAGAAGAAAGGAAAGACCAACAACTGTCTCCGATTGAGTATTGCATATGCACTTTTATTTCATTTGAAACAGGTCTTTTATAAATGGTGTTTGTACAGTCTTGTTACTATATATGCTGATAGTAAGTGGATTGGGGAGAGGCATGAAATGAAGGAGTTGACTGTAATAGCAACATGTCTTAACACCAGTTTCCAAAATACTGAATAGCTTTGTCTTTTGTTCATTAAATTAAAACATAAATCCCATAATTAATAGGCTTTACACAAGCAGAATTTCCACTGACAGCATTTAGAATTTGGCTGGATTATGAAGATGGAATTCACCTTTAGAAAATGATTTCATAGACCAATTTTCTTTTTAAATTCTAACGATCATTATGGGAAGTAAATCATCCTTGGGAATGAGGAGAATATACTTTTCAATAGTTTGAGCTTCTCTAGTGAAAGGTACCATAGTTTTTCTGTTTAGTGTAATCACCCACACATCATTGTGGAAGGCACCCTATCAAGCTTCCTTTCTGAACCTCTGCAATTGGGCCTTGCTGTAATTCCAGCATCGACAATAACGGAACTGATGACTCACATTTGCCAACATATTGTACTGCAGTGTGACTAAAGCTAGAATTAAAGGGAAATCTGGGGGAACAAGTGAAAACAGAAAGAAAAGTTGTTGCCAGATCTTCCCAAACTATAGTTTTCCTGCTTTCCTGAATTTTTGGCAAATGGAATAGAAACAAAAAGTTCAGTTTACCTTTTGTTTTCATTCACATTCTCTGCACATAAGTAGAAGGTTTTAAACTCTTCAGAGGGAGGTTTGAGTTCAATTACAGATCTCTTGGAGCCCAAAGACTGTTCACTCACAATATAGCCCTGGAGATAAAGGCCACCTGGACAGAAAAAATAGCATGCATTGGGTATAATGTAGGCACCATTTGTGAAATTACTGCCAATTACAAGCATACTGACAATTCTTACAAATTTTATTTGCAGATTCCTTACGTTGGGTGTTTCCATTATACAGAACTTACATGTAAAGTGATATACTGAAAAATATAAGAATATAGCTTTATCCCCCAAATTGACTTGAAAATAACGTACAATTCCATGTTTACTGTGTCGAAAAAAACTTCCTGAACAGATGTGTTCTGTTTACAATTGGAGCAAATTTTTCATTTTCCTCAGCTGCCAGGTCTGGGATTCAACTGGAGTTCTGTGAGGTCAGATGAATTCTTGCAACCCTGCCCCTTATCTTCATTATGAAAGGTCTACACTTTGGATGAAAAGCAGTGTACAGGAGGTGAGCCTTTTCATTGTTACAGACTGAATTTACCCTCAGTTAATGCTTGTGCTCCCGTTTGTTTTGGCGCGGATGTATCTGATTGTCAAGTTAATGGAACTTAAGAAACAGTTCTGTTGCATTATGAAAACTCACTCCAGCTCATTCTGTTTCAGCAGTACTGGCTTGACAGATATAATAGGAATACAGAGCTATAAAAATGCATTTATATCCTTACAATCAGCAGGTGTTAATGTGACTACAAAAGTAGGAAATCTGCTTAGTAAGAAAGTGACATTGTTACATCATTATTTGAAGTGTAGCCATACTTAAAGCTATGTTAAAGTAAAGCCATACTAAAAATTAAGACTGAGAAGGAATATGGATGCAAATTTCCAGAATAGCCTCATTGTATGTTCTACAGTCAGTTTCTTGTGCACAAAACTCCAGTCCTGAAAACTGTGCGACCTTCCAAGATTCAGGGGGTTGATTTTAGTCAAATAAACCTAGAGGCTGCTTCAAGTAATTTAATCTGTCAGGTACTTTAGACCCATCATTTTATGCACACTGAAATAATAGTTATCTAAGTCTATCTTCTAGTTCATTGAAAAAGTGAAATGTGAATTAGAGACTTAAATGAGAATAATATTAGCATCATGGAGTGGGCTCTATACACATTCTATCAGTATATGGCAGTTTAGTTTGTACATGCAGTTCCAACACAGTGACCATATTTAGTATGGTCTTCCCAATTTCCATTCATTCACTCTGGTCAGCACATAATCAGCAACATAGTTGTAAAGATTTCTTCCCAGAAATATTGTCATATAATATTAAGCAGCAAAATATTTTTTCTAGCTTTTGTTTATTTTCCTTTAAAAACTAAAATTATATAAATTTCAAAATTAAAAAAATCTCAGAGCCAGCATTGGTCCTCTTTATTTGACATGCTCCCATCAGTTACTGGAGCACCGCTGCAGGCCACACTAGCTAACTAGGAAGAAAAGGCATTACACAGACGTTGTTCTTCATGATGGTTTTTTTTTAGCCATATTTTTTTCAGATGTCACTTCACTGTAACAGTGTACACTTTACACATATATGGTGCCTAGCCAAAAAGACCTATGGAGCTGATCAACTGCAGCTGAAATTTTCTGTTACTGACTTCAAGTTGTGTATTTTTTGGCCCTCACAGTTAGTAACAAGAGCAACAAACTAATGCTGCATCATTGAAAAATTATATGGGGGAGTGAGAATCTGTAGTGAAATTGGAAAGAACAACAAAATGCTGCAATAGCAAGAGAGAAAACACTACAAGTATGGAAGAATTTGTATGTTGTAGGATGTTTAAACACCAAAGAGGCATATTTAGCAGTATGAGCATGGGCTTGAATGTCATAAATATATAATAGCTAATTTTTGCCTTTCCACTGATTCATTGCTTAGCTTTGGGCAAATCTTAGCCTCAGTTTCACATGGGTAGGAAATTACTGGTCATTTCACATGTATGGCCTTTTGCAGATGAAAAGTGCTATGTAAAAAAAAAAAAAAAGACTCTAAAATGGAAAGCCTCTTGACTGATTATATGGAAAATGCATAAACCCTAAGAAAAGTTTTCCCTTTTGATCTGAAAGCTGACTGGTAAGCAGTAAGTTCAACAGTGTTTCCTTTCTGACTCTTCTGACTGCCAACTTCCTTAGGCCAGGAAAGGGGAATCTACAGGTCCTGACCCACCCCCTCTCCCTGGGGCACCTCTTTTTTTTAAACACCAATTTTCTCAGAGTTGTGCTGGTTCCAGGTTCCCATTAGTGCCTGAAACTTAGCTCTTCTGCTACAGGGTCACTTGTGATTGATCCCTAATAGTCTCACTTTGCTGTCTTCAAAGAGTGGCCAGATACCCTCCTCTGCTACTGGGAGAGCTGCTAAGCGGCACCGCAGCTTTTGCAGATTAACTGCAAAGTACCCCGGGCAGCCCTCGCAGCACCAGTCTCCGGCTGCAGGAGGGAGAGCCTGTCTGTCACTGGCTGGAGCTTCTTTGCCAAGGCCATGTGGAAACTGTCTAATCACAGAGAAACCAGCCCTCGTTAATAATATCCCTCCCTCCCCCCGAGGGTGTTATCTACCACGCAGTAGCAGACAGCTGTCAGCAGTGTGTGCCCTCAGTGGAAATATCAGACCACTCGCTCTCGAGGTAAAGTGCACAGATCCTGGTTAGCTGTGTTCAGGAAAGAATTCAGACTGCACGAGGTAAAGAAAGGACCATGAGGAGAACAATGAGGCTATCTTATGAGAACAGATTAAGTCTGCTCTTCCTACCCTCACCTGCATAGAACAGGTAGAGTGAATTTGCTGCTCAGGATTTCATTAATGCTAGAAGTTCTATTTTGAAACAGCAATGCAATATTCCTGCTTTAACAGCCATTTACAATCCAGTAGCTATCTGTACCTTGGGCAGGTGTGGAGCGAAGTGTGGCATAGAAATACAAGCAGCCGTCCTTCAGGATGCAGTAGTGCTGAACCCAGACATCCTGGTTTCTGTCTAGCTGGTGCAGGAGCCCAAGGCACTCCGGGTTCTTGATAGCCAAGGGTGGCAGCGTGGTGTTATGCAGTGTGACATCTACCCATACGTGGTTCTATAAAGTAAGCACAAAATTAATAGTTTCTGGTAAGAAATTAAGGAGGACCTGCTGTTATGAGAAGATGCAAACTCTAGTCCCCTGCTAGGAAATTAGCTTTTGTTGTCAGAGCAATTTGGAAAGTCAACAACTCTGAAAGTGCAATTAAAAACATACACTTGATGATAGCAAATGGTGATCAGCTTCTTCCTTCTTAAAATAATGGCTTGTCTTTTCCGCATCTATTTTAATTTTCAGTTCAAGTTCTGGCAGTAGAAAAAATAACATTTCAAAGCTGTATGAAGAAGGCTTTTGTACTGTTGTGGTGATATGGCTTCAGCAGTATTTCGTTTGTGTAACCTTGGCAAGCTAAGGTTCACCCTCTGCCCTCTGAGATTCCAGAGGAAATGCAGGAGTGTCTGGGGCCAGAATACAGCATGCAAGCGTGGATGGAAGCAGTACCACACGTGAAGTGCTTAGGGATGGCCTTCCTATTCCTTTCTTGAAAGTGCAGTCTCTTTAGTTACTAAAATTATTCCACTGCCATTTTGAGGGGGGAACACACAATCCCCTTCCATTGTATAGGCTATTTGTATAAGAGAAGCCAAAAGAAATAGTAAGAGAATCAGGTAGAAATTAGCAGTAGTTTAATAAGACCAAATTGTCTAATGTAAGATTAAAGCATTTCTTCCTCTCCTTTAAATCTAAAAGGTGTTAGGAACTCGACCTCTCCAACAAAACCTACTGTGTTTTGTTTATCTGCAATATATATATGTTTTGAATGCTGCATCAACCAGCATCATTGTCATTTGAAATCCATGGGGAGAATGTGTGCGATATCAATAGCATCCTGATTATTTCCATTGGGGTTTTCTTTTGCATTTATTTATGCTATTTCTTTCTTATACTTGACAAGCCAGTGATGGACAAAAGACCTGAAAAAATATAGCTAGCTGTATTCTTTGCTGTGAACTGGAAACCCGCTGGGACTTACTTCAGCAAAATGCAATAGATGACTTCAGTAGTACAAGGTGTATTCATAGAATAGATACCCTTGTAGATTCAATAGGAGGACATAGTATCAGTATATTAGTCTGTTAAATCATTCTGTTGTGAGCCCCACTGTAATACACTAGCTATTCTAAAAATTCAGTAACAAATTGTATAGCAAATAGGTGAAAAAAAACCTTGTTTTATTCAGCTGAAGTCTAGTTAAAAACAGGAGGAAGGAACTCGCTGCAAATAACGTTCATTAAGGTCAGAAGTTAGGCAATGAAAGCAACATATTAAAATAAAATTTCTCTCAGAAAAGGATATTGTTTGCTCAAAGACAGATAAAAAAAAAAGAAGATAAAGCAGTCAAAAATAAGATTCAGTAGCAGAGAAAGCCAACTTATTGTGTGAATGCATGAGGTAAATGCATGAGAGGTTTTTTTTGTATATGTAAAGCCGGACCTTTTTACTTCACAGGTAACTTTTGCATGTTACACTGAAGACTTTTTAATGTGTTTTTTTTTCTTTTCTTGTGTGTGCAACTTTTTCCTAGTTTTTGTTTCATTTTTTTTTTTTTTAATTCTTTTGACTTTGGTACACAGTGAATATTTTAAATTATTTGATTTATTTTTGCTGTTTCAAATATCTGGATTCCTTTACATTCTTTTAAGAAATATTGCCAGGTCAGATATACTTGGACACAAATTAGGTTTTGCACTGATACTCTCATATGAAAACTGAAGCTGAACAAAATGTATGCATGACTGATTTTATTCCAGTGGAAAAGGTATTAAAGAAACAACCATTTCCTTTCAGTGTTTGGAAAACTATCACTAAAGCATACTGCTTGGAGGACTTATTCCTATGTCCTGAGTTGAGAGAGGAAGGAAAGTAAAATGATTTGTTTTTTTTTTTCCCCACTGCATTAACACAGAATATCATTTGTAACTTACAATTTTCTTATTTTTTATTGATTTTTTTAAGTCAGTTTCTTTTTTCTTTTTTTCTTTATTGATGGTGTTCCTCTGCAAAAAAATGTAGATATGAATACTTTTTCTGCATTTGAGCCTCACATTCTTTCTGCTAAGAAATAAGCTGGTTCAGTAGCTAAACCCTATTAAAAAAACACTTTACAGGTGAACAGCATGTTTTTATAAAGATGGGTATATCTTTAGGAAGAAAGAATAAGAATGCTGGGGGCACTTTACTAGGAAAGGAAGGCTAAAGTAGCTTTAACCCCTATGCATATGGGGATTGCTTCTAAACATGGAAATATCAAAATTAGCTTTGCAGCTCCCAGTTCAGGGGAAAGCTGGGGACTGTTTGTACTGAATAATGTTGGGCTGAGCAAGGTCCCTCTGCAGCAGCTCAGGATCAGTTATGACTGTGTTTCTGTCAGCCACAGGGGCCATCAGAAAGCATAGCTAGATAAAGAGATGCAGAGATGAGCAAAAGGTTATCAGCTACCTTATCTGTCTTTCATCTCTAAAAATACAGAAAAGAACAACTCCAAAAAACCCCCCCTTTCTAATATTCTGTCAGAAGTGACAATGTATGGCCTCAAAAAGCAGGTAGCTTGCAATCGAGGCAGACGTGCAGGGAATACCTAAGGAGATGTAGCCTTTCTCACCCTTAATTCCAGATAGTATTACCTGAAGTGGAACATGCTGTGGACCATGTGCTAGTGAGTCTTCTCTCCACTGGGCACAGTACCCTTCCTGCCTTCCCACTATCAGCACAGCTACCCTTGTTTTAAGTTATGTTTCTGAATCAGCTTAAAGCTGCTGATATTTGGACGGGGAACATTTTGATTCATTCCACCATATGGCAGCAAAACACATTTGCTGAGGCACAATAATCTGTGTATATGGCTTTTAGATTGAAGTTGATCCACATCCCAGCAGCTCAGAACAGCTTCCGTGTTGCTGTCTGCATCTGTGTACAAGATACATCTGTCTCTGTCTTTTGCACAATCTACTTCACACATTCTGCTTCTTGTATAAATAAAGCATTACCTGATGGACAGGATGCACCGCTTTATCCATAGCCTCCAACCACCTATGAAATGACCAAAAATGAAAATGGCTTAGCTTGGTAGAACAGAATAAATGTATTTCACTGCCTCTTTTAATTCTTGCTGATGTAGGCAGCTTTTAAAGGGATGTGCAATTTTCAGGACAGATTCGAGACTTCAAAATAGATAAGTAGTGGATTAATTCTAAATAAACATTTCTAACTCTCAGAAAATAACTCTCATAGCTTGCTATATAAGATGTTATAATAAATTAGGGCAATACTGCAGACAGGTGAATCTATAATTTAACCTATAAATATATCTATAAATATAAAGGTGAATCTATAAATTTTAGCCTGACATGTTGAAATGTCTTCACATGATCATTCTTCTGGTGTCCTTGTTATGATGTAGATAAGGAATTTGTGGGAAACTTAAAAACAACCTGAAATTGGAGATTACAAAACAGTTATCTGTTGGCAAAGTTTTTGTTTGTGTGCTGTGGCTGGTATAGGAACAGGAAGTGAGAAGTGCTCATATATTACAACTGTCAGTGCCATGTAAGTACTATGATTCATCCCTCCATTTTTTTTTACAATATCTATTTAAGCAAATATCATCTGCTTCATATTTTTATATTTCTGATAGAAGAAAACAAGGAAAAAAGACTGGATTTCAGTATATTTTGAAAGTAAAGCCTAAAAAGCTGTTACCTGTGTTTTGCCTGGTTTTGGTCTCTTTTGTTTTAACTCAGCTACAGTCTTTGGGAGATGGAGAAAGAATATTTTAAAAATCTGTCCAACTCTGAGGCAAGCCCAAACACATTGCCTCTTATCAGAGCCAATATGCTTTTGTGGACTGTCTGTTTTAAAATGCAAAAATAATAATGTGACAGCATAACCGAAAGGGAAGTGGAAGATGGGATTGCATTTATTACTTGTGCAGTCTTTGCTGGGCAAAAGATAGAGTATTGGTGTGAAAAGACAGATAAGCTAGTTTAGATCCACAGGAAGATGTACAGTTCATTTGAATAAAGAAATGGGGGTGAAGGAATGAGAGTATGGGAGGAGAATTCTTTTTATGGAGATCACCAAAATCAAGTATTCAGGGAAAGTTTGAACAGAGCATGAATGTTAAAGACTTGATGGGAAAACTATTTCTTTTCTCATTTAAAAAGAAAAAAGAAAAGAAAGACGATGATCCTATTGATCAAGGTAGAGCTTGTGAACACACTCCAAAAACTTAAACTCTCTCTATCCCCAAATTGAAATAATAAAATTGACCTTGTAAAATGAAAGATCATTTACCTCTTCATTTCTTGGTTAGAAGTTGCACAGAAGTAGAAAATTCTGTTTCCGCTTTGAGGTATGCACTTAAAAACAAATGGTTTACCCAGACTGGTATCAACTCCAATTTCTGCTCCTTCCAACTTTGTTACTTCTAGGGGCCTGCATTTCCCTTCATCCTGTAATTAGAGAGAAGAAAGCTGTGACGAAGTTCAGAATTGATATGAGACTGATCCCTGTGAGACTGGGAAGTATTCAAAGGTGTAAAATTTGGTGATAAGCTTTTTTATGCGTTTGAAACCATCCTACTAATTGTCATTTGCGTTAATGATCAGTACTCTCCGAAAATACTTATGGTGGAGACACAAAAGATAAAATAGTTGAACACCCTCTGAATTTGCATCTGTGTTTTTGCTCTTAATCATTTTTGCCTCATCAGAAGTTGTATTTGTGTGCAGAAACCTTGTTAACTATTTGTAAATATTCTAACTTTTGAGGGTGCAGTTAAGTAAGGGTGGGATTTTCAAAGTGCACTGAAGAACTTTAGGAGCATGAGTCCCTTCACAAGGCACAGCTGGTCACAATCTGGATTATGCTGAAAATCTCACTTTATATGTGCAGATGATAGAGGGAACAAAGGCCTACATTCAGAAAATAGCAGGCATAATTTAAAAGACTGCATTTCAGCTCCTTTGTAAAGTTGCCCTAAATATCAGTATATTCAGTATCTTTCCCCGCTCATTTCAGACAACATTCAATGGAAATCATTTCAAAGTCTTTTATACAGTATTGTTGTGGATTGAGTTAAAGGTCTTTGAGACTGAAGGGTATTGTCACTGCCTTTCTCTTTCGTTAGTTATAAGAAGACATTAAGCTCCTTAATATAAGTAGATAGGTGAAACAGCTCTTCTCCCTGCTCTCTGCCACACCCCACCCCCAAACCCAACCCCCCAAGTACATGCCTTAAAACAAAGGCGCACACATCTGGATAGTGAACTTGTCTTTATTTTAAACAATACTCTAAGCCCCTTTGCTCTGAAGAGCTAGGATTGGAGCTCTAACAATTGCATCAATTTTGCCAGCAATAAAATGGAAAACAAGAGTTAATGTGGGGGTGCGTGAAGAACATTAGTGCCATTTGCAAAATGCACAAAAAATGGAGTCTCATAGAATACAATAAACAAATGATTAGGAGTTAATTAGGTACTATCAATAGGAGCCAAATTACAAATGACTCAATTTTTTTTTTCTTAGCTTAAAAAAAAGTACATAACCTTTCATAAACAAAATATTCATCTGTGAGTATTAGATACCTGAATATTTTCTTGTATATTCACTGACACATGTAATTATCACTTTGCTTCTGTACAAGCATTTTCTGCGGGAATAAAATAGGTCCCAATACTGAAAACTAGTGCCAACTAGACATCCATGAATGCATTTCCTAGATCCTTCTGCTTTCCACTTTTTTTAAATGCAGAAGTAAAGTCAATGCAGTAGCTAAAGACAATCCTAAAAGTCATCACTGCTGTGTGACCTACTTTACTTATAATACCTTCAGACATAAAACTACATTGCAACAGCAGCATAACTGAAATATATACTGAGACTCCAAGTCTCATCCCCAGCAGAGAGAAATACATGTGCTAAGGTGATGGAGTGTCATCCATCAGGATTCAGTTGTCCATGGTTTGGGTTCTGTTGCCTGTCCCAGCCTGAAGGCAATAGCCACTGCAGACGCTGAAATGGCTGTGAGACCACTATAATTGCACGTCCTTATGAACTTCTCCTCTGAAAACTCTCTGTACTTTCTAGAATGAAGGCAGAATGAATGCTCTGTGGCATCAAGGATGATTTATGTTCACTCCATTTCAAATAAGTACATCTAGGGAAGGAATAAGATGGATTTGAGGCATATGTTGCAAAGTGAGACCAAATGTTCTTTATTGACTGAAAGGCAAACATGCTCTCCTAATTCTGATAAGCCAGAGGTAAGGGGCATTTCTTTTCACTGAGGTAGCTTTCATGAATAATATCTTGGGAGTGTATCTGTGGCAAACCTCCCTTTGTTCCAAAAAGCACCAAAGGCATATAACTGAAAAAGTCATTATAAAAGCTATTTGGTATGCCTGGGTCTTGAGTGCAGCCCACTGACAACACTGTCACTGTGGTACCTAATACAACTATGTGTTGCTGTTTAAGTTGATGACATGTAAGGTACAGATTTTAAATGAACTAGTTCAGATTTTAGCTACTACTGTTCTGTTTTGCACTTAAGTCAAAAAGATTTTTCTAGCCTATAGAAGGGGAACAAAGGTATGGGTCCAAGGTTCTTTTTCCCCGCATGAAACAGTTAAGAACAACACAGTCCTCCGCAGGTTCCTATCTATTGTTTCATGGATCCTCAGCGGTCCGCAGGATTTAACATGGATGGAGTTCTCTGGGTAGTGGGCAGAAAGTGTATTCTCCTTTGGTAAGTGTTATTCTGAGAATAATAGAAACAGCTGAAATAACCCTTCCCTTGCTGTTAGTTTTCTTCAGGTGGCCTGAGTTTTAGGGGAAATCTTTTTGCAAAGAAAAAAAGGCCCACCTCAAAGTATATCTATGACCAAAAGACAGGCTGAAGAAAGGGAGCAGTAAGAAAAGGAAAGTAGACATCTCCTTCCTTTATTGAATGAAAAGGCCATTAAGATAGGGTATGTAGCTGGGGGTTCATAAACCAGCCCTATTTAATTTGGTGTAAATACTTCCAGAAAACAAATGACATTCATAGCATTTCCTGAATGATTCACTGTGATCAAAGGATTCTGTTTGAGCAGAATCATATCTATCTGCTGTTCTAGTTAAGCTGCTTTGTCTATTAGAAAGGAAGGCTAAAAAGATATATGAACATTTCATACTATCTGCAGTGAAAGAAATCAAAATCAACAACAGGAAAAACAATGAAAAGAGATTAAAAATAAGGTGTGCAAGAGACTGCAAGTACTAGGGAAATGGAACAAAAATAACTTTACAGAAAATAAAATAAAATCCTAGAAAATACTAATCTGAAACACAAAGGAAAAGCTGATCAGTGCTAGAAAGCAGAAAATGATGGATTGGCTAGCTTAGGGGACTGGCGGAAAAAAGTGTAAGGCAGTCATCTCTAGGTCACTGGTTCAGATTGGTTTCAGGTCAGTAGTGACATGAGAGAATTTTTGGCTGTATTTCTAAAATGTCTCTCTCACTGTGCCCGTTTTCTTAAACTAGACTAGAAGATGAATTCTCTTTTTTTTTCTTGCTTTTTTGCTTCTTATTTTCCTTTTGCCCAACTTTCTCCATCACAGCTGACATGGCCATGACCCTCCCTGGCATTCAAGCTTACAACATTTTGATCATCTGTGACTTTATTTTTCTCTGTCCAACCTCTCCCTGAGTTCTGGTGCTGCTTGCTTAGTAGCATCTCTAAAGTGTGCTTTGTGGTAGATTCACTGTTTGTTTATTGAAGAACTAAAAACTAGAGCCTGTTTGCATTTCTTCTCCGAGCTGGGCACATCGGTGTATAGGAGAGACTAAGGCAGAAGAAAGGACTTGCATGTGCCAGTGTACAGAAAACTCTAGACTCCAGATCTGTTTGTAAAGTATTTTTCCCAAACACAACTAAAATTTCTGAGTTTTTTATTTTGTTTTCTTTTAAACCATTGACATCTAAATGAGAGAGTAGAAATGTACTGAAGAGCAAGACAACGCAGTGGAGTGGGGAGGGGGGAAGATGAAAAAACTCCTCTGATTTGAAGAACCTAATTATCCTACACCTAGCTGTATTGACTGTCAGCTGAAGTACGATCAGGTGGTCTTGTGATATGATTATTCTTCAAATTCTGTTTGAGTTCTTTTGCTAAGGTTGAGTCTTTTGCTGCAATTAATTGTATAAAAGGTAATTAACAGTTTGCAGGACCAAACCTCATAGGAAGAACTATTGATTGAGACAACATTTTGAAAAACTTGAAGCAGGTCAAGTGATGTATCTGTTTATGAGTCTTCTCTGGGTATGCAGTCTGTTGGCAGGCCAAAATTAACTTATGCATCATATCAGCCAGCAGTATTTATGATTTATTAATAAAAAGAATACAGGGGAAATATTGGAAACCCAGGAGTCAGCTGCTCCTTAAATGTAAATTGAAAAATATATCCTGGAGCCATGGGAGTCATGGAAAACGTACAGAAGAAATCAGATTGTATACCAGCTCTAAATAATGTGGCAGCTCCCAGACTGTGATGATAAAGCTTCAAGCAAGAATGAAGAACAAACAGAAGTGGTATCTTTATGAGCAATGGCTCAGACCTAAATCTATTTATAGCTAAGCCTTTTATATAAATAGGCTTAGCGATGAATACACAGGCCTGTACAGGAGAACAAAGGACTGAATGTTTGTCATAGATTGAAATGCTGTGAAAGGTCCACACATGTTAGGCAGAGGATTTCTTTCTTGCTATAATAATTGGACTCTGTACATACCACAGAAATTAAGATAATTTAAATGCATCTCTTCTTTCTCTGTTCTTTTCTGCTGGGAACAGTCTTAAGAGTGGGCACAAGAAGTATGTACTGTAGAGTATGAGTTTCAAGTTTCTGCAGATACATACTCTGTAAAATGCCCTGTTCCTGCATATAGAGGAGACAACTGTAGAAAGAAAGGGAACGCTTAAATGTACATTAGAATTTCCTCTTTCTATTTAGGGAGGGCTTTCCCTTGTTCTGAGAGGGCCCTCACTTGTTCTATGAGGCCTGGGTGCAAAGTGATGTGTCATGCCATGAACAAAGGATAAATAAAAGACCAGTATCCAGCTGGTTACACTGTATGTGTAAATGTTGCTATTGACTGTTGCTTGGAATAAAAACAAGCAGCCAACTGTAAGTTTCCAGGTGTCCTGAATAAGGAAGAGAGCGAGAAGGGAACAATTTACAAACACGAGCATCCACTAATAGAGACAACTAAAGAATGGCAAGCAATTTCCTTCACAGAGGCCCTACTAACTAAAGAATATCCATGGAAGAAAGCATTCTTCTGGTGGAAAGAAAATGTAGGTTAAGGACTCCTGGAGTGGGAAGAGGTACTGTCTAATTATCTGAGCAATATTTAGATGCTAGTTAGCTGGCTGTGTTAAACTGTCATAAACAGAGAAGACCAGATAATGTTGAGCTATTGAAAAGGACTGGCTTTGTAGCAGAAATAGGAATATGACCTAACATCTGATCATTGAGATGATGGAATAGTTGCTTTTTGGACTGGAGTCTAATAGCTTTTGGCTGTTCTGGAGTGCGCACCATCCTTCCCCTTGCCCTCAACACGGAGAGACTTTTACTTAGTCACTCACACTATGCCTGAAGGCTTCCTAGAGGCATTGAACTTGTGAGCCTAAGAAATGCAAATCATAATTCTTTTTTAAACTGATATTGTTATATATAACCACAAGGAAGGCTGACAAAATGCATATCCCTCCCCTTCACTGCTTCCACTATGTTCAGTGAGATTTCTCAAGAGCACCTGTTGCAGTTTTCCTATAGCATGCTTCAGACTATTGCAAACATTTATGGAAGGCCATTTCTCTGAGGTTTTGCACATGCAGGAGAATTTGTTTCTATTGACTCACAGTTCAGTTTCTTGTAAGAATCTCTAAGATCTGAATCTCTAAAACATGTCGCTTTCTATTTCTTACTGTCAGGACAGTGACTTCCAACCTAACTACTTTAACTTCCTTCCTGTTCCTTCTTTTGACTTTCCCACCTTGAGTCCATAAAAAACACTGCCAGTAAAATCATCCTCTCTAGTTACTTATTCTTAATTACTGTTTCTCTACATCATTCTTAGCTGAGGGAAGTGGGAAGGGAAATGGAATAAATGACAAAAGTAACATAAGGAACTGAGAGACAGCTGATTGGACTAGAATACATCAGTCTCTAATTTCTGGGAAAGATAATGTCTGCAGGGGAGATACAGTAATACTGTACTTTCCTATTTGAAGCCAGCCATCTTTATAGCTTCCCCTAGACCATCATCTGAACAACATTTACTTCTTATTTTCCTTTTCTGTTAAGAAATTGGTTCACTGTCTCACTTTCCTCTTTCCCAGGACCTATTTATGGCAAAGGGACAGGAAATAATTCTTAAAGATATAACAAGACACAAAATAGAGAGGAGCTAGGATATCTGTTGCAAACACATGATTTTTTGTTAATTCTTTCAATTTTATCAACTCTTTTTTCTTCTTTAACTCAGAGAGTGCTTTATTTTCTTTTAATTAATCTTATATAGCAAGAAAGCAATGGTAAAATTAGGAAATCCTGGCTTGGCTGGTATTTTCAGTAGTCTTGTAAATACTAGTATAATTCTTCCTTAAGATAATGTTGCATTCAACTTTAATTAGTTGAGCTTCTTACATTATGAATAGTTGTAATGAAGAATTTTGAGCAGTGTATTTCTGGCTGTAACACTTTCTTTATCCTTGTGCTTTCCTGTTGAACTTAGAACACCTTTAGCTCTTTGGCAGCAACGTCCTCATGATAGAGGAATGCATGTTCCACAGCCTTTATATGCCTTGTTGGCTTATTCGTACCTTGGTCCCAGGACTTCTGTTCCTTCTTTTTTAATGAATTTCATGTGGCTAGCATTTTTTATCCTGAAAGCTGAAGCATGTTGTTAATTTTCTGAGTTCTGACAGGTTCTAGAAGCCACTTGGTGATGGAGCACAGAGCTCTGTGTGAACTTATTTAACCTGCTGAAGTGGTGCTCTACTGCTGTGGCTAGCTTGCTTTTATTATCTTTCTTATCTTATTTAAAGTTGATTCAGGTATCTCTGTACTACTGCAGTCTTCACCATAGACATGTTGTGGTAACTTTGCAATCACCTTATTATGCTGAGCAGCAAGTGCTAGTGTTAGAGAAGCAGACACTGCTATCTGTAAAGAAAGCATCAACACTTGAGTATGCTAGTGTATATCTTCAGCTTTCCTTGAAGAAATGTGTATGCTCATGAAGAAGAAACCTATGATTGATCTTACTGTTGTTTCAGGATAAGACCTGAGTGTACATCATTGTTTTTCTCCTCACCATGCCCAGATATCTTTCCTTGAGAGGAAATCCAGGCACATAGGCAGCGATGGAAATGATGCACTCAAGAAAGCCCAGTGGTCTGGAGGATGTGGGACCAGGACTGTAGAGTGTAAGGTGGAACTCCACTACTGCCAAGTGTAGGCAAAACTATTTTATTACAGCTCTACTGATCTCAGTAATTTACACCAAGCAAGGATCTAACCTAGTGTTGTATTCCTGCTATGAGCAGGCAACCACAGCTATGTCCACTAAGATGAAAAATGTATTTTAGTTACTCATATGGATAACTGCTTGTAGAATCAAGGTCAGTGACATCATCTCTCTGAAGGGAAAACAAAATGACCTTGTAGACAAAGTGACTGAATCTATTGCAGCAGCTATCATTTCACCAATATGTGATGGGATAGAGATGAGTCTGAAACAGCAGCAATTACATGGGTGAATCAATATGTAAAATGCTCTAGGAACATCAATTTCTCTTTTAATGTGGGTGGGAAAAGGAAAGTTCAGGATGGATAATTTCTGCCTGTAAATAGCAATGATGAGGAAATGCAGCTCTCTGTTTTTGTTGGTATGAATTAAAACAGATGACAAAACACCCTTTACTTTCTCAACCATAGGACATCATCTGCACCATTTCAGGCATAAATAAGGGCCTGGTTGGCTTCTCACTTTGGTGTAAATTTGGCATGACGTTTTTGGAGTCACTGGAATTACACCAATGTAATTTATTGGCCTTGACATCAAAATCAAGCCCTGGGTATACCTAAAAATTGATAAATCTGGTTAGTTTGTTGGACAGTGATATTCAGGTTATCCTGAATTACTTTTGTCTCCTTGAATTACTCTTGCCTTCAATGCATTGTTTTAGAGAACATCTTATAGTCACTAAGTGGAAGAATTTGTCTTCCTAAGCGAGATGAGGCCTGGAACATAATGTTTCCAACTTAATCTCATAGTTGACATGATACATAAATCTTGTGTGAAACTAAGAACATTATTTGCAATTCTCTTAGAAAAGGAAGTGGGATAAGCAGAATTTATTTACGTTATTCTTCTAGTGCCCTTATAGAAATCATACCCAAAAGAATGAAATAGTGCCAAAGGGTCCAGTTCAGCTTCTTCTTACTTCATTTGGACACTGGATCTCTCAGTAGTGAAGAAGTGTATCCTTATGTAAGCATTTTTCATTTTATCTTACTAAAGGCCTCTTCAAAGTACTCTGTGAGCACTTGAAGCAGTGAAGGGTCCTCATGCTTTCAGGTACTTAAGAAGTACTGTAATATTTTAGTGTGTTCTTTGGAGTCCAGAAAGAGAGGGAGAGCAGGTGGCTAAAAAATTTGTATGAAATTTTCAAAAAGTTGTTGAATGGCATTAGTCTTTGGTAATGCAAGAAAACAAGTAGTAATTGCTATTACAAAATATTTATGCAGTACTTTAAATGTATGTCCCCTTCTTAAAGAAAAAGAAAGGCAGGTTTTCAATGCAAAAGAGCCTGCAAACAAAATACAAGGTTGGGATGATTCAGGCAGCTATTTTTTGAGGCAATAAACAAGACAGGACTAGGTGGGGGAGAAAAAAATTGCCTTAAAAATAAACCTGATGATTGAAAGAAACCCCCCCCCCAAATCAATTAAATACAAATGAATGTAAGATTATGGGGCACCTTCTAATCCTTAATCCAATTGATATAACACTGTTTCTTCAGGAGTAGTTAATTGATTGGGAAGTGGAAAGTGTTTAAAAGGCATAATTAGATTTCTTTACATTTCAAGAATTTGATGAATGACCTGATTAGGGTAAAATAAATACTTCTCTCCAAATAAAAAAGTTCCTACATGTTCGTGTCCTTTTTGGCATGTGTTGTTTTTTGCTTTTGGACTAGAATAACTGGTGCTGAAATAATGATGACAGAAAGCCAGACTGCTTTGTTGTATATCATCTGCTAAGCCCAGTGGTTCTGCAGCATAACCTTGACAGGCTGGCTAATGTTTATATCATGGCATATGCAGGGAAATAAGCCTACCAGGTTGTCTGCTGAAAATGCCAGGGGGAGAGAAAATTGTAGACAAGGAGGCACTTTCTACAATTTTTAGCTACTTTTAGCAAGATGTCTTTTTTCCACAGAAGTGTTTGGTTTTGATCAAGAAGCTTTAATGCCTGAAAGCTTGACTAATTTTAGTTTGGATATGATATTGCAGTGCCTCATGGGAGTTTTGTCTTCACATTAATAGTATTGTCCATGAAACTCTGTCCTTAGGATTACCAGGAGGAGAGACCAGAATGCAGGGCGGTGAGCTATCAGAAATACTGAACTATAGAGAAAGGTGGACCCCCAAACCCTCAAAGTACAGTTCTCAGGAAGCAGTGCAACAGCATTTTTCAAGTAAAAATTTGGTCTCTAGCATTTTACTAAAAAGGAGAAATTGTCAAGTGACAATTTTTTTTTTGATTGGCTCTACTATTAATGTAAAATAGACTAAACAGGCTAGTGTGCAAAAATGAAATATATACATGTAGGAGATGGTGAGATGACATATAGTAGAGAAACCAGTAAAAAAATAGATTTATGTTTAGGAATGAAGCCTGTTGTGTTAGCTTCCTCCCATCTCCTTTTAGCTGAACTTCCCTTATACCTTCTTGTTGTGTAGATTATATTCACGTTCATTACAAGTCTGTGCTGGTATGTCTACATGCTGTGATAACCAAAAACTGTGTGACCATCTTAGTAGAGCCCTACACTATTTATAGGGCATATTAATGTGGGCTTGGTGCCATGCCTAGGTTCTAATGTAATTTTTTGATTAAGGATGGGCATAGGGGCATTTCACTGGCATGTGTTCAAGCTGTTTGAGAGGGACGAGACCCTTTCTACCTATTTCTAACCAGACAGTTCTGACCATCTGATATTTCCACTGATGTCATTCCTAGATTTAGCTAGGAGATTCCCCGGAAGTTACATGGACTTCATGTAGTGATAAATCCCTCACCAGGGCAAGTTGTCTCAGCTTCACAAAGTTTGCTTGAAATAAAGTGAAAATGAATGCTTAATGGATCGTTTTGGATCTTTCTTTTACAAGATTTTTTACCACAAAACATCCTGAACAGACTGCAGGCTTTGAAATCAACCTGTTTAATTTTATAAATGTAACTTTCTGCATGAATAAGTTTGTCACGAAGTTACACAAGGGAGGGGATTAGTAGCTTGTAATTACATGCAACACCTGCTAAACTGCCTCGCAAATTACAGTAAAATGCTACTGTATAGCAGATGAATTCATCCCTTTGCCTAGCGAAAAATATCTGTTATCAAAATACTCCTCCTGCTGGATACTGGCTGAAATGCGCTCATTGGCACCTCGAGGAACTGTCCAGCAGGCATTTCATATGAACTCATTAAACAAAGATCCTTAGAGTTGCAAATTTTGAGGAAAACCTGAAAATTACTTTTTAAAAAATGCCATGTATTTATTTTTTGTGGCACATAAGTATGTAGAATATCCAAATATGTATAGCTGACACACCCACGAAGCCACTGATTTTTAGGCCATTAAGACCCTTTGTACACAAGGGGATTGTAAATTACTCCATATTGAAGTGGGAGCCTCAGTATAATGCCAAGTAAGGTATTATTCTTCATGAAGCACCAGTTTTATGCCCTTTAGGAAGCCTACTGTTAGCTGAAGTAAAGCCTTATATAGTACTTAGGAGTGGATGCAGCTTCCTTCTCACATGACAGAGAATAAATGAGGCATTGAGCAGTGCCACAGTCCTTCAGCACTCTGAGAAACTGAGACTTCCCCATATCTGTCTGTACAATTCTATTGCTTATTCACACACACACAGAGAAAACTTTTATGCTTATGCCAGTTTAAAAAGAATACATAAAATAATAGATGAAATATAAAGCTCAGAAGTATAGACTTCTGAAACTATTTCCTTTCTTCCAAAGCCTCCCAGAGCCTCTTTGGTTCATAGACTTCTTTAGCATCATAACTATGAGATTAAACATGAATCCATCAAAGCCTTGACAGTCAGTGTCTGTGACTATCACTAGGATAAAGGAAGACAGAAATGCCCAAGGGACCTTCTGTATAGACCACACACAGAAAGCATCTTTAGTACTGGTGCTATTCCATAAGTACTACAAGCCAAGATAATGCGCTGCACTTCTTAGTTCAGGACACAGCTTACTTCCTCACCAGCCTCCTCCTTACCTTCTTGTGTTTGTAATAGTGGAGGTGGCCATTATGTTTCAGCACAAACCACCTCTTCCTCCATCCCTTCAATATCGCTGACTGTGTTCGTTTGTGCAAATATCCTCGACAGGTGGGCCTGGGAGTGTTAGGGTAACGGCTGATATCTGATCCCACCACCATAGTCAAGATATCAGGACCTAAAATATTACATGAAGAATTTTAAAACATAAGTCAGAACTAGAAATAATAATGCAGTGTCCTGCAGAAGTACAGTCCTGCCGCTATGGGGTGAAGAGCAAGAAGGCAGTATGCCATCCCATCCCCTTCTCCTCCCAGTGCAGCTTCTAGAACGTTTGGCCTTCTTTTAATAGAAATTCAGGAATGAAACTCGCATTGTGTTGAGGACTAGTAATGGAGCCAGCTATCTAAAGACAACTCTTAAAACAGTTTTTGTCATCTTCCTTTACAAGCACCAAGTTTATTTTATCAGTTTGGAGAACTGGCTAAATTTCATTGCCTGAAACCAGATGTGTGTGCATAAACTGAGATTTATACAAAAATTGCTGAGAATGCCCTTAGGGCCACTTTCAGTCTCTGTTATGTTACATATGCTCTTGGGATTTCTTTCTTTTCTATGTATTGGAGTCTACTAACGTTTCCTGCTATTTGTGCCCCTCACTGAAGAAGCTTGCTGTTGGAGCCTAACCTATGCTAATCTGCCCACTTATCAACTGCAAAAGGTAAAAGTGCTCAAGAGAGGTGTTAGACTGCAAGATTGGCTGAAAATGTGGTATTGTTATCAGCAATGTGGTACTGTTTTATAGTATTTGCTGATGCTATCAACACATCTATGGCTTTGCCCCTAGAGGCCTGAAATTCTGATTATACCAGATACTACTTCAGAGTAGGTGGCAATGCCTTGAAAAAGAATTAGAACTGTGACTATGACATATTTTCATTTGCAAAACATTTGCTGGATTTCTCTTTTGGGGTTGTTTGACTTTGGGAATGCTACCTGTGTGCCAAGATTCAGGCCAGAGGGTGTTCTCTTGGTGGAGTTAAAAATACTCTGTAATCAGAGATTTATCTACTAAAAGATGTGACATACTCTTAAATGTAACAGTGTGAATGGCACATCTATAATTAAAGAACTTGGTATGTGTCAAGATAAATTTGTCACTGTCTTGTAAAAGCATTTTAATTTATTGAATTTCCTGTAAGCCCTTGTCAAAACCGTATCTGGGATAAATAAAAGAGCTGCAATAGATTGACTTTCAACATGCAAACATGGGTATCTTTAGGTTTTAGTCATCACAATACTAGGAAGAATATGCATGATCAATACTACTGACTTTTTGTTTCTGTGGTGCTGCAAAAGGCTGCCTCATGAAATAACCTCTCTGCTCTCCTGACTAGACTTCTGTTCCCGGCAACACAGAAATAGCTACTGGGAGCACTGAACCAAGCTGTGAATTTCCCCTGAGGAAGCATAAGGCATAAATAGGATATTGGTGTCTCTGATGTCACTTTCAGGAGACTCTTCCTTTAAGGCAGGAGAGCCAAAAGCATTATTGTCAAATGTGCTCTTTGGGGAATATTTTGGAATGTATTGAGCTGTGCCTAGGGGTGGATGAAGAGCGAGTCGAGAGCTTATGGGTAAGGATTAAAGGGCAGGCTAGCATGGGTGACACTGTTGTGGGTGTTTACTACAGGCCACCTGATCAGGAAGAGGAAGTCGATGAGGCCTTCTACAGACAGCTGGAAGTAGCCTCACGATCCCAGGCCCTGGTTCTCATGGGGGACTTCAACCACCCCGATATCTGCTGGAAAGACAACACAGCTAGGCACAAACAGTCCTGGAGGTTCCTGCAGAGCATTGGTGACAACTTCTTGACACAGGTGGTGGAGGAGCCAACCAGGAGAGGTGTGCTGCTGGACCTCGTACTAACAAACAAAGAAGGACTGGTGGAAGATGTGAAGGTCACGGGCTGCCTTGGCTGCAGTGACCCTGAGATCGTGGAGTTCAGGATCCTGCGAGGAGGAGGCAGGGCACTAAGTAGGATCGCAACCCTGGACTTCAGGGGAGCAAACTTTGGCCTCTTCAGGGACCTACTTGGAGGAATCCCATGGGTGAGGGCCCTAGAAGGAAGGGGCGTTCAAGAGAGCTGGTTAATATTCAAACATCACTTCCTCCAGGCTCAAGAGCGGTGCATCCCTATGAGTAGGAAGTCAAGCAAAGGAGGCAGGAGACCTGCATGGATGAGCAAGGAGCTCCTGGCAAAACTCAACCTGAAGAAGGAAGTATACAGAAAGTGGAAAGGGGGACAGGCCACTTGGGAGGAATATAGGAACGTTGTCAGAGTATGCAGGGATGCAACGAGGAAGGCTAAGGCCTGTTTGGAATTAAATCTGGCTAGAGATGTCAAGGACAGCAAGAAGGGCTTCTTCAAATACATCAGTAGCAAGAGGAAGACTGGGGAAAATGTGGGCCCTTTGCTGAATGGGGTGGGTGCCCTGGTGATGAAGGATGCAGAGAAGGCAGAGTTACTGAATGCCTTCTTTGCTTCAGTCTTTACTGCTCAGGCCATCCCTCAGGAACCCCAGACCCTGGAGGCAAGAGAGAAAGTCTGGAGGAAGGAAGACTTTCCCTTGGTGGAGGAGGAGTGGGTTAGAGATCATTTAAGCAAACTTGACACCCACAAATCCACGGGCCCTGATGGGATGCACCCACGAGTGCTGAGGGAGCTGGCGGATGTCATTGCTAAGCCACTCTCCATCATCTTTGAAAGGTCATGGAGGACAGGAGAGGTGCCTGAAGACTGGAAGAAAGCCAGCGTCACCCCAGTCTTCAAAAAGGGCAAGAAGGAGGACCCAGGGAACTACAGGCCAGTCAGCCTCACCTCAATCCCTGGAAAGGTGATGGAGCAGCTCATCCTGGAGGCCATCTCCAAGCATGTGGAGGAAAAGAAGGTGATCAGGAGTAGTCAGCATGGCTTCACCAAGGGGAAATCATGCCTAACCAACCTGATAGCCTTCTATGATGGAATGACTGGCTGGGTAGATGAGGGGAGAGCAGTGGATGTTGTCTACCTTGACTTCAGCAAGGCTTTTGACACTGTCTCCCATAGCATCCTCATAGACAAGCTCAGGAAGTGTGGGTTAGATGAGTGGACAGTGAGGTGGATTGAGAACTGGCTGAATGGCAGAGCTCAGAGAGTTGTGATCAGTGGCACAGAGTCTAGTTGGAGGCCTGTAGCTAGCGGTGTCCCCCAGGGGTCAGTACTGGGTCCAGTCTTGTTCAACTTCTTCATCAATGACCTGGATGAAGGCACAGAGTGCACCCTCAGCAAGTTTGCTGATGATGCAAAACTGGGAGGACTGGCTGATACGCCAGAGGGCTGTGCTGCCATTCAGAGAGACCTGGACAGGCTGGAGAGGTGGGCAGAGAGGAACCTCATGAAGTACAACAAAGGGAAGTGCAAGGTCCTGCACCTAGGGAGGAATAACCCCATGCACCAGTACAGGTTGGGGGTTGACCTGCTGGAAAGCAGCTCTGCTGAGAAGGACCTGGGAGTGCTGGTGAACACCAAGTTAAGCATGAGGCAGCAATGTGCCCTTGTGGCCAAGAAGGCCAATGGTATCCTGGGCTGCATCAGAAAGAGTGTTGCCAGCAGGTCGAGGGAGGTGATTCTCCCCCTCTACTCAGCCCTGGTGAGGCCACATCTGGAGTACTGTGTCCAGTTCTGGGCTCCCCAGTACAAGAGGGATGTGGCACTACTGGAGCAAGTCCAGCGAAGGGCCACAAAGATGATTAGGGGACTGGAGCATCTCTCTTATGAGGAAAGGCTGAGAGAGCTGGGCCTGTTTAGCCTGGAGAAGAGAAGGCTGAGAGGAGATCTTATCAATGTGTACAAGTATCTGAAGGGAGGGTGTCGAGAGGATGGGACCAGACTCTTTTCAGTGGTGCCGAGCGACAGGACGCGAGGCAATGGGCACAAACTGAAACACAGACACTTCCATCTTAACATGAGGAAAACTTTTTCACTGTGAGGGTGACAGAGCACTGGAACAGGTTGCCCCGAGAGGTGGTGGAGTCTCCTTCTCTGGAGATATTCAAAACGCGCCTGGATGCAATCCTGTGCAATGTGCTCTAGGTGACCCTGCTTGAGCAGGGGGGTTGGACTAGATGATCTCCAGAGGTCCCTTCCAACCTCAGCGATTCTGTGTGTGTGATTCTGTGTATGTCCATTTTCTGCTATGTTCCTAGCAAGGTCTAGATAAGCAAGGGATTTAGGTGATGCCAGTGTAGACATATTAACTGTTAATTAAGACTTCTGTAGCCTCCATCACCATATTGTCTGTATGTTATGAGCATTGTATAGTGATCCTCATTCATGTAATTTAGGATGATTTCAAACTCACCTTTCCTTGCCAGATTTGCAGCTTCTGAATGTGGCATGCTGGTGACATCAGTTCCATTGACTGCTATCAGAATGTCCCCTACCTGAAGCCCTGCTTCTTCAGCTGCACTGTCTAGAATCAAAAGTAGAAAAATGGGATTTTATTATCAAGCATATCTATGTGATCAGGCTTTGCTAGCAAAACAGATGTCTGTCCAGCTAGTCAAGAATTATGCTTTGGGGTCTTCATGACTTCAACTTGGATGTGGGTAAGTTTTTCTGAGCAACTTGTGAGTGCCCTACAAATGAAACTTCAGGGTTTAGTACTGATTCAGTGCCTGAGAATCACTGGCAGTGGAGAAATGTTATTTAATGTCATTATGATTTAAATACTTTAAGGGGCAAGTAGGCAGTTCAGTATTTTTGAGGGTTTGGGCCTAAATTTCCGCAAAAGGTCTGGTCCAAACTTCAGTGAAAACAGTGGAAAGAGCATCCATTACTCCAGTGAGTTATGAATTTTAGACCAAAAGACTGCTTTCTAAGCTAATGTTTCTCTTGCTGGTTAACAGAATTTGGCTATAATATTTTGTGGTTTGTGTCTTTAAGAGGAAATAACATACTAGCTAACAAAAGAGTGAGTGATTCAGATTTGCTAATGTATCATCATCTTGTTTATTTGTTAACTGTTGCAAAGTATATATACTCCTAATAAAATACACCTCAGACAAATACTAGCCAGGAATGGAGGCAAATTAGATGTGATAAATATGCTCCATTCACAAACACTAATGCAGAGTCACTTAAATCCCACCCACATATTTTTCAGACGCAGTTTTTTCTTCTCATTTATAATTGAGCATTCCTAATATACTGGGAAAATACTTTCTGGAAGAAAAATTATTCCATGCCCATATTATTTAAAGTTTAATTTTTAATAACCTGAACTCTATAAGTAAATGTGATAGCTCCATGTGTTTCTGAGGACACTTAGAAGCTGGGGGTAACAGATCAGTAAAAACTTAATAAAAAACAGTAGGCACAAAAAGCCATGGTTTACCCACATATGTATTACAAACCATTCACAAATTAGACATTTTGGTTTGTGCTGGCCTTCAATGTATCATACAAGATTTTATGATCATAAATGCTCTTTAAAATATTATTTTAAAAAATGTCTATTTCACTGTGCAACTGAAAAGTTATCCAGATGCAATTTTTATATCTCTTTTAATGGGAGCAGCCATATTTTGAAGAAATGCAATTTTACTAAAAGTTTGTCTGTAAAAAAGAATAGTCATTTGTTGTTTAAAAGTAAACACATTTGAAAACAGAAGATATAAATAAACTTAGGAGTGACATAGGATGTGAGTAGCTGTTTTGCTATACTTCATTTTAATTAGTAGGTGTTAGGGTTAGTGTTTGTTGGATATTAGGGTTAATGCTGTGTATATGACTTATAATTTATTTACATTTAGGTGTAAAACTCCCTCATTTGTATTTGAAAGGTCTCTTCAGGGGTTATATTCTTTGATTTAAGAGCACTGGGGGAATCTATGTGTTTATAATGGGGAAGTCAGCTGAAACTTTTAAAACTAGGGAGAAGGAATATCTCTTTGGAGCTAAGAGAACTGTGCATGAATGGGAACTTGAATTCCCAGCAATCTGATACCACAACTAGTTGTCCAAGTACACATCACCACAGTTGTAGTATTTAGATCAATGATGGCAGAGCCCAGTAATTTTGTTTTCTTAAAATAATCAGCAGTGAGTGATGGCAATCTTTAACCTCACTCTCAAAAGTAACATTGTAATGAGATGACCAGAAAGATTTTGTTTTCTCAAAATTACTTTTTCAGATTCATGTCATATCATTTTGCACCTGAATTATACTCTGAAGATTATCTAGTCTCAAGGGCTACAGATATAAAAACTGTATTCTGGAGTAAAATTATATAGGTGTTTTGGGATAAATAGGATTACGTAGTCACTTTAGTCATAATTCAATCTTACTAGGTCCTGTGTACAGTATTCTACAGGCAAAAGGTTTTTTAGATTGACATTGTTAGCTAGACTTCAATTGATAATGGAATTATTGACTCTACATGCTTAAACACAGAACAATTTTCAAGGACATGTTGCCAAAATCATGTTTATTTACATGTAGGTTACAGTAAGAGATTAAGAGGTCCTTGGATAAATCATAACCAGCTTCTGCAAATGGATAGAAAATAAGTCAACTACTTCTAACGTGTTTGGTTTTTTTTTTCTGTTGAATATGTCTGTCCTTTGCATGAGTTGCTCTTCTAGACTGAAGGCTTTATTTTTAGCATTTAATAAGCAGAACATTTACTCTGAGGCAACAAGTTAGAATGACTTTTATAAGTCATGAACAACAGTATCATGTACAAAACATGATGGCTGAGGTATAAATCTAACAATGTTCAGATCTTAAGGAGTTGTGTGGGTTTCTGATACAAGTCTTAAAGCTTTTAATGTGTTAGTGTTTGACCTTTCAGATATGTCACTTTCTTCTCTGCATTTTGCTCCTTTGCTCAGATTTCTGGCTTTTCTGATTTTTCTCTAGAGGAGTTTAATAATGATACCATTTGTATGCAGTATTTAAAGTGATGGGTTCAGCTAATGGATTTGCAGGCCTCCTATATTAGACCACTGTAGTCAGGAAACAGGACAACATGATACATAAGGCCAGGAAAGTAACAGAGCTGCTGTTAGATGCCTTGATGGTGGGCCCTCTTGGTCTGTTTTGAGTCTTTGGTAGTAGAAATCTTTCAGAGTCTACTCTACCTCCCGTTCCTTCTCTAACTCTACTGTGTCCATCCTGAGATGCAAAGAGCAGTAGAGCACACAGTACTCTAGATGTGGGTGCATCCTTACCGCATCCTCTGTTTCATTCTATGGTTGTTGTCATTAATGGATGTCAGTGCTAGACCTTCCTTCTGGAAAGAGGTTTGATGCAGACACTTGCATAAGGTATGAACTGGCACTGGAAGGACACAGACCAGTGTCCTCTTTGCCTCCAGACTTACTGGGGCCTTAAGATAGTTTGTCACGAGCAGTTCAGAAGTGCAAGTATGTTTTATTAAATATCTCACATCCACTAATTGTGCAAATTATTCACCAACATATTTTCATAGCAGAAGTTAATAGATAGATAGAAACACTACTTACTTGTGTCAACTTCAGTCACAAGGATAGGCTTTGAGAACTGGATTCGAAAACCCCATGGGTAATTGCCAGTTCCTTTAGAGATCTTCACTGTTCTTTCACGAACTGCAGGGAAGGGAAAAGGAGATCCTTTTTCTTTGCAAATCAAATTCAATTTAACAAGCAGCAGCTTGTTTATAAAACTTTCTGTCTATAGGAACTGACACTCATTCATTCTGCAAATTGCTGGGGTGGTTTCAGTACCATTCCTTGCTGTTTGGTACTGCCCCTCTGTCAGTCCTTACCCCCCTCACACTGGGATTGACAAAACCTCATTCATCTCAGGGCAAAGCCGGACAGCTTCAGTGAAGTATGATTTCATCAGCAGTTTAAGTTAAGTGGCTGGACTTTGTACTGAAGTGGCAAAGACGCACTCAAACATTCCACTCCACTGACAACATTTTGGGAGAGAAAATCACTCCTGCCCTCTGTTAAATGAATGTGTGCCAGAGCTCTAAGTTGTAAATATAAAATTCACTCTGAATTCTTGAATGAGTTTAAGTCTATTTCTCCTTTTTATGTTTTTGAAGGTCTCTATCTTTTGGACACCAGTTGCTTCCTTTTTACTCTTTCATCCCTTCCTTGTTCTCTCCCCACTCCCACTCCCTCATAGTCCTCTAGTCCAATCCCTTCTCCCTGCCCCCTGCGCCCTTTGCCCCCCATTGGGATCTTCTACCACAGATGGCCGTACCCATGTGAAGTGTATTTCTAGTCAGCAAAATTCAACACATAAAAGGATCCTCCTCCTTATAAAGGAAGATTAGGGTCTAATTCTCTGCTTCACATTTCAACTTTTCTTTCTCATAACAGCAATAAAGGCCTAGTATTAGTATCATGTCTCAAAAGGTCTGGTTCATTAGTAAATGTTATACTCCTGCCAGACTTCAGTGTAAACTCAGATTCTCTTCTCAGAGTGTCTGCTTTTGACCATTTGATTCTTTTACCAGGTTTGTTTAATGGGGGCCAATTTAATATTATTTTATGATGGTTGTTTTGTCTTAACATTTGGAAAATAGAAATTGCTTTAAAGGTTACTTTACCAGCAGGCCAATTGACATCATCTATCTAAAAGAGCATAGATACTTCAATACCTACTTTAAGTGGTTTGCTGAACTTCTGACTCTCCTCTGGGGAGCGAAAGCAATCAAAAAGCTCTATAGAATATTCTCATATATTTTAAAGGAGATTTTTCATACCTGGAGATTTATGGAGCACATTTTGTTTCCTCCAGTGTGTGGTGAATGATTTATGAGCTCCAGCAAAGAACTATCTCCTGGAAAGCTACAGAGGTGTTTCACTTTGTTCTTAGCTCTTCAAACCATGTTACCTTTCAGTAACTTAACATTTGAAAAGCAAAGGAAAACCCAACAAACAAAAAGACATTCACTGTATCTGTTTGCATAACAGGGTTTAAACTGCAGACAGAACAAGAAGACTACTTAATACTCATAGCAAACTTTATGCTTTTCTCTCTGGATCTACTGTTTGAAAGTTTGATGGAGAACTGATTTTATGACAATTAAATATACTTTATGTCCACAAATAGTCCTGTGTGATGCTGCCAAGCTTGAAGAAGCTATGAAATACATTGCTTTTATGTTTATCATGCAGCAAGAGAGGAAGTTTTATTCTGACCCTTTACCAATATAGATTTTTTTCAAGTAATCACAATATTTTGTGAGAAATTAGCTCAATAAGAAATACTTATTTAGTTTTGTAATCCCCTTTCACCTTTTCGGATTCCTCTTTTTCTTGTCTTCAGCATAAGTGTCTGGCATCTTCTCCAAAATGTTAACCGCATGGTATTCTCAGAGTGCCCAAATTACAAATAGTTTTATGACATTTGTTACTTGTAGCTTTAGACTACTTACTTGCCACTGGTCTAGGCCTTCTGCTGAGACATCTAGGACTATTATTGGGAGAGACATCATCTCCTCTGAAAACCCAAGAAGCAGAATGAAAGTTTTCTGTATAGAAACCTCTGTCCTCATTTTCAGAATGTAGTCCCAGTTCTACTGACCGAGCATCCTCTGAATTCACTATCATGAGGATAAAACAAATAAAAATAATGTCAGTAGGCAAAATGAATGAAAACAACAGACTTCAGTGAGGAAGAAATGCCATGAACTTCTTAAGGAAGTGTTCGTATTGTCTCAATTTAGTTTTGCAATTTTGCTGCTGCTAATAAAGGACAGTCTGCAAAGATGTCAGAATATAAGATCACAATATTGGGTGCTATTGCATATTGAATGTGAATACCAAGTGAAGTATAAATGCAAATGGTCAAAACAGGAGCTGCACCTGTTTAAGAGATGTCTGGCTTTAGGCAATTAATTGTGAAGCCTTCTTATCTGGTCTGTTTCATTAGCAAGCTGAACAAGTTTTATAGGAATTTAGTATGAGTCCAGTGCATGTGGGAAGACAAAAAGAAGCAGGAAAGTAACTGACATGACTCAGGTAATGATTACTACATTTGCTTGCCTAATCTTAACTCTTCCAGATGCATAGTCTTGTATTTAGTTTTACTAAAAGGGAAGCGAGGAAAGAGTCTTATTTTTGGATATAGGACTTTTCGCTTGTCCTCTGTAATGCTTTAGGCTGCTGAATATTTGTTTGACCTGGTTTATTGTTACTTGTGTTATCAGGAGGTTTCATAAAAATATATCTGTATCCGCATATAGTAAATAACCTCAAATCAATAGATTCCTGCTGAGTTGTTCTTGTTAAAATAATATCTATAATGTCATACTGAAAAATACAGTGTTGCATGGTATTTCTCTGCTTCTGTGGCAGATTTTTCTTGTTTTCTGTAGATATCATATTTTTGCTTTACTCTGCTAATGGACATCTTTAATTCTGCTGTTCTACAGATCTGTAAGCCCAGAACAGACTCACTTTTGTGTCTCCTCTTGACCACTGATTGTCTATGTGAAACATTACGTTGTGGCTACAAAAGTTCCAAAATCCTGAGTTTTTGGAATATAGTGATCATTGTTTAGATTCCCCTGCATAGAATGTTAAATCAGTGATTTTTTTTTTTTTAAAGCAGATTGGATTATATGGACAAATGATTCACTGTTGACCCAGTTACAGTACACTGTTAATAGTCTATTGTCCTATATGTTTTTACAAAAATCTGTATTAAAGTCCTATGAAATAGCAAGACTTTATTTAAGACATGTCATAGATAAACATAAAAAATGTTGACTTTTTTCATTATAGGATATGAACTATTGACCAAAGGAAATTAAACCTTCATGCTTTCATTACAATAGTATATGCACTATATCACTACATTTATAATGTATTCTAAGTAGCCTGTATATATATCCTTCCATAATTAATAGTTTTCATGGCAAAACTTTAGTACTGGATTTTCAGATTCTTGCTTTATATTAATTTACATTCACAATGTCTTATGTCATGTAACAGGTCCACTGGCTCACACCGTATCACCCAGATTAACATGGAGACAGTGAAGAACTCTGTAATTCCTCTGCTACAGGAAAAATCAGTAATTTTCAGGGTGACAAGGGGTCAGGACATGAGGGGAGATGGCTGAGTGAGAGGTAGAATATAGACAGCAGTTTGACTGGGGAGAAAAAGGCTGTGCAGTGATATGCCAACTTCCTGAGCAGTCTGGGAGCTACAACTTGAAAGCTAAAACCAGATGGTGAAAGGCACAGAAAAGTATAAAATATCAGAGAGTATATTAATGGATAGACTGAAAAAATACTTTAGTATAAATGGTCTGAGAGGAAAAAAAAAATCATGGTCCTTCAAGTACAAAATGCCTTGTATAACGCAGGTGGGGAAAGGCACTATTTACTTTGTTTATTCTGTATTTGGTGTGACAGTTATGTAGAATGATTTCCAATTTCAAAACAGAAAAGATAAAAATTAACCTTTCTTTAGTTTTGTTCAACAAGTTACTGTACTTCCTGGATTTATCTAGCATGTATCCAATGCAATCCACTTTTCTTTGACAGTTTGCTTAACTGTATCTATATACACAAACATGCCACATCTACTGACTTCTCCCTTATTATACAGACAGTATGAGATGCCATGATTAACTGTATAAAAATCACTAATAACTAGATACTACTGAGCTGTCATACTTAAAGCACATCTTAACCAACTAGCATGAATTTATACGTAAAAAAACCCTAGACTTAGAACCAAGCAATTCAGTACAGCCCAGTGTTTTTTTGACAACTAGAATACTGAATTTTTAAAATTGTAGTAGAGCTCAAAGTGCACTGAATAGGTAAAAACACAGAAAGAAATACTGGCATTCTGGCATTAGGGAGTTATGCCAAGACATTTCTTGAATGTCTCTTCACCTCTCCTCTGCTTGAGCTTTTTGGCACAGATGTCAAGTCTAGCGTCTTATGAGTGTCAGGGATGAGTTGCACTTAGGTTCTTTTTGGCTATTGGAATCAAGCATCTGAGGAGCTGCTGAGTTTGGTATAGTCTCAAACATGTGGCAAGGTGACAGATTTCTTAATGAGACAGTTACAGGAATAACTGTTCCAGTAACTGGAGGGACAATGAAGGACAACCCGGGCAGCAAACCTGAAGATAAAAGCTGGGGGAGGGATCTTAGTGAGGAGAAAGGAACTCCCAGCTTCCCACAGCTCTGATTTAAGCAAAGCAGGCAATGAGACTGTGACATTTTTGCTGCACCCATAAAACTGCTGCCATGAGCAATTACCTAACTGCCTATGTTTAGAGTTTGTCCTATGCCTAATTGTGTATGGACAAGGATGATAAAGTCTACTTTTTATCAGTCAGATTGTTTGTCGTGTTGTATGAAGGAGAAAGAAGGAACCTAAATCCCATGCTGAGGAATGGTTAAATTGGATAAAGTATGATTGCTCACAGTAATGACTAAGATAGAGACTCAGGTTACGAACTGAAGATCAATTTCCATGGCTGATAATCCTAACAGAGTGTCAGTCACATAAAGGAAAAAGAATACAATTGTCAGACTAATGTTACTCACTTGATCCCTCGGTGATTGTGCTGTTTATGGAGCTTCCTCCAGTTGAACTGCATTTTTTGCTGTCTTTGAACTGTTTCCGTCTCCTGGCCCATTGGTCTATTGCTTCTTCCTGGGAGCTATCGCTGCCTCTGGTGTCTTTCGACAAAGGTAGCTTTCTGGTCTTATTCATTTCTGATTTCAAGTCTAAAATCAGATGTTGTTTGTGAGAAATATGTGTAAGACAACTTTCAGAATATGCTCAAGCATTTATACTGTTTTAAATTTCCACATTGTAAATATGAGTAGCCTGTTTGCAAACACAGAAACGAAAATATCAAATAGTACTGAAAATATTCATAAACTGTATTTTTTTTTAGAAGAACTGAGTTCTTCATGCAGAGAAGAGTGCACCTCTTGGTTCAGCAGCTACCTTGTCCTTTCTGTCTCATTCTGGCCTCACTCAGATCACTGTCACTGACATGTATCACTGAGACTCTTTTCCAAGACAACTATTATTTGTGAGAGTCAAGAAACTGATTTCTTAAAATGCCTTTTACATAAGTCCTTGCCCCTCTGACTATACCTAAGTTCTCACATCATCAGCAGACTTTTATATTGCATGGACTCCTCCTCCCAATCCTGTTAACAAAGTTTTGCTCTATTTTTTCCCCCTCTGTTCTAAATGCTCCCTCCCTTTGTTGAAAATAATTGCCATTTTTCCCTTCCAGCATCATTCAATTACTGAGCACAGGAAGTGCCACACTGCTCCTTCTGCCCAAAGTCTAATTAGGGCAGAAGCTAATTAGGTTGGTATTCCCACATTCCAAGCGGACTCTGATTCACATCAATCACTTTTAAAACTTTAAATGCTCATTTTTTTTTCTGGATGCACACATTTACTTATTTAAGGCGGGACCTCCACAGAAATAATATGCATGCAAAATTCAAATTCATCCCTGGACTAAAAGAAGGCCAAAGTTATGGGTTCAGGGTGGCACAAACCAGGTGAGGTGATAGTTGAGAGACAGCACACACATAGAAAAGCCTTAGTCAGGAGGAAATGGAAAGAGAGGGGAACAAAATCAAGAAAAAACAAATAATCATTCCTTGCTATTGTAAGCTAAGTGCACTTCTGTGCAGTGTGTTTAACCACTGAGGTCCAATGTATAGGTCAAGGTTTCTTGAGCATGCCTGAGATAGACAGAATAGAATAGCAATACAAAAATGGCCTGCTGCTGCAAGGGAGGAAAACATGTAGTCCTTTGTTTACAAGGCTGTGCTAGAATCAAAACAATTTTTTTCTATTCCTTAGTTGGTTCCTTGTCAAGGGTTCCAAGCTTTTTAACCTCACTCCTAAGCCACTATTCCTAGGATAGGTGGAAGCTAGAAAAATTTCCCCTTATTCTGAAGACTTCCTTCAATGTCTTCTTTCTATACCTCCATTCTAAAGACATTTCATTTAATTAATTTTCTGTTTATTTTTGTGTAGTATACATATATCAGTATCTATCTATCCATCTGTATAGTCAATAGCAGACTTTTGGTAGTTTTGAAATTCCCATTGGGAGTGCCAAAACAGGTGAACTTGGAGGACATATCAATATTTTCTGTAGATACTGTGAATGAAAAATATTATTAAAAACTTTCCAGTGTTTTTTAAAGATTACTAAGATTTTTAAAAGTATTTTCCCCATGATAAAAAGCATGTATTTTCAAACAGTGTGAAACTCCTAGTCTCCAAACCTGCTAGACACATTCTCTTCTGGAGTTGAATATGGCAGGTTGCATTTCGGGCTGACTGAAGGCAGTTACTTCATATAGTTTCAGCTGAAGCCAGAGATCTTGAAAACTGCTAACATTACATGGCATAACATATGCAGATAGTTACATCTGCTCATGTTAAAAGAAATAGTCAAAGTTGTATTATTCTGTGGTAGATAATAATGCAAAATTACGTATCTTTAGAACTTGGCATAGAAGGGTTTCTTTGGGACTCTAGGGGAGCTTGCTCCCCCTGTGGTCCCTCAAAGGCCAACAACATCATCTTGTTGTGGTCCCTCTTCAACAATATCTGCAAAATATGTGGATGCATGTTTGCATGTTATTAGCTACTTTGCTTGCATGACATCGTGTATTTTGAATGCAAAGTCTGACCTGAATCCATATGATATTATAGGGAAAAACTGCAGACCATTTTGCACACAGATGTTTGGGCTTATGCACACTGAAGTGATAGTGAACTCATTTTACCAGAAAAGGACAGATGAAAATGTGGCACCAAAGATTCATGAACTGGCCCTTATAAAATTCACTTAGGCAATTTGTACTGCAAGTACTTAACATTTAAAAACAGTATTTCCATACTAGTGCAAATTTTTACAGATTTTTATGTTGCCAGATTTATTTTGTGGCCTCTATAGACTTATAATGACTAACATTTTAGTATTGCATGCACTGAGTTATGTTTACATTCTTGTAAGTATAATTGGCTCTATAGCCTTTTATTCCTATTGTCCTGAGATTCTTATGTAACTAGCTCTTCCCCAGTTAATAATTTTATCACAAAAAACAGCATGAAATATATCATTAACATTGCACAGATTCAACTTGTTCTGGAAACATCAAATTCCGTTTTTCCTTAAATGCCAAAATACCTTCGCAGCCTTCCAAAAGCTTAAAAAACCTGTATTTAAGTTAAATTTCAGCAATGTGTGTGTGTATTTTTCTGTACTTTGCTTCACAGTAAAAAATAGAAACAAAATTTTTATCTGGCATTGACACTGAGATAGACAATTTTAGACAGCCTATTTGAAATGCTAGCTTCACCAAAGTAGATAACAAACTTCTCACTGTTGTTTGATGTTTACATATTGTGTACAAGTTAAAAGAATATTGTGAATGAGGATGATCTGAGTTATATTTGCATATAATTTTAATTTTTCTTTAATCAAGTTAAGAGGTTTAGAATGATATTTCAAAAATACAGACTGAAGATTTACAAATGTGTGTGTACATATTCATATGTATAGGCAAAGTAAAAAGCTTATATAGTAGTGTACAGTGTCCCAGTATGGCTTCACATTTTTATGATTCAAAACACTGCTTTTAAGTGACCCAGTCATGGACATGGGTGGATAGATTACAGAAGGGAAGATAAGAAATTTTGTAACAGATTAATACCCCATGTTAAAAACAAACAAACAAAAAACCCCAAACCTTTGTCATATGCAGTTTTCTCAGCTATATAAAGAGAGTAGAAAGGAAGGTTAAATGATCTGCTATGGTCATTCTGAGTCCCATAGAAGGCTCAGCCAGAATTAGGATGAGATGTTCTCAGAATTCAATATTTGCTTGGACCACATGGATTCCAGAAACAGATTTATGTGGTTTCTAAATACCAACTAGAGCTCTGAGAATGTCACAGGGCAACCATAAAAAAAACCAACCTCCTCCCCCCCACCCCCAAACATGTTTTGGTGTTTGCTTTTCTCACTTAGATATACCAGGTGGGTTGATTGTTTAATGCAGAAAATCCACCTCTTGAGCAAAGCTGTACTAAAATTTTCTTTCATTTTTATTAAAACTTACTTGACTCTGCAAGACAGCTCCTAGAATCCTCAACATAACTGTGTAACACAACCAAATAGCTAAGCATACCAATATGATCTCTTTGTAAAGTAATTATATACTTTCCTTTTCCCAAACAGATTTCAATAAAGCACTAAGCCAACTACACAGAAGGTGCATAAGTGATATTGACTCCAGAAGTCTTAGAATACCTACCTTTCTGACAAATCTGTTTTATTGATGATGTGGGAATATCTGTATTCTGATGAAAATCTTCCTTCATTTCAGCCTTTTTCTCAGTTTCATCAGAGTTGGATTTGGCAAACTGATGTAGCTGATGTGCTCCAGGCTCTCTTCTTAAGCTGTTATCAGATAATTGTTTGCTGCAAAGGTTCTCGGTTGTTTCCTTGATATACAAATGTTCTGTGAAAATCTGTTTCTTTTCTGTGTATGCTGAAGAAGTAGATAATGTGGCAGCCTGTGCTAAATCATCATGGCAATTAGCTTCATCAAGGATGTTCCCGGATATGTCCTGTATCTCAGACAAGCTTTCTAATTCATTTTCCGTGTCAAGCTCCTCAGGATCCCATAGCAAGGGTGACAGCAAGGATTTTTTTTTTATACTACAGGGAAGTTTAGGCTCCTTTCTTACTGCAGGGCCAAAGGAATTGGGTATCAACTTGTCACCTTGGATGATAAGTCTTTGTTCTAGTGCTCCACTTATTACAGTCATTACTGATCTTCTCCTTTTCTGTGTTACTGCAGGCTCTGCAGGGGATAGCTGAACATTTGGCTGTAAAGCTGAAAGTTGGTTTGAGACACATTCAGTAGCTACATCATCAGTACTTTCCTTGTCACTAATAAGCTCACCTGATGGGCTTCTAGAAGGTGAAGAGACCCGTATCAGCTGAGTTTTGTTCTGCAAATTCGCATGCTTTTCTAGATGGCTGTACTCTGGTGTACCTTCATCTAAAATGCTTTCGGTAGACTCTGTATCTTCCTCCCTTATGGCTAGGTTTCTCAGAGGCTCCACATGTTTATTTTCTTGTTTCTCATTTATAGTATCACTGGAATGAAGAGTCTTTATTAATGTTTCTTCTGTTTCTTCACTTTGTCCCATATAGTTTGCATATTCATTCAGTAAACAAGTATCCTCTAGACTTTCAGATGGATAAATGGTAATATTATGATCAAATGAGGTGAAAACATACTGATATGAAGACTTAAGACTTCTCAGTGATGAGGTGAAGTCAGGACACTTACAAAGTTCTGTATCGCTGGTATGAGGGTGTGAGTTCTTACTGTAAACATCCACTGGTTTGGCCTCCTTAGATAACACTTTTAAGGATAAGGACGGCAATGAATAAAAGCCAGAATCCCTTCTAGGATGAACTGGTGATAGTACATCAAGGGTAGTACCTGGGAAGGACCTTCTTCTTGCTGTTTTTTGTTCAGTGTCACTGCCATTGTCGCTGATATTTCTTTCTTGACCTGTTCCACTGCTCTTATTGATGAGTGCCTTATCAAAGTTTGGCTTATTCAAGATATTACTATCTAGAATATTTCTATTATTCATTTTTGAGGAAATTGTTTTATCTTTTGAAAAATATTCCTTTTCACTGGTGTAGTCTTTATACTCCTTTTTGTTATGTTTACAGAAATAATTTTCTTCTTCCCAAATTCTCAAGGCTGCAGAGAGGCTGTCAGAGTCTCTTCTGTCATTATCAGAGTACAAAGATACCTGCTCTGAAACAGTATCCAAATGCATTTTGTCATAGTCAGCAAACTCTTCAGGTGGAGGGAGAAGTACGCACCCATCCAGGACTGTAGAGTTGTCCTTTTCATGAAGGCTAAAATATGACTCACAATCTGTATTGCAAGGTGCCTCTGTTACAGAATAATCTGTTTCATTCCAATACATATCTTCAAAGTCACCACTGCAGGTTTTGCTATGTACCTGTTCACCAGGTTTGATGTTAACCATTAGATTTTTCTTTCTATTGGTATATTTCACTTTAATTTCTTTTCCTTCAATATTCATTTTCAGGGAGGCATCCTTGTTAGTGGCAGTTTGGATTTTATGTTTAGAGGATACCTTATATTTCTCATTGTCATCTACTGAATGGCTGGTTGAGGGACACTGGTACTTAGGACATTTTGAATACTGGCTTTTCTGGTATCGTCTTTCATGACAGCGTTTACTGTTCTTTGAACTCTTCCTTTTTTGGACTACAAGGTTTGTTCCTGTACCAAACAAAGAAAGGTTCTTAATTTCAACTTTCATATTAAATGAATCATATTTTACTTCTGCGGTAATTTTTCCAGTAGCCAAACTAATGGACTTTACAGAGTCTGGTTTGCTGCACAGTGTAATTTTTCCTGTTGATGAGCCCTCTGACTCACCAAAAGCTACTGTAGCTAGGATTTCATTTTGCTGAGGAGAGAATGGTTGAGGAGGGCAATTCTTTCCCTTCTTTCCTTCTTTTTCACTGCCTGATACATTATCAAGGTCTCTATCTTCAGATGCACCTGAGGTATTCTGATTCTTATTTTCATGATCTTTTCCATTTTCTTCAGAACCCTTTACATCTGATGGCTCAGAGAAGTGAGTCAGCTCCTCATCTACTTTATTTTCCAGGCTTTCTAGATTTTGCTGGCATTTACAAGTGGGTGGCAATTGTTCATCTAATTTAAGGGGGGAACAAAAAAAAGAAAAACATTTTTCTTGTGATTTGGTAGGTATCATCATAACTGTATGGTTAGCTTAGAGACACTTTTCACAGAGAATGCATATTTTAGCTCTAAAGTTTAGCATATTTTACACAACAGTGTATTTTTTCTTTCCAGTATTTGTTTCTTTTGACATAGTTATTTGATAAGTAACACAAAGCCAAATAGGGTAGCCCATGTTAACTCAATCTAATTACAGGAATTCACTGCAATTACAGGAAATTGATATATTACATTTATTTTTTCTCAGAATGTTTTATAGTAGTGAGATGATATAGGATTTAATTTGCATTTAGAAAGATCTACCCTTTTTACTTCCATTTTTCCTCTGAGTATTTACTTCTTTCCTGTGAACACACTGGGACAATCAATATCCCATTGCATGTTTGCATTCTGGGGTAGATTACATGAAACTTGACTTTTATAATCCTTTTGCAGATGAGCAAACAAAGGGATTAATGAATATTGTCACAATCACACAGCAAATCAGTGGCAGCACTCCCAGGAGGAATGAGCCACAGCTCCCTGTTCTAAGAGCAAGACGATACTGTTTCCTGGGGGAAGCTGTACTAGGAAAGATTTCATGGCATTTATACAGCACATGAAAATCTGCCTGGCTTGAGCTTTTTTTAGAAGAGGTCATGTGCATTAGAGGATAATAGTTTACAGTAACATCTAGCTAAGTAGGATTAGATCAAGCTATTATACTTTAACAACATCAATAAATTTACAGTGAGAATGATGTAAATTTGAGGTATTAAACATCAGCATCTTTGGAAAGACTCTCAGAAATAAGTAGGATAGCAGCTCAACAAAAATAAGTAGTCTCGTCAAGACACTACCTATATGTAACCACACTTGAGTGTGTAAATATTTCCAATTGAAGAAGCAGCTTTGGGCACAAAGATGGTTTTCTGTCTTGATGAATGACTGGAGAGTAACACCTATGATTCTGATGTTTTTACTTCAAATTAAGTATTTCAGTAAACTTACATTCTCTGGAATCAGAGCTTTTTCTGCCCTTGCAGCTTTTTCTTCTTTTTCTACTCATTTCTAAAACCTGGGGGCATCTGGGCTCCACTTTTCTGTGTGGGAGGGAAAACATTTGATTGTGATAAAGATTCTCTATGATAATTTTGCTCTCTAACTTTCTCTAACTTTTCTTTGAAGTCCGTGGGAGGTTTGGACCATTGCTGACTTTACCAGCCTATGATTCTGATTTTTAGACATTACTATGTTGTGTTAAGCAGCCATTTCTAATTCAATATCTAATTTATATACATTTTGAAAACAATGATTTTTGTTTTCTCTTTTGAAAAAATGGTTAGACTGAATATAAGAGAACAGAGTTCTCAAACCCTCAACCAGGAGATGATCTTTCCATCCATGTTTAGTCAATTATTTTCTTGCAGTGAACTGAAACCTAAAATTTGTATTGAACTGAGCTGCATATCTAAAATCCAGAAGTTATCACTCCTACTGTGCAGTGGAGCTTGAGTGGTGACTGAAGGCATGGTAGTGAGGGAAAAGACCTGTATCCCAGGCTGTAGAGTTACTATGTAGGGCCTATTCAGCCACATAGCATGGGTAGCATTTGCTGGGATTATGTTTCCTGGGAAAGTTGGCTGGCCAAAACCTACAACTGTTTTTTTTCCACCACAGTATTAAAAATATAATCTGTTAAAAAAAAAAAACAACCCCCTCCCCCCAAAACCCCAAACCAAACTACAACAAAACCCCCCCAAACCTAAAGATTTTCTATTGTATTTTAATGACCTATGGAGAAGGTTGTGTATTTATTTCACAGCAGACACTATGGGATGTTTACATTGTCAATCTGCAAAATGCAACTATCGCTCTGTTTTCTCCAGGTATCGTTAGTCAAAGCTTGACAGACAGCCAAGCCTGCCTGAAGGTGTTAAATTCAGTGCTACAAGGCTAGGTGAAGCAACACATGATGGAGCCAGCTGAGCTCTCTTCTCAGTGGGAAGAATAACCTGATCTGAAAGCCAAATATGAGGGTCTAAAGGACACAGAGGCAGGGGCTGGGACCAACATTCATCTTTAGTTTTGGATGTGAGGCAATGCCTGTCAGCTCCAGATAAAAATCAATGTTCTATTAGTTACTACTATATTGAGAACGTTAAACTCATTTTTAGAGTTACCTTATGATCTGTAGATCGGTGCATATATTTATGCCTACAGAAAGAGCAAGCTAACAGACCCCCATAATCTGTGATAATTGATATTTTAGTTATATTTACTTTTATTAAGTTGTAATTGAGAAAATACTTTTACTTCTAGGATTGCTCTCAATTCAGCCTAAGGAAAACCCTAAACATCCCTTCCCCTTCCCTAACTCCTAAAATTTAATAATCTCAGCATGTAACAGTGATTGCCACCAATAGGGATTGCCACAGGACAAAGTTGCTCCCAGTGGTAGGACTACAAATTTTGTCATGTGGTCAAAGATAAGGAGTAAGACCGAGGTGACCAGCATGATTTAAGCTGTTTTTTTGTTTTGTTTTTTTAATTTTTGTACTTGGTAATAAAGGAAAAGTAGATGAAAGCTATAGTTTAGGATGATTCTTTAGACTGTTTTGATGAAGACTAGTATCCTTTGTTAATTTTCATATTTATATATTACCGATTTAAACTCTAGATGCAGTATGTTGTCATTGATATCTTAAAATAATTTTCAAATAAACATTGCAAAGAACCTTTATAATCCAAATAGTTTTGTTGTCCCTACTACATTTCCAAATGTTAAATTGTACTTTCTCTTCTAAGAATTACCATTTCAGAAAAGGGTGAGGCACCAGCTCTTCCTTTTCACTCATGTTTTCTATGTACATTTTCTTTGCATTCTCTTTTTTTATTCTTGCTTTGTTGGTTCTACAACTCAGATGTGCTGAGTTTAACTGATTTAGGAATCTCATCACTTTCAATCCTAGTTACATGAGTAGTCCCATTGCCTTGAGTAACGATTAGCTGAAGGCATCAGGATTGCAGGGTAAGACCCTTAATTAGGGACAATTTTGTCCACTGCTGGACATTACTTGGGAGAAGCTGAGTGTTCGCTAGTCCGATTACCTTAAATGAGAATAAAGGCATTCAGCCACTGGATAGAAGCCAACATCCACTGACACAGTGCTGTATGTGATAGGTTATTCTTACTACAAACAGCAGTGCTTGGGTTAGCTCACAGTAAGCGACTCCTTAACTAAATTTTGAGTGAAAGATCACTCCCCACCATAGCAGTAGTTGAATCTGTCTTGAATGTGTTTATTTTCACTGTGAACAGAATCCCTAATAGCATTTCTTTCAAGATAATGTGGGTGATGACAAGCTTTGTGATAATAATGTGGACAACAACATATTTTCTTTTTCTAACATATGCTTCTGAGATGTTTTTAGGCAGGAATAGCTGCATTAAAAATCTTACTTGAAAGAAAGAACAGAAAATACAGGAATAATTTTATTTCATTTTCATATTGTTTATATAACGGAGATTTTATTTTAAAATATTTGTTTTCTTAAGTTTTCTGAATAAGCATGTTCAGTGAACCTATATTGTAATGATGGGACACTGGCAGAAAAGGCAAAGTAAGCTTTAAAAAAGCAAGGAAAAACATGGAGGAAATTATTAATGTGTAATGACACAAGAAACGTTGAGTCAGAATGGTGTGGTGACACAATACATTTGTAAAACAATTAATGTTCTTTCAGGATAATATTGTCTTTTTAGGTGGTAAACCTATTTTCTGTAATTCCATTATCTTATGTTGTAGAACGCATAGCTATAAATATTTTCAGCGACAGCTCACTGACTGTCTCCCCATTAAATACCATATCTAAAATATTTCACGTTCCTCAGATGGTACAAGAACAATGTCTCAGAATGCTCAAATAACCACTTCTGAATTAAAAGCCTTCTACTGCCTTCCCTTCTGTGTTTCAACCATATCAGCCCCTTCTGATACATTTCCTTCTTTTGGATACAGCATTTGACTTTTTGTCTCCAAATCTGCATACCAGATTGTTGTCATTGCCTTCCATTGTGTCTCTTGCTTTTTGTATTTCTCAATACTCTTCTTTTGCATACTAATCTGTTTTCTTTGTTTTGACTTTGCTCCTCAAAGTTATCAATTATGTTTGGCTCAGTCTCTCACTGCTTAGGTTTCTCCCCTTCTCTCCTCCTATTAAGTTATTCTTAAAGCTTGACTTTTCCTTGTGAATTCTTCCTTTTGCTTTCCTTACTGATTGTACTTTGCAGCATATTACCTATGTTGGTGTTTATGCACTGTAGCAGATAACCCACAGATAAATAGGGCTCACTCATTTAAGTACCTCTTATTGAATTCTCTTCCATTTTGCCTTATTTCTACAAAGGTGCTCCAAATCTCTTTATCAAGCTACCACTATTTCTTATTTCAATAATTTCTGAGCACCCATTTCTGCAGTACTTTTGCCAAAGAACATATTTTATGCCAAACACATGCAAGGAAAGAGGTGCATTATCAAAAATACCTGTCTTAGTGGTGTTTCTTATTCTTCCTCTCAGCTGGTATATGTCTTATTTTCATTTGTTTATCATTTCCTCTATATGTTCTCCGGAGAACAGACAAAAACAGGCCAAAATGTCTTTGGAAAATGTTTAGAACATTTGTTCATTCTGCAGAATAGAAAAAAAGAAGCAGGCAGCCACTTCATATATATATATGGAGGAATAACAGGACCCTAAAGCATTTCACAAAATTAATACATGAATTATGTGGCTGCAAAGAATCAACTTCCATTCAGATGGGAACTTAGTAGTTATCTGACAGTACCCAATTAGATATGAGAATAGTACATCCAAATTAAATACTTAGAAAAGCGTGGATAAGTGAAATTACTCAGCAACTGGTACTGTACTAAGTTCCAGTAATTAACCATTTTATTTCATGAAATGTGCTGCAGAATTTTTAATAACCACATTGAATCAAGATCTTGCTTTTTCAGCTCATCTAAAGATGAGCAAACACCAGTCAATAGTATTTCTACTACATTTCTGATTCTCAGGAAAGATTATTGTCTAAGCAACTAAGAACATCACTTGTGGTATAAAGGAGCACATTCAGGAAATTCAAACTCCATGGAATTAAGATTTTTGCATTATTTTGGACTCTTATGTAAGCAACAAATGACACTAGACAAATAGTGTGAAATAGGTTTTGACTGACTTTTTTAGAGGAATAGCTGGTATACCATTCTGGCTATTACATTTAAAAGATCTCCCTACACACAGATTGCGCTTTGCTTTAGTTTTTAAAAAGGCTAATAAGGTAGCTAGTCAGTCAACTGTTTTCAAGATTATTTTTACTGAGAATGCCAATGCCAACAAATGCATACAAAAATTATAGTTCAGCTTTCATGGGTTTGTACATGCATGTGTATTTCTGCTTTTCTAGGCAAAGAAAACAAGGTATAGGTCCAGGTTTCAATTCTTAACTTCTGCCAAAACCATTTGTAAAATTCATTTTCTTATAAAGCTAAATTAAAGCTCCTGCCTACTTACTAAGCTAATCTTGCTTTCTGTTTAATTATTCTGAGTCCCTGTCCATAACAAGAATAAATATTATATTATTAAGGCTAGACATTCATTTCATATTTGGAAGATGTTTCATTTCTGCATCAAAGTAGTTCATTTCTACCCTCATTTAAAAATATGCACTGTTTCCTATATGCCAAAGAAAAGGAGAAACAAGGGGCCTCTGTGCTGTAAATGACCCATAAACAAACCACCTGATGACTTTAACATGAATTCTGTATAATGAATACTTCAAGTTACTGATCACATTTTTCAGTGGTATCAGTTCAATACAATGGATGTTCATGTATTTATTATGTGTGTATAAAATAAACTTTTTACAACTGGCCTAGACAGCTTAGTTTATTGTGCATTGTATCTCTGTTATATTGGATAAAATCATTTTGTCCTTACTAAAATTTTCCTCCTGAATTGCCACGGATGTCTCAACTGTTGGACCGTTCCTATTCCTGTTTTGAGGCCAAAGGAAAAACAGCCTATTTGAACAGGAGCTGGATCAGCCCTTTTCTTGTCAGTGAGTTTGTCATATTGGCATTGTATCTTGCACTCAGTCACTTTTAATTTGTTTTTGTTTTGGCACATAAATCATGCTTTGTCAGCATGGACCACAAGAACAGGTAGGTGAAATGCACTTCAGATGTGATGTGGCAAATGGACATGAAATGAGTAGAAATCTCACTGTAACACACTGCTGTTTCCAATAATAGGAAATATAAATTCTATGGTAAAAGATAGTGCTACCAACAAAGTACTACAATCCATTGTCAAGCCAACCTATGGTCATTTTTGGAATTTCAGAATTGTTAATCCCACCATAATAAGAATAACGTAAATCCTAAACCTCTCTTTTATTTCACTTGAAACTCAGCTTATCAAGAGAAACCTGTGCAATAGTTGTATATTATCACAATTAATTTTCTTTGGAAATGAGTTAGCTAGTTATTTTGAGAGCATCTGTGTGACTACAGAATATAAATTATGATGGAGAAAAATCTTTCATTTCATATGAAGTGCAATAAGAAAAAAAACTGATCCTAGCTTCTAGGGTTTGATTTCCATTCTCTATAATGGGGAAACTTAGAATATATCCTACCTTATTTTCTGACTATGCAGTGTCCAAGGTCACTTTCTGGAGGAAAGGAATTTATGTTGCATAGAATAGGAGTTATTTGGGCAAAGGATAACAAAAAAGAGAGTGTTTAATATTTCATAGGCATGTTTTTAGTTCAGTGTGTTGAAGAAAATGTTTATGTTTCCTCACTAAACTGGGAGGGAGAGATCCAGCAGATCCAGTGGTAGAATGTTTCCCTCCTTAAAGAGGAACAGGAAAACTACTTTTCTCGGAGTAGTTTAGTATGCAGGATGAGGACCTCCCCGCTATCCAAACTTAAGTGCTGCAAACTGAGTTTTAAGCTTCTCTACTCAACAGTACATAAAATTCCTTCTTTACTAATATATCCTATCCCTGTAGTCTTACCATAGCATTCCTCACCTTCCACATCTGAAATAGTCTTTGCAGATAAAGACAATACAAATAACAAATTGAAGTTTGTTTAGCTAGGCTCTCAGTTCTTAAAATATATATTACTACATTTTAAGTCCCTACCCGTTCGTAAATAAGATGACAGATACAGTTTTAGGAACGAAAAGTCCACCTTAAAAATCCCTTCTATTTAGGAAACCATTATTCATATTTATTCAAAAACCTCAACTATATACTCAAGTATAATTTGAATTATTTGAATTGCATCTACAGAAATTCTGTATTTTATAAAAGTTACGATGACTTACAGCAATTAAGTATCTATAAAATACTACCCAACTTAGGGGTGCTATTTAAAATAAAAAGATATTTATACTTACTATGAGCCAAGATTCATTTTTCTCAGATACTCATTTGCTATTATGGACTGTCTGTGAATAGTTTGGTTTTCTAAGCTAATGAAGGATGGGCTGGCTGCCTTGCTATGGCTTAATAGGATAACACGTTCAAATTTTTTTTTTCCTTTGCACTTATCCACTTCCGCACTGTCAACCCCAGTCAGGAACAATGTGCTGTATATACATATCCTTCCAATTGCTGAAGCAAAAAAGAACTACTGGTTATTTAACTCTTAACAGCTAAAGCAAATGAGAAAAATAATGATTAACTCAACTTACCTGGGCAAATGCTTTACAAAATGTCAGTTTGTCTGCAAAGTCTAAGTTAATAAAATTGTGTACGTGAAAAATAAAGATAAAAGAGGGAGCAACACTATTCACAGTCTTGCTCTACTTCTTTTTCTATTTCCGTCCCTTAAGCTCAGAATCTGATTAGTATATTTAATTCCATGAAGCATCATGACTGGTCTACCTTAATCGGTCTACTGACATCCACTCTTTTTTCCTTCACATGTTGTAGGGTTTAAGACACTCTTTACCAATTTAGCAATATTCCTACACAAAACACAACTATAATGTTCATGCTACACTACCCACATTGGAATGGTTTTATTTTTCATATATTTACACATATGCAATATGAAAAATAGGATACAAGAAATATGCTTATAGGAAATATTTCAGGACCTATGAAAATTTTGTAAAAATCTCATGCCAGTATTTTAACATGAACTTACAGTTTGGTCAGCAATATGAATTTTTTTGCATGTTTACAACCTTGTTTTGTCCACTGTATTATATTATTATTTATATTATCTGTAAATTCCTATCTTACAATTTCAAAAACAGATAAAATACATAAAGTTTACAAATTATATACTGAATAAAAGTTAATAACTGTTAGTGTAAAGGCAGACTGGGAAAAAAGGCATTTTCAAAATTTTCTTCCTTGTATATCTACATGTGGTAACAGTACTCTCTTTGCTCTGGTACCATAGTAGAAACAAGGGAGAAGATAGACAACATTCTTATATCGCATGAACAAAACCCCTCTATTTTTAGTGGTTCAAGGGATGGTATCTTTATGCAGTGCATTAGCTTAATAGCAAGAAGTAGTCTGCTTGCACAGGTGCAGTCTTTTGGATGAGGCATACAACTCAAATCTAATGGAGGTGTTGTCCTGACCATATTCCAGTTTGATTCATTACACTCTTTCTGTTTAATTTCCTTGCTAAATTTAACTTGGCACTTTTCTAAATTGCTCTAGTTATTAAATATCTACAGCATTTGGCTCTTCAGTTAGATTTTCATGTGTAATCAGCAAATAATAACTATCATTCAGAAAACTTCTATGCTGAAGAACAGATATTTTCAAACTAAAACGCTATCCTACTACCTACAAGTCCAATTAAGATAATGAAGAGCCAATAAAAGTTTCACTTTAAGAGAATAAAATGACCAAATTAGTTCTTCTTAAAGAAGAAATGTTTGTCATCTTTTCCTGAATGGTTCATCTGTTGGGAAGGAAAGAAAGGATGGGTATATACATATAGTTGAGTTTTAAAAGGACACTTGATTTAGCATTTCTAAATGTAGATATATTAAAAATCGTTATAAATAATACCAGAAGTTATTAGAATTGAAAGTTCATTAAAATATTACTTTCAAACTCAGAGATTATTAAAACGTTTTCTTTTTCAACATATCCTTTTTCTGTTGCTTTCATGCTGTAAAATGGTATTTTCAAATTATTTCTTATTAGCATTGTAATTAGATATATGTTTATGTAGATTAAAAATGATAAAAAAAGTGAATCTTATTATCAATATTGGGTTGTGGACACTCTTATGAGTTTCACAGTTATAAACCTATCTCTATAGTAACTCACCATAATTTCCTACATAAAAAACTAATAGTAGAATGGGACATACATATATTTTTAGTTACCTCAATGTGATAAATGATTTGTCCTTACACTGTCTATATTTGCTCTTTGCTTTATCCTCCCTCTTCCATCTGCTCATCATTTCCTCCTTGTTCATTTCTCTTAATGCTTGGTCATCACTGTAATCCCAGTTAAGTTTCTTCCATTACGTAGTTTCCACTCCCGTTACATGCTGTCCACTGTTCTCCTCTACTTGTATGAACAACCTGCAGTTAGACTTCCTTCCCCCCCCCCTTTTATTTTTTTTAAGATCAGTTCAATTCCACTGACCGTATCTGGTCTTGCTTGTTAGCTGTGGTCTATGAAAGCTTTTCCTATTTCCTCTTCTGCTTGGTAGAAGAAATTTTTAAGGGAAGAAGTGTATTGCTTCCTTTTCTTTTCCAGATGGGTCAACAGATTCCCCAATCTTCTTAATTTGTAGGTGCAGCAGAAACAAGGGAAAGGATGAAACAACCTAATGATCTGTCAATTGTTTCAAGTCTGCCAGAAGTGCCTGCTGAATTCAAGTTTGATACCACTGCCTCAAAAACACGATGCTGCAGTAGTATGAACACTGGATGGAAAAAATTAACTATTTGGATTTGTAATAACATCTGTTCTGATTCCAGATTTTGCAGAATTAAATTAAAAAAATCACATCTTTCATTGATTAAAAAAGATTCAAAATACTCTGAATAAAAAAACACCATATGGTAAGTTAATTTTTATGACTAATATTGTATTTCCTCCTAGTCATTTGCATTTCTTTTTATACCACTGCAATGACTGCACAATCACAGACTACTAAATCTTATCATGACAGTAATAATAACAACAGTACACTTTTGTAACCATCTATTTTGAATAAATATAGTTTCCATTCTTTTCAGTAAGACAATAAATTAAGGCACAAATTTGAAATACAGCATTAAATATACATAAGTAAATATTTTTAATACTATGTTGCTCTCTGTCTCACAGTTGGGATTGATATATTTCTGTCTTTCAACTGTAAATTCTTAATAACAGTAACAATCTTAATATCTCAATTTTTATAAAATAACTTTGTACATATTTTGAGATATTATTTTATGTGCTGTTTAAAGAATCTACTTTTCTTCTTTACTACTCTACAGTTCCATTTCTAATGATCAGAGAATGAAATAACTCATTGCCTAAGGTAAGTAAGTACATTATCATTTTATATAAATAGTCAGTATCTAGGCTTTTCGGAATGATTCTCCAATACCCTTTTTTATAAGCAAAACACTGTGTTAAGCCTTTAAAATAATTCAGGACAACATATAATTGGGTAAGTGGAGGCCAAGTCAGACTGGTGGAGGAAATCCTCTCCTTACAATGTTATTCATGGAACAGATAAAAAGTACTACCTGTTCAGCATTTAACTTTGCTATTTGTTTAAAAATAACCACCGCTGATAGGACTTTCAGCATTAAATGCTGTTTGGTGTTACCTGTGCCAGGGAGAATTAAAAAAAATTAAATTTAATAATAATAAAAAAAACCCTCTTTCAAGTGGGGGCTGTTTGAGACATCAGGCCAAATCAAACATTAAGTTCAGAATAGCTAAGTGAAATAAAGAGCATGATAATGAAATGCATAATAATTTGACCCTAAAATCAAAAAGCAGCCTGTGCACAATAGGATATCAATGTTGTCCGTTTGTTGCTTGCTTGCTTGGGATAGTAACTGGCTTATTATCCAGTTATAACTTAGGTCCGAACACCCCTCCCCCCCCAAATTTGCATTGTTTAGCTCTGGAGCCAAAAGGCAGGCTCAAAAATATATGTGGTCATATGTTTACTAGATAAACAGGTCTTTCTAATTTATTTCTAACATTAGCATTCACTAGAAGAAATAATTTAACTTAAAGAAATCAATTATTTGATTTAAAGATTAGCATTCATTCCAATCCAGTGTTTTATCAACTGGTGTGCAATAGCTCGACTTGGCGGCACAAAGAAAGAACGCTGATTTCCTTTAATGATAACGTCCACGACCTGCAATAAATACAGATTTTTTTTTCTTTAGAAGTTAGTATTATAAATCATACAGAATCTAAGATTTTATGAATACAGGAATTATCATACTATGATAACCAGTCTACTGTTACTGTAACTATGACAGAGCTACTACCAGGTTCTCCAAGAGAGATGCAAAAAAACATACAGAAGGGATGTTATAAATGCTGACATCTGAGTTTAAATGTGCCTCAAAGCATACTTTCTTTCTAGTACAACTTTCGACACTGACTGTCTATATAATATTTAAGGATTTTGTAAAGCCTTTATTATGGTAAGGACCACCAGATGGTGCTCTACACTGCTTTTTACATTATTTTTTACATGCAACTTTTTGGTCTTGGAGGAATTATGTTTGCTGGTTTCCTGAAGCAGTAGCAAGCAACATGGGAGTACGCTTTTAGATAAGTGTATTTTTGAAGCACATTTATTCCCATCTCTATACCAATCTGCTGATGACTAGCTGCATTCAGAACTGATACTCATTTAAAATAGTAAGTGTTCTCAGGAATACACTGAGATTGTAGGTGACTAATTTTGCCTTCAAGATGACTTATTGAGTCACAACACTTGCAACAGCTAGGCAGAAGTATAGTGTTAAGAAGTTTAGCTCCTCAGTAGCTTGTGACGACAACCTGCATAGATTATGTTGTGTAAGCAATCTTTCCTTTTTCCTCTTGTAAACTTATACTGCTTTCTATGCCAGTCTTTTTTTCCCCCTCTTTTGTTTGACTATATTTTAAATATTCAAAAAAGCTAAGTTTAGAATTCCATATTAACGCACCATGAACAGTATTTAATTACTAGAGCATTAAACGACTACTGCATGGAAAAAAGATGTTAAAACAACTGAATTCCCAGAGTTTTAACCTAAACCTCCCCTGCCCCACCCCAAGAAATCTGATAGCATGCTTGTTTGGAGAACTCAAATGATGAATGCCATTAAATACTTCTTTCACCTAAATGCAAACAAAGAACAGGCTTGTGAAGTTAAGTGGGCTAAAATAATTGTAACTTACAGACCTCCTGAAAGGAAACAGTGAACAGCTAACATGGTAAAAATGTCATGAAATGGGCTTGAAACTGACCTAGTAGTTACCACGCTCCCTTACGAATATCCGCCTTTCTCTGGTTGCAATTTGCAATTGCAATATAATGCAATTACAGTATGATAAAATGAAGAATATACATGCTTATTCAACTTGCTGAAAAAAGTGAATATCTATTGTATGCCAGAACTGATACAGTCACAGACCAATCAATAGAAGAAGGAAATTAAATTGAACTTAACCTGTTCTCTAGTGAACCAGCGGGCATCCTCTATTTCTTTCTTGTCAACTTTAATTTCTGTAGACACCGCAACAGCTAAGCAACCAATCATTAGGGAGGAGGGCATTGGCCATGGCTGACAACAGACATACTGAACATGGCCAACTTTGACTCCAGCCTCCTCTTCTACTTCTCTTCGAACAGCATCTTCTATTGTTTCGCCTAATCAAAAAGGGCAAAGAACAAGAGGCTGATGAAAATACTCCAAGCAAGGATTACATCCTGTACTTTGAACTGACTCAAAAGATTTGAAACTGTCTTGAACTGCCTGAACTGATCTCAGGAACTGCCCTGAAATCTAGTTCACAGATCAGGGCACAGACCTTAAGCATGGGCTACAGAAGACTACTAAAGTCAAAGTAGCCACCAGAGCAGTATTTTTAAAATGGAACTTTGAAAATAAAGTACTATAACTTCTCCACCATAATGTTAATTTCCTGAATTGATAGTTTACTGTATGTGCAAGCTATTATTAAACTATAAAAATTGGGTAGGGAATGCACTGTTCTTTAAATGAATTTTGAAATACCAATCTGTTCATTTATAAAATAGCATTCTGTTAAGTTTTAGATTTTCAGTATGACTATAATGGCATGTAATACAACTTGAAAATCAAGTATGTAAAATGACAACAGTAAGAAAACAGATACTACAGCAGACTTGCACACATTTCTGCACTGTGCCAGACTTACGGAGAGGTCAGGTTGGGGGAGTGAGAGGGGGGGAAGGAGCACACCATCACACAGACTCATTCTTTATTGTCTCAACACATGCACACAATTTTCCAAACTTAAAACTTCAATGGAAAGCTTTATGTCCATTTGCATGGACATCTGTATAGATGTATATGTGCAGTGATGATGGTCATAGGCTTACGTATCTATGTGTGTACTCTGTTGTAACCACTGATTAATGCAGGGTTCATTAAAGTAAACAATCCACACATCAGTACAGTGCTTTATTTGAAGATATTTTAAAAATTCTTTTAAGCAGTTCAAACAGGATCTGCAAGAACCAAAAGCTTTTATACAGATTACAACATACAGTGACGTTTCCATGTATTTCATTTTGTCCCATGAAAGAACTAGCCACTAATATAGCAAACTCTTTTCATCCAATTAGAAAACTAACTTCTGCATAAATGTCAATATTTGTGGATATTTTCTTCGGGTTTTTTAATTAATTGATAAACCAAAGAGTATTTTAGCTAACAAGAGAACTCCTAAGAGTTTGCTCAACTTAGCTGAGTCTTAGCTCAGCTAGGATCAGCTGATCAGAAGATAAGTTACTCTTAAATTTCAGTATTATGTAATTGAATTGAGTATCAGAGAGTAGTAAGTTGCAGGGAGGGGGTGAAAGAAAGGAGTGAAGAAATAAACCTCCTGAGTTCTTCCAAATGATATCTGAATCAGCTTATTCATGCAGGCACCATAATTCATTTTACACGATTACAGAATATAGTAACACCTTATACTCTAGCTGGTGAGTAAGATGTATTTAAAGATACAAGAATGTTTTACAAAGCATTCTGCACCTACTAATAATTTTAACTAATTGAAACTATTATTGCTGAACACAGCTAGGAAAATGTCCCTTTACTTCTTTTTCTGAAATGGTAATATTTCTGCTGCTCTTCCATATAATAGGTCATGCTTTAAACACTTCAGCACATGCTTAAGTATGAATCATTCAGTTTAACTCTTATTTTTTTCTATACTAAAACCCCTTGCTAAATATCATTAAAGAAAGGTTCTTACTTATGTTTTTATATAGTTTTTCAATTTAATTATATGATTTGAGAGCGCATACAAAAACTATTTTAAAATTATATATATTCAAGTTGACTTGTGCTTTTTTAAAAATAAAGTGCTGCGGAGGTTAGTACAGGTATATTTATTATAATAACTTATCTAACAGGAAGCCAAAACATCCATTTGACAAAACATAGAACAAATTTCTAAATTATTTTCAGTGTACAATACTTGCATGCAAGAAAAATCCTTTGATAAAGCAAAATGAAATTACTCACCAGGTTCTACAAATCCAGCAAGACAGGTAAACATTCCAGGAGGGAATCTTTTCTGCCTACCTAAAAGGCAGTGGTTCCCATCTGGATGGATGACTTGCATTATCACAACAGGATCTGTAAGGCACATGAAAGAAATATATTTCAGCTTTTTGGGGACTTAAAAACAGCAATAAACTTCAGCCAATTCAATATTAATGTGTGTAGACACAAATAAGATACCTTTAAGTGCTTGAAATCAAAATTGTATAGGTGCCCCAATGCAAGCTGTTATTTTATTTAGCCGTTGTTTTTTTCCTGCAAGATACCTATTCATTTATTTTTGCAACATACATGCTTAGTAGAAGCACTTTACTAGCCAAGGCTTGAAATTCAGGGCATAAATTACCTGCAACTGAAGCATACAACCTGATGAGAGTACCAACAATACTAACCTAGTTATACATCCAGCAGAGAGCAACAATTTCAGCAGCAAGCACAATTTACTATGACCTCTTCCACGCATATGCAGCCATAGGATGTACTTTTGACTGAAATGCACATTGAAAAGCTAGACACTCTTGTTAAAATGTAAATACTGACTAAACTTTCCACTTTTGCCTTTTTTGACTATTTCCATTCAATCTCTCATTTGATGTTGCATTTCTATCTGCTTTTTCATTTCTGGCCTTTTTATATTTCTTTTTCTTACTCCCTTAATATTTTCTTCTATTGGTATCATGGTTTTTGCTATTCATCTCTGCATAATGTTCATCCACCCTCCTCTTCCCTTTTTATTTTCATCAGATGATTAAGTATTCCAGTGTTTTGTGTTTAATTTTTTTCAACCTCTGCCTTTATACATTTTTTCTCTTGCTATCGTCTGTCTTCTTTTTTTGCCCAAAAGGTCAGGTTCTCTCTCTAAGAAGGTTTGACTCAGCAATCAATATAAGCAACACTTTCAAAGATTAGTGCCCTATTCAAAGGTGTCTGCCACATGCACAGTGTACAACTTCAGGTGTTGCTGCCTGTATACTTTTCTTTAAGAGGATCAGTAAAAATTACTGGTTCAGCAGTCTTTCCTATATAAACCCATTCCTTTTCTAACTTTGTTATGCTAGAGACTGTAAAGAAATAGCTACTAGTCATTTTACCAAGCTTCACTATAGTCCATGAGAGAGAAGAAAATGGCACAATTTTTTTTGATTAATAAAAAGGTGCATTGACAAGACATAACACAAAGCAAAGTCCAGAAATAAACACATACAACACCCAGAGTTACAACTGCAGAAGAAAAGAGAGGCCAGGATAGGGGAAGGAAAGGTGAGCAGATGGTCACCAAATGATGCAGGCAGGTAAGTTTTTTCCTTCCTTGTTTCCCCACTAATAGCACAGAAATTGTAATAACCTCTTTGGCAACACATTAACGAAAGGAGCTATAGAAGAACATATACAAGCATGTATTCTGGATAGAATTAAGCCATGTAGTTAGTGACTGACAAAAGTGACAGCCAGTGGAGGTGGTTAATGCAGTCAAAGCAGCACTTCAGGAAAATGACCATTGTATCAGAAATTTGATACAGTGCCAAAAAGGCTATTTCAAGCCCAGAAGGCTTGCAGTAGGTGAGACAACAATATGAAGAAAAAAGAATAAAATATGACCCTTTGTATTGTGAATATCTCATTTATGAGATATTTATATTTATATAACCACATCTAAGCAGCGTTATTGCATTGCAATAAAGACTGATATTGTCACAATATTTTTTGCCACAGGCTATGCCAAAAGAGAGAGAAGCCTGAACTACGTCATCCTAAATAGCACTGAGACACACACACTCTGTGGAGAGACAAGTATGTAAGACCTAGGAGAGAAGCAAATAGCTGAAATAACTAAAAAGAAATTGAGTTAAATGTATATAACAGTAAGGAAGTGGTTACAAATAAGATACTTTTCACCAAGTTTATCTTACAATATCCTCACCGACTCTTGGATATGAGGTGTTGTGAACACCATGGAGACTGGGACAATCTTCTTTCAAGCAAGTTTTCTTGTAACCCCCTTCTTCAATCTTGGTTGCACTCCCACATGTTGGGCAGAATTGGTAGCGGCTGTGCCATGCTAGAACAGATCTAGCCTGGGCTACTACTCCTGTAAAAGAATATATTGAATATACCTAAAATCAAATACTAATTTATTTAAGCTTTTAATATTATAGAATAAAGCACATATTAAAATTCAACATAAAAAAATAAAGCAAGGCCATGGCTTAAACTGTCATCTACTATAAGAGAAGTTGAGCAATGTGGGTTATTTGGATTTTTTTTTTTTTTTTTTTTTTTTTTTAGTAGGCGAGCACATGCAATATAATGAAGTACTACATGGACACAGCCCAATTCATTTGCTCAGAAAAAAATTCATGGGATTTCCAGACCTACATACCCTGTTTCTCATTACCATTACTTCATCTGGATAGATCACACTGGGTATATCACACTGCTTCTAGTGGCTAGAATGATTATTTCAGAGCTACTACGTCTATCTTGACATAATAACGCATTGTTCCATTTAAACTTGAGGTGGAAGTCACTATCTTGCTGTTTATCCTTCTGTAAGAGCAAAATTGTTGCAACAGCAATTGCTGCAATGTGTGTATACTGGAATTCATTCACTTTTGCAATCCTGACTTTACAGTATTTACAATTAATTTTCAATATACAAATCTAATACTGTACTAGAGTACTTGTCTTATAGAGCCATTAAATTACAGGAAAGACCATGCAACTGCCAGTTAGGATAGGTGGGGAAACCCAAAATTTCATTTCTCCTTAAAGTTTCTATAAAACCTTCAAGCAAATCAGAAATCAATACAAAACTCCTGTGTGTTATTGCCAAGATATCATTAGTGTCCATACTTGCACTACATTGTAATACTTAAGGGCTGGTTTTGTCTCCTTTCTGTTGGCAGAGCACCAAGCAACAGGGTTGCAATGCTTTGGGTGCTACTATTGCTCACACTTTTTTCTTTTCAGGTAAGTATCCAACAAATTCTTATTAAGGACTTATCTTCATTTCCTGTATTGAAACTCAGTAATCAGAGGATTTTTTTTTTGTCGCTTTAGAACACATGCATATGCATTAATATTAAAACAGTATAATTTGTAAAACCATGATGATGAATGTATTTTATAATTTGTTACTTGTGATTGCAGATGTTAGTACTTTGCAACTGCATGTCTTCACAAAATCACTGATAAACATTTAAATTTAAACTAAAGTTTTTCTAATGCCACTGAAAATGCAAAATTCTGCTGCAGTAGTTGTCTTTGCACTATGCACCAGCAAATCTCAAAGCATAGCTTTCTGATGAGACATCTGATTGAAATTGCATTTTATACACCTTACCAGCTTCTTTTTCAGGCAACTGCAGTAGTGCAGGCACTGGTGGATGAAGAAAATAACAGTCTTCATGAGTCTGTTTAAATTTCTGAGCAGAAGTGGGATCTATGCTAAGAGCAAACCAAGCAATTAACCCATCCTCTTCGTCTTCTTTCAGAACTCTTCCATTGTGAGCAGCTGGCAGGTTCATGTGGAACTGAAGTTCAACTCCAAGAAAAATCAAGGTGACTTCTTCAGTCTGGTTCAGGTACTGCTTTACATCCTTGTGGTACAGCCTACAAAGCTTGACTTCTGGTTGCTGGGAACTCTCTATTCCTCCACCCAAAGTAACTAAAGGACTTAGATTGGAGAAAAGGATGTATACTGTAGTTGGATGTATTTGTTTTTTGCTTAGCCAGTTAAAATCTGTTCTTTTGTCGCTCCTTCTGTCCAGAAGTGTCATGCCAAAGTAATTTTCATACTCTTTCACTTCATTTGGCAGAAAAACAGGTCTCTCCCCACCCTTCACATTAGCCAACAAATTAGCTATGTGCTTGTACCCCCAAAATTTAGCAATGTCCAGAGCAGTCTGCCTTGATTTATTAACGATGGACCTGTCACACCTACAGAAACAGAACAGAGCAGTGGTTACCAGAGTAACTTTGTTTAAGAGTCCCAATGCTGTATTATTTTTACTTATGGCACAATACTGATACTATTAAGGTGCAGGATCTTTTAGAAATTCAGTCTATATTGGGGCACCTTTTAAGCTAACTATTTAGCATTATAGTAATAAAAAGCAGTCATACTTCACTTCCTTTTGCTAATGCTGGATCTCGTATTTAGACTGCACTCCGAATTAACTATCACTTACCAACATTCATGCTCTACTACAACAGCAATGAATTAATAAAAAACCCAGACATTGTGTGATGCAAAAAACAAACAAACAAAAAAAGAAAACCCTCAAGATCCTTTATAAGCAAGTGGAACTGTGAAAACCAGGCTACAAGTCTCCCCTGAATAACCAGAAGATACAAAAAAGATACAAAAAAAAAAAGCAGTTTAACAAGCATTACTTTCTAGAAGGTACCCAAAGTGGTATCAAAAGACTTACAAGACAAGATTTTCTGTTAAATAAGAATTAAGGATATGGCCTGTGCTTAGTGGGAGAAGTTGCACTCTGAGAATTGTGGGGCACGAGCTGGTCCCTATAGGGATCACTCTCAATTACCAAAACACCTGCAAAATCAAAAATTTGGCAGTAACTTTTTAAACAAATACAGAGCATAGCTGTTTAATTTTGTGATGCCACTTTCTGGAAGTGATATCCTAATTTTGGGTGTTATTGTCTACTGTCAAAATATCCCTAAATTTCTTGAGCCTTTGATTTGCTAGCCTAAGGAGAGCAAAGGTTTGAGCCTACCATGTAGAAATCAATTTATGCCCTGTGAATGTTCCAGTTTGCTAAAAACACGGGAAGCCAAGATGCCAAAATGCTGTATTAAATCAAAATTTTTGGATAAAAATTACCAAACCTCAGAAAAAAAGCCACAGCACAAAGAAAATAGCCTCAGTAGCCCACTGTTTTTAAAACCATAAGAGGCCAATACGTTCATGTTGTTGATACACAGGTAACTAATATAGGCAAGACTGTTTTGACTTCAGATTTTATATTAAACTCAATAGTTTTTGACAGAATTTGAGTATACTTTACAAAAGCATTCAAGTTTTAATTTAAAAGTTTGTGGTGCTAAAGGAACTATTGTTGCCCAATTATCTTTTCAGATTAATTATCCTAACTGTAAAATCTTGCCTTATTTCCTGTTTAACTTCCTATCTTTCAGTCACTGAATTTTGTTGTGATTTTTCTTCTACTTTCTGCCTACTCAGGTATGCGCAGGCTGCAATCAAATTGCTGTTCAGTGTCCTCCACAGTGGTTTCAATTATTTAGATCACTAAGATCTTTTTTCCAGTCTTCAAACATTTCCTGTAGCTTTTCTCAAACATGGATGAATAAAAATATTGATATCCAGGATTAGTCTCTGGAATGTTATATAACATCACCTTCATAGTTCTATTGACATTCCCATTTATACATCCAGCAATGTATTAATCCAAATGATTATGATTAAGTATGACTAAAATTAGACTAAACAGGCCATAGAATCACATCAGCAACTGTATTCAAATTGCCTATAAAAACTGTCCTGAAAAGGACGTTTAGAAAAGGAGATTAATTCTTTTTTACAATAAGCAAAGTGGTAAAATCCCCAAAATCTCAAGGAGAAAGGTTCTTCAGTGAACACAAGATTTCAGTCCAAAAAATCTGGCATGTAGGTATTTTTCTGCTTGCTAGAATGTGCTGATTACAGGCCAAAATAGCAGTTCATCTGACACTCCATGCTGAGCCCCAGTAGAGGGTATATCATTTTGCTAGGAGAAGAAAAAGGGTGGGATGACCCCTAGAGCCTGTGGAATGCCATACTTGAGCTTACTCATACTCAGTTACATACTGAACTAATCTTGCTTGGTTCTGTAATTAGGGGTGCAGAAAGGAACAGATTGGTCTTGATTAATGTAGAGCTCAGCTGAACCAGAACACCTGACTCATGCTTCATTTTGAAATGTTTTCCACTTGAAACATTTGGATCCTCACTTTGTTCAGGATTTAGAAGAATCTTCTTTGGGGTCTCAAGCAGAGCTTTGAGGTATCATTTGCTTTTCTTCGGGATTTTGAAAAACTAGGACTATAGCTGCTGACTTCAAGACAGACAACAAGTATGATAATATAACTCTGGCAAGCTATGAAAATGCTTGGTGTGATACTGACAGAATTAAAAAACATAACAGTTCAGGGAGGAATGAAGAAGGGAATTGTCCAAAAAATAAGAGAAATGAAATTCAGCAACCAGTAACTTTAGTACTACTCAATTAAAGGGATGTCAGTCATGTCTTACTTCAATGGCCAGTAAGTCAGCAAATATATTTTCATTTTCATGTTATTGTCTGCACTATAACATAGATACAATTAAAGCTCAGAGAAAAAGACTAAGTGGAACAATCAAATATATCAACTTTAAACTCACTACAATGGTTGGAACAGGATATGAAATTTTTCCTGTTCTGTTGGTTTCTGAGAAGAGTGACAATATATCCTTGCAAATCACAGCAGTAATTTTAGAGAGGCTCATATCTTTTAAGTAGCAAACATGGAAAGCATGATAAAATTACAAAATCTAGTTATGAACCATCAGAGTAAAATTTTCTGAATTTTAAACCTGGAAATTCTTCCTCTATTTATTGGGTAAATTTACTTTTCTGATATAAAGATTAAATAGGCAGAAAGGGATTCAGGTCAGAGTTCTTCAAAGGGATCCACTAAACAGCTTACCCTTCTTCAAGAAGAATTTGCACAACCTCAAAATGTCCATTTCTGGCACCATACATCAAGGCAGTCCAGCCATTCTCTGCAGTTGCATTGAGAAGCGATGGAGAATGACTGAGCAATGTTTTCAATCTGACTGTATCTCCCACAGCAGCAAAATTATGCAGCTCAGAAATCATGTCCTGCTTGAGGGTCTTTTCAAAGTCTGCCATTGTCTCAACTAAGTTAAAAAAGAAAACAGAAATATCTGAGAACAAATTTACCATTGGCAAAAGGATTTTAAAAAGTAAATTAAGCTTAATGCTATGCAGCTAATCCAACACTGCCACCAAAACTATGGATACAACAGTCAAATTCTTGTAATTAGCATGAAATTGTTACTCCCAACCAAATACAGTTCCACACATCTCCAAATATGGGTTAAAATTTTACTCCAATCATTAAAATCAATTTTAAAGATGACTTAAGGAGAGAAAGATTTTACAATGAAAATGAAGCTTGTTCAAAGTAAAAAGCATGTTTGGATTTCAGATTAAACAAACAATCAAGGCAAAACCTCTGAACAACAGAAAATCCCACGCTACAAAACGAGTATTTTAACAGTGAAAAATCTGCATTACAGTGTATTTCCTTAAATGTTTTTAACAAAAGCCGCCTACGGTGAGCGGCGTCCTTCTCCCACTGCCACGTCCTGGCAGCTGAAATGCGCGTTACAGCGCGCACATCCCTGTAGCACGTCAAGGACTGACACGAGTCTCTGTACCAGGGGCAGAGCAACAGAACCTGCTGCTTAAAACCTAGTTTCCGTTAAAAAAAAAAAAAAATCCTTTTTCAGCAGTGATGCGTTCTCCGCTATATGAACACTTTGGGGGGGGGGGGGCGGGGTAGATCAGTTTTCTATATTGCAGCCGCCACGGGGCAGGAGCCTGTAAGGGTCAGCGCGGCCGTTACCCGGGCCGCCCGCCCAGAGCCGCCCGCGGGGGAGGCCGGCGCAGGCGCGGGGGGAGGGGCGGCCCCCGCCCCGCCCCGCCCCGCTCCCGCCTCCGGCCCGAGTCCCCCCGCGGCCGCCCGCTCCCAGCCCGCCTCCCCTCCGCTCCCCTTGGGCGGCCGCGGGGGCGGGCAAGCCGTGGCGGTGCAACAGTCAGGGCCCAGGGCGCGAGGGGGCGGTGGGCCCGGTCCGGGGGCGCACGGGCGTGAGCCGCGGGCGGGGGGCAGCCCGCACCCGGCGGGGGGACCGGCGGGGGCACCCGGCGGGCTCCCTGTTACCGTGAGGGAGATCGGGCGCAGCAGGCGGCGCGCTGCCCTGACTCCGCACGCACTTCCGCCGGGCCGCGCCGCCCCTCCCCCCCTCGCGGCCGCGGCTTGCCCGCCCCCTCGCGGGCCGCGGCGGCAGCGGTGGCAGGAAGGGGCGCCCGGCGGGAAATGGCGCCCGGGGCCGCCGCGCCGCCCGGCCCGGCCCTCGCTGCCTGGCCGCCGGCTCGGCGGGGACGAGGCCTGCGGCCGGCGAGAGACCCCGCCGGGCCGGGCCGGGCCGGGCAGGGAGGCCGAGCCGCTGCCGCCGCCGCTGCGGGTGGAAATCCCTACTGCCAGTCACAGGCATTACAAGTGATCACTTGAGTCGTGTTGTCAAGTAGGTCAACTTGCTGGACAGACTGAAGAACAAAGAGGCCTTTTGTCTTCCAGGCAGCAAATTTTATAGTTAGGAAAAGCAGTCAAAAGCCCCCCCCCCCGCTTCACCTGACTAGGGGAAGCCAAACCAGGTGACAATAGAGCATGCAAGTACTTTCCTGTAAGAAAAGTAGATGTAAAGGAAGCTGGCTAAAACTGGAACAAATCAGATGTCACGGCAGGGGAGAACAGCTAGCAGGGAAATTAGAGTGGTTATAAAGAAAGCCAGATGATAGCTGTGACAGAAGTGGTACTGCTAGCCTAACCGAGGGAAATCAAGGACATGCTAGTCCTAGAGAAACGAGCATGGGACTGTTCCAGTTTGTCTCTGGTGAGCACTTACCATGCTTTGTGCTTGATTTATTAAAAAATTCTAAACCTTAGTCTAGAACCAGATGTTCTAAAGTCCTGATGCCAGTCTTGAAGTTCTAGAGAATAAAAATACAATTGCACAATTTTTTTAAAATCTTATTGCTTGAAAAAACGTAACAATACTTGGGATTATTTTATTTGCCTTTGGATTTTTGAGTTTTGTGGAATCATCAGATTTCTTCAACATCAGATATCTTTAAAATCATAAGAACCAGACAATTCTTGTATAAACTACTTTCAAATCTGTAATAAAATACCACATATTTGCAGTATTGAGTGGAAAGGAAGAGAGAAACTGTGACTGGGTCCTGTCAGTCCCAGTGCTGGCTCAACTGCTTAGTCTGTCTTGTGAAGTGCTTGATAGAAAAGCATAACCTTAAATTATTATGGAGTTCTAAAATTTAGGTTATTAATTTTTGCAGCATTTTTTAAAATAGTCACTGTTAATTGTCAAACATTATAGTAAATGGTTTGCTGAACATATAACACTGGAATATATGAATCTATCACGTGGCATTTATAAGTACTTGATAAGCAAGCTTTAAAGTCTGTTCTGTATGTGTTCTTAAGTTATGTATTTTTATTAAAGCATCCTCAGCAGAGGCTCAACCACATGGGATAAAACTCCCTACGGAAAAAAATCTGGTGCAAAGCAGTGAATGTGCACAGAGACTTGTTAAGAGTATTCTTCCAGATAGGGACAAATAAAAAGTGTGAGAGATGTGACTTTAATTTTTGTTTCTCAGCTGGAAACTATCTAGCCATACTGTATATGATTTGGGTCATGTATCTCTAAATAATAGTTTCCATCTGGTAGAGGGCTGTCACCAATACTTCAATAGCCAATGCCCAAGCAGATGTAGTTATTCAATCATTCTTTCTTCCTGTGAGGATTAATGGCTGAAGAAGGAAATAATTTCCTCAGTGTAATCGACATTTAAAGCCACAAATCTATTTCTTGTCTTTTTTTGGTAATGTCTTATATCTGCCACCTGTGAAATTATGACAATTCAGCCTTACATCCTGGTCTGGGTAATGAAGTCCCTGATCTGCTGTAGGTGGGCTAAAGCAGTCTTTGTGTTCAGGCAGCTGAAGCTTTTCTTGTAGTGTATCACAGAAAATTGTTTGCTTGACTGACTCATGGTACTCTGTTAACAGCTTTGAAACTTGCTTTCCCTGCGTCTGAAAGTCAAGAATGAGACAGCATCCTAAACAGAAGACTAGGAGAGAAGCTAAACTGAAATGTGGATGTTTTGGGAGTCAGAAAGGAAACTTTTGAGTTGCAGTTTCTACAAGGTGAAGTATGTGCAGTCTCCTAATATTCTTAGTCAAGGTAATGAGATATATGCAAGTTGTTTATTTATAAGCTATATATACACAAAAATCTGGTGCTGTAGCAGATCAGGAAGTTACTGTATCCTGGCTACGTGGTTAAACAAATGCTATAGACTAGAAGATCAGGAATGGTTTGAGGAGCTTTTTATTATATTCAGTGTTTCTTTTTGCAGTACCTTTATTATCCATGACATGTACAGTGTGAAAGGGAGTTTCAGTTGGGTGTCTAACTGAACCATTTCATACTTCAATTAATCTATTAGATTCTTTTTTCTTGTAATAGACTTATGTTTTTTAAAGGTTAAAAATCATGTACTCATGTCAGTGGTACTTTTTTATGTTGCTAGAAATCTTGTTTTTCTGTCTTAGAATCAAGTAATCTGTTGCAATATGAAACTTCTTCAGTATTGGTTGTTTGTGTGACCCAGTACCTGACCAGATTCTTTGCTTTAACCTCCACTTTTGAACAAAACTGGAGTATGTAGGCTTTGTGCTCTATTCATAAGGCCTGTGAAATCTTCTTTTACAGGGTATTAGTGCTATCAGAATGTTTCCTCCCTCCACTTCTTTCCTGCTAATTTTCCTCCAAGAAGCTATGTACATGCTAGATCCTAGGAAAACTTCTCCTGGTTCTGCCCCTCTGAAGGAAGAGTCACTTTGGAGGACTCCTGCTTGTGAACTTCAAAGTGATGATTTTTTTTTTTCCCTTGGACAATAACCTATTTGGAAGGAGGAGTTCTTGTTCTTAATTTTCCCAGTATCTTCTACCTGTTGTAGAAGTGCAATGCGAAGTGAATAACTTTTTTTTTTTAGTTGATTTTATAAGCCATTTTGGAAGAACAATTTTCCTGAAATAGAACAAAGTTCACATTGTTTAAAAAACATTTATTTTGATGAGTTCAAATTAATTGTTACAGAAATCTAATTACACTCCTACCAACAGTCAGGTGACTTGTTCCCCCCCCCCCCCATACTTATGACACGTTGTATGAAACACAACATTAATGGTACCTCTCTCAAGTTATCATTATAAAAATAATATAGTGACCCTTGCTGTAAAAAGAAAAGCTAATGCAGTGGTCGGAGTGGTGCTGGCCTTTGGAGTGCCACGGTTCTTGATTTCTTGAACTTGGAAAAAAAGTATAGATACTGGCTAGTATAGCCTTTGACCTGACAGGGTCTGTTAGCCCTTTAGTAAGGGTGAGCATTCTTAAGGTGTATTTTAAGGCATTCTTAAGGTATATTTTTAAGGCTTCTGGAGTTTGAGTGAGATTGTACCCTGATCCTGAAAGAGACTCTGGTGGGTCTGTATTGATAGTGACTAATGATAGTCTTTTCAAAATGCTTGCTGATTAGTGCAGACAGCAAACAAGGGAGTAATATTTGAATGCCCTGATGTCCTATTCATTTTGTGCTGCAGCTCGTAGAAAAAATTGAATACGCTGTAAAGAAGGCACCTAAAGTGCCATTGGGAGCACTGCGGTGTGTGGGCCCTGTTACTGTTAGAAGTGCCTGCAAGGAGTGAGACAACATTGCTCACAGTTAGCCTAAAAGATAGCAAAATGATAGCACTAATGGGAGAGAAGCAGTCTGAAGAGAAGTGAAGATCCCCAGTAGTTTCATAACTTTATCTGCAAAAGTCTAGTGATATGCTGTTACTACCAAAACAGGGCTATTTCATTACTGTGGAAAAGTTGAAGAAGAGAACTCTCTGAGCTAGAAACTAATGAAAGTTTAGGCTCTACCACAGCAGGTAGCTGTTCTGGGATTCCCAATGCTTGAAGGGTAAAAATATCTTGAAGAAACTTAATGTGAGTGCTTTGAACTTCTTCTGTCTGAGAAGGATAAGATGTATATATGGAAAATAACATCTGACTGTATGACTTGTGGCTCTGCCTCATTCAACATTCTTAGAAGCAGTATCTTTGGGATTTTATTACTTAAGAATCTCAAAGCCTGTGTGTCTCTCCCAAGGTAGTAGTTAGAAGACTGCAGAAATAAAGGGCAATATGGACTACTGAGTCTGGAATGGATAGCTTGTGTTTCATTAATACTCTCACACCTCAAATGCAAGGAACTAGTGTTTTTCTGTGGTGGGTCAGGGTAATCGGACCTCATTGTGAGATGCAAATGCTTTGATACCTGGCTGTTAAGCCTGAGAACTTAGATGCCTACCAGCACCTGAATGTTTCCAGAGTTGTGCAGCAGTGGACAGATCATTCTGAGGACCTAACCCTAACTATCCTTTTTTTAAAGGGACACTTGTCAATCTCAGAGGTATTTTTTTTTTGTTCAACTTATTCATCAGTGACCTGAATGAAGGGACAGAGTGCTCCCTCAGCAAGTTTGCTGATGATACAAAACTGGCAGCAGTGGCTGATACACCAGAAGGCTGTGCTGCCATTCAGAGAGACCTGGAGAGCTGGGTGGAGAGGAACTTTGTGAAGTTCAACAAAGGCAAGTGCAAATTCCTAGGGAGGAATAACCCCATGCACCAGGACAGGTTGGGGGCTGACCTGCTGGAAAGCAGCTCTGCACAGAAGGACCTGGGAGTGCTGGTGGACACCAAGTTAAGCATGAGGCAGCAGTGTGCCCTTGTGGCCAAGAAGGCCAATGGTATCCTGGGGTGCAGCAGGAAGAGTGTTGCCAGCAGGTCAAGGGAGGTGATCCTGCCCCTCTACTCAGCCCTGCTGAGGCCACATCTGGAGTGCTGCGTCCAGTTCTGGGCTCCCCAGTATGAGAGAGACATGGCACTACTGGAACAAGTCCAGCAGAGGGCTACTCGGATGATTAGGGGACTGGAGCATCTCTCTTATGAGGAAAGGCTGAGAAAGCTGGGCCTGTTCAGTCTGCAGAAGAGAAGACTGAGAGGGGATCAAGGTATACAAATATCTTAAGGGAGGGTGTCAAGAGGATGGGGCCAGACTCTTTTCAGTGGTGCCCAGCGACAGGACGCAAGGCAACAGGCACAAACTGAAATGTAGGAAGTTCTATCTGAACATGAGGAAAAACTTCTTCACTGTGGGGGTGTCAGAGCCCTGGAACAGGTTGCCCAGAGAGGTTGTGGAGTCTCCTTCTCTGGAGATATTCAAAACCCACCTGGACGTGATCCTGTGCAATGTGCTCTAGGTGACCCTGCTTGAGCCCCAGGGGGATTGGATTAGATGGTCTCCAGAGGTCCCTTCCAACCTCAACCACTCTGATTCTGTGATTTACCTCCCTGTACCCTGATGCCATTAAGGAGACATTGCATCTAAGGAAGACATGAGCTATGTGGAAATCAACAGTACACAAGAGCAAATAAAATGTAACTGTTACATATTTGTGTGATGTGTCTTTAGTAGGATGATCTGCCTTTTTAAAATCCTAATGAGTCTTGGGCTGACTGACCGTGTTAGTGGCCTCACTTAGATATCAGCTCCACCTGGGCAAGCAACAGCTGTAAGGAAATGAGCTAACAGCACAGTTCTGGGGAGGAAGGAAGTGTGGCTTTTTTTTTTTCTTTTTCTACTGAGATTGGCTTTGGAATAAAAGAGGAGGTGTAGGAATAAGGAATCTTTGTTTGTGAAGCCTATGCGGGCAGGAATGCTAGATCTGGTCTAAGTTACCTTTTGAGTCTTTTTATTTGAATTGATAAACTCTACTGAGGGAAGTGTCCAAAAAAACGCTTTAGTAGCTATTAGTTCTTTCTGGACTAGGGGAACTAACTTGATTACTTGCATTATTTTTGATACATCTAACTGTTTTTGTGTGTTAGACAGTATTAAAAAGGAGAATCTGGATTGATCGCATCTTAGTGCAGTGGCTCAGAGTTGGGGCTATATTACACGCAGAAAAAACTTGTTTTGATGTTATTCAGACTCATGCTAAAATTGTAGCAATGTCATATAAGGTCTGCTTGTTCATCATTTGGGCCTGTACTGCATTCTTATCACTTAATTTCAACATGCTTTACAAAGGCTCTGTTTTCCCAAGGGTTACTGTGTTAGGTGAAGATTAAAAGGGATCTTTCATTGTAAGTTTTTCATTGGAAGGGAAATAAAGCAAGACAGTGGATACGTGAAAGGAATGTGTTGCCAAACACTTTGGTTTATGTACAATGCATTATAATGGATTGATCTTTTAACACTTCGGCTTCAAATCAAAATTATAATGCATACATAGCATATCTTAGGGATGGTTAGGCTGTTATGAAGTAAGCGGAAATCAGTATTATCTGCCTAGAATTCTTGAATTGTGATTGTAACATGCAGAATAATCCTCTTAGTTGTTTCTAACCATGGCTTTGGCACAATCTAAGTAGGTTTATTTCCAAAAGACTCCCTGAGAACTGATTCTTGCTGGGACAAACCCTGCAGGGCTTGATTTAAAGTCCTTTGATACAAATATGAATCTCTTCATGCTGAAGAGTTTGAATCAGATTGGGTGGGAATTTTCACTGTGTTATAGGGAAGACTTGCAGCAAAGCATATGCATTCTGTGAAATTCTCTCAATATATTCTTTCTATCAACTAAACTGTATGAACAGAAAGTTTTCTTTGATTGTGGTACAACTGTAATATATGCTGTGCTTGACAAGAAAAAAGGAATAGAGCAGTACCCCGCTACCTGCTGAGGATGTGTTCCTGAAAAGTGAGTTATTAGTGATATAATGGTTAGTGAAGTGTTTTTTCTCCAAACAATTAATGTAATAGAGGCGGGGGGTGCATGCAGGAATTTAAGAAATGCGCACAACTTAAATATGCAGGGATAGTTTGCATGGTGTGAAGGATGGAAAGGCAGGAGCTGGATCGTCAGGACCGTCAGCTGGGGGAGGTGTTAGCTTTTTGGGAAGTGGCTTCTCAGAGTGGTCACTATTCCAAAAGGTCTTAGCTGCTTCCTCTGAGAGTGAACACTAGCCATTTTTCTGTCCTTCAGCTTGGTTAACTTCACTGATCTTGATTCATCTGAGAAAGATGATGACAGTAAAAGTGTAACCGTTCGGGAAGAGACGAGAACATTTACAGAATGGTGAAGTGCTGGACTCCTCAGATCCTAAAAGATTGTGACCAGGCTACAATCGTGGGAAAGAAGTAGTATCCTAAGAGCTGAGACAGAAAGTAGGCTATGGCAAGATTATTATGTGTACTTTGACTGGCTGACAGTTGGAGACTGGTTAGTTTCTCCAAATTATTCTTGTGCTTTCTCCCTATTCTAATTTTGATACTGTTTGTTAAGGACTGGTATGTAACTCATTGCTTATGAATGTGTAAGCGTGGCTCCCTGAGTACTAGCAGAGTAATTTACTTTTTCAGGTTTTTGAGTGCGGGCAAAGTTGGTGTTTGAGTTGTTTAATAAGAGTAGTTTAATAATTTGTCACTGTCTGGCAGACTAAAATGCTTCCTAGATATAAGTGAAATCATCTTTGCAGCAATCCTGAGGTGAAGGGACTCCTATTATTTTATTCTACAGACTGGTAGCTGAGGCATTGAGTTAATATTAAAAGCATCTAATAGGGTGTGAGGTTTTTTTTTCCCCCCCCTTCTCCTTGAAACAAGCTACGTGATAGTAATTGTGTAAGTTCAAAGGATGATTCCCCTTAAATGCAAGAGAAGAAGAGAATGTTGAGAACTTCTGTAACTGACATCCCTTTGTCTCAAGTGAATACTGAGAAAATGAGGAAAACTCTTTTTAGTAGTTTTGGGGAAACAGTAGACTTTTGGTGACTTTCCAGGTATCCCTGAGAAATGGTGGAGCAAACATAGGAATAAAAATTGAGCTTCCTAAAGCAGCCTCAGCTGCCTTCATCATGAAGCTGTTCTTTATCTATCTGCTTTAATTCTCTGCCTTGGTCATATACAGCTATTTCCAAATTAAAAGAGGCAGAAAACATGCATGTGTGTGGTGGGTTGTTTTTTTTCCTTTTCAAAACGAAACTTCATTTCATTTCCAGGATGTAGAGAATGGACGCAGACTATAACAAAGATACTACTATAAAAAAACATATGCGAGCATGTCATTGGAGTCTTGTCATCATCTGTATTATGAATTCAGGTGGCACAAATCATAATTTTGACTTTTTCTAATTTTAGAGTGATTTAACTTGCAATCTTAAAGTCCTATGACAGGGTTTTTGTTTATTTTGGGATTTTGTATGTGTATATGTGAAACTCATGAAAGTTCAGTGTACTCTTTCTTTGGAGGAGAGGAAAAGAAAAGCTGTTAAAGCTGAAGAAGCTGTTGACATTTTAAAGAACATTTAAAAACATTGTTGAAACAGTCTATCTTAAAGACCATATTTTGGCTTCCCCTCATCTTGTTGTGCTAAATTACATTTGTACATTTAATTTATAGGACAAATTGCTATGTTTGTTTATTCACTTCCGACTTTAATTGGCCCTTTGTGCAGTTTACTACTGTTTATGGCAGCTTTAACTTCTAGCCACAGTTAGCATCTCTCAACAAGCTGCCCAGCCAGAGATAATTTTGCTGAGGTTCGCGCTTGAGTTTCTCCTGCGGGTTCACCTAAAAATCATTCCAAGGGCAGTGGATGGCAGGATTGCAGGTGCAGAGGGTGTAGGACTGACTGCCACTGATGACCCTTCTCAGGCATGCTTCTTGAGCATGATTTTGAACTTTCCATACAGGCCTGCTATGCACTGGTGAAGTGTTCCAAATGCGCTTCTTGGAAGAGAAAAATGGTGATGTGCATTATTAGTAAAAATTCAACTGTTAAGATGCTGACAAGTGGAGTTCAGAATGTTTTGTGGTTTATTCTGTTTTTTACCCATATAACTCGCTGAGCATTATGAACAACCAGCTTCCTCTTTGGGACTTCTGCCAATTGGACTATAACAGGGCTGTGTATTTGTCTGTAGGGCATTTTACACATGCAAAAGAATGTAAATTCATTGAAGAACTGAGAATTTTCTTTTAGTGAATTTATTTTAAAATAATTGATTTAAAAAAATTGCATATTTGTAATTTTTATTGAGCAACTACAGTGTATACAACAAGTATGGTACTTGATATTTATGTGTGTGTACGTCTCCCTCTAGTGGCTAATGCAGGGTCTGTACATCCTATCACTTTAACAGGTGAGGCATCTTCCTTCGATTGAAATGTTAGAGTATGCTACTTACATGTTGACAATCTATTTCTGCTTAAATTTTTTTCTGCACTTACATCCATGATTTTGTGTAGGAGAGGAATTGTTAATCTATATTTTTATTGACTTTATAAAATAAATGTTTTTACATTTTCCATTAGTCTTCTATGTCTGCATGTAGGAAGTTCTGGGCCCTTCTATGATACTAATGCAAAGTCAGTGTATGCTAATGAACTTTTTTAGTATACTTTTGTGGTAAGAAGTGAATTACGTCTCCTCTGCCCGTTTGTTTCTGGTCTATCTCATCATATGACTTCATGAGGTAGTCAAGCATATGGCCCTCTAAGTCTGCCCAGTAATAGGAAGAAGATAGGACAAACCTAGAGAAAACGTGTAGTATGAGAAATATTGTGTCTGAATTGCAATCTTTCAAAGTTTTCATAAAATGTCAGTGGATCTTTAATACTCTGCTTTGAAATGAAATTGTCTTGCAAGTTTTAGTAGATGACAAATTATTATGGTTATCAGTAAATAGAATTTAAGAGGCTCCTAATGGTTGCATCAGTTAGAGAAGGAAAAGAAATGTTTAGCAAGTCACTGTTTTACAGATGGTCAGTCTTTCAGTAGAGCTTACCTACTGTACCTTGAAATATCGGACTTTATCAACTGTGGCCTTTGGTAATCTATGTTTTAAATGAAAGCACACTCTTTCCAAATCAATATAATGAATTGATTTGTACACATTTCAAGCAAGACTGCTTTTGCTGGATTTTGGTATTGAATGTGTGCTGCAGTTAAAGCATCTTTTCTGTGTAATTAAATCTATATTTGTTGCTTTCTTCATTGAGTTGAAACTGAGTTTAAAAGGCTGAAATGTAAGTTAAAGCAAAAAATATGCAAATATATTATTATTATTATTTTATTTTATTTTTTTAAGATACTGAGGTATTGCTCTTTTCCTCTGTGAAATATAACATATGGGAAAGTGGAGTATGCTGTGTTTTGATTTAAGATATTTGAGTTGTTTTAACTAAATATCTGGAAAAAATGATAAAAAGTTGTATTTAAGGCATTTCAAGGTGCTCCCAGAAACACTTAATTGCTTTGAATCAGCGCCTCTTGGTTTTTATCCTTTTCATTATTGGTGTTTTTGGTCAGGCAAAGAGCATGTCTGCACTGCCTTCTAGGTGCTTCTGAGGTTTTATTAGCCAAAAACTAGCACTGTTCCAGCCAGAGTGCTATTACATGAACTAGCTGGTGTAGAGCTGTGGTGTGACCTGACCGTAGAGCCTATGTGATAGTATGATGCTATGCATGTTGCTGTATATATTGAAGTAATGGTTTAGACATTTGATGGGTTTGAATGTTGATGCCTATATGTGTAAAAGGAATCAGAGCAACAAATAGTGTACATAAATCAGTGGGAAAATTAATGGCCAGTCATACAGTTTTGTCAGGGTGTGGACAAGTTCGGGGAGACGTTACAAATGTGATTAATGGTTCACTGTCACGAGTTAGCAGCAAGGCCTGAGAGCCTCAGTCGATAGAGGGTGTTCATGAGACTAGGTGCAACACAAACCAACAGATGAGTCTAGTTTCTAAAGAGCTTAAAACAAACACCCCACCCAGATAAAAGGATTGACATGTAAACAAATCAGTTTTTGACATTATGTATGTGGTAGTTCAATTTTATAACAAAATACATGGTTCCCAATACGAAAGGTAAGTACTGTATTTACCTGATTTTTGTTTACAAAATACAATCATTTGTCAAGGACATGGGTATATGCACAATGTAGAAAAACTGATGTTTTTCTCACCTCCTACAGAGCTAGCAAAATGGCCTGCAAGGCAGGGGAGCATAATGTGTGAGTGTGTGTGTTTGTGTGTATATGTGTATATACATAAAATAACATGCATTGAGTGTAGCTAACAGTTCTGAAATACTGGTCATCTGTAGTTTAATGTCACTATCTTAATGTGTATAGAAACTGTACAGTACCCTGAGCTTTTGTTTGAATTAGTCTTTCTTTGTAAATGCTAAGTTATGTTTTGTTTTTGAAATGTCAGTTTAGATGGTTTGTTTAATTAAAAACTGACATAAAACAATATTTGCTAGGGAAAGCCTTTCTATTCCAGTTGTACTATGGAGAGCCATTTGCAAAAGATGGGAGAGGAAAAGTATCAGGATAAAACCAAGTTAATGTACCCTATTAATGTTCTCATAATCTCTAGTTAGGTTTAAAACAGCTGAAGAAATTTAAGTTAGGAATTTGCATTGATGATAACAAGACTGTGGAAGATGTTCTGAAAGAGGTGAGGTGCTTGGTAGTATATTGGTATAAAAACTAATTACTAAATGTTTATTTTGCAGAAACTAAATAAAATTGCTACACAGCAAAGAGAAGTGACCAGATAAGTTGCTGAAATAAAAATTCCACTTGTGTGCCTAAGTTTATATGTTAAATTTTCCATATACGTATAGGTTTAAACATATTTCAACACTCAGAAGAGGGCAGAGATTGCAGTTAACTTTTAGAATTATAGCATGTACATGAGTAAAACTCATTTTCAGGTACGTAAAGTCATTATGCAGTAATACCAAACTGTAGCTTTAACAATATTAATACACATGCTGTTTGTTTAAAAATGTTCTCCTACCTTATGCTACAAAACCAGTTAATTCTGTCCGTGTTGCCATGTATGTATAAAATCTTGCTCCATTCTTGTTTAACACTATTCGGTGTAGCATGTCTGTTTGACTGTGACCTACCTGTAAACTAGTATTAACTTCTTGGGAACTATGCTACTTACAGAACCTTATATAACAGAAACTCTATATAAATGCTTGAGTTGGTATGCATTGGTTTTAAGTAATCTACGTTAACTGTTGTAAAGCCAATGTTGTAGCTGAGTTAATCAGTTGTTACAGGGAACACAGATTTATTCCAAATAAAGAATGGGTTTAATTTTATTTTTGGAAACAGTTCAAGTGTTACACATTCCTGAATGAAATACACTTACAAAAACTGTTGCACACAATTCATGATACTGATTGTTTGAAAGACTGGTAATTGCATAAAACAGATACACTGGCTGTGCCAAAGTCAGCACAGTCTTTCTTTACTGAAGTGTCAAGCGTGCGTGTGTCTGTCAACTGATTTTGAGTACTTAGCACCGCTAAAACTAGGCCTTTGTGTCCTAAATCCTGTTCCTATAAACTAACAGCACAGCACGACTACTTATAATTTAGTAGGATGTATTCTCTTTGTTTTGGTGTGATGGTTTACAGAAGTTACAAGATTTCTCCCATCTCAGAGTGCATCTGACATAGGCGTGCTACAGACCGGCTGCAAGCTTTTCTGTGTATCCTTTGGTAGGCACCCCCTTACCCTCTGAAAGACACCTTATGCCTCTGGCTTGGGGTGAGGACATATCCGCTCTGCATACCTTCATCTACTTGGAAGCAGTAATTTGAATTGTGCTTTTATTGCTTTTATCTCATCCAGAATCCTGATTTTGCTTAAAACTGCTCTCTAAAGCACACTCATGGGTTTTCTCTGAGTATGTTTAGAATTAGTCCTTCTTGGGTGGTAAGTATAGATTCTTTTTGCTGCTTATTTTCTCTAACTTTTGGACTTCTTTATTATTTCCTTGTGTTCTAGTTATGTCAGAAAATCCAGACAGTTTGGCTATCTAATTCACCTACAATAAAGATTCTGTTCAGTGATGGTATTGGGCAAACTACATTAAAATTGTGCTAAATTAAGGGATATTGTAGTGTGTATGTGTTGGGCTTTGAGATTTCAAGTGACTAAGAGAGTCCTTTTTGGATTATATATAGGTAAATATTGTGTTAATGTAGAGATGGCATGGGGTGACCTTCATTACAATAGAATTCTTATGAAAGCACACACCACCTGCATGGTAATACCATTGTGATGATCTCCTCAAACTGTTAATACCTTGATTAAAAATTCTTCTCATAAATGTGTTCAGCTCTTGTATGACATGAACTAAAATAGAGCTGAAATACCTGACAAAATAGATAAAAATGCGTTTAATAAAAGCTCTTGCTTGCTGTGGTTTTTGCATTTACTGTTGAGCCAACAAAGGATTTGAATACTGAAAAATATATGTTTGCCACTAGAGGGTGCACAATGCACAGGAATTGCAAAAAGGTGGCTAAAATCCTTTGCTACTCGCATGCTTTGCAAGCGCTGAGAGAAATATCTGAGGAAGCTTATATGTTTAACATTTCAAGGGGCGTTCAGAGGTTCCCAGAGCATTTCTCTGAGCATCTGAGTCTGCAGCTGACTGTACTCAGGGTGGATTTAATGTTAGCTTTCTTTTCCCACTTCCTCTGAAAAGCAAATTGTCATTCTGTTTATTCTTGCAAATCTGAAATATGCTATAAGAAGTAAAGAAGAATATAATTTAGACCATGATAGTTTTAGGTATTATTCCTTTTTGTGCTCTGAACTTTGTGGGCTTTTTGCATGAAATATGACAAATCACTGAATGTTTTTCTGCTTTTTATAGTTTAGAATTTATCTATAAAGCTTCTATAAGAGCCTTACTTTCTCTGGGTATTGGAGCACAGCTGTTGCATATCAGCAGGCAACATTTGGTTAAGAATGAAGAATGGAAGTATAATGGCAGATGATATATAAGATTATGGACTATAAAAAAACCTCCTACATTTTAAAAATTACTGAGTAATTTGAATTATTGAATGTGGTCATTTTGATCTGTTGGGTTTGAACCTTGTTCCTGCTCTGGTGCCTAAGTAGAAGTTGTGTGGTATTGTCTTGCTTACATTTTTTTCTGAATTTACTTTGGGTTCCAGAAACACATTAAACATGCAACATGAAATTGGTGGCACAGTTATCTAAAGAATTAATAGATTTTTTTAGGGGTCTGTACACTGTGGTTGATGTTAGACATCCCAAGTACTCTTTAATATTGTATTTTCTATCCCTTTTAATTAGTTAAAGGGTCACTGGTAGAAATAAGATATAGGTCCAGAACCACTTGGAGGGTATGTAAAATACGTGACTACACATAGTGCTTATTTAAATATGGTGTTTTTCTGAGACTAATGTCCTAGGTCTGGGGACATCAGCTGTAGAGGTACTCTTATATCAGAACAATAATATGAGAGTTGGGAACAATAAGCAGCTTGAGGCCAAGATCATCTCTGTGCTTTCTCTTTTACAACATTTTTAGGAAGAATAATTGCTAGGGACCTATGGCCAGACAGGTCAGGCACAAGGAAGTTGTAGAAGACGCTGGTATCTTTCCATTTGCTGGCTTTGTCCAAGAGTAGGTCCCCTTTTTCCCTGTGTCTTGGCACCTTGGTTCTGCTGGAGCCAGCTACTAGAGCCTTCCTGTGACAGTGCTTTTTGTGAAGAGACGGAAGCGTGATAAAAAAGGATGAGTACTCCAAGCTGTATTGTGTGTTTTGTTTATTTCTGTGCAGGTAAAGGTTCTGCATTTCCCTCCCACTCCATAAGGCGTTGTCTGTCACCCTATTGCAGAAGCAAACGTTGTTCTTTTTGCCTTTAAAATGAAAATGCATTGATGGATTTGGGAGTTCAGATAGTGTAAAATTTAGGGAGATTTTTATTTTTTAAAAAGAATTGAGTAGGGTAGAGGCAGGGTTTGCTTCACAAACTAAAAATTGGCAACATTTTTTTGTTGCACTAATAAATAGGATATTTTTGTGATGCTTAAGCACTCTGACAGAAATTCTTTACAATGTTCAGAGGAAAAAATAAGACTATTTTAGGAATTTAAATCTTCAGCTGTTCATGAAATTTCTATGCTTAGAGATATCTTACAGGTATAATAAATTGAACTAATGCACGTGTGAATTTGGCAGTGTAGAAGATATTTAAATAATATCCTGAAGATGAAGGCCCCCTACCACTCTGCAGAAAGGCTTGGCATGCTTATTGCATCTTCATGCAAAGTGTAAATGCTGAACCAAACTAACTCTTCCAGGGCCTGAAGAGCAACTCAGTTCATAAGACGCTGGTTCTGCAGCCGTTGTTCGGACACCGCCAACTTGTGTTAACCAGTGCCACATGTGGTGGATTTCTCAATATGCAATTGATCACTGAGCACACCACATGTTTCATATAAAACCTTAGAACATAATTGCTTATGACTTTCATTACTGTCATGCGTTTTAATTTGTCTTATAGAGTTGAGAGGCTCTGTGTGTCCTTACCAATATTCTTGAATCATTCAGACCACTTGCTTTAGGTTGTTTGAAATATTTTGTAAGCAGCTGCAGGTACAAACTACAGGGCTTAAAGCAAAAAAAAAAAAAAAAAAAGTAGTCCATTGAAAACCTTTAATGATATACATCATTTTATCAAGAGAACAAAGAAAACATTGGGGAGGAGTAGAGACAGGGAAGATCAAAGTAAGAGGCACTTTCAGCATGCTAGAAAAATGACTGAAGAAGATTCAAGAAAATTCCTTGCTGCTATGCTTCCCTCCCCATTTTGAAGGGTGGAAGGAAAAAGTATTTCATGTTCCCTTTTTCAGAAGTCAGTGGTTGTTCTTTTGCAGATTTTCATTATTATATTTTTTTAGTGTCATGATTCGCATTAAAGTGTTCTAGAAGACAAAGTAATTGGACAACAGAAAATAGCTGTCAGGAAGAATCATTTGGGAAGAATAAGAGGGGGAAGCAAAAGCATAAATACCCTTTCCGCCTGTATACTGGTACTCTTTTTCTTTTCTCTTTTTTTCCTTCCCCTTCTCCTTTCTTATGCTCACAGCTGCTGCATGCTGTCTTTTGCCATAATGATTCACAGTCACCCCCTATGCTGTATTTCAGGGTCTTAGTGATAGGCAGCAAGTGGCTTGTACACAAATGGTGCTTCAGAAAACTGGCCTAAGAGCCAAATCAGGCTTGTGAACTAGATAGGTCCTTCTTCTGGGCTTTGTGTAGTGTGGTGCTTAGGGGAGCTGGAAGCGTGTAGGGGAGGAGTCTTTCGGTGAATAAGCTATGCTGTGATGATGGGATTGATTAAGTTTTATTGTCCTCTCCACTGCCTTTGTAGGGAGCCGTGGTCTGGCATTGCTAGATAGAATAAGGTCTAAATGGCATACAGTTCTCCAAACCTGAAAAGCCAGAGAAACTTCAATATGTAAATTAAACATTTATAGTAGGTGATACAAATATAGATCACTTTTTCTATGCTATTTCTCCATACAGTTCCAAACCAGAGAGTCAAGAAAAAGAAGAGACTGAAGACACAATTAGAGGAGGATCTATGGCTTTGTAATGTTGTGCGGTCCATCAACACTCTTGAGAGGCTGCCTTAACTTAGAGCAGTTAAAAATGCAGCCTGAGCACAGGTGTCAAACTTTTTCCTGGAAGGCACAACACATAATTTAATGTGAAGGATTCAGCTTGGCCCAAATGAAGAAATTGTGTGTGTGTTTTCTTCTTTTTCTCTTTGAAGAAAAGATTGGCTGTTTCAGGAATTTTGTACCAAATCTATGACCACCTTCATCTGTGTTCTGTGCCTAAACTTCGCCCTGAGCCTGACAGGAGAGCCTGTCACTTAACAGGGCAAATGGCCATTTTGCAGTCACGTAGGTGGTGCAAGGTGCCTGCACAATCGCTGAGAATTATATGCCATACTTCCTAGATTTATAGGAAACCTCAAAATAGGAAATATTTTTAATACATTGTTAATGGTTTTGTAGACAGTTCTTTCCATAGTACTTTACTGTTCTTCTATAGAAACAGGCATGGCTTGTTAACTATATTACTTGAGATGTGTTGGGGTTTTTCTTGAACCATTCCAATTTCCATTGGGGAATGTCATCTGTTGCACTCCTGTATTTTGTGTAGTCAGTTCTATAACTTGCTGTGCCACGTGCATGTGCAGTGAGCTCTGTTTCTTGAAGCACTTGTCAGAAGCATGTGACTCATCATGTCTTTTGTAAACCTACAGATACTGCCATGTGTTAACAATTTAAGCTAGCATTTGCAAGTTGATGGTGTAACTGTTAAATTAATAGTGTGATAATTGCATTATGGAATGTAACGGTAACAAACGCTACAGCTAGGTCATTTTGCTAACATGAAAAGGACATCTGGCCTAACATGCCTTTTTTTATAGTCTATATTAATTCCAAATTTATACTTTTTAAAAATCTCTGCCTTCTGTGGAGATCCACACACACATCTTGGCCCTATCTACGTAAGTGTCTTCAGAGAGCACATACTTTTAGCTTCAGACTCTGCAAGGTGCCAAACAATCTGCAGCTGGATGATTGAGAATGCTGAACAACTGGTAGAAAAAAGGCCCAAAATATTATTCTGCTGAGACCTTTTAGTCAGCTACTGTGTTGCACATCAGAGGATAATCCTTTTTTCTGGTGGCTGAAGTAATACTTAAATAACCTTTGTCAAATTATGGGGATGTTGTTAGAATTAATTAGCTGACAGTTTTTATCTTTGTGAGATCTTTAGGTAAGATGCTGTAGAAGTGAAATAATTACTCTGTCCTTGTAATAAATACTGATTGTATTAAATGAGTAAAAGATTATGGTGAATCATTCAGCCATTGTTATATAATGATTCCATAAAATCCTGATTAGGATTTAAAAAATATATATTTAAGGTTGTGAGTTTATCAAGATGGAGTAGTGTAGGTCCTTGACATGACAACACAGTTTAAAGTTTTACATATGAAAAATTTGCCTTTTTTACTGAACATACCTGTTATCCATTTTATTTTAAAAATGTAAATATTACAATTTATTAAAACCATAGGATCACTTTCCTGATTGCTAATATTTTTATTAAGTATGCGTATGGTCAGGACATCCAAGCTGCATTCTGATTAACGAGGAGAAGCAGATGAATATTTTTGACCTGTATCCCCCTACACTAAACCTGCTAATACATTACCAACAGCTCTGCTGCTTTTGCATTAAAGTACCCATTGCAAACTTGTAACAGGACAATTTAACATAATACTATTATAAATGAGCTAAATGAGCTCTGCATTAAAAGTGGAACCTGAAATAGAGCCAGTTTTTCTTCATGATTCCTCTGTAAGGCTTTTCAGAGGGAACCTGCCTTTTCCAGATATAGACTCTTCATAGCCTCACCTAAAACATTAGTTACGGTTTTCTCTCCAGTGTGGGATTGGAGTTAGACATATGAGAGCAGGCTTTATTGTTCAGACTTGCCTGCTGAAAGTGAAGATGCCACATAACCATTCATCTCTTCTCCTTCCAGAAGAAAAACCTGTAAAGTCCTCAAGCTCTGACTGTGAGGCTCACTCTTCTACACTTCCCCTCCTAATCCTCTGCCGAGAAGATTAACTGCAACACATTCCCAGCACAGCTCCACAATATGTCATTGGCTTTGGACTGTTTCTCAAGAGAAAGGTGCCATGTTATTGCACTGCAACTAGGCCTGTGTGTTTTAGAAAGACAACCAGGCTCAAAGAAGCTTTACTGAGGGTACATCTTCAAGGCAGCAGGCTGGCAGTATGGTGGCACTCTATCTCTTGACCTGTCTACACTGGAGGCACCCCTCCCTATTGTGTAAGGTAGACATCTGTGCACAGCTGTCCTGTGGCTGGGGAATGCTGCATGCCTTTCCTGCAGCTTGTTCACCTGGCCAGATATGTGGGTTCTTGTACATTAGCATTCAGGTAAGCTGGAAGGCCTTGGTGAGCAGAAAGCAGGCTAGAACTCAAAGAAAGAGCGCAAGTCGAAAGGGCTCTGGAAAAGGACTTTAAACATACTTTATTTATTTTTGTTTTATTTTTTACTGTTCAGAAAATGTCCCAGATTTTCTGCAGCCAAAGTACTGTTTGTGGGTGTAGATGGATGCAAGCAAGTTTGACCTGCAGCAGTTAAGTGAGATAAGTAGTAATTTAGTTGAATTGTTATGAAAATTAAATGAGTCTTTGCCTCCCCCATCCCCCCAACCCTATAGTCAAATTCATGGTCAGATAAGTCAAGGTGGGATAAAACTCATTTTCAATTGCATTCCTTTTTATCTGCTGATATGGATTTGTCCATTGTCTTTCATACATGTAAAGAAAGAAGACTGACAGATCATGAACTTGCCAAGCATCTTTAACAATGAAGAGAATGTTATTTAACATTATTTATTGTTATGTTTACTGAATGTTATTTAGTAGGTAGAGGTGGGTTCCGCACACTGAACAAAATAAATTCCCTCTCAGAATTATAGTGATCCAAACATGTAATTCCTTTTCAGTTCTGATGGCCTGTGGAGGAGCTGTCCCATTGTGGACAGGACAGGGAAAGCATTTCTTTTCATTCCAAGATTATCAGGGTTTCCTGTGCGTATTTCTGGCTTCAGAGGCCTTTCTTGTATCCATCAGGTGGAAGTGAAGAGGAATGCGTGCATGCTTCTATAAACCCACTCATTCCTTCTTGCAGTGTGGGTGACGCAGTATGTGAGGAAAGGCAAGGTTCAGGAAGTTTGTACAAGAATGACTTTTATGCAGTTTAGAATGCATTTTCTGTGATACATCTGAGATGCACTGACAAAATTTTATACCTTAATCTTCAGCTGTTCCCTTTCTGAAGGAGATTATGGAAGAAGGAGAGGGGAATGAAAAGAAAATTAACATCCCCCACTTGCCTCTTTAATTTCTGCCCAAGTATTTTATTAATTATTATTATTTTACTATATCAACCAAATACTTACACATGTTTTCAGTTCAAGCCAAATCAAGGCTTTTGGTACAAGGCTACCTGAAAATGGATAACCTATGATATAAAGGAGGCCAGATTATGTGACCTATAGCTTCACATGCAGGGAATGTCCTAGTAGGTGGAGAAACACCTGACTTGATGTTCAACTTGAGAAGATTTGGTTAAGCTTTGAGTGAAGAACAAGTCAAAAAACAACAAATCTTGGAAAGGCTGTTGCTCTCATAGCAGAATCATTTGGGGGCATCCTATTTAATTTGATTAAAAAAAAATGTGTTTTTAAAAAATCAGATTATAGTTTGTTTGCTGTTATACTTGCAAACACTTTGCAGATGTACCATCCTTTTTGTTCCAAGACTGTAATCCATACTTTGTTAAATACTATCTACTTGTATGTGTCATGGGCATTTCTTGCATTGATGTGCGTCAGTGGAATGTAGGAAACAGGACTGTCTGGGTCATGAAGTACAGCCCTCTGCTATAGCATCCAGGCACATCATATAATCCTGTTCACTGGCTTATCAAACTGTTTTTAAAAATAGGTTGGTTTATCCTCCTGCGTCTGTTGGATGACTGTTCTGGAATGCTGTTCCAAATTTGACTCGTCTGAAAGTTAGAGAGCATGAATTGGAGAATCTGTCCTTTTATCTAAAATCTGATGTGAAACTATTACTGCTTATAAAACCACTTTTAAAATGTGTATGTTTCCACAAGTACCTAAGATTTGTTTAAGAAGACTTGTTTTCTGAATAAATTTAGAAAATTCAGTAGTTTACTGAACTTTTGAGTTTCTGTATCTGATGCTCACTTTTTTTTTTTTTTCCCCTAACACAGCGGTAATAGTGGCGCTTTCCCCCCTACCCTGGTGACCTCTGATTCACTGATACACCTTCCCTCATAGCAATTTAAAGCACTGCCAACAAAAGGTGCTTTGCCATATGTTGAATCTGTCAAGCTTTTAACTAGTTTCTCCTCAGGTGTCCATTGAAGATGAAGCAGGTTTTGAACAAATGTGTCTCGGGGACTGTTTGTTAGCTAATTTTTCATCCGAGTTTCTAGCTGCACCAGCAACCTGAGTAAGGAAAAAAGAAGGTGATTTTCAAGACAAATCCTCTCTCAAGTAGAATAAGCAATGTAGTGTTTGCTATTTGTCTTTTGAGATAAATTGCTTTAACCAATTATCTTCATCTGTTGCTTTGTTGTCTCTACGTTTGTTTAGGTCAACAGCAGTAGAAAATCTGACTGGAAATGCAGGCATAGATCTTTCAAGCAGCTTTTTCTAGTTTTTCCTAGAAATTAATTCCAAGACTACTTTTTCTACCATAGGGATTTTCTGATTTTGAAACACTCTAGTGACAAAGGTTGTTCCTAAGTAGTTGGCAGTGTCTGATAAACTTGTAAGTAGAATGTTTCATTATGAGATAAATAAAACTAATCAAGTAACTTGTGTTTCAAATGACTGTATAAGGAGATAAAATGGGTAAAGTCATATTCAGGCTATCTCTGCTAATACCTCTAGACACAGTCCTTCCTCAGTGTTATTAAATCAGCATTTTCTTACACTGCCCATAAGACTGAATCAAGAATTCCTGCAAGTCACCCATCTAGGACTAAAGCCCAGGGAAGGCTTAATATGAAGAGTTGAAGTGGTAGGTGTCAAAACATTTGCCACTCTGCTTGGCTGCAGGCCTTTCTTGAAGTATCCTACGTATGGCATTTGCTACGTGGATCCTGAGGCATGTGTTATATATTACCTTGGGAGGTGGGATGTCTTTCAAATAGAGGTTTCTTGCTTTGTCGTTTATTTTAAAGTGAGCATCTTTGAGTATTGTAATCTAATTCTGAGATAACTGGTGGCTCTACCAAAAGTGAACATGGTTCTGTTTTTTTTTTTTTTTATTTAAATGTTTCTGAGTTACATTTGTAATAGTAAGGTTGAGTCACGTAAGTGTTTAATGTGAGCTGCCAGATGGCCAGTAAGCAGTAACAAAAATCACTTCTGATCTATAATCTGAGCTTCAATATACTATTTTTGCCTTGTTTATTAAATTGTTGTTAGTATAAAATGATAATGGTCAGTGTAGATTAGCTCCCATTGCTTCTTTACATATATATCCATATTGGACTCTATTGAGTTAATCTTTAAATGTGTTTTTTTTTTTTTTTTTTTAAATGTTTGGTTTATATCTAACATAAAGAAGGGGGAAAATTTAGCATTGTAGTTGTTCAGTAACCATCTCCCCTCTACAGCTTGTAAACACCTGTATTCTATGATGTTGTTGGACATATTGTTTCTTTCTTGTTGATATACTTTCATCAAAATCCAGTCTCAAAATAACAAGATCTCTCTCCCTCTTTTTTTTTTTTTGAAAAAAATTGGGATGTATGAGAAACTTTTCACCGCTATTTCTCAGGCTGTACCTATGTTTTGAATTATCCATGGATAATTCATCTCCAGTGTTGTCCATATAGCACATTTTGGAGATTTAAATTCAGCTTTGAAAGCAAACATTTATTTAGTTACTTTTCAGTGGCATTAGCAGGTAACTTCTTTCTGTGTTTTGACTTCCTGGATGCTCCTTATTTTCATGGGTTTGGCTTTTTCTTTCAGTGAAAATACAAGTGAGATTTCAGCATTCTGTATCAGGTGTCTCTTTGCACATTTGAAACGAAATTACAGGAGGAGAAGCAAACCAGTTTCAGGGATGCTGTACCACAAAGCTGTTAAGAAGTGTTTTCTCACTAGAGACCTGTGATTGTGAACCAACAGTTTTGCTTTCTGTAGTCAGGTGATTTAAGAGCAGAGTTTATCTGAACGTAGCTTTTAGTGAAGTGGGATGCGGTATCAGATTGATTAACTATGTGCAGCCTTGAAGCACGCTTCATTCTAGATAAATAATGAAAATTAGTGTAAAGAAATAAAAATTTGAGACAAAATTTAGAAATAAATCATATGTTTAAAACTAAATAAGTGCATAAGTGCTTCTGTGAGGTAGGGAAATCTGTTCTTTTGTCAGTTATCTAATCAATGGTTTTCTGATTCTTCAAAGCCTTCTGCATGACTGAATTTATGGTTCAGAACATCCTAAATTAATAATAAAAAAGGGTGTTTTACAGGATGCTTATCTAAAGTAATGATTGCAGTATGCTGTTTCCAAGTTTAAAATATTTAGAATAGAAATCCCATATAGAGATGATAAAGGTCCTGTAATATCTTAAAGGATGATGTAAAATTGTATAATCAATTCAGTAAGATTATGTTTGTCATAAATTTGTTTAAAAAAACCCACGAAAAATAAGATGAAATGTCTTGTATGGAAAATTTGTGCTTCAGTGTTTTCTTTGGACTAGCAAATGTCAGGAGTAAAATTCATTTATATGTAGGTGGTAAATTGTATATTCTCATTATTGATTTCACATTTATAGTGTGCTTCATAAAGCCATTAAAGAGGTAAGAATTAGGAACGAATGGAAATGTTGCTCTTTACTGTTCTTAGCATATGTGACAAAGTTCCGGACGTAGAATTCAGAGAAATTGATGGTTTTACAATTCCAGTCCACACTGCTATTTGTAAAGAACTCAAGTTGAAGAGAATGCACTTTTCAAGACAGAAACTGTCACCTTGAGACTAGTGAAACTGATGCAGTAAGTGGTGTTAGTATTGTACGTGAAGTAGCTGCTTTATATGCAACAAGGGCTTCTTGAACAGTAGGAGTTTTCATTTTTTCAGCCTAGTGGATAAGACACTTGTTGTCTAATTATAATTCTTTTTCTTCACAACTTGTAGCATCTATGTTGTCCACCTTTATAATCAGGAGATTTTGAAAGGAGAAATTACAGAGACCGATTGATACTTGTGCTTTATGGATTGCAAAGATGAAGTGGGAGATATAAAAGGATTAAAGTTAAAATGGAGTAAATTCCTGAAAACAAACAAAGCTGGGGAAAAAAATGCAAAAAGCTTTCAAGGTTAAACTAAGAGCTCCAATTCCAAAAGCTAAATAGGCTTAAAGTCCCTTTTTGTTTTGAACCATTACTACTTGTAAAGAATATCACACAGACAGGCTGTGGTTAATTATGCATGTTGATGTAGGAGTTTTCAGAAGGAAGGATGCTGCTTCTTTTTGTTATTTAGAGTGAGGTCAAAATAAATTTTATCTTAGCTTTTGCACTTCCTTTATGGGTTTTTAAAATATTCTTAGTTTTTAAATGGGTGACTGTAATTTTTTGTCTTTCTACATGTGGACAGATACCATAATCGATTATGAAGAGCTGTATTTCTAGATTTCAGAGCTTTTATTAGATGTTAAAATACTCATACTTTTTTTATGACCAGAATTATAATCAGAATGGAATTAGAACTCTACAACTTCTTCTGAGTTTCTGTCTAAGCCCAAAACTAGGGGAAATGAGCTAATGTTATAAGTGCAGAAATATGTTTATTCTCTGAGTTTATATAATGTCCCTTTTATGTGAACATTTTTCCCATAATTCAAAACAGATATTTACTTCATGATATGTATTCCTTTTCCAAGTAACTTCCCAATATTTTGGGCTGTATCTATAACAGTGTTTAAAAAAAAATAAATCATTTTAGCATGTTACTGATAGGACATGAATAGAGTTCAAATAGTTTTGAAAACTTTTCATATTGGCCATTATTATTAGTGAATTGTTATAAGCACAAAACTGTTGCTTGTAAATTCTTTGCCCATCTCGGGGGGAGTTCTGAATATGTAAAGCATACAAGATTGGGGGAAAAAAATTAAAATATCTATATCTATGTCTATATATCATACCTTTACCTAGGAATGATAATGGATTCCACTGGATTTTGACCCAGAGGTAAAAGAATGTATTCAGAATACTTTTTCATTACACTTGCTTTATTTGTAGTGATTAACCAAAAACACTAGTTCCTGATTGACTTTCATTGACTTTCATTTATTTACCATTGACAAGTCAAACTGAGTATTTCCTCTGTTGCCCTTGGTGGAACTTGTTATTTCATTTGTACAAGTATTGGCAATAAATGTCTATTTAATACTTTTTGCTTTGTTTTGAAACAAGTGTACTTACAAGAGTAACTTGTATTGCAGTGGCACTGTTCCCACAACTGTAATTTTAAGTAGGTTGGTATTTTGCTGGTAAATACTTTATTTTCAAATATTTATAAATTGGCCATTAATACAGTATTCATATTTTGAATCTGGGAACAGAATATTATTTCTAAAAAAAAAAAAAAAAAAGACAACTTATTCACAGAGGATTTTGAAGCCTGCTAAATCGTTATTAAAATTTGTTATCTTAAGATGCAAAACAGACTGCCATGATGATAAAACAGGAGGAAAAGGTTAGACATATGCTTAGCTTGCGTTTCAGAAAATAATATAAATGTGCACTTGAACAACAAGCCTCTCTCCCCTGACTTGCACTACAGTTTCCTTCTTGCAGTAGGGACAAATGCTCAGCAGGTGTAACTTGTCATCACTCTGACATCGAGAGATCTATGACAGCTTATACTAGCTGAAGATGCACTGCCCGTTGGTCTGTTTGCACATACTTACTGTGCTCTCCCTGATGTATTCCACAGGCTTGAAGAGGATGGGCAGCGACTGTTCACCTCACCTCATACCAGTGCTCCAGACAGTATGCTACTTTTAGTAATGCTTTGTCATTATTCTCCTTTATATATAGTTTCAACCACTTAAAACATTTCTTTTTACTGTCACTGGGAAATAATCTTTTAAACTGATTTTACAGTTTATGCATTGCATAAACCAGCACTGGTACACCAGTCACTCCTTGGGAGGGAGTCCCAAGTTGTGAGCACAAGCTGAAACTTTCCATGGCAATTTTGTATGTAGAATGTGCTGCAAAGATCCACATAGCCATAGAGAGGAATATTGCTTTTATACACCTTTAATTCCAAACACCTTTGCTTTTTGGAGTGTTTTTTATTTTTTTTAAAGTTTTCTGTGTGAATAATCTTCAAAGTCAATTATTTTTACCATTTTAAGAATCTGTCCAGAGGCTGAGAAACAATTTCATGTTTACTGACTCATTACAATGCCTAATAATTTTTACAGTCTAGATCTGATCATAGAACTGGCTTGGCATACATGTGAAAAAGGGTTTTGTGGTATCTATTTAGTCCTTAGTGAGTCTCTGTCCAAATCACAGAGCCACAGTACCAGATGACTTATGTCAGTCTCTGCACAGGAGAGATCCAGTTCAGGAATAGCAGGGGTGTTATAGGTCAGTACTAAAATGCGTTGGCAGAGCTCTGCAGGGAAGCTTGTGTAGCATCTGCTAGCATTATGTCTGGCATTTTTAACCACTACTATCAATTCCTTACTTGAACGAACACACTAGAAATTCACCCCAAACCTCAGAAAACCCTCTCTACCAATCCATCAAAAAGAAGAGAAACTTAAGTACAACAGAAAAGTTAAAGATCTGGTTTTCAGCTACAGAAGCAAAGATGCTTAGGAAGAAGAAGAAAAAAAGCGTATGGATTGAATGCACTCTTCATAGCTGATGCAGTTGCAGCTTTTCCTCACTACCAAGGATGGGTTTAATTTAAAAAGTGAGAGTATGAGTGTAGGTGTAAAAAATGCAGTCACAATTTTGCCTCTTCATTGGTGTTTACAGGAATAATACTTGCAAATGGATTTTTAGATAGTTTGTCTGATCTGTTATGTGCATCTTGGACTCTCTTTTTAAAATGTGGTCCTCATTTTAACATTCATTGAAAGGTGAAATATCTGAAAGGATTTGATATAGTACTATATACAAGAACAAAACATGCAGAAAATGGGTTGTTGTCATAGATGAGGAAAGCTCCAGTACTTTTACAGTGTAATATACATCTTAGTGGCTAAAAACTATTCTGGAAATAAAAGAAATGGTTTGAAAATAGAAATCTATCTGCATCTTCCATCCACCTCTCTTTGTAAAATACACTGAGAGCATTATCATCTCTTTTCTGTTTTTTGAATAGTGGCTGATATTTAGAATATGAAAGGAAGATTTCGATTTGCAATAGTTTAATAAAGCAACTCAATTTCACCTGACTTTTATGGTTTTATATGATGTGTTTTCATATCTTCATGTCAGTTTTTCTTTGAAAACTAGAGTTCACTTAAGCTATCTTCTTTGTGGGGGGTTATGATTTCTCACATTCATATGGATGGGCATGTATATTTATCTCTCATCTTAGGTAAAGACAGTACTGTATCAGAGGACTACTTCTTTTAGACAAAGTTGTATTAAGAAAACAGTAACAGATATTAGCAGGTGCAAAAATGAGATCTAGAACTTGTCTGGACAGTTATTTTGGGAGAATCACTGGTAATATGTATAACCTTCTGCATTCACATATGCAAAATGGTACAATAATGAATTTTAAAATGTTATTGCCGCCTGTTAGAAGGAAGGTAGAGCTGATCACAGTTCTGTTCTGATGCTATTTATTAGGAATGACAAAGACCGATTAAATAAAATACAGTTCTTTCTGACTTGTTCTTTCCCTGTAAGGCTATGAGAGAAAATAGTGAATAGCTTTGTACTAGTGTTTGTGTTCATTTTTTCAAGATGTGTACTTTTATTTTAAATAGAATGGTCAGTGTTCTACTCTGATTAAAAAAAAAAAAAAAAAGACAACAAAACCCCTTAATTTTAGATATCTGGAACAGTAAGTTCTACTTTCAGAGGAATCATCACAGCAATACCATATGGTAGCATGTATGAAATAGTTATAAATGTAGACCCTGTGATGTGACAGGCTTGTGCATTTATGAAAAGCATTTTTAAAGGGCCTTGTTACCTCCTCAGTATGACAAACCTAGTCAGAAAACAAATGCTATGAATGACTGTAGCTCAGACAGATTGAGGAGTGCAGATTGAGTCACTAGAGGTATACGCTATGGAAGGACTGGTGTGTAAGGGAAGATTGTTAAGAAGGGGATTAAAGCAATCTAAGTAAACAGTAAAAGATAGATGCTCTCCTGCTTAATGCAGGTGTACAGTGTGGGAATACCAGAGGAGAGGATAGGTCTACTTCCCCCATCACTGTTCCTTTCAAGAAAATGGACTGGTAGTCCTGAAGACAGTGGACCAGAAGCTGAGAAAATATGCAGAGGCCCAAGACTAAGTATGAAGTTGTCTGAATCTTGAAACTGTGCTTTGAACTGACAGAAGCAGTTCCTGAAATAGATGGGCCAGGCCATATTTGAGAGCCTTGGATGTTGATGCAACTCTGTGTTCCTCATTATACTGTTGCAGACTCTTCTGGGACATTTCAAGTAGGTTTGTGTTAGTAAAGACAACACCAGTACGACAGAGTAATGCTGCTGTTATTGGAAAAAAACATTGAGTTCCTGAGATTTTACCACAGGCTTGCTATGTATGTTAGAAGAATAAGCAATCTGGGTCTCGAATTTAACTTGAAACCAGCAGCATTTTTCTCTGGGGATGCTTTTCCATTGATTTTCCATTGATTGACCCTTTACAATTTTTGCTTTTCTTCCTCTACAGTCTGTGTATCTGCAAACAAATAAGAGCAAAACCCATCTGTAGATAATGCAAGCTACATGGAGTAACTGAGTGTAGTCTAAGATAGCAATATAGGTCCCTGTGTTAATGAATGTAGCAAGCATCTCTTCTCTCTTCCTCCTGAGTTTTGTGAGAATGCAAGGCAGGATGTAGGCAGTGGAAATCCAGAAATAAATAGTTCATCTCTCCTTGCATCTACTTTGCATACTGCAAGTAGATCAACTTTCCTTCCAAGTATTGGGTGTATTTTGTGATTAGCATAATACTTTTGGCTTTGTTTTTGTTTTGGAGTGATGGAGATAATGTGTAAGAACTGTTCTTGATCCTCTTTGTTCTTCCTCCCTTGCTGCTTTGGGGAATTCTTTACTGGACAGTGAGTAGAAGTATCCCAGCAAGTAAGTGATAAAGTACGAAGGAATTTAGCAGCCTTATTCTATCTGTTGCTAAAAGCCTTGCTGCATACTTCTGTTATCAACTCCTTGATCTGTTTGAGTAGAAGGGAAGAGCCTGTGCCTCCATCCCCAAACAAAATTTTCCTCAAGTTTGGGAGGTTCATTCCCTAAAGTCTGGAGATGCTCTGGGATACGTGTGAGAAGTCTCTAGCCTTCTAGAGACTACGTGGAAATTAATGTTTTGTCTTCTCTCCTGCACCTGCAGTTCTATGACCCTCAATCCCCAGGTCCAGAGCTTGCTCACTGCAGCACAGCTTACTATGTTAGTTCTCTTTTAGAGTTTAATATCTCTTCTGCATATTGCTTCTTTGTGGACCTGGAACAGCCGTTCCTTGCCTATTTAGTTGGATAGTTTAGAAATGCACAAAAAAGAAAAGTAGGACTATTTTCTCACCTGACAACAAACTGCATTTATTCAGTTGGGAGACTTGTAGGACTGTGGTTTCAATTTGTGAATTTCCAGGCATGAGCTCTCATGCTCTCTTAGCGTTTTTCTCTAGAAGCATGAGAATGGCAGTTCTGAGTAGCTCTAAACATGTAGAAGAGCTGTTTCTCTCTCCAGTCTTTTTATTGCATGATAATTCTGTAGCTATTTTTGTCCCAGGCTTTACATATTTCTATGTTTCTGAGCCATGCCTTTCTGGGTGTACATTTTCTGTTGAAGGAAGACTGGTGTAACTCTGTGAATGTGCAGAAGAGTGTTTTTTGTTTTGCTTTTTTAAAAGGCATGCAACGAAATGACATAGAAATGTCATTCTTAACTTACACTTCAGTCTAAGAACTTAAAAAAACCCAAACTATAAATAGTGGGCTGTTTTTTTCTGCATTTCATACTGTAAGCATAATTTCTTATTTCTGAATTTTCTTTTTTTTGGAAACCATTATTTTCATAGTAAGCTTGGAAAAACAGAACAAACCTTGAAGGGAAATATGAATTGATATGATACTCCCTTGTAGACCTGGTAGTTGACCTGTTAAATAAGATGTAGGCCCTTTTTCTGAAAATATGTATTGTTTATCCTGTAGACTGTAATGGCTTCAAAAATCTCATTATGCTATATCAGCTAAATATGTAGTTTAGTCACTTTCAAAAAATGACTAAAATGGCTGTTTTAGAGTAATAAAAAAATCTAAAATGCAACGAGTGCATACAAAAGGAAAGATTGAAACATATTCAACTGAGAGTAGAACATCATTTTCTGTTTCTTAGAATACGACCTTTAGTATTTTAATCTACCATTGATCTGTTCACAGTCACTCATCTTGAAAGTCCAGCTGCTATTTACAGTTTTAGAGCAATGTTGCTGTTCACTTTGAACTTTGCGGTACCCTCTGTGTTGCTATGCGAGTTTATGATGTTAATTTAACATGGAGGCACCGAGATTGTCAGTGTGTTCTGTTCAAGAGCATCACCAAAACGTGTTTTAATTAAATTAATTGTGGAGACTAAACAGAACAAGCCTGGCCTGGCTTGGGGTACTGTTCAGGGGGATGGGGATGAAATCCTTTCCTTGGCAAAAACTCTTTGCAACTCCATTGGTCTGAGTGATGTATAAATCAGTATGCAAACAGACCATTTCTTTTGGAACTTTTTTCAGAAGGAAAAAAGAAGTCTTGAAGTACTGACTTTTTGTAATTTAAAACCTTAGAATTGTAGCTGTAAGAACATAGTGTATAAACTGGTCATGAACTAAGCTTAGACAACAGTTCCTGATCATTGGAGGCAGGACTGGCAAGGAAACTTTTGGATCCGAGTGGAAGCAAACTTCTAGTCAGCTTTCTGATGAAACTTGATCAGCTTATGAATTACATATCATGCAGTTTGTAATTGCAAAGCAATGGATTTGATGACTTAGTTTTCTTCTGTTTCTGAGCAGTGAGCTTACACCTCAGGGACAAAGTGTAGGCCAGTACTTTACTTTGCAAAGATAACTGATTACTTAGACTTCCCATCTATACTTTTGACTTCTTCTCTGTCCAAAAAATGGCCATAAAGATGTATTTGCATCTTGAATGTTTAAAAACCTGTTCCTTCAACGAGACGAAAAATACTAATGCCATCTCCTAGATCAGAATGAGACTTGCAAATTCACAGTATCTCTCATAGCAGAAATCAATAAACAAAAGCCATGAAAAACAAAGAAACGCTAGATAAGTAGTGAAATTAGATAAATGTTAATTATAAAGCCTCTAGAATTTTGGGGTGAAATGAACCAAAGAAAGATGGATCAGAGAGGAGGTCTAGTACCTGAGGATTTTGAGAATACATGAGGAAACGGGGAAAGGATGCCTCACTGTAGGGTGAAGGTGTTTGTGTGTTATGGTTACGTCTACACTAGCAACTCTTGAGTGTGCCCATGAATGTTTTTTTGGCTCTGGCACGCATTTGTCTGTGCTAATAAACAATTAGAATGTTCCTTGGCACGAGTTTGGCCCATGCCCACCAAAGCCCTCCCCAGCACCCTCCCTGGGTATGATTTGACAGTTAAAATGCTCTCCATTACTAGAATAGATAAGGCTGTGCTGCTTTGGCACACTCCCTCTGGCACAGCTCTTCAGTACTATCCCAGCAGGCTTCATGCCATGCCGCAGGCCATGCCAGATGCCCCTTTGGCATCCTGCTATATGAACCTCACTCTTAGGAAGTGCTGTGAAGTAATGTGCTAATTTTTCACAGTTGGGCAGCAAAAGATGGAGTCTTGGTAGGAAGGAGCCCAGGAGATGACCACCCTCTTTGCAGTCTGCAAGAAACTGGGCCAGGAATGAAGGGGGTTCAGCTCTGGCCAGATCACTCTTCTCCATCCCTCACCAACTGTGCCAAGACTGGCTTATGCCCTCTGCCAAGACTGATGATCAAACACTTCCATGCACTAAGCGAGGGCAAGCTACACAGTGCTGACATATGATTTCAAAAATAAAAATGTCTACCGCAACAGTTACTCTTGTGCAGCTTGACATACATGCCTGCACTATTCTGAGGTGCCTGGATTCTTCAGCTGGGACACCTTCCCAGAGCCCATGTGGGACATGACTATAAGCTGCCCCCTCCTCCAAGGGACTGTCATCCAAGGGAGCATGCCAACCCTGGGTATGGGATCATAGGACCTGAGAGAGGGCCTGTCCTTGCTACTCCTGTTGTCATTAATGTCATGTACCCTAGTGGCAGCATCTGACCTGGAGGCCTCAACTGATTAGTGAAAATTAGGTTCTTTGTTTGCTCACAGTGCAAGGAGTTGTGTCTTGGGATTTGAGCTATGGACACACTATCTAAGGATCTGGAATAGCCAGAACTGTGGTGTGTGACTTGGGGGGGAGAGAGGCTGTTAACAGGTCCTCAGATAAGTTTCGCTTATCCACTTTTGCCAGCATCAGCTAGGGACTGTTTCTGGCTAGAAATCATCCATGTCACATATAAAGACCTCATTTTCAGAGCAGGTATGGAGGATTCCTTCCCAGTAAACAGGCTAGCTAAGGAGTTTTGAGAAGACAAGTCATGTTCCTAGGGAGCAGAAATGGGAGCAACAAGTTCTTGATGATGTTGAATTTTTTGAGACATAGCAGCAGCTGCAAAGCAACATTTCGTGCTTTGTACTCAACAGAAGTGACAAATCTTAGAGGGTTTGGCATGGGGCTCATTATTAAAAGGATGTGGGGTATGCTGATGTGTGTTGTTTTCATGAAAAATTGAAGAGAGCTTGACAAATATGTGGTGCTAAAGAGACGTGTGGCTGATTAAGACTATGGTGTGTTTTATGCTAGGTTTCCTGTTCCCACTAGATAATTTGTTTGGGGGGGGAGGAGAGAGAGAGAGAGAAAGTTCACTAGTATAGGTCATTTTCATGTTAGTTGGTCTTAGTGTTCAGAGACCATTCTTTGGTACCTTTAATTTACAAATGTAGAGTATTGCTGTGGTGCTATACCCCTTATACTGTGCAAGCAGAAATACTGTCCCATATTCTACTTCTGTCTTAGAAGCCAGGTTCATTGCTGGGTTGTGTTGGGATATATGGAAGTCATGTGGAGGTAGAAGAGCTCACCCAAGCTTTGTGTATGCTGTGCCAAAGGCAGCAGTCTGTGGTGACACCTTTCATCTTGTGTGCTTGTCTGTTGTCCTCAGAGTACATTTGGGTAATAAGGAAACCAAACAGCCATCAGTATTTGCTGATTCATGGTAAAACAGAATAATTGTCTTGGGTAGCTAGAAGGAGATGTGCTGTGTTTTTTATTTTGTTTTATTTTTATTTTATTTTTTGAAGTACATACTCTACCCCTTTAATTTCTTCAAAACGAAGAAATGACTAAGGAAAGTTCATACGGGATCCTGTCAGTGGTGTTTTGTGTTTTCTTGCTTGGTTCTAATTGTAATGAGACCTCTGTAGAAAGAATTTAACAGCACTGGCAATCAGGAATTTTTAGTTCCATACAAAAATGCCAATGAATGTAATAAATAAGCCACATACGGAAATGAAATGCTAATACTAACAGTATGAAGTCTAAAGTAATGTCGTAAGGTAATGTTTAATGATGAAAAGTTAACGTATATTTATCTTTTCCTCATGAGTCAAACACTCATTATAAACTATATGTAAAAACATTAGTACTTAGTATTCTGAAATATAGCTGTATAAAGCAGATTCTTTCTCTAGTTTGTTCTTCATGATGATAATGTTACTACTTCTTTTCTTGGAACCAAGTATAGCAAGTCAGTGCAATAAAACTTGTTTTTTTGTTTTCAGTGAAATACCTTTCTCTGACCTTGTATTCAGATGAAAAATAGAAAATATTGAAGGGCACATAGGCAGATTGCTTCTTGGTTTTGAAATGGTAAAAATCAGAAATAATGCAGGATTTAACATTTAAAAACGTGAAACACTTATTAGTCAATTTTGATGCCAATTCTGCCATAATTTGTAATGTAACCACATATTCACACTGTGTTATGCAGCATCATGCTAGAAATCCCTAATTTAGCACCAGACAGACAGCACAGTTAAGTACCATGGTGATGTACTAGTTTTGCCCCTGAAAGCTTTATTATGATACTAATTATTTCTGCCTCTCAGCAGGTTAATTAGCTTGGGCATGACACAGTGATTATACTTTCATCTCTGGAATGATCTTGTTCAAAGCTGGTTTGGCTATTTGTGCACAGTATTTCCATTGGAATGTGTGGCTGTATCCTTAATACTGCTGTTTCCCTCTTTACGCATCCATAATTTGAGGTTAACTCCAATTACCTTAGCAGGAAAACACTTAGGTCTAGAAATTTTGAAGGTTTCTACTGATTATATATGGTCCATCTCTACCCTTCAAGGATTTTAAAAAGTGTCAAATGCCAATTGGGAAATGTTTCTGCTGACCTGTGAAGACTCTTTAGAAAATATCAGTAGATATAATTCTCTTTGTAAACCCCTTTGAAAATTTGACCTCTGCACATCGCCAGGCTCTGTTGACTTGGTCATGTACCCTCATGAATTCAGTTAATGATTTGTTTACATTTTCCTGAATCAGAGCCCTAATTTCTAAGATCTTTTATCATTACATATGAAGTATAAAATGAATTATTAATATTTACAAGTTATTCTAGCATAGAGGGTGCTCTACATTTCTCTGTGAACTTGTTCTCAATAGGTAATAAATACCTATTAAATAGACTTAGTGACTATAATGGAACTACTCACATGCATGTTTAAAGTAGCCTGTTTAATTTAGATCCCCAGTGACTGAGAAAACAATCAACTTTACCATAAACAATCCAAACTGAACAGATCTATAAATCAGTGATTTTTAAATTTGTGACCTTATTTAGACAGAGCAATAGCTGAGCTAAGGTAGGTGCATGACTAGACTTATTTAATGATAGAGATATTATTTCTATATGTAACAACTCTAAATAGTAACAGAGCTTAGAATAGCAAGTAGGTAAATTGTTTAAAGGTCAAAGAGACATCATAATGTTTAACATGGAATACAGGTAATGACATTAAGGTGAGTGCTGACATATTTAATATATTAAAAATCAGGGAAGGGGCATTAATATCCTGGACATAATTCTTTAACTGTTGCACAGATGGTGGTATTAATTTCTGTTTTTCCTGAGAAAATAATTCAACCAATCTTACATATGAATATGCATTCATAAACCTAGCAAATGAGTTTCTGTGGTAACATTTATTTATCGTGTAGCTAACATCAATGTACAGTCCCTGTAAAATTACAATTTCCAGAAGACTAGTTATTTCTACTTTGCTGTTCCTCATGAAGATTTGTCCTTTTATGATCATTGTATCCCAAATTCATCTCTCAAAGAACAGAGGTCTTATTTAGCTCAGTGGATTTACACAAACAGAAATGAATTTCAACACAGAGGTTAGGGGCCAAATCTGTGAACTGTTCTAAGGATAAGGAAATGAAGAGCGTGCTTAATGAATTTGCAGATGATGCTAATCTAGGAGAGGCTGCCAGCATACTAGAGGACAGGATGGAACTCCAGCTATTCTGACAAAATGGAGATGATTTATTTTCCTCTCTCATGATATGAAAAGTGAACAGTGAGTACTGAAATCCTGTCCTGTTTATGGTCTCCATACCTCTATGGCTTATTTCTCAGCCATATTGGTGGTTCACTTGGTATGATCGTGGTACTGCAGTGATAAGCTATACAGAGGAAGTATATGGAAACATTCCTTTTTAGCCAATATCATCAATTATTTTTGGTACATTTGAACACATGCCCAGAGATATAATAATGGACTCACTTTATACACTAAGAAATAAATTCCTGTATCTTCTTTAGAATTGCATTGTCACTGACGGGTATTTGTTTTCATCCCTGAAAATTTTTCCCTTTGAAAAATTGCAAACCTTCACAGCTATGCAGTAGCCAAGAATATAAAAGCATATGTTATGTGATATTTATATTGTATATAAGTATGTTGGAAATCAATTGGATCTTAATCTGCATATTGCTATGAATTTCATACAACACCATATTTAGTCCTGAAACAGTAATACAGACCTCAGTGAGCTTTGGGAATAATATCATAACTTTTTTTTGTTAAAGTCGCGTGGAGGATAATGGCAAGTAAATGCAGTCTTTCAGATGGCTGTCTGGTTTGATGGTCTTGGAAGTGCCTGGTCTGATTCACCTCTGTATTTAGCGTTTTTGTCGTCTTGTGTTTACTGACAATGCTGGGGTAGGGTTGCTCTGGGGTAAAACACCAGATGTGCTGAATTTCTGTTACTTGCAACTTGCCCTCATGAAAATGGATATCCTTTGTTCAATCTGTGAATATTGTCACCTCCACTTGACATGTCAGCTTTGTTACTGCAATCATTTTGTTACCTGTCGCAAGTGAGACTTTTCCCACCTCCAGGCTCTTCAACATCCATATTTATATTGGGGAAGAGGATGGCATTCTCTTTAATATTCACCAAAATGTCCACTCTCAACATCTTGAATTTTGCAAGGGCACTCCAACCTCAAAGACAATCCCTGGGAATTCAAGAAGAGAAAGAAACAAAAACAAAACTCTGGATTTTCAGTAAGCCGTGAACAACTATCCAGAATTATGTTGCTTTGACATTGTTATATCTTATTGAATCCTAGCCATGTTTGTATTTCCTGCTCCTGTTCCCTTTCTGTAAAAACAAATTTTTGGGTATCAGTGTACTTGGATCAGTGATGTAAATTATTTCTAACCTCTTCTAAATGTGAAGGTACTTGAAAAAGCATTTAAGAATTGTCAACTACTGTTAGTAGCAGGAAACCATTATGGTGTGAAATTAATTCAAAAAACACTTCTGGGCATGTCAGAAGAATCTTCTCAGTGGTATCTTAACTTTATACTAATTAGAATAAAGTTAACTCCCAGTACTTCTGCACTATTGCTGGATTGGTTCACTTACCCCTAAACGTTGTCAATATGTTCTCATTATTATAACCTTGAATTTTAATAGTGTGCATAAGGTAAAGTGTAAGAATGTTCCTGACAGAAAAGTCTTTTCTGTGTGTGTGTCTAATAAACAGGATCTACCCTTGTGCACTGCTAATGAATGTAAGGAAGAAATATATGTAAAGAAAAAAAGGCAAAGCCATTATACAGACACACACGGAGTAATTGATCAGCAAGAGGTTAGGTCCTAATGCTGTTATAATCTGTAAAAAAGGATATACCTGGCAACTATCAGGTTTACCAGCAATGAAGAAAACAGAGGTTTTTCTTGGAGAGCTAGCATAAAATGTAAATTGTAATCATCTGAGTCTTTCAGTAAAGTGCCAATCTCTGCTAGGCCTTTGTCCAGACTCACTGTCCCAGACCCATTACAAGAGCCATAGCCCAATCTGGTGTTCCAGCATATGGATGTCACAGCTTCTGAGCAGTTGCAGAGCTCCAGGTTTTGAGTTACTCCAAATTTTAAAGTCTGACTTTTATCTAATCCCTCTCTTTCCAATGCTAGAGAGCACCAGCTCATTTTATTTACTGGGCACTGTTGTTTCTGGAAATGATGATCTCGCCAAGCGGTAAGCATGTGGGCCAGTCAGGCAAACAAAAAGTGCAAGTATAATCATATATACTGGCACTAATAGGCTATTCTGGGTAGATATACAGAGGTATGAACTTCATTTTTTTTGACCAGTTCCTGCAGCAGTTTTGTAATGGAAACTTAAGTCTTTTCTTAAACTTTGAAGGCTTACTTGCAATATCATTTTCAACCTCTAGTATGAAGTGTAACTGTTAGGATTTTAGAGTGCCCAATATACTATAACTGAGTGATTCTTTTTACTTTTCTATTCCACTGTTCTCGTTTGTGCAGCTGGCCAAGTACAAACTGTTCTCCTAGGTTGTGCAGTCTTCCCAAGGGTGTTCTGGTCTGTTCCTTATAAAATCACCACCATAAAACTACCTGATGATTTCTTTGTAGTGTCAGCAGTACAGACAAGGTATCTCTCATGTACTGGAAGAATCAAAGCTACTGATGGAAACACCTTATTGGTTGTTTAACCTCCCTCTACCAGTGCCTTTCTACTGCCTCTTGCAGTTTTAATTGTCCCAGGCAAGGAGGTTTACGCTGTTGGTCCTAATTACTTGCCTAATAGCCATGCCATGAGGTTTACAGTTATGCTGATTGCTTTCTCAGAAATGACAGTCATTCCTTTCTTCAGTCTGGGTTAAGAGCTGTACAGAGAGCCATTTCAGTGCCCCAAGTCAAGATGTCTGTCTGTACACTATGAAAGCCAGATAGTATGTTACATATCTTTAAGCAGCATCTACTGGCATCTCATCTACTTTGAACTGGTCACATCTATGCAGATTATACAGATTTCCATATCCTTATGAAAAAAGGGGGTGTTTATAAAACAACTATCCAGACTTCGTTTTTATGTTGTTTTTATTTTGGCACACTTACTAGTTAGGGACAAACCAGGTGGGCTATCTGAACCCTCTCAGTGCTGTAACATCATCTTCTCTAAAATGTAGGCAGAAGTTAATAAGAGAATTGCTTTTGTCCTGTATGTTAACCACTTTCATGATGCTGACGCTAGTGTGTAGACAAGAGATTGTCCTTCTGATGTCAATGCTAAAAGACAAAACCCAACCCTCTCTACTCTGGTCTGGAGCTGCACCACCAGTTTTTTCTAGAGTTACCTGGGTGAGCAGCAGGGTGCTTACCTGTACTGCAGTGCTGACAGGTACTGCTGCTGCATTATGTGCCTGATTCTGGGACATGATGGGAACCTTCCTCAACAGCAGATGGCTGCAGCTAATGTGCCAGTATTCCAGGTTAGTGGAGCGCCACATGTCCATATGTTAACTGAATGTTGTTGCCCTTGGATGGTGTAAAATAGTTGAACCTCAGCACACTGTAAATGTAGCACACTGCATCAATCTATGCCTGTTCATTCTCTGGTCAGTTAAAATGAGTGCTGTCAAAGCCTCTGACACATGACTTCTTTTTTGATATATTCCATCCTTGCTGGAAAATGGTGTAATACAGAATCCAGGAACCATGCAAGCTACTGAGCCTTATGCCATTTGTTTTTCTCATTGTAAAAGAAGAAAAGGCTTAGGTTGTAGTAGTCCCGTAAACTGTGCTCCTGTAATGGCACTCTGAAAATAAACCTTCAAAGAAGGGATATGGAATATTTTTGTTATTGAAGAGCTTGTGCTTGGCAGTGCTCTGAGTGAAGAAATCTGACTGGTTTCTGACAGCTTTACATCCCTTTTAAAGTGTCCTTTTTGCATTCAGAAGCACTACAATGAAGCACATAGCTGTGAACTTTGTAGAAATAGTGCAGGTTCTGACCTGGGGTAAATTGGTGTGGCTCCATTGTCATAGCTATTGGAGGTAGAGCTGAATTGCGTTTCTTTCAGAAATGGACACTTGGAGAGAGGTGAAAATTAAAAGGATCTGAAAATGAGTGTCTGAGAATTATAATCATCAATAAAAAATTTCATTCAAAGAGGCAGAATGGAGGTCTAAGGAAAGAATGAAGAATCTGGATTCAGCCTCTTTATGCATTCCAACTGATGGAAAGACAGCCATAACACAGCTGCAAATGTCTTAAGAGACATTTTATGTAGAGGGCCAACTGTGCAGTACATGAGAGATGCTCCTGGGGCTCTGTTTCCTTCCCTTTTCAGAATAGTTAGCTGTCACTTCTAAGGGAGGTGACCCAGCTCTGCACCATTGCTTATTCAGTGGGTGAAAGCAGTGGAATAATAGTCAAGTGTACAGGTGTGGCAGCTGCACTTTGCCATATAGATGCAGTGGATGGGAAGGGAAGAGACAACACAAGTGAGAACAGGATGGTAAGCATTACTTCATTCTTAACCTTAGGGCTTCTACAGTGTCTTTCTTGCCAGTACCTTGCCATTACCTACATCACTACTGGCTTTCTGTAAATATTAGTTGCTGGAGTCAGTTATTAGCCATGCAAAGTAAGGAGCTTAGATCTTGGAATCTAATTTCCTCACCTGTGGTGAGATGACATTATGGTGTGGAGAAGAGTGATTCCTTTTAATAATATGCTACATGACTAATATCTACTTAAGAGAAAATGACTAATTTATTATGCACAGTGTTCTGTAAATGATATTCATAGCATGGCAAAATACTACAGTAATTAGGTTTTGCCACCACTTGCTCAACTGGTAGTAATTTGGTGATTTTAAAAATGTATTAATGCATAGTGCTATGTTAATTGGATGGTACTGATAAGGCCGAGAAACTATCAATAAATATTGAAGAGTGACTATAACTAAACTATTAATGGTAATTGGATTTGTCATTTAGCATGAAAACAAATAATTTCTTCTGACTGATTTAAAGGTATAATGAGCATTTTGCAAAATGTTTTTCTAATTGAGCTAGTCGATGCCACTTGGCTGACTAGGCCAATCACAAAAGGAGCACAATATGCTTGGGAGATGGAATGATGATTACAGGAATCCAGTGTGTGGTCTTTGAAAACTGTTTCCTAAAATATTGGCTAAACTGTACAATATTAATTGGCACATAAAGTGTGGAAACAGGAGACCTATCCCTAGTACTGACAGAACTTTGTAAAGAAGAGTTTTTGAATCTTTTCTGAGTACTTTTCTTTTCTCTGATAAAATGCTGTAAGAGCTATTATGTGAAAAATAACTGTCTTGTGGAAAGTATAGGATATGAACCCCAGTACATAGTCCCTCCCAACTCAGCTTGATGTGTAGAAGGATGACATTCTTGTCCCTCTGGCCCTATCGCTGCTGAGGAGGAGAATGTCCGAGAACTCGTCCAGCTCTTGCGTATCTGCTAACCCTGCTCTACTCCCCCTTGAATAAGGATAATGTTTCTGGTGGTCATTACAGTGTCTTTAGAGTACTACTAATGCCACCCAATATATCTGAAAATTCATCCTGACAGCATTAAGTTACTGTGCTGCAGAGGTGAAAAAAAGTGGTTATAGTGATTCTACTTGCTACATTTTTCCAAAGTGGTGTATATTGGTTGCATGCCAATTCAGGAAAATATCCAGAACAGTAAGATGTGAAAATAGCAAAGGGTGAAAAAAGGCACAAATAATGCTTATCCTTTCAGTCCCTGGTGTCCTCATCCCTTGAGTCTTTATCAGCTTTCACCTTATCTCAACTGCTTAGCTTTAAAGCAGAAGCCTGATCACCAAAAGACATGACATGCTTTTTTATTGTGAAAAACTACATGCAGCTTAGCCAGGCACAGTACAACCTCTGTTAGAAAAAAGCTGCTTTATAAACAATGCGAAGCTCTACCAACACTTTAGCAATTTCTTGAATACAATGACTATAATATCAAATAGTGTAGATTGTTGAAATACAAGGCTATATGAGTCATTAGAAAAAAGCATTTAATAGATATCAAATTGCTGTCCAGGCCCAGTGCAGATAAACTTCTCTATTCCCTATTTATATATGCTCTCTTTAATTATTTTGGAAACACATTTGAGACTGAGCTTGTTTATATAGAAGTCAGTAAGTGTTTTGCTGCTTACTTCAAAGGCAACCTTACCCTATACAACTATCTCGTAATGCTGCACTGGAAACTTTGCATTTGTGCAGCATTGTTGGATTGCACCTGTCATCTAAGGAGCAGCTGACTAAGTAGGGATAGGTGTTTGGCCTCAGCTGTGTTTTCTGTGAGTTTTTCAAATATTTGGCATTTGAAGCTTCAGAGGAACTCAAGGAAATTGTTATAGCTGGTGGTGAATCTCCTCTGGTTTTGCTGGTGAATGTCTATGTTAATAGAACTTCACCTCAAAACATTTTAAAGTATGTAAGAGAGCAGTGGCCAAACTTAAGAGACATTACAAGTATGCGTTATTCAAAAATCTGGGGAGTTTCGTTTCTTTTTATGATTATTTTGGGGGTTTCTCCACAGTCACTGGCTGTCCTTGAAATGTTTTCCCAAGAATATTTAAAATGATTTGCAGCGTGGTTTATTGTGGAGTAGTGGTCATTTCTTTATTAATAGAAAGTTACAAAAAGTCTCTGTTTATATGCCCTTGATTCCACTTATGCATAAAGCAGAAAAATGTGTGAAGCCAGGCACAGTGCATGTGATGATGATACCCTATGGGTCAGTGAGGTGGTAATCATGGCACTCATACCCATATAAAATGTAAGATCAACTTTATACAAGCATAGAAATTAATTTTGATAATAAGGTAGTTACATGCATGGTATGTACATGGCATGGTAGTTTGTATGTACAAACTTGTCCTAAGGACAAAAAACAGTAGAGATGAAAGATGGAAGGTTTTTATTTGAAAAGTAAGTTGGCATGATGGACTAGTGCTTACGTGTTAAATTAGAAGTAACAGGCTGGTTCTAATGATGCTGTAAAGGTTTTGAATGTTAGAAGTTATGGAATGAACGTGGTACTTTTACTGCTACTCCATGTCTTAAGTCTCTTTGTTTAAATAAGTACGTATTGTATGTGGCAACATGAACTCTGGTAGGGTTTTCAGCCTATGCAGTTCTTTATACTTTGTGAATTTCTTGTTTGTCTATAAGCAGACAATAAGATCACTGCATGATATCTTATTCTGGTTGTCTCATCCACAAAACCAAGCATGTGAAAGTAACAAGTGATGTTTGACACCTGTACTGGATCCAAGGCAAACAGTTTGTAACAAGTGTTGGAAGCATGCTGTAATATGTAGTTTGCCAGAGAAGGGTAGTGCTTTCTTTTTGATCGTGATAAATGTGAATTTTTTTCTGTGCTGTGAAAACTCTGATATCTCTGAAGAACTTCATTTCTCTATTGCAAATCTTGTATTATGGTGGGGGAAGGTGGTGAACACAGAAGCACTGTGTATATAACAGTGGGAAGTGCCTCAAAGCTCTGAAAATAATTTTATTCGTACATATTTGAAAAATGGCATAGACAACTTGTGACTGACAAAATGCGAGCTGTTCTTTGGAATGTCGTTCTATCAGTTGTTAACTGTCTCTAATGGTTTTCTCTTGGAGCGTTAGCTTGCCCTACACTTGTGTTCTTTGCAAAGCAGTTCTAAGAAGTGACATCTTCTGGAAAGTATCTCTACTGTAAATCATGTAAAAAGAAACAAAGTCCATCTTTGGACTGTGCTGTGAGATGGGAATGAAAATATTCGTGATTAGTATTGTGTTTCTTGCACCAGATCATACAGAAGGTAGCCAAGCATATGCAACCTAAGAGTATTTATTTTTTTAAATTGCAAGTATAGTGTTGACTATTTATGATTTGTTTTGGGCTGAAAAATATGAAACATGTTGTTGGGTTTCAGGCAACATTGAATTTGGCAACTAATGAATACCTGCATCATTTTGTTGCTTGACAGGACCAAAAGGAAAAGGCTATCAAAAGAGCAAACAAATCCATATGTGAATATGTGTAAGAAAATATTAGCAGTGTTGTTAATGGCAAACAGGGTTTTGATGAAGAAATATGGATGAATGATAGCAAAGCTTTTTACCTCAGTAGTTTACTCAGTCTGATTTATACCCCAAATACCTGCAACTTGATTTAAATGGGAATAAGGGGTATCTGGAAATTGCTATATTACAGAACATCTAGTCTTAAAGTCATGGAAATCTGTGCTTTATCCTGTGAACATCAAAACCTTATGTGGAATATGGACATGTGTTTGTACACTTTCATTCTGTGCTTTTCTGAGTGCTGGGGGTTTGAAATACAGGTTTGATGAGAATTTAGATCCTTCTGTGAAAAGCACAGGTTCCACTTAGGTGAATTTCATTGTTACTGGTGGTAGAAATGTGGAATAAGGCTCAAGCTGCTCCTTGCTGGGAATGGTGGCTCTCATCCCATCCAACAGAGACCAGTAGCACCCTGGCTCCTAACTGTGGTGTGCACACAGTATGTGTGTGTGGTGCTGAGTCTATGGTGTCTGCGTTGAGGGCATTTGAACGAGAATAAATTTTCCAGAATGAGTGATACATTTTTCTCCGCTCTTTGGCGCCCTCAGCATGTTTTATATCATGTAAAACCTAAACCCAGTAGCTTAACGTCACCTTCCTGTGATGAGAACACAAGTTGAGCTTTTTGGGCATATATTTTAAATGCCAGCTCTCTCTAATTCCTCTCTCTCTTCTGCTCTCTTCCTTCTATCCACTGATTTTAGTATAACCTTCAGTGACTTCTTCCGCAGTGGATTTCAAAATTAGAAGTAGTAGTTGAGAGTCAGTTCTTGCTGTGGCATTTTTCTCCTTTTGATTTGTCACTTTTAACAAAAATAGCTTTTCCTGATATTACTTTCAAATGTATAGTATGGCAAACTTTGAGATGAAGAATTTATAGACCTTATCACATCTTTAGCCTTTCAGGTCTCCATTGGAAAATATTTCCTTGTAATCAAATGTTTGACATCTGACACTCTCTAGTCATATCAATAAGCTTATTTCCAAGAATTTCCTATAAGCTGAAGCCAGCCACCTTCAGGTACATGGCAGACCATAGTTTTGTTTAAGCTTGGTGGTTTATATACCAATCCTCGTCCAGGAGTCTGGACCTGATCTGGGAGAAATATTGGCTGCAGCCTTGGACTGTAATCTGTATTATGAATTCTACGTATGATGAAATTTAAGTACATAAGGTGGAAGAAGTGCATTTCTCCTCCATTTTGCTACAGTCATTTTTTCATAGGAAAATGGTCTGCTATGCATCAAAGGCAGACTCCTAAATACAGTCAACACAATGGGAAATACTCTTATTCCCTCAGGGGTTGCATACACTTACAGACTTTAGAAAGCAGTGAAGCCTATTCATGTACATCAGTGTTTTATTTGAAGGGTCTTTCACAATAAAACTCCTAACAAGATAACTATAGACATCTGCTACATGTGCTGCAATGGTGACACAGCCAGTGTTTACTACAGTCTTCTATGTGTTTGCAGCTTTAAGCAAAAGGGCATATTGGCAATTCAGTTTTCCGCATAATAGGCAGACAATGCAAAATACAAAGCTGGAATTCTGCATTGTAGTAGAAATGCTCAATGTCACCAGAGCGATTGACTTCTCCCACCTGGCTTACAGACATTTGGAGAGAAATAACATATGTACCTTAACTGTAAAATGTGGGCTTAATGAACACACAGGCGTTATGTTATACCAAATGTAACAATAGACGTGATGGCAAGCTACTTAAGAACATGTCACAATGTTTTGTTAGTAACTGATTTGCCTTTGGCAATGTTAGGAGGAAGAATGTAGACATTTAGTTTCCAGCCCAAAAATAAATAGGAAACGTTACTCATGTACACTTGTGTTTATTTTAAATAGTTGTGTCAATATTTTTGTTTAAAGAAAGTGGGTTTTTTTGCCTATGGATTTCACTGAAGAATTTAGTGACTGTTCTTTAATTGACTTTGGTTTAACATTTTTCTTAGTTTCAGAAGACTTCCATTGACACATTTCTTTCAGATCTGGACCATACAGTTGCTGCAAGTGTTCTGCACGAAATAAGAAAAAGAAAAAGGGAAAATGTCATTAAAAATCCAAGTAACGTTAGTTTATGGTTAAGGAGCTTGTATAAGCTTGAAGTTCTGTGGAATTAGGCCCTAATCCCACAAACTCTGAAGCATATGAATAATGTTGCTGGTGATCTGGAAGACTGTAGGTTTGAAACTGTACTCCAAAGCGTGGAAGTTCCCTGTACTAACTAATGTTTTCTTCTTCCGCTGGTGAAACTCAAAGGAGGAAACATGGTGCTCAGGATAGGTTGCTTGGCCAGTAGCCAGGGGGTACTTTCCCTCCTTCGGTTCTGGCTTGTCTTAGAATCTGCAAAAAAGACACATTGCTTCAGCAGTACAGTAAAACAATACTGCAAATGGCCATTGATTCCCCTCCTTCCCCCTCCCCTCATGGCAATTTTGCGTGGTCCTAAGCGCAAGCATATTAGAGCTGCCACTTTTCATAGAAATGCTTCAAAATGGTGATATCATTAGTCCATTATAATCCTCTTTTTGTAGATCCCAAAAGTAAGCTTGGATGCACCTTGTGTCAAGGGAACACATGTTCTGAATCTTTTGAAAACAAAAAACTGAACTGCGAACTGGTATGTAACAATTCACAACCCCTGCCTCTGCCTTGGTGGGTTATGTAAGCTAGTGATATAGCGGCAAACTAATGTGCCCAGGGAAGCCCAGGTCAGTCGTTGCCGCTGAGGTGGGGGTGATGTGAAAGAGTTTATGGAAGCAGTGGAACACTGCTGCTCTCTGCCCGGTCTGAAGGCAGAGAGCTGCCACTGCTACAGCACTTGTGAAATACAGCTGCGCTTCTTCCTCAGAGCCCATCCTGTTCTGCAGCTTGTGTGGCTGGGCCAAAGGGCTTTCTTACTCTGCCCAGCTTGGAGTGCTATTTTCCTGCCAAGCAGAGCAGGATAAAACTCTATGCAATTCTTGTTAACCTTTGTGTTAGAATAGAAACACTTTCCGAGGCTAAGGCCATTCCGGTCAGCAGGAACGTTTTCATATACTGCCGTTGTCTTTGGTTCAGGCCTCTGCTCTACCAAACTGTAAGGTCCATTCGTGTCTGAGGGGAGATTGGCATCAAAACCTAAACAACTACAGTATGCGTTACCTCAACGCAGTCTGTGGCCCTATTTCCTGCTCTGCCTAGATTATCTACAAGCAGTTCTGCTTGCGAACTATGGTAATTCTTAATCCCAAGCACATTTTTGACATACAATTAAAGCACACTTTTTATAACAGTGGCATAACACAGTGTGTATCATCCATAGGAATGGAAATTAAAAAATTGTATTCATAAATTAAATTGACATTTTGAAAGGTTAACACAAAGAGCTGCTTTGCTGTCTGTAATCAATTAAAAAAAAAGGATTTCAAGTAATTAAAATCTCTGATGTGGACATTCCTTGTTTGGTTCCTATCAGAAAGAACAAGAGAGAGTAACCATAGATGGGAGATAAATACAGATAAAACAAGTATGGATCGTAAAATGTCTTACTTTCTACAACAGGAATTATTGGTGCACAAGTCCTCCCTTGTTCAGACTGTAAATGAGTTAAGAAAATACTGAACATTGCTATGAATTTATAGCTTGGGAAAAGGGGAGAAAAAGGGACACAATTTTCACATGATCAGTATCTGAAAGATAATAGTTAAGTAATACTAGCTGTTGTATAGCTAGCTTGATACATAGACATTTGTTAGATTCAGCTGTTTTAGAAGAGATTTGAAATATGTGTAGATTCCTGTTAGGCTTATAGAATTAAATGACATCTCTTTTCTCCTACATTTTAAACTGGAAAGAAAAAATACATTTGAACACAGGCCTTATTTCTTTTGTAAATTTGTTATTAAGTGATGAATCACTTTCTGGTAGACACTGTTGAATACTGAAAAATGTTGATAAATGATTTGCTAGTCATAACCAAACCATGATAGGGCAACAACCTGTCATCAGTTCTTTCTCCAAAAATGTTTCTTTTTTGTGGTTATTGGAAGAGAAGAGCCTAAATACCTTTAAATCAAATTTAGTCATGATCCTTTTTGTATTTAATTCCTTATGGAATGGGAGTAATGGATAGAAGCCGGAACATACAGTTTATGAAGGCAAAATTCCATCAAGTTTAAGGAATGTTGATGATGAGCTAGTAAAAGGGGCAAGGAAGGTTGTTGACTGAAGAGGCTGTGAGTGGTCATTTTAGTGATGCTTTTTTTTTCTTTTTTTTTGGCATTGCCTTTGTTTCCTGATTAGGTGTGAACAAATTTAATAGAGAAGGAGAGGATAGGACTCATTTAAATCCCTTCAGAGGAGTGAAGGGGGGCAATTTATGGAGTTAGGTGCAGGGCTGGTGAGACTGGAATGTTTGCAAGCTGTAAATCTTTTCGTTTCCCAAACAGTTTGATTCAGGTCTTGCTTGAGACATCTCTTTTAGAAAAAATCATGCTATTGTAGTATCATGGACTGGGGGCAGATTTAAGGTTAATTTTATTTCATTCACACTAAGCAGTGACGTATGTGTTTTTTCTTGCATAGCCCTAGCTGAAAAGAATGTAACCAGATCCTTGTCTAGTTTAATTGCTTCTGTGTGCCAGAGTGCTGGTCACATATTTTTGCATGAGGGGTACAGCTGTGTAGTGTTGGCGATGCTGATTAGCAGCGTAGTGTATTGTCTTAGTCTGTTGGTATCTAGTTTTCTGACTTCTGCTACCACTGCCTCTGGTCACTGTTACAAACAGAAATCAGGATGACTCTGCATGAAGTCACAGGACTCTGGCCATACCCTTCTCCACTTATTTTTTATAAAGAAAAAGAATTTTTTAACATAAGGAATGGTAACTTTTTTTGGATTTTCAGAACCTGTCAAATCTGAATATAAAATAATATTTCTGCTGAAGAATTCCATAAAATTGTTTAAAATACATCAGAGAAGGATTTTATCTTTTTATTAATATCAGTTTTTGGAGTCTCTTTTTATGGGAATTAAATAATACCTTTGTCATCTCCTGTTTTTTATATCTGTGTATCTCTTGCTTTCTCTCTCTCTCTCTCTCTCTATATATATATATATATATATGAGATGAACAAAATCTTGGCACATCTTGTTTCCTTAAAATTCAAGCCTGTTCCCTGGAGAACAACCGCTCTCATTGCTAGCACGTGCATCTCAAACATACTGTTTAAGCATCCTTCAAAACAAAATCCTGAAACAAAGCAATTTAATAGTTTCAGCCTCCCCAAACAACCAAGGTAAACTGTGCCTATACAGAATTTTTACCTTAATAGTGGGTAATGAGAAACTGTAATAATTCCTTTAGGAACTCAGTGCTGCTAATGATTTTTTGCAATGAATTTTTTATGGCAATGTGGTGATAAGCAATCATACGTAGCACTGAAACAGATACGTAATAGCCATAAGCACACAAGAAGCATGTAGTTGTGAAAGTGGAAAAAGGATTGCTAACATGGCACTATCCTAGACTCACTGCTACTTACACATGGCATTTGTTTCTCAGTGCTTGGCGTTTTGCCAAAGGCATGTAATCTCAGTTTATTTAGGGAAAATTAGGTAATCTCAATCTATGTGTTTCTGGTCAGGATGATGAAACCTGCTTTTGGGGGGTAATCTAATGAGAAATGTTATTCTTTGGAGAATAGTGACACAAGTCCATAGCTTCGTTTCTTCGGAGGTGATAGAAGACCATGAGATATTCTGCAGGGACATGGAAGAGGGAAGTAGGATGAAGGGATGCCCTGAGCACTAATAAGATGTACTTAGGATGTGACCTATTCAGATCAGCCAATGATTATTTATCTAGAAAGACCAGGCTTCTATATGAGAAAAGACTAAATAGATCAGGACTCTTCCATCTAGAAAACAGATGACCGTGTGGGAGGCTTTGTTTTTATAGACGTCAGTCATAAATGAAATACAAAAAGAAATGGAAAATGACTATTCACTGCTTCTCAAAACAGGAAACTCGGGCAGTAGGTATCGAACCAACAGAAGGATTCTTTTTTTCTGGGAGTTCATATTAAATTACGGAGCTTATTTGCCACATACTGTCATGAAGTTTAAAAATACAAATGGATTCAAAAAGGGTATAAGCAGATCTAGGGAAGTTAGATCCATAGGTGGCTATTAAATGCATGAGTTCATATTCAGCACTAAGCTGTTTGCTGCCCAAAATCTGGAGGATATTTTGGGAAAGGATAATTTTATGCTTATCCTGGTGTTTATATTATGTTTGCAACCCTCCGTCATGGGGCACTGTTGGAAACTGAGTACTGGTCCTGTGTGCATTTTATGGGTTGGTCTGTATTTCTATTGCAAACTATTTATCCTCAGTAAGTAGAGAACTGAAGTGGATACAGACATGCAAAAAATCTGAATGAAGCAACAAGTGCAAGCTTTTCAAACAAATGCTAAATCAAGCTCATGCTAGTGCCAGACAGTACGTCAGAACACCTCTATATTGCCTTTTTTTTTTGTGGTGTTACAAACTTAATTGCAGAACAGCTGTCCAATGGACGTGATCTGCTGACAGGTATCAGAGGCCCTTTTTACAGTACACATCTCTTTTCTTGGTTTGTGTTATAATGCACAGGATCTAAAGAAAATAGCTATATGTTATCTTCACTAAATAGCTGCATTTTACTGTAGTGGAGGAAAAAGCCTTGTTTGCTCAGCTTGGTGAGCTCGCCCCAGGAGAGGTGGCACTAGGCTAATACTAAGGGAAAGCCAAGGATACAATGCTATGAGGAACTTCTAGAGAGCATGATTGTTTTCTTCTTGGGGGCTTGCAGGCGATGGCCTTAGCTGTTTTAATTTGGCAGATGGTGGGATCCTTTCCTGAGTATTCTGGAGGAGATGATGTTGCTGCTGATTAAAACCTGAACTGACCCTGTTGATAGGCTTTGTCCTTCTCAGAGCATTGCAGCTGTTCCTAGGTCAAGGGGAAAATTCTTTGTGTATTTTCTCGGTACCAAACTAGTATCGTGTCAGGCATGATTGTGTGTCCTCTTCTCTTCATGTTTTCTTTTTTTCTTCCATTATCTCTGTCTTGCACAATCACTTTCCTTCAGCAATTCTTTTTCTCCAGTCCCCTTTCTGTCCCTTCTCTGCGCTACTGGCAGGCAACATATTTTTGTCCCTGTCTAAACACTAGAACATATTTGCCTTTTTCTGGGGTTGGAATGCACCCTTTTAGCATTGTTCAAATGAACCTAAGCTAAACAAGATTCTAGAAATGTGGGTCTGACTCTAAGGAGACAAGTCCCTCTAATATTTCACACCCTTCTGGTAGGAGAAATAGCAGTGACAGTAGGTTGGGCTGCACTGGTTTTGATTTATGATATTCATTATTATTTGTCTGGAGGGGGCCAAAACTGTAACTTTGACTCTTTTGGCTATGATCTTCTCGCTACTGCCATAGGTGCTTTAAAGAGCTGGTAAAGGAAGGTAGAAGAACAAAAAATAATGCAGGCTATACGCTCTTGAACTCTTGACTTCCAGCAGCTGCATTTTAAAAACTGCCATTCCATTTTGCTGGTGTGTCTGTGAAGCCTCTCCATTATGTGTGCAAACACAATCTGATTAGTATTTTTTATAAGCTAATCTTGTCTGCTTTTATTACAGACATCACCTTCAGACGTGGGGCCACCGCAGCCATTAAATCAAGAATATTTAGCTATTATTTGTAATAAATGTCAGCAGGGCTGAACTGAAGCCAGCAGGAAATGTTCAGGGCAGAAAACACACTGACATTCATTCATGCAAATTTGTACCACTAGTGGAATTAATCATAAAGAGGGAGGGTAGAACATACAATGCATTTATATTACTGGTTTGGCCAATTGTGATTCATCACAAAAATGAGGGTTATAATGGGTAAGCAGCAGCCTACTGACAAAGAGCCACATGCAAAGTATAATTAGGTGAGTATAACTTCCAAGACAAGACATTTAAGGACTGTTTTTAAGTTACGATGGGTGAAGTGTAGTTGGATGAGAACTGCTGCTCCTCACATTTTTAACTGGTAATTTCAAGCACAAACTTTATAACCAAAATTCAGGCAACTTTTGTTATCATTATCCTTTCTGGAGGTTTTCACAATATGGAAAGATCTGTTCTCAACGCTATTTGACCATAAAACAGTAGTGCTACGAAGCTTCCAGAGACAAAATTCATAAGATGTTTTTCACTTCAATATCACAGACTCTGGAAGTCTTACTCTTATTAAATGTATTCTATGCAGAACACTAGAGGGGAATTATTGTATTTTAATAGGAAGCGGAAGTTTCTTCAACAGTTATGACTGCAGTGTAGCAATGTTGCGCCAGATTGTGACTGGAAATGATCATCTGAAAATTTATGCTGGTGAAAAAACAGGAAGATGCTTAATATCAGGAAAATCCTGAAGTTTGTGGGAAGCTAGAGCACCTTCCTCTACTTTTGAACCCTATAGCCTTCAGGGGTGATGTGATCAGAAATTGATTCAGGAGCCTGGCTATTTAGTGCTACTGGAATGGTGCAGAGTAGGGAACAAATTCTAGTGACCTGGTGAATTGAGCTCTTAATATAGGAGTTTTGCCCATTAAAAATATCAACAAAATGATCTTTTCGCAACACTGTTCTCTGTAAGTTCTAGCAGAGAAAGCAAACTTAATTGCAAATATATTAATTACTTAGCACTTGAAAAAGATAAGTTTTTTTTTTTAATAATTGTATTAATTTTGTCAGGTGTATTCTTATAAAAGGAAGGGTCTTAGATTAGATTTGGTTGTTGTTAGGTCAGAATCTGGTGGACAGCCTATTAGGAAATCACTACTTGATAGAGGAAGAAAAAAAGCACTTTAAACCCATTTAAATTTATCTCAGTGCAATATTTGATGAAACCTACACACCTGAATAATTTGTAGGAAAACTGTAATTACTATTTTCTTGTATTTGAAGCAGTCCTTTGCAACAAACCCTAAAGAGAATTATAATTTAAATCTGTAAGTGGTAAAACTCGCACTATAAAAGAATCAATATTGTATTTTATTATTCCTGAAATACAGAAAGCTAGAGGATGAAAGCATAAATTTTTGTCTCTTTCTATTATCTTGATGCAAAAAAAGACTAAAGAAAAAAGTCTTAAACCTGTTCTTGAAAAGATTAAAAAAATAAACCAGCTGAATGGAGCTGACATAAAAGTGATAAGGAAATTTAGGAACAATAACTATTCTCATGGTTCTTCGGTTGTAGAATTTAAATAATGAGCCAGAGAGAGCATGAAGCTGAGAGATGATTCATAAAATTAAAATACAAAAAACTTTTCATATGGTGTTCTCTGAGCGAAATAGCATTTTCAGATATTTCTGAGTTTTCTGAAGTGCCAAGGAGTTAAATGCAAAACAAATATTCTGAAAAAATTCTGAAACAATGTTTCATTCTCACTGTTTATAATCATTGCATAAGGTGTTACCATGCACGGACTGGGAGGGCATGTAACCAAAAACACCTTTCAAAGTGCCAGTAGTAGTCAGTGTAAATTGTTTTCTTAGGGTTTTATTTTTAATTGCTAAAGTTGAGGGAAAGGACCTAATCTGGGGAAACAAGTACTTCCCGTTAACTTAAATGCAGCTTCTCTTTACATAATTCATGAATTCATGCATCTACTTATCTCATACTGCTAAATAATCATTAGCATGTTATACTCAGTAAGAGAAATCGTAATTAAAAGCTTTTATTTATTTATTTATTTATTTTTAAGGGTAAAATCCTTTTGGCCTCTTCCATTGCCTTAAATCTTCATCATACTTATGTGTCCAAATCCTGAGTACGGCGTGCTTTGTGGGGCAAAGAGTTGTGGTAGGAATACAATGAACTGATAGTATTCACACTGAAGAGATTCTACTTTTTACCTACCCTGCGTTTTCAGGACTTAATGTGTGCTTCAGAGTACAATTAAGATTTGGTTTAACACAAAAAGTCTGGTGCTAGGGGTCTTGTGTAGAATACTGAGAGCAAGACAGAAAGCATGCTGCTTTATAAAGCTTTAGTGAGTCCACAGTGGCAGTGTTTTGGATAATTCTGGTTTCTGCATCTCAAGAAGAAAATAGCCAAGTTAGAGAGGTACAAGGAAAGGCAACTAAAGTGATCAAGGAGATAGGGAAGCTGCCTTACAGGGAGCGACTAAAAGTGTTAGGACTTCAGGTTGGATAGGAGAAGTCTGAGAAAGTGTATGATTGAGATTTACGAAATCATGAAGGTGGTGCCTTAGGTAAATGATGTGTTGCTATTCACCAGGTCACACAATGTTCTAACTAGGGGCATGAACTGAAACTAGGAAGAGAATGACGAAGAAAGATGAGACTACTTTTTTGTGCAGCGGGCAGAGAAGTTTGAGGACTTGCCACAGGAGGTTGTAGAGGCAGGCAATGTCAGCTAGTTCAAAAAATGACTAGATAAATTCATGGACAAAAGGTCGATGAAGAGATACTGAAGGAAGAGGTTTGAGAGTTATCCTCTTAATACCCATAAGATGGTGACTGCCAATGCTGAGTGTGGGGGGGTATCATGCAAATGGACTGCAGATAATAGCCAGGTGCTCTTAAATAGCATCTTCTGCTGCTACTGTTGGAGGCAGACTCCTGGGCAAGATGGACCATTGGCCTGACCCAATACAGCATTTCTAATAGTCTTAAAGCTTCTGCTTAGATGATGGAGATGTCACCTATCATAAAATGGCCTGAGAATATTTTTCATCCCATTGATACATAAAGGGCAAGGAGACAGAGATGGCTTAAAAAAGAAATTAGTGGTTAGGTAAGCAAAAATAGTAGTGTCTGTAGTGTCTTCAAAATAAGCTTTCCAGTTAAATTAGACACTGGCTGTAATAGTTCCTGAATAAACTGCAAACAGGTTCTGACATGTACTGGCTGACTATATGAGAATGTGTATATATTAAATTTAACTTTTTAAAAACTTTCCTTTTACCTCCTGGTTGAATAACAGTGCCTTACACCAATTCAGAAACTACTTACCACTGTCAAAGAGATGATGTACAAATATGCATTCCAAATATTTACTAAGAATCATAAGTTGGATTGTGTGCCAAAAATGATGAGAACTTTAGAGATCACAAAACTTAAAAAAAAAAAAAAAAAAAATTTTTTTCCAGTGTGCCTTATTTACACTTCTTCGCTTTTCTCTGAAATCTTGAGAGCTAGAAAATAATCCAATTTAAAAATAAAAATGAATGAAAGCTGAAATTGTTTTGCAATATTCTGATTCCGATACATGGACCCCTTTAAAAAGGGGGGGTAGATTCCTAATCTACAGCACTGGAAGAGGCTAAAGCTAGTTACTTCTGTGTGTTCTGAACTGGATGCAGTGTGACCAACTATATGTGGTATATTATAAAATGGATGAGCAGATGAAGCCCACCTAGGAAGTAGAACCTGCTTAATCTTTTTTTGTCTGTTAATTCATTATTTCAAGGTTAGACTCTGCCTTGGCAGGTAAATACTTTACTATCTTGCTTAATGTTACTGAATTCAATGGACGTAAGCAAGCGCTTCAGAAGTTTGATAAACTGGGGGCCTAAATGCGTCTCTGCTTATCTCCTTCAGTTTAATAGTGCATCATTATTGATCCATCCCCAGTGTGTCTTATCATAATGTGGGACTGACGAGGACTTTTCCAGCCAATACAGTAGTTGGTATCTTATGCCAGACAATGTAATTTATACCTGAATAATTTTTATGCTGGGTAATTAAGATTTTGATTGAAGACTCCTTTATGATTGTTACTACAAACTGAAATTTGCAATGAGATTCTGGAATAATTGCAAATAATTGTGGTCTGATATTGATGACAAATTGTTCTACTGAGTACATTACGTAATTGTGACTCATGAACTTATCCGATAAGAATAGAGAACAGCTAATAGGGTCATTATATGGTCTCTGTTTTAATGATAATGGTGCTGTCACTCTACAAAAGCAGTGAACTACCCCTCATAGTTACTTTGCCAAAATTATTTTAAGTATCTGTTCTACCTTGTGCATTTGTTTAAGGGTATAATAATCTAGCTTCAGTACCAAGGAGTGAAGAAGTTTAAAAGCTTATGATTATCTTGCCTCTCTGCATTATTTTTCTTTGAGTCCCTGATCAAAGGTAGAAGTTACTTTTTTCTAGTATGGCTAAATGACAACTAATAAATTCTAATTTTAAAATATTTGTTAAAATAATGCTTTCTGGATGACTGAAAGTGAAGAGAATAACATTGCTGTAGCTGAAGAGATTCGACCTTTACTTTTCCCAGAGAGTGAAGCTGAACATACAAATTTCAGAAAGCTTGTTGGGAACTATAAGAAACTGAGATATGGAGTTACAGTCTATACACTTAAAATCCAGTAGCTTTAGGGTATGTCTTTTTCTAACCCTTTTATACTGAAATCCTAAAAATGGCTGAGCCCATTTTGAATTGTTTGGGTTCTTAGTTTGAAATTTTGGACAAAAAATATTGGATGGGAGGCTTCCAGTGATATGTAAGGTGCAACAGGTAGCTTGATTGTGATGCAGAAAAGAATGATGTACTTCTCAATGAGTTAACACCAAATCAAGTCACTCCAGCTTAGAATTAGAGGGTACTTTCTACCCTCTAGCTGAGCTGTAAAACTGTGTTCATAACAACTTGTGGCCATCAAATATTTCATGGTACATTTTGCAAGAGTAGGGATATTAATTCTATTGCCCTGAGCTAGACCCCAATTGCAATAATTACATTCTGCAATGCTAACGTCAGTTATGTAAAAGTATCAGATATAGCTTTCCCTTCTTTTCCTGAAGTGGAATCAAAAGAGCTGTGTAATTGCATAATATTTCTTTTTTTGGCTGGGGGGGGGAATATTGGAGTGGGTGAGGGAATACCCTTTTAAAATATTTTTTGACATGTCAGTGTTTTGAGTGAAAGTAAGATCTGGAGCACAGCTGAGCATATCTAATTTAGCTATGTTGTGAACATGCATATCTTACTGAATACAGGTGTGTGCCTCAGCTAAAAATGCCTGTCCATAGGTGACAAATCACAGTAGTTGTAGCCTTTCACTGCAAGAGTGAATGAGACAGAGGTGAGTGGCCTCAGGAAGGATACTGGAAATAGTCCACAGAGCAGTGCTTTAAGACAGAAAGTGCATCCTTCAGGTACGTGACTGGTTCAGCCCAGGCCTGCCCTTGAAGGCATGCTTGTGGGCATGCTTGTGGGCAAGAAATGCGATACTGAGTTTGGCCTCGAGTCTGGCACTGAGATTGCTCTTGCACAGCAGGACAGAAGCAGCCACTGAGTAGCCGTAGCCATAGCCAGTGCCTGAAGAGTACACCCATTCCTGTCATTTATATGCATCTAATATACATTTTACATATGTATACATGTTTACATGTATACATTTATATACATCTTTCCTGAGGTTTGTAAGAAAATCTTGCCTCCATGCCAGGCTTTGCAATTCTGTGCTTAACAGATCAGATGTAGTCCTATGCTCAGTTACTACATTGGATTTGCTCTACCTGTGATGCTTAAGTGTTCCTCATGTACGTTTCCCAAGGTCCTTAGTTGTTTTTTTTGCTCCTGTGCAGAATCAAGGATGTGTAGGTGTGATAAGATTCCAAATAAGTTTATGCTGTAACACCAGCTTAGACAGAATATCTAAGTGGGCATGTTTGTGTTGCAGTTAATACTGATGGTTGCTTTGCCAAAAAATAATGGATGTACTCATACTTTGCAGTGCAATCTGATATGGAGACATCCAAGCTGTTCCTGGCAAAATGAGTATCACTGCATTATGCAGCACAACATCAGGCAGGTATACTACTTTCGGTCTCAAAGTTTTTTTCTTAGCAGGCTTTTTTAGCTTGTGCCAGATCTGCCTTACTGTTTCCACATGTGTCACTAACAGCTGTTGCTAACTTAGGGTCCTTCAGCACTGCATGTCATTATATGATGTAGGTGAATCCACTTAAGCCATTCCCTACAGAATGTACAGTGTTACCAATCATACTTTTTTCTTTCATGTCCAGTGTACATTGCCCTGAAAGAACTGTAAGTTTTTGTTTGTTAGAGGTTCACAGTGTCGTCTTCTCTCATTGTATGGAAATCATGGGCTAGATGTAGGGTATTGAGTCAACCTTGTCTAAATAGGTTTACATTTGTGTATCAATACTGCTGGATATTTTAATTGGTGGTTATCAGGCCACACATGTGATAACTTCCTGTGATTTTTATCATTCTGATATATTCTAGATGCTGTGAAGTTCTTGAAACCTGCAGGTCTCTCTGATCCTAGTCTGTGGATTTTCTGATTCTCTTTCTCATGCAGAGCTGAGGAATAGCAGCCATAGTTGGGAACAGCAGTCAAAGAGAGATTTTTCTGATACTTAAGAATTTTTCACACTGCCATATGAATCCTACTAGACTGATTAAAGTCTTACAAGGTATTTGGAGAGTTAAATAGTCTGGCACCTCTGTCATTTTAATGCTTCAGCAAGTTTTAGCAGTTGTGGTTTTATGTGCATGAGTGCTCAGCTAGCCGAGGTCTAAAATGGTTTACTTCTAAGCTCTTTAAATTATTACGCTTAGAGTAGATTTTGGGGCAACCCATAATTCCCAAGTCCCTGGAGAACTGCTAATTCATTAGGAATTTCAAGATATATCATTGCTTCTCAAATATCTTGTACCTTTCTGGGGCTTTTAAATTCTAGAGTGGCTCTTTCTAGCACATCCCATAATCTCCTGGTGAACATTTTATCTGGCAACTTAAAATGTTTTGCAATCTAGTACCTGTACCTCTGCCAGTGACACTACCACTAGTAGTGATCCCACTGTCCCTGGAAAAAGGACTTCTGATAACCTTTTGAGCTATGATCTGTTTCCTCCAGCAATAATTAATGCCTTTAGATGTAAAGATATCAATTAAGACTGAAAGAACAGAGATAGGGAGATGTAAAATCAAGAAGCAGAGTGAAGTGTTGGTCACAGCCTTACTTTTACAAGTGCAGTAATATTGCCTCTTAAACCTCACTTCATGAGTGAGGTAGCGTAAAATAGCTGTAAACATTCCACATTCTCTAGCATGAATAAAATGACTGATAAACCACACTGGAGGATCAGTGTCTTAGAAGCAGTTCCTTGTCCCCAGGGAGTTGGAAGGGAAGTTTTGATGACAATAGTTTTGACGAAGGAAGACTTTCCAAAAACCAGCTGCATGTAGGAAGCAGAAGGCTGTATTCCAAATGGAGACTGACAAAATTTCCATAGTTTTGGCAGCCAACTGTTTAGGAAGAGAATTCCAACACTCAGACAGGGACAGAAAGGATCAGTATATCTACTGATTGCTCCTTCTCTTATAAGCGCAAGTATTCTCTTGATTATATATATAGTGTAAGAAATAGCAATTAAGTGTTTTTTTTTCCTAGTTTAGCTTTTATTGTGATCAAATCTTCTGACTGCTTGCTGTCTGAATATCTTGCAAATATTAGGTACTTTTTTGTGGTATAGATTTAAAATCCTAACTGCAAAGGCTATCATACAGATGCATTATAATAGACTGCTCAGGGTAGCTGGTTCCAGTACAAAATGTTATGAGTGATTATCCATCTGAATTACTGGCAAGCATAAACATACTCTATTGAATATTTACTTTTCCCTTCTCTCTTTTGCACATCAAGTCATTTTTTTATTTCAGTTTTAGAATGGGACCAATTCTGCAAATATGAGAGCAAGTAGCTTAGAGTTAAGTCCCGCCTGCTTGGTTGTAAGAATGACTTCCAGGACTTCGGTTTTCCTATTGAGAATGCTCTGTTACTAACATTCAAAAGCATTGCTTGGAGAGACCCTTTGGGCTGGAGGCTAGCTTTTGTTTTCTGAAATGACAATAGGTACCTGTAAGGTTCATGGAAAGAAAGTAAATTGGGACTTCATAACTTTAAAGAGAAATGTAGGGACCTTCAGTTTGACTTCTAAGCCATTGGAAAGCCAGTGGAGTGTGGAACTATTGGTGTATTGTGGCCTTTCAGTTTTGACTTATTCAAAAGATGCAAGATAGAGGTAGGTATCTGTTTGTTCTTCATGTCTGATGCAAAGAGAATAGAAGTCATCCAGTCTAGGGGCAACTTACGTAATGCTGAGTATGAAGGAAGGTGGGAAGAAATCCAAGCAAAAAAACATTGCTAGTTTGATCTTAGTGTGTCTGATATGCTTACAGAAAACTGTGTTCAGGTAACATTTTTAGCTCTATGAGAGTCCTTCAAGGTTCAGTTCTTGGTTTCTTATCTTTGTCATTGTGTATTTGTGATATTGATCCACACTTCTGAAATGCAAAGTTTCATCTTTGCGGGAGTGACACAATTATTTATAGGTCAAATAAATATTTACGTGGCCTTTTGTATAACCTCCCATGTGATATTGATAAATTACAGGATTGTGATAAATTGGATAATGTTGTTTTAAATTCAGGCAGAGAAAGCTTGGGCATTTGGTGTACACCTCATTCAGAAATCTCTTCATTCTGTCCTGCATGATTTCTTTTTTGATTCATCCTTTTCTTTCTGTCACCCATTTAAAATACCTTGTGATGCAGTTAGATACGCTATTAAAAAACTATTATTGTACTGAAGACAGAGTTAGCAAAATGTGTTTATAGTTAGTTATTTTCTGCAAATAGACCTTGTTTCAATTTTGCAATCAAGAGAAAAGCTATACAATGTATTTTATTGAACTTTATAGACTGTTTTAGCCTGCAATGTCTTAATGGTAACGTACTACTCAGTCTCCATTCTTACTATTCAAGTGTTTTAGTTGCAAACATGTTGGATAGAATGTAAGCTGGTCTTAATTGGTCTTAGTCTTGGTTCCAGGGCCTAATGTTACGAGTGATTAGCCACCTGAGTATGGTCATGCTTGCCAGGAATTCTACTGAATATTTACTTTCCACCGCTCTATTTTGCCCATCAAGTCATTTTTTCTTCCAGTTTTAAAATAGTACCAGTTCTGCAAACATGGTGGCCCTGGCCATACTGGTGCCTGTGGCCTGCGGGGATGGCAGGAGCCTCACAGCCACCATAGCCCTGGAGCTCTACCTGGCCCTGGCATGGCTGATCTAAACCAAAATAATTTCAGGAGAAAAAAAGGAGGCTGTCCTAAGGCCAGCTCTTGAAGGAATACAGGATAGTATACTCTTTTTTCCCTTTTAATGTCCCTGCTTAGGTTTTAGATGCACTCAATTCCTTGCCCTGAGTTCAGGTTGAGTCTAGTACTACTATCTTCCACTAGCTAACCCTGAAAAACTGGGAGAGAGACCACTTCGACTGTGCTGGGGAGAGTTTATAGAGGTAATAGGACTGTCAAAACAGAAGATGATTCCTGGTGCTTTTAGAGGGCCTAGAAGGTTGCAGACTGCCTCCCATGTAGTCTGATGCCTAAAATATACTCCTATTGTTATTCATAATAACACAGTATACAAAGTCACTATACAAACAAATGAGTCCCAGTTATGTGTGTGTTTTGGAATCAGTTTGTTGTTTGAAAATTACTAAGTCCTTTGTGAGAAGGGGAATGGTAGCGTGGATTTCTGCCATAACAAATACATACCGAAATCCTGACTTCGCTGAAAAAGAGGCAAAACTCCCAGTGGCTTTAATAAAGCCAAGATTTCCAGTGTACAATAAATAGCTACTTTTTCAAAGCTATCACAATCACTTGTTGTCATGAATACATTTTGAGGGGTCCTAGATACATACCACAGCAAAATAGCATCTCAAAACGAACATAAAATGAATCATAAAACATGGAAAGTCCATGGAAACAGAGGAGAAAATGGGAAACAAAGGATGTCTTCTCAGTACATTAGAGTAACAGACATCTTGTTTTCTGTTTGTGTTTGCCTCAGTTGCTTGACAGCTCACAAACACCCTTGCTTATTATAAGATTGTAGGATTTGATAACCTACATCCACAAATAAAATTATTCCTATATCTTCTGGAGATCAAACTATCCAAACAAAGAAGATATGTTGATGTTTAGCCATTTTTTAGCCCATATTGTCCTTAATCATTGCTGTCGAGGTGTTTGATAAACTTTCTGAAGTGATAGTCCTTCCTTCTTTCTACTTTACACAGTATTGTGAATATCTGGTATATAATACTCTCATTGAATTGTGGACTCCCATTGAGTCCCTAGGCAGGGATCTCATTCCTCTTCTTAGACTAGGTCTTTTTTAAACCATCTGTATGATTCAAGCACCTGTTATATCTTACCTGGGCAGGTTTTTCCACCATACCTCACATGAGATACCATCAGAATCACTTTGTTACTAACCTTAAGCAACTCTTCCTGGCTGTAGAGAATGTGACTGCCAAATGACACCCCAGGAAACAATCTCTCTTCACGTCTTTCCCTTTTATGATGCCATTATCTGCTGTTGCTTAAAGGAGATGCCAGAGGCAGCTAGATATATTTGTAGCATGTATAATATGTACAGACACACACAGATATTGCCCCACACATTCGCCCACTCACCCTATTGCAACCAGACGTTTTTCCTTTAGACTCACAGGTTTAGCTAAATGGGATTAATGTTAAAGGATTACATTACGTGAGCCAAATTAATTAAATCTCATTCTACTCTGGTTGGTATCCCATTGGTCTGAATCATGTATCATGTCATGAGGGTGCCTGTGGAAAAGGCACCAATCTTAAAAATGGTAAGGTGGAATCTGGGAGAAGAGAAATTAAAGTAACTGTTTTTTCAGACAGATGGTGGAGCAATACATATCACTGGGACTGTACTAATTTTGGTGACATGTTGCTTTGGAAAGATGTGCAAAGTCACATGAGAGAAAACAGCATTACTTTATGGTGGAACATCATACTTAATTTAAAAAGACTATTCTAGACTAGAGTCGTAGTGACAGAAGAACTAGTATAGTAATAAATCCCAGTTAATGTAACTCAGGTACTGAAAATTCTTCCCTTTGGCACTTTAATGTATGCGTAAATTTGGCTGATCTTAAAGACACTGGCTCTAAAGATATTTTGTAATATATGTGAGACGTATAAATACAGGCTTTGCTCTGTTACTAGCAGAGTACAGTAATTTTCTCACTAGTGTAGTTGCATCACTGACTGTTACCACTATAAAATCTTCAATAATGTTTAAAAAAAGTTGATATTTGTGCCTGCCCTGCAATTCTGTGAGTGAGTTATGACAGGTTATCTGAGGACCTCAATGTTGCTGGTGTCACAAGCAACAGCTGTTCTTGCATTCTAGAGAAGTTAAAATGACTCAGTTAAGTCAGGTGGGGGAACAGCCGTCTAGTGATTCTGCCTGACATAAAGAATCAGCTTGGAAGCTATTTCAAAACATTGCATTAGAGATCCAGATGGTTTATGTATCTTAAGCAAAATATAACCAAAGATAAAAAGGGAGTAGATTGCAACTGTATAGGGGTTTAGAACTGGGCAAATGCAAAAAAAATATTTGATATACTGTTTGTTCTTTTTTCAAGAACTTCCTCTGGTTGTGCTTATGTGCTCTTTGTGTTTGCTTGAAGGAGAAGAAAAAAAGCCAGGAGGTTGCCTCCCACTTGTGTGAATGCCTCTCCAAAAACAAGTTTTATTCTCTGTAGAAATGCATGCTTCTGTTTTCTTTGTGTTCATGAGTGGTAGGGGCAGTTGCTGTCTGTTGTATAGGACATTGTTATGAAGGGCTTTAGGAAGGGCTTTCATGGTCTAGAAAAAAAGGAAAAATTTTAAGGTCGTGTTTCCAAGTTGTCCTTGGTGGAACAGAGGAAGATGTGCATCAACAAACCTGTTTTCCTCTCTGATTCCCAGAGCTTCCCTAGTCCTGGAGTCTTAGGCCGAAATTTGTCCATTTGATTAGAGTCCTTGCCTCAGTGGTAGTCAGGGATAGCTTTGATCTGCCCTATGCATTTTCTGTGTCCTTGCCTCTTGCAGCATGGTGTCCTATTACCTGGGAAAAGCAAGGCAGGAGCTAGAAGATGATTTGGCTTCAGGCTGCTTTTGCCATGTATGAAAAAAGGATATTCTTTTGAACATGACACAGTCTGACCATAGCTACTGATATTGTTGCATCTTGGCTGCTGGAAACCTCAACAAAAGTCAAAATTCCTTGTTCTCTGCTGCACAAACCTTTCCAGATAAAACAGAGGCAGATGTTTGGGGTAACCTTGTTATGGAGTAATCTGATTTTAGGCATGAACAGCTAACAGCTTCAGAGCTGGTTACAGTAATTTCTTTAGCTGACCAGCATCTGAGGCGCAGCTGAGCTGTTTGGCCCGCTCACAGGCTGAAGGCAGTGCGTGGCTCCTGCTGGGCAGGCAGCTGCTGAGGACATAGGCAGCAGTGTAGTCACAACATGTGTATGTGATGGTCAGAAGCATTTTGTGCGGGTTTGCTGGCTGCAGGGAGGATAGGTACCTCTTTTGGTGCCAAGGAAAGTCGAGCAGTAGAACGTGATCCCTGCAGAAAACTGTTTTGGCATACTTAGCAGCAGAGGGGAGCTGCCCCTATATTTGTTGTTAGCTATTAGTATTGCTAGCGAGAGCAGGAGGGTCTAGGACATACAAGTGGGTAATATTGCACTATTGAAGGAAGAGAGATTGGGTTGCCTGGAGGTAATGCTACCTGGAGGTATATTGCAGTAGGAAAAGTTGGTGGAATATAGTCCAGAGTGGGCAGCTTGAAGTGTTGAGTAGGTAGGCAGTTAATTTGTTTTGGGTACTGCTGTCCTGTTTTTTCTCTGGATTATGGTATGATTCAGATTTCCAAAGCTTGATGCTTAAATCTTTAAATCTTTATTACAGTCCCAATTACATATGATACTATGATTAGTTCCCTTCAGACATAGAAGCAACATCATCCAGTATCACAATTAACTGTCCAAATCCAGATTTTGAGTATTGAATGTTGAATTCTTTCTATAAATTGCTTGACAATGGATCTGTAAAGCTGTGGGCAAAAGATGAGTACTTTATCACTGAGATAATTATCAGTGTGGCCTAGCACAGAACCTTAACTTTCATAATTTACAAATTTACAAAAAAAAGTGTAAGAAACCAAACTAATCTCCTGAAAATAAGAGGCCAACCCTGGCAAATAAATTGTTTTCTACAAATTAGTTTTGCAAAATGATTAGTGTTAACAATAAAATACTGCATAAAAGTGAAGAGTATTAAGATTATGTTCACACAGTAGATAAAGCTAGTAAAAAAAAAGGAAAATGTTCCTCTCTGCTCTTGCAGCTCTTTGAAAAAGTTAATAAAATAGTAGATAACAGTGACCTAATGGATATAATTTACTTGGGTTTTGAAAAATGCGTTTGATGTGTTTTCACAGAAGGACTATAAAAGAGAGGGGGGAAAAAAAAATGTTACAGGTCAAAGGCCTGACGTGTGGTAAAACTGGAGAAACAAGAGTGGCAGTGCCATAAAGCAGAAGTAGCAGGATACCTTGCTGCTTGTTATTTGGGTCAGTAATTTGTGCCTGATTCAGAGGAGAAAGTAGACAGTGAATTAGTGTTTACTTTGGGACGTTGAGCTATTTCTTTTCGTAAAACCATGGCGATAGTGAGAAATAACCCATTTAACTTGTGTTACTGAACTTCTGTGTGCATCTGCTAAAATTCAAGTATCTTGTGTATGCTGAATTTGCTGTGTACTATAGGAAAATCTGAAAGTTGCATGATTTTAGATTCTGCTCTGTGCTTAATTTCTGTAATATTACCTAAAGATATTTTGGGAATATGCCATAAGAAGATACCAATGAAAGGTTTTAGAAGTGCAGCCAAATGTGATACATTAAACTTGAGGCTCATTTAAGATGAGAAGAAAAAATGTTAAGAGGAAGCTTGACTAACTAATGTATTCAGAATTCAGGGCATTGGCCAGTTTTTGCTTTATTAAGCAATAAAAGCAAAAGTCTAGTCAGTGGACACTAAGAAATGCACTGAAACTATAGGGCAGTATTCTTAGAACAAATTAAAAAAAAGTGCTTTGTTGTTCAAAGCAATTTTGTACAATCTTTGCTCCTTCTGGTTAATATCACTTCACAAGTATCTTAGCTGGAGTGAGAGCTAATGCTTGCTGTGTAATAGACTTGGCACGTTTTTGCCATTGAAATAGAAATCACCTATGGCATTAAGCTGTATTTCTGAGGAACTGTAAAGTGACTTACACTGCACAGAACTAGCCAGGCTGAAGAACCAAGGGCAATCCCTTTTCAGCTTTTGAGTACGTTATTCCCCCCCAGCTTTTACTTATCTGTCTCTGACAAGCTGCAGACTGAGAAGTAATTGGCAGAATTGCCTGGCGCTTGCCTGCCTAGCACTGTGGGGCTCTGTTCTCTAATTGATAACGTGCTATTTAGGAGTGTGTAAAAGTTTCGGTGATGTGATACAAGACAATTGCGTAGGATCTTCTTGCATTCAGTATTGCACAGTTTAATATATGCATTTGAATTTTTTCCACAGATAACGCTTCCCCTTTCTCTCCCCTTTTATAGTGTGACACCACGGTAAACTCCAGCTTCTTGTTTATGTGGGAAATCCTGTGGGTTTTATGAAACTCAGAATTTAGAAATGGCTAGCCACTCCTTGGGTCAGTCTAGTCTATCACTCTGCCAGTGTACCTTGTTCCCTACTACACATTTTCTAGTGTTTTGTTCAATCTAGTTTCAAATGTCCCAAGCAATGAGGGTTCTACCACTTTCTCCTGGAGACTATTCCACAATTTAATAGATTTCACTGTCAGCAGGAGTGAGATCTGTGCACAAGAGATTAAAATGGCCCAAAATCTTACTGCTTTCCAGACTAAATGTCAGTCCCATCTGTCTGCCACAGCTTTCCTGCAACAACAGAAAAGAGCATCTAAATCAACGGATGATGAGTGGCACAAAAAGACGAAAATCTACATGCATAGGAAAGGATGCACTGACAGAGACAAAACATCAACTGTATTCATTCAGACTAGAGCTGTTTTTTTTTTTTTTTTTTTTGGTAAAGCCTTTTGACACCATGGTGATGATTGTAGTTAAAATAGCCAGCTAGATGAAACAGATAGACAGAGAGGCAGGAAGTCATGATAATGAAACTGGTTTCTATAACAACAGATGGAGTACCAGCTATGAATGGATCCAAGGCAGGTTGTCTGCAGAAAGAACCCTGATTTTCCACCTTTTTGAATTACATATCAGTAAGTGCATTACATATCAGTAAGTGCCAAGTGGAAAAGACACTTGATATAAAAATAGTAGTAAAGATTAACTCTTTACAAGATAGAGATTTTTGTAAGTCTTAGCAGACCAAGCTTATTTACTCTGTGTTTTTTTATTGATACAGCGCTTGCATAGAGACTTTGCTGTAGAGGTTATTGTGCAAACGCACAGAAAAGAACATTCCCTGTTTTCAAGGAGTTAGTGCCTTAAGTGGGGGGGGCATGACAAAGAGGGGCTGGAGATATGATGTGATGAGAGGGATAATGCCTCCCAATTTTTTGCTTGCAGTTTATTGTCTGTCTTTGCCTTGAGGAAAACAATTATGTATGGTGGGACAGAGGGGAATGATTAAAACATGAGAGATATAAACTTATGGGTATGTTATTCACATACCCATTAATTTCTATACATTATGCATCCATGAGAAACTTCTACTAATGTCAGAATAAATTTCTGGTATTCTGACATGGATCTTGCAAAAGCATTTAAAAGAAAAGTTGTTAGCAGTGAACTTGAGAAAATTTCTTGAAGTTTTGTTTTTAACTTTCTCCAAGGTCTCTAACTGAGGTAAGCCTTTCACAAAGATATCAAAATAAATTTGATATCAAGAAATATGAAATTGTGGCTTGGGAAGGTTGCTGCATTTTGCATTCTTTTTCACAAAACTTCAGAGTTTGGAGGAGCTCAGCAGAGAGCTCCCTGCTGAAAGAAAATGTAAAGGGGAGAAGAATGAGATTTCTGCCTCACATTTGCAGCATACTTTGAGAAACCAACAGTCATTATGTAGAGACAGTATCACAATAATTGTGCTCAGAATTAGTGAAATTCCCCAGAGTTAACAGTAAAGTTTTTAGATAGGCAAATGAATTGTAGGAGTTTTCCTTGATGCTCTGCCATCTAAATTACAAGTAGGTTTGACAGAACTTAACTTACAGGATCCAGTTGTTCTCATCTTTTGGAAATTGCAGCGAGCTTTTGCTAATACAAGGCTATAGCAAGAGAGTAAAAACTTCCCCACTCTTATATATGTAGGTTGAGCAGTTACAACCTCATTGCTCAGACTTTCAACATTCTTCCCTTCTGCACCTTCCTACTCTCCTTGTCTTGTGTCTGAAACTAGATGGAGATCATGTTTTCTTTCTTGTGTTGTGAGATTCTTATTACACACTTGGGAACTATAACCTAAATAAAGGAGCAGTTAACTATAATCGTTTGGAGCCCAGTGTAGAAAGCTGGAAGGGTGAAAATAAAGCAATTCCGGGAGATCTCATATGAACAAAGGGGAATTAAAGAATTCTCTGGCTATTCAGAGGGGCTGCTTCATTTGAAGTCTTAGACGCTTCTGAGACAAATGCAGAAAGGAAATTAAGAGTTAAAATAATACATTGGCTATTCCAGTTTAACTTAATCAACATCAGTAATTACTAGAAGTGTTTGAAGTAATTTGGCCAAGTCTTTAAGGGTTCTCGGTAAAAATCCTCGTAGCCATTGTCCAGCAGCAGTTGATCTCAGACACAGAAGTAGCTCTGCTGTCTCTGGAAGGCAAAAAAATGACATTAAAGTGATGGCAAATCAGATTTTATTTTGTTTTTATTCTATAACAAGGACAATCTGTTTACTGGAGTTCCATTAGATTTAGGATTTGTGTAAGAAAATCTGTTAGTGCCAGATTATCTTTACAAATTCTCTTGGTGTTCAAATATCTACTACATTTCTGAAGATCGGTGTTGCACTTGTATGCCAAATCTTCCTTTAAGGTTATCTGCAATATTTGTGTAGAATATTATCTTAATTTAAAAATAATAGGCTTGAGGGCTGGTAAATAAACTTGTGTGCAGATATATATGACATGATAAGTCCTCCAAAATGATCTAACCTGTGCATCAGCCTATTGATGCTCAATGTGCGTCTCGCTGATGCTGTGGTTGAAGGGAAAGGGGATCAAATAACATGCATGGTAGCACTGATGGCTATGGTCTGCTTTGGTTCTTAGTTGCAGAGATCTGGGTGGTGAGGCTTGAGAGGTCTTTGGTAAGAGAAGTCGGAACCAAAGTGGGCTTGTCGTCTTCTCTGTGTTTTTTTTTTTTTTCTTTTGGTCTCGTGTAAGCCTGATGTTTTTATGCTGTTGGCCTTTCCCCCACAAGAGAGGGGGTCTCCTCTGCTTCTGATGCTGCTTATCTTGTTTTTGTTTCTCTTGCCAGCCATATTTCCTGTCTGTTGGGACGATGCCCTGCCTGCTCGCAGTTCCTTGCGTTTCCTCTCTCTGGCAACTTTTTGTTACTTGGATGCCTCCAATATGCAACTACACCCATCTTCATTCACCCCTTTGGCAGTCACATTGTTCACATACTTATGTAAAATGTATGTCTGACTGTACCATCATAGTGTTACAAAATACCTATACGCTATTGTTAGTTGCACCATTTTAGTACAATTATATTTGGGTTCAAGACAAACTAATATTAGCGCTGTCCTAATAGGCTTCGTAAATGGATGTTGTAGGCCTCAGTTTTGGCTGCACCTGACTTTAGAGAAGTTGGTCTGAGAATTTATAAGTTCAGTCTCAGATCTTATAACTGACAATGAGTTCTGTTGTACACTGCTTTTCATGAAGCATATTGATAAATGAGTATTTAGATGAATAGCTTCCACAGATACATGAGCTTAATATACAGTGGCAGACTGTCTTTTCAAAATGCTTAAAAAATAAATTAGCTTCCTTAAGGCCATGATCACAATCTAAATATTTTTGAATAAATGAGTTATTTTATCTTAACTAAAAATAGCCCTTGTGTACAAAACTGGAGTTAAAGAAATCTATGTATCATAGATACATGTGAAGACTGATTTTTTGGAACTGCACGGAGTCGGGCTCCTTGGATTCCAAGAGCAGTTTCAAAGCTAGATTGCAAGAAAAGAAAGGGCAACAACAGCAAAGTGCAAGGAGCAACAGTGCATGCCCATATTAGAAACAGAGCTATAGCTGTTTCTGATGTGTGCATCTGCACAGTGGTTTGTGAGGCTCATCTTGTATTACGCTGGCAGTGTAACTGAGGTGAGAAAGTGAAGCATCTTTTTGCGTGCACAATTACTCATCTCTAGTATTTTCATGACATGCTATATTGTACTTTTGCACGCTGCGCATATATGAACTAAGTAATAAAGGATGATGATCCATTTCTAGGGTAATTATTGTATATCAATATATTTATTGATCACTTCTGCCTCATGCATACCATAGTAACTCAATTTTAATGGAGCTGCTCTCTGCATTTCCTTTTGCCCCAGAATTATGTGCCACAGATGGCTGAAACCTACTGTACTTTAAAAGCAGACTGATCATTTCCCATGAAGTGTGAAATATGTCCAAATATTTTAACTACTTTTGCAGTGTTATAGAACATAAACACCATTTCTGTCCCTACAGAAGATGTAAAGAGGCTGTTTCAGTGGCCCTATTTTCAGAGGTAACTAGCCATCCTTAGGTGTCTACAAAAGTGTACTTACTGTTATGCCTCACCAGGCTTTCTGTTTAAAACTATTTTGATATGAATGTTTTGCTTTCATAGAGTGATGGTTAAAATGAAGCAGCAATGTGTGGACATAAAACCTACTGCACAGCTCTGCAGTCTCCACTTGAAATAGTCTGTTCTTGGCCAGTGATTGCCAGGGAAAATGAGCTGTGGCAAACCGATAGCTCCATGGTATGGACCAGTTCTTGCTAAGAATTAGTATGAACTTTCCACGCTCATTAAAGGCTCTGACTAGAGTTGTTTGGGAATTTTCTGATGAAGCATGCTTTTTCATTGAGAAGAAAGTGGAGCAGTATCAAAGCTGCTGAATTTTTTGGTTTGAAAAATACACTGAACTTTTTCTAAAGTACTGATATAGCCTGAGGTTTTTCTGAGATTTTAGTCTTGTCTCTCTCCTCTCCCTTCCCCTCTCCCTTCCCCTCTCCCTTCCCCTCTCCCTTCCCCTCTCCCTTCCCCTCTCCCTTCCCCTCTCCCTTCCCCTCTCCCTTCCCCTCTCCCTTCCCCTCTCCCTTCCCCTCTCCCTTCCCCTCTCCCTTCCCCTCTCCCTTCCCCTCTCCCTTCCCCTCTCCCTTCCCCTCTCCCTTCCCCTCTCCCTTCCCCTCTCCCTTCCCCTCTCCCTTCCCCCCTCCCTTCCCCCCTCCCTTCCCCCCTCCCTTCCCCCCTCCCTTCCCCCCTCCCTTCCCCCCTCCCTTCCCCCCTCCCTTCCCCCCTCCCTTCCCCCCTCCCTTCCCCCCTCCCTTCCCCCCTCCCTTCCCCCCTCCCTTCCCCCCTCCCTTCCCCCCTCCCTTCCCCCCTCCCTTCCCCCCTCCCTTCCCCCCTCCCTTCCCCCCTCCCTTCCCCCCTCCCTTCCCCCTCCCTTCCCCCTCCCTTCCCCCTCCCTTCCCCCCTCCCTTCCCCCCTCCCTTCCCCCCTCCCTTCCCCCCTCCCTTCCCCCCTCCCTTCCCCCCTCCCTTCCCCCCTCCCTTCCCCCCTCCCTTCCCCCCTCCCCTCTCCCCCCTCCCCTCTCCCCCCTCCCCTCTCCCCCCTCCCCTCTCCCCCCTCCCCTCTCCCCCCTCCCTTCCCCCCTCCCTTCTCCCCCCTCCCTTCTCCCCCCTCCCCTCTCCCCCCTCCCTTCCCCCCTCCCCTCTCCCCCCTCCCTTCCCCCCTCCCCTCTCCCCCCTCCCTTCCCCCCTCCCCTCTCCCCCCTCCCTTCCCCCCTCCCCTCTCCCCCCTCCCTTCCCCCCTCCCCTCTCCCCTCTCCCCCCCTCCTCTCCTTTCCTATTGTCCTCCTTCAGTGCTGGGTCAGGCTTTATGTTAATAGTTGCTGTGACAACAGCTTCTTGATAACTTTCTGGAGATACTGTTGTCCCATAAACAGAAAATAAATCGACAGCTTCTTCTTTTGAGGCGTGCAGTGTACCAAGAAACTAACTTCTCTAAAAATTCAGAGATTGCTTCAATGTTCTGTATCCATTTGTATGAGAAATTCTAGGAAAAATAATCAAAGGGTCTGGTTCATCTCTTTTGCAACTTTGTAAATCTCAATTTTCCACTTCAGCCTGTGTTTAATTAGAACAAATAAATATAATTTGTCTTTATAAATACAATGAATAATACATGTTTCATATAATACAATGTTTCAAATTCTGCAGAAGATCTAACTACTGTTTTCTTTTTTACTTCAATAATTAAATAATAAGAAAATCAGGAAATGAGAGATCTGAGTCTGTAAACTTAATCTGCCAAGCAGATGGCACAAACTCGATCTTCTTCACATATAGTACTATATAATGTAATGTTGTGCAGTGTTTACAGCTCTGCACAGCCTAAGATACATGTTTAGGCATGTAGAGATTGAAAGCCTGCTGTTTTAACAGCCATCAGAACTAGGAACTTCAAAGCAGGGAGCACATGGCTCACTACACAGAATAAGAAATTAGATTTTGGAATAGATATCCTTATCTATAGGAAAGCTATTGCTGTTCTTTTAAAATGAGTTATAATCTTTGCCCTCTTGAGGTCTCTGAATCATAATTATTATGGGCTCCTGGTTTCACTTGTGAAGGCATAGGATACAGAGAATTAACCCCTTCTGAAATACTTCTACTGATTTCCCCCACTCCCCCTCAGTATGAAGTGGTAACTAAATGATGCTCTGTAAGAGCTTAGCACCCTTTGGTGTGACTCATACAATTTATTCACAGCTTTCCTCTACGTGAGTAATCTGGCCAGACTAAACCAGTGTTGAGAAAATCTTTATATCATGCTACATAAGTAAAAGCTCTCTTATAGTCAATGCTGCTGCAGGTATTGCGAAGTGAAGATAAGTAACACACTGCTCATCACTAGCTTCCACTACACTTTTCACAGCCTCCACTTAATTGTATTGTGTCACTGTGTCTAAGTAGCTTCTGCAAGCATCCTGCACTTCCTCTAGCAGCAGAAATTATTACCTCTGATTATCTATTAAGGATCTCTTTTCCTAGAAAGAAATAGTCAAACTATTGCTAGCCTAGCAGATAGCTAAGCAGAGCTTTAGGGCTTCACCACACACTTCCCAACAATAAATGTTCTTAGAGACACCCAGAGGATGTGTCTCCTTCATTTCTAGTAGGAAGAGCATAGTACTGATTGCCTTGCATGTTTGAACTTAAGTTCTTGTTTCTTCTACAGCTTCTACATATAAGGATTTCCTTCATATTATAAACTGTCTCTGTGTCTGTCCTCACTTAATTTCGCTTTACTCCATCTATATCTTATTTAATCTCAATTTCTTTGTATCAGCACTGCCTTTTCCATTTATCATGCTTTCCTTCCTCTTCATTCTTTCCTTTTTCTTTCATTGTCCAACCCGGTTCCCTCAACTTGATCCCTTTTCTCATTCAGTACATTGTCTATTCTACATGCTTTTCTTCATCACCACCGTCTTCGCACTTCATCTTCATCACCACCTTCCAAGATACGGAACCAAAAAGACGGATGATCTTAGTCCACACTCTTTATTGATCTAAGTTCTCAGTATGTTATATGTAATATCTAACTTTATATGGCACAGGCTGCATTTTTTAATTTTTTTTTAAACTGAAAAACTCTTTGCCCATTTTGGGTGCTTTGTAGATAATAGTAATAATACAAACTGGTTTTGCTTAAACAATGTAAGTGATGGAACTTAAATAGGATAAGAGTATTATTTTATTTTTCAATTTAATCGCTTGTGCTTTGTGTATGAAAAAGTTAGTAAGAACTGATGTTTGCAAATATAACGAGAAAGCTTTCTCTCATAGCCATACTATGATTGTGGAAAAGGTTATGCTTCCATACATTCTCCTGTGACTTTTAATTAAAAGCATTTAATTGTTGGCAGGTGTGTAAGAGTATTTTTAAATGCATGGCTTAATTGTTTATTCTTTCCTCTTTGTTATAAATTGAATGGATTTGAGAAAACATTAGTGTGAAAATGAGACTCAAGAGGTCTGTTCTGTAAAAGTCCGCATAGGCAATCCTCTTTCCCCTTTAGAGGACAAAATAAAATGTTATTTTAAAGCTGTAGTTTTACTACTGTGAAATGGCATCTTTTCCTAGGAGGTAACAAAAGCCACTTCAAATCTGGAAATTTTAAATCTCACCTATCCTGGATTAGATTTCCTATCCCACAGGTGAAATTTGTAGTTTCCTTTGGCAGAGGGGAGGGGTGGAGAGGAGGGAAGAGAGTAAAGGCAATGCTCTGAGCCTGCAAATAGACCGACTAATCAAGTAACACCAATTAATATGATAGCCTCATAAAATAATCATAACAAGTAATAAGAGAGCTGGTTAACATCAAAGATTAGTCACTGATATAGCCAAGTTAAACAGGACGTAGTTTGTGTTACATCACTCTGGCAAATACCTTCCATTTGTGGGTTTATGAAACCCAGGATGAAGGCCAATCTAACCTTATTTAAGGTCTGTTTAACTTGGCTATCTAAACAGCTAACCTGTTGTACTGTAGACTCGTAGGAAAAATGAAGATGGAAAAATCCCTATTAGGTTCTATGGGCTCATTCTCTGCCAGACCAGGACTGCACCCCCTAGTAAGTCTCAGTTGCCTTGAGTGGCCTAGTTGTGTATGATGCAAGTGATGTGCCTGTGAGACTTGGCCATGTTTCTTCAGAACTCAGAATTAGATGTTTTCCAACCCTTTAAACTTTTTTTTTTAAACTGATTTTTCTTTTTTGTCCCTTTAATTATTTATACTCCCTAGAGCCATACTTTATGTAGTATTCATATTTGTCTGGTACTTGTATGCTACTTTTAGATAGCAATCATTTTCCATTCACAGACTTCTCACTTGTCTTAATTGTGTACATCCTATCCTCCTCTCCTAGTAGTGCTTTTTGTGGTTGTCCTGAGGCATGTAGCCTGAGTGAAGACTGAGAGCCAGGAACTCCTGAACTCTAATCTCTGACACTTAATTGCTTTTTACAGAAATGAGCAAATCACATGGGGATCTATTCTTTCCTTTTTCCTGTAATGAAGAATTAAGCATGGAAAAGCAAAGAAGAAAAAGTAATGCCTTGAAACTGTTTGTCCATGCTTGTAGGGTAATGACTTGGAGCCTGTATAAGATCTCTCTGGTCCCCTCACCCCTTAAAGCTGTCTTCTGATAAAGCTCAGTAATTTTGAGTGGATAAAAAAGGGAGATAGCAGCTGAATATTAGTTGATATGTGTGTTCTATTCAATTCTGAACCTCTAGCCATTCTGTCAGAAAGTTATGTTACTGCTGGCAGTGACTTTTTTTTGGTAAATTTCATTCTTCAGGCAGTAGGATGGGATGGCAAGCAAAGAAGGGGCAGCTACTGAATGTGAAAATATTGGAAGAAATCATCACAGAGGGTGACTGATCCAGTAGTCTAGGGTTTGATTGCTGAAGTGCCTTTCTTACAAACAGAGCTAAACTCTCCTAATAGGAGATTTGAGGTCCATTTGATTTGTGAGAGAAAATTGTGTTTTCAGTAGCAACAGTATGTACAATATGTGATTATAACAACTGTAGGTCAAAACTCATTCCTGCAGGCATTGCTGTCTAATCAGACCTCTGGCAAGACTGGAAAAGGAGTAGCACCTAACTGGCAGGTGAAAATAGCTGTTCCTCTCTTCTGTATCTTGCAATTGTATCATGCTGATATTCCAACTTCTGCCTACTGAAAGCAAGGACAGTCACTTTAAAACAGATCTTGCTCAGATACCAGAGGTGGCACCTAAGCAATTCATAAGGTAGTTAATACTGGAGCTGGGGTGCTCCATTAGGCTGCTGAAGACTGAGTGGTGAGTTTTGGGCAACAGTCCAAAAACTAAGTTGGACTTAACTCTCCTTCTGCAACTAGTGGATCCTTTCCTTATCTGGGTTGTTGGCACCCTGGTTCATAGAGACAAGCGCTGCCTGCCTAAGAAGTTTCTCTCCTTTCTTGGTACTCTATTTCCTCCTTGCAACAGCAATTGCTAAAGGGACTCAAGGGCCTCAATTCATTAATCTTTCCTTCAGCTCTATCTAGGACGTATGTTTTTCTCTGTCCTGCCTACACTTCTCAGCCTTTGTGAGCAGCCAAGTTTACAAACTGTGGAAAGAATAAAGGTGCTGGAACAAAATGTGTCACTATGAATCTTTCTGCAGCTGCATATGCATTTTTTGCGTAGTCCCATCTAGTCCTTCCACCGCTCTCCACATGGAACTATCAGAGCACCTTACAGTCATGAAAAAAGTAACATAATGGGTCTGCCGCATGGTTTTCTCTTCTGTTTAAAAGAATTGTGTGAATGTGGTTTTTGTGGAGCTGAAGCTGTTACTTTGAAAGGCTTGGTCCATAAGGTGATACTGGATATGTTACTATCCAGACATTACAGTGCTGTTTCATCCATATTAGCCTCAGTAATCTGATAACTAGTACTTCCATTTCTATATGGCTGAATATTTTAAGAAATATGTTCTGTAAATCAAGGTGACTGTTTTATCATCTTCAATTATCACCTTAAAAATAGATCTTTTGGAAACCATTTATCCGTCCCTCACCCCTATTCATTTTCCTTTCACAATGTATCAACTTAAAACTTTAGAAATTATTAGCACAAGATGTCTCCCTTATGTAGACCCGTAACAGCTAAATACATGTATTTGTTCTGCATCACCAACAAAAATGCAATGACCTGTTCTGGCATTTAGTTGGTAATTTCCATACATGTGACCAAAAGCTCAGATAATGTACTATCTGCCTGCTTTTTGTACAGGCCATGGGATTTACATTTATATCAGAAGTCTTGCATCATACCGAATGTCTGCCCACCTTGCCAAGCATTCTTTAGCCAGAAGGGAAGTTTGAGAGGACAGATATCAGCTTTGAAGATTTAAGCAGTTGGACTATGCTGTATCCATTTCAAAGAAAGCTACTAGACATGAGTCTGCTTCTGTCACGTGTTCCCCAAACCCGCTTGGGGAAACAGTGCATGAACTATTGAGCTAAGAACTTGAGAGCCTCAAGGTTCGAATGTGGAAGGCACCTTGTGAAGAAGGGAAACTCATCAAGGCTAGAGCACCTCATGTTTTCCTGTAAGGGGTCATATATCACATTAGCAATAAAAAACAGATAAGAAGCTCCAGAGATTGAACTTTCTGCAGATATTTAGTAATTACCCTGACAAAAAATGCCTGGGTATTAGTGTTAGCAAAACATGATGTGATAAAATCAAATGTGAAGTAAGATGCAAATCCTTAATGATATTAACTCTCAGCCCTATCATGTTTTCTTCTCAAGGATGCTGAACTATTTTATTTGTTCCTTTCGGAAATCATTCCAATGTGTACAGATGTGAGTAGGTGAATGTGCAGGGTAGTGAATTTTAGAATTTCTTTCCAGTCTTGGAGAGACTCACTCTGTCTACTGAGCCTTTTAATTTAGGGTGAGTAAGGAGTGGAGAATTGCTGGACAGCCCAAACTAAGCATCTAATGCCTACTCCGAGCTTCTAACATTTCACAGAACACTTCAGTGCAGCCATTTCTAGCAAGAAGCATTGTCTTGTGTATAGGATACCTTTGCACTGCACAGTGAAGTCCAGTGGAGTTCAGAGCAGGAAGGGAAAGGATCCCAGTATTTTTAATTGAAGTTGTGGGAGGAATGCTGCTGTTCCTCAAAATGTGCAAGTGGTATCATGAATTAGAAATAGATATGCCTGTGTTAATAAGCTTATCTGTTAGCTGTACTTATTTTTGTTGTATTATATTTTGGTTTTAATATGGATATAAGTTTTATACCCCTCTCGAAAGACTACATTCTCTGCAATTCACTGTATGATTCAGCAATTGCACCCTACTTAGTAAGGAATTGAAGGAAATAAGGTCACCGCTTAATTGTCTTTCTGGAACTGGATTGCTTTTTGGAACTTAGCATGGAAATCATGAGGATTGTAGGGTAGGTGATAGGAATAAATAACAGATGCTTGTTGGCACCTAGTTGGTTTAGTTGAAATAGATTTAAAAATAAAGACATTTATTTTCTTTCAATTTCTTTAGAAAAATTATTAGAAAAACTAATTAGGAAATATTAAAAAATTTTGAAAGTACTGAGTTAAATCTGAAATGCCATTTCTTAATAAACTGGGGCTAAATTCAAAAGTGATGTGCAGCATCATGTAACATGCACTTAACTGATGTCTAACCAAGACAGGGATGAGCTGTATGGGATGGCACTTCCATCCCAGTCCTCAGTGTGCAAATTTTAGTGACACCAATGGATTTTGCTGAAATACGGCTAAGCGTAGTCAAAGCTGATTCTGATCAGTGGGCTTGTATGCTCAGTCCACTGAGCATAAAAGGCATTGACCAGATATTATTTGACTAAGTAGATCAGTTTGCTAGGTCAGGACTTATAAATAAGTAAAATGGACCTAAGCTAAATAAACTTTTGTGTCATTGTGGTTTCCCTTGGGACATGGATATGTATGAAATCATATACTACTTTGAATCTCCTTAGTAAAGGATCACGCTCTCTTTTCTAAATGCTGATTGTTGACCTGCTAGACCAGCATGTTAAGTGTGTCATAGACTTATTTATGTTCTGTTGTGAGCACTTAGGAGTGGTAAGCGCTGTTGTGTTGTTGGTAATTATGTGTGGCCACTGAGCTCATGTGCTAAACATCCTTATGAAATTTTCATTGAGAGAAAGAACTGGGGTTATATTTTCAGCATGGTATGAAGGAATTTAGCTGCATGACTCCCATTAATGTTAATAACAGTTGTGCATCTAAATCTGTACATTGCACTGAAAATTTACCCCTTGGTGTGCTTAGACTAGAAGTATGTATCTGAAATCATCCTTCCTTGAAATACCCTGAAAATCTAGTGAATATGGACGGTGGGGAGGGATCAGAACTACTAAATCGAAAAAGAGCTGGAAGGAACTACAGAGAAAACAAAGAGGCAAAGCAGATCAAACAGCGGTGAAGTCAAACAGAACATGTGTTGGAAACAAACGAGGATGTTCAGAGCTCAACAAGTCACACTACAGAGAAATCTCAAAACTGCACTTCACTCAGGTCATCGTTAAACAAAAGCAATGTATATCAAAGCACCTCCTCAAAAACTGAAATCCGCTCTGAGTTCTCAAAGCTCTCCTATAGCTGAGGATAGTTATGAATTATAGCATGTAGGGACATGCATGCAAGTGCCTGTATTCCTTACCATGTAGTAGAAGTTAGGACATCAGATTGGTCCTCCGGCCTTTCACTTTGGAAGCTTAAATTTGTTTTATATATACACACACACACACAAACACAAATGTATATATAAATTTATATATATATAAAATATATATAGTATGTGTATGTATGTGTGTGTGTGTATATATATATATATTTTTTTTTTCCTTGACCCAGAGATTAGGAGTTTCACTTTGTCTTCTTGTTGAAACAGTCACAACTGAGGTGCTTGCAGTACAAGGTTCCAATAAGCTGATCTTTCAATAAGCTGACACGTCTAATCTCTAGGACCTGTGGGGAAAATGATGGAGAAGGAGGAAGGTGTGCTACCTTTCTTTCCTCACGTTTGCAGGGCAGAGCGGTTGTTGCTCATTTGCCCGAGATGGAATTGCAAAAAGAGTTGATAGCATAGGCCAGGCTTTGACCTGACTGGAAATGAAAAGCAAGATTTGTGGGTACAATTTTCTCAGCTAGGTTCACCTTTATAAATACGAAATATTTTATTCATTTTCCCTGAAAAAACATGTATGTAAGATTATAGTCAGAAAGGCTTCAAGGATCAAGACCCTCTATTATTAATATTTGATATCCAATATTTCTAGTAACAAGATAATTACTTGTGTGTTGGTTGAACTCTCTGAAACGTTCTAAAAAAAATGTAGCTACATTTCCTAGCAAGAGGTGGATTACTGTATGCTCCTGTGGTATTCATTGTGATGTTGTTAATCAAAGCTGAACTCTTGATACTAATCTTGATGTTCCTCTGTGTGTCCAGTATTGCTCTAGTGCAGTCCTGTACTCTGTTTACCACTTTTTTCATAAAAAAAACCAAAAAACAACAACTAGAAGGTTCTCAGGAAGCAGTATGAGTTTAAATTCATCTATTCAATGCTTTCAGTTTTGAGCTCAAGAAAACTACCTTGGGATCTCATTAAGGAGCTGTGAAAATTGCTTTGTCATTTGTCTATTGTTTCTGGCAGGCAAACTGTACTTCATTATGATTTTGAATCTCTACTCTAGGTATACTCCTCCTCTCTCTTCCTCCCTTGTGTGTTCATATACCTGTAACTATATCTGTCTATAGAGTGAGGCTGTCATGAGAGAAAGATCTCATAATTAAAAAAATAACTACGCAGCCCTGTGGCTGGCAATGAAGAGTTGAGTACTTCAAAGAGGATTGACTATGTTGCATATTTTCCTTCAGCAAATGTACTATATAGGTAAGCCACCTTCTAGCTGGCTGATATAAGGAAAGCTTTAATTCTGTCTCATTTATCTACTTTGTGATGTACAAGATTCTACTTTAGGGGTTTATCTTAAAGACCAGATTTAAACAAAAAGTGTAAGCAAAATGAAAGAGGCAACAAATTGAGGAGTCTGGAGAGATTATTGTTTCTGCATAGCTTAATCTATCTTGGAAAACTATCAGACTAAAATTTTTGAGATTCCAGGCTTAGTGAAATGAGATTTGTCTATTTGTGCTGATTAATTTTATCTTGGATATTGTTGGGAATCTAAATTTTGTTATATGGTAAATAAGCAATAGCCTTCCTAGCCCAGTGTATTGCCTCCACCAGAGGTCAATGCAAGACCCCTCTGAAGAAGGGTAATATATCCATAATACCTCCTCTTGTTTGATGCTTCTACTTAGGGGGGGTAAATTTCTTCCAAACACCAGCTAGTTATTATTTTATACTCTGAGGCATGTAGGTTGGTTGCCCTTGTAATTTTATTCTAGTTAGCTTAGTGTAAATGCAGATGCTGTTTTTATTCATAAATGTCAACTCTGTTTTTGTGTCTTACTAACCTTGGTAATGTCCTGTGGCAGTGAACTCCACAGATTAATTGTATGTTGTGTGGGGGAGCCTCGCCCATGTCACCTTTTATCCATTTTAAATATATAGCCTTTCTATCAGAGTTAGTCAAATGATTAAACATCAGCAACAAAAATAATGGAAAAGGACTATTTTTTGTAAGTGAATAAATGCCCTGATTTCGTTCACTACTGTTCTTGGCACTATATTATATGTACGGTATGTTTTGATTATCACTCTGCAGTATTTATGAATGCCAAGGTGTCAATGTAATACTAGCAGACATTATAAGGAAGTGTGTTGTTATGACATACTAACTGTTCATTTTTCTGTTGCTTAAAAAATGTGTCATCCAATCAAGGAACAGAAACCTAACTAGCATGAATAGTATATAAAATGAACGGCTCAAAGACTACTTACAAACTTAAAATTATTCATCCAACAATTCAGCTAGCACCTATGAATAATTTATATGTATTTCAAGAAAATCAGGTTAAATTTCACTCATGGTTCTGCAGCTTTCAGTATGAAAGGAATATTCATAAAACATAGTTATTAAAATCTTAAACATTATTCTTCATTTCAGAAGCTTAAATTTCAGAGTTATGTTGATCTAATTGGGGCACTAAGCAAACCATATGACCAATAAAAATAATACAAATTTAAACTATCAAGTACTTGTAACAAGCTGTTGGCAAACATATTCCAGACTAAGTTATATTAAATGTGAATATTTTTTTCAATGTCAGTACCATCAGATATGCATGAATCAAGCCTAGGCAGAAGCTGACTAGGAAATTTTATATAAAATAACTTGTTCAGCTGTGGTATTATGCTCTGTCTCTGGCAATTCCAAAATTTTATTTATCCGCTCCATCAGACTATAGAAATAAAAACAAGTGATCCACCCCAAGACAAAATATATTTGCATAGTTCGCCTGCCACAATGAAAGAAATGTCAGATTAAAGGTTTTCAAATCTAAACCCTTTATTTCAATTTATTACTTAAATAAGGAATTACTGAATGTTTGCTCAGTGCAGCTGCAGCATTGGAGGGGAAGAAGAAGAAGATAAATCTGATCCTCTTTTTAAGTCCTTTTGTCCTAATCAGGTAAATCAGATATCCCTTTAAGAAGTGGTTTTATCCAGAATTGTAGATGACTAAATTCTAAGACAATAAAATATTCATAGATTCTGGTGAGGTACCAGGAAGCCTATGATATTAGAAGAATGTAGAACCTGTAGTCAGATTGGATCTCAAGTTATGATTTCGATCCAGAAGAAATAAGGACAGATACTGAATGTCCACAGCCTATAATGACTGTAGATGAGAGGGGCTATTAAGTATCCATCTTTTCCCCTTGTACCACAGCTTTCTAGAGTTGGTGATAAATCCTTCCTCTGTCTAAAAATATTTACCTTATATCCTTGTGGTGAAGGATTCCCTTCTCAGGGAATTCACCCTCGTCCTCCACTTCCAATTATAAAACTCAGACTTTGTCTTGTATTTCCTATGTGCAGAAAAATAGGCAAGTAAAGTACTTGACTTGCAAGCTCTCACCTCCTTGGTTGTCACTTTGCCTCCTGTTGGTATAATGACCCCAGTGAGCTTTCTTAGGATTTATTTTGTTTTTCCTGGCATACTTAGTTATTCTTATTTACATTTCCCATTACTACTTGTGCTCTCATTTTATATTTTATTCATCTTTCTCACTTTATTTGTTCCATATAGGCTACTCTTACAGAATCTTAAATAATGTTGTTTGATTTTTTTCTGCCCACTACTATTTTGCTCTCTGAATATGGGAAATACCATATTCAGGTGAAGAAGGTGAATCAAGCGTATGGTCTACCAGATAGCACCTGGAGGCCTGGTCCAAATGTATATTACTTAAAAACAAACAAACAAACAAAAAAAAGAGAGAGAGTGAGTGAGTGAGTGTGTCAGGACCACTAGGGAGTACTGCATTCCTGCCAGTGTGCTTGAAGGCATTATGATTGCTGCTGCCCTTTGCAGACATAAAGCCTTGAGGCACCACTTCTTGTGCCTGTCTCTCTTGTAGTTTTGCACTGCCTGCAGGAGTCCTAATTTAGCCCTTAATGAGGTAATTGTAGCATTGACCTCAAAAGGCAAGTTCGAAGCTGAAACACACACGACCACTCATTCTTTTCTGGTGACTTGTACCAGATGTTGCCGAGAGAAGCACCAGAGGACACTCAGGTTGTGTTCACTAGCATTGCATTCCCTGGAGGATAACTACCTTGATTTTTAATTAGTTTTATAGTACACAAAGCCGTTAAAGGCTGCTGCTGCTGAGATTGATTCAGTGCTGAAATGAAGTCAAGACCTTTCCCGTGATATTTTCACCTCTGGTTCAAGTGAAAAAATAGGAAGTACAAAGGCAAACAAAACAAGAAGCATTCTTTTCTCTACAGCTCTCTATTAAGCCCCAGGTATCTTCTATGCATGATAAGAAAAAAACTTGACAAAGTTCCTGTAGCTGATTCAATTCATATATATTTTTTTTTAATGGTTTCTTATCTAAAACAGAAGATATGGAGACAGTGAAGACAGTATTCAGAAAGTATCAGTGTTGATAAATGCAATCAAGTAAGCCTTCCCTGTAGTTTTATTTGCACTCAGTTCTCAGTTCCTTTTACTTTGAAGTGCAAGTTTCTGTCAGTAATTCATTTAAAATGCATATCAGCTGGAGAATTTTACCAGACTTGCAGTATTTTTGTGTTATGGTCAATCCCCTTCACAGCTTCTGTAACCCTTGTCTGCAGAACTTGTTTTTCTAAATGAGTGGAACCCTGATGATGTTCTCTGTCAGCACCTTTGCATTTCCCACACTCAAAATATGATCCAGGTGTCTTATAAAAATAACCAGAGAAGAAATATTGGCATGGGTTATGAATAATTCATTAATTATGTGGTAAGGTTATTCATACATTTTTCAATAGGGTAAGAGACCATTTAGAAGGTCCATAGACTTTTTGGAATGTCTTCACCTCTATATACTTTCTCATCAAGTTATACAAGTTGAATGGATTTCCTGTGTGTAATCTTGTTTAGAGTGAACTACAATATCTACAAGGGGTGGTGCTATTTTATTTTGTCAAATGGTATTTTTTGATGTGTGAGAAAAGAAAACTCCTTCATCCAAAATACCCAGTGGCATAACATTGTGCCAAGTGATCACAAGGTCCATTACAGGCTGCCTAAGTCTTTGACTTTAAAATACTGCTGTTGCATTAGACCCTTACTCCTCATCTATCTTCATCCTTGTGAAGGCTTTATGTAAACAATTCCTTTATCAGTATGCTGCTGATATGGTGCTGCCTTGTTTCTCTGTAAAAAGTACCACCTCAAACTCTGCAATTGATAAAAACCTTTCCTTAGTATAATAAGATATCTATTAACATGCAAAATGTGTCATGAAAACTGCAGACACATAATGGTAATAAGAATCCTGCATTGACCAGTTTGCTGTTGTATTCTAAGGTCTCATGTTCTGCTGACAATGCAGATGCCTTGTTCCATCTCATGGGGCTGGAACATGCATGGTGATGTGTGCCTGTTTCTTGCATTATCTTCCCTTTCTTCATAAATGTTATTACTTAGTGGTTCGTATAAAAATCCCTGGTCTCTTTCCTGCATTATTGCCTTTAGTAACTCACTATGAAACACAAAGCTGATATAGTCATGGGTGGGTAGGAAAACTTTCTTTTAATGGTTTTAATGTTTTTCACTCACCAGTACGCCGATCCTTATAAATCAATTTTAAGTCCTTCCCAGGTATGCCTGCGGACAAAACCTCATATCCCATATGTTTGTGGAAAAGGAAACAACAAAAAAAATAAGAGCTGGAATTACAATCTTACTAATTTCATAATAATGAGCATACATTTTCCAATGGAGTTTTTCCTGAGTCTTGTATTTCAGCAACATTATAGGGTAAATTTTTTTGATTAACACTGATGTCATCCCTTTCTGCTAAGACTCCATGACACTTCTAATTTACATGTGTGAAAATTTTTTAGAAAATCATCTTTGTTGTCATACTTAAATCACCAGTCAGATTTAGCAAACATTTAATAAAACTCACCTTCATGTTCAGGGCCATCACAAAGTATATTCATCATTTAAAGCTCATACAAGTCCTTGAAATTGGGTTGAAGTTTTGCATATGTTTTGTGCATAAGGGTGAACTCATCCATTTTGAATGCACATCTGAAACTATGTGCTCATTTCTCTTTCAACACATTACGGAGAGATTCAGAATTCAAGCTTTGGTCTAGTGAGTGTGTCCTTAAGCCTCACTGTTTCAGTTTTCTCCAGATTTGTAGAGCTCTACGAATGGTTAAGGACCAAACATTTGTCATACTTGATCATTTTGATTAATGCATTTGGACACTCTGTCTGGTTAGGATGAGTGGAGTGTCTCCTTGGGGTGTAACAAAGAGACTTAACCTTTGCAAGCAGAGAAGTAACACTGACATCAGCTCAAAAAAAGGAGCCAGTCTTCTAGGCTGAAGTGAAGTCACTGACTAGTGTCTGTCCAGAAGGCAAATTACAATGAAAGATGACACACAGAAGAATTAAAGTAGCTGTTAATTTTAGATGTCTACAAATTTTAGTTATGAGGAAGAACTTAATTAACTTCAGTAGAATTACAGGGGAGAAAAGAACAGCTGTTCTCCTTGTCTGGTGGGATTCAGAGTGAGACTTTTACAATGTTAGAATAGAACATTTGGGAATTTGGAACAGAAAGGAGAAATAAGGGCTATCCTTTTACATGGTGATTGGTACGTTCTTGGTACTTTGTTTTGTGAGAGGGAAGCAGGAAGCACTAAAAAGGATGTTATTTCAACACGTAGTCCCAAATCCTGCCTGAGATAGCCTTTACTCCTCATATGCTCTCAATCCAAAAGACAGTGAAAACTTGGTTCAGCCTCTGGAGAAAAACTGGAACAGTCTCAAGGCTGTTCTGTCTTACAGTGATTGCTAACAGCTCAGTGAAATAAGTCTTTGCTTGTCCTGGTAAATGGGCTGTCAGGATTGAGGAAGTGACTGACACACATTTTGTTTGGGAAGAGAGTTATCAGCATATGAAAGATGTCTTCCACATTCAGAAAAAGGGAACAGAAATTATTCTACAGAAATGCCTCAGCTACTCTCAGGTTTATATTGTTTCCCAGACAGACTTCAGCAACACTTTAATACAAGAGAGAGAGAAAATTCAATCCTGCAATGAGAAATGGACTGAGAGCAAAGCTAATTCTGAACAGTGCATCAGAGATACCCGTCTGAAAGACAGTTTAGAGAAAGAATGTTATATTAACGGCTAAGCAAATGATTTATGGTTTTACAATGTAAAAATAAAAACACTGTTAGCACCTTGCAGTGGAGATGCTAAGCTGAGAGATATTAAATTGCCAACTTAATATTTGTGATTTTTGGTATGAAAGATTCATTCCTTTACAAACTCTTAAATTGCAACATTGAGCAAAGATAGCTCAGTGTATGAAGAAAAGTTTTAGATAGTGTTTTCTAGCATATACATCACATAATACTTACTAAAATTTCAGCCATTAAACAATGAACAACACATTAAAGGCTAGATCTGGGTATTTCAGATAAAGTTGTGCAGCACCTGAGATGCCAGTCTTTGGCAGTGACCTGAAGCTCAGGGTGCTCCCAAGGCTTTGATTTAGGTATTCGAACTGACCTTGTGAACTTCAGTTAAAGTTGGCATTACATTGAATACAACACAGTGTCTGTCCTTGCAGCAGATATTCCTGGATTGCTCTAAGGACCTGGGCCATCTTTGTTGCCTAAATAAAGTTCTTCACAAAATATTGTCAGAAAGCTGTACAATACATATGGAAGCAGCTGGGCAGAGCACAAAGCGTTGGTGGCCACCTGTATTGTAGGTTGTTGCACTTTTTGCTTTTCTTCCTTGGAAGATAGGCAGGTAGATGTGGCCAGGAGAACACTGCAACAGGTAACCGGTGAATGCAGTTAGCAAGTTTATCCCCAGATCCGGCTTCAGTACCGCTCCACTTACAGGCACAGTCAAAGACTCCAAACACACTGGGCAGGCATTCTACAGATGTAGAGATTTTTATAACAGTTATGTGGGAAAAAAGACCAAAATACTCTTGTAGCACTTTTTATAGCATGTATTTGCAAGTACTTGTTTTGCTATGAGGATTAAGTAGCATCCATCTCCCATCAATAGGGTAATTTATGAAGCTTGACTCACAATAAAATCAGGAAAGGTGATGGATGAATCTCTGATGTTAAACTCTAGTAACACTTTTTAAGGATTGCATCCAAAGAGAGCTGACTTAAGGAAAATTTGGGGTTAGGAAAAAAAACCAAAACAATAAACAAAACAAAAAAACAAACGTCTGGCAAGGTAGTTGTAAGATTAAGCAGCCAATTCCTTTACATGGGAAAAATTTTACTCTTTCACTCCCAAGTTGTTTCACTCTAAATGATAGCAGCTTTGGTCTACAACTTCCTTCTTCAAGCCTAGGATCAAATTCAGTTTAGCAGTGAGTACTAAATAGGATGTTGTGAGATGCAGCTTATGCTGCACAAAGATTTAAAAACAAAAACAAAGAGAACCCCTGAAAACTTTTAATAATTTGATAGCCTTGTAAAAGCTTTCTATAGAAATTAACTTTTAGGACTTTAGCATTTATTTTCTCATAACAAGGGTGAATCGATTATTGAATGGTCGAATGCACACAGTCCATATTGATCTGTTCATGCATAGCAGCTTTCTCCCAGCAGGCACCTTGCTGCCTGTAACATATTTTAAATAGGATTACTGCTCATTAAATTACAATGACCTGGAGCAATGGTCAACAAAAATGAAATTGCCTCAGTTCATCATGGTTTGGATCACTGCCATTAAATTTCAGTGGCTGCATTTCCCTAGAGTAAATAGACCTGAAGAACATATATGGTTGAATGCTTCAACTTCTTGGGTTTAATCAAGTAAAACTAAAAATTTCATACCTATATCTGGAAGGTAAGGAAGTGCAAGGATTTCTTTATTGTAATATTAGGGCATTTTAAAAGTTGGCTTAGATTAAAACGTAACAATCTTTAGCTGATGTGATACACTGGGACAATGCTATGCACTACTGTGTTGACTTCTGCACTCATGGGACTTTATTTTGCTTTCAGGCACTGCTGGTCTAGTGGTTAAATCAGGGCAGGAAGTTCTAGACCATTAGACTACATCTGTGTCCCTTAAATTTAGAGATGAACACAGGGAAAGGACATAGAAGTCCAATTAAAAATACAGGCACTGAAACAAACAATTGGCAGTAGTTTTGCTTCGTGGGGACCCAAGATGGAAAGAGAAATCAGGTATTTAGGAAAAAACTCTGGTAAACATCAATTAATTAAAAAATGTGGCTATGCTGAAATGGTCACTGGAAAAATAGATTATCTATTCTAAATATTAGCTGCTAACTTCCTCAAAATCCAGCTTCAGTAGATTTAGTAGGGGTTTATACTGATAAAACAAAGAGAAGGATTTCTTCCTGAAAGATAAAGACCCCAAGTAATACAGCAACAATATTGCTTTGTTTTGGTGCGCTAATCTAGCTTTTGATGTTCTATTATGAATAGATGTGACTATTTATTGGCAGGTGGAATTAATGAATAACACAGCTCTATGATGCTCTTGTTAATGTGATGTTGAAAGGACTTAGTTTTTCGTTTAACATAGATTATAGTTTTTATTTTCTTAGAAACCTGGTGTAGGTATGTTACCCCAGGGAGACAGACTGCCTTTTGTTGTGAGAATTATGATATGGTTGTTTATGAGCACAAATAACATTGCATAGGGGAAAACTTCTGATTTGGATGGACTGAAGAATGTAACTCCTGCATATGACAGTGTCCAAGCTGTTTGCAAATGGCTGGCAACATTTAATCTTTGCTGAACAACATTAGATTGTAAATCATAACTTAATCCCAACAGAAGCTGGCATTTGTTACCAGCTCCAGCAATTTGAAAAGCCTGATATACTACATATTTTACATAGGATTCATGGTGAAAACCACAACTGTTGATGAAATGAGAATTATATAGCAGCATTGAAAAAATACAATTCTGAACTTGCTGATTTTATGAAATATATAAACCTACATATTAAAGTTTCACGTATTTAGGAATTTTCAGTCTTTTTTGCCACAGCTTTTCAAGATTTGAACAGAAAGATACCCACTGACATCCATCTAAGCTGCCTGTTAAATCTGACACAAAAGCTTCTTGCCCCTCCCTGTGCCAGCTCTTGTGTTCATAAGGCCACATGATGAACTGAGTCAGATCCCTGAAAAATAGCCCATGAGTTATTAAACTTAGGTGGTCTGCTTCATTATATGGATGCATAAATGCTGGTGGAGGCACAAGGGAGATGGGAGTATGCAGATGGGGAACTGAATGGAATTACATCCAGGTATTCTTTCTGTCTTGTGGTTATTAAAACCAGTGTGCTTTTCTCTGAATTGTGCAATTCATGTATTCCAAAGTACTAGACTTTTAATAAGGAGGCTTTAGAGAGTGTTTTTGTAAGGTTGGTATTTTTAAAATTTGAGTGTTTTTTTTTTCCCTTTTCCCTACGGGTTTTTGGGGCACATCACTCTATTACTCTCTGCGTACCTTTGTTTCAGCAGAGCACATCTTGAAATCTCACCAGTTCAGAGTGTGTATTCCCTTCTAGTTTTGGTGGTCAGTCTGGGGATGCTGTGTTACCTAAAAGTTCTTGTGCTGATTTACATGGTACAGCAAGGGTACGCTGCACCGTATGCAGTGTTAGTCCTTTTGTGTGGAGTAGCTTATTCTGTTTTGAAAATGTTGTAAGCTACTTTTGCTCCAAGTGAATGTGTGCTAAGAAAGTGCATATGAGGAGGAAGTGTGCAGTAGCTAATACACTGCAATTCACATCCTTGTTCACCACTCTTCATGGGCCCTGTGTCCTCAGACAGCAAGGGCTCCAGCTGGGCAAAATTACACAGAAGATGGATTGTTCTTCATACAGGGTCCTAACCAAGACCAAGATAGGCTGGAATACAATGATAGAAGAAGTAACTAGGCAGCCCTATGGTTTAAAACTGAAGTGAATCGTCTGTATCTGTAACAAAGTTAGGTTTCGATACCTCGAGTCAGGCACACAAAATGAGCTTCTGTGAGAGCTAGGGCCACTTTTAAAGACCAGCCTGGGTACATGCATAATACTTGTGCTGTGTTCAGCAATTTAACTTTTATGGTCTTGCTTTATTCGTAACTGCATCTGTAAATTTCTAGGAGTCCTGTTTCAGGCTGCCATTTTAGGGGCAGAGCTGATGTCCTGTGTAACAGAGGAGATGCTCATGGATCTCTCCAAGAGACTTTTTGAAACATCCTGCAGCGTTTTGTACTGCAACACAAGATTGTTTCTTGTAATCTAAATAGAAAGTCATTGAGACAAAGTGAATTACTACATTTTGTGCTCAAGCTGAAATAAACTTTCTAGCTTGATGTTCTGATTAAATCATCATCTGATTCTCTTCTAATCTCTCCAGTGGCTCTTAGCTGTTTTCATAGAGTCCACATTCCTTTTCCTTACAATGGAGACCTGCAGTGCCAGCACTTTATTCCTCCCTTTCTCAGGATACACATTTACATACTTGCTCCTAGACTAAGGTTTGCCAGCTAAAGTTATGTGACTTCTTGATGGAGGGAACTGGAAGCTGCCACCCACTGTTTTCTGATTAACTGATTAAATTACCTCTGAATTTTTCAGGAATAAAATGAGTATTTATTATCATTATTATTGTTATTATTATTTTTAGGACAGACAACAGAAACTTGCAAGCGGTTTGCAAAGACAGTGGTACTATCACCCTTTATACCATGAAGCCAGTGATTAAACCTGGGAAGCATGACACCTGGACTCAAATTCTCTTTCAAACTGAGCTGGGAAAGGAATCCTGACTTTCTGTATAACAGAATAACATCCTAAGTATCAGGCTAAAGGACACTAGAAGAGTCTCTTACTTAGAGTCCTGTTGAAGATGTTCTGTTTTCTGTACCACTCTGCAATCACCATAATGATTGTCTTTCTAGTGATTATGTATTTTATCAATGTTTAAACTATTGATTTACTTTCACATGAAGACTTAGAGGTGAGGTTTGATTAGGGGAGTGCAAAAGAAAGGAAAAATTTTGTACAAGAGATGATGCCCCTCTTTTGTGAGTGAGACCTCTTTCATAAAAAATATTCTGTTCCATATTGGCATTAATTTTCCTCCATGATTTGCCAACCATTTCAGTAGCATTAGCATGTAGAAAAAGCTTTTGTGATTGTGTTTTCTAAAACAATTTTGAAATACAAGTTCCAGCAATAACAAAAACTTCTCAATTTTAGTGAAAATGATTTTGAATTTGACCCAAATACATATTTCTAGCTTTTATTTTTACTGTGCGTGAGAGATACAGTGAGTTACACTGGATGACTGTATGATGATTGCAGAGTGAACATCCATCTCCTTTCAATCACATTTTCACCTGCTCGTATGGTGTACACCTGTGCCTTGTTGGCAATACAATTGGTATTTTGCCACACTTGAAATTGCTCTTGCTTTCACCATCATAATTTAGCTTGACAAGTCCAAATCCATGTGTCATGGATAATGCAGACATAATGCCATTAGTGGAATCTAGCAAAAAGGTTTGTGGAAAGTAGAATGATTTGCCCAGGGAGAATGAATTCAAACTGAATTACCTGCTGTTATCCTCCTCTAGACAAGCAGTCAAAAGCACAGTTTGGAAAAACAACGGGATGAGAGTGCCCCATCATTTCCAATTTGTATTGCACCTATTCCAAGATGGGGCACTTCGGTGTTTGCTAACTTCATGGCTACTAAACACAGAGCAATTTCAGATAAAAGATGTTGTCTTTTTTTTTTTTTTTTAATTCTGTTTTGCTACATTGCTTGAGGGCTTCATTTTAAATAGGTATTCTTTAACTTAACAATTGTTTAATGCTTTGATTTTAATAATGGCAATCGGTTAATCTAATTTCACCTTTTGTGCTTGTTGGCTGTTTTCTGCTTTTTGCCTTTTCTGTTAGTTACAGTGAAGCCTGAGGTTTGTTCTGCAAGTAGGCCTTGAATGTGTTGCTCCCTGTATCCTGTCTTCTTCTTATGTTTCAACAGCAACATTACCTTAAGTACAAATGAGTAGTTGGACCGAAGTAAAGAATTTTGAGTTCTACAGGTTAAAAACACTGAACATAAAATAAAGAATCAGTATATACTTTTATATTTAAATGAATAGAAAAAGGAAAGACAGAAGATGACTGCTTAACTGGATAAATATGTATTAATGTAAGTTCAAAATCATTTTAGTGCCCATGAGTCCAATCATTTCCAGTTGCAGTCTGCTATGTATTGACATATTCATATGTGCCAAAGGTAGCATTTTTTTTATAGTATCAAAGAAAATGAGAGAAAATGCAAATCATTAATATATGTACACTATGTATACAATATATCCCTTAAAGTAAAATCTTACTGGAAATCTTTGTTTCTTTGGGCTTTTTCTCTCATTGGTGAATGCTCCCATCCAGTCAAGGGTGTTCTCCTAGGGGGTGGCAGGTGCTGGTTTAGAAATGCTGTGACCCTTAGGCTGACATATAAAAGGGGGGCCTTGTTGTCATCTCCCCTGACCACATGTAGAATATATAAAGCACATGCCACTAATAAGGCCTGTTGGATGAGGCCTGATCTTGTTTAGGTGTGCTCACAGCGTGCTACTCAATGGATTTAGGTGACTAGTGTTTGGATCTTCTGATCAGGGAGATTGGATTGATTCTGTGTGAGACTGCAGCTATGAGTAGCTTGAGAATTTTAGGTTGGAAACTGAAATGCAAACTGAGCTGAGGTGCCTCCAGGATTACGCCTAAACTGTTCAGTTATCTAACTTCTTGCTTTTTCTTTGTATAAGTGCTTAATGTGGAATTTAAGGTGGTATTAGATGACTACGTACAAATGGAAACCCCTGCTTAGTTGCCTCTCAAACTTAACTCCCTAGTTGCCTTACTCTTCAGCATTTTGAGCATGTCTCACTTTAGACTGGAATAAGCGAATGAGTGTCCGTTTATTTCTGAACTTGTCTGAGATTCAGGAACCAGGTATTTCTCCACTTGAGTACCTTAAGAATGCTTGTAATGTAAATATATTCTGTCAAAATTGGGCTCCTCAGACAATGTGCTTATAACCCTCCCTTTCTTTCAAGGGAGGGCCAGAAGGGTAGATAATGGTGCTGATGCTTCCTTTTGTATAATCTCAGTAGTTTGGTCAGTCATCTGAGAAGCAAAAGACCTGGGTCTATTTCTCTGTGCTGCTGAGAAAATCAGACTTTGATATTTGACTTCTTAGGTAAGTGTCCCACCTAAATTATTTGAAAGCATGTCAGTGTCTTCAGGCTTTTTCAAGAATAATTCCTGCTCAGTTCTTTGAAAGAAGAGGTATACCTGCATTTAAGAAGGCTTGCTCTTTGTGGATGAAGGCAGCTCTCTGATGTTGTAAAGCACAGAAGAAAGGATGTTTAGGAAGCTTTGGCCTCACCATTTTCCTATTGGATAGTGGTTTAGACAGCTTCATGCTAAATATCTTGACTCAATTGTTATGGCTCCCTAACTTAGTTAGGTGTCATGGAGCTTAGGCTGTAGGTGTGTAGGTCCTTTCTTGAACCTAGCCTGAAGTAATCTTCATCTTGTTGAAATTACTGGTGTGACAACAACCGATATGCAGCAGTATCTTGCAAAGCACAGTAATGCAGAGATTTAGCATTGCATGAAAGAATTCCGCTAAAAGCTTTGAAATGTTTGGATAGTGAGGTTATACTGAGACCATATGCTGTCAGTTATTTCTGGAATACCATTTATGACTTATCACCAGTGTCCCCCCCACCCTGTTCACAAAACATTGCTAGGCTGAAGGGGCTTTTGTTCACTTCCAGTACTGATTACTGAGATTCTTTCCTCTCTTTTTCTCACCTTTATTTTTTAAAGCTAGGTTAACATACTGCTTTGTAGACTCCAGTTAGAGCGAAACACTGCAGCAGGGACACTAAATCGAATCTACACCTCACTTCTCCTCTTCATTTCTTGTGCTGGCTGACAGTTCAGTGACACACTGATTTTGAGTTTTGCTGCTCTCTGTAAAGTTTCCTCCCTCCATCACGTATTGGTGGCTTTCTTTTGCATGAAGATTGGCAGATGCTGCACATCTTGCTGCTTTATTTATTTAAAACTAAAGAGAATTTCTGGGGGCCACTGGCATCCTTTCTCATCCTGGAGAGGTTGTTTTTGCTCATGTTTTAGATCTAGGGTGACTATTTTCTTATTTAACAGAGGTTTTGAGGAACTCGTATTGGATATTAGTGTATTACAGTGGCAATACTTTGGCATCTCTCTCCATAGAAACATCACACAAATATGGTTTAGTGGATGACATTATATTCTGCTTCCTTCTTTCCCTCTCACAGGCTCTTGTGCTGGTCAGGCTTTTTTTTTTTTTTTTTTTTTTTAATTATAGATTTGGTTTCAGTTGCAAAATGTACATATGTTAAAATGGAAACATTTAGCAGGGAATCATCAGTTTTGATGCCTCTTCTATCTCAAAGTAAAAATAAAAAAAAGTTTTGACATGAAGAATATGTCTGCTTTTAAAAAAAAAATTGAAATGATGTTCTATTTGGAAATGTAAGCTAAAGAATAACCCAAACTGAAATAACTTAGTTTGTACAATTTAAACCCTTCTTCCATTCCTGTATTTCAGTTTAATGTCAGTGGATATTCCTACTCCTTGCCTTCCAGGGTTTCTTGGTGTCTTAGAGATTCTTATGGTACAGCAAAACTGCTTTCCTGCCTCTTCATTAGTGACACCTGTCCTAGCAAATTAAACAGTGACAGAGAGCATTTCTAGTTATGGGAAATCATCTGTCTCTACTTTTAAACTGTTAGAATGGTCTCTGTCATGGTTTTGGCTCGTGCTAGTGGGCGTTCTCTGAAATAGTTCAGGCCCTGGTTTGGGAGTTAGCATAATCCAGGAACCATTCCTAGTCATTTGCACGTGGTCTCTCAAGTTTGGAGTGTTTTAATAATATGTGTGTTGGATATTATGCGCTGGTTGGCCTATGAGTCAGAGACCAGTTGTGGGCACATTAATCTGCCTGTATTTTAACGGGTAAATTTTATTACAAATAAGTGTTGTTCTGTTAGGCAGAAGTCTGTGTGGCCTATTTCAAAGCTTCAGCTTCAAAAACTTTTCTGAATGAGCACTGCTGGAAGCCAAATAATCTCTGACTCAGCCTGACACAAAATGCAGTGTAATGAAGAACCTATCGCTTGAGAAACTCGGGGAACTTTGACTAGAGGTTCTCCAGCTCATTTTTTTTCTGTAACATGGACCCAAAACTCAACAGGTAGTTCCTGAGTAAACAAAAGGAAAAGTGAGTCATGTAGCAAAGACAGCATGACCTCACTGCTACACCACATGTATCAGCCAAGCTTTTGACCTTTCTGTCCAAGACATTTAATTTTCTTTTAACTGATGAGATTATAAAAATCTGAGGACTTCAGTAGTTCTGAGATGTCTCTGCAGTATTCAGTTTTCTGCAGGCAGTAATCTGTTAGAAACCGAGCAATGGACCAGCAATCCTGTACTTCTGGGCTAGCATCCTTGGCTGAGTGTCCAGCAGTCCATGTTTTAAAGTGAGACTTACCAGGAAAAAGCTGTGATAAATATAGTGAAATCAGCCTAAAAAAAGATTGGTTTAAATATTGGTAATATAAACTTTGGCATCTCTTTCAAAAATTTTTCTGATCTTTTATTGTAGAAATTCTGCATATTCTGATTTGTGTGCAGCTACTGTTTTTCTTAGAAGTCAGACAAATTCTTGATCTCACTGACTTTCTGTGGCAGAGTTCTGTAATCCAATTACTTGCTCTTTTTCAGTTTAGCATTTGTCACCTTCTGGATTCACTGAATGTGGTATTCTGATTCTGGCTATCTTATCTTCTAAGTATTACTTTTATTGCTTATGTGGTGCTGAATGTATAGAAGAAATAGTGTGCTTGCTACAGTTTGTTCCTGGCTTTTGCTTGGTTCTTCTGTGCCAACTACTTGGACAGGACTCCTAGAAGGTATTTAACAGCTGCTCTTGCTACTGGTATTTGGCAGGCTACAGGCTTACCTCATTGAAGATAGTCATTGGTCTTATAAAATGATGAGTGCTACAGTGGCACTGTATGTAATATGATTATTAAAATAGCTGGATTTTTCTTAATAGGGTCAAAAGTCTGCATAAAGGGGTATTCCAATAAGGGGATTGCATTATGTATAATGTTTATTCCTGCAACTTTGTGAGAGAAATGCAATGTGATGGTCTCAGCTGAATGCAGTATCTGAAAAATTGCTGTTGCAAATTGAAGGATTGGACTGTAGAAATGTAAGCTCTGTAGAGCTGCATAGATCAAATATGGTTTGATTGAACATTATAATTCTCTGAAATAATATTTTTGCAAACTTCTCTTCAGGATAAAATGGCATGTTTAAATGCACTCTGGAAACTGTCATTTGCTACACTGCAAAACCAACCTCGTTTACAAAAACCCATCTGCTGGAACATGTACCTCCCCTGACTAGTGTGTGTTCCCAAATCCATAAATAATGGCATTAACTTATGAAAAGTAATTATGATATAGCTGTCACTATGAACTTAGGTGTGTGCTTAGAGTCCCTCTGTGGTCCTGAAAGATTTCCAGTCAAATAATGGGAGCAAAGATGTCACGTTCCAAAGGTATTTAATAATCTCTCTATGCCTAGCTTGTATTTCTATGGTTAATCTAACTGGGTTTTTGTGTCTACAGCTTTGCTTTTATGCCTAACATTGTATCTGCCTCTTCTCTTGTGCTGTTTTTGTTGCTTGACGGAGCCTTTTTGAAGTAAATTTTGTGTACTGATTATCTTTTCTTCCCTTTTTTTTTTTTTTTTTTTTGTCTCATTAACTTTCTGTTGAGTTAATGTACTGAAACTTCTCAGAGCAGTGTCTGGTATGTGGTGGACAGAGTGCCAGGGCGATAGTGGGAGCAAACAGCAAGAGAGAGAATGTAGGCTGCACTGCAAAAGCCAGTGGTTCAGTCCGTGTAAAGTGGATCCCAGAGAGCCTCAGCTTTAGATAGCTTGAGTGTTTGACACATGGATTGTTCCAGGCATTGCTATCTTGTTACCTTGCTGCCTTCAGTTATTTCATAATCAGTATTTTATTAAAGTAGTGCAAGGGAACAATCTGTATTGTATAACTCTGTTTTATTTTTCCTTGTCCAGGATCTTTTAGAAGTTCTGACTTAACTTAAAAAAAAAAAGGGGGGGGGGCAGAAATAAGGGTTTATTTTTATTTTTTAGTTTGTCTGGGTCAGACATGGCATAAGCAGAACCTGACAGGAAAAGGCTGGGATTCTGACTTCCATTTTTTTTTCTCCCTGTAGCAGACAGGATATGCGTGTTTGTGTATGTGTGTGAAAGCTACTAGGTACATATTCCATTTTTAGAAGGAAAACAAACTTTTGATCTCTGGGAACTATTTTATCAAACTCTGCTATCTGTAATGCCTGCTAGGTTGCTTGATGGAGTGGAGTTTAAAATATTATCTTAAGGAAGTACAGAAATGAGGGTTTGGAAATCTGGTTCTATTCCAGGCTATTTTTCAGATGTATTGTGTGACCTAGGAAACAAATCACTTTGTTGTGGCTCCCTAATCCTTCTCACGTTAGAATAACGTTTATTATTTTTAGAATGGTCACAGCAGAGTATTACCTTGCACATATCTTAAAAGTCTGTGGTCCCTTCTTTCCCAAGGATAACTGTTATCCATATCAAGTTTTGTTAGTTTACAAGTAATTTTATACTTCCCCTACCTTGTGGTTCTTAAAGTCAAGGTAAGAGATTTCCTTTTACTATTCAGAGACATGATTCAAGTCTCTACCACATGGATGCCCTGCTGCCACCCTGAAATCTAAAGAGGTTAATTTAGGCTGTAGTCTGAAGACAGTGTAATTGCACAAGAACAGCTGTACAGAAGGAATGAGAGTAACAAAGTTTTCATTTGAGGTCTCAGCCCCTATAAAAATTTGAGATCAGTTAGGTAGCTGCATAAATGAATTTTTGCCATTGCTGCAGCAATGGACTTGCCATTGTGTTTTAGCTGAACAGCTCTTATTTAAGTACCACATTATCATCATGGTACTGCAATGTCTGAGGATGTGAGCAAACACATAATTATATAAAAATGAAAGAAATAAAAAATAAAATACCTTTTTTTAGCTTTCTTTGATGAGGCAGCAACCTAAGAAAGGAAGGTACTGATTGAATTCTGTCCATGATTACATATATTGGTTGACTTCAACACAGAAGAGGAGCTACTCCTTGAAGATAGGTAGAACATATGTCCCCATGCTGGTGGTAAAGACTAGATCTTATTTAGGGCTGCTCTGATCCAGGGCATGTGTTCATGCCAGTAGCTGTCTCTGCAACAATGACAGATCAGGTTTTCCCAGGGCTTCTCATGCAAGACTGGCACTGAGTTAATACAGGAAAGATCTTGTGCACTGTTCTCTGATCTCCCTGAGTGCCCATCTTGATGCTCAGAGTAAATCTGATAAAGTTGTACTTCAATGGATTTCAATCCAGATTATGTTGTCACCTTTAGTGGCAGGACATTTGTTTTTGTTTTCTTTTCTAGAAAGCACCTTTTTTTGCTTGGGATTTTTTTTTAAGCTCATTTCCCTAGTATCATCTCAGATATTAACAAACAAGAAAAAAATATGTTCAAATTTGATTATATTAAAGAGCCAGTAGCTGGAGTATGTATGAGATGAGGTGATGGTACATAAGGCAATTGACTTTTGGTCAAGATGTGTTGTTGTCATCAAAGCAGTCAAAGTATTCAGGGAGTTCAGAAGAATTAAAAAATTTTATACAACTCTTAGCTGAACTTAAAAAGATAGGAGACAGATACTTAGCAGGCTGTGTCTTTCTGGCATTGAACCTGAAAGGGGAGCTGGAGGTATAGTAGGGGAACTGAATGTGGCATACAGTTTAGTCATTCATGACTAAACTGTATGCCACTGAGAGTCAGCGAACAGAGGCAGCAGTTTGCACAGCAGTGTCTGGGCTCTGCTTAGAACTTTTGAGGACCTTGTTGGAAGTTGTGGGGGCTTTCTGGGGACCCCTGAGGAACTAGAGGGTGATTGCTACTAACAGGAAAGGGAAGCTAGGCAAGAACAGCTACAGGAGGCCTTAACTTTTTTTGGGAGAAGCTCTAGCTAGGTGTAGCTGCCGCTAACAAGCTGTCTTGGTTGCCCCTGATCAGAGGGAGCTGGGGCCTTTGATCCAGGTGGCCCTTGATTAGGGTGGGTCAGGCACCCTGTGGGTCAGTGCTAGGGAGAGGCCTATATAAGAGCCAGGCCTAGAGTGCGACTCCCAGAGGCAGTGAAGAGATGCAGCAGTTTGTGTAGAAGGGCACAAGAAGGCACCTTCGTTTCCAATCTTAGTAGTGTTCTTCCTCAGATACGGTCATGACATGCTGCAGAGCACATTCCCCAGTAGTTGTTGGAGTCACTGCATCAGCTGTGTCAGAGGCTTCGACCCAGACCGACCCTCTGACAGCAGATGCGGCTCTACAGGTCTCAGGCTGCAGGGAGTGCTTGGGGCCTCTCCGGGAGGCCTGGGCTGGCAGACAGCTCTCCTGCAGGAGGTGTGCTGCTGTTGATGAGCTGTGTCGTCAGGTAAGGGAGTTACGGGAGGAGGTCAGTAGGCTGCGCAGCATCCGAGAAGATGAGCAAGAGATAGACACAGTATTCTTGGAGACCATATAGCTCCAGGAGTCCCTGGTGTTCTCATGGGGGACTCCAACCACCCCGATATCTGCTGGAAAGACAACACAGCTAGGCACAAACAGTCCCGGAGGTTCCTGCAGAGCATTGGTGACAACTTCTTGACACAGGTGGTGGAGGAGCCAACAAGGAGAGGTGTGCTGCTGGACCTCGTACTAACAAACAAAGAAGGACTGGTGGGAGATATGAAGGTCGGGGGCTGCCTTGGCTGCAGTGACCATGAGATGGTGGAGTTCAGGATCCTGCGAGGAGGCAGCAGGGCACCAAGTAGGATCGCAACCCTGGACTTCAGGAGAGCAAACTTTGGCCTCTTCAGGGACCTACTTGGAGGAATCCCATGGGTTAGGGCCCTAGAAGGAAGGGGCGTTCAAGAGAGCTGGTTAATATTCAAACATCACATCCTCCAGGCTCAAGAGTGGTGCATCCCTATGAGTAGGAAGTCAAGCAAAGGAGGCAGGAGACCTGCATGGATGAGTAAGGAGCTCCTGGCAAAACTCAAACAGAAGAAGGAAAAATTTTTCCCCTAAATTTTCCCTAATTATATGTTATATATTTTTGACTCAGAGGGCAAGGTTTTTTTCAACAGAAGTCTTTTTAATGAAAAATTTGTTTTCATTGTAGAAAATAGAAAAATTTCATTTCTAAAAATTGAGGAAAAAACATTTTCAGTTAAGAACATTTTAAAAGATGAAACTCTGGAGAAAGTGACATGAATTCATAAGGCATTTCCTTGCTGCTAAATCTGTTGTTTATCTCAAGTATTTTGGGTAAAAGCTAGTACTTGTCAGACCAATGATATCTGAATTTTCCTGGGAAAAATAATTCTCTGTATTTGTAATACAGTAAGATCTACAGTGTATTTTAATGTTTTCTGTTAAAATAATTCATAGACTGTGATTTTCTAAAAAAAAATTTATAAAAAATGAAACGCACAAAGGTTTTCAGGGATTAGAGATGTTTTTAAATACAGTTTATGAATCTGTTTCTCTGATTAGGGATTTTTGAAGAACCTGGTGAATTCCTATCTGTACTATTTCAAAGTGACTTCCAGCAAAGACCATGAAGGCTTTTGAATAGCCCTTTATATTAGCAAAGTGCCAGCCAGCCTTTGCTCTAATTTTGCTGGCTTTTACTACAGTGATTCCAACTCTATATTCTCAAGGGAATGGGTAACACAAAGCCATGTCATTAGTTAAAATCTGTCAGAGGTCATTAGTGCTTTGAGCTTATTACCATCTTATAGCTGATCAGTGACTAAATGATGTGAGTTTCCAGTGGACAAGCAGTTGTCAGTGGACATTACTTCTATAACTGGCTTTAATGAGCCTTCTTACTGGTAGTTTTAGTGGAAAAGTCAAGGGCTGAATGGGAAATAGATAATGATTTACTTATCAGTCCTTGAACTGAGTCCTGCAGGTCATTTCTGTTTATCATTGAAAAATGCTGGTAAAGGGCAATACCAGCGTCTTGTGTTACCTCTCTTCTTAAGGGAAAATGGTCATTTCAGTCTTTAAGGTTCTTCACATACCAAATAATGTGAGTAATATCTACTGTATTATTATTTTATTCACATGGCAAACTCAAACCTTCCCTCTGATGGTGAAAATAAGCTGTGTTAAAGTTGGGCATCTAGCCTAAGTTAGTCATCTTGCTGTGATCACTAGAAAAAGGAGGCACCTCTAAGAGTAATTCATTCTACCATAAAGCAGAAATCTAGGAGAGGAGTGATATGGAGGGTAGATGATTACAGTCCATTTAGATTTAGAGTTTAGATTACAATCCTTAACTTTTTGATGGCTAAAGTAGGGAGAGGCGAAACTTTTCCTAAACTAGCATTTTATTAGTCTTGAGTTTGGCAAGTCTTTGAGAAGTCTTTGGGACGAAGAGTTTTTTGAAGACTGTGGCAATGTTGAAGACGTGGATATAGTCCTTCAGGACCCCAGGTAGAATCATACACATTGTGACAAATTCCTTTTTGTATTCTTTTCCAAGTGCGTTCATAGCATTTGATATTTTTCCTTCTTTCATCTTTTTCAAATGTTCATACCTGGACAAGCAACGGCATTATCCTCTTGTGGGTCTGATTCTAGGGTCCCTTGAATCAATAGAGTGTCTGGCTTTCTGGCTTCCTTTTGTTTATCCAGTCATATCATTACAGGGAATTTAAAAGGAACTGTGCTTTGTCCTTTTTTTAGTGCTTCTACCACTTCAACACTTGCAGAGAGAGTGCTGAAAAGGTTGTTATGCCTTCTTTGGTACAGATTAATGTCAGTATAAACAATCCCCCCCCTTGTTTCTTTTGAATTTCTTTTCAGTTTGATTAATTCTAAAAACATGACATTGTACCTGGTATATGGAAAAGTTCTAGTCTGTATAGCTGCAATGCAGACATCAGTAGACTGTTCTAAGCCATTTTAGAGGCATCATAGTCAGCATTCTTGGGAATTTCACCTGTTTTTGATGCTGGAGCTTTGTCTCTTTAAAGACTGTTTATTATAGTTGTTACCATACCCCACATATTCCCTATTAATTACTGTATTAATTTATGTAATAAAATGTTAACAAATATTTTATTAATGTTAGCTGGCTACACAATGCCTGTGATGAATAGTATTAAAAACATATAGCTTTTTCATTAAATTAGACATTTAAAGCTGATTAACAGTATCAGCAACACTTAAGAGTGCTTTTGTGAGAAGCAGCAAGCACAGATAAGCCAGATGGGGATTATTTAATATGTTTACAAAGTCATACCAAAAGTATTTTGAAGCAGATTTGGTGCTATAGAAAGTAAATATTTTGGCATTAATTTAATATATTTTAGATGTTTACAGGGGTAACTCTACGTGATTCTTTTAAGCAATTTGGTAATATGGACAGTGAGTGTGCTTGTGTGTACATATGTATATGAAAATAAGCTGTAAGGGGTAATTTGTCGCCACTCTTACAGGGAGGAATATTATGAATTGGTTTCTTGAGCAGAAGGTATAATAGCAGAGGTGAATAATAAATTAGATTTGTAGTTGTTACTCTATAGACAAACTATCAGAAAAAGATAATGTTTGAATCTTTACTGTTAAAAAGATCTGAGTTTCAAATTCTGAAAAAAATTGCAAAATCCTGTTGCTTTCCTTAGTGGAGCAATTACAAGATATGTGTAATAAAACCTAATCCAGTTCAAGGTACAGCCAGGATAAGTTGAATATCTACAAGTGGGGAAGGTATGATACTTTGCAGTGGAAAAAATGGCTCAGAAATAACTAAAATATAAGAAGAATATATATTGTTATATATTATTATATATCATTATATATTATAATATGGTATTTACATTATAATATAAAAGATAAATATTATATACATATATTACAAAATATTATATATTATTATTTATATGGTATAATTCAAAAATAATTGAAAGCATAACTTTAATTTACTCACAAACCCCACGTTTTGTTCCTTATTTTGTAGAACTGAAAGGGTAAGAGCAGACGTTTTTAACTCAAAAATATCTTCTCTTCTGTTCTGGCTCTGATATATCAGCAACATTTTATCATGTGATTTAAACACTCCCATTTCTCACAAGAATATTAGAGCAAGTTATGGAACTGCTTAAATACTGAGGCAATACCTATTCAGATATCTGATGGAAGTTCATCAGTTTAAAAAATCAAATACATATTCATAAATAATTGTTTTCTGTATTTTTTTCCCTAGTTCTACTTTTTTAGATACTCTGTAAAATTTTCTGTACTAAGTAACAGATATTTGGGGGTTTTTGTTTCCGTATCGTTGCTTGCAGCTTGGCAGCATGCATTTGCTACTTTATAGTGCAAATATATGTGTGTATAGGAAAAGTCTGAGAATAAGGGAAAGAGGGGGGGAAGGAAATCTTGGTGAAGCTGTGATCTGAGTCATGCCATTCAGCGTGTTTTTTTTTTTTTAATTATAAATTATGTAGAGAGAGAAAATATTGTCTGGAACTGAAGTTCAATGAAAGTGTGTAGTTTGATACAGAAAGCATGAAATCTAATCTCAGATAATCTGGATCACATAGGAACAGCTATTGCTGTCAGAGGAAGCCAAAGCTAAATTTCAATTTCCAGTGCAAGAAGAGCTCTTGTTACCTTATGTAAAAGGAATGCAGCTAATCTGGTGGAAAAACTAAATGGTCTCTCTCTTACCTTTTGGTGATCTAGATAGACCTAACATTTGCATACTGTTCCTGACAGCACTGTGACGCTGATAAGACTGCAGACCCAGTATGGCTTGTTATGTGTTCTCCTGCCATTTCCTCTGTGACATCTCCATTGAGCAGAGTGGGCAGCCTCATTACTCTCAGAGAAGAATTTTAAAAACAGTGCATTTATTTTCAGCCAGAACCTTAAATTAACACAGATGTGGGAACAATGGAAAAATGAGCTGCTGTAAAGTGTCCTACAAAGTGAGGAAACCTGCTTCTTCCAAATTTTAACTGATATAGGGCAAAAGAATTAACATTGGTTAGAATGGCGGAATAGGTCTCCTGTTTCACAGCTTTTAATTTCATTTAATTCTGTACATCGGTTGAAGATAATTGGATGCAAAATTTATCCTGGATAGGCTGCAAATGTATAAACCTAACTTGTTGTGGGAAAGCCACACAGTCTATGTGGTATCAGTCACCAGACCATTAGAGATGCTCTTAGCTCAAAGGAAGATGAATAAAAGAAGGACTGTATACTAGCCCCATACAGTTCCACCACTCCTGTGATTAGCTCAGCTTCAATTAAATCAGTTGAACTATACCCATTTGCTGCAGCTTCGGATCTTGCCCTTAATATCAATTCTGAAACAGAGACAGAAATCAATGATGTTATCAAAACATAATTTGACCTTTGAAACAGCCCTATGATCTGGAACCTGAAAATATCTGAAAAGGAAGGCAGAGAGGAACAAATGATGAACCAGCTTGAACAAAGAATTTAATTATGTCACCAAACACTCAGCAAAGCTAAACTCAAATTTTTAAAGCAGACCTAACATTCATCCAAATAACTTTCATCGCTTGGAATAACTTCCAATTGGCAGGTTTCAGAAGGGCGGGTTTTTGTTTGTTTTAATTTTTTCCTTGGTTTCAAATTAATTCCCTTTCCCTTTTTCACCTAACTAATTCTAAGGATCCTGGACTAATAGGGGAATGGCTTTTTTCAAATGGCTATTGCTAATTTCTGAACTGTATCATTCAGATGAGCGGGAGAACGTTAACAATACTGGAATTCATATATTGAGAGGTGCAATAGAGTATGACCATGCTTTTCTGATCAGCTGCTTGCCAGCTTAGGCATTTGTGATTAAATTTCTTTGTCCTTGAAATTCTGCAGGAACTTCTTTCTGCTCCTTTCCTCTTTTTTTCTTACATGTGTCAACATGGAATATAAAGCATACCAGGAAAATAAGGTTGCATAACAAGATCACTGAAAGATAGCATAACATTCCCTGCTCTTTTCCCCCTTTGTGATTAGAGGTTTTATCTGTGTAACAGAGGCTGTATCTTTTAAATTACACACCAGTAGTTTGTCTTTCAGATTGTTCTCTCAATTTCTCACTGAAAAGAAAAAATATATATTTAGCAAGTGTCTCATCCATGTGCATGTCACAAAAACCAGGCCAGAAGATACTTAATAGAGAAAAATTACACATCTCTCTATCCTTTGAAGCAATGACTGCCTTTGCCATGTTGCGTTGTAGTAAAGTATAGTTGAAAGGGACTTGACATCTGGTTTAAACCATGTATGTTGATTTTGGAATATCTGGAACTGAATGACAAGTACATTAACTTTTAAAAAATATTTGATTCATGGTTCTTTGTCTTTCTGCATTTTTTGACTGTTGTAAGTTCCTGGAAAAGCTCATTGACTGAGACCTGGTACAGGGCAAGTGACAAGAAATCACAATAACACTGTAGCAAATACTGCTCGTGTTATGAAGATGAGCCTGCTTTAGCTTGCAGTAGATTACACCTCGTTCGTCAGTACAAGACTTCTGTAAAGCTGTGGAAAGACTTTATTGACAAGAATATGGAAAGCAGCAATGAAGGTCAATATCAACTGTTGACTTTCTTTGCTTATGAATCGATTCTGACCTTAGATGTGCATGGTTGAAAACTCTTGACATTTGCAATCTCATATACAATATAGGCTTTTATGTTAAGCTTATGAAGCACTGTAATGTTCAAACTCTAAAAATAACATATCAGAAGCTCTATGTGCTGGTCACTTTTTGCTGGTAGAGGTATTAGAAGAGTTGCATGATTTGTTCAATGTTACTGGATATGATCAAATGAATCTGCTATTCATATACTGTTGAAGAGATGGACTAGAATAGGTATTAATCATTAGATAAATATTTAAGACATATCAGTGGTGATTATAGTTAAGCTTAGATATTGGCAGTGTCGTCTTCTGACAGTGCACAAACAGGCTGTCCAAAATGACTGTCCGTAGAGGTGCTGTGTAGAGTCCCACAGAGGAAGCTCTCCTCCAAGCACTGTTTCCTTTTACCTTTCCTGTTGACATTCCTGTAACCTTTGTATCTCTGTCCTTCCTGTATAGTGCACACAGAAATGGAATATACGGAAAGTGAGCATGAAGAGAAAGCTGAACCTTTTAGCTGTCCTTATTACCTGTGATCCTATTAGTTTTGTGTGTAAACCATTGCATTCTCATCTTCTACTTTTCACTTCTATATCCCATATAATTATTGTTTCTCAGATAGAATAAAAGGGAAAGCCAATCTATAGGAAATGCCACATTGTCATGGAAATTGCTTTCAAAGGACCACTCTTGAGCTATATTTTAGCCAATGAAGTCACTTGGTGCTGAGCAGCAAACTTGGTCTTAATATAAGGAAGTGCAGTTTCATTTCCTTTGATTTCAGTTGGAGTTGTGCTGAATTTATTGCCAGTCATTTTATCCAGGAAGACTACAGAGACACTTCTCTAGCTGTTCAACAAATTAACCTAATATTTTTGTGTATTGACAAGATGGCATTGCTCTCTACTTCATTCTTACTTTCCTTCCAGGATGAATTAGTGTAGACAATATAAACGTCTAGGTTTATATGAATTATAATCCCCCCTTTCCTGTTCAAAGAAAAAGCGGTATTTGGCAGAGGAAATGGTGAATTGTAGGTGCCAAGTCAATAAAAGTCTTGTTGCTTTACGTCTTTAGCTATGAGCTGGTGTTCCCATAAACCCATAATTTCAGGGGTTTGAAAGTGAATAGTTAGGAATTTAGTTAGGGTTTTAGAATCTTTTAAAATCAGAGTGATTTTTGCATCTTACTTTCTGCTCCAAAATAGGTATGGACCGGTTGTTTTATATAATTATATAATTATTATTTATATATAATAATTACTGTGAGTAAAATCTGACTATTAATAACCAGTAAAAATAATAGTAAAATATGGGGATATACTTAGAACTCAGCTATTGTATTACAAAATAAAAACTAACTTATTAATTAATTTTTAAATTAAGCACTAACTTATGTTACTAGCACAGAGAACCATTTGCTGTAATAGCTAATCGCTAACTTCTTTTAGAGAGTATGATTCCTCAATCAAAGCATACTAGCTATGTATTATGGCCTGTATATTAATTTGTGCAGCAGTCCCATTTATTATGCTGTCAAAGAATTATGCATGTGTACATCAAAGCCCACAGGTAACGTGGATAGCAACTGGAAAATATTTACTTATAGGACTGGGTCTGCTTAATTATCATCTGTCTTCTGGGAATCCAGCCACAGTAGGAAAAATAGCCATCCCTTCATTAAAAAAAAAAAAAAAAGAAAAGTTGAAAAATGGACAAAAATACATATGCTTGAGATACAATAATTATGAATCATTCTATCATTCTGTGATGTGTCCCATTGCATTGCATGTCATCTGGACTTGTCATTCGTGTCTGTGCTGTACAATGCTCTCAGCAAAACTGCAGACCAGAACCTTCTCTTCTTTTTTTCTCTTGCTTGCTTTTTTTTTCTCTCACTCTTGCTTGCTTTTGCTCTCTCTCACTCACTCTTTTGCTTGCTCTCTTTCTCTTCCCCTTCACTCTTTTCTCTTCTTTAAAAAAAAAAAGGGAGGGGCGGGGATCCTGCACACATGTGCCCCCACTCACCCACACACAGCCTCGCTCCTGGCTTGTGTTGCCACCACCATTAGAATTTCATGGTGTTGCTAATTGGGTCCCTAGACTGTATCAAGAGCTGAAAGTAATGGCGTGCCTGGGAATCAGACTGCAGAAATAGGTTGACCTTCGTCAAATAAAATTAGCAGTAGAGTTTATCTAGAGTGAAAAGGAGGATATAAGGAGGCAGGCTGCAAATTAGTCATTAGGATGTGACATGAATAGTGTGGTCTAACAATAGAGTGAAAAGAGATTTTTTTCTGTCTTTGCACTAATTTAGTTGCTTAAGAAGTCATGCTAAACTATGAGGATTCAATGAAAAATAAAAACGTTGTAGTAATGTCAGTTTTCTTTTTTGTATGATTATATGCAACTGGTCTGTATTTAATATTTTCTAAATAAAGCAGGTAGGGTCAGCTTTTATATGTTTACAATTCAGTTAAACCTCATTAGTTTCAAATGGAAATTTGGCATTTAGTCACTTCAGTGAAATCTCACTCAATTTCTTCATGTCTGCTTAGGCACAAAGCCTACAGAATATAAGCTGAATAAGCTGAATTAAATGATTTGCTATAACAATTTTAAGGATTTCTATGGAGTGTGGGAAAGCTGATATTTGGAAACATTTTGTGAGTGGAACAGTGACATTGTAATGTCTCTGGTCAAATGAAATATTTTTGTTAATTTTGTTTTTGCTTTAACATTTACTAAGTGTTCAGCCATGATTCCTGGAACCCAGGATTTTCAAGGAGTCTCCAATTGCCTGAAATGGCTTCACTGATGAGCTCTGGTACATTCATTTTGGCATAAATACACCCCTTTCCTAAGAAACAGTGTATTCTTGCTTACAGTGTGCCCATATGCAAATCCTAAAATGCCTGTATTCTGAATAAATGAGTCACCGCGTTGCAGGACTGAAATATCTATTATGGCTGGAAAGCATCACTTCTCAAGGATAGAGGGATAGCACATGAATGAAACTTTGATAGCCCTCCAGCAGCAGACTTCCTATACACTCTTACTAATAGCTGGTTGCACATACATAGGACACCAAGAGAGCACCGCCACATACATAAACTGGGGCAGGTAATATTTAGGAATTTGTCAGTGGCTGTTATTAACTAATGAAAATTAAAGAGTATTCATCACCAGAAGATGATGACTTGGCAAATGAGCAACATGCTCAAGCAAGGATGACCTGCAAAGCAGTAAGAATTCCCAGCAAGATTCAAACGTTTTGGAATCAGAAAAGTGAACCCAGTATGGACAGAGAAATGGTTCTCAGGGGAGGGAAGGTAATAATCTGCAAAAGCCGAAGAGTGGAAACTTTAAAGAAGATATATGAGGACCATTTGTGTCCAATGCTGTAAAAATGTCAGGCCAGAGACGCTATACTAGCCTATCAGATGCTCACATATTGATGAAATGATCTGGAACAGTACCTATCCAGCAGTGAAAAGATTTCAAAATGCATTAACAAAAGGCATGCTATAAGACTGGCAACTATACGGCCTGGGTGATTTTATTTGTTGTAATTTGTTTTAATTAGCACATAAAAAAATGGATTTTTTTCCATTTTTCATTATGTATTGTCATAAAATTAATCTATTCTTTCCCTCTGTGTTCTTCTCACCCTTTTCCTAGGACTACCAGGAAAATAATTTCTAAATCACTACTGCTAACTATGTATAACAGTATGCAAAACTAATGGCTAACAAAAAGACACAGGCACAGAAAGAAACTTAGCTGTGTGAAGCTGCAATTCAAACCCCGTAGTTTTAGGGTCACATCTTGCTGTTGAATAAAGGCAGATGAATTTTGCATTGGTTTCTTACAGGTCTGGTTCATTTCCAATGTCCAGATCAGCTCCAGGTCATTTAAATATTATTTAAATGTTTATCTAAATAGCAAAATTTGGGATACCTATAATGAAAACTTCTAGTTTTGATGAGAGATGCGATAGATCACATAGAACATTGAGAGAAACAGTATGTGGCAGTGCCTATACTATCCAGCTTCACAAGCTGCGAAGAGCAAATGTGCTCAGTTTTAAAGGAACGATTAGAGAACCCATTGATCACCATAATGCAGGACTGATAAAATATCCTATGAAAATCAGACAATATATAAATGATTAAAAAAGTAAATGGGTGCAATCATGTTGTTTTTTTTGTGTGTATTTCCATATATATAGATAGATATAAAATCTATATTTATAGAGATGTATATAGTTTCCTCCATGAGGTAGAGGAGAAAGAGAATCCTGATACTATGTCAACTGTGTTGACTAATGCCTTACAGTCAACATTACTATTTTTAGTATTTAGCATAACACTAGCTATAAATAAAAAAACTGTATAAAATCCTCATACTATTAATGTTTAATATTATGGTTTTCTGTAAATATCTTAGCACTGAAGTGATGTTGCAGAAGCTACATTACCACTTACTAAGCCTGGGGGCTCAGACTATTCTTTGCTTGCTTTTTCAGACTGTGGCAAATAATAAATAATAATCACTGCCTTTTTAAGGTTGCTTTTTGAAGGATCATAGTAACTCTGTTCAGTGTGCTACTCAACTGATTATTTTATTATTACTTTAGTGGGGTCACTGAATTTGTTTGGCTATCCTCCATAACATGAACCTCTGAAAATAATCAGCAATGCTTGTTTCCAGAACAGCAGAATAATAATAATGATGATGATAATGCTCTGATTAGCAATAGGAAACCTCTTTCAGTATTATTTCCAGGAATTTGGATAAAGAAAATAAATATGAATGTACTTATTGTAACACAGGACCTAGAATAGTGGAACAATGTAAATGTAAAGAATTGTAACTCGAATGGTCTTGTGTGGAAACACAAGGTAGAGTGCAGTTTCTCTCTCGCTATTATTCACACACGCGTCCACATCCACTGTTATGGGAACATGTATATTTCCAGGGATTTAATAGAAGAGTGCTGGCAAACAGTATTCAAGACTAGGTAACATAGTTCTATGTATTGGACTTTCAAAGAAATTGTGCTTGCACACACTAAGAAGGGCTTCCTTTGTCTACTCTTTATCTTGTCCCATATCCAAAGAAGGCTTTGGAGAGGGAAAAAGTATGAAGATGCTGGGGATACTTCTCTTGTTACATTGTAAGGTTAAGGCCCCCAGGCAGTTTCAGGCCGCACTTGAAAGATGGTGAGAAGAAAAGACCCCCGTGACCATCTGTAAGATTACTTAGATTTGCTGACAGTATGCTATTCCAACGTGGTATTAAGGTAACTTATTTATACTTAAAGGTAGCTGAAGAATTATTATGATTATTCATAATCATGAATTATGATCATGAATGAAATGTGTTATTATGCATACAACTTTTATGTTTGAGTACAGATCCCCAAACTTCCAGTCATTGAGTTAAAGCTAAAAGTGTCAGGATAAAGAAAGTTTGATAGCAACCATGTTTTAAACGAGAACAGATATGGCAGACTGAGCATGTGGCAGATCAGGAAGCATATAGACTCAATAATGTGTGAAGCACAAGTTTGTAAGTTTTAAAGTGCATACCTTTCCATGTACATCTAGACAATGAAAAATTTGATCCGTGCATGATGAAATTTTCACATTTGAGAAGAACGTTGCTGGGACCATTGCAATGGCTGTTTCTTTGAGTTAGGTAACAGCTGGTATTTTCTGAGTTGATGCCATGGCAATATTACTCTTTTTCTCTTTGTAAATTCTGTACTTTCATTGCAATGTTCCATATTTTTCTTAATACAAAGGAACAATTAAACTAGCATATTTTATTGTTGAGCTACATACGAGAGAAGTGTATGGTTCAGTAGATATAGCTCTGGTAGTACTTTTCATATTATTTCATGGGTGGTTGTTGGTTTCCTAATATAGAAGTAAATATTAGGCAATCCAAATTTCTGTACCAAGTGCTTTCAGGGCTTTCTCATAGGTAGTCACGTAGAGTGCGTAGTCAATCTTTTTCCATCTTTTGCCTATTCAGAGCATCCCTCCCTGCTGCACAAGTGTTGCATGTTCTGTTTTGTTCCATAGCTGGTTCAGTAACGAAAAGTACAGACACGCTTCTAATTAAGAAGAGCAAAGAAGAAAGCTGTGCATGTAAATACGTTCTTTCCAAAAGACATTTAGGAGGGGGTAGAGGAGAGAAGCGTTTCCACATCCTGAGCGGAGTGTTTTAGAGTTGAAACCCTGCAACAGATCTACAGCATTTAAAAAGGAAAAATAACCCCAAGATATTTGCCAGTCTCCTGAACTGTGGTTTTATCTTTGAAAAATTCACCAGTTGCTCAGTACGAAGGACTCTGTAAACACCACCTTTATAATATGTTGTTTTTAAGTAGAGCAGTGTGAGTCTGGATAAATGCCTGGGTCAATACTGATGTCTGCATCTCAAATGTAAAGTTTATCTATTATCATCTAAACCAACACCTGCATTTGAAACGATTTCCTTCAAATTACATATTTTTCTAGTTTCTAACACCTCAGAAACAATAGCATGTAGAGCACACCAAGAAAACATATCTTATGTATACTTTCATGGAGTGATTTCTCTATGTCATTACTTTGCAGAGGTAGCATGCTGTTTGCAGGGCAACAATTTTCAATAATATTGCTGGAATGAGAATAAAAGACAATTCTTTTAATTTAAATGCTACTTACCTGTAGACATGTATGCTGGGAAAGGAAAAAAGATGGAGCCTCCTGTAGGTTTTGGTGGTGTGCCTTTTTATGAAAAGGGAATGAATTAGCTATTTACGTGGATCTACATTAAGATGAGAGATAAAAATTGTCTGTGTTAAAGTGTTGGACAACCATTTGGTTATCTTATAAGCTTATTGGTGTTCTCAGGGACATGCCTTACCTATTTCAGCTATAGGTGCCCTGTAACTGAAAGGAGCATCAATGTGTAATATTTCTTTTCAGGTTATGAGGTAACTTGATTATTCAATCTGCTTTTATAGAATTTAATTTTTTTCCTAGACTTCATTGTATTTTGCAGAACAAAGTAAGTCTGTATGACGTTAATATTACCAGTTTCATTTAGTCCAAATTGTTTTCATAAAACTTATCTAAAAATGCTTTATTAAGAAGAATTAATACTGATTTCATACAGTATTTTAACTGTCAGAATGTGACTTTGGGCATAGATGTAAGTCCAGACAGAGGGTTGATAATGTACTGCATGGTGAAAAAAGTATGTTGGCAAGCAAAAGCTGTAAGAGAGACTTATGCAGCAGCAGTCATGAAGGGGCATATAAAAGGGGAAAGAGGAGGAAACGGGAGGGACAAGAAGTGGGTGAAAAGGGTGATTTTGTATTGTTAGGAATTTGGGAATTTCAAAAGTTGGTTTAATTCCAGTTTGGAACAAAACCATGAGACTGAAACTTCCAATGACTGAAATCTGGAAAATGAAGTCACTTAGGGGAATTAAAATATTTTGCCAGAGTATGCTACTTCCCAAGCATTGAGACTCCATAAACAGACAGGATATTTCATTTCCTTTTGTCATACCAGCAAATCCTGAATCCCTTGCTGTGGTAGTCTCAGTGGTTTGCTGGGAAGCTGAGAGTCTGCAAGCTCGAGAAGAGCCTGGACTTCCAGGCCGGCTCACCAACTGGTGACAGTAAATTGGACTGCCGCAGGAGCCAGCCGCTTCTGGACACGCAGCTGGCCTGGCAGCCTGGGCAGCGTGCAGTGCCCGGCTCTGAGGCAGCCGCCAACCGGTAGCTGGGGAGCGAGCGGCCTGGGAGCCCTAGGTTTTGCGTCTCCTCGGCAGATCGCTTTGGCAAGCGCCTCTGCATGGAGGAATCTGGCTGCTAAGCACCTCCGAAGGTGGAGGCTTCTGCGGGCTTCCTGGCTGTCGCCGTACCTTCTTTGCGTTAGGGGGGTTGCAGAGAGCTGCAGCGTAGTAGCTATCCGCAGGTCTTGCCAGCGATGAACAAAAATGCAGGCAGCTAGGGTAAACCCACTTGTATTCGGTATGCTGAAATCAAAATTGAGCTGTCTTTATGAAACGTGATTTTGTGGGTGAGGGGCCATTTCAGCAAACTGGTACATTCCAGTGAAGATAATATATGTTTCTAGGAATTCTCTGACTCGGCTTTAGAGGACAGCAATGTCTGGGAGATGGGCTGGAGTAAATTCCAATAGACCATGAGCTAAGAAAATGCTGATCTGGTTACAGATGTGGATCTGTAAAAGTTAGAGGTGCCCATTCAGGTGTTACAGTGTTTTTTATGAAGGGGAAAAGTGTCTATTTGTACAACTAATTACCCTGAAAAGTAGAATCTTTAGTAAAGTATTGTAAGGAACATGGTACAGAAAATAATAAACAATCTAAAATTTGTAGGTCAGGACTTCTGCTCTTCCTGTTTCACAGTGAATGAGGGATTAGGTGTTTATAGGGATAAGTAGCCTGTCTGGTCTCATAACATGGTCTAGCAGGTGATATCAAATTACTGTGGAATGGAAAGTAGAACCTTACGCTTCAGGACTTTACGCAGGCCCTAGCTGTTAGGACCCACAGGTGGCTATTGAGTTGTTTTCCAGTGCTTTCTCTTGCACAGCTGTCCAAGGGCCTAGTACCCTTGGCCTCAGGGTACCAGACAAAATGGGCTGTAGCCATGATCCTTTGCGTAGCAATTCCTGTTACCAGGGCAATAGAAAATTAAATGTAAAGCTTAGATAGGAGCTAATTAATCCCTTATCTATCTTTTCCCTCAGGCTCTAATTCATTCAGAACAGCACCCCATTCAGAGAAATACATCGATAGGCTTTTAGTTTGGCTAAAATCGGTGGGACTTATGTTTAATTTTAAGCATGTATTTAAGTGGTTTGGTGAACTGGGCCTTCAGTGTAAATGTACCTGGCTAGTGTTAAATGAGTATCATTAAATGTGTTTTTTTAATCACAGTAATATGATTTAAGAAAGCCAGTCGTGTATCAAAACCTGAATGTGTAAAGATCTTAAAAATTCAGCAAAACATCCTCACAAACAAGTGTGGTTTTTTGTGTGTGTGTGTATGTGGAAGAATATGGGGAAAGATTTCTGATGTACTAACATTTCTGGGTCATTTCTTCCTCTCCTTATGCTCTGTTGTCATCTTTCAAAAAGATTCAATGCCTTAATGCTTTCTTTAAGCCCTGCTCCTTTTCATCAAGGTTAGAGTCATCTAGTAAAAGAACCGAAATCATACTGTGCTTACAAGCTAAATAGTGCATAAAAATATTTGTGGATTAGGTGACAATAAGGCTCTAATTAACACTTAGTCAGAAATTGATTGTGGACAATCTGCAAAGGGAGAGAAGCTCCAAATTTCCTGCTAATGTCGTGTGGGAGTTCAAGGTGCCCAAATTTATTTGATAAAATGCTCCTCACTGACGATCTCTAAACTAGTAAATAAACTTTAAGTATATTCTACATTCAGCAACAAAGAGCAGCGCTTCAAGAGTGACTAAATACCATGTTGAGTTTGGATGAATTTTACAACGACCTAATGTCATTTCTTTGCTTTAAAAACAAAGCAAGTACCAGTGTCACGCCAGTAGTTTCTGTTCTTCAGCTGTGATATTGCATGTAGGCATGTTAGAGAATTTGTAATAATGCTGCCCTGCTGATCAGAGAGCAGGATCAATCCCTGATTACGGAAGCACCAGAAAGCAAGCAAAAACTTCCCAACTGAGACATCAGTTTACCTCACTTTCTGATTTCTCTTAGCAATAACTTTCAGGCTTGACTGCTTAAGAGAGGTGTAGTCAGGAAAAAATATTCCAAGGAGAAATGCAATGCCATTTTACATCAATAGAAAACTGTGGTGTTAAAAAAAAAAAAAACTGAAAAAAATCAGTTGTTTTGGAAAATAAGGAAAGCGATGAAATATCAAGTTAAACTAGTTTGCCAAAGCTAAATAATTTTTGATTATAGCAATTGTTAAATACATATGGCAACCTTTAAAGAACATACTTTGTCATTTCAGTGTTCAGCCATCAAAACTTCAAATGCACTATATTAAAAGATCATCCTTTCTCATATGAATTTCACATGCAACAAATGCTCTGTAGATAGAATGCTGTTCAGAGTTGCTTAATGAAGCCTTATTATAGATATTGTTTTGATGCTGTTTTTCATGACTTGAAATTGAAATTGCATTATCATCTACCCATTGACAGAATTCAGCACCTACAGCAATGACAAAAGAGCATGTCAAACAACAATATTACATGATATGCTGCTGTGTCTGTCTGTCTCTAGTCACTGGCAGCAGAGACCTCCTTCAGGTAATTAACAGGCTCGTAACAACAAGGTTCTGAACTTCATGTAAATACAACAGCTTTAGAAAAAAAATGGATGTTTCAAAAATACAATTAAAACCATATGTTTTCCAAAGATCAGGGCATTTTCCATATTAGTTAGTGGAAGGTGACTTTCTGATCTTGTAAAACACATCAAACGCATGCAACCCATCAGGGAACCATTTTCTAAGAATATTCCAGGTGAAATGCTTTTAAAAAACTGTCAGAAAGGAGGAAAAAAACCCACAAAACAAAAATCTGTATTGGCACATTTAATTGATTGAATTTAGTATTGGTAAACTCTTACAATAAAAAGTTACTGACTTCTGAGATGACTTATATCAGGAACTTTGAATTTGCTTTACCTGTTTACTGAGTTTGCCCATTCACCCTGGAGCAGTGGCCTCTACCTCATGTTTTAGTCAATTACAGATGACAGCAACAACAACAAAAATTATTTCCTACCTTTTGAAGAGATGTACAGATGAGACACTAGAACATAAGATATAGGTTATCTTTCCTTTTCTGGGACAACTTCTGATTCTAATATTAATCAAAATTTTTTTCAAATTTCAATATTTGAAAATCAAACGTAGTATCTGCTTCTGTGACAGCTGAACTAAAAGTTACACAGTGTTAAAACAGAAGAAAAGCAGAGAAAGTTAATTCTGATTTGTGCGTATATCTCCCCAGCAAAATCTGACATGTAAGCTGGAAGTTTTTACAGCTGCCAAGTGGAATTTGAAATGTGACAAGTCAGGTGACAAGAGACACTGGAAGCTGGCTTAGGGCTACTTAATGCTAGCATAAATGGAACATGACTGAGCATCTATGTCTGTGCGAGTGGAAAAAGAAAAGTAAAAATCCTTAAAACAATAGGTGACTTGTAAGTGCTAAAACCTTTTCCACTCCTCTAATAAAACAAGACAAATGCATATAGCCTGAATGGTGCAATTTCTCACTCTTTTGTGTGCATTGCAAGCATGTCTACAGGTGTAGAAGATTTCAAGGAAAAAGTGAAAATGACTTGAAATGAGCCATTTTTATAGCCCATACTGATTTTTTTTTTTTTAAATGTGTGATTGGTGGGTTGTCTGTTGTTTGAGTTCTTTGGGGAGATAAAAGATTGTCCACATTTGCAACTATATTTGCATGAACAGAAATTCAAGTTCCATGAAACATCAGTAAATGTCTATATTCCGCTTTTATCTAATTCTCTTCATGTATTTAGGCACGATCTTTACTAATGGCTGCAGCCAATCCTTGTTTCACAAATTTATGTGAACCGTGGCCTGGCTCTTATTTTTTAACCTCTGAGTCGGTGGTGGTTCTGTGTCAATTATGTAGGAGTTTGCTTTGCTCCTCAGGTGCCTGAGCCTAGAAACAATTATATAGGAGTTTGCTTTGCTCCTCAGGTGCCTGAGCCTAGAAACAGCAATTCTATAGCTACACACCGTGGTGTGAGCGTACCCAAGCTGTTTTTCTCTCCTGCATTGTGACTCTTTCATGGGTAGGAGCAGACATCAGGGATGAGATTTCCTAGTAGTCAAGTACAGTCAGAGGAGTGAGACAGACCAGCTCCCACTCTTATCCCATTAGCTCCCACTCTGTACCTGACAAGTGACTAATCTTCTGCTGACCTGAAGAAATTGGAGGGGTGAAGGGAGGAAAGGGGGGGGATACAGGCTCTCCTGTGTGTCTGAATCAGGAGAACATTTATCAAACAGCAGTCTGTTTACTTTGTGGGCCACGCGGGTTTGAAAAGCAGGAAGTTTAACAACCTCAGCTGCTATCTAGTACTGACATGTGAGGCACGCACATTATCTTGGAAGAAGCTGAGTTGCTCTTGATATGAAAGACTGAGTGATGGCATATGCGAGGCAATGACTACAGCAGGCAACTGAACCTGGGTTAATCAAGACAGGATACCTGTGCTGTGAGATGCTTCAGCCGTGGAGGGGAAGGGTAGTGCAATGAGGATGTGAAGATTAGGGAGCGTGCAAATAACGCCTTCTGCGTACCTTGCCAGATGTGTGCACTTGTATGCATGCTATTAATAATGGTTGGAGACAGAGTGCAAGCTTAGACAAAATAATTAGCGAGGTAGATAGTGCATGATGGATGCACAATAAAAGGTGGGTAGCTGGTGGGATTAAACATGATTTGATCTAGGAAACAAAATGCTATAAGCAGAAATGGACTTGGGTTTAATACCGTTTAAACAATATGAAAACATTACTGATTGTACAGTTTATATGGTGCTTGATTTGCAGCATATGAGTATTCTTCTTACTGTGTGCCATTCTCCCTAATGAAGATACCAGAGTGATTAATCTAATGGTGAATCAAGCTTCATGACTAGGCAAATCTGGGTGAATGGGGTCCCTGGAAAACTTGGGGATCAGAAGCAGGTTCTGGAGCAATCAAAAGTAGCCCATTGATGAGCATTCACACTCTGGGATGCCAGAAGCTCTGGAAGAAGCAGCAAGTGTATTTTGGTGTTTTAGTTTTGAGCTACATGTTTGGATGAAACGAAGCAATCTTGTTTCGTGTGGGGATGACCCTTGCTAAGGAAAAAGTCCACGGAGAGCAGTGGCACCCACAATTATTTTGAGATTTAAAAAAGAGAAAATTTTAAGTAAATAAAGGGAAATTTTTATGTGTATGTGGCTCACAGGATCAAATTATAAAGGAACCAACACAAGACACCAAGTTGTTGCAGGGCAAAGAAAAGTAGATCAAATGGAGAGTAAGAGATGCATCTTACCCAGCTCAAACACACCTGTTTGGTAGCGCCTTTACATATGAGAGTAATTCACAGTACTATACAGACTGTAAGGTATTAGTAAACAGGGGATTCTGCAATAATAGTGTTAGGCAAGCAAAAACCAGATAATTCAAGGAGTAGAAGGGGCAGGGATGAAAGTATGATGTCTGATAAACTATTAAACCTAGAACTAGTAAAACATCTTCAGTAATACATTTTTAAAAAATAGTTGCTATGACAGTAAAAGATACTTTTGCCTAAAGAAAAACAACTTTGCAGAATTCAAAAGGACTCCTTAATGAGAGAACAATGAAGTGTGTAAAGCCTGGCTGGATACATAGATGTGAAGTTTGAAAATGCACAAGAAATAGTAATAGTGTGATTAAAAGAACTGAATCAAGAAAAACAAAAAACCAAAGATATTCCTGCCTTATAATTAAGAAATACTAAAGAAAAGCAAGCTCAGTACAGTTTTTAAGGTATTATAATTGTTTCTCTGTTCCAAAAGTCCTTTATGAGTGTTTAATACAAAAAGGACTTCTTACCTGAGAAATACATCTATATAAATAGTTTCATGGGGAGCTCTAGTTTAATGGCAATCAAATATAAATCAATTCACTTCAGTGAAAACTTTGTAAAAATATGTAAGGCAGGCAGTAAAAGGATCTGGTTTAACATAATTCTTAGATACTGAAGGAAGGGGTTAAAAAAATCTAGTCTAGCATAATTCTACTGGATATTCAATTATGAACAAATACAAAAAGGTTTTAATTTCACAGAGAAAATAATTAGCTTCTAAAAATCATAATTAAATGTCTATTAAAAGTCAAGCTGAAAATAGTCACAATAGTTTAGGGATGTTTCTTTCCATTATATTTAATATATTCCTCCCCTCCCCCCCCCCCTGCCCCTGCCCCAAAAGAAAACTAGTTAAAATGGTAATTAACTTCTTAAGGTTTTTCTTTAGAGTATTATAAAATAAGGCTGAAATGATTAAGCACTTTCAGATACAAATATTTTTTAACAAAATTCATTTTAACTAACTGCCCTGTCTTTAAGAGAGTGACAGCTGTTTTCTGAAGCTTTTTTCTCTCTTCGGTTAAATAGATAGGACATAAGAGCAGATCAAACAAGTGACTGGATCTTTTTCACTTTGTTTCTGTAAAAGAAAAACTTAAAGCAAGTCCATACATTAGGAGTAGAGCATATTCTGAGCTAATCTAGGTTTAATATATCCTCAAACAGAAAAAGAAAGGAGAAGAAAGTATTTTTCATGCTCAATCTAATGTGCAAAGCTGGTAGTTATGATAAAAACTTTTAAGAGACTAGCCTAAAAGAGACTTAACCTTCTATTTATCCTTTCAGGGAATACATGAATTGCTGTATGTTTACTTAAAAGGAGCTAAAGGAACAAATGCAACATTAAAATGACATAGGAAAGAGTATGTGTAGTTTAAACTGGGCTGCAAACCTGAAGTCAAGTGCACCATGCAATATTTTAAAATATGAGAAGTAAGCATAAGAAGTGCCACTAAAAAATTAAGGTAACAATATAGATGCCTTAGTTTAAGTGGCTGTTTGCAAAACTGACACTACTAAGTGTACTTGTTACCAGGTGAGTATAGCCAGGTTTGAAGAAAATGAGTTTTTCTAACATGAGGGCTATGGAGATGAGGGAATAAAATGGACTTAAAAGTATTTTGGAAATGAAATATTGTAGACTTCTTTCTAATGTCTATTAAATAAATATATATTGTAGCAATGGCATTTAAAACTATCCTAAATGTCTTCTAGAATAGTTACTTAAGTAAAGTTTGGAATTTCTCTCAGAGAAAGTGTGTGTGTGTGTTTTTTGTTTTTTTTTTAAATACGTATTAGATATATTATTCCCTTTGCATAACTAATTATGAAAAAAACCAGAAACGAATTTTGGAAACTGTTGAATGATGCTTTGGAAACTATTCTGGTGAGAATCACAGTTGAAAGAAGATCTGCATGTTCTTTGGGAAGTTGTGTACTTCAGAGTAATGACTGTGTTCATGTGGAGAACAAAATTCATACGTACTCAGAAACAACAAAGGGTTTGGTATATTAATACCACAGAGAATGAAATGGGAAAGCAGATCTTCAGGGTACAAGTCCTACAGCAAGACAACTAAGAGATTATCCTAATTTGCAAACAATACCTATTGGAAATAGTGTTGGGCTTGCATGACCAATCGATAGAAAATTTAAAGAACTCAAAAGAAATCACAGATTCTGCATACAGATGAAAGAAAAGGAAATTGATAATATCACTGTTTCAGTCAACTCATAAACTGAAAGAGAAAGATTTGTGGCATAAACAGAAGGCTTTACTAGAATAAGTTCGAGTGAAATTCTATTGAGATGATTATCCAAAAGCATATGCTGCATCCTACTGCTGTCTCATTAGTGCTGCCATACTTTTTGCTGGTGTATGCATGTATTTTATGTGGACAGAGGATGCAATCACATGCGAAAATTAGTCAGCTGCCTATAGACCACAAAACAGAACTTTTTCTGAGTCATTCAACCTTAATAATGTACTGAAATGCTTTTTGCGTCAGGCTTTTGTGACCTAGGGTTGAATCTGCCTGGTGCTGGTGATGATTCTGGGCAGCAGAGGACCTTGAAATAGCTAATGAGGAAATTGAAAAGGGGCAAACCCCATGAAGAGGAAAAACTGTGAAATATCTTTTCAGAAAGAAAAACAGGAAGCCTATCTCGGCTGTCATCTCTCATGATATAATGGATAGCTCTGTGTTTTGAGTTCATGCTGTAGAAAGAAAAGAGCTGCATTGCCTAAACGGTTAGCTGCTTGTAACTGATTAAAAGAATAGCTTTACTCCTTTGAATAAAAGAGTGAAGTGAATCTAAGTTAAGCTGAGCCTATATTAATCAAAAAAGGAGTTGTCATCCACAGAAAGGATGTAGCACAGTGGGATGTTCACGGTGGGAAATGTGCACATTTGATATTCACAAGCGAGTGGTTTAGTGAAGTGTATTGTGTGCGACTTTAACAGCGATGGAGACTGTGTGCTTTGTGGGCAAATGAAACTATTAGCCAGTTAGAGAACATGTGATAGCTGCAAGATAGAAGGGCAATAATCAAATGAATAACACTTGGTGTGTTATAGGAGACAATGAGATATATGAAATGAACTAGAACTCGTGTTTACTGGTCTCAGGCTGTAGGACATAAGGCTGTATGCTTTCTATATGCTATCTGTATATCAGTGTTGCTTCTTTCCGTGTGGCATTAAGTAGAATAGAGAGTAATGAACACAGCAGTGAGTCGAGCTTTGTGGATGGACAAAGCTGAATTATTCTCATCCGTAGAAGGGCTGTGTCTAAAACAGATTTAGAAGCAGCCAGATACGGGCTTTGGATGTGCAGATATATTTTGGAGATATTAATAGCAGGACCAGGTCCCTGGAGTGCCAGCTGTAGTTAATAAAAGAGGCAGATTCTGGAAGATGCACCTGGTATACTGTCTTTGTGCTTCTTTGGGCATAGATCCAAAGCAAACTGTGATTTTAATGGGCTACTGATTTAGTTCTACCTGGCAACAGAGTACTGAGGAAGCATTTGAGGCCATGGCTACTTTCGCCTTTTGGCAGTAATTACATGGCTGAAATGTAATGTTATATTTTCAAGGTCCATGCTGCGATCAAAGAGTTAGAACATATTTCTTCTGCTTTAGTCAAAGACATTGATGATATGAACTAACATTATCTTTTAAGCTTACTTTGGCAAGTCAGAAGCAAGCTATGGACTTGACTGTTTTTGCAAGACTTTCCATTCAGTGACTGGCAATTCCTTTCCTATGTTTCAGTTTCTCTGAGAGAAACCGGGTTTTCATTTCTTCACCTGGCAGAAGTACTCCATTTTTTTTGTGTTTGTGAAATACAATACAACAATGATGAGGAAATGGCATCAATATAATTAGATACATGCAAATGTATATAAATGCTTTATACTTGTAAGTAAATCACCAACTGATAATCAAGTAGTATTTAAATTAGAATCTGTGAGATGTAGACTTAGAAGCAGAGTCAGGCATGGAAGAAGAGACATTCAGCTGATATTTTTGGGGGAGGGGTTGTTTTAAACAGGGCAAAAGTAAAATTACTCTCTGTAGGAATGTGATTAGTGAAATTGTCCCTGATTTTGCATAAAGTTGAAAGATTGTTCTACTGAACTGTACTCTGACAGCTGCTCTGGAAAGTGGAAATAGATGAGAAGATATAGGTAAGTTAAAAGATCAGGGTCCTGAAAGAACAGTTAACTCTGTTACAGTAAATGTGATCCAGAACATTCCAGTTTGAGCATAGGGACTTCATTAATAAATTCTGTTCTTAAAGAAATCTACAGATAGTTTCCTTGGAGGGGAAAACGAACTGTTCTGGTTTTGGTTTTACAAAGGTCTTTTCTGCTTATGGCACCAAATTCCACTCTCTTTTGTCAGATAAAGCTCTGACTGGATTCTACAGCAAGCATATTTGTGTTTAAAGTTACGATCTCAGGCAGAAAAACTGTTTTCCAATTATTTAATTTTTCCACAGTAATTAAAGACACAATCCAATTATAGTCCCAGGAGAAAATTCTTCATTGACTTCAGTGAGAGTTCTAGTCAAAAAAGGAGTGCAGAATTAACCCTATAGTTAATAAAACATTTTGTTGCTGGTAATTTTCTTTGAAATTGGCTTGGTACATTCAACTTTTTTAATGGTTTAGTTTTGGTAGCATCTGCATGGTGATGGACTCTCTAAAACCACAAAAGACATTATGGGGAGCAGTGCTAAAGCCCTCAAACAGGAAAGATAAACAGACAAACTGCAAAACAAAGGGTACATCTCCAGTCCAAAGTGCTGAATGGTAACCATCCATGTTGTCATAGTTGGGAACCAAAAGATAAATGGACCGTTTCCAGGCTTTGACAACTTCATCATAATCAATTACGAGTAGGCAGTGTGGAACGTTGCTGTAGAAATGTATCTTCAAACTGCAGAGAAGATAACAGCTATGTGAACCAGCTCGAGAATGAAGCTTGTTTATATGTGACTACGTCAAAGGAATTTTGGAGATGCTTGGTGAAGAAACAGAGAGATAGGCTGTCAAGGCTATCGCCATTCCCATCTTGCCTCCTCCTGTAAAGTAAGATGAAATGATATAAAGCAGAAAGAGACAGAGGTTACATTATAAAGAACAGCCACAAGTTGAACCTGAAACAATGACAAGAGAGTCAGTGTAGTTAGGAGGGGGATTTGAATAACCTTAAGTTCAGGCAGAATGATCTTTGGTGTGCCCTCATAACTATCTAACACATAACAAGGCTGTTTGAATTGAAGGGAGAGGTAAAAGAAGATAAGCTCTATCTTTTGTTAACTACAAATCTTTTTTGTAGCAGTCTAATCTTTCATACTAGCTACATCATCTGCAGCAACTCTTCTTGGATGGACCCTTACAATTATTATACTTCAGTGAAATAAATATATCTCTTTGCGGAGGGCTATGCAGATGGTTAGGGGACTGGAGCATCTCTCTTATGAGGAAAGGCTGAGCGAGCTGGGCCTGTTTAGCCTGGAGAAGAGAAGGCTGAGAGGAGATCTTATCAATGTGTACAAGTATCTGAAGGGAGGGTGTCGAGAGGATGGGGCCAGACTCTTTTCAGTGCTGCCCAGCGAGAGGATGCGAGGCAACAGGCACAAACTGAAACACAGGAAGTTCCAGCTGAACATGAGCAAAAACTTCTCTCTGGATGACTCCTAATTTTGTGCATTTTGAAAGAACAGTGTTAACCAACAGATGGCCACAAAAGAAGGGCTTTTTTTCCCATTTAGGTAGCAAACTACATTGTATTCCAAAAAGGTGTTTATCCCATTTGAAACAGCAAAGCAATACAAACTGATGCCCTCCAGTGAAATAAATATACATGGCATGTGGTAAACGAAAGCGGTCTTGTCTTGTATTCTAGTATACAAGATTACACATACCCAAATTGCAGTAAATTGGCCCTGATTTGGCTATCTAAGCTTTGATATATGCTTCTAGTCTAAGGATCTGGAGAACATGAAAAGAAAAGGTGATATTCACACCAGGTTTGAATGAAATACATTTACAGCACCATGGGAGTACTGTTTTACATTGCTCTTAATGTCTTCTGCTTTTCAAAATTTTTCTGTACGGAATGGCAAAAAGAAGTAAAGCAACATTAATCATCAAGATTCTTTCTTTAAGATGATAAGCTTTAAAGTGACAATTTTGAATTAACGAAAAATAACAAAACCAGATTTTCCCAGGTCTGTTTTAGGCATTACTGGGGAGATAATATTCCTGAAAAGAAAGCAATAGGAATATCAGTTTGCTTTTTTCCTTATAGGCTTAGACGCTATAAATGATAGCTAATTCCATGTTAGGACAACAGAGGATTTGCTCTTACTCCTCTGGGTGCCAAGCAGAATGCTGGCTGTTATGTTGCATTTATGAAAAAGTATTACTTTCTTGCTAAAGCAGATGGATTTCCAATTGACATTTGACATCACCAGAAAATACTGACTGTTCTTTCAAAAACTGTTCTAGAGTCCATCAGGAAACAACTATTAAGAGAAGTGCAAGTCAGCAGGACTTCATTCCACTTTTCATATTTAGGTGTTTGTTTGAATTGTCCATAGATAGGTTTCCAAGGATTTGAACTGTGCCGAAGCTGATTTGATACAAGCCAAACAACCTAGACAGTGATAGCTTGTCACAACCTAAAATGAAGTCCTCTGGTTACTATGGATAGGTAAAACACTATTGATGAAATAAGAACTGGGCTGCTTTGCAATTCTCACATGATGTGTTTTTTCAAATCTCAGAGAAAAATCTATTTTTTAAATAGGACATGGAGTTCTAATAATCTGCTTATCCTAGTTTTAGCCTTGTTGATGAGAGAAATGCAATTCATGTGATGGTTGCCATCAGAAAATCACAAAAGAAGTGACTATCCTGAACTGGTGTTGGCAGGAATCCTCTGAACGTTTTTTTTTTTTTTTTCCCCTGTAGATAGTGATTAGTTTCAAAACATTAATGAAAATATAAAATTGTTATGAAAGTGGCTTGTTCCCCATCATTCCTCCAAAATAAGAATATTTACGAAATGAGGGTGTCTTTAGTTGCAACATAAATATATCCTGAAGGAGTCGTAACTGTAAAAATGAAATATAAATGGTGTGGGGAAGAAATGCAACATCAAAAGAAAGTGATCTAGGTGTTACTGTGTCTTGGAGAAAAGAAATAGGCCTGCTCTGCTATTTACATTACCTGGAGATGAAGTGGCTCAGTTTTCTGATGCTTGTAAATCCCCTTCTGAGATGTCAAGACCTCTCTAGGTATTGTATGGAGGCCTAGGTAATTAAGTCTGAATTGTGCTGAGGCTGTTTCTTTTGTAGATATAACTTTTTGTGGCTCCAGATGTGACTTGCATTATATCGAAAGCCTGAGCATAATAATAGGTATTGAGCCTTTTAGAAAATTCTGATTATGTAGATACTTTAGCCTGACAAAAATGTAGTCAGCTAGTTCAAAGTGGCCTACAATGATTAATATGAAACCATCTTCTTTTTTCATTTCAGATAGGTTTTTTTTTTCCTGTCCACCTCTTTGCAACAACCCTTTCTTAAAAAGAAGCAGAGTAAGTAAGTTACCTTCAAAACTGGCTTATAAAGAGGTAATATCTAGCTGAGGTTGCTGTGGGATAAATTACATCATGTGCATAAAATCTGTCTAGGTGGAAAGTGCTACGTAAATGTGAAAGATTATTCTTCAAACAATTTTAACTTAAATCAGTTTCCATTTTCTTTTGTAGGAATTCTTTTGATATTATCTTTCAAAATGACAAAGTACTTGAAAATGTTTGTGTTCTGAAGGGTTCTTTTCTCCTCCATTTTTATTTATTCTCAGAACGTCAAGTACACTATAAAGCTACTATGGTGAGTGATGCTTATTTAACTGCAGTGGATTATACTGAAGACAAAATTTGATTCACCTTTTGCTTGAACTTTGCAAAAAATGAATTACAGAGTAACAGAGAAGCTTTTCAAAGGATTTTTAAAATCAATTAAAAAAGCTTGTTTTGAAAGAAAATCTCATTTAGCTGCCGTATGAGCGGCATTTACTTTTTTCACTCCACGTTTTCCATAGCTTACTCTTAATGGTCTTCTATGTTTCCCCCTGCAGCTTCAGTAATCACGTTGGTTCAATGGTCCTCACTTCTCCGTAAAGCTGTTTAATCAGCAGGATAAAAATCAGTCATCCTTGACCTTTCCTTGAACCTCGCCTCATTTGTTGAACCCAGCTTCAATCCTTCCTTGCTTGCAGACATGGTAAATGATTATTTCAGAAATTGCTAACATTGGCAGTCCATTTTTCTCAAAAATATGCAAGGGACACCCGAAAAATTAGATGTTAGAGGTTTAACTGTAATCCAAATCATCTATCAGGCCTAAATACATGAAAAGCCATGTCTTCAAGCCCAGAGGAAACATTTGTCACATCATGATCATATGACCTTGTTTAACTGAAACTTTTAGTTGTCCAGCAGTATCTGTGATATCTGTGTTTCTAGGCCGGGTTCTGCATGGGGCCAGAGTTTAGGAGCTCTCTGTGACTGAAGTTTCTGGACAACTTTCTCCTGCAGTGCTTCCGGTTTGAACCCTGGATTACCAAAGGATTTTGATAACTGCCATGGCTCCTTGCTGTAATTAGGGTTCTGTTGTATTTTTTAGTTTGAGGAAAAGAATCAGCCTGGTGTTGGATAGTGGAAAGGGGAACTCAGAATTCATTTTGAACCTTGGCATTTAAGTTTTGAAGCTGAAAATTTCAGAGTGATGAGGTATTTGGCTGAAAAATCAAGTCCAAGTCTGGTTTAGGGTGACCAGATTTTCATGAATGAAATTAGAATACCTTTTTAGTTTTTAAAGGACAATTCCATGAGAGAGTTAGACATATATTTTTGAAAATAATACAGACTTTAAATATTGCCTAAGAAATGCCCAAGGAAGTGTCACTCATTTCTGTGGCTGTCAGTAGTTTTGACCTGACTATAAGACAGTTGCTACAGGATGGAGAGCAAGCTCATCTGTTGCTCATTTCTTACACACTCTCTGCCAGATGCACAACTGTGATGTGTGAAATGGTACTTGTTGAGGAAAGATGGAGTGCCTAAGACATCGTAAGAAGGTGGCAGCAGAAATTACACAGCTTAATTTGTTTTGACTTTATAGTGTGTCTCTTCCAATTCAGTAGCAACTCAGTTCCAAGGAAACTAGAGGATACAACAGTGTGAGAAAACACTGGTTTGATGGCTAGCCCCCAAATGCAAAGTAAGATCTAATCTTTCCTTCGGATGTGAGTGTTGTAGCCATTACATAGAGATGTACAAGGATTACAATTGCTCTTGCCTTTTGCACCAGGAAGCAGTTGTTTTTCTGCTTCTGAACTAGCCTATTCTCATCTTGAGCATAGGTATTCTGTTGTTTAATCTTAATTTTATTGTGATTCAGTCCTTTACAAGTGTTCCTTGGAACTGTGCTCTGTGCAGCTGCATGTCTGAATAGTTCTTGGCCACTGCTTTGGTCAGCTGACATTTTACTGATGTCACAGTCATAAAGGGATATTTTAATTACCGAAAAACCAAAAATATGACTGCAAGTGAAGTGGCCCAATTTTGTAAGCTTGTTTTCACAGTCCAAAATAATGTTCAAAAGAAGGCAGCTGTATGTTTGTTGTTCTTAAAAATCTAAATAAATAAATGGGAACTTCATGCACTTTTTCCAGTGAGCCCCTAAATATTCTGAGCTTCTTCTATTTTGCATTTCTTCCATTGCTAAATAATACCATATGGGAGACCAACTGACCATCTGTAATAGATGATAGAAAACTGGGAGACTGAACAAAAGGCCTCTTAAATGAATTACTTTCCTCCCTCTTTTTCTTCATAATATACAAAGGAAAATGGAAATTACCAAATTCAGAGAAGCCCAGTGATGGTTTAGTCAAGAGCAATGCAAAGGAGTTTTACAAAGGAAATTTCTCTGTAGAATTAGAAAAAAATGGAAGAACATCATCCTTCCCCTGTCAAGAATAACTCTGGCAGCTGCCATTCTGGTTACAGCTGCAAAATCAAATCTCAGATGCTAGAGGTAACTTTCTGTACAGGACTATTGTTTATGCACCTGCTGGGCTCAACATGATACATTTTTCTGAGTGCAGAAGAGTATGAGGATAGAAATAGGAGTCATACATTTCAATTTTCCATGTTTTTGCTATTTTCCACCATCCTTTGTCAGAAATGGTCAATGAGACAGTATTTAGGTAAGCAGGTGTCCTTTTTTGAAATCTTTACTGTGTTCTAAATATTCAAATTGGGGTAATCAGCCTTTTTAGTGACAACATTTTTGATATTCCTTTCCCACATCTGTCAATAACTTTTGGCTATTTAGATCCTGTCCTACTCCTCATTCCAGTTCTAATACTAAAATTCACCACTTTATAAGAATAATTCATTTTAGAGTGGTAGCTGGCTAAGTGATTTTTCATTATTTATTAAGAATTATTACTTTTAAAAGGAAATATATATTCCTAAATTCATGCAAAGATGTGCCAGTGAAAATTATAGATCTAAGCTACTCTAATGTTCCTTGGAAACATTAGTTCCTCTAGTTCAATACTGATTGAAAATATGTATGTGAAGGACTGTAAGAGAATCTTAATAGTTCTCCTGGGAGATTGCACTCAGTGAAACATGGTGGGGCATGCATTTTTGCATTGATTTTAATACACATATATAGCACAGAGATGCCAGCTTTGCTACATTAAGATGTGAAGAATAAGAATATAGAAAAATACAATTCATTGTTAAGTACTTGTTAAAGTGGGCTAAATTATCTTCAAGTAACTGGCTGTCAGTAATGCAGTATGATTTAATGTTATTCCTTCAGAACCATTCTTCTCTATGTGACAGAAATTTCCAATGAAGGTCAATGATATTTCTGAGAGATTATGACAGCTGAATTATGGATTCAAAGAGCTCTGCCTTCTACGTGACCACAGAAGATGAAATAGCTTTTGATTTATAGTCATTTTATTCTAATACATATTTCTTCATTATAGTTCATCTAAAATTAGGCAATCCAGGTGTATATACTCCACATTATTCCTCGATTCATCCAGTGAACTATGTATTTTAAATTAAATAGAACCAGTACCTATAGCTGGTGCTACAGAACTAGCAGAAAGGCTCATAATAGCCATTACTAATAAACAGACAAAGAGTGGACCTCAGGTAAAGGTTTGAGATCAGTAACACTGCCTTTACAATTACATTTGGAAATCTATCAGATTCTGTCCATTTGAAATGTTTTACTTGCAGTCAAGGTCTTGTTTAGTTTGGATTTAGTATGCAGCTAGTAGAATCTGTTGTGTACGCACAACTTAACGGTGAGACATTGCTGCTGTAAAATTTCAGTTGCAACACCTCAGAAAGCTGGGTCTGGAAACACTCTGAATACCCTTGATGTTTTTTAGTTGGCTGCTACTGTTAAGAAGATACTATGGGGTTTTATTTGTTTTTGTTTTTCATTTTGTTAATAGGCTTAGACTGTAAAACTTCTCATGCAACTCTCTTCCTTTGTTTGGCTATTATCCAGAGATTATGTTAGATGTGACCATGCTGTGTTCCTCTTTCTAAAATTTTAGGACCAGCTTTCCTCTTTTTTCTCTCCATATGTTTGTCTAACACTGTGTTCTTACTGCTCGCAAATATGCCAGGCCAAGACTGAAGACTTTCTGTCAGATCATTGTCCTTGCTGTAGGAATCAGCTCTTCAAGACTGCTGATTGGACTCTCTGGCATTGTAAAATAGGCATGGTCCACCTGTAGGATGTGGAAAAACACTATAAATATATACTTGTCCAAACAGAATTTATCTCTTCTTAAATGAGGGAGCGGGAGGAAGCGTGGTGCATCCCCGCTGGAACTTTACAAACTTCTCTAAAGTCTTTGTCCTGTCTTAATGGTGATACACAATGGCAGCATAATGCTGTGGTGGTACCTTTGTGCCTTGTTTAAACTTGTCACAATATGTAAAAGATTAGAATTTGTTCTTGTTTCCATAGATTTTTCTTTTAAATTAACAGTTAAGGCACTTTAAGGATTGTTGTGCTTTTGTTTGCTTGCTCAGTAGCTCTCAGAAGGCATTTTTCTGCATATTCCATAGCTAGCAGAAATGGGCAACTCAGGCTGAGTGCAAAAAGGGACACAGGAGACAGTTGCACAGTTCTTTGCAAAGTAGTGCTTATTTCTTGTCTTTACCAGTGTTTGACAACTAAATATTCTTGTTTTGTTAGTATTATCTTGATAATGAATAATCTTTGCAGTTCATTTTCTGTGATTTTTATTCTTTTAAACCTTCATGGCATTGTATACATGTACAGGTTCACACACACAGATTTACTAAAAAATTTTCTGTTAAAATCATTGCCAGCTAAAAAGCTTTAGAGCTGCCACTGGGAGCTCTAAACCTTCTACTTTCAGATTTTCCCTGTTCAGACTCTGCACACAAGTCTTGTTCTGTGCAGGACTTGCCTGACACGTACAGGTCTGAGCTTTTTCCTACTATATAGTAACTTCTTCAGTGAGACGCTCAGCAATTGTTGTTTTTCTGTTATCCTCAACAGATGTGTTGGTGGTTTTATGCATCTGCTAGTTTGTTCTCTAGCTGTTGCTTCTAAATCACCAATAGTTTACTATACTGTAAATTCTCCAGTAGAAGAATGCTGAAACACCTCTATATCAGACCATTTTCTACCTCAGGGCCTATCTTACCTGATAATGTGGAGTCTGAAATTCTTATCCTTGCACAAGAAAAATAAATGTGCATGTGGGCTTTTGTTAGAGGAAACATCTTTAGACTGCTTGATCTTAAGAACATCCTTTTAAGAAAGTGGATTTTCTCTGTACCTATCTCTTCCTAAAAAAGTAAAAGGTAAGCCATAGGACTTTCTGTTGAAGTGTTGAGGAAAGGCAACTATCTGACAAAGTAGCAGAGAGAGGAAGAAACTTAATTATCAAAAATGTATTCAAATTCAGAATTTTTAAAAGTTCTCTCCTGCTTCTTTCTCATGCCTTACTATTCATTGGGGTCCTTTGCTGACCAAAATTTTCCAGGTTCTTCAGTTATAAACCTTCTTCAGATTTTGCATCTGTTCTGTTTTATTGGAATTGCAAAGTAACATTTTTGCAATTTAGTATCAGCCATGGGCATCAGATATCTCCTACATTCTCGGGAGAAAACAGGATGTAGCTACAGCTGGACAAAGCTGTTAGGTGTTAGACATTACTTTCATAGGGATGAGTGTTTTGATACAGCTGGAGGATGCAATAGGATAAAAAGTTCCTCAGCATGTCTGGAGGATTGTAATGCTAGCACATCACTTGTATTTTCTCTCAAGGATAATATGTTATGTTATATCTCTGTTTACGGTGACTTACCACCCACTATTCAATAGAGAAGAAGATGACTGTTAATTTATTCTGTTGATATGAAAAAAATATTTCTTAATCTTACTGGTTTCCCTATTAAAATTAGCTCATTTGGGGAGGTTCTTTGTAGGGAGCAGGGGTGGAGTTGGGTAATTTTATAAGTAGCTAGTGGTAAAACATTTTAGTTTTTAGTTGCCTAAGAGCCTGAAACCTCATTTACGGTAGGGAAAAAAATATAATACATTTACATTGACACAACATAAAGGTATTTATAAACATAATACTCTTAAATAAACACCTGATTAAGGTTGGCAGTTCACGAGTATGATAGGAAAAGTCAAACTAAAAGATTTAATTCCAGTTTCTTGATTTACAGATAGAATGGCAATATGGTGGTTTTCTTTCTTTGGAGAAAATAAAGGTAAACTTATTCCCAGACTGTATAAATTGTGTTTATGTAGCTGAATGGCTCATACTTTTTTAAAGGAGCAGAGAGGCATTATATCTTGAGAACTTTTTCCTAGACTGAAGTCAGGAAAGCTTGATTTAAAGGGGCACAAAGCCCTAAATTCTTTGAAGTTCATAGGGAATGGGCACTTAACTCAGGGGTCGTTTGACTGTTCTAAGCTCTAAACAGCAGCTTTATAAAAAAAATAGTTAAAAAAAGGTGCATCTAAACTGACTTTTTGTATATCTATTTTGAGCCATGTTAGTCTCATTTTACAAATGAAGCACATGGAAGTGAATGGTTATTACCAGAACTGACAACAAAACCAGGATAGAAACTCGAATCTTCTTGCCTAGTGCATAGACCAATAGTTGTTGTCATCATTTGCTATTGAAATCTCTCCATGCATCTTAAAAAAGGAGGTTGTTTCTTGAACTAGACAGTGATATTAATAGCTGAAACAAAACACATGTTTTTAGTTTTGATTATTTTGGTGGAAATAAGTGAAAGAAAACACAGCTCAGCTTGTGTTGCTCTATTAACCATAGTAGAGTGATCATAGTGGCTAAATGACAAATCATACCATATGAGAATCTAGCATAGCTTTTTTATTGCTGGTAACTTGTTAGGAACAAGTTTTTAAAGTGGAAGTTGCTTTTAAATGTGGGGGGAAAAAGCACTGTATGTTTTAAAATGACATTAGGAAAAGTGAGTGGTATGATCATGTGAAGAGAAATTCTTAAAATTAGTGGTATAAGGCAGCATTTCAAAAAGTTAAAAAACAAATGAACAAACAGAAGACTTATAACCAAAGTCTAAAATATTCTCCCATTTCAAGGGTTTCAGGCTTCAGGAATATGCTAATTTTCCTAACAAGTTTATTTTGCCTTTCAACAGTAGAGATGCAGTGATAATGCCTGAAGTTGAACTGATTTAAAAATGACTACCAGATTTGTGTGGTATTTGTATGGGGAAGAAAAAAAAGTGGATTGAATTGTGAGCATAAGTAATTGTACTTGCAGATTTTTTTCATAAGTATTTTAAATGTGCCAGCAATGCTAGAATCTTTTTGACTGTCCTGCATCAAAGAATTAGTATTAGAAATTTTTCAGTTACAACTTAGAAATTTTTTGGAATCTGGTAGGAGTGGAGAAGAGCCACTGATATTCTGGCAAAGCAGCCTGTAAGCAGGTTATTTGTGACAAGATGAAATAGCCTGTCTGACCTTAGGTACTATACAGGGCTAAGAGCAACTATGAGCAATAATTTCCACCCGAGGTATAGCAATTAGCTCATTCCCTGCCTGGTTTGCTTTCCTAGTACAAATCTTAGCAACTGCTATTAAACTGATGTATTTCTTGTGTCTTCCTAATCTTGAGAAACCTCTTTTATTACATTGACCTTCACAGATGCACAATTTCGATCAAGCAACAAAAGATACGTATCGTGAAACTATTTTTTTCTCATATATTTTACCATAATTAAAAAAAAAAAAAAGCAACCTGATATACTGATCTATACATTTGTGTAATTTTTATGCAGGAGCTGTCAGGGTTCCTTAGAGAATACTTGATGGTTTTTTTACAGGAAATGGACAGTAAAAGATTTTCTGCTGGTTATCTGTATTCTTCCAGAGTCTCAACACAGGACAGGCATGTCTTAGCTGAAACACTGTAGTTTAGTTAATTGCATTTGGAGGATTTTGGTTCTTTACTTAAAACCTTTTAGTCATTGGTGCTAAAAGGAAATTAAAACCTGGATGTAAAAAGTGATAAGCGGTGAGGGAAAGGCATTGAGCAAAACTGGGTCCTCCTACTCTCCACACTGCACATGGAAGGCTTGTGTCAAAGTTAAAGCCCTCAGGAAACATTTAAGTGAAGACTTCTCAGACTTCTAATTTTCTTATTAGTAGAAATTAGTAGAACATCATCCTTGCTCTGGGTTTCTGAAATGTAATGCTTACAGAGAAAGGAGGACTGTTTCAATTTCGCTGTATGACTTCCCCTTGTCTTCGCACTTTCCATCTTGTGTCTCACTGTCCCTTCTTCTTTCACTTCCTCCTCTCTGAACTAAACCTCCTTCATTTAGCTGCTTCTGCTCCAGAAAGAACCAGTCCCTGGGCCAGTGACTGCTTATGACTTTTTCTTGACTAATTGCCCAGATACGCTCCTGGACAAGGGATGGCACAGCCCTTCCTACTGCTACATTTGTATCTGGCTATGGAAATGCCATGTCACTGTACAAGAGTTAATCTTGCATCTGCTGACATCTCATTTCAAGCTTCTGGAGGCCTTTTGATCTGGAGCCAGTCATATTACGCTTTTTTCCCTTGCTCTAAAGGATGGGATGTCAGAATTTGAAACTCATGGCTTTTTGACCACATCCACAACAGGATACAGTGAACATCTTTTTACTGTTTAGTGGTCCTCTTCCTCATTTCTTCCATTAATCCTAGAGAGGATCCAACATCTTTTTAGTTCATTTGAAAGTTCTGTGAGCAGCTTGACAACTCACTAAAGAATAACCTAGGTTCTGTCCCAATCCTCTTCTGCACATCTTTATACATCTTTTAGGCCTTTATGTCTCTCACATATATGTTATAAGGAATGGCAATATTGATTTTTTTGAAAATACTTTATTTGCTTTACAAGTTTTCTTGAGCAGCTAAATAATTAACATTTATAGATACATTCATAGTACTGTTGTTTTTATTTGATTCAGCTTCATATACAATGCCTATAAATTTCTTATCGGAATTCTTCCATGGTCTCTTCAAATTCAGACAGACATCTTCATTGCGCTAGATGTACATCATGATTTGAAATTTTTTTTTTTCAAAGCCCTAACCCCTAGCAGGTTAAATAGGTTTGTTTTAAATGAATCAATTTCAAGCCAACATTTGAGGGCTTATCCCTGTCTTCTCCACTTTTGTCCCTAATGTTCACCATCTCCACACCAAAAGTTGAGAACTTCATGCTTTTCAAAAGAAGTATTGCCCAAAAGAATTAGAGCTAAAGAAGTCACTATTTCTGATACAGTTATTACAGTGGATTGATGAAAAGTGCTCAGACTGCATATCAACTTCAGCAGATCAGCTGATGTGCTGTCCTTCCTTGATTTGAGTAGTCAGAAGTCTTTCCCAGTGTTTTCATCTCTGGAAAGTCATAATAGCTGATTCATATATCCTTAATCCTTCTCTTTGCTGGACAAAATGAAATAAGCTTACCTTGAGATCGTAAATTGTTAATCCTGTTCCCTGCAGTTGTTAACAGTGAGTCTCTGTTTACGATTGGATTATCCACAGGTGAAAGAGTCATGTGTCAGATCTTATGAGGATCTAGGGTCTTGTGGTCACCTGTCACTGATTTTTATGGGGTTTTATGGGGTTGTACAAGGGCATAATGCAAAAATAAAGAATAGAGAATAGAACCCCATCATACAGGGTACCTCTCAAAACATGGTAATAAAACTAGAACCTTCCTCTAAAGCAAACTTGCTTGAAGTAGTTTTTTAAAACTGTCCAGTAATTACATGTGAGAACCACCAGTCTCTGTTCTTGTACTTTGCAATATGCCTTGTTTTCATCTGTAACAAAATATAGACAAGCAGTCCAGACCTCACTCAGTGAGGTCTACATGCTAAATCACATGTAATGATGATTAGTGAGGGAAGAGTCCGATTCGTTAAAAAATGAATAAAACTTTTGCTGCAATTAAGAAGCATTAAATGTTTCTAAATATTTGAGAAAATTCTGGTAATTATTTTATTTTTAAAAGTCAGTACGGCTGTTTAGCTGTTATTAAGAGCAGAAAGTGAAACTCAAAAGAATACATAGTGATAATATTTAATTTAAAAGTTAACAAAACTCAGAAGTCAATGGACTTACAAAGGCATAACTGGTGGGAGAATTTGGCTCTTCAGGGTCTTTGTTTGGATGATATTCAATCTAGAAAGAACACTTTCATTTCCAGAGTTCAGGTTGAATTTTTAACTACTTAAAAGCAAACCAGAACAGAGCAAGCAAGAAACTTCTCTGAAACTTCTTGTTTCTAAACTGCACAGGTATACTTAGCTAAGTATACAGGTCCACTAGTTTGTTTTTACTAAGTTACTGCCAGAATGAGGGGCAAGTCAGTGGTACCGCTGACTTCAGTATGGCCAGGTTTTTGTCCCAGGTGTGGTCAAGTCTAATAAATGTTTTGGAATGTTTCAATCATCAAATCAAAGGTGATTGTTAAATTTGTTAGTCAGTTGTTTTTCTAGCAGCTGCCAGCACACAGGGAGTGGTCCAACCATTACATTTCAAAGATGCATGATATTGCAATATAAGAAGATTCTGACCTCAAATATCTCAGGGTAAAACATTTCAAAAAGAATGGAAGGCATTGCATAAACTGCTGTGAAATGAATCTTAAATTAGAATAGAATAGGGATTTTAGCAGATTTTGTATATTTGTTCCCTGACTATTGCTAGATATTTTTTTCTATGCAAAATTCAGCAACTATCCGACTCATTAATTACAGCTTTTAATGAAAGAACAAGGGGACAGTAGAATTAAAAAGTGGAAAATTTAAAATTAAACAGATTAAGCACATGATTTCTAGAACAGTTTTGAATTTCTCACTTTCTAATTACATTGAACTTCCTTCATGCTTGCATTAATCTGTAGAACTCATTGGCATATGAATTGATGGCATTCAAAACCTGATGAAATGAAAAAAGAGGTTTTCCCTATGCGTGTATATTTGTGATATAAGAATATCGAGCATTATAGCATCTGTATGATAATGAACTGTGAATGCAATTCTCTACGCATGGCAGGCAAAGATGAATCTAGTTTTGAGGACTTCTTGCATCAGCTTATTGAAGAGTTCCTGCATCTTCTGGTGTGTCTGGTTAAAGAGAAGATTCTGGTCTGTCTAGGCAATTAATTAGCTCTGGTCAGGCGTTTTCTAAGTTCCTATAACAGAAGGTACCCTAACCCTGCTTTCTTCTCGTGCCTCTATTTTGTTTTTTTTTGATTGCTGTTTTGCTTGAAAAACAAGTCACTTCTGTGTGATGGGAAACTTGTTACTTTCTGTTCATTAAAACAGTTCAATTATATTTGAAAGGAAAATAACCAGATCAGTTTCTGCACTGGCTGCAGACTGCAAAGAGCAGTTTGGTGCATGGGCTAATCCTTCCCACTTCTCTGCAAATAAAGTAATCTGCACTGAACTCCAATCTTACCTTATGTTAATTTAAAGACTTTGTAAAATTTATAAATGCAAGAGTAAAAGATTTCAAGATATATTCATTAATGTGTTTGTATATAGGAAGATGAAATAAAAACATGCAAAAAAGATTCTAAGTACGAGGCAGAGATGGAAGAGCCTTCTTCTAGTCTCTGACATTTAGGAGGACCTGGAACATCTAGCTCCTTATCTTTGTATTGAAATATTTGGATAAAATAATAGAGGCAACTGTGTATAGCTTGAAGAACAAATCACTTTGAGGACATTTTGCTTTCAAAAGCCATCCGGACATGTTAAAAACCATATTCTCTTAGGATTTATGTTATTCAGAAAAAAAGTGGTTGCAAATTTCATGGCCTGGTCATGGTAAGAATGACAGATTTCATGGGTTAACACACATTAAAAGAAAAAACGTATTAAAAATGCAATTATCTCTGTTGTTTAAGCAAATGATTATCAAAAATTATACATATCTTCTCAAGGACAAAAATGAATACAAATTAACATCTCTTTCAACTTGCGTTTCATTAATTCTTCGTATCGTTGCAGTGGCAAGTTAAGTTCTCACCCAATTGCACTTGACTGCATACAGTACAGCAGTTCCTCAATTGGTGTACATCTGTTGACTTCAGGGGAATTATGCTGATTTGTCTCAGTGGAAGATATTGTCTGGGTTGTTTATATTACGAAACTAGACTTCATTAAATTTCACAGACTTCTTAAAATCAAAATGAAACAAATGTTAACCCAATTATTTCTTTTTGCACTTGCTTCTTCAGCTGTTTGTCAGTAGGATGAAGGCACCTGATTCTCAAATACCTGTCCGTATCACTTGAGTTAGAAAGTAATTGCACTTTTCTGAAATACAAGAAAGGTCACTGAAATAATTTACTTTATCAACATTATTTTACATCTATTCAGGGTCCTTTGTTTAATTTCTATTTCATGCTTAGCAAATCTGTAGTGGGTTCATACCATGTGAAATGATTTTATGTTAAAAGGCTTGCTTTCCAAGTTTCTCTGTCATAATAATTAAAATAATAGCTTAATCATTTCCATTTTATAGTCTTTCATCCTGGAGGACCTCAAAGCACTGGTCTTATTTTGGTAGTAGTGACTCAAGTGAGGAGAATAGGTATGCAATGATAGTTTGTCATCTTCCAATATTACAGCTTTCTTAATGTTGTCCACAGAGATGTGGCTGGAAAATGAAGGCAGTAGGTAACTATCAAAACAAAAACACCAAGTAGTAGAATCATCTGTTGAAACTACTTGTTTTATGCAGCAAAGTGCGACCCCAGTTCCATATGTTACTGGCAGCCATGAAGGTGGGAGATCACAGTTTACTAATAATTGTGCTGCCTTTGCTGCTGGAGACCAGCGACTGAGAATCTGTGGTCAAGGCACAGCAATGCATTGCTCTGCCTTATACATCTGCATCCCTAACTGAGGATTATCTGGCCCCCAAGCATTACGCGTACTGGCCAGGAGATAGGAAGCTGCTAAACAGGGCTATTGGAGAACTGCCTAATTGTTGTGGAGAACTTTAGGGCTGAAGCTACTGATTTGAAACTCTATGAAGATGTCAGATAACCAGAACACCCTCCAAAGCTTTTTTAGTCTTTTGGTTTTGAAAGTATTTTAAGGTGTGTGGTGTATGTCTCTGTTTTCAAGCCATCTCTTCCACAGTGTTTTTTGCTGAAAGTAGTTAATGCCTGTGTACAGTTTGCTGGAAAGCATAATATCAGTAATACACTGCTTCCTATTGTTTGTGTATTAGTGCCTGTCCTTCCAAAGATTTTAGATAGCTGTCGTCGGTAAAGTAGAAGGTCAGACAAGTTAGAGCTATTGATGATACTTCTTCCAGCTATCTGTTCCCCCTTCCCCACATTTTCTTTAAAACTGATGTTATTCTAGACAGCAACTGGATGAAATTCATCGTCACTTCAAAGACTGATCCTTTTGCAGAATGTCTTCTCTCTTCAAAAACGACGATCTCTTTTCTATTTAAAGCAGTGGACCAGTATGCACATATCACTTCTCAGGTCTTATGTATGGTCATGAACTTCTCAATGACTCTTCTGTGACCTTTATTCTGTGGTGCTGTTTTCTCCTTTTCACATGCAGCTATCCTTCTTTTGCTTTCAAGATCGATGAGAAAGTCAAATAGAAGAAAAAATTGTCCTCAGTTCCCCAAGCAAATGAAAATGTCATCTCTGTGTTGAGTTCTTGGGCCAGCAGGGAGTAAAAATTACCAGTTGTGACTGAGGAACTTTGAAAGATTCAGTTTCAGTCCAGGGGCTTTCCTAAGACCTTTCTGAATTGTCTTTCAGCATCATTCTTTTCTCACTCAGAACAGTTTTATTCCAGTATATCACTGACCTCCTTGAATTATTCCTGATTTACGATTATGCAAGATAAAAGTCAGGCCCACATGGTGCATATGGGGGCTGAAAACCATACAAGAATTTTTTTTCTTGTTCAATTTATACCTGTTTTCGGCATGAAGCAGAAATGCTACAAGAAGTAGGTATTTCAGGACTTCCATTTCTGAACCTGAGTGGTATGGAAAGCTCAGAGCTCTTTGGAAATGAAAGAGAAAGTTCTTTCAAAAACACACTGGAATGTTTCAACAAAAGAGGAAAACCAAAAATCCTTACTAAGGACTTGGTGAGTTTCTGCTTTTTCTCAACAGATTTACTTCTTCAATTCTTGCCCCTTTACTTCAGCTGCAAACCTGCCACGGGCCACCATTTAAATCCCGTGTTTTCTCTTTAAATACACAAGCATTGTGTTTGGCTGCACCACCCTCAAAATATTTTCATGTTGCAAAAGATGCAGTATTTTATTTCAAGAGGCTTTAAAATGCTGGTATTGCATTGTTCTTGCTTGCCTTTCGCTGTGTTTAAAACTCTTAATCCGATTCATTGATTGGACTACAAGGAGACAGAGCAATTGTCAGTTGTTCTCTGGATCCTTTTGTTATTACTTCTGGCTCTGCCTTGGCAAGCAAGGAAAGAAAAAAACATGAAGAGAAAGTTTAAACACCTCTTGAGCTAATGTAAAGATGAACAACAGTGATATGGCCCCCCAGTGCCACTTCTGGCATTGGCCAGCAACCCTGACTAACCAGAGAGTGATAGAGACAAAAAAGAGAAAAAAGGAAGGAGTTTGTAAAGGAGATAAGGGGAATGATCCCATAAATTCACAACTAAGTTCCTTCCTCAATTTCCATAAAGCAAACTCCCTGTGGTGAACACCTGGCAGACCATTAGCTTTTGCTGCTTTCTGTTATTAAAAATCCTAAGGAGAGAGAAATTTGCACATTTACATTTGGGGGATTGACTCCAAGCCCATGTATGTATGTATGTATTTAAAAAATCTGATCTGTCATGTCAGTCTTTAACATGTAGCATAAGCTATAGCAGGGAATCTTGGCTGTGTAATTTATTTTCTTCTTACAGTGTTAATAAGCAGTGCAGTTAAGAACAGGACAGCCTGTTGTCATTTCTGTAGTCATTAGAATTCTTGCTGCTGCTAAGTGTAAATCAGCAGAAAAGCTGCCTGCATCTCCTGAGAGGGGGAAAAAAATAGTCGATAGTTCCTTTCTGGTCCACAGAGTCATATTTGTTGAGAATTTGCTCAGGTATTTCTTTCAACAGGAACTTGAATATCAAAACTATTTATTTATACAGTTTTTTTCAGTGATCCATTGAAAAAATAGGAATTCTGAAGTTCACCATTTGCTTTATTTGCAGAGCTGCTTCAGTCTATATCATTTCACAGAGATGTCTTTTCTCCCCTCCTGCCCCAGTCCTCTGTGAGATGTAATGTATGCTTTCAGAAGTAAACATTTCACATTCTATCATCAAAGCTCTGTTCTCCCCTATTATTCTAGGAGGCATATGGTAGCTCCTTGTTAAGATGATTATCTGGGATCTACAGAATTTGCTTCTGGGTGTGAGATAAACTAACAAAAGGGGAATTTTACAGAATGTAGTTGCGCAACTCTTCGTATCTCATCTGAGAGACAGGCAGTACAGAAATGATAATCCTTTGGAGATGGATCAATTTCTCTTTCTTGTATGAAGGATCCCTCAGCTGTAGAAGCAATGATGCTTCCCAGCATGAGAAGCTCTATGTTAATGGTAGGGAATACAGGAATTTGGGAATGGGGTGGGGTAAAGCTAAAGGAGTCACTGCTGGATTTTATTTTTCCTGCTTCTTTTTTCATATGAGTTCAGGGGCTGAGGTGGGAGGATGTGGAAGGGGAAGAAGGATAATTACTGTCTATCTCATTTTTCTTTTCTTTAGCAGAACTATTTAGGCTATATCCTGGACTCTGGATTTGAACATTTACCATTTGCTCATTCTATATGTAGTGAGCTAATTAATTGCTAAAACAATTGGGATAGCAATATTCTCAGATTCCCTTTGGTTTGAGCCTTATATGACCTATGGGGCTCCCAAAAGTAACTTAATGGATTCTCACTTATGTAAAAGAATTGGAAAAATGCCAGTACTACTAACCAGAGTCCTTATCACAGAGTTCAGATGTTAGCAGAATATCTATTGCTTGTTTAGGGCTATGACTAAAAAGTATTTGTGAGAAGTCTTTAAGTGAACCTTTGTGGATACTTCACTTCTAGTTTCTTGTTTAAGAACAGTGATGTTGGCATTTTTCAGATGTGTGGTTATTCAAAGGACTCAGGGTCCTTTTTAGGGTGCTTAGCCTGATACTCAAAATTGCAGAATCATGGTTCTTGGATGCTCCAAACTTCCTGTTTTGGTTTTGGAAGGTTGCTTTCTCTGTGCCTTTATTCCCACTAAAATAGGACATACTGTTTCTCTGTCTTCCACAAACAAGTTAAAGAGAAGACTTAAAATAATCAAAAACCATTTATGCCTAAGTATAGAGTTAGCAAAGCAGATGTTCTTTTTTGCATACACATTTTCTTTTCACTAATTTCCCTGTATCTAAAATGTGTTCTTGGAAGAGCTGTGACTGTGACTTAGTAGTTGTGAAAATCAGAATAATTTTGGATCCTGTTCCTCTGGTGAGCTGTAGAACCTGTGGTCCTATATGTGATTGTTGCAGTTAGTGCTGGGCTGTAGAAGATACAGCTCTAAAGAAAAAGCAGAGATCTTCCAGGGTAGATTACATCTTTTTGCTTGAGATTCTCCTTGACTTGCTGCAGCTACTGCCACTGTACTTGCCCTTACTGAATACCCTGGTATTTAAAAAAAAAAAAAAAAACAAAACCTTAGAAGTCTGCATTCCTAATTTCTGCTTGGCTTTGCAACAAAGTAGAGGGATTTATGCTCGTACTTAATTTATGTGAGTGCAAAATTCAAGTACAAATGTGGTGGATAGATTTTATAGAAAACATACTGTGAGGTAAATTACCCAAATGAAACAGAAAATCTGTAGTAGAGTACAGGTTAAAGTTCATATCTTCTGACACTGAAGTTTGTTTTTACTGCAGTTTCATCTGTTTCTTTTCAGTCAAAGGAAAACAGGAGAACAAGGGAGGAAGAGGGCTGTAAGAAAGCAGTTTAGACAGTAACAAGCTTGATCATATGATGAAAAGCCAAAGAGACTATGAAGCTAGCAAATAATTTCTATAAGAAAAAGGTATGCAAATAGATTCTAATGTTGGAGGTTTTCTTCCTTTTTATTATCTCTCACTGATTGCATCTACTCTATAAATTTTCAGCTGTCTCCATTGTCTAATGCATACTTTCATCACCTCTCTATTTTAATATCCTTTCAAGCTGTTTACATTATCATCCCCTTATTTTAAAACTTTCTTCTTAGCCTTTTGATCTACTAATTGATGCTTTACCTTCTGATCCCTTTTGTGCTTCTTCTTCTGTGCTACTTGACTCTATTTCCTCCTAATATACATCTTTCTCTCCCCATTCCTTCTTTCATCTTTGAATTTATACTGTATTTTCTTTTTTTCTTTGGTTGGCCTTTGTTGTTATTGTCTTTCTTTCTTTCTTTCTTTCCCTCCCCTGAAAATGCCCATGACCACAACCGTCTACTTTAATTTCATTTTCCATTTCTAGTGTGTATTTTGTTAAGCCCCTTTTCCTTTTTTTTGTTTTTCTTTTGTAGCTGACACACGTACACAGCACCTGCTTTATTTCAGGATTTTAACTCAGTCAACTCCAAAAGACATGTTTTACTCCAGTGAAAAAAAAATTAAACAGAAAAAGAATTATAGGAAATCAAGTGCACTTTCTGGATGAGGAACTTCAGTAATTGAATTGTTACATAGCCACTAGGTGAAGGGAAGGAATACAAAGTGCCTCAGATACAACTGAGTGGAATTACAGAGTTGGTTTAATTGGATTTGAAGACTTAGCTAGTGACTAAAACCTGGAACATGTGGAAACTTATCCCTCTGAACTACCTGAAACAATTAACATCATGTTCTAATGCTAAGTTTTAACATATGAGATTTGCCAAGTAAGGTAAAAGCATTCCTGTGAGCACTGTCTTGGATGGCCATTTGTAGCGGAAGATAAATGCATGCAGATACATTGCTATTTAAGTGTGGATTGTCTTTCAAAGCTACTTTTCAAACAGCAGATAAGAGAATATGGAGAGCAGTTGCACTTAGGAGGCTATTTGATCCTCTTTCCCTGAAAAAAGCTTGAGACAGTGAAGATACTATAAAAATATATAAGAAAGGGTTAGGAATAGGTTCAGCCTGATAGTAACACTCCTGCCCTTGTTATGAAGCAAGGCATTAGGTTCACTGAACAGAAAACCTAAATGCAGTGCATGAAGAGATCACAGTATGTGTGCTGGAGGCTGTTCCAAGGTCATTCTGTAAGTTTTTATTTTATCTTTTCTTCTGGGAAATATATTTAGACTTCCATGTTGGATGTTTTTGTTATACCCGTGCATATGTGAAGGAAACGCATTGTGACATAACCTAGTGACGGGCGAGTGAAGAGTTAACAGGACTGAAGTTTGTCAATTGATACGCAGAAGAACTGATAGCACAAGAGCTGACGTGCACAAAGCTGCTGAACAGAGGACTTAACAGGACTAAAGAAGTCTACCAACCGATATGCGCAAGGACTGATATGCGCAAGGCTGCGGAATGATTAACAAGACTGGAGAAGTGAAGTCTGCCACCTGGAATCTGCACGGACCCCCGGGGAGGGAAGAAACAATACGGAGGTGTTGTGGTCTTGCTTCGCTAGCAGGGTCCCCCCCCCCAAGCAGACAAACAGACAGTCCTGTGATTGTGAAACTCGCAAAAGTCAGCAAAAGCAGTGTTTGCCCAGAGCCCCAGCCGTATAAAAAGAGACTTGGGAGCTAGGAGAGTTTGAGCAGGGACGGGAACGTGACCTGACCATCCTCTCCGGCTGGACCGTGAGTATCCCCCCCCTCCCCTTTTCCTGGGACGCTGGGTTAAGGTAACTCCTCAAGGTTGAGAGTCCTCTCACTAGAGAGTGAACAAGAAAGCTTTCAAGTAGGGATAAGCAGTCCTTCCAATTAATAACGCAGTAATCGACGGTTTCAGGTTATCCTTTCTAAATTAGTAACTGATGGTTTTGTGTTATCCTTCCTAAATTAGTAATCGCATTATTTTAATGGATGTTACTAATCCAAGAACTTGTGTGAGGAAATAAACATCTTTTTTATTATTATTATATTACTGTCTCAGTCGTTGCTATCGAACCTTCATAGCATGACAGCGTGACACCTAGGATGTAGTTAGGATCTGAAAGGTGAAGAGCTCATGATGCTAAGCTCCAAATGAATAGCTAGTCAGTTTTATGCTGAAACCATATGACATCTATAGATCCTTCCAGATAACTACATCCAGGTGGGAGAGTGCCTTTTGAGGTTGTTTCATCTGCACAGGTTTTATGTATAATGGCCTAGATTCTGCAACCTGTTGCATATAGAAGGTTCTTTCATCCATGTAATTTGGAGAAATGCCAGTATTTGGCCAGACCAGGAAGTGTGATAGTAAGTGTTTAAACTATGTTCTTTATTATGCAACACAGGGAAAATATAAGGCATATAGCTTTTCTAGACTTCAAGACTCTGTTAGTTGCAGTGATGCTTTTATTAAGGTGTGTTGGCAATAATTTGAGTGGATCCACAACAGTTTTATGATATTGAAAGTAGCAGCCTTCCAAAAAACTAGCAAGAAACGATCAGTTCAGATTCATTGTCTGAGATGTCATTGAATGAATTGGGAAGGATTTTTCTTTGTAACAAAAAAAAGAAAGGCTCAAGGGAAATATTAGTTTGAATGATGAGGAAATAGTCAAAGTTGAAGAGCAGAAGTATACACATAGCAGGTCCAGCTAGAGAGGTAATCTCAATGGAATCACAGTGGGAGTAACAATTTATAGCACAAAAACTTTCAAGCTCAAAAGATCCTTTTTCATTTATTTAAAGTTGTTAAGTACTTCACAGCGTTTGGAGAACATTAATTCTCCATCACATCTATGGGTCTTAACAGAGGCTATTAGGATATGTGCTTGGACAGAGGCCTTTGTAAACACCACTATTTTGCCAACTTCTCATAGCTGGCTAGAGCTGCTTTAAGCATTGTGTTTGTGGTACAACTAATACAGGTTACAAAATGGAGCATTTTCCCAGACAAAGAGTTTGCTGTTCAGACAACTTATCAGTATAGTTACCTGCATGATACTTTCTATGTTTATAGGAAGGAAAGACAGTTCAGTGCAGGGATTCCCAAAGCTTTGTTTGCTTGGCTGCCCTCATGACACATGCAAAATCATGTTTTATCACAGCAATGTCAAGCAGCAATATGTTGGTCTGTGCCAAACAATATATTTCAGACCGCCTCCCTTGTCTCATGTGGTGGTAGCAACTTCTGGAAGAGTCATTCAGCAGTTTGGCTGGTATTGACTTTCTGAATAGTTATCTTCTGCTTCCCCTTGGGAAAAGGTAGTGGTCATTTTGGGTGACAGGAGAAGGGAAAAACTGGCTGTGTACCACTGTGAAGTAGTTTGCTTAGCACAAGTAGTATCACGAACCATGAACCACCATTTGGTGACATCTGGGCTGTTAGATAGGGCATTGACTGGTTTAAAGGGATCTAGAGTTTAATTCATGGTTTTCACCTATGTGAAATCCTTCATAGCTTTTCACCACTGTGTGTGTGCTCAGAGTATGGGCCAGGACCAGTTGTCTCAAATTCTGGTTTTTAAAACAGGGATAGTCCTTCAAAAGGCATTGGGAGATAAGATCTCTTAATGACTAGGAAGAATGATAGTTGTGAAGTTATATAAAAGAATGAGCTGGTTATTTATCTTTTCAAAAGAAGGTTGAAAATACAAAATGAATAATTCCACATTCAATTGGAATCACAGAAATACAGGGCTGGAAAGAACCTTCAAGAGATCATTTTGGATGGCTTAGGGGATTCATATGCATAATATTTTCCATTAATTTATTGATTTGAAACAGAACTAGTTTACAGAATATAAGGCTGTCATACACTCTTGGGTCTCTGGGTGCCCTTTGTGGATTTGGTCAAGGGCAAGTACAATAGGCCTCCATGTGTCTGGATTGCATATAGTGTCCAGGACCTGCTTCACACTTTTGCTCTGAAATTCCCTGACTAGAAATATGGGAGCCCTAACGGAGGAACATCAACAAGTGCTGGCCATGCTACAATTGTAGAAATTGAGTGTGATCCAGAACATGTTGGCATGATGAAGAACAAAACCTTAAATCATTCTGAGCTGATTTAGAGAGAAAGCCACTACAGAATGATCCTGTTGCTGCCACACACACTCCCTTCCACTGACAAATTAAAGGAGTCAGTTCAGAGAGAGAGAGCGCGCGCAAATATACAATACAACTCCTATTTTCCCAATTACTTCCTCTCAAAGAAGGGAAGAATAAAATAGGCATAAAAGGCTTGAACACTGAAAAGTCTGTTCACTGAGAAGCGCCTGATCTTGCTTTAGGCTCCTAGCTGTTAGAGTACACATTCATGCATAATCGAACAAGTCAATAGTTATTCTCTGTTGTTGTAGAACCTCATATTTTGTTTTTATGGTTAGAGTATTGCATTTGATGAGCCAGGCTCAGAAAGAGAAGCAGATATATCAGTGTAAGCCTTGGGCAGGCAGACATGAAGTAAGCATTAAGCACAGGTTTCTGAAGGTGAAGGGCTAATGAATTAAAAACTGTTGCAATGTCCATTTTCCTGCTCTGACTCTTTATTGCAGAGGGTTATGCATGATCTATATTTTAAGTCAAGTGGGCATAAGGAATGTAAGTTGGTAAAGCAGGTGACAACTGTTAAAAATTTCAGTAAAAATAACCCAGTCTTTTTACTATATATTATTTTGAAGTGCCTTGGAACATCATGTTACATGAAAAGTGCTGTGCTAATTGAAATTGCTATCTTTTCTCTTAATAACTGATTTTAAGAATCTCTTTTCTTTCAAGTGGTAGAAAATGAGGAGGAGGAAAAAGGTAAGGCAGCAGCCTCCCACTTACTGCAGGCAAAAAACAGGGAAAGGTAGCTAGAGTGTTCTCTGGGAATGGTCTGGGAGAACGTGTAATTTTGCTGAAGCTATAGACTGCAGACGCACACATGATCTCAATTTGTTAGGTTCTTTTTGATAGGTAAGAGTTCAAATATGAAGAGTGGCTAAGTACAGTTCTAAGGTCAGAACCCCTTGTGGGGTGTTATGGCATAGTCCCGTAATTTTTGAGTTGTCAACCTTCTGTGGTTGTGTGTGGCTGGTATTGAAAGACCTCACAAGAAAAACCTTATGTGGTAAGTTCTGGAGAGGAGTTATAATAATCAGGAAGGCATATGACTTCATTTGTAGTGGGATGGTCTCAGGATGGAGGTCTTGTATTTGCATTTATAAATGTGTTGGTGGATTAAGAAACAGAGAAGGGAGGAAGTGACATGGATATATGCCCAGGATGGACAGTTTATTAGGAAATTTAATTTAATTGAAGCAGTAAAAGAGGAGGCTGTTTGTATTTTTATTTGTTTATTTTTAAAGAGCATTAACAGCAAATTTATCCATTTTATCTCCAGATGTTTTCTTTCCTATTCTCCTTTTCGTCTTCTTTCTTCTGAGCCACTAAAACTGAACAGATACTAAGAATTTTCTAAAACTTTTTAATTCAATTGTTGTTCTACTCGGAGGTTTCTAGCTTGATGAAAGGATCATATGTGCAAATACTTGTCTGTTTTCTTCCAAATATTTCAGTGGGAAAACTGGTAATAAAATTAATTCATCATTCATTCACCTTAATTATAATTGACTTTAATTAAACTGAAGAATAACAGATTCTAACTTCCTCCTCGCAACTTATCTTTCTATGTGGGGCCATGTATACCCATCATGGCATACCCTGGCGCAGCATGGGTAAAGAAGCAGTATTTGTCTGTAAGACATGTAGCATGAAGAAAGGACCTAGTATTTTGGTGTCCAGTATGAATTTTAGTTATGTTGTTCTCCTCACATGTTGTTGTGATGGGTAGTTCTGAATTAAAGAGAGATTAGAAAGCTTGAATAGGAGGAGAGGTGCCCATTTCACATGCAATGGCATGGACTTTTATGATTATCATCACTGCTTTTTTGGATGAATGGGTCCATGACTTGTTAAACTGAGTTGCATGGTTTAAACCTTATGTTATGATTTATTTTCCTTTGGATTTTAAAGTTGCCATGGATTGCTCCTTAGAAAAGTACTTCACAAGTCTGTTGTTAATTTTGTGTCCGACTATTACCGAAAAAAATTCTTTTTTCTGGAGATGAGTGCTTGATAAAGAAAATTCTTTAAAACCACTTCAGGATTTTCTGATATGCTAGTGCTGCTATAGTTCAGATTCTGGGTGGCCTTGCACCAACTATCTGGTTAAGTTATCTCCATTCATCAGAAAAGCATGATGAACCATTTAGCAATCCATTTAGCAATGTAATAGCAATTGCATGGGTTGGTAATTAAATAGTGATAATAATAAATCATGATAATGTTCTATCAGAGAAAGAGCTTGTAGGTATTCAGTAAAGTAATTCTTGATTCCAAAGCTCTGGGAAAATGTATGTCTGTTCAGCTTTTACTGTTTCCATTTGGAGGAAGCACGAGAAAGATGATGTGCAGATAGGGATAAAAGCAGAGCTCATCCAGTTCAGGTATCTGTACTTTAGCCAACACCACCCCCCCCCCAAAAAAAAAAAAAGAAAAAAGAAAAACAGATTCAGTGTGTGAATGACTGAGTTGAGAAAGTATCAGAGTGAATTTTGAACAATTTCAAGTTGCATATAATATCCAGAGTGAGTATATTTGAAGAGTCCTCCAGGTAAATATAGAAGTCCTCCTAGGAATTCTGTGAAATTAGGTGGTGATATGTGGACATGCAAGATTTATGTGTTGAGTTTCTTATGGAAGAAGATTAGGGGAATATCTATATATTATATAGAAGAAATACTTTTATTTATTCATCTTTGTCCAGATCAAATATATTCTACAATGACTTCCTCTTAACTCTCATTTCAATGCAGGCTTAGTAACCTGATGGCCCAGTAATCCAGGATGGGAGGCTTGGTTCGTTAAATCTTCATGATAGAGAATGAGGTCTGGTGACTTACCTGACCTCAGATCATGTATAATGACAATTTTATTTATCATTGACCATCTGGTCATGACCACTAGTCATGGTGATCTCAAGGTGTATGCTGATTCCCTCATCTGAGACTGTAATCATCTGCTTGTGGCAAATAAGCCTATTACTTTCTCAGCTGTGGCTCTCTGTTGGTTGCTGTACACTTCCCCTGGGCTCTTTAAGTTGTAAGGATTGAAACTGAGGAAGCTGACAACAGCTTTTGAATTTCTGAAAAATTATATTCCCTATCAATGCATTATATTTAACTTTCTTAATTTTTTGTGGCATGATGGTTGTTAGAAATACATACTTGTTGCTGTGCTGAACTCTGAATAGTGTGATAGGATAGGGCAGGAATAATAATAAGAATTTTTCATACATTTGAAGCTTAGGGAAGAAAAATTGGTATATAAGGCTACACTGTAGTGACAATCTGCAGGGGGCAGGGTTTATTGGCAACCTGTGAAGTTAGAATCTTTGGAGGAGGAGATCCAGGTTTCAGCTATGAAATAAGTGCTGGTGCAGATGATATGTCATGTAAAACTAACATAATTTGGTACATTGTGTCTGAGCAAGGATTAAGACTCGGCGTCTTTTGACTCAGGAGTTTGTGCCTTGATCCTTTGTAGAGCTGGATTGCTGCTTCCTCCTCCTCTTTTGCTCCCTTCCAGCTGAGGAGAATCACTGCTTTGAAGTTATAGTGATATTAATTTCCCCCATTTTTTTAATGCTTAACTTTGTTATCTTGGCTGCTTTTCCTATATGAAGTGCATCAATCCTAGAGATGTATGTGCATTTAGAGGGCTGCACATACAAATTAATTGGAGACAGCATGTAAAATATTAGATGATCATTTAGTTGCTAATAGTAGATTTCCACAATACCATCCATAACATTTAATGTATAACTCTGCATTATCATTAGAGTTTGCTATTACATTTCTTCAGATTATTTTCTTAAAAAATCAATAAAGAGTGATGGATGTACCTAATACTTCCTTTAGGAATGACAGAGTTAAAGCTTCAGATGATCTGTCTGAAGAAAAGAGCCAGCAGCTCCTACAGAGTTTTGGTACCACTGTAGGATAGAGCTGTAAATTTTCATTGATTGATGCTGTGAGATCATTTGGGTTTATCCATATTTTTTATATTGCAAAACCCTGAAGTTTTGTCACAAGTTTAAAGTGCCCAAGTGATATATCACATGATGAAGATCACCCCAAAGAATTCAGAACAAACTCTGAAAAATGATTCCCTAGTTAAATCAATGTGGAGTGCGTAGTCTGTGATGATCTCAGATTTGAAAGTTATTTCTACATCTTTTTTTTTTTTTCCCCTCCCCCGGGTGACCTTTGAGGAGTATTACATCGTGTCTGAAAAATCTAAATAAGGATTGGGTTAGTATATCTATCTTTTTTTATTTTAATGTAGGAGTGATAAAATTATCTTGGAGAACTTCCAATATAAATCTCTGCAAGGTTTCAGCCATCTGAACTCTTGTCATTGCTGAGGTTGACTCTGTGCTGAATCAAAGTCTTAGAGAGAGGTTCTGACTACAGGAGAGAAGTTTTTAGGCAACGATGATCTATTTCAAACAATGGAATATCTGACAGCTGACTTTACGATCTTCTCTTTGACCTGAGTGTTAGTAATGGTGGGGCTGCCTCTCTTTAGATAATACACAAACACATTCCTTTTGTCAGCTAAACCAAACATGCAGGGGTATTTGAGAGAGACAGGAAGAGGGAGAGGGAGCTGAATCTCTCACAAAGCTATATTTCATTTAGAAAAATAGGAACTGCATTGGGGAAGCACTAAATTTATGGCGTACTTTTTTAATAATATACTATACTGGGTTAGTTCCTGAAGTGATATATCTTTCTCATATGCTTAATGTGAACTTGGGGACTCATTTATGCTTGGGGCCAAGTTAGTCATAGCTGCATCAATACAAAGCAAAGTTTGTTACTACTTCTAGGCAAGAAACACTCTGCTGACTTATATGCAGTGTCAGCCCTCAGAGACCATTTGAACCTTGTAGATTGTACCACAAAGCCTGTCCTTGTACTGTGTGAACTACGCTGTTAACTGTGTTAGGATTTTTACAACCAGTATAAACTCTATCAGTCATTAATAATTTTGCTAACAAATTTTTTGAAAGTCAGGAGAAAAAGAGGCCAGGAGGGTTGTTACAATTGGTCCACTGATGAAGGACCTGAATTTACTTTTCAAAACTTACTGCCTGAGCACTGAATATAAAAAGAAAAATATTATGACTAAATCTTAAATATTTTATATCACATAGGACTCTTAATGATAATGTGTGACATACACACCTCAACAATACACTATTCACCTGCTATAATAACCTGTGCTATACTCTTGGCATCAGTAAATGTAGCGGTGGCATTTAAATCCCACTTCATATTGAACTGACGACCTTATTTAGAACAAAAGATGATCGTGTTGTGCAGTAGATCTGGGGATTGTTTTTTGTGGTTTTGTAGATGGGGTTTCTAATAAGAACAAACCTGTCAGTTCATAATGAGCTACTGAAACAGAAGAAGGAGCATTTTCATACTAAGAAACTGCATCAGATATAGACAAAGGACAGGTTTCAGTCCATCACAGGTCTCAGATACCATCTGACCTAGCAGTCGCAATGAAAAATGTTAGCTCTGTTTGACTCTCGTTTGCTCAGCATCTAAGATTTTATGAAGTCTTTAGTGTAAGAAATAGCTGAGATTTAATACATATACCTTTAAATCATTCCTAGAGAAATGGAATGAAACAATTTTGTGAAGGAAGTGTAAACTGATTGGTAGAAACTGATTTGTTTAAACAGAAGAGTGTGTGATTTTGTATGACAAGTTCTTGCAAATGTTCAATATTTGCTCTGCTTTGGAAATTTCCTTATTGCTGTCCTTTACATGAAGCTGACACCAGTTTGCTATGGGTTAGCTTCAGCATGTTGCCTATCACACTGACTATGACTGTTTTATTTATTCCTTGTAATTTCTAGGTCTGTCTGTTGCCATCTTGTGACTTGTCTATGTAGGAAGTTACATTACTGCTTGTACAGTGCTTAGTACACAAGAATTCTGCTCCAGGATTAGGATGCTGAGGTGATATGGTATTACAACTATTCTAATAATAATAACAACAGTAAATCACAATGGATAAAATTTCATTTTAGAGATGAAAAAGGAAATAAGAGAAGATTATCAATATCATAGGCTCCTAAGATCTTAGGGAGCAGGTTCGAAGGGACCTTAGGAGGTCATCTAATCCAACCTCCTGCTCAGAGCAGGACTGGGAGACATATGGAGCCTGACTTTTCAAGAATTATTTACAAGTAGAGCTACGGTGCTCTCCTTTTGTGCTTCATGTTCCAAGAAAAATACCACCTGCATGGATTTGTTTGGATGTGTTCTGGTGTCATGGAAGTTACAGCGTACATATGCAATGATATATGCGTGGGTTGTAGGTCTGAATCTGGCAGCTTGTGTGTGTCTGTGTGTTAAAGTAGCAATACAGCTTCCTAATGAAACAGATAGAGGTTCATTCTACTCGCTATATGTACTCTCCATGAAGAATAGTTAAATTTATGGTTACACTATTTTCAGCCTTCTTTGGGAATAACACAGCTAATATGCATGGATTCTTGGGTACGGAATGTCTTTCTTGAGCTTTCTGTTTGCAGCATAGCCTTGGTGCAATAGCTGTTCAAGTATTTCACAGTTTTTGCAAAGAATACTATAGGTTTTGAATTTAGGAAACTTTCAGAGACTTGTAATCTAAAGCAGCTTAGCATTTTAATAGACCAAAATGCCTTGAACATCTGGGAAAAAAATTGTGATCTTTTTCTAAACTGTTCAAAATTATTAACAGCAGGCATAGATTCAAATGCCAGGTTATCTGTTCAAGTCTGTAATTCTCAAATGTGGCAGGATGAACAAACAGCTGTGTGATATGTTTTATTCATAAGTTTAGGGGTGTGTGAAAAGGACTAACTCTACTTTCCTTGACATAATTACAATACTTTCAAATGGTGTTTTAAAAACATACATGGTATAGTTTAAGGCCAATTGCAAATCCCTATCTTTACGAAATTTGAGAGCATTTAATTTAGAAGTTTCATACATTCCAACTACTCTTAAGCTAAAAACAACCTGTTACTTTTTGATAGTGATTTTGTGAAGTGCATTGTTTTACTTGCACATGCACGCACACGCGCTCTCTCTCTCTCACTCTCTCACTCACTCATGTTCCAGTGCTATAGTTGATTTGTGCTCTAGTCCCATGGGTAACCTTTACAGTTGTGACAGCGATTAAAGTTTATCAAATGCCTTTGGTGACTTGAACTGTCAGAAAGCAGCAAGAGTGACTGATGCATTTCTTGGCCTCACCTTCTAGTGGGAGAAATCCCTTCCCCAAATCCCTTTCCAAACATAAGGCTTTCTAAGCCGTCAAAAGCTTACTTCGAAAACAAATCAAAGAAAGAAGGTGAAAAGTACAAAAACACATACTAGATACTTTATTCAGATGAAGAGAATGCAGCTTTGTATGAGTTTGTATGCAGCCTGTTATGTGAGAAGCCCCCAAGCCACGTGTCATTATGGCTGTATTTGGGCAATTAAAGACAGTTATCTCAATCTACTGTTTGACAAACAGTCTGTAAAATATATTTATAGGTTTAAGGATAAATGTCACCTAATAAGCACAGTAGCAAATATTGAATCCTATAATTGTGACCAACTGTTCCGTAGAACAGTAAACTGCAGGGAAAAATACATATTCCCTGAAATTTACTGGCTTTAGGTTGGAACTGAAAATTGTCTCACTCCCAACCCACAGTCCTGTCTCCAAACACCCTTGGAGCTGGATGGAGTATGATTCCAAACTTTGCACCTAGACTGCATTCAATCTCACTTCTATGTGCCAGTAAGCTTGCATTTCATTCCTGCTATTAAGTAGCTGAAATTGTTGAGAAGCATCATTTTCTGCACAGCATTTAAAAGGTAGTCTCTGTGTCTGTCCCTCTAGGTGCCTGCGATGTTGTATCAGTGTTTGATTTTACCCCATACTTTCTCCGCTTCCCATTCTGACCTGTTATATTCCGTGCCTATAGAAAGATTCTTTTTCTTAGATTACTCTATCAGGCAAAGCCTGAATTCAGCTTAAAAGCTCCAGAGGGAAATCAGATTAAAAAAAACCCTGTGAAACTAGTATTTAAAGCCCTAGGACTGTTTTAAGAACAGTTTTATTAGAAACATCTAAACCATAAGTCTTTTTATACCTTGTGCAAAAAAATAATTCATGCTCTAGAAGAAGAATGTGGACATTTTTCTGTGATGCTGAGGAAAATTAAGTGTGAAAGATTGGAAAACTTAAGTCTGCAAGGTTAATTATTCTTAGGAGTATATGCTTAGAAGTCCATAGCAGTAAGAGTAGTAAAAACAAACACACAAAAGCTTCATTACAAAGAGTAATTCTATATATTATAATTATGAGGTAGATTGCAGTGAATACAATACAAGGTATATTCATATATGTGTGTATGCAAACATACATCAAGTCTATAGTTAATACTAATTATTAACTGTAATTATAAACTGAAGATCCAGTTCTGTTGTGTCCAGAATGTTATAATTTTAACTATTGACTAATGCTGAAATATTAATCTAGGTAAGACAATGCTGAAACTGATGGTAAGTATTGAATTTTGGAATGAGATTTTTCTGTTCTATGTGGTTAAAAGAACTTTCCTCCCCCCTGCCCTTTCTAACTGTGTCTGTGATGCTTTTTGATGTAAATGGTCCTTGCAAGGATTAGAATTAGTATGCTGTGAAAAGGAAGACAAACTACTTTGGAACACAGAATTTGATTTTCTGAGTACTGCTGCAATTTCATTTTACTTATAGGCTTAGGAGTGTACTAAAACCTTTGGTCATTAGTTTGCTCTGTAGAAAGGGTTTAAACCTGTATTTAAGTGCTTCTATTTGACTCAGGGATCAAAAGAGCTGATACTTTTGTTTGACATGTTGTTATAATACACCACCGTGAATAAAAGCTGTGTTTCAAACTGCAGTATGGAAGAGACAAGGTTTTCATCTCAGTGTAAAGGTCTGGAAATCAGGAAACCACATCCTTTTATAAGCCAAAACATATCTCTTTGGCTAAATGTTCAAGCTCAAATCAGTGAGGACAAAGGGTACTTGGCATCTTTGAAAAGCAAATGTTACATTGCTAGGAATATGCAATTGTAGAAACCTAGGAACTGCTACTGCAGATCAGGTGAGTTCTTCAGTTAGTGTAGTTTCTTATCTGTCCCAGCAACCAATGCAAAATGCTTTAGAGGAGGTATATCTACCAAGGAGAGTTATGCCTGAAGCATGAAGGTTGAGCTTTTCTCCACATTTTTATTCTTCCAAGGAGGAGGATGTTCTTTCTTATCATTAATTTAATGTCCAAATTTCTCCATGCCTCAGCTAATTTCTTGTGGGTGAAAGAATGTTGAATAGACTTTTCTACAGCTGCAGTTCCTGATTACTGGAGAGTGACCTCTGTGTTTGTGTTCTGCCCTCGCTCCTTACCCAGCACCCAGCACACAGAAGCTGCAACAGAAAGGGCATTTATGTTCCCTAGTCCATTAGAAAAAGAATGGACCAATAAGGTAACACTTTAGCCTGAGTTTTAGAAGTGGTCTCACTTCCTTGCTTGAGACAAGGTGCCTTTTGAGACCTTGGGTCAGTTGTTTAGCTTGTCTGTGCCTCAGTACACCATTTCTAATGTGGGGACAATGGCATTGCTGCATCTTGGAAGGATATTCTGAGAGTTAGTACAGTAAAGATTAAAGAATGCAAGGAACTTGCACAGTCACAGTTATCACATGCCCTAAGCGATGTAGATGTATGCATGTGTTAGCATGCTCTTCAGTGCTCTGAGATGTTACTGGAAATTGCCATAGTTTTATATCACCATGCTGTTTTTATTGGAAGTAAATAATAATTAACCAAACATTTATTCTGATGACTCAATATCTTGTGTGCTTTCCTTGTCTGTAACGTTTCTACAATAGGCATATATTAAGCCCATTAGAGCTAGATTTGTTTTTATGCTGTTTTATGTGTTCCTAAGCATGTAGGTGTATGCTTCATATTTAAAAAGACACAGATCCTTCATGGTCACAGATTAAAACACTGGAGATGATTGATGACTTTTTGTCTATAAAAGATGTTTAGTATTGCAATAATTAGTGAAATTGCACCAATGACAGGAGGTTTTAGGAGAAAGAGTTTGGTGAAAAAGAATACATGAGTTGCATGAGTACTTGTTCCCATAAAATCTGTTTTTGCAGGTGGAAAGGCAGATCACCTTTCCCCCCAGTCAAACACTCCTTTTCAGCCCCACTGTGAGCAGCTTTCTCCAATACTCAGTCATTCAGTTATCAAGTCCCTGATGGCCCATTAGACTTCAACCAAACCAACAGCTATAAAGAGCCTTTGTGTGAGGAATTAAGTTGAGCCTTTAACCTTCCCCACGAAAAGGACAACAAAGAAATGTTAGTACTCAGTAAAAGAAGGGAAGCTTAATTTACTGTTTCACTGCTAAATTTACATCACTTTTTCATGGAAAAATGTATTCTTTTCTTCAATTATTTTTCTTTGGCAGGTTGAATAGTATGACCTTTGGCTCCACCCAGTACTTAACATTCCTGTTAGCTGTATGCTTTATTTATGCACTTTACAAAGCAATCGAGGTTTAGGCTGAAGTGCTAAACTTAACCATTTGAAATGGAACTTACAAATTTAGGATTCTTAGAATATAAATAAAAGGTTAACATTTCAAAAATCTATCCCAAAGGTATTCTGACTCTCAAAGCTAAAGTCTCTGGTTATTTTGCTTTGATTATCTACAGCAGAGTAGGTAATTGAGGATCTTAAAAAATGGTAAAATGGGTTAGGGTGTTGATCTGGCAAATGAAAATAAAATAGGAAGACTAAATATCTAGCTCTATCATGATGTTTATAGTCTGACTTTAACTTCTGGTTGTTGTCCAGTTTTCCATATTGGTGTTATTCTTCTTCTAGATCATCTCTGGAGAATAAGGTAAACGTATAGTAACATAAGATTTTTCCATGGGGGAAAAGATCCAGATTGTATTTGGTATATATAGTTTATGTGAAGATAATTTGTAGCTTGACTTTAACAGTTTCATTGCAACCCATTAGCTGAAGCAAGGAGTTACCAAAACTAAATTCAGATTTTTGTGGGTGAGTCCCATCTGGCACTTCCAATGACAAAAAGTCTCAGAAAAGCTTTGCCTCTCATTTCAATTTCATGTGAGTTCAGGGAGGCCTGTTTGAGTGAGGAAACCCAAGATTTTCCTTTTTATTTTTTGTTTTCTTAAAATTGTAGTTCTATGCACTCGGCACACATGAAAGTTCTTGGATGGATATATAGTTATTTAGAGAACCGTGAATGAGGGTATTAGACCGTGGAAGAAGGGATAAAATCAGTGAGATCAAGAACTTTTGGATTTCTGACTAAACAGGATATATATTCATAAAATGAGACAGAAGGAAGATTAAAAAAAAAAACAACCCTCACATCAATATGTATTATTCTATTCTACTGAACAAATTGAAGATTTCTGAGGTGACACATACTAATATCTGTCTATATAACATGTCTTTTGTCCAGATGCTGCTTTGCTAAATGTGGACCACAAAAAAGAACTCATGAAATGGATTTAATTAATCTCCAGAAAGTGAATAGGAGTTTGTTTGAATCATTATCCCACTGTTATATACAAGGTCTGTTATAAAAGGACAAATTCTTCACTGCTCCTTTGTTTTGTAAAGAGCTGGATTTTATACCAGGGTTAGCATGGAAGTGATAGGAATCTCTATATATTTGGATAGCTATACTTAATTTATTGGTCTCAGTGCTGTTGTTCTATCAGTTCAGTTGCCAGTGTTATAGAGATAAAAACTGTACATTATTCTAGCTTATGTTTCCTAACACAAAAAATAAGCATGAGTCAAATAAGTGAGCATTTTTAGACTATCAAGAAACTGGTTTCATTGGATAGTGTCAGCTTGTTTGGAGAAATGTGGTTGTTTTAGGCTGTGGAAATTGAGTAAAGCATCCTTTAATCTGGTTTGGAAGGTAGGGGATAGCAGCTTTGAATCAGTGAGAGGCTTGCTGCACCTAAAACCACTACAGTTTCCTAAGTGACCTTAGGAAGGCAGAGTGCCACTTGCTGAACATCCTCCGGCCTCAGCAGCAGAACCTTGACCTTCCAGGGGAAACTCAAAGGAGAGACGTGCAAGATCTTTGCTTTCCCTCTCCTCTAATCTGAGATACTTCTTCTATTTTACAGAAGCAGAGTGTAGATGCGAGTATGTTAGGCAACCTGAGGCTTTTGATCAGCTTCCAGTTTATCTTAATACATGTTGCTTTTGCTGATATGTTGCTCTATGGTAAAATCACATGGTATTCCCTAAAAGAAAATAGAGTCCTACAGTCTTTCAGGAGAGGTACTGATTAGGACAGAACTTCTGGACTCCTCAATCAAGCGTGTGGAAAGGAGTGACTTTCTTCTTGTTAAGTTCACTGATGTTAGGCTGACTGTAAAATCAAAAGGAAGACCAAGGAGGAGATGTGAGCTGCTGGGATGTTAGCTAATGGCATTCCCATGTTCAGTAGGATTTTGGTATTTGCACTGATAAAATCAGAGGCTGAAATTAACTGGCATGGGGAAGGGGGAAGACCTTAAGAAGAGGTGTTACGCTTTTACTCTGAATGTTCTCTTAGATGATTCAACGCTGCTCTAAAAAGAGCATGGGTTAATATGTATTCCATAAACAGCAACTCTAAAATAGAATTAAACTTTAAAAAAAGCTGCTAATTGATTCCAAATTACACATATGTGTGTGTACATGGTTTGGAACCTAAGATTTTTCCAGACATTTGAGCATAAATGTTAAAGATGTGAAAATGAAAGGCTAAATGGACAGAATGTAAAACTTAAAAGATAGGGACAAATTTATTGAGCAGTGCATGACAAGTGTAATCATCAAATCAGCTGCATCGACCTGACAGAGACATTCTACGCTGGCTAATGTCCTATTGAAAGTACTGAAAAAGAGCAGAAAGCTTTGAAGCAATCCTTTGAATCCAATTTTAAGGATATTGCTGTTGTCTCAGCTGAATGACAAAAGCAAAGCTATCTCTTAGAGGAATCAAGTGCATATGTGGTGCAAATCTAGAATATATTTAAAGCAAAAAATTGTTTTATTTTAATGTAAGGTGTAACTGATTAATGGACATGTTTGGAAGATTGATGCAATTTAATATTTTATTTCTTTGTGTTTAGTGAAGAAAAGACACAGGAAAAGCAGGATATTTGGAAGATATTGAATTGTTTTTTTTTCTGAATCAGCCAGTTCTTTAAGTTGTGGGCACTGTTGATACTGAAGTGTTACAAAGGTTATGAACAAAATTTTTATTTCTTAACAGCAGATAATATATTTTATATGCCACAGCCATGAAAAAAGGTGTTTCCCATACACTGTTCATGTTACTTGCACTGAGAAGGAAATTGGAGGAAGTTTTTCAGAATTTTATATATGAGCTAGCTTTTTTGAAATAGAGTTTAATAGCTTTCCCTGTAAGCAGACTAAGATTTTATTGGTGCCTTGAGCAAAAGCAAAAGAAATCAGGCTAGATCCTCAGCTTGCACACGTGTTGTGGGAGGAGAGAAACTGGAATAAGCACGATAAAGGCAGTTTGCTTACACATATCTTAAAAAATAACCTAAGCTTTTGTCCTTCTTTAAGTAGTTCTCTTCATAACGAGAGTGGCTTAGTTTTACCAACCTGGTAAAACTCTCTTATTTTTTTCTGAGCTTGGTTTATAAAACATAGTGACACCAGTCATTCCATAGCACAGAGGAGAGTGTGACTAACAGGAACTCAATGCATCATATTGAAAGACACAAAATAAGCAGCACAGAATGACTTGACTGACTGAAAATACTAGATTTCCTGGGGAAAAAAACAGTCAAAATATGAAAGCACAAATAGATTTTAGCTACAGAACTGACATAGTGGCTAGATATGAAAATATAAATTTACAGATATAATTTGAAACCTACATTTCAAATAAGACTCAAAGAAATCTACCTTGATTACTGTATGTCATAGGCCTTGAATATCATACTCTTCTGACTAGATTGCTTACAGCCTAGTTTAGATGAAAACAAAAGGCATCACATCTTGATTTGACAAAAAAGATGGAAAAAATGACAAAATTTAATGACAAAAGATGGAAAATACACCATTTCCCAGTGGTTAATTAAACGGTTTAAATAAATGATTGTGCTTTAAATTCCAATTTACATTCATTTGTCTTGTTATGACCTTCAGTGACCTAACGGTCAAAGAGCTTACCTTAAATTAGCACTTGCTGACCTGTACTACTCTGCTGTATTCGGTTGAACTGAAGTGCAGTTTCGTTGAATGGGTCATGGACAGTTATATTAGAATTTTATCCATCTCAGTGGGGATGAGGATGGGAGAAGTATTGCACAGCTCTGCTTGGAATGAGTGCCCTAAACAGGTGATGGTGAGCATCAGTGCTGATGGTGAGTTTGTCATTAATAGAAATTAGGGATTGTAGGACTAGTGGCAATGAGGGTCATTTTATGTATACATACATTTTTTACAGCAGAATGACTTATCATCTCTGCACTAGAACTGTAGTTAAAAGCATTGGTTATCTAGTTGCAAGTAAATACTGCTTTCTGGCTGGTATGAAGAACCAGAAGAGGAAATCAGTGCTTAAGTTGCAGAGCTGAGAACTCAACCACATGTATTGCAGATATTTTAAATTTTGTAAATAGAAAAAACATCAGTCCTACACATGTGTAGGATGTGTAGGAATGAAATGCAAGTATTTTACCTGCTCTAACTCAATGCCTCAAAGAAGTGAGGGACCTCTGTGGTACCAACACAAGAATTTCCATAAAATCTGTCTTTAACAGCAGGAGGCGAATTTCTGTCTTCACTAATCAAGGTAATCTTGGATCAATTCCTTTAATTTGCTCAAATTGTTAATCTATGAAGTTGCTTCAGAAAGTTTAAGTGGCTCAAAGGGAGTCTCTGTAGTCAAGCTACGTTTGTTTTCCCCAAACAGGACTTGTTTTGGTAAATATCCAAGTCTGTCTGCTATGTGTGCAATTGTAAGTAATTCTCTCAATAGCACTTATTCTATCTGGCCACTTTACTCCAAATGTACGCTGTCATCATCCATGCTGAAAACAATTTAACTGTTGGATAGATTTGTTGCCTTTCTATGATTCTGATTTACACAGATAGATGCGTGCTGAGTACGTTGTTTAATACTGATGCTTGTCTATTAGTGTGAGCTACCAAAAATGGAGCTTGCCTTACATACTTAGAGATGCAGCCATCAGATTTATGGTTGCCTAGGTAAGTAAATGCAATAGCTCTGCAATGCTTTTCCTTCTAGAGATGGGGTTATCTGAGGTCATTTTATGTAGCTTAATTTCTGCTTTTGACTTATTGGTCATAAAGTCAGAATTCTTGAGCAATTCTGACTAAGCTGTGGGTCTCTCACTACATTTAATTTATCATTAAATGCAAGAGGTGGTGCCATCAGCAAAGTCTAAATCTCCAGGCATTCCAACAGCTCTTTCATCTCTACAATTTCTTATTTCCGGGCCAGAAGTCTCAAGAAAATGAAAAGTGGGAACAAGGGCAATGATAAGAAGAAACATCTTTGTTCAACTGCAGTGGTGCCCACCAGACAAAATTGATGAATCCACAGTGCATTTGTATCTTCTTGAAGATTGCAGAAAATCTGTGTATTTTTGTAAAGGAATTCGGATTACCAGTATCTGCTGCTATCAAGGGTTTTTTGAAAATTGATGAAATGCAGAATGAATGGTAAGTGTCATGTGTTTTGTTTATTGATAATATGGTAAATGAAGATAGATCAAAAATAGATAGACTGAAACTATCTCCTCAATATTTACTCTTGTTGACTCTTGTTGGGAGTTCAGTTCAGATGAATATAAAGAGGAGTTTCCTGCAAATGAATGGCAGCAGGTATAATATGAGTACTCTACTCATTACTTGCAAGGAAATCCTCTTTCTAGACCATGCATGGATAATTCCTTCCTTCTTCATTTTCCCTCAGCTAATTTCATGTTTCATACTTCACAGCTGTCCTCAACATTTATTCTGAATAGATTCACAGCCATTATTTCCTGGTCTTATTGTTGTTTAGTTTTCTGATGGTTGCTTCAAGTTTCCTGACTCAAGCTTTCATCTTTTTGTGTACAAGCATTGCATTTAGCTTAAGATGGAACATACTTGTCTTTCCACTTGCTCTTCAGGGCATGGTGAGACCATTTCCATGTTTGTCTTCCATTTCTACTATAGCTGCAATGGAAGTCAGTAAGACTTTTGTGGTTTGGTATAGAGTTTTTGCCTCCCTTTCCAGCATTATTGATCAGTATATATCTTTCCTTTCTAATTTTTTATCAGTTTCTCTGGTTATTTCTCTACCTATTTTGTTGTTATTCATCTTAAAAAGTTTTAGCTATCCTAGTGAGCAGCTGAAACTACAGCATCACAAGCAACTATCTGGGTGTAGTCGAAATGATCTGTTTACAGGTTTTCTATCCTTTTAATTACGTGAACTATATATTTACTAATTGTGAAACATTTGCAAAATCAGACTGATTTGCAAAAGGAAATGTCATGGTTTAAAAGCAAACCTCATTCAGGATGAATTCAGCTAACTCTGCTTTTGTCAAACATATTCTATGAGAATATTTCATTTGAATTTAAATGCCCCAAAGAGCAAGTTAAACTACCATTTGAACAACTCCAGATAAGAGGAAAAGTAAAGACAAGTTAGTTTTATGTGTCAGTTTCAGCTGTATCTAACGAAAGCATAAAATACAAAAGAAGTCTTGCACCAATGACTTCTGACAAGAGTATGAAATAAATACTTATGGAAGCATGTTCTGTTGATTAGGAACTATATTTTCTCAAAAATGACAAAAAAATCTATTCTAAGAATTAGTTCTTCAAAGCTAAGAGTGCCTAAATATATAGTCTGTCCAAGACTTCTATTTTGTCATTCAGACTTCAGCAAGGAAATCATTATGAATTTATGGGAATAAAAAAGTGATAAATATATATAACAGCTTGGCCATACTGCACTTGTGAGAACCACATATCTACTAGATTAAGGTTACGTTTAGTTCATCTGTATGTAATTAAACAGAGTGCTTCAAGACTTCTGTTTTAAATTGAGCTTTACTTTTTTTCAGTAAATTGCCTCCACTGGAAACAAAGTGGGGAGCTTGAGATATGTAGAAATATTGAACCATCTGTTGTTTGGGACAGTATGTGACAGAGATTAAAATTGTTTACTTTTAGTTAACTTCAGGGAGAGAAAGGGGAATCAGACATGGCTTATTTAATTGAAATTACATTTTGTAAATATATTAGTTGTGTTGTATACTATTTTAACATATTAACTAAGCATACTATGAAATATGTTCTTTTTTTAGGAGTTGGGTGGCATTCTTAAAAGTTTTTTTTGTTCAATTAAAAGGTGTCATTTGAAGTTACAAATGTTTTTGTAAAAAGCAAACAAAAAAAAATTCGTTAGGGAGACCCAAAGAACCTATGACTTGTTCTTTGATAAACTGAAGACAATATAACTACGACAACAAAAAGACACTGTGAACTGCTTTTTCCTCTAACTGCCAGCTTGCCCTTACTAGTGCTATCTAAGCCCTTTTTTCACTTTCATCTCAGGTTTTAATATAAAACCCAAATTTGTTGACTTTTAAATTGAAAATATCTTCTGTGCTTTTAATTTCTACTGAGAGGAGAACGAGATACCTCTGAGACAGGAAGAGCAACCAAACCTGGAAATAAATACTATGGGTTAATAATAAGAGTGTGTAAACAGTAGGAGCTACATTTCATAAAGGAAGGATATGTAGTACAGCAGCTCCAAACTATCATTAAAAAGTTTTTTGTTTCTTTTAATGCAAAGTAATGAAGCATACTTCAATAGAAATAAACCATGACAGATGATACATTAATAGGTTATTGGTGCTTGTCTCAAATGCATTGTAAGAAACTAGACTGAAGTCTGACTGCCTTCAAATGCTTGTAAAATGTAATGATATTCTGGTAATGCACAAGTTGGCATGGCATAATGCTATGTAATTGTAAATACTGCAGAATTCTATATTCTTCAAGTATGGAAAGTGAAGTTTTGTAGCTGCTATCCAAAATAAAAGTTTCTAATGCGTGCTCAAAATCTGTGACTACACCAACCTGTATGGATTAATCTCAACAAGTTGTCAAGTCATCCCATGGATTTTCTGTCCATGTTTCTTTGGTCCAATAAATTAGTAAAGAAAAGACAAGGGTTAATATTCAACTCTCATTTTTCTTCAGCCCATCCACTCTTTTCCCTCCTCTTTCATGTGCATTGGGAACTTGCTGAAATACAGTTTTGGTCTGAAAGTACTACGTGCAACTGGAAAATAATCAGGTGCTGGAACTGCTTGTTAGAAACCATTTCCATAATCTAAATCTCCTTAACTGCTGCAATTGGTTTGGTTAAGAGAAGAGGTGGGAGTATAAGCTAGATTCAGAAAGTGTCTTGGGCACTGTGGCATAGATCACTGATGCTTAACTCATTAGAAGCTTCCTGCTCGTAATGGCATCCAAAACTCAGAGGGAAATACCCAAGTGGAATTCCTTCCTAACTGATGCGTGGGGAGAATTGGGAGCTTTAGCATGCTGTTTTAAAACAGTTTAGCATGCTGAGCAGGGAGCTGTCTAGGCATTGCAAGTAAGAAATACTGAGTATATGTTAATGACTGCCACTATCTACATCCATTCTAAGTAATCCACCCTTGAAGAGGGGTGCCAGTTCCACTTCCTTGAAGTGTGAAGCAGATATATATGCTCAGTAGAAGAGCTTCAACAGGAGGGAACTGTCTTGCCCAGAGGCACTTCTGGGTATGTCAGCATTTGGGAAAGATAAGTTAAAAAATGCAGCTGCCTATGGTGTTTACAAGGCCTTTATAGTTAGCCAGGAGGATCATTGATTTGCAGGTATTTCAGTTCCCACTGTAAGCATCCGAGTCTTTATGATCTGGCCACGGGTTATTTTCGACACCATTATAGAAAGCACAGCAGAGTGGAACTTGGTTACTCTGTGGGATATTGTATTAGTACATCTACTTTAGCAGGAAAATGAATTTTAAACAACTGTTGTAATGGTTGACATCTATCAGGTAATTATGCTATCGAAAAGACACCATTCTTTCTTGCACTCTCCTTCCCTCTCTACACAGCTCTGTGTGCCTGGGAGAACTAGAAGGAAAGAGAAGGAGAGAAGATTGCCCCAAAATAGCGATGGAATTCCTTTGAAATGCAAACTGAGGTTATAGAGAGCTCTTGTTAGTGATATATCATGTTTCTTCAAACTTCCAAATTCTGGAGATTTCTGTTTCAGAAATTATTTTCAGCTGTTAAAGGGCAAAAAGACTTTGAACCAAGGATTTGGTAGGTTAAAACCCTTGCAGTTCACCTTTTGCATATGCTGTTAAAATCTGTAGGAAGATGTAATAAATAATGTTCTGAATGTGACTTTCAGATTGTTAGACTGATAAAAATAATAGTGTGTTACCCTGAGATTGTATTCCCAAGAGGCCTGTTGCTTTCTTATTTCAGTTTCAGTGTCCTTGTGTGTCTTATTAGGATGTCTGTTTTTGCTGATCGGTTTAAACTAGGTATGTACAAAGATACCATGAGGGAAAATCTGAAATGCACACAGAAGTGACAGCCAGAGGCAAGAAGGTAATCTTCATATGTGAACCTGGGAAAAACTATGACGTAGTTGTGTTTTTATCTACATGCATGATCAAGGCTAAGTAAGAGACTTTGGGTTATTCTAATTGTACCTTAATTCAGCAACAATTGTCTTTTACTTATGAGCAAAACCCCTATGTCCTAGATTATGATCATGAAGGCAAGATGAAAAAAGTTTTAAAATCTTAAATTTTATTTCGTCATAGTAGAATGTACTGTTTGTTAGGAAGTGGTGTTTGACAGCTTTCTCCTGAGTGTGGAGCGCAAGAGGGATAGTTACTGTTGTAGTAGTAACAGTCTCATGATGAATGACATAATAATAATCCTGCTCAGTGTCATTAACATTTGTGTGTAGTCCTTATGGCATATATTAATTTTATGTGTTACAAAATATATTAACAGCTTGTTTATGACCCACTTCACAAACATGAAAAAGGTTAATTTCTCTATGTTTCACCATCAATCTTTACTAAAAACTGAGAACTGTGTCTAAGACATGTAATCACAAGCATAACAATAAAATTGAGGCCCTTTCTTACTATTAAGCATTTTATTATTTTATCAGTTGATCTATATCCTGTGACACTTGTGACACTAACGAATATCTTAGCTATAGTTTATTATGGAGCTTACTGAAATAGCTGATGACTAAATACTGTATTTGCTGGTTCAATGCCTACAATATTTAGAAAAAGCAGGAGTAAAAGTTATATCCTGAGTTACAAAAGATGCTTTTGAGAACGTGCTGAAGGATGTGCTTCCTGTGCAGTGTTTGGATTGAACTGGAAAAGCTCCTTCTGTTATTGCTTTTTTTCTTCCTTATCACTATTTTCACTATTTTTTCCAAAGGATATTGTAAGATGTCTTCCTTAAATTCTTTGTTTCATGAATTTCTCTTCATTTCAGGGGGATCTGCCCCAAGGATAGACCTGTATCCTTGCTGAACAGCTGTCAGATTCTAGCGGAGATACTACCAGGAAGCTCCTGGAATCTAAACCATTTACTATCACTCAAAAAAAATTTTGAGGGACAGAGTTGAAGCTATTCTTAAAAAAAATGAAAAGCGTCACATTTCTGATAAGCAGCTTCTTTCTTATCATGATTTAATTCTTACATTTTCCTTTTGAAAAAGAAAACCTGCACATCATATAGCACCCCCAGGCTAACTTCATTGTCTGGGCAAATTCATGAAATTCCAGAATTCACCATAAATTTCTACTGAAGCTGTTAATTAGAAACAGGAGACCTGTATGGATACATTATGAGCTGAGAGACTGCACATCATAAACGCATATTAAATCCAAGTATTCACGGTAATCCAGACTCCTTGGCAGCTATAGCCTCTCCTATCACAAGCTTGTTTATGGAGGATAAAAAGGATAAGAGAGGAACTGCTGTTTTATCTAATTGTCCAAAGCGAAAATCAAAGCATATAAGTCTTAAGGTGATGCAGTATTCTGTCTTGCCATAATGAACTGATAACTGATTATTTAAATGGAGAAGAAGCAGGTCCCTGTAGGAAATTAAGAATGTAAAGAATACATGGGTTTAACGTAGGAGCTTTCCTTCTCTGGGGAGCCGTGTTCTTTTGCCTTCTCTTTCCTTCCATCATCAGTGGCTTTCTCTTCTCTGCAGTACACAATAAAGAGAGCAGAGTAGATGCGAGTCTGCCAGCCTTCAACAGGTGTTAAGGCACAAATGTTTAACAGTTGTTTTGCTTTGTGGGACACAGCTGCTGTTATTTGCTTCCCTTTTCCCACCATGCACTGCTATTTCAACACCCAGGAGTAAGTTCTTCGCTTCCGAGCAGCTGCTCTTTGCGTTTGAAAGGGTTAGTGCCTTGCAGCTGTCTCTTCCTGCAAACCAGATGGGCGCATGGGAACCAATATGGGAAAGGAAGAGAAGAAAATAGCAATAAAAAGAAAATGCAAATATCATGAAAAAGTAGTTTTAAGTTAAGAGAGTTTGGAGAATAGAGGCTGTTGTGCCTTTACTGTGTGTGTGTGCATGAGGCACTATAGAAGCCTATATAGAAGCCTATATGGAGGACTGGGGGATGCAGAAATATGTTCTGCACAGAGAGGCAACTGTTGTCAGCCTCGCACCAACAGTTTCCCTGGAATACATTTAGTAGGTATGGAACTGGTTCCCTTGCTCTCCGTTTTTAATTTTTGCACTGAGGTGCAGCCTGTTGCTGGGGTACAAAGTGCATCGACCTGTAAAATGTGATAATTCCTCCATCTCAGATTTGTCCATAGAGCTCTTGCACTGGTCTCTTTCAGCACAGGCAAAGGTAGGAAGTCAAAGTATTTTAAAATATGTCTTAAGGTGGAAAAATGGCGTAGTGTATGTGGAACTCTGAAGATTACAAAGGAATGGACCTTACCCTCTATAGTGGCGTAAGACATATTACCAGGCTCATCAGAGTTTCTAGATCCTTCTTGACTTTGTCTACTGAAATAATCAAAGTTTGTCACTGCTCATGGCAGTATGGCAGCCTCTACCTTTAACTGCAAGCATAATTAATTTTCAGTGCAGCATATGAATATACTGCATCAGTAATGTACTTCCTCTAAGATTACGTCTAGTACTGCTCTTGAGAATTAAGCCATTAAAAACTGCTGTTTGGTATCCCCTATCAATTGTAAATTTTCCTACCTATGCAAGAACACAAGAGAAAATATGGTTAATTGTATTTATACAATGTCTTATTGCTTCGTAAATATCTAGCTAATGGCAAATAAATTGTAGAACTCCACTGAATTCTTATACAAAAGGCAAAACTCTTTACACTGCCCCAAAGGAATAGTTCAGATTTTTTTCTTTTGTTGACATTTTAATTTTAACTTGCCAGATTGGAAAGATCCTTAGTTTAATTTGTCTGGAAAATGCTCCTCAATGAATTTTTGGGTGCAGCCACGACCAGTTGGTTCTAATCTTTCAGCTACAGAGATCAATGCCAAGTCTTCTGCAGACTACGGGGAGATGAGAATGGTGTGTTTTGCAGACATATTTCAGTAGGTTTTGTGGGGTGTGTAAGTTGGGTGAATTTTGGTTTTACAATTTTTTACCTGAGAAGAAAAAAATCTGCATCTCTGAACATGCTTTATGTGAAAGAATATTCCTGAGCTTTAATTCAAAATCGTGTATACAAATGCTAACATGACTAATTTCCATATCAGTGGTTTTCCATATCACTTCTTCCAGTTACTTTTTACTTTTTTTTTATTTTAAGAAGCAATTTTTTGCATAAATTACAAGAAGTTTAATTAGGAAACAAAACACACAAACTAGAAGGCAGATGTGCCTTCAGCCCACCAAAACTGAAGAAACCTCTTTTCTCTTTATCTCTTCTAGCTCTATATTCTTCATCTCCATACTGTGGGCAGTACTTTCTCACTCTTGCTCATTTTTATGAATATTTAACCACGTGACATGTGTGTTCATTTCAAAGGGATTTCCCTTTGGTTTCAGAAAGAATGAAGAAACCGTTTCAGAGCTTAATTGAGGAAATGGAAACTCTGTACTTTCTCAGTCTATTTTAATGAAGCAAAAAGTATTTTAATGATTCCTTTGTGTACATAATCATTTGCAACCCAGCAGAAAAATTCCATTCTTACCAAAGTTAAGCTATGAGAGCAGGACAGTTAAATGGGGTCACTGTTAAAAATACTTAAAAAAAAAATAAGTCTTTTAAATGCTTCTAAAACGTAAATTAAGCTTTAATCATTAGAGCAATGAAGTTTGGTATTCCCAAGGGGTAAATCAATTTCCAATGTTACATTGACTGTTGGGCCGAACTGTTAAAGACCTGTTCTGCAGGTTTCCTCACAGTTGTAATGCTCAGTGTGGAACCATTACTTTCAGTGAAATAGCTGTAACAGCTGAATGTACAGTTACTATCCCCAAAGACGTGCTGTGTGCAGTATACATCAAACAGTAGACACACCTGTGTTACTGATAATAATTAAATCCTGCCGCAGTGCACTGTGTTGGAAATGCTGAAGACACATTCCTCACCTAGAAGAATGCGCAGGTAGAAGTGTGATTTCAGCGGAATCTGTGGACTCTGAATGAAAAAGGAGATGGAGGAAACTAGTTTCTTTGAGCACAGATTGCAGGAAAAAAAGTGTAGAGCAAGGCTTGGCAGCCTTTTAAGTTTAGTGCAGTCTGTTTTTTCTTCCTCTGAGACTAGACATGAGATGTAGGAACTCAGAGGAAGCTGTAAAAAGCAAGAAATCATGGGGCACAGTAATACTGTATTTTGCCACTTTCATGAAGCTTTGGCTCCAGCTTCTGGCCCTGCACCAAATGGTTGTGTGTCATGCAAAATCTGTCACTGTGCCGTACCCTGGCCGTGGCTATTTGCTGTCGGTGTGGAGAATGGGTTGTGAACAGCAAATACCTGTACACAGTTCTGGTTCTTTCATCTTGCAATAGCTATAGTAGAACTGGAAAAGCTTCTGAGAAGTACCAGAAGGATAATCAAAAGTAAGGAGTGTTGCTAATAAGAGGAGCTAATACTTCAGCCTGGGAAGATGATGACTTAAGAGAGAGATAATAGATGTCTACAAAATCATGAGTAACATGGAGAGGGTAATTAAAAATTACTTGTTTACTTTCTCTTCCAAGTATAAGTGCATGCACCAAATGAAGGTAGTAGGAACCAGGTGTAAAAGGAGCAGAGGAGATGGTTCCTGGTGCAGCAGAGAGTAAATGAGTGGAACTCACAGACAAAAGAAAGTTGTGGATGCTAGACATTTATATGACTCAGGGAGACCGGACAAATATTTGGAAGAGAAATACATATAGGATATGAATCAGGAAAATCCCAAAGTGACAGTAGCTAAAATGGGGAGAGTGCTTGAAAGGGGATTCATATATCAGTGTGCTGTTTTTACTCTTCCTGAGGCAGCCATTTATTGGGAGTATCAGAAATCAGATATTGGGCTAGATAGAACCTTTTTCTGATCCAGTGTTATGTTCTTACAATGTGGGAAGGGAGAAAAAGGAAGGGGTACAATAAATGGGGAAACTTGTAATAAGTACAGTCATCTCATTAGGAGTGTAGGAGGACATGAGAACTGAACTGTAGGTGGGAAGAAGCAGAGTTGTGACAAGCCTTAAAAGTGAGGACAAAAAGTTAGAACTTTCCTGCTAAGAGAAATCAGGGTTTGGCTGCAAAAGAGAAACTAACTCAGTAAGCGTGGCAAGAAAATAGTATGCTTTTGACAGCAGCAAGTTTGATGCGTTGAAAAGGAGCAAATTGGGATGCAGAGGAGGACTGCTGCAAGTGCGGTATGTCATACATGCAAGGGAATCATTTTTTGTAAGAGAAGACAGAGACCTTGAGTTGAGCTGCTACTAATCATGCTACTTCATGTTCGGGATTCTAGGTAGTGAAATCCAAGAGGCGCTTCTTGTGTTACAATTACAACTACTACATGAGGTAACACTCATTACACAATGTGTTTGATTCCAGTCTCGTAATAGAATTAGGTCCTGCCATATTTGCATGTAATACTAGAATTATGACCAGTAATCTAGATGAAATCGTACCTGCAGGTTTCTTTCTGATGAAAAAACAGGAAATATATAGAGATACGTACTGAAGTTGGAAAAAATGTAAAATGCTTGTGGTATACCTTTCCAGAGAGCCTTCAAATTCTCTGATTCAGAGATTTGTTCATCAGGATTTCTACTATAACAGAGAAGTTAGAAATACTGGGGAGTGTCTATAAGAAAGGAGTGGAGAAAAAAATGTGAGCAGCCTCAGATGCATTATTTCGGTGATATGATATGCTGAGAATTAACACTGGCTCCCAAATGGCTTTTGGGTCAGTATGAAAAATCTTTTTACCAAAGAGGAAAATTTGGTAGCCTCAGCAAATTAGGCTTTGAGTGTACACATATCGTAGCATAACAAGAAATTTAACAGCTTTACTTTTGACTGGCATAATTTTTCAACTTTTGTGAAGAACTAGATTATACTTCTATGCTTTAATATTGATGGTAACTAAAGACTTGAGTGCCAAAACTGAGTTTAATACTTGTACGGCTTCCAAATGGTGTGCCAAAATTGACCTTTACTTCTGTCTTGGGGCTTCCATAGCTAAATAACACTCAAACTGATTGACATCTTATGGTTTATCATTATTTTGTAAACACTTGTGCAAGTGCCTTAAGAAGCGGTAGCATCTACAAGAAACATAAACCAGAAGACTGTAGTCCAGAGCATATAATTTTCTCTGGGTCAATAGTTTTAAACATAATTAAAAGAAAATTACTTTTTTTTTCTGGAGTTCTTTTGATTGACTGGCTCTGTTGAAACTGCAAATGAATGTGAAAGTCAGTAAGAGCTTGGTTCACTGGAAAAATAGCTTCAGGAGAGGTTTATTCTTTTTTCAAATATTCTTGATGATGTGAAGAGACATTAGGTTTTCAGCCTACTATTGCAGTTAGTCTGCAGATTTTTAGGCTGTTTATATCTCTGTAACACCTGTATACATCTTATACACTAATAAAATAGGTAATAATAACCTGTCTCTTTGTTTGTGGATTTTGAAGTGATAAGTAAGAAAGTTCTTGTTCACAATATGTTCTTATGCTTTCCAGATAGTAACACTCACTCATTATAACTAATTACATGATGGAGCTCTACCAAATTTATATTACTGAAGATCTTCTTGATTATCTGAAATTAAAAAGTTCTTGCAGTTGGTGCAAGAACAGTCTGCTTACACAATTCCCTTATTCCCAGTGGGAATATAATTAATACAGAGCACTTTCCCAATGACTGGAATCATAAAACTAATGAAAGTCAACCTATAAATAAGAAATAGCATTGAAATTTTCCAAGAATATAGAGGTTAAGTCTAGTTAAACATGTTGGTGCCTTTCTTCTTGTCTGTATTTTCATGATGCTTTCCATCTGGCTATGATTGTATTGGTAAGGAATTGAATAACTACACCTAAAAAATCATTGCATGTTTTATGCAAGAATATACACATGTTGATAAAGCAATAATAGAATGTGGAATCTGTTCAGTAAAACTTTTAATTCCTTCATTGTCTGGTATGAGCACTTCAAACTGAGATATAGTAAACTAGAATACTGTTGTCTTTATCTGAATTTATCTGAAAATGTATAAGTTTCTTCCAGCCAAGGTGTTCCTCATCTGTAACGTTTTCTTTAATGCAGGAGCAATTTTCCTCTGGATCGGCAGCTCCCAGACCTCCTTACATTTAAAGATCAGTTGCAGGATCCTGAATATCCAGCAAATCCATGCTGCTTACCAGTCATTCAACAGACTAAAATGTTGAATGCTGTTATTTCAGAAGAAGATGATAAAGCTGAAGGTGGGTACTGCCAGCCAAATCTGAAGTATATAGCTGGAATAAACCCAGAGTCTTGGCAAAGGGATTGTGACATGAAGGTCTTAAGAAGAAATATGGTTGAGTATTTAGGTTACTTCCCCTAACCTGAAAAGGATGTTAAGTGTGGATGAGATTTAGCCAAACGTGTGTACAGGTCTATTTATATATATTTTTAATCCTTCTCAAGTCTTTATATGGTTCAGGTCTAAGACTATAGTAGTAAACTGCAAAAATAGAAAGTGAGTATATATTTTTACTTCACTTGATCTTTACAGTGTTTCATTCCCTTTGTCACTAGCTAATGTTACCTAGTACTTGCCAAATTCCCTTCAGGTCAGAAGTTCTCAAACACTTTCAAAAGCTAGTGTAGTAGAGAGGTTGCATTAGACCTCCTCTCATTCTATTCACAGTTGTGTAGACCACTCTCTTTCTGATTAATAGCACCTCTGCAGGGATTGCAGTAATTGGTCATATGAAAAATAATATCAGGAATGCCATTTTATAAGTTTTTCAAAGGTGGAACCAAGGAGAAGAGCCAGCAATATTTCATCAGCCAAGCTCCCATTGGTTTGAGAACTGCTGCCTCATTTCTTCATAAGTGCAAAATGTAGAACCAAATAATAAGGCGCACACTGCTCTAATGGGAATTTAGTTGCGGACTTAAGAAGTGTAGCTTTTAACGGTGACCTCAAGTTTTCTCTGTCATTCATACAAAGCTGATTTTTACTGAATGACTTATAAATGCTCAAATTGTTAATTCTGCCGCACACATTCCTTTTGAGGAAGATCTCTTTAAAAGGACCGTCTTCTATTTCTGTTATTTGGACTTCTTTTCAGTCCTTGACAGAGGATTATAAAAGGATAAACAGGGCTGCTAAATGGATGATAATTCCTTAGCCAAAAATTGATAACAGCAAGTGACTTCTTGTCACTGTATATGGTATCAGATAGTTCTTGTTTTATTGGCCTATGGCTCAGCAAATGATTCCCATGGCTGCAGGATGCGCCAGTCTCTGTCTGCATATACCTGAGGCCAGTTGATGTAATTCCCAAATGCCAAAGCATGGGAGAATATATTGAATGCTTCCTGTATTTATTTAGTCCCAAGGCATGTAATCCATTCCCTTGATAGGTGCCAAATGAATTTAAAATACTGTGTTGTGTTGCAGTGCATTTTTGCTGGCTCTAATGGAATGAGGTTTTTTTGACAGTTTGGAGACTTTTGTCAAATGTTTTTGTCTTTATTATTAGTGGTAATAATAATAAAAACAGTAAGAATTATTAATTTAGCATGTACTTAATAGAGAAGATACTGGACTGCGGACCTGGTTAAGATACAGGGTGCACTGGAGGCTGAATAAGTGATAGACTAAAGGATTGATTAGGGGTGCTGTGGAGAGAATTTATTTAGGGGCCAGAGATACAGAAGATGGATAGAGGAAGAAAATTGTTCAGGTACCAGAAAATTGATTGGTAAGCCTGAGAGAAGGCAGAGGAGGAATTGCTGGCACATTAACTGCAGGAAGAACAGAGAGGTGCTGAAGGGGAAAGGCGAAGGTAGATCAAAGGAGATGAGGACCCTTGATATGCTGGATCTCCCAGCTCCTGAAAATGATTTGGATAGCAAGTGGAATGATGGCAATCGGGCTGGGAGCTCTTGTGAGCCCTTGGGCAAACAGCATATTTGTGTTCATCAGCACTCTCTCCTTTTCTTCCTTTGTGGCATGCCACACCTCCTCCTTCCTGCTGCTTTGCACTTAGCATGGGCGTAGAAAGCAGGTGGCTGCCCCAGCTGCAAGCATCTAGAGTAATATAGAAAGAATGGGAGGAGAGGGCATTGGGGCACCATGGGGGGTAGGATGAGAGTGAAGAAGGGTCTTTTAGCCCTCTGGTCCTTTGCTATGTAGCAGCTCTCCTCCACTCCCTGCTCCCTGATGTCAGGCAGGGAGGGCAAAAAGGGACACTGGAAAAAACAGGAGGAGAAGTCAACAGGGGTAGAGAAGCCACAAGGTATTGTCTCTCCCATTAAACTCTGGGAGAGAGAAGAGGATAGGGAAGAAGTGGAAATAGTATACAGGGGTCCCAGCTTTTGTTTACCTTGCTCCAGGCCAAAGAAATTCTCTGTGATTTAGTTAGGGGCTCATTAACGTTGATTAAAGCAATTTTGTTAGAATGAAAGCTTGAAAAGAGGAAAGAGTATGAAGAAAAGACAGTCCAGACAGGCATAGTAAATACTAAGGGCAGTCCAGACAGGCATAGTAAATACTAAGGGATATATGCGGTTTAGCTCCAAAAATATTTATGAGCTGAATCATGCAAGAAAGGAAACAGGTTTTCCACAAGTATTCACTGCCCATGAAATAACAAACTCTGATTCAGGCATGACTGCGCTTTTAACTGTTTCCCTTTTGTAACCAGAATTGGACAGAAACTTTTAAGTACAGATGTTTGTCTTGTTGATACAATAGCGCTCTCAATGCTGCATTTGAATGAGGTAGTAAAAATTCAGATTTCTTACAGATTCCTTTTTTAAATGACAGAAATCACTCAGTTGTGGAGTAGAAGTATAGCCTGGGAAGCATAACGGAGTGGATTTCTGGACCCAGTGAAGTCATTGGTCTGGCTCCCAAAGTCAAGCCCAATTTACAAAATCTTTTCTCTCTTGATATTTGTACCATACTGCTTATGACTGCTCTGTATAGGAAAAAAAAAGTTTAATGAAGAGATACATGAACAGATTTTGAATACCAAACATACTTGAGAAATTTGATCTCACTTCACAAACAGAAAAAGTGAAATCTGATTAATAAATTATTTGTTATGAATAATTTATTCCATTCTAATTAAGTCAGCTGGCTTTTTCTATAGCAAGTGAAGAGAGAACAGTAGACAGTGATCTGTAATTTAAAGGGTTTTTAAAAGTTTGGTATTATTTCTCACTGTCTCTTTATTTTGTCCTCTGTTTCTTCCCAATTATTTTCATTAGCAGACACCATGCAATCTTGCCTCTGGCCATGAGTACAGAAATTAATGCCAATGTATTATTTACAGAGGTTGATCAAGTCTTTCTGAGAGTGGGTAGAGAAAAGGTACAAAGCACCATCTTTTGCCTTCAGAAAGGCAAGCATGAATGCTGAGCATGAATCAAACTAACTTTTAAATGAAATGAAACTTTATCCATTCTGAGTCCCTAGTCGCAATTAAAAAAAACCTCTCTCTCACAGCAAGATGAAAAGTGTTTTATTACAAAAGGAGACTGAGCACTGAAGTAGGGCTGAGATTGTCTTATCTTTTAGACATATTAACAAGATTTCAGATGTTCACATTTCCTCTGACCTCTGGATAAGCAGAATGAACAGTCTGGCCAGCTGCTCTGCGCTGCATTTTAGAGTGTTAAAACAAAGGAATTAAGGTGCACTTGATGTGTGAAAATGATGAATCACTATAGAATGCATCTGGCATATGTGATACAAAGGTTAAAGTCAAGTTCACCCTAGAAGTGGTTGAATTTTAATGGAGGGTCAAATAATTACTTCTTTCTCTGTCTCTCTTGTTGTGTATATATAACATCCAAAATGGATTACACACAAGAATGTGAATGTTTCAAGGTCAAACACTCGAGAGCTGGATAATTCCTGAATAAGAATCCCTGTGAAACCATAAGAGAGCGCTTCTCGTGTGAATGCAGTGTGGCACAGTTTGTAATTAAGAATTACAAAATAGGAAACTTCTGGCATTCAGGTACGAGTGTGTTATTAGAAGGAGAGAGATGTCCTCTGTGCAGCCTGAGCATACAGACACGCACCGGCCATCAGTTCAGCTGCAGCCTCTGGAGAGGAAGGCCTTCTGCAAGGCTCAGTTCCGTCTGCCGCTTCTGCCTTTATTCCTTCTCCTTCCCTTTGCTTCTCCTTCCTCTCCCTTCTGACTGTTTCTGCCTCTGTTCCCTTTGATCCTGACTATGTTTCTAGTTACTTTTGCTCCTACTTTTTTCTCTCAGGGCTTCCTGCCAGTTTTCCCTTCCTTTTTTGTCTGTTTGTACTTTCTCCTTCCCCTTTCATTTGCTCTTGACCCTGATTCTCTTCTTGATGCTGTCTTAACCACTGCCTCACCCACAGCACCGTCTTCTTCTCTGTCTTCACCTTTGTTACTGTATGGTACTTTGTCAACTTACTGTTGCTGTCCTGAGGCTCAAGCTATCACCATTTGGTACAGTTACTACCCTGCTGACAACCTGAAAATGTGCTATTTATTTTGTACAGTCTGTATCCACGAAGGTGATAACATAGTGAAGATTTGCAGCTGTGCAGCAGGGTCACTGATGTCAATGCAGGAACAGAGCTCGCTACGCACTGTATCATCCCGTGAGGGGGCCCTACCCCAGCGTCGTTTGGTATGAGGGGAGTCCCTCCATACATTGTGGGCTGAAAAAGGAGAGAAACATGCACTTCTCCCTCTGAACCATGCTGGAGTGTAGGAAAGGGAGTTAGGCAGCGAGTGTGACTGCTTTTCTTTCCCCACAGTGCCTCCGCATTTCCTAAGGCAGTCTCTTGCAACATCACTGCTGTCTGTGATGAAACTTGCCTGTCAGGTAGACAGATCATTTTTAAGAAATACTGGTAGCTCCTGAGATCTTATCTCATACTGAGATTTTTGATTTGTCTTTGCATCTCATTACGTGTCCTCATTTACCTCAGATATTTGGTCAGGTATTAGATTTTTGCTTGCAGTTCTGTGACTCAGTTGTTGCCAGGTGACTTCAGTGGCTTCCTAGAGCTAGTCTGTAATTTGCTGATGCAAAATATTGACTGTGTCTGGAACCTTTTCTGTCAAAAGGCAATTTAATATTTTGGCAATTTTGTCAATTTAATATTTTGACACAGCTTTCCACTAACTCGTAGGAGTCACGGTAGCTGGATTTTTTACCATGAGATTTTTCAATTTCTACAGGAGTGAAGACAGCTTAAAGTACTGGCTACAGATCCATTATCAGGTTTGCCATGTCAAATTTGCCCTTTCTGGCAATGGCAAAAAGTGGCAGTTTTGGTTTAGCATTTGTCTCCCACAAGTAAAATTTCAAAACTCTTGACAAATCTTCAGGGAAGGCTAAAGCTTTATTTTCCTTTTGCACATACTGAATTCACATTGTTGTTTTGCTTCAAAAGGTTTGTAATGTGTACACCTCTGGACGCTAGTTACTACATTCATATGCCATTGTAACAGGACTTGAGGCAAGGTCCTCACTGGCACTGTGGAAAATTTAATTTTTTTCTTATTGTCTTCTTATTTTCCCCTCCAAAGCTGAGGATCTCTTTAATTTACTCGTTCAACTTTGTGACTGAGATTTTGTGCATCATGTTCATTGGGCGTTCCCAGGTGACTAGTCTGGGCAGCCAGACTGGGCACGAGAGTTTATCCTCTCAAGGGGCTCTTTAAACCCTTCCTTGTCATTTAGTGGAGGCATGCTAGTAAGGGCCACATTGTGTTGGATCTTCCTCAACACCTTTGTTGTACTAACTTTGTTGTAACTAACTAACTTGTTAACACCTAGCTGTGTTAAATAACACCTCTGGTATATGTGGAATTTGTGGTTTTGCTGTTTTTTTTTCAACTTTAGTCGAAGAACTCCAGCATCTTCCAGAAGTGCTCGGTGTGTCTGGTCATGAACATCTACTGTTTTTCTTTTCCAATTAAAATGGAATTTCAGTGAACTTTACTGCCTCCTATACAATTAAAAAGTGATTATATTTTCATATGAATTACCTTGGGTTCTGTCTGAAGAAACTGTTCCCCAAAAGAAATGTTTGAAGAACACAAATGCAAACTTTGTTTTTCTGTAGTGTTGTCCAGAACCCTGCTGATACATGAAGCCTAGAAAAATATTTGGCATGGGTAATCTCTTCCAGAATTTTTTACCTCCTAGGTAGTGGAAAGTCTTCTCTTTTCACATATTTATTTAATTATATTTAGCGCATTTAGAAGCCAAGGCTTCAGTCTTTTTCTCCTTGTGTGCTTTGCTTTAGCTAGATTGACCGAACAATGTGAGAGCTTTTTTCTCCCCTGCTTGCTCTATAGTTCTCGGAGAAATGAATGAATCCAATTCCTCTTTTATTCTCTTCCTTAAGGTCAGAAGAATTTTCATAGGGGCAGAAATCTGGGCCCTGTTAGCTTTATTCTGTACTTTATTGACAGTTTCTCTTTTCCTGAAAGCAATTACTCTTTGAACTTGCCCACAATTGAGGAATCAGTTCTACCTATCAGTGAGAACAATCTCTTGCTAAGACCATAGACGTGACATGACATGTTTTGAATCCAGTAATTGGTACTTTTTCCTTAGCGCTGTTATAAATTGAATACATGCTCTTACTCAAGCATCTGACACAGAACTCCCTTTGGAAAGATAAACCTGTGAGCCCAGAATTTCACCTGTTTCCTTCCTAGTGCCCAGTGTTTTTCTTTTAGTACTAATTCGCGGTTTTGAATGCAACTATATTCACCTGCACCAAACTTACTAGGTGCTTTGTTCTGCTTCAATACTGCATGCTGCTGCTTTGAAGAGTTCCTCTGAACTAAGAGCACTGTTGTTATCTGATTTGTCCATGCTGTGCATGTTCTGCTGGGGTTTGCAAAATGATACGGTTCACCATAGTTCTTTCATCTTTTTCCAAAATGTGTGTATTGTCTTGGCTGGTGATTTATGTGCAGATCCATGTACTGTCATTTTGTAAACTCTGATTCTGAGCACTGCATGCCTTTCTGCCTCTCATATCTTTTCTTGTAGTATTTGGATTCTCTAGGGTTGTCGTTCTCCCTCACCTATAGCCTGGAAAAGATGACTCCTTTGCATAGCTAATTCTAGATACTTTGACAAGATTTATTTCTGGGTGTTCTAGTAGCTACACTTTGATTATTTTGTCTCAGATACAAACTATATTCATGCTTCTTATGTGGGACGTAGTCCTGTAAAATTGCAGAGCTGGCTCTTTGGCTTCAGATCATCCACAAAATCTTCTGTATTCTGTTGAATGTTTCATTCTTCTTCAAACTGCAGCGTTCCCTAAGTGTTGTTCAAGCTTTCTCCATGTGCCCTACATTTCTGAAGTTCAGCTCAAAGGGACTTCTGAACTGCTCCATGATTCCTCTCTCATTTTATTTCATTTCATTTCATTTCATTTCATTTCATTTCATTTCATTTTCCCCTCCCAGTTTATTTTCTTTTTGGTCCAAGCAAGGTTCAATGATCTTATGAGCTGAGATTTGAGGGAGAGGATTTCTCCCTTTGGAGGTCTGTTCTAACTTAGTGTAATGTGAAAGTCTGTACAACACAGCAGCTAGAACTGTTTGGCTCATGCTAGGCTCTATTAAAGATATGTTTTTTCACTGTAGTCTTTCTACTTTCTACTTTTAGTTCCAATGTTTAGTTCCAATGTTGTCTGTGGTAGACAAATATAGTAGTGTCCCAGAAAGTTGGCTCAGTGCCATCCCTTAAAGGAAATAGTCACAGTAATTTTTTTTTTTTTTTTTGGGGGGGGGGGTCCTTGCAGCATCCTGGAACTATGAGAGGAGGGAGCAGACCCAACACAGGTTGAATCTTTAGAACATATAGCTACCACAGTATAATTGTAAGCAAAGTGTTTATAAATGGCATTCTTTTGGATGCCGTAGAAGAATTACCAAGAGATTCAGCTTTAGAAAGCCTTTGGGCAAGATCTGGGCTTTTTCCTAAAGAAATTTGAAATAATTCTTCTAAAAACACTTACTGAGCAAACAAGACCAAAATCTAATCCGTAACAACTTTAGTTAGCTGCTTCATCTGAAGAGTCATTCCTGCCATTACAAACTTTTTGAAAAGTGATAGTTCAGCATTAACTATAAACCAAGACAGAATAGTCAGAAATGACAGGATAGGTTTCAGTAAATCCTACTAAAATTACCTCCAAGAGAACAGAAATTAGGAAAAAAAGTTCAAAAAGTGAAATTCTCAGAATGATACGCTTGACAGAAATGCAGGTTAAGAACCATCATAAAAACCTGAAGCGTAACAGATTCTTAACAGTCTAATGAGTTCACTAGCATGAATTTGCTCTCTTCCTCTCTGATTGACCTAATAGTGAGCTATTATAAAATAAGATTTGTAATGGGACATGGAAAACAAGAGGATGAACTAAAGCTAAAAATACAGAGCTGAAAAATTCTACTAGGAAAATAGAGTACATTATGAAATTATAGATTAACCCAATAGAAGATGGGTTCTCTCCTTCCGCCCTGCAGTAAAAACAGAGTGGAAAAGGGGATTGTTTACCTCCGGAGGGGGGAAAAAACCCCAAACCTACAGGACAGAATAAAAGCCAGTAAAATAGTAAGTGCTACAGAGCAGAAAAATCAGAACCCTCTTTCTATCCATTTTATAGTAGAAGAACTAAGATAATCTTTAATGTAACTGAAAGGAAGTAAATTCGAAAATAATGAAATGCTTACTTTTTTTTTTTTTAAATCAATGCTATTATTTAATTAATATTATTTAATTCTGCAAGTAATGAGGCTTTGGAATTCACCATCAAAGGATTTTTACGGATTCCAAAAAAAGTAAGTATAAAAGACTATACCAGCAATTATGTGGAAAAAAAGAAATTTCAGATTTATAGTGATCTTAAATAAATAAATAAATAAATAAAAAGAAGAAAGTTCTAGGTGGATTAAAATTCTGCAGTCAAGGATTTAAGTCAGCCTTTTTTTCTTAGGCATTGGGGTGGAGCTTTCTTTAGGGGCATGTTATAGCACATTAGCCTAGTATAGGGATTTCATACCTTCCTCAAAAGTACCTAGTGACAGTCATTATAGGATATAGTATTAGAAGAACTGGTGTGTATTGTAGAATGGAAATATTTATATTCTAACATTGTCATCTGAAAGAATAAACAATTTTTCCTCAACTTCAATGAGTTTTGGGTTTTATCCTTCATTTTGAAATTCTGATCATGATGGCAAAGATCTCAAAGAAATTTTTCAAAGGGCTTTCTTCAAAATTAAAAGTTCTAGATAGCTAGGGAAAAAATCACATAACATTCCTCCTTTTCTTTATTTCCTGTTAAACTTGGCTGTCTCTATCGAGAGGTCTGTTTGCATTTCAGCTGAGTCTCCATAGCTTATGTTACCTGGTTCTTGAGGGAACTAGAAGTCTTTCATGACAGCAAACGTCTCTTTTGTGAATAGAGCTAAGAAAATGGATTATTCCTTATGACTGCCTTTATAATTATTGGCATAAACACAGCGCTATAGCCTTTGTACTTTGGCTTCAAAGTTTCAACTTTTTCGTCTGTGCTACCTTCTTTTTAATATATCACCATTTTTACCATCTGCTTAGTTTCTTCTTTGTTTTTCCTGTTAAACTAGAGCCCTTTCTTTTTGGTAGCGCTTCACTGACTATCAAGCCCTCCAGGTATTCTGTCCGGAGTTCATCCTTCTCACCAGTGGTGTCCTTATTACTGACAGTCTAATCAATCAGTTGGTCCTTCCATTGAAATAAGATGGCTGAACTGTTAAAAATTGGATGTATTGGGCTAGGCATTTGGGATGCCTATTTAGACACTTACTGAAGTGGGCTAACTTTTAAAAATGTTACATACTCATTGGCTCTCACAAACGCCTGCGAGTACTCTCATAAGAAATTCTTGGCTGATGATATTGTGTGGATCAAAAGAGCAGCAACAGTGATCTGATGACAAATCAAGGTGTAATGTAGCAAGAGGAGGCTTGTGTATGACTTTGTTTTGATGTCCAGTCTCAAGCAAAATCTTGTTAGAGCTGTTTCATGTGGTCAGACTCCATTTGAACCTTTATGCAGAATATGCCATATTGTATCCTTACCAAGCTGTCAGTTCTAAAAAATTTGAAACACAAACCTGAAAATGTATAGGTGGCCAGATGGGAGTCATGAAACACCACAGATATTTATACCCTGTTTTGTTGGCTAGTGAACAAAATGTCTCTTGTTGTAGTTGCTGCAGATTTCAAGTTGGAGGTTTGTAAGTCCTAGCTAGGGTCAACATCTCTACTACCCAATTGAAATAAAAAATATCCAAAGCAGAATAGCAAAACTAGGAGCAGAATTTTTTTTTTTTCATTATCTTATTAAACTGATGTGGTTGAGTGGGCTGATAAAATATGTTGAATTTTGTTCTGTTTAAATAGTGAAATCTCTTATTGCACCCTATGAAAAAATTACAACAATTTTTAAATAATATTTTGTTGTCTCAGTCAAAAAAGTAACTGTAATGAATCTATATTTGGATCTAATATTTAATTGGAAATATTAATTCTATAGGTAAAGTACTATTTAGCTGGTATCCAGGATTTTTTTTCAAATTATGATTATGAAGAGAAACATTCTGGATCTTAAATCTTAAACTTCTGTATCTTTAACAGAGAAAGCATTAGCATATTTTTTTCTAAAATTTTGTTTCAGCAGATCATAGCCCATTATTAATAAATTATGAAAAGTAGCAATATAGAACAGCTATTTATTATCAGTGCTATTTTTGAAGCAATTTTTTAACAAAAATTACAAAAACAGAGTTAAGCATTAACATCACTGAGTCTTGCTGTTCAAACAACAGTAAACTCACTTGGGTTATTCTGTAATTTTGTTTATATAATCATTTTGGTGCTTTAATATAATTCACAGGTGTATAAATAATGATGTTCATAAATACAAGTTTTTTGTAAATTCAGTTCAATTTTCATTTAGCACTTGCTGCACTAACTTTTTCATTTCTGTTTGCATGAGGAGCATGGATGTGTTAGAGTATAAAGGCTCTCCTGTGCTTATGAGATTGTTTAAAAAAAAGGAAAAGATGCCTTTTCCACTTCCCCTGGAAAAGAATTTGATTGTGACCCGTTACTAAGCATGGAACAAAACTTATCACAAGCTTGCAAGTTGTCTTAAACTGACAGTGCTGCTCCAGTAAGGAGAAAAAAAGTCCAGTATTATTTTATTTTTCAAGTTTTTGTTTCTTTCATCACTTCAGAAGAATTCCTTTTAGCAATATGCAAAACAATTGCAATTGTCATTTTTTCATGAAATGTGTTCTGTAGTAAATGAGAGTCAAAGTGACCTAAATACAAAGCTTTGGAATATGATGATATCTATTCTATAGAGGCCTGACAGTAGGTCATGTAATACATGGATGATTTTTATAGTTTCACGGCTAACGATTCCAGATGGTATATCTGTGCTCAGGTGGTGTGCTATGTGTAAATCATCTCAGTCAGGACCAATGTACGTCCAAGAGCATTCTACTTTTTTTTTTTTTGGGGGGGGGGGGATCATAGTTATTTACAACCACTTATTAGACTCTTTTCACAGAGTAACTCTGAACTGGTGTGATAGGAATTTGCCAATATATATATATATTTTTTGAGCTATCCTGAAGCTATTATATTTAAAATACATATGCATCAGCAAACACTGTCCTTTTTCCAGGCTCCTGTAAGCTCATTTCTGCAAAGCTGATACTCCTACCTTTTGGCTTTCAGCATTTTCTTTTGGAAACACGCATGTGCACCTGCCTATACAGACAGTATCTAAAAGTAGCAGCTGGAATTTCATGGGGAAACTTGCAGAGAAATAAGATCTGTATTAATATTACTCTGTCTATATCAGTTCCATGAAGCTTCATTAATCTTAATTAGGAAACCAAAACAAAAAAAAATTACTGTTCACAGATAGTACAGGCTCTAATCTGGACTTAGTTTTCTAACTGAACCCATTTCCTTTGTGTTTGAGAATGTGCTTGTGTACCTGCCAGTACCAATATTACTGTTATGTGGGAAAATGCAGGTCCATGACTGACACAGGAATTATTTAGTTAGACCATACGCATTAATCTTACTTAGCAAGTCAAATTTAACCTTTCAAAGCAAAAGTTGTCTTTTTTGTGATTTATCTTGGAACTGTGCTTGGTACAGATACTGCTGCAATTCTTTGATTGCTCATTTTTGCACAGCAGGGTAGTTTTACCATTCATGGGCTTTTCTTTCATTGGTACCTTGTAGTGGAGCTCCTTTTGATTCTGGCATGTTCTTGAGTTTCTCTGACAGTGATGCTCCAGACGGAAGAGAAGCCCTGTAGTGCCTGTGGTTTAGGGTGGCATATGCTCAGGAACATCCTGTTACTGTGGAAGTTGCTTCTGAGGAGAGTTATTGTCAGTGGTAAATTTAGAGTTAGCCAGTGAAGGAGTTTAATTATTCAAATGTAGCTTGAACCTCAAAAAACAACACGTACCTAGTTGACTTGAAAAGAGGAAAATGATCAGCTGTTTTATTTTGGATGATCTGTTCATTTCTGCACTAACCCTAAGGCATATGTGAAATGCAGTAAGGTAGATATGCTTCAAAATTTTAAACTGGACAGGCTGCTGAGTTGATTCATTGTGGTGAATCAATTTAGCAGTGATGATGCCATTATTTGCCTTCCTAAGAAATCTCTCTGATTCTGGTAAGGGCAACATGTGTGTCTGGCTGGTCTGAACACCTCCAGATGATTTACACAACTTTCACTGCCTTTCTCTGTACAAAATATAGAACATAAGCCTCTGTAGAGCTCAGAGAGTAGGTGAGGCTACAGATTTGGTGCATAACAGTCATTGTTCTCTTAGTGGTGGTAGTATAGGAGTGCAGAAGATAGTGTGATTTATTGTGGAGTGACCAGAGTACCCTACAACCCTATTTCACAGTTCTCTGCAGTTCTAGGTATAGCTACCTTGGTCTGGCAAAATAGAATGGGTCAGGCTTTAAATGGGCAAATAATACGGAAACTCATGTTTCCAGTAAATCCTGACATATTATATGTTTTAACATTTTGTTTTGCCATTCTGATTTTTATGGGTGTGGAACTGATGGTATCTGATGTCTAGTGGCCAGTGGTGGAAATAACTCCATGCTTTACATCACTTTCTTTTTCTGTCTGTCCACAAATGTGGTGTTCTTTTTTGGGTGAAAAAGTTATCATAGTCTTTTGAAGACTGTGGTATTGTGATTATATAACTTATCATTCTGCTACAAACTGTAGAGACCAAAACCGATGCTTAAAACATCTGCAGGTATTTTTCTTGACATTTTTCTGCATTGTTTAATGGTTCAAACCTCAATATAAACAAACACCATTGTGAGGCATGGACTTCTCAAACTCCAACCATTGGGATTTAAAACTCAAAACCCTTCTCTTCCTTCTCTGTCCCTTAAAAAGCATACATTAAAAAGATTCTAACTCACCTCTACAGAAGTCTGAGATGAGACTACGACAAAAAATGTGGATGATAGTTGTGAGTGTTGCAACTATCCATGGATTCATTTTTCTATAAGCAAGAGAATATGCTTCTGAATAAGTCCATAAAGTAAGCAACTGTCTTTATTTAAAAGATTAACATTAATTCAAGACTGTCTTTATTGAACTTCAATTTCTAGATGTGAATTTGCTTGCAACCTAGATAGTGGTGTTTAGTAATGATATTTTCTCTTTCATGAGTTAAATAACAAGTTAGTTAAGGTTGTATTAAGAAATTTCAGGTATAATGCTGTCACCAAGACAGCAGTGAGCTAAATTGTCAGCTTCTCGTTTCTTGGGACATGAGTCTTGTTTCCAGACACTGGCTGTTGCTTTCGTTTGCCATGTCAGCACCTTCATCTTGGAACAGAAGAACTAATGGAGAGAGGAAGGCAGGCTCATCTATGAGGAGTAAACTGCACATGTGTTAATTTAATTTCAGAAAGTATTTCTGAAAGCTTAGAAAATCATATCTACGGCATCTATAGATGGGAATGTTCCATACAATCTCTGTGTAAACATTAAGTAGTAGTGTAGGTAGTGGCAATTGAAGAACTCAGATAATGAGGTCAAATCACACATATGCAACATACAACTTAATAAAATGTCTAGTATATTGATATTTGAAGCCAGCAGAAAAAAGCCTACACTTAGATCCTTGTTTAGAAGAATGCATGCTAAGTCAAAACACTGCATATGATCTTTTTCATGTTATGCCCTTGTTTTCTCCATGAGAGCCAATTTGGATCAGCTGTTGCAGAGTACAGGCTGGTGGTGGTTCACTGGGCTATGTCTCAGCTGCACACCCAGGGTTCGTCTCAGTCTTGTGTCGGTATGCGCAGTTCCTCTGCGCCCTGCCTCCTCCCTGCAGGAAGAGCCAGAGGTGCTCCAGAAAAGTCCCCAGTCTTGGTAAATTTTCCTGGAGTGGACCTGCTCCACAGGTGAGACATGGTCCATGGGGCTCCTGGGTAAATGTAAGTCCTCCTGATCAGGAAAAAGGAAATCATCCTAATTCTTAATGTTAAAAAAGCAAAATCCTTTTTGGTGAACTCTGTAATTTATTCGGTTCTCTCACTTCTGTATCCTCAGAGGAAACCTCCATGGTATCATAGCATTTGTTTGTTAAGCAACTTGTTATTGTACGGATTCAAACTGGGCCATTTCTTTTGATGGACAGCTTGTACCAATTAGCAGATGAAATTAAAACTAGGATATTCATCCCTGGGCTTCTCAGGTTGAAGCTGTCTCAGTTTGGCTTAAGGAATAGTTTAATTACAATATTTCAGACAGAAATCTCACTCTCTCTTCCCCTCTCCCCCTCCCTCTCCCTCACCATTTCCCCCCTCCCTTCCCCCACCTCCCCTCTCCTCTCTCTGTCCCCCCTACTCCCCCTTCTCTCCCCCTCCCTTTCTTTCTCTCTCCCCTCTCCCTCTCTTTTCTCTTTTCTCTCTCCTCTCTCTTCTCTCTCCCCTCTCCTTCTCTTTTCTCTCTTCTCTCTCCCTCTCTTTTCCTCTCTCCCTCCTCCCTGCCCCCCATTGAATAGGAAGTACCTTATACAAAAAATTGACAATATTTCCAATTCATTATTGGCTGATTTAGAGAGGTTCTGTTATTTGCTTTATTAGAGTCAGTAACTTTATTTAAAATTAAAGCTATTACTTTGACTGTGCAGAGGGAACCATACTCAGTCCAAAAGGCTAGTTGTGAATTATCCATACATCTTGGTATAACCCAGCTTTCCATGAAATGTTGCATGAGTAAACTGAACCTAACACAGTTTATGGATGTTTTTCTGTCAGCATCAGACAAGACATGGCAAAAATGGCAACTCTAAAGAAGCAAAATATTTTCATTTTATAAGTGAAAGAAAAAAATACTGTTTTAATTTAGTTTAAATGCTTTGGTTTTGCACAAGTGGTGTTTTATTAACTAGTGTGTAGTCTAATCAGTTAGTGTAGCTTTCTGTCTTCTAATTGAACTTACAGTACGTGAAACTTGTTACATGTAACATGCGTTACAGATTTTGAGAACTCAGATGCCTTAAATATCAAGAAGCTCTCTGCTCTTCACTTTCCTGCCTTCCCCACCTCCCTCCTTAAAAGGGAGGGACCTAATTTATACTTGCACAGACAGATTGCACAATACAGTATAAAAACTAAGATGAACTAGGGAACAAGTACTGGCAGGAAACTATAAGCATGTCAGAAGGAAAGAGAATTTAGAAGATTTGAGTCCACTGCAGCCAAATAACTCAGAAAGAGTGTGCTCCTTGGGAGAGTTTAGGTGCAGAATGCTGCAGTGCCTTTGCTAGTTCCACGTGAGGCGTTGTGATATGTTGCGTTTCTTAAATGTATTAATAAAATGATATTGAAATTGTCTGCATTGCTCCCCTTGGTTATTCCTCTGCCCTTGTCAGTCTTATAATCATTACTGTGATCTATGGTGCACAGTAACAAATGCAGCTTTATTTATATGTAGTAAAGAGTATCATAGGGAAACTGAAAGAGTCACCAACAAAGAGAATATATTGCCTGAATCTGTGAATGTTATTGCCCACCAGAGGTCACTTTTTCAGTCCTAGAGGTAATAGTTCTTCCCATAAACACAGAACTCTGATCTATATATGTTTCATTACATTCTATAAATAAGTTCTTTGACCTAAGTGTTCTTCAGCTTCAGTCACTGTCTGCTGAGAATCCAAAAATATTAGCAGCCATCTTGAAAAAAGTATTTTGTGCAGTTTTTGAATATTATACTGACATATGTCATCTGAGATTGGCACATTCTCTCCTTGGGTAGCGAGCACATTTTAAAATTTTATATACAAATCACTTTCATTTAGTCTTTTTAAAATACTTAGCACTGTTGTGCGCTGTGTTACACTAAATGCTGTTAAAAGGAATTTATCAGGAATACACTGAAAGACTTTCAAAAGACAGTTTTTGATTCAGACTGAAATACGCGCTCTTCAGGCCTAAGTTTGAGCTGTTGTCAGTAGTCTTTAAATATTTACTGCTACAAGAGATTACTGGTAGTATGAGCCTCAGGTTATAAAGACTGACCTGTGCAAGCAACCTTTTCACAGCCTGCTCAAAAACAGTCAGACAGACTTACCATAACCTGTTATATGCTGAGGAAGAAGGTTCCTTCGCTTTGACTTCTAAATTAAATTTACCGGGAAGGTAGTTGAACAGTGCTAAATTCTGACTTCTTTGAAAAAGGGGTTATCTCGTTCCAAGAGGAACTAGCACACTCCACTCTGCTTATTCCTCTTTCTACCCTGAAGGAAGGGTACCTTATTCACCGCGGCTGAGGCCGGGATGATTCTCGTTTGTGCAGATTCCTTTGCAACCAAAGCTGTTCATCCATGAAGTGTTAATCTCTTCCCTGCCGGCTTCTGGACGCCAGCTAGCCATGCAAAGGGGGCTCGCAGCAACGTTGTCTTAGCGTGTTTACAGGCTTGAAAAGACAGCCCTGAAATAGTTCATACATCGAAAATTATCTTTGCACCCAGCAGGGCTAGAACCGTAAGGCTAAATCCTTTGTTGCCCTCATGGAGAAAAAACATTCTAATTTGGTATTAAACTCCAGATTAATTTAGTCTGAGAACATGAATGCTATTAGGCACTAATGACAATTGTCTCATTACTCCATTGCTGTAGGACAGAATTAAGGTTTTCTTTTATCTACCAATTTCCATAATTTCATGTGTTTATATATCTTTTAAATGGTACCTTTATAATTTCCTGGGCATGTAGTATTTCAGGAAATAATTAGAATATCACTTTAGTATTTTACCATTATCATTATTGATATGAACCCCCAATTCTGGAGACTCCAAGAGCATTGCTTTTATAGGGACATAGATTTAAGGATCTAAATAATTGGAGTTCAGGTGAATAAACCAAGCTGGTAGGAATAAAACGTGCAGCAGTGTTCCCAGTTTCTCTTAAAGCCTGGCAGATATTTGGCCAGGCAAGTGGGAGGGAACATGTGTTTGGGCTTATTGTGCTCCCAGATGTGGCCATCTGTTAGCAACAGCAAGAGCTTAAAAGGGGGCAGCAGCAAGTTCACTGGAGTTAGTGGAAAAAATATTGCAAATAGAGTGCTTGGGCTTGCTTTCCCTTGTGTACATATAGAGTGAAATGGATGGCTATGTGGATTGATTTAAATCCCAGAAGAGTGTCTGAAGCGAAGACACTCAGCTGAACTGCTTGTCTGGCTGAGAGGAAGAGGTGATCTCTGAGTGGTACTTGAAGCCCTTTCCCTCAGTATTATTGTTACACAGAGCATTTATTAACTAGATCTGCCTCACTGCTGTCAAAATTAGCATGCTTGCTCATGCTTCTGAAATTCTCCATGCTCTCCCTCAGGGAAAGGAGATAGAATTACGTGATATGTGTAAACAGGGATTAATTTAATCTTAGCCAAATCCACACATTGCAGTGCAAGGGAAGTTTGCATAGGATTATGAAGGCAATGTAATTAGATACAGTTAGACATCTTGTTTTTCGAAGTGGCATATATTCCTAGTTTTTTAAAAAAGATTAATTCATCATATTTCCTGATTCAATATTAAAAAGAGATTAAGAAGAAAATCAAGTTTGCATTATACTGTTCATAAAACAAAAAGAAATGTTGTTTGGCAACTAGGAAAGGGAGTAGATTTGATGTAACTCTAAAAGACACCTCAATCCTCTCTTCAAAATGGCAATTGTCTTGCCCAGAGACATATGTTGAAACAATGTTCATAACTTGGTGCATCTTGCTCCTCTTGATTCCCAGCACAGTTCAGTGCTTGATTGAATGGCATTTATTCTGCAGCAGCATATGAACTCCAGAATGGAGGAGTGAAAAAACAAAACCAAACCATTCCTCCCACTCCCTGCCAAAAGAAAAAAGCAAACATACCCTTCACATGCTACAAGAGGCTGAAAATGATATAATAGGTTGTCATTATCATCTTAGCTTCCAGCTATGCTTTTCTCTTTTTTTTTTAATTATAAAGAGGAAAAAAAGTAGAGTATGCTTGTTTTGATCCAATTTCAACTTACAGTTATTATAAATTTTAGACAAAGGACTGCTATTCATCTCACCTCCAAATACTTAAAATCCCTGTGAATTCAGACATAAGTATGATGCCTCTGTGAGATCTAAATTGGTGAAAAGATCAGGATATAAAAAAGAAAAAGACCTCCAACCTATTCCACTCTAGTCTTGGACTTAAGAAAAAAATCCACTTTTTTATTGTAGAACCATTATACCATTTTATTAATTATAGTAACCATTATATTAATAGTGATTTAACTTCTAAAATAGTATTTGTGTTATTAGCAAAAGAAACTAAGATAAGTTTTCTTGAAACTGTGTGAAAATTTTATTAAATATTTTGATTTTCTGTGCATTTCCACAGTACCTACAGTGTCAATAGTATATCGGTAGCTCCTGATAATTGTGAGCCAGGATGTAAGATGCTTAGAAAAAGTAGTCTGATACATCAGAATATCTTATTAGCAATCATGTAATAGGGAAAAATTCATCTGTCTGATATCAGGCCTTGAACTCTAAGATTATTGTTTAAGTTCTCATATCAAATGGTAAAATAGTCTTGAGAAGGACCGAGATTAAGAAAAGTGAAATCCAAACTGAACATCCTAATTCAAAAAAATGAGGTAATTTAGGATCCAGGCCTGACCCTCCTGAAGTCAATGAAAAAAATGTCTCTTTGACTTTTAATGAAAGCAAGATACCCTTGTATCATTTTATTGTTTTGCTGGCAACTACAGGCTCATTAATCTGACCTCAGCAGTAAATAAAACTTCAGCACAAATGTTGATGCAATGTCTAATTAAAGAATTACAGATAAATTAAAAATAAAACAATGCACACTCTGGGTTTTTCATAGGTAAGTTGTGCGACTTGTTGATAATATCACTGGTGTTTTAGATGAAGAAAATGAAGTGAATCTAATCTGTCTGTTGGGAAATTATTTGCTATGAGACCACACGGGAGATATATTAATATATACAGTGAAAGAAGAACTGTTAAGCAAGGAAGGATCTGGTTAATGGGAAGATGGTGTGTGATAAGCAGTTTTGGGCTAGAGTTATTTGTGTTATTAATGAAGTTGGCCTCGGGACTAGTTTTCTTTACTATTTTCACAAATATGGAGTGGCAATGTCCTAATGAACCTTTAAAATGTCAGGAAAGAAAAATGCATGAATTTTGTGGAGGACTGAGATGCTATAGGAAGACCTGAAGGAGCCTGTGGACAACAGAAATAGAAATGAGATGAAATTAAGTAGTACAAAATGCAAAGTTCTATTCTTTGTGACTAATAAGAATTTCTTCCAGAAGCTGGAAGCTCATCATTTAAAAATGTCAGAGAAGAAAGCACAGCTACATTAATCAAATGCAGAGTGATTGAAACACTGATATGAAAATGGCAAATGCAGTCCTAAGCTGTCTCAGATAAGATATTTCCGGCAAAGACATGGAGGTATTAAAGCCATTCTACAAAGTACTGGTGAGACCTAATTTGAAATACTGTATTCAGGAAGGATGAATTCAATCTTGATTGATGAGGGGGAAGAGAGCCTACTCTAGGTGCAGAAAGTAAAAGAGCATGGCTTGTTCAGGGTAGCAAAACAAAGGCTAAGAAGGGATATTATAACAGATGTTTATGAATACAGTGGGAGGGATAAATAAACTGTGAATAAATTTAAACCGGGACTTTTGTAACCATCAGAGGAATGAGATTCTGAAGTGATCTTTCAGTAAAAGTAGTGAGGGCTAGAAATATAACTTCTTTTAAAAGGTGCTAATTGTACTGAAATGCAGAATGTGATTGCCTGTCGTATCAAAGGACTTAAACTGATGACCTGGGAAGTCTTCTCCAGTCCCGTGTTTCTGCCCTGAGCAAAGATGCCGGAGAAAATAAGTACCCCCTGTCAGAGAGGTTTAGCATGAATGTCAAGGAACACATTGTAATTTTTAGTAGCAGATTCACATTCTATGTATTACTTAATTGATCACAATGCTGTTTTGGAAAACAGAACTTTAAAATAAATGTTACTTGCTAAAAAACAACACCCCCCCCCCAAAGAAGCAATCCCAAAAAGCCATCTTACAAAATAAAGAAATAAAGAGAGGGAGGGGCTATTTTAGCATGTGAATCTTTTTTACTAAATATGACAATGCAGCTTTGCAACCCACCTCATGTTTAAAACAGCTTTCAGGAAGGAGAAGGGAATGGATTGCAGTCCTGTTGCCTGTTCTGCGTGTTACTCTGGCCAATCCTTTTGAGATTTTAGTGATTCTGTTTGTCCCGTGTATGCTTATATGCATTGAGTACGGCTCTCAAGCTGAAATGAATCTGCTGAGAAACTCTACTGGATGTCTTTAGGGTGTAGAGACAGAAGATACATCTGTCAGTGGAGGGCTTTTCAGCTGTGATGATTGCTTTTTGTAAACCAAGACAATATCCCTCTGCCTGGAAAGCTTTTCTTCCTGGTTGGCAGTTGCCATTCAGAAGAAGTCAGTTTTGAATAGGAATTTACCTTGAACAGTCATTCAGGATCTCAAGGTTTTATACAGGGTCTTGACACAGCAGCTAATAGGCCTACCATAAGAGGCACTGAAGTAAATAGGAGTCTTCAGCTAACAATTAGCTTTGGATCAGGCTCACGCATTGAAATTAATAGCTATCTAATGTTTAATGTTTTATCTCCTGTTTTTAAGGTTTGTTTGCATTAACCCAGAAATGGTTAATGAATGAAATTTCATTGTCCAAATTAGTAAATTCTGCAGTCAGAGAACAACCTTTACAATAGGTAGAGCCTGAACACTACCAAACTTTTTTGTTTAAAATTGTTTTCTCCTAAAGAATGAAGCTTTACTCCATTGAGTTCATCCTTAAGTGGATAGTTTCCCTTCTTTGCACACTGTCCTGCATTGCTTCCTTGCAGTTCTCACATTACTACCCTAGGCCACAGCACATCTTATCCCCCATGCCAATATGAACTGACATTATGCCCCTCTGGCTTGTCATGGACTAGTTTAGTCTTACCTGTTTCTTTTGCTGGTGTGCCTTGAGTTTTGATTCATATGGCAAGGTGATTATTTTGTGTTTATTTCATACCTTTCACTGGTGCTATGTCTGCTTTTTTGTTTTCTGGTCTTCCTTGGGGAAGGATTACATGGTGTCTGGATGTGACAAGTCAGTTGAAATGTCAGCATAGCATCTGCTAAAGAAAATAAGTTTAGAAAGCATACCCTGACTATGGGAGTCAAACTTCATGTTTTAACTAGCTTTTGGCTACTTACAGTGTGCTGAAAAAAACTGGAAGCAGGCAGCAGACCAGCAGACCTGCTTTGCTTAAAGGTCCATCAGCTCTGTGCTGCAATGTAAACAGAGACTCATATCCAATATTTATCGGAGGCTCTCATTGAAGATGCATTGGAACATTCATTTTGAAAATCACAATATTGTTGCTCTGTTTTTGAATTTCCTAGGATGTTTAATTATATGAGTTTAATCTCATAAACCAAACCGACATTCTTCTCTGGCTTTCCCTTGCATTTTTGTTGTTGTTGTTAATGTTAACTTTGTCACTTTATTTTTCTGTACAGCTCTTGCACGCAGTAGTTGAGAGAAAGGTTGGACAGGGAGGTGAAACAGAACGAACAAAGATCCTTGATGTGACAAGACAGATTCTACAGGCCCCGGCTATTTCAGTCCTAACTGTTCCAACCAACTTAACATGGGATAAGAGAAAGGATTTCCTGACTGTTCCTCAAAGGCAAGATGGGCATCACAGTAAGTTCTATGTAACGTGAGAAGAGGTTTTTCTTCTACTGCATGAGGCTTAAAGATAAAAGTTGCTATAGCAAGATTCAGACAATTAATGCTGGCTTATATAAAAATAAAAAAAAAAACTATTTTTTTTTCTTACTTTTAGCCAAAATGTGGTATTATGGATGAAGAATGAGGTTTCACTCTATTCTCTTCCTCAGAAGGCATTCTTGGCTAGAAGTGTATACCATTCTAAAATGGTGTATGAGTATCTCCTATTACTGGAAGTTTTGCAAGATTAGCCAGAAGTGTTTTATGGGTGGAGGCCTGCAGTGTTGTGGTTGGACACATTTGTCTCTTGAGAGTGGAAAAAACTCTCTGTGATATTATCTGAAGTGTGTTTAGTATAATGTCGTCATGTCACACAAACAGATCTAGTTTCAGTGTGGGCAAGTGACAATAAGGGAAGGGGGAAGTTTGTCAAAATGAGTATACATTTAAAGAAACTTACCTCTTAGTCAATATGATACTCAAATTTCTTCAGCTGCAGTAAAGCTAGTGGCTACTGATGTTGGATAATAAATAACTTGGTCCTGTAGCAAATTGACATTTTCTAAATTTAATTGATTTTGACCTCATCAAATGTATTCATTGTGCAAATTATGGAAAATTTATCTTATTTTCCATTTTCAGCTTCAATTTTTTTCATAGGCTTAGATGTAACACTAGAAATGTCAGCAGACCTCCTGGAGGCAGGAAGTGAGACTCATTTCAATTTCAAACTACATTAATTCTGAGTGAAATCGAACTTATTCTTACATTTATTAAGGCAAGCAAGTCCTTGTGAAAAATTGCAGATTTTTAATAAGGCCATTTTCAGTGGTTCCATTCTATTCTGACAAACTCATAAATCAATTTCTGTCTTTCAGCCATTACAAATTTATCAGTTCATGTGAGTAAATGTGACAACTGAATACTGTTGAAATCCACAGAGCAATATCTCTGTTAGTGTGATAAATGCAACTTGGCCTCAAAGGTGCAGTCTTTGGTTTGTTGGGGCTTTTGGTTTTGTTTGTTTTGTTTTGCTTTATTTTAAGCAAGACTTAGGCTATATGAAACAAGAGAAACAGCCTGACCTAAAAAAAATAAAAAATAAAAAAAAATTGTGCCTCCCCCAACAGTGTAATCAATGATAAACACATTTTCATCATGACGATATCCCCAAATTTTCTTTTAGTTAACACTGAAAACAGAGAGGAAAATATTACTGTTTGAAAAATTATTCATAATTAATAAAAGAGGACAAATTATATGGACCTGTAATATTTAGATAAAAATCCAAGTTCATCATCATCTTTAATGCTCACCATATTTGTAACACATGGACTTTGCCTTTCTTGTAGAGGTGACCACATGGCAATCATTTTCTGTACACTGTAAGCCTACTGTATACACTAATAGCACTCTGTAAGTGATTTACTACAGTATATACAGCATTCAGTACTCATGGTCTTTGTGGGCTAATTAAAAATATCAAATTTTGTGGAAGGTGCCTTACTGTTTATTTTGTTGGATTGTAAGTTGCAAGTATGCTTTAAATAAATAATGTGTGCCTACAGCAGGGGAAAAGGTGGAGAAAAATGCTAATAGGGCTGCAATCAGACTAATAAGGAGAACATTCAAGGTCCATAATTTTGCATTGACAAAATTCTTTGGAAACTGAGGTTTGAGAAAGTAGAGACAGACAAGTGAGTTTATTTGAATGTTTCCAAACTTATGACAGTATCCAGATCTAAATCACTTTTCAAAGCTGCTGAATAGATATTTAGGAACATTCAATAGTACTAATTTGTGCCTATTATTTCTTACTGCCACTCATGTAGCTCAGTAATTGAAATGCTGAATAACAGTTTCCCTCCTCAATTCTAATGATGCCCTTTATAATCCTCTCTTTAATGCAGTGCCTGAACTTTAGAAAGGTTGTTCACTGCCAAATGTCAGTCCATTGCAAGCTGCAGCAATGGAAACCCTCTTGTTTTATTATCCATTTTGCTAGATAAAACTGACGTGGACCAATAAGGTTGCAAGATGTCTGGCTTTTGTTTCTTGTTTACTCGTTTAAAAAAAAAAAGAGTAAAATCTATCCAATCAAAACAGCACTTTTGGCCCAAGCTCCCGCTGATACCAGGGCAAACCAGGGTCTTGCTATTACACTTAGGGTGAGAAGAATCCAATTAGGTATCTTCTACTTCAGTAGAAATGTAAAAAGCAAAACAGATCCCTCAAAACTTTTTCAAATCAAGTATCTTTTGGTCGACTCAAAAACAATATCATACAGAGTCTATTCTTTTAGCAAAGATGCAAAAAAAAAAAAGTTTATAGCTGTAAGATGATGCAGAGTTTAATTCATCATTGCAGCATTTATCCAGATCAACAATTAACCACTATTCTCAGTTTGAGAAAATGAATTCTCTGCCTTGGAGGGGAAGCACGACAAACTTTGCAGTGATTTATCCCTGGTAAGAAATCTCATTCTCAAAACCCTGTTCTCCACTGGAATTTGCATTGCTATGGCTGCACTGATGCAATAAGTGCCTTGAAGTAGGCAAAAGCTGTAATATTAAAATCATCGGAATAGGTCATTCTCTCTTCCAGTAAAACTTGTTTTGGGATTGCAGGACCACAGGTCCGTGGAAGGCTCTTCTGTCCATTCTGTGCTATCCACATGAAGGCTGTTTTCAAACCAGTTGTGTGTGTAACCTTGGACTTTGTTGTAATTCACACAAGCTACTAGACTCTCCTGAGCATAGCTACTGCAGGCATCATTAAAGGCTGATTCCTATCATAGAAAAAACTGTGCTCCAACTTTCTTGCATCAGTTCTGACAGTATGAAGAAAATATATTTCTTCCCTCAGAAGTCCTATCTCCAGCTAAAACAACCACTCAGCCAGTCTTTTACCTCTCCCTTCATGTGGAGGCCCTCCCTGTAAGACCATAGAAGAAGGTGTGGGTTTTTTCCTCTTTACTGGTGGAAGGATGGGAGGTGGACCCTTGTCTTGGAGAATGCCATGGGACAGCCTCTTCGCCTGTGAACATGAGAGCAGACTATCTGAAGGAATACAGAAGAAAATGGAAATCTCCTGGACAAGAACTGTGCAGTATTCAGTGGCTAGAATACGAGCAAAAAGATCATGAACCGTAAAAATGCCTTCTCAGTTGCTTCTGTAGTTCAGCCATAGTGCCTGGATAATTTAATCGGTGTCTATAGGCTTAGTTATGCCCTTGACACACAGCTAAGTGAGAATATCCTAGTGTTGTGGGTATTCTTGACTGAGCAGCCAGGCCTCAAATCACATCCTCGGTCTATCTTGGAGCACTCAGTCTGCAGAGTGCATGGAGAACTTGGATATCTTTAACAAGCTGTTCTAAAGATACCCCAAATGCCAAAACATTTGGCGTGTGCAACAAGATATGTCCACCACAGTTTGAGAAACTTCAGCATGAAGTACTTGTTCTCTTGGTTGCTTCTCCTCAAGTTCTTCTGGGCAGCCGCGTAAACAGACAGCCGTGAGTGCTACCTCACTCCCCCAGCTCCGTTCTGTGTGAATGCTGGGGGAGGGGGTTAAGTGGCTATAGCAAAGTTTTACCATGATCTCTGGCTGTCCTACAGATTAAAGTCTCTTTCCCAGGTTTTGTATGAGCTGTCAGCCCAGTGGCAAGCTGTGAACTGTATCCTTCGCAACTGAGGACCAAATAAGCTTCTCTAAGGTTTCTGTATGAGCCTCATTGGACAGGGATATGAAGTGGACAGGAGGCTTGCTGTGAACACTGAGATATAAGGGAGTTTTGCACTTACTTTGATCAACATATACCTTAGTTGCAGGTATACCAGGAGTCTTTGTCTGAATCTTTGCCTTAGCTGCCCCTTGTTCCAGACCCCGATGTTGGTATGTAAACTTCCTGATCTGTGCCCAAGCAATGGACCAGACACCTGCATTGCCTCTTTAAACAGCAATATACTTACCACTAGACAGCTGTTTCCAGACCTTGGTTTGCGTTGACTGTCTTTTTTGATCCTAGCCTTATCCAAGTCACTGATCTTATACGTCATTGTTTGTGACAGAATGATATTCTGTGAAAAAGATGGAACAGCAAGCTTGAAGGAAATATTGGCTAACGGTACAAAGGCAAACTCATAAGCCTTGAAAACTGTCTCTTTAATGGCCAGCATCCTCTCATAAAGTTTCATTGAAATATTGAAAATTCAGGTCCAAATCTCCATTGTATCTTGTGCCATATAATTAAAAAAACAATGAAAAAGGTTCCAATGTGAGCAGAAAATGTTGGTAGTGTTTTCTGTATACTTTTCACTCACTTTCCTTAGGTTTAGATACCTATATAAGATGTAAGGAAGCAGGGAATGAGTTCTCTAGTATTTTAAATATGTTCATATGTCGTATGTTCTTCAGGTATCATTGATAGTATTAGTTACTTGATCAGGCAATTTAGTAAAATGCTCAAGGAGCAAACAGATGCCAGTGTGTATTACCTATCCATAGTATTAACAATTCCATATAATAAAAGTTAAGGCAAATAATTCTTTCAGAAAAAAAAGTCTCTTATGAAAACAAATGTCTTGGTTCACCTGGAGACCATTATCCTTTGTTATGCTCTGCAGATATTACTGACTTAATAGATGACAACTGGGAAACTTTAAGAGCTTTTTGCTAGTTACAGTGGTTCAGCTGGCATCACTAATGATTTAACAAGGTGTTGTTTCTTTAATTTTAAGCCATTAGCTGTTAGACTGTTATTAGATTGTGTGCACCGTATAGCTTTGGTGCCTGGTACCTTATTTTGAAAAGGTTTCCGTATGGAGATGAAGTTAAATAGGTAAAAATGCCTGTTTGCTGGTATGTTTTCCCCATTTAAAATAAAATAAAATTTAAAATAAATGTTTTATTCTCTTTCTGGAACTTCATAAACATTTCAAGTCCTATGTTGCTTCTGTTACTCAAGACATTTGTATCTGTTTGCCTGATAAACTCCTAAGTGTGAATACTTTTATGCTGTTGCCTCTATTTTCTAAGAGTTTTGAGCCATAATGAAAGTAAGGACAAAATCTTTAAAGAGACAGGCTTTGCAAGGCTAAGTAGTGCAACTCTCAATTTTTAAGCACCTGACTTCAGAGTCCTGAGTTCAGCTCTGGATACCAGAGGAGAAACAAGGCTTCCCGGATGGGATGCATAATGACTCGTATGCTCAGCAGGGCACTACCTGAAATGCCATTAAGAAATACTATGAATATGTCAAAAATTCTTTCACTCTCTGGGATTCAGATGCCTAACTCTGAGCTGTATAGAAATGTCTCTTCCTGTCTCCAGAGGAAAGTACTTATATCCTTTTTCTTTAAAAATAAGCAAATAATGGAGCAAAAGTAATTTCCTACTTTCAAAACATCAGTGCATGATATCCATTGTGCACTGTAGCACTATTTGTGATGGGAGAGACCAAACTTGAAGTCTTTCATCCAAGGAAGCGGTTCAGATACATCTTCTAGGAGGCTGTGTATCAGGCCAGACTCTCCAATCCTCCTGTTTAGGTTGGAGTCTTATACACGGATAATAGGAATATGACGCATCCATCACCATTACTTCTTTTAATGGCATTTTTTTTTTCTTTAAAGAGACTTATAGTTTAAATATATTTTGATACAAAATTTAAAGCAGTCTCTGAGCAACTTTAACTTACAGTGTTTGCGATCTGGAGACTTAGTTCTATTCACATCACTTTGGTCTTTGAAATGGATGTAATCCCAAGAATTAGTGAACATTGAAAAGGGACATTTTGTATTGGTAAACTGAATTTCTTTTAGATAAAATAAATTTAGATAAGGCAATCTGACACCTGCTCATACCAGAAATTCACAGATAAACTGACTTGTGTCTGCACAAAACGATGCCACAGACCACAAAATGAGGCTCAGTATGATGGAAATAGTTCTTTCAGTTGTCAGCTTCAATACTTAACTAAGAAGCTAAACACATTGTGTTTTATTCCATTATGATACACAAAGCAATGAGAGGTTACTTCAAAAAATGACTACTTCTTTTTTGCATTACATTTAAATTCAGTTTTGGTGTATTTTAAACAGAGAACTTGTAGTCTTATGACCTCAGGTGCCTCAAGGAATAAAAAGCTAAGTACCCATAGAGGAAATTGATTTCTGTTCAGACTTCTGAAAATTGTTTAACAACAGTGTATCCTTGTTAATGTGAGTTTAATTTAACTGAAAAGGAGAAAGTGTGGATCCAGAAATATGTTTAGATACCTAAATCCAAACCTTGCCCTGAAGAACCCTAAACCTTGCTCAGCTAGACTTAGGACTTCTCACTCTCCACTGAGGAACTGGCTACTAGACTGCAGAGCCAGGAACTCATTAACCACATGAATTTTCCATTCCTTTCTGCTCAGTTACCCAGTTTCCGCAAGATGAGTAAGGAATACTCTTCTCTAAAGTTAATAGTCTTTCAGATACCCCACTTAACTGGGAAATGTGGGTTTAATTCCTTGATGCCTAAGGAGGGAGTCAAAGCTGGTCTTTCACTGCCTGTCTTTCTCATTGCATTATACAAAAGATGGGTAGTATCAGTAAATGTGTCATCTTTGCTCAGTTCTTTGAAATAAGAGGAATTTGAAATTCTAAGTTCTGATTTTTAGCATTATGTTTTGGACTTAGGATCCAGCATGGTTACAGATGACTAAACCTGAGATAAGTGGAATTTCAAGGGTCTTTTAGATGAAGTTTTGGAGTACTGTTCTGAAATATTGAACTCTGGTATTTGGATTCCATTCTGGGGAGCAAGTGATTAAAGATTTGTCATAGCTGTGCCTAATTTATGGAGACTTAAATCCTTTTTTTCAATTTAGCAGTAAATTCTCCCATAATTTCAGTAAGGGTTGACAAAACCGCAGCTTTGCATATTTCACTTATCCAGCAGATTTTTCAAAATTATTCCATAGGAGAAACAAGTCCAAAGAGAAAATAGATGTGAAGGAGTCCGGTAGTTACTCTAATATTCTTTTTTAGGACTAAGAAAGAAGCACAAACTTGCAAATTACTTTTCAGGTTAACTTCAAGCTAAATTGTTATTTAAAAAATAGCTCAATTGAATGTCACAAAAGGACCTAACCAGTAGAGAGGAACTACTATTTTTCTGAATGAAGACTTAACTCAGTCTCTTCTTTGTCATGAACCCCGTGGGTATTGCTTTTAAAGCACTTAGTTGCAAGTTTCTAACACACACCAATTTACTTGGCCTGAAGATCTGGCCCATAGTCACAATACAGTTTTGCAAAATGAGTTACATGAACTCTGACTTCAAATGAGAGGAAAAAACATTGAAGCTGTGCAAGAACTGGATTAAAAGCCAGGAAAAAAAGTTAGTGTTATTTCTCCAAGAGGAATATTTTAATAGAATTTGTACCTTTTATCCTTTTTAATGGACTGCCCTGTGTCTGATAAAATTAAACACAGGAATTATATACAACTGTAGCAGGGATTCCCTTGTTTGGGGTAGTCTTAAACTCCCTCGCAAATCATTATCGTTTTAAAATGATTCTGATTGGGTTCAGATGGCTGGAAAAGGCTGCAAGTGGAATAAATCTAGATGTCTTCTCTGTGTTCCTAATCCAGCATTGCCCTCATTACAGAAACACCCTGCATAGGTTGTGTTGGCAGACTTTGCTTTAAAATACAAGTCCAGGCTTCATGTGAAGGAGGCTAAATTGCTGCCTTCTGGTTACGCTGAAGTTCCCCGGTGCTTGTAATGCAGGATGAGGAGGCAGTCAGAGAACAACGTCCAAACACATAAACTGCACCTGTAATACACGTGAGGTACCTGGGCTGCAGATGTCATTACCCATTGTCCTTGGTTCTTTTTGACAAGCAACCAAAATATGCGGAGGCTTGTACAGTCGCTATTAATAGTTGATAATTGAAAGTGTTTCGGTGGTATGTTTAGAAAGCTCTATGTTCTTATAAGAGGAGTCTTATAATTGTCAGAGATGCTAACAAAACTTGTGTTTTACATGCTGGTTCAAAATTGCTGTAAACTTTACAAATGCCTGTTTGTTGTGAATGATAGCTGTTTATTCTGTACAAATATTACCCACACCTCCAGTAGTTTTACAACTCTTTATAGGCTCTGAGAGGAACACCATAAAAAAAGACGACTTTTAGGGCAAGTCCAAGCAAGGGCCATGGTGAAGAAGTTTCATGCTTAGAGTGTCTTTCCTTTCAGGTTAGAGAATATATAGGCTGTGCCATTGTGCACAAAATAATTTGATACACTTTCATTCAGAAAGGGGGCAACATAGATTCACTAGCCTGAAAACTGAGTGTCCACCTGAGAAAAAGGTATAACCAGCAGATGAGAGGAGAAGAATGGGAATGTTTTGGTTACTGTTTTGAAAGGAAGGTGTCATTGGCTACTGAATTTTGTGAAGTCTGATCCCATAGTTTGGGTTAAAAATGAGCTGCACTGGAGAGTCTGGCAAGAGTAATGTCCAATTTCTGGCTGCAAATCGGCCTTAGGTGTAGTGCAGGCACTGTATTGCTCTGCACTGTCTAAACTGATGTGCTTCTGTGTATGTCCAGGGAGAGAAACCTTACAGAGCAGGGAGCTCCATGGTCTCATGCTGAACTGTTACTAGACTAAGGCAGCAGCTGAGCAGGGCTTTTTTTGCTTACTTTGGTAGTTTAAATGCTACCATTTTAGGCCCTTAAGTCCTTTTTTGCGTTTGGCTCTTCACATCATGAGAGGGGATAAATAGGAAGGGACATCATATATACATACAAACATAATAATGCATGAGCAAAGAACAAATTAACTGATTTTTTTATGTTCTCAGAACCCAAGGATTTTAGAGGCATTGAATGCACTTGAAAGTCAAAATGATATAGAGAAATAACTGTTGTACCCATCACATAATTTGTATTTCAAACTTATTGCTCACTGGCTATCACAAAGGAAAGATTTTTTTCAGTTTGGACAGTTATATAGATTCCTGTAACATCTAAAATTATATTGGATAATATATTTTTGTTTTCAAAATGGAGATACAACATTTTCAGGTATCACCACAATCCTGGATACTAAGTTAATGTTATGTTATGAATAGTTCCTGGCACCTAAAGCACCTAATAAATAGACAAGTGGAAGAGGATGAACTACTGAGCTTTTGCAGGTTGAAAATATTTCATCTTCTGTTAAACTAGTTGCACAAAATTGTGGGGGTTGGGTGAAAAGTAGCGAAGGGGTTAAAAGAAATAATCTCAACCAAAGAAATCATTGTCTTAGGAAATGTTAGGGTAAATGCTAGAGCAAATTCTTATCTGTGTGCTGACTTTATTTGCAATGTTTTCATTTTGCCTTTTACCAAGATTAATGTAAATACTCTCACTTTTTTATCGATATTGATGCGGTGGTAATTGTTCTTTTTTTTCTTTTTTTTTTCTTGCAAAACTAGATTAGTAGGGGGCGAAAACATATTGCATGTTCCAGTCAAGAAATACTGGCAGTACTTTTGCAACAAAAATAGTTATTTACTTATTGATGTTAAAAAAAATGATCAGCAGTAAATAATAATAAAGAAAAATTTCAGCCTCCAGCTGGGTGATTGGCTGATGTCAGTTTTATTTGGCACAAGTGAGGAGTGAGGCAAATGGAATTGAACACTGTGAATGGATAATGGTGTCTCACAGCAAGTTAAATGTCGAGGCACTGTAAATGAAGTTATAGAAAATAAATGCTGAGGTGAGGCCAAGGCATTTATTTTCAAAGCAGGAGGCCATTTTCCAGTCACAAAGTTTAATTCCACTGTCACTGTTGCTATTATATGAGGGATTAATATTATAAAATCAATAAATAAATGAAAATGGCTTGGTGGATCAATGGAAAAGCTACCTGCACCAAAATCCTGCGTCTTGATTGTCTCAGGCTACAGGCATTTTCCACTTCCCATGTGTGCTGAAGCTAGTTTACTTAGAAGTAGAAGATAAGAGAAAACAAAAATTCAGAGGTGAGATCTAAGTTAGTATAAGTTGACTTTTTGGTAAATGTCCTTATATTCAGTCTGAAAATTATGCATAGGAGGAGAAAACAAAAGGTAATGAACTTTACATTAGTGATAAGCCTAAGAGTCAAATCTGTGTAACTAAGAACAAATGTGCACCTAAAAAAAAAGCATTATAGAAGGAACCCAGATTGGTGTAACATAAATGTTGAGAGTCAGAAGATGCCAATACAAATTCATCTTCAAATATGTTGTTTTAAGACAGGAAGTGAATTAGTTTTAACTGGATTAAAATCTCTGTTTGTCAGATAAAGGTGTTTTGAATTAAGAATGGGTTTGTTTGTGGACGCTGGAATTTTGGATGCCTGTGTTAATGAAATGAAGTCGTCAGGAGGTGTTTCAGTCTCTAGGGTGAGTGAAGAAAACATCTTTTCCTTCCTCTTCTTTCTTCTAGTGTTTACCCTGCCACTATTTTCCCATCTTAAATTTACCACTGGGTAGACTTAACTGGTGACAGCTTCAAAGTGCAAGAAAGCAGCAACTGAACTGGGGCATGGTATGGGATGTCTTGTGGAGCCAGGGTTTTGTCTCTCATGACGTGATGGTGACTATCCGTAGCTTTCCTCATATTTTTTGAATCAATGCAGCTGTCTTTGTTCAAGCAGTTGTGTTTCTCACTTCTTAGAGGGCTGTTGACGTCAAAGGACCTCTGCTGTTAACACTGTCTGAAAATCCAGCTCTTGTGCAAGGATGCAAAACCAGCCTGATGCCACTCAGATTTGGTATAAGCCTCAGGAAGGTCTCTGCAGTGAAGTGTGATGGCTTGGAGCATGTGGACAAACACCCTAGCTGGAATCTAACTGAGGTGAGCAGTTCTATTAATGATGATATGAGCCATAGATTTCAGCACAGGATGTACTAGAATACATATTGGCTTTGCTAGCCCATCCTAGGGCTCCGTCACTCTATTTGTAGGCAGATTAAAGCTGCTGATACACACCTTTTATTTGACTGTCCAGGCGGGTCTAAAGGGTTTTAGGCCATAACACTTTTGAAAAACTTGCTAGATGTCTTTTTGCATTTTGTATGACTGGCTCCTAGACATTGTGGAAATTGTTACCTCCTTTCTATTATTCTCCGCTGTTCAGTTTACAGAGGAGAAATTTAAGTGACTCCAGTAATTGTGACATGGTTTCAAAGGGACCTGTAAAGGTTATAGCATGGTCAGGAATAATAGCAAGTAACAGTGACTCAGGAAGTTTGTGTCCTGTTTTCATCTGTGCTGCTACATACCTTGTCGTTTAACCTTTCTGTGCTTCAGTTTCAATATACAGTTTCTAATAAGCGCATTGGGATTTTCAGATGAAAGGCTTTATGCAAACAGAAGTATTGCTCTACTGTTGAACGCTAATGTAAGTTGTTAATAGAATGGCAGTGTATATTTTTAGGACTAGCAACCTGCTCTTGCTTGTGTTCTGAAAATAACAGACCAGTATTTATTTATTTGATTAATCTATTTGGGGCAATACCAATTTTAGTTCTGATTTTATAAAAATATTTTGCAGCCACATGCTTATTCATGTACACCAGAATTTTGTTTTGACAGAGATAAGCAAGGAATATCAAAAACCTCTAGGAAAACATATCTTTTAGCTTAGAGAAGAAAATATGCTTTTGCTGACTTTCTTGACATTTTGAACCCCACTTGGGAGATGTTTCATTTCTGTGTGTTGACCAGGAAGCAGTTAGCCGAAAGACAAACTGCTGTATGCGAGTAAGGGAAAACACAGAGAATATGAAGAACACGCAAAAAAAATAGGGAAAAGGTTGAAGTGATATTTTGACCAGTCAGTTGTCCCTAGGAAATACCAAAGCAACAGCATATTTAAAATGTCACCAATTGAATCTTTTTTGACAAAGACATAAATCAAAAAAAAAAAAAATTTTCCCAGTGGAAAGGGTTGATTTCATCAGAAAAGAAGTGGTACAGTATTATTAGGAGGATCTGGAGGTTTTGGTCATTACACCAAAGATTCAGACCCACACTCTTTAATTTTCTTTGTGTTTTTTGGAAGCTTTTACACATCTCTTTTTGGACTAAAACCTGAAACCATCTCAAATCTTGTGATTTGTTTTCTTAACCCCCACTGTGTATTGCTTGGGCACAGTTCTCCTGAAGAATTTATTCTTTGTGGTTCACTAATGGTTTTGGCACTACTTCCCATTTGTAAACTTAAGCTTGGTATAACTTTCTTCCATCTGAAAAGGATTTGGCTAGTGTTTTTGCTATGTTGGCCAAAAAGCAACTGTTGAATTGCAGGCAAACTCATCGTTGATTTTACATGCTGAGAGCAACAAAACCAGAAAAGAAGAAGAATTTGTGGGAGAGCATGCACTGTTTACTTCCTGTGTAACAGTCTGCATTGAACTGAAAAGCAAATTGTAGCCTATCTCCAAAAAATGAAATCTGCTAAAAATGTAAAGGTTCATTAAGCAGAAAAGAAAATCATAACAGGCACAGATACACTTTAAACATTTATGGATCATGTCTGAAATGATACATTTAGGGGATCTTATAAGTTTCAATCACCTCTAGAGTCATCCATTAAAATAAAATGAAATAGATTGTAGAATTGCTGTAGGACTTCAGGGTCAATTTTTTCCCTGGGTTGCAGTCATGAAACTCCATTAGCTTTGGCTCTTTTATTCAAATACAATTTTTTTCTAAAAATTGGAACCTTGCAGTGAACATTCAGTTTAGGTCCAGCTGCTATTACATTTGCTCTGAGACATGAGCTAAATCATATTGTTTGGACTTCCAGTCTTGTAAACAGCCATGGTTTCACTACAAAAGCTTTTCAGCTAAACATTACAACTGAGTGAAATTTCTGCTTCTGGTTGCTGTCCCTGAAGTTGTTATTCTTTTGCTGCTGTGCTTTGACTTTTCTAGGGATGTGAGAACTGCTATTGCTAGTGGTATCAACATACAACTCAGCTTAAATTTAGTACCAAACTTTTAGAGTGCAATTTACCATCTGCTGAAGCCTTAAGGTAAACATACATGCCAAGCAATAATTCACACAGGAATATTCCCTATCAGCCTGTATTATGAAGACCAATCTTCATAGATATAGTTGCATTCCATTCTCCAAATTGGTTTTGAATTTCCTTGTGACTGGCTGTAGTCAATAGAGCAGACTGGAGAGCACATTTTGAAAAATCTCCTGTCTCACTTCCCAGCACTCTCCTTTTTTTTTTTTTTCATTTTAAACATGGAAACTCACAGCCATATGCTGTACAGTTATCTGTGATCTATTGGTCAAACTCTGCTTGATTAATGCATGATTGCAACACCTCTCCCCACTGGCAAACTACTTTCCCACCAGTGGTTAAAAAATGATCGCTTTGTACTTTTAAGCACGTACTCTGACACCTCCATTCTTAAAGCAATCAGAATACAGGAAAAATAGTCTAAGAATTCCACCACATTAGGATGCACTGGTGTGTACTCTGAAGCAAAAGAGCATGCAGAGTGGGCACTGAGATGCACTTTTGGTTGTCTACATAATGGCCTATGGAATGGCCACGTTATTGGGTCATAATGTTTAGGATGAGGATTATTGTCTGATTTAGTTTGATTAGAGTCTGATTACTGTAATAATGAGAGAGCTAAACAGTCTAAGAAAACTGATATCTTGGTATCTGTTTCCATACCTCTCATTATAGTAGCTAAATAGCAGCTGAGTGGGGAACTATTACGCTCAGAGGATTGTGGCTTTTGTTCAGAGAGAAGAATCATTTAACAAAATAGGAGATATCACTACAAATATAAGAAATAGAAATGTAGTTATAATGACATATTAGGGTTGACAGTTAAATAAATTTTGCACCTGGAGAATATCTGAAATACTGGAAAGAATGGAGTGGACATTCAAAAAATGGAATTTTAGGTACGTTTTAAAGCCAGTTTGAAGAAAACACTGGTATGTACAAACAGTACCCAAACCAACACATGCAAGGAGATGAATTATTCTCATCTTTAGGTTTTGTGATTCTGTAGATAAGTTACGAAGAGTTCCTGTCTCTTAGGAGGGGAACTGTGAATATGAAAAGCTGGTTGCTACCTGACTAATGCATTTTGATTTTGGTTCTGTTTTTTGTACCTCTGACTTGAGAGCCAAAGGAAAGAATTAGAGTATTGCTACTTAATAAAGTGATACATAGAAAAGACTTAAAAGAAGAAGACATAAAACTATCCTCAAGATATTTGAAGATCAATCCCAGCAAAAACATATTTTGACAGAAAATAGTACAAAGTAGGTATAAAAAGTTACTACTCTTGTAAAGGCTGTTGTCATTTTCACAACAAACACTGCTTCATTAAAGATAGGGAGTTTAACTATTAGAAGCAACAAATATTGCAGAAGCTACATAATTCTGGACATGTCATCTGTCTGTTTTTATCTTTGATACAAAATGCCCCACAGAATTTTCATGAAAAAAAGACTTGTGACAGCTTCTCAAATGCCATTTTGACATACAAAACATAAATGTGCAAAGTGCATCTTCCTGGGTGATCTGGGTGTGTTTTCATTTTTCTCAGTGTTTCCTGAGATTCAGCTTTAAGCCATTGCTCTCCTTTAAGGTGCTGATTTTGGAGAGAATTTTAGGAATTTGGCATTATTTGTAAATTGTATGGGGACTGGACATGATCTGTTTTCTGATGGCACTGTAGCCCGTGTTTACACCACAATTATTACCTTGCAGGTGTTGCATAGCACATGGGAGACTGCCGAATACTGAAGAGCTTGATACAGGAAGGCTGCACAGGTAGAAGAATAATTACTCCCTAATGATCTTCTTGACCTGATTAGAAAAACTGCAGCGAGTCTGGGTGTTTCTGTATTCCCCTCTTGACTCTTGGAAACTTTGTAATCAAAGGGAAAACATTCTGCCTCTACTGAAATCCGTGAACAAACTCCCATTGAGTCTGCAAGGGACAGAATTTCACCTTAAATTGCCTATAGATACCAATGGATGAAAAAACCTTAGTTATATGCTAATTGTTCATATCCTTTAATAATTTTGGAATGATTATGCTCTGAAAATTCTATACCAACTTTGTTTTCATTCAGAAGGTTTTGGAAGAGTTGTTTACATTTTCCAGCCATGTCTAACCAGCACATTAGGGCAAAAAATATCACAAAGGCAAGTCCATAAGGTGCACTCTGTATTATTCAGGCAACGTAAGAACAGCAGTGAGTTCGCTTCAAGCATCAATTTGAACTGGCTCTAGCAATTCTGCAAAATGTCATATAAAGTATCATGAAAGCAAAGAAGGGAGCAAGATATTACATATATGCAAGAAAAGATTTTCTTCAGGGCTAGAGAGAGTCTAGGCAGAATTCAGCTGAAGTGCTTTATTGCATAGTAGGATGTCCAAAGTTTGTGAGGGATGCAAACGCTTTGGAACTTGCAGAAGAAACAAAACTACCTTTTGCACATGATAAGGAGTAGCAATTGTTCTACAATTATTTTTGGGGGGCAACCTGATATAAGAAAATGAGACATAAATGAACTTGAATCTTTGCCTGTCTTTTGTACCAGACCTTCTACTTTCCCTGTCTCTTCTTCAGTACTTCATATTCAGTCTGCTCTTCAAACTTTGGATCTTGCACTTTTCTAGGAAGGCATTGTGTTCTCCATTATTGTGTTCTGTGCCAGCAGGTAGATGACACAGTCAAGTAATCTCTTGCCTATGCCCTGCTGCAGTCAATCTTTTGCCACTGAACAGCATTCTCATGCTTATGTCCCAGAGGGCATCATATATATTTGAAATTCCACAGTGTGAGAGAGAGGTCATTATTTCTAGCAAGAGCTATTTATCACATAGGAAGAGAGAGCAGTTGGCCAGTGCTCTCCTTCCGTGTGTTTTTCTGGGATTTGCTGCTTAAAGAGATCTGAATGCTCATGGGGCAAGTTCTTGCTGAAACCCAAGCCATCATTTTCTGGGGGAAAATCGTTAGTGAATGATCTTGAGATTAATGTAGCTCATTGAAACAGATCTACTTTTTTCCCCCTCTTGCAACAAAACTCCCACTGTGTCCTTGTTTGAAACTTCTTTTGAATTCTTTGCTTTTCAGTAATTTCAAGGTAGAATTATGTTTTGAAAATGTTTTCATGAAAGTGGCACATTTTATTTTGATTTTCCACTTCTTAAATAATCCACCAGAAAATCAATGGGGATTGAACAGCTACTTAGGAAAAAGGAAAAGAAAAGGTGAAGTGTGTGGGGAAATCATTTTCTCTTACAATACCATTTTTACTGGGAAAGAAATTGCATATAAATTTTATTTACTACTACTCAGTAGCAGTAGGGTCAGCCACTTAGGAAAATAAATAGAAAGAAATGAAGTCTTTTTTAAAAATCAAAGTGCTACTGATTTTAAAAAAGGATTTCTAATTTCTTTTTTGTTTGTTTTAATCAAGTGGAAAAGGAAGATGGGGCACAAATACCTGAAAGAAGATTTTTTGTGAAAAATTTTTAAAGATTAATGATACTGATATTTTTCTAATTCTCTATTTTATTTTGCATTGAAAATAAATTTCCTTTACAAATATATCCTTTCCAACTTCATCACATTTGTTATAACAACCAACTTTTCGCTAAAAAAAAAATTAATTCATTCTATTTGACTTCTCTGGGTTGGCTGGATAAGATTGCATTCTGACATTAGAGACACTGAAACCAATTGGTAAGTTGCATCTTCCAGAAAGACTTGTTTTTATGAACTAGTATCCTCAGGATTTATGGCTAGTGTATCTGGCATCCTACTTTCACTCTCTGTGATTGGGTACCAACACCCGTTTGGATATGTAAGCTGCAAATTTTAGCAGGATTTGGGCTGATATTAACACTTCTTGGAATCTGTGCGTATGAGTCAGCAAGACTAAACCCGAAAGACCAAAGTGCTGTTCAGACTTAAACCTGCACAGTGTGATGGGAGAAGGTCAGTAGTGACTTGTATAGGTAATACTACAGAATCTAGTTAATTCATTTCCACCTGCAAAATCAATTAGTGGTGTGTCTGTGTGGTTACTAATGTATACTTTGTACCTGGCTGCTACTGTGTAACGTGATGCTCCAGACCGTGCTACTGCAAGAGTAGAAAGCAGGAGGCTAAAGCCTGCTTAGCCTATTTTGGATGCCATCAATCCACATCAGCTGAATGTGATAAAAAGATGCAGGTGCTCCCAAAAGCTGAGCCACTCTTTTAAAATAGAGATGAAAGGGTACTAGGAGGTTTTGGGTTTGTTTTCTCTGCCTTTGCAAGAACATATCCCAGGTAACAAATCAATGAGGGTAGGGAAGGTGGGCATGATGGCTCTTTGGACTCACTCCATATAGACGGTCTTATTTATTTATTTATTTATTTTTAAGTTCAGCTTTCATGTGAGAAAGTTTTCTTCTTGTTTAGGCTCTTAATCCCAGGTGAAGGTTTCTTGAATGAAAGATTTTCAGTCAGTAGTAAGAACCTACTACACTGGAGGAACATGGAATATCCTGCTGCCTAATTGAGGCAGCTTTTTTAGCTTTCTGTCTTCTGTGAGTCCCATTCTTTGGCCCCTAACTCATGTGCATTTATATAGGGAACCTACCTGCATAATGCAGGATTGTGTATTCAACTTGATGGCTGAATACTTAACAATTAGGTGTTTCAGGACTGAGTGTTGCCAAGTCTGCATTTACTGATCTAGTCCCTGTTTGTTTTTGGCCTCAGTTCCCAGCAGCAGGAAATGAATAAAATCACTCTTCCAGCTGACATTTAAAGTGTATACACTTCTCACACAGTATTATGAGGAAGGAAGAGGATATGGCATATAGAAGTGCCTGTCCATTTTGAGACCATGTGTTCTAAAGGAAAAATAGGAAAAAGTGGTATTTAAGAGACAGCCTCAGCTTCTTATGCAATTTCTTTGTGGAAATTTTGAAAGGCAGTTGGAGGCTAAGGTTATGAGGTAGTGGGAGGCTAAAGTTAGACTCTGAACTACATATTTAAGCATCAAATTAAATTACTTTGACATCTGAATTCCCGGTTGCTGAACATTTTGTCAGGCATCAAGTCCTAACTATGGAATTACAAGGTTGTTTTTTTCTTTTTTTCTCTCTCTCTCTTCTTTTTTTCTTTTTTTACTTTCTTGTACATAGAGCACTTAGATGACTCTCTGTGAATATATGTTCTCCCTCCCCCTCCATCTACAAACACGTTAATATTTTTAACTACAGCTAAACCGGTAGCTGAAAGGATGGGCCAAAATTGTTATGCCTGTAGCTGTATTTTTCAACTAAAAGTTGAACTAAAATTTCCTTAAACAATGATAGAAATTGTCTTTTGGTAGTATTAAAGAAAACAAACTTATTGGTATATTAATGTAGCTATACTACATCAGCAGTAACTACAGTAGAAAATGTATCCGTCATTGAAAATCAATTTTGTTGTTTTGTAAGTAAGCTTGCAGTAATTGCCCCAGTCACTTCCTCCTTTGAAACCACATTCTACCCCTCTTCAGGTCAGCATCTATGTACAGGATTCCCTTTGAGGAACAAGTATTTGAGGAAGTAAATCCAACCAATGTAAAAATTTTGTCAGATAAGGAGTGTAACCATCATATTCAATCATCATTTATTTCAGTGCATTTGACATACAGTTTTTCAAACAACCAAATTTCTTTCCTGGTGTTTTGCCACAGTTCTGCAAGTGAAACCAATGGGATACGTGCATACAGGGCAATGTTTGAACAAGTAATCATGATTCCAGATGCAAAGAGAGTTTCTGAGGCTATATCATGGTGTTCTGGTATAATTTAATCACAGAGATGTATTTCTGCTTCATCCTGTGCCTGTCTGATGCTCTCCTACCTGTGAACCTGCTCTTGATATATGTTAAGAGAATATAATTTCTCTTCTAGCCTCCTAGGGAATCTAAAAAAATTTTTAAACTATCATTCTTGCTTTGATTAAATGATTGTCTTTCTTTTTTCTAACAAAAATAAAATTTAAATTTAGTCTAGACATAATAAATCTAAATCAGTTATAAAATCCACCTTCACCAGATTAAAATGTCATGGGCACTCTGCACTATCAATCTAGTTATAATTTACAAAGAGATTTTCTCTTTTAAGTTTCATTACTGACTTAAAATTCAGGTCTTTCCTCATTGAAAGCATTTCTAGTCTTGACTAAGCTCATGGAATGGCAGTAGTTACAGGCACATATGACAGTTCATGTATATCTGGTTTTAGGTAAAAACACGGAAATCAAAGTTTTGTATAGTCTTCAGAACAGATGAAATGCAAGCATTTCACCAGTATTTTTTTTGTTATGTGTTTACTTAGGCCTGAATCTGAAAAGGAAATGCGAGGAAACCTACTCTGTTGATCTCAAAGAAAATGTATACTCATTCTATCCACCTAACAGGCAAACATCCATGTACAGGGTCTCCTTCAAGCAGCAGGTAAATGCAAATGCAACATTCTGACTCACATTTCTGACTCAAGTTTTCTCCTCCTTTTCTTTTTCTTTCTTCCCTTCCTAGTTCATTCTCTTTTAACTGTTATGTTAGTATTTGCCTTGTACACCAGCTCCATCCCTACATATTCTCTGCAGGGAACTGAAATTGTCTGAACTTCTCCATCTACTTCATGACCCCTATTTAAAAATAAATAGAGACATATTCTGAAAGTGCCTGATCCATAGCTGAGGTGCCCAGAATTGAGCTGTCTGGATTTTGGTTCAGATATATACATAGCGTGAACTATTTCAGTAGATGGACCTAGAGTACTACCTTTCAAAAATCACTGTTATGGAGCTTTTCTGTAGATCAATTTTTATGTTTTAAGTCTAAAGACAAAAGAGGATTCCATTAAAAAGGAGGATGCTTAGCGGCAGTAGAATCTTTGTCTAATTTCTAGCTGCCATTTATTAAAAAGGCCACAAAACCTAATTTTGGTGAGAGAACATGCAGTGCTAAAAAGGCTTATTTTACTTGCATGTTATAAATAAGCCTATCACTGCTAAGTGTTGGATATATGTGATTTATTTCTGTAGCAGTTCACTGGACTTGTTTTGGCTTGAAGCATTTGGTGTTGCAGATACTTTTGTTTCTTTAAGCAGATCACTACCAGGTATACATGGTACATTTGTTTCAGCAGTTATCCTTATTATTTCAGTAATTTTCTTATAGCTAGAGTGTTTATCAGCACAGTAGTGTGAGTGCTTAGTAACATCTAATGGGTCAGATGAGTCTTCCTATCATTGTATTTGGAATGGAGCAAATGGTGTGTCAGAAATTTGGAGCTTAGTGCTAAAATATGCTCTCCCAAAGTTTTGTGCTTTTAAAAACCTGGACACAGGCAACTGGAGCAGTTAGCATCAAAAGTTCCTGAGGACAGTGAATTTCATTATCCTAGTATTTGTTGCATGAGAAATCACCACCATATGCTGGTTTTGCATCTGGCTTCATGTAATGACTGGAGGTTTTGTAGTGGAAGAGGTGATAAACAGTTGAGCTCTCTCTGTTCAGTCGTGATTGTCCCTGTTGTCCTTCTCTGAACTTTTTGCAGGTGTGGGCGAACCATGGACTTATATGATAATGAAATACTCTGTTTATTTCTCTCCTAATATTTATGTTTTTTTAAGTCTCTACTGGCACTGTGCTGATGTTTTCCTGCCCCATTGTCTAATTGTTAAGCAGTAATGGTCAGTTACAAGTTGTTGTTTTATATGTGAAGTTAGAATTGGGGGGCGGGGAGAGGTATTCTCTTGTGCCTTGCTTTACACTGACCTAAATTGAAATTATTAAAATTATATTTCATCTTTACTAAAACCAGAACAAGGCTGAACCTTCACTATGAAACAACCCATTCTGTGTTTTGGAGATAGGAAAACAAGCACACAAACCAGGCAAGCAGTGGTCTTTCAGCCTGTCTAGCAGACGCTCCATGGACATAATTGTGGAAGCATTGCTAAGGACTCAAGGTTGTCTACCTTAATGTCAGTGTGTGCAGGGGAAAAAAATCTGAAAATACGTTAGTATCAAGATGTTTACAACAGGCATCCTGTGAGAGCTACTGATAAATACTGCTTCTGTAACTACTGTGTCTTATTGTTAATAGTATTATGATCACAGATTTGAAGCAAATTTCTTATAGTAATACTTTTTTATCCAGGAAATCAGTGTCCCATGTGAAGGTCCTGTGAGAAAGAGGTCAACCCAGTGGTGAAAGAAGTGACAATAGATTCAGTCTGACAAGATCTGAAAGATATTGAGTGCAAGAGAAATAACTGTAAAGAAGGCAAGAGGGCAAGAATTTATTACCTAACATATTTGTAGTTCAAAAGTCAGCAGTGTTGTCACTAGTTCTTTGATCAGAAGTTTAGATGCATGAAGGAGTGCAAAAAAATTGCAAATTGTGGCTCTGATTGACAGTTTGAGATTTCAGGGCATACTCCTGCTCACAAAGTTAAGTGAATTTTCCATTGTCAATTGGCATGTGCCAGATAAAGAGGCTTAGTGAGGGAGCCAGCTGTCCTGCAGACACGCTCGCTATGAAGTAAACAATTAATACAAAAGCAAAGTGCAAGAATATGCAGTCTAGTACTTTAATCCTGAGAAATCGCATATCGTGCCACTGTAGCATCATTCTCAGTGACAGATGCCATGAGTCAAGAGTATTGATTAATAACAAAGCGATGTAGAAACAGAATGGGAGGACTTGTCAATGAAAGGCAAGAGAAGAGAGTTAGAGTTGGGTCTGAGAGGAAATCCATATAGACTGAGGAGACTTTGAGATGTTCTTCTTATCAAATGGGAGAAATGAGTTAGGCCCAGATATAATCATTTGTTTGAAGAAAAAAATCTATTTCCAGAGAATTAAGAGTGAAATGTTTAGGTCACCACTGACAAAGGTATTGGTTATGAAACTGTGATGCATAGTCTGTATTCAGCAGTGCAGTACCATGCTGTGCAAAGAAATTTAAACACATGAACATTGAACGCAATAGAAAGAGGCTTACAGGAAATTGATTGAACCCTCATGGCTTTCCACTGTTGGTTAGCAGCACTCTCTGCTTATGTGAACAATGATGGAGACCGGCTGATGAGTAATGCTCAGGTAGGCTAGACAACACTTAACGATTCTCTGTGTACATGGAGTAGTGCTACCTGCTGGAATATTTAGAACCCACAAATTAGTTGATTCACTGAATCCCATCACTAAAGGAGACAGTCTATTGATTCCATTTGGGAGATGGTAATAGTGGAAGGACAGCAATTTCATTCTGTAACAGAAGTCCTTTGCAGGCTGCTGAAATGGCATAGTAGGCCCTGCCATTATAAATCCACCCACATATGAGAAAGTTGTACTGCTGATTAGCACAATAATACAGATATTAGAACTAATATGCTAGGCCAGGCAAAGTCGGCTGCAGGGGCAGCAATAAGCTGTGTGCTTTGTTTCCCTGTGAAAGGCAGCTACAGTAAGTTCTCCTGACATGTATTCTTACGGTGTTCAGAGCAAAATCGCTCTTTTTCCTCTTTTATTCTTAAAGAATTAAATGGTTTGACTGGATGACTGTCTACTCAGATTGCCTTATATACACTTCTGGCCCTATCTAAGCTAGTGTAATTTCACCTTTGTAAGTCACTGAAATGTGCCTTTCATAGGCTTTAAGTAATAAGAAATGCCACTGCTCAAATTCTTGCTCTGGCTAAATTTGTCTCAGCAGCTCAGAAGCTCTCTAACATTCTCCTCTGCTCTGCTCCCAGTTGCCCAGTTACTCTAAGTCTGTATTTGCTGATTACCTGCTTTTCTTTAAGCAGAACTCTGCACCCAGCAGAATTTAGCAGCCACATGAAGTGTTAAGACTAGATTTGACACTTGTGATTATTTCATTCAGTGCAATATAAATGGTAAAAAGTAAAGGGAATGGAAGATGAAAGAGCAGTCCAGTTGTCACTCTGGATCCTTGTTTTGTTTGTTTGTTTCTTATAAAAAATTAAATCTGGAGAAACATTAAGTAATACCAGGGTTTTGGACTGACATCTCAGATCAGGAGCTGATCCTTATCAATCAGTGTTGCACAGATACATTGATTATTTTGATTGATGCCATTTTAATGAGCTTTTCAAGCTTAAAAGTATTGAAATATTTCTGAAAGATATGATAAAACAGCAGACTGTAAATATTATTGCTTTTTGTATGTCCTGCACTGCTCTAATATCCTGTGATTTAATTCCTTAAAGAAATATGCATGAATTCAAAAATTTACTAGATGCAAATGTATGTAATCAGTTTTGTCAGATCTCACTCACCAAGCGTAAGATTTGTTCTCGGCACCTTCCTCACCAGCCTTTTTTGAAATCACTCATTTGCAGTGCTGAAATGCAGCATTTCATCCCATTCACAACCTTATGTGGCAAGTGCAGCTAGCTGAACTGAGCTGTGTCCCACTGATGAGCTGCAGCTGCTGTACTGAGGCCTGGAGGTGTGCTTGGAGTGTGCCTGTACTCCTAAATAAAACGGAGTATTTTCTGTAGAGACATAGCAGCATGGTCAGGCCATTTTGCATAGCCCTTGCCCTGTGTCTCCTCCAAGGCTATTTCCTATAGCCCTAGGACATAATGGTTATTTCCACTGGGCATCTTTTTCAGTTTAAAGTGCCCAAATTAATATGGGGTCTTCGTGGCAGCCCATCAAAGTGGTGTTTGCATAACTGAAGGTTTGTGTTGTATGCCTTCAGGTGTTGCATGAAGGCAGACAGAGGTGTTGAAAGGTGTAAAGCCTGCTGCTGTAGTGCCAGAGAGCTGTGTGGTGGGACCTGGAGCTGCTGCACTCTTGTCCATACTGCCCTCTGAATGGTCCCTTGTGTATACAGTGTGCCATCTCCTGAGGCATGGCTGGACTTCATGTCAGGGAGGCTTGCTGGTGGTTTTACTGAGCAGTATAGATGCAGCCTCAGTAGATTCTGCACTCAAAAGTCCCTGATATCCTGCCCAATCATGTAATAATGTAAGGTATTGTATGGCCATTCTTGTCATGTGGAAAGAGTCATGAAAGAAAATTCAGATAAGTTCAGGAAGGTCTGCAGAATGTGCCAAGATTTCATGATCACGTGAAACGGTTGTATTAAGAAGATTTTGGTGACAGAAAAGTGCGTGAAGTTATCTTATAAATTATAGAAATAGTCGCACACAATACAGTAGCAGCTTGTGTGGATGGGCTCACATTTTACTAGAAAGTGTACACATAGTAATATAATTAAAGATGAAAGTATCCATCACATTTTAATATAAATCCACAGTAGTAATGTAATTAAGGTAACACTACTTTGTTTCTTATTTTATCAGTATTAATATACTTTTTGTGACAAAATGCTGTGAAGCATTACTGTCAAAGACTTTTCTTGCTGCTTGAAGTTAACTACAGCTTTATTGTATCACAGAAATAAATGCTTGTATAGCCACCCAAACCGTATCTGAATTTTCAAATCATACATTATTCCACACTACTTATTCCTGCTTGTTTGCTTTGCAGGATTAAATAGCTGTCTTCTTCTACAGTAGACATGGCTGCAGTTTAGTTTTGATTAAGTGATTCCTATGAGATTCTTTCTGTAAAGCTTTTAAAATTATTTAGGGATACTTCAGGGAAAAGATAATACAGAACTGTGTTAGAAATAAAGGATTCTAAAATTAATACTGCTAATCAAAGTAAGTAAAAATAGATCAGATGTTACATTTAGAGAGGAAATTCTGCTTTCTGATACACTGAAGTAAGCTATAGCAACTCTCAGAATTTACACAGAGTTAGTTCCTGTTCGATATCAAGTACTGTTTTGTTATAATTGCAAACTAGCACCTTAGAACTGGCCACCCTCAGTCCTATGCCAACAAAAGTTGGTTAGAGACACAGCTTTTGGCCTAAATATCATGGACTAGCCAAATAAGAAGTTTCTTCTCGGACAAACGTTCATATCTTAGTTTGGAATGACATGTGGATTTGAATTTGGTAAATTTGAAGGTTGTTTTGAACCCCTTGCAGATAAAAAGCAATTGTATTTTGCAAACTAAAGTGAGAAGTGGGAGTGAAGCTCTCCAAGATTCAGTGGTAGTATCCTAGCTAGCTAACAGGCCTGCTTTTCTCCTGTGTACAGTCATATTTAATGTGTTAATTAAACATTAAGGACATGTAAAAGATGAAAATACTATTTTGCTGGAACTTTTTAGATTTTCATTTCCATTGTGAAATTTCAAAATGGAATATATTAAATGTTTTTGCAGTTCTCTTCACCTCCCTTCAAACTGTGTTCAAATATCTGCCAGTTATCTCACGGCAGATTCCAGTTCTCTGGAACTATCTAGATGGAAATACTGTTAAAACAGGTATGTCTCTGTGGAGTGTCTCATCTTTTTTTGAAAACAAAAAAACCCACGTGTCACACACTGCTGAAAACATTCTGATCAGATCTATTACATATATAACAATGTGTAAAAAGATGTAAAGTGTGAGGAATGAAATGTGATTTTCCTACAATGTGGTTAAGGAGGTGTATACTCAGATTCACAACTTAATTGTGTGTGGCAGGCATGAACATGTTGTAGATCTTAAAGTATCTAGACTTTTTTTTCTGATCTGCTTATTCATTATGGGCCAGGTCCTAAAATGGTGCCAAGTATTTGAAACTCGCATTGAGCATTGTAGGTAATCAGGACCTCTCAGGATTTGGCCAGCAACTAGTCTGGCAGATACTGATTCAACGGAAGCCAAAATGTTTACTCTCTAGAATATCACATGTATCACATTATTCATTAAAATAGATTCTCTCTAAATGTTTCACTTGCATATTCCAAATCACATGAACAAAATTCCCTGCAGAACAATTATACTTCTCATGTATTTCACTCTGTCTCTCGCTGATTTTATTACATTGAGGTAATGACAGTCTTGCACTTTGAACATAGTGTAGGGTAATATTATTGTGCCAAACTTCTCACTAGCTAAGTATGAATTAGTTAAAGTAAAATATGAAACACCCTGCAGCATTACCCTTTTCTATAAGCTAGCCAAACCCTAACTTCTGCTCATTCTCGAGTAATAGTGTTCATGGCTTACTGTTCTCTTCAACATTTGTGACCTAGAATGGATGTCAGTACATTGCCTGTGGGAGGTGCACAGTACAGGGACTCTATTATATCAGAAAAATTCTGGACAAAATTTTCTGATTAATTAAAGGAAGTATACCATTCTGGGCTCTTGTGTCTGGCCAGCTCTGTCTTCACACTACCTCTTGCAGGAAATTTTTATCAAAGTTGGGAGCAGACCCATGAACTACCATCTCCCCTTGTGGTTAATAAGCTGTGGAACTAAAACTGGCAATGGTAAGATCCCAGTGCAGGCAATGGATTATGGCAGACTTGATTTATGTGAGCTGTCTTAGTAGCTTTCCTTGATATTTTTGCATAAATATCTTTGCCTTTCTTTTTGAATATGCTAGGTGGGAGATATTTCCACTTTCTCCCAAGAAAAGGGGTTGCTGTCTGTCTTAATGTTACTGTTTTATCATTTGTGTATCATTTTGATTCAGCTGATCTCACTGGTTTTATTCTTGATTTGCTCCTGATGGAGCAAAGTAACAGTAAAATCTTCATCTTTTCTGGCAGGCCCTTATAAGTTTATGCAAGAAGACAGAATGGAGACCGTCTATGTCCTTTCCTTGTCCCTTGCCTTCGTACACCTACATAAAGACTAGATGAAATGGCTACATCTAGGCTTTCATGCTATGTCTACATCTGCAAGCAGCGGTGACTAGTAGAAGTGGATCTGTAGAGAGAGACAGGAGGTGCTGAGGATCTGACATCCACACTGTACACATTTCTGAGTCTTTTACTTCAGTTTAGCTTTACTCTGGTCCAGTGGACTGAATGCCTATTTGCAGCTGGAGTGCGTTAGGGGGGTGATCTTGAGGCACATCTTTCAGTCTAATTTCATTCAAAAGCAGTCCAGCTCACATGCTCCAAGACTTCTCTGTGGTGTGAACCAAAATGCAGTAGGTGCGAATCAGGAGATTGTCTTCAAAAGCAGACTCCTGATCCAAACCAAAACATTTATACAGACAAACCTAGAAGTCCACCTGGTGTGGACATGTCCTTTACCACTAGGAAAACCTAGGCAGGTAGGCCAGATGCCTTATCTGGATAGCTTGGGGACCAGGATGCTGCAACATGTTTCGGTGATTCTCAGCAGCTTTATATAAATGCAGCTACATGTAAAAGCACAGTGAGATGCTGGCTTCAGGGGCTGAATTCTGAAATTCCTCTGGACTGATGGAGCTCCAAATGCAGGCAAGCATGAAGAACCACAGCGCTATTTAGGTGTATCACGCCCACAAGCTTGACCGTAGTTCAGTGGTTACACAACATGCAAAACTCTGAAGCAAGACTGTGAGATCAAGAGGACCCAAACCCCAGATTATTTATTAAACAAAGCTCAGAGAAGAAAAAAAATCACTGTTGCTTTTGCAGTTTTCTATTGCTAGTTTTTCACTTGCACTGGACAGTGAAACTAACAAGGTCAGGTTTACTTCTTATTTCTTTTGTATCAACACAATTCACTAATGGACAGATAGAAGTGTTTAAACCTCAGGGTCTCTTAAACCTGTTATTATTAATTATAGAAATTCTTAAAATGGCCTGTTAATACAGGTTTGTGGTTTTTCTTTTGCTTCTCTTTTTTCTTTTCAAGAATTAGATCCTCTCATGGAGTGACTATTATTATCCTCTCTTTACACGAAAATGAGTGTGAACTCCCATGTAGATGATGTCTGGTCCTGCATATGCATACTTTGCAATGAGAAGCTATGGTGGGGGTAGGGTGGTATCCTTTGGTATCAATTCTGTTGGCTAGCTGGAAGAGTGAAACCCTATATCTTTTACTACAGGATGGTTCATACTGATTCAGTCCCTCCTTCAGAGAGGTTAAATGTTTTACTAAAATTTGGAAGACAATGTTGTCATCTATCTATGAGGCCACGTCATTTTTCTCATGGATTTTTATCAAAGGCTGTAGCTTTTTGAACAGAGCCTCTGCTTTCTTAGAGGAGAAAGATGTGGGCTAAATCCAAATCAGTGACTATCATAGCTGCTGTTGCATGCTGAATAGCATATGCTAAATTAGATATTCCTCTTCATCTGAGCCATGATGGAACCCAGAAAACCAAATGAGAACAGAAAGCAAGTTGTTATCCACCATATCCAAGGGTGTATAACTAGACCAACCATGGCTCCGGGTAGTTCACGTAGCCTTGGGTAACTTGTATAGGCTGGGAACAGACCTCAGAACTACCATTTTCTCTGCATATGGTTTACCAACATAAGACATTTCCTTCAGCAAGTGTCTGTTTTTCATGCAAATGCCTAATCTTCTCATGCCCTGATGTGCTTCCTTTAGTGTCTTGAATGAATGAAGACTTTAGTGTTGGAATGTTGCCACTACCAACTGCTGCTCCCACAGTGTGTTTAGATGTGAAGATAGTGGAAAATGGCATTTATTTTGGATTTTGCTGTTTTTTTTTTTCTAAGAGGCAACAGTTTATGGCTGCAGTGTCACAGACTTGTACCTGAATTCAGACGTTGCAACAGCAGCCATGAATCTGACTAAAACAGTGTAGCATGAAATGAAACTTGAGTGCGTTCTGCTCTGTGTACTGTGTTTGCAAATAATGAGTCCCTGACAGAGCATAACTGGAAGAGCAGTCTGTGGAAAACAATCATTTTCAGCTTAATTAAAACATTTTAAGATCAAATTAACTATTGTTTCAGTATTCTGACTTTAATATTCTGACTTTAAAAGTCCTACTTTCATCTTGTGTAGAAATGTCTGGGAGAGACTAGTTAGATTTTTTTGTAGAAATCAAGATTGCCCTCCTTGGTCTAGTTTTTACCAGATTTATTTGCTCTGACTAGCACCAAATAGTGGAGTTAGCTGTTTGGTACACAAGGTGAACAAATCTCCCCCTCTTTATGGTACACTGTTCCTTTGCAGTAGACTTCTATGGACAAGCTTAGGGAAGCTCATAACACTACTGCTGGTGCTGTACCTTTTGGTAGATAAGGTAAGGCTGTAATTTCGTGTGCTGTCAATCTGTCCCTTTGACAAGCTCTAAATGACATGAAAGATAATCAAATGACTGTTCACAGATAAGAAGCTAGTTGAAAATCCAGATCTAGAAAATGTCCCTTAGCATTGATTTGACAGTCTTTGGTTGTGTAACAACAAATGTTTATATTAAAAAGAACTGTGAAGGAGAGTAAGAAAGAATTTTATAGAGTAAGTGCTGAGTAAGTTCTCTAATTATTCTTCTTTGTCTTACCAACACAGGCTTTACAGCATATAATGCAGATAACAGTTTTTTACTTTGTTACTTTTGATATGCAAAGGCTATACTTTGCAGTGTGTGGTAGGTACTGCAATAATTCTAATTTCTGAAAAAACATATGGGGCCTATTTTTGTGTGGCATAGATGTGGATTGTACTGAACGAAGTTATGTGCAATTAAAAAATGATAGAAGTGTGAGGACTTCAGAATACCTTAGCTCTGCCCATGAAGAAGAGTTGCTCAGTGTGGAAGACTATGCCTAAATGTCCTTCAGACTCTGCTCTCCTGAGCATTTAACTGCAACATCCTTCCATGCAGTTTAAGGACCTGCAGCATGAAAGCCTTTGGATACATATTTTTTCGTGTTGGGCTTGCTTGCAGTATCTGAAATGAAAGGCAGGAAAATCACTCCTCTAGGTTACAGTTATTTTTTTCTGTTTCAACAGAGCCCCTTGTGCTTCAAATTGAGATTTTTCTTGTTACTTGCTATATTTGTGTTAGTTCATGTTAATTTTCAAGAGAAGGATTTATTTTATGTTCAAATACCTCTGCCTTGTAATCTTAGATGGCACTGGTTGAAAACAAGTATTAAAGTAGTCCAGATGAAGGAGGGAGGATGTCTTATCATATGAGAAGAGAGAGTGAAGAGAGACCTTCTGTGTACATTTTAATGAATATATGAATATATGCATGTAATAATTGTATGTCCTTTCAAAGGATGACTAGCCATTATACAACTGAATTCCTATGAAAGAAAGATTAAAACTTTGGGGGAAAGAAAAGTAGCAATCTGAGGTAATGATCCCAAACTCTATAATAACACTATACAAAACTGCAATTGTTTGGTCTATTGCCATAGAATGGTGTTAGGTTTAGTGGGTCATATGGTATTTGCTAACCGCACACATGGTGTGGAGATCATTTCAGAGGAATATATGCCAAAAGTTGTCATACAGTTACCTCATGGTTGCCATTATTACAGCAAATCTGGGAACATAAAGTACTTGTGGCTATCAGCTACTGCTTTGTCACAACAGTCAGTACCAACTGTGTTTATATGGCATCTACAAGGTGGGAGTTACAGAGCCAAGTAATAAATAAAGGAAATGAGAGTTTTTTCCACAGGCGGTTAACTTCAAATTGATGTTGAACGCAGATTAAATGCAACAGAAAACTAAACAAAACTGCACAATATTTCCAAAAATGGCATTTTGCTCCTAAAATGCTTTTACATAAAAACTTCGATATATAGTTATTTATAGGTTAAAAGCTAGTTGTGTCTTTCAGGAGAGTGGAGCCAAGAACAGTAGAGTGACAGCAGAGAGATAGGCCTGTTGAGCAGAGTGGCATTCATACGTATATTTTTTAGACGCATTCTTTGAAAAAAGGTATCATAGAACTTAAAATTTTTGCTGCATGGATCTTACAAAATGTTATTATGTGTTTTATAGTGCTTTTAAAATAATTTCTAAAATCTCTAGAAGTTTTTGGTTCATATTGCACTGTGACTAAATAGTTGTCTAAATGATTTTCTCCTTCCTCCCCTCCACTTTTTTTCTTTTATTTTTTGATTTTTTTGTACACAGGATAAATAGAACCACTTCATCTGAATCTTGACATGAGGCATTCTACTCTAGCTGAGCTAATTCATCAGGAAAACTTCATTTATATCAGCAAAGACAAAGGCAGAATTGTGCTGGGAATCTAAAGGTATTGATCTATGTGAAGTTATACTGCTGAGCTCTCTATAATTATATGTCACAATACAGTTTGCAACCGAGAAAATTTATTTTCAACGAGCTTCTGTTAAAGAAAAAATATTAATGTATATTTACTGAAGGGATATAAAAATGTTGTAACATCCACCTGTTTGTGTCGAATAAATAATCTGTAATCTCAGAAGTGAGCTGGCATTAAGCTAATGCATATACTGTCAGACACTCATTCAGTGATATTTGGAAGTTAATGCAAGTTCATTGTTTTGCATTATTACTGGTTTTGACTTCTGCAACAAAAGAGAAAAACTTCCAGTTTCCCTGTGCTGCCACAACTTGTTATCCAAACTCATTATGTGACATTGTAGTCAACAAAAAAATAGCGTACCTCACAACTGGAAGTGTACCGCTATGGATATGGGAAATGATCTCTTGTGCAGCAGCAAATATTGTCTGTTGATGAATACAGATAACCTCTGTGTAAGTTACATGGGAGTCACATAAATAATGCATGAAGTGCTGGAAGTTGTTTAAAAATAAGGCCCCAAATACATTTCCTCACTCCGTTAGGCAGCAAATAATATGAGTCTACCCTTGTTTCTTTCTTTCTTAATAGGCTTGCTGCCACTCAGCTTTCATCTTTCATTAAGGCTCCTGCTGGTGCTGCTTTAGGTGCAATATAACATAATGACACTGAAAACAGTAGGAGGACTTAACCCCACTGCACTTCTCCTCTATCATAAAGACTACTTTATCTGAGTTAATATCTGCCAAAACTGAGGAGGGACCCTTTTTCTTCTGACATCTAGTCACATTCTGTAATAATAAGGTAAAGAATGTTTTGTGACATCTGGCAACAAACCTCTTTTATAGTATTGCTTGATCTTCTTTTGCTTAGTGTGACCACACCCAGGTTTCTTTCTATATACCTTTTCTGCTTTGTCTTTGAGGTCAGTAAATAGGGTTTTAGGCCAAAAAAAGAATATAAATGGAGTGCAAGTAGACTGAATAAAATTTCAGGCTCATGCTAGTGAGGCAATTTAGAGTTGATTGGTATCCCGTGATGAACAAATTCTTGTCTAGGATTTTCCATAGCTCCCAAGGAAGCTAAGAATAAAACCCACATTGACTTTTAATGAGAGTTGGATGTGTAGCTCCTTACACTGTTTTGAAAACTACAACTCCACACACTGAGCCTTTGCCTCTTGTGAGAGAAAGCAGACTCCTGAACTTGCTGTAATAACATACTCCATCTCATACTGTCATAGACATTACAGCTTTTTGATCATTTCCTCAGAAAATTGGTATTAGATAAAGAATTTGAGGCTATTTTATTTTCTTTCTTCCGTACAGCCCTGCTTTCTAGGGCATACTATGACAAGAATTTCCCTTCTTCTGAATATGTACAGTGTATAATTTAAGGTAGCCATAGTCATGTAGGTGGCCACCTTCTAAATGCTTCAGCTTTTCTATTACGGTGTGAGTGAATAGAAAGGTCTGCAGAAGGATTACAGTCCTAAGAACTTTCTTTTGCCCTACTGCATCAGTTGCTTTAATGAAAGAGATTACCTTTCACAACAGACTTTGCCTCATTTTTATGTCTAATGGTCATGGCTGAAGTGATAGTTGCTGCAGCTAGCACTATTGATCTTAATGCCTCTAGTTAAGGGCTTCAGAAGGAGCTTTTAAGCACTTAAATGAAAAGTGAGGATTTCCAGAGGCTCTTAGCAGTGCTGTCACTGGTGAGAGCTGTCAGCTTCTGAGAAACTTCAAAAATTTGACCAAGGCATGTTGACATCATGCAATGCAGCATTATATTACAGATACTTAGGCTTTTTTGACCAGTCTGGTAAGCCTATCAGGTATGTTCTCATGGCATGGTTCAATGCTGTACAGAACTTGTACTACAGAAGTGGTACAGCTCCCTGAATGTAAGCTCGTATACTGGCTAATTGGCACTTTCTCCCAAACAGATTTTGGACCTGTTTTTTGACCTTTGTCTTAGCGGAAGTGTAGAGCCCTGCTAATCAGAAGGCAAGTCATTTTTACACAGCTATACCCCTGCCACCAGTTCTGATGCTAGCTTATTTGGAAGTAATCCAAGAATGTGTGCATGGCATTATGATGTGCTTCCATGTGCCATTAACAATTGGAACGGCAGCTGTGGTCATCTGGAAATCTGGGTTCAAGTCTGGAAGCAGAACACTTCTGAAAATGTTGGCTTTTCTCAGTTTTCTATGATTCAAGGAGGAAGATTTTGCAACTTTTATTTCATCGTTCATGTAAGTAGCACAAGATGCATTGTTTCATTTAATAGGCACTATTCAACATGAAGCAGATTCTTACTGAGCAATAAACTTAGCCCAGTTCTGGCCTTCTTAAACTTACTGGGGAGACTTTTTAGCAAAAGAGGTTAAATCTCTAAAATTTCAGCCAAATTAAGACACACTTCCCTATTTGCTTTAAGGCAACTTTCCTTTCTTTACTGGGTAGATAAATTAGCCACTTGGTTTTAAATTGCAAAGCAACACCAGTCAAAGAGCTAATTTGTTGGTGCTAATGTTGATTTAGCCAAAGCAAACATATTACTCAAAGAAAGGAAAACTGCTGCCAGGATAGGTTTTGTTTTCCTCAGGCAGATTAGTTGTTCATTGGTGAATAGTTATTTACTTATGTACATTACGGTATACTGGTAAGGAGAGAGTTATGCGTATTTATTTTTATAAGTCCAAGAAGCAGTGTTCAGCAGTTATACAGATTTTCCAAGTGCACAGAAGGAGAGATAAGGAGAATAGAATACCTTCTTTGGCTCTGTAGAGAAAGTCACATTTGACAGACCACAAATAATACTGGCTTCAACAGTGATGGAATCAGAAGGAAGATCAGCACTGATTATACCTGTACCAGACCAGAAATCAGAAAAACCAAGAAGGATGTTGAAAAGTGAAATATGGTAAGTCAGATGAGTGGATCTTTTTTTTTTTTTTTAAGATTGTATTTTTTTCAATTCCCTTTGTTTTTTTTACTAAGATGAAACATATCCAAGCATCTCCTGCTCCCTTAGAGACCACAAAAAAAAAGAAATTACGAAGATTTATTATTTTAATTTAGAAAAATTCTGTCCTCCTTCTTCCAATCATTCTGTGAAACCTATCCCATTTGTTCTTCATTCCTTGGCTGCCCTGCAGTCAAAACAACACTTCTGTTAATGTAGATTACCCATGACTGTTTCAGAGCATATTCAATAACCGGCCAACCAAAATGACACAAAGATAAAGAAAATGTACTGTTTCTCCAAGCTCACTATTCAAAAGATCAGTTATGAATAAACTATCCCTTACATGGCTTTATCTGCATTCTCTGTTCTGCATACAGTACTCCAGATTTTGAGTGCCAAAATATTGCTTTATTTCTGATGCTGTTTTTTTTCCACTTCATTTTGCTTTGTTTTTCCCCAATTCCTCATTATTACTTTCCCCCTAAAGCTTTCTGCCAAGAAGAAACATTGTGAGATGTTCACACAGTTAAAAAAAATAGAGCCAGTAAGGCTGATTCAAATGCCAAAGTATGCTTCTAGAACAATGTATTTTTAACTTTAGGAAAAAAGTCTATATATAATTATATCTAGAAACTGCTTATCTATTGGCCTACTTCTACCTCTGGATAATAGCACTCTAGCTGAGGGTTAAAAGGCGTAGAGAAGATCAGCAAAAATATAGCAACTTTATGATCTTATTTGCAGTCTTTTGTTCCTCCCCTGCTTCCCAACAAAATAGAAACACATTTTTAGTAAAGCATGAAAAATGGTGATAGATTGATGATGTTAAATTCATATAGCCTAATAAATTAAACATTTAAAATCCACTGATGTCATATGAGAAAGCTTGTGTTATTAAAACCACATCAACAATGACAAGAGTGATATACGTTTCAGCTGCTTGCTTAGTTCTCTTTTCCTAGCTGTTTACTTGTTTGTAAAGGTTCATCAGTTTCTTAATAATTATGTTCACAGCAGGTAAGTGATGTCCTAAATAGAGGATTATGATTTCATTGTGAGGCTAAAGGAACAAGATCAGGTGAACTCCAGCTTTTTTCTTCCAAAAGAGACAAAAGAGGTGAAATATACAGTACTGTGTACTTTAGCAATTGAATGTTTCCCACTGTTTTATTTTGACTTAAAAAGTAGACCCATTATGAAAAGTAACTATCACATTTCAACTGTACAAGATGCACCTCAGAGTCTCTGGTCTAGCACTTGGCACATGATCAGAGAATGGAAAGGACAAATGCCTTTCAGCCATCTAATGACTACTCTATGTATGGTGTTGCAGTCACTAGACTGTCAGCACTGCTGACACTTTTTAGAATTGCACGTAATGCATCCACAGATGTCCCAGCTCTCGGGCTGGATTTCCACAGTTCATCATTTTCCCCCACTCTCTGACTTGCAGCCCACTAGGTACCATACATGACTCCATTTTGGATGCTGTGAGATGCTTAAGTGACCCAGAAGCAATTTCTCATAGCAGTACACTATTTGTTCTTTAATCTGCAGGTCACAGAATAGAATAATACAGGTTGGAAGAGACATCTGGAGGCCATCTGACGCATGTTGGACAAAGACAGAAATTAAACAACAATCCTGTAACCTCTCAAATCTTACATGGGCCTGACTTCTACTTGTGAATGAGGAGGAACACGTCTGACTTGCAGCTTACTCACTCTGCTTGAGCGTAAATCTTTCCTGACTATCAACTTGTTCTCTCAGGTTATTTTTGCTTGGGCTCATGCAGCCTTACCCGCTCCCTTTCTATAGAGACTATGTATTTCACTTCCCTTCTTCTCAGGCAATACAGCTTTGTCACCAGGGTTATGGTGAAAGAGTGTGTCAGCTATAAAACTGACTATTGTGTTTGAGACGGTGCTGATGATCTAGACTAGAATTTTATCTTTGCTGGCTGGTTGGTTTCAGTGCTAACTTATAGCTGTCTTTGATTTAACTCTAAAGCATTCAAGCAGGAAGCATACAAAACTGAAGGAGAAAGAGTCACACATCATATTACTATAAAATGCTGCAGGCATTTATCTTCCCATTGTACTGTGCAGGACAGAGGTAGGGTTGCAGATGCTGTCTTCAGAACATGGATAAAGGTAGAATCTTCCAATATGCTTTTCTAACCTGCCTCATACATAATTGTCAAAATCTGCTCAACAAGAGTAACGAACAGTTATCATTGATAGCAGAATTGCTAGTGGACTGTGGTTGCAATGCTATGCATTTGTGTATGTCTGCTGTGGCTTTTCATTCTCGCAGTACCCCATGCTTCTGACATGAGGGGAAAGATGCAGTCCCTCATAACTGTGTTGATTTACTATATTGTTTCAACTTTACATTTCCATGGCAAACATGGTCTTTTTTAATCTAAAGTAATGTATCTCATTGGAGTGATTGGTCTTCACAGCTGTACATTAACACTTGCAGTGCTGCTTTATTTGCAATTACCTGTGCAGTGTTAAGAGCCATAGTAAGGACCAGACCCCATTGTATTGTATATCACTCAAATACAGAGGAAAGACAGGGTACATATTACACAGAGACAGAAGAAAATAAGAGTATGCTTGCTGTGATAGAGAAAAGGGAGCAGTGGATGATTCAAGTAGATGTGTATCATGTTCAGAGTGAGAGGCTTCAAAATAAATCTTTGCAGAACCATCCTGGATGGGTATAAGCAGGGAAAGAGTGCATTTGTCAAGGCCAGAAGATAAGATTTTTCAAGTAATTCAGGTAAGAGTTGACAAGAATGAGACCAAGAATGTCAGCTCTCTGGATTAATTGGCAAGGTTGTATTTTAGCAGTATTATTCAGAAAGCATCTGTAAATTCAGAGCACAATTGAACAATTGTGGCCTAACCAAATATCATGTATCAGCAGAGCTGCAGAAATGTGGAAGCATCGAAGCTGGATCCTGGCTTCTCAGCATGACAAAGCTGAAAGACTGAGGCAGAGCAGGGCTTTTGCCTCCTGATGTAGGTAGGGGCATTACAGGACGTGTGCATGGGCTTTAGGGAAGGGCCACTTTGTTTCTCAACAGTAGCTTCTACACATTGGCAGGAATCACAGCAATAATCCTGATTTTCCAAGGATTTTATAAAGGCAAAGTAAGCAGGCATTTGTTTCCCCCCAGCAGTATTTTTCCCTGCATTTCTCTCTCATTTGCCTGTGCTTTTAGCCAGCTCCCCTGTGTCTGCACTTTCCACCCATGGCAATTAAGAGGTAAAAGATGTTAGCTTAAAGCTTTCAGGAAGGTTTAAACTGGTGTGCTTTTTCTCTCATCCTTAAAATACATTACACTTGTGGCTCAAATTATAAATGCCTATTCCTTAAAGTGTAGCAGCTATAAGTGTAGGTGAACCCCTAAATCTGAACCAGAGAAAAGTCTAAGATGCAAATCATGCTGAATTTCAAGACACTGATGACAGGCAAAGGTGGTTGCATTGCAATAATTGAGAAATGGGATAGTGGGCAAGATTAAGAGCTCCCTTATCTAAAATTATTTCTAATCTCATGGCTAGATTAGGTGTACATAGTAAGATATGTGTTTTGACAGATGTAAGAAATCCAGAAATAGAGCAGTAGATCTGTTAGTCATTTGACTAGAGATGGTAAGGCTGCAGGATTAGTGAGGTTCAACTGCCAGTCTGTGTATCATTTCAGATAAGGAAAGTTTTACACTGAACTATCATGGAGTAATAGTTTTAATTTGAGAAAACTTGTGTCCTGTGGTCACTGTTCATCACACTCTGCAGATCTGAAGGCTTTGAGGTCCATGGACTGCTTCCAACCTATGCAGCCTTTGTATGTGACCACAAAAGGCTCTTCTAAGTTTTATATTACTGTACTGTTACAGCTATTCAGTGTAAACATACTGCCTTGGGAATGAATTTTATGAACCAAATTGTTCTTCTTGAAGAAAACAGAGAAAGTCTAGTTGACTTATCTTATTCTGAACAATCAGAACTTGAGAAACTCAACTTACTAGTCACTTTTGGGGAAATCTCAAGCCTAGTTTTAATTCTGTGTTGCATTGGAGGTACTTTCAGGAATTCTTAGAATTAGGGAATTTTTTTCATCCACAGGGCAGGTATATATGCTGCTGATGTCTACTAGTCAGAGCCATGATATCACTATGAAAAAATTATTATTGTGCTTTGGCTTCTTTTCCCCTTGTTGCCCCAGAACAAAACCACTGTGCTGCTGTATGGGACTGTTCTCTTAAGTTTTGAAGTTCAACTCTATTTTCTTGTTGTTTTGTGTTTTTATTTCCTTGATGAACAGTTTTTCACCATTCTAATGTGTTGCGATGCAACAGACTGGTTCAGTCTTGCAGTAGGTGTTTGCTTACCTACTGTGCAATGAAAAAAGATGAGGCATATTTCACAGTGTTGTAGAGACTGAGATTGGTATGCTGATTTCCTTGCAAATACTTCATTTGACTGTGGAGATATACTATATAGGCATCTTAAAAAAATTGCAATTTGTTGTGAGTGTTTAAAACAGTCTTTTCCTATAGTAGATCATGTTGCTATGTGATTTACTATAGTCAGCTTTCAAAGCAGAACACAGACCTATCTGGTAAATTTATGAAGTAATAAGTAATGAAGACGTGTCTTTCTGATGACAGAGAAATATAACTTTATTAATAAAAATTCATCTTTTCCCTATTTATGCTCAAAAACCTCCAAACAAGAGATTTGTGTTTTCTTCATATGAACTGTCTCAGCAAAAACAACAAAGTTAAACTACATCCAGTGTGCCTGTCCTTCAGACAGAAGGAATAAAAAAAATTTTAAGCTAAAATTGTGGCCCTATTAAATTCAATGTCAAATTCCCACTGATTTCAGTAGGGCCACAATGGTCCCTTCTAGCCTGAAAAGCCTGTGAATATCTATGAATACTATTCTCAATACTGTGTGCCTGATCTTTAAAAAGAAGCAGAAGAAACTGAAGAGGTTCATACCTCTTTGGTCTGCGAGAGAGTCCTATTTAGAAGTGTAATCTGTAGTCATCCACAAATTTTGCAAAGTCTCTGTTAATATATGTTTCCTGTTCCAGGAAACTAATTTAACATTACTAGTCCCTGTAAATGTCACAGTTTGGTACTCTCGACCAAGTTGAAAATTTCTTACTTATTGCTTTCTTATTGCTACTTTTAGTTACTTTTAGTTGCTAGCCACTTAATAATCCATAGCAATGCAATGTCCTACCTTTTTTGAGAGCTTCTCCTTGCAGTTCCTTGTCAAAGGCTTTTTGAAAGCCTAAATGAAACATTGCCATTTGGTTCTCCATTATCCACTATTTTGCTGACATACCAAAATAATTTTAGTAGGTTATATCTGTTTTAGTAGATCATTGTACCAGTTTGCTGGGATGTGATTCCTAGGATTAACTTGATGTCAGCAGTGCTTTAGATTTCTGAAATGTTATGTCACTCTTGGCTGTATAGTCTTCCTGAGGTCTACAAGTAGTAAGGCTGTAACCTGAGCAAAGGAATGACTTCATAAGCACTTTGATTTCCTCTGTTACTTCATCCACTGTTTTCTACATATCTACAAATGATGTAGCACATCATTAGATAGTAGATCCATGCATTTTAATATTGTTGTTCTTTACTTTAGTATGATTAGTATGAACAAGGCCAGAAGACATGTCAGTACCTGCCAATTATAATAATTTAACTTCTGGACACCCCAAAACCCATCCTTTTCTGATGGAGAAACTGCACTCATTTGTTCTCTTAGGGGAAGGAGGACCACTTGTGTTCATGAATGTGGCAAATCCCTACCTGGAGACTCACAGATGCGAGAAGGCTTCTTCTAGATGAGAAAGGATACAAACAAATAAAGCATCCCTTTTATTGGCCTCTTCTTCCTTTAGCTCCTTATGGATATTCAACTGCCTTAGGGGCTTAGGGTAAGGGTATCTCTAACAGTTCAGTTTCATGATATTTAGTCTGATTTATGCTGACATTGTCATGGACTCCCCTTTCCTCCTCTTCCCTCTGCCAGCCACCTGTTCCCATCCTCTTGCCTGTGTGACAGTGACACTTGTCTCATCACTCAGTGAGGGGGTTCAGCATTGCACCAGCAAAAATACTAGCTCAGCAAAAGAGGATGAATAGTAGTTGCCGCTTTAGTTCTTTGCATTGGCTAACTATGCCATCAGCTGAGTGCTCCTGATGGTGTAGGGGATGGTCCGGGTTTGGAAGTGTGGAGTGAGCAAGTCTGGTGATATGGTTTTGTGACAGTTTAAGCCAGTCAAAGTCACTGAGCTGAACAAAAAGTAGAATAATGCTAAGGCATCTTATCCCTTTTTATAGTCATAAATTCTGACTGTCTTTTTTTTCTTTAGAATGGAGTAAGGCTTGCTCTGAGTAAGGCTCTAGTTTTGTCTTGGGAAGGGTTACCTGAGCAGTAAGTAGGTGGTGTGTCCTGGAAGGACTAATTCTCAATAATTTTCCCTGAATATTTAGCTACTAAAGTTGTCATCTGTGTAAGGCCCATCTCTGATGTCTTGAGTTATTTTCATGTAGTCTCTTGGATGTTTCTATATATCTTTTCAAGAGTAGAAATCTCTTTCAATGAAAATGTGCATATGTGCTTTACTAGCACACAAATGTGCCAGGCAGTGAAGAAATGCGGTTGGTTGTACAAAGATTAGCTTGAATTTATGGAAACAAGATATATAAAAAGTTTCTTTAGGCAACTCATGTACTAAGTCTTTCATTTTGATCATTTTAGTGCACAAACACAAAAACTCTGATTGTCGCAAAGTGCAAATGCTCCTCAGACTGAGACAATGAGAGAAAACAAATTCAATGGGACACTTGGAAAAGTTATTTCACTATTCAGCAATTTAAATTTTTTCTCCAAATGATGAATTCATTATAAAAATGTGACTAGGTCTAGAGGACTAGAGAAAGGAGCTCTAAAATCTGTTCAGGCTATTGCTCCTTGACAGTGAAAAGACTAATTTTAAAAAAAATTGTTCTGTTTGAGCATATAAAAGCTTGGTGAAACAGATATGAGATAGGCACTCTGAACTAGTGCTTTTCTTTCAAAGCTCTTTGACTGTCACTGGCTTTTCCCAATGCCTATCCACCATGGAACACGACAAATTACAAGGAATGGCTGTTCTTTATGCATGGGGAAAAGCAGTTCAGAGCTTGTGGACACCAGTCCGCTGGAAGGAGATCACTGGGACCAACAGTTCACTTAACGCTCTCAGTTGTACTGTGCTGAACAACTTCGAAAGAAGAAAAACTTTCAATCAGATTGAGTCAGATTTGTGACTTGGATGTAAAAAACCTGTAGTTTGTTGAATTTCCTCTGATGTTGCTTTGTCTGTTTTCTATACAGTCTGGTTCTCTAGAAATGAGATTGTGTGTGTTCTATGCTGGATATGCATTTTACATCTCTCTCTTTTACTCCCCTCTCTCATCTCTCTCCATAATGTATGCCATTTTTTTAAAAAGAATAATAATCTGTACACAGAAAAAGAGAGGGGATGTGTGATGACCTACATATTCATAATTATTGTTAGACTGTTCTTTACAAGAAGAACAAACAAATACTTTCAGAAAAGATTTTTTTTATTTTATTTAAGTTAAATTAAGAGGAAAAAAGACAGTTCTCTTAAAGTATTTTAAAAAGTCTATACTGAACTAAACACAAAATGACTCCTTTCTTTGAAAAGAACAGACTCATCAGATATATCAAGCTGAAAGCATAAAGCATAAGAATTACACAGTAAAATATGCCATTTTGTTCTCTGAAGTGTATACTGTATAAATTGAAACACATTTTTCTTCCCAGTTAAAATCTCAGAATAAATCTATTTAATAAAACACATAAGAACTGGGAGATATTTGTGTGCTTGCAAGCACAGTACTAATGCACAAATCAGAGAGTTTTTATTTTTAGCAGTCCTCATTTTAAAAGTAGTAGCAGTATAAAATTACGCTTGTGCCAGCAAAATATTTGTGGAGGATATGATTACAAAGGCTAATAATTAAAAGCTTTTACCGCTTTTTAGGAGTGAAGTTCTAGCCTGCCAGGATGGTGATGTTCATCTTTATTCAGATCTCACATTCATTCTGTGCAAGTCCAGCTAAAACTTGAGAACAAATACTTATTTCTGTGCATAGATTCTACAGATGAATCAAGACTGACATCCACAGCAAATAACAATTTCCAGTTTAAAATGGGGAAAAAGAGAGATTGTTCCTAGGAAAATTTCCACCAACTGACGAGTCAGCTGGAAGATTTGAAAGAGTAAGTGTGGCTTCCTCTGATGATGCCCTGAAAAATCACCTGGCACATCACTGCTGAGAAGAAGACTACACAGTGCAGTTTCTAAATGTCTTCCAGTATTTTTAACACTACCTTTGCTGAACTGAAATACCACTGTACATTTTTTGTAGTACATGAAACAGTATTAGGAAACAAATTTCAGTGTAGAGGCCAGGATTTCTCACTGTAACAACTTTTGCTAGCAAGATACTGTTGTTAGTGGGAGAGGGTAGCTTAAAAAATTTTCTTACCATTCATTCCAGATCAGAAGTAACTATTGATTTGATTGCTTTCACAGCTGTTCTTTATGTTCAATTGTATTTGAGCTAACAACTTTTTACTAGTGGTTACAAGACCTTCATAGTTTGAATGCTTGAACCAGCCAGCATAAATCCAGATACTAAGGAAATTTATTCAGCAGAAATGTTGATTCTGAGAAGCATTCAGCCTGGTTGGGGTGGAAGGTGCTAAATGACATCTTAGGAATAGCTTAGTGCTGGATGCCAGTGACTAAAATTATTATTAGATGCCTAAATCCTTTGGTGATTCTAACAGACATGTTTTTATAACTAATGGCTTTATTTGGCATCTCAGTGGAAAATCCAAAAATAGAATAAAATGAAAATCAAAATAGATCCAGAAATTGTTTCTCCTTAGGAGATTGACCCAGAATGGGGGGACAGTGTGAGTGAGTTTGAATGACTACTGCTCATGCTTTCCCTATTTTGTAGAAATAATATTTACATTTTCTAGCCTGTCATTTTGATAACTTTCAGTAGGATAGAGAAGTTATGTAAACATATTCCAGTCCTAGCCATTACTTCTCATTCATCAACTGATGAACTTAAGAATTGTTTTCTCTCTGGAACTTCTGTCCATTTTCTGATACCTGTTAACCGACATATAATGACAAGAAATTTACTACACTCCATAGCTTCATGCTGCAAGACTTACAGTTGTGAGAAATGTTTGCAGATCCACAGAGGAATGAAACCATGAAACCAACAGGATAAAAGCAATGTATTTTACCAATATGGAGCATTATACTATCATCTTTCTGTTATGATATTTTGCAAGAATCACTTTTTTAAATCTGTTTGATAGTCTTAGTGTCACTGTCACTAGATATTGGCTCTCTTCAAGAAAATCTTTTTTGTTCTGCATTTAGAGATTTAAACCAACATTGTGCAGTAACTCTTCATAATGTGCAACACAACTGCTTTGCTTTGGGACCCTGAAGTTAAAAAGATGTTATGTTTTGCTTTGATACAAAATGAGGGTAAATCTTTTTCAAAAAAAATAATAATAAAGGCTTTTTAAAGTGAAACATACAGCAAACCAGTCTTATCAATTAAACCAGTTAAAATAATTTTTAATTGGTCTTTTTATGGTACAAGAATGCTTATGGGATAGAAAAAAGTGTCTCTCGTAGTCATATGGATTAGTAGCCACAGGTGAATTTGGTCTGAAAATATGCAGCCATTTTTTCAAAGCTCTTTTTCAAAGATTTTGCAAACAATCAAAAATGTTCATTGCTGCCTCTCACACAGAAAGGTTTCTGTTTGTATGGTTTAGATCACCTGTTCAGAAGACAGGAGAAATGACGTAGGACTGACCCAGATCCTTGTTCTGCTCCTATTGTGTTTCATTACTGAGGCAAATAAAGCAAAAATTGGCTGTATTTTACCAAAGTAGAGGAATTGCCAGAAGGTATTGAACCGATGTGTCCAACTACTGTGCCATTCTCATCTTCATTTCCTTCTACAGCTGTAAGGTTGGCCACCACATGCTGCTCTCAGGCTATTGCCAACTGAGAGGACTCTTAGGGAGCTGCCACAGGTTGGCAGAGTTTGAAGTACCACCTGTGTTCTTTTAAATGTTGCTAGTGTAAGTGTACAAGTTGACCCAGGATCAGAAAGTTATAACTAGGTCCCTGATGTATGCTTTCTCTTTCAGAAGAGAGTAGGAACAGCACATATCTGGTCTTATGTGAGTTCAGTGAATAACAAATGCTCAGTACTGTAGAAGTCACACAAGAACATGGCCGTAGATTAGATCGTATTCTTGTGAGCTACTGATTGAACAACTGAAGATAATGATCAAACTCGTGAATAATCATCATCTGTTTACACAATTTACTAGCGGGGCAGAAAGGAAAAAGAAAAAAGAAAGGTTCATATGCTGAAATAATCTTTTGTGATGAATAATTTGTCCAGCTCAGCTGTTAATTTCTTCCCACTGTTTTGTTCTGCTTTCCTGTCAAGCCAATATTATCATCTTATTTTCCCTTTCACCTATTACTCCTGATGGCTTGCATCAATGACTCTTGAGCCAGTATCTGCTAGCCAGTAACTACCTGGATCTGTGCTGGAATTCATTGTTGCTGCATGTTTGGCTAGACAGAAACTGGGGTTGACAAATATGTCAAATTAGTCACATACAAGGGTTAATTGATTTTCTGCTCCCATGGCATTGCTTCTGCAGACTGTAGAAAGAGCGAATGGAACTGGAACTCAAATACAACCTCTGTAATGGCTAAGTAGTGTACTGTTGAGATCATCTTTGGCTATTTACATGGAATAGAGAGGAATAACTCCTAGATCCAATTGAACTTTTCAATATGGATTGTTCTAGCTTGTGATTTGCTTGATTCTCTAAGCGGACTTGAAAACCAGGGATAATCTCTAGGGTAGGTTTGTTTATATAAGAATTAAAGCTGATTTATATATGGACTCTAAACTGGACCATAATAAAACTTTGAAAAATTGGATTTGTAGACAAAAGCAGCATTGCCACAGCCCAGGCTCCCCTTTAATTGTCAACAAAACAAGATATACAGTGCCCTCTTCTGAACTGCCCGAGTCTAAAACATTGCCTCTGAAAGGACTTGTCAGAGTGATGTGGCACTTCTAGCCCCACAGGTTGTCACAAAGTATATTAAATTCATGTTAAAAATGTAGCTGAGGTAGCCGAGTGTGAACTGATTGCTAATCTTAAAATAAACTACTCCTTAAATCATAATTAAAAAACCCAAAATGTGTCAGATAATGGTAAAGATGAACATGAAAAACACAGAGTAATAGCTACCATTTCCACAGCTGCTATGCAGTTCGAATCTAGTGGCAATTTAAGCTGATTAGACAAGTAATCTCATAGGCAACACCTTGCATTTGCTTTATATACCTTTGTGATTTCTTTTACAATTCTTTAAACATAAAGGTTGAACAGGACACAATTATTTTACCTTCAACTTATTTATTTAACGCAAGTGACAAGTTCCAGCAGACAGAGCACATATCAGTGTCATTTGCTTTGTTTAAAGTAGTGGAAATGCTGACCTGTGTCCCCAAGAAAATTGCTTCAGCAATTCATCTCAATATGAACTGTACTAGTGATGTTCTTATGTTTTACTCTAACGAGAAGTCAAAGCAATGACACTGTTGCCTAATATTCATTCTTCTTACTGACTTCAAGTTGGACCCTCTTTCCTGAAGTGATTGTCAGGATGGGATTTTTGTGAATTTTTTTCTGATTATATATCTAACAAAAAAAAGCCACTAGACAATTTCAGACTATGAAAGGCTCTACTATCTAACTGCTGATGCAATGAAATTGTATAATGAAGAGGAAGAGAATTTTCACTATCAAGATCACATTGGACTGTACGTTATCTTCAGCTCTTATTTAGCCATAAGTTGGAATAAGAACCTCTCTGTACCCACAGAGTCACAGAGAGTGAAAATCAAAGGAAACTTCTCAGCTGATTCCACTGTGAATATGTTGACTAGATTTTGTCCTTCATCTTGAGAGCTAGAATAAATGGTTGAGTGCAGATATTTGAGGAAACATTATTTCTCAGAGGATGAATTTATCTTCTACTTATTATTGCTCTTTACCAGGAGCAAATGGAAGAGAATTGTACCCCGAACTCTTTGTCTTCACAGAGCTCTGCTGGGAACAGTGCTGCTGTATCTTCCTGCTTAGATGTACACAATGTGATGACATACTCTAGACTTGAGTAATATAAGTTTGGTTTGTGAGGTTCCGATAGATAAGACAAGTTCAACTAAAAGTCTTTGCTTATATATTTTATGCCATAAGGTCAGATGACTACTACTACTACCACCTGATTCTTGCTGCTGCTGTACAGAACAGGACAAGAGAAGAGTGAGCTTGGGACTATAAGGGAGTTTCATAGGGCCTTTAGAATACATCTGAGTGTAACAGGGCTCAGCCTGTGTATCATATATATATATAGGCTGTTACATATATCAGCATATAATATATGCTGTTATGTGTGCATATGTATCAGCATATATATTGTTTCATATATGAAATTACAGTATTTCTTCTGGAATTGTAATGATATGGATACAAGGGTTGTAAAATGAAAGGTACATATACACATAACAGTAACAATATTTTGCCTTTATATAGCTTTCCTTCATCAACAGCTGCTCACATCTTTTACAGAGAGTTCAGCATCATTATTCCATTTACCAGCTGGATAAAATGAGACACACAGAAGGTACCTCAGCAGGTCAGAGGCAGAGCCAAGTCTGAATTCCCTGCCCTGTAGTCTATTTACTAGGACATGTTAGATTCACTTTAGCTCGTATGACCTATGTTGTTTGTGTTTGGTAGTCATTTTTCCACTAACAAAAAACCTCCAGTACCAATTATTGCAGTGATCATATTTTGCATTGTGTAGTTTGAGTATGGAATCTCTTTTACTACGTAGTAATTAACAGATAAAATCTGTTATAATAATGCAATTATGTCATTGCCAAATAAAAGGTAAGCACCAGATGGTAGGTTTTATGCCAAGCTACAATGCACATGTATAATGCCATTCTTTCCTTGTATAGTAAAACAAAAATTTATTTTTAAGTTACAATGATCTCTGTATTGTGTGGGCTGTCAAGGTGATCTTTTTCTTATATAGAATATAAAACATAAGCACTGTGAGTGTCTCAGTTCTTAGAGTTCTACTGCAGGTCTCTGTTATCTGAAAGTGAGGTAGGGTTTCTTAGTATCATTACTGCAGCATGGGTTTATATCACACCTACACTGAAGATACATTTTTATAAGCACAGAAAGAAAGTAGTCAACGAAGCTAGAAGGAGGCTATAGTTGTAGTTATTTAGCTTCTTTAATAGTGCTAAGTTTTCAAACCTGACCTGAATCTAATGGCGTCTTAATGCTAAAAACCCTCCACGACTACTGTTATAAAGAATGTTTGCCTTCAGACTTTGATCCAAGATTAAAACTCAGTATAGGGAATCTTAACCAGCCCTGAAGGGATAATGGTATGGAAAAAATGTTATGATGAAGCGGTAGTTAAACCAGGATTAAAGTTAAATAGGTGTACAGTAATGTTCAGAGGACAGAAAGCAAATACATACTAAATAGAAAAACTTGGAATTAGTTATAGGAGGATTTATATATTTTTGAAGCAACAGGAATATTTAGGCTCCTAAATATGTAAAATGTTTTGGAAGCAAAAAAAAATTTTTTTTTAATTGGATGCCTAATGTGACAGTTTTCTTCATATCTTTCTAAAGCTTCTTGCTACTCTAAACCTCCCATGTAGATTACTGCATATCTATAACACCACCATGATGTTTTCTGACTTCAGAATTTCTGAAGCAAAGTATTTTTATTTTATAACTGAAGTGCACCAGTTTTGAAGTACTGCATTATGAAAGCATTGTATCCTAGGCAATGCCCTAGGCTTTCACAGTGCAGAATATTTGTTACATTATAATGACTCCATTTACTCTAATGTTGACATTGACTTCAGCACTGGCAGTCTGAAAGCAGTGCATTCACTGATGATGACCTTCTTTGAGGCTCATCACTTCTACCGTCAGGCACCTCTGTGTTTTTCTGAAACAGACCACTTTTTTGAAGTGCTGTTCATTCTGGTCTCAACATTTTCTTAAGGTACCAAGTCATCTACTTTTAATTTTGTCCTGGAATTTCATGGTTTATTTTCAATGTAAAATATAAAACCAGAAGAAACATACTCGACTGTGGTTAATGTTACTGCTCTCCTTTTTTCTATTTTAAAAACTTTTTCTGAAGATATGAGGAAGTAAATGGTGGAAAACTAGATGTTAGATGTTATAATCAACAGCCTCAATCATTCTTTTTATGTCTAATTTTTCCTTTCTACCAAAGAATGAGACTTACCAGCTTTTATTTATTAGACATTACTTTTATAAAGATCTGCCTTTTCTATATAGTTTTTCAACCATTGTCAGTACATTCATAGGTGTTAGACTTTTCTAATGAGCTCATATAGACCCTGTGCAGTGACTCTATCATACCTGTCAGAACTGCTGTCTCCAGATTATCAGCAGTCACAGGTTTCTTGCCGTTCTTGCACTGCCATCAAAATCCTCTGACTATCCATGCAAACCCACAGGAAATGGTAAGGTACCAGGTCTGCAAATCCCATGATATATGAAGCTTCATCATCGGTTAAATGGGGATAGAAAAACAATGATTAGAAGATGAGTTTTTCTCTTCTTAGGGAAAAAAAATATGTCAGTGCAAAAATTTAAAGCTGAAATATGTATGATGAATGTAAAAAGGTTTTGGACAAATATGGAATATTTCAGCACTGGTGCCACAGTGGAAGCTGTAGTCTGGTTCTCTCATGGTCTCATTTGCCACTGTGGTCTAGTCGGGCAGGCTGGATTGCTGCTCCTGTGCTGCAGAGGGGTCTGGAGGGAGCAGTACGTTCTGAGAGGTGTTTTCTCACTGGAGACCACAGCTTCTACCAAAGAGCAACTCCCAAGCTTCCCTCCAGGAACTGCAGAGCAATTGGAGTCAGTTCTTGAATAAAATATTTTGTTTTCAGAAGTTCTTTTAAATCAGATAAAACAAAAGGTGAAGTTCTTGATATCAAGCACTTTTATTTCTCTCTCTCTTGCACACCTACTTTTTTTGGTCAGAAAACTAATTTTCCATTAAATAAATTGTTAACACTATTAGAGAATCCTCCTTGAGCTGATATTTAGCTCTGAGTGAACACATTTCATTTACATATACCATGCTGAAAGCGAAAATCTGCTTCCTTGTAGCTTTCACAGTGCCATGCATTATGAGTAAATGCATGCCCACTGTATATTAGACATTATTTACACTGCATCTGTCATGCATTTCAATTATTATAAATCTCTGTGCACTGAGAAAGGTGCTTCACTCAAGAACAAAATCCAGATATTCTTTTCTTTCTCCAGCTATACTGCATGGGAAGAAAAAATAAATATCCGATGCACTTAATGCTAATCAAAAGTTCATATACACTGAGTGAATTTACTGCCAGGCAGAAGATAGATGTATTAGAGAAAAAAGACTGCAACTGAGTTTCAATACATCTCCTTTGTTAACATTAGGTGTCAAATGTGCTACATATTTCACTGTGCTTCTGGTTCTCTACATCTTTCCTTTTTCTCTTAAGTTGAAAGGGGTCGAGTTTGGGGAGGCTGAGCTTTGCCATTGTTGCGGGAGAAGCACTGTTCATGTATTTATCTTTCTGGCTTTTCCTGCTGACCTTAGAAGGACCTCAGTGTTACCCTGTCTTAAAGTGGGTTGAAGAAAACTTTTTTCAAATGTTCTCTTCAGGTTGTAATCAATTAATATATGCAGTCTGCAATTGTCTTTTCAGTGTTCGGTTCAGTTTATTTTGATGCATTTTATGTAAGGTAGCTAGAACCACTTTGAAATACATAAAAACGATTCTTATAAATTGCTAAGGTAATCAAAGATATCTTAACGCCTTTTTCTTTGTCCCAGATGTTTTACTCCCTTGCTTCTTTAGTAATCCATATGTGTCTCCTATTTAGTAAAGACTGAAGGAGATGTATCTGAATTTTGACTATGGCTGTTTGCTCTGGTGTTTCATAGTCTATTTGTAAAACTCATTTTGTATGCAGTCTCATCTTCCCCTTGTATGTCAGCTCATTTTACCTATCAACTACCACTATAAACATAGTCTCTTGATGTGTATTACTAATTAGTAGTTTATCACCATTAGAAAAGAAGGAATGAGATTTTCAGGGGCACCTACATAGTTTATATGACAAACAGCCAGTGAATTTATTCACTGAGTGTCCTATTCCCTTTGACTATTTGAGATTAAAAGGAAAAGATTAATTCAGTCATTTCAAAAGTATTTCCTATTGAATCCTGAATATATTTCTGTTATATAATCCAGTAAGGGGCAAATTCTTACTTTTGCATTGCCTTTATGGGTGAAAAAGGCTTACAAGAAACCTTAATAGGTTTCCATTTAGATATTGGATATGCTTGCCCTAATAGGAACCATACTTCTGTTGGATCTCTGTACCCTGGTTTTGGAAGTGCTCCTTCTGACTGGACAGGTAATTACAGTGGTTTTATTACAACTCCATATTTTGGAGTTAGATTGCTAGTTCTCATGGAACTGTTTCCCAGTTCTCACAGATATCAGTGCAGTTAGTTGCCTAGTTTGAGAATGGAGGATATGACTTGGCCCATATATACCCTTAGTTTCTGGGTTATATTCTCTAGATGGTAGGTGACACTTAGCTAGAGCTGGTTGGAAAATGAGTTTGGTATTGCCTTTCCATCTCATGGAAAGTATTCCACCCTGGGGGGTGTATCTATAAAATTTAAACAAAAAGAAAAGCTATAGCCATTATTTTCTGGGGAAAATGTTGACTTGCCATGAAAATCTGAGTATATTTGGCCCAATAGGGGAAGGTTTTGTCCAAAAAGTTTTTACTTTTTGGCTGAAACCTGTAACCTGTTTTTCACTGACTATTTCAATTTTTTCTTTTTTGTTGTTGAAGGAAAGCAGATACTTTTGGAGGTAAAATTAATTTAGTGAAAACCCTTTTAAAGTAGCTTCAGCGTGTAATTTTCAACTAGTCCTATATGCAACGCTAAAGCAAAATAATAAAACCTAGCAACAGATTCCTCAAATGCTATACTTCACAGCTTGCGAAGTGACAGATGACCAGTATGCATCAAACAACATGTAAGTATTTTCAGTGAGTTTTAATTTGCCTAAAGAAATTCCTTCTTTACGGCTTTTCTACCTAAAGTTAATGTATCCCTGACATACATGACAGTTCCTGCTACTCATGGCTCCTAGAAAATACCTGCGCACCACTTCCTTTGTGCATAGCTGGTGTTTTAGGTCCTTTAAACAGGTAGCAGGAGAACAGAGGTTTGTTTGTTTGAAACAGTTAACTGCAGTGCTCAGTAATCCATTTGTTTTTCACTTTCGCGGGGCTGATGCAGTATCATCAGCCATGTCACATAATAGTATCGGACAGAAGTAACTAGGCATGACGTCTTGTAGTGATGACCCATCAGCCTGGGAAATTCTAAATGACACGCATTGCTGAAAACAACCCTTACAATTAATGTGTTTTTCAAACTAACTGCAGTGAAACTCTTCAAATGATCAGGGAAAAATGGGGACAAATTAGAAATTAGGTCCTGCCCATAAAATGAATACACTATGGAGGCCAGAGTGAGTTTGCACATACAATGTTGGCACTCATGCTTCTGCACAGGTACTGCTGGAAAGCATACCTCCTTTTCCAATAGCTCTATTAATAGCATGAAAAGGGCTCTGGGGAGGCAAAAAGAAAGCAACTTCAGTTTCTGTTTGATTACTGGAAGAGAAAGGGAAGCATATTAGATATTTGAAAAGTGTTTAAATTGCTGTGGCTTTCTGGGACCTCAGGAGAAATATGGCTTTTGCCTCTTGCAGTTCATCCCAAGCTCTTCTCGATCAGCTCTGAAGCCTAGCTAAATATTCACCTGATCTTTATTTAGTCGGTGATTTGAACTCTTTGGAGGCAAGGGGGACAAAGCAGTAGCCAGGTGCTGCTGTCACAGGCTGTGAGTGTACTTGTATTTCTATGGGAACTGCTTGAACATGTGCAAAGTTTTCTTATTGTAGAAGTAAAGGGAAGTCATTTCGATGAAAGATGTACAGAGCTGTGCAATACAGAAAATTCCCATGCAAGACAGTTCCTTGCATAGGTCTTTTATGTCTGTGATAAAGAGGTGACAGATTTGGGGGTTTTTTGTTTTTTTTTTTTGTGTGCCCAAACTATTGTTCTGCTTTGTTTAGCAAGTTCTTGTTCCTTCCAGAACAATCAAATCTTTACTAAAATAATTATTAAAGGAAAAATAATGTTGTTTTCTTCTGCTAAAATTTGATTTTTTCCCCCAAATTCTGAAATAAGCTGAGTTACTGTAAGTAAATTCTAGACTTGTCTTGAAAAGATTTTTTCTTACTGCCTACATTTTATATTCTACTTATAAGTAATCATTTATTTGGCACCCATGACAGTGGAATATAGGCAACTTCCAGACATTTATGAATTTATCATCCCACCAGCCCTTTAAGAGCAGCCCATCCTGCTCATAAAAGAAATGAAGAACTGAGGTAAGGAGGTTAAAGATGTAATACAGAAGCACTGATTTTGCTGTGTTAGTCTTTCTTTCACATTAACAAGGCCCTCTAGAAATGTATGTGTAGAAGTTAGAATTATGCCAACTTCCGTGGCCCCTGGTATGTTTCCTAAATAATATTTATGTTTAAGACTGCTCCATTTCCTCTTCACTGTGCTTTAGAAAGAAGTGGGAATGGAGCCCATCTGGGAACTATGGAAACTCACAGCTCTTCTGCCTTGTTTTCTTCTCTCAGTTCACTTTTGAATTGAAACATTCAAATTACCCCCATCAAGATCCTTGGTGAATCTTTTTTTTCTTTCAAATCATATCCTTAAATTGTACTTTGTGAAGGCATTTCCATTTACTGCTTCCTATATCACAGTGATCAAGGAGGTGCTATTCTTTTATAAAGCGGATAGGAGAAAGAAGGGCATCACTCAGTGCTGTGATTTTTATCACTTAAAGTTAGGGTGAAAGATTAGAAAGAAAAACTGGCAAATCAGATTTCTATTGGAGTATTCAGTATGACAGCTTCCTAACTACAAAGACCTCCAGTACTTATTAGAACATTAAACTACTGTGATAGTCACTGGAAATGCAAGATGAGGCCATCAAAATGTACTGGAAGTGGTAAAATCTGGACATTTTAAACTCAGCGATACTTAAGTATGTTGTACAGGAAAGTGAGGAGCAAGTTACTGGAAAAAAATAAGGAACACTCACACTCCACAATTTTCTGTAAATTGAGGTCATACTGTTTTTGCTAGCTCTTAAGTTGAAGTCTGACACCTTGCAGAGGGATAATAAATATAATGGACATATCCTGCTAATTGGTACACCAGTAGGAGGCTGACCTAGATTGCTTCTTTTTGGAATAAAATTTCCGTGAGGAGAGAAAGAGACTATATTAAACCAAGCCTTTTCCAATTTACATGAGTGAAAGAGAGAAGGGTACACTTCATTACCCGTGTTATATGAGTCCACTTTTGACTTGCACTGTCTGAATAGTCTTTCTTAAAGGCAATTTGGGGGATATAAACATATACATTTTCAGACTCAGTAAACTTTAGTGCTCACAGAAGCTTTTCCACACAAGTTTGCCAAGGCAACACCAGCTGTTATTAAGGCCTCCCATGTGTGCACGGAGACAGTTGTGCCAGTTTATATGCTATGTAGTGATTTTCAGATATGGACAAATGACCAGTAAAGATAAAGCAACTCTAAGCAACCTGCATTACTATTAAATACAATGATATCCTCCAGTTCTCAGTCAAAGTCTCCAGAGGTGAAAGGGAATTTTATGAATCCTCTATGCATTCTTTAAAAGTTTTTTGCATGATTTCCACAGAGTAAGAGTCCAGTCCTAAAAGCCTTATTCATATAAACAATTCATGCTTATGTAAATAATCCTGTTGGAACTGCCCATGGACAGCCTACTTGTGTAAGTGAATGCTGTTATGAATTATACATACAGCCAGATTATGTTAAAATATCCTATTGCTGCCTGGATCTTCCGTGCTGTTTGTTCATTTACCTTAATCATCCTGCCTTTTATACTGTACAGTCTTCAGAGCAGAAATTGACACTTAATCCTATTTTTATGGAATGCAACTCAATGAAGCCTCCACATATAACAAGAATATGCAGTCTATAGGATAAGAGAATATCTTTAAATAATTGAAAATATGAACCAGTCTTTTCATATGAAGCTTTCAAGAAGACCAGAAAATCACTCTTTGAAACTACAGTAAAATCATCTAAAAATTGCATTGCAGATATATAAAAAAAGACGTATTATAAATTACATACTAAAATATTCTGTGATTCAAGTACAGAAATTACCACATTTTGAAATAGCATAATGAGGCACTGAACATTTCTTCCTCTATCTCTTCATTCTGTCTGCCTGTTCCTACATGTCCACATGAAGAAATAAAACTCTTGAGCTCACATGTTGATGCTTTACGTCCAGCCATTTGCATGAGAAGCTTAGTTAATGTCCCAGAGCTCTATCTTAAAAAAAATAAAAATAAAAATAAAATTATAGTGTGATAAATTGTAATAAGAAAATAAGCCTGGAAGCTGCCAATAGTCCTTAACATAGAACACAGAGGAATCTTGATTATCCGTGTAAGGCTTTTTATTTTGCACTTCAAATACAGTGAAATCATAATCTTCATCATTTTCTCATAAAATTGCATGCATTTCTCTCGTAAGTGCACCCTCCTTAGCATAATCTGAACATCTCAGATTTTATTCACAGTTCATTGAGAACCAAAAAGGCCAAATATAAGCAAGAATCAGGCTAAGTAATAAAATCCCAACGTATACTGAGAGAACAGGGCTGTATACTCTGTCTTTATTACAAAGATAGAAAAACAATTTAATTTAATCACTTGGAATTACTAAGTGCTGCCAGAGAAATAGTCAGAAGGGTATACATTAACTAAGGGAATGCATAGTTTGTAGTTTATTCCCTGAACTGCACCACTACTGCATAGTTATATTTTTATTCACTACTTTAATTACTTTTATGGAAAAAGCACTTAAATAAGGTTTCATGAGAAGATCTCCATTGCAGTTAGAATGAACAGCACTAATAAATTCTCTCCGCTCTGCTTCGGTTTATCACAAGTGTAACCCAAATGAAAGAAACAAACACCACTTCATTCTCCATGACTTCTTAACTTGAAGTGTATAGAAAAGATTTTGAGACTGCCCCAATGCCATTTCATCCTGATTAAACCTACAGGATATGTGAAAACACACTTCCAGATTCACTGGTCAGAAGCTGGTCATATGGCCATGAAACCACTAGCACTTCCACAACTGGAAAATGTCCCTAGCTGCTACTATCAATACATCTTTCTTGCTGATAGCTGGTAATGGACAACAACTTGACATGCGCTAGGCCAGTACATGACTTGTTCCACCTGAGCATTAGAGACTGTCAGGAATTCCTCTCTGATATCTAGTCATTATTCTGTAGTGAACCTAGATGTGGGACACATGCTGGCTGTTAACTAACCGGTGTGTGGTTTCAGGATGGCCATGTAGCAGCTTTGCTCCTGATCTGTAGGGCTTTACCCTTGAAGCTGTAATAGTTACATTTAAAGGCTTCTTCCATTTTGCTGTTGTCTGCAGATTTAAGAACCATTCTCTGTGTTTAAAATAATGTCCTGGAATTGCTTCCTTTCTTTGAAAGTGAAGGAAACATTTAGGTGTGTTCACTGGAGCCAACACGGGTCACCAGAAGGCAATAACAGCAGGCATGACCCATGCATAGTGATTTGTCCATTTCTTAGTACGGCCGTTTTTGGCACTCAGTAAAAAAACCCCAAAACATTCCAGACTAGAACTGTATTCAGTAAATTAAATAAATACATTATATTATGCATTAATTCTCTCATTAATCACTGTAACAAGCCATATGCCATTTGGTGGTGGATCTCTGATAGCAGTCACCCTGGAAGAAGAATATGTCTCTTGAGAAATCAAAGGCCTCTTTAGGAAGAAAGGGCATCAATCTGGAGGAAAACGTCATTTTTCCTTTCATTAATAATAAGCAATAAAATTATTAAAAATTGCAGTAAGATTTAAAAGGATCATTACTTTATTTCAGGCATTTTCCCCAAAGTTTTGTATTTCCCCTTTATTTAAACCCATTAACCACAAAGTGAAGCATTTTAATAGCTGTAGCTGTCCAGTGAGATATCTTATATTGAATGGAAAGTATTGAACTAGTCTGGTATATAATAACGGTGGGATGATATCCATATTTGAAGCAGGAGAGCCAAAATTCTGCCTGGAGTTTTGAGACCCACATGGCACATCTCTGCTGACATCCTGCTGTACCTACATCTGCCCTGTGCACCTGAGAGCAAAATCCCCCCTTACTGGGGATACGGAAAGGGACAGATAGCAGATGAATGAACAGGGCAGCATCACGCTTGATGTGAACAGGATGAATTTATCCATAAACTGCCATTGGAGAGTGGCCTTTGTGGAGGGAAAACTCTCTGCAAAAAAAAGCAGAGACAGGGAAGAAAGAGGTGGAACAGAGAGCAGGGAGTGGAGCTTTGTCTGCCAAGCTACCGCAAGAGAAAGGCCTCCTTGGAGCACAGTAGAGAGAACAAGGGTCAGTTAAGCAATGAGAACACGCAGTAAGAGGCATTTTTTTCCCGTCTCTTAGCTGACTTTTATGCTTTGCCATACATTGAAAGCTCCTATATATGCATATATGGTTATGAGAGTCACTTCACATGTTCTTTGGTACTTGTTGCTGTATTTTGTTCCTACTCTATTACATATTACTAATATGGCACTGAAGAACAGATTTTTTTTTTAATTCAAAAAGAATAATGCTAGGTGGAGAGTCAATACCTGAAAGCCTTGTTCTCCAAGGAATTGTATGGAGCAGTTGTACTCCTGATTGCAGTGTGACAGGCTGACCTTAAAAAAATTAATTGGAAGTTACACCACAGTAAGGATTGTGAGACTGAGAGAAGCCTTCATTAGCCCTCTAGCCCTAATGATTCTGAATGGATTGGTTAATGAGATATAAAGCTAGCAGCCATTCCAGGGAAGGAAAGATACTATAGATGGCAAGAAGAGACTCCCCTCCCCCCCTTCCAATTTTTTTAAAACAAATGTGACTGTTTGTAGCTTCGTCTGGATTTACAGCACAGCTGGTGAGCCGAGCCTTTGTTAATACATAGGAAAAAGTTGAGTATTATTTGCAAGCACTAAATTATGGAATGTACAGCCACTTTAGTTTGAACCAAATTCCTAATAATAATCTATTTCTCCTTGTAAGGTCATGCTGGCAATACTCACTGCAAACCTTGCAAAACGGTGCCAGCTGTTGGTTCTCCTTTCCCCTTGTGGGGTACAGAGAACTGAAAGGTGGAACTACATTCAAGTTTTCTCCAGAGGAAGATATTGAGTCTAGCATTCAAACCAAATCTCAAGAAAAAGCTGCCTACTTCCCCCCCACCCAAACAAGTACCCCTCCTCATAAAACATACACAAACAAGCTTGCCCTCAGAAAGAAAAACAAGGAAGAGAAATAAAAAGAAAAATCAGTGTTGCAACAAGTCAAACCAGCTCCAGATGCTCTCAGGAATTTTTGGGGGCATGCAGAAATGTCATTGTGCTCATTAAACTCCTAGACAGCACTTTCGTTTTCACCATGAAAGCTGCGCTGACCTTGCCAGTCCATTAAACTTAACAAGGGTCTCTGCAGGTTCAGAGTTCCAATTATGACTCAGTTTATAGGACCCCAGCAATAAATGCAGTTTGACTTGCTCCACTGTGGGTTGATCTTTGCTCCTGCAGTTGCCAAATAAACAGTGGGCTGGATGTGGAAACTCAAATGCATTTTTTTTCTTTTGAAAGTAGGAGACTGGAAACGCATCAGCTGACACATGGCTCAGATTCAAAAGTAGGCTTTTACTCTGGGCTTCTGTTGAAGTTAGTGGTTGTGGTATCACTTTTTTTTTGAGTGGCATGAAAGCTTTATACCAAGGTTCAAATTAATATTAAAAAGGAACTAGACTAGCCATGCTCATACTGATATAGCTACATATGCATGTGCATAGCGTAGGTATACATAGTGTGTGATAACATATCATTACTAGCTCATAAAGAAGAGTGAGCAGGTAGGTGGGCAGGTACCGTACTTATTAATCAATGTAGGATTTTAGAAATTGGGGTTCAAATTTTGAGGGTGCCTATGTGAAAGAACTGAGAGTGAGACCTGATCTTCTGTACTGTAGCAGGAAGTGATGGATAAAGATCTGCCAGCAAGACACGCATTTTTTGTGCCTATGAAATTAATATTGACCGTAAATTTTCAGAATTATTTACTATATTCACAAACATCAGCAGGGAGACTAGTTTAACTGAGGGCATAATAACAAATACAATATTTGTGTGCACAACTAGCAACCGCAAAAGAGAGACTAGTTTTTTGAAAATGGATAGTTTTCATTCAGCGCCAAATATTTGGTTTATTTATATGGACATTTGACACTTCTATCAAAAGAAAGAATGTATCATTGTTATGATGATAGAGCTATAAGGAAAGAGTTTTAAAAATGTGATCATGTTATCTCAGAGTGATGAAAAACATTTTTTCAAAAGTGCCCTTAGGACATATTTCAAAGCACATACAAAATGCAAATAAGAGCTTAGTGTGAGTTGCACAAGCACTGAAATGTTTAGAAATCTGTCTCTAATTGTCTCTGTCTAGTTCTCTGGAAAAACACTTAGACATTTTTGTATGTACGAGCATAATAGTACATATTCAGGTTATGTTCTAAAATAAGGGAAAACATTGATAAATTAGAAAAAAAAAGATGTAATACACATAGCAGAAATAGTCTGGAATGATCATCATTTGTATATGCAAAAATGTTGAAAGAAAAAGTATACTAAATCAGGTTCACAACTTTTAAATTCAGAACATCTGCCATAAATTCTAACATTTCTCCTGTAGGAGAGGCGGTATTTGCATGAAAACTTACTGCAAAGCACATCAAGCCAAGATGACCCATGCCGTACTGTGTGAGTGCTTGAATTTATTTTTGCAATTAGAAACAATTGGGGAATATCAATGTAATTAGTGGGAATTATAAATAAAAAGAAAATACTATCTCTGCTCTGTGATTCCAAGCTGTCCAAAAGTCACTGCTAATGCACTAATTACCATGCAGAAAGCCTGGGCAAAGCTTGGTGAAGCTCTGGAACCATAGCAGTTCCTAAACAAATAAAAATGCATATCTGTGAGAAGTACCAGATGATTGTTAACACCACTCTTATTTTTTGTTTATTGTAATTTTATGTCTAGAATTGATATGCAATTGCTATGACCCTGATCCTGCAAAGATATAGGTATGAAGAACCTGATATCTGTAAAGTTCTCCATTAAGTTCAAAAGCCTGAATAAACACATTTTATTGCACAATCAGGGGCTGAAACATTTCCAGAGTATGATTGGTTTATATCTCTTATAGAGGCATTCAACTAATGATTTGTACAGAACCTGTATATGCAATTTCTGATTTGTCATCACATTTCAGATCTGAAAGGGTTAGAAAATGCAGTATGATCATGCAGACAAACGATGCATCTTCTTGACAGGTATGTAGATTGCTGGCTTAGAAAACTGCTAAGATAAATAGTCAGCCCTGCAAGCTGTACATGATCTGACATGATGTTCTAAAATTCAATCAATAAACAAATCTGATAAATCTCAGAAAAAAAAAGTGAAGAACTGTAACAATATTTTTTCCCCAAAAGCAGGTTAAATGCTTATAACAGGTTCATTTACAGTTAAGGAAAAATGGAGGAAAACTACTTGAATACTACCTTTTTCCAATTGTGAAAAAGGCAGAATAAACTATATCACAGATAAATGACCATGAAATGAGCATGCTGGAATTGCATGAAGAAAAGGTAGGACTGATGCTGCTATTCTCGTGTCTTGTCTTTTTATCCTTATAAAAAGCTGAATGAGTTTGTTAACAATTTTTTGTGAATAAGTTTTCAGTTAAAAAGATCGTGTCCCATTCACGCTTTTTGCTTTCACTTTCCCATGCATTACTGTAATTTAGGATTATGTTTGCATGATTTCAAATTTGTCAGATATTTGAGTTCCCTTCCTTTTGGTGTTTATAGCAGAAATATGAGAACCTATATTTTACAATCAACGTATCACAACATATCAACACAACTTGTGAACCAGTATGGTTCAAATGGGGATTTTTTTCAGCTGCTCTTACTATCCAAGCCAGATAGTGAGTAGAATAGTCAAAAATCATAAATAGAAGTTTTCAAATCCCAACAAACATAACGTTTCAAATGCATTCATTATAAGACCTATATTTGATAGAAATCCACTATGATAGCTTTTGGGAGCAATAAATACTTGCTTCAGTACAATGAATTCAGAAGTTCAAACCCTCAGTTACTGAATTGTTTTTGTGTCCCACCAGATGTGACTGAGCTGTACAGATTAGATCTGTTGCATTTTATGCCAGTTGAAGATTTGTGTTATTGAATCTGTACCAGTAGGTACTGTGGAGCTTTGAGCGAAACTGAAGAAAATCACGTAGGGATGTTGGAGTGGAAAAAAAAAATTGGAAGCAGTAGGAAAGTTCATGAAGCAGTGGATATTACCTCGATTCTTTTCATAATGTCCCTTTGTTTCACTGGTGTATTATTTTGAATACAAGATGTTAAACCTGCCTTTTTCTTCTCTGTTGTGCTTTTAGATTTTAAAACTGGAAAAGAGCATTCTCTTCAATGCAAAATATTGATGGGCAGATTGGCAAAAGAAGAGTGTTAGTGAAGATCGATGATCAGTCTGGCACAGAGAACCCAAATGAGGTATTCTTACACCCAGGGGTATAGGAGGCATATGCCATGCGAGCTCAGAGTTTTTCAGTTTCCTAGGGGTGACATTCCCTATGGGATACTGGCACATGTTTTCTTCTTCCTCAGGTCTTTTAAAGGCATTTCTATGTTGCTGTTTCTAATGACTTGCATTATATAAGGGGTCATACTGCACATACATCTATTGGGGGAGATCATGGGCATATTGTGATGGGAAAGGATTGGGAAAGCGATCAGTCAATGCCAATGCATTTTTTGAATTGTTAGTTATGTTTCTGTTCCATTTTGTTGTGTGTTTTCTGCGTGTGTGTTTTTGGCCTTGTAAGAGAGAAACAATTGCATCATGCAAATCAGTTGGTGCCAAACAATTACCAAGTCTAAGTCTAACATACAGCTTCAGATGCAAGTAAACTGGTTCTACTGGAGCAGAAACAGGGTGAGGTAAGAAGTCAGTTCCTCTGTTACAAAAAACATAAATAATATCACTGGCTATATTAAAAACATTATGCATAGGAATTTGAGGGAACGTTAGTAAATAGCAGCAGCCTTTAGGAACACCTTTTAAGATGAGTCCAAAAAAAAGCCATGGAAGAAATTATGAGATGAGAGTCCTCTGAGTTGTGTGTAAGTGGAGGCTAAGCCCATTTTGTAGATGCAGCAGGGTACATTAACAGTCCTCCTAGGGCTTCAGCTGCCTGTCATCGAAGGCTAGTTTTGATGTGGTCCAGCTGTAAGGTTGGCTCAGACTGCTGAGGAAATTGTTAAGGTATGAGGAAGTACATAGAATAGAGCCATGTAAGATAAGATGGGTAGCATTGTAGATGGAGCTAAGATTGTTTAGACAGGGATAGTTAGCCACTCAAGGGTTTTAGAGGAAAAACACTCCTATGAAATGATATAAAACCCTAAGGAGAAAAAAAACGGCAACAGGGAATTGGAAGATGGCAATTCGGCAGCACTGGGGGTAAGCCTGTTTCAAGGAGCAAAGGCTGCTGATCCTCCCTCACCTAAGTGATGGATGCCTGGCCAGGAAAAATTCATCAGGGATCTTCTCGGGGTAGTAGGCATATTAGAGCTTAGTGTTGTTTTTCATTAGCCTTACCTGTATGTTGTGTGCATTAGCCAGTAAGTAACTGCTTTGTATTTTTAAGTTGCATTTATCCTGTTGGCAGAGTCCCTATACACATGGTAAAAGTTGCCTGTAGAGATGCAAAGGATCTAGAGACAGGGGTTTACAAATCAGTGGAGTACATGGGGAACCAAGATCGCTTGGGTGCAGGCCTCTTACATTCTTTGGCCTGGAAGCTAGCGATGTGAAAACAAAATAACTGAAGCTGAACAAATTTATATTTTAGAAGATAAATGTGTAGTCCACTGTGGCATTTGCAGTTTAAGTACAGGGTAGGATGGTATTTTCCAAATGCCTACATGTATGACTGTTAAGACTAAATAGAAATTCAACAGCGATTATGACAAAGCAACATTATTGTTTTCCTGGAGTTGCTGGACTTTTAGCTCCGTTATCATCTTCATCTGCTTTTGTTCCATCTACAGTGTATGTTCCTTCCTAAGAAATATGGCAACAATGCTCCAGGTGTAGATAATAGGAATTCCCCATCCATAACCTGGCAGACTCTCAAATGATTCTTTTGATCTGTTTGCCTCCTGCTGATTCTTGAAGGACAAGAGAATAATTATTATAATGTTTTACCTACTTGAAAATAATTTTTTGTTGTGAACTGGTTCTTTTGAGCTCGGTCACATTAAAGCCATTTTACACCTATTTCAAGGCCACTTTCCAAAGTTAGTGAGATAGAGCTGGCATTTGTATAAAGGAAGTGAAATTCTTTTGCTAGTAATATATTTTAGTTATCTATATCATGATGATGTGATGAAGAACCACACAATTACATTAATTTTTTTTGGATTTAGGAATTAGGGTTAAAAGTCCCCTGTTGTTCATCATGTAGCCATGTAGTCATTCTTTCATTCTGTTCATTTTCATTTCTAATGCCTAAGTTCCCTTAAGCACTTTATGCCAAAGGAACTCCTTCTTCTGCCTTGTAGGTCTGCGGTCTTGCTCATTCATCTTTCTTGTCTACTTTGCATAGTAAGCTGCAATGGACACTGGAGGCAGCCTGTCCCTAATAGCATAAAGCCTGCCTTTCAGTGGGGCCAGTGCTGCCTGGGGTACCGGCTCTAGGGGATGTAGAGCTAGCCTGGCAATGCTCTCTGCCCGGACTTCTGTCAGATGAAAAAGAGCCTGCTGCAGTATGCTCCTGGGGAGTCCACACATTTAAACTAGGCAGAGACTAGCACTGCTGTAAAACTCAAAGGTTTATTTATTAAATGTGGCATTCTGCATGTGGCATATAAGAAGAGTGTTCTGGGATATGCTCTAATAGCTCCCCAGTGCCCTCAAGGTGGAGTTTAAGAAACTCACAACTCATACAAGTTTAGTTAGTCTGGCAGTAGCCTACCTGAGGAATTACCAGTTCCCCTGCAGTATGCTAGGCATTTTTTCTGGACTATGTTACAAGATAAGAGTGTGCTGGTATGGCTTGCTCTTCATCTTCCTTTAATTTTATGAATTTCTGAAAATATTTGTTTCATAAGCTTTTTATTTTAAAGAGGGCTGAGAATGATACTTCTGAATTTAGAGTTATTTCACGTTTCTGCACAGAAGCACTGCATTGCGTCATATAGATGTATCCCAAATGTTTCTGTTAAGTAAGCAACCCTGTCTCTGTTGTGACAGTCTCTGGGTTATGACTGGAAATAGGATAGGAAAGGAGTGACGATACAGTGATGAAAAGAATAGAAAGTAGTTCTGTGCTGTCTTCACTCCTGTTAAGTTGCTTGTTTTAATTGTGCTGGGATATAGTAGTGTTTTGCATGGTATGAAGAGCATCTAGAACTCTAGGTGGAAATAGGTAGTATTTAAATCAGAATACCTAAACTTTATGAAAAATATCAGCTACAGATCAGGTTAGCTAATCTTCATTTCACACACAAAATCTGCAGCTGCTTATTACCTCTTTAGCTTATTGCTATGGCTGAGATATTACTAAACTTGAGTAATAGTTGGAGACTTTGACCCAAGAAAATTTAAACTGAAACATGAAGTTTAATGGGCAATCAGTGGTAGCAGCTGCAAAATCAAGGCGCAGACAAAAGGACAGTGCAAACTGTGAAGTCTGTGATGATACAAAGCATGAAATGAAATGCTCCACGCGTTGCATGACAGTAATGCAGAGGCTGGAAAATACAATAACCACCTTAGAAAGTGACATTAGGTAAGTTGGGAGAACTTTTGGAGAAAGAGGCATTGGATAATCTAGTCCTTCTCTAATCTCATTTTAAGTATTAGGTGCGATGTTTTTTCTCGTCTGTCCTTGAAATACTCTCCCACAGAGTACTACTTAAAATGTTTAACTGAAAGAAATATTCTGCTTCAGCATTTCATCTAATTAATTCTATTTATACCTCTAGCCTTAATTTAAGTAATTCTCCTCTCTTCAAGACATTTATACTCTTTCAATATGTGCAGACTTTTATGATGCCACCCTCTGCATATTGCTTAGTCTAGTCATGTACGTTTGCTCAGTTACTATACAGTTTTCTCATAAATCAACCCTTCAGCCTTCTATTCATTTTTGTCGCTGTCCTCTGAACTCCCAACAATTTGTCAATATCTTTCTAGTACTAAGTTGCCCAAAATTGAATGCAATATCCTAAGTGCAGTCATACCGGAGCAGTATAGACAAGACCTGTTATCTTATTGCCTCTACAAATGTCCCAGAATTCCTTTGGCCCTTTCACTGCCATATTATGTTGTAAAATCATGTCAAAATTGCTATCTGCTATCACCCTTAGATCTTTACTAGCTCTATTGCTCTCTGGGCTTCTCTATTCCTGTCTGCTTGTTTTTATCACTTTTTCAAGTTTATTTTTTTCCTAGACGTATTATCTAACATGTTTCCAAATTGAATCTTATTTTATTATTTTCTGCCCACATTTCTAATCTTGCCAGGTTTCTATCTCTTGTTGCTCTCTACAAAAGCATTTATAACACTTGCTAGTTAGGCTCATCACGCAGATTACATGAGGAAGCCTTCTTTCTTACTGTCTCAGATGTTTAAATATGTTAAAGAACAGCTATCTATTTATACAGCTTGTTCAGTTTTCTACAATGCCAAGTATTATCATTTGTTGTTCCTGGTCCTTCAAAACATTTTCAGCCTATTTGATAGAATGAATATAACATTTAGTGTTTCTTTCGTGTTTTTTTTTCTTTTTTTTCAAGTTATTAGTAACCTTTAAACATTAATTATAGTGATCTAAAGGTATTGTGATATTTCAACAATAATTATAAATGTATTATGATTTTGTATACAATTTAAAGGTGTTTGAATTCCTGAACCAACTGTTTCCATTTCTTCCTAAGGAGGGTACATTTGAAATCTGGATCAAGATAAATTAAACAAATATGATTTCTTATATATAGTAATCAACCAACTCATGGCTTTATAGATCCTAAATTTTGCAGCCCATATCTCAGACTCTTGCTAATAAAACTACAATAGAGCAGTCCAAAATGCTGTATATTTCTCTCCATATATTCAGAAAAGAATTATTTTACACATATTCCCAAATGTCCTGTGATTTCAAGGACATGTACTCAACACAGACGAACCCAAGTAAATAACCAGAGAGTAGATCAGGAATGAGATGAATTGATGACATGCTCTTAAAATTTATTTCACTAAGTTAAAAAAAAAGGGGGGGAAAATATTGGCAAAGCACAGGTTAAAAGGAGAAGTTTATTGTGTTTTCCGTGTCATTCAGTAAGACAATCACATGACACACATTTAATTATTTCTTGTGTATGCATTCTAACATCTCCCTCCATCCTTAGGAAGCTTGGATGAATTCCTGTTTCAAAGGAGCTAAGATCTAAAATGGATCTGCTCTAACTTTACATGCATAAGTATGTACGTTCTAATTTATAGTGATGTAAAAATTATAGTGACGTTGTGACTTTATCTGTCCACTCAGAAAGTGGTGTTAAGACAATGCATTTATCTTTTGGGAGTCCCTATATTCAAACTTTATGTTTACACAAACACACAGGCAAAATCATATAAAAATATTAAAATTCAAAATCTGTTATTTGAAGATTAGTAAATATCAAATTTAAGGCTAATACCCAGCCTTAAATCTTCCTCTTATATGTGCATTATTAATATATGACATTATATCAATTGTTATATTTATGGATAGTACAGATGCAGTCCTGTACTACATTATTTCATTATTTCATAGGACTCCTGTCACTTTGATGCAATTAGGTCTTCAAGGTTGATAGGATTTGAGGATCTGGCCCCATTTTTATGTTGATAACATAGCTATAGTACTTACTGCTTCAGTATGGTTTCCATACTGTGCATCTTCAGCTGATTTCTATGGCACTTTAAGTATAAACCTTGATTTCAGTCTCTGGTCATGCTGGGTGTGATGTCAAGGAAGACCACAAAGTAAACTGCTGCTTAGCTTGATACTTATGGGCTAACTAATGCCTATAGAAAGTTCCACTTTCTTTCTGATTTTAACTCAGCTGCATTCTGTGTTCCCATTTGCTTCACATTGTGCAGCTAATAGAGCTTCTCCTCTGCTGAATGTTTCCATCTTAAATTTAAATGGGATTAATGCTGTGAAAAGTTCTTTTTAAATGTTTAGGTTAATAATCTGGAAATTATGGCTCCCCAAATAAAGCGCTGTAGCTAGCACCAGTCTGAGTATTTATTGCAGTTCAATGGAAGCTCTTGCCTATGTGTTTATGTGTGTGTGGTTACAAGTTTCCCAGGTTTTAGTTCTAAGACACCCTGATTTGTAGCCATAACTATGATTTATCTCCTTTTTATTTTACCTGTGGAGACTTAGCAAGTAGCGAACATGTTCTTGATTGCAGCAACAGCTGTAGATATTTCCAGGGGTCATATCACAAGCTAGGTGCCTGTCATAAATCTTGGCTTAATTAAAAATTGAGTTATAGCTGAGTGGACATCTCCCATTATTGTTAATTTCTCATTCCTCTGAGCTTCTGGCTTCTTTTCTTTAAACCATATTAAAAAAGTCAACAGATCATTATGCTGAAAGGTTCCATCTTCTGTATTTTATCTTTATATTTGCTTGCGTCGCAGTCAATTTTCCTCCTGAGAAACCTTGCTTTGTTGAGAAGATAGTCTGTGATTCATTACACGGGACGTGATTTTTCCATGCTGCATATACCTAAAATTAACCACAAGCCTACGCACAAAATTGTCCCATTATCTCTCATTTTGAACTCTCCTACTAATTCTTCTTTAACATTTGAATTTCAAATCATGTGAAAAGCACAGATACCTTTCCTAGCAAAGTACAGATTGGAATATAGGTAGAATGCAGGGAGGTATTCAGGGTTTAAAAGAGACCGGAGGTGTGCCGAACTGAGTATTTACAGGTAAGAATGAAGTACCTATGGCCAGCAGGTCTCTTTCCTGCACTCCAGTTCTGCATAATCCATCACTGTGATCCCAGTCACATGAAGGTCTTTTCTAGATACCAATCTTTCAGTGAATGTAAAAATATCTTCTCCCACATTAAATCTCTTCAGCTGCCAGAACAAAAAATCAACTGCTTGCACACAAGATCCCATAGCTCTGTGCATTTGTTTAATCCCTTGTACCGTATGTAGCCTCATGAAACCTCTGGGACAGTTTGAAAAATGTCTCCCCTGAATAAGGAACAGTTTCAGGACCAAGTCTGGACTTGCCTTTTCCAATAAAGAAAGGAAGTCTAGGCCCAAGCATGGGGTTGGCTTTGTTCCACTGGCTTCCCTGGGGTTACACCAGCAGAGAATTTGGCTCACAGTGTCACTGCAGCCGTTGTGGCTTTATGGGCTGGCTCTTTCATTTTTCTGTTGCAATTCCTGGAAGCATTGCTTTCAGAAGCCACATTCTCAGGACTGCTAATAGCCAAACAGATGACACATTCAGTTTGGGAAAGGGCAGAGAGAGAAACTGAGCTCAGGGGAGCTCAGCGGCAGATGAAACTCCACTTGGAGATGAAACTTCAGCTCATATTGAGCGGATTTACATTTGTGCATAAATCCCTCTCCCTCCCAATTGCTCCCCTCCCCCATGTTGACAACGTAAGTTCACCTCCACTTCAGCTGTATTTTCCTTAGGGAAAAGGTGGAAGACCAAGCTGAGCAATGGAGGAGACCAGTAGTATGAAACAGTCTTTCAGCCCTAAAGATTCAAATCCGTTTCAGGTTGATGGTGCCAGTAAGTCACTGCGGTCTGAATAGCTGGTTGTGATCTATAAGAAATGATTAGCTGGCTTCAGCATCGATAGAGTTTAATAGAAATAATTCCCATCCCCTAGCGTGGTTAGGACAACATGCAGAAAAGCTTTATCATTTAATACTCAAATTCCCTGCATCTCCTCTGGCACAATATTTAAGCTCCTGCTTAGCTATGAGCACAAGAGTAGCCATAAGGATAATATGACTGCTCCTCTGGCTACAATTAAGCGTGAGCTTAGATGTTTTGCTAAACTGGTGGCAGACTGAAATGCATAATTTCTTTTAAATTCAACAGACTGTTCTTGTTCCCAAATACTATAGTTTGTCTGGGTGCTGTCATCAGTAGCAGCAGCCATTGCTCTCCTGGCTTTGTCTTAGGCAATGTGCACGTGCATAGGAGGCATTTAAATCTGATACCATAAGGATCAGGATATTGTCATTTGGGATTCCTGTTCTGCAGGGTTTTAGAAGAGTTCTATAGAAGAATAGTATTTTTAATAGCTTCTTTTCATCGTGGCCTGTTGAAAATTCACTGAGAGAAAGCCAATAATTGAAATGATGAGTGAGTTTATTAGTATATACTAAGGAGATGTGAATGAGTAATAGCATGAAACTGGTGTGTTATGTATCATGTATTATGGCATAACAAATCCCTATTTTTTTTACATGTCCCATCTTGCATGTGTGTGTGTATGGATGTGTGTGACTATAAGGTATAGTGATGTGAACGTGAAGTTTCCCCAGAGGATCTGTGTATTCCTGAAAGCAGGCATTTGTCTATATCCTAGGAGATCCTGAGCAAAATGTTGTGTGGAACATCTGTTGTTTTAGAGTCTTAGTCTTGGGCATTTTAAAAGCAGCTGATTCTTCTTTAAAAAAACAATGATTACTTGATTTAAAAAAAATCTTTAATTGATATAAGATTTGTTGTAAAGCCAAGATATCTTTCAGAATCATTTTAAGGAAAACTAAAAGCAAATTATTCCTAAAAGTAAACAGCTCAACTATGCTTTCATAGCAACATCAGATATTAACTATAAAGCCACCTGTTATTCTCTAGGCATCTAAACAATTCTCATTAAAATGTTATTTTTTATATTCAGCCTCAAGGAATTGCTTCCAACCAGTTAACACAGGTTACATCAATTATGAAAAATCTTAAGATGAAGGAAATTAGTAAAATACCCCTCAACCTCTGTACTCAAATTAATCAATCATTATCAGTTGTGTGAAACAATTCAGTATTCTAATTAGTACTTGTGAGATCTAACCTCACCAGCTATGAATCTTCTAGATAGGAGCTGGTGGTGGCAATGCAAAATAAAAAGCAACAGCAAAGGTAATGATGATTATGATCTTACAATATACAACAGTAGCAAGCCAAACTAAACAGATAGCCAGATAAAATAATCACAGTCAGCTAAATAAAATATCTGTCTCCAAATGCTGTGACAAACAACCAAGCTGCTAATTAAGCAGCATTGCCATGATGAAATGACCTAACTCCAGAAGCAGAAAAAGCCACAGAGTGGAAAAATTTGAAGAGATATTGACACACATTTTTTCCTGTGAAGTCCTGCTAAAAATATTACACAACTATCATCTGCTGTTCAGAGAAGTAATATTAACAGATGCTGTTTTTTATGAAAAAGACAGATGTTTTAATACCACTTTTTTTTCCTGTGGAAAAAGTAAAGCAAATGAACCTGGCATGTACAGGATTAAACCTAATTTTCCCCAAACATTTCACATGCGGTTCTCTTCTTTAAGTCTCCTGTGTAAAAATAAAAAATAGACTTCCCCTTTCAAGTTTTTGCTTTCTCATTGACTTCTTTGATACAGCCAAATGTTTCTCATTTTGAATCCTATTGAATGAAGGAAATGCAATATATTTCAATTACTGTTGGGCTAATCTCTCTGCCAAATTTACTGGTCTGTGTAAAACTATGATGAGAGCACTGGATGAAATTGATAAAATTAGACATCTCTGGCTGAGTTACTCACATCAGAATTATAAGTTTAGATGACAAAACTAATTTAAAGAATGGACCTTGCCGATTCCTACTTTATAGCAATATAAATGCCACCAAGAGTCAGTCCTGATGGATGGCAGCATTATGAAAATACAGCAAATGGGAGACCAACAGGGTCCATTTCTAAATTAGATTTATAAATTCAACCATATGAGAACAAGCTATGTAGCTGGCGCCACATCAGGAAATGGTCCACATTAGAGAGGAAAAAAAAAAAGTGATCATGACATTTCTCCCCTGTATTAAATTATCACATGCATTTCACTCCCCATCTTTCACCTTTGTTTCCATGACCAAAGCCTATTGGCTGAGGTATTGTAAAAGTAACTGCTTCTCCAGAAAGGACTAGTGTTCAGACTTGCTATATGAAACAGGCTTGACTTGATAAAAGCATTAAAACTTGAGCAAAAATAGCGATGCTTTCTTGTTCAAACCCAGTGACAGAGCATATTTTATTAGCATGGTATTAAATAGTGAAACAGTATGAACAGGTGGAACTGCAGGCTGACTGAACTAGTGCAAATGAAACCATGATAATTCCATTCTTCCTTACCAGGTGAATATGTTATTACAGCAGGATGGTGTAGCACTTACCATATCCATTAACTGAGAGGCACATTCACAGGTCTCATCAATGTAAATACCTCTGTGATTCCTTACCTTGTGTTTAAACAAGTATGAAGCACTTACAGTAGCCCAGAAGTCTATGTCAAACTTGCTATTAATTTAAGGCCCAATGAAAACTCTATTAACATTCACTAGATTCACTTAGTTTTGAAAATTAATTTAAAAGCCTATTAAAATTAATTGCCACTCACTTCGTATGTGGAAAGCAGTACAACCATGTTAGTTCAGTGCTTCATCCAGGATAAAGAACCCTACTGAGATGCAGATTGTGGCCTGAACTGAGCATATTACAGCTATGGATATCCTGCTCCCACTTACTGATATGTCTAAATGAAGAGTTAGTTCACATTTCTGTACAGGGGCACTGCATTGCGTCATGCAGATGTATCCTAAGTGCTTCTGTTAACTGAGCAGCCCTCTCTCTCATGTGACAGTCCCTGAGTTATGATTTGAAATAGGATAGGGAGGTAGTGGGCTGTTCCTACATCTTTAGAAATCTGAGCAATTTGGAGTTGAATTCAAAGCCTGTTATGTCAATGGAAAGGCTGTACCATCATATTGCCCTTTTAGGTGCGTGTCTCCTAAAATGGTGGTATCATTCTGTATGTAGGAATACGGCTTTTCTGTCCGCCTGCCAGGAAGCTGATCTCTCCAATATTTTTGCCAGCTCTATCAGTCCAGAAGTGTGAAATAGCTTTGGCAACCTTTGCTAGGACAGTGTTATGCAATGTTGCTGAAAAATAAGAAATGTAAGTGAAGAGAGAACAAATACGGAAGGGCCTGGTGGGGACAGAAAGACACAAGCCAGTACATAAAGAATTTGTCCTACTGTAGCTGAAGGAAGGTGAGGTGAGAAAAGAATTTAAGGTGGCTTGCTAGCTTCAATACAGGCATTTCCTGACTTTTGGAACTGAATTTTCCATCAGTAATGGTTGTTTTGGGATGATGTTTTCCACAAACTGGAAAAGTCAGAAATCCTAGTTTGTGGTACTTATTGATCCCATCAGAGCTCTCTATGTGGGCTAGATATTAGAGCAGAATGACAAAAACATCCTCAGTGGGTTTCAGAAACACTTGTAACAAGAAAAATGTGGGGATTTCATCATTCCTGGTTTCGTTTTATCTTCTTACATGGGCTGTTTTCTAGATCTTTCTGTCCTTGGCCTTCCAATGAATTTCTCTCTGCCCCATCTATTCATCCCCATGTCAGACCCTTGCTTTTGTCCTTTTCTTTTTTGGTGACAGAGGTGAAATTTTGGGACTCAGAATACTTAGGCTCAATTTCAGATACTGTGGAAATTTGAGCTTGGCAGAGAAAATGCAATCCTAAACTTGGCAAGCAATGAAGAAGCAAATGATTTTCAAACATTTTGTTTTAAAATGTAAATGCAGTTGCAATGTTAAAGTATTACACATATGGAATCTTAAATGGTCTTCTAACCAAAGCTTTGAATTTCACTTTAAAATTTTATGTAAAGCTTGTCAGTTCTTTGGATCTGCATTTTTCCACGCATATCTTTCACTAGCTCTGTTAAATGGAAACATGAATATTGCATCCATGCAAACTTTAGTAGAACAAAAGAGGAGAGGAAGAAAATCCTAATGGCCCCTTTTAATGCATTACTGTTACTCAGACATGAATCCAATTTTAATGTTTTTCTTTATAGTCTTTCTCAGCATGTGTACATTAGGGTAAAGTTTTTATACTGTTCATGTACTGCCTTTTTCTTTTGGGGGATAAGAGAGGGAATGGAAAGAGGAAAAAGAAAAGAAAGAAGGGAGAAAGAACAACTATCTGACAGGTATGTAAATCGATGTTTTGGCTGAGGATCTGAACCTGATTGATAACTTTTCTGAATACAAGTACAAACCCCAGGCTAATAATGCTTCAGTATTACAAAAGTGTACCAGATATACAACAACAAAACCAGGCTTTTGATATTGAAGCACTTGTCTGGTTTTGATTTGTTATTTCCACATTAGTGCAGAACATAAACTACTTCCCATTGGTACCGTTTTTACCACAAGGCATGATCTGTATAATTTGGGAGCATGAAATGTGAAACAGGCTATTTTTATAAGAGAAACAATGAGCTAAAACCATATTTAATGCAGAATAAGAGTTCCTTTTTCCTGTTTCTGCCATCATATGTCCAAAACGGATAATCTTTTTTCTTTCCATACTATAAAGCAGGCCTTATCTCCAGTATTCTAGGGAAGGTTAGACTTTAATTTGAAGGGATAAAGTTAAAATCCCACAAGAGAAGTTGTGATTTATTTGGGCATCTTAGCATCATCCTATTTTGTACTACCATACATTTGTCCTATCTCAGACCTGTAATAGCCTGCTCAAGCTTGTCCTTGAGATCCTAAATTAGAGAGAAGGAGATCATATCCTTGGGCTCATCTCCACTCTGCTTGATACTGCAGACTACAGAGGCAAAATTATGATTTTTTAATACCTTTATGTTACTCTAGTTATAGGACTGTCCAGTGTCTGTTCTAAAATTAGAACAGGGTCTGTTCTAATAACAATCAGCTGTTAATGGTCCCTAGCAACCTATAAAATCTTTTTGACCTACATAACACCTATAGATGTTGCCTCCATAGCGTGCTTTGCTCAGGCCAGTTAAAGACATTAAGCATATGCGGAGTTTAAGCTGCAAGCTGGATCTATTGGGAATTTTGCAAAAGAGAAATACAATTGTGAAAATAAGAAGGAGACCTCTGAAACAGAGTGAACCCTGTGGTTATATTTTCAGTTATCTGGATGTTAACAGAACCATTATTATCTGAAAGCCACATGTAAAGCCACAGCTTGAAAAACTAACTTCTGGAGTTCAGTGAACTCTTCTCAGAAGCTACATTTTGCCATGAGGAAGCAGAGAAAAGAGACAGGGACGCATCATCCAGCAGTGGATCTGGCAAGTGAGAGTTGTAGCCAGAGAAGGGCCTCTCCTCACTTAGGGTCTGGGGCTACTGACACTTCTGCTGGAGTCAGACACTTGATTCAAAGCCATGTAACTCAACTACCTTTGGTATATTTGCGATAGGGGGAAATGTCTCTTTCTTGGTCCTGTTGGAGTTTTTCTGGTCACACAAATAAATATTCATTAAGCTAAGGAGAAAGAGAGAAAGGGAAAATGACTGATTCCACTGTTGTTTTAGTGAGCTCGCCTGACAGATGAGAGCTGTCAGTGTATCTACTTGCACCAATAAACATTTGTACAAAAATGAAGAGCTCCAGCAGGAGAAATTAAGAATGACCCATCCTTGTCTACACCATTTTTCTGAGACATGGATTCCAGTAATACACATCGCTCATGCACTATCTTCTATACAAGCTGTATGTGATTTAGGCTTCTTGTGATCATGCTTGAATGTCTTGTTGGAGAGATGTCTAATCTTAGGCAAAAGAATGTTTAACCAATCTTAATTCCAGAAATTTTGCCTTGGCAGCTTGGTTTCCACTGGTCTGTAGATGCAAAGCAACTTATATGCTAGTATTGCCCTGTCTAACAAGTGTTCCTGGCAATTCTAAGGAAGTCAGTAACCCTTACATGGTGAACTTGAATATTAATACATCCAATGAACTCATGATATTTATTGCTAAACTGCTCTGCTAGCTAACATAAAAAGCAGGGATGAGGAGGCGGGGAACGTTTTTTTGCTGGTTAAGATGATATTTTACTGAAAGATCAGATGGGTAACAGAGCACAGATGGCTGGACAGGAATGAAGTGGGTAGAAGTGGGAACAACACTTAACAACAACTGAGGTGACTGGCTTAGTTATACATGGTAGTACTGCATTCAAATATCCCTGTATGACAGAGTTCAGACCTTTCTTCAGGGAACTCTCTGAAGATTTCTCAGGAGCCAGAGTAAATCTGTGGAGTATCTCAAAGAGAATATGCATCTAAGCAATGCTGAGGATGCTGGCCTCAAGTGATGTGATGATGTGCATGATGTATGCCTCTCCAGTATGGAAAAACAGTTGGAGATTTCTGGTTTCTCAACAGGTGAGTGTACTCTTTTCCCTATACCATTCTGTTATCCTAGGCATTGCGTTTTATTTTGTTGTGTTAGTAATTTTATTCTTGAGTATATACATCATGTATTTTTAAAGCTATTCCTCCTTGCAGAGAAATGAATAATATTCTTCAAAGACATACCATATAATTTTGTGCTTTCTCTTTCTGCCAATTTTATTACCTCAATTAACTAATAACACTATTCCCAGAGCTGAAGATGCTAATGCTGAAAGAAGGATGTCTTGGCATGACAAGACATTATTATAGACTGAAGTTTTTATTGCTGTTAAACAAATAAAAGCAAGGATTGAAAATGAGATGATCAGTCTGTCACTCACTGAGCTCAGTAGGCATGAATATAAGTTCATTTACTGGTCCTCTGTATAGGTAGCCACCAACAAGAATTACCTCTTCCACTTAACTCCTTATTAGTACTCAAGTAGACATATCACAGTTTGAGCTGAACAGGGAATAATGTCACCTGAGTGTACCTAAACATATCTTGGTGTACAAAGACCATAAGTGATTTCATGCTGTTTTTTCCCTAAGAGTTAGAGTAACAGTCCATTAACTGGTTTTGCATGAGCTTAAGACCAGGTAAGAATGAAGGGACAAAGGTGGGGAGAGAAAGTCTAAATGGTCTGACTAGATTTAAAAATATATCAAATTCTTCTAGGCTTTCCTTTCTTTCTCTAGTACTAGACTGTATGGGGGTACTTCAGTTGGTTTGGAAGAAGCACTGTTTTTTTGATGTGCCAGTTAAAAGTCACCCTCCAGCAAACTAGCTCCCTATGCTTGGATCAGGGGGTGGCATCTTACTCTCTTCCTGTATTTCCCTAGGCCTCTACCCAGAAGTCTCTGCCCTTGTCCTCGTCCTTTCCTCTTCCTACCTCCTGCTGCCCTTCCCCTCCCTTCCCTTCTCATCCCCCTTCTTCCCTTTTCTTCCCTCTCAGATTTGCCTTTGGAGGGACAATAACAGGTGGCACAGAACTGACCTTTTGGGGTTCCCTTGTTCTGCTTTCACTGCAGGAAGACCTGACCTGCAGCTGTGTGGTGTGTGATGATGAGCAAGCATTACACAAAAGTAAATTTCGCTGGTGGTAGATAACTGTAAGATAAATGTGCAAGTGACAAATAGGAGAATTAAATCTTCAAGGCTGTTAATCTAACACCTTTGTGGAAGGCAGCAATTAGGTGGTGAAATGCAGGAACAGTTGTCATGACTGTATTCACAAATTGGGAAAGTGCACGAGCCTGTCAATGCACTATACCTTCTAAAATTCATTAGCACTGGATTTTGGTTTGTAGTTACTGCTCAGGATGGACTGATGATCTTGCTGGAGGCAGAACGCCACTGTGTCTGTATAAAACACAGAGAGGAAGACAAAGAGAAGGGAGTTCCTTCCCTTCCAAATATGTTTCCATTTCAGGAGGAGGGGCCATCTGGAGAAAACAGATAAGTCTTCTGGTTCGTCTAGTCTTGTGTCTTTTCTGAGTGGTGATAAGGCATCCTGTTAGTGTCAAGTGTACTGGAAGATTTGTGAAGTAGATACATGCGTGTCCTCTGAACCAGGCAAAGATCCCCAGCCTGTTCACTTACTCACTATTAATCAGTGCTTGCTTTAGATCAGTGACCTATGTCTTTTTTTTTTTTTTTTTGTAAAAATGGAACTTCCAATTATTTCTGAGACTGCAAAAAGACTTCTTTTCAAACCCTGCACACCCTCCAAACACATCCCATTAATTGTGCTTCTTTTCAAAATACAAAAGAAACCAACATTAAAGAGAAGGAAATTAATAAGTCAGTTGTTTTTTGACAGTGCTTTTTTTCTGTTTTTTACCTTGAAAATGTCCTTTTTGATACTAATAAGGTCTGGCTTCCAAAGTGACTGATAAAAAGTCAGCTAAACTTTGAACTTCAGTAGCACATTCACCAAATAATTCACATGAGGAAAAAATATATATGGTTTTAAACTCCTTCCTTCAAACTCAGAAGTGCTGACAGAGGAAAGAGAGGATAGGGAGACTGTAATGGATGCACCTATATCATGCTCCTGAATACTCAGTACAAGAGTCATCTTAGCGTGTTGCTAGTGTGGGGTGCTCGGTGACTTTCCCTACCTTGAATATGGGCTCTCTGGGCTGTGTTTGAGATAAAGCCCGGCTTTGAGACTGGTCTTGTCTCTGTTGTCTTACACTGTGGCTGCTTATATTGTGACTGTTTCTACAGTGATTGTTTGCAAGTTTGCACCTGAGTGTCTTATCCTAATGTTCATTCACACATGAAAGACTCTAGTTTGCTTACAATTTTCCTTACAAAACTTAAATTGGGTCCTCTAAATTTGTCAGATTTTCCCAATATCTGCTGATCCTCTACGGTCCTCCAACCTGTAGCTCTGCATTCAAGATTGAGAAAGTTACTTTCCTTGCTTCATCTCCACAGAGGCCCCAGGAAATCTCAGTAGCAAAAAGCTGTTTGTAGTTCTCATTATTTTGTGTAAATTCTCTTTTTCTCTCAAAAACCACAAGGTTTTTGCCTTCATAGATTTACCTTGGTACCTACTGGAAATAAAGTGGGCCCTGAAGTAGCTATACAATGTCATGCAACATACAAATATTGCATATTTAACATAATCTAATGTATGAGGCAAGGAAAGTGTAGTCAAAAAATTCTCAGATCCAACTGCTTGAGCAGTTTGGGAAACTGCCAGAATGTGCTATAGAGATTTCTGTGTCAGAGAAGTTAATGATGGTTGGTTGGGTATAATTTTATCACCGTACATGTTAGCTGGGTGCAGAGATTCATCTTAGAAAATCACCTACTGCATGGACAGACTAAAAAGACATGATAAGCCCTGGTGTGTGCAAATAGTATATGTGAAAAATATGAGAGCTTGAAGGCTAAATGGCATAGCCTAGTAGTTATGGGCTTTTTTTCAAGCACAGGCCTGAACCACATTATGAGCCACAATGTCTCTGAACTTACTTCCTATCCATGCTGCATGGATGCAACCTTATACTCCTGTGTGGTCATAAGTGAATATGGGAGGATATTAGTAAAGAAAACTCAGGGCTGCTCCTGCCTTTGGTCCTGTTGTGCGCCCACACCTTGTCTGTGCCCACCAGCATGCATTTCAGGTGTTCTCATGGCCCTGCTGTGGAGCTGACACAGTCGTCATAAGAGGATCCTAACACTGCGTGCTGCACAGAGAGCTGGAGTCTGGAGTCTGTAAGCCATCTGAGTTTGATTTCTGTGATATACAAGGCTCTAAGTGTCCTACCTGCTGGAAATACAGAGGTGTGCAACTGAATCAGTGAGCTAGACATTGCTATCTCTCCTTTTCTAGAACTTCCTCTCTTGGCTTTCTGAGGCATGTAGTCTCCTGTGTCTTATGGTTCCTGGCCAGATACAGATTTTGTGTCGCCCCTGTGCTTGGTTGTTTTTCATTTTTCCAGAATGACTTTGAATTGCTGTGTGCAGGAACATATGAAATGCGGCTGCTCCCAAATCCTCAACCATCATGTCTTTGGCAAAGCATTGGATTACCAAGTGGGTTGCCTGAATGCTAAGTGACCTCTGGCGCCATCCAAAAATTGGGGAAAATAAAGTGCAAGAACTGAAGTCAGTGATGTATTAGGTGCTGGACCAAGATCTGAGAAATAAGGACTTGCTTAGAATTTTAAAATCAATGTCTATTTGATTGGCAGCTGACTTAGCACTTTTAAATTAGTCAAATGTGTTTTTGTCTTCTACTTGGACCCATCTGAAATGTAATAGCTTCTTCTTTACGCTTTTAAAAGTGCCAGAATCAGCTTTTCACAAAAACACTTTGCATTAGGTTCAGCAAGCAGGTTGACTGAATTACTCTTTCAGGTTCTGCATCGGGGTCCAGCCAAATCCTGAAGTCTTTATTTAAACAAAATTCCCACTGATCTCATAGTTTTACTTGGGAAGAGACTCATGGATTTGGCACCAATTACGTGCTATAGAAACTAGAACTTTAAAGAGACTGTAATAAGGAAGCCCCACCTCATGAGACCGAATGTGAGACTAAGCTAAAACATCACATTAATAAACTGCTCAGCAGTCCTTCTTCTCAGCAGAGGGGAACATACTGTGAGCATGAGTGACAAGTGTTTTCATTTCACTACATTCATACTTGCCATTATTTTTTCTGTTTGTTTTATGTGATTAAGCCCAATTACAAGGATTATTGGGTCACCTACAGTTAAACGTTGCTTCAGCTGATAGATCCTTTGAACTGTCTGCTTCACAACCGTTTCTTGTAAATTACGTGTTCCATCTCATGAGATTTTTCTCAGTAAAATGGTTTTTAATTAAACAAACTAGTAACAAAAAATACAGTGAAGCTCAATTAATCCCTGGAGTGGCACAATTGCACAGTCGCCCTGCTCACTGTCTGTATAGACGTGGCCTGCTGCAGCACAGGAACAGGTTTTCAGAAGGAGCCGTAGAAGCAGTTGAAAATTAAACCTACAGCTGATGTTATACGTGTGTGTTCCACATGTAGAAGAGTAAAAAAAAACCAACAAAAACCCCTGCATCATTAGGGGTATGTGTAATGGTGTATATTTCTTACTATGATAGTTTCCACTTGCCTGTTTTATTCTGGAGTATGATTCCATGAAATAATTATTACAATATTGATTCTGGGTCAAAACCTCAGCTTCTGTTCTTGTTCCTCTATTCTCTATCCCACATACTAGCCAGAAAGTAGCCAGAAAGTTATCTTAAAAGGGCAACTGAGGATCCTCCTAGTCTAATTGCGTTCCCATGCTGGCATAGAGCCAGAGAAGCATGCGTGGAAAGGATCGATTAAGGATAGGTTTGAGATGTCCTACCTGATTGCTGCAGTCAGTGTAATTTAGATCAGCTATAACGGCCCGTTGCTGTCTCAGGATCAGTGAAACTGAAAAAAGTAGCTTGGAATCACTTTCCTGTCATGGTCCCCGTCTCATCTGCACTAAATATGACCTCAGCGTGATGGACACTATGCATGTGATAATCGTGCATTGTTTCAGGTTTTTTACAAAGACTCTGGATGTCTTAGAGCAATAAGCTGTTTGATACAAGAACAAACCGATGAGTTAACTGCTGGAATAATTGACTCAGTCACCAAATGTAAACTGTAACAAAAGGTTTGTCTCTCAGGAAAAAAGAAAGTCTATTCACAGATATGCCTTTTCTTGTCCAGCTTGGTTCTGCTCTGCTGAGGAAAAAAAAAAATCTGCCTGTCCTTTGGTCAGTTGTCATTTCAGAGAGATGGCAAAATCATTCAAAAGCTGATTGTTCCCCCTTAAAGAAAAGTATGGCAGTGGTACATTTGCAGAAATGTCACCATTTTGTTGTTGTTCTTTGAACAACCCTTCTGGTCATGCTTTCCTGCTTTTCCTCTATTCCGCAGAGCTTCCAAAGCAGCATTGTGCTTAAACTTTAAATGATATTTCAACTTACTGCAAAACCCCAAGGCGCTGGCGCGTTTCCAAGGCATTTAGGATTTTTTCCCCCTTTAAAAAGAGAGAGGAAAGAGAGGGAGAGAGAGGGAGGGAGAAACAACTTGTAATGAATTCCACACCTGCATAGCTGAAAGGCATTTTATGTATTGGGGTCTCTGGAGTTTTTTGGGTCTGGAGATTATAGTGTAGCAATTAAAGCAGGCATTGTAGTAGCATTCTCATTATTTTAGCAGATCTCTATCATCTGTAATTGACAGCGAATGTTTAATTTGAGACATTTAGTAAAATAATGTCTGGAACAGTTACATTAAGTAGAGGGGAAAGAAACCATGTTTGGGGTCATATTACATTTTGAAAGATGAAATAAGGAAAAGTTCTGTGGAAACTTCTATTTTCAGGGGAAAACAACAACATAGATGTGGTTCTTGCAGTGAGATTTTGAATGAATTTGTGGGGCTGACACATTAATAAAGGGATTAATTGCTGAAATCCTTGGTTTTGGCTTCTAGTAAAGCATTTGTAATTTTGCTTCATCTGCTAACCACAGTCACTTTCATTTAATTTTTGAGTGAATGCTTTCTAAAAAGAAAAACAGTACTGGAAACATTGAAGGAAGGAGGTCAGGAAAAAGATTTCCTGAAGCAATGTTTAGTTAAAAAAAATGAACATTAGTCATATGCAAAGCATCATCAGATGCTATAAAGTACTCCAGCTGGGGTCACTCTTAACTGCGGTGGAATTGTTCAAGATTTTCACCCATGTAAGGAAGAATACACACTCCTTTATGTAAAACTATTCTCTTTTCCAAATAGTGGATCACAATGACAGAAAATAAAGTTCTGAGCTCCTGTGGCTACATTTATATCCCACTGTAATTCCCATTTAGCATGTATTTGCTTATGATCCACAAAGAAGCAAGATGGTCTCATTAAAAGATACTTGTTGGTGTGAACAGACCACAGAGTTGCAACTGTGCCATTAGATTTGTGATTATTGATAAGATAGACCATAGCTTTGACTATGTTAGATTTGTTGTAGCTGATACTATTTACTTTTGGAAAGTCTTGTCCAGTGTGGCAGAAAAGCTGGGAATATCAACACAGGTACAGTTGAACACTAGGTTGCAGGAAGTGATAGAGTTAATAGATTCCAGTCACTCTTGAATGGATAAACAGGCAAAAGTAGTGGAAATTGAAATGGAGGAAAGTTGAAATTCATGCTGAAAAGCTACAGTTTACAAATCCGAGACTATTGTATTTAAAATCTTAAAGGCAAACTAATCAAGTTCTATCAAAGAAACACCCAAAACTCTGCCACCCTTCCCACTCCACAATTCTTAATTCTACTAACACTATTGTGTGAATTTTGATAAACTGCCACATTAAATGAACAAATGTTATCATCTATGTGTGTTTTTATTCCAACTGTTCTGCCAGATTATCTCACAATCCCATTTTGCCAAACTGTGTTGGGTATTAAGAGGCCTGTCGTGCATACACTCAGAAAACAAACAAAAAGCTTCTTCGCTGTTACTTAGCATCAGGTGGATGAGGATAATGTGGAATATCTAGTCTAAAATTTGAAAGTGTCTGGAATAGTTTGTTGTGCCTTCCTTTCTCAATGGGAGTGAAGTAAGTCTAATTTACAGGTCAGAAACGATATTTATGCTCCTCAGAACAGTAGATACTGCGTGTGCTCTACTGGAGAGTGAGTCATCCATTAAGACTTATTTATAGTATGCTAAGGAAAGCAGATCTGTACCCTATACACCACAGAGGCTCTGGAATGACTTTCTGCTGCTTAACTTCACAGGTCCCACCTAAAGCCTGTGACTGCAGTATCCTGAAAATATTCCCGTGTATGAAACAGCCACTGTTTTGAGGTCCTTTCATTTACTTACCTCTAATTCATGGGATGTTCAAAGTCATTGAGAAAAAACAGATACCAATTTTTTATTAACTCAGGACAAGAACTGAGCAACCAACTCATTGCTGTGGTAGTGAAAAACCCACTTTATGATCCTATCTGCCAGAAAAACATGGGAGAGAATAATAGGATACAATTTCAGGGAGGGTCTCAGTAGCAATAGCATGTAGACTAACTCATAAAACATGGCAGGGAAAAAAGAATGGCCTTTTCATGAAGAGAGGCCTTTTCATAAATATAAAAAAGAGCTGGCCCTTAGCAGAGATATGCAATTATCGACTGAGAGGAGATTATATGAATAAATACATACATACGGAAAACCCAGGAGCAGGAGCAAAACCATTAAAGCAAATGCCAGTAATTGAAACTAAAACTAAAGTTTCACAATAGCATGCTTGTCAGGATTGCATTGAGACATTCGTGCTGAATGGGGATGTAGTGAGCTGGAGGGACGGTGGATTAGGATTCTAGGTGAGTCTTTATGGTTTTGGATTAGCCGCTCACCCAGTGTTCGGTACTGAAGCCAAATTTATTTTATGGCTAATCTGTATCTAGCCCCCAATTTTTATCTTGTACTTCAGCTGTCTCTATTTTTATTTTATCTTCATCTTTTCTTGAATGGCAAGAACCAATATACATCAAATGGGGAAAGCTTCATATTTTTTCTTTCTGCAGGTAAATTGTGGCCCCAGTAGCTTCAGAGATACACAATCAGCAGAACATGTAGGGCAGACACAGTTTCTGCTACTGCCGATACCTGAAACCCAGGGAATGCTTTTTTTAGCTTCCCAAACGCTTTGCTCTGGGTTTAGTTCTACATCTCTCCTGACTGTCGTTTATAGTAAACGTTGTCTGAAAGCCTTTGATTTATGGAACAGACCACAATTATTTTTGAAAGTTAAAGTGTTGTGTGCAGATGTCCAAATTAACTCTTCAGTGCTCAGGTAAGTTTCCCTCTTCCTTACTGATGTCTAGTAGTGGAGACCTAAGGCTATCCTGATGCCCAGTGGAAATCTCCAAGGTAAGAGGACAGGTTGGCTGGTGATAACTTCTTTTTAAAACTCTGTTTTTCCTCGGACACCGTTCCCATTATCAGCACTACTTTGATGTATGTATAAAGAAAGTATTTGCACAGAAAGTGAACTAGTGAAATAAATGTACTTGAGACACTTTGTAAGCATGTGGAAATACAAAATTTGGTTTTCCATCAAGTACTTGTTTTCCATTTTCAGAGAACATCTTTCTGATTCCTCTGTGCTCTGGAATAATGTGGAAAGCATCACCTGGGGAGAGAGGCGAGATGGGAATTCACAGGGCAAGGGGCAGCTCACTCATGTGAGCTCCCTGCTGCCCCCGTGGAGCGACTCCAGGGCTCCTGGCTGCCGTGCCAGGCCCAGGCGGGCACCAGTTGCCAGGGTTGGTTGTCCTGGCCACAGTCGCCTCATTCACCAGCTGTCTGGGGCCAGGATGACCTCTGTGGCCGTATAAGTTTTGCCAGGATTTGCCTCATTTACTACTCAGTAATTAGTTATGATGACTTTGCCCAGTGTTTCCTGTGGAGAGGGCACGGGAATTCAGAAGAGTTGTATGAATCCTGAAACTTCCACCATGATCTACATTTTGTTTTCTAAAGAAAAGAATCATTGTGGCCCCTACGTCTTCCTTTTGCGGCTTTTTAGTAGGTAAGCACAGTTTGTGTTTGTAGAAATCTGCAGACACAACAATCACAGTGAAAGTTTGATAACATAAAAAAATTGAACGTGCTAGCTTGGCTTTGAGAACTAAGAAAAGGATTGAATTGTGGCAGAGGCATAGTGTTAAAAACAGCTTGTGAATACTTAACAGGAGAACGTGTTTAGATTTTTTAATTAATACCTGAGGAAAAGGAATCTAAGCCCACATCTGCTCTGTCCCTTCCATGTTCTCTTTATCGTGATGAAAAGCCATGTTTGTGTTCTTCTTTGCAATGTGGCAGAGAATGGCCTGGACCCACAAAAAGCAGGGCCGGGTGGATCTAGGTGAAACCAGGCTTAAAGCGCAGATGAGTATAAATAATTTGTGTCAGCAGTATTTTCAATTACATGAATCAGATTTGGGCAGCTGGCTGCATCTCTATAGGTAATGGCATTAAAACCCTTAGATTTCTGAACGGTTAACAACTTATTTAACAGCATTAACAGTTTGCTGCTCTGCTTTAGGCTGTTAACTTTGAAAATGACCCTTCAGGCTAGGTATGATTGATTTTGATGGTATTATTACATTAATACTGTCAATGTCACATTCTGGAAGTTACTCCAGTAATACATCTATGGACTGTCATGAATGTTTCAATGGAAGTCTAGGAAGTTACCTTCAGTAAGCTTAAGTATAAAACAGTGCAATCTTTCAGTATAGTAATAACAACCTGATTATAAAGAGACTTCATGAGTAGAAAAAAATAAGGATCTCAGTCTCTTATGTAACACTGAAACTGAGTGACTCAATATAGAAAGCGGAAGTCCTCCTTAAAAAGAAATCCAGGCATTGATATTCTTGTCTCTCTTTCAAGTATTTTCTTTAACTGAGGGGTGTCTGTGCCTGATGAGTTACCTTTTTATCTTACAACATTAAATATAATTAGTTAAGTCTTTGAAACATTTTATCTACCAAAACAATGTATCCTAGGTTAAATATACTTTCTCAGCATTGTTTTCTGGCAATTTTTCTTTTCCTGTTGCATGAGAGTTATTGCTATTTTGCCAATGAGAAACATTATATGTTGGTATTTTTCCCACCCTGATAGCTTTGAGATGTAGCAAGAGAAAGCAACCCAGGACTTACGAATCTACTACTGGTAACTCACTGAGCGTGGGAATATCAAGCCACACTTATGCCCATAGTACCAGCCTTCCGGTCTAAGTTCTTTTTCCCCCTAACTTATTTATAAATGGAAATATTTTCCCATGGTTTATGCCAAGTCATTTATAATCAGAAAATAAATGATTTCACCACCTAATAAATCCTATAATTTTTAGGCTGAGTCGCTTAATTTAATTAGGTTTTATACTAATTTCCTGTTATTTACTTGGTGAAAACTTGGCATTAGATATCTTTGGCTGAACTGCTTCTAGACACTATTGTTTGTAGGAATTGCTTTATGCAAAGAATACAAAAACAGTGTAGTATTTGAAACTTTCTCATAATATCCCCTTCTGCAAGGAAAGGGGAAAGAGTGATGACACACCTCTGCATAAACAAGCACAGTCAAGGTTGAAAGGAGAGGGCTTAGACAAAGCTTCCAATAGGTTTCATTGCAAGAGAAATTTCACACCTTCTGCTTTCTGGAAAACTGTCAGGCTTATTTTACTGCAAATCACAAACTGATGGAAATTTCATCAGGAATGCCCTGTTTCAAAACTTTTCACGCATATCTCTAAATTTACGAGGAGGAGAGAGACAGAGCGTGCCTCCTGATAAGTGTGAAATTTGGAGTGGGGGAAGAGGAGAACTGCAGGAGTGATGGTCTGCTCTGCACAGAAGTGGTTTCAGGATGAAAATGCATTAGTTTATTTTGAGCCAGGAATTTTCTCCTTGCTTGTATAGCACTAAGTAGAACAGGATCCTGATTCTGGGAATAGCCTCTAGTTTGGAAGCTAATAACAGCAGCATCAGACTAGATAATTACCTAATTTTCTTGTATCTTGCTGCATGGAGATGTGGAGGGTTAAAAGGAGCAGGCAGAGTCTAAAAGGCACTTTGATATTATGTTGAAGAGTTTAGGCACTTAAAGTGGCCTTTCTGGTACTGAATACCCTCAGTCAACTGCCACTTCACCCTGGGAGAACCTGTACTCTGCTTTCTGATTTTCAAATGTCCCAGGCATTTGTGCTTTTTCTCCGCACACAAAATTGCCTCTGGCTTGACAGTGCAGTACAGGGCAGGTTGACACCTGACAGGCCTGATTTGGATCCAGGAACTGGACGTTGCCCCCGACAAATTCTCTTAAGTAGCCTATTGGAAGCTAATGCAAATGGACAGGATAGGGCACAGCGCAAAATGCATTTGTGGCCACCCGTTTTTTGATAAGTATCCACAGAAGGAGGAAAAGTTTAGATTTTCTTTCTTTCCAGTGGTTAAAGTACTCATGAAGGAAATCAGAGACCCAGCTTCTGTTTCCTCTGTTGCCTACATGGGTTCAGCCTCTTATATTCCATAAAACTCATGTATTCCTGACTGCCTGTGTTTTGGCTGCTTTGGATAAGCCGGTAGAAAGGTGAAGGTAGAAGGAGAAATTTTCATGGCACCTGTCTCCCCCTGCCCCTCCCCTCGTGTATCAATGCCACAAATGAAGGGGAAAAGCTCCGTAGCTTTATGATTAGTGAAAACACCTAGGAAGCTACTTGTTAAGTGGGCTAACTTTGGATACCAGCTATAGAACAAAATCCTGGGTGTTCTTCTCTAGGAACAGGTATACAGCAGCTAGGCACTGAGGTTTCTGTAACTTAGAAATAAAAGGTCTAGGTCCTCAAATGTACTTAGATTCCCAACTCTCAGTAAAATCAATAGCACTTCATACTTTTGCGTTTTGCCCCAGCCTCTCCTCCTTTTTTTCTGTTCATCTAGCCCAAAGTGCTTAAGATACTGACAGAAGATCTGATTTATTCATTGTCTAGTAACTACACTTGCTAAATATAGTAACATATCATAGCTCCTGAGAAGATGCCTTTTGTTTGCATGATAAGCTCAGTGTTTGTAGAGTACAGTCTAGTACTGCAGCACCAGTTATCCTGATGGACGCATTCAGAAATCGAAATGATCATGCAAAATAGATCTGAAGTTAACAAGTTGAAATTTAGCATAGACAAGAGCATGGATAAATCAAACAAACAAAAGAGGGAATGTCTGGGTAGGCAGCAGTTTATGAACAAAGGTTGTGTGGTTCACAAACCAAATACAAATCACAACAGGACAATTTTGTGAAAAGTCACCCCTTCCTGTAGTTCACCCTAGCAGGAGTATACTTTGTAGAATATTCAGTAAAATGACTTGGTTTCAATCCAGTTCTGGTTACAACAGTCAAATCAGTAGCATCAGTTGCAAAAATTAATTAGAAGGAGAATATCAGTGTATATTAAAATTGCAGTAGACACAACACCATTTTTTTCTGCTATAAACTTATACCTTCCCCATCTGAAAATCAAAACAAAGTCATTATAGAAATTATGACTGATTACTGAATAAATTATGCAGCTCTGTCATAGACAGGACTTGAAGACCTCTTGAGGTCTTCAAACCATACATTTCAGTAATGCCAGAGTATCTTACCAGCCCCAAATGTTAGGGAGAGGAAAATGTAAGCAGAAGTTAAATTTGGGGATTTCAACACAATCTTCTAGTTTTTGTTCCACATGAGACCCACTACCACAACAGGCCTATCTTCTAGATCTCAGAAAGGAAATTACTAGGTCATTGAGATATTAGCCAGATATATAATAAGAAAACCAGACGTTAGCTAGGTTAAATATTTCTGAAAAAGTAATTGCAGGAGAGATGAAGGCAGCATTAGATGTTTGGCAAGGAAGCAATATGTTCCAGTTATCTCAGCAAGTCAATCACGCTTCATACATCAGAAGGTAAAAGTCCCTTAACAGGTCCTGCCAATCTGAGAGAGTGGAAAATTCCCTCCACAAGCAAGGGAGAGAGGTACGGCTGACACGAACCTCGAGTTGGTAGATTCTATCTCCCATCTCAGAGCACAGATGTGGCCAAGGCTGATATGTATCTCAGAGGAAACTGGGGAAAAAAATCCAATACCAGAGATCAAACTATCCAGCAGAGGGAAATCCTTTCTGACCTCTATAGATTATTAAATAAAACTCAGAAGTATGAAATATGATTAGATTCATTACCATAATGTAGAACTACAACTATTAAAGTGATATTACCCTCTTTTTTAATTACAAAAAGAACTATATCTGTATGGTTAGCGCTATTTAATATAAATGTGCTTCCCGGCATTAATTCAGATATAAACACTAGTTGCAAAGTTAGTCCAATGATAATCTGGATCTGAACATAGCTTCCAACAGTCCATTTTTAACAAAAGTAGCTTTTTTTTTCCTCCGGATGAAAAAGGGAGAAAAGAAATCAGATTGCTGTAAATTTGGTCCTCTCACCTAACAAACATTCTAAGCAGTGAGAGTAAAAATTTCAGGATTTATATTCTGCACATTGCATCACCCACAGTTTATCTGAGCACCATGGAGTATGTTTAGCTAAAACAAATACTTGCATAGATGAGTCTGGTCCTAAGTCAACACGATTTTCTGAGTTCCTTTGCAAAGCTGATTGCTCCTGCAAAGTATTAGAAAATGCTCCTTCTGGGGACACTCAGAGTGGCAGCAGGGAAGGTGCAGTATGTTGTGTTATGTGGAACTAAAACACCCATTGTTGACTCACAACCAAATTTCACGAATTTTATGAAGTCCTTCAAGGATAAGGCAAAGTCTTTTGAAAGATGAAGTATCTATCATGCATGGCTCTTAAACAGAGGGATGTTATTCAAATACATTTGGATGTAAGCTAGCAATAAGACAAGTTCTCTTTGCAGGTATCTTGTGACAAACCCATTAAATTCCCTTTGTAACTTGGTCTGAGGTCTCTGGAGTCACTCAGGAGATAAGCTGCTAGAAGAAAATGGGTAGCACTGTTACTGACAGTGTAAGTGCTTAGTTCCAGATCCTCAAGGGTTTTTATGCGTCCAACTGGTATGTAGGTAATTAATTTGCATAATTTCTAACTCCATCCAGCCTTCTGGAAATATCTGCTCACTGCACTTGGCAAAGGGTTAACTCCATCATTAGTCCAGCCGCATCCTCACTTACTGTTGCCTCTGCCTATAAGCACAGATATTCCTATATATGCCTTTTATTCTTACATTGCCCTCCTCAGATAAATGCCAGCACTTTGGTAATGCTGGAGACATGGTTTGATGCTAAATGTAAAATGACAATAATGATAATATATATAATATTAATAAGTGAAAACTTCCTGTTAATTTCACAGTGTAGGTATATAATATATGCCACACAAGGTAACCATATAATTGATTTTACAGTGTAACCATACAGTTGATTTTACATGGTATTTCAATTTTTTGTGCTTTAAGCTGATCTCCAGAGAAATAAAGGAAGTTTTCTCCTCTGCTATAATTATTACATTCCTAAAATGCTTAGGTACATTGTGGAAGTTTTTACCCTTCCTCTGAGCATCGGGCATCAGTCATTGCCAAAGGTAGCAGACCCAATGGGCTAAGAATCAGATCTGTTATATTTTTCACAGTTCCTGGAGAAGTATCTTACATTTGTTGGAAAAGGGAAGGTTAATTTAACCAAATCCAGCCTGAGTTATACCTTGTAATTTCAGTGTTGTCATCCTGTTCTTATTAAGGTCTACATGGAAATTCACAGTATTTCTTTTAAATGTTAATGTAAATTTCCTGATTAAATGTTAATGTTAATTAAATGTTCATTCTTGTTAAATTTTAATTGTCGTTAAGTCCAGAATATTTTAACACTTTAGCATGATCTTAAAAAAGTTTTCAAAATAGTTCCGTGGTGGTGACCGAGGTCTCCCTCTGCTGAACGGTCCTGCATGCCCATTATGCACACAGAAACTTGACAGAATCGCTCCGTACCTCTTGGATCACTTGCCAGAGTAGTAGATGGCACATTTCCAAAGCAAGTCTGTTGGAGCCCATCTTTGCAAAATCTGGAGATTTTACTCTGGTCAGGATCATTTACCTGTATGATGTGAGGCAGGATGGTTTAAACAACAGATTTAATTCAGATAATTTTCAAAATATTGTGACTTGATTCTGCTCCATGGAATCAACCTTTTCAGTTCCCTTTTTCTGCTTTCAGCACAGAAAATGACCTATGGCAGCAAACACTGTTATAATTAATACATTTTGCATTAGGCTACTGAAAGAAAAAGGAGTGACAGAATAGCTATGAGGAAGAAAATCGTAGCAACAAACCAGAAAGAATTATTTGGCCTTGGAAATATCTATGTCAGTGAGATACTATCATTTGAATAAGAACTGCTTCAGTGGTCCATGTAAGAATCAGAGCTTGGTGGCTAATGGCCTGGCGGTCTCAGTGTGTGGTCACAAGTGGGTGATTTTCCCATATCAGGATCAGAGCTGGGTTACAGCTGACTGGTTCGTCCCTAGCAAAAACAGGTCATGTCTTATTTCACTGGTGCTAACAAGCTTTGAGATGCATTTCCTAAGATGAACATACCATTTTTTTCCATAATTATATTCTGGATTCTGGAACCACTTAGTTCAGGTAGCTACAATGCTCGTGAGGAAAAACAAAGCAAAACAAAAAACCCACCTTTGTTAGTAAGTTGTGCCTTTATCTGACACAAATGATGCAAACTGATGTCTTGATCCAGGTGAGCACTTGTGTACCTCAGAGATTACTCGGATATATCCATGGTATTTTTTTAGATGTAAACATAATTCAACATGCTTGTGTCTTTATCTTGACTAATGTATTTTCGGGAGAATAAGGTAAAAGCAGCTTTTCATGAGATGTGCACCATATGATAATATGTATTACATATAGCTTTCAAAAAACATTTATTGTAATGTTTTGAAGCATTGTTTCTGTTTGCTGTGTGGGCAGATCCTATGGCTATCAGCTGGCTCCAGCAAAAGATACGTTCAGGGAGACGGTAAACCATTTGAACTGGTAGATAATAGTGCCCTTTATGAAATGCGCTGTCGGTAATAATTACCATTGTTCTTCAGCATGTAACTACTTAAACATTTAGTTAAAGAAAACTGGTTAGATTATCAAGCATAGTCTTATTTAATGATTCCCAGTCTAGCCTGAAAATCTCTTAGAGTGGATCTTCAGGTGATGTAAATTGTGTAGTCAATTGATTTCAAGCTGAGAAATTCCTTCTGATCAAATTTACTAATAGCAAAGGTTGTAATAAAATGTTTCAGAACATTGCTATTTAAATTCAGAATGCATTACTGAAGCTGAACTGCATAAATATACCTACTGTTACTACACAGCCAACATGAGAATAACTACAAGTGACCTTTAGTTTCACCACGGGTTCTAGAAACAATATTTTTGATACAGTCAAGATAGTGGTAAAGTCCTTCTGGTGACTTGAAAGGATTTTGCATTCTGAAAACAGTTTAAAAAAAACCAAAATCAAACTGGTAAGATTTAAAATGATCTTCCTAACATTTGTGTTTGTTTTGCTTTTCATTTGGGATCCAGATTGTGTGTTGTCCTCTCCTTCTAAAGTAAGTATAACACTTTCATATTTGTGGTATAAATTAGAACAGGGTAACTTCTTTAAATGTAGACTTTTCCTAAGATTTCATAGTGAACTAATGGCTTCATTTACAGGGTTGATTAATTTGTTGGAGGCAGATATGTAATGCAAATCACAAGCCTATAGGGCAGATTGTCTGATTGATGCATTCAATCAATATATTTCTTTATTCTAATAATTCTAGGAAAATTTAAAGGCTTATTCACAAAATATTTCACAATTTCTATTGTTTTTATTTTGTTTTGTTTTTAATGCACTTGCTATTATGTGATTGCAGGGGCTAAATGTTGTAAAACTTAAAAATCATAGTTTCTTGACAATGCCTGAAATTTTTTACATAAAAAAAGGAAATATGGTGCTACTACACCCACAGTAATTCTGTGTCAGACAATGATGCATGTATACTTATTACCAGTGAGTATTCAGTTTCCCAGTAACTCCAGGCAAAAGTATCAGAACCTCTGGGTTTATAATAATATGTTACAAACCTAATGTTCATTATTCCCTGTGGAAATATCTGGCATCACTGTTGTGTAGAGTGCCCTGGCCATTCCTGCGGGTTTCTGGATTGAGGCCATTGCCCTTGTGGATTGGCATTCAGTGATGTTGGCCAGTTGGATATTTTTGCATGTTTTTTCAAAGTATTGCATTTACACCTGCCCTGCTCTCTACTTTCCTCTGTCCCAAATAAATGAAGTGTCATTTCTGAACTCAGTTACCGCAGCACTGCAATTCATTCACCTTTAAGGATCAGATCATCCATAATGGTTAGTTCTTCCTGGAATGACTAGATCTGTCACTTCTGGCAGACACAGTGATTTTTCTTTTGGCCAACCGGCAGTGATGGTTTTCAGCACAAGTAGTTCGATGGAGGAACTGATAAGTACTGAAGTATAGATGATTCAGTAGGTGTCACTCTTTCCTTTGCGTCACAGCTCAGCACACTACAGAACTTATTTTTCTGAAGCCATCTTCGCTGGAGAAATAAAATAGACTCATCTTTACCAGTATAAGAGGAAATGGCATATTTTGTAAAGCACATGACCGTATTAGTCCTCCCACCTTGACCACAATTCATTTTTGGCAATGCATTTGGCCAATATATATTTTTGTCACAACATACTCTTGACAACTTATCATCTGTTAATTTGCAGTAAGGCTGTTTAACATATAAAATTATATCACACACTAGAGTATGAAATAATGATTTTAAATTCCTGACACTGTGCAATTGTGCACTCTGTGAAAATTAAACAGCCAACTGTTGTCAAACATCTTGAGCTCTTCAAATGAAAGTAGTTGCATGGAAACATGAAGTAGCTTAGTTTTTAATCACTCATTTTTAAGCCAAAATTTTCATTCATCTCTATCAGTATCACTAGGGATCTATTTCTATTTCTAATGAAAATCTTTTGACCCTGTTAATCTCTTGTACCTTGTTGTTATGCAGTCTTTTCAAGTTTATTCTCCTATTCCTGATGCAGAAGTGATTAGTGTAAGTGCTCATTAGATTTAAGTACTCTGTAAGATAAATAACGTAAACATTAATCAAAATTTACTCATGTATATCACATGTATATGTAAATGAAAGCAATTTAGATATTCCAGATACTCTGTTAAGCTTTTAAACACGGGAAAGCAAAATCCATCATATCAAACTTAAACTATTTTTAATATGACTGGGACAGGTTCCAGTCTGATCAGCCAAATCCTTTGGATTTTGTTTGTAGGTAGTAATCAAAGTGGAAATGGCTTGTTTCTGGTTTTGATATAAATTAAGCCTAATTCTTTCTGTGTTATAAAGCTTTTGGTATCTTCAGATGCATGCCTAAACCTTATTTTCTCTTTCACATGAATCTTGCCTGGTAACCAAAACTAAACATCAAGGTATCAAACACTGCTTCCTCGGACTGTGTCTAAGGTTGTTAAAGATTCTTTTCTAAACAGTTATCTGCTTTTGTAATGTTTCAAATAAAAGTGTCTTCCTGGTTGTTTAATTCTGAAAGTGGTTAGCATACCATTTTCTAATCATGTCACTATATATGATTTTCAATTTTGAGGAATTCTGAATGAATTTTATCTACGTGAATAAAATGTATTGTGGAGCTAATAAAAAAGATCAAGCCTTTGAAACCCTTGTGCTCCATGAGCACTAGTGATATCTTGCTAGTTATGCTGTAGACCATGTTCCCTTCCTCATGCTCCTGCATTATGAACTGAGGGTGAGAGTTTATTATATCAGGGAACAATGTGCCAATCCATGGACCTTAGCTGATGGACACTATGGAAAAGAGTTATGCCAATGATATGTTTGTATCAGATTTACTTGTACTTTTGGGTAACTCTTTGCTATCCTACTAACTTCAATGAATTTTACGACTTAAATGCCAGGTAAATTTGTCCTCATAGGTTGAAAGTCTACAGACATTCAGAGAAATAGGTTGATGACAACACCAAGAAAATGGGATGGAAAAGAAGGTATTGTCCCTACAGAATAATGATGCACATTTCAGAACTCTAAAGAGAATAAAAAAAATCTCTTGCATTGTTTTTCTTGGTACACTAATCCCAAAATGAAAGAGCTTTTTTTCCCTCCATCAGATGCAATTCAAGAAACTGGAGAGCTGAATGGGACTATTTGCTTTCTTTGGGGGAGGAATCCCAGACTCTGAAAACACACCTTTTCTTATTTCTTCTGCCATTAGGTTCTCCTGCTCTCTGGCAGTTCTTCCCCTCCTAAACCAGCATCAGCTCCTTTTCACATTAATATCATTCAGAACCAGAAAACAAGGAGCAGCTTGAGGGTGATATTAACTTATCCAACTGATTCTTTTTTCCCTCCTCTATTCAATACCTCAGACACGTGCCAATTTTATTTTAAAGCACATATGTGACAGGGGAAAAAGAACTAAGTGAAGGTTTGACATGAAGAATGTCAAAAGAAACAGGACACTGAATAGTCTGACATCCTCCCAACACTTACTCTGTGGTCATTTTCCGCATTTGTTGTAGCACATTTGAAATGCAGACTTCTAGCCATCATTTTTCACTACTTACGTATGTTAAACATTCTTACTGAGGGCACTTTATTCTTCACTTTGTTCTCCTAAGCTATCATTATTCTTTTGGTGTTTAAGTATGCACTTCTTTGTCCTCAGCTGTTCAAATTCCTTTCAAGTTGGCAGTCATCCTTCTAGGGATAATAGTAAAATGATATAGTGTACAGTAGTAGCACACAGTCCTTCAGAAGGTCCTTGAACAGCGCAAATTAGAGATGCTTTATATATTTATTTTTAAAAATGTTCAATTTGCTATGCAGTTATGATCCCACTGAAACATTATCCTTTATTTCTCAACAAGCTGAGCTGGCACTCTGTATCCCATACAGTGGCTAGGGTATTTTATGCCTCCCCCTCCATGTTGTCAACCTGTGCTAATTGAAATGTTTATAAAATCCTGATACTGAAATATTACAGCTTAACAGTTCAATAGTTCTTTAATGAGCCCACTGTTTTATTAATAAAATGATTTATAGAAATATTTAATCTCACTGATTTACCATTAGCATTAATGAGTCTAGTTATTAAGCACTTTATTTCAGAATGCCACAAAAATACAGACCCTGTAAAACATGCAATATTTTGTACTAAGTTATTTTATAGTCAGAGGGAATCAATGATGTTGAAATCTCACTGTTTTTCCTCAGTGAAGCAGAGTTATTCATTAGCATAGAACTAGATGACTCTCTTATAATTTCCCTGTTGTTATTATCAGATTTTATTCAAATAATTTAGCACAGAACCAATCACAAAAATAATCCCAAAGACTCATATTAGAGGTGCATACCCTGTGGTTATAAATAAAGGTATTTCTGCGTTGCCCTTGACTATTAAGCAAGGACTGCTTGACTGTCAACTCTGTTAGTAAGAATCTGATTCTTTATTACTCTCATTCTAGCTTTTTAAATGAAAGTTTTCTAACACCTTGAAGCTATTAAAACATATCTTAAAAATAATAGAAATCACTCCATTTCATATGTACCTTCACACTGTTGTACGAACGAAGCGCTGTTAGTTAGGCAGCTTTCACCCAGCCTCATGTGTTAGGAAGCTCGTAAAATGGTCGCTGTACCTTGGGAGTAACTTTCTGCCATGGTGAGTTCAATGAAGAAGCTGGGAAAGCCACTTTCAGAGTCCTGAAAGGTGCCACAGGCAAGCTGTTTCCCTCATTAACCCCTGCCAGCTTCAGCCTCAGACAGACATGTAGGAAAGTTAAAAGAGGGAAAATTTATTTTATTAGTTCCATTAGTGCATTGGACCTGGTTGTTATATTCTTCTGTGGTTTATAATCAGGAGGAATAGAAGCTGTTGGATTTTTAATCAAAGGGCTGGGACTGTTTCTTTCATACCTGGTCTCTGCCACTTCAAACTGCATTTGTGCATATTTATCTATGTTTTCCTTAAGTTGGAAAATTTGTTTCCTGGAAACTGGTGGTGTAATCAAAGACAATCAGTTTTTAGTGAAAATGGTTATTTCCAGTTTTTCAATTTAAACAAATTAATAAAATGAAGTCTTTTCATAATAACACTAGCTTCTCTGGAAATTTAATATCCTGTGTATTTGCTGGAAGTTTAACTAAGGCCTCCCTGCAGGTCCCTTAACACTAGACCTTCTGGGAGATGTCATAGACCAATTTGAAGGTGGCATATCTTATTGATGTCATGTATTACCAGAATATTCAGTGGTTTTCTAGGTGACCTGTGAGGTCTTAGGTGCATCCTGCAGAGTTTTAATTAGCCCAGTATTTGCCTGTTTTAAGATACTCCCTTCTCCTGTATGGTGTTGTTACAGCTGTAGTTAGCAGAAGGTCTTCCTTCAGAAGGACATACATGCTGGGCCTTCAGTACCCTACAGAAGGGCTTCCTTATGTAGAGGATCATATATGCATCTATATAAAAATCAGTGATTTGGTATGGTAGATTAGAGCACCATTTTAATAGAAGAAAAGGACTTGCAGAAGGGTCTTCTGTTACTGGAGCAGCTTTTCTCTGATTAGGCAGATGCGCAGACATGCTCATTTCACAAGCATATAAGCTACATTGGCTGGTGCTAATAGAAGGAGATAGTGAGGGGTACAAAAGCTTCCTTTTCTACAAGGTAAATATGCACCTGATTTGAACTGAATCTTCATGTACAAAATTTCCTTTTTACATTGATCTGAAGCAAATCCAGCCAGTCAGGCTATATTCTGTATTTATTCTGTATTGCTGCATTCTGAATTGCTGCATCTATTTTTCCTGTACTTCAAGGCATTTGTGGCTGATCTGAGTATGACAGGATGCTGCCTGAGCTTCAGTTATTATTATCATTATTTGTATTATGATTACTTTTCTACTGCTAGAATATTGTACTTTCAAAGTGAAATAGAACTGCTCAGTCTGTACTCGTTTACATGATTGTATTTAAATATAAAATAAGAAAAAAGATATGTTGAAGTTTAGATAAATGCTCATACAAAATGAACAAAACCCCTAGAAATAAATGTTTTCCAGCCAGTATTAGTCTATTAAATCAGGCTGTAGTTGTTTTTCTCCTAGCTGCTTCCTTGATGTTGTCTGTGAGGAGAAGCAGCCATTATCCATTCCAATAAAAGAGAGCACTGAAGGGAAAGCCGGTAAGTTTAACTCATTTTGATACACTCTGTTTGTATGGGTGTATGTGTGTATGAGTGTGGATGTTGATGATGAGGCGCTTTCATTTTTAAGAGTATGCTCTGTACCATTCATCTGTGGATTTAAACAAAGTTGTTGGGAATATATGATACTTCAGCCTTAAGCTGTCAAAAATGAGATTCCAAAGTATTCAGCAGCACAAAATAGCATAAAAAGAGCTTTGCCACTATATATCTCTGCTTGCCAGCTTGTAATGTTGATGTATGATATGTCATAATAAAGCACTGAAATGAATACAGCTACATAAAAAAGTGAAGCTACGTGGCCACAGATGCTGAAATATTTCTGATTCCTCCCTTTCTCCCTCTTTCATCCACACACACTCGTGATCAAAGACACACACACACACACACACACACACACACACACACGCTCTCACAGTGATCCTGTTATAATTCAGCTGTTTGACAGCGTACAGATATGATGTACACTGGAGCCTTCAAAATAATTGCACAAAAATGGTGAAAGCTGTTCTATGTAAATCTCAAATCCATAGTTTCCATTGACCTTAGTGACAGTGAGAAGACTCAACACCTTCTAAAATCCAGGTCTACATTTGATTGTCCCCTTCCTAACACATTTGTGACATTTTAACTTTCTTTTAAATTCTTCATTTATATTTGTTTTTAAAACTTACACAAAAATTAAGACTATTGCTTTTTCCCATACTTGTTCTTGTGAAACTTTTGCAGAATACATAAATAAATATAAGAAAGCAAGCCAGAGACTCTGTCTGGTACATGGAATGCTTTTTTTTCTTTTAATCAAGTTTAATTTTTATTTAGGGAAATCCATTCACACTAAATCACAAGTTTTCACAGCGTTTGTGGGAAAATATAATGTGCCTGACTTTTTCATACTTGTTAAAAGATATTGCTTAGCAAGAGGTGAAATTAAGTAAAAAAAGAAAAATATTCCCAACAACAGACTTGTTAACAGGAATATCAATAAACAAAATCCCTGTGTTAAATAACATTTTCCCCTTTAGCCATTGACCTGGCAGCTGATCTCCATCACGATCCCCATGTGTAAACAACAACAAAGTATGTGATTATTAACCTAAATAAAATATATGACACTTTATAAGTTAATGAAATAGAACACTTAAATCTATTTCTTTTAACATTAAGGCTGGTTTCTGACCAATCCTCAATATTCCGTTCTTTCTGGTAGGTCAGATATTCTATTGACTTTGGTGGAGCAATGCCAGTATGAATATCTGTCCTATGATCTCTACTTTGTTCAAGCATCCAATTTAACAGTTCTCAGAACAAAATTTGCTTCCAGAATCAATTTAGTTGCATGGGTGGAACAGGAATCAGAGTTTAATGTACTTCTTTAGTTATTTATTCTTTCATGGAGAGAGACTATTTCCACCACATGAGTGCATTTTCCCTCCTTTCCACTTCTGCTTTTCATTTTTGTTCTTTATTCTTTGTCTGCTCCATGCTTTGAATATGCCATTCCATGTCGAGTCCAGCTTTGTTCACAAAGCTGGTGTTCTATTGCAACCACTCATTCACACTGAAATTAGCAATTCTACTTCTGTATGTCTAATAATTAAAAAAGGAACAAAAAGAATATTCACAGTTGCCTATATCTCTCCTTAATATATTATGCAAAGAGCAATTGATTATTACAACTTTATGCAAATATTATGCTGAACAAATTACACACACATGCGTATACACACACACACACACACAGAAAGGTGATATGCAATTAGTAATTGATTATAAGCACAGAAAAGGGTAAAATACTGCCAGAGGAAAAAATTGTTTCTGAATGTGTAGTGCATTGTTTGAAGTGGAAAGGGAAGCAACATATCCAAGTGAGTGACCTGTCTCTACTGGAGAGCATTAGAATAAGAAAATCCCTGAAGGTAGTTGCTACTTGTTTCATTAGCCTGTGGATTTTTTAAAGCTTAGTGAAGTCTTTAGAAGTTCAGTGAAGAAACACTTCTCTGCTAAGATGTTTTTGCCCTGTTGTCTTTGTGAGGATATGAATGGACTTCAGCACATTTCAAGATAGTGCTACATGTTGAAATCTGTATTTCTCTTCCCCCTACCCCAAAATGTTATCACAAGAAAGCAGCCCCCAGTGATCTTAGACATCAGTTATGGCCTGCCGTTGTACGCTATTGCTACAGCCACAGCTACAATGCTGCAGAACCGCAGATTTTGCTTTTCCCAACATTTTCTACAGATTTTATGCTTTAATTTTAACAGCAAGACAGATCCCCCACATCACCTGGTCTTTGGAATTTTGAAAAAATATAAGGGATAACTACAGATAAAAAGTGGGTTTTTCTTATCACCTTCTAACTTATGTATGAACAGAGCTGTCATATGTTAAGATTACAATAATCTTTTCCATATTAGGACTTTAACATGGGTTAACAAATGTGCTTAAAATGATGATCATGCAAGATCGTATTTTACCAAAATGAGGGAAAGAAATGTCATGAGAAGATGAGACCTGAAGGTTCAGTATGTCCTTTTTCTTGCCAGAAAGCAAGGAAATGGAAGTGCTTTTTACGATGTTTCTCAAGCGCCACCTTAAAATCAGTTACATTTCTCTTAGATGCTGGCTAGGTTATGTATGTAGGAAAGCTGCTTTAGAATTTTGGTCCTCTGATAACAAAATGTTTTTTTTTTAATGTTCATCCCATATGTCCATTCTTATACCAGTGTGGTCCTCTAGTTTAAATAGCTCTTCCTTTTTCCTCTGGTATCTCACAGATTCATCTATGTAGAAGATTTTTTATATTTGTAGAGGCGTATTTATAGCAGAACTCAGATCTTCCTTCAGCCTTTGTGTTGCTAGACTGCAAAAGTCAAACTCTTCTTGTTTCTTATAGAAAGGATTCTTCTCTCCCTAGAACATCCCAGTAGCCCTTCTCTGCATCTGCTCTAAAACAAATTAATTCTTCTTCACTGTGGGTGAGCAGAAGTATGCTTACTATATCATACAAAGCCTCAAAATTCCTTGTGTGAGAAAGCAAACACTCCCCTAACTCTCCTCGGAATAGCTGACCCACTATCCTGTGGTAAAATGGTACAGCTTTTTCTTCTTTTCATCCATCTCTGGATGAATGGACCTAGTTGTTTACTCATTCAACTCATTTAACAGAACTACTCATTCACAAAACTGAAACCTATGCTGAAACCTGAAAACTGGCCTTACAAGAGTCTGTCAGTGCTATTTTATAGAATTCATACCGTAAGATGCAAAATTCTTTCTAAGACAATAGAATTTGAGACTGAAGGGGTCATTGTGTGTCCAATATGTCATGGATTTCCCAGGTAACCTCACCAGACTAAACAGACTAGCCAAGGGGTCTACATGACAGAATTTGGTCTTGTGGTAATTTAAGTAGAGAGATAGGAAAAAGAAAAAAACACTTTAAGATTTCTGACATAAAAATTGTATCAGATATGCTGGCAACAATTGTTTGCAGACAAAAAAGTTGCTTTTAGTCCCTTTTTTCTTTTTAAAATATTAATTCCATTATTTATTTCTTTGTAGAAAAAATGGCAGTTGCCATTTTCCCTGAAAAATCAACTTCTGCAGTTGTAAAGTCCTTTTCACCTCTTTTAAAGAGTCTATAACATCACTGCAGAGTGGGGCAAAAGTGGGATCTCTAATTTATAGTCATTAGTGGAAATTTTGAATCTCGTCTATTGCAAATGTGTTTATTTGAATAGTTTGGACGTGCCCTTACATATAGTGTGATAAATTTTAATGCTTTTGATTTTTGAACCCTTGTGTTAAAATGGTCACAGGACGAAATTTAGATTAGGCTTGAGAAAGCACTACAATAAGAGGGCTAATGGAATTTTGCAGGAATTTTTTTTAGAAATTCCATGGCTAAATTTGCTGACATAGCCACAGTTAGAAAATACAAGGGACTATATGTCTTTAAATGAGCCAATTACTCATTTCTTTTGGTTTCATAAAAACATATCCCAGTTCTGGTAATGTTAAAATCAATAGATGCACTGACCCTAACTGCTGCATGATAGAAACAAGTATTACTTATGAACTCCAGGCACTCACATATGGTATTAGTAAATGCACAGGCCTGTATTTGACCTTCAGTAATCAGTGAATGAAAGCACATCGTAAAGTTGTTCATGATAGAGATTGCAGAGTGACTGATTAAGTGATTACTTTAATTTTCCTGAGAGAAAAAATATGCTGACCTGGAGCTTAATGCATATCTTTGAGGAAATCTGTTGGGTCATTCTCCTCCTGTGTACTTTTCACTAGCAAAAATGGAACAGTTACATGTATAATCATTATTTTTTCTTTATTTTCCTAAATTTTCCTAAATCAAATGACCTGTATCATTTGTCATGAGGAAAATGAGGTAGTAAAAATAAAATTATTAATAAAAAGGTAAGTGCTTATGTAGAGATTTTTGTAAATGTAGCAATGTAGGGTTTTGTCTTATGCTTCTGAACATACTGAAACAAACAAAATAACCAGTTATGACTGTTTTTTAAAAAGAGAAAGCTGCTCACAAGATGGCCTTTATGGTAAATTGTGGCTTTACCTCAAGCTCTGAATCCTGTGCTGTCCAAGCATTCGGCTTCTGGTCCCATCGGTTTTACTCCCTTGCCTACAGCTGTACGTCTCTTCCAGTGCCTTGGAGCGGCAGTGCTCGCTGGCGGGTCCACAGGACTGAGAGGGGCTTCCAGCTCCAAGCATGCTCCCACCCACCTGCAAGGTGAGAGAAAACACCAAGCACCAAGAAGGGAAATACTTTTGTGATGTTAGCCATGGACAGTAGGTATACAGAGAAGGAAAATAAAAAGATTGGCGTATTGAATTAAAGAAGGGACCACAGCTAGGTTAGTATAATGTCTAGTATGACAAGCTGAAAATCTCTGCATTTAATTTAAATTTAATGTAATTAATATTTTATAGCCAATGAACTTGAACATACTAAGATTTGTATTTATGAAATTCCACCAAGCTAGGCACATGTACTTTTCTCAATAAACAACATATATGGCCCATAAGAAGCTAACTAACTTATAAGAAAGATCTTCTGAAAACAGCTGCTGTAATAGTCATTAAGTCTTTGAAGCAGTAGCTATTTAAAGTTGTTAAATACTTAACTGGACGTCTCTTAGGCCTTGGCTAGACTCAGTTTCCAAGAATACAGAAATATCAGATTCATCCTATGGGTGTTGGTATCTGGAAAAAGTGGTTTGGAAAATGGAGGTATCTAAATAAAATGTTGGAAATCAAAATACTTGGCAGGAGAAATTTGTCAGAGCTGAGAACAGAGGAGGGATCTCTAATACCACTGAATTAAACTTTCTACCATGGGATGATGTGATGAGTTCCTATGGGGAGGTTGGTCATGTGTTTTTGTGGAATATATACATGTGTTTTGTTCCTTCCCTGTGATTTAATCTGAGAATGCTCAGCCTAATTCTATTTAGGCAAAGTGTTATCTAAGGATGTAAACAAATATTTTGCACTTTTTCCCCCCCCTCTAAAGTACTGATATTCTTTTTGGAAATACACTGTTGCATGTGGGAAAAATTTCAGCCAGTCTTTTCCTTGAGAGGAGGAGGTTCCCCACAATCAGGCTGAGGAAGAGATCAGGAGCGTAGGAATCTAACTTGAAATAATTGCTTGGCAATCCAAAGCTTCTTCTAATAAACAGTGGTACTGTTTTGCACAGCAGCCCAGCTCTTGACAAAATCTCCCCAAAAGTACCAACGAAAAGATGAGAACTAGAGTTTGGGATCAGAAGAAAACTAATTAATGTTATTTCTACTGATTTTTTTTCACTTGTGCTGTACACAGTATGTTAGCTTTCAGAAAACACTGCAAAAATGCAACCCCAGTGTTCTAGAAGTGAGATGCTCTGGGAGAGGTCCGCTTTCACTTCATTACATTTTTTAAAAGATCTGCTGGGAGAAAGGGCTGCAGATTTCAGGCATAAAGCTGCTTTCAAAGGACCTAATCTAAAGCTCTTCTGTGTTATGTTTCCTACTGTAAGGCTATAATCTTAGACAGGTAGGTCAAAGAGTAGTCTAAAGTATATAAAAAGTTATGTTAAAGATGCCTCAAGGTAGTTTAAAGTCTGTGGGTTGCGAGCGCTGCACTTTGGCCATTCACAGTAGGCCAGCATTAGCTCTGTTTGAGCATATTAGGTAGGTTCTTGAATTCTTACTTGCTCACATGAATAGTCATTTTGACCTCAGTGAGTTTATTAGTATAAGAGCTCATATTTTGAATTACATAACAGGCATGAATACTTTCCTTTCTCCTGGTTCCAGAATTCTGTGATTTAGGTTCTTCTTAGATCCAGAAGTTTGTCTGGATCTATGTACTTTGTGTTTTTGAAAACCTCAATGGGGTCATAACAAAGTTTGGTGCTCCACAGTGAGAATAAGATCATGATTTCATCTCTGCATAATGTATGTCTTCGCTGCTTGGTTTTGTTTGCTCTGTAATGTTTCCTTTTGAGAGTATGGCTAGGAATATTGCATAAGGTAACATGGACGCAGTCTGCACAGGACTTAATACATAGACAGTCCTGCTCTTTCTGATTTATACCATAGTCTCTTTCCTGTATATCCTATCATCTTATTTTCTCCTTTTCTGCAACTTTGGTTAATATTCAAACATCACTTCCTCCAGGCTCAAGAGCGGTGCATCCCTATGAGTAGGAAGTCAAGCAAAGGAGGTAGGAGACCTGCATGGATGAGCAAGGAGCTCCTGGCAAAACTCAACCAGAAGAAGGAAGTCTACAGAAAGTGGAAAGGGGGACAGGCCACTTGGGATGAATATAGGAATGTTGTCAGAGTATGCAGGGATGCGACGAGGAAGGCTAAGGCCCGTTTGGAATTAAATCTGGCTAGAGATGTCAAGGACAACAAGAAGGGCTTCTTCAAATACATCAGTAGCAAGAGGAAGACTAGGGAAAATGTGGGCCCTTTGCTGAATGGAGTGGGTGCCCTGGTGATGAAGGATGCAGAGAAGGCAGAGTTACTGAATGCCGCCTTTGCTTCAGTCTTTACTGCTCAGGCCAGCCCTCAGGAGCCCCAGACCCTGGAGGCAAGAGAGAAAGTCTGGAGAGAGGAAGACTTTCCCTTGGTGGAGGAGGAGTGGGTTAGAGATCATTTAAGCAAACTTGACACCCACAAATCCATGGGCCCTGATGGGATGCACCCACGAGTGCTGAGGGAGCTGGCGGACATTATTGCTAAGCCACTCTCCATCATCTTTGAAAGGTCATGGAGAACAGGAGAGGTGCCCGAGGACTGGAAGAAAGCCAATGTCACCCCAGTCTTCAAAAAGGGCAAGAAGGAGGACCCAGGGAACTACAGGCCAGTCAGCCTCACCTCCATCCCTGGAAAGGTGATGGAGCAGCTCATCCTGGAAGCCATCTCCACGCATGTGGAGGAAAAGAAGGTGATCAGGAGTAGTCAGCATGGCTTCACCAAGGGGAAATCATGCCTAACCAATCTGATAGCCTTCTATGATGGAATGACTGGCTGGGTAGATGAGGGGAGAGCAGTGGATGTTGTCTACCTAGACTTCAGCAAGGCTTTTGACACTGTCTCCCATAGCATCCTCATAGACAAGCTCAGGAAGTGTGGGTTAGATGAGTGGACAGTGAGGTGGATTGAGAACTGGCTGAATGGCAGAGCTCAGAGAGTTGTGCTCAGTGGCACAGAGTCTAGTTGGAGGCCTGTAGCTAGCGGTGTCCCCCAGGGGTCAGTCCTGGGTCCAGTCTTGTTCAACTTCTTCATCAATGACCTGGATGAAGGGACAGAGCGCACCCTCAGCAAGTTTGCCGACGATACAAAACTGGGAGGAGTGGCCAACACACCAGAGGGCTGTGCTGCCATTCAAAGAGACTTGGACAGGCTGGAGAGGTGGGCAGAGAGGAACCTCATGAAGTTCAACAAAGGGAAGTGCAGGGTCCTGCACCTGGGGAGGAATAACCCCAGTCACCAGTACAGGTTGGGGGTTGACCTGCTGGAAAGCAGCTCTGCGGAGAAGGACCTGGGAGTGCTGGTGGACACCAAGTTAAGCATGAGGCAGCAATGTGCCCTTGTGGCCAAGAAGGCCAATGGTATCCCGGGGTGCATCAGGAAGAGTGTTGCCAGCAGGTCGAGGGAGGTGATTCTCCCCCTCTACTCAGCCCTGGTGAGGCCACATCTGGAGTACTGCGTCCAGTTCTGGGCTCCCCAGTACAAGAGGGATGTGGCACTACTGGAGCAAGTCCAGCGAAGGGCCACAAAGATGATTAGGGGACTGGAGCATCTCTCTTATGAGGAAAGGCTGAGAGAGCTTGGCCTGTTTAGCTTGGAGAAGAGAAGGCTGAGAGGAGATCTTATCAATGTGTACAAGTATCTGAAGGGAGGGTGTCGAGAGGATGGGGCCAGACTCTTTTCAGTGGTGCCGAGCGACAGGACGCGAGGCAATGGGCACAAACTGAAACACAGACACTTCCATCTTAACATGAGGAAAAACTTTTTCACTGTGAGGGTGACAGAGCACTGGAACAGGTTGCCCCGAGAGGTGGTGGAGTCTCCTTCTCTGGAGATATTCAAAAGCCGCCTGGATGCAATCCTGTGCAATGAGCTCTAGGTGACCCTGCTTGAGCAGGGGGGTTGGACTAGATGATCTCCAGAGGTCCCTTCCAACCTCAGTGATTCTGTGATTCTGTGAACTTTAGTAGGCGGGACACTATGTTTTTTCTCTACAGTGAAATCAGTTTCTTCTTCTTCTTCTTCTCATTGCCAGACATTGATATAAAGCACCTTATTTTTTATTTTTTATTTCTTGATTAATAACTTCATATCTCTACACTTATTCTCCCAGTAAAACCCTAAAAGGGTCCAGACTCAGGTTAATAAGTTCAGGCTCCTGTAACTTGTCAAGCTACTTCCTTATTTGTAAAGAAAATTCCATCCTTAACTACGGATGTAGTTTTATTTCTATTATTTTGTACTTATTTTTAGGTTATAAAGGATACTGATTTCGTTGGCTGTCTTGTTTCTTTTTCTTTTTTGAAGTGTGTGGAAAAACAGTTTGGGATGATGTAAAGACTACCCATTAATGAATGAATGGAAGTGGAGTGCAAATAGACTTGTAAGCAAAAACTTAAATACTGTTATTATTATGAAGTCCTGTCTGCAAAAAAAAATATGACATATAAAAATGAAGTGCTATGCATTATAAAATAGAACCATGAAACACTCTACTTCTGGCCTGTCCTTTCTGATATGAAGAGAACAAGAGTGAATGCAGAATTCAAGGTGACAACATAATAGTTTATCCAATAGCAGTAAAATGTCTCATATCTTCTTGCCATTTCTTAATAAGGCTGATGGGCCTTAATTCCATCTACTGTATGTTGCAATATGAAGAGTTTAGAAACTCTTCTGTGAGTATGCAAAATATACTCCATTTTCTTGTTGCTTGTCACCTCTTAACCATCATAGAAGAAAGTCTGAGATTCACTTTGCAGAGCCCATAGAGCTGTGAATCAGTTCTGATCACCAGAACCTTATTACACATGTTCAGTCAGAAAATTGCAGCCTTTATTTTTAAATCCAGATTTTCCAATATGATCCATCTCAATCACGTTTTACAGCAGCGGTCTATTTTCTTCCCTTAGACTCTCATCAATGTGGAACTCCCACAGTAAACAACAGTATTTGCGTCACTGGAGGATTTATTTCAAAATCTAGTTGCGAAACTGTTTTTCTCTTCCTTAGAGAAATGTTCGTAAAGAAATGTTTCTGTAAACGACCAGGCTGTTCCTCAGAGTTTATTATTATTATTCCCATTTCAATGGTATGTGCAAATTCTGTAATCTTGATTTTGATACTGTCATCTAGGGTACTTCACCGAGTAATTTACAGACAATGAAAGAAAGCAGACCAAACATTTATCTTTGTTTTTCCTTCCATTTCCAATTAACTAAGCTAAATTTTTCTCCAAACAGCATTATGTCTTTTTGTCCCAGAACCCCTGAGTTGCGAAAAGGAGCTGACTATTCCCATTCCTTTCATTAAAGAAGCCAGGCTAGTGTTTGGAGATATTGGAAACTTTGTTGCGATTCCTTGTATCCTGCTTTCAAAATCTTTGGGAACAGGTGTGTGAGAAAGAGAAGGTCCTGGTCTGTGTACAATTCCACCAGCAACCTCAAATAGCCTTTAGATGCCCTACTAGATGCTTCTGTGCAAATACTAGTCTCATGCATGCAAATGAGGTATTCTCATTCATCACTAGGCCTTTAGAGGCCTTATTAATATAAATAAAGGATATAATATACGCCATATAATAATATACGCTATCTCTACCCCTTGACTAGCAGCAATAAGGGCTGGATTTAATTTCTGGGTATCATTATTAAATACTGCTGGAGCGCTCACCTAGAAAGTGGAGAAATTACATTAAACTGACTGAGTGCTCCACAAGCTATTCTTCTCCACTCACATGAAACTCCATGAATCAAATGGCTTAGCAAAACTGTGTTAGGGGAGAGAAGGATGAAAAAGAGAACAAGAAAATAAACAGCATAACATGAGACAAGCAGCTACTGTTTTCCTAAAGAAAAACAATGACAGTTTCAGGCCCTCCATTCTCATATCATGGGGAGACAACTAATAGTTCTGCTGGTTGCTTTCTACCGCACGTAGTTTTACCCTGTTCATGGTAAGGTCCTGTGACTGTATCTACCTGGCAAGGCCTCACACACCAGCCATTCCATATATCAGCTCTTCTTTTCCATTAGCTTTTCTGCTTCTTCAAGGGCTTGTGCTCTTCAGAAGGAATAACACAACTCAGTCAGCTCTTCTTGACAGAAAGCACCGTCTTCATCTCCTCTTATCTAGACACTTTCACATGCTAAAGCTGCAAATTATTACATTGGAAATGTACTCATCCCAGCCACATTTTTAGCACCATTAACTTGCCCAGACTTGCACATAGTGCAAACATGCCCGTAAAATATGACAAAACATAAATATGATGAAAACATAAAATGCAAATTGAACAAGTTTCAGTGACTGCTTTCACTCAGTTCCCCTTCTCTACACTAGACACCAACAGAGCTTTCTTCCAGTGTGACTTTCAATCCCTGCTGGGCTCTCTGGGGATCAATATGGTTTGCCTTAGACCTCATCCACTAGGCTTACATTTTGATATTTTTTATCACCATTTTACAGTTATGGAACTGAGGCACTGCAAAATAATACATTCACTCAAAGTCACTCAGAATCTCTGGCAGAGTGAAACAGTGAATCATGGTTTCTGAGTCCAGTGTCTTAGCCAGAAGCTCATTGGCTATTTGACCATTTAATATGAGCTATATTTCCTATCAGGAAACCAAATTGCGGCAGTAATGTTCCAAACTTAAGCTAGCAAGACTTAACCAAATGAGGCGCCTTAACTGAAAATTGGCATTTCTCCATTTTGGGTTTTCAAATCTTTCTGAGATTGAGGACACAATTTTAAAATAAATACAGTGCCTGATAATACTTTTATCAGAAGCAGAAAATTTGCCAAAGTGAAGAGCAGTTTAGATAAACTAAATGAATGCAGATGAACAAATTAATTTGTCTTTTTAATGTAAGACAGCTACTAAAATTGTTAAAATGACTGTATTATACAACCTAACTCTCAATAAATCGTCTTCTAAAAGGGATTGCTCAACGTAGGACTAAGTCCTGCCCCTTGGCACTCACATATGACATTCATTCATCTCACTGTTTGAAAAGCATTTTGCACCAGACTTTTGAAAGAAATAGAATATTTGAAGTCAGACATTGTTTATGCCCCACTTGTACTGATTTTACTTTTCAGAAAATATCAAAACTAAAAAAAATGTGTTTAATTCATACTTTGCTGTTCATCTTTCATGTGTCCTCCACATGAATGGAGGCTTCGTAATTTCAAAACTTAATTCTGGGGCCAGTAAGTCAAAGAAATCCAGAAGTCTTCAGGGAAAAAGACTCTTAGTTTCAACTACAATGTGAAAATCACATTTATTAAAATAAAAATGATTGGATTTTTTTTTTTTCAAAGAAAGGGACTAATGTTTGGGTTAAGCCTCCTGTGGGAAGACCTAACTTCCACACTTACTATTTATGGGGATTTTCAAGCTCGATTTACTTACCTATTCAATACGGGAAAGTAATTGTTATCCCATTCCTTTCATTATGTGATGCAAATGCTATCTCTGCAGTACAGAAATGCTTCTTCAAATTAGATGTCAGAATATAGGGTTTATTCCAATAGTTTAAACATGCATTTAAGGGACCATTAATCTATTTTCAATGAACAAGCATTTTTCTGAGTTTGTTTTCTCGTTCAGTTTTAAAACAAATAATTATAAGGAAGATAGAAATATGAGAGGAAGAAAATGAATACAGGGTGTAGCTGGATTATCTGTGATTACCCAGTTATTTCAAGCTTTCCTCCCATGTATTGATCTTTTGCTGAGGGGCAAATCCAATTCTTTATATTACAACTAAGTGTAGGTATGTGGAGTAGAGGGCCTCCGTGTCAGTTGTGGTGCAAGATAAAAGATTCTCACCACTGATTTGCAAGAGGTGCTTTGCAGATGCTGGCCTATAGAGAGTAGGAGTATGCCTTCCTAAGGGGTGGAATAAGCTCTTCTGATTAGGACATGCTATAAATTCCAGTCAGCTGAAAATCAGATTTCTCTGGTAATTCCCAGAAAAAACATGATGCAGGACAAGGAGAAAAAATCCAGGGAATTCAAAGCCAAAATGACTTTTTAGGGCAGTTGGATATCACTAAAAGCAGCCCTGAGGCCAGCTCCAAGGTGGAAGAAATGCAAATGTGTTTTGGAGCTTCTACTGTCTCCTCTGACTCCCTGTGGTCTACAAGAGAGGATATCACTGCATCGCTCTCAGTGCTTCATTTGTGAATGGCTCCTGCCAGAACCTGCCATTGGATAGGTGCAAATACAATATATCAGAAAATATTGCACATGAGAGCTAGAAGACAGGGAATGTGAGTAAGCTTAATTCACTGAGGTCCTGACATGGGAACAAGGGGCAAATTCACAGCAGCTCCTATGCACTTACTCCTCTGGGCTTAAGGGATGAGATGAGACTAATGTGCTCTGCTTTTGTGAGCTGGTGATTTTCCAGATGTGTGTAATTCACCTTTCTTTACCATTTATATTGGGATGACATTTCCTTATTTATTCTTTCCCCTTTTGACAGCCTCGTGATAGTCACAAATCACAGGCTTATGCTGTAGCTTACTGTTTGCACTGCTTGAATGTCTTTATCTTCAATAGGGGCTGCAATTACTTTTATGAATAAGCAAAGATACAGAGAACAAGAGCAGAGAGACTTTATTTCAACACCACTACTGTGTCTGCTAACCTTTTGAACTCCCAAACTTCCTTTGAATCTTAATGGAGTAGTACACAACATCTTTGCTACAAAGCAATTTCAGCTGTGGCTGACAGAAAAACCCTCATATGATGCGGATCCAGGCACTGCAGGAAAATGAAGATGTAGAAGGAACTCTCATTATTTATCCCCTATATATTCTTGCATTAGAGACGTTAATACAGACTGGAAAGACATAACCACTGAGCCCACAAACTGAGACGGGTGACCTGTAATAAATACAGAATCACAGAATCACAGAATCACTGAGGTTGGAAGGGACCTCTGGAGATCATCTAGTCCAACCCCCCTGCTCAAGCAGGGTCACCTAGAGCTCATTGCACAGGATTGCATCCAGGCGGCTTTTGAATATCTCCAGAGAAGGAGACTCCACCACCTCTCGGGGCAACCTGTTCCAGTGCTCTGTCACCCTCACAGTGAAAAAGTTTTTCCTCATGTTAAGATGGAAGTGTCTGTGTTTCAGTTTGTGCCCATTGCCTCGCGTCCTGTCGCTCGGCACCACTGAAAAGAGTCTGGCCCCATCCTCTCGACACCCTCCCTTCAGATACTTGTACACATTGATAAGATCTCCTCTCAGCCTTCTCTTCTCCAAGCTAAACAGGCCAAGCTCTCTCAGCCTTTCCTCATAAGAGAGATGCTCCAGTCCCCTAATCATCTTTGTGGCCCTTCGCTGGACTTGCTCCAGTAGTGCCACATCCCTCTTGTACTGGGGAGCCCAGAACTGGACGCAGTACTCCAGATGTGGCCTCACCAGGGCTGAGTAGAGGGGGAGAATCACCTCCCTCGACCTGCTGGCAACACTCTTCCTGATGCACCCCGGGATACCATTGGCCTTCTTGGCCACAAGGGCACATTGCTGCCTCATGCTTAACTTGGTGTCCACCAGCACTCCCAGGTCCTTCTCCGCAGAGCTGCTTTCCAGCAGGTCAACCCCCAACCTGTACTGGTGACTGGGGTTATTCCTCCCCAGGTGCAGGACCCTGCACTTCCCTTTGTTGAACTTCATGAGGTTCCTCTCTGCCCACCTCTCCAGCCTGTCCAAGTCTCTTTGAATGGCAGCACAGCCCTCTGGTGTGTTGGCCACTCCTCCCAGTTTTGTATCGTCGGCAAACTTGCTGAGGGTGCGCTCTGTCCCTTCATCCAGGTCATTGATGAAGAAGTTGAACAAGACTGGACCCAGGACTGACCCCTGGGGGACACCGCTAGCTACAGGCCTCCAACTAGACTCTGTGCCACTGAGCACAACTCTCTGAGCTCTGCCATTCAGCCAGTTCTCAATCCACCTCACTGTCCACTCATCTAACCCACACTTCCTGAGCTTGTCTATGAGGATGCTATGGGAGACAGTGTCAAAAGCCTTGCTGAAGTCTAGGTAGACAATATCCACTGCTCTCCCCTCATCTACCCAGCCGGTCATTCCATCATAGAAGGCTATCAGATTGGTTAGGCATGATTTCCCCTTGGTGAAGCCATGCTGACTACTCCTGATCACCTTCTTTTCCTCCACATGCGTGGAGATGGCTTCCAGGATGAGCTGCTCCATCACCTTTCCAGGGATGGAGGTGAGGCTGACTGGCCTGTAGTTCCCTGGGTCCTCCTTCTTGCCCTTTTTGAAGACTGGGGTGACATTGGCTTTCTTCCAGTCCTCGGGCACCTCTCCTGTTCTCCATGACCTTTCAAAGATGATGGAGAGTGGCTTAGCAATAATGTCCGCCAGCTCCCTCAGCACTCGTGGGTGCATCCCATCAGGGCCCATGGATTTGTGGGTGTCAAGTTTGCTTAAATGATCTCTAACCCACTCCTCCTCCACCAAGGGAAAGTCTTCCTCTCTCCAGACTTTCTCTCTTGCCTCCAGGGTCTGGGGCTCCTGAGGGCTGGCCTGAGCAGTAAAGACTGAAGCAAAGAAGGCATTCAGTAACTCTGCCTTCTCTGCATCCTTCGTCACCAGGGCACCCACCCCATTCAGCAAAGGGCCCACATTTTCCCTAGTCTTCCTCTTGCTACTGATGTATTTGAAGAAGCCCTTCTTGTTGTCCTTGACATCTCTAGCCAGATTTAATTCCAAACGGGCCTTAGCCTTCCTCGTCGCATCCCTGCATACTCTGACAACATTCCTATATTCCTCCCAAGTGGCCTGTCCCCCTTTCCACTTTCTGTAGACTTCCTTCTTCTGGTTGAGTTTTGCCAGGAGCTCCTTGCTCATCCATGCAGGTCTCCTACCTCCTTTGCTTGACTTCCTACTCATAGGGATGCACCGCTCTTGAGCCTGGAGGAAGTGATGTTTGAATATTAACCAACTCTCTTGAACACTCCTTCCTTCCAGGGCCCTCACCCATGGGATTCCTCCAAGTAGGTCCCTGAAGAGGACAAAGTTTGCTCTCCTGAAGTCCAGGGTTGCGATCCTACTTGGTGCCCTGCTGCCTCCTCGCAGGGTCCTGAACTCCACCATCTCATGGTCACTGCAGCCAAGGCAGCCCCCAACCTTCACATCTTCCACCAGTCCTTCTTTGTTTGTTAGTACGAGGTCCAGCAGCACACCTCTCCTGGTTGGCTCCTCCACCACCTGGGTCAAGAAGTTGTCACCAATGCTCTGCAGGAATCTCCAGGACTGTTTGTGCCTAGCTGTGTTGTCTTTCCAGCAGATATCGGGGTGGTTGAAGTCCCCCATGAGAACCAGGGCCTGGGATCGTGAGGCTACTTCCAGCTGTCTGTAGAAGGCCTCATCAACTTCCTCATCCTGATCAGGTGGCCTGTAGTAAACACCCACAACAGTGTCACCTGTATTAGCCTGCCCTTTGATCCTTACCCATAAGCTACCTGTGCTTCTTTGGAGGTACTGAAGGATCTCTGCCAGATGAGTTCTGAGACCTAAAGGGTTTTTTGTAAATGACTCTGCTCAGTGTGATTGTCATATCCAGGACCTTCTGTGATTAAGAAAATGTTAAGGAATGTTCCAGTTTCTGTCTTTGTCAAGTGGTGAGTAAATAATGGCTCAGACTTTTCTTGCTTGCCATCTACACTCCCCCCCGCATATTTATCTCTACCTTTGGTTGAAGGAGAAAGACACAGTATCTGATCTGCCCCTAAGAAAGTCAATTGACAGGGAATTTTTATGGTACACATGCGAAAAAATACCATCGATATATTAGGAGGGTAAAAATTCCTGAGCTGCAATAAAATTAAATGGAGTCTGTATCACCTCCTGCCCTGTCTTACTATTGACAAATAGGTTGGATCAGCTTAAATGGCCACTGGTGTCATCTCTATCTGCTTACTGTTCTTCAAGAAAAATGTCTTGCTGAGATAAATGATTGCTATCTCCTTCAGAAAGGCAGAGAAGAGAAAAAAAAGAAAAAAAAAACACGTTAAATCTTTTAAACTGCTGTAGGCAGTAGAATATCATATGGAATTTTCTTAACCGCCTTTGAAAGTAGTGAAAATGCACGGATTTGAATGCTTATTCTGTAAGCAAGATAATTGACTATTTAGATTGAAGAACCTATTCCGAGAAATCTGTAGCTGCGAGAATGCTGATTCTGAAACAAAGAAGGTGTAAAGCAAAACTGCTCAGCATTGTCAAAACAGCCCTCTGTGTACTAATGACAAGGTCTGCTGGGGAAGTGTAGAATTATTTTTTTGCAATTGTCTGTGGGGGATGCAGCTAAAGTGTGATATTTTTCCTCATTATCACTTCCAACCTCCTCTGCCCCCCCCATACAGTTTTTGAACGTTATATAGTACACAGCAAATGAGGTGAAAAAAAAAATCCAACATGCCTCTAGGCTCTCCTATATTAAAGGTGGTCTTAGGAGCTCTGCTTTGTAGAGGATGCACAGTAGTTTCTCTGTCTTTCACTGGACCACCAATGTCACATTTTATAAAAGACAAGATGGGTTGGTGGATCTAGTGCTTGTTTTTTCATCTCCGTTAAACTGTTTTCACAATTGAGTTTTGTAGTTTCAGTTCATTCCCTCCTGAAGGATGATAGTCTTCATCTTTAAAACTGCTATAGATTAATGCTCTCAGCTGTTTTCTTTTTTACTGAAGGGAAAGTTGGCATAGAACTTTTTTAAAGGTTGTGATTGCTAAATTCCAAATAAGTCCATGCATTTTTTCTTTTTATCGTTTAAAAATAACCTCTCCCATTACCTAGGTAAACCTACAGACCATTTTTAGAAAACCTGCACTAACTCCCTTTAAATTGCTGTAACACCTTGAATAAAGGGATCACCAAATAGTGCAGGAAGTATATATGGGGATTTATAAAACTGCTTCCCCCTTAACACAAATAAGGTAATACTTGTGTGAAACACACTTCAGAGTGCATCATGCATTATAAATCTGGAGCGGAAAATTTGTCACACTAATAAGAAAACTGAAGATGTAGTTTGAAAGAGTGATGAAACCTGAGCAAGCAGTGGTTGTTTTGCTTTTTTTTTTTTCCTCTTTACTACAACATAAAATATGGGATTTTTTTGAGATGAAGAAAAGTAAAAGAAGTGTTTGGAGGTTTTGGAACATAGCGGAAAATCTGAGAGTCATACTATAAACTCCATTTTGTATTGTAACTTCCATCATGAATTAGAAATTCTGTTTTTTGCTATGTGCTCTAGGTCTTATATCAAACCTTGCTCAAGTTAAATTTATTAGGAAGTCTGTGTCAGAAGTTCAGTCCAGTGTTGTAGAACCCCACTATTAAATCACAGTTCATTCTTGTGCTGTCTGTTAAAACAAGTTCAATTCATTACTGCCAGCCCATCTCCTGGCAGGGTACTATGTGTGCTCAGCTTGCCAGTCAGCTCTTTCTTCTTCTCCTCCTCAGCTTTGGACTGGGAAGTCTTGCTTTCTCATGTTTCTTCATCTCCAGAACTGTTTGTTATCAATGTGGCAGCATACACCCGATCATTAAAAATTCTTCCAGCCAGTTGTCCTTGATCAGAAGAGAGATTTGATTTCTCTCTGAAGAATAATCTTGGAGAAGCCACCAAGGCAGCAGTGGGCTCAACAGCTAGCCTGTTCTAATGGAACAATAGTTTCTCCAAAAAGAGATGCCTGGTCCTCAGGTATACCAAGAGGGACATGGCAAAAGTAATTAATACACACTTTATTTAAAATGTACCCCCCCCCCCCCCCGAAGGAATCTAGCAGTCTTACATGCAAGAAGACTGGAACAGAGAAAGAGGAAGTAGAAGCTCTAATATTCTCACATGATTATTAATGAAAAGTCTTTTAGGAGGAACTTATAACTAAGATGGACATTTAATATAACAACAGAAAAACAAACATTAAAGGAATAATAGCTAAATAGGGAAAGAAACACATGCATGCATCCTCTTTTAGACTGATAGCCATATATCTGACCTACTAGTTTAACTGGATCAATGAGAATACTCTGTGATGCCACACTGAATCCAAGCCTTAAACAGAAAGATATCTTCATGGAAGGAAATCTGTCTAGCTGATAATGCCAACATGATTTTAGACCACTTAAAGAGAGATTACAGGTAGGTAGCAAGAAGCCAAGGTTCAGTAGAAGTCTGCAAAAATATCTCTAAGCAGTTAAGGGGTGGGGAAGCATTTAAGGAAGTTGATATACAGTTTTCTAAAGCCCAGGACAGCTGAAGAACAAAGATTTCTATGTGCAAAGAAAGGTCGCAGACAAGGGGGCTCCACAGAGCACCAGGAACAGTGACTAGACTCAACTGAGGCGCAGTAGACCTAGAAGCAGATGACTGTACAACTTACCATTACCCATCCAAACAATGAACAGCATCAGGTTGTAACTTTGGCTATTATCAAATAATCAACACTTGTCAGAATAGTATCTAACTGATAAAAATATCCTTGGGGAGCTGGGCCTATGGTGAAAGATTGTAGTCCAATCATCTACAAGGCAGAGCTTTTGAAAAGCCTGGAGTATGAATACAAAACAGAACTGAAATGTCAAGTTTTGACGCCTAAATTAAGCAGATAGAGTTGTATTTGGATTAATAAATAAGACACAGTCCATTTTCACACCTGCTAACCAAGGAATGCTGGGAATATTCTATACCTAAGAAAAGCAGGTCACTTTTAGCTATACTTCTCTGCAGAGTCTGGGTACTCAAATTGACTTACACATTTAAAACTCTGCTGAGCTAGAGGTATGGTCACAATGCCATGTTACTGGTTTTGTGTGAAGGGTCTGCCTTGCTCGGGGCTTGTGCTGCAGGTGTGCCAGGTTCTTCCACCCACACTTACAGATCCTGTTCTTTTAGGCTGGAGTGCCAAAGGCAAATGTATGTCAATATGGGTCATGCTGCTGCCTGTGGACACCAGCAGTTGGTATTACTCTTAGCACCCTCTTTAGGGGAACAGTATTACCTTAATGCTTCCATCATATGCAAAACAATTTAAATGGTTCTATAACCTCTTACAGGATTGTTTGTTTTATTTCATGTCCTCCTGCTTTGCATTCATCAGGCTAGGAAGAAAAGGAAATAGATTGAAAACTACTGACATTATTTGTTGAAAGTATAAGAAAGAAAGCCTTCCTTCAAAGATAAACCAAAAAAATACAGACTGAGGAAAGTGACTAAATGTTCAGAGCAGATTTTATATGAGGCTTAGAATTAGATGTGTTTTAGAGATAATGCTATCCTTCTTGTACAGTCATTGAGAAAACAGATTTATTAGTTCTGAGGTGTGAATCAAAGTTAAATATAAATATTTAAGACTTTTAACTATTTTATTTTGAGCTTGTTAGTCAAGAAAGAACTCTAAACATGATAAAAAAGAGAGAAGGCTATAAAATGTGGAAGTGTTAAAGTTGGATTCCATGAGCAGTAGGAAACAGGTGGAGGTGTAGAGTCTGGAATGGACAAAAAAGGCAGAACGTTTTAACTCTAACATATATTTCACACAAGCTGAAGCGATTTCAGCATAATGCAGCAATGCTGTTATGAAACAGGAACAATTGTTTTCTTATTCCTTGGATGGCTGAGTTGAAATTCAGAAGGTCTACCCTTTGCCTGTGCATTTCATTTCGAAAGTGCCACAGTTCTATGAAAAGGAAATTTCAACTTTCCGCCAGTGTGTGCTTGAAGAAGGTATTTTAAGAATAAAGACGAAGCAATTGTATGAATAGTTAGAGAGACTCCTCTCAAACATGACATATATAATTGGAGAAACCAGAAACTGTGTGTCTGCAGGGAAATTTTCCAAATGACAGTTTGGCCTCTTAGTGCTGGGATTGACCTTTTGATAGTGATGGAAGGATGATAGTTAGACTGTGGATAAACAAATTAAGCCAAAACTTTAAAACTTTGACAAATGTCTAGATGTAAATGAAGTTCATTTCTGGTGGAGTTTCAATTCAGTTCTTATTTCAAATGATCTCTTTTGCCCATTCACATAGAAAATAAAAAATATACAAGAATGTAGCGGTTGAATTAAGCTTTTGCCTCCTATATGGACTGTGTTTCTAGCAACCTGAAAAAAATCCAATATAAAGATGGTTCAATATGTGTTCCTCGGTTCATACTACAATCACCAAGCATAAAAATGCCATTTCAATTGGATTTATTAATAACATTTTGCTGTAGTAAAATGGCATATGAAAAAATAGAAAGAGTAATATATTTATAATATTTTTGCATTGTGTTAATGTATTTAGAGATTAATTCAGGAAGGCTCTTATGTAAGTGTCTGAATTCAGTGGGATGTAAGCACTTTTCAAAAGCATTGCTGAAGCATTGATTTGTGCAAAAGAATGTTTGATGGTGTGAAAAGGAGCCCCACATTTCTCACTGATTTTTGCATGCTATAGCTACTGACCTTTTCTGAATATAGCATAGACACATTTATGACTTGTAAGATTTAAACATCCAAATTCCCATTATTTGCAAAAATGTGTGCATGGCTACATATCTTGTGAAACTAGCTCCTGCCTTTGTGTACTCTACAGGGAGAGGAGAAGATTAAAAGCAGAAATATTTATTTAATACTTTATTTAAAATAGTGAGTCTACTCATGTCAGATTATCTAACAAGATCTAAAAAGCGTGCTGAAATGGTACAATCAGTCATTCTGTCATACTACAAGAAATGCTGTGACTGTCCTTTCTTCACAGTGGGAGGCTCCACAGTTTGTCACACGTATGCGTTACAGCAGAGCTAATACTCCTCAGGTTTGCAGCGGCATGCATAATCTTGTTAAGAAATGTGCCACTAGCCAGCGGACCAGGGAGAAAACCTCTCAAACAGGGTTAAAGGAACTGATTTTGTAGGAACTAAAGTCAATAATTTGAAAGATAAATGGGGACTGGTATCATTAACTCTGAAATGGCAGGAATGAGTTGGGACTGGCTGTGATACTGCGCAAAGTTTGCACAATGCCGATCAGCTGGGACTCAGACACCGAACCCTCTTTTCTGCTTTGAGGAGCTTCTGAACAGCGTAGTCTGGGAGCAACATTCAGAAATGTCTTTAGATGAAAGAAAGAGCAATTAAAGTCCTGTCAAAGCTGAATAGCTTTGAAGACATGGTAGATAACTAAAAAAAAAAGGTAAAAATGGTGAAAAGCGGTGGGCATGAACCAAAATGTCAAATCATAGACTTACTTTTTAATATGACTAGTTGTGAAGCCACAGATGTTTTTAATAATTTAAAGTAAATTTGAGCAGAAGAAGATAACTGTGAATCCATATTACATTTCTGTGAGAAGTACTGTCTTACATTTAAGAATGAATTACATGAGAAATAAGTTTTATACAAAGCAGAGGGGAAAATGTAGAAGAGTATTTAATTATCTGAGCCCCAAAAGACAATTTTACAGTTTTTAAATCCTTGATAAGAAGTCTGGTCACAGTTAGTCTAGAGCAAAAGTGAGTGAAGAAGATACAGAAGAAAACTCCTTACCATTATAGTGGAATCTTGCCAAGCAAAGGAAGCCTCTTACTCTGCATGGAAGCTTATTGGATCTGGACAAGCCTCTGAATGTTGGAGAGAATCAAAAAAACTGGAGATGAGATGTGAGAAAGAAAAGTTTGATAATTAAAACTGGAGTTGATGAAAAAGGGAAACATTGAACTGGAAGTGCTCATGGAAGCAACCTGATATTCTTTGAGGGGGGGAACAGTGGATGGCATCACTTTGCATGAGCTTGCAAGTGACTTTAGTCTGACTTTGTGCAGAGATCAGGAGGGTTCTTCGTATGATAAAAGTGTAGCAAAGTGTGGATCCAGCTCAGAAGTCCCAAAGAAGATGAAGCATTTATTTGGATTAAAATTAATATATATTCATGAACAGATGTGATATTGGAGTGAAAAGATGATGCAACTGAAAAAACTCCTCCCTGCTCCAAAAATGTAGAAGAAAATTAAGTAAAATTCCAGCTGATAGTGTTGATCTCATAACTTGTAAAGAGCTTGGCTTGTAAATTAAATATCTGGGAAAATTAGAAGCTAGAGTTACATAGTTATCATGGGGAGAAAAGTACCAAATATTGATTTAAATATATAACACATCTTTGGTCTGCTACATTCTCTGAAAGGAAAGGGGACTAAAGTAATTGAGGAAAAGTTTGAGAGAGTTAGAGAAGCTTCCAATTGAATAGAAGTATAGTTAAATGAGCCCGTATATTGTATGACCACGGCCCTTAGGAGAATTCCAATGCCTTAAAGCAGATAGGTGCTGTAGTGAGAACACCTGTGGAAGATCTGGCGAGGACTCAGTGCCTGGCAGAGTACATGGTAGCAGCCCCAGCATGTGAAACTAGACACTGACCAAATTCCCGTCAGGGCCACGCAGGCATATTCCATTTCATCAGCAATGTCTAGCTGCTTCCCGGGCAGTAGCTGCTCAAGGTTAGAACAGCTGAGATAAGGAAACAGTTCTAGTAGATTTAAGGGGCCCTTACGAACAACGGGGGAAGTCCTGTCTGTGCATCCTGCCTGTGCATCTGACCCATGCCTCCAGCAGCCTCCCATCGGTGACCCCTCCTTGCAGTTCCCAGGGCTTCCCGTGCAGTCTGTAGTGTAAAAGTCCTTTATTAAATCTATCCTGTTTAACCCCTTGTGAACCTTGAGTGTCTCTCTCTCCGCTGGTATCCAACCTTCAATTGCCCACCTTGCGGTCACAGGTGCTAAAAGAAAATAGAGGTTTTTTTCCTTCGAAAGTCATTAGGTGAGTAGAAGAGTTGGATACAAATACATTTGTTCATTGTTGTTGAAGAGAATGGATGGAAAACTTTATTCATCTATAAACATCAAATAACTACGTAAATATATAAAACTGAAACATTTACCACTATCTATAATGGGGAAATTGTTGGTGAGATGGCAGCTGCGAGCCATTTCTCCACGGTCTGTAGTTTATCAGCAGGGTTCTGAATAGTGCCATTAGAAAACATTGTATACATTCCATATCTCCTTGAGAGACTTCATTTTGCTATATTGCTGTTTGTGTTGTTTGGGGCTCTTGAGTTGTTTCACAGGAAAAAAAGAAAAGAACAACGTATTTTTGATTGTGTAGAGAATTAAGGTTTTCGTATGTGATACTTCGAATTAAGGTAAAAGAGCAGAAGACTCAGAGGAGCTTCAAGCTACCACTCCTCTGTCAAAGCTAAGCAAGTGAAATATATATCGCATGTAATAAAGAGAACATATCTAGAAGTGATAGCAATGCAATAAGGTATGCCTAGAGATTATATAGGACTGAGGTCATCAATTTTGCCTCAAGGAGTAAACAAAGACATGAAGATTACTTGACAAGGTAAAAGTTAAGAAAAATTTGTGCTAATCAACCATAAAATGCTACTGTAAAGTGCACATTAAATATTAGTGATTAGGAGTTAGTGACCCTAAATACTGAGGTAATAGATTTCTTTTAAAACTTTTTTGGAAAGGAAAAACTCATTTAGTGTGTAGGCAAGGCTCTCATTTTGCTGAGATAGACTCGCTGAAAATACTACAGCCCACAGCAAGCATTTGCAGCAAAGCCCTTTTAACTGACATGGAAATTATTGACAATTAGGATCAACAGTGTAGTAATTTCTAACAGTGACTTTGTGTTTAAACTGTTTCCACTGCAAAACTGCAGAAGTTATTTTATAATAATAATTATAATTATATATAATTATAATTATTATAATAACTACTGTTATTTTGTTCAAAAGAAAATGAAAACCAAGAAGGCTTAGACTGTGGCAGCCCACCATCGAAGGCACCGAGAACATGCAGACATACACAAGGACTGGTAAGGCAAAACAAAATGTTTGTTCTGAAAATAATGTGGTACATATCTGGGCTGAAAACTGTGATTGCAACAGTAGTGCTGCACAAGAAATAATCCTCTTGTCATATGAAGTTGTATGCATGCAATGAGGAAATAAAGGACCTTTTTGCACCAGAAGTAGAGGAACAAAGGATACTGCATTATTTCTCTGAAAATATCTCACAAAGACAACAGAGTGGAACCCATCTCACAGCAGTGGTGATGATATGCTGTGAGAGACTGCAAGGCTTAGAGACTAATTGAATAAATTTTTTAAAGACTCTGTATTGCGTTAAATGTTAATTATAGGTTATTATTATCTTTGGGGCAGGAAACTTCAAGAGTTTCTTGTAAGCACATCTGCAAGTGGTGCAAAGACTCTGTTTTGTAACGCTGAAGGATTAGAACTCAGACTTTAAATGAGGCAGATCTGAGAGCACTGAAGAACAGACGTCTGGTCATCTAATTCCCACTGAAATCACTGAGAGTTAGATATCTAAATATGTTTGGGGGTCTGAGCCTAAATTTTTACATTAATGCAAACAGCTGAAAAAGCATTTGATTTGGATATTACATAGAGCAGCATGCAACAGAAAATTGATTTCCTTTCCCTAGAGCAACATAATCAAAGTAAACATCTCCAGTTAAAGCGCTTTCAGAATAAAAAATATTGACCTCTGTCATGGACTCATTCTGTGGCCTTATTGATTAAAAAGGTCCTAGAAAACTTTCCAGTAATTCATGAAGCAAGATAAATAGTAATTAAAAGTATTCTTCTCCACACTAATTTTTGTATCTACTTACTAAGTCTGATGCATGTGTAGTGCACTGTCATTGTCATAATTTAGGTAGAGGGTAGTCCCATACATTTTCTTATGAATCCAGTATGATGAAGAATGTGAACAGGTCTCAGTTATTGTGTAAACATGAATTAATTCAAGCTTTGACAAGCAGTGCAGCAAGCACATGAACCTTCATTGCTGTTCAGTTGAGGATTTGGTGTTTTTCTCTGCACAGTTTTGCACTGCTATTGAGTATTTGTCTTTAAATAAAAGATTTCTTCTTCCTTACATGATTTCTTCCACCATTTCCACTGATTTTTGCTGCTCTTCTCAGTGTTACCATAGTACCTCTTGGTTTGCTCACAACTGGTTGTACGGTAAGCAAAAACTTCTTATTCCTGTTGCTGTTGTTTTTATTTGGAACTGCCATTGATTACCATTTGAGCAAAATACAGCCTTGAAATTTTTAAGGTTGTGAGACAACGTGAGACAACGGTCAAGTGTGTCAGTGTTAAAACTTAAACGGCCTGGCCAACTTCCCTTCCAGAAAGTTTTCTGTTGCAGAAGGTGGCTAATCTATAACAGTAGGTGGTGGGCAGTGGGGAGCAGGAATGAAATTTCCCCAGAACACACCAGTACAGAAGCTGTGATTAGATCTGAGACATAGGTATCCATGTTGAATTTGAGGTAACATCATCAATCATTCTTACTCATTTGAGTTGAAATCCCAGCTGACAACAGTGCCGCTACTGGCATGATATTTAAGTTGTAGTATGAAGTTTTCTTTTGCGGCCATATCTCTATTTGGATACAGCACCAAAGTTTTTAGCTGAACATGGAGTAACGTTTCTTTCTTTTCCTTGTTTTTTATTGCTCTTTCTCTTCCATCTGGCTTCAAAACTCTCTGCCTGTTCTACATTTGACATCAGACACCTTAAGAAGCTTTTAGCTGCTTTTAGAAGACTGCCAAATTTCATATCCGTTACGTGCTTTCTGTTTGGTACAAACTATTGAGACAGTCATTACAATAAAATTCATATTCAATTTGTATATCTCTAGTGATTTCAAAAGACTTCATTTGATTTATGGAGCTCATCTCTTTCAGTTCTGCTGGTACACCTGGTCCAAAATCTTGAAGGCATTGGTAGTAGTATGTATTTTAAATTATTGGAAAAGAAACTTTACCTAAAATTCTACTATTCTTCTCTCTGGAACAGTTGTCACACTGATGGAAATGGGTACTAAACAGGGCTGGTTTTGTCTCTTTGAAATATAGTAACATTTTAGTCTTTTTTTAAGTCTGAATTTTTCTTACGTCTATTTTAATACTGACAATCCTGAGGGAGTAATGCTGCAGTCCTCATTCAGGAAAGACACTCATTTTCTGAATGAATAGGAAAAGCAGGATTTGAGGTAAATTCCTGGCTGTACTGAAGTCTACGGGAGGATTTCCATTGACCTGGAAAAGCTCTCTGTGGATCCTGTTTTCCATTAATGGCATCTGGATGGTATACTGTGCAATTATCTTTTCATGACTCAGAGTACATTGACTATGTCCCCCCAGATCTTGAAAGCAGTATGTTCTTGTATAGGGCTGTTCAGATAGTCCTACTGTGTCTCTATCCATTAAATACTGTACTTTCAAAAATATACCGTAAGGTTAGATACAATGTCCAGATTGTCACAAAAATTGATTAATTTTGTCCCAGTTCTCATTTTCTCAACAATCTTTGTCTTATGAATGGATGAATATAATTTTACCCTGGGTTCTCTTTGCAATCTTAAGATTGTCACAAGAATGGATTGGGTGTCGTTTTCTCTTCTTGTTACAGTCTTTGTCATGAGTTCTCACAGACCTTTAATGCTTGATATGTTCTCATTCTCATTACATATTCTCATTCCCATAACAAAGATTATAATGAGAGAAGAAAATGTCATAAAATTAATCCATTCTCATAACAGACTGTAATGAGGACAGAAAATGGAACAAAATTAATCCATTCTCATAACAATGTGAAGATTGTAATGAGAACAGAAAATGGCAGGAAATTTATCCTTCTTGTGACAATCTTAAAATTGTACCAGGGCAGGAAAAGATACAAAATTAACTGGCCCCCAAGACAAAGGCTGGAGCTAGAATTGAATATCTTACCAAAGTAATCCATTCTTGTGACAATACCTAAAGGTGTAATTCTGTGGTTGTGTGGAGATGCCATATGTAAATCCCTAACTACTTTAAAGTCCCATTAAATAGGTTGAGACTTATACCTTTATTGCCACAGGGGACTAAGAAAATATACAGCTTATAACACTCAGACCTTATGGTCAAAATTCTGGTTCATGACTGGAAACAAGTCATGTAAGTAACATCATTAGAATTTGAAGTACTTAAGTATGATGTGCCAAACTTTGAAAACTCATTGTTTTGTTTTGAAAAAGTGGGTCAAATACTTCAGGAGGAATTTTTGAACTTGGGGCTTTTTGTCTTTATTGCATAAAAGCTTTAACACATCTCATTCCTCATGTATGTAGGGCTTCATTCACAAAAGGATTCAGGCATTTAATGCCCACTTTAAGCACCTCAGTCAAAAGTTCTGACCCACAAACCTCTCCTCATCCCCCCTGGCCCCGACACCTGGGGGTACCGGAAGGTTTTAGACAGTCTCAGTTTTCTATGTCTGAGTAGTTTAGGGTATGCTTGTGGATGTGGTTGGGTCTTACCTTGGCAGTCCCCAGGAGATTTGAGGATTGAATGGTACCTCTTCCCTCCTGTCTCGTTGACTATCTTCTGATGCAGCGCTCTGTTTTGCAGTGGATCCCCTTCGAAGGTGTCCGACTCTCTCTCCCTCTGTGTGAAGAGACTAGACAGCTAATTCAGGTTGGTAGATGCTGCTCTGGCAGAACAAAGTGAAGAGTTAGGTAAGACAACATTCAGTATGGCAGAGCACACATCCCATGGGAGAACTTAGCTAATACTCTGGTCATGAAATGGTAAACACTAAGAAATGAGCATTTGCCAAACATTGCCTCTTAGGGGCATAAGCATGCTTCAAAAACATGAAGGAAATAATTTTTAATCGTAATTTATACCACATTAAAATTAAAATACTCTCCATGTCTTATAAGAATTTAGTAAACTATACTGATTTTTTGTCTTAAAAACACTCAATGCTCTTTTTTAAAGTCTGACTCTTTTTTCTCTGCTTTATGAATATTCTGGACAAAATACTCAACCCATTATAATCCTCTATGATTTTCTTGAAAGTAATTGTCTTTGTGTGGCCTCATGCATGAAAATGAAGCCATTGTCTTTGACTCCTATCTATTCCATTTGATAGGGTACAGTCTCTTAGGTGAGCTATTAATATACCTTCTATTGTTCCCCTGAGTATTGATCTATCCAAGACAGAGCTGTGGTGTTGAACTCCCAGTAGCTTTTATTTTTACCATGACAAACATGCACCATTACAGCTGGGAATTTTTGTTCAGTTCAGTTCTTACACTGTTTTCTGAAAAATGTGACCACAGATGCTTTCCCATCATTTAACTTCCAAGCATTTTCACCCTGTGCAGTACTGGGTATTTAACTGTGTAGCATAAGTGAAGGCTAACTACTCTTATTCAAACTTACGTGCCTCATAATATAACCAGTACTTTCTTCATTAACCTATATAAATTAGAGTAGTAATAAGCAAAGAGAGTTACAGAAATTGTAGTGAGTCATTTCTTCTTTGTGTCATCCTTTTATTCATTCAGGCTTGCATTTTCTTTTGGATTGGCTTAAATTTGGGAAGTCTGATAATGAACATTCAGAGTAACCGCTGAATTTTGAAAAATAATCCTGCATGCTTCCCAATATTTTTCACTGCAGGAACAGTTCCTTGTTCACACTGTTAGCCTTTCGCACTCCTTGTCCACTCAGGTCAAAACCTGTTGTTCAATAAAGCCAGTGAGAATTCCTTCCCTATGCCCTATCTTTCCTTACCGAAATGTGCTCACTGAGGTGGAGACCACTTGCTTTATCTGTTTCTAAAGTACCATGTACCTGTGCAAAGGCATGGGCTTATTTTTCAGAAGCTCTCACTTTTTAGCAGGTTTCAAGCAGTAATATTCACTAGCTGTTCCTTCACCTCTGAGGTCTAAAAACCGTAAGTCCTTCAAAACTTCCATTTGCTACTGAACTATACATTTCCAGTAAACTGAAAACCTAGTGCTTGGTTGAGAAAGGGAATGAGAATAAAATGGCTGAAGCTTAGTCCAGAAATATATTGTTGTAACGATTTTAAAGGGTACGTAATCTAGAAGTGACCGAGGCGTGTAACAGTTCCATCTGTTTTTAGTTGGTTTCCACCACTGGCATGTTAAATTTCAGCTGTGGGGTGCTTTCCAACTGGAGAATTCCAATAAGCCACCTGACAATAAATTCTATGTATTTTATACACAGTTTACTAAGAAATTGTAATGGCTTCTTTGTGATATGGATCTTAAAGATTCCTTTGGTGTTTTATAGATGTATTGCTAAAATGGATAATGTACATAGAATTAGATACTTCATCTAATTCAGAATTCAGTGGACCTATGGCTAAGCAAAGTGAGTTCTAATGAATGTGTTATATGTAAATACATATGTTTCATAAATGATATGGGTATAATTTGGGATGTAGTTTACAATTTCACTTTATACAACCTTACAAAATGTACTGTAGGAACTGATAACCCACAAGAACATTACTGTTTTTCTTCTTATGTTTTATCATTATTTCTTCTCAAACTGTTGGCCTGCATATACTCTTACAAGTGAGAAAAGGACCATTTTTGAGTTCTGAAGCTATTTGGCTGTAGAACTTTCCCCTCTGCCAGCCAACCTGCACTGACTCAGTGTGAGTCACATCTTACCAGTAAAATATTCATTTGACTGTAGACAGTTCATGACTTATTTATGAATAGGTATGTTTTTATGGGGTGAAGAACTAACTCTACTCTCTGTACCAGACAGATGCTAAAAAGGAAAGGTAAGCAGTGACTGCAGTTGTCCATGCAACTGTCAGTCAGTGCATATAAATACCTTACTTTTTTACTTCTCACAGTAACAGAATGCTTGACATTTGGTTGCACTTTATTCTATAACCATAAAGGTATGGGAGTGGCTGGAAAGACAATGAAATTAAATATTCTGTATAATGGTGTGTATATGTGGGTTTTCATTATATATTTAAAGTAACTGTATTGGCATCTTTCCCCAGCAAAATGTTTTTTTTTCCCCTTAATCAGCCTCCCTAGTTTAAAAACTGCAACACAGTGAGAAGCCTAAGGCTGTTTTACACAGCCAAAGCTTGTACATTTTGGGCAGCTGAATCATGATTAACAATGTAAGTGCACAAAATAATTAAATTACATTTTTAGAATGTTTTATGCTAAAGTGATCTTCCTTGGCCAGGTCACTTGCTGGCCAGCTAAGTGAGAATTTATTTTCAAGTTTTAGCAAAATGTGGAAGGTTTCACATTTTCTAAAGAAGAACATGAACTCAATATGTTTTTGACATCAGTCACAGTTACGAAAAGAAAAGGAAGTCCTGGGAGCCCAATCAAACCTTAATGTCCTAGATTTATATTGCAGGTTTGTATTATCCCAGAATTCATGCAGTTAATATAGCTCGTTCAGAATGCATGTTGACCTGTGGATATGGAATAAATCTGAGATAGGCAAAAGTTACACACTCAAATCACTCACGCAGAACAAGCCCAGTACTTCTGATGTATTTGGGATGCACTGGCCTCACCCCCTTGAAAGTAGTATGTGACCCTGGAGTGGCTATTTCTCTGGGAATCTGGGACAGTGAGCACCAAACTGTTCAACTATGTTGCCTGAAAATGGCTTCAGCTCCAAAATAAATGATTACAGTTGGCAAAGTCTAACAAAAGTGATGGTTTACTGTCAAAACCCTATCTGTGTTACTGTAGTAGGTAGGAGCTAGAACAAGTGGATTATGAAAAGTTTCAGAGGCTAGCTCAGTATTGATGCTTTCATGTGTTGTGTTCACTTTTGACCTGGAAATAAGGCTGAAAGCCTTTTTCAGGGGTTCAAAAATTCTTGTCCAGTTTGTTCTATACATTTATGCCCAGGGCCGGATTATACCCTTAGTTCTTTGTCCAGTTTTGTGACAGTGCAAGGCCACGCTAGGCTTAAGAGAAAGGAGATGAATTCTTCCTTGGAAGACATAGCATAAGCTGTAGTGCTAGGAAGCACAGGCTTCCTGAAAGGTCCCTTGGGATACAGTAATGCCCTGCCCTGGCCACAGCTGTTCTGTCAGGGGGAGGGAAAACAAGAGTAAGGCTCCCAAACCTATTCTTCCTCCTCTTTTTTATTAGCGATGTCATACAGTATTTAACTGTCAAGTGCAGGCTTGCTCTGTCCATGTCCCAGGTGACCAAAAACCATGAAAAAACACTTAGGAGTACTGCACCTACAGCTACTGGGTGATGATACCTCCAGTGAGTCAGCACAGGGAAGAGGAAGCAGAAGGGTCCTTCCCTGCCTCCATCCCTCACAGCTTCACAGGGATGCAAGCTGGGTTTTATTCCGGTTTTCAGGCAGATATCTGATTCACCATTTCTTTTTTTCATATCAGAATGAAATCAAGACTTTCTAATTGCTTAAAAAGGAGATAATGAGTTCTACAAAAATTATTTTTATATTGTATGAATTCCTATTTACCTGTTATAAGTAGCAGACTGTTATTACATAGGAACAATAGTTGCTCACTCGGTAGTTATTGATCTTTTTTTTTTTGATGAGAGGTCTGCGCTAAGCTGTGAGAGGAAGTGGAAGGTCTGATCTCAGCGTGATGTGCCTCTGCCTGAGCCAAAGTTGTGAGTCTGGCTGAACCCCCTGTTCAAGAGGTAGTGGTGAAATTTCAGCCTCAGTGTGAACTTTCCCAAAGCCTGGTGATATTCATATCTAGGACTGTGGTTTGCATTCAACTATAATCCTATTGTTTGCTTCAGCCATTCAAAGATCATCTTATCCATCAAATAGCTATTTAAAATGTGTTTTTATGAAGAAATCAGTTTCCTACAGAGATGCAGGGTTTGGATTGAATTTTGTATCGTTCTGTTTATATCTCTATAGGTATTAGTATTAAATTGAAAATTACAGTTTGGCCAACTGATTCTGTCTGCTGCCTGCTTGTTTGCTACTTTAAATATATCCATTGTTGTTCTTAATTCATTTCAGAAGATGCAGAGTACATAACCTGCAAAGGATCACATATCTTTTAACCCTGACACTAGAAAAGGAACTAATGCCTGAGGAGGGAGAGTATGGGAGAGGACCACTACACAACCTTATGCCCTGACAGGTCTTCCATAATTTACTATACACGTATATTTACTATTTACTTTGTTCTCAGTTTTAGGGTCTGACTGGACAAAGTAGTGCTGTCTTTTCAAGTTATTTATTTAGTGTGCTTTAGTACTGTCATGCTGATAGCTAGATATCTGGGACCTATGAGTGCACTTTGAAAACCAGATCCTCAGCTGTCTTTAAATCTCCCAATTTCCAGTGATTCAAAGAGGATTAAGACTTACTTCACACAGAAAGGAAAAAAGGTAGTCTGTCTTCCTCATTAATTTCTCCCAGCTACAAGGGGCACACCAGTCATGAAAAAGCATGCCATGAATCCTGTGCTGGAAGTCACTGGGAGAGAAAACCGGACAGCTTCAGGCAGGCTTTTCTATTCAGCTAGTGATTTCTAGAGGTTTCATGACTGGGAAACCAAAGAGATTTTATAGGGTTACTCATTTCTTCTGGAAATAAGGACCTAGGGCCACCTTTCAGAAGATGGTGACAGATGTGCAAAATGACTGACACAATTCAGGTTTCTAACTGATTGATTAAAATGAGAGGAGGGCACATTCTTGCACACATTTGAAAATCCGTTAGGTGCCTGTCTGCATATTTAGGCACCAAAATGCCTTCAGTTAGTTGCTTCTTCTCTGCAGAATGCCACAGGACTGTTCTTTTCTTGTTTTCAAAGGAGTTTAAATGTAGTATTATTTAATATTCGTGTAGACATAGTTCTTACCATTTCCTGAAGTATTTAGAAAGCTGCTGAATCATTTGCAAAGGAAGTTTGGCTCTCTTACTAAAGACATTGCTTTAGACAACATTTATGCTTTTTTTCTCTTCCTTTTGATTTGAAGAAGGTAACTGGGCTATAGTTCAGGTGTGTCTGAGTGTCTGTCCCTCTGTTCACCTTATTTGAGATGCAAATTGGACGCTTAGAAATGTTGCTCCTTTGGTTCAGTTTATGTGAGGGCAAACTAAAAAGGAATGAGATCCTCAGATCTTTGCAAATTTATTTGTTGACCATAACAATGTTTAATTAAATATTTTTATGCAATATCTTTACCCAGATCTAAAGATTTCAATTTTTTTTTCAGATGGGTTTCTGATTTTACCTCAGTATTACAGCTGCACAGACAGGAACAAAGATGCCAGTAAGTTGAAATATCAGTAAATTGTTAAGAACCTCCTGGGTTCTCAGTTTCCGTCTAACTATAAATGACACAATCTTAATTTTTGTAAAATGAAATAAAACTTTCTATGGTTATATTCTGCCAATCAGTTATAATATTGGCACCAGGATTAGTGGTAGGAATCAACCTTTAACACCAGCTCTTAACACAATGCTATCTGAAATATCCACCCCCCACACAAATCATATAGTTCCTACAGCTAACCTACCATTACGATTCCAGCATTTCATGTGACAGTCTGAGGTAACTGTTGGTAAAGATTCGATTTTTAATGGCGATGCTTTTAACTCTGCTCTCTGCAGAACCCTTGCAAGTTAAGTTAAAAATAGCACTGCCATATGGATTGTTAACCTGAAGGTCATAATAACGCTCACATTCTGGATAGCAAGACACAAGATTTTTTTCCTTTTGTAACAGTAACTAAAAGTGTTGAAAAGGCTTAGAATCACTGCAGTGAGATGCATACAAACCTGCTTCAAGCCATATTATTGTCTGTTCTAAGAGAGGAGAGAACTTTAAAATCTGGCTCATATCCTCAGCTGTGCTGACAGGCAGCAAATTTGTGTATAACCCAGCTTTGCACTTCCCTTGTACATCAGATTTCAGGACACAGTTTCCCAGTCCGAGAGGCTCACTGTTGGGCACGTAACATTTGGGACTGCTGAAACCCACCTTGTCCTGGAGGTACTTCTTCCTAACAGTACTGCGATTACCAGACACCCTTTGTTACCCAATTAGATATGTTTAAGATTGCCTGTGGCTGCTGATATTCACAGACCTGCTGTATTATTTTCCTTTATTTTGTCCTTAGAATAATGAAATATTAAAGGAAAAGAGGAATCCTTTATATTATATGGCTGTCACAGAAAAGTCAGCCTGGCTATGAAGTAAAAGAGCAAACCGATAAGGAACAGCTAAATAAAGACTAATATTTAATTCAGACGTAAAAATCAAGGAGCATTTGTCAGCATTTACATGAAAGAATGCTATAAACTTGAAGGCTGACAACTAACAGAATTTATATATTCTCAAGTACATGGTAGACTGAAAGCTTTAATCTATTTCAGTTAGTAGAAGCTGGTGAGGAAGGAATATTTTCCTGTCTTTACCTATGTACACAGAAACATTTCCTTCAAAATGTTTACAGCTAGAAAAGAAACACCCTGTTCATCACAAAGCACTGTATGCAAGTAGGATGGAGCTTTCTGGGTTAACTGACTCAGCATCAGTATTAGGAGATAAATAATAAAAAAGAACTATAGTGTTGTGAATGTAAAATGGGAATTTGCATTTATCTCAAATCAGCTTTGAATTAATTGTTCCAAAATTTCAATTGATTAATTAGTGAATCCCATTAAGAGAGGCATATAAATTGAAAGTGAAATTTGAAAGTTTATTCAAAGTGAGGTAAGTCTGCTGGAAAATAAAGTGAAGAAATGTACAAAATGTAGAACCTTATAAAAAATTTCAGCCTTAGCCAGATGTTGAAAACCAAGTCTGAATTTGTCCCACCTTAAATTTGATCTATTTTACCATTAAGCAGTAGGCTGCTCATACTTGCTATGGAATTGCATATTTTATTGTATTTAAACATACCATTATTCTAATTCATGGTGCTGTTTCAAAAACATACGTATTCTTCTAGTTTTGGTCCAAACAAGAATGCTCTGCCAGTGTCAGAACTGTTTATTCAGCTGCTCTTTAACTTCCCAGCCAGGCTGACTTTTCTGTAGTGCGATGGACGGGGGATAAACATGTCTGTGTGATGTGGCATCCTGCTCCATTCCAGCACACGGTGAGAGATGGAGCTGAGACACCAACACGACGTGCAAGGCTCAGGACAACAGCCATGTGGCACTGTCGTCAGAAGCCTGTAACTCGGTTATAAGGGCGCTGCCCTCAGATGTTGGCAAGGTGCCTACCCACCGCCTGTGTCCCACGCAGAGCTTTGCTCTGGCCGAAGCAGATTCACGATGATTAATGCAATGAGAAGAATCACTCTCATCCATTCGGCCTGTTCTGTCAGCCCCTCCTGATCTACAACTCACCTCCCCAGAAGAAGAAAACCTTTATTTTCCTGCTCCTGCAAAGTGGATGCCTCAGACCATATTTATTTGCAGGTGTATGCAGGTGATTCCTTATTTGTTCTCAGATCTCCTATGCTGAGAAAAACACTAATAATGAGAAGTTTCAACAAATCAGACGACCTGCGTTTGCTGAAATGTGGAAGTTGCAGTCGCCTGCGTGCCAAGCGCAGGCTACCTCAAGCAGCAGTCACAAAACTGACACGCACAAAATCAGTGAATACAGTTTTTCAAAGTTCCTTGAGAAGAAAAGCAAAGATCATAAACTGAGAAGCAGGTTTTTATTATTTCAGATGCCTGTATCTAGCGTAACTATCAGGGTGGGTATCATTTGGCCAGACGAGCTGCATGGTGAGAAACGAATCTTACTTCATTTGATCCGAACTGTGGAATGTAATATTGTGAAGTTCTGAAATAATTGTGGATATTGGAAATGGCAACAATAAGTTAGTTTTCAAATTATGGCCATCAAGGAAACTTAGGTGATGTGGAATGAAGGAAATACTGTGTAAAGCAAATTATTAAGCTTTAGAACCCTTATATATTAAAGTCTCTCTGCTGTGCCATGAAAGACCTGGTATTAGGTAAGCCCCATATAGTGTGATTGAATGTGTTCAAAGAAGAGCTGAAAATGATGATAAAAAGGCTGAACTGGGAATAAAGACTGAATGTGAAAACTTTCTGTAAAAATTGAATTGTGCCAAAGTACTGTAACTTAAAGGTGAAAAAGAGAAAAAATAAGGATAAAATAGAAATATATACATAAATCAAACTAAAACACTCCTGATAGAGAACAGTGCACAGCAATCGATAAAAATTACACTTTGTATTCACTCAAGGATGGGAGAGATCCAGTTAATGTTTAGCCTCATAAAAAAGGTTTAAAATCAAGATTTCATTCTCTCTAAATGAAAGAGTTTTCATATAATTCTACCAGAGAGGGTTTAATAAATACCTTCTGCATGGATATTAGTGGAATATACTGGTTGCTAAGCTACTGCAAAACATCTTTTTTTTTTAATTTTCCTGTTGTTAAGTGTTTGCTGAACTATGGTGCACTGGTAGATTGGTTATGGGTGCAGACGCAGAGAGTATTTATGAAGTCTATTCAAGACTCTTTGTCCATGTGTGTAGGCATAAGCACTGTAACTCTTTCAGGCTGCACATGGGAGAAGGGTCTCGTCTTTCTCCGGCAATTCATAATTCAGAAGATTGAAGCAGATTCTGGCCTTTGACAAATTAACATAATACTTGAAACATTCAGAATTGATTTGCATCTAATAAGTATGTTCTCAACAGTCTTTTTTCAATCTTTGTGGCAAACAGAGAGGGGAAATGGCCTTGTGGATTTGGGTGCAAATAATAATGAAAGTAAGTTATAGTCCTTTAACCACCTCTCATTACATGTGACTACACTCATATCCACACCTCTTGCAGTTAAATCATGAGGAGTATCAAGTGCTGTAGTAAGATAAAATACAAAAAAACGCAGTTACCGTTTCTGTTATCTATTAGGTATAATAAATAAACAAAAGCAGAACTATTCCTTATGTGTCTTTCTTATAATTTCGTTGTACACTAGGAGGTCATTTTCAGTAAGTCTGTTTTCACTGCCAGGCTGAATTTTATCTATTTCCTTTTGATTCCCCATTATTGAAGTATCTGAGCACTTCACAAAATCTATACAGCCTCAGAACATCCTTATGAGGTAGGAAACTGTTATCATCACCCTTGTTAAGGGAAAAGAGCACTTATCAAGTTAATTGGGAGTAGGCTCGAATGCTTGGTATCGATTCATCTTTTTGGTAGGAATAGGAACTAGACATGTGGGAAAATGTCTCAAATTTTTAAGTATGACTTATTTTGTCTTGTTTGTTTTCTTTCTTCCCAGTTATCCGTAGATGATTTTAAAAATAGGTGCACACCTAGATGTAGATAGACCTATATCAGGGAACTGCTTAGCTCTTGGTACTTAGCAGCTGCTGCTGCTGGACTGTGGCAGCCTCTGTATATGTGAGATTTGATTTTTGCTGCAGTGCGTGACCTGGTGGTGTCAGGATGTAGCTCCGGCATGTGGACCACTACTGGAAGCAGGTCTAATGAGAGGCCGCCGACTTGGCTTCTCCATCAGCCCTGGGCAGTGCTGCTGCAAGGAGGAGGGTGATGTCCTCACACCGAGCCCCTGCCCCACATCCTTCTCCTCACCTTCCTGCTTCATTTCCATAAATCTCTGCCTGGGCAGGCAGCTAGCTCCTCTCAGCGAGGAACTAGTCTTTACACTATGTCCCCTAGATCAGGAGGACATAAAGAAATGCTTCTAAGCCTGGCTAGACCTCAGGATTTGCTTCAAATTATTCTATGATTGCATGAAAGAGAAATAAGATACAATATTTTCTTAATATGAAATAAAAGAGGTTTTTTTGTGCTGAATGCATATGACCTGATTTGCCATCCCTTGTGTTGCAGCACAACTTCTGAAAACATATTTTTCTTATGAAGCATGTATTTTATTGTTCTTGTGAGTTCATAGCTCCTAAGGGCAACATTTTACAAGAACTGAAAATATCCGAGGCCAAGGAAAACAAGAATGGAATTTCTGGAAGAAAAAAATTACATCCATGACTTTCTCAAACTTTGGGACTCAGGTATCTGTGACTTTTTAAAGGATCATTTGGTTCAGTTATACATAGTTTACTTGCTGTGTTCGCTGTGTCACTGTTGCTCTCCAATCTTATTTTCTGTCTGCCCAGGACAAGCTGAAGCATCCATTTTGTGTGTTCAGTGAGCAATACCTTCTGCAGCATTAGTATGTCAAAGTTTCTGATTCCTTCAGAACAAAGTTGCCTAAATGTTTCGCTTCCCAGTGTCTTAATACACGATAAAACTTTCCAGATCAGACCATGAATAAGTAGAAATTCTTACAGTTGTTCTTGCCCCAAACCTGTTCGCTATTGATCACATACGGCGCTGGCGTAGGCAACTGTGTGTGAGCGGCCTAATCTCTGGCAAATTTACACACAACAAGAGCCTCTCCTGTCATACAAGGTACAGAGAGATACATTAAAACTAACAAAGCAGAAAGGGGCCTGAAATTGAAGCAGTTTTTAAAATGACAGTTTAATGAAAGCAGTGTGAAAATACTATCAGTCTGATGGAAAACATCTGTCCTCAGCTATTCTTGAGTGATGGAAGGTTGTGAGGCACTCGAAGAATTTTTTACCAGTCTGTGGTTATATCAACAGTAGGTCAGGCGTGACCTGTCTCCTTTAATACCCCAGCCGTGACACTGCGGAGCAGACAACCTTGCAGATGGTATGTGGCTGCTGGCTCGGCCCTTTCGTGCTGAGGGAACCCTTCAGAGGTGGTGTGTCCTCCTCCTGGATTGGTAATTAAGTCGCAGCATGCATTGTTAATTTAAATAAAAACCCGGGAGTGTAAAATAACTGTCTTGAAATATGACCTATTGTGGTAATGTTGTGCAGGAGATAGGAGAACGAGAGCCTTAATAAATGTCATTACATAAATCTAGTCCATTACCTATCCTTGTTTCTGAATCCATAAATACGAATTACAAACTGTGATGAAAGTGATTTGTCATTTTATCCGTACAGATTTCCTCAGTTTGCTGATGTTTGTTTAATGGCTTCAGGCAGCATTTCTTATCGATCACTTCCCTTTTCTGTCTAGTATTTTATACGCCACGTTCCCTTCTCAGAGCAATATTACATATCCAAACTGTCCTGATCGTAACCCACAAACAACCTTGATTGACAGCAGCAGCAAGTTACTCACTACTTTATATTCCCTTTTTACACTGTGATATCAATAGTGTCTTACTGCCAACATGTACATAAAATCATTTGCAATTCTAGCAGAGCTGTTCATGCTGCTGTGGTCAAGGGTATGCCATTACTTCAAATTTAAAATCCTCTGACATAACTCAACAGTGCAAATTTGCTTCAGGCGGATGGCACAGAGGTTCTCAGATTCCATTTTTTCTCCAGAATATGAAACTAATTGGTCATTTTTTTGTGTTCCAAAAGGGAAGAAAAAAAATGAAGGAAGAAGTTTGAAACAATTTAAAAGTGACTGAAATAAGTACTGTTAGAAAATTCATCCATACAGGTGATTAGGCTCTGATTTTTCAAAGAAACACTGGAGAGAGGGTACTAATCAAATAAGAATACACACTGGCGTTTCCCCTCACTTTTCCGGATGAATGCTGGAATCTAAATTTTTATGAGGTAATGTCAGTAGGGTTATACCATACCCTACTTTATACATTTTTACATACTCTTCCCTGAACTGGCTTCAGCGGGATTGGTGGTAATCAGAGCTGGGTTCCTGCGAAGAGCTGGCGTCTAAATCTCAGCCCTGTTTCCAGGACGTTGCTGGCAAGCTGCTTTCTCTGTTTCTGTTTTCATGTTTCTAGCCCTATACCGAGTGTATATCATTGAGGAGTGCCAGAAAGGCTACAGCAACTTTTTTCCTTTCTGCATTAAATGACGCAGGGGTTTTATGTCTGTGTCTGTGGTTGCCCACCCTTGTTTCACTGTGAAGCACTGCGGCTGAGCAGGCATTTACAGCTGGAGGAAGGCTTCTGTTCAAAGAAAGACTTTTATCTCCCCACTTCCTAACAAAAGCTCTTTTTCAGCTGAAACTTATTTTTGTTTATGCATGCTCTAGCACAGGAAGAAGTCTGATGTACCTTAGGAGCTGGGAGAGTCTCATGCTAATAAGAGAGTCTTTTTGAACTGTGGTAGCAGCTACAGGTTACCCACTAAAACTCCATTGTATTAGACTTTCACAGACAAAGACAAAAAACAATCAATCATCTGTGCCCCAGGGAGACATGAAATATGAAGTCAGGAAAAAGTATAAGGCAATATAGGTAGCATAATTTGAGAAAAAAAATGCTTTATATTTATCCTTTTTATAAACAAATTGTAATATTCTTGTCATATCTTAAACCAAGTTTATCTCCTGACTTCTAGGCTTATGTTCAAATATACCTAGGGTTTTTTATAGGCCTGGTTTAAAAAATACATTTCTATATAAATTTGAATATTCCTGTAAACTCTCAGCAGGAGGTCTAATCCTCAGTGTCTAGGTGTGTTATAGGATCAGGTGGTCACTTCTGTTAACTAATGAGTTGTGGTTCAAAGAAGCTATATGCTCCTTTTATGAATATGGTGTAATTTTCAGATTCCTCCAGCCAAATGGAAATTTGTGAGCTCCACTGAGAGTGTTTCTGAAGCCTTAAAGTGTTGCCAGCTCAGCACTTCAGTTTCAACTCCTGGTGAATGTATAAATGTTTACAACTGAGATGTGAATACAAGCTCCAGCATTTAAAATATAGTTTGAGATTCTAGGGTCACTGAAATCAGTGATCAAGCTAACTCTAGAGCAGCAGTATTTCATGTAGGAAGCTTAACAGGATTTTACTACTTGCTTAATATAGCATAATGAACAAAAAAGTTTTAGAGAGTCTAAGGAAGATAGGTCACAGTTTCAGGTCAGATGCCGAAGATCAGTCCATGTGCCAGTGAAGTTAATATTACTGATATTAGTGGGGCAAAAGTTTTACCGCATTCAAGTGGAGCCTCGGTGAAGGCAGAAAAATTAAAACAAAGCAGAACAATTCCCCAAGCAATTGTTATATATAAAGCATAACCAGGAAACTAATCTGTGGGACAAACCTCTAGCAAAAATCATTATCATAACAAAGGGTGAATACAGGTGCAGACAACTGAAAATATTTCTCCAAGTGTAGATATGGAGAAACAGAGAAAAGTACACAGGCAAATATTTAGGTGCATACACACACATATGAAACATGAAAATATAGTAAATTCCATAATGAACAGTCTTTGAAAGGATAGAATTATTGAGCTATATGTAGAACAAAGTTTCTCTTTTGCATTAATAGTAATCTATATCCACAATGGAAAAAAAAAGCATATTTGATTTGAAGGCAATCAAATCAATTTCAGCCTCAGCATAAAGATATAAGGATACATAACTGCATTTATTTCTTCTAAAACCTTGTTTTAGGAGATGCCACTGGGATTCACCCACCAAAGGTTGAAGATTGAAAATAGCTTCTGGATGCATGTCTCCCAGTATATACTCTGCCTGCCTGTTTGGGGATGGCGTGGTTCTGATTAAAGGTTATATTTGGTGTAAAAGCTTTGTTCAGAAATCTCCATTTTTAAATACGTGCAGTTTGGGGCAACTGTGCTGTATATTTGAAGAAAGTGGTTCAGCATGTAGCATGTCAGAGGGCTGCTGCACTCTGAACACTATCTACTCATTGCTGGGCGCTCCAGCTGAATAAAACAAGCCTGCTGTACCTTGCAGGTCTAGGGTGACTCCTAGATCAGTCAATGATCTAATGCATAAATAGAAGGATCAGCATGGATCTTTCATTAAGAAGCTGTCTGAGATGCTAGCTGCTGCCCTATCTACCTGGCAATGTGCTGACAGCTAGACCAATTGTCTAGGAACAGGAGGAAAAAACTGGCTTAGGCAAAGTCCCTGAGCTGCAAGCAGACATCAGAATTTAAAGTTCCTAAAATATAGCAACAAAGTTGGTAAGCAAAGTTCTTGGTCTATAAATAGGAAAGCTGAGTAACTAGATATAGGTGACTGCCTTTTAAATCATTACTGAACCAGATCCCATAGCAGTTCAGCAAATTCCCACACAAAGTGTCTAATCCATGCAAAGAAAATTAAGAATACAAAGGGCAAATAAAGGAAAATGATTCATATTTAATTTGGTCAGAAAGAAGGCCAAAAACTCTCCTTGATAGAGAACTTGAAGAAAAGCCTGACCCCTGCAGAGTGTAAGAAAAAGCAAACTTGGCCATCATTTCAAGTGCTGGAGGCACTTTTCTGAAGGCTGCATAAAATAATTTTGCAAACCACTGGGTATAAAGATGTGCCATACTTAATCTAACCCTTTGGTTGTTTCAAGTTTTCTAGCCTCCAGGCAAAGGCAAATCTATCTGTAACAACTTATGCAGGGTGAAGCTAAGATCATACATAAGAGAGAGTGGCTTACACAAGGGAATGGCTTATTTGCCATCATTACAGTGATATTTCCTGCCTATTTAAGCCTATGGTGTCTAGCTAGAACAGGGAACGGACAGAGCGATAGACTTCTCGCTGAATTGTATGTACAGTCACTCTGCCTTAATTTTCTTAAGCACACTAAGCAGCCCTTAAGCAGTGTTTGGCTTCTAGGCATCTCTTCGTAGGCTGACCTCTTTACATTTAAATAAGTTAGTTTGCTTAAAAGTAAGCTGCTCCTTCTGTCCAAAGTTCAGCTAGTTCCTGCACCTGATGGCAAATGTCACAACGAATTCCAGTAAATACACACCAGACCTGGGCAGGAATTCTACTCAGATGCCAACATCACCTTAGAGCAGAAATGTGTGAAAACTGACAAACATATTTTTGACTGAACCTTGGCAAATTTGTTTTCCACTCTTTAAAAAACTGACCTCAAAAATTAGTACTTATCTGTTAAGGAGATAAGATTGGTGCAGTTGGGAAAAGTGGGGAAGAAGAGGAATAGGGTATAATCTACAATTCCCTGATTTGCAGGTGTGCTCTAATTTATGACTGTTGCCTTTAACCCCTATAACTTTTTTGGTAGCTGGAGTTTCTGGTGTGCCCAGTTAAACAGTGATTGGAAGGAATAACACAGAATCTGTGAGAGAAAGGATGGCTTTCTTGAAAAACAAGTGCCTTTAACAAATTCGATACTGTATTTTCAGGAGATACAATCTCCTCCTCTTTAAAAGCTATTAAAATGTTATCAGGAAATCAGCCCTTTGATGAAGAGCATCTGGCTCAAACTGAACTGAGATACAGCTGAGGCACTTACATCTGAAAATGGATATTTTCTTTAAAGCACTCACAAACACTTTGCCTCTGAAAGAGTACAGTCCCTTTTCACCAAAATTTGAGAAACTTTGGATCCTAGTGAAGTCATAGCAGAAATTTGAATGTCTAGGTAGTAATAATTTCTACAAATGCCTTCTTTCTGTTATTTCTCAGTGAGAAAGAGCATTTTCTCTTTCTGCTGTTAAGCAGCTGTTTGCATGTCTACGTCCCTGCCAGAGATGACTAAAGCTTGTGTTAGTTTTGAACAGAAACTATCTAGCTGTGTGGTGGCCTGGAGACAAGGGGCTTTGCTCCAGCAACACCATAACTGTTGCCTGAATTGACTGTTGTAGAGCTCAGTGAGCCATACGCGTAAAAAGTGAAATCTTGTATTTGACTGCAGGTTTGGCAAGACCAAATGCTTCGGAAGGGAGGGCACCTTCTCCCATCCTACTCCACCCACCTGCGGTTTGTAAGAGGCAGGAACACTGCTGAAATTAGGTAAGATCTGATTCTGCTTCTATTACAATAACAGGGAAGATCTGGCTGAGTTTAATGGAAGTAGAATCATGTCTGTAATAAAGATAGGAGAAATGGAAACTGATATCTTAGGACAATTAAACCTTTTACCAGCTGGTGTGGAATTATTTCTGTTGGTTAAAGCATGGGTGGTTACACTGCTCAAAAATATATAGGCTTAGAAATCTAAGGTTTTGCAGAAGGAATCTGGGTGTGTGAAAGAACATGCTTGTAGATTTTGGTGTCTTTATTTAAGTTTGGCTATAGGAATTCTGTAATCTTAATGACCACATCGTATCAACGTGAGGTATTAAATCAAAAGTCTCTTCCCGTCTGCACTTGTAATGATTTGCCCAGAGGGTCCTATGTTATGTGTGGTAATTGCATACCATCTTTTTGCAGTGGAAACAATGTGTTTGGGAATGAATACTTGAGATCACCAGAATGTTTACTGAGAGAACAGAGGTAATTGTAGAATCAATATCTCCTTTAAACCTAAAGGTTGTGCTGGTTAATATTTTATAAGGAGAAATAGTTATACTGCATGAGAAACCTGATGAGAAGCACATACCTCTTGTAAATTTTATGAAACAACCAAAACCCCTTGTATTGTCTGAAAATACTGGGAAGAACTTAGAACAGTTTTGAGCATGTGAACTTGGAGTATAATATTTGCAGCTGAAAAAAAGGGAATAAGAGCATTTTCAAGCTGTGGCAGGATCACAGAAATAGGATTGAAATTTCAAGTTAATATTTAAAATTACATGTTAGTACAGAAGATTCCTGGTCGGTATGAAACCTGTTTACACTAGAGTAATAACTTTTCTTCAGTGCAAGTACCGTGCATAGGGACTGAAGGGAATTGACTTTTGCGTAATAGATCTTAAAGCCCGATAACCTAATGTATGGTATTACAGCATTTCAGGTTTTCTGACATAGCTGTGGAAATACCAGATCTTTCAGAAACACCCTTAAGTATCTGTGGGGTTCTTTTAAGTAAGAAAAGTCATAATCCTGTGCTAGGGGAGTATCTTCTGGATTTCTGAAATTAAGCAACACTGATATTGTAAGCATTTTTTTTTCATTTATACTTTAATGTCAGAGCCTCTGCTGATATGAAGGAACATCAGTCTATTCAAACGAATACAACCATAATTCTCCACCCCAGCACTCCCCGAGCAGGCAGTACTATTTGAATAGCTGTGAAATGCCTTTATTATCTTCCTTCAAACCCTTCCTCAGAACCCTGTTTTGGAGCAGTGTCTACAAAGACTTGCCATGGTTAAGCAGCTTGCGTACGCTCTCTGCTGCCTATCACGCTGATCAGTTCTGGCTTATTGTTTCCCTGAATTCCTCTGTATGTCTGTATTCACCATTTGCTTCTTCCCTCATACTTGGACTGTGAGCTCTTTCAAGCAGGGAATATGTTCAGACTGTTTAGTTCTTTTGTTCTCTATTTCTGCTCTGTGTTTGTATGGGAAATACTTGCCTTTTGATAATCCTCTCTAGGATAATCCTGTCTAGGTGCAGTGACAGTACAATTACTGCTTCTAATGCTTTTGCTATTAGTACTGTTTTTACCAGCTGAGGCTCTGATCTTCTGTTTGCATAAACATAGCTTTATCACTTTTCCCTGGAACTCTCTCTCCCTAAAAATATATCATCTTTCAGGAATACAACTTTTAATACTTGGCATCCCACACTATCCCTCCCTGTTCAGCAAAATTCAAAACCAAAGTTACTCCCTTTATGAATTCATTTTGTCACAACTGGGTAGGCTTTGTGTGTAAATCAACGCTTCAATGCTTCAATTTTCCCTCTCAGTTTTAGGTCTGATGGGAAACAACTGTCTTACAACTCAAACCTTTCTTCCTTTTTAAAATTAATTTAGTACTAATCAATTTAATGTGACTGTTCAGGAAAATAAGGACAGGCTGGCCTCAGTTGAGTTAAAATTACTGGCTCTGAGCTAGGTGTTTTGCTGCCACAGAATGACAATGGCCTCATAAAGCTGGTTACAGACTAGATTACATTAACTGCATATTCTTTGTTTCTGGTCTTTTCTCCCTTCTTTTCTTCACAACACGTATCTTTGAGTCATAAAACTCAGGATATGCTCAGAAGTCTCTGATCAGGCAATACAAAATGTAAGACCAGTCTTCCTGTGGTTTTCCAGATCAGACATTGTCTTTCTACTATGCCATGAAACTTAAGCTACAGTACTTGAGCATCCCATAGAAACCCTATTTTGGCTTTTCTCCAGATGAGAGAAAACAGCTGGCTGGAGGACTGAGAAAAATATTCCAGGTAAAATAAACTCAGGATTTAAATACTTGTATGTACAATGGGAGAATTAAATCCTTACCGAAAAATTTAGGAAAAACTTCATATTCAGTTCCCATTCTGTTTCCTGTACTTCATTTTTATGGCTCTCTTGAAATGATGGAACTCCAAAATTGGCTTCTGCAGTAACTTTCTATGCTATAAAATATACTGTTGTGTCAGTAGTGGTAGTGACTTCAGAATGCTTTTGCGCTCTCTAGAAAGTACGCAAATGGAGGTGCACGTCCGCACCAGCAGGTTTTGTTAATCATAATCCAGGCACAGATTCTGGTAACAGATACCTGATCAGCTTTAACTAGATTGCTCTCAGGGAGCAGGCAGCCTGTCTTTCATTAGAGGAAACCCTCCAGTTTTCATAATATCATTAAAAATGAGGCAATTTTTTTGTTTTTTGATTTTTGCCATTGAAAAGATTATCAATTTCAACAAAAATGAAAAAAAAACCCACATAGATATTTAAGATACAACAAAAACTGTTTCAAAAATGAGTCCCCTTATTTAACAACTTCAGTGAGCTTTCATTAATTTAATAATTTGTAAGTCCTACTCGTTAAATGTAACAGAGTAACTGCCTGTTTCCACTTTGTTTTATGTCTTTTCTCACTGTCATAATGGATACCATTAAATATCCAATCCTATTTTAAGCTAATTTGCATCAGGCTTGATGTGATTTGGACCCTTTAAGGATTATGGATATATTTTGTTTCTAATTAGTTTCTGACAATCAAAATGTGCAAAAAAAGGATTGCTATTACTGTACCAGTATATTTAGTTGCTTTCATTCCAACATGCTTTTCTATCTTAAGGGGAGGAAGGGAAGCAGCTAAGCACTTTATCAAATAGGTTAAAACCTTCTCCATACTTGCATTTTCTAAGCAAAAGTTATCAAGAAAAACAGAAAACTATCCACTCTGGTCAGTCTTTTAAGTCTTCTATTGTGCTGCGCCTCCCATCTCTCTTGATTTTTTTCCAGTGCAATCATTGAGCTAGCAGAAGAGGTCCTCTGGGAAGTGAAAACATCCTTTTAAAATGTTTGTTTGCTGTTCTTTTTATTTTTTTATTTTTATCTTTTTGCTTTACCAAATGCTTCCCCTATAATTGTCACTCTGGACTATTAGTGAGCTCTGAAATCAGCTTTGTACAAAATAATGCTGTCAGTTATGCAGAACAACACTCACTGGGATCCCTCCAACCTAAGGAAGAACAGAACCATCCCTAAATGACAAAATGAGTGATTTCTCCTTAGAGAAGGAGTCCATGTTCATCCTCCTTGGAAATAATTTCAGATCACGCTTTCCTGTGGGTGAGAGATATGAAAATAGTTCCATTTCTACATGTCATGTCATTATACTAATGTGTACTGCACTGACTCAGCCCTATTGCATTTAACAGAGTGAGACCCTTTGAGGAGTTATTTCTGTTAATAACAAGCTTTACAAGATTCAGATAAAATGAGTGATTAAAATGTCTCCAGGAAGACCATAATTTTCTAGAACATTCTTATAGAGCAGAGGATGACAGAATTCTTTTTCCCCTCCTGTGTGTGAAGCAACTTGGATACCTTGAGGTATACTTAAACTTTAAAACCTGATATTATGGAAGGTATTCTAATTCTCTAAAATGAATCAGCTCCCGCAGACACCCTTCTTCAAAATGCTAACAACCCTGGCCAAGGACTAAGTTGTTCTAATCAGGTAATTGTTAAAGTCGTGTCTTAGCTGTTTTCTTTAAATCGGTTTCATTACTCAGATCTATGATCTATGAAGTCTGTACCAGCTAGTAAAGTACAATTCATCTTAAATTAAAATGATCCTTTTTTTTGACAAGACAATACAATGTTCTTTGTCATGCAATGAATTATATGGGTATACTTGTCAGTATAAATTTTCTGGTAACAGTAATAAAGTATTCTATCATTCATTTTATTGCAGGAGAAAATCATCTTTTCTTATTCGTACTGATGTAGTATTTCCATTACTCCTTAAGAAAGACTTGGCAATACTTCAAACTGAGTGTTATTAGAAAACATTCTATTACTGCTCAGTAAATATATTACTTTCTTTTCCATTATACTTACCACTCTCCAAAGAAGGCTTTGGTTTGACTACACTGATCGACTCTGGCATGGGAGCAGCCTGCTTTCAGAATTTGTCCATCCACAAAAGTAAGTGGCTTTCCACAGAAGTGCCTCTCACATGCCCAATGACATTGTAGTGACATGGGTCACAATGTTTCCCTTGCCATCCAGTCTTAGCACTTCCAAACATGGTCAACATAGCCAAGACATATAAATATATTTCTATCAAGTGGGTATTAGTCAACTTGCTGTAATTGTCAACCCCCCTAATTTTAATTTATATAAATGCGTATGGCATGCACTCTCACAATGGTTTTCTCTTAGTCGTGCTTAGAGAAGAATCCCTCCAGAGTATGTATTCAGTGTTCAATTTTCAAAGGTTTTGAGTATAGTTAGCAGCATATTTAATATTCTGAATGGGGAATATTGTGTGCTGTTCGCCCATGCCCATTCAAGCCTCAGCTATGCCCTCCAAATGCAGCTCTGCACTGTCAGCACTGTGTTCTGAGCTGAACTGCATCTACAAATCTCCTTCAAGTAACAAAGACAAACATTTGAGTCTTTGCTGAAAACATAGTATGCAAAATCCATGCTATAATTAACACTTCAGAGGTAACATGCATAACCCACAAATTTAGTATTGCTGTTTTAAGCATGTATTTGGCTAGTTGTAACTTATGAACTTGATTTTACTTTGCAGTTGATCTGGAAATATGCAGAATAATATTTTAGTTTGGTAGGTCCAAGTTTTCGCTTTATTCTATTTTATGTTTCTTGAATGGATGACAAAGTAGTGCTGAAGGCTCAGAAAAAGGAAAGCAATGTGCAGAAAAGAAAATTAACTCTACTGTAAAATTCCATGTGTAATCACAGTCTCCTTCCTGTCCAGTGAGGTGTTTTGTGCTGTGTTGATTGACATATTATTTTCATACCTTTCTCTGCATTGTATCTTTCTTCCTGGAAAATGGCTAGGATGTAGAACAGAAATCAGTGAATTTTCATTTCTTGGCCTGTTTCCCCTGCAAGCCACAATGTAAAATGGATAAAACAAACAATATTAAGCTGACTGGGATTTCTTTTTATAAGAAGCCATGAAATTGCCCAAGGGGGCAAGACTCAGTACCTCAGGGCAGTGGTGGGTCCAAGGGAACACATTCAAGTGTTAGAGAACCATCTAAGTTAAATGTCAGAGACCCAACATGAGATTTCAGTGGCAGATCTCCGCCCATGTTGAGCTTGCCATTTATTCACCCTTTTGTATTGCCCTGAGTCCCAAGTACGGCAAGGTTATACCCCAGCACCTGGCAGGGAACGATGCAGCAAAGCAGCATGGCTAAAGGGCTCACACATTTCTTTTGGGCACCTTTAACACACAGTCTATGCACACCCTTTCAAACAGGGGATTTCATCTGCTTGAGCATAAACTTGAGCTTTGACTCCTGTGCCTTTTTTCTAACTTTCTTGCTTCTGCTGTGCAGTTGCAGAGTTACAGAGCAAATAAGGAAGAAGCCCAGCCTCACACCGAAAGCACCTGTGATGCTAAAGAGGTCCAGCGCTCCAGCGAGGTGAGTGAGGGGAGACAACTTCCAGCCATCACTATTTTCTCCTCTTCTTCTTCTTCCCTGTCACAGACCTTATCATTAACATTTCTCAGTAGGTGTCCTGTTCCTAGATCTTAATGCATGCCTTCCAAATTAGTATTTCTTAACTACAATGTGCTTCAAAGCTTTGCCATTTCTTCAGGCTTTCCTTTGTATATTGATTCTGCCTCCAGGACCACAATTCACTCCAGATGTACCACCCTTAGAATAATTTGTTCCCTAGACAATGATAATAAACAAGGCATTGAGATCAATATCAATTAGCATCCATTCAGAAATGAATAACAAATCAACAAGCCTTATAGTGTAAACAGAGTGGAGAATCCATCTAGGACTTCAAAGAGTAGAAAAGTTAGGGGAAAAAAGGAATGCTAATTGATTCATTTTTTTCTCCTTCCTCCACCTGTCTCGTTATTGCCTTTTTTTAATGTGTGACCAACACTTGTGTCCCAGTTTTGTTGCTTCATTTTGTATCCAGAAATTCCCAAAGAGGACTGCAAGAAGGACAGCTGCTCAGACAACAGGAATCCAGTCCTGTAATATCGCTATTAGTATAGCACTTCTCATAGAGTTGTAGCTTTTGTAGCTTTTTTAGATTACATATTTTTCAGGGTATGATAGGATTTGTGTCTTCTCTGTTCAGAAAATGCTAGGAATTTGAGTCTGCTTCCATATTAGGAAAATATCTAGCCTATTTGGAACTCATTAAATAATAAAAATAATCACAAGAATGGTGCTTCGTTAGTATGCTTTTGCTGGATCACACCACACCCCCTTCAACAAACTAGTTCAGTATAAGGAAAAATTTCAGTTGTAAATACATGTATGAGGAAGGCAGGTAACAGTTTATCTCCATATAGTTCAGCAGAAAATATCTGCCTGAAGAGCAAAAAACCTCACTAAGATCTAATTAATACTGCAGTCAAAACAGAAGATATCTCTCTGTTTCCTATGAAGGTAAAGATTCAAAGTGGTAGTGTTATTTGGGAACACCAGCCTGATTTCACAAACCTTAAGTGCACTTCCTTATGGAATGTATTAATTGTCAGAGACAAGGGGCAACGTTTTCAGGATGTGAAGCACTAGGTATTCTTACAGCGTTGCAGCAGAAAATTAATGCCATCAAGAACTCACACTGATATAATCACATAAAACTTGCTACTTCAAGTACTGTGAAAATTACCTGTATGGCTTATGATTAAGTTTAAAAGAGAAGATGATTCTTAGGCTTGTGGGTTAAAATTTGGAGACCTTATGAATACAGGATTCAGGAAGGTGCTAAAAAATAAAGTCACATTTCTCTGTGGTAATATTATTGAAATTTGTTTTTCAAAGAAAGAGTTATCTTGCATGTTTCTTAGTTAGGGAATAAAATGGATTAGAACAAATGGATGGAAGAATGAGAGACAAACAAATAAAAGACTGCATGATTCAGATAAGAAACTCATGAAATAATAAAATAATATAATTAAATATCTGAATAAATCTAAAAACAAGAAAGAGTAGATTAAAATTCTTTCAAATTTAGCTGTGTCAACATTTACAAAAGACAAAACAGACAAAAATGAATGCCATTCAAACAAGCAGTAACAACATGGAACAAATAAACATTCATATCAAAGAGATCATCTGAAAATATGGTCTTGCAACAGGTCTTTGATTTTCTCCTTATTTCAAATTAATTTAAATTTTAACAAAGCTTCATTCAGTATTTGTTAGTAATAAAAGCAAAAATTGTAATAAAAGCATAAACGCCCTAATGGCAATAGTCTTTCTTAGTTTCATATAATTTAATAAGCAACAGAAAAACATATTAAAATGCATATGGAATTACCTTTGGAATGAATGTGCAGTACAAAATAAAAGTAGTTTGATCAAAATTCATTAGAAGAACTTGTCCTCTATGCATAAGTACAGTAGAAGTACTGTTTTACTCCAGATTTCTTGTATTACGTTCTTTCTAATCCATTTGAGTTTTCACTTCTGGCAAAAATGGTCCAAATGTTGATTGCTTACTTATCAGTGACTCTGGTTAAGATACTCTGATTGATAATGTTAAAGATAAAATGATAAAAATCAGTTAATATTCCTGTCTAAACTGAAAACAAGTCAGAAATCATTTACTGTTTTCTGAATGGATTCATGCTTTGTTTCATACTTTCAAATAAGCATAATCCAGAATGCTGTCTACATGCATTGAATACAGTTAAGGAGACGAAACCCGAGGGAGTGCCCCCGGGTTGGTCTACACCTGCATCTATTCTCAAATAGTTCAGAAGGGCTTCATGAAGCTACACCGTTCATTTGCAGATCACAGGAGAATGTCCCTGTCCTAGCCTCAGGACTGAAAATTACAAGGTTGAATTAAAGATGATAATTCTTAAAAAACTTATAAAACTTGGTGTCCTGTAGTATGTCTTTTAAAGTTGGAAACTTCTCTTTCAAAAATGGAAGTGAAGATTCTCACATACACCCAATGTCTAGGTTAGACTGAGTAGCAGCTGAGACAGTTTTGAGATTAGGAAAATAGTTAAAAAAAATCTGGGGCATTTTTAAGCCTGTGTATGAGTTTTTTTCTGTGTCTTTTATAAGGCTTAGCAGACTATACAGTTGGACAGCAGGAACAATGCCCAAAGGATACCTCTCCAAACCCTCTTCCATCTTTAGATTACTCAAGAGAGTGTGCTCAAAAGAGGTCTCTAGATGTCTCTACTGCCAAATAAAACAGGGCTGGGAATTGTTCTGGCTAATTGCCACAACCTGACTGTACCCATGATACTTAGTAATTGGCTCTGGGTCTCTTGGGCCTCATGTAATGGTCCTAAGGTAGGGTTACTATTTTTGTATGTGTGTATATTGTATGTATTTTTTAATCCTGAATACCTGAAATAATGTGAGTGTGGAGGTGGTAGCATCTCACTGTCATTTCTGGGGTTCAGGAGAGTGACAGGGACATGGTTAATGATAGTCCTTTTTATTGTATTATGGCCCACCAGGGTGATCATTTTGTCTGATGTGTTCCCTGCCTGGGGATGTTGCATTACTATGCGTATGAGGGTCTTTGCAAGTGCAACAAGGTAGTATTAAAGGACTATGGAGAGCTGAAGGAGCCTAATGTGGTGCAGTTTTGTCCACACTGCCTGTTGTGAGGATCTCTTGTACATTTGTTCCCTAAACTGTATTTCACAGAATTACAAAATAGTTGAGGCTGGCAGGGACCTCTGGAGATCATATAGTCCAACCCTCCTGCTCAAGCAGGGTCACATAGAGCAGTTACCCAGGACCATGTCCAGGCAAGTTCTGAGTATCTCCAAGGATGGAAACTCCACAGCCTCTCTGGGCAATGTGTGTCAGTGTTTGACCACCCTAATAGTGAAAGAGTTTTTTCCTCCTGTTTAAATGAAATTTTCTGCTTGTCAGTTTGTGCCCGTTGCCTCTCGTCCTGTCACTGGGTACTACTGAGAAGAGTCTGGCTCCATCTTCTGTACTTCCCCATCAGATATTTATACACATTGATAAGTTCCCCCTGAGCCTTCTCTTCTCCAGGCTGAACAGCCCCAACTCTCTCTCAGCCTTTCCTCATATGAGAAGAATCCAGTCCCTAAAACACCTTCGTGGCCCTTTGCTGGACTAGCTCCAGTAAGCCCATGACTCTCTGATACTGGGGAGTCCAGAACTGGACCCAGCACTCCAGGTGTGTCTCACCAGGGCTGAGTAGAGGGGAATGATCATCTCCCTCGACCTGCTCACACATTCCAAGGTGCTGCTGGCTGCCTTTGCCCCAAGGGCACGTTGCTGGGTCATTTTCCACTTGTTGCCCATCAGGACCACCCAGGTCCTTCTCTGCAGAGGTGTTCTCCAGTAGGTTGGCCCCCAGCCTGTACTGGTGCATGGGGTTGTTCACCCCAGAAACAGGACTTGGCCTTTCCGTTTGTTGAACTTCATGAGGTTCCTGTCAGCCCATTTCTCCAGCTTGTTGAGGTCCCTCTGAATGGCAGCACAACCATCTGGTCTATCAAACACTCCTCCCAACTTTTTATCATTTGTATTTAGGCACTGTGTCCCAAAATGCTAGCTGCCGTGAACCAAAACCATGCCAGGGAATGGGCTAACAACGAAGTGATATGCATGATCAGATGTTTAGTGCTTGAATTTGCTCTCCAGCCCTCCCTGTCTCAAATAGCCATATAGGTGTCACCTACAGCATGTGTACAATATGAATTTCTTACAGCTGAGGTGCATATTCCTTAAGCATAAATGCTTTTCTTTTATTAGTCAAGAGAACACTGAGGGGTTTCTTTTCTTTTCTTTTTTCCCCTTCAAACTTGCTTTTCTATTGTTGCCACTAACACACTGCATTATGGTTTAACCTATGTATGACAGCCTCCATCTTGGCTGACACCAGAAATTCCACATTAAAACCAGTGATGTTGGTACAGCCAACTGAGAAGTAGCACTAATTTGTAGTGCAGCAAACAAGGGAACATGTTACAAGTGCTTATAAATGCAAACATGATAATGAAAGATGATCAGAAGCAAATGCAAAATCAACTTAGAGATAATGGTGACGGCATTATGAGAATGACTCACTTTAAGCTTATGAGTTTAAGTAACTGATGTATACATTTGCTTATTTGACATACAGATAAATGGTTTCTAAATTAATAGGATACTTTTATGTCAAATTATCTAAATTGTGCCTAGAGTTATTTGCATCAGCAAAAGGGATATCCTATTACGGTCAGACTAAAACACACTCTACATATTTAATATCAAAAGCAATATCTAGCACTGCAATATTTTGGCTTGATAAAGGTCTGTGATACATACAAAGCTTCAAGGAGCTGGCAAAATTTGATTTCCTCTGACTACTGAGTAGTTGTATACTTCTCTGGGTTGCTTTGCATAATGAAGATGAGGATAAAATTAAAAAAATTACAAAATGAAGTAGTCAAAGAGAGGCCATAGTTTGGCTGAAATTAAAATAGACCAGAAGCATTCAGAGAAGACAGGAAATGTGACTCTGTACCTTCTGATGGTTTAAATGCATCAAGTGGTATGGCTCCACTTGTGTGAGTTCAAAAGCCTGGAAGACACTGATTTATTTCTCCCTGTTAAGAAATAGTCACAGCATACAGTCTGGCTGATTTTCCATTGTTCAGATAAATAGGAAAAAATATCTAATATGACAGGTTAAGGGAGGAAGGAAGATTATACTGAAGTGCAAGAAGCACTGGGGAGCACATGTAAAATGACTAGCCCAAGCCTTTGAAGCAAATGATATGAAACAATCTGCAAAGGAGAGTGCCACTCTCTTGTGGCACTAGGCCTGATTCTGATGCATAAAACTTGTATCAGTTTTACGATACAGTTGCTTGATTAAATTCAATTTGTTTACAATAAAGGGTGCAAGATCAGAATCAGGATCTAGTAATAAATGCTTATAATAAAACATTGATCCTCCACTGTCTTATATTTAGCCCAGACACTGATCTCCATCTGTGCCATGGAACAGCCCCAGCCTGATGTGTCAGAGGCAGCTATTTGTGTCACACAGTTGTGGAAATCTTATTCATATTCTGAACAAGATGTCAACTCAGTAAAGCACTTGCTTTTGTGTTTAATATTAAACCAGTGGTTTTAAGCACTCATGTACTTAAAATTTTGAAGAACCAATGTGTCATAATAAAACCTGTGCTTTAGTTAAAGAATGTTTAAATCCAAAGATACTTGTAATAGTTGAAAGGCTGAAATTTCACCAGCAGAACACGACATGGACCCGAACAATATTTTAGAACATTTAAGTAGCAGAATGCGAGAGGTTTGTGTAGTATCAAAAAGAAGCTTCATAGGAGAGATTTTGGCATAAATTAGTACTGGAAACACAAGGGAAACTACACGAGGTGTTACATTAAAAAGTGCTTTAGATAGAGCTGTCAACCACACGGCTGTAGAATATCAAGGAAAGCATTGAAAATGTGCCCAGTTCAAAAGGTAAGCTCAAAGGCAGTTGCATTTTTCACTGTGATAAATATACCCTCTCAGAATGTAGAGGGTTTTATAAATATGCAGAATGGTACAAAAATTAGCTCAGGCGCATTAACTGGACATGCAGAAAGAAAAATAACGTCAGAAATAAATGAACGCTAGCTATGAAAGGGAGATGGAAAGCATGACGAGAAAAGCAAAATAAAGAATATTTGAAATAGTCTCCAAAACGTTTTTTTTTTTTTTTGAGAAGATGAGTACATGCTCCCTGACAAAAGCAATATATAGCACACTGCATTGTTTTGCTTGACTTGAAGTGCTGTACTGTGGAAAGGACTGCTCTTTACTTAGGAAAATGCAGCAACCATTATGAGCACTGCTTAGTGAGCAGCACTCAGCAGCCTCTGCCTCTGACCTGGTGTTCTTCACTTGCATTCAGGCCAAAGTTGGAGCTGAAAAAATATTTCACAACAGACCGTGTATCCGTTATTTTCTCCTTCTCTCCAGTTTTGATTTGTTCACAGCCATATTGTAGAATTCTGGAAATTGTCATTCAAAATTTTGTGCAACAGTTTCTCAAATACTCACTTGTGATCCTTCACAGATTTGTGTGAGCATTTACCATTTGTAGCATCATTGTATGTTGCACGTGTTACTGGTTTGGGGGTTCATAAGGGTTGATTTATGTGCTGTGATTTTGCTCCAACAAAAAATTTGACAAACCTGACTTTAAGTACATGGAGAATTCCACATTGGCCACCGTGTTTACATTCAGAATTCTGATCGTATCTAACAAAGATACTGAAAATTAAGAAAATTAGTATTAAATGAATAAATAAAAATCCTCGTTGTCTTCAATAGACGAGCAGGGTGTATGGGATTGTATTTGCTCTTTAATTAACTGCTTTAAATAATCATAGTGATATTGCTGTTTCAGTGATGGTCTAAAGATTATTGTGCAAAGGTAGTAGGGAGACTATATATCCTTTATTAAACAACTACAATATTTGGAGAAACACAAATAAACTTTCCGATGACTTTGATGCCCTTTTCAGGCCATCGTTTTAGATACTCTTCCAGAAAACATTGGTGCTGTTTCCTTTGTGAAAATTGATAGTGGCAGTTCTTTTGAATCTGAACAATTATTCACAGCGATATTTTTCTTTCATTTGTTCACCTCTAATAAACACACAGTAGACTCCAGCTACTTTCATTTTTTGAACAATGAAGTGGGAAAAGTTTAGTCAGACCTTTTTCTACTTTTTAATTCTGAAGAAAGACTTGTCAGAAGTCTGTGCATGTCTCCCACAAAGTAGGAGAAGGAACTAAAATATTTCACTAATTTTAACATGATGCTGGAGTATAATCAGCAACAAAACTGTTTCTCCCATGCAGCCTGAATTTTCAGTGTGCCTGCCATGCCATCCCCAACACAAGTAAATAGGTGTAATTGCCTGTGCTGCTCCTCCTTTTGCAGACTCTCTTTCCGTGCATCGGTTGGGGTTGTACCCCCTTCTGCCCTTGTTTGCGTTATGCGACCATATGATCTCCCGTTCGCTGTTTCTGCCTAGAAATTTGTCGTTAGTACCTGAATGCTTCCCTGTGCAGGGGTAGCTTGTCTGCCATGGAGCGAGACCTGTGTGCACAGTTCAGGGGGACACAAAAAGGACAGCAGGGAGCAGCAGCCCAGGGCTGGCAATTTCTTTGAACTTAGTGTTGCTGCCAGGACTCATGAGCACGGGAGGTTAGCACCACGCTACCCCGCAAAGGGTAGTGGTTTTTTTAATTGTCTGTGAGCTTTCTGTGAGCACTCATTTTGTTCCGTAATTTAGAAGCCACCAGAAACCATTGAAAGCAGCAGGTCTTACAGTTTTTATATATTCAGTAATTACAGTTATTTGGACCCCACTGTGCCTCTGTGGTCTTGCCATATTAAGTTTGTTGGATAGGCAGCAAGAAGATAAAACCTCAGCCTTTTATTCTTAGTGAGTTAACTTTCTCCTTTCCCTGCTGTGTCTGGCCAAACTTGATTCAAAGAGGTAGGGGTGAACAGCCAAGTGAAAATGGAGAACATCAGTCTAGGTCAAAATATTACCCTATGCAATTCAGTTTCAAAGGACATCTATAAGCAGCCATTAAAATTCTAATATCTGAGTCTTAGACAAAATTTAAAGAGAGGCACAAATGACCAAACATTAATCAGGTCTCTTGACAAAGGTTAAAGGAATGGAAAGTGATAATAACTCATCCTTGTTAGAGATTTCAGATAATCATCTCATGACCTACCTAGGTTGCCAAGCTGTATGTCATCCTAAAGTGCATGGGTAGGGACTAAACCTTTTTTCCCCCTGCTAATAGCTTTTCTTCAAAGTTTTGGTAGTGTTAACTGTATCCTTATTTTCACAGTTTGAGCTTTGTTATCTTAAAGCTTCCAACATGAATTGACAAAAAAAAAAAAAAAGTTCCTATATTCTCTCAGGTCCTTAAATTAACCCTTTTTTTTTTCCATTGGTCTTGTAATAGACTCCATTAAATCCTAGATTTATTGTTGCACCAGCTTACACTAGGCAAGCCCCTTGTTATGATCTCTCTGTAACAGCTCATTGAGAAGGACCTTTGAGAAAATGTAGACAAACTACAGCATACATACAATTATTTATGTTTACTTGTCTTAAGGGGGCAGCAGCAGCATGCTGTGCGCCTCAGGAGCTACATTTATCTGCTCTGTCTGTGGACAAGATTAACTGCAACTCTCTATTTGATAGTGGAGCTTAACGGGGTCTCGGTGATGTTTTTTGTATCAGGTCTTTAGGAAAACAAAGTCCAGTGTTTCAGCCTGATAGTGTTCATTTTTTGACATTTGTTAGAGACATATACAATTTAATATCATGTTGAAGTACTTGGTATGTGTCACTGTAGTTTAGCTGATCAGGTATAAGGCTGTCGCTGAGAGCTGCAGCCATGTATGCATGTTTTCACAAGCATAACTCATCTAGAATTGCTTTCTGTAGTCATTACTAAGGCCTAGGGGACATAATATGGAAATAATGGAATGCAAATTTACTCCAGCACCACTCTTTAAAAAGCCACAAGGTTTCTGTACTTTGACATATTGAATTCTAAATGACTTACATACAACCTAGTTGATCTAATGTGTTCTGCACCACTCTCATGTCCTGGCTGAGTGTAATACTTAGTGGCTATTCACTTGACTTTCTGAAGCTGATACTGGAGCGTGTTAACAATTGTCCACCACATTTGCTTGTACATTCTTGATTTCATATCCCATGTGGTGTATCAGATATGTTTTTCCAGCCAGGTAAAAGACTATGACTCAACAGAACTCTTGAAAGATGTAATTCAGATTGAATACCTGGAATTAGTCAATGCAAGGAGAATCAGTGTTTTACCAAGGCTAACCAGTGTCTTAAGAAAGTTTTTTTTTTTCTGTAAGTAGCTTTATCTGCAAAATCTTCAGATGCATTCAAATTCATATACCTGTTACTTAGTAAATTTTTGCAAGGCTAAATCTGCATAGGAATATGTCCGGAGAAGATAATACCCAAATCAGTGTGTCTTTATATTTGATGCCAGAAAAAGCAATAGGTGATGGTATAGTCATTTTTTTGTTGTTCTGCAGAGAATGTAGCTTTGTGCATTGAATATGCATTGTATGCAAATAGTGAAACTGAAGAAAGCAACCACGTTTTTTGAACTTTACCTTCTAATCACTCAATGATAATATGACGTAACGATCAAAGGCAGTTACGTTAGAACTGCCACTTATCTTCAGTGAAACCTGTTGAAAAAAAGGCATTTTTTTGTTGTAAAGAGACATGTACCAAATTAATGTGAACATCAGATAAATGTAACACCTTTCACTATGGCTTTCTGTGACCCAGAAGGGGGCAATTTTGCTGTCTGTAAAGTTGTTCCTTTCTTTTTTATGTATGTAATTATCATATGCAATTGCACACTGCATACTGTTGTTTTCTTCATGCACGAACGCAAACTTTATACAGTTATTATACCCTGGATAATTTTGATTTTTTTAACAATCAAACTGTAAAGCAAGGGAAAGCAAAGAGTATGTGACATAAGTACCTTGCATTTCTTTTCTTTCAAATGATACGTCCATCCTCTCTTTAGAAATGGTAGCTGTAACAGCAGGCTCAGACTTGAGCAAAACAAATGCTACCCTGCTTAACGCAAGCCCCTTGCATTAAAAACTGTGCAATGGTGCAAGATAAAAGAAAGATTTTCCCCAGAGGAGATATCTTGGACCACGCCATTCAGTGGATCTACTATATTCCCACAACTCGATAGACAGCTTTCCTTAATCCAAGAGAAGTGGTGAGAAAGTGTGCCTTCCCATGAGGCATAGAGTGCCACCTATGTGGTAAAGAGCACAGTTAACGTTCAGTGTTTGAAAGAAGTTTTCAGAGTGTTTTCATCTCCCAGAACTGAACATGAAGCTCTAGGAAAACGCAGTCAAATGAGGCTGCCAGCCCACGTATTGGCAGTAGGCACATAGCATCCATTGTTATAAGGAGCTCTGTAAGGTGAATAAAAAGTAAAATGGATACAAAAGTCTCAAAAAATGTAAAACAAGAAATCCTGTTGAAGACATTTAATCATTTTAATAGTAATAGGGGAATGTTTCAAAGCTCTTCCTCCTTATACATATATTTTTTTTCTGTGTATTCCCTCTATATGAATACCAAGAGGTGAGAATGAATGAGGATGTATGAGGTTAGAAGAGAATCCTGCGCTGAGGGTCAGGATCACAGCGTGCCACACTTGCTGGGCTAGGGGAGGCAGTAAACGGTGGGATAAGGACAGCTCCTCTGTTTCCTTTCCATCTCTGTCTCTTTGCTCCCCTATTTTGCATGGTTCCTGACTCTACCTGTACACCTTCCACACATCCTAGTATCCTTCATCTCGTTACCTCACATAGCTGTTCCCCTTCTTGCCCTAGTACTACATCGGATGGAAAAGGGTAGAAGGTGAATGATTTTGACTGTCATTTCAGTGTTTCTATAATTCCAAGACCTCTGACCTTTTTTAAAGATTAACTTTCTTATTAGAAGTGGAGTTAGAGTTAATGCCGTTTGGGTTCCTGCCTTTGTATTTTCACATCATAAGGAATTTAGGTTCCTTTATAGTTAAATGTAATTCTGATGTACTAGGTATGCAGTGTGAACATCTGTCATGCTTCTTCCTCTTTGTGAACAATTTCACGTGAACTGCCAAATTGCTCCTTGCTTGATAATGTTCTCTACCAGGTCTGTGATGAGTCAGGTAAACTCCAGAGGCTGTTTTTGTTGAATACAGTAGTCCATGCTCACTAACAGGTGCTGCGGTCTGATCCCGTCCTCAGGACAACTGGCACCATGGGAAAGCAGCAATGCACACGTGGGTGCCAATGGGTGCTGGGCAGTCTCTGCTCGAGAAGGCCCAGCAAGGAGCAGCATGTGGGTGCTGCTGCATTTCTACTGATGGAAACCCTCCATGATGGGTCTTTTGGCTAGCAAAGAGAGTCTCAGCTAGAGGTAGGAGTTATTAAAATGTTGTTGGTGGTGCCACAGAGAGTCAAGCTTTCTTCACAATGGTAACATATTTTTGTGAGCATGCACTTAATGCACATACAGGAATTCCTATGCACACAGACATATGTACATACACTCAGATGAACAGAACCAATGATAGAAATGTTCCACCATTAATCACAGTTTAGGAATGATTATGAGGTTATTCATATTCATTTATCAAACTAGTATATAAATGTTATGTACATTACATTAGATGTACATGTTCATGGTATACACATATGGTGTAATGGTGGTTGACAGTGTTCTTTGAATATACGCACAAACACAGCGTATGTGCATAAATACGGACATGCGCACATTACTGTTAGACCATCAGTCCTTGTTTTTGCCTATTACTCTGTTACAAATAAAAGTGCTATTCACTCATGACAGAGCATCAATGCCTGTCTGTCGTTTTCATCAATGAAATCAAAGTTGATTGTATTTGTAGGGGGTGTTTAAAAGAGAATACTTTATTTACACTGCATATGGATTTTATGGCAGCCTTTGCCCATTTCACATATTGATGTGATTTCGTCTGGATTTCAGAAATCCTTTGCTAAGCATGCAACCCAAACAGCACTGGGGTGATCCCACTTTGGCTAATATTTTTCATTAAGCCATCTCTACCTAGAGTTTTTTCTTTCATTGTGTGCAGGACCGTGTAATACAAAATGATTTGCTAAGCTGTCAGCCCTTCTTCTGATATTTTCTTCTTATGTTAATTGTCATATTGTTCTCTTAAAAAAAAAAGATGAAAAAGGGATTGGAAGATTTATGTATTAGCTCCCTCTGTCCTTATGCTGGGTAAGAAAAATCATGACATGATGGTCTAGCAGATGTGTATTAATATCAAACTGAGAGTAGAAGTCTATATTTTAATTACAGGTGGTGGGAGTAATGTGGGGAGAGGGGAGGCTGGGGGATTACCCAAGGCAAAAGTGTATCTGCGACACGTTACAGTGATTAAGCCTAGTTAAGAAGCAATAAGTGTGTGTATGCTGTGAGGAGGGGAAGAAGCAGGGGGAAAGATGATCTCCAGAGGTCCATACCAGCCCAAACCATTCTCTGATTCTGAGAAAAGAAGAGGAAGAACTAGTACTTGTTACTCTTACCAGCTAACATATAGATTATTAGAGTTTATGCATTTATGGTGAATGCAGAAGAAATCTATCGGGATTAAATCCATGTAAATACAGAGGTTATGAACAATGCCCAGTAGAAAACTTAAGCTCTCTTTGTAGGCCTGATCCCTCAAGATGTTGAACACTTTCAGGGTAGTCTCTATGCCATTTAACTGTGTGCATTTATAACCCTACTATCCTATAATAAATTTAACCTGTGTTCACTGATATGGTGGAACCCCCCTCCCCCACCCTGATATATTAAAAAGTACTTGTTTTAGACTAGAGGTATCTGCATTTATCTTAGAAAGCATTTGTGGTATTTGGTAATAAGGTAACAAAGCTCACAATGGAAAAATCTGTTCTCCTTAAGGGCAAATATGGCAGTTTTCAGTTTGATCACCCACTGCTTCGGGTATCAACAGTGGTCAGAACATACTGCTCCAAGCACTTTCTGCCTCCCAGCTCCAATGACCTCAGCACCGTATTTAATACACGGCCAGTTGTTCTACCAGCAGTTGCAGAATGAGGAGAACAGGGTACGTGAGGGCTGGCTCCAGGCATGGGGAAGTGGGCAGCTACTGGAGGCACAAGGTTCCTGGGGATGGTGGGCGGCCTTTGTGCCTATGCCAGAGGAAACAGGGAGCAATACTTAGCGTAAAAATACTTTGTCTGAACAGCCCATCCACATCTAATACTGCTACTGAGAAAGGAGTCCAAATGTAGTGGGGATTGAGAGGGCAGGGACGGAGGAGACGCTTACTTTAACTACTCACAGCCCTCTGAAAACCCTGTTGTTGCAAAAAATTGCGTGCTCCTGTCCCAAGTATTTTATCGTAATCCTCAGATGAAGATTCAATTGCACTGACACTGCTGAGAAGCTCCAAGACAGCTTTCAAGCTTAGAAGCCCACGTGTGAGATTTTAAACACTTCCAAGAGCAGTCCTCAGAGGTTTGCAACAGTGAGAAAAGTTTTCTTTCCAAATGCTGGTGGATTGCATTTTACTTTTATTTTTTGTGTGGATAATATTGCTCTGCAAGCAGTTCCCTGGTCTGAAAACAGGAACTGCCCCTGTGGCTCCAAATATAGTAAGTGTAACAACACCAATGCTTAGACTGCGAGAGACTAGAAAACTATTTTGAAACATTTCTAGAAACGGGACCCAGACATTTAAGACACATGTGAAATGTCAAAGTGACAGAGCAGGGCTGTGCGAGGACTACATTCCCTCAGATAAAAACCCCCTACGCACAGCCGATGGAAACAATAAAGCACATGAAATTGTCCAGGAGAGTGCCAAGACACCTGAGATCTGCACAGAGGAAGGATTCCTTAACGGTAAAATAAATACAGTTCTCTTTTACTGTAGTAGTTTTGACAGCCTATGTTATAGGCTATGTCAAAGACAATCTATGGGGGAAACTCACAACTTTGGGAAGGTCACAAAGTTAAACTGTCCACCACGCTGATTCAGCACAGTGGCATTTATCAGAGCACACAGGGCTCTCCTGCAGCAAACAAAGCCTCCTCAGGGATCAGGAGAAACCTGGCATTTTTTGTTTCCTGCAGGCTCCTGGGTTTTGATGCCAGGAAGGGCATCTGCAGTAGTTGGCTAACAATGTTGGCAAACTGTGGGAAATGCCAAGGAGAGTGATTTATTTCTTTCTATCCCATTTGTAGGAGATCTGTGCCCAAATGTTTATAGTAAAAAGATCAGGGTAATGAAATGCTTAATAATGAAGCTTTTCTAAGAGCTTGCATTAAAAAAAAGGAGGGAAAAATACAAATCCAGACTGACACATTGGAATAAAGAATGCAAAACCACAGTAAATCCTATTTTCTTACCACCAAAGATAGTATTCAAACAATTCTTTTAAAAACCCAAACAGCATGTGCTGCAGTTCAGTTTTCTTTTTCCCCCAGAAGGTAATGGCAATAATATGAGAAGTTTTCTACTTTCTTTCCTGTAATTAATTTTACTTTTACTTTAAAGTAATAGCCAATGCAATCATATAATAGAAAATGTGGTTTAATTTGGAATACTTTGACTTCCTATTTGTAAGTAGCTTTGCGTGAAAGCTCAGTTTATGAGCTATGGTTGTTTCATAATTTATCACTGTGGAAGCTTCAGCTTTACGTATTAAAAATAAATCTATGACAAAAGGTTGAAGGTAAGAGCTTTTATTAGATTAACAGGATGCAAGTAATATACACAAGCTTTCAGGATCTAATTATACTATCCCTCTTCTGATTTTCACCAGATGTTGGATTTGAGATGCTATCAGTAAAGTGAGGGGGAAATTCTGTAGACACCAGAAGGAAATTTGTAAGGCCTGAAGCTCATGTACAGAAGTTTGAAAATTGCCACACACCATGGGGCTAATACAATAGAAAATATTTTTGCAAGAGTATTTCCTGTTGTACGGATGGCAATCCCAGGGCTCTTGAGCTGTAGGTACATCATCATATCAGGACTCAGTTGTGCACCCAGATCAAGCCCATATCCCAGTGGAGTAATTCCTGTCTCCGAATTATTCTTCAAGTCCCTGTCATGCCCTCCTCTCCTTCCCCCGCAAACCCTCTGCAAACATGCACTTTCTTGCGTGAGGATGTGAATTTATCCTGTGACTCTCCACAGTGAGAAGATTTGGGGATATGTCTTGGAGGGTCACAAAGGTTGGCAGTTTCTGGTGTAGAGAGCTCCATACTGTCTCACTAATGATTTTTCATATGCTGAAAGGATACTTCTTGAAAATATGTAATTATTCTTTTGTTCAAATTTTTTTCCATGAGAGAAGAAGGGCAATGAGAAGCAAATGCAAAGCTCAAAGAACTTATTAAAAATACATTTGAATTGAACAGATACACAAGCCCACCTGTATGTTGCTTTCTGACCAGATGAAAGCAAAACTATGCCTGCTGGGAAGGAGGTGAACTTCTGTTTTCCTTCCTACTGTCTCAGAAAGTGTGAAAAGACACTATGCAACTCTGGTAGTAAATTCAAGTAGCACTAATAACAGAGAGTGTGTGCTTCAGTACACCTATGAGTTATCTTTCAATTCACAGGTGAGGACAAATCTGCTGTAATTTTGTCCCTTAAGCTCCAAAAAAGTCATCAGACAGGAACAAACCAGACACCAGAATCTGACCCATCAGGTAACTCTGTGGCTCTTTTAGAGATATGGATTTCATGAAACAATAATTCTATTTCATTCATCCCAATATTTTTCCCTACTGACAGTAATTTTGGTAATATGCTTTATAATAGGTATAATTCTAGATAAAGTTACTATTTATAATTTAAAAGGACATATTATTCAAAGTGCCATGCATGGGATAATAGAAATGGAAGGAAATTACTTATATGAGAAGCAAAAGGACTTAAATTAGGCAAACTCATGTCAGGTGTTCAAATGAAATGTGTTATAACCTAAGTGAAACATTACAATGGAAAGTGAAGTTTTGGTAAAGTTTTGTGTTTTGGAAAGTTATGTCATATGTGACAAAAAATTACAATCCTAATTACAAAATTCTTCAACACATGAGACTATATATCTATTACAAAGTAAAATGAGTATCTATCAGTTTAGGCTTACCACAGCAAGGAAAAATGCGTACTTAAGTGGTTCATGATCAAAAGTATTATGTTGCTGGGGGGAGCAAGGGTGGGGAAATGAAATGTGATACCCTAAAAATAATGTCTTTCATAATGAGGCTATGGCTACCAGACACATTTCCTCAGAGAAGCATCGGATCTGTTATCCATGTGCTTCACAGGTGGTTTACACGTGCAGCAGAGTTGATGTATCTGGGATGCCATAAACTACTGTGCATATGCAGAAATAATTCTGCAGAGTCTATGTAGGTGTGTGGTACTTCCAAAAAACTTTGAACCTGTGGAGTTTATGGTGTAGATCATTTATCAAATACAGATCCAATATGTAAGTCCACCTATGCAGAGTATACCTAATAGATCCACTGCTTCCTAGACTCACTTGGCTTGTGCTCACTGCATGTGCACATATTTCCTTTGGGAAATACAAAGAAGAATGCAACCCTACACAGAAACCTTATATGAGCAGTATGAGAAAGACCTTTTGTTAGCCCATCACATCGGGTGAAGTTGGCCCACTACTATCTTTCTTTCGTTCTCTCTTTTTCTCTCTCCCACTCTCACAGTCAATAGTAAAGTAGATGTCTTGACTTCTAATGGTGAAAGTTAAAATGTCAATATTGTTAATCTCCTATTTGTATAATTGAAATAGCTTACACTTCTCTCTGCATTGTTACTGCAGCTTTGCAAAGCTTGTAAAGACATGACTGCATCAGTATGTACATGTACATGCTGTCACTGTTACAGGATGTATATTTAGCCATAGACTAACACTGTTAAGGAAAGGATAGGCATCACTTAACTAATTGACTCTGATTTAGTTTGATATTTTTGCGTGCTTAATGAACTGATTTGGAGTACATAATTCTGGCATGAAATCTGTCTTCCACAGACCATCATTCCTTTCACCTCAAATTGCTGATCCATCCCCTGCCAAAACTGGAGGGTGTTCAGTGCATGGGGAGTTACAGGAAACACGAGAATTGCACAATTGTCTAATACTCAGGTGTGTGAGCATGGCTCTGGAGACTAGGTTTTGTCTTTGTGATATATGGCATTTCATTTAAGCTAAAACCTTTCACAGGTGGCCACAGCTTGTACATTTTTCACTTTGTGGGCTCCTCTTTTGAGCCCCAGGGCTGTGATTAGCAGATGGACTGAGCGCTTGCAGCAGCGGCAGCCAATGCCAGTAGTGCAAGGTTCTGATGGTACTATGTAATGAATATGATGTGTCCAAAGGAAAATCAAGTATCTCAGACCAATCACACGAAGTTAAGACTGTGATTTTTCATTTATTTTATTTTAGGTATAGACCCTTAATGCAGCAGGAAAAAAACTCAGGGCTACCCTTTCGGCTAGGCCCAACTGTGCTCTGAACTACTGTGCAGAGGCGCCAATATGGTCACAGATATATCTGCCCTCCCTGAAAAATGCAATACTGCATGAAAAGGAAGGCAAGTCAGTGCAGGCTCCTTTAAAGAAAGGTTTAACGAGGCAAAGCACTATGGGAAACAAATATATCCCAGCTTCAGGCTTCCTAGACAGGGCAGTGTAGCAATGTCGCATTTTAGCTTGTGGGTGCTCCTGGGCTAAACAATGTAGATGTAGCCTGCATGTAAAATAGCAAGTGTGACAGTAGTGTTGTGAAGATAAATTAATTAATATTTCCTATAATTTTTGTAATTAATAATAGCTGCACTCACATAGTTTAGCAATGAATTCTATAGAAAAGCTTGTGGGAAAATCAATAATTTAATATATAACACACTGTATGCAGTAAATAAGCCCAGGGCCATATACTGAACGAAGATGATAAAACAAATCATTGCAATAGTGGTTCATTAAGTGAGCAGTGAACACTGAATGAGGCAGGAAAAAATAGTATGTAATTAGGAAATTAAAGATTGTATCGTTGTGCATTTACACAAGGGTGCTATTACTGTTTCTGCAACATCAGCCAGCTATTGTCCACCATGACCACATCTGAAAGGGTTATTTTCAGGTTGTTTGGAGGGCAAAACTGTACTCTGCAATGTGCTTGGAAAATTACTTTTCATTGAATTAAAAATAATTACAATGCAGAACAGTTGTACTTGGACTCAATTCCTCCCATGTTATTCTCATTTTGTAAGAGTGTAATCTATGGAATTCAATAGCCATTCTCCATCAGTGGAAGGGAGATATGGACAGTGAAGTCTGAGTACCAGGGATCACAGAAAACTTAGGCAACATAAAAAAGACTTTGCTTTCCATCTCTCTCTGCAGTTTTGCCCTGTAGTTGTGCCAAGCAAAACTTTGGCACCTTCAAAAATCTGATCCAGCTCCAAAAACCTCTGCACATATTTTTACTATATCTGAGCTTGATGACAGAGACTGCAACCTGCACAGCGTCTTTGGTTTCTGTCAGCTCCTCTCTGCTGACACCTGTGACAACCAGGTCGCATTCAAATTAGAGTTTCTTGCACAGCCTAAATGAACTCTAGTTAATTCCCTGAACCAAAAACTCAAGGTCTACTAATCAATTAAACCAAAGGCTAGACTGAGAAGGATAGTTCCCTCTTCACTCTCAAGAATATCCATGCCCTTAAGCGGGGCAGTAGGAAGTTTTGACCTCCATCCTCTGTCAAGATGATTATGTGAATTTTTTGTCATTTAATAAAATACTTTCTTTCTGAAAACAAGCCCATACTCTAGCTAGTGATACTTGATTGACCCATAAATCTGTTAAACTAAGTGCCAGTTGGAATTATCAGGAGGTTAATTAGAGAAATACATTAAGAGGGTTTTTTTTTTCATATTAAAACATACTTTGCTTAATGGGTTAAGTCCATTAGATTCAAGATCACTTTTTCAGTTTGCTCTGGAAATGGGTCTGAGTTTTCACACTCTGGAGGTAGCTAATTTTTTATTCAGGACTGTAAACAAGTAAATGAGGTTATAAATAATAGCTTATCGCCTGACTGATCCAGATTTTCATTTGTATGGTTTGGTATAGCTGATTCCTGAACAATTTGATTTAAATGGTCACTAGTGATCAGTGCTTTCTGAGTCATGGTTTTATCTTATATGACTGATAAAGATACTGAGCCAAAGGAAAATATACATTGGACATATTTTATTGATTGGAGATTTTGTTTATATTTTGGGATAATTGCAAGCAGCACTTTGTTTGTATGAATTAGAAAACAGAATCTTGTTTCTCCCAGCCTTTCTGGTGTTGTCAACCAGTATTAATTGCTAAAAGCTAATTTTGTTCTTTCAGTTTCACAGATGCAAATCTCGGCTGAAGTCAGAGCAAAGTCTCCAAGTTTTTTCAGTGTAACTGAGAGACAATTTCTTTCAGATAAATGGCACAGATGTAAAACTGGTGGAATATTAGAGTGAGAGCATGGGTGCTCCTGTTCCTCCTGTTGCTTGTGAACATTGAAGGACCTGCAACTCTGAATCCAGAATTGTTCTGCAGTTGGTTGGACAACAAGACCATCACTTCCTGCTACCACTAATTTCTTGATTAATCAAGATCTCCTGTTGAACTCTTCTATTGTAATTACAGGGAAATTCCTATCAAAAGGATGTGCCTGAAATGGCACTTATTTGTACTTAGATTTTTTTCTCTGCTCACCAAGGCCATCAGCATTAAAGAGATATAGATGACATGCTACTTTCGCTGACAAAAAGTTCAAAGTGATTTTTCTACACCTTTTTTTCAGAATAAAATGTCTCATGTTACTGCCAGCCCAAAGAGAGTTTGATTTTAAATAATGCTTTAAAGGCCTGCAAGTTGTTCTTTGCTGGACCAACATCTTTTCTGGGAGGGAAGCTGGACACCACATTTTCTCACTCCACAGTGTTTTTGCCATTTTTGCCTTTTGAGAGTTCTTAGTCCAGGTATTTTGACTGTGTGTGGAAAAGAACTTGCAAATAGTCAAATCGCTTTTATATTTGTGGAAAACATGCACAACATAAATGAATGTAAAGTGGAAGTTAAGGAGTCCCTCCCTCCTAAAACGCTGGACCTTCGGCAATGGCAAGTGTGGCAGTTTCCTACAGTATGTCCCAAACGAAGGCCATTGCAGTCAAAAGCACACAGCTCACAAGAATGGTCTGCAGGAAAGTCCTATGTCCAGATACAAATCCTGCTGTTTATTTGAGATTATTAGGACTAATTAGGTACTTACTATATTTGACTGAAGGACTGTGGGTGATTCTCACTAAAATACAGTTATACTGGTTTTAGAATTGATCTTACAAGTAGTTTGGTGCCTTCAACTCCTGAAGTCTTCTGAATGCCTTCAGTGATCTGCAGGAAGAGGATCTTGGATCAGGCTTTATGTTTCTGCTAAAGATACAGTCATTTAAACTGTTTAAAGTAATAGTGTAGGAAATTAAGTTTGCCCTAAGTCTGTTTGTATGTTATCCTTAAATAGGCTTTGTTTAGGACCCTGCTTGTTATTTAGGAAAAAAATCAGCTAAAATTTCATATAGTTATGTTTTATCTTTATACTGTGTTTTAAAACTATTCATGCCATCTGTATCTTTGGTTATTTATTGCGTGATCAGTCATGTAAATCATGTGATATTTTATCTACTGTTTAACATAATGAGAAATCTGTATAAACAGGGAAAAGAAAATAAGGAGATTTCAGGAAGAATGAATGAGACCATTTCTGTTAATAAATGTCATATGAAACAATGTAAAACAGCTTTGAAACTTCCACTATGTGTGAACTTTCTGGGCAGCTGAAAATCACTATTATATTGTAAAATATTTGTGAAAAACTATTGAAAAGAGTTGTGGAGCTGTCACAAAAAAATTAGTGGCTTTTGTGAACAATAATGCTTGCAAATACTTATTTATGACTTTTTTCCCAACTGTGTTCAACAAATTCCTTCTGCTGATGGCCACTGGTTCTCTGGAAAGCAAAAATCGTTCATTTATAATACGAGTGAATTGTAAGAAAAATTCAAGTCCACGCTACACATGACAGCTTAATAGGCACAATGGAAATGGAGAGGCTGACATCACTTGGAAAAAAAAACCACAGTGCAAACTTTCATTTCCCTCTTTTATTTTATCCTTGTCGACAAGACTGAAACCTCGCTGCAAGCTGTCTGTAAAACCGAGCAATGCACCACAATGCCCTGCCATGCCTGGTCTGGCTGCATCTCAGGAGCGGCGGCTGCCTTTCCCCTGCCTCCCCATACCTTCCTGCTGCCCCATGAGTAAAGACTCACCCTGCTGGGTCTCCCCCACCCAAACTGACCAAAAACCTGCTGAATTACCCTGTTCCCCAGCAGCCCTCTCCTTCTTGCCCATTGCTCTGCAGTGACTTGCAGGGCCTGAGGTGCAGCGCAGGGCTGAGGAGCGCCTGACCTGGCTGCTCCGGAAGGGTTAAAATTTCTAAGGGTCAGGGAGAAAACTTATATATACACCTCACAGCAATGCTGAGCTGTTGCATTTTAAAATTTGCTGCTCATAATTAAAACTAGCCATTATACAAAATATTTCTTGTGCTGCTTGTAAAAAAGCCATTAGCATTACTGATACAAATGATATATTTTTATTAGCACTGGTGTCCGCAGTTGCAGCAAAAGATTAATAGTTATTATATAGAATTGCATTATAGAAAAAAACAGCAGTATTTAATGTAATATCATGTTCCTGTACCAGATATCTATAAGAAAATTCTGTTTTCAAGAGTCTTGTAAAAACAGAAAGAAGAAAACACATTTCAAATCTCTCTCTACACATAGGAATTCTGAAAAAAATCAAAGAAAAAGAAGAAAAAAGCTGTTTATCAAATATTATATATATATTTATACATATGAATGAATACCTGAGTGCACATGTGTGTGTGCATGTGCAAGAATAACAAAGCCAAATGACAGGGAAATGCTAACACTGTACTGCTTAGGGCGTTTAGTCTTCATGTTAATGCTAATGCTATTCTTCGTGCTTCATCCTCAGCCTCCCAGGCCAGATTACACTTTCTATAATGTATTGTGATGTTGTTTCATGATGGAAAGTGGATACAGTGCATCGGTGCTGTCCCAACCACTTTGCATCACAGAAACTGTATTCCTATTAGGGACTTGTGTGTTACAGTGGGACAGAAAGATTTTATTTCTCATCCATATGTGTGTTCAGCAAACTCTTTCCTTTCTTCTTCCCTGTCACACACAATTTCCATGAAAGCAGAAATTTAAGAATCTTTGTGTAATTTGAAACCTTTAAGAACATCTAAGAATTAAAAAGCATCCAGTTTTCTTTTGAAAAACATTTTGAAATAGTAAAAGGAACTGGTTCAGCTGATTAGCTAAATATATTTATATATGTATGTATGTGTGTGTGTATGTGCATACACATGTACATATATGCACACACATACACATATATGCTTATAAATACATTTGCATATGCAGACCTTTATTTATCTCTATAGGTCAAGAGGGAGAAAGGAGAGTGATTTGTTGATTGTTTTTAATCCTTTGCCACCTCTGGTCACTGGTTTCAACCCTTTAGTGCCATCACACTAAAAATACTGCCGCGCAAATGAAAGGGTGTGCTGTGGAAGCCTTCCTCCTTGGCTGCACTGGTGGCAGACTGCAGTAACGGCTCACGTCGTACAGCCGTTCCTATCCTAGGGCTGTCCTTAGTAGGAGCATTTCTTCCACTGCATCATTTTTGAACGTAAATATGTTTTCACTGGAGATCAGGCTAATCTCCAAACTCATTTCTTTTATGTATTTTACAGGTTTTAAACACCTGTTCTCAAAGACATAAAGGTCCATTTCAGCTAACCCCTATCTAAGTGTTTAGCTTTATTACTGGCTTCTCTGTGCAACCTATTAAATTTGTATTTCAGTGCCTCACAAACTTCAAAGACTGCATTCTCACAATATCTCTTTGACAAAAGTCATAACATTTTGAGGACAAATTTGAGGCATAGTTTAAGCAATTCGCTAAAAATCACGTAGGAGAAATGTGTCAAACAAAGAGGTGCTGAACCCTTTCCACCAGGTAATTATAAAGTGTCTTGATCTTTCTGCAGCCTTTCTGATGAGTCATAGGTGGCCTGGATCCAGCAATCAACAGAATTACTCAGGTGCTTAAACTTATGCACATGATTAAGTACATTGTCAGATCAAAGGCTCAATGTGCTTACCAATTTATGGACAGAATGGTAGGGAGAACAGATACAGGTCAAGGAGAAATGAAAATCTTCATGATAAAGTATATCTTACGGTAGGTGTGATATGATAAGTGATCCTGAATCATGAAAAGTAAAAAGGAATTACAGCTAAATTCACTACGGAAGAAGACCCACTGCTTGAGATATTTTTTTGTATTGACTCCAGTGAACTTTCTGCTGCAGTCTTAGACACACATATTACTCTTACACTCTGAGGGAACAATTACATTTTATTGTGCAATTTGTATCCCTCACATAAGGGGTATAAATCTCTATCTTTTTCTCTTGGAAAGTAGAGTTAATTAAGTTTGTAGCAAAGAAAGAATTAATTTATCTTAATTGTTGCAAGCTAGTGTTAGAGCCTGTTATGACTGGCATAGCTACAAGTGGAAATCAAAATGATGCAGAAAAATGGAGCAGAGAAATAGAAGAGGCTGCATGGTACACCCCAGTGATGCTGAGCAAGCTTTAAACTGCAGGAAAGAAAGTCCTATAAAAACTGTTCCAGCTCTTCCATCTTCATTAACGTGTGGATTTTTCCTGATCTAGACATGACAAGTTATTGCCAGGACCAGAGGGATTCAAGACATAAGTTTTGTAATGCGCTTTGCTAAACTGTGTTGTTTGAAAATCAGATTAAAGTACAAAAATGAAATTCTTTTTGTTTTATCCCTGTAAAGTGCTGCTGAAGCCTATTTGAATCTCATTGAACTTGACAGAAATTGAGGATCCTCGGAGGGAGCTCAGCATTATCTAGGAACAGGCTTTGGAATCTTTGTCTTGCAACAACTCTATTTTAAACATGGTAAATCTGAGAATCAAATCTTTCCACGTTTTCATATCTAAAAGCAATAAATTTTAAGAGAATATCACTGTGAATGTTCTGGTACTATAAAATTTATAGAAAAAAATACCGATCTGTTATTTTAAAGGGTAAAAACACACGTTAACTGAGTATTTTCAACTTGTTTCTTTTCCTGGTTTTCTCTCTAATATTGTGAATAAAATTAGCAAAATCTCCCTCTGTGTCAGTGTTTTTCTGTCCATGAGCTGGACATTGTTCAGCATGATGTTCTTTTGAATCAATCGTATTCCTTTTTTTCCCTCTTGGTCTAAAAGCAGACATTTCCACTTCAGGAAGGCTCGGCTTTCTCAGGAGTGTTTCTCCCGTTGTGCTGTATTTGTGTGCTGGCTCTGCCCCAGGTGGACAAGGAGACGGGGGTGAGCACGAAAGCCTGAGGTTTCTTGGCCCATTTCTAAACCAGAAGAAGGAGAAGGAGCTTCTTGGTCTCCATCATCCTGACCACAGCAGTGTAAGGAGAGGTGAGTTTGAAATATTACTTGATAGAAAGGCTGAGAGTTAGTATGGACTAGTAGAAAATTGTGTTTTAAACTCCCTATCGCTATAATACTCTTGGGTGTGTGTCTTACACCAATACGCAGACTTCAGAGAGCACGTGACTCCTTTTCACTGTTCTCAAACAATGTAAGTGGTCGCTGTTTGGTATTGTTCTCTCTTCTTCCTCACTTCCTTTCAAAAGAAAAGATAACCCTCAGCTCTGCTCTTCTGGTTTCCCTCTCCCTGCTCTTCCTGCCTAGCGCTGTTGCTAACATTTGCGTGACCCCGTTGTCTGACATACATCAATCGCTGGCTTCTGTTGGTATGAAGAGTTGTCCGCCTGGGAAAGGAAAATGTCAGTCAGAATCTCGTTTTGCTAGGGGAAGGGTGCAAACGGGGAAGGGAAACACAGGGAAAGTGCATAAAATGGGCAGGACTAAATGGACAAGGCAAAGCGGCCTGATTGTCACCTACTTTAAACTAGAATAGCTGATATAGCCTGAGGTTGTGTAGTACAAATGCCATTCAGTGCCTTTTTTTCTCATCTGTGCAGCCTAGAATTAACAAGACAGTTTTGATGTTCTCAGTGAAATAACTTTTTTAAGTTAATTACTCTGAAGAAAAGTTAATTATACCAAGCAACTCATTCACGTACTTTCCCTTTAAAATAATGATGATAATGATAACGGGAACAATAATTAATGACAATAATGTGTCAGATTATGTATAAATGACTCTGACTCGTGAAAGCTGTAATTCAGCGGTAAGCAGAATTTGAAATAAGTAGAATTTGAAATAATTGAATCTGCTGGTACAAGGACAGCTTGGTGCTGAGCTATCCAAAACAAACATCTATAAATTCAGTAATATCTGATGATGCTGAACTGATGAATATGTGGGAGAAAGTATTATCATATGTATTTTCCAGACTAGCAATGAAAAAAGCGGGTAAGATTATGAAGAAAGAGGTAAACACTGATTACCAGTTGCTAAGAAGCTTAAGCTGAAGGAATACTTTATTGGCATACTTTATTGATTAATTAATCTCAAGACAATTAACTTGTATAGGAGGTACCAGATGTGTTTCTTTATTTATTTCTAGTAGAGTCAATCCTACTTTCTTTTTTTTTATGGTATATGAAATGGTATATATAAACAGGATAAGCAATAAATTGAAATGAGGCTATAGCAACTAATAAAAATTTTTCTCATCCTGATTCTTTTAGCAAAATCAGATAAATATTTTGGAGCTTGTGTAGTGTCTGATCACTACTGCCGAGTATAATGGGTCACAGCTCTAAAGGAAATTCGTTACTCTACAGATTATGATAAGTAAGAATTTAGAGGGATTTTGTCAGGTCAAATTTATCCTTGAATTTAAGTGTAATAAAAAACAGAAATGTAATATTAGTAACAATGTTTCATATATATTTTAAAAATAATAAAAAAAATCCATCTACACAAAAGTTCTCTTGCAGTGTTTGCAACATGAAGATTCAGTACTGTGTAAGTGCAATGACAGTATAAATATCAAATGAAGTATGAAACTGAGCAATCTAGGGAAATTTCGTCAGAGAGATCCTGATACAGAATTGTGGCTGCCTATATGTTCCAGTTACTCTATTCTTATCTGGGTCATATTAATTTATCATTAAAAGAAACTCTGTATGCAGATGTCTTTCTTTACTAAAATATCCTGATGTAAGATTAGGCTCCAAACCCACTGACGTGTATAACGAATACTTTTCATTAAATTTCTATGGCATTAAAGATTTAACTCAATGTGATGCAAAACTATTCCACTAATTTTAAAAAATCACAGTGAATTTTCATTATGTTATTAATATTAACAAATGTTGCTTTATTGGAAGGCATGTAAGGGACTATCTGGTTAAATTCCTTTATATAAAACATGACATGCTGCCTAAAAACATATAATTATACAGAGACAAGGCATCATATGCATGATGATGTACTTGTGAGATTTTTTGGTAGAGGAAGGCAAAGATGTTGAAGCTTTAGAACATGGAAATGAATGTGTTGAAAAACATTTACAAGAGACTTTGCAAGATATAAGACAATGGAAAAAAGAAAAATAGCAAGGAAGTTTCCCAAATGTGTTTTGTTTTCTTTTGGCCTGTTTTGACTTTCTTTGGCCTTTTTTGTGCATATATGGATCTCTGTTGATATAGTCACATACAAATCAGAGTCATTTTAAGAGTTACTTGTACCTATGGATTTTGAAAATCTGTGTACCAAGTAGCATAAAAAATGTACACAAATCTCTTTAAAAACAGAGCCAAAGAACATACATGCTTTCAGATAAAGAGTTTACTCTTTAGGGGATATGTTTATCCACGACCCTAAATAAAGTGATCTCATCACTCTGAAATAGCGACATCATTTATATAACAGGATTGGACCAGACCAAATACTATCCTGTCATTGGCAAAGACTCATAGTTTATGCATGATAGTATAGATTGGGAGAAATTATTGTACTGAATACAGGACTGAGAAAGCGTACCAAAGATGCTGTCTTCATAGTACCTTTGTCTTCCTCCTGCCATCTTTCCTATTCACACTTCATGATTCACAGGGTGATGATAATCTTGCTATGGCTGGTGATAAGCAAATGGTGCTGCTGCTCAGGAAGACTTTGTGTATTTTGGCTTTAAAGCAGTGTGAAGCAGTCATAAAATAGTATTCTGCATCTTTTTTATTTAATAATTGCTATTTATTAATTGAAATCCATATTTTGAAATGTAAGTATGTAAAACAGTATGTCTGCGTAAGGGGACCATGATTTTAGGAGTTTAATGTCTTTGGCCAGCTGAAAATCTTGTCACTCATCTAAATGCATGATCCTAAACATCTGACTCTGGAAATCTGGGCTTAAATTTGCATAAATAAAATTAAACAAATGTTACTTGTTGATTCTAAACTGTCATTCTGTGTGAAGCAAATGGCATCTTAAAATATGAACTCCTGCCCTTCAAGAAGTTATATTAAAGCTTTAAGATTTCACATCTCCCCTCAGAATAAGCATGCACAAACCATTATTTGCACGTCAGTCTGTGCACTTGCCTAATGTACCCAGCATCCCAACTGTGATGGCCTGCGTAACTCATCACTGCATAACTCACAGTCATACAGTTGTGCATGTAACTGGTTGATAGGACTTAACTAACAATTGCAACATTCGTTTGTGCCCCTTACATTTTTATATCTACAATTATAACCAAATCTTGTTTAAATTTTTGAAAAAAGTGAAATTAATAATATAAAGCTTTTAACATACCTAATCACTTAAGTATAATCTAGTATCACCTTTCAAAATTGCACAAACAACAACTGTAAATTGGATATGTTTAGACATGCTTCAGTCCCAAATGCTGATGAATATTCCTCATCCACTCTAGGCATCCTCCAATTTGGTGTATCTCACCATCTGATATCGCACCAGACTTCACTAGGCTGGTGAAGGGCTGTTGTCATTTTAAGTAAGTCGTGTCAATTTTTCTAAACACTTGATGTTTAAGCAGTAACGTATGATGAAGTGTTAATGAAGTCAGATTGAAAATACAGTAATAAATAAGGTATGCTTTCAGGCAGAAATAAAATTTCTGAACAAAACAACATATTGTATATATTTAAGCTAGTTGCTTCTCTGCTTCCTAATGACTCTTCTATTGTTTTTTTCTCTATCGGAAGCGTGCACTTTTTTGAATTAGATATTTCAGAATAATTTTAATTTAGCTGTAGGAAGTAAAGCTACCTCTGTGAACACAACTTATCTGAATATTCTTAAATCCAACTGATTGGGAAATTTTTATTGTAGCAGTTTTCTATAGGGGAAAGAGAGATATATTGAATTTCACATTTTTCTGGTAAGTTTTGACTCAGCTTTTGCTAGGGAATGTACCTCAGGTCTGGAATAACTTTTCTGGTCAAAATGAGAGAGAAAAAATAGCCAATAGACTAGTGGTCAGAGGCTGCTTTCCGTACTTGGCTGGATCATTCCTGGAGATCCCTGCAGTGTGAATGACCCAGAACTGGCCTCCTGCAGCCACGTCAAAGTGTCCCAGTGTTCACCCTGCCTGCCTACACAGTACTGACAATGCAGCAACCTGAAGTGAGGCTGCAAACCCACAGAGCTTGGCAGAATAACCATAAAGGCTCTTTTAACCCTAAATGCTACCTCTCTTGTCTGCCTCATGTAAAATAAATGCGACACAAGGGACCTGCCCTGTGGCAATCATCATCAACATCTGCCTCCTTTGCCTTGCTTGAGTGCACCTGCTGGCTTGTGCTTGTAACACTTAGAAGCTGTGGGCTCCAAAGAGAAGCAGGTAGGTTGAGAGATTGGCCATTTTAAATTTTTTAGGTGTCTAGTTTATCCCAGGCAGTAAGACAGCTTGGGTAACTGCTAGGCTTGTGTATGCTGCTTAGTGATGAACAGAGAGTGCCACAGCATCGTTGATGATTTCATGCCCAACATTTCTTTGTAGTTCTTTGGGGTGTATTTCTGAAACTCACTGATAGCACCAGGTTGTGCAGAAGATAAGGACAAATGGCAGTAAGCCGAGATTTCAGGCTGTGAAAGGCCACTATCATGGCTCTGTGGCAAGATCTGACATCAGTTATCTAGCAATATCATACCAGATTGCAGGCCTCCATCCTGGTCCTGTAGTGGAGGAAGATGCTTTCCAAAGGCTAGCCATACCAAGCACCTGCAGCACAGCACAGCCCTGCTATGAGAGCTATGAAGTCTCTGCCATCTGATCTGTCCCCCAGGGTGGTCCATGCCAGGATTTTGGCATTTGGGAGACACAGCGTGTTCAGCTGCTCCAGGACTAGCAATGGGATACGCCTGCCTGCAGTTTTCTGTGGAAAGTCCATTGTTTTCATTTTGAAATGTCCCTCCTGATTATCACAGGTGATTGATTCACCATCACTGACCACATTGACCCTTCCCACACACACATTTTGGGAATCTCCTGGCTATAGCCTGGTACAAGCTGTCACCATGGTCCCGCAACATGACATCCAATCCAAAACATCTATAGTAACACCTGCTCCTACCACAGCATCTGCTAGGATTACATATAACTTAGGAGAAAATTCAACAAAATCCTCTCCTCCTGCCCAGAAATTGCTCAGTGTTCTTTGGCGAATTCGTGGCCTACTGTCACCATCAGCGAGACCAGCTCATCACTGGTGTGATTTCATACCATTAAGTCTGCAGTCTCTTTGAGAACAACAGGGAGCTCTACCAAATCAAGTGACCTAAGAAATACTGGACTTCCAGAAATCTTTAGCCCTGCAAGACAACAGCTTTGGGTGTGGTTGCAGCATCCAAGCCTTCTGGGAAGGAAGGATCAAGGACAAAGCCATCTGCACACAGCAGTGAAATCCCCCTTTCAAAAACACTTTGAGTGTGAACCCAAGTGCCATATTAATCACTTTGCCCTCTTCTATCTCTTCATCCCACCTTTAGCCATTTCCATTTGTTTTCTTTCCACCCAACCATGCTGGTCTGCTGCTGCCAGAATACCAGGCAGCCACATGGCCATGGTGGTTATTTGATGCTAAAGCTCTTTCCCAGTCAGTAAACCACTTCCCTGTGTGAAAAACTCCCTCTTTGTGCAGTGTCCTTCTCAGCTGTCTGCTCCAGGGGAACCTCACACAATGCAGAGGTTCGTTTCCCCATCTTCCTCCAAAACCTGGTCAAAGCACTGCTTCCGAAAACCCACTATATGTAAAAGAATTATTTGTCTGACAGTCCTCCCTGGAGGGCTGCTTCACCTCTCTGTGCTTTTATTCTACTCACTTGCCCACTTATCCATTGCTTTTGCCCTGCATCTCCCCTTTTCTGCTGCATTCTTAGCCTAGGACTGCTCCTCTCCTGTGGAAGGCTACAGATGCCTGTCTGGAGGTGAGACCCTTATCCCTGCAGCCAGGAGCATCATTCTCATAGATGGTATCTGTAGTCCAGAGGCGGGAGTACCAGAGCTGGGCCCCTTCTGCAGAAATCATACTTATGGTCTGAAGTGCCAAAGAAATGTACTGCTATTCACTATAAAACATTTACAATGTAAAATGCAAGCAAACGCCTTACAAAACAGGCACTTGGCTAGGATTCAGGCTGATAAGCATGTCCATATATCATCACAGCAGTCTGGGCACTGTCTGTTCTATTGGGACATTACCAAATCTGATGAAAGATTTACAGACAAGCAAATCCATCTGGCTGGACCAGCTTGGCTTAGTAACTGTCCACAGGTGAAGATTTTTTTGCATGTAGGTGACCCTTGGTTACTGGGGTGAGTTTATTTGAGGTGTAATGCTGCTACAGAAGATTGAAAGACAAGCTGCTTCTTCTGGGGTCATCTGGAAGTTTTCAGAGCCTACATAGAATTAATCCACATCTACAGGCCTTCTCCTGACTTTGGTCAAGGATGAATTGCTGCAGGAAAGGCAGGGAACATAGAGGTAGATGAGAAATAAAGAGGGCTGCTTTAGGACCAAGAAGATGTACACTAAACAAAAGGAAGAACCACTATCCCTCTCCTGTCTTTAAGTTTCAGGGCTTAAATATAGACCGTGAGTTCTCTACCCATGGACCTATAAAATATGTCCAATATTGCAGTCTGTAAATAAAGATAGGACATCCCACCCCAATAGAAGACAACATACGATTGAATATATATACAGCTATAAATACATAAAAATATATAGTCACACTTATATGGGAATTTTATGTAGATATGTGTACACATGTACACACATATAGATACACACACACACACGCGCGCACACACACACACACACACACACACGCTTCTTGCTTATAGCTGATGTACTATTTCATTATCTCAAAGAATGTCATTCTTCTAGTCCTTTCAAAATCCATCCATTTTTATTTATTTTTTTCTCTCTGATAATATCTGTACAGCTCTCACTGGCATTGCATTAGAATTCATCATTCTCAAACACAGTTTTTGTCTGAAGACTATAAATTCTAAAAGAAAGCACACAACATCATTTTTGCCTTCTTTCTGCCTCCGGGACAGTAAGTTTTTTTGATTATTACTAGAAGTCAGCATCAAGGAAATGAGCTTTTCTTTTAAACCTGAATATATACAGCACTTCTAAATTCTTTCATAAGTGGAATTAAATCTGGCTAGAGATGTCAAGGACAGCAAGAAGGGCTTCTTCAAATACATCAGCAGTAAGAGGAAGACTAGGGAAAATGTGGGCCCTTTGCTGAATGGGGTGGGTGCCCTGGTGACGAAGGATGCAGAGAAGGCAGAGTTACTGAATGCCTTCTTTGCTTCAGTCTTTACTGCTCAGGCCAGCCCTCAGGAACCCCAGACCCTGGAGGCAAGAGAGAAAGTCTGGAGAGAGGAAGACTTTCCCTTGGTGGAGGAGGAGTGGGTTAGAGATCATTTAAGCAAACTTGACACCCACAAATCCATGGGCCCTGATGGGATGCACCCACGAGTGCTGAGGGAGCTGGCGGACATTATTGCTAAGCCACTCTCCATCATCTTTGAAAGGTCATGGAGAACAGGAGAGGTGCCCGAGGACTGGAAGAAAGCCAATGTCACCCCAGTCTTCAAAAAGGGCAAGAAGGAGGACCCAGGGAACTACAGGCCAGTCAGCCTCACCTCCATCCCTGGAAAGGTGATGGAGCAGCTCATCCTGGAAGCCATCTCCACGCATGTGGAGGAAAAGAAGGTGATCAGGAGTAGTCAGCATGGCTTCACCAAGGGGAAATCATGCCTAACCAATCTGATAGCCTTCTATGATGGAATGACTGGCTGGGTAGATGAGGGGAGAGCAGTGGATGTTGTCTACCTAGACTTCAGCAAGGCTTTTGACACTGTCTCCCATAGCATCCTCATAGACAAGCTCAGGAAGTGTGGGTTAGATGAGTGGACAGTGAGGTGGATTGAGAACTGGCTGAATGGCAGAGCTCAGAGAGTTGTGCTCAGTGGCACAGAGTCTAGTTGGAGGCCTGTAGCTAGCGGTGTCCCCCAGGGGTCAGTCCTGGGTCCAGTCTTGTTCAACTTCTTCATCAATGACCTGGATGAAGGGACAGAGCGCACCCTCAGCAAGTTTGCCGACGATACAAAACTGGGAGGAGTGGCCAACACACCAGAGGGCTGTGCTGCCATTCAAAGAGACTTGGACAGGCTGGAGAGGTGGGCAGAGAGGAACCTCATGAAGTTCAACAAAGGGAAGTGCAGGGTCCTGCACCTGGGGAGGAATAACCCCAGTCACCAGTACAGGTTGGGGGTTGACCTGCTGGAAAGCAGCTCTGCGGAGAAGGACCTGGGAGTGCTGGTGGACACCAAGTTAAGCATGAGGCAGCAATGTGCCCTTGTGGCCAAGAAGGCCAATGGTATCCCGGGGTGCATCAGGAAGAGTGTTGCCAGCAGGTCGAGGGAGGTGATTCTCCCCCTCTACTCAGCCCTGGTGAGGCCACATCTGGAGTACTGCGTCCAGTTCTGGGCTCCCCAGTACAAGAGGGATGTGGCACTACTGGAGCAAGTCCAGCGAAGGGCCACAAAGATGATTAGGGGACTGGAGCATCTCTCTTATGAGGAAAGGCTGAGAGAGCTTGGCCTGTTTAGCTTGGAGAAGAGAAGGCTGAGAGGAGATCTTATCAATGTGTACAAGTATCTGAAGGGAGGGTGTCGAGAGGATGGGACCAGACTCTTTTCAGTGGTGCCGAGCGGCAGGACGCGAGGCAATGGGCACAAACTGAAACACAGACAATTCCATCTTAACATGAGGAAAACTTTTTCACTGTGAGGGTGACAGAGCACTGGAACAGGTTGCCCCAAGAGGTGGTGGAGTCTCCTTCTCTGGAGATATTCAAAATGCGCCTGGATGCAATCCTGTGCAATGTGCTCTAGGTGACCCTGGTGGAGCAGGGGGGTTGGACTAGATGATCTCCAGAGGTCCCTTCCAACCTCAGCGATTCTGTGATTCTGTGATTCTGTGAGTTCCACAGTTTGGGCTATTTTTGTGATTCTGTTAGTCTGTTGGCTTTCTGCTTTCTTCTTCTCCCCTCACTTCTCATAGTTTCCTTAGCATTATTATATCTGAAAGAAACCTATAGGCCCTGCCTATTTTAATAGTATTTGTACAAAGAGAAAATAAGTGTTTGTACGCTACTTTGATAAAACCAGAAAGAATGTGAAAGCAAAAGATTAACTCTGCATCACAGATTAAGTTCTTTTTTAACATGTCGATGGTCTGGAGCAGAGCCTCGCCACAAGAACTGGAGGATGCTGCCATCTTTTTTGACTGATTAGGCAGAAGTCATGATACCACAGCCTGGAATCAGGCCACTCTTCAGAGTGTGAGAGTGGAGGTTGCAAAAGTGTGGAAGTATGCCACAATGTCTGAAACCAACATGGCTTTGAGGCCTAATCCAAAGGTTACGTGCGAAACTGTCAGGCTGGGAAATGATACCATGTATACTGAGCCTCTGATGAACATCTTAACTTTAAGCTACCTTCCTCTTTTCCACTCTCAGGTATTTATTTCCAGGATGTTTCTTTGTCTCCCCAAATTTTGCTTGCCCTTGTGCCCATTGTGAAGCACTAGTCTAGATCAGTGTGCTTGTCATCTTGACAAATTCTTTTTGGAGGCCTTTATTGTAGCATATACATTGCTATTTCTGCTATACTCATGCAGTCTTTAATTTAGATTAGACAGACTAACTGGGAGTACTGAATGTGCCCATATGTTTGTCCACCAGAGAAGCTGTGTGTCATCCTAACGCATTTTTAAATTTACAGTATTAAAGCAAGTTTAAAGAAAGTATTGCCTCAAAATACATTCCTACCATCTCTTTGTGTTATATCTTTTTAATACTGGCAGTGCTAATATTAGTAAAAGTGTAGGCATAGTAATGGAAATTTGATACAAGGCAAGGTTAAAAAAAAAATAAAGTACCTCCTTAGGCTGGTTGACATTGGCTTTTGTTCTTGTGGAAAGCCTCATGTAACTTTCTGAAGCAGAATTTATATGAGGTACCATCCAAATATGTTTTAAATTTTGTTGAACTCAAACCCCCTTCATTAATCTTTGCACCTTTATTTCCCTGAGAATGGCTATAAATCATTGTATTGTATTGCTACTATTCAAGAAAGATGCTTTACTTTAAGGAATACAATTCATCATAGAATGGTTGTTCATGCATAACTGTCTCTCCTGGACCAAAGTAATTCAATCCTGTAAACAAAAAGAGAAAATCAAGTTAAAAACAATACTAGATTAATTACAGTGATTTTAAAAGAAAGACTATCACATGCTACCTTTAACTCAAATTAGAGAAGTGTTACTTCCTGACAGAGATTCCCTCTTAGCACAGGAAACTCATTCTGTAGTTTATCTGGCAAATTAATGTATTGATCATCATCTTTACTCTTCAAAGTAAAAGAAGACAGCCCCAAAACACAGCTATGGAGCTAGGCTACTCTCTGATACCAAAAAAGCTTCATCAGCTGGAAATCTGTAATTTTTCTTTGCAAAAATCTTTCACTTGATAGTACTGGGGAAAAAATCACACTGACTTGCATTATAGACTATGAACTATATGTGAGCAGAAAAGAATTTAGTGACTTCAAGAGTATTTTTAATTCTTTTTCTCTGATAACTGTTCCACATGCATGCAAGACCTCTGTGGTGCATGGAGACTGTGAAGGATGCCTTAGAAAAGGCCTGCAATGACTGATGGACAGGCAGACTGATTGTGGAAGCTCCCACTTCTCCCTACAACTCAGCTTCATCAGGAAAATGGAAGTAAATGTCATTACAGATACTAGTTTATTAACAAGGTGCTTTCTGGGCAATTTTTGCCTAGGTCAAACCTTCTGATATGATCAAAGTTTTTAGATGTGGCTACCCAAGTATCAGAAATCACAGATACACAGTATATCTTAAATGTCAGTGGGGACTGCTGGTTTTAATCCTTTCTTTTGCAGCCAAATATGCCCTTGGAGTTTCTGCTACTGATTCAATGATGCTGTCTAATTGACAATTTAAGATTTGCATATGCTATGCCTCTGTCTCTAATCCCCAAGCCATATTTATGTCTCCGGTAAGTCATAAGCAGGCCAAGGACATTAAGGTCTTACAGTTTCAACAGCCTGTGGGGTTCTTTTGATATACACTAGTCTGTGCACATACAACCTGCTCAAAATTTCATTGACAATGACACTAAGAAATGCCTTTGTCTGTTGGTGGGCTAAGCAATATTCTTCCTTTTGTGGAAGAAAAATGACAGTCTGTAAATCAGTCAAATGTGTTCATAGCAATAATTCATGCTCACTGGCAGTGTAGTACTGAAGCATGTGTCATGATTTCAGAGTTTTGTAGTGACTTCAGACACTTTGGTTTGATCTTAAAATTAGGAAGACAAAGGACTTAACTTTTAAAACTGTGTTTTTGACTATTTTTTCCTATAAAAACCTATTGGTGCAAATAACTCAGGCTTGTTTTTTAGTACATCAGTGTCTAATTGTGCGTTCTCCATACAGCTAACCTATTTGTGCGGTAAGATCTTATAAAAACTCTGCCACTCATGGTGAACTAGTAGCTGGTAGGGAGGTAGCTCAAACCAGCAAGAGAATTTACCTCCATTATAAAGACTCTGTAATACAACATGAAACAACAAAAGGCATGATATTTTGGAGGTTTGTTACTGAAGTCCCTATAGTACTGCTATCATAAAAGCTATTGTAGAATAATATTAATTGAAAATAGTCTCCTAATGTACTGCTACAAAGTTGAGAAAGTTTTAAAAAACACATCTCCCTACATTTGAGTTAAAGTACAGCCTAGTGCATTCAGCCTTTGAATGAGGCATAGGAACATATTCAACAGGGTCTGTGCTTGTCTCAATCACTATTTTCAGCCATAACAGGTTCAAAAGTCTCCTTTTATTAAGGACATGTATTAAGGAGATGTTCCTTCTGGAACATGAGATACATGCTGCACTCTTTTCTTCAAATGGCCAGAAGGCACCACGCACTGCCTTGTCTCTACTCACTCACTCAGCACAGAATAAACCTATTCCTAGCCTATTTAGGACTGTTTTGCAAACATAAGTCACTGCCATATATAGATCTCAAGTTGTGAGCGACCACATAGCTGGCAGCAAACTTAAAGGACATCCTAAGTCTTTGCTATGTCCTGTGTATGAGAAGGGGCTCATCTCATCTAAGTTTAGCCATTATAGAGTAGGTGGCTGGTATGAGCTAGTCCTCTAGCCTCTATTTTTGCTGGATGTACATGTGCATCAAGCACATGCAACAGCCCACTAAAAATTGTGGAATGAATCCACTTTGGTCATAGCTAACAAATTACAAAGTGGTCTTTCTTGCTAACTTTGTCTAGAAGCCCAGTGTTGAGATGGATAACATTAGGTCATATAAATCTCACCCTGAGTTTTCTGTAGCTGATGTGTCACAAAACTTCATGGTGTGAAGTGACCTCAAGACAAAAAGAATATTCCATTATACTACTATGCCTCTGCTTGCTGCTTAGCTGTGCTAAGTGCTTCCTTACTGCAGCTGAAGACTGAGTCCTAACAGGCATCTTAAATTCTCTACAGGTGGACAATATGTTTATTGAACTGAGAACTAATCATTCTAGCAGAAAATGTTATTTACCATCCATTTTCTATTGTCTACATAACAAATATTGTCATGACTTCAGAATGTGTAAGGAATACATACTTAAAGCAGCGCACTTGGATTTAGTTACACAAAGCCCATTAATGCCATTGGGAGTCATGCTGCTAAATCCCCACATACTTTTGGGGAAAAGTACAATGCTGTGTTCCCTCTTGCAGGCTGAGGATCTTTGGTGTTGACAAAGTCATTTAAAAACATATGGATCTGTACACCACCACTAAGTCCACAGATCATGCATATTGCATGATCTGAGGGCAAATAGACACCAGCTATTACGTGAGCAAGTAACAGACCTGTTTCTCTTTGTTTTGAAAGCAAAAGAGCAAGTCAAACATATTTTGCTCTTTCACTGCATCTTTATGTGCTCAGTGTAAACTCCACAGAAATATTACTTGACAAATATATTGGACATCCTTGAGTATGGGCAAAGATTATTGTTACAGTTCTCCAGACAGAAAAAAAAAAAAAAGGAGAAAAGTGAAATGACTTGCCGAAAGCTTCATAGAAAATCAGTATCAGAGAAAGGATTAGGAAATAGTACTTCCCAACAGACACCTTCTGCTCATTCCCCCAAGCCAGGCTGTTCCTCATTTATAATTTAAAAGATATGGTCCAACCTTATGGGAGAGTTAATGGTGAGTTTGGTATTTCTCCTTAGCAGCTGCAGCTTTCTCCCTCTGGGAAACAGTGCACAAGAGCTTGCTGTTGGAATTATTCATCTGGGAATGAAATAATAAGGAGAAGCAGAAGCAGACATTGACTGCTCTTAAAACAAACCACAAGATGTGTTGACCCAAGAGATAATCATTGATTGAGGTGAATACGTCACATTCCTTATATTAGCAATTTAAATTAAAAAATTAGTTCTTGATGAGAGCCTCTAGAAAAAAGCCTGACTGATGTATACCTTATAATATACAGACATGCATGTAGTATTTAACTGTAAAAGTTTCTGTTAGGCCCAGTTACCATTTCTTTCTGCTTGTCCTTCACTTGACCTTAGAATTCCATTATGGAAAGTAAATGTCCATCAAAATGGTTTGAATGCACTTATAAGTTTAGCTGAAACTTAAAAATATCTCCCCCTCTCCCACTTCGTTTTAGGAGGGTATATCATAAAAGCTATGCTTGAATTGTGATTTAGTTAAAGAATGTAAATCTAAAAACCTGAACCAGAAAAGAGCTGAAAGTGAAATTTCATTAAAATTGATCCTATATACATATTGCAACACAAGTGACTGTTTTGAAGAGTAAAATATCTTTTAGTGCCTTTCTTCAGCTTCATGTAAATCATAGCAGAAGTTAGAGAAAAGGATTCAGAATATAGTTATATATGAATATTTGAGTGCACATATCTGTATATTCATATGGGTAGATAAATGAAAGGTTGAGCTTGAAACACATATGATTGTTGTTAGTAAATGTTTTCATGCATGGAATATTGATGTACAGTGCCATGGATCTTTAAATTGCACTCGTCTATTTATTTATCCATGGTGATTTTGAGTCATGACAGAAAGATCCATTTCCTAATGACCACAGTCTCTCTGGATAACTCAGAGAGGCATGGGAACACGTGGTGCTGAAGTAGTCTGAGGAACTGAAAAGCAGAGGGGAGAATAATCTGAAATAACAGTGAGTATGATTTATTCATTTAGGAATAAAAAACCACAGTGCCTCCAAACTTCTATTTGCATAGCTGTGTAAACAGAATGAGAAGATATAAGGAAAGTATGAAGTGGTTTATGGACCCATAGGAAGAAAGAGGACCTTCTGCTGAAAACTTCACATGGGTTTTCATATTACATTTAGAGGTGATGAGAAGTTTAAAGTGGGCATTTCTCCAGAAATCCTGGCACCCTACAGCCCTTAAGAATGTGATGATGTCCCTCATGACTCTGCTGCTGGATCTCAGAGTCTCTCAGGTGAGGTCAGAGAATGCAAGAAGACAGGGAAGTACAACCTGGGCAGATGAGATTTATCTTATCTACTTTAAGATCTTTGAAATGCACATATTTACATCCGAGCTAGTTTTCTAGATTCCTTCTAAACTGACAGAGGAAGATTATTTTGCTATCAGGTACCTGATATTGGCAAAAGTGTTTCCATACCTGGATATGGATCTGACACGTCATAACTGTAGAAAGTTTGGAAAACTGGAAGTAAAACTGATGCTTCTCTTCCCCTCTCAGCTGAGATGTTATATTATCAGGACTAAAACCAAGTATGAGTATAAGAAGCTTTATCCAAACTTGAAATGTAGATTAAATTGCTGCATACTGATTTAAATAATTCTGAGTAGAGAAATGTTTCAGCTGTGTCAACAGCAGTAGCATTACCACTGTGCATGAGTCAGCCACTGTGTCGCCTTGTGTTTTACAGGGTCACTCACAGCATCATTACCATTAATGTCCTGAGTGTCTCTGGCCACAGTTACTTCTCTGATTACCTCCCTTGATAGGCCATTCCATTCTCCAGTTATTCTCACTGTTTCTGATTAATTTGGGGTTGAACAGCATGCATTTTCATTTCCAGTGACTTGTTTCCATAGGAGAATAGCCTTGTGGTTACCATGCACAGACACAAAGCAGTACTACCAACGTACTGCAGTTTATGAAGACATCTCCCTTGCAGCAGAAACATGATTTCTTCACAGTGATTTACCACTCAAATATTTTCACTAATGTTCAAAATATTTTACGAAAGACTTGAAAAGATAATTTCAAGGGCAGTACAAAGATGTAACAGGGTTTTCTCTTGACTATGGAACGCACTGCTTGAGAACATACTATACCTGCATCAGCTTAGTTATTCTTATTATCACTTTATGGTGAAATGTAACATCAGGATCAAGCTCCACAATCCTAGTTGCTATGCAAGTATCTGTGGTCCATGATGCACAGAGCCTATGTAGACAGCTGCAAAAGCTAATACTGTTGTTCTTCTCTGCCAAGGGAGTCTCCCCTCCTCCAAAAAATCCCCACTTTTTCCTCTGTTTTTGAGGGGACAAAAATATTTTGAAATTTGATTTGATTTTTTTCCTTTGGTTTAAATTTGCTGTTATGGTCATTAAGCTTTCACAATATGGCTACGATTTAGATAAATGGTGCCAAGTCAGACCAGACCCAAGTTTTCATCCAAACGCCATTTTAAAATGATTTGCTTTTTGAAGTATAAAGCCGTGTATTACTTTTCACAATACTCTCTGCTTCTGTGACTCCTTCAGAATGGTGTTTAAATCATTTCCTGCAGAAATGATTTGGGAAGGGAATCGCCACAGAGGCAGATTGCCTATGATATATCTCCCATGGAAATTTTGTGAAAGAAGCTATGGTGTCTGACGGTCTCAGAGGATCCCTATAGACAAGACTACTTCTGTAAGGTCTGCGACTCCACGGGCCTGACGGCCTAACTGTGGTGTAACCTGAGCTCTCGCATGCTGCCAGCTTTGTCTGTTATTCTGAGGAATAGTTTCCTTACAAAAAAAAAAAAAAAAAAGACACCCCCCCCCCCAGCTCTTTATATTATTTTCATACTGGAAATCTCTATGGGACTAGATAGGAGGTGATATGTTCCATACTGCACTTTTTCCTACCCATGTTTCATTTTGATAATATCAGTGTTCTTTCCGGATATTTTGGAGACTGGTAACTAGTAAGAGCAGACAAGCTACTGCAGGTTAAGACTGAGGATGAGTTTGCACAGTATTATTAATTAAGAGTGAATAGTAAAAACTATCCAAGGTCAGCAAAAGTTCCAGGCAAAATATGTTCCCGAAAGGTTATAGCTATCAAGTCAAGGAAAAGACAACTGTGGTACAATGTGACTTCTGAGTTTCCTCAAAACTAAAAGCTGTGGAGTTCTGCATGCTGACTGCTCATATGATCTTCATGCTACCAATGCAGGACAAAAATTACTTTGAAGAAGTTTGAAAGATGAATCAATCAGTGAAACCTGCAAGTGTTTTTTTTGTTGACCCAAGCATACACAAATAAACACAATTAAATATCTATATTAATATATAATAATTATTAAATAGTTTACTTACTGTGGACTGTTTGCTTGGTTTTATAGCATATTGTAATTTTTATCTTTTTCGAGGGGCAAGCAAAATGCCTCTGAACTAAAAGTGATTTTTGACTTCCCTAACCAGTTATGGAGAGGTTAGGTATATTGTGCTCATCTAGGCTCTTTCCACTCAGTTGAGAAATAAAATTCCCAGGAGTTCTTGACCACAATTTTTAAAATGTTTATCTTGGGCTGGGATGAATTGCCCTCCGTGGCTATCCATCTTTCTCCACTGACTACAAAAGCCCAGACGATTAAATTAGATCACACATCCAACTTACAAATGCCTAGCAGGTAGGAGTGATGAAGGACAGACTTACTGGGACCTGGTGTATATCGGGTGCCATTCCAGTGGCATGAAAGGAATTGGATAAAGCCGTAGACCTACGCAGGCCCTCAAAATGATGCTTGTGTTGGAGCTGATTGATCCATAGATAGATCCAGTATTAGTCCTCTGCATTGTGCTGAATTTCTCTTGTAGCAGTGATTAAACTTTTTTTCAATTACTTCGTGCTTCTCACACCAGGGTTTTCATAACTTTCATTTTCTTGTATCTCTGCAATTTCTCACTGAGGAACCAATTCAGTATTTTGATATTTTCCTAGATGATAAAAGAAACAGGAGAGAAAAAGCTGAACCCACACAATAACCAGGATTTAACAAAAATCTATAATCTTCGGAGAGAGAGAGTATTTACTTACTCACTTGAACAGGAGACTCCAAAAGGAACAATTCCAAGAAGCTATGTACGTATGTACGCCACTGCACTCGCTGTTCACAATCCTCTTGACATAAAATAAAGACAAGAGTAGAAAATCTCATCTTCTCCAGAATTACAGCAGTATAATAATGAAAGGCTTTAACAGGATTAAGACAGGGGTGTCATGAAAATCACAATTTACATGACTTTTGAACTTTTTATTTTTGTAAAACCCTTTAGGATATGCTAAGGTTCCTGTGTAATGTCACTGCTGTCTCATAAATGTGCAGCTCTGGAACAGTGAAAGGTGATGCATACCTCATACATTTCATCTGGGTAAAATTAAGGTTATGATTTTATTTCATAAATAGCTGTGAGTTGAAAATGATATGTAAGCTGGGGCCGTGTGAATGCAAACATTCTGTGTCTGGCAAAACACAGACTTGAAGAAACTATAAAAAGACAATGCACAGCCGAGGTTTAGCATGGGGGGGGGGGGCTGAGAGGCTTGCTGTGCCCCTCTGCATACAACTTTTCTCCATTAGCAACATCTGTTGAGGTGCATGCTCTGAGACACGTGTCACGGATGTCCCCTCTGCTGTAACCCTTGCTTCCCGGTCCCGCCAGTTCCACATAGCTATGGCAGCTGCTGAAGCATTTACACAAGCATCTCATTTATTCATTCTGAGTGTTTTCGCTAAATTGTAGGCTTGAAAAAGATTGCAAACATTTCAAGTTTCTAATTCAGAACATACTGATTATTATTTTTGTGTTAATTAACATTACCAAAACACAGGACCCTGTTGCATGTGACAGTGAACAAAGAGCATGCTGAGGGCTGCTGTTAGGCGAAGAGCTTACTGTCCAAACCCACCTACCCAAGGATTAAAACTGGATACCCAGCAGCATACACAAAACTGGGACATCCAGAACTAGGATTATTAATGAGAACTTCTGATTCCTCATTTGCTGCTTTATCAGTCTGACAATAGTGTTTCTGGGGTACTGAGAGGAGAATCCTTTTTTTCAGATTAGTGCACAGAGCTCCAATATCTTCTTCTAGAAAAATTAATGTTGAATCTACATGTTGTTAAACATTTGCCATCCACCATGAAGCACGCTATTCAATCATCCAAGTCATAACCTAGCTGAAAATATTGTCTTGTCTCTTCCACCCACCCAAGGAAACGTACACCCTTTGCATTTAACACAAGTCTGTGAGGAAAAAAACAAATATAAATCATGTTGCTTATATATTTGTGAGTTCTTGCTCTTGGTCTGTTGGTTAACTTCAGCCAAATTAGTCAGAGAAAATGGTCTCAAAAATACCAGGATCCTATAAATTTTGTGAAAATAGGAATCTAAGTGATGGAGAGATTCAAATTAGGGCCTCTGCTGATGAAAAGATTACAGCATGAACTCAGCTGTATTATTAAACACTAGGGAACCTGCAGGGGAGAAAGATCCCAGAGCCCCAGACATGAAAAGAGTTTTGATCAGAGCTTGAACCTTTTTAGCCATGGGGTTAATGCAACCATAAGACATTAAGATGAAGGAAAATGCTCTTCATAACTTCTGTTAGTCACATAACTCCTTGGTGGTTTTTCTATTTTATTTTTCATTTTAAGTCTTGGATCATTTTTATTTTAAATGAATGCTGGTAAACTTTCACCTTTGTTGCTGATTATTATGCCTTGGCCCATAATCTAAAATGACTAGCTTAAATGCTTCAAGTTAATATAACCATAAAGCTTTGCAGTGGAAAATGCCCAATGTAATGAACATGTGGTGGTAAATGGTCTGATAATCTGAATACAGCTGAGAACAATTTTTGTGTCACGTTGCAGTGCCTTACGCTCAATTAGGAATAGGTAGACCTAAGTATTCTACAGTCATGAAGAATAGACAGCCAGCACTTCAGGATCTTTTCAGAAACCTTATACTAGCCACTTAGCTGCATAAAAGTCTTAATTTCTTATGAAAAAAATCTTATTGAGGTTGGTGAGATCAGAAACTCTAGCTGTAACTGATCATGGAAAAAAACCTCTCCTCTCCTGATCTCAAAGAAATACTGAATCAAGACTGCACAGAACGTATGATTTAGTCTTTTGCCTCACAACAGTGACACGATCTAGGTATTTTAATGTCAATAGTGCTAAAATTAATTCTACAGCTTTTCAGCATATCTCTTTTTCAAGCTGTAAAAACCTCCTCTTTTTTTGTTCGAGGAGAATGACATATTTCTGAAAATACTAACTGATCTTCATCTGGTCAGACTATCTGGACTTGATAGTCTTCCTGTAATGGCAAGAATTCTTCAAAGGTTACCATATTTAGATATAGAATAGGGTAGTAATGCTGTTTATTACAGTTCTTCCTATTTTGGGGTTTCACCTTCTACTTTTATTGACTCTTGGAAGGTTTTAGTTGCACAGGGAATACTCCTGTTAGGAATTCATAAGGGATTTTCACTCTATGAGTTCTTTCTTTTCAAGAAATTATATTTATGGAAACTCTGGTGATACTGCAAAAAATGATAGTTCAGATCTATAAAAACACATACAAAATAAAACATATATTCCACTTCACTCCACATTCCTTCTTACTACAGCACACCACCTATCTCCACTGTCCTGGATTGTTTGGGATGCCAATTTTGCATCTTTTTGCTATTCTAATTTGATGTACATAGATTGGTAAATAACATTAGGAAGTTGAAAATCTAGTAAAATGTGGTCTTTATGAGCTTCTTATTTTGCTTTCCACTTTTTGAGAAGCTGAGAAGGCCATAGGCTGTTGCTGTTGGAAGGCCGAGTGCTCACAGAGTCACTGGATGCAGCTGGGATTGTGTGTGTTTGACACACCTGAAAATTCTGCCCAGTATTGTTACGTGTCCTTTTTGGCGCAACTTTTAGAACTTGTGTTCAGACATTAAAGAACTTAGCACAGAATTTTTTATGACATCCACCCTTATTTCCTAGAATTATTCCAAAAAGTAAGAAATACAGATTTCCTATCTTTTCCTGTTTCCTTCGATATAGTTCCTTACCTATCTGAAGCTACCTCCATGCACACAGAAGGAAAAAAATCGCTTTCAGGATCTACTAAGTATCCAGCGACCTCATTTGAAACATTACCTGGTTTGTATTGTCTCTGCCAGCTGTGGCTGTCGTTGCTCTTTGATATTTCCTGGCAGCTCTTTGGCACTATTTTAAGGCAGGTCACTCATCATCATGAGCCTAATTGGTGAGCCGTAGTAAAGTGCACCATTTTCAGCAGATTTTTTAGTCTGGCTTTTTAATGCAAGTATAATGGGCAAACAGTTCACTGCATCTCTAGTTGCTGGCATATGGCATCCAGGAGGACAAGTCAGCCCATCAGATTAACCATGTAATAGACCCAGAAGCAGCTTTAAAACTGTAAAACAAAATTGCTTATGGAGTCTGCCAAAGTACCAGATGCTGCTGTTGGAAGAAACATTTTCCAGTGCTTAGCATCTGGGCTCTGAGGTTGCCAGCAAAAGCTGAAAAAAATTGCTAGCCACTATCTACCATTCTTCTTTAGATATGTTTCTTTCAGTGTGAGATTGTTTTATTTTCATTATTATTATTGCCATTGAAGCTGCTATTCTTTCAGAATATTGGAAAATATTTCCATTTAGAAATAAAGCAGATCATACACATAAGAGTTTTGAAATATGCAAATGAAAATAAATTTTCAGTTTAACAACATTTTAGCACACCTTTAAATTAATGGGCAATAGAATAAACATATTTGTGGCATAACTTCATACTAAAACAGGTTTTACATTGAAATTCTTCTTCAGACCAACAGTCATTTAGACTATTATTTTATCTCTGACAATGACCAGAAATGTGACTAAAAGTGTGCAGAAATCAAGTCATTTAAGATGTAGTTAGATGTGACAGGAAGATGCCTGATATAGTTCTGAAGAAACTTTATTAAGTACCAACAAGGCTAACTAGCTCTAGGATGAAAAAAAATTTAATTACCTAATTTTGTCTGGAAACACTTAAATATTGGGCCTTAATTGTATCTTGTGGCGATAAATTCTATAAGTTTATGACATGCTAAGTGAAAAAGAATATATTTGACTAATATAAGTGAGCCAGTGGCTAAGTTTTAGCTGCGACAAAGGTTCACTCTTTGCATTTATCTTTTAAGCTACAGAAGCAAATAAAATCTTGTGTACATCTACTGGTACAAACTCTGTTCTCAGATGCAAGTTTAGCTCAAAAAAAAAAAAAAAAAAGTGTTCTTCTTTCCCACTATTAAAAGTGCACTTTATGGAGTCTGAGAGTTAATATTGATATTGGCATGGTTAACAACAATATTTGAAAAAGAAAATATCTGAAAGAAATATATTGTGTTTGTAAAACAAATCTGAATAATCTGATTTATCTTCTCCTTTATACCATTTTGAATTCAGACGATCTTCATTGACTTCAGCTGAATGAAGAATAGAAGCTAACCTATTTATTAGCTATATGTTACGCCTTTAAAAATATGATTCATTAAGAAATGTCATGATTAATTGGTATCAAGCAAACCAGCAGCCTTATGCATCAGAATTCTGGTCCATTACTGTAGCATTGTAAGGTGTCATGGCAGATGCCATCCAACTGCTCTGCAGCTGCATGATCGATGCTATCATTTTTGATTGATGTCTCTGACACTGTGGCATTCAAAACACAGCAAAACCTCATATGCTTTTGAGAGACGATGAATATAAACTTACAACGTGTGAGAAATTATTATGTGGAGAAACTGCAAATCTGCAGTGAAGGTTCCTGTGACCATTAGGATGCCCTTCATGAAAAGAAGGGAGATGTGGAAGTTTGGAATGTAAAGATATACAAGAGAGACATAACATTTCTATATTAGGGTATTTTTATGATAAGAAACCCTAGTCTTGTACCCCTAGTATATAAAAGGGATATTTTTTTTGCAAAAACATCTTTTCACTGTTCTACAAGTCTAATCTCAGGGCAGATCTGAGAGCAGCTGACCATAATCCAGGACCTCATGAGTTCAGCTAGTGAGCGGTCTTTCAGGGAATGAATGAAGACAAACACCGAAAGATCATTATGGTCACTCCAGATCAATATGGGAGAATGTAGATGGGACAATCTTGGGATCATAAATTAAAAACACTCAAAATCTGGGCAGGGTATGAGTTACTCTGTGAGCAGAGGGCTTTGGTGTCCAGAGCTCTTAGTCCTTCTGTAATCACCAAATGACCTGTCATTGTTTTAAATAACCATCTTTTATTGTCTTGAATTATGTAAGTAGGTTTCGGAGGCAGGAAGAAAGTGGATGAAGGATAGCAGGTACAACACGGCTTTGGACAGAAACTCATCTGAACGATTAGCATTTGTCTGACATGCATTAAGCAAATGAGGATCTCTGGAAAAATACTGAACTGGAAAAGCACTACAGAAGAGCATTATTAATTTACAGTGTGTGTCATGACTGTTCATTTTCTTCCTTGTTGTTGGCCTTCAAAGGAATATATGAGCACTATTATGAGTGTTTATTTCATTTTGTTTGGAGGTGGAATCATGAAGGGTGTTAATTTCCTTGAAGCAAGAGATTCAAGGATAGGAAATAAACGGTTATAATGAAATAGTGAGGATGGCAAAAAATGGGTACCTTTCGCTCTTAGCAAGAAAGCCATTCAAAATATTTCTGTCAGTTAAATATTTCATAAGCCAGTGGGGAAAAATAGAGAGGTGTTGCTGCAGTCACTGCAGAAATAGTGCGTGCTCCAAAGCCTTTGGTAGCCAGCGTAAAAAGTCTTCACTGATTTTTAGCGAGTGTTCAGTTCAGGCAGTAGGTGCAGGTGAAGGAGTCCAAGGGGCAACAACAACTGTGGCAGCAAATGCATTAGCAGTAGCGGCAGCTACTGTTAGCGTTATACTTTCTCCCTTTCTGAAGAAGAGAGTCAACAAGGGCAGAAGGTAATTCCCCTACCTGTCTTGTGAACAAGCTACCACAGCCAGAATTAGCTGTGAGGTGCCATCTCTTTCTTCCATTAGTTGGAAGCAAATAAAACTGTGTTTACAAGAACACCACGAATTACCTAGTAAAAGCAACGGTATCAATGGCTCCTGTTTACATGGGTGCACTGCAGTGAGATGTATCTGGGAGCAACTTCCACTCATCCTTCACTCTGCAATTGTTTTCTAAGGTGAGCGAAGCTATCAGTGACATAAGTAGAAACTAGGTTTGTCTGATTTGTGGAAGCCAGGAGCAACAAAAGAAAACTATGGCTAAAGAAGGTGTAATAAGAAAGAAAAGAAAGTACCAGGTAGCCATGCTTGGTTTGAATCTTTTCACATATTGCTATTTGTCTTGAATATTTTACAATCTGAGTATTTTTCTGGAGATCTCTGTTGTTTTTGACTCCTAGCTGCATATCAAACTAAAACTGTAAGATTCATTACACAGAAAGCTTGTGAAAAGTGGAACATAACTACTGCTCTTCATCTTCATCCTTCTGTTCTGGCTTTGAAATTGATACAAACAAATGCATTGTGAGATGTAAATTAAGATGCAACAAAACTGTAAAATTGACTTGGAGGAATAACCACTTTAGACGAAAACAGTTCTGTTTTGGACTTGTCCAGACCTCATCTTTTCCACTTAGCTGTTCAAAGCGACAACTCTGTGGTGCATTTGTTCTGAAGATGACCTTCAGTAACGTGGTCATGTCTTCCTCAGGCTCCATCGTGAATTATTGTCTCATTATGATCTGCAGTGGTCAAATACTGAGAAACTGCAATGCAATGCAACTGCAGTGAAGCTGCAGTACATTATAGTAACATAGTCACCGGAGAAGTTTGCTCCTGGCACCTTAGGCAGCACACAGGCTTGGTCATTCCTCCCCATACTCAAAAATAGGAAAGTGGTGTTCAGATAGTTCACTGGCAAAACAAAATTCCTGGTAAATTACTAATTTATATTTCAAAGAAGCAAGAAGCTGGCAATTGTTATTGTGCTAGACTTGTCGTTATCAATCATCAAGGTGATTCTGCCAGTCTTAATTAACTGAATTTAACATACTCCACAGTAGGCCTAATTAATTAAGATCCTTTGTGATGGATAGTATAGACAACAGATGACACTGTAGTATCTCAGCTCCCCATCCTTAAAACCTATTCAGGAAGCATTCTGGAGCTACTAGTAACCATATATTTTGCTGCAGATAAGCTCTGAATAAATAACATGCCCAATGCTTCTAATTCCTTAAAATCAACATAAAAACCTTGCAAGCTATTTCATGCCAGCTTTGACAGGTGGTGATAATGCTTTAGAAGGCACAGGATATATTGTGGTGATAGCAGCAAATGATGACAGATTTAAGGTGTGCTAGAGAAGGGAGCTGAACAAGCTTGGGTAAGTTCAATTGAAATGTTTCATAACACATCAGTTTGTTGAACTGACTTTAGAACTGCGTCTTAGATTACTCTAAAATTCCTACAACTTTTGAGGATGAGAAATGAATATGATGATAGCAGGGAAAATGAACTGTAATCATTCAGGGTTATGGAAGATTGAAGGAATGAGAGATTGCCTTACAGAATGAAGATGTTTCAATCCAGGAGTTTGTTAGCTTTAGCAAATCTTTTCTTGTTTTATTTTATAGCTTCATAATTTCCACTAATTGCAGGTTCCCTCTCAGTCTGCATTTTCATCCTTACAATATCAACACATGGATCGAAAGATTTGTATGTGCTTTGTTCTTTCTAGAAACAGTTCCAAAACAAGACATTTCTTTTTTCCTCCACTGATATAGTAAATTGTATGTCTGTGCATCAAATTAGAATATAAACAACTTTAGAAGAAATATATGTTAATTCAAATAAGAAAATGTAATGCAGCATCGCTATGCTTCACTTCAACAAAAAAAGAATAATTACAAAATATCAATATTCATGGGGGCAAAGAAAAGAAACCCACAAAGAGCGACATATTGCCAGAGCTGAAGACTGATGGGCTCTTTACCTACTCCTTTCTGGTTGTGTTTCATGGTTTTTTCCCTATGCAGAACTCTGGCAGAAGAAGAGAGCATGGCTCACAGAACAGCATCAAAGACAGAATGAAATAATAGCAGAGACTCTCCCAAAAAGACATGCTGGTTTCTGGGAAGGATTTAACCAGTTGTGGTTCAACAAGGAGCACAGTTACAGTACAAACCCAGAACTGTATGGAGAATGAGGAACACAGACTTCATGGCATCCTTCTTCTTCCTCAAAATTCTCCAGGAACAGAGGGCACAGATGTGCAAAATATCATCATTCTTCAAACAGATTTCTTTTCGGTGGCTGCCAGACCCTATACTAAGAGAATTTTTTCTGGCTCAAATTCTCCACAGAGAACAAGTAAGCATGTGGAAAGCATAGGGAAAATGAGCAAAAGATAAATTATCAAGAGAAGGAACTAGTGGGTAAATAGAAGGAAGGGAAAAGGATGAAATCTGCCAGAAAGATGGAATAAATGAGGAAGAGAAGCTGAGAAGCAAGGACTGTTACACAGAAGACAAAAAAAGGCAGTATAAAAAATGATACAGCTATGAGAAAGAACTAAAGATGACCAAAAGGGGAAAAAAAAACTCTTGAAAAAATGCAACTGAGGCAAAAAAGAATCAAGACCAATAATTTTGGAAAAGTAGGTGTGGAAAAAGATGACTGAAACAAACACAAACAACTCCAAGCAGATTAATTAAAACAATCACGTCAGCGACATTACCTAGTGACAAAAGTGAGCCATGCACAGCCACATCCCAAATATGAAAGGTGAGCACTTTTGCTCCTCTGAAACATGGAAATCATTTCATTAAAAATACATTTGTATATCAACCTTGTAAGTTAGAAAAATAGATGCCAAAAAAGAAAAAAATCCACCATTGCACAGAGAAGCAGCACTTAGCAAAGTTTTGGGTTTCATATTGTAGTTTTTATTGGAGATGGACAATGACTCCTTTAGGAAGCTAAGTAATAAATTTTCTTCATGTGTTACAAACACTGGGATGGCTCCTGCGGTGGAAGCATATGTCTGGGCTTAGAACTGCTGTTCTGAAGCTGCATCCCCTAACATTTTCTAATTAAGAACTGCTTTTAATAACTGCTCCATGCTTTTCCATCTACATTTCTAAAGCAAAAAAAATAATATTTTGAAGTGAGCTAGTCTGGAGAAATGTTTAGGACTGACAGCACTGGTTGCTAAAGGCTTGTGTATCGATAGGGGAAAAAAAAGACACTGCTGGCATCACACGATCTATTCTCTGACAGTGTGCCAAAGCCCTGTTTTGGCCAGACTGCAGCACTGATCTCATTTCATACTGATTATAACCTCAGTGGCACAATCAGCAGAGTTTTTCTTGATTCATTGTGTTGTAACTGAGAGAAGAGTCATAGCCTAATTTCTGAAACATTTTCTCCCCATCTTTTAAGGTTTAAAATGTTCCAAGTAGCTTTAAATCAGTGACGATTATTCTTGATGTCAATTAGTTTTGACAGCTAAACATTTGTAGATTCTTAATTTGATGCACGTCGTAGTGTTTCAGTACCTATGCACACAGTTTGTGTAAGAAGTAACCAAAAGGACCAACTAACTCGGCATGAAACAACAGAGCTTTGCATCCCTCATCATCACCATAATTCCGGAGTGAATACTGAAAATGTGTGAAACTAATGGAAAATGATTAAGGACAAGAACTTTCAGTCAGCCTGGTTCAGTACACAGTGCAGATATACATGACCAGGAATGAGATTTCACTGTTTCATGTGAAATTAGAAAGGAATCAGTTCCTAGGAAGAAAATTGATGAGTTGTATGTTACGAAACACATTCTGGTCTTGCATCATTTTGGCAGCATACCACAGAAAACAAACTGCTGAATTATATATTTATTTATTCTCTCTCAATATATCATGTGTGGAGAGAGAGCTATATATAAAATTTGTGTGGACATATATATATATGTATATATATATAAAATTTATAATTTATAAAATATAAATTTATATACTTATCCTATTAAGCTTACCTTCACAGCATACATATAAATATTTATATAGATAATATATAGTTTCGCATAATAATATGCATTATGGCATTCTAGTTTATTTTTTTAAGTGCTGAAGAGCCTGTTCTGGACCGCACAACCAGAACATGGTAACAAGGTGGGCCTCATAAACAGGCATATCTTGTTTGGATTGTGTCATTTGCAGAAGCAGATTTGTGACTTATTTCAATAAAAACTTGAATGCAAGCTGACTGCGTATTTGCAATGGACAGAAATGGTTTGAACTGTAAAGCCTCTGAAGGAAAACAGTAAACACTGCGGTCTACTGACTAGGTGAATTATACTGGAGCAACTTACTGAGACATGTCAAAGATTCACATAGTTATGGAATTTCATTTTCATGTTTATATTCACAAGAGAGATGGTCTGGAATCAAAATACACTATGTGCTGTCCTTCAATAGCCATCAGAAAACATCAGAAAACATGGGGTGTATTTGCCAAACTGACATTTTTTGTTATACTGTCGGTAGGCTGTACTGCCTAAAAACAGTTTTGCAAACCTAGCGTGATAATTATATCTGATAGTGCATTTCTAGTATTCTCTTTTGTTCTGATGGAAGTTAATTAAATTAAATTAAAATTCTCAGATATCTCCCTGCCTGCCTGCCTGCCTGCCTGTTTGCTTGGTACGAAGAGCACACAGCATCCCACACCAACCCAGTAGGCCTGCTGCTTGGTTCAGCTGCCCCCTCTGAGCTGGTTTCCCTCGAGCTGCCTTTTATGTTGACCAGTTTCTGACATATGGGAATATGAACTTTGGACTTTGGTTTTGCCCTGAAATGAAACAAAAGGAAATGGTTTGTAAAACTGAAACATTCAAAACATGCTGTTTCAATATGACCAGGACATTTCATTTTTGTTTCGGTTCAGCTTTCTTTCAGCATTATCACTATTTATCATTATCAGCATTATGACTGACAGCCCAAATGTTTTTTAAATTCAAACATGACCATTTGTCCCTTAGCAATATTCTAAGGCCAGCTTCTGGTTACAGACCAGCATGGTCTTCAGGCTATACGTGGTCTCTTCCAGTACAAGAATTAAATGTTATCAAATAAAGTCCATAAGTGCTAGAAGATGCTGTTCATGCAGGGGTTAGTACAACTGTGGAGCTCCCTGCCAAAGCAGACTGTGGTGCTAAAAGTTTACATGACTTTAAGGGGAGACTAGACAGATTCATGGAAGAGAAACCTGCTGAAGGTTGCCAAACAGATAAAAGCTACTTTTGGCTCAGGAGGAGTATTAGAGGAAAGTGCTACATATCCTTGTCCTGTTTTTTTTTTTTTTTTTTTTTTTTTAAAAAAAAAACCCTTTCTTTAGGTTTTCTGTTGAGAGGAGTGTTAAAGTCAGTCAGGCTCCTGGCCTGGTCTGACAAATCCCAGCCACTGCCATGCTCCCAGGCCTGTCGGAGGCTGCAGGAGCGTCCCCTTGTTCTGAAGGCTCAGCGCTCTTGGCAGGGAGTGAGCTGAAAGGGGTGAGAAGTTGTTTACAGTTCTGGGCAATGGGACTTCAAGTCAACAAAAGTCCACCTGATTTAGGTATGCAAGGATTTTCTTGGCTTTAGTCCTGAATTTGTGCTAAGAAGACGTCATAGTGAGGCGCAGATAAGAAAAACAAGAGGTGAGCAATTTTGTATTCACGCACACACATGCAGTTGGAATATTAACTAATAATATCATTAGGATTGATTAATGTCAATTAAAAATAATAATTTATCTATTGTTCATAATTACTAATAATATACAAATAATTCATCCACAGAATGGTAATGTGTTCCAGGGTGTATGAGTTCTGTTATAAAACAATGAAAAATTTTAATATGAAATTAACCTTCACCTGACTATATAAGAATTTAGGTTGCAAATTGAATTTATGGATATAAGTATTATGCTGAGTAAAGTTCTACATATGTATTTTTGAAGCTCTTAGTACTTACACAGAAAATCTCTTTGGCTTGATTTATATAATCTAGCTGAGGCAACAATAATTAAGATTTCTAAAGAAATGTCCTTTCTCAGTTTCTAACTTTAGCAATTATAATTTTAACCTGTATGACTCTAATTCTGGTGTGACCTAACAAGCCTGATACTTTGCAATGAACAGAAATCATTATGCACTGCAGTAATTTCAGTTTTATCATTTTCTTGAAGAGTGCAAGAATGCATCCTCGAATAGTATGAAGGAGATTATTGCTTTCTGCCTTATTATCTAAGACTCCATACACACAGTATACAATGGTGTAACTCAGTATTGCTTGGAGGTTAATCAGTTATCTGTGCCTGCTTCTAACCACCAAGAATTGGCTAGACATAACAAAGTTAAATCTTCTGCATTCAGTGAAAAAGTTGGGCTACACAAATATTAAATACAGTACACTATCAGGGAATATGACATTATTATAAAGGGAATTCTATTGAGATTGGAGTGATTTTTTTTAGATATATCACTGTATTCATTAAGAGGGAATTCACTGCACATAATTTAGGTGTCTAAATGTTATAGATATTTGGCAGTGTTATAGATGTTTGGTATGGTTATGCAAGCCCATTCTTTGTAAAAGGAAAGAGGTACCTCTAAAGGGTAATTGACCTCACCTATCTTGCTGGCTATTTTATGAGTTGCCTATTTTATGAGGAAACGGGCTGGAGGAGCCTTATTGTTCACTGACTACCAAGGATCCTATAGCTTAGGATGAAAAGCGCAGGACTGTTGACAGAAACGGGTGTACCGGGGAGCGGAACGGGAGCGCCCAAGGTAACAGCGAGACCTCTGTCCCCAGCCTGCCAAGGAGCGGTCACAGCACAGCGACTGCTTTGCCGTTGTTCTGGGTGCTGGCTAGAAAAACCAAAAGCGTAAATGTGACTGTCAGCACTCACTCCTGAACCGCAACATGTGAAAAAGGCCAAAGGAAAACAAAGCTCAGGCAATAGTCAGGGAGTCAGCAGTTAGGGCCAGCATATGGGGGACAGATGCAGGTGAGTACCTGTCTCTAGGATAGGAAAAAGATAGAAATGGCAGAGATTTTTCCTGAAAGCAAGGCCCTATGCCCCTAGAGTGGGGAACGTAAGAGGCACAGCTAAGGGAACAACTGGAGAGTGGATGGAAGAAAGAGTTAGGGTTTAATGAACCAAAGGGAACACGGAAGCATGATTAAAAATCAGAGAGGCAGAAAGAGTCAGGATTAAAAGCACTGGGCTTGATATCATTTGGAAAATTATCCACATGATTGCTTAAGAAATCGATCTGATTTTTCCATTTATACATATATCAATATACATACACCTGCACATGTACTTATAGCCAGAAAATAGAGCTATAGCTAGATACAAAATAAATACTATGTTGCCCAAACTGGACTGCAGCCTTTCCTGCATGGAATGGAGGGTGTTTTCTTGTCTACTCATCTGAAATGTAGAGTAAATGTTTTGGTTTTTTAGCTAGTGTCCTCAGTCAATAACTAGCTTCAGTAGGAAATTAATCCTATATTTTCTGTATTATTCAGCTGTTATTAACGATTGTTTTCCAAACATTATTTTTTGTAATGCCCCACTGAACTCTTTGCGGGAGATTACTCTAAGAGATCATGTTATTGCTGTCTTAGTGAAAGCACTTTTATGTCCTATTATTACTGTTATTATGACATTATTACACATTCATAGACATTTTCTTTTGCTTCCGATTTTGTGTAGACTGATAGGCTGTTTATTAGGAGGCAGACAGACTTGTAGGTTAGACTGAAAAAGTTATGATTATTTGTTAGGGCGATAACCTCTGAACCCCAAAATTTGAAGGCTAGAATAGAATAGTAATGGTGAACTGTCAAGTCCATAAACTCTGAACTAAGGAAGATTTAAAATACAGTTGATGAGGACTCATTTAAGGCTGTTACAGTCTATCAGTTAACATGCTACTTTCTGAAATGACCTACTTATTGAATGATATGATAGATGACTGCAGAGGCTCTTATGCATTAACTGTATAATTCTAGTTATCCCACTCAAGGAGTAGAGTTTCCCACTTTAACTGACAGCTCCATGGCAAAAATCCATTATTTTCCCTGTACTTCAGGTACACAAAAGGCAAACTCCGTGTAAATAATCATACTTAATCTTAACAGCAATCTCACTAATCCTTCAAAATCCAGTTCGTAAACAATAAATAATTTACCGTAGATATCATGTATAGGTACTTTAAACTGCTCTTTGTAGTTCTTTCACTAGATAAGTCATCAAAATATTAGCAAAATTGCACCACTGGATTTTCTAGTTAAACTGAAATAGGCTGTGTGAATGCTGAAGTAGCTTGGGAAGGTGGCACAGAGTACTCTGCTCAGAGCACAAAGGAGGTTTCCTTTCATTTCAGAAGTGTTTTTGTTATTGATGGGTAAGCTATACCTGGACGTCATTCACAGAAAGAGACCACAACGCAATATACACTGCTATGAGGAATTAGAACGGGAAAGAACAGAAATTACAGGTTGCATTTGCTTTAGCAGAGAATCAGTGACAGGCTGTGTATTCTACATAGGAGAGGCTGGCCTTTGAGAGGATGCTCATTTCAACACCCAGCGATTACAAGGAAAATATGACTCAGCTTAGTATTAATTTATGCATTTCTCCCCTTGTGATTATTCTTTCTGAATTCAAATTATCAGGGAAATAAGAGGAATCTTGAACAAAAGGTACAAGGCTGGAATAGCCCTGGTATAGAGAAATGCTGGATATGTTGGATCTCTGCGTGGGTTTCATGGCCTGACTTTTGAGATGACTATAGATTCAAACTCTGCAGCTCTGATAAAATCACAAGGGAGAATCTGGACATCTCCTGAGTATTTTCTTTCTACTCCATTTCCTTTCCATAATCAGAACTGGTGTCTTTAAGTATTTAAGCAAAATGTTAAGTTTCACTGAATATATCCCTAATGAGGAGCCGCCTGGAAGTGCCAGGACCTAACCCAGTTGAGGGACAGTGATTTCTGCTGTAGATAAGGAGGTATGGTCTTACAAGCATTCATTCAGATTCAATTCTGAGCTTTGCAACTTCTGGAGGAAAGATATTGAAGACTTGTTCTTTTCCTTCTCTTTTTAGTTCATTTCCATCAAAAAAGTAATTCTGAGTTTGGAAACACAATGGTGGTTTCCAAAGTGTCACTAGCATTCTGAATAGGAAGCTTATACAAGTTAAGTTCATGAATACATAGAGAAGAGCAAAAAACTTCCCCTATGCAGATTGAGGCAAAAGAGTTCACATAAGTGCATTCCTTCAATTTTAAGCTAAAACTATCAATGCTGTTTTCTGATAAATTAAACGAGGATTGAGGCATGCAGGAAATCAGTGAGAAAAGGAGTGAGCACAGCAACACCATATGGTCCAAAAGCCCATCTACATCTTCTTTAAAACAGAATAATGAAACGTGGAAATAAGGGGGGGGGGGGGTAAGAATCACAGTTTGCTAGAGAAAAGAACTGAGATTTCTTTGCCTACCCTCCGAATTACTGGGATGTGAATCAACTCCAGTTTAAAACCCATCTGACTATATAAGTTTGGCACCATATTCAAGTTAATTTTAACCTGAATATTAGGAAGGTGTATTGGAGTTGGTTCAGTCATATGCTAAAAGCATCAGACTCTTTTTGCTTGGTTTGAACTGCAGGCAGAACAAGCTGCTTCTTGCCCCAGTATGCCTCTCAGCCCTTCCTTGAACTCATTCGCCTGGCCATGCACAAATCAAACATAATGAAGTAAAATCTACTATTTATTTTCTAGTTGCCTCCAGTGTAGTTTCAAATGTTGCAAAAAAGTCTTTCTTTCTCTCTCTCTCTCTCTCTATCCTGCTCTCCCTTCCTCTGTCTCCTTATAAATTTCTTATACATATAGATGCACGTGTGCATTTGTTCAGAGATGCAGAGAAGTCACAAGCAATGTGAGTTAGATGTTTGCATATAGGATATGCATATAAACCTTTAGGAACACATCAAATAAGGGAGTTGGGTATGAGTTAGTGAAGGCCTGTGAAGGCCTAGTGAAGTTAGACAGGGCACCTGTCTGAAAAGATAGTCAGGTAGTTGTAGCCACACACCATCACTGCTTAGCTGGCTGGGTAACTCATCACAGTCACTTGCCATGCAGGTTTTCTCCTTACAGCAGATGCTACATGTGCATCGGCCACAACCTGCTCCATGCTAAGTAAATGAAATATTTTTCTTAATCTGAATCGCTGCTTTACTCAGACTCTTGACACTGTTTGCAAAGAGTGAAGGGAACTGAAGGTTCTTGCACACAGAATAGTCATCAATCAGGAAAAAAGAAAAAAAAGCCACAAGAACAGATGAAGAAAACACGAGCCCCCCCCCCCCCCCCCCAAAATCGACAACCCATACCTACACAAACTCATAACAGACAAAGCCTTGAGAATCAAATTTAAGTTGGTGTGGACCATAGACATACTAAAAAGCTGTAAACAAAAAGTTTAATAAATAGCAACATCTTAAGAGGAACTTATTGGAATGATGCAGCATTTAATCATCTCTAACATTTTGATTGAAGATCTCAATGAGAGAGTAAACAACATCAATGAAAATCACAAATGATATTAGATTAGAAGGATCTACTAGTATCCATTGGAAACCAGATGCTATAGAATGATTAGAAATGTGCAGTAAAAGAGATTTAGCTCAGAAAAATGCTTTTTAATACTTCTCAAGAAAATAATCTAAAAGTACTCATGGAAAGGGGAAACAATCATTTTGAAAGGCACCTAGAAGTCATATCAGAAAATAGAAGTAGATAGCTATCTGCAAAAGGTTATGCCAGCAAGAAAGGTCATTGAAGGTTTGGGCCACTTAAGCAAAGGCAGGTCATCACATTATTTAACAGAAAGGAGAAATGTTTTTCTCCATTCCTTATGTGGCGTCAACTAAAATTTATATAAGTTGCCTTCATGGACACTGGCTCACTTCCTAAAGGATCCTTTGTCATCCATGGTGGGGCTCTTCTCCTTCCGAGTTGGAGTTAATCATTCCTGGAACACTAGTTCATTTTTATTTACTCCTTTATTATAGAAAACTGAAAAACATCAGAAACAAAGAAGAAAAATCTTCCTGGGTAACATTTTATCAAAGTCCTCTGTTTTTGCCCACGTAGCCAAAACCTGTACCTCACACCTCATCATCTCCTATCTTGATTATTGAGAATACCTCTTGTTCAGTATTCCCAATAGAACACTTTCCTTCAATCTGTAAGAAAAAAGATGCTCCTTTACCTGAGTGTGTCATCTTTTCAAGTTCCTTCTGCATTTTTTGCCACCTTAAATTCAATTTTCTCCGCCTTGCCTCAAAACCTTGTCCCAGCTCTGCCTCACTAATCTGCCAACGTCTCTTAACACCTGGCCCACACTACAGAAGTTCAGGTCAGTATTTTTGGCCGCAGTCACCAGTTCTACAGTTAATCTTGAGCACATAGCATTTCTTTCCTGACCTATCATAAGATTGCTCTTCTTGTCCAACTTAACCTTTAATTCCCACTTAACCCATGAAACTGAGAAGGAGTTAATGTGTTAAGAGGTGAAACTGGGAGTTATTTGGCAGTTTATATTATACTGCTTTAGAACATAAATTGTACAGTAAATGCTCTTTCACTCTGTGACTTCTTTCATCTGTCACTTATCTTTTTAGTTTATAATATCTCTGAAGCAATAACTGTGCCATTTGGCTTGTTTAGCTTGTGTCTCACTGAGGATAATGTATGAGAAGAATGAAAAAAAATGTAGTAACAATAATAAAATGTGAAAGGCAAATTGAAAGAACGTATTCTGTGAGATTATATGTATTATAAGAGGTGAAGACTGGATGCCTACACTGAGAGCACCGATTACCAGTGTGGATAGCAGTAGTTAGTGCCTGCAGTTGGAATGGAACCTTTCCTAGTACTTTTAATACCTACTTCTATAATAAAATGCCAGACTTCAAGGCTATCTGTGTGTGTGTGAATAATAACTAATAAAGAAACATGATGACAGCCCACAACTGCTGGACGGGTTTAACTGCTGAGAAAGAGAGGAAATATTTACATTAGTTTAGGGTGCATCACTCTTGAGTAACGGGGTGAGATTAAGAAAGGCAAAACTCAAGTTGAACATCACGTAAAAGCTTCCTGACAGCGAGATCTATTAGGCCATGGAATAACTTCCCTTAGGATATTTAAAATGAGACTAGACAATACATCTACTGGGGCAATGCACTGGTAAATATACAGTAGGAAACAATTTTGCCTTGAAAAACTGAAGGACTACATGGTCTAACACATTTTTGCTACCTGTATTCCATGAATCTGTGACCTTGAATAAAACTGGAAAAAGAAAATAAACTTTCTTAAGTATCAGGCAGATCAGCAGCGGAAAAAGCTGACTGCAGTATAACTTTGGTGATTTTATAGCTCATTGCTCTGCATGAAGACTGTCGATTTATACAGGACATGAAATTAAGTAGCTGAATAGCAACCAGCCCACTCCCCTCCAATCTGGAATCTCTTTATCAGTCACCCAGGCATAAAATGACTCCCTAAACCCAAGTATTTCTTCCTTCCCACCCCCATATTCCCCATCGTCACTTCCACAGTACAGGATCTGGAATTGAAATAGCTGGTATTTTATTGATGATATGTGAAGAAGTAGAGAAAACAGGAACAAATGAGAACGTTTTCTAAGTGCACAAATCTGCAGACATTTTTATAGGGTCACTTTTCTTCTTTCAATTACTTTGAAGCCTGCAAGAATATGACATGTGAATGGGAGAAGTGTGTACTGACTATATCTTTGGGATGCAAGGAATTGTAGAAATGTAAGTTGTTATCACCTGGCTAGCCAGCTTACAGGTCATGGCTTGAGTACTGGACCCATGGGAATTATTTGCTGTTCTCCAAGTTACAATAAAAACAAAGTAAAAGAGCTCACTCAGAAGAAGGGTAGAAAGTGTACAAATGAATAGAGGCAAGAATAAGAAGAGTTCTGTCATTTATAGCACTTTAGAGCAGGCTGGTGCTGTCCAGACTTCTTTACATAAGCTAGCCCATGTTAAGAGTTTTCTCATCATAACAATTAAAAAAAAAGAAAACCTAAAACAATGCTTAAATTTTATAAATGTATTTGATTACTCATTCATTTCAAGTCTTCTGTTCTTCAGTTCTTTTTTTGATAGAAAACACTGAAAAAGCATGCAGAAAGAGCTCATTCAAACTTGCAGCTGCAAAAGAAAGTATGTTAGTGTCACTTGCTGTATCATATTTTATTGCTCAGCCTGTTAAGTTGTAAAATTGTAAGGTGCTGCTGAAGTAATTCAATCAGATAAAGTGAAAGTAATATTGATGAAAATCCCTTTCATTTTTATTGACCCATAAACATTAGAGTGTAAATGCATAAACTGCCTCTCAAAAATTGTGGAGATGTTGGTGTCATAATTCTGAATAGCAAAAAGGAAATATGAATCATACATTAGCAGATGAACCTAAAGTTGCTTGACCACATTTTTAGGTTATAAAACCAGATTCCATTAATACTACCTACATCCTCATCTATCATTTTCTTCTGTCTCTGACTCTTTATTGTGTTTAAAACAAATACTTATACTGCCCCCCTCTCAGGATCTCTCTTCTTGACAGGGATGAGAAAAAGTTCAGCAAAGAGTTAGGAAAATTGGTTGATATCTCCTTCCTATCTCCCCAAAAGAGAAATGTGACCTTTGCATCTCTTCTGTTCCCACAGTCATTTTAGTCCCATATCAGCATCTCTGTGTATTATAATGCAACAATTATATATGTACTTAAGACAAAGTGAGTCAGGAAATTGAGGCCTATTTTCTTGGCCTACTTTTTTATGTTTTACATTTTTTCTATCTTATTTTTTCCATAGTCTTTGCTTTTAGGGGATTTACTTTTGTGCCTTTGTTTGTTTCCATGGCCTTTCTATTTCATCATCTATTTCAGAAGTCTCCTTTTGTTGGTCAGCCCCTGCCTACCTTCTTCTGTCCCTCTGACCCTTTCACCTTTGATCTCAGTCCTTACCAACTATGCAGTTGTGCCATTTTAGTTACATTCTTTTCTTTACCTTTGTCCTTGGGCTTTTAATTTTTTTTTTTTTAATCCAGTGTGTAGCATAGAATATGAAAAAAGGAGAAAGTTTGACAACAAAAGCAAAAGACTAAAGATCCTTGGAGTAGAAACAGGATCCCTTGAAAGTTTCAGAGACTGTAGGCAGTCCCTTGTTTCAGAGTCCACTAGATTTTTTTTTATAGTGCAGGATGAATGAAAATTATTTTTCTTTCCTTACATCTGTTAGATGGTGCCTTTTATGAGGGTGTGAGTTCAAACCCCTTAGGAATTTAGAAAACTTAGGTTTCCCTTCCCGTAAATGAGGTTTCTAACATTTCTAACATAGGCGGAAATACCTGTGGAGCGGAGCCTTTTAAAAGGCCCTGGGCCAAGCTGACAGCTTCCCTCAGAAGAGGACTCGGAGTTAAAAGCCTGAGGGACTTGATGTACTGCCTTAGTGCAGACAACTAGAGTCCAGGCAGAGGCAGAACAAGATATTCTTCCGGATCTCCCTGTCCCAGGCTTCAGTGATCACATATCCTCTTTTGGGGAGCTCTTCCCAGCTCCCCGGCAAACGTACAGACCTTAGCTCCAGTAAATTTTTGAAAACATATTATACTTAGATACAAACATTTGGAAGAAATGTCACTCAAGATGATGATATATTAGGTATCCTGTGCCTAGCATTTTCTCAGCAGAAACTTTGAATTAATTTTCTGATGTGCTTAGATGTTTACGCTGACAGTAAGGTAGTCTAGGAATGCTAATTGCCCTGTTGGGACCAGCTCCTTACAGAGGCTAGCAAAACTCGAGTTGGCCACCTAAAGTAGACAGTCTCAGTCTCATGCCAAGTTTTAAAACCTAGGCCAAAAATGATATTTTCATAATGCTACTGCCAATGGATGAATCTGAAAAAACAGCAATAGTTTGTTTTGCCATTTGTTCAGAACTTGAGGCTATAGTCAAGATTTTCAGATCAATTAAATCATCAAACAATGCAAACAGGGAGTCAACGTTCCAGCAGTATTCCAGCAATGTTTTTACATTTGTTATCCTGTCCTTTTAAAAATTGCTTTGCAGTTCATGTCTTAAAGTCAGACAATAATTTCTTAGTGTTAAATCTACAGCAAGAAGAGAAATACTTTGGGGGTCAAGGCACTAATTGGTTGTCTCAGGTAACATTTCTTCTAAATGCTTAAGCCTAAACATGACATATTTTCAGTGAAATTACTGAAGCTTGATTTTGTATTTTTGCTGTGGATGTACCCCTCAAACTGGGTCATATGGTCACTAAATGTCTAGTCCTAAGGCATGGAAACCTGAAGGCTTAAAATGATCTTACTACCAATATAAGAGTCTTAGAAAATAAGAAAAGCTGTGCTTCATCATTTGTTCGATACTTGAGGCTATAATCAAGCTTTTCAGATCAATTAAAACACTGAACAATGCAAGCAGGGAGTCAACCTTCAAACAGCATTCCTACAATGTTTTTGCATTTGTTATTCTGCCCTTTTCAAAATGACCCTATGTTTCATGATTTAAAGTCAGACAGACAATTTGCAGTATGGTTTGTGTCTGCATACATATATTTGCAAAACTGCTCCTTAGATTTGCCTCTCATAGTCTACTCCTCAAATCTCCTAGGCTTACTTGCTCGATCAATCTCCAAAGAATTTGCCCTCTCTTTCCCTTTATATATATATATATTCTACTACACTTACTGATGATGGTATACTGATATATAGCCTGGAGAGCTGGATTTATATGTTTTGATTACGATCTGCATACTAATACATCTACAGAGCATTTCATTACTTCTCTATGAAAGACAAATAAATAAATAAATGCACATAATGTTATAGAGAAAATGAACTGTTGCATTTTGGTACTACAGTGAAGACAAAATCTGTTTCTTGTATGTTTGTTTCCTTTACTTAAATCTTACTCAATCACTATTCTTTACTAATCTCTGCTTTGACTTCACATATTCTCTGGGTTTGAACAGCTGGAAGCTTTATTTTACACCTGTTACAAGCTTTATTTCCCCCTCCTATTTTTTGCCACTTCTGGCAAAAAAAGCTTGGAATTCTGATCATTGCCTCTCTTTCTTTGATGCAGAAGCAGGAAATAAGGATTATTCACAGTTTTTCAATGACACTATCAAGTGACAGATACAGTCACATCACCATCTTGACAAAGTTGCAGATTAGATTTAGACCTTTTAAAATGCATTTAGACTACAATCTTAAATGTAAACTGTAGCTCAGGTTTGATTAATTCCATTAGCGATGCTGGTTTTCTTTAGTCCTCTCATTTCCTGAAAATAGTTTCCTTATGCATCTTCTCTGCTAGTAGCCTTAGCCTATTTTTGCCTGTGGTTGCTTCTGGCCTTCAGACTATTTTCTTTAAGGATACACAATAGAATACTTATTTTTGTCTTGTATAACAAAATTATTACATTGAGGTGCTGTAGTGCTATACAAAGCTAAGGCATGCAGACAGCAGCATCTTGTAGTACTGCATCATCAGTAAGGTAGATTTACGGTCAAGATTTCAGCATTTTTTAATCAAAAACAAACCAGAGAATTGTCTTGCTTGATGGGTTAAAATTCCTTTCCTTCTCTTAATTTTAATTTGTGGTGGAAATTAATTTTTTTATTAGGTAATGTCTCTAAGCATACACTGCATTATGCTGCGCATTGAGAAAGGATGAAACAACAGAATCAAGGTTCCTCATGACCTTCATTCCTTTGTCACTGGCAACTGTTCTCTGCTTCTGTCCTCCTCTCAGCATTGGAATTTGAATTGGAAAAGAGCTTAAGAAGGGAGAAAAGGGTAGAGTGAGAGGACAAGAGTTGCACCTGCCTAGTTCTCAACTGTGCCAAGTCTGAGAAAATTTAGTTTTCTGAATATTGCTTTACTGAATACTGAAGACACAAATATAATGGCATCTGATTTTTGAGGCTCGGAATAATGTGTTTTGTGCCTGTGGACAGAAAGCAGACCTTTTCTCTGCCTTTAGAAATTTCTTCCGTGACTGAATATGCTCTATACTTTGGACAGGTCTGAGACAGCATGAGAAAATTTCAGGAGTATTATGTACCACACAAATTGCCTTACACTTTTACTTTTTAAAGGGAAAGGGGAGGGCTACCTTCTAATGACAAAACTGAGGTAGCAGTAGCATTTTGGAGCCTGACAGTCCAGACAGCAGCCGTGAGGCATATGTATTGTACATACTTTATACATATTGTAAAATGTATATTATTTATACATACATGCATAAAATATTTGTATTATGTATGTAATGTGTATTTATACATATGTATAAAATAGGAGAGAGGAAGTCATGTGAGCTGATACGATAACTAATTTGGTCTGGGTTTAAATAAGCTCAGTATCGACTCTTCGAAGCTCATTTGAAAGAGGGTGAATGTGAAAACACTCCCTTTTGCAATTTAAAGAATGGAAGGAGGAATATCAATTTTGGGAAGCAGGAGAGGGCTGCTTTGGATACAGCAGTATTTGTTTTAATTCTGGACTGGGCTGAAGTAGAAAACAGACATTAAAACATATAAGTGTAGATAAAACCAGCTGAAACCTACACATAGGATAGTTTGCACATAACTTTGTGAGGGGACAGTGAGCTGATTTTGTACATTTATTTCTGCATAATATAACTTACTGGCTCATGCATATGCATCAAACTAAAAGTTTCAATATGCAGAGTGTGGTGCAGACCAATATTATTTTAGTTTTCCAAAAAGGTGAAAATAAAATGCTTATGAAATTTGCTGAATAGAGAGCAAAAAAGACTGAAGATATCGATTTGTCTGTGGAGCAGGGGAAGATATAGAATTGCTCTGTCAACATGTATCAGCCAAAACTTGGAGAAACTAGCTTTTGGAGCAAGCAAGGTCAGGTAGATCACTTTCAAGCCCATTCAGTCTTTGGTATTTTTAATGAGACCGACACTAAGCACCAGCTGTCTGTTACGTTGTGCTTGTGAAGCGGACACTTCTCTATTAAGAATGAGAGCGACACCATCAGCCCAACTTACAGAAGCAATCACAGACTATCGCACAACTTCAGATGAAGACTGCTTCCATTTATTACGGTGAATTTAAAAAGTCCTAGTAACCTGAAGGCCTCTATCACTTTCCTGGTTCAGTTTCAGAAAAAGAGATATTTTTAATGTAAGTTATTTTCTAAAGCAGGCAAGATCATTCTTGGAGTATCTGCTTGCACATGGTTGGGACCTAATGTTCTGGCTGACCTTTGGGCTGCAGCACACTTACTCATTTTTGTGCATTAAGGTCAACTTGTGAATCTCAAGCAGTTTTCTAAAACCATATGGTTAATGTTATCTTTGATACTGCTCACTCAGCTAAGGCCACCTCTTCAAATGTCATTAACATGACACACTGGTAGATACTGTACCATTTCTTTTCACCTTTCCTGCAAACAGGCAATGGTAAGAATAGTCTTGTATATTGAACATATGGAAGACAACCTTTTTTCATGTTTGGACTAATAGGAACATTACATTTAGTGGGCTATTGAGAGATCAGTGCTGAAATTCCCCACAGGTACGTTCTGAGAAAGGAAAGAAAATGTATTGTAAGGATGCAAGTACTTCCTCTACTGACAACAGGCCTAAAGAGAGGCTATCGAAACTTGTGAAGAACCAAAACTTATTTATTACACAAACACGATGCTAGCATGATATTATAAAGTTTGAACACACTAAATTTGAAGGAGACATTTCACAGAGACTGAGACTGAATTGAGTGTCTGTGAAATAAAGATGTCTTGCTTTCTTTCCTGACAAATGTTACACAGTGAAACCTTACATTAGTGAAACCTACTTCAGTGATTGTCATCGTCGCTGATGATTTCTGTTTTACTTGGGCTAGCTTAAGACTGCAAAAAAGGACAAAATGAAAAAAGAGCATTCAGGGATTGAGCTACTTGGAAGATTTAGTAAACCAAATTTGGTTCTTATTTATATGAGTGAATTTCTACTGATTTCACTAGTTTCATGGTAATAGCTATGAGCAGAACAAGCAGCAGTGTAATAACATAACAATTATTAAAAATGTATTTTTTTCTTTTCAGAGAGGCTCTCAAGGCTGAAAAACTCATCTGACAGCCCTTAAAAGAAAATTATCTTAAACTGAAAAATTTCAGCAGTCTCATGACCAAATCAGATTCTTATCTGATCCACATTAACCTCATACTCAAATGAGAAGCTCAGCCTATGGCAAGTTTAGACCAGGTTCACAATGTTTTAATAACCAGTTCACCAAAACCAAACAATGTCATATTAATGGATGAGTGGAGTTTAATCATTGTCATAAGCGCAGGCAAGCTAATTTTCTGGCTAGGTACATCACTTTAAGATACTTATTCATTAGTGACATGACTGGATGGCTAGTTTTGTCTCTAAAGCCCTAAGGATTTCTTCTCTTTTGTGCTGGAAGTTGTATTTGTCTCTCCATGCAGAAATGCCCAGTGTAAGGAACAGGAAGGATAAATAGAAAGGTAGCAAGAAAAAAAGTATATTAATTTCTTTAGAAGAAAATTGAGAAGAAATTATTTCCTTCTTTTTAATTATTGTAACTGGAGTGACCATGACTATGAAGTGCAAAAACAAAGAAAAGTCTGCTGAAAACAGCAGCTCATAAAACCTTGCAGTTTGGGGGGTTAGCTGAAAGCAAATCATATCCAGTTTGCTTCTCTTACTGGTTCTCTTTTTTTTGGAAATGCTTTTTAAAAACTGTTAAAGTACTTTCTTATTTAAAAGGCACAGGCACATTGTATGTACAAAAAACATAGCAACTTAGGCACTCAGATTCAGTGGAGATGAGGACTACAAAAATACTTCTAAATACAGTGAATAAACAGACATATATCCTTCCCCCATATGCACATTTTAAACCTAATCCACATATTAGTGTTTTGCCGCAATAATTACAAATAGACAGATGAACTCTTTATTGTATCTTTACACAGCAGTGACAGTGTGAGTGCCTTAAAATCATAGAGCTGCTCAGAAATGTCAGAGTATTAGAAAACATTTAGCAACAAATGGTTATTAAACTGTCAACATCACAAGAAAAGCTCAGAGGTGACTTTACTTTCTGATGAGTATCACCGTAAGTGTCGTTTTAATTAAAAAGCAATCTTACCCAGTGTATATAACAAAAGATGTTTACTGTGCTAGTTCATCCTCTGACAAGTTAATAATTTCAAATTCATTTACCTACAAAAAGAATGGGAACATTACTTTTCAGGTAATTAAGAGGTTAAAGACCTTATGCAGATCAAACAACATGAACACGTTTCAAGGTCGGGAAAGAGTGAGACCATTAATAACAAATATATGCTTTTAGGTAATGCCCAGTTTCATGCTACTACATGATGGGGTCTGGAAATGCAAGTTCACAGGGAAGTAGAACACTACAGCTGAGGACACTTGCAAAAGGAGAGAGAATAGATTTAAAAATGAGAAAAAGTTCACTTTTAATTTTTATTTTACAATTTTTTTTAATCAAAGCTATGATAGTTTATATTAAAGTGCAGATTACTTCAAGTCTGACTCTCTGTCTGTTAACTTCAGTGAAAAAGGCTGCAAATAAGTAATATCCCAGAGAGTAATGATCCAGAGAATCAGCTCTGATGAGCCCAAATTCTTTGGAATTATTCCAAATTATTTCCAAATCGGAATCTGGAATTATTCCAAAATTCTTTGGAGTTCATTACTATAAATTCTTTAGGTGAATAGGTGAAGACCTAATATGAAGATAAGATCCAGTCTTGACTCTTCTTTTGAGCTGATCAAAATTAATAAACCCAGGCTGAAATAAGTAAAATGAAAAGTGTAATTGGGTAACACTGATTTTCTTCATAAAATCATATGGATGTAATGGAATTTCCAGTGCAAAAATACAGATAGACAGACTTCTGGAAGTTTCAGCTCAGAAAAATGTTTTAAATCATGTTAAGATTAAGTTTTAATTTAAAAATTTTAGCTGTTTACTGTATTATTTTTATTATTCTAGTACTAACTTGTAGCTTGATAGTAGTATCATGTCATATTGTAAAGGTTTAAATGTTTTAAAATTTTGAAGAGGAAATCAAGCTCTTGCTAAACTAATTAGAGAATCTGCTTTCAATATCTACCAAAGTGATTGCAGGTCAATAAAAAGGTATCAAAACCAGCTGCTACTCTAATTTGGCCTTACCACTGTCAATAGACATGCTGAACTACTCACTGATAATGCAAATTTATTTATTCATATATATATATAAATAAATATATATAAGTGTGTGAATGAAAATATGTATAAAAATAAGGGTCAAATGAAATGGGTACAATAGTAATAAAAAAATCCAGTGCAGTTAATGACAGTTTTTAAGAACATAAAGATGAAACCTGCCAGTCAGTAAAGGTATACTTTAAGTGTATTTTGTGCAGTATCATTGGAGTGGCGTAGCTGGGTCTGCATAGCAACGTGCGCACAGGTATTTGTACATGTAAGTGGAGTGCCTGTACGAGATATCTAGCAGATCACAGTGCAAACATCTAGACCCCGTGTCAGTCAATACTGTTTGTGCCTATAACAACAGATCTGAACACACAACTGCAAGCACCCAGGAGAGCTGAATATGTAATATAGTAAACAAAAGTACCTGTAGCAGACTTAAACAAAACAAAACAAAACCAAAGTCAGAGAGAAGCTAGCACTAATTTTGTTTGTTTGACCTATGTAAGGCTTTTTGCTTTATAGTTCAAGTCTCTTTACATGTTTTAAAATGAAGTTTTTTAAGAAGTTATCTGAACATCACATTGAGCTTTGTTTCATCTTTCTCAGTGCATTTATAGTCAGAGGTTTTTATATATTATTTTAAAGAAACTGTACTGTCTCTTGTTACAATATTCTACCTGTTTTTGTAATACAAAAGCAACATTCTTTTGGCACATTGCTTTTATTTACTTTTGTAAAGGGCTCAACACATGTGGATCTTAATGGGCATAAAACAAATAACTAGCAAATAAAAGTTTATAATTAAAACTCCATGTCAGAAAGCTATAGTTTGGTCTTCTTCTGATGCCCTTGTCAAAAGCTTGTTTCCTCCCTGTTGCTTTCTCTATAGATGGGTTATTCTTCCCATGGAATTGACTTCTAGGTTACTTTAAAGGTTGTTTTAGGTTTTTAAATGAAAACTGGAAAAGCACAGTATAAACTTTATAGGCTGTTTTAAGAAGGAAATAGTTTACAACTGCATGCAAATGCTTATCAAGTAAACAGACATCAAGGAAGTTATCTTTGTTCCTTGATTTACCTTTATAAATAAAGCCACAAAGGCACCTAGCTTTGTCATTTACTATGATCTCCAGCTGCTTGTGCATGCCACATATCAACCAGAGACTTGAAACTTTATTGATATTCTTGTTTCTATTACTATTTTTGATATTCTTTTCTTTCTGATGCAGTATAATACCATCTTCATTGATACTGTTTCCCTACATTGATACAAATCATTAGATAATATCACTGTTATTCTGATTTAGAGCTTCAAGGTATGTTTCTAAATTCTGCCTAGTTTATACATGTTCTAAGTTACATGAGACAGTCTTAACCATTGTAGATTTTTGTTTTCTGTTGAGTCTCTTTGCTGTATAGGAGTTGAGACTTTTCCTGTTTAAGTCGCAAGACATTTTGAAGCAAGCTTTCATCTACAGAAATCCAACATTTTCAGTTTAGTGCTCATCATTTGAGTCTTGGACGTTTTTAACATTAGTATTTTTGAAGCATCTGATAGATTTATTTAGGTGAAAAATTATCATTTACTCCATATGACGTATACAGAACCAAATGTCTGTATGGTCTACTAACTGTGGTCATAACCAAATATCTACGGGAGAAAGCAGGCGCCAGTGAATCCCTCTTGGGTCCTCCCAACCTCCAATTGCTTCTAGCTCAGAAGATACTTGGGCCTTATGCGCCTACTCTGCATTTAGTAACCCCAATGAATTTCCTCTCCATGAGCTTTCTGGGGCTTTCCCTGAGCCCGTGTTCACAGCATCCTTTGGCAAGGATTTGGCACCTTGCTTCTTGCCACTCAAAGACACGCCCTCATTTGTTTTGAACCTGGCTTCATCTGATATATATACCCTAAAGGCCAAGCCAAGGTTTAACTCTGTGACAGAACGTGGCTTCCTCAGGGTCTTGCTCAGCCTAGTTATGGAGCTGTCACCTTGACCACGGATTACGGTCCATTCCGGCCACCTAGCCTAGCACCTTCTGGTGCCTGCTAGTCTTGATCACCAAGGGAAAAGTTGCAAAAGCAGCCACTGACAGCAGGGTACATTGCCAAACCCAAATGCAACTTGGAGTCCTCAGGAAGAGGCCAAATCGAGTATATACCCACAGGCAAGGAGAATACGTTGTTTGTGTGTAGCTCTTCCTGTTGTGGTATGTTCTCTTTTATTGAACAGATATGAGAGCTTGATCGTACTGATTTTGTTTGATTCTAGTGATGTGGCCGTGTAGTAGTGATAAAAGATAATCCTCAGCATTTTCTTCTGCTTTATCTTTGCCTACTTTGCTGACTGATAACTTTCAACAGTCCTGTGAGATATACTAGTGGAGAAACAAGTTTAGCACTGGTGTCAATACTACATACTAAAGAATAGCAATGAAAATCTATATATCAAATGTTTAATTACCAAGGAAACACAATCTACTCACGTAAAAATCTCCCTCTTAATGTTACTTTATTTCAGATGCCAATTTCCTCATGTCATTGGGTGAAGTATTCCCCCTACAAAATTTCTCTCAGGTTCACGTAGACCAGTCCCTTCAGTGGAGTGTGATATGAAAGAGGTACCGAATCCTGGCAAGTAAGGAGGAAAAAAATCTATTTAAACCCTGATAAAGTGCTTGTCACCAACTCCCTTCAGACAATGTCTGTCTCCTCTAGAACAGACACAAGTGAGCTAAGGATTTGTGGCTTTAAAGGTCAGATTAATATAAGAACATGGAGATTCAACTGCTTGTGGATCTCTGAAAGTCTTACAAAATATGTAATATTTATGTGTGTGCACACAAATATGTATATCTATGTGTGCATAAGTATGTATATACTGTGTAAAGTATTTTATCAAAAGAAAAAAAATCTTTATAGTTTGCACAAAATATCATAGAACACTATCCCCAGACAGGAGAGAACAGCAAAGTTTACCCTTTTGGCATTTCAGGATGTTTTTCAACTAGAAGACAGACTTCAACTCAAGCATGAAAGGTTCACGCCTTAACACTTGTCAGCTTCAGAAAACAAACATCAGTAAAAAAACAAAGCCAGTGCAGATAGGATGTCACAGAAGAGACACAGAGTAAGAGAAATAGGGTCAAGAAGAAGCTATTTTTTTTGTCACCGCATGACCCAGCTCTAAGGGTTGTGAGAGTGACACTACTGTCTGCAACATAGACTTCAGCAGTGAAGAGAGGGGAGTAAGAGAATAAAGTAAATTTAGAGGACAAAGCCAAGAAACAATTTAAAAGAAAATGAATGCTGAGAACAGGAGGGAGAAAGAGTTAACTTTCAAGGCTACCTAAAGAAAAAAACAACAACATCCCCCTCCATTCTTTAGGATCTTTGAAAGAGGAAAACACTTTTCCGAATGCTATTTTTCCTCCTTCTGCCACAGATAGGGAGGGTTGCAAGTCATGTATGAAATGATCAAGTATATTTCATTTTTAAGGCTCTACTGCAAAGTTGTTGCCACAATATTTTATAGTGCTTCCCTTTTTTTCTTCAAAGGCTAGGCAGTCCAATTTAGATAATAATAATGTTCCCTTTGAAACTGTAACAATCACATAACCTGGTCTGAGGTATAGCAATATCTATTGTTCTTTTGTCCGCTTTCCTCTATAAACCCAAGTTCCTTCAAAATTCATTTCTGCATCATTCTAATGAAAAGGACTGCAATGGTTAATAGCAGAGTTATAAATGTAGCACTATATATAGTATAAGACAACATTTTTCTTCAAGTTCTTGATTATTTATTTTATGGAAGACTTTTCCAGAGGGAGAAACTGTCATTTGTACCCAGAACTATTCTAGCATAGTTAACAGTCAGTTCTTATTCTGCCCACATGGAAATCAAAGTACTTTTTGAATATTCTATTTCCAATTGTATTGCTTTAGATTAAAAACAAAAGCATATTTTTCTTTCTCTAATTGCTCCTAGATCTCAGCTTTTCCATTTCTCCTAAACATCGCTTATCACTACAGGAAAAAAGTAGTTTATGACATCATCAGGTTGTACCCATCATCACACACCATCATGGTACCCAACTACCTATTCTGTAACTTCCTATTACTTCCCCTTAAGTTATACCACGTAATTAGTCTGCTGTAACAAACATGAAATATTTGGAAGTTATTTTTTCAGTCAGGTCCCGTATATGTTCTATCTGAGAGTATGCACCTGACAAGAATCTTCTGGTAGGAAAAAAGAGGATAAAGACCAGAAGATACATAAAAAGAAATTGAAAAGCTGACATGTAACCCTGTTTATTGGCATTCCCACATGATATTTGGTATTTTGCCATACTGCTAGTACACATGTGGCGAGTGTTTCAGCAGCTGTTGAGAGTTAGTTATCCTGACCCTGAGCTGCTCTTGATCAGTTGTTGGCAGTTTCAATATGTGCAGCTATTTTTGTCCTCCAAGCACAATGGTAAATGTGATATTGTTTTTCCTGGCACGGGACTTCAAAAGTTAATACGACTATGCACTAGCAGAATAAAGCATAACAAGTTATGCCTGCTTGAATATGTAAGGAAAACAAATCTTTACACAAAGCAGCAAGATACCAAACTGAACATTTAAACATGGGAGGCTTCAGCTCCTGGAACCACGGGACCAAGTTTCCGCTACTGCAGTGCTGGCGAGTGGCTCTCCAGAAAAAGCGTGAACCTCACTCTCTGCCGTAGCTGCTCGTGGCACTGATGCAGGACCACTAACGGCCTCTCTGCCTTGGGGAACGAGCGTAATGATGCTCCGCTGCACTGCTCCATCTCCCCTCTCCAAAATACCTCTGTTGAGATGGATCAAAGGTGCAAGTCTTCCCCTGCTGACCCCCTCCCCACCTTATTATAAGGAGGATTAAAGCTATTCAGGACCGAAAACCACAGCTACAAAAGATTTAAAAACCCTTCTCGATTGTGTTAGACATTACTATTTACCTGATATAAGAAAATAAGCTATATTACCTGATATATTTACCTGATACAAGAAAATAAGCATAATTCAGCATATTTTTTCTTCTGAGCGCACCCCCACAGGCTCTTACCCTCAACTGCTGATATCACATGCTTCTGAAATAGCAGGGTCTATATCTGTATTGGAGTCACGTGAATCATATTCTAAGCATGAATAAATTCTTCATTTATTTAAACAAATTCCCAAGCATGTGATATTTCCTGTGTTCTGGAGAACATCTCCTGTTTCTTACTGTTTTCCTAGTCTTTCTTAGTTCTCTAGGAAGCTGCCAGTTCAAGCCAGTGTTTCATGTCTGACTGACCCCACAGAGCTGGAATAAAAATTAAAGCCCTGAGCTTCTTGATGTATTATAAACACACGGGATTGTTCACCCCATATTTCCCTCCCTCCCCCCAAACCAATGATACAATACAGATATTGAATTCAGGGGACAGGAATTAATCATGAGTAGGCCATTTGGTTAATCACCTTTAGCCTTCACTTTGTTAGTTTAAGCATTTCATGGTAGGTATTACAAGTCCATGGGAAAAAGTTATTTTAAGTGCCAAAACACATAGAGTTTCAACAAAATTGAGGCAGTTACTCATTGATTACATAGACACACAGACACAGTAGACTAAGTTTGATGATGTAGCATAAGTGGAACTGAGCTGGAGAAAAACAGAAAAGGAGATGAGAAAATAAGTTGAAGAATGAGCAGTATTGAAGCAGGATGAGAAATACATAGCACTTGAACAAAGTAAAGCACTCAAGTAAAAGTTTAGTTAGATCAGTAAGAAGGGAGTGAGAGCACTGAAATAGCCAGAAAATAGTGGATTGAAATAGGAAAGACAAGAATAAAAAAAGTTCTCAATAAAACATTTTTACAGTGGAAATAAAGATACATACAAACTCTAAATATGTTGTGTGGGACAACCTGTAGACTACAGTGCTCTGGGATTTCAGATAGCTGAAATCATCTGGATTGCTACAAGTTTTGGAGATAAGAAGGTGGCTTTGCCAGTGCTGGAAAGAAAAAAAAAAAAAGGGGGGAGGGGGAACCACAAGGGGAATATACCACATATCTTAGTAGGATTTAACATTATTTAAGTGCCATAGAGTATGTCTGTCAGAAAGCAGAGAGTTAGTGATTGGCAATGACCAAATATAAAGGAGATAGCAAGTAGAAATTAACACACAAGAAGTCTCTACTGTGGTCAGCTCCTAGAGTATAATTTGACTAACATACACGTATGACTTAAAGTGATCTGAAACTAAGCCCTGGGGATTTTATGTTGTGAAAACTTAATCTCAGCAGCTTCCTCATTTTATAAAAAAAGTTTTAGGGGTCTTAAAGGATGATAAGGATTTGCTAGAGATTTTTTTTTGACTACCTCTCCTGTTTTCTTTCTGTACTATTGATGGATCTAGTTTTGATTGGCAAAAAGTGTCATTTCTTTTTACACAGCTCAGGAAGGTACCCTTATCATATGTCTGCTTGCCTGATAAGAAACATGTGGCTTGTATGAAGGAAGAGAAAATTATGTTAGAACCTAAGAGGACAAAAATAACTCCAGGTAGTTCAGCTTCCTGTCTGGAGTAAAACGAAGTTGTATTCTGTCCAAGCAACAATCGATCTAGCTATCAGAGACTGCAAGGTTAAAGGATCTTGACTTTTCTAATAACATTTACTACACAGGTAAAGTCAGCAGTGAGCTATAGTGGGAAAGCCAAAGGGGTGCTACAAAAACCCCGTAATAGTTTCCTGTAAATTTATTTAGAAGAGATAATAAAACCCACAAGAATTAAAGTGATTTGATTTACTATCAGCACAGGTAAGCTGCTAAACAAGAGCTCTCCTTCAGCTTCAGCAATTGCCCTAAATTCAGACCTGGTAACTTCATTGATTTGGCCTACACAAGATTTGACAAGATGAGCTCACCACTCTCAGTGACAGAAGAACAGCCTTACTTGCAATAATATAATATTACAAGACAGACAGAACTCACTAAAACCAAACCTAACAGTGAGTTTGATTTCAAAACTACAATAGCATGACACAGAATAACTCTATCAAGAAAAGAAAAAAACACTCAAAAAACCAGAGCCCTCTAACCCCACCAACCGCTTCCAAACAAACATACAAATTTATCCCCAGCTACAGAGCAGATTTAGTCTACAGCTGGAAGATCAGAATAATTGTCCAGTAACAAACCAAGGAAAAATATGTTTTTTCTAGCTATTTAAAAATGGCAAGAACAAACAAAGAATTCAAAATAGAAATTATTGTAATTATGCTCAGGATTTCAATTTTAAACATATAATGAACATCAGAGAAACTACTGAAGAAAGACTCTTGGAAAAAGAACAAGACAGTTTGAAGAATAAGAATCTAAAATGTAAATGCACACCAGTCTAGGATCTTGAGGATACTTATCGCTTAATAAGAGCTTAGGTATTTATCTGAACAAGACAGTCATGTTCATTTTCCTCTAAGCCGTACTTGCTGCCCAAGAGGTATTCATACTCAGTCATAGGATTAACAGTTCTGTAAAGTGGGGAATCTTGTTTATAAATTTTTGTTTATTTAAAATAATCCCAAATCCTTCTGTCATGACACTGATGGGAAGTATGGGCCCCCCGAAACACAGAAGATTTTGTAAGGCTCAATTGAATTGTGCTCCTGTGTGGGGATAGTACAGAAGACCACTTGTTGGCATAACTTAAAGCAATCATCTAGATTGTTTAAAAGAGAGAAGATGGAGATACAGCTTTTGAAAAGAAGGGGCTTGATGGGAGTGCAGGAGAGGTAGGAAATAATGGCTGGGACCTTTCACCTTTTCCAGGACAGAATCACTAAACACAATCAGAGCAGAGCAGTTCATCAGAAACTAGGGTACAGGATGCAGGTTAGAGGTTTGCTGCGTTGGGAGAGATCCTAACAGAGAACGGCAGTTGCTGAGAAATGCTCTTCATCAGCACACGGCTCCTGTCTCTTCCAGTGCGAGCTCCTACTGCTGACTCCTGAGCTTCTTCGCAAAGTACTTTTGGGAGAAAAATCCTACAGTTAAAAGGTTGTTCTTCTAAACCAGACAGGCATTTCTGTGACAGGGTGTAGTGCATTTACATTCCCATGAGCACTGCTCATCTGACAGGTTGCAGGTTGCTTCTACAAGAGGCAGAGTTGGTCATAGTAGATATGGGGCAGCCCTTGGATAAAAACCCAGTAGGACATCTACAAAGAGCAGGCATTTTGTCACAGATTTCCTTTTTGAAGCAGTGATAGTATTTTTCCCAAAACATGTTTTCCAAGCTAGTGTCAGGATCAGGTAGAGCAATGGAGGCAAACATACCACTTCATAGTTAAGGCTACATTAGGCAACTAACCACAGTTGATTACTGAGCATCATATATATAGTTACATGCACAATTATAATTTAAGTGCTCTCCCACCCTCCCCTGCCAGCCGCACCAGTAGACCAATTTGTGGGGCTATGTGTTAAATCACATAGTGTTTTTCATAGGCTGCTTTAAGCTGACCCAGAACATCAGAGCCCCCAAACAGTTGGGCCAGCAACTTGAGAAGTGGCAGCTTTTAAGCTACTCATACAAGGGAAACATATAAAACTGCTCCTTTTACAGACTTAATTGCCTATGTAGCTACCAGTTCCTACCTCCAGACAGTAACTCACAGCACTGCAGTTAAAATTCGATTGAATGAATACTTCTTTTTCTTTCTCATAAAGAACAATCGTGCTTTAATTAAAGAGACACTTATTTTCTTCAAACTGTTGCATCACTGTTCACTAACACCTTTACACAGATGCTCAGAAAATCTCTAGTTTTCTAAGATACCACAATATTTCTAGTTCCTCCTTTTATTGCTCTTTCTTATTCTTCTTTGTCATAAATAGAGTAACGGCCCTATTCCTCTTTCACACCTTGAAGCTTTGGAACATTGCTAGTACTCCACCAAGTAAATCTCCTTTTACTTTGTAGAGAACAGAGAAGAAATGAAAGTGAATAAAGACAACTATCCCCAAGCTTTCTGAACTGACAAGTAGAAACAAAAATTTTTGCAATCATCTTACTTATTCTCATTTCTGATCTAGCATCTACTTTAGCAGCTAGGGAGAAATGACTTATTGTAACTTAAATAAAAAAATCTGCATGTATAAACAAGGAAAAGAAGCAAGAAAACACTGACCTCAGGAATTTAAATCTAGTAATAAAAACAATAATAATGTTATTGGAAAACCTGGAAGTTAAACCAATTTCATTCTAATTGTCTGACAGATCCACTTACTCAGTTTTAGGCAGAAGGATTAGCAAACAGTACATGATTGTGCAGAGATGTCACAAAGTAAAGAAACCCACTGTTTAATCCAGAAAGTGTATTTTGCTCCATGGCTTTTTCATCTACTTTATTTTCTTCTCTTTATCCTACTGTTGGCCTTCACCTCTGCTCAGAAGGACATGCAAGTAACCACATCTTGATTTGATTCTAGTACCTCTCTCTGTGGCTTAAAGATTGCAAAGCTATGCTGCCTGTAATCATCTTCCTTGAAGGCCAGTGCTGAAACTTATTCAGTTTCCTTCTGCTTTGGGGTTAGGTCCCTTAAATCTGTTTTGAAATGCATTTCTGTGATGGTGAGGACACATCTCATTGCAGCACCTGACCTCCATCAGTCATGATTACAAACTATAAGCAGCAAGTTTTTGTTCTTGACATTTCCTACTCTCCTTGTAATTGTCACAGGAATGGATTCAAGCTGTGCTGTTCCCAGTTCTCATTACAGGCTTTGTCATGAGAAGATGAGGCATCAGAATATTTAGTTCCTTATTTACAGCTCAGCCCGGTTTTTAAGCAATCCGGCCATCTGAGTATATGTACAATGACAGCCTAATGAGCTACACCGCATGAGCACATCATTTACTTCTGAGAATAAAGCACCTTACCCCTTTAGTTCCTAACCCCAAATGAATATCTAAGTGATATTACACAGATTCAATAAACTTGTTCCTACATGAAAAATAAGTATGTATTTGTATGTCTGAATGGACACTGAATAATTAATTAGCTAGATAGCAGAGCCTGTTTGGAAATAGGAGGAATGGCCAGCTAAAACTAACATGAATAATTACAAATTAGCAGGTTTTATTTCTAGAAACTGTAGTCTGCAGATACTTTGAGGCCAGTATGTGTAACGGGCAAAACCAGAAAACCAAATGAAAACTAAATCTAAGTTAAATTTTGATTTTTGGTTGTGCTGAAATTTCGTGCTATGGAAAACCTGCAGAATAAAGTAAACATTTTCATTTGCAGAAAAAGCATACTGATTTGGTTATTTCTTCTATGCAAGACAGAGGGATCTGGCACCTTTTGATCACTCTGGTGTGTGAAGCTACATCTAAATTGCAGGACGGTGATGAGCCCCACAGTCCTTGTCCCCTGCCTGTTGGAGTCAGGGACCTGGCTACTGTAGCAATATTCTGGGTCTCATGTGAGGATTTCCTGCTCTTGGAAATCAAGGAGCAGAGGAGAGAGAATTGTGGACATGAGGGATGTGGTTGTGGCTCACATCCTGATGTGATAGCAGGAAAACATTTTCACGTCTCTCAGGACTCCTCTCTCTTCCTCAGGTGTAAGACCACTTCCTTCAGGAGCTTTGCCTTGGAGTCGTGCCTTTCCCTCACCATCAGCTGCTCCCAGCCAAGATAACTCATCACACCTGGCCAGCTCTGACCAGATTTCCCCTCAGGAACTGTGACTTGTGAATAGGGGGCTCAGATAATCTTCTTAAACAAAATATTTTTATTTAAAAAAGGAGCAACAAAGCTTCAGAAATAAACAAACAAATCCCAGTTTATATGCAGGATAATTTATTCAAAGCTTAACAATTTCTTCTTGTTAATAATTCCTGGCAACCACCTAATCCTGCTTTCTCCTATAGTATTACTTCCTAACTGTTAGTGTCCTTTTGATATTTGAGCTCTCAGCTTGGCAAAACAACTGGGTAACTTTATCCAAAGCCTGGAATTAGCATTGTCACAGCTATTAGCTTGGGTGTTGTCCCATTTTACCAGCTGCTTTATCTGGATCTATTGTATGGATTCACTTGTTAATTTTCTAACAACTCTGCCAGTAAGCTAAATATATTATGCAAGAAAAATAATGCCCAAGTACTCCAGTATAACTAAACAGTAACCAATAACTAGTATATATACAGCATTAATGAATTCTCCATTTATGTGCATCACCTTCCTCAATCCACCCCCATAGGAGTTAGGGTACGTAGCTGACATCTTCAGCATTTTCATTAGCAAGAAAATGTCTCACTCGATTTGGATTATCTGACATTAAGTATCATGAGATTTCAACCTGCCCAACAGCATCTACTCTTTATAGGTTGAAATTCCCTGTTTTATCTGCAGAAGACTGGAGTTTCAAAACCTGGTTAGCACAAATAAAGCGTGCCAGTCTCTTGTAGCCAGCAGTACACGGGAGGCCTATGCAGTTAGTAGCACATCCAGCTGCCTCCGAGTCCTTAGCTCGGATGACTATCTCCTGCCTTGCGACTGGGCTGACTGCAACCAACTGTTAGCTCTTCTGCAGAAAAAGGCTCAAACTTGGCACTTTTGGACCCAAAGCAAAGCATCCTAACCACCTTGTCACCAGAATCCATAACTCTGGGAGCTACAGTTAAAAGCAAAATGAAACAACCATAAAAAATGTTTTATCATGTCAATAAATGGAGCTTCTTTACACTTGAACATTTGTCAATAATATTCCAGGATGTTGCATTGCATTTGTATGGTCATTTTACAGTGAAAGGATTCGAATATTTGTCAAGAAACCCTTTCTCTTTCGCAGACTGGAAGCACTATCATTTCAGAACTGAACTTCCACACAGTTCAGTTTCTTCATGTTAATTTATCCTAAACATATTTAATTACATCACATATCTATTATCTGGCTCTTGATGGCCTAGATTTGCCATTCAGAAACTGTGATATGCCATTTCTGTGGAAGTATTCACTGTCACTACTCAGAATATAAACTGAAACTTAACAGAAGTAGTATTCTTAGTAGAATAGATCAGACAGAACAATCATAATGATCCTTCTCTGACTTTAGCATTTTACAGATTATATCTTAACTCTGAGTCCTGCTTCTGGACATATTTTGAACTAATGTAATTCAGGCAATGAAGTCAGAGATAATTCATCAGAACTCTTCATCACAAAGCTGTCAAAGGTGTTTTTGCAGGTGTAACAGTGGACTCCCCAAAACATATTAGCTATCTGGGCATTTAATTCAAGACTGTTTTGAACTCATTAGCTGTGGATCTCATATAGTAGATTGAATTATTTGCATGCAAAACACTAGCTGTCCAAACACATAGAGAGCAGGTCATTCGTTAAACTGTAATAGGGCAAAAATATAAACCTTTCAATTTAAATACCTATTCTGTGAACCTTATCTATCACATCTTTAAATTAATATAATGACTTTAAAGCACATGACGGGAATTCTCCCATTGGAATGCAAGTAAGAAGCATTATTGTCTGAGTCTACCTAATCTTCTTCAGTAAATAATTTTCAATGAATATGGGTTAAAAAAAAGAAAAAAAAAAGGATTCTACAGCTGACAATAAAGAAAATCATATTAGATTTGTTGCAATTCCCAATGTCTGTCTATTCATGACAGGGCTATATTTACATACTGGTTACTGTAAATGGATTTGCAAAATGTTAGTTAGGGCATTCTTTGGCTAATAAAGATTGTTTATCCACATTGATGTTATAAGATGATCCCCACAGAGCTAACTAAAAATATATTGTTTTTCAGCATGATGCAGTACCTTCTGATGGGCCTTCTCATGTCCCACACAGCAGGTGTGAAAACATAAATCACCTCCTGCAAATACCAAATAGATTCTCTGTATTCTTCCTCAGCTGCTGAGCTCCAGCTAATCACCTCACTGGTTACTCTGTTTTCATCAGCTACGTTATCTGGGTTCTAAAAGTTTGCTTTAGACCTCACATCTTCCCTATCAAAATAACCCTATTTTTCTCCAAGATTCTTTCTGTTATAACTAAAAGAAAAAGGTTTCCATATGATAGGGACTAGGTCTTGACTCATAAGTTTCTCAGAATTAGTCTAGCCTTTTGGGATTTTCAAATAGCAACAAGGCCATCTCAAAGTGTCACATAGGAGCTTGTGCAAATATTCCTGGCATAACCAATATAGTTTATTAAAACCGATTCCAATCATTTCCAATTACATGTTTCAGGAATCCATTTGAATAGAAGATTGGAATTCTTTATTCTCATTTGTTTCTCATTCTTGAGCAGTTTGAAATGCTTGATTTTCTATTAAAAACAGGGCAGTGACCAGTGAAAACATCTGGGAGTACTTTCACAAATCTAATTCTCTTAGGTTGTTTTACTAATACTCAGTCAATTAGGAAGTGGTGGATCTTTTTTATAATGAAATTCAACAGAATCATTTACAAGCTGCTGTAGTCTCAAATTTCGTTCTTAAAACTAAGTCCAAAGAATCCAATTAATATTAACTCCCTAAAATAATTAACCCAACCTTAAAAATAAGTGGCTGAAATTGATCAAACCTCCTCGGCTGTTGGAATTCAATGTTAATTTGGTAAAGGACATTTAGCATGAATTTGCTAGAGAGAGGGAGGTCATGTCAGAATTTCCTTGCATTCTCTGAAATGGCATTCAAAAGAAAAGTATTAATTCTATGTTGCAAAGAAAATGAAGGGTCTATTTCCCAGCAATTCCTACTGAATGCATTATCACATTTCCAGTAGTAAATAATAGTAACTAGTATCTGGCACTTACCATCTGAAGAATTCCTTGGACTGTCACCCCTCTTGGAGCTTCTTTGGCTCTTACGGACAGAGCTGCACTGGAGGAGGAACGAAATTTTGAACTGTGCAAGCAGGACCAGCAGGAAGCCTTATAGCTATGAGGCCTTATGTTAATCCGTGTTCCTGTAACAGAAACCACTGTTACCAGGCCATATTCCTCCTGTGATCGAATCTTTGACTATAAGCTTATGCGCTAGAGGAGACTGTAAGAGCACATACATCCACCTGAATTAATGCCTCAAGTAACACTATCAACAGCTCTTTCAGGCTGTGTTTGCTCCCTACCAGATTTAAGGAAATACTGGCAGCTGTAGTGAGGTGCTCTCTTCTGAAAGAGAGTGGAAAAGGCCACGTAGATAGTGAGGAGAAGGTCAAGATTTACTAGACATATCCTCAATCCTTCTTCTTCAGCATGATATTATAGCATGATACTATAGAAAGGTATTGTCTGATCCTTTGTAAACAGGAATCACTTGCCCTGAAGCAATCTCATATTATAATAAGGTTTCATTTACATGTAGTTTTAGAAATGATTGGACACTTCAAGAGGTGGTAAATTGTTATATATTGCAAGGGTACAACAGGTTATACCATTCTACTACAGCAAATAACCATTTATAAGACGTTTTAATGATGTTCTCACTATCAGCGTCAATACTTGTAACTCATGCTTCTTACATACACTTCATAAATCAAATCTAAAATTAAAGACTGATCACTGAAACCTCTGAATCACCTATTTGGCAACACAGTTAGACTGAGGACTGCAGAATAGAAAGGTGCAAGATATTCTCTCTCCTGTAGGCTTGATCTTTTCTTATTAATTTTAAGTTAAAAAATTGACAGGACTAGTCATGATAACTGGCAAAGACTGGACTTTAAGATACCAGCAGGAAGGCAGGGAGGCCAGGAAATTTTTCTTCAGAACAAAAGCTTTCACAAGTGAGAAGTAAAATAATATTTGTCCTGAAAAAAAGATCTTCCCTTCCTTACCCTTCCCCCCCACTCCCCCCATGAAAAAAAAGTAACGGAAGCAGCTCCTTGAAAAATGAGGATTTGATTCTGTGATGTCAGGAGAGGATCTGAGAAGAGGCTTGGTTTGTTTGAAACATCCAAAATACAGATTCTCATCTGAGACTTATCCAGCTTACATTTATCAGGAGATCTGACAATAATGGAAACAAACCTCTCATTTTTCAAAACTATCTAAATTCTCAAGGGATGGTAAGTTTTCGACACAGCAGTTTGTTCTTACAAAGTAGGCTTTTTGCCCTTGAAATGAAAGAATAAAAAAGAAAATAACTATTAGGCTGTTAGGGAAGTCAGGGATAAAGCTCATTACCATCAGCTTTAAAATGTATTAGAACGAAAACATGGCTGTGCCAGTCAAAAAAAAAAAAAGGACAAAAAGGGGATGTTCAGAATGCTTTCATGTTTTGAAAGGAAAAATCATAGGTGAAGAATTAAATGGATCTACTGAATTAGTCACTTTTGTAGAAAAAAATAGTGGCAAATCTCTAAAGCTCTAGGTATTACTCCTCTGTTAAATAAATAATTTTCAAAGACAGAATTCCTGTGGTTTTTTTCCTCCAGTACATCAGAACAAGAAACCTCCAAAACCCACGGAAAAGTAACATTAAGGTGGCTATAAAGCAAAGACCGTCACCCTCTGCACATTGCTTGATAGAAGCTTTTTCCAGAGCCGCAGTAGTTGTTGCGAGGTTACGACATGCAGCTGCTTGCATGGCACCTTGTTCTGTTGCGTGGCAGGCGAACCCTCCCTGTGGAGGGAGCATCCTTTCTATAAACACTGTTTAGAGAGCCCGTTGGAGAGAAAGGGCCAAGGCAAAGGAAAGGAAACCAGAAATTTTATTAAAATTACATTTCAATGACAGTTTATCCAGCCTGTTCTAGGCATTTTCCAAAAATGCTAGGCTAAGGGTAGTTCCCCTTGATGGACAAGGATCTGTAAAGGGGAGAAAGGGACTGTTACCAGTGAGTTATTCCAGACAAAAACCACTGAAAATGAAAGGACTTGAACTGCAGTTCACAGGAAAACAAAGAATAGAAAGTGCTTAAGTGATTAAGAGAATTTTACTAAACAGTAAATTGAAAGAAAATCAAAATTACCATGTGGCTGGTTTCCAAAGTGCGGGGTGCGTACTCTTTGAGATGTAGTGATGAATTGTTGAAGAGGGTATCAGTGGCCTTAAAGAGGTTTGTATAACTTCCAATTTAAGGGAACCGCATCTCTGAAAAACTTCAGCTGGAGACAAAAATGTGTTCCCATCCTCATCCATCTCCAGTATTCCTCTAAATATAAAACCACGCTCTGATTTTTTTTTTCTTTTTATCATTCTTGGTCAGGGTTGGGGTCATGTGAGAGGTGACCGTGGTGAGACACAGCCCTGCAGTGGTGGGCAGGGCCATGGGATGGGGTTGCTGGCGTGCCTGCCTGTGTGGCATTTTCATTAATGTCACTGTGGTCTCGGGACGGTTTGATGATTCACCTTTCACAAAAGCGCTTAGAAAAAATGCAATACTGGCAGCAGTTGGTCAACATGTTTTTAAAGTTTCCCATAAAAGCTTGATACTTAGAAGCAGGGTGGAACCATTTACAAAATGCAAGACAAGAGGAATCTAACCTTTGCTTTCCACGTTGTCCAAAATTTACTTTGCAGTTGTAACCAAGACACCATGCAGTTATTTTCAGTTATCTAATGAATTCCAAAATTTTAAATTCTTTTTCTTCTAAAGCATATGAGTGGCCCCAGGGAAGAGGTAGGAAGCCATTATTCCCAAAGCTAAGAAATTTCATCAAAGGCTGGCAAGCCCTGGTAGCAAGATTTGAAAGATGAACTTTCACAGGTTCTTATTGCATAAGGTTAGAAGGCATTCACAGTTTTAATTTTCATTTAAAGAAGGAGAGTAAATTGGCCAACACATACAGCTCTCTTTGTATTATTTCAACTTGCTCAATCAGTTATTTATAGATGTGTATTTTTATGCGAACATATTCCTAGCTAGACTTCGACCATAGTGTTTGGTCCCAGAAGGATTTTTCTGGATCTTTCTCAGCTTCCACCTTTGAAAATCTTGCCCTACACACACTTGTGGAACATCCTTTGAGATTTGACCCTGAGAGGAAAGAGAGACTCTTCATCTTGGCCTTGCAATTAGACAATGCTACCTGCCGAGATATGGACAAGGAAACTGGAAAACACCAGGATTTTTAGTCTCATACTACTAAACAATGGTTATTTTTGTTTGTCATGTTTGAAGACAAACCTCAGACTGCAATAGCTACTGGCATGTCTAGTGGTGTTAATTGCATATGATTCAATGCAGTATTCCAAAATCACAGATTATTTTCAGCTAGAGATTACAGAAGCTGCATGGAGCATGGCACATACGGTAAAGAGAACTATAATTGATTATATTTTTCAGGAAAAAAAAATTCCTGTATGTATTATCTTTGCAATTCAGTAATGCAGATCCTGGAAGAGGTTACCTATCTGACTTTATTATAAAAAGCCAACTTCCTTCTAAGGCCCGTATCATTTTATTTGTAATATTTTTTCTTCTCCTCCTCCCTTGAATTAACAGGGATAAAACATAACAAAAGAAAAATCATCAAAAATAGTAGAGATGGATGTGTGAAAAACCCCAACCCCCTAGGGCTGTTTTGAAAGAGATAGGTGATTTTCTCCACAGAAAATGTTGGGTTTTTTTTTAAGTAAACAAACCACTGTCATTTGTTTGATTATTTTTGCAAAAATAAAATCAAATACATGTTGCAAAAATACTTGATAACTATTACTTAAAAGATATTGAAAAAACAATTGGATGGATCCTCATAGCTGTCACCTGAACAATATTTGCACTACTAACAAATTGTTTGATTTATCTGTTTTTTATCCAGTGTGAGAAAAATCCCAGCAGGAGGTGAGCCCAAATTGGATAACTGAATCCAATTTTCTCTATAATAAAGTTCAAATCTGGATCTGAATCCAAACCACAGTACTATCTGTGTAAAAGTGATCCAATCTTGGTTATCTGACCCTTTCATATACTGATACACTTATACCTGGATCTGAGATTTGTGCTTTTGAATTAAAATTGGAGATTTTTTTTTTTTCTGCCCTTTACTTCTTAAGCCCAGAAAAACTATGTTGCCCTTACTTGGCATACTGAGATATAGAATAAAAATTCTGTAATACTATTTTGACCAATACACAGTATACTTACTGATTAACTACCAAATAAGTATTCAGAAATGTGAGCCAGTTTCAACATTTTAGACACTCTTTTAAACCCCCCTCCAAGCCATGACTCTGTAACCCCCTAAGTTCTAGGTAATAGAGAACCAGATTCCTTTTTGCTTTAGACAAATTTGTAAGATTGTGGGGTAAAGGGCTTGAAACTTTCACGCCTGTCTCTGCACCACCTTTGGTAATAGCACCCTAGTAACCCTGATTATTACCTTCCCCAAACACATTGTAGGATGGGAAACTTGGGTGTTGTATAGGCCCTTGGTGCTTCCCTTTCCGTAGGGGACCGGCGTGACCCTGGGCAGACTGCTGGCCAAGGGGATCAGGGAATCACCTGCCAGCATCCGCCACTGCTTTCTAAAAACAGCGATCGCCTCTGCCGTGAGCAGATGCGTTCCCCAGCTCAGCACGGACTGAGTGATGGTCGGAGACAGTGAGGTGAAACACCACAAAACTCCTAATTTGATAAACTTATTTTTTCTTCCTGGAATTTTCATACTTTCAATATACTCTTATCTTTTATATTGTTGTAGTGTAACAACATATCAGTATAGTCTTGTTTTAATGTTTCTTTTGTGTAATGGGATGGGAGTACAATTTTTGGTCCTTAAGATGTGTTTTTTCATAATACCCTTCTCTTCTTAATTGCAGTGCTGTCAAAATCCCTTTTTTTTCCCCAAACTTAGTACAAAACAGTAAATCATTGGAACTGTAGGTCTATCAGGTGCTTTGTTTCTCATTTTCAGAGATGCTGTCTACATTTTCATTGTTATATATTAAAAAAAACCCTTCTAATCTCCTCCTTTTCCATCTGTTAAATGTTTTCTGGCCAGTATTTTGTATTAATTTGCAATTTCAGGATTAACATATCCCCCAAAGACAGTATACTTTCCAGTTCTCCATGATACTTTCTTGGTATGTGACAAGGTTTCTATTATAGGTTTTAGCAGGCTGAAAACTTGCCATCGTATGTTTTCCCTTTTATCTTTCTAACAATGAATAAACTGTTTTGCTGCCTTTTCTTTCTTCGAACCCAATGTAATTTATTGCCCAGTAACATATTTGTGACTTTGCTTTTACATATTCACATGTAGGCCAAAGCCTGGATACTTTCACAATTCTAGTTTAACTGTTATAAATAATTGGTTTCTTATCACCACTGCAGCACCTGAGCTTTCTCTGGCTTTTATCTGAGATCTGAACTCTAAGTATCACATTTTTAGTATCATTTTCTTCCATCTATTTTTTTATCCTTCATTCTCATGTCACCTAATAAAGTTACCTAATTATTTAGTAGTAACGATTTATTTTTCCAGGTTCTGTTTGAAGCCATCTCAGCTTCATTAAGAGAATATAGTAACTGCGTCTAGATGACAGCATGCACTTTGGTTTCATTTTCTATGCTTTTGAGATGCTTACTTAATTTTTCAGATCTTCCCTGTTTTGTAGGGGAGAAATGGAAGTAGATATTGCATTAGCAATTAATTATGTACAATCATTTTAGTCAAATTACTTTTTTCTCTCTTCCTTCTAGCCTTGATTACCTGTCACAGTAATTTGATGTGATCTGCTGAGATTTTAATGATCCTATTTGTTTAGAGATATCTAAGTGAATTCATACAGGCTCAAGTGTTAAAATTTGCCGTTTAAGAGAGTTAAATGAAAACAGAAATCCTATCTTGCACAATTCCATAATGATTCAAACTAGTATATATTCTTGACTTTAATAAAAAGTTCATACATTGTCAAGGGACTTTGTTATGGCTGAATGAAATTCTACTTTTATGAAATATTATAATGATGCTGATCATCTTGAATGAATTTCACTGAGACCTTTAATCTTGGCTGTTATATAACCATATATAGCTAATGGAAAAGTAAATACCTTATTCTTGCTTTGTTTCCTACAAAGTGAATAGAAACCAAACCAGTGTTTTATGAAACTGTATGTTCTGCACTGTTTGGAAATTTAGATGAGAAATTCAGGGGATAGTGGGATTGCAGTTTTCCTGTACTTTTCTCACCTGTTGAAATTCTGAGCTAAGTTATTTGCCAAGGAATCCCATTTTCTACATGAATTCCTTCAGAAGGATGTATGAAAAAAGTGTTCTCAGAATTTTGCATCTGAATGATTAGCTCAGTCCTTAAGCAGAAGATTATCAATGAATTTCATTTTGAGGGGGACATTTTTTACAATGGACACGTTTCTTGTTTTTTATATAAAACCAGAAGCAAAAATAGCTGCTCTCTGAACCTGCATGAATTTATTATTCCTTTGAAATCTGTGACTTTTGTTTTATTTTTTTTAGAAATATTATTGTTGTTTCAGAATTGAAAGAAATGCAAATAGAAACTCAGACTAACCTTGTATTTCTGTATGAAATCTGTGTTATTTTGCTTAAGATACACATTATGTGCCAAATTTAGTTAATCACAAAATGTTGTTTTGGAAGCTCTTAATAGTATATTTTCTTTCCCTGATAATATCAGCAGAGTATGATATTTTAAATGTGATTTTGCTAGTTTTTAAAATTAACTTCTTCTACTTCGGTTTCATCCTTATTATTGAAGATATTCTTTCTCTTTTGTGTGTGTGTGTGTGTGTGTGTGTGTGTGCCTAATATTATAAATACTTTGCTTTATTTGCTGTATAATCTTTAGGATTTTTGAGATCCTTTCTCTAAATGCCTCCATCTATTTTTCTATTTTAAATTGCTCTGCATGTCAAACCATAAGCTTTTCTTAACACCAAATTAATTCTCATAATTGTTTTCAATTTCACGTAATCTTGAAATGAGAGACATATGACAGAAATGTGTCTTGCCAGTAGTTTAGTTCACATCACATTCCTGTCTGTTAGCAGAGAAATCATTTACATCAAGCTGAATCTTTATATCACTGTCAATAGTCTTAATGCCAGATTTTTACCTTTTGTGGTCATTGTGTTGTGTGGTATGCTGCAAACTACCTTGCTAAAATCAGATAATTATGCTAAGCATCTGAATCTTGGGCTACCTATATTAACTAATATACTTCTAAATGTTTAAGGACTTAATATTCTCATGGTCATTCATATTACTGAGCTATGTCTCATAAATCTCCAGAATGCCTTGATCATTTTCTTAAGTGGAGGAGACCATCTCCCACAACATTCATGTCCCATTGATACCATTCATCACTGCTGTTTAAAACACCTCCACCATCCAAAATTAGATGCTGTTTTATTTCTCCTTGCTATTTCCTTTAGGATCTGGGGTGTAATTAATCTGGGCTTGGTACTTTGTCCACTTTTCACAGTTCTAATTGCCCGATTATCTGCTCTTGTACAATTATGAGGCCTCCATACTGTGTTGACAGAAATATCTATAACTAATATATTGCTTGGATATCAAGAAGTTCTTTTATGTGAGGCATGTGGTATGGTGAATGAAGAAAACAAAGCAGAAGTCAACAGTTGTTCCTGCTTTTCATTGCAAGATACAGTTTAGAAGGCGTAAGCCCAGTGAGAATAGATCAGTCAGAGTATTATAAAGATTTCCTTGCAATCCCTTTTCTAAGAACTTCCATTTCTCTTTTGTTTGTGAGAATTTGATCGTTTCCTGGCATTAGTCCCCAAACTAAGTGTGAAGAAGTCAGTTGTGTAAAATGATCTGTTTCACCTTAGCCATAATGACCAGGTGAAATCAGAGCCAAAAATATACACTTGAAATTTAATCTTCTAATAAAGTGACATTAGCAGCTGACATTTATCGTAACTGAGCAGATACTGAATATTCTCTTTTCCATATCAAGCTACTCTCAAATGTCGCTAAGGATATGGCCACATTACTTCTGATTTATCAATATGACATTACAATCACCCAAGTAGGCTGTGTTTCCAAAATCTACATCAGGAAATGTCTAATGAGTTGGATCTTATTTCACTGTTAAATTCAGCTCCCATCTGACCTGTACATTTTGCAACATGTAAAATAGAAAATAGAGGTTATCCCAGGTAGCTGTTCTCTGTGCCATTTTATTTATCAATTAAAACTAGATTTTTTGCCCCCCGAAAGAAGCAGAAACACTGCCTATCACGTTGAAAGACATTTATTTTCACTTCCCATCATCACTGATCAACATGCAGTGTTACTGTATGAAAACATGAACAAAAATTTTAACTTTTGAAAGAAAAGAAAAATAGCTACCTTAGAGGTAAAAAATCATGTAGGAGATTATGTAATTTCAGAATAAAACAAAGTGTTAAAAATATAATATAGTTCATGAAAATCATAAAAATAGAAAAGAAAACCAAAAAACAATCTGAACACCCTGTTACATGTTTGCAAATTAGAAAGTTAAAAATAAAGAATCTCGCTGAAGGCAGAAATAGACCCTTTATTTATTCATTGTGTGAGCTAATTTATACCAAACTAGATGGTTTGTTTCTGTGGCTTGTCTGACTGTTACTATCTTTTCATTTAATTGTACCTCAGGAAAAAAACTCTCCTTTCCCCGCTCATGATTTAGCTTGCCATGCACAATACAGTAAATTTCTGGGTTCTTATAGCTGCTCCTCAACTATTTATGAGTTAAACATTTACTAAATATGGAACAGAATTGTTAGCACCCTTTGCCTTAATTTATTTTTTCAATGTCACGCTGCTTGTAATTTTGAATAACTGCTTTTATGTGCTGTGAAGAACAGTAACCATTGAGCATTGTGTTTTTGTTCAAATCCTATTTGTTGTTATGGAAACAGCATCCCTATTAGGCTTCCTGCTGCAGATCTGCTCTATAACACATTATTTAAAATGTTCAGCAGCAAAGATAGAAGGATAAAATGAATTCAAAAAATACTTGCTTTGACTATTACTATTATATACGCAGAAGATATTTTAAAATAGAAAATACACTTAATGGTTACTAGACACCTCTTCAGACTACTGAAATTGAGCTATCCTGCAAAAATTGACCAGTGCTGGAGATTTTTTAATTGGAGTCAAGAATAAAAAAAGAATGCTTTCTCTAATTTCATGTTGTTCAGATGGTCTCACACTATATAGTAGCACAGTACTGGCAAAATGCATGACTACATGCGAGTCAGTAAAGATGCCTTATGTGTGCTGAGGAAGATGTCTTGCAAGATACTGTTAGAACTACAGTCTCTTTGACTTACATGAAAATTACTAAGACTTGGGAATTTGCCAGGATTTTTTAGGATAAGAGTGAAAGAATCAAGTAGTTCCTCCCCCCCCCCCCCTTTTTTTTAATGAGAAACTAAAATCTGGGAGCTGCTGTCTGGGTGCTGTATGCACACATTTCAGTGTCTGTGGTCCCCATCCGCAAGAGTTCGCGCTCTGAGCATGCAAGACAAACATGGGTGAGGAAATACACTGCACAAGTGACAGTGGCCAACAACGATTTAAAAGATTTTGTGTTTGTGTGTGTCTGGGGTGAGATTCAGTTAGGAGAGAGAAACTAGTTAGAATCAGTAAGGAAGCAGTGCTCTAAAAAGAAATGAGAAGAAAAACAAGAGGAGGATGGAGTAGCAGAGCAGGGAGTAAAACAGAGTGGAAATTGTTAAGAAATAGAAAGTTTGGCCCACGATTAGTTAATTTTGAACCCAGAGCAGAGCCTCGGAGAGGATCTGAGGTCAGGGTGCTTAAAAGGTAACACAGGAAGGCTGAAGCAAACAGTAAAGACAGGCAGGAAAAGTTTTAAAAAATGCTAAAGTTTCTGGATGTCCACAGTACAGTTTTTGCTGTTAAGGGAAAGGTTGAGAAAACTGCAGTAAATATGTGACAGAAAAAGCGTTGATTAAATGCTAAAGATTTTCTGACTATCTAAGGTCCCTACTTTTCTCCTCTGTGCTTCCCAGACAATTCTGGGTCTAGCTACCTTCTGCAATCTTCCCTCTGGCTGCAAAGATCAAATGTCCCTTGTGCATATACTGCTTGGAGTTCAGACTGTATTAACTGGGGGCCAAATCCTCACTTCCATTGCAGGCAGTCATTTATTGTGAGGATTCATTTACTGTAATCTTAATTCATTTTATTTTTAATCAGCCATGCAAATGAACATCAAGAAACTCCACAGGAGTAAAGCGAACTCCATCAGAAAGAGGTAAATCATATTAATATTCCCTTTAAAACGGTGGCAGAATTTTAGCCAGAGGCTCCCAGGAACCTCGAGTAGTCTCATCTTCTGCATCAGCACAGCATAAGTCTTATGCTGGTCTGCAAATGAATTGAACAGGAAAGTGCATACTATGAATTTCAATATTAAAATATGTTTCTCTCTCTTATTCATTAAAATAATACAACCCGAAAGAGAAAAAAATGTATTAAATATCTGGAAGGTGTAATTTTAGGTCAGAAATTATACAAGTATATGTATTTTTATACACATTAAAATGTATCTATTATTGCTTCATTTATTTTACCAAATAGAACAATATGGATATACAAAATGTGAATATATACAAAACAATGTAATGAGACAAATATAACACATCCTTCTTTTCAGAAGGACACTGAAAAAAGGGAGCGAACCACTCCACTTTCTTTAGTATTGTTTGAATTAGATCCTAAAAAGAGTCGTATTTTATGTTTAATTTTATGTTCACTCTTTCGTTTGGTATAAATAGCTTTGTTTGGAAATTTACATGTTAACATCCTGGCCTTGGAACATTTGTAAATCTGCATTAAAAACAAAATGACAAACAGTTACTTAGACAATATATTAGAAAGGGAAAATGAACACAAACCAGTAGTTAAACCAGTATCAATGCATAATGATGTTGTATGCTTTCATGTCCAAAAGCCGCTAAAACAAGACAAAAATATAAGGACAGCAGGTAGTATAATTTGGCGTAGTGCCACCGAAGTCCCCAAGGAATGATTATATACCACTCGGATGCTTCTTGCAGGTTATGGCTCCCAGAGTGTCGGGCTGAGATTGTGAGCAGATTCCTTAGGGGCAAGGACTAATTGTGGTCTCCTACTTCTGGGGGGTCTAGGGCGAACTGCAGTTTCATACTTCTCACTCTGCATGCAGGACATGAATGATTCATTTAAGAATAAACACCATATCAAAACAAGAAAAAAATTAGTATCAAGGAGAAGGAGAGAGTGCTTTGTATACACCTTTTGTTGGCCCCAGCTCTGCCCCATAACATAGTTTCAAGATGAGAAGGTCTCTTATGAATTTCAGGGAACAAAATGATGAAAATAAATCTTATCTATTTACAGTTTTTGCCTTTACTGTAAATAAGGATATGCTTTTCCTAGGCTTACACTGCAGTTAATTTTGGTTTTATTCTTGTTACTGAATTAAATACTTCGATGTAAAATCATAACAAAGGCAAAGCTTTTGTAGAAGTAATAAAGATAAACTAGGGTTAAATGGAGTGAGCTTCACTGAGGAAAAATACTCTGTCTCTGCTTACATTTTAGATCAAGATGGGTAATTCCAGGTTTAGAATTCTGGGTTTTTTTTTGCCATGGAGACACAGCAAATATTGTTTTATAATACCTATTTTAAAACTAAGTAAAATGACTACATTTCCTCTGTAATTGAGCTCTAATGAAAAAGAATATTTTCCTTAGTGAGATTTCAAAGAAAAGCTCAGTAAGGATTATGATATTATGATTCAGTAGTCGTCAGTCCAATATCTCGTTGTACATTGTTTTGACACTGACAGTGTTATACCTGTCAATTATTTTGGAGGTTTACATGAGAACAGACCTTCCAAATTCTTCAACAGAGAAATGTTATTCAGAAAAGAAATCCTGTATAATGAAGTGAAAATGGGCTGTAATATGTATTCTAGATATTTGTTAAAATTGAATTTTAAAACCTACAAATTAATTTAAATATAGCAGCTAATGGATTTAGCTGTCTGTACTGTCTTCATTTTGATGGACCTAGGCATTTTTTCTGGCAATGCCAAGATACTGACTTTGTAACATTCCCATGGAAAACTATATCAATGATAATTTCATATTTAAATCACGTCAGGTTCATCTATTGAGCAAAATATGACAGTTGACACAGTTTAACAAATAAGTCTTTAAACAGAGGAAGTAAATCTGCTCTCAGGTACACAGGCAAACATCATGACCTTCAGAGAAGTTGTACACGCACTCACCAAGCCACAGTTTGGTCCCCTGTGCTAAAACATGTTATTCTACAAAGTAAAAATAAACCATTATGGAGAAATCATTGGGGTAATAAATAATACACAAAATGTCTCAAGTATCAGGGTTCGTGCTTAGTTTTAATAAAAGTTCTTAACAAAATAGATTATATATTCCTGCATTAAAGCCATATATTATTCTGCTATCACATTATGTTTCTTTGATATTTGTAAGTAAATGAAGGCATTCTTTCTCTTTCTGTTCCAGTAGAACTAATTGGATTAAATCAAGCTAATGACTTTAATACAGACTAATTAGTGTAGACAAGGCACTCAAGAAACCAGGAATCTCTTTATTTAAATGATCACAGTGGCCACAAAACTACTCCTTCAAAAGGACCCTTTTCTGTTGAATCTTGGATTCTAGCCAGAGATACAATATGAGTTAATACCAAGAGAGATCGTTTAAGTGCTGTTATTAAGGAGACTATGATTGATGGAGTTTGTAGCTGGTAATGTGGTTCCCCTTTGGCTGCTCAGTGAACATCAGCATCAGATCAATATCTCATCTGCATGAGATTACAGGCACTTCTGACAATAGCCATGTTAAAAAAAAAAAAAAGAAAGAAAGAATGACACATTTACCTGTAAATTAGAATGGTTGCTAAGTTACTTGTGTTTAATGAATCAAAAAAAATAGCAGTAATAATATTTCCTGTGAAAGAGTGAGCTGCTCTGTCACTGTCTCCTGTGGCTTCAGCCCAGTTGTGGTTTGCTGCTTCTACTCACTTCCTTATTGCAGAGGGAGCGCTTTTGCTTTTTACGGCAGCAAAGGTAGCATTGTGATGGTGCTTGAAAATGCAAGAAATCTGAGCTCTCTGGAACCTTTTAAAATTGCTTTTAGCATGTACACTTTTCTGGCCTAGTCCGTGGAAACGAAGGCACTTAGACCTGTTGAAGACACGTCAAATTATGAAAACATACCACTGTTGCCACTGGTCTGAACTTGTGAATCCAGCTACAAGCCAGCTGGCAAGATCTTGTTTCCCTTCTCAGTCAAGCCCGACTAATGCACATTTCTTTGTATAGAAAGCGTTTCAGGAGGTCAGTATGTAAAGATAGGTCAGAATTACTGAGCACGTGTACAGAGCTACCCTGCTCCATACAGCCAAGTAGCTAGCCCACCTTTTTCCTTCTGAGGACAACATCAAATATTTTCCAGATCTGGCTATTTGAACCATATTGCATGAAGAAGAATTATGAAGAGATGAGTGGAAAGCACCATGGAAAGGATTTCTTTTTCATACGTGGTATCCCAAAACTTATAGAAAGCATCACTTCCTAATGTGGTAATCTGCTCTTCTTCATGTGGGAATGTGACTGGCTTAGGACTTGCCCTTCAGCATTATATGCCCTTAAATTGGCTGAAACTTTTGCTCTGTTACTTTCATTTCTGTGGGATATTTATTTTGATCTGGTAAGCTCCTCAATTCCTAGCCAAACAAGTAGAATTAAAAAGAAGGGATTATGAAGGTATAAAGTTTAGCAGCTTCAAAATATGATCAGGAAAGACATTTCTGGCTTAAGATTTACTTATTAAATTTGAATAATTTTAAAACTGAGCCTCTTAAATAACATAATAAGCCCATACGTTAAATTGTTATTCAAATGGTGAGATTTTGAACATTCTTTGAAAGTTTATAAAAAAATGCATCTGAGTTCATTTATAAGGATTTAGTGACCCAGCACTAAATGGGGTCTCATAAAATGTGCTGTGCCCTCTGGAAATGTTAGCTCCAGACTGTGATTTGCAAATTGTGATTTGGGAGAACTTGCTAAAGTGTCTGTCCCTGAATTTTAATAAGCTCTATGCGAAGCTGCCTTTATGAAGATCCATCAGCTGACTAAAGCTGCTTCTTGTGTCTCTGCTGGTAAGAAAGTTACAGAAGAAAATATAATTTCAATATTTAATGTTTTGCAATTATGAGATATCTGACAATTCTGATGTCTTATTAGACTTGATTAACTCAGGCTTAATTTTAAGTTCACTTTTGAAAGAAAACACATGGAAAAATGTTTCTTTAGAAGGTTCATTTTCAGCTACTAATATATTATCAGAAATGAACTTAAGCATATTTTGTTAATCAAATCAGAAGACACCTATAGTTATTTAAAACTTCAGGGGGAAATGATGGGAACTGTGTATATGAGTTTTTTTAGAATTTCATAAACTACTTAGATTTTTTCATCATTTTGCTTTGTAGATTCACCAGTAAGGCATTTAACTGTGACCAGGTTGCTGCAGTTAGCTGAGGACGGCCCTTGTTTTCTAATCTCTGCTAAATATTTCAGGTTTCTTATGTGGACAGATCTCCCAGGCTTATTCAGTAAGCTTTGTTCAGAAATCATAGATTTCATTGCTGGCCTTTTAAAAGTTACTTTAGAAATGAACATTAGTTCTTTCTGGAAAGCCTTTCCTGTAACAGAGTGATTCACACTGCACTTTGCATGTGACTAAAAGTTCCATCTGAGTAGGAAACTTGTATTGTATAAATGCTTCTTGTTTCCTCACAGTTTTAAAACAAAAAATCCACGCTCTTCTATTGCAATGGTACTGTATAAGTTCACAAGAATAGCTTTGTATTAATACTGCTTTGCACTTCTCCAGCGCTTTGAACTGTTTGGACAAAATGGACTGTTTAATTATATAGTTTTAGATGTAGGTAAAGTAGCATAGTCCAAATACTTAGATGGAAAAAACAAAACATACAACATTTAATACTATGCTTTTCAAAGGGAACAGTGTAGTATGTTAAAAAAGGATTTTTTTTCAAAGTTGGCATAAACAGTCCAGTATTATTAAAATTCAGTTTCTTTTCCCTCCCGTTCTTCCTAAGGATGTCTTAACCTTTGTAAATTATTTTTAGTACTTTTATATCATTCTATCCTGGAACATGGCTGCTTCTGGATGCTAGCACTGTGCAGGAAATCATGTCGATCATGTCGATAATTTGAAGATTCATTGCAGATGCAGGCAACCTGTAAGATATAAGGGACATAAACACTTTGTTGGTTAAATTAGGGATCCCATCAAATGCATCTGGCTTTCTGTTAGAGAGATATTTGAGTTGGGTGTGTGACTGAGTATTCACCCACACATGGAATGTATTCAGTGTCTCTGAGACATAAATCATGCAGAAGTAGGAGACAAAGATGATCTCAGGATGGTCTGGATGTGAAAGGTCTTCTTCTCTGTGACATGGACTGGTACTGAAGCTGGCCAGACACAGACTCCTAATAATCACACCTACCATCTGCAGAGAATTCTTCTCAACTTTCTCCTCCTGGAAGAAATCAGTCAAAACTATACAAATCCACCTTGTTAAAATCTACATGACAGTGTCACAGAAGTCCCCTCAGATAGTATATGCATTCACATTATTCTTGCAATGCGTTCTTTCTAAGAGACATCTCTGCTGTAATCTCTAAGGTGCCCATGGGTGAATCGTTTTTGCACTAACCTTTCCATGTTCCAGTGTCCTGACAAATCCACAGAGGGTGAAGCATCCCAATCTAGCTGGGATTTTCAGAAATAGATTCAAAAATGACACTGACACTTCTGCTCAGCAGCCCCAGTCTGCCACTAGCTTTATTTACATAAGCAATGCATTAATTAGCATGATGATTAGCAGTACTGGTCAGGATTCATTTTGTGTTTTTATTAGATATCAGCCTGTTGAAAAGGAAACTTTGCAAGGGAATCTGTCATCACCTGAGTTAATTTTTTATTAATGGAAATTAAACATTTTAAAATATTTTCAGAATGAAATGCCTCAGTTTTCAAAATTCCAAACCAGATTTTCATTTTAATGTTTACTAGAAATGAATTATATTTGAAATGGAAACAAAACATTTAAAATACATATTTCAGTTAATGACTAGTATTATTATCTTCAGCAGTAAAAAGAACCCCAAATTCAAAATAGATAATAATAAAAAAAATCACAATTTTGAATGATAGGTGGCCCATTTTCTGACTAATTCTAACAATTAATTCCTACAGGATTCCTTCACACATACAAACAGAACCAAAAGAGGGAAAATATTTTTTCAGTCTCACCTAATCCCTCTGTTTAATATTTACCTGCCTTTTTCACATACAATTGTTGATACTGTTTTCCAGACTATATCAAAGCCTTTCCCACGTTTGTGATCATAAGCAGTGAGAGAAAATTCCCTACAAAATTCTGTTCTCTGTTTACTTATACCAGGGATAAAATGGCAAACAGATGGAATACATCTTAATACATAAAAAGTATTGTGCTATATTTGTCTCATTGTAGCATCAGTGCACTAAGGTGTTAGTGACTGTATTATCCCCAAGAAACCTCACAGTGCCTATTTACTGTTACATTTAAACTCACGTGTTTTGTTGCTTTAGTTTCCTGACCGCTTACCCTGCGTCCTCCTCTCACTTGTTTTCATAATGGGGCTCTACAATTTGGTGACTGTGAGCTTCTAATGTTTAAGGAGTAAGTGAGGAATTATGCACATCGAATTAAGAGCAGTGCAACCATAACCAAGGTTCTGACTTTGAAAATGGGGGCCCAGCTAATGACTAGATTTACTATAGTGTCTGTGACATTGTGGTTGCTGAAAATTCAGCAACTTGCGTATTATGCAAACAGTCTTCTGTCAGCTCAGGAAACAAGAAGTCTCAGCAAGTGAGAATATGTTGATGCAACCAAAGCTAGAATTAACATTTCAAGGTCTTCCAGACACAGTATTAGCCTCAACAGCACAGCATTCTGGTGATAACAAATCAAACTTTCAGAATATTGCAAAAGTGGCTCTCAAAGGACAACTCCAGTCAAATACAAAAAGAAGATTCCTAGCAGCCAGGAAAGGGACGAACGGGTTGCCATCAATCAAGACAGATAACAAGGATACAGCTGGTGGTTTGCTTACTGCAGTAGAAACTCTTGCCTCCTTTCCACAAAGTTTAGGAACTTTTGAAAAATCTGTAAATGATAGGGCATATTAAAAAGCACTACTTATTACTCAGTATTTATTATCTTTCCTAAGCACTATGGAAATGTTCCTAAAAATATCTGAGTCATGTGTGTGTTGTGACAAGGGCACTGACTGGTTCACAGGGGAAAGGACAACTGTTAATTTGATGGCTTCAAAGAAAAAAAAGTGTCCTGCAGATCTGCCCTTCATGGTCCTTGGACCAAACATGTTTCTGACTGCAGTGGGCAGAGGTCAAGGCACCAGCAACCAATGCACATTCCAATATTCAAAGCATTCCCTTAGTTCTGTCACAAAGGTTTTTCCACTTCTTTTGCAAGGATTACCAGGTTCTACCAATCTCCCCTCGAGAGGAAACATTGGTAGGAAAGGCCTATGTGATGGTCCTGTTGCAACATTTTCAACTTCTGCAACAAGCCTCAGACAGTATTTAGAAATTCATTATATAGATCGCTACAGTCACTGTGAATAATCTGCAGCATAGTGATAATATATTACAGATAATGCAAATTATTAATCTATTTGTGTACATTTTATGCATATGACTGTTAATTTATCTAGCTGTCCGACATAATGCTTTGGTAATGAGGTATTTCTGAATTTTCCAAAAGCCCAGTTCTTTCTTATACTTTGATAATTTCTTCAAGCCACAGACAAACAAAAGATTAAAACCTTTTTTTTTCAGGCACAGCCATAGTATTACTAGCATGGCATTATGGTAACATTTTGGTATACAGGTAAGTATAGAAACGTGAAAAAGGGGTTAGACAAAGTCATAGTCTGACATTGCAGTTGGAGATCAAAAATAGGCATTTCTTGATTGGTGAATTCATTTCTAGCATATGAAACTTCTATGAATTTTAACCAACACACCTATAAAGTTGTTTCAAACTGACTCAATCTGAAACTTCAACATCATCTTGTAGATTCATTTACCAATGTCTTCAGGCCGGCACTATTTTTAGTATCTAAAATACATTATATTTTAGTATATGAATAAAATAAAGATGGAAAGACTCATGAAAAGTAGTTCTCCTAAGCTGAGAAAAGTACTTGAAATGTAGACTTCAGCCAGAGATTGGAAGGGTCGGTCCATATATGACCTTGTGGACACTGTTCTTATAGAAATGGGTACAGTCTTCCAGCAATCTCGCATGAAATGACTCAGTTTTCTGGGCAGCAATGCAGAGAGTCTTGGAAGACACAATACCAAAGGCTGACCTCAGTCCAGATGATGATTGACTCACCTATGTTTGTGACTGCCAGGTCTTATCCATGCAGCTTATGCAGTCAGAGGCTGTGGCCTGACAACGTAATAGTTAAACAAGCCTTATAAAACCACTGATTCTAGGGGAATTACTGTGTATTCACAATACAAATGAAAACAGAATACATCTTTATTTATGAAGTTTCATTCAAAATCCTCCTTTTGCGACAAAATCTCTCTCTGACCCCTGAAGCAGTGAAATTCATATACAAAAATATGAAATCTGTTAATTTTTTCATAAATACTTCGTTCCATATGTTCTGTAATGCAAACAAACCTTGAAATAAATTAAAATATGTTCAGTTTTGAGTCTAGGTTCCTGTGTTTTGTCATTATATGTGATGCTTTTAATACTGTTTATAAATTGAATAAGTTTTTTCTTTCTTTGTGAGTTTTGAATTATAGGTAATTATTTTAAACAATAACTAGTAATTAATTATTTGTTTGATAAATATTATAGCAATAATACTCTGCACAAAGCCTGGTGTGCCTCTACACATAATAGAATATATAATTCAGAAGTATTTCGCTGCTCTGATGCAGCTTACTAATACTCTCTAAGTCACAAATAACGACACTACTTTTCTTTTAGGCTTATCCTCTGATAATTGTATTTTCTTACAAGTATTTGATTCTTGATACTACTTCTTTTTCTTTTTGTTCAACATACCTTGTAGCTTAGCAAAGACACAAAATGAGAGATGAGAACCAAATATCATAAGTATCCTTTAATCACTGAAAGAGACCAGTTTGAATTGTCAATAGAATAGTGCAGGACCCATGCTGAGAAGGATATTTAACTACTGTAAGGTTTATAGATTAGATGTTGAATACAAAACCTTTTTTTTATAGGAATTTGTTAGTAAAAGCTGACTAATGGAATTAAGCTCTGTCAGACAGCCACTGAACATATCTTAAATGCAAATCTATATTTCATCCTTAAGGACAAATTTATCCTCCTGATGTCCTATTAACTGTGATCCATAGTCATCTTACAAAATACTTACATACTCATGTAAATAGTTTTTTCTCTCAGAATTAAGTCGAAAGACTTTTACCCCTTTCATGTTTTCAGATACAATTGTTACATTACTCGTAATCTCATTTGAATTACATTGGCGTTAAATCCTATGTGGGACTGCAACTCATGGATTAGAAGACTACTGAAAGCCATTAATTGCTGTCCTTAAACATCTTTTGAATTATGGATGAATGACATTTTGGATTCTGCAGTATGAAATTTAAAACACTGATAGCTATTTAAGTATTAATGATGTGTTTGGTCTTTACCAGTCACATAACGACCAACTAGAGGAGTTAAAGACCCTTAAATCTTACAGAACTTAATGATTTAATGGCAATATCTGATGACTAGAAAACCATGAATGCCTCCCTTTTATCATTATAGCTTGAAAAAAGGTTGCTTTCCCCCAAAAGCTTCTTGGTACTCAATGCCATGAGCTTCAGAAGTTTGACTGGAACTGAAAAAGCAGAGTCAAAAACAAAGATGGAAAATATTTATCTGGTCATCTCTTTCCAGTGAGGCATTGCTTCTACTCTACAGCATTTATTCATGCTGTGCCCAAGTATTTTTAATTGTCTAAAACAACAGTTCTTTTGCCTTTTTCCTTAAGAAACAATTTCACAGGCTGGTGGTTCTCAGTGTCAGGAAGATTTTCTTGTTATTTAACTTAAACATTCCTTTCCTAATTCCATCTCATTACTCCTTTACCTACCCTAGGCAATATACTAATTGACTCTTCTCTCTCCTTGGTGTTTATATCCTTCAAATATTTGAGGAGGACACATTAATTAAGCTTCAAAACATTCTTTAGACCATTCCTCTGCTCTAACCAGTATTCCATACTCATAACAGTGTACTTAGAGTTTTTGGGATAAGTATCTAAGAGAGACCAAATAGAACATGATTCCCCAGAGCATGCTATACAAAAATGTTAGCTCCTTCTGTGACAGTCATTGTGCAGGTTTTAGCGACAGCTTAGTTATTTGGAATATACTCTACCAAGAAAGAAAATATTAGCTTAAAACCTGAGATTGTACAATGCTTCTTTCCCGGGTGCCCCCTGAGCTTTTAGAGTCCCTGGGAATGAATTCCTGATTGGGAGAACTTGTCCATGTTGACATAAAAATAATGATAAAACTTTGGTTTATATTAGCGTATAAACATACACTAGTAACTTTCAAGGTTAACATGAGAGTTAATAGCAAAAAAAAGGGTGTGATCGGGTGACTGGCAATAAAAGGTCAAACTTCCAGAAAATGTAGGGTCTATTGAAAAGGGTCCTGAAGAATAGTGAAATCAAGCACAGAAACATAAGACGTACGAAGAATTATAAAATAAAAAGCATTAAAAGCACAACAAAAGTGTGCATCAGTGGAGAATAACACCAGAAAAAGAACACAGCTGAACTAGATGACTAAAAAAGTCATAAAAGATCAAGGAAAAGGCATGTGTGATATGTACAATGTAAGAACACAGAATATAAAGAGGTTAAAGAAGACTTTAATCTAAATTCTAAAGAAGACTAGATGAGAGAAAGTTTAAAAATGTATATAGAACTAGTTAGGAAAATGAAAACTTGATCACCCCTAAAATAATACTGAAATAAAAAATTATTATTTAAATACAAGAACAAAAAGTAAATCTCTAGGGAGAGGGCTCTATTTATTATGAAGAAACTATATAATATTGTTTTATGAGTATTCACAGAAAGTGGACACAAATACAAGAACAGTACTTATTGTGAGGAACACATAAAACATAATTATAGCTTTGGGAGTACAAAATCAACCAACTGATTACATAAAGGTCAGTGTCAGTCCTGATACATTCTGCATAGATGACTTTCCCAGGGAACAGGACATATCCCTAGGAGAAAATGAAAGATTGGATGAAGCATATGGGTGTGGGAGAGTATAAAATTATAATCGTTAAACTTTAAATATTATCTTTCAAGATGACAGATACGGGTAGGCATAATCAATTTAATTTTCATGAATGTGGTCTCCTGTAATTTGTGCATCTCTACTAATGGACAGTATAAAGACATGAAAATAAATAAAACATTAGAAATAAAACTTGATTAGAAGACCACCAGAGTAGATAACTGACAGGGAGAAGCATACACATTGTAAAATTTGCTGCCTCCCATTAACTCAGCTAAAACCTGAAATCTGTTACTTCTCCAAAATTGCTTTTGCAGTTGATAGATTTTTTGCTGCTTAATACAATCTGTGCATACAGGCTGAGTAAGTAAAAATAAGACTTGTCATTCTTCGTCTTGAGTAAAGCAGAGCAGGTTATGGAGACAAACTCAATGCTTTGCTGAATAAATTTGTGTTTGAGTCTGAGGGTCAGAATTTGGATTTTTTTTTTTTTTTGGCTGGCCTGATGCTGCGTTAAATATTGTTTGTTAACAACTTCCGACTATCTCTGTGAACTGCCGTGCTGCCAGCTATGATTAAATTACACCAATGAGCAAAAAGGTAGGGATAAATGTAAAAAAAATTATATGTGTTTCTTACTCCCTGAAGAAGAAAGTTTTATATAATTTACAAGCTGTTCTAGCAAATAAGTAAGTGGGGGTATCCTCCTGCAGATAACGTCTGACCATCAGGAACTGAAAAAGAGTAAACATAAGGTGCATTTCTTTTCTCCTCTTTCTATAATATGCAAAAGAAAAAAACAACAGCTGTACCAAGGACAGGAGGTTAAAACTGAAGTTTGGCAGATGAACTAGGAAAACTTGTTGAGCATAAGAGCGTGGAACCTTTAGTAGCAGACGTGGATATTATTATATTCTTCTGTGATTTTAACTTTTTCATTTTATTTGAAACTAAATTTTGTTCCAGACTAGTAATCTATAACATTGGGTTAAGGAGACAAGACCCAGATTTGCTGAGATGTACAAAAAGCAAATGTGTGACAGATTGAAAAGAGAGGATTGTGTTGGTAGTCTGTGATATAGTAAAATGAAATCCATTTCCATTTGTGCTCAGACAATATAGATCTGAACTTCAAGGTATTAAAATTATGCACAGACCTTCTGAAGACCCTGGAAAGTAAGCCCCAAAATTGACGAGTATATTCTAAGGGTGCTTAAGGAACATTTGTTGGAAAATATTTAGACTAAAGTTTAGAAGTCCTAAATAGTAACCAATATATTTTAAATGTGCTGCAGATGATCTTCGTGTTGTTAAAGGAAAATAAAAATCTTCTTCAAAAACTTATACTGCACCAGTGTTTTTGTTGTCAGACAATGTCATTATTGACGAGTGTGAATAAACTTTGTGACCAACCGGAAAAACAAATTTCTGCTAGTATTTGTAAAAACAGAATATTTAGCACATTTAGACTATTTAGCACTACTGGGACAACATATCTAGTCATGCACATCTATATCAGACCAGGCTTTTATGATAGAAGTTGCTCAGGGCAGATGATGTATGTTCTATGTGAAGAGAATAAAGACAAGTAAGGTTACAGTAGAAAGGGTGCCCTTTCTTAACTTACTTAAAAGTGCCTGCTGTTTGATAAATTCTACCTTTAACTACTTAGGGGGAAAAAAAACCAAAAAAACTTATTCCCAACTGTTATTTCATGAGAAAGACTATTAAAACTGACTACTTTAATTCAAATTGGAATTTGCTGCAGAATACTGTTTCTTTTGAACAAGGTGAACTTCATTCATTCCAAGGAAGAGAAGTGTATGCTAAAACTTAGCATAAGTCACATATTGTTCATACACAGCTCAGTAAGCTCCCTGCAGTAATTAAAAGCATCTGTATAATCTGTCTATCTGCCTATTTCCTTTCATGTTTTGCTGTAATGATATCAGAACGTGCTGTAACTAAAAAGTCTACCTGCTTGTAAAAAAGGGAAAAAGAAAAATTGTTTTAATTCAATTGGTGCATGTGCATATTTTGGACTATAGACAAGAAAAGATAGCAGAATATATTGATGAAAGCAAAGCACGATACGTAGTATTCCCTACAAATGCTGTGTGTATGAGCTGCAGGGGCTGACCACTGGATGGTGTTACCTCGTCATGTTTTATACTTGCTTTAGACAATTCTGTTTTCCCTGTTAAATGATTTGTATATGGAACATATATTACTTCTTCTTTTTTTGTTTCTTCCAGATTTTATAATCACAGGTCGATTAGAAAACATTGCAATTATTATAGTCTAATTAACTTTTTAAATTGCACAATCACTATACTACCAGGCTTTCAAATGGTAAAAGTTACTTCTCAGTTTTAACAACAAGAGTAGGCACTGAAAAAACTAATTTCTGACAAATGTTATTCTTTTTCTATTAGATATTTGGCCAACTCATACACATATGCAACTTCATGTAAAAAAAACCTTATCATTCATTGCATGAGATTAAACCTAGTGCTCTCACGGGAACCTCACCATGGCTGCTAGTGACATGCAGTACAAATGTACATGAGTGGATATTTGCACTGCAAATGTATGTGAAATGGATAATTTTTGTCCTCTGCATGACACCTTTGGGCCTTCGGAGAGATGGACTTAGGCCCACGTTCACCAGGGAGGAGCCCCTGGGACATGAAGGCAATTTATGTTCTCCATGTCTCTGTTTCACTGTGCATGATGGTAATGATACTGAACTTTTCTACAGAGCACTTGGCAAGCTATGGATGACAGGTATTGCAAAAGAGCTACATAATTTTATTGCCAACCTATTTACCTGTCTTTTAGTATGAGCCAATAGGTAGTAACACTGCCCTTTCCCTTCTTCCTGAAACGACTGCTTGTCCCTTTTGACTCGCTGGTTTCTTCCATCTGAAAGAAAAGCCATTCAGACTGAAAGGATATAACTTGTACCCTACCTTAGAAAATAAATCACTATAGCTTAAGTGAAAGGTGTATACACATACGTGAGGGCAGATTTCACAGCATCTAGTCATTCACTATTCACTACATCTTTCTTGCAATTCTGATTCAGTCTGATTTTGCTTCATATTTACTTTTCTTCTTTTGTGCACCCTTTTAGTGCATTGATATCAGTTGACGTCATACAGGCAGATTTTTTGGGAGAATACATTTCTATGTTTTGTATTACAGAAGTTAAAACAACCTAACATAAAACAGTAGCTATTATCCATGGTTTGCTGCCATTCACAATCCATGTAAGCTACATTCTAATAAATGATCAGTTCCTATTGAGTTCTTAATTTAGATGGAAACCTTCCATTCAATTAAGCCTTGTGTTCTGAGGGGATTATTATTCTGCATATAAATCCTTTAATTCATGATAACTGCTAGAGCTGAGCATTAAATGATATATATCGCCATGCTTTTGTCAAAACAAAGCACAGAGGGTTTCCTTCTTTTCTTTGTTGAAATAAAAATGACAAAATAAAATCTTAGAGAAATATTTTTGAGGAAGAGTTAACTTGAATTACAAAAGGGCAAGATTCATATTACTGAATGTTTAAATTTGAATAGAATACCAGAACCATCCAAGGAAAAAATACATGAGTACACTGCTGACCTGCTACTTTAACACAGGCCTTTAACACAGGTATTTAGAGCCTGACCCACTGGAATTAGCAGAAATCTTTTCTTTGATGGCAGTGGATTTAGAGCCATGCCTCAGCTGTTTCCTGTGTAACTTCTGGACTTGTGGATGTCACACTTTCTGGGGAAAGCTTGTTTATCTTGAATAGACTAAGATCCCTAAATCTTTTCTTCATTGCCTCTGCTTAGAGATTAAAGGGTTGTCTAACTGTGTTTGTTGATAATTCTCATGAATTCCTTAGTTACTTGAATGACTTCCCTGGACCTTTTCTGGTTCTTAAAAAATGGATTTTAGAAAAATATATCCTGCTCAGAGGTTTCAATATTCCTTTGAGTGTTTCACACATCCATTTAGGTTTGCATTCACTGCTTTGTAAAAGAAAGGTTGGTGCTTCTTTAAACCTGTGACACTTTGCAGCCTAAAATATCCTCCTGTAGTTGTGTATACACAGCCATTGTTTTCCATGCACTTTGAACACTATTCTTCTCCTTTTGAAGCAATGAGGTTCATATTTGCTACAATTCCTGGTTATTAATTCAGACCTCTCTGCTCTTTGCTCAAAGTTTTTTCCTGAATATTTTGGATATCCAAGTAAATGAAAGGATCTAGGTAAGAACAGATGTATACAGATTCTCTTGCTCCTTCAGGCATCAAAACCTGTGAAGAAAGAGGGCAATGTTTGGCTGTAGGATAAATGAGGGCAAACTAGTGAAAAGAATTATAGAGAAAATTAGGTATAATGCATACAGTGCATTTTCATAAGTTAAGGTACTGTTCGCAGGACAGAAACATGGAAAAAGGAGCTTGTTTGCTGATCATGGTCAAAAAGGAACTTTTTTTTTTCTAGAAAGTAATGGGGCACAAAATCCTACACAAAAATGTATGTCCTGATGCAAAATCTTTTGAGAACTATCAGCCATATGCATCTGTACAATCTCGGGCAGTATGACTTGGAAACATGATTTAGTTATCCTCTCCTGCAGGTCATAAATGTAACATCTTTATGGAGTACTATGCATCTTGCTAATTTTTTCATGCATGTAACTGCAAACAGCTGATACCTACAGAAGAACAGGGAAAAGAAATGGAATGAGCACTCCCTATGCATACACATTCCCTTGCATATCAGCAGAATCACTTCTGTGAGTTTGAAGATGATATTTTTATTGTGTTTATTATAAAGTACTATTCTCTTCCTCAGAGTTTATTCTCAAATAAAAAAGTAAGTCCCATGACAAAAGAAGGCCCCCGGGAGGAGATGCAGGAAATAGAGGAGGATAGAAGATTATGGGAAGCTTTAACTCTTAGAAACATGCCTTGCCAAGGCTAAGCAGATAGATGGGCAGTCAGGTTCCCCCCTTTCAAACTTACTTCTGAATTTTGAAAGGCCTAGTGCAGTGGGAAATATTTGCATCAGAATTAAAACTCTCCGCAACACAAAAAATCATTTCATCATATCACTGTATCCAAGTGAGACTCATTCGCTTAATTTTGAAAAGATAAGTTATGTTGTACTGTATTTTATTTGGAAGTACAAGTTTTGAAAAGCAAGTGTTATCATTAGCATCCGTATTATAAAGTAATTTGTGCCCCTTATTGGCTATGCTTTCCCCAGCGAGCCAAAGCGTACGAAGGCTATAGCTACAGCAGGAAATAAAGCAGTTTGCGGGCTGCTGCCTCATCCCGGCAGCTAAGAGAGTTCACTGACACAGACGCAGGCCATTACATGCCTGGGGCTGCCGTGCCTGGGGATGCTCCCGGGCCCTTCTGATTTACTAGGTGTAAACCAGTTTAGGGGTAGCCAGAGGATCCTGAACTAGTGAAGTAGTTCAGCCTGTGGGACAAGGACACATTTTCCCACTGCATGTGGAGGTAGAAAAAATGATCAGGTAAAGTCAGGGACAGGCTTTGCTTTCTTGCCCTGTATATGCCACCTGCTGTGCCAAGGACACCGTACCACACAGAGGAGAAGTGATGTGTGCATTTCAGGTGGAGGATTTGACAGGCAGATTGCGCCGCCTTAATTCACAGTATAATTTATCACTGAAAAAGTATTCTGGCCCATACATAGGATTTATAGCTGAGATGCAGCTTAAGCTCAACAGTGCTATTTTTTTTGTCAGAGATCATGATTCTTAGAAACAACAGAAACCTCACAAATATTTTACGTATGAATACTTTTCTTAAGTATTTTATACTGGTTTTGTGAAGCAAGCCTCTCAGACCTAGGAGTGTCATGCTTGCATTTCTTAAAGGGTGGTCGTGCAAGCAATCCCCAGGATACAGATGGAATTTAAGTGGAGCCATCCTGTTCTAAAACAGGGGGTAAGTGTCACCCTTGCATGCTGTTCATAGCAGCCCTTAAGGTACCAACATGCCTTGCCACGGGCATGCTGCTCAGGAAATATATTTGCTAGCAATCCCTTCTGCCAGGGTTCATACGAAGGCTGCCTGTGAATTTCTCCACACCAGTCTGTGCCTTAAAAAGAAAAAAGGCCACCTGAATTTTAAGTGCTGAACTCTGGCCCAACAAAGAGTTGGCAAAATAGTTTTTCCCAGACCTCAGTTTTCTTTGTCTCAGGGGTTACCTTGCTGGCATGGTTTTTGGAATGGGATAATATTATCTTAGAAGAAGATTTTTCTTTTCCTAAGCTCTACTTCAGCCTTTTATTTGATTATCTGACTGGTATAACACTGCTTAGAGTATGTAGAAAAGCATGTGTCACATAGTACTGCTACTGTCTCTCGAACTATATTAAGAAACAAGCATTTCCTAGAAACTTCCTTCCCCACGTTTGGCTTTTGAGCAGTTACAGACCATACATAAAGATCCAAATGCTTTTATTTGATGCTTTGACATCTTGGCATTAAAAGGGAACTTGTACACAATTTTGTCCAATACAGTATAATTATTTTTGCCTTTGCTATAGGTCAATATTTGTTTTACAATATGTCCATTCACATTTGAGTCACCCATCATTGAATGGAGGCCCATCAGTCAAGCCCTTGACATGAAATAAGTAGAATCTCTCTTATGAAACCTGCGTATTTAAGGGGGGGGGGGGGGAGAAAGAGTTCAGCTACTGATTTAAGAAATCTAATTATCTGCATTGCACTGAAAGGAACCTTGAGAACTTCAAACACAGTATAATTTAACTTATAGTTTAAAACAACTGAACTCCTATCTTTCTTTACTTTTTCTACTGCGTTCTATAAACTGCTAAATGTTATAAAGTAAATATGTTCAGAGCTATTGCAGCACTTGTGTTTGAAAATGCAATTTTCTCTTAATGTTTAAAGATTGCTTTGTGGTTGTTTCTTTTAATCGAAACAATACATTTTAATGTTACAAAGCTGACACTAGTTTATTAAAAAAGGTAATTTTAGCCTGTAACATGGAGCAGCTGCTGTGCGTGCTATGATTCTTCCTGGAATATACAATGAGAAATACCCAAAAGCAGGAGAAAACAGGAGCTGGAAGTGACATTGTTCTTATTATGATTACAGATTGTACGATTCTGTTTGGAAACATACCACAATAGCTGTTAGGTTTTTACTGTGCCCATTTTGGTGATTATTAGATCATTACGTTTAGCGTAAACCAATTTAAGTTTGTATTAGCAAGAATTGGTGATCGTCTCTCACCTCTGACCTTTAGGTTAATGAGAAGTTCCTCTGTGTAATTGCTATATCTTAAGATGGCACTGTGCTGTGTAATCTTTATTGCTGTAAAATGACATTTAAAGTTTGTTTTACATGAACAAGTAGAAGAACGTTATTTCTGCAGTGAGCAATAATTATCTGCCTCCTAGCTGAAAATACATGCTGTGGACAAATTGTGTTCATCTGGTAGCCTTTGTTTGTAAGACAAGTTAATTAAAAGAGGAATGTTGAAAAATATGTCTGCCCACTGAGCACTGATAGAGTAATATTATTACTTTGCAAGAAAACATTCTGAACAAAAAAACCCTTTTTGTTTTTACTCCGAAGATATGGATAAAAGTGAAGTAAACATAATGTTTTTGCACTGTGATCATCATAAAATGCAGTGATGAAAGGAAATATCTATTCCAATCGAATAAAAAATGCCTAAACCTCTGTGTACTCAGTTGGTACTTATACTTTAATACAGGCATGAAGTACTGCCCCTGACTAATACATTTTTCACCTTGCAATTTTCTGTATATGATAGTGAATTACACATTAGGTTATATGTGTGTTCTTCCTCTCCTGCTTTAATTAATTCAGCTATAAAAAAGATATTACAGTCACCCCATGAATATTTTACCATTCAGAAAAGTTCTTTTTCAATATTTATTTACCATGATAACATTCACTGTGTGACAAAGAGCGTTTGCATATGTTGCCTAGGACCTGCTGACCTTGTTCTGCTACAGAATGGCCTTTTCAAGTCTACACAGGGCTGGGAGAGATGCGTCTCATGGCCCCACAGTCTTGATTTTGTCTTTCTTGTCTCAGAAGCTTTACAGAGCAAGTATCAGTCGTCTTTAGTTCTTTAGGGAAAATTATACTGAGGATTTTATTTGTCAAGGTCCCTTTTTACCACTTTCTGTGTAGATACAGTGCACAGTTCTAACAGTAACTGTAGCTTGCATTCAGTTTTACCTTATTCTTTAAAAAAATCATATAGAATAACTTGTTTTTCACTAACATTGCAACGATCGAGAAGATAATTTACAAGAGTGGACAAGAGCAAGGCCTCTCATTGAACTGGTCTAGTGCTTCTTCTGATTCTGCACACAGACTGACAGCAGCACATCTAAGAAGAAACTTAATGGGCTTACAGTTCCTGTGTATGTTTAATTGTGAAATTGTTTTAAAACATATCTTTTTAGATTGCAACGGTTTGTTTTGATACACTTTTTTCCAGTAACTAATGAACGTGATATTGTTTGTCCTTATCCTTTTTTGGCACAATTTTCCTTTTCAAAGAAAGAACATACAGCACAGATACATAACCTATATTAGCAGCATTTATTTTGTGTGAGATGCAATTCACAGCAACAATACAATTGATTGATCTGTAACTCTATATTTACTTAAAAAATTAAAATCCAGTACTGTTACACCTCAGATGTAATTTTTTTACATTTCTGGTAAAAAAATAACTGTGCAATAAACATATTTTCTGGTGAAAGGCATTTTTATAAGCCGTTAACAGGATTCATTTACTCTGTAATAAGTTAACCTTTGTGTGCATTTCCTCCTACTAGGAAGAAGAAAGTTACAAATAAATTCTCATGGTAAAAATATCCATAACTGCTTAGAGAATAGATGGCAACACTCATATATGCATGTTTTAGGAGGTCAAGTATATTATAAGTGGTGTGTCAGAAAGAAGGATGCATATAATAGGATTGAATATAGTGCGGATGGGAAGCAAACTACAAATTACAAATAGCTTGCTTATATAGAGAAATAAATCGAGAGTATTATTGTAAATGTAGTTTACAACACTTTTAAGAGTCCAATATAACACTCTTTTAGTCCAACAGAATGCTTAGGACTTTTTTCTCTCTCTGAAATTCTCTGGATGCATATGTCAAAGATGGAAATAGTTCCCTAAAGATATTTTCTACATCAACAGTTTTTTCAGGTTCTTTAACCATCCTTTTACAAGGCCAGGTATAATTAAAATAATCATTCCAATTCACCTCTGTTTCAGCCTTAAGTGCAAAAAAATGCCTGCCCATTTATTAGACTGGGCAGTTTCTTTCTATTTTGCTGAATAGTAGATGCACTGCATCACCAAACATTATTAAAGTTGCTGAGCCATTAGGGTATGCATTAAATCCTTGATTGCCTAAGAGGTGCTGCATAGTGCGTTTCCTAACCAAGGTCCTCGAAACAGGAAATTGTACATCACAGCCTTCCAATTAAAATTATGGAGAAAAGTGTGATACCTTGCATGCTTGGTAAAACCCCTGCTATTCTAAGAACAGCTCTGGAAGCCACCTGTCTCCTGCATGCACTCAAGGCATCCCATGAAGCCTGAGGGGCTTTTGCTAGAAAGATTTGAACGTATTTGGAAACACATATACAAAAATGTATAAAAGTTATTTACAAATATCTTTAGTAGACAGGATTTTTCATTTGGATAAAAATGCACTTGTACTTTTGAAATACCAGAAGGCATACTAATAGTTATCCCTGGAAACACCTGTTCAGATGATAATTGCCTTAACATTACTGGCTATTTACTGAAGTGCAAATATAACATTACCCTTGAATAATGGAGTTATTCTTCAGGAAAACCAAATTTCAGATCTCAGTTTATGTCCTATTTTTAACTGCAGGGTTATGCAGTACATCTGAGATTCATCAGGAGGCAATGTAGAGGTCTGGATCAGGATTAAGTTTAAACAAGGATTTGAGATTCAGAGCCAAAAGTTTTAGTTTAGGCTCCTATTTGATAATACAGAAACTTTTTGCTCCATAAGAATGATCCGTTCATATTAGGTTTCCTTCATTTTAGTTTAAAGATTATCAGACTTTGGAGGATTTGAATGCAACATACCATAAAAATATATGCATTCATATGTAATTCAGGAAAGACTTACATAGATACAAAGGAAATCTGGCAGCTAAAGTGAGTCATTACTATATAGCTAAATATATACTTTTGACAAATTATGGATCAAGATCCACAACATTTGTATTTCTCAGTTATAAAAATAATAGGAATGCATCATTGCTCCAGGCAATGTGTTACATTTATAATAGTCCAGTGGCTGTGATGTCACTTACAGTATCAGCCTATAGACTATAATGTCATAGAAGCCACTTCCTCTAATCTACTGAAGCTGATCTTTTACAAAAAAAAAAAAAAAAAAAATTTTTTTTTTATTTATCTCTCTATATATCATCTATATCTATATCTATGTATATTTATCTATGTATATGAATGAAAACATATAACATCTCTTGACATTCCCCCTCAAGAGAGGAGAAAGGTTTGGACATTTGTTTCGGGGCAATGAAATAGTAGCAAAGCTGAGAACTAACCCTTTGATCATCTTTCCGAGGGCAAATGGTATAACCATCGATTACAGTTATGTTTTAGAAGAAAACATACTCCTTCCTTTTTTAAGAGTGTATTTGTTATTAATTATCCCCTAAAATGTGTAACTCTCCCTAGAAATAATAATGTCCAAAGGCAAAGCTCTGGATTTTACCATGGGAGTCAGAAATCCACATCACTTACTATCCTGAGAATCTACATTTTCCCTCTTTGAGTAAGCATACAGCCTTTGAGAATGGTTTACAAGCATTTTCATCCTGTATAATACTAGAGCTTCAGCTGAGTCCCTCAAGTGACCTTCACTGTGGCAGGACAACAGCTGCAATGGGATATTTTGCAAAAGCACTGCACTCAAAGCACAAACTCTGAGCATGGCACTAGGCTTGCTATAGGAATAGACAGAATTGTTAATTATAAGGATATATTTTATTAATTTAACCACAAAAAAGCTCAAAAAGTTAATATTTTTACTAGTTATCAAAACATTTTGAGAATCTATACAGCAGACAAAACCAGAATCCATTAATTCCATTTATTTTTAGAGACGCTATAGACTTCTCTATATAACAAACATTCCTTCATGTTCAGTGATGATATTCTTGTCCAAGAAAGAGTAGCAGAAATCCTTGAGAACAAAAGAAAAGCAATGAAACAAAGGGAAAAAAATCTCCATACAATTAAAATGAAAATTCAAAGTTTCTACGTCATTGGTAGTAGGAACAAATAGTTTTTTTCACATTGTTAGTCTAGCTCAACATGCACAAAGTAACCACATTTAAGTAAAGTATTGCCTTCGGTAGGCTCCAGCTGGCAGTGCTTAGTGTAACACACCTACTCTTCTGGCAGAAGAAATAGGCGAAATCTAGGAATAATTCTTATGTGCAGTAGTAGATGATCTGAAAATCAAACAAGTCTTGGCCACACTTTCTAAAGCTTATCCATCTGCAAGGAAAACACAAGCTACGATGAGTTTCAATCATAGCTCAATTACAGTAGATATCAAGAAAAGGCAGGTAAGGGCTTAAAAACAAATACATCAAGTTCAGGCATAGTTTCAAAGAGTCAATTGAGGCTTCTGACAAGCAATTACAAGTCCACATAGATATCCAAAGTCAAATAAAGCAGACTCAGTGACAGATAATAAAGGCTTAGCTATCCATGGAACAACTAATTTGCCAGATGCATCCCAAAATAAGATAATCTTCAGCTTGCATACAAGAAACAGATGAAACTGTTAAATCATTTGGGTGAGAATAAAGAGACGGCAGAAAATGAAATTTGCCAAAATTGTATTGGAATTCAGTGAATGAGGAGATGATGAGACATCTAAAGGACTTGGAAGAAAAAGGAACGTATGCGTGGAGATACAGACAATTGTCCTTCAGCAAGGGCACAAACCAGCAAGGAATTCTCACTCGAAAGAAGTGGGAGACTGGCAGTTCACAGCAAATAGCAATAACACATTGTCCCTGCACTACAGTGCCTAAATACAAGCATAATCCTGCAGCATGGAGGAAAAACAAAACAAAACAAAACCTGCATGCTTTCTTTTTCTCCTTAGGTGTTTTTCAGTTTGATGTCTTGCTGATATAAACCACTGATAGCACAAGAGTAGCAGCCTACCTGGGTACAATAAACTCCTTAGTCATGTTGTGTAGGGCAACTGGATTATTGTTCACCAGGAAGTAAATTAACACTTACCTCTTTGTTGCAAAGGTTTTCTTCTTGAGAGAAATTGAATTTAACTTTGAGATAGCTGAACTGGGTAAGCGAACTATTGCTGTACTACAGGTAAGTTGATAGCAAAAAGAATACTGGCAGTCTTCATTTTGTGCGTTTCACTCACAGCTCAATTCATTTTTTTCACTGAATTCATGAATTGATTCTCAGAATTCATGAAGCTGCTTCTGTGTTTTTACAACCATATGTGTATGTAGCCAGAGGTTGTGAGTAATCAGCTGCTATAAATTTTGTTTACCTGTTTAAAAAAATGGTCTAAGTGGATTATGAGTTTTTTTATTTTGTATATATTTTTTCCATGAGCATCCTTGGTCCATCCTTTAATTGCCATTTGTATGTAAATTTTTATTCACTTTTCAAAACAACAAGAGTTTATAATAGTATATACACAAATAAGCCATGACAGATGACGGATACAGTCACAGACCTACAGAATAATCTTTTCCTCCCTTCTAACCTTCCCCATGTTTTTCCTTTTTCCCACTCAGGTTACACACTTTTGACAAGTGCTTGTTTCAGTTTCATTTCAGTGTCTCCAGCATCAGAGGACCATTTAATGCCCTCTGCCGCTCCACCGGCCTGACTGCTGCTCTTTTTGCTATCTACTTTTCCTGTCCACTGGAGGAGAAAACATTGTTTCTACTCATTTAGTTTAGCAGAAGATGGGAGAGCTTGGGGGTCTCTGAGTGACTGAGCCAAGAGCAGCAACAATGGAGAAAAATAAGCAGGGTTGCATCAGGGAAAATTGATACAGAGAGAAACGCCCCCTCTCTAATACCACGAAAACCCACGGTAGTTTTGTTCATTTCCAAGGGAGGATTGAAGGGACAAGGCCGCTTCTGTTGCCTCAGTGCTGCAGAGAAAAAGCAACAATATGCTTCCTGAAGTGGATAGCAACGATAATTCAGCTTTTTGTCCTTGCTTTCTCCCCTCCATTCAGCTAGCAGCAGTGGGAAGCTGGAATATGATCTAACCAACTACTGGGCCAAATTCCCCTCTTCGTCATGCCGGTTCAATAACCTCAGCGCAAGGCACCCGGAGCCACCCAGGGGTGCCAGCGCGGCCGAGGGGAGGGTCTGGGCTGCACGCTGGTGCGAAGCCTGGGTGACGGCAGGTGCAGGAGCAGCGAGGCAGCGTCAAGGGCAGATAGTGCAGCTGTAGCTGAAACTGCCTCATCTTCTTTCTCTGCCACTAATCACCGCTTCTCAACAGCCACTCACTCAATGGTGCAGCCCGCTCTCTCTCCCAAGACTAATAACGGTGCTATTAGAGCAGCATCGCAAACATCCACAAATTATCTATTCCACTAAGTGCCTTTGGTCACATCTGCTTACTTAAAGGGTGATCAGTTAATCACTCTCATCCCTTCGTTGCTGTTGGTGTGAGCTCTGAAAAAATACATTGCTAGTGCCATAGGCACTGCCTGGGTAAACTTCGATGCTGACAGCCAAGGGGTCAAAGCCAAAACAATGGAGCAGCTGCTCCTACCGCAACAACAGAAAGAAAACAGTAAAAATAGGAGTCATAACGATTTGAAATGTCTTTATCCATTAAAATCATGTCTGTGTGGTGTGTTTTCCTCCTTGAAGTCTCTGTATCGTTAAGAGATATGTTTATCTAATGCAACACTGTCCAAAATAACTTTTGAGCATTTCGGAACTTCTTGAAGCTCTCATCAGTTCATCTATCCTTTTTAGAGTGACAGAAAGAAATGCAACTTTCTATCCAGATGAACGATAGGTAAACCGTTACTGGGCATACTAATCCACTTCCAGTGATAGCCAAAAAAAGAACTGCTTTAATTTAAATGAGAGTGGGAGCTGACTCCTAGTACGTAAACATGATATCAGACTGTGCATTATAAATCTGTTCTACAAAGTCAGCCATGAAGTGAACCAAACTTTCCTGAAGCAAAATGTTCCTCCTGTTCATGGACATATGAACCGTTAGGGGTCTGTGCAACTTTCCTTGATATGAAATGGGGATTTAGAAATTAAATTGCTCTCAATATTTGCAAACTAATCTCCAAATATTTCAGAATGAGCAAGGGGAATTGTGCTAAACCATCATGCTTTTTTCCTCTTTATACGAAACACTGTGCTTTCTGTTTGAGAATATAATGAAATGTTAAGCTATCCTGTAACAAACATTAGGGAGTGAAGGAAAGGAGGAGAGGAAAGACGGGAAGAAGAAATTCTAAGTCTCATCTGTGCACAATTTTATGAGATTTATTTCATTCCAACAGACTTTATGAAACAATTCTATGTTTTCATCATCTAACCCACACTGATTTAGCAGCAGTTTTGTTTCATATTTTTAATCTACATGTATTAATGCATAATTAGAATGGGATTCCAGCTTTAAATTATAACTTACTGATTTAAAATTTTGCTTCTTCCTCTCATTTAATAGTTTTGAGATTAAAAATGGCAAGTGGTTGGATTACACTTCTCTGTAGAGATCTTTTCAGTTATCCAAATAAGTGATTTATAACTCATACAGGGAAAGGAGATGTTTGCACAAGGACATGCATAGGCAAATCTTTGCTGCACTCAGCAGCATAACTCTTGTTGACTTCAAAAGTGCCAAGGTTCCTCCCTGGTGAGAGGTCAGTGCCTGATGATTTTTTGTGATACGCTCAAAAATATTTAGGACGACACTACCCAGTATGATTGGTTCCTCTCCTGAGCTCCTCAGGAGCTACTTTCCACACCTCTGACAGAGGGGCACGCGACCGACCGTGTGAGCATTCCTCACCGGTTTCAGTCTGAAACAGGCCAGTTAAAATCACATGTGAGAGAGCAGTCACTTCCAGCAGAGGGGGCAGAAACTAACAGCAGTGGAGCAAATCGATCACCACCCTTTGCCTGGCTGTAATCAGATCACACTGTTGGTTATGACATCTCTGCTGAGAGGGCAGCAACCCACAGCTCAGTGACAGTAATTTCTTAAACCACTGAGAACATACCCTAAGTACTAGCCTGTCAGTTCTCCTAAAAGGACTCAAATAAAGTTAGGCAGATTTGCAGGGACGGTAAGAATTTTAAAATCAATTCTTATGGTTCAAGCAATGTGTTGGAATAGAGGAATACAAGAATTTCCTCTGTCTTGGCTGGTCAGTTGATGAAATTGGGTATAGTCACTAGACCTACACAGATTTCTACCACTGAGGGTTTTCTTGCTTCTTTCCTAATAACTGAAAAATAAAAAAAGATGAAATTAAATAACTGTGTCTTCCTCCTGGCCAGCTTTACATCTCACCATCTCTTCTGAGTTTCTTCAGCAGCTACTCCACTGAGCCAGTTCAGCTGTGCATCATTTGAGGTTGCGAACTGCTTCAGGCATGGAGATTCGACAGACAGGGAGGCATGCATGAAAATTTGTTCCAGATGGTCTGTACTTTCTGAACCAATAATTCACTGAGTGGTGACTTACATTAATAGAGAGGTGTCACGAAAGCATGGGGCATCACTCTTTTTTCATCAATACTAAAATTTTACTGGATTATACTTGTCTTCAAACTGCAATAATTGCTTCTGGTTTCCACCACCTTTTTGCTCCAGTCACTCACTGTTTCTCAGCCGTTTCCTCAGCTTTGATCCACTCATCTTTGAGCAAATCCCATTCTCTCCTCATATACCAATTCCAAAAATAAAATCCAGTCCTTAAAGTCTGGGGCAACCCTACTGTGATTTCAAATCTCAACACAATTTTAATAATGGTCTTACTCACTGAAGTTTTCACAACTTTGCTGTCCTGAAACACCTCTGCTCTCACAGGATAAACAATATCTCAGTTTACCAGATTTTAGAGGTCCTGACAGTTATGATAACCTTGATTGTAATATCATTTACCAGCATTCACAAATCTGCAGCAAGCGTAGCAATTTTGCTTCAGAAAGAGTAGAAGCTAGCCACCTAGCTGTACTTTAAACAGCTCTTGTACAGAGCACTATGGCAATCCTTAATTCAGATTCAATAGCATTTTATTATGTAAACAGTTGCATTAAGATCAGTGTTATTATACACACATTAAGTCTTAAGCAGTATGGTTAAGGGTAGTAGAACCTGGTCTTAATTGTACGTTCTTGAACTTTCTAAAGCTAATTCAGATGACTAATTTCTTTTGGAATTAAATCAAAATAACCTAACAGTTGGGCAATGTGTTACTGTTAACTTTTTAACAGAGTAGATGCCCAATGTCAATGTTTTTCTCTCTTGCTGAATATTATGTCCAAAAATTAAACCAAGCATTAATTTGTACGATAATGAGTTAATTTTAAAGTCAAACATATGGTCCATTTGCTTTATGTGGATGAAATAACCCACTACATGATTAGACATAAAGATTGCATTTCTGATTGTTGGACACATGAAAATGAATCAATAAATCCTGAACACTGTCAATACTGCATAAAGCCTAAAAAAATATTTAATAGTTCAAACTGTCCTTGTCCTTCATGTGTCCTAATTTACAAGGGGAACTATTTTTCAGTGCTTGAAATGCAAAATCAAATTTGCCTGTTTCATCACAAATTCTGCTTTTTTTTTAGCTATAGCAATTATACAATGCTGACATTATTAAGAAGGGGAGAATGGTTTTATTTTTACTTCTTTTAAAATATTTCAGCAAATAACCAGTATTCAAATCTTGGGTACTTTTATCCTTTAAATTTTTCTGTATCTACTTCACTACAATCAGACATCTATTAGACATCCCATTCTACTTAAAGTTGCTGCTAGTGGTTCAGATCATCTCTTTCTTTATTATTTCTTTTGTCTTCCTACGCAAGCTGAGCTGTGCCTGTTCAGGACAAAAAGGTGCTGGCATGGAGTGCATATGTGTGAAGTGTGTGGTTGCAAAACATCAAGCAACAGAAAAAGTGCAGAACTTCAGACAGTTAGAAGTGCTAGATGCATAGAAACTACAGAGGCACTTGATTCTTCACAGTGTCCTGATTTTCCAGATACAAAATTAAACTTGTAGTGTATATCTCTCTTGCTATATCTATTAAATATATAAACTACAATAAAACTGTATTGTTTCATTTTTCAGGGATTGTAAACAGAAATCATTGGTAACTCCTTAAGATATTTAAAAAGCTTGTTTAAGTTCTAAACTAGCGAAGCAGCAATGAGTCTTTATTATTAGTTCAACAGCTAGGAGAAAAAATCCCAAGCTTTTTCACCCCGCAACGTACTGAACATTTGAACTTTAAATACCGTTCTTTTTTTAAAAAAAATCTTTTACAGGAAGCCATTTCAACATGAAAAAAAAAAGTGTGTTTCCCTTGTTAGGTTTACCCAAGACAAACTCTCACAAATGCATTATTTTGTCCATGACTATTATCTCCTGCTGCTGCCTAACTGCAGAACAACCAGCCAGAACAGAGATAAGATCCAGGCATGCTATTCTTTTTACTTTTTTCTACACCAGACTCTGGCTAAAGACACTTAGTCCCAAGGGCTTCCATTCTCCGACTCTACAGAAATGAATGGAAAGAGGACTCCAAGCCAACTCGTCCAAGTCCTGCACTCCCGGAGTCTCCATCCACAGAACAGACAATCAGAGGTAAGTCTTCTCACTCTCAGCCACTTGACTTGACATTTTGGAGAACAAAAGTAGATTAAGCAACATAAATTTCATTCTTTCCTCTATTTTTTATCTGCCCTCTCTTGGTTTCTTTTTTTGATATTTTCCTTCGTTTTTTAGTCAAATAATATCCTCACTTTGTCCTTTGCTGTTTCTATAACATCACACATTAGGAAAAAAAAGTCATGAATATATTTTTTGCTAATCTTCGTCAGAGCCATTATGCTAGAGACATCAAACCATATTTGGTCGTGAGATCACACCTCTTCCTGATCTACCTTGTTCCTTATGTCTTTTGGAGTTAAACCAACATATAGATAAGGAGAGGAGTTTTTGATCTGAGAGCTTTGGAAGTAGATCAGCTTTTCACGGCAATTGACAAAGCAAATAATATAAGCAAATTACATACGGAAAATAACTGGCACTATTTATTGTGAAGTCTAACAATAAATATAGCTTTGGTTTTTTTTTTCACACTCTGGCTTGGGTAAGAAAAGAATGACCCAAAGTGTCCTCCCTTAGACCAAACTATACCCACACTGTAGTTCTTAGCATATGCGTTAGATAAGCAGTTTTCTTTTTTATCTTCAGACTGGATTTCAGAGCTGCAGCTTTATTTGCTGGTTCCCACTGCTGCTATTGGCTTTGGTCCTTTTGTGTTACAATATATTGCCTTCTGAGGAATTCAGATCTCTCTTGCTCTTGGACTATTTCAAAGGTAAACCTAGAATTTAGACCAGATGAAGGCAATCTAAGGCTTTAGTCACACTACAACTCTACACTTGCTGTAGCATAACTCCAATTTATGCAACATCTTGTGGTAATAATAAGTTTGTGCATTCTCCAACCAAAGATGGAGAAACTTTTCCATCATGGGGTTCCATCAAAACAGCACTAGTTCTTCTTCCCTGTTGAGGAAGTAGAGGTTGTATAAAAGCTGTCTTTTCCCTCTGAATACATACTTCACAAATAGGAATGTATTCCCCTTGGTTGGTAGGCTTGCTCTTCCTAATCCACTGCCTTTTTTTGCTTGAAATGGTATTCACAGTATTTTTGGAGTTCCCAGAATCCTGGCATTAATGCTTTATTATATGTGTTGTAATTGTCCCTCATGCTTCGTTTAGTCTTTTTGCAAGCTCTGACAGATATTTCTCCTGTGATTTCAGTCTGTTCTATTTACAAGTTTTCTCCCTATATACATAAAGTGAAAACTTAGATTCTGATATGTCACTTGATGAAGAATAGGGACCTAGAGTGATATGTCTTCACTGACCTTCCTTAAGCTGGTATTGAGAAAAAGTATCCCTACATACAGCTATGTATTTAGATGGGTTATGTATTTCAGTTTTTAAGTTTGTGTGTTTCACAAACAAGGCACAATAGTAACTTTGTGTGTAAGGGCAGAAATTAAGTCCCTGAGCTGTATAGGTAAACTCTGCATTTATAAAGACCTCTGGATCATAGCTGATATTGTCTAAAGAGTAAAAATAATGCTGTTGTTCTTATTGCTTGAACATCATCAGTGTGATTCTCATTGTTCCTCAGAATAAAATAATTGAAGCAATTTATCCTCAAGACATATGCTATATAACTCTATCCATTATTGTTGTAGTGAAGTATAGTAAATAAGGCTTTGTGCTAGTTTCAACAACAGAGTCCAGTACATAGGGGAATGATAAAAAAAAATAATACTTTTTCTGCTGAGACTACGGATCCCATTCTGCTCAGCAGCACTTTTTGGCTTATCTATTTACCCTGTAAACCAAAGTGCTCAGCTGAAGTCAGACTGGCTAGACCATGTAATGTATAGCAGAAGACTTGTGCAAATGTCCTTTTCTTTCACTCTGTGTTTTCATTGTAGTGAAAGGGCTTGAATTAACATTTCAACAATGTGGGAGACTGTGTGGGTATTTGGTCCAGAATGTGAATGCATTAACAAGGGAGTTACTTCACTAGTTTATAGCTTTCAAACCACAGCTGGAAGCTGGAACTGTACATTATCTTTTACACTCAATAAAATTCAGAAAGGACAGGAACCTGATTTTGTCATTGCTGTTATTTCAGTTCCATCTGGCCCTTTCTTAGCTTCATCAGTCCTGAATTAATTTGACCAAGGTGGTCATGGGTGAAAAGAACAAAGAAGTTTGTTGATAAAGAGGGGAGAGGTGAGCAGATCAGGAGGTGAGATGGGGTGATAGAGCAGCAACTTGAGAAAATGGAAAAAATCATTAGGATGTGGAGACTGTGTGTGCACTCAGGGATATGGGCAGGATTGACTGGGCGAGAGGAAGAAGGTAGGACAGAAGAGGCAGTCAGAGGGTAATAGAGGGCAATAAATTGTTTCTATTTTAATGGTGTGTGAGAAGAGGGAAGGCTTAAGTGAAACAGCAATCTGGAGAATCACGTGCAGCTGTCAATATGATGGGTTTTGTGAATGCAAAATATATTGCTTGTTATCATGGGTATTGTTATTTGAAGTATGTGCACTTTGTACAGATGGATTTTTTTGTATGAAAATCACTGGCATGAGTAACAAATTCTATGAGCTATAAATGCAGATGTCATACTGAAAAGTACACAAAGAGGTTTTCATGAGTGCATACGGAAGTCGTGTTGAATGCACATCCTATACTAACATTAGGAATTTATCATATTAACTTGCTCATCTGAAATTGATAGCAGAAGTGAATTAATCAGTGGACTTTGATACAGGACACAGAGCCTTAATAGCCTCCCTGCTGTTACTTTCACAAATGGCAAGGTGACAGTAATTGGTTATTGATGTTAATCTTTGATATGAACAACTCAAATAACGTCTCTATAGGTATTGATATCAGCAGTTCCATAGGATCAAAGAGCAGAATTGCAGACAAGAATTTCTCTGTAGAAGGAAACAAATGAAAGGTGTTAGACCTGAAAGTGATTGAAATCTCCCAACATATCAGGAAACAGAGAAGGTGAAACACTCAGTTGTGACAGCCTGCAGTGGAGGAGACTAGGTGAGAACATACTGTCACTGCTGGCCTGCAGAAAAATATGACAAGAAAAATTGTTGATGGACACAGAGGACTCAAATATGGTAATTATTTTGTTTTGTTGCTATTTCAGAGCCATGTAAATGGAAGCAACTGAAGCAGAGGCGCAGTTTGTGGTTAAATCTGAGTCACACTATGACAAAGAAGGTAATTAAAAGAAAAAGATTTCTAGTTACAAGTAATCTGAAAGAGGAACACTGATATAATTATAAATCTACTCTTGCATTATTTTTGTGCATTAATTTTACTATTATTAAAGCTGTATCTGTTTTTTGCAAACAGTTATTTCACAAACTACCTTTGGTAGCCTGTTTTCTTGCCAGTACAAACACAATATTATGATTTTATTTTTACTGCAAGAACAACTGGCTGGGGAAAGCTATCTTCTTGAAAAAAAATAGTCTTGGTAGTTAGCAAACGTTGGCCTGGGAAGCCAAACCAAACTTTGGAATTTGAATAACTGGATTATAACTAAAATCTGCATCAGCAACTCAATGAAACCCCTAAATTTTGATCTGTTTTCCATAAGTAATGTAATCAGTATGTGAGAAGAATGCATTTCTGTTTGTCTGAAGTAGGTGGTTTTCCTTCTGTGAAAATATGTCTGCAAGATCATTCCGCCTTTCTCTCTTTCTTTTCCTTCCTGGTCCCCTTCCCCTTCCCTTTCCTTATTGTCATTGTTTAGCAAAGCGGCCCAGAAAGTTCCCTTTGAAAATGGTGATCTGAGCCGAAAGAGCTGAGGGTGAACGCAGCACAGAGGAAGAGAAAGTGCAGCTGAGATTCATTGTTTGTACTCCTATTGAAAATGCACGGGTAAAGCAGATGAATGAATAAAGCAGGAGCTTGAAGAGCTGCAGCTTGCAGGGGCAAAAAAAGGATAAGCAATTACATCAATTTACCTGGCCAGAAAGCAGCGACTCCTGCATATAAGTCCCCATCTGCTGTAGCTCCTCCAGTCTCTATGGTAGCAATTACACAGACGGAAGAGGAACACCAAATTCTTAAACACTGATGAAAGGCTGAGGGAAACAAATTGGCTTATATTTGCTAAAATGGCTGGTGATTTCAAGTTTTAGGTGACTTAACTAAAACTAAGAAGTTTCAGTTTCCAACCCTGCTTAGTATGCAGCTTCTGCAAACGGAGCTCTTCACAGGGGTCTCAAGTTGGTCTGCTGTAACCTAACAGCCATAAAGACACTAATAAGGAGAAAGCTATAGTCTTGTCACCTCCTGACAACATTTCTCAGCCTTATATTGGATTCCTGGAAGGATAAGTCTTCCTTTTTACACAGCAATACAAAAAATGCCTTTCTTTGGTACTTGACTAAACAAGGAAACAGGTGATTTGGTTAGTATTATGAAAAGGCAACTGAGAGATTGATTTGCCTTTTGGATGGGTGTGGTTGAAGGCTGGCCTGGGTCTAGATACACATAAAGGCGATTAGCTTTTCATAGCTCCATCTAACTGAAATTTGGCATCTAGATTCCCACTTTTGTGTATACATAAGTAACTTGATTTTCAGTGGTGCTAAGCAAATAACAGCCAGCAACTCCCACTGACACCAACAGGTTGTTGACACACTTATAAATGTAGTCTTTATGAAAATTAAGAGTGAAATAAAAGAACAGGTATTTTTCCATGCTTGGCTGATGTTTTGAAACATATTCCCTCATATCTTTTCTAGCTTTACTGCAAACATTTTTGCATGTCTAAGAGTTGTCACACAACACTTTTTTAGGCATACAAAGAACCTAGTTCAGAGGTTAAAAGTGCAGCAACTGAGCAAAGATAGTAAGCAAAGAAGCGGAGGAGTAATCGGCAATGTGAAGGACAGAATTATTCACAGAAAATACCAGCTTTTCCCTGTCTCATTAACATAGCTCAGACTCCTACTACACCACTGATATGAAGGACAAGGACATTCTGTTAAGTCTCCTGAATCATTTTCAACAATTTATGCAAAGTTCAAATTAGTTAACTTGAAGATAGGTGAACTGAAAACCTTTTGCTTAAAAGAACAGAATGAGGACTACTAATGAAGGACTTCTTCACCAATACATAGTAGTTTGATTGGAAGAGAGCGGCTAGTAAAGAACAGTATGTGCTCTTTTTTTCCATAGCAGATACAACTCTTGGAAAAATAAATAAAAATGTTGATTCATCCTTCAGCTTTGCACAGGATTGTTTCTGCATGAATGTATTGGATGTTTCTTGTTTTCATTTCTGAGTTACACACGAGCCTAGTGATTCTGGAAATGCATGAATAATATTTTTATCATCTCTGTTAAGGTATCCCCTCAAGCCCTGTAATTCTTGTATTGAAGAATGAAAACGATCCCCTCATTTACAGCCCAGTCCTTAGGTGCTAAACCCTCCCAGTTGTGACTTGGGGCATATATGAAAATTTTTCATCACTGCAGGTCTGGCCATAGCTCCTGTATTGTATAAAGCAGCAGTGCATAAGTAGAAGACTAGGCTTTGCTCAAGAGATGCAGATTTCCAGTCATCCATGGGATGTTAGCATAATAATAAGAGCAGTAAGATAATCTCTGCATTTATTGCTGACAGGATGTTTAAATTGAGAAACATTTTTTTTTTCCTTTTAAAAGAAAATATGTCATTCTGTTACAGCAGAAAGCTACAAAATCAGGGGACCATCCTCAAATTTATTGACAGCTTTAGCTTGTGAATAGCACATCAATTATTGACAAAGAGAGAATAGATATTAAAAAGAAAAAGGATGTAAATATATGAAAAGTCTCTAAAAATTAACTAATAGAAAGAATAGAGTTTAAATATGGTTCTCTGATCTGAAACAGCATCAACAGAGTATTCAGCTGGAAATCTATGTTAAAAAAGCTTCCAATCCTTTATCCAATACGGTTTAGTTGGCTGCTATAAAATGAATCCCATTGTGCTAACAATATAATTAAAAAGGGCTAATGTAAACATGCTTATTATTTTGCCTGACAAACATTGGCACTGATTATTATGCCATCATCAGCCAATCAGTTGTTGTTTCCAAAACTTGATTTATATGATGTGTTTATTGGACTTTCCATTATATTCCCAAATGCTGTATATTAAACATTACTTAGCTATTTTTCAGTCACAAGTCATAACTGAGCTTTATATCTTTTCACATTGAAATAATATGTGCAACACCTACCTGGAAAACATCCATCTGCAATAATGAAATAGTGAGCAGGTACTGTGCTGTCAATTTAACAAAGGCATCAGAAAAGCCTCTTTTTTTTTTTTTTGCTTTTAGTAGTATGTACAAATATGTCATTGTTCTGATAGAAAAACAAATCGCTCTCTTTAACTGTTTCTTACAAATTTGGAGAAAAGCATGGTCTAACTTCTAGTTTTCTGTCTCACAGGAGTCTCTCCTGTCCATATAATTCATTTTGTTCTTTCACCTTCTGTTGTTGTTTTCCCACATGCGACGCTATGGTCAAATGGCTTAGAAAATTCAGTGAAGAATTTGAAAGTCCGTATGCTGAACAGATCCTCAGATTTTCTCTGGAGTTTAGCTGTGTTCTTAATTAGGGTTTCTCCAATTGTGAAACTGATGAAAATAACCTCTACATGATGAGTGAACAGTGGAAACAGACTATTACTACTACAGTATCAGGGATTCTTCACTGACACAGTCACTGCATCCGTTTGCTAGAATTTCTCTCAACAAATAATTTCCTAGGACCATTCATATCAAAAACACTTTTAAATGATAAAAATAAATGTTCTGTGGTTTGCCCATTTCATCAACCGTACTTACACGTGTAATGGTTAAATACAAAGATCAGCCGTTCCAGCTAGTTTGAAAACTTTCTTAAATTAATTTTAGGCTTTCTCTTATAATGCTGGGGTGCAGACAGAAAGAAACCATTAAAGCATATTCTTTTTCTCCCTCTGGACTTGAGGAGTCTACAGAGCGATGACTCAGAACAACAAACAAACTGAAAAGCAGCCAGACTGTCATGACTGCCATTCTATTGTTGTAAATTTGACCCCCCTTGGAATATTATTTTTAAGGACTGGAAAGACAACAAACTAAATTCTGCTCTCAGTTGCTGTAGAGCAACTCCAAGTCCACTCTGTTTCTTCTCAACTGTCAGGATATATTTTATTCCTGAAGAAAACTTTGCTTACAGAGCTTATAGTTAACACAACAGAAAAAAATACAATGTACACAGCAGGTCTAATTTGCTGTTCCTGCTTTGCAGCAGTGGGTGTAGAAAGCAGGGAGAATGGCTGCAATCACACAACTGAGTGCATTATGTTTGAACAATGCATGCCAGCCGCTAAAAAAGAAAATGTGAGAGTTAATTATTTTTCTCTTTACATTTGGTATGACATTCATGGAATATGTGAGTTACTTAAATACACAGTGTTATTGCTCCCTTCCTTTCTTTTACTGTGCATAAATTCAATTTACCAAAGTCCCTGTTCTTTATCCCTGTTATATATGTGCTTCGTGCAGTGCATCACGCTGCTAAATGGAGGATTAATTATCGCACAGTGAATGCATGGAGATTATACTCCAGTTCTTGATAGTTCCTGTGCTTCCATTTGCTACAATACTCAAGAACCAGACAAAGGGAGATCTATCTACCTATCTCTCTGCTGGCCAGCTGAATACCCTTCACATAAGACTTTCATATAAGAAATAAGTTCTCTCCAAAGTCACTCCATAAAGTGTGAGCCTCCTTTCCCTCTGTGCAATTGGAAACCTGATTATGGTGGGGAGGGGACAGAAGAGACACCATCACCTATAGATGGCTAAGCTGGGCTCTCCGGACTGCCTCTTGAAGGTTTTCTCCTTCTCCTAAGTGTAAACGCCTCATCAGAGAATTTTCTACCCCCATCTGTCACATGCTTTGTTCTGGCTCAGTGACCTGCATCATCCCTGAAAAAAAGCAGCTGCTGAAGTCATTTATAGGTCAGAAGTCAGTCTTTAAAGTAGCTGGACTCATCCATTAATTACTTGGAAAATCAGGCCTCGTATTGGCAAAGAAAGCTGATTTTTAGTGGAGGGACTAGCACCTGATGTGTTTATGATTGTTGGAACACGGAGAAGGTGACAGATACCATTTGTACCAGCTGGAACTTGTGCGTTATCTTGACATGCAGCCTCAGGAGCACTGACCTACAGTAATCTAACCTGGGGGTGGCGAGATCCTCTGCAAGGCAGAAAGAATAAAGCTTCCTAGCAACCTGAAAGCAGAGGAATACACAAAGAGGTAAAGGAAAATGAGTCTCTTCGTTTAACTAAGCTTAAGGGGGATTCAGATAAGAATCCAAAGCTTTGTGCCACTTGGATGCTGTGAGGACTATTTACTTGCAAAAGTAATACCACAGTTAGTTCTTCAAAACGATTTCCTTTCTAATTAATATTATTTCATTCTTGAAACAGCTTTTCTTTGCTCAAAAATAGTTTCTATTAGAGGTCCTGACACTTTGTTAGTAGCAGTGCATGGAAATTAGGCATATCCTAGCATTAGAGTAATTAGGATTGAAGAAGGTCTTAAGAGATCATTTTATTCTAGTGTCTGGCTAAGAAAATCTGATTTTTTGTTTTAGCTGCTGTTTGATCATCACTATAGGCTTTAAGCTCCTCAGTTTTTCTTCACATAATTTTTAGCGCACCTCTGATCATTCTTGTTGCTCTTCTCTGGATTCTCTTCACTACTTCACATCTTTCCTAAAGGCAGAGTCCTTTAAGCAAAATACTGTACTTTAACTAATGTATGCTAAATAGAACAAGATTATTTTATTCATGCTGCAGACATGTTTTCCCTTTATGCAAACTATCATGACTGTTTTTTTGTTTTATTCTCCCCCTCAATAATTTGACCTAGGTTGAAGATTTAATCCACTATGGCTTCCAGAAAGGTTTTTGCAAAACTGTTAAACTAATTACTCTCTGGGCTATTTTCATGCTGCTGTTGATGCCTGCATTCATATGGAATAAGCACTTATCCTCACCCAAAATATATTAGAGAATTTTCCAAATTTGTAGAGACAGTTTTTAATTTTAATCCCCTTCTCCAAAATACTTTGTTGCTTCCAAATTGTGTCAAATTTAATAAGCACCTCTTCTATGCAAACATGCAGGTATTTAAAACCTGTGCCCATCTTAGAGCAAGTTCATCTAGACCACACTCCTTAGCTTGCTCCTGTTAAAGTGAAGCCAAACAATATCAAAACCTTTACTAAAATTGAAGTATGAGGCATATCTTGCTTCTCCTGAATCTAAAAGGCCCTCTACTTTACGGTGAAAGCAGGTAAGGCTGCATTAAAATAGCCTTTTTCTTGACAGTTTTAAATTTTTGACAAACTCATTCCAACATCTAGATTCTTATCACTTGTCCTAGCAATTTTTTTCTTGAAAATAGTTATGCGGTGTCAGGCTTGCTCTAGTTCTGTTACTAAAAGTAGTATTACATTCAGCTTTCTCTAGCTGGTGACTCATCCTTCACAAGTCCTCAGTGATAACTGCTGCCATTCTTGGAGTGTTTTAGCCAATTCTTTAAGTTCTATAGGAAAAAATTTACTAATCTCAGAAAACCTGAAAGTACCCAGATGTCCTAAGACTCCACTAAACTCCTGTTTCTGAAGCTGAGGTTGAAATTTGACCCTTTTGGCACTGTTTTTAATTAACAACCGGATTACTAATTTTTATAGTGGAAGCCACTGATGATTGATGCATAGCTGAGCACTATCAGCATAATACTGAGAGCTGAAGTCGTGGCATCTCCCCCATATCTTCTGCTGTTCTCTTTTTCCAGCTTAAAGGTTTTTGTGAGGTACCACAGGAGAAGTGTTTTAGTGCTGAAGAGTCCTTATCACTTTTCATATCTTTAACTGTATTGTGAAGATGCTTGTAGAGCTAGTGTATTGCTGTGTTGTCTGCTCCGGATAGGTCATGTAGGAGTGATAGTTCTGCTCTGTGGTCTACTATGTCAAAGACTGCATGTAGGTTCAGCAATATTATATTGATCTGCATCCATGCTCACAAAGAGCTTGTCTTTTAGCATTAGTAGATCGATCTGTGGGCTGTGCCCTGGTGTGACCCCAAGTATGCAACATCCAGTTGCTGGCTGATATAATAGTTTCCTGAGCTTGTTGGTTAGCGCTTCCTTACAGCCTTCACCCATGGATAGTACTTGGAGAGATCTGCAAAGCTAGTTAGTTACTTGAGAATTGGGTAAGCTACTACACTTCTCAGTTTTAGGTTTTCTAAGGTCACTAACCAGGGAATTAATTGTACTGAAAGTTGCTTCTAAGCAGTCAGACAGAGATATCAGGAAGCTGAAAACAAAAATGAATTCTGTGTGACTTCTTTCATTTTTTAATGGACTTTTATTTATGTATATTTGGATTGGTTTACCTTCACATTTAGACTATCAAATGCAGATATACCCATCTGGCAATTCACTCCATTCCTACTTTCAGGCATTTCCTCTGAAGCCTCTTAAATAGAGGTCAGCATGTATCTAGCTTTACATTTTAAATGTAAACTAGGAAAAAAAATTGTTCATAATGGTTCAGCAATAGGTAGATCAGGAAATATTTTCCCCCTCATAGCAAGTTTTGCATTGATTCTGAAAACAAAAAAGTAGTCAGTACATGAAAAGGCGCTTTTTTTATATATACTCTGGGGGTCTGGGGTGGCAGGAAGAAGCCAAATGATTTTTAGAGCCGGGAAGTTTTTATTTTGGAGAGTGGGACTCTGCTTTCAGATTGCCACATCTTCCTTTTTTCCTGCCACCCTGCAAAGCCAGACACTTGCAATGATTTTAGCTCCAGGTGATCACAGTGTGGCCACTAATTTCTTACAGCATAACTTTATTTGTTTTCTGAACCATAAAAACTGGCAAAGGTAGACTTGGAGGTATTTGGGTCATATCTATAAATTTTATTTATGTATAAAATATTCATATGTATATGTCCATATATATATATATATATATATGAAACTACATATATATCAGATATATTCTTAGGCATCTTTTCTGGGCAATGGGGAGTCTTCAGTTACTAATAGGATATCCTAGAGGTTTGTTTACATGTGATAATTTGGATCAGCTATATCTCCTTCATGTATTTAAGTAAGTTCACACTGTTGCTGATTTTAATAGGAAAAGGTGTATATCAATTAAAAATAAAGATTATGTATCTTGTATGATTTACATTTAAATTCAGTTCATGTGTAGCTAAGAGAGAATTTGTGGACTACACGCTATTTCTTTTCAGTAGGTGTTTAACAATATTCATGACTTTACTTTGGTGTGGAGCAACTCTTTGACAACAGTCATTTTATGCAATTTACAACATAATAATTGCAATGCAACCTAAAGGACAAAATGCCAGTCTATGAAAAATATAAAGTGGCGTGCACTTATCTTCAGCAAGAAAATATTTGTTCATCCAACAGTGTCTTAGTTTCAAAAATGGTAGCAAGGCAGATCACAGCATAAATTTAAATATATTGCACATGCGTTGCACCTGAATTGGCAAAAAGGCTGTTGTTTTTTAATATTCTAGTAACTAGCTAATAACTTACGACATCTGAATTAAGATAATGTTTTTGCTGTAACACTGTTACTAAGCTAAAGGTAGGAAAAGCTCTCCTTGAATCACCCTCATGTAATCTGATTAGCAAGCAAGATGGAGAAAGGGAGCACAAGGAGTTTCAGATGCAACACAGACATTTTTCAAATACTTTGAACTGTGTTACTAGCAATTCTCCTTTAAGAAGAAGAAGCAATTCATGACTTTTAAATGTTAGATTTACGAATGTCCTGGTTTATTATTATCCTTGAGAGCCAAACGCTTTAGAGGTAATGAAGATAATGCATAGGTGGAGCTCAGAGAGCAAAATTCTAATAGTGTGTGTTGTAAAAGAGAGTCTCATTAAAGAAAGTACACAGAAAAAGGGGTTCTAAGTAAAGTTAAGGGAGTGAGTAGAGGTAATTTTACTAAATTTTGCCTTTTTCCCCACATAAGATACTGGGTGTTAGAGTGATTTGCAGAAAGGCACAGTGTTTAACTAAATAGTGGGAATACTTGGATTCAGTATTAGCAGTAGAGGAGTGCTTAATGCTCACACAAGCGCTCTTCATCTTGCAATGTTTCCCTAACATTCAGACACGTGTACTGATAAGAAAACACAATGAAAAGATGGGACATCTTGGGGGTTATCATGAAAACAGTCCAAATATGTATGAAAAATAGCAATAATAACACTTAATTTCTGAATTGCCTTATATCAGTTCTGCCACATGCAGCTTTTAAATCTGCAGTGAGGCAGAGAGGAAAAGGAATGGAATAGATGATCTATAAAATAATTTTAATTATTTAATGCTAAATTATTTATAGAAAACAATTTGGACTGGTTAGTATGTTTTAAATATGTGGCCTTATACAGTGACAAAAAAGTGGCTTTACTTTCAAAGAATTTAAAGTCTCTGCCCATGAGTTTACACAATGAATTCCAGTCTTACGGAGACATTTCTAGTGATACTAATTCTTCAAGGACACTTCTTCAAGTAGTACTATCATTACACACCCTTTAAGCTTAGTCAGATGCTTCTTTATAGGAAAATATTAATATTACTAAAATTGTTTATTATTTGTTGCACCTCATAGGGTTCATTTACTCTCTTGAGATGCTGTGAAATACAGGATGCAAAAGAATTTAAAATATAAAATTCAATTATTAAACAACAGCAACAAGGGTTACAATACTATGATGTAGCCGTGACCTCTGCTGAGGAAAATTAGATTGTCTTCTCCCCTAGATGGCCTTCTGAGGCCTACAGCAACTTCTGTACAAAGAAGAGCTTAGAGACCATTGGAGCTAGTGAAAACAAAAATAATTTATGGTAAATTAAACTAGCTGCCTGACAAATCTTGAAAATATTTTTCCAAACAGCAGAACAGCTTCAGGAAAGGTAGAAGATAACCTTAATAAAATAAGCCCACAGCCTGGTATTTTGCCATATTTCCCTCAACAGAAGGAAGGTTTGAGCTACTCACATTACCACTAGGGGCGAGTAGTAGCACATCCTCCTTCTGTGACAGCTGTAATATTATTATTATTATTATTATTATTAATTATTTTAAAAGGTCTAAAAGGTGGGTAATGATTGAGGAAGGGGAAGGAGGCATGTTGCAAATCCCAAGGGCTGGAGATGTCCATCTGTCCGCTTCCTCAACTCCCACCCCAAAGAGCAGGATTTCACACATTCTGCCCCCAGCCTTTCCCTTTGGTACTTTACGCAGCATTTGCTCCACATCCTGCCTGTTTCAGCTTCCATCTTGAGGCATATGATTTTCTCCAGCTGTGAAGTAGGAAGCTGAAGACTTAACGGAAAGGACCAGTTTCCAAAAGTTAGTCCTGAAAACGCCTGTCTTGTGTGGGACAGCCCTCTCTCTTCTTTTGGTCATGTTGCTAACAACTTGGTCCTCCTTTACACATCACATTTAACTACAAATGGCTAAAGCCCATGCACTGAAGATAAGCTTATGAAAAATACCCAAGGGCAGTCCAATTGTTTTGATGAATAGTACCAAAACTGTTGATAAGATGCGAAATAAATATTGTTTCCGGCATAGTTTGTTGCAATCTATAATGTGTTGCACCTACTTCATGGAGGAAAATCAACTGTTTTAGATCCAATCTATATTCTGCTGAATTTCCTTCTAGAAGTCAGGGATTTTGAACAATTGAATTAATCAAGGTAGATGAAAGCAGAATGATTGGATTGCAACTGTCCTGGGGCTGCTGGCATCAAAAATATGAAGTTATTATAACCAAGGTCTGCAAAAAGTCATAAAACTGCAGCAGTTAGAAAAATGGAAGTGGCACGTGAGAGCTATGGTATTATCTGTATACAGAGGAGAGGTTTGGGAACCATCACTGATCTCTAAATAACAGAGAAAAGGGCTCATCCTTCACTCATGAATGAGATCACTGTTGTAACTGATGGTACCTTCCAAAATGGCTTCGATCATTAGGGCTCCAGTGGCTGAATTAAAATAAAATGAAGGATGCATATTCTGATGCTAAAGCAGTGAAAATGTATTCCTTCTTGGTGACAGATAAAACAGATCATTTTACAAGGAAGTGTTTTACCGAAAGTGTTTCGGCTTTGTAGTTCCCTGGGAAAATGAAGAGTAATGTAAAAATTGGACAAGATGAAACTAGCTGTTTCATTCCAGATATTGACTGCACAAGTCACTTTCAATAAATCTACTGCTTATTGGACTTAAGGCAGCACTTTGTTAACATTATGAAGGCTGTACAAAACGTTCTGTGTAGTAAGATAGCCTTCTGGTACCAAAGCCTGAAACTTATTCTAAAGACATTTTTGTGTATGTTTTCCGGTACACAAGGAAAAGAAATGTGAATTGAGTATAACAGGTCTGCTGCAGAATGGCTGCCAATGCAATCTGACCATTAAGATAGATTCATCAGCCCCCTGTAAAAACGAAACCCTCGGCAACAAGAAGTAATATCTAAACCCTTATTCAGCTGTTACGGCAGGATCCTTTTCACCAAAGCATAGCTGCCTAAAATCTGTGTCTAGTCTCAACTAATCAGTTAGGTTCCTAGAGGTGAGAGAAAACCAAAAATCACTTCCATGGGGAGAAATGGAATACCATCCTGACTGGTGTTTACACTGAAATCAAGCTGGCACAGCATTTCTAAGCAAGTGTTGCTGCCTCCGCAGGAGACGGGGGTCAAATATCCCTGGATGAGAGAGATATCTGCCTTGATTCCCTGTCCCAATGACACATGCTGAGAGACAAGCTCTGCAAGCACACTGGCTGCTTCCCTGCCTGCTGATATCTGGTGCCTGCCTTGTGCACCCGAGGGGACCTTCGGAAACCACCTTCCTTCCCCTTTCCTGACACTGCCATGGAGAAAGATGGGAAACTTGGGAAGCAGGTTCCCATACCCACTGAATGCTGTTGGAGCTCTCATTCCTGCTCCAGTATTAGCTCAATAGCTGTCAGGTATTAATTTGCTGGTGCTGCAATTTTTTTTTCCTCTCCTCTGTAGTGTAGCTAGACCTGATTACAACTCGCCTAGGTGAATGGTGTAAGAGGTCAGCAGATTTTGTTCTAGGCTAGCAGGCACTTTAGCCCAGGTTAATAGTTTAAACAACTAGGGCTGTAGGCATTTAAGCACGGGAGATGTCGATCTAGCACACTGATACCCACCATGAATGCACCCCAATAGACGAGGGGGAGGAATTACCTTCTGGAGGAGCTTCTGCATCTCTGCTTTAGAGACTGTCTAGACAAGTCTTTCAGACTAGAAACATTAAATAGCTCACAGTGAATTGCCCAAAGCACTATCTATTAACATAACAATCCCTGAGCATAATAGGAGTAAAGCTGAATATTCTTGCTCTGCATCTGTTCTTGGCTCTGCTTTCAGGACTTCGCTATTACCATCTAGCATGAGCTGAAAGCCCTTAGGCTCTTCAGAATCAGCTTGAGGAATGCTCTGCATAGAAGAGCAGCTGAACGAGGGGAATGCAATCTCTCGCTTGACATGTGAGTATTGACTTCTCCTCGAATCTGGCTCAGTATTCTACAAACTATACCCCTGATAATCAGGAAAATGTATTCCAAATCTCCAAGAAATGCTGTGATCATATTTGCCAATTTTTTTTAAGTGCTACGATGTGAATCACATCAATCTGTTTTTTTTTACAGTGTAATATATGGCATTATCACCAGATCCTCCATTTAAATGAAAAGAGCAGGATATTACTAATAGCTTAAAATCTGTGAATCATCATAGGAAAATGACAATCTAACTTTTGTTTTCCAGGGTGTAGTGACTCTCAAGTAACTTTTTTGTTAAAAAAATCTGGAGAGGTACTGCTGCTAGTATTTTAATCTTACCTGATTCCATTTCATTTACTTGTGATAATGACATCACATAAATAGAGTTATTCCTCATCCAGAATGTTAATTAATCTAGGGCTTCTACAATAGATACATTTCTGATTCAGTAGAGCACATTAACATGCCAGCAAAGCATTGACATTAATGAGACTTAGTCACCTGCTTAAAGCTAAGATATCTTTGATGGATATTGATAGAATTTGCTACCTGCATAGAGTTGGGGGCATATGTGACTGATTTGCTTAACACAGATATGATGTCTGCCATCTGCAAGTTAGAGCTGTTCCATTAGGGTAAGATAAGATGATAAGATCTGTTTCGTATGGCTTTAGATGTCAAAGCTCTGTGTCCTGTTTAAGTTCATTGTATAGGTTCAGTCCACAATCAGTAGAGAAAGCCAGGCATCTCTGCTGTTTCTCCCATATGTAAATAGGTATTTCTGCATAGCTGTGATACATTGGATTCAATGGTGAGCCAGTTGCAGCCTTTCAGCTTGTTCCCAACCCAATCCACAGTTTTCCAACCTTTTCACTGTTTGTAAAACCACACTATAAGCAAGATAAATTAAATGAATAAAAAGAACAAAACAGCAGAAGGAAGAGTAAGTCTCAGCCAGTATATGCAATTAAGTGTGTAATTTTGAATCTAATGCTTCATAAACAATAAAACTCAGATGAAACTGATATTAGTTTATCTCTGGAAAAAATAGTGATGCACTGCTATCAATTCATAGTCATAGTTAAGACTGTAAAGCTATTAATGTGGTTAACTGGAGGTATTCATTTTGATCTGAGCTGGCTGAAAGAAAAACAGAAGGAATCAGGGGTCAGTGAGTTTCTTCAGCCAAAGAAACTTACTTTGTCACTTTTTAAAATCAAATATTTCAAAGCTGAGCTACTCTGCTTTCAAAAACTTCTGGTTCTAATTACCTGATCAGAAGGAAAAACAAATATTTCAAATGTATAGATTTCAAAATAAAAATAACTATTTTTGACTGACTAAGGTGTTTGTATGAAAAGGTCAAAATAAAGGGGAATATTTATTATCTAAAGTATACAGGAGTTTAAGAATCTTTATTTACTGCCACAGCCCATCATTAAAGACATTGATTATGATTTTCTGCTCTTTCTTCTCTCTTCCTCTTGACATACAAAAAGAAAGAACAGAGAGAAAGAAAGAGAAGGATGTTATTAAAGAAACAACTTCCAAAATGCATCTTGTCTTGAAAAAACCATGCTGGTGTGAAAGAGTGAATTTGTGAGTGGGTAGATGTGTGAGTGAAAAAAACAGCTAAATGATTAATTGGAAAATATTTTTAAAGTGCTATGCTAATGCCTTCTGTTATCATTATTACTACCACAAATAATAATTAATCATTACAGCATGGACAGTTGTAAAGACTCAGTCAACTGTGCCACTTTGTGGACTGGCAATTGTGGGTTAATGATTTTATATGTTGGCATCATTAGAGTTCTGGGAAGAGGAAAAACTGGAAAGGAAAGAAAAAAGTAGTAACTTATTTGTTAAACTAGCGGCAGTCAGATTATACAGAAAGTTCAAGTTCCAAGCATTTTGATAGTGTTCTAATAGTTATTTAAGGATATTCTAAGGAAGAAACCAGGGTTTTTGACCAAATTTTCTTAGGCCTTTAACCCATAAGACAAGAGTTTTAGTGGCTTGGCAACTTCTCAGAGTTCTCTCCCTAGGTTCTTGCCCTGTCTCAGTGCAGAAAGATTGCAGAGTGGTAAGAAAGGATGAATATGCAGGGTCACATCAAATGTCTAGCTAAATCAGTATGCTGTCTCCAACAACAGACGTAAGCAGATGATAAGGGTAAAGTAAAAGCGGTGAAGCAGACATGATGTTTCCTCCTTTAGCAAGGAGTCTGGCTAGTCCTATACCTGTTACTGAATAACTACCTCTGTTCTAAACCTGGCTCCTACTAGCTCCATTTGATGGATCCCCAGTCCTTCAGGGACCCTGACCATGCCACTTACACTTCTGTAAGTCTATATCATCAAACCTCCCCAAGTCATATGTTTTGCAGGAGGAATACTCTTGACTTACAAGTAAGTTGTATTTACTGAAACGCAAGTTGTTCTATATCTTTGTCAACTTTATTGTCTGGAAAACGAAGCTTTTCCAGTTCTACGCTACCTGTGCATTTGGGGATGAAGACATCAAAACTGCATTCAGTCATCCAGGTGTAGGTGAAGCTGGATTAACACAGTGGCATAACGATAATGTAGTGTTTGCTCTCTGTTCCTTTCGTAATGAATCTTATTGTTTGAGTTGCTTCTCTCACCATGTAATGTAGCTATGCTATGCACTAGATTAACAAGTTAGTTGATGTTATGAATAGCCTCCTATATATTTTCATTCAGGATTGGTTTGTTTGTTTAATTCCAGTTCACTGGTAGGGGATAGCCATTTGAGAGGATGTAGAAACTCTTTAAGTGTGCACAGATGTGCCTGTAGGATGGAACTACAGCCTTAGGGTCTGGTCAATATATGATGCAACACAGAAATGCTAAACAGTAATTAAATTTTCACATCAGGCTTAAGTCAAAAGAGTTCCTCGAATTAAGGAGGGAGGAAAAAAAAAAGTTAGTATGTTACTCATCTTTGGGAACTTGCAAATTCAACTGTTTTCACGAATGAATGAAAATGATCAACCCTATAGGAGAATCTACCTCAGCGTAGCTGCTATTCTCTGAGTTTGGTTCTAAGAAACATTTTGGGAACCTGCTAGGTCTTTCTAAAAGGTAGACTTCTACAAAAGATGAAGAACTTGCAAATACTCTTGGAACCATGTCTTGAAAGCAAATGAACTTATATGGTACCCTTTATAGTAAAGGAGGGTTAGGCTGAGGAGGCTCGTAGGCTCCATTAAAAGTGCCAAATAATTGGATTACTGATGAAAATAGGGATACATTTTCAGTTAAAAAGGCTGCAGCTCCTTAAAAACCTTTGAGCTGGTAAGATACAAGAAAAATATGAAAAACCTTTAAACAATTCAAATTTTGTATTTAAAATTGTGTTATAGCACTTATGAATGAAGGACCACTGGATTTTTATGAGAGTTAATCATTTAGAATATTTTAGTATTAGGACAGGACTGTTTTATACCACACAAATCTAACACTCCATGAACAATATTATTAGTATTACCATTAATATGAATTATTATTATTATTTACCATAGTATTCAAGTCACAGTAGAGATCAAGCTGTGATAGGCACTGCAGAAATACATAAGAAGAAGCAGTCCTAATCTCACATATTTCTTGCTGAATTAAGAAATGTAAAAAGTAATTTTAAAATTGAGGAGGAGGGGGAAGAACTGATCAAATGGATTTTCTCATATTGTAGAAAAAAGAACCCCAAAGCACACTGGCATGTTTTTTAGCACTCATGGAATTACGCGTAAGAGGAGATTTTCACCTGGGCACCCAGTCCGGCAAGGTTTTGCATCCTTGAATGGTTCTTATGCAACCAACAAGCACCATTGGTTTAAAGGAAACTATGGACATAAGAACAAGCTTACCAAACATAGTTTGAGAAGTATTTCTTGGCTTTATGGTTGAGTATACTTGCAGGTAACCTTCTAAATAATTCAGTCATGCTATCTGAATTCACTACTTCGCCAAAATATCTCTGTGACTTTGAAACTAAGTCCAATTTTCTAAAATGATTTCTGGACTGGACTTTTAAAGATATTCAGGTGCCTAAAGATGCCGACAAAATGTCGAGTATGATTTATTAAAGCATCCATGGTTAATTCCTTAGCAGTCAGGCAAATAGATTTTTTGAAGTTCCCACTAAGAGCTCATATTTTTAAATGTATTTAGATGCTGCAAGGCATAAATGACTTAGAAATCTATGGATTTTTTTCAGAATTGAAACCAGTAAGAGGTAGACACTAGACTTTGGTTTTGCAATGTTCAGCAGGAACTGTTCTTCATACCCTCCACATGGATCTGAATTATCACCTGAACCTACAGTTGCTACTGCTACTGTCTGCTTTAAGGAAAAACTTCCTTCATAGCGCCTAGGAAAAGGGGAAAAAAGTACCCCTGAAATCTCCATCTTGAAATTTTTATTCATCCAAGGAATCCTTATTAAGCACCACTGAAAATCCAAGCCTATTTGAGTAAGTATGTGGGAACAAATGTGTTAATGCTGAATTGTTCAACACTTTAAAGCCTAAAAAGTGAAAAAATTCTAAAATTCTTATCCTTATGATAGGTATACCTCTAAGGAGGCACTTAGGAAAATGTGACTCTTGGGTTATAGCTATACTTCTGCATGCACAAAACCAGAAAGTGTGAAAGAGTGAACCTTGAAGGGAGTATGTGGCTATTACAGTGGGCCAGTTCAAGGGATGCCAATTGAATCCTGCCCTAATGAGCCATTCATTTAAAGTTTAGGTTTAATTGCTTTTATTTTTTCTGACCAACTTTAAACCTGTCCTGTTGATTGGGGTGCTTCATACTTAAAAGTGTTGTTTATGTGACAATGTGCTTTTAAAAACATTAATTTCTCGATGCTACTTTTCTGAAAATAATACTAAAAACAAGATTTGTAGGCCAAAGAAAGCATATATTTAATGTTTGTCTTTGGTTGTTTTTATTCACTAATAATGTTCTGGTCACAATATTTAACTTTTACCATTTTTAGGAGTAAATAGTAGGTATTTAATCTTTGGAAGTAATTTCCTAATCTTTCTTTTCTAAACTGAAAGACAGTTTTAATCAGTTTTCTGTGGAACATGCTGCATCAGTGAATATGTCACTATATGGAGATTATAGATTCAGAGCATAAAATCAATATTTAAGAAAGATTCTGGGATAATATCCACATACCACAGGATACATACTTTTGAGATGTATGGCTATCTTCATGTGATCTAACTCTGTTACAACGAGGAAGGGGTGACACCCTGATTCAGTAAAGCAGTTAGAGCTCAGCATAATAAAGGACTCAGTCACCTAAAGGAAGTCATAACTGCTCTGAAGACTCTTCCATTCATCTCCTGCCCAAGTCTGAAGACATTGTATCTCGGACCTCCTGTGGTAGCCGGTCTGCTCACGGGCTTGAACACAGCTGCCCCCATCTGAGCACTTCAGTGCCCACCTCAGTCTTCATCATGTTTGGGATCTAGGTACTGAGCAGAATAACTCCAAATCCGTTCAAGGGCTGTGTCCTTGCACTGGAAACTTCCAGGGAGCACTGGCAAGGTCAGGTTTCCCACAAAATATAGCATCACCTTTTATGTACTGGACTTTTTAAGGAAAAAAGTGCTGAACTTTTCAAAGAATGAATCTCTATGCCTGAGAAAAGCTTCCAGGCTTCAGATCCTGTATAGTTAGGATACCCAAAAGTCCTAACAAAGACCCTAAGCTTCAGAGAAGAATAAGGTTTTAGAGACACTTTTTATCAGCCAGCTTTAGCTGACTTGAAGGTCTCTAATGGTCTCTTAAGGGTTTTGTTCTAAATTTAATCCTGTTCTGAGATACTCTATGATCCAGGGTTACAGATTCTGTTTTAGAATCCAAAATCATGTTCTGATGCCAAGACGCAATACATAGGTTTTGTGGCATCTAATAGACCAGCTCCCATATTTTTTTTTCTATTTTTATTCATGTCCTAAATTTTAAACAAATACTTGCATCTTGTTGAAATGAGTGTGATTAAATATATGTTTAAATGGCTTGTTGAACAAAGCATGTCCTAATTGATGCATATGCTTAAATGTTCTTTAGAAATGCTAAAAAAGGTAACCCTAAAGCAGCATCATGAAAGGAAGATGGATTGTGCAGAGAGAAGGGTTTTTCCTAACACGCAGAATAAAAAATGTAGCAATTCACCAGTAGCTGGGAAAAATAGCAAAACCAAAAGTAAAGACTGATGTCTTTACCTCAGAAACTCTGATTTGTTTTCTTTTTTCCTAAAAAATAGCCTTTTTTCTTCATGTAAGTAATATTGTATTATAATATATTGTATAGCATTGTATTATAATATATTGTATAGTATTGTATTAAGTAACCATAGTAGTTACCCAAAAATAATCTTTAAGTTTTATCTATTTTTAACTGATATATTTAAAAGATGAAAAGCACTGACAAGATAGTCTACCATGAAGGAAAATAGATTGTTACATCTATGTGTATATTCTGTGACCAAATAGATAGTAGAGGTCTTCATTTGTTAATGACAGTAGAAACAGTGTTGTGACAGCAATATTTTCCATACTGTTGTAAATGCATAACAACAGTGGAGGAGATAGCTATTTACTTCTTAGCTGCAGGAAAAGGTATGCTTCATAGCATAATGCATGGGCCTTTTTGGAGGTTTTGCCTCTAAAGCCTTTGGTGCTGGCTATTTTATTAGGGAAGATACAACTGTAGATGAACCAGTGAAATATTTATTATACATTGCTGGGAAATAATTTTTTCTCTATATAAACAAGCAACATATAAACAGTGAAAGAAAGTCATAAAAAAAAAACCCCTCAGTTTTCTCTCTTTTTTCTTTCTCATCACATGATAGATGCCTGATCAGTGACAGATGTGCATGTGTGCATGGAGAGAAACATGGGAACATTCGTAAAAAAAAATACCGAGAAAGGAAAAAGTGATGCTTTTCCACAACAGATATGAAATATTTGGCTTTCTACAGGTTTTTAAATTGGCATAAATGTGTGGTGGTGTTTTTTAAAAATTAACAGATTTTACCAATCTTATTTTTTCCAGAGCATTATCCAAGCTTAAAAAAAAAAAAAAAAAAAAAAATCCTCCAAAAAATTGCAAACATTAGTATTATTCCTAGGGAGATTACATGCTTTATTGATATCTTGTCAATTAATACTAGAAAGCCTGTTATTGACTACAGCTTCCTATCTTTAATTTAAATAGGACAACTTATATTATTGACCAACAGCAATTATATTGCCTCATTGTTAAAGGTAAATGTATTCTCTGTATGCATTTGGATAATCACATTCATGGAAAGGGCAAATTTCTATTAATTCATCATATTTTTATGTCTGTTCAAGGAAAGTTGCTCTGCCCTCTGAGTTACAGAGTTAATATTTATTTCTGAGAAGGAAGTTGCCGCCAAACTCCATCTTAACTTCTTAGCTCTTGGTGTTTGATTCCAAAATTGTTACAGTAGGTTAATATTGCCATGAATTTTTAACAGGAGCCAACAGCTTTTTTGTCTACTGTTATCGTAGCATAGCAAGATAGCCACATAAAAAATTATTTCCACTTTAAAGGGCACAGAATAACAATAATAAGACTAGATAATGTAATCAGCACTGAAACTATGAAAGAAAAGGTAGGGGTTGGTAGTGCAATGGGTCCTGTATCTCCTTTTCTTGATCATTCACAAAATAATAAGAAGGACACTAGTCCCTGCACAAAAATACTGTTTTCATGGTAGTAATATAACAGTGGTAGAGGATTATTTTTTTCATATAATGCTGTAATAACTGTAAATATTATCACTGAGCAAATTCATTTTTACCATTAAAAGCTCTTAAAATGAACATGCAAAAATTTAATAAATCATGACCATTTTAGGATTATGTATTTTGGGTGGGAGTTACAAGGCGATAAGGAGACTAAGGCTGGAATGAGTGTAGTGTATACGGCACTAGACATACCAATGAGAGAAAAGCAGAGAAAGAGCAGATGAGAGGGTGGGAGTACAGCTGGAACGTGAAAACACAATTCCAGATATGTGTCGAATAAGACACTCCTGTTGGTGGAGCATGGCAGAACTCCAGTTGACTGGTGAACAAATAAATTTTAATCAAAGTGGAAAACCAGAAAGAAATAAAAAAGACTTGAGAAAACTCTATGTGAATAAAGCTATTGAGTAGTCTGCTTGATCAAGCTGTTAATGAAAATGCTGGCTTATTCTGAGAAATTTCATATATGTTAGCATGAACTTCATTTTGTGCAAATACTACACATTATTTTGTCATTTGGTATTATTTGCAGTTGTTACTAATCAACTTCGCTAGTGTCAGAAAAGTGAAAATGCAAAACCATATCAATTAAAGAAAAATACAAAAAAAAAAATCAAATGTGACCCAACAGTGGAAGAATATTAGCAATTTGAAGAAAATTAGATGAAGAGGTCTAGTAATCTGTTATTCAGAATGCATAGTTAGAGTCTCCCTCTTAAGTTTTCAAGTAAAATTATAAACAACATGTGAGAACTACACTTATTTAAAATTTAATTAAAAACTGGCAAGAAATAAAATGAAAAATTTTGAGACAAAATGGAAAAATTTGCATTTCAAGTTCAGTAAAATCTCTCCCCTTATTTGATGTTTTGGGGAAAGAAAGATGTTGCTGAATGCAAGAGAAAGTCTTGGAGAATGCAGTACTTTAGGTACAAATTTTACAAATTTATTTTTAGAATAAAAATATCTGTTCCTGAGAGTAAACAAACAAGGAAGAGCAAAGACCCATCTGCCTACACAGACATATAACAAGATGGTTATACATCCGAACATCAGTCACAAGAGAATAAACTAGATTTAGATCTCAAAATCATTGACAAAGAGATTCAAAAAGATGCAAAGAGAGAGATGTTGAGAAAAAGAATATTACATTTTGATGGAGGAATGGTTATGGGAATGGTTAAGTGAGAGAGGGCATGCTCTGATTGGGATGAGCAATCCCGTCTTCAGGGTAGAGGAAGGAATCTAGGCCAAGGCAAGCGAGCCTGCTGAAGCCTGCTGAAAGTGGCCGTATAGCGGCCTTGAGCACTACAAAAGAAGGTATTCACAAAACGGGTAAACAAGTCTGGACGGAACTAGGTTCCATAAATGTCGACGGAGTGTAGACAGCAACCTTGCACCAATCATGTATCCGCTTTATGCGCGTGGACAGAAACTGTAACCAATCATGTAACTATTGCTAGCGCATGCGTATTGCTTGTCGATATATATACTTTGTGTAAGCTCTAATAAAGGGGAGAACGATCATACTCATATTGAGACTCCGTCGTTACTCCGGGCCCGCCTCCCACTCCGGCGTCCTCCAACAACAATTTACTTCAGACAGTATGGGGAAAATGGAAAATCTAGAACTGTCTAAAGGCTATATGACTTGATTTCATTAAAGGAAGATGATTCACTGAAATCATAATTATTTATGGTTGGCATTGTTACAATGAATATATTATTTAAAATACTTTTTGGCAGAAAGTTGTTTTAATATTCTATTTTTAATTTTCAAACTATGAAGAGTTAGTTCATGAACCAATTTTCAAATTTAAGTAAAATAAAAATGAAACATTTTGTAAGCTCTGAAAATTATTATTTTTATAAACCTTTTCATTTTTGAGCAATCTTATTTTATAAATCAAGCCATCTCATCTTCTCCCTTTCCTCACTCATTTAATCTGTAGAAATTGTCAAGATTTCAACCTTTATGTTTAGTGATTAGTTAGAAAGGAAAACACGGTGCTGTCTTGGGGAAAATCCTGCCTAGATCTACTTTCCTAGACTGAGATGAATGACCTGTTAATTGAAGCCTAATTATCGGGATATTGGTGGTCCGTGTTACAGACATACAAACAGATTGGACAAGCAAAATGTGAATTTTGCATTGGCAGAAATGCAGAATTCAGATTTATGTACACATGAAAATGGCACAAGATAATCACTCATGTCCCTTACTTGCCACTATTGACCGTATGCTTCCCAGAATGGAGCAGATTCAAGTTTTATCTGTTTGCTCTGCGCTGCCCAACATCTTTCTTTAATCCCCAAGGTTATTCATAGCATTTTCTGCCAAGAACACTTCTTTTTTTTTTTTAATTTTGTTCTTCTTCACTTTCTCAAGTCAGTGTGCAGTGGTTGAAAATGAAAAAATAGACTTAGGAATGTGAAGGGAAGAAACTTCTAAACGATTAAGTCCCTTTATCTCAATGTTTTACCAAAGATGTTCTATGATATCCGAACCTTCAAAAATGTAGTGTTAATGAAGCATATGTAAGGTCAGAGTTACTATAAATTTAACATTCCCTTGCTCATCTTACTGCAGTATTACTTTCAGTCCCTGATGTGGAGGTGGCTGTGCTCCTCGCACCTCGGGGCAGCTCAAGGAGGCTGGGAGGAGGCACCGGTGCTCGTCTTCCGGGGGCGCAGGAAGGCAAGGGGCATGTCGACGCCTCGGCGTTCAGAGCAGGGGCGACAGTCCCCACCTCAAGGGAGCTTACAGAAATTTAACATGTTCTGGACATACGTCAAGCGATGGGCTACTTGAGGGTAGAAGCACACAATAAATCAGTCTGAGCACAACCAAGAATTTAAAATAGCGAGTGAGAGGCTGCAGTACACGTCCTCTGGCAAGGTTCAGCTCCCGCAGAAACCTGTGGGAACTCTCCTGCAGAAATCCTCAAAAAAGCTGGATGAGCCACAAGGAGCTAGGTATTTTGCGAGTGAAAACTGTGAAAAGAATTGACAGGTTCTCTCTTTCCAGAAAGTGTTATCAGTGCTGTGCTAATTCATGTGAAATAAAACAGGAGGTGTGTATATTGTTTATGCATAAATCACTGATGGGTATTCATGGTTTCCTCTCCAGCTTTATTATGGTTGTTGAAGGATTTTTACTGCACTGATACAACTGTGTTATCTTGTCATATGTTGTTAAAAAGATTCAGGTGTGAAAGCTAACCACAAGGGGCCATAAATAGGAATAGGAATACAGAAATTTCTGAACATCAATGAGTTAGCAAGCTTGTAAAACTAGCAAGTTTTCCATTTTGTTGGATTATAATTGTAATTTATAATTACAGTTCATTATCATAAAATCAGTTAATCTACAGCAACTTTATTTTAATGGCATTTAGAAACAAGACTCTTGAAAGAACATACTTCATTAAGGGGAAAAAAAAGACCACGTGTGTGCCCATAATCTGTGCTTCAAATGAAGTAAAAAGCAGTAGTACTGAGAATAAATGATTTTCTGTAATTCTTATTTTCTCTCAGGCTTCTTTTCTCTCTTTGTTTAGGCAAAGTAGCTGCGCTACTCCCTCTACCCACAAAACACGGACATTTTACTCAGGTCAGGGGGCTGCTGTGTTTTAAGCAGCTGTGTTTATGAAGCACTGTGCTATAATACAGTTATTTCTGATTATTTTGTGTTATTTCCTTTCACCACTTCCCAACCCTTCCCAGAAATAAAGCTTTTGAGCAATAGAATTTGGCAGTGTGCTCACCTTTGATGGAAGGGGATCTGAATTCAGGTTATAGGAATGACTTCACTTCATAGATTATAAGGTTAATTGTCCTAAAGGTCCGCTTATTTATGGGGACTTACAGTTGTCTTTTTAAGCAACCGTGTAAATGCAAGCTAGCTGTCACATTTTGTGCTTTGGCTTGCTTTAATTTATTACTTTGAGGGAATGACTTACTCTGGCTGAGTATGAGTATTTATCGTTTTTACCCTGATCTCATTGATCTTATGCAGTTCTTTGCATTTTATGCTATACACATGTAAACTTGGACTCTGGCCAAGGTCACCTGTAGCCATTCACTCTGGAACAGCTCTGTGATGATCCCTGAGTTTAACTCCCTCTCAGGGGAGCTCCATTTCTTGAAGAAAAGAAGTAGTAATTAATACACCATGAATCTTTGAAAGTTATTAGTACAACTGTAGCCCTTCTGAAGAATAAATTAAGTAGTGCCCTGCTTTTCCTAGCAAAATCTTCCACTTTTACTCATCTTTTTTATACCAGATGTGCTGAACAGTGGCTTTATCCTGCCCTAAGGGGCATTTGCTATATAGATGGTATAATAATGTTATATACCCATTGAAGTTCTGGAGAGTTTTTCAATCATGTAGATCAGAGCTACCATACTGAATTAAGCTGTGCTCAATATTTCATCACTGCCAATATTCTTGATTACATCTCAGTGAAACCTATTAACTCTTATAAAATATCCAAGTATGCAATATTGTAAGATGAAAAATGGAAAGGAGATTAAATTTCATGGTGAGCTGGATCACATTATATATTTAAGAAGCAGCATCTTGTACTATGTAGCACAAGTGTAATTGCAGATTCTATTCCTGTTCATCTAAAAAAGTCCTCTGGGAAGCTCCGTGTTTTCTTGATAGTATCTTATTATTGCTAATAGTAGTGCACCAGCAATATTTCTTTTTACTAGTTAAGAAGAATCTCGATAATTTCTTTTTTTCCCTCTGATTCTCAGGTATTCTGACATCTATATGTTCTCTATATTTATTATCTTCTACACTTTGTCTCTATTGCTTCTTTTTTTACCGTTCTCATCTAAGCTATCATAATCTTGTTAAGATCTTTCCTTTTAGGATGACTCCAATATTCTTACTTTCCCCTTTGAGCCATTTCTGTTATGCTTTATTTTTTTCTACCATAAGGTGACCAGAACTGAACCCTGTATTCAAAAGGACCATTTAGAAGAACAGTTAATTAAATTTTCATGAACTGTGCTGTTTTTCAAGGTAAATTTATAGATGTTCATAAACTCTCATTATTAGACATGAATTTTTATGAACACAAGATAAGATATTTCTGAAGATTTACCTGTCATAAGTTAATGAACTATTCACGGCTATTATAAGATGGCCCTTCTCATGACATTAGCAGTATAACTCACATTAACATTAATGCTATGCATATTGTGCTGAAAACATCTCTCTGTTTGGTCTTGTCGTATGCTTGTGAAAGTTCGTTGTATGTTCCTGACTTTTTAGTGAACCTTTGTCGGTGACCATAAACTTTTATCATTTCGGTGCCTAATTAATGTTTTCATGATTTGTTGTTGATTACTGAACTGAATGATTCATTGTAAGATTAACACCTAAATATTTGAGTGTTCTTATTAACTAGGTTAGGAATTTAAAGAAAATGCAGATTCTTTATGTAGGTGTCATCCCCGTAGGATTACATGGAGATGGGTGGAGTTTCCTCTGTACAATAGCATTGCTCATCAAGGCTTCCTGGGATGTCAGAAAGATTTGCCAAAATATATTTCCTTTCAAGTACATTGTTCAAATCCCTTCCCCAGCCAGTACCTATCTGGATATTATCATACTATTAAAATTTGACAGCCCCCTGCACATGCCTGTGGGTAATGTACTAACTTGTATTAGATTAAAAAATAATGGTGGCAAAGTAGGCCAATATGATCCAGAACATCAGTGTCAGTTTAAGAGGCTAGACATATAAGAAAATTAGGTGCAATCATAACTGTTGTTATTACTGACCATTTAAATACTGCTATAAATGTAAATAGCACTACACAGTAGGAAGAAGTTTGTATTCAGCATGAAATCTCTATTCTGTGAATAAAGTTAGGATCAAGTCCAATTCTTTCTGATACAGGAAACAGATAATGTCATTTGATACTGTTGAATAGCTTTTTGGCATCTAGTGAAAAGACCACAGCTGGGGCTTTTAGCTTCTTGGATTGATGTATTAAGCATTATCCTGTATTACTAATTGTAATTCTGCCTTAACAAAACCAGTTCATTTCTTATGGATAGCTAGATGGTACCTAGAAAAGATTCATCCACCTTAAGCAATTATTTTGTAGTGATTATTAAGAAGACTGGTCTCCAGCTCCTGCATACATCGCTTGTTTGTGGGTTATTGCATAAATCTATTATTACCACTCATTTCCAAAATCACTTGCCCTACATAAGAAATACCTTGAACAGCATTTGCTGGAGTTGGGCACAGACATGGTTTGAAAAGTAAGATACTGGGAAACTCTCTGTATGAAAGTGTTTTGTTTTGTTTTGTTTTGTTTTGTTTTTTTCTGAAAACCTCCTATGCTCTTGGTAATGGTAGGTATTCAGTAACAAAGTACTGAAGAATAATTTGGCTCAAAGTTATCCAAATGGAACTGATTCATATATAAAGCAATCTTCCAAATCCCAAAAGCTGAGAAAGATCTGATACCTGTGTCTGGAAAAGCTGACAGAAAACTCCAGATATGAAACTCTGTAGCTTTATAAAACTTTAGACCTGGTCTTTGCAAACTGAGTCTGCACTGGGCATTTTAACAGAAAACACTGGAGTTCAGCAGGATTTGTCAGTGTTTCTCTGTTCTTTCGGCGAATCTTTCACCTGTAAGTTAATATATTGATTACAACTCTGTTTGGAATTCCTCCCCATACAGACTTGTTTAGTAATCCCATGAATGGAGGGGTTTTTTTGTTTGTCTTTTAGTTTTGATAAATTCTTCATAAAAGCCTGTTTTTCTTATTGATGCTGGTACAAGGTGGAAGTAACTTAGCTGGCATCATCAGAGCTAACCTGATGCACTTGACGGGGTACTAATACTGTGCTTGCACTCTGAGTGTAAGCTCTCCGAGGCTATTTTGTCACCTTGCATCATGACAAAAGTAATTAATTAATTCACAGGATTAGTTAGAACTAGTAACCAGTGTTTTTTCAGGTACTAACATTTTTACTATTTTTCCAGAATTCCTCCAACTATGAAATAATTTATTCTTGAAAGATTGGACCTTGCTAATCATCTGTAGGCCTTTTCTTTTGAAGTAAATATACTTAATGAACCATAGAAGTCTTTATTTCTTAAATATATATTAAAAAGAATATAATAATTTGAATAATTCAATTTTAATAACTATACAGAGCACATTAAAAAGTAAAGTGTGGGCATATCAGTAGAAAAGGGAGGCTACATTTTAATATTATTCTGTGTATATTAATGTATGAACAATGATTTATGATATTGCACTGTGCAATCATATATGAAAATACAGGCTAAATATGAAAGAGGACCCAGGTTTACTTAATGTTTATGCTCTTGGCTCCTGGCTGGAACCTAGAACTTTGAATTAGATAGCTCAGTTCTTCAGGGTGTCATAGAGAATTAGGATATATCCAAAATAACAACCACTTTGAACAAGATAATGTTTGGAGGCAGTTGAAAAAGAAGTGCTAGGGAAAGGGATGCCCCAAATTATCTCCTCCGTTTCTGGAGACAAGTTAATTTGGTGGAGATTGGAAGGAAAGCCTTTGTGCATTTGGGACTTTGTCCTCAGATTTAAAACACACCTGAAGAGATCATTCCTTAAGGAACAACAGCAGAAAAACAAAATTTTATTCTTTTTTTTTTTTTCAGATAGACTCAAGGCAAAAAACCTTATTTTCAGTTCCATCTGCAGCTCAGGAGTGCTAAAATCCCCTGCTCCCATGTATGACACAAGTGCTTTAGCCACTGAATGATGGAGCAGACAGGTTACTTTGACAAAGCTGTGCTATTAGCAGATAAAGAAATACTGCATTCATTTGACCAGGGAAGAGGCAAACACGATGGAACAAGTGTTAATAACGCAGTGCTTCTTGAGCTCAATAACACAGTCAGCTGCTAAGGGCCAGTACGCCATCTAGGCCTCTTCCTTGGTTTGGTTCTAGTCATCATTTTCAAGTCTATCAATGCATTTTTAACAAATTAGTCATTAATGTGAAATGCATCAAAACTTTTGCAAAGCTTGAGTAGAATTTGTGGTTCTCTGTCCTCACATCAAAGGGAGTAGGAAACCTTTTCTATGTAGACATAATCTTTTTTGGTCTTTCTCTCTGGCGCAGTGACTCAAATTTTTGGCAAAATGCTGATACAGTTTCAAAAGAAAGGGGCAGCTATGTATTCTGATCAATCAGCTAGCAAATGGATGGAACTCCCCTCTAGACAACTTTTCTTTCTTGGAGTGTGGTCTAAACATTAGGTATATAAAAATGGGCCCTGATATCTCCATTTACAGCTGTGCTTGAATTAAATTGATTTATCTGTATTTTGTAGGTATGCAGGTCCTCATGGTTTGCGTTAGGTTTGATCAAAGAATGCCTGGTCAACTATGGATCTCAGGAGAAAGAGGGAGCAGAATATGACTTGTATCTAATCTCAGCTGGATGTAAGCAGGAGAAAGATGATTTCTTATAAGCAGATCATGGCAGTAGTATGAATGTTCTGAAGCAAATTCTGGTCTCCTGGGGTGACTTTTTTAGTGAAACTCCTATGACTTGTAATACCTGAAGATCTGTATAGCAATTTAGTGGATTTTGTATTTCTGGAGGGTTGATGTTTTGAGTTAAAATGACACAAGTTAGTGTCACCTTGTTCATATCCTGCTCTAAATCACATATCAAAATTTCTAGAACCTTTTATTCCCTCAATCTCTCCTTATAACACAGATTAAGGTGAGTAATAGTTGTACTCTACATGAACATTATAAACTCAGCATTACGCTTAAACTAGCTAATCCTGATTCAAGCACTCAAGAACACTGTCTCGGTATGTTAACTGTTTTTATATGGTTCCTGGGAAGCTCACAGTGCTGGCACAATATGTTCATGTCTGTCTGAAATATAACTTGAGGATATGTTCTCAGGTGAATCTCATCTGCTATCAGATGGGGTCCATCCTGCACTACTCTGTGAACACAATGGAATGAGAAAATCCACAAGAATCATTAAATTTCCCAATTCAATGGACAATCAAAGACTGTTACGTTCCCCGATATAGCTTTGAACAACTTAAGTGGAGCTCTGAACTGTTCGCTGACTCCTAAGGTCAATTCCCAATCAGTGCCTGAGTTAGCAAGCTACCCTTTTAACATGGCCATTATCTTGTTAGGGTCAGTTTTACTCTGTCTGAGGACTTTCCTGCATTCCCCCACTTTCAAGTTAGGCCAATAATAAAGCATCTTTTGGCTCTCGGAGTGGTAAAACGGGTTATAACAGAATAAAAATCAAGATTCAGATTTGTTTCAGGCAGTGATGGGGATAACATACAAGAGGAGAGGCAATAGTAGCAAACAACATGAGAGACAGAACCAAGAGAACCTTAAAGGCCCGTGAGCACCGGGTCTGCCAGCTTTGTGAAATTAGAGCAGGTATTTGGAAGGGAATGCTATTGCATAGCTCGTTATGACTGCTGCTAGCATAGCTAAGTCCAGCATCACAAGGGAGGTGTTCAGGAAGATATCTGTTTCTGAGCAGAGTTTTCAAATGGTGCGCTGTTATGAGAAAAAGCAGCAACACCATTAGGTAAGATAGTACTATTAGCAGTATCAGCCAAATCATCTTATCCTCTGCCCAGCCTCCCGTAATAGAAATTCCATTCTTCTGCTGTGCAGGTGCAGCATATCCCATGCAGCATATATGGCTATAAACAGTTTGGAGCCTGTTCCGTAATACCAGCATCTCAGGCTGGCTAGATCAGTTAGCTGTGTTCACAGAGAAGATTGATATGCCACACTATGTCTCCAAAGAAGAATTCCTTGTGTCCCCTTTCTCTTCCACAATACATATTCCTGCTTAGTTCCATTGCAAAAAGCACTTCTTTTTTCCCTACAGCTGTATGCTTTTTGAATGTAAAAAATAACTCTCTCACATTTGTCGAACAGGACCAAGGAAAGAACCTCTAGCCAGTGTTGCAGGCCACAGAAGCCTGAATGAGCATATAGCCAAGAAACTTTCTGAATTTTTGAAGTGTCATTGTCAAACTGATATCGAGCTAGTTATCTAAATGAAGGTTACAAGCAGATGGCTTCAGCTACCATGCCTTCATCTTTGTTCTTTTGTCAGTTTTTCTGTAAGTGTTTTCCCATTTTTGACCACATTTTCCTCCTGTACTGTCGTGCAGAAGACCCACACAAATGATGGAGAAGCTGAATAATTTATTCCACAGTGGAGGCAGTGAAATGGGCTATAAATGTCACAGCATGACCCACTGGTCATGATCAAAATGGTGTCTGTACAAGCTGTAGGGGTCCACTTGTGCACATCTCACGATATGGCTTGCCTTGGTGAATTCAAATTATCCTTATCAACAGAGAGAAGAGATGAGAGTTAAGGCTCCTGTATGTGGGATATATTTGGGCTTCGGTCTTTAGGGAAAGAGGAATGAGAGTGACTTTGTCCAGTAACACAAAGAGCAAAGAGAAGGATCCAAAGTGTTCAGGCTCATGTTCTACAACCTCAATACATTTTGTGGCTGGTTTGCTTTAAAACTCAAACTTCTGGAAATACAAGGAACAAGCACCAAATGGGCATCAATTCTATTCAAAATGTCCATCTGCTGCTGCAAAACCTGCATGAATTGTTACATAGCAACCTGTATTTCCTCTTGTAGCCAGAATCCCTGGGTTACTGTTGTTTGCTCTATGAGAGTGTTGTCCTTGATAGAGACACAGTAAATCCTGTAGTGATGCCAAAGCTTTGCCTAGTAAATGTTAAAGCTCATTGTACAATGTGCTCAGATAAATGCTATTTTGCAGATGGTTATGACATAGAAAATATGGTAGTACCTGAATCTGAGGTCTCTTTCCTCCTCCCTATTCTCCACTCAATATAAACCACTGATCAGCATCTACCTTTTCATTTACGATGTTTAACTCTTTGGTATGAGATGATAGCTCAGGCAACTACAGCTTTGATTAAAAAAGATTTGAAATTCTAAATTGGATGTGTGATAAGCACAAATATTTTAGTTTATGGTACATGGAGATACTATTTTTAAGTGGCAGTTTATGTTTTTTGGAACTAATTTTGCAATAACCATAATGTAGTGCAGAGAAATGGCTGATTATAGGTTTTTACATAGGTGTTTTTCTAAATGGTTATTATGATGGTATGGAACCCAATATTAATACAATATTTCAACAGAAAAGCTGTAGCTCTTTATTTATAATAACCATGCTCATCTTGCATTCTGTTCCCTTTTCATTTGCCTGTATTTGGCAACTAGTAAATAGTATACTTTTAAAGATGTATTCATTATTCTCATTTATGAATTACATTAATGAATAAAGAAAGATTATTAAAGCCGGTTGTTAATTTAGATAACCTCAGCGATGATTTTTTGGCATTGTTGTGTGCTGGAATCTTCCAGTCTTACAATTCAATGTGGCCTGTGGTGAAAGCCTCCTCTCACTCGCTCAGTCTCTTTTAATGGGACTTTGATATTTTTCAGTGGAATTCTGATACTTCTGTTCTGACAAACAAGGTAATTTTAAAGCAAAGGAACTGCATACCAGCTGTGGCTGAGTCTTACTGAGAAATCAGTGATTCCTGGCATCCTGATTTACAAATCTTAGGGAACAGATTAGAATTTAATCCTTCTAGCTCTTGCAAAGTTATTTATTGTAGGGATTCCAACCTCCTCTCTTGAAAATACCAACTAATTTCTAGTTTAGAATGAGAAATCATTAAATTAGATAGTGCTGAAGTCTTTCAAAGTAATGTTTTTTCTTTGATTAATTTATTCATGTTTTAATACTACCCCCAAATATGATGTATATTATAGATCTAATGCTAACGATATTAACGTATTAATATTATGAAATGAAGATCCTGATAATATCAATGAAATTGATATATTCCTATGAAATATTTTGATTTAGAGGAAACTGTATTTTTAGCAGAAAAATGTTTACTGAAAAGGTTTTGCCAGCTTCAACTCTAAACCAACAGCTTTTAAATATAGTTTTTTCCTACTAGCAGGACCTCTGACTTTTCTTTTTTCTAAAATATTTTTTCAGTTATATTGCCCTTGAGCAGTAGACATTTTAGAAAAATTTGACAACACAGAAAGATCAACAAATTGAAGTCTTGTCTGATAAAACAGAAGCATATTAATATTTATATATCATTAATTTTCATTTGAAATGTGATTTGATGTTTGCTTAAAGGCTAAAAACTACATCTAAAATATTCTTTCATGCAACTTGTTTTTCTGAACTGATACTTCTGGTGAACAATTGTAGCATACATATCTTCTTGTATTATCATAACATTATATCTTTGTATGTGTCCAACGAGCACTTTAGCGCAAGAGACAAAGCTCAGAGAAGAGATATGAGAGAGGACAGATGTCTAAAGGTCTATTAAATTAGGAATGTTTTAGAGAAGATAAATGGGAAAAGATTTTTTCCTGTTTCAAATAATATAAAAAATATGCCATTGGGGTACGTAAGGGACATACTCTTTTATGGAAGGAGTAATTGAATACAGAAATCATTGCTATATTGCTTTGTCGGTACATCTGAGGCAGCCAAAGAAATAAATGGGTTAAAATAGGGACTAGGCCAATTTGTGAAATATTGACTCTCTGGTATCAAACACAATAACACCTCTAGACTGAGGCTTCCCTAATTGAATGGTTGATGGAAGGATACATCAGAGGAAAGCTCACTCTATGCACATCTTCTCATTAATGTTTTCCCTAAATATCCACTACCAGCTATTTACCAATATTCTGAGCTGGATGAATATTTGGACTGAAAATATTTGGACTAATCTTAAGATTTCTAAACTGAATAGAGATTTAATTAAAATAAAATAAATGTCTGATTGAGTAACAGATGAACCAGTTGGGAATTTGAACCAATTTATATCCACCTGTTAAAAAACAAAACAAAACAAAAAAAATTAAGTGCAAGTTAAATTTGAACATCTTTACCAAGCACATAAGCCATTAGGAAAGTCTTTTTAGGATTGTAATTTCAGATTAAAGTGACCTGTGCATGGAGGGGAAAAAGTCCTCCTGTGAAAAAGATTTTCTTTTTGGTGAAAATAAAATAAAACTAACCAACACAAAGGTATGAGGGTCTTCTGATTTGAGATAGTAAATTCCATCAACTTGGGAAACTGAAGGACCAATGAAATCATGGCATCAAAAACTAAGGGAAATATAAATGAAGAATAAGCAATAGAAGAAATATTTTCTAAGGGCCAATTTTATTAGTTTTCTGAAAAACCCAATGAACAGTGGGAACACAGAGGTTTGTAAAATTTTGCTTTGTATTAAAGTATGAGAAATAAGTGCATACAGGATCATAGGAAAGCCTCCCAGAAGCGAACAAACAAACAAAAAGAGTAAGACCAGTCCTTCCTGGGACTGGCATTTCCAGTGCACTTGAATTATTACTGGAAAAAATTATATATTTTTTCCAAATATTATTGGAAAAAAATAATTTTTTTGCCTGATTTTTAGGACCAAAAAGTTTGGATAATTCTGTAAGGTGATAGTAATCATTCTTTCTGTGTTATTGACAGATTCAAATCCAGCTTTTGAACTTTTTCACGTTCACCCTTGACTAATCAATAGTCAACCCTATGCACTAATTACTATCCCTCAGCTGCAATTCTCAACAGCCTGTATTGGATGACAGCTGCAACAGCCACCAGAGTGAATTTTTGGATTTGACCTCTGGGTTAGATATCACTTCAGTTTAAAGAAGTGAGTGAATGTCACTGGCAGGAATTATATGTGCTGATTAGTTAGGTTACTGCTTTGTAAAATATTTCAACATTTTACATTTTTAACTCATGTTCTCAGACATAACATCAATTGATTTAATATCAAGTTGTATTCACATGGAATTTGGAAGGCATGCTTTTCAGGATTCTAGTATAATAAAGCCTTAGCAATCAGATTCACCTAGATGACTATGAGTGAGAAAAGCAAAAACTGCCCAAAATCAATGGCTAATTTATATTTTGAGGAAAAAGACGAAAAGTTAATGAGTCCAGAACATTCTGGTCTTTGGGGGGGGGGGGGGGAATGTCTTGCTCAAGTCTTTAGTACAGCAATTATCAGAGATATTTCCAAGACACAGAAAGGTCAAAGACATAGCTTAAGTGAGAACCCAGTGCCTCCTAAGTTTATGATACCCTTATTTAGGAAGTCTAGTTGTGAGATCTTTCTTTAAACCTTTGAATAATTAATACCTATTCATCTGAATATGAAAATTGCTATGTAAGTTACCTTTCTGAATGCAAATAGTGTAAGAATCCTTCTCTCTGAGGAGTTATATTCTACTTCTACATAGGGCAAAAAAAATTATGTGGATCAAAACATAGCTGAATGTTTTCTTGACCTACTCTCCTTAACTGCATCATGAAGAAAAAATCCACAAAGCCATAAATTCATAGCCACCTACATAAAATTTAAAAGCAGTTGGAGAATGTCAAAATAATTCAAGACTAAATGTTTTGTATATGTCAGCAAAGAAGATGTAGCTGGAAGTCCTCCCTTCCAAGTGCTGTTTGTAGTTTGGGAACTTCAGTATCCAACTCAGAGCTGTTTGATTCTATTTCTAAATATGATAGCAAGCCATAGTATTTCTTCCAGGCAACCAGTTCACTTGATGCCAATTGAAGAGCTATTTTTCTTTTTCTTTAGCCAAGTATAGCATTATTAGACTAATTAGCTTTAGCAATATGATTTGTTAACACCCCAGGCAGTTCTCTTGAGTGGCAACTCCCCCTCCCTGAAGGTTCCATGGAATTCAAGAAATTGAGATGATACAGTATATTTTTTGCCCCTCAAATTTCAGTGCTCCATCAACCTGGCAACCACTATGAACTGGCACAAAAGAGACCTGTATTAGTTTCAAGCAATCATTTTCACTTTGGGAGATAGAAAAGGGGATTTTTGTTGTGCTCATTTTGTCTATTTAAAGAGGTGACTGGAAATAAGAAAAGATTGACTATGGAAATGCTTTCTGGATAAAGCAAGCACAGAATAATTTTCTTAGCATGTCAATTTGAGATGTTTGTGCTTTTTTGTGCCTTTTCACTTCACATTCTAGACTTCTTTTCTGGTGAGCATTAAGGCAAATGAAGTAAATCCAATACACTATCTAAAGGTCACTACCCTTGTATCTCAGCTGGTTTACACCTCATGCTGCCTGTCTGCATAATATCAACTGGCATAGCTGCTGAATGACCTCAGGTACAGATTTATGAAAAGGCAAGTGTCCAGCACCGTTTGCTTGTCTTTGGTTCAGCGATCTGTTCCTGCGGTGATTTCCACATGGTGTGTAAGTAGGAAGGTCAAATTATTTTTCACCAACTGATCCAACAGCATAACGTGTGGGGTTGAAAAGTCTGTTGTAAGTTAATGGGGTCACTCAACATGAAAGAAAAGAATTGTTTGAAGAGCAGGATGTACTGAAGGTTCCTGATGGCAGAAAGAGTTGTCACCTTGAGAGAAAGGGAAAACAATCCTTTGGTGACAGAATTACATTTTGTAAAGCAGACATCCAAATATCTCAGTAATCGGCACGGGATTCAAAATCAAATACATGGATGAGCAATGATACTCTATATCTGGAGCACAAACAAGCTGAAATGCCATTATAGGACTCAAAACATGATTTTTTTTTTTCTCTCATTTTACATTCAGAGGAGACCGTGTATCTATCACCTTATTTATAGCTTCTGTAGGTTTAGAACGCATCCACTGCTGTATTACCCAAACACTTAGGAAAAAAGCACATAAACTCAACAAGTAAAAACACAACAAATCAAATTGGTACATCGTAAAGCAGAGCCTGTCTCAACTGAAATAAGAAATAGCACAAGGACAGCTTTAATTATGACAGTTTATCAGGAAAAGTATAGAAAAGTCAGTTATAGAAAAACTCCTTCTAACTGTCATCCTTATTTCATAAATGTACATGGTAATCTGTTTACAAACAGATGTACAGATTTCATAGAGTTAATGGGAATTTTAAAAAGAAAGACATCTGGGGAAATGATACAGGCACAGCCCATCAGCAGCCGCCTTACCATCTCACAGACATGTTAGTCCTAAGCTGCCAGTTGTCTATGGAACCTGCCAAGAGGCCAGATGCTACCATGGTTTAACATACACCGGAAATTGCTACTCTAAGTAAAAATAGGCTTAGCATAATGTTCTACTGGTTAAAAAAAATCCTTCTTATAGCTGAAAACTAAAGATTTTAATAACAAGGACTGAAAAGTCTTGTAAAACCCCCACATTTTCTGTAGAGATGGAAAGTTAAGATAATATTTCCTAATTGCTCAAACAGCCAGGCACACCTAATATATTATTTGGATATTCTGAATGTGTCTGTCATTGCTCAAAAAAATCTCCTTGACTATTAGGGGTTGAAGATGGAGTCCTAACCTGATGAAATCTTATTTTCCATACATTTGAAAAAAAGGTCTTATCCTTACCTTAAAAGAAGTGCTATGGCAACCTTTTGTGTGAGAGTTTCGTGAGGCTTTTGAACAGCTCTGGACTGTCTGGCATTCTTTCTTGCAAAACACACAGCCTGTCTGGATTTTATGGCTAGATTTTAATTTGATTTATTGATTTACAGATTTTAATTTTTTTTTAATTAAGGTATCAGGAGTTTGGAAAATTAGAAGTAAATCATAGAAAAATTGGTAAGTATTCAGAAGACTATTTGGAAAAAGGTATACAAGAGGCTGGCTTTATTAAATACCTAGTTCTATAATTTAACACAGACAAAGTATGTATAGTATATGTGTGTGTAAATGTAAGTATATTTAAGAATATGTATGTTTACACTGTATATATGTGTATGGATACTCACATATAGCTCTATTAAGGTAATTCAGAACAGTTGTTTTAATGAGAGTAATATGTTTTCATGAATTACTTTAGAGAAGGGCACGTTTCACCTCTGGGGAAAGTAAGGCTTAGAGGGATGGAATGACTCATCCAAGATTAGGCCTGCTAAACGCCGTTACTTGTTATGTCGTCCAAGAAAATTCTGTAACCTCCCTTCTGCATCATGGCCTCTAACTGCCCGTCAGCCAAAGGCACTCCATCAGCACAGGATAGGGTTGGGGCACAAAATTCTTGTCTAGACTTCTGGATCTGAGGGTTCCTCCCTCCAGTTTGTCAAGGAAATCAGAATACTTTTTCTTTATTTGCAAACAGCTGTTTTTCTCTGCTAGAGAGCCAGGGACACCTAAAAGTCACCCCAACTGCAATGGTCTTACTGTTGTTTTATCTCCTTCCATATCCACAGGGACATCCTGTAAGTATGCAATGAGGAGAAGAGGGGACATTTGGAGCATTGGAATTTGGTGGATCTAGCCATAGACAGGATTATTACCCAGCAACTCTGTTTTTCAGGATCTCCTCAGGTTTTGTCACACTCTAATATAGTAAGGGTGCTCTGGTCTGAAATGCAAGCTTCATTTTGCAATTATGAAAGATATAGAAACTGTTTCTTAAAAGAAAGATTCTGACCAGACCTCAGTTATAATGGGGAACCTCAGAACGGACAGGTAATGCTTATTATGAAGCCTGCCATGCTTGATGCCAGCTAGATTAGGAGTTTCCTCTTCCTGTTTCTAGAGACTGGTCACAAACCAGTCTCTGTCAGCCACTGACAGTAGCAGAACCTGATCAAAGATGAGCTGCTGAGTGATGTCCTGCCAATTAAAATCATCAGACACATTGTCTGGCAGATTTCCTAGTTGGGTTGCCCATTTCCATACATAAGCAGGGCATCTGCTCTTAGGTCACTGGCCCAAATGGTATACATCTTTTACATGCTAACTTGCATCTTAGAAAAAAATGATGCTGGCAACACAGATGTGCATATACTGTACTGCATAGAGCAGAGCTATTTTTTCTAGTATAATATTGCAGGTTGATACAGTAGTGGATCAAGAGGTAGAAAGGCAGTGTGAGAATGAACAGACATGGAGAGCCTGCACAGCTATTTGTATTTTTGGCATTGTGGGACCAGTCATCAGTACATACAAGTAGGTTCTGCAAGAACATCTCTTGCCTTGGTTGTGGACCACAGAAAACAGTGTGTGTGGATGGAGCTGTAAGCCCTTCCTCCAGTGAGCTATCGTTCCTGCTGTGGAAAACAGGCCACCCAGCTTTTTCATGTGGTCAGTAATAAATTATTTTTGCCTTGTTATTGGATAATAACAGTTGCTATCATGCTGAGATTATGCTTATGTTGTTATGCTGAGGCTAAGAAGAATGTTAGCATGTGGCCCACCAAAAAAATTTAAAAGTTACGTTCAGACAATTTTTCCTGTTCCTGACAGGGTAGGCAATGTCCCTGCCTGATCACGTCATCAAAGAGAAAGAATTTCGGCATGATCCAAAACTCTTGAGGAAAGGTGGCAAAATTTTGTGACATTGGCACATTTTTTCACATCATGCAAGGATGTGGAAAGTCCTGAATTCTCCAGAGCAGACATAGTCTCAATATAAATAGGGAGGAAAGAGGCAGTGAGTTTGAGCCCTACAAATACATTGGGTCATAGTAGCTCCTACCCAGTGCTGCACCTTGCCCCACTCTTCTGGAGTGCCAGGAGACCTACTAGGAATCCAGAGAGTGCATGAGATTGAGGCTAGTTTCCTTTTAGACCCTTGATCATTGCACAATAGTAGTCCCTATCTCCTGGCATTCTTGTATTTTAATCACATCTGATCACATTAAGATATATCATAAGGCAGATATTCATAAAGTAGACAAAATAGATCAGGAAAAAAGCCTGAATAGGTGTTTTCTTTCTAGACAAAGCAAACAATTTTACATCACAGATTAATGTCCTTTGATAAGAAGTTCTCCCATTCAGATTCAGATGAGAGAGATCACTTCTGACCTTGAAAGTACTGCTTTCACCCAACAAAAGCAATGGTGCCTCTTTCCCATCTCTCAAGCCTGAATGAATTTTTCAGTGCATTTTGTATAGTAAATTTTCACCCTGGATGAGATAGATCTTGTTTAACACAGGTGGTTTTCTAATTACGTTCATCAGAAAAATTTGAGCACAGCTCGTGAAAGCTGCTTGGTGTTGGCATCATACTTTGTGTGTGTTGTTGTCAGTGCGCCAATTGTTACAGCAGCTAGCACAAGTATCCGCTTGACTGGACAGCCACATGCTGGATGTGGCACACCAGAAAGCAAATATTGGGCCAGATTCTCTCCTGTGCTGAAATATGCTTTAGGCAGTCTCTTCTGTGTGACTGGCAAATGATACCTTCTTTGATATTCCTGGTCCATTATAGACTTCAAATCATAAGATAGAGGAGTTCAGAGCATCTTTCATTGTTGGAGACTGACATACACCATTCTGCTTTCTACCACCTTCAGAATACCTAATATTGAGATTTTAGTGCACTTTGTGGCAGCTGAGGCCTTCTGGTGTGCTGGAGTTCAGAGCGGGGCAGTAAGACTCAGGTTCCACCTAGTGCATGCCATCTCCAGCAATGCTTCTGTAATGAGGTGTGGAATAATCACAAGGATAACACGGTGTTTTTTTTTTTTAAGAAGTGAGCTGTTTGACAAATAACTGCCTTCCTAAACCCTCATCTGGAGCTGACACTGAACAATGTTGAAGTCTAAGAGGGCCGATCATTTTTTAAGCACGTTACTGTCTTCCTACTTTGTCATATCTGATAGATTTTACCCTACAGTTAACCAATTCCACTGGTCCATTAGGGTTCAGAGATTTAGCTCTCTTCCTCTTTCCTTATTTTTGAAGGGAGCCAAATTTTATTACCCCTCTCCACCCCCTTATTCAATCTGTTGAAAGGAGTGGAAATATCAAGAAAAAATCTTTAAAAATTTTTACTTATTCATATTTTCTTATCTGGATGAAAGAAACCCTGAGTACAAGCCTGGTGCTAAATGTTACCTTCACTGACTTCAGTGGGAATGAAAAGCATGTATTAAAGAGCATAATATTACATTAAATTATTTATTAAGAACAAATAGATTTGAAATTTTGTGAATATGCAAAATGATGATACTTTAGCCTGAGCTTCAAATATACATTCATTTTAAGTTTTGAAGAATAGCTGTTTCATATATGAGTATTAATTTTGTCCAATGATATCAGGTATCAGGTATCAGGATGCTGAAGACTTCCTTCCAGTTAGAAGTTTGGTAGACTTCTTTATGAATAAAATGTACTGTTGATAAGTTTTCTACCTATCAGCTGACATCTGCAAACAATAGTTGCATGAAGGACTATCTCATTCCTTATTACTCAGCCTAAAAGCTATGTCACCTGCCACATCCCTTCAGTGAAGAATTTCAGGGACAAGTCTACTTGGGAACATTATCTGGATTCTTCATTTTCATCCAGCTACAAAAATCCGTATATTTTGTCAGAACAATTAACTCACTCTAACTTCATAGTGCCTTTCCAGGGCAGAATATGGCAAATGGCAATCTTTCCCTTCCCTATTAGGTAAACCAAGGTAGAGTTGTTGAATATATCTGTGACAGACCTTACTGCACTAACAGGCATATCTCCCATGATGGTATATTATGCACTGAAAATACAATTCCTTCCCATTTATGAAATTCAAGGCCTGGTGGCAGAGGGCAGGAAATTGGGATGTGTTTTTCTACTATGAGGAATACCTCCCTGTCATCTAGTATTGCAATAAATGCAGAACAACAACATGTAAGGCAGATACCTTTTTAATGGCTACAATACCAGTTGTGTGAACTAATGCTCACACTGCACTGGCTAGTGATGGGCCAGTGGTAGTTGTGGTTTGTGGGGTTCCAGATAGCTATTGCTTCATATTTCTTTACAGTCAGTCGCTTCATGGTGCTATGGTCTGTAGCTGAGGGACTAGTTCCACATGGACCTTCCTCCTGAAATCCCACCCCTACAGGTTGTCTCACGTTGGAAACACATTTCCTTACTATCAAGCTACAGTGCATTCTTGCACAGTTATCACCTAACTGCATATGACCCCCAGGAAAGCTAGCCTTTCTCACTGTTTCATCTTTGACTAGCTTACTGCCATCATGTAGAAGAGAGACAGGCAAATTAAAAAGGTTGAATTAAAAGCAAAGCAAAAAACAAAAAATCCCATTCTAGTTCATTTATAACAGCCGGAGAAATAGTATTTCTGAGAACTTTCAAAGATAGGTGCATACTTGGTAGCAAGAAGTGACGGATATCTGTAAATCATCATCGCAATCTGTTATGACCGTCAAAGAGCACATTAAAGAGCTCAGGATGTTATCTGCCTTCTTGCCATGTCAGAATGGCAGTTTTCCTCCTGCAAATGACTTAAATCACTCAGTTTGAACACAGAAGTTTGCAAGACTGAATGTCCCCACTTAGATGTTCAGATTCATAGCAGTTGCTTGTTTGTGTGGGGCTGTAAGGAATGTGAATCGACCCTTGTCTCTATTTCCAGCTGAGCTGATCACTGAGTAGCTTTGCCGTAACTTTGCCGTAGCCTCACTTGGAGACCAAGGATTGTAGAAGACTCCTGGCCTTTCAAAATACTTTTCTAGTTTTGCCACAATGCTAAATTCCTCAGTTAGAGCTACTGATGGTTTGTGTGGTAACTGCCCTTTTATCTGACCCAGGGACATGTGAACTGGACGTCCTGAACTGAAGGATCCTGGCTTGCGAGCTGGGTAGTGATTCACAACCTTAGGAGAATAAAGAGAACCTGTAATTTATAATCAGTGGGTTAAACTAGAACAAAAGAACTTTAAAAAAGGTTTTCAAGATCCCTGTGGAAGAAAACTGCAAAGAAATCTGAAGTCTTTTCCCTATAATCAAGCACACACAACAGTTGGACTGGCTATAGAGTATCTTATATTATATGTCCTCCACTGGCTGGAAGAAGCCCTCATTTAAACCCACTACACTAACAGCAGTTGGCATCTGAAAAGGACTCTACAGCTCTCTATATTGGTTTATTCCAATAGTAGAGAGTAGCTCTGGTCCTACTGGTAGCTACTCACTTGAGCTGAGATGAGGAAATTCTGTTGTGGGGTATTTTTTTCCCCATGTAGCTTGAAAAGCATACTTTGCATTAGAACATTTTGCCATCTGTGACACTGAAGAGAAATAGCAGTCAATAAGAGATTGAGATACAATAAAAAGGAAGGAGTCTGTTTTGTTCTCTTCATGGCACTCTATTTAAAAGCTCTTCACATAACTGGATTCTACAACCATTTCTTTATTCTAGTGTAAAAGTACATTTCATCCCTTCTCCTGATCCTTTAGTGATTTTTCATTCTTTGCACAATAAGTTAGAAAGCACTCATTCTGTTTAAACACATCCATGATTTTATTTTCCTTCTAATGATCACCTCTCCTAGGTCTATGTTGATTCTATTGGTATGACTTTCATTTGTCTGAGTTGCTCTTTAATAAAGGTATATGACGTCCAGCCAAGTTTTAGAAGAGTATTTTTTAAACTTTGTCTAAGCTCCTTTTGAGGCAATATGTGCCTGTTCTGGATGCCTGTAGGGGGAGCTTCTGTATTTTGCCAGTTTGGTGGATCCCATACTGTTTTCATAACGTGTCTTTGTCCTGTGTTTTCTCTTTCCTGATTCTGCTGTGAAACAGCCTAATGCTTCTTTTTAAATATTGATTCCTTTGGCCTTTTAAGCTTCTCCCATAGGTAATGTGATGAGCATTTCATCTGCCTCCATTTCTGTGGTTTGTACAGAAGCCCAAAACAATTCAGCGGCCTGTTCAGTGTCAGTCTCCGTGCTTGTGTGCATGCTCTCTTTGAAGGCTTGCAACTGTTTAGCCAGCGTATGCAAAAGAAATGCTCAGCATTTTCACACATGGTAAACATTTTCCCCTCTGCTGGACTGCCTTCATTCTGTGCCATTCTCATATCTGCATAGCGCTTATTTTCCACTGTGTTTATTACCTTTGCTTCTTTGTCTTCCCACTTCATCTCAGGTCTTATATCTCTTTCATGTTGTACAGAATAACCTAGATTGGGAGGTCGTGTGGTTCTCTTCTGTGGCTACTTGCTTGCCAACAGTGTGCTGCGAGCCATTCCAGGCTGGTTTTACTCTATATTTTCATTACTTGTCTGGAACCCTGTGCACCCCTGCTATTCTCACTGACTTTACTTGTGCCTGACTGCACTCAGTTAACAGTTGGCATTTTTTATCTCTCTTTGAAGCTTATTGTACTGATACTGTGTGTGTCTATTTTGGGTGTAGCTAATCCATTATTTAATGCCTGTGTACTGATTATTATTTTTTCATTCTTGTCTATCAAAAATAAAATCAGCAAAACAACAATCATAGAACTTGTAACTTCAGTATGTTCATTTGGTCATGTAGTCTTTCATTACAAATTGTACCTACATCAGCTTCTCAACTATTGACTTAAATAACTAAGATTTTCTCCGAATACAGATGTTTCCTTTGAAACACAGTGATTGTGTCTGCTTCACACACAATCGTATTTGTCTCGTGCATGCATTTGTCCTGTTAGTGCTTACTGGAGTAGGGCAAAAGAGAAATAAAGGTGCTTAATTATGCATTCCAAAGGCATGTGTTACCCTTGCAATAGACTTGCACAGAAAACTACTCCCAAACATCTCAGCTGGAAGGGGTCACCCGACCTTTTGAATGTGGTGTTAAAGAGTTGACAGTATTCTTGCACTGCAAGATGTCTTTGACTGAGTTTGAAGTACTCAGATGTCAGAGTTACTACATTGCATCCATGTGTCCCGATAGAGAAATTGGTGCATCTTGCCCCTTCCTGTCCAGTGAACCACCTCTGCTTCTGTTGAACCTTTGGCTTAAACAAGACTAGGGACAGTAGATAAACTTCTTTCTCTCCCCTTCTCCAATATGTGTTTGCTAATGTATAGCCTTTACAGTTGCAGGCCATCTGTCTGCCTCAGATCTTACAAACTTCATCACCACCAGCTCTGTCCATCTGGCACAATTTTTAGAAACATTTCCAGTTTAGGAGCCCATTGATGGTATAGTCTTCCATTTTAAGTAGCTGCCAAGACAGTTTCCTTCTGACATTAAGCCTTGTCTCTGTAAAGAATGATAAAATGAGCGGGGGTTTCTCAAACATAATTCCCCTGAGGCTTCTCTAACACAACTGTTTTACTTAACTGCTAGCAGTCAGCCATAATACTTATCTCCCATCACGATCTCATATCCTGCTATCAGTGGTCTTAAAGTGATATAATCACTGAAGAGGATTTAAAGGTGTGCTGTTAGAAGGCATTCTCTAACATACTCTAAGATATCCTTAAAGTCTAGTATGGACAAAACTGGGGATAGTTGTAAGATGCACTAGCTGGTTGAGTTACAGCTAAAGGAGATTTAGTATAGCTACAGATAAATCATGTGTAAGCATGTAAATTTTTTGCATCAACACATAAAATGATCTTTGGACAATTCAGATTATTACCAGTCTTCTCTCTCATAAGCAGTGCCACATATAGGATAACAGGACAGCATTATAGGTGGGAAGGTGCCTGAATGGTGCCTGGGAAAATAACAGGGTAAAAGAGGTTAGCTGGGTTTGTGCCACTATTTGAGTTAGGAAGATGACAAGGTCTGGAAAGCTAATATGATAATTTTAGTGAAAGAAGCTGGGTAATAGCAGGATAAGGGAATGTGTGTTTGCAGAGAAGTCGGTGTGGAGATTATTCATCTAGGGTCTATTGAAGTAAAGCTGGGTTTAACTTGGAAAGAAGACAAACATGGGAGTGTCCAATGGAAGGAAATAAGTAGAGATTTGGCCAATCTTAATGGAAATTGTCCGAATTGAGGAATGACATCATGAATGTTTTAAGGTAAGTGAGGAAAGCTACTGGTCGCTTGATAATGAGGGGTAGTTGAAGCCAGTAATGTTTTTTCCATTAATTCTGTTCCTGAATGTCACCATATGTCACTAATGTCACAGATGTCTGCTGGGAGTGGGCTACAGAACAGGCTATAACTGTATCCTCACTAAATATGTTCAGAGTTGGCTGCAGAAATATTTTAGGAGGGAGCTGCAGCCTTGTAACATGAGAAGCTTCAGAAGAAAGATATGCAAACATGAGTATGCTAGATACTAGTACTGGGAAGTTATGCTGTTTAGTATGACTGAAAATAAATAATAATCAGCTTCATGTCCTCAGGATCACAGAGGAAAGTTGAAAAAATGAATTTCAATAATTCAAAATGAAAAATACAATTTATTTCATTTTTAAGGGCAGTGAAAATATACTTTGTTATATTTAAGTCCATTGCATGACTGTAGGACTTAACTGGCTTTGGGGCTTAATTCATGTATTTTAAACAAGTGTGAATATAAGTGATCCTGAAAATTATTCCATACCTCAGGTTCAAAAATGCTGTTTCAGTGCTCCAGCAATTTCTGTCCTCTTGCAAGACAGCCTAAACTTCTCCTTCCATAATCTCTGTTTTAGTCCCAGTATCTTCCTAATTCAAATGTGCTACAGCTTCTTCTCTCACTCAAGTGCCTCTGTCACTGTACCAGCCAACCCTTATCTCTACCTCTTCCCTCCTTCTTCAATCCATCAGGCCTGCTTACTCTTCTTCTCTAACTGAATGTAGCTTAAAGACTGAAAAAACAGCACAGATAATGTTCTGTTTCAGTTCTGCATCAGAAACTAGAGATGACCACAGAAACTATAAACATGTCATTTGTATTTTGGTGTGTCTGATGACAGAATTACTGTTAAGAATTCATCTTCCAAGTGCTAACAATTCTGTAATTAGCATGTATGCACTGTGAGTATAGTACTCGGATAGTTGACAGCTTGACAACACATGACTGGTTTCTCTTCTTTGTTCTCTGCCACTTTGTAGATAACAAATCAGAAATCCAAGCTGGATAAAGCTGATCCCAGAATACAGGGAATCAGTCATTTGCTTGACCTGCTCTAAGAAAGTTAACAGTGATAGAAGACTCAAGAGTTCCTTTGAAACAGAGCGCCTGAAGAATTTGAAGAGAGGATGTCTTCAGTACGTGTTATTTGCAGGGAGGCCTTTCCTTTGGCTTCTCTGTTATTTGCTCTCTCCTGATGGTCATGCTGGAGTGTTAAAAATTTGCAATGTAAATAATATTTGAAAATATGTGAACATACAACTTCTGGCTGATGTGTTCTGGGCTTTACACCCCAGCCTCCTCAAGTGAGTGGTTTATCTTTCTGTCTCTTTCCCTCTGATGACAGACAGCTTCTGCTTCTCTCTTTTGTGTTCTATGCTCCTTCCTTAATTTCATGGAAGGACAGTGTGGGTTAAAAATAAGATAGATTAAACAAAACACGTTTTCTGCTGCAGCAGATACAGAAAAGAAAAGCACTAGAATAAATTTTCTGGATCACAGTTTCATTATGTCCTCAGTTTTGAGGCAACGTGAGTAACTCTGAAGCAAATCACCCAACTCAGGTTGCATTGAAATTTCAAGTCATTTTAGAGTCTTCTTCACTGTTTTCTTTCATGCACACTGATATTTTCTCTCCATTGCACTTTTTGACGCTCCAAAATTGTTTATAAGGAGAAGATGACTTTGCGTCACAATTCTTTTCTTATTTTTTAGGTCATGCCTCAAGATAACTTTCCCAACAGTAAGAAATTTCAGAGTTACTAGTCTCTCTCTTCTATTCTTTCCCTCCACCCTCCTCTCTCATCTAATGGTCCTTTGGTGTTAGGCATCTCTCATATTCCCCTTTGGAGGAGATTCTTTCTTTCTTCCATTTCCTCTTCTGGAATAGTCAATCTGATCTTCATGCATCTCAGAAAGACAAAGGTGCCTGAATAACAACACCTACCTGTCTACAGTTCATTTAAAGTTTTCACAGGCTTGCCAATTTTCTTGGCTGTCCCAGTATCCTCAGGTGATGAGGAGTGTCTGTGCAATTTTGGAAATATTATAGGAAATGTCTAATTCTTAAATTTTAAGTGAGCTAAAAATAACAGTTTTTGGAAATGGAACTTTAAAAGTGAGAAAGAGTGGCACTTTTTCTTGGATGGCATGAAAACTACCATTTGGACACAATTCACTTGTTCTTTTCTCCAAATGTACCCTTTGCTGTGCATTTCAAATTGACACCTGTCGCACTAAGGGGAAGATGGGGAAAAGTTCAAATGAGTATGATACAAGAAAGAGGATCAAGAGATGATTTACAACCTATATTCACACCCTAAAAAAGGATACAAAGACCAGACATAAAGTAAGTATTACTTTGATAAAAAAGAGATGAAAAGGATCAGGGAAATGTCCAGGACCTCTGAGAAACAGTAGCAAATGAAAAATGACAATGCAAAAGTGTTCTGCTATAAAATTTATTAACACAGAGAAACACATATTGTCTTTTCTAGCTTTAAGACCTTTAACTGTGCTAACCAGATCAAGAACCTACTCAGCACAGGCTCCTTATATTGTTCATACCAAAAGATCAAAATGTCTTTAAACAATTGGGTCACAGTGATCTAATTTAGGAGGGCTAAATCCAGGCCTTTTTGCTTAAAAAGAATACCTAAATCTGTATCCTAAAGCTCTCTTAGAATTCTGCTTACTAGAATATATAGTGATTCCTTAATTCCAAAAGCTGTCCTCTCTCTCCACATTGCATGCAGTCTGGAAAGCAGTGTGCGGTTCCCTAATCTGCAAGGTATAGACCCTTTTATACCTTGCCTTTCTACACTCCCTCAGTCCTGTGTTTCCTCCCGCACATGCACCAATAACACAAGTAGATGATCATGAATCACATTTGCTCTCATCCTGCAGCTGCTCGAGGTATAGTCAAAGAGAGCTTTTCTCCTATTCAATGCCCAGAAAAAGGCTGCATAAACTTGAAAAGAAATGGTTGACTGGTCTCTCAGAATAGCTGTAGTGATCTATCAAGCTAAAGCTCCACATTGCAGAAAAGTGGCCAGAGATTTCAAAAGATTCAGTAATCCTGACACTTTCTGGCCCATTTCACATTAATATTGGTACAATCTTTTGCAACAAAACATTATCATAGAAGATTTATTTTGATCCCAAATCCCATTGTTCTCGTGACTTCTGATAGGTACCACAAATGAGTAGTAAGAACAAGCAAACAAACAAACAAACCAACAAAATCCAGGAATGCACAGAGCCTCCTAGCAGGGCAATGCATCACAGGTTGGCTGCCCAGAATGCTAATCGCTCCAATGCCAAACAGTCCAGCGCTCACCAAACGGGGGAATTTATCAGGGGTAACTGATGAGAAAAATATACCCGACACTTCTGCAGTCAGTAGAAGCTTATCTAGCTGTGAAGAATTGCTGAAAGAGCTGGTCCTACCCCCTCTTTTCTATACCTGGCCATGCATCCTGACCCTCTCTTTTGTTTTGATTTTGATGGTTGTGGTCAAACTAGGTCTATAGGCAAAGTTGCTAGATAAATGGAAGATAGGCACTAGAAGCACATAGTTTTTAGCATAGCACATAGTAACAGGTGGACTAGACCACATTTTTTGGCAGTAATGTATGTCATCCTGAGTATTCTTAAACACTGTATCTACATTGCAGATAAAGTAAACTTGCAGAAATTTTTCCTTTGCTTAAGGAAAATATAGACAATTTTCAACAATTTGAATTATTTCTATGTTAATATATTCTTATAGACAGAACTGTTTGCAAACTTTCTTCATTGTATATGAGTTTCTCAGTCAGAAATAACTGGTGTTGACAGTCACTGAAATATGAAATAGAATGCAGGCATTAGGTTGGATCTCAAGAGACCAGTGCTCAACTCTTAGCTTATTCTCAGACTTCTGTGACTTCTTCTATGACCATAATATACTCTTGTACTTTAATTCTCCATTTAGGAAGAGAAAAAATAATTAAAATAGTTCATAATAATTTATGGATTTTATTCCCACAACAGCTGAGGGAATGAAATCCATACATTTTAGTGAACTATTTTAATTCTCTAGTGGTGGAGTTTATAAGGCTATTTAGAAAATAAAATCAATGGGATATTGTTCTAGCCATAAGTGATCATTAAATATTTGAAGTTGTTTTAAGGATGCGTCCATAGATACTATGATAGTTAAAAAGGAATGGAGCTAGATTTTTTCCAGCACATTCGCAGTTTGTCTGAAACGTCCGAAATAGGAATAATACTTAAGTGCAAGTAAGTATCATCCTTTGTTCTCTTTGATAATGAGATCCATTATACCCCATCTTCCTGAAATGCTTCTTCACTGGCAGGTACAGGGAGAGCAAAAATGTTGTATTTATAATGCCGCATATAAGATTTTCTCCAAATTATGCTGCAAGCCACATGTGACAACAAAAGGCTAGAAAATCGGCATCCTATGAGGTGTCAGCACAACTAATAAGCATAGCTATCAAGACACATTTTGGGGGGCAAGAAACCCCCCAGGAACCAGTGCCACTTCCCATTCCTCCCCTCCCCTCCCATCTCAAAGCCCAAACGTGCCAAACACACAGGTTGGGGATAGAAGCGAGCCGCTTTCACTGTGCTCAGACAGCTCTCAGCCCACTGCCCCATCCGTGGCTGCTTCTGAGGTATCCCGGGGCTCGATCCAAAGGGGTCCGGGTGAGTCAAGGGCACCCTGTGACAGGGGAGGTCCCACGGCGCTGAGCACGAGGCAGAGCTCTCCCATCGCGTGGATCTGCAGGTCAGGGAGACTGACGCTTTTCAGCCTCTCCCCCTCACACACTTTTGGTCTAACGCTGGCTACAAGGATGTAGGTAGGTCTAACTGCAGTTAGCTACAAGCAGCGCTCCAGAGTTTGGGGAGAGTGAGCTGGGTTGGTGAAGGCAACAGACAACAGAAGAAACAAAAAGTACTTCAGATATGGACTGGGATTCTGGCTTCCCTGAAATAAGTGGACTGGCCTTGAGAAATTATAGCTGATCCATTCATTTTCCATCTTTCCTATTTCATACAGGATCAAAATAACAAAGTATCAGTAAGAATCATTTCAGTCTGATGTACTTTGCTTAAAAGAAAAGAGGGTATTCAGGGCACATGATAAAGCAGTTTGTGTTGAGTCTGGCTTTTGTTAGCTATGGTGAATTTGCACGGAAGAGTAACATTTAAAGTCCATTTTTATTTTAAAGAATATTCCTAATGGTTTGCTAAGTTCAGGTTAGAGACTGCAATTTATAGACCACAGTTACTCATTCTAGTCAAATGCCAATGACAGAAAGGGCAACAAATCAAAGTTAATTTGTAATTGAAAACGACTATTACTAAAAGCAATTTAACTTTAAAGTATCTTGACATGTTTGAAGATGAATTACTTTGAGCAGCTTTGTTATTTTAAATAGTTTTAGAGCATTTAAAAGAAAAGAGGTTTACTGTTTTTTAGGACTGATCTTGTACATGAGATATTCTGCAACCTTTTAATGCTAAAGAAGTCAGACCAGTCTTCAATGTAAATTAAATGACAGTTGAAAGAAACTTGACATTATCACAATAAATTAAGGCATGTCTTTAATAGCAATCTTTACATATTGTGGCTTATAAAGTATTATTGTGACATTTGATATTGTGAGGTATTATCTGCTGTGTCTATAAAACACTCAGTGATATTTAATCTGCCTTTACAGTTTTTTTTTTATGTGAAAATCTTAATTTTCACATTTATGATTCTATTTTGGTTTTAGCAGTTTTTAAAACATTTTCAAAAAAAGTTAAAACTACTTATTTGCATACTTTGCATGGTTTTAAGGCTTACTTTAGTGATCCTATTCATTTCTTTGTCACAATAAATGAAAGTTACAGTGGACTACTGCAAGTGAAAAGTAAGGGCTGGGTTTGCTGGCTTGCTCTATTATATGAAAAATCATTTACATGTGGAATGGAAAGAAGTATATAAGTACTTATGACCACTGCCGCTTATCCATTTGTGACAAAAGTGGATCATATGCCATGCACCAGTTTCCTGGCTGTGGCTGAGACAGTAACATGGGATTTGGGAGAGGGGGAATGGCTTACTTTTGCCTGAGGTATAGAGAGTAGAGACAGTCTAATAAAAATCATTCTTCGGTTACAAATTAACTTGTACGAGTTGCCCATCCTGTCATTGGCACTTCACTGCAATGAGCGACAGTAGCCTGCAAGTTACAATCTCCATTGCATACCAAGGGACTCATGCCAGGGTGGAATCTGGTGATTACCCGGCACTTACACATACACAGCCTAGTGTGCATCTGCAGGGGCCTTCAGACCACTTGCTAAGCCTCATTAGCCATCTGACTGATTACTGGGATATCAAATATCACCCCCTAAATAATTAAGAAGAATTTGCCAAAGGGATGAGCTCCTGAGCTCCTCTGAGCTATTACCATGGTGACTCACTCAGGACTGAGTGATAGAGCCCCAGAAGAAGCAAGCCTATTAACATCTTTTACACAAGTTTTGAACATGTCATACCAAGTTCATGTTGATTAACTGTAGAAGAATTGCACTACAAAAAACTCAAAGTGGATATGAGATGGAGGGATTAATTTATCCTGAAAGAGCAGTCAGATCTGAATGGGTGGGGTCTCCTGCGGCATTCAGCACACATCTACAATCCTGTTCTTGATCTTAGTTTTACCATCTCCATTTGGCAGAGAAATCAACTGGCAAAAAGTGTTTGGTAATAGCTTACAAGTACTTGAAGGATGGAAGCAAAAAAAGAGAGAAAAGAATTACTTAGCAAAATTATTAAAGGAAAAAAATAGAAAAGATACATGAAAATATAGGTATATTATGTAGGGTTTTGTTTTGTTTCTTTTCAGGGAAATAGCAGAAACTTAAGCAAAAGCCTTGTGCAGTTGGACAGTAAAAGCAGGACAGAAAAGCTCTGCTTCTGCACAAGCACATGCCTCATGCAATTCTAAACTGCTTGGACAAATTCAATTTACATGCTTAGTTTGTCATTTTTATTCATAAAGGCCCAGTTTTTGAATGCATTTTCAGTAGTAACTGTTGAAAATGCAGACATGGAATTACATGCACAGGTGAGACTGACTTTTAATTAAAATTTGACCTTTAGAATTACACAGTATGAAACATTAGTAAAATGAGAAAATATCCTGTGCTGACAGAGAAATGGATTAGATATTCTAATAGGCATCTAAGATTCTGTATGCTTTCTTTTGTTCTTGTTTAGATGGAGTCTCAAACTTGCTTGAAATGAGCAAAATCAAGGGAGAAGGTTCTCAGACCCTCTAACTGCTTTATTTGACTGGAAAAAAAAAGTTCATCTACAGCTTTGTCTGATCTTGTCCTGTTGACTATAATAACTGATATGCCAGCACACTCATTGTAAACTATATCCACAGCTAGAGCATTATATCTGCATAACTAGAAAAACAGCCTTTTTAGAGAGACACAAAACCTTCTTAAGTTAAAGCCTCCCCAATATTACTTTTATTATTCCAAAAAAGAAAGAGGGTCACTTAGAGCTCATACTATAGGGCTTATTTTTCCCTTCTGGACCAGCAGTATAATAAACTCTACTAATGACTGTCATAGTCTTCCAAATTTTCTTCTGTTCCTCTCAAATTTCCTCTCAAATTTACTGCAATGCTATTCTGTGCTTGTGTGCATACCTAAAGCAAGCTGATTACTGAGGATCCACATGTCTCCAGACTACCCTTGAGAATAATGTTACCTGCTGAGTAGCAACTCTGCTAGAAAGGACCTGGTGAGCAACAGGCTAAACAGGAGCTAGCAGTGTGGGCATATAATGACAAAGCCTAATAGCATACTGGGTGGTAGCAGCAGGAGCATAGCCAGGAGATTGAGGGAAGTAATTATTCTCTCTTTACTTGGCACTTGTTAGACCATATCTGGAATACCAGGTCCAGTTTGGGGTTCACCAGTACAGGAAGGATGCTGATAAACTGGAGAGAGGTGAACGGAGAACCAACAAACTGACCAGGGGCTGGAGGGAGTGGGGCTTGTCCAGCCTGGAGCAGGAACAGCTTTGGGGGCCCCCCACAGCTGCCTCAGGTGCCTAAGGAGAAGACAGAGGCAGGCCACCATGGTGTGGTGGGTGGATGAGAGACAATGGGCATAAACTGAAGTAGGGGAGGTTCCAACTGGGCATAAGGGAAAAAAAATCACTATAAGAATGATTAAGCAGTGGCACAGATTGTGCAGAGAGGCTGTGGTGCTCTCCCTCCATCCTTGGAGGGTTTCAAGATCCGTCTGGACAAACCCTGAGCAACCTGGTCCAACCTCAGAGCTGACCCTGCTGGGAGCAGGGGATGGCACTTGAGACCTCCTGAGGTCCTTCCAGCCTGAATGATCCTGTGATTATTCTGTGAGCCTGTGATATGTCAGAGCTTCAACTTTACCACTTCTATGAGAGTTACACTGAGGTGTCAGTAACCATGGGAATTTAGAAAGAGTGGGGGTGGGCGAGAAAGGCTTTTGTAGATACAGCCTAAGGTAAAAACAAAAGATGAGAACCTTCCTTTAAAATGCAAATTAAGGCTCTCAAAATCAACACAAAAGAAGCTAGCTGCTAATCTTTCCAGTGATCCCTAATTTTTCATGGCTCTATTCTACTATGCTGAATTGTATTCTTTGTTCAAGAAATCACCCTACATTCCCTCAGGCTAAAAGACCAAACATTCAGGTTAAGGGCAGGTTATTCTGTGAGAAAGAGATCTGCATGCACAGTGTTTGGGTGAGAGTGTATACATTTAATTGGTCACTCGTTTTTAGGGAGTGATACAAATTAGGGTCTAGGGTTGCTGGACAAGTTTTTTGCATAATTTCTTCACTTCCTTTTGACAGAAAAGGCTTGGCTGCACCACATAAATGATACTTTGGGGAAAACAGACAAGTGGAAAAGTGCATATTCTATTCGATAAAACATTTGAAGTCCCCAGCACCTTTCAGCCTACCATCATGTTTTCTATCTGATAATAACTTGTTCCAAGTCGAATTACCATGGTTGGCTGCACCCTATCACACCTTTGGATTAGGAAAGTGGAGCTTAGAAGTATTTGTGAAGTATTTCTTGATTAGTCACAAGTTAGCTCCTGATTGAAGTAGGCTGCAGCAAAACACCAAGTTCACCCCTGCGTGTAGCAAAAGCTCTGAACCATGCTTCAGGAAATTGACCTTCAGAGATTATTATGACCTTCAAACTGTTGCTACATCACCGAAGTGAGTTTTTTTGTGGAATTGATGATAAACCTGTGGATTACTGGGTGATACTATGTCAACACCTTTGATAAGCACTCACGAAAGAGACATATCTGAAGAAATGATTTCAAACACCAGCACTTCAGAGCAACAACAAAAAAAATTACAGGAGTTTTTCAGTATGAACCAGTTTTAATGTCAGCATACATCCTTTTATTTACAGGAATATTTATAGAACAATAAAAAAGAAGTAATATTTGATATTTATGAACAGTTACTTACAGGAAAGTGCTTGGAACAATAAACTTTCTGAATTGCTACTATTTGCATATTATTATTGTTACTGTTGTTATTAATAGCAGTATTAATGCAGTAGTCCTTAAGGACAACAGATAAAAACAAAGCATTAATTGTTCTGGGGACTGTACAAATACAGGATAAGAATAAAAATCAGTCTTTGCCTCCTAAAAAAGTACTATTATGCTTAAGGATATTTCAATAACTTTGGCATGACCTGTCCAAGAATAATAATCAGTGTTAAAAACGGAACTTCAGAAGAGTTGATAGAAACTATTAGAATTACCATCATGGAGAGAAGGAAAAAAATCCTGGTGTGATGGCTGGCTTTTGCCCATTTTGATCATTCTGTGTAGTGCAAAAGAGTAAAAGGGTGTGTTTTTTTCAAGCAATGCAGAACTGTTGAAAAAGGAAGATTCTAAGTAGCTGAGTGAAACATTGCATAAGTATGTTGAAGGACAAGAGAAGGCATAATGCAGCAGATGGAGCACAACAGTTAAAGACCACTAAGATGCACAAGCGTTTTCATGTAAAAACTTTCTATATTCAGAGATTCTTAAGTTTAAGAAACCCTCATCTATCAAGATAAAACACACAACTAAAAATTTAAAAAATCCAAGAAACTGAAATGATTTGGTGTTTATTTGTACTGTTTAGCACAAATGAATCAAAACCCATGTTTCTTCTACTGTATGGAAAGTGAAAAATCTTCAACCTTTATTTCTTAGAACTCTTCTAGCACTTAAATAACTGGTAGAAAAAGACCTAGCTTTTTAAAAAATTGTTTTTTTAATATATTCTGAAGAAAATTAGGTTCTATTTGAACAGGCTATGAATACTTGAAAAATCAAGCTCAGTCAAATATATTACTTCTTTGCATATTCTGGACCACATGCACTGGTATTTATGGAAAGAAAAATTTGTATCATGTCACACCCTCTATGCATGCCTCAGTATTTGTAGAGGAGTTGGGAGCTGTTTTAATCATTTTCCAACATCATTCCTGACAGTTACTAGAGAGAAAAGAAGGACTAACGTGACTTTCAGGTCACTCATAAGACATCTGGTAGTGCTGAATGTTAAGAGAGATGGCAGAAGCCATTGAAAATTTAAGAAAATAATAGGAGCAGCTTCAGCTGCACAGTGAACAAGGCCAGGTCTTCTTACTGACTGTGAAATAACTCTGCCTGCTAAAACATAACCATCCGTGATCTGCATGGCTATTAGGGAAATAAAATTCTATTTTTAGAATTATGGCGTAGGGTATGAAGCAGTTGTACCATCTCATGCTGAATTCTCATTCTAGTTCACTACCCCTTAGGACTATTTGCATATGGCGTTGGAAACAATGATTATCTGTAAACCAAAACCTGTGATCTTTCCCTTCACTTGGCTTTTTAGAAACACCTATGATTATTCACCACCCTCTCTCTCCCCACCACCAAAACCCCACATATTTGAAGAAAATACTAGATTAAACAATCCAGAATTAATGTCCTGTGTTTTTAAAACTAACAGCTGTGCTGTATAATTTTTGTAAAGTGATCAGACCCTTTGGTATCAAGATTTTGCAAATCTAGTCTTGAACATTGCAGACTTGAGTAACTCAAGCTATTCTGAGCACTCCTGGAATTACTCCAGTTTTGCTACTGATTTGTTTACTGTCCATTAGAATGATCCATTTAATATAGAGTATTTGGTTTCTACTAATCAGAAATTTAATGTCTCATTGACTGAAGACTCAGGTCATGATGCTCAGTGTCTTCCTCACAGTTTTAATCTCTTACTTGGGGTTACTTTTCTCATATTACAGGTGATCTGCCAGTGTTTACACTGGATGATTTCAATGTATTTCTTTCTCGTATGATCAATATGTTCTGGGATAATTTCTCTTGTGCCTTTTTTCTCAGATTTGCACTAAATTTTTCTATCCTTTTCAGTCTCCCTTACTTTATTCACTTGCTTTGCTTTCTTAGCATATTTCTGTTCCAATATCTACCATCCCTTTTAATATTCTTTGGGGGCAACAAAGGATATTTCCTTTTTTTTTAACATAAGCAATCCCCATTCTAAAAAAATAGTCACTATATAATGATCACTATCAGTTTACATCTAAGCATGTAATACTTTGTCTCTTTTTCATCTACTGTACTCTAGTTTTAACATATAATAATCTAAACTATCTATCAGATATAAATATGATTTTCTTTTTCCATCTTCTTCTATTTCCTTAACTTGTTCAGTTGCACAATCTAGTGACCCATTTTGGTGGCTACCTAATCAGCTGCTTGACTGAAAAGAGTTAAGTACCTCTTAATTGCTAAATTGGATGTCCACTTGTTTTCTGCCTGGAACTCAAAGTAAGTTTTCATAGAATATATAGTACAAGATATTCCTACTTCTTAGCTTTGTGTGTTTTAAAATAAATTGGATAAGGTCCTATTTGTCTATTTTTTTGTTTTTAGGTGGGAAAAAACATGAGCTAATATCTAAAGATAGAAGTGCAGGACTTCTTTAAGTTAAATGTCTCTATTTTACCTAGTCATATATTTCATCTGGTTTTTAAGATCTCATCTAAAGGCAAAAAAGGTGCATCAGACTTTCAATCTTACTTGTGGTAATGAGATGTCTATACCTCACTTGTTCTATCCTTACAGTAACCTTTCTTCAGTGGCTACTGAGATGACATATTAATTTTGTTGTTTGAAACCTGTTGAAATATGATATTCAGCAAAAGTGTATTTTAATTGGATTTGGGTTAGCCCAAATATATGTATGTATGTAGCAAAAGAAGAAAGAACACATAAGCATATTTGAAGTAAATGAATGTTATTAGAAAAGTATGTGTATACAGAGATTATTTTTAAATTATACAACATAGAAAAGCAGTATTCAGCATTCAGATTACCTCAAATTCTTGTAATTGCCTTAAGTGCCTATTTGTAAAACTCCAAGATGTGTGTAGAACAGTCTTTTTATTTATGTTTCTATTCCGCTCTCTATAAATGTATTTCCACTATACATAATTGCTATGTAAGCTTGATTTTTGTTACTACTTTTGTGTTCCACAGATAGATTTTTTTGTATTTATACTCATCTCAAAACCTTTTTTTAAGTCATATTATTTCTCCACTTCTGTTGTCATGACTTACTGGCAAAAATAGGAAACACCAATTCGCTCACTGACATTGGTGCTAAATCCATACTCTCATACTTTATTACCCACAGGCTATTTTATCCGTGAAGACCAAAAATTATTGCTTGAGGTGTTCTGTCTCTTTCTATTTACACTCACCCTTCATGCACAAAAGAAAGTTCAGCTTTTCTCAGTAATACTACACAAAACAAAAAAGAAAAGAAACAGGCTCTTTTTGCTCCTTAGATTTTCATGGCTTACAGCACACCAGATTGTGTCCCAATAGATCAAAAACTGAAGAAGATAAAGAAGTAATTCAGGGAGTGAGAACCACCAAAATATTCCAATTCCTTGTGCAGGTTACCCAGTTTACTGGTGTCTAAATGCTTTGTTACTCCTTATTGAACTCACAGGTGTAACACAGCCAATTTACCTATCCTGAAGCTTTTTATAAGATCTTCCGCCACCTCCTCACCTAAATTTAACTGCATGTATACCAAGGGGAGGTCTATTCTGTGTCCTTTGGTACTTACGGTGTGAATATCAACTGGAAAAAGTACTATCTACTTCAGGTAAGCAGGTTAAGTATAGGTATACTAACTCTAGTATCAAGAAATAATCACAGGCTTGTTTAATACTTCCAGTTCACATCAGTGAACTCTCTGAACCATCATTTCAGAATAATTTTTCTTTGCAGTTCAGAATCATAAATTACTCCATCATCTGTACAACTTAAGACCCAAAAGAATTAATGTATTGAATGTATCACATTAATTCTGAGAAGCAATCTTACTGTCTGGAATATACATTTTTACTATTTCTTTAGCCTCATGCTTAAGCAAATATTAGTGCTTCAGTGAAACAGCAATCAAATTCATGTCCACTGCCTTGATCCCAGAATGCACAGGTGATTCATGTAACCAGCTTAACCAACAAGCTTCAATTTATCATATACTGGTTTAGGTATGGACTTCCTAGTTCTTTCTGAAGAGCCTTCATCCTTACTGTTATGTCCTAAGCTTTTTGCTTCTGTCTGAGGATAGCATCCTCAAAGTTATTGTAAGCCATTCTGCAGAGTGTGCAAGTGTCACAGCCTTAGTACACATTGTCCTAATGGCTCAGACTCAAATGAGGCACACCAGATTGTTTACTTTTCAGAAGAATCATAGGTAAGAAAACCTGCCTGTATTAAATTGGTGATTGAACACTACCAAATTTTTGAGCAATTTTTTTTACTATAGAAATGCCACGATAGTAAGTAAATTATATTCCAAATGTTCTTTCTCTCAGAATATTCCAGTTTTAGTCTTTCTGTTCCTTTGATATCTGTTCTGGCAGCAGCCTGTGGCATGCAAGAAGACAGGGTCACCAGGAGGGCTGGAACATGAGAAAAGGAAAGGGCATTCACAGCTTCAAAGGCAGTTCCACAATGCAGAGTCCTGGAGGATGGGGCTGTGCCCTGACACAGCACATTGTCTGAGAACTGGAAGCAAGGCTCCAGACAAGAGGAAAATATATTTACAGCTGGCGTATGGGAAATGTCTGGAGGGCAAAGAGCGAGGCCCACTGTGAGAAGCAGGAGTGGCATATGGAGTTCCCCAACACTCTAGATTTCTGTTTGTGTTTGGAGGCACTGATGGAGGGAGCAAATGAGAGAAAGTCATAAATTGGGGTTGGTTCAGACTAGGCTTGAAAAGTGAGTTCTTGTGATACAAATAATGCATCCGCTTAGAGATCTAGCTCCAGGCAGCTCAGACCTTGTACTGCACCTACTGGAGATGCAGTGTTCATTTTTTGTCTGAGTTATAAAACGGTCTTAATACTGTGGGTTAATGAAGTTGCCATCCCTCATTCCCCTTTCAGTTTGAACATTATTGGCTGTTCTCTGGGTTCTGTAATGTAAGGATATCTCTGCATGTAATTATGAGACAGGTTTAATATTTGTGCTGTTAGAAATTACTAAATGGACTGATGATTTTCAAAGAAAAGTTAAGGCTTCCAGTAACATTTCTACAGGTATATTTCTAGCACCTGCAGACTCAAGTGGTTGTGAAATTGTGACAATCAGGTGGTAGGGGAAAAAAAAAAAAACCCACAGGTGAATTAAGAAAAGGAAGAGAAAACTTGCAGAACAAAGTCTATGTTGTCAGAACTTGAGTCATACATAACCTATGGTGATAAATGTTACAATTGTGAGAAATAATCATGGCTTAGATTTTTGCTTTTTTGTGTCTTACAGACTGACTAGTGAGAGTGGCTGTCCATCACTGAGGATACTATGTGCAAGGGCTCATTTGTTGATACTTTGAAAAGAGTGATTTTTCTGTGACTGAGTTCCAGGCCCGTGGTCACTCATTTCCTTGGAACTAGTCACAGTAGTGACCTGTATCCTGAAAGCAGATGCAGGTCACATTCTTACTGCGAAGGGAGATGCTGAGCATCTTGGAGCTCTGATTTTGGGATCTCCCACTCTACACAGTATGACATCCCCATCCTTAGATCAACTTTTGGTGATGTAAGGAGCTCTTTGATACAATCTAAGACTCTCCTCTACCTTCAGGGCAGATCTAATCTCTTTTCTTCTCTAGGTAGTTAGAGGTTCTGGAGTAATCCGTTGCAGCAAGCTCCTTCTCTGGAAAATTCTGTGCTGTATTGATATTTGAAAACATAACTACTATGTATATGAGCATATGAGCATTATTTTTAACTTTGCTTTTTTTTTTTTTTTTTTTTGGTAACTTCCTTTGTGCTCACTGATACATTTATCATCTTCCTTGCAAGCAATGAGATACAGATCTCACACCTCTTACTATAAGAATAGATAATTTCTTAAGTGTGTTGTATGACCTCCCTGTAATGAAGGCTCAGGTCCTATTTTCTATGGCTTTATTTCCTGTTGGCAGTCTGGACAGCATGGCAACAATGTAAGTAGGTGTGTAGTAGGAGCTTTATGCATATAGGAGAAAGGGAAGTCTTTGCTTAAAAACATGACCTTCCTGTATGTAGTCAGGTGCTGGCTTTCCTCCTTAAAAATTTTGTTCATTTTGCCAAAAAATCAGAATGGCTTTCCCTGCAATTAGGGTGCAAGTCATACTGTTCACGCTTTTCAAGGGTCATGGCTATGCTGTAGCTCTGCAGTTAACTCTGAGACCTTTCTCTGGGCTACTGAGGTAATGCCTGACTCTCCGGCTGTCTGACCTAATTGCCTTGGAATTAGGATCATGCCCTGCTGTGAGGCTTGAATGAATTTAGGGCCACAGTAAGTATAACCAGTGCTGGACTCAAAGCTGGTTCTAAAGAGAGTTAGAAGCAAGGCGATCAACTTTACTTTAAAAATAATTAGCTGTCCCTGTGCCCCTCTGAGAGCCACATTGTCAGTGCTGTGCCTCACCCCACCAGAACTCCCCTTCCTCCTTGTCCTCCTCTGGACCATGGCATGAGGTGCTCTGAACGCCAGCCTACACATGCAGCAAAGCTTCCGCTAAAACTCCGGCCAATTAGAAATTGCCAACATAATTGAAGAATTTGCTCTTAAATGGTGATTTCATTTTGGCAAGCAACTATTTCAAATGCACATCCCACCTAGGTGAACTAAAGCTTTACCATGCCTGTCAGTCCACCTAGAATCTACCTTGAATTTATCTGAAAGAGTTAAATATGATAAACTATTTCTGAGTATATGTTTAACAGACTAAGTACCACAGTATGTGTTTGATTTTACAAAACATTTTCTTACTGAAGACTATCATGTAAATACTAGAACAGTGTTCTGGGACTATAGGTTAATTTTCTTGATATAGAATTACTTCCTTCAGGACATATAAATGTACATATAAACATCATAAAAGGAAAGCATGTATTTGGCCAGCAAAACATATTCATAAAGACGGTTTGTAGAGAAATGGCTTAATATTCAAAATAACATTCTTAAAGCTATCACAGTCATAACAGTAAACAATGAAAACAAAATGTTTTTAAAGGAACATTTTGGATTTCTCCTTTTTTTTTAGTAATTTCAGAGGTACGCTTTAAAAATGCTGAAGTTTGATTATTAAATTCAAAGGAGATCTAAGCAGCCTCACTGTTTATATCAGTTCTTTCCCCACCTGAGATGAAAAGTACTATTCATGATGAAAGTGTTCCCACTTGCCTTCAGAATTAAGCATTTTTACAGACCATTCTGAACTTTAGGGATCCCTTAAGCCTAATTGAGACTATTGAGATATAACAATTGTAGAAAACAGTCTGGAACAATGAGTGTTGTTTTAGTACCAGTAGTGAATTCTACTCTGTTGTGAGGAGATAATCTTAGTAAAAGCATTACTCTGTAAAGAGAACATATGAAATGAAATATCAGTTTGGTTATCTGTACTAAATCTAACATGAAACATTAAATTCATAGATTTAAATCTATTAGTCTCCACTAACATTTTTGCTTCATCTTAACTGCTCAACCCTTAATAAAATTTACCAAATAAAACATTTAAATTCAGCCATAAATACAATTTTGTCTTGACTAAATAAGAATAAAATCAATAACTTGAAAAATTCTTACTTTGAATTTCAAAGTTAAAAAACTTTCATTTTATGACTTTTAGAAATAATTATTGAAATATTGATTCCAATAATTCACACATAATTGGATAATAGTGCAAATCTACTTTTTATTTCCTCTGAAACTACACATTTTTTGGTAAGTTGCCTTGCGATCTGGAATCTTTAAGTTTCCTTTTCTGAGCTTCAAAGGGATGCAACAGTGATATTTAAATTGTTCATTCCATGCCTCTCCAGTTTAATGCCAAAGTGTTTCCAGATAGAATTTTCTGTAGATTTAAAGTCCTTGGGAACTTGGATCCTGAGTGCACAGTGAGTGAAACCCTCAGGATTGTCTGAAAACAGAGACTGCCTAAAAATGGTAAGTCTCCTGATTCATGCAGTCACCGCACAGAAAAAAAGAAAAGATAAAGCTGCGTCAATTGTGAATGAAGGCAACAATCTCAATTAATTTCAAGTATTGTTTTTGTCGTGTTAACTTTTCAGTGTGCTTCAAATTTCTGTACTGAATATGAAATCAAACTGCATTTGGGTAGAAGGGAGATTGAGACTTCATTTGCCAGGTAAGGGAGCATGAAAAAACACATTTCTGTATGAAGATTAAGTATTGTAAATTGCTGTAATGCTTGGAACAAAATGTGAATAATGAATTGAAATAGAGGTTTTTCTCTTGGTGTTTAATAATTCATTCTGAATTGTAAAAAGAGTTATTTCTTCCATTGAAATATATGGGGCTATGCTACGGTGGTACTCTTGATTTATTATCCCTGCCCTACAGATTTACCAGAAAAATCTTTTACCTCAATATGGGTATAAATTGCATTGTATATTGGGAATGCTCAGGGCTGAAAAGGAAATGAAACAGCATTGGAGCTTCCTCCTAAAGGAACTTCACAGTGACAGTCCCAACTGCCCTGTCCATGCCCTCACACCAATACCCAGGTTCTTGCATGCTGATGTGCAGAAAATTCATGCAGCGCTCACAACATTCAGAAAATCTGTATTATTTATACAAACTCCTGCATTGTATTACCATTGATTCTACTGCACAAGAATTTTCTGAATTGGGCATCAGTGAGGAGGGGAGGCTTAGCTACATTACAGCAAGAATGCTGTTATTCCAGCAATCATACAGATATTTTAGGGATCTCTGGAATGTACATTCAATGGACAACAAAAAAGAAGCATTCACAGAAAGATGCTGTAACTGAACTTTAGCCGTGCCATGGACAGTGTAGGCAAATGTGAGACATCAGGACCCCATTTAAATATGATCCTAATCTCATCTGTTTAGCTAACTGCCCATCCAGTGCAATCTGACTTAGCTTCAGATCAGCCCAATTATTGACACCCATATATATATTCTTTCAAGAAAACACCTCCATCCATAACATATACTCGTGCTTCTTTTCAACTTCAAGCAGTCTGAACAGCTCAATGGCAGACAAACTTCAGTGCTGCTAAATGTAACATATTCTGCCTTTACATGGATCATTTGAAGCAGTCATACATACTGTTTATCTTTTACTGTAAGTAATTTAATGAGAGCTCTGTAAGCAGCATTTTGGTGGACATTGCAATGAACCTGCTGCACAATACAGCCACTCAAAAAATTAAGCATGCATAAAACATGTGGGAATGTTTGTAAGGCAGAAAAGATTTATGGCAAGCATTATAATGCCCTTTATGCAAATGAAGTACAGCGCTATACTTATTCATGTACGTATATGTGTATATATATATATGCATATCACAGAACCACAGAATCGCTGAGGTTGGAAGGGACATCTGCAGATCATCTAGTCCAACCCCTTGCTCAAGCAGGGTCACCTAGAGCACATTGCACAGGATTGCATCCAGGTGGGTTTTGAATATCTCCAGAGAAGGAGACTCCACCACCTCTCTGGGCAACCTGTTCCAGTGCTCTGTCACCCTCACAGTGAAAAAGTATTTCTTCATGCTCAGATGGAAGTGTCTGTGTTTCAGTTTGTGCCCGTTGCCTCGCGTCCTGTCGCTCAGCACCACTGAAAGAGTCTGGCTCCATTCTCTTGACACCCTCCCTTCAGATACTTGTACACATTGATAAGATCTCCTCTCAGCCTTCTCTTCTCCAAGCTAAACAGGCCAAGCTCTCTCAGGCTTTCCTCATGAGAGAGATGCTCCAGTCCCCTAATCATCTTTGTAGCCCTTCGCTGGACTTGCTCCAGTAGTGCCACGTGCCTCCTGTACTGGGGAGCCCAGAACTGGACGCAGTACTCCAGATGTGAGTAGAGGGGGAGAATCACCTCCCTCAACCTGCTAGCAACACTCTTCCTGATGCACCCCAGGATACCATTGGCCTTCTTGGCCACATATTGCTGGCTCATGGTCAACTTGGTGTCCACCAGCACTCCCAGGTCCTTCTCTGCAGAGCTGCTTTCCAGCAGGTCAGCCCCCAGCCTGTCCTGGTGCATGGGATTATTCCTCCCTAGGTGCAGGACCCTGCACTTGCCTTTGTTGAACTTCATGAGGTTCCTCTCCGCCCACCTCTCCAGCCTGTCCAGGTCTCTCTGAATGGCAGCACAGCCCTCTGGTGTATCCACCACTCCTCCCAGTTTTGTATTGTCGGCAAAATATATATATACACACATATATGCTTTTTCAAACTAGAAAAATAAAGAAATAACATTTTTCTCTTGGATACCATGTAAAAAGTAGTCATGGCATGAAAACAAAACCAAAAAACAATGAAAACCTGTCTTATGAAGAGAGACTGGGACTCATACAGTTTAGCTGGAGCAGTATTGACTGAGACCTTCCTCACTGTCCTTCCTCCATCACTCCTTCCTGCTGCTTCTTACTCCTCCTTGTTTAGCTGGCAGGACACACATACCTTTCACTCCCCATCTGATTTCACTAACTGTGGGAAACTTGGCTGCCTAATTTGTGGGTACAAGGAGGCTGGGGAGGGTTTGGAAGGGGGTGAACAGAGCTGCTCTCCCTATGCAGTGGTGAGCTATGTGTCAGTGTGCTATCTTGTGAAACCCTACTTTGAGACAGTGGTTTGATATTATAGGCCCTCACTGGCAATAACAATGTAAAGGCTTCCTGGCTTCATAATTATTTTTATTTTTTAACTGGATCAGTTTCCGCATCATGGTTCATAGCCACATAAGCAGTGATGGCAGAACTGTGGGAACTTATGGAAAATTGCTGTAGCCTATCAAATATTCACTTTAATTTTACACTATATTTTCAATCCAGTATGTGAGATTTAAATGATGGACAGTGGCCTTCAGTGTGCCCTACAAAGTTCACATTTATTTCATTGAAACCAGATTGTCAACTTTCAAAATCACAGTTTCAGGCTTAATGTTCTTTTAAATGCAGAAATATATGAACATAAACACAAACACAGATTTTTTAAACAAAGAATTATCTTGAGATAAATTCAGATTAGGATCTCAATACCTGTTTCTTTATTTAATATTTATACAAATGCTACTGTATATTTAGTACCTTGTGGCCAGAATTTAGCATTAAACTGTTTTATGCACTTCTCAAAGGATGTTTTCATCACAGGGATTCAAATTCTTTTAAATTAAATCTTCCTCAAAAAGAATCTCTTTCAGCTTCAGAAAATGGTTCCTAAGAACTTATATTGTGCTGAATATAAGCAGGAATATGTTCCATATATTTTAAATGTCTCCATATGGATTTAAAACAAGTTTAATAAGGACATTGGGAGTTATTTTCAGTTTTTCCTTTTCTGATTAATCTCAGATTGCAGCAAATTGTATAAATTATTTATTTCTCTTCATAGACTCTGAAATAAAAAATAGAATATCTTGCTTTCTTGCTATTTGATGAAGAGGAATAAACAAATGCAAGGTTTTGAAGTGTCACTGAGTGCAAGTGTCTTGAATTCAAAATGTGATGTGTGATGGATTTTCTTTTACTACCACTACAAAACCTTAATGTTGCCATATGAATCACTGGGCTGCACATCCTTCTATTTTTTTGTTATGTAGGCAGCTAGTTTTTACAGTACAGAGCAGATACCCATGACGGGGGTGGTAAGGAACAGGATTGCTGTCTGGGCTCTTCTGTGTTTAGAAGAGTTAGTTCACTGCTGTGTTCGTTCGTGAAGTACAGCTCAGGCCTAGGAAAGTTCCCTTTATCCCCTGCTGATGTACAGACAGAAGTAATATCACACATTTTGATGTCACTGAAAAATACGGAGAGTATGAAATAGCCTGTGTTTCCCCAAATCCAGAGACTGCTATTGTTTACAGTCCTATGTATGCTGCATACATACTTTTTCTTTATTTCCCATACTCACCTATAGAGGGGTAAACCAGAATCTGACCCTATGTAATCATATGATAAATTCATTCAATTACAGTGACTAAAAAATTGAAGGATGTAACCAAAGGAGAATAGTTACTGCATTTCAAATAAATTAATTTAAATATATAAAATATATCTTGACATGCCAATAACCTCTAGGACACCCTCATCTTTTCTTTTTAATTTTTTTTTAATGGCCATTTGCTTTTCTTTTTGGTTCTAGTCTGTCGATCTAATTATACACATTTCTCTGAATTTTAAGTTGCTCTGTCTGACATTGATATTTATTAAATATTTCTAGATATATCATTTTCTCCACTTCACACGCTTGAGCAAGTTATAAATATTTAGATCTTTTAAATTTTTCCTTACACTCTTAAACAGCCTTTTGTACATCTATGAACTAACATAGAATGTTCGGCACTTCTTTTTTTATAATCAGCTTCTAGGAAGTGAGACAAAATTTCAGTCTAGCTGCACTAGACATAGCCAACTCATTATTTTTCCTCAATGATATTTTGTATTTTTGTTAAGTACAGAAGTCCACATAATTTTTATGTTTTAAAATAGCTTTTTAATAAAGGAAAGTTAAGGGTAATGGACCATCCTCTTCTGCACTTCAGTCTGATTTTTTTTACATTAAGAGCAGAAAGCCAGGCTTGATGCAGTCACAACTTGATCACTTTACTTTTTTAAAGTCTGAGCCTCTTTGTAATCAATATCCCATAAACATTCTTACTCAATTTGAATTTTTTTTTAAGTTAAACTTTTTAAGACACAATATCAAATGCTAAAATAATTGTATTGAACGTGAATTTTGTTTCCATGTATAGTTATACAAGTGAAACAGAATATAAAAAGTAAAGCAAAAGGAAACTGAGCAGAATTAGAGGTAGACAGTGGAAAAGACAGAGATACAAAGAATTAAGAGTAAAAGAATAAAATAAGAAGAAAGTCAATTGAATAACAAAAATTAACAAGAGGAACATAGGAAAAAGTAATGTTCTGCAAGGAATGAAGGAAAGGATATAATAGAATACAGGTCTGAGAAAAAAAAAGGGAGGATAAAAAGAAGGCTGTTCGGAAATAAGGCTAAATGAAAAAGAAAAGAGAATGGGTGATATAAAAAAATTAGCTACACTAGGGAAAGGAGGATTTGGTATTGAGCATACAATGAAGCCTTTAATTGTTCTTTTTGCACAACTGTCAAGAGGCTGTATCAGTTACCCCTGGGTGTAAGATTCTTCGATTGGGTGAAGTAAAATGGGTAGCTTAATACCTGGGGGCTACGTGCGCTAACCAAAGCATCCAAATCACAGCATGCTGCTCACAAGTGCATTGAGTTTTATTTGCTTTAACAAATAAAATGTTCAAGCTTTCATTAAACATGAAAAATGAGTTTACATTTTTCACATGCATATGTATAGACCTTTAATATCAGCACGTATGCACTATGTGCGGGGAAAATTAATAACAGAAATGTCTACATTTGTTACTTCTGATGTATATAGTTTATGTAGAACTTTGAGGGAAACATGCAGATTTTGACAGCTAAGTTTTGTTTTGATTCTTTTTTCTGCCAACTCCTAATTTATTCCTTTCAAAAATTACTTCTGTTGTTTTCTATTGATATTGTTGTAGCTGTAAGTTTTAAGTGTCATCTAGGTTTTCTTGTTCAATCAGAAATTGTATTTTATATGTTAATTTTACCCTTCATTGTTTGCTCTGTGGTTTGCTTTTAATCATCATCTTTTACAGAAGCTCATGGAGGATCCTAGAAACCATTATCCCTCTGTGATTCTACAATGTAATGAACAATATTTGTAACACAATATTTTCCTTAAATCCGGGGATATTATTATCATATGTATTTTCAAAGACTACTAGAGTGCCTTCATGTAACTGAATTAAATATAGTTTAATTAAATTAAAGTAAATTAAATTACTCATTAGCAGTAATAACATTAAGCTTCAGAATGCATTTGAATTGGGAAAAGGATTTGAATACCTGGCTTAACAGCTCTTGTGTGGTACAAAATTAATTAGCATTATACATATCTTAGCTCCTTTCAAGACATGCACAGATGGGATAACAAAACTAGAAAGATAAGGAGCTCTGAAAACCTCTTTTTTAATTTACTAATTAAAAGAAGGTATTTGCTATTGTGAGCAACTGAACTAAAACAAGATTAGTTATTGAAGAAAAAAAGTACCAATTCTACAGAAGTATTAAGGATGAATCATAAGTTATCTGACAACATTATTTTACTTGAGGTGAAATTATTTTCATTGTAATGAAAGTAGAAGCAGAAAGGGCATTATTCCTAATCTCAGTGAAAGTCTTCTTTCCAAAGCAATTAATTTATCTGATTAAAATGAAAGAGGAGAAGGAAATGCGCAAAAAGTAGATTTTTTCTAATTTGATCTATTTCCTTAAGATATAGTTTCACCTGTCATTTTGTTAAAATCATGATCAGAGTTATCTTTAATTTCTCTTCTGAAAACAATGATTTCCAAATTTATAGACTCCTGACCACAGTGTTGTTTTATCCTAATTTTTTATTTTATTTTTTAACAACATGAAGAAGAAATTGCAGGTGATTCTAAAGTGCAGTTATATAAAATGCCACAAGTAGAGAAGAGCTGAACTACTCCTTGAGATTATTCAGCAAGCCATGACAGAATATAATACAAAGAAAAAGGAACCTATAAAATGTTGATGCAAGCTGTTTCCTTTCAGAGAACTGTTTTTTTTAGTTTTAATAATGGGACAGAACATTAAAAACAGCCAAAGAGAGTTCAGATTGTCTTAGAGAAACTGAAGAGAAAACAGCTGGGTCTGCTGACAGAGTGTATTTAGGGCTAGCAGGGCAATAGGCAATGTATCAGGTTGGGCCAGTGCTGCCTGGGGTGTCTCTTGCTGTAGCTGGAGCAGGACAGTAAACCAAACCGTTGTTGCTCTCACCATGCAAGAAATAAAGTCGTGCCTGTGTATGAGTGGGCATCAGAGACTGCCCATCACTGCCCAACACTCCTGTTTGCTGGATCATTTTCTATTTAGTAGAAGAATAGTATGCCCACTTAAAAGGCTCCGTCAAACCAGTGAAATGATCCTACTATAGCTGGTCTATATCTAGATCTACAATATCTAGGTATATTTCTATGTATACAGAAATACTGATGCAATGGGAACACAAATAAGCATGCTGGTTTCAGTAGTGTGTGTCCTGGCAAAACTTAAATTGAATCTTTATTGGCTGACATGAAGAAGCAAGCCAGTGGTGTTTTTTGGAGATCACACAGGAAACCTTTACTATCAGTATCTTGGATATAAGATCACTTAATGAAACAAAGTACAGAGTTTAAGAAAGGAATCTTAGGCATATCAAATGTGCGTAGGAAAGGGAGAGAGTTTGAGTAGGAGCACGTTATCCCATCATAAACAGGATAAAAATTGTCTTCAGCAATCAGTGCAACACTGTGCCCTGTTTTTCAGCCAAGTCCATTTGAAGAAGACTGTCTCTGCTGAAGTATGGAGAAAGACGGTAAACAGGACATCCTAAACACGGAAGTTAGCAGATCAAAGGCAAGAGGGTATCCAGCAGTGTCAGGAAGCGTACCAGAGAAGTGAAGGAGGCTGCTAAGAAAGAAGTGGGGGAACCCTTGCAAAGTTCTTGGCCTCCAAACAAACAGGAAGAATTTGCAGGAAAACAGGTAACGGTGTAACAAAATAATACAGCAAGGATGTAAAGCTGCTGTATACTAAGAAACTAGAGGTGCCTGACTGGAGAGGAAAGAAGAGTATCAAGCTGTAGAGCTCACTTGTTTCACAGAGATATTCAGAAACTTTGAACAATTACACTAATTCCTAGACTGGTATTTTAATATTTTATTTTGGCTCTTCAGTTAAGTTCTGTGTATTAAGAAATCAGATACAGGTAGACTGTGATATGTCCACTTGCACATTCAACAACCTTACTTATTTCAAAATGATGTCAATTTATTTATTTTTATTTTGGAGGCTGAAACTCAAGAACAACAAAAACTTTTGGTTTTGACTTAGGAGTCAAAGCCTATCAATGATCATCAGATGCGTCACTGTTGCTCAAATAAGAAACCTTATTCAACATTAGTAGAGGCTGTAATATCAAGCTCTAAAATTCAGACTTCAGACTTTGGCCCTTTAATAATAATAAATGGCTTTGGCCCACCCCCACACCCCAAACTTTCTAGAGTTACATTACACAAGCACCACTCTCAGACAGAAGAGTGGATCAATTACTCATTGCCTTTAATGAAGAAGAAAATTGGGATTAGACTTCCTCAGCTTAGTCTTCTGTCATGGTTATTTTAGCTACTTGGAATGATGTTGTTTACTACTGCTCAGTGGAAAACTTCAGGTTTTGAATTTGCAGGACTGGAAGTGGAAGTTTACGTTCTTTTCCCCAGCATATCCTCTCTGAGTGAATAAAGCAACAAAGTAAACTGCTATTCATTAGTGACTAGTGTATTTTGTTTATTCCTACTGTATAAACTAAGCCTCAAAACCAAAGGTAAATAATGTCAGCATGATGTCAGTTTGAAAAAAAAAAAACCTTGAAAAAACTTTGAAAGTTAAGCAAAAAAATCAGGAAACTTCTGGAACAAAAATGATCTAAAATTAAGGAGACTCATTTAAAGTGTGATAGAGATTTGGTAGAAATAATGAGATTAATCAGTTAAGAACTAAACTGAGTTTTGTCCATACTCATTTTTCTGATACACCACAATGAGCAGTAGAATCCATGATCATTATAAAATCAACATTGTATTTTATATGTTATTTCCCCCAAAAAGTTTATATAAAAAGTTAATATATAAAAATACAGAAAATAACATTTATTACATGAAAAGACAGAAAGGCAAGCAAGGAAAATAAAAATGGAAACTTCCTACAGGTCAGAATGACTGATTTAAAAATAAGAGACACTTAAATGCATTCTTGAAGAAAGCTATATACATCCTCCTGCATATATGACAGTTCATGAACTGGGCAAGTATGTCCATGTCTCTCCTTTCCTTCTTCCTGAATTTTATTATGTCAATGTATGACACAGGGACAGCATATCAGACTGGAATTTTGGTGTAAAAGGAGGTATGTTGGGGGAGCTCAGGATATAAAAATTTAAGGAGCTCTTAAGGGATTCATGATGGTTGTAAAATATGATTACTAACTGTGTTACAGCGCCAGAACACTTATGCTACATCCTGATAGAAAAGAGACAGCATGGAACAGGATACTTCACAAAGTTAAGTCTGAATGACATTACATAACTTATAATGAATACCACGTGGGAAATCTGCATTAAAAAAAAGAAAACAGAGAAAAAAAGCAAATGTAAAGGCTATAGAATACTAAGCTAGAAAAAGACATATCTTGCTGAAAGAAGAAGAGAGGATGGTAACTTTGCAGATACCAGAGTTCTTTGGATTTAGTTTCATTATAAATATTGTCCCTGTAAAGTCACAGAAAGAAGGCCAAGGAAGGAATATCTGAATATTGCTCAGTTTGACTGCTCAGTGAAGATAAGGGATGTCAATAAGTAACAATAATAAGAGGTTACAGAAATACCATTGAAACAGAAAGTCATGAATGTTAGAAAATCTGAATCCTGGCTTCAAAATTTGAAAAAAAATTTGTCATACCTGTCAAAAGCTGTGTATATACCTTGTGTGTATGCAGGTATGCTACCAAAAAGAAGGGATGCTATCAGTTTGACTTATGTCATCAGACAGTGAAACTAAGGAGAAGAAAATTCATTCTGTTGGACACAGTGTTAGGGGCAAGAGGTCCCTGTTGGCGTAGTTAAACCATCAGAGCTAACCCAGCAGAGGATTTGTACTGCACTGTATATAGGCAGTGAAAGAGTGAGAGGAGATCTAGAGCAAATAACTTTATAATGCAAGAGAAGAGGGGCAAAAAGGTGGAGTGGGACTAGGAAGAGAAAAAAGTATATCTGTAATTACAGGTATATAGTATCCAGGGAATACATCTACAGACAGACATATTCTGCAATTGTTGCCACACTAAGTGCTGACTTACCCCTCTGGAAGGCCCACCAAAACGTGCGACTCAGCAGCAAAGTACTGAGCTCTGCAGCTCAGCACAGGACCATCCTGACATCAGTGACGGAAAGAAAAAAGACAGGACCCTGGCTGAAAGCCAGAGATTACTTAAAGTTAAGACAAAAGAAAAATAAAAATTAAGGTGTTAATGGCCTGCGCTCAGGAAGTAGGGAAGCAAAGGCAGACGGTGCTAAACTGAATGGGTGCCCACCTCTAGTCCAAGCAGCATCTGACAGGGAGGAGGCTGAGGTTCAGAGCTGTGTGGTAAAATCATGCAGCCCAGAAAAGACTGTGGGGACAAACAGGTCAAACTCCAGAGCTGAGATAAAACTGGTGTGAACAGTCAACAGAAAGTCTGTCATTTGCCTGTGATTCTGCACAGTTCCCAGGAAAGGAATATGACAAGAAATCTGTTTCTTGTGGTAGGTTAAAGGAACTTGGCCTGAGGCTTTCCCAGAAAGAGAGTGGCCCACATACTGCTTTGTTTCTTCTGCATCTCAGGCAAAGCAGCACACGTACATTTCATAAATAAATGAATAGCAGTATGAAAATATCCTTATTCTGAGTGACTAATTTCTTTCTAAATGGAAATAATTTTGAAAGGCCTCTAGTCTCAGCTCTTGCTGGTCTAAAAATATCAACAATATACTGTGCATGCTAACTATTTCTATGTTGTTTTTCTTCCTTAAGAAATACATATTACCATTATGGTTAAAATTCGCTCTGAGTATATATTTGTGGTTTTTCAGATTGTTTCACAAAATATCCTTCTTTGTTTACAAAGCTTTAATGAATACAGATGAATTGGAACCTCTAAATTGTTTCATTTTTTCAAGTCTTACCTATGGTTGTTATTGATGAGGCAATATGCATACACAGAGCAATATGCAGCAGTCATTACCCAGAACGAAGGCAATTATAATCTTTTCAACTCCTGGAGAACTCCTAGCAATATTTTACTCTGAAGCACTCACTCCTTTCAATCTCTCTGGTCATCAGAGTGAAATGTGCCTGCTGCTTATTCCCTTTTTTTTTGAAATATAGACTATTCTTCTGCTCTTGACTCATCCTTCTCTCTCCAACTCCCTTTACTATGCACCTCAGTGGAAAGTAAGGGGTCTTTTGCAAGGGTGTATAGACTCATCTACAGTGGAGTCCTGTACTTCAGGTAAATCAAACAGCTAAATGCTTTAACACAGTGGGATTTGATTTTGGAGCAAAGTGGAGCTTGATGCCACTCTTCTACAAACTTCTGCTTCTCTCCCTGTATTGAAAACATATCCTGAGATACTTCTCTGTTTAAATTATTATTTATTGTAACAGTTGTTGGGCTAGGGGAATCTTTTTTAAAAAAGTCTCCCTATTAAGCTCCTGTATTTGATTCACTGTGCTTGAAATTTTACAAGAAAATGCATGAATACCTTACTGTGTTTTAATTTGTTACTTTGAAACTGATGGTGCCGCAAGTGAAGTGAAGAGAACTCAAGAAAGATATAAATGACAAACAAACAAACCCCTCTCCTTCCTGGAATATACTAAAAGAAAATCCCCAAATAAATACTGGTACATATATTACTGGTATATGCATGTAAGCAAGAAATGGGTTAGAAAGGTTAAGAGAAAACAAAGACTACAATCCCAGGGAAAGGCTAAAATTAATTTTATAGGCTTTATAGTAGTAATTTATTATTGTAATAACTGTCTTAATAATGGCAAGATTCTGCTCAGAACTGTGCAACGTCATGACTGTTATTTTTCTGTCCCCAGCCTCATGACTGCTGCACCTTTAAGGAGAGCAGGATACTGGAACTGGTATCTGCTGGATGGATCTGCAAGAAGAGGTACAGCATAATTTTAGAGCAGGCAGTCACTTGAAAACACCAGAGTCCCGCAACCTCAAGGCAAATGAGGTATTCATCACTGATGAATGCTATCTCACTTTCAGTGCTTATAGCAGAACCATCCTTCCACTGGATTTTATTTATGCTGGATGAAGTTTCATTTTTTTCAAGCTCCCTTTTAGCTTATTGTATTTCTGAAATCCTGTCTTTCTCCATTACTGTGCCTTTCCTCCTTTAGGCCAAAAAGTTGTCTTTTTCTCTATCATCTTCCATGGTATGATTTTCTTTGATGTGAAAGTACTATATAATTCCTGTGATCTGAAACAGTTTTCTCGTGTAACTCTGCTACTTTTCTTCATCAGTTCATTTCAAATCCCAGCTGGAGAGATCTCTGTTCTTCCTCACCTATTATTTTTATTTTCTCCCTCTGCTACTATTTATCTCCAGTTCTATTATTAATGTTGCAAAGCATTTGGGAATAAAGTTTCTGTACAAAGATAATGTAAAGTTGTATTGCATTTTGACTGCTGTATTATTGAGACAACAGAATGTTCTCATTTAGGAAAACCACTCGGATAGTGATTTTAAAAGATTGCCATTTGATTTCATTGAAAATCTTCTTGCTTTTGCCTCATGTGAAAAGGTAAATGGGAATGCTGAACTAACTCACTGTACACCATTTATTACTTCGTATAGTTCTCTCATATCTGCTTTCATCTCTCTCATATCTGAATTAAACAGTCACAATCTTTTCAATCTTTCCATACATAGAGGTTACTTCAGGCATCTAAAAATTGTTGCCTGTTTTAAAACATCTTGTTTATCACTAGGATGGTCTTGAGCATATATGGTCAAAACAGGGTAAGAAGAATAACAGCTAATAGCATGAACATTTCCAATGTTATTTTGCATCTTACTTTCCATTCAAATAGTAAACAAGCAGGAATTTTTAAGACCCTTGGAAAACCAAAGGTCAAGTACAGAAGTGCATAACTGATTATTTTTTGTCTCTTAAAAAGAAAACATTCAGCTTATTTTCAAAATAAACTATAGCACAGATAAACATTTTCCAGGAAAAAAAACACCAAAATCAAAACCTTTTTCTAAACGAAAATGAATGGTTACCTGACAAAAAATATCTAGGAATTTGCCAGCTTTATTGTACTGCTTCAGCAAAAAATGTTTGAAAGAAAAATCAAATATTGAAAAGTAAACATTTTCAAACTAAAACTTTTGATTTTGCACCTCAAAATGAAATATTTTATTTACTAGCTAGTGGAAAAGTAATTGTAAATTGGTGAAATAACTCCTAAGTAATTAACATTTGGGGATTTCAAATGAAACATTTCATTCAACCAGGAGCAAAATTATTTTTTGATTTCTTTTAATCAAAACTAATCACTTATACATATCACTTTTTCTTGTGCCACAACCAAATTGAAAAAAAATGTATGCAATGACAAATATTTTTCAAAGCTCAAGCTAGATTTCAGTACAAAATAGCAAAAAATGTCAAACAAAAGAGAAATACGGAAGTGGCCATTTGTACATAGCAAAAATACTAAGCTTCAGCTTGCTCTGACTTATTACAGTCTCTTCAGGATACAAATTTGTTATATGCCTGCTCAGTGCTGAGAAGATTTTACGAATTACTGTGAGAGTTATTCATCAGATGTACGTAGGTAACACTGTTTGCTTCAAATGATCAGGTCTTTCTCTAGCACTTGCCTCTTGCAAAAAGAAAAGTCTCCAGCAAATGAAGACTACTGATTTTAACTCAGATGTTATGAAGCTGTTTGGAGGCCCTCAGTTCTGTACTTGTTCACAGTTACTAGTTCTGACGGTATTTACCCATAATTTTTTTACAGTCTGTCCCCTCTGGCAGAGGTTGAGCACTCCCTTACGCATGGCTAATGTGCATTTCAGGCTGAAATTCCAAAGCTCAATGCACTGTTTAGATGTGACCAGAATCTGTGGCAAACAGGTACTCGTCAGTGCAAATGAGAGTCAGGGTCAGTGAAGGATGGATGGAGGTGTCTAACACGAGATGATGGGAAAATGTAGGCAACTCTGTCTAGAAATGGAGTTATCACAACTATCTCCTAACCTCTAGGAATCTACAGACAATAATTATCTGTTTTCACCAACAGAAGTCCCTTAAGGTTTTAATTCGTACTTCAGACTTTTTAAAAAGTTTATCGTTTTGGCACCTATGCCAATAGGAATCTTCAGATTAGCTGTTCATCTGCCTGCTCTGATGGCAAGAGGTAACAGGGAAGATGCCACAAGCACACATACACAAGAAGGAGTTGCATACAAACAAAGAAGTGTGGCCACTTTTAATCAAAAAGGCAGTCAAAAGACAGGATGCTTATTCCTCATCTGTTCGTGCAATGGTTAAGATAATTTAAACCTACATTTACCGGCTACTAAAAAAAATGCTCCAATAACCAAGGTACAGGCGAGGAAGATGGAGCTAAAGCAGAGAGGACTCTCAAGAACTTTTTGGGAGGCTATGGCATTTTGCAAAATATATACATATACTATATATGCATGTATATATATTTATATAAGTATATATACTTACCCTTATAAATATATTTTGCAAAATATATATAGTATATACCATTTATATATTTTTATATATATTCATATATCTTTATGTTGTATATACACTGTCTTTATATACAGTATATATACACACTGTCTTTATACACACACACACACACACACAAAATCTTATATATTATATATAAATGTACCATATAGTCTACTCTATACCCTATGCTATATACTTCTTTTGAAGCTATGACATTTTGCAAAAAATTATATATATTATACACATATAGATTAGCTTAGATCAGTGGAGAGAAGACCTGGGTTTGGTCCTTATACTAAGGACTTTCTCTGTTTCTTATCAGTGTTTATGACCAGTGTTTGGAGCAAGAAACAGATTCTAGGTCTGCCCTCTCTCAGGTGATTGCCTAAAACAGAGAGAGAGAGAGAGATTCATCCTCTTGTACCCTTTTACTGGCCCATGGAGTATTGAATTTAATTCTCAAAATATTGTGACAGGAGGGAAAGGAATGCTCCTCTTATTCTGATGGTTTGGCCAGTCTCCTGGAAATTGGATATCCCTTGAGTTGTGCTCTATATAAATATACACAAAACATAAGACTTATATTTCTAAGGTGAGAGTTGTGACCACTCAGAAGAAAAACCACACTCTGCCTTACACTACGATAGCATTGTAAATTCTTAAACAGAATAAAGTTTAAGATGCACCCTTCTTTTTAGCATTTTGTACTGAACAAAATGGGACCACAACCATGAGTTGCACCAAATAATGCAATTACCTTCGTAGCTCTAACTCCAATTTTGGGATGAAAAACGAAGTATAACAATAGAAATTCATCTAAAAATATTAATATGTAACTCAATTTATATTCATATTGGATTAGGTATATCTTCTTTCTCTAAGTTCACATGTTATTGCACCCTTATTTTGTGGGTCTCACATTTATACTGGTTTTAGGATCAATAAATTTATCATGGGGAATGCTCATCAGGAATACTCCATAGACTGCTTTTGAGTCTATAGGTATGTATCTGCAGGTCTTTGATTACATTATGTTTAAGAAAAGAAAGTTTTGTGCTGCAACATATTATTAAATGCCACAAGCAATTAAGATAACAAGGGGATACAGCAAGCTTTGGGCTTCATAAAGGGGAATATTGTAGAATAAATGGAGCTAAATTTTAAGCCTTAAGAGTGTAATTTATTATAAAATGTCTTAGCTGTAAAACTATACTTCTTCAGAATCTATTATTTTCCTTTGTACTTTGACAGATATTGTCCGTAGTAAGAATAGCTCTGTATTAGGGAATTTAGAAAGTATTACTATAATTCTGTAATTGAACTTATTTCCAGATAGTTAATGGTGAATACACTGGTGTTTTCCTACAAATAGGTAAGTTTATTTCTATTATCCACTCCATTCAGCATAAATACCATCAAGGTAGCCTTAGGGTATTTTCAAGCTTCATTTTGTAAACTTATTATAACAGTAGCGTGTGAAGAAATCTAAATCTGAAGCATCAATGGGTGATTGAAAAAGTGGTTCACAAATTTATCTATACCTTGTTAGTGTGATTAAATGAGTAAGACTAGTCATGGGAAGCATCAAAGAGGAAACAAGGTGAAAAAAGCTGCATCACTGAATAGGCTTGTAAAACTGCTACATTAGAGAAAGTGAGTTATACAATGCAATTTGCCACTCTGTACTTCTAGCACTAATATTTTGTTTAATACACTTTTGAAGAAAAATTCCTATCAGGATGAAACTGGACTATTTAAAAATAAAGTCAGAAAATGATTTATCTACACCTCCTCAATGTACAAATTCATGAGTAGTACCCGCTTTTCATCTGTGGAAGCATTAACACAGCACCAGTTACATCACAAAAAGTAGGTGTATGTAAAGCCTGCCTTCCTTGCAGCAAATGCTTCCGTTAGGAAGCCATAATATTCAGAATATCAACAGTTCCCTTCAAAATAGGATTGTTTTTTGGTGCTCCAGTTTTTAGAATGTCAAGAGAGTCAATCTATACTAGGCTATTGATGAAATAAATAAATAAAAATAGAGTAACAGAGAAATTATGAAAAAGTCATTTTGAAAGGAATAAACCTCAGAAAGTTTCTGTGAACTGAGTTAAAAACTAGACTTCATCATAAACATAATGTATACATAAAACATCATAATGTATACAGCATTTAATATGTTTTCTAGATTTTCTTCTCCTTCATTTGATGTACATATGTCTCTAAAGACACATTTTTATCAATGTAAGAAAGGTGATCTAAGGGAGTATTACTGTACTCGGCAGAAGAACATTCATTTCTGTGCCCTTTCTGATGACTGTGAACCATGTGAGGGATTCCTTGTTATCATCATATATGGCATGTCAGGAATAAAATGATTTGCTCTATTTCCTATTGCATCAGATTGCTTGTGAATAGATGCAAAATGTTCATGAAAACACTTATTTTAGCTAAGTTATACAGCATTTCTCCTTTTCCCTTTCTAATCCACTTAGTAGATTAGAATTTGTGAATTTTACTATTCACAGTCTGTGTCGGAATATTTAAGAATAAAGAAGTTAGCATGCACAAGCAGTTTTAATTTAGACATTTTATGTCTCTTTCTGACTTTCTGAATTCCTATTATCTTTTTCAATTGATTTTGGGTGAAACTTCTTTCTGAAAGTCAGAAATTGGTAGGCAGTGAAGCACATTTAAATCTTTTTTTTATTATTATTAATAGCACAAGTATAGCATGGCCAGTACTAATAAAGCTTCTCTACATTGTTCTGCCAGTGTTCTCTGCCCTGACCTAGAGAAAGTACATTCTTCCTTTTAGATTGAACTGTAACTCACTGTCATTGTGTCTTCACTTTTTTGATTGTTCTGGGCAGATACTGTCAAGTGAGAATTGTGTCATGTCTGATACAGATTATTAACTAATACATCTAAACTAACCTATGCTGTTCATGAAACTACATATATCTGTAAATATTTAGTAATTTATTGCCTTACTTTAGTTGGATTTATGTAAAAAAAACCTATCAGCTAGAAAAAGAAAATATTTTAACTTCATTAAATGGTGTATCTCTACACAGAGCTACACACACATGTTCTAGGAGCAAAAGCCAATAATACTTCACATTTTTGATGCAATGCCATATTATATAGTGAGTCTTTCAGATATTTTGATTTAGACATGTACTTAAGTATCTCTGAAGTCAATAGAACTCAACCATACAACCAGTATCATGAAAAAAATCACCTTTTTTCCTTGATAGTTGGGATATACTTCTACACTGTGGGAGCAAAAATTGATCATGGTTTATATAATCTATAAAATCTGTTCATATAATGTATAGAATTATATTCTATAATCTTATAATAATTCAGAATTTTCACCCAGCAAGGACAATTCCAGTAAGGGAATTATTGAGTATTAAGCTTTTATTGTTAATTAACTAAAGAGAGAGTTGATAGACAGCTATAAGTGTTGTCTCATGAGACTCCATCTTCCAGATGTTTAATAATTTTCACTGACTTTCCCTTCATTTGTCCCCCATACAAGTTTTCTGCCTCTTCCTTTGTGCCAGCAAAATGTGTTGGCTGTAAATCAGATCACTGACACATTTATATTAAAAACAAAAACAAGAATCCTTTTCTAAAGGTAGGAAAGAGAAGAGGAGTTGGTATTAAATAATGTTAAAATATTTTCCAAAACAACAGACTCGTGGTTTGGAGGCATGTCTCCTATCATTCCTTAGGGGGCACCAGATCCTCACCATGAGTGCAAATCCAACATAATTGGTGTCAGACACCTAAAATTAAGAAATACATACTGCAGAATGTAAAGAGTAGAATAAAGATGACCATCAAGATTAGAAATTGTGATCAAGGAGAAATCAGACTGGACTGTACCTGAACGGGGATAAAAAAGAAAAACTATAATATTAACTATAAAAACACACAGACTGTGGAAATTGAATAAACTTGAAGAGCTCAATTGCTCAAGAGGAATGCGAAAAAATGTCTCTGTAAAATAAGAACTAAATATTAAAGCTAAAAAAGAACCTATGATTATACATAAACAGAAGTATTCCAATACTGAACAACAGACTAGATAAATTAAAAGAGGAATGTAGAAAGTTGAAGAGCAGAAGTGAGTAGCTAGAAGTATAAATGTGAGAAAACGGAGACATTGGTATAACTGAAAAGAGTGATGGATGAAAAGACAAATGCTTAGAGAGAAGTGGCTGATTTGAAACTAGAGAATGAGCATTTGAAGGAAATGCAACAGAATTTTAACTTGCTTTAAAATCTGTATTGAAATAAGTAGTCTACACTGAGTTACAGTTACTGTAGCCTTTAGTCACCAGCAGCGCAAGGAGATAACACAGATGTTTAGAGGAGCAACTCTGGACTAAGGATGGACTGATTTGTGCTGTATTGCAAACAGATGAAGAAAATTGTTACTCCCACATTACGATTATGAAAGGAGTGCTATCACAAAGATTAAATGTGTCAAACCCTTTGCTTCCAGTAACTTCTCCAGAAGTTATAAATCTAATTCAGATCTACAGTACGTTTGCAACAGGACAAAGTAACATGAATCAGTCAACCCCACTTTTCTATGAAAAGGAACTTCAGACCCAAATTCTGAAGGTGATGAGAACTGAATGCAGCTGTTTGCCGCTAAAAATCCCTGGGAAAGTTAGACTAACATATATATGCCTGGGAGGATGTATCAGGTCTCAGTGCCGACAGGCTTTGGCACGACCCATTATGCAAACCAAAATGTCAGATGAAATTGTTTATTTTGTGAGTTGCAGCTAGTGCAACTAAGTAGTGGAGGAGACAAAACAATAAAATAGGGCACTGTCAAGTTAATATGGCCTATGGCTACAGTCTTTGTCTCAGACCCATATCATAGACACAAACCAGGAGAGGCATCTTTCCGGAAAACAGTCACCTCAAGAAAATAGTCACCTGGTCTGTCAGTACAAGAGGTAAACAGAGACAGTTCTGTGGGTGAAAATACCTCAGATTATCAAGTCAAATACATTGTTACAAGAGGAAGACAGCAGCATGGAGAAAGTACAGTGTGGCACTCCAAGATGAAAGGGACAATAACACATAACCAGGATATTGCATCCTGAATAGTAGGTTGGTGGAGTTCAGGAAAAGGATTGTCCTATATAGAAATAGGTTTATAATAGCATTTTTTAAGACATGAAAAACTCTCAGAGTCTTTTAAGACAATAGAATTTTCATAAATCTTGAAAAACATAAAAAAAAGAAAAACTAAACAGTGAAAGTGAATGCACTTCTTTGCTCATGCCTATATGCACGTATTCAGAGGTGAAACAGATGATTTGCAATTGGCAGAGCTAATTCCATAGCTCCCATGGAGGTATTACATATGGCTGTTTTTTGGGTGGAATGGGAGCTGGGGAAAGCTTGGACAATTTTTATACACTCTTGCCCTCTAGATTTAATGATAAACTAAGCAAATTCCTCAGTGTATTGTTTGCGAACATGGATGAAAGTACTAACAGGATTTTCTGGAAAGTTTAACCAAGTGTGCGTAAGGAAAATCCTGGGATATCAACAAGAGGGGGCATTAGAAGTATTTTAAAAATAGCTTGCTGATCCTACTCTAGGGCAGACAATGACAGGAAATGATGTTTTAATGACACACAGCGTAGTGATAGATTTAGTTAATTTTCAGGCCTAGCTAGAAGCCCTTCAGGCTATTACAGTTTTAGTCAATCATGCAATTTGTTATTATCAAAAAGATTGGAATGGCGATTCTGTCAAAAGATGTCCCAGAGAATGCCATAGCTGTATGCAGCAAACAGCGACAGATTTGGCAATTCACAAGCAGAATTATGTATTTACACAGTCTGTGTAAAGCTAGAGGGCTAATTCGAAAAGCAGTCCAGATTCCTTCCAGAGACAATCTCAGCAATTGCTGAAGTGTTAATTGACTTGGAGGAAGAGGAAGTAATTTGCAAATGCAATTCAATAACTCACCAGCATAGTAGGTTATAAAAGGCAGATGTCTTATAGAGATTAACAATGACTGTTATGTTTAAACAAAGTAACTCTGTTGTTTGCTTTGGTGGTGGCATTCCACTCAGAGACTGTAGCAGCCATTGCAAGCGGGACTAAGCAGTCTTCTGTAATAAACATACCCAATCGATTTTCAGCTATCACCTGGCAGGAGGAGAATCGGTACAAGTCTGCCTTCATCATTAGGGAATTCATGTGGGTTCTTGCAGCGGTAGAGAAAGCTTTTGTTTAACACTAATAATACTAATACCTGAGACATTTTTCAGATGTTTTGAGATACTAGTCTTACTTGTAGTCAACTTCCAACTCCGATTAATTGCAGTTGGTTTATCTAAATTTGCCCCCTAGTTTCAAACTGATATGGTACTGTTTCTCACTTCAGTGTCTACTACTATTTTTGGAATATCAAACACTCCTGCAAAACTTCTGCTTTCCTGCCTGAAGTGACTGCATTATAGCAAAGGTAAAATGAGTCCGAGAAATCATTTAAATCTCCTCATAGGGGTTTTGTGAGCTTTAGTTAATTAATATTTGCAGAGCACTCTGAGATCTTCAGATGACTAGGTACTACAAGATATTGGCTATGTTGTTAATTATGATGATGATTATTATTATGCGGTTCCAAGCCCTAAAGAGTTTGGGGATGCTACTGCAAAAGACAACAATAATTCCCCATACAGTAACTCTTCATGGCAAGGTTTAGCAACATTTTCTTTCTCCAGGGCACTTTCTAACGCTGTGATTAATTTAGCTACTTTTCTTTACAATCTGATATTCAACGCATGGGTTGATTAAACCCACCTACAACTATATAAAGAGAAGTGTTGAGAGAGAGACAGAAAACCAAAATGTCTGCTAATATGTTATACAGCCACTGACATCTGTTTGCGTACAAAATTTGGCCATAATGGTATGCTTGTACTTTACTAGAGACTTTCATCATCTTTTCCTTTCTTTTGCCTCCATTATTATGGAAAACTATTGTACTTGGTTGGTATGGAAAAAATAAAAGATGATAAGCAAGTTTCAGTGCACATTTAAACATTTTACATCTCCTGCCAAACTCTCTTCTATAAATTTTAATCGATTTTGAGGGATGTTTCTCTGTGAGGGTCAGAAATTGGAAATCAATGTTGCAAATTAAAACCTCCATTTAATTAATAGGATAAGAAAACTATGGTAACTTCCAATTTATACTAGTCACATTTTAATATAGCTTTTTTCTGTAATGTCTCCTATGGTTTTTGGAATGGGATTACAATTCAACAGCATTCTCCAAAGACGCCTGTGTTGTAATGGCATATTTCAGTCCCATTGAAAAACAAATCTAGAAAACACAAAAATTCTGAAAAATAACTCTTCATAATTTCAATTAGTATATTTTACATTGGATGTTCAGTGTATAGGATGTATTAGGTTTACAAAAGTTGCAGATACTTTACCAAAGGCCATTAAACACTTAAGGTTTGAATTTTATTTTTCCCAGTATGCTGGGTACCTGAACTTTACTTTTAAATATGCATAGAGGTGCTTGCTACCTAGGAAAACCAGGTACATCCTACAAATCATTGTGGTGAAATGTCTTAGATCATTATTCAGTGATATCTCCCTCCTCTCCAGCAGAAAGCTGGTAACAGTAAGCATTAAATTCAGTGATGTGGTGGACAACTTTTTTCTTCTTATTCCAAAAAACTGTTGCTCACAAAAGATAACCAGCTCTGGTAGCAAGATTCCTTGCTTTGTGGCAGATAGCAGTGGCTATTAACTAGCACACTTTTACCAATACTGTGGAACTAAAATGGTGACCTCTTTTTTCATAAGGGAGATGGTCCAACATCTTGGTCAGTGTCATCAACAGTTTAATGGTTGTTACCACCTGCATTATTTGGACAAATTCTCATAAAGTTTGCCGGATTAAAGACCTTTTCTTCCACTCAGGTCTTCTGTTCCCATCTTTTCACTCGTTTTTAGGGTACAATAAAACATTCCCTTTGGTTCCAGCTGGAATGCTTGAAAAATACTTTCATCTTCATACGTTTTCATATGCTACTTCCTTCCATCCATGTCCAGGTTTCTACCTCGGTCTCTGAGCCATGAGGCTCAAACATGGAAGTGTTTTCTATTTGCCCCAGGGCAAAGCCCACCAGGTGAATGAAGGCCACTTCTATCACCAGCATGAGCAGGGTTGCCTTGCTTCCCACAGAGATGGAAAGGCTGTGTTTTGGGCTGATAGAAAGGATCTTTGGTAGATGGAGGAGAGCACACAACAGGGACAACGACAGCATATTTCACTTCTCCATTTGCTTGTACAGTGAACACAGGTTTAAAACTGCAGGCACACTGTATGGTGGTGCTACTTTAAAACCGGTGCGAAGCCAGGAGCATCCTCCCTAAATTACATCCTCCTCTCTAACTCTGAACATTTCCAGCTTCTTGGGGTACTGTCATCTCCCAGAAGAGCAAAGGAAGGCATAACAGATTTTAAAGGGTCTGAAATAGCATCTGATAGTTCAATGTTTAAGCAAAAAAGGTTTTTCCTCTTATACACCAGCTATTGCAAAAGAGGCACAGGATTCCTATGAAACTATTGAATATGTCTTTCTTATGATGCTCCACAATTCCTCAAGTAAACCATGCTGGACTAAAGCCATTTTCATTTTTCTTCCATAAATTAGAAAGCTTCATTCTAACAGAACAAACATTTTTTTTTAAAAGTGTAACTGTAGAATTGCATAGGGAAAAACAGCATGGTTCATGAGAAAAAAATTCAGCTCCATTAAAAGGATCAAAAATATATCACAAATTACATTTTCAAAATGATAGTTATACAGCTAGAAATAACATTTAAAAATCTATTCATAAAGAGTAATAGGTCAGCAAAAGCCTACTATTGTTATATACATTATATGGATTATTCTGCCACATTTATTTGCTGTGAGAGACAGATTTCTCATGGCAAGTACTGTATATCTGTCATTTAAAAATTGAATAAGTTGAACAGTTCTGGTGAAAAATATACAGATGCTTCCACATTTGAGCCAATATCATTTGGGAAATGGCATTAAGTCTTTAAGTAAAATCCAGTGAGGCAAAATACTTATTTAGAATGTATTTACGATGAAACATTCATCATTCTTTAACTATTTTCTATTTGTAACTTGTGTTATAAGAAAGGGAAAGAAACTTTCACTTTAAACTCCATTAGATAGGTAGTGTAACATAGTTATTCAAAAAGATTTAAGAGAAGACACTTTGTATCTACTTGAATGGGAAAATAAGATCAATATTTTCATCTCTGCTTCAGTTTAATAAGCAAGTCATTGACTTTGCAGGAATTATAGCAGACAAGTAATCATAGATATACTTGTAGCACTCTCAAAGGCACGTGTCAGTGAAGGAAACATAAAAGTTTGCAATTGCTTTTATTTTCTGATTAGCACAAGATAAGATGCACTACAATTTATTCAGATAGGATAAATTAAAACTTATAGCAGTTATTAAGTTTCCTTTTTTTCTTTCCAAATGGTTTTGGGAGGCAGTTAACTTGCCAAAGACAGAAATGGTGTTAAACAACCTCCCCTTTAATCTGTTATGTCAGAATTATGCTATCTTTCATAGACACAAACGTGTTTCAAAATGTCATCAGATACCAAAATACAAATGATGGTGTATGACTGACACATGCCTGATTACTTGCAATAAGACCCCCAATATTTTTTTTCTTTTTCTTGTCACAAAAACCAGCTATTGAACTTGAGATCATTTTCATGATAAACAGAGATATCAATATCAGCTTCAGACTTTACTGGGAAATGGGGAAAGAATGATGAAAAATAAAGAAGAATTTATGAAGAATACAATGCTTTGAAATCTTGAAATTCATTTTAAAGTATCTTAAACTTAAATCCACTTCCAAGTGATCCTTACTAAGTAGTATCACATCTAGTTTTGTACTAGAAAGATAACTTTTCTTCTTATAAAGGTTTTATCAATTATATCTTTCAAAAATGTCAGACAGATGAGAGCTTAGTCTCATAAAGCAGCTTCAAGACCTTGCAAGTCTATGTAGAAATTGATTCTGTACTTTGGTGATATTATATCTTCTGAAATGTTGGGTTACTTGCATCTGATAAGACGTTACAAGACAAATCATTTCCAAACCCTGAACCTGATTTGGATAGGGTAAAGACTACTTAGTTTAATCCTCATTTCTGTATTTTTTTTTAGGAACCTGACATGCTTTAAGTCTAGACTTCAACAATTCAAGTAAACAGTAAGTAACAAAATTCAATCCCAAAAAGCAGGCTTTCTTCTGCAGTCCCTAACTGGCAATTTACTGCATATTTCAATAGTGCATGATTTTTCACAAATTTCATTAGTACACCATTGATTGCTCATTTTTCAGCTCTCAAAACAATTTAACATAGTCTCTTTCATGCAGAGAATAACATATTCATATTATTTGATTTTTGATGAAACCAAATGACCCTTTAAATTTGCAATAGGGTTCTTTAATTTTGCATGAGTTTCTTTACTGCTGTTCATTTAATTCTCTGTTTCCATTAACCATCTGCAAGCATTTGACTCTATGACAATTATTCAGCTGCGCCACATCATGACTGACATATTTTATAAACTTTTAAAAGAAAAAGAGAGCAAGGAAGGGAGGAAAAAGCCCCACATTCAAACAAAGTCACAGTTCAGAATCCTGTATTTTCCATACAGCTGAGACATCTGAATAGTAATTATTGGTCCGATTGTAAATCCAGCCTAATTGCATTTTGTTTTCCTTTCTGATAAGCACTTCATGATGATGATGATTACTCTCACTAAAAGATGTTCACTCCATTGATGTTTCCCCACACTGATAGCCAGGGGGCCCTGCAGATAAAAGACTATGCAGACAAAACTGCTCTTTTCTGTTTCCAGAACAGAATCAGCCGTGATTTTTCCAGTGAGAAAGAGCCCCAGAGTATTCAAGTGAGAAAGAGTCCCAGTTTACTTGTCTATCATTTCCCAGCCTGCCCTCTGTGCGAGGGGAGTTGAGCCACTGTTCATTAGAAACTGCTTTAATTAACAAACATAACTGAGAGGCCAAGCTGGGGTAATCAGCACTGATGAACTACGTCACTTCTCTGCACAAAAAAAAAGCTGCCTTTCCCCCTATTTTTTAAAGCCTTCAATTCAAAAGAATCTCTGTTACTGATTCACTGTTTTGGATTACTAAACGTTTAGCCATAATAATTTGTTCTTAATATTTGCATGTTTATTGATGAGTTCCAGTAGAAATGCTAGGCAAGCCTAGTAGCACAGGGAAGAGAGTTAATATGCTTGCATAAATCTCTGTATTTCAGAGAATCCAATTAAGTTAGATGTCTGCTGCAAGCTTAAATCAACAAGTGAAAGCAAATGACTGCAGAGTTTGAAGTCTCTTACACCTTTGACGCTTTTGTCTGGGTTTGAAAAGGATGGTGAAAGCTTTGACAGAACCACAGAACTCATGCTGTCTGAAAGGACATACACCATTAGACATCCTAAGAAATAAAGAATAATTAAGAGAAAGAACTTAAAAAATAAGGACAAATGCTTTGCCATGCACCTGTTGATCAGCTTTTTTTGTTTTGGCATAAGTGGGTAATGAAAAAGATTGTTTTCTGAAGACTCATGGTCATACTTCCTCGCAAGAACTTGGATGAATTTCCTACAGTTCAAAGAAAAATCAGGCACAGAACTGTACTTCTCATTATCCAGACTGCCCAGTTGAAATTGTAGACCATGCCAAAGATGATAGATCAAAATTTCTGCCCCATTTACTGAGGGAAAAAAGAAAAAACCTTGGGAGATTTCTTTAGTGGTAGGCAAAGTAAATTGAAGAAAATTAGATGAAGCTTGGATGTCATCCAAACTGAAGATATCTGAAGATGAAGGAGGTTCTGCATCGACATTTCTTGCCTTCCTCTATTGCAGAGCTGTTCATCAATTTTTCTATTGGATTAAATTTGAAAAGTCCAAATAATTCACCATATGGGTTCCTTATACTAAATTACAAAAGCTGTACAAAGAGAGTATACATTTTCTTCAGGGCTATATTATTACTGGAAAATTCAAATCTCCCTTGCGATTCTTGGATAGCTAAACCTTTCTAGAGGAAAGAGACGAGTTATGCTGGTCCCAGAGAGAGCCTGCAATCAAAATACGTGCCCAATTCATATGCTGAAGGTTCTTTAGAAGCAGAATATCAAGTTTTCTCAGAGGGCTGAGGAATTTAAATAAATTTTCCATTTTAAAACCCTGATTATTTAGGGAGTTTTCTTCAAAAAATGTAAAATATATGTCATTTTCTGCATGACCTATTAAAATCAACACCATTTTTCTCCTCCACTCCCCTTATTTCTCTATGGCAATGAGGTTTTTCTACCTTAAATTTTCTCTTTTACTTTCTTTTATTTTTGTTCCTTTTCTTTAGAATGAGAATTATAATAAAACCTCATCATACAGTATAAACAGGAAGGAGTTCAATTCTGAATTATATCCCCAAATCATTTCAGTGTTACTGGTTTTATCCTCCCTAGTGGGAGAAATATGATAGTTTCACTCCCTGTCAGTTTACATCCTCTGTATGTTATGAATCTGGTATGCTATTGGAGCTCATGTTGAAAGAGTACTAAGCACTATACTTGCTGTTGAATGAATTAGTGTGTATTTCATGCAGATGAAAATAAAGTCTTCAGTTGTCTTCTACTCTATACTTCTATTTAGCTGATGGTCATTTACTTACTTAAAAAGCCTTTTTCTGGAGATCAACACAATATCAGTTCAGAATTTTGTGTAGGGAATAGCTTTTAGTTTTCCATAATTACCTGATTATGTCATAGTCTTTACCTGAAAGATGAATCAATAGGAAAGATTACAACCTGGATTACCTCGCTATGCTCTCTGCCATTGACTCCTCTATAACATGATAGGCTATAAAAATAGCAGTAAGATCAGCAATTTTCATTTGTAAATTACATATATACACTTCTCCTTTTTGAAAGAAACATTCAAAAGAGTGTCTACCTCAATGTCTCATGGGAGTTATAATGTAGCGAACAGTCAATTGCTGCTTCAAAGGTTGTAAATTTTGGTTAGTAACTCAAAGGTACAACACCAAACCCACTCCCTACACATAGAACAGTGTTTGACTTCACATTTTTTCATGGAAATTATAATATTTTTAACTGTGAAAATGATTAGAACTGGACGTGGTATGCCTACATATGGGTAAGTATAAGAGATGGATTAACTATTGAGGTTAAGCTTCAGAAAACAGAGTTCCAGCTTCAGCATTGCTCCCTCTTCTTATTCCTTCCTTTTCTTAAATGTAATTAAACTTACTCTTAAATAATTATCCTTTCTCCTAGGATTCTTACTTTTTGAAAATTTCCAACACTGGAAAAAATTGCCTTTTTGGTTCTTCTTTTCAAATTGCCGAAGTTTGCAAAGCTTGCTGTTACAGATTCAGAACAAAAGCTGTTACTCAACAGCAGTTGTATTAAGTGAAGTTTTTACTGGATTTGTGTAAATTTAAAGAAGGGCAAAGTATTTTGTAATCAATATATTTTATGTTATTTAGTAAGAGGATTTTCTATTAAGGCTGCCTCTATAAATGATTTACTAAGCAGAAAAAGAGCTTGGAAATTGCTCGCACTGCATCTCAGCACATCTAAAACTATACTTATAAAGGTTTAAAAAAACTTTTAAATGGAGCTAATTGCTCTGCATTAATATTTTCTAGAAGGTGGCAGTCCTTCTCAAGTATCCAGCATTTGACACCTCCCCGACAGCTGGCTCATTCTAAATTCTTCCATTTGTTGATAAAGACATTCATTTCAGGGCACGTCTGAAAACACCACCCTCATTTTCTAAGAAATGGAAGCACGGAAATTAAATATCAAGTATTTTGTATATACCACATTTACTTTTGCACAAGGTTTTAAAACCATGGTTTGACCTCTTTGTTTCAGTGTACTGTGCAACACAAGGTATTAATGAAATGACCTTATAGTAAATTTTTTTTTTTTTAAATAAGGAAGTGAAGATGATGCCTGTAAAGACTCATTGCTTTGTGGTTTATGAGGTAGCGCTACAGAAAATCAAGAGAAGAGCTTCAAATATTTAAAGAATAAAAAAAATAAGACATGGAAGCCTCAAATGTCATTCCCCCAAAAGTCTGAATGCCTACCTAAATTTCTTGAAACTTAAACACAGCTGGAAAAGTCTAGAGGAAAGTTTTCTAAGACTTATGATTCTGTCGGAGATGCAAATACCTCTTTTTTCTCCACCCTGGTACCATGTACATCCATACATTCATCTACACGTATTTTCCTCCTGAATGTCAGGTAAAATCATTTAAAATAAAACAAGACAGTAATTATGAAACATCTGAAACCTCCTGACAGGGTTCCTTCATAGTTATCTTCTGTTTTACATGGGGTTTCTTGTCAGGACTTAATTTATCTGAGCAAGCACTCCTTCTATAGCGAACTCAGCAAGAACTACACAGCCTGGAGAAATAAAGGTGATCAGCAATACAATGCACGCACTTATTGTGATCATTTGATCCAGTGCAGTCATATTAAATCTTGCAGTAAAATGACATTTGTCATGAGGACAGAGATGCTGCCAACTATAACAATACTAAAAATATATGTAATTAGGTTAATTGAAGCATGTGGGAAAGGCCACCCATTATTTGCTGCAACAACGATGCTGGAAAGGGATGCTGCAAATTCCAGTTCTCAGCTCTATTCAGGGCACAACAGAAAGCTTGTCTTCTACTGCAGGCTCTTCTTAGGGGTTCATCAGGATTACATAGACAAAGAGATGCATAGTAATCAATCAACTTCTAAAGCCTTAGTTTTGAATACAGACCATGATTTAAATGAGTATACTTGCACGCTGCGTGTTGGTAGTATATTTTGCAAAAAGAGGTGCTCTTGCACTTTTTGCGTTTCATGGAGTGGGTTAAACAGTAAGAACATTACATCTCAACTATTTTAGTACTTACTTTGTGGGAAGAAGAACTGTGGATGAAAAAATCATGAAAAAATGGTTAAGTAAATCATTTTTCACATCTTATTGGTTTGGGCCAAGTTTTCACTTGAACTTAATGGGCTTCTTTGTATCTTGCATTTGCTCATTTGAACATTTGTTCCTTCTTAAGTAAGGTTGGGAAAATTTGTTTTACCAAATTGTGTCTATCTCACTAATTTCTTCAGAAAAGCTCTTTCTAAGCTAGCTCATCTCTCATGAAATTCAACAGGATTTTTGCATTATTTTTATGTGTCATTCAAACTCAGCTTCAGTGAGGTACTGCAACTGAATTCAAGTGGTACCACTTTGTGCCAGATGCTGATTTGACTCTAGGGACTTAGTCCATTATGTTCTGGTAATATCATATATCAAAAGAAACAGTGTGGGAAAGTATGAAGTAATAATTGAATTTCTTGTTAACACAATTCTATTCATTTTGCTCATTAGGGGTTTTTTTGGCATTACTGTAACTTGGTTTATATTAGCTATATGTAATCTGCCATCTACCTATAGATGTTTGTGTGCTTTAACAAGTAAGGTTTGCAAGTAAATGAAAATAATCTCTTAAACAGGTTGCTTGCAGCTGCTATCAAGAAGACCAGCTTCTTCTGTTTCTTAAGCTAAGCATAGGGAAAAGGCTGACTGTAAAAACTAAGTCATTATCTTCACTCATAAAGGATGCAAAACCAATCAAAATAAATTAAAACAAAACCTAAACAAACTGGCATGTAAAAAGCTTCACACAACCTCTGTGAAAGTAAAAACACCAAGAAAAACAAATCCAAAATAGAACAAAACAGAAGCTGATAAACTTCAAAACCTAGATGCAAAGCTTAGGATAGATGACAATAAGGACATTCTAAAATGACTTGAAGAAATAAAAAGGTAAAAATTTGAGAGCCCTGAGATTTTAAAGGCTAGTGAAACTCATGTTGTTGATTATCAATCAGTACAGTTATATACTAATGAATGGATAACAATTAACTGTGTGAATGTCATATTCATTGTTTAAAGACAAAAGAAGCATAATTTATTTTGAAGTACATATTTCTTGCTTAATCTGCAGGTCATGAACACTTTGGGTCTACAAAGGTTAAGGCTGCTTCCATCATACCATCATGACAGGTAGGCTCTAGGTGACCCTGCTTGTGCAGGGGGGGTGGACTAGATGATCTCCAGATGTCCCTTCCAACCTCAACCATTCTGTGATTCTATGATAGTTTTGCATCCTGGAGGAGCATAAGTGTCCTTTCTTTTCTACTGAGCAGAAAGCTGTGAGTACCTCAGTGGTTGTGGAAAGCCATATGGCTGAATTTCCTGCTGAACCACAGTAGTCCTAATGTGTCTTTGCAAAATCCATTCAGTATGCCTGTTAATCTAGTAATCACCTGGATAATGGAGACAATCTTATTCTGTGACTCATCTCATTAAAAAAAAAAAAAAAGTACCTTAAAAAAGGCTTTTTGATGAGCTTCAAATAAAAAATACAATGTTAAATAGATAATGACTGAAGAAGACGGATTTTTCATAGGTTTTCCAAATCCCACCATATAAATGCTATTTTCATGCTTTTCTACAGTGCTGAATTTCCCTTCCTTTTTCCCCCAGAAGAATGATCAATAAGTTATTTCAGCCTAAGGAACAATATCAGTTTTTTCAAAAGGGATAGTGCATTCAAATGTGGACATCCTATCTACCACACTCCTGATTATCTTAGTCAAATAGTCAAATTTTCATCAAATTTTAGCTTCTGTATTCCCACAGAGGCTGAGGCTGCTCAACCTTTTTTGTTCCTGAACCACTTGTAGTGTTACACAGCTATCAGCAGAGCATTACAGACATCCCTGGCAACAGTTTGGGAACCACTTTAAAGCCAAATGCAACTCTGGGCAGAAGTCTTGAATTCTTTGGTCTGAAGAAAGTTCAGACCCTAGGGTTCACTTGCTGCCATCACATCACCACACAACTACTTGTCTTGGAAATAAGCTTTTTTGTGGAAAAGTTTGCCAGTAGCTGTTGGAAATCTGCTGTTTATTGGGTAGGAGCCTTGAGGCAAAATTCCAATAAAAAGCAGTAGATACCAGATGACAAAAGGAAGAAAAAAAATCAATAAAAGTTAGGAAAGGTTCTGAATTCTGCAGCTTCATTCTTCTTAGTGATGGTTGATAAAATATAACCTTAGTATCTTATATTCTACCTTAGTATCATATTCCTTTATTAACTAGAGTCTGCATTTGTTAAACCCTGGGACATGCTGCTACAAGCACAGTCTGAGATTTAGAGAGGGTGGAGAGCAAGGGGTAAAACACAACAGGTACATTTTTGTTGTATTTGTTTGTATAGCATTCAATGTTATTCGCTGTGAAGGCAGTTGAGCTTGGGGATTGTGAAAAGAAGAATGAAAGAAAAAGACTGAAAAAAATTTGAGACCAACAAATAGAAAAGAAGGAACAGGAGAAAGAATCAGAAGAATCCGAGCTCTTCTGGGATGTGTTTGTACTTGGATTACTATCAGCACAAAATGAGAAAAATATGTTAGCCTGGCTTAGACAAAAAAATCAAAGGTTTGTTTGTTTTTATAGAGCATATTATATTTAGGTAATAAATAAAGTGCAGTATTAATGATTTAATAAAGCCCACTATCATAATGTGAAACTACCTGATACTTTTCCATGTCTTTCTTGGCAAACATATTTAGTTTTATTGTCCAAATAGTCAGTAAGGTTGTGATAGTTAGAATGGTATTACATTTTGCAGCAGTCAGACTTGTCCTTTAACCACAAAATTCTTACAGTGGATATTTTTTGTTTGCTTTAAACATTCTTTTAAGCAGCATCTGTCTTATTTAGAGAAGAACTTGGAAGATTTAGAAAGATTACTTATTTGGTAGCAAACCAGGTATCAGGTGAGATATGGAAAGGAGAGGGTTCAGGGAGGCAGAACTGAGGAATACAGCAATGTGTGTTCCCTACTACTATCTGTCCCTTTCAACATTTTGTATCTGCCTTGCTATCAGGTGTAGACGATTGTATTCACATTTAAATACTTAAGCACACAACACATTTTTAATTTTTTTTTTCCCCTGCTAAATTAAGGAAAAACTTAACTCTGTTTCTTGTGAGAATTTTGGATTGGCGTTTGGAAATTAAGTGCATTAAGATAAAGGGACATTAAGTTCATTTCTTATCACATACAATCATATTTGGAAATGCAGAGTGCTACATTGGAGGCACATAAAGTTCATTTCTCTCTTATCCTACACAATCACATTATAGAATATTATTCATAAACAGATCAAGCTCTATCTTAAAATTGGATATCAGTTTTATTTCCCTATTCCAGTGGGAAGTCTATTCCTCAAGCACACTGCTCTGATGACTACAAACTTTCATCTAATATCCAGACTAAATTTACTAATACTCACTTTATATCCACTTGTTCCTTTGCCAATGTTATCTTTTAGTTTAAATAGTCTGGCAAGATCTATTAAGACTGAATAACAAGCCCACAGTATTTGAACCTTTTTCCTCTCTTCTTAATCAATAAATGTGTAGCCTGTTTATACTTGACAGTCATATAATTCCTCCTACCTTCCACATGATCAATTTATTACATTTTTTTTTACTGTTGGACCTGTGTTTTCATCTGTCAATTCCTACAGTGTTACAGTGTGGAGCTACATCTAGCTCTTTCAGTTTGACTGCACTAACATCTTGCAGTTTGGCTTTCACCTTGTAATGATAATTATTACTTCCCATTAGAAATACTGCTTTTGCCTCAGTGTTCAGCACCACTATCATTATTGAAGAAGAAGCAAAATATTCACTTAGTTTACCTAGGCAATTTCAAATATCTTTATTTAATAGTAGCTTAATTATTTTTCTTTGTTCTCTTGATGATTAAAGATCAGCCAAGAAAATTATCTTTGCTGAAGTTTCGGTTTCACTTTTTGAAAATCTCCCTTAGCCCAATAATTTTTGAATTTTTAGCTTTATTTCTTTATTGACTAGTCCTTTCACTTCTCTTACATGATCTGTCTACTTAATCTAACCATCTTCTGCGAGTTGCTAAACCAGCAAGTTGAGCCACTCCATATAAGTTTTTCCACTTGTTTGGATTACATTTTCCAGACAGAGTTTTGAACTCCTGACTTCAGGAGTGTAAGGCATCCTCTATAATCCAGTCCAGTTAACTTCATTCATTGTTAATTAAGTTAACTTAATTCATTAATTTCACTAGCTGGTTATTTAATTTTTCAAAACAAAACATTTTGAAATCCAAAATAATTTTTTTAAATTAATCTTGATGTTTGACTTAAATTAAATCAATTCAAGATTATTTCAGTCTAAAATTGTTTTCTACCACCAACCATTCATGGTTACATAAAGAAAAAAATACTTTATTATATAAGAAATTGGTATTACCTCATTAATTTCTATATCCAGGTGTAAAACAGAATCATCTCTTCCTGCCTTAGAGGATGTTCAACAAATAAATCCATCAACTGTTATTACCAAGACTATCTGAACTCTACCATGGTAAGTAACATTCCCTTTCTAAAAAATATGCTGTCTCCCATAATAAGACAACCCTTATTGTCCCTGATTATGGTACATAGATTTCTTCTTACTTCCACATCTGATTTGTAGGTCTGTACCCAACTCCTAGCTCTACTCAGCAAACTGTTTATCTCATTCTTTCCTGAACAGCTTTTTACCTAAATAAATTACACTAATTTTAAACTTATCTGTGCTACAGTTTCTTGTTTCTTTACAGACTAACACACATTATCATATACTATCATAATATTAATATTATTGGTATGAAAACAGGGTATTGTTACCTAACCACTTGCTCTGAACATTGTGTCCAAAATTATTTCTGCTCTGAACTTAGATCGATGCTATTATTTAAACACATTTTTAGATTTGTAATGTTATTGGAATGTGTCTACTTTCATGAGACTTAGCCTAAACAGTGATTCTGATCTGGTTTATTTTTCAAAACCTCTGGATTTCAAGGGAAATATACTTTCTGTCAAAGTAAGATCATTTCTGCATCTTTTCCCAGTACAAAAATGAGCTGATTCCCAAAGGAGAAAACCTCCTCCAATTGGCATGGATATTTCCTGCCTCTAAATTGTACTTTTCTACTTCTTCCTTTTGATTACTTTCTAAATTAACTATTGTTTTTGCTCACATAAATAAGATGACACCGACATGTGAAAAAATACAGATGTTATTACAATTGATTATTTTCCCTTTTCTGTTACTGAAGTTTGAATGTGTATATATATAAGTTGCAAGATATGTTGTTCTCAAATGTGAGCAGCTATTGCAAAGTTCTTAGATGACATCTGTAAATGTTACAATTTAGGACTCCTTTCTCTGACTGCATATTCTTTGGGTCAGACTCTGAGGTTTTTAGTTATTCAATATTCCTGGATTAGAAGGGGTAAGTGCCCGGTGCAGGAAAACATTTATAGGTTTGAAATATGTAAGTGGAAGTACTAAAATCAGCATGGACGTGGAGGTTTAAAATTAAGCACAAATTAAACTGCTTTGCAAAACTGGGCTATGCTGCCTCTGGAAACAGTATATGACTTTTAACTTAATTAAAGAAAATACTGTGTTAATCTTCAGTCCAGAGGAACTCAAAATAGATCAAAATCCAATATGTGCTAGATGACCTTACCTAACACTTATATTTCTGAAAGAAAGTCACTTGGAACTAAAAATTCCACTATGTCTTTGAAATTCTCTTGTCAGAGACTGTGATGAAATATAGTGATCTTCTGAATTCTGTTTCAGTCTTTATATTTTGTATATAAAGTGAAAGAAGGAACTGGCATAGATTTCAGTAACTTTCAGAACCAATCTTCCACTGTCTGAACAAACTGTCAGGCTGATAGGCAATGAATAAGCATGTTTACCTGTGATTTTACACAGGAACAGGCATCATTTTAAAGGAAAATGAGGATGCATGAGTCATGAAAAGCATTATTACTGTTCAAACACTGTGTCATAGGAATGGATCATCAAACTGGCAAGTTATTTTCTGCCTTTCAGATTGAAGAAAGGATGTGATTTTCTATTATGAACAGCAAAGACTACATCATACTTAGGGAAGTGTCATGGCCAAGAAATCAATCAAGACATTTAGACTAATCTTACTATTTTGAAGCAGGTATAGATATAGGTTGTTTTCTTGCATGAGAAAAAGACATTTCCTGCTTCATAAGACAGCATCTTAAGGTAGAATTAAAGATTTAAAAATTACTGTACTATACTCTCTCCATTGTCATATAAATGGCACCCACTAGCTATATGCACTGGGAACATGCAAGAATCACACCATCACTGGTTACTAATGTCATGAAATTAGCACATGCAGCCGATGGTTACCATGGCTGGAGTCTTTTTTTCCCCTAGCCTGGTTATGTATGGCCCATTGCAAGATCCTCAGGATCAAAAAAAGAAATATTTTAAAAAGATATTTGAGCTCTTAATTTTAGTGACAACAGCTTGATTGTAACTAAGTTGTTAGTGTGTTCCCATGCCACCTGAGATTTAGTTTAAAAGTAAAATATATTCAAAACTTTGTATACAAAAACTTCCAGAAGGACTTCTCTGTGTTTGGAAGATGAAGAAAACAGGATTCTTTTATTTTTTTGTGTTTTATTATCAGCCTTAGAAACAATCTGAGGGGTGCTTAAAAAAAAAAAGAAAAAGATATTCCAGTGCCCATAGTTCAGGCATATTATTGCCAAAAAAGATTCCAATCCCTGGGTTAAGACAACAAGATTTTTATAGCAGATAAGCTGAGTCTCATGGGAAAAAATTCCAAAAAGGCATGCTAAAGTGGTAGCTGTACAAGACCTACCAATAGGGAGTATCACATACAGTGTTGAGTTGTAAATTCTGCCCTGTTGAACAGTTTCTTTAACACGTCAGAGAAGTCTTGTGTTCCCTTTTTTAATCCTTAAGGCTTTTTATTCAAAGTAGCACAGTTTAATCTTTTCTCTTAAAATACAGCTGGAGGAGATAGGCAATAATGCTTTCTTTTAAGTAAGAGCCAAGTGGCTAGAACAATTTTTGTCTTCCTCTTTTTTTTCCCTGGTGGAAAACTCCAAACCTAAAACCTTAGTGTTTAAAGAAAACCCGCTTATTTGTAGATGGAAAGAAGTTAGGAAAAAAATTACCTTTTCATTTCTTACTTAAAAATCCTTTTTCTTTTTTTTTTTTTCTAAGAATAAAGGAGGTAAAAAGACATCAACATTACCTCACAGTGATATTGCAATCAGTTACTTTCGTCACAGGTTATGTAATACAGGTTGCTTGAAATTCACATAGTTGAATTCACATCTTCTCTCTACCGGCTAGATAATATGAATTAAGCAAGCTACTAGAATCTGTTAGATCTACTGGACTCATACGTGAGTATTCCTTTATGGCAGGGATAGCAAAAAGGTGGTGAAGACATATACTGCACCTTGTCTCCAAAGCATATGTGGTGGAAGTATATTTTGACTTTTTCCAGATATTCAGATGGTTGGTATCTTCCTGAAATAAAATGTCTCTCAGAGCTCCAACTTACAAGTTCTAGTTTCATACTGTGCCCATCATGGGTTGCAGCCTAAGAGGCACAGTTCAGCTGCTGGAATATTGTCCTATGTACAAGTGTGTGTACACACACACACATTTGTGCATCAAACAGAATCATAGCCTCAGCCATGTTAGAAATAGTATCTAACATTTCTCAAACATTTTTGTGTGTAAATGAAGGCTAAGACAACATTCTCTGGAATCTTTCACTAACTCATCTGGTCTTATTCTTAGGCATCTTCTTGTGTGCAATGCTGTCATTGTGATAAAATAAGGGGACAATAGAAAACACAGGTTGCTGTATAAAGAATATGAAAATGAATCCGTAAGATCAAATACATATAATAGTTCTCATCAAAGCTTTTTAATGCAAACAAAAAACAAATGATTTTTTCATTTTAAAAGAAATCAGAAAAGAAAATGGAAAACCCTAATATTTCTGGAAGCTTTACTGAAACTTCATAGCTAAAATATAGTTTCTTTTTCAAATGAAATGTTATTGACAATAATCACAACTCTGCTCTCTGTCCTTTTGTTCTTTAAAATAAATATGTTGTAAAGCAGCAAGTTTATTAACAGTAACAAACACTGGGCATGGAAAACTTTAAAAATATTTTTAAACAAATCCATATTACAGTATTTTAAATGTGCTTTTTTTAAAATTCTGTTAAGTATTATGTCAAGAATTCTAATACCTCTTATAAATTTCAAAGAACATTTTTTGTTTCTAGCAATTTATCTTGCTAAAAGGAGGAATCTGCCTACAAAAAATGAATTTAAGTTATCAAAAGTTAAATTTCTGCTGCCAAAAGTCCTGACAGCTTAGCATATTTTTCTATATGTTCTACATGTACATATCTGTATTTCCTCCAAAATTCTATTTTGCTTTGTGGATGCTATTATAAGTGCGACTATCCTATTATGGTGGTAATTAACCCGCACTTTTTGCTTTTGCATTGTTTCTTGCAATCTTGAGCTAAGATATTTGAGAGGGATAATGAGAGAGTTAAGAGCTTTTCATGAAAACGGAGAGATGGATACTTAGACAACCTAAATTTTATTTCCAACTGTGACTAGGCTGAAAAGAGTTATAACCTTGGGAAAGAGACTCTGTGAGGTTTATTTTACAGTAAACTCACACACGCAGAGAAGCCTTTCGGAAACTTTATTATGTAATACTTAAAGAGACCTAGAGTCTAACCTGTTTGTGTCTACACAGCTACGCATAAACTACCTCCACACACTTCTCAAGGTCAAATTTACTGATATCCACTTACTGATTTCTTTCTGAAACTTCCTTCAAACTTACTCTGGAGCAGGTCCAATTAGGTTCAGTAGTTCAGCTTTGAGGATACCATGAGTTTTAGACATTTCCCCAAGGGCTTCTGATATGCGAAACTGGACCCAAAAGTCTGTGCTTGGCCCAGCTACTTACAGTGTTGTTTTATGTGGCGAGTCCTGGGCAGGCAACAGACCTGAGAATCCTTCCTAGAAAATCTGTGATGTTCAATAATTTGTAGACAGATTAGTAAAAAAGGATCTTACGAAAGATTGTTCAACAGGGATAAACAATAATCCTTTCTGTGTGAGTTCCATTCCTCTTCAAAGGACACAAAGTAAGAAGGAGAAATTTAATCATCTGCTTCAACTTTAATTTGTATTAGCAGGTCTGTAAGCTTATCTTGTGACATCTTCTGAGCCCCCAAACTTGTATTTGGCAACAATACACAAAAGAAAGCATTTAATTCTGCTTAGAAAACATTAAGGGACAGAGAATGCAGCACTACTTTTGAGGTTTGGTCCAGTGGTTAAACAACTGCTGTTAAGAAATTATACCTTCCAGCTTTAATTTATTGTTCCTTCCCTGCATTCCTGAAAGAAATCTGCAGCAGGAATCTCTCTTCCCTGAAGGGAATTTCTCTATTCTTTAAATCTCTACTCTTTAAATTATTTCCTTCAGCCCTCAGATCAGTATTGGCCATCTTGTTATTCTTACTTTTTCCACATCCTTTCTTGATGGAAATCAGAATAGTATGTAGTATTCTAGTATCTGCCTCTCCAATACCATATACTCATCTTCTTACCTAACTACTACAACCATTTTATCTGAAGATCAAAATGTTAGTAAACAGACTAAGCCATTGCACTGGGTGTGTAAATGAAGTTGCAGTTCATTTTGATCTCTACATTTTCAGTGTCAATGACTTTCCAGATACAGGTCTATGTTACAGAGACATAAATGCCCTGTTCTAAGGTATATAATTTTACATGTGAATATATCAGATTGCATTTTGTTTGAATGAGCCCAAGTCATAGCCATATGCGCTCATCAGAGACACATTCATTAAAATTCCTGATGTCATTTGCGAGGCCTAGGTCTACCTTCTGAAGCTCTGGCACTCTCTGTAAAGTCAAGGCATGAATTTCTGGTGGTTATTTGTGTTCAGTTCAGCACGTGTGTAAGTATACTGCTTTTGACGTAGTGGCTTTGTGATTATTTTTCTCTCTGGATACTTTCCCTGCTGCAACTGTAGCCCGACATGTTGTTCTTACGATCGCAGCCTGTATGTGCAGTGCCATATAACCCTCATCGCTTTATATGGATATACAGGGAACATGAATATGTAGGTATATACATATGCACATATGTATTGATATACGTATGTATACACATTTAAGTCTTGATAAAAACATTCCTTTTATCCCCGAGGCTAAATAGAATAGATTGCATTTTTTTCCCCCCAAGCAACACTTTAGGTGGTCAAAATAATAAACGCATGGAATCATTCATTCATTTAGTATTCATTAATAGAAGCTGAGGTGCCAGTGCCGGCTGAGACGGGAGACCCCGCGCGCTGCGGCGCTTCCCGCGCCCCCGCTCGGCTTCGGGCCTCCGCCGCGGCCGGCGCCGCCATGCGGCCGAGGCGGGAGCAGCACGTACGCCACGTACGCCACGTACGCCACGTACTCACGGGCCGGCGCGGCGCTGACTGGCCCGCTGTCCTCGCGTCTGTAGAAGCAGCTGCTCAAGAGGAGCGAAACTCTTTGCAATTCAGTAAATCCTTGCCCGGTAACCGCAGCGATCAATAGCGACGGTGCGGCCCAAACGCCCGAGCTGCGCGGGACGGGATGGGACAAGGACGTCGGCTCCCTCAGCAGCCCCCGGAGCTACCCGCCGGCGCCGGCGGGCCGCGCTCTCCGGCGCCCCGGGCGACGCAGGGCGCCCGCGTCGCGTGGCGTTGCGTCAGGGCGCGCGCTGGCCACCGCTCGAGTAACGGTTTCCATCATAAGCGCGCGAATTAACAAACTGTCACGTTAACAAAGCAGCAAACTAGTGAATTAAATTACTGGAGAATCAGCAGTTTAGGCCAGTCCACAGAGAAGGGATTAACCCCATGTTTGCTTGTTCCCCCCCCCCCCCCACACCTAATGAGCTCATAAAAATAAAGTTTGTTTCACACAGTACCGTCTCCTATAAATTTGAGAGATTGCAATGAACCCTGACATGAGGTGAAACGATTTATTCAAGGTCATCCACCAGACCAGGGATACATCTGAAAAAGGACACGTCTCTTGTGCTGTTTCTTTGAAAACGTTGCCTTCCTTCATTAGGCCACGATATTTGTGAAATATTTAGGTATTTAGGAGTTACTTATAGCTTTATAGTGTTCCAGGTCCCTGTACTTGACTGAAATGAGCTCTTTACTTTTTTGCATAATTACTTTTCTGAGAGGATTTATCAGGTAAGAAAAGTTCTATTGATTCATGGCTATATTAGAATTATTTTCCTGTTACATCATTTAGTCTCATTAAAGAAAGGAATAATAATAAAAAAAATGGAAAATGTGGTATAAATCTACTGACATGCCTCCTTTAAGGCCTCAGAAGAATTTGCCAGCCTCCCACATCTAGCCTGGTGTTACCTGCAGTTTGACCAAAGGGACTACACAGGTCAGGCTCTCCCTCTCCTCCTCTGACTTTCTTTGATGGCAGCGTTCGTCTGGAGCTTGGCCTGTGTGTGCAGCCTGCACGCGACTCCACGCATGGCTTCCAAAAGACTGAAAAATGATGTACCATAGAGGTGTTACTTTCAGTAGTATTTTTATGCCTAAGCCCATGTGGTCATCTCTTTACTCTTACTCCGTCTTACTCCTGCTTGGAGCACTTTCAGTATCTCCCTTCTTAAAATGTGTATTTTCCTTCTCCTTTTTCTTCCTTTTAAATCTTCCTCTCCATTGTGATCTAATGAGTACACACTGGCTCAGAGGCGAGCAAAATAAGCATGAAGGTTCTGAGAAGCTTTAATTGTTCATCTGAAATTGTTAACTCTCACAAACTGTTTGCTGCAGCTCTGTAAAATAATTCAGTGTAATGAAAGACAAACCACTGGCCAAGCGGAATCACATTCCCGTGAGCCTTAGAATGCATCGCTGTGATTTAGTTTAGCTGCTAATTGCTAACAAAAACTGTATTGATTGGAAAAGTTGCTGATATAGTGCTGACCTCTGTGATTGTCAGCTTTTAACCCAATTTATGTGTTTGATCATTCCTTTTGAATTCTAAAGTATCTGCTATGACAAATCAAAATTTTTTTTGTTTAATAAAATTATTGCCAGATAGTAAGTGCCAGTTAGGAAATTAGTTTTAATTTCCCTTTGTGGCTAATTAACTGCTTGCATCTCAGCTCTGTTTATGCATGTAATTAACGTTTCTATTCAGATATTTTTTTCATTGGTTCTGCAGTTTATGCTATGGGCTGTGAAGATACTTTGGTTTTTTTCATCAAATATTATCTTTGTTTTTTCATGGACAACTTCAACACAATCGTTTGTTGCATTATACTGATGAGAATTCAGTATGCAAATTGTACAAAGGAAGATCATGGAAATATTTCTGTTTTGGGGATTCTTTCTGATTGAAGAAAACTAGCCAACTTATATTGTACACATTCAACATAGCTTAGCAAGCTCAGGAAATGTAACTGTGTAAAAATCAAAGATGTGAAAAAAGATTCATCTTTCCCATTTCTTCAGAATGCAGTCAGAAACCTTCTGTATCAGTTAAGCAAATAAATAAAGGTTTGCTTCATAGTGATTTAAGCTTCAAACTTCAAAATGATATATATGCATTTTTGGTTAGAAGTCATTAATAATGAAAATAACAATTCAGTGCTGGTTTATTTAATTATCTTGCATTGCAATGTATGTCTTTCCTAAATTGGGTTATGATGAAAGAGATCCTTCTTCATAACCAACTCCAAAGAGTGTTTCAAAACCTCTATGTTGCTGTTACATTAGGACATAGAAAAAATCCAGAGAGTTAGGAACCATTTTCAGATTCTGGGTTAAGAAGTTTATCTTACATATATATGAAGTCTCCCATCTCCATGGATACCAAGATCTCCTACTAGAACCAGAATTTAACTGTGGAGAGCAACAGCATGGTCGAATTTCTGATATCTTTATCTTCACTGAATAGCCCCTTCCTCTGAAGTAATTGCCTTGCCAATAATGAGGCTGCTTGTGTAATAAATTGTTTCTCGGTATGAAAAAAGGTATTAGATTATTGCTGAATCTAACCAAACACTTTTTCCCTCTGAAATTGCAAAGGAACTTAGACAAGCATGGTGCTAATATTGAAACTGGAATCTGACAAGCATGCTAAAATTTAGCATGGATTTTGTAAAGAATTCCATACCATCTTGATGGATAAATGTGTCTTCCCAAACTGTGTAACTATATTCTGTGTAGACACAAATGAACGTTTGTTTTCAAAGAGGACAACTGGGTTAAAACTATGTAAAGTCTATCAGTCTTATAAAAAAGTTACTTGTATGTGTATCTGCAAATTTTTCATATGGAAACGTGCGTACAAGTAAATACACAGAAGGCTGTTGATTTTTATTCTGATTATACCACGTTCATTTTGAAAGACAGACCTCTAGAATAACAAAACCTATGAAATATCATCCTAAACCAAACCATATAGTACAGCAAAAGCAGAATTGACTTCTTTAAAGAAGTTCTTCAATATTTTCGTTGACGGAATATTTCAAGATCATTCATCAGCTTCAGTGTATGGTCTTTTGATGGAAAGGCTGAGTTTCTACTGGAAAATTCATGGAAATTTCATGGAAAGTCATGCTTGTTCTTTGTGAAAAAAGCTGCAGTCTTTGCTTCATATTCTGTTGTTTACTTCCACAATAAGGGCTTCTAGTCATTTTCCTGAAGTAGAAGGGATTCTAAGTCAACAAATTAATGACCTCATTTATATTTTGGCATACCTAGAGTTATCTGTTATTCCTTTTAGTTCTCTTTACTTTTTATAGGGAGGCTAGCAAAAAGAAAGAAGAAGAAAAAATTAGGTCTTAAAAAACAAAAAAGAGAGAGAGGTGCTTTACTTCATGTTACTATATAACTATGGTAAATTATGTTTTTTTATTATAACGGGCATGATATTAATTACTTTGATACACATAAACTCCCTATACTGCTCAAGAATCAAAAAGCGGCATTCTGATCAGTGTCAGCAAATAGTAATATGCAAAGATCAGCTCCTGCATTGAATGCCCCCCAAAATGCCTCATTTTTATATGTTTTTAAATACTCTTATATAAAAATGCCTGTAGCTAGCCAGCTTCCTTTTGACAAGACTTCTACATAAGCTGAAGTGTGATGTTTATTCCACAAAGCATTGTGTGTAAGTGCTACCAATTCAGCTAGGCCAAAAGCTACTTCATTCACATTGTAGCACGGGAAAACCCATTGTGTTTTCCTAAATCCATCTACTTGAATTAATCCATCTTCCTTTGGGAAGGCAGTTGTCACAAAGACAGAAGCAGTGCAGGTCTGGAAATATTATATTTCTGGATAACTGCAGGACACCAGGAGACTGAGAGTTTAGGGAACGGTTTACTCTCAGCTTCTCCAAAGGGTAGGTGATTATACCTTTATGTGTCTTTGCTACAAAGATCATACAGATGTAACAGGCTTCTAGATGTAGGATGACTAATAAACAGAAGAAGTATCTAGGAAGATAAAGTTTCAAAGAATAAGGCTGAAGTTAGAACTGTAGTTTTCATAACTCTTCATTGATTCTGCCTTTTTATTCTTCAGTTAAAGGATGCTGGAAATGCAGGTCAGGTTTCTGGCCACTGTGATGGCATTATCCCATATGAGTGCCTTGTTCTCCATAAGCTTCCCTGCAAATAACTGAGAAGTCAATAACTTATTTTTCCAAGGCAAAAATTCACCAGAAAAAGTAAACAAACAAACAAACAAAAAATCCCCACACAACCACCTTTGCAGAGCATAAAGGAGCACTAAAAAGCACAAGTACATCTGTTTTTCCTTTGCAGTTAACATTTAAAAAACATCTTAAATGAATAGTACTGAATTTCTGCTGACTATGTTTAGCTGCTGCAAGAAGGGAGCATTTCTTACAGGAATAAATGCAATTATTGTTGTCTTTGTCTTCTATGATAAACAAGTTTTCAACAATTTTAAATAAAATAATAAGTGAGAACTACAGCACCCTGCAGTATATTTTGCAGGACATTAATATTACATAGCTACCTTATTTTAGGTTTCTAATAGTCTTTTACTGTCAGAGTACATGTTCTTTTGAATCCAGTTCTGGGAATGAGTCATTGCTTAGCTGAGATCTACTTTTATAAATCTTGTTAGGGTATATTCCCACATCCCCTGTAAAATGCCTGGAGATTTAGGAAAAAAGAATGAGTCAATATTGGATTGCTTAGTCATTTGTTCATCATATAGTCTAATCATGTTTGTGCCCATTACTTGGCCCTTCATATAAACTTGACCTTTATCTCACCTTGAAACTCAGGACTGTAGGGAAAAGTTGACAGTATATGGAGCTGAGAACCATTAAATTAAAAAAAAGTAATAAAAATGCAGGATATGCACCACATATCAGTGACATACAAGATGATTTTGCTCTTGTAGATACTAGAGTATTTAGAAAATGTTACTACTGTTTAAAACATGGATATATTTTTACTAGAAGTTTAAAAATTTAGGACAGCATTTATCTTATATTTTAAGAAATTAATATAATCCTGTTTTCTGACAAGTAATTTTAAAATTTAAGTTGATAATAAAATGATACTTTAAAAGTCACACATGATATCAAAAAAGAGAAAGTAAACATATTCATATTTGATGTATCTATATAGTGCACTGCTTTGGCAGATAAACGCCTACCTTTGTGACTACTGAACTTGTAAAAAAACAAAACAAAACAAAAAAAACCTTTCCTTAGCTGAATATGTGTAAAAGAGATTAGGAAAACATTTCTTAAACAAAATCTTTTGAAATTCCAGTTCGTAGTTTTCTCCATGTGAAATATTGCATAGAGACATGGCCAAAAATAATCCCAGACTCAATTAGCTTTGCATAGAAAGCAGAATTTCTGCTCTCTTCCTCTCACCTTTCAAAGTTAGGGATAAAGTCTAGGTTCCTGGTCCAGAAGAGTTTTAAAAGAGCCCCTGTATATAGAGGAGTGGTGATCAGTAATTCGCTTCATAATTCAATTCCCATTTCCCTTTTCTCATCAGAGGGAATACTGAGAGCTGCTGTAAACACAAAAGGCAGTTTAGTAGGTCCATTAGACTATTTTTCTTGGGGAAAACCACACTTGGCTTTGTTCAGAGACATAGCTGCAATCAGAAGCATAAGAAAGCTGACTTCACACTGTGCCTTGAATTAACAGATTCTATTTCATATTTCTAAAAACATTCTGTTTGGTCTGTTATAAATGAAAAAACATTCTAATAATTCTAGATACCACTGAGATATTTTTATATATTGTAGGGTACATTTCAGAATTGCTGTCAGCTTGATTTGGACAGGAAATTATGTAGAAGTATGCAATATAAATGTATCTCATCAATTTACACTGTTACTGTAAACAATCAATTAAAAATAATCCCTGACTTCTGTAGAGTTTGTTCACAGCTCAATATTGACATCTACAATTTGTCAGGTTTCCTGTTTCACAACAAGATGAAAGCTCTGTTTTATGACAGATGTAGTTCTTCTGGCTGTTTATATAATCTGCTATAAAATTAAACTTTTGGCTTTGCTAGGAAAAGCTGATGTAGCAAAAATGCCTGCACAGCTTATAAAAGAAAAGGCAAATTATCACTATATGATATGAAGGATTTGGGTTAATGTTTTAAAGTTAGTGTTTTCCTCCCAGTGAAAAACAGTAACAAGAAATCCTTATCAACCAGCATTTTGGAACATAAGACTAAACTGGGGAAGAATTGCTTGGATCATCAGATCTGCCCCTTGCCTTCAGAGGAACTTAACAATACAGTCCTTTTCAGAGACAAATTGAGCTTTTCTTAAAAGGTAGATACTTTTTTTTTGCTCCAGTACTTTTCAGAATATAATCCCAGATCCTCACTATACTGCTGGTTTCCATCCTAAATGTATTAATGCTTAGTTCATACTGTGTTTTTCCTTTGCTACCATTGTCCTTAATTAAATAATCTGGCATTAACAGCGCTGTATATTATAGTATTCCTTGGGCAAGTCAATGTTGTGTTTTATGCCTTTTTTCATTTTACTTCCATATCTTTGATTATCCATTTGTTCAGAATGTCATTTAGGATTTTTCATATAAATATAGAAGAGTGGCTGAAGTTGCCTGTATTCTCTATTTCTTAAGTGTAAGTAATGCAGTCCCTTAAATCTATTGAATTATTCAGTCACAAAGTCCAGTACAATGTTGGGGCCTTTGCTGAAGACTCTATTCAGATTCTGTGTCCCTGAATCTGAGGGCAGAATATGAAGAAGTGATTTATGTCTGTGCAGTCTTTCACTGACATGCATCCCAGATGTCTCCATACTTTGGGAAATCAAAGGAAGTCTTGTCATTGCTGGCATCCAGACCAAGCCTAGTCTAATGCTTGTTCGTGTACGTTTTGCCAGAATGCCCACATGATCTGAAGAGCTGAGTTCCTCGCATGTATGAAGTGTTTCTTACATAGCTGTCTGTGCTTCTTTGGAACACTATGTAACTTTCGGGTAGAGGCTTTGTTTTACTTTGAAAAGTCAGTAGGAATTTTGACTGAACCAGTATGAGAAAGAATGGCAGGAGAGCATTTTCTCGGTGTATAATAAATAGCATAAAGCATACCTGAACATAACTCCTCACCTTCAGGATGAAGGCAGTGATTTTTCAATAGCTGAGTGATTTGACCACAATGAGTTTGCTTTTGATAGAATGGCAGTGACTCATTTGCTTTCTGTCACAAGAATATTCCCCGAAGAGATCTCAGGCTATAAGAGAAAATTAGTCTTGGGGAATTTCAGAGGAGTTTATTCTAAACTCCATGGAATAATGTCTGTGTGTAATGGAAATAAATTTTGAAATAAAAATTGATGTCCCTGTACCCGGCTTCCTTGCCCTGACTCCACTTTAGAGACATGGAAGAGAAGAAGGGGAAATGCAGGGGAAGACTTTATTGGCTGATTCTCATATGAATAAGGTTGTATGGGAAACATGAATGTCGAGAAAACTGGAGCAGCTGAATGGCTACTGCAGGAAATGAGGTCAGTAAAATCCAGAAACCACTCTATACACCCAGCACTTATTGCTGGTCCCTTTACATTTTCTATATTTTACACACACACACATATTTTACATATTCTACATTTTCTGCTGCAGCACATGAATCTTGTTATGAAAGATTTTGGCCAAAACTCAGTGGTGGTTCTCAGTTAAAAATGTTGTTTGGCAACCTTCTGATTTATTATTTCCTCTTTTATATAATCATTAATTAAAAGAAAAAAATCACTTTGGAAAAGCTTGATCTATTCTTACGGCTTTCAGGCTCTTAAATTAGTCCAGTAGCAGTACTGAAGCCCTCTTGTGGGACAGCCACCAGCATATGAAAGGGCTGCAGTCTTCATCTGGAAGTGGATTTGTGTGCAGATATGTGCAGGGAGATGAAAGAAGCTGAATGATTTACATTTTGATTTTAAATTTTCTGATTTCAGCTTTCAAAATGCAGATAGCTTGCAGTTGAATGTATTTGTCTTTTGGAAAGAAATACATACAGAAAGTAACATACTGGCCTTCAAAAATCTTTCTGGCCAGTATAAGGCAGATTTATGCCCTTAATTTCTGAATAAACAGCCAATAAAAAGTGGAAATTTCACTGCTCCAAAAGACACAAGGAAAAAACTAGAAATCATTCTTAAAGGGTTTATTTCACGTTCGCACAAAGATGACATGAACCACAGCTATGGCTGCAGAATCTCTCAAGTACACTTTCAAGTCCTCAGTCAAATGAGCAAGAACTTGAAGGCCATGCCTGGCTCCCTTCTGTTTTTCAAGTGTGCGTTCAGACTTATATGGAGGTTTCATATATTCTTCACCATGCACATCTAGATGTATAATAGCTTTTTGCAACCTTGGACTGTTCTCAGTGCCCTGGCCACCTACACTGAGCAGTAAGGGGACAAAATTGAAGAAGCTTTTTAGCTTTTATAGCTTATTGATTTTTATATTTTCTGATGTATTAGAGCAATTTTTCAAACGTATCCGCCTTGCCTTGATATCTTGAGTGTGGAGAAAGGATTTCACATTTATTAGCTTTGCTTTGGTGAAAAAAAATACAGCAGTAGAAGTACTTCTGTGTTATCTCGGGGATAAAAATGGTTTTGGTATAAAGAAAAAATCAATTCTCAGAATAAAATTCAAAGCTGGTGTGCAAGTGTTACATAAAAAGCAGACAACAAGGAATATGCTTTCCCAAGTAGGTAACAAAGATGGTTTTAAAAAGTACAGTCCTGAATTGCAGTTGAACTCACTGATGCTCAATACTTTCCAAATAGGAAAGTTCTATCTTAATGGAGAACATATAATATGGTAAATACTTTTTTATTATCTCCGATCAACCGTGACAGCATTAAAGAAGGAATGCAGCAGAACTGTCTTCTCCAATGGGAGTACTATTTTCACAGATCAGAGGCAGTAAAGTATGAGCTGTTTCATAGTAAGAATTTTGGGTTCATTAGATGATTTGAATTTTTAAACACCGTAAACAGGAAACTATCCTGCAACAAAAGTATGCCGTAGCTGACCCAAGAAGTCAAGAGAATTCAGCTATACTATTGTCTTGTCAAGAGCTTGATTTCTGTTCCTCCCATAGTACTCACATGAAGTGATGATTGTGATTGAATCCATGCAACTTTAATGATCTGTTTTACCTCATTTGGATATCAATTACATGACTTTGATCACCTCCCAATCACTTCACAATAAAAACAATATAGAAATTGTCTTTGTTTCTAACTTTGTACTTTTTGATAGACTTTTCCCCCCTTATGCTCAAAATATACACTTCAAACTATTTAAATAGTTCAAGTATGAGAACTAAAACAACTCTTTTTGCATAAATGCTGAGCTTACTGAGTGTTCCAAAATGCTAACATTGTCAGAGTCCCTTATTGTCCCCTATGGGATAATATATTACTCTGGGACCATCATAAGTCAAGAAGATACTTTGTTCCCCTTCAAAGTTTTCCAGTTTAAGCAAATGTCTTCTCTGTATAAAAAATAATTATTATGTGAGAAGTGTTATGGGGAGGAGTGGGAAAAACAAATCTGTAATTTCCATATGAAAACCCTTAGGCTGTGCAGTATGTGTTTTATCCCTGAAAAAGAACAAGATGCAAATACCCTTTTGGGGCTGGTGTAGCAATCTGATGCTTTTCTATCTAGACAAATAAAATTGACACAGGTAACTTAAAGTCTAGAAAAAATGTAGCAAACTATTTACAAGTGGAATGACAGCAGAAGAGGAAAGTGGGCATTTTTTATATCACACTGTTACCACATCTTTTCCTGATTAGTCTGCATCTGAGGTGTGTAGAAAATTCCATTTATAAATGCCCCATATAGTACATCCTTCTTAGAAAGCTTCATTTTGAAAAGCACCTTATTCTTTTCAGTGCTTTTGCTACTGGAGGCCTTTTAAGTATTTATGAGTGAACTTCTAAGTAACTCTTTCTGAGCAGTTACACAAATTAACAGGCAAATATTGTCTATACCTACAGTTACACAAACCATGATTCTACAGTGGGCCTGTGATGTACTATGATATACAGATCTAGAATGTCAATACAGATTAGAATTTAAAAGATTTTCATACTGTTCACTGGAGACTATAAAACATTTTGCAAGTGGAATCATGACAAAGTCATCTTGTGTCTTCTAAAGAAATGGCTTTAAAGGGTGTGAGCTTTTTCATCTTTGCTGGTTCTTAGTGGAAGCATGTCACACCTCCATTGCTACCAGGTCACCCTTGCACTTTTGCTTTCATTAACCATAGAAGGTCCCTAGCTAGCAACTCCACTGACCATGCAGCATCTGTCCTCTAGAAGGAAAGCCAGCTTGTTAAATAGCATGAAGGACTTGCTTCTAATAAAAGTTAGAAGCACTAGTGGAAAACTCATACACAGTGAGTTATATTCAGCCGGGAATTGCTGCAATCATTCTCAGGTGTTTTGCCACTCTGGTGGAATCCTAAGCTCTAAGTTAGGCTTCAAGCTCCCTATAAAAACTTATAGAAAGAATAAGGTGCCTTGAGAATGAAACATGCAAATAATTTATGTGTTAAGAAGGGGCGGCCTAAAATAAACAGTACAAAACTTTTCAGAAGGCTGTATCTTAGAATCGGTACTTCTTTACAATTAAAATACTTCTCCAGATTCTTAGTCCTGAGGTTGCTACAAGCCTTTTTTTTTTTTTTTAATAAAAAGGAAGCAGCAACCAAGGAAATTCAGATCTTCCTTTCAAAGCAGGGAGAGAAAATAGCTGAGATTACTTTCTATCCTTAACAGTCCAAAGTTCAGAGCCACTCTCTGGGTTCTAGGATACCAAGGGTCCATTTCCATTTCTGTTCGGTGAAACTCAAATCTTCTGCTTTCTGGGAGAATGCATAAACATGTAGACCACTCTAGGAAGCTCAGTCACTTTTTTTTTAAATTTCCTAGAAGTGATTAAAGAATTTATGGTTTAGAATGACAGTTAAGAAGAGAGAAGGAATGTTTGTACCTTTACATGAAGCAGTCAGTGAGCAGGGCACTGTGAAGCTCCTGTCTGGAAATGAATTCTCTCCAGAATCTGTGGAAAGGTACTTAAAAAAAAGGCAAAAAAAAAATCACTGTTTATTTAATCCTACTTTTCCAAACATGGACAGAATTTTGTTTTTCTATTTTGGAAAAAATGGGAGAAGAAATAAATATGTACAATCAACTGTAAACATTATTTCAGTAATTGTGAGGGTTATAAGGGGGTGAGTTCCCTCTTCCTTACTATCCAGTTTCCAGTTATGACCCAGCACTGTGGTTGGGAGACAGACTCGTGGAACCCTAGGTTATATGACTAACACATCTTCCTTGCCTTCCAAAATTGAGAAAGAAGCATAAAAACATTTTGCATTAATTCCAAAATCAAACTTCAGAGAATTAAAGCTTCAGCTGAACAACAGTTAGGAGATGAACCTTATGTCAGAAGGGATATGTAGTTAAATCTGTTACCCCATTTTGTAAGCTGCTCAGCAAATGCCTGTATGGAGATTGATACAGGTTTTAACCTCACTTTCTTTTTTAATAAGTTGTAGTGAATACCTATATTTTAAATATTACTTGATTACATTTGAGTTTCTACAGATCTAGCTTGGCACTGAGTACCTAAAAGGCAGACAAAAAAGACTTTTCTCTGAATTGTGTTAGAAACAGAGATTGTGCAGATATGTGAATGCTTTGTTTGTAGGTCCGTATATGGATGTGTAACCTACCATAATATCCTAGTTTGATGGTCTGTTCTTTACTGCTAGCTTGATTATTATGACTGTACAGAATATAAACATATTAACTTTTATTTCTTTTCAGATGTGCACTTTATTAACTTTTCTATGTAGTGGCTATTCTGTCTTCTTATTTAAGGGTCAAGTAACATGGTAAGAGAGGGAGACATAAACCAGCTGTGATACTGTTTTGTCATACTTCCCTCTCCTTCCTCTTCCCCATTAAATTAATTTGCTGTATAAGAAAGTGGTAAGGATGGGAAGAAACTCTGGAACATGCTATTTTCATTAAGCTGCAGTAGTCATGCTGCAGCAGTGAAATAGGATTGCATGCTTCCTGAAGACAGGGTTTTCTTTACACTTTTTTCTGTGGATCTATTAGGAGGGCAGAGAACAAGTAAAACCATGGATAAATTATTAGGAAAAGATGAAAATTGTATATGAAGCATTTTGCTTCTTTTATGAAACAAATGATGTCAAACAGAGAACAAGAGTTCTGAATTTGACTTCTGGCAGCAGCGTGGTCCACAAGTCAGAACTGGAACTCAGTATATACTCTCTTTTCTTAACACTGGTTTATTGTATGACCTCAGATAAGTCACTCCCCTCTCTATATCTGCTTCACCTCCTACTTTTTGTGTTATTTATTTATACTGTCAATTTTGGGGGGCAGAGATGCATTCTATCTACTGTGCCTGAGCATGTATTTGCTCTAATTTCTTTCTAGCTATGTTTGTATTAATAATAAACTATCTTATTTTCTGGGAAAAGATCTTTAAGAAAAGAGATCTTAATATCTTAAGAAAAGATTAAATCAAAAGGAAATCATTTTGATATACATTTTTCTAATTTTTATTGCAAGCTACAATGTAAACTTACATTGTTATTAGCTGTTTTAACATCTCAGGTTACTTGTAACCCATCTTTGTCTAATATTATTTGAATTTAATTAATGATTCAATAGCATACACATATATAACATGTCAGTTTTGTATATATGCATATAGACATACAGAAGCCTGATGTTCGAATACATGTATATAAACCTGGGGTTTTCTGAACCAACACTTTTTTTTCTGATTAGCTTATCTTGACTAAGATAATGGAGGAAAAAAACTTTAAGAATGAATGAGTTCTTGAGAGTGTATCAGGAACCCTCTCAACCGTGAATCGCTAAAGCACTGTCAGCCTGGCAGGCAAAACAACTGAGTAAATTGATGATCTAACTTGATGGTTCAGCTAGAATCCTTCTTTTATGCATCAAAGCATGAAGTACAGTTATCAATTTATTTTCTCTTATTGCTTATATGAAATAAAGGAAGCTCTCATTCTGAAGAAAGATAGGAAGAGTAGTCAATATATCAGCTTATAATGAGAATAATTAAAGATTCACAGACCTGAGAAAGTTAAAATATTAATTTCAGTTTAGGATTCCAAAAAGTCCATTCCCGGTTTGCTGAAATAACTGGAGAAATTTCAATCAGTTTGCCTCAAACTCTTATGGCCTTTCCTGAAATTAAAATTTATAGATACAGAAGCCTAAACTTTCCAATTTATCATCTTTGAGTCTAGTCAAAATACAGGAATTACTCTGTTAAAATATTTGGAACATTTCGCTTCCTATCCTAACTGAGCACAGGACAGCAAAAGAGGAGAAAAGGAGGAGAAAATTAAAATCATCAGGTAAAATTGTAATTCAGGTAATTTGGTGATCAGTTTCAATTTTGAAATAACAAGTATTCTAACCTGTTCATTGGTTCATCTAGTATCTTTTATTACCATTAGCATCTTTAGTTGTCTTACAACAAACTAACATAATTTACACACCAAGAGATAGAATGTACAGAAAACACTTAAAAAGTACACAGTGCTTGCATATAGCAGACTCATGTAGCAATTGCACTGATTTTAATTTCTGATTGTATTTCTGTTGTTAAAAAACATATTAAGACAAAACAAACCAGATATTTAGGAAGCCATAAGACAAAGAAATCTAATTCCTTAAATACTGAAAAGACAAAAAGGAGAAAGTGCGTGGTTTTATTTATTGCCTTTTATTCCAGCTTACTATCAGGAAGCTTTAGGAAGCCAGTTGTAGGAAATAGCTTCCAAATGGTTGCATTTTTTTCCTGAAATATTCTATCTTCTGTATGGAATCCTTTATCTTTTAATCAAATCCACCAGCTTTCATAGTTACCAGGAACGTTTATTTTCCAGGGTGCTTAAACTAGCAGGTGGTAACCAGTAGGGATACCAGAAAAATAATTCATTTCCTCTGCTTTGGTGCTGGGCTAGCTTTGCTAGTGAGATTGCTGGATCATGTTAACTCCAATATTAGACTGAAAAAATAACAAATGGCCAAAATATATTTGTGAGGCAATCCTTTTTCCTTATGTCTCCAAGATTAATAATTGTATGAGACATAATTCTGTAAAACATTTGTGTAGACCAATGCACCCTAAAGATGGTTTTGTTGTTGTTACCAAGTGAGATGTAATTGAAGGTTCACTTCACTTCATTAATCCCTCCCATTGTGCTATTCCTATATGGGTGTATGTCGCGAAAGGAGTGATGCACTTCACTTGTATGAGGGAAGCAGCACTCGTTTATTGAAGTAAGACAGTGACTTAACAAAGTTCAGTCATAAATAAGAACGATTTAATGAGGTTCAATTGGCAAGGTTCACTCAGTTATTTACTGCATGAAGAACAGGGTCAGATGCGTGTGCAACGGAGACCCTCCCGTTGAGTCACGAGGTTCAGACTGGACCTCCTTGCTTTCTAAACTCCTTCAGAGAGGAGCCTAGGTGTGGTTGGATCCAGTCCTAGTCTCAGACTTGGTCAATGGTTTATGTCTAAGGGATTATGTGCACAATTAGTCAGAGATGTAACCCAGCAAAGTTTCGTGAAGTTCGCAAAAGTTCAGCATGCTATTAATCACTTATTGAGGATCTGTTGCGGGTAAGGAATCTCTCGACCTCGAGGAGTAACCTTGAGAGGTGTCCCTGCTCAAGGGGAGGTTCTGTGGTGCAGCCCGCTGCCGTGCAGGAGAGCTCAAGGGGCTCTGGGCTGCCCCCTGTTTATGGGGGGGAGATGATTGACTCACAGTCATATTTGCATACTAGACGGGCCTTAGTTGGTGCATGCTCAACTAGCCCCTACATACGTGCTGTTTACAGGGAGGTCAGGTTGAGGGGGAGAGAGCACATCAGTGGGGAGGAAAGGAGCACACCGTCACAGTGTAACATAAATTTTTCTGGTTCTTTGTTCCACTTCTGCCTCATTTACATCTGCATTAATTCTTTGGTGGATCATTAGGAACTCATAGTGTAGCTGATGACCTGACAAAATAATTTAACTCTTTGAAAAATGTAAGGATTTCTGTCATGTTGGACAGAGCCAGTGCTTCTGGCTTGCATTGCAAGAGGAGCAGGTAGAAGTGTTATTATATGAGATGGTGTAGAAGTATATTTGTGTGATCCAGTCTTCAGTTACTATCTACAATACTTATTTTTCATCTCCCAGTCAACCCCCTTTAATGTTTCATGTGTTGTAATAGCATTACTTTCACACTGGGGCTTCTGTAGAAGTTATAGGGGGAGTTTTTTTCAGTTTGTAACATTCTTTGTGTTATTTCTGAAAAACTAATGTATCCCTGTGACATAACAAGTGGGGATAGATAGTATAGCACATTCATTGGTATAAGAGAGATGAAATGAATTTTTAAAGTGTTAAAACAACTGTGCTGTTAAAACAAACATTTAATTGCACGCAACTGATCTACCTGACTATCTGAGCATATTAGGGACATTTTTGTCCTTCTAGCCATTGTTTATTATACTAATTGTTGCTATATGGATGTGCTTGAAAAGAAAAATTGAAGAGACAACTGCCCTTGACAGACTCTACAGAGGTTTGAATAATAAGTTGCATTAAACTTGTCCATCTCAGGTCTCTGAATATCAATATCAATAGGCATTGACTGGCTCCACAAATACAAAAGCTCTTCTGGGCAATGTATAAATACCCCCATGGATGAGGACATATTTATAAAAATGAATTACTCTATTTCTCTAAAGTAATCCAGAAAAAACAGAAAATACAGATTTTGAAATTTAAATCTATGTATTATTCTTGGGATCACTTAACTATTTTAGATTCTCAGATATGAGACATTTCCTTCATTGTTTCTCAGGAAACATTTTATAGCAAAGACTCTAACGTCCATATATTAATATATAGCAGATTAATTTCTGCCTAATGATTCGTTGTTACATTGCCATAACTATTAATAGCAACAACTGTTGGAAGCAAGCACCAGAAAATTCTATTATTATTATTATTATTATTATTATTATTTTTAAGCATTTGAAGGAAATTAAATTCTTCTGTTCCTTCTAAAATCTGTTAGCTTAAGGTCAAAGTAGAAGAACTGCATGCAAGCAATAGAATGCATCTTCTATGGCAAATTTATAGGCTTTTTTTGGTCTTTTTTTAAGAGAGAGCTACTATGGCTAAATTTGAGCATTAGGGCCTTGGCCATGCTTATTACAGCAGCTAAAAAGAGGTTGTATGTCTGCAAGAGTGTATATAGTCCTGGATCAGGATCTGTACCTGTAGGTTCAGTGAATGGTAAGCTTCTGTGCTGAAGCAGGGGAACAAGATAAGAAAGTCTATTCCACTATCAATCAGATGTGGAAGCCTGCATTGGATAAAGAGGGGATTGTCCTGGCCACTTACTTCCTTCTCCTTAAATGACAGGAACCTCCCTCCATTACTGCCTCCTTATGCTGCTTTAGTTCATGTCTCATGTTGACCGTATAGCACAAACAAGAGACAACTTTACCGTTAGCATTACTACTCTTATGACTTCCATAAGGAGACCTCTGCTGCTTTCAGTGATTCCCTAAAAGTTCAGTTTCCATCTCTTCTCTTGCTGTAATAATTTACTGCATATTTACTGCACATTTACTAATATTATCTCCAACCAAAGAACGGCAAGAGGAGGAAAGTGGAAAGCCAGATTCTAGTTCTGTTTATACAGTATTGATACGTGAATGTCAGTGGAAGGTAAGACTTTTGAGATATAAACAGTTTCATCCCCTTTCCAGAGGTACAAACAAATGAATACTGAGTGGTTTAATGTTCTTGTCATAAATGTCTAGCTACTTAAATCCATTAAATACCAGAATTAATGTCCCAAAGGCATTGCTCACTGTCAGCTGGATTTTGTATGTATCATAGCTTATCTGTATATGCTCTGGGTCAATATGTAATTTCCATTTCATGGGAGACCTGTAAACTATTCCTAAATAGACTTCAAACCCTTCAATTTGGTGCTTGAGTTTTTCTGTGAAAGAGTAGATTTCGATTTTATGCAAGTAATATTATAACACTAGTTCCCAGTTGTTGTTCTGGGCCTGTGCAATTGCAAAGCCAATATTTGCTTAATTTTATGAAACGGTAGGATTTGCTGCTGAATCACTGAAACACCTTGCATTTCCAAGTCTTTCTTCCTTTACTGGTGGCAACAGCTGGGATTACTGACCAATGTACTGTGTGACAATTCAAATAAATTTTAAATCTTTTTCTCCTCAGTGGCTTAAAATAAACGTAACCCACCTTCTCTAAGATCCTTTGAAGCTGCTTATCAGCTCTCTACCCATCGAAGAATGCAGAGTAGGGTTTCTTCAGATGCAGAGGGAGATGCCCTCATGCCATACATGCTAGGAACTGCAGCCCATTCCTTCATAATCTACTGAACAGCAAACACTACTACTTCCGATGGATGGCACTACTGCCAAGGATGGCACGAGTGTAAAACTAGGAGGAGTTTAACCTCCCTGTGGGCTCTTTGACTGCACCATCTTCATTTTCTACAATGTTCCTTGTTGCCTGTGCAGCTCCATGGTTTTCTTGGATACCCTGACCCCACAGGGAAAAGCTGTGATACAGCACTATGAAAGTGGACTCTGAGGCAAAGTGGGAGGGTAAGAGGGCTAATAATAGACCTGGTAAAACTAAAAGCATTCCCTAACTTCATGAATCAAATTTAGGGGAAAGGGAAGGAAAGCTGTTACCACCCACTTGTCACATCAGGTTTAAGTTTGTCAATGTTTATCTCCTTTCTCTGACTCTTTCTCTGTCAGTCATGTCTAGTTTCAGTGAACTTGCCTGCTCTATATATATTTAATCCCCATACTCAGAGAAGAAAAATCTAATAACATAATTTGTGCTAAGACTTTTGTCTTAATTTTTATTCTGTTTGTCCTTTTACAAAGTGCCACTGTTTTCAACTAGCACAAATTTATTAGTAAAATAATACTGATTTCAACTTTGGCAAACCCTTCCAACAAATAAATGACTGTGTTTTTTGTATTGCTTTTTTGGGTGGTGACCTCAGCAAGGTGATGCTTAAAGTTACCTTTTTTATTTTCAGGAATTTTTGGTCTCAGGGATATTATAATTAACTGTGCCAGTGTGGGTGCCTAGCAAACATAGTACTGTCTAGAAAATAGGAGTGTGCAGTGCAGATAAACTACAATAAAAAGAAGACTAATGCATACATGAAGAAGAAGAACATGCTTTGAACTCTCAGGAATATTTTGTCAGTTAATTCAACAATTCCACTATCATAATTTATAAAATTCTTTGCTAAAAAGAATTATTGACACTTCTGGACAAACTCAAGGAGAACCTACTTAAAATATTGCCATGACTGTGATATGTGATCCATGATGCACATTTTCATGCAGTATCATGGTAACCAGAACTATTTATTTCATAATAAAAATAAGTTGAAAATGGTATCTCTCTCCTTCTTAAAACATTATCTCTGAACAAGACAAGTGTCTGCTCTTCTACTACAAAGTTTTATCTTTTCCTGGGTTTGACAGGGCTGCGTATGAATTCCACTTTATACAGTAAGGCTGGAAAGAAGCCTATGCAGTAATTTTATTTGATGAACTATTCAAAGATCTCTTCTCTTGATTATCTTAATAAGCTGACATCTGTGAATAATGAAATAGAATGAAAATAGACAAGGCTATTCTAATATCAATTAGTTTATATAGGTTTGCTTTATTAATCTTTTCATCTGAAATGTAGAATCTCACAGAAAACATCCATTCATTTATAAATAATACTCCTGAACAAAAGAGAAGGTCAGTGATTTGTTTGGACTGGTCAGTGCCAAAATACTGAAAATTTATTGAGAAAACAAGTCTTTATGCATTTTTTGCCTAGGCATGAGCTCCTATCTGAGTTCCTGCCAAGCTGCACACACAGCTATGATTCCGAAGGTCCCTAAGGCTGCACTACTTACTCAGAAATTAATTTTTTTTCCTACTTTTTACCTGAAAGGCAGCTAAAGTAACTTCAACCCACCAGTCCTCTCAAGTACTGCCCCTTTAAGCTAGGGAAAGTTACCTAGGGGAACTGATATGTGCCAGTTGGAGGTTGTTGGTAGTTTTCACTGAAATCTTCTGAAGTATATAAACATATACCATTGACTGCAAAAATAGAATAAAATTCAGTATTATGCTCGAAGTTGTTTTAGAATTTTCTTAAAATGTCTTTTGAACTCCCATATCATAGAATATTACTGGAACTTTAGCTTTTAGTCTTGTTTTGAATTAAAGTATTGTTAAAATATCATACATTCCCACAAGGGAGAAATTTCAGATTTTAGTATTCTGTGGTCTAAATGTACTCATTATTTTTTAAAAAGGTGCTGCACTGTATTGAAATATAATGTATATATCATTAACCATGTAAATAGAAATATTACCATAGACATTTTATACCTCAGAAATAATCCTGTATTTAAGGAAGTGAAGGAAAACAGTGACACTGCTCAAAAATTGTTTGTAGAGTTATAAACACTTTGAATGCTTACAATGGAAAGGGAAGTTATTTATGGAACGGTGAAACTGAGTTTGAGTGTTGGCACCCTGAACAACAGCCTGTCCAATTACTTTTTATCCTCATGCAGCTGTGAAGTAGGACCTTTATTTGCACTTTAGCTGTTTTCCATTTTTAGTAGAAGTGTTTACTCTCAAAAGAGAAAAGGTCAGGATGTGATAAAGTTTGTTAAGTGATTTCTGATAGCATTACCTGTCTAATGACAAAGAGCTGAGACTTTTGAGTTTTGTTTTGAGTTATGATTTAGCCTAACACTTTATTACAAGGATAAGAATTCTCACCATTACTGAGCTGAACCGTTCCTCCTGTGTGATTGAAACAAATCACTCTTGCTACTTGAGTGCCTATAAATACTGTGTATATTCATACATGTACAAAAGGCTTACAATTATTGTTGAAAGGTAGTGTATTATATGGGAATGAATGAGAAGTTTGAACAGGCAGTAGTGTCTACACTGGAGATTCTGTCAACACAGATTACCCTGATGTTTGGGGATTATGGGTAACCATCTGCAACATATCAACTAATATAACCCACATCATCTATCAAGCTTTTAACATCACAGACAGCAACAATCCTATTCACAAAGAGGCATACAGAATTTTAACTATCATTGCAGTATACCAGGAAGAATGCAGAATAACTTGTTTAATATTCTGTACAGATGGCAATGAAACCATTTGACTCACTTCTTTCTAGAAATTTTAGTTGTTTTAGAAGAGACAGTGTTATCCTGATTAATTACAATAAAGTCTACGCTATGAACTGTCATGTGTAATAGACATTACGGCCACAAAATAACATCAGTTTGAAAATCCTTGTAACAGAATAGAATGCTTTAAAATGTGAACTTCATTCCTATGAAAAAGAATCAGATTCCAGCAAAATTATATATCATCAAAAATCAATACAAAAAGAGTTCAAATGCTGATATATAATCAGTCTTCTCCTAAAATAAGTAAGCATATAGGACAAATAAGAATGATTCACAAAGATCTGTATCAAACTCTACAAGGTACTTGACTGATGAATAAGTAGTAAAGATAGTTATTAGATATTCAGAAACAGTAGCTGTTCCCTGCAGTCTTCTCTGAAGCATAAAATCAGAAAAAAAAATGCATCAATCAAATGCTATAAAATAGGTAATGTATCCAAGAATTACAGTGACCTGTGTAAAAATAATGGCAGGATAGGTGCTTAATTACTTAGCCATATCTGAATCTTTTCATTAAAACATTTCATTAAATTTTTCTTTTAAAGAGGAATCTCTAGGTTCCTATTGTTAAAAAGACCAAAACAATCTTTGAGGTGACAAAAAATACACATTCCTGTCAATATAAAAATGGCCCTTGTGAAGGCAGAAGCCTAAATAAGCATATAGAGCATATTTTGAGATATTCATAAAACATCTCAATTTAGGAGTTTACATATAAACTACAGGCATACCAGGTGTCTCACCACGTATTATCTTAATTCAGTTGCCTAGGTGCTGATGTCTAATGCTACTTGATGAAGCATACTGTCCGTCTACTGCATAAGAGCACAGGTTTCCTCCAGGTCTTTTCTCATGTCTGCCAACCTTGACGGTGTGCATGTTTTAGATATCCTGTCTTTGAAAATATTCAAATGAGTAGGCAGACTGTAGACCCACTCTTCACGTCAACACCACTGCTAGGAGGCAAGCTTAGGCTTGGATTTAGCTTAACTAAGATTAAATAGCAAAAACCTGGTACTAGTTTATGTAGGTTAGAGATAAGCATCTCAAGTGGTCGTTAAAGATCTTAGAGTGAATTGCCTGAAAGGATCTTTGACTCTTTAACTGTTCCTTTGACTCTAAAGAGACCAGTATGACTATGGTCCTCCCATCTGGCTTACAGCTCATTACAGTCATTTTTTCCATGTTACTGCAGCTTCATTAACCTTATATAAGAAGTGTGAATCAAAAAAAAAAGACTGAATTTTGCAAGCATTACTAAAAATGTAAGTATTAATCACCCATGTCCTATTTTCTCTCATTTATGTTAGCTTGCCTTAACTCGTAAATTGCCTCAGGTGAAGTTCTTCCCAAGAAATCATGGTGATATGGAAAGAGGAATGAATGAAATACATATTTTGTTTCATGTTTGCTGTGAAGCAGACTTACAGATTCAGATAGGTAGATATTCAAGAATACAATCCTAACTGCAGCACCCATCTTTCAGGAGACTATTCAAGAATAAGCAAACATGTTTATTTGTAAATTTTTATCTTAAAGGGAAAACATAATTAAGTAACTAGTCTACCTAGTGAATTTAAGCATCCTTTTAGGAAGACAGTATCATTTTTTAGAGGATCCAAAAGATAATTATCATTTTCTATTGTATGGGGCTACATTAAAAAAAAAAAAAAATTCCTTAACTACAGAAATAATTTCCAGACTGTGGGCCAGGTTCATCATTCAGGTACTTAGATAGAGCACCTCACAGCTCACTTTTGGCTTACATATTCAGGTTTTCTGCCGTTATGAACTAAGACTTGAGGAATGGGGGCTCCGTTGCATGACAAGGTCTCATGGCACCAAGCCGAGAGATGGCTGAGACATATATCCAGGAAATAGGAAGCACTTCCAGGTTCTTTGTGTGAGACACACTCATCCTAAAAAAAATCCTAAAACATCCTAAAAAAATCTTGAGTGAAAAAGAGAAGTGCAGTTAAAGGCTGTGCAAATGTTGAAATGGAGATTCGGTTCTGAATCTTAAGCAATGAATGGTAGTAAAAAGGAATTTGGAAAGTAGGCTTATTTCTGACAATAACTGGTAATGAACTGCAGGCTATTTAAAGCTTTCAGTTAACTAAGAAAAGGAAAAGCAAAGAAGAAAATCTACTACAGTCATGATGAAAGAACTGAAGTAAATGGAGCATTTATTAATTTCAAGTTGGTATACAAGCCAGTAGGTACCAAAAAGTGATATAGATACTGAAAAAAGCTATAGGCAGTGGAAGATAAATAGGTAAATGCAAGTTTACTGTGGCAATCTTACCGCACTAAGGATATATGTAAACTAAATACATAGAGTAAAAACTGTAGAAAGATCAAATCTGTGATACCATCAGGGAGTAGGGGAATGGAACCTCTTTGAACCACTGTCTTAAAGCAAGAGAAGCTTTCACTGGAGCACGAATCATAGGCTGGTAAAGCTCTTTCATTTCTATTCAGTACTCTTTTGAAAGCTTTCCTTTACCCTAGATGACATCCTTAAACACTTCCTCAAATTGTTGGTTCCCTGGTCCCTGATCCCCTTTGAATGATCTGCTTCCTGACAATATTTAATCCAGTAAGAGGTCCTGAAGAGAGTGGGACCACATAGGTATGTCTCAAAACTATCATTCCATTGATAAATATCCCTTGCAAATACCATGTATTTTTTATGGAGTTGAAGATACTAAAATTTAAATATATTCCTCTCCTTTGATCTAGAGGAAAAGAAAACTGCTTCAAAGCTTCAAACAACTTTGGGAAAATCCAAAGCTCTTAAGGAACAGTGATGTGGGAGAAAGGGTAATGCAACAAAATGTATGAGAATAAGGTTAAAACTCTCACTGCCATTAATCTCCCAGACGACAAGCAAGGAGTACAAAGTTCCTATGTTTTTATTTATGGAATGCGTATGGCTGTTTTAGCTACCTGATCCCTAATTCAACCTCCACTAAAAACTAAAAAACCTACAGGAACTGCTTTCTTCCAGCTTGGGAAGGAAGAGAAAGAGAAAGAGAGGGAAGGAGAGAGCAGGCTGTTGAAGAGTTCTTTTCAAGTGCATTTCTTCCAGCATCATACAGCACTTCTTCCCAGCACACTCTCCCCTTACAGGTCAAAGATCCTTCTAAGTTAGCAGCTCTTCTCAGAGCAATGCTGTGATTTTTATACAAGCTTTTCTTACCATGTCTTTAGAATGCAGCTGTCTGATCCACTCTATTTTTCTCTCTCTACAAAGACTGATTCATTTTGTGAGAAAGGCCATAGTAATGTCACACAACAAACTAATTTCTACAAAAAATAACATACTTCAGTTTCCTGGTTTCTTAGCTTCCTATTTCCCAGCCCCACCTTGTTCTTCACCTCTGCATTTTATTTCTTCTCTTCCACATTCTCATCTAACATCTATGATTTTTGGACTCCAACATTTTCTATCCATATTTTTTTCTTAACAAATCCAAGACTTACTGTTGTAGGAACATTTTAAGAAAGATATCTAGTCTTCTAGAAATGTGAACTATTGTTTAAAAGTTAGTTCTGTGATGCTTTTAAATATTCAAAATACCTCTCCAAGTAAAACTTGGTTTTCAGCATCATTCACATCAATATTTCATGTGAAGTGTCATCTACCATTCACTGCCCTCCTGCCTTGTATTTCCTTATCTCCTGTACTGCCTTGCACTTCCTGTTCTGTATTCTTATAACTATAGGTCAAAGGGATATATTGACAGCTGATCATTTCAAACATGTCATTATCCTATTATCTCTATTTCAGGAAGATGGAGCTTTGCAGGACGCTGACATGATGTCACTGGAATTCCTATATGGGGCTACAGCAACACAGCCCATTGCAAGTCTTTCAATCCATAGATACAGGTATACCATGCATACTTTATAGGACTGGTGCAAATTATTTATTTTGCAATACTTACTATACCATGAAATATTTGCAAGTTCACTTGAGAGGCTTAATTACTCATGTGGTCTGTATGCATATGTATGTGCATAATCTTTGGACCGTCAGACACTTTCATCCAGCTTTGGCAGGAGTCTCTCAAAAATATTTTCTTCTATATTTCATGAAAAGAAGCTGCTAGGAAGAAGATAAAATATTAAAATGTTTGCTGAAGGAAAGACTACTGCATGCTCTCACCTTTAGTAGAGACCTAAAAAAAATCATTAGCTTCATTAGCTTTGCTACTCATGGAACAATGGATTTTAAAATCAGCTGTAAACCATATGTGATAAAGTAATTTTCTTCTAGATACTATTAAAACTAAAATACCTACAATAAATAAAATATAGAGGGCAGAAGAAAAAAATATACTACCTGCCCAGGTAGTACTTTTTAACACCTTTCACTGCAGTATTTGAATTGTTTTCAGTCTCCTGCACATAATGTCTAAGAATAACTGTAGCAGGAGCAGATCACTGTATAGTTCAGCCTTTCCACAACTTCTGTGGAATTGAATCTAATCTTTTTATGTCTAAAACTAGCATTGCCCATTAGTTGTCTATTAATTGACATTAACTGTACACTGTTATTTCTCACAAAAATTTTATTCTGTGAGTCAGTTTGTCATCGGTGTCTACCTGAAGAGTGTGAAAAAGGTGAAATAGATTTTGACTTTTATAGGACAGCTAAGAAAATTCATATTTTAGTAGCCCCATTCACTCTCAATGATGCCCTCAGTCTACACAGACAAATCCTTTTAATGAGTACAGGATGGTATAATTACACAAATGTCAGTTACTGTAATCGAGATTACAGCTGGTCCTCAAGACTTCAAGCGATTCCTTATCTGGACATGATGACCACTAGTTACAGCCAAGGGCACCATCTTCTCCATAAACAATAATGTTCATACAGAAGTCAGTCTTGAACTACTCAGTTCAGACCCATTTTCCATAACTTAGCTGGATGTTTCCGTGTATTATGTTTCCATATCCTCAAGCTTCTTGTCTGTAGAAGTTCCACCTGATACTTGCTGACAGTTTTCTCTTCCAAGATTATCTGCAAAGCTTGTTCTACTAGGAGAGAACAAGAAACAATGCACAATTCTGTTGCTCCTAAGCAAATTATTCAAACATCTAACTGCAGTCACATTCTTCTTTGATATGTTTGTTATATAACTGAGCCTGGAGAGGTTTTCCTTTTCCACGCTTCCTTTCTTTTCTCCGAACAGCCCTATAGCTGGTGATTAGGTCCTGGTCCTTGGAGGGGATCGATTTCTCTACTGCTCAAGAGTCTTGTACATGCTTCTTAGCTGTCTGCTTTAATCACCAAATTTTTTTTGGAAAGCAACATTGCCAGTCCACAAGTTCACATGATTTCTGTGGCACTGATTCTGCCACGGTGTGCGAGTTGGACCATGAAAATGTCTATCAGAATGAGTACTTCAGGTAAATTGAAAAAAAACCTCAAGTTTCTAGAAACTGGTTCAGCTTGGCATTGAGTTGTTCATGCTCATTAGGACTGATATAGTTCTGAACATCTACAATGGACATCATTTGGCACTTGGTGTACTCCGAATTCAGAAAGCTTATGCTTGCAATTGAGATACTGCCAGGGTTATTTCTGATTAAAACAAACAAACAAGCAAACACAGCTACAACAAAACAATTTGTATTTGGCAGCTATATTCTGCCTAAGTCATACTTGAAGGATCTATAACTTTTTCTGAATTTAGTCCTTAGCCTTTTTTACTCTATTTAGAGACATATCAAACAATAAACTCAAATCACTAACCTTTTACAACTTTTACTTTCAGTATCAAATCGGATTATGAGCTTGTGTTGTGGACTATCACATGAAATGGTACAGACAGTATTATTATGGCATCTTCCAGAAATGTCCAGTCACTTTTCTACCTCATGCTAATATTTAGAAAAATGGAAATATCAGTCAGTGCTTCTCCCCAAAATATTAGCTATTGGAGTTAATAGCTGAGAGCAGAACCTTGGATTATTAGTTGACAATTAAGTCTCTGTTGGCAATCATTGATTTGCTGCCTATTACTGTATTAAAATAGAAAGTCTTTGAATTGTTATGCACCGTGTACCTTATTGCTACATCTCAAGGAATAAAGTGGTATATGACCAGTTTGACCTCCATATAGCCCCATAAAGAGAAACTATTAGAAATCTTTTATATTTTTGAGCTCGGGAAAAAGGTGAATAGAATCACCATCTGTCACTTTGAAGTTTTTAATGTGACATGATATATAAGCCAATATCTCTTTCCTTATCACTATATTACAGTTCTTTCCATTTCACTGTCATTCCGAGGAACATGAAACTGAGATACTGAAAGGCATGGTCAAGTATAATCCTCATTGGGCTGGGAAAAAAAATTCTGGAGAATAAGCAAGCAAAGTTGAATAAAATGGTCTCTGGACCTAGACTAATGTGCTTTGTCACTGCTGTTGGTAGTACTGGGTAGTCATTAGCATTTGTCCTTGTCTGGTGAGGACAGGGCATATACTAATGCATAAGAGGAAACCTTTCTGAAGCCACAAACCTGGAGAAGTAAGAGCTTATCAGCCAGTCAGTAGATGTATCAGAAAAGCAGAATTATTATAGATTACTGCTGTGAATTTTTTGGTATGCAAAATTTTATCTTATTCCTCCACTCTTTTTTGACTGCACACCTGTTTTTCTGTTCATTATTGTTTTTACAGCAACTGCATCTCTACTAAACTGCCTTACCTTTGCTGGGAAGATAGGGCCCTAGATGGAGTTTATGGTCTGTAGAATTGAAAGCTAGAACTTTTTCACCCTCATCCTCACATATCACCCTCAACCTCATAATCCTGAATTTGCTGACTGTTTGCATAGAGGAACCAGAATGCAGAAAGAGGAAAGTCTAAGGAAAGGATTGTGTTAAACGGTCCTTATCAGAAACATCAGCTGCTTACTGCAGCTTACATGAGAGCATGTAAGAGTCAGAGACTTGAACCCTTTCTTTGAAAAATGTAAGTTCTTTTTTATAAAAACTGGGAAAGGCCCCATGAGACTTCTTCCATGTGCATGGCATAACTAAAATTTGTGAGGCCAGACAGAAACAATTAGTGTAATTCTATGTCCTTATATTAAGAGAGCTACCCATAATGGGAATAACTGGCTTTCTGCCACTTCTTGAAAAAAATGAGTCAGTGTTTCATAGTATCACAGTAGGTGCTAAGGGAAGAGATTCTTGAAGTCTTCCACATCCTGGAAATAAGATTTTTCTGAGGCTTCAGGGACTGGGGGAAGGGAAAGGGGAAGGGGAAAGGGGAAGGGGAAGGGGAAGGGGAGAGGAGAGGAGAGAAAGAGAAAGAGAAAGAAAGAAAGAGAAAAGAGAAAAGAGAAAAGAGAAAAGAGAAAAGAGAAAAGAGAAAAGAGAAGAGAAGAGAAGAGAAGAGAAGAGAAGAGAGGAGATGTTTCGCTGACTGTGTAGAGACCTTAAAGCACATGACTATATGTCTGTGTCCAATTTCAGGTCCCTCAGCAGAAAAATGATTGAGGTCAGGCATAAGATGGGCACCAGCCTGCCAAACACGGACAAGACTGAACTGTGTCCGGAGAGGCCAAATGGTGCTGATGCTAAAAACATGTGCCTATAAGCATATGTTTAGGGCACTGATTGGGATCTAAGATGTAAAAACTGCAATTAGACGCTTCCAGTGGTATGTGGATGCTGTAAAATAATCTCTTGTTGTAGGGTCTAATCTCTTTGTGCACCTGACTCATAGGTTTTGCTAGCTTAATACTAAGCTATCACTGCAATGACAGTGTCTGACAGATAATAAGAAGAGCTGAGGTCTATGTTCAGAAATAGTATAAGCAAATCAAGCCCTGCTAAAATAAATGCAGTCAGTTTTCCATTAATGCAGGACTATGCTGCAGGCCAGTAACTATAGTCACAAGCTATGTTATGGCATGCTATTGTATGAAGATCAGAAGAAACTCTTGGAAATTTCATTTAACTCAGAAACTGTTAACATATATTTTCTGAAAATGTGGACAGTGTTCTATAATTATTTCATCCAGTGAAATGCTGACTGTGGCTTTAGTATCTCATTGAAGGAAGATGCCGTTTTCATTTAATGGCTTTTGAATGGAAACAGGTAAACCCTCAGAAAAGATGTAACATCATCTCGGAAGAATATTTCTTACAAAAAATATATGAGATCAGATTGTTTCAGGTGATTAGTGAATAGTCATTAGGCTGGTATATTCACCTCTGACTTCTTAAATTTCTCTGAATAGTATTTCTAGAACATTTCTAGAACTTTTTCTTTTCTCTAATAATCTGGATTTGGAAGCAGAACAGATATTGCACCCAGTTGGGGGATATCCATGTTTGCTTTTGTTTAGATAGTATCCGTATTTTATTACATTGAAAAGAAAAATCTCCCCCTCACTTTGGGCATCATATATTAAAATAGTTTTTTTCCTCTGCTGTTCTTTGTTCTGAAGCTACGGGACGTGCATGATGAGTTGATAACTTTCCTTACTACTTTATGAATGATATTATGGAAAACTTGTTATTATTAAGAGCAAATCAAAGTGGACGGAGGAGGAAAATGCAGTTATGAAAGGCTTCAAAAAGCCCTGTAGCAAAGTAGGCACAAGCAAGGTGTGGATTCAGTTTAGATTCTCAGCTGGGTGATTTGTGGTGAACATTCATTGTTCAGCTGAATATGTGGGTCACATAAAAAGAGAAGTACTCTGACAGGAGGAAAGACATTTCTAAAGAAATCTTGATATATACCTAGGTATCCTGTTTTCTCCAATTGGGTGAAAATTGATGAGTTTACTCCAAGTCATCATTCGGTTTCCTCAAAATATATCTGTAGCTCTAATCCTATTTTTCATTTTGTTTTTCTCTTGTGAAGGAAAGGGGGAATTGTCTGTGAACCAGAGCTTTTTTGCATTCTCTGAAGTAGTGCTCTGCCGAAGAGTTACCACTCTCCATACAGATGAAGGAAACGAAAATTATTATCACTCACTGAACGCACACCTTACAAAACAAGGTAAAGATATTATAGTAAAAAAAAAAAACAAACAGGAAAAAGCCTGTATTTCTGTCTTGTTTTCAAAGTGTACTTCGCCATATTATCAAAGCACCTAACAATTTCTTAAGTATTTATCTTTCTAAGAGATCTGTGAGATCTATAAAGTAAGGAAGTGTTATTATCCTAGTTTTAGAGATAGGAACTGAAGCATAATGAGTCCACGCTTGAGATCACATTGCACGTCTTCACTAGAAAAGCATGCCCTGTTTTCTGCTGTTGTCATAGCCATTGAATCATTTTTCTCCTAGACATTTATACCAGGAGCAGCACATCCAGAATGCCATCACTACTTCTTCATTTGGAAGAATATTGTAAAGCCTGAATTTGTATTGCTAATCAATATAATTTGATTTTAAGAAATGAATGGCAGGCAGCAACACCATTTCTGTGGGAAAAATATCAGATGAGAGGGAAATTGTACAGTAATGTACAGAAAAGTTTTTTCAGCACGATTTCGTTTTTTTTGCTTGTTTGTTTATGTTATAGAAGGGATTATGGCCTGACTTGGCTGAAATGAGGTAATGCAAAACAGGAAATAGGGGCCATTTTCTACATGTCAGATGGCAGGAAATAAAGCAGATTCATTATTACACAAAACACAAGTCTGTATTTCCGTCCTAATAGGGCAGTCTCCCAAGCCCAGTGAGCTGAAACACATACAAAAGGTGTTTACATCATGAAGAGGCACATTTTAAATAGTGAATTCTAGTCTGAGCTTTCAAAGAGTGAAGGGGCTGAATCAGGAATACCAGGCTCTGCTTATTGAACATAACACAAAGCACACTTTACTGAACTATCCTACCTTTAGGCTACAATCTATTACACCTGCTATCTGTTTTTTTCAGCTACATGTGTTATTTGACAAATAGCAGAGTATTGCCTCCATTTCAGGATAAATTTCTTTTCTTGGAATGAACCAAAATGCAAGGCAGAAAAGACTCTTTCTGTTGTGTCTCATCAGTCATTCTGTATCTTGCCAAGTGGACTCACTGATTTCAGGGAAAGGCATCGCAAACATATTAAGTGTGAAATCAGTACTCAAATTAGCTAACAGGACTCAGTCTACAATATTTTCACTAAGCTGTACATGTGTTTGTATTACATTCATTCTGTTATTAGATGAAACATAAATACAGACAAGCTATAGTTAATAATTAGTCTTTAAAGACTGTAAATGTTATCATCTTCAGCTTTTTGTAGACCTGTTCATTCACACAACCTATTGACTCTAGTTGTGCATTAATTCCTCCTAATTTCTATGGGATTCTAATAGTAATCTTTACTCTTATAAAGACTTATATGAGCATACCTCAGAGCTGTATCTGATGCTGGTCTAAATACTTCTTTGGCTGGCAGAGATTATCCTTTGGTAAAGCTTTATAATATAAGGAAAGGCAATATGATATACACTTTATTACTGTCATGAAGCAGAGAGAGAAAAATTCAAACATTATATTAGCACATTTTGTCAGTTTATCGAAGGTATATTTATTTTTGTAAAACCATTTAATCTGTTATGCTCATTTTTATAAGAAAAAAATAAGACACATAGAGACTGTGACTTACACCTATCATAGTAAATCTTTGGTATACAAGACTTAGAACACAGAAGTTGTGATAGTACTTAAACTGGTAGGCAGGGCTCCTTAAAATCCTTATTACTGACTAATTGTTGACATATCTATAATGATAATTAGGTACACTGGAACTGATAAGTTTGCTGTCCCTCAGTTTCCTTCCCTTTCCTGGATACCATTTTTGCCTGAATCAGGAAGACTTCTGTAAAACTAGTTTCTGAAGTCAAGGCTCACAGCTTCCCTCATTTAATATATCCCTTTCCCACAGTCTCAACAGATTGGATTCTTACACTACAGGGCAGGCTCAGAGAAAAATATGACCGTCATTGCCACAATTCCTTTTGAATGGCCTTACTGTCTTCAAAGTGTATGAAGTTTGTAGCATCCTGTGTCTGAAGAGCTTTCTGAATATACTGTGAGTGAGTTACTATCAGGCCCAGAGCTTCTGAAGAATTATAGCCGTGCTCAACTTTGTTCATTTCAACCAATACCACTGAGGTCACTGGCATTCCTAATAACCTTAATGTTAAAGTATATTCACAGGGGTTTTTTGCATGCTTGAAGCAAATCACTAGGTGATTAAGAAGATTTTGGTAAATAAAGCTCACAGCTGGTTCCAGTCTTGGTTAGGTCACATTCTCACTTGGATGGCGATCATGGTTTCAAGAGATGAGCTTTGGAGTGACTGTTGTTTAAAGCTGATTAATCAAATATTTAAAAAGAACATATTTGGTAATTGTAGGTGATTTTTCAACAGAAGTTTTTTCTGCTAATAAGGAGACACAATTTTTGTGAAATAGTAACGATATTCAGTGCCCCTTTTCAAGTGAAGCCTACAATTGTAGCTACAGTAGGTAGGCATTTGTAACAATAATGCTGGTTTTCTGTGTGCAGTACAACTAAAAGAGATTGTGTCAGCAATATTAAAATATTCAGAAAAAGCAAAAGCAAAACTTTTAGTCTGAAATTAAATCAGTCCAGCCATGAGTTATTATTCCTCAATTGTCATCACTGATTGCTGATTATAAAGGCAGCTTTTTTTTGGTAGTTGTTCTTGGATCCCAGTCTTGGAATAAATGGAAACCTAAATTGATTTTAACGTAATAGTTGATACAAATGTTTTTTTCTTGCACCAAAATATTTCATCTCCCTTGTCATATATTTTTCAGTACCTCTTAGTCTGCAATATTCTCCCTTTTTCCATTTCCCTTCCCTCATCTCCACCTATGTAACAAAATAGACAATGCTTTAGAATTAACTTCCTGTTTCATTTATTTCAGTCATGTTCATTATTTTCTGTATAGGGATTACTGTGTGAAAGCGTGCATACAAAGTCATGCTCTAACAGAGGCCAAATATGTTCATAGATGTTATAGATGGTTTTCAGGTACCTATATTATTTGGCAACAGCATTCGGCAAATGAATTCCCATTTCAGTCTTGTTTAGTTATATTTCATAAAGAATATTTTCCAGTTTTGACAGTAGCATTAAGAAAAGTACTAAGAACTGTGCAGAGTATGCAGTTTCCATTTTGCAAAAGATTTTGAGTTTTCAACGTCTGGCTTCATTTCAAGTAAGACCAAACCAAAAAGTTTTAAATTCTGAGAAGGAAAATTCTGGGAAAATAATTTCTCAGAAACACTTTTTTTCCTCCAAGAAAATAAAATAGTTCCATTATGGATTTTCTTTTTGTTTCTCTTTATACAGAGTGAAATATAACTTTTTAGGGGGAAAAAATGAACTCATTAACTTATATTTTTTGTTCTGAAAACAGTGAAAAAAGACATCAAGGCCTTTTCAGCTTTATCGGAAATTTTCAGTCCCCTGCCTGTATCACACTGACTAAAAATAGATGCCTTATTTCTCGCCTAATTCAGCTTCCACTTGATTCATTATGACTTTTTTCTGGCAAACTAAGAGGCCATCTGCTACAAGAAATTATTTCCCTTAATAATTGTGAATCTTCTGTTGAATAAACTAGAGAGATTCAGTTTTTCCTATCTTTTACTGAAAAACATATTTTGAAAACAGTGGCACCTCATTTTTTTCTACTGTTCTGTCTTTATTAAAGAACAGCCTTCATGAATCAGAAATCTCCTTTTCCAGTTCTTTTAATACAACTGAGGTCAAGGTATCTGGTCCTGCTAATAAAGAAAAAAAATAGAAAGTTTGTTGTTTAATTGTTCTGTGGACATTGAAAGAGCAAAGAGTATTTCCTTATAGTTAGCTATGACACATTTGAATTTTCTTACTATCCTTTTCATCTCTTTGGTGTTATCTGTCATTTTCTAATTATCTATTTTGCTCTTCCAGATATCTACATATCTACCTACTTAACAGAATCTGTTAATTAAACAGGTATCCTTATATATTTTTCTGAATCACATATTTTAAATGTGTAATAAAACATTTTAAAATCATTCTATTATCAATTAAAATTTTAATCTATTGCCATTGATATGTTTCCTTTAAACTTTGGAAAATTAAGCCAAAATTATCTGTGCAGCCTAATCAAGAGTATATTTTCTTTTGCACATAACTAATTGAACAGTCTGTTCAGCAAGTTGAGCCTTGACTTTCAGTTCAGTGGTCTGATATCTTTTGTTTCCTGTCAGACCTGATGTAAAATAATGCCATGTGTTTTGTGTTAGAAAGTTATCATTTATAATTTTTAGAAATTCCAAGGGTGTCGTCTTGTTTGTTGTACAAGACCCCCAACATAAAGTCACCTAGACAGAGTTTTTCCATTGACTGTCTTTTCATATATGTACACAGGTAAGTGTGTAAGGAATGGATCACTTTTTTTCATATGTGATTTGTCAGTTTGTCACAAGTTCCAAGAAGTGTATCATCTACCACGTTATTAGTTGGAATGTTGATTGAAAGATATTCCACAGATCATATTTCTGAATTGTCCTTCTACAGCGAGCAACACCTACCATCCCTTTCAGCCTCCTATCTAGGATATATAAACCATACACATAGAACAATGCTGTAAAAGTACTTAAATTGTCAATAAAGTGCTATCTGCATCATCTGCTTTGCACCAACCTTTACTGTCTCTCAGTCTTTAGAGATGACAGAGCATTTGTTTACAGGGATCATTGTAGAAGGAAAGTGTGTGGAAAGTGTGAGGAATACAGCTTTTGCAAGATAATTTATTTTGGGGCCATCTTGAAGTGTTTTAATGTCATCCATAGGGAGCAGAAGAATTCCTGAAATGGAAGTGACACAAAAAATATAGCATTATGAGCAACAAATATGGTCAGTGCTAGATCTTGACCTATTTGCAAGTAAAGTGGAGATCTGTGTGTATAGTTTTGAAACATTTTGAGGAATTCAGAATCTATTCACAAGTAATGACAAAAACACAGGGCTAAATTCATTAAATGAAATGTTACTAAAAATAGCTCTCCTCCTGTAATGGTAAGTGCCCTGTTTATTTTGCTGAGTATCATGGGAAAAAACTACCGAAAAGGGAAAGGAACATTAAAGACAAGCAAGATCATCTGCTTAGTGGTGTGAGATAGAAGTTAAGCTGAAAGGCTTGTCATTCATGGGGAGAAAGAGTGGTTTTAATGACAAGATTTATATCTGCAGTTTGCTGTCAAAAAATAATTCTTCATAGCAGGCTTTTCTATTACTAACAGTTGAATTGATGTTTTTGTTTTATAGGCGATCAGTATGAAAATTCTTTCTTAAAATGATCTTTCAACTATAATTCTTCTTGTTCCATAGAAGCAGAATTCCAGCCAAAAATTTGTCACAAAAACATTTCTCCATTTCTCTTTTTAGAGGAGCACACCATCTAACCCCCCCAAATGTCATATGAAGCATTTAGGAATGATCCTGAAATATGTTGCTTGTTAGTTCGATATTTCCTTTGTTCATTGTTGGCTTTTGGGGCTTGTTAAAGGAAGTGATCTTGCAAGAGAATTATTGTTAATGAACTCGTAACTACTACATTATTCTTTTTCAGCCTTACCCTTTCCCAACATCAAGGTATTTTTATTTGAAAGATTTGTGCTGTTGCCAATATTGTTTTGTACCTTGCATACCATAAAGAATAACTCAATATTTAGCTACAATTTTTTTCAGTATGTTCATTTCCCTCTGGTGCTCAGGCAATTTGCAGACTGTCTGAATTTAAAATGGCCAATGAATCTTAGAAAGTTATTGTATACAATGCCCCCACAAAAAGTAAATTAAATCAATGAAGTACGTTGTATCTTGTGTTTATGACTGAATCATTTAGAACACAGGTTATGATTGAAGGCAGAAGAAAATACAGATTTCATCATCTTTGTTTCTGTTATACCAGCACTTCAAATAGTGACTTTTCAGCTGCTATCACACTGCTAATACGAAAAAGTAAATCTTAAAAAAACCTTAGCTATTTAAATTTTAAAATGGTCATACTCTCACCTATAGGATGTAGTTGTGTTATGTTTTGTGATGTCACACATTTTCTTTATCGAACTGACATTTTGTATAATACCTAATCCTCATAAAGTTTGTCTGTAGGCAAATTCCATATTTATGTGTCTAGATTCTTAAATGAATTTTTACTGATGAAATTTAATGGCCTAATTCATTGAATAAATACTGAGCCAGTTTGTAAAGCTTTAATTTGAACTACACAAAAAAGTATTATATTATATACAGAAATAGATTTTGCATGTTATGACTGTTAGTGCCCTTGGATGAGCTGATTTTTCAAGGTGATACATATCTGGTATGAAGGACATACTGTTTTTAGATACTGGAAATAGTCATACTTCAAATTTTAAAAATATTTAATAAATATTTTTATTTGTGGGTGTTGGCTGAAGGTTAGAATGAAATAATAATTAAAAGCTAAATATCACTATTATAGCATCTATGTAACAGAGACAATCACCATCATTTAGGTCTTCTGACCAAATGGGGTGGAATCATCTATTTCCATACTTACTCTTGAACAATATTTATCAGGGAATTCCTGAGAATCCCGAGCTAGGTTGATAGTCATAAGACCACCAGTTTTGTTTGTTCTGTTGGTTACCTTTTCCTTCTTAAATTTTCTGAGCAAGAGAGAAAATGAAAAAGTTACAAAGCAGAACACAAAAGTAATTGTTTTCCAGCATTTTCAGTAGATAAAGTATAGACCATGTTCATTTCTGCTACACTGTAACCTGTTCTATGAAAAAACTCAAAGGAAAGCCAAGCAGGTAATATTTTCAAAGAGCATTATATATGTGTTTAATTATGCTCCGTCATTCTTAAGAAAGTACTGAGTGAAGTACAAAGTTGGAAGTACAAAGAAGTTTGTCATTTCAAGTTGTCAAAATGAAATCACTTAAACCAGGGCAGATTAGAAAGAAGAAAACTAGATTCAACGAGTGAATCAATTCATTTGATGTGGATATCCAAACTGACTTTTCTATCATATGAAACAGGAATGCTACAGCAGCTATATAAAATTTTCAGTATTTCTGAAATTATTCAATAACTGTCATGTAAGTCTTTTTTTTTTTTACACTTGGAACATAATGGCACTATATTTACACAGCTTGCCTTGATTTTCAGTGGCCCTGTTTTGAGAATATCGTATGTTAGTGATGTAATACATTGTTTCCTCTATTACAGACATTTTATTCACAGCTTATTTTTGACTGAGGACGTGAAATGAATTCTCTAAATGGCAAAGATTTCAGATAAACTTGGAAGTCACTAGACTTCTTTTTTCATTATGAAGAACATACTTTTCAAGGACCTACTGAGATTTTTGGTAACATACCATATTTTCAGTCCTTATCAAAGAAATAAGAAAGCAGGAAAATTTTAATAATAGTAAAACCGTTGACCAATGCAATGGCAATATGGAGCAACCCAGAAAACAAGAACTCAGACGTTTTTCCAGAGTTTCTGTAAGAACTCATCAACTGCAGCAACTCCAGTTCAATTATAATCCAGTTACATTTGAACTGAAGATAAGTTCTAGTGCCTCTACACTATATTCACTAACACTTCAAATTTTGGGCTGCATAAATACGTAGAGCCAGTTTCATTTCACCTGTACTTGTGTTAAGACTTTCTTCATCCAGAGTATTGAAGAAAATGTTGCTGAGACACCCGAAATGTCAAGTCCAACATCTTGATAAGAAAACTGTGTAACAATACACCTGTCCAAGGCTTCAGATTTTCATGAATTAATTGAAAATAATAATTCCTCCTAAGCACCAGAGATCCAGTACCTCTTTCGGAATATAACCAGCTGGACTGAATTTCATACCCCAGGGATGTCTCTGCACCAAGCTCCTCTGTTCCAGGAATGTGATGCTGAGATAATTTGGCTTACTAGCTGACACTCCAGATGTTTTTGAGCTAATACTGGTATAGAAACAGTATAGACATGTTTGCAGGCTTTATAGACTTCTACCTCTGTCTCTGCACAGGTTAACCTCTAATCTAGATAATGTCACAGGTAGCTTGGAATTAAATGCGTATATCATCATACCAAATGAGAATTTGCGTTATGAAGTTGTTACATGGAAGAAACAACAACAACAACAATAAAAGGTCCCTAAATGGATAGATTTATTTCAACTTTATTCATTTTCTTTGTCTGAGAGCAGAATATGATCTGATAACTCTTTTCTAGCCATTCTGAAATAAAGTAAATTCACAAGTTCAATTATTCATAATGAGGTATTCGAAGATAGAGTTCTTAATCACAGGAATATTTCTGAGAAAGCTTTTGGAAATTGTTTTACAGTTATGATAGGTGAAATAGATTCTTCAAGAAAGAGCAGTAATTCCTTGAGTGAAATTCAGGGATGATGACATTATTGTTACTTCCTTGTAATTTTGTCATCAGTTAAGGACATTATTGGTGCCTGAACTGAGGATCAACAATTGTAACAGATACTACAGTACTGCATCAGGAAGAATGATAAACAATATGTGCCTTATAGTTGTGGTCATACATTGAATCTGTCTGGATCAGAATGAGATACAGCTAATACAAGAGATACTCTTTAACCCGTGTAAAAAAGTTAAAATTCTAAATGTAAAATAGATTAGGTATTAGGTACATGATAAAGAAACCATGTTCTTTATTCAGCAAAACTGATTCTCCATGCAAAAGCATTGCTTTTTGAAGACCTACCATTTTGAAATTAAGAATTTAAAGAAGCTTGAAATAAGAAAGCAAATTTGTTTTGTAGGAAGTTAAAACCAAGCAGTGGAAAGGTACATGGATGGCTAAACTTAACTTATTAGTTTTAAAATGCCCAACATTTAATCAGGATTTGAATAGAAAGGGTACAGAACTGCTCAAACACCAACACAGAAGAAATACAAATTCATGATATGCTTCTGGTGCCTGGTTTCAACTTTCAAACATGATCAGTGACTGATTGCTCAAGCTCCTCTGTTAGCTGATAGATATTTGCTCTATCAGATTCCATGACAGCTGTATCCCTAACTGATCAAGTTGATGATAGAAATGATATTGGTTCCAGAAGCAACTGATATTGTAATGGGAAGAGTTTCAGAATTCACTGATGTATTACAACACAGCTTGAATCCACACTGATCTAGTCATGATACAAATAGTGCCTAATTGCATACTTGCAAAACTTATGATTTCATAGAAGTTGTCAAAAAATTCTCATCAAGAAATGTTTTTTAGATACGTATTTTCATGCTGTTCTAAAAATCAGTGATTTAATACACCAATACATGCCAGTGCATTAGCACAGGCTGGGGGCCAACCAGCAGCTTTGCAGAGAAGGACCTGGGGGTCCTGGCTGGAAACAAGTTGAACATGGACCAGATCCTGCCCTTGTGGCAAAGGCGGTGAAACCAGGAACTTACTAAATAATCTCTCTTGAGTGACAGCTGAGGAGGCTGGTTCTGTTAGTGAACTCTGCATTCTTCACAAGCTTGTCTCTCTTCAAGTACACTAGAGCTCATGAATAAAGTGAGAGTGGGAAGGGGAGAATAAGGAAGGAATAGCTACAGCTTATTGGCCCCCGCCATTTTCTCTAGTTTAAGTCTGCGAATATTTGAGAAGAGATAAAAATGATCTCATAAACATGCATCCCTTATGAACTGTTCATTGTGATTTCAAGTACACGTGCAGCTGTCTGCAGATCAAAAAGTCAGTGACAACAGCAAATACCTCCATAATAACAACACCCCATGTCTTAGTGTTCTCCCAATGGAACTTAACATACTTCTAAGCATTTAGACTGTTGTGAAAGAGATACCATTACTGGAAGGGTAACGGAGGCTCTACATGGAATCATGGGAAGGAAGGATGATAAAGGGCCCTTTCCTGAAAGGCAGGAGAAGGAATGTAAATAAAGATCTTGGCCTTTTAATAAAAAGTAGTTTTTTACGTCTCTTGAAAGCTACATAGGTCCTAATTTAAAAAACACATAATTCAGTTCAAGTTTTGACATGAAATAGGTTTAAGATTGTACCTACAATGTTTCAGAAGAAAAAAGTGAATTTGAAGTTTAATAGATCGGACCATTATAAAATAAGATTAACATTCTGAAATTGCTAAGTGCTTGGAAGAATGAGAGTTACCCTATTAGTTTTAAATCAACAACTTGAGTATATCACAATTAAGAAACTTCAGTAAAGAGCTGGGGGGGTTTCTGTGGTGATGATTGGGCATTACCCCTCCAAATTCAGTAAAGTTGTCTCTCTATATATCAGCAGAAAAGTTGGTGCATAAAATTTCAGTGCTGTTGTCTTGACAAATCAAGTGCATTCACTAACAGTTCTGGATTTTGTCAATAGTGTAATGTTCCCTAAATGCTAAAGAAGTGTTCTATAAACAAGCCACACAGAGATAGACGGCCCCGATACATAATGAATGGCAGCTGGACATTCAGGATTTAATACTCAGAGAGGGCAGCTACAGAGTAGGATTACAAAGTTGAAAAGGTTAAAGCCTCACATATTAGTGCTTATTCAGCAAACACTAATAAAACTTTTTGATTTTGGTGATTTTCCTTAAGTGCTGCAATATCTGAAATTTGATCCCACAGAAAATTTAATACACTGTGCAAAACAGTCTTAAGTAACAACGCACAGAAAAGGAAGATGTCCTAAATCAGATCCCTGAGGACTCATATAGCATGAAACCCTGGATCTTTTCTAAACTTATCTGGAGACAAATTGTCAACAGCTGGAGTGCTAAATATGACTTAAATTAAAGAATAGCAATATTGGGCAACCCTCTGATAGACAATAAATATATCAAGTACCTCTGAGAGACCCAGTAAAAGTGACAGGGCTCTTAAAAATAGAAATCAATAGCAATCAATAAATCATTATGTATCTTTAATAACAGTTACCATGTTATAGTGTATATTGAAATGTGATTGAATTTTTTTCAGATAAATGAGATGGAGTAAGACGAGTTTACAACTGATTATAAATAATCTTTCCATGTACTTTTGAAAAAAACATAAATTGGAAACTAAAGGAAAATTAAACCTATCATTGGTTGCTGAGAAAAGTTTCTAAATAATAAGAAGGGAATTATTAAGGAGAGTTTAAAATGGATGGAATGTTTTTCAATTTTCAGTGGTAAACTCACTGTTCCCTCAATCAGAGAAGCATCAGTAAACTTAAAGCCAAGTAAGAGACTTAGAGCAGATGCTGTTGGCCTCAGACTTTGCAGCTCTTTAAAAGTAAGTGGCACAGATGTTTTAGAAGTGGCCCTGAAGGACACACTAAAGACTTCTGGTCAGAGATAATCAGTAAATTGGGTTAATTTCCAATCAGCACTCCAAAAATTGAAAGCTTGTTCATATAATAGTGATAGAAATTATTACAAGCATCCACTGTAAGGATTAAGAGGCTATTAACCAATCTTGCTGCATTAAAAGACTATCTCTAGTGGTAGAAAGAACTGCCAGATGATATCTCTAAGAATAGCACTAGAGGATAGTGTGACAGAATCTTTCCATATTCAAACATAGACACCCTGAAAGCCTTATAGGTTATGCAAAGATGAAAAACAACTTCCTGACCCCAAACCTGTTGCTTAGTCTGGTACTTACAGGAAGGAAAGAATTCACTAAATCATTTTCTCAGATAATGTATTTCTACAATAAATGCTTTTTAAAACAAATGTTGTAAAATCAGAAGCAAACTTTCTCTTTTTTTATTCTTTCTTAATGTCAGGAATCCATAAATTATGGCCTAGAACATGTTAGTTATGCAAGTGGAGTTTTGACATACTCTGTAATAAAAGTAGTGTAAAAATATTTATTGCATTCAACAGAAATGTAGATTTTTCTATACAAAAGTTTTGTTTTCAGAGATCATCAGGTTCAACTGTTTCACAATTTAAGCTACATTGTATAATTTCTGGGACAAAACATGGTGCAGAAAAATTTCCTAGTGATACCTTTGAGAGCTTTTACAAATCCTGCAGGCTCAAATGATTTCTCTTCTCTGAAACTATCTCAAGTATTGAAGTTCCCTTCCAGTTTCCTGTTTTGTATTTCATATTTACCTTATTTATCTTTTTCGGCAGGGTAGGACGATCTGCCTCACTGCTGGAGATTCCTAGTATACAATTGACAGTCACATATGCTTATCTTCTGAATACCTTTATTTACACTCAGATTTTCTCCTACTCACTGTTAGAGCTATTTTGCTCCTCAGAGTCAGGCAAAATACAAAGAGGAAGCAAGCCATCTCCTTTACTCCCTTGTTCTGACTGCACCTGTGGTAAGAAAAAAACTTGGTCTTCCACCACTGAAAGTGAGCAAAAGAGAGCAAATAGCTTCTCAACCATTCAGCAATAGCAGCTGGATAGACCACGGGGTTCAAGAGCGACTGTTCATTTTCTGCCACCTCTTGAGGAAGTCTAGGCTTGTGCCACTGTGTAAGCCTGACATATTGATAAACCAGAATGTAACCTTAGATTGATAAATCCATTAAAGTTCAGAACTACCTTGAACAGACTGTGAAGCTAACTATTACGGGCACAGTCCTGAAGGCACTTCATTTGTAGAATTTTCTCTGACTTCTGCAGAACCCTGGAGCTCAAACCACAGCATTTATGCTATATTCTCTCCTACTGTCACCTACAGCTCTCTATGGAGTAGTTGGAAGAACCATGTGGAAACTGCATCTTTAAATCCGTAGTTCAAATGTAAACAAGCACACATAGGAAGTGCTTGTGTAAAGGAACAAATCCAAACTTTTCAAAGACAAAAAATACTTTTATGCAGAAAACTGAAAAAGAGCAAGCTTATTTTACTTCAATCTACAATACAAAAAAGGAAAAATTCCCACTGGAGATGTCATGAAAGAGTGAGCTGCATGTGAGTAAATGTGCCTGTACAACCCAGTTAGGCAGTGGCCTGTGATTTCAGAGAGCTCATGGCTGCTCTTTCTTAGACCTAATTACATAAGTGAAGATACTTCAAAGCGTAGACAATTTTGAAAAGTCCAAATGGTCTAAAACAATGCTAATGGAAAATAAACTGAGACAGAAATATAATTGAGAGTGAACTTCTAATGACGTAATTACCCCTAGCATTTAACAGTTATGTGGAAGAGAATAAACACGAGTAACTGCTCTAGTTACCATTTTTCATCTGTGTAATGGACAGTGAAAATTCATAATTCACAATTTATATACACATGGTGCATATAGCACAGAGACACAGAGGTTCAGTTTTTCCATGTGCATGCTGTTCCACCAAGAAAGACACTGTATTTGTTATTTTGTTAAAGGAAATACTGCTTTTTTATTTTAGGAGAAGTATCTAATTTCAAAATAAACCTAATCAAAATCTAGAATATTTCATTCTGAACCATGGGAATAAATGGCAGAGAGTTTTGTACTTCTTAGTTTTTCTCTTGCTTATGAAAACCTGTAGCAATTACAGAGACTTAGCCACATTGCTGAGGCACGGTGCAAGCATTCTGCTGTGTCTTTACAAACCTCAGTATATGTAATACAACATTGATCCTGAATTGGTTCATAATAAGTCCTATAGGCTTCTAGGTATAGAAAAGATTAGACATACAGTCAGTAACGCTAAGACTTGCTTGCCTAAGACATCATTAATGCCAAATTAATTAGAATGATAAAGTATAATTTATAACCAACATAGAAGAGAATATCCAAGAGAAATCTGATATAGCCAACAATTTTTATTGTTCTCCATAAAGTTTTGTTAAATTATCCAGACATGGCCTAGGTGGATATTACAATTTCATTACATAGAGAGTTTGTGCTTCAGTTCATTTTTCTCTGTTTTTCCTTCCTGTATTTGCTTTTTCTCCTCCTCTCCCCAACTGTTGACCACACTATAGCACCATCCTAAGAAAAGTGTTTCTTCACAGCAGTTTTACCTCAGTGCCAGCTGGGATTTCATTTACACTGAAATACTTAAATCTGTGAAAACAATTCATAGAGATTTTTTGCAACCCTAGTTCAAGCTTAAACTTAAGAAAGAGGGAAACAATCTTTCCGCAGACACAGTTCTTCATCTTTCATCTTCATTTTTGGGGTATCGTATTGAAAATTATCTTTGCAAATGTAACTACAATGTAATTCTTCTTTGACTATGAAAGAAAGTGGAAAGTGGATGAATATATAAACTCATTTGTATGCAGGCATGCTCTCATACCAAATCACTAACATTACACTGTCAATCTAAATTAGGGCACCTAAGATTAAAGTTAGGTGATTTTGCCTGCACTTGCTCACAGCATTAGAAATAGCACATGCAGGATTATTAGCATACAGAACTAATCCCATTCTCTCAAAATATCCATGAAGAAGATAGAAAAGCCATCTTTAAATAATGCAAAAGAATGGAAAAGACAGCCAGTGCATTTTGCTAAAGATGTTAGAAAATTACTTGCAATTTTCATGATGATGGTGACAGAATATTAATTCAGATTTTTAGATTTCAATGGTTTTTTTGAGCACAGGACAAAACAAATAGATATTTTTTTCTGTAGAGCTAAATGTATTTATACACCCAAGAAAAATCTTAAGATATAAGCCTTTAGTGCTCATGAACTCGGATGTATGTAAATCAAAACACTTAAATGGTGAACTGGCAAGTAGGAAGATAAACTGGTTAAAAGCAGATTAAAGTGTCATGGATTTCCTGTTAATTCATAAATTTTATCATTTGATTCACTAGCCTACTTAGTTGTTCCTGGGAAAATGTGTCAATTTACCCACATGCAGCGAGGCATCCTTAGTCCTAACTATCACTCAGTTATTTATACAAATGGAATGCTATTCAACTCATGAATATTTACTGCAGTTTTGTAATTTCCCAGACTTTTTAAAGGAAGCTGATTTGATAAGCAGCTAGTTTCTCTGTAGAACATACGCCACCAGAAACAGCTGAATGGGAGAAATTGTAGTATAGTAATATGACAGGAAAAAGTTTAAAAATATGATGATGTTACTATTATGAGATATCAAACAACTTCCAGTATAACATATACTAAGCGTTTAAGAAATTCAGTTCAGAAATCTCAGCGTGGAAAAACTGCTGAAGTAGGATGAAAAGAGACTTCTGTGTCCTTTACATACTATTGTGGGGACTGGAGTAGCCTTTGTCACGGCTTAGATGGACTTAGAAGCTTTTTGATTAAAGATTCCTGGACTATGTAGTGACTGCTGTGTCTTCAGTTATGTGTGCTGATACATCCTTATTTTTCCCATCGGTTCACCCCTTTCAAGCTTGCAAGCCCACTCTACATCTCGATTTTTCTGTATGCTTGCTGAAATAATGGATTTTAGCTTTGCATTACCAGACTTGAGATCTGACTTGTGATAATTAATTAATTAACAGAGTGATTATATAGCAACATTCATCTGAGGATTGTCCTGAAAAGTATTTGTTTATTATTGTGAGATAATTAAGTAAGATCAAAGAGATGATTGTCATTAAAATTGAGGAAGTTTCTAGCCAGAATATGGCAGCAGAGCACATCCTCTGGAGGGTAGAGATCAACTGCAAACAATAGTATGGTATTGCTGCATGGAAAGAAAGGAAGATTGTTTTTAATTAATGTTTTCTTAAATGTAATGGTTGAAAGCTCCAGTCAGGGTCAAGAATCCTTCCATGTAGCTTTTCTTAGACAGACATTGGGGAAAAAGGCCTCTCTATTAAGTTGCTTAAAATCTAATGTAAATAAGATACAAGTAGTGAACCTAGCAAAAGAATAACAGGGAATGGAAAAGGAACAAGAAACATAAAATCCCTAAGGACATATGATTCAATAGATTATCTCTGTATATTCTTGAAAAAAAGGCATTCAAGTGAAACTTTTGTTAGATTTTGCATCTTTAGGAAGAGAGTGGTGCACAGTTACACAAAGGACCTGCTTACTAGAAAGTACAGAAAAATAGGTCAGAAAGTGTAGAGGAGATAGCAAAGGCCAAGCAGAAAATTTGACTCCTGAAGAGAAGGAATGGATTTAATTGCCATGTAAGAAATAATGTATTTAATGAAAGAAAAGGACACCTTATCTCAGGGTGTTTCAGAGGAAACTTTTTGAAAAAAAGTTTATATAGGAATAAAGTTTATTGCTTTTGCTATGTAAGTGAAAAGAAAGCTGATGAGGTTTTTGAAGAACTCTCTTCTAGCATAAAAATAAGGACATGTTGGTAGGAGAGTTTTGAGTGCTAGAGTATTGTTAGGAGTTGAGAAATGGCTGCGCTAACTCTTCCAAAAGGGAGGCTACAGTCTTACCAGGGGTATGAAAATTACAGCACTAGATTTATTTTCTAAAGCCATTGACACTTATAGGTTCATACTGTTTATTTCAGAACAATGGCAGTTTTGTATACCCAATAAAACTTGAGAACCCCAGTCAGAGAAGTAAATTTGGACTTGATGAATAAAATTATTTCAAAAATATCAAGAACAACTACAATGGACTACATAGCTTTATTATCCAATGGACAGAGGCTTGCTACTGTTAAAAGTTTTAGAGAAAGTGTTAGCCTTGTAAGCAATGCACTTCTAGATTAAAAAATGTAAAAAATGGCTTGGTTAGTTTAACACAGTATTATTTTCTATCTGCTGCTTAACAGGACTGATTCTGTACATATGGTTATTTTATATGCCTACATACTTCAATCTCTTATCTTACATATAAGAAGTAGTCGCCTCGTTTGGTGAAATTCAGCCTTTCCAGAATGGACACAACATCCTCTCATGCTTAAAATAGGGAGTATTTCAGACGTCAGTGTGGAATACCCCAGAAGAGGTGGCATCTGCCACCCCCCCTGCGTGACTTCTGGTTCATTAAGCTAAAGCTTCAGGAACTACAGCCCTCCAGCACTTACTGTGTATAACTGGCTCTCTAATTGACTGTTGCCCTTTGAATTAAGGTACAAATGTCATATATGCAGAATATGTAACAATATAGTATGTTCTTCTTGATTTCTGACCTCATCTTCATACAAAGTGACTGATGTATTTCCACTTTGTCAGATGTCATTCAGAAAATACAAAGGAAAAGAAAAATGGATTTCATTTATAGTTTCATACAATGATAATTAACCAAATTAATCTAAGCAAATGTAGGATCCTAATATAATTGGATATGTATTAGAAAACTAATTAGTGTTACTAGTATTACTAAGTGATAACTGCAATTCTTGTTACTGTAGCGTCTTACTTGAGACTAAAAAGTTGAAATCTTCTTTTAATATTGCTCCATTATTAATATTTGGAACAGAGGACAAAGATAAGTTAATATTTGAGATCTAGATTTGGCAAATATCAATTCTGTGAGTAATTTGAAATAAATAGTGATTCCTGTATAAGCAAAGCTGCTTATATGCACAAGCACTTCCAGGATCAGTGTCATATTATAAGAGCACAGTCCATGAATTTTTCACACATGCAGACTTCAACCCAGACAGGGTTTAATAGCTTAAACACATTAATTTCTTTTTCTTCACTTTTAGCACATATTTGAAGTCTTGTGCATTATAAACATCTATTTATACAAAAGGCTATAATTACTTTGAGCAAAATATTTATGTTCCTTCTAAATAATGTAACTGTGGAGAATATGAAAGGTTGAATTGTTTCCCTTTCAAAGTCTCAAGAAGACTTTAATAACATGTAAATAATGTCTTAGATTGAAATCATCTGCAACTGAATCATAAAAAGTTCCCAAGCAGCTATTTCTTGTTTTATTCAGTTTTTGCTGCATACCGAACCATCTCTTTATTAATGACCTATATTATAGAAAAAAATTAGAACATTCTCTACATCTCAGAACATCAGCAGATCTTAATATCTGAAGGATAATGTGAGTAAGTCCTATCAGAAAATTGGCAATACAGACCCATTTCAAATGCGTAACTTGTTAAAGCTGATGCTTTGGTGAAGTTTGACCTCATGTAAAATGTGGTAGAATGAATAAATAATCCTCCATAAAACTGCTTTTCCTCAAATGCATTCAGAATTCTTTTCACTCAGTCTTTGGTATTCCATGAATCCCAGACTTTTGCATCTTTAATGGGAAGGGGACAATCTGTTCTAGATGTATTGTCATTCATTTTTCTCTACTTTATCATTCTCGTCTATGTCTTTCAGACAGTGAACTTAAACTTATAATTCAGGAAGAAACAGTAATAAAATCTAAATGGATTAACATTTTTTCATCCTTAATTAAATAATAAAGGCACCTTTATTTAGAAGACTTAGCACAACTGCTTCTCTGTATTGACCAAAACCATTGCTATGGTATTTAGGCAGCAAATCAAGTCACTACACTGATGTATCACATATCAGCTAATCTATATCTTTATAGGCATTTACCCATTTAAAAATACAATTTGCTGTGTGCTTCATGACTGCTACAGCAAACTTCAGTGGTTCCTAAATAGCAGCTGGATGAGCTTCCTTGTTGCAGCAGTTTGATGAGTAGAGCACCAGCTCAGAAGTCGGGGTCAGGCTCTGGTGACTGGGCCATCTTCCCCTCCACTAACCTACTGCTGCTACACAGGGCGAGCGACTTTTCACAGTAAATTTTATACCTGGAGGGTATACAAACACACTGTAGTATTGCTTGAATCTTCACACCTCTTTTCTGTTCCTGGCATATGCTTTATGCCAGAAACTGAGCAGCAGTTCTCAAAAAGCAGACCAACATCTGTCTTCTGTTGCCCATATCATGGATCTTCTCTAATCAAATATGTGACTTTTAAGTCCATCTTCTACTGTTTGTGCTATTTATTCAGTTGTTGAAAAGCTAAAGGAACAGCGCAGTTTTAATCAGCTGGACATCTAGCTTATCACTAGAAGGGCAATTATATCTTGGTGCTTCATTCACTTAAGTAACTTGTACTACATTCTTCTATTCCATCATACAGCCAGAAAGTCATGCCATAACTGTATCTTTACTGTATATCATTGTGCTAATCTTTTTACTTCTTTAATTGCTTCTTTCTAAAAGACATTCCACCAGCCAAAATCACAATGGGATAAAGGCAGTATTCTATTTTTTATGTATTGACTAGCTACCTTAGAGCATATAGATATGTGCCTTACTTTAGAGCAAGTAAAACCTTTTATTCTATCACAGCTTGAATGCTTTCTATATAAAAAACATAGTGACAGAGTAATAAACAGGGAAGCCTGACACTGACAAAAGAAAGCACTCGCTTTTGTAGTGGTTGATATATCATTAGGAATAGAATGGATGGACACATCAGTGATTTTCTAATAATGGCACATCTGTGAAGCTAAAATATATTCTCAACTCTTCAGCTAAGGTAAATGCTGCTCTTCTTACAATTATGATCATTAATGTGTGTGTAACTTAAGTTTGTTTTTTTTTTTTTAAGCCTAGGATTTAAATAGATGAGTACAGGGAGCAAGATCCTAAGAATAGAATAATGCAGTTTCGTCAGTAGATACTTGCTGTTCTGTACTCCCTTATGAGAGAGACAAGGGATACATAGCTGCCAAGTGACAGGTAAATTCACACATAATGCATTTAAATGAATACTGATCATGTGTACAAAGATAGGGAGGGTCTGGTGGGGCACTGTTCAGGGGACCAAGAAACCTATATTTAATCTGTTTCAAGCTCACTGCTGACCTATTTTGAGACTGGAAAGTCTCTTTCCTTCTCTTTCCTTTAGTGTCCCTTGTCACCTTGGGCATGCTCCACCTGCCTAAGAGAAAGTCATTTGAGATTTGCTAGAGTTCTCTTGGCTTCCAAAAAGACACGGTTATGACAAGATCTAGGAGAAACCACCAGTTCCATGGTGATGTCTTAAATATACTAACCTGTCACTAAATGGCACCAGTGTTAAGGCTACTGAACTGAGCCTTAATTTTGTTTGAAGTTCTTGGGTACTGCTATGGCAATAACTGTAATACATGACAAATGCTAAAGCACATTCAGAAGGTGTTTCAGCAAAAATTAAGAAAAGACCATAAGGAAACAGCCCTTTAATTACTTAAAAGTGGTTTGTAGTGGTAAACATTTGTGCAAAGGGGCTTCATTTATCCATTAATAACAACACAAAGTCTGAGACACATACACAAAAGAAGGGAAATTAAGTCTCTTTCTTTTACACAGAAAATAAGTAACATTCAGAAAAAAAAGTTTTCTGCTGTTGTGTTTTGGCAGAAGAGGAGAAACTGGTATCTTACTCACTTAAAAGAGATTTTTGTCTTTTGTTTAACTTGTTGCACAAAATAAAACTATAAAAACTATTTATCTAGACAATTTTTAAGGTCAGTTTCTACTCAATATTTAGCAAGTGGTCTAATTTGAAAGCTTTATTTCTTTTTTAAGCAGACTGTCCTGCCACATATACCCTCACCAAGACCTTATTATTCCAGTACTTCTTGTTTTTCCTTAGGGCAGGGTTTCAGGACACTGGTTGTTGCTCCTTTTATCAAGCATAAACTGCCACCATTCTCTCACTATGTGTGTGGAACAATTTTTTTTTTCTTTTTCTTTTGCCCTATATTGATTCACCTGCATCCAGAGCCACTGATGTCTTCATCCAAAGAATTCATCACAGAATGAAGCTATTACATATCAATATAGACATGCTTCTTTTTTCTTGTCAGATCAAGTATATGGCCTTTAAGGTAGGAGAATCATGAAGCAAAGCTGAACAGTTCTGCCAGCCTGAGGACACACAAGGTGATGTTCCTGATCTGGGAAGAGACACAAAAGCACATCTATTAATATTTTATATATCATTAGAGTATTCTTAACTGGGAACATTTTATTATGCTTTAGAATGTATATATTAGCTTTTTGTCCAGTGTTCTATGTGCATCAGACAACCTTGGGAAGACAAAAGTTTTTTTCTGACAGTATACAGAGACAGACTGAGTGATCCATCCAAAAGCATTTATAATAAATGCTTTCTTTGAAAAAGAAGCTGTGCCTGACTGTCAGAAATGCGTTTTCCTTTTCCATCTTTCTGAGTCATGATCTTAAATAAATATAAAATAAAAATAAAAATTAAAATAAAAATAATTTTTTTCCTATCAATACAGAGCACTTATAGATTATCTGTTTCAGGGTCAACCATGATGCAGTGCTACATGATACATGTCAAACTGTTATAAAGGTTGTTCAGCAGCTGTCTTCCTTGATTTTGTGATGGGTAGTCACTTGCCTTTTTCGATGTTTCTGTCGACAGTGCTTTGTCTGTATAATCTACCTATATTGCTCTTTAAAGTTATTGAGCATACAGATTTCATTCTTTTCTATGCAGATTAGTTTCTACTTGCTTATTCACAGTAGTATCCTACTACTCTATATATTACATATTGCCTTTCTTGTTGTTAAGTGGTGGTATATCTTGCCAGAACATCTATTTAAAATCCTAACAGCTGTCACAATGCAAAACTCTACTCCTGCTCTGCACCGAAGATAGGTGAGTTTGTTTTCCTAGCCTAGTTTAAAAAGAGGAAAAATTTGTTGGGCCAAATTATTAAAGGGGAAACCAGTAGGAGTTCCAAGACTAGCCTCTTTTAAACTTGCACTCAGGGATAACTGTTTGTTCCAACTCTGTTTCTATATTTACTAATGAACTACATTTTACATGTGTGCTGAGCTTTCAGGTCTGCAAAATATTGTATCTACAGTAGATTTCTGGAGAGCAGGTTAAATAAAAAAGGCAGAATCTTTAAATGAGCCCTCAGCTCATGTCTTTATTCCTGTCAGTGTCAGCCATGGGTGTTTAGGGAACTGCTTTTTGCTGCGTGTTGTGGTGACTTCCCCAGTGGAGGGGCTGGCACAGCGGGTTTTGCAGCATTGATCTCTAATTTCATTTAGTCTTGTATATAATAAGACAAAGTATAGTACAAGCTTTCTTAAATAAACATTGATATGAGCCACATTCATTCCTAAAATCCTTTCAGCCTACAGATTGGAATTAAGTGAGGAACACTTCTGTTCCTTTTACATTTGTGATCTGTGTAAGACCTGCGATGGCATGACGCTGAGTGGCTTTTGCCAAGAGCTGAGTAAACTTGATTCCAGTAGACTTCAGTACTGTTTAAGTTAATCAGCATCTCACAAATCAGGACCAAAGACCATGCAGCTGCATATCATGTATTTATAGCTACATTTTTACTGTATACTTCTCCAGTGCCATTTTGTCATAAGCTGATTACAGATAATGATGGGTTTTACTGATTTTTTTTCTCTAGATTCTAAACTTAAGAAACTTGAAAGCCAAACATTAATTTTAAACACAAATGTAAAATCAATTTGTATAACTTTTTGTATTTTTGTTTGTTTAAATTAGTGTCCCAGTGAAGTGGCAAATATTCTGTAACTGTAATTATAAGTTCACAAGAGCATTAAGTGATTAGTGCTGTGAATTGTCGATGAGAATAGTTGTGGAAGAGGAGAAGAAACTGCTGACATGAGCAACTGAGAATACAGAAATACCAATGGGGAGGATGGAGATTTTTTTAACTGGTGATAGTGACCCTTAATATTTGATTCTGAGGAGCAGAACGAACAAGAGTAAAACAGCTTATTTCATACACAAGTTTCTTCAAATATATGCAGATTTCTTGCTGGTGTAGAACTGGTGGCAATTGGTGGCAATATAGCAGCAGAGAATCAGCAAAGCTAGTCCTGCTTTACAAAGAAAGGAGTGGGATCCAAAGAACATTAGCACCAATCCACTTTATTTTAGCATCTGGACATTACTAGGATGAATAGGTGGGTTCCAGCTATAAGCCACAGAAAGACAACAAGAAAACAGTCAACACCGAAAGGGATTCGTTAAGAGTAAATCTTGTCAAATCACCATATTAAAAAACAGGTGGAAAAATGCAGTCTAGAGGAAACTTCAGTTAGAGAAATATGGAACTGGTTGCAACATCTTTCTCAGAAAGAAATTTTCCATGGTCAACTGTCAAAATGGAAATATGTATTGAGCAGAACTCCTCAAAGGTCTGTCCTGACTCTTCTGCATTCCAGCAGTTACTAAGTCCTTGAATAGCCTTTTGGGGCTTTCCAGCCAGAATATCTTTAAAAAATGCCACAGATTCATCTCAAAGTCATGCTGCAGCTGAATCAGCCTTTGTCTGTCTTCAGAAACACAAGAGAAATGCAAATGAGGCTTATAGCTATCCCCTCACTTCAGACTAAATACCTAACTGAGTGTGAAGAGTCAACTTTTGTCAGAAGATTAAAGGTTACTGGTGGTTATCATAATGAAAAGAGGGTTTCTGGTGTTGCCATTCTCCTGACTTTCTGAAGAAAAAGTAGACCATGTTGGCTAGATTATACAGTTTTGTATTTAGTAGAAAACGGAGATTCTTTGCAGGATAATGCATATCAGACCCTGTTTCTTTTGGCTTATGGTGAGGGTGTCCATCAGTGAGAGAGGCTTATATGCATGGGTGGAATGACGCAGACTGCAAGCGATCACTTTGCAAGAATCACTGGGAGTTGTGGTGAATTATGCAAATTTGAACATACAAAAAACTTCACAGCAGCTTCAGTGAGGGAGAAGGATCTGGAGAGTAAAATAAAGGAATCCTAAATAACTGCTCAGACAAACACATGCAGTCTGGAGTTGATAGAGTAAAAAGCCAAGGTTCCTTAGCTGAAAAATACGAGGCTGAAATTTAACCATCTCAAATAAACATCCTAATTTCTTGGACAATACCAAACTGCATGTAGGTCTCTCCTAGAAGCTTCAGTATTGTTCATATTTGTGGTGTGCATGTTCCTGCGAAAAGTTTTAGTTCTGACATCTTCTAGCAATACTACTAACAATCGCTTGACATTGTTAAAATCAGTGGCAAATTATCCTTATTTCACTAATAGCAGGATTTCATCTGTGTGGACATTGCTATGGAAATATATAAATATTATGCACAGGTTTTGCGTTTTCTCCATAGTCGACATTGTGCTAGTGTAATTATTGCAGTTCAGCTGCCATAGTTTATAAATGGTGATGCAATGTGTAAAGACAGTGTATTAAGACATTATAAAGGCTTGCTTGACGGTCATCTCCTGTGGTTTGTCTGAAAGAATACACTGACATAAAATGATCACTCTTTTGTTTAATTTAGGAGACTAAATTAAGAACTTTCAGTACTAATTAATTTCAGAAAATTAAAAACAGACTAATGTTGGATTAAAGGTTTTTTAAATTATTTTTTGGCATTCTGTAAAATAAAGAAGTTTAGGGTAAGATTTTTTTTAATGAAACAGCATCAAAACTACTTGATCCTTGGAATTATTAATGAAAGTTATTGCCACAAACTTTGAAAATAACACACTAAGGAATTCAGAAAAGAGTTTGCAAAATGCCTATTGTGTTTCTTGAGTATCAGAGCAAAGCTGGGATTTGGACAGATCAAAAGAAATCTTACAAAGTTCTCTTGTTATTTCTATGAAAAGAAGCTGCTCCAGCCTTAAAATAGGATGACAGCTCAGCACAAAGATGCCCAAAGTCATAGCTCAGAGAGAGGGACATAATATCTTCCAGGCTATGCCCAGATTCTTCTTAAAGTAGTAAATTAATTTATTATAGAACAGAACCCATATGAGCATGCAGAAAGAACTAGAAGTTGACCTGAAGCAGAGCTCCTCAATATGGCAATGCAGACATACCCTCTTCAGTATGTCTAACTGTGTGTATGGGCAGCCAAACATTTCCACAATAAGCATATCTGAAGTCTGAAAGAAAGTGTTCAAATGGTATTTAATGAAGTGTGAAAATATATACAAGTGGGATTTGTTCATTCAGTGTTGGTTTTTCTTCCTCCTTCGAAAAAAAAAGATCCTGTATTAATTAAAAACTTTAGCATAGTACTAATATAAGGGTCAAACTTATACAAGGTGTTCCAACACTCTTCAAAATTTATTAAAAAATTAGCAGTGACACAGTTCAATGAACTGAATAAAAAGAAGCAAACATGAAACCCTGCTTATGGGAAAGGTTCTTCATTTTCTTTAATTCTTATCTCTTCTAGTATCAATGATTACTAAGAGAAGAATAATAGGCTTTTTCTGTATTGTCTTCTATTTCCTTCTGATGCAGTATTGTTTGCAAATCTTTTCCAGCTAATATCGATAGAGCATGGAAAAAATGTTGTATTTTAATGAATCTTTGATGAAGTGCCTACTGCAGACAGATGGCTAAAAAATAAAGCACACCACAAGGCATCAAATATTTGCTTGAAGCTGCCAAGCTGTTAGTCTTTCTTCATCATTTAAGTACAGGTTATGTTGTGTATTTGGTAAGTTGTCAGCTTTTTCATGAGACTGTTTCAATTTGCTTAAGGAAGATGCTTCCACTAAGCGTTAAATCATACTCAGATACAACAACGTGGTAAAGACCTGCAAATTCAGTTATGTTTTGCACTCACTTCCACCTGTCTACTAATCTGACAAAAACTTACAATTAAACAGACGAATTTTAGCATATATTATACAATATCTGAGGACTGTCTCCCCATCTACTATGGTTCATCATAGAAATGTCAAAGCTAGCACCAAAACGAACTAGCTGAGGTGCAGGATTATTTGAGTAAGAAAATCTGTACACAGAAAATTCCAGTTTGACTTGGCCACAAGAATTCTAATCTACATGTTAACAAGAAAGATTAAATGAAACAAGAACTTCAGCTAGGACTAGCTTAGTTAAGGGAAAGACCATGTATATCTAGGTTACATCTATCTAGGCTATAGATAGAAAGGAGCAAAGTAGGCAGTAGAATTATAGTCATTGTTGTTCTTCTGTTATTTTAATGATTGAACAAATAATAATGAAAATAGTTTCAAGGAGCGTCCACATTAGGAAGTCATGATTTCCACTATTTTCAGCCAAAAACATTGTTAAACTTAAGTCTTATTTGTGTCGTGACATTTATGCGCATTTGACCAAGGTGGCCCCAAAATAGCATTTTTTGCACAGCGGTGAGCAAAAAAACTGCAAAAATTATTAGTTGGAAAAAAATACACCTATACTGTAGCATAGAATTTCAGCTGTATGGCCCCACTTGAGCAACACGAGGATGTAGAAAGAGAAGAACACAATTTGTTCTTCTCCTTTACCGTGGTGTGAGACAAAAGCCTGATCCATCATATTGTCAATACTGTGGTGTGCTATTTTAGTGAATTATTCTATATGAACTTTTCACAAATATACACATACTGATTTGGGAACAATTTGAAAGGATGTTTTGTTCTGCTTAATTCACCATGTGAACTGACATGTTAATAATAATGTGGTAGAAAGTCTGGGTGGCTTTAGCAGTCTGACTCTGAAAACCCCAGCCACCACCCCTATTCAATGTGTGAATGAACAAGTAACACCTTCCTTCATCTTCAGCTGCAACATTTTAAGGTTCAATTATTTCCATAGTTACTCAGGTGCTGCTCTCACTTTTTCACCCGAGTAAATCAGGAGACATTTGGGTTCTCCAAAAATTTTCCTACAAGTGTATCTAACCATTTAAATTCACCTTCCACAGTTCCCTTCCTGTTCTAGTCTTCAGCTTTCTGCCTTGTTGCTTTGAAGCTGACACATATGCCGTTAGTATGCTATTAACAGTGATTTTTCCAATAACAATTTTTAGAAAAAGCTTTTACTTACATTTTAAATATCAACAGCTTAAAGAGGCTTTCTTGCCTTTTTTATTACACTAAAATAAATGCTGGAATCATTACTTCAGTTTAGCACGCAAAATTTCACAGAACTCCAAAGACGACTGCTTGAGCCAAGTAATTCAGATCAGTTAACGAGCAACTTTTAGACAAAGAGATGCAGTGCCTTTTCTATTGCAATGTACACCGAATTTTCAAATACCTGTAGCATCTGTTTTGATGTTATTGTTTCTGATATAGTGCTATTAGCATAGCAAGAATCAGAGAAAACATGCCAAATATAATTCCTTTGTTTTTAGCTCACTTCACATGGCTAGTCTACTTTTTAAATGAAAGCTGCAAAGAAATAAAATCTGTCTGTAACTGTAAGACAAAATATTCTATAGTATCTATGTTCTACTCATGCACATCCAAAATATGGAAAAGCAAATAATGACAAACATCATTTCCTGGTTTTCAACATTTTATTTCTTATAGCTCTGAAATGGTTTCCAGTTTTATTTATGGTTTGTATTAATAGAGAACATTCAAGTATAATAGAGTCCTCAGGCAAAAGTGTTACAAAGTATATGCCAAAAACCAGGGGTGGATGCTGTAGTTCTTTATTAATAGCTCAGGTTTAAACAAGTTCTTTCTAACAACGCATCATTATAAAAGCATGAAATTACAAAGTCATACAAAGTACTGGAGATTTCTTTGTGTATGCAACTGATTCATATATGCTGAACCAGTTAATGTACTGATCTAAATCACAAATCATCCCAATATTGTTCTCTTGTCAACCGCTATGTATATATGATACGTAAATCCAAGCTATTTGCAGTAGCATTACCTGTACACTTCAAGCTGTGTACTTCCAATGGTAGTAGTTGCAATTACACCCTTTGCACAGAAATCCATTAATTCATGTCAGTCAGAGTGAAATGATTCTACAAGCATTATCATCTCACTTTTACATGACATTAACTGGGTAGGAATTGAGACTTCATGTAAAACTACCATTCCACAGAATTGCTTATTTCAGTTCCATTTATTATGGTAACTGGAAAAAAAAAAAACAAAGTAAAAAATAGCCTGTGAATCAAAAGATAGAACTGTGGGACTAAGAAAGCAAGCAGGTTATATTAAAAGCAAAATGATTCTACCAAAACAGCAGCCATGGCAATTTAACACCTTTTGATAACTCTGTCAGAGATGTCTGTGTATTTTTACTGGAAAATTGCTAGGAAGCACTAGAAGTTGGCACGATACATTTTGTTTTCTGCCACTTTGGAGATACACCTATATACCCTAATCAGGATACGGTCCTTCACATTCTCCTTCATCTTCTTGTCTTAGAGGAAAGAAAATACAAAAATTGAATTACTTTTATTTATGATAAAAGGTTCTATAATATTTTATTTTCCATACTGACTACTGCTCTGAGTTTGAATTGCTTTAGCGATGTCACAGACTATGCTACTGTCACTAGTGTTACAGACATTCAACAGATAGATAAAGTTGCTAAAGTCACCACAACTAGAAAAAATAAAATCTGGTCTCCATTTGCTGCCTGCTTGATATGGAATAAGCAGATTCTCTGGAAAACCTTCATGGAGATTGTTGATAAATGTGGAGAGATAGTACACTCAAAAAATGGAAGGAGGAAAGTAGTATAGCCAGTTTTGTGAATAATAGTTTTCCATACATAAATTTGTCCTTATAACTGTGAAAGGTAGCACAAACGTTATTTCTGTAATGCCATTAATAATAAAGATACTAATTTAAACTGCATTAAAAAAGGTGAGAAGCCCCCACTTTTAATCCCTGAAAACTAGACTGTTGCTTTAAAAATCCAGCACACCTTTTAATCTGTTGACAAAACCAGTAGCAATCACATGGATTCCATGTACTTCCATGCAGTGAAGGATCGCTCGGTCTGTCTGCTCAGCACAGTGTCATTACCAACATATGTATCTCATTAGAGAGCTGATTATTAGAAAAAAAAGCAAGAACAAAATAATAATACCGCCAAAATCCTCCTGCTGGATGCTAGCAGTGGAAAATAGAGACTCCTTTATGTCACATTAGCAAAGTAGTACTCATAAAGTGGGATTACAGGAAACAACTGGTGCAGCCCTCCTCTGTCTCACTGCAGACTAAACGCTCTAGTCCCCCATGGCTGTGCCGTCTCTGGCTCACCACTGACCTTCTGCAAAGCAGTTAGAGGGCACAGAGATATCCCCACCCAGGGTGGCTTAAAGCAATGGTGAGGCCACTCTTGAGAGAGATGAAATCCTAATTTTGAGACTCCTCCAGCTGAAAAAGGGAGCTGAACGCAGTCTCTTGATTTTTGAGTGAGGGCATGTAAAATCAGATTCATGCCTGTACTTCCACCACATTTTGAAATCAAATGGTCAAAATAAATACATTTATGAGCAGACTGGTGCAGTTAGACTCTGTTAGGATGGAGCTGTGGTGAGCTACTAAGAGATGAAGCACCAAGCAGTTTTCTAATCCCCACCACAGGTCACTGAGAGAAAGGTTAAAGGTTCTGAGTTTCTCACATTGAGGCAGTTTTATGGCATCCAGAATCAGAAATTAGGTGCCTCCCTAAGGTGGCAGCTAGGTAGCTCTTTGGATCAGAGTTTGAGACTCAGACTACTAAAGTAGATATGTAATTTTTTTTTAACGGATCTGGAGAGCCTGGTTTGAACACTTGCTCAGAAGCCATCTGAAGTTGCAACACACGCACTTAGAAAGACATTTCTCTTAAACAGCAAGACCTGTATCTCACCTGAGATTGCACAATACCAGAGGTACAGGCCCATTACTGTTCACACTGTTCTAGCATTTTAAAGGTATATTAGTCTTACACAGTTCTTCCCATATGAAAGTATATCACCTTCATATCTATGTAATTAGGTTCATTTATAGACCTGTATTTTTATGACAACAACAGTAACAAATGCCCACCAGATTTACTTGAATATTCTGGAGTAATTTCCAGATTCAGGCCAGACCTATGCGTACTGCAATTTGGCCATTATTAGATATATGTGAAGATATATGTGAAGTTTAAGAATTGGATTTTAAATCCTTCCCTCAGGGGAGTCAGTGAGAATTAAACATTGATTTCCATGGCATCAGGTAAAGTCCTGACCCAAGAATAAACCCCTCCCTTCCTCTCAATCCCATTTTCAATTTGTAGAATAAATGGAAGGATGGAAAATCAAGACTGCCAAAGAAATATATATGTCTGAAAAATTTAACATTCCATAATCCACATGGGAATTGAATATTGATATTAGAATGAATTCATTTGTAATCAGCCTGATAAATATAAGACCATATTTCAGAGTACTTAATTTGCAGTTATCATTGAGCACAATATGAATTTTATGTTTGAAAAGCACATCTTCACTACCTATTTCAAAAGTTGGCTGAAGTATATGAGAACTAAAATATAATGCATATAATCTAAGTGTTTATTGAAAAAATAAGTTTTCTCAACTTCTGTAGAGCAAAAAAGAAAAAGTGTTAATTGCATATTTGTTTTGTAATGGTCAGAATATACATGGCTTTATCTGACTGAGTAGAGAAAAAAGTCTGGGATGAGATTTATCGTTTTAGTAAAATTACTAAGTGTTATACTGTGGTTCACAAACATAGTGAAGAATTAGAAGCAGCCCAAGTAGGTAGGTGCTTGCTTTTACAAAATACAAGTTGAACTTTAAAGCAATTCATGTTTAGAATTTTTAAAATGAGAAATATGCAGGGAAGAACCGGGAGAGTGGTAAAGTAGTTCTATTTTTAATGGTTTATTTTGTCTCTTTCTGGAGCTTTAAGTGCATAGACAAAATGATATGCTGGATGTACTTCATCCACACTGTGCATTATTGCACTTAAGAGTTCTTTTCATATTTTTTTAAAAAAAAATTTTAAGATAATTTTTTTTAAACTTATGTCTAGAGTAACAAATAACATGGTCCCATAGGAGCACATCTGAAAGCTGCAGTTATTGTAAGGGGCTTGATGTTCACACTGTATACATTTTTGGAAGGGTTCCCTTGTAGCGTCCTTACTTTGATTCTGCAGACTGAGCGCTCTTCAACTCTGGGAGAGTGTTAGCTCCTGCCACACACTGTTGGTTTAGCTGCTTACAGAAGGCCTCCAGCTCCTGCACGCCCACAGCCCTCTGCCGTGTGAGCAAAGCCATCCCAGGAGAGTCCCATCAGATGTGCTCTCCTGGCCTGAACTAAAGTGTTTATGTAGAAGCACCTTTAGTCTATTGTCCCATCTGCACTAGGGTGTGGAGGTGGGGCACCGATTTCCTGAATGCCCCTAGAATGTACACCCTCCCTTTGCATATGTCATTGGCTTGTCTGAGTAATAGCAGGAGATCTGCTGAGGCCTAGGTTTTCAGTGGTTTCATTTTCCTGTCTGTGTGCAAACGATTTGAAGCAGTTTAGAGAAACTTAAACTTTGCTTGAATGTCAAGCTGATTTGTAGGGATGGTCTCAGAATACACTTTTTAGCCAGTTTCCTTTACTTCCCCACATGATACCTGCCAAGAGCAGAAGACATCTGAAGGCAGATACCTGAAGCACAAGTGACATTAATAGCAATCCTATAGAAAGGAATGTGTCACAGAACTCATGCTCCTTTCCTTTTCTGTGTCTCTCCTCCACACTTTGATTTCCATCTATTCCCCAAGCAAAAATTCAGATTTGGCTCCATCATATATAGTTGCTCTAAATGGTTTAATTGATATACTTTCACCAGTATGTATTTTTTTCTCTGTAATAAGTTTAGCGTGAACAAAATCCTTTTCCTGTTTTTACTCACTGTGTCTGCAATATCATGTTTCTTTTCTCCCTAATTGTGTGAATAGTTTGATATGGGAGTCATGATATTAGTTTCTCATTACTCTGATAGAAGTCATTATCTTTTTAGTATGCAAGCATGGCTGCCTGGAGTGACCTTATTTTGGCACACATCTCTTGCATACGAGTGAGGTTTCCATAAAAACACAAGAAGTTCTGAATTCTGTTTCATTTTCATAAAAAAACAAGAATGACATCATGGGAGCTTTGTTTCTTTGCTGAACTCTCTCACATTGTAGGAGATGCTACTGTGCTGTTTTTAGCTTTGTACCTGCAAAGAAAAGCCTGAGTGACTGTTAATGGAAAGCACAGAAGGTACCTCAAATGAGTACGGATACGTCGCTTGCAAAGAACTAATAAGAGGGTAATGCATTCATGCTTTATGGTGAACACAAGTTGATCTGTTCTGTTCTACTCTACTCTTTAATGGATCAGGCCAAATCCTGAATGGCATAGAGGCACCTGCATAAGAACAGTTTAAAAGGTTGCATATTTTCCTCAAGATTTGGCCCTTTATTGCTAGCCTTCCCCCCTTCCCCTCCAAAAAACTAAATCTTTTGCTGTGCAAAGGCCATTGTTTTAATAGTACTTTTGGAATTGTTTACAAATAAAACTCTTCTATCCCTCAGCAGACATAAATATTCTCGGATGCTTGGCTTGCCTGTTGCATTAAACCTATCAAAATGTTGTTTTTACACTGTTTCACATGTAGGTATTGGCTTTTGAAAAACCTAATAAAGTCCCATAGATGCATGCACATCGAATAACCTTGTGCTGACAGAATAATAATAGCAGAGAAAGCTTTTTAAATAATATCAGTTTTCCATAATATGTCCTGCATAGTTTGGAATAATCGGGCACCCTGCAAAACTATTTTGAAGTGCTGAAGTTTCTTTTCATATGTCTTTTTTTAAAGTTGTATGCATAATTCATATAGAAGATATTTTGTCTTCCTTCCTCCTTAAAAAATAAATAAAATATGTGACCTTTCTTGCTATTGGCTGAAACTTTCGTACCTTCTATTCAGGTTTCCATTAGTTGAAAGTGGTTTTAGCTAGCTGGACCCATCATTTCAGTCAATTACCGGCTTTTATCTTGTTGTTATCATAGAGGGCCATTTCTTTCTTAAAATGGTCAATTAAGTTCATGAAAATAAATGGAGAGGAGTGTGCTATTTGTTAGCAGTACTGTCAGGAGCACGCTGGCACTGAAGAAGAAAATATCGGAGCCTTTCTTGATGAATAGAAATAGCTTTCATCAAAGTAGATGCTGTTTGTTCATATTCCTTTTTTTTTTTATTTCCTTTTGGCCACAATTCAGAGTTAACTACACAGCAATTGACTGTTTGAAAGCTCTTAAAATATCCACAATGTACTTAAAGTAGAGCTCTATGTTTTTACTTAACTACTCCATTTGTTTCAGTTTGTATAAAGCACATTATAAAATCAATTGAGGCAGTTGTTTTCAGTTCAAAAGCAGCAGGCTAAAGGTTCATTTTTTATCAGGAGATAATGTGATAAAGGAAACACGCAGATGGAGTAAATGAATCAAAAGAAAATTATTCCAAAACACAGAGAAAAGTTAGAGCAATGAAGACAAGAGGTAAAGAGAAATACAAGTGGCAAAAAGTATAGAGTGGAGAAAGAGTGTAAAGAATGGAGAAACCCCATTGCATTCCCTTAGGCAGCCCGTGTACTACAGCACGGTGCTCTCAGATAAGCACTAGGCAACCCTATGACAATGCTTTCAAAGCATTTCCACTTTTCCCCTGGGGACCTTCCTGGGCAACCTGGCTGATACATGTTCAGTATGTCGCTCTCCGTGATGCGCAGTCAGGGGCTAGATCTGGGTATAGGCACAGGTGGAGGTGTAGGCAGGGTGTAGGCACAGGCTGTGCTAAGAGGCTGATTTCCAAAGCCAAGCTGTGAATTAAAAATGAAAAGACAGAAGTCATCTATGTCTGAAGTCTATAAAATTCATCAATACACTAGACCTGTTTCACTAGAAATTAAGTCCCATTCATAGTATAATTCCAGAATAAAGCTAGAATTTATTTTGGTCTATTTTAGCCACTTAAGTAATGTAACAGGAAAACAGTTGATTTCAGTTAGTATCAAAATTGTATACTATAAGAGAGAAATATAGACTACTGTAAGAGATGGTCAAAAATAAGTTATATTATCCCTGCAGGATACTTCAAAAAATATATCTTTTTTTTTAATGAAAAAGGCTTATAAGACTTATAAAATATATATTTTTTGGAAAATTGTTTTCCTTCTAATATATTCTTTTTGTTGAATAGCATTTCATCTTTTCAATAGCTTTGTGAGTTATCAATATATTTCATTAACAGTTTGTATTATCTTCTGAGTGTGGATAATTCCTTAGATGGCACCATTTATAATATACTTTTTTTTTTTTTAAGAAAATATTTGTTTTAAAATTAGAATGATAAAATACTGGTATTTTAGCAGGAGCACTTCAAATGTCAAAAAACTCCAAAAAAGAATATATCATGCAACAGTTTATGCATTTCACATTAAGCACAATACAAAGAGGAGGCAGGCTATGTCCAACTCATGAGAAGCCACAGAAGTACAGGAATCCGAGCTTCCACTTTGGCCATAAATAACTGGGCATAAGCTAGGCAGAACGGTGCAATTACAGGACAGAGCTACAAAGCAATTCAAAGGTGGCTTAAATCCACCTGGGCCAGCCCCTGGTCCAATGGCCAGGTAACTATGCTTTTGATTTAAGAGTAACTAAATCTAAAAATAACTGAAGAGGCACAGAATTTGTTAAATCACATTTAAAAATCCTGTAGAATATAAGAAAATTACAGAGCATATGGACAGCAAATTACCTGCTGTTGAGGAAACACCTTTGGAAGAGGAATATTTCTTTAAGCACGCGTATACCAGAAAGCAATAAATGGTGAGGGTGTCAGCTTTATAGATGACCATCAGAGAATGACAACTTTATTTGCAAGTGCTAGAAAGAGGTAGACAAAGTATACCAACTTACATTTAACACTGAAACAAAACCTATTGTGTCATCCTTGACCATAGTTTGACTCTAAATATAATTAATACACATACTACAAAATGTGTTGTTTGGGTAATGTGAGAAAAAGCAGGCTAAGTTTTTAGTATCCTTGGTAACAGTAAATATTGGAGATTTCAGCATTTCCAGAGCTGAGAATTTTTCCCCACATTTTTTAAATACTTCATAAAGGTTGACAATTTCATCTAGGGGCAATTAAATTTTTATTTGAATCGGAAATGTATTATTTCGATGTTCACACACCATAACTTTCTTGCCTCCTTTTGTCCCTTTATTCCATTCCATTGTGAAAATATGTTGCGGGGAACATTGCAGCCGTTGCATATATAGTTTGCATGTAGTGCATATGTAGTGTCTTACAGTTCAGACTTTGCCAGCTTTAAGTGCACGGTGAGCTCCGTGGGGAAAATAAGTCTGAGCATGTGGGATAAAAGGCTCATCTCCGTGCCTGCGGTGGGGAGCCCCGAGAGCCCCAGCGGAGCCGTGGGGCTGATCGCAGCTCCTGCGCCAGCCCGAGGCAGCGAGGAGGCTCTCCCCACCGCCTCAGAGCAGTCAGGCTGTGGAGCTCTTTTTCCCTGGAGCTACGCAAGCTCCTCCTAGTAGACTAGTCATAACTTAGAATACTTCCTCCATAAGGCCAGAAAATAAAACACACTTTCCTCAATTATCCTTCTGTGACACCACAGAAATGTACCTCATCTATTAAGGAGATATAATGGCAGGATGTAGGGAAAGCTACAATTTTGATAGAGGGTCAGAAAACGTGAAAGAAAGTAATGACACTTCATAAACTTGACTAGTCATCCAAGACCGAGAAGTATCAGACCACTAAACTCAGGAAGTTAGCAGTAAGATTTTTTCCTTTCTCCCTGTAAGCAGACTTGCCAGTTTAACATAGGCCATAAATGCTGGAAGAAACTTTTATTTTAAATTTAAAATGCAACAGAGGAGGTAGATAAGGGGAAAATAATAATTTTAAAACCCCTAAATAAACAGAAATTGAAACTTTTTTTCCTGCTCATTTTAAATATAAAACCTCTTGTTCCCTCTCACCTATAGATGTTATGGATAATCTTGGTCTCAATTCCCACAAAACATTGAAGACCTCTTGAAAGATGCTGTGCATCCCCATGGTGATTCCACTCCCACTGTAGTGTTTTTGATTATTTTCAGTGAAGCAGAATGGGGCTTACTCAGTAAGAAATAACGTTTTTGCTTCCTTACAGAACTGAACAAAGGTTTTTCTGTTTTAAAGCTATTATCTTATGAACAGATACATGCAGAGGAGTATCTTTCTGGTATGCTTTAGTAGTTTTAACATGTCTTCCATTCCAAATAATCCAGTCTTCTAGCTGTAGAGATACACAGATATTAAACAATATGTTCCTGACACAGCCCTTTACCTAATTTCTTCTGCATTTGTGTAGTTATGAAGTCTTGACAAACAAAATAAACTGTAACATCTAAACATTATAAAATACTTATGCAATGCAAGGCAAAATATCTAAACATTATAACATAGTCATGTAATTCATGTTCATCAAATGCCTGAATACATAAAGATGTCTTTGGTAATATAATATATATAGCTTAGTTATTACCTCTGTTATGTCCAGATAGCTGGAATATTTCAATTCTCAGTTAATAAATGGCAAATAATTTGCCTGGTTTGGGGCAGTTTATTATTGCCCAGCAACATACAGTCTTAGACAGCGAGGAACAAGTATCAAAATGCCATCCAGGTTTGTCTAGTTAGAAATACAGATCATTATGTGAAGTTTAGCCCATCAACACAACCCAGTCCTGTTATACACAGCATCTTCCTTGTGTACACTGGATAATGCCAGTCACAGGCTCTCCTCTGCACCTGACCTGCAGGCTATATGGACCTCTTACTGATCCAGCTGGGGAGAATTCGCTCCAACTGCAGCAGCTGGTGTTAACCAGAGAGCTTCCCCATTCAGTGCTGTGAGTGCTGGCCGAGATAGGGACTAACACTATTTCAGCCAGAGGTAGGGCTGGGGCCTAGGAGGCAGCCAGGGCAGCAGGCAGCACAGGCTCCTGCCACTGCCTTGGGACTCACTGTGCCACGCCGAGCCCTGCACACCTCCACCAGCAGCTCCCGCGTAGGGCAGCTCTGCACTAAAGAAGTTGTGTTAAAAATGTGTTTGTGTTGTGGACAGAGGAGCTAACGTGTTTTAACATATGCCTGCACTAAAGACAAAGTAATGTTTACTGGACTTTTCTTCAGGGACTGTATTTTTCCAGTTAAACAGGGTTTGAACTTGTTCCTCACTTATAAAAGACAGTTCTATTGGGCAGGACCTTAAATCCTCATTGCCTTTGAGCTAATATAACCAACATGAGTGCCACCCCAACTCCTTCTTGTCAGGAATAAAAGATATAATTATGCAGTTGCAGGAGCTGAATGTAGAAGAAAATTCCTTGCAACGTCATGGTTATTTGCATATTTACTGACTGCTAGTGGAGTGCCATCCACAGCTTCTGCTTTGACTAGAAATGACAAAAATAACAGATGCTAAATATAAAATTCAGATTAAAAAGTAATTAGTCAAACATTTCTTCACAGTTTTACTTTTTAACACAACTTCAAGTCATTTCTTTTTTTCCCCAGTTTATTTCATCTGTCTGGAGTGTTAGATTGCTGAAAATGTCAGACAGCCAGTTTTCCTCTGGGTATTTTTGTTGTCCTAACTTTCCTGATATCAGTATGAGGTTGCTGATAAGGGTGCTAATTAACAAATGATACATTCCTAGAATCTCCTTAATGTATTTTTGACACAATACATAGCCTATTTCAACATACAGACACTAAAAGATTTATATTCACCCTTTGTTTAAAAAAAGTGCAGAACAAGAAAAGTTTAATTAGTACGCTGATGCTATAAAATATAATGTTCTCTGGGGGAGGTTAGGAACTTCATCTAACATATGACAGTGTAGTATTTTAAATAAAATAATCGTCACTCACACCTTCTCCAATATTAGCAACTCTTTATAAAAAGATAACTCACACATTCTACTCCTGGACTAATACAATTCCCTTTAAAGATTCAAGCATTTTTTTTAACTCTTAGCAGATCTCTTTTTATCAGCCATAACTCAGTAGAATTCACATAGCACACATCCCTATCTTCTTAAGCAATACTTTGAAAGAAACAGAACTAAGGGCAATCACTGATAAAACCCACCAGAGTTCTAAATATTTTAGTGTATATTTTTTTTGTTATCATTTGAATTAAAAAAAGAAAAACACTTAAGAAAAAAAAAAGAGTTCATCATTTCCCGCAGCTTCCCAAACCAAATTCCTTATTATCCTCAGTTTTCTGGAAATGAAAGTAATTTCCATAGCAACAAACTATGGCATCACAAATTAAAGGCGGCTGGGGAATTGGCAAATGAAACTAAAATCCTCTTTTTAGGCACTGGTACTTCATAAAGCAGAGCAAGGGAGGAAAAAAGCAATATGAAAAAATACTTTTATCACCATCACTACAGGCTTATTTTTGCATTCATTCCTTTTTTCAGCACGTGCCATAAATAGACAGCAGCTATTGAGACACCTTAATGCAAATGCTCTTATCACCAGTTGCTAAGAACAGGGTAATGTTTGGGATATATGTATTTTGATGCATTTAGTAATTGAAAACTGAGTGGTAGCTGGCATATAGATAATTTACATCTTTTGCATCCTTCTTTGCTGTTGTGAGATACTGAAATCACTAACAACATTGTTACCTTAGTGATTGCACATCAAATGAGAATTATGCATCATTCCTCTGAGACAGAAAGCACCCTTTATACATCAATATGTCATGTGAATTTTTCTACTGGTCTCAGAATGAATATAGGCATTGCAAGAAAAAGAACAGACATTTTCCCTCCAAATGGCAAGTGATGATTTTGAATAAACTGATATGACTTTTATTAACAATTTTTACTGTAATCCTCATTTGCTTTCCATTTGAACATTTCAACATTATTGGCTGAAAGGAAGTGAAAGAGGGAAAGGATAGTATATTTGATGAGCAAAGTGAAAGAGAATGGGGAACTGAGCAACTGTAGCAGCTCACTGCTTTACTACTGCTCTATGGTGAAAACCAAAAGGCAGTGAAGAAGACTTAATGCACTTTGCTAAAAACTTTTGGGAGTTTAATAGTTTAAATGCTAGGACTCTGGTAGTGTTTTTCTACTCATCTTTGCCATTAGTCTAGAATTATTTTTAATTGCTATTGACTTGGCCGGTATGGGAGCTAAATTACTAGTGAATATGTGGATAAATTTGCATTTGGTTCTGTAGCTCAGCATGGGCCTTTCCTGTGCTAGAAGAATTAGGCAGTGTCTATGTTTGAGTCTGACTTTCCCCAAGAAGCCATGCAAGGCCAAACACAAAGTCTTGAAACATAACATTTACAGGTACCATGTTCGTATGAGTAAATATCTTGCTATTTATACATAAAGTGTCCAGCCAACAGCTAGACTCAGTCAGAAAAGCTCCTCCAGAAGGCTATTTACAACAGCACTCTAAGCACTCTATTCTGTATTAAAAAACAGCAAAAACAAGCTATAAAAGCAAAATAGCTTCACATTTTTAGCCCCAATGCATAGCTGTGTTTACATTTTCCTATCATTTCCCCTAATAAACATTGAGTATACAGTCATACACAGTAAGGCTTCTCTTTCTGAATTTAGGCAGCTGACACAAAGAAGCAGGCTCTCCTTCACACGGGAAGCGTACATCTGAACAAATACGTGCTCGGGACAGTTACCAAGCCATGAGCACCGGTTATCGTATTAGATCACTATCACAGGCCCTCCAGAGCGTTACGCTGGAGCACTTCCCTGTTGAAAAACGCGGAGTGACTGCCAATGAAAGATTTCATGGAACTGTCTTGTTTTCACACATTTTCTGAGAGAAATTCAAACTGTTTTTACCTCCAAATCCTGTTTGACACCGACAGTTGGCTTAAGCATGGCAAACAGCCCACCAATGGAGGGCCAATGCACCAGCTGTACCATCTGCAGTTGAGGACCCCAGGGGTTTCCAGTTGGTGATAATTTGGAGGCAATTGGGTTTGTTTAGATTACTCACTGCCTGCACCTCTGTGGGACTATGTCCAGGGTGTCTTTCAGCCCTGTCAACCTTTTTACCCTTTGCAAAGCTCAGTTCCCACAGGCTCAGTTTGGTGACTGCTCCAACTCAGTAGTTTGTGGAGAAGAAAGTCAAAGAAATCACTTGATTTGAGATACAAGCTTTTAGAGTTTGAGGAAGAATATTTTGATTTGGAAACATCCTGTGCTACTGTTTTGGAGGGAATAACACAGAATTTTCAGTTTGGGGGAAAATTTTGAAGACCTGTGGCTTCAACTGAAAGGTAAATAACAATTTTTTTTAGCAAATCTTATTCTCTCATGAGGTAGAAATTCTAACTTTGAATAGTATGATCACCTCAGGCAAGAAAGAGTAGTTCACTTCCCATGCTCTGAAGATATTTGTCTCTCCTGACACTGCTAGAAAGAGTGCAAATGGTATAATTTTGTGTTTATGGCTTTGTGAGGCTATTCACTGTCCACCAGGAAACAGACCGGAAAATCAGCTTCTGTCCTGTTATTCAAGATCTGATCTTTCATTTAAAAAAATGCCTCTAACAGTTATGACTGTAAAGAAAAACTCAACACCTCACTGTTGAGGCATCTGCTTAAACTTGTAGGGAGGCAGGAAAAGTAGTTACGAAAAGCAGTTATAAAACGTGTGAAATTTTCTATTTGTTTCAGCAAAAAGATTTCATGCAGATTGCCAGTGACGATAATTGAAATGTCAACACTGTTAATTTCATTCAGGAAAAGCAGGGAAGGTCTCTGCTGCATCACTCCGTGAGGCTTTGTCTCACTTCAGTGCTTCAAATGCATTTCATTTTGGAGGTACTTGCATATATTACCCTCTCTCAAAAAAAAAAAAATCTGGACACCAGTTGCAGGCAATGGACACACTGAAGTTTATCAGTGAACTCAACCATTTTGACAGGAATGTTGATCATATTTAACACAAATGCATGTTTTACAGCACAATTGTCATGCTTGCAGCTATCAACACATCTTCCTAATATCTTCCTTGACATTTTTTGCTTAAATACAGATTTTCTGTTTTAAGAATGCCAATTCATACATTTTAAAATTTCTACTTCATATAATGTTAACTGCCACTGTACCGGTGGAGACCCAAAGAGATTCAGCAGTTCATATGACCTTTCATTACCACTACTCTTTACCATTCAGTCCGTGTGCCTGTAGATATCAAAGCTTCAGGTGTTAAAAGACTTTTTTTTTTCTGGGTTCAAGAGGTTTTGTCCCTTCTCCTGAATAGGTTAAGAAAATGGTGATCACACCCAAGATTAAATGCTCATGCCTTAACTTGGTAATATAGAAACCTTTTACAAATTATAGGTCTACAAAATGTTTTTGCCAAATTGTTATAGGAGAAAGGGTTACCAGAAATTTGCCAAGAAGATCTCCAGGAATTTTGGCATGTTGCTTCATGTTCTTTTTCAGGTTCATGATCTCCAGCTTCTGTTTCCCTGGTACTCATTTTTATTGATTTTTTTTCCCCTTCAAAATTACAGAAGTTAATTTACTTTTTTTCTATTTGCCTATATGTAAATACCTTTGTTTTTTGTGTCCTCTAAATTATTAGCCATAAAATATTTTCAATTTGTCATATGGTATATTAAATAATTTAGGCTATCACTTTATAATCATTTCCTCTTAAGATGGGGAGGTGACAGCAGGGGAAGTACAGACAAAATTTTTCTGACTTATCTTTCCTGGCCTTGGAATTCCTAAATAAGTGAAGTTTCCCAGGCCTCTGGTTGTTATCCATTCACAAAATTATATCCTTCCTTACTAATGATTTTAACACATCTTCTATTAGCAAAGGTTCAAAAGCTCACCTATGAAATGCTAGTTATTTATATTTGTTGCAGTAGCATTTGGATAAAGCTTGACACAAGTGTATATATAATACACAGTTGTTATTAGATACTGTTAATAATTGTAAATTGAAATGGAAAGTATAAACAATCAGGGACTGAATCAGCTAATATATAATGTAAGCTGTTAGAATTTTAGCTTAGACTTTACATTTTCTTAGTTTCTCCAATGGACTGTAATTCATCACCAGACAATTGCAGCCTAGAAACAAGAAATGCCATAAATTTAGATGAATTCAACATTTTCCATGTATTTTCACAGAATCACAGAATCACAGAATCACTGAGGTTGGAAGGGACCTCTGGAGATCATCTAGTCCAACCCCCCTGCTCCACCAGGGTCACCTAGAGCACATTGCACAGGATTGCATCCAGGCGCATTTTGAATATCTCCAGAGAAGGAGACTCCACCACCTCTCGGGGCAACCTGTTCCAGTGCTCTGTCACCCTCACAGTGAAAAAGTTTTTCCTCATGTTAAGATGGAAGTGTCTGTGTTTCAGTTTGTGCCCATTGCCTCGCGTCCTGTCGCTCGGCACCACTGAAAAGAGTCTGGCCCCATCCTCTCGACACCCTCCCTTCAGATACTTATACACATTGATAAGATCTCCTCTCAGCCTTCTCTTCTCCAAGCTAAACAGGCCAAGCTCTCTCAGCCTTTCCTCATAAGAGAGATGCTCCAGTCCCCTAATCATCTTTGTGGCCCTTCGCTGGACTTGCTCCAGTAGTGCCACATCCCTCTTGTACTGGGGAGCCCAGAACTGGACGCAGTACTCCAGATGTGGCCTCACCAGGGCTGAGTAGAGGGGGAGAATCACTTCCCTCGACCTGCTGGCAACACTCTTTCTGATGCAGCCCAGGATACCATTGGCCTTCTTGGCCACAAGGGCACATTGCTGCCTCATACTTAACTTGGTGTCCACCAGCACTCCCAGGTCCTTCTCAGCAGAGCTGCTTTCCAGCAGGTCAACCCCCAACCTGTACTGCTGCATGGGGTTATTCCTCCCCAGGTGCAGGACCCTGCACTTCCCTTTGTTGAATTTCATGAGGTTCCTCTCTGCCCACCTCTCCAGCCTGTCCAAGTCTCTTTGAATGGCAGCACAGCCCTCTGGCGTATCGGCCACTCCTCCCAGTTTTGTATCATCAGCAAACTTGCTGAGTGTGCACTCTGTGCCTTCATCCAGGTCATTGATGAAGAAGTTGAACAAGACTGGACCCAGTACTGACCCCTGGGGGACACCGCTAGCTACAGGCCTCCAACTAGACTCTGTACCACTGATCACAACTCTCTGAGCTCTGCCATTCAGCCAGTTCTCAATCCACCTCACTGTCCACTCATCTAACCCACACTTCCTGAGCTTGTCTATGAGGATGCTATGGGAGACAGTGTCAAAAGCCTTGCTGAAGTCAAGGTAGACAACATCCACTGCTCTCCCCTCATCTACCCAGCCAGTCATTCCATCATAGAAGGCTATCAGATTGGTTAGGCATGATTTCCCCTTGGTGAAGCCATGCTGACTACTCCTGATCACCTTCTTTTCCTCCACATGCTTGGAGATGGCTTCCAGGATGAGCTGCTCCATCACCTTTCCAGGGATGGAGGTGAGGCTGACTGGCCTGTAGTTCCCTGGGTCCTCCTTCTTGCCCTTTTTGAAGACTGGGGTGACATTGGCTTTCTTCCAGTCCTCGGGCACCTCTCCTGTTCTCCATGACCTTTCAAAGATGATGGAGAGTGGCTTAGCAATAACATCCGCCAGCTCCCTCAGCACTCGTGGGTGCATCCCATCAGGGCCCATGGATTTGTGGGTGTCAAGTTTGCTTAAATGATCTCTAACCCACTCCTCCTCCACCAAGGGAAAGTCTTCCTCTCTCCAGACTTTCTCTCTTGCCTCCAGGGTCTGGGGCTCCTGAGGGCTGGCCTGAGCAGTAAAGACTGAAGCAAAGAAGGCATTCAGTAACTCTGCCTTCTCTGCATCCTTCGTCACCAGGGCACCCACCCCATTCAGCAAAGGGCCCACGTTTTCCCTAGTCTTCCTCTTGCTGCTGATGTATTTGAAGAAGCCCTTCTTGTTGTCCTTGACATCTCTAGCCAGATTTAATTCCAAACGGGCCTTAGCCTTCCTCGTCGCATCCCTGCATACTCTGACAACATTCCTATATTCCTCCCAAGTGGCCTGTCCCCCTTTCCACTTTCTGTATACTTCCTTCTTCTGGTTGAGTTTTGCCAGGAGCTCCTTGCTCATCCATGCAGGTCTCCTGCCTCCTTTGCTTGACTTCTTACTCATAGGGATGCACCGCTCTTGAGCCTGGAGGAAGTGATGTTTGAATATTAACCAACTCTCTTGAACACTCCTTCCTTCCAGGGTCCTCACCCATGAGATTCCTCCAAGTAGGTCCCTGAAGAGGACAAAGTTTGCTCTCCTGAAGTCCAGGGTTGCGATCCTACTTGGTGCCCTGCTGCCTCCTCGCAGGATCCTGAACTCTACCATCTCATGGTCACTGCAGCCAAGGCAGCCCCCAACCTTCACATCTTCCACCAGTCCTTCTTTGTTTGTTAGTACGAGGTCCAGCAGCACACCTCTCCTTGTTGGCTCCTCCACCACCTGGGTCAAGAAGTTGTCACCAATGCTCTGCAGGAATCTCCAGGACTGTTTGTGCCTAGCTGTGTTGTCTTTCCAGCAGATATCAGGGTGGTTGAAGTCCCCCATGAGAACCAGGGCCTGGGATTGTGAGGCTACTTCCAGCTGTCTGTAGAAGGCCTCATCCATTTTCAAACTATGTCACTCACTGTCCATTTATCTTTAACTCAGTTCCTTGCCCAACTATTTGTTTTCTGTAAAACTGTCTTTTCAATCATTTTATATTTATAACAGCATAAGTTACTTATATTCTGAAGGCAAACCTAACTACTCTAATTTTGAAAATACAGAGAGGGGAGATGGAAGCATATATATATATTTGTTCCTGTTTGTTAGCTTTTTTTCTTCTTTCCCTACATTCATTTATAACAAAAGAATGACAATAATTTAAAATAAATGGAAGTCATGCTAGGTCAAAGTTATCTGTGTTGTAATATGCATTAGCTTCAGAGATGAAACATAGGTATATAAGAACAGGTCCATTGATACTGCTGTTATTTTCCATGGAGGGAGTCAGTTGCTAAGAAATATATATAGAATAACCACTTTCTTTAATTAGCCTCACCCATCATCAATCTGATTTAGCATATGTGTTACTTTAAGCATTTGCAATAAGGCTAGTAATATAGTCAAAGCTAAACACATGCCAAGAAATTATGGCCAAGGGCCATAAAGAAACCCTACAGAAGTGATAGAATGATTAGCTTAAGGAATTGCCTGCATGTGAGTGATAGATGGATAAATAGTCAGATAGATAAATCTTCTGCTCCTGTCTATTTAACATAGCTGCAGAGTACAGAAGATTGCCTTGTTCTCCTCTGCGCTCAAACTGCTCTGCTCCTTGTGCTAGGCCTTCCTACTGAGCTTCCTTCATTTGGCATGGTTTCCAGGTCTTACTGGAGACCCTCTCTTCAGTGTTTAAGCCATCCCACTGCTGAGACCAAATATCGTCTGACTTCTTTTAAATATAGAAAAGAGAAGAGGAGAGGAGAGCATCTCTGCTCTGCTCCTCCCTCTCCCTTCAAGAGGAGGAGGAGGGTGAGGGTGGGGGTGGTGGTTTGGAGTGCCAGTCTTATCCTGACTGGCCACTTGCTATTAACTCCCCACAGCTGTGCTTGCAGCTGGACAGTCAGTCTGTGTGTCTCCAGCCAACTGGCAGCATGCTCCCCTGCCCCTTCCTCTGGGTGTGATGGAGTCTGTGAATGCAAGCAAAGCTGCTGCAAGAGATTGACAAGCAGACGCGTGAAATGGGTAACTGGGAAACACTTCTTGCATATTGCATCGCATGCCATTCACAGTGAATATTGTACTCCTTTATGGGACCTCCATGTCATACCAACCTCGTAGTCTAACTATGCAGTATTTCAACATTGCATTTAATTTATGAATTCACTCTAATATCAGTTTTTAAGTGTTCAGGAGTATATCATTTCACAAACTGTTTTAGTTTATCTGAACTGGTTTTCATGGGGACTTTACAGAAACTAGTAAAAATACAGCTGTGAGAATTTGATGAAGTCCTGATATACAAGTGCTGCTACATCTCAATCTATAAAAAACAGTTTAAGCTTTGTGCTCTAAAGATAAATATAGGACATATTATTCTGTGGAAAATCATGACATGGATCAAGCAACATGAAGACTAATTCTACTTTTAGACGGAAAATGCTGCAGTGGAACTAAAGACTACAGATACCATTGATGGAACATGGGGTATAAACTCTGAAGTGTTTAAAATGGCCCCCCCCTTTTTTTTTTTTAAAATGCCCATGTGGCATTTAAATGCCCAGTAGCAGAAAGCACACAAAAATGCTACCAGCATGTATAGAAAGTGTCTACATTTACTGAGAAAGAAATGTATCTGAAAGCATGTCATTTATTTATGAAGGAAAGGGACAAAAAAAGCTTCAATGTGACTGCATTAATGTGATTAATATCTTAATGTGATAGTGCAAGTTTTAGAAATAATTTACCAATAGGTGAGCAAACTTCTGAGCGTGACTGACCTTCGGGAAACAAAGAATGTCCTCTTTGGAGAACACCGTAGCTGTAATAGACTGGCAGAGGATGGGAGGAAAGAAGCTGGCTATCATAGGCTGCCTGAGTCATAACAAAATGCATTAAAGTGTCATTTTGGAACCTCTTCATCCTTCTAATGAAACTATTCAAGAGTACAAAGTATAGTCATTCAGAAGAGAAATGCAAAAAGGCTGTAAGGTGCATATTAAGTTTCAAATAAAAAAAAATGCCCTTAAATGTGAATCAGAAAAGCTTTACGATATATATGGTTAAATGGCAAGATCAGCAAGATTTTGTAATTTTGTGCCCATTATTTCCATAGTATAATTAATCATATTTTTGTAATTATCTGAAAAGCAATCTAGTTTTCTCAAAGTAAGCCAAATGAATCACTGACTCTGCCCACATCCTTGGCCTAAGTAAATAAACACTGTCTGTAAGACTGCAGCTGGGTATTAACAAAAATTTTTTTTCATAATAATCACTAATTAGAGTAATGGATTTGATTGTATCAGTCAATAGGCTAGGTAATAAAGCACATCACTTTCATATCTATTAGTCTCAAATATGTGTTAACTAGTCTAGCTACAGCAGTGTAAAATGTTAGCCTTTAGCCAGAAGCCTCTCCCCCACCCCAATACAAATACCATGTAATGTTATTCTCAGCCCTCTAAATCTACATTCTAGTTTGCTTTCAGCCTTTGCCAAGGGCACTTTTTTGAAAGCAAGCAGCTTTATACTCATTATACTTTTAAATAATATATTTACAAGATTCTGCACTTTAATAAAAGTCTTCATAGTTTCAAATCCTTTAAGCAGGCTAGGTGTAACTCAGGGAAGGTTCATTTGCAGCTCAAATCTCTTTCAGCACAAAACCAATACCTTCTGTTAATCTCTTTTGTAGTTTATTGAACTATACCTGTCCTGTTCCAGTTACTTCAAGGTTAACAGCACAGATTATTTAACCAAGTGACTCACTACTCATGCCTTGCAAAGATATAAGAAAGGTTGTTTAAAAATAGTCTGGTCATTTTATAAAACTTTCACACTCCAGTGTTTCAATAATAGTTAAACAGGAAACGAGCACATTAAGTTCTCTGTACCTTTAAATTGCTTTGAGGAAGGGTTAAGATTTTGAAGATCTATATCAAAAAATAGATGCAATATGTCAGCTTTCTTAAATACTGGGTAAAACTCGTGTCTGGTTAATAATAACTTGTTCTTGTTTATAATTGCTACCATTAGAGGTACCATCTATGTTTTCTTTCTTTCTTTTTCTTCTTTTTTTTTTTTTTTAATTTTTGTATTAGGCTACTGCTGTTTTTTAATTGCTAATTTTCAGCCGGAGCTAAGTTCAAACCTATGGTTTTACAGCCGCAATTTATTAAGAGCTGGCACTTTAAAGGTACAGTATTGAAAGATTAGCAGTGAATTATGGCACAGACTGCACATTAAACCACCAACTTGTGCAGCAAATGTTACAGACAATCTGCAACCTGAAATATTAATATCTTAGTGCTTTGGAGATTACATTAATTACAGTCACTCTAAGAATGCAATAATTAGACTGTTTTACAGTAGTCACTAAGGTCAGTTTATACAAGTAATTATTCACTTGCTACAAAGCTCCATGAATATATTAACTGATCATCAACCTATATTTCCTGTTGTAAGTTGTGTTATTTTGAAAGGAAAGCAATAGGAGTGGTGGGCCTGTGACAGAATGAAGTCCCACTGCTGCAGAGTTGGGGATGTTCTGGCGCAGAATTAGATCAGAAGGCAATATACAGCCCTGGATGCTAATGGGCCTTCCTCATGGCTGGAAAGTCAGTCCTGCCTGTTAACACAAAAAGCCGCTGTGCAGACATGAACATTACAGGACTGCTTCCAGACTTGGACATTTTGTAAGTTGTAAGGTGGTTCCAAACATGCAACAAAAATTGGGAGTACAAGCTGCGCTGCACAGCTGCCCTGCAGCAGGAGTTCAAGCCAACCCCCAACTATGCTGCTGTGATCAGCGGTGGGCAAAGGCAGAAAAAGAGGCAAAGAAAGGATAGAAGATAGGAAGATAGGACTCTTAATAGTAAAAGTATTGGTCAGTGCTTGACAAAAGACAATAACAGTCGAAACAATAAGGTTTATTTGCAAGTTTCTGGAAGGTTATAACTTGAGATGGGCGGGTATTGCAAAACACATCCCATAAATATTTACTCAAAAGTATTTAATTAATTTGTTTTTACATTCACAGAGAGTAAATATCATGGAAATAAATTTGCTTGTCAGAATGTACCCAGAAACAACGTTTTACAGCAGTTATCACAAGGAATTTGAGCGAATCAATATTGCAATTTGTATTCATGAATATTTGAATCAGATACCTAAATCTTCAGAGGAATACTTAACCAATCAGCAAAAAGATACTAGTTAGCAACTTACATGTCCAACTAAAACACTTCACACTTAAAGAATTCAACACTGACAACTAGCTGATTCTGAGGAAACTACAGCTTTTTTATTTTGTTTTGTTTTTCCCCCAGTGGAATAATAGCATCTTCCATTCAAATTCTGAACCTTCTGGTCCAAGGTACTGTACATTTTACCTATGGGGTTTAACTTTGTCTTGTACAAGATTAAGGCTAATGGAATTGATTTTATTGAAAATGCAAGTTCAGAATTCAGTTATGGTTTAGAATTAATAATGTATTCTGTATAAAATGACTTCCTCCATTTCTGTCCTATTTTATCAGTATCTTTGAAATCTAGGCATTATGAGATTATTTGCATGGATAATTAGCTATACGTAGGAATTTGGAGCTCATAGCGTAAGCATAGAGGATTCCTCAGGATCATAGTTCTCAAATTACATTCCTGTGATATTAAACTCCTTCTGCTCTCCTATCAAGTAGGAAGTCTTGGTCTTACGGTATGCTAACCCATCTTTACTGGCCAGAAGAGCCAGGATGGCATATATTTTAGCAGTAGCATAAATAACTAGAAGATAAGTTAAATAAATTAGTCAAGGAGGTACTAAGCTAACAGCAAAAGGTGAACAAAGGAGAGTTCACTTAGCATAAAATCAAGGTGTCAAGAATAAAATTAATCAGGGCACGAAGGAGCTTGAAGGAAAGAAAATTTTAATTGCCTCTATGCCTGTGCCAAGAGTGTAGGTAATAAACAAGAGGAATTAGAATTGCATGTTTATGAGCATAAATTTGCCTTAATTGGTAGTACTGAAACTTGTGGGGTTCACATTATTGGAGTGTTAAAATCAATGGTTATAAATCAGTTATAGATTAAGTGAATAAAAGAAAAGAAGGAGTGGTGTTTTATCTAAAGTATTGTATTAATGAATTCTGAAACACTGAAAAGTCTGAAGTAAACAATGTTGCATAATTATGCCTTCATATTATAATACAAATGAAAAACATTGATGAGGTATCCATAGAACGATGCTGTTATTTCTGAAGTATTCTTTGTTTTTTTAATAGACCATTTCCTAATGCAAAAAACATTGCTTCTGATGTGCACTGCATTGACATTGCAGTGACAGTTAAAGACAGTTTGATCACAGAACTAAAAATTGGTTATTAGATGTACTATGTTTGAAATAAACAGAACTATTAATAAGCATAGATGATACTTAAAAAGAGGTCAGTTCCTCAGTCTTGGAAACTAGTTTATGCAGAAGCAGGTAGGACAATAAATACCTGAATGAATGAATGAATGACAACTGTACTAGATTCCGTGACTGGAAAAGTGTTAAAAATGAAAATCTTTTTAAAAAGTCTTCAGACAGAAATGAGAACATGTATTAAAAAAACAAAAGCAAAAGCAAAACCTTACAAGATAGCAAAAGATGGAAGGGAAGGGAAAATAGATAGTGATGAGAAAATCTGAAGTGTAGAAATTCATAAGGAAAACTAATAGGTATTAAAAAGCTGTTGCCTGAAACATTAAGAAAAATAGACTGCACTGGTGTCAATATGTTTAGTCACAAGTCACCCCTTCAGTCAGCTTGAATACAGAAACATTATAGACCATTTGTTTGCTAATAAGCCTTGTCTTCAATGGCATAGGGCAAATGCTGGTAAATACTTACTTCTAAGCTCAGAAGAAAAAAGTTTACTGTCCTCTCACTGCTCTGGCTGAGTTATCAAAAGGTTAAGTTTGTCCCTTTGCTTTCATTATTCACTATTTTTACTACTACTGCCCAGGTGAAGGAAAGCGATAGTTTAATAGTGCTATGTGGTTTCTAGTCTGCATGTAGTAAATTTACATAGCACTACTTCTTGCCATAAGAACTTTTCAGATGATTTAAGTGCAGGAGTCTGTTCTGCATTCGCTTTTCTCTTGCTGACATGACTAAGGAATCCTCTACATGATACTGGTCAGTCAAAGAAGAATATCCTAGCGTTGCCAGTATTAATGCAGAAATGGCAAAAGTGTTCAGATAATACTTCTGTATTTGAGGAAAAGCCAGATGGTGTATTCATGCGATAATGATGATAAACGTTCTAATTCTGCTAATAACTCTGAACCAGGTTAAACAGCACTTAGTTAACATTAAACTTCTTTAAATCAGTACATTCAGTCATGCTAGTTTTAAATAAGTTTTGGAATACTGTGGACACTCCAGAATACTAGTAGAAAACTAATACTGTGCTGATTTGTAGAAAGGGTAATAAGCGACCTGGTTAGTTAGAGGCTTGTCAGCCTGATATTGATCCTGAAGAAAATAATGGAAAAGCTGATACAGGGTTTGATTAAAAAAGAATTAAAGAAAGTTAATATAATTAATGTCAATTAACATGGCCTTATGAAAAGTAAGTCTTATCACTTTAACTTAGTGTCTTCTTTAAATACAACTGCAAATTTGGGGGATAGGCATAATCTGTTCTTTTGACTTAAGCATTAATAAAACTTTACTGGTAAATTTTGTACATGGCAAAGATAACTGATTAGACCAAAAATTTTGAAGATCACTGACAAACAGAATCACTGGGTGAATTACAGTATGACAGATGTAAAGTAAACTACTCAAGCAGAAAAATGTAGTACATACTAGCAGGATGGAGGATTATTCAGAGAAGCACTGATTCCAAAATAATCCTTGTTACTAAAATGTTCTCAGTATGGCACTATGGCCAACAACCTTGCCAATGAATGCATGAATAAAGCCTTTAAAATGGGGAAATAATCTAACTGGAGTAGAAGTTTTATTATCTCTGTGTCATGTGTATATCTCTGTATTTGACATAGGTATGACTGGAATACTAAGTCCAGTTTTGGTGTCTGTACTCTGTTTTATTTTATTTTTTTCAAGAATGATTTTGAAAAACTCAGAAAGTCAGAGAAAAGTCACAGGAATGATTTAAGAGTGAAATAAATGTTCTGTAACAGTCTACCAAAACTGCTTGCTTATAGCGTTCCTTTCATGTCTTTATGATTTATTTTCTATATGGATGGCAGTGTAGATTTGTACATTTCCTACATTTTTGTTGTATCCCAGCCCCAGCTCCTACCCTCTAATTTATACTCATTACCAGCAACTTGTTCTTTTTTCCTTTTGTCATATAGGTAATGAAAGACTTGGAAGGTGTTCACTTTATTTAGCTTATCAAAGAAAAGGCTAAGGGTGACACAATCACAGTCTGTAAGTCCCTACCTAGGAACAGAAATCTGATTAATAGTGTTCTTCAGTCTCAGAGAAAAGAAGCAATGGTTGGAAGCTCAAGCTACACAAATTCAGACCAGAAATAGGACACACTTTTTCATGTTGATAGTAATTAACTGCTGTGACACTTTACCAAAGACTTTAGCAGATTTTCTATTACTGGAAATTTACAATCAATATTCAACATGTTTTTTTTTCCTGAAACATATGGTAGTTCAAGCACACCTATTAGATCTGAAGCAAGTATTAATATCAGCAAGTCTTGTGTTCTAAATGATGCAGGAGGTCAGGCTAGGTAACCACAGTGATTCCTTCTAGACATAAAATATATGAAAATATCGATACAGATTAGTTTCTGTTAAGGGGCAAAATGTGTCAGTCTGGCCCATTTTAAAATTTCCTGCTGTGCACATATCTTCAGAGTTGAGTTCCTGTGCATGCTTGTTATTTTTTGAACTGCTGACCAGAAAATGAAGGCTTTTTTCTTTGTTAGTAGATTCTTTGATGTTAATCCAACACCAAGAAATAGAAAAAAATCCAAAGTTTTTCCCCAAGCCCTGTTAGTTACCTTGGACTCTGTAGCCAGTGAAAAACATATGTGTGTGAAAAGGGAATGACTTATATTCCCCCCTCTCATACTACTCCTGTGGGCCATGCTCTGAATGCTCCATATGTCATGCACACAAACTTACTGATTTTTGGCCTGTTCAGTTCGTATCTCCAAGAAACTCATAGATGGCATATAGGCACAGCAGAACAAACCTATTCAAAAATGGTATCGTACATTTCTTACTGGAGGAAGAAAGTTAGTGTCATGGACTAACAGGGTAAGCTGAATTCATCTAGGATCATGCTTGAGGAGCAGTAAACTCGCAAAGGAGCTGTGCCATCATCATGCTTAGTATTTATTCTCTGCACTGTTTATTACCCACATGCAAGTGAATATTCCTCTCATGTTCAACAGATCCACAAGTAATGTTCATATGAAGTAGAATGCTCATTTCAGGTGAGACTTGCAAGTGTGCAAATTTTACTCCATGTGGTTTATAGTCTCTCTTCAATGAAGCAATAAAAATTCCAAGAATTCCTGAAGAAGAAATATTCTCCCAATATTCTCCATGGACTTGAAGGCTTTGGGCCATCAACGAATTTGGAAATGAATTCTGTCTTTATTTGACCAGCATCAGCACAACAGTCCTGTGTGGCTACCATCCTTTAATTATACAAATCAAAATGCTGTTAATATAGGTTGTCCTGATGATCATTTGTCTGCTTCTGTTAATTAACTATGTATGTATTAGAGAAAATTGCTAGTGTGATCTCTAATTAATTGACCAATTTAGTATGGAAGTATCACAGTGAACAGATGGGTGCTGGATAGGAGACTGTGGATCATCTTTTCTTTATTCCATGGAGTGTTTGGCCTGGTAAGCTTTCTTCTACAAAGCATATCCCAATGACAGAAAAGATTTTCTTCTTTGTGCATATTTGATATAGTTAGAAATGCAAAATCAAAATTTTACTCTATTCTACTCACTAGCACTTCCAAAGCCCTTCCAAAGACCACGACGTGTTTGATTAGGCCCTATGAAATGGCCAGAACTTAGAATTTGTAGTGTGAGTGATGTCTTGGACCTTTATACTTTAAGTACAGTGGAAACGTAAAGATACCGTTGGTCAAGTCTTTCTCTACAATACACTGAAACAAGACTATGTGCTCTGGTATAAACTGTGGCATGCATATGCCTGACAGAGTGGAATGCAGAGCCTCCAAAGGAAGCAGTAATGAAAGCTGTACGTGCACAAAATATAATGCAATGCCTCAAAAAGATACTGGCTTGATCCTCGGAACAGAACTGCCCTCAGCAGCATTCTTTATCTTTCAGCAAGACTTGTAAGTGTAGTGCAACATCCCACTGGAGCACCCGTTCCATTCCCAGTTCCCTTACAGGCATTTTTGCATTAGGTTGTTGTTGCTGTACTGTACCTCTTTGCATGATTTGACATCCCCTTAGTGGAAAAATTCTCCAAGTAGCTGCATTTGTTTATGTATTGAATGTTTTTTGGCTACTTTATTCATAAATCTCAAGATGAAAATAAGTGTTTAATTATGGAACATATGACTGTCATGAATACAGAAAACGATTATGTATCTCACTTTATCCTAAAGTTACACAAATAATTGTAGTGCAGATTTTCTGTTTATCAAACATGTAATTAAATCTTTACAAATAATTGCATGCACATATCTGTAATATATTCACAACAAATATCAAGACAAAACTATAGTTAATGAATGTTCACACCATAATCATTATATTTGTTTTATTTAATATACACTTAAAATGAATGCATTTGTAATTGCTTATTCTTCAAACAGATTAATTCCTGCTTCTATAATCCTTCTAATACATAACCTTCAGAATGAAGCCTCACTAATACACTGGAAGAAATCTGGCAGTTGAGAATTATTTACTTCCACAAGGATAAAAAGAAATGTTAACCTCTACTACAACTTGCTAACAGCTATGCTACATTTGGCCTTAGTTACATTTGTCTTAAAAAAGAAAGACTTGGCTTTTCAGACTGTCTGAGAGATCCTGAAGGAGAAATCAGAGATTCTAATTTCGGAGATATCCGAAGAAAAGGTTCTGAAATTATTCTGTCCCACAAAATGGTCGGATTCAACATGCACAGTAAGTTTGAAAAAAACGTAGGTTCAGAGATTACTTCTGTAACTGGGCATTTAGGGTCCCTGTTTTGAGATCTGTCCCTATACAGACATAACTGATTTCAGCCTGATACTGAGCCACATTTTGAGATGATATAAAAGATAAATTGGTTTTGCTGAAGTTATACTAGTATTAGTAATCATATTGACCTGGTGAATCTATACACAAGTGAGTCAGTATTGATTTCTTTCTTCAGATGTGCTAGGTTGTGCACAAGATTAGCTTAGCATAGGAAAAGCTGAAGTTTCAGAACACCCATATAGCACTGGCTGTTCACATGATCATGGCCTATGCATGTATATCAAAGTACTGCTGTGGGATTTTAAATTTATTGATGTACATATGTGTTTACATATACATGTATGTGTCTATAACTCCTGGTAAATCAGCTTCTCCTGGGTTAGTTTACTCTAATTCCATTAAAAGGTAATCTCAGGATAACCCAATAATAAGATATAAGGGAGAATTACAATTAAACCTTATAAATTCTATTTCAAAGAAACTCTAGAATACATAATAAAAACACTGTAATAAAGAGTAGCAATGATAGCACAGGTTTGTCCCTAAGTTACATTTCAGGTGCATCAATAGATAATTAGATAATAATTTTAAGGAGGTGCAGATGTGTTTGAAATCGTCTGGTATATTCTGGTCTCTAGTATGATGCAGAGCAACTGCATGTTTGATCTAAGTTACTCCTGGCTGCTCAAGGCAAGACTCATTAAGGGTTGCCAGGATTTAGGAACATTCTTTGTCTGAGATATAATCTTAGAGTCAGGAATCAAAGTAGAGCCAACCTTATAGAAAGGCATGAATCTGGCCACATCACAGTAGTACATTTTCAATGAATCCTTTATCCTGCTACTGTTATACTGGATCACAAAAACAATGTGGGCTTTACTGATTTACACTCTGGTGTCTGATAAAAATTACTGAAGGATTGCATAGTTTGCCTATCAGCACAAAAGTCAGCATGGCTTAAAAATGAGCAATATACCTTTTGGAATTAGTTGGATTAAAGTCAGACTGATTGCAGAATACAGCAGAAATGTCAGTGTAAGGGTAATGTTGAATGTTTGGTTGTTTTCTCTTCAAAATGTAAAAATTTCACATTTTGGGCAAATTGTCCTCTATCTCAGCATACTCCTAAAGTCTACAGTAGGCACAACAGAACATGTTAAAGGAGTTAAAACTAAATACAACTATTCTGCCTGATGTAACCTTACTTTCCTTCATCTCACCAATAACATAGCCCTGGACTGCCAACGCTTTCCCCCTCACCTGTCATTCAGACCAAGTTACTGCTCTCCTTTAATCCCTCTCCTCTCAGACACAATGAATCACAAGGTGCTGCTGGTCCACCGGTTTGACCTGACAGGGATCAATGTAATCACATTAAGTTGCTTCCAGTCACTGCTTCCAAATAGACACAACCAAGGGTTGCGATACACAGATATTTCTCCTCATGAGAATGCCTAATCCTTAAGACTCACTGCCATTTACTCTTCTGTGTTACATTTAAGTCAGAGCACTGGAGAAAATAATGAGTTGAGATGGACTATGGCCCCAGCCTTTTAAGCATAACAATGTTCAGCCTAGCAAAGAATTTAACTCATTTGTGAATATCAGTGGATCTACTGAGCCAAAGGTTTTCATCAGAAATGATGAGGATTCATTTGTTCACTTGCATAGCATTAATTTCAGCATTTCCACCTAGGTCTTGTAGGCTAGTAGCTGGTAAGCTGAATACATATATTTTAATTTATTAGATTCCTATAACTTTGCTACTCATTTTTACTCTTCATCATGTAATTAGCATAGTAAAGCCTACCACTGACAGTAAAACAGTACACAGATAAGCAATTTCCAGGAGAATCTGTACAGTTTTTTTCCCATCCCAGTAAACTCCAGTAAATGTGAGTGATGGAATCCAAACAGGAAACCTTTCAAAGCAACCATCTGGTTTTCAACAATCCCCCGACCCTTCATCAAGGTGGTTTTGTTGGGATTGCCACAATTAAAGAGACAAGTGCAGTTCCAATAAATGTAAGATAAAATGTTGATGTCATCCAGCCCTTTCTCTGTACTAACATGTTCATTTTTTCAAAGACAAGGATCTTGATCTTCATTTTATACCAAATCCCTTTTAAACAGGTCTTTCAGTGAACGAGACCTTAAAATGGGCTTTGAGACCCTTTAATTTTGCTACAGCAGAGCAAAGGCAGTGTTATGGTGAAGGAGAATTAAGGCCAAGCTTCTCTTCCTCTTACCCATTTGTCTAGTGTAGATCTCCAACGGTGATCTGGGAATGTCATCTGTGGATTAGTGGAAACTAATTTTAAACAGAAAGAATGAAATAAATGGCCAGAGATTCCTCAGCTTGTATAAATTGCCATAGCTCCATTGACTTTTGATCCTGCATATACAAAACCCCTCTCTTTTTTTTCTGTTCTAATTAAAAGGAAAACCTGACATTTTCAGGAGAGAATAAATATGCTTAATAAAGTCTTGATTATTGGTCTAGGAATAGGAAAAAAACCCAAACCACTTCTCTGCATGCTTAAGTTTTTTTAAAGGAAGAATGATGTTTTTCATTTCAGCAGTTGCCAACTTTGCAAGTCTCTGTTTTCCACCCATTTTTGTTTCCAGTTCCTTTCAGAGCATGACTTTGCTAGTGGATACATCACAACATAAATAGCTTTATAGCTGTAATCTGATTACAGATCTGAACACTGAAATGTCTTTTATTCCACATCTGTGAAGAATGTATTCTAATGCATATCCCCCTGACTATTTTTACTCTTCTTGTTTGCCTTCCTGTGGGTTTTTCCCCTCATATTCTGTAACAGAATGCCTCACAGATAACAATGTTCCTCCTGAGCAGGGAGAACACAGAAGCACAGTTGTGTCTTTTCTGCATTCCTAGATCTCTTTCACTTCATCTTTAATGCTGAACTGTTTATACAGCTCCTATGACTTTAAATTAGTTACTGCTTTGACTGTGACAGTACCTCCATGCAAGAGTCCTCCTAAAACAGTTTATACCGAAATCCACAGCCTCACCTTCTTAAGCTGTGTTATTGCTTTGTTCTCCTTACAATACTCCACCATGTTCAGAAGGTCAAGCTTCACTTTGTGTAATGGATGAAGATCATACCACATCCAATCTCAAGCAAATCTGCAAAAGCCTGCATTGCTTCCTAAATATCAGTGCCCCCTAGTTCTTCATATTTCCCACATATTTATTCTTTTCCCCTGGTTCTTTCACTGTCCCTCATTAAAAATGAAAAAAAAAAAATTGGCTTCTATTGGTATAAAGGCCTTTAGCCGCAGAGTTTTTACCAGTTGAAACAGTCTTATTATCTGACATGTTTCAGCATAAAACACTATAAGGCAATCAGATATTTAATATTCTTATGTCTATTATCAATTCAGTGAGTTTTACAGGTGAAAAGTTATGGAAAAACTTGACCCAGACAAATGCTCTTGGAAAGCTTATCATTTCTACCTGCCGGCACATTGTTATTTGAGGTCTGAGATATTTTTATGTCAGCCATTGAAATGATAACTCAGCTGTTCCCCCACACCCAGTGAATTAATCAGAACATAGTAAGCAAATAGAAGAAAGGTAATTAAAAAGAAAAATCAAAGATGCTCCAGTGTACAGAGAGAGTGATATAAAGGTAAAAAAAAAAAAATTAATGCTGCACCAGCTGGCATTCAGATCTATGTTTGTGAGGTTTGGACAATCTGTGGTAATGTGGTGCAGAAGAATTATATTGAAGTTGAATTAAAGATGTGCAGATGTGAAAAGGAAGAGGAAACATGAAGAAGAAAAAATATAGGAGGGCAGAGTATGTTGGTAGAACATGTGGCATGGGAGCAAGGCAGGGAGAGGGAACGAGAGATGACTCAAAGAAAACCTGATTCCTTGAGAATGAGCAGAATCAGCACATGTGGCAGGCAAGGGCAGAAGAGAGAGCTCAAGACAAAGAGACATCAGATATCTGTGATGTTGAACAAAAGAAGTGGAGTGTGTGTAGTCAGGACCAACATTTGAATTTATCAGTAAAGCTTGTAACAAACAGTAGGAAACATGGATGCAAGTAAATGAATATGTTCATGCTTTTTCAGATCTCCCTGTTCAGACTCGAATGAGAAATTGAGGGACCAATTTATTCTGGTTGCTATATTATAATCTTATCTTTTATCTAGAAGAAGTAATAGATATCTGTGAAGAGCCATAAAGGTGGAAAGGTGTTTGACTTTTCAGTTATGTTAAATGTAATCAAAATATTTCTCCAACTATTTATTAATCTTGTCATTCCCAAAATGTATATTTCTTCCATTGCTGTGTTAACTTTCAGCCTTTAACTCAGTTCAACTACTTGTGGAGAAACAAGTTACTGATGGAGAAAAGAAACTCTACTAAGAGATGGTAATATATCTTTCATATTTCTTCCAGGAGGTATTCAAACAGTATTTTGAACTGACAGCTAATATTTAATAGCTAGAAATGGGAATAAAATAATATGAATAGGAATTTTGAACTTTTATTTACAACTTTAATTTTTTAATGTATATATTATAGAAGGAATCTCAACACTGAAATACTAAAGCTACTTTTCAGTAGCACATGCTCAGCCTAACTAAATTTGGTTTCAGTAAAACTCTCCCAGCATAGTAAAAACAACTCAAATTGAGAAATGAAAAAGTCTGTCTTTGCTCGTAAAACTATTCCTTATGCAATTAGTAATACCGTAGATGTGTCTGTCTTTATGGGAAACCATTAATAGCCACACCTTAATCTAAAATTCTTTGGGAGGTTTGTCTCATGAATTCTAGTGAGATAGGATGAGTACTTTCACAAACAGCATGTATCAGTTTAATGCTGCATCCTTTTCTGAAAATGTCCCAGATGTTCTAGGTTTACAAAAATTTGCACAAAGACCTTTACTCTGGAAAATAATATTATGAAAAAAACCCTGAAAACAGTTGTTTTAGGGGAAGAGGGTATTTTAAAACTTGCATAGCATTTGCTGTCTCGGGTTTGAGATTGTAGATGATACAAAACCGGGAGGTGCGGTTGATGCATCCAGTGGTTGTGCTGCCATTCAGAGGGACCTTGACAGGCTGGAGAAATGGGCCAACAGGAACCTCATGAAGTTCAACAAAGGGAAGCCAAAGTCCTGCAGCTGGTGTGGAATAACCCCATGCACTGGCACAGACTGGGAGCTGACCTGCTGGAGAACAATTCTGCAGAGAAGGCCGTGGGGTCCTGGTGAACAAGTTGAACATGGGCCAGCAACGAGCCCTTGCAGCAAAGGCAGCCAGAAGCATCCCTAGGCTGCATGAGGAAGAACACTGCCAGCAGACTGAGGGAGGTGATCCTCTGTTCAGCACTGGTGAGACACACCCAGAGTGCTGGGTCCAGTGCTGGGCTTCCCAGTACAAGCAAGACAGGGACTGTTACTGGGGTGAGTCCAGCAAAGGGTCACAAAGATGATGAAGGGACTGGAGCATCTCTCATATGAGGAGAAGCTGAGAGAACTGGGACTGTTCAGCCTGGAGGATCTTATCAATGTGTATAAATACCTGATGTATTTAGGTGTGAAGAAGACAGACACAGACTCTCCTCAGTGGTGCACAGTGACAGGACAAGAGGCAATGGGCACAAATGACGTAAGGGTATGGTGGGGGTGATGCCTGGCATCCTGGCAGGGACAGGTACACAGACACAAGGCACCCTATGGTCGATACTGACTGTTTATTACTTCTGCGTCTGAGTAAGGATTCCCCAGCGATTTCCCGATCAAGGCAATAATGGAGTGGGAGAGTCCCTGGCACCACTAAGCATCGGTCCATGGTGAGGAAGGCCGGGGGGGCACTATAGGAGGTTTTTATGTACTATACATATGTGCAGTAAGCACATCAAGCTCATTGCTAATCTCAATTCAAACCCCAGGTGTAGCGCCACCCTGGCACAGGCTCAGCCACGTGACTATGGGTCAACATGACCTGTTGATGCTCCTTTTCCCACAGAATGGTCTGGCTAGCTTCCATTGCTTGTCTCCTCGACATTCTTCCGCAGTTTCCCATACAAATGGAAATTCAGGAAATCTTGTCTGAACCTAAGAAAACACTTCCTCACTGTGAGGATGGTCAAACACTGGCACAGGTTGCCCAGAGAGGTTGTGGATTTGCTATCCTTGGAGATATTCAAAATATAGCTGGACACAGCCCTGAGCAACCTGTTCTAGGTGACCCTGCTTTGGAGGGGAAGCGGTGTTGGACTACACAATCTCCAGAGGTCCCTTTTCTTCAACTGTTCTGTGATTCTGTGCTTTGTAATAAGCTGCAAACTACATTCACATAGAAAAAATGTTTTAAAATTTTTGTATGCAATGCTCAGAAAAATTATCCAGACATTCCACCAGTCACATTTTCCTCTAACATCTATTTATCTTGCCTTCATAAGCATCAGTTAGACCAGAAATTAACACATGAATTCCAACTGCTACGTCCTTATAAAATTAGAAGATACAATAGAAAACTTTTCTGTTTTCTGAACATTAAAAAAAAAAAAGAAAAAAAAAGCCAGTACTTGCTCATCCTTCAAGGACAGAAGGCTGTCTTTGGCTCAAATCCTGAGCAATAAATTGTGCTTAAGCAAGGGAAACCTAAAACAAATTCAAATGTCAAATAAGTAGTGACCTTATGCTGCTGCCTGTTCACAAGGCATCCAATGGAAAAATACTGGAACTTTGTACTTGTTTGCCAAAGTAAGGTTTTTTTATTGGGAAGTTACATGAACATGAAACATAAGTCCAGTTTCATCTCTGTTGATATATCTTCTGCATTAAGACAGAATCATAGCTGTATACATTCATGCAAACACCCTCCCTACCTGTCTATAAAGAAAATATTTACCTTCCCTTCCTCACATAATTGTAATTCAGGAACAATTCCTCTAAAGACAACAGAATTCCCACTAGAATTAAATTAGCATGAATAACTGGAAAATGAGGCTTATATCACTGAAAATTGTATGAAGACTTTAAGATCTGGAAATAATTTGTCCTAGTTAACTGGCTGTCCTATCAAAATAACCAACTCTCCCAGGTACCTATGGAAAAAAAGTTGTATCTTCGTCTTCAAAGTGCATATTTACATCACCTATTAAAAGACTGCCTACATCCAGAACTTCTAATCAACCTTTCTATCCCTCTCCAAAATTATAGTATCATCGAGACCTTGATTTTGAAAATTATGCATGAACAGGTGTGTGGATGCTTGAACTGTGAGTGAACTAGAACTGCCCACAAAGAAAAGTACAAGGGCCTAGATGTTCATTTGGTGGTAAACTAGGCATGTAACAGAAATTCTAAATTTCTGAATTGTACTGAAACGGATTTGTCTTCACATAATATCAACTACACGGGTGTTGCCCTTAAATCCCAGACGAACTCCATGGAGAATTTATGGACTTCTTATTAATTTTACACTGATGTTCTTAGAACAGAGCTTGGCAAACTGCCACCACATCATTCAAAATAGCATGACCTATTATGGTTTATCCTTTAAGCAATCCATTTAGCAATCCAGTTCTTTTCATGGCGGAGCCATCTATGCCAAATACTAACCCACCAAAGCTCTTCTTTAAATGTGCATTCACAGCGCAATTGTATTTATGTATGAAGAGGCAGTAGACTAAAAAGAGGTCTCAGCAGCAATGCCCTATGACAATAAAAGCAAACTTGAATTCTGTATTTTTAATAGGGAAAGCGGTTTGCAAGGTGAATATGATTTCAGGAAGCCTACAAAATCCACACTTATCTCTTGAAGGTGAAATCACCTTGTTCTCCTAGGTTCATTTAAAAGCAGAGCAATTTGTTGTTGAACTACAAACAAAAATGAGTTTCTTTCTTTATCTTCACTTTTATTTTCTTTTTACCAATATCAATTTCTTAAGCTGTTTCAATCCTCTCGGCTTATAGGTTTTATCAGCATCTTGAATGAATAGTGAACTAGAATAATACACTCCACTGGCATGAAATCATTTATATTTTCTATGGAGTGAACATGATTCCTATTCATTTCTGAATGTTAAAACGTCCAGCATAAAACAGTTACAATCTTCAGATGCATCCACTGTTCTTGCAAGATATTCCATATGCCCTAGAGACAATTGATTCTGTAAATCAACATCTCCTTTATCTCGAACATTCCCACTAAACCAATTTCAGATCTTGTTTTCAGTTTATTTTGCCATTTTGCTAGTTCTTCTTTGGCATAACTGTTCAGTTAGAAAAAGCATGGGCCTTAGACTGCACAAATAATTACTTGTAGTTTGACATAATGAATATGCAAGAGTCAATTACTGTAATCCTTATTTATCCAGGGTCACAAAAGAGGTATTTTCTCAGCAGGGTTAGAGTGAATGACAAGTCAGTAAGGAATAATTTTGACATTTCTACATCCAGACTTGTGTGGCATTTAGATGGCATCTTACACATATTTATAGTTGCATGTGAAACAGACTTGAGGCAGTGTCGTTTTAATACATTAAGTAGCCTTTTACAACATTCTTATCCCATCCTCTGTTTTAATTCTCTTTTAATCTCATGCAGTTATTGCATTTTTGTTAGTTATTAAAAGGCAGCAAAATATTGTTTGTGTTGTCAGCTACTACAAAGATTTGTGACCATTTTAAATATTCTACCTTGTATTATGAAAGCTATAAAAAGACTAATAGGAAAGCAATAGCTGGAATACATCATGTAATGGACATATTGTTTTTCCTTATATAATCTACTTTACAAAATAATACTACAGAAAGTGACAAAACTGTGAAACTTTTACAATAAGTAATATAGCTTGAAGACTAAACCCATTGCTAACCAGACCTGCAAACATCATTTGACCAAAGGAATCCTACAATATCACAATTTCTCTAGAAATATAAAAATTTGGTATTTCCCACTTGTTACGACTCTTTAAATTGGTGGCTGCCAGATTTTTTTTTTTAGAGTATTATTTCTTGAAGTACTGCCTCTAAAATTGTCTTTCATGGTGAGCATGTATGTGGGTAATGTTGCTATGGCTGTAATATAACTCAGTGTGGATTTTAGAGAGATCAGCAATAGAAATAGTAGGTGAATATGGTGATTGTTGCTTGCTTATCCTTAAGAATAAAAACAAGACAGTGGGTCAGAAGAACTGTGATCAGGTCATACACAGAACCTGCAGTGCATTGCTTTTAACACCAACATTATTATTAAGTCATGCTAAATGATATGTTCTAGAATAAAATATAGTAATTCATCAAATTAAATCCTGAGTGAGACACTTGCTCTGCTGAGGTCAGGAGTGGACTACAGTAAAACCCTACTGCTCGACATTTCAGGAGTACTTCAGACTCTGTGCACGTAGTCACTGAGATGTAGAGGACAATTTTTCTTATGCTGCAATATGCTGCTAAGGAAGATGAAATCTTGGCTAACATTGAAGGCAATCAGATTAGCGAGATACAAACAGAAAAAATAGGTGACATCAAAACAGCTTCAGTGCAGTGAGTCTGATGATATAAAACCTCAGCTTCAGCTCACCACTTTGAAAATGAGGTCAAAAACTTTGAACTAAATATGTAATTAACTGAAGTCAGTAAAGAGCATTGGATCAGAGCTGGACTTGTTGAAAGAAAGATAAGATTTCTGTAATTGTTGTAACTTGAATGAGTGGAACAGAGCAGAACAGAGAATAGATGGAGAAAACAAGAAGCTACAGTTGTCAGGGGAGTGGTAAGTAGTGGTAAGACCAAATTTTGGTAGAAGAAACAAAGAAAAAGCTTAAGAACTTTTATATAAGGATTGGGAAGTGTGAAGAAGTTGAAGATTCCTTAAAGACTAAAGATTCCAGTGTCAAAGAGCCTGGTGAAGTTGATATAACTGAAGCAGGTAGAGATGCAGTCAATATAAAAAACAGTTATATATATATCTCTATAGAATATATATACCACATATACAAACATATTAGCCATTCTACTTCTGACAAACTTAAAGTAAAAGATCTATTGGAGAGTAATTTCATGGAGGAAGAAGAAGAGATACATATTATACGCTCAAAAGGGGAAATTATCCCCAGGGGTCTTTTTCAACCTATACTTTTCTATGATTCTATGAAATACTCATTTAAAAAAGATTACATGTTGACATAATTATTAATAATGATGTATTTTAATACCATTCTTGCCTTCTGTAGTCAAAATGTCAATGATATTATTTGGAAACAAATATGAAGACTAGTCAAGAAGGATAAATAGACCATACAAGTATTCAGCATTGTAACTGCCTGCTTGGACAGGTTGGACCTCTTACATAAACAATTTTGCAGAATTTCTTCAGGAGGGAAACCAAAGAAAAATGATTCAACCTCTTTAAATTTACCAAGCAACTTCACTCTTAAAGGTGAACAATTTTACAGCAATTATCACCTATCACATCCTTTTCTTCCACCTGGTAAACATGCCTATTTAATAATTTCTCTTCATATCTGTCTCATAAGTTTTAAAGCAAAATTTTGCATATCTATGAGGCAAAATATGATCCTTGTAATTAAATTCAGGTCTCTAAAAAAATAAACTGGAAATGTGCTTTTTCCATGGCTGAATTTAGCTATGGTGAGAGACACAGTGGGGATGACAACCACACTTCAGCTTGAACAGTTCTAACTACTGTTGTTCTGAATGGAATCTCAGACAGATTGCAACACTGTAAAGACTTTTTATCTAAAGATAAATAATGTAAATATTTTTACTGACTGATGTTTGATAATATAGCATGTTTTTTCCAACTTGTTTACTAATTCTCCTGTGAAGTTTGTCACAGAGTCACCTTTAAGTGACTATTTTGCAAAACAACAAGGAACCAAAAATGGTCGCATAGAAAGTATTGCTGCACAGCAGTAGAAATTAGCCAGCAAGCCCATGGACAGGTGTCTGAATTTTTTTATGTTTAGTTAATTAAGAAGGAAAATAACTATATTTATTAAAGTATTTCTCTCTAGCAGTGGCATTATTTGCTCAATAATCTTGGAATTATTTTTTCTAGCTATCATGACAGATAAGTTATTTTATTGGCAGGAGCAATTCTGTTCCTATTGAAGTAAATGCTGAATAATGTCTGAGAAAAATCTCAGAATAAAAATGATGGTGGGTATATGTCTAGGATATAATAAGAGGACATACAAAAATGACAATATTAAATTTAAAAAACTGCCTTTTGGTATCTAGTGCAAAAGGAGAGGGAAAGTTCTGTCCTGGTTGTTTTTAGGAAATGTATTTAACTCACCATAAATTGTACATCTAGCAAATAGCATATCTTGAAGTGAAAGTTAAATCATATCAGTTTTCTGTGTGCACAGTATAAGAAATAGTAATAAAGATACAGTGAATGACAGAAAAAAAATCTAGCCGTAAAACTCAAAGAAAGAATAAATGACAGAATCACAAAATCATAGCATTGCATATTTTCAGAAGTTATATATGTCCCTCTAAAGAGGGATCAAGAGCATCTTTGGCAAAAGTTTTTTTTAGCTTGTATATAAAATCCCACACTGAAAAGGAGTCTGCAGTGGCCTGAGATAGACTGTTCAAGTGCTCCACCATCTTTATAAATAATGTTCTTGGTAATAATCTGAGCACTCTGCTCCACCTGAAGACTCAGCTGTGACCCGTTGTGTCCTCATGGACATGGCAACAACTGATCATTACTGCCTTTGTAGCATATTTTGCATGCTGGCATATGCTGTCAACTATTTTCTCTTTTTCAGGCAGATAAGAGTAAGTTTCTTCAACATTTCCTAATAGGTCATATTTCTTGCTATTTTCCATTAAGTCTTCTTCCTCTAACTTCTGGTTTTTTTATTTCTGAAGAAAATTCTGTTCAAAACTGGACACAGTACTTCAGGAATTGTCTCATCAATGGCAATTATGGTGTACAACAATCCATAATCCAGATATATATGGAGATGCCGATATGTGTGTATAATCAAGACTGAGTATTTATCAGTTAAAAAAGTAAATCAAATAAATATATCCTCAGCACTATGTTAAGGGATTCCTTTCATGATGTTAACTATAGTAGTATCATGTTACTAACACCCAAATATACCTTACTTAAATTTACCTTCTAATGTACTAATAAAAAGTAGTCATAATATTTAATAGCATTAAATATTAAAATAGTCATTACACTCTAAGTATTTCCTCTATTTTATTCTATTCTTCTGAATCAATATCAACCTTCTTCAAATACCTTTTATCTCCCCTCAAGTCCAAAGGTCACTGTTTGGACATCTCTAGATAGATCTGATTTCCTTTGTACTTTCCATACTCAAGTAGTTTTTATCTTTCATATGATTATTATAGGCATCCTTAAATGGGAAATGCTTCCATCCACAAGACTCCTGTTACTCCATTTTTGACTCCTCCATTATGAGGCATTTGTTTGAAAATGTTATTGCATATGAGAACATTAAATGACTAAATTCACAAACCATAAAATCCCAAGGAGACAGAGAAACATTCTCAGCCCACTTTTCTTCTCAGCAGAAAAAGCTCACAGAGATAATGCAGTTTTTTTCAAGCTTAAAATATCACGATAATTACTTTTACAATTAGTTATTACAACTACAATAAAAATAACAATGTACCAAACTACCCCTTCTCATCATTGATAAAGAAAGAAATCTTCGTGATTTCTGCTCTAGATCCTGACAGTCCACCTAGGCCATTCTGAAAGTCCACCTTGATACTGATGCATAAATAGTTTTCTTCTATCCCTTTTTTCTCTTACCTCTACAAGTTTTCTGCAACTGTTTCTTATATCTCACATTATGTCCGTGTATGTTAGAGACACTCTATGGAGTCTCTCCATGGAGTAGCCAGGGAATTTCCTGTGATCAGACTTTCTATTCATTTCATTTCATTTCTCAAGACACCAAAGAACTGCATGCTCACCTACACTGAACAAAAGAAAAAATAACTTTGAATGAATCTCAGAAAATTAAGGGATAATGCTTGTTTCTCACATAAAACTTATTCAATGCTGTCAGGGTCCTAAATTTTAGCAGGGAATCCAGGATCCCTGTTGAAAACATTATTTATTTTAGCAATCCTATGTGTTTCCCTAAGAATATAAGAGAATATGAGATCTTCAAGTGAAGTTTGGTGGGACTGGACTGTCACTTAAATCAGGTCTTTTATCAGGTCATTAGACTGTACTTGCAGTTCTGATCTCAGTGTTTCTAAGAATGTAGAGGAGCAGAAAAACAAATATGTACATTCACTGAAAGGAAAACAAGCTCATTATTCAGATACCTACTTTTCTGAATCATTTCCTCTGTCCTTGAGAAAAACTGTGCTCACTGTATCTCTTTTTGGGAAATATGCACATCAAAATACCTGCCAAACTTGAGTTAATATTTATGCTGTAAAATAGAATAACAAATTAATGACCTAAAAATGAGGAGAAGAATAAGGAAAGCACAGATTATTTTTTCTGTGCTCTACAGCACTAAACCCAGCAGGCTTCTAAGGGTTAGCTCTGGTCTGGTTCCCGTGAGTTTGACAATAATATCAAGAGATCAAATGCAAAACCTTTCAAAACATTTTTAAAGCTGTATTTTAGAACAAATTTATTATTCTGGTGTTTCAATCAGGATCCCAAGAGGTCCCTTTAAGGAGACCTTTGCACAGCTGCTTTGCTGATACCAGAGCTCCATATCAATCAGCCACAGGTGCTATTAACCAATTAGGGAAGAATGACTGAAAATTTATTTTGTGTATCATTTTTTTGCTTCTGTTTCTCAAAAATTCTTCCCAGCTTTTCTGCAATATATGGAGAATAATATTCCTTCCTTTTCATTAAGAATACAGCTGCAGAGCATTGAGGTTTTGTTTTTAGTGGTTGTGTTATATTTTTAATGGTTGTGTTATATTGTGTTATATTTCATGTTATGTTTTCTCTAGCTGCACAGAGTGTCTCTGACACCCTGATATTGTTCATGACCAGGTTTTTTTATTATGTTGGGTGAGGTTTATATGGTAGCTGTACCCATTAGCACTGAAATATTTAATGCTATGTCAGTAATTCCATTATAACCCCCTATTTTTACAGCTTTATGTTTCAGCTGTAAAATTTTACTCTGTGTTTGAACTTGGAAGACGAGGTTTCAGCCTTGAAGTTTTTTTTTATTTTATTTTTTTAACAAGGTTAAAAACACACACATTCAGTAATTTTTAAGCTGGAATAATGTGCCACAATACAAAAGAAGCAGTTTATTTTGTATCAATAAGTTGTATTCCTATAATTAACTCCTCCTCCACCAAAAAAAAAAAAAAAAAAAGATGAATAGGTAAGTAAAGTTCTGAATTTTGTTTGCTATCCTACCATGATGTAACTTTGTTATGGAAAACCAGCAAGTGCTACATAAAACCTCTTCATTCACTACACACAGTATACAGTTCGTTTACCAACCTTGTGAAGTATGTAGCTTATTCGTCCACTTTATGGTGAAAGCCACATGCTGGAATACCTAGTGAGCACAGTTATATACTGAGACACAATGCCCCTTTTGAAGCACTGCCTACGTTGTAACATTACTTTAGATAGTTAATTACCATGGGGACATGAATGCTACAAATTGCATTTATTATTCACTTTTTACCAATTTAAATGGTTCTTCTTCTATTTCTTATGACTTTAAACATTTGAAAAATCTGAAGAGCTCAAACGACCACTTTAGGCTTTGGGCTGTCATTTTTTAAACCACTGCTATAAGCTGAATCTTTTTTTAATCAATCCCTACATAAGTAGAATTTGCATGCAGAATCACTCTTCTCTGGAATCATGGATAGGTAGGTTTTAGTTCTCACCTAATTAGAAGATTTCAAAGTTTAAGATCTCATTCTTTACAGAAACAGAGATTAAATAAAAAATCCTAATAATGAAAAAGGACCACATCTCAGATTTTCAGAAAAGTGGTTTCAATCTTACTCCCAGGAATTCCTGCAATATCAAACCTTAATTTGAAATGATTAAGAATAATACAAGTGTTTCATGAGAGTTTTAAAAGTTTATAAAAATGTCGATGCATTTCTCTTCTGGAGTTTGTTGGTGCTAGACTCCTATTAATGAAGTTTAATAGTGGAGACATTGAAATCTCTATTATTAATACAAAGAAAGTTTCACAGACAGAGTAAATGTCATTTCCAGTAGCACAAAACCAAACATATTGCACTGTTTTGCTGAGGTAAATCACATCTTCTTGGAAAAACTGTATGAATGCAATGACTCCAGAGATTTGGGTTTGACTACTATTCTCTTTCAGAATTTAAAAAGCCTTCTAAACAAAAAAACCCCTTGACACTGGGTATAAAATGATATTTTAACAATTAATTACTTCCCGTCAGTACAAACAACACAAAATTCTAGTTAACTGATGATGCATGCATGCACATCTATGCAAGCATCAAAATCCGCTGGGCCTACAGGCTAAAGGACTTTAGAAAGCTGTTCAGTTCACAGTGAAAGAAATGGGAATAATTTTATTAATTTGAATAAAGTCCTTACATTCTCCAAATCTACAGGAAATAAAATATGTTGGCACAGCTAGGCATGGTAGCCTATTGTTAACTAAGACAGAAGACAGAATATTCCTGTTGTGGCTGAGGGGCCATCTACAAAACAAGGCTACAGTAAGCAAGGCATAATTACCACACACGTAAAATGAACTACTCAGCACCCACCCTCATTTAAGCACATGCAGCCTGTGCGGAGTGTCCAGCTATTCAGTTCTTTTCAAATTCAGGAAATTTCCTTTCTGGAAATGAGCATCACAGCACAAGCGCGTGGAGGGAAGGTTTCTGTGCTCTGCACAAGGCTTGGCCATGGGCATCACGTCCCCTGGAGAAACAGAAGGAGAGACTGGGCATAGGTTGTGATGCTCTACCTACTCCCAGAGTTAGACAGGGATTTCAAGTGTAGGGACAGACAGACATCTCCCATTCAACAGCCCTGCATTGTTTATATTATTCTGTGCTGAACAGATGGCCTAGACCTCTATCCCAGGGCAGTCAGTTAAAGGAGAAGTCTAATACCTAGACATTAACTCCCTTGGGGATGCTAAGCCCTTTGTGCAGTTAGAGCTAAAAACCTAGGGACTTGGTCTGGTTAAAGACTAACATGAAGTAACACCGGTGCAATCAAAATTTCTCTTATATCATATAAGGTTTTACTGTATCCTTTATCTAATTTTACCTATCTTCAGTTTCTGATAGTACTGAAATAATAGTATGTGTTACAAGGAAGAAAGGGGTACATTTACCTTCAAAAGCATTGATGTACCATATGTTGCCACAGTGAGTTGTGGATGTCAGGTAAATTAGTATCAAAAAAAGATATTTTGACTTAAAAAACTTTATCAGGTTTGACAACATTTTTTCATTGAAAAGGTACATTTTTCTGGGTGTTGATATCCTCACTCATATTATACCCTGCACTGAGTTTTATAACCACATACATAATTCATTTTGTTCATACAGTTAGTTGTAATGCATCGATTTGGTGAAGACAATGTTTAATTTCTGAAATTGCTTCCATCATTCTTTTCCAATATGTCAAATAATTTTTTTGTTGCTTGGAAGCATGTGATATAAGGGCTACATTTTCTACAACCCAAATCCTCCTTTTGATTATTCGGTAGTGGATTGTCAGACCATGAAGTGTACAAAATCAGTGATAATGTGTCTCCACAGTTTACCCAAACTATTTAAGACTGGATTCTGGTACTCTCAGCCATTATTAAATTGTACCCTAATATATAAACAGTGCTTTGTGAAACTAAAAGAGCTACTTTTTGATTACAGTACTACCTTTCAACATAATTAAAGGCAAAATTCTGTCTTTAAATCCAAATCTTATATCTCTTACTTCTGTTAAACAAACATACACTTCAGGAATCTTAGTGATCGAAAAAGAGAAAAAGCCTTAAAGACCCTTGGTGGATATGGAGTGTGTCTCAAAATCCCCACAGGAAATCTTTGTCTGCTTTATAAACAGACACCATGGGATCTTTTACACTTCTTTAAAATATATTATTTTTATATCTCATTGTTGCCCATTTAGATATTACCCTTCCTTCTGCAAACCTGTTGCTGCTTTACAAAAACAAATTACAAAGCTTCTCATCTAAATTTCAATCTACACCAAATACTGAACCTTCCCTTAATGATTATAGCTGTTTTCTCAAAAGAAAAAGAAAAATCAGAGAATGGTTCCTAGTAAGATCAGCCCATGATATTATTTACCTGAATTTTCAATTCCTACCCTGGCAGCAGAGTAACAACAGCTAACTCTAGCAACCGAGTTAGATTTTGTAGTAATGCCTGAAAGGTTCATTTTCATATGTTGCTCCCTTTTTGTCCCATTTGTTTTGCTATAGGTGTTACCACAGTGAAAATTACGTATTCCCTTATAATACTGCAACCACTGTTGTCTACCATTTGCGCAGAATTTTGTGCTGTCATAATTATTATCCTTCACTGATCTTAATGGCTAGGCAAGGGGAAGCAATATCTAATGCCAGCAGTTTCTGACTGTATTCTTAAAGTCTAGGCTTTGCATTCCTCTGCCATTAGTATAGGCCACATGAACAATGCCAGTGTATAGAGAAGTGGCGTTAATTCAGGATTATAAGGACTAAATACATGTAGGTAACCATGAAGTCAATTCCAAGGGGAGAGATGAGGAAGGATGGAGAGAAAGAAGGAATTTCTTGAAGCTTCAAGTGAATATGTGGGTTGCAGATAAATACAAGCTGCTCTAAACAGTGCATCTTTCCAGCTCTGTGAACTGATGTGTACAAAACCCACATCATCACAGAATCACAGAATGGTTGAGGTTGGAAGGGACCTCTGGAGATTATCTAGTCCAACCCCCCTGCTCAGGCAGGGTCACCTAGAGCACGTTGCACAGGATCGCGTCCAGGTGAGTTTTGAATATCTCCAAGGAAGGAGACTCCACAACCTCTCTGGGCAACCTGTTCCAGTGCTCTGTCACCCCCACGGTGAAGAAGTTTTTTCTCATGTTCAGGTGGAACTGTCTGTGTTTCAGTTTGTGCCCGTTGCCTCGCGTCCTGTCGCTGGGCACCACTGAAAAAATAATATTTTTTTTTGTAATTCTGCTGACATTTTTACTAGCCCTTGTGGTGGACAGTGCCTTCAGCTCTGCATGGCAGGAGAGTCAGCATTCTCAGCACAGGAAATGTGACTTGTGAGGTGACACTTCCAAGGCCGAACAGATTCCCTCCAAAGTGCTGCATAACTGTTGGGAACCTGAGAAGCAAAGAAGGGTTGTCCATTCTCTGTTTGGAGTGGATTAGACACAGTTTGTTCTGAGATATTAATTTTTACAGATTTCGTCTTGAAGTAATCCAGTACATATTTAGCTGTCCTAATTAACATAAAGTTAAAATATCACTCTTAAATACCAGTATAATACAATATCATTGGTTAGAAATTAAAATGGCTACCTCTGGAGATTTTTGTTTTATTGGAAAGAGGCTAGGAGAGGTGTGGAAGGGCATGGAGATACCCATATCTCATAAAATCATCCAAGAAATAAAAATCATATCCAACTACTCCCACTTTACTGAGATTTTAGTGTTGCTTCTCAACAGTATGTTAAGTGAAACAAAGCAGGGTTTTGTGCCCTGAACTCACTCAGAGTTTTATTGATTTTAAAGCTTTTATACTTTTTGCTTGTTAGTCTGATACATATAGGTTCCAGGTTTCAGTATACTTACTGCTGTTTCTCTACCCTAATCAGCAGAATATTTGTCTAGAATATGTTCTGAGACTCTTCTTATTCTGAAATAATATTCAAAAAACATGCTGTGTGTCAAGATGCTGTATTTCTTTTTAAACAGGAGGCCAAACTCTATTTAGGGAATTTGGAAAATGTCAGAGACAATATTTCAGATTTGGTTGTTTAAAATGAATGTGACTTACCCACATCAAAGTTGTAGCCCAGCAAAATTATTTACAGCATAGCATTTGGACTTAATAATATCTGGTAGTTCCTCAGAATCTAAGGTAGCTGGAATCAGAAAGAGCTTGGGCACTTCTTTTTTTCTCCTTGAGTTGACAGTGATGTGAGAGCCTGAAGCTAATATAAATGTTGTTCTCCTAACTCTACTGGAAGCTAATGTCATTTCACCTCTTTTTTCTTCTTTTTATACTGGCAGTTATAAGAAATAATTTCATTAAATCACACTATATCCATAGTGATTGCTGGGTCATTCTTTAGATTTCTGCAGCATTCTCTACATTTGCCTAGGTATAATAATAAACCGTATCACTCAGTCAGAATACAAAGAAATCAAGTTTATAGATTTTTTTTCACAATTTTTTTTGTGTACTTGGCTATCCATTTCACTGTAAGCTAGTGACGCTTGCGTTCATTACATGTTGCATAGACACCCACGGACAGACATTATAAGAAGAAAAGCTAACTTATTGGGATCTTTGCATAGGGTAACACTAACGTGGAGAATCTGATCTCTTGAATAGGACGATCAATTGCTGTCCAAATGACAGGACTCTATTACAAGCATCCTTGTAGCAGTGTCTTTTAGCTGTTCTGCTAATTCTTAAGATCCTGCTGGTCCATGGTGCTGTGTGACCACTTCAGGATATGCATGATCTATTGCTATTGATTATCTTAAATAATGTACAAAATATCTCCTAACAGTCTTAAATATGTGCCAAAGGCTGTTCTACATAACCATTCCTGCATCTACAGGAACAGTTTCTTCTGACTGTTTGCAAATGCCTCCCCTGTGCAAAGTCTGGCCAGTGCTGCAGGAGGCTCTAGCTACACCAGAATTATAACTATAGGACAGATTTGAATTTCATCCTTATACCTCATTTATAACTTAAATTCCACAGCTTTTGCATATGTTCATAAGTTTTTACACTTTTGGATATATTTTTTTAAAACTGTGTGCTCATATATCTAGAGGAGCACACAGATGGTGAGGACCTGAATCTACTGCATCCTCAAGTTAGTCTTGGTTTGGGTTTTCTGGAACAGTTAACCCATTACTCCTTTGCCATATCCCCAGTTAGCTCCAGTTTTTGCTTTCATGGCTGTCCTGTCAACCAGACATCAACATAATGGAATCACTGTATGTTTCATGCTCCATGACCTTGTACTTTTACTTGGAAATGCTTAGTGAAGATGAGAACTACATGAATAAATGGCATAACACAGTAAATATCAGTGTCATGAAGAAGTCGGTGTCTTGTTTAGTTTAAAAGATTGTTAAAAGGTATTTTGCCTGTCAACAAACAATGAAGTGATCTCTGCTGAATCACAGAGCAAGCAGCTCTGTCCTTCATTAAAATGGGTGGTGAATTTTGAGTTGGGAATGTCTAGATTATGGGCTGAGTTGTCCTGAGACTAGTAGTTGAAGATATATCTTAAGAACATATTGATATTTGGACCTAAGAAATTAGTAACTTTTAGAAAATATGTGAAATTCTCTACTGGGGTGAATTCCAGTTGACATTTGCTTTCAACCCTATTTGATTCTTCATGAAGCCTTGATACCTTTTTTGTAGACTTCTTAGTCTCTTTTCTTCCAATAGAAGTACTTTATTTCTCCATCATGGGTGCTCTGTCATCAAACACTTAAAATTTGTTATTCCATATTAACTAGTTCACCTTAAAAGCATTTGTTCCCCTAATTTCTTGCAGAAAGGACAAAATATATCCAAGAAATTGTTAAACATTATGGTGATTCATTAAAAAAGGTCTAGAAATGTGTACAAAAATATAATATATGCAATATATGACACTGCTAATTAATTTTTAAGCAAAGGAGGCTGAAAACCAAAATAAAACATATATTTGAGTTTTCACTTTTATTTTTATCAAAATTTTCATTTCTAAAAGTAAACTTTCTAGAATTAGTATAATATGACTACTGCTAACCCTCCTTTGAATAAGCCTACCACTTAAGTAATTATGCGGTTTAGAAAATAGGTTGCCCATGCTCTGAGTCTCTGAAAGTATATGCTATCATATTACATCATATTACATTATATTATATTATTATATCACATTACATCACAATAGATATTAACAGAATAAGAAAAATTAAATCTAAATCTGATTGTAACCCATGTATATTTATTTCCGTATAGTAACACTGGCACTTTGGTGGCATTTACATTAGGTCTTTCAGTCCAAAACAATGTCAAATGCTCTTAAATCCTCAATCCTGCTTGTACATCTTGCATCAGTTCCTCAAAATCGGTCCATACTTGCTGGAAGAAAGATGAAAAACATTTGTTTCTTAATGGCCTTCTTTATATACTCTTCCACATACTACTTATCCTCTTTCAATCAATCCACAAAAATAGTCATCTGACTGGGAGTTAGGTGTTGAAGAATAACCAGTTTCCAACACTTCAGTGAATAGTCTGAGCTACCTTTCAAAAACATCACTTATGCTTTAGGCCTGGCCCTGTTACACTGGAGTTGAAGTAGGTTTTACCTAATAATGATGTAGTATTGGACTGGCCAAAAAAAAATGTTACATTCTGAATAATGACCAAATTTGTGAAGACTGACATCTGTTTGTAATTAGAAAAGGGCAGCATTTATCAAATAAATGATTCTTTAGGAATAGTTCTTTGATTTTTGGTCAGAAGCAAGAAATGCTTAGACTGATTTTGAACTTAGTTTGGAAGGAATTAAAAAAAAACAACTAATAATACAAATCTCTTAGTTTCCTTGGCCGGGAAACAGGTAGGCTATGAAATGAAATAAAGATATTATTAGGACATTTTAATATGATGCATTTATAGGTGTATTTGTGATAAACTTTGTGAAGAGTCCTTGCCTAATTAAGCATGTTAGAATAGCTATAAGCAAGAACTTATGCCCATAATACCTTTCAGCCAAAAGGTCTTTTATATATATCTCTATATATATAAAAATGTGTGTGAGTGTGAGTGTGTGTGTGTGTGTGTGTGTATGTATATAAAATATGTAAGGTCCTTATCAGTAGTTTACTATTTTGGCAGTTTTTCACCTATCTTTTCCACTCCATGCTTGGATCTGGGACAAAGAAGGAATCAGGTGTTCTAGTAAGAGAATTTCTGAACAGATATTCAGCAAAGAATCTGCAGGTACTTAGAAGAAGTCCTGCATAAAATCTGTAGTGAAGACAAAGCGAGAAAAGATGAGAATAATATATAATCATTGATTAAGATTAGATGCCAAAGATTCAAAGAATATCCATTAAAGACAATTTCAGAAGTCAGTTTGAGGAGACACAAACATTTTTAGTTGAAAAATCAAACAAAAACTATAACTAACTGTAGGAGGAAAGAAAGGAAAAGAATAAGAAAGAATCAATCACGAGGACGAAACCCTCCTGTTGAAGAACTGCGTTGAGAAAAAAAAATTAGAGCACTTTGTCTTGTAATAAGTTAGCCAAAGGCACAAGGTTTGCGAAATGAAGAGGTACAGCAAGAACATATTTACTGACATGATCGTGCCTGAATTTTGTTTGCAATATTCCTGAATTAGTTAACTACTCCTATCTACCTAAAAAAGTCATTGCTAGACTGTTTCTTGAGAGATAACTATCCCTCATGATGTAAGGCAGCACTGCATGAAGACGCTCCCTCCTAAGTCACAGGAGGAGGTGAGCAAGCCTGGGTAGAGCACAGGGTTAACACGGTTACACTGCGCCTGGGGTCCAAACCAGCAGTTTCCGAACTCACTGGGCTCTGCTGTGAGGGCCTGAATAGGGCCAGGGAAACCAAACTTAAGTCACTAGCCAGACAGCATCAGTACATTCATTCTGAATGCATTTAAGAAATAATGTTAACATGTTTTTTTCCCTGAAATTGACACACATTTCTTTGGGGAATTGAAGAAACAGAGTCTCTAGCTTATGCAATATCAGTTGATGTGTGTGTAAGTATGGACACTGGATCTGAAATTCCTGGGACCTCAGAGTTTTTTTAAACAGTCCTGCCCATGATTTCCAAGTATAGGGATGGACCATAGCACTGTCATAGCTACACCTCTAACTTTAAAGACTAATGTAAAAAAGGCAGAGTTAACCAAAAGCAAAACCATTTCTCCCTTCTTGGACAGGGACTGTAGTAAGACAAGATAAGGATAAGGCTATCTTCCTTCCACACTGCCAGCTGCGACATAGGCTAAAATATGCTTGGAGACTATCTCTTCTCCCATGATGTTCCTGCTTCTATGGCACAATTAAAACATCAAGAAAAAGTAATATCAAGCAGAGATTATTAAAAAATAATCAGTTTTGCTGTTCAGTTTTTCTGGTGAAATATGCAGAGATGCATGCCAAGACTGTGAAAAGGGATCTCTTAAGGAAAATTTTCTTCCAGTTTACACAGTGAAGTAATAATTGCTACAAATTTGAATAGATTACAGCCAGACAATCCTGACATGTACTACATTCATATTAGACTCCACTGTGTATTTGCAAAACAGTCTTATTATGGCAATGAATCTTACATCCTGAACATTATATTTATAAAGCAACACACAAAGATTTCATGTAAAAGCAACTTGACAACAAATGCTCCTAAATTCAAACTGCTAAAAATGATTGATTACTTAAGACTTAGGTACAGTCTTGGAAAAGCAATGAATCATCACATCTTGAGGGGAAATTATGTTTGCAAATAAATGTAATCTTTAAAAGGAACCAGAATATTATCTGTAATCTTTTCCAGCTGTCTGTCAATTTTTTGCCTGTTAATTCTCAAACAACTCTGAATTACAGCAGACTTTTTTTTTTATACAGTGGAAGTTATCTACATAAATATCCATGAAAGAAATAAAACTGTGGAAGGAAAACCTTAAATGACTGTATCAATTTCTGTGGGTATAACAGTGATATCATTTACAGGAGTATTCATAAATAAAAAATATCTGCCCTTCTCCTACTTCCTTTTCAGGCAGGGGTAGTCATAAACTGGTAAAACCATTTTCTGTAAGAATGCAAGAATGACAAGAGTCCGTTTTTGAAGAAAATAATGCTAGTTTGCTCTTTTCCAAATAAGAATTTTACAAGCTCAGCTGGGTAGGCAATGTTGCATATATTATTTTTCATCTGCTGGAATGGTTATCTGAAAAGTATTGTTTGCAGTATAGTGATTTTTACTGCAACCACAGCAAAAAAGTATATATTTTAAATGAAGCTCAATAAAAGTTCTGTTGGAGAAAAGGAGCAAGTTTGAAAAAGGTAATTGAAATGAAAGTTTGGCACCTAGGAACTTTTGAAAACAAGACTGGCTTCCTGAGGGGCCTGTCTGCATCTTAAAACATCTAAATATGCTCATAATGCACCCTCTGTAATAAGTAGATCTCTCTCAGTACAAGCAAGTAATTAAGATTTAAATAAGAAAGGACATTGATAACTATGTTTCACCCAACTTAATTACCCATCTATCCATATAGTTATCCATATCCATATCAACAACAAAAATTTAGATCCAAACTATGCTAAAGCCTATATTTTTGTTGTTAAGATTCCCAGCATATGTAAAGGACTGGGTCTGGGCTGCTCAGAATTACTCAAGCTTTGACAGGGCTTCCCTTTTCTGATGGACTACTTTGTAACTCTGCTTCCCATCCTCTTGGTGCATGCTACACCTGAGAGGTGTCTCTTTGCCAAAAGTTTACTGGACTAGAGAATAGGTAAAAGGTAAAAGTCATCTGCAGTAATTATGTAGTAGTCTGGAAAATGCTGGCTTTTAGTTCTTATTTCAATTAAAATTTACCCACATCATTTACTTGAGCAAAGAGCGTAACTAAAGTGCTTCTCCTATAGAAATGCACTCATTGCTGAAAACGCCTAGTTATGCTCTCTCTCTGGTTGTTGGTATGGATGATTACCTCAAACATGGAGTTCAGTAATAGTCTTTCAGTAGGCAGATATTTCTACAAAAAAAAAAAAAAAAAAAAAGACATTCAGAAACACTATTTTTCAGTGTGCAGTGACCTTTTTTTGTCAATTTTCACTGTATCTCCCCAAGTCACTAGTATATCCTGCATTTACTGTGCTGTATCAAGATAATTATGGCACATGAGATTCAAAAGCAAGAGAAAAGGAACTACTACATGTTCCTCAGTCACTGCCTAATGCCATGAGCCTTTAACCCCTCTAACTCTTTGGACTTTATAGGAAGCCTTACTCAGAGCCAGAGATTTCAAAAAGTAGAAAGTTACTTGACTCCTTTCTGTCTTCCTCACTCCTGAGTCCGAATTTAGCACAGATATCAGTGAGTTGCCAAGCTAGTCAAAAGTGTTATTACTTCTAGCGGGTATGAAGCAGTTTGGAAGTGTCCATGATTGAGATAAATCATTAACCTTTTCCAGCAAGGCACTCTATTCCAAAAGGCAGTAAGAGTTCGCAGCAGCTAACATTGCTCCAAGGCATGGCAATTTTAATGAAGAACAAGCTCCAAGAAGAATCGTCTGGCTGGAATTGGAGGCAGGGGCTATTGTCATATGGTCACTGAGAGTGACAAGAAGAGCCTTTAAATCAGAGGTGGGCCTAGAGTTAGGAGAAGTTACTGGAGAAAAAAGGGTGAGGGAAAGGAAGGCTAGCCTGGCTGATGAAGTGTCTTGTGATGAAGTGAGAATCTTCAAGAACAAAGACTCTATGCAAAAGGAATTTGAGCAATGGTTCACGTCCTAGGGAAAAAGCTTAACAGTTTGATTTCTCCACAGTCTATACAGGACTAGAAAAATTCTTCTGCTCAAAAAGAAATGAGAATCTGAGGGAGTTAAGAATGTTAAACTCTCAAACAAGGTGTTCGAGGATAGACTTAAACTAGAATGAGCAATGGCAGGAAGCAGGTGTAAAAGTTAATTAGGAAATTAGGACAGGGTGCTTAAGAGACTGTTCTAGTGCAACACAGGATAGTGGGATGGTGCTCTTGTCATTCTCAGGCCTAATAGGAGTGTGCTGCTACAGCATTATCCTAGCTATTGAAGCAGAAGTGAGTAGTCTAAATACCCTGAATATAGCCGGGCTATTAAGGGAGAAAGGAACTGTATCAGCATAGGGCTATAAACTTATTATGTGAATCAGCGTGCATGAGCTCCACTGAGTCATATTATTAGGGGTCCACTAACAAGTGTTATAGAAGGTGCAGGGTTCGTTATCACCATTAGATTTAATCCAGGCAACCTATGAAATATTTAGAATCTATCTCTGCTTTCTGTCCACATTGGCTTTTGAACCTCTCCTATTACTCAGGGAATGGGTTTCTCTTAGTATTCTCTTCTCAAAGTACTTTACCTCCTGATCCCACACCTCCTGCAGAATATTTACCCTTGCTATCTTTTCCACGTACTGGCAGTTATAGCAGGAATGACACTTCTTACAGTTCCTGTCTTGTTGTAGGATTGATTCTCTTTCTACTGAAGTGAACAGTCAAACTCTATTTTGACTCCAAAGAGAACAAGGTTTGGACCTATTTGTTGCTTATGAGAGTTATACAACAGGGAAAATTCAGTGTCCTGGTGATGCAGACATTTATTTTGTTTCTTCCTACTGAAACATCTAAAATCTTTTTCAGAAGCCCTGCCAGGCTGCTGAAATGTCATAAAAATGTATGCCAGATGCTCATATTCTCCAGAGGATTCCCCCAAGCATGCCTACCTCAGGGAGCCAGGACCCTTATGTCCTGCACTTCACAGTCAAAGAGGATTTGAGTAGGGGGATCTAAATATCAACATCTGTCCTTAAAGTGAGTGCTGTTCTTGAATAATGTGCTAAATGTCTTATCCACGCCCTATAGAGGTGGGTGAAAAATGTATCACGTACAAATGACTGAAGAGGATGCTGAAATGATTCCTGACAGAAAACCCTAAAAACAAAATCTAGACATAGTTGAAAGCTGATAATAAAAGTGCATTTTAGACTCTGGTCTAGAACCAAGTTGTATTTATTTTCTTTTTCAGGAATCTTATACAGCAACATGGCATTCTGAGAGAATGACTTGAATAATTTGGGAAACATAGGAATTTGTTATACTGGGCTTAGCATAATATGTGATTCTAAATTAACACAATTATTCAGCATTTTGCCCAGGCATCTATGTGAACAAATGTCTAGAGTATGTGTAACAGTGTTTCCACAGAATTTTGCAGTTTCCCATATTATATATGCAATACATTATTCAGACCTTTTTTCAGTCACCTGTCATGATACCAGTGGCTAACCATGTGAGATCAGTGTGTCTGCTAACTGTGGCAAAAAAAGGGGAATATTTAATTTGTATAAATTTGCATGCATGCCAGTTTATAGTGCCAGGGACTGAGCATCAGTTCTTCAGTGCAAGGAAGAAAAACTGTTTCTAATCCTCTCCTACTCCTGAGACAAAATATGAATTGAATTATAGCACGCTTCTCCTCTTGAGATATTTCTACATCTGCAGTTTTAGTCTTGATCTGGTCATTATGTCTTATTCCCTTACCAAAGGCAAAGCACTGCCAGTCATTTTCCTGTTGATGCATCGAGGAATAAGAATATAAGGCAGCAGAGATTTCCTCCCTCTTGTCCCTGTAGAAATAAGAGAGAGCAGGGAGCATCTGAATCAATGTATTTCAGGTGCATTCCCCACCTTCTACTTATTCACCTTTTAGGAAGCGGTGGGTAACATCCTGCCTTGCCCTAGCCAGGGAGGCTCAGGGGAGTTTTAAGTACATACTGCAGCTCTTAGCAGTTCCCAGAAGGTGAAAAAATCCTAGTGAAGGATTCTCAGTTCAAAAGGAAATTTCTCATAGACAAGTGGAGGTTATTCTGATAGGTCTGAATCATGGTTGTAATAAAAAAAGACCAGAAAAGTTCAGAGGATATCATTATATGATTAATTCCTGCCTGAACTCTCAAGATAGGTAAGTGGTAGAATAGTCTCAAGCTATTTTTACTGGAAGAGCCTCTGTATTAATTTCACTAATGGTTTGTACACGATCTGAGTTAGTTTATCACTCAGCTGCTCATCCTGGAGGTACTAAAAATGTCTGCGAACCAGTAAAAGATCACTAGGACTGGAGTTTTCAGTTGTGCTGCTCTGTTCATCCTTCGCTTCTACTATAAATACAATATTGCAGAAAATAGGCACAGAAGCTGGAAATGATACAAGAATTGGTGCATTCACAAACAGGACTATGGCAAACAGTAACACTTTAAATCAGGTTACCATGACTCAGAAATGTCTTGAACACAAATGGATTGAAATGTTTCACACATTTCCACAATTTGAGGCTAGAGAAAAACAGAAATAACAGCAATAAACAGTACAGGCTTAGATAGCACAAATCAAAGCATACACATTTTTATTTAAATAGAATTCAAAAATTAAGGAATGAAAAGAATACAGTGTACATATCATATGCCTGGACTTCAGTGAAACTTAAGGATGCTTCTCACAATTCTTCCTTGGATAAGTAAATTTAAAGGTGCTAGGGATAACTGTCTTACCATATGGTTTGAAAATCAGCTGGGCAACCAGGAAGAGATCAGTAATAGCTAGTATAGTATCAAGGTGACCAGAAGGGATCATGGATCAGTGTTAAGCAAACATCATTGCGTAGAAAAATAAGCTGACTAAATTTAATTGCTTTAAAACAACTCTGTGCAGAAAGTGCTGTTTAAATATTACTTCTTGTTGTTAGTTTTGCTGAGAGACTGGTTTAAAAAAAGGGTTTTGGGAGCAAGCTAAAATCCCATGATTAAAGCTTCAGTGATTGTTTGTTACTTTGGAAAAATCAAATTATCTTAGATGTACTAAGGCAATTTTACATATAATAGGAAACATGTAATTTTTAATTTTGGAGGAAAAAAGGCTATCACAAAGAGTGTTTTTGCAGTGAGCAGCCATAACATGTTTTAATTAAAAAACAAATCCAACCAATATAGTTAAAATAGTCTCCATGGGGAGGTTTGTTATTTAATAGAGCCACATGACAGAAGTTCTGATGAAAAAGCAACACTTGGCAGTTAATACTGATTAGCTTTGATTATCCACATAATACAATACTGTACACTAAGTGAAAAATAACAGCTCTCCCTTCTCATTCAGGAAAAAGTTAACTATCTTTCTGACTTTCATACAAAATTCTACTGGCACCAAAAAGAGCCTTAGCTAACTTAATGACATCATAAAAGCAAGCAATATATTCACTATATTCATGTAGCTACATCAAATTTCTTTAGTTTGTATTTTGTTTGATTTTTGTTTTTAACGGTGGATAAAATTTAATTTAGACTTAATTATCTTGAAGGACAGGAAAATATTATGGAAAATCAGTTAATGAAAGTCGCTGTCATTCAGCATTTGCTCCAGTTTTCCTTCAGGGATACATCAGTTTGGAAAAGGTGGCTTCTAGATATCTGCATGAGGGCTTTATAGACAGACTGACGACAAAAATGTTAGCTGAGAGTGGGTCAGTGCCTGCCTGCCAGTGTACGAAGCCAGTGTGCAAAGTGTTGTGCTGAGCTGGGGCACGTTGCTGAGCCCCTGTGGGGCTCAGACCAGGCTCCCATCAGGCCGCCGAGGGGCGTCTTACTTATTTTTTTGTTTCTGTATGGTTTTTTTAATAAAAGCAATACAGAACTGATAGCATTCAACTAATTGTCGCCAACTGTCATGCAAAAATACTGTTAATGTACTAAAATGTAGTGATGTGTCATGAATAAAGCACATTTTTTCAAAAGTTTTTAACCCCTTTAGTCATAAACTTTCTTTTCAGGCTTTCTTTCTCAGACATGCCAGTCGTAAACATAACTGACTTTCTTTCGGAGGTGTGTTGTGGCAGTCTTATTTTGCAGCTATCTTGCACATTTTTAATTATGCTGATTTGGTAGTTTAAAGATTATTTAAATATAAATATATTCTGAAGAATTAGGAGTAAACTTTTTCCTTTGTATGGGGTAATCAAAGTCATTGAGATAATATACCTCTCAAACATTTTGCCAAGCAGCAGAGTTCATTAAAAATACATATTTTTTATAGACAGGTAACTCATCAGTGCAAAATTTTAAATGAAGGCAATTTTTTTAAGTTACTTCCTTTTGAACGGTTTTGCTGGTATGCTTAATCAGTCAATAGGGCCTTCTGATGTGTTTTTAACTGCTTAATAAATTGACTTGAGAATAGGGATGTATGTTTAGATATTCTGGTGGGTATTGGCATTTTGTGTTCTTTCACAGTTTTTATTTTAATAGGCACTGAATCATTGGTTGCTTTAATATACTGATCTTGTGCAGTATATTTTAAAGCATTATCCTGCATCATTCTGTATTACATTAAAAATAAAATGTAAATTTTTGCAAGAGAAGGATCACCAATGAGTTCCAGGGGATGCATTCTAATCTTGCTGCAGTGGTGCAAAACTCCCAACTTACACTCAAGAGGAGGAAAATCCACAGAAAAATAGATTTATTCTAAACCATTTGCATGACGTTTCAGTTTGGAATTGACTTTAGAATGGCATGCCCAAAAGGATTTAAATCCTATACGATATATGAAATATAGAAATGTTTTTCAGAAGAGTATTCTTTTATTTTATGATCCTGCTATCTATGGTTGGTTAATAACTTGCTTTTACAAGAAGCAGCTTCAAGTAGGTATCTCTAGTAATATATTTTTAATTGGAAAGTAATTTCTTCTAATTTCTCAAATTACTTAGTTTAGTGTTCCGTAGTATTAATATTATGCTTTGCACATAAAATCTGAAATATAGCACAATACATTTGAAACATTTGAGATCCAGAAGTCTGAGTGCTCCTTTGGAAGAGAAGCTTATTCAGTTAGCTGTCCTCCTTCTTGAACTCTGTATCTATACAAACTGATTCTAACAAAGCAACCTATCTTCTTAGTTTGGAGTATTGTACATAAGACAAAGCAATCTTTTTATCTTAAGATGAGAGGGTTTTTTTCTACACTGTACAATAATTACAGTTTATTTCTGGGAACAACAAAACCCAAAGTTGTATAATAGGCTATTTTGCTATATGAGTAAAAATTAACTTCTTTGCATGAGGTACTTTATGCTCATCTCTTAACAGTACTAAGGGAAAACAGCAAATAGCACAAGGAAAGATCTAATGGGAAAGAAGACATGGGTTTATGCATGTGTTTCATGAAAAATTCATTGTACGCAAACTCTTATTATCACAGCCTTCTATATTGCTCTTCTCTTTCCTCTGTTCCTGTATGAGGACCCCATTTTCCTAGATTTTCAGTGTTTGTAAAGACCATGTATGAAATGAAGTATTCAAAGGTTGAAATGGCTTTAGCTGATTCCTTTTTTCTCTTCTTCTTTTGACATTTGCATGATTCTTTGTCTTCTGGTTTCACCAACTATCAAAAAAAAAAAAAAAAAAAGACAAAAAAAACACCAAAAGAAAGTCAGTTAGGATTGGGCAAATACTTTACATTTCCACCTATGAATATTTATGTGAATAAAAAATAGAATCTGCTCAGGATGTGATTGTGCCTCTTTTGTGTTCACTTTCTATGACGGTTCCAGCAATGGAATTGCTAGCACAAATAGGTGGAGAAAGTATACATTTTAAAGCATATAAAGAAATATTTTCTGAGGGAAAATTTTGGATTGATAACAGGTACTCACAGTGAAAGTGTGATTCTGGAGAGTTTTAAAGATAGTTGACCCTATCTTGGCTTCCTATTTTTTGATTCCATCTTTTAGGCCTTTTCCATCCTTCTTTTCAACAATTCAAAGAATTTGGGACAAATTAAATTCAAGAGTTACAAATCGAAGTATTTGGTGAGTAATGCTGAAATCAAGTATTTAATTGATCTTAAACTGTCCTCGGAAAGCTTCCAAAGAAACAAGTCCAGATTAATTAATTATTCAACAATCCTTTGCTTTGCTCTAAAATGTAGTCCTTCAGAACCAGACCGAGAGAGAATGTGTTAAGCAACAAAATGAGGCTTTTCTTCACAAAAATACAGGTGCCTTGAAGGGCCCGAGATGTTCTGAGGTGTGTCCTAAAGGTTAAGTCAGAAGAAGTTGAGGCCTCTTGTTACAGAGTTCATTGGACTCACTAAGATCAGTCTATGCTGTCTACACGAGGAGGCATTTTACCCCCCTGAAGAACAATTTCTTTTTGAACTTCTGACAGGGTGGCTTTGGTCTACAAAAGCCGCTGGTTAAGTGCTGTGGCTAATTGTGACTCCACAGGAAAGGCCAGAGGACATTTGACAATAAGAGCTCTTTGCTGTGACATGTGCCAGCCAACTTCTGGTAAACTTTGGCTTTAGAGATGGAAGACTATCAGAAATAATTAGACTTTCTAATAATTTTGAAATCTGCTGATCACAAAAAAGCTCAGTATAAACCTTTGACCTATAGAGTATCCTTCACAAGAAAGGTATTTTTTCACTACATGCTGTCTTTTTTGAAATATGGATATATGAGTTTATATTGTGAATTGTTCTTGCCATGTAAATTTATGAAGAGTTCATAAATTTAAATGTTTTTTTCAGACAGCTTTTTGACCTGTTTTAGTAGGTTTTTCCTTAGGGATAACACATCCATTTCATATTCGATAGTCTGACACTTTCCCCATCATACTGTCATTTTTTTAGAAAAGACAAAAAGCAGACCATCTTCCCGAGAGCAGAATGCATACTAACCAGTAAAACAATAATGCTGGTTTGAAAACTGAGACAAAGTGGGCTTGTCATTCAAAGTTACATCTTGCTGCAATGCAGTTTCTCCTTGCACAAAAGGAGAAATCGTTCAGCTGACAGGAGTATGTATCAGTTTAACCAAAATTATTTTGCATAGGAAAGTTTCTGCAACTTGGAATTCAAATCTCTCTATAAAGAAGAATTTTCTGTTTTTTTTTTTTATTAAAATGTTTTTACTCTGTAATTGCTGAAATACACACCTTATACTAGAAAATCACCCTTATGCTCTTTTTATTCCATCTCCCCATGTCAAGTGATTTTAGAACTGGTTTAGCTGACATTGCTCCTGTGCTGGAGTGAAAACAGGAGAGGTGAATAGTTCAGTTCTGCTTCTAAAAACCAATGAGAAATTTGGGCATTCAGAACAAAATATTGCTTAGGAAGTTGAAATTGCAAGACTAGCGTCTTCTTTATGGGACTCTTTCACCAAGTCTTTTGGTTTAAAGTGATGTATTTATTATTTTATACTGCCACAAATGCCAGAAGAAACAGCAGAATAAACAATGATGGAAATTGGGAAAGGCAGGAGAAGCACAAGACAAAAAGCCATTTGTTATTGGATCAGGCTGAATATTTGATGAAGATAATTAAATCCATTTGAATTTTGCATTAATTTAAACCTGAATATAACTGAAATTTCATCAAAAGTGCTGTGCTTTTCAAAAATGAGAAACATATGTGATAGTTAATCTTTCATTTTATCAATAAAAGCAGCTGAACAATGTTAGACATTGTTCCACTGGTGGTGCAAGGGGAAAAGGTTTGGATCTCAAGATTGGATCTCAAGTTTAGAGATTGAGTTTACTATCAATTAAGATAGCAAATCAATTCCATGTTTAATCTGATTTTAAAGATTTTTTTCCCCAAGAGCCTGCCTCTCAAGGACCAAACTGCAATTGGTTTACTTATATAAGTAGATAAGAAAGGTGATCAAAATTGTTTTCCCTCCTTGTTTACATTATCAGGACTTCAAATTGCTTCATGTTCACAGAGAATTTTGATTGCAAAATGGAGAAAATAAACTGGAGAGCATGGAATGAGCAGGGATTCAGTGAGTAATCCCTTCTAATTGGTATTTAAATAAATACCAATTATAATTAATGTTCTGCCTATTTAAAATCTTACTCTGTGTAATGCAAAAAAAAAAAGAAAAGAATCCTTCAGGAGCAGAATAGGACTCTTGACAGCCAGACATGTATGACACCCAATTACTCCTCATTTCTTAAAACCCAGTTAAACAACTAATTATTCTGAATCGAAAAATGAAAAAGATCCCTTGCTGTTGGATCTGAAATATGATGTGTCCAAAGGATTATTATAAAAGAAACGCTGTACCTGTAGGAGCATGGCTTCCCGCTTGTGAAGTGATTGCTAAAGTGAAATGAAAGATAAGACGTTTTTATAGATGTAGTCAATGGCTTGGTTTTGTCACAGTCCCTTATTTACATGTGGAGTTGTGTGAACAGGGAAAGGTTTGTGTGAAGGAGGGCTTGCAAGACTGGCTGCTGTAATTGGCTTCTCAAAAAGTCTGAGTGCTTGAATGACTGAGCAGTCGTGAGGGTGCCTGTAACTCCTGTTCGCATTAGAGAGATTTATGTTGTGCATCCGACAGCCAATAGGTCCCTTATCGTTCTGGCTGACCTCTGATTTTACAAAGCAGTGACCATGTTTTGTACAGAAAGCTCGAGCTTTTCAAAGGCATTAATTTTACAGCACTGTAGCAGCACCCTGAAGAGGGTCAATCAGCTTTCAGATGTTCCTGTGTTCCAGTGTCCTGCTCTCATAATATGTACAGTGAATTATTGTGTTTTTGTTTCTGAAACACAGCTTTGCAACTAGATTTCATGTACAGTAAATTATCTTTTTATTTTTCCGATGCACAACTTTGCAGCTAGATTTCAGTATTTCATTGTGCTACCCTCAAATTATTGGACAGAAACAACCAGTGAGCTTATAAATTCCTGTTCCAAGTTCAACGTTGTCTGGGAATATTTTAGATTATTTTTCACTATCATAGATTTGATAAGTCAATATCCTCTTTCTGTGGAGATGACACGATTATCTTACAGGCCTTGTGGGAAAGTGCTGAAATACGCACAGGCAAGTCCCATGTTTCCATTGCTTTTAGTCTTGCTTTATTTTTTGGTTCCCATGTTACATATGAGATTTCATTTTGTGGTTTTTTTGTTTGATTATTTTTAACTAGCCAGTCTAGTAAGTAGATAGCTATTTCTGCTTAGCTATTTCTGTTTATTATCTATTATTATCTATTACCTGAGTTGAAACAAATTTGTCTCTGTGCTGCTCAAATCATTCTTTTTTTTAATTTTAATTTAATTTTTTTTTTTTTTTTGCTAGTATCATGATTACATAATGCTTCAGGAAAATGTGTGCCTGGAAGTTCTTCCTCAAAACTTTGAGGCTTTTCATCCCAACCCTAAAGCCTAACAGAAAAAAATATATATACCGTAACAAAAATAGTGAAGAATACTGCAGCAAGACTAGGCACTGTTTGCAGTTTATAACTGAAAAGGCCTAAGATTCATGCAGATAAGTTCTGCAACTAAAACACCACCTAATTTGAATCTTCATTTTTATCAGTGATTTGCTGTGATGGTAGGCAGTTTGCTATCGCTATTCTTTTATGTCCTCCTTGGTTCCCTATGTAGAAGGGTATGAGTCAAACTTTGCCAGCAGATTTCTCAGATAGGCACTTCATCACTCACTGAGGTCTTTCATCTTGTGACTATTAATCCATAGGTAACTGACAGTCCTTCAGTAAAGGAAGACTAAGTGAATAATAGGGAGGGTTTTCCTCACTTGCTTTTTTGTTTAATTTTGCTGACATTTCTAAAAATAATAAGCAAATTATTTCAGATCAAATGAAAGAGATTCTTTGCTTCATCACAAAACAAAATAGTTTTCCTTTCAAATTTAAAGAAATGAAATAAATACAAGGAAATTCTACGTGAAATACAAACCCAAAGTATACTAGTGTAGTTTAAAATAAATGATAGTTGTTAAAAAGATTTGGCAGTTGTAATGAAATGCCTTGACTCTTCAGAAGTTTCTTTTAAGGGTTCTCTTAAAGCAATTTAATCATAGCTAGACAAATTTTAAAAATGTCATGTTTACAGTTTGCACCCTTCAAACAGCTACTGAATATTAAAGATGAAGATGTACGGCCCCTACTGGTCTCATGATCTAGGAGATGGTACTTTCTCAATTTGAAATTGTTTTCCTTCCTTTTCTCCTGGTTGCCTGCTTGTACTGGAACATAGTTGGGCATTTAGGCTCATGACGCCCCTTCTCTGAAATGCAAAATCCTTGACTCCGCTAAGCCACAAGTTCTGGGGAACTTTGGGGAATATCGGTGGAGAGTTAAATCCTGGAATTTCCCCCTGCAAATGCTAAACAAAAGCAGCTAGCTCAAGACAAGAATTTTGTTTCTGAAAAATCCCTTCAGTATGGAGCCAGATTTTTAACTTTCTCTTAAATTTTGTACTACATATGCTAGGGTCCACCTTGTCCTCCTCAGGCTTCTGGATTTACAAATCTGCAATTGCTACCTGAATTAACACATGTAGCACATTCCATTGCTGTTCTCATGAAAAGAAAATGAACAGAAAAGCATTTTGGACTTTGGGATTTTTCCATATTTTCTTAGAACTTTGTAATAAATTATATGGAATGACAGCATGGTAGTTGTGTCCTATTACGATTTCTGTATTCATGCAAATCAAGCAAGCAATACTTGTTGCCTGGATTAGGCAAAGTTTAACTTAAAATAGATGTATGTATATATATATACATATTTAATAAATTTAATAATAAATAAATACATACATACATACATATATTTTTTTTCTGTCTGCATACTTACAAACTTTAGCCAAAGGACAATACAATGTAGGTCACTTAGTATTGTCCTAAATATGATATTTTACACTTGGATGCTCTCTTAATAAACCTTCCTTGTAATTAGAAAATGTAGTTTCAGTGCTTCAATTTATGGAAAAACGTTGTGTTAAGTATATTGGGTTGCTTTGTCTGTTTTTAGAAATAAAACAAATGGTAGGGTTGAAAGGAAGTAAAGCAATCTGTTTAGTCAAATGGGTATGTGTCACTGTGTGGTGAGCGATGGAAAGAAAATCTGCGTCACCCTCCCTCTCTAAGGGCTTACTTTCCAGTACTATACACTTGTAGTGGGCAACGGTAATAACTCACAGTTGATCAACAGAATGAGAAGAATCCAGATAAACATATACCCTGAGGTTCAGCAATAAGATGTGCTCATACTTTGTGTGCAGCTGATACAGCATGGTGCACCTAAATTCATTGATTTCATTACCATTCTTAGACAACATACCAGATATATCCTAGTATATGGTAGTGTGTCCACTTTTAGAATTGGTCTTATGGCTTTTAAATGGAAAGAGACCATATGGCATACTATGGTCAGCAATTGTCATAAAAATTGTAAGTATGGGAGGAAACTTGCATTATTAAGAATATAAAGTTATCCACATTAAGACATTTGTTGGGTGTGTTGTTTTTGTGATGGCCTTGCTTTTCTCAAAAATGTTCATTAGCATCAGTAAACATAGCTCACCAGCCTTCTCTTTCAGCCAACTGACCTGCAATGTATAAGGGAGCTACTGACATTGCCAAAGCACCTACTGCAAATGTATATGTGAAGGAGGTAAAGTAGAACTTTATATACAAAGTATATTTCTTTTTCCAAAAACCTTCTGTCTTAGAATGTTTTCATGAAGGCAAATTATGGATTTCTCATAGAATATTTTCTCTGAATTGTTCAATTCTCTCATCTGGAGTATGCTTGAGAGCACATAAATTAAATCAGTGTTTGATTTTTGAGGTCAGGTAACTCCACTTTTAGATGGCAAGCAAGGTAGAGATAAAGCTTTTACAAGGGACGTATAATCCAGTCTCTTTGGTTACCAGATCAATAAACAGTAAAAGGTAGTATGACAGAGAAGTTCTACAAAATGAGTTGTTCTACCCAACAGGGCTTTTATATTTCTTACATCCAATAGACCACCATCCAGAAAATTTGGAAGCAATTGCACTCTACATAATGCAGTGTTCTTAAAATAACTGCTACATTTCTACAACACTGATTTACAGTTAAAAATCTCAGAATCTGGACCTGAAGAAAAACATATTCTTTCCTTCTGTTACCCTTAATTGCATCCTCTTTGCCTATTCCTGTAAGCTCAGATAAAAAATTAATATTCTCCTGAACAACAGATATATTGTTAACACTTTCATTAGCCACCTAACATTTTCATTTAAGCCATCTTCTTTTGCTTTGTCCATGTTCTGCATTGTTCTTTATCTGGGGATTTATTTTATTTTCCCAACTGATAGTATTAATTACGTGTAAGAAAAAATACCAAACGTAATTTCAATAAATCTCATCTATTTGTGAATTTAGTAAAATGTCAGGAATTTTTTTTCACATATAAGGAAAACATGAAAATTAAAACGACCAGATGAAAAGGTTAAAGAATTTAGATTTCTTAAACAGCTCTAGCAAGGATGTCCTGGTTAACTCAGAACTTTTAAAAAGTGAAATTTAGCCACTGGATTGAAAAATCAGTTATTTACACTGTTTTATCTGTAACTCCTGTTCTCATCTCCTTTCTCTGTAATTTCTGAAAGTGAATTCCCAATCCAATCCAGGATATATTGTTAGCATTCCCTCAGTATTTTTTCATTCAGAGTTTCAAGATTTCTATAGAAATAGTGGACCTTGTCTGAAATTAAAGAACACACCAAACAAACAAAATTTTTGTTTTGTTTTGGCACACATTTTGTAGAATCATTGCTTACAGAATCATGTATAGCATACTGACAGAAATATGAAACACTATGGAAGCAAGCACAAAAACACAGAACTCAGGAAGAGCAATACTTATAGAAGAGGTAATCAGTATAATTGCAACCAATGTTGAATTCAGAGAACCAAAATGAAGTGTTCTGCAGATTGTAGTTGAAGCCAAGGAATTTTTTCAATAATTTTAATTGAATAGCCATTATGATACAGAGAAAACGAAGGTTTGTGAGGCTATCTCATTCCCCTTCTCTAAGATTTTTCCTGACTCCCAAAATTTTAGATCTTTATGCATTCCCTTAAAGAAGGTGCAGGAAAAGAAAAAGTCTTACTGTATGGATCTGGAAAACAAAGCACTGTCTAGAGGAATTTAACGTTTCTCAGGTAGAGTCCCTCTTTTATAAAATTGCATTTTCGTAATGTGCTTAGAATTTTTTTATGAAAGATGAACAAATGAGAATAAAACATACCAGATACGTAACAAGCAGAAAAATCAGATCTGTAGCAAGAAGCAATCAGTCAGTGGGAATTTATCATAGCTGGAATGTACTACAGTGCTATGTAGTACTTGTGAACTAAGTTGCATTATCTTAGGATCTTTATAGCAATGGATTCTTAGCTAACAGTGCTGTTCTGGAGAGAGAGTGAAATTTCTCATATATACCATGCTTGGCATTTGAGCTTGTTTTAATTATGGATAAATTTACTAAATAAGGACCTTTTTAGGGCACTACAGTGTCAGGTAGCTGACCCTCAGTGAGCCTGCTGCAGTGGTCTACAGCCCCCTGTATAAACAGTGTAGGACAATGAAACAGCCGCCTGGAATGTATTTGCCATCTGGAAAAGCTTTTAAGTTTTATTAGCGGCTGTGACTTGGTGTAGAGGACTGGGATCAAAATATATTAATTTATTCTGAATTTCAGCTTCTCATTTCTCAGAGCTGTGCACCATTTAGTAGAATCACAATTAAAGCTTTGAGACCACGACGACAACATCCTTCATGTGTTGGGTCTGATACTATGTTTTGTTCACTTCAGCATCACATACAGAAATGTATGCAAAGAGATCCTTTACATGTTCTGTGAGGCTCACCTAGAGTATGTGCAGTGTGCAGTAATCATTAGGTCAACAGTCCATACAGAGATGTTTTTAATTAAATCTATTTTAACACTTTTTTTTCTTGCATTGGCTCTGGAAAATATGATGCTGTCATTAGAAGGAATCCTTAGGCCATACATTTAATGCAGGACATATTGTTTGGTCACAGCAAGTCAGATTTTACTAGTGGTGACTTTTGTTAGCCATATGCATTCACACGTAAAATCTTTTTTACATTTTGGTTGCCTGTACTTTCAGAATTTTCAGACTTTTAATTTTGGATAATACTAATATTCAATAAAACACAACAGAATTTTATCCAGGTATTCTGCATTGGAATAAATAAATAATTCAGAAAAATCTCATCTTGCCTGGAAGACCTCAAGACAAGTAGAATTAACTTTTTCCCTTGGATAGCTTTAAGAAGACATACCCTTTTTAAAAGAAACATGCACTATTTTCTTCCCATTCCACTTCACCATGCAGATATACTTGTAGATAGGCAATCACACATCTGCACTATCATGGAAGAATTCAGTGGTTATTCAAGTCCTAAGCATTTGGTTTGGTTTGGCTTGATTTACTCTAGCTGAGTTCCTCACCTAATTTCAGCTCACATAGCCATATTATTGGGTTTAATATTAAAATCCTTGCTTGACTATTTTCTCATGGGAAAGAGATACAGCATATACTTTAAGGCAAAAGTTGAAGCCACCAAATTTCTCTATATAAACCTTTGTCTATTTGAAAGTGAGAGCATGAAATTATTTCTTTTTAAATATTATCCATATCTGTCCATACAGATAGTTTTCCTATTATATTCCTCCTTGTGTGACAGTGTTGTTAGTCAGAAAGGTCAGATCAGGAACATTTAGATACTATATGGTATCACTTCGTATTAAGAATTATCTCTTCTCTCCATCCTAGTAAGTCACCACTACCAATCACTGAAGTCTGTAAAATACACTTCATGAGAAGCTACTCTCTCTGACCCTCTTCAGTCTCTGATTTTGTCATTTATGCCTGTTTCTGTAATAAACCAGACATCTTTGGTTACTTACTAAACCTCACAACTCCGGTAGCTCTGTAGTAATATAACTCAGAGGGAGATTAAATAATAACAGTATTTATCTCCGTTTTTGATTTCTTGACTACTTCAGAAGCTATAGGGCCAGTGGTAGAAGTAAATTTAGTTAGGCTATCTATTTTCAAACAACTACAAATTCTGTCTTTCTTTCTTTTCCTTTAGAAAAGTTTTTGTCTTTGGCAACTCTTTAAAATAAAACGATTGGAAAAATGAGGGGGGGGGAAGTACTGTACATTTAATGAATACCACGTGTAAATGCTTCATGTAACATATGCTAATGTATGGGCTTGTAGGAAAAATATTTGGAGGTCTAAGAAATATTTTTGTACATTGGTCTTAAATTACTTTGTATTGAATAAAAAAAAATGTTGGCAATGCCTTCCATTATAATTCCACAAAGATTACTTAATTATACTGTGGGAGCACCAGAGGGCAAAGCCTAACCTTAGGCTTATCACATGGGCTTTTTTATTTACAGAGTGGCTATTTGTTTATTCCCAGTATATTTCTCTAAATCCCTCATTAATTATCCTTAAGCTTCCAATTCAAAACTGAGTTGTAAAAGCCCTATATCATCTCATGCTCCCTTTGCCTAAGGGACGTTGAAATTTTAATACTGTATACAGTGCCCCAAGGCTATATTCTAGCACTATTATGCACATCATACAATATTGCTAAAGCACATAATGAACCAAGTTAAACACTAACCAAATATTTAAATAAATGCATTTCAGTGGATAGGAGGATTGCTGCAATGTTTGCTTAGTTGGCAAATCTGTTGATTAAATCAACTCATTAATTTAATGAAACTATGTTATGGAAACTTTAATTCTAATAAAAATTTCTTTAAAAATTCTGGGGCCTGGACCATAAAATAATTCTCTAGTTTCAAGAATGCATTACAAATAAATCAACACTAGCTTCTGTTAACTAGAACTTTCAGAGGCTTTTAAGTGAAAGCAGAAATTTTCAGAAATGTATTCTTATATTTACCATATTATGTTAAATACCACAAAATAATATGCTTCAAGAACATTTGCTATAGCGGGAGAGGATTTCATGAAATTTATTTATTTATATATATACACATTGAAAATATGTTCATTGTTTCATTGATTGCAACTTAAAATACCTGAATTAATACCCCAATATAATTCAAGAACACAAATAAAAATCTCTGTAACCTGCTGACAGCATGGCAGGAAAAGCAGAAGAATATTTCTTCAGATATTTCTTTTCTTTTCCAGATATTATCCTCCTATCTTATTCTGGAATGATATTGAATGCCTTGAAACTATTTGTCTTCCAAAAGCTATACAGCCACAAGATGAGATGAGAACTCATACAGGTCTAGTACATGAGAAGGCGTTTCTAATCAGGCATCCTCTACGAAAACATCAAATTCTGAATTTATTTTCTGTCACTGACCCCTGATATCCTGAATCTGATACCATTTAGACCTGCTAAATTAGATAATAGTTGCAGCTATGGTCTATTATAGCCAAAAGTATGATGACTGCAGCACACTCTAGACTATGTTCACTTGGGTAAAACATATTATTCACTCAATAAATATAAATATATATATATATGAGCATACATACTAACAGTGGATATGTATGAAGATTTATGTTTTAGAGACAAATTTGTTTATCAGAGGTGAATCGGAAAGGAGAGACCATGGTGGTGATGTTGGAAAATAGGAGTAGTGGTTACTACAGGAACTGCACAGCACAGTGGTCGTGTTTAGACAGAAACTTTGGTGAGGAGGCCAAAGGGCTGCAGCGTCCCTCCACCTGGACAGTGGAAACAGTAGGGCTGCTTCTTTTTTCGAGTGTCTCTACCTCCAGAGGACTTCCTTGCCCACCTCCTCCCTCCCCCTCCTGACTTCAATGACAAATTCATCCCGTAACATATGCTTCTTATTCACACTTGTGTTTCTGAAGATGTGAAAAAGAGGGAACCCTGCTGTCTCCACATAAAGCTGCTTACTTCCTCTTCTGAAAGAAAGCAGATGAGTAGTTCGGGTGGCCATAGCTCTTACAGAGGGTTTTCCCCCATCTCCTGGTCTTTCCTGACAGAACTATGTAGTATTAAATCAGATCCCTGTGCTGTTTGCCTGGCATCATTTAAAAGACCTGAATTCACCTGCTAGTGTATTTGGTTGGTGGTGTTCAATGACCGTGAGTGATGGTCGTGCTGTCTGGTGCTGCCGAGTATATCACGACTGTGAAGGGGAGCCAGAGAGAAGAGGTGATGTGCCTGGCATGATATTTTTGATGGGCTTTCAAAGAGGGAAACTCTGCCTATTTACAGTACTGATGAAGGTATTTGGTATGGACATCTAGAATAGTCACTGTGATGGGGCTCTTGTGCTATGCTGGTCACAGACAGGATCTGCAAAGGAAGTAATAGACATGACCATGAGGTTTTGTAGGAGTACAGGGAAAGTGGAGAGAATTGAGTGCATCAGCTTGTATTTTCCCTGTAAGCCTCTTTCAGTCAGAATGAGCAGCATCAAGATAAGGCATTCAGGTGTTGAATTACTCCAAGCACAGGCTTAGATGTTTAGAATGTCTGCTCTGTGCAAATGGGTGATTCAGAGCCCGATTCAAGCAGACAAATTGTGTCTAAATGCAATGCCTCTTTTGGGAGCAGAGTCTAGCCTAAATTTCATTTAAATTTAGTCAGATGGATTGCACCACTAGTGTCTGCTCAAACTGCCTCCTCTCTCAGGTGTGACTTTCCCTCTTCCCTACAAGCCAAGTACACAGCACAAGAGGAGTTTTGGGAGAGGATTTCAAGGTCTCTGAGGGACACACTCATCAGTTCAGTTGTGTTTGACTTTTGAGAAGCCTACATGTGGAGAGAAGTTTCTTCACACCTGCTTGCCCTCCCAAACCCCCTCATGTTTCACCACATGGCCTACATGCCTTTGGAGGGGATGTAAGGAAAGTGAGGGGTATAATATTCTGCATGTTCCTACCAGCTGCTAGGAGAAGTAGGTTAAAAATCCTACTGTGCTGGGGGTAGGGACCATTTCTAAATTTACTGTATTTATTGCCACAGCATCCTTTCTGTTGTACACTGCCTAGCCTGAAAACCAACTTTGCTTCACTTTCACTTAACGTTCTCTCTGACATAGTGCTGTGCCAGAAAGACAGACGTGACTGCCAGTAAACTAGTATTTGATGAGATAAATAGTTGTGTGGTATGTACAGCCAGAGTGGCAGTAAAACCTAAGAGATGGCTCTAATTTTTTATGAGCTAGAAGAATATCTATAACCCAGAGTTGTAGGGATTGTGTCCCAAACCGTTGTGAAAAGTGAACTGTGTTTGTAGTTGAAGATTCTGAAATTGAAATGCAGAATATTTTCTGTTACTTAATATGATGAGATGGACTGCAATTTTTGCCCTTTCCTAGGTGATAACTACAAATGCAGCAATTCACATAAGAGGCAGGAGGTCAATAACTTCCTGACTGGTTACTGAGTTTTGACTATGTATGGTAGCCCACCTGCTTTGCCCTGAAAAGAAAATGCATTGGGGTAACACAGTTTGGGAATTTCAGCAATAATCATCATCAGTGGAAATTATAAATACGCGAAGCCATACACACAAGATATCTTCCATTTACTCCTTGGGTGATGTATATTGTAACCAGACCTTAAAACAGAACAATTCCTCCCACTGTGAAAGTCTTTCTTTATAGTGTAATAAAGCTTGTAGGGGTCCATTTGGGGAAACATAGTTATCTTGGGAGCTGATTCAAAATTTATTTCACCTTGCCTGAAGACTTTCTTCTTAATAAGTTTTCAGTCATGAGGTTTTAAAGGTGAATAAAAAAAACAGGAAAATTCTCTCTCTTGGAAAACTGCAGTTTACAGCTGCCTGGCAGTCTGCCAAAGAACAAAGGAGTGGTGGGCACAAAAGGCAAGTATAAATTGGGTACTAGGAGCGTCCAAAATCTACTGTCATCGGCTTTTCGTACAGATAGGAAGGGCTCATAAAAATACAATGTTTCTTGATGGGCTTACTAGTCTTTGGAAATTGTTAGCAGTCTAATTTAAACTTTGATTGTAGAGATCTTCTTGAACTCCCACTTTGGGAGTTGTTTGAAAGGAGGAGATTCGTTGGGAAACAAAATGGGGGGGGCATGGACTTAAGGTTTTGGATAACTTGTTAATTACCAACAGGTGCAAAGTTTTTCAGAGCACTAGAAATAACTCAAGAAGAGTTGAATTCCTAAGCTAGATGTTTTTAATCCCTAAAGGTACTTGGATTTGCACTTATTTTCCTTACTTCTGCTTGGCCAGCTCTCAGGTTCGTAACTGTTTACTACAGGCATTTACAGTAGGCATTACTACACTCTCACTTTTTCTTGCTCATGATATCGCCCAAATTTCAAAATTTTCAGTGGTTCTTGCTGAAACAGTTCTGCCACAAGGTTGTTCAAATGTTTTTCTCATGATTTTTAGCCTGAATATACAACCATTACTGCATGGACTGAGAATTTACAGAACTCAAATAGTTGGGCGAGTGTTACACAGTCTTGAGATTCCTGGGTCACAGCAAAGCCTCGTACTAATCAGGGCAATTAAAAATAATGTTGAAGAGACCTCTTGTTGCAGGGAAAATACCAATAGCCTATCACAGAAAGACTTTATCCTGAGAAACCCAGTGAGTGCTCAGTGAGGGCAGAGGTTAAATATACTGTGAGCTTGAGAATAATCACATGGACTATGATGTTGCTTAAGAAATAACAACTATTAAATTTACAAAAGTTGTTCTCTAGAACAGAACCATCACATATGGATCCAACACTGAATGTCTTAAACATAAAGACAAAAAGGTCTCATGGAACAATCTCAAGAAATATTGCACAGATTGTTTTGATTCTCATGTGTGAAAAATAGTGAGAGACAAAGTAGGAAGGGGACTGTGAATAAATGATCTTTCAGGACATAATACACATTCTGACCGAAAAACAAATAAGCAAAAAAGTCCATTTCAGTGTTTGCTCAGAGTCTCTACCTATCCTGTAAGTCCCAGAGAAGCTGCTTTCTGGAATGCACAAGCAATACACATAAAATAATTTTGGGAAACAATATAGATTGTTTCCATTTTGTTCAATTGTTTTTTAATATTGATTCAAGATGAAAAGCATCTACAGCTCCCTCTACTCTTGAGAGCTGTGGGAATATCTATCCATACTTCTTCCCTACTCCTTCACTCTCCTATTCTGCCAGTTCTTACACATATTTCTAAGCTCTTGAGTGTACATCTTGCCCTTATTTTAATTACCTCCAACCCACCTTTTTGAATATCTTCCTATATTTTGATGAATTCAGCTAACTCTGGTTGGAGCTTATCCAATGCTAAAGGTGGAATTCTCTGAAGGCTTTGCCCCTCCCAAAGATTTTTGGGAAAGCTGCAGGAAGTGAATGTCTGGATGTCAGAGAATTATTTCAAGGAGAATTCCGTACCTATCTGGAACATATAGACTTCTGAGGCAAGCATCTACTGGCTTGAAACCCATGATCAACATGAAAGCAGTCCTATCTGAGTGCTTAGGAACAAGTTCAGACCTGAACAATACTCCATCAGGCAAAATAGATGAGAACAGATTAAAGTCATGCTGCTTATGGTCCTGTAAGCTGTACAATACCGTACTGAACTTTCCTAGGGCATGGTTAAGCAGAAGTGAAGGTAAGCCAGTTGCAAGAATTGCTAAGAGAAGGGAACGGAGAAGGGGGAAGAGTATCACTGTGCTGCCTATTGGTCTCCCCTAGCAAATAATTATATTTCTGTATCTGCTTTCTTTCGCTGACTATCCAGTATCCAGCTTCACTTCTTAAGTGTTGGATCTGAGAAGCTGAAAGGTAAAGCGAACTGTTGACTATAAGGACACATGCTTAAGTTTTGTGAATCACACTTCAGCAGAGAAATGATCAACTTTTGAGTGGATGCAGATCTAAGTATGTAACCTAGGAGGTGTTAAAAGCTCATTGAGTACATTAATGTGACTACAGCAGTCATCTCTAAGGAAGAATTCCAAGAGTCTTCATGAGCAGTGTAAAACCATAAACAGAAATTTCAAAAACTTTCTAAGACAGAATTACATAATTTAAGAATGTGAAATGTAATATCTTACACTGTTATGTGAGATATGTGTTCTAACTTATGGATATGTTTGCTCATTTTTATGAACACTTACGCCTTTTTGTTGCCGAAGATGAGATTCTTTCTGAAATAATTAATTTCCCTGGATACAGAGAACTAATATAGTTTTCATTTCTGATTTTTGTTAATCACTTGTACTTTCTTATAAGATTCTTCTGGTCTAATAAAGTGATTTTTCTTACCTCAGTTCATAAATATCATTGGATGATACTAAATACAGAGCATAACTGGATATTTGTTGTCTTGCATATCCAAGAAATTATTGGGAATCTTTATCTTGATGTACATTATACCAATATCTGATTTTCAAAATCCAAATGTCCTCCTAATAAATCTCTTTTTTTTGTGGGCTACTGCGATTTACATTAATTGATCATGATTTTATCTTTCATAGTCATACTATATCTGTTTCTTTTCCAAACTTGTGGATTCAGCTGGTTTGCAACATTACTGTGTGGATATTTATGACAAGCTTGTGACATTTTACAACTGCTTCTAGACACCACTAAATTATATTCAGACCTTTTGCTGAATTAGTTATGTTGTTTTAGAGTTACAGATTCATTAGATTTCTTTTGGCCAGATACATGCTGAAACTGAAGTTTCACAGAGCCAGATTAATTAGACATTCTGCATTGATTTTTTTATATGTGTAAGTTATCGCATTTAAAGTCCTGGAAGGAGGAGCTTTGAAAAGAGAAAATTTGAACAATTACTTTGCACCATGAAATTAATTTTAAATAATGTTCTTTCTATTTTCACATTCACACAGTTATGCTGAAGCCATTGGTGCTTCCCAAGAATGCATCCAAATCAGGTCACCCTAAAATATCTAGGGTCTTTGGATGCAGTTCTTGTATGGAGTGATTTCACTCTGTATTGCCTGCAAAATACGGCTGGACCTCATGAGCGTGCCATGCCAGTCCATTTCAGGAAAAGCTCAGCAAGTCTGACATGCTGCACTAGGAGTCCAGGACCTGGATTTATTTTCCTGATCCTTGAGACAACACTTGCCAATTGTATTTTTTTGCTAACTGAGAATAATAATTTAATGTGCACAAAGAACAAGTATCAGAAGTATGCATATAGAAGAGCTAATTTCTGGTAGGATGGAAATAAAGGATATTGTAAGTTTTCAATGTGAATTTGCACACTGTAGAATTACTGCATGATCATGTGAGTACATCTTTTTGACGTATTTTTTGCACATGTGACAGGGTTTCTTCTCTTGCACACAGGAGACCAGAGCTGGCCTTGAGTCTCTCACTCAGGGTGCTGTACAATGTCACTAATTCCTCTTACTCTTCAGGAATTGTAACCCTTCAGGATATTCATATTATAGCCTTGGAGAGAAGAGCGCACAGAAGGGAAATCACATTTCATATAAAAAGTATCTACAGACTATTATAACTGGTTGTCTGATGTGTGAACTGAAAGTATTCCGACAGACATAGAATTAGAGAGACCCTGATAGTCAAGCAGAAAATAATTCATTGTTGTATAACATGATGGAGTTTTACAAAGATTTTGTGGCTGAGTTTTCCAGATCTCATAAGTGTGTTTCACGCTCTCCCATTGACCCTAAGATCGTCTGTTACCCTACCAGCTTCTTCCCAATATAAAACCACTGAAGCAGAGTTACACTCACATAAAACTTGATAGGTTTTGTTGGATATTTAGGAATATTTACAGAGAATGTATTTTATAGAGAATATGCAATATGGAAAGGGGTGGAGATCTACTACGTAAAAGCCATACTGCCACAATCAGGAAAAATAAGGATGCTTTGACTCTTATTCATTTGTTGACCTGCATGAACTAGATTGTCACCAGAAATCAGTTCCTTAATATATAGCAAATTCAAATCAAAGAATATTAGAACTTAGGAATACAGCATTAGTGAATTTTAAAATCTCAAGAGGGTAAACATTTAAAGAGAAATACCCAAGAGTTTTAAGGGTTTGTTTTATTTATTTTTTTCTCTGGAAAAGCTGAGTTGAAAGAATGTAAAATGCCTTGGGTGATTTTGATAGAAATTCTATAACGCATGGCAAATGTACTGAGGAGAAGTGGTAAATATTTAAGAAATACTTGAACAGACTGCAATTGAAATCCATTCCTGTTTAAATTTAAACAGCAAAAAGGTTGGAAAAGGCCAACATGATTAAGTAAGGTGATATAAAGCGCAGTCCAAGCAATAAGTGAAGAGTGTTAAAAATATATACGCATGGCATGGTAAAGAAGGGGATTGGCAGATCCACAAAAATATGCAGAAGTTAAACCGATAACTGCAGGAACAAAAAGAAATACTGAAATTACAATGAAATGAACAAAGAGTTCTTCAAATATGATGGCAACAGAGAGTTGAGAAAAAGGAAAATTGGCCTACTATGAAAATTATAGGATAAATTTGAGATAAGAAATGTGAGACTAATCAGTAATCTTATTTTAGCCTGCTTTCCTAGGGAATATGTCTCATATGATCAATTTATCTGTCAGTGCCCTCCAATAATTGTTCTGTTTCAACCATATTTGACAGAGGATTGGAGGTATTTCATAAACACCTGTGGTTTTTTTGTGTTCGTTAACACCTGGATAGAGGAGGGAGGCCCAAACTAGGGCCCCTCAACACTGAAAAGGAGAATTTGTGATGTGTACTAACAGGCACGTGCTCTGTTTAGTGGGCTGTTTAGTCAGCATACACATAGAGGGTGTTTTGGGAAACAGCTGGGGTATGGCACGGAGCTGGAACTATTGCAGTAGTGCAGTAGAGAAGGAAGCGGGTCATGGTGAGGGGGTACGTGGGACGTGGCACGTACAGGGTGGAGAAGAAGGGGATCAAGGGGTTCAGTCAAGTCCGTTGTCAGAGGTCTGAAGCTAAGGAGTCATTTTGTGTGGAGGGAATGGAAGAATTACCTCCCTGATAGTCTCCCTTCTTTTTTACCTCCTTGGTCTGGAAACCGAGTAGAAGATTTGAGACAGTGGGTCATACCATGTTCATTTTGTGCATGTTGGAGAGTAAAATCTGACTCTGTGCTGTCCACTCCGGGAAAAGGCAAAGCTCACCGTATACTACCTAGAGGCTTTTGTGGGCGGGGAAGCCAGGCTTTTGTTTAATTGTCTTTGGTGTCACATATTCTTCAGAAGAAATGCAAAACAAATAGCATCCATCACAACGTGTGATTATAACTCTAGACCACCTGCTTCTGACCCTGACAGATCACCACCAAGCTGTGCAGATTTATCTAAGCTGCAGGGAGTTGTATCCAGATGCACTGCTGTGTTTCTCCAATTCATTTTTATTTTTCCACATTGCTTAAAATATACTTTGTTCCTGACACTTTTATTTCTAGCAGAATAACTCATAGGAAGAAAACTGACAACAGGACTTGAAAGGCCATAATGGAGAAAAAAAATAGTGTTCTAGAACTGCTTTAATGAAATGTTTGTGTTTCTTCCCTGATATAGAAGCTTGATTAATTGAAACCTTTGCACTTCATTTCCATCATTCTCGCAGGGTAGCAGAGGACCAAATCTTGCAGAAATTTGCATTAATATCATTAATGGGATATAAATGAGAACAGGATGAAAACTTCATCTAGTATCTGGTATTTCTCTGGTGCCATTTTGTCATATGAATCCCTTGTACTTTGCTGGAAACTGGATCTTCCAGGTCAGCAAGTCTAGCCTCTGTTGTTGAAGGCAGCAACATCAAATAATCACTTTCAAAAACTAATCAAGCCTTACTGTAAAATGTGTTAGCTTGCTGAATGCATTACATTTAGTAAAAGGCTATTCTAGGAACCTCAATTCTGATGGCTGGACACCTCCTAATTTCCAGACTAAACTTACTGAGGAATAGCTTATGTCTATTTGTTCTTATGCCAACATTGTCCTTTACCTAGGTATTTCTTCTTCCTTCCATGTAGGTCTCGTACCAAGCTTCAGTCACTAGGTTAAACAAGTCAATCATTTCTGTACTTTTGTCGTATGAGTGTCTTTTCATTGCCTTAAACATATTAGCAGGCTTTGTCTTCATCTATTTCTGTTCAGATTCATAATTTAACAAGAAGGTGCCCTGTATTTCCGATGAGTTCTTATCAGTGGTTTATAAATCAGCACAAATACTTCCTTATTTCCAATGGAAATATCTTCTTTGCGATATCATGGAAACATCATTTCTTAGTTATCCTGTGATTAGGCTTTTTTCCTATCACACCCAGCTGATGAGCTGTCACCTTTTAGAAGAAACTAGTTAGTACTTTCTAGATGCATTGTTTTGCATTTTGTGGCGTTATATGCTGCCCCATTTCTACTATATCATCTCAGTCATCAGTCATCCATTCTTCCCTGCATCCCACCTGTCTTAACAGATATCTCTCAACTTTATTCCGTGGTAAACAGAACTACCTTGTTCTTTTATTTTGTCCAAGGTCGTTAATGGAAATCATAAATAAGATCAGCTTCTAGACTGATGCTAGTGAAACTCCTCTGCTGGTGTTCTCTAAGCTTTCCAAAGGTCTCCGAACAACAATGCATGAAACAATTCAAAACCATTTGATGTAGTTTAGTAAATATTATCTTCATTTTACAGATGGTGAAATGAGACTGAGAACAGTTAAATGAGAGGTTCAAGGCCAGACATAATTGGAAATAGGAACTGGCACTGAAGCAATTTTTTGCTGATTTGTACCAAATTCTGCCCATTACTAATTCATATACTCATATGAATGAGTATATACATATATATACAGAATATATACATATATTCATATATTCATTTTTATCCCTTGTGGAATAAATGAATTCCAAATGATGGATTTATTTTGTGGATATTTACTATTTGTAATTCAAGACTGATTTCAGATGACACTTCCTTCAGCAGTAGGACATACTGAAGCCCTCCATTTATTCGATTTAAGAAAGCTTGAGCTTGATTTTTGTTTAAGACCCAATTAGTCAACACATTCAAAAATTCAGTGCTGTTCACAGAACAATGGTGTTTAATGCAATGGCATTCATGTTTCTGTCTGAGGAAGTTGGTCTAAAACATCTTTTGTTTTTCTGAATTTATGTTTCAATAGTACAACATAATGTGTACTTAATGAAAATCCCAAATCGTCAAAATTACTATTTGGAAGATTAATCACTACAAACCATTCATATAAATACATTCTCATTGCTGCATGTTATTACTTTCAAGGTATTGAAACTGTAAATACAACAATTTAAGTTTATTTACAAAACAACAGCTAAACCCATGTTTAGTTTAATAATCCAGTAAATCCAAACAAATCATTCACAGGACTGCAGGGTAAATTTTTCCACAGATTTAAAAAGCTGATTGCTGTTATCTGGTATAGCATTTTTTCTGATATTTCAACAATGACAGACTGCATAAGAACAAGTTCAGTACATATTTCAATGAGATCAGACTTAAAGCCTTTGTAAAATTGTCTTAAAGTTTTGTTTTATTTATTTATTTTCCTGGGCTCTGCACTGTAGAACTAAGAAAAATTCCTATGAAATGATGAACTGTGGAGAACATGATTTTGAGCATCTGCCTTGTTTGATTTTCCAAATTGTATGAAAAGTCCTAACTCCAATATTATTTTCTTGGTTGTACAATTGAGTAACTAAAAGAGAAATCCAACAAATCCTACTTCTTACAAAACCAATTTGCAGTTGGTTTGTTTTTTAAAACAAATGCTTCCTTTTTCTTTTTCTTTTTTGTGTAATTTGTGTTGCTGTGTCTGTTTAGCATTGTACAGTACTTTACTTGCATAACTTGTGCCTCCTGTCTTACGTTTCTCTTAATATTTGTTCTTTGTTTTACAAGAGTTTAAGGTAAAGTATTTTCCCAGCCATTTATGTTTCTTTGGGCCAAATTCTTCTGTTTCATGAGGTAAATACTGTCCTGGTTGCCTTAAATAGTAGTTTCAAAAACTTAAATTCACTTTAGTCCCAGTCTTAAATTTCCTATAAGCAATCTGGTTAGAGCTGTGTGCCTTTTCTTTGTTTTTTTTTTGTTTTGTTTTGTTTTTGAGGTGCGTTTAAGCCTACATAAGATAAGGACCATTACTAAGAAAAATCTCAGTGTTTATATACGTGATGCGAGAATGTTGTTGCTTTTGGTAACTTCATCTTGTGCCAAAGATAAACATGCAAATTTTAATCACTGCTGATGCAAGTCTGAGGTAATAATCTGAATCACATAGTCTTGTATTTCTTCAACCTTGGGACTAGAGCACTGCATTCATTAGAAAAGTGGCACTTCTGGTAGATTGGCTCAAGCTTGTTTCCAGCAGTGTGGAGCAGCTTAACTTTATCAAACTTGCCAGATGACTAAGGGTTAATTTTTGGTTGCTTATTTTCCCTGGAAGAAACTTTAAAGGGGATGTGGCAGTTAACTGAGATGGCAGCTAACCAAAATATAATTTGAGATTTGTACCAACCAGCTAGTGACTTCACCCAAGCCACCATCCAGATCAAAACCTGAGTCTGGTCAGGGTAAGAGCCACAGTTATACTTTCTTGGACAGACTGGCCTACATCCATGAATGATAAATATGCTCTTTAAACCACAGAAATGATTCTGCCTGCCCAATCTCCTTTCATTTCATGCTGGCTACCTGTAGTAGCTTTTTTCTTGTGGACCTATGACATATGGAGCCTATGGTGATTCCTCTTCACTGACAATGCCTGGCTGTTACAGCAAGCTCTGTAAGGCTGTGTGTAATGTATGTCTGAGGTGTACATGGAGTTTTTAATAGGTGCTAACACAGCATATTAAGTGGGAGCTCACTGTATAGCAATGAAGGAAAGTGATTCAGTACATCCAGATAGAGAATTTTTTTGATGATGTTCTCTCTCAAACACATTATGTATAAACAATTTGGATATTAGGCTCACTTCTAACAGTCTAATGAAATGGCCTTCATGTTCTTGATCGTGATACAAGAAAACTCTTAGAAGAAAAAAGTAATAATCAACTATTAGCATATTACTATTAACATAGTAATAATCAACTATTTCCTTTACATGTCTACATTCCTTGTTACTTTTCAATTTTATTATACAGTTTTCCATTCATTTCAACACTGGGGGTAATTATATGAATTTTCTCAATTTCTCATCATTCCCTAGTTTTGCTTAGATGTACCAGATCTTTCAGCCTGATGCATTTTTAATTCAATTGGGCTTGACTCAAAGGAGCATAAGAATGGCCCAAATGATTCACACCAAAGGTTATCTATTCTCTATATATCTCAGGATAGAAATTTATGTCTTATCACTGGTGGTGTCAAGAAATCAATGCCCAAGGAAGAGCAAGGAAAGAGTACAGGGTATTCCATCCCAGTATTCTACTGGTCTCATGTAGATCAAATCTGTTTTAATGTAACTACTTAAATGCCAGCATTAATACATTGGATTTATCTGAATATTAATAAGAGCATCAAGATGCCTACTTATTGTAGATTTTCTAATGTCTTAAGATGCTTTGAGCCATAATCATCTAACTTTCTATGATGACTGGTTCCTATTTTTCCATTATCATCTTTGAGCATCTTTTCAATAATTTCTCTTAAAAACTGAAAACATCCTTAAGCTTAACATTTAATTTTCTCTTGGAAAATAGCAACAATTTTCCTATGAAGGTGACCAAATTGAATATTCCTTTTTGATAAAATTAAAAAGTAGTGTGGAATAACAATTTTTAGATTTGTGAGATCTTTAATGATGATGCTGACTACCTGATTTTCTGTTTTTATTTAAGTTGTAACCTAATTTAATAGCTTCAAGTCCATTTGTACAGTAGCCTGGAAAGCCCTTTCCCAGCCAGTAGGTTGCATAACTACCTCAGAAGGGAAAATAACATGATCTTCTTCTGGTTCATTGCATTCAGATTTATTATTTTACATTTGACTATATTAAATTGCATGTCAATTTACTGTGCCAGTCATCTAAAAGAAGTGAATCACAAAATAGTATCTTAAACTATTTTATAGTACCTTTCATCCTGAATGATTTTAAAGAGCTGAAGGAACACTATGGTATCTGAATTGCCTAGAAGTTCAAAATAAAAAGCCATAGCTATACTCTTTCTGTGCTAAGGTAAAAGAGTTCTGGGTACCAGAACTTGTTTACCATGCAAAGAAATTCAAAGAGCTGGTATAGCTCCAAAAGTGAATTCTGTTTATTTTCTGAGCCACAGTTCAGCAGAGTCATTAAAGAAACTCAAACTGTTTGTGCAACTCAGTTGTCTTCTGACTATAACCTCAGGTACTTTGTTGTTATCTCTCACAGCAACAAGGCTGCCCAGGTGAAGCAGGAATGTGGAGACAACGGTAGCATGACTGTGAATCTCTTTTGCCTTGTATTTTTATTACTGGTGCTGATGTACAAGGCACAAAGAATACAGATGGTTTTTCAGGTCCTATTGTGTTCTTAACAAAAAGAATTGAATTAAAAAAAAAAAAAAAGCAATATCTGCCCGGGGAATTCAGTATCCCAATTTTGCAAATTGTGTGTATAAATAGAACTGAATTTTAAACACCAAGAACTCCTAAAGCTACTGAATCAGTATTTTTCAAACCTGAGATTTTCGTAAATAAATCTGTCTTTAAAACTTCACTCTGAATGGTATTTCACAGTGCTGTGGTTTGTACTATATACCCACAAAGAAATATTTTATGATATTAGACAAAAGTTAGATTTTGAGATTTAGAGCTCAGGCTCTCACTCCTTTTCTTAACCAATAATGATCTCCAAAATCATTAGTTTCTTTACATGGAGTGTAAGGAATATTTCAGGTATACACACACCCTATTTCTCCTGCAGTGTATCACATCTACAGCATCTCCAGTTACATCCTGTGATAAGAGAATGAACTCCATGGTGGTTTGTCCTAGCAGATAAGCTTAAGCCTGTATAACTCATTGCTAGATACAAACTTGCATTTAAAGTTTCTTTTAGAGACATTAATGAACTATAAAATGCAAGGGGTGTTATTATTATTATTTTGAATTTCAAATATTTCTAGATAACTAGATTGAGTAGTCAACTGAAAAATAACAAAAATCTCAAAGGAGATCAGATTTTTTTTGCCCAGTAAAAGGGAGTATCAATGCTAGTTAAAAAATAGTCACATATGGCTACCACATTGATTCCTAAGATGTCTAGCTTTTCTGTTGAATTCCTCCATTAAAACACCAGCCATCTTCAGAGTTGTTCCTGGAAGGTTTTTAAGATGTGAGAAGACTGCAGTTTATGCTGTTGTAGTCACTACATTGCTTATGTTGCATGTGGCACGTATTGTCTAATTAATTGCAATCTCCATGATAGAAATAAATACATACCTATATGCCAGAGGTTATGTCAAACATACCCAGCTCTTTTAGCTAAAATATATTGACATATTTTAAAATACATTATTAGCATTTGTGTGAAGCCAGAATGTCTTGCTTTCTGTAAAACAGTACGTATGACAGCTCTATGATTAATTTTTTTTGTTCTGTTGTAAAGGGAATAGAAAGACTGTTACAGAGCGAATTTGTTTTTCTTCATTCTGAAGTTATCATAAGTAAACACCTATGCTCAACATTGTTTCTCATAGTCTTAATATTTGTATATTATTGTGCTCATACATAATACCAGGAGTTTTTTTGCTTTTCTCCAGTATTCAGGTAAAGGAAAGCATTTTTCACTACTGTTTCTGTTAAGATGAGCTCTATTTTTTACATTAAATGCTAATAAAAAGTTGTCTGTTACTTATTACTCAGACACTTGTATTTAAAGTACTTAGTTATTCTGTCCAACTTTAGTGACTTACACTAAAGGGATTACAGGATATAGGATTTAGTTCTTAATATCTATTATTGTAAAAGATTGCCATTACGGTACTAGTTGGAGATTCTAGTCAGATGCAGAACCCCATTGGGTAGGGTGCTATACAATCACATGAGATGATATGACTTGAAGCTTAGTATTTCTGATAATTCCTTTCATACTACTCAATCTGTTGGTGAGATCTTGAGAAATTCAATTCTAAGAGGCAATAAATCTAAGAGCATTCTGTTCTATTTACCTAAAATCTGGTGTTTAACCCTAGAGGCAATTTAAGGTCAGCATTAAATGCAGTTTTTTCGGGTCCGTAGTGATTTTTTTAGTATTTGTTAGCTTTTTACCCATGAGCAGAATATTGATTTGCTGTTATGTCTCACAGCTATCTTCTAGCTAAAGGTGTTTGGCTGTATGTGTCTGTGTTGTTTTTATGTGATATATGTGAAAACTAGGAAGTTTTGCATACACAAGAATTACCAGCCAAGTTAACTGAGAGCCTCTATTCAGTAGGCAAATTTCAAGCTGCTTCCAATGTATTTATCACCATGCTAGTTAAGAGCAGCTGGAGTTATTGACTTCTTTTATTCAATATTAGGAACACTCAAAAAAAAGGCACAATGTTTTGATTTAATATGAGGACTATGAGTCTTAGCACTGTTAACAATTATACAGAAAGTGTATTTATTTTTAGACTTGCAAGGTGAACTAGTATCTCTCAAGGTATGCTTCCATGCTTGCTACCATCATCAGAGTATCATCTTAGCACTCAACAAATTGTTCTCAAAATCAGCAGATAAAATTAACTACTGTTAAAACCACTTCAACTAGATTTAGAAGCTATGAAATAGTCAGATATACTTTTAAATAGGTGCATGTAATTAATATGCAGCAGAGTATTTCATGTATACAAAATTGTAAAACAGTCCAGGTTATAAGAAAACTTTTGAAACATTCCTGTCCAGCCCAGGATATTCCTATTAGATGTCTTTACTGTCTTCAAGGCTAGTGATTTGGCTTGTTTAAGATTTCCTATATCTGTATTTTTCAGCTAGCATTGGTTTTGCAAATTGTATATCAACACTGAACCAAAGTAATCCCATCTCAAATGCCAACATTTCAACTGAATGCTGCAGCCGCCTAAAAGCTATATATCCCCAATGTCATTTTGATGTTGAACAGTCATGATGGCTAATTTAATGTCCTTTACAGAAATACATTGCCTACAGTAAATTAAGGTTTTCTTAAAGCCTGAGTAACATTTGCAGGCTTATACCTGAGTAATATATGAAAATATTCTTCATATGTAGCAGCACACAAGACTTTGTATGGGAAGATCACGTTGTCTGACGTTTCCGCACTTCATTTAGAAGCTACAGTGGAGAGCCCTGGGCGCCTCAGTGTAAGTGAAGGCACCTCCAGGCGCCAAGACCCTTTCTCCTGGGAGCTGCCCCCTTGTCTCCCCTCCACTCTTCCCTACCTCTTTGCTTGCTTCTTTTTCCAGAAAGAAAGTCTGGTGAATGTTCAAGAACAGAGAGTCAAAAACATATGCTTTCTTTTGCTCACTATGTACACTGACCTTTCTGAGTGGAGACTTTTTCCATATTTTCCCAGATCCACAGTGTCTTTCTGAGTCAGACTTTTTTTAATGAAGAGTTTTACCCAAATTAATCAGTTCTGTCATGTGAATGGGCACGTATCTTAATCCCCAAAACAATCACAGAGTCAATAAATCTTTCCACCTAGAATGCACTCCATGTATGGTGACTAATCTTTTTTTCTCTATACCTTGATGCTATAGCAGAGGTTTAACAAAACATCCTGACAACTTGTGACAACTCTTATTTATAAGAAATTACAGAAGAAAAATCAAATTGCTGAAGACATTTAAGAGCACAGTCGAATATATATTTTTATGAGACAATATTTAAAACTGTTTCAAGCCGGAGAGGCTTTTTCATCTGATTGTCTATTTAATATGCACTCTTTGGGAACTTATGTATATATCCATGTATGTGCAGACAAACTTTTATTGTCATATGTTAGCAAAAAAAAAAAAAAAAAAAAAAGATTATAGCTAGCCTGAATCATTTCTGATGAATAAAACACAAAGATAACAAAGGATAGGCAGCTTTCTTTAATTTTGTACTCTCGCAGAGTAAAGAGAGGGACTGTAGTCGAGGAGTCTGCGAACTGCCCAAAGAGCACGTCCCCCTGCTAGTACTTTTGGATACAGAAGAAAATTAGTGTAAGGTCAGTAGGAATCATTTTCTTATACACCAGGTGATTAGTTAAAGGAGACTGTAGAATACTGCTTTTGCCTCAGATTTCTTCCAGTAAAGAAATCCTATAAAATACTTAATATGGAAAAATCCAAGCAAGAGCAATCATTTGATGTTAATTCATCTGCTAGCTAAGAATTAATACGGGCAATAATTCACCCACTCTTTTCATTCACACAGATGAAACATTTCTGATATATATATATATATATTTTTTTCCCCTGAGATGGATTAGAAGTTACTTCGCTTCATGTCCACAATTTTCTGGAACCTTCATCTTGAGAAAATGACCTTAAAGTCCATCCAGATGAAACTGACAAAAATAACATTTTTAGGTTTTTGTACATCGTTAGTCCAATATAAATTGTTTCTTTAACAATATGGAATATATCATGTTGCCTTTTTTGGCAGAAAATACTCCATCCCATACCCTTCCACTGACTAAGCAGAAAGGGAGAGACAAGTCAGGGAAGGAAATTTCAAAGACAGCACTAAGCACACAGTTGCTTAACTTCCTGGTTATCCTACACGAATTCTGTGTATTCAGATGAGCTGGGAAATACTTGCTTTAAATAATACCATATCATTTTTACCAGCATGATCTGATATAGGCATCCCACCTCCTGGTCTGACCACCAGACTAGAGTGTTATTCTCCCTCTCTCTCTCTCTGACTGTTTATGCTCTCTGTATCAGTGACTATTTGAATGTTTTGTACAAAGTGGATTAGTTTTAACATGAGGAATGAGAGGAATCCTACTTCTGAATACTCAACAACCTAGTGCAGATTAGGATACTCCCAAGAGGTAAGAGATGATGTTTCCAATCTCTGCCTATAAACCCTCCAGAGAGAGGATTTTAAGTTGTTTCCTCTACCTCAAACAGGAATCCTTTAAGCACAAGAGTATTCTGAGACAGACAAGCAAAAGAGTGTATTCAGAGCTGGAGCTCTGTAGAATAGCTTTGTCAGAAGAGATTAACCTTTTTGTATAACATAGCTAAATATTGCATCATAAAAAATGATGGAAATAAATAGTGAATGTGTAGCCTGGTGCTAAAGACTCAGGGTTTCAGCCCTCACTCTACTTAATATGTATTTTTGTATCTCTGTAAGGAGGCTGAAGGTCTACAGTCATACTCCAGATGATCTCATAGGATGAGAGTTAGTGTATTCAACATTGCGTACAGGTATTGCAGAGACATCTCTGTTTTGCAAAAATCCAGCTTGTCTCTCCCAGACTGCACAAGTTTTAATTTGGAGTCACATGTATAAAGGAGAGAGTATTTTTTAGCCCAAAGTTTTGTTTTCTTAATCATTCTGTTACCCTCTAATTTCTTCTGGTGTGCTAATTTCCTGGGTGTGCAATCTATCTCCTTGTGTTTTGAGAAATAGTATATACTCAGCTAGAAGAACTATTACTGCTTTTTGGAGGACAAAGAGGTATCAGTGAACTAGAAGAAACAGGAAGAAGCACAGCTATACAGATAAGCACTTTGTGAACGCTGAGCAGTGTGCAGGTGAATGTCTCACTTTCTGATACCATTAGAATTTACTTTGAAGTACACTACATATATTTATTCTAGAGGTTTGATTTTAAGATGTATGGAAAAACTGCATCTTACATTGCAAAAAAAACCCCACTGAAAAGTAGATCTTAGTGCTGGAACTCATCTGTCCTAACTCTGGCATCAGAGGTGTGGATAAGCACCTTTCCTAAACTAGATTCCTGTATTTAGTCATGATACAATTGTCCCAGGTTAGACAACAGAGCTGATTGATTATTTCTATATATGATATTAAGTGTACCCTAATTATTTACTATCAGCCTAACTGGTGCTGCGTCCTTTGAGATCATCTGGACATCTCGGCACCCACTACCCTCATTTTTGCCTTTGTACATAAACTTATCCATATCTTAGCACTTTTGCAAATCACGTTGAAGCATCCGCCACGAACACATCTAAAGATAGCTACATTATCACCAAATTCAAAAGTAAAAAAGTATTCTTCATAGAAAGAATAGCCTACAAAAGACAATTCTGTACACTTTCCCCAGGGTTACAGCAGCATTCTTCTCTCACCTACACAGTGACTTTTTCAGGCTGTCAAGGAAAAGGTAGGTAGATATGTAGGTAGACAGACATACAGACACTGACAAGAGGAGATCTTTCAGCAAAAAACATCAAAGGAGAGAAAAAAAGGGAGAAGACATGAGTGTTCTGTAAATATCCATTACAGTTAATATCTGAAAGACACAAACAAGTCTAAAAAGTGAGCATAGCTTCATAATAATGAATAAAAAATGTTTTTTCAAACTGTTTCTGTTCCAAATAAAGAGGGAAATAAATTTGCTTACAGTTAATTGCTACTTTTTTTGGATGACAATATTCTTTACTCCTTTTTTCCTAGTTGTTTTTTTTTTTTTCAAATAATACTTCTGTTTTACTGAAGCTGACTTCATATTATTCTGTAGTAAATGGCTTGGGTAGGAGGAGGTCACTAAATCCTGACAGAAATGTCTCCAGACAGCTTTCTTTGGTATAAGATCAGTTCAACAACTGCAAATTGATTTCTATAATGACCTAAGGAAAGATACTGGTTCTCTCAATTAAATGGAGATGTAAGAGGAAACAGATAAAATATGGGGTAGCCAGCCATATATTCCAAACTGCTTCACCCATACTTGTCACCATACAGGTGATGTTAAAAAGTTCTGTAGGGTGTTACAGAATCACAGAACAGTTGAGGCTGGCAGGGACATCTGGAGATCGTCTGGTCCAACCCCCCTGCTCAAGAAGGGTCATCTAGAGCAGCTGCTCAGGGCCATGTCCAGTTGGGTTTTGAATATCTCCAAGGATGGAGAGTCCACAGCCACTCTGGGCAACCTGTGCCAGAGTTTGATGTCCCTCGCAGTAAAAAAGTTTTATCTTATGTTTAAACAGAATTTCCTGTATTTCAGTTTGTGCCCATTGCCTCTTGTCTTTTCACTAGGCACTGCTGAGAAGAGTCTGGCTCTGTCTTCTTTACATCACTCCATCAGATAGTTATAAACATTGATAAGATCCTCCCTGAGCCTTCTCTTCTCCAGTGTAAATAATCTTCAATCCACCACTCTGTTCACTTACCTAACTTACAGTTCATCAGTTTGTCAATGAGGGTGTTACGAGAAGCAGTGTCAACAGCACAGCATAGGTTAGGTTTAACTCTGCTAGTGCTTTTATATCTTTGTCTTCCTATCTCCATCATGTTTTCAAGAATATGTAGATGAGGCTTCAATGTTTCCATATGATTGGAGTACACAAAGAAGGAAGTAAATCAAATAAATGATAAGAAGTCAGATATTTTCAAGGAAATCACAGAATTCAGGCTCTTACTTCAGATTTATTGTTTTTCATGCTAGTGAAAGCCTGTCTTCTGCCATATGATCTCATTACTGTTTAGTACAATTTCTGAAGACAAAATATGGCTTCAGATCCTGTAACACAGAAGCAAAACAATGTAAAACAAAAGCAGGGTTTTTTTTTTAAACAGAGTTTCAATATGCATAAATTTTGCCTGGACCCATCTTAACTAACTGTTCAGTCTGTAACAAGGTTCCTATAGTGAAAAAATAATAATAACAACAGTACAAAGTCTCAATCATTGAAACCTGAAAATTAGCACTTTTCTTTGAGGAAAAAAAGTAAAGTGTTGTGTATGTCTATGTGGAAGACAAACAGCATGATAGCATTTTGATCAATATGGTGCTTATAAAAGGTGCCCTTAAGACCCTTGGAAACCAGCATTTTCTTTTATCCGCATAACCAGCTCAGTACAAGTGAAGCATGTTTCCCCATGTTGTCTGCCCATAAGCCTCAACTCTGACATGTCATAGCTGCTGGTTTGGCCCATTAAACCCCTAAGAAAAGAATATTAGCAAAAAAATGTTGGTTGTGTGGATGGGTTTCTGATGTAGGAGTCAATAACATTTCATATAGTCCAGCAGTCGTCCTAATTACTTTCAGCTGGTATTAACTTCAGCTGAATTTGAACTAGTGACCTGCAGATGAAAGGCTTAGCATAGTGTTTCTGACCACTTCCCATCTTTTGCCTCAGCTGCTGAGGTTCCTGTGACACTGTAGGAAACCATTTTTATGAGTTCGGAAAGCTGATGGGTGTCCCAGCCACAGTAGGATTGTATTTCTGCTAGTCATGTGTAACAGGTGGTGCTCATGCTCATGCAGCAAGAAATGTTACTGCAAAGAAATCTTTCTATCATATTGGAAGAAAAATAACATTCAGTACATCTGAAGTATTCATTTCAACTAGCAGTCACTTCTGCAAGCCAAGAACATATGTCGAGTTGGCAATTTTCTTCTGATATGACCAGATACACAACCTTTATTGTTTTTCCTACTCTAAAATAAAAACTACATTGATTTCTTCCAAGTATTTCTCTTTAAAAATATTCTAAATTTCTCACAGTTTCTGTGTTTGCTCAGTGGTAGGCTATCAACTTCTGTTGTCCTTTCGTGCAAGCATCAACTCGCTGCATCCATGGGACAATTCTGGTTGCATATTTCCTGCTAGTCCCATGGAGTTTATATATACTACATAGGAAAAAGCTATTTTACAGACTTCCAAAATTGGACCCTGCAGCCAAGGAGACACAACATTTCTGTGCTTGACTTAGAACTAGAGTATGTGCAATCTGAATTATCCTGGATCCTCTGTAGCTTTAATGGCCAAAACCACAATGCTTTCAGGTTTTGTTTGCTTCTGAGCGCTATCTTATAATTTATAGCACCCAAATATAATTGAATCATTTGAGGTCCTACACTCTATTAATAATTCTGTGTAGTACACATCTGCCCACACAAAATTCATGAGCTACAGTTCATGTATTCACACATCCTGAAAGGCTTGATTGCAGCCAGTTGGTACCTTAAAAATTTGGGGCATCTTGAAAATAAGTGAGGATGGTGGTAGTAGTGGGAGGCGGTTCTGCTGTTGATCATAGAGATAATATGTTAAGGGCTTTCAAACACCTATTCTTTGTGTCTCAGTTTTCAGAATAGGGGACAAAATGAGCAAGTTCCTTAGTTTATTGTTTCATTATAAGTAGTCCTTTGTGAAATGTAATTTGGTATGATTTTAATTTTCCAGCATCTAAACTGAAGTTTCATAACAATTTCAGTTGCTGCAGCAATTAGCAGGATAGACACTAACTTTATTTTTCTCCATTTGTTTTTAGTTAACAAATTACAGATTTTGTTTTATCAGCATTGCCAGGTACATCTTGCCCTGATATTTACCTCCCTGTTGTCTGTGATAAACCAGCCCCTTCATAAGGAACTCATAAGCCTGTGACTCACTTTTTTCTGCTTAAGCTGGGTGTGGTCATAAATTCAACCACTTCTTTCATCTGGGATCTTTTCCTGCTAAACCCATCATTCAAGCAAAAGTTTTAATCACTAATCAATCATTCATCATGTGGTTGCAAGGCTCTGCAAATTCTTCCAAGGCTCATGTTTTGTCATGCTACAGGCAGCTACTGAGAAGAGAAGAATAACATCCATATCCACACTCTAAAGTAACCATTTTGCCCACATTTCAGCCACACCATCTTTGAAATCCAAAAGGGTTTGATTAAGTTTGTCAGTTCTGCTTTGTTTTCAGTTTTGCAGACCTTTGCATTACTGTCTCATTGGATCTCATAGTTGAGAGCCAGCTCAGCTTTCCATAAAAGCTGCCCCATGCTACATGCCAGCATGCAGTATCAACAACCATATTATTTTTCATTTCAGTGACAGAGTCCCTGTTTTCATTTCTCTTCAGCTTTATGTATAGCAATTTTTCTGGAAGAAGAAAGCACCATTTTCCTAAATTAAAGCTAAGTCCTCAATACCATGTTAGTCTAACAAGTCTATACTTCACTTAATTTCTTTTAAGCAGAGACATTGCAATTAAAACTGAAAATTCACCGAATGTCTGCAGTACCAGCAGAGTGCCCAGGTTTCCTGTTCTTCAAGAAGTTCTGAGACATCACAATTATCTGTATTTTAAAAGAAAATGGGAAAAGAGAGAGATTTCTCTTTTTTCATATTTTAATAAGAATTCAATTGCTTCATTGTAAGTTCTACATTTATAAAACTATATACAGTATTTAATTAAATACTGGAAATAAATGATCACTTTGGAATGCAAAATGAAGGTATTCTGTTTCCGAAAAGGCACATGCATTTCATGGCAGCTTTATCAGAATGTCATGTTCCATGTTTTTCCAAACAAATGTGACTCCAAACAGTACGCTTCTGCAAAATAGTTTATTTTCCCAGAACTGGCAGAGAGGAAAAGCATTTCTAAACTTGTTTGATTTAAGAGCACAAAGCTACTGATTCTCCACTGCATATAAAAATAAAATTGGAAAGGACCAGCTGAGCCACTGTGACCAGACCTCCATGATTCCAGCCAGCCCTGTGAAGGCCTTTAAGTCTAGCAGAGTTAATAAGATGTCTACCATATGTATTACATAATGTACATATATATATATTTGTAGTACATAAACCCTATGTAGTGTATGACACAACCTTCTTCATCCAATGTTTTCACAAAGTGCAAAAGACCCCAAGGGATAGGATGACAGAGTGGGAGGTCAAGAATGTCATTTCACTCCTTGACATGTAATAGACAAGAGAAGTTTGGGTGCTGATGATTATCTTGATGTGTGATTTCGGTGTTGTCTCTAATATGTCGCTAAAGACAGCCTTAAAAAGGTATTTCTAGGCTAAAAAGAACCAAAGCTATTCACAGATTGGTTGTGTCCCAACTTAACAATTTCATTCAGTTGGATAATTTAATATAGAGCAATAGTTAGGGGAAAACCCACTCTGGATGGGTGTCTGATGTGCAGCTGATTTCTGACAGCAGCATGAAGATCAGTACCAAAGACACTTAAGGTATCTGCCTTTTAGCTGCACAGTGCACATTTATACTTCTATTTCTATTTCTTTATTTCTTAAGTTAACATACACTTAAATTGAATTTCTGCAGATTTTCTCAAGCAGTAGAAACCACATCACTAGGCATTTTTGTAAAATAGGGTATTATTATTTTATATAAAGTTAAAAAAAAATTACATCACCGGAAGAGATCCAAATGGTATAGTTTTTGATGTGCAGTACAGCTTTTAGGCTCACAATATAACCCACAACAGTGGTCATCTTTTGCTGAGAATGGAGTTAAATGCATTATTTTGCAGGTGTTCATTACTTCCAGAATGGAATCTTAATATCTTTGAATTTTTCTTAATTAAAAAAGGAAATATTTTACTCCTCTACTTCTGATCTATTTATGGTTTGGGGTTTTTTGTAAACTGAAAGTCTGCTGAATAGGTATAGGTTGAGGAGTTGTTGTAGGCTTGCATAATCTTTCTGTCCATGAAAATATATTTAAAAGAGAATTCTACCAATTTTAGACATAGTCTGTACTATGTCCTGCTCTTTTTTTTTTAATTATTTCTTTAAGCTTAGTTCTCTGCTGATAGTGGAAGCACTTTAACTGTGTGTCCAATCTAGCCTTGAGCTGAACATCCTGTGTAGAACATTATTATTTTCAATAGTTGCTAGAGTGCTTTTCTAGGAGAGGTATTCTGCTTAACTAAGACCCATTAATCTTTACAAACAATATATTCCTATCCTCATTTCTTTTTCTAGGCATCACTGTCTAAAATACTTTTATGAATAGAACAGTTCATGTTTTCTCCATCTTTAAATATGACCTTATTTATCTAATTCTTTTAATATGCATGAGAAGGCAGCAATAAGGAAGAGTGGACAGATGCAGCACACTGACGAAAATAACAGCAAGTGTAATATTCTTCTGAACAAAGACAGGACCCACCTCATGTGAGCCATCCAAGAGCCCCTGTTCAACTCCAGGTGATGCTCTGAATTAAGCAAGATAGTAACGAATTTCTCTATCCCAACTTGAAAATATTCAGCATTATGCAATGGGAAACTGCATTTAAGACATGTTCACCACAGTGGAACAGGAAGAGGCACTTAAGGACAGTGGAGTGGAAAATAGAAGGCAGGGAAGTGTGGTGGATCACGCAAGATGACAAGACTAAGGTGGGCTGTTTAAGCAAAAAGCTTAAGCAAAAGTTCTGAACAGCATCAAAACTTTTCCCACTGAAACTTTCCTCAGTGAAAAAAAGTAACATTTTTTGTTTGTTTTTAGAATTTTACTTTCCAAACTGTATTCTACTAAATTCCAAACTAAATTCTACTATAGTAGTAAACTTGGTTTTAGTATCTTGTTATATTTTGGGGGCAAAAAAACCTTAGTAGTTAGGGAAAGGGTGGAATTTAAAATATTAAAGATACTTCTGTTTCACATCTGAGTTCCATCATTGGAAGTTGATTGTGATACAAGGGTTGGTGAAATATACTGCTATGCTCAAACTTGAAGTTATTTTTTGATTCAGAGGAATGATGGCTTCTCCACAGAAAGGAACTAATAATCCTTAACCTTTAGCTCCCTTTCTGTGTCTGTCTTCTTCCATCACTGGGAAGATAGATGGCAATGATAACTCCATTGCTCTGTCATGTACTATGTTGTGCCCAGATGCTTGATTAGTTTTGCTTTTGACCTAATGCCCACTAAAAATGAAGATAAAATTGAGTTGAAACTTGTGTTTCAGACACAAGACCAGAACTTTCCCTACTAACTATGCAGTCCATTGTTTTTCCACCACAAGAGTAACACTGCCTGTACTACTTGATTACAGAGTTTTTAGGCAATCTTTATAAAAAGCGCAACTGTACTAGAACGTTATAGTCTGTCAGTCTGCAGAATGACACTGCATGTTTTGGGACTGTCACTAAGGACTATCATAGACTGACATTTCTATTTTTAATATTAGCTAATAAGTATTAGAACAGCACTAGGTATTAGAATGAATAAAAGTACAAAATTAGTTGCATTTTCTGGAAGAAAAATAAAATAAACCATAGGATTTGGCTTACAGGGATCAATGACAAAATCTGGCAAGGAGGGCCACTGCAGAAAAACTACAAATCATCTCTTTCAGTGCTAGTATAACAACCCAGATGGAATCTTATTGTATGTATTTATAAAGTTTCCATCAGTAAAGTCATGTTTTTCATGGCTTACATATAGGCAACATCATTTCCCAAGAATGAAGATTAAATACCACATAGAGTCTTGACTTCAAAAGGACAGAGATGAGAAGGAAAGTCTTAGTGATGGGATACTGAAGCTGGAAATTACTAAGAATATTGGAATAAAAAGATGTTATAAAAATATTACAGTGGTTAGACTTGGGTTTAGAAATATTTCTAATTGGAACAAATTCCTTCTGCAATCCTGAAATACTTTACCTCAGCTCATTTTGAGACAGTTAACTTTAAACATGAGAAAGACAAAGACTCAAAAAGGGAGACCTAATTCATTATGTAGGTATTTTAAGGCTTTTTTTCTTGTACTTGTACAAGAAGTAGCTTATACTTCTACAGGCTGTGGATCAGAAGTGCAGTGATTTCCTTGCTGAAGCCTGCTTAGAGAACTGGAAGGTAAGTTGTGGAAAGAGCTAGGGAAGATTTAGAAAAAAATCTTCACAAATACTTTTATAAAAGTTGTTTTTCTTCTGATAGTGTAAAACTGAATTAGAAGAAAAAGATGCACAGTTAATAAAGGAATTATTTCCTATGAATCATTGACATTTCTAATACTGTAGTAACTGAAGATTCACTGTTATTCCTAGAAAGTCCTGTTTGAAGGTAAAACTAGCATATATATGATGCAGTCAGGAACTGAGGAAAGTCTGTAGGAAGAACAGCACTGAACAAATTAGTTCCTGGTTAGAGCAGACTTCTATCACATCCTAGAATTATACCTCTTTACATGAATGAATGAATAAGCAATCACTGTCAGAAATGGAAACAGCTAATGGAAACATCACTGATTCCTGAATCTTGCTGAAATTTGCCCTTCAGCAACACTTTTTTCTTACCCAGAATAGGCCTGAATGAATAGCTTCCAAGCAGATCTCTATCTTTTCCTGGCAATGAAAAAGCAAACATAAAATCCTGTGCAGAAGCAGTGAAAAAGAAACATAAACGTGATTGTTAGCAGTGCACGGGTGACAAGGCAGCTTATACACATTCACGCACATGTACAACTAGGAATAGGAGTAGGAATGAGTCCTGGGACAAGGCACAGATAAACTATGGGGTGGTGAAGAAGCCATTTAGGACAGTTTTGCAGCAGAAATGCGCATGACCACTTAGAAGCATTTTTAGCAACCTCTGCCAGATCTGGCAGCTTGTATGAACAATACCCCATGCTGACTGAGAAAAAGAAACTTCATCTTTTTTGTCCATTGAAGAGGCCAGATTCACACCATGACATCTAAAACAGAGAGGGGTTTTAAGCTGTTGACATTAGTCAGACACTATATTCAAGTTACAGTTCCCAATAAAAAGAAACTAAAATGTCATATAAAAGTTTTTGTCTGAATATGATATGACTATTTCACATTATTTAAAAAGGTGACATTTTTGTACCTCACACTAAAGAATATTATAATAGATTTTTCCAACTTGCCGACGAAAAGTGTTGCTGAATCCAGTTTCATGAAATGGCATTCATTTAGCAACTTTCCACTTTTCAGCTAAAAACAATCACACTAGTAGAATATTCACTTCAGTACAGTAGTTCCCTGAGCGCAGTTTCAAATGATTTTTCTTGGCTAATCATGAAGCAAAATCCATTGAAGATCAGTAGATGCCAAAACCTAGAACTAAGAGACTTATAATGACAAATGCATCTTAGCAGGAAGTTAAAAAAAAAAAAAAAACAGTCATTTTCAAGAAGAGTGTTTTACACGAAGATGGCAATCTCATAAAAACTTTTATTATGTTTTAAAATGTTAATTGGTAAAAGCAAAAGTAATCTTAGGCTAAGTGACTTTCCTGAAGGAGATACTTTTAAGAAAGAAAATGATCATTGAATTCGGGAAGAGAGGTGATATACGTGATACACAGGGTGTTTGGCATCTCACTGCAGAGCAGTGGTTGCCACATGGGAGGTTGGATCAGACTCACTGGGGCAGGGGGGTTGCTTCCTTTAAGACTAATAAGGAAAAGGGAAAAATAAATAATAAAAAAAATATCTCCCTGCCTCTCGGAGACACATTGTAATACGTCTAGGGAAAAAAAAGGAAAAGTGTTCTCACTGACCCATGGATTTTTCTGCTTGTCCTTGACATACATCACAGGACCATCCTGCTATGACAGAAGTCCTGCTTTCCCTTCTTGTATCTGTGATATTTGCTACACTATTTTCAGGGATAGGATGGCTCTAACCAATAACTAAGGTGGAAATCAAAAAGAATTATTTTTTTCCTATGAGACCCATTTGGCAGGGACCCAAAAGGCATTTTCTATTCCATAGAGCATTACAGAGGCACAGCTGAGAGAAAAGGAATAAGAACAGATTTATGAGGTAATGAAGAAATTATGGTTGCTACCCAATGAAGAATAAAAGAGTCAGCTCTCAGAGTCAGAACTTTTGTAGAATTTTTGCCATAGGACAAAGGCAGAACTAAAGTCTTTTCAATTTAAGATCCTTCCTTGTAAGTTTTGCCGCTCCTTTGGTGGAAATGCCAAAAAGCTTAAATGATGTCAGTCCTGGAAGCAGGCAGCAGAGTATATCTACAAGAAATAATGGGATCTCTGCTCCCCGGTGCTGGTGCCTAATGAATACTAAATAGGGTAGTATTGTAACCTGCCGCTTCCCTCCTCCTTAGACGTTCAGCTATCTGTCCAAGGCCTACCTGTGTCACAGCCCAGAAGCATAACCTCGGCTCAGGCTTCTGAAGATGTTGCTAAGTTGTAAAAAAGAGCTGCGAGATAGTACACGGAGCCGTGCAAGACCAGAAAGGTAGAACTGCAGACGGAGGTAGGATTGCACACACAGGGATAGTTAGCAACTCCAGGATTCAAGAGGAAAAATATTGACATGAAAAGGTATAAAATCCCAAAGGAAAAAACAACGTGTCAAAAGATGGCAATCAGCAACATCAAGACTCTGTTCCTTCCCTTCGGACTGAAAACTGCCAGCAAAAGCTCTGCCAGGGTGGTGGGCATACTAACATTTATCCTAGCACCTCATTACGCCTTGCTGTCTTTTGTGTAGTTTAGCTAGTAAGTAATTGCTTCACACTTGTGAGATCACAAAATCTCTCTGCTCATGACAAAAGTTGCCCTAACAGAGTAACCCGGAGACGGATGGGTATGTGGATAACATCTCTGGCGCTGGCTGCAGTCAGATGCCTAAGTCTATCCCTCTGTCTGTGTTTTGTTCATCTACACGTGCTAATCACTTCTGAAACGCAGCTCTAAATTGGGCTGTAATCACTAAATACTTTAAAACATTTTATCCTAGTTGGTAATAACTGTAAAAATAGAGTTAATATTTCAGTGGCAAGCAAAAATGTCATTGACTTCCAAAAGGGTAGGTGTTGTGTGTGCCTCACTTGCACATGAATTTCCAGAATCTTACATCCTAATTTCCAAACACCTCCAGTGAGCTAAGCAAATTAAGTGTGAAAATTCAGGATATCCACAGCTGCAAGCTGACTACAACTTTGAATACTTCTTAGATGTCCTGTATACAAACATACCTACTTTACATGCTTTCTGTGAACCTGATAAGAGGGTTAGTGAAATTAGTAAAACCACAGTTAGATTATTTGCCTAACTATCAGGATTAATTTACATACTTCCTTTTAATTTTTAATCTGCAAACATTTGTATTTGGTCACATATCAAGAAAAAATTAGAATGCGATTTATAAAAAAAATTAAAATCCCTCGTGTTACATGCTAGATACAACAAGCTATTAAGCTCTACTACTTTTTTTCCAAATAGTCACAGAAGACACAGATTACAGCAAAATAGATTACCCTAATGAACTCAGATGTTAACAGTTATTAAATCTGAGTATAGTAAATATAATTCCATTATTTCAATAGCAGGCAAAGGAAGCTTAAAATAGAATTCAATGCCCAGTTATATTGTGATCCGTTAACATGTTTTTCAAGAAAAGGAAATATATTTCTGTGCAAAAAAATATTATAAATTGAAACTGTGAAGCAGTTCTATTTTCTAAAGGATATATTTCATTAGATATCTTACTTAAATGAGCGGGGGGGGGGGGGAGATCTGGGAATGGTATCTAGTACCAATCTATTTTGGCCTCTAGTTAGCAGTTGCATCTCCCTTTGTAGTCAAAGAGAGAAGAAGCAGAAGCCTTCAGAGCAGAAGTATAAATTCGGAGTTTCTGAATTTTTCACTGGAGAAGTTTTTGTCTCTTTGTCGAATGTGGCGGGAGCCTAGGAATAGAACCTAATTTCAGATTATTGGATATATAATTTAAGAATCTTAAGTTAGGTGGTGTGAATATTGCTCACTGTTTCAATTATTTCTGTTTAAATAAGCTATAACTGTCATTAAATTACCAAGCAAGTAACTCTTTGCAGTCAAGCAGATCTTTGAATAAATAACCATCCCTTAGCAAAGATGCCTACTAACTTGGTAATATTAACAGAGGGATATAAGATAAAATACTAACAGTACCTTTATAGTACTCATCTTGCAGAAAAGGAGGTATGTTAAGTAATTCATTAAAGACTAATAAATAATGAATATAATTTTTAACTAATAGCAAATTACTCTTACAATTTCTGAAAAATATCTGATGGTTCTAGATACCTTTTGGAGCACCCAAAAGCTTCTTTCAGTGATTTGCTGGTCACCTTTGCTCTAGGATATTTGAGTAGGAGAATACTGAATCTGGCAATTCCGAAGGAGAATTAAAAATAACAAACAATTAAATAAATTTTCTTAACACTTCTGCATTCATCTTAAATTGTGCTTAACTATCACAGTTTAAGGGCTGTACTCCAGAGAATAGATGAAAACAATTAAACAAATGAAACATAAAATAAAGAATAAGCAACAGAAAGCGGGCCACTGCTGTAATCCTGAAACCCTAAGGCATTGCTAGAAGTACCTAGAAGCCCCAGGCTACTTCAGCCCATCCCTTCACACAAACTCAGGAGAAGAGATTAGCTGTATGGTGAACGAGGGAGTGACAGAAAGGATCACACTGCAGAATTTTACAGGAAACACCTAGCTGTGGAACTCATTGTGTAAATTAAAGAAGCCGGCTGAAACTCCTCTCTTGTCAGTAGAGCCAATCTCTCATAGCCAGAGTCTAAAACAGAGAGAACTGTGGATTTCAAGGGCTTAACTGCCTGCAGCCTTGATGGGGAAGCGGGCCAGGATGTGTGTGTCTTTATAACACATGCGTGAAGGAAGCCGGCAGCATTCAGCACTCGCTGCAGCCCTCAGGAGGACTTTCTCAGTGCTGGCAGTACGAGCAGCCTGCTGCAGCAAGGCCGGCATTTTGAAAGACCACAGTCTTTTAGCAGTGGTACACAGTAATGAGCACTCTTATCTAGAGTTGCAACCATAGTGTCCTAGGACAGCTTTCTTTTTTTGCAGTCTGTGTTAATAAATGATAGACATGTCACTGATTCAGCAGATGAAAATCTTAGCTGATATTGGATGCTTCATCCAAATGCCACCAAGAGTCCCACCTTTACTTTTCTACATCATAAATGGTTATTATATGCAGGAGGTTGATTTTTAACCAAAATTTTACTTATTTCATCCAGTCATAGGTATTGTGAATGTAGAATGAAGATGTTTTACACAGCTTTCACATGCCTTTTTCTTACCAGGAGAAATAGTTACTTGGTAAAATTTACTTAACAAAACACATTCCTGTGAGTATATCCAAGAATGCATGAGTGGTTATCTTGTACTTCATCTAGGTAGTTTTACTGAGCCTCAAGTGGTGAATTAAATCCAGGCAATTATTCATTTGATATGGTCTGAGATAAAATGAACCAGGCCAGGAGGGAGTGAAGCACAACATTAAATAAAAGAAGGAAGAAGCAATATTGCCTAGTAATAGATCACTTGACAGTGTGAACTTAAATGACTCAGCTGACTGACACTAAGATTTGGGAAAACAGCCATTATAGATAGACAAATGGTTTGTCAAACAGGGAATAGAAAAATTGGCTTCTAAACCAGTCATTGCTACTGACTCACCTTATTAAAATGGCTTGCCTGGCTTATACATCACTAGGCTCCTATAATTTCTCCCAAGGTCCTTTTTGTCAGCTAGTACTGCGTCACTGTGTGTGAATGTCTAAACTGGATTTTGTAAAGACAAAGTATTTAAAAAGAGAGTGATGTCACAAGTATTCTGGAAATCATGAGTCATTTTACTTTTCTTCTTTAGAAATGTTATAGTTGAACATTCTGCAACTCTAAAATGCAAAGTCTCTAAAAGGCTTTCATTAAGAATGTATCAGACCGATTAGCAGCCCTGAATGAGACTAAATGGAATTCTAAACAAGCATCCATTAAGCTCCCAAAGGATACAAACACATTATTTCACTTCTGATCATCTGCACTGTGGATTGCATCATTACAATGTGCTATGATACCAGAAAATGAATGACCTGCTGTGACACTGAAACCAAGGTGAGTAAATCTATGGGCAATCTGAAGAATCATTTCATCAGCAGAGCACTTGGCCTTTCATTGTTGGTACTGAAAGAAGATTTACTGAGGTTATTGGTCATTTTAATGACTTTGTGTTGTGATATTTCCCCTGATAAAAGAGAGATGTTTGAAAGAAGAAGGAAGGGAGGCAAGGAAATATCTATTCATTAATGTTGCAGATGGTTAATATAGATATGCATATGTGCAGAGATGATACATATATGCAATACACATGAAGGTATTCAAACACTCTGCGTAAGTGATAAACATTCTGCAGCATATAGCATATATGTTTTACCGGGAGATGTGGATTATGGTAGAAAAAGTAACACAAAATGATGCAAGGCTTTTGCCTTTTCTTTGCCTCCTATATTAAGAATACAAAACAAAGATTACTTTTTGTTATAACTTGAATTGTAACATTAAGAAAAAGACAGAAAATCAATGAAATAAAATGAGGTGATGAGCTATCAAAAAGGTAGTCCTTAAAGAAAAACAGAACTTTAACAGTAGTATTCATTTATTATCAAGAAACATCAAGTAAGTCTAAAACAACACTTTGTGATAAGCAATCTGATTTAACAAGACATCAGTGATTGGATTATTTATAAAAATAGCACAAAGTACTATTACCTGAGATTAAAGAAATCTAATTTATTTCTCATGTAAATGGCAGCATGTGTACTTATTCTTAAAGGTTTTCTGACCCATGTTTGGATAATAAAGAATGAATTATAATGGGTATAAGTAGGAGAGACTGACATCTTATAAATTGCTTATTTAATTTACTCAGTAGCAGTAAGTAGTTTTTTGTGTTATGCATTAGAATATGAATTCCAAAATGCTGATTTAAGGCAGGAATGATGAAAAATACAAGTATGTGATATGGTCTGTAATCATCAGTTTATTCCTCCTGTTCCTTCTGTCATCCTCATGATGAACTCTACCTATGCAATCCTATATGTACTGCAAGTTTGGAATAGTAGAGTTTATCCTGTTGTCTAAGATGAACTGTCTCTAATGAGTTGTGTGGAGGGTCATGACAGGGTTAAACTGGTGGAAAGTTGCAAGTAGCAAGCAACAGGAGCCTCAGACAAACGTACCCAAGGACACTGGTGCAGGTGGGAATGATACATCCTGAGAAAGTATAGATAAACTAGCAGAAGCCAGTGGGAACCAAGGTTAAGGGCAAGACAGCTTTTCTAAACAAGTAGCAAGGTACAAGGCGTGACCGCTGCGTGCGTGATCGGTGCAATGATTGGCTCCCTGTGACATAATCTGCATGGTGATTGACTTAGAAAACTGTGTCTGTGAAACCACTGAAGCAGCTAACTTTTTAAATATGCTCAGAAATAAACAATAAAGGTCTCAGGACGCAAACCCTCCTGAGTCCATGCCATTCATCCGCCACAGAGTTGCATTATGTATTCCCCAAAATGACTCTGAGATCATTAGCTTCATGAGCTCTAATGCATGTCACTTCTCATCAAAGGGCATAATAAAAAATCAAAACATCTGAGTAGCTAATCTTAAAGTAAGAATTCCTCTATTTCAGGAAGGTGGGAGAGTTTATCAACTTACCATATTGTCAAGAAATAGAAATAGATTGATCTTTTTCCCTTTCTTTTTTCTTTTATTTTGCAATAAAAAGTCATTTGACTCTTATACACCCACTTCTGACTAAGACCAATTTAACACTGTTCTTCCTGATTCCCCTACGTCTCAGCTAGTAGGATTGCTGGCTGTGTACCCTGAAGGTCCCAGATTGTGTCTCAGCTGAGTTTTGTCTCAGCTGTGGTGACACTGACCACAAACACACAGTGAGATTCCAGTGGAGGACTCCGGCAGGTGACCAAATCAAGCTCATCATCATTTGGCAGGTACAATGAAATTGTTAAATGGACTTATTATCAATATAGATTGTCCCACCCTGTAAAAAGAATGAGGAGGTGACAGAAACAAATTCCTATATCTTTTTTCTGTAAGATCAGTTAAAATCAGGATTTCTTTTTCTCCCCTCAGGAATAAGTTCAGCCTGAAAAACACATGCTTACTAGTTTTCTTCAGAACTTAGATTCACAAAAAACAAACGTCAGATGATACTGCAGCTGACTGGTCTTGCAAAAGTTAGGTGCAAATGAACACCTCAGAATCAGACCTGAACTTTTGATTTGTTATATTGTTTATCTCTTTCCCTCCAGTGGATTCATTTTCTTATATGTGGTTGTTCTTCACAGATCTAACCCAACCTTGCAAAATACAAAAACATTATATTTGCTCCTCCTTTTTGCTTTTGGAAGGTGCATCCCCTGACACATTTTTTGAGTCTGGTAGTTATTTCCCTCATTTTGTACTTACCAAATGTTTATGGGTGAACAGAAAAGCATCATTTTCTTCCTGTCTTATGCTTCTGCAACTGTGAGTTGCCCACCTTTGTCTTTATGAATTTAAGGATTCTCTTCCTCAAAACAACTGGACCCAATTCTTGTTCCACAATTCAAATAAAGAAGCAGCCTGGCTCCCCATTACAAGGCATTATTTATAATAAGTTCCAGTCTTCCAGTCCCCTGGTTCTCGTTTTCTGGACTCCGAAGAGCTTGGTCTGTTTGCTGTTACCTTCTCAAGATCAGGACTAAAGGGAAGAAATCCAGTATCTTTCACAGAAGTGAAAGAAAGGAGAATCAAAATTGTATCTCTTTTCCCTAGTTCAAGGAGAGATAGTAAATCCTTACCATAGCAACAGTCATGAACATTTTGTGAACTACTCTGTGATAAACTAGTCGATGGTGAACTACTTTGGCCTGGAGGGTGGGCCAAATAAAATACCCTAATTAAATACATGTAAGTGGTCAGCCAGGTCAAAGTGACTGGCTCTGTTTTGGACTTCACATACAGACAAGTATTTATTTTTAATCGCTCTCCTGCATTCAATTCTGTCAAGATTTTCTTCGCCGTAGGCTTCAAATTCATTGAAAAATGCTCTTCTTATGATATATCTGCATTTTATTCTTAGGAGTGGCCAAAATTAGAATTTGAAATGCAATATGAAATGCAATTTTATATATCTATGCAAAGATTCCCAAAACTGTTGTATTTGTTCTGCTTTCCTTTTAGTCCATCTTTAATGGAAAATAATGGACATACTGGACTTCACTCCTTTTGGTATGAAAAGCAAAATCACTGGGGTCACACCAGAGACTAATTTGCCTCACTGTATACCTACAAATCCTATAGCGAGAGAAAAAGGACTGCACTTAGGTGAACTAACAGCTCTCGATAAGTGAATAAAAAAAGAGATGTGGTGAAGTCAGCTTTTCACTGAGAAGCCTCTCAAGGCAAGATAGCCTTGAGGCTGATGTCAGTCATTCTTCAGAGCTATCAACATCGTTCAGTTTTTCAAATTTAGACCTCTTTTCTCTCTTTAACCTACTTTAACCTCCTCTTAGAATGAATATCAGCAGGTGTTACAACAATGTGGCATGTTGGGAAGGCATATTGAAAAAGAGAAAATCAACATTTCGTGTGATACAGCCTTTGTATTTTTTCTCTTTTATTTAGAAAACTCTGAAAAAGAAAGAAACTGTAAATGATCTGCCCAAATAGAACCTGAACAGAACACCCAAAAGGAGGAAAAACAGCCCCTGTCAGAAGCCTTAAAATGCAATGAGGAAATGCATGCATACCGTCAAGCTGTCAGGAGGTGTCAGGCCTGGCTCTGGTTGATAGGTATTACTTATCCTGATTACTGACAATGACAGCACTCCACTCTCAGGAAGCACATAGCAATTTTGTTGCTGCACGGTTACAAGTATGGGCTGCTGTGTGAACTCGCAATTGCATGTCCCCAGACAGCACATCAGTTTGAGTAAAAAGTGGTATAAAATTATATATGAAGGTTGAAAACGAGAACATTAAGATGATTCTTCCCAAGTATATACCACAGCCAGTGCACAACCTAATCTGCTACACTCAACTTTTAAAATGAGAAAGGAGAGTTAAAGATTTGTGAAAGACAATTTGTCACTGTGGTAATGAGTTTACAAACAGAAACCCTTCTTTATGCTTCAGTTATTCCAGTATTTTTATGTGACCCCTGTACAGGAAGGAGGGCTTACAATAATTCAGCATTGAACAAAAATGCAAACACATTTAAGTTAAAGGACAAGGTTGGTACAAGGACAAATGGCAGTAAACTAGCCACAAATCAAATGGGACTAGAAACTGGAAGAAAACTTCTGCCTGAGCAATGCTCTTCTGCAACATTCTTCTAACAGAAGTAATAGAGGCAAAGCAGCGTAACTCATTTTAAGGTAGAGCCTGATCATCAAATAAAAGGACTTGCAGTGGTGTGCGTCTCGTAACAGAGGCCTGGACTCGAAGGTTGTAGCCATACTGTTCCGTATTTTACCTGTTACCGTACTGCAGGCTCAGGAACTACCTTTACAGAAACCCAGCCGTGTTCTCATTGTACTGCGAGGGATGCTAGGTAAACTACAAGCATACCCCACACCTGTCCATTTTATCACTCATCCTATGCTCATATTATCTGCCTGATGAGATCTGACTCTCCTAAAGCTTTCTGCATCCAATGGCCTTTGTTACTCTGTTTTGTCATTTTTTACACACTTCCCTTAGCATGGGTTTCTTGCCAACTGGAGAAAATGAGAAGGTTAGATAGGCTCATCGTGATAGCATTATTCATGAGACAGTCAAGGTGATCCAAGTTGATCTTTGCAATAAAGAATGGAGGAAATTCTGTGGCATGTGTTCATCCAGGGGGCCTGTGAAAGGAAACAGTCCTGCCAGTCGAAAAATGGCATGCCCTTTGCTGCACTGTGTCAGCAGAGAGGCTCGCCAGATCACACTCACGGGGCACACTAGAGAAGTCTCCCTCTAGGTGAGACCTCTTCATCTCTTATCATCTGAGCCTCTGAATGATTTGGTCTGTCTGCCTTCTCTTTCCCTTATTTCAGACTTTTTCTTACTTGTATCTTTTCTGCATGCAGAAAACTTGTAGCTTTATCACTGTAATACTGCTGCTATTTGAACACCATGTGAAAAATACAGGCTGTCTCCTGGCTTCTTTTTCAATATGGTTCAACAGGGTGAGGGGTCCTATATACCTATTACCTGCTGCCACACACAAAACACTTCAACAAAAAAACTTGACCACCTGAGGATGGGAATTGACAACCCAAGAACTTGTATCAGTTAGGCACTTGGTGATAAAAGAGCCAGCTATTTCATAAGAGAAAGTGCAAAGATCATTCTTCACTTCCATGGTAAATGCCAGCCACTGGCTAGTCACATATAATCATAAGGACTGATGAGCAGCTAATCCTATTTAGGTTCTTTTCACCAGTCACTGTGATATGTGATAATGACCTTATTACATTACTTCAGAAAGTTGATGTTCTGTGAGCATAGATTCATCGTGAAAACTGGGTCTGTATTAAAACAGATTAGGATTTCTATTCTGCAGAGTTTCACCATGTCAGGGTTCAGTATAAGTCTATAAAAGCTGATCATGTGCCTAACAAATACTACTAATGTGCTTTTTATAATTAATATTGCATTTCTACACGACACATTCAGGGAATTTAAAAATTCATATCATTGTGTTAGATGGTTCTAGCAAAGTTCATTGTCTACTTCTCAAATGCCTAACAAGGCTTTTTAGTCTTGTTCTAAAATGTGTTTATGGCAAGTCTTAAGCAAAAGCATCATAAAAATCTCTAAATAGACTGGAGGCTTTATGATGTGAAAAAAATATCCATCGGAGGCTCAAATGTGGCCATTAAACTGATGTTAACTAATTCAACTTTGAATTTAGTACTGAACCATAAAAAGCTAAGGTATTAGAGCCCTGTGCCATTCAATCCCATCAGCCTAGCTGTTTACAGTTGTTGTGCTCTTTCTTATGTTGCTATGTGTTTGAGCTTCCTTGCAAAGGTGTGAGCACTCCGAGGAAGAGTGATGGGTATCATCATTCTCACTTTCCCTAAAACACCCTTGGGGAAAAGAATTCAGCTTTTACTCATTTCAAACTATCTCATGTTCTGAATGCTCTATTGCGTGGGAGAATGGTGAATAATCCACCAGAAATTAGTGATGTTTTGATCTTTCTGTTATCCTAATATACCTCTCTTCAGAGCAGATAGAGAATTGCTCCTTCTGTGTTCCTAGCTGATATACACCTCTGTTCAAAGAGGGTGGAATATATTCCTCACCTCTCCTGTTACGTTCTGCTGAAGACTGGTGTATTCTATAACAAAGTGCTTGTGGATCTGGGATGGATGAATGTGTAAATATAATATGGATTACACTGAATAATAATGAAACCATTGAGAAAAGCTACCAAAAGAGTTGTAATGGTATGTTACTAATCTAAAATGCAGCATTCTTTGTTTAAAAAACTGTATAAAAATCAATAAATTAATAAAATACAAATATAAATATATAAATTATAAATATATAAATTATAAATATAAAAATAAATATAAAAATTAAAAATCAATCCATAAATAAAATATAAAAATAAATGTGTTTAAATATTATAATATATACAGAAAGAAAGAAGAAGAGTGAGCGAGAAAGAGAATGTCTGTGAGTCTTTTGAAATCAATCTAGTCTCATAGATTGCATCAGCTATTAATTTGGCCCAAGGTGAGCTATTTAGTGAGCCAGCATGAGAAAGGTCTAAGTGATGAAGGGGAAGACATCATATGAGTTATAATGTGAACAGCATTCCCAATAACAGTAGCTGGATAATAGCTCACAAAAGAAGTAATTTTCTTCATTCTCTTTCCGGACACATAATTCACATTACAGAACCAATTAACAGGACTAATGTACGAGAGAAGATGCAGTGAAGGACTCTGCCTGAGAAGCATAGGGATGCTCAACTTAATTATGAAAAGCCTTTTTAAAAAAAAGGAAAGAAAAAGAAAAACATTGATTTAAGTTACAGGAAACATTGCTGAATTTCTGAACTAGAAGATTTCAGGATCACACAATGTCTCACAAGTAGAAATCAATTTTCTGATAAGTGGAAGCACAACCTACTTCTGCAAGTGAGAAGACTTTTTGAAAAACCTCAGCAACAGATATTTTGGTATAATACTCCTCTGAAAAAGAACGAAGCTCCATGTCTCACTTGCCATGAATATGTAACAAGTTATTGCAGAGAGAACTGGTATCAATTCTTATCATTATAATTACTCAACACTTTCTATTACAAAATATTGTTCAGCATGGTATATACATCATTATCAAATTTTAATATTTGGACTGAAAGTTTATTTCACATACAGGCAAGCATGTACAGGTGTATTTTTTCTTTTAGCTTAAAAATTAAGCAAATTTATTCTAAATGTTTTTTACATTTCCAGTAACATGGCTTTTCCCCCCATCAAATATTCTTGCCCATTTATTATGTACTTTGGAATATCCTGATATAAAAATGCATTAATGCACCAAACTTTAATTGCATATTCAAATTTTATTCATCTACCAGGTATTATGCAACCCTCATACCCCTTTTTAGCACGGTTTCTGGTACATATTATACAGATAGACAATGAGATTGAGTTTCATTTGCTTGGACTAAAGAGTAAGAAACAAGAGACATACTGAATAATACAGATTCCCTGTCAGTGATCTGCTTTATAACTTGTGTAAATCGCTTCTTCTGAGTTTCCTCATTCAGGAAATAGAAATACTAATATTTTCACCTAAGACTGAAAAACTCATTATAGGAAGCTGCTTCATTTCCATATTAGGTAGCAAGATGTCCCAGACTGGTCCTTGACACCAAAAAAGGGTTTTAGTTTGTTTATTTGCATTTCTAAAAAATTTGCTTTCCTACTCTTTTATTCTAATTATTGTATTCGCTATCTGATATAACAAGTGACTATGTATCAACACCTTGACATACAGAAGACAATGGCACTGCAGCAAATAAGTTAAGTGTCAGATCCCTACATTCAAGCTTTCTCAATCATTTCTGAAGATCATGATTTTCCTGAACATAACAGGGCAAAGCAGTTGTTGGGGATATAACACCATTTTTTCTCATTAATTTAACTCCATGTCTGTGACTAAGTTTTGAGACAACATACTTTGTCTTGAATTCTCACACAGTTTTTCATGAATTATTTGCAATTTTCTCATCTTTGGAAAATTTAGCATAGAAAAGTGTTACTGTTTTCCCAGATGTTCACCTGTAAATGATAACAGAAATGCTCAAAACATTCTTATACTTATGAAATAAGTTGAAATTTATTGAAATATATTAGTAAGTTGTAGACGAAAAGGCCATAAGATGCCAAACGGGAGAATCCAGGCAATTGCAAGGCAAAACTCACTGTATTTATAAATATACGTCTGAAAGAATGGAACGAGCTAACTTATTTAAGAAGAAACAAGAAGGGAAAATTGTATCCATTTTCTAGTTATCATTATTTTTGTGATGTGCTAAAAACATTTTTGGGCAATATTAATAACAAAGAAAAAAATGTCTTTTCAATAAAAGTTTTAGTATCAATAGAACATCAATATAGTAGGCACTTCAAAGACCAAACCCCTGTGAAACCTATGGCTATTCTCCAAGACCTTTCTTTTTGATGGGTGGAAGAGGTAGATTTATAATACAAACACTTAATCCCTTAGATTTGGAGATTTACCTTTTTTATAGACTACTTTGGTTAATATTTGGACACACTATGGGACATATTCAAGATAAGTTCTTAAATTCAAAGTATATAATTTAAGGAAAGGGTAAATAAAGGAAAAAAAAACAAAATTACTTTCATACATAACTGCTTCTGAACTGTATTTGGTCTTCAAAACATTATGGAATGGATGCAGAATGGCTGGGATTTACTTGTTTTTGCTGCAGATACTGATTTTCAATTTTAGTATATGTAATCACAAATATTTATAGGTTGGCCTTACATGTTAATTTGCTTGAAACACTTACAAATTGTTGCATATCATTTCCTTACGTAATTATCTGAATTTTACCGTACCTTCATGTGTGTTTCATGCTTATAATTTTATCTAAAGTTGATGTGGCCAGGTTATCTCCTCTTCTAACTTCAGGCTCAGCAGAGCTAAGGAAAATGGTTAACTTTTTTACTCACCTGATCCTCAGCTAGGTAAGGCCTAGGTAGTTTGCTGGCATACTTTACAGGAGTGGGAGGGTGGTATGAATCATATGAGATGGGTACATCCTTCCGCTATAGTCTTCAAATATCCTCTTATACCCTAGCTATATGTCATGCAGTGATTTTTCTGCTGAGGGAAATTATCATCTCTCCTTTTTATATCAGGTTACTATCTGCTTTACACTGATGAGATACTGTAAATCAAACAGATCTGGGGCCAAGTGTGTTATATATCTTTTGCACATCTGAAAGCCAGGTGCTGGACATTAACTTACATTTCTTGGCATGCAAAGTTGTGCGTGTGTTACTGCTCCTATAATCTTGAATGTGATTTCCTCTTGTCTGTCAGCATTCAAAGATATTTTGATCACTGTCAGGAATCTCATCACGTTTGTATATTGAAGAGATCTGGACAGGGTTTTTCAAACAGACCTGAGTGTTTTTGAAAATCCCACCACTAAGTTGACAGCAATGACAAAGAAAATGTATTGTCATGAAATTAGGCAGCTATGAGAGGAAAGGGAAACAATATTTACTTTGCCCTCAGTTTCCTCTTATAAACACAATGGCTCATATACTTCGACTGAAAAGATAATGGAAAGCTGTATTTGGACAGCTCCCTCCCTCTGTTCTTCCCTTCCCTTCCCTTCCCTTCCCTTCCCTTCCCTTCCCTTCCCTTCCCTTCCCTTCCCTTCCCTTCTTTTTTCTTTTTCTTTTTTTCTTTTTCTTTTCTCCATCATTACCTTCCTTCCTGACCCACACAGTGCCAGCTGCGTTGAGCTTCTTTCCTTTCTTATACTGAATTCAGAGCAGGAGAAAAATTACACCAACTTTCATCCTGAGACTAACTTAGAGGAAGATTGTGTCTCAGTGAAATGTTGCATTAATAGATATTGTGAAGATGAAATAATCATTGTTGGAAGTAGCTTGCACGTACATTTAGAAAGTCTGACCTGAAAGATCTTGTGTATAATCCAAAATGGATAGATATTCTTATGTGCATTATATGAATTTTGTTGATACTGATTTGTAACCAATAGACCATATCAAAAAACCAGTCACAGTCCATCAGGTAAAAACGTATCTTAATATATTTACATGTTTTGAAATCCATTACTTGCCTAATGTCCTGTATTTTATACTATGAGATTTATACATTAAAAAAAGTAGATCTTTAGTTTGATGTATCAGTAGAAGTGGACCTTAATGGTTTCTTTTATGAGGAATATAACTATGTGATCCTTTTATGTGGAAAGATAAACATGAAATCTACTGTGCAAAAATTTTTATTTAGGCCCAAATTGTGTGCTACATCTTTCCTTTAGAATATGCGAAAAAAGCTCTAATCATAAATAAATCACAAGAAGCATATCAGTCTTAAAGAAATGCATATGAATTATGTGAATAATCCATAAAATTATTTTTTCATAGACAGACCAAAATTAATTTCAACTCACAAGGTTTATTTTAGTTTCCAAACATATTATGAACAAGAGAAAGCCCACAGGTAAAATAGCCTGTTGAATGGAAGTCTTAAATTTTAAAGGACACATCAACTATTTTAATAAACTTGAAGGAATAATTCAAATTTTCATCAGGTTTGCTTTCTTTCTTGTACATTATCTTATGTGAAGCATAGATTTTGAGGGGGATAGAAACACTGCCATGTTTTCCACTAATAGCTTTACTGCGACTTAAGGAAACCAGCCCCTTCACTAAGTTTTCATACTCCTTTATTTGAGGCCTTTCTAACAAAAGCACTGCCATTTTACGTTTGATTATAGTAAATGGCGCACTTTTCTTCACTGAGCTGTTATTCTATTTGCTCTTTAGAGGTGACCAAGAGTCTAATTTGATTTGTGACCCTATCCAAGAATTATAGTGTGGTCCTGTGAAGAAAAAGAATATACATTGATTGCACCAAATAAAGACAATAGAAAAATAACACTTCTCTTAAAAAGCTTCTAAGATGTAAGTGCATTTCTATCATGTGAATCTCATGCTGTTTTACAGTTTTTCCAAAGCTCAGAAACATGGGTATGAGTTAGCAACATTTCTTTTCTGCAGTTTAAACCCATGAAATTGAGATGTTCTATTTTTCTGCAATGGCAATGTAATTAAAAGTCATATTCTAGTTAAATGAAGGTTTAGGGCTTATCTTAGGAAGAACACTTTCTCTTTTCAAAATAGGGTTGGAAAAAGAATTTTTCTTGTATTCAGCAAGCCATACCTAACTTTTTTAGATACTAATTTTGCCTCCACTTCTCTTTTTGCAATCTCTGCTTAACAGAAGTAAAGCTACATATTTGAGTTCATTCAAAATTTGAATTAGTAACTTCAAAAACTTTAAGATGAAACTAAGTTAATTTATTTGTGGGAAGTATCTTGCAATGAATCCAGTATGCATTGTTATAGAGCCTTGAATGTCTCTGAGTCATCATCTATAATAGATCTTCTCAGTTAAATAGAGAGGGAAATCTTCTTTTAATTGATGGATCTACAGCAAATTTAAGAAGTTGTTTTTTCTTGTTGTTTACATTTTAAATAAATCTATTGTAGGTAACCATTCATATATTTTGGTCTTTTCTAATATTTATTAACTTGTCACACCAAATTATGCCAGTAATAGATGACAGGAGGCTGAAAGAATAAACTACTGATTACTAATTTAGAGGAAAAGGGTATCATCATAATTCTGACTTGACTTATAAAATGAACATACCAATATGAAAACAAAGGATGATCAAATTGCCACATGATAGACAGTGCTGCCCTCTGTATCCAGTGGATAGCTTGCATTGAACAAAGGAAAATTTAGTGACTCATTCATTCTGTCTGCTTCCATACCATCTATCAAAAAACATCTCATCAAAAATGGCTGCTGTGATGGACAGAAATTTATGTGATGAACCACATTAGAACTACAAGTGCATTTACAAAAGCCAATAGGGACATGCTGCTACAGAAACTCAGTAATAGGACACAGAACATAATCTTATTATGCCAACTCTGCAACAGGTTTTTATGCACTGTATTAAATACTGCCATCAAGAACCAATATATTAAATGATGCAGATAGAAATCTTTTAAAATTCTAAGCTTCCTTTTTGCATTGTTGCTTGTTTTCAATGAATAGCAATGCATGTGATAGGAATGGATATGCATTGGAATGTTTTATAATTGCTAATAGTGTGCTACCTAGTTGATTAGGAAAAAGCAAGGTTTTTGTATGTTCTTTCAAGAGTATACATTTGTATAACATTTTACATTTTTCCTTCATTTAATCTGTACAATTTGAAGATAGCATATCCTTTTATGTAAGGTCACATTATAAAAAGCTTTTATAGCAAGTGGACCGTGTCTACTCAATATGCCTATTGAAATCAGAGATTTTGTTCATTGCTGAGAAGGTTCACTCATTGCTCTAATGGGAAGGAACTCATGTTTTTTCTATTAAAAACAAAAACCTTTGCATATCTACAAAGAAACTAGCCAGACACTAACCTGTAAAACTGTAGGGCAATGCTTTCCGTTCATTTCACATACAACACTTCCATTAAAATTAGAAGCATTTCAACTGCTGGATCTTGAGACTTATTTCGGAGTGAAAGTCTAAGAGGTATGTTCTATATTCATTCTGTGTGCAAAATTGGCACAGATGTCAGCAGAAGAGAACAAATGTGTTTAGGATTTGCCCCACTGGTATAGTAAGTCAGACTAATAATTCATTTAGAACCAATTCTAAGCCCTTGAGCATCTGTGGAGTTAAGACAACGGCAACTTTCTTGTAACCTCAGGGGAGAAACTAACCCCTATCTACAGCTTATGCAGATGCCTATATTTTCATTCTTCTCCTAAGCATAGTCACAAACTCACTTTAGTTCAAATGCCACATGCTTGTCTCAGTGGGAAATAACAACATGAATGGATTGAGCAAACACAATATATCCATGAAATATCAGGCAGTAGGACTGGAAAGGAGTATTCTCTGGTACCAGCTAAATGACAGGTACCTAAGTTCTTCAAAGCTTAATAATATTTCCCAAATGACAGCACAAAATGGAGCTAATGAGAATTTATGCCTGCTACAACAGAGATGACCTACCATTAAATCAAGTCTACTTTTTATTCCCTCCATGATGGAGCTCTGAAGAGTTTATCATTGTTTAAGGATTACAACAGAGCTTAGAACTCACTTGCAAGAATTTACATTTATGTGCACAAGCATCTCCAAGCTTTAAAAGTGTACATTTCTTAGCTATTTGTAGTCAAAGATTTGATCATAGCCCAAAGTGCAAACATACATCTATTATCAGTTGACCTTCCACAGCACTGATCAGTAATCTGTTTCTAATAGTCACATATTCCTGATGGGAGTGTTAGCTTTCACTTTGAATTATAAGAAGCAAAATAATTTTCCATTTGGACTGCCTATTGTCATTGTTTTCCAAGTACCTGACTAAGCAACCAATTTGAATGAAAATACATAAACTGAGCATGGATAGATAGACATAAATGGGTGCATGTAAGGAAACAAAAATGGCAAGAAAATATTGAAGTCACATTGTTTGAAAACTCCTCCTCTATATTTCAAAAATAATAATAATCTAAGGACTTGAGGTGTAAAGGTATTGTCAAACTTTAGGTCAGAGTTATTATTTCTCCTCTGATTTCCATTGAGGTACTTGAGTGCTTTTCTAGGTGTCAGATCTGGAATGAGATCCTAGAAGTGCTAGATTAAATCTCTCTCTGTATTTTTTTTTTAACCTGAGAAATGTCTGGAGAAAATAGTAGTTATTTAGCAGTAGAAAATCAAACATCAGAATAAAACAGAGGTGTAATTATACAATAGCAATGTAATCCTTCTATGTAATGGAGGAAATAATTCATCTGAGACACACTAAACCACAAACCTGTGGTTGCTGTGTTTTGTTGCAGAAACAACAGCCTATAGTCACTTTAAATGCTCTGATAAAATTCATAAACTTGCTGGGTAGACTGCTGATTGCAAGTAGGTTGGGATAGTTGTCATAATGCTAGTAAAAATTTAATGAAACTTTTAAACTATCTCACATGACCAGTTGGACTGGGATTGTATTTTAATACCTTCTGTTGCTGTAGTAACCTCACCCCATGCTGTTAGCTTCTGCAAAACCAGTATGTCAAAGTGACATGCCCTTTGGCAATTTTATGTTTTCTTCAAGAATAAGAAAATATTTATGAATGAATCTCTAGGGCTCTCAAAGAGAAATGTAGGAAATTATTTCTCCAAAGTATCCTCATTTCAGAGGAAACACTCTTCTAGTGGCAGCTTTTCAAGCAAACTCTCCAACAAAAGTACATAAAACCTATATTTAAATCTATGTTTAAACTTCTGTGACTTTCTTCATTTGTGCACACAAATATACTTGCTTTACAGCTTGGGCAGTACAGTGATATGTTGAAGGGATGTATTAAAAAATTGTAATGTTTATTGAAGTTAGCAATGTCCTCTTTTAGAAATTTTTCTAGAAACCTCTCTCCTTCTTTTAGAATGTCTTCTACCATTAACAGCCAACAATAAAATCTCTTCTGTACAGGAAGTAGATACTTATATTAAAAGGGGACTGACAAGAGATGTGCCAAATCTGAACAATTCAAAAGAGAAGATTCTGTGTGATGTTATACCTTTTTAATGTCCCTGAAGATAAGCAAATGTTCTTTGCTGAAACAGAGCTTTCATTCTCTTGCCAGCTCTTTTAAGGCTTCAGCCTGTGAATTGCAAAACCTCCAGTTCTTCCACTTCCTTTCAATATACTGTGGTGCTGAAAGTTTTTAGAGTGCAGTCCTCTGCCCTGAACAGCATGTTACCTTTGTGAAGAGGTGTACTGAGTGATAGGCATAATTCCTCTTAAGTGTGTTACCTTGGAAAGTTAGTCATATGCCTAGTGATGGGTACAACACTACTATTACCAGAGTGGAGTAAGAACACGGTAAGAACTTTTACCTAGATACAGGTGGATATATCTGGAAAATACAGAATGAGAAATTCAGAGTATAATTTTGTAGCAGAAAAGTTCACTGTATACCAGTTTATGTCCATAAAATAGGTAATTATTTGTAAAGAAGAAAATACCCGTATTCTATTATTATAGATGCAACCAAAACTAGTCAAACCTGGACAACTCATAACAGCACATTTTTTCCTGAATAAATCACAATGCCTCCTTAACAATGAGTCCTAAAACTTTGAAGTAATATCATACCAGAAGAAGCCAATGAAGGTCATTCCAATTTTCTTAACTACATAGGTCTAAAAGCATGATTATCTACAAATTGCAAGGGATTATACAGAGGATTATTAAGGTGCTAACCTTGAAAGGTCACTACATTTTCTTCATAGGGACTATATTTGTAAGTGAAACTGTGGATAAAGAAAGTTTAGAGAATTGGACTTTGTGGTGGTGTAGTCTGACAAATGAAGGTAGATTGCACTAAAAGAATAGTTCTGTATCTGCTAGTGATGTGTCTTTTCCATAAGCAGCTATGAACTACAAGGGTCAGAAAAAAATATATTTCAGTCTGGTCAGTCGATAGTTAGGAGCTGGAATGTATGCAAGCCAGATCTGAAAAGGTACCAGTTTTTAAATAGAATGACAATCTAAATAGCTAGTATTCAGAAGAGTATGTCCAATACACCCTGGGAGGCCCACGCATTCACATAATTCAGAATATTCCTTTACAAAGAGATTGTCTCGCAGATGTTTTTCTTCAGTGTTGGCAATCAAATAGCATCTGTATGGCAAGTAAAGCAATCACTTGTATGGAAATTATGAAACCGTTTAGTGTAAGAAATGTGGAAACAAGCAGGGAAAGAGAGAGGCTGTATTTACCAGCCAGATTACTACAGACTACCAGAAATTAGTCATCAAGCCAATGCTGGTGTATGCATGACAATCTGCAGCCACTGTGGCTGCACCTGAAGGGAAGAGATGAGGCTATGGGACAACAACAAAAAATCTTTTCAAACAGGTATGATGCTGTTCTAGGGCAGTATCTAGTCAGTGTTGTGAAACTTTTCCAAAGTGTGGAATGAGATCCTCTCAGAGCACACTATTTTTTTAGTGATGGGTGAAACACGAACTACTCACTAGAAGCAGAAAAATCTCAGGATGACCTTGCTACACTGCTAACTTAAAAACTCCCTTCCATTTCAGACACAGTATTTTCCTTTCAGTCTGAGTATATTTGATCTGAGGAACATTCAAAGTTAACCGACATAGTACAGTGCTTTTTCTACAAAACCTTTGTTCAATGCAAAAGTTGGAGAAGTTTCACATTCATGCAGATTAAAGAGCCAATAGCAGATGGAACATCAGGGTTGTGAATGCAAAAAGAAATCTGCAGTGGCTATATTTCATTTGAAAGTTCACAGTAATTTAGTTTTCATTATTTTAGTTCTCCTGCATGGTAAAAATATCTGTAAGTGGAAGGAAGGAGTACTATTCAAATGTCAGCATCTATTTCTCCCTTTTCAAATCAGCATTCAAGTTCCTTTACTTAGAAATAGATATATCAAGAGTTTTATTTCTCTCTTTTTCAGCCTTCCCAACTATCTGAGAAATAGACTTAATAGATCAAAGATTATTTATGGGTTTCCTTGGTGGAGACGGGGTAATGTATGCATATTAGTAGCGATCTGATAAGCTAGTTTATCAAGAGCAAGCTGACTTACAGAATTGAGTACAGAAGTCAGTTTTGAAAGTGATGGCACACATAGTTTCTTACCTCTTGTGGAAATGAGTTCTCTAGTCTATATACAATTCCCTCAACTCAGCCTCAAAAATGCATAATGATACTGCAATTCACCAAAGTTTCCCTTCCCTTTCTCTAAAGGTTTTTGGATAAATAATGATGTGCATTATGTAAGCAAATGTGAAATACTCACTGTTTTCAGTTCTGCAGCTTTAATTAGTCGCTTACAGGCTTCTTGAGCGCCTAATGAAAACTGTTTCATAACCTATTGTAAGTTTGCCCTTATTAAAGATATTATCCAGTGTCGTCGTCTTCTTATGTTGTTCTTGTTTTAGAAAATGAATGTAGTAATGAATAAAAGCATCTTTATCAGTTCATAGTCCTTTCAATGTCTTTAACACTTTCTGTTTCAATTTCTATTCAATTTCCATTTCTATTCAGCTAGCTAATAATTGCCTTTTGTTAAGCATGAATGTATTTTCAATCTATACTCAGCCAGACAGATTACTTATTTTTTTATGTTAATTTGCATGTAAAGCAGCCTATGAGTTCTGAAAATCCTTCTTGAAGGAACAGGGATGATAACTACATGGTGCATTTTGGACGGAAGAGCTGGATGGCTGCATAACACTCACTAGAGGAATAGACAAAAACTGCACTACTGGCCATAAGGCCATATGTTCACCTGAAGTAACTTGTACACTCCTTACTTTTCCAGGACAAGTTACTCTTACTATTCAGAGGTTTCATCTGCTACCCATCTAATTTTAAACTTTGTTTCATTCTCTGCCCAACGTATGATGAATAAAAGAAAGCATCCAGTAATTACGTTAACAAGCCCAATAAACCCTTTACTTTCTCATTTTCTCCTTCAGCTCAGCCTCCTGTTTTCTTCCTCAGGACTGACATTTGCATTCCCATAGCAGCTTTCTGAATTGGTAAACTGTGTAGAACAAAAAACAAAATTGACAATATACAGAGAAGAATGAACCCTCTTCTTGCACACTTTCCTGTTGATCCCAACATTCAGTTTAAATGATGAGTATAAATGTCAATATACTTAATACAAATAAATACTTAAATGATGAATGATTGTTTAGATCAGACCTGCAAAGCACCATAGTCTTCAAGCACTGATGTAAAATAATTTTTGAGCACCCACTGTCATGATAGTCCTCTGCATGGCTGATAGGCTGATTTCAACAGCTGAATTCTTGCCCAGAAAAGCAATCATTGCTGAGATATTAAATTTTCTTTGGTAAGATTTGATATAGATTGTCTCTAAATATCATTTGTACGTGCTTACAAATGTTTAGTGGAACTATGAACTAAAAGTCACCCAGAAGCATTGCCTAACAGTGTTATACAGTTGTTAGAACTGCAAACAGGGTTTACGTATACAAGTAACAAGGAGCGAGCTGGAGCAGAAATAGGCTTTTGAAAATATATACGTTTTTAAATCCCAGTAAACTTTTGTCTTCTTTTGGGAATGGACTACTTCATCTTCTGGTCTAGTCTTTGCAGATTATATATATTTCAGTAGTGCGGGTGGATAGTGTCCTCTAATAGGTGCTGAGAACATGTTTGAAGAAAGGGTTCTGCCAAAGGATTTCTTCTCCTTTGCTTGAAGACAGTCAGGAGTTTAAAATACAGACTTCAGCGTAGAAATAACCAAATTATTTTGGTAATAGAAGCCGTCAGGCCATAGTTACACAAGCTCTAAAAATCGAAGACTTCCTCCTGAAAAATATGATATATATGCACACATACTTTCATGACAATGAAGAGATTAAGCGATGAAACAATTTTGACAAAACTGATGAGAACAATCGAATTTCTACTACAGATATATAGTACAGAATATCTACTTCTGATTTATCATCCCCTCAAATAATTCTGTTAATTAGATGAACCTATTTTGACACATACCGGGGGCAATGAAACATCTTTTCATCTTTAACACACACAGACAGAAACACACACAATACATTTTTAGCAGATTTACCAGTGTATTGTCATATTTCATCTTAGTTCTCTTTATAAGATTAGGTAGCAGGACCAATATTCTTTGCCTAATTTGCTTTTGAGTTAGAGGTAATGAAATATTTTAAATAAATAATTATCTGATACAAAAACACTCCTCAGGTAAATGAGCTGTCAAAGTAACAAGTCTTTAATAAGTTCATGACAATGCTTTTAGTTAGGTCATTTTTCCTGGTTTGTTGTTGTTTTAAGGACATCTAGTGAAACACCATCTCTGATCCAAAGTTTATTTGTTCTATGTTCCATTCTTTTTATCCAAAGCTTCTCAGGAAAGAAGGGAAACATCCCATTCAAACACCTATAGGAACCTTTTTATATTTGGAAAAATATGTCTTTTTTCCTACTACCTGGTTCAAAACGTATGCTTCCTGTAATATTAAGAAAAAATCAACCTAAAACCAGAACACAGCACATATAATATTTCAGTTGCATGGTGGAATTTTTGCAACATGATAAAAGTTGAAACTGGCACACTAAAATTGAAAACAATAAGCATTCTTGATTAGTACAGCTAATAGTTCTATCAGCACTGAAAAAAAATAACATTCACTGTCTGGTTTACTGTACCTTTTTACCTTTTCATGGGCCTATGTCTCCTACATATTTTTTCAGTCAAGAGCATGGTCTCTTTAGGAAGTCATTCTCTCCATCTTTTTATTTTTTCCTACTATTTTTGGTCTTTCTCTCCATCCTTCTATACCTGTCTATTTATATTCTACTTCCTCAAATTATCATCTCTACTTCTTTAACACACACAGTTTGTGTTGCATATGCAGTGTTTTTTTAATTTCCCTTCACGAAGCCATAATTCAAAAACCGTAGTGATACACAAACCTTAGGAAGCTAAAGCACTCAGTTAATTAACTTTAGTTAATTGCTAGTTACCATCTTTAGGGTTTTCCACTGCTTTGAGGACCTAAAGGGGACAGGACAGCTAGCAGAAAGAATATATCCCTGCAGCTATCTGCAGTCTTTTGACAACTGAGAAACAGTTTGTTTGGAATGAGGTTCAATCAAATGAGCCAACTGTTCACTTTTTCATTGTTTTCTGTTTTCTCTATCTTCCACTACAATAGGACTTAAGCGTTGTTGTATTGTTGTATCAACTTGTGAAAGCAACATGGCAGTAAACCCGAGAACTCCCACTAACTGAGGCTCAAATCTAGTCACTGAAGCCTGTATCTTTTAATCAAATTTTATCCATAAGTGAGAAGTTTCTACATATATGAATATAAAATAAATTGTCCAAAAATTTGTTTTTTTGTGCTCAGTTTGTAGCTTCATACTTTCTTGCTCTTTTTCAACTTCACTGGAATTCTCCCTTCCCTACATACTCATTTTAAGCTAGCCAGCTACCACCTAAGTGTACCTCTGTCTCCCTTGCTTTCAGCTCCAAGACACTGCCTCCTGTCAGCCTCTGGATCAAGTCCTCTTGTCCAGCAAATACCTCATCAATTTTGCTTGCTTTGTTCTCCCCCAACTGTTTCGCCAGATAATTAATTGTTCTCAGTTCTTTCTTTTCTCCCACATTCTTCTGCTAAATTTATGTGGAAGTGCAATAACTGCAATGTGTCTTCAGTGTGTCAGAATTCAAGCACATATGTTGATGTATGGCACATCTCCAGTAGAAGTAATGTCCTGGACCCCTTGGAACTAGACCTATACTTGCTTTTTGCTCCCTATGCAAAATTTTTTCATGCCTGTATCAATAACCAGTCAGGAAAAGGAGATGGATGAAGAGGGAGAAAGAGTACATTTGCATGAAAGACACCATGTTCCAGATGCCAGGAGCAGCTTTCATTAGGAGGCATCAGCTCTGCAGTGTTTGGCTTAACAGTGCTTTGGGACAGAACATGCACAGTCTGAGCAGTATCACAAAAGAAAGAATCTAAGGAGATTTGAGCAGCTAAAGAAAATTTAACATGCACAAACTGTTGTGTTTTTTTTTTTTTAACTTCTGAACTGAGCAGTTTGGGGTGGAATCTTTAAAAACGCTGCATCTCCACTCATTTGTTTTAATTTCAGATTCTTCCTCTAAGGCACAGAGCTGTGAGAGCTTCTAGAGGGGAATTTCAGTAGAATTGTTCATACAGGCAAAACAGTCTACTTTGAAAGCACCTTCTTTGAGCAGGTAAAATTTCTGGCTGAAATCTCCCGTCTTCTTTTGTTTGACAACAGAAAGCTTGATAAAATTTGAAGTAAGTGAAAATTGGTCTCACAATGGAAAATGTCTGGCATCCTATTAATTGGAAGTAACACTACTTGTTATGCATAGAATATACTCACACAGCTTTTTTCTAGATTAAAATTTAAATGCAATTAATTTATGTAGCTATTTTACTTAACAATTAAATCTCAATCTATATTTAGGCAAGTTATGAACAAAAAAAACCCCTGAAATGATAATTACATCAAACTAATTTTGCTTAACAAAGAAATAAATTCTGCTACCCTTTCTCTTTATGTAACCTTTGTTATATGTCAGTCCCAGAGAGCATATCAAGAAACTAAATAATTAAACGAATTTCGTTATCACTCCCTCTCTCTTAGATGATAGGCCACAGGTCAAACTATCATACTGTTTAAATGCACCTCTAAGGATTAACCCAGTAGTCTTGACTGGCAAAAATATCTATCTTCTGCCATATGTAGGCACAGAGGGGAATTAACAAAATCAATGCTCTAAATAAATATTGTCTTCCCCTACCCCCATTCTCAGAACTTCATAAGCAATTCAGATCTGTCTAAGAGACTATTCTATGAATGCATGCAGCTTTATAGGTGAACAATTACTGATGTATGCAGCAATAAATACTGATTAACTCCTACATTATCCAGCAAGCAAAGGATTACTCTTCTTTAAGTACTTATAATTCTGCAGATTTTTCTAGTAATTCACCAGAATCAGAAGAGGACTACTTGTCTGGAGCTATTAAAAAGCTTCCCTATCAGCAAGCATCAGAAGCCTCATAGGAGAGATATAAACCAGCAGTAGGGAACAAATAAGCCTGAGCTGGCTAAGTTGGACAATACGCTCAGTGTTTTATCACTATCCTCCCACTCTGACATATAGGAAGTACTACATAGATACTAGATTTTATTGGCCTGGGTTCAGTGGTAGAGCTTGGCATCTATGTCAGGAACTATGCACAACTGAGGCACCTACCCATGAAGGGGGAACAGGGAACAAACAGTTTATACCCAAATCCAGTCAGGATCAAGAAACCTTCTCTGCCTAAGCATATTTATAGGTTTGGTTGTTAGAGCTTGCTTAACATACATTAGTGGAATTGAAGCCTTTATTGGAGCCTTTAATATTATAATTTACAATCTCATATGAAAGCACTCTCCTAGGAAATGGGAAACCTGGCCTAAATTCCCTCCTTGGTTTGAGAGGGTTAAAATTACGTTTCTTAGGAAAAAGGCTCTATCCACGAGGTAGAAAGTCAGTGCTCATGTCATCTTGTTTCTCTCTATATTATGAATCCTAAATTCCTTCCTGACACTTGCATATCACAACACAGCATGGTAGACCATGGTCCTGCCCAGTAGGCTATGTCCTAGTGGCTAAATCATTTTCTGAAGAAGTGGATTTGAAACCTCTTATGTAAAAGTAGAAACTGAACAGAGATCTCCCAATTCCGCAGTGCTGTAATCCTTGGGGGTGAGGGGCGGGGGCCTCGGCCTGTTCCTCTTCTGGCTGTGTTTTATAGAAACACAATGGTCATCATTACACTTTCTGAAGGGTTCAGCCTTGCCTAGGTGTATTAGGTATGCTCTGAGTATGAGTGCAATGCCCAGCTTCTGGGTTTGGATCAGAGCTTGATACAAGGGAGTTGCTGGGCTGTTCAGCCACATCAAGACAAGCACAGATCTAGGCAGAGGTAAAATGCTGAGAAATTTTAATGGTGAAAAAAAACCCCCACTTTCTCCTCTGTGATAATGCTGTAGGATGGAGTTCTCTGAAGAACAGCCTGCAGTCCTGTTACTTCAGTGCTCCAGACAGGGGGAGCTTGAGGGGAACGTGGCTCCTTTTCTGCCTTTATGCCTGGGTTTCCTCCTCAGAAAAGTCCCCTGTGAACCAGAGAACGGTGCACACTCCCTGCACAAGCGTGGAGTCAAGATACCCATTGCCTCCCATTATGGGGGCATGGACATGCTTCAGATCACCTTTAGCATAGACAGAGAACAGAGAGTTTAGAACAGGGATTTTCAAACTTATAAATTAGACATTGGTGCCTTTTTTCTGCAAGCCCTGCTCTGGGTCTGGTGTACACAGTAAAAACGCCATTCAGTAACGCTGAATTAATGCCTGCTGATAATGCAAAAGGAAGAGCAGAAGCCAAGTTAGCATCCAGCTGAAGTATTACCTTTCAAATGCTTAGAAAAGCCAAATCCAAGAGTAAGTTTTTTCTGTTTCTGATACAATTGAATATTACACAATGCAAACAGCATGAAAGGCCATTGGAAAAGGACTGTTTTTACATAACTTTTTTTCAGAGTAGGATCAAATTTTAATTCAGGGTGGGGATTTACTAACATAGCTCCAAAGAAAGTGATTTTGCTTAATAATATTAGTTTCACCAAACCTATTCTTTTTTCATGCCATGTTTATTCTATATATTTCATTTTCACTTGAAAATCAAGTGAACAGGTATCCCTGATAAAGGGCTTCTTAGTTATCTGCAAGTCTTCTTTAGAAGTTAAAATCACCTGCATTTTAGGATCCTGACCTCTGGTTTAAATGTGTAACTTTGAGTTCTGACACAGTTAACACTCAGAACAGTGATTCAAAAAATCTACATGCTGAAAGTACTGCGGCTGGGATACTACACAAAGTCACCCAGTAAAAAGAAAATAAAAGGACAGAATTATGTTAGGAATCATTTCTATTTGCATATCATCTTTTATTCTCTTGCTAATATGCCAACAAATAAAAACGTATCTGCAAAATATTCCACCTCCATACCATCTTAATTATCTGTTAGCAAAATACCTTGTTTCTCTCTGTTTCTGTCTTGGACTTGAAGTTAGAGCACTGAGAACAAATTTGCACTGTCACATGTAATGATGGTTTGTATCTTTCTGAAATGCAAATTTATCTCTGATTTATAACAAACCCCTGATTTATCGAAAAAATTATTAGGATTGATTAGAAACTTTTCATTATATGATTGTATTTTCTGTTGAAGAAAATACAATCTTTGCATAGTAAAGTTTCATTCTTGACAAATATCTTTTAATTTTCATTGAAAAAAAAAGAGACAAACAAAACTAAATATCTCCTTAAAGCTGAGTTGATCCAGACTTAAACATTTCATGTTTTCAAATCAAACTGCTTTGTTTGATTTTGGGTTTGTCATACCCAAGCTATGCCTTCCTGTGCTGACAAAATGCTTAGTAAGATCAGTGGTTCATGTGTGTCATACCTTCATTCTTTCCAAAGGTGCAGTCATCCTGCAGTTGGATTACAGCTACCATGATATAATGCAGACTTCATCACACTGAACTACTACAGGTCATTAATGTATCCCAGAATTTATGGGTTGCCTGAGGAGCATCAGTCATAAAGAAGAATGTAGTTTTTGTGGCACCCAAATGACAGGCAAGATCAGGCATAACACTGCAACTCAGCTGAACACTGAATAGTCAGATCAACTTAAGATACATTTTTTCTATTCCACTAAACAAATTGAAGCAAAACATTTTGATTTTAGGACTGTCAAAATATTTCATTTCAATGGACACAAAGGAAGGCAACTCTGATTTGCAAATATCTCTCTGCGTTAAAAAGTGCATGAAAATGAAGAGCTCTAATGAAAGTCAATCAACTTTCTTATCCACTAGCTATGATGTCTGTCTAACTACAGCTTGTAAAAAGAAAAGATAATATGATGGACTTTGAAACAAACAAACAAACAACATACAACACCCCCCCACCCCAGAATTAGAAGCCTAGTTTTATAAAAATATGCATTACTTCAAACACTTTATGAAAATAATGTAGACTTTGCAGCATGTTTAGTAACTAAATTATTCCTACATGATAGCATAGACCCATCACAGAAATGATTTACTGAATTTTATATCCATTGAATTAAAAATCATTATTTAAAGATTAAAAGTAAACTCAGCTGTTTGAATACCTGGATAAAATGCAGACTGCCTTGCTATTAATGAAATAAGTTTCTGTAAAGAAAATAAGGTTATTGAAAATCATGCAGATAAATGGTTCCTCTGATATGATAAAGCTTTAATTTTGTTTAGCATCTTCATGAAATTATCCTCAAACATTTCGTACAGTTAAATAACACAGCTGCAGAGCATAAATAAGAAAAAAATAAAATGTATGTGCAGGAGAAAAAATATGCAAACATTTTATTTGCAAAGCAATAGAGTGTGAATGAGGAAAAGATACAGAGAGGATTATATATATATATATATATATATGCGTATACATATATATGCAGCTAGAGTACAGTAAACCAACATAACAAGATTCTATGAACAGATATAAAACTATCCAGAAAGCAGAAAAAAATAAAGAAGAGCTAGAAAAGCTACATTACTTCTTCCCCAGTTAATTCTCCTTTTAACTGCTCAAATTTACTTAACATCTGCTTGGAGATTCCTTTGCAATTCATGAATTCTTTTGCTTACTTCTTTTAGAGTAAACTGGGATAAATAATTCTAAGACAAATAAATCTGTGCCTACATAGGGGGTTTTCTTGATGTTCCTGGAAAGCAACCGTAATGTGGTTTGTTGCAGAGGACATTGTCTAGCAGACTAGCACCTCAATACTAATTTCAGCCCAGGCAATACAGTAATCCAGTGACTGGATTTGGTTCGCCTGCAGTGGCCGGTCTTAGAGACAGGGAGGTGAAAGCACAGTTTTAACGCTGCTATTAACACGATTATGCTGTATTTGCAGGTTGACTGGCTGACAAGGCCAGCTATTAGAACAAATTCATAACAAGATTTTATCAATGCCCTATCAGTATCTATCAGTTGCCCTAAAGTTAACAGAAAATCTTAAGTTACCCTCCTTGGCCAATGTAAGCAAAAAGGCAGGCTGTAGCATCCTGGTTTGCTGTGGTGTCATTAGCTGGAATAGAAAGATCCAAAGGGCAAATGATGTGCAGTCAAATTCTGTTTTATTTCTGGACACAAATAATTCTGCTGAGACAATGAGATTTATGAAGGATGCAATGGAGTAAAAACTGTCTTTTACATCCAGAATTAGAAAACAATTATTAATACTTCATGATCAAATGCTGGAGCTCAGAAGTCAGTTCATGACTGAAGTTTTTGCGTATATTTAACATTCCATTGATTCAATAATTGTTTCAATAATTCAAACTATTTTCTCTCAAAAATATTCTGTAACTTATTTGTAATTCTTGATGATATATACATTTTTTCTTTTTCTGAGCAGTATCATTGCAAAAAGCAATTCCTCAGTAAACCCTAGGAACAAAATGAAATACATTTTTATCTATGTTCTTGTGTGAAGTAATATGCTTTTGGGATGACACATCAAGATTAATATACTTCTAAAGATGGAAATTACTTGTGCTAGCAGGCTTCAGTCTAAAATAATTTTTTTCTGGTTGTTTTTTTTTTAACTCTTTACCTGGTGCTTTGTCTGTAGGTTTTCTTAACGTGCAGATACCCATATATTTTTATAGAATTGTGTCACTTCAATTTTAATACTAGTTGATAATCACTGCAAACCCTGTGTTTCTTCTTTGTGGGATAAGTAGTAGGTGAGTTGAAAGGATGGACTATTTGAATTAAGAGAGGGAAATTTGACAGAATAAACTAGACTGAGATTAATAGCAAAGATGTGAAACCACAAGCCTCATGGGCCTGATTTCCTAAATTATTCTATATTCCATATGCTTTGGGGGGAAAAAAATCCCAAATCCAACAACAGCAAAGAAAATGTATGCATAACACAATCACTCTGCATTATAACCACCAGGGTACGTTCGTTAGAAAGCAGGCATGGCTCTGAAGTCTTTCACTTTCTCTGACTTTCTGTTCCTTCTTTCATCTATTATTTCTGGTAATATTTGGAGATTTTAGTGCTCTTCTCACTGTTTGTCCTCTAAATTTCCATGTGTTGGAATCATTGACAGACTTCTGATAAATAAATGCTGAGTTCCTCTAAGATGTACTGAAAAACTCCACAGACTTTGACAAGATCTAATTCTAAAATATGACAATTATGCTTAATGAAATAGAATAATTTCATACAATAAATTTTCTAATGCTTTATCCTGTTCAACTTCGGTAATTTCTGCCCTTCTGCTAGGAAACTATTCCATGGATTAATATATTTGACTATCAAAAAAGTGGTTCCTAATACTCAGCTTAAATATTTTATTTCTCTAACTGCTCAAAAACTAATAATCTCCCTCTGGTGCTTACAGTACACCTTGACTGCTATTAAGATTTGTAACTGTCTCTCCCTTATTCTCATAGCCAATTTATACCTGTTTATCCTTCTTAAATTTTTCCTGTATGCCAGTTTCTCCATCCCCGTGATATTTTTATGCTGTTTGCTGAACTTAGAGTTTAATAATCTCTTTCTTGTAATGAAGTGTCTAGGGTTGAAGAGATTTCCTGTATTCCAAACAGAGCTATATGAAAAATAACTCTTATGGTACTTTACTGGTTTGTGATATGATGTTTGTGAATATCAATCACATCCCCAAATTATATAATGATCATATAAGAAGTAGTCTAAAAGCTAGAAATATTCCCCAAATCAAATTTCCACTTAATCCAGATTTATTTTAAAACCATTACTATTAAGGGTACTAATTAGTGTTACTAGTATTATTTTAAGATGATGGTGAAAAACATAGACAGCCTGCTAATCTGTAAAACTCACAAGTGATATTAAAGTACAGTGTTTAGCTCCTATAAGGAGAAAAGGAGAAATGTGGGTATATTGAGTCTTTTGGTAATCACAGTTATGCACTCTCCAAGACACAGCTGATTCATCTGTCTAGCCTTTTGTGTGGGCAGAGCTCCAATCTGCGTGCAAAAAGACTTTTTTAGACACTACTATATTGTATCTTAAAGTTCTGTCTAGTAAATGGTTTTCCAAGACCATATTTTTCATTTCTATCATTTCATATTTCCTTTCTCAGCACTTCTTTGTGTTTGCTACTCACACCACTTGTATATTTTCTATGAACTTTATTTTACATTTCATCATGAATTTCATGGGTTTTGTGATATAAGATCTTAAAGAGGAAAAGAGCAAAACCTGTATGCAAGAGCCCAGCAGGTGGCTACTCAGCCTGGCTTTTTTATTTCTATGTGGAAAGCCATCCATCTTTCAACACAAAACAAAAAGAGAATGAAGTCAAACGTGTAGTTTATTAAAAAGCTAAATCCAGGTTTCCAATACGGAGAAGGTTATTGTCTTAAGGAAATTATAAATGTTGATGAGTTATAACCAAAACATAGATAAAAAAAATATTTTTTGGCTGTGTTTGTTAAAATATTGATTCCTAAGAGACTTCTCCTGTAGAAAAGCCAAAACAGAGGAAGTGTGGAGGAATCCTGTTTATCCTGTTATCAGTAACATGGATAGTAAAGATGTGAAGCTTAAAACTGACTAATTCAAGCATCTGTTCTGAGAATCCACTGCAGAGCACTTGCCATATCCTTACATCCCATCTTATTCTGCCTACGTCAAAGAGAGCTACCCATAGTATAATGTCTACAGATGAAGCAAATACCATTCCTTCTCTCATCATAAAAATGAAAGGGTTCACCACTGTTTTTATCAATTATCTCTTTGTAAAATTACTTCATTTTGAAAATTTGTTTTCTTACTTCTACTATTGGAAGGCTGCTCCAAAAGTGCTATTTTCTGGGCTGGGAGAAGTTTTCTAAGCATACCAATCAGTGCCAACATTGTCTTCAAGCTTTGCAATTCTTTGTCCTTGTGTTATCCTGCCATTTTCCTCCTGTCCTCCACACATCGTCAGGAAAGCATGGGTATCCCTCATCAGTTTTGTTTCAGTACACCCAACAATCCATATGCTCATTTGATTTTTAAGAATGACCTCTCTTCCCACAGGTCTTCCTACTTTAAGTGAATATGTCACAATGTGTGTAGAATATCCTAGGTGAAGCCTTAGCAGCACTGGATTTTCATTATTGTTACTCTTGATGTCATTGTCCTGATCATAAAGAGAACCACTTTTCTCATTAAACCAATCTGAGAGCTTTAAATACAAATTCAAATAAAAGCAAATCATATACTTCGATAAGGTTGAGCTCTAGGTACACTTAATGCATAATTTTTGATCTAAACAATGCTTTAATAGCTTTTGTATATGTTTATTTTATATGTATCTTTTCAGTGTCTTTGTAGATTTTAGTGCTATAAAACCAGGAGATTATTAATTTTATTTCTAAATATATGACACTCTTCAAATGTCTCCACATGATTGTCAGCCCTGACAAAAAGTATTTGTTATTTTAGTACAAGTCTTTTCTTTCAGTAAGTCCTGTCAGTCATTCAGACTTGTGTTTGGAACTCTGGCGGACAAATGGGGATAACTATGTGCAAAAAAAGCAGAACACAATATTTATTTCTGCTATTGAACAAAACCAGAATTTGAATTCAAGTCTGTAGAGGTAAAGACCTCTAATGAAATGCGTTACATAGAGCCTTATTCTTAATCGTCAGTGCAAAATCTGCTAATTAGCTAGAACAAGTTTAAAAAAATTGCAGCCACAGCAAAATCATTCTATGAGTCCAAATCATTCAGATCTTTCTTTTTCCAGCCAAAAACAATGACTGTAAATAAAGCAGCTTCTGCTTTACCAGGACCAGTTCTGTTGGTGCTAGAAAAATCTTTTCAAAGGATTCTTTTCAATGTAATTTCCAATTATAATTTCTAAGGATGGATATTGCTTCATGTTACAAACGATGTATGTACAAGTCTTTTATTAGACATTCAATCTAGCTGAAGCCTACTGTTCCATCTGATCATTACCAGTTAAATAAAGGATGTTAATGTTAAGACATGACTACTTAATTAGCACTGCCTGCTTCATGATGAGATGCCAACCTACTAGCAACAAATGAGTTGTAAAGATGATATATAAATAAAACAATTAGATCGTCTCACAGAGTTTTGGGGCTGGCCCTGATGCAGGTTCTCAGGATCCTAAAAAGCTCTGAAGACACATAGGCAAAGTGCACACAGTGTGATTTAGCCATGAGAAGTACTGAACCAAAAGCTGTCTTGTGAAACTTCTTGGAGAGTGCTGTTACAGAGTGATTAATATACATTACATTTTTCAAGAAAAGTAAAAGAACAATCTGACAAATCAGAATTCCAATGTTTGGTGATGTTTGAAGAGAACTGTGTACACAATCCACATAAGCTGAAGACTCTCAAGATAAATATTGTTTTGAAAATGCTTACCTGATTTTGAAAAATTGCTCAACAGCACAAACACTTACTAACTTTTGGAAAAAATCTGTCTCTGCCTGAGGTAGGAGTGGCAGAAATAGAGACATCCTACCCAACTGTAGTGTCACTCACCATAACAGAAAATGGCAAATGAATGGGCAGAGCTCTAGTCTGACTCTACAGCGAACCAGGGATGCCAGGTTCATGAAAGGTTGATTTCACCGTGGTAGAACATAGCCAACTGGAGGAAGAAATAGCAGTAATTCTGCACCAAGTGTTTGACCGAGGCATGTAAGTTGCAGTTTAGTTTCTTTTCGGTTTGGCTTTTGGATTCAAATGATGGAAGTTTGTCAAGATTGAAATTTGATTCATTCCATCTGCTTCCATTTCAGAATGTTCAGAATCTTTTGTTATAATTAAAATCTTTTAGATTAAATCACAACATTGTCCAGGTACAACATTCATTGCGGGAGTCTGAGTTGCCAGTTTGCAATGAGGTCTCACAGCATTAAACATACTTTTCAGGATGCCCACCATGTCTTAAATCTTCAGATCTCATATTCCTTTTTCTTCTGTGTTACTAAATTTGATGAATAAGCAATCACAAATTATATGATAAACAACACATTTGGCTCCACTGTGAATGATCTTTCCATGGGACAATGCAAACCCCACCCCATTTCAGCTCCCTGTAGTTAAGCATGACAGCTTGATAGCAGCAGAATGTCTCATCTTGCAGTAAATTTTTGTTAGGACTAAAGTGTTATCCCAGATTTTTTTTTCCTCTGAGTCATTGCTAGAAGATTTCAGGGTGATGTAAAATTATCTTGAGGAAGTTTCCAGTAAAGGGCAGAATTTCTAAGGTAAGGGTCCAACTTCCAGTGAAGTGCCCATTCTAAGAAAATGGCAGAATGATAGAACATGAGAAGATTGAGGTAGTCTTCTAAATAACATTACAATTAACAGCCTTCCTAATGTGTTGCATTTTACTAATACAGGTGCATCTTGCTATCATACTGAAGGTGTCACTTCAGTGTCACTGAAGAAACATTTCAGAAGGGAGTCTTTCTTTCTTTTTCATTTGGATGCCTAGCAGTGTACTCCCATTACTAAATTTCTTCCCTCTTCCATTCAGACGTTTGCTAGTATTATGTATAATATATTCAATATGCTACTGAATATCATTTGATCAGTGTGGCCAAAAGTACATATGTGACCTAGTGCTATTGTAACTGGCAAGCCATTCAGGAAAAAAAAAATCCATGAGAACAAGTGAAAGGTTGAGTTCTGGATAAGTCATGTTGTATACTATACTGGGAAAAAAGTACTGAATAAGTTACAACTATATTTGAGCTAGCATAGTGTTAGCTCCCCGTCTTTATCTCTCTGAATGAGAAAATAATGATATGAATAGTAGCAACTGTTCCTGATGTTCTGAGTGGAAGATGACTTGTTTCATATCCTGCCTTCCCTACCAAATAACCCTCACAGTCAAGAGTTAGGATACCATTGACAAGACCATGAATATTTATTTGTGAAGAGGCAGTGAAATAGGTCCCAAATGTGATACTTCAAAAGGAATTTTTTAGACACTGCATGCAGTTGTCTTCTGGATTTTAGATGATCTATATTATCTGATTCAAATTTTTAAGACTGTCATAGATAGACATAAATTAAAAAAACCCTGAGTTGAAGAATTCATGTGCACTTAAGAAAGTTTTCACTGGGAAAATGCAGCATGAATTCTGCCTGAATAATATTTTACTAATGACTTCTCTTCCTTCAGTTATCTCAGCTCGATTGTGTGAATATCATCACAAGTACATTTACTAGGATATTCATATCTGTATCGGCATCTACAGACTGGGTCCTGAAAACATTTATCCAATTATTGTTACTTAGGTAAGAATTCACTTTAAGATTATTTTATAGTGGGATACTGAATATTTCATAGCACTATTATAAATTTCTGCAGATACACTGTGTTTTGTACTATCTTTTAAGGCATTGGTTACCAAAGCTATGTAACCCTTGCTATCCATTGGGAAGAATCACTAGTTTTTCCAAATTATCTTGGGAAGTTTCCAAAAAATTTCAGCGGGTCTGATTTTGTGTAGCAATTTACTTGTATATTTTCTTCTGCCTAGTTTCTCTCTGACTCCTGCAACCTGATTGATTCATTTATTAAAATTAGACTAGTAATGGACAGCTTATTTTGAACACGAGTTCCATAATGAATGCAAAGTAATAATCAGTCTAGATTGCTCCTGATTTCTTTGCTCTGTGACCAGGCATCTGTAAGGTAAACAATGAATATCTGTTAGCGCAGGTTTAAGTTAGACATTTGATATCAAGAGAAAAATAAGCTGGAAGGTGAATGAAGCAGCAGATGCATTTCTGAGGAATGAAGTCAGTAGATTGCAAGTGACAGGTTCAATTACTGGCCTGTGGACCAATGACACATCTGCCTTAAACTCTGAGAAATGGCCAGTGCGAAAGGGATGAATAACTCTTAAGATTTGGAGAAAATATGTAACCATTCAGGCAGAAAATTAGCAATTACATTTCATGCCATCAGTAATAAGTATTTCAACAAAGATCTTAGGTTAATGTCAGACCGTGTGACAGTATATCAACCATTACACCTGTGTTCAATCAGCAACCACATCCCTCAACGTGATACCGAGCTGTTTAGTTCAAATGTGGCTTGTTCAGTGATAAGCAAGATGGCTGACATCTGTTAGAAAAGTATTCAAAAACAATTTATTTCACAGTCTTAACGCTGGCTGTTGGAAGATTTTTTTTTTTTTTGGTAAAATTTGGGCACTATCAATTTATCTCTACATGCTTTTGTTTTGAGTCCCTATCCCGTTCCTCTGCAAACACACACACTCTCACACATGCTTCTCAGAAACCACTACAAACAGATAAATATAATCGTATTAGATATGAAATTATATATATTTCCTGGAAATGCTGATGCAAGTCATAAATCAGACTGCTAAATTCAGAAAAATTGAATTCTAGACAATTTTAGGTCACCTTAATATGGAATCTAAATTCATAATATGGAATCTAAATTCATAATTGTTACTATGCTATGAAAGAATAGGATTTAGTGTCAAAAGCCAAACTGATGAGTCAATATCAAATATCACATTAAAACAGGGAGAGCTTTATACATACCAAAAATATACTTCTGTTTCCACATTTTTGGAGGAATCTTTGAAAGTCCTGAGAAAGCTTTCATCAGTCTGTGATAAAATTCCTACTGATATAATGCAGGACAGAAATAGCCCATACTGGCTGGTTTCTGTACATTTTTAAAATTCCCATTCTTAATGTCCTTCAGAGGCATGTCTATGCAGCCAAAAATGAGACTGTTACTTTTGTCAGCATACCTGGGCTAGCTCAGAAAAGAAGCTTGTTAACACATCCATAACCAAGTAGACAAGAGAGCTCAGAGCTCAGCCCAGCCTGTGTATTTGTCTACGGGACTGCGACCAGTATTCAGGCTACGCTCCACACTGCTACGGCTTCACTGAAAGCAGCCATGCATTATAGTATCATTTTTGGCTGTGGTGTAGGCATATTCTCAGTATTGCTCTCAGAACACATCTTGCTCAGTGGAACTTGTGGGGATCACAAGAAAAAAATTACTGTAGACAACAGAAATGTATAAAACACCTTTATTTCACAGAACGCTGTAAGATATCTAATGAGCAATCCTAATGTATCCTAATCCTGATTCTAATTTGTGTTCCTCCCAGCTCCACTGTAAATAATGTTTTACACACATACCATATTCCTTGAACTCCAAGGAGAAATGAGAATCCTGAGTATTCTTTTGCAGTTCAGACCAAGCAGATAAAATAGGATGTTCCTTCAGCTAACTTGTAAAGGCTATATTGCGCATACTGCTCGTACCACCATATTTGTGCCATATTGAGGCACAAATCAACAACAGTAACAAAATAATCTTTCTGTTCCTTTGGCTATCTGGAACAAAAATATGGGCTGGAAATAATCACCACACCTTCCCTCAAAAAGTTGAGTATGGTTCAATAAATATAGCCTTTCATAAAAGAAGTCTGAGTTTTCTAATTTGGTCTTAGGTCTATCTATCTCTCTGTTTGCATTTCCTACATTGACCAATCCACTGAGAAGAAACAGTTTTGGAGCTACTTACATGAAAATTGCTATTCATATCATAAGTAACAATTTCATACACTTGCATGGAAGAAAAAAGAAGCTGTTTTTTGAACTGGCTAGAGAGTGTAATCACTATAGACAGAGGATTTGGAAAGAAAGGTTTCATTTTTAATATGCAGTATCTTTCCAGCAGTGTATTCAATTAAAATTAGATTTAAATTAAAATGCAGCAATACAAAACACAGCAGCTGTGATGCCGGACAAAACATTGGGAATGAAGTTTTTCTAAGCTTGTATTATTGGCCTTTCAGCTTCAGCTTTGATATTTGTAAATATCAAGTTGCTGTTTTCTCAGTTCCTCAATTTGTACTGTATAACAACTGCAAGATAAATGCTTGTTAGAAAAAGTGGAAATCCTAGCGCTGAGACATGCTCTGTAAGAGCTGGAGAACCAGTGGTCAGGAGGGATGTCATGGTGGCTGCCTGTTCCCAAGCCCCCTGACATGAGCCATGAGCTCCTCTAGCTGCTGACCACTGCCTACAGTACATCTGTCACGTGGAAATTGCCTTAGGGGAGCTCTGCATTCCCCCTCACATCTGTGCTCATTTTGCCTTGCTCTTTGCCACACACCATTATGCTGTGGAGGTGAGGATGAGGGGGGACATTGCCCTAAAAGTTTTATAGATTTTACACCCCTCTATTAGTAACTGGCAGCTACAAAAGTTTGCTTTCTTTTTCTACCATTCGGGCAACTCAAAGGAATGGGACCACCGCTGAAGATGTCTCTCACTATTTCATATAAGTGCTTTCCTTGTAGATAGTCACTTGTTTGCTTTTTGTCGAGTATGATCAAACAGAGGCTCCTTCTGGGGTGAAAAGCAAAATTTTGATATAACCCAGTTAGTGCCTCTGTCCAGAAACCTGCTGAACTAAATTGCATTCCTTAGGTGCTCATGATAAGCAATATTTCCTGACTTATAAACAACAAATCCAAGGGCTTAAAATTAAACATAACTTCATACTGAGAAGAAAGAGAGACAGGAAAAACAAACGCAATATATCCTTGATGAAAGTAAATCCATTGAACATCTTCAAGTGGGGCTATTGGCTTTAGAGCACATCTGTTTTTTCCAGAACTTGTCCTCTGTCTGGGAGGGGTAGATGAAGTAACTATAACCTTCCTTTGCGTTTTATACCATTCTAACCGTTTATTGTCAATGCTAGAAGAAGTCGGGATTTAGGGTTTTATATTTCTTCCTAGGCACACACTGTAAGCTCCTGCTTCAGCTGAGTGGTGTATAGGAGTCTTTGATATAACTGGTTGCTCCATTCCTCAAATGTATCTCATTAAACAGACTTAGTCCTTACCACAAAGGAGATACATCCAGATAAAATCCCTTTTTCATTTCTTTTACTCCCTCACTGAGGCAGCATTTATACCAACCCTAATCTTGAAGCATATGGCATTTTAAGAAAATCCCCAAAGCATTACATACCTAACATGTGAATAATTTTTAGTTAGTTCCCTTTGCTCACCAACAGGAGCTGGAAGAGCTGCCTCATCTGTCTGTGGGTCCCAGCCGTTCAGGAGACAACAAGTTCTATTAAAAGAAAACAGTAGAAAACTGTTAAAAAACACACATAGATCCCAAAGCTTTATCTTTTACATGTAAAAGGCTTTGTTGGCGTAGTTATATTGACATTATGTTGCTCCATACCTTGACAAAATCAAAATGTTGACGCTGTTATTATCAAAATGCTAGCAGATTGTGCCATACCCCTCCTCTGGAAGCACGGTCCTCTTAAAAGCCTCAGCAGTGCTCTTTGGCAAGCGGCGTTGGTGCCACAGTCACTTGGTTTCTACTGCGTGCCAACCTACGTTTCTCAACATAGACAATGTCAGCACTCATCCCAGGCCCTTTCAGCTCCCCCTTACACACTGAATGACTTGGATGTGCTGCAGGACGTGTCCTTTTCCATTTCCCTGTGTAACTTCTGCACAGCCCATATTTTAACAAATTTCAACTCATTTCAAAGCAGGTCCTCTCATGTAACAAGCTTTTTCAAAACACACGGACCCTTCTGTCTACATCTTCATTCAAATTTTTTCCCAATTAGTCAGATGATTTTTCCACTCTCACTCCTACCATTGTAGCTGTGTTGGCAATGCTTTTAAGTGTAGACCAAACCCAACTTTCATACAGCCAGATAATACAGTAAATAATTCCTGGCTCCTTTTTTTTTTTTTCCCCCTCTTTTAGAAGAATCAGCAAATATCAGAGTCCAGCTCTATTCAAAATGTAAAATAATGTGCAACAGTGCATGGAAGCACACTATCTTTTGAAATCCATGCAAGATCTGTGTACCTACTGAGCATCTGAGTCAATTGCTTGACTGAACACAATTTACCATTTCTGAATATGTGACCTAGTATAATACATTTGTCCCTTTATCTATCCACTGTTAAACAAAATGAAGAGCTGCCTCTAGCATTTCTACTGAGGTCAGTGAGTATCGGACTGTGAACCAGCAGTAAGTAATCTGTAAGCCTACAAAATGCTTTACTAAAAAGTGTAAAATGACAAAATAATGAGTGATAAAGGAGGTGAAAGGCAGAAGTAATATAGTTGATGCAGTGCATCAGAATTCTATTTTAGCACATGAAGATATGACTAGAATTGAGAATGTAGAAGTACTTTCAGATTTGTGTAAGCATGAATAGCCATTTAACTGTATTGTAATATGGGTAAGAGATCTGAATCTGTAGTATATCTGCAGCTTCTCTCAAAATGTTATTCTCTGGTATGACGATACTACTGCATTGTTTTCTTCTGTCACACTTATTCTGTGGAAACAAAGATGACAGTTGTAAAATATGCAGGCTATTAATACAAGATGCATTACAATGAAATATGTTGTTCAACCTGCTTTTCTTCAACTTAAGTTTTTATTAGCTCAGAATATGGGACACATTCTGTTTCTTCTGCTGCTGCTGTCAGGGGAACTTTGGCAGCAAAACCAGTTTAATTCCATTGCATAAAGATTGGAGGGAACGCAAAAGGGTCACACAAAGAATCACGGTTTCTGAGTTGTCCACAAATGTTTTCTGTAAGAGCTTACCAGCTGACAAGACATGGTGGAAGAGAATAAGTGGACAAAGAATGGATGGAAAAACAACTTCCCCTTTACTCACCATGGAAAAATGCAAAAAGATATATGAAATCTCCTCAGTGCAACTATAAATCTAGATAAAACTAGGGAGACATCCCACAATGGGAGATCTACATATATTTTTCCACGTGTGTGCTTCTCCCTGATAAATGGCTTAAAAGCAGCCTAAGAAATTCACAGGACTCTGCTACGTACCTTGACAAATGCCTGCAGGGTATATATTTTCAATTTCATACAACTTTATGTTGTAGACATCACCAAGAACCTCTTCCTTGAAGATAAGCAAGGGTACAGTTTTGCAAAAGTATATGTGATACTATTCCCACAGGTAGTCTCATTGAACAAGCCTCTTCTGTGCATGAACTGTGGGATCTGGGGTTGCCTAAAATGCCAGGATACTGCTGAAATCCACACCTTGCTTTTGTAGGGTAGCCAGCAACATTAGAAGCCTTGTGAGAAAGACCTTAAAAGCTCTCCTAGGATGGCTTCCCAGCCATTCCCACCTAATGAAGGTTACTCAGCAATATTGCAAGGGCAGAGGACAAAGACGGAGGATTAACTGTTGGGTGCGGAGTGCCGAGGCCTGTCCTCAGAATTAAGCTTTTCCTCCTAGAAATAGCTGCTGTGTGATCCCGGTCTCAAGAGCATTACAGCAGCTGAGTAGTACAGATGGACTTAACATTTTCCCTTTAAGTCCAGCCCTATCCTGCAGCATAGACACTGCTGTTAAAGCTAGAGCTCATGTTACTTATGTGCTTAAGCGTTTGCAGGTGCCCAATTCCTTTTAAGCATAAGTAGCAGCTTATCTTGGTACTTATGTCAAGTGTAGTCTGTTTAGAATCATAAGAATGACTTTTTTTTTTTTAATTTACATTGTTCAGTGGCATATGATCTGGTAATTCCCAGTCACTTTCGAGTGTTGATATCTTAAATTAATTTCAGTAATGAAAATGTTTAATTTCACAATGTACTTTTTGTAAGCATTTATGAGAACATAACTTTTATTAGAAAGAATGAAATGGATCTTTGGTCCCCACACCTCCCATGCTTGATTTAAAGCCTTAGGTTTTCATGCTTTTATCATACTATTTAATTCTTTTCTTCTTAAAAAATCATGATGTCTCGTGAATCCATTTATACCATTAGTTCAATCAATCACATTCACTGATTACATAGGCAGTGCTTTCTTTCACACTTTGCATTAAGTAGTTCTCAGTTCTCTAATTTTACACTGTTCTTAATTCTGGCTTTTATCCAGGAAGGCACTTAAACATGGGGTTATTTGCCTGACTTCAATGAAACTACTTATGCACTAGAAGTTAGACTGTATATATGTTCTTTGCTGGAACAGGATCTTCTAGATTATGTACCTTCATTTCTAAGCCTGCTACAATTATGAATAATTTATCTCTTTTAATTTATCAATCTCTTCTGAGATTCTAAAAATGTAAAATACTTCACAGAAATCTTGTCTATTTGAGAAGAAGCACAGGTTGCTTCTCCTTTTTTTATAAAACATAGATTTATTGGCTAGACAAAACAAATACAAAGTGTCATTTTTCTTGAATTATTTAATAAAGGCATAAATAAGTGAAGGGAAACATTTTGCTTTGATCATCAAGGGGCTAGGCAGTTCAAGAGACCAGAAGCAGTCAAGCATATATTTGAGTATGGCACATGATGAACTGACAGCAATTCATTACCATCTGAATAGCATCTTTTGTTACTAACTTGGCTGTTTCACACAAGTGTGAAGCAAGCTGATGGCCTTTATCCAATTCATAGAGGACATGTCGACAACAAAAAATCCAACAATACAACTAGAACTGATTGTCCCATAAATAGGTCATTTTAGGAAACAGTCCAAGAGTATTTCTATTTTCTCTTCACTGTTTCTGAATGTAATCGATGACTGTAAATGGAGCTGAAATACAGGAGGATAGCAAAAAGCAGCACACAATATTTACTTGCCCAAGCCTTAACTGGAAACTCTTTGCGGATATTTTTAAAATTACATATCTGAATTTGTCAGAGTAGGGATGATCAAGGCTATGGCAATAAAAACAGCTAGCTTTACTCTGAATATTTGTCTATTACTTGAGCTGAACTTAAGGAGAGACTTACTGACCAGCCATACCACTAGCTCACAGGAGCATTCACAGGGACAGCTTTACAGAGATCTAACTGGTGGCCATGGGAACAAGAAAAACAGTACTTTAATACACAGTCAGGAACCAAGTAATTGTCACCTAGCTGAATTCAACATCCTATGTCAGACCTGCAATATATGGTCATACCATTTACCTTTGTGTTTATGTGGCATACATATATACTATTTGTTCACATTTATATCATTACACAGACATTACAGTCTGTGGTCCTTCTTATATGGGTCTTAAGTTCATATAAAATTGAGTCTACAAGGACAGACTGAGTTTAGTGCATCTAATGTGCTATGTGCCAAGAAAAAAGCTCAGGATTATTTATTTCAGCCACACTGTAGGCCAGTTGGTCTTCTTTCCTTTCCAGTTCATTCTTATGTTCTTTGTCAACAATTTGTTGCACAAATACCCTTGGTAAAATTCCAAATGGGTAACTGATCATATGACAAAATAATCTGCTATAAATTCCTCAAGTATTAATGCACTTTGTAAATAGCCATGTACTATAATGAACGGAGGAAATATTCTTACAATAAAGACTCTGATTTAATTGTTAGCAAAACTGAATATTGTCTATTTATATGTCCCTTTCTCAGCATCATTAAAACATCAACCTAGCAATTCATTATTAATTAAAAATTTAATAAAACTTATCACGTCATGTGATACATACGTGCTTCAAATTAGGCATATTTCTAGACTGGGTCTCCTGCAGTCAAGGATAAGATAGGATAAAAGAATAAAATCCTGCAATTCTCTGAACTGATTTCCATAGAACCACAATTCAGCCTTATTCACAGATGTTAAGGCCTTTTAATATCACTGGATGAAGAGCAGGCTAAATAGTGTGAGAACAGACAAGATGAGGATGCAGAATGAGAAAACACAGCCACTGTCCCCCCTCTCCCTCCAAGGACAGTAAGTTAACATTAGAAGGTACTAACTAGTTTTAATTTCAAAGTTATTGGTCACATTCATTTCATTTTTTTTTCTAAGTTTAAATTTAAATTACATGCCAGTACATGCATGGTTAATTCCATAAGAAGGTAGATGTCTAGTGATAGAAATTTTAAAATTCAAACATTTTCAACTAATCTCTCGTAAGAAGATGTCAGCAGGGACAGTACTATTACTGAATTAGATTTTTCATATCATTTTTAAAGCACCTACACCACACAAAAGAAGCTTAATCTCCAAGATCATTTCTATGTTGGTAAATTAACCCTTTGGTGCTAGAAGTGAGGATATCATCACTCTGCAGTGAAGGATTTCAACCTGGGCTTAGTGTGGAGATTCTGCTCCAGAATTATCATCTCTTAAAAGTTAATAGGTATAGCACTCATAAGATGGGATTTATTTCCTCTGAAAGGCAATTTGTATATCTCTTGTAACACATAATTTAGAAATTTTGGAAACATCTTTTTATCGGATAGTTTGTGAAGACATAAACTGTGTCTTGGGGAGAAATCATCTCATTGCAACTGAAATTTTGAGTTTATTATACATTAATTTGTGAACAAAGACCATTCTGAAGATTAAACTCCCTTTGTACTTTTTAAGACTTCAGAAATAGCATGGGAATTCTCTGAAAATTTACTGTGCCTGCTGAGTAATTCTCATAAGAGACTACCAAAGCTTTTGGGGCTATTTAAGAATCTGCATGGCTGGGTATTTTTTCTCCTTCTTCAGCAGATTTTAAAAAGTGGAATTATTCTTCCATTAGGAAAAAGTATGTGAAGATCATTGTTTTATTATATTTCCTCTCTTTTGGAATACAGATTCAGGCTTTCAAAATGTTAGGCTTTACTGTAAGCTTGATTTCAGAGCTGATAGAAACTCACTTGACAGTAGTTTTCCAATTTTATTTAAGGGTCTGATTCTTCCTTCTCACTGTACACTTGACAGCAGTTGAAGGTGCTTACTCAGTGAGGGACAATTTAACCTGATGTTCCAAAATCTCACTTTCAGTTACGAATTGCTATAAAATTTAAAGTGGACTATTCTTCAGAGGCTGAGGACCTGATATTTTTCAAAGGAATGTTTGATTCTGTGCAAGGCTTTGAACAAATTTGGTCTTAGAAACAGGCAATAGCAAAAGAAGGAGAGATTTTTATGTGTAGCAAAGTAAGATTAAGATGGAGGTCTTATTTTTGCAGAGGTTCTCTTAATAGCTTTGTACATGCTATTGTATTTTGTGATTTGAAAACTCAAGAGGACTGAACATGTACACTGGCTGGAGATGACAGTACTTGCTTCACTAAAGATATGTGGGTGGTGGAGATAAGTAAGAGAGAATTTGTGTAATGCTCGTCACATACTTCAGCAACCAACAGCAAAGATCTGAGTCTCTGGGCACCAATATTTTATCCTGGAGATATTCCACTGTTTCTTCTGCAGCAGTAGCAGTGTATTCTTCCTTTTCAGGGGAGGAAGAGGCCACACAGACTAATTCGAAGTCCAGCAGAGTCTTCTGAACACAAGGACGTGCTCTGTCTCATTCAGTAGCTCATATGATGGAGCACTTCTCTTGTTGCTTTGCAGTGCTGATGTGATGTTGAACATCCAAAGAACGTATTTCTGTCATCAGATTTATCTGTTTTTTTCACACAGCTTTTTGTGTTCCACATGGAATTAGCTGCAGCCTCTCAGTTCCCTCAAAACCATGCATAAAAGAGAGGGGAAACATGTCGGTGCTCTCTCTCAAGGGCTGATTTTGTGGATACAGGATGCTCTGCCTGCCCTAAAAAGATCCACTGAACTCTGAACTGATGGACACATAGAAAAGATTGGTGATTTCAAGAGTAGCTCTCTGGTACATCCTGGACCCATTTGCTTTTCTTCTGGGCTAACCTTTTGTGCCATGTTTACTTTCTGATCGTATTTTATGTGTTTTGGTAAGCCTAATGTCTCCACTCATCTGCAATAACAGTCCAAACTAATTCTGCATTTGCATAGCTGGCAGCTGGTATGGGTGCTGCTCTCATGATCAAATTGGAAATTATTCAGAATTCAAAAGCCTGCCTGCTTTCTTTTGGCAGGAGAAAGTTTAGGAATTGCAGCTGATGGCAGCTACAGTTGAGTGAAAAACAATGTGAAAGCACTGCCTATTCTTTTTTCCCCTCTCACTTTTGTCTCATCAAACAATGCACACACAAGGTGGAGAAAGTGACTTTTGTTATCTAGTCCCCACCCTATCACTATAGCTTAAATGAGTCTGTGATTTCTGGAGAGTACCACTGTGCTGTCTTGGCTCAAAAATCTGAATTAATGTAATGATGAACTAATTAAAAATAGGTAAACATTCCCTCCTCTTCTTTCCTGGCCACCTCACAGATATCAGTATTATACCGTGTCCCAAGGACCTTTCAGAGAGGTTGTTTTTCCAAGTATGATTTTATCTGCTGCTGCTACATCCAACTCTAAATTCTGCAAAAATGTAAAGCTTCTTCAATTAAAATGCATTTCTGGGAGTTAGAAATAGCATACCTTACTGATTGTTACTGACGTATGTCATAAATATTTCCTTTTCCTATGAAATCTGTTTTATTTTACTTCATGGCTGAAGACCTGCTCAGCATCAAAAACCAAGAATAACTTCCATCACATGACTTAATTATCTTTAAACCAGTATGCTGAGCCAGTAGGAAAAACATAAACTCATCCAGTGAAAGAAATATAGAATTATATTAAACAGAAGTGGAATTTTCCAACAGGATTTCAAAATGAAAAAGCACGGCTGACAACAGTTTTGAGGGTTAGTTCAAGTTTGCTGAAATCTATTCAGATTCACAAATGTCTTCAGCTTCCAATTAAAAATTAATTATCACTACTCCTGAAACCCACTATAAGCTTTGCCTTCTTTGGCAAGAGAATAACTCACTATATCTTTCTGTCCCATTTAGGGGCTTTACCACACTCGTCGTATAGCCTTTGAGCAAATGGAGTAAGAGCTCTTAATGTTCCAAGGTGACAGATACTTTTATTCTTGTAATGCTGTGTGCAATTATATATAAAAGACCACAGCTTAATGAACCTTAACAACAGGAAACTGTGGACATAATAAATGAATGAGCAATTTAGGTTTGAGCAGCAAATTTGTGTTTGTTTTAAGGATTATTAAACTCAGAATGAGCTTCTGAGTCTGATTCTTTGTTCCTGTTGTAGTTTTATTGTTGTTGTTTAATAAAGCCAGAGATCTGCTGCTTTGACTAATCTCCACAGAGGTGCACAATCACATTATCCTTTTATCCTGTACTTTTGCATTAGGGTCAGGTTTCTTACCACCTGTGGTTAATCTCTATTCTGTTACATAAACAAGATCCAAAGGATGAATATCTGATTCAATCTCAGGATTGTCTATGTACCTCTATACATTTATCCCTCCCTCTTTTTCAAAAATGTGATTTTGCTTAATAGTTATTGTTTGGCTTGTCTCTCTTTTCAAGCTGCCTGGACTGCTATATGTAGTAATTCTACTTCCTGGCTGGCCTCTTACATCTCACTGTGTCATCTCCCACAGATGAAGAAATAATCATAATTTTCTCCTTTATAACATTGTTTCCCTGGAAATAAACAGATGAAGCTCTGTAAGAACACAGCAAAACGTTTTTAAGTATCAGTTATTTAAAATTAGATAACATTAAAAATGTAAACTTTTGTTGAAAGTCTGGTGGGATTTTGCAATCACTAGCACATCTGGAAAACTGACAGACTGTAGATATTAAGATACTTGCAGTTACATTGGTATATAAGTCTCTATAGAAAGCAAAATGACAGAATATTAAACCAGACTTCCATTCATGTTATACAGGTAAAGTAATACAGTTTTCTTCAGTAAGAATGAGAAGTACTATTAATTTATTATTTTTTAGCAACACAGTTTCCTAGGTTCTTCCTACTGTTACTGTGTGCCTTGGTGTTATTTATTCTTGGATGCTGTAGCCAGGAAAATGGTCTCAGGACTATATACCAAATCCCTCATAGGAAGTAGCTAAACATACCAGCTATTGGTAAATGACCACAAGTGTTCAATAGCAACGGAAGGAAAAAATTGCTACAGCAATCACCTACAGCAATTCCAAATCAGTTTTAAAGAATTCTTTGCCTGCCCTAGACAGTTTTTCACTTTTCTTGATCATTTTGTAAATGAATAACTATCCATATTTCAACCTCTGAATATCTGTCAGCCATCTGTAGAAGATCCATTGAAGAGAACATGTATATGAGAAAAAGGAAACAATGATGTTTTTGCACTATGGCTAAATGTGTACTGCTGGAAAATTCAAAATGTACAGAGAGGAGTCACCATCATGTGTCTGCATATGAAAGGCATCTTTTCAAAATACTGCTGTTGGGGAATAGGTGGAATTGTGAAAATAATATTGACTACTTAAAAAGATTTAATCTGTTGTTTTCTAACATTCTTCATCTTTGCATATAGAAGAATTTCAAGCTACCCTTTCCTAGAAGTAAAAAAACCCACTTTAATTAAACAAAAAAGAGAAATCCTCCATATTTAGAAACATAAGTTCAACTTTTTAAACTACCATCCTTCTCTGCATCTTCTCTGAATAAATAGTCCTCTAGGAAAGAATGTGTGTATTCTTTACTGATCAGCAGGTGATAAATAAAAATATTAATTGCTATAATCACACTATCAGAGATTTTAGACCGTTCTGGAAAAGGTATTAAAATATTTGCATCTGTTCAGAGAGAAAGAAAGGTAGGTTCCCTGTTGCAACACTTTCAGCATCTACTCAAAATAAAAGTTATTTGCCAGAGTGTGTAGAAAAAAAATGAGGAGACTAAAAGTAAGGTCATTAAATATGGTAGACAGAAGGCAATAGATGATGGGCCAAAAGAAAAGAGAAATTCAAGAATCAGAAATACTGTGCTACTTAGTGTTATGCTGAGATATGAGCTTAAATTAAAAGGCAGAAAACATAGCTCAAAAGTTTAGAATATACTGAATATCATAGAATAAGCATGTTGATCTACTAGAACATATCAAAACATATATCAAATGGAGCTATGCATTGATAGCACATACCTCAGTAGATTCACCGTAAAACCCCATTTCTTCCTTAAGAAGGTAGAAGGATTTGAAATGAGTGGGACAGTCTTGACATATATCTATTGATTTGTTTCCTGATTGAAAACATGATGTGATAACATCACACTTGCTATTCAGAACGATATGTTTATACAAAAAAAAAAAAAAAAGTAAATACAAGAATCACAATAAGAATAAAATTGGAGCAAAAATATCTCTGTAAAGGTGTGGCTGTGCATTGGGGATTTTTCTGTCCCTGTGGAGTTCAGTCCCATTCTCGCTCTTCCACCTTCACTCTCACTCAAGCTTGGTCAAAGCAATGCCCTTGAATGCAATTTGGTTTTGAGGTTCATTAAAAACCATGAGTGTGAATCTAGAACTGAGCAGACTGTAGCATACAAGAAGCATTCTTCTGCATCTTTGGTTATTTTTTTGTCCACCTAAACTACTACTTTTTTACCTTTAAAATATTTTTTCCCTTTAAATGATTAATACATTTCCTCAGTTCTTTTTTTCTAAGAACTAGAGCTAAAATATACATAAACCAATAAATTTCCTGATGTAAAGAAGAGTTGAATATTCATAGCACCTCTTAATTCCTCTTTTTGTGTTTTGTTCTTCCTGTGATAAAGAACACAGTAAAATATTTAGTCCATTTGTTTACTATGCTTATGATAAGTAGTTACCATTTTGCCTGAACAGAATTAAATATATTGAGAGAGAGATTGAGGCAAAAGTGGCATTTAGGCACTTAAGTCCAATTCACTCAAGTTAGAAAAATTTAGTCCAAACATAAAAATAGGATCTAGACAAAAGATTTAATTTTCTTGGAAGCTAATTCTACAAAGGAATTTTGGGATCCCATGCCTGCAATAAAGAAGCAATAAATTGCCTAATCAATTTGTCTCAAGCAAGACTAGGAAAGAAGTGTGTCTTCTTGGACTTATGATTTGGTTTTAGCTCACTCAGAACATTGTAACTGATGATCAGAGGCAAGCAATAATTTAATAGCAAGGAAACTGCAAAGGAGAAGGGTACAGAAATAAGAGGTACAAAAGAATTACATATTCTAATAAGACATGAGAGGATGTAGCATCAGCGCTAGAATATTGAAGAGAGGAAGAGATGTATCACTTCCAGAAGTAATTTGATTAATCCCTCTTGAAACTGAATATTTTATTAAATACAAAACTGCCCGAAACACAAAACTACGTCTGACCACGACAAATCTACACATGTAAAAGAACGCCTACCCAAGCTCTGCAAAGTATCATGCAAGTTATAATACCATTAATCTTAAGTATTATCTTCCAGTCAGGAGCACAAAGAAAAGTCAGTCTGTTTCCCTCCCCCATAAAAAAAAACATTAAAACTAGTACAGAATAATATTTTTCTGCTCTTTTCATTGTTAAAACACAGGAGCTCAGACAGTTATGATTCTGTTGCATCCCCAGGGATTATTTAGCCTAAAGAAATAAGAGTTTAATATTTTTTCTTTACAACTCCAATTATGTACATTAATGAAGCCATTAGATTAGTCACAAGACTGCCTGAACTACAAATACTGAAAGTGGGTACATTGGAGTTTCCTGACAGGTTTACAAATTGTGACATTTTGAAAAATATATTAAAAATGTAACTTACTGCACAGCAGTATTTAAAAAATAATATTGCTTGAAATTAAATGTTTTATAGGCCACTTATTACAGTGGCATTTAGAAAGATATAACAGCAAAGTATACCTATTACACTGATGGGGGGGCAAAAGAAATTTTAAAAGATGATAACAGCATATATTATGTGGAAAATTCACCCACAGTACTGATGAAGCACTACTATGCCAGCTTTTAAAATAAATAAAAAATTATGATTCCTTTCAGGTGTATTGTTTTTAAACAGTAGAACTGCTTTAAGCCAGTTATTTTTCATTTCAAGATTCTTTACCTGATCAGCCTTTGGTTCAGCAAAATGACTGATGGACATACATTTTTAATATCTCCACCCTGATTATGGGAAATTCTTTCTATCAATTCCTATATGTGGGTTTCAGTCAATAAAAATCAGACTTAGTGCTTTAAAAGAACTGTTGTAGGTTAGATACTGTTAGACTAATTATATAGAAATACAAAGCAAATATAAAGCTATTATTTGGAAGTCTGTCTCAGTATACTATCCAATGGAGCTATGAAATATCTATATAATTTGTATACAAAACTGTAATACTCATACATACCTGACTTAAAAGTAATTTCACATGTGGCTTGTTCAAGAGTTTACTCTAACAGTGACTTTTCTAGTGGCCTTTTTTTTTTTATACCAGGTGTAGATTAGCCTGTAATTTGATATACTTAAGTAGAATAATTTCTGAGGCTCTGTACTGACAAAATAAAAGTAAAATATTTGAAAACAGAGATGCGAGGAGTAAAGGAGCAACATTTCAGTTACAGTTTGGCCTTGGCCTCTGCTTTTGTGATTTTTTTTTTATTCCAATAACTATAGGATGCTTTTTATTTTAAGAAGAAGAACAAATCATAGGAGAGGGAAGCAGACTTATCTTACTTTTTTCTCTTTTTGTCCCCAGTGATATATTCCTTTCTTTTAGTGGTTTAATCTTCAGCAAAATATAAAGATTCCTCTGATCTCTAGTTTTAGTCTTAGGCTACAACAGTCTCACAGATACAGCTTCAAAATGTCTCGACTGCAATGGAGCGAACCCAGGACTCCCAGGTCATTCTTGAGAAGTTAACTTGGAAATTTCATGCCAGTGAGGGGAGGGAGGGTAATCTGTAGCTACTTAGTCCCTTTTCTCAAGCTTTAAGTATTGCTCTGGCCCCATTATTGAACCAAACTAGGTCCTTATTTTCCTAATTGCTCCACCTCTCAGTTTAAGGGCTTCAGCTGGCTCAGGGAAGGAAAACTATTATTTCCAAAGGCAGAGAACATATTTCAATTTCAAAATAACTCAAATTGTAAAGTAAATTGTTGTGTTTATTTTCAACAGGCTGTTTTTTTTCTTTTTGAATTGGTATCTAATACTTCAGTACGGAGGAAAAACATGGTCATCATATGCACAAGTGAAGATCCACTTATAGCCATTAAAAAAATGCTGAGTCCCCGTCATGAGGGGTCTGAATTGGCTGTGACCTACAGCATCTGGAACACTCCTTCATATAGCAGCAGTCACTGAACCTGGTGAAACAGGTTCAAACTACTGCGTATTTTCTAGCTTCTATCACTTCACTAGGAGAATCAGTGTTTTACTTTTCAAAACCTTTATTTTGCCCAAGAAAACAGTGCATGTGAATTTTGGCTTATGAAAATGAAGGCTTATGAAGTCAAGTTACTATTTAAATAATGTAATCCTTATAAGACTTTCTCAAGAATTGATCCAGTACACTGTAATGCTGGAGCGTTTGCTACTCTTCTAATCCAGTTTCAGGATGCTCTCAAGATATACCTGATGAATACTATCTCCTGACGTGATTCTTTGATGAACACATTTAATATGTGATACAGAACCACTGAAATCATATCTTATTAAGATCATGAATCCTGATCTAAAGCCTACGGAAGTCAGTAACAGCTATTTTTATGGATTTTGTATCAGGCTCAGTTAGCTTTTAATCCACATTTTATGAGTGAACAGACTACTGTTGCACTGGATTAAAGGACCATTTTTGTTCTATATTTCTAATTTCTGAAGTGTGGTAATCATTCTTCAGTCTCAATGCTGAAGTCATCCTCTTGATTTCTCTATTTTGCTCTAGCAAAACTGTACCACTCTAAAATATTTCTAATAAGGAGTATCTTGCCTTAAAAGAAAGACTGAATTGACTTAACCCAATTAACAAGGCTGAAGATTCCCTCACTCCATTACTTTTCATGAAACTGAATTTGAGTTCATCTCCTTATTAAAAATGGACCTTTTTTGATTCTTTCTTAATGGCTCTAAAATGAAATGATTTATGTACAAGTGAAGCAGTGTGGAAGAAGTGAAGTTTGTCAGACTATATAAAAGTCTGTAAAACTAGATCTTGTCAATGCAGCTGAAAATGAGAGGACATTTGTTGCATTAGTTATAAGTACCTTAGATCCAAGAAAGTGACATGGCTAATGCCAAGCAGGAGAAAACCAGGGATGATGGGAAATTGTTTTACTCTATGCTGGAAATGTTTTAAATTTTAATGTATTTTCACTTATTGTTAATTTTATTCCATCTCCCTATCTTTCATTTCAGTATGAGAATAGGATAGCTAAGATGTATTTCAGAAAGATTCCAGCCTCAGGCACTTTGATGGGACTTTCTGAAAGTCTGATTTACAGCCAGATGCACTGGAATATGAAGAGTCACTGTCAAATTGAAAAGCAACCCCAAAGACTGTTAGAAAGGAAGGAGTACAGAGTAAGAACTTTCTTTTATTGGGTGGTTTACTTTATGCATGTGAAAGCATTTTGTATGAATACTTGGTCTCACTGTTTTTTTGATGGCCAGTTACAACAACGTCATATGCTGCCCCTGATAGTTCTCACCCACAGACACGTAACAGTCAGATTATGCCCATCCAGCTCCCTAAGGATTTAGCAGTTGCAGCAGCAAAGTTGAAACTGAAAGGTTTATATGTGTATAGCGAAGGAGGAAAAGTGTTCATTCCGTGTTTATTGTTTTGTCAGATATCCAAAACCCTTTACAACCAGGAGAGTGGAAGAGAAGAAAAAGTGCATCCTTTTTTCTTTTCTTTTTTTTTTTTTTTACATTCAGGACTTATTAAATGATATGGTACGAAGCTAGTCAATTTAAAAAACATACTTGATATAAATGTTCTCAATAACCATCCAGCCGAAACATTAAATACACTTTGGAACATCATTTCATCTTTAGTGGCACTGAATATCTTGCAGGACTTTTTTCTGGTTGGCTTACCAACATTTTTGGCCCACATTCTCCTTGGTAGCTTCCCTCTGTTGTTTCTTGGCCTCCTTTTTGGAGAGGCTTCATTGTACCATGCACTTTCATTCTGCAGTTTTCTTCACACATACAGTTCTCTCTTTTCTCTCTTATCATGGTTATTTTGCCTTTCAAGGACCCTGAATCTTCTTGCACACAATGTCCCAGTGTGCAGAGGTCATGCAAACTGAGAAGTATGCCAGAAACATACTGAAAAAAAACAGAACTCCTTCTGCACTGATCAGGCTGTGAAACAGCGAAAATAAAGTCTGGTGAACAGAGACAAATGGAGCATGACAATGCTAATTATGGGCAAAGGGAGAGTTTTGGAAAGGTCACAATACCAGCCTGAGCTGGGACGGTCCCTGGAAATGGAAAAGGGAAAAAATCAATCACAAATAAATTTCCCAAGTGTTCTAGTCAACAGCAGACAGACAGTCACTGGCTCATCAGTTTCCTGGTTCTGTGTGCAGCCTTCCTGGCAAGTACGATGGGGAAAGGAACAGTTCATTGCGGCCTTCTCCCAATTCATCTGTGAATAGCCAGCCCCTCAAACATGCAGAAAAGCCACCTACAGCTAAAATGCAGGGAGATAATTATTTCAGTAATGTGAATACTAATATTTTTCTAATATTTTCAAGCACCGTAATAGTCAGATTATGCCAATCAAATTGCACCAGGAGAGCACTTCTCTGTGTTCGCATTCTGGTCTTCACTGGCACCACAGGACACACTTTAGAAGTGCTCCTGGAAAGCTGATCTTGCACTTCACTTCCACAACTGTTATCTGTTCATTGCATAACGGTTGATACTCTGAAGATCGTTTCTCTCTAGGCTGGTGTTTGTATATGCATTAATCCATTTTTCAGACAGACACAGTATTATGCCTTAAACTGTGAGTGGGAGTATAGGGCCAGCTGCTGTCTTCTGAGAGATGTCATGGTACTTAGTCAATTCTTTGGTTTCTTGCATGTTCCTTTGTTCATATTATGTATTTCTTGAACACTTGTTTGAGACTTTTGCTGTGGACTATGTTTAAACCTATTCAGCACAGAATTTTGGGATGATTTGGGCTATGATGTTATGTTTTCTCCCATCTGTAAGTTCTTAATTAAAAAATGCATAAACACCCTTTGGTTGAGAAGGGTCCAGTGGAGCATATTCTGTTGACTTTTTAGCTAATGGCATTAGAGAGGTACTTGTGTTAGTATTTTAACAGCTAACTACAGTTAAGGTGCCACTACCTAGTGCTCAGTTGTTCAAGGCACTATACCCGCATTTTAGAAGATAAATAAAACTTGTGGCATCTTGTGAATTATTTTCCCCAGCTGAGCTTTCCATGTTCCTAGCCCTCAATGCCTGAGATGAAAACTTCACTAAGACTCTCATTCCTCCTTCTATTTATACCTCACAAGCTCCAACAGCACTGCTGCTTTGTGACAGTGCTACCACTGAATCTTAAGCAACGCAAGCACTCTTTGAACCTTCATGAGGAACCAGAGAGCATGAAGTGAAAATGAGCGCTGCTTTCAGCAGCATGAAATAAGAAGGAAACAGTCAGTTACTAAACTGAGGTCTTGAAGTTTACACTTTATTTGTGCTATCCTTATCATTAGCATGGGAAATATTCTGAATTTTAACTAAATGTAACTTGGTAGTACATTTTTAAGACGGGAGTTAATACTGCAGTATATGCCTTTTCTTCAGATTTACCCAAGGAGAGTGTGCTGTGCAAAAATAGCATTGCTCTTGATACACCCTGAGAGAACAGTGGCACTTTCACAGAGAGAGGTAGTCAGCCTCAATAGTCCCCTTTCTCCTTTTCCACACATTACATCTCTCTGCAAGTTTGCCCCTTTTTGGCTTTGGGATCTGCTTTGTACTTACTGATCCATCCTGAGTGTTGTAATCATCTGTTTCATCCGCTCAATCAAATAACAAAACAAGGTGGATTCAATGTTCAGAAAATACAAACCCTCTTTTACATGTAGTTTTGCATATTTGGGGGGGGGGGGGAGATACTGTTTCAATGTATCATAGAGTCCTGTGCTACAACCCATAGTCTTTTTTACATATGAACAATGAATGGGGGGAAAGTAGTAGGTCTGAGATATCTTGAATTAGTAAGACTTCTGACACATTCCATTATGATAGATTTTTTACACAGCCAAGGAAAATAAGATCTGGATGAAATTATGCAATTGAATAAAAATTAATCAATGAATAATTTTCCAAAGTTGAGTGTGAAACAACAAGGACATTTCTGTAGGAACCCAGCAGTATGTGCTTTGGTTTTCACTCAAGAAGTGGTCTGAGATCAACAGTGGAACAGTCATTTAGGACAAGTGCAAAACACATCTCAGAAGAGAAACGAAATTCACAAATAAAAAGCAGAAAAGCTGGTTAGCAAAAGTACTACAGAAGTAGTGTATTTCAAGAGCTGAGAGCAGGAGTTACAGCAGATCACAGACTGAAGTCATTCATGTGGTGGTGGTGTTCTCATGGGTTGTATCCTAGGAGGTGATTACTTACCTATGCAGGACTGGCAGGGCTGCAGTTAGAGTACTGTATCCGGACACCATCTTTTAGAGAGACTGGAGAAAGTCCAAAGGAAAGGGATATGAATAATAAGAAGTTTATAAAATAAACTATGAGAAAACATTGAAATAACTAAAGTAATTTTTTCTTCAGAAAAGAAGAAACGGTTTAAGGGTGGCAGAACCTCAATATAGAAGATTTCCGCTATATAGAAGGTTATTATATGAAAAAGACAATTATTAATTGTTCTTTCTGGCCACTAAAGATACACTAAGTCATAGTTAATGTTAAAGGTGGTTGGGAAGGGATGATGCTCTTAGCTGGTAGCCTTGAGGTGTTGCCCAGTCAGTGTTATGAAAATTGTTTGCGTCACCGATGCCAGGAAAGACATCCCAGGTCCCTCCTTACTGTAGAAGAAAGTCTTGCATGAGTACAGTGGGAACAATGGGTTTATTGTCCATCTTCAAAATGTGTTGATGAGGCACAGGACAGCTTCCCTACTCAACAGGGACACCTGATTATGTCACTTGTGTCACCTTATATAACCCCTTTTCCTTTTTTTCCCCTCCCAGATTGTTCCCCTGTACCACCCTTATGCCCTCCTCAGTAAACAGCCCACCCATCTATACACTTACCCCATTGCCTCAGTTTTGCTGTTATGATATCCGTCTTTTGGTATTTACAATATGCTTCTCTTAGTAATCCTCTTTAGTCAGGATTTGCTAAGCCACTACTTCCTTTATTCTTATCTACAAGTCTGGTCATTTCTCAGAGAATTTTAAATCAGTGTTAGTCATCTGCATAGACATTACCTTCTCTTTGATTTCAGGAAGGCTTTATCTTGTTAATTTAGCTATATGGTCAGGGCAGACCATTTGTCCACATACATAAAGGCCAACTTATTTGATGACTGAAGATATGAAAATTGAAGATTTTCATTAGATATTGGGTAAATCTTTCTGCAGAATAGTTAAACACTACAACAGGCTAAATAAGGAGTTTCTGCAATTGGTCTCATTGGGTATTTAACAATGTTTGTTTAAATGTACTCATCTTGCTTTTGAAAAGAACAGCAACCTCCTTCATGCCTCTATTTCCATATTTAAAAATAAAAGATTTCAGGTTTGAAATAAGAAAGTGTCTTTATGTAATTAGCAGGCATTGCATTATTTTTTTCAACAGCTCAATTTTTTTCTTCAAATTCTTCGAAAGTGGACTATATGTATTTTTCCTGGAATTATGCAAACAGCTATAACTGATATTACTTTGACTGAACATTGCCATGCTCACAATATACAAAAAATATTCCTTAAAGAGGAAAATCCCAACTTATGAGACATACAGAATACAAACAGGATGTACATTAGAGTTCATTGAAATAATAAGGAAGCAAGCTGTAAGAAACACAGATGGTATGACTTGTTCAGATCACCTTGTTCACTGTGCAGGCCATAATTCAGTTAACAGAACAGATGTGCCTACTGTACAGAGCATAAACCCCATTTTCCCTCTTCCCATTAATGTTGTCAAGTGGCTAGATGAATAACAGATACCTGATTTGCTCTCTAGTACTGATAGAAAGTAGGAGAACATAATTTACTATAGGTATAATGGAGTCCACTTATTCAAGTATGGAAGTACTCAGAATAGTTTGACTGAGTTCTACTGAATATTTTACTGTTCGGACTTGTTAGCTGGGTTGTACCAGCTGGTAGAGGCAAATTCACTTGGAATTGCCTGTACACTGTAGCAAGCCACCTCCAAATTCTGCTCACTGTGATGATGTAAAGCAGATGGTACAAAGTTTTCAGTTAAAATTGTTTTGACAGAAAACTGGTTTTCAGCAGAGTAATTCTTGTTTGTGTGAAAAATGTCTGCTTCCTGTGGAAAAACCTCATCATTCTGCCTATAAAAAACAGCTCTCTAAACATGAGGATACAGGACATTTTTCATTAGAAATCCACCAGCTTGAATCATGGGATTTATAGTTCAAATGTTTTGTGTTCTCAACCTTCTCTTTGGGCCAGATTTCCCAGATGGATTATATCTTCCATGATGCAATAAAATTTCATCAAGTCCTCAGTGACATACAGGAGAGAAGTTGGTAGTATGTCATGAAACAAAATAGTTTGGTCAGGGACCTCAGCCCATAGAAAATGATGGGTACGAGAGATAATTCAACTACAGCTTCGAGAGACTGATTTAGCATATTCAAATCAATGATTTTAATTTTTTTTCCATTTTCACTATTTATTTTTCTCCAGTGTTCTTTTTTTGTGCAAACAACCCTTTTCTCCATAAACATCATATGACATAGTATTGCCAATTGAACAGAAGTAATGGTCCCTTCTATCAAAGAAGCCTTCTGTCATATCTCCCTTGCACATTTCCATTTCCTTTGATTTCAAGATAATATTACTCCTGTCTTTATGTAACCTTGTGATTTGTGGATGAAAAGTAGCACCTATTAAAATTATATGTATTATTCTCTGGGTTTAGTTTGGTAATTTTAACCCTCACTCCAAAGATTTTCATTTTGCATGCTTTTTCCACTCTTTCTCCTTCTCTTCTCAACAACCTTATCTCACTGCACTGCCAGATGATTAGGTTTTATATATGAACCAGAGACAATGGTAAACAATGCTTATTTATTATTTACTTTCAATTTAAAAAGCCAAATTGGAATTTTTTTCCCAGTTAGTATACTTTTAAGTAAATTATTTAAGAGATTTTGCTAAGAAAAGATGAGAGAAAACAGCATCTGTTAGTTAATAAATATAGAGAGAGCCAAAGATGCTTCCTTTCATTTCGGATTTATGTGACCTGTTTCTTATTTTTCTGAAAGCACCCATAAGACTTTAAACAGCAACATTTCACCCGAATATTTTAGTGACATTCTACCATACATGAGAAGCAAGTCAGGCATTTTAATTTAATACCTATAAACAAACAAACTTTTAAAAATAATTCATTCAAAATTATATTTCCTGTAGAACTATGCTTGCTAAAGAAATAGAGCATGAAAAGTCAATAATCTTCCCAGTAAGAGTTTCTGCATGAGCTTCTAGTAACCTATGGAGGTGTGGACACAAAATATTGCAGGAGGTTAGGTTAACATTAAAATTCTATCATAGGGGATCATATTAGAATCAGTGTTGAGAACAAATTCAGAAAAAAATTGGAATTTATTTAGAGTGTTTTCATTTGACCATATATCAGCTGTATTAGAACTGTGAATTTGCAGGTCCTCGTAACTGGTTTACATGATTCAGTTAAATGTATGTATTCAGTGTCAAAAATTTGTATTCAGCTGAAAATAGATGTATTCAACATTGAATGATAAGTACTAACTGAAAACAAAAAGAAGAAATACTCATTTGAATAATCCTAGGAAAAATTTTGAAGTTCAGGTATCACCACCAGAGATTTTGAGACAAACCCACAGACTGGTATTTATTCATCTTTTGTTTTTATTTAATAAACAAATAGATCTGCATAAAATTAGGCTGGTTGTTAAGTATTTCACAAGTACCAAAAAAAAAGAAATGTTACAAATTCAGTATTTGTTATGATTTAAATAGTTCTAATTAGGACATGAGTTATGTTGGCACAAAATCATCATAAAACATTATTGCCTGCTTCTTCTGTGCTTTTATCATGTTCATTTCACTATCAATTTTGCAAAATTTCTCATTCACCCCATGTTAACTGATGGTACTTCACTCCTTGAAAAGGGAAGTCAGGGCTAACTACATTGGAATTGGACAAAAGACAGGCTACTACTATTCCTTTATTCCTTCAGGAAGATTGTGGGTCAGGCCAAATCCACTGTTAGGTGACAGGACACAGAGGATGAACAAGGCAATTAATTGTTCTTAATTCACTATCACCTTTTGAACTGTGAGTAGTCAGGATTTGAGCGTTTAGTTTGGAAAGCACCATAGTTATAATTTATGTGAGCATTTACTACATGGTCTGAGCAGTCTTTTTGATCTTTACATTTTCACAAGAAATTCTGAAGGTTCAGAGGTATTATACAAATAAAAGTAAGATCACATCTTCCCCATATTAATGATTGTAATTTACCTAATTATGCTAGTATCCTAATCTTTTATTTTATTTTATTTTTACAACTCACCTGTGAGTAAAACCCAGCAAAGTAAGGGAACCAAATGAACTGTGTGCTTGGGATAGTTTAAACAGTGTAGGTTTTCTCTATTACTTTAGAAAGCAGAACTGAATTTGAGATTATACTTTGTGTTCATGCTATATTTCTCCATAGAGGTGTTTGCAAAGGGTCAGTTTCAATCTTCCTGAAAAATGAAATTAGGATAATCTGTAATAATGAAAGTATTGGCACAAACAATTACTTATTCAACTTAACATGCCTTTGGAGATTACCTTATGGATATATTTGTAAACTATATACACAGCAATCTGTTCTTCTGTCTAATGTAGTATTGATCAGTCAGAGAAGAACACAGAACAGAAAGAGTCAAAGGAATTGACCGGGCAGCATGAACGAGATCCTGAGTGGCAAACATCTTGCCACAAGCCCCAATGCCTACGGGTCTTGGAAGCTTGCCCAAAGAGGAAAGAAAGTAATTAAAACACGTTATTAGTCTACCCGCAGAGACAAAGGTCGATATGCTTTCCCATTCCTGTGTCTGTGTTCTTTTTTCGAGCTCCAGTTTACATACCTAATCAATCTCTTTGCCTGTATGATTGATCAAAAAAGAGTATGATGTGAAAGGAGATGCCAGAGAGATATGTAAACTCACGTGTCATTAGAAATGGAAGCTAATGACACATCGTGCAGTACATTTCCTGTAATTTTTTTATTGCTTGGCTGCATTACACAAAAATGCATGTCATTCAATTCTATTTCAGTTCTACCGTCTGTTAATTGTAGCATATCTTTATTTTTAGTTCAGCATTCTGTGAAGAGCTGTCTCCTTTGTTTCACGGACTGTAATACTTGTTGCCTGCCATCCCTTCATTCAGTAATAATAAAAAGATGTGCTAAACTGCCATTAAACCTCCCACCTCACAGACTACTACACACTATGTTTCAGAGGCATGGCTGAAAGCAGAAAGATGGTGGTACAGTTACCAAGCTGCAGCAATGGCTCCATTTGATCTCATGCATAGTCTCTTTTAGAACTAGCTAAGTGTTGTCAGAGGCAGAAAGGCTCCTTTATGGCCTGAAATCATACTGTAAATTCAAATCAGTTGCTTCAAAGAAGGGAGTGTAAAACAAAATGTCAAATAAAAAGAGGGTAAACATACCTCAAATGCTCCAAAGCCCATTTGGGTCAAGGAGAAAGATTTGCCTGGGCTACAAGTAAATATCCACATTTTTTTAACAGAAAAGCCTCTTTAATTCTACATTAGAAAACTCTGCATCAAAGTGCACAAATAACTATCATAGATAGGAGAAGCTAATTATTACCAACCTAAGAAATTCATGGATTATGTTCCTTGCTATCTGCATTTTTCCCTGCTGGTATGTCTCTGATACTCTGACCACAAATCATCTCTTCACAATCTGAGGCAAAACAGAATCAAGGAAACCACTTACGGTTTGTGCTGCCTCTCTGATTGTGGGTGGTCTGGTCTGCGTCTCACTGTGTGGTAGTCAAAATTTCACTTCTTATCTTTGCTTCTATTCTTTTTTAAAAGGTACAGGAAAACTGATCTGAGAAACTATTCCTGTGTGAGAAGAATTTATCACGTTTTCTTGAAAGCAAATCTGATTTTAAGTTCTTATCCATTTAGCAATAAGTAATACCTGTATTTTTGATGATGTTATGCCTTTGTTAATTAATATCAATACCTTTGATGTTAGGTAGTGTCTTCTATCACAGGCATTTCCAGCCATGAAAGAACATTAAGACTGGGAATTTTAGTTTTCCTTATGCCTTCATCTACTAAAATACATATTTAAAATTATTTTTGTATAATGCATACACCAAATGTGTCTGACACTTAATGACAGTAAGTTTTTATCATATTTCAATCAAATATTTTAACAATAAAGTGCTTTTTTGCCTACCTAGTATAATAGTACTAATCAGTTTCTGAATTAGTTTCATGCTTCAGACATTCGCTGCCCATAAAGCTGATAGGGCTTTTCACTTATCTGGCTTTTTTACACAGGTTCATAAATGCAAATGTTTGTCAACCAAAATGAGAATGTATGTGACACTAATATTGCTTTGGAATCCATTTTGTTGTCCTTTCCCTGTATTTTGCTTTTATTTACCTTTCACTCCTCTTTTTCTTCATCCTTCCAAACTATTAGTCTTGGTTAGTTCATATTTGGTGAGAAAACATTAATAAGCCTTCTTCTAGTAAAGGTACCCAATGGTTACATTGCATTTGCTTCATAGGCAAAAAGTAGGACATATAGACCTGGTGAAATTTTACATGAATTAACACTGAATGCGTGAATTGTATTAGAGACCTGATAGAGAGATATGCTAACATTGAAAAATATATATATGAGCACTGGCATTTTGATTAAAAAAAATGTAAGAAGCTCTAAATCACAAAATTTAGAGTTGCAGTAAACTACAATTCTTTGCATAGTCAAGGACAGAATTTAAAATGTTTCCTACTTTGTTCTATGTCTGCCAGATTTTGATTCACTTATATCATCTCCCAATATAGTATTCCTTCAGTGCAAATTCATCCACCCTGTAGCAAATAGACAAAAAAAAAATTGCCACCATTACTTTTCCTGTGGCTGCTGAAATCATGAGCAAAGAATAAAGCAGTTTGGAGTCTGAAAGAAGGAAACAAAAATGAGACTAATAAACTAAAGGTATGACATAACTAACTAAAGGTGTGACCTAACTGGCAAATAGATCTGTGGAGATAGCAAAATCCACTTCCCTTCCTTCAGGAGTCTAACAGTTTCCCATCTAAATCTGAAGTTCATTGTGCCAAATCTAATTTAAAAAAAAACTATGAAAATTTGATTGTCTGACAAATTGTTCGAATACAGTTTTTAAGTAAGTGTCATATTTTTAAATAAAATATAATAGTTTTAAATAACATTTTTGACAGAGAGCTTACTGATAGATATCAGCACTAATTTAATTTTACAAGAGTTCGTCACCATTAGAACCAGTCAAAAACTGAGAAGAAATGCCCACAAACAGCTTGGTGACTTCTTTTAAAAATTTTATTTCAACTTCTCTAGGTAGTAAAATAATAGAGTGTAGTCAGGCAGTGATTCAAATTATGGATTATTAACAGTTGCCACAAATCCTCTGAAACAGCAAAGCAAAGCTATAGTCTGTTTGGACCTAAGAGAATATTCTCCCGTATGTAAATCAGATATTGGAGTGACAGAACTGTCAGACACTCTCTTGCCAGGCCTATCTGTCCTTAAAATCAACTTTTTATGTGTTTTTACTCCCACTCACCAAGCTCTGCTGAACACAGCTGTGTCTAAATCTCTATGTACTTGTCTCGTGCCCCTGGCTGTTTCCTAAGTAGGTGCGAGCCGCCCAGGGCCGTTTTGGCAGGGGTTGGGGTGTTTATAGCCGAGTCGGAGCCGGCTGGAACCGGCTGGAACCGGCCCAGGGCAGTTCCTGGCGGCTTGAGACATCTCGCACCCCGCGGCCCCCACCACCACACCCTGCCGGGTACATCCAATGCAGGCAGAAAATAATATCATAATTGCTTTTTCTGATGTTTTGACATATTCCAGAGGACAAATAACTGGGTTTTAAAATCATACTTTTATTTAATTCTTCTCTCATTCCGTAGGGCTAGTATTTCCATGTAACTCGCGGAGATCAGAAACAGATCCAAATATCCTTAAAGGTAAAGAGCTTGATAGGAATTAGGTTATAAATGACTGGATCTGGACCAGAGACAAAAAGACCTGTATTTTCAAAGCTTCTTTTTTTTTTCAGTGTGTTAGATTCATAGGCGTTTACAAAACTCCAGTCAGGACTTACTTTCATCTTCAGACACTGACATATTTTACAAGATCTAGCTCAAATGACTATCCTAAGATTACACATGAAACTTATGGCAGAAAACAGAATGTAATTTTAGTCGTTCCCAGTCTAGAACCATTTGTTACTCATGCTGTTTATCTGACCTTCCTGTAAGGTGAACACTGAGTCCCAGTTGTTCAGCTCACACAGTGATTTACTACTGATTTATCATTACAAGCCGTAATTTGATGTCTGTCAAAATCACCCTCTTAATCCTTTAGAGATGGGGGCCTAACAGTAGATTTTGTTGCATATCCAGAAGTCTAAAATCTAACAGACTGAATATTTGCTGTAAAGGGGGGAAAAAAGTAAATAAGTAAAATAAAGCTTGTAGGTAAACAGGACTCAAAGAATGCAGGGAAAAATAAAGAAGTTGTGGCAAGCTTTGTAAGGGTTAGAAAACCAGTAGGAATGCTATTATAAGAATGATAAAAACAAGTAAATTAAACCTGAGCTAGTACTTTGAATAAACAAATCTCGAGAACATGGAAAAGTCGTAAAGTGAACCTTACTGTGTTTTTTGGTCCAGCTTCACCTTAAACTTTGTATTATGTAACATAGTATTTGCAAAGAACTTCTTGTGATCAAGTCAGAGGTTATATTATAGTGTTTGCCTATGTCGAATGATCTCAATATGTGAAGATTACACAAGGATTGGTCGTGGATTTACCAGAGACACCTAAAGGGCTATAGATTCCCAAGAAGCCTTAATTAGGTAAAGGCAAGGCACTCTCATTTCACATGATGATGTTTCAGTCTCACAGCTACCAATGCATCCATTTTCCCCATCACCACCACTCAGGTCAGAACTACATCTCATATTCTAAAACAAAATCATTGGTACAGGTGGAATGTATTGTCTTTGTAAGTGTTTATAGGGGTGTGAATATGTGTTCTAATTATTTTTTAACTCATAAACCAGATTTATCTAAACTTGATAGCCATAGGGGTCTTGACGTTATGTTTTCTAAATTTCATTACTTAGCTCAGGGAGGGTAAAATGTTTGAGTCAAGCCTTTCATGGCTGTCCGAATCCACTTAGTATGAGAAGGATTCATTAGTTTCAGTGCACATGGTGTCGTATCTTCCAGCATTCAGTTGTTTGCCAAATCTGCCTGTCTTGTTCATCAAAAGTTCTCACCACCTCACAATAAAATATATGCTTTTGTTTTTTTGCTTTCCTTCACTTAATTTTCACTGGGACCAAAACATTTTCAAACCATTCCTTGTCTCTTTCGATTTTATATATGGCATTTTTATAGTGGTAGAATTCCAATGTATGTCTGTAGTAGTAAAACTGACTCTTGTAGAAAGAGAAGGCAGGAAATACATTACTCAGTCTTCTTTGAGGAGTGAAAGTAGGAAGAGACAGGAAAAATGAGCAGTGAACAACTCAAGAAAGATGAGTTAGTCAAGTTATGAAAGGACACCAAACAAAACTCTAAGACATTCAAGAGTCATAGCTGGTTTGTTGGCTATATACTGACAATTAAAGAAATGCTGCCTAAACCAAGTGAGGATTCATGGCTCTCTTAAACTGAAGGATGATCTAAATAGTCACTTCATTGTGTATTTCTTGGAATATTTTTTGGTAGAAGACTTAGATGCATTTCTCTCAATTTCTTTCTTTTTTTTGGGAAATACTTCTGTCATGTTACCCTGTTTTCCATCATTTAGACCCCTCAATCAGTTATGCTTGCTGAATAGTTATTGATATTTCCCAGAGCTTGTGGGAGCCAAACAGGACCTACGAGGTGGATTTCCCTCCCTTTTAAAGAAAACTACATATATATTCTCTGGCAGAGAAGTGGAGGAGAGAGAAAAGGAGAGAGAAAGAGAGAGATGAGAATGACGGTATGACTGTTTTTCCTGTTTTCAAGCTGATAGCAGAGGAAGGGGCAGACTTTCTCTTGGTAACAGTTGATGCCTGGGCCCCTGGCACTCCAGGAGAGATTTTGCAAAGCACAGCAACATAAATGCATTTTCTTCCATGGCTTTATTCTGTGTCTAACACACACTAGAACCTTCAGGCAGCAACCTGTGAAGTTTTACAAAAAACAATGAGGAACTATGACTGGTGATTAAAAATTTTCCTAAAAATAATTTTGTATATACATATACATACATACATATAGGAATATATATACAAAAAGGACATTTATTTCCTTTAGCAAATTTTAGTAACATTTTGATCTCTGAAAGACTCCTCCTGGTTGCCAGAAGTGTATTAAACATAGATAACCAACATGAGAGGCTGTTCTTTGCTTTTCCTTGATACCTCAGTGACATTACTTAAGAAAATAATGATAACTGTCCAGAAAAAATTTTCTTTCTTCAACTCCTATGTCTGACTAAGAGGCCACATAAATGTTAAACACAGTGGAAATGAAGGCTGGAATAGAGAGTGAAAAATAAACATTGGCAAAGGCTTATGGAAAGGGATTAGCAGGAAAGCAATAAAACCCACCCTTAAAGTGTGTCTGTGATTGTTCAGCTTAGAATCATCATCAAACTTTACTTTTCCCCTTAGAAAATGTTGAAAGCAAAAGTCATTAACTGAGACAAATGCTGGGAAAGGAAAATATATCTTTATTAATATTCCTGCTCTAATATCCTGGTAGAAAGCTAATTTGGGGGAATGGTTCCGAAAGGGAGAGGTGTAGCATTTTTGTTCAGTGTTCTACAACTGGCTCCAGTAGCAAGGTACCTTTTGAAAAGAAAGGACACACATTTCTCATCTAAATTACTTAAGAAAAAAAAATTGGTACAGTTATGAAAGAAGCTGTTCAGTACAATGACAATATTCTAAACATTTGCCAGAATTTGGAATAAAGCCATGTTTTAGTTTATTTCCTTACAGAGCAACAAATGTGAGTATTGTGACATTTATGAGTAAGGATCTTCTATACAATTGTGAGATCCTACTATTCTCCCAGACTAAAAGGGTTTCTAGTAGCATTTCAAAAAAAGGTATTAAGAAGTTATCTGGGGTGCTGTCTGGGGTAGTAAAACTATCTGCAATCCATACTCAGCACTTTCCTCTGCATTTTATTCCTTAATCATTATCATATGATTTTCACAGCTGAATAATAGTGCCCCTATGATAACAATGTTCTCTTTGACTCAGGACAAGCTACTTCATTTCTTTGTTTTGCTTGTATTTTATCTGTCTTATCTCATAAGATTATGATTTCTTGAGTGCACAGACTTTCATTGTTTTACAGAATCTTCCAAGACAAACAGATTTTAGGCAAGTAAATTCCACTGACTAACAAATCAAAACCAATTAAGTATTGTCTATCACTGATGTCTTTGAAAACCTTTCTGTACATGTTTATCATTATAAAGCCCTGAATGTTTACTAATATTAATTGCTATAACACACTGAAAAATGATGTTTGAAGAGTTATGGTATTTATTGGTATTGTGATGCACCTTTCTTGTAGGAACTGGGTGCTGCCATTATTACTTAGGCGGTATTTATGCATTAGTGTTTTCAACAAGAATAGGCTCTTATGATGAACTTCTGGTCAACTAACTTTACCATAGGTGCCTATGTTTCCATATCTTAGAGATTTTAATGAGCACATTTCAGAGTTGGAACTGTGAAGCACCAAAGTATTGTACCTTAATTGTTGAGCGCAGAATGTCTGAAACATATTGCTTCCTGTAAATGCTCAGAAGCGTCTCCTTTGGGGAATGGGCATGAATATCAGTGTAAGTCTAAAGAAGCACCTAGTCTGGAAAGTCTAATCTGGGTACGCTGAGCATAGTTGGATTTTGTGGAACTGAAAACAAGACACACAATTGGTTACTCTCATTAAAAACAAACAAACAAACAAACAAAAAACCTTCAGATGAATGAGAGTGAAGAAATCAACATTCCCTTTTTGCATAATACTCCAGTAACAAAAGCTCTTGTCCTTAAGCAGAAGAGCAGGGTACTGAAACTTATACAGTCTGGGGAGTTTTCAATTCTCCTCCTTCCTGAGGAAGAAGAAAAAAAATGCCAGTTTCATGGAACCAAAAGGAGGACAAACAAGGAATTTGAGTCAGTAGCATAGGGAGAGTACTTCATAAATAGCAGAGAGATTCCATTGTTTAGTGTTCTTTATATGTTTCATCCTCCACTTTAATAAAAAACACAGAAGCATTCATTGTGTTTCCATAAAGGAAAGTATCAAGAACCACCACCCTGAAAGTAAAATGGCTGATGTTAGCCTATGTCTGTATAAAACATGCATTTAGGAACACTAATTTGGTGGTCAATATCCTATTCTATTCTATTCTATTCTATTCTATTCTATTCTATTCTATTCTATTCTATTTTTTAGCTTGAAACACCTGTGAGTTATCTGCACCCTAAATGCTTAATACCCACCAAACAAGCATAACTCCCATTGTCAAAATCTAGAATGTTCCCCACAGATGTGGTCCATTGATTATTCCTGCTGGCCCTGCAAAAAGAAAGTTCTCACATGTAAGGGAATTAAGACTTTGCCAGATCTTCTACTAAAGCTGTGTTTCACAAGCTCCTCAGGAAACCTCAAGTCTCAGAAATGCTACTCATTGTCTGCTGTCAGCCAGAGAGAGAGCGTTATACTGGCTAACAGCAGTCACCTGAAGCTCTTCCAAAAAGAAGTCTGCATTACTGCCTCCCAAATCATCCAGAGCAGCTGGGGGTGTATTCTGCTGCCCTTAAGCTATCCTGAGACAACATTTTGGAGCTCTAAGGAGTCCCAGGGTGCTCCTGTACTCTGGCTTTCAGTCGCAGCACATCCAAAGGGCTTTAGTGCTTTAATGTTAACCAATTGCTTTATAAATGCTTGTAAAAAGCCAGATTACGGCAAAAGCAAATGAAAATTATTTGCCACATCCCGTTACCAGGATTTTTAAATATATAGGTGACACAAAAGGACAGCAAAATCTTTTCCTCTACTTACCGCACTACCAAATCCAAAAGGACACTTTCTTCCCCTGTTTATCCAGATGAGAAGTTGTAGACACTTATCTAAGGAGGTTCTTTTGTACCTCTTCAACGCCAAGGCTGTTATCACTAAAGACAGCATCTGGCTGGGGAAGAATGTCATTCTTTATACTCACAACCTTGTTTGGGATTTATCCTGTTTTTCATTTAGATTCTCATCTCCCCTGCCTCATTTTCTCCTCCAAGATTATCGATCCTTAGTTTATTTCAAGGGACAGTCCCTGCCCTGTCCTCTTGGATTATATACAGAGAGTTTATCTGTGCTTATCTGACATCTTAACAAATCTTTAGCTCTAGAAGGGGGTATTGTCATGACAGTCCTGAGTGAAACTTTTCCATGCGCCAATTTATATAAATGTGGAAATCAACAACAATACTTTAAAAGATAAATATATTTCATTACTGTTCCTGGATCATTACTAATTAAGACCAGACTGAAGAGTAATCAACCACTCTGGAGCAATAACCTTTTTAGGATGATTAACCTATCTTGTCTTTAAAGACCCACAAAATACAGAAAATTAAGCCTGCCAAATTAAAATTGCCCACTGAAATGATGTCTCAGTTGGCTGAGTCCAGAGGATGAAGAAGTAGTAATCTCAAAGCGTACTTAAGATTTTTCTATGCCAGAGTTTTTTTGTGTATACATTTATACTGACTATAAGATCAAATAAAGGCCTACAAATTTTATGCAGATTCCACATGAGTGAAAAAAACCTACCATCTAATATGGGAACATAACATACTTCAGTAAAACCCTCCATCCTATATAACTCTCCATCATATTATGGGAACAGAAGTAGGCCAGGCAGTTTTAGAAAGGACAGGGAACTTGGGTTGCTACTTTCATTCTTTCTACTGAACGAGGAACGCACAATAGTTCAAAGCAACAAATGTTGTACCTTGATTACTGAGATGCATTCTGTACGATGCAAAAATACATAGTCTGTTACTGTTTCTGGAACTGTTTTTCACCCTCACCCTATTCCATAAGAGCAAGATCACATTCTGCTCTTTGATGCTTTGCTAAGAGCCTGATAGGTGTCTGAAGGCAGTGTGTGCCCTGAGAGTTGGATTTGGTCTGTCTGAGCAGATGTTACGTGACATAAGGAGACATTGTTATTTGCCTAAAGCATTCTTGTTCACTGTTAAGCCTAGTATTGAACCTCTGAACGTGTACATCAACTTTTACTTCATGATGGCAGAAATGAAGCACATTCTGTACTAACAATCAAATGACATTTTACTAAGAGGATTTCTGAAAAGAATAACTGAACTGGTGAAACTTCAGTGAAAATTGAGCTTAGAAATGTATTAAAACTTAATAAAAATTCAAACTTCCTTGCACCAAGTTTAGCCAAGTTTATAATTGCTTAGTACATATGTAATGCATGATTAATTGTAATTTTCTCATCTAAAATGCATTACAATATACAGTAAAACTAAGCAAGTCGACAGCTCCCAGATTATGCTTACTTTAATGCACCTTTCATCTTATATTTTAAATGAATCAGTAATAGAATCCATAAGTTCTGTCTATGCTTACTTTTTTAATGTGACAGATTTAAATGAGCAACATTTCTTAAGAAGAAATGTGGTCATATGTAGATTAAAGTATAAGACTTGTTAACCAGACTGCAAGAAAAATCATGCAAGCTAAAACTGGCACAGTGCACTTCTAATAACATTGTTTATCTTAGCATCAGTTTAACCAACACAATATACGCTTTAGCCAAGTCAGGTTTTGCTGTCAATTGAAGGTCGGGATAAATTCATCTAGTGCAAGCACCAGAGGCTACAACATGTGGTTGCCTCTCCAAATGAGCTTGAGTTCACTGGTTTGTTTTACAACAAAGCTGCAGGATTCTTTTAGCTTGGCTCAGCTCCCATAGAAAGGACATTTTGGCTATGCAACAATAGAATTTTCTACCTCTGCTTTGCTAAAAGCTCAAAAATTCCAAGTAAGCTCAACAAAAGCTGCTTTGAATATTTTACACTGAAAAAAATATAATAACCCACACCTAGAGGTAATCAACACTTAGTGAAAAATGCCGCTCAGTAGGATTGGGTTGCTCTTTGTGCTCTTACTGATTCATTTTTTGAGTCACCTGATGGAGAGTGGAAATTCAGTGACACTGCAACAAGAGGTCATTTTCTGCCTTGAGAACCTCCTCATTAAGTTTCAATTATTTTGCCAGTTTGTACAACAGTCTTTCAGTCTTCCTTGCATTCCTAACACATGTAGGTGGCTAATGTCTCTTCACATATGTTTCACAGCAGGTTCTGAACTATCAGAGCACTTACAACTAAAAGTTCTTTTCCAGTACAGCATGTAAATGTGACCCCTGTTGGTTGATGTGCCTATAGTACATAATAAGAATCACTGAATCAAGCACTGCATTCGAAGAAGTGAACAGTGGAGGAAACTTCTTATTAAAACACATTACAAACCATAATAACAAAGAAAAAGTGCACCACACTGTAGGTGCATTACAATGAAACTATCTGCTTATTAGGACTGGCCAGAAAATCTGCTTTTCATTTTATGACAAGTACTGAGTTTTTTCACTTTATTTATTTATTTAAAACATAATAGAAGAACAAAACCAAAACCCCTGCTTTGATTTGTGTGCATTTTTTGGGGTGGTGCTGGTGGTGCAAGGACAGTCTGGTATAGGGACAACAGAACTGACGTGCCTCTTGCCTGGCATTCTTGGCTGGGGCACAGGATAGTCACTCACAGCAGCTACTCTTCTTTCTATATCTCAGATAATTAGGCCAGCCACCAATCTAGGGAGTCCTGTGGGCTCTTTCCTTCTAGCTTTGATCAGAAAGATCAGTCTGTTCTTTGTCAGACATCAGCATAACTGTTATTTTTCACAAATGTTCAGGTGAAAAGTTCCTGACTAATTCAATTACTTATATTAAACATGAACCTCAGTTTCTACCATAGAACTGATCTGTATGTGAAGCTTTGCCTGCACATATGCCCATCTGTCCTTTCATTGATTTACATATCTTTCCACGTAAAAAAATACCATTACATTATTCCACATTTTCCAAGAGTTTTAGTTCAGCTTTTCTGCTTTTCACATGTCCTTTGTAGAAAAATGATCTATTGATTGCAAGAACAGGGGCAGATTTACTAGGGGGCTTTGGGAGCTGACAGTGTCTAGTGTGATGTATACTCAGGTCACATTAAAATCATCCCCAAAGGAAGAGGGGGGGGGGGGAAAAAAAGAACCCACTTAAGAAAGATCACATAACTTAAGTAATATCATAGATATGTTGATGAAGGTAATGATAGAAGGACACAGAACACAATATAATAATAATTATAAGTCAGGAAAGGTTGTACAGAGAAGCCATCACATGCACACACAGAAAAGCAACACAAAAAGCAAATTTTTCCCTAAAATTCAGGGTAAAAGGGATGTGCTCTTCAAATACATGTAACAATTCCCAGTATCAAGGGACCAGTCCACTCTGTGAGACTACTGTACTGTTTTCTGGCTATTCTGTACCACATAATGATGTAGACATGTAAATCATTTACTTAACAGGTTTGCCTCCCTTAGCTTCCCTGAAACTTTTTGTACCTGAATCAATGTTAGAAAATCCTGCTATGCAAGTTTTGGAAAGTGGCAGAAATAAACATCGTATTTCTTCTCTTTATTATGTTTGCAAGCTGAGCAACACAACTAACTCCTTCATGTATTTCATTTGGAGTTACTTCTACTCATCTGTGTGCAAAGTGGTATGTTCATGCAAAAGTGTCAATGGATCCCCCTTCTTTTTATTAATGTTCAGTTAAAATATAGAATTGGACATAAAATTCTGACTAAAGTTTGACCTTAACCTAAAAAAAACCCTGCATTTTTTTCTGCGTAAACATCTTTTAATTATCTCATATAAATGCAAAATGTATTTCCATAGATGCACTAATAGTAGAATAACATTTGAAATTATTAGCATATTTTAACCTGAATGTAGAAGAATGAGAATCTCGTGCTGTGCTAGCATTTCTCAGCCTCATAACTCTCTGCTAAACAGCATATTCCTTTCAGAAAGATGCTGATCCCTGAACACTAATATCTGCTAAAAAATTGGGGAGGGGGATGCTGATGTAAACACATTTCAGTAATTTCATCTTACAAAAGGATTAAGAAAAGCTATGGTTCATCTTTAAACATAATTTCTCTAAAAAGGCGCATATATTTTTCTTCAGGTCAACCAGTCTAACATCTTCCTTCATATGGCATAATGCAAGCCTAATTCACTGAAAGACAAACACCTATTTCAGCTGAAGGTCTTCACTTCAAGGCGCTTATAAAAGCTATTGTTAATATTAAAAATTTTTTTTTGAAAGTTGCATATAGTAAACATCCCTGCAGTAATTTACTGCCTGTTTGCACATTAATGTAAACCTTTAGCTACTACCAATTTTAGGAAAGGCATTCTTTAAGGAACTATCAGCACACTGTTGCTTATTAATTGTCACTGAAAGATAACGACAACTTGGTGACGGAAGATGAGGTCATGAAAGAAGTCTTTATTTTCATTCTCTGCTTGGCTTCCTGAAGTAGGATGATGTGACTGTTTGGGAATGCCTTGAATCCCAGGGTCTTCTTGTTATTAACAAAAACTACTTATCTTCCTGAATAGCCTGGAATACAATTCCTCTTTATTTTCTTCTTTTGCTTATAGTTTTATTTCTATTGTTTTTACTTATAAGGGCTAGTTATGAATTTATTCATTTGTCTGAGACAGGGAGGGATCGGAGAAGCAGGATACTGAAAGATTCAAATGTTATTGCCCATTACTACTATTTGAACAGATACCAACCATCACAGATTCATTTAAAGAGAGTTCTAGTATATAGTTATTATGTCCTATATTAGCTTATCAATCTATTTGAATGAACATATTCTGATTCTCAGTAGGAACCACTGTTACTTCTGGACTGAGGTGAACTCATATCTTCCCAACTTGGACCTCTGTCTGAGCCAGCCCACAAGTGTGGACAATTGTATAAATAAACCATCAATTTTGCTAGGTACAATAGCCTAACTCTTCTCAGTATCTACAGTTGTTTATAAAAGCAATAAGAAATCATAAATAGAAAAAATCATACACATCAAGTAGAAATGATTTCATGACCCTCATTTATAGAAATTACCATCTTATTACTAAATTTGCTGACATTTGATTTTGAAAAAATTTTGAAAATACTTTTTCAAAATTCTTTGAAATGGAGCTAAGTGCCTACCAATACAAGCAGACCACAAAAAAGCTATTCTGGCAGAAACACGAAGGCTTAAAATGACTAACGGTCCTGTTAAGTTTCCTATTATTATGTAATTGCATGCTGAGCCAAGGTAACCTGACCACTAAAAAGGCAAGAAAACATGACAAAGCATACCTTAAATATGTGTCCTATCGTTCACTTTGCCAAATAAATCCTGTGTCCCGTAAGACATATACATTTTTCAACAATTTCAGTCTTCTCATTTTTCATACATTTCAGCACTGTTTTCCTAATGTTTTTTTTTCTATTTTTGACTCTCCAGCCTTCCCACTCTGAAGTAAGCCAAGTCTGGCTTATAGGCTATGTTTGCACCATAAAGAAAAGATAAAGAATTTTGTTGTTTTGATCATGACTCACAAATGCCCCATCCACAATTTCTGCGTAGGTGAACCTCAGATGTAAAGTATCTCTTTAAAAGCCAAACTAGAGGTATATGGTAGCAGACTATATTATGGTCATCCCTTTCCGTATCCAGTATGTTCAGATGATATGAATCAGAATCTAGGACTAGGGTAGTACTAGCGTAGGTAATGCAGATAAAGATTTGCAACACTACTCTGGGCCTGTGGCTAGAAATATAAGCTATAATCAGTGCCTTAGCCCATCAAAAGCAAGCATTTACCAGGTTTGGTTGTAGCTGATAATTTCAGAAGGAGCAGCAGCAAGAAACGGCCTCAGAAACAGAAGGACAGTTTTGTGCTGGGCTGTTCCCTTGTTTGCTTTTTGTCTTCTACAGGAAGTTTGAAGAATAAGGGAATTTCCTAATTTTCCCTTATTTATGGAAAAAGAGAAAGTAAATTAGAAAAAAAAAACAGATTAAAACTTTACTTTTAACTTTTAAATTACAATGCCTTTTAACTATGCTTTTCCTAGTTTTTTTTTGCATTTAGAAACATTTTAATATTATTTGTAGTTGTTACTACCGTATAACCACTTTCTCTGAAACCTGAGCTCTTCTGTAAACATTTAACATTGCAATTCTGAAGTGTTTTAATAACAGTCAGCCCCCTGTTGGCTCAAAGCCAGTCCCTTTTACCTTCAGTCCAAGTCATTCACATTTTAGGCAATACAAAGCAATCTATGGCTTTATTATGTATCATTAGCTTAGGAATGATGATTTGGATGGGATTCAGCACCAGTTCAGCTCTATGGGGCTAGAAGCTATGACACAGGACATATAGCTGATGTATGTCTTTCTGAAGTAGAAGATGGATGCCAGACAGCATAAGCCAGGGTATCTAAATGTCACTGAATAATTGAGTTTAGGCACCCAAATCATTCCTCACATGCCCAGTAATCACTTTTCTTATATATCCCACTTTATAGCCCCAAATTACAGTGATTCAAGGGAGCATTAGCGTACAAGAAAATCAAACTTTCAGAGCTTAATCTTTCCCTTATTTTCAAAAAATCTTGCCTGGGCAGCTGAGCATTACAGCACAGCATAATGCAATAAATACGGTATTGGCTGATTTTCCCATGTACTGCTTCTGATATATTATTTACAGAGAGGATGTGTGTCTAAATGTATTGTTTGTTGCTACTTATGTGTCTCACAAAAAGCTAAAAAAAAACAGGTTTTATCTAGGTTAGTGAAATATTTATAAGAGTACACAGAAGTCATGAAAAGGTTGGAAAACAAAATGCAGAAGATCACAGACAAGAATAAAAGACATGAGACCAGCTTTGAGGCTGAGGCTCTTGCACACTCTAACTAAGAGCATAATTTCTAATAGGCCACTGCAGGAGACACTACAGGGGAACAACTGCATTTCTGAGGATGTTACCTCTCATATTTCATCACAAATGTGCAGTGCCCTAAAAGACAAACTCATGAAACAAGTTAGTGATTATTAATTTTGTATTCTATACTCCATTCCTTTGGCTCAGGATGCTACAAAATATTTGTGGAAATCTGGACGTTTCAGTGGGAATTTTTCTTCTTCCATTAATTCATATCTGAAAGCAGAGCTGAAAAGAGAAAGAAAAACAAAGAATGGAAGCAGAGAGGAACCAAATGAATGAGGCTGCACTGTCACAAGAAGATAATGACAGAACCAATGTTCATTAGCAGTGTGATAACTAAGAAAAGAAATCTGAAGCCCAACATTTAAGGGTTGTAAAATAAAGGAATTTTGATTAGAGATTGTCCCAAAGGGAAAAACAAAAAAAATAAGACCATGTTTTTGAAAAAAAAAACCACCATGACATTTATTGTCTGTTCTTGCTAAGAGACATGTTTTCTGAAATATGATGATTTCTGAGCTTTGCATACAACCTAATTTTTCTGAAGATCCGAAGAGACTATGGAGAAGGTTGAAGAACCTAATGCAGTAATTGTAGTTTCCCTTTTGGAATAAGGGAAAGGAGATACATTTTTTCTCAGATCTTTGGCCTCCTATGGTTTTCTGCCCAATAGTTGATTTACCTTAAAAGGCATTTATGTTGCACAATTAAGTTATTATTACATCTCTGATAACTATAAGTACTTTTGTAATTGTGCTAGATTGAAACTGTAACCGTTACAATAATTTTGTGCTTCTGTAACATCAGTATGAACACCACACTGAATATGAGGTTTTCTAAAAAATGCTAAAATTGCTTATAAAATTTGAGGGTTTGGACAATGAATTATATATACTAACATTAAGCTGTCTGAGAAATAAAATTTCTATTGGGCAGTAATTTTTTAATGTTAAAGAAAATACTTCTCTCAAAAGCCACAGACGAAGTGTTTCACTGAAATCTCATAACACTTTGTTTTCAGAATATGGAAATACAAGCTTTCTGAAAACAATATGCCCTTTCAACCCCCAGAAGCTGATGATTTTTGTCATTTTGCTATGCTTCCTCTTAGCTTTACTCCAGTTCACCCTGCAAATATCCTCATAAGGAATAAGTCTGTTCTTCAAATTTCACGTAATTAGTCTCTTTCCCTTCTGCAGAACCCTAAAATTGGACAAAAGTAGAGCTTTGATGTAACTCACCTTAGGCAATCAGCCTCATCTACAGGTCTTTCTTTCCCTGTTCCCCAAATTATTTGGCATCCTTTGTGTCCCTTATTCCAACTTTGCTAAATACAGAATCAAATAAAAAAATAATTATTTTCTGATACTGAGCAGAATGTTGTAAAAATTCTGCTTCTGTTGCTGAAAAATTTCTTCCTAGAGCTCTTCTTGATTTTCATTTAGAGAACCAGTAGAAGCCAAAGGCTTCATAATCAATTCAGATCTAGATCCAAGAATTATCTTCTCCACTAATCCCTAATTTCATCCATATTTTTATGTTTGATTAAATTTGTCTACATCTGATTTTAAAACTATTGATAGTAAGGTTAGGAATAGTCTGAAGAAAGTTATTTTCTAATCCTTCTATCTGCAGTGTGTATATCACTGCTACTGGGTCTTACGAGTGACTTTGGAATAGCTGAAGATTTTGTCTATTAATGTTTTAGGGTTTTTTTGTCTTGTTCTTTTTCTTTTTCCAGCAGAGTGCGTTGGATACATTGGTCCTTGGAGGGCTGCAGAGTGCAACTTTTATTCTCCCGTGTTTTTTCTCATTTCTTTTTATTAGGCTGCCTTGAGCCTTCAGTAATTCCAATGGTGAATAGAGAAATATCTTAGTTTCAGCTTTTCTCATTTACATAAACTTTAAATGGAAGGCTAAAATATATTCTTATTCTACCGGTATTATTCGAATCTACATAAATTTAACACAAGAATATGGAGGGTTTTTTGCAATGACTATAACAGATATCATGCAAGGTTAAAGTAACATAGGTATCAGGTCCTGTTTCTCCAACTATTTTTTGGTCATACAAGCTTAGAAGAGGGCTCTTCCCACTTTTGTCTGTTTGTGAACAGGTGCTAGTAGAAAAGTCAGAATATCCCAGAAACCCTTCCGTGGGCAAAACAGAATGGGACACAGGCTGGCTGAAAGAAGGAAAAATACTAAGTGGCAACATGGAGCTGTCAGCGAAGTGGCTATTTTTTTAAGCATTTGTCCATAAGCAGAAACTTATGACACAACTTCAGACACAAAAATAACTTAAGCATTGATTTGCACAACCACATAATTGCATTATACTCAAAGCCTTGAATATAGTCTTAGAAAAGCCAGCATCGTGAAAAGAAAAAAATAATAGATCATACAATATGAGACATAAGAGTTGTTTAAAAGTTTAGTGATCATAAAAATTCAAATCCACATTGCAATAAATTAAATTTATTGTTTTTTCACTTTACCAATTGGTGCATATTTTATCTAAACTGCTGCTAATTTGTGTATCACTTTGAAGTGATTGTTTTAGAGCCCATATCTTTGTTGCAGAAGGAAAGCACTAGAATTTGACTAAGCTTCAGGTTTAAGCTTCCACAGAAATCACATTTTGATCCCAGGTAGTATTATTTTTTCAAAATAAAATAAAATGTGTATATACTGATACAAGAATAAAATTGGAATTAATATCCATCTCATGCAAAATATTGTCTCCTGTTTTCAGGCTAAGTTGGTAAAAACAACTTGAAGTGGTAACAGAGCTGCTTTGAATACTCATTAAAAGTAATACTTAGAATACTGTTAGAATATTTGTTGTTCTTTCCTGTGTCTTATTTTCTTACCAAGTTTGCATCACCTTCATCATACAACATAAAATGTTTTTCTCCTATTTAGGAGACAGTAATGGAAGGTTGTTAACCTGGTCCATCTGTTACTTAAAATAAAGACATTATTTGTGTCTCTTTTTTTCCAGTTTGAATTATCAACATTAAAAGGGCAATTGAACAGTATGATAACAACATCAGAATGGGATGATGGTATTGTAAAGGTGTATTCAAGTTGTTAAAGAATAAATAAATATTTTGAAGGAATAAAAATTGGATGCTCACTCTTCATATGGACAGCTCAATGACATTTTGGAGATTTGACTCCTTTCACTAGTTATTTGAATTTATTAGCTGTGTCTTAAAGGTCTTCATCGTTAAAAGCAATCGTTGTCACCCAGTCATTAGTTGTGTCTCTTCTATTGTTAATAAACAAAAATATAAAATAAAACCTAGCCATTACCCAACAGTACTATAATTACTTCATTTACAGTTTATTCTACTTGTCTTCCTGTAAAAAATTTTCTAAATTTTAAAGAGGGTCTATTTCTTAAGGGACCAGCATTCCTTATTTTCTCAATGGGTAAATTTCTTAAATTAAGTTCTTTTTTGATCATCAAAAGATTATTTTATCATCTTTTGTTTACAGTGTAAATGACAATCATGACTAAGCTTAACAAAAAACTTTGAACCTAGAGTATGCTCATTTGTTAGGCAAGAAAGGCCACTCAGGAGTTGCTGAGGGACCTGAGATCAGATATTAATATCAAGAATCTTTAAAGCCATTAAATTCCATAATTTTGACCTGTTAAGCAAGTTACTCTTTGCCCCTTTTCCTGTGTTGCAAAGTCTAAACCCTCCCATTTTAAGAGGAGAGGTATAAATTACAATAGCATTTCCATATTCAGCAATAAGAAAAAAGAAGAAAAAAACTCATTCCTTGCTGATGTGTTATAAACCATCTCAACTACAATGCTGTAGAAAGTGTACTGAACTGGAAGGTTGCTTCTCCTTGATGCTGTTCTGCACTTCTGTTTGTTTTCTGAATGCTGTTCTTAGTTGTTTGCTTGCTCACAGAGATGAACAGGATGATTTGCAGTAAGTGCTGTCAAGCTGAGGAATGGAAATGCCATATTGCTTGTTTGTTCAGTTCAGAGGAATTTTATATTTTCTTTCTGTTTTTCATTCTTAAGGAAAGGCTTAGCTAAATTTGAAAAATACAGAACACTTGATATCATTTTTTCACTGCTTCATCATCTCAATGAGCTGTTCTTGGTAGTATTTGAGCTCACGAATGTACAATCTCTTAATACATGTGCAGGGTGCATGCCAGAGAGCAGTGATTTTTGTTTTCATTTTAATAATTAAACAGACTGCATTCTTAGCTCAGTTTGCTAAACATTTAGAAGTTCAATGCTAATTCTTTTCTATTTTGAGACCATTTTCTGAGTTATCCTTTGAGTTTTTTCATAGTTCAACAGGTGTAAAAATTCTGTTTCTGAAAGATCTAAACACTAAAGGTCTAACTGATTTGCAATGTTTCAACATTGCAAATGTTATCAACCTGAAGAGGTATCGTATTTTATTTTCCTTGTGTTACGATGTCAGTAGAAATTGTATTTTGACTATCCTTTCTTTTCCATTGGCCAGGACCTTTAAGAACTACAGTTCCCACAATGCAGAGCATGGGGAGAGACATGTATAAGAGAAACAATTCATTTGAGAAGGATGTCCTGTCTGGGTGAATGGTGTGTTCGGGTCCTAATTACGGAGACATGCTAATTAAATACTGAACAGGTTTTAAATGAAGTATTTCAGGATAGTTCATTAAGCCAAGAGGGAACTTTTAAACTGTTTGTGATGACAAATATTCAAATATTGGAATATCCTGAGGGGCTGAAATTCTAAAATTCACTTAGCACTACTAGCTGTAGAAGCTCCTGATGTGTAGGATTGTATCTGGGAATGAAAGGCCCAAACTAACTTCTTCTGCATTCAATGAAAAAATGTACATTGATCACTGCTATGATGTTTTTTCCTTCAAAACAGAGCAGACTACCGCTTAGTCAATTTTTTTTTATTTAAATTGAAGATTCCTTTCATGCTGATATTCTTTGTGTTACACTTTGTAGCTTTCCTAGAGTTCATACAGAAAAAGCACTGCAGTCCCTTCTTCTGCAGGTTTTCTAACTTCATTTAAAATGTCAATTTACAGTAGACTCATAGTGGTCTTATTGACCAAATTGTTATGGTACCAATAAAGAGCACCTGACACTACAAAACCATCAAAAAATCACAGTTTCTTTTGTCGCTGAGATCTTCAAAAAATGGTTCAGGATGTTTCTAGTTCTGTTTTCTGTCTGTGTAAAGGGGTGCTGAGGCTGCTCATGCTCTATTACTTTTTTAAAATTCTTTTTAAGACACAAGTTATGACTGAACATACTTGTCCTAGATTATTATTTTACATGACATTGGAATAATGTTTATTCATTACTGCCTGTAAGATTATGTGTTTACAATAAGAGCGGTGACCTTGTTTGTTTGGACTTCAAATGCTGCAACTGAGATTAAGTAAATATACATTATAACTGCAGTATAATGTATAAGTGCTGTATAGAGACATTTTTGCAGCTGTTTTATGAAGTGGTTAGTGTTCTTAAGAAGTTTATCATTTGAGTCTTTCTGTGCAGATAATGCATAAGACAGCTCCCATACACAAGTGTCCTATGAGCGCTTTGAACATACTTGCCACACTGCGCACTGACTTTCAGTAATATTATTAACTCAGAGTCTTTGCTTCCGCCTAGTAGGTGCTCATTTGCCCTCCCCAGTTTACAAAGACATCCAGCATAAAACTTAGATGACAATTCTACTGCTCAGAAACAAAGAAAAACCCTTAGCCTAAGGGTTAAGCTCATCTTTGCAAGAAAAGGAATTTCTCTGAAAGCCAGTTTGGAGCTGAGCACAGCTTCTCCAGAACTGAGGACAGACACAGCTTCTCTTTCTTTCTCTTGGTGCAGAGGGGAACATCTTTGGTCTCTAATGCTGTAATGTAACCCTTATTATGGTATAGGCACTAAAGTACAAATGAAAAAATTATTACAGTGCAATCAGTTATTCTACGGGGATGAGGGATGAGGCAGAGAAGAAACCATGAATGTCAGTCACACTGTCTTTACCACCACTGTAGTTGCATTTTATTTAATCATATTTCACCACTGGAAAATGCTTAGATCCTACAGTGACTCAGAGCAGAGACAAGCTGTGGAGGGTCATGACAGGGTTAAGTTGGAGGGAAGTTGCAAGTAGCAAGCCGTGGGAAAAGGGGAATGGGGGAACTGTTACTAGCTTGGACAAGGAGTCTCAACAGGAGCCTCAGATAAACATACCCAAGGACACCGGTGCAGCTGGGAATGATACATCCTGAGAAAGTGCAGATAAACCAGCAGAAGCCAGTGGGAACCAAGGTTAAGAACAAGACAGCTTTTCTCCAACTAGGAAGCAAGTAGCAAAGTACAAGGCATGATCACTGTGCGCATGATCGGTGCAATGATTGGCTACCTGTGACATAATCTGCATAATGATTGGCCTAGCAAAGTGTATCTGTGAAATCGTTGAAGCAGCTAACTTTTTAGTATAAATATGCTCAGAAACAAACAATAAAGGTCTCAAGATGCACCACCTCTTGAGTCCGTGCCTTCATTCACTACAACAAACATTGTTGTCTGTCATGTTTCTAACCTGTAAAATTTTGGCTTCCATTCACAGAGTCAAGGCAAGACATTTTCTGACACCTGAGGTACCCCTTACAGCCATCACTGCCTCCTGGTCCGCTTCCCCTTTTCTACAATGGCAGCATAAGCCACAGCAGCTGTAAATCTGAAGTGTATTTGACCCCAGCTGTGCTTGCTGCAGATGAACACCATCCCAATTCAGCCCTACCTGGAGCCCCATCCATCCTTCTTTTTCTGGTGATTCCAGAAGAGACCTTATGGTCAAGGGTTCTGCCTTGGACAGACAAACAAAATTTATTCGCATTTTACCCTTTCTCAGCTTAGCCTCACAATCAACCAGCTGGTTTCTGCAGACTCCCAAGATGTCTAGCTTTCCCCATGCATATGTGCACATGACAACATACTGTGTATATCAAAATAGATTCAGTGACCTGTTAAAATGGGTTAATTGATAATATTTAAGTAATTTCCTTACCAAATACAGGAAAACAAATGACTGTCCTAAAATCTGGTAAGGAAGAGACCAATAATGCATTCCATAAATATGCGAGTCTGCAAACTCTACTCAAGCTATAATTAAATCTTAAAATACTATTTTAAATCTGAAAGACTTCTTTATAGAAAATGAACTATTTTGATTAAGGCAATTTCAAATTACCTTAAATGAATTTTTTCACTTTTATTTTCCTGACAGGCTTTAAAAATTACTTTTTTCCCATAGGAAAAAAAAAGAAAAAAGATCAGCATTGCTGAAATACTTCTTTTTTTGTCATAAAATCACTGCATGAAAAAAGTTCTCAACATCTTTACTAATTCTGAGACCAATCCAAAGCAAAATTACTGGCAAGGAGATTCAATAGGAAAATGATTAAGTCAATTAAGCAGTTATAATCAATATACTCGGGTATGTCAGAGGAACCATTCTCTGGTTTCATTGCAAATATCCAAAGCACTCTGAAGGTTTACAGTAAATTTAGAATCATCTTAGTTTGTAGAAATGATGAGGATATGCCAAAAAAAGGATAAATAAGTAAGAGTTTTTGAAGTATTTGGGGGTTTAGTGGGTCTTAATAACATTAAAGACTGAAATAATCTGAAAGATACTGAAAGTATAAATAAATAGACTTACATGCTTCCTGTCTAGGCTAGTACTGAGGTACACGACATTATTAAGTGAAAGAAAGTTTTATATCATCAGGCTCTCCAGTATTACACAAAAAAGATTATCAAAATAAATGACTCAATTCCTGTCTTACGCTAAGAGTACTGAATGAACAAGCTAACAATACTATTATCATAAGGAAACTTTTCTTAACAGGTACTTACTTCCAAAAAAGCAAGATCTTCAATTTCCTAGAGCTATGTTTTAATCGAGTATACGATATTAAATAACAAACAACTAGAGGGCAACTTGACAGACAAAAGAGGAATTTTGACAATTTGGAAATCACACATATCTGGGTGTTAACCAGTAAAAGCACATTATTATACCAACAAGTAGGCAGAGACTTCTGTGCATCTAAATTGATCTGTTTGGCACAGCATAATGCAAACTATTGAACTCTGACTTACAATTAATCATATAAATATGGAGATGGATAAGATTCAGGACAGGATATAACTGAAAAAAAGACAATGTTTTTAGACTTTCTATTTTACATGAAAAAAAGTAAAAATCAAATGCTGAACCTAAGGTTTGATTAAACTCAAAGGATGAAAGGACAGAGATTAAGCAATACTCTTGTCAATAGAGCAAAGATTATGGTCTTGCTCTTACATTTAAGCACTCATGGCCAAATTCATTCCTAATCACTCTTTTTTAACCAGTGGAGTTCTATTAGTGCTGAAATCAGCCATGTTTCTTGATTAGCAACACTGTGTGTGGGAAAGGAACAGTGGGGAAAATGAGATTTGACTGGAATTGGTGACCCTCTTTTCAGTGGCATAGTATTGTTTTAGCAGTATCATGACAGGGCTATCTTAAACCTCATAGCATAATAGTAGCTGCTTCTACAGTCATGGTCAATGGTGGTTATACCTCATCATGGTGGTTTAGATGGCTTTTTGGCATGTGCTTATCAAAGAGCAAATGATGAAAGCTAGTCAGAGTGAGAACAGTGAAACAGATGCAGTGACCACACAGTATAAAAAATTCTAAGGTGTTTTTAAATTAAAGGTAATGAAACAGAAGTTTGTGACAAATAAGATGATTATCTATGGCGTTTACAATATGATTCAATTCTGCTTAAGGATGCTTAAGAATGTCTACAGAGAAATTCATAAGTGAACCAGATATATAATGTACATATTAGAGAAAAAGATAAAAAGAGAATTTATAAAATAGTTTATAATCTAATAAGTGTCTAAGATAAAATAGTCAGATTGTCCCACTGGTGAAACGGGATAGGTTTAAAACAATAGATAATATTTGTTGATTTCTTAGCCAGACAAATGAAGTGTAAATTTTGTATGTCTTAGAGATACTATCTCTAAAAAGTTCAGAAAGATCATCAGTAAGTCTTGTGAGAAGATATCAAATTTGTTTCTGAATTAAATTTCCGCTATTATGGCCATTTTGTTCTAGAGAGCTAAAGGAGAAATATTGTTTAGCAGTGGTCATACTGCTCCTTAAATTTCTACCTCTCTCCCGGGTCTTAATGTCCAAACAGAGAAAAATCAATGTAGCCAATGTCTGTGACATCCCAGTTTGGTTTCCAATAATTTAAATAATTGATGGTCAACTTACTGGAATTATCTTCCATTCTTTCCTGTAGTCCTTTATATAACATTCATCCCACACAAACCTTTTTTGGGTCAGTCACCTGTATATGAGGTGACTATAAATTTATATATTTTTGTTTTCTTACTCATGTTGATGTTTCTCCATCAGCAAATTTTCTTTTGTCTGGAAATACTATTTTGTGAGATTTTGAGATCTTTTAAGTAGAGTTTCTTCACATGTCGTGATACTTTCATAAATATAGTTAGTCAACCAATTAGGATGAAAAAGAATCACTTATATCATCCCCTTCAACACTAAAAAAAAAAAGATAAGCTATATAAATCTTTAACTTTCATATCAATATTTTTACTATTTGGGGTATCTCTGTTCTTCAGAGCTTGTTTGTGTACTTAAAATCACACAATTAGGAGGCCTTATGGCAGTTCTTTCATAATACTTTTAATTTAATTTAAAGATAAAATATAACATACAGAGAAAATGTTCCTGCAACTGCAAAATCTTGTACCACAGCTTCTGATCTAATGAGGGTCTAAGGTTTTATTAGCTTCCATTCTCTTCCTGAAATTCTGATGGTAAATCAGCAGCTGTTAAAGATTTTGGCTGTATTGCTCTGGCATACAAATTAAATATTCTGTCTGGTCTTTGGCAAAGCATATACCTCTGATACCTTTACTCATTATCTGTTGAGAATGTTTCTTAATCAGCATCCTTATTTCAAATGGAAACACAGTTTCTGTGACTATGGTCTCCTAGCAACTGAGTTTATTCTCGCTGGCTTTTGTCATTTCAAGAGATCTGTGTTCAGATTGCTTTTCATAGCTGCTAATTCTCTGTACAGCTTCTCAGACTTAATACATTCATCTCATATCAGAGCTGGTTTAGCTTACTGTAACCAACAAAATATCAAGTGCCATAATTAGTTAAAATGACCACTATCTAAACTTCATTGCAAACCAAATTCCAAGAGGAAAAAAAGAAAATTTCTTTTTAAAAATGCTGCATTAAAGTATGGTGCTTGGACACTGATTCATTTGTTTGCTAAAATTTATCCTATTGGAAGCATAGAAAATCGCTTGAAATGGCAAGTATTGACATAAATGTGAGCTCTGCTCTACTTTCAGAAGTGCACTTACCCCAAAATATTTAGTAATTTAGGAGAATTTTTAGTAAAAGCTACATTTTTTGATTTTTTCTTGCATAAAAGCTACAGCTCTTCTTAATTTAGGCAGGGATTCGGAAAAAAAAAAGATTCTACTTTTTTTTTTCTTTTTTCTTTTTTTTCCCCTGAAATTGAAAGTACTAGTTTATATAATTACTGTATTCATCAAATGTGGATTTAACGCAGATGTGGTGAATCTTGGTCGAGTCTAGGCCTTGACCTGCAGTCCATATATTTCTTAACAAATTTTTAAAAGAGTGGATTCAAAACAGATTTAATAGGAAAACATACTATACTATTTTTAGCTTCTTACTGAGTTGGAAGAATAGTATCCTTTCTTCTGCAAATGCAGCATTATGTCTCTTCCTTAAACAGAGACAGTATAGGTTATAGAACTTTCTAGCACTCCATCAACAGGAGTTATATGATTTAAGTAATAATTTAAATGAAGAATTTATATGGGAATCAAAGAGGAAAAATAGTACTGATGGGGTGAATAAGCAACTGGACAGTCTTTCAATAAGGATGACATACATAGAATTGTTACCCATAATCTTTCCAATAATATTATGCTTGACATATAGTTGTAAAATGCTTTGCTTTTTCATTCTAGAATATGTCATAAGAGAAATGCAGAAGGCTTTGGAACCTAGCATAGACAGAAAATATTTAATGTGAGGGTCTGTGAAACATTTGATTGTAACTTTTCCACAAATAGGACATACCCTCTTCATATCATTGCCAAGGGATCACACTAGCATTAGGACGTCAAATTGGCTGGATATAACCGTCTAGAAGAGTTTTAAGAAATGACAGAACGAGTCCATACAGTAAAATTAGAGAAAATGAAATGAAAATAGTGAAGTTAAGTGCAATTAAATTCAGAAGGAACTCAGACTGCAAGAAAAAGAAAGATATAAATACATTGTATGCCCTTCTCTGTATGTAAGAATTGTGTTGGAACTAGCTAGAAGACCAGTGTACCTCCATGAATAACGGGGGAAAAAAAGTAAATACCTGTGAAATACGGTACTACAACTATCACTTGAGAAAAATGTAGCACAATTCAAAGTGAATTAACTTTTTTGTCTTACTTATAGCAGTTGGTATTTGCAAAGCAGAGGGCTGTCTGTTCTGGTCAGCATGGTACAGGCCATACGCAGGCCATGAAAACATCAAGGACAGCTGCATGAGGATAGTTCTAAATAACAATGTCCACTTTAGTGTCTGGCCAGCAAATGGAGGTAAGAAATAAAGGTAAGTTATACATCTTCTACATTTGCGAAAGATGATAGCTCTGCTACAAGGCAAAAAATTTACAAATGTTTCTACTGAAGTGTTACCAGTTACCTAAACAAAGTAAAATTTTAGAAAAAAAATGGAGAGGAAATTTACAGATATTGGATTTCATAGAAATTTTTCAGTGTAGATGAAATTTTAATGAAATCAAAATATTTTATGGAGCTTATTTGTTGTGGCAAAGCCTTCTGTCATCAAAAAATGATTCTGTCATCATTTTGTTTCTTAGAAAGCAAGCAAGCTTTACTAGTCTGGGATGTGGATTCAGGAGTCTGTTTTCTCAGTTTTGAAGTGATCTGGGAGAAAAGCAAGGAGACCAGATATCTGAAACGTGGCTTTCCCAATCCTGAGTCTCATGTGCAAACACACCCCCTTTCCCAATTTGAAACAGACATTTTGGGCAATTCTGTCTTTTTCAAAAAGCTTTGAAAAGGTTTTTTTTTGTTTTTTTTTTCCTTTTCACTCCTCACACTGTGGGGAACTAACTACTAATTTCAACATCTTGAGTACTTTCATAAAGCAGAACTGTTGACTTTAGTGAGCTCAAGAAAACTTTGAATGGTTTAATGTTAAATCAGAATTTATGCAAGTGACAGTATAATGTCAACAAATGGGAGCAATAAGTTGCAACCTACAAAACAAGAAGTAAAACTCTATGGATGTAGTAGAGAAAGGAATGTAACTTTAGCAAGTCCAGATTCACTGTCAGTTTTATGAGAGCTATAAACCATGTATTAATGAACCCCACTGCTCCTTACCCTATTTAGGCTGGTGTTCCACCCACCCCTTAATTGTATCATTTTTATCTTCTTTAAGGCTCCTGAAAATCTCCACTGATTTCTCTGTGCTATGGAATTGGTCCTGAAGGAAGAGGCAGCCAGTTTTAGCCTAGAGGGTGAATGAAGCTCTGAGTCTCCCGAAATCACGAAAGGAGTTTTGCCATTGATTTTGAGGGGGAGCTGAACTAATGGCCTGTCATTGTCTTTTCCTTCTAATGACTCAGTCAAAAATAATAAAAAAGCTCTCAAGATTATTCTCAGAGGTTCATTTCCTTTGGAGAGCATCCTGGTTTTAATCAACCTTAACCAAGATTTGTTATGCTGAGACCAAGCTGTAAAATGTAACTTTCCTATTGAGGAAATGAATGACACATAGGTCAGCTCAGGGAAAGAGGGCTATTTATTTCTGGAATATTTATTGCAATTTATGTCTCAAATGACATGCATGTGGAGTTCCCTTCTATTTTTTTCCCCTTTTAAATGCAACAATGTAGTGTAATCATTCCGACAATATCTGAAGTATCATATGCAACTTAACATTGTTTTATAAAGCTTCATAATCAATAAAATATTTACCATGGATGCAGTAAGTATTTTTAAATCATTATTCTCTGAAATAATTTGTGACGATTGAGAGCAAAAGATATATTAACTCAGGAGGAAAAAATGCAGTCAGAATTGGAGATGCCTAAACATTACTCAAAGCTTGAAATGTCTTCCCTCTTTTATATTCCATAATCTAACTCAGAAGCCAAATAAATGTTTGTTTTGCTTTTGTATTTTTCAACTGTGGCTTATTTTCTAAGCCATGTAGCACTGTGCATTTTGTTCCAAAAAGTGTTTGTGCATGCTTCACAACCTTCCTATATATCTCCTCTCACATATCAGTCATGATGGTAACTCTTAGCAAAATGCTGAAGTACAGTCATTTGGATAATCATGTGAAGAACCCCACTAAAAATGGTGAGACTACTCATGCACTTAAAATTAAGCATATGCTTTAGTTCTTTCCTAAATCAGAAGTCTAGTATTCAAAAGGCTGATAAAATGTGTCAGGGTTAATATTTCATATTATTTAAATGTATGTAAGACATTCATTACAGTGTATGTGGTTAGAACTGTGGCGTTCTATTTAAAGCACATTGTGATAAAACACAATCAGTTTGCCTACAAAATGTTTTCTGTCTCTTCCCTTGCTTTTCTTCACTAGCTATTATACAGCAATGAGACTCACCCATCACGCAATTATTATATGCTAATTGCAATCAAGTTTTCTGGAGCTGTGTGAAGAAGACAGTGTATCTGAATTAGAGAAAGATTTGTGATAAATTGCTTTTGCATACTGTACATTCCCATATGATGCAGGTCCTCTTACTACCCATTAAAACAGCAGTGTGAGCATTCTAGTTACATTACAGAAAAAAGTTACACAACAATATAACAATTTAATACAAAAGAACTTAGAAGATAGTTTTTCATAGCCTTTTTAAAAATTGGATCACTAACACATACATAAGCAGGTGATCAAGAAGTTAAATTAACATAACGTGAAAAATTTTTTAAATCAATACATTTGGCATTTTCTGCTCAGTGACCCTTAAATGGAGTGATGCATCATTGTGATATGCAGTTGCATGTTACGGATTTCAGTCTGTCACCTTGACAAATCTGTTATTGACAAATGAAAGTTTGGCAACAATCCATTAAAAAAGAAACCGAAGAAAAACAGATTGCATGCAAATGCTTCTAAGTGAGAGAAACTAGTCAGAGTCAGTGTGGTGAAGCAATTTCCAGTGTAACAGAGAAGGAAAATATGTTTAACTTAAAAGGGCAGTTGTCAGCCGTCAGATTCTTTTTGTCTAAAATTTGTTTTAAATACTAAGCATTTTAAAATGTCATTTTCTCTAGTACATCAGAAATTTTAAAGAACAATAATATTAGCTTTCACAGTCACAGATGGAGGCTTTAAATCTAACTAATTTTTATGCTTTCAAAATGTACATGTAAATAAACATTAACTGAAACTTTTTAGAAGAAGCATTTTATTTTCAGTGGTGGCAACTGCAATTAGAACAGTGGAGGGTAGTGAGGTTTACTCCTTGTGAAGATTTCTGTTTTTAACCCAGCAGAATTTTTTCCTTTCCTTTCTTTTTGTTTCCTGTCATTTCTGCCTGGTTACAGTGAGAACATGTTTGCTTCTTAATCAGGTAGGAGGAGAAGAGGTAACTATTTCTGGCAAATTCCCTTGATTCTATCTAGATTACCCAAGAGATGTGGTTGCTACAAAAAGAGATTCATTTGTCTTGGCTAGCTGGACAAGCAAATAAACCCAGTTTTCCCTTAAAGCAAGGAATGTAAGCAAAATCCCTGACAATTCCTAAGGTCTGATGGCAAGGCTCTCTGATTCATGTGGGGAAAGAAAAAAGGGAGAGTTTTGTGCCTATCATGGTTGCAGAAAAACCTGGAAATCGTGAACCCTAATAGAAGACTGTGAGTACATACCTACTTATATATACAGAGAGATGATTTAAATCTTGCTTTTTTGAAATGGCTTATCTATTGTGGCTGAGGTTTATCTATTTTAGATGGACAATCCTTCAGGCATTGCTATTCTAAGACAGCTCTTTATAGCTCCTTTTTCCATCTCTGGCAGTTGTCAGAGGGAAAAACTGCTTAGTTCATGTGGTTTAAACCAAATCAGGATCAAAGCGGTTTATCAATTTATTAACACACATAATTAACCGGCAATTAGTGAACTATACATACAGGATCTGTATCAGTAATAAAGCAGATAAACCACAATAGCTAGACACTTATGAAATTTTAATGCCCACCTAGAAATTTCTGAACGCTTTTGCAACCAATCCTGAAACACACACAAATGAGGTTACATGCACACCACCCGGCTGCCCAGGGTGCCCCCCGGTGCACCTGCTAACTCGGGTGCCTGGGAGACCACCTGCGAGATCGAAGCCGCACAGAGGTCCCTGGCTGGGGCACCATGCTGCCAGCCTGCTAGCTGGGCACAGGCTGTTCCTAGCATCCCGCGGGGGCTGCTGTGTCAGGCCTTGGCGGAGGGACCACCACCGTGGGGCCACCACGGGCCATGTCAAGCCAGGCGTGACGATGGCTGTTTCTGCTCTGGCATCTCTTCCCCCTGTAGCAAATTTTCATGCTGCTTCTTATACCTCTTTGCAAGCAGGGAAGTCTCTTTGTGATTCCTTAGTTACCATTTAATCTGGCTGATGGTTGTCTTCCTCACTAATGTGATCAGTTTGGGGCAACCTTCTCTCAGACAGTTTTGGGTATTTGACACACAGTTACTTTATGCACTCACATTGCTATAACAGCTGTTCTTATCATGCCATTTTGCCAGTGGTGGACCATGTGAGCACCCTGACAACGACTAACCCCACCAAAGTTTTAAAGCATGAAATTAAAAATAGAGTAAAAAATGATGCAGTAAAATTTATTTCTGATTTCAGAAGGCGATTTTTAATCTTTTATGTAGTTAATAGGAAACTTAGCATCAACTGTTTTCCTTCATTTCCACATTATCTTTACCAGCATTGGATAGTAAAGTTGCTTTTAGACATAGCTTTACAGAGAAATATATGAAGTTGAAACTGTCTTACTTGATTACTAGAAAATAACATTTTTAAAGGAAAAAAAAATGTATCTTAATAGAAAATGTCCTTTTATGATCCCAAAGTGGATCAGCAGTAGTGATAAGATAGTGAAATGCATCTTTCTAAGACTATCAAGCACCAGTACATTCTGATGAGCATGATATAAATATCAGGATAGACTTTTTAACAGCAGGATATGCTGGATTCACCTGTAGAGATCTTCTGAAACAGTGATAGATGCTGATTACCTAACAGTCACTTACAGCCTGGCTCTCCTAACCTGAGAAAAGTTCACATTTCATACATTCAGATTTTAGAAAAAATGATTAATTTAAGAACATGACAAATAAAACATACAGATTACATCTTAGCAAAGTTGTCCTAACAATTTGCAGTACCTTGATCTTATAACAGAATTCCTCTGTCCTCTCGCTAGCCCTGGTGAGAAAAAGATAGCTTTCTTCAAACAAAATGCCTTCTTCTCTTTGTATCTACATTTCATTTCCAGGGCATATTTCAAAAGATGACTTTGAATATTTTGTGCCATTCCATGTGAATCAATCATGAACTTGAGCACTTGACCATAATGACTTCTTCTTATGGTCCATTTTAGCAGCATATTGAATAAAATGATCTGGGGGATGAAATCACATAAGCATTATTATGGCAATAATAGTTACATTCACTAAATAATATTGACATTTTCATTATAAATTACAGACAAAATTCTGCTGTCATTTATACTGTTCAAATCTTTTGAAGAAACAAATGGCAGAACTTAGTTAAACTGTTTGCATCTTTCCTTTAAAAATGTATGTGACCTGAAAACTGACATTTTAATCAATAAAATGCACAAAAAGCATTTAATGTTCATATAATTGGAAAAATAAAGTTCTATTTCTTAAAGACACAGTTATATAATATGCAATGATTCTTTATAAAATTTTCAAACAATTTGTTCAAAAAGACAGTTCTGCATATAGGAGTGGGCATATTTGAACAATTTTTCTATGCAGAAATGGAGACACAAACAAAAAAAGCCAATTTTATCCGGAAGAATTGGTCAATGTCTAAAAATGTTATATTCTGTTTTAACAAAATCCCCTGAAATGAGGCTCATTTGGGTTTATAAGAAAATATGAATGACATATAGCCTTGTAGTTTATTAAAGGAATTTTCATTATTATATACAGGTGGATCAAAATATAGCTGAAATTTTTTTTTCCCATAAATCAGTTCTTTACAAAAAAGTTTAATATATTTACAAATGTAAATGGAATTATTCTGATATGAGACTACATCCTCCACATCGCCTAACCAGTCGTGTTCTCCCCTTTGAGTCTTGTTCTGTACTAAGTATCATTCAGTGAGATTTGACTGGTTTAAAGCAGGTACAGGAGGCGCAGGAAATCCCCATGTGTATTTTCAGGCTCTTTTTCTGCCTGACTGTATTGAAGGACTTCATAAACTAGCACTTCTGTAATTTCATGTAGAAGTTAATTAATTACTATTAATTAATTATTCAAAAAGTTATTTTAATCTTTTCAGCCATGTTGATATTTTTAGTAAAATGGTGTTTGTAGAAAATAGAAAACAAATTAAAGACAGCTTCTGTTAATCATGTGTCAAGTAGTGCAACAGGGATACCATGTAATGCTCACAGACAATACACTTGATATTCTTAACAGAGATAATTAAAATGTAAATGAATGTGGGAGATACTGGTCAATAAAAGCTAATAAGGGTCTGCATAGTTTATATTGCAAAAGGAAATACTGTTTTGTTAGACCATAACTGCTTCATCTTGAATTACTTTTAAAACCAATTAATATTTTCTTAATTGTTTACAAAGATGGTTTATCAATATTATAAATATTTATTAATATTATTATGTGCATATCCATAAAAATATATTTCTCAAATACACAAAAATATTACACATAGACACAAATATTCATGCACCCTGAAGCAGACTCTAAAATAAGAGAAAATCTTGTTATTTTTGTTCATTAGCACATTACTGAATATCTGTCAGATCACACAGAAATACAACTTAAAAATAAACACAGTGGTTGTGAATCCATGCCTCTTTCCTGCCAAGAGTACAGCAGAACTATGAGGTTTCATTTTCCACATGCTTTGTGCAAACATTTTCCTTGGGTTCCATCCCTGTGGGTTTGCAGTCGCTGAAATTGGATTTGAAACATATATTTGAATGGGCCTAAAAATCAAATGCAAGTTAACCTCAGATGCCAATTTTAGCTTTACTTTTACCACTCCTCTCCCCCACTGCCAAGCCAAATATGAAGCTCCTCCATCTTTGTTGTCCTTAGCTTTTCTTTCTACCTCCCTTTCTCTCAGGCAGTCTTCCCCAAAGAACAATATTTTTCATTTTCTTCTTGTTTCTCAATGTCTTTTCTTCTTTTCCATGTCTAGAACCTGAGCCAAAACCATTTTTATAACTACCTCAGCTAGACTAATAAAAGATGTTACTTCATTCAGACGAATACATTTAGGACTCTCCTTGCTTTGATATCCTTTATTCAGTGAACAATTCTCATTGTCCCAAGCATGTAGTAAGAAAATCAAGGTGCAAAGATGTCATAGAATTAAGCTACAATTTCATGAATTTACATTATTTAGTAAATGGCTACTAGATTGCTTACAATCAGTTAACTTTCCTTATTCATTTATTTTCCCTGCTTTTTAAAGGCAGCTGTCAGCCCCCTCAATGTTTCAGACTTGTTGACAACAAAAATTGCTTGGATAATGCTGTCCTTCCCTTTGATAAAAATTACACAGTGGGAGAAGAACACTGTATCTTTGCTGTGTCAAATATTAAAAATGAGAAGGTTATTAGAAGATATGTTTATCAAATTCTGATTTATCAGGAGATATGTGAGATAATGTCACATACTAGACACCTAACTCCTTTTACTTCACTATGACCAGGGCGGACGTCTTACCTATCCAGACAAATAATCCAGGTGCTGCTTAGAAAAGAAAACCAGATTTCTCCAGACAAACTTACAATGAGTGCAAATACATTCCCTAATCCTGAAGGTGGTGAGAACAATGCTCACAGCATACCTTACAATACTAGTTCTGCTTGATCATATTCATAATCTAGAAATGAATTTATTCTGCCAGATAGGGAAGCTCAGGTGATAGTCTCTCTTCCATAGTATCCCTTCCCAAATCAGAGGAGCGCTTTAAAAAGCCTTAACATATCTCCTTCCATAACACTTTAAAAGTAGCAGGGGCTGTACAGTTGCACCGGCAAGGAAAACTGGGATGACAGAAATCTGTGGTTTAATTAGAATCTACGTGCATTAACAGGGCTCATCTTGGAAACAGCTGGATATAAGCCATTTCCAGTCTTCACCAGACATAGACACATCAGCCATCTTGCTGCCATTATTTCAGTTGCTGACTCTTTCCCTACATTTTTGTGAGTAATTACTTGTTTCAAACACACACCCTCAACACAAACACACACAGAGATACCACTGTATCTTCTGACTCTCCAGATCCATGAAGGCCTGGATCCTCACATCCACACACTTAACTATAGCCCTTCTGACCAAATCTGAAGATCCCGGCTCTGCCATAAATCTCTTCTTGATCTGATGACTAAAAAAACTGCCTTGTAATATTTAATTTTTTTCTTTTAATTAGGTGGGTAGCAATCCCTTCGGATGGCTATTTCTTGGCTATGAGAGTGGCATTAGCCAGTCCCAGGTTAACTTGGCTGATGCTTTTTAGATCAATCTTACCAAGCAAGGCAGCTGTGAACCGCTAGAGCGGTTGAGTTCAGTCTCCTGCAATTCTATGCATCCATGCATCAATCCATCAGGTCAGTCTTCATGGAGTAGCAATCAGGACTTTCCATCAGATAACTGTTGCATACCCTATAAGTAAAGGAATAAACAAAGGAAAATTTTGTAAAAGAATATATGGAATTAACTGGCCCATCATCACTTAGTCATATTTTTGTATATTATCCATTTGGTGATAGTCTTGTTATAGGTAAACGCGACAAATTGACAACCACTCGGGCTGGGTTGCATAAACTCCAATTTAATAGAATAATTGAGCAAGTCACAAGTAAGCAAAACAGCGCTGGGCGGCCGGGGAGTCTCCTGCTCCACCAACGGCGCGCACAATCCCCCGCTCACAGTCCCCTTATATGCCTGTAACTTCTGTGGTTGCGCCGGCTGGTGCTGGGGGGGGTCGGGATGAAAGCTGGCGTCTTCCTCTGCGTTGTACGTGGTGCCTTTCAGGTCACGCGCATACATTTCACAATACAATATCGTTCTGCTGACTCAGTACAATCATTGTGGTGATAGCCGGTACTTAGCGCCTAGTTTCATGATAAAATCACTTCACGAGTTGATGTAACAAATTATTACCTATCACAGTCTCACTCCAAAGATCAGGAAATTTATCTTTCAGCTTGTGAATAAAGCTTTCAGCACAATTTTGGTAGAGTACAAGTAAATGACACTAAAGTTCTACCATGCTTAAAACATGAAATAATATATTTTAAATTGTCATTTCTTGTTGATGAACAAATTTATATTTAATTAAATAGACTTGGGGTTGTGGGATGCTTGCAGATAAGTATGTGCATGTTTTATTTTTCCTTCTATTTCCAAATCACTTACTTTATCACAAAGGTTTCATTTGAATTAGCAAAAATTGGGGACCTGTCACACTGTCATGCTATGAAGGTTCGATAGCAACGACTGAGACAGTAATATAATAATAATAAAAAAGATGTTTATTTCCTCACACAAGTTCTTGGATTAGTAACATCCATTAAAATAATGCGATTACTAATTTAGAAAGGACAACACAAAACCATCAGTTACTAGTTTAGAAAGGATAACCTGAAACCGTCGATTACTGCGTTATTAATTGGAAGGACTGCTTATCCCTACTTGAAAGCTTTCTTGTTCACTCTCCTAGTGAGAGGGCTCTCAACCTCGAGGAGTTACCTTAACCCAGCGTCCCAGGAAAAGGGGAGGGGGGGGATACTCACGGTCCAGCCGGAGAGGATGGTCAGGTCACGTTCCCGTCCCTGCTCAAACTCTCCTAGCTCCCAAGTCTCTTTTTATACGGCTGGGGCTCTGGGCAAACACTGCTTTTGCTGACTTTTAGCAAGTTTTGCAATCACAGGACTGTTTGTTTGTCTGCTTGGGAGGACCCTGCTAGCGAGGCAAGACCCCAACACCTCCGTATTGTTTCTTCCCTCCCCGGGGGTCCGTGCAGATTCCAGGTGGCAGACTTCACTTCTCCAGGCTTGTTAATGCTGCCATTCCGCAGCCTTGCGCATATCAGTCCTTGCGCATATCGGTTGGTAGACGACTTTAGTCCTGTTAACTCCTCTGTTCAACAGCTTTGTGCATGTCAGCTCTTGTGCTATCAGTTCTTCTGCATATCAATTGACAAACTTCAGTCCTGTTAACTCCTCCCTCGCCTGTCAGGACCACAGTCCTTAGCATCAAAAGATTCAGTTATCTTCCAATCGGATAACCATATTATTCTTTTAATCTGTTGAAGATGGGTAATACATGCTGGAGAGTAATCCGTGGGCTTTCATTTTTCATTCTTCTTTCCTATCTTGATCTAAGTGAAAATAGTTAAGTCACGTATAAAAGCTAAACACATATTGAATCTTAGAATGCCAGCACTATAAATTACACTTCAGACATTTTCATAGCTTTCTGGACTAAAATTAATTAGAAAATATAAAAAACATGGATTTTTGCCACTGCATGAATAATCTAGATGCTAATGGAAATTGAAATTATTGGCAAATATCAAACTCAGGATTCATAATGGAAATATTTGAAGCTGGTTCATAAGTCAGAGAACTGGCAATTAAAAACAGAGATTTTCACCTCTAACTGACTCATAGAAACTTGTCCCATATGGACAGTTTCAGGAGTGAGGCAATGTAAACTCTGTTATTGTTAAATGTTGCTTAGGACATGACCTATCCTTCCTGGGCTGTTTTTTGCAATTCCTCTGCTTTGAGACAATGAGGGGTTTGTGTAAATTGAGGCCTCCGAGCTGCCATGCACAGGAACCTCCTTTGACTGTCTACAGAACTTTAACTTCTAAATTGAAGTGCTCTGAATCACCTTATCATTATCTGTCCAAAGTAGCCTCAAGATGATGTGACTACTGCCCCCCGCCCCAGACTAAATATTCCTAGAAATTCAATTATAATTCTTGCTTCTAAGGTTGTACCTTCCAGCATAAGGAAACATTGGTTAGATAGGATGAGGAAACTTGCAAATTTTTTCCTCTTATTTGCTGACTGCTGATAAACAAATAGATGACTGCACTGAACTGAGAGAGTTTTTCAGTGTCTTAATGGACCCAGCAATATTGTGTAGCTCCAGGAAAGCAGACTTCCATAACTTTCTAACACCTTTATTTCGAACATATCTTCTTTGCCCTACTGACTCCTGAACAGACAAATTCTTGGTTACCAAGCTAGTTGGATTTATTGTCAGAAGGATGAGGAAAGGTGTCCCTATCACACCCGACAGACTCTCTAAAACATTCCTAAACACTGAATCTGTAGTGCCTGAAGGACATACACAGCTTCTAATAGGAATGTTCTTTGGCTGGAATGTTTGCACATGCCTTCCTTGGCCTCCGCTTAAGAAGACTGAGACCACCTCAAATTCATGTGCATAAACCCTTCGAGCCATAATCCTGTATTCTCTCTATTTGCCTGACTCAGGAGTTTCAGCACTGCCCTCCTCCACCTCCAGTCTCTGCCTGGTAATTTTAAAATTTACTATAGTCAAAAATCTAGGGATTTCTTCCTTGTTGACATAACCCCAACAAAATAGAATAATAATGCACTTTATGACTTTTTTAGTAATGATCATACAGCCACTACGGACCTTACAGTACTAGAACGATGATAGAAATACTGCAGTACAGCTATTTTAGTTGCTCTAGGAAAACTAGAAAATTCTGATACACAGGGAAAACAATTTTCCGTAAAATTTATTTGAAACATACTTGTTCTCTAACTGGTGATGCCTGAATCTCAAAGATTCAGTGTTGCCATTTGTTATGGATAAACATCTTTAAGTTGGATGCTTATCTGAAGCTTACACAAATGTACCTGAAACTCTTTAAGAGATCACACTGACAATCTCATATGAACAGGTGTCTTCACAAGTTTTCTTATATTTCTTGGTTTATCTGTGTTTAAAATAAATCTGGAGTAAACATTTTTTGAGGAGTGCTAACACACTTCCTTCAAATATTGAAGTAAAATGAAGAATCAAGAGGACAGCTAATTGATTAAGATTTAGTTCTGGATATGGTTTCATTTGATTCTCATTATTATCCAAATCAATTTATTACTCTGCAGTTATAAGTTGTTAGAACCACATTTTCAAGGAGCTTTGTCACTTGGACTGCTTTGCATGAGTAGTTCCATATTTTTCCATACTACCTCAGAAGTCCTGCAATACCCGTGCTTCCATTCACAGCAAGTGATAAATCAGGCTGGCCTCCTGGTACTGGCATGGAACCAGAGTGCAGCTTCACAGCAGCCAGATGTCAGGCAGTCAGCGAGGCTGCTGCCACTCAGTGTTGAAAGAGTTATTCTTCGCTCTATCCAAAAAAAGTTTTTCTCAAACTTCTGATTGCTGAGTTTGTTCAGGAAGATCTATCTAATCAGTTTCCTCTTCAGAGCTGTCGTATTATGTTAAGCTCTAAGCATATTAAACAGCAACTCTGAATAAATGTTCTCTTTATATGATACTTTCCTTCCTTTCTTAGAAACTTTGATTTAGTTAAGAATGTTGTATGTTTTTAAGTTTCTTCATTGACTTTTGAGCTAAACTTACTAAAACAGTGGTCCCTCATTCAAGACTTCTGTTCAGAGCTGACTACAAATTTGAGAAAATTCTGTGGGCTATAATGAAGGCACATTTTTCTTTACAACAAAGTAGACAGTTACTTTCTAAAAATCAGAGCTGAAGTTCTATTAAAGAAATCTTTCCACATCTAACTGACTAGTCTTATGCCTCTTTAGAAATATGCTGCTTTGTTCTGTTGTGAAATTAGGAATGTTGGTAATATTCTTCAGAAATAGAACAATGGAAAATGGGAATTTGTGGCATTTGGCAATGAATCATAAAGTCAGGATGTTCTTGTTGCTGGGAATACAAAATAAACTCCATCATTCATTTAGGGCACAGCAAGGAACACAATTAGAAAAGAAAAATCGAAAAGGGCCAGCAACAGCAGTGGTGGTCTGGCTATTTCTTTTAACAGACAAAATAGCAATAATTTGTAAGGACAAACTATATATGAACATAAGAAATGCCATATTGGAGCAAATACATGTTCAAATGCATGTTCCGTCTAGTCCAATAATGTTCTCTCAATGACAGCAGATGCCAGATGCTTCACAGAAAGGCACAAAGCCCCTACAAGGCAAATAATTTTGAAAAATGATTTTGTGGTATATGTAGCTTGAAAATGGATCTTGTTTTCTGTGTATTCCATCTTTAATTTTATTTCTGTGCAGAGACAGCAGCCATACTGTTCTGAATATTGCTGCAGTTTGTTACAGAAATGCACATTTTACTCCTGTTATGTCTTGCTGTTTTCTTTAATACATACAAGCAAACTGTTTAAATTCAAAATATATCTTTTGATCTTTGTGTATGAAACATAGCATACCCCATGGGAATGTCTGCCAGATCGTTGAAGAAAATGTGATATGGAATCACTGGGGATTGATATCATCTGAAAGAGGCTGACATGTTTGCCATTTTCATTCCTCAGAATTACTAACTATATACAAGAGAAAAGGATATTCTTTTGGCAGTAACATAAAATGAAGAGGACCTACCTTGACGAGAGATAGAATTTTGAATTCTGTAAGTAAAGATGCTGCATTTTTGGCCTTTGGGGCCAAAAATGTGAATATGAAATTATGTCATGTTCCATTCAGGTAAATAAAAGAAGAGAAAGAAAGTGGCATCTTCTATTAGACATGATTAAAAATAAATAAATTGAGTACTAAAACAGTGATAACTTTTGGTGGAAATATATATTTATTTTTTTAATGAGTTGTGTGCTATATTTTTCATACAACTCAAATTTCTTCATCTGAATCCCTCGTGTAGTTGTCTTCCAGTAAAAAGAAATTTGTTCCATTCACACACAGGGAAGATTTTCAAAATTGCCTGCAGGGTTTTATGAGTATCAGCCCTACTGAGAGTTCAAAATAATGTTCTGATGTATTTCTTCTGTTTCTTGTACCACTTCCCTAGGGCAATCCTGTGGGAATTCCTTTAAGCTTGGAGCAGCTGGAAAGTAGAAAAGACTGGTATTAACTGAAAGATATACATTAATATAAATCAGCTCAATAAGAATTGGCAACTCTTTTGTAACCTGATAGTTTAAGTACACAGCCAGTTGCTAGATTATATGAATTCATATATACACAAATTTATTTGTGGTACCAATTTTTTTTTTTGCACATTGTATTGCAAAAGCCAACCGAGACAAGCTGGAATAGCAAAAATGAAGTCACAACTGTACGATAAGGGCTGTTTTTCCACTGGTATTGAAGTTCGCTGGTATTGGACTCTTTACCCAGTCTTTCTGTCCTTCTACCTGAAAGCAGGTCTCCCTATAAAAATTCAGAAATATTTGAATTATCTTAGAAATCTGCTTGCAGTAGCATTGGCAGATGACAAGTCTCCCAGCCTGACCACAAAGAGACACCAGAGGCAATAGCAGAGTAGTGGCTATCTGACAAGTCAAGCAGGACACTTATGAGTGCGGAAACAGTTCTTTTTGTAGAATGATGATAATGAAAAGTCCTTGGCCATATTTGGTACCTGTTAATAGGGAGCATAGTATCATTTTGTTTACCTTAGAAAACTTGTTTCCCTGAATTGAACTGCATTGCAATTTGATATTTTTTATCTCAGGAGGAAACATACTGAATGGAAAGGAAATAACAGTCTTCAAGTAGGTTGTCAGTAGAGTACTTTTAGTAAGGAGAGAATGATTTTTTTCTCCATGTCCATTGTGGATAGGACAACAAATAATTGCAGAATCACAGAATGATTGTGGTTGGAAGGGACCTCTGGAGATCATCTAATCCAACCCCCCTGCTCAAGCAGGGTCACCTAGAGCACATTGCACAGGATCGTGTCCAGGCGCGTTTTGAATATCTCCAGAGAAGGAGACTCCACCACCTCTCGGGGCAACCTGTTCCAGTGCTCTGTCACCCTCACAGTGAAAAAGTTTTTCCTCAGGTTCAGATGGAAGTGTCTGTGTTTCAGTTTGTGCCCGTTGCCTCGCGTCCTATCGCTGGGCACCACTGAAAAGAGTCTGGCCCCATCCTATTGACACCCTCCCTTCAGATATTTATATACATTGATAAGATCCCTTCTCAGTCTTCTCTTCTGCAGGCTAAACAGGCCAAGCTCTCTCAGCCTTTCCTCATAAGAGAGATGTTCCAGTCCCCTAATCATCTTTGTAGCCCTTCGCTGCACTTGCTCCAGTAGTGCCACATCCCTCTTGTACTGGGGAGCCCAGAACTGGACGCAGTACTCCAGATGTGGCCTCAGCAGGGCTGAGTAGAGGGGGAGGATCACCTCCCCCGACCTGCTGGCAACACTCTTCCTGATGCACCCCAGCATACCATTGGCCTTCTTGGCCACAAGGGCACACTGCTGCCTCATGCTTAACTTGGTGTCCACCAGCACTCCCAGGTCCTTCTCCGCAGAGCTGCTTTCCAGCAGCTCAACCCCCAACCTGTACTGGTGCATGGGGTTATTCCTCCCCAGGTGCAGGACCCTGCACTTGCCTTTGTTGAATTTCATGAGGTTCCTCTCTGCCCACCTCTCCAGCCTGTCCAGGTCTCTCTGAATGGCAGCACAGCCCTCTGGCGTATCCGCCACTCCTCCCAGTTTTGTATCATCAGCAAACTTGCTGAGGGTGCACTCTGTGCCTTCATCCAGGTCATTGATGAAGAAGTTGAACAGGGCTGGACCCAGTACTGACCCCTGGGGGACACCACTAGCTACAGGCCTCCAACTGGACTCTGTGCCACTGATCACAACCCTCTGAGCTCTGCCATTCAGCCAGTTCTCAGTCCACCTCACTGTCCACTCATCTAACACACACTTCCTGAGCTTGTCTATGAGGATGTTATGGGAGACAGTGTCAAAAGCCTTGCTGAAGTCTAGGTAGGCAACATCCACTGCTCTCCCCTCATCTACCCAGCCAATCATTCCATCAGAGAAGGCTATCAGATTGGTTAAGCATGATTTCCCCTTGGTGAATCCATGCTGACTACTGATCACCTTCTTCCACATGCTTAGAGATGGTCTCCAGGATGAGCTGCTCCATCACCTTTCCAGGGATGGAGGTGATGCTGACTGGCCTGAGTTTAATAATGGGCTTAAACTGCAGCAAAAGAGATTTAGACCAGACATGAAGAAAAACTTTCTAACAGGAGGATGGGTAAACACTGGACTAGATCGCCTGAGGAGATTGTGGACTCACTACCACTGGAAGCTTTTAGACATGAGGCATACCTCTAACAGGAATATTTTAGTCAAATCCTAGCATAAGGTCACTAGTCTGTTCCCTTGCCCCTTGTCATTCTTCCCAAAACTATTTTTCTATTTTTCTTTTTTAACAAAGGTGTCCAACATCTATTCTAAGCTCTCAAACAAAGATGGTGTTTTCAAAAATATAAATTGTTTTACTTGTAAAAAAGATAAAAAATTAGAGAAATAAAGAATGTTTTCCATTTTCCTTCAAGGCAATTGTTTAGATAACTGCAGCATGTGATTTTGTATAATATTACCTATTATAGAAATTTTTATGACTAGAATACAAAATTAGTATATGGTTACATTGACAGGCTTGTACATATTGTGAGGTTATTAAAGTAAAGGTTGTTCAGTCATAATTTTGGTTGCTATGTTTTGCAGAAGAATGCTGAGAAAAGAAAAGATATGCAAATATTATCCAGATAATGAAATGTTTAGGGTGTTAGAACTACATGGAAAGGTTAGCAAAACTAAGTTTTCTTTCTCAAAAGGAAAACAGGATATTAAGCAACTCCCTACATATCTGAATAGATATAATTTTGTAGAGAGATGGGTGTCAATGGTTGAAAAACACGAAACACAAACTCAGGCTAAAAAAGATAGAAATTTTTAAGTATAATGTATTTGATGCAAAAGATAGAAAAAGAAACTTTGAATATTAATATTAAATAGGTAAGCAAAAAATATTATACAGTCCAATGCACTAACTTAAAGATGTAGATATCCCCCCCCACACACACAAATTTCTGAATTAGTTTTCCAGATCTTGAGATCTAGAATTTATCATGTAGAACCCTTGAGAAAATAGAGGTGATATTTTTATAATGTGTTTGGTGGTATTCCAAATTACAGTTTTCTGTAGCCATGGCAGAAAATAACACATTACTTTTTTAACTTACCAGACTCAATGATACAAAGTAAGACAGTTACAGGAAAGTGTTCCATAAATCCTGTCTGACTTGGTTGGGGGAGTGGAGAGAGTACATTTGAAACACAGGAAATGTCAAAATATAATGAGTGGGGAGGGAATGAGCATACATGGGTACAATGAAGAAACTTCCAAGCCAAAGGGGTAGGATTCAGCACAAGAAGGCATACATCTAGAGAATCCCAGTAATCAATATATTTCAGCTGAAATCTATTTTCTTTGGTAACTCACAATGTCATATAAATTCTTTTGAAATTTCAGATTTTTTAAATTGACCATTGTGGATAATAGATGACGTTATAGCTTATTTTAGTCTGACTGAAAATTAAATAAATTTAGAGTAGAATTCAAAATGCAGAAGATTAAGGAAAAATAAACTGAAAAAAATCATAATTTTAATTCATAAGTTAAATGAGAAAAAAATGATATTGCTGGTTACAATTTATTCTCATAACAAGTAGGCCACAGAAATATTATGTCTCCATTTCTGTCCCCATTGTGATTCTCTATTGCTGGCCTGCTGCTGTCTGAATCAAATACTAATCTCACAAGTAAACCAAAATAGCAAGCTTTGAATTTTTAATTTTGCAATCCCTAAAGCTTTGAAGAACAATAAACGTGTAATCAATTTTAATTTAACTCTGAACCCACTGCTGTGTTTACTGTAGCTGGCCTTTAAGGAAGCTGATTATAATTTTTTTGTTGTTTATATGAACTTTAATCCTGATATTATTCTTCTACACCTGTTAAAATAATAATAAAAAACTTACAATAAGAAAACATAGAAGTTATTTGTAGAAAACATATATAAATATACAAATACATAATACATATAAATGTGTGTGTGTCTATAAATATCTATCACAGTCTCCATATATAATTAGTGACAAGAAATAATGAAATATATATATTTTTAGTGGAAATTGAAGAATTACGGGAATAATTCTTCTCTCGGATACATCCAGGCTGCAACTGAAGTCATGTTCATGTGACTGACAGCACAGCTGGACATATGTAATTTGTGCCTTATAGCTATGCATATGTAATTTGTGCCTCATAGCTATGCTTTAGATAGTCAAATTCTCCCGAATAATTTTTAAAGTAGCAATAGTGAGCAACTGTTTCTCTAAGACAGTCATATGTTTCACTCTGGTAGTATTCTAATATGTTTGAGATTATTTTAGTCCCTTGATGTTGCAATCCATCTGACTAGCTCACTCTCCGCTACCATCAACAGGTTTGCCTTAACATGCTAGTCTATTGATGTGTTGAACAGAAAAGCACTGCTGATGGCACCACTCCGATATCCACCCACAGCTTTCTAATGGTGAAGTTTTGGACCTAAGTTTATATCATATCTAACACTGATTTGCATTGATTATTTTACAAGAGGAGGCAAAAAGAACTTAGCTCAAGAAGTCTAGAAAAACAAAGACTGAATGGGGATGTGATTGCTTGCTATAAATAAGCTAGGGGGTAAACACTTGGGAAGGAGAAGAGCTAATTAAGCCGAAGGACAATGTTGGCACATGAGCACATGGGTATAAAATTATCATGAATAAATTTAGGCTTGAAATTAGAAGAAAGTTTCTAACCATTAGAAGACTAAGACTAAGAAGCAGCCTGTCAATCAGAATAATGGAGGAAAAAAGTCTAGCTATTTTTAAAATGGAGCTAAAGGAAAGAAATACTGTCTAGTTTCCTGCAATAACAGAAGCCTAAATTCAATTTCCCAGTATCTCTAAATTCCCTTGGTTTATACATCAATACTCAGTTCATCATTTTATGACGGTTTCAAAGGATACATCATACCTCCCTTTAAAATTAAACAATCAACTAAATGCTGACTCTTAGAAAAGGAATTTCTCTGTATATCCCACACAAAGTGTAGAATCAATTCTATTTCTGTTGTAGTCATAAGCAAAATGGCTACCAACTTTAGTATTGCAGGGTTAAGCCCCAAATCCAGATTTTCTTTCACTGCATACACACAATTTTAAATCTAGCAGAGCTCTCATGGGATTCCAAGTAAACTGAATAAAAGTTCAAGTTTTGCCTACTGTATTTCTACTGAATTTCTAAATATCAACATCCTGAAATATTACTGTTATTGCAGTATGAAAACAACCAGAAAACACTCATTAATTTTCATTATAAATGCCATCTTTTTTATTGGCAGCATTATCTTTTTAGTCCTACTGAGCATTTGGAATTTTATTTAGACACAGTCCATCTGTAACAATGTGTTTGAAATGCAGGTGTAAGAAACTAACATGTCAATGTTCATGGATGGGAGAGTGCAACTCTAGTGTTGGAAGGGTCTATTGCATAACTGCCAGGAATTAACAGCAAGACAAATGGATGAAAATTAGAGAGAGTAGCGCTCTCTAGCTCTCAGGTCTTCTATGAGTTACAGGAATCAGCACTTCTCTCCAAATTTCACCATCAAAACTCTGAACAGGAAAATATCCAAGAAATCATCACTATTAATGTGTGGAAAGAAGATGCAAAGTACAGAGAGAAAAGAATTTGTTTTCAAATAAATCAGCATGTCGCAGAGACCTAGGGTTAGGGCTGAGAGAAAAAGAAAGCCTAGAAGTGCCATTGGAGTGCTTCTGGAAAAGGACTGCCAAGGGAAGGGTGTGCTGCCAAGAGACCTGGCCTGTGAGGAGTTTCTTGTCTGGGCCAGGAATGGGATCTTAGTCTCAGCAAGGGCCTGAGAAAACTTCCAGGGTTAGGATTAGGGTTAGTGTTAGGGCTGGGTTAGGGTTAGGGATAGGGTTAGGGTTAGGGTTACGGTGGGGAGAAAGAGAAAGCCTAGAGGTACTGCTGGAGTGCACATAGAAAGGGGCTGCCAAAGGAAGGTGCATGCTGCCAAGGTCCTAGTCCCAGTTTGGGGCTGAAAAACCTTCTAGGGTGAGTCTTAGGGTTAGTCTTAGGGTTAGGGTTGGGAGAAAGACAAAGTAAAAGCCTAGAGGCACTGTTGTAGTGTGTGTGGAAAGGGACTGCCAAAAGAAGGTGAGTGCTGCCAAGAGCCCTTCCCTCTGACGAGTTTCTGGTCTGGGCCAGGAATGGGGTTCTTAGTCCCAGCATTGGCCTGAACAACTTTCTAGGGTTAGGGTTAGGGTTAGGGTTAGTGTTAGGGTTAGGGTTGGGAAAAGGAGAATGCCTAAGAAAAATGGTACAATCTCCCAGCTGGGAAAACTTGTAATTGCAACCAGCTGGAACATTGGAACAGAGATAGCAAAACCACTGACAATGGAAAAAGAAAATTTAATATACAGATAAAGGACAGTATTACATGAGCTCTAATAAATATGACAAAAATGTGCATCAGTAGCCTAATATTGAACTGTCATGAACAAAACATTAAAGTTGATTATTACAATGGCAAGTAATACAGACATCATGATAACACAACTGAAATTTTTTTCCAAAATAAGGAAAAAAAAATCCCAGAAGGATAGACACTAGGACTATATTAAGGAGCGAAACATAAAGCAACAAACAAAAATGCCCTAAGTAATATGTTACTAGAATCCCACCCTCAGCAAATGAAATCAAGACTAATGGTAACATTATCACAACAGAAGAATTCATATTGCTCCAGGGATTCCATCAATATGACTATCTACACCCTCAGCCTCTGTGGCATCAGCAAAATGCAGTCTGAAAAAATAATACCAGTTAGAGCAGAATGAAAAGAAGGCTATGTTGTAAATTCATCTCTGAACAAGGACTAGTTCGCATCCTAATACTCTCCATTTGGGCACACCCAGCCAAAAAATACTGCACACCCTGACATTAATGTCCTCTGTATTATTACAGCTGCTTGTTATTACTATTAATTTATGCTTGTGCTAAAGCTATAGGAATAGTGTTCATGACAACTGTAGATCTTTCTTTGTCACACTTCACTCCCCCAAAGAATCAGAATATATTTTCTCAACAAGGTGCTCAGTCAGACCAAAAGTAGTGTAGGTTAACATTATTATTGGATGAACCTAAAAAAAGTTCAGACTTTTAGTTTAAATAAGCACACAAGACTATGAATAATTACTTAAACAATCTCTCAGTTATCTACTCTGCCAGATTATGCATAGCTATTTCAGAAACAACATGAAAGTCAACATCGCTATTTCTTTCTTTTTTAATTAGGTGTTTATTGATTTTATAAGCATAAAAACATTGTCTCTTGCATAATTCTTCCACCTAGACTACTGAATTACATAGTCTGACAAGAAACGGAATCATGAGGCTTAAAGAACAATTGAAACCATTATTTCATTTGGTCAAGTGATTGTGCGGCCACTGATGGGCTACTTCTCTGTGATGCAAGAAACTGGCTCAGGCAACACCATGTATTTCTTTTGCACTTCTAAACATGGTAGTCATGACAGTAACAATTTGTACTAAATATTTAGAATGGGAAAGTGAAAAGTATTATCATGGGCAGGAAACAGTACTGGCAAAATGTGAGGTATTTGCCAGTGTGAAGGCTGTTGAGGCCAAAAAGTTCAGCGGGAGTGAAGGGTTAGGGACGAAATTGTGATAACAGCCAGGATTGAGGTGGGGAAGAAGAGCCCTAGGATACAGATGTATGATCCACATATTTGGAGATGAAAGAGAGATGGAGCTGGAGAGGTGAGCTGGTGGTTGAAGAGGCAATTGATTCAGCTGAAGATTATTTTGTGACAGGTTAAGATAGAGTGAAGAAAAAAGTCCTGAAGAGAGAGGGAGGTTGAAGAAAGCAGACAAACAAAAGCACGAAAGAAACCTGAATGCTTTCACCCCCAGTTCTAAAAGTGCAATAAGTAAATAAATAAATAGGCTGTGAGGTTGCACAGATAGGATAACAGTTTAAACTGACTATCATGCTCTCAGTGCTCCTACATGGTATTTTCTGAGCTGTTAAAATCCACAGATTTACAGGTCTTGTGATTTGGAAGAGCTAAGAAACGTAAAGTTTACATTTGAATTGAGAAGTTGTTCAAACATCAGATCCCCTTTCACTGGGACTTAGCTCATTGAGATTTACCATGGGAAATTATTTTATCCAGTCATCAGTAACAACTTGAAAGAAATAGATGCTGTATTTGTCTTAAGCCAGTTTTAAAGAGCTGATTTCAAAATTTCAAAATCTGCCTTTTTCATTTTAGCTCCTTCATTCATTGTAGCATTTATAAAGGTGACCATCACCTTTGTGTTTAAATACATGATATGTGGCTTAGAATACAGGAGTAACAAATCTTAAAGACAGATTGAGGGAACAGCTCTGCAAAACATTTAGGAATCTCTTGCTATTAATTTCTATCTTGTAAAAGTAGAAATCAAGACATGAAAATGAAACAGATTGCTCCACAGAATGCTAATCACCCCAAAGGTAAAACATAAAGAGTTGAAAATCCCTTTTAATTTCTGCTTGCCTTAGAGAAATCACAGTAATTGAAATTGCTTCAAATTCATCTTTGGAGGGAGCAGTTGTAGGAAAGCCATCTCATGGGAAGTAGAAAGTATATCATGGGACTTTTGCACCTAAACATACATTGTTATCGCTGTATGATAAATAAGTCAAAATGAACAGTATATTTTCACAACTGCTTCGGATTTGTTTGTATAAGCATGTAGACAATAAACCTCAATAAAAAATATGAGCAAGTGTCTCAGTTCATTACCACATTAAGGTGTGCAACAACGATTTTGATGGTGTGGTTGTCTGTCAATTAAAATGTAAACCTAAGTCATCTACTTATTTCATATAGATTACCTATATCATTGGGTTACTTTGTATGGATTATCTAATAGCCTTCATATAATCAAAAAATGTGGATTCTACTGAGTGACCTGAAAATAGACAATATGCTAAGTATGAGTTGCAAATTCTATCTCATAAGAAACTCTCTGCTGAAGACTCATTTTCATTCTTTTAAGCACCATGGAGAAGAGAAAATGGGGCAGGTTGGAGCTCAACAAGAAAAAGAATATTGCTTCAGAGACTCTTTGGAGCTCTTATGCTTTATAATGACAAAATCTTAGCAACTTTTTCAAACTGACAATTTGAAAAAAAATAGGTTTGAGTCAATGACAATTGAAATGGAAATAGAATAGTTTAAGAACTTCTCTATGATTGTTTAAAATCAAACTGGTCAAACTAACCCTTAATCCAAAATAAAAAATTCATCTTTTCTTAGTTAAAAACCTTTAAAAAATTTGTGTGTGCTTATCCGTGTGCTTATTATCTTCCCACTGACTCTCATGCATATCCGTTGATTTCTGAAGGACAGAAGCTGAAATGTTTATGAGGATAATATTCCTGTGCTTTCTCTGCTTCCAGAAACATTTGTCTCATTTTGTTTTTAAAGTATTTAAGATTTTCCTGGTTATTTCACCACCTCATAAACCAGCCTCTTAACCCCAGACAATAATGAAAAAGTAGCTTTTTGCTGGACCCTGTAATAACTGGCTCTCCAGAGGGCTGTATGTGCACTGCCTCATCCAAGAGATATTGCTGCTGCAATAATGACTTGAAGCAGGGGAGCTCTAAATAACAGATTAACATTAGAAGCAACAAAAATGCATCTTTTTGTTAGACTTGTGTTATCCTATATTGTATTGGAGCCCCTACTCTGTCCTTTGAATGTCTTTCAAAACTACAGTGGAGTATTTCTTCATCAGACTTCCATATTGCTGACAGTGATTTGGGACCAGCTCTGAAGCTCATTTCAGGTACTCTCTGTCTCACTCCAGAAGGATGCTGTCTCTTGACTGTTTATAATGACGTAAATACTTATTCACTTGCATGTTTTGCACCTGTCTGTCCTTCAGTGATGATTTGTTAAGGTCCACAGTAAAAAGAAAATATAAAGCCCGAGAGAGTAAAAAGTAACCATGAAAACGATAAGAATGTTACAATTTCCCTTGTCTTGGAGAAGAATAAAAATGGGCTGTAGGAAAATGAACAGTGATTGGGAAAATCTTCAGTGTAAATTGCAAGATTTGAAAAGTGTGAAGTTATTTCTTGTATGTGCTAATAATTTTATAAGCATGGCCTAAACACGTTTTACTCTACATATGCTACAGATGTTAGTTTTACGGTGTGTATATGCTATATTGGTCTAATAAAATAAAGCAAGCATTTGGAGACTTTGTTTGATGCCAGCTGTAGGGAAAGTCCATGATACTAGCGATGCAAGATTACAAGTTAGTGGAAATTTAAATAAGGAGGTTCTTATGTTTCCTTCCATAATATGGCTGATACTTCCAGCAGTTGGCACTAGCCTCTAACTTAATTGAATCAAGTCAAACAGTGCCGGTTCCCCATTCATAACTGTATTTAGGATAAGTAAACATTCCTGCTTTTTCACTCCATTAAAAACACATTGAATTTTGTAACACTAGATACTGATGCTAAGTCTCTCCAAGAAGGCCATTATGTGAATTTTAGGCCATGTAGAATATATTCTTGGTAGAACAAAAATAACATTTTATGCAGAAGTTTGCATTTTGTTTTTCTAGCGCATGTGTGGGCATGCGTGCACACATGTGTAAGTAGCTGGGTAGATGTAGATAGAAATACCATTTTTAATGACAGCAGACAAGGAATCAGTTGTGTCGCAGTGTGTGCTGCCTGTGGCTATTTACAAGGAAACCTACCAGCTCTCAATAATGTGAAAATCTTCTTGAGAGGAGCAGTGCCACAGCAAAGGCACTGAACCACAGAAATTCAATTTGCCTACTGTAAAGTCTGTTTTGTCTGTCACAGAAACTCTAATTCAATCCAAAATTACTTTCTAGATTCAGCCACAGTAGTCAGGGAAGGGTGTCCAGTCCCTGACAGGAGAGTGGGGATCGGAGGTAGGAACTGCCAAAAGCACTCAGTGCTGTTACTCTATCTGGAGACTAGACTCGGGCTTTTCCTCGGGAAGTGTTTGGAGTTCACAATGAAAACTCTAAATTCCAGCCATTGTTCCCTTCACACTTGGAGATTGTCTGAGCGATGTCAAAATAGCATATCCTCAACAAGATTTTTGGTGTTTAAACTGATTTTCAGTTATGCTGATTATACAAGAAGGAAGAGCATAAATGAAGAGCAAAGTTAGACATAATAATATGTAGATGTGGAGTACAAGTTTCGCTCCATTCAGCAGGGCAAAACTTGCAGACAAAAATAAGCCACATGTGAACTGCAATATATGTGTATGTTTTGAATAGTGTTCCTAGAGAAGTTTGACAGATATATAATGATAATAAACATCACCTCTGGACCTTTTTTTTCTTCCAAGGCATTGTTGGTGGTGGGGGGTGCACTGGAATCAGTTCCTAATTTTTGAGCCTACCCTTAAACAGCCAACAATAAAGGTTCCTGTTGTTCTACAATGGCAATCCAGGTCAGGTAAACTAAATACTGACATGAGTTTATTTCAAAACTCAGATTTAACTTAAATGGTTGTATTTTTTGAAATGTAATTAAGTCTGGTTAACAGTTACCCTATTAATTCTCATGTATGCCTTTAAACTTTTGGGGTTAAGCTTTTGAACTGCCTTAAGAAAGGCATTTCTCTCACCTATAACTGCTCAAAACTCAGCAGTTTCACTTCCCAAAGGTTTTCAGTGAACATATCCCTTTGATTTTCATTCCAAATTAATTTGCACCCATCACACTCTGTCTTTGTTTGAACCCGGATTCTTAAAGCAAACCCTCCCTTAAAACTGCTGAGTTTTCCTGGTTTTTGCTTGTTTGTTTGCTTCATCAAAACCACGTAAAGCTATAAATATCTTAGAGTTTGGATACAAAAACATAAGTGGACCTATGCTCAGTGGAAGTTAGGCTTTGCTGTCATTGATGGGTCCCCAAATCAGAAAGAACCATTCAGAAAAGCTGGTTTGAGTTTTGAGTTCATAACAAGATATTAAACCAGGCAAATTTTGGATTGCAGGGAAAATATTTCATGGAAACCTGCATATTTTCAACCCAGCTGTAACTAGAGGGTCTTCTGAGAAAGTATGCTGTCATATGATTGCAACCAGATTTCTCTGTCAGAGTAGCTGGGATAAGTTTAGATGAGTCTAATCCTGACTTTGATGAGCAGGTGAACTCCTATCCTCAGCTGGGAGGTCACTCACATACATCCTGGAAGACTACTTTTAGGCTTTAAACCTGCAGTGATTTCTGTGCAGAGGGACACTACACTTATGAAGTGCTGAAGACTGACTAGATCAGCATGTGTGTAAAATGCATTCTGCCAAAGCTAAGCTTATTTTAGGATTAGAAATTTTGTGTAGTCGTATGGTGGAAGCTGTAAAAATGAAACTTGGATTCTTAGAATGAGTGCACAGAATTAAGAAAATAAATAATGTATTGATGCATATTGCATATTTTATACAATAACTGTAACTGAAAGGAACCAGGGAGCCACAGTACAGTTCCAGCTGTGTTTTCTACTATATTTAGCATGAAAGGCATAACTGTGCATAGCTGGCAATTTTTGCAGTTTTAAAAATTGTGAAGAAACTAGTGGGCTCACAAAGGTTATTAATGTGGTTGCAATCAGGATGGTCTAAATATACAAGCATGGCAGGGTGTGTAGAGACAAATACTGTGTGTTATAGTAGGGGAAAAAAACAGACAAACTTTGTCAGCTTTGAGACAGAAAAGCAAATTTCAAGTTCAAACTTTAAGAACAATCTCTCTGTGGTAAAGTCTCTTCTCTGTGACAGTACAAGCTTGAGGAATTCCCTCCAAGACTGCAGCCACTCATTCTGTCTGCTGCGCTGTGCTCTCATAGTGTCAGATCACAGTCTGTGGGATTTCACTGTGAATATCAGCAAAAAAACCTTAGATTAAAAAAAAATCTGTTATTTTCCTTCCAGCAAGGGTTAGACTGCATCTTACCCAAATGCAATTAAATTGCTGTAATTAACTAGACAACTTGAGAGAAAATTTTACACCTGTGGAGGAGATTGCTCACAAAAGGACAGGTGATGAGGTCATTAGTGGCTGCAGAGGGAGTCTTCTTTTTATTGGGAACTTCAAGTAGTAGAGACTTGTTTAAAGGCTTCAAGGAAGTTTCTGAAAAAATATTTGAAGCAATGATCTTTTTGAAGTGTAAATTGTAACATAAAAATAATTTTATGCACCAATTCCAATATAATGTAGTGTGTGACAGTCAGGAATTTGTATTAGTTAAAATATTTTAAGACATTCTACTTAGTAGTCTTAACTACTATAAGTCTTATTTTTTTTCTTCATTGTGCTTTTTTTTAACAAATAATCCAAAATAATCTTAGGTATAATGTTTGAAATTATTAACTCTTTATTTCAGCTAATAGTTCTAAGTCTGAAAATGTTTCCTATCCCATATGTAGTTTATTTAGCTGTTTATATCACATGATCACAGAATCACAGAATCACAGAATTGCTGAGGTTGGAAGGGACCTCTGGAGATCATCTAGTCCAACCCCCCTGCTCAAGCAGGGTCACCTAGAGCACATTGCACAGGATTGCATCCAGGCGGGTTTTGAATATCTCCAGAGAAGGAGACTCCACCACCTCTCGGGGCAACCTGTTCCAGGGCTCTGTCACCCTCACAGTGAAAAAGTTTTTCCTCATGTTCAGATGGAAGTGTCTGTGTTTCAGTTTGTGCCCGTTGCCTCGCGTCCTATCGCTGGGCACCACTGAAAAGAGTCTGGCCCCATCCTATTGACACCCTCCCTTCAGATATTTATATACATTGATAAGATCCCTTCTCAGTCTTCTCTTCTGCAGGCTAAACAGGCCAAGCTCTCTCAGCCTTTCCTCATAAGAGAGATGTTCCAGTCCCCTAATCATCTTAGTAGCCCTTCGCTGCACTTGCTCCAGTAGTGCCACATCCCTCTTGTACTGGGGAGCCCAGAACTGGACGCAGTACTCCAGATGTGGCCTCAGCAGGGCTGAGTAGAGGGGGAGGATCACCTCCCCCGACCTGCTGGCAACACTCTTCCTGATGCACCCCAGCATACCATTGGCCTTCTTGGCCACAAGGGCACACTGCTGCCTCATGCTTAACTTGGTGTCCACCAGCACTCCCAGGTCCTTCTCCGCAGAGCTGCTTTCCAGCAGCTCAACCCCCAACCTGTACTGGTGCATGGGGTTATTCCTCCCCAGGTGCAGGACCCTGCACTTGCCTTTGTTGAATTTCATGATGTTCCTCTCTGCCCACCTCTCCAGCCTGTCCAGGTCTCTCTGAATGGCAGCACAGCCCTCTGGCGTATCCGCCACTCCTCCCAGTTTTGTATCATCAGCAAACTTGCTGAGGGTGCACTCTGTGCCTTCATCCAGGTCATTGATGAAGAAGTTGAACAAGACTGGACCCAGTACTGACCCCTGGGGGACACCACTAGCTACAGGCCTCCAACTAGACTCTGTGCCACTGATCACAACTCTCTGAGCTCTGCCATTCAGCCAGTTCTCAATCCACCTCACTGTCCACTCATCTAACACACACTTCCTGAGCTTGTCTATGAGGATGTTATGGGAGACAGTGTCAAAAGCCTTGCTGAAGTCTAGGTAGGCAACATCCACTGCTCTCCCCTCATCTACCCAGCCGATCATTCCATCATAGAAGGCTATCAGATTGGTTAAGCATGATTTCCCCTTGGTGAATCCATGCTGACTACTGATCACCTTCTTTTCCTCCACATGCGTGGAGATGGCTTCCAGGATGAGCTGCTCCATCACCTTTCCAGGGATGGAGGTGAGGCTGACTGGCCTGTAGTTCCCTGGGTCCTCCTTCTTGCCCTTTTTGAAGACTGGGGTGACACTGACTTTCTTCCAGCCCTCAGGCACCTCTCCTGTTCTCCATGACCTTTCAAAGATGATGGAGAGTGGCTTAGCAATAACGTCCGCCAGCTCCCTCAGCACTCGTGGGTGCATCCCATCAGGGCCCATGGATTTGTGGGTGTCAAGTTTGCTTAAATGATCTCTAACCCACTCCTCCTCCACCAAGGGAAAGTCTTCCTTCCTCCAGACTTTCTCTCTTGCCTCCAGGATCTGGGGTTCCTGAGGGCTGGCCTGAGCAGTAAAGACTGAAGCAAAGAAGGCATTCAGTAACTCTGCCTTCTCTGCATCCTTCGTCACCAGGGCACCCACCCCATTCAGCAAAGGGCCCACATTTTCCCTAGTCTTCCTCTTGCTGCTGATGTATTTGAAGAAGCCCTTCTTGCTGTCCTTGACATCTCTAGCCAGATTTAATTCCAAACGGGCCTTAGCCTTCCTCGTTGCATCCCTGCATACTCTGACAACATTCCTATATTCCTCCCAAGTGGCCTGTCCCCCTTTCCACTTTCTGTATACTTCCTTCTTCTGGTTGAGTTTTGCCAGGAGCTCCTTGCTCATCCATGCAGGTCTCCTGCTTCCTTTGCTTGACTTCCTACTCATAGGGATGCACCGCTCTTGAGCCTGGAGGAAGTGATGTTTGAATATTAACCAGCTCTCTTGAACACTCCTTCCTTCTAGGGCCCTCACCCATGGGATTCCTCCAAGTAGGTCCCTGAAGAGGTCAAAGTTTGCTCTCCTGAAGTCCAGGGTTGCGATCCTACTTGGTGCCCTGCTGCCTCCTTGCAGGATCCTGAACTCCACGATCTCATGGTCACTGCAGCCAAGGCAGCCCCCAACCTTCACATCTTCAACCAGTCCTTCTTTGTTTGTTAGTACGAGGTCCAGCAGCACACCTCTCCTTGTTGGCTCCTCCACCACCTGTGTCAAGAAGTTGTCACCAATGCTCTGCAGGAACCTCCGGGACTGTTTGTGCCTAGCTGTGTTGTCTTTCCAGCAGATATCGGGGTGGTTGAAGTCCCCCATGAGAACCAGGGCCTGTGATATTGTTTCTACCTCCTGTGTGGATGACACATCTAACAAAACAGCCTTACCTGTCACTTTTGAATTTTACACATAAATTTATGTTTCAGGAGTAATTTTTTTTAATTGATTAAAAAAAATTAAACATAGAGATTAAAAATCACTTTTGCTAGTGTGACAAAATGAGTGAGATAATATTGAATTGTGGAGTCACTTTAGAATCTATGGTCTTTGTATTATTGTGCTAATGTTTAGAAAATAAACATGGTTTTGTTTGGTTTGTTTTAAGGCATTTGCAATATAGTATTTCACAAACTAGTCTTTACCATTTATTACCAAAATGACTGTGGGATTTCAGGGGCTTCTAAACTTATACATCATGGTAAAGTTGCACAATTAAATACATAAAGCACACTTCTTACTGCAATCTTGCTGGTCGTTGCCCTCTTCCACTTAACCTTAAAATGTGTAGGCAGTGACTGTTTGAAGAATGCCTTGATATCTTTTTATGCATTAAAGCATTTTATGCTTTAACATTTCAGAAGGGTCAACTAAAATGAGGAGTATGGACTTATTTTTCTTGTTTTTCTCTTTTGACATCTTACATTATTTATTTTATTGTTCCTTTGTGGTTATATTTATTTTATTTTATTCGGTCTCTTTATTTTTTTGTCATTTTCTAGTAAACACAATCTTACTACAATGGATTTAAAAATTTAAAAAATACTTAGGACTGTGCAAGCCCATCAGATTCTTTCCTAATATTATGATGAATGATTGTGATAGCCTTAGCTGTTAATGTCAGAATGTGGTCACAACAAAGGGACTTAGCAAGGACATATCAGCCCTTCCATACCTTCCTCCTTTGGCTATGGAAAAAGAGTACGTTTTCCGAAGAATAGTTTCCAATGTCTTCTTTTATGTAAATTCTTTTAAGAGTGAAAGGAGGGGAAGGGAAAAAAAAAAGAAAAAGACTTTCTAAAGTGCCGTAACTCTTGATTCTGTATTTTCCAATTTAGTTTAATATACAGATTTAATGGCAGAGAATGTGATATACAATCTTGGTTAACAATGAACTTCAGACTTAAGTACTTTTATTTTTACTGAACTCATAAAATATAATTCTTAGGTAGTAGGAAAGACTGGCAAGTCGAATGAATGCGTAGGAAAGAAAACTATCAAAAATGAAACTGGTTGTGACACTAGGATTTTCACTGCTGTGATTTCTGCCTACACGTATCATGCTATCAAATATTACAACAAACAGAAGGGAGAGAGCTAAAATCTTTTTTAAACTAGAACTTCAAAGATGAATCTTCAGATCTGGTTGCTAAATACGCTATGCCAGTAAATCCAAGAATTTCTGGTGGCAAATCCTGGAGCTGGCGTCATTTGAGATATTGATAGGCCAGGTAAAAAAAGAACATTCTTGGGATGCAATGCACATAGAAAAGCATCCTGCTTTCTGAAATGGTCATATTGCCTTACCTCTCCTGTTGCCCCTGAGATCTCATCTAGACTGAGACTGGAAACAAGCAGTGAAAGAACTTTGAGGCAGTAAAAGGAAGATGCAATTGAAGCATTCTTCACCTAGTATGGTTAAAGGAAGCTCATCTCTCTGAGGCTGAGAAGCCTTTGAGGAAAGAATGAAAAGAGCAGTCGCAAGCGTATCATCCCACGATCTGAATAATAAATATCATCACAGTGGAAGTTAAGCAAAATTGCTTCAACAAATAATGAGTTTGCCAAAAATGACAGTTTGAAGGTTCAAGAACTTGGTCAAATGTTTTCAGTGGAAAACTAGAAAAGACACTGGAACTAAGTCAAACATTTTGACAGGTTTTTAAGATGAAGTATACTTTGGAAGCAAAAAACCTTCTGTTTTGACAATTTATAAATAAAATATTTTTCTTCTCTATTTCAAAATGGCATTTTTTCAATCATAAACAGTATTTTGATCTGCTTTTAAATGAAAAAGATTCAAGGAAAAAAATATATTTTTACTAACTGAGCTAAAACTCTCAGTTTAACTGAACTTTTGGTGGTTGAGAGGGAATTATGAAAGAAAACCCTATTTCAATTTAAACTAACTCAGATTCAAGTACCTAACCAAAATTCTATTATTCACCTACCTTTATATTAAACAGAAACTTCTGGTAATAGCAGCACTTTGCAGAACTACTAATTTATGTCCCCAAAGCAAGGCTAATGGACCTGGAAACAGTACCATGCTAAAAAGCTGGGTTCGTTGGCATGAATTCAGGAATCTCTGTATAAAAATGCTGAGGGTCACAAACAGCTAAGAACTTCTTGATATCATCAGATATCATAGTGAATGAGTTTAGTTATAAGGTCCTACATGATGTTTCACTACTTTAGGTTTTATTTCATCGTATCTTGCATTATCTGACACTTGTGTCAAATTTTCAAGGAAAATCAAAATAATTTCATTCCTGCTTTGAAAAAAATGTGATTCTTGCTGAACTCAAGTGTTATTTTGTCTAGCTCACCTCTGGGGATTCTCGCTTACGCATTGTTCCGGAGAGATTAGAATGGAGGATACTGTAAAGAGACATCTGGAATATTTTAGCATTATATTCATTGCACAATATGATTAATAATCAAAGTAATTGAGCCCAGTTTTAGCTGGAAAGGAAACAAACCAAGAGTTTTGGGGAATATGTTTGGATAAGCTCTTGTTTTTCCAAATTATTTTCTGTTATTATTCTCCCATGTGTATATCGCACAATAAAGAGGATTTTTTAAAAATTTTTTTTTAATTTTTGATTTTTTATTATTTGTCATGTTTAAGAGATTTTATAGTATTCCAAAGACATTAAGGATTATTTGATTTATAACTTCTTATGTTAATGTTGTACAGTGTGAGGAATTTACAGATGTAACTCCCATCATCACAATACATGTAAAGTTACCGTGTGTCAGTAGGCAGATAGACTGTCAAGTGTCAACTTTTATAGTCCTTTGCTTTTGTCTGTCATGGATTTTATGATCTGATGCTTAACTATTTGATTACAAATTTTTTGAAAAGATACTCAGTGTGTTTTGCACCACTGTGCAACAGCTGGTCTTAAATTTATCTTTTAACCAAGTTCAATTTGTAGTTTCAAATGCAACTGCATTTCATTTTTTGAAATGAAAATCTTTTCGTAACACTGACTACAATGAATTGCAGTAAAGATCTGAAAAATATTTTAAGAGTTGAACATTCCACCTTGGCTGATTTTATTTTGACTGGTTTGCTGGTGAGAATCAGTCAAAAAAAGGTCCAAAAAAAGTTCCCTGACATTTCACTTGTGAACCGATTTCCAGAAAGATAAGATGTTGTCCTTGCAGAAGTCTGTTATGTCTAAAGTTTCTCAGACCCGAGGACTAAAACCAGCTCTTGTTTAGCTGTGTGTAAATTCTTCTCATAAAGGATGATGTCATAAATGCAGAATGTCACCATCGGATTATCTAATAAGCTTTTGGTAACAAAGTACTGTTTTTTGAGGTTGGGTTTTTTCTTTTTTCTTTTTTCCCTCTTTCCTTCATGCCTTTCACACGTAACATCAGTTTTTACCATTTCCTATATAGCACACAGAAAATCATGACAGGAAATTCATCTTTGAAAAAATATATTTTTTTCTGTAACTTAAGAGGAGATAACAGCCTGACAATTAATTCTGATCTTTCTTCGCTGTAATCATAATTTCCCTCCCACCTAAAACATTGGGGGTTTTTGTAATTACATGGTCAGAGGCTCTGATATAACAGCAAGTGCTCAGATATGCAGCTATGACCCTTCCTTGTGGTTTTTAGAGTCCAGTCATTCAGCATCCTCAGTAAACATCAGAGTTGAGAATATTTAAGCTGCTTTCTTTCCTCAGTGACACCTTCATTGATAGAAAAAGGGAAAGATATAAGTAGTGGTAGTAGGTTTTCCTGGTAACAGTTAGGAATGTAATCTGACTTTGCATTTGATGGATGGTTATTTGCTTTCCTTGTGGAGCAGAGACTGTCACCTATTTAAAGCGTCTCTAACTAGACAGAGTACATTAAAGAGAGTGTAGAGAAACTATTTCTTTTTCCCTGCTTTCCCCCAGACCCAGTGAATGATGGCTTCAGCTCTTCAGCCTATTAAAAGGAAGAAAGAAAAAAGGATGCCCAATTCCCTGAGGTAGGCCCTCCACTTCTCTGTTAGTACGTGAAGTTGGCCACAGAATCTGTGCACAAGGAGTTGCCAGCAAATTTTACCCCAAGGGCCACTTTAAGGCCAGCTTAGTTATCGAAAGCAATCTTCTCCTCCTCATAAAAAATAAACAAGGAAATGTAAGGGAAAAGGGATGGGAAGGGGTTGGAGAGAAAGGTTTAAGTAGTCTCCTGTGCTTCCAAAGGTCACAATAAGGTTGATACTCCAAGAAGGAAAGATTCTTATTTCCATCCAGTACACCCAATATTGTTTAATGTTAGTAAGTGTGTTAAAAGGCAAGTTATTTTGGATGATCTCAAAGCTCAAATCCCAGCAGATATATATTTTTTTGTCATGTGGATTAGTCATACAGGTTTAATGGCACAAAATATCAGCAACTGTACTTGGTCCTTTTTTCCTTAATATTATATGGCAGATGTTGCATAATTGCATCCTTACTTCAAATGTGGTGCAATAGTAGATACACTATAATGAACAAATAATCATTTTAATAACTTTGTATGTTAATGAATCATATGTCGACTGTTTCTATTGTATTACACTAGTATTCCATATTTATGTAATGTTGCTGCTGTCTGGTTGCTAGTGATAACATCAATAGGTATGCCTTGCACATAGTTAATACTTTCCTTCAATCATTTTGCAAATATTTTCCTTGGTTTCTGCCGCCAGAAAGAGAGTACACTGAGCCTTTTAATCCATTCTTTGTAGCATCCTGTATTTGAGCAAGTTATCTGAACAGTGGTGTATGAGTAAGCATCGTACAGCATAGGACAGGATCACACTCTCTATCTACGTAGATTATTTTCATTAAAAATGTCTCTTTTTTTTTTCCTGTTTGTTGCTACTTCTTGCCAAATATGGAGAGAGTGGAGGGAATAAGAAAAAATTGTTCATGGAACAGCAATAGAAAAAGAGAAAGATACGGAGAGTTTTTATGTTTTTAAAATAAAAGCTGTTTCTAGTTATACCCATGATGGATACAGCACTGTGTCTTTCTCTCTTTCTCCTTTATTTTTATTTTTTTAAATGTCTCTTTAAAACACCTTTACATTCCTAATTCATGGAAAATATGCTGTTCTCTGGTACCTGCAAAAGCAAAGGACTTCATAAAGTGAAAAAGAATACAAATGCAGAAGACTCCTTTATAAATGTCTCCAGTTAGGTACAAGCCCCCCATTTTAAATAGGATAATTGCTATTCATAGGCTTTTCTACTCATCATTGTCAATCCACTGTTAAGCATTTATTACACTATGTCAAGTATATGCTGCAAAGTTTTTAGCTGTATTTCCATGTGCACTTTTTTTTTAAGAAAGCACTCCATGTGAATTTATGAAGTTTGTGGGGGGAAAGGGGGAGAAGAATGAATACATGTGTGTATTTGTATTGTCCTGAGTATAAAAGAGAAACACAGGGTTAGAAAAATTTGGTTTAATTAGGCCATAACTATTAATATAGATCATCTGGTAGGTATTTGCAATACTTCTTACAGTGCAAACTAACCAAAAAAAGAGTAGCCCGAACCACTTAGTCTCTACTACACTGCCTAGATCCTCCACGTAAGAGGAAAGGTAACCGTTTCCATAGCGGATTGAATATAAGACTCCCCAACTTGTTGCTTCAGCTTTTTAGAGGATGGCTTTCTCTGACTTAAATTTCAGCTCTGTATTACTGGGGAATGACACGTTTGGCTCATGAATTTGCCATATGTGGAAGCCAATAAACAGCTGGACTGCAGCTCCTGCCTCTCCATGCAATTTATTACAGAGCTCCAGTTCCCTCCCCAGTTTCACTTCCCTTGTTGGTAAGGGCCAAGGACCTTATGAAAGAGGATATTTTAATAGCTAACCATCAGATATTCTGATCGTGAAAGAGCAGAGTAACTATTTGTCATTTAGAAATCTTTATCCACAAAGAAATAGGTGCTAATCTTCCTATTGAGTCTTGAAACAATCTCCCTAAAAATGTGCAATAGTTTTCCTGCAGCTCTGTAGTTATCATCTTGGATGAGAGTTTTCTGGCTGCCCTACTAAGCCATGTTAGTTTGATTTCCTTGTATTCAGACTGCTGCCTTGAACTGTCACCTGCCTCAGAATTTGCAGTGCTTGTCACAAAATCACATGGACTCCCCTCATGTTCATTTAAAAAAAGGAAAAAGAAAGAAGAGTTTTTAGCACATGTGAACAACTGGCAACCCTTTGCTTTTGACTGCTCTCAGGATACCGCTGCTGATTAGCACAGCCTGCAGGATGCACGTTCCAAGCTGTACAGATGTACCATGCCATTGTATTAGTTCAGACAAGTGAAATGCTTCTTTACCAAGGCAACCTCGAAATTGCCATGACCTGAATTTTTTTTTGTTTCTTAAATGGTGTACCTCTTCATAAAGAAAGAACATCTGATGACAGCAGCTTTAACACAGATCTGTGTAGGACCATCTGTCTAGGAAGTCTTAGCCTCTCCGTGTGCTATAACTCGCATCAACCATTTCTGAACTGATTTTCTTTTTGTTTGGACATTTTAGGAGTCAGGGTATCATTCATTCAGTCTCATTCTGCTCTTTCTCTCTCTTCTCCCACTATTGTTAATTTCCAAAGTAACTAAATCCATCCTTAAATCTCTAATACAAACTGTTCCCCACAAAGCCAAGGCACAACATTTTGTGGTATCAAATCCCTCCACAGCTCTGCTAAAAATCTAAGCATTCAAAGTATTCTGTGAGCAAAACTAGGCAAGAATCAGGGTGCCAGACATTTTGGTAAATCAGAGTAGGACTCCCATCCACTCCCTATTCTCAGTGACTTTTAAGAAGTATTAACTACTCTTATGAGCAAGTTTTTACTCAGAAGTCTTTTTAATCCATAGCATATTTTTGCTAGTTGACTCTGCGTAAAGTGAATATTATATTTCTTTTCAGTCAACTTTCATATTTGAGTTTCAGCCCTCAGACCTAGTGCCTTCTGGTCAATGTTCATGTCCAACATCCATTGTGATTTTCAGAAAACACTACTGCATTGAGGAAATTTTAATTTCATTACATCTCTGTCTCTTAATTTGCCCTTAATAATAAGTTAAGTCTATTCATGTCTAATGAGGGGATTGAATGCAAGATACCTGTCTCAGAAGAATCTCCAGGATTATGGAATTGAATGATGTTGATATGAACTTCTGAATGCTTCAAAATCCTATCAGTCTCTCAAATCTAGGAGTGGGAAGTTTTGTAAGTCTGAGAAGGAATATTAATCTGAACTACAGAAAGACAAAAAGCAAACCTACTGCATAGTAGCCAAGTATCTAGCACTGTGACGCCTTTGATTGAGCTTTGGGAGATTTCTCCTTTTAGTTAGTTCTACCTCTGTTATAGGCAGCAGAATCCCAGTTATAATAGAAGTAATTTAAGTAACTTGAGTCTTTCCCCATTCTGGATAGAAATCAGCAGATGATAGTATTTATTCCTTAGGCTGGACAGTGTGTTGTAGCACCATGAGTGAAGACTACTTTCTCTAACTTCAGCTAGAAAATGGGCTGCACCATCACCGAGCTGGCTCAGTTCGCAGTGAATCAGCTGGGAGCTTGGATTTGTAGCATGTGAGGACTTGCATGTGCTCATATTGGATACAGGAACTAATAGCTGGTCAGTTGTCCTTCTCTGCTCATCAGCTTGCAACCTCTGTCAAGAAGGGAGGTGCTTAATGGGTCACTTTGCCTCCCAGGAGATCATCTGAGAGAGTATAAATTATGCTTACTGGGGTGCTCACTTTCTTTAGTAGAGTAGTCTGAGAAAAAATAGAAGTCCACCCATCCATAGCATTCATCAGGGGGGTGTGACACACAATAAGTGTAATGGCTAAACATGTATTCTCATTATTCCATGGCTTTGTTTCTAGACAGATGGACTGTGTCTGGTTGCATGGCCACAGAAAAGTGTAATTTACACCTTCTGTAAAACTACAGTCTCTCATTCCAGCAAAGGATAAGCCTTGCTTTGCAAGTAGCAATTGAAAGACTGTCCAGAAGTAAATCTGACAAAAGTCTAAAGCTCAAATTTTAGTTGTGCCACCACAGAATTGTGCGTGGGCCTCCATCCCGCCTCCTACAGGGCTGTAAAAGCAAGGGAAGGAGAGAGAGGCCCCAGTGTGCCTCGCCGGCACAGCTAGACCAGCTGAACTCTCATTTACTGCAGGAATTTTCTGCCAGCGCTTCTCAGCTTGATTATAATGTCCATTTCATCAATGTTTCATTTTTACCCCTTCTTGCCCTTGTGAGAAGCACTAAGAGAGATAAAGATGGTGAAGTTTCAGCTTTTAGATAACAGGAACATTATCTAGCTCCTCAAACTCCTTTTATGGATGAATCATTTTACCTTGAATTTTCAGGCAGATACCATTAATTTTTTCAATAGCTACTATATACCATAAAGATTGTCATTGAATTATGAGACTATTTCTTAATAGCATGACTCACAATTTGAGCTTTGATAAACAAATTCAACAGCACTGTAAAGTTACAGCACAAAAGGCAAGTTGCAAAGAAATGCCATGTTTTAGAATGGAAACCATTACCCAATCTAAATTAAAGAAGGTAGCCCTGTTAACATTTCAATACTAGTTCACTTATTTGAAAACTTTTCAGTGATTTTAGAAAATTAATTCTCCTCTGTAAAGATGGATCCACACCACAGAAATTGAAACATAATATATTGCAGCTTAAAAAACCAGGATTTCGATGCATTGCCAAAACAAATTATTTTGACTTGCCTTAAAAATATATGGAGGCTTCTTCAAGTATTATCAGGGATAAGTCATTATATGACTTGCAGGTTCATACATCACTGCTCTTTGCTGTCAGTATGAAAAATAGGGCTTTTTGTTTACTTAAAAAATTGAAATGCCATGATTCTGCTGTTGAAAAATGAGGCGGGAAAAAAGAGTGTCCTCCCATTTTTGAAAAATGTATTTTTTATTGAAGCAAAGTAGATAGGAGGAGAAAGAGATCATGTGCATTCATGGAAGCAGACTGGTCTGTATTTATACAGGAAGAAGAATAATGGGTGAGTCATTAAGGACAAAGTGACCAGAACCAAGTAGGGAGCTGATCACAACAGGAGCCAGAAATGAAGGACTGAACCTACAGCAGACCCACCTTTGAATCCCAATAGATATATAATTAATAAAGGCATCAGGAAATAAGATTCATGTTTCATGATAGAGTGAGGCTCCCCGGTCAGAATACATCTGTTAATAATAAAAAAAATCCCTTTTGGAATGAGAGTTTAATAGTTCTCATTCATGCTTTAAATAGTAGATCACAACAATAAATCAACATTATGATTTTAGGGGGTACAACTTATGAAATATAATATATTGTTTCTGGCATTTCATTTACTGTAAAATCATTTTTTAAATATTCTGTATATTCATTCTCGAAGGAGATTGATCAAATAATCATGCAAATACTAGAGTACAGCCTGCATTAATCTTAATTTTTTTAATTTTTAAAAGCTTATGAAAAGTAATTTAGCTGTTGTGGTGGGAGAAGAGATTATTTTGACAGATTCTTAAAATCTGTGGAATAATAAGGGATGAGTGTGTGTGTGCATACGTTACATATACGATGAGGCCCCATGCAGCAACTGTGAAATATTTGTGGTTTCTATTCCCAGACCTTTTTGATGAGGGTAACTTAGATGGTACTTACAAATAGCTTGTTAGACCTCTACATTGTATAATAGCAAGCTTTAAATTTTGGATATTCTCTTTCTTTAAATAGCTAATGAGGCTTCCTTGTTTGTTATAGATTTCAAATAGAAACTATTGGGAAATATAAGCTTACTACAAATTCTGAGATAACCTCATTTGTTTTGCTGAGGCAAAACTGTCACTAATATAAAAAATAGCTAGATGGTAAAAGTGTTATTGAGCTTACCAAGCAAGGAGACAGCTCTTAGCAGCCTCAAAGGCAAACAGAAAGGGGCAAAGCTTATACCAGATGGCAGGACTCCTGCTAAAAGATGTCCATAATGAATCTGTGCTTCCCACCTCATGAAGAAAGTTAAATTCTTCATGTGGATCTTCTCCAGTAATGAATAACAGTCATTTTTATATTTTTTAAGCTCACGCCTGTATCGTTAATCTAAGAATAGGTCATGGTTGTAGAGTTGGGCAATTAATGGTTCCTCTGACCTAGTGATGAAAGCCAAACAAACCAGAAAGAAAATTAAGTTCTGAAACAGAGTGAAGGGGAAAGAAAGCTCTGGAAAAATGAGTCTCTTGTTTCAAATTTGGGTCAAGATAAAGTGATTTTGTCCATCCAGAATGAAGGGTTTTGTTCCAGCCTCTTCTGTGGAGGTATTTTTAAATGCAAATTGACACTTCTAGACAAAACTTTTCAATCTAACACTTCAAGAAAAAAATGTGGCACTTCCAAAATCTTGCTTTTCTTTGTATTTGACCAGAAGTAATGGATGAATCTGATACAAATGCTTACATATTTGGAGTTCCCCTGAAACTGACTCTTTCCCCCAAGCAAATTAATTCTTTTTTTTTCCCCCCACAGATAACCTTGTTTATAGTCATTCAGCAGATTGCAAGGTTAAAGAAACATATTTCTACTCTTATTCATCTGTTACACAGTATATATGCGGACCAAATAGATATATTAATAAATATTTGGAAACAAACCTCAAGGCACACGAGATCTGTTTCCCACGTCCTTTTTCTGTCACACTCTGCTGAGACATTGGTATGCTGAAAACCTTTGTCCAAAGGCATTACAGGAAAATATGCTTTGGACAAAACTGACCTAGAATTATATACACATGGGAAACTCAGTTTTCGCTGAAGAATAAACATCTAACCATTCTTCTTAGGAGGAAAGCTGATCACTAAGGGCATTGAGATAGAAATTTCTGTAGCAGGACAGTATGAATGAGATGAAGGGAAAGAGATTCTTATTCACATACATGCTTTCTTAGTGTTAAATCAATATTTTTAGATATGCCTCCAAGGACATTCATCCTCCAAACCTAAAGACCTGCCCCAAGTATCTTTTGCGATAATGGAGAATGGGATCAATTGATCATTTCTGGAAGGGTGATGAAAAGTGAAATGAAGGATAGCAAAACAGCTGTCTGGCAAGCTTTCCATAGTACCAAGACCAGGTTTGTTTGTAGCAACAGAAGAGTTCAAACACAGTCTAGACTGTATCTTCTAGCAGACAGTCACAGTGAATTCACAGAAAATAAACACACCCCTACTGTGGTGTTTAGATGATCATGTGTGTCTAGAAGAAAAGAAAAAAAAAACTCAAGTTTGAGTAAATTACACTACCTAGTACTAAATGGATTTATACCACAACAGTGTGCCATAGCTTATGTACCACTAGAAACTTATGGAGACAAACTGAGGAAAAACTAGACACCAATAATGTTTGTATAACATGGCTTGTAACAGGTCCCATAAGGACCCAGGAGAATGGCTGGCCTTGTTCTGAAAGGTAATGAGGTGCTGCAGATCAGCCCAAGGGCCACACTCCCACTGAGCAGATCCAAAAAGTCCTCTAGGCCCAGAAAAAGTGAGGGATCTAAACTGTTGTCTTTTATATAGAAAGGCTTTAAGAGGCAGATGTGTAGAAAATCTCTGGAAATGGAGAAAGTTGCTGTCCTTAGAGAAACAGGAGGGTGTTGCTGAATGCTTTGAAGGAGGGCAGAAAAGTTTGTTGCTGAGTTAAGTGGAGCTGTAGTCTCCTTTTGGAGAGCTGATAATAAAAGCTTCTGAAGAAGTTTTATATGGGGATGGTTGTGGCTCTGAATGCCCTAACTCACATGAAACATGAACAATCCTTCCCTACCCACCAAAAATGTATATGTTTCATTTAAAAGAGAACTGTTGCTTCTGTAGATTCATTCTGGATTTTTCTTGAAATTCTAAGTTGATTTTTGCACAGATCCAGAAAGTCTCTGACATATTATATAATAAATATTCAATAGTAATACAGCATGTTAACACTAGCTAAAACAATGAATATTTGGCACGTGTACAGATATTCCTTAAAAGCTGTATCTATTCCCTTCCTGTGATTTCATTGATAAGTTAATTTTTCAGTATTTCCCTGGCTCGCACAGAAAGAGGAAAAAAATTCAGATAGCAACAAAACTTGAGAAACCAGTCATCATCTTTACCATATTTTTCCACCAGACTGAAGCCCACATAATCATTCAAGCAACTGTTTTTGCTTGCGCATTGTACCCCAACTATTAGAAAATTGTATGTCAAGTATGATAAATGCTGATGCAAAGAGTTTCGTAAAACCCAGTATTTGCCAAAATATTAGATCAGAAACTATGCTAAGGGAAATCAGTATAACAATGATGATCAGCAATGCAAATTTGCCAGCAAAGTTGAACATCAAACAGAAGATTACATGCCAGTGCAACCTTATATTCTTTAGCCATCAAGAATAACAAAAAGTTGTAGATGTATTTGTATCTTGCTTAGCAAACTGTTCTTGTGATGAAAAAATTGCGGAGAATGATCTCAGTTTGTCCAGTTTATATGTTCTCTTAACCAGCTAATATAAGAGAAACAGGATGAACTTAAAAATTTCTTATTAATCAAAACAGTTTTAAGATATCATTCTTAAGACTCTATTCCTGAAAATACCCAAACTTTCAACACACACAAAATCCAGACACTTCTGATGCTCTCTGATGATCATTGAGAAGTTGTCCCACTTGATAAACATTCACAGTGGGGAGATTCATATTCAGTTAACACAGGTTTCAAGTGCAGTTACTTGCAGATGGTAGAGAAAGCACACAAGTCCATCAAAAATATGCATATTGTGTATGTTTCATTACCAGCTTTTCTGTTTAAAAAAAAAACAACTGCAAATTACTTCAACAGACATCTGTAAGAAAGCTATGCGAAGGAGAAGGAGAAGGAGTGGTGTCATTTATTCTTCTATCAGGCAGGCCAGCTGCAAATAATTTCACTCAGATGCAAAACAAATAAACCAGCTGAAGAGAAAATTCACTTAACATGCATTTTGCCATCTTTTTCTTCCGCTCTCCTTTGAGCTTATCTTCCCTTCCACTTTTTTGGAGAAATGCAACATTTCTGCATTTTGCAACATCTCAGCCTTTCTTTTTTTTAGATGGTTAACCTCATACCATCTGAGAGCAGTCCCATGTATTCACTCCTTGGATAAACATCCAAACCTTCTGCCACTGAAAATCAGTGTATTTCCATCGATTTCCACCAGCTGGCAATATGAACCAAAGCTGTTTTGCATATCACACATATGGAGTTAGATTAGCCATCATCGATTGTTATGGAAAAGCTATACAGAAATACCTAATTTGTTTTAATGATTTAAAGCGTATTTCTGTTCTTCCATTTAGCTCTCAATCACTTTCTATTGTTGTTGAGCATCTGTTATATTTTATCTACTAGCAGAAAATCACTTGAGTATTATAGTTTTCATAGTTTAAATATAAAAATATTAATAGTTCTTGGTGTTCTGTTTCAAATATTGATGCTGAAGGTAATCATGATCATCCTGGAATAACTGGCCAAGCCTTCTGTAGGAAGACACCGTCTTTATTCAGCTGGCATAATTGAAGGATCTTTAAGTTGAAGTATAGGATCTGGCCCTTTTTGTCCTAACCTTCTTTAGGTAAAGAAAATTATACATTGACCTATAGTAAATGAATTTATGGCCTGTGGAAACGGAATTTTTTATGCCACTCAAAGGAGGCCTAAGGCTAATATGGTAGAGTAAGCCCTAAAAGTAAATATAACAAGCAGTAAAAGAAAATTTTAGAATAAGCAATGATTATTCTATTGTGTATACTCCAACTCTGTCATTCTGATTTTCAGAAATCATGATCATCTTCACCTCCAAAAGAAGTCAAAGGGAAATGTAGTACCTCTGAAATTCAGTACCTCTGAATTAATTCCTTTCTTGCTGCCAACTGTGTTAATTTCACTGTGAAAAAAATATACTCATTAATGATAGATTCTTTTAATTTTACTTGATCAGAAAATACTTCATATGCAATAAATGTGTTGTATCCAAATCCTTTGCAGTGGTAGTGCTAGGTAACATAGATTATTGAGATATGTTACTAGAAAAAGCTAATAAAAAAATTAATTTAATATATCAATTTCCACCCTCAAGACAAGACTCATTACCATGCATAATGCATTCTGAAGAGTGGATATTGTAACGGAGATGAATAAAAGATTGTTTATAACCTAAAGATGTTCTCAGCCACAAAAATCAATTCATAAAATTCATCATATATTGATGCATTACTCTTGAAACTGCTGACCAAGGTCATCGTGCAATCACTGTTAGAGCAGAATAGAGGAATTGTTAAATGCATTTTTCAGGAGTTATAAAGAAGTGGCAGTAGAGATGCTGTATGTGTTTATGCAGTCTTTCTTTCTGTGTGCAGTACTGTTTACTCTGCATTGTGTCTTTTACTGTGCAATAAAATCTTTAACCAAACCAAATTGGGCTGCGTGTGACGAGTAACATAGTATATCATAAACCAGAGCAAATACAAATATACAGTGCATTCTCCAGTAAAGGCTGAGGAACAGCATCATGCTTAGGAAATAATAATCACAGATCCACCTTCAAAGCCAAGGACTGAATGTCACTGACTCTAATATTCGCTTGATGGGATTTATTTCAAAACTAATGAAAAACATGATTATAGGAGAGAGAGTAATTAAGAAACAATGCCCAATGGTTATATTACAGAAGTGAGATGCCTACCTAGTCCCTTATTATTGTTACTTTTGTTTTGTTGTATAACTGAAAGGTGTATTTGCTGAACTATTCCCATGGTATTGCATGTACATACTGACGTGAACGAGGTACCTTGCCCTATTGCCTGTCAGAGCAATGTAAATTGACAACAAAAGTGCAAATTACCATTGTTTCTGAGAGATTTAATGCACAATTTTCAGAAGAGTACTCCTGTATTATTTTATTGTGGTTTTCTAGTGCAGCAGCTCATTTAAATAGTGTAGCCCTGCAGCATGTGTTTCTTAACCTGTTTTGTTTCATAAACAGTACTGCAGCTTCGAGAGCACGTAATTCTGAGAGAATTTAGAAAGATGACTTCTTGTGATTCAGTTCATTTCCTGAATTTCGGGTACTCTGCAATTTCAGATACTCACAGAAACATATTCCCTGACTTGTTATGCCCATTTGATGCCTGTGGGGTTTAAAGAGTATTATCAGGCAGGCATATTCAATTTGTCACCAAAGGGAGAACCGTTTTCTCAACTTGACAGGGCTGTATTTGAGGACTGTTTTTTCACTTAGCAGGCTTTGTTTCATCTGCAATGTGGACCTTTTTCCACTTCTGAGCAACTGTGGTGCCAAATGGGACAGAGCAGCATGATTCATCTCAGCAATGTCAGCAGGCCTGGTCTTTGCCCCTAACCTATCGAGAAATAATCATTTGGGGGCTCACTTGTTCATCAGGAAGCATCTGCTTTTTATAGGTTCCATGAACTTTTCAGTTCAAAATGTTACTTAAAATGAATTGAGGAAATGAGAGCAATAATAATTAAGATAATTTTACTTTAAATAGTCACTGGCCTCTTTTGGAGCTTCATTTGTGGTCTTTGTGTAAAAATAAAATTATTATTTCATTGGTAATGATCTCCACATTTCACTCTTTTCTTTCTTACACAGTTTAAGACACATGGGTGGCTTGTCTGCTTCCATTTCTGTTTTCCTCTCTTGTGTTGTAAGATATAACACCAAAGAGTGCTAGAAACACTATCTTCTTTTTTAATGATATTTTACTGTATTGAAATTAAACACACATTTTTAAAAGGTAAAATCCTGCTGGGCACCTAAATCAATTTATTACAAATACAGTAGACTAGGTATACAGCTACCTAACAATTTGCATGCAAGATTACCCAATCTGCATGCAGAGTCATGGTAGAATTGTCACCGAGATGTTTATTATTTAATAAATCTTATCACACTGTGGTTTTGAAATAGTCTGTTAAAATATGAGAAACTAAGTTCTTGGGCTTTGTAGTAACTCTTGGCAAATGACATGGGGGGATTTTTAATGGTGGTGACTGCCCTGTATAAGTAATTGCATTGTCCTGTATAAGTAATTGCATGTCCTGTCCAATGCTCTAATGTGTGTTGTCTGTGTTAACACAGAAAGATTTTTTACAGATTATAAAATATTTCTACATTTCTGTAGAAAACAATTTCTTGGACTTCTGGTATTATAGCATTTAGACAGTAAGAAAGATGATGAAATGTGTGAAAGATTTGGCCAATATTGGCCAAAGCTGATGGAAGATTATCTTTTTGCCTCAATGAATCAAAGCCAGATTCATTCAATGGCACTGAGTGCACACCTTTCCTCTCCACCCTTCTGAAGTATCCAGTCACTTTTATGAAAAGGAGAATGCCAAGGATCCCCATGAATGTGAATTTGAAAGAATCTGAATCCATTTGTCTTGGACCTCAACAAATATTGCATTAGTACTTTCTTTTAACTTTCTCATGAAGGTTCTCCTATTTTCAAATCCACCATGTATCCATCTTATCTCAGAAATCTTAGAAATGCATTATCGATGTTGACCTCCAAACATTATGTTGACTTTCATTTTTGTGAATTTGTCTAAATTCAGAAGTCAAATTAGAAATATTTCTATAAGAATACCTCCTGATTTTAATTTTACATTAATGTTTAATTTTAAAGTCTATTGGAAATCAGAAAAGGCCTGATAAAAGCAGAAGCCAGGCCAAGGTTTAAGAAATGTTAGCTCTTTGAAGTGTGTGCATGGTCAGAAACTTTCCTAGCCATTAGTCACCTGCTGTCTGCCCCCTTTGATTTTTTTTTTTTTTTTTTAAGAGACGTTCAATGGGGAGCATTAACAAGTTCTGACTGTTTTGTTGGGTTTTTTTTTGAAGGGGGAGGAAGCAGCCAGGGAACAGTGGTAACATGGTTTAACAGGACAAGGAACAGAACTAGAACGGCCATACCTGCAGCAGATTATCTAATAAAAGCCAACATTTCCAATGTATCCCTGATGCCTTCTGAAAAACAAAAAATCTCCTCATCTTGCTATTTCTTCACCCACTGCAGATTATGTTAGGTACTCCCTCTATTTGATGAATTCACTAGATATTTGCCCTTCTCTGTTTTTCAGATTAACGGAAGGGAAATTTGGCAACCTGCTGAACTCTTCTATTATGTCGCAGAGAGGAAACAGCCATATTTTTAAACTTGGTCACACAAACTTTAACAAAATCATACTATCATCCCAATTTGCTGGATTGCTGAAGAACTGACCTAAGAAACTCAAGTTTACTCAGGGTCTAAGCTCGATTTCATTAAGCTTGAAATCAGTGGAGGACATAGAATTCTAGAGTCTGAACATAAAGCTGAAAGTGCAAGTCTTTAGTGACAGACATTAACAGAAGTCTGTCAGTCTTTATCACATTTCTTGCTCAAATTAAAATTTGATTTTTGCATCATGTTGTTTCTTATACCTACTGAGGTTGAATGCTTTCAGCAAAGTGGTTCTTTAAGATCAAACAATCCGGCTCATAGTAAAGTTTCAGCCTTGCTTCTGTTCAGTGTTGGAGAACACTTCGGTCAGAGTTACAACTTTTCACGTGTGTTGCTTATCGAATCGTTCTGTGCATCCCGAGCATTGTTGTGCAGTGTGGTCATTCTCACTTGACCCAAGATGCTTTATATAGCGCTCTCAAGTGCAACTTGTTACAGCAAAGACAAGCCTAAAAGTCATGGTACAAAAGAAAGAAAACAGTTTACTTGGAGGTAGTTTACAGCTACAGCTTCAAATACTGGGCAAGGAGAAGGAAATTTATGTTTTGTTAAATTTATTAAGTGAGAGTAAAATAATAAGGGAGTATAACAGCTTTCAGATTTTTTGTGTCTTTATGTTTTTAATTAGTGAGGTAGAAATGCAATTCCTAATCATTAGCCTAGTATTAGTGCCTTACCTCTGAAAGTAATTCCCAGTAAGGTAAAAAGCCTTAAGTTTTCTTTTGCTTTCAAGATAGTAAGAATGTCAATATATATTCTTTAGGGTGAGGCAGATAATGTGAGTTCTTGAGTAACCCTTCCATATTTTCACTACAATGGTTTCATTTTCAGCTGTTTGCCTCTTGAGCAGATTTACCTTTTAAAAATCCAAAGATGTATTAACATTTCCTATTTGAACATGTATTGTCTTAAAGGCAGTAATAAAGAAGATTATCTTTTCTTTGCTAGATAAAAAAGAACAAAGGTTAAGTTCTTATTCTAGTTACCATTTCCAACATGAACGACTCAGATATTTGCAGAAAAATGAATAGACACATTTGGAACAAATTTTATGGACTGACAGCCCTATATAATATAATTATTAAGGAGTTTGTAGAGCTTAAATATATACATATTCTTGGCCTTTGAATACATAATAATATTTAATCTTGAAAACTGCTGACATTTAGAAAATAAACTTAAGTAAAGTATTGTCAACCATTATTGGTAAATTTTGCAATAAATCACTTTTAAATAAAATATTCAGCATATGTTGGGCTTAGCATACTGGCAACTACTCAGAACAGAAATATGCCAAATATTTTATGTTATTTCCTTTAATTAATAAAGCAGTTGGGATTCAATATTTGCAAACTAACACAAACCTACAAAAAACAACTGTGAAATTGTTTTATTGGAAAGTCGATTTTCTGCTGTCTCTGTGGGTTTCTTGAAATTTAATTTCAAGGCACAGAGGTTAAATAGCACCATTTGAATAACACTGTTTCCATTTGGAGGGTTTAAATATGTCTTGTATGCACTGATAAAATAGACTAATCAATAGAAAGTTGCTGTTTTGTTGTCAAGTAAGAAACAATAAATTAATTTTTCCTTTGAATTGCATGCAACTGAATTATACACGTTAGTCTTGGCAATATTCTTCTTTTTAATTAACATTTTGTCAGATCATCAGTCTTATTTTCTCCCTGCTACTAATACCCTATTGTTTTGTATTTACTTAAATCCACCTTTTCCTCCTCTAGAAGAGTTTTTATTGAGTTAATTAAGATAAGTACAAGCGGTGAAAAAAATTTCAGAAAAATATGTTTTTCCACACAATTTAATAATCAGAAAAAAGTACAATAACATACAGTACTGCAGGGTGCTGATATTATTTAACTAAGTGCTGCAGATGCTAGCACAGCCATAAGGGATTGTGCAGGTGACGCTATATGAATAACGTGCCTAGTCTGGTAAAACATTTGGACGGTAGCTGTCTACCCTTTGAGGCACATTTTTCCATTAAGAATATATGGAAGCAGATGATTATCTCTGACCTTTTATCAGTGAACTGGATAAGCAGTATTTTTACCCTCTGGACAGATGGCTTGATCATCACAGGGATTTTATTTTAACATTGCTGTGGTTCTTAGGAAGACTAAATTACATCATGGCTGAGTGACTACAAGGGTCTTCCTCTGATATACAGTTGAACTGCTAACTCAGGAGGTTAGGCAGGCCAGAACTAAACTAAATCAAGCCCATACAATATTGATAGTAAACCGAGAAAATAACTTAGACACTATAAAGTTGTTACCCGGGAAATTGTCTTAAAGCCTCTTAGCATATGGTATAACATAATGGATCTACCAGAGAATGCAATTACACATAAGTATCTGCTACTGAATCTTTAACATTCTGTTTTTAGTGATGTAACTAATAGGATTTTCTCTAAGTTTTCAATGGCAGGAATAATTATATGACTTTAATGTTATACAAGACCTCCTATTCATTTAGACACAGGCTACCATGTACAAGATGAGATCTCCTGTTCTTTCCCTTCACACTGAGTATTAGAGTTCAATACAAGTGATCACACGGGTAAAGTTAAGCATGTATGCAAGTGTTCACAAAGTGAAATCCAAATGAAGACAATGTATAGAGTGTTAAACTATTAAATGAAGGAGATACTGTATACTTCTATTTTATTAGCCCTACCAGTGTTTGAATAAACCAAGATGCTGTTTTTTTGTAAACCAAACTATTTGTCATAAAATCAAAGTTAGAAATGATGAAAGATGTGGAAACTTTATAGAGTTACCATTATAAATAAACCTCACACCAACAACTGGTTACATTTCACTCTAAGACTGTAGAAAATCTATTTTTAAAACTGAATAAACATTATCTGGCCTTAAAAGAAAGATGCATATTATTACTTAAAATATTTTCACTAATGGAATACCCCATATCATCATTCTGAGATGAATTAATTTAGTTTAGTACTGCAGCCTGGAGAATAATGTATCAAACATTAAAATCTCAAGATTTTGTTTCAAAGACTCCCAGCTAATAAGTCTCTGTTTTCTACTAAAGTTTATGGCATAATTCAGTATAGTTATTTTTCTTACCTCTTTCTTCACAAGCCTTTTTAATGGAAAAGCCAAACTGCTAACAAATGGAATGACTAATTTAGGTTATGCCATGCAAATAATTAAAAATATATTGCTATTCTGGTGTAAAACCAAGTAGATTTGTTTTTTTACATCTATAGTACTTCATTCACAGGTAACAAAATCAAGGTGAATACGAAACTATATAGGGGAAGCATTACTCTATAACTGTGTTTAGGGCAACAATAATAAAGAGAGAAAAACAAATAGACAAGAAATCTTACAGTGGTCCACCTATGTGCTCTAAAAAGCGTGTGCTTATATCACAAGGAGAATGTGGACTTGAAGTCATCCAGCACCTTTTATTCTATTCCTATAAAAGGGAAAGAAATTACATTAGAATTTGAAATGGTTGTGACTATCTTCTTTCATTTCATCTGTAAATCCTATCCATAAGAAACATTTTCCAATCACTTTAAAGGCAAGCAGTCACACTGTGCATTGGGTGGTGGGAAGTTTTCTTTTTCCATTATGTAGTTTAGGTCTGTTAGATCCTTCTGAAATCAATGAAACAACTCCTATTTTTCTTTTTTTTTTTTTTTAAATAGTGACCATGAATTTTAAGTTCGCTCTTATCTAGCTATGCAACAAAAAAACAAATTTGGATGCTATGATATTCATTATTCTGTCCCTTAATGTTCCCTCTGAGAGTCTCACTACAGGAAGCACTAATCTCTAACCAGGAGAGAGCCATCTCCAGAGGAGAGGTGAAAAATGTCGAGGTCCTCACACCCCCTTTGAAATGAAAAGTGGAAGAATTATAAGCCCATAGGAAAAAAACAGCAAAAGTGTGTGAACAGCAACTGTGTAAACAAAACACAATAACAATAGTTTTTCTTCGGGAGCCTAATTTAGGACCCCAAATTATTATCTGGATGTCTACCTTATTCTTGTATAAGGCAGCTGGAATATGTTATGGAAGAATGTAAGGATACTGGAAAAAACAAAGTTCACCCTTAGTATGAGGAGGCAAGACTCACTGTTGAGTAGTAATCTTTTCCAAGAGCATTTTTTTTTATTATTATTATAAAATCAAATTGTTTGATTTTCAAAGGCGCTAAAGACCACAGTGCTGATTAAGGTTGAATTCAAATTACTTTAACACATTGTTGAAATAGAAGAGAATATTCTTTGTGAGAAGAGGAACTATGCTTCCTAAGTACCATTCAGTTGTCCTGTGGTGGAGATCCTTTGGAGAAGAGATCTAATGTAATAAGGTCCTAAGCAGTTTTATAATTAAGCACTCCTATCTATCAGAGTCAATATTGGAGTTACCGGAACTAAAAGTAAGTCACTGGAATTCACTTTATAAATTCTCAGTTTAATCTGAAAGTAGATTCATGGGTTTAAAATTCCTTGTTTTCAAACCTATTACCATTTGAATGTTATTACCTTTGAATACTTTTATCTCATCTGAATTTTATTCATTCCTGAAAGCACAGAGGAAAACATAGAAAATATTTTAATTGTTAAGAGAAACTGAATTTTACATCCTCCATTTTCTACCTTCTTACATACAAAAGCTCTTAAAACATAGGACTTCAGTTGACTGCAACAAATGTGTTTAGCACTACAGTGTGTAACTTTCCACATGAAGTTCACCTGCCTGGTTGTATTTATATATTAAGTAATAGCTAGAAAGTTGTTAACCACATCTGAGAGACCTCTAGTATGTCTCTAAATTGTGATTAGATAGGATTAGGCAAGGACTGAGATAAAAAACTTTTCCTGTTTAGTTCTGAAAACAATGATCAACACTTCTTTCAATATCTGAAGATGAAGTGAAAATCCTCAGACACCTTATCTATCTAAATTATTCTCAGCTCAAGTCACCTTAATAAAATACTTAAAAAAATACCCTGATGACTTTCACTGACTATTAACATTGCTCTGTCTTCCACAATGAGGTTTAGGCTTTGCAATTCAAGGCTTTGGGCTCATGAATCCTGAGGATTCATGAGAAACATTTCATGATGGAACTTTAGGAGTTGTCTCTCTTCTTTTTGCACCATGCAAGAATGCACCACCATCACAGTTGTGCTGACTCAGTGGTAATGAAGTAGTAACCCACATGATACTCTGCCACAGGCAAGTGACTTATAACTGCAAACCATTATGGTTAAATGGTTCTAAATGAAGTAACTGAAATAGAAACATTATCTTAAATGATTTGTCTACTTCACTGGAAAAAAAAACAAAGCAAAGCACACAAAGTAAAATAAAAAGTAAAGCAATAATCTGAAAGAAAGGAAGACTCTATATCTGAGTGCTACAACAGCTTGTTCTTTAAGAATCTTCCATGAAAGCAAAGAAGTTAATTGGGGTCACTTATCCTCAGAATAAAACTGAGACCAGCTTGGGTCCCCAGAAAGCATGACTGCCTGTAAAAGTATGCATTAGTTCTGTCTTTCTCCTAAATGTCAGGAGACAATTCCATAAGACAGGACAAGCCAGCTGGTCAGTTCATTATTGAAAAAAAGATTGAACCAGCTTCTTGGGGAAATGCAGCCCCAGGATATGATTTCATTGCAGTAGAGGAGAAAAACAAAGGGAGGAAAGAAGAACAGGATCTTCCCTAATCACTAGTGATGTGCTCTTATATAGGTCAGTCACCTTTATGAATTTCTAAGCCATTAAAAGTGTTGACCCCACTGCCTGGTGATGATCTGGTTCACCTCCCTGAGCCAAAAACAAAACAAAACAAAGCAAAACAACCCTCCCTGCCCCAGCACCCCTCCAGTTCCTAGCAAGAATCAGCTCACTGCAAGGTCAGATGAGTCCCAGAACCAGTTCAAAGGAGATTATGGGAGGTGCTGAGAAAGCACAAACAGGACTGTTCCTTTTTGTGGCAGTTATCTACTAGACTGGCTTAAGTACAATGAGAAGAGAATCCTTTCCCCTGGAGTAGGTGGGATTAAATATTCAAATACAATGCACATTACTTGGAAATAATTTTAAATGTTTTGTACCACTTACTAACAGAATGAAAAATAGTTGATCAATATCGTATATTGTAGTTTGCCAAAAGGAAGAGACACAGGTGAAGACTCCAATCTGTATGGCTGTAAATGTTTGACATAGAGTTGTTATACCGCATTCTATCTAAAACAAGAGAATTGTGAAATTCCATCCTAAATATGGTATACTGGCCTCCTATGAGGCCAATGCACATGGACAGGGAAAGATGGGAAAGAAGTATGTTCATAGCCATGACACTAGCAAAAATACTTAGCATATCAGATCTGAAATTCCACTAATATATAGGAACAGCTAATAAAAGAAACAACATGAAAATTTGGTAGATTAGGGTATAAAAGTAGAAGTAAAGAATTAGAATTAGTTCATATCTAACTTACAAAGGATAATTAGAGTATTAAATACTGTAAACATGTGACAGACATTTACTATTATAAAAGTAGGTTCATGAATAAAAAAGTACCATATATATACATAAGACGATTTGCAAGCAATTTATTGACTTGTGATATTCCAGAGAAAATCAAATAACTTTAAAGCAAACAGAACAATTTCCAGTCGGTTTCACCTTCTATAGTCGACCTCTGTCTATTCTATCCACTGCCCACCATGTCCCTTCCTGGAGATCTCCTTAAGCTTAGACTACCCACACAAGAACTGTTCAGAAAATCTGAGTTACCTTCACACCACATTGTCTGAGAATGGGCAGTGGCAGAGGAAACAAGGCTCCTTTGGCCCTGCCCCTTGTCTCATCCAATGTCTGCTTCCTGAGTATCACAGACCCTGAGTATTTCAAATGCCACCCATATGCCTACTTGTTCATGGGGAAATATTTCAGGCAACCCTCTTGCAGCACTCCATTCAAGCTATGGTCGACTAAAAAAAAAAAAAAAGTTATTGAAACATTGAAAGTTATTGAAAGCTATTCAAGATAGGCAAGCAAATGTGATCCATTGTACACTTTGATGAAAAGTAACAAATGTCAATTTTATCACATCTCTTTGCACTCCCAAGTCACCACAAAATGGCATGTTATGCTAAAGATTAGTTTAAAAAAGTCTTGGTAGTATATGGTGTTTTTTTCCAGTTCCTGCAGATACAATTATGCACCATAAGTGGCTTAAGACAGTATTAGGTATTCTCCTCACAATAGGTCTACAACATTGGTGTTAGTCACCATAAAAAGTTTGTATAAAGGCTTAGATGTGAAAGTATCAATTTTCATGTGCTTCTGTCTCAACAGCCAGAAGAGTCACTCACCTTACAAATCAGTATTCAAGTACAGAGCATCAGTCCCTGCAATGTACAGTTTCCATTTCTTGAGGATTGCACAAACTGGTAGAAATCATCTCATATTTATGGAGTGAATGGGAGTAACTATGTAACAGAGATGAAGAAAATAATTTTTATTCCACTTTTCCTCCAGATAAAGGCTTCATGTTCAAATAATTTTGTAAGTCAGGTTAGTGACTGAAGTGGTTCTTAAATAAAAAACAAAGGAAAGAACTGGATGGTCCTAGAACATGAAAACATCCAGCATTGTTTTTCACTTGTATTTTAAATGATGTAATAGACAATATCTCTCACTTTATAAAATCAGGCTGGTTTATTCTAGAGGGGTTATGTTAACAACACAGTATCCCCAAGAAACAAACAAAACTTGTTATCTTCTTTAGATGGCTCAATTATTAAACAGCAAAACTATAGAAGTTGGATCACTTTATGACCCCTTTCTCAATTCTGGGAATATAAAAAGTATGGTAGTTTATTTTCTAAAAATAAATAGTAAAAAATAAATAAAAAGTCTATTCTTTATGAACAGACCAACTATTTTAAAGAATGACATAATATGTTAATATGTAAACAAAAAAAAGAGAGAATTTGCTTTCAAGAAGATGTATTTATGCTTTAATGTGATTAAATACGTTGGGAAATGAAGAAAATTATCAGCAAATTAACTCCGGATAGTTCATAAATATTTTCATATCAGATGTTAAAAAAAAAAAAAGGGCATATGCTTTCTATATAAAGTCTACTCTGTATGATCTTCACTGTAAGGTTAATACCTGGAATTAACACATGGAATAACTTCCAACCAACAAAACACTTCTAAAATAAAAACACCTAAGAAGTGATAGAATACTTTAAAAGGTTGCATTTTAACAAGGGTTCCTTGTACATATGAAATGTTTCTTTGCTTTCCCAAAATCTTCTGAACATTGTAATTGTACATATCTGTACCCAAGCAAGTCTAGGGAATAGTAGATTGTTGCCAGTACAGGAAATGAGCCTGTTTGAAGTAGGTATCATGCATTCAAACCAGTAGTAAATCAGTATTCCACCAGCCCCGTCCTTATCAAGCTCTTCAGACTGGAGTGTAATGGGGCAGGGCCAACCCTATCCATCTTCCAGTTCTCCAAACCCACAATCTGAGGGGGGTCACAACGATGATGTGTTCTCATCTTGCACTTGCCAAGGGCAGGAGTTCAGTGTATTAAAATGCACCCAGCATCTAAGGAAGTTGCAGAGTGCTTGAGTCCTCAAGACTGTGAGATAGCCAAAAAGAAACAAGAAAATCAGCACAAAATGCAGTGAGTCTCTTACAGTATCTACCAGGGTTTGCTGGTGTGACTGCAAGGCGGGCAAGAGAGGGTCAGATACTGGTGGAGAGAGACACTCAAGGTTCATAAGGGGTTAAACAGGATAGATTTAATAAAGGACTTTTACACTACAGACTGCACGGGAAGCCCTGGGAACTGTGAGGAGGGGTCACCGATGGGAGGCTGCTGGAGGCATGGGTCAGATGCACAGGCAGGATGCACAGACAGGACTTCCCCCGTTGTTCGTAAGGGCCCCTTAAATCTACTAGAACTGTTTCCTTATCTCAGCTGTTCTAACCTTGAGCAGCTACTGCCCGGGAAGCAGCTAGACGTTGCTGATGAAATGGAATATGCCTGCGTGGCCCTGACGGGAATTTGGTCAGTGTCTAGTTTCACATGCTGGGGCTGCTACCATGTACTCTGCCAGGCACTGAGTCCTCGCCAGATCTTCCACAGGTGTTCTCACTACAGCTGGCAGTAAGTTTTCACATTGTTCACTCAGATAAGGAGTTGTGTTGTGAAGGAGGAATGGACCAGAACAATTTTCTGCTGAAGACCTGAAATGTACCATTAGCAAGGGAGAAAAGATGTAAATTCATTTTTAAACTTGTGCATATAAACATTCACAAATACTGTGTTATCCAAACCAAGAACCTAGACATAAAGCTTTGCTATTATTTGATTTTCTCAGAAAATTTCTTATTTCTTTTCTTGAGGAGAGAGTGCTCTGTCAGACCTAGTGTGTTGGTCATCATAATCTCCATTAAAAAAGAAAAACTAGACTGATACAGTCTTATTTTCACTCGGATGATCTCTACCAGTCCGTATAATCCTGCTATGCCAAGATTTAGCCAGAAATGAATGTCATAATGCTACAATAACAGACACTTATCAAAGTCCAACACTGTTTCTGTGGAGTAGCATCACAAAATTAGGATTTTTGTTCAGATTATCCTGTGTGTTTACCAGTGGAATCAAGACCTTGTGGCAACAGGATTTCTCTGAATTCTAAATTCCATTCTGAAAAAAATACCATACATCTTTTCTTCTGATGTTGTGGCCCTTTCTTATGTAAGCCTGAAAATTATTGAGACACAAGATATATTAAAAATGGAAAATTAGATAAGTTAAAGCATTTTAGTTTAGATTCTTTAAAAATTTAAGGGCAGATATTTGTAAGTTCATATTTAATAGCAAACAAAATCATATTCCAATAACTGAGCTTAAGAAATGAAAACCCAGGGTATTTATGGTACACTTGTAAGGAAAATGTAAGAGCATTAGAGTGACTTCCATGAAACCAAGTGCAAAAAGAAAAAAAGAAAAGAAAAACAGAAAAAAGTCATTGATGTTATCATCTGAGAGAACAGTTCTATAAAAATGAGGGTTTCTAAACAAGCCCGCAGGTGAAGCAATTTATACTGGAAGTTCTTCCCTATTGCAAAGATCCCTATTGCTATATTGATTTAGGTCAAAAACACACTTTAGTCATGGAGGTTAACAGAATTCTGTTGATATTTCAGCAGGCTGATGAAATTATGCAAATCCTGTAGTTACAACAAACAAAGTAATAAGCTCTGCAAATGTAACAGATTCCAGTAAGAATCTTTATGGGCATGAACCTACAGGAATACGGCAAGAATTAAAATTTTCCAAATTATTTATACTATATAATTTATTATTTTTATTATGCTATGATTTATTACATTTTTGTAGGTAAGTGTATTTAGGCATTTTAACTGCATTCCATCTCACTTTTGTTGTATGAATTACAATAAAAAATGGGCTCTAAATTCATAAAGGCTGTGTATTTCCTCTGGATTCTCATGTCTCTGAAAATATTCTTCACAAAATGCAGAGTATCTCCAAACTGACAAAGCTCAAAGTAAGGGTGTTTTTAAGTTTTTGGAGTTTAGGGGCAATGGACAGTGTTCATGGAACATAAACCTAGATTTTCTTTAATATATCAACAGCAGCAACACAGGAAGGGAAGGGCTAAACATACTATGAGAAAAAAGGGGGAAACAATGAGTACGTAACCAGACAAGGACCTGTCAACTCAGGTATAGCAGTATACCTTTAGTAACACAGATTTTGTCTTAGAATTAATCATCCTAGCATTAACCAGCATGCCAAGCAGCCTTGTGGATCCCTTGTTCAAGCCCAAGCTGCTTCGCTTTCAATATTATTGACAGGCAATAGATTAAAGGCAGCACAGGCAATTCCTGCAAACACGGAAAACGTGCCTCAGCTGTAGTATACGTGTTGTGGATCTGTGTAGACATTCTTAATGACCTACTGAAAGAGTTCAAGAGCTGTCTATAACTAAGGTGCTAACCATATTACAAAAGCTCACCATTTGAAGAAAAGAAATTCAACAAAAATTTTGTCTGAAAAGGTAATGAAAAAGCAATTCTATATGGATGGAATATCATATATAGTTAAACACATATAAGCATACATAAAATGGCAACCATTCCTGAAAAAATGTGTGAATTTTTTATCATCTATTTTAATATGCCACTTTTAACATTGATCTAATTAATAAATTACTTGGAAATTTAAATTAAAAAAGAATAAATATATTGGCTTGTGATCACTCATAAAGACCAGGAAAAGTTTCTATATTAACAAGTGCTAAGCAAGATTCATCCATGTATTCATATCAAACCATATAAGTGTTTTTGCTGTCACTTCAAATGATGTGGACTGTTAATTTGCTCACATTAATTATAACTCAAGCATATTGATTGCAATGAAGTATTATCTATGCTGAATTGTGTTTGAAGTTGGTATTACAGAAAGACAAGGGTTAAAAAGAGAGGAAAAAAATGTTTGCTGAAAGGTAGGAAAGAAAAAAGAAAAGATCTAACAACTCCAGTATGGAAACTGAGAAGCTAAAAACAATGTGTTGGCAAAAAAGAAAGAATCTGATATGAGCCAACATATGGCAGAAATCAGTGAAACCTCCGCCAGATAGGAAAACATGTTTAAGCCACAGGTTATCAAATAAATGCAGATACAGCAAAATCAAACACCAGAGGAAAACAAAAGTGTGACCAAGGGAAAGGAAGTTTCGCCTGTATACATACAGAGATAAAAGCTATGAAATGAAATGAAATGAAATGAAATGAAATGAAATGAAATGAAATGAAATGATCCTCCTCTCCCTCAGACTTGCACATTCTGTGCCTTGAAGGTATATATCAAAAGCCCATACAGCCAAGCATGGAACCACATGGAACCACACACAGATTTTATTTATTTATTTTGATTTCACATGCTAGAAAAAGAGAGAGGAAAAAGAAAAGAAAGACTCTGGTCCCAGATTTTAAGTTGCCTCAGGTAATTTTTGAAATATGGTATATGTTACACTAACGAAAACAATAAATTAGAAGCAAACCTGACACAACGTAGACCTTTGGAAAATGCTATAAATATTGAACTGCCTTTCCCTCTGTCTCAGCTCCACCTCCCCTTTATGAAAACCTCTGCACCAAAAGTAAATAAATACACATTATTTTGGAATCATGAAAAGGTCCTCTTTCCTGGAGGACAGAGAGCCAATGATCCCTCTCCATCCCTTTAAATGGAAAGTGTCTCTGAGTATCTTTGTAGTAGGAAAGAACAGTGGTCACTTAAATAGGCAGCTCCCAGGCTATATAGTTTTCTGTACTTCAGAACACCACCTTATGTTCCAGCTGGAAGCCAACAGACAGCAATGAAAATCATGAAGAATTAGCATCATGTACTCATGGAGAGAAACTGCACTTAGCAGGTTGGCTGTTATATTCTACTTTGGCCTCAGCTTTCACATGGATCTGAGAAAACATTCCACATACGGAACACTGTAGAAATTCACTGAAAAAAATGACAGGCAAGCTGACTATTTTATTCTTAGGAGATTCCTATGAGAAGATACAACAACAAAGAACATGTCCTTCAAAACATTAGAGCACACAACTAGAAAACTAACTGATAAATAAAAGCAGTACTTCTAAGGTCCAAGGATGAGATATAATTTAAACAAGGTTTGAGCTTTCCAGTTCTGCAAAGGGTAATAGACCCCACTTTAACCTCTAGAACATAACCAGGGCCAGAAAGAAGTGATTCCAGCCTTTGATAACCAGCCTGTATCTTTTCCGTAGGGTCTGCTGGAAAAGCAGACAATGCTGCAGACACTCCCCAGTTTATTCTCCTTGGAGATTTACCTTGAGCAGTACTTGGGCCAAATACTTTTGTAGGAAAGAGCCCTTAAGCGTCCTATCATACTGTGTCTTAACAAACAAAGATGGAGCAAGTGAAATTGAAACTTAAATATAAGGAGAGATGTAAGTGTGTATGATGCACGTTTATGTTCAAAACTCCTTAAATCCTCTACCGCTACTATCCACTTTAGAGGCTCGGAGTTACTTTTGCTAAAAATTGTGTAATAGATGCAGCTAAAATGTAAGTAGTCTCAGTCTATACTATATCGTGCAAGATAAAGGTTATCCACTTCTAAAAGAACGAGGAGATGATGGCACTTTTCTGTGTCCATGGCACATTTATCATCCAGACTGAACAAATGTAAATGGCTGTATGTAATGCCAAAGTTTTTAAATATAAAAGGGCTGTATTCCTTCTTATGAAACTCAAAATATTTCAGTCCTCAAAATATCCAATTATGAAAGTAAACCTGACAGATACCCACCGCTCTCAAGAACCATTAAAGTATACATCTCCTTTTCACCTTTCATTGAGCAGCAATTTTTCTCAGGAATGAGTTGTAAAATGTAGGTTATTTCTAAAGCTTTGGGGAAACATTTGATGGATAATCAAACTCTGGCAAACACACCTCCTTCAAGCTCGTGAGATAACTGATGGTTGCCTGTTGGGGATATTTGATAAAGTGTAAGTGAAAATTGCTGCACTGAGCCACCAACCCCCCAGAGGAAATGAAGTTTGAGCATCAGAGAGATGGAAAAGATATTAAAAGTGACAGAGAATAGTCTTGGTCCCAAAGGATAACTTCTGTTTAAAAAGTATGTGATTGTTAAAGTCACTATTGCCTTTAATTACTTAATTAATTAAGCACACAATCAAAAGTTATAAACTGACTAATCTTTTTCTAAAGGGAATTTACTCACTGGGCAATTTCCCAATCTGCTCACCACATAAGTATTCTTTCCCTTATTGCAAATTCAACCAGTCAAATGTGAAATCTGTCACTTCCCTGACTACTACAATATTATTTTTAAGCAATTTTCTGCTTAGGGATTTTCTATGTACCTATATGTTCATAGGTACATACCTATAAAAATAAGTATTTCTAAATCCAAATGTATATATTTTAAACTGATTATTATTACCACATGTCTAGCTAAATGTCTGAAGGCTAACATTTTGTTAGATATATTGGAGCTATGTCTAAAATATTTAAAGGGATATCTGACACCTCTGTACTTTCCAGTGGAATTCCAGAATTCTACGGCAGAATTTAGTCCATCTACAGGCACACATGCAACATCCTTTCCTGTTGAAGCAGAGGAAGAAATCAAAGAATTAGAATTTGACTCTATTAATTTTGAAGAATTGTTTATGAGAAATAGCTTCTCTAAATTCTGAAATAAAAACATGAAAATGTCATTGTTTAAATCTGCACTTAAAATGAAAGATTTGGAGAATATGAAACAATGTTAGTGGCAATTCTGCATTTCAGTGCTTAGGAATATATTGTGAGTATTCAGTTCTAGCTTTTGGTTATGATATACTGTTACAGTGATGAGTCTATCTATCAAAAATTGATTTGTCATTAAAATTAACTTAACGAAAGTGGAATTTTCACCCCCAGAATCCAATATGCAGCAAACATACTTACAGATGTTTTCTGTATTATTTTATTATTTTACTGTCAAGCTTGCTTGATGTTCCCTGTCCAAAATATAGTATATTAATGAAATGGAAGGTATGTTCCTGATACACCACTTTTGCATAAGTGGTAGCATTATCAGAACTATTGTATTTTCAAGTGACCTCTGTGTACATCTCTAATTAGGTTGAGATTTAGAGAAAGGCTTTTATGTAACTTGTAGACTTCCAAAGCACATTCTAAAATTGAATTGTATGGTGGAATCTAGACTTTCTTATTACTGGAATGTGTATTTAGGAGACACTTTTTGGTAGACGTCTTCCAGTGACTGCCTTATGTTTGTGTGCTTTCAAAATTACTATTACTCTCTATTCATTACCCTATTTTTTTATTGTGTTACTCCTGTTTTCCCCAGAACTGTAGCTACAACTACTATAACAGAATTGTAGCTACAACTATAACAACAGGGGAAAAAACAGACTCAAAGATTGTCATTCCATCTAAAGCAATGTTTATTGTTTTCCCTTACTTTCTTTTGGTTAGTGTTTACATATTAAGTTGCCTCTCAGCTCCAGAATAACTTCTGCTGTTATACATATTGAGCTGTAAGTAGGGCTAATAATCTCTCCCGTCTGGACGTTATTTCTTTTCTGTCTTTCCAGCTTGAAGACATGTTGCTATATATGTTAAAAGCACTATTGCACTCCAGCCAATACATATGAATATGTCTGTGCTAATTCACTGGTCAAGATGTATCACTTAATATGAAATAATCTGGATTTCTAACACAGAAGCTGCTGGTACTTCTAAAGCATTCTGATTCACTTCATTTTAAGCTATCGATATTCAAAATCTTTTGGCCACTGTGTAATATCCTGGTTTATGTCATCCTATATCATTTAAACGTGTTCTAGTGTGGCTGTGCCAAGACAATATTGTATTATTTCCTCCTCTTTCTCACAGTTTCTCAGAACTGAGCTTTTTCAGGTTTCTTTCCTCAAGCACTCTGACCCTACATTAACTGTCTGGATATTACACTCTCTCTCATAGGTTTTACAAACCAGTAAAACAAATTGTTTTCTTAAAGCATAACTATTTATCTTGATGGACATCAAAACCTCTAGTAAAAAAAATTAAACAAGTTCAGTTTACAATGGAAAATGTGAGGATTTAGTTAATGAAACTGGAAAAAACATGAATATGATTGCACATCTCATACAACTACCTACATGCACATCATATTCATTTACTGAAAAGTAAGTAGCAATTTTTGACTGAGTTCTTGCCCAGTAGGCTCTGTTATATTTGTCTCATAAGGTGTGGAGAAAGAGAAGAGCATTCCTCATTTTTATAAAGCTGCTTAATTCGACTATAACTTTGCTTTTGAAATGAAATGCAGATTTTTTTCATTCATCCTTCTTATATCTGAAACAGCATTTCACAATATTAGATAAATTACAAAAGACAGTAATGGTATTTGAGGAAATAATTTGCAAATTGTACTTAAGTGAAAACTTTTCTTAACAACAGATCAAATTTTACTCTAAAAAAAAAAAATACATACCCAGGATGTGTCATATGAGACATTTAGGTTGGTTTTGAATCTGGTATCCTATTCTTATTTGGTAAGATTATGTAAGTATATATATATATATATATATATACACAAAAATGTGAAAAAGAGTACATACTTTCAGATTCCATCCCCTTTCTTACAGGGAGAGAAACCTCCATTCACACAAATCACGCTATATTACAGCTTCTGAAAGTAGGGTTTTTTTTAATTTTGAAAAAGTTAGAACTTCCAGATCTCGTGAATATGTTAATTATTGTTGTATCTTTGCGCTTAATAATTAATTAATATTAATTAATATTCTTTTATCAATTTGTCTAATTAGTTTCTGAACCAATGTAAGCTTTTGACATGTATAACAAACTGTGGTGACAAGTTCCACCAGGTCTTTCCACCATATGAAAAAGTACTCTTTTTTGCTCATTTTCTAACTGCCATCTGATGATTTTCTGCAATGGCTGCTAGTTCTCATATGATACAACATAGTGGAGAATAGTTTGTAAGTCATTTCTTCATAATATTTATGATTTTATACACATCTGTCAAGAGCTATTTCTCATCACTGAATGGGAGAGTTAGTATAGCAATTGCTGTGAAAGGCTAGACAAAGATTCGTGGTGATAAAGAGCCAGTGGAGAGAGGAGGAGAAAAGATATCAATGCAAGAATATAAAAATTATGCTTGCAACATCGTGAGAGGAGAGGAGATGGGTGCTTCTCTTTCTCATGAGTAGAGAAGTTTGCTATCTGATCTCCTGCCTCAGCAGTAGTATCCCAGCTCATCTATTTATCTTCTTCGTGGTCTTAGTCTCTCCTTCACTCTTCTCCTTTACTTCTTTCTTCATATTGTTTCTCCTCTCAATAAAACATACTTTATTTTCTTCCTTCTAAAATATATTCATTCTTGATCTTGTAAGTCTTTTCCACTTAAACAAAATCATTTTGTGGAGTTTACCAATTATAACATTTTAGATTAATCTCCAAACCAGCACTTCAGGACCACCTGTAAGCTATGTTCACTAGGGAACAAAGGAAAGGATCTCTTCTGTCTTTGTCCTTCCTGACAGATAGCTTGCTACATTTAGGGGATGAGTAATTCAGTCCTTTGCCTTCCATGTTCCTCCACTCCCAAGAATTGCTCAGGAGATCTGCCTAGGGAATGGAGCGCATATAGGGCTGGATACACCACCTGTCAGGTACTGGTGATCTAGGCCAGAGACACTCAGAGCTGTCGTGTTACTCTCATGGATCTTCAGCTAAATAGTAGGAAGGCAGAAGTGGGAACAGGCCAAGGGCCATGAAATGTCCCAGAGGGTGCAAGTAAAAATCAGCCATTGGAGTGTTTTTGAAACACAGAGAATGTTCTGTGATATTCACTTTACTGCAGTTTCTAAAAGAATTTGAAGTGAAAGTCCCAATAAATGAAACTTTATTTTAAAGAGGATTGCTAGACTAAGGAAACCTCCTCTTGAGCCATCCACATCACAAAGTTGTTTGTTCACAGCTGACAAAATCAATTGTTTTCTGGTGTGTCTGTGTCCTTAGAGATCAAACATTTGATCCGACAATCATAATTGTTTCAAAGGTTTCGAGTTAAAAACTTAAAATGACTTTAAAGAACCAAAGCAAAGTAACAGCTTTACTTTATTGGCATTGCAGTCAATTGATTTTCTTAGAAAGCTCTTGGTAACTGTCTAATAGTCAGAGTCTGAATTTTCCAGCTTAACCACCTTCCATTGGAAAACTGAAAGCAATTTTCTTTTCATTTGAAGATGGGTTACACAGTTTAGTGGGGGATGAAGTTCTGAAACTTAAAGTACACATTTTGCTGAGTAAGTACTTTGAAGCTTCTTTAAACTGAATTGAATTACTTATGCTAAAGGGTATCTAAGAGAGGTTTGATGATTTCAACAAGTTTAAAAACATATTGCTTACAATGCTGGAAGCTGTTATATACTTTCCTGCAAACTGGGACACTTCAAAGTTTTAAAGCTCCTATCTGAAACTGTATAATCCTAAATCTGATATACCATAAACATAAGCTATTCTCAGGAAAGTATTACCCACCCAGACAGAAAACCTTCTTCAAAACGAAAACAGAATAGACAGCACAAGACACATAACAGTGAATTAAGAATGAGTGAAGCATATTTAAGAGTTTTTTCTTATCACTCTGTTTCCTCTGCTGGCAAGATCTGTAAAAAGAGGAAATACTTTTACTATGCTGTAGTTTGTTCTGTTTTGCCTATTTTGTCTTTTCTTGTGAAAACTCAAACTGCTTTTCTCTGGTGACTCTGTATAAGAATTTCTTTATCCCTTTTAGACTTTTGCTGGTTACCAAGCGTTACTTTCCATTCACCCTCTCCTATCCAATGCTAACTTCAATAATTTTCTGCCATACTAGGTTCTTTACTTTTGCATGTTTATTTTTTTCTGGTAATGAGTAAACATTTTATATGTAAAGAAAGCTGTAATTCATTGATGTAATGGCAAATCTTTGAATTATTTGTTCTTGCTAAAGGCATTCTCATGTTTTATGGATCCTTCCTGACAGATTCTGAATTTACATGTGCTGCTACTGTGGGTCTGTGATGCATAAACCCAAAGTCACACTTTATGAGTGATTTATAGAGGTGATGTCATAGCCAGGAGCAACCCGTTAAAAATGTGAGCAGGCAATTAGTTTAAATATTTGAAATAATCAATTAGAATTTCAGAACTGTCTTACAGACCACAGAAAATCCATTAGGCTCATGATTCCATGCACCAAAACAGCACCAGAGCCTGTCCAAGCAGTAAAACTTAAGAAAATAGCTAGTCAGGTATTAGATCTGGTAAACCTCATCTAAGTTGATCCTGCTTTCTTCTAACCTTCCTGCTTTTGCCTGTTTTCCTTCTTCATCCTTCACATCTATGTATATAACCTGTCACCTGATACTTCATTTGTAAGTACTTTAAGACAGGGATTTTTTTTATTATTATTTTTTTTTTTTTTTGCTGGTACTGCTGTTCTGTTAGTATGTGGCTGGCACAGTAGGAACCTGGTATTATTACAGCACAAATAAATAAATATATGCATACGTAATTTCTTCACACATAAAGGTGAACTTGTGTGAGGAAATTGGAGCCAACTGGGCAGAACTGTACCCTACCATCCTTGTGGAAATCTTTGGCTGAATCCTGAAGGTGCTTGGCAATATTAACTTATCTCTCCGCATTATTTTCAGCATAAATTGCAAATGTTCTCTTCAAGCATGTATAAATGGTTATTTATACATGGTCTACAAGCATGTATGGTTAATTTCCTGTAACACACAGAAAAGGTAATACTTAGAATATTTGTCTATTTATAAGGCCAAATATTCTGTTGAACCCCACTCCATATTACATGCTAATTTTTTTCTTTTCAGTTGCAGAGTTTTTCAAACTGTATTTTACTGTCAACAACTTATAGTTAAATAATTTACTGGATATTCTTCTGTGTGATATTCATTTAGAACCTACAGGAGAACCAAATCCTTAGAAGCCCAAGTCTGTTTCCAAATCTGACAGTCGTGTAGGACACTGTCCTGTCCACATTTCAGCTTGTCCAGGTACCTGGCTCTGGGCAATCAGCTGCTCAGAGGCTTATTCAGATCATCTGAATCCCTCCTGAAGGCTCGCTCAGCTGTCTCTGCTAAGAAAGATAAGCTTCCAGCTGTATTTACTCACCACATATGTTGATCAGTAGGGATAGTTCTGACACCTTCTCCCCCAGGGAAATTGTCTTGGGTTAGACTTTGCCAGTTAATAGACTGGGTCAAAGAGATCCAGACTGAGAAAGTAACTGAGATATCAGAGGATCTCATATTAATGGCAGAAGGAAATGAATAGCAGGCAAAGGTAAATTACTGGGTACTTAATAAATCTGAATCCTAGAGTCATTATATAAAAGCACAAAGAGAAATCAAGGAAAAGGAAAGGGCATATGAGGTATATAAATCAATAAGATTACTGCTACTATAGCCTGTAGATTAACCTCAACTTTTAAATGATTGAAAAATTGGTAAGAAGATTGAAAATGAAAGGAAGATTGTACAAGACAAGAGGATATGTAATAGAGGATTTTACAGGCTCATCAGAAACAGAAATTGAAGACTGGAAGCCCATTCAGGAAAGAAAAGAACTTGCTAACAAATGCTAACAAAGGGTGTGTACAGTCCCTAGAAATAATGGTTTATGTGTTTCAGTTTGAGTCAAAGAGACAATAAGGGCTAACAAATATAATTATAAAATCAAAAGGTTCATCTATGGAAAGCATAAAATACAGCGAGGAAAAGAAACATGGCTTTAAGGTTTTGGTTTTTATTATTCTAATTATTGTTAATTAGAAAAGATCTTGCAAGCTGTGGTGTGTATACAATAGTATTCTTTTAGAGTTACAGTGAAAGTAAAAGGGTTCTGTATTGTAACAGATTCTCTTGATCCAAAACAGTGTGCTAGAAACAGAATTAAATCTGAAGGAATGACTTCCAGGGGCATCTACACTTCTGCAATCAGAAGATGTGACTGCAGCAGGTGCGTACTCAGAGCTCACTCTTTTACGCTCACTTTTGTTCCAACACCAGGAAAGTTGCAACACTAAAGCAAAAATTACTAAGACTATCATGTGCAAAGGTACTATTTCCAGCTGAAGTAAGCATTGGCTTGAGAGAGAAAAGGTGATAAGAAAATTGCACATAAAAATGGAAATCTGAAAATTAGATTGGAGGCATATGACAAGTTGGATTCACTGGGCTTCATCTTTCAGCTGAACTTTTTTTTTTTTTTAATTGAAAAACAAACAAGCTTTTCTTCAGTACAAAAGATTTAGTACCAGATCATTAGCACTGGCAAAACTGGAAGTAGATCAGTGTGCTCTAGCTGAGAATCTAGCATGCAAATGATACAAGTCAGACAAATAGACTTACAAGTAAGACTTACAGTAACCAATTGCCTGAAGAGCTTGATTGCCTCACAATGGAGAGAATATGATCCAAAAATCAACATGAAAAAAATATGCTAGTGTAAAGCTGTTTTACATAGTGTACAAAAATTAGCTAAAAAAATTGAAGCAGAAGGAAAAAAATACTCCAACCAGACAAATAGTGCCTGGCTGGCAGAGGTATCCTCATGCTTTGTTTTAACCAGAACTTGATTCCTGACCCGTACAGTTGTGCCAGCAGAAACCTAGAATGTAGACTTTGTAAACCTCTAAAACTTCATTTGGTCATCACCGTGTGTTGATGAGCGCTGTATCAAAAGACAGTTAAAGTTTTGATTGCTTCAGCTGTATCCACAATAGGAACACTGTGTAAAGTTTACCAGCGTAGATATATAGGAAAAGTGCTCCTAGTATGGGCAGTATGGCCTTCTTAAGTATAGAAATTAAAAAATACTGTACTGTGTTTCTATAATACAACATGTATTAGAAAATGTGTGAACAAAGCTTTGCATTTAACCTGCAATTCTGGTTGCATCATGAAGCACTCAGACTGCACTCTGTGGCTGATTATGATCCTATTAGAAGTTACAGAAACGCAGTTTGTGTGCAGAGCCTTGTAATTCACAACTGCTTTTTGTTTTTGTTCCGTTAAACACTCTGTGCTGTCAAATATACCTTACACAGAAAAATGAATAAAAATGGAGATCTAAAGTAAGTAATGTTGCAACATTGTACTCATGAAATAATACAGCCATTGCCAAGGTATCTATGGTTTCTATGTGTAGTTCACCCTACAGCTACTAACTACGCTGTAAAACAAGCCTTTCATTAATGCTGGCCAGGAGACAGGCTTACCTCATTAGTTCAGATTTGTTAACCCATTTATCATAACACTTCAGCACTCCAACTGGACCCCAGCTATCATTCTGTTCTTCACACTCACATTCCAAGGTGCAGATATTCTATATGTTTTTTAAACTTTACACTGTTGGTATAGGAAGCAGTGTCATCACTTTGGTATGTTACAGTCTGTTTTGGAACACATTGTGATAATGAGGAACAGTGAATAAGAAAATTATTACCTCCTTGTTAATCATTTTATAGAGTCAGGTTGACCCAGTTTGTAATTTCTCTCTAAAGACAATGAGATTTCATAAACGTACACAACTGAACCTGTGCTGGGAATCTGAAGCTAAAACAACAACAGGAAACCTTAACTTGAAATAACCCCTCTGTAATCTTGGTCATCCTATCACCTGCTCCATTTTGTCCTTACCATGCCATGTCCACTTGTAGAAAAAACGAAAAAGCTGCAGAGAACCTCTGTATTTTAGGAGGGTGCTGTATTACTACTTAAAACATTTCTGGGCATCACATTTATCAAGCTATGCAACCAGACTCATCTATGCTCTACCTGTGCAGAGCTATCCTCCCATTTTTCACACAGTGCACAACAGTAGGTATTGTTCCTATCAAGGCACTTTAGGATTTATTCATAGTCACAATCTGAAAAGTGTATTAATGGCCTGTAATCCTTCTGTATTTCTTTTATTATATAGTTCCAGACAATGATAAATTCAGGGCAGCTTTCACAGCAGGATGGCATTTTTTGGAATTACTTGTGTATCTTCTTCTTTTCTACTGCAAAACACATTTCCCACTGTAGCAACCTGTGACACTTTTGCTAACAAAATGTCTTCAGGGTGAAGGTGATTGATCACATTGCGAAGTTTCAGACTACGCTGGCTTTAAAGAACCTAACAGGGAGAATTCTGATTTCCTGAGGTGAAGCTGTCTGCCTGAAGGTGATGCCAGGCATTATTCTGCAAGGGTTAAGTTGCATCAGGCTGAAATTGCCCTCCTTTGTAATGCCTTCTTCTCACCAAATTGGAGCTAACTTTGCAGATATATATTATTTCCTGGTTGCCATGCTCTAAATTATTATGTATGTGGTTATCTTAACCTTTTTATTAACTGTCAGGGCTAAAGTAAATATGGGGGCTGGATTACCTGACTGAAAGCAAGTATAAAGAAAACATTAATTTTGAGTCACACACATAGTAAAGCATTACATATCATTGTAAAATGTTGCAGCTGATTGAGTGCAAGTCTGCAGAGGTGTTTACTGTGTCATTGAGTGAGCCAAGATTGCCCGGTGCTCTTTGGGAATGGGAGCTGAAACACAATTGGCTACAGCCTTTGTGGAAGGAATGGGTCCAAAACATGAGAAATTTTGGTCTAAACTCTCAGAGGACCAAGCAACACAACTCACTAATATCACAAGATAATATATATCAGGAATCAAGTGCTTTCTGTTACAATGTTTAGATCATAAGAACATAAGAAAAGCCATCACGAGTCAAACCAATGAGTGTCTGCAGCAGTGGCAGTAAGATATGTTAGTAAGAGCATGAGAGGCTGACTGCTGCCTGAGATCCTCAAACCCTCACAAGCACCAGATAGCAATGTTAGAGGTTATGTCCTTGCCTAGCTCTTTCATAGATCTGTTGTCTATGAATTGGTCTAATTTCTGAATTAGAACCTGCCTCTTCTGAACCTACTGATATCACCTGCCTTCAAAACTGTCTGCGGCAACAAGTTCCAAAAGTTCATATAGCAATTTGTTAGTAGATTCTCAAGTCCTTTAATTCTCCTTCTTGGTATATAAGTGATACAGGTTTTAGCAGGGGAATAAAGTGGAAAGTTTTCTACGCTCCTTCCCTCCACTGTGTACACCAGCACCAGACTAAGGTTGACAGACCATCTGATGTCCTTTGGTGGTGCACACCCTGTTCTTCTATGAATCCTGTGATGATACTTCCATCTTCTGTTTTTTCCTCTTTCTTAGATGTCATCTGATAAAGCAAATGTCATCTTTCCATGCTACCATTCTGTAAATAAAAGTAGTTCATTACCCATCTGGAAAACTTTTGAACCACAGTTTATCTGCCATTGAAGCAAAGTGCCTTTTCACTTTATCTCTCATCAGGTTGACTTTGTAAAACTTATATCCTATATATTTTATAGTTTAATCCTTTTATTTTACACTGATGAACTCCCATTACATTTTTTGTTTATGTATTTATTTTGGCTCAAGACATTGCTATTTTTGGTCCTAAAGTACACCTTTATATATACTTCCTTACCCAGGCAACTCTAGATAATACATAATTCTTGAGAAGAAGTAGAGGGTAGGCTTGACACGTGGTCATTTACACATATTCTGTGCTATGCGTAAAGGGTCCTTCATGCCCACAGTATGTCTAGTAGCATCATGAACACCCTATCTTCCCACTTTCCCACAAGTTTGAACTTGTGGATATACATTTTCCATCTCAATCTGTGCATCAGAGACATTTATAAAATGTCTATATAGCTGTTTAAAAGCATCAGACTATTACATCTCCATGTAAATGGATGACTCACTAGAAAGAATGTGCAGTTGCTAAATTCACACAAGTAGGAACAGTTATGCAGTCTGTCTGGCATTTTGGTCCAAATGAGGAAATTCTATTCCTCTTTGACAAAATCATGAGCTTCATCCATGCAAAAATCTCTATGACAAAAAAAAAAGCTTAGAGTCACCAAAAAGAAAAATTGCTGACCTCACTTAAAATACTGACATGACTAAAAACATTTTCTAGTTACCTCTAATTTCCTTTTCAAAGCTCAGTTCACTGTTTCAAAGGGGTGCTTGTTAAATCCATCACAACCTTCAGCTCAGTAAAGCAAAGCAAAAAAAAATAGACAAGCAAATAATACTACCAAGGCAGGACGTATTCAGCCAGTTTTATTTCACACTTTGCTTTAAATTAGTAGACCAATAACCCAGAATCTCATCGCTCTGTGCTTTACTCCCAGAACCCCTCTCAACTGTCATCATAGCCTCGCACTTTGTTTTGTGAACTTTCTACGCTCTTTCATTTACTATGAAGATGATTCTCCCTGCTCTCTTGTTTTTTTGCTTTATTTATATTTTAACCAGTGCATTGAATTCTTGGAGGGTGTGATAATAAAGATAACATCATGACAATACAAATAGCCATTCAGGAACTTACAGTTATTGCATTAACAAAATGTCACACAAAGGACAAAAGTTCTGAACTAACAGATGGGTATATAAAATTAAAATTACGACTACAAACACAGAGTTATTTCTCCATTCTTCATCCCAACCCAGTAAATTTTGACAACAGATTTTTCTTTTGCAGAAATATTCGTCTTACATTAATGATGAATTGAGACAGAATTGCTCTGGTAGAGCAGTTCCTAGACCACAGTCGAGTTGAAACTTTGGAAACATTTGTAGTTTAAGACACTATTAAGAAGAATGAACTGTTCTAGCTTTTAAAGGAAAACATTGCTAATATATCTTGCTCAAAAACATGTTTTTATACTCTGTATTCTTTTGGGGACCAGATAATGATGAGTTCTTTTAACTCTTTTAATCCTTAAGATGAATTTCTAGCCCTGCTAAAGTGAAGGGCAACTCTCCCAAGGCTCTTAAACAGGTTAAGGTTTCACTTTCTGTCTGACTCAAGATATACTTTTGCTGGAAATTTTACATTATTATTTTTCTTTTCCAAATATTATTTATCCATCAATATGTAAGAATAATAAGCAAATTCTCTTCAAGCAATTCTAGGAAAGAATTCCTCTTTTTTAAAAGTCTGGGTTTTGTATCTGTATGCTCTGCTCTTCTGAGAAATATTAGACTTCTGGGGTGCGGGGAGAGCATGCTTTAAGATGTTCATCTTGTCAGGAATATGCTATGTATCAAATAAAAAGTGCATTACTGCCACATTAACTGTTATTTGTTATTTGAGTGTGGAGTGCATGAGGTTTTTTTATTGTTCTTACAGTAGTATGGCTCATTATACTACTGTAAAGCGCTATAATACATAACAATGGACTATAAATTAATAAATAATAAAAGTAACCATCCCTCCAGGCTCTTTGTACAATATGAGCAGCCTAAAGTGAGTGGCTTTTTAACCTTTTACTCAAATGTCATTTTTATTAAGCAGGAGCCAATCGATGCTGCAGATGATTTCATAAGGCAAGCTTAGAGTCCCCTATCTGTTTCAATTTAATTCTATAATTCCAAAATGATTACCATTTGAACCTGACCAGAGATAGGTACTTGATGTGACTACAAAAAGGCAGTACGCAAGTGTTAAAACCTTTGTAACTGCTGCTGCTGTATTTATCTCCATGCCTTCAGTTGGCTGTTGGTAATTTTTTGATGGTGCTACAGAAAATCCCGAGAAAGATGCTGCCAGGTCCTTGTTCGTGCTGTGAAAGTGACTATACTAAGCTAATTTTTTGGATGTATTTTCTGGTGGTATTGCTTAAACAAATGAGTTTTGCTGTTTTGCAGCTGGGCCAGATATTAATAATGTTTTTATTAGCCTGGTAAAAACAGTGGTGTCCTGGGCCACTGGGTCACTTCTCATTTATAATTTTGTATGCTGAATAATGATCCTAATGTAAACATGATCAATCATTGAACTGACTAGCACAGGTGTCAGAGCAGAATAGAATTTAATGGAGGGGAATGTCTCAGTCTCAGCACCAACTCCCTTAAATTCACAGCCTGCTACTGGAGACTGTGAGAACATAGACCATTATAGAAGCCTAGCAAAGTGAATCATCTACTGAAATATTAAAAGATAAAGATCAATGGGATGGAGATGAAATGGTATTAACATGAACATAAGAGCATATGAATTAAAACAGTATTGCACTTAAATGAGTTGCCCTTTTATTGCTGGATAGCTTATGTATAGAAACACCATCAAACAAACAATGCTATCACGTTTCTGTGTGCATGCATGTAAACAATGAAAGAACAGGTCATTTCAGCCTCAGTCCTGTACTCTTTCTTCAGACATACCAGTAAGTCACTTCAGATGCTAATAAGGACACGAGAATAAAGCTCAAGAAGTTAACACTTAGTACCGTGAAAATAGGCTGCTATGTCACCACCGCAAGTTTTGACTTTTAATTTCTCCAAAACTTGCCTATACAAGGTCACATGTGATTTTTCAAAATGTTTCTCATCTTTTTAAGAAGCAGATTGGATTGATTATTTTGCCCTAGGAAAACCTCAGATGTTCGTAACAGTATTTCTTATTGTAAATATTCATAAATAAGACACAGAGAGGAACTCTTTCGAAGTGGGGAGACACAACCTTAAGTTATTGGATCCTTAAGTCTGGATATGAGTTGGGCCATCTCAACCCGCATTCTCCTCATGCATTGCAGAGACACTCTTATCAGGGCTGAATATTCTACAAGGCAGAAGTTAGCTCCATGCAGTACATAAGACATAACTTTATTTTAACCTTAATTACTGCTTCCAGAAATTTAGAAATTCCCATCTTCAGGAAAATCTTTCTGTTTTTCTATAACCAAGTTGTTTTTATTTTAGTATAAATCTTAACGTGATTTGCTTACTCTAAAAAAACCTCCATAGTTCTGTACTATCAAGGCATTCAGGAGCTCTGCTGGGCCCTGAACTGCAGAAGGCAATAGTTAAGTAATTGCGTATTTTCTTCAAATGAATAGGCTGTAGCAATCAAGCAAAATCATTGGCCACTCAGATACTGGATTAGAAATGGAGAGGCGATATAAATCAATCTTCAGAGGCTCAACAGGGGCTCTTTCCTGCTACTTAGGGCATCTTTTCAGGAATGATAGTTACAGTAGAGGAGAAATTTGAGCTTAGGTTGCAATCATTGCTTGAGCTTATTGTGAAACAATAGGGAATATCATCCTTTGAAGGGATACACAGGGAGAAAGTGGCTTTAATTACAAAAAATGCGGGAAGAGTGTCAGTAGCTTCAGCGTATAAGTAAGGCAGGAGGGTTAATTATTGATAGAACAACTTTGCTCATTTACCAAAAGAAATGTGATTAAAAAATCTGGAGCTGAGAGGGGGCTTTCCTTTGGTTTCTTGAACCAAGTTTTATAGTTCATACATTTTTCTCATTTTCCCTTAGAAGCCAGCATATCTCATGCAATAAATGTAGGAAGAAGAGCATTTAGTAGGCTCCAGGCAATCTTGATTTTTTTTTCAATTAAAAAAGTAAGGATAAGATAAGAACTAGATGATCACTGCCTACTCTAAAGTGCCTTCACATCCAAATAGTGACAAGAGCAGAATTATATGTTCCCCCTCTCCAATTCATTCTAGAATGATTTTTTTTTTTCTCTGTAAACAGCAAAACTTTGTCAGGATCATCTTGATCACTACATAGCATGATCTGTAGAATAAATAATTTCAGATTTCTTTAATTTGTCTTGATTATAATTCTTCACTCAATGCTACACATCAGATAGAAAACTGAAACTCCTTCCAAAAGATGTGTGGGGGAGAATCTAAAAGTGCTGAAAAGTCTATAAGATAAAACTTAAATGGACAGAAAGAGGAACAAGTTTCCTAAAATAAATGCAAAGAAATTCTGTAAGAATTCCAAAATGAATTAAACATATATGCAAATAGTGTGACCATCCAGAAGTACTTAATGATCTGAAATGTTATTTTTTATATGGAATCTACAGCTCTTTGTGTTAATCCATTTTTGAAAATGTCAAACGGAAAGAGAGAACTTAGTACTTGGTAGGTGTTCTGTGTGAAGAACCTTTGAAAATTCATGTATAATACAGCAAGAGAAAAATTTTACTTCCTCAGCATCCTTAGGATTTTCAGGCCACCAAGGAACAGCAGAAACAGCTTTGAGAGGAAAAATAATGAATTTTAACTTTATCATATAACTTCAAGCTTTGATAGTGATATTGATTCAGAAGTTTTTGGACATGTGGCAATGGTTAGAAAAAAATATATCTAGTCTGAGGTCTGTAAATTAATAGAAGGAAATGCTTTGGAAGATTTTAAGAAAGAATGAATCTCTGCCAGGTCAACACTCAAAACATTTCCTTGCCTGATTTATTTTCTTTGAGAAAGAGAAACTTTAAAACTTCAAAAGTATTTGAGGTGATAAGCACTAGAATTTATGTTTGCAGAAACCTCAGTATGGCTCAGACAAGAGAAAATACGGAAACATAAACTAAATATTTTTGAGATTGCAAGACAAAAGGCAAAGCTCACAAGCATCAGTAGGGATGAATGCAAGGTTTCCCCTCCTGCCCAATAAGTCCATTACTGATGACATTCTACTGATTCATTTTTGCACATGCTATATAAGCGATCACAGTTTTTCACAGGAAAAGCCAGCCTACTGTTACAACAAAACATCTGAAAATCCAGGAACCAGCGGGATTAACATCTCTGATGATTTATTGTTCCTAAGGGCTTTTACCTCAAGTGAACTAGATTCAGATGCTATCTTTGGTTGAAAGGGAAAAATTATGTAATAGCCTTGCTTTAAAAACCTGCTGAAAATCCATCTACCTAGCAAAATCACCCTAAAGATGGAATGTTTTTGCACATATTTAAATAATGATTTCACAGTGTGGGAACAAGAGAGAATTCAGGGAGAAAGATAAGGGGGCACACGGGAAAAACAGTACGTGGCAGCCAAAGCACATCACCCTTTTGCAACATGATTAACGAACTAGCTGGTGAAGGCCAGACAGTTTGTTCCAGCTGCACGGCGGAGGAGGGAGCGATATGGAGGTATCATGGTCTGCCCCAACCACAAAGGGTTGCATCCCAAAAAATAATTGCTGCTCACAGACTAACTGTTGACCTATAGTACCCCCAGCCTCATTATCCCTGCTTACCATATTAAAAATCACGCCCTTTGCTGCATAACGATATGTACATAAGGGGGGCATACCCCCAACAACCACGCAAATGGCAATCTGGCCAATGAAGTATGTCTGCCGCACTTCCACATCCCACCTTCAGCAACTATAAAACAGAGGATAGCTCACTAAAGGTTTTGGAAGGGAAGAAAATTGAACCGCCAACCTGTTCACTGGAGATTGCTGACGAGCAAGCCTCCTTCTCCCCTCCCCCAAACAGGGACGCCTCTTTGGTAAGACCTGTGCCTCCGACAAACGTTGGACGTTACCCGGGAAAATATATTATTATTGAAAGCGCTTAATTGTTAGTTTGAGCTCATAGAAAGAAAATTTGTAGCAGCAAGTGCATTTATCAACGGCAATTCCGAACCTGTTGTATCTGTCGCTTTAATAAAATCTTATTCTTTTTACTTTGCGAAACTGACCCAGGGAAAGTCCTCAAACAGGGGGGCTCTGGCAGGCAAATGTAAATTATAAAGATAAGGAAGGGCCTTCCATCCCTCCCTTTCACGCGACACATAGTAATGGTAAAGATTCATCAGATCAGAACTGTGATGTATTCATAGGGCTGTGTGAAACAAGATTGAACAGCAGCTCTAAGCAATACCATTTGTTCCTTGTTACACGAGCATTCCTTTTTTATTATTATTTCCAAAGAGAAAAACAAAGAAAAAAGCAGGAATTTCAAGGGTTTCCTGTAAAGGTTTGGAAAGACTCATTTGAAAAAGCCTTTTGGGGTTCCGCTCATTCACTGAAGCCTTAGGAAACTAATCCATGCTCATCAGTAAATGATACTACTCATCTTTCTCAGAGCTGGATTTTTATGTAGTACAGCAAGTCTTATGTTTATATTTAACTTTGGGTGCCTTCACCTATTTACCCACAAAAAATTGCAGATTAACATACATAAAAACAATCACTGGGGAGTAAAGAATAAAACAATGTATAGCCTTGACAAATAAAAAGAAAATGCTTTTTTGGAAAAAGTAGACTTAATGTTTCTACTATCTTTTGATTCTCTACAAAGAATTCCTGAAGGATTTTATACTTAGAAATGGTTATACTGAAATATTTTCTGCTCAATATGTAGCTAAAAGTAGAGGCAGAAGAAAGAAAAATGCACATTGAATAGAAGCAGCAGTATTTTAAAATATTTGGAAGTTCTTGTACTCATTTTTCTCTCTCACTATCATAAATCTTCATTTAAGTGACACAGAAGTTACAATACATGTGTTTATCAGTTGCTCACTGTCTGGGTCTGGACCAAGGAGAAAGCTCTTCTTAGATCTAAATAAATATTGAAAAAACAGAATTACCAAAATAAAACTGTGAAAATACTCCTTAGACACTGGACAATGTATAATAGTCTCAGCACGCTTCCTAATGGTCCAGTATTCAAACAGTCAAACTTTTCTCCCCCAATTCAAACTCCAATGATGGACTATAATGCTGTTATAATTCACTTTTCTCAATAGTGTAACTTTTCCAGCTGCACCATTTTAGCAGGTTTTTGTGCCATCTGTCAATATTCTGCTAACCGGTCTTTACATAAATAGATAAGTAGTATTTCTTATTGGACTTTTTTAAATTGATTTTTATTTTTGTTTTCTGTTGCCTTTTTGAGTTTTATTTGACTTCCTTATACTTTAATCTTACACTTATCTCATACTTTAATCTTTAATCTTAAAAGGAATATAACAGCAAGAAAAGGCCAACATATTAAATAGACGTTTTCTTAGAGAATCTCTGTAACTGTAAAATCCAAGAAAACTCATTGCACTGCCATTATTATGTGTTGCCCTCTTTGTTAATTGCATCCTAAAGCCACTTTAGGAACAGGTAATTCTGCACCTCACAAATTATCCACTGACATGTGAATTAACAGCATCAAGACTCATTGCCAGTTTACAGTACTAATTGTTGCTACTTTGTGCTCTTTTGTTGCATACAGCCTGTGCAAAATAGTTTTTAATGAGGCTATTGCTCTTTTTTTATATTATACTCTTAATTCCTTTCCACTGTGGTTAAAACGCTAATCAACAGCTTCATTTACAACACACGTTCTAAAAGAAAAATAATTATGTCTAACCAAACACAAGTTAAGTTTCTAGAGTTTTTGTTATCATTGTCATTTTTGCTGTATATCTCAAATGGCTAAATTCTTGTTTGGTCAATAAATGATACTCATTGCCTAAAAAGTTCAGGTGTACATGTGAATGAGTTCTCCAAAGTCAGAGACCTGTTATGCTAAAGGAAGGAAAGAGGCACGGTCAGACTGTACGTACTGTAATTGCTTGTTCCCAGTGCCAATCAATCCTTTGAGGGTCCCTGTCATCCTCAGGCTACACTAACTTGAGCAGAAACCATCACAGTTGATTCTCAGGCAGAGAATTAAGGAGCAATAGGAGTTGTAGCCTGGTGGTCCTGACGGTCCCTCCCTTCTGCTTTTCTTGGTAGCTCTTGACATCATGGAGAATGGATGAAATTTCTCTTCAAGGAGGGAAATTGATTAGCAGCAATCCCCAAATTTGTGAAGTTATGCCTCTATGAAGGCAGAGAAGTACCTCTGTTAAGATCAAAAACTGTGTGTTACTCTGCTATTGCTGTCAAAAATTTGTGCTCACATCTCATTATTTTGGCAGGGGGAAATGAAACCACACTTAAGATGAATGATACGTAAAGACAGAAGTGGCCCTATAAATCTTTTTTTATAGATTTTATCATAATTTAGTTTTTTCTTTTTGTTTTCTCTTGAGTTCTCTGTATCTTGATATCTCCTCTTGTAGAATCTAGAATAAAAGAATACAGAGTTCAGCCTAATGACTAACAAGGTTATATATTTACTTACATGCTTTATTTTCCTAATGTGCTTTTGTGTAGCTGAAAGAGCAGACATGAAATTATCAGGTGTCCTCTAGCAGAAAGAGAGCAAATTTCAAGCGACCATTACCACAATGCCATCCCTTATATATAGTAAAGTTAGTATAGCTGTTCCTCTAATGCGTGTCTCTTAAAATTATGGTCAGTTAAAAATTATTAAATTATTATTATTAAAATTATTAAATTTTTCAATTGATATTTTCTACTACTCAAAAAGGCTACTGTACATTTGAGGTTTTATTCAACTCTTTTCCACATTCACAATGTAGGTCCCTGTATATTTCTTTCCTGGATTATCTGTCAGCAATTTTATCACTTTACATCGCTCTTCAGTAAAGCTCCTTATCAGCTCAAGCCTCTTCTTTTCTGAGTCTTTCTGAACCTTGCTGTCCTCCACCTTTGTGCTGACTGGCCTCCATTTTTTTATAGGTTGTAACCTCCACCAAGGCACTGAATGTTGTCTCTTTCAAGTTGCTGACCTACAAAGTGAACAGAATCAGTCCTAATGTTAATCCATGCACTATCACTTCAGTCAATTCTCTATCACAAACTGCTTGTATTATCTTCTGTCTCCAGCAGCCATCTAGTTTCCTAACCTACTCAAGATTTTCAGTCTGTTTAGTATGGCAGTGTAATTGTAATTGTCCACTTGCCATGTTTTGTTTCTGAAGTATACTTCTAGCAGGAAGAGATAAATAGAAAGAGCTCTGGGGAAGTTAGGGAAGGTAATGGGAGACATCTAGGATTAGAATGCTTTTAAAGTGTTTATGGCCTTTAAAGACCAGTTGGAGAGAATGTACTGAAAGACCAGAAGATGTAGAAGCTTAATAAATCATCGGCAATCCAGTGTTTTGTTCTGCCTAAAAAAAAAAATCCACATTGACCTTTTTTATAAAAGAATAGATGATACCAAATTTTTAAGTCTAATGTAATGGAAATAGGAGGAGAAAGAAGGGTAAAAATGAAGGATGTGACAGTGTCTTTTACTGTTAAGAGAGAGGAATGTCTGAAAATAGCAACATAAAGCAAGAAAAGAAAAGTTAAACTACAGATACAGTTGCAATTAGGCTCAGGTTTTTCTGAATACTTATCAACTAGATGCTTAATGTTCTTCCTAATCTCTCTCCTAAAGCCATTGTTTAAACAGTCTTGGGTAGATCTGAAGTGTAGAAATGTGGGTAAAGAAGACTCTTACAAACCAGAAGATATTTATTATATGCTTAAATATTAATTTCAGTGCTTTGCTGTACATATCTGCATTTGGGGATTGAAAAGTGGTTAAGATGCTCTACACTAAGAAGTGGCAAAAAGACTGGAGTTTTCAGGGTCTCATAAAAATAATGTTCTTCAGAGAAAAAAAAATCATCACATTTAAAAGATAAAGTTTAGCTTCTTTTTAAGCTGAGACAAGTCCATAAATTCCTAGGTCCTATATTCTTGAGGCTGAATCATTCTGTAATAGCACGGTTTTGGTGGAGTTATTCTGGGCATGTTCAACCTTCCGAAAGAGAATTTGCCTCATTAAAATAGTTCTCTGAGGTAGATGTTAGAGCCATAGTATGGTTTTCTAATAACCTGAAAGTTTTAATAAGCTGAAATGAGATTATAGGTTTAAGTCTGAATAACTTCAGCTGACAGTAAAAGACCTGTTCAAACTGTCTTAGATGGGTGAAACAATTACCTTAAATAGTTCAAGTCTGAATACAACTTGATATTGAAGGAGGATGACTATTTTGACCCAGCCTCTAATGGATATGAATATGCAGAGAAAATTAATTATATTATTTTCATTTTGATTCCCTTGCAGTTTTGAATGAAAAACTAAGATCATCTTGTGTATTGAACAAGTTGAAAAGAAAGAACTTCAATTCAAAGGCTGCTTTTCCCTTATCTTCTGAATTGTTCCCAATACTTGTTTCTGTAACATGATACAGCATACAGCTGTTTGAATGTGTCATGGGGTGGTGTGTTAGTTATGTACAAGAGGTACTGTTTGAAGTTAAACCTGATACCTTCAAACAGTGCCGTTTTATCTGATAATGCCTTTTAACCAATGCTGTAGCAAAGAGCAGGAATAACTATTCCATTCAACTATAATAATATATTAAGACTAAACTGAAGGAAGTTAATTCTGTAATTTAGGGGCCCAGACTCAAAGTTTGAAATTTCTTCTGGTATGGGAGGAAGTTCTCACAGGAAAGATGTGGGCTTTCAGGGAGGGCCATGTCTTGGCTTCAGAAATAGATTAATATTATACTCTAATTACTTTTAATTGTAATCACATCATATTTCTTTTTTTTTCCCAAAAATATAGTGAGATTAAATAGAACAATTTATAAGTCACTATATTATAAAGATAGCTGCATCATCTTTGTTGAAGCTGCTGTGGCAAAGCAACTCCTTTTTAAGTAGTCTTTTATATGCATATTCTATAGGTACATGCTTATGTCTTAGCAGCTGCACATAAATGACATTTAAAACTATGTGAAAAATGGCACATAAAACCTTTTTTAGCTTAAGAAAAATCTAATGGAAAAATATAGCATTTTTATCTGAAGGGCTAAGTTTTAAGCAGACATTAGCACATTAGCATTTATGTGAGTGGTTCATCAGTTTTCTCCATTAGCAACCACTGTGGCATGCACTATCCACTAGGATAAAAATTGTTTGAAAATTACCAGGAATTTTAGAATCATCTCCCAAAATTTCAGATTATACTCCATTTATCAGGAAATTATTATCCACCTATATCCACCCAAAGATTCTCAGATTAACAAGGAATTGTTTGCCTCTTAACAAAGCAAACTCAAATTCCAGGCATCTTATTGAACAATCATAAATCCATAACTTTAAAACAACTCAAAAAGATTAGTAGAAGTGAGGTATCTTTAAAACCTCTATTTCATATAAATGGTTAAATATATATTATATGGTATCATTTAAATAGTGTCAGATTTTAAATTTTGAGAATTAGACAGTCCTGGGTATGAGGAAATTACCTTTTTAAAAGCATATTGAACTTGAAGTCTAGATTGCCTGGAGCATAGCTTTTTAATACTGTATGAGAAAGCCACAAAGAAAAGAATATTCCTCAGCAGGCTCTAAGCCACCAATATTTTATTTGCCCCCAAATGCTGCTGTTGTATTTCCAGTATCTAGGTTACACAGGTCACTTGATGATATCTACATTTTCTTCCTGTGTGGATTCACCTAGTAGTTGATTTATAGATGTTTTTGTTTTGTAAATGTATAGAAAAAGCAAGGTGAGCTGTCATTAATGCAATCATTTTTGCTTAGTATCTCTACTTTTTGGTCACAGATCAAGCTGCTTATTTGTACTTTGATTGTTAGATGCTTGACTAAGTATCCCGGCAACCACACTCTACAAATGCCTACGCTGTTTCCAGTGCAGGAGGTAATGGATATTACCTAGTCATGTGGTCGGCAGGAGGAAAGTCTAAGAATCAATTTTTCAAGTCCTAATATATATCTACATGACAGTCAAATAGTGGTATTCTCTCAGCCAAGGATTACTGGTAGCTGGATCTATATGGCCTATAAACCATTCATTGTAAAAACTGTTATCTTACTACTGGGGAAAGAAGAGCACTACTAATCTTTGAGTAGAGATAAATGAATCAGTTTGGGATAAAATAAAACTGGGGCCAAATCTCAGTCATGATCTTACTGTGGCCATAGATGAGCAAGTGCTCTGCAATTACTATTTGATTCGAAAATGTGTTCTTTCATCAAGTAGCAGCGGCTCCTAGAACATTAAGAAATCCAGACATTTTTAACAGATACCTAGCTACTTGTTCTTAAAAGTGGCTTATGTATAGCCAGCAGAGTAAACTGGAGCCCTTTGATTAAAATCATTACATGTTTCTAGCCTAGGCTATTCCTCTACTTCATCGTTAAAGGGGCTTTGAAAAGTTAAAAAAGAAAGTTGTGTGCAATCTTTTTTGTCCAAGAGCCAACTAGTTTATGTAGCTAAATCTAGTTTAGGTCCTAGGCATTTGTGGATAATGCTACTATACCATTCAGGGCCCCTTCCTCCTTTCAGACCATCTTTGAGTCTTAATAGGCCTGTCCATCTCTGTTGGGTCAGAATACGCCATTTCTGCACAACTTTGCACTTGTAAATTGCCCCTTTGAACCATTTTGGGTCATCTTCAGTTGCTGTTACATAAGCATCTTGATCCTGAATGTGGATCCAGATGGATGTGGTTCTACTTTTTTGCATATAGAGCAAAAAAAAATCGCGTTGAGTCCCATGCTCTTCCGGAGTGGCTGCTAGAATCCAGCCAGGATACCTTTAGGGATCTAAAATGGCTTTAACCAGTTATGTTTAAGCAGCTGAATCAAGTTAAGTATATGTAATTACTTCTGGAAGTTTGCAAAATCACAATTTTTATTTTGCTTTTGCTAAAACTATGTTGTAGGTGTATTTGCAGGAAGGATTTTTGATGCCTCTGTAACTGAAGTGAATCCAATCATCAAGAAAAATAATGAAGTCCATGTGTTGGTGGAACCCCATTTTGCTCCCAGATATGCCTGTTTATTTTCCATTAAAATGATTCCACTCAAAGAGGCTATGCCAGCAGAGAATTTTACCCATTAACTTGAATAGGAGCTGTATATGCACAATGTTGCCCAAATGTCTTCAGAATATGCATACGATTAGCTCTGAAATGGAAGATAGCACAGGGATGATGGCATGTACCAATAGCATTTCTTACTCTCCCCTGGCAATAGTGACTAAGGAGTAGCAGCTATCCCCTTTCTCAGGCAGTGCATATGTACTGAATGATCCTATTGTTACCAAATGGATTTATAATTCCTTACTATATTGACACTGCTCTTATACTATTGCAGAGTTGTTCTCATTAAAATTGATATTCCATCAGTCTTCCATGCAATGTAAGTAACAGTATTGATTACCTATTACCCCTCATCTTCCTTCAATAACTCTGCCAAATTTTTCATATGAAACTCTGCTAAATTTATTGGGATGTCTTTAGTATGATGGCCATTAGCTCTTTTTTTTGTGGATTTAACTTCCTTAATTTTTTTTTTTAATGTAGTCTCACACGAGCTTTTAACAGCTCTGTCTTTAGCCACTGATTCTTTGTTTTAAGCAGAAATTCTTCAGATGTTGGCTATTAACAGCACCTAGTGACCGGTTTATTGAAACTGGCTAGCCAGCCTAAGCTGTAAATCGCATGGTGTTTAGCTTAACGCTCTGAGGATAACTGCAGAGTGGAAAGTTTTGGAGAAGATTATTATGAAGATTTATAATATTGCCAGTGTACTTATGGTATACAAATAAATGTAGCATGGCTGCAGCAGCTGTGTTGGAAAGTCAGTTTTTCCCTTGTCATACAAGTAATAGATTTTCCGCTAATAAAAATGTTCTGGTAAGTTTATAAAAAAAGGAAATGCTCGTGGCTTTAAAAATCCATTAACCACAAGTAAGTACTTCACCAGTTGTGCACATACAGTACCATGCACTTATTTAAATTTTCTGTTCCATATTATGTGCTCAGTCTTCTAATGAGACCTTCTTTAATTCCTCCACAGATGCAGTTAATGTCCTGCATGACTCAGCATTGGCCCTCACTTTTGTTTGTCAATGAGCCCTCTGATAAAAATGATATCTGGACATAGGGACACAGAAAACATTGTTGTACATCTGGACTGTAAGCATATTACATACAAAATCTGTTCTGTAGTTTTTTGAAAACTCAGCTAATGTTTTTTTTAGAAATATCACAGATTATGTTTTGGAAAAGTAAAGTTTTATGTCCGGAACTTATTTTTGTTTTGGGTTGAACAAAATGGAACATATTTCCTTAGGTATAGGAAGGCTGGTGAATAAGAAGCATCTAAAAATTGAGACATGAAGTTTTAAATTATTTGTCCTCTTCACATGTCAAGTTTCTTGGTAATTTCCCACTTCTATTCTACACATGATTTAGTATTGATTCCAGTTAAAACTTGGTTAGTATATTTTGTAGTGCAATTTTCAATACAATTCTACACAAAATATCTCACAGTTTATACCTTGTGTTATTATAAAAATGGTTGCTTATCATCATCATAGCATTTGTAATACTTAGTATGCACTAGGTAAATGAATATTAAGTAATGTAAGAAATTAAGAACTATAATTTAAGTTTGCAGTACTCATCATCCTGAAAATTAAACAAGGAAAGTGAGTATATAACCAAACAAATACAGAGTCTAAAGGCCAATAATTCACAAAAGAGAGTCAAATTAATAGCATAAATATTTGAATACAGCACTAATGGTTTGATTAACTGCTTCTATAACAAAAGTTAAAGGAAATATGACATCTCTATGTTATCGCAGCATTATGTATTCACTGCTGAACACTCTCAAGGCAACCTGAATGTTACAGTTGAACTGGTATGAATCGTTATAGCTTTTAGTTGGCTAAAAACTATAGTTAGAAGACTCTTGACTCTAATCAAGTTCAGGAAACTGGTGACTCAACTTCAATGACATTAGTTCAGTGTTACATCCAAAATCTGAAACTCCTGTTTATATCTTAAATTTGCTTATATGTATGTTTGCTCAGCTACTACTTATTCCACATTTGGTGCAGCTTTGGGAGCATGTTTTATATAATGGCACCTGTGCCCTCGGTTGGAAGACAATAATAGTTGGAAGACAATGTATGTGGCCTTCCTAAAGTCTATGGACAATGGATTTAATGCCCACAGGTCACAGAAATCTGTGTACTCATCTTTGTTTTCAACTGAAAAATTGCAACAAAAGGTAAATAGTCATTACTTCTGTAGTCACGTTTTCCTGTAAGAGATTTCTGGGTATGCCATGGAACATTATATAGTCAGAAGTAAGGGAGGAAGCTCATTCTCTGCGATGATATCTTGCTGAGAAGAGCGCCATGAAGAAAAAAAAGAAATTTTTAATAGCTGTTCTTTGAGAAACCTGTTGAAGAGCAATTATACCTCATCTCTTAAATCAAAGCTGTGAGAAGCTGTAGTAGAATGCAATAAAACGCGGCAACAATAGTGCTCTGAACACTATGCTCAGCTGTAGGGTTACAAGGTTGGAAGAAGAGAGAAATTTCTGGGCTGCATTCATTTTGACGCCTGCCTTAGATGGTGGCTGAGAAAGGCCATTTCCACAGATGTTTTAATTTGTTTCTGGCACAAAACAAAGAAGGAGAGACTCTCTTAAGAACTTGCTTTCTGCCAAAGGAGGAATAAAGTTTGCTAAATATCCATGTTCCATCCACATGAAAGTCATTTTCTTATCATTGTTTTCAAAGATAATTTATCCTTTAGAGCATAGTGAAATGTTACCTTTCACCATAGGGATAATATATACATTATGACTTTTTCCTTTTTACTGCCTAATCAGTCAATGGAATCATTTTGACTTATGGCAGTCAGGGCACTGCGTGGCCGGCAGCTCCTGAGGCCTGTACCGACGGGGGCTCCCCATGGGGCAGGGCTGGGCCTGGCAGCCCGGGCCCATCCCTCCATCCACGAGGGATCAGGGCACTGGGGTCAGCCAGGGCAATGCCCCTGCAGAGTAGTTCAGGTGGGCAGCAAAGGTGAGAGCCTCTAGTGACCAGCAGCTCCCAAGGGAAGGAGGCATAGGCCTTCACTGCAGTTTTTTTCAGGTCTTTCTTCCCAGCAGCTCTTTTCAGCTGGGCTTGAAAGCAGCCAACTAAACTGGAAGAGGGGCGTGTGCTCAGGGCCCTGAGCACGGTCACCTTAGACACCAGAGGGCTCCCACAGAAAATCGTCCAGCATATTTCTATAAGAGGTGCAGTGCTGTGACGTTGTGCTCCTTCCCCCCGCAATGTGCTCTCTCTCCCCCTCAACCTGACCTCCCTGTAAACAGCATGTCTGTAGGGGCTAGTTGAGCGTGCACCAACTAAGGCCCGTCTAGTATGCAAATATGACTGTGAGTCAATCATCTCCCCCCCATAAACAGGGGGCAGCCCAGAGCCCCTTGAGCTCTCCTGCACGGCAGCGGGCTGCACCGCAGAACCTCCCCTTGAGCAGGGACACCTCTCAAGGTTACTCCTCGAGGTCGAGAGATTCCTTACCCGCGACAGATCCTCGGTAAGTGATTAATAGCATGCTGAAACTTTGCGAACTTCACGAAACTTTGCTAAGTTATATCTCTGACTAATTGCGCACATAATCCCTTAGACATAAGCCGTTGACCAAGTCTGAGACTAGGATCAGATCCAGCCGCACCCAGGCTCCTCTCAAGGAGCTTGGAAAGCAAAGGGGTCCATTCTGAACTTTGTGACTCAACGGGAGGGTCTCCTTCACACTTGCATCTGACCCTGTCCTCCATGCAGTAAATAACTGAGTGAAATTTGCCAATCAAACCTTGTTAAATCATTCTTATTTACGACTGGACTTTGTTAAGTCACTATCTTACCACAATAAACATAGTGCTGCTCCTCTCTTACAAGTGAAGTGCATCACTCATCCACGACAAGCACAGAGCTCATAATCCAGTAGTCCATCCCCTTCCTCCCTGGGACAGGCAAGACATGATCTGCTCCTCCAGACTTCAATGGTTCAGGAAAGAAGTAGCTCCAGATGTAATTTTGACAAGCTTAGTCTTACTGCCGTGCTGCAGTGCACCCTTACCTCCCACTCGCACCGTGTGTCATGCTGGGGCGTGATGGTTTTCCTCGGGAGCATACACTGCAGCTTGCGCCTGTCCAGCCATAGGCGTGCAAGAGAGCCTTTATGGCACCACAGCCATTTCATGAAGAAAAAAGGAGACAAAGCCATTATGTTTTGTGTATTCTATTGCATTATAAATAATTCTTTATTCATTTGCACATTCATATTTTCCTATGCTTTAAAATCTTGACCTGTTTCCAGTGGTCTGAATGGAGGTGGGTTTTTTCTGTGTGTCTGAAATAAGCACTACTGTTTTACACTAACTGGCAGAGGGCAGTAGCGCATCTGGTAACCAGGACGCAAGTGTTTACCTAAATTCTATTTGCCTAAATTAGGGGATTAGATTCAAAGGTGACAGGTGCCATAGAAACACCAGAGAAAGAGAGAAGAAAAGGACTTTTAAATAGGTTTACCATAATAGAACTATTGAACGAATGCATTTTCTTTTTTCTTAAGTTAAGCTGATAGCAGTCTTTAACCTGCATGTAGCTTATTGCATCTCCAGTTGTAAACAATGCTGTTTAATTTTAATGTTCTTGTTATACTCACACACAGAGAAGCTTATCTTAATCTCACTTCATATTGTGTCAAGGATACAAACACCACTTAATATTTTTCCTCCACACAAATGCTAGTCATGAGCATATAAGACACATTTATATTGTAGTCCATGCCTGTTATAATCAAAGCCCTCAAGTTTTCTGCAGCAACAAAGTTGACCTGAATTCTGTTCGGGAGGCCTGAAGTCTGTAGCACTCCACTGTAACTTACTCGAATTTCTGTTGCAGCTAAAAAAAGGGTTTGGAAATGGAGTCTGTGCCCTTGTGTTAACTTAATTCAATTAAATCTTGTGCTTTCCCTATCTTTATATTTCTGTTGAATTATATATTGATTATCTAAAGCGGCAAAATAGTTTTCTGAGAGGAATCTGAAGGTTAGATAGATAGGAAACAGACAGGGGAGGACTTCTGTTACTTGGGTAGATACCAGGGATTGCTCGGGAATGAGCATGAAGTACATTATTGCTGGTGAAAATGAATGGCGCTGAAATAACCATGGGCTCTGATATTTCAGAATTAACAACATGCTGACAGGAAAGAAACAGTTACTTTTGTGTGTCAGAGCATTTGCAGAAGTACACTTCACCTACCCCTCCATGTTCCTTTGCCTTGTGGCGTTGTTTCGTAGTTGCAAAATACAGTATGGCTTGACACCTAGAAAACCTAAAGCTCCTCTGGTGTGAATCTGGCATAGTGCTAGCTTATACAATGGTAATACATCTCAATTTACACAAGTTTAACTGTAAAAAACTGTTATGATTCAAGATCTAAAGAAGCAGTGGTGCCTGCTATTACTTTTTTGTGGTCTTTTTTTTAATCTACTGATTTACAATACATATGACTTCTTTATGCCTCTTTCTTCCCCTAGTTTTTTGCCATCTTTTCTTTTGTTAGTTTGGGGAATTTTGCCTACTTTCTGAAGGATAATAGAATTAGCATTTTCCCATGCAGTTTGAGAACTAGATGAAGTGAGAGAAAGCCTCCTTTTAAGCCTCTCTAAGGAAAAATCCAGCCTCATTCAGCCACTAAACATCATGTCTCTAGATCTCTCCAATACTTAATAATACTTACCTCTGTGAACTAAGACACAGGCATTTTTCTATTTAGCCCATTTTGTGGCTTCATGCTTCAAATAAACTTTGATGATGAAGTAACAATTAAGGTTGTTGTTGAACAGATTTTATTGAATTTTCCATTCAGTTTCTTTTTATTCCAAATGATTCAAAAATTGACTTATTTGTAAGTATTTTTTTTCCCCAAAAGGCACCAAGTCAAATTGCGTTTGTTTCCCTCACCCCAAGTAGGAGGAAAATTCAATGTGGGCCCATAAATCAAACTAATGGCTTCACTCAAAATCCAGCTGGCAGAAATTAATGCTAAAATAGTTTCTTTTTATTAGCAATGGAATTGTTCAAAAATGTTAATACAAAAGCATATTTAAATAATATTTACAGCACAAAAGCCTAATTCTGGATGCGATGTGCACCTGGAATAGATGCATGGCTTCACTGGCAGTGGGGAACTAACTGCATGTTGGAAATTTTCTGCTCTGATCTTGGCTCCTCTGCAAAAACCTATTGAGAGGCTACTGAGTGGGCCATCTGCAGCAGCCACGCCAGAAGGGCATTCTGAGCTGTGGTCCATATGTTTTTGTACGTTCAACTATAGTCGGCTGATAATGGAGGCTATCCCTTTGTCTCCATAGAAATGTTTCTCACTCTAGGACAGCCTCCTCTTCCTTGCCTTCCTCACGGGCTCACTGTTTTGCTCATTTTGTGCCTTCTCTTTTCTTCTTTTCCCCATTTCCTTTTTCTGTTCTCTGATTTTTTAGATTGTTGTGGCCTGGACAACTTTCCCTCTAATTGCTTCTATCAATTGCTTAGTTCATGTAGGTATCAGAGTTTAACTTTGGTAAAATAAATTGGTTCCCTACCCTGGAAGGGAAAGCTGCAATACAAACTAATGAACCTACACTGGCTACTCTGATTTGACACTCCAGTTTTTTTTTCTAACAGGGACAGGGCTGCAGTTGCAAACACTTCACTGGAAACAGATACAGTCAAAATGCACAGATTGATTAGTGTTCTCTCTAAAGCCTATTATCTGCTTTGAAGATCAGTTCATTAAAATACATCTTGTTTCCACAATACAGAAGCTCATGAAGGCTGCAGAGGCTGTAAAGAGTAAATTTTTTAAACATTCCTGTAGATCTGTATAAAAGCAGAAAACTTCTGAACAAAAGGCTGAGCTTCCCAAGGTTTTCCAACCTTTGTTAAAAGTGATTTTGTTGTTGTTGTCATTTCCGTATGTTGCTGAAATGGAGATCTATTCTTTAGAAAAAAGAACTTCTTTCTTAGGAAATAATGAACTTACTCAATGAAAATCACATACAGATACACACGCATGTGCACACACACATGCATACTGAAACAAGTCTCCTGAATTACTTTTGCTGGTTTTGAGCATTCTTCTGTCCCTAATGTCTTACAAATACTCCTCCAGGATGAAAGTCAAAGTGCTTACGTTAATTTTAAAAGGGACTAACACAGTCCTCTTTACCATGGTCATTTAAAAATAGAATTTTTAATATTCCACAAGAAGAAATCATGCTAGTGAAATCAGCTAGCTGCAAATTGATCTTGCAGTTATAAATCCTACATGTGGAACCCAATAGCTCAAATTAAGATACACTAATTACACAGTAACTGCTAAATAAATTGCATATAATTTAGAGATGTGCTAAAGAGTTCAACACCGATTTCAATGTCTCTAATCATAAAGAGCCCAGTTCACCAGAGGGTAAAATGGCAACTTTGATGATAAAACTGATAACTATCTAAGAAAGGGCATAGAACACAAATCTAAGCATTGAATGTATGTAATATAAAGATCACTTTTATTCCATATTTCTAACTGAGTTTTATTCTACTAATTGTCTTTAAAGTCCTTTGAAAAAGGTCTTTCTTCCTAGTTCTGATTCCAATATATTTTTAATTCTTCCCTCATTTTCACAGATGGCCAGTAATTTGTATTGAAGTCCAAAATGACAGCTGTGGAGAAAGATGATGGAACTCAGGGCTGTCAGGAGGTCTTCTGTCGAGCCACAAAATATGAAATCCAAGCATTTTGAAAGACAGTTGATAGAAAGTTTTTCTTGTTGTTACTCTTCTAACAGAAAGGCTTGGGTACACTGAACTCACATGAGCAAATACCACAAGAAAAATGGACAAGTATTTGTAATGACAGCAATTAGTACATGTAGTTTATTTTGAAATGAAGGCAATTGAAATGAAAACTTAGAACTATTGAACAATTAGCAATACTGTGAATCAGTCAGAATCAAGAAAATCAAAGGAAGTATTTCAGGTCCAAAGCAAAATATTTAAAATTATGTAACTGCAATATAACTCAAGGATAATACAAATATTAGTCAGAGTGCAATGGAAAATGGGATAGTGAAAAACATTTCCATTCTTTATTTGAAAAAAACAGAGGAAGATATTCAGGTGTTGTTGCAATAAGCAAGTAGTCGCTGCTACATCAGAACTTGGAGAGATTCTCAAACAGCAACACTTAAAATGGAATAATTATTTAAAGTAAACAGCACTCAGTAATTTCTACCAAGAGTGTTTAGAGAGTTAGAGAAGGAGTGTTAGAAGGAATTAAAATGTGTTTAATTGATCTCAGAAAGAGTAACTGTTAATGGGTTATTCAACTAATGGGTTTTTTCTTGTGGAATCTGTTCTGGTGCACAGTGGCGAGGCTGAGCCCATGTCCCAAGGATGCCACTACAGACAAACACACACACACACACGGCCAGCCACACAGACAGAGAGCAGTGCCTTTACCAGCACCTGCATACCCACAAACGGCACCTGGCACACACCGGCGGTCCGGTCCCATTCTCCCCGTCCCACTGACGAGCTGGAGTTCCCCGGTGCAACAGGCGCACACCTTCACCAGCACACGGACTGTCGCGGCCCCTGGAGAACGGCTCTATGTCTGCCTTATACCATGCCCAGGTACAAGGCCCCTTTCCAGCTCACCAACTCAGAGCCGGGGTGTTTCCAGGCTCAGGTCTCTTCCTGCTCGCTAGATAGCCCAGCCTGGAGCTTGCGAAGAACTCACATCCACACCCACGCAGAGCCAAGTGCGGTCATGCAAAAACTGTCGCGGAACAGGTGTCGTAATAAGTCAGACCAGACTGCAGCAATCAGGTAAGGGCTTGGCCAGCAGTGCATTTACACACGGCAGTCCCTTCTAGCTCCTTCCTCTCCATTTCCTTGAGCTAGTTCCCCCTGACCCACCTTGATTCCTCCCTCCCCCCTTGGCCCTTCCCCTAAACATCCCATCAGAAGCTTTGCGCATTCCCACACTCCCCTTAAAACCTCCCATAATAAGTTTTACACAGCCCAGTGAGTGCCCTAGACACCCCGCAATCAGTGTACTCTTTCCCATGAGACCCATGATAGTCTCCCTTCCCCTCTTCTTGCCAGTACAAAGTCCTGACTGAACCCCCTCTTCATGGCAGTGATTGAGCGGCTCCTGCGACGGCCCGTTAATCAGTGACCTGAGAGCTCTGGTCTCTGTTACTGTCGTCTCCCTTATCTCTCGCTCCTTAGGGGCTGTGCGTCTGTGGGTTTAATTCACTACTTTCCTATATCTTGTCCTAGTCCTTTATGCTGAATAGCCTTTAACCGGCTGCCCTCACAAAGCAGATATGCTTACATTCTGCTCATCCTCACATTAAGAATTAAGGAAGAATTGAGAAAAATAATCTAAAATATAAGTTGACAGATAATGGTGTATGACAAAATGAACGCTAAATCTCAGTGAATTGCTTAAAAGTTAAATGTGAGTGGATGCACAGAGGAATATCAGCTAAGGGTATAAGACAGGCAGTGCAGAGGAATATTAAATAAAGATACAGAGGGGCCAGAACTGAGTTTTGACCACTTTCCATCTTACTTGCTCTGCAGTCTATTGTCAAATTTTCCCCATATTTTTCCTTCATTGATATTTGTTTTCTTGCTTGTTTAGATGTTCACATTGCTAGGTCTTGTTTTGAACTGGGATTGTTGGGATTGCTTGGAATTAGTCTTTCAAAGAAAGATGTGGTCAAAGACCATAATAAATGCCTTCACAGAGATATAGATAATTCTTAAATTTTTCAGTACAATAAGCATAAGCCTGCCTAGTGAGTTCACTAGGTTTTCATTACATTTACTGCTTCTTCTTAACGGACTTGTTGCGGTTCTCTTCACATCTCATTTTCCCTTACTGGTACAGAAATGTTAATATTGAGCTTTTAAGGGTGTTAAATTGCCAACAATCTGCTGAATAGGCTATAATTGCCTGTAATTGCCTGGATCAGGTAATATCTCCTTTGATCTTACATTTAATTTTTTCTTGTTAGTCCCTTCAAGTCCTCAAATGTCTTCTGGACCTTCTCTCTGCCTTCAGATTATCAGTATATTCAAAATCATTGATAAAGAGATCAAAATTTCCTTCATTTCAGATTGGTTTGCAGTCATCTTACTTTTTTTTTCATAGCCCCGCTAACAAGCCCTGTAGTAAAAACATCTTCCTCTCATAATCTCATATTGGTGTCAGATATTTAATTCCCTGCTTTTACTTCAAGTTTCACTATCATAAAAATTTTATCAAGGATGGATTATATTTTCCCAGAGCCCCATCTCACTATGCAATATTACAGGCTCTTTGAAAATGCTTTCTTTGGCATTATGGTTCCTTAGGACAATTTTGAGGCTGAAAGGCTTCTTTATCTAAGTATTTCATAAAATCCATCTTTTATTTCACCTTCTATTTCTTCCATGAGATGATTCTGATAATTCTGGAGTTTTCTAGGGTATTGAGAATCATTTTCTGACTTTCTGTGGTACATGTTTCTGATAACACAAACAGCTGCAATAAACTTACTCCCATTTCTTTTATCATAGTTTTTCCTATAGTGTTAAGAAATCTGTTTTTAACCCTTCCTGAAATTTGCCAGCTTCAAATGTATACATGATAGTCTTGTAGTTTCCTCTCATTTTTGAATGTTTCAAACATGTCATTTTTCTATAGTCTAATTCTTTCTCTATGTCAAGCTTGTTTATTCATGCAAAGGCATTACACTTATTTCTAAGCTCAAAAATTTAGACCTCTTTAGAAATATGTTTTTGTTTATATTGTTTTATTGTTTATATTATATTTGTTTATTTTTGACCTGTTTAGTTTAGCATTAGATCTCCTGCTAGGTGAGTCTGCCAAGCACATGGGAACATATAAGTTCTTCTACTATATTGAGGACATGCAGTTTCTAGGAAATAGTTCTCCCATATTAGCTATCTTTTACTAAATACTGGGAGAATAGAATGTTATAGCTCAAATAGTAGTGTGGGCTTGATCAGCAAATCATGTTGGTGAGACTATCGTTTGTGCTACTGATAATAATGATTCCTCTGGGGCTTTATAAATGAAGAATAGTAATGGGTACCATTTGTCCAAAAAAGGAAGCAAAACTATAAAAAGAAAAACTAGCAATTGTTATGTTTCTGTCTGGTTTCAAACCTTCTCCAGCACTGTAAACCATCAAATTAGATTTAGCAGTTAACAACATCTGAATTGGGCTAATGTTATTCACATAAGAATAATTCAAAACTCAGGGTGCAGAATCTAATGTTTCCGTGCTTCACAACCACAGTTGATACATGTGGCTATAATTTGCATTCCTCTTTAGCAGTAGAAGGATTCTCTGTTGACAGTAAGCAATATTATTGGTCTGCTTCAGTCATATTAGAAAGGTTTTGGCACAAATTTTAATGGAAAAAAGATCATTAGATTCATATTTCAAAAACAGATGATGTCTCACAATAACATAAGTGAATTCCTCTCTTTTCCATATTACTGTGTTTATTTTATTGTAAAATATTTATCAGACTTTGATTAAATAAATTCCAACAAGGGAATTGGAATATAATCAATAGAAGGATTATAAAGCCTGTCTTGTCAGGCTTTATAAATGTCTTGTTCAAACCTGCAGGGAAGTTTAGATCTTATCGTCATGAAATGTATAGATGATACAAGTACTACCTGCCCCCTAACCAATTAGGAAAATTAAAACTTGACTGTGAGTAAGGAAGTATCACTAGTCCTCTTTCCAACGAGTTCCTGACTTAATAAGGAAATATATTTACTGAGAATCCAGGTTCTCAGCAGATATAAGACACTATAGCTACAGATGAGCAGCTGTATTTAAACGACCAAAAGCTGGAAAGTTGAAAAATACTGCTGAAAACTATATAGCTTCATGGCATTATCTGTAAAGAGATTTTTGGTTTTTGCAATTTGCTGAAACTGATCCTTATTTAGCATACGATAATGTCATAATTTCAATGTATTCCCTCATGATCTAAGTGCTGATTCATCTAATTCCCTCATAGTATAATTTATGTAAGCTTTTTTGACCACATATAGTTCTCAGCTGCATTTGAGGTTTGAGCAATTATAGACATACAACCCCTATGCCATCCTGGTTTCTTTGTAGCAAATTTATTTAAAGCATACGTGATTTTACACTGATGTTGCTTATTTTCAAACAAAATATGATCTGGCAGAGTATTGGAGATGTGTGCAGCAAAACTATTTTCTTGCTTGCATTTAATAATGACCACTAGAACCACACCTTTTCCTTCTACCTTGAAAAACACTTGTTTTTTCTGGACTAGTAATAAGAAACAAATACACAGAGAAAAATACATAGCTTATTTACTGCAGAAGTTCTGAAGATTGACAGAAATAATGATTAGTGAAGGACGTTGTAGGCAAACTAGAAAAGGCTGGGAAACTTTGTGGCATATATGATCAAATGGATCCAAGGAATCTCTGGTTTCTCAGTGTTATTTTGTTGTATTATGACAGATGAACTCTTAAAACATGATTCAATATTCTCAGTGTGATTATGTATTTCCTACTGTCCTGGAAACATTACCTGATCCATATGGACTCAAAATACTGAAAATGATGAGCTGTTCCTTCTATGTTTGATATTTTCACTCCCATTCTCAAGTTAAGAGCTCATGTATGTTTGTACATTAAAAACAGAAGCAAGCTATTCTGCTCCAGTTCGGCTCTGCAAGTGATATGTCATAGAAAGCAAACATTTAAGTTAATTATATTTACAACTATATTTATTTTCAGTTCATCCATATTTCTGAATTAATCATTTTGTTGCAAGCAAGACAACTCATTTTTAGGATGTAAAAGTTTCTTTATCTAGCTTTGATCATTAAAAATCTACTTTACAGGTACTTCTGTTAAATGGAAAAGGTTGTTTTTCTATTTTATGTTTTGCCATATGGAAATGTATGTTTACAAACTCATAGAATAGAATTCAAATGTTTATAGCCAAAGGTTAATAAGAATACTAGCCTCTTTTACTGAGCAGAAGGATTTGGAGGGACAAAATGTTTTCTGTTTTCATAGCGAATAGGAAGCATGGATTAATACCGAATTGTCCCATTGCAAACATTTTTAACACAGTCTTTCTCAAACTGAGGGAAGGAGCCCATGGTTACTCAGAGGTCAGCTGATGCTACTTAGCTTCTCATCAGGATGGGCGAAAAAATCATGATAATCGTAACAGGGAATGTCCATGAAGCCGGGAGAATTCCTGGTGGCCTTGGGCTCCCTCCTCCCCAGCTCCCTGCCCGGCCAGAGCTTCCACATCACTGCTCCGCTCCTCACCCGTAACTCTAAGAGTCATAGTAGGGTGGTGTGGGTTCGCCCTCTGGTCTCTAGCTGATAGAGACTTGGGAGTGAGAGAATTTGTATTACCAATCAAAAGATATCTGATACTTGCAGTTACCCAAGGGACAAGCGCATCTCTGAAGCTAGAGTGAATATACACTTTGGCTCTTTTTAGGGAAGGAAATGTTAACCAGTTGGCAATAAAGTAATCAAACTAAAGATACTAATTATACCACATGGGAAAAATAAATAATGACATGTTAATGTCACTTTTCATCCTTACAATAACCTTTTTTTTTTTTACCTCGACTAGTAGATTACCTATGTCTTAAATATTTCTTCTTATTCAAACATTTAAATAAGCAACTATTTTTCTTCTGTAGAAACATTTGAAATAGTCTTAGTCCCCGCTTAAAATTTTTTCCTTACATGAAAAGATTCAGTCCTTCAAAAAAGGGCAGTGACCTTGTGAAGGACAAATTGTGAGAGCTGTTAATTTATGTTGAATACTGCACACAGTTTTCCTGAAAATCCCCTGACATGTCTTGTCTCCATTTCAAACACATATTCAGGAATTGTTCATGCATTCTAGTTAATAACATTCTTTGCCCTTTTTTAATTCAGTATTCTTAAAGCAAAAAAAAAAAAAAAGAAAAGAAGCTAAATATAAAGATAATATTGTGTAAAAGAAGGATTTGTGGAATAATTTTGTAAAATGCTTAACTAAGAAATGTATCCTACCCAAGGACTGACAGGTTGTCCTACAATAGATAGCATATAGGAAATGTCTACATTACAAAACTAGTCAGTCATCTATATATTTTGTTTGTTTTTTACTTACTACTTTTAATCTATTTCATATATAAATTTTAGAGCTGTAAGGCTGAAAGTCTTTTGAAAGAGATTTAAAACTTTCTGGCTCAGAAAGTCATCGTGCCAAATTGTCAAAAGCCAGGGGAATATGACAGGAAGACAACTCCATAGAGGTGTTAAGTTTCATGCTCTTACCTAGGCATCCACCACTGACCTGGAGAAGACACCAGGCAACAAGGACCTTCTGCTGGCTTATTCTAAAATTTTGCTGTTCTTAGGTGAATGACTATAGATGCAATACACAGACATTGTATATGTATACAAACACACACAGACACGTGTGAATGTGTATGTACATATATGCAATGATTTATCAACCTTAAATACTTTCCATTTAGCAATTACAGCATTTTTTAAATAAACTATATGGTGACTCAGTCTGTAGGTTGTACATTCTGGATAAATGTGTATAGTAAAATGGTTTTCTTTTTAACAAAAGCTTTATAAATTGTAAAAAAGCAGTGCATAACCACCTACAGTAGATTAATGTTAGTCTTATAAAGACATTGTTTTGTTTGCAAGAGATTGCTAAACACTTTAATAATGTAGCCAGTTTATTAGTAGCAAAAATATTCCCAATAACATCTTCTACACTAGTCAGTTGGTTTTATGACATATTTTTACGATATTCATAATGGATATGTTAAGCACTGGAACAGGTTGCCCAGGCAGGTTGTGCAAGTTCCTTCCTTCAAGATGTTCAAAACTCAGGTGGACAAGGCCGTGAGCAATATGGTCTAACTCTGAAGTTAGCTCTTCTTTGCACGGGGAATTGGACCAGATTACCTCCATAAGTCCCTTTCAACCTGTATCTTTCAATGATTATATTCCAATTAGGAAAGGTCAGATTTTATTAGTACTGTACTAACAAGGTAGTTTAGATGAGGGGATACAAGAGTGAAGGTTGTATGTTCGTTTGTAAAACATTACACAGAATTCAGCTGAATCTCAGAATAATAAAAAATTAACTTTTTCTGTTGTATATGGTGTAAAACTAATAAGTAAGTGGAAGAGACAGAAACAGTAGACAAGAAACCTAAAAGTCTACAACTTCAGTTTTCCTTCAGCACTCCGCTGACTTCCTTTCACAGCATTTGAGAAGCCAGGAAATATTTCCTAAAATTGACTTTAATTAAGTTAAATCCAGGCTTAAAAGCTTGACGAAACTATGCAATGAGACTTTTCCAATTTAAAAAACACTGAATTTTACTGTCAGATTGGTTTTCCTAACTTCTTACAGCTGTAAGCCACAAACTGCTTCACACTTTTTTTGTTTGTCACTTTTGCCAGTAATAATTGCATTTTTTCATTAAAATATTAGACTTCACAAACAATCTTATTAAATGCCCTTTTTCCCAGGCTCTCCTGGACAGTCTCTACTATCTGCATCCTTGCATAGCTGGATCCCATTCTCAATACAATTTGTTGGCGGGAAGAAGAAAAAAAGGCTAGAGCAGAACCTCAGAGACAATTTCACACATCTGTTCCTGCAGGTGATCTTTCATTCTTTTTCATTTATAATTAATGAAAAATAATGGTGCTGACACAAGTTAATTACTATGAAAAATTACAGTTTATGCTATTCATTATTATAATGGCAAATTACCTGAGATTTTCAAACACTGTTCCTAAGCAATTAGAAGTGTTCATAAGGAGTTCACCTGTGATTTTTTTCTTTTTTTTGTATGAGTTTGCACTCTGTAGTGAAGGGAACACCCAATGTTTTTCATTAACAGCTGAAGTAAGACAACAAGAGATATTAATCACAAAGTCCTGTGTCTGAGGGAGGGAAATGAAGAACAAACTGAGCCTATGTTGATGTGGCAGAGGTCAATCAACAATATACAAAGATATTCATTATAGTTAAACTTTTCGCAACAGATCTAGAAGAAATATTAGTAAACCTTTGTCATTTGAAAATGATTTAATATAAGTAATTGGAAATACAGTCATATCTTCACCAAAATATTAAATTACTTGTTTAAGAATTAGAATTAATATTCTGCTAATTAGCACATGCAAATTAGGAGAATGTTTCTTCTATGACTTGCTTTTCTTATGAATGCACAAATTGAAAAAGTAAATGTGATATTCTTCAGATAATTAAGGATAATGTATGGTTGAAACATACTAATGAAGTCTAATGTGTGTAGGCAAATGACTGTAAAAAATACTTATCCAATATATACTCACGCTCACTCACAATTAAAGCTGAGAATGGTTTGCCTTGCATTTCACTTAAAAAGCTGAATTAATGAGAAATAATATTCATTTTACCGCATATCACTTATATATATTTTGAACAATGCATGGATTAATACAAAAATTAGCTCAAGAAGTGGTGTTAAGCCTGTTTAACTTTCATCTAATAAGCTTTTAGGCAGAAAATCCTACTTTATTATTCAATAATCTACTGGTATGTTAACCTTATAGAAATCATATAATTTCAGTGCAAGGATTATCATGAATCACAAAACACAAACTGTTAAATAACGCTCCAATACACATAAAGCATCTGATCACTAAAACAAAGCCACAGTGCCAGGATAATATTTTGCAACAGAATAGTAGTCCTAGGAAGCTTAAAAATGCAAAGAAGTAGGTGGGTGAAGAAGGAACCTGGATTTTTGATACTTTGAAAATACTATAGAGAGCAGTAAGTGCTATGATTTCCATAGATACTTTGCTTCTGGCTGGAGTACATCATCCTGATACCTAAATATGTAGCAAAAGACAAAAATTTAAGAAAGATCTCAAACAGAAGGGAAATAGCTTGTCAGAAATTTCCTCACTTTTACTTATTATTTACTCAATTACGTTTCTTTTGAAAAAAGTTGTATACCATATTTCTCATGGTTCAGAAGCTAATGTTTTTCTTAATCAATTTTTTTTTTTTAATGAGTTTACAAAAGAGCCAGGATGCCTGTTAGATCATCAGCAAACTGTAGACTTACCAGTGCTCTTAGTGTCAATTTGTAACATCCCTGCTAAGCATTTCAAAAGCAAGCATTCACAACCTAGAAATAGATTGTACTTTTGTGTTGCAGACAAACAATCACTGGGGACTAGTCCGATATCACTGAACTCATTTTCATTTAAAAGCTAATAAAGACATGACCCAGGATCTTAAAAGCTGAAAGTCTATTATCTAAACATTAACCAACTGTTCCTCTAACTTCTTCTGTTGCTTGCTTACATGCTACATAAAATTAAATTCAGCAGGGATATTTCAGAAAAAAAATTATAGCTACTTAAATTCTCTGTCCTCTAAGCTCGAAAAACAGAGCTGTGGGCTCTTTGACACTAGCTACAAAACCAGGTGCAGAAGCAATCTATCAGTGCTGAGAAGAGGCTCTTGGTGCTATAAGGCATTTGTAGTAAGTTGGGGAGACAACAAATACGTAATCTTCTAGACCACCAAAATATTGTATTAAAAAAAAAAAAAAGGCATTTTACAAGCCTAGCAGTAAATACTTTAAAAAAATATTGTGGCAACCAAATGTATGGGTCATCGCTTCAGTAAATACAATGTCTTTTGTGTTATTGTTCCTGACAGCAACATAAGTCTGTGAGGCCCATGATCTCTGGGCTCTGGCAGTTTTGGGAAATGCCTGGGAAAACAAGGTCTGTATTTGTAGAAAGCTTTTAAAAATGCCTCCGTGTGGAAAGTATTTTTTTTTTTATTATGGATCTGTTCTTGAAACATTTTCCTTTCTTGTTTTATCACTCTCATGTAAAAGAACTGAATTAAATATGTAAATCTTGGCAGCTCTCAGACAGTTCCCCTTCTGAGCCAAAGCAGCAAACAGCAATTAATTTGCAACTCAGTTTTTTCAGCAGGTCTAGTTTAAACATTTGGAAGCAATTCAGCATGTGTCTCTGCTATTTTGAATATTGAAAAGGAAAAAGCACTATTTCTTTTTCAAACTTTGGCCTACTCTAACAACTGATCTTTTAAACCTGTTACTTGTGAGGTTGAAACGTGGCTGTACAGCTTTCTAAAAATATTGGAGCAGGTCTTTCTCAGGGTTGAACTGTCATAATTACATTGAAGCCAACAGATCTACAATGATTTGTAGCATGATTTTTGCACTGAATCCACTCTTGATTCTGGAGTTACCTGATTTAGTGAACTGAAATTAGCCATCACAAAAATGAAGAAACAGTTTACAGTGTCGAATTAGTAGTGTTCAAGCTTCAGGTTAAGCAAGTGACTACCCAGCTCTAGTGAATATGGAGGATATTTAGCCCACTTGATTTTCTCTTTTCTCTTTCTCTTCACTGACTGTATAATGACAACAGTTCTAAAACAGCTCTTTCCATTTCTGTCCATCATCCATTATATTTAAAAAATTGATAACACAATATTGCTTAGATTTTTCAGTTGTAAATCCAGGAAAGAGGGCATCTTAGGTCTAAAGATTCAGTTTGCTGGTGATTTAATATTAGGCAGCAAGTTTATAATAAAAGCTTCCAAGGATGAAAAATGTGACTTAAAGAAAAAATACTAAAGTGAACGTCTAGCAAGATGGCTTTTCCTACTATGGATAGCAGGAATAAAAAAAAAAAAAAAAGGCTAGAAAAATACATTCATATCTTTCTTCTTGTATGATAAAAACATTCACATCACATTATAATAGCATAAGCGTTTCAGATCCATACGGGCAGGGAAGTTGCTGTAGTTGCGACACTACGGGCTGTAAGTAGCATAGGTGGCCTCCACGCACGGAGACGCTGTGGAGGGGGAACATCAGGGATCAGAGCAACTACTTGGCAAGTTGCAAGTTAGTTTCAGGCTGCCATTATCTGCACTGAGGACTGACTTTCTCACTCTACGCACTAGTGACAGCTTAAAAAACCTGAATGAACTAATCAGAAATTCACAAGAAGCAAGGGAAATTGCAGCATTGTGAAAACCCCTCTGCTTTCAGTGAAGACCTGAAGACCACAATGATGAAATAAATGTTAGTTAGTGTGTGCAACAGTTATTAACATATTGTCTTGTTCTCTGGTTTACTTAGTAAACTTAATTGTTCAATCTTTTTATCAATGCCTTTTAAAACACTTCAGTTTGAAGATCTTTCTATAAATATTCAGTATTTGCTAATTAATGCATATTGGCTAATTAGTATTGTGAAGGTTAGAGACAAGGCAGATTTTAGGGGAAATGATAAAGGCAATATTCCAAGTACTGTTAGATTAGGATCATAGGTTGGCAATGAATTAAATCTGATTTATTATCTGGCTCCTATTATCAAAGCAAACACAACATGACTATATGAAATGAAGCAATGGTTCATATAAAATCACTCTGCCATTTCAAACTTACTTATTTACAACATTCCAACTTTGTGTTACAATGCTGTGCATCCAGTTGGGTATTGTTTGACCTCACTGCTCTAACCTCATGTTAGCTCACCAAATCACAGAATAGTTGAGTTTGGGAGGGACCTCTGGCAATCATGCAATCCAACACTCCCCCGATCAAGCAGGGTCACCTAGAGCAGATTTCTTTTATTGGACCAAGTTTTATAAAGTCTTGTCTCCATTTTCACTTCTAATATTTCATTTGAGAACATCTTCTTTCTGAAATTTATATCCATATATTGGCTGCCCAAGGTCCACATGCTATCTCATTACTGAAGGTGATAATTAAGAAGTTATGACTCACTACAGTGTTGCTGTTGCATCTGTAACTGCAGACTGAAAATCATTCACCCAAATAACTGGAGAGTGAATTATAACATTTAAAAATCTAATCACATGTTTGACTTACAAAAGAAAATGTCTGACAGTTGTCTACTATGCTTTATGATTACAAATTGTTAGATACATTAATAATTACCTGGTTATATATCCAAAATAAGGGAAGAAAAAGATACCCCGTCAGTCTACTACATACGTATTTATCTTACAATGACATGAAAGATTTAAGGATTTGAAAGTCCTTACCATGATTTGGAAAACATATTGAGACTGTCTTTTATGCTTTTCTGCCTGATTCAGATAGGAAAAAAAACATTTCTGGATTTAATGACCTCTGTACTTCCTGGGCTTTGGCACATGGGGAACTTAGATGCAATTGGCTGGAGGAACAAAAGTCTGCCTCCAGTGGGTCACAGCACACTTATCCCCATATTTGGATCTAAGATTCAGTACTTCAAGACTGAGAGGCCTGAGATCAGATCATAGGCATCCAGAGTGGAAGATATCTGACCAAGTACAGATGTCTGCAGATGTCCGCATCTGTAGAATAGCCTCTGAGCTATTCAGCTGGTGCTCCCCTAATTAGTCCAAGAACAGAAGCAAGTATTTTTAGGATGCATTTCATCTCATCCTGATGTAAATGTCTAATACAGGCCAAAAGAGATGTGCCCCAGAAGTTCGTAATTTCTCCCTGTGCATTAGAAAGGGACCCCAAGGTAAATGAATCTGAGGCTCAGTATAGAGGGTTGCGCTGTCGATGTCTAAAGGTAGGTGAGATGAATCCCTCTTCATGTGGTGGAAGGCTTCATAGTCCTGCTATAAATTGAGACAGAGAGACCAATAATCAGAAGGAAGCTTGGGAGAGATTAATCATGGTTGCTAGGAAAGATTATCTGTCAGTGGGAAGGATGTGTCCTGCACGCTGCTTAGCTGCAATCTCTGTACAACAAAACATGAGCCACAACCAGTGTTACAGTAAAGGGTAGGTTAACTGCTGGGTGGGCAGTTAAATCTTTTCCCTCTCCTTACCCTCACTTAAAATGAAATCTTTTCTCTGTTCCTTCCCAAGTTTCCCGTTCACTCCTGTGGGTGACCAGCCTGCATTCAAGGACTGCCCTTCCATTCTTACTCCACCTACCTGGCTCACAAGCTACTGTTTAAGCTAACCTGGCTCACTTGCACAGTCAAAGAAGGAAGGGTTTAGCCATGCAGCAGACCTGGCAGATCATGCAAGATTTCATAGGTAGGAAGTGACAGGAAAGTGTGTGAAAACCACTGTAGTCAGAAGAGGAAGCATAAGCAAATCTCACTTAAACACATATGAATAAAAGAGCAGTGAATGCATGCTTAATGAATTACACAAATTGCATGCAACAAATTGAATTGCTGGCTGAGTTACATGCAGGCTGAATTTCTCTACTGAACTGAAATCTAAATGAAATTTTGAATGACAGCTTAAAAAAAAAAACTGGGGGAATTTCCATTTTCTAATTCATAGGTTTCTTTGCTGATTAAACCATTTTAAACTTGCATTTTGATATTTGCTTCAAAACACAAAAGTGAGTTCCTACTGCCATCTGAGCCAAGGAATGGATCATGGTTGCTTGGATCTGTGTGGCCTGATGCAACTTGGCTTTTGTTCAGTGCTCATGTTTGTTCTGTTCTGGTCTACAGTTCAGCTTAAGTTTGATGTATCATATTAATTTGTTTTGTAGGAGTTGATCAATTAACTTGAGAAAACTCTGTGTAGTGTTGATTCAATCATATAACAAGCATAATTTAATACAAACTGCGCATCAGACATTGATTTTGCCCAACTGCTCGGTAGAATTAGTGTCACTAAAGGACGCAGCCAAGCTGAACTAACAATATTAAGCATTTCTGCAATTTATCTCCCGCTATAATGAACAGTAAATGATATAATGACCAACAAGATTAATGATAAAACAAACATGCTAGTTAGATTCACTCCACAGAAGTCCAATTCAAGACACTGCCTTGTAATCAATAATTTGGGATGTGTAATAGCAAGTAGGAATGTTAATATAAATCTGGACTCATTAATAGAATTTGAAAAAATATATTTAGCCTGTAATGGTATTTTTAGTTATATATATTCCGAGTATTTCTAGAATTAGTGCTGCTAGTGTGAATTTCAATAGCTGCTCTGGAAAAAAAAGTACAAAATCAGCATATTATTTCAGATGCTTGTTACATTAACTAGGAGACTAGTTTTTAAAGGCTTATTTAAAGTTGCTCCTCCTAAGTTCCCACTTAGTTTGCCGCACCACTCTTCTTGCATTTTCTGTGGTTTTGTTTTCTTCAAACTCTGTGAGTCAGTTTTCTGATAAAAATATTTGCCATTACAACAGGCCATATTCTGTCCTCTGGAGTACCTTGCTGGAAAATGTAAAGCAAGCAAAGTTTTTTTGGATATCTAGGGCCAATACCAAACATATTTTCCAGAACAATTATTATAATTCAGAAGAAAAGGGAATGTCTGGCATATCATATTGTTATACTGTAACACTTCTGAGTTATAAGAAAGGTCCCTCATGGCTGTAGAGAGTTGTCACAAAGTCAAAATGACCAAGAACCTAGATTATTTTCCTGTCACAAACTAATTTGGTTGTTCTCACAGCTTAAGAAGAGGGAGTAGAAAAACAGATCTGTGGCATCAACCCTCTCATAGGCTTTATAGAGAGTAGCTTAAAAAAATGTGATTTTTTTATGTAATTTAATTTCAGACAACTACTGGATAACAGTGACAACATTGAATGCCATGAACTGAATGAGTTAAAGACTGATATTCTTGCACTTGGCAGATGGAAGGAGTACTGAATAATTCATGTATCCATTCAAAGTATATCAGCTTGAATTTTAGATACAAACACAATGAATTCTTCTAACACTGGTTAAGGACTTTTCTAAGACATTCATCAAAAAGTAATTTTAAAATGCTAGTTTAAAAATAAACAAATATTGCTTTGTACACAAGTTACAAAAAAAAGTTACTTTTTTTCTGAGTAGTTTTTGTAAATGAAGTAATAAAAACTAGTTTTCTGTATGCCTATGGAGCTTGAGTACAATAGCAAGATCCTCCTATTTCTGGAGAGATCTTCACCATTGGCAGGAGACATCATTAAGCAATATTACCATGTGTTTAATCAGATGTGGAGAAAAAGCTGTTTCCTCAGTATCCACCATAAACCTCTCTAAATCAATCATGTCAACAGGAATGTAAAGGGAAAATTCTGTTCTTGAAGCAGTTTTCTTTAACTGTAAAATCCAGCTTTCAGAGAATTTATCCAACAGTAATTTAAAAATATTTATCTCTTTATTATAGTCAATAATAAAAAGATGTTATATTTATAGAAACATTTATTGTGATAAACTATTATAGATGGAGGAAAAAGTTATATCTTAAATTCCACTCTACACTACCTTTTTTTGTGCCAAGGATAGGAAAGATATTAATAGCCAAGCCTTGGCTTCAGATTGCACAGCCTGCACAAGCTACAAGACAATGGAGGATCACTGGCGCTATGTGATAGCTTGAAACAAAATCTACTGACATTAATCAAAAATCTTTTCTTTAGTTTTTGAGGGTCATAAACAAAAAAGGAGAACAGAAAGGAGAAATCTGAGATTAAATAACATCTCGAAAGCTCTGTGATATACTTCCTAACCGTGCTAATATACTAAATGTTTACCCTCTCCAATGAGCCAAGAGGGAAATGCAGCCCCGTGATAGCTCCCTTAGTATCCAGCCAGCTGAATGGTGAAAGATTCGAATATCATGAATGCCCAGATTGCTCACCTTTACCCTTCTAGCTCTATAACACACATTTTAACTTTTTAAGATCAAATAATGAAGTCTCTGTTTTCAACACCAGCAGTTTAAACAAAGATCCTCTATCTTACCTAATTCTGAAATGTGTTAGAAGTAAATTTGACTTGCTAGTAGTAGTAAGGCTGAGAATAAACCTTTCCAAACTTTCACTCAATCATATAAGAATCTACTTAATTACTCAAAAGATTTTATGAATTATTCTTTAAATGTAGCAAGCACCTCAATTTATTGGCATGATATTTTCCTGTTTGACTGCAAAGAGTTAAGTGAAAGAGGTTGTTTTGCTGTTTCACTAATGAGAAATCAAAGAACGAGCGAGATGACGCTTTGAAGGGGAAAAATCAGTAGCTATGAAGGGGAGATTTCTCCCACCGTGCTCCATCTATGACAGCAAGATCAGTCTTCTCAGACCTGAGCCTGAAATCCTGGAGAATTCAAGACGCTGGAGATGCTCCTTTAAGAGCTGAGGAACTCTGAGTGACCTGTTGGCTGTGACTGGTGCGGAGGCTCTGGCAGCTGCAGCAGGAATAAAAATATAGACACCTCACCGTGCTGTTTGTCCTTGCCAGAAACAGAGGTTGAGCAGAATTTCTAAAGGTGGGGTGGAAGGGTAAAGGCCTGGAATAAGAACACTACATAGCTTGGAAAAAAGAATAAAATGTTTTCATGGCTTCACTTGGAAAGGAGCAAAGATAACAAAACCAATCGTACTTGGGTTCAAGGACCAAAAGGCTGAAGTGCAATCTATGCTTTTATGGGCTCTTTTTCAAGCTAGGTTTCTGAGTTTCTCCATAAAAGAGAGAAATGGAAAAAAAGAAATAACTAAAACTCATAGCACGAGCGTCAGTGAAAACTATGGCTCTCAAAAACTTTTATCCAGTATTAACTAAAATTAAACTGCAAGAAGAAAAAGACGTATACAAAAACATAAGTGAATTGCAAAGATTTAGGAAGAGAGGAAGTAGCTCAAGGAAGTAGCTCGCTTTGTTGAATGCCCAAGTGAAGACAGGCATCTACAAGATAGCCCTGATGAAAATGCTCGTGTTCATGGCAGGGTGGGACGTCAGAGCTTAATATTTCTCCTCAATTCCTGCTCTGCATGTGAGACTTTGGGATTGCTCTTCTGGTGTACCTAATTCTCCTCATGTAAAACTTTCTCTTTTGACTATATGGGGGGGGGGGGGGTGTCTAACTCCTGTATGCTGGATGATCCTATTCATCTTCTGTTTATTAAATACCACATAGTCTGGATTCTTGGGATTTCATCATTTTTTTATCCAGTACTCATTGTGCTGCACTCATAGCTGATATTGGTCTTGCTTCAGGGAACCAACCAGCAATTCTTACCCTAGTCTTCTGTGTTTTACCATTCACACAGCCAAATGTATAATTGTTCATCTTGGGAAGGGCCAAAAGCCTGTGTGGGATTCAGCAAGGGTGGGATTCAGCAAGTATTAATAATTTTAAAATTCTCCAGCAACTCCACTAGAAAAAGACCGTATGTTTTAAAAGTTTGGGATATTGACAAGCTTAAGTTCATAAGCAAATAAATAATTAATATTGCTGCAATTCCTGAGTGTGTGAAAATCATCCCAGAACATAGGATTTGTTAAATCACTCTCAGATTCATTGGAAAATGCATCAGGAAAATGGAAAAGAAACCCAAAGCAAGTCCTCCCATAATGCACTAGCCAATTGTGCAATTCTGACAAGAGGTGAAAATTATTTCATAACACATAAGGTAACTGGTGTTCACATGGCTGTCAGGAATTTGTTTACTCTTTCCTTAGGGCTTTCAATTGATTTCATGGCAGGAAGATCAGCTGTAGCTGCTTTAGTATTAGCCAAACTGTTTAAAACTCTATTCACAATTTTTAATTTTGATCATTTTCATCCATGAATTCTATGGAATGACTATGTATTCTGTAAATAATATCCTTTTTACTAGTCCTGAATTTAATTGACACTGCTTGCAGTGCTCTTTCATTCTTGTGCTGGAGGTGAATATAAAAGGGAGGGACTGATTAGATATCTCTAAGAGTTCTGTAATTTTATTACCATGTTCATTTACCTCTGTAGTTACTTTCCTCTATGCTGGATTATTCTAATTTCTTCAATCTTTTTTTCACACATAAATCCAGCCTTCTTCACTGCCCTACACTGGTTCTTTCGGACTTTATTTTATTGTCTGCAGTGCAGAAGCATCTGCCCCAGCTCTTCCCTGGCTAGTCTGTTAGCCCCTGTGCAGCTGCAAGCATGGCTGACAAGGAAAGGGGAATGATTATGGGAGAAAGATGATGATGATATGATTTTCCCTTGATACAAATCAGAGCCAGTTTTCATAGAAGGCTGAGGGTATCTGCAGATGATATGAAGCAAGTTAATAACCTTAAATTCTGTTGTTCTCTATCACATATAGTGACAGATAGCAGATAGATTGAGGAAATAAATCTCCTCAGTCTTTTTCCTATTGTATTCCCTCTTCTTTCCTGACTACTTTCTCAGTATTTGGTGATCTTCTTACAAGGTTTTATCTTCCCTGTCTCCAAACTAATAACTGATTTCCTGATGCCCAGTTGTCAGGTGTTGTGTGCACCTTTGCTACCCACTCAGACTTGACCCTGTCTATAGATGTGAACATCCATGGCTTATATTTAGCAGCCAAAATCTCTTCACAGACTCCAGATGGTCAGAAAAACTTTGGAGTAAAGCTTTCCCAACAATGTTCTGTGTATAATTTGAGATGTTTATGTTGATGCACAGTTCTAGCCAAAGTATTCCTTTTCTCATCACCAGCCATTGAAAAGTTCACTTCATCTTCCAGATCCATAATGCGTATCTTTTGCCAAATCTGATCTACAGTGATGTGAATCTAAAAGTAAGGTCATCAAAGTTAATTAAGAAAAGGAAAAGGAAATAGCCTGCAGGAGATGTCTGTTCTCAGTAAGGTCCCATTCTCTCAGAGATAGACTTGCTTATTACAAAAACTGTGCAGGCAACCAAAAAGAAGAAAATTACTTGAATTAATGTAAAAAAATTAAATGTGTAGCTTATTATAAATATCCCTAGCAGGCATTTTCACAGTGATTGACATGTCTTTAAATATTCCTGCTGGATTACATAGTTTTGGTTTGCTAGATGTTTTCTCCAAAGCATAATGCATATAGTGCGAATTCCATTACACAGAAGTTTTCAGGCCCACATATTTTTGGTCAAGAAATGTAATAAGATGTAAAAATGGTCTATGAATAAGTTGAACCATTTAAAAAAAGTAGCAAAACAAGTAGTTCACATTTGATAAAACAAGTAGTCTTCAGATCAAAATATAAAATGAAAATATGGTGAAGAAAAGCAATAAAAGAGTTTCCAACAGAAACTCAGTCCATTTTTTGTACTTTTATATAAATTGGTCAAATGTTTTATTTATTTGTTCTTTTCTTTCATTTGCATTAAAAACAAATTGATTCCTCAGATGAAATATAGTTTGTGGCAAGCTTCATGCCAAAGGGATTTTGTTTTACTGTTGGATTTACAAGCCCCCAGAAAATAGCAGTTCATAATAGAAAAGCTGACAGGCTGTAAACCATAGCATCACTGACTCCTCCCTATGGCATTGCAATTTTTTTTCCAAATATATCATTCTTTGAGTGAACATAGAGAGAAGAACATTACATGAGAACTTCAGTGATTAAACTTAGTCCATTATTATGTGAAATATAAATGCTAAACAGAAGAGCAGGTATGATAATGTCACTTGCATGGATCACCACTGGGCAGAAAAACAGCAAATACAATCTGATGAAACTTGATTGGTCACTAAATTATGCTGGCTACAAAGAGTAAGTAAACAAATGACTTGGCAGAGTAAACTTTAGTGAAAAGTTCTTTTAAAAAGCTGTCTAGTATGTTTTGACCAGAGAGCAGTTGGTCACACAAGACAACAAATGGAACTAAGCTGATAAAATAAAAAATGTGGTATGTGCAATGCAGGTAATTAGAATCCTGCAGATAAATATAACAAGTGATGTATTCTGTCATATTATCCCTTTATTGCATTGACTACTTAGTTAGGGCTAGCTAGATAAGTAAATTGCAATTTCAAAGCGACAATACTTTGGTAAGCTTTTCATAATATTTTTTAAAAATCAATTTCACTTCAAAATGACACATTTACTTATAAGCCTTCATTATTACTTGTTGTTAGTGACATGAGGTTCCTTAAATACAATTTAATTTTGTATCATCTGAATTTTGCAAGCGATGTAGAGATTTCAGCTTTGACTGCTTTAATTCTTTCAGGATACTTTGATGTTCACAGAAGAAGTAATCATAAAGGCTTATAATATCTTCTGTGATGGAATTCCTAATTACAGACACCAATACAGTTTGGGTACAAACTTCAATAATACAAGAAGTTGACTGTATGTTTTCCAACATTCCAACAAATTTGCGCTTTGCTACTGAAAATAATGGGTTAAGTAATAGACTTCACTCGGAAGTAAACCATGCCTACCTTCAAGGACCTGAGTTGTCTCAGCACTTCTTCATATCGATATTTACAGATAGCTTTGGAAGTGCAACCTAAGAGCTGAATCCTTGAGAAGTGCTGAGGACCCTCATTTCTGAATTGGGTAAGTCAGTGGACTCCTAGGTGGAAATGAAGGAGTGCAAGTCAACAGCTAACACTCCAAGCTGATGCCACAATGTGAAGGTGATTTGTTTCATGTGAGGAAGATTTCACTTTTTATGCTTAGATTCAGAAAACCATCATCATTTAAAAAAAATGTTTAAGCATATCTTAACTGTAATCCTACAATCTGAAGGAGCTTATGTATTTTTTTCTGAATAAGGCAGATATGAAACAAAAAGAAATCTTTCAGAATTACTGCAATAACATATAACTTCTATTTGCTCCCTAAATAAACTTGGTTTTAGTCTTTCTCGTATATGTTGTATTCCTGTGTTTCTCTCTTCTTCATGGTGATATTTAAGGAATGGTGCAAAATACTTAATTTTGCACTTAATACTTACTTTGAGCAGAAAAGTCTTAAAAGCACTCTTGGTTAAGAAACCTATTAAAATATAGGTATGAAAATATTAAAAAGTAAACATCAGTCACTGTTAGTAACATACTTAGAAAAATCATCTCTGAGCATTTACTTATCGGAGAGTTGTTTTCTTTGTGTTATATCTCATATTTCATCCCTTTCACTAGCTGGCAATACTTTATATTTATGTTACCTTCCAAAAATGGAAAATTTTGGAAGATCCTTACACTTGCTTGCAAAGTTTTCATGTCGCTTTTTGCTGCCAAAGGCGAATGCAAACTACTAAAGTCCCTTTTCTTAGGCATAATTTTCACATATTCTAAGGAACACACAAAAGCAAGCAGCAAAGTTCCAGGTAGTATTAGAGGTAATTATGTATAATTACTTTAAAAATAGGCTTCAGAGTCAATCACTCAAAAATCAGGAAACAAAAAGTTACAGTCACATGTTCAGTCTTAATCCTAGTATGTTGAAAGCACCTTACAAAATAGACTTTAATGCATGGTCACACACCTTTTACTCCACAGGATTTCTCTCTCAGCCAGGGAACAAGATGGGTATGCAAGAGAGCAAAACTCAGATTGCACAGACGAGTGTAAATCTGTCACTTGCTAATTATTGCTGGACTTTGAAAACAAGTACATGGATTATATTCTTCCTTTTATGTCCTAATGCAATCTATGTGTTCCCTTCTGTGAGGTGATTTGCAGATTGCTGATATTATTGTGATGTGATACAATTGCAGCATCAAATCAAAAATAAGTAATTTTGTTCCTCCTGCATATTACTTGTATGCACATTTTTACAAATAAGCAAAAATAGTCTGTAATAGTCTAATATTTTAGGTTTTGAACAATGTAATGAAATCTGTGTTGCTTTATTGTCTGAAACTAATAAATACTAAATATGAAATGAAAGCATTGTGTTTATGCTAGAGCACAGTTCTTAGAGCTAGTGCCTTGAGTATTGCTTCTGAGACAAAGAATTACCAAAAAAAAAAAAACCTAGCGATTCTCTAGGGTGGATTGCACAAATTAGCTACACAACAATTTTTTATATTTCTCTGCTTTACAAATCTCAATTGCAAAATTGTAGTGACAAACATAAGCCTTGGAGGTTTATTTTGAATCTAACTCAGCCAAAATGTAATTGAACCTCTTGAGCTTATAAAACTTAGATGCAAATGTCGAGCTGCTCAAAGAGCAAAGAGCCCAGGATAGGATAAATGTTCCTAATTTTACCTGACTGCAGTCAGAAGAGCATGCAGAGAATACAGAGTCAGAAGGGTCACATTTATTCTTGGTGCTCACAAAACAAACAGGAAAAATCTCCATTTAAGGGTCAGCTTTCATCACCCTGGAACTGGATCTGGCTCAGTTGTAAGCAGGTTTGCTAAGAAATTTTCTTCATATGCTTCTGCTTTCTTGCAGATTTTTGAGGTCTGTATTTCCCCAAATCCAGACGTAATCTCATAGTCCTAAATCATTCAACAGTCTGACTGTAAATAAAATGACTCTTTGAATGGGAACTGTGGAAATCTCATTCAAAAAGAGCAGACAACTGTCACCAACTCAAGTACAGCTATACTTTTCATGAAAACTCTGCTCTTGAAATACATTTTGTCTGGCTAGGCTACATCTGTGTGATACAAACAGACTGTTCATCAACAAAATATGGCATTTTTCTTTAACAACCCTTGCTCTAGGTTCCTGTTTCAGATGTAGAGCTGACCTATTTGTTATGTAAACTCTGGATATACATAAAAAATTCTGACACTTAGAATGATAATTAGTTATATCTCTATTTTTACAGCTGCAAGACTTTGAGGAGCAAAAAGTAATAATTTATTTAATTAATCCCAACTTCTTTCCTTTTGGTCTATGCTTTGCCCATAAGTTTTGAGGTTTTTTCTGCTGTATAATGAATTACTCTTTAAATCTGATACTAATTCAGTACAGTCTCTGTTTATCCACAGAAGAGGAAGTCTCTTTATGAAAAATGAATAGACTAATGACAGTATTGGTATGTTTATTTTGCTCTGGATCTTCAAGTACAAATTAAAACCTTCACTGAAGGAAATACTAGATTTGCAAAGAACTATTCCTCTTTCCTTTATTGTTTTCCAGAGAGATGGTTGTGAATTATTATGTCAGAATTGTGTGAATTGCTGTAAGTAAAGGAGCTGGATCTTGTAAGTTTGGAAAGGCATTGATTAAGAGATGGATGATGAAAGAAATTTTGGGGAAAGACTCAAAACCTTGTAACAGTAAGCAATTAAAGAACTCCTTCTTTAGAGGGTTTTGGTGGTGAAGTTCTCCTGAATACAAACAAAATGTATTGTTTCAAATTAAAACTGGTCACAGGTTTTATTTATTTATATAGGCCCTTGAAAGAAAATTTGCATAAAATGAACAATAATTATTGGACTGTTAATATTCAAATATTATTTGACTATAAGTGTTAAAACAGAGCTTCAAGAGTTCATGAGAAGAACCCCATGAGAAGGTTTCAGTGAATATTAAACTATTTCAAAAAGTGTAGTTCGGTATAGGGGAATCGTCCTTCTTTTTCTTTTTCCTTCTATATAAAGGTTTAAGACAGATTTTAAACCATATTTAGGTGTAAAGCCATTGAATCTACTGTTAGACCAGCAACATTGACTTCTAACTAAGGTAGGCCTAACTATTGCCATGCAATGTGCATGAACAGAGTGTTCACGCTTCTTTCTGCAGTCTAGATCTTCATAATCTGGACTAAAGCCTAAATCGGGTTTCACAAATCCAAAGTTTTGAAATTTTTGGCACATGGACAATTTTAAATAATCAGATCTGTTCAAAAGAATTATTTCATTTTGATTTTAACTTTTCAACTAAAACAATATCAACTAATGAATATCTGAATGAAATACCATTTCAAACTGAAAGGCAAATGTTTTATTCAGAATATGTCAAATTCAGAATATGTCAAAACAGAAACAATTACAAACCTTTTGTTTAAATTAGGAGGTCTGTCAAAATTGCCCTGAACAAGGTAAAGTGTCAGTTTCATGTAATCAGTGTTTTCTGAAGAACCCCTTTTTATTCCAGAATTCCTGAGTACCTTTAATTGGAAATATTTATTTCAGTTACAGCTCATGTGGAAGGGAAACAAATATTTTAGTAAAATTAAAAAATGACACACTGATCAAAGTTATAATTACATACAAAATAAACATGACTGAAATAAATAAAATTCTTTAATTACCAGTCTTAACATATAATCATCTTTGTAGACCACTCAGCGGAGAGAAAAATGAAACAAAAGATTGAATAACTTCTATATTCTCTTTAGTCATATGGTACAGCATCTGCATATGTTGTGGGGGTATCGCCCAGATGTTCAGGCCACTACAACTGATAGAATACATCGATCAAATTTGGAGGGAATTTGCTACACTTTGTTTCATAAAAATAGCATGAGCACATTTGGTACATTTACTGCATAGGTGACAAGATCAGGCTTATCACTCTGTATAAAGGGGTAAAATTCAAACACAGGGTAACCAGATGTCCAGGAACAGTGAAAGGATTCGAATCGCCTTGGAGGTTTGCAGGCCTTTCAAGAAGAGGTTACATCATGTAATTTTATTCATCCTGTGTTTTTTTTGTCAAAACTACTAGCCTTCGATTCTACGTGAAACATGAGGCAGTAATGTAAAATGTGAAAAGAATTACTTATGTGACCTCATTCACACTATGAGGGTTTACTCGCTTCATTCAGGCTCTTCAGCAGGAAACATGAGTTCATAGTGAATAGTTATAGTGAATATTACCTATATCTGCAGCTTTTGTCCTTTTGAAGGATCATGCTGTATTAGGATTTCAGCAGCAGCAGGTCTCAAATCTCAAAGACAAAACAATCATCTAAGCCACAATTCAGTAACATACTGTAAAGTAAATGTGCTTAAGAGCTTTACTGAATCTCATACGTAGATACTAAGATGTCAAGTTCTCAAGCTCTTTGGAGTTTCTTGATTCAAGTTAATATTCTACTTAAGGCTCATTTTTAATCAGCACATTACCTGCATGCTTTTCCATCCTTGCAGTTAAGTTTGAAATATTGCTAAAAGAGAAGCAAAAAAAAAATCTAAAAACAAAGCATGAGTTTCTATGAAGTAGATGCTGAAGTTTCCTATATAAGAAACAGTTCTCTATTTACACTAATTTAAAGAGAGTGTTTAAAATATTTATTTTAAAATAAAACCACCACCTCCAAAACCCCTCTGTCTCTAACAAAATTTGCAGGGTGGGGAACAGCATCTGATCAGTATGGGTCTGCTTCCTTGTACTGTTTTTCCTCCTGGAAATGGGTCTTTTGATATTCTACTTGTTTTTGAAAACTCATCACATATTACCTCCTTCATGCTCGTTTACCTATACTTTATTAAGTGTTCTGATGTTTTATGTCAAGGAGAGAGCTGGATTTCATATCGAGTGCCAGTAGATCTGAATCGTGAAGTCTCACTGATTGGCAGCTGGTACAAACTTACCGTAACCCTGCTGAGAAAGAATGCTTTTTAATTGTTTAAAATTCTCCTCAACGAATGTATGATATGCTTAAGGAGTCCTGCCAAGTATCAACAAGTCAAGAACAGCACTGAGGTAAATGGACTCCCCTATCTTCTATTCGTTTAATGTTTAATTTATTGCTCCCAAGAGTTCTGGGCAGCAAGCTTTCTGGACAGTTAAAATGTTTTTGTTCATATATTTACTCATTCAGAACATTTCACTGCTGTACCAAAGACTATTAAATACTCTGATAAAAGTAGGTTTGGATATACACTGTGCCACCCACAACTTCTTCCCTAGATGACGCATGATTTCTAGTTTTTAGTTCTAACAGTCTCTGAAAATATCCTGATGTGAAGAGGAATGGAATGTGAGTGGAGGTCAGAAGCCAAATATCAAATTACTTCTACCTAGTACATGTTTCCTTTGTGATTTCAAAATACAGTTAGAAAGCTCGAGAGGACTATTTAAAGATTTTGGGGGTCCTAAGCTGAATTTCCTGTACTCTAGAGTTCTGCATGCTTTCACATGGATGGCAATTTCTTGGTCATATCAAAAGATATTTTAGTCTAATGGAGTACAAACATATACAAATACAGCCATTATTCTCAAATATCTGACAAATACCTAACTTTTTGGTGACAGTACACGTGCAGTCTAGAGCACTGTTCAGATGAATGTCGCTCAAAGTATTTTGCAGAATAAGCAACCCCATTCCAGCAGTTAGTTGCCCTTTCATTAAAAGAGGAATGAGGATGCCATCTCCAACTGCTTTTGCAAGATGCATTTTCAGGGGACAGGCAAAATGAAGTTTGGTATCACTCGTTTTGGATTCACTGATTTTTTCTGAGGAGTATGAACTTTCCTTGAGTTGTTGGCCCAGCTCAGAAATTATAGCCAGATAACAAAAACTGTCCTGCACTACTTTTCTTCAGTTCTTGCCATAAGCTATTTTATAGCTTTTAAAAAAGGCCTGCATTCCTCATCAGAAGTGGGTGAATTTTAGTGGAATACAAAATAATTTATATGTTTTGGAGGTAACAGGCAGCAAGCAAAGGACTTACAACTTTTTATAAGTGTGAGTAGTTCAAGATATTGTAATTAGAGGCTGCAATATTTTAGGGTGGGCCAGAGCTGTTTAAACTCTTTTGAGCAATACTTCACCCATTACAGCTCTGCTAGCAGTAAGCAAATTGGCAATTACACTGAAGCTGTAAAAATTAATTCTTGCTGGTTTAAAGCTGAAAAGCCATCTTTTGAAGTCTCGCATTTGGAACCTCATGCTTAGCGGGCAATTATGGTCATAGTGATTGAATCTCATGCAGCATTTAAGAACAATAGCAAACAAAGATTCAGCTTCTAAGGGGTTAGGAAATGCCCTCTAGTCCCCCTCCCTTCCTCTTGGGGCAGCTTTAAGGCAGCGGGACAGCGTAGGGAAGACCCGCACTGCTGTGAACAGCAGGAGACTCAAACAAGCAGCAGCAGTCTCACTCCATCACAGTTGAGCCCTACTACCAGTTGTGCATCATACTACTACGCATTAAACATTTTGCAGGAAAACTATGTTAATTTTAAAGAGATTTTTAAAATATCTTTATGATAAAATATCTTCTCACTTTTAAAACCAGATTTCATTTTTACCAACAGTACAAGATTTTGGCATGGGAAAGCATGAAATGGGGAAGAGTTATTTTTTTTTGTCCCTGTTTTTGAAAATGCCTAAGAATAATCTGTCTCTACTATATGCACAAGTAGGCCAGATCTTTGAAAATTATATATATGTATTTATATTTATATTTATATATTACTTTCAGCAAAGAATGCAGTTTATTTCCAGACCTAATTGGTCAAAAGTTATTTAGCTTTACCCTTCCTATTCCCACTAGATTTTAAATTGAATATTCTACTCCTGCTCCACTGTAATAAGTAGAAGGAAATTCCATATTTGTTTCAGAAAAGGAAATATTTCATTCCACATTTGGAAAAGAGAAGCATTTATTTACTTGCTTTATTTATCATATTAAAATGATACTGTCTGTTGAGGTTGAGAATTTAAATCAAAATACCCATAGAATTAGTTCAATTTATCATACGTCTGTTTGTCACCACCAAGCAGATGATGTGTGTATACATATGAATAATGTATAACAAATTGCAAATACTGTGTAGCCAGAGAGAAATGATACAAAAATGTCCCAAAAAGGAAAATCTTTCTGGAAATTATATTCATTGTTCCACAAACACAAAGGCAAACTATTCATAAGGAACAATGTTTCTATTTTTTCTCTTAGTAAACTTTCCCCAGACTTTGATTTGTAATAATGCATTCAGTACGGCTAGATATTTTATATGGATATATTTGAAATAATTTGTTTAGAGTGCTGCTTTAGTTGTTTGCTGTATTATTTGATAATGCGTGTTTGGTTACCTAAATCACTTAGTATTCCCCTAATTTGGCTAATAAAATTGTTATATTGAGCTGTTACATGCCTCTTGGGACCCTCAAGCTTCAGGCATGTTGCCCACTATCTTGCCACATGATGGAGAGATTTTCTATCTAATGGAGACTAGAAGATGCATCTTCCTTGCAGACGCCTGTGTTCCCAGCCCTCAGAAAAGCCCATGCAGCAAGAAGCAAAACAGCCCAGGCAGCAAGATACAATCTTTATCACCACTGAGACACCTGGGGGCAATACATGAGAGAATGGTGGTCACCTTAAAGCATCTAGAAGCCTTTGTTTTTGGAATAACCACCCTAAAAAAGGATGAAATACTGTCAGATTTCCCTACACTAAAACCACTCTTAAAATTAGTCTAATGACAAAAATATTTACAAAATCCAAAGCAGACAATGCAGCCGAAGAGTTTGTAGAAATTACTGAGCACAAATGAAAGGAAAATCACAGAATCACAGAATGGTTGAGGTTGGAAGGGACCTCTGGAGATCATCTAGTCCAACCCGCCTGCTCAAGCAGGGTCACCTAGAGCACGTTGCACAGGATTGCATCCAGGCGCGTTTTTGAATATCTCCAGAGAAGGAGACTCCACAACCTCTCTGGGCAACCTGTTCCAGTGCTCTGTCACCCTCACAGTGAAGAAGTTTTTCCTCATGTTCAGATGGAAGTGCCTGTGTTTCAGTTTGTGCCCGTTGCCTCGCGTCCTGTCGCTGGGCACCACTGAAAAGAGTCTGGTCCCATCCTCTTGAGACCCTCCCTTCAGATACATGTACACATTGATAAGATCTCCTCTCAGCCTTCTCTTCTCCAAGCTAAACAGGCCCAGCTCTCTCAGTCTTTCCTCATAAGAGAGATGTTCCAGTCCCCTAATCATCTTTGTAGCCCTTCGCTGGACTTGCTCCAGTAGTGCCACATCCCTCTTGTACTGGGGAGCCCAGAACTGGACTCAGTGCTCCAGATGTGGCCTCAGCAGGGCTGAGTAGAGGGGCAGGATCACCTCCCTCGACCTGCTGGCAACACTCTTCCTGATGCAGCCCAGGATACCATTGGCCTTCTTGGCCACAAGGGCACATTGCTGCCTCATGCTTAACTTGGTGTCCACCAGCACTCCCAGGTCCTTCTCCGCAGAGCTGCTTTCCAGCAGCTCAACCCCCAACCTGTATTGGTGACTGGTGTTATTCCTCCCTAGGTGCAGGACCCTGCACTTACCTTTGTTGAACTTCATGAGGTTCCTCATGAAGTATACCCCAAATAGTCATTGAAGCTAGCACTTAACTGGAGAAAAAAAGTTTCTCTTCCTCCACACCATTCAGTAAACTATTTGTTAGAGTTCTCAAAGTGTTCAAAGCTCTGGACTCTGATTATCACTGAAAGCTGTATTGCATGACATTAAATTTATGCAAAAAGCCCTTCCTCTGCCTTTTACCTGCATATTTATTCAGCTGTTTCCTATTAAGCCAAGGAAGAAAGAGTCTGTTTTGCGTGTCTCCTCTGCCTGATGCCTTCCCGGCTGGAGACGCTCTTGCCGTATACCACGTCCCCAGTGGGTCAGCAGTCGGCTGCTGACTCTCTTTCTGCTCAGTTAGGCTGTTAATAAGCATTTAATTCCCTCTGAGGTACGATGCCCCTGCCTGCCAAGATCCACAAAATAAATAATACTGCTTTTACCAGAATTTAGAACTTCTTCTTTTGGGAGGACAGATAGCAGCCATGAAATCACTGTATCTAAAACAGATGCTGAACAATGGGGCAATTCCCCCTGCAAGATTGTTTATTTCACTCCTGGCTTTGTAAAAATTGGAAGCTGACATAAACTATAATCTTCTTATTATTTTGGGTTTTGTACACTGAAGTCTATAGTAACAAATGTTTTCATAATCTTTGATTCTTTTTTGATCTTAGTAATTCAGTCTTGGTCACAATCATGCAATCTTCCAAGTTCAACCAATCAGTTATTCAAGTATATTTTCATTCCTTCCTGAGACTAAAGAGATACATCATATTTTGTCAAAGCCTCTTCTTATAATACACTAAGATTACCAAAAGCCTGTAAGGATACATTGAAAGCAAGTCAAAATAAGCATCAAGTGTAGCTCTGCTTACTTCCAAGTCTGAGAACTTTCACCTTGCACTTCTAGTTCAAATGTTTCCCATGTGGAAAGATAGGAAAAAATGATTTTTTTTCTCCTGAATATTATTTCTGTAACCTAATGTTTTCCCTGCTTTTCCTTAAAATGCCACACAGTCACAGGCTGTGGTATCCTTGATGGCAGAGAAGATAGTTTGAATCAACATGAAGGGGTACCAGACACAGTCAGAAGCATAACCTAAAGTCATACTATGTTTCCAACCATGCTCAGACAGGTCCCTGTTAACCAACATATGGATGGAAAACTCAGGAAAGCATCTGGTGGCTTCACTTCCCACAACTGCTATCTAGTTTGTGTTCTCAGCGGAAAGAATATAAATTAGAGTTTCTACTTCATTACTAACCAACTGCAGCTAGTTTCAGCAGAAAAATGGCAAATAAGGATAAACAAAGAACATATACATTTCAGTGAAAGTAATACTTGTAACAAAGTATGTAAAACATTTTGGAATTGTGAGCGTGTTAACTAATTCCAAGCTACCATCCAAGTCACTTATAAACTGTAAATAATGTGACCCCAGAAATAAGTCAGCCGATCTTGTCAATGTTATTCATGAAAATATTCATGAATCATTTTTTTGCATTATTTGACCCTGTAGCTGAGGATAACATTTATAAAAGAACATCACAGCATTTGTATTTTAATAAGCATAACTGTTTTCATTTCCTCACTGAATTTTTAAGTAATAAAATAAATACTAAAAAATATGTTTTTATTTCATTTTGTTTTAATTCTTATCATTAATAAAGCAGCTGAGTTCTTTAAAGCCTTAAAATAAGTTCAAAGTTGTTGAGTTGCTGTAAATGTCAGCAGGAAGAATTCACATAAGAGCTAACCTGGGATTAATATTAATAAATGTGCTCATTGCATTCAAAAATCCTTGCAATGAAAGGTCACTGTTAGCTTTGAGATCCAAAATTAGAAATATCTTTTAAAAACTATCAAAACCAATAAAAAAAAGTCTGAACTGCACTTGACAGTCTTGCTTATGCAATGACTTTTGCATTAAGTCAAGATGGATAGATGTAATAAGAGTAATACTGAATAATGACTTGTGTTTTGTATCAGACAAAGGTGTATACTCCTTAGACCATAGCTAAAAGGATCCCCTTTCCCAATCATTAGTTTTAATTGTAGGATAAATCTACTAAATAAATTCCATCATAGACTGTTTTCATCTACCTCCCCTCTCTTAGTCATTTACCGAGAAAAGAAAAATACTGTTTTTATCATCCACTTAGCTATTTGCTTGATGGGTAAAATACATTTTAGCATCCAGACATTACTTTTACAGGAATAAAGATTTTATTACATTGTACAATGACGAGACTTGGCATCAGCACCTAACTGGACTGCTTAATCTATTACAACAGCAAGAAGAACAGAACAGGTGCACCCTCTCTACAGAAGATGATGAAATTTCCACCCGCCTGTGGAAGAATTTTTCTGTAGCTCTGTTAATAGTGATATTGTTAATGAGGAGAATAACTCATTTGTTCTCTGTGCTGTACACGCTTGGGTATCAGCTACCCCAAGGCCATTTTCACCTTAATGGTGGTTAATTACTATATTGTCTGAGCTAAACCAAAGGCTTGTAATGAACTACTTCAATTTATGCTATTTATGTATTTCTTTCAGGGTGGGTTTTTTTTAGTGTACAGACTGATAGAGAATATAAGGTCGAGCATAAAGGACTGCTCAAGCAGGAAAAATATAATAACCAAAAGAAAGGGGAGAATTTTATTTTTATTACTGAAAGTCAAGTTCAGGAGATGACACCTGGGCTAACAAAAACAAAGAGGAAGAGAAAGAAACCCACTCATTTCAATTAATGGCAAGGGAGTAGATAGGAAGTAGGCAGGGAGTAGAATGATTTAGGGTGAAAGATTAAATCTATCTGGACCTCCTAAAGACCCCAAAGGAGGGATTAGCTATGACAGCAAAGAAGCTGAAAACCAGTCTGATCTTTCCTCCTAAAAGTCTTGCCTAACGGAAACTCTTGCTAACGGGTGAATTCTTTGAGTTTTACTTCTCAAGCAGTTATGACCTGGGACATATAATTTACTCAAGACCGAAACCCAGAATGCCAGGAGAAGGCAGCAGGTCATCTGGACAAGGGACAAAATGACATTTCTAATTTCAAAGCAGTGTTAGTGGCTTAAAGTGGTTTCATTTCTTCATCTGAATCTTTAATAACTATTTCTGTGTTCCCTATTTTTGATGCTATAAATAAATACTTTTATTTGCATTTTATCTTCATCTTACCTAAGTGTGGCTTTAGGGGAGTGAGTTAGGTACCTAGCGTCATTTTAGAAGGTGTAGCATATCCCACCTGACCTAGTTATGCTTGCCAGCAGAGCACAAATCTCCCATTAATCTTTAACTGCTAGCCCCACACAGCTGTTTCAGAAACTCTGGAGCATCACACATGGCACTACACCCCTTCAGGTACACAGCTGAATACCACACAGAGCTGCTGCGTAGCAAACCCTTGTGAAACCTATCCCTGGCTTCCCACCACACTTTCCTCTATATCCAAAGTGTGACAGACCAGACCCTTTGAGCAATCCTGTTCAAGCTGTTACTTAGAAATGTCATAAAAATGTTATCAACAGGAGTGAAAACAATTTCTGAATGGAAGGTTGGAATGAGAAGTCATGGATAAAGAAACTGTAAAAAGTAAGGAACTGAAGAAAATACAAAGAGAAAGAAAACAAAGATGGACATGAAGAAAAGAGGATGGTATGCATATAAGTTGAAAAATGAAGTAAAGGGTAAAAATTAATGTCATAATCATCAACAAATAATGATGGCATTAGACAAGGAGACTCAAGACATCTACCTTAACTTCCATTTTATATATCACAATTTGAATCTTAATTAATTCAATTGTTTTATGGATGAAAAATTGTCTGACATTTCCTAAAGTAGGAAACCAATTGGAAACAAACAGGCAGACTTGTCAGGCAGGAGGAAGAAACTGGAAAAGGAAGAGGAAAAGGGAAAGGAAAAGGAAAAAGAGAAGGAGAAGGAGAAGCAAAAGCAAAAAGCAAGATGTTCATCTTTCAAGACTCTCATCTTTTCCTTTTTTCTTCTTCCCTAAGGTCCAGTTTTCCTGTCTCATGCTGCCATGGTTTCTTCTTAAAAGTGGAAAATGCCTTTCTACAAGCACCTCCCATTTTGAAACCCACAAATTATTACCCATAGACTTGGAATCTCTTCTACAGTAATTTTCCCCTTAGTTCCTGGGAGGCATGAAATGAACACCTCCTCCAACGCTTAACTGTCTTTACTGTCTGGACAGATTGCTGCATAGTAAAGAAAACCTGTGAAACAGCAGCTAGAGGTTAGAAATGAGTTAATGACAAATGGTCCAATAAGAAGCAAAATGTACTTCTCATCTGTCAAGGGGATTCAGGTCATGTGCTATAATCTCCATTCTGGAGATTGCTATTTGTATATTTTAGTAATTGGCTCACTGAGCTTGTTGATTGGTGATTTGGTTGCTATTTTAATTTTAATTTAGTTTTTGAAATCTAACTTTTTAACGGAAAGTTGTGACAATAGCCAAAGAGTCACTGAATGCATCTGTCAAGATAAATATAGCATGGCAAAGTAAATAACTCTAACATGATCCAGCAACTAATACAGTAAGATGGCAAATAATTTGAAAAAAAAAAAAATTTAAGAACAGCATAGAAGAAAATAAGAAATTATTTTATTCTCTTGTAGGTAGCAATTTTCTATAGTGGACCTTACATTACATAATTCTCTCCACAAAACTATTACTATTTTGAGTAGTTTTTAAATTAAACATAAAATCAATGATTTGTACTTTAAGAGTAGTAAGCCATACAAGACCATGTTATGAATAAGTTCTTTATGATTCATGTAATAAATGGTGAAATGCATTTGTGCACAAAAAGTTTCAGGCATGCACGAATCATCTAACAATGCTCCCAGTGACTGAATTGTTCATTAAGTGTGTACAATTGTCTTATTTTTCACATCTCAATGTCAATAACACTGTAATTCGGGATCAGGGTTTGAAATACTAAACACCACCAGCATGACCAAGCTTCACATACATAAAACAGCTTTGCTGTTAGCAGCAAACAAGCACCAAACAATTTTCTTCCAGACTTTCTGTGTAGGTACCCAGCCACCCAACCAATATGCTTATCCCACATAGTCGGCCATATAAAGCATCCAGCTGCCTCTTTATTTTGGCACTATTCAGTAAGGATCGACAGATAAGGCACTCTCTGAAGCAGTGTGGCCAGAGTTCCTAAAATAAGGGTAAAAATGTCAGTCATTCTCTTTTTTATTGTTGCTGGAAAGCGATGATCCTTGGGGATTTTTTGGGTGTGCTCAGTGCAAGTACACAGCTATTCTTCTAAAGACACTTGGTCATTCTCCAAGGGACATGAAGGAGGCTTATGCCACCAGAAGTATACCCGTTCTGTATAGCTTCATTTAACAGATTCAGCCTCAAACTTGAAAAGTTGCTTGAGGAGTACCTTAGACATCCAAACAGTGTAAAGAATGGTGCCAAATGTATACAGACATTTCTCTGATGTAAAAAAAGAAATCTCAGGGAAGACATTGCACAGAATGCCTAAAATAACATATTTCACAAAGCTCATTTGTGAGCTAAATAGCCCAAGATTAGGGGATGACTAAACACTAACCATGTTTGGAAACTGCTGATACATGAACTTTGCAGACATTCAATAAGCAAGCGAAAAATTACAACAGTATAAATTAAGTAATTTGGGGGGAGATTTTTTTTCAGCATTAAGGATCTTGACCATTTTTTTGTGATATGTTCCAGTCCTTCTTGTTCAGTTATTCTTCTGAAAAACATGATCAAGTTATAGTTTTTACTTTAATTTCAAATATCTTTGTTACTCTGAAATTTAACTATGGATCTCTATGCTTTTAAATGTATATATTTCATACATTTTATTGACACCCCTACTGCTACCAAATAGTCATACTCATCAAAATTTCTACTAGTAAAACCTTTGTTCTCTGTGACATTTCAAAGTACTCTTAAGAGAATTCAGAAATTGTTGAATCTCATGCTTCTTTCCAGTGCAATATTAAGGTTTATTCAATTAACTGTATACATAAATTTTGCCACATCTTTGTATACATAAGCTTTTAAAACACAGAGTAAGTCTTACATATACTTTATGCATCATGGTCCAAATTCTTATCTTATCTAAATGTAAATACATCACCCATTTCAGAGCGAGACTGCTCTGTCTCTGTATGTAGTTACAAGATAACAGCTAGGGACAACAGATGAGCTACTGACCTATGCTTAAATTCTGTAAGTTTAGAAGTTTCTCTGAGAAATTTTTCAATAAAAGTCTCAGGATGTTTTATTCTAAACACTTAGCTTGTTGAATAGTGAGATTATATTTTTTCAAGATGAAGTCACCTTGGGTTTTACAAGTTGGTGTATTTAAATTCAAAAAAATTGGAGCAGATCTCCTCTCTATTAGTAAGGATTCTTGGGACTGTTGCCCAAGCAGCTCTGTCCCTGTCATGTTTAAAGCGGGGCTGTGGGTTTTTCCTCAAGCCCTAAAGTTGTGGAATTCCTTTCTTCCTAGTGCAATAAAATTTTGCAAGTTAATGAAAAACCACCATTTACCTTCCCTCTAGCCAAGTGGTCTGTTTGCAATGGTGGCAGTAAGAGATACTACTGAGGGATGGGTCGCAAGCCTGGCCGCTTTCTGGACCATTCCCCCCATCCCTTCCCCTTGTATCTATATATTAGAGATGTTAGAAAGCTTGTCTCATCTCCTTACCCCTCTTCATCACCCTCCGTCATGTTCTGCCTCAGTCTTCTCCTCTCCTTCTCCTGCCCTCTTATTCCCTCCTCATAAAGCAGCTGCCATATGATCACAACCATTTTAGCTGCTGCTCTCTGGTCTTTCCTGAAGAGTTTGTGCTCGAGAAAGAGATAATATATTCTCTAATAGGAAGCTCAAATGGAAAATCATTTTCCAGAAGTAGCAGTAACAGCTCCAACAGCCACATCTGGAGCACAGCCTGGGACAGGAACTGGTCCATCTCTCTTTTGCTTGGCAGGGGGTCTAGATCTTAACTAAGCATCCCTGGAACAGTTTGCTTTGAAGCACAAAATAGTTGCTTTTCCTCAATGCAGTCAAAACTGATGCCTCTGGAAAGAGCCAGAACATCACTTCAAGCACTGTGCAAATGATATGGATGTGCTCAATGACAACAATGCAGCCTAAAAGTATCAGATTGTCTGCCCGTACGTGAAACAGATAATTCTGCATATATAGATGGACTATGGATGGGTCATGATGTTAGCAACTCACTTCCCTTACGTGCTGTATTTCATACTCAGAAGTACCTGTTTTCTGTATATGTGTTATGAGGTGCATGTGTTCATGCTCCTGCTAATGTCTGATAGATAGAGTACTAAATTTCAGAGAGCCTCCACAGGAGAGGAAAGTTTGAAAGATTTTACTACTTATTCTATTCATTGTATTTGATAATAATTTGGGTGAAAGCAGTAAGTGTGCACACAGATCAAAGAAAACTAAAGTACTGTTTCCTTGACTGGTGACACCAGGAACATCACCTGTTTTCTGAAGTGAGACTGAACTACAAAAATAGTGCAGGCTACTGAAGTGACATAAACTCTTGAGATAATTGCACACTGCATTTCCATTGGAAACCTTGCTTCATTAAGAGCACAGGATTGACAGCAATCAGGGAAAAAATCAGGTTCTGTATCAAATAAAACTATTCCAATTAAAAATTACTGTTATACCACTACTTACGTTCTTCTAGGTCCCAATTTTGAAATATGTGGGGACTAATTTTGAAAACCCATCTGAAGTTACTAGCTACATTGAATTTTTGCAGTAAAAAAGTACAACTAAAAAGTGCAAAGAGTATCAGTGTTTTGCATTGACCTTCAACTATAACTCAAGAGTCAGAAATCTGTGTGAATTAGGGTACCTTGTTTGGAAAAAAAAGGACTAACTTACAGCATTTGTTACACAGAGTGAAAATCAGATCCTTGATAGTTATCTGAGATCACTATGCAGCTCATGAGGAGACATATAGCATTGCCAATGTTCAGATTTGTCATATTGTCCTACAGGCATCACACAGCTGATCTGCATCTGTTTCGTGAGGCCCAACACTTATTAAGACACCATCATCAAAACGTGTTTGAAAATGGACAGCTGTGAAATCCAGTATCAACAACTATCTAATTTAACTGCTTCTAGGATCAGGCAGTAGACATCAGTTCCAGTAAATACACCTGTAGAATAGTAATAATAATAATACTCATCTGCATCTCAGAAGCAGGGGAGCAAAGTAACTAATGTCTATGAAGCGCTCAGATGCTATAGTGATGAATACCATAGAAACAGCAATAATGAAATTAAAAATTCTGTATTAATTTTATGTATCTGGTAGGTATGATACGGCTGTGTGAGAGTATGCATGAGAAAGAAAAGACAGCAAATACACACAAACAGTTATATTTCAGATTACATGACAGTAAAACCTTAAATTCTACTTATAACCATGCTTTACAGTTTCTAGTACAAGCTTAAGTGACTGTGCCTTCTTTTTCTGAGTGTTAAAAAAATCCTTTAAGATTTAAAGGAAACAATACAAGCAAAATCAGTTGACTCCTGTGTTTTTGGTTCCTTTTGTGATGAAGCACACACATTTGAGATGTTTTTGTTAAGCTTTAATATATATTTCAAACTCTACAAAATACTTAAAAAATATTTTCCTCAAAAACAAAGTAGAAAATACAATGTCCCAAATCTGTGAAGATTTACTAAAAAAATTTAAATTTAGATAGCAATATTTTTTCTCTGTTATACATATATCTAAAATCAATGCATTTTCTTAGTGCTTTCATCTACATATATGCCAAAAGGCAATGAAATTATCTGATTTCTGCTATCTTGCATCAAACCATAGCATAAATTGAAAGCAACATTTTTTCACACTACCTTACTGATGAAAACCCCATAGAAAACATGAAAATATTTCACTTACTTGAAAAAATTTTGCATGTGTTCCTTAATAAGCGGCAGGAGGAAGTTTCTCAGATTGTGCCAGACTGAGCTGTGATTTGGATGAGTTGTACCCAGAAGCAAGAGCAAGAGAAGATGTATAAACAGTATACATGCAAACAGTAAACAGAAGATGTACCAGTTTGTTTCTTTAGAAATGAGCACGTTCTGCTGTATTCCAACAGATTACAACAAGGAATAAGACATAAGGCCCTAAATACTGCTGATTTTGATGGATTGAGCTCATCCCAAGAAGATCTAAGGAGGGGACAAGACTAATGTGTATCTGTTATGAACATCCAGCTAACTTGTACAAAAAGTGACAGGCCTATGCATGGTGCATTTGCCCTACAAGAGCATTTCAGCATCATATGTAAGGGAGAACCAGTGCTTATCACCCACCATCCTCTTTAACTTCATGATCCATGAAAATTTGGGGCTTTTTTTTTAATGATTATAGCTGTCTACTTCAATACCTTAACTAATTTTCTGCTTAATTAGCTCCAATCTCCATTGTCTGGCAGACAATTCAAAACCCTTGAGTAAGTGTCTTCTGGTCTGAAAACCTGTTAATATTTAATACTTCTCATTTTAGTATCTTACTTTTAAAATGTTCATCTAATGTATATAATAATTATTTCAAGGATGAGCACTTATTTTAATTTAAGTCAACAAAGTTATATATTGTTAATATAATATCTCCTTAGGTGGTGAAAGTAAAGACCTACTTCTATGAACCTTTGAGCCCATGCATTTCCCATTTGCTTTGCAGGAGCAGACACAGTCTCTTTAGAATTGAATACTTTTCTGCAGCAATTACTGTATTCGCATTTTTGTAGGCAAGAATATTGCATCAGATCAGACTTTCACAGATTCCTCTACATTCTTTTAGTGGAAAAAGAAATGAATCAGCTCATCCAGCCTCACCAAAAAGGAGTACAAGACATCACTATGAGTACAGTACTCTTCAGGAGGAGGGGGAGGCAGGAAGACTGGGCTTCCACTCAGTACTTGAGGGAGGATTTTTTGCCTCCAGTCCTTCATTTAGTATGCCACGAAGGCACCTGGATGCCCAGGTTTTGCTCCATTTTCAGTTTTGCGGTTCCCTAAGGCTCCAGCCTTGTGAGCGATGCAATGGCAGGGGATGTCCACAGGTGCTGCAGCTGGAGCCCAGTGCTCCATCACTAGGAAACTTCTTGGAAAGTTTTGTACCCAACAAAAAAGCACTTACCCAGCTTCAAGCCCTTGTTTGGGAGATAGCATAGGCCAGGGACCATTCCCAACAGGCAGTCTGCATGCAGCTACCCTCCTTCTGGAGGCTGAGAAAATTTAATAGCGGGGACATGGGCCATTCCATGCCAATTAACCATGCCAGTTGGCCAAGGAATGGCCCCGGAAACATTTAATTAACTAGTATAGGTGTAACTTACGTGTCTAGAGTTCTGTTTTTGTAGATGCTGTGACCTGCAGGCAAGTCTTTCATTATCTAAATTATTTTTGTGGTCCAGCCCTTAAAAATAATAATAATCTAACAGAATTTCAAAACAATAATTCTGGAGAAGCAGCAATATTCTTAATTTAAATCTTTAATTACCACAGAAACCCTGGCCAAGCCAGCATCTGGAGACATCAAGCTTTTCAGTTTTTTTTCACCATTTATGATTAGCTTTCTGCTTCCCAGATTGAATTAAAATTTGCTTGGAATTCATAAAATGGCACAAATATCTTGAATCTTTTCTAAAGGATAGTTTCCAAATGTGTTTATGCTCATTTGTAGTTTAATAAAAAAAAGCAAACTGTCATCTCTGAGTCAGTACGGTCCTGAAGAACTACTACTCTAAAACTGAAAAGGAGAAAATTACACATCCCTTGTAGCAATTAGCTAACTACGCTGAAAAATAGTACCGGTTCTTGAGGAAGTCTTCCAAAAGTGATTTCAATATCATTTTCATTATCAATCAGCAAGCAGATAAATAGTACCCATGCTTTAAAGCTGAATGTGTTCAATATGAAATATACAAAAGCTGAATTAGAGCACTCTTATAAAAGCATGGAGGCTTTTGTATATAAACTACTGTATATAAGCACCTATGGGGTCAAGTGGTCCATATATTTCAGAAGCAAGACATCTTTTTCCCAGGAAAAGCCAGGGCAGAGGCCCAGAAGAAGTCCCGGGACCATGCGCTCAACCTCCCGAGGGAGCTTCCCACTGAGAGAAGCCAGGGAGAGCAGCCAGGAGGGAAGAGAGACGCTTCACCACTGTATCTGCATCCTAGGCACCCACACTTGGCAGACAGAAACATTTTGTTTGTGGCAACAAGGATAACCATATGGGCACTGAAGCCTCTTAAACCCATGCCCAAGAGAAATGATTTCTGGACAGTGACTGATGTCCACAGGGCAGGTTGAAATGAGGGCAGTCCCAAGAGCAGTCCCTCCTCAGTCCTACTTTCTCCAACCCTCTACCTCCCCTGCATAGGACTTAATTTTAAGGGAAATTACATGATTAAAGGGAAATTGAATTACATTACATTACATTACGTTATATTATATTATATTATATTATATTACATTATACTAACATAGGGCCTGATCCTCTACTGACAAACACTGATGAAAGCTCCTTGAAGTCAGGAAAACTGATCATGGAAAGGACTGTGAGCCAATCATTACACTAAATTGTTGATGCAGGATGAACCTCCAAGATGCAGGTTGTTCTGCCCCTGCACAACTTTAGGCTATATTGCTGTGTCGCAAAATGGCTCCCTGAATACATATGAGCTGATTCATCGCAATGAGTCTGAGTCAGCTTATATTTCTAGGGTTAAAGAATTCCAAATAATGATTAACCTTGGGGGAAAAGGAATATATGAATATCTTAAATGTAGCTCTTTCTTTTTCCCTTTCAGCATGATTATTATTTTCCTGCTGTTGCTGCTTTAATAGGATCCTAAACAAACTCTATTTACATATTACAGATATCAGTGGCAGATTTAAACAACTCAGTATATTACCCGGATGACAGACAAGTTTCCATCACAAATGTATAAAATTTCTTTGTGCTTTGAATACCCTTTTGCCACAGTTCAGAGTCCTTTTTGCAGAAACTGAGCAGCATGAACATGTTATTGAAAAAGTGGCTGATAGAGGTGGTAAGAATTATTGAGTTATATTGGCTACAGATGTAGTTAACAAGCAGTTTTAAAGTTTAATTGCATTTTAAAGAAACATCCAGGAAATAATTCAGCATCATCAATACTTTTTTTTATCAGGATACATAGGAAACTAAAGATCTGGACATGAAATTGATATAAAAAAACTGGCTGCTACTTCACTAACTTTGAACATACTTACAAGTGATAGAGAATACCTTCTTCCCAACCTATCAGTCTCTTTCTTCATGGGCTTACAACAGAAGTACAAATTCAAAACTCTTTCCCCAGTAGCCTGACCAGCTCTAGGACACTGGTAGCACTATGTGCCAGGTAGTTCCTACATCAGTCCTCACCCTGTGATTGAACAGAAACACATTCTTTATAACGATAGGCAATCTGGATTTAGGGATGTCTAAAATGTCCTGGGTCTTCAGACGCATTATTACAATTATTAGTTGCTCTCATTGTTAAAAATGTGTGTTTCATTTCTAGGTTAACGTTTTCTCCCCACCTTTGGATCATATTATGCTTTTGTTTGCTAGAAGAAAGAGTCCTCATCCAGTCCTCTCCCTAGGCAGGTACTTAACGATCAAGTCATTCCTTCATCGCCACTAGAATAAGCTAAATAGGTTGAGCTCAATACTTGTTAATAAAACTGGAATATTTTTTCTTTAAGTACGTTCAGATAAATCCTTTTTGAAAAAGTATCCAAGTAGGTGCTCCAAAGTATAGAAAGACCACCCAGGAATATACATCATACGCGGCAAAGTCAGCAGAGTGAAGAAGGCCTGAAATCAAATAGCTGAACTTTTTTCATACACAGTTGCAAACAAATATTTTGAGAGTGGGCTTCCCACCTTGAAATTCTGCTGATAACACACATTGATGAATAATGGTTTTGTCACGTCCCTGTTAACAGCTTTATCCCCCTTTCACAACCCTGTGTCCAGAAAATCAACTGAGTCAACATAACACCAGACATCTCAACATTTCATAAGAGTAGTCACAGGGATAAATGGAGAGCAAAGGAAATTCAGTGATGTATCTCTATGGGTCTGAAACCATGAAGTATAAACTGATTTTTGTTTTCCCCTTTTCTTTTGTTTATTTTTTCTTGATATATAAATTGATTATTTTTTCTTCACTAGACTATAATGGAGATGTATAGCCTAATAAGTATACTTCAGGTCACAAAAAAAAGTTTCTAACTATATTGCATCAGAAATGTATTTATAGGAGCTCAGAATACATGAAATTCCTGCTGATACCAGCAGTACGAGGATTGCTGTAGTAGCATGGTATAAACCCACTGTTTTAAGCTCTGTTTCTTTTGCTGGCATCTTACTTAAACAATGTCAAAACATCAGGATTTCTATCCTCCCTTTAGTCCTTGAATATTGTTAGTGGAATTGAGGATTAATCAGAATTGATGTTTCCTTGTGTATAGTTTGTTTTTCTATAAAGAATACTCTTTAAATTCTGTCATTTTTATGACAAGATTTTATGGCACAATACAAAGGAACACATAAAATTTAATGCCAGCCCTCAGACTAAAGATCACGGATGGCAATCAAAGGACAATACAAATAACCTGCAAGTGACCAAAGGATGAATGTCAGTACAATGCCTGTCTGCCACCTTTATGAAAAATTTCTAGGTAATGCTTCACGGGAATGATAAACTAGAGCTGGTCAGAGAACTGGCTTGTGCAGAAATCCAGTGTAGGATCTGCAAACGAATGGAAAAAATAGAGGTACAGAGTTAATGCAGTCTGAGTCCTGTAGGCAAGAAACTCCTTTTAACAGCTAATCCTATGCTAGAGGCCAGTATTTACAGCACCATTCCATAGGATTTGCTCTGTCTAGGATTCGTAGGGTTGGACTGAATATGTGGCTCCAGATCTAATATGCAGAAAAGATACTCCCTGTCAACTAATTTAGTAATCAGGAAACTGGTTACTCTGATATTTTTAATGGAGAAAACTATGATAAGTCCTTGCAAACTTGTGACTAATAGAACTTTATTTGTGAGAGTAACATGTTAGTATTCTGTGACATAAGAAAATGTGCCATGTCCTGAGAGATTATTTGATCATATAAATGCAGGAATTTCCAGATCATTATCTAAAATAGAAGACAAATCATAAAGGGAAATATTATCAGTTCCATTTCTGACTTTCATCATGTATAAAATAATGCTTTGCATGCTCTAAAAGCTGTGAGACATCCCTCTAAATGAAGCTTCATTTGAATGAATCTGAATGAAACTTCAGAAAATAATATTAAATTGATTAATTGTTTCTGAAGTTAAAATTAAATTTTAAAAAGAAATAGTTTTGCAATTAAGTCTCTGAGGCTTTATATATATATACATATATTAAATACATATCTGGTCACTAATGTTTATAAGAGTAAAATGGTATAGGCTCTTTCATGCTATTATAAATTTCAGATGATGATTTGCACATACTCTCACACAGAGATGGACAGAAAAATTTCAAACAGGAAATTTATTGAACAGCTTTCACACTGCAAGAAAGAGGTGCTTAAATAATCAGCTCTAATTACATTTAAAATTCTTAATCATTTTTTGTATTAGTTTTCTTAAGTGAAAATGTGTCCATCAATGACAGTCAAATACAATTCGGCAAAGAACTGCCATCTTTCAAAACAACTGTATATCGATTTGAGGTCAATGGGATTAAGGCTACAGACTGTCATTACAAAAAATGGCAACCTGAAAAGGTCGTATATCTTCAGTTCTTCTCAATTGGACTGAGGTCTCTGACTGCCGTCTCTCTATGTCTCTGTGCCTTCTCTCAGCTTCCCGACAAAGTAAGGGATCAACATTTTTCTTTGAGTGCAGCTTGGTTTTATTGTCATTGTGACATTTCAAAAGCAATGGCCATTTTAAAATGGCATTTTAACAAAGGGCAAATCTGACCTCACCTTGTGAACAATGGCTATTCTGAGAAAAGACAATTTTTTTATTCAGTGCCTCTAGTAGAGAAAATCTGAAGGCTCAATCTCTACCCATGGACAAAAAAAATTAAAAATAGTGCCTAAAATAACTTCTACTCACAGTCTTCTGTTCTGGAAAATTGTATGTTACATCTTATATACTGACTGAGAGAAAGAGTAGAAAAAGTATGGTGTGGTTGTATGGATTCAAGGAAAGAAAGAAAGGAAGGCACAAGGAGTATATCTCTTCAGGGGTTCACATAATTAAATTTGGCATTGGATCAGGGGACTACAATTCTGCAATGACATGGAATGAAGAAAAATTGAAAGGATCTGTAAGCGCTGCAGTGTAATCTGCCTTGGGGCCACAAACACAACATGCTCTTAGCAATGCATGCTTATTATATATTGTCATTATATAGCATTTAGGAGTGCTTATAATGAGAATTCCTATCTTTTACAGAATTTATTTCCATGCTAACTTAACCGCAACATTCCTGTAACTGAAATACAACCTAAATTAATCATACACACTTACCTTTTCTTTCACTTTAAGACAAATTTTTTCTGTAAGTACCTCTTGGTAGAAAAATTAGATATGCACAGGTGCTTTTTTAGTTACAGCAGAACTTTAGGCAAACTTTTCAACAGCATGCTACTAAACTAACACATTATGTATAATATTTCCTATTACACATCCTCATTTTTGGTTTCTTTATTAATTTTATACCTATACAAATGGAATAAAAGATGCAAGAAATAGAATATGCTACATTAGAAAACATGGGTTTTTTTAGATTAGGAAGAGTGGAAGTATAAAATGACAGATGGACCCGTAATATATGAATAAGATGCATTTTTAGAATGAGGGAAAAGCATACTGAACGTGGCATGAGGCCCTGCTGAAGGAATGTAGTTCCCTTTCACTGAGCTTTCGCCTAATGATGCTGCCTCTTTAGACATCAACACTGTATTAATCACAGGAAAGAGTACAGATTCCAGATCAGGTCTGCTGGCTCCTCTCCTGTGCATTCACATAAAGGATGTTCCTCTCATCCAAGTAATTCCAAAGGTGACAAATATTACAGATGCTGAATTTACGTAAATGCTTGCTCCCTGTTTATTAACTCATCAATCCTGTGAGAAATAAAAGGACCAAACAGTGAGGCAAGTGGGCTTTTCTTATCCTGTCAGCTCAATGGTGTCTAAAAGTAATCAATATCTATAATTACTAAAACCTGCCAGGATATTTTAACCCTTCTGTGGTAGTCTACTTCCATGTCTGACAGGTTGATCAAATCCAAAACTAATTAGAAAGAATGAAGTTTTAATTACTGCACTGATGCCTTTCATTAATTTCTCAGTCTTACTAAAATTGGTTCCTTCATAATGGCAGACTGAATTTTTTTTCTTTTTAAATTTGATGAATTAATAGAGCTCTCTTTGTAGAAAAAGTGTGAGCAGAGCAGAGGAGGAAAAATATGCACAAATGCCCTGAGAACGAACAGATTTTTTGTCATGCAAGTTCAAGTTTTATTTTGATTTTGTTTCACATTCATTTTCAGGTAGTTATACAAACTACTTAAAGAACAAATAGATGTATTTATGAGTGACAATGGCCTTTTAAAAGCCTATATCTCAGTGTAAAGTAATCATTTCTTGGCCCTTAACAGGAATTTGAGAGTAAGGTTCTCAAAACATTCAAAATGCTCAAATAAAACAGCTTAAAAATATTAAATGTAAACAGTAGCCTTCTTAAAATAGGGAAGCAAAAATAACTACTGTACACTGAAAATTAAGACCTAAAAAGAAAAATTGTTTAATTTATTCCCATGCTACTGAATTCCTAGAAATATATTGTACTTTTAAGCAGCTGCCTTGAAAAAGATTATACACATGATTTCCCCTGCTCATTTATACCATCTGATTAAAGCAGTGCTTGTTTAATTGCTAAACTGTAGGAAAAAGAATCCAAGTTGCTTTTGAGAATCACATTTAAAAATCTGTAGAGGCTAGCTGGACCAGTTCAGTGTTCCACACAGGGATTTTTAGTCTGAATAACTGCCAGCTATGAGGATATCGAAATAAACTCTTGCAGATGGTATACCCGGCAGACAAGAATTTAGAATTATGTAGTATTTCCTTTCGATTTAACAGTACGTACATTGTGGGTAGCTTTCTACAGACACATGTAAAAAGTAAGCTTGATAACTAACTTCTAGCTCCAAAAGAAACTGTTTATTTTCTAATAATGTCTATTCACATGCTTTTTTCATGCCATTCTAGTTTTCTGAGGTGACATATGTTTATCAGGTTGCAGGTCAATACTTTGCTCAACATAGACATTTTAAATTGAGAGTTAACATTAGCAGGGCTTTGAGTCATGTATTATCATAAATATTTTATTTGTTGCATAACTATGACTATTTCTATAAACAGAATAATATGCTTCATAACAGCTTTTCAGGCAACTGTATTATTATGTCCTGCCATTTTGCTAGAAGAGTTGTTTTAAGTATAATAATTGTATTTCATAACTGAAAACCTATATGCCAGAGGGTGGTCAAACCGACTGATGGGGAGACTTCTGACAATGCTGTCATACACCAGAGGCAACTTGTAAATCGCTGTAGAAGTTAGGAACAGAGTATGTGTGATATATACCCTTGACAACTAGAAAGAGTTACCTCTGGTTTAGGATCTACTGCCAAAGGGCAAAGACTCTATGTTATATTAGAAAGACTAGGAATTTATTCAAATGCTAAGACCATGACTATGGCTTGGTACCAATATGCCATTCATATAGGCTGCCAACCAGAACTTCTTTATTGCAGATGTCAAACTGACCCACTGAGATGGGAGATTTATTGAAATTTTTATGCAGAGTCCTGTTGTGAGTTGAATTACTCATTTTATATTAAGTAATCTTTTCAGTGGCAATCCTGGATAGGGTTGAAAGAGGCTATTAAGGTGCTTGTTGTCATACCTCTGTGTATAATTTTAAAGCCCTACAGTCCTATGAATAGAAGAAGAACAATGATTGTGTATGTCTTATTATGAGCTCTCCCACATTTGACAAGTGCTCCTCTATTTCCCTGTTGTTTCAAATCTCATCTGTTTCAAGAGCTATCTATATTAATAATGCTGTTGAGTTTTTTAGGTAGTATGTTTAAGACTTATTTTATTCATTTCATGTTGAAAAATTAGTCAGTTATCACAATCCACTAATCTGTACGTAGCCTAATTCCTGTTACATTATTGTAGCTGTACATTGCTTTCATATGTATAAGACTTGCAACAGATCAACAGTTATCAAGCTCCTTTACAGATTCCTTACTAGTCCAAATGCCTCTCATTAACTAACTCACTAATCTCTTTTAGAAACAGCTTTACAAATAAATCCAATGAGGCCTGAAGAACAAAACCTTCGGAGTTCGACTGACTTGTTCTTAAATTTTTGATTTTTTTGAAATTTATATTGCCTAACTCAAGACTGGTAGTTGTCTTGAGATGAGCTCACAAACTGAAAACAACTTTGTGATAGTTTCTAAATGTCATGATCAGAGAAACAGGCAGAAAATCAGGTCAGAGATATCAGATTGCCTAAGTCACAAATATGCCTATTTCAAATATACAATTGCCCACCGCTGCCTGTTGACTCAACTTTACATTGCTAAGGAAGGACCTATCTGTATGGAGAAAACATTACTGCAGTGGAAACAAGCTGCACACACTGCTCTGACGAGACATCCACTCTAGCCTGCAAGTGAGCATCACTCCTCAAAATAGCTAGCAGGGGAAGGAAATGGAGTCTGACACATCAAACGGGTTGTGTTTGCCTTTATGGGCTTCTTGCCCATGAATCTCAGCTTTCTGCTTTCCTTCAGGAGCCTTCTTGGGTAGAAGGACTTGACTGGCACATGGAAACTAAATTTGCTGTTTCCTGAATCAACATGCTTAAGCATGACCAATATAGATTGCAAAATTATACTGGAACTAGCACAAGATCAGATTCCTGCATGATTTTTCAAACAATTTTCTTCCATTTCAGCCAGAAATTCAATATTTACAAACCACCTTTTTTTGTTTGCTTTATATAGTAATTTAATACTACCACTTTTAGACCCAGCCAGTAAAAAAAAAAAAAGAGAGGTCAGCAAAAACAGATTTTTTTCAATGTTTAAATAAAAATTTTAGGATTGAGATCAGTTCCTGAATGAACTTTAAATGATGGCTTGTGTCTGTTTTTATTTCAGACGTGTCCAAATTATATAGACTGAAAAACTGTATTACCCAAGAACAAGCATGCTTGTTTTTAGTAAAATGAGCTGTAAAAAACTCTCTGCATCTAGTGTGCATCTAATCCTGGGATTAAACGTGTAAAATAGACAATAATCTAATTTACACCAATTTCAAAAATTATTACAAATGCCAATGTATGCATGCAAGCCATTTCCCATGGTTATAGTACTATCTTTGAAGATAGGCCAATTCAGCAATATGCATGGAGACCTATTAGCACACAGAGTTCATCTCTGCATTAAGCTGAGCCCCATGAACTGGTAGTCTTTGTCTCGACATGGCGAACATTCCTCTTCAGACAAAAAAATCCCTATATGCTTGTGTACATATGCATGTTCATGATCACAGTGGATGTTGTAAATGTTTTGGAGTTTATCCTGAGAGACGGATAGAAACATAATTGAGGCTTAAAGTCAGGATGGAAGATCAGGGACTTTTAGGCTACTTATTTAAAGCCTAGCTGCGTTAACTAGAAATTAGTTCAAAGCCAAATGGTAAATCAGTGCAGTGCTCTGCACGTGTGTGTGAAATACTCTTTCTGGTTTTGACTAACCTCAACAGATGGTTGTCAGTATAGAAAGTCCATTGTGCAGCTCAACAGAACTCAAATTCCTAGTTAGAGCTGCAGCAACTTAAAATATGAATTCAAAGAGGGTTTTAGAAGCAAAACCAAAACACTGAGGTAGTCTTCTGTTCATACTCTCCCTACCTGCTTTCTGAGTTTCTTTCATTTCTTTGGATCACATTTAAAGTTAACTGGATTACCTCTCAGGACTCATTCCAGGCTCCTTTACTTATTCATCACAGTACAGTTATTTTTTGCAAAAAAATAGATAAAAATAAAATTGTAATTTGTCATCACAATGTTACCTTCATTTTCTTTTAATTTTTAGCTACCAGTAAAGCCTGAGAAATATCTAGGGTTGTTTTTTTTTTTTTTTGGGGGGGGGGTTAATTTAAGGAAGAGTTCATTAGTACAGCAAAATCAAACTACTCAGGAAAAAAGCCTAGTGTCACATAATTATTTACATGTTAGAAGTGGCTTTTCTGGCTACTCCTTAGTATACTCAATGTTGTCATAAAACTCTGCCTTCATAATGTCTACTCTGTTAGCCACTAATAACTACAGAATCTATATATGCGTAATAAGTCAACCAGTGATTGAATGATGTAGATTCTGATCTTGAAAAAAATTTGAAACTACATGCAGGTAAAGCTGAAACACTTTTTTGAAACTTTTATTGGATGCCAATTCTCTGACCTTTCTCAAAGGAATCAGTCTGAAAGATGAGCTGACTGAAATCTATATCGCAACAGGGAAGTATAGAGCTGCACCATGAGATTATATGGATGCAGAGAAGGCAGAGTTACTGAATGCCGCCTTTGCTTCAGTCATTACTGCTCAGGCCAGCCCTCAGGAACCCCAGACCCTGGAGGCAAGAGAGAAAGTCTGGAGAGAGGAAGACTTTCCCTTGGTGGAGGAGGAGTGGGTTAGAGATCATTTAAGCAAACTTGACACCCACAAATCCATGGGCCCTGATGGGATGCACCCACGAGTGCTGAGGGAGCTGGCGAATGTCATTGCTAAGCCACTCTGCATCATCTTTGAAAGGTCATGGAGAACAGGAGAGGTGCCTGAGGGCTGGAAGAAAGTCAGTGTCACCCCAGTCTTCAAAAAGGGCAAGAAGGAGGACCCAGGGAACTACAGGCCAGTCAGCCTCACCTCCATCCCTGGAAAGGTGATGGAGCAGCTCATCCTGGAGGCCATCTCCAAGCATGTGGAGGAAAAGAAGGTGATCAGGAGTAGTCAGCATGGCTTCACCAAGGGGAAATCATGCCTAACCAATCTGATAGCCTTCTATGATGGAATGACTGGCTGGGTAGATGAGGGGAGAGCAGTGGATGTTGCCTACCTTGACTTCAGCAAGGCTTTTGACACTGTCTCCCATAACATCCTCATAGACAAGCTCAGGAAGTGTGGGTTAGATGAGTGGACAGTGAGGTGGACTGAGAACTGGCTGAATGGCAGAGCTCAGAGGGTTGTGATCAGTGGCACAGAGTCTAGTTGGAGGCCTGTAGCTAGCGGTGTCCCCCAGGGGTCAGTACTGGGTCCAGTCTTGTTCAACTTCTTCATCAATGACCTGGATGAAGGCACAGAGTGCACCCTCAGCAAGTTTGCTGACGATACAAAACTGGGAGGAGTGGCTGATATGCCAGAAGGCTGTGCTCAGAGAGACCTGGACAGGCTGGAGAGGTAGGCGGAGAGGAACCTCATGAAGTTCAACAAAGGCAAGTGCAGGGTCCTGCACCTAGGGAGGAATAACACCAGTCACCAATACAGGTTGGGGGCTGACCTGCTGGAAAGCAGCTCTGCGGAGAAGGACCTGGGAGTGCTGGTGGACACTAAGTTAAGCATGAGGCAGCAATGTGCCCTTGTGGCCAAGAAGGCCAATGGTATCCTGGGCTGCATCAGGAAGAGTGTTGCCAGCAGGTCGAGGGAGGTGATCCTGCCCCTCTACTCAGCCCTGCTGAGGCCACATCTGGAGTACTGCGTCCAGTTCTGGGCTCCCCAGTACAAGAGGGATGTGGCACTACTGGAGCAAGTCCAGCAAAGGGCTACAAAGATGATTAGGGGACTGGAACATCTCTCTTATGAGGAAAGGCTGAGAGAGCTGGGCCTGTTTAGCTTGGAGAAGAGAAGGCTGAGAGGAGATCTTATCAACGTGTACAAGTATCTGAAGGGAGGGTGTCGAGAGGATGGGACCAGACTCTTTACAGTGGTGCCCAGCGACAGGACGCAAGGCAATGGGCACAAACTGAAACACAGACAATTCCATCTGAACATGAGGAAATATTTTTTCACTGTGAGGGTGACAGAGCACTGGAACAGGTTGCCCAGAGAGGTTGTGGAGTCTCCTTCTCTGGAGATATTCAAAAGCCGCCTGGATGCAGTCCTGTGCAATGTGCTCTAGGTGACCCTGCTTGAGCAGGGGGGTTGGACTAGATGATCTCCGGAGGTCCCTTCCAACCTCAGCCATCCTGTGATTCTGTGATTCTGTGATATGATGTCAGAGTCTCCACACCCTTGCTTCAGACTTCCTTGTACACCAGCATTAAGTTATTATTGGACAGGACTTCTGACCGTACTGACAGGTCATGGTTTAAAGTGATCGACTCATCAAAGCTGAGAAGGGACAAGTGATATAACAGAGAAATCAGACCATCTGTTGAGAGTTTTACATTATATTCTTTACTCAATCTCGGGACTGTAACCTTTGCGAGAATAATAATGACCACTTGTTCAGAACACAGGCTTTTATCATTTCGTCTTTGGAAGAGGGTGAGCCTAGTATTATAGGGAACATTTGGTTTCAGCACAGCGCAGTTACCTGGCTTTAAATTTGAGCAACAGGAAAATAGTGCAGTGCCTTCAGGACAAGTAAGGTCCGCAAGTGCTAAAAATAGCAGGACACAAACTGAACTCAGGGAGAAAATGAGTACACTTTTATATAATCATAGTGAAAAATAAATGTATCTGCCCTGAAAACATGAGATAGGGAACAGAAAAATCTGCATTTTTCACAGTTTTAAGTCTTAACATGCAGGAAAGAACCAACAGGCAAGAGAAAGAACTGAAACCTTAACATTTTCCTCACAATTTATTATTTTCAATACTTCTGCTTTAGTGAAATGACAGTGCTTGCTAAAAAACAAGTAAAATGCACTGAGAACAAAATAAACTAGACCTAATCTATGTCAAAAAGGCATAGTAAGTGTCTTAAAATCACTTTTGTGTGTCCTTTGATAGCAAAGTAAAACCTGTAGCCCAGTGTAGAAGAATACAAAGTGTCCCCTCGTTTGTGGTCCATGAAGCTAAAAAGGATGAGTTCACTAGCAAGTGGCAAGGAAAATTCCATCATATTGGTCAACTGCCCAGCAGGTTACTTGAGAAAGGCTTGAAACCCATTTAGGCTGTTGTGTTTTCTCCAAAAGATCAGTGGACTCCGGCAGATCTTAAATATTAAGAAGCTGTACTAGTGGATAGCAGCTAAGTATCTATATCTTGAACCCAAGCTCTTTTATTCTGTTTAGAGTTTGATGATGAACTACAGTGTGTTACTTATTTAAAAATGCCCCAAGTTTTCAAATTTGAACAATTACATAAAACTGTGGAAAAAATCCCTGATTTTTCAAGAAAAAAGAAAGAAAAATAATCCAAAATCATGAGATATTCAATTAATCAGAGATTATCAGTTATTTTTCAACCAGTTCAGGTTATCTGAATAAATAAAAATAGTTGACGAAAAACTAAACAAAGAAAAAATGGAATAGTTTTCTGGATGTCTGCTTCTTGAAGACAGCCTCTTTGTGTGATGTGGTCATATAGCACCAAGCAAACCAATGTCCTAATATATATAGCTAAATCTGTGAATGCAGGTGACTTAGAAATTAAGAGTCCTCCACACGATTCCCTTTGCCATTACTCAGTTGATGAATTACTCTGCACATGCGTAACACAAAGGTTACGGTCATGATGTTAATCCTAATGAGTTCTTAATTCAAACATTCTTTATGTTTCTTATTCTTTTCCCTGAAGCACCAGCTTCAGGGTTTCTTGGTTACAGAACGGGTGCTTTGTGTACACCAAACTGTACCGAACAATGAGAAAAGGGTACCCTTGCAGCCATGTCTGAAGCTGAGAAAAAAAAATCCTTTAAGCCACACTGTGCCAAACTGAAGCTTTCATAGAGAATCATATTAATTCTGCTGGGGAAAAAAAGGGGATCAAAAATAATGAAGGAGGTATAGCGCTACCTCCCTGAAATCCATTTAAGCAGTAATCCCCTGAAATTAGAGTATACCATCTGATTTATCAGCTATCATAGCAGCAAACTCTTCATTAACTGTGGAAAATAAAAGTTTCAGGGAGATTAATTCTAATGTAAACCATATTTTATGAGTTTTTTTGTAAGAGTTACCATCACTGTCATACGTGCACCTTCTTCAGGATCACAGGACTCTGCTGAAAGACAGCGATGGAACATGAGTCAAGCAGCTGTGAACAAATGCAATTTCGTTGCATTTTTGCGAACAGTTCTTCACACTAGAAAAAATATTAGTAATACCTATCTCTGACTGTCCTGTTTAATAAAAAAGATACAGTTTGCACAGAGAGGAAGTGCTTTCATGGGTTAGCCTATAAAGTTTTTTAAAAGAGATTTGCACACTGGAAATAGGCGCAAGATATTCTGTGCACTGAAATGGCTCCTGGGTTGCCAAATATATTGCTAAATATAAGGATCACTGGCAATATTCATGTTTCAGGCAGATACTTAATTAAGAAAAGGGAGATAAGTATTTCTGGTTAAACATGAGGAGAAACTGGATGGGAATTTTGAGTGTGTAGTAACAAGCCTCACATCTGACAGCAAGTGCAAAAGAGCTTCCAGGGATGAGGTGGAGGTAAGTAAGGGGCTGCATTACCATCTTTTTTTGTCTTCATGCCTGTTGCCTAGAATAGGGAAGGTGAAATGGATTGGGCCAGATGAATAGCTTCAACAAGTTTCTGGAGTGGTGTCTTTCTCTTCCACTCCTCACTTCCCTTTTCCCTAAGCTTCCCTTAGCTCTGTGAAAGCTGCTTTAATGCAGGAGCTGTATTTTCTGGGGTGATATGGTTGTGACCAGTCACCTTCTAGTGTTCAAGAAGGAATTTTTTCCTAGAGAGTCAGAGCAGCTGGTGCTTTTTATTGCTTGTTTGGTTGACTGGTTGCCCAAGGAGGCAGAGCTTGGTTAACAGCAGTAGAATTTCAAAGTTTACCAGTGAGAAGTAAAAAGAAAAAAAACAAAAGCAAAAAAAACAGTGGCCTTAGGTGTTAGAGGAAAAAAGACTGGAAAAGATTATTCACAGACATAAATGACACCCAGGATTTCAGTGGTGGACTTTTCTTTAAAAGCTAGGGGGAAAACCTTTGCAGAAATATAATGATCCCTTCCCCAGTATGAACTATAACACCTTGCATCCTCTATAAAAGGTGTGAGAAGGGGAGAAAAGGCCAGGAGGATGTCAATGATATCCCCAGATAATGAGGTGACATTGTTATTTGTCCCTGTTGGAACCAGCTAAGTACCTGGTACAAGAATGCGAAGAGAAGAGATGTGTGCTTCCCTGTGCTGAAATCAGTAACAGTTCAGCCTACTGCCTAAAAGTCTTTCCCATGTACCTGTTCTTCATTTGTCTGCCCACCTTGCTCAAAGTATTTCAGCCCATGTATAGTATTCCAAAATTTTTTCACATACACAAATGCCAGGGTTACTAGCAAGAACAGCTAGTCTTACAAGGAAGAAGGATAAGACTTTATAACCTCAGAGAAAACTTTGGGCATAAATTGCGTAGACTCTTCTTAACTAAATAAAGATTGTTTGTTCAGAGCATTTTCATGGAAAGTTCAATTAATGTTCCTTTCTTTCATAAGGAAATAATATAAAAGATATAGAAAAGATAAAAGGAAAGATGTATGAAAAATAAAAGAAACAACCATTGGAGGGACTGGCTTCTAGCTCTTCTTGGAAAAGAAGAACTCCTTCTAGCTCTTCTTCCTCATTGTTTGAAAAGCTTGAAATGCCTGTTTAAGCTTATACTTGGGCTGTATGGTTTGAAAGCAAACAGTTTTTCTACCAGTCCTATCACCACATCCTTTTAGCTTGACTTCCAGTCACTTCATTCTTAACCAAACAAATTTTTGCTCAGAGCATTTTCATGGATAAATAAAAGAAACAATTATTGGGAACAAACATTGGTTTGAAAGTACCAGATTTTTTCTGCCAGCCCTACCTCTGCATCCTTTTAGTGTGACTTCCAATCACCACTTCTTCTCTCTGGCCTCCTCAGTGCAGAGCGGTTGGTTTCAACAGTTAGATACTGCTTTGAAACTGAATTCCTTTTTTCACTGTTGCTTCTATGATGCTTCTTGGCAGGTTTTCCAGTTATCTTCTCAATTCTCATCTCTACTCAGTCATTGCCTTTACTTAGTCAATCTTGTCTTATTCTTACTAAGTGGTGTCAGCTGCAACTGCAGCCTTTCTCCAGGAGAGATCACAAACAGAGAGCACGCTTGCATCCTGCCTGCTCTTGGCACTTTCAAGAGTTTATGTCATACTCGTTGGGTTAGCCACCCTTGATTTGAAGGAAAGCACACTGAGAATAAAACAGCTGAAATAAAGGAAACATAATAAAACAAATGGATCTCGAGGCCATTTAAAAGGCAAAAGATAATTTTATAGAAAAATTAATTAAAAAGTTTGAAAGTAGAAAAATGATGTAAGTTAGAACAAAGATGTACCATTCAGTAATTAATCAAAACTGCTAGTACTGCTATAGCAATGTATTATCATTTCAAAAGCTGTTATTCATTAAGGAAAAAGAAAAGATTGTGAGAAAAGAAAAAAAAAAAATCAACATCCTATACAAACTTTCCTAAATTTAAAAGTCTTGGAGTACACATGTAGGACACTTAATGTATGTGCACAGCATTATGGCTGGATTGCTCAGAAATTTAGAGCTAAAGACCGTAGCCTGGCCAAGTCAAACCAAGAAAAAAAAAAAAAAATCACTGGATACGACAGATGAAAAGCCACTGAGACTTTAATATGTTTAAAACATATATACTATTCAGCTCCTAAGCAGTAGCAAAGGAATACATCACACAGTTCAGAGTGATGGTATTAAGGCAACATCTTGGGTCAGACAAGCTGAGCACTGTGCACTCCAGTTCATACAACCTGCCTGTGCCCTTTGAAAACCTTCCCTCTTGTTCGGACACACATGATGGGACAGAATTTTATTTTACCAGTTCTTTGGAGAATCCTCATGAGCTCTCTTCTGGCCGGATGTAGTATTTGTAGGGTCCTTCAAACTAGAGGCTAGTCAGGAAAGAAACCTGAAAACACCAAGACTTCACATCTTTCTTTTTCAAGTCACAGTAAAGATGATCTCTAAATACTCCTATTATTTGAATAGCAGCTTCCTGAGAGCCATCTGCTTCCTGTGACTGATTTTTGGAGAATAGTTTAAATTGCTTGTCTTTTTTTTTTTTTTTTTTGATTAATTTAAGAAAACTCATATACTTTCAACTTTTTTGGCACTGAGAAGAGGAATGTCAGAACAGCATCAGCTATTGAACCAGAATGACATTGCCTGCAAATAACTTAGAAATTTCTCTTTGTATGCCTGAAGAGATTATGAAATGCTATTTAACTTCTCAAGGTGGCACACTGTTAAAGTCCAAGTGGAATTTTATTGGCCAGTGATTCACACTGGGCATTACAACAACCATATGTCTTTTACTTCTTCTATCTCCTCTATCTACAACAAATCATGTTGTTTACCAAATGTTCAAGCAAGAACAGAGGAAACAAGGAATTTGGTACTTGAAAATAACCAGAGCACTGTAGAAACTTCAGGGATTTTGAGAGGAAAAACAGAGTTGCCAGCAAATGAGTTTAGTGCTAGAGTTTCAACATGGCCGTGCACAAAACCAGCAAGGAGATACCGAAGCCCAGCTGGCTTTTCTTTGCCTGAACTAGACTGAATAAATTTGGGGAAGGCAGCATTTCTCAGTTTGTGAGAAACAAGGACATAAGCCACTTCACAAAAAGTTTATATACAGTCTGGGAAACCTGGCAGGAGCTGGGGATGACGAGTGCGTGGTGGACCAACAACAATATCATGAGGTGTGGAAATTACTATGGCCTGCTCAGTATAAAACCTGCAGAATACTAGCATAAGCAAGCCAAATCTTTACAGCTTGTCTATTTTCCTTTATGTCTTGAAGGAACAGAATAACTTAACCCTAAATTTGTACTTAGAGAAGCAGGGTCTACCATGGTTATTTTGTATTCATTCACCTCACATATCCATACAGTCAGTCACTCTCTCTAGCATCTAAGGGGTTTGCATCTGTGTCCACAGTATATTTGTGAAGGATTCTTTTTTTCTTGTGATGCTGATTTCCATTTAGCTTGCCATGGAACCTCCTGAAGTGGTCTGCTGGAGGTAAGGTCTTTCTAAAAATGCAAGTAAGAAGTTAAAAAAACCAATAATATACAACAAAAGAAGGAGAGTAATGAAAAAACATGAGTGAAGTAGTTTAAGTAAACTGTATAAACATGACTGATTCACTAGAATACTTCAACGATGGTTTCACTAAAATGGGAACAAAACCCATAGAATATGCTATTGTAGGTCTCTGTTTGCTTTATTTAGCAGTGAGCAGAGATGTAATCTATTTTGTCAGTTCAGCTGCCAGTGTAGTAATAAAATAAAATTAATACCCCATGTGTCCAGATAGAAATTTATAAAAACAAATAACAATAAAATTACAGATCTACATTTCTTTACTCCTTAGTTTGTATAAAAGACATTAAAAATAGTTTCTGCTGACTGTAGGGGTCTTTCAAGTAGAGATGTGTATCTTTTAAAAGGCTTTTTTTCTTTTCCCAGGTCTCTAATTTCACTCACTCCCACTCCTACTGCTCTCTTCCCCTCTCTTGCCTTGCCTTCACCCTGTTTATTCTTCATTTATATTATGATGCTACTGCTCTTTTGCAATATTTTTCTTTATTTTTTTTTAATTTTCTTCCTAAGTCATCCAGCTGTATTCCTACTTATTTGGTAACATGGTGGCATACACACAATTACAACACAACGCTATCTTCAGTAATCGTTTAAGAAAATTCAAAACAAATAGAAGAAAAACTTTCACTATACCACTCCCATCAGCGTACCTGTCCAGTCTGAATCACATTCATATTTTTCAAATGCCTAGCCTCAATAGCAGAATAAACAACACCTTAATACACTAAAGCTTTTTTGGCAGTTCGAAGCTGTACTGTAATTTAAAAGCTGTATAAACATAACATTAGATGTACGCACTTTTATTAATATATAAATCTCATTTTTCCCTGGAGAATTAAATGCTAATTTCTTGAAGTAAATATACTCTCATACATGTTCAGTATATTTTCTAACAATTTTTTCATTTATCCTCATCCAGAAATGAATCCTGTTTGCCAACAAACATATATGACAACCAATCACAGAAACTTTACAAATATCCCAGACATCTATAATTCATGACAATTGAAGCACTGGGGAACACTACTCTCCATTTTAAATAATGGCCAATTTTAATTGTATTGTATTCTTTTCAGTAACAACATCTAATTCAGGCATTTGTTAAAGTTGTGTAATGTTAAGCTAACAGGGAGAGCCTAATAGAGTTCTATTGGAATTTTTCCATTAAATTAACATTATGGACTTTTAATGGATGTCTTAATTAGATGCTGTTATTAACAGGGATGATGCACAAATAAAAATCAGGCCCTATGTGTGCAGAATGCCTCATTAGCATTCACTGTGGGACATAGATAAAAATGCCTCAGTCTACCTAATGCATATCAGAAGCTGAATTTCGTTTCCAAGCAAGCACATGCAGGCAGGCACAGCATAAAATAACACATTCTGTGAGACTTTTTTTAACTGAACTTACAATATTGGTTCAAATTTGGCTCTTATTTACATCAGTGCAACCTCATTAAATTTAACAAGGTCATCTCAGCATAGATGAGAACTGTCACCTTTAGCCATTGGAAAAGAGACTTGAAGTGGGAGGGAACCCAAGAAAGCACTTTTGCACAAATATCTTACCCTTATCTCTTGTTTCCCCTCTTCTAGTTAGGTGGAGCAGGGTAGGTGTGGTGGTGGTGAAGCTAAAACAATACTGTAGTAATGCATTCATTGGGCTTCCCCTCTCTATCCTAATTGCACCACAGCCTCACTGAGAGCTCTGCCTGTATGCACACCAAGTAATTAATATACATGGCAGTGAAGCTATTGAGCAAAGTTTGTGCAGAAGACTCATTTTTTCCATCGCTCAAACATTTGCAGGGTGAAGGGCCAAGTTTTGAGGGTATTTGGAAGTTCGGAAAGGCTGACAGTGAAGTGCTTGTAACATTTTCAGATGGGTCTGGTGCCTCAGCTCCCACCAAGACACAAATCCTTACGCTTCTGGAATAACAGAGACCATAAAGCTCAGGGACAGGAAGGCACAGGACTGTCATTGAGAGACTACATCTGTGGAGTAAACTTTTAAAACGAGGTTTAAGATGAAACCAGACTGACGATCTCAAAGTAGCAGATTTCAGTCTGGTGAGGCCCCCTGAATGACATAGCTGCTTTTTTGCACCTCCTTCTCTGTTTTCTCTTATGTCTTCTAAACTAAAATGCAAGCCAACTTGTTTAAACCAGGTGTTTCAGATTTGGGGGCTTATAATATCTGCAGTTAAACCAAACCATTTCTAAGCTCTCATATTTGCAACTTTTCCCCAATAGTAGAGTAAATAAATGGCTTTTGAAAGAGAGAGAGGAAAAAATACATATACTAGAGTACAGAGACTCAACCTATCTATAGCATCTTTACATACCACTTTTATTGCTACAATAAAAAGATAATTGCAAACAATGTTTTTTATTCTAAGGTACAGACTATAAACAAAAATACTCTCCAGCCTTGATTCAGTAAAGTACATAATAAGCTCATTCTCAATATTAGACATGTGATTAGCTCCATTAAGGTTAATAGATTCTCTGGTGCTTTTCTGACTCACGATATTCCGAAACACAGGCCCTTACTTTATTCTGTATTTCCTTCTCCAAATTTGTCTACATTATTATCACTAAAAGATTTACTTTTTCTAATCCACTACTAGATTATGTAATAAAAGGCACTAATAAAAAGACTCACTAACTGCTTTTTTTAAAGAACTCAGCTGCTCTTATAATGTAATATTTTTTTTGCATTATCATTTAACTTTAATATAAATAACAATGAATACAATGAAAATTGCCCAATTTATGTTTCTCAACAGAGAAGACTGTGGACTGTCACTCTTAAAGTTGTTCCTGTTCCTTAAAATTGCTTTTGTTTTCAAGGCCTTCCACTGAGATCAAGATGGGACTTTGGCCAAAAGGAATTTAACTTAGTGTTTTCCATTAGGGAATATGCCTGAATTTTGATCTCTTTCATAATCACTTGAATATGTAAACCAAAGATTTCCATCTTTAATGGTTTGGCAAGAAAGATTAGGCAGACTCATTTAAGGACTATTATCCTTTCAAGCATGCACAGTAATTCCAAATCATTAAATTTTCAAGCTGGTTATGCCCTTCCAATGTAATATTTTACTTCTTCCTTTTATATTTAAACATGATATGAAGTACTGTAAAACAAATACAAGAAAAGTAGTGTTTTCATAGGTAAGGTTTCAACTAAGAACATTTGTATTTGAGTAGATGCTATGTGGATGGCACCTGAGGGATGTTAAAAAGTTATAATTCATTGCCATGTAAAACGTTATTACTACCTACACTACTGATAAATCAATATGCAATATGTAATCATCCTGAGTATTCCTAATATTAATTGTAAAGCAGGTACAGCAAAGAGAAACTGCTTTCCTTAAAAGCATACTTTCAAAAGTATGCACATAATCTTTTGCAGGAATCCATTTGCAAAACCAAAACTTTATGCTCCAAATAGATACTGGACTTGATCTTGCACTCATTTAACTCAATGGCAAAACTCCCACTGAGCCAAATTGAGCATATCCTGCATAAGTATAGTGCCAAGAATCTATAGTGCAACTCTTCTCAAAAATCATTTCACCAACAAATTAAAGCGAGTGCTGAAAACTTTTCTTGTATGAAAATATTGTTTCCCAGTTCTAACCAAAAATGCTCTTCCCAGACCCACCATGAATGCCCCCCAAAAGCACTTGCTCCTCTCTCATTGCAATTAAACAATACAGGAATGCAGCCAATTAAGAATAATTTTAACACAAAAAGCATTTTTGTTCTTACTAAACATTTATACACCTGGGATCTCTTAATTCCCCCCTAGCAAGGACTCTGGGACTCCGCCTAATATGCCTGCAAGCTGTGTTGCGACTGCTAATCCCCGAGCTGCTGCAGAGTTCTTCCTCCACCACTGTTCTCCACCGTGGGTGAGGATCGCTTTTCTAGAGCTCCTTATTTCCCGTTGCCAACGAGACAGGGATTTAACATGCAGCAAATAGCCTGTGCTTTGTCTGAGGTATTTCTGGGCTCCTATATATCCTCACAGAATGCGGTTTAGCAGCATCTCACAAGAGAATAAACTCAGCTTTTTTTTATCTTTATTCAGCAAACCACTTATATAAGTACGAGAAGCCTCTTGACTCAGCGGTACTATTTCAGGCTTAAACTTAAGCACCTGCACTTTGTGAGGGATGAAGAACTGTCTCCTGAACAGCTGCCACCTCCTCCAGGCAAGAACAAGAGAAGAAAACTATTTTGTCAGCAAAGGCTGCATGATTAGTTAATAGAAATTTGATTTTCGTGTGTGTATGTGTATGTATGTAGTTATATATATATACACATACACACATGTATATGTATATACACATGCCACATAAACTGCACTGGGAACTGCTATAATTTTGAGGATGTCTCTTTCTATTTGTAGTGGGGCAGCAATACCGATTTTTCCATTTAGGTCAGGGGCACATATTAGCGCCTGCTGAAGCACGGAGGAATTGTCAAGAGCTGCACATCAGAAGACATTTGCAGAGCATAGTATGAAGAGCTCTATGGCTCCTGTGTTACAAGCTCACAAAGCCTTGAGCACTAATTCCTTGCACGTGTTTGTGCATATCTTCTATTGAGAGCATGCTCCCGCAGCCCAGAGCACCGTGTGGTGCCTATCCGAGCTCTGCGCCCGGTGCGGGAACACAAACTCCTCTCAGGCACTTTTCTTCTCTGGCCTCCATTCTCCACATCTTGATAAACTGCTTGAAGCAAAATTTGAGACCAAGAATGGCAGCCAACAAAATGTAGCTGTGTTGCTCTGTTTTTCAGCCCCGACACCACATGTGTATGTTCTGATTGAGAACCTCACCCCGCAGGTTTTAATGTGTTCAAAGGGGACCTTATTAGATTTCATGCTTGTTCCTTGGGAATGTATAAAGTATCATATGTTTCTATCTAGAGCTGGGTAGAAAATAGAAAGCCCCATAAAACTTACAGAAAAGTCTTCATTCTGCATGAAAAAAAATCGAAACCCTTTTTGAAGCTTTCATAGACAATATCACATTATATCAGAATTGCTAGTGCTCTAGGAGTTAACATATTTGCTCCTTGGTTCAGTTCAGAGACTTGATTTTGGCACAATATTGTCTCTAGTAGGTACCTTACCCACATGAACACATGACAGGATTTCACCTAACTTTTTATTTTGGAGTTATTCCTCTTACTATATGATTAAATAGGTAGTATTAGATTAAAAACAAAATTCTGACAGAAAGAGAGAGATGCTTCTATAGCTACTGGCTAGGAAACTGAGCCACGAGATAGTCTGCCTATGACCTAGTCCCGGTTCCTCCACTTCTCTCACATCTCTTCTGGAGGCTATTGGCTATTGAGTTAGGTTTCTCTCACTTGGATTCTTCCAAAAATTTTGTTTTGAAAAGGCTTTCCTGTCAAAAGTGCTATATCATGATTATTTAATTGAAATTAAAGCTGACTGCCTTCCTATGAATTTCTCACACAACTAGCTTTCTGGGGTCCTACAGTAATATTCTGAAGCAGAAGTGTTTTGATATAAATAACCATCATATTCTGCCCTGTGTACAAAAAAAAGGTGGAGGTAGTTCACTTGTATATGCTTTCAAAACATTAATCACACAACACATCAATTTTTTGTAACCTGTTATCTGCAAACTGTTGTTCATTTACAAAGACAACTGAGAAAGATAAGACAACAATTTTAGAGTGAATAAGATATGGGCTAGCTAGCACCAATCTAAAACAGAGAAAATGACCGAGTAATGAATATGTATAATATAACAGTTCAGAATAACCTCTTATAATGTATGTGTCATTTGTTTCTCAAATGAGGCAAAAAGCTGTGGTTCAGACCACAGTAGATTTTCCCTTTGGGTCTATTTTTAAGGCATTATGTTTCCCACATTTATGCTCATTCAGTCCAGTCACAGAGGGGGGCATATATATATTGGATACTTTCAACTATTACGTTATGAGTGCTCTAGAAATAGATTTGTTTATCAGGCTTAGTACACATTCTAGCAAATACCAATTACCCATCAGTCTATCTAATCTCTATATATTCACTTCTTGTGCCTCATTTAGTTTATATACTCATTATAAGTAAAACTTAGTTTAACAGATAAATACACATGGTACCTAAATCTTCAGTGTACTTTTTAACTTTTCTAAAATCAGGGAGAAAGACATTGCAAGTCCCATTTGAAAATGTTTACCTGATTCTACGAAAGAAGCAGGTAATTACTTGTGTTTTATCCAGATATACTCATATTCCCAAACCTATAAATCTCCAATTAACAGTTACCACATTTCATTTATAGACTCTAATCTAGAAATAAAATTTGCTGTTCCTTTTCTGCAAATCAAAATTGCTTTGCTACTGCTTCTTACATAAGGTTATCAAGATGGGTGAACTGCACGGATAGGAGTGTAAGGTTTTTCAATTCTCAAATTATTTGGGGATTCAATCTAGTGTGAGTTCTCGAAGTTTCATTTCGTGTAATTTAAATTCTTATAATTTCAAAGACACTTAAAATTGTAAAACAACATGTTCTTTCAAGATAAGGAAAAGACACTCTTCTCAATTAGGGCTGAAATATTCCTAAAAACAAGGCTGGCGTGTGTAGCTATGCTGTTAAAATAAATATGATATATATGTCATATTTAATGTATTTTTCATTAATATATTTCTCTTCACTTGACTTCTTTACATTTTGAAACAATCTTCCTACCTTTATATCATTTACAGTTTGATCATTTCCTAACATTTCTTTTTTTTCTTCCTATTGAATAGACTGACAGCTTCTCTTCCACTCCACAGCCTCGTGTGGTCAAGGTGGCATTTGTAATGGACTTAAACTTTCCTGACCTCGGTAGTGCTCTGTGTTTAAAATTTGGTAAATTGTATTTTTTCACCTCTGATTGTTGTAGCAATCTGCTGACATAGGAAAATAAACTAATAGATTTGAGGAAGATTGTACAGATTTTTCCACAACTGAGAATCAAGATTTCCCTCCACCTAAGGTTAGGCACCCAAATGAAATATCTGAATAAGGAAGACTGTCACCCCACTTGCCCATTGAGAATACAGGCCACCGAAAACGCCCATTGCCCTGTGGAGGAGCCTAATTATACTGCTAACTTATATACCTGAACTACATGTCTAAAGTTAAATGAGATAGATCCAAGCTTACATCCACTCCATCATTTCTCATTGTGGACAAAGAAGTTCTTCCAACACTTCTGAGAAAAAAATTGGGGGTCATTGTGGTTACCATGTAATCCACCTGATTTTTATTTATTTTGTTGCATTATGTAAATTCTTTCTTATGTTCATATACGGCTGTCAGATTTTTTTCTTCACCTTCACGCTGTCCAAGAGAAATAATGGAATGTTTAATAGATGAGGTGGGGGACTCTATGTTGGCTGGCCTTCACGTTATTACTATTATTCATTGTATTATTACACTTATACGGTGCTTATTAAAGGACCAAGGGACCCCGCAGTACTTTATTAATGATATACTATACAGTTCACTCTTACCACCCACTAATATGCATCCACCTGTAAATCAGAACATACAGAAAATGTAAAGTAGCACGTCTAGAGCTTAACAAAGTATAAGGTATGCTGCCAAAGTGAAATCTAATTAGGAATGAGAGATAATATTCATATTCTTCCATAAAAGTGTCAGGAATTCTAATAGAAGCACAATTAATCCGCAAAATTAAGATGTGTTTTCCACAGGGGAATATCAGTTTCTGTAAAAACTTTTTCCCAAGTCTTAGAATGAATCTTATACACTTAAAAAACCTTTTAAATGTGATTTCACTAGCAGAAATGGCAAGTTCATGCTTTGCAAAAACTTGATACTGTGCTGTTTACACTCATAAGAATCTCAATTTAGCAAATAACATTGTACAAAGAAAGAAGCAGCCTTCCAAAATGTAAATATATCAATGAGCATACCCATCCTTTTAGAAATTCTTTGAAAAAGACTTCAGTGCTCAAATACAACAGCTGACTCAACCATATGAGGTGTAAATCCAATTTTATATAAGATCGTCTGCAAAAAAGTATTCTTTGGGCCTGGACAGGACACAACTTTCTGACACTAACCTATACAACATTTTTGAAAGTAAAGGATGTTGACCAAATTCCCAACAGAAGAGAATTTATCCCATCTTCTGAAATCTTTTCCTACAGAACAAATAAGGAACAGCAGAAATTGTGAGCAAACATAAGCCAGACTACCAAAGGGAGTTGACCCACCTGGTGGAGCCTTCGTGTCTCCAGTGACTGGCAGCGAGCACAGGACAACCTGAGAACCGGCCACTGTGAGACGAAGAGAGCGCACCCTCCTAAGTGACTTTTCTATGGTCTACTTCCTCTTCGATGTGAAGTTAAGCGAAGGTCATTGTCTGTAGGCTCCCCTATGCAAAATGAAAGGATATCATCTCACAAAAGTTTTGTAAAACTGAATACATTATGACACTCAATTATGACACTCAATTATGACGTTCAGTAATAAAGTGGTAAGGCAGGGGAGGAGTATGAACATCCAAGACAGGAAGGAATGACCAAATTTATTTATAAAGCAACAGTCAAGCTATCCAGCTTGCATAGCATATGTTTTCCTTTCTTCCTGTGAAGTTTGCTTGAAATCTCTTCATTTAAATTGAGTTCATGTCTAATACAAAAATTCTATGTTTCATTGTTGCTCCAAATCCATTTTGCTATTTAGATATGAGATGATATTTCATTCAGACTTGGACTAGCTACTTACACTACAGTTTTTATGTAATGTATTATCTATTTAATTTAAGATAGTGATTTTAAAAATAATAGCTAAACTTCATTAACTGAATTCATTATATATATATAATTAGCTAGATTAATTATGATTCATTCTGATTAATTTCTTGGATTATCATTGACACCCATAAGCTGGAAAGAGCTCTGTTTTATTAATGGCTAATGAGCCACAGAAACAAACAGTAAATACCTATAAGCAAAGACTAGAAATTGTAGCTAATGCATTGAAGCAAACTTATGAATTCTAGAGGACACAAAGTTTGTCAGGAACCAATTTCAAGTAATTGGTTCCACACAGGCCTGTAAAACTGATGTCTGCTTCCCTGCTGATATTGCAATCTTTTTTTTATTTTTCCTGAGATTGGGAAGGTCATTACATTGCCATAGTAGCTAGCTGTCTGTATGATTCTCATAAGGCTTGGTACCCCTGGTGAGTGCATTTTCTTTGGTCCCTTTATAAATCAGGGTAGTACATCATGCAGTATTTATCAGCCACCAGCGGCGTAATCAGAGATTTGCACAGCAACGAGACGTTCATCTTTTTCACATAACTATTCCGTTGGCTTCAAGGAGCCAGAGGATTTGGAAGGGCTCTGTGCAGAGGCCAGTGCTGCAACAGAGAGTAATTTGCAAAACCAGAAAGTTATCGCCTCCTGATTCCTACGCTGTCAGTCAAACATGTATGATTAGATGTAAACCATGTTACCTTCCTAAAATGTTGAGATAGCCCATTTACTCACTTTAGATCCAGCTGTTCTCAATTTCTCCAGTGCTCAGGGGTGGTCAGTACTATTTTTTTAACCCATTAGAGAGGAGAGCACAAGTCGTAAACTTGAAAACTAAGGGGTTTGCAAGTTTGGGATTCTCCTTTCAGAGTAATCCCTATTTATTTATTTATTTTTAAACAGGAGACATGATCCAAAACCTACTTACTCAATGGAAACTAACTAGGTCTTATAACAATATTTTGAGTTTGTTTCTTATCAAGTAAAAAAATTATGTTCAATCTACATTTTGACATCTTTGCTTATGATACCTGTTGCCTAAGGACTGATTTCCTGAGCTTGCTTTTAAAATGTATAGCTGTCTCTATCACTTTAAAGAGTCTAAGATATCACATTAGATACCACATTTCAGAATCAGGGAAACATCAATTAATATGTCTGAAAAAGATACAAGCAAAATCTATTACAATCTACTGTCTTATTTTCATTGGTTATCATTAAAAGTGCAATTCAGCTGCTCAGACTAAGGAAAGATTTCTGAAAGTTCGCTTCCCTTGGATGACACAAATCCTACATGTAAAGTAGATTTCCAAGGGTCTATAAGAGATAGGGCAAAATTACAGGAAAGAGAAGTTTATGCAGAGCTTTCAGTCTTCTTCTCTATCTACTTCCAGTACTACAGCCATGCAGATTCCTGCTTAATTAGACCACAATAAAGTCTGCTGTCACTAGTAGCTTTACATGCAGAATTTATTCCCTTTGCCCCCAGAAAGCCCATACTTTCTAGTAATCAGAAAAGCTATTAAGACACAAATGAGAGCAATTATTCTGAATTTAGTTTATGTTTATTATATTTTTTTTTCAGGGCTCAGTTTGGTCCTGTGCTTACTCTCTTCTCCCAAAAATAGACTTGCAGAAAAATCAAAGAGACAAAGACAGAGAATGAATGAAGATATTATTTAATTAATATCTGATCTTCTGTAATCTTTTTAAGTGAGTTCTGCAGGCAATGATGCTTGACACACCTACTTTGTACAAGCCATATAAACAGCAGAATTGAGACTGAAAGCTCTTTACAAACTACTTCCTTTCCATCAAGTTCTGGTCCCTGGATTTAGATTCTGGATTCAGGGCTATGTAAGTACTCTCAGTTCCTCCCTCAGTGTGAGACCCTTATTTCCATTGGGAAAACATATTAACACATATCAATGTGAATTTCTAAAGGTTTTGTATTTTTGTGTTTCCTTCAAATAACCAAACACCATGACTTTTCTCTTTTTTCCCTTTAAAAGCTCTGTAAGTCAAGCAGAAGAATAGTCTAAACACAAGAACACTTTCCAAAGCTTCAATATCAGAACTGCAGAAATGTACATATGATCCTTCAGGAAACTATCCGCAATATTGCACAAATGAGACAGATTACTTTTGCATGCATATATGCATATACTGGTTTGGGTGAAAATTTCACTGAATGGAATTTCCAGACAAAGAAGAGAGCAAGATCCTGGACCAGTCAGATGGGAACCTGCTTGCTGGGAGACATCAAAGTTTCTGAGTTGTTGAAGGGACTTGAAACTGGTTCTTCCAAATCACGGTGCAGACCAGAGTAATTCAGATATTCTCTTGGATTTCACATGTCTTTGTCTCCACCAGAACTAAAACCATTCTGAAACCTCTCTCTAGTGATGTTATCTTGGGCTGGCTCCTATATCTTTTATACTCATAGACACCTCTCAGTCTACACCTGATCTTTTTTTCTTTAGGACTCACTTATAGACCTGTCCTTTGAGTCTTATATCTTTATCTTACAGACCTCATTTTGGAAGAGTTTTTTCCCCCAAGTTCCCCAGGGGATTCAACTGCACCGACATTCCTTCCCTACCAGGAACTTGTAAGATACTAAAGCAACAACTACTGGTCAAAGAATGCTATTATCAGGCTGATTTGTTCCATGACTGATTTACTTCTTCTAATTTTGTGTAACTTAGCTTAAAACATTTCAGTAAAAATGCATGTAAACAAAATGTAAATATAAATACAGTTCATGCTTCCCATTCTTCACAGCCCAAAAGTACATTTGATGTTTTAAGTGATGCATAGAAATAAGTTTTTTATTACCTTTCTGTTTGTTTTTGCTTAAATTTTATTTGTTTCTTTCCTTCAGCTAATTTTTTTTTTTAATCTTTCACTGAGTAACTGAAGTGACCACTCTTGTCAATTTATTTTTACGGTAGTTTCAATGCTCCTAAAATGACAGGAAAGCAAAGAAATCATTATATACTTATGGTATATACGTGGTGGGTATAGCAGATGAGCCAGAGGCATGCTACTGCACTGCTTTGCACAAAGTCCTATTATAGAGTGAATAGATTATTCCTAAGGTTAAAGCTAAAATGCATTTCCTAACTATTTAATAATGCTGCATTGTGGACTGTGGTTATCCTCCCTTGAAGACAAACAGCTTTTCAGTCACTTTATGCACTGCAAGCATTCCAGCCCTGAGCCCATACCAATTACAAGGAAAGCAGAATAACCTCCTCTTTCTCATATGTGCTGCTTTTATTTAAAGAGTCATTACAAGTGGAATATCGCCAGCATTTCTACCCTGAGGACTTCTTCAGCACATTCACAGATGTCTGGCAGAGATTAACAAACTTATGCATTGGCCTGCTCACCGGTTTGAGGCCACACTCACCACAACGCCCAGCAGCAGAGTGGCCAACTGACATCATCACCAAGGTCCCTTATTAATGTGAGATCGCTGAATGAGATCCTCTGAACACTGGGAACACCAGCATCGTATGCGAGACTTGTGTTAAACTGTGTCAGAAAAAAACAGTGAAAAATGCACACCCACTAATCATTTGGTGGGAACTCTTGTATTCAACCTCACTATACAGTATAAGATTTACATGTCCTGCCAGCAGCCATCCAAAGCTTAAATGTCCTCATCAGCTGGCAACCGCTCTGCCCCCAACAAGATCCCAACTGCACAGGAAGAGTGTAGGAGGAAAATTAGCATAGCTGCTGACCCAGGGCTCCACCCCACCATGGAAAAGGAGAAAATTCCCACATGTTTATATGAATCAGTAGACGCCTTCTCTCCTGACATTAATGGGAATATAATGCAGAAGTTTGCCTCAGTCACATGTCTTTTAGTTGTTTCATCTTATACGTTAGTCTTCCTCAGTTCTCACTTAGTAACTGTCATCTGCAAGTCGGTTATTAACTCTTGCTAGTTACAGGTGGGTAGCCAAATCCCTCTATTTCCAGATAGCTGAAGATATTTTGCTGGTCTGCTTCGTTCTTCCTGCTCATCCCTGCCAGATGAGAAGGACATGCGCTGGGCAGCTGGAGGGACATGAATGAATGGCTACAAATGCTCTCTCACTGGTGAAAATCTGCAGCGGGAGCTGGCCAGCTGGGTAGTAATTGCAAGGACCTCCCTCTGCTTCCTGCTGCTCCAACTGACTTTCTCTTAGCATTCCTGCTTAAGGCCAAGGACTAGCATCAGTCTGCAAGAGTTAATGTCTCCATTTTCAGGGAACAATTTGAACAGGTGCCGAGAACTTTACTCCTGAATTAGGAGAACTGTTCCTGAATTAAGAGGTGGTAGTGTAATGCTTCTAAATGCATTAGAACACACCCCAGGGGCAAGGAGAGGTTGCATGAGATAAAACTGAGTATTCTTGAGATAATTAAAGCCCACATTCTGCTGTCAGAAATCTGAATTATGGTCCCATTTGACTCTAACCAGATTCCATTGGTTAGATGAGAATTAAACCATTAGCTTAGGATCAGGTCCATTGATTTCAGTGGGTGTTGCACCCTGACATATGACAGCAAGAAGAAAATAAACTTATGGAACACCAAAAAAGCAAACTAAATACAAATTAATATCTCCATAATCTTTTAAGTATGTAAATTCAATTGCACAAATGTTTAAACTATGCTTATTCTGTATATTAAATGGTCCTGCCAGTGTATACATCATTTGCATTTCAGCATTTGAGAGGGGAGAGTGCTGAATGGTAATAAAGGAACATATGTTCTGTCATAAGTACATGAGTTGTATGATACCAAATACATAAATTATAATGCATAAAACCAATTTTAAATATCCCCCATTTAGTGTGTGACATTTTATGGATGGTAATGGAATTGATGTGCATTCTAAAATTATACATTCAAAACTACTTGCATTTTCTTTTACAACTTATATTCAGGCCTGAGCAATTTCTTCCTCTCTCTCTCTCTTTTTTTTTATTATTATTATTTTTAAAGTTTACCAACTAGCCATGTAGATTCTTTTTCTCTTGTGTCTTTCATGGGAAGTGACATGTGTATTTATTTAGCAGTTGTCAAGATTGTCTACCTGGCCCATTCCACCGATCGGATTAGACAATTTGTTTGGTTCCCTCCACCATCTTTTCAAAAGTACCAATTAAAACTTCATGCTTCCATATTTCAGGTTTCTAACATTGTAATTATACTCCTGCAGCACTTAGAAATCATCTCTACTCTTCCATTAACATCAACCTTTAACCCAGTTTGCCAGTTTGTGCCACAAATATTTGTGTTTTTCTCTGTGCAATTTAGCCACAGAATTCTTTCTACTAACAGATCTATAAAGCTACTACTATTTGTTCTTTGAAATCATTACTCCAGAGAGCCCAAAGGAAATTGCCCAGGTAATAATAACTAGGCTGAATAAGAGACCTAGTTCAAGAAGTAACCTGATTCAGACCATCAGCCTGTGCACATTATCAGTTTATGCACTTGGCTTACCCTTTTCCTTTTTTTTTTTTTTTGCTTTTTTGTTATACTGATTTGTTGTGCAATGTCTCAAATAATTTTGAAAGAAAGGGCTTTTATAACATGAAGGAAAGGAAGAGCAAAGAGTTGAATCTAACTTATCAGCTGTGCAGAGGTCAAGAAAAAATCTGGAAGGAGTTACAATTCTATATAAAGCCCCTGTCCTTGTGAGCGATTAAAACATTAATTAACATCAATAGAGCCAGACACTGAACATATTAGTCGAGTGTTAATAGAAGCAAATGTCTGACGTATGTGAAGTCCTCTGGGTACTGGTACACAAGATTGAGTTCAATGGAAACAAAAATGATTTGTATTATCAGAAGATTCCCTCACCTCCTGATTTTTTTTTCAACTTCCTTAATTTCAGGGGTTAATTCATCATGCATAATATTGTTGAATATGATGGTGAATTGTTTTTGTCCTTTGCTTTAATGAAACAAGTAATACAGAAATCAGACGATACTGTGTTTGCTTAACTGCTTGCTGACTCATTTACTTGGGGCCAGTAATTCTCTGTTACAAAAATAAAAAAGAAACAAAGATCATTTACTGGAATTTTATCTCATGAAAAGTGTTTGTTCCTCATTTTCTGTGTTTCTAATTACAGCTCTGATTGGCCACATATATACAATAACAACAGCTGCGATTGGCTGTACATTTTCAGGGTTCTGCTTTATTATCTTTTAAATTTGCATAATCATGCAATTATCTTAACAAGTCTGTGCTTTCAAGGCAAGTGGAATTGGATGTGTAATTATCTGCAAGAGATGGATTTGTAATTTAATGCAATCTAAAAGATAGAATACATGCATATATTTTTTTTAAATCGCATAGTAAACATCTTGCAATATACTAGACACCTCTTAAGAATTGTGTGCTTCCCACCAAGTGCGTCTGAGATTTGAATAGAAGCCATAGAAGGTTATGGGTCATAACCCTTAAGATACCCATTCAAAGCCCTGCAAGCTGGCTTCCAAACCCACTTTGACTATTACCTCAGAGGCCACATTTGTTTGAGGAAATGTTGTGAAAATGCACTCAGTAAGGGGTGGACCCTTCTGTTTTCTATTTCCTGCCACAAAGACTCAATTTAATTCCCTTGAGGTCTTCTGTTCTGACAGCAACACTGACCCAATACACCAGGAGGAGCACTGAGGGGCTTTTATAGAGACTGCTTCATTCTTTGTAGAAATATATAAATTATTGTAAAATATACACATTATGTGGGGGGAATCATTTCCTTTAAATGAAATACAAAATTTCTTAAGAGGCTTTAAAGTGCATCTGACAGAGGGGCTTTCATTCAGAATTAAATCTAGGTAGGATATAATAACACATATTTTCTTTCTGGTCTACCTCTGAAATTAATAATGTGGTTTTAAATGTTATTGAATGATACTAATTAGCACAATGGATTTAAAAACAGTCAGATTGCCTAGTGCTATTATTTTTTGTTCACAACTTTTTATTCTAAGTGTGCTCAAACGTTGTCCCAGGGACTACAGTTTGCCTGTGCTATGTATCATACTGGCACTTATGAGAGCCTAGTTCAAGACCTGGAAGAACAGGGCCCTCTGTGTGCTCTGGAGAGCTTTTGCATCATTCACACTATATTCTCCTGTGTAAGCCAGTTTTCCAGGTGTTTATCATATATTCCTAAAGCCAGTTGCAGTAAAACACTTAGCTATAGCTCAGTGGGACTGTTGACATGGTCATTGGAACTACTTGTAAGCTAAATGATTCATAAGTAAACACTTTAAACACCTCAAAATCTGAACTGTTTTTCCTTTTTATGCTTGAATCCATTTGTTTATTTACATTTGTGAATTCTGTACTCACCAGTTAGTTCTCCAAACAGAACTAACTAAACCTAAATGATGCTGAAGCAAGGCAGAGAACAGAAGTACCACCGAAGTTTTCAGTTTCACGGTGGTCATACAGCAGCTTAACAGACCTTTAATTTCCAGATAAATCTAGCTAACTGTCAGAAATACTCACCATTTTGTGGCTTTTTCAACAGAGAGTGTTTCAAGGTTCTCAGCAATTCATCTCCCTTGAAGTGTGATTTGCCCACGAAAGAGTCAATTGTTTGAAGAACATTAACAATTTCAACCTGATTGCAGTTCATTCGTGCTCTCTTGTGACCTGCAACGGCATTTGAAAGCAGAATCTCCTAAATAATCATCTCTTTTTCTGTTTGGTTTATGTAAGCAATCAGGCAGGGAACACAACTGGAATCCATAGGAAAAGCAAGTTACTCATATAATTGTGAATTTTTTCTACTGCTTCGTTAAAGTACCACTACACATGTTAATAGTGTATTTCAGAAAAAATGTATTTCAGAAAACTTTATTTTAATGTACTCCCTGTAACAAAAGCAGAATCTGGAATCTGAGTTAAGATTTACATTATTCTGGTAACTACTTCCTTGTATTCTACAATATATTATTATTTTAATTGCAATTTTGATAACAATCTATCAAATACAAGCGTATTTGTGCATTCTGTAAGTTTTTCTTAGCAGGTAATCACACAAATGAGAAAAGTTAAATATCTCCTTAGGATGTCCTTTTGCTTCAGATATACCACTAAAGATATAGGACGTATATTTGCAGAAGATGACAAAATACATTTTGGAAGCTTAATTATTGGTATTTTATGACAATCCATTTTAAGTCCAATTTTTAAAGTGTATTTGAACCCCAGGTGAATTTTGCAGGAACTCACTGACATTAGGATATGGTCCTAATGACCATAATCGGATACGTATATGAAACTCTGAATTCTGAGAGACAGTGATTTCAAAGTGCATCAATGAAAAGAAGCTGAGCTGTTTCTACAGTATGCTCAAGTTGCTTGGATACATCCTAAACTGAGTACAAAGCTGGTCATCTTACTGCAATACAGCAGTATCTTGTCTTGCAAGCAAAGCAAAAGCTCATGCATAATGGGGCTGTGATCAAAATAAATTCACAATATTTGGCATTTTGGAAGTTCTCATATGCACCAGAGCAAATGAAACAATGAAAGCTTAGCAAGAGGTCTGAAAGTCTTTGCAATTTTAACAGCTTTTTTTCATATGTATGTGGGTGAATGAGCATCACTACTTCATACTGAGCTCCCTCACAAGTCGATATTACCTCACAGAAAGGCTTTCCTTTCATTTCCGAAAAGGAATGTGAAACATATTGCTTACCATATGTGTGGTGCCTAGGATCTTGCCTAACTAAAAAGCTTAAGCAAAAGCTTTTAATATTAATTAAAAATATTATTAACAGATAGCCTTTTTATGCACCATGAACAGAGCTTTAAAGAGGTATTTTCAAAGGATCTTTTTATATTCCTGGTTATCAATATGTCTCTAATAAAAGGGTCCAAAACCCTAACTCCGCAGAAGTTTCCTTTACAGTGCAAGATTTGGATCTAAAAATAGTGCCACATGAGCAATATTTCAAAGTAGATACTAAAATACATCATTTTTCACATCTCAAGAATAATGGCTTCTTAAGCAGCCCAAGAAAAAAAATGGTGAAGACCAGGACTGAAAATGTTTAATCTGGAGAATAACGAGGAAAATAAAACAACAAATACTGTATTTATTCTTCAAACAAACATAATTGTTTAAAATTACAGCTGTTGATAAGATTGCCATTTTCTGTATATTTGGATAGCTCTATATACGGATATATAGCTACAATCATTCAGCAAAGGGGATTAGAGAAGCCCGACTTTCTACAGCTGAATTTCTGATTGAAAATACAAGTTAAGGTTTCAATGAAAATTGGTGCAGTTTTCACTCTTTTTATAAACATGAACTGTAAAAGTCAGACAAACACAGTCTTACTGAAGAGTCAGATAGTGGGATATTGAGGATGTCAAAAAGCAAGAGACCTCCACAGTTTTCATGTTAGTGACACTGTTAAGTGGCAAGAAAGGCAATTTTTAAATTAACCTTTTTCATGCTTTTTGATGCTTTCTGCTACTCACTTTCTACATGATATTCTTGCATCTTCTTTCTTCTGCTTTTTAGCAATTGTTTCCACTGTTGTGCTTGTTACTTTCTTTCTCAGTGTCTGCAGATTTCCCTTCCACCTTCTCTGCTAGAGTATAGATAATATATATTATTTTTACTTAGGGAAGAGCCTATCTGAAAATCTCAAATACATTTCTATTTGGGAAAACCCCATATATAACAGCCCCTAATTGTAAAGCACAATGAAGTAATGAAATTAACAGTGCCATGACAGGCACAGGAACAGAAGTATCTTGGGAAGCATTTTGGAGGCTGAGACTTTTCATACTCTCTTGGTGCCTGTGCTGCTAACAGAACGTACATAAATTAATGTTCTCCTTAGATGAAAGGAACCTCCACTACCAGTTACCACGTGAGATGATGGAGGCAGAGATCAAGCCTTTCCTTTAGTTTCTTTCACCTATAATGAAATAGCACATGTCTTAATGTGCAAAAGTGTAACAGCTGTGCTGGCTTTCAGCAAAAAGCAGCTGAAATACTGAAGTTACCATTGTAAAACAGAGCACAGACCCAGCACCCAGAGAAAGTGTCTGCTGGGATCCAGAGTGTGCTTTTCATGTGATTTCTCTCTTCAAAAAGAAAACCTTGTGTCTCTCTCCTAAAACAAAGGAGAGTGATGAAGATTAATCCTTTGCCTTTGCTGCGCTGGCATCAGAAAGGAAAGAAATTGGGAGGCGCGGTGGGCGGCAGAAGGGACAGTAGCACTTGCAGGGCCTGCAAAGACTAGGGCAGAGGACAAACTTCAGCCCTGCATTCAGGAAAACTACAGAAAGTCCAAATGAAAACACTTTTACCATTTCCAGTTAGCCCCTGGGCTCTTGGGACTACCATTGTAGAGAGTCCAAGAGGCCAGCATGAACCTGCTGAAACCAGGGCAGCTGAAGGAGCCTCCGGGAGTTTGCTGAGGTTCCAGGAATGTGGTTATATCCCAGAGGCCTCAGACACAATTTGTGGAAAGGGCTGAATCCCACCTTCAATTACACACTATTAGCCTGGATATATGTTCAGGACTGCTCAGCTGAGCAGAGTTCACACTGACCTCACTGGATGGTAGCTATGTATATAGGAGAGAAAATGAATACTTTATGTAATAAGTAACCTTAAAAATTCTCTTCTTATTCCATTACCATTACATGCGGCACTACTGAATGGGAAACCCTCTTTGGGCTACTGTTTGTCATGGTTTTGCTTCTGTTTCTCTCTCTCTCTTCTACTGTTTGTGTATGTGCTGCTCTGTTCTTCCCTCTGTGTTTTCATTCCTTCAGCTTCTCCGGGAAATGGAATGAGACATTCAAAATCACCATCCAGCTCCACAACCGACACTCCATAGCAGAGTGAGGCTGTTCACACCTCATATTAAATAAGTCCATTTGCAAATTCCTGCCTAAGTTTATATTTAGTTCACATTTGGCTTGTTTCATTTCACAAACATGAGGGCTTGATATCTACTTGTTTTTACAAAAAAAATGAAAGGTGAAATTCAGAATAATCTGCACATATAATGGATACTACAAAAATATATCCAGGCCTTCTCTGTGGACCTAGATCCATCAGCAGCAAACCTTGTTAAACTTCAGCTTAATAGCCTGACAGGGTCTCTGTATATGACTTCTTGAAGTAGGAAGACTTTCAATTAAGTCTAAGGAGAAACTTGGTGGGACTGGACTCCTCCCTCCTTAGTTGTCTTTGAAAATTTCAGCCAAAATGAAAAAAACGAAACAACATTAAAAATCTCCAGTCTTCCATTTGTGCATATGTCTATGCCCCTGAATAAAACAAGCCAGATAATTGTGGCTAGGAATTGCTGGCTCTCAGCTGGATGCTGTGAGTGCAAATTCCACACACTGGAGGATGTTTTTCATGTGGTGAGTCAATATTTTTCCATGCTGGATCCAAAGAAACTCCAAGCAGTAAATTTACTTTTTATAAAAAATATTCATTTTTTTTTGCACTGCTCTGTCACTGCTTTCATGAACATCACTTGAAGAAAGTGCCACATGCTCACAATTTTAAAATAGAGAAGGAAAAATAACTATTTATTTTTTCTAGAGTTGCTATTCCTGTTTAGTGCTGGCAGCATATTCTTACCCTGGCTTGTCTTTCAGTGACGTCGGGCTCCTGTGCTGCTTTTCATAGCTGTGCAACCAATAACTCGCTGGCCCAGTCCAAGGCTTCATGCCTGAACTCTAATCTCAGCCCTTTGTCTCCAGCAAGTTAGTTTTCTTTTTTTGCTGACTCTTTGCTTTGTCCCCTGTGCTGAGCATCTGTAATCAGCCCTGGTCTGTCTGCAAAACCCACATGCATTTCTGACAAACTCCTGTAACCAGTGTCACATTGCCACCTGCACATTTTCATGTCGAGGCACTTTTGATCAGGGCTCCAGCTGCAGCTATTTCTTCATTGTACTCTCCTTTCCCCTCCTGCTAAACAACTATAAGGAAAGAAGCAATACTACATTCTTTCTTTATCTGACGATAATTGAAACTTCTGGTTGGTACAGGTTATCAAAAGAGATATAATGTGTCAGCTTCCCTCCATCTTCTATTTTAGGTGTTGCTGGATCCCCATAGGATATTACCTTATAAAGTTCTGCTAAACCTTTTTATGACAGCTTTTGATGACAATAGTTTAATCATAAGTCATATTCTAACAGAATATATCTCTAATTGTACATTCACAAATACATGTGAGAAACTTTAAAAGTTCACCACTTTAACAATAGTTATTCAATAGCAGCAATAACATTTGTTTACATTCCTCTCTTTCATTTTTACCTTTTGTATGGATGGAGACATTGCTTTTGTTGTGTTTCTACATTTGCATGCGTTTGTCCATGATTCGGTTTCCAAAGCAGACAAGGATTTTCCTTTTTACATACAAGGAACAGGGCAGAAATGGCTTCAGCATGAACTGAAACTGAATCTTTTCCATGTCTGAGTTTAAATTAAAAATAAAAATATTTTTTTTTCAAATTATCTTGATCTGTTTCTTTTGACCAAATAAATCATTCTGAGTATTTAACACTATTTCCTTTAATTTACATCAGTTTTATATGTAATGAAGTGTAACACTGAGGTGCAAAATTAAAAGTTTTGTTTTTAAATGTCAAGAGGGAATATTTCAGCATTTCCAAAAAGGAAACTTTTTATTTAGAAATGTTCAAATTAAACATTTCAATATTTGAAATGGTCTTTTGTTTATTTTTCCCAAATTATTTGTAAATCTTTCTTGCTTTAACTCCCAAGAAGCACTTTTTTTTTAACCAGATTTACTGTTTGTCAGATTTTTCACAGATCTACTCCACGGTAAAATGGAAAAAACACAATTATTATCTGTCGCAAACTGTACACTCTTGGCAAATTGACAGTGTTGAGCATATGCTGTTCATAATAGACCTAGAAATGCTTTTCTTTTGGATCAAAATGAGGTACACTGACATTTGGGAATGCAACAAACTTTTTACAGGGTTTGGATGTATAAAATGTTGTATTCAGAGTTATGTTACTGACCTTCATATTTCATGAGCACTTAGTAAGATTTTTTTCTACAGCCCTGAAGAAAAAATAAGGCAGTAAAATATGGTCATTACTGAGAACTGAACTGATAGTTGCAAAGAAATATATTACATCTTATTGACTAAAGAGAAACATGTCTTCCCTCAGAAAGAATAATTGCCTTTGTTTCAGCGATTTGAGAAATTAAAGGTGTTAAACCTCTCTCTACCTCCAAATAAAGCATGTCCCTCTGTACAGATCCCTTGGGTCATGACAAGGCAGTCTGTGATTGTCCCAGAAATATTTATCTAAATTTATGCATTGATCCCTTTTTTCCTATTATTTTTTTTATATATGCAAGACTATGCTTCCTCTTTGTTTTCTATCCTGCTTTCCAATATAGAATTAAACACAAAAAACATATTTTTGGAAGAGGATTAATACTTGATAACCTAAAATACATATATTTCAAAAGAAAATTCTGGACTGCTCTCTGGACCTGAAGTTAAGATGTCATTTGAAGTACTGTATTTTAAATGGGCTTTATGCTTTTCAATGTTTTTTAAAAAAACCTCTGTTTCATAGTCCTGTATGGCATTTCCACCATCTTTCTTATACAGGAAACACTGATAAAATGTATGACATCTTTATCTTGAACTGTGCTGGGAGGGTTTTTTCCATCTTCATTAACTTGTTGCTCTTTCCAAATGTCATTTAAATCAGGAAGGTCAAAGAATCAAAAAAACATTGTTCTCAAACTGTTTCTGGGATTTATGTACATATCTAACCAACCCTCACTCTCCAGTAGGGCTAAACCTACTGAGACTCTGTTTTTTACAGTGTCAGAAAAGTTCTTGAACATTTTGACCTTGAAACAGTTCTGTGTATTGGGAGAAACCCACTATAAATTCTTATAACTGGTGAATGTCTGCAAGTCAAATCAGGACTGCTGGAGCAACCAAAATATGGAGATGATTTCACCAGAAATCATCAAAGTCATTACATTTGACTCAGACTAATCATCCTTTAAGCAGCTCTTTCTGGCCTCTCTCTTTTTTAAAGACAGGAAACTGATGGGATCTCTTTTGCTATCCCATGAGTTAATCCTCATCATTGTTTTTAAGTGATTTTAAGGAAATATAAAAGTAAATATCATAAGGACTATATATTATACAAAAATTAAGGCCTTAAGAAATGTAGTTTACTCCTCTGTTAACTGAGCAGTCTATTATATCAATCCCCTATCTGCTTCTCTTTCTTGGCGTTTTTTATATGTTGAATCAAACTCTGAGGCTTTTTTTTAAATCATTTTCCTGCACTGCAGTTGCAGATGTGATCATCCTGCAGAGGCAGGGTAATTAGATACTGAGTCACTGCTTATATGAAACTGTACTTTTTTGTTTCCTGAACAAAGATAAAACTGCCTATAAAACCTCAAAATTAGGGAGCAACTAATGGAAAAGCGTGGACTATGGACTGTGGACTATGTCTGAGAATTGTTCCTGTAATGGGCAATCTAAAAGTGGAGATATATGTATTGGAGGTATGTATGTAGTGCTATTAAAGGTAGCGTCTTTTAATGTGCATATAGCTTGACACAGAGAAGGATGGCCTCATGGCAGGACTAGGTGTCTGCTTTCACTGAATTTTGGCTAAATCCATGAAATGGTCGAAGATAGTATGTGATCTTTATAACCTGTAATGCATCTATATATTCAGGGAATCCTGAGCAGAAGCAATAACACACTGAAATGACTTACCCAGCAAACTGTTGCATAGAAGAGCTCTTGGGAACTTAATTGACAGCCTTAAGGATTTCAGAAAGGAAGAAGTGAGCTTACTCCGTCCCTTCAAGGCACTGTAGGAAAATCAAAAAAACTTTATGGTCACTAAAATCAAAGGCTGTTGGCAAAGCTAACAAAATCTGCGTGGTTCCCTTACTCACATCCATTGCCAGATGGAGGTATAAAGAATAACGCTTTTCTTGTGCTAAGGTCTATCCCAAAACTAAATCAGGATGCAAACAGACTTACTACAGCCCTGCTTGGTCATAACCAAGGTCACTGTGAGACAGCTAATATTGACCCCACAATTACAGCCACAATTCAGTTGTTTAATGCATGGGTTTGTACTCCGACCCTGAGTAAGTTAGGTCTGCCACTCTGTGGTACATCATGTCTTTCCATGTTTTTATCATAAGTCATAAAATGACAAAAATGGTTCTTTAATTCATCTTAACTGCACTAATACACACACACACACACACACACACACACACAAGTGCATATATTCTAGTGCAGGTACATTATGCTTGATCAAATAAAAAGCCAGTATTTCAGAAGCACGTACAAGTGTAGAATGTAAAACGTGGAGGCAGGTGAAGCAATTCCCATTGTAGATGACTTGATCTATTAACCTTGATGTTCACTATACATCACTTCTCTCTTAACTGTATTTGAATTTCCTTATCTGAAGGCCACTAAAATCTGTTCTAATGTTGCTGGGGTTTTTCCTAATCTGAATTTTCAGTTTCCTTCACAAGTAAGCCTGCATCTTCAGAAGTAATTTAAAGGGTGAATAAAAGGAAAAGAAACTCCCCAAAAGAGGGGATAAAGCTCTGAGGATAAAGTTTCCTAAAAGCTTGAGTGAAACTTAACATTTTTCTCTGTTCCTACACAAAATGGAGTAATATTCATGGTACTTGAACTTTATTCTCTAGAATAAATACCTGCTAATAGAATAAACCAGTTAAAATAGGTTTTGGTGCAGCAGGGTTTTCTACTTTGCTTAGTTTTAATTAAACGTAGACTTTTTTTCCACTTGTTCAATGAATTCCCAGTTCTTGAATTTCCATATCCCATATGGATTTAATACATAAGAGTCAGGGAAAGTTACAGGCAAGCCCAAAGACAAATTCATCATTTGCTAAAAAGACTGTTCAGTTTTGACTTAATGTCCATTGTGTGCTCTGTATGATTTGTACCTCACAACTCCAAGTTGACTTACTGCATTTGCTTTAATCAGTTTTGTTTTCACAGGGCCAGAGGTGCTCCTTTTTAATTAACATAATGAACAAACAGGAGTTCTGTCATATCTTAGTTTGTCTCTGTAGAAGAGTTCATTAAAACGACTGCATTTATCTGTTAAACAGGAATATTCATTCTATGCTAACCCTTAATCTGCTACATACAGGATAGAGGGATAGAGCTACAGACAAAAAAACTGTCAGTCCAAGCTCTCTGACATGAACTTTATTTAATTCCTGTTCCCCAGTATAATATAGTTCAACTAGTGAAGCATGAGGTGAGGGTTTCTCTCTCTGAGGGGTGTGGGTTGTTATCCCTGATACCCAGCCGGACCATCGTGCCTGGTACCAAATACTTCCAATTACTGGTGCCAGTCCTGGTCCTCCCTGCAATCAAATGCTACCTTGGAGCCGTGCAGCAGGTATACATCACCAGCACAGCTCAGGCACTGCTTTTTAATTTTCTGTATCAGGCATCTGGCTGTTGCATAAAACATGTCCTTTCAGTATCCAAATTTTTTTCCCATGGAAAGCAAGGTGTACTCTCTATGTAGGGAGTCACCGTATGTCCAAGGCATTGGTTTACCATAGGAACCAGGTCCCATTTTTTTGACATAACCTTAAGAAAACATCAAAGCAAAAATAGTAACACAATTTTTTACCTTAGGTTATGTGAATTTCCAAAAAACATTCTAAAATGGTTGTCCAACCTATCAGAAAATAGTGAACTTACAAAACTGAATAAAAAGATTTATAGGACTTGATTTTCTGATGAAATTTCAATAAAATATACTCAGAGGAACCTTATAATTCCAGAAAAGCATAATATTTCTTTCAGCTTATTAAGAAACAAAAATTCACCCCAAACCAAAAAGGGTTCGCTTCCAGGTTCTTTCCACAGCGTTGGTATAATTTTCATATAACTTCATGTCTTATTTCATGTAGCTATGTATATCACAGCTGTCTGAAATATAGTCAGTAACTGGTGAAGCATTTCCTAAAAAGATACATGTTCCTCATTCGAGGGCCTCACATAGCAAGTGCCTGTTTCACTCGCCTTTCAGCTGGGCTCAGGGCTCTCAATCATGTGCTCAGGAAGACCAGACCCTGCATCATGCATGCACCACCCATGCACCAGCAAGTCTCATGGATGGGATGCTCTGCACCTGAAGAAAAAAAAGATATCCTGCATCCTACTGTCCACTCAAAGGCAGTTGTGTCGCAGCAGCAGTAGGGCACCTACCAGCAGGAGGAGATGGGGGGGAATTGCGGGGTTGTTTCTTTTCCCTAGACAAACCTCTCCTCACCGCTATTGTCTTGATACTCTGTTGGAAAACATATGGGTGAGGTGCACTTCTGTGCTTTCCAGGAAACGGACTATCTTGTAGTGGCACAGCCCTCTGTACAGGATAATGCCACTTGATATATCAGGAGACAACCCAAAAGTGAGAGTGACAAGGTATCTTGTTTGTTTGTTTGTTTTTCTAATGCGATTGCAAAGGAAGCTTCCCAAGGGGTGCTGCTGACACAAAGTATTAACTCCAGTGGAAAAACTAAAAGGTCGGGAAGAAGAGAGGAGAGAAAAGAGAGACTGTCCTCTTCTCCAGACTTTCATGTTATAAAAAGTCAGATCCAGATGTCTTGCCAGCCCCTAGCTATATGTCTTGCCGGCCCCTGGCTATAACTTTTGCCTTGTGTTCATGTCCTAAGTGACATATTGCTGGAGCCCCATGTGACTGCAGAGCACTTAGGCCAGACAAGCACTTTACTCACTTCTCTGGGTGATGATGCTTACCTCCAGGAGGAAATACCAAAGGGATACTGAATTGTTCTTCATTAGTTGTATACCATGCACTGCAGACTCCGCAACAGCTGTTGCACATTGAAGAAACATAGCTGAGGTCTGTTAACATTATTAACATCTCTCTCATGACACTGAACATTAAGGTGAGAAATCCTGAAGCAGACAAGGTATAAACAAGCGGTCAAAGTGGGTGAAAATAAATTATAAATTTGTGCCTATGTTATCCTCTTAGGAACCACACATTCTATCTTGTAAAACACGGATTAATTAGCTATCAAGAAGCTATTGTACCAAACTATCACATGTGTTGCAAAGGCATTGCACTGGTTATGCTACTCAGTTTTTATAAGTCAAAATTACATGCAGCTAGTTCTGCAAGTTCAAGTCCTAAGTTGTGAGCTATGGCATTTCTTTCCATAACTGTAAAATGGGTTTTAATGTCAGAGAATGGAAAGGCATCAAGAGGTAGCTAGCAAGTTAGCTTCATTTAAATTATATACGTACAGAATTTTTCATGCATTTTTGCACACCACCTCCTGCTAAGAAAGTTGCATTTTGTGGACAGTTGATTAAACTGTTTTAGGCAAATAGTTCATTCTAAAGTGATAATGACCTTATAGCTACATGCATAAAAACTGATTATAACTGGTTGAAAACTTACCTTAGACTGAACCAAAAAGAATCAAGGAAAGAAATCATGTATTTTTCATGTATCATTTTGGTTCTGAGCAACATTTTTCTATTTTCAGAATGAAAAAAATGCAGTATTGAAACTATAAGCTGCATATAGTTATATGGACTTGATCCTGAGGTTTCTGTAAAGTCACAGTGGTCATCAGTATCCATTCCTCGACAAGAATTTCAAGAGTGCATCCACCGTACACAAGATTTTGCTTATGTGAACTGTACAGGACCTATCTTGAAAAGGATTTGGTGAAAATCAAATAGAATAAATGCTTTGAACACAAGCACTAAAATCTATATATCAATAAGTGATGATTTTGTAATGCATCTAATAAACTCCCTTTAAAATGTGCAACAAAGAAGAACCTTCATTCACTTAGAATGTTCAAAGGCTTAAATGGTTGTGGAGCATCACAAAAGTAGAATTCCCACATACAGAAACATATTCATGCAAATAATAAGACAGGGAAACCACTATGCTTTCAATGTCCACATTCATCAGACTCTAAAAGAAAGATATAATTCATCAACCATATCTTACAGAAGCTCTCAGAAGTTAAAAGTTTAAACTGCCCTAAAAGAAGGCTATTTTTTCTAATTATTGTAGCTCTTAAGTTGCTTTTTTTCCTAATTATTGCATCTGTTCAAGTTGCCTCTAGTTGCCTCTTTGCCAGAGCTTAGAGTAGCTGTTGAGTTAAACATTTTCTGAAGTGAATTGCTGAGTGTTTTTTGTGTCAATGATGCCCAATTTATATTTTATTCAGACTACACAATTCATTTCTGTGATTATGGTCACAGGATCCACTGTGGGGGGCTTCCCTTGTTCAGCTCCAATGCAACCCTATTCACGTCTAGGATCAAAAACTATTTGGAAAGGTTCCTATGGTGTGTAGGCTCAAGGCTTTGGCAGCCTTCTAACTTGCACAGAACAAGTATTCATCCCACCCTATAGACCTCTATGCGAGCGTTGCTCAATGTAAAAGCATAAAGTCTAATCGTTTGTTATTTTTGACCTCATATTTATGTTATTTAAAGCTGTGTGAAGTGAATGAATGTGGAGCAAATATGTTACCAGTTTGCTTTGAAAGCATTCAGTATCTATGTTGAGTTCACTTCACTAATGACAGGTGATTTTACCAAGTGTAATGTGGTGGAAATTCAGGCTTACAGTCTCAGTATCTTAAAAAAACAAATGTAGACTTGGTCAGTGAGCCAACAGTAAGGCCTATGTGCTACTGGCATTCCCCTTGTGCCCACCATAGGCCACTTGGATCTTTTACAAAAGAGAGAGTTATACTGAGAAAGAGCAGCCATGACAATAAAGAGGGTGTCTGCAGAGTCTCTCCTTTAGGCTGAATGATAACGCCTTGCTCACCGACCACATAAATAGACTTTAACAGAGTTAACAGAGTTGGGCTTGTGTGTTGTGCAGTTTCCCACTTCATAGGGGGAAAAAAAGATTTGTCTTAACTTCTTTCTTTTCTAGTTCTATATGTTTCAACACAAGCATAGTCACATTTTCTGATAGCTGAAAGATGAAGGGGAAGAACAGGCCACATTTGCACAATGCCTACGTTTTCCATACTTCTTTGCCAAACACAATCCTTTCCACCAACCTGACATGCAGACATTCAGAACTGTATCTTATTTCTCCTTGCTCTCTGCAATAACAAGCTATTAATGTTTTTAACACAAAATCCCAAAACAGTAGTAACTGTAAAGATATATGTTATGTCCATATCTCAGCACTGGCAGGAAGGACCTTCATATGTCTCTGAAGGGACAGCTCTTGTCTTGCTCCAAATGCTGCCAACATAAACCTAGCTAGACAACGCAATTTTAGATGAGTGCAGAGGCAAAATCACCACCTCTTACAAGATCAACAGTAGTTGAACAAAGAGGGTGATGAAAACATGTATCTTCAGCAGTTCTGGGATTTGAATGTAATTCACAGGAGAAATAGTTTTATTTATTGACTGTGTGTAAATTTTTCCTACAACATAAAGTGAATTTGGGCAGATTTTAGAGGTGGTAAAATGTACAATGTAGGGGGTTATCTGAAATAAAACATTAGATGTTAAAATAGAAAAGGGAAGAAGAAAGTAAAATACTTTTAAAATTTCCAGCTGAATTTTGTCAGAAAGTTAACAAAATGATAAAATCTGTACCATAACCTTCAAGCATTTTCTGAGCACTGCAACAATGCATAATTTTCTGTGTGAATAGAATTACTATACACAAAATCTCATATAGACTTTTCATAGCACCTGAGTCAAAGAAGGTTACTCTACATTTATTTTTAGACAGACAAGAACTTACTTTTACTTCCATATTTCATTAAGCTTTCCCATGCATTTGATTTTAAAAGTTTGGTTTTTGCATTTTAATGAATATATCATTTCTTATAGACTCTACTAACTCTCTTTCTTATATATACAAAAACTGTCAGTAAATCCTGTGAGCTTTTACAAAATATCTGATCACTTTTCATAGAATCACAAACTCCTTGAGGTTGGAAGGGACCTCTGCAGATCATCCAGTCCAGCCCCCCTGTCCAAGCAGGCTCAGTTAGATTAAGTTGCCCAGGACTGTGTCTGCTTGGGTTTTGAATACCTCCAAGGATAGAGACTGCACAATCTCTGGACAACCTGTGCCAGTGCTCAGTCACTCTCATGGTAAAGAATTTTCTTCTTATGTTCAAGTGGAATTTCCTGTATTTCAATTTGCACCCCCTGCCTCTCATGAACAGTTAATGCTATTTAATAAATGCTTTAATTTCCTTTAATAAAACCCTTACTATTGTATTCTTCTTCTTAAGAAAATAGACATACTATTTTCCCACATAGTCTAGAGAACATTCTGACATTCTATTTACAGAAAAACATACTTTGTGTTTAATCCTAAAACACAACTTAAATAAGAAGTCAGCAGATTCAGGGAAATATGCTACAGAATTTGAATTAGAAAACATAGAACATACCACAGCACTTTTCCATTTATCAAGAAGTACAAGTCAGAAGAGGAAGCAAAAAAAAGAAGCGTGAAATGTGGAGATGGGAACAAGTATTTGAATGTCATCACTGATTCCTTTGTTGTAACACCACAATCAGTCTGGTTCTCAGTGGGAATCTGTACATTACATCTAAAGGTGAAGCAAGGTGCCCAAATTCGACATGCACAGAATTTGACTTGCTTCTTTACCTTGCTCCCTCAGAGCAGGAAAGAAGAGCAGTGATTCTCTGAGACAATTAAGTCTCTACTGGGAACTAATAGGTTTTTTACAATGTGATTCTTTTTTTGGGCAGACTGTAAATTTGCAGGACAGTCATATGTTTTATATTATGCAGTAATGCCATCCTTAATTTTTTTAAGTACCTTAGACAAGTCTTGAAGAGCCATGACTTATTTATAATTATGATATAAAAACTAAATAGCAGATTGTTTCTACTTATATTCTGGCCCAGAAGATACAGTCAAACCAGGTTTTCAAGTTTTTCTCCACACTTCATCACTGAAAGCTGAAAGTTTCATTGGGACTCAAAAAAAAACCCCTCTATATACTGACAAAGTCATAGTATTGCCAAGAAAATTGTAAGACCATAATCATACTGCAGTATATGTTGCAAGTTACTTTTTACAAAAAAATTGATGCAATAAGCAGACTATTTAATTAATTAAATGAACTGCTTACTCTTGAATCACCTCACTTTAGTATGTTTTTTTAAGGTGTATTTGCAATACAATCCAGTTAACATTCAGCCTTGACAACATCATAACCAATTCTGCATTCAGGTACTTAGTCTTCATTAATAAACTTGCAGTGTCAAAGCCATACAGTCTTGGGAGAAACTCATTTGTGAATATATCAAGAAGGGAAATTTCATTTTTTACATTTCATTATAAAAACAACATTTTTCAATTTTCTGTTCACCCTTAGCAGATTGGTTCCTTCAGCCAAACAAGAGCCAGAAGAACGCCAGGTGGTGAATTAACCAACAAATACAAAGTTCAAACACTTGCCTTAAACTGTCCATATGTCATCTACAAATTGAAAATTATGTAATAAGGAGATCTTTGAATTACTTCAAATACTAAAAACATTTTGAGAGCAATCACAAAGATCATATAGTACTTGCCCTTATTTGATAGCAGTAATAAATAGGCTAGGAATGATCCTACAGTATTTTCTAAGAGAGAATTTCCACTGGTATAAAAAATGATTGTGTGTTGTGCTATGCATGATGATATCGTCAGCATCTGCATCACAAGACCCAGCAAAAGGATAATGCAATTGAATTGACACTTACCTGGCCATGGCACTTGTTAATCCAAAACTATGATCCAGAAAACACATTTGAGAGGCAACAAACTTCGGTGGCCTCAGAACTCATAGCATTTACTTTTATTTACATTTCCTGAGCAATTTTTGCCTGAAAGACTTGAGAAGCTCAGCCTTGAGGGTTCAAACCTGTCTCTCCCACAGATATTATTTTCCACTGAGATTGTGAGCTATTCCAATAGCTCAGTGTTGCAAGATAACTTTCCACTATAGCATGTCTGTGTGTTGCATAAGTTTTCCTTGATAAAATGCATAAGCAAGAATCTTGCTTATTCAGGTCTGCTCTGTGCTGGATGATTGTTTGGATCATCAGCTCCCTGAGTCAGACTTCTGTTAGCTTTTTCCTTTCCAGCTGGATAAATACATCAAATTCAAAGCATGTGGTGCTTTCTTCTAGAAGATGAGGATTTAGAGCCTGGTTTCCCCAAATCTTGGGCTAGCTTTTTATTTAATTGGTTTTGTAAGAAGGAGTCACCACCAACTTCACATCTATTTTTGAAGGAAAACATGCAGGTGTTTTACAGGTGGGTTCTAGCCTTGCAAATCTTGACACAATGCTAGAAAAGAGTTCAAGACATCCTTGCATCCTCAGCATTTCCTTATTGGTTTGCTGTAACCGGCTTTATCCTGAACAAATGTCTGATAAACAGAAAAGCCAGCTAGGTTACATGTAAGAAATAGATTGAGATTGTGCAGTATCCTCATTACAATTGTATCCCTGGAAGAATTATTCCAATCGTTTTGTGTTTGAAAAGAGTACTCTAAAATACAGGACATGAAGAAAAAGTGTTGATAGAAACAGAAGCCAAGGTACAGTAGATAAGTCGCAGCCATGAATAACATAACAAAGATCTTTATAATTAGGAAAGATTTGTCCATTACACTTGGTCTGATTTTTTTTATTGTTTTTAAAGTATATTTTCCATTCCTTGTCATTAGCCTTAATGACTTCTATTTATCAAGAGGCCTTAGTTATGTTCACTACCATAATTACTGTATAGTTACTACACATATAGTAAAGCATGTGGCACTATTTCTGAAGTGTGTTCTGCCAAACAATCTCCACTCCTTTCTAAAAAGAAAACTCACACTGATACAGGCTTATATTTCCTTACCTGCATCAGGCCTAGACTAAAAATAAGGAAAAGCTGAGGCAAAAGTATTTTAACACATTGACCATTGCATGGAATAGCAGTATCATCTTCTCTTTTAGCTGCTCTTCAGCATTGGTATTATGACTTTAAAGAAGTTCATATTATTAAGAGAGAAAGTAAAATAAAATAAAATAAAATAAAATAAAATAAAGCTTATTGGTTAGCTTCCTTAACCAGTAGGGAAACAAAACTATTTATTTCTGAGAAACCTTCATGAATAGAAACAGAATTGTACAGCCCCCTAAGCAGAATAAGAGCTGCTTTTCTCTATCTTTTTCTGCTTTTGAAATTCCATGATTATGGTGGGAAAAGCGATAGCTGTGGGTGTCCCCACAGAACACTTCCTTCATATTTTTCAATCATGTAAATCTCATTTGCTCAGACATCTCTAACGAGACAGAGGTAGCTTACAATAATTTACATTTCCATCTCTGAAATGCATGTGAAGTGGAAAACAGTTCTGTGACAATAAAATTTTATTAGCTGAGCTAAGTGTAATTTACAGTTAATATATGAAAAACTTCTCAGTTCACTTCATTCTGTCTGATAAAGCAGGATGAGCAATATATTAACATAATGGATCTGTGAAGTGGTTAACACTGTTTACTTAACATGTTGTCTATTACACATGGAATTTTAGTTTGAGATTTTTGCAAGGAAAGTGAAATCAACAATTGACAGTTATTGATTTGGCAGCAAGGGGATTTAAATGTTTTTAACATAAATGAAAATCAAAATCCAATTAAACTTGACTTCCTCGCTGAACTATGTGTCATTAACAGAAGTCTGGGTGAAGACTACTAATGTTTGAGTAGGCCATGCTTTAGTTCAAAGAAATCAGTTTGCTTAAGTATAATACAATCTAAAGAGAACATCTTTCATTTTCTCTTTGCTGTTTGCAGACAGTAGTTAGTAGGTATCCATCTTGAACAAAACACTGTGCTTTGAGTGTTCAACAGCAATAGCATGGCTGAATTCCTAAATTTCTTGGGAAAAACCAAGGTGACAAATTAAAAGCTTATCTTCAACTCTCTTAAAAAGCCACAGTTCCCACAGATGAGATGATTTTTATTTACTCTTAATAATAACTTAGTAATGAAGTTTTCCTTTAAGTTTAATACTAACTTTAGGTTATTAAATTGCTGCTCTACTGTGAAAAGTGCACAGACTTATGTCATGCCTATGGCCCATGAACATAGCACTTTTTAAGTCAGTATGCAATTTCATTCCCTGTGTATATTCAGGAATCTCTGCTTGCTAAACTGATTCCAGTGTACTCTTCCTGTTTCTTTCCTGCATTAGTTCAGCAGACTCCATATAGTTCTGAGAAGCAGATATGGTGTTTTGCTTTTGAATTGTGTCCCATTCTCAATTTACTGTCTTCATGCAGAATCTTCACTGTGGGCAAAATATTATCAGAAGAACCCATTTGATTTTTAGTGAAGGATGCATTTTATCAGTTTTCATAAAGATTATTTTCCTCAGAAAACATTCACCTATTAGTAAAAGTAAAGAAAACAAAAAGATTTATCAACTGGAACATTATGACGTTGACTTAGCAAGGGTCCTGTGGCACTTGTCAGGAATTGCTTCTTTCATCATTTCTTTTATGGATCAGATTCCCAGATAAGTTGCATCTTCCACATGCACAAACCATATTTTCCCTTTATAGTGAACCGGGCATGATGCTTTATAGGAAGCAGAGTTCAGCAAGAGGACTGTCCCCAGGGTTACCTCAATGATAAATCCTCATATTTTTTATTAAGATATTTTCTATCTATCTCCTATAAAAGTATTTTCAACTACGACTTTCCTATGAAAACATCCAGCTAACCCTGCTATATCTGTTTGTTAACTAATAAAATTTATTACCATTAATTATTATAGAAACTGACAGTTTCTATAATAAATATCAAATCTATTATGTTATTTTTATAAAAGGTCAGCTTATAGAGTTTAAAACACATCAGCAGGTACTGATAAACCAGGCTATTCTTAAAAATGTTATTAAAAGGAAATTACCCAAGGGTAGAGTGTGCCCTGATGGACACAATTCTGTCAAAACTATTTCTATGTACTACCTAATCTGTGTAACCAAACCAGGAGGTTTATCCGTGGAGAATGGAAATCTGGTCAGAAAATAAAGGGTACTATTTAGTCTTGCCTGAACCTTGTACCAGGCCATGATAATGGCCAGCAAAAATACTGGCACCTGATACAATTTTGTACCATCCTTCAGGTTACTCTGTATTGTATCAGGCAATCTGAGAGACTGCAGCTGGCCCAGGAACAAGGGTCTACAAGCTGCCTTTCCAGTCCATCTCAGTAGTTCTGGGACCCTGCCAGATGTACACATTTTGGCTACAGTTTTGGTTCTTAAAATGAGATTGCAATTTATTCATGGCTTATTTGATTATTCAGAGTTACCTAGAAATGTCAACAAAGCTATCGTTCAGCTACTGTGTGCAAAGTTTAAAGTCATTTGGGAGAGAAATAAGTCCATTAATTTGGCACCGTCTTCATCAGTAGACCTGGTAGGGCAAGATCAGTGGAGAAAATGGCAGATGATAGAGAAGAAACAGCCCACCTCACTGCCAAAGCAAGGAAGCCACATGTTTTGAAATGGTTGTGTCCAGTGTAGATCTAAACCCTGTAAGTCCAAATTCAAACAACACTTGAAGCACAGAGATTTGAGAGCCTAGTAACAGAGTGGTACCTTAACACTCCCATTTGGTTCCTAAGTTAAATGGTAAATTGCATCTCCCTGGGAATGATGAATTATAGTATAAATCATCCTTTAAAAGAAATAGTGCCTTCTGCATTTTGTCACTGCATTTTATGTTGCTTGGGATAGTGATACCTTTATGAAGGCAACACGAAGTGGATATAGATTCCTCAGTCTCTTTTGTTAGAGCAATTTGATTATGATAGTTGCTCTGCTTATGCCTCTCTATCATTACATGAGCTCACATGACAGTTTTGGTTGCATAGTCTATCAATATGATTTGTAGCAGCTTTATCACACCTAGCTTACACACAGTAGACACAGAGTGTAGCCCTGTCAGTAGCCTTCAAGTACCGTCTTCTTGTAAACACATTTGCATTCACATCCTCCAAGAGTCAATTTATATAATGAAATGGCATGTTTTAAGGTGAAAGAGATGTACTTCAGGAGCTATTGCAAATTTTGCAAACCCATCTTAAATGTCTTCAACTGCTGTACAGCCTTGAAGCTATAATAAGTATTGGATTTTATTTTCATACCTGGATTTATTTTTCAATTTTTTTTTTTTTTTTTTTTTTTTTTTTTTTTTTTTGCAGAAAGGGACTTGAAGAGCATGGTATTAACTCCTTCAGTGTTCAGAAAGACACAGAAGATTGTCTGAAGATTTTGGAGTCTGACATATGTCTGCTAGAGTCAGGAGTTGAACTTTGAAATTTCTTTTGTGTATTCAGGAAATCCATCTCCTATAAAAAGTAGGGGGGTTGTCCTGTAACACTAAGGCAGGGTGTCATTTTTGGAGCCCTCCACACCCACTTGCTGCAAAAGTTTTGTTTTCCCTTTCCCTGAATGATAAGCTCACTCATGTCCCAGCCTGCGGCAGTCATTGTTGGAGCAGGAGATCTCTAGAGCTGTGCCCTCCTTCGGGCATCTCCAGCACCATCCTTGCAGAGGAGACTGCACAGTGCTGCTCTGCACAGATATACAGCTTGCTGCTTTTGCCTCTCATTTGTTATCCTTCTCATGAAGACCTCCAGGGCAAATGACTTTTTGTACTGCCCATACCAAAACTCTGCTCCCCAGTGATGTGGCCAATCCCCCAGTCAAAAAAATAGACTCATTGCCTTTTTGATTTGTTTGACAACTGGAAATAGCTGGGATGTCCACCACAGAGATGAATATATTGCCACAAATTAAACCTGATAACCCATTACTGGATCAGGTCAGACTCTTCCCTTTATATAAGGAAAAATGCACTGGGAAATATATGGGAACATTTAGGAAGTCAAAGGACTTTTGTTATGATGTATTTTAAAATAGTCTTTATTTTTTCCCGACAAAACAACTAGTCACAAGATACCTGTTCCAGAAAGTATATGTGGGTTATCAGTCTAAAAACATCAGAACTCCTACAAACATAGCATATCCTACCTTCACACTCAGGCAAAAGGAAAAGATAGGGTTTGTGGGCAAAAGCAAAAAAGCCAGTATTGACTCTTTAACTTTGGGGAGCCAGTAAAAACTTAGAAAGCCAATGCCGGAAGTTCCTGGCCAGTATCAGCACATTTATATGACATACTCAGCAGATATCAGTAATGGGAAAGTGCTAATGACTTTCTTTGTGATTGAAAAATTCATGCTTTTGAAATGCTTCACCTGGTCCAAGACATGGAAGGTTTTACCCCTACCTCGGTGCCTTCCCATGAGATAGCAATATATTTGTTTTCAGGCTGATACAGCAATTGCAACACTCCCTTCTTTTCCTTCAGAGATCTGTCTCCTCTATGCATTTATGACAGGGTTTAATATCTATTTTTACAAAAACTGTAAGAAATAAGACATTATAAGGCATATAGACATTACAAGAGAATGTATCACAAACAGATCAAATTGTGTTCTGTTGCTGAGCAACTGCTCTCAGAAATTCAGAAAAGAAGTGTGTTATGCCTTGTTCACCACCTTCTCTTTGTTCAGACACCTTTCTTCTGCATTTTCCATTCTCTTGGAAGTAGTAACAGATTTTTGCAGATCAAGAGGTACATTGCTGCATGAATGTCTTTATCTCTTAATCAGCTTCTTTAAAGAGCTTACATGGACTTGCTTACAAATTCATGGCACCATTATTACTGAGGCACAGTAATAAAATACACTGGACCTTGTACACAATCAAGATTACCTTCATAATTCACTCCTAAATCCCCTATCTCCCTTCTATACATTTCTCTTGCAGTACCCATTGTCATTAAAACAACAAATCAACACTTTGCTATCAGCAAGTAGGCAGCACACTGAAGATCTAAGTAATGCCTGTCTTCAAGTTTCTAGGCTCAGAAAATATGAAGATTTCTGAACCCATTAAAACTCACTTTTGGTTCTTAAATATAACTGTAGTGTTGTAATATAATGAAGTGAAATATCTAGGAGGCAGGGGTTATGAAAGTATTCTGAATTGTCTTGACTTCTGTTTCTATTCTGCACCTCTGAATACCTCTGTAAACTACAGAGCCATTGTTTTGGGTGTACTCCCAAAAAAGGCTTCTTCTGAGAAAGACAAATAAACATGTAGTGGTGATAGAGAATATAAACTCTAGCTTATTTAGGAAAAAAAAAACCCTACTATCCAGGTATTTCTGCAGAGATTAACAATTTAAAATTCAAGATAAATACTGACAACATCAGACAATAACATTGGCATACTTGTATTTCATCTTAGCAAATATGACTTACTGTATAATGCCTGTGGTATATATGATGAGATTCTATTCAGGCTGTCTGAAGACACTGAAAAATTGTATTTTAGAATTTAACATGCATTACATGCATTACAGCAATACATTTCTAACTTCTCACAGAACCACTTTGTGTATGAAGTGTGAGTGTAAAGCAACACAACTTAAAGAAACTGTAGTCACAGCCCATTCACTCAGAAATCCAACACCCACCACACAACCAGCTAAAGAGACAGGCCATGCCAGCATGGCTGGGGAATACAAAGTGACCTATAAACACTTTTAGGCTAGCAAGAGCTGTGAGAGTCCAGAGACACTGGAAGTGTCTGGCAAAATATCTAAAGGATTGAAAGTTCAAGAAGGGAGATGCAAAGCAGGCAGTTAACAGAGGACTGGAGGAGTGGGGAATACATATGTGTGAACATGCATGTGAGAAACAGAGTGTTAATAAACTGGAAAAAGAGCACTTGGGGCAAACCTTCAGCCTAGGAACGAACGAGGAGCTGGCAATCAAAGGAATGACTTCTGGAAGTGGGAACAGCGTGCCCTTGGAAGGCAGCAGTGAGCGTCCCAGCAGAGAGCTCCAGAGCTGACCCAGGGAGAGCCCTTTAGAACCAAGAGAATTTAGATGTCTGAGCTTATTATTATGACAAGTTTCTCCCTTTCATTCACAAAATCCCATTCATAAATGTTATCCAATGAGCTGGAGCATATTTCTTTTTCAACACAGCAAACTTCAGCCTTTTAGAAAAGTGCTGTGGTATCAGAATGTATCAGAAAACTCCATTTTACTGTTTATTCTCAAACTTTGCAAAGTTCTTACTATTCTAAGTGGAAATTCATTTCTGAAAACCCAGGAGGTGTTTTTCCCTTGCACTTCCAAACAATTTCAAGGGAGTAGAAGCAGGAATTTGGAACTCTCTTCACAACAGAAGGGTTCCAGCTGGTAGTTCACAGAAATAGGGTCTCAGCCAAAACAGGAAGAACAGTTAGAAGCCAAAGCTGGGAGAAATGTATATTAGTACAGCATGTATTACCCATATGTTTGTATGTGTATCTATATACATACAAAGATCCATGCACACACATGCACTCACTATATTGACTTAAGCTAGGTAAACAAAGGTGAAATTTCGTAATAAAAATAAAATTAATGCTGTGTGATAGGTTAACCAGCACTGAGTATACCCACCATCACCAGTTATTCTCCATTTCAAAATGAAGTTCAGTATACAGAAAAACAGAACGGGTGGGCAATTCAGAGCATTTCCATTACACTCTTACTGCACACTATGATGAGTTGCTGGAGCAAGAACAAATCTTGAACAAAACTTTCCTCTGTAAGGCAGCTGCATTTTTGGATAGTGTGATCCCAATATGACTGGCAATGTTATGCATCACTAGATGCTGATTAATTACTCTACAGAGAACATAGATGACATTTGGTGTATTACCTCAAAATTGTTACAAAGCAAACTTTTTTTCTTATTTCTCACATAAATAACCAATATGCTGTTTACAAACTAAACAAAACCTCATGTAATATCTGGCAGCTATGCTTTCCACAAGTATAAGCTTTCCATCTGTGCAAGAACTGAAACAGAGAAAGTATTTAGAAAGACAATTGATAACATTTTATAGCTGATTCATCCACTCTGCTCTATAATTTTGTTGGAGTTTTTTTAAACCAGCAGTGACTTTTACCACATTTTGGGGTTCTTCATTAATGTACTGGTCTGTGATTAATACTCCTTTAAGATATAATACTATCGACCAAAAAAAAAAAATCATATAGATATTATTCCAGAGGGCACTGACAATCCTACTTCTGCAACACAAGGTAGGAATGTGTGCTTCAGAAAAAAATGTAGGCAGAGTGGAGTCGCACACACAGAATTGACTAACTGTATAGAGTTCTCAATTGATTTTATAAGTGCTTTTTTATCTTTTTGGTCAGTTGCTATAGTAATTTGGAATTCTGTTTTTGTTAATACAATAAAAATTCACTTCACCAACATGACAGAAAGTCACTAATACTTTAAGACTTTTATCACATTAGTACCTTTCTCGTGGCATTAGAAACTCAATAGAGGACAGAAAAGTCACTGATTCTATGGCAAAGTCACTAACAGAAAGTAGCAGTTACCAGTGTGATATGAAATATGTATTATAGTGCCAGACTTCAAGCTTTTATTTGTTACATTACCTGGTTTTGGAAGATTGTTCCTGGTGTAAATACAAACAGCTAAATTTTTGCTGAAGACTTCTGGCTTTGGGATTTTCATTAAAAATTCTTTTATCAACTAAAAAGAAAAAATACAAAATCCATACAATTATATCATGTGCTTCTTTTTTTAGAATTTGCAGATTTTATTCTAAAGATATAGGGTCTGATCTAAAGCCTCTTACAGAAAATTAAAATGTTTCAGTCAAATTCAGCGGGTTCAATCCTTTCATAAATAGATAGCTCAAAGACAACCAAATCCTCTGTCTATGTGTCAGAATGAGAGGTGCTCAAGTGATTTGAACTTTCATATTCACATTCATTTCAAAATAATTTTCACAAGCAATATCATTTGACATCAGTCCCAAAGTGTTTTCAAGGCACTTTCCTAAAACCCTGACTGCAAAGTAGGAATAGAAGTATTACATTTAAAACATTATTTTGCCTATCCTAACACAAAGTGATTACTATCTGACTTCATTTTTACTTGGATAGAGCTTTTCTTTTGATTAAATCTGGATTAAATATCATTATTCAAAGTTATTTATCACAAAATACCTAGACAACACATTGCTTTTCCAGTTTAAAAGTTTTAAAAGATATGAATTCAGTTTGTTTTATAACATCTACCTACTAGTGGAAATAACTTAACAATTAGGGGTTGGAGTGAAACAGTGCAAATATACTTGTCCTTATCCTAGAACCGGACCCAGAGCCTCAAGATCCTTAATTGCAACACTAAAGATTAAGAATAAGCCAGAATTAAGGAGGAGATATAAACACCCAGCTTGAGGTATAAGCTATTTTCTAATAAGTGGAAATATTCTCCTACGGTGTAAATAAATTCATAATCACTTACTAATGACTTTCCCTTACAGAGTGGATACTCAACCTCTTGCAGAATTATTCAGTCTCTTACAGAGATTTCTGACCTTGACAGACCACTAATCTGATCCAGGATAACAATTCCCCTGCCATTTTCAGGAGAAATGCTCTTCATAGCTGTGCTTCTGCAACAGTACTCCTGGACCTCACTGGTTTGTTGACAGTGTGCTTTCGGCCCAAGAGCACACAGTCAATATTCAACTTATTACCCCCCAAGGGAACATATAGTTTGAAGTCCCGTAAGTCTCAAGCTTCAGGAAATTTTGCATTGTGCGTTAATTAGCTCATATTTACGCAGCTGTGTGAATCAAGCTGGCTTCTGGTCACAATTATCTGCTTTTTTATCTTGAAGTCATTGGCATGAATCATACTGGAATGTTTCCTGCAAAGTTCTGCAGAGGGAAAAAATGTTGTCTGCCCTTGCCACCAATCATTTAGAAAGACAGCCTTCATTAGCATTGCAGATGTAGTCTCGACATTAGTTTCAGACTGGGAATGACTTGATACTCTTGTATTAACCGTTCAACTGGAATTTTAATGTATCAGTTTGTTTTGAGATTAATAATATCCTGTTACTTTGGGACCACAAAGCTAACCAAACATTTCCTTTCAAAACCATTAGGTGGCAAAGCTTTTAAGGAATTGTTCATACAGTTCCGTCAAGCTGGTAATTAATTACTTGCTATTAATAGATTTGATTTGAATTCCATATTTTACTTATTTAGTTTGGCTAGGCAATTACATAAAACTGGAAACATGTGTTTCCCTGCCAGTGGGGTTCCAGACTCCAGGAGTCCCACAGTACATCATGAAATGCATTCACCACGCAGTCAGTGGTCTAACAGTGACTTGCTGACAATCCTTGGTCTTCCCAATCTCCTAGCCTCACTATAGACACTGATAGAGCTTCAGAAAGGTTGAGGAAAGTACTGGTAATCTCCTCAATAGTTACGGTTTGGCTTTTTTTGCAGAACATATGAATAGTAAAGAAAGACACTAGACAATAAAGGTGGTCAATGCCGAAGCGTATGTTCATGCTCTTCATAAGGAGCATGGTACTTTGATCACAAACTCTTTTGCAACTGAAATATTGCAAATTCCAAAAGGAAGCAGCACACTGCTATGTAAACGAAGACATTGAGATTAAATGGGAAAAAAAAGGCTGAAATATCAGTCTCATCACTGCTGTCATCCGTACAGCATCTCTGCAGCCTGTTTTTCAAAACTGACTACTTCTTGGCAGAGATTGAAATGTGACCTGCTTTATTAATCTAAGCAAGTATGAGAACACATAGAAGAAAACACGAACATTTTCCAAACTAAATTATATACATATGGCTGTGTGAGCGTAAATGTGTGAGACAAAAATTTACAAAAATAATAGTAAATACAGTGGAAAATACAGACTCCTATTCACAAAATTTCAGCCTTAGGAGTGCATAAAACTGGAAAATACAAAACAAAAAAATACAACTGCTGTACAATCAAAAATAAATATACACCAAACATTTAGTCAATAACGTATGTTGCATGGAACTAGCTGCAAATTGTCTTCTGAACTGCATACCTGACAAGCATCAGTTTCTAAATACTCTAACTAATCTTTTGGCACACTAAAATATAAACTGGTTTTGTGTATATTTTCTCCAGGCTTCTCTTCCAGAAGCTGAGGTTTTCCCTTTGTTTTCACTTCACCCAAAGTTTTCCCAGCAAACACTACTAGTAATAAGAAATAAGATTACTTCTCTAATTTTTTAACCCACATGTAAAAAAAAAAAAAGATTTTAATTTCAACAGATATAGTATAAAAATACTGCCACTTATTTATATTTTGTTCATGGCATTAGGAAAAGTGTGCTTTATGGTGTCCAGATCACTGACCTAAACCTGAAAAAAATGATGATCCTGTGTCCCTCTGTTCAGAAAATCAGCAGTTCCTTTTGTCAACACTTGCTCTCCTTATCATAGATATTCATAGAGATCCTAATGTTTGGAGCTAACACACAAAAATGCTAGACCTACTCCATTGCTACTCAGGCAAACATCACCTCTGGAAACTGTAAAATAGTTATTCAGAAATAACAGGTCAGGTGTACAGGGAGTATAAATTGGCACTATTTATCAGGGTCTAAATAAAAGCACAAAAAAATTCGAAGGCTTAGCAAATCCCAAAGACCACTGCTGCTACTGTACTCTTTGCTGCTGCTACAGTCATTTGATGTACCTCCAGGCACTGTAGTTGATTTTTAAATATTTGTTTGAAAACACGCCTGTATTGATGTAAAGAACTTTCAGTGGCTTAGCTAAAATATTCTGGAGAAACCAAATAGCTCTCCTAGCAGAAAAACTTTTGTGTGCATTCATCCAATAGGAGGCTCCACTAATTCTCACAGACGTGTTTGCTGAAGCTTTTTTGAGCAGAGGTGCCTCCAGAAAAAGGGACAGAAAAAGAAATTCCAAAGCAGAAAAAGTTCTTGCTACTGCTACAGCCATGAGAAATTAAGAAAAAAAAAAAGAATGAAATGGTTAATCCTGCCTGTTCATTTGAATAGAAGATGGCACCAAAATGACAAAAAACAGTAAAAGCTGGGACTGTTAAATTATTTCTCATTTTCATGAGGTAGGGAAGAAGCCTTGGTGAAAATGCCTTTTGGTGAAGCACAAGCTACAGGGATAATATACATGTAGAAAGCAACTGAAGAGAAAGCCAGGTCTGTCAGATGGACTGTAAAAATTACCAGTCGTACTAAATTCCTAGATATATGGTTTATCCCATAAAATAGTCTATATTAGATAATAACATATTCCCCCAAAAGATTGGAATATTTCAAATGTTTCAATATCTAAAAGCTTTCTCCTTAGGGAACTGTAAACCTTTCAGCCTGGTAGTGATCCTATACAAAATAATGGAAAAGTGACTTTATGACTGAAGAATAAAAGACAAAAAGTATAATAACGACAACCAGCATGGTTTCCAGGAACACAGATCTTGTCAAACAAATTGGTTGTCTTTCTTTGGACAGGGTTATAAATCATGCCAATATAAGCAATTAGATTGCTGTAGTATATTTGCACTTCTCCATGGCATTTGACAGGGTAACACATGAAAGTATGGTTTTAAAAGCTTGTATTATGAGAAAGCAGTGGAGAACATACAAGATGGATTCACAGCCAACTCACCATATTTGGAGATCTGCCAAGGGTTAGATATCAGTGAGCCAGGTGTTTTCTAGCAGTGCTTTCCAGAGATTAAAATTTGGTCTAAATCTATTTAATATTTTTATAAATTGAATAACAATAAGGAACCTTGGCAACTTACATTTGTAGGACTGTGAAGAATGAGGCTGGATGATGCAAAAGAGTAATCTAGTTTGTTTGTTTAAGTGGACTCAATCCTGCAGGTGTCTTAGTACAGGTAAATCCTGTATAATGCTCTGTATGATTATCTGGCAAAAGAATAATGCAATTTTTGGATATATAAGGAAAAGAATATGGAATAAAAGCATATTGAATAAAAGAGAAACTATTTTCCCTCTTAACTTTACAACATGAGAGTGCTATCTGCATATTTTGTCCTGTCCATTGTCCTCCCATCAGGTTTATGGTAATCTCAGAGAGCATATAGAAAATACCACAGAACAGATACATGTGATAGGAAAATAACATGTTAAAAAAGACATTTATCACTTTGGTGCTTTTCAAGACCTTGCTGACAACAGCACAAAATTACACTGCTGGAAAAGAGGTTAGAGAAATCTTCTCTAGAGAAGTTTCAAAATTAAATGCGATATCTAACCAGTAAGGGCCATTACATACTCAAAAAACTTCCCAAAATATATAACGAATTCATGTAAAGACAAAGCAAAGAAAAATTGGTCACAGGAGGACCTTCTGGTAATGGAGTTCCACATTTCACCTCCTTCCTTTAAGGTGGCCTGACTGGACCACCTATACTGAAATATACTGATTCTAAAAATCATTATATTTTCTGATTTCAGCTGGTCAACAGTGTATTTAAAGAAAGAAAAATCTGTAGCAAGGATACTGAAATGGGTTATACTGAAGTCCTCTCCAATGCCTCACTAAGGTGCCTTGTTTCTCAAGTCTGGAGTATACTGTTAGTGAGATTTGGGTTGGGAAGGAGTCTCTACCCTTTATCATATTTCCACGGACTTTTCCATGGAGGACTGTCGGGAGTAGTAAAGATGTCAGCATGCATAGGGCCTGGCTCAGCTGCTGTGACCATATCCTCACAGAACATATTCTTTGTCTTTCCTCTCTTGATCTTAGTCTTTCACCCCCCAAAATCATTTCTGATGGCACAAATGTTTTGTGCAACTAAAATCTTTTGAGAGGTAATTGAGAATTGGGTGGAAACAAGAGCAGAGATACATAACAGGTGAAACTGGGTGATCTTGTGGAATTTCTATCCTCAATTCCTTAAACATATGAAATGTTTAGACTTGATAAATTCTCATTAAAAAAAAACAGAAGTCAGATGTTGGGATTAATTGCTATGGAAATAAGAAGAGGAAAAAGGATAAAACAAAGAAAATAGTGCATTGCAAGAAGTATTCAACATAGTTTGCCACTTAATTTCTAGACAAATCTGCAGCCAATTAACATTTTTAAAATGTGGTCATTTGCTGCCTTAACCTTAATGTGATCAGGAAGCAACAGTTGCTACAACAAAAGGAACAGCAGAGAGGTTTAACATCTGGGAAGGAGTTCAGCAGGGCTGCATTATGCCCCTGCATCTGTTCAGGATTTATACTGAAATGGTAATGCACGTTTATCTTGATAGTTACAATGGAGGAATTCAAATTAGGGGAAGCAGATTCTGTAATCTCAGGTATGCTGCTGATGTCCTTATCACTGAGTTTGAGGAATCACTTTGCAAGCTAGTAACAAAAGTGGCTGAAGCTACTTTGGACCAAGACTATCTGGGAATGTAAAAAAGATGAAGGAGCAACGTAGGGGACTGGCAAGCAAAATATTCCAACAATAACACGAAAAGAAGACCAAGAAGTTAAACAGGTGGAGAGTCTTCATTAGATTCTTCTTGTAGGAATGTAAAATTGAACTGCACCTAGAAGACTTTAGCATTAGCTATGAAATAAATAAACAAAGAGAATCTGTGAAGAAAATTGAACCATTTTTTATATCTGATGATGTGTCTAATCTGACAGTAAGCAGTAAGTCATGGTTATAACCTTCATTTTCACTTTTACTTTACTCTCCTGATTTACATTATTACAAAATATGAACAATCTTTTACACTCAAAGCATTTTTTTGTTTGTTTGAATGTATTTTATGAATACAGTATGAATGTGGGAGGATTGTATTTTTTCAAACTCACTGTGAAAACCCATAGTGTGAAATAGCAAATATATTTGTACACTTTACAAACAATTATTTTATCTTTATATCAAAAGCAAGCAGACATTATGCTAGCTGGCAAACTGACAACATAACAAACTACTACCAAGTAATAAACACAGCTGGAGAATTTGCATTCAGTCAGACTCTACTTAAAAATACAGAGCTTACTACCAGGAAGCCTGATAATAAACCATCTATTTAAAAGAGAAAACACTGTACAGTCTGGTATTTTGACTATTTGAAAGAAAAGGAAAAGATAGAGAAACAAAAAAAGTTCTGGATAAAAAATAAGAGAAAGAAGAAAAGCAAACAAAACCAATAGAAGACAAAGATGCAGAATAAAAGAAAGTAAATTATTAAAGCTGCTGTTACTGGCAGGTAAAACAGAGTCAGTAATCCTCAACTGATATAAATCCATGAAATGCTGACTTCTATAGAATCACACCATTTTACCTTACCTGTGTACACAGGGATTATGTTAATTGGGGAAAAAACAGAAAGGGACATTTTACTTATTCTTCAGACTAACAGGGCTTGTAACTATTGAAATTATTGAAAATAATGATTTCAGAAAGCTACTTTCATATACTGACAGAAGAAGACTTTTGTAAAGGGGTGGTACTAAGAACAGAATTGGAATGAAAGGTAACCAAAACTTGAAATGTAACTTCTGCGCATGGTTTCCTCCATTTTCTTCTGAAGTGGAATATACACAGTGGCCATACATACTGTGAAAATTTCATTTAAATCAGATCTTTGGAACTGATAGTTATAAAAGCTATATATTCTACTTTGATAATCATGAAGTACTTGACTTTAGAAAAATAAGCATCATTTTATAGGAGCTGTTCTTTCTGTGAATCATAAAGCATTATATTTTCAAGACCCAGATTTTGTAAGCTACTGGTTTATAATCTGAACTAATTGTTTTTCCAAACTGAAGAGAAAGAATTTAATGACCAGGAAATCAAATTCTAAATGCCGTATTCTGCAAATATTCAATACATTACTCATTCTGTGGCATTATTCAACATCATTTATGTTTGACACAATGGCAATTAAATACATCATACACTGTACTAAGTGCCAGTAATAATATTTGATTGTAATTTAAGGGTAATTTGAGCAAATAGCATAACTACATGATGCAGCATAATTACAAAATAGGAGAACGAGATGCTATGAAATAAGAACTGACAGAGAACTTCACCTGCCCGTGAATTAGCTCTTTTATGATTTTAGTTTTCAATTGGCTTTTATTTAAAACCATATTTGTACACCTGCTTCAAAACAGGGTCTGAAGGCCTGGAGCAAATACATTGAAATCAGTGAAAATACTGGCATTGATTGTACTGTGCTTTCTCTCCAGCTCCAGCTCAGATGGCACACAAAGTTCTTTTAAATATACTATGTATTATGATTATATGCATGCACACAATCATATATTTACATGTGAAACTGCAGAGGGACACAAAAATACAGCTCTGCATAGAACTTTAGAAGCTAACTGTAGTCCTTGATCATACATAAATGTTATTCTTTTGTGTTCTCTTGTATTTATTCAAATATTCAAGTTGATCTCTCAACAGAAGAGAACAATAACTTTCATTCACATGCATACAGGAGAATGGGATTAAGGCAATAATCTTTGTGGTAAGCTTTCATCTTTGTCATCATGTTTGCAAGTATGTATATATACACTTATGCTCCGTGCATGTATAATTTGTGAACATGCAAATATGTGCACCTATACCTATTTGTGTATGTATATAGGTAGACCTTAATAAATAAAAGTTTTAGGAGTTAGATGTAGCCCAAGGAATAAAAAAATGACATACATATTAACAGGAAAAACACAATAGACTGGATTTAGCTAAATCTAAATGCTATTTTTTTTTTACTTTCCCCTCTTTTTTCAAAAAAAAAAGTCAGATTTAATGTTCAAAACAAAATCCATCTAGACCAGAGTCCTTTTTATGACGGTCTGAGTAGCAGGTGCCTATGATATGAATAGAATAAGCATATATGGACACACCCAAATACATGTGCCAAGTCTCTGGCATTCTTAAGCACAGGGACTTCTTGAGCCAGAAATGCATTTAAAGAATTTTTCTCCTGAAAAGAACTGTAAAAGCACATTATTTTCAAAACAACTTCTTCTTGTGAAGAGGTATAACTTCAAAATGCAGATCCCAGCTTTCAAATATAAGGTGTTCAGATTTTGTGCTTCAGTCTTTTCTATTTTTATGTTTTGAAATGTGTAGGAATCTTTATTGCCTGTTGTTACAATTTTTTTTTTTAACAAAAATTAGGCCTTTTTTCCCTAGAACTTTTTTACTCCATTCCCAGGAGGAAATCATCAGTGTTTCCACATAAGCAATGGTGTTAAAACAATTATTATAAGGGATTGTTTCAAAGTCTTCCAAAGTCAGTAAGAATGTTTCTATTTAATTCCATTGGCTTCAAGTTTGAAAACTCCCTAACGAGACAAGAATCATTCCTATTTCTGAGCAGGTTGTATTCTAGGCTCTTCTTTAAAGCAGGCTCATAAGAGCTAGAATAAGTTGATCTACAGTGACCTCTGCCACTGCACACTTTTTTGTTTTTCATGCTAAGGGCAAACTATTAATATCAATAGGACAAGTGCTGAAGCCATTGGAATACACCTGAAATACCCTATTGACTTTGATGAGACATGCTCAAGGGCAATGAAAGTTCTGCATGTGGATTTCAGGCAGTTCGTTTTCTCATATTTATTATGATAAAATATAAGCAATTCATATCATATCTGAGGAGCAACTGCAAATCCTGAATTTGACTGCTCGCTAGACAAAACTTAAAATAAGAAAGCTGATTATACTTTTTAGTGACCTATAATATATTTAATTACTGAACATATTATTTTACATGAATAGCCAACCCCTATCAAACTACTATGTCACTGAACATAAAGGGATAGAAATATCTAGATGTGTCTCATCTTTTTTTTTTTTTTCTCTAGTGGTGCAAGTAAAGTGAACTTCTTTATTTTCCTCCTTAGCTAAGTTGGAAAGACTTTATGTTGAAAATGTCTCTAAAGGAACCAATAGCTTTTAATGCAAAATTTCCTCCTCAAGGAAAAGGCTCTAATTTTTCATTTTTCTGAGGATAAAAATATTACTCTCTTAACATGAAAGTTCCATCTCTTCTATTGTTGAGGGAAAAAAGAAAAGCTGTAGAACATCTTTAATATAGCCCAATTCATCAAACTGATTCTTTCTTGCTCTAGGTTGTTTCTCATTGATATTCCCTTTGGTTGCTATGAGTTTTTAAATTAGTGTTTTATACATCTATGTAGCACAAATTATTTAGCTAACTATTACCTTTCATTTGTATTCATTATGTGTTTGTATGACTTTATCATTGCTCAGCATTATTACACCCATAAGGGAATGATTTATATTGCCATAGATACAGAGATAGAAGTATTTCATTTTGAAATCAGTATCTTTTCTTTTCATAATCAGATGAAGAACCAAAGCGTCAGTGTAAATAAATTGTTCTTACTTATCTAGGCATGTTTTCTCTATAACACTATTATTCCTTTGCAGCAAAGTCCAGTTTTGCCTTTTGTTTTAACCAATGTAGTTCGTTTTCAACCTGTCCTACAGGCATGTAATACCAATGCTGAAACAAGAAAATTATAAGCTGTATCTTAGCAAGCACAGAAGCTTTACATCTTGTTTAAACTACCAGGTCCTCCAAACTCTTTAATAAGGACACTTTTCTTTTGGCCTGCATATTTCTTCTCTTTTTCACTTTTTGAAAATCATGAATAGCTCCTTTGCATCTCACTTTATAGAAAGTGCAAGACTACTACTAATGGAAAGCACAAGAATACCATTTATATTATCATCTGTTCAGCAGATGTCAGTGAAATGTTTCTTTTAGGGGGTCTTATATGGCAAATATTTTGTTTTATGAATATTAAGTTATTTCTCTCTTTGTTCCAGCAACTGCAAGACAGTATAACCACTTTTCATAAGCTTTATACTAAGCAGTTCTAAGTGTATAAAATAGTCCCTTAAGGACTTAACTTTCTAAAAATTACTGTGACTGAAATTTTGTATGTGCAAACTCCACATTTGCACATGCAGAATCTAGTTTCAAGTAAGGTCTATTAAAAGCTTGCAAATGCTCGTATTAGTTTGAACACACGGTGCATTTTGCACATATTGTGCGTGCAGTACTTAAGAGGATTGTTTAAAACTGATTGAAAATTGGATGCTTTTTTCCTCACCTTTCCTTGTGGAAGCCTTTTCGGGTGACTGGTGGAACAGCAGTTTGGGGTCCAAAGCTGATGGTCCTCTTTTGTACTTCTATCACAGGTCTGCTGCATAACCTTCAGGAAGCGCTTCCTTGAGTCTCTTTGTTCTTTACTTCCTCTTGTCTCTATAAATGAAATAAAGATAATTTTAAAGCATTTTTAAGCTTACTTGGGAGAAGAATGTTTATATTATTTTTAGTTTCTATCAGTGTAGAACTGAAGTACATTTATGCAAAACTAAACAATTGAATGGCTTTTAGGGTGCTTTTCCTAGCTTTTTGTTAGAATACAGAGCTCCTTTTTGTTGACTGTAAGATACATGGCAAAATTGCCCTTCTAAGAACAGTGACATGAAAATTACTACTGAGATTTTTTATGTCTACACACTACAAACACAGAAAGATATGACCCTTTATTACTGAAATTTAAGCAAACACTATAATAAGCAAAACCTACTCACTGACCTGTCAAAACCACTCGTCAGCACGACAGAAAAAGCTCATCACATTGGGTTTGCAAATACCACCTGGTGGAAAGGTAACTTCAAAGAACCACGCTAAAATGTGCCCTCTTTTACCGTAGCTCATCTTCACCTGCGCATTCATTAGCCATATACAGCCAGGTGCCCTACATTGTGCTGGTTTAATATCTATTCATTAATGATTGTAAATATTATTGCATTCTCAATTTTCTGGTGTATTTTCAGAATGGTCAGTACCAAAACTGGCCTCAGACCTACACAGAACTACACTGTCCTGTCTGGGTAAAATGCAAACCAGACCTCTAACTCATAATTTATTTTCTTTGATAAATAGCAGAACTCCTAATTAATTTGGCTTCTCAGGAGTTGATTCTCTTCCATCTTCACTATTACATTCAAACATTACATTTACTATTAGAAAACCAACCAATATGGCCAACGGCTCTTCTAAACAATGATCATATTCATTAACAGTACTAGGATAGTTCAGAAAAACACTGCTGAGTCCTCCATCACTTCCTTAAAGCCTGTAGATCATTTGCAGAGCTGGGCTCTGAAGCTTCTCGTGTTATTTCCCCCAAGCCCTCCCGAAGAGAGCCTGAACGCATCAGTGAGCATTTCAGGTGGGGTGCAGGGTAGGTCATGGCATCGCACGGCCTGTTAAATTGGTAGGATATGATGTACTGAGTGCAGCACTGACCATTCCAGTTTTGATAGGTGACAAGACTTTCTGATGAAGGTTTTGTAGCTTAGTGAGTAGCTATAGTTTAGCTGACTTATGGTTGGCTTTTTAAAAAACAAAAAAACAGATGAATAATCATGGCTATCCCAAAATACTTCATTTTCCTGGCCAACATATCCCTCTTCAGTCAAACAAGTCTGTTTTTCAGAGACTATATGTGAAATATTTTGGAAATAATGGCCACTCCATATTCCCATAGTGTTTTACACTACCGCTGTGTGACTCATAACTGTGTTACCAAGACATTTTGAATATAAAGGATTCATAAAAAATATAGTCTATTCTATTGAGCTTAGGTTTATATGCAGTATATTTACACAGATGTATTATAAATGTACATTTTTTCCATGTGTAAAAATATGTGTATAAAGTAGCTTATTACACAAAAAGGTACAAAATACATGGCCTTTAGGGTACAATAAATTCCCTTTAAACGCAGTAAGAAAATGAAGCAATGGAAAATCAAATCCTGTCCAATAACGTGTTTCCTTATTCTAAGCTAACTCTAAATTTTAAGCTAAAAGAACAGGAGGAAAAACTTGAAAGAAGGTAAATAGAAAAATTAAAAAGCATTGTTTCTCTTCAGCTGTATTCTTTGGAATTTTAGCATAATAACAAGAAACTGAGAAATCTTTGAATAAGATCAGAATTACTTGACTTTCTCCTCATTATATGGCTTTTACTTAAAAAGAAGAAATCAAGATTTTCATTGCCAGGGAGTTAGTAAAGGGTTAGCAAAATACAAAAGCAGTTTTTTTTCCTGAATTATTCATATGGGTGCTCTTGAGAAAAATAATAATTAATGTGCAGGAAGTCTGAGTAATTTTGTTTAAAATGCATCATAATTACAAAAAAGAAAAGATGTTTTTCCTCACATAGTTCCAAAGTGTGAGACTAATTTAAGATTGTATATGCATAACACTTCATGAGAACTTTCTCTTCTCAGAAGAAACTACAGAAAACAGGAGGTCCAACGTTAGTGGACCATCTATTCCATACTTTCCCACACTACTCAAAAAATGTATTGTCTTAGCAAATCCCAGAGGCAGTTTATGGCCAGATGGCTTACAGGACTACTCCATTATGCATGACAGATAAAAGTAATGCCTTCACTTAAACCAGATCAGGTCTGCATTGGTAGCTGTTCAGTCCAGCAGAAACCAGAACTGGTTCCCAAACTGGCTATGGAAACCTCTGTCTGGCAATGTGCTACTCTTACTGCTTTTATCCTTAGGAGCCCTATTTCCCCCTTCCTGCCAAGGCTTTGGACAGAAATTCTCCTGTCTTTCTGCCAAGTCACAACCAGCCTACTGCCCCAGACTTGGCTGGTACCGCTTTGACAACACATCTTTGAAGCAATTGGTGATCAAGAGAAAATCAAGCTGGATGAGGACTTTCCCCGCACTTTCCCCCACACTCCTTTTCCTTTGCATGTGAGAAAGAAGGTTCTGTAAATATCACCTCTCCTCTCCAAAAAAATAATATGGTATTTTTAGGTTAGTCATCATGTCACCTGGCATATCACTCTCCTGGCCCTTCTGCCACGTCAAGACACAGCACTAGAGCAGAAGAAGCATTTGTGAAGAAAATGCCATTAGCTGACTCGTCCTCTCCACCAAACAGAAGATAACTTTCAAAAAGTGGGTTCTTTTTCTGCCTGGTAGATATTTCACAACCAGCTACTACTCACTTTTTGTTATCTGCTAGACTTCATGCCCACCATGACAGATATGTGGGGAAAATAGATCTTTAAAACTGGGACATATTTTTCATCTCTGGAAAAAGGACTATAAGTACAAACTTGGTGAAGCTGTCACAAAGACACATTTAACGCCCATTGGAAATATATTTCTGTGAAATTTGAGAGAAATGTGGTGTAATTAGTAGGCTTTGTATGAATATCTTTAAGGCATAAATGCAGTACCCTTCTGTTACAGAATGTCTTATAGAGCAGTTACTTTGACCATCAAAACAGTTTTGTTCACCAGCATTCATGAATCATCTGTGATACTGATAGGAATTTTTTTATTATTCTTTTTCTGCTTTTCTGTATCTCTATCATTTTGTTTTCTTTTCTTTTCAGGATTGCTCTGTCTATCTCCATTTGTGTTATTTCAGTTTGGCCATCTCTTTAAATTTACTTTTGACTCTTGTATCTAATATAACAAAAGAAAATAAATTTTTTGTCAGACAGCCTTGAAAAGGACTGATGAGGGTATTTTTTCTCTGCCATCTTAAGAAAATAAATATGCAGACCCAGGTGTAACTTCTCAGTTTTCTAATCATTGTTAGAAGTATTTTAATTAAGATCCAGGCCTATTGTTTTAAGTGTTGAAGCTTTTCCCCAATGTGCCTCTCTTTTTTATATATTTAGAATTATTTTTAGAGGATTTTGATTTTGGCCTTTCTTACTGAGCATAAATATAAAAAAATAGCACTACTGCAGCTTTTCCTTATTTCTTCCTTGGTAAGAGGGATTCACTCCCTCTTCCTCTCATTTTCTAGCACACCCATGACTCTCATTCATCATCTTTGTTCTTGTTCATCTTTGCATCCCCATCAAATTCCTGTATCACTGTTGCTTGTTAATTGCTTATTAACATGGCCATTTTAAAAGATGATATTTTCAACAAAAAAGCATCTGAACACCTATTTAAGAGATTTAAATTATTTGAAGTAAGCCTGTCTCCTTTTATTATAACAGAAATCTGTCACTCCATTTTTAATTTCAGCCAGATGCTTTAAGGTAAAAGGTACTTCTAAACCGTGCATTATAAATCTTTTGGTTTTTTAAAACACATATTATTTTTCATCAGTTTACACTATGGCAGCAACCAAGTGATCCACTGAGGATACATGCTTCAGTGTACTAGATGCTGCAGAAAGTCTTAGGAAAATGTTGTTCCTGTCTTAAAAAGGATGCACCTAATTCTGCAGGGATAAACTGAAGTCAATTAAATCAGATGTTCACATGCTTATAGTCTTTTCATGCTCAGGAGCTAATCTGAAGCAAGAGAAGAAAAAGCACATTGCACTTAGCAGAGAAAACAGTACAGAACAAGAAAAAAAGGATAACAAGAGCACATCGTTAAATTCACAGCTTTATTTTAAGGCCACAAAGGAGCGCTGTGATCAGTTAATCTGAACTTCTCTCTATTGCAAACAATAAGCTTCTCCAGGATTGAAGTTTTGTTTGAAAATAGTGCTTATATTCTAGAAACACATGGCATCTTTCCCAGGATGGAGAATGCACTATAGTTGCTCCAGTAGTTAGCTACACTCCTTATTAGCTAATTCCACCTTCTCTTAGCTTGACTTTGTTTACTTCAGAAGCGGAGATATTTAGCTAGACTTTCAAGCATTCTTTCTATATTGAAATATGTGAGCTCAAACCCTGCTTTGAAATTAGTCAGAATTTGTCAGCTTCCACTCATTGGTGCTTGTTGGTTGCTAAACTGAAGAGCCTATTTCAAAATGTGGTTCCCCTTACAAGTAACTGCTCAGGGATCAAGTCACCCTTGATCTCCTTTTTGATTAAATAAATGGACCTACTGGAGTCTTTCACTATAAGACACGTGTTGCAATCCTTTAATCATGCACACAGCTCTTCTCTGGCCTCCCTCAAAATTATCAACATCCTTTTTGATAGCTCCACGTCACTTTAAAGTACTTATATGCAAGTCAAGCCTGCTATCATCGTCACTTAGCCGTCTTTGGTTCCTTGTAGGAAGTTTGTATATTTTGGCTATTGATACAATGCCCATCATTCACTTTTGAAGCATGGAATCCTCTCAAATGTTATTTTAAACTAGTAGGGACAAGGAGAAAAAAAAAAAAAGAGAGTTCTCTAGTTCTCTGCCATTCAGAGAGCATTTTCTTTTAACATTCAGTTTGCAAGTCAGCCCCACTGCCATAGGAGTGTAGCAGGGAACTGTATTACTTGAAAAGGCATTTGCTTTGAAATTGTAATAGAGAATTAGAAAACATGTTGTTGCTTGAAGCACGTTAATGTTGATTCACTACCCAATAAATATAACAAGCTTCCACTGAGGCTTACAGGCCAATGGAAAGAAACAACACAAAGATACCTATGTGATTACTTGCTTTCCTAAATATAAACTGTGGCTGATTAGAGATGTTCAGTGTGACTTTCATGCAGTAGTTTCATTCTGCAGCTAAACCTCTGAGTCCAAAAAGCTGCTTCAGATGAGGGAAGCTAGGCTGCCTCCAGGATTCCATCAGAATTTAAAACATTTCAGCAAAGTCATCATGTTCAGTTCTTTGCTACCCAAAATTGCTACATAATGACATATAACAATTTAGGAAATCACTTCTCATTAAAAATTCAGTTGCTGCAAAAATACTCATTTAATGGCTCGTGATATGTTGCCATACTGATTAAACACTGCCTTACATTATAGATGCACCTGCTGTGGGACATTACATTAAGCTAATACTTCCTATATGCTTTGATCGTGGCTGCCTTGTATCATCCCTTCAAACAACACAGCACAGAGAAAGCAGTTCTGATATATCCTGTTTTCTTCACATGTCCAGATTACAGACTCTTCTGTAGCACAAGTTCTGAGTGATAATTCCAGTGGAAAAGTTAGTTATATTCTGATCCTGGCCAAAATAGGATGGCACAGGTTTCCTACAGAAAAAGTTGGAGCCATCTAAAGTTGCATTAAGCTAACTGCTTTTGATGTCAATTAGAGGAAGAGCTCTTATTTTGTGATTCAGGACTTGTGTGTACATGGACAAGGAGTTCATTTAGGAGAGAAACTGAAAAAACAGAAAGAATGAGATTAAAGAGAGCAGCAAGGAGAGGGGAAAAACTGTGAAGTGAAAAATCCTGAGGCTGTAAGTAACAAGCTTCTTGCTTTCTCCCTTCCCTCCTTCCACCTTCTCCATTCCTTCCTGCATTACTTCTCTTTCCTTCTGTTTCTTCTCTTTCTTGTTTCTTTTTCCTTTTGCTCTCTTGCTCTCTTTCTCTTCTAGGCTGTATATTTGTAGTCAGCCCAAGCAACACAGTTGTGTCTTCCCCAAAATGTATCTGGGAGCCATATCAGCTAGTGCTATTACAGCTGTTAATAACAGTGAAATGACTTAGATTTTACCCACCTGAAAGACTGCCTCTCTCACTTCCCGGGTCAGTCTGCTGTTTAAACTGTTGTCAGAACTGCAGCTTGTAGGAGCACTTTGATCTGATAGCCAAGGGACAGACTGAGAAAGAAAAAAATAATTGGTGTAACCTGACAAACCTGGGACTCTGACTCCCATTGCAATGAGACAAACCTGAAGTGCTGGTGAGAGGAAGTGAAGATTTTCAGAGCTGAGTGGATCAAGTCGCCTCCCTCCTTACCCAGCTTAGTTCAAAAAACGACAAAGGCATTTTTGATCCTCCTCTTTGGAAATAGACAGTGATAGTCACAGCCTGTCTACAAGAATTATGCCTGGAAATATATCAGTTTATAAACAAAATTGCCTCCAGACATTTAATCTTACTTACAATTCTGCCTTACCTGTGTGTCCGGTTTAAGAAGAGGCTGTTTTCAGAGTCCAAAGTATAAGGGAACACTTTGATTCTGCAACTCACTATCTTTCCTTGACTCAAAATACTTCAAACTGAATAATTTTCAAAGGTTTTTTTAAACTTATCCTTCCATCCTTTCATTTTCTTCTCAAATACTCAGAAACATGTAGAGGAATTAGGAAGAAAATTACCTTTTTTGCTGCAGGAACACTGTTCAGGTTTGGATGCATTTAGCTTGCTGGCTAGATACATTTCCAGCAGGCTAGTTGTAAGATACAGTTGTTCCATGTAAAACTGGATAAACTAATTCAACAGGTGTAAATCGCCCTGTATTCTGTAAAGTATTTGTATGTTTTCTATTTGATAGTGTATGCTCCTTTGCAAAGTCTTATTCTGGTGAATACTCCTTGTTTGTGTGAAAAATACTGGGGACAAAACACTGGTAATCCTCTACTCAGACAGACATTATCGCTAATTGTACTGTCATACTCCCTTGTGTATATTTTGCTGATAGTAAGTCCATGAATTCAGCTTACTAATATGATTTTCAGGCCATAAATGAGTTCTACATAAAATCATTGATTTTCCTTTATTATGTCATAAGACACTTTTTTTTTCCATCCAGCCAAAATTGATTGTAAGAGGTTAGAGAATGAATACACACATTCCCATTCCTACGGGGACATAAGCTTTCAATAGCATAAGTTTAGCCAGAATTAGAATTACTTTAAGCATATGTTTCCCAAGCTTTTTTTTCTCTTTTCTCCCCCCCTGCCGCTCCCCCCCCCCCCCCACCGAATCATTTATCTGGACATCTGACCGCTCAGCCAAAACAGTTGTACAACTGCCTTGTCCGACATTGAGAATGCAGAGAATGTTGCTCTTTTGCACATGACAGTTGCTGTTCTAGCACATACACTGTGTGTGACCATGAAAGCATGCACTAAACCTGATGCACATTTGTAGGCTGGACTTACTGTGCACATGCAGATCAGCCAGGTAGATGCTATAGATCCAACATTGGACAAATCTGCCAATAGCTTAATAGTTTCACTGACTTCAGTAAAGCCTGAATTTCAGCCACTGCATTTAGTCACTAAAAATGAGCAAATGTAGAGTACTAAACAAAGTTTAAAACTTGTGCTAGTGGCAGAGAGCAGCAACCATTAAGTCAAATCATCTTGGTGCACTCCAGAATGAGAAACTCTCAGAAGCAACACGTGTTGGTGATGTGACTTACAAGCTGGATTTTTTTTTTTGCCTTTGCTCTTTCAAGTGGGGTAAAATAGCCCATGCTGATTTCTGTTCTGTTCTAAACAGACTGCTACTATTTTAAAGCTGGTTCAATATCCATACACATCACAGATTTTTCTGTACATCACAGTCAGAGTCACCTAGTATAGGTAGCTTTCATCATGGGGTTTATGGGTCTCTGGGTCCCCAAAGTTTATTCCAATTGTGATCTGTAAGAAGTGACTAAGAAAAGCAAGTTTATATATAATATAAAGTAATACACATACATAGAGTTTTTAAGGGGATCTGCAATACAATGCAAAGTATTTTGGGAGACCAGAAATTAAAATGTCAGAAAACTACAGACGCAGATATATCCCATATATAGCACCACTATCTGTTAAATTCTATCATAATGGCCCATCTTGTCTGAATCCCTTAGTCACTATAATGTAAACAAACTAGAACCATCGTAATGGATATGCAAAGCCATCCAATCTACCTTTTCAAATAATAAGGGCGATCATTTAGTTAAGTAAAAAAAAGAAACACCTTATAAAGAAACTTTCCAAATCTCTTTGTATGCTTGGTGCTTCTTTCTTTCCTTTTTTGCATTTTGCACACATACAAGCACAGACACCAAAACATTTTTCCACTAGGCTGAGACCTATGGCTTTAGCCTAGAGCAAATGCCTATTGCTGAGTTATGAAGCACTGGAAACAGGCGTTTATAATGAAAATGTCAGTGACACTATAATAACTTCCAAATCATGTTCCTACAAAACATGCTGTAGTTCTTGTTGCACATAGAGCAGCTCTATTCTGTTTCCTTTGCTCTTTAGCTTCTTAGACTGTCTCTTCTTTCAGACTGATAAAATCTACTACAGCAAGCCAAATCTTTATGTCTTCCTGTTCTCAGATCATAATCAGTGTTCTAAGAAAATAGGACATGTATAATGTGAAAAATATTTTCCTTACCCCTTATTTCTACAAGCAACATGAAGAAACATGTTCTAGAGGAATTACTGTCAAATTATCTGTCATTTCTTTGTGTATCAGTCATTGCGCTGTCGTGAGTTCCTAAATTAACATAAAATGACTGCTTTCTGTTTATCACATTAACTGAGATACATTTTTTTTTTCTCAGTGTCATGCAAAATAAATAATTCCACCTACGAAATCACCTATACATATGCTCCAAGGGCCCCCAAAGCAGAGCCCTGTTTATTGCTTTACCTGATTCACAGAGCTACATCTCCTGGTTTTTTCCTCTGAGCTTGCTGTTGCCTAGGTCCCTTCTTCCGGCTCTTCTGAGTTGCTCATGTACATTAACAGCAGCAGAGCTTGGTGTTGCACCCTACTGCTCAGCCAGTTTGAATGTTGCTAGGTACCATGCTGCTCTCTTTCATCCCCTTAGGGAAGTTTATTGCTAGTTAGTCCTGCAGACATTATTCCAGTCCCTAGGGAGGAAATTATCTTGTAATCTTTTTTTTTGTTACAGTTTGATTGTTGCCTCTGATGTGGTGTCACTGTTAAGGTTTGAAGGTCTGGCTTTAAATCCCCGTGATGTTTCCTTAAGTTTATGAGGTTTTATGCTGTCTTTCCTGAGGGGCTGACTGTATACTAAGATTGAATAGTGATTTTCCTTAGCTGGAGACTGATACAGGCAACTGCCCCTCATGAGTTGTAAGGGGCAAAAGCAAGCAGGCTTGACAGTGGAGGTGAGTCAAGACAATTAATTTGCATCAGGATTTTTTTGGTTTTTTGTTACATTGTGGTCAAATGAAATTAATGTGGCAACCCTGAACAAAAGGTAAGTAAATTAAGCTTGGGTAGAGCACACAAAAGAGTTTTTAGCAGTGAGTACAGACTAAAACAAGCAAACAGAACAGAACGGGAGCATTTGGGATGGAGGCTGAATGCAGATACATGGATGCATGGGAGAAGGCTGTGAGGAGACCCTGGGCAATAGACTTGGCTCTTCTAATCAGCTAAGAGAGTACTGTATTGGCTGTTTATCTGCTACAAAATATCGTGGGGATCATATCAGTTAATTGATACTATAATACAGTTTCTTAATTGCTTAGTAAAACTTTAGATCAGATTTTCACTGGTTGTGTGGCAGACTAAGAAGAGCAAAGTGTGCTTGTGCACACCACTACAGGTAGTGTGTCTGGAGCTCTTGGACCTAATTGTCAAACATGGCAAGGTGACTCCATTGTAAAGTTACCGGAGTCTCACACCAACTGAGTATTGAGATTTCCCCTCAGGCAGACTCAGCATCAAAGGATAGGAGAGATCCTACAGGCTTCTTTTTCAACACAGGTTCTCCTCAACTGCTCTACCCTGCAGAGCTGGACAGCAGAAAAAGCAGAGATTAGGCATACCGATTCTACAAAAATAATAGAGGTCATGGATAAACCGGTTTCCACTCCTAACAGGCAATGCATTTTACTGAAATATCAAGACAGAAAGTAGTAATAGTAATCATAAGATTTGTGTCAGATATTCTTTTCATCTTATCTAACAGACTATTCTTTATGAAATGAAATTAAAGGAGAAAAGGAAAAGAAGTCATTTTTCAGAGAATGGATCCCATTCTTAAATGTAAAGTAACATCTCCACAGATGTATGTTAGCTAGTCCCACACCCTTCTCTAACTATGATAAGTTTCCAGCCTTCAAACATAACCAGTTTCCAAGTTCTCTCTTCTTTGAAATATACATCCCATATAGATACAGTTTTGATACATGTTAGTAAGAGCAGCTTATTTTACCTTGCTGCTTGCATGAAATGCCAGTTAATCAGTGCAGATTGCTCAGTATGAAACAAAGCCATTCCATCAATCTTAAAAAGGAGCTCAAGATATTAAAAGAAGAAGAAGAAAAGCTGTGCTGTAGACCCTTATTCTGCAATATCAAATTCTGAATGAGAGTATGTATGGTTATTCAGTAACTGCTCGTTAGCTGAGAGGAACCAAAGTTCCCACAGCTGACAATACTGATGATATCACTCCCACTAACAATACTTACAACTCTAAGGATAAGGTTGGAATTACCCATTGCTGTGATCAAGCTCAGTGAAGATGTTCAGAGAATGGAATTTCCATCATAATATTTCAACATTTGTTTTCATCCCAAAAGAGTATTGAGATGTAAAATATTGAAAATGTCCATGAAACAAAAAAGTTCAGGAAAAATTTATTTTGAAAAATGTCAAGATGAATGGCTTTGACATTTTCAACTGATATGAAATGTTTCCCTTTGAAAGTCAGAATAATTTACATTACTGATTATTACTGAGATACACTTTCCTGTATTACTGAGATATCAGATCTATCTATGGATCCACTGAACAGATGCTATATTCATAATGCTGTCTGAAAGCATGTAAAATATGTCTCAACTTCTTTATAATCTCAGGGAGAAGGAAGAAAGGACACAAATCTGGTACCCACTACTATCCACTATTTCCCTTGATGAAAAAATATGAAATTAATTCTCCTTCTTATAGCATTTACTTCTACTCAGTAAAAGTCTTTCCTTAATGACATGGAAGGGATAAACAGTACTTCTTTTATGCTTACTATACTTGACTTTCTTTTCTTTTCCCTTTTTTGGTTCTTGTGTCTTCCACAGAACAACTGCTTGTTGTTATGTGGAGACATAAAAGCCCTCTCCAGTTCATCTGAAATAAAAAAGTAAGTACAAAAGCTACTTGCATTTTCATATTTTATTCAGGAAACAAGAAAAGCAAGAAAGTGAGAATTTGAGAGCTCAAAACAACCTGCTTGGATTTTCTTGACATCTTTTGTTTTGAAATACTGATAGGGCCAAAGCTAGCAGAGCTTGGCCATTGTACTCAGATGAGGCTATCCCATGCTATTATTCTGTCTAGCTGATTGGAAATAGCACGTGTTATGAAACTGAATACTTTAGAGACTAAGTCTTGGTGATTCAACCACTTAACTTCAAGAGCACTGCTCCATTCTAGACAATAACAATTACATCTCTTTTGCTGAACTCGGTGTAAAGCTGAGTTTAAAGCTCGATCTGTTGCTATCCATTAAGCAACACGTATCGCGTTTTGTCATTTAAGAGCCATCTTCAGAGTTCAAGCCTTATTAGCTTGGTATGATAATTATTTGTCAATTCATGGTCTTTTCATCCAGCTACACTATTGTAACACTTTTTTAGTGATGTAAGAGTTTCCAAGGCTCGTATGGCATATGCCAAAAATATGAAACAGTTTCATGCTCCTTTAGCATGACTGAAGTTCCTCTCTCTCCCCCCACAGCCTGCCCCTCCACCACACTGTGAATATAAGTTTTAGAGCACCGAGCTGAGCATAAATCTTGAACTTGGATCATCACTCCCACCACACTGTCAGACCAGCCTTATCAGACAATAAGAGATAATATGTTGCCACTTTTAAGAAGTTGTGGAAGTGACTGCTGAAATTCAGGAAATGTAAAGACAGGACAGTGTTTTAAGTCACAGTTAAAGCCCCTATGACATGTACAGAAAACTGTACAATATGAACATCTGAAATACCTACAGCCATATTTTATTTATAATAAGGAGAACAGTTAAATCATCATTGCTTCATAGCCAGCCAGGTGAAGAACTTCAAGAATGAATTTCCTTGATATCCTTCTATATTCACCAGTTCCTTTTCCTTCAGAACCTATCAATTTTTTGATGGGTGGGAAGGCAGAAGGGAGGAAAAAAAGAAGGAAATTAAATCAGCTTGGAGCTGAGATACTAGTACATGCTAAAGAAAATGCTGCTAAAGCCAGTCAAGAAAAAAAAATGACTACAAAATATTGGTATTCTTTGTGAAAAAAGTATTTGTTCAATAGGCAAAAATGTTCCCAATTTTCAGCTACGTTATGACTACTCAAAGCATGGCTTGTAAAGCAGAATTCCATCACGTCTTTCAGTTTAATCAAATGCACAATTTTCTGCTCAAAAATGTTTTGACAACTACTCGAGCCTCCATAGCCATTATCCTGTTAATACTGCAATGACTCTTTTCACACCTGGTCTGCTGTATATGGCCAAAGAGAGATTCCTTTTATCTCTACAGGCATGTAGTGACGTTCGTCAGCTGGTATATATAACTAAGAGTCTGCTGAATTCAGTTAAGCTCTGCTATCTATACCATCTGAAAAGCTGTCCCAACCTAGCAAGAATAAAACTTAAGTCAATTTTTGCTGTCATGGAAATTGGACTTAATTAACCAAAGTATTTTACTACAGCTCATTTTCTTTAGCTAGATATGTTTAATAAAGACCAGACTGGGTCATTATACTCACGTAATCATTATAGTCTTGTTGGATCACCCTCATAACATCCAAAGATTCTAGCATGAAATGTGTGGTTGAATTAGAGTATACAATTTAGGAAGACATCTACTCAAGATTTAAACCTCTGACTGTCAGAGACTGTACTACATTCATCAGTCGTCTGTTCCAACAGATTAATTATTTTTTCATTTTCTACTTGATTTCAATTTTCAGTCATAGGCGCTTGTTATGCCTTTGCCTACTAAGTTCAAGAGCTCTCACATATAATGTATCTTGTCTTCAGCTATTAAGGCTATGGCAAACAAAGAACTAATGGGTAGGAATACATTTTTTCTAAGATATCAGACAGTCAAGAAAGTTTAATAGATTTTCCAGTGTCATAAAATATCTGATGATAAATAAGGGCTTGTATTCTTCAGGACTGTCCATTTGAATTATATGAGGAGTGCCTAACAGAATAAAGAGGTGTCTTAATGTAGGTGTCTGTTAATTTATGTTAGGAATCATGCAAAACACCTTATTAGGACAGCGTTATTTTGGTTTTAGCTATTATATGAGCTTAACAGGGGGAAAAAAATAGCTATATATTTTGGAATGAGCTAAAAATACACTAATTTTCAATATATTGATTTTTGAAATCATTAACTGATGACCTGACCTTGCTACCACTTTTAGTAATGTCAAAACTCATGTGATTTCTATGGATCTGGAGAGACAACACTGGCTCTCTGGAAGCATTGCCAGATGCCCAGGTCACCTTCCAGTTTGCTATTTGTGTCATATATGAAAGGTGAACATTTCACAGGAAGCTTTAGAATGAACCAAAAATATCAGTGCTGTGCATAAAGCAAAAAAAATCTGATCATTACTGGTTATCAACTTACTGTAGCCCTTGAAGAATGAGGGTAGTTAGTTGTGATACAGCCATTTTATCCTCTTTTTATTGCTGGACACTATTACATTTTCCTCTTAAACTCACATAACTGCTGAATGCATTTATAGTCTTTTTCCACTCAGGAGAGGGAGTAATGTTATTTAATATTGCTTCCAGGCCTTAGATGGAGCTACTTTTTATAAGTAAAACAAAATATTTTAAATGATTCTATATTTTATATTGTATCAATCTTTACAGAGTTGGCTTTGCTCCAGCAAAGGAATTTATCAGGCCTGAAAGTTTGTGTTCTGTGAGTGGTGTCATACCAAACTCTTCAAAACTAAAGACATTGGCATTGATGGATAATCAGATTTTTATAGCAATATTAAAATAGATGAAATTGCACAGACTGAAAAAGTATGTGTAAAGCTTGAAAATAATCAGTGCCATACATCCATTTTTAAACAAAGTCCTTCATTTTGTTAGCCATTGAACTGTCTCCTCCTTTTCTCAGAAGTATCATGTTGATAATGAGATTAACATAAAATGCTATGATTTACTTGAAAGTGCCTGTGTTTTAACCAATACCAAGTAGTTTCATCTTTTTTTTTTCTAAGTGATATGCAAATTCAATATGTCCTTACTTTCCAAAAGTCATTTTTCCTAATAAATATTCTTGTGCTAGTGCTATGCCCCATGTGGTTTTAAATAGACCAATAGTAAGCCATGATTAATAGCAATAACTCTAGTAAACTATTCGTCTAGACGACATCATCATGCTAAGCCTTCAGCTCCTCGCATGGATTTAAGAAGTGAAGTCTGGTTCACAGCAGATAGAAGAAACATATGGCGAATTTTATTAGTCTTCTGAGGCAACTTGAAAATCCCAGGGACTTTTGTGATTGCTTTCATTGCTATTATATGCACAACATTATAGAAACCATACCTAGTATAGTAGAGTGATGAAGAAGATGCAGATTATCCTTGCATGCAGAAGGTATATTATGCAGTTAGACCTCGGTGCCACACTGAGAGGAAAACTCAGACAATAAATGCCACAAAGCATGTGAGCAGCAGGGAGGCATGAGTACAGTCCTGCTAAAGTGCTCCAAAGTGAAAATCAAAGCAAGCAGATAAAAGCAGACATTGGTCTGGGCTTTTTAATCAGGTGCCTGGAGCAAAGCTAAGGCAGGAATGATAAATCTGGCTATGTTATGGCACAGAGAGAGCACTGCAGTCGATCAGGTCAATGTTTATGTTAACTGTGGTGGAAATCATTGAACATTCACCTTTCACCCTTGCAAATGAATCAGCAGGTTAGAAACTGCAGTTAATTTATGAAATAGCATGCAATCTCACCAACTATGCAGATGGAAACTGAAAGGTAGGCAATTTGAAACAATCCATGTTTTAGATAAAGTGTTGATATAGATATACACATAATGTGAATGTGAGCTGGCATTTTGAAACATCCATTTGCAACCAAGTAACAGGCAATTAGGGGAAAATACATAAATTTGGGCTGATGTTAGATAGCTGCACTGATACTTAAAGCACTCAGAGAAACAGCTGCATTTTTGAGGAGCTGAACTCCTGAACCTGATATGCAACTTTGAAGTTTCTGGCCTCTAAATAAGTTTCCAAAGTAAAGCCAACAGAAAACATACTTATTTTTTAAATTATCTTGAATGGACCAAGGCAACTCTTAGGATTTTGAAGAGCCACAGCGAGTGCTCACAGAGTGACCGGACAGATGGAGGCATGCAAGTGACAGTCAGAGCAGGCGGCTGCATGTGCCAGCTTGGTACGAGCTAAGACTGCTCTCAGCTTCCCAAACGAATAGATCATGCACAGGGAGCGGCTAACTACAGAAGCTGCTGCTCACCTCTGTGATGAACTGTAAAGAGATCAGAAGACAGCGACCTGCAGGACCCCCATTAGCCCTGCTCACCAGCTCTCGGGGAGTGCTACCTGCAGGGTCCTCTCAAAGACCCTTGGGGACATAACTCTCATCAGTCAGTCAGCTGCCTCAAGGACTTTCTCATTGCCACAAAACAAAGTTCCCCAAGGGCAGAAACAAGAAATTTCAAACTATGTCAGCCCTCTTTGGAAACACCGCACCTCCTTGCGGAGCTAGGCACACTCTTCACAGCACTCTGTCCCCAGGGCAGGCAATGCCACCTTCAGACACAGGGAAACATAATCACTCAGCTGAAGTTTGTGTGTGGCATCACAGCAATATTCCAGATTGTTTTGCTGAGTATCCTCAGATTCTGCCACAACTCCTACATCTTAAGCCAGTCAGCTCTGTCTGTTCCTAAAGCGGGAATGCTGATTTTTCAGCACTATGGCACTGCCTGCTCTCAGTTTTGAAGATTTCCAGATTTCCCCAGAAAGAGCATTTAAATTCCCTAGTGCACGCCTTCTGAAGACCACCAATTCACAGCATTTAGATGATAGTCACCATCTACCATGACCCACTACCATGCCTGTGACTAATATAAATAGAATTGATGCCATGCAGAAGGCAAAGAATAGAGGTAGATTTACGTTTAAGCTGAGGGAACTTTGTAAGCTGGAAAGAAAAATCTGCAAAATTTCTTTATGCATGATGCTTTCCTGCATCATCCACCCCTCACTTTCACAAACATCATATTAGTTCACAAGTTAAAAAACAATACAATTAATGCCAAAAGAAGCAGATGAGCACAACTGAAGCTGATACATAGATTATTTGGATTACTTCTGGATACCTGTTATTTTTTATTTCCTACTTGAATTGAGGTTGCACTTATTGAGCATAACCTGATCATGTTGGAGAACACACAAACTGAAGGAGGGAAGAGTCACTTCAGCACAATCATTGTGGCTATATAAAGGAAGGCTGTAGGGAGATATATATATATTGTAAAAAGTTTTTTGCTAAGCCTAAGCATTCAGGACAAAAATAGGAGGATAAATCAGCTCCATTATCTAGAGTGATCAGTACAACAAAATGTATAGCAAAGCACTGAAACCATTTTGAAAACAGGTGTTGAGTAGATAGAAATAGGTTTTCACCCGACGAACAGGTCATTGTGTAAATTACAAAGAGTGTGATCCTGCCAGATGCAACATAATGATCTGCAGGTTACTAAAGACATAAGATGTCATGTCCTCATTTTGCAGATACAGTTTGACATGCTACAATGATTTATACATCTTGAGGCCAAGAGTATGATAGCTGCAACAACCTCTGTATAAGTTTCAATCAGTATGAGTGGATAAACATTGTCACAGGTTATGGAATTCACCTTTCTAAGTCCCACATTTACAAAGGGGCTAAAAGCAACAACTCTCTGAAAAAAGACTTTGAGGGCAGAATGTCCTCAAATGAGAAAATACATTCTGATTAACATTCTCATCTGTTACAGGGCTCCTTTCTCATAACCATCGGATGTTTACTGGAGAAAGGACACTGTACTGGATGCACCAGAGACTTGATTTAGTATAACATATTAAATATTTCTGTAGCCAAAAAAAAAAAAGTGAATTTCAGTCATTTTAGTTCTGAAGTATGATTATGGACCTTATCATTTATAAAAAGAATTTTGGTTTAAGAAAGTTAACATAATGGTTATTTGCCTTTTTTCATTATTTGCAACAATTAGGAGATCCACAAAACAGCTGATAGGTGAAGTCTTTTGTGCTTGAGCCAGTGCCAACAGTGAGGCAGAAGCTGAAGGTCAGAAGGACGAGCTCCTGTTGCAACCCAAGGAGATATTGTAAGACTCCAGCCTCTGACAATCACATGATACAGTTACAGGTTTTATGTTAGCAATATTGTAATAGAAATTCCTTATAATGTTAATTACAGAAAAAATTACAGAATTACAAAAATTATTAGAATCTATAATGAACATATAGAATTCATCATATCAGCACTTAACAGATAGAGTACAGACACATAGATGCCTGAGTTGCCTATGCTGGCATTGGCATCTGCATGTTTGTTTCATTCTCTGGGAGGTTTGTTTATTCACAGTTTTGAAATGAAGCATGTATTAAATTCATTTTTATTTTTTTCCTTTTGATAATTGTCTTCTTTCCCCACTCCATTCTTTTCTTAGAAATTTCATGAAAATAAACACTTAATATTAATACAGAAATGAAGTTATGAATTTAAAATATACAGCAGTCAGGAAATTAATATGTTAGTATTTCCTTGCAAAGACTAATTCTGATATAATAAATATGCTGCACAGTCTGCAGGAAAGCATTTCTGAGTATGGCCAGTAATCCAAAATACCACGAACCATAAGTGCAGTGTGACCATGTCAATGTTGCCATGGGAATTTTAACACTGTAATTCCTTGACCAATATGCATTTGATTTCTCATGCAAACATTGTACTAATTACAGTAGATCAGATTTTTAACTGCTATAAAATCATAAAGTTGGACTCAAATTATTGGATCTCCCTTGATTCACATGAGCTGAAGCTCTGCTTTAGTGTAATTGCTAACTGCTTTGTCTTTTCTAAACCACCAATGCACTTGTTGAAAATGGGGGCTCCTTTTGAATTGCTGGGGCATACACATACAAAAAATGACCTTGCTATTTCATCACTAAGTAAAAAAGCTAATAGGCTATGGTCCAAGACAGGACAATGTTACCAGTGTTTGCAGCACTTATTTTCTCTCCATGAATAGAATTGTAAAATATGGGTAACGAACATAAAAATGTGTGGGCACCCTAATATCCACCTTTGCAATTAAACAAATTAAGGTGGTGACTCTCCAAGAAGCTTTTTTAAAATGTCACTGCTCTGTATTGGTATTGTGGACAAAAAAAGCCTCCACGGGATATAAGCAGTGAAAATGAGATTCCTGTGGTGAACCAATCTCAGAATAATATAGGATTTGGCTGGGTCTGGAGCTCTGAGATAATCCACACAGAATTAGGAATTTAACCTCAAATTCTGCATATTCAAATATTCCAACTGAAGTAGCTTGATCTTTGACACTGGGCAACCACAGAATTTTCTCCAGCAAGCTTTTATAGACAAAAAAGAATTCCTATCATACAGAATAAATGGGAGAGGGGTCTTTTTGAAGGAATTAATATTCTGTGATGCATTAGTCTATTAACTTTTAAAAAACTCTCATCAGATATGAGTGAATTCTATTCAGAAGAAATGGCGGCTTATAAAGCTCTGAATAATGCTATTCTTTATTCATTCAGAAGCCCAACATAGTACAGGCTATGATCTCTTCAGTTTTGTTCTGAAGATGCATATATAAGGACAGGATTCTTCAGTATCTTCTTCTAATCAAACAAGGTCAAACCTTTCTCTTCCTTCTGCCTCTAATGTTGTGATAAAATAAATGGCCATGAAGTATGTTATTTAGCGTCTGCTGTAGTACACTTCTGTGAACTGGCTACCCCTTGAGTGGTAATTAGCTTGCCCACTGATTCATTTGATACACAGTCAGCTGGGGAGTGCTTTACAGTGGTTTAGCATAAATATTATGTATGGTACATTTCTTAAGTGACATTCATCCATCAATCTAAACCCTTCTTTGAAACTCTAGATGTGTTTTAAGCAAAGTAGACCTGTTCGAGAAATAATATAACAATAAACAGTATAATAAAGTTGACTCAAGACCTTCTAAACTACATCTGAACATGTTGTAAGGGCAATATCTCAAATTACTCAGCCAAAAAAAAATGAAGATGAGTTTTAAACCTATATCCAAAAGGCTTTAAAGAGGAAGAAAAAAAAGACATCACTCAGACTTCATAAGTATAAAAATAACAAAGCCTAAAGGGGAAAATTTGTTTAGAGTTCATTCAGCTAACCTGGTTAGCTTTGGTTCCTTGTCAGAGACTCCATTGTTTCCTCCCAAAAGAAGATCTTCTGGCAGGTTAAGTCTCTACTTATTCATAATCAGGTAGTAACTACAAGGAAAAAACAGTACCCTTTCCTCTTCAGAGGTCTTGTATTTAACAGAAAGGATGACTGAAATGAATTCACGAAATTCAGACTGAAAAAGACATGTGGCAGCTAAACACCAAAATTTGTGCTGAAATATTTGGGTTTTTTAGTCAGCAGACAAATAGCCAGCTCTAAAAAGATATTTGAAAAATTGTATTACTTCTTATGATGGAAACAAGGCTGGGGAAGCTTTCTCTTTGGAAAATATTTGTGCACATCTGCACTCACACAGCTACAGATCACATCATAAATTTTAGTTGCTCTTTACTTTCTTGGCAGCCAAGAATGGTATGAAAGCATCTTGCTTGCATGTGCTAGAAAAGCTTTTACTCTATTGATTAAACTTAAGATTTATTACTCAGTGGCTAAATATACTCATTACACTTTTACCATATATTGGATTCACCATTCTTGCTTCCCATATGCCAAAACAAAACAAAACAAAAAAAAAACCTTTTTTTGGTGTGAGCGAAGAATCAGCAAATTTGAAGATTTTTCTATTGTTATTTAGAAGAAAAACTTGTTAATAATGATTCTATGTTATAAATTTTAGTTTTCATTAATTTTAGGAGAGATTTAGCTGTTAGTATTAAAGTTATATTAGAATAATACATTCTTTCTTTAAAATCTTCAGTGGAAGCCAGTTTCAATTATTCATGCAAGGCAACAGTTCAAAGAATTCAAAAGTGCTTAAGGGAAAGGAGGGTCTTCTTCTACTTGCCTAACATGAAGGCAAATAGGGCTGTGATTTTATCCTTTCAAAAATAATGTCGCAAGTTTGCAATTGTTTGCAAAATGTTTGATAATTTTCATCATAAAGGGGGATAGAAATAACAGTAGTTGAAGTAAACAGACACACACTTACACATTTTCTGTATTAGAAGGCTCCATGTCTTCTTCTTTTGATTGAAAATTCACAGCTCCCCTTAAAAGCAAAGTACTTCATTCTACTGTTCCCCCCGTTCAAAGAGAACCTTCAATTAAACCAAGACTAAATATTTTTTCTCATTTCCTGCCTTGAAATTGTTGTTTGTGCACTGATGCCAACATTTAAGTCTGCATTATGAGATACGTATCAGGCAAAATATTTTTTTTCCTCTTCCATTCACAAATTTTAAGGCCAGAAAGAACCACTACAGTTATCTGGTTTGTCCCCAGTATATCACAGACCAGCCAACCCGATCCAGTAAAGTCTCCATAAGGCCCAGTTTGAGCTATAGCATAAGTAGTCTTAAGACCATCCATGATGCCTCTAGAAGAGTTCTTCTAGCAGTTAATAGCCCTGTCTGTTTATAATCTGCACCTTATTTCTCATCTGAATCTGCCTCACAGTCGTTTTGGGGAATATTCCTATTGGATGCACTGTGATTACTTGCATGAATACACTGTAAATGCACTGTACTGTAACTCAAAAAGTGAGTTTTCATCAATAAGCTAAATGATGCTAAAAAACACAGGATCTGCTCACAGACCTATAATAAGACTAATTGTTGTTTTGCACAATTACAGATTCAATATTTTGTGATGTATAAATAATATAATTTACTCCTGCAATATGTACTGCAGGTTATCCTTCACCTACAGAACGAATTTTCTAAGAATTTAATAACAAATCAACTAATTTCTGGATCCTTAAGAAATAAGGGACTTTTTCATCTTCTTCCTGGATGTTCCTAGCAAAGAAATAACATGGACACTTCAACTCTCCATAAAGTTAGAATTATTTGAATATTTTTAAAGAAATTAATTTGTAATTATGATGTGATTATATTTATTTATTTTTACTCTTGAGTTTCCTTGCATTAAATTACAATGACTAGCAAATTTCCTTCCTTAAACCAGCACTATGGTGACATTGAGAAAAGAACCCATGCTCCCCTGCAAGACATAGAGACAGCAACTCAGGGAAAGAATTCCCACTCTCTACTGGTATTTTCTCATCAAAAGAATCAGTAACTCGCAACAAAACGTTAACAGGAAGTGCAAGCTGAAAGTACTTTTTGCAACAGGCTGAAAATGTCAGCATTGCTGTAATTACCCCCAAAGAAAGCTTTAATGTTAATGAGTAATATTTATGATATATTTCTTCTCTCCTTCCCACCTCAGAAAACCCCTTGTAATATCCAGAAAACCCTTCCTAAAATGGTGATATGCTATTTTTAACAAAAGGATGGAAGTAAGTGTAATATACTCAAAGATGATTTTTAGAAGTCATTTTAATCTCACCTGTGATTATAAACACTAAAAATCATGATTACCTATGTACTGCGAGGCATCACCACAGGTGTGAGTAAAGGCCGTCTCTAAATCCTAATTGTGTAAACTCTGCTCTGGGGTGTCTATTTGTGAAAAGGAATTATACACTTTCTCTTAATAGCTTAATTATTATTATTACTTTTACATTTCCAATACACATACTAAATTTGAATTCAAGTCCTGCTAGGAAATTATACATATACAGTTACAATTATTTAGGGTATGTCAAATGAGTCCTGTCACGTAATTTACACACCACAAACACCAATGCACTTTATTCTAGTTGTATCAGTAGGTAGCAGCTAAGTGTATATTCAGGCATTTTGTTCTGTAGGCTGGATACATGATATCCTCCTGGTCAGCGTGCTGGTTCCAGAGACGGGCTTTTTATGCATCCCCAACCACAATATGAGTTAACATTCAAGGCCCTTAGTTTCTAGGCTGCCAGAGGCTGAACTCATTGGTGAGATAAATTATCCCACCCCTCAGGGAAAGAAACAAGCCACCCGTCACTTGTCAAAGAACCAGCACTAGTGCAATGGTACCTAATGTCCCTCCATCCCACCTGCGGGCAAAGTGCCTGTTATGAAAGCATAGCCATGGATAAATGTGATGGAAAATAGGCGAGGATGTGAAGGATTTAGATAAACGAGATCAGGTACAATTAGTAGCAAATCGTGCTGGCAATGGAGTTTTTAAAGAACTTTTTAAAGCCACAGTGACTTCCATTTTTCCTCACCAAGTTGCAAAGTGAGGCACTCGGACTTCTTTTTTTCCTATCTCTATGAAAGCCGAAGCTTACCTTTTGCAAGTCAACCCTCTGTTGTTTATTTCAAGGCTGATGCTCTATATGTATTGTGTTTTTCTCAGGTTTGGCGATTGTTTTTTTCAGTCAACTGTAAGCAATGAATCAAGGCCACATGCTACCCTGAAACAAGACATTTTTTATCAGTCTTTACAATTAATCAGATCCAGAAGATTAGCAGCCACAGGAGTTACAACGATTGCACTATGCTCTATTGGCATTATGAGAAGAGAGTTTCAATGAGCGCCTCTTCAAATTCAGCTCCATTTGTGCTCCACATTAATAATGACTTCAATTGACTGAAACCAGCAAAAAAATATCCAATTAAGTGACATTACATGAGTTCAGTTAAATGTCCACTTTGAAAAGTCTCTCAGAAGATATTAAGTTTCAGTGAGTTTACTGCAACATGCTGTGACTGAGTGCTTAATTCTTAAAGATGCACTGACATTTTATATCTGTAGTCCTATGTAGCTACAGATTAGCTACTAGATTTTGAATTATATGATTTCTCTTTCCCAGAAAATGCAAAAACGCAGATTGACCACCACTTTCAGAACACAAAAGACAAAAAAAAAAAAACATCCCTGAAAACAGATTAATTGCAATGCAGTCTGTCTGTATCACAGCTTCAGGGAGAGAGCATGTGAAACAAAGCGTTAGCTTTATATTTTAACCTAGACATAAGTCTTGCCTCTTCTGCATTCGTATTGCACAAACACAAACTCACAGTGTAATACAAGATGATATGGCATATCCCCACATAACACATTTTTGTCTGACTAATAGTTAAATGTTTGTTTAATCCTTTATTATACTGCAGAAAAATGCAGACTTGATTCTCTGAAGGTGATAATGGCTCTAAAACTAGAGAATTACAGGCCATTAAAGACAAAACAAAGACAAAGAAAAATATGCAATAAAGCTGAAAAGTGTTGGGTCTACACATAATTGAGAAGCAATAACATTAAAGAGTTAGGCAATGGTCAGTGCCTTATAATTAAGGAGCACGGTTAACCAAGGAGAAAAACTCTTTTTAATGTCTTAGACATGTTGATAAACTACCAAAGTTACTAGGTTCAATATCACTGACTCTAGAAAAAGTTCCACCATGAGCAGTCCAGGAATTGGAAAAAAAAGGAAGCAAAAGGATTCCAAGATGTTATTGCTGTTATTCAATTTTAGGGCTTAGTCTTTTATACTTTCTACAGTATTTTTATATTTCTCTCGCACAAAGAAACAAGCTAGGTTTCAAGGAGCTTTAGATCAAAGAACACAAAGGAAAGAAACACAGATGAGTTCACATGCTTTTATATTTAATGTAAGGTCCAACTGCCCTCCTCTAATCCTCAACCCATCCTTCGTTAATTGGTTGAAAAGGTATAGTCATCACCTCCATCATAGTTGCTTAGCCTTTGAAGTGGGGTTTGACAGAAAGTAATGAAGAGACCTTATTTTTTAATTAAAAGAGAATTTTTAGGAATAAATTAAATAATATATTTTCATGAGAAGCTGACAGACAGTCAACAAGGGATTGAACATCAGACAAATGGGAAGAGTTAGTTTTGAAGGACCTTTTAAGAGGAGGACAAATGTACTTTGCACTTTGTTCTGGTTCCTGCCATAACACAATGAACCATAGAGTTTTCCCTTTAAAATGAAGTGTGGTGTATCATAACTTGCCAAAATATGCGATTAAAGTTGATGTGTTTAGAGGAGCAGATGGCTGTGCCTCCAAGTGTTCTCCCCTTGGGTTTCCAAATAGCAGAGCGAGCAGGAGGAAGAAATACAGAAGACTTCATCAATGTGCATTCATACAGCTTAAATTCTGAGCCTTAAAATCAAGAACATGTTGCACAGTAGAAATTTTCTGAAATTGTAAACATTTTTAAATGCAATCTTCATTAACTACTTAATATTGGGTGTCAAATATGTGCTGGATTTGCAGCTTTTTTGCTTCTTTGCTTTGGATTCTTCATCATTATCCATCCATTTGAGAACGGGTTATACTTTCCATGGACCTACTTGTCAAGAAAAAACATGGCTGTCTGTTTACTTTGAAGTGCATTTGTAGTAAGAATATAACATCAGTCCTTCACAGCTGTCCTGGCTTCCAGCTGATTTCTTACTGACAAGAAAAGTGACCTTTAAAAGGTCAAATGGTTTGGCTCCTTGTTTCCCTAGAAAATGCCACTTCCCAGCATGATACCTCAGCAGCTATAATCACATCAGTCACTCAACTTTCTGTACTCTTTTTCACAGACAGACAGATTCCTTAATTCCAGAACTCACCTCATTTTGTCTAGAAGAAGCCAGCTTTGTAGACCACCTGATGTACTCTTTTCCTGAAGTGAACATAGGCATGGCAAGTGAGTGAGTCAGGACTACCTGGACTAACAGCCATTGAATCGGTAATAGAGGGGATTAATTCATTGACAAGTAGATTATTTGTTTTGCATTGTTTTGGGTGTTCGTGCAGTATCAGATCATTTCAACTCAGTATACCATTTAAACTTCAGAGGTTCTTTCCAACCTATATTGTTCTACAATACGTTGATTTTACTTTCTCTTAAAATTTCAGATGGGTGCCTCTTTATAGCAGAATAAATACGGGAACTGTGTACAGTTTCATTTGCTGGGCTTTGGAGAGAGTGAAATGCTATACTTCCATCATTTCAAGAAGGGAGGGGTGTTAGCTGATGGTACTCTATTTTTGCAGTTGCATGTAGCTGCATGATAAACTCCAGAGCCATGATTCAGAATTGTGGCTACGCTTCTCTCCCTGGGTGCCCTGTCACTCCCATTCTTACTGTATTGCATCTCAAGAAGTGATCCTGGGATTTGTAAATGGAAGGAACAGCTACAGAAGGACATAGCAAGGGTGACCAGCTTTGGGAAAGGAAGTTCTCTGGATGTGCAAGCCAATTTGGCCTGGTTTATTAATCTCCCACAAATATGGCCCCAGATTTGCAAATGCAGATACATCTCAGAGTCTGAAGGCTATTGTAGTCTGAATGGATTTTTTAACAGCAGAAGGAAAATGGGAAATGGAAATCCCAGACCATCTGTAGAGGGACAAGTGGAAGGGTTTATAGGGCTGTGCTCAGCCATTAAACTTCATAGAGGATTTAGGTAATACTTTCTTTAGTTTCAATCCATGTGAGTTCACATGCCCTGAAACTCATTGCGAGTGCCTGGTTCTTGCTTCAAACACATTTACAGCTGTGCAAAATAGGTGTAATCATCTCCCAGAACAGCCTGGTCCACCGGCTTGCATCTCAAATTTGAAAAAGTTTTAATGCTAGAAGTCTCCTTACAAACATGTCCTGCTGATATAGCCTTTAACCAAGCCAAAAAGAAAGAACATACCACTGCCACCCCAGACCGTTCCCTGCTTATGCTGTCCCCCACTTCTACTCTTCACCACTCACATCCTACATTTTGGAAATCGCACTGGTTTGTCTCTGCCATCACTTTGATATTTCCTTGACCAACAGCTAAACAAACGCAAGCCCCTGGATCCAGCTTGTTTAAAGTATGCCTTGCCAAGGTATGGGGCAGATGACTAGGGTCAGCTGGGCATACTGCAATTTATCGTAGGAAGTGATATGAGTAGTTGGTTCAAGGACGCTACAGGAACCTATCAGTGTGAAACCAGATCTCAGGGACTGGAGCAGAAAAAAATGCATCTCTTGGAATACTTTTAGCTAGACTAATCAATCCCAAGGTTTACTGGATTTAATAAGGATTGAATAGGGCTTCTCCATTGTTGTATCTCTGAAAGGTTAGCAAACCATTTAAAGAAGTTAAGCTGGACAAAGCTCTCAAAGCTCTGAGTTTGTAATGCATTAACCCTGGCATATTCCACCTTATTTCAGCATTTATTATGCCATCCTTGTTCAGTTCATGGTCTCTCCTACAAATGGGCAAACCCCTTAAAACCGTATGAACATAGCGTATAACAGTTTGTCTGAACACAATATACAGCTGGATAATATATTATTATTTATATTAAATATTAAAAACAACTGAAAAATAACACCGAAAAACAGAACATCATCAAATCACCTTGGACTCAGAGCTGATACTTGTTTATTTTCTCTTCCTCCTGGAAAACATCTAGCCTCACTGGTTAGCTAAGAGACAATCGAAAAGGTATTCCTTTAGGAAAAAGAAAAAAAAAAGGAAAAAAAAGAAGTACCGTCATTAGGACTGCAAGATAAGGCCAGCATTATACTGATTACGGCTTCAGTTAAGGAAAGCACCATTATTCAGGAAGATACTGAAGCTCCTTAAATGTCCCTAAATTCAAGCCTGTGTGTCATCCCATGAATGCTTTGCCTTCAATAGACTACTCAAGCCATGTGTTGCAGCCTCGTTTCCTCTGCCCCTTTCCAGCATGAAAAGGACATTGGAAAATAAAACAGACATTTCAGGCCTTTTTTTGAAAGAGGGTGTCAATAATTTCCTTTTACTTCAGAGGAAGATTAGCAACACAACAGTGTTTGAAAGTATTTTTATTTTCCCATTTTGATTAAGCAGGAGCCATACAACTCTAATTTATGAGTGTTACATTTTCCTGTCATCATCAGTTGGTTTTTTGTGCAAAGGTGGTTGCCTGTGTGTGTTTTCTTCTACTCTTTGTTTGCCGAACTGACTTTTCTGCAGAAAATATTTACTTCAGAAAAAGTGATAATTATAAGCCATCACACTTATTTTGTTTTCCCCTGTAGCTGTTAATACAAAGTTTAACTTGTCTTCCAGGTCTGTCACATACAAAAAAAAACAACACCAAAGAATGTGTGTTTTTGAAAATTCAAAAGGTCAACTTGGTCATTGCAAGCCTGTCTTATAGAATAATCCCCCTGAAGAATAAAGCAAAGATAATCTAAAATGACATTTTATGCTGTGCACCAACAAAACAAAGGACACAGGTGTAGTCAATATGAGACTGGGATAACAATAATGGAATAGACGATCAAGAAATATGGTCATACATTCCAAATGGAATTGTCCATGGAGCATGGTTAATTTTTTTTTTTCCTCACTCTGGTCTGTGATGATGATGCAAGAGTGATGGGTTGGAGGATGCTGAAAACATCAACAAGAAATAAGAACGTTTCATTTGGCAAAAGAAGTAAATTAACAGATCAGCTAGATATAGCGTTTTCACCAATGAAATTTGCAACTATTTTTAGCGAACAATATATCCATCTAACTTGCCTCATGTGTGACAACAATCCGAAAATAAGAATACAAGAATGCTAATCTGGTAAAGCACATGAACACAGGCAAAACCTGGAGTAAGAAATGTCACTGATTTAAATGGATCTTTTATGTTCTTGAGTATTTTCTATATGCACTCCTGATTCAATTGTTCTTGATATGGCAGTGAACACATTCATACCCAATTTAAGAGAAAATGAGCTTTAAAAAACTTGCCCTTAAGTGAACCTGAACAAGAAACAGATTTATATTTTTCAGAAATGTGTTGGAATGGCAAACCTTTGCAGGAAATTCCCTACTTTTCATTACGACAATCTCAAAGGATAAGATGAAATATGCTTCTTTAGGACTCTGACCTATATCCAGCCCAGCTGGATAATCAAGAGAAAGTTCTGCATGCACTGAGCTCAACAGCATGTCTGCCTATGTTTATGCAAACAGCTCGATCATAATAAATTATTGCTTAATCACAGTTGAGCAAAGCAGAACTTTTATGTCAGACATCTAGTCTAGGTTTTGATTGTGTGTATTAAAAAAGCCCGTGGTAAGTGGGAAAGAGAGAAAGGATGTGGACTGTAAAGAAGATCAAATAATGCAGAATTTGGACTCAAATTTTCAAGGACTTTATTAACTTATGAGTACACACAAAAGAAATATCAAAATCTAGCCACTCTTTTCATACCAAAGTACCTCTCTGGATGAATTATATGTTGTATAAACGGAGTTTATATAGAGTTTATAAACTCTATAAAGAGTTTAGAACATGTTTCCTATGAAAGACACTCCACTTAGATTTATTAAACCTTTTTCCCCTGATGTAATTGGATACTTTTCCATCATATTTGAAAGGTGCACAAATCCAAAAAAAGGATAGAATCAACTGGGGAAAAAGAAAAAAAAAAGTTCTTCACTTTAACACGTACAATATGACCATTCTGTAAAGCAAAATTTCTCAAAAGCAGCATATGTAATTAATATATTGGGTCCCTACAGGCAACAGTCACAGACTTATGCACCAAAAAATAACAAGGCCTTTATGCACCTTTTTATTCTGTAATTCAATAAAATGTGCAAGCTCTTTCCAGGAGATCCCCAATGTCCCATGTTTCATATGCCAGTTCTAGGAGATAGATAATCATTTTTTACACAGTCATATTCTCACACCTGCATGGAAAACCTTTTGAACATTTAACAGTGTTTCAAGGGGAAAGTATACATTACGGAAAATTGACATTATTTCCTCCAGGTGTTTTTGAATTGCTTGTTTCAAGAGAATTTTTTTTGTTTTTCTACCTAGAGGAGGTCTCTCTTCAGCAGTAAGATACACAAAAGAAAGTTTTAGATTCAAAAGTGCTTCTTATTCATCCAGATAACTGTTTTCAAATTGCTAATTTAAATCACTAATGAGCAAAGATGAGTAGTGTGAAGTTTTTACCTTTATTTTGTAACTAAATTTACAGAGGCTGAACTGTAGGTCCATACAGATGCCACGGACTGAAACAATGGCCCCAGACATTTCTGTAGAAGTTCTGACCCTAACAGATTCAAGCGAGATCAAGATTTCTCCTGTACGCTTTGATAAATCCCTGTCTTCATACAAGACACAATGGAGAGGCCAGAAAATATAAGCTGTATGGAACTTGTCCCTGTTTTTCATCATTTCCAAAGTCTCTTAACTGTTGATAATGAAAAATTTGTTTCTCTCATTAAGCATCAAAAAGCATTAGCCTATTGATGTTCTCTGATCCAGACAAAAAAAATCCTATACGTGTATGTTATCCCAGCACTAGCTAAAAAGATAGAGCTAAAGTCCTTCTTTCTGTACTTCGCAGGTATTCACAAACAAACACTGAATAAAATTGCCCAAATATCAACACATTTTCAGATGAGCTGGATAACCTAGGCTGTGTGTGTCAACTATGACTTCTCCTGTGGTATAAATCACTCCTTTTTATCCATAAGCACACCTACCTCATCCACCTTCACTGTCATCATCATCTCAGGGGAAAGTCATCTTTGAATGCTCATGTAGTTGTCCTACCTTTTCATATCCAGTCTTTGAAGAGAAGTTTGCAAGTGAAGTCTGCTGGCCATCCTCCCAGAAAAACTCTAAGAGGAAGAAACAAGAATTACAACCAGAAGAAAATCCACTGACAAAAGAAACTCTATATAAGAAACTATAAGGACCACAGGAAAAGATGAATGTCTTGGAGGTTGAAGCTGAAATTTCCAAATAAAATCTAAAAGTCACAGACAACCTTTTTGTTTTAGTCCTCCTATCTTTAATGCATATAAAAATCATCTGATTTCCTAAAACTTGCATAAATTTCTCTCTAATGTTTCTATCCAGTGTGAACAGCAGATTCAAAGGTGACAAAAAAAAAGATACAGGAGAAGGCATCTATCAAATACAAGTTGCTCATTTAAAAGGCTTTGGATCTAATGTGGCACAGCTGGTTCAAAAATCATTTCTACACTTCTGTTTACCTCACCAGTTAAAATATATGGGATTTCATCCTCCTCAAACTTATCTTATTCTTGCCAGTAAACATAGACCCAGGGTAGTGTCTTGTCCCTCTACTCTTAGCACTACAATTCTCAGTACAAGGAATTCACTGGAGTAAAGAAAGCAGTTGATGGATGACTTGTTGGAGCTAATACCAGCTGTATGCTGAGGATCCCTATTCCCTGGGAGATATTAAAAAAGAGCACATTTTAGGGTAAACATTAGTCTTCAATTTGCATTCATATACTGAAAAGATAACAGAAAATCACCTGTCCTGCTCTGAGGTACTGCATGAGCATAGCTTACCTGGACCCATGACGTGACCCTGATCACCTGCCAGCTCCAAAACAGAGAGGTAAAAAGTTCGGTCTCTTATTATAATACCCTGAACCATGCAGCTCCAAAAATGTTTTTTACAGTTCCAAAGCTTTTCCTTTTTTTCTCCTCTCTTCTTTTAAAATAATGATTGAGCTGTTTCTTACCCCTGCACATTACATTTCTTTGTCCTTTGAAAAGAGAATTTTACAAGAATATTTAAGGTGCAGAGTGAGTGAATATGCATGGCAGACAAACGGCCTTTGGATTTAAGAGTCTCCAAGTACTCTCAGACATGAATGGCTGAAACATCTCCAAAGAAGTCATTGCAAACTATTTGGTTACAAATCAACGGGCTAAAACCTCCTTTGAATATGGATAAAATTAAGAAATACAGTGCTGAAATACAGAAATTATATTTCTTTTAAAACATCCTTAAATGAGAGATCCACGTGTGATGTTGAAAATACATAGACATTTTCAAATACAATAAACCTAGACATAAGTGAATAACAAATTTGTTCTTCATGCTTAATAGTTTTACTTTTTGTAGTTAAAAACATTTATTTTCAATGATTTGTACAAAACTACTCTAAGGAATAATAATCAGCAATTTCACGGGTTTATAGGCATACCTAATGTTTCTATTTCTATTTCCTTTTAGGAAAAAAAGAGGGAATTTAAAACAGAATTTTTAAATGAAACTAATTAAAATGCCTTGAACCAGATAGACAACTCATTGCTATTCCATCTTAAAAGCAAGCTCTCTCTCCTTCATCCACTTCCATTCTGAAAATCAGAATTAAAAAAAAAAATTGCCTCACTTCCTGAACATCGTGTTGATCACAGCACATGGAAACTCTGGATGCTCCGATATCACAGACACAGTCTCTGTCTAGATCAGAATGTCTTCTAGATCTAGTAGTGTCTGCTATACAGACACACGATGGAAAGTTATACATAGATTTCAAGGATTTTTCTCAGAACTTCTTGTTCTTTTTGCATTTAACTTAGACCATTACAATGATTTTTAATACAATTCTGATGTGTGAATAATCTACACCATATGTCAAGCACAAAAACATAGTGGAAAAAATGTGACCGGGACATATAAATATTACTTTTACTAGAATATTTTATGAACAGAGGCTCAGACTAAAATTCCATTCCTGGAATAAAACCTTTTCAGACAGAATCTAAAGATCAATAAACTTGGATTGTTCTCCCACTTCCTAAAGCTTCAAACGGCCAGATATGAGAAAAAAAAACTTGTCAATTATGTTCCTTGAATGGCTGAATTATGTAGGAAGAAACACTTCTTTGCAGTGATGATTCTAAGAAATAGCTATGGAAATACGGAATGTTAGAATTACAATGTTTTTAAAACTGAGGGACAGTCAACAGTGTAAAAGTGTGGTAGCTAAATACTCACTGTCATAAAAGAGAAAAGGAGAAATGCATCATCAACAAATCAGAAGTGGGAAAACTCTGTTTCCCTATATTTCCATCAGTTGGATTTCCCTATGTTTCCATCAGGACCATGGCTGACTGGCCCGCTGTTCATCTTACCCAGATACAAAAGTGCAATGAGTTTTCTACAACACTCAAATGTTTCTGGATGAAGAGTTTTGGTGTTCAGTCACACGTGAGACTACACACTGCAAAACCAAGAAAAACCTGGGCAGAGACCCTTCTATGCTATAAAAGACAATTGTTACACCCTTTAAGAATTTCACAACAATTTTATTGTGTACCTTTCTTCCTGCCATAGTTAGTCTATAGAAAACTGTGCATTACATATGGGATCTGAGAAAGACACAAGCAGCTAAAACTGCCTTTTGTCATCAGTCTGTGACTGGAGAGTTTAATTCCAACCTGTTAGCATCTACACAGGTAATCTGAGTTTCACTGAAAGTGCCCTGTTTAACTGCACTGCTCATGTGTGATCCAAGGTGTCTTTGCTCTTCCTATGTTTAAAATGCTAGTGAAAATGAAAATAGCTTTGTTCCTATCATCATTATTCCTGTAAAGTCACTTGTTTACATTTCTTACTGACACTGGACTTTCACGCCTTTGCTCCAGCCACTGGTCAAGGATCTCACGCTCCAGACTGAGCTGTATAAGCTTGTAGCAGAAAGAAGCGCAAAGGATTCATTCCCCTGTGATTAAGCAGATGGGACTTTATTAGCAATTGCATAAACAACAGAGGACTCAGGGGCATATGAAACAGCAGTGATAAACAATAGTCAAGCTGGATAACTACTGCAATACACTTTACAGGTACTTAATGTTAAAACTGAATTTGCTTCAACCATGCTCATACCACTCTCATGCTGTTAACATTTGAATTAGTGAACCATACAAACAGAGAAGGTGAAGTTCTCACGCGTATGTGTTCATGCTAGAAGTGCTTGACACACTCAGAATATGATACAATTTTCAAACCCTAACGCTGGCCTACTACATACAGCAATAAACATGAACGTGAAAGTTCTGGCTGCATCCTTTGCAACTAAGATTTCACATGAGCCACTTCAGCTCACAGTGATCTAGAATATTTAATACATTGTTTATGGGATAGTACGCTATGTCAAAGCAGGACAAGAAGTTGTTCTCAAGGCTTCTAACCACTACCATGACAGTAAGTCACAGACATAACAAATACCAGCTTTGACCGCATCCTTTAAAAGTGGGATTTTAAACCTTCTTTTATGTAAATATAACAAGATACTTTGTGTACTTTGTGTAAAAGCACTAGACGACTAGACTTTGAAAGTCTCCAGTTATCTCATGATGGTTCTTAGACTTTTATGATCCAGAAATCTTAAGGCCCTACCTTTAAGTAGAAATCTATAATTCTCTTTACAGGAGCTCTTTTGCTCATTCTCTTTCTGGCCCTCCTTGTTGCCCTCCTGTCCTTCTACCAAAAAAAAGTCAGAGTCTTAGAAGCAAGCCTTTAGACTCTTTTTGTGATACCAGTCTTATGTTCATAGAGTTAGAGATGCAATGAGAAAACAAAATACTTATCTCTGTAATCACTAACAAATAAATTCAAAAAGACTGACTCATACAGGGCTTTTGTGCAACTAGAAAAAGGTTTTGCTGGATTAGTCTGGAGTAGGTTATTTGCCAAAAATTAATGTTCTTCCATAAGTACTACCAGTGTTAATTTTTAATTCATTTATTTGCTGAATAACATATTCACTTAGGGAGTAACAAAATCTTAAAGCTCTAAAGTACATTTTATCCAGGCTATGGATGCTTCAGAGCATTTTAAAAATGCTGAAGTGCTCCTACTGTGCAATTTGGCCTGATAATTTTCTACAGACTCTTAGAACCAAAATTTATGTCCTCCTAATGCACAGCCTTTGGAGCTGACTTTCTAGGGAAGTCAGTATTTCAGAGAAAACTTTAGTGAAGTTAACCAATTCAATCAAACCCCATTCCTGTACAATGTTTGCTGTACAGGTTCTAAGTTAAACTACTATTTTCAAAAACTGATTAAAACTATTTGTAAAAAAATCTCATTTTTGTGTATATATTCCAACTGTAGCTAAGTTCTTTACCCAAAGTCCAGTGTGTTTCAGACAAACAGCTTTTGGGGACAGAATTGCTAGAGACATATTTATATCATGACAGAAGAGATTTAAGTTTGGAGTCTGCACAGTAATTTTCTCATTAAAACACATTTTGGGAAAAATAAGCTTTCTAACAATCAAACAAAACAGCTTTTGATAATAAAGGAAAAGAAGCTGAGAAGAAGCCACACAATACAACACTAGAAAAAAAAGTTGACAAAATAGAGAAAAATAGAAAAGTCCTCATCTTAAAAACTGTTTCTCTAGATAAGACACACTAAAGACTAAATCCATCAGGCAGCGCAAATGGGACTTTTTTTTTTGTCTTAAAAACAATGTGGAAAGACTCTTGTGGTTCTTCTACAGATCATATGAAGCAGAACCAACCTGAGGATGGGTACTGCTGCAGAAAAGTATGCAATAAAATGGTCTTTTAGTTAATAAAATAGACTTTCACAAGTGATAATCCTGTGAAAAAATACAGCTCAGATAATCCAGGAAGACAGCCATTTCAATATGGTCCTCTTTAGATGGACTGATCTAAATGTGTTGGTGTCAAAGAAACCAAACTGCTTAGATGGACTTTTAATGAGTTTTATTCCTCCGAACAGATCCCTAAAAGACAGTGTGGTATCCAAATAATGAAGGTAGTTTTACTAGAATGCATTTCTGGACAAAGGCAGGCTACTGATGGGAAAAAATGATTAAACTGAAAAGCAACACTATTCTAAGATGTAAGTTTAAACTGTTTTATTTATGCGTTTTTATTTCTCAGCAGATGAACAATCATGAGCTTTGTGTGAAACTTGCAATTTCTGAGTGCCAAAACTATTGCCAGAGTAGAATGAACTTCTTTAGATGGAAGCAAACTGGTAAAAATTAAGTGAGTTTCCAATAAGTGAGCTTATTGATAGTGAGAGGCTGTGAAGATAAGTTGAGAATCTTAACTACATTTACTTTGGGGCTATCTATGAACACAGTTTTGTTCAGAAATACTTTGTGGACATCTATCAAGTTCCTCTGATATACTACCATTGTTTTGCAAGGAGCTGATGGTAGAAGCTGAGGTGCTTAAACTTCTGAAAAGCACTAGTTACTCTGCAAGACTGGGTCTTCAAACAGTGACCTGAGGAGAAGATTCAGATCGAAGGGGGAGAAGGTGTCATTCCTGACCAGAGATTTAACTGTTCAGATTCTTATCAAATACTAAGGTCTTATATTCAAAGTTTTATGATCTATTAATGTATTCTTTACTAAATAATCATCTACAAAATCCACAAACAGTACATCACTAACTTCCCGAAAGTAAAGCAAAGCAGTGATTGAAAGACAGACAGAGAAAGACAGGGGCTGGGGCAGACAGAGGTGAGTGTCAGAGATGTTCAAATATCAGAGCTGTCAAAACCATCAAAAAAATATTAGTTACACTATTTCTGCCAAGAATAAAACAGATATCATCCAGCCAGCGGAGAGTTACTGGATGATTAAAATGCTGTCCTGTTCTGATCTTTACAGTTTTCAAAGCTCTTTGGACTGCCCCAAATATTACAGTATGTACAGCTTGACATGTATGCATTATATTATGCCATATTCCATATGGCCATTCCCTACTGCAGAATGAAGATGTCTCTGTCTCTGTATTTTATGGCTGATAAGAAATGTAGATGTGAGAAAGCGCTGTCCATTCATCTTGAAGGGGCAAATTTATGTGCAAAGTTTATATAAACTTGACGTTATGTCAAGTTTATATAAAGTATATCTTCATTTTCTTCATTTTCTATAAATATTTTAAAAGACAAACTTAATCCAGAGAAAAGGGCAATATAGGATCTTTTATACCCATTTATGCCCATTTACACCCACCCTACAACTTGTGCTTTTACTTTTTAACAAAAAAAAATCTTTTTCTTTTTATAAGGCAGGGTCTGTTTTGTAGGGATAGTGAAAGAATCCAGTTGGTCTGTGTCTGGAAACCTACTTCTGACTGCCGTAAAAAATCATCCAGGGACATGTAGCAAAATTATCAAAAGTTGAATATATTAAGGGATTTGCAAAATGAAGGACCAAAAACCTCAAAACCCACAAAATGTAAAGGACACACAGATTATCATGGTTGTGATGGAGAAGGGCAGAAAGCCATGAAAATTAAACACATCAGCAGTCTTTGTGTTAAACATTTGGTTTGGCCTGTGAGACAGAGCAATCACTGAAAGTGCTGAGCACCTTCAATTCCCTTTGGTCCCAGTTCTTCCAGATATTGCTTGGTATCTTGCATGACCGCTTTCTTACTAATTCTCTCTCATATTTATTTTTGTATCACAAATACTTGCAGATTGTAGCTTGCCAAACCAAACAGAAAAGAAAATTAATTGTATAGCTTTTAAACCATCCAGATCTAAAAAACCTCTTCGGGTAGAGGGAACAACTTGCATAGTGTTTTAGTTTTGGTCTTTGTCTGCAAAGCAGATAGTTAATATCTCCATGACAAGAATATAGGACATCTAAGGGGTATGAGGGTGGGGGAGGACTGTTATTGCTTTTCTATAAAGAGCTCTGCAAATATCTTATACCTAGGACCTAAAAGATATTGCCTATATCTGGACTTTATTTTTAAATATACTGTATGCTACATGCAAGGATACCAAAAATTATGTATCAAGCATGCACTTTGCAACCATGGCTGTCTGTAAGAGTTGTGTCCACTCCAAAGAAAATATCAAATCCAGCACAGGCATATGTTTTAAATAATCTAGGGATAGCATGCCGTCAGGAATAATTTATTATGCACATCTGTAAGAGTGCTACATTTTAAAAGACACAGTTTTTATTATAGCTTAACATTATTTACTTAGGGGGAGGGGAGAATCCTGACAGTTTTAAAGAATCAGCTTGCTTCTTTAATAAAAAAGAAATCCTCGACACTCAATTCAGTCCAGATTGTATTTGATCATTCTGCGTGGTTTTGTGACTTTTATACTTTTCAACACGGTGAAACAAAGGATTAGAGCTCAAAATTCCCCTCTTTAAAAGAAAACAGGTTTTGCCAGGAGCAGACAGAAATCTTTGTTCGTCGCTGATAGAAAGGGGCTGAGTTCTGCCCTTGACGCAGCCACCCACCACCCATCAGCTCCGTGGGGAGCAGTGCCCACAGGCTGATGCCCCACTTGCCATTCTCTGTGGGTTTATTCTGGTTTCTTTCTTTTTTCTTTGGTGGTTGGCAGCGGGGGGGGAAGGTTCTGCTAAAAAAGAAATGCTCCAAGGTGCTACACAGAAACATGCCCAGCAAAGGCTGCTCACAAGCCATGCTGCTTCGGCGCAGTGGCAGAGCCTCGCTGGCACCCCACAAAAGTCAACTTAAGCCTTTTGGTAACTCTTCTGAAGTGCGAGAAGTATGGATTTTTCTCCTTGGAGGTATGTTTTTCCACAGTACGACAGAAGGGGTAAGAACTCTTTGCATTTTGCAGCCCACAGAACAAGTCTGCTCCAGCTGAAGATATCCAGTTACCCTCCGCACCATTATATAATCACAGCCCTCTCTTCCAGCCCTCACGTCCCGCAAGTCATAACCCTCAGCTTGCTCCTGGCACGACGGAGCTGCACTTTCAGGCCTGCTGTTTAACTCTTGCCCGCAGACCCTGCCTGCTCACGTCTCTCTGAACATGATATTTCTAAGGCAACGGTGTTTGTTTACTTGGATACCATTTCTATCTCATACTTGTTAGCACCTCACATCTGTGTGCTGAACACATGCTGAATAAAAGTTTTGAAGCCAGGTCATATTTCCCACTTTCCAAATGTACTACCAGTGGGACATGCTTCTCTTGAAGAAGCCTCCCCTTCTATCAAATTCCAGCTTTTATCCTTCCCTCCTGGCTATGAAAGCCAACAGCTTTCCTGTAATTGGAGGTTTCAGATTAGTGGCAAAGCCTGGAACAAACACAGAAACCAAAATCCCAACCTATACTGACTTATATTATTACTAGATAATAACGATAAATCAAGTAAAATTTGCTTTACATCCAAAAAGGCATTTTCCTAGTTCTTCATAACTTGCATATACCACCATTACTCCCAAATGGTACTTTCTGGTATAGGGTTGAGGATGGAGTTTGGAACTCCCACTGATTATACCTTATTTTCTGTTCTCCATTTCAGTGGATTTCCAGGAAAAGACATCAACGAACATCTCTCCCATTTTATTTCCTATTTCTCCAAATAGAAGAGCAAACAACTCTTTTGTAAATTTTGAGCTCCATGTTAATTGGATGTATTTAAGCAAAAATAAAGTAAATGGTGTATTTCATAAATGAAAGGCTTAGGGATCATTTTACACAGGTAGAGTACTGTAGAAATTCAAAGGTGAATTATTAATAATATTAGTAAGTACAGTTATTAAGTGATAACTGCCTAATAAAACCATGAGAACGTACACTCATGATCAAGTTTCATCCTTCACTTTAAATATGCATATAAAGCTTTCAAACAACAGCATGGCAGAATAATTTCACAAAAGTACAAAATTTACAATTATCATCAAATCTGATTTGGATATTCTGAGATTTCATAGAAGCTCCACTACACAAAGCATATTATATAATTTGATGTAACTACAAATTACATGTTGCATGGGCAAGTGGAGACACTACAAAATATCATGAGGGAATTAGGTTGCTGAGCTTGAATAATAAAGACTTGAGCAATTTATGGCATTACCAGAAAGTGGAGGTGACATTAGCTACAAAATTGCAATTTGACAGAATGGTTTTGTTCATAGCATAAACTGATAACAAAAATAGAAAGATTAAATTTAGAAATCAATTATTTGGACCAATAGCTGGGTAGCACCTGCTGGCATATTATTCATGGGTTTAATAAAACACATGGAAGTGATCATAAACATTAACAGTAGAGTATTTAAAACTTAATGTATTCTATTATATTGTGTTGTACTGAAACAATGCAAATAAGCCAGAGTTTGATGACATGGTACCAACTCAGCATGTGTTAGAGAAATAAAGCTTGAATATTTTTGGTTTTGTTTTTCTAAATCTTGAGAATAACTGTAAAATACCAGGTTTTGGCCTCCATAAATACCATACGGGACTCTCTGTCACTTGATAAAATCTATATTATCAATTAAATTAATTCTAAAGGACAAATTAAAAGGATATTTTCCTCTCATTCTTTGAGAAGAAATAAAAATAGAAGGTCATAGGAAACAGGAATGAAAAGGATCCCAAGATATCATCTAGTCCCCTCCTTTCCAAACTTTGAAGTCCAGTACAGACACACACTATCTCTATCAGAAATAGGGAACTATAAAGAATTCTCAATAGAATAAAGAGGAAAAAAAATCTGGAAGACTATTGACCTAATTTATTCTTCTGCTGGAAAATAGTCAGCACATCTAGACAGGCACACTAAGAGATGGTAGACCTAAAAGACTCTGTAAAAGACGACACATAGATGACAGCAAGAGACCTCGAATCATGTTTAGCTATGGCAGTGAAGACAAAATTATCTCCTCCAGTAGCTACCTGGCTAATTCTAATACAAACAATATTTGTATTATTTGATCAGCTCTATTAAGGAGTTATTTCAAGCAAAGCATTGATTTCTAGAAGTAAAAAATTACAAGAATTTGAGGAAAAGTGCTGCAAAAGAAGTCTATAGCCAGTGGATTTGCACTATATAAGAATACTCAATAATATAATCTTGGTTCAGAATAACATACTCTGACAGTGGTTATATTACCAATAAAAGGCAAATTAACTGCTGTGAGGACTCTGCACCGACTTCATGTTCATCAGAGTTTTTACCCTATACAAACTCCATTAATCATCACTTCTAGACTGAAAAATGAGAGTCACACAAGCTAGATTTTAATCACACTAATTGTATTTTCTATATTTAGCAACTGTATTTATAAATCATGGTTTATTTAGATTAACTTCATTTTGATAACACAGATAAGTAAGGTAAAAGACTGTAAGAGCCTGAATAGTAAAATCCTTATGCTCCTGATCTCCCAGCTGGGATCTGTCAAAATGAAGATCTCAGAATAGGGCCCAGAATGCAATTTATGCACAATTTTAAACTGATTAAAACAACAAATACAGGGCCTAGCATTAATTAACAATTCCATTTTACTCATATTAATCATAATTTAAATGTAATAACTCTACAGGCTTCACAGATAAGAAAATCACATATACATCTTATCTTCATTCTAATAGAATTGTAACCATACAGAAACTGTAGATACCAGTAAAAGGTGGCTGCTAGTGACATGCTTCGCCATTGCTGCTACTAGCAACGTGGACTATGCTTCAACTGTGTCCAAGTAATTCAAGTCTTAAAACTGCAGTGTGTGTTAAGTATCTCTAGATTACACACTAGTTTATTTTAATTTGTATCATATTGTGAGTGCTATCTAGTATGGCTCGAAGCACCTTGTATTTGAGTGCCCACAGCCCTTAATCTAATTGTCTTCAAAACATTTCTACAAACTGGAAAGTGCTTTATCCTTATTTCACATATAAGGAAATGAGTACAGAGAAAGTAAGCAATTTGACAAAAAATACTCTAAAATTCTTTCAGAGCAAAGAGATCGAAAAAGCAGGATCATATTAATATCCAAAATGCTGGACCATTTTCTTCAAGATCTTTTCCTGTTATTTAATATTAGACCTGAAGTGGGGAAAAACAATTATAATTCTGCATAAAATCAGTTGTAATTCCATTTTTAAATTAAAATTAAAAAATAAAAAGATAACATTCAAAAGAGCAATTAATATTAACATATCTTCACTGATTTCCTCTGTGATATTAGAATGCAGATCTTTTTGTTCTTCTCTCCCTATTCCCAGCATTTTGGGTGGTCACTGCTAGAGAGGGACCTTTTTACCTAGAGCTGAATTATCTTTTTTCCACAAAAATGTTTAATTGCAAAAAGAAATTCCCAAACTAGAACTCAAAATCTTCTTCAAAATGAAATTCCACCTGCCAAAATGGTGGGTTTAAGGCCACTGAGATACTGCCATTTCATGCAATTAAAATATTTTATACTGATTTCAATCTTTTAACCTTGAATCATAAAAAAATAAAAAATGCTTTCTCTCAAAAATATTTCTGTAATGAAATATCAAAATATTCCATTCAAAAAAAGTAAGAATGGTATATTTTGGTAACACTGAACTATTTATTTTTGTAGAACAAAATGTTTTCAATAGCAAGATATTTACCTAAATGTTTTGATTTCAACAGTCTTTGTATGTTTTCTCATACACATCTAAAAAATAAAATAAATACAATAAAATCTTTTCTATTAATTGTTTGCTATTCTTTTCCACTCCAGTAAAACATATTTGGATGTACTTACATTTCACACTGGTATTCACAATTACTTTTGAGGGCCTTTGATGAGCTGCTTCAACTCTACAGCACTCTGTGAAATCATTCAAGGAACCTAGCTGTAAAACTGGAAGTGAGTCATATTAGCATGGCAGGCTACCCTCTGTTTCCAGCTTTCAAATTGGTATTCTTGTGTGATACTTCATTACATTGAGTACCAGCTGTTTCAAAGGTAGTATGATATTTTTACACAGGCTCCACTGCACCCTTGAGGAGAGGGCTACTGCTCTTCCAAGGACAGCCCAAATGTTTGTAGTTTATTCCAGGCCAGCAGTTTTGTTCTCACAGAAAACATTCAACAATTATAAAAGAAAATAATAGATGACTAGTAACATTGTTTTTGAACACCACTTGCAAATGTTTAAAATGTGCGACCAATTCCTGCCATTGCCTTTATGCACATCCATGAGATCAAAATATTGACAAGAATGATAGAAAGCTACATAAAGGAAGATACCACAGCCAGGTTATTACACCCTCAATATAGGTACAAATTCATTCCACCTTTCTGTATAACAAGCCATTGGAATTCTTCTTCCTGTGTACATTTTATAATAGATTTAGCTTGTTAGTAAATGTTATTTGTAACTGCAGAGGCTCCATTCAGGATCTGATTCCTCTTGTTCTAATGCTGTTCAGCTGCATACAAAGGAAAGATTGGAGTCTACAAAGCTTGCAGTCCAAGAAAAAAAAAAGACTTAACTCACTTTTTTGGGCTAAAGGCTCAAGGGCAAAAATATGAATAAAAGAAAAGCTCACTGAAGACAGGAGGTATGAATTTGGAACTATATAAATTGCGCATTTTAGCCAACAAAGAATCACACTGAAACTGTAGCTTTTCAACGTGGAACTATATTTCATACAACCTCATTGTGAGAAGGCTGATCATTTTTGGTGTGTTTTATACACCACCAAATGCCAGTTGCCAGTAATGACATTCCAGAATTATTTGATTCTTTTAGCTGATCTTCCCTGCCATAGGGAATCCCTCGTGAATCTCAGACTGATGTTAATATCATGATCTTTCATTCATTGCTCTATATGTTATATGGGACTGGTATCAGTATTACGATGAACAATTTTGCCTGCAGTTTCCCTTAGTGTTGCAACCAAATTGTGTGTAACATCCCAGTGGCATATGTACCCACTTATCACATCTATGCCATTCTTTGTGGATATCCTGACTTGTCCTTTACACAGCCTTGTCCATTTCTGTTGCTTTTATGCAGTTTCTTCCAGCAGAGCATGTCTTGTTCTTTTCAGATTCTCCCCATTTCTCATGGTCTCTGAAGTTCAGCTATTTGTCTGTCTTCAGTCCCATTCTAAAGCCCCACTTGTGACCCCACCCCCCCCTATTAATTACATTAAGCCCCGAGGCATTGTTAAGGCTCTGTCTATTCCCCTGATGTTGCTAAACTCCAACATCTGAATGTCAAGCATATGTATGTGTGCAAATTGTGCTCACCTTCACCTACATCTTTTTCAGATCAGTTTAGCAGCTGCTGTGACTTTCTGTGCATTAGAGGATACTATGATCCTATTTAAAATTAATTCTATAGAATTTTTATAGTTTTTTTTCCTCCTTAGAAATGATGGAAAACTTTTTCATAATATGCCCACCTGCACATTGGTTACAAGCTGTGCTTGAAGTAATGTCATTTAAACCCAGTACAGTACATCAATACAATTATGTTTACTCACACTTCATTCATAAGCTTGTCCTATAGTGATGTGGGGGGGTTTCTCTCTCCCATTTCTCCAAATTTTCCCATGGCTGCTCATTAGCAATTCATTTTGAAATATTTTAGCAACTCAGTCATCCTACATAATTTAAATTTAAGTACCCTCAAAACTTTTCTACATCCTCTTTTTCCTATAACATATAAAATCAGATCTGTTAAATTTCACATTGGCCACCAATAGCTCTGTTTCTGTCATCTCATAATTATTTTTGCCTTAAGTCTTTCACTTATCAGTAATAATATTAAGTAAAGCCTTTCCATCATTGTTAATTATAACTGTGACTGTGAATAATTATTCTGCAAGTTTGTGGGTTTTATTTCACATTTACATTTCAGTACTGGAAAGGATATCATTTTCTTTAAAACTATAGCTAAGCACATAATTCACAATAAATAATGTAGCTGAATAAGAGATGTAGACTCTTTTTCTGATAATGGTCATATGTGTGGAAAGGTCACAAAGCAGTTCCTGTGAAGTCAGCAAAATTATTCCAAATTCAACCCACTTTAATGAGAGCAGAAATAGATACAATACATAAAACAGATAAGTTCCAGTGCAGAGTACTCAAAACAGCTCTATTCAACTAGCCAGAGGTTGGATATTTTTGGCTCCCCAGGTATGTCTGCAGACCATCTGAGTCTGGTTACATTTTTGGCTTCATTTATGTTTAGTAAGCAATATATTACCAAAAAGCAACTCTACCTACCAAATGAAGGACCTTGATAATTACTGAAGTCTGCACTGACATCTGGTTACCAGTTGGTAGGCACAACATCAAACAGGTGTAATCTGCCTCATTCTGCTCAGAGAATACATCATTAAGAATGAATTGTATTTATGACACTCAGGGATAGAACATACACATTTTTTACCTGTTCTAAATGAATTCTAGTCACTTCTCCGATTTACAAATTATATTTCTCCAATGACAGATTACTATGCATACATAATTAAAACTAAGGAAATTAGGACTAATTACATCCCCATGGCCAGCAGCTCAGGAACCATTTGAACATGACTGAAGGTATGCTTTATAAAATAAGGACTTCACAAAAGAGAGAGGGTATTTCAAATGTCTTCTCCAAAAGTCTGCAGCATGGACATGACTCAACAGAAGAGATTGAGTACAGAACAAAAGAGGGGAAAAACTGCAAAGGGATGGTGAGCTAAATAAGATCATTACTATATCAGCGCTATTCCTTTGCAACCCATCCTCAATGGCAAACTCTACCAAGTTCTGGCCTAGAACCAAAGTACCTTGGAAAACAAATCAGACAGGAAAAAGAAAGACTACATGCATTATTGATTTTCTTTAGAATACAAGGAAATATGAATAAAAGTTTATGGTGCCCCAAAAAGGCCTCAAAAAAGGCTTACCGAAGAAGCATGAGAAGAAAGCTAAGGAACCTCCAAGAAGTACAAATATTTAATTGTGATACAGAGTCTGAAGGCGAACAGAGGGGATGATTACAAATGGCAGTTTTGTAGAGTACCTTGAAGAGCAAAGTGGACAACGCAGGACAAAAGAGGTATAGGTGTCTATTTGAATCCAGATAAGATGGTTGTCTCTGGCTTTAAAAGATGAGAAAGGGAGAGAAGTGTTTCGTCCTAGAACAAGAGTCTGAAAGACAAAAGGAGAAAGATACGTACTTTTTTTAGTGAGCAATGGGTTTATTACCCTAAAAGAGAGAAACTTCTACAGTAACCAAGTGAGCCAATTTCTCAGCAGAGATAAATAAAAAATGAGTGAACATCATCTCCTGATGCCAAAGAGGTAGCAGACCTTGACATTACTGTCATTAACATCATACAGTATTTCATTGTCTATAGGCTTGCTTTTTTGCTGTTTCTTTTTGTTGTTTCTCTGTGTTTTCTTTTTGTAGGTTTGTAAATGAGAACTAGGCTTTGGGAGAAACCAGAATGAGAAAGTGGTTACATGGCAAACCATTTTGGAAGGGCATTACTGACAGATAGGATAGATCGAGATATCTTGTGGAGACTTCTGTGGAAAAAGGAGTAGAGACAAGGGGGTTGTTGGCTTAAAATGGATTTACCATTGTGGAGAAAATAACTATGGTACTGTATGACCTCTGTTGCTAGAATATTTGTATGCTTCACTATTATTGATGTATTTACCCTCACAATACCTTCATGAGGCAAGGAATTTCTACAAACTACATCTTTCACAAGGGGAAGTGAAACACAGAAGGATTCTAAGCAATTTGTCCATGGTCACACAGGATTTATGTGATGGAACAGGGAACTGAACCCTTGTTTGTCAATCCAATCAACATTTTAAAAGCACAAGGCCACCTTACCTCTCTAGGCCTCTAGCCAAAACTCAGATTGAACTCCACTGGGGTCTTCTTGTAAACTGTTCAGATAAATGTTTCTTTCCTAGCATTCTTTCTTTATAGGCTGCTGAAGGTGGGGGAAAAGTAGCAAATAAACAAAAAATAAAAATATAACATATTACAAAAGTTTAAATTAAAGGAGCTGTATCAACAGGAGTTGTGAGTACCATGAATCTTTAGATCAGTAACCATATAGTTAGGGAACCTCTTATCGAAAGATTTGCAGGTCAGTTTTATAGGCCATTTCAGCTTATATATTTCAACGGATAAAAAAAAATACTGGAAAACATGCAAAAATAAAAAAATATAAAGAAGAAGAAGAAGAAGGAGAAGAAGAAGAAAGAAAACATGGGATTCAGCCTTGGCTTACTTCCAATAAGGTAAAAACACTAAGATGATATGGACCAGGCAATTATCACAGAAAGCTGGTATCAGCTGCACAACTTCTGCTTGGGATGAGCACTTCATTCTCTTTATTATGTGTAGTGTCTTTCTGAAGTTATTTAAGACCCTGGCTCTAAGTCCGTTCCCAGAAGACAGTAGTTCCAGGAATAATGTTAGTGCTGGAAGTGTTCAGTTCAAATGTACTACTTCTGATAAGGCTATGACACTATGGCATGTGTATGCTTGTGCGTGTATGTGTCAGTAGCTCCACTGATGAGATTTTAACTATACTTATGTATTAGGAAGACTGATAGCTTTTGTTTCAAAAACATAAAATAGAATAAACATACAAATAGAATAAATTCACTCTAGAGGTGCAAGGAAGGCATAAAAAATATGAACTCATTCTATAAATCCAAGTCATATTTTCTATATGACAAATAAACATTACCAACCTCATGCTAAGTGAGTGTTTAAAATTTTAGAAATCTAAACAACTGAAAAATAGAATACTTTATCATAAAAAGCAGCATGACAGTCCATCCCTCTCTAAGTATCACAGAACCCTAAATTCCCAAACCCAATTCATTCTGGAATAATCAAATGAAGGAAGTTCTAAAATACATAAATGTCATATTCTCTTCCCAAGTGATTCTACACTCTAAATCTGCATCTTCTATGTCTTTTTTTACAGTCCACCTAACTACTCATCCTACTATTTTACCATCCATATTCCGCATTCAAAAATAATGCTGCAAAGTAGACTGTACAATCCCATCTATTTCAAAAGAAAAAATAAATCCAATGGCAATGCCATGCTCTTGCTTCTTTCTGAAAAATAAATGCTAGTTTGAAAAGTGATTCTTAGCCTGCATATCAATTGGATTAGATCTGGGTTTTTTTTGTTTGGTTGGTTTTTTAAGATTAATTCCTTGAAAACAAATCTGTCAACACATTTCAACAAAAGAGTAGTATGGAAATTAATTCCCGTATAAAGTCCTCCTTTGTGTATGATATCTTTCTGAATTTCTCTATGGCTTCATGAACAACTTTCCTAAAAGCCAGATTCACCATTTTAAATGATCTCATCCATGGCTTGTAAATTTACAGGACTGCCACAATACACCAGAGAGAATCCATGTAGACACTGATTTTGTCAGAAGCATCACTCACTTCCATTGTTCTTCAGCAGTTTCCAGTGTGTCATGCACAAATATGCTCTTCCTTTGAACATTTGTTTTTCATCATCGTTCCTGCTTTAACAAGGAAAAAAAGAAACAAAAATGTCTCCCTGTGTTGGCATACGTAACACACTGAGGTGGTATATTTTCTCTCTTAAAATGGACAAAAATACCATTTAGTCATAAATGTGGTTCTGCCTTTTTCTTTCTTTCCTTGCATGCCACTAACAGATTTCCATCCTATGGAGTCATGGCTAATGTTCAGTGACCTTCTGCTTTTATGCTCCACCTTTCAGGATGAAGAGGAGGATTTTTTTTGGCATAGAACAACAAAATGAGTGAAACTTCAACTCTGCAAAGTGGCAACAACAATAGACAGCAAGTGCTTTTCAGGGGTCAGTGGCAGCACCAGGAGCATCAAGAATAAACAAGCTGTGCTCTCCCACAGTTTTTAGTGGTGTGCAGCGCAGTCAGCTGTTTCTCTGCCCAGCTTTAACACGCTGGTGAAGATTGCTGTAGGCTACTGAACAAATATCATATCAGGATTCCAGAATGTACACTCAAACGCAGAACTGGTCAAAGCCCAAGCAGGTGACAACCATCAAGAAACCTAACCTTTATCTCCAACTGCAGGTAGCCAGTGTTTCAGGCTTTTATTCCATAAAAGGGAATAATATTGGCTTGCAATATCTGAGTGCTAACCAACAAGCAAATCTGTTGAAAATACAAGATCTGAAACAATATATTCCATGCAATCAAAGCTTACTTACATTGCCATTTCTCCTCTGTCTCCTTACTTCTCCCTAAGTGACTTTTGCATTTACAAACTTCAACAAATGTCACAGAGAGGAAGAAATCTTGCAACTTCTGTCTAAGCCTTCTGAAAGAGCAGAATCTGAACAAAGGAAAGAGATTGAAGATAGCATCTTCAGTAAGAGAAAAGCTGATGAAACTGCAAAAGCCAATCAGCACATGCAAATGACTGGCAAACTGCATGTCTATTTTGACTGCCCAGTCAACATGCACATAGCTTTAAACTAGCTGTAGCACTGTTTCTTACCTGGTGATGCACCATAGGGCGCTTGGGGGACTGTAGGTTAGGGAAGGAAGAAAAAAAAACTACAAAAAAGTGGCTTTATTAATAGACCAGTTTGTTTTTAAAACAGCAACATTTTCCATAACTCTAATCCTAGTATTAGATATACCTGTTAGATCTTTCCTTACAGTACATACAAATATGGAAAGAGAATGTAAGACAACTTCCCACTACAATCTGGCACACCCAAAGGACAGGATATTTTGCTTTAAGAGTGGCTCTCTCCTTTCTCCTGCTTATACACATTTACACAGACTGCTTCTTTGATTTAAATTCTCTCAGTCAAACTATGGAATTGAACCCACATCAACTCATGCTGAGTAAGTGCTCTGACCTTGAGCTACCAAAAGAAGATGGGGTACCAGCCCTTACCCCCTAGAAAGCTGTTATTATCACTGCTTTAATTAAATAAGCCTTAATTAAATAGAATTTAGCACCTGATTAAGAAATCTGCATGTTCTTCAATCTCAAAGGCAAAATAAACACATACCTGAATTTTAAGAGAGAAGTGACTCATTTTTTTTTAATCGTCACGCAGCCCTGAAGGATGATTTTTGCTTTCTGATTGTATTTTTTTGCAATAAGAGTAATTCAAAACACTAACATTGTGTGCTGTCAAATCCTGAATACGAGGATGGGCAGGGAATAGTACACATTCATTAAACAGGGCAGATTTTTCTACACGTTCAGTTATGAGAAATCAGGTTTGGAATCCTGCATTTCAAGAAGATGCCCTTTTAACTGCCATAACCCATGAGAGAATGGAGGTCAAGCTAAATAAAAATAACCTCAACCTCTGCCCCTCTATCGCAGACTTTGCAGATGAATTTTAGCACTGAGCTGCCAAATAATACAATGTCTTTTAACATAATAATTGTTTAGCTGTTGCTGAACCTATTGAAAATAATGTTTCCCACATTTCAGACTGAAGACTTTTGTCCTTTAAAAACATAGAGACAGCTATTCAGAGTCCAAGCAGATTTGCAGCTTCACCATAAAGACTTTCTGCTGCATTGACAAACCAGTGACAAAACCATTCAGTCAGCCCTCTGTTCACTCAACTTGTGTCAGAGGAGATCTCCAAGACACACAGTGTCCCCCAAGCAATGTTATCCATTGTCAAGGGAAGAGTGTTTGAGGCAGTAGGAAGGAAAAGCAGACCGGGGGATCTCCTGCCGTCAGTACAGTCCTGTTGGTCCTTAGGTGGCCAAGTCTGGTCTAGGATCATGGGCAAACAATGATTAATTTTGTTGCTCCCTCCTCAAATTCTGCTCTAAGCAAAGTCTGTCTAAACTGGATTTTGCCTCCTGCTTTAGTTAAAAAATAGGAAGTGAGAAAATATCTAGGCTTTCTTTTTTTGTCTATGGATGAAAATTGATGAGAACTCATATAATCGAGGCTGTATTGATGAAGCCATGATGAATCACTGGAGATGAAAAGAATGATTACTTTCCATAGTTGTAAGTCATATCTGACATCTGAATTATTCTAATCTTGTTCTAAAAGTAGACTGGATATACTGCATAAGGGAGCGAGGTCTCAACTGGGAATTCTTATAGGAGATAAGGCAAACAAGCTATCACTGTTTCTTCCTTGTGGAATGTGTCCAAGAGGACTATGATTTCAAAGGTCAGGGAGAAGATTAGAAAGCAAGGGGAAGAAAGTGGTCCAGTTCCCCAGAAGGTAAAAACTGGAACAGGATTTAGGAGAACACATCTCCTAGAGAAGACAGACACAGGTTGGAGCTTCTGAAACAGGATAAACTTTCCTCATTCTCTTATCTCTCATGAAAGGTACAATAGCAGGATATTACAGCAGACCAGGGATCCACTGCAGATGAATGGAGGACTAATTCTGAATTATTAAAGAAAGGATCACGGTTTGCACCATACAACTTACTCTCAGACAGTTTCCACATAACCAAAGAAAATGGCCTCATTGTGATCACGCTGTCCTCATTTCCGCTGTATCAGTTTAAACCAAGAGAGAATCCTTGGTCATGATAATGTTCTTTCCATGATTCTTATGAAAAGAAGATCAGCTCCTGAAAAAGCAGGGTATTTAAATCCTATTTCATTCCTTCATTGAAGAAGAAAACCGACAACAGTGGAGCTGAGAATTCCATGCCTAGAATTCCAGAGATCGCTTCTATGTTTTAAGTGACACAAAAAAGCTAATTTTAGGAAAGAGTAAGGGAACTATATGCCAATTTCCTACTGTTTGGAAATTTCTGATATACAAAGCTAACAATTCTAAGTCCCTTTCCCTCAGCAATTATATATTAGCCAGCTACTTTAGTTAGTTAATCTCATAGTTTTCTCCTGAGAAATTCTTTCCCTCTAGTGCAACACACACACCTGTGTACAGAACAGCAGGCTCATAAATAGCCCTCCTTGTCAATGGTAATTCTGCCGCTAAATTTATTTCCCTGAAAGCTACTTCCTTCATTCTCTTACAAGCCACAAAAGATATACTACATTATCCTTGAAATAAAGGGAATTGACCTCCAGCAGTGCTCGCTTAGGCAACAGGATAAAATGAGCAGATGTTTTTTCTTTTCATAAGCAAGAATTCATAAATGGGCTACTTGAGAAAGTGAGTAATATTCTCAGGCTGGTATGAGTCCTGTTAACGATCACTGCAAAACGATGGACTAGACATAGATGCACCCACACATCAATGGGAAATGATTGGTGATTCATCTTAGTAAGGGCAGGAGCAAAATTAAATAGAGTGGGAACAATCATACAGAATAGTCACTGTGTGGTTTGTCCTTATATGCAGCGGTATTAAAACATGATACTGTTGAAGCTCCTTTGTTCACATCACCTTGCCCATGTCATCATCAGTCTCAATCTTAATAACCACCAGCACATGCTATTTAAATCATAACTGTAAGGTAGTAATTGAAGAAATCATCCTGAGAAGGAGAGACTTCTTCTGAAGCAAAGCAATAAATTTGCACAAGCATGGTAGATGCTAGGTGCCATTTAGCATTCATTCTGCTCCTCGCCTTGCACTGTCCGTCCTAAAATATCCTGCAATCCTGCTATCACTGTTAGGCAGATTTGTAGTTTTCTTCTGTGAAATATGTAGCTATAAATTACTTTTCCATAACAGTTCTTTCACAACAAGACTTCTATGGCTTATACTTGTATAGTATTGTTTGTTCAGTCATATTTAGGAATTTATTTGGTTTTAAGATTTCATGTCTTTAGACACTATCTGCATAAAAAGAGCCTCTCTCTTGCCCCTAATTGCACTGTTTTCTCTTTAATATCTGAGTAACCTTTCTAGAAGCTTGCCTAAACTGACCAGTTTGAAAACCCTTTTGTGATTAGATCAAAAAAATATGGGCTTTAAATAAAACCATGGTTTCAGGCATATATTCCTGTGGAGAATTAGATATGCCAGGAAGCCATCACAGAAGTTTTATTTTCCAAAAGGCCATAAAATGAAAAAGAGAGTGAGACAAAGATGGGTGGAAGGAAGGAAGAGAGGAAAAGAAAAGGGAAGAGAGGAAGAAAGGAAGAGAAAGAAAAAGGGAAAAGAAAAAAGAAAGAAAAAAGAGATAAAGAGAAAAAGGAGATAAAGAACGGGAAGAAAAGAAAGAAAGAGAAGGATAAACAAAAAGAAGGAAAGAAAGAGGGAAAGAAAGAGAAGGAAAGAAAATAGAGAGAGAAAGAAATGAGAAAGAAAAGAGAGAAAGAGAAAATGAGAAAATGAAAGAGAAAAAGAAAGGACGAAAAGAAAGCGAGAAGAAAGAAAAAGAAAAAAGAAAAAGAGAGAAGAAAGAAAGAAAGAAAAGAAAGTTAGTTCAAAACTGCATTGAAAATAATGGTTTCTTTGGGTTATAACCACCTTCAAGAACAATCGACAGAGAATTAGAGTAAGTGAAGAAAGAATTATCTTATATCTGTGGTTGATCAGTCATCTGCTTGCAAAACAGAAAGCTGTATCAGATACCACTGTATGTGAGCTAGGATCCTTTAAAAGCACTCATCAATATTGTAAAACTGAACTTTGGATGTATAAATATATATAAGAAAGTGTAATGTAATGCTGTTCATCAAATATAACTGAGCACCCACATATTTTATCAAGTGCACAAAGGTTCACTTCCTTCTGCATTTTTTCATTTCTATACATATCTATTTGTTGTTTTAGCTAGGCTAACTGGCAGAAATGGAGCAATCCAACAAAAAGACTGCATGTTCAGCATATTCCGACTAGACAGTACTGAAAAGCCTAACAAAAACCTCTCCAAATAAACAAATGTGATTCGGGGGTGTAAGACTGCTGCCTCTTCTCCAGTGAGAGACTTTTTTGAACGTGGGCAGGCAGATTGTTCTCCTCACGAAACTTGCAGTCCCTGAGCAGCAGGGCAAGGCAGCATCTCCCTGAGGTGCTGCGCTGCGGTTCAGGCGGGGCGGACAGTTTTAAGCCGCTGTCTGCTTTGACCCCCGGGAGCTTTGCTCAAGTGAGAAATGTTGGGGGGAATGTAAGAGCTCCCGGCCTCGCCAGCCACCGGGCAGCCCAGGGAGGCTCACTGGGCAGAAGTGGCGACCACCTGCTGAACGAGAGAGGTGCCTCTCGCTGCACTCCTCGCTCTGGCAGGGTTCCCAGCGCCAAATCAGGCTTGGGTCAAAACAAAGCTTCGTAGCTAATATTTCAATAAGATAAATAGAGGAAGTTCATCCCTGTTTTGGCACTACAGTACATTGTTTCAGGCTCTAGCAGAGACAGCAACGCATTAATTTACAGTCCGAAGGCCAGAGTCACAAGAAGAAAGGCCAGAAACACTTTTTCCCCCTTCTTTCCCTTTTTAGAGGAGGCATTGCTTCTTCAGATTATACAGAAAAATATGCAATTCTCTACACTTGTCGGATCCAGTCATGCCTGATAATATAGAAGTTGTTTCTGTGGAATAAAGTAAAACCCAGATCTTCTGATTCCTGTTAATAAACAAATGATATGGGTCTCCACATCTTCAGTAACTTTAAATACTACAGCACAAAAGTAGGAGTAACAAAATCATGTTCACAAAGGGAACTATCACCCAAGATGTGGTTTGCATATACAGTTTGATGCTCATAAGGAAGCCTGATCAGAAAATTCAGTACCTTCTTTGCGGGTTTCACACACAGTTGAAAATATATTTTAATTCCATCTCAGAACTAAAATGGCAATTTTTGAAATTTTATGTAGAAAAGTTTCAAAGACTATATATTATGTTTAATAACAAAACACTTTGTTTTTGTTTAGACTTCTATATATCAGAATGTTTTAGTCCCATGTAAGCACTCGTATAAGTGAGTATAAATTAAGCATATATATAAAAGACCATATGTCAAAAAGAAACTTAGCAATATAATTTTAATGTTATTGATGAGATAATGAGAATGTTGAAACAGCTTAGATTTATTATCTCATGAAACTTTCCTTTTTTGACTAAACTTGCAAAAAAATGAAAAATAATTAAAAATGCAATTTAAAAATACTATTTTAAAATGTATTCACAATTTCATCTTCCAGGTTTACTCACAGCAAAGTAATTCAGCTAGTATTTTCACTTAGTCTTCAAAAGCATTAGAAATGGTTTTGATGTGTCAATGTGATATGTCTTTTGAAATGTTAGTTCTGTACCTCTCCCATCATGGACCATGGCATAATGTTTATAATCTATGGAAACAGAAAAGAAGGTGAGATAATATACTCCATTGCCCAACAGCATGACAGAATCTACCAAGTGAGAAAGGAAAGACACTTTGTGTATATTAATTTACTTTGTTTGAGCTAGACATGGGGATTTGAACTATTGAGAGGAACTCAGGCAAAGAGAAAGTTTGCCTAATAGAAACATTTTATAATTGAAATAAAATGGAAGAAACAAAATTATATAGACAAACCTTTTGGCTAAATGCCTTTTTAGTATTTAGTCAGGCACTGAGCCAAATTGTTTCTCTGCAAAGTTTTATGTCTTAAGTTATTCAGACACAGTTGAGCATTACAGTGACAGGTGTTACTAGGATATTTTTACAGTGTTTGCAAGGGGAAGCAGAAGCCAACAGAGGCAGGTCAGTGCATCTACTTAAAACTCATTGGTACCCCCAGTCCCGATACATTCATACCTTTTATATTCAAGTGGAATGGTGGGGGAAGGAGGAGATACCCATAAAAAAGTGAATTAGGCAAAAGCCCTGTCCTATAATGCCCTAAACAACTTGTGAGAGGACCTCTATGCCCTTGCAATCTGTTGACATCAACAGTAACTGAGCACCCCGTAAGTCTCAACAGGTCAGCTATCATCTTCCATTACCAGAAGATTGTGAAAACCATGGACAGTAAATTATTTTCTCCATTACACATATAATTTATAAATATATGCGAAGTCACCACCTCTGGTTCAGGAAGTCCCTGAATTGTTAATTTATGGAGGTTAGAAGAGTATGCTGAAGACATATCACTGCAGGCTTGCCTTGTTTTCATCATCTTCCATAGGCCTTGGCCCCTGTAGACGCATAACACTTGGCTAGTGGGCCTTTTGTCTGACCCTGTACAACCATGCTTATATTCTTCTATAAACAAACGAATGACTTAATTGCACTACATAAAAACTTGAAATGGAAGCTTAGATGTTTTCTTTACATTTCAGCAGAGGATTTTAAAGCATACTGACTGGGTATAGATACATAGCTTAACACAGTAAGCCATTTTTTTCTCCTGCTCATTTCATTTGTTGCAATCTTATTTGCCTCACAACACTGAAAATATAGAAAACAAAATAAGCCACCAGAAACGCAAACTTTATGGCATTTCAGTAAGAAATTGCATCACATCTTAGATACAAGGCACTGGCAAGATCACCAACAGTCCATTTTTTATGACCCATTCTCCTAATGGAATGAAGCCGTTTGCAATGGAATAGAGTCTAGTAAGGCGACTCAGTGTTACTAGGAAGGCTTATTCTAAAGCAAAAGATTAAAAATCAGATGTTTTAATGAGGAAAGAGGGCACAGGTTTACAACTTTTTATTGAGTGCCTTTTAAATTCTGAGAGAGAATATGCTCTTTGGTTATTTCTTTTATATAAATATATATACAAGATACACCTGGGACAGAAATGACAAAATATAATCAATCTCTTAGTGAGTACTAGTGCATTGTGGGGTCCCATCACAGCAGAGCCAGTACTGTTCAGAGAAGATAAGTTGCAGAAAAACAGATATTATTTGTTTTCCATCCCCATTGTAACTTTTACTCTATGCTTATTACCATGAATTAGAATTTTTCAGTGAAATCCAATCAGTATAGAAGGCTTTCAAACAGCATTCAAGCTTTTAATGAACTGATCAGAATGAGTTTAACAAATCCTTCATGTGCATAGAGCCTCTGATTACAATGAAACCATTCCAGCACATCCCTGGGGTATGACAGAGTCTTTGAGCAACAAAAATTAAACTGCTTGAATACGCTGCAGATACAATGAGCTGCTTCAGCCACAACTAAATTCAGGCAGTTTCTTGGAGTCAGCCAGATTAGCTAGCTGATATTTATCTAAAATGACTGTAATTTACCAACCTTACTTTTCAAATAGACATCAAATGTGTAAGGAGCAGCGTAAAGTTAATTCATACCTTGATGCTCCCTACTTCAGACCAGACACAGCACAAATCCTCCATCCCTCCTGTAAGTGCCCATAAGAAGTGTTTCTCTGAATTTGCCAGAAAGCTCACAGCTGATACATTTTACTGAAGTAAAATAAATCTACAAAAGAAACACGGACTGACTCCCATGCCCTGAGAACAGAGAAGTGGAAATTCTTGTTCTTGCTGTAATAGTCTGATATTAAAATAAATCTTATTTTATTGGGTTGGTCTGTCTGCCCTTCAAAATGATGTATAAAAATTACATTTCATGAATAAGGGAAGAGGAACAAGTAATAATTTTCATAAAAGCCCAGAAAATTTTTACTTTGATTACAGTGGTTTTCAAAAGGTTCATTTTGCATGAGTAAGGCCAGCTCCTGGATGTGCAAATCACAACTATCAAACATAGAAGATATTTGGACCTGCTCTTTCTGTTAAACATCTGATGAGGAATATATTCATGTTCCTTCCTACCTAAAATAATGGAAAGTGCCTCATTTGGAGCTACCTTCGAGGACAACCCAGAAATTTTAGCTGGTACAAATTAAAGTTCCTGCTTTTATAATGAGAACATTAATTCCTGTTCTGAAAATTTCATGGCCGTTCATTTTTTTCTTTGGGTTTAACCTGTCAAGTCCTACAAGATCTGTACTCCAAGAAAAAATTGATTCTGATCCATCCTAGTAGGTAGGACTTCTTGGGACATGAGACATGGCATGAATTTAAGCACCAAGATAAGGTGGCTGTGTTCAAGTCCTGGATTTAGCTACAGGTTAAACGAAGGTGCCATGGCAGTGCAGTGGTAGAATTTGAGTGCCTGCAGCAAAATCAGGACAGGCTGGAGCCTAGGAAACTCAATATCCTTAGATAGGTGCCTGTGAGATGTGGCAAATCTCATAAAAGTGAACCCAGAAGGAGCTGGGACCTGCTACCTCACCAGCAGCAAAATAATTCCAGTGAGGTAACTGGTGGTACTTATCCTGTACACAAGACAGCATCTCCCTGCTTCTGACAATCTGTCTCTTTAATTTGAGAAGAAAATACAATCGAGCATGAAACAGTGGCAATCCCCATTTCATGTCATTTTCTAAGCCATATAAAGAAGAAAAAAGGAAGGCTCACAAGAACTTAATTAACAAGAATCGATGCTTTTTTTCTATGAGTGAACCAGAATTGTCCTGGTATATTTATCAGACTTTGACACAAAGAAGAAGTAAATCATGTTACAGCTTCTAAATCCTTATGTTAAATTTATATAACCGGTAACCTCAGCTTTCTTCTTTCAGGCAATTGTCAAAGCCTTGCATTTCCAGGAATGTAGAAGCAAACTTTCAGACTATCTAGCTTGCAAATAAATCTCTCTATAAGCATGAGACACTGCCCACTGATTATTTTCCAGTCTTTTTCAGTGCTATGTTGTTTTTAAGCATTGCTTAATATTTTTCAGAATTCTGGGTGCTGCTGGGAGAACAGTCACGTCCGACTGCGTTTTGAAGCAACTCAGAGAAACTAGTGACGTCTGCACACTCTTTCACCACCACATTCAAAGCTTTAGTCTTTGGTGCCCAGAACAAGTACTTCTGTTTTCACTGTCCCAAACCATAGAGTGTCTGAAGAAATAGCGTATTTCAAAGATATACCTAAATTAAATTCATTTCCTTTTTGCTCCTTGGGGGGAATAGGTTGTTGTGTCAATATCTGTATTAATATACTACACATCTGGTCAACAAACAGAGGTAGATTCCTGCATTATCCCTCTCATCTCCATATCTTCTCGGTATGTCAACCCACCGTTTTGACACTAACACTGGTGATCAAGATATTCTACACAGAAGTGTAAGTAAGTGAGGTTCTTTTTCTTCCATGTTTCCTGGCCTACACATTTAGTGTTGGTCACTGTTTAAATAAAAGCAAGTTTATTTAATGTATCACCCCAGTGAACTATACAACAGGCTATTTCTTAACAACCCTACACAGACCTAGGAAAATATCACTTAAGCCTTTATTTAGGGTGTCTTGTTTTTGCAGCACAAATAAGGTGACTGCAACACTTATTCCTTTGCATATGGAAGTTCCAAGTATTTATCCTTCAGGTATTTTCTTTTAAAACTTTGTACATAACCACCTTTTTATTGTAAACAGATGTGTAAACAAGCTAATTTTTAGGATTTAGCTCTATTCAAACATAACAATTACATGCCTGATTATATTACTATTTTTTCACTATAATTAAACACAATTTAAAGTATGTTTTCCAATTAGATTCAAACTGATCCACTTGTTATGTATTCTTATGGTCTTGAAAATTAAGCTTTTAAAAACTATTATCTAAGTAAATGTAAACTAATTTCTCAGTTTTGCAATCTCCTGCTATACTCTGGTACAATAAACATTTACCTTACGAAGGGAAAATAAGCATGCAGGATTGCAACTGAAACTATACTGTAATGTAATATAATAGGCTGCACAGACTCATCTTTGACATTTCTTGGCTTTAGGTTGCTTGTCTTTGCAATCTAAGTAATCTTCTTTTAACATTAGGCATGGGTTTTAGCCTGGGGATTCACGTTACTTGTTTTTCCAACACATACAAGGTAATTAAAGCATCTCATTATCAGCAACTCCTACCCTTTTGATGCATCTAATCGTTTCTTAGAAATGGTCTCAATTAGCTCTTTCTTTGGAAGCTTGTACCATGATATTTTCTATTCTTTCTAAACTTCAGAACATGCATTTATTACTGACATATGACACAAAAATCACTTCCTTTTATTAGCCCTGCTCTTTCAGAAAAAAATCCGTACCTTTCCATAATAACATTCCAATTCCACAATTTATCCTTCCTTGTTCCATAAATAAAATTAAATCTTCTGATGTTCATTTATGGCGTTTTTTCCAGAAATGGAATTAAAACAAATTCCAAAATATCTGAATTCTTTATTGAACACATATTCTGTTATCTGGCCACTTTTAAATAGGACTGACCAAGTGAAATCCTTCCCTTCCTGTAGCTAAAAAATTGACGTGCCCTCCTTCATTCAAAAAAACATTGTTTCCACCAAAGTTAAATACCTAGAAAATGCTTTAATGTGCCTTTGGTTGCACGATGGGTAACTTCAGCCTTTTCAGAATTGTGGTTCAGATCAGCACCTAGAAAATTAGATGCAGATGCAACAGCGGAACCAGCTGAATTGGCTGAAAATGTCACTAGGCCAATCCTCCTCACAGTGTTCAACATTTCTGTTTCCATAAAGATCCTAAGATTACTCTGAAAAAAAAAAGCCAATCACACATTTCTGAACTCAGCAAAGGATTTGATTTTGGCATGCATAAAAAGATTAAATTCATGTTTCAAATGAAGTTAAGGGTTTATTTGTCTTTCTGTGAATTTAACCTAAACTGACTCACCTTCGACTATTCTGAGGATTTTGCAGTCCAACAGTATCCTTGAAACTAACAGAAAAGCAGCATTAGCTAGCTTGAGTGGTATACCCCAGAAGGAAGGAGTTTAGTAGTTACTATAACAAGAAATGTCTCTGGAGCACACCAAGGTATTCAGACACCTGTTTCTAAATTGTAAGGAATCAGATTATGTAGATACTGACGTAGTCATCACATTTTTAATAAATTTGATCAAAATGGAAAATTATGTACTAGCAAATAGTTACTCAATTTGTTAAAATCAAGTGTAGCCTTTGAAGCTACATTGCAAAGTCAATACTAACCCTGTGCTACAAGAATGTTTGTTTTATGAGCACCATTTAGTCTGAATTCAAGCGACATTCCTCTGCAACTACTATGCATGGTAAATCAGGAAATGTTTCACTATGCATACAAATAAACAATAGCCATTCCTATATTTTCTAATCTATTTTTAATTTAAATGAATCAGATAACCTCACAGTTATTTCCTTCCAAAGTCTATATTTCTTCTAATTTCTTATATGTTGAATATCATGGAAGATGAAATTATGGAAAATAAAATTATGGTCCAGATTTTAAAACATGTGGGTTCAATTTGATTATAGTGACTTACTCTATTGTATATAAAGTAACACAATACACCAACAAAATAATGCAAGCAAACTACCACGGTTTTTGCTTGTACTTCTCTTGGTCAGTGCTGGGGCTAAGCATAAGAAATGGACAAAGGACACTTGAGACACAAGTTTGGTTAACTTTTCAGAATTCATTACCCACTGTTTGTAACAATTGATTCTTACTGTTCTGTGTCACTTCACATTATTTATGTCAAATCACTAGAGTGCCTGACATGGCATTTTGTAGACTGACATGAAGATGTAATGAAATAACGAAATGTTAAAGGGAAGTCTATTTATCTTGGCAATCCAGAGCCACTTTAAAAGTAGATAGCATCTAAGCAGCATCCAAGAATAACATTACATGGAAAATGGTACACTTCTCCTGTCCTTTATTTTCTTCTGAAACAGTTCAAAAATGTGCTAAGACTCAATCTACATAGATTGCAATCACATTAAATTGCTGACATTTTTTTGCTCTCCCTCCTGGTGAAATCCTCCACCTGAGATCCAGGTAGGCTGTCAAAAATCATACTAGACAAGCTGAACGTCCATTATGTGTTAAAACCTCTGCATAATTCTATTATGCAATCTATATGTAGCTTTAAATGGACAGCAGAACTGCCAAACATAATTAAGTGTGGCAAATGTTCTTCTACATTCAGAAACTTCTGGCTCAAGTAATTCAGGGTATTCAAAACAGAGTACTGGAAGTTTCTTCAAGACGGGGACAGCATTCTTATGAACTGAGGAAGAGGAGGATAAAATAGTTTCAAATACACAGATGGCTTGATTTTAAAATGCTCAACTAAGGTAATGTCTCAAAAGGAAAACTGTCTTGGGAAAGATTTTGTGAAAGATACTCTTCTTGACTGGCATAACATAGCAGTCTTTGGAGTAATGCTTCTGGGTAATGTAAAATGTGACCTTTTTTACCGAAACCAGTGTATTACTGTGTCTCACACAAATGAAAAAAGATTAAGTTCTCATTATGAAAATATACAAATTTTATTCTATTATTATGCTAAAAATATATATAATAAATTATGCTAATGACTATTGCATAAAGAAAATATGCTGATTTAAATTTTAACCTTCTATTTTCAGCAACTGAACTTTTGAAAAACTTCACTTGATCCAAAATCTCCTGTATTCAGTGAAGCCTATCTATATTCAATGGAACTTTTTGAGACCTTAGGGGACTTGAGGTCAGCCCACTGAAAACAATTATAAATCAGTAGATTTAATCATTATTTAGACTCACTGAAGAGCATCATCTACTGAATATCTCCCCTCCTTTGGGGATAATCACTAAAAGTATTCATTTTTTTCCACTCATCTTCACTTCTTATAATATATGGCAGGATACTGAAGATTTGGAAGAAAAGACCAAGTTCTCTTCTGTCGCCTGCATCATTAGCAACTACTCAATTTAGATATTGCTAAACAATCTTTATTCCAGGTAATATGTGCTTCAAGAGCAAAAGAACAAGTTAATTAGTGTTACACAATCCACTTGAAAGAAATGATTAGTGCAGTTGCATGCTATGTGATATAGAGAGAAACTTGCCTTGACTTATTCTCTTGGAAGATCATTTATTCTGTGATAGCCAGCTACGCCAGAGTTCCCAAGGTGCCTTCCATGGCCCCAGAAGTCCTGGGAACATCAGCCACAGCCCTCGGGCTGAGCAGTCAGGGCTTCCCTAGCTGCAGGCTGTCAGATGAGAAAAGAAATTAACAGTTGCATTGTCCTTGTATTCGCTGGAAAAAAGACAGAGGAATTTTACCTGTGGCTCTGAGGCATCCCTTCATTCAAATCTGTAATGAGGGCTTTCAGTCTTTCCAGATAGGTCCATGCTTCCTGAACAGGCACACAGAGAAGTTTAGTTCTCCTGGCCGCCCTGGCACTACCTTCCAGGTTGCCACAGAGCCAGAGACCTTCAAAATAGCAGCAGCAACTAACTGGAATTGACATTCTTCACCCTTAATGAAAGCACTGAAACCTGACAGACACTCAGAATCCTGGCTATGAACTGACATCTATGTGCAGATATTGACAAAAAAAAGACTTGCTAATTTTAAAGGACAAAATTAAAGATCATTGTCTCAATTCGCATCTAGCCAAATTTCTAGCACTTGCAAAGTTTCATGAACTGGAAGCACTATGTGCTAATCAAGTCTATTATCAGCTTGTTGATGCCTTCAGGTTGGGAATGCTTTTCTAAGAAAATACATTTCAGTTCAGCCAGAAGTTTGAGATTTGTTTCAGAAATTATTTGGTGAAGTTATTTGTATTCACCTGGGTGACTAGCTGACTATAACGGTTCCTTCTGACCTTAAAATCTGCAAAGCTTTTCGTAAGACAAATGAGTCTGGCAATTAGAAAGGTTGTATAACAGTAATCTCACTATATGTCCACTGAGCAGATTTAATGTGAGAGCACTGTGTTTGTCTTTCTTTCAGGATGACTTTTTTGGAATATATTAATGTTACTTACCTTCATACAAACTATGAACTAAAATGGTCCTGAATAAAACCACTCATTATAACCACAATGAATTAGTGTTCCTATTCATTTTAGTTTGTCAAAGGTTTGAACATGACCAGACACATCCAATGACAACAATATTATTGCCAGGAATAATGGATGTTTGCTAATCGCATTATGAAAAGCATGTAGTGCCTGCAGTCAGGCCACTAAACCTTTTATACATGCTGTTGCATGAAAAGTTAGCTTCTCCTACAATTTGTTTTCTAAATCTTTGAATTTAGAGAAGTGTGCATTTTAAGATAAAATAACATATTCATCTTCACCATTAACTTAGAACCAGTCAGGTTTCTTGTATTAGCTATCACTTTAAGTGACTAATATTTCTTGCCCTTGATAATACTTAATTCACTGGGTTGCTTCTTGATTGAAAGAAAAAAAAAAGTAAAAAAACCCTCATAAGCAAACTATATAAAATTCTGGCTGGAAAAGGAAAACAACTCAAACTGACAACTTTGAAATGACTTTCTTCCAATCCTGAAATAATTTTTTGGGAAAAAGCACAAATCTATTATGATTTATCCCACCTGTTTCCAGATCTCCCAAATCTCCTTTGATTTTTCTCCCACAGGCTTCTTTCTTCCTGCCTGAAAAGACTACCTGCTTAAATATCATAATGATTGAGATTCTAAGGTACGTATGTATATCATCTGCAGTGCATGTGGGTAATCCACATGCATATTGTATTTCTGGATTACAAATTGAAATATTACTGAATGCTAATCCTCATCATTTTGGAGTGTAATATTTTTATAAATTCTCTACATAGGTTTCTTTGATTCCAGCAATTGTTGTAAAGGCACTTAACTAGCAAGAGAAATTCATGTACACTGTTAAAGTAATTTAGAGTTTCTAAGTAAAGGCAGACTGTGCAATGTAGTGTCTGTGATGAACTAATTTCCAACCTTTAGATAGCTTAGCAGATAAGCTTTTAGCCAAGTTCTAGACAGTTATTCTGTTACAGCTGGATTTCCAGACTCCTTTTGAGATGTGCTTGCATTTTTCAAGGACGTTGTCTTTAGCCCAGCAGCCTCAGGAGGCAGGCAGAGTTGCCAGCCAGTACAAAGAGGAAGAGCATGGCTCTCGCTCCTTCTTTGTCTTTTGGGTAACTAGGAAAATATCACAAGCAAGAAACAGTCCCTGTGTTGAGGAGATAGGAGAGACTGGATCCACACTAATCTTAGCTTTCCTTTCCTTCCAGTGATTAAGGAGGTTAAAAAAGACTTTTTATATGTATTTCTTCTCCCTTCCATTTCTTGTAGAGGTCAGCCACAGGCTGGCCCTCATGTCATCCATTAACAACATTATCCTTGGCAGCCCATCTTTACAGTCTAGTATAAAGAAGTGTTCAGTCATTCCCAGCCCTTGCAAAAGCTGGAGAATATCCTCCCTCTTACATGGAATTTGTACTTGTATATACTGTAATTGATTGTTTACTGGTTGAAACTAGTGAAGATGGTGACTCTCCAGATCAAAAGCAGAACTTTCAGAAGAAGCTGCAGGCCTTATTTTCATTCCAGACTTTTACTGTTTTTTTTCTATAAATGGATGTGTTAATTACTTTTATTGGTAATACAGTATCTCTCCATTTTCAGACTGAATGATGGTGGCCTGAAGCCAAACTCTCTTAAAGAAAAAAGACCAAAAAAACCCCAAACAACAAAGTAGTCTGCATAGAGCTACAGATTTGATTTCAAAATAATGGAAGTAATCAGCAGAGCAATACTTGATCTGAAATGCCAATGTGATATGTAATGTACAATAACTATAGCAAACAGTCATGTAATCACACTTAATAGCAGATAGCAAGCCTGCTCCTTTTTTCTACTGACAAAATCATACAATGATCTGCCAAATCACACACTTTCTCAAAGATCTAGAGAATAAGACCATTTTTAAAAAGCAAGTGCTGAAAAACTCACTTCCTTTTTTGGAAATTAGCTCTTATTACAAACATTATGTGAATTACTTTCAGCAGTTTACTGCAGATTTGAGCTTCCATGTCAGCTGGACACTGTTGATAAAAAGTGTAACGTCCAAAAGCAAGGAAATCCCAATATTTAAAATTTAATCTTCAATATATTTTTCTTTATGAACATCTGTTTCCTAACATATTCTTCTTCTAGTAACACTGCCCTATCCTTCTATAGAACATTTCTGTTTATTTTCCTTTTGATTATACATAGCCATTTCTCTTAAGACACCAAGGAAAAGTGCAGATGCTGCCAACTCCATCCCCTGCTACTAAATGCACAGGCATATCTGCTAATTCTTGATTACACAAACCATAAACCCTTTCTCCTTGAGCTATTGGGCCAGTCTAGAGACTTCCTTACTGCTCTTCCAAGTGCTTTAGGTGATGCCTCCTTTGAAAAGCCAGGATCTCAAGGTTAGGATTGGATCATGGCATTTGATGATTTTTGTTCATTTGACCTCCTTGTACTAAAGTTAGTCTAGAAAAATAAGCTTGATTTCAATAAATAACAGGATATTTTTGCTTTTGTATTTTTCAGTTGATATTTTGGCTTGATTATAGGTATGGTGGGGAAAAAAAAAACTGTCAAGACTTTACCTTAGTAGCAAATTGTTTATTTGTTTGGGTTTTTGTTTGCCTAAATGAAAACCAGGTGTGATCTGAACTATTTTAAATCGAATTCTTCTAAGAGTCCAATAATTTGATGCTGTATTTGTTTTAGATGTGTGATATAAAATTTAAATGTGACTTGTATTTTCCATCAACTCCAGGTAACATCTTCATGCAATGTCTTCAGTTAACCACTGTCCCCCATTTTAAACTTCATGCAGCAATAATTTTGACCTCCAGCCCAAATATTAACACATACTTGATCTAAGCAAAAAATGCATTTAAGAAACTGAAATTAGTTTAAAAAATTCCTTTGCTAAACGTAAATAAAAGAAAATTTTATTTTTTAGTGAAATGGAAAAATGATTCAGGTCAATTCAAAGGTTGTTTTGAAAAAAAAAATCTCTACTTGTAAAAATTTGAAATAAAACACTTTTATTTTTTAAAATACTGTTCTTTTGTAATCAAAGCTATCTTTTAATCAAAGCTCAATTGAATTTAAATTGCAAAGTTGTTTTCTCACTAAGACTGCATTTATTACTAAAAACAGTCTTTTCTAGTTCTGAAATAGACCAATTCTTGGTTTATACAGCTCTGCTACCTGAAGGGGAGAAATAAAACTTGTACCCTCCTGACTTTGTATTACTACTTTCACCCATGATCAGGCTGGATTGTGAAGTACAGACTAACCTCTTTTCACTTACACAGCCAGTGCACGAACACTGAAAGCAGCTAGCTACAAGCTAGGTATGAGAGAAAGGTTTTCCAAATCTCAAAAATGATCCTAACAGTCCATTCTTGAAGTTTATCATGCTACACTAAGTTCAAGAAAGCTGAAAGTTCTCTGTCTTTGGAGCTATTTTTAATTAGCTGTTTGACTGTGCATTAAAATAAGATAAGGTCTATGCTTTAAATATAAAGAAAGGATTACCATTATTTGGGACACAGAGACAGAACTAAGAGATGAAATCAAAAGAGACAAAAATTCGGAAGGCAAATCCTGTTTTAGTTCATACTATACCTACTAGAAGAAAAGATAAAACAACATTATAGTATTAAGATATTATTTTTAGTGAATACAGTTTCTTTTAGGTGAATTTACCTTCCTGAAAGTTAGTGATTGCAACAGCTATGACAGCAGATCTAGAGAATTAAAAGATCAGCTGGAATTAGATAGAATAAATGCTTTCAGGCATGTGAAGCTGCTGACTTTTTAAGATTAGTTTATTTGTCAAAGAATCCACAATGAGTTTGCTTGTATGTATATTTCATTGTCATCTACAGTAAAATTATAATAGATTGGGTTCTTTATATGGCAGTTCTCACCACTATCTGAGCTTGCAAAAATGAAGACTATGACCTACATCATCCCCAAAAAGCTCTGAGAAAAAGGAAATTCACTTAGCTAACTGAGTTTTCAATTGTCAAGTTCTCAGATCATTACTTTCTCATATGGTAGCCACCTAGTGTCTTCACAGTTCAGAAGTAGTGTCTAGGTAGAGATCACACCTTGATGATTCAGCTATCCTTTGGCTATGTGCACTTCCTTCATTACAAAAGGAAAAGGTATCGTTGATTAGAAACTGATGATGCAAAACTAACATTAACTTCTGAGACATTTCCATTATGATGACTGCTACTTCTTAATTCTATTTCCCAAAGTCACACAGAAGTTATACCAAACTTCTTTCTGCAAACAGAATACTTTATACTGGATTAAAGTTATGCTGGATTAAAGGCTTATTCAACATTTGCATAAACTTATAACTTCTACGTACTTAATTTACTGCATTTTCTAAAAAGATGATGAATAAAAGGCAGTCTGGACTATCCTATTCACATTCAATGCCTAGAATATCATCACTCATGTTAAAGAGTTAATATGTTGCTTTAATCACCTTCTGAATTATAAAAGCATTATTCGAGGCTAAAATATTTTATACTTTGAACTGCAAGACTTTTACATGTTGTAGAAATTCTCATATTTTAAAGCGGTTCTATTTAAAGGAATAATATCTGAAAAGCATCTGTTGTTTACTGTTGAAAAGAAGTCTAAACATTGTATTTACCCACAGATAGGATGGATTGAAGACGATTTTCTATCGCAGCTCTATTACTGCGTTTCAACAGTGAAAAAATTTATCTTCGGGGAAAACTCTTCCTACAAAACTAAACAAGAGGAAACACGGTCAGGAGGATCCCTACTTCAGCCTTGCATGGGTTATATGCCTAGTAAGACCCAATATGATGGGGTTGTTGGAAAGTCCCTATAGAGGTCGGTAGGCAGAAACGGGAGTGAAAGCCAGAACACAAAATCATGAAAACAGCTAAGTTATTGTTCAGCTTCAACTTCTAAAGAAAACTGAAGCAAAAAACTGAAAGCAAAGGCTATCTCCCTATATTTTAATATCTGTTTTTCTTAGTAAGCAGAGAAGCTTCAGCATTTATATACATTGTATATATACATGTATATACATGTATTTATATACATTGTAAGGGTTTGATCCACTGACTTTAACAATAGTGGATACAGTATATAATAAGCCTTCAGTGCATGCTGAAGCAGGGATTTTTTAAAGCTTTTTTATGGTCAGTGCAAATTTTATTTTACCTTTTTTTTAGATGCTTAATCACATTCAGTTCTCTAAAACTGAGATAGCTATTATTTCAGTTTCAAACATGAACTGAGATATGCCTGAGGCTCTAGAAATACAAAGGTGATATAAAAACACTTTTTCCTGAACTCTTTTTCCCAGCTTGGCTAAATCTGAGGGTTGGAGCCAGTATCATAGTTGGGTCTCAAAAGGGTAAAAACAGAGGTTTTGCTGATGTGGCCATATGAGTTCTTGTTCATAGACAAGGTCATTTAAAACTAGCTTGGGCAGCTCCGCATTACAAAGTAGTCTGAAATTACTAGTTCTGATCTTCAGGTCTGGTCAACCTGTCCCTCACAGGGAAAAAGAACATGAGAGAAAGCATTTTCCGTGGCATCTCTCAGTTTCCAGAACCCCACAGCGCAGACGGCTGTTTCAGACAGCTGAAGAAAATGTCAGTATTGCTTTTATGCCAGCCAGGAATTACTGTGTGCCCAGGGGATTTCTTAGCTGCCCCCAGCCATGCAAATGGATCCAAATGAAAGTGAGAACCTGGCCCACTAACTTCTCATAAAATTGCCATTAAAAAATATACAATTCTTCATTAAATCCTTGGCTTCCTATTCATAATTAGTGTTCTGTGCGTAAGTAGAATAATTTGAGCACTTACAGCTAAGTTACTCCAGGTGTTATTAAACTAATATGATGTAACTGACATGTAGCATATTGCTTATTGTCCCCTAGGACCTGCATGAAGAAAACATGTTGTATCTCCTGAGGCCAATAAGATCAGGAAAGCATTTTAATGAGAAAACAAAACTGTTTTAAGTAGCATTCTAACACCATAATCCAAACCATATTTTTGTATTTTATGAACAAAATCACTTACTTGGTGTGAAACAGCAAATATAATTAGGATATTTAAACTGTGAAGCTTTTGTCAAGTACTAAAATGTAAAATAATGCAGATGGATGAGCACTTGACTGAAAGGAATACAGATCCAGACAGAAATTCTCAGCAATGTGGAGTACTAAGCTTGATCACAAAGAGCCTGTTAAGGCACACCTCTATGGATATACTTCATTTATTAACACAGCAAGAAGGGTTGAGACTGAAGAAGGAGAAGGGGAACTAACAGAACCAATTAATTTTTCCACCCGCACTGAGAGAACTCAGCAGCCCGAGGAATTACTGCACCCTGAAGGAAGGTGCAGCAGCTGCAATGCAGCACTGCCAACATACCCTCACTTGAAGGCAAAGATTACTTTTTGAATCCCTACTGATCTCATAATGCAAGAATTATTACTTAGTCTATATCATGGTGATAAGGTTTGAACCAAGGCTGGGTAAGATTTGTCTGAGGAGCTCTGGACAAGATGCAGAAAGAGCGGCAATTCCATTCAAAAAAACCCCAAGGAGTTGAATCTGAAAAATCTTCTGCCACGAGTCACTGTAATTACTATGCATACTTGTTTCCCTAAGTGCAACTATATAACCATACTTCTCAACTTCCCACAGGAGTATTCTGGATCTTCATCATTACTTTTAATTGAAATATTGACATACTACTTTGTAAGTGTAAGATACTACCATGGCTCTTTGAACAGGTTCCTAAATTCATTTTCCTCCTACACCTTCCCAAGAAAAATATAGTGACTTGCTGGAGATAAACACATGAAGTATATACCTCTCTGTCCCCATGCACATATGCATTTTATGAGAAGAAACAGAGAAGAAATTCTGTGAATCAGCAAAGGTCTGCAAAATAATTTTCTGCCATGATAAATCCAAAGAAGAGAGAGAACAGTAGTGGGAACAGGAGATGGACTAGCCAAATTACATAAATCGCTACATACATGCCAGAAGATATGTCAAAATCCTGGCCAGCACTCTTTTTTTATCTTTTTTAACAGAGTGTTTCCTGAGAGTCTGATTCTAACAGTAGACTGGATTCCAGACCAATTTCCATTTCCGTGGTGACTGCTGTCATAATCAGTCATGGACTCAGGTCTACATTGTCAGACCAAAAAAAGATAAAAATTATCCTCTAAATTCTTGAATTTAAGGACCATATATTCCAGAATAAGCACCGTACAAACATATATCCTCCATGGATTCAGCACAGAGAATTAGCCACAGCATTGATTAAACACTGCCACCAACTTCTATGATCAAATGATCACCAGTTCCAGTCACCCATCATTAAATCATTGCACACCAACCAACTGTAGAGATTTTAGTGTAAAATATAACACTTAGCAAACAGTCCAGGTTTTATTTATTCATTTTACAGAACAGACAAATACATGAAGGTATCTGCTGTAAGACTGGTCAAAATATTTCTGGATGAGAAATGCTGTAACATCCAATTAGTAAAATTTCTGGAAATGTGTCAGTTTTTACTAAAATGTCAATGGCAAGTCTGGGAAATCAGGGGAGAAAAAAAGACTGCAAAAGGTCTGAAGACAGAGTTCATGCACAGGAGAGAGAGGAACATGAATTCATGTTTCTACTTTGAGTCAGCCAGAACAAGAACTAATTCAGCCTCTAACTCCCAGATAAGCACCAATATCATCAGACTACTGGGTATTCTAGGACTCATTTCTCTCCTTTTCCTGAAAAAATAAGTGATGGATAAGTAAATAAAAGGAAAAAGTGGGTCTTTCTGTGCAAATTGGCATGAAGTCTTATTTTTTGACACAATGGAATCCTAAAGCAATAGACCCTAATCTTTTGCATCCTTTCTCCAAGCTTATATGGCACAACCACAGAAGAGAGGGAAAGGGTCAGAATCAACATCCAGCAGCTTCTAAGTAGAGCTATTCTGCTACTTTACCCAGTGTGCATTCCTACACAGGGCATGATCTTATGATTGTTTTTACCCATTTGTATCCATTTCCCTGCCTTTTTTCTTCTTGTGGTCATGAAAATGAGTTATTGTACATTTCAAAATAGAATCTAGGTTGTTTGGAATAGAGATAATGATATATAATGAATAAAGGGTTTATCAATCAGCTTTATGGACCTCTAGCTTGGATTTTCTGAGAAACAAAGAGACCACTACCAGAACACTAAAAATGAACTTTTTTCTCTTCAGTGCAGTTGCCTCTTGTTATGCTTGATCTCAGTGGTTCCCAGCCAAGAGCAAGGCATCACCTGTGTCATTCAAGCACTCTAAAGGTAAGGCACAGCCTTGAGCTTAATCTAATAAGCTCTAAGGGACCTCTATTGGCTCTGTGAAATTTAGAGAAGTATGGAGCACTGCCAATTTCATCATGTGAAGTTAAGCTACAAAAAGGTTGTGAACATCTGATATAACCAATTTCCAAATACAATCTCTTTTTCTGCTTTTTTTTTTTTTAAGATCATCTTTCTAGTTCTTTGTGCTTTTAATTTTGCTGCCTGGCAATAAAAGCTCCTACAGGAACAGAGTGATATGATTTTATTTTCATTATGCCAGCAAGATGACTCTCTTGTTCCATTTGCAACACACAACCTCCATTTTATTGTTATCATGTAATTATACATTTCTCATGAAGTAAAAAGCAGTACGGTAATATTTTGATTCAAATGTGTAAACTGTTCTGTAGTCAAGACGTTATTGTGAAACTCAATGGAGATTCAATCTGTTCATTGTTCTTTATTTTTATTCTACGCTGATTTGCCAGAGTATACTTTTATATTACCATTATGGTGCCTACCAAATATATTGCACATCTCCAATATTTGCCATCCTGTAAAAAAGTATTAATACTTTTTAATAGATTTAAAAATAAATCACTTAAGGAAATTTTCTACCCTGAAGTTTCTGTATGTCAACAGTGTTTCAGGAATGTCTGTATTTCCCTACAATGATAAATGGAAAATATTTCATGTACTCAGAAATTACATTTTGCATTATTTAATAGGCTCCTAAGCATGTAGAAAAATAAAACATATAGTCCCTGCTCCAGAACAATTACAATCTGTTAACTTCAAGTCAAAAACATCAATTTTATAGAATGCTTTTAATGGAGAGTCAGATCCAATAAAGAATTGGCTTGTTACTTAAATGATTAAGTGCACCTGTGATTTTGACGATTTCCATTTAGGCTGCTGACTTCTTTTGCTTCATTTCTGAGGCCCACAATCAGATGACTACCTATATTCTCCTGAAAGTGGTAACTGCAACTTTGAACCCATGCAGGTGGACAAGAGACATGAACTTCAGTCTCCCCCATTCCATAGGAGAAGTCTATAAGCAGCAAATTATTGTATAAAAGATGGAAACAAAAATCTCTCTCTTTTTTTGGCTACATTTTCTAAATAAATGACTGGGTCTTACTCAATTTCTGAAAAGGAAAACAGACAGTTACCCCTCAGAGAGGTTTATGCATGGCATGTCTCTGCTAAGTGGGAAGGCCAAGTCTGTCAGTGATCCCCTATTTGCTAACTTCATGTATTTCTCTCCAGTCAAGGGAACTGTCATCTGAAAGTTTGGCACAAAGACCAAGAGACATTAGTAGCTTTACGGACATCACTAAGACACCTAAGCTCAGACCATACTATTCCATGATCAGTTCAGATCCAAACGGTCCTTGAAAAGTACCTCTCTCTCTGCACTGAGTCCACAGGAACACTATGGTGATGATTCTCCTGCATTAGTGCTCAGTTTAGTGCATTAATCAGGGTGTACGGCACTGGTTCCAGCCCCAAATCTCAAAAAATGAGATCGTCAGCTAGAATAAGCATGTGCTGAATCTACACCATCAGAGCTCAACTCTCAATACTTGGAGAACAAGTCTTGAAATGACAAAAACAGTCAAGCTCTCACCTACCACAAAGTTAACCCAAATCTGGCAGATGCTTGGTATGTTTTATTTTACTACCATGAGCAGGGCCCTTGAATGGGCCAGGATTAGTAATAAAGCACATGCTTTGGAAATCAGAGCCTCAATTTGTGCAACAACTTATCAGCACAAGCAAACTCTTGACTTCTACACGTCATCTCCTCCTACTCCAATTTCCTTCCCTAAGCTGATTCGTGGAACCCAGCTCGTGCCCAAAGAGCCTAAACTGAGCTCCCTGAAGACTTTAGTTCTCCTAACTATTCTGCTCACTCACCCTCTAAAAAGGTAAAGGTTAATGTAGTTATCTATGAAAAATAAATCACTGAAATACTTTAGCCAAAGGACAGAAAAGGAAGGTGCCACCTTTAAAGCCTCCTAACAATAGTACCATCATATTAGCAATACAGGCAAGATAATGAAACACAGCTCCTACAGGATGTCAGAATATCTGATGACCAGACAAAACAAAAATATGCCCTTGTGCTGGCCACAAGCTATTGGTCGATTCTCTTTAACCATACACTTCAATTCCTTTTTCCTGTTCCTGGGTTTATAACAGATTATTAATTTGTTTCCAGATGAACAGAAAATCAGAAAACACCCCCTTCCAAATTTTGGCAGCATTTTCAGCTGTATTATCATTCATTATTATGTGCATAGACCACCAGAATAATCACCTCTGGCTCTGATAAATACATCCCTGATGCAAGGAATTTACTTCCGTTGTTGGTAAAATAGTTACACTCTGAGACTGCTATTTTATAAGGACTTTAGGTATATTATTTTATGATTACGAACTCACCTTTGTCATTTAAACTCCCATTCCTCTTTTGTTGTCAGTGGAATGCTGTGAAGATAAGAAAAAAAGGGGAAGATGGTTTCATCTTTAAACCCCATGTTAGGAGGAAATGTCAGATTTTAAAGATCTTATACTAGAAGAGGAAATAAGTTATAATTTATATAGATATTATGGCAAAGGCTAATATTAAAAGCATATATACATTTGTACATACACAAAACTGTATTTAATATACTTTTTATCACATAAACCCAAAGGGAGAGAAAGCATATGCACATATTCCCATGTTTTAGTTGAATATTCTCCTGCTGTATCTTATTTAAATGTAAACTTTAAAAATATGGGGTGGGCAAAGAGATGTTCAGTTTCTGAGAGCCTTTTTTTTTTCAAAGGAAAGAGATTATCACTATGAAGATATACAGATAGTTGCAACTATCCCCTTCACACACAAATGCAGATGACATATCCATTTGAGTAAAATTTTCTTCTCCCTAGTGACACATGCAATTCAAACAGAATCTGGTAAAAACTAATCCTGAATGTTAATTTGAGCTCTTATATTTCTGGACAGTTGAAACCTCTTTATTCTTGCAAAAAAGATATAAAATTGTAAGAGAGTGTACTTGTTACAGCTAATATGTTAGGGAACTTGCTTTGATATTTTATAGTGATAATATTATCCATTTAATAGGACAAAAATGAAATGATTTTACAGCATAAGAATGCACAATGCTTGAATACATAACTACCAATAGAAACAACATAAAAAAAAATGAGGCACAAGGAAAACTTGAAAGGAAAACTGGTCTGGTGATTCCACATTATCTACTACTCACTGTCTTTTTTTCATCACTAAATATTTTGCAAATCAAAACCTGTCTTGATATAAGCATGAAGCATACTAGCATACCTCACATAAAGAGAATTTTCTTTCTCCTTCTCCTTCCCTTCTCTCCTCTCCTTCTTCTCTCCTCCTTCTCTTCTCTTCCTCTTCCCTTCTCTTTTTGTAAAAACTACCCTTTTCTTCACGGCTATGTGTGTGTAGGAGGATATCTGGGTATTGTATCTCACTATGTCTTTGACAAAAGAGGAATTCAATATCACATTTTCCTGTGCTTCAGAAACTCATGCAAACATGGTTCATTCTGCTAAAATTTCCCAAGTGAATTCAAAAGAATTATATAAATCCAAGTATTTAAATCCAAACTTTATCATGTAATAAAAGTACTGAATAGCTGTCATCTGATACCATCAGCCTCATGCATCTGTTAAGTTAGAGGAAGTAAAGAAGTGGTAAAGAAATTATGTGATGGTGTAATTAATGACTGCCATGTGACATTCTGGCATTGTTGAATGTTTGAATTTTACCTATAATTTTATTTTCTTGTATTTTTGTTTTTCTTTTTTTTTTTCTAAATTGATATCCAAAATGGCATAACCATATAGATTTTTGCTTTCTTCTCTTTCCTTTTAAACAAAGGTGTGACACCAGCACAAAAATTTTGGCAGAAATGGTTAAAGTTTGACAAGCTTTTAAACTGAGGTCAAGGGCACCATAATAGAGATCACTGGCCAAATTAACAATTGTTATCATTGCCAATGCCATCTGTAGCTTAAAGCAATTTCAAGACTAAGAATTTGTACAATAACAATAGAGTAAGATGTTTTAGATAAAAATAGGTGGTGATAGAAATGACAGAAAGGTTGAAATTATTTTTTTCTCTTATTCTGTGAAAAAATGATATTGTTCATCTGTATATGACATCTGTGTTAGGAACTAATTCATAAAACAAGTTCTTTGCCTGCCACAGGATCCTTGCTCAATCCTAATAATATTCTTCTCTAATAAAGAAGACACTGATCAAGATAATAGCTCAGGTTTTGTGATGTCTGCAGCTCAGTTTCATTTGGACACCAGACTTGCATATCAGCTCCAAACAGAGTGCCACTTCAGTGCCGTCTAGTGCTGAACTTCGCATGAGCTAAACAGTTCTAAGTTGCTTCTTTCTGACAGTTTGCTATCTATCAAAAATGATTTGACTACAGACAGCTAAGTCAAAAGATTAGAAACCTGAAAAGAAGGGGAAAATACAATTTTGATTTATTTATTCATTTTCTAGCAATTTTATAATTCTACTTGTCATTTCAAACTAGTCTAACTGCCATTAGAAATTGCTTGTTAAAACCTAGAGATACACAACATATTCAAAACAAAAGCCACTTCAAAATATGCTGTTAATGGAAAGAGGAGATGGTCAGCAGTGTAACTGTCTAATGCACTTTAGGACTACTATTACTAGGATGTATATCCCCATTTCTGCTTTTTCACAGAAAATCTAAATGATCCTATAGAGAACAGACAGTTAATAACACAGCAGAAGTAAATAGACCAGTTGCTTCTACCTGACATCCTTATTAACCATATGAGTATAATCAAATACAGAAGTTTCTTATAAATGAACCAGCACAAACTAACCTGGGGTCTTTTTTTAATATTGCAAACATAACGATTAGCAGCTGCCTGGAGCCTCTAGAAAGAAAACTGCAAGAAACTGAAACCTTTCTTTGATTCTGCATCTTTGTTGTGAAAATTAAGGTAATGGGCTTTTATCTTTCTGTATCTAATCAAATACAGGTGTAGAGGAGCCAAAGGGAGAAAAAATGAAAGCAAAAGAGATACTATAGTTTTAGTGCTTATTGGGGATGTAAGTCAGTCTCATAAAACAACAGACACTAAGTCACTGGGCTTTCATAAACTGTCTCATTGTCAAATTAAAAAATATTAAGGTTTTATATTGCTCCCTCTTGTCTTTTAAAACAGTCCCATATACAAGGATGTAGCTATGTCACATGCCTGTCAGAAGGTTGTCTGTACTAGTAAAATAGCTTAGGTAGCTCTGGGTAATTTCTGATTGAACTGTACTACGCATTTTTTATTTTTTAGTATTATAAGAATACAGGATACATAATTCTATTTTGTTCTGAAAAATTAAGTTCTTCTTTTAATTAAAACCAAACATATTTCAATGTATTTAACGAGAATGAGAACAAGTTTCACATAGTATATACAGTAAAATAACACAATAATGACAACAAATATTTAAAAAGAAAGCTCCCTAACCCCTTTATTTCATAGTCTTTTATTGCTGTCCACATTAAAAAATGAGTATTTATTTCTTTGCAGTGAACTTCCTACCACTTCCTTCATATTTTTCTTCAGCTCTAAATAATGATAGGTTTTGCAATCAATAAGACACTGATTATGTCTTTATTTTAGGAAATGGTAATACTTCCCACCTCCCAGGTCCAGATGGGTATTCTGTCTCAATCCAGTCTTCGCATTAATACAAGACCCAGACATGACCATATTTTACCTATCCAGCCTCTGCTTCTTAGGGTAAAGCAGCCTGGGAACACAGGCTAGAAAGGAGCAATGTCCAGTCACACTGCATGACCAGAGGAGGGAGGCACCTGGCCCACAGTCAGGCTTAAATGTGTCACTTCTAAAACACCTCCACCTGCCTAACCTGTAATTAAGTGCTGAAGACTGGATTCTCAAGCATATGGAGTCATTGCTCTGTTCAGTCTAAATTCCAGATACCCTTCTACCTTTGCAAATCCTCACCCCCAAGTCAGACACACTGGCTCTAGAAGCGAGCAGAAGCTTCAAGACGTAACTACATGGCAAACTTCAATGTCTAAAAACACAGGTACAGCTGACTAAATACACAGCCTGTAGAAGATGATAGCCATTTCAGAGATTTAAATTCTTATTACTGTGTCACCACTGTAACTGCTATAGCACAAAAGATTAGGTGGTTGCCCACAGGATGCTTCATAGGGCTTTTTTTCTACATGACAAGCTACAGAGTAGAGCACTTACACAGCCAGCGAAAACTCAAACCTTTTGTTTTTTCTGCTCCCAGAAGTGAGATGGTTACTGAAGGACTCTTCTGCCTTCCGGTTATATGTATGACACTGCATAGTCAACTAGGGAGGATTATGGGGCCAGAGGCAGCCCAAACAAAACAAAAGCCTAAATCTAGACCCTAGCGATTAGGGCCTTCCCGTAGACAAGGCGAGCTACTGGTCCCAGTAGCTGTGTTTTGACATAAAGTGACTACAGCTAATAACCATTTGTCTAATCACAGTCTCTGTGCGCTAGGCATTCAGTGAGTGTACCAAACAGACTAAGAGGCTGTGAAGAGTTAAATACACTTTCAGGAGATCAGGCTGTGCTTGATTTCTGTATTGCAACAAAGTTTAGGCAACAGCTATGTCCCTAAGGCGCCAGACCTGGGCACTTCAGGCAAAGTAGTTTCCACAAAAGAGTTTTTTCAGCTACTAACACAGGGCATTCAATGATTTTCGGACACAATGTCAGGCAGCCACTGAAATGCAGCTGGCCAAATCATATGCAAAATAACCCCCTCCACATAAGACATCCACCTGAAAAGTATTAAGTATCTAGGGTCGCAGTTTTAAATGAGCAGAATTGCCACGCAGAAGTCTTCCATGTTGGCAAATTATAAGCCAAATCCATAGGGCAGGAAAGACATAAAGAGTAGGTAGTTTAGAAAACTGTGCAAGTCATGGGCATAATATACACAGATTGTATACACTTGAGGGTACACATAAATAAAAATAACACTCCTGGTCATTGGGCTGAGATGAAGTGCAGTGGGAAAAGCAAGGAATAAAGATGTTCAAGATAAATTTGCAGGATCACAGCATGCTGAAGAGAGGTCTGAGAATTTATCTGCATCATGTCTGAAGTTTCTTTCGTACCTGAGACAGAAACTATTTTCATCCTTAGGAAGGATAAATATCACCACTCCAGAGGCAGAGTCAGTTAAATAGATTTCTATAGCAGTTAAATTATTGCAAGAATAGCTGAAACCAGTTCTGCATTACACAAACCACATTCAGAGCTGATTTAAGTAGGTCCAACTCTGTTTATTTTAACAAAGTTGCACAAGTTTGAATTTAGCCCTCCTTCATCATCGTAAAAAGGTTACCCTGTGTGACCTAAAATGAAAAGTGTTTTTTCTTCTAAGTTCTCCCTAGTGAGAAAGTGAGTGTTACTGATCATTACATGCAAATTAAGGTTCTGAATCAAGCGATGCAGCACGTTCAGTGTGAACTTTGACTCTTAGCTTCTTACACTCTTCTGGGATCTGTAACTTTCATCTGAAGAAGTAAAAAGCATGCTTTATTTTTGTAAACCCCTCCCCAAACCACCAGAAACCCTTTGAAAAAGAAATACATCTCAGTGACTGTTGCTGAGCTGAATTTGTTTGGACAGATATATAAAAGATACTGCTAGTTATATATGTAAAGGGAGAGAGAAAGAGAAGAACCTGAACATAAAGAGAAACTGTTAGGTACTGAAAAGTCAAAAGTTAGGTACTGTAAGAAAAAAGAAGAAAAAAAGAAAAAAAAGGGCTCTGGAGAAAAAATTTGCAAAGCTAACTAACAAAAGTGTTCTCATGGCATTTTTTCAACTACTAATGAAAGCAGCATGTAGTTAAAATGTAAATGTTTTTGCCCCAAAGGCCAATGTATTATGCTACTGCATAACAACGCCTGCACGTACAAAGCAAATTTGTATAAATAAGACACTGCAGAGAACCTAAAGGACTCGGTTCTTTGTTCCTTATGGCCGATGTCAATGGTAACTTTCTTTGACTACAGCAAAGCAAGATCCAGCGAGTTGGCTTGCAAATGGATTTACACTGCAACAAGCTAGCAGAAATACCACACGGGTACCATACAAAACACTAAACAAACTGGAGCTTAAATTTTAGAAACCTGACTTCTCAGAAATTCTCCAACATTTTGCTACTCAGAAAATCTACATGGCTATTTTTATAGGCTCTTCCCATTTTGGCTTGCATAAATAGATTCCCTGATTGCATAATAAAATAAACATATTTTATATTTAAATGCTGTAAAGTAAATTTATTCCTGTTCAGTTTTTTAGGCAGTGTTTCTGTTTTAATAATGTTAGTTCAAGTTATGTTCTAATTTGATTGTATTTATTTACAATCATCTTGTTTATAGGTAAACCAGTCTTTACACAATGTAAAGAATTCTTGGATAGCAAATGAAGTGATATTAAAGAATAGGGGAAATTTAGTAGAAAAGAGAGCTCTCAAACTATATTTTTAAAAGCCTGTAAGGAGCATTGCATAAGACATATTTTTTATCGTTTCATTCCTTCTAAATTTCTGAGTTTTCAAAATTTATACAACTGAAAATAACTGTCATGAATCCTTGGCTTATGGTGCCTATCACAGTGATAAAAGAAAATTAGTTTGATACAATTGTAAGGCTTTTCCTTACAATTTTACAGAACGTATAATATGGATGAATTATCTTAGTAAATCTGCTCTCTGACTACAATTTCTACTTTGTCCTTTGTCTCAAGGCTATTTTCACATACCAGTTGTAATGTATATGAAAACAAAAGTATCATGTACTTCCCCTATTTCAGGAGAAGAAAAGAAGTTAGAGAAACTGAAATATTTATTAGTCTTTCCAATTCCTTACACAATGGGTATAGGAGAATAATAGAGATATGTGTTTTGCCATGAAAAAAAGAATTTAATATCTTTACTAAAATAAATCTACATTTTTCTGTGATTTATTGGTCAAGAACCAGTTCTGCCTAAGGTTTTTCTATTTCTCTTTATTCAATGTTCACCTTTGAAATCTGTATCTAATATATCTAGGATTTTTTTCCTTCACCAGAAGAACTAATGTAATCAAGTGAATTTACTTAACTAGCATGAGAATCAGGATCTAGGAGCAAATCCATCTGAGTACTATGATAATCATTCATTCTTGTTTTCATGCCAGTAGTAGCTTGCTCTTTCTTTTTTATCAGGATGCTGATTTTCTCCCCAAACCTGTATGAATAACTCCTATATACTCAGTTAAGACAATTAAAACCTCCTAACCATATTAAAAAGGCTTTCCTCTTTTAGCAGTGCTCTACAAGTACAGATAATCATGTCATTCTTTAGTATCATTCTTCCAGCACCTGGCCAAAGGATTTGCAATGATGTATTCCATGAGAAGTCATAAATAGCCATACAGAGAACAGGTGAAGTACAGTTTTTGAATGACACTACAGAGAATCTGTACTGTGAAGAACAATGAAAGAAAACTGTACGTGGTGTGACTCACAGTGCAGATTTCAAAATGAATTTTTATCCTCCTCTTCAAAGTGATCAGAATGCACTCTGTAATTAAGTTCATTTCCACTTGGAAGTAAAATTTTTTCAGAAGTGGTGTTCCTTCAACATCTAGGTCCTGTCACCCCCTCAAAGCAGTGATTGCTACATCCCAAAGTTGTGCAGGAACCAAGGTTTCTGTTTTGGAATTTTTTTAAGATGTCAAAAAGTCATCTATTCTGGAAACAAACAAAAATTTCAGACCTCAAAATTTATCACAAACCAACCTTTTGAAAATACAAATGGCTTCAGGTCACCTTGTGTGGCTCCTTTTGCCAAAAAAAAGAAAGTTTTTTTATTGCTATTCACTTTGTGATATATTTGATAAGGTTATAATTAAACTTAATGAAAATTTATTTCAGAATAGAAATGTTCTGTTCTAAAAATGTAAACTTATTGAACACTTCCACTTTTATATCAAAATATTTTTTCATCAAAGGTAATTGATTTCTGGGAAGCCTACTGCTACCAGCAAGTTGTCCTTTTCTGAAAGAACATTCCAATGGCAATATTCATTCAGCTCCACTACACATATACATTACCCATAAGTAATCTGAATTCACAGTATTTAGGTGACATAAACAGGACACATTCTTGAACACAGGATGAACATTTTTCATTTTATGCCTTTTCTGTTTTTTCATACTCCAGTCAAGGACAGAGTAATCTCAACTGGAGTTAAACTAGTATTCAGGTTGGAGACTTTATTTAGAAATAAGACTTAAGTTTGAATTCAAAGGCTAAAATCTACATTTCTTTGCAAGGTTGGGAACATTACTCTCATAAGATCACATATTTCCAAAAGTTCCTCACAGCTCAAGCTCTAGAAAGATCAACCACTTTTGTAAAAACTGGAAAACATCCAAATTAGAACCAAAAAGTAAAATATTCCCCACAGTAGATCCTAACTTGAAAACAGGTTTGAATCCAGAGACACTAATCCATCTCTCCATTTCTAATATGAAAAGTTGAAAATTTCACTTACATATCATTTAAGACCCTAATTTCTATAGCAATGGTAGTAAAACATCTTTATTGCAATTTTAAAGTTCATGAAGTGGAGTCAAAGAGCTGTTGAAAAGGTGGATTTATTCATTGTTTTATCCTGAAAAAGTTATTCTAATTCTTTTTTTCTTTCTTAAAGCTTTGAAAGTACAGATTTTAATAGAACTTCTTTGGCTGTAAGGCTTTCAGTCCTGATCTCACCGTTGCATGAAAGCAGTTTTTTCACTCAATATAATTTTAAGAAGTTTATACCTGAGCAGAAAACCCATTGTTTATAATGAGCTAACTAAGATGACTATTACTTCATAACTTAAAACTTCATTTTTAGTGATTTCTTCTTTACAGCATTGACATGGGTTAGTAAATTGCTGAAGAACTAAACTCTTAAGTATATCTTCTTTTAACATTGAATCATTTCAGCCCTATTGCAAGATACTTTAATATTTGACTGAATGGGCTTAATGTACAAAATATTCCTGAGGAGACAAAACAGATTTAAAGCTAATAACTTCTACAGTGCCATGTTTATTTCATTAGTTCTGAACAGTACTGCTGTTTCAATCCGTTTCCCTGACTCCAAAAACACTACTAGTGAACAAGCTACCTCTGGAGCCATGGCTACATACCTCCTACAATAGGCACATTATAGGTAATACAAAGGATTTGGGAATGGCTTGGCTCCAGATGCCTTGCAGGAACATTTCTGACATTTCTGAAACCTAGTGAAGAGCCCGCATGAAAGCAATAGGAGATATGTCTACATATGTTACACCAGAGCTTAACAGTAACCTCGTGCAAGAGGAAAAAGGTAATATCTTCTCTCTCCACTCTTGGCCACCATAAACAAATGGCTGAATGTGATTTTTATTAAACAAAACCCTGCAGTCTTTGAGACTGAAGGCTACTGTAGATTGGATTTATTCCTAATAGGTCAGTATAGATTGTATCGTTGCCATCTGTCAGCTCATGATGACCACTAGAGACTTTAGACACAGAAAAACAGTCAATATGTGATCATTCGTAGTTTAGAACAGCATTTGGTCCTGGAATCATTGTTCCTTTAATCTTAAGTAACCCATTTTCTTTGTTGAAATTACAGTGAAATCAGGTATTTGTGCCTATGCCCAGTGAGGTGTTTCAACTATGTTTACTGTAGAGGACAAAAAAAAAGTAGGGCTCTAATTTCTTCCTTGCAGTGTTTGTAATATCCACCAATATAAATCTTAAAATATCACATCATAAATAGAGGCATGCACTATCTGCCAGGCAACTAAACCTTGGTATGTTCTAGCAGTAAAACAGAAATGTTTTTCTTCACACCCGCATCATTTAATAATGTGGTCACCATAGTGTAACTACGGGCCAGCTAACTTAGTTTCTTTGTTGCTTGCTGAATAAATAATGCCTTCCAAGACATTGCTAATGTCAATTTTTCATAAGAAATCAGCAAAGACTTATGAAGAAAACTATGCATTTTACATATAATGTCCCATGATTCTGCAAAAATTATAAACCATTACACCTATGGGCAATATAATTAGAGCTAGTAAAGTTTCCAGTACAGCGTATTTCACCTCAGACCGGCAGATGGGTCCTCCATTTCCTCAGGTCCTCCCAAAGGCTTCACCCTCCACCACAGCATTGCTGTCTCACCAGTGACCCACATTTGAATAAAATTATTTCTCCTGTCTTTCCTATCTTCCCAACACCACAGTATTTCTCTCTCTTTCCCACTTTAAAAGCTCAGCTTCTGCCATGTCACCTGCCTCCATCACCTTCAGTTTCATTATAATATTCCAAATGTCCCCATTGCCTCAGACTAAACTAATCTTTCCTATTTCCCCATCTCATTCCTAAAAGTGCAATACCCCAAATTTCTTTTGCTGAGAGGAAAATACACACTGCTTTCTCCTTTGACCAACCACAGATGAGCTATGTGCATGCTGACTGATCATCTGCAAGATGGAAAACACTATTGCCTCTTGCTGCGAACCACACAGACCTTTACAAGCCACACATGGCTAACAGGTAGGGTCCAGAAATACCCCTGAGTTAAAAAGACCACAGAAACTAAAAAAGTAGATGAACCATTGCAATAGAGTAATTCAAAAAGACTCAGATATTTATGCTTCTCTAAAGTATCTAGGAGAAGTTTACCAGTCATTAGGTGCCTCAAAAATAAAATTACATTAGACTCTCTGTTATTGCTTGCTCAAAAATGATATTTCAAATTTTTTCAAGACATCTTCTTTAAAGACTTTTTCAAAGGAAGAGGAGACATAAATCAAACTTCTGCACCTCCCCAAATCATCTAGCAATGTTCCACCAAGGGATAAAAACAACCTCCCATTACATGCATCAGAGAGACAGAGCCATCAGGTAGAATGGGAAGACACAGGAATGCTGAGGTACCATTATCTGGGCAGGCCTTGAACCATATTTCCATGCCAGCTGGAGTAACAGCCTGTCATGTGTTAAACATCTCTTTATAGTTACTGGGTTGTCCATCAAAAGAAAATATATGGGAAAACCCTGAAGATCTCACTTGGGTATTGTTAAAAGCCTTAATCTGGATCTTCTGAGCAATTGGAAGGGAAATTATCACCTGAACAGGATAAATATGGGTACTTACTGCCATGGAGCAGGAGGAATACAGATAGAAAACTACTACTTTTCACTGAATTGAAAGGCAAAAGGATACTACTCTGTACCCATTACTTCTCTTTAGCATGGTGGGGGGGAAAAGCCAGCTCTTTTACCTATTTGGAAAGAAGATAGACTACAGCCTTATGTCTTTCGGACAATAATGCTTCCTAAGCTGGTTGCCCAGAGAGGTTGTGGAGTCTCCTTCTCTGGAGATATTCAAACCCCACCTGGACACAATCCTGTACAATGTGCTCTAGGTGACACTGCTTGAGCAGGGGGGTTGGACTAGATGATCTCCAGAGGTCCCTTCCAACCTCAAGCATTCTGTGATTCTGTGATTTACATGTCTACTAGATGGAAAAGGGGGGGGGGGGAGGGTGTGATTGCTGATGCACCTTCAGAACAGCCACCTTACCCACCTCCTTCTAAGCAGGGCCTCGCAGAGCATAGCTCCTAGCTTTCCCAAACTGAAATCTGATGGCTTTGCTCACTGCTTCCAAGATACTCTGCAACACATGCTGCATGCATTGAACGACACCAGGCTTGCACAGACACCTCTCAACACAGCAGGGGACTCCTGTCAGCAAATGGCAGTCATCCATCCCACCCATTTACCTCAAGGGACCACTTCTATTTACCTAGGATGGATAGGCCTTTCTGGCAATACATTCGTAGGTTCCTAAAGCAGAGCGCAATGCTTCTGCTGAAAAGTAGAAGTAAACACAGGAACCCGCTCACTGCTTTCAGGCTGCCATGTGAAATACACTGAGGCTCGCAAAGATTTTAGTTCAGAGCAGCATTAACTACTCTTGTCACCTTTGTCTGAAGAAAGCACATCAAGGAGAGAGCACACTGCTTTTTTTTAATTTCTTTATTTAGTTCTTTTTTCATCAAAATGGTCTGATTACATAGGGGAGGCTACGTTCAGTCCAATCTGAAGATACTTTGCAGGGACTTCTTAAGAACCTCTCTAACCAGAACCTGCAAGAAGTAAGCATTAGGAAAGCTGCTCATAACGTTCAAAGGGAAAAGTCTTTGCTATTGGAAAAATCTGACTTGAGGAAAGTAAAATACTTCCCATTACAATCCTGACATTCCCTCCTGCACCTGGAAGGGTTTCAACAAAGTCTACGCTGGCATACCCACGGAAAACAAGCCCCATGTCTGGGGAGTCTCCAAAACCTTCCTGACATCCAAAGTCAAAGCAGGTAATGGCAATTAAAAAAAAAAAAAAAAGAAGAAGAAGAAGAAAAGAAAGCTTCATTTGTGAATGTCCTCTGAAAGCTTCCCAGCGTACTTGGGCCTCAAGAAAAACAGCAGGACTTGCTGTAGGAACAACACATATACTCTTAATGACAATAAAGGGCAAGGCAACATAGATTTACAGTGTTGCTCCAATACTAAAGCCATGTCCTGTCACTGAGGGCATTCTCACAACTTCTCCTCTTTTCTCAATGGCTCACTACTCCCTTGAACTCTTGCCAGCGACAACATGAGGGGGCTGCACACTTCAAGAGAAACAACTCCAAAGGCACACAACAGCACAAAACTATTCTTACACAGCAATCAATGTTCTGCTCTCTTTTACATGCGTGTGATCCCACAGTGCTCTGCTACCTACAAAGGCTTAATGGGCATTCACAAGAGGGACTGAGAGAGAACATTTCCAGCCAGAAAGGCAGCGAGGAGCATGGACTCTCCACCAGTCACACTGTCGTTATTTTCCACGACCATTGTACAACCTCTCATCAAGGCTGTTTCCTGTCTTCGCACAGCTGCTCATCACCTTTCTCCTTCAGCTGGCAAGCACCAACCTTCAGAACGAGGGTGCAAGGAAGCAGGTGCTCACCACTTTATGGGAGAGCTGGAGGCAGAACTTCCAGCTTTCAGCCCTGCCCACTGGACGCTCCTGCTTGCCAGACTCGCACTGCTGCTGCTAAGTGCCAGCAAGGAGAATATCAGACTCTTCCTGCGCCACATTTACACCTCTGACAGTTTCAGAGCCCTGTGAGTATATGAGGCAGGCGTCCTCTTTGCTCTGCACAAAACAAAAAGGGCCCCTGTTAGTACGTGGCAAAGGAACCTGCAGGGCTGGCTTTTGCTGAGCAACATCTCTGCAAGAGGGTATTCTTTGCAGAAACGCTCCAACAGGCAAACACAGCACACCTAGGGGCACATCTCCATTCCCTTCAATAAAACTTCACAAAAAGGAGGCCTTCCCTTCCCTGCCCTTCCCCTTGCTCTCCTTTTCCTTTGGGGGAACCCTCTTCTCCCTGCTGCAGCATCCCTCCCACCTACAGCACTATTGGCACCAGCTCAAAAGCAAGAATTACATCTCTCCCATGCCTCTTCCCTCCCCGGTGTGTCTGCCAGGAGCAAGGCATACATATCCCTCTTGCCCATGGATCTGCAAGGCACCTGTAGCGCTTTGCTGACCTTCTTCAAAAGCCAACGCGCTGCCACAGGTAAGAGCAACCAAACACCACAACGGCCAGCTGGCGGGCCTGGTCTTCCCAGCCAGCGGCAAGGCAATGCCAGCCACTGACTCTCTGGCTCTCTTCTGACACTGGCTCGGCATGTGCTTGGGACCACCAAAGAAACCTCGACTGGCTGCAAGAGAACTTGCGGGCATTTGCAGATATTGCTCACTATGAAGATTTCATCACATTACTGGCAGATTTCAGTGGGGTTCGTTTGCGTTCTGACTCCACAAGGACCAAGACCTTTGCTCTTGCTCAGCTCTCGCAGCCTGCTCTACCACAGCCCCAAAGGCAGGCACGAAGCCCAGCCCTCTCCTGCCTGCTCCAATTCAATAAATAGGCATTGCCCCAGCCACAGCACACCTCAGCTGCCCAAGGCTGCAAATTCAGCCAACCCCACAGCTTAGGGCTCGCTCTCTTAGCAATCTTTTGCTTCTCTCTGATGGGGTCCCTTTGCTTTTGCAGTATGAGGTCAGCGACAACCTCACAGCCACCCAGCTAGCACGCCTATTTTTTGGCCCCGCACTCCTGCAGAACATCGGCATGGCTGAAACCCTTGCGCTCTCCCTCGAGAGCTGACCAGCTTCGCATGGCTCTGCCTCCCTTGCCGACTTGCTTGCTGTTGCGTCTCAGGTGAGATACTGACCCCCAGTCTACACTTGTAAGGAAACACCACGCTTTATGGGGACGCTGTTTCGGTACACAGCCAACAGGGAAAACTGGCCCTTGCCCAGACTCTTGCTGGGCCTTAGCCCAGCTTGGCCTTGGACAAGTGAGTATCTTCCCAGAGCCCCTTTCCCTCTCTCATCTCCAGGCCACCCCCACCCACACACTTGCCACAGCAAGACCTGGTAAACATCTGCTGCTCACAGCTCACTTGCCTTCTTACTTGCTTTGCTTTGCAGCAAGCCTTAGCATCCCTGACAAATGCAGAAGTCTGGGACACCACCATCAGGGCCATCTTCCCCAGGCTCCAAGGCCACTTCACTACTTCGGCTGTCCAACAGCAGCAGGGGATGAGAAGCAACACACAGGAAGAGCAAAGAGTTAGTCACCGCTTGAAACCCCGGCCAGAGCAAACTTAAGGCTCCCTACACGTCAAGCGTCAGCTGGGCTGAGAGAGCGGAGAAGGCGCAAATGCTCTCCTTTGCACTCCAGGCCTCACTCCTTGCTCTACCTTCTTCACCATGACTCCCTAAAGCTTTTCGCAGCTGAGGCACAGCCCAGCTGCCTCTTCACAGCCACACCACCTACAACCCCTCAGCCAGCCACATGATCCTGCAGGCAATTGCAAACAACAAAGAGCCTCTCCAGCACCTCAGCGCCTTCCTACACGACTTCCACACCTCTGTCCTCAAGGCAAGCAACCTGAGACACAGCACTAAGGCGCTGCTTGGCACCAGAACAGCTCACAGGGGAACTTTCAGGCTTCCTCCTCGGGCACCCACTCCAGGACTCAGGCTAAATCTCGCAGATGAGCCACAAAGCACTTCCTCCTGGCCCAACACCTCCTGACCATCTCCCTTCTTCCCCTTTGCACACCCAACACCTTCATTCTCTCACAACTCCCCTTCCTGCCAAGTGCTGCCTCATTGCTGCCCAGCTAGACACTTGGCCAACAGTGCTCCTCTAACAACACACCTTCTGCCCAACAAAGAATTGCCATTACCACTGACAGAAAGCACACCACATGCCACAGGCTTCTCATGCAGCACCATTTCACAAACTTGCCTGCTTTCAGGGACACAAACAAGAAGGCTCCACTGGTATCATGAACCTCCTCCCTTCCCTTCTTGCACAGAAGCCCTGGCCTACATGGCACCTTTCAACACAATTGCCATCAGCAATTAGCACCAAGCTCCCTCTATTCCTGACGCCCTTACAATTACCTCTCATGCAAACACATGCCAAAAGCTTTAGCTATGCCGAGCAAAAGGCCACAAAAAACACTCTTATCCCTTCCAAGCAGGAGCACAGATGAGCATTACGACCTACCAGAGCACTCAAGGTACAACCACACATACTGCTCAGGAGGTTTGGGAGGTTTTTTTTTTTTTTTTTTTCTCTTACCCACCCCCACGCCCCACTTCTTTTGTTATTCTGTCCACTATTCAACCTCCAAGGGCCCCTACCAAGCCATGGCAGGATATGATGGGAAGGCATAGGAGTACCACTCAGGGAAAGCAGAGCCCTTCATGGACAAACACTGCACTGTTTGCAAGAGCTTCCGCCTTTGGATCCTTCACCAGATTCTACCAACCCAGGCACCTTCACCGGAACTTCCCATGGCTGAAAGGACAGAGACAAAAGCAGCCCAAAGAGGAGCTCCACTTGCTGGAGGATTCACATCACCAGGCTGAGGGAGCTGGCAGATGTTATTGTTAAGCCACTCTCCATCATCTTTGAAAGGTCATGGAGGACAGGAGAGGTGCCTGAGGGCTGGAAGAAAGTCAGTGTCACCCCAGTCTTCAAAAAGGGCAAGAAGGAGGACCCAGGGAACTACAGGCCAGTCAGCCTCACCTCCATCCCTGGAAAGGTGATGGAGCAGCTCATCCTGGAGGCCATCTCCAAGCATGTGGAGGAAAAGAAGGTGATCAGGAGTAGTCAGCATGGCTTCACCAAGGGGAAATCATGCCTAACCAATCTGATAGCCTTCTCTGATGGAATGACCGGCTGGGTAGATGAGGGGAGAGCAGTGGATGTTGCCTACCTTGACATCAGCAAGGCTTTCGACACTGTCTCCCATAGCATCCTCATAGACAAGCTCAGGAAGTGTGGGCTGGATGAGTGGACAGTGAGGTGGATTGAGAACTGGCTGAATGGCAGAGCTCAGAGGGTTGTGACCAGCGGCACAGAGTCTAGTTGGAGGCCTGTAGCTAGCGGTGTCCCCCAGGGGTCAGTACTGGGTCCAGTCTTGTTCAACTTCTTCATCAGTGACCTGGATGAAGGGACAGAGTGCACCCTCAGCAAGTTTGCTGACGATACAAAACTGGGAGGAGTGGTGGATACACCAGAGGGCTGTGCTGCCATTCAGAGAGACCTGGACAGGCTGGAGAGATGGGCGGAGAGGAACCTCCTGAAGTTCAACAAAGGGAAGTGCAGGGTCCTGCACCTAGGGAGGAATAACCCCATGCACCAGTACAGGTTGGGGGTTGAGCTGCTGGAAAGCAGCTCTGCTGAGAAGGACCTGGGAGTGCTGGTGGACACCAAGTTAAGCATGAGGCAGCAATGTGCCCTTGTGGCCAAGAAGGCCAATGGTATCCTGGGCTGCATCAGGAAGAGTGTTGCCAGCAGGTCGAGGGAGGTGATCCTCCCCCTCTACTCAGCCCTGCTGAGGCCACATCTGGAGTACTGCGTCCAGTTCTGGGCTCCCCAGTACAAGAGGGATGTGGCACTACTGGAGCAAGTCCAGCGAAGGGCTACAAAGATGATTAGGGGACTGGAACATCTCTCTTATGAGGAAAGGCTGAGAGAGCTGGGCCTGTTTAGCCTGGAGAAGAGAAGGCTGAGAGGAGATCTTACCAGTGTGTACAAGTATGTGAAGGGAGGGTGTCAAGAGGATGGAGCCAGACTCTTTTCAGTGGTGCCCAGCGACAGGACGCGAGGCAACGGGCACAAACTGAAACACAGGCAATTCCATCTGAACATGAGGAAAAACCTTTTCACTGTGAGGGTGACAGAGCACTGGAACAGGTTGCCCAGAGAGGTGGTGGAGTCTCCTTCTCTGGAGATATTCAAAACACACCTGGACGCAATCCTGTGCAACGTGCTCTAGGTGACCCTGCTTGAGCAGGGGGGTTGGACTAGATGATCTCCAGAGGTCCCTTCCAACCTCAGCGATTCTGTGACTCTGTAAGCTGTGCTAGAGTTTTAGGACTACACACATACATATATACATATATATACATATACACACACACACTATACATATAATACTGTGCTTCAGTATTAGGACTAGAAAGAAACAAAACCTCTGCAGTTACAAACCACCATATCTACCCCTACCTAAAGACAAAGCACAAGGAATGCTTTATTAAACATGCCTCAGTTTTATTAAGTAACATATCTAGGAACAACCCAATTATTTCATCAGTGAAAGTCATTTCTTTCTTAAAATCCATTTTCTCTGCTGAAAGATGGCCATTAGCTCCTCTTCATGATCCCTTCAGTATGACCTCTCCTAGTGCAAGGACTAAGCGGTCCTTGTTCTAGGTATTTAGACATCTCAGCTTTATTCTTTGTTCTCCTTAGCATAGAATTTCTCCTGGTTTATTTCCAGTTTATCAGAGAATCAGAACAGCTTTCTTTTTCTACTCATTAGCCATAAGTCAAGAACTTTTAAGTCCTTCTTTAAGGTTTCTAGGAACTATTGGGCTTATACAGCATCCAACCAATCATAATCAGGCAAATTGCTCTCTCCCTCTCAGCCATGAGAGTTATATAGTTATATAACAATAGTCCTCCAAACAACAGGAAGGACAAGAAATCACAAGGCATATCCTCAATGGGGCCAAAGGCTCATTCTCCTCTGCTTATTCAGACAAAATCTCCCCACCTATGAGGATAACAGATAACCTTGTACCTAACTGTGGTACCCAGAATCAAGACACTTTGACCTAATCAAGCACTGTTCTCATCAGCGACACTCCTTATGGCATTGCCATTCCTACTGAACATCTAATGACTTTTGGCTCAGTCTCCAGTCAGTAAGTCTTTCTTTCTTGGCTGAAAGTTTGGAATCCACAAGTGCTCTCCCTCATGTGTCAAAATTGTCATCTTGACAGTAGTAGTATAGAATATTCCTAGCCATGAAACCTAGAGTGTATGCACACTTTCAGACAGAAACCATATGGCTCCACCATGTTAAAAGAGTTCAATATTTTTCCTCATCCAAAAATGTTCTTACAACACATAGTTGGAAGTTCCAAATCTGTGAGTAATGAAGCTCTTTTATTAACATTTACTTTCTACAAAATTATTTAGACCAGCCCTGTCATATCAGCCTGAGGCTTAGCTGCCACAAACCCAGACTTACAGAATATCTCATAGCACTAGAATAAATACAGATACTTCAGAGAAAGAAATGCACTGTGAGAAAAAGACTTTAAGCTTTCCAAAAGGATCCTTATTTTTAAGAATGCCTCTAAATCTCCGTCTATTCTTCTGTAATCTGGGAAGAGAATGCTGGGAACCCATCATTTTCTCTCATCTCACAAGTTGTATAAACTAATACACATATACAATTTACACATACCTACTCACACACATGTATACGTACTCAGTGTATATATATTATGTATACTATATATTCCACAAAGGAAAGATATATACCTTTATTCAAACACAAAATATATTACAGGCCTGGAACTATTTGTCATCATGATTAAAGTTTCAATAGGATTATACATACAAGAAAATGAAGAAGACCTGTAGCAGTTAGTCCCGAGTAGTTAACCACAAATGATGTGCATACAACCCAAACCAAGTTGGAAAAAGAGACAGTCTTCCATCTACTGAAAAGTATTCATAGAATTTCCATATTGTTCCCCATATGTGAAGCTGTTGAGCACCATCACCAACCTGGATGACAGGCCAGTATGCACCCTCTCCAGGTTCTTGGATGGCACCAAGTAGGAGGAATGGTCACAGCCTGGGAGGTAAGGGCTGCCATGTAGCAGGACTTCAGCAAGTCAGAGGAATGTGCTGACAGAAAACTCACGACATGCAGCAAAGACAAATACAAAGCCTTGCACCTGGGATGAAATAACACCATGCAACAGTAGAAGCTGAGGACCCAGCAGTGAGGGAGATTTTTTGCAGAGAATGACCTTGGTGGTCCTGATGGACAATCAGCTGAACGTGAGTCTGCAGCGCTGCCTTACAGCAATGAAGGCTAACCACATCCCAGGCTACATTAGCAAAGGCACAGGCAAGCAGGTCAGTGATAATTCCCCTCTAATCAGTACTGGTGAGGCCCCATTTGGAATACTGTATCCCGTTTTGGGTCCCCCAGTGCAACAAACTGGAGTGAGTTCAGCAGAGGGCCACTAAGATGCTTAGCAAGCTAGAGCCTATGACATACGCAGAGAGACTGGGGAAACTTATTTCAGGCTGCTCAGCCTGGAGAAGAGGCACTAAGGCTAAGGGGAGATGCTATTGCTGTCTTCAACTACCTAAAGGGGGATTATAGAGAAGACAGAGACAGACTCTTCTCAGGCACGTACAAAGAGAGAGGACAAAAGGCAACAGTCACAAGTCAGAGCAAGTGAAATTCTATATAAGGAAAATAACATTTTGCCGTAACAGTGTTTAAGCACTAGAACATATCTCCCAAAGAGGCTGTGTAATGTCCATCCTCAGAAATCTTCAAAAACAGCTGGACTATGTGCTAAGCAATCTGATCTTTGAAGTTACCTCTGCTTGGAGCAGAAGGCTCAAATAGATGTCCTCCAGGGATCCCTTCCAAACTAGATTATTCTATGATTCTATGTTCTGTCTGGAGGGAACATCATATTACTGGGGAGGAAAATTCCCAGAAAATTCAGTTCAATTTTATCATACACTCTGTAATGAGGAGGTGATTTTGTTAACAGCCAGACCAGGGCTACCTTACAGACTTTACTTCCTGTTGTATTTTCATTTTTAAATAAGTTATGCAGATATTGAGACTGCATTGTAGCAGGAAAGCATTTCTTCTCCAAATCAAAGCACAGAAAGATATAATGGGATAACCTTAGGAAAGGATAAACAGTCAGTCAAGCATGGGATATATACTAGTACATACCCAAAAGAAGCTTCAGAATCAATGGTAACCATTACCATTTCAACATTTCCAACTCAAACATGTAAATGGTGAAAATGATTTGCTACAGGACACTGCACTTCTTTCTTTCCAACAGTGCCACTTGTCACATCTTGAATAATGCAAAGCAGGCTCTATTCATTGTCCTGGAAGGCAGAAATTGAAGAGCCAGTCCTTATCTCATTGGGAAAAAGCTGGCAAAGCTAAACCCAGCCTTCCTGGGGATGCCAATGCAGCTGCACTATGACCATGTAACAGACCATCCCATAACGCCATTTACAAAGCACAAACACCATATACTTAGCAGTGAAAGAAAGGGTTCATTATTCCAGATGAATGGCATTTGACAATGCTCAAGGCAGCTTGATAGTACATAAGGTAATGTAATCATGGTGTGAAAAATTTTCACATATTATTATTGAAGACCACTTAATACACTCCAATTGAAACTCATTTCAGTGAAAGCTCATCATAGATTATGCCAAAATAAAACTCTGGAATGCATATTTGTATATGACCTGAAGATCAGTACTTCTTTATATGCATATGTGTAATAAAAATGAACAAAACATTGCACAGCATTGCACATCATTGGTTAGTCATTCTTACAGGAATTAGGACTCCATGACTGAGAAAAACAGGAATTCACAAACACTGTAAAGTGGTCTTCATTACGTACACTAAAACAGTAAAGGCCTGAAAACAACTGTTTTTTACTAGTGGGGATTTTTTATTCAGTATTTTTTTCTTGCACTGTTTCTTCTTTCCCTCTTTTTTCCCATTCCCTCTTTTCCATTTCTCACCAACATTTTCCTGGAAAGAACTAATATAATCTATTAAAGAAAAGAAGGAACTTCAACAGAAATCTGATTACAATGTTAAGATACAGCATTTGAGTTTAACCCACTGCAAAATGAGATATTTGCACCCAAATTGTATTTCATTTATTTGAACATTTAGATATGCCTAATAAAAAAATTCTTGAATCCTTACATAGCTCTTTCCATTTCATACAAACTTCATTTTGGATCCTACTAGAAATTCAATGAGTTAAAGAAAAAGTTTACTTCCAAACTGTTCAGAACTTGCTACACTAGACTGATGATTACTATGGTTTTCCCTCCAAGTATGAAAAATATTACCCTGGGCCAGAAAAATTGTATTGGCTGCCCTTTGCTGAATGATTAGTCAGAATTTGGTGAGTTGTTTACACTTGAAACATTTTATTTTTTTGCAAGATTAAAAGCTTTTTCATGATGAAAACAAAGAGAGTTTTTCTGAGTTGATATAAAGGATCCATAACTAAAGGTTATAATAAAAAAGAATCCTTCCTCAGAATTCTAAAGGAAGATGGCAAACAACAACTGAAACATAATAAGATTTGCAAGATGATCATAAAAGTTCTAACTGTAAAAAGTTTAGTCCTGTATTTCATATCCTTTATCATTTGGGAGTGTTCAAAGTTGAGATACTTCAGTGAAATTATTGCCTGTTTTTATTATAGTACAAGAAATGCATGTAAAGGCTGGAAATAAATCAATACCTGATCTATATTTAAGAAAATAAAGCAGCAGATTTTTCAGCAAGTGTGAACTGGGAAAGCTTCTCTAAACTACAGCAACTCACACCAACTCACGATCTGATCCAAGTAATGAAATGAGAAACCATTTCAAACCTGCTTGTGTAAAATCAAATGAAAGATGAATGTCTTGTGTCCTTGAGTAGGGACAAAGCAGGACAATGTTCAGGCACATTATTAGCCACACATATTGGTAAACATTTACTTGATTTTACTCGAGGAAGTGGCAATGAAAGTCAAAGGAGAAAAAAAGGACATATAAGCTAACTGAATCTCAAGAATGCTTTTGATACTACTGGCATAAGAGGTTATACAGTCAGTCATGAAATCATAGAACTCTATAGAAGGTTAGTGAGCGAGTGCATTATCGATGGTAACATTCTAAATTGGATAATAAATTGGCTTAGTAGTATTGCTGATGGCCAGAGGAAAGTGGTAAATGGATACAGATGGAGCATGAGGGTGACAAGTGGATTGTCAGTGGGATCTGTGCTGTGCCTAATCTTGTTCGTACAGTACTGTATATCACTAACCTCCAAAGCAATTTTTCATCAACTTAGCAATTGCCAGATAGTTTGAACCCATTTTCTTTTTCCATAACTCCAGAGAAGTATCCATTAGAATCTGAAACTTGAACTATTTAATAAGCCTATTTTTTGATTTTATGTCACTCTGGAGTTCCAAAAGCTTTATGGAAATAAACTGTTGAGATAATTGTTGGGTTAAATGTTTGTAATTAATATGAAAATATTTAAATAAGTGCAAGAATATTTGATAACATGATAATGAAAATATCTTCTCTACATTTTAAAATATATATAAAAAATACTGGAAAGCATGAAGCTAAGTTTCCGGTTATACCATAGCTCTCATCTGATTATAGTGCTGAAATAATCTGGTATATTAGATCATTCACTGGTGTTCTGTTGTCTCGATCCAAACTGATATGAAAACAATGGACCTAGCCAGTACAAGCCCTTATCTGCCTGAACACTGCCTTGTTTTAGGAGAAAACAGCAACTGCCCCTGCTCAATGTAAAACCTTTACTTTGCACTTCATTTAAGACATTCAGACTTGTCACGCTTCATTCCACTGCTTGAACTAAATCCTGTGATGGTGTAAGTCGGTAGCTCAAAGATTTGAGATTTGCCAGTTATACCAGATAATAACTAAGCAGAACAGAGTTCTACTTTCACCAAAGTACAGTAAAAAGGAAGTAATATTCTGAGGCTACAGGGACCAGCCTTGGGTGATAGCTAGTAAGTATGCTCTACAACAGACAGTAGCCCAGGAACTGCCTTAGAGGGAGGGACAGGAGGACACCTAGCAATGAGCAGCCAGGAAGGCCACAGCAGATTCTGACCCATGGCAGGAGGAGCCAAGTCTGATGGACTAAATATGGCAAGCAAACCACAGCCGTGTGATCCTTGTACTAAACTTTTTTGGAAGGACAGGAGCAATCTAGAAACTGTGAGGCTGATTTCTGATAGGATTGTTAAAACCATATCTTTTACATCTGACACTCCAGCAAGACTGGAATCCAAAATGCATGACTGATTTTTGGAGATTGATTACAGCTAGAGTCTGTAGGCTCCAGCAGTCAGACTATCCACATCATTTGCATTTGAACAATAGTTCATTTAGTACCATCTGATACTATCCCAGTTGTATTGTCCTGTACCTAAGAACACAGTACACAATTCTGTCTGGTCAATTATTTTTCTTGTCTGGAACCACAACTGTTATAGAGGTGTTAAGGAGAGAAGAATAGGGGAAAACACACAGTAGATAGGTTAGAGGTTCTTGAGGAGCTGGCAGAAATAGCCAAAAAGCTTAAGATGAGCAGGTTGGCAGATCAGTGCTTGAAGAAAGTACATTCCTCTCTAAACTAAACTCCTCTCTGCCCATAGAGATGGGGCTCAATCTCTTCCCTAATTTTAGTAAGCATCATAGTTAAGCCACATCCCTGCATTTGGTCTTTGCTTCATGTGTTCAAAACAGTAGCAACAATGCATGTGTAGGGAGACTTACAGAGGCCTTGTTCTCGCCAAACATGGCTTTTATTATCTTTATGATTACTGTGCGAACTATAGTCCATTCCAAGTTTATAGCACATTCGTTTGTATTTCTTGAGACCACTGCAATTTCTTTCAAGCTCTTTCAATACCTATCAGAGTTCAGCTTCATCTGTACAGTATAGAAGCATATGGTATTTGAAACCTTTACACATCACAGGAAATACTAGATGTATTTGTGAAATTCAGCTTTATTACCCACTTAGAATGAAATTATGTCTTTGTCTGTAAACTAGTGTTAATTTGGCATCTACAGATCATCTGATAGTAAATACATTTTTAATGATTACAGCCTTCCATGAGAGCAGATGTTTCCTGTACAGCTGTGTACTTGCTTTTCTGGTGCTAGACCTCTTAAATAAGTTGGCATCAAGTTGTTCAGTTTTAAAAGAGAATCAGTCACTGGTGCCAATTTTGTATTGACATAAAACTTTAGTATACTTGGGCCTTAGTTTTTCCCATATGGAAGAGAAGTAGCCTTTCTTACAGCTTTTATTGCTTCATTCATCCATAATTTATGTGCACATGGAAGATTGATTCCTTGACTTGCTCATTCTGTATTAATAAGTAAATAAAGTCAGTGTAGCGCTAGAGTTGTGTAGCCCTTCAGGGTTAATTTCTCAGGCAAAATAACTCAGTTCCCAAGCAATTCTGTGGGAAAGACAACTGCTGTAGATTCTCTGCATGGTTATAAAAGGAAATTGCACATGGATCATTTGCACAGTTATTGCTGCTGTGACTCTTACTTACAACAAAGTTGTAGAAATGAGAATAATATCTGTTCTTGTCTAATTCTATAAATTCAGAACAAAAGTGGAAAATAATGAGAAACAACCTCTTGATGATCAAGTCCCTGTCACAGAATTTCTCTTAAGAGGAATCATGGCTGAAATCTAAGCTCTGACTAAAAAATACACTTAGCCTTCAAGACTAGTTTGTTGTTTTAAGTTTGTTGTTTAACTGGAAATACTTTTCAACAGTGTTTTCCTCAATCTACAAATGGACATAACTCTTCATTGCATTAGAGGAGATTCTGAAAGCCAAGGGTAAATTTAATCATATCATTAACCAATTTGTTCATGAGAAGTTTAGTAGAAATCTTTACAAAATAAGTCTATCTCAAAATCCCAGACTATTTCCCAACCCTTCTTGGTGTCAAAGCCACAAATGAAACACACATGTTCTGTCAGTAGTGAATCTAATTGTACACTAAAAACGGAACACGTGAGCACAAAATTAAAGAATGTGGATGCAAACTGGAAAGAAAAACAAAGAAGACATTTCCACAAATGTCTTACGCATTTTATATTTTCATGTTATATCACTTTTTTTTTTTTCCAAACTAAAGCACTGATAAAATCCATAACGTTGTGAAGTCGAGGGTTTCCAATAAAACGTTTAAGTCCAGCTAGCTATTGGGTGTATATCTTGGCATGGCTTTCCTTGGTCAACAGCTTCTACCTATTAATTCAATTCTCTCCTTTGCTATCTGGAGTTTCCCCTGACATTTTGGGGGTTGTTGGGGAATTGGGGGGGGGGGGGGGGGCGGGTCCTGTATCTGTCTGGGCAAGTCTCTGAAAATGATATAAACAAAAAAGATGAAAATTTTATGAATGTTTGCAGTATGTTCATACAATAAGGAAAACAACTGACAAAGTTTTGTGCTTTTCCATAATTCATCCACTAAGCATAATATCTACATAGAAAAAAATAATTTAAAAAAAATCCTATGTGAGAGATGTAGAACAAGAGGGGACTTCAGATTACCTAAAACATTTGCTCAGACGGAGTCAGAATCAGCTGTCTACCTAATCTGCTCTTAAGAACCTCTAGAGAAGAGGATTCCATAATCTAATCTACTTGAGCAACCTGTTCCAGGTAAATCTCCTTTAGTGTAAATTAAGCCCATTTCTTCTCGTTTTCCTCCCAGCAAAGCTGATGTGTATCTTCATTATAACATTTAGCATATCAGAACACAGCTATGTCCCTCTTTAGTCTTTTCTGGACTAAAGAAACCCAATTCCTTCAGTGTTCCTTCTAAAACATGCTTTTGAAATCCCTGATCATTTTTTCTTTCCACTGGCTTAATACTCTCAAATTTATCATAAAAGGTGTCTCTAGCTAATCACGGTACAGAAAGTCAAAATCTCATAAAATGTCACAAGAATGGAATAACCACCTCTAGGCCTTTCATATGACTTCGCTGTTAACACATCCAAGAATCAGATCTGCCTTGTTTCAAAAATCAGCATTACAGTTTGGGGTTCCTCAGATCTTCTACTGCAGTTCTGCTGCCCTATCTCATTTTCTTTCTCATTCTTATATATGCTTTTGTGTACTACTTGGAATTCGTCTTTAATGCATTTCATCTCATTGACTTCAGATGGTTTACCAAAGTCATTCTGAATTTTAAGCCTATCCTCTGAGTTTTGCATCAGCTTCAGATTTCACGAACATGCCCTCTGCTCCACCAAGCAACTCATCAATGAAAATAATGAGTTGGAGTACATCTACTGAGTACATATTTTATTCCCACCTGAAGCTTTGCTTTGTGACTTAATCACTTCCACAGCACCCAGTTTTGATGTCACAAACAAAATTATGGCCTCGCATACGGAGAGCTGGAGCAAATGAGCTCTTAGGAGCCAGATTTCATGTGTATGTACATAGTTAAGCAGTAGACTATCAGGGATAAATATAGCATTTCAACAATATATTAACAGCAGCCAATAATTTTTACTCATACAGAATTCCTGCTTGAGCAACAGCATTGTAATTACCCTGTACGATTAAAGAGTTCATTTTTTGAAAAACATTTTAAATTGAACAACTTCTCACAATAAAACTCACAATAATTAGGAGCTGTAAAAGTTTACCATATGGGATCAAAAGCAGAAGCATTAAACTAACACCCGTACAAAGAGTACTGCACCACTGATATTTCACTAAATTTTCCTCTGAAGGTGTGGAAGATGCACGCTAATCTCTTGGCATAGCATTTAGCTCTAGAAGGAAGGAAGCAGTGGGGTATCCAGAGATAGCCAGCAGAAGAAAACACTCATGAGCATAGGTGGGAGGAGCCTTTCTTACATAGCTCCAACCATATTAACACGGAGCAGGGAGCCAAAGCAATTAACACTGATCATAAATATTCCAATGAAAGCCATTTGTATATAAAACACAGATTTGACAAAATTAAAATATTGCATAGTAGCATTTGGTTCCATCAAAAATGCATAAACTGAGCAGAAAAGAAGAAAGGCTAAGCAGCTCATGGCATTAGAGCTACATCCTTGAGCAGCCACCTGACCAGGCTGCCCAAATCTCCAGCAAGCCATCTGCTTGGGAAAGCAGGCTACCCAAGTTAGTCAACATCTCCCAACATCAAAAATACCAGAAATAAAACAAAACAAAAGAAACCCCAACCAAATCACATATCTTTATTCTAACCACCCAGCTGAGGCACTTGCCTCCCACTAAAAAGATGACATTTCCTTTGGGACATGAATTCTCTTTTTCAGCCAAAGCTCCTAATAATCACTAGCATTTAACAGAGCTATTACAGAACTGCTCTATGCACTTCCTTGAAATAGTCCCAGGTCATAAGGAATATACTTCTTCAACGAGCCTGGCTGTTCCCTTCACCCCTTGCAGACACACTCTCTCTTATAAAGCCCAGCTACTCATTTGTGACATACATGCTACATATCTCCCTCAAAGGTCTTAAACAGAAAGTAAATACATGAGAAAGGATCGTAGTTTTATGGTCATATCAAAATGCCTGCCTAACTGTGGCTCTGTTTTGCTGAGTCTATACAGACTAGATTTCCAGGACAGAGCCCTTTCTGCATCTGTGCTTTCCTGTTTAAACTGGTACCAGGATTATGCCCCCTTTTTTTCCTGTGCTGTACCATTACAGGAGCAAAAAGTGGGCAATGGCCTTAAAAAGTCAGCTGGTGTGCCCCGGGAATTCCCAAGAGTTGTAAGGCTGCTGTAATCTGCATTCCTCCATTATACTGAATATTTTTACTTAAAGCTTAAGGAAGAAGCAATTCACGATGATCTGCACTTTCCTGTAATAGTATCTCCTTCATGACTAAAGACTCATTACCCTTCTTAATTTTGGTGTTCTTATCCAACATTGCAAAGTTTGTGGTATAATTGCTTTTATCACTGTGACCATTTATTAAACCTCTCAATGCATGTGACAGATGATATATTTGCTAATTGAGAACTATTCTAAAGAAGCTTTGCGGAGCTGACACTTAGCAGTGCTTTGAATGTTCCTGCAGTTCATTCTTTAACCTTTCTTCTGTGCTTGCTTTTTCTTACCTATCTTTAAAGTTTTAATAAATAGACTTAGGGTCATCTGTTACCATGGATTTTCCTTCCTTGCTGAATAAAAAAACAACTCTTGACAACCCCCTAAAGTGTCTTTTCCTTCATTATCTGTGTATCCTTTTGGAACTATTAGAAGACAAACAAATTTTATGGGATGAACCAATGTGACTTTATATAACCTCTTCTTATTATGTACCTTATTTCCTGAAAAGCTAAATAGGATTCTGTGCTGTTCTGCTGTTTTCCTTTCTTGCCCTTTAGCTAACTTTTTAGTGTGAATATCTTACTAATACAAAGTAGGATTATGTTATGAACCTTAAACTTTGTACAACTATCTACTTATAAACAAAATTCTTATGCATGATACTGCAGATACCTCTGATACGCTTAAGGGTTTGTCTGTAAATCAGGAATAGAAATGAATCAGAAATATCTCAAAATGAAGTGACTAAGGTTATGAAAAGTAAAAACACTGAAAGTTGATTAAGCATTATATGGTAAATCCAGTAAGTATCAATCCAGTAAATACTTACTATAGGCACTTCACTTTATACTTGTAAGCAGTTCCACTGAAATGAACTAGATTGCTGTCATGACTTACCCTGCTTTGTTGTATATATGACCCAAATACTATTTCCTTTCCCTTAATTTTTTTTAAATATTCATATTGATATCTGTAATGAGTTTTTTTAAGGACTTTTAGTGTTTTGAATAGTTTCATGAACATTTTTTAATAGATACCTACAAATTCTAATTACATGTCCTAATTATCTAATTAACCTAAGTACTGTACATGAAATCACATAATTAAAGCATGTGATTAAGTAAAAGTTAGGATTTGCAATTAACTAACAGAATGTTCAGTAAGTGTATTCAATTTACAAGATATATGAAACTTGTTTAACTATGTATTGCACCCCTGCTGTGGATCAGGTTTAAAGGATGCTTGGCCATTTCAAAAAATATTTTTGTCAAACTGTTAAATCACTGCCTTCTTGGGAATTTATTAAAAGGCCTCAGATATTTTTAGATCAGAGAACAGCTGCTTCTCCGTCTTTTTAGCTGTAGACCAGACCGAATCACGCAAACAACCTTTTACATCAAATTTTGTTTCCAAAATACATAGGTTACCCATGATGTACTATCACCTAAATGGGAGAAAGTTTACTAAATGCTGCTGAGCAAATACCATAGGCAGAAGATCAAACATCAATCTAATAAAACTGTCATCATAAACTCCTGAGTCACATGTAGGCTGCCTTGCCAGAATTGTAAAGTATGTATCCTCTGAGAAACTTACTGGTGGCTACTTCTCCATTAACCTTCTCGCTCTTTCCAAACTTCCTAATCTCAAAGATAATAGGAGCACATAATCCTTGGAAAACTTTTCTATGCACCTAAATAACAGAAGTTTACTATATTGATATTCGGAGACTCCAGAAGACCTCCCCAAAAGAATATTTCAGGGATTTCTATTCTCCTTACTTCTCAACATAAGGAAGAAAGGTATAAAAAGAGATTTGCTGATATATAGAATAACAAAAATTTTTTATTTTGTTCCATAACATAATTTAAACTTCAACTTGAGTTTTACCATATTTCTAACCTTTTTCTAGGTAGTCCATTTTCTGCAGCTCTCACAATAGCTTTTTTAGAATTTAAGTGGTTTGAATACTGGGAAATTATAAAAATATACCAAAGGCTATATTCATCCAAGACTACTGATTCTGGAAAGTGTTTATATGAAAAGAGAAATAAATTAGAGGATTTTCTTTACAACCAACATAGTATTGGTTACTTTTTCTCCATTAACAGGTATTAACTAACAGTTACTGCTAACTCTAAGTTCACTTATATTCACTAGATAGCTGTTCCAAAAGGAAGTGTGTAAATTACTAATGCAAAGAGTTGTTCAGAGAAACCTTAGGTCCACATTTTCTACATTGCAATGTTTAATTGAAGCTTTATTTCTAACTGTTAATGTTTAAATCTTAAAGAATATTTAGGATTAACTTTCAAAATTTGCTTTATAACATATAATCTCAACTTGCATTTTTATTTGACCTTTAGAGACTTCAGTATTTATAAATTTAACCAGAAGTCAACCTTTTCGTCTGTTCACTTGCCAGCTGCTCCTTTTAAAGTATGTCTCAGAAACATTTTAGATTTACGATATTGGCTTAGATGCACCACACAAATCAGTCCCGTTTGTACTGGTGTAACATGTAATAGACATCACTTTTACATATATGTAAAATCAAAGGTAAATTCAAATCTGACCTTAGCTTTAAAACTCAGAAAGCATTGCTGTATTTACCATATACCATGGTGGTATTGTCCAACTCCAACTATATAAAAAGACAGACCTAGTTAAATAGAAAACAATGATGAGATTTAGAAGCTGAAAAGAAATCCCCTGCCATGATATGGAACTGGAGAAATATTTGGTTTTTAGTTTTCAGTGAAAGATTGTTTTGAGCTATGTTCCATTTATGCAAGATTAATGGAAATTGTACTCTAACCCCATCTTTAAAATTGCAAGGAAATGGTTATAGAAATAATGTATTAACAGCAAGTTCTTTTTCTGCACATGGGCTAAGGCATCCTTATCTCCAGTAGATGTTCAGTTATCCTACACTGTTGTTCTATCACATGCCAGATAGGGCCCTCCAAAAGACTCCTGTTAGTTGGTGCTGCTCAATAGAGTGCATGTCCATTTAACTTTAATAAACTTGTTGCTTACTACAATAATCAGACTAAGTAGTCATTTCATGCCTGCCTATGTGAGCACTTTTTTAACAACTAAATATATCCCCACTAAGAAGCTTCATGATCATTGCAATGCATGTTCTCTCCACAGAATACCACAAAATCAGAGAGGATGAAGAGATGGCAAGCTATGCTTCAGTTGCCTTCCTTCAGCTGAGTAATAACTGAATACATGACTTCTATAAAATATCCTAGTTTCCTGCTCCCAGTAGCTACAAGCAGAGTAGCTGCCTATAGGTCTTCCTGACAAGGGGCTCTGGGAGCCCAAAGAAGGACCCTCCAGTTCCATAACCAGAAACCAAGAACACATAAACCACCCTCAGGGACTAAATAATTTCACAAACTCTTCCAAACCTTAAAGAAGATATTTACCAAGAAAATATTAAAGCATGGTACTTCTACATCAAATCATTTTAGAATTACTAATGTACTTTATGCATCTCTCCAACAACTTGCCCGATATTTCTTGAAAATGTTTATTGTGATGCCCTTCGTTTACCAATGCGAAACTAGTCTTGTTTGATAAAGATCAAAATCAAGCTTGGTGTAAGGAATAATAAATTTGTATGATTTGTGTTGTATGTAACAAAAAATTTGCATGTAATATGAATTATAATCAACAATAATGTGATTCTGTTTCTATAGCTCACCCGAATTAAAATTTCCAACTCTTAACCTGAGTTAGAATTTCTAATATATACTTTAAACAGTAACACATTTAGCAATGACATCTTGGAAGTTATCCCTGCTGTTTCAAAAACTGCAATGGGGTCTTAATTTATTCATAACTAGTCAACGGAAGAGCACTTCTTAATACAAACAAAAATCACTATCCCATTATATGCTTTGAGCAATTCTGCCGATTTAAGTATAGATATGACCAAAAAGACAATAAGTTATATAAGTTTTCTTAAAACAACCCTTCCTAGATAGCATTCTCCTACATCTCAGATGTATGGCTAACTTCAAACATGTTAGAAAGATTTGTTTTTTCTAATAAGGACCTTTCTTAATGAAATGCATCGATTTGCTACCCAAGTACTGCAGGCAGCAGTAGCTCTTTCACACAGCACTGTCTTCCACATTTACCATAAAAGACTTTTGGAAGCCCAATTCATTTCTGCAGTTTCAGTTTTTCAGTGCACCAAAACCAGTGCAGACACTAGAAGAATTCATCAGTAGAGTCACTTTAAACATATAGAGAAACAAGGTGAAACCCACTCCTTTTTACTCTTTTTCTTCTATGTATTTCTGATCTTCAAGAGACTATGAATTGAATACACCCTTTATTCTTTCATTCATTCATTCATTCATTTCTAATCATGAGTACTACAATTACTAGAAAGTTATTCAGATTACTTAAATGAATCTTTTTCAATCACACGGATCCATAAGGCAGTCCCTGTACAGAGAATGTGAAAACTTGAATTGACTTCAGTGAGATGGGCTATGGTCCAGCAAGTGCAAAGAGAGTATTTTAGGTACTTGCAGTGCATTCCTCTGAAAAAAGCTAGCCTATGCTTCTGTTTAGGCTACAGGACATGAGAACTATTGCCAGCATCATCTGTGCAGAGACAAGAGCACCAGTGGAGAACTCTTCCCACCTCAGGCAGCTATTGTGCCATTTAAGCATCTTTCTGTACTGTGGAGATTACTGTTTAAACTGTTTAAAAGCAAAGCACTGAAATAACATTCCAAAATATTTTGCTAAGAACACTGACTACATTCTAATGTGTCGCAACTGGGCCTGAATGGCTGACATTAACACAAAAAGAGAATTTCGTCTCATCATAACTGCACTCTAGCAGTAAACAAATGGAATAATATATAACGCAATTTGGTTTTGCTCATATCATGGACGGCTTCATGCAAAAATATCTCCTTAATGAAATGTTCAGAACATCTGACAACTGCTCTTTAAAAATACTCAGTTTTCCCCATTTTATTCAGATCTCATGTTTTAACCTGGGAAGTTAATTTTTGATTTTTTTATAAATTTGCCACTGATGCTTTTATAAGAAACCAGCCAAACAAAACAAAAAAACCCTTCAGTGCACATGATCTATCTGCATTCCCTATTCTATCTGCAGTAAGAGACTGCAATGGGAATTCAGCAATCTTTACTCCCAGGTATTCACAGTGGACTGTTTGTTCCAGATCCATAAACTGACTAAATCACAACATCTGAGTAGGGTGTCAGCATTTTTTTTGTACATGTAAATTCAGTGAGCAGTAATCTCAACATTGACTGAGGATTAAGTAGATGGTGAGAAAATGGAGATCCCCTTGTACCCAGCAGTCCTTATAACTGCTAATTTACTACATGATGCTAATTAAATGAAGCTGGCTTCATAATGGGAATGTATGGTGCCTGAGTCAGAAAGCTGTTAACATAATTATATCTGTTACACAGGGGGTGTAGCAGATTACAATTATTAGAAGGCTGTGCATTTAAGGCTACCTTGTGTACTCTAATGTTAGGAGTGGTTCTTACACTCCTTCAGTTCCCAAATAACATTTTAACTCAGCATTAAAACTTCTTTTTGTCTTCATAGCTCCAAATACACACTTTAAAAAATTAATGTTTCTCCCCTAAATACTGAGTTTCCAAATGCAGCTCATTTTTAACAGTTAAAGCAATTGTGAATATCCCTGGGCATCTTGTCAAAACATTACCACAGCCCTCCTTTGAATGATCAGTGAAGTAAAAAGCCCATCTCAGACCATATGCAGAAAGCCGGCCTGTGAGAACACAAAACCAAGCTCTATCCTGTACCAGCTGCTGCCGTGACTGTCACCCCCTTGTTGCTTTCCCAGGAGGTTGTTTGAGAATGTCTGTAGTGTTTTCTTAAAGTCAAAGGTTTTCTAAAGAAAGTCTGCATTACCTAACCTTATTAGGAGTCTGTATTTCCCAGCATCCCCATTTTCACAAGCTATAAAATATTCCAGAATGTGTCCCTTGCATGATCAGGGAACTCTGAAAAACACATTTCACGATAGCAACACATGATGATAAAAGCAGGCATATCAGCATTTCATATTCAACTCAGCACTTCAAGAACAAATAATTAAGGGATAATGTTCACCGTGGAGGAGTATTCCTGTTTTAAAAAGCTTTTGCAGATGATTAAAAAAAGTGAAGGAATGCAAAGGCATTTAATAACCACAAGAGTTGTTTATTGTGAGTGTTCTCCAGTGCCATGAACACTGTGTCTATTAGACAAATGAAAAAAAACCAAAAGCTCAGAGTTAATTAACAGAAACTTTAAAATAGCCAACATTGTTTTTCTCACCTTATGAACACTTTAAACTTCTCTGCTGCCTGCTGCCTTAAGTGTCCCCTAACCTTCCTTAGGCAACAGGCATTTGAGAACCTCTATTTTAATCCTATATGAACATCCAGACCATACTTACTTCCAGCACCCTATACCATTCAATACTGGGGAATAAAGGTATGAATGAATATTAACTAGCTTCACAGCAGTGTACTTTTCTGTTTCTTTCTCTCTTGCTCTCTGAAAGCATCAACACAATATCTGAATGCCTAGCAAAATTTTCAGAACAGTATAGACTCCTTTCTTCAATTCTTTCTTGTTCTTTTCTTCTCATTTACTTACATTTCTTTCATAACTTTTTTTTCTCTTGCATTTCAAACACTCCTCTCTTCCTTTCTTATATGTTTTGTTTTTTTCACATTCATGTCCTTGCCTCTCATGTCCATCCTCTTGGTCCCTCTCTAGACTCTGTTCTTTTTTCAAAGCCTTTGCCACTCATTTCCTTAGATGATTGCTTCAGCCTCCTAAACTCCCACATAGATCTTGCATGGAGAAAATGTTTTGTCACAGCTGTGAAAAGCAGAGTGGCAAATAAGTTATCTGCCCTCTACATATATATTATATGCCCTCAATTGTACATTCATCTTTCCTGACTCTCACAATGAGTCAAAAGATATGAGAGGGGAGGAATGAATGTACCAGCAGCTTAGAAGGAACTTGGTTTCTCTGTGACTTCTCTTTACTTGGAAGAATTCATTGCTTGATCAAGAACAACTTGCCAAGACTAGTTGTGTGTATCTGTTCTTTTCTAAGCCCTCAAAGACCATCATTCTGAGGTTATTTAGGACATCTGGCTGACTAAAACAGAGACAAGAGGGATGGGCTTAAAAGGGTGATAATTTCATGAGAATCAACATTATTCTTCTGAGGAAACAGTATGTTCACAACTCTGGGCAACTGAAGACGTTCACTTTGCAGTCAGTCCACTTTGCGTAAGTGCCTAATTTATTTAATTACACTATATTGCTGGTGTCTCACTCAGATTAAATAAGAGTAAGCATTTATCCTCAGATTGATCAGGCTTAGTTCAATGTCTAAGATTTAAATAAAGCTCACCAATGCATCTGAATTTCAATTGTTAAGCTAGTTTTGGACTATGTCTGTAATTTCACTATAATGAAGTGATAAAGAAAATTAATGAGAACTTTTTCTCTGCCAGAAAAAGCAAAAGGGGGTTTCCGTGACTGACCATGAGCTGGAGAAGACTGAAGTATGAAGGTGGCTGGAAGGCAATACTATGGAAAGCAACCCCCCAGGTAGAGAGGTGCTGAGAAATGTATGAGCATAAAAAACAAAACAAAACAACAAAACTAAGTTTCTGAACAATGGGTAAATACTTGTGTCAATCAATAGTGTTGAGTGATCTGTTTGTTACAGTTCATTTTCTCTAATCTGCCCATGCACAGCTGTTTTGCCACAAAGTTACATAAAAGCCAAGGAGACAAAGGAAATACAAGTCATTTATGGCCCAGCAGTCCCCCAAAAAGCTCTGTTTTACTCTGTTTATATTAACAAAGAAGGAACTGCAAAATCAAGTGAAGCATGGGAAGAAGTTAGCCAACAGGACTCTAGTAAATATATAAGATTTTCCGTATGACGGCTGCCTTAAATGTGCCTGATAAATTCTTCCGCTGTTCAGAATCTTATGCTGTATCATTCTTTGGGTACCAATAATCACTGTGTCATTAGAATCAATGAATAATAATTGTATCACGACCTCTTGGTGATTGGACTACAGCCATATAAGTGCCTGTCAGTGTTCAGCGGCCCAGACCTGAAGCTGTGACTGATTATCACGGCTCAGGAAGAGGACTGTGCAAGCTTATTCACCTGTGAGCCCATTCAGTTTTGTACAGTGTAATTTAGAACAAACTTTAGGTAGTTATAACTTCTGAGGGGTGCTGAGGAAAGGAAGCTGCAATACAACATGTGACAAGCAGCAAGAGAGCCAATCCCAGTTTTAGCAGCCAGACAGGTGGATGGGATGTTGCACAGAAGGCTTTACCGTGCCCTGTGCTACCTTACTACACTAGTCTAACCCTTCTCAGTAAAGTTGTGATAGCTTTAGGACCAAAATTCACTAGCGTGCAACACCAAGCAGGACCCACCACACTTGAAAACTTCACAGAGCCAGGGTGACTTCATCAGGCCCTTTATCCTACGCAAAATCACTATACTTGTATATAAAAATAGCATCCTCTAAAAGCATATTAACAGGATGATATGCTACTCTTGCAACAACAGCAGTGCTAGTAGAATTGATCAGAAGCCTGAATTTTCCTGCCTTCTCACAGGGCAGGGCTGGAATACTGATTGACTTCTAACCCTCGGCAGCTTTCCCTCTCCCTCCCCTCCTTCTCAAGGACCCTGACACAAGTGGACAACGCTGCTGCCTAGACAAATTGTTCCTTCAGTGCAACGGGGATAAACCAGCCTTCAGTCCGAAGGGAACTCGAGTGTCCTGAGGGGATCAAATTATTGAACATGCTGTATTTAATAAACAGAGCACAAATAATTTAAACAAAAGATTTGATCTTCTTACCACAGACAGAGGGATCAGGCCCAGCCACACTGTGCTTGACACAAAGCTTGGGGAGCAAAGACAAGATGTTTCTGAGCTATGTTTCCATTTCGTGGCCCCCTGCCCGACTGGAATCCTGAGTGAAAGCATGCTTTTCAGTTATATTTCAGATATATTACAGCAATGAGGGTGGTTCCTCAAGATCACCTTCACATGCTGATGAGACTGACCTCTCAAAAACCACCCAGGTCCTCTCGAATTATTTCCTCCGTCCAGCAGTAGCAAGAGGGAAACACAAAGACAATCATAGCCTGTACTTAGAGGAAACCCCGCTCCTGTTTCTGTTTGTGCGTTGTACTACTAGTACAGTCAGAACTAGCACACAAAGTATAGCTTAGAAATCAGCAAAGTGCTCAGAAAAACATTGTTTTGATGCAACAGTCATTATAGCCGGCAGTGAATATCTACTGAACTCACCTGTTAGCTTGTGGCTAGTATTATTTTTCCCCATTACAAATACATATTTTTAAAATTATTGGAGCATATAAGCGACAAGTGACTCCTCAGCATTCTTAAGTGTCATATACTGTTTGGTCTTCCACTGCTGCACAGTAATTTACAGAAGTATCTTGATCAGAAAAAATATCTATGTGGAGAATAAATGTAAATTAAGATCAAGAAAAGTTAATCAATACTAATACAATAATAGAATGTTTCATTTCATTTTGAGCTTCCTAAGAGAAACTGTTGGTTTTGTTTTTCATTATTTCAGGTGGCCCTTTAGGCCTAGGTTACCCTTATCTGCTCTATCCTATATCGTTCACAGTTATGCCTTCCTAAAAGCATCATCAGGTAAGAAATACTCCTGCAGCAGGAATTCGGTTGCTGGACTGCTTGCCAAGGACTGTCACTGACTTCCATCTTATCAGAGCAGTGCAAACCTGTACCCCCAAGAGGGCAGAGAGGAATAAAACAAAGGCCCCACCTATTCTCCATGCTGGCTGAAAGTGTAATAAAAACAGGCACAGAACTAATGCTTAACAGTGTCAGCTTATCCAAGGAAGATACAAACGGGAGAAAGGCAGGGTACGATGATGCTTGTTTCTTGCTCTTGTTTCTCGCATTGGTAAAACCACAAGCTGGTCAATATACTTTGGTAAATTTTAGATGTCCTGTCTGTTCTAGATATGGTATTATATATTATGCACAAATACAACAGGTATAAAAACATATCCCTTTACACAGGGAGATAAAGAATCTTTCTTTTTAAAAACAGCAGAGAGAAGAAAACCTTCCCAAACAAGCCATCAAAAAAAAAAATTTTCCACCTCCAGCAGATGATGTTTGTTTGGTATCTGATGATAACATTAGACATCACATGAAGAACAACTATTTTTGTTATAAAAAATACTTTTTAAAAGTCTGCTCTGGGGAATGAATAAATATTCACTAAACCCAAATACACTAAGGGCCAAATTGTCAATGTCTTAAAATTCCATCCTAGGACTGTGTACACACTGTCTTTTGCACTCTCAAAACCAATGTTTGGAGAAGAAGATTGGGTATTCGAGCATGAAGCTATCAATATTTGCACAAAAATGCCCATCTGTGTATGCAAAGCTAGATTTGGGTTTGCCCGTGTACTAGGGATATTCACTTGAACCCAAATACTCTTTTATCCTATATTTCAATTTTTGAAATCTTTGCCTTCACTAAAAAGCCACTAGAAGATAAAAGTCTGCTTTACTTTGTCAGTCTGCCTGATTTGTTATCCTGCTCCAGGGGTGGCAAATATATCATGCCTTGGCAAAATCAAATAAGCATTCCTCCTTCTTTATTGAGACAACTGGGAGAGCAATCTTTTGCAGATATGTACCCAGACAGGGGCAGCCCTAGTTCTCCATCCCAGCCTGCATTTATGGCTAATTTAAAAGCCAGATAGGATTACAGTGTCTGTCACTGGGAGAGCACAGGTATGGCACGCGGCATGCTCCATGACCCCAGCTTTAGCCTTCAAACCAACATGTGTGTATGGCCGAGCGTGAGGCTAAACGATGGGAACCCATTTCAGACTTTCTAACAACCAGTTCATCTGTCATCCTGACACAGGAGATTCAATTGACCCTACTGCCTTAGCCAGCCTTCCTGCAAATATTGGTTTTGGTCATGACATTGCAGTCCTTTTAAAATCCACAATATATGTGTCATGATGTTCTCTTGTGTTAGTGAAGGTTCGAGGTGTCTAAATACTGCAAAAGGCAGAATTTCTCCTTCATATACTACACTTTAGTATCACCTACTTATTTCTTACCTTTTGAAAAGGTAAAGACAATGACAAAGAGTTTTTAAATGAATGAAAGTAGAAGATATTTGTTTCATTAATATAGTGTTCTTAAAATACTATTCATCTTCTCCATTCTCACCTAGCAGATGTTTTAATTCCATATGGCTAAAAAAAAAAGACAGAAAATTGCAGAAGGATCCTTGTTGCTACAAGAGTAGATGAGAACATTTGTCTTTTCATCATATATAAAGGAAGAAAATTAGTTAAACATACTGTGGCTTCTACAGCTCAGCTATGTCATTTCAAGGCACCTCTAAGCAAAATCTTCTTTTTTATCATAATTGCCTTTCAACATTTTGACCTCAGCTAAAACTTTTCAGTGCAACTTTCAGTGAATTACCTTAGACTCCGGCTGTGAGAGCTAATATTTAAATAACAGCTGAAAGATAAAAGTATCTCTTTCATGTTATAAATCATATTGTTTCCACTTTGTAAGAACCTTTGCTTAATGTCTCAGTGACTATGCCAATTCTTCTTACATATTTATTTCATTGGCAGGTACTGAATGCATCCTTGTTTAAGACAGATACTGTCTTAATTATATCACACACACAAGTGTTTCAGGCTCCTCTGCAGACAATGTTACTCAGGCTGTAATTGGATTGCTGGCACACAGGGCTGCAAACCCAATAAAGAATCCTCATTGCACATTGCTTAATATGTTCCACTATTTCATGTGAGAGCTCCTTGCACAGTCTATCTATATCAGTTTTTCCTGAATAAGTAGATGGGGAGAAAGGACTTATTTGGGGTGAACTCAGTGCAAGCTTTGGTGAATGTGAGCAAATTGGACCATTACAGGCTTTTGTTGTCTTTGATATTTTGTCTATATTTCAACAGATGAACTGTGTGTGTGCTGGAAGGTCTCACAAACGTGCTCTTTCATATAAATGTATGTGCCGGATGCTAGCTATGTATCTACACAAAGACATTTTGTACATGTCTTTTTTCCTTTTTTTCAAATATGCTGGAGTTTGTCTTTTTAGTTTCTTCAGTATTATAGCATACGTACTATATTTTGCTGCTGTTGCTATAGGAACTGTGTATTACTGAATAGCAGACAACATCTGGTAAACAGGATATAAAAGAACACAAATTGGCACTCTTCAGCTAGGCTTGGGATATATTTGGACTTTTTCAAAGTATCCTTTGTTAAAAATAAATCTAATCAGGTTGTTTCCTATATGGAAGCTCATAATGTTTATCTGTCTGTTTTTCTTCACACACTCCCTTGTTGTCAACTACATAGCATTGTCCACTAGAAGAGATGTTAATGAACCAAAGAAAAACACATATTACTTGGATGGATGCTGCACAGGACACTCCCAGAAGTAGATTAACAATAGGGGAAGAAAATTCAGACTTGTGAGCATTTTCATAATTCCAGCCCAGCATGCAAGGCATAATATTGAAATGACTTTCCCTTTTCCTCTCTCTCTCTCGACTATTAAGTTAGCCTATCTCATTCTCATTTTTCCCCAGCCCATTTTAAAGAAAATATAAATTCATGAAAGGAATTATGGCAAGCTACATGAATTTCATTTGTAAAACTGGCAGAGACTACATTACAGATAGAGTAAGTGTTTTCTTATCCACAAAGTTTCCTACCTAGGGGAAAAACACTTTCTTTAAATAACCATCTCAACATACTTGCCATGTACACTCACATCATGATGTTCAGTGCAGCTTTTGTAAATGTAAATGTTCTTGATTAAATAATGTATAAGAGGCTTAAGTCAGTGATACCTACAACAGTACCGATGTGTTATGTTCCACACATAATTACTAGTCAATGTGTTAGCTTACTAGAAGAGACTAACTTTGCTTAAAAATTAAATTTTTAAAAATACAGCTTAAGTTATTTATCAGATTAAGATCTGTACAATGCACTGCTAGTGAGGTATTTAGCACCATGAATTCAGAACTGCTTTATTTATTTGTAACAGAAAATGTGGGGACATCTGATTGAAAGAAGCCTTGTGCTGCTGGTGTAAGTTACTACTTTTATCCCTGTTATCCCTTTGATCTCTGTGCTTTCACCTTTTCTCTAACCCCTTTTTGTATTCATCTGCTTGGCCTACTGCAGAGAAGCATAAGCTTGCTCTGCCTATACTTCATGCTCACATGGCACGAGCTAGCTCTGATCCAAAAGCTGTGTGGATGTCTCTGCACTGCTCCCCAAAAGCAAAAGGATTGCCAGTGGGAGAAGAATAGAGCTTTATCTATTTTCTATTAATTCTGGGCAGCCTGGAGTCCTTAAGAAACTTGGCCTAGGGAAGCCCCAAGACTATGGCAATTTGTATCAAAAGCTCAAGAAACTTCCAGCTTACTCTGAGCACACAGCAAATAAAATGCCAGCTTGAAACCACCTTTACTCTTTCGCGTCTCTTCCTGCACATGAAGATGGAACAGAGGAACTGAGAGCACAGAGTGTCCTCTGGAATGCAGACACTTTCCTCATCCTTTGTAGTTTATTTAGTTTTATTGAAAGTGTAATGACAACAAAATAATACATTCTTGGTATTTTTGCACCATTAAACAAATGTGGTTTGAAACTAAACAAAACCAAACCCCAAATACTTACACTGCATCTAAGTGACATAATGGATGTCTCGAGGCATGAGATTTCATTGAGTTATTAGTCTTTCATCCCTCTTCCTCCCCTATCTCCCTGTCTTTTTCTGATATCACAAACAAACCCATTATCTATCCTCTTCAACGAATGAAGGATAAAGTGACTTATCAAAATGTCTCTCTTTGTGATGTTTACTGTTATCAATCAGTACGCTTTTCTTCCATTTTCTTTGATTTAGATATAAAACCCTTGTTTTGAAGAGACATTATCATTCTGTGCTAGGCCTAAAATGTTCTATTTACCTATGGTTAACGAAGAGTTTGTTTTTGTTTTTTCATGTCTCATGTATTTTTATGTCCCAGGGTACTACTTATCTTTGTAATTTTCTCTTTTCTTTTGTGAAAATAAGGTTGTAGAAACAGGAGAATGTAACAGAGCAAATGACTGAAGATTTCAAAAGTAATCTATTGAAAGTGGTATTTTTATAATGGAAATAATAACGTCCAAGTCATAGTCTTCACAACAAAATAATTTTGCCATGGAATCCTGGTGTCTAGATTCAAAATGAAAGAGACAAAAGGGGAAAAGAAGGAAGAAGAGAGTGGCTGAGGAAGGCTGCCAGTGAGAAGCTGACATTCGGCAGCATTCAAATACACAAGCAATCACAGTCAAGTGCTAAGGACACGAGCTGCCCCATGAACAACTTTTGAACAATATGCACAAGTAACAATAACAAGTCAGGCAGAAATGTTGTCTTAGCATGGCCCAGGCATCTTTAAAACATTGCTTTGCATCCGTTGTGACTAAGTATCAATTGAAGCACATATGTTGCTCAGAGACCTCGGAAATACTCTGATCCTGAGGGGTATGCTGAAGATGCTGAGGATTTGGTCCATTTGTCACACATAAATTCAAGCCTAAAGAGCAGTTGTCAAAGTGTCACTCAGATGCTTCTGGCTTGCAGATTTTCTCCTGTTCTATACAATTTGGTTCATTTATCTTTGCAGTTCTCACTTATTAAATAAGCAGTTACATGGGTGCACTTAACTCTGCTAGATTCTGAAATCTCCCTTTGTGTTCATCTCAGCATGCCTCCATGTCCTCTTTGCTCTTCTAATTTTAAAAATTACTCTTTTGCTGTGCATTGTAATTTTATTTGAAAACCACCATCAATTATTTTACATTGATTATTGTCTAATTGGGCCAATTCTGATATCTCATCAGATGCTACATGCCAATAACTTTTCAGTCTCCTCCATTAATATACACTTAATGGATAAGAGACAAGTGTAGACAGGATGTCTGAAGTTCTTCTTTTATCACACAAAAGCATTGATTAAGTAGGTTGAATGTGAATGCACTCAAATGAAGATTAATCTATCATAATAACAGTACAACTTTCATCCTCAGGAGGCAGGGATAGGAGTGAATTAAGTGATAGCCCAGATGGCTTTAGTATCAAAATGCCCTTTTTGCATTTTACAACAGTTATTTGCAGCTTTGGTCATCACTGTATTTTTCTACTGAAAGCACACCCAGGCAGATCGTCAATAGTTCCATTTAGAAGAAAGGGAACCAAAATGCTTACATTGTGGTGTCAACACACTATTAAAATAAGAGTTCTACTACCAAAAGAACCTCAGCTTTACTCTGTGCCTTACAAGCAGAAATCTGGCCTGTCACTCCCGAAGCGGAGCCACTTTCTTAAAGAAATCTTTGCTGACCAGTGAGGAACACAGGTTCCCGCTTTAGCCATCAATAAGAAAAAGAATGATAAAGACAAAAACAGAAGCAATGTATCTTTACCCTCCTGACTGAAATGGTCAGCATTCAGTGCAAGTTTGCACATATGCAGGAATTCAGCTGATATTACAATCCAGGCAACATCTTTTTCAGCCCTATTTTTTACAGTCCATTTTCAGTATTCCTAATTTGTTTACTGTCTCCTTGCTGCAGTGACTTGGATGACAATTAATACTAAGAGGACTGTGCTTTATTAAGCTCTTTTTTTCTCTTTTGCTAGAAAGAGAAGTCAAAGTAAGGTGAGGAGGGAAAATCATTACTATGCAATCTCAGAGTTTCTTCAGCACCTCTTTAGATAACTCATCATCTGAATGCATTTACAGCCTCAGGCTACCTTTTGGGTTTTTTTCTAATGCTTTAGGAGATGCAGTCAGAAAATATGCTCCATGATAGAGCACAGTTTCTACTCTAATACAAAGCACAAAACCTTAACAGGGTGACCATAGCTTATGTCACAGCATCAGTACCAGTCTTGTGTCTACTGCAAAGGTTATCCAATCAAATTTCCACAACAGATAAATGTGGACTGTTTTCCAGAAAATACATTTGCCATTTCTCTGCTTGAAAATCATCCCAGCACAAAAAATCCACACAAAAAATAGATTTATTTTTTTTTTAATCTCAGCATTTCAGACCACTAGGGAGGGTTCAGAGATTATTTCCTCACTACTTCAGCCCTATAGGAGGACTGATCAGAGATGGATCAGCAGCCTGGGGAACAGGTAGGGTCTTGAAGCATAACCAGCAGAAGGTGAAGGAAAGGCAGGCAAGCTAGTGAAATAGCCACCCTGCTGTGCAATCACACAACAGTTTGATCTTGGGACTACAGAAAGAAAAGTACAAGCCACTGCTGCCTGAGGTGAATAATCAGGACTGTATAGCTGAGGCCAGTAACAACTCATATCCTCTGTGGATCATCATAGAAGGTGACCTGTATCAGACGCTTAGCCACAGATCAGGCTAAAAAGTCAGTATTTATGTTAATCCAGTGATCATTACACATCATATAAATAGTACAGAGGAGCTGGAAGTGCTTCAGCTGATAGCAACAGCAGTTTCATAAAAGGCCGCAGCCTAGGCTGCACATTGCAGTCAGACTTTTGCCTTCGCAGAGCCTCACCCCACACACACATTCGTCACTCACATAATGCCGAGCTTTACTGAGCTTAGACATTGCGAATTGCATCCTAAGGACGTAAGATAAAGCTTCGTGCAGCTCTCCCTCCCCTCACTCTCCAGCAAAAAGAGAAATGAATTTCATCCTTGGTTCACAGAGCAAGCAAGTAGATGCACATACCTTAAACTGAAAAGCCCTTCGATGCACAGCTTCAGCCACTGCAGCCTGCACGAGTGTAATTACACAATCCTCACGTAGTGGATCCCTCATTGGAATAAATAAGTGCTTCAAAATCTGTTTAAAAAACACGGCTATGCAGACTCATGGCATCTGCTGCAAACAGCACCTCAGACATAATTACTGGACAAAAAATAAAGCAGGACCTTTGTTGATACCACTTTAGACACCACACTCCCATGCTTCTTCATATTCACTACAAGTCACAACAAAGGAGAGGGGAAGGGTTTGAAATCCCTGCCTTCAATGCATCCTAATTTATACTCTCTTAAAACAGATATATAGATTATGGTTAGGTCAGCAGGGACAGCTATAGCAGTTCTGTGCAGTTAATTCGATCCCCTCCCGATACTGTGTATATCACCATTAATAACAACTCCACTTCTCCAACATTGCTCAGGCATTGCTTATTTCTATTTGTATTTCAGAAGGACAAACAGCTATATTTCCACCAGTTGACCACATTTCCTTTATATTATTACATTATACCTCACTGAGGAACCCTGAGCCACAGAACAAGAAAGATTAGTTTCCCATCTCATTCCCCATATCCCAAGGGGCAATTTGGTTCTGAAGTTCAGGCATTAAAGTAATGCAACTTATGGACAAAAAAAGAAAAGAAAATGGAAATCTACATCAGGTCACTCTTTGCTAATATTTAAATATGCATATACTTTGTCTGAGATCTTTGTCATCTATACTGAGTGCAATGACAGATATGGAGTTCAGTGTCTCCTTAGCCCTTATTTAAATAGACAGAGTACTTAAGAAGGGCAGGACAGCAAGCTGGCTGTCGGGCTCTGAACAGAAATACTTTATGTATGCAAATAAATCTGCATAGTGTTTCAAGCTTTACACCAGACAGTGCTCTAATATCGCTTACATTTTCTAAACTGGTGCAACTCCAGTTAAGAAATTACTGCTGAGAAATTACTCCTAATTTACTGGGCTATAAGTGATATTAGAATCAGGTCTACTCTGTTTCTTCAGATACAGATATCCTTTTAGTCCTCAAGTTAATCCATGAGGTCATAACATATTAAAAATAATATAGGCAGCCTTCTACGCAGTGATCCAGCCTTCTGTGAAAATTTGCCTTCAAGTGACTATAAAATCTTAAGGAAGAGGGCTAGAAATCATACCTATGTTATTTTTCCATTGTCCTACTTTCAGAGGAACACATTTACTCAAAAATACTTTCATTTATATATTTGTCTCAATTTATATGAAGGCTGCTATCTACTTTACTAGGACTTTGATGACAGTTACCTAATATACTATCAAAAGTAAAACCCACATAAAACAAAACTGACATTCACCTGACCTCATGATGAAAGCTATAATAACAGCTATTCATCCTAAATCTTTCATTTTACCTCCTTCTCAAATGCTGGAAAAATTAAGATAGGCTTTGTACAACTCTCTGAGGTAACGGAGTCCCAAATCACTTAGGAATGAGACCCTCAGGTTAACTCTAGATATATTACACCAGCAGCAGAAAATCTAGCCCTAGAGTTTTATAGGTTAAAAACAACCTCCAACTAGAAACTAACAAGCTGCTAGTGCAGCACACACAGAGAATGAATACAATTAGCACGAAACTGCACTGTAAAAGTAGATATCCCTATTCTGAAACAGCTTCAATTTCCAGATGGTCTTATTAAGATGTAGCCTCAAGTATTGCAAATTACATTACTGTAGTCCTTGGACCCAATCCTCAGCTGGCATTGAGTCTCATAGCTAGGATATTGCTCTTTATATTTAAATAACAATGTTTAGTATTTAAATTAGACCAAATCCTACAAATGTTGTTCCTCCTTAAAGGAATATTAACCTTTGAAATTGTTTCTGTTTTCTATTGACCCATATGGGTAAAGAATATGGTGACAGAATCTCCCAAATGATTCTTCTTATAGTGAATATAAGTGGACAGAGATATAGAGAGGCTACTAGTTCAAGTGCCATACACTCCGATTCACCATCTGTAATATCATGTTCATGATAGTATTCTTACACAATACTATCAAAAAAGAGCACTAGATTTACCTCTGAGAGGATAGTTCACTTCATGTATCCCACAATATAAAGTTTTATGTGTGTGTCTTCTGACTGTTTTCTCCTGTTGCTGCCTCAGACTCCAGAAAAGCCATAGAAATTTTAACTGAAGGACTTTTGAGGTGGGGGTGGGCAGGTGGTATAGAAATGATGCAATAACCACATTGCCATGGGATGTCCCAGCATCCAAACGCATAAAATGAGTATAGGGAAAATGAAAGTGAGAGGAGCATTGAAAGCGCTCCACAACAAGCTTCAGAAGGACCAGGTCACCCACAGCTGTTGCAGGTGGCTCTGGCAGGCATCTTTAGCAATATGTACAACAAAGACACATCTTTAAGGGCTCAGAAGAAATTTCAAAGCCAACTAAGACACTTGGGCAGCTGGGAAAAATTCTAATGGCTAATGGGTCATATAGTTCAATCTTCTTGCTAATCACTGTTGTGTTATTGTGAATCTACAGCTTCAAGTAGCCTTTTTTTTAATCTGTTTGACTTGACCTGTGACAAAGCTGAGTAATCTAATAGACATCGTATTCCTCTGCGACAGCTGGAGTGTTCAGTCGCTCTTGCAATACCCTTCACCCCAATTCAGTGTTCTAGGATATGCACTAAGTTTTGGGGGAGCTGGCAGCAAGAAATGTGTGGAAAAAGCATCTTTTGCTGACAAGTGTAACAAGGTAAGATGCCTGAGTGCCTAAAGCCTCAGGGTTTATGCAAGGGACTTCTAATGGGTATTCACAGCAAACACAGGATACTTAAAACTAAATGGGTCATGCCCACATACATATGGTTTCTTATTATATGTGGAGCAATGGTCATACGCCAAAGGACAGCATCATTTACTAATCAGTAGTTACTCTTTTCTGAAGCATAACTGAAACAATCCTGAATATTTCTTTTCTGTTTTAAATAAAATGGTATGGGTAAGAGTCATTCCAGAAATCCATAACTAAATCTGCCCTAAACCCCAAAAGCCTGGCAGCTTGCTTCACACTGGCTGCTGTCTGTAGTTCCCTGAATCATTGCATTTTTTGTATTACCATTTTTATTGACAGTTCTAGTTTTAATGAGCAGGATGGCTCATCCAATGTTTAAGTTATTACAATATCAAATTTAAGAAGAGAGAAGCTAGAATTTATTTCTAACTTGCATATTCTAAGGACCATTTTTTATCCTAGATATTTAGATGTCATTTCTTTTAATTTTTATGTAGTTATGCACACCCATTAAGGAGAGGTAGATAGGCCTAGAAAAGATCACAGACAAGCTGAGTGCTATAGCTCTGTAACATATGTAGCTAATTGTTATCTTTTTTACTACAAGCAAACTACTTAGTACTGCCTGTAATATGGAAAATTAAAGGTTATATATAAAGAGAGGATATGCAAAAGCCACCCGCTACTGTAATAAAGGAAGTGAGATTAATCATTGCATGTGCTGCCAAAGAAAGATTTGCTTGTGGTAATTACAGAAAAATATAACCTTCCATGGACAGAAAGGAGAGGAAAAAAATGAGAATAAAAACAAATGGCAAAGCACTGCAGCCACATGAATACAGTTGCCGAGCCTTTAATAAGTTATCGAAGTGCCCTCCCTGGCTACTTACTCAATCCTTCCTAATCAGTTGGGGTTTTTTTTATTTATTTCCTTCCATCTGGAACAATACTTGCTATCAAGGGCAGCAGGCACAGCAGAAAACCTTCTGTAAATAATAAATGTCCTTCTACCCTGACAGAACTCCTCTCAAAAATAAATAAATAAAATCATTGACTGATGAACACACATTTAGCCAGGCTTCTTTCTCTCCTTTCCAGCTATCTGTCCCTGGCTTTGATTTGCTTGTTCTTGCCTCTTAATGCTTTTTCCTACACTCAAAAACAAAATAAGCCTGCCCATTGTCCTCTGTTTGAATGTACTGTGTATAGATAGTACTAGGTGGGAAAAAGTCTGTTCAATTTTTAATGCCTTTAAATGTTTTTGATACTCGGTTTGGCTTCAATTTTCTACTCATGGACATATTCTCCCTGTTTCTAGTGAAAAAACAAATAATGGTACATACCCTTTCTTCTGGTTTCCATATTTTCATATAAAAATGGAGGGCTGAGGTGAGAGAAACACTCTGAATTAAAATTAAAGTCTAGGTTAACGCCCACACAAAGCAGCAATGAATATAAGCAGCTCCTCTGCTCCCCTTCATGGAATACTTACACAGGCAGGGAGGGCAGAAGCCACCCCCTGGTTGATGCTCCCTCTCAAGGGCTGCTGAAGGGAGAGTGGTGGCTTTCAAAATGCAGAAACACTGTCAAATTTCAGAGTCTACTTCTGCTTGTATGAAGAGCACCCTAGACAACGAGTGGTTTCCATATTAAAGGAGGCTCATATGCCAACTCTTCTCAGTAGCAAAAAAATGAAGCTAAAGCAGGCAAAGAAAACTCAAGGCTCTGCTCTCAATATAAATAAGCATTTGTATTTAAATTACAATATGAAAACATATAAGGCCAAGTACCATTTAAAGATTGGTTTTAAAATTTTTCCTACAGGTAATTAACTCAAATGGTGCACTGAACAAATGTCCTGAGCCAGGAAGCTCATACAACACACAAACTTCCTGCCCCCTGCCATGCTCAAATGATGCCTCTGGAGCTGCCCAGGGCTGAAGTTGTCTGATCACAGGGAAGCTTGGCAGGCCTACAGCCTGAGTGTAACATCGGATATGTGCCTGTGAATTGGAAATTCTTAGCAATAACTAAAAGATTCAGCATGATGGATACTCAGTATGAAGGGATTCAGGGTCATGGTTAAAGCCCCTCGCAGGTAAAGCAAGGTCAGGAGGTGGCCGCTGTGCCCCTCCGTGCAGCTACAGAGGCCAAGCCCCCAGAGAGAGCAGTGTAATTCCAACAGCGATTGTGTTTCCTGAACTCAAATATCAGGCTGCATGTTGAGATTTACTTCAGTAAACTCAGCCCTGAAGAGTTCAGTCAGCTTGTACTTTCTATAGAACTATTTATACTTCCCCATTGTTAACTTTCTTTTCCAGTGTCTCAACCTGTTTCCTTGAAATGACAATGCAATACAGCTTAGTAGTAACAACACTCAAGCACTATGCGGTGTAAGCCTATTATGGATGGCAAAACACATTAGTTGTGAATTAAAACCTAAACTTCATGGAGAAACTTTCCAGGGTAGCAACCCAAGCTCCGTTCCCTGAGCACTACTCACACCGTCCAACAAGAATTTTAAAAAGCAACAATTGCACTTTATTACAAGTTCTTAGTTAGCGCTCCGTGTCTCAGACAACTCAGTAGAAGACAGAGGTTACTTAGAAAAGAGCCTGGAAGGATACGGCTGTTGAAATACAGATTTGGCACAGCTAACTGATGGTTAGACAAGAGGCCACACACCTGGATCATTGCTTTGCCCTAAAGGTAAACCTACCAAGGCTCACACACAGCGGGGGAAAAAGAAAATATCTAACCATGACATAAGAGCTGACAACAGAAATTCGATAGCACAGAAATAAAGAATATGAAATTTACAAAGAGTAGCAAATAGCTAAATTACTTGTAGAAACCTGTCAATATGTTTCTGGAACATTATGATAGAATCTTCAGGAAAGTTTATCTAGCCCGATTTCTTATAGTTGCTACTTTTAATATAACTTCCAAGCAGCCTTTCAGCAGGTGACTTATGTTACAAATCTGTGCAAATCTGATAGCCAAGGAACTCAAGCTCTTATGGAAAACTGAGAAGATGTAAAACTAAAAGTACTTTTAAAAAGTTCTTACATGTATACATATGTGCACATGTACACATGTGGAAATTCTTTACCAAATATTCTGCATTGATGATAGTGTATTTTTTTCAGTCTTCCATCACTACTGGAGTAAGTGAGTACTTCCTTCCAAGAAGGAAATTGCAAGCCAGAGTGGAGATACTACTTTATTTATCCAAAACAAAAAGTAAATCATGCTATAATGTAAAAAGTTTAAAAAAAGAGGGGGAGGATTTTAGTAGGCAAGATGCTATACATCTCTGGGAAAGTCTGTCTTACTACATTATTTCTCTGTAAACTTCATAATGATAACTTATCGAATTTGTTACAATGTTATCTCTTAATTTTCACTCATTTGATTTTCTGTTTTAAAACTGCTTCCCTGAAAGGCTTCACAAGAACATTAAATCAATAAATGTCAACACCTCATACAAAATAGAGATGATTTATTTCTCTATTTGGTCTAAAAAGATAATTGCATGGAAATCTGATGGGTACAAACTACATCTCAAGGTGACTAGATCAGTCAGTAACAATGTTATATACAGTTCAAAGGGTAAACAAAAAAGCCAATGGCACAAATTTTATAGCTGGTCCTTGATAAGAAATTGCTTTGTATGTATGATCTATTTTTGTTGATATGGTCCTAGAGATGCAGTTAATAATTTCTCATAAAGCAGAACTGATTTCTAAAGCCTAACTGGATTGAAAAGGTGTTTTCATTTGTTTGTTTCTGTTAGTTTCCTACAGTTTGTCTTGAGATTTTACAGCTGTGTGTCCAATACGTAAGTTATGCCTCCTAGTCTCCATGCAGTTATTTGTCAGCATGCCTAGCCAATTATTCATTGCTGCTATATCTGAATGCCCTACAGAAATTACAGAAAGTCAAGAGTAGGCTAACCACAGATATAGTCTGTATCTTTACTCATTTTTCTTGCACAATTATTTGTAGAGAGCTGTCTACAGCTTGCATTTTTTTTCTCTTCTCTCTGCTTTTGCATCCATCATCACTTAGCTACTGTTCCTAGAAGTAGCAATTAGAGTGGGAAGACTGCTACATAGAGATAATGTTTACATTTCTTCTTGAACATCATTTTTATCTTTGGGGAAAGGAGCTCCATGCCATGGTCTGAGAAAGTTCCTCCTTAAAAGAGCATTTGTCTCATTCTTTCCACTGTTGTCAGTGTGGGAGCCTTGCACTCACAATGAATCTTGACAGTCAAGAGATGAAATCCCTGAGACAACCTGTTTTCAAGTCTAATGAGACCTCTGAAGATCAAGAGCAGGAACTTGAATGTGTTCCTTATCAAAACACCAAGGTACAGGACTGCATAAGCAGGCCTAATTCTTAGTGTAAATTTGAGACGACTGAAAGCTGTTGCACCTGATGTCACTGACGTACCAAGAACAGTTGGATTTGGGATTGCATAAAAGCTTTGCAGATAGTCCAAAGTGCAAAGACATAAGGAAGATGCCATATGATTCAAAGACAAAAAATTGGTGCTTCAGCCTTGGAAACCTTAGAATACTAAATAAGCCTTCATTCAGGATTCCGCATAAGAATCAAATATATGACAATGAAATTTAGCTTTAGTGCTCTGGTTCCACAAATGCAGCCGTTCTAAAGCCAACAAGATTTTACAAGCAGGACTGATTAGACTCCGATTCAAAGGCTACCTAATACATGGCTCACTTGAAAAAAAAATTTTTTTTTTTTTAAGAACTAATTAGGTAGGAACTTGAAAAAAAATTCAGCCAAGCAGTGGAAATATGGTAAAAATGTATATAAAACCAAGGGCAGTTTTACAGTGTTCTTTCTTTTGATAAATTGTTCATAGGTTTCCATATAGCACCAAAGCAAGATGGGATACAATTGAACTCTGTAAATAAAAAGTAAAATATAGTTTGGGGATTTAGTTTGAAATAATGGGATTCCTTTCCCAGGCAGCCCTAAATAAAGAAGCTAGCCATGTGCAAGAGATGAATCATCACACACATGAATTTGGCACTTACAGTAGGTGTTTATGAACAAAACCAGCAGAAAGATTTTGAAGCATTAAATCACACAGCTCATTAAATCCTTTCAATACTGCTATCATTTACTGCAACCTCCAGATGGAAAGTTAAGGAGGAAGAAGGCAAAAGTCGTCTAATTAAAGGAGATCAGTGGTTTTCTTTCTGAGGACTGAAATTGTTCAGCAGTCTTACCTTATATTCTTTATGTGACAATGTCATATCACCCTTTTTCTTCGGAATATTTTGATTCTGTGGTCCTAATACAGTTTTCGCTCAGGCATTACTCAGGGAAACTCCAAATGAATTCAAAAGGAGTTGGCTACTTACAAACAAGAACCTTATATTTTACTCAGGCTGGTCCAAACCACTTTCTCTATAAGAAAATTCCCTCACTTACCAAACATTCTGCTTCTGTTTTTCTTTCCCCTTAAATAATTTGCAATGTTCCAGCCAACTCTTTTACTCAGTGTGGTCTTTTCAGAACCTTTCAGAAGCTCTTAAATTTGTAGTCTTCTAGGGCTATTCATACACAACCATTCTTTGGAATCTTAAGGCTCCCTTCATGAGTCTCCAGAAGTTAAACAATAAAGAACCAGGTCCAAGACCATAAAACACTAATACACACAAAGAACAGGATAGATAAGGAAATATCAAACATGTCTGCAGTTCCCAGTGCAATACAAAGCAGGAATCCCATGCTAACACTGACAGATGCAAGCTAAAATGTCCGCGTGGATGTAGCGCAGTCACATAGCACAGAACATACAGATGTACCAGTTCAAATCTGGAAGCAGTATAACTGCAGCACTGTTACGCCATTTAAGGAATCAGCTCACAGCTCCTGCTAGGTAGAAACGTTCTTAGGCACATAGCTGACACACTAGATGCTTGAGTTCAAAACTGGATGAAAAACCTCCACGTCTGGAACGCCTGAAATCCCCAGCGCCTGCATTACCAGCCTTGAGTACACACAGAACTGTATAGTATTGAACCCCCTGAGCTGCTCAGCATCTATCACAAGCCTAAATTCCAGAGAGATTTCACAGTTTCCATATTTTGTGTAATTCCAAATACCCACCATTGGCAGACCAATGAAACAGGTGTCTTCAGAATTCACTCCTGTGTCTGAAATCTGGTAGCCCCTGAAACAACTTGCTTGACTCAGGCTTTGAGAAGGTAGATGGGCCACCTAGTTGCAGCATGAGTAAGAAAGGATGGGAAATACAGGTCAATTGTGACAGGTGTCAGAGATGAATAAGGGATAGATTTTGTGGAAAGGCAGCAGAGAGATTGGAAACCAGTGGATGGCAGTGTAGCTGAACAGTGTGATTAGGTTTGTTAGAAGATCAGATGTTAGACATGCAGGTGAAGTTCAGGTAAGCTGGAGAAACCAAGAAGCTTTGAAAACAACTAGCAGGACTCAGGAAAGCAGAAAGAAAAAGGATCCTTAGGAAGTGAAAACAGTAAAAAGAGTGTACCATTAATGTCTTTATGCAACAACAAACTAAAGACAAAATACAAAAGAAAAACCTTAAAAACCCAAGAAAATATGAGGAAAAATCCATTGATTTACATCTTCATGATCTCAAGGAATCTCTGAAGTGATATTATGAAATGGCTTGTGTCTTTTCTCCAGCAAAATGCAAACCTCCTCAGTAATCTCTAGTAATCTCCAACATGAGGGGGAAATTCCTTTCTAAGTGCCCAAAATGTCCACAAATTATTCTTGCGTGACGTAGCAATGTAAGGTAGAAAATCTCTCCCTGAAGACTGAGGCACATGGAAAATGGTGGGGAGAGAGAGATGAAAAAACAAAACCACAGAATAAGGAAGAAAAGACAGATGCCACTAATTGTAAGGGTTCTTAGCACACTCTGAGAGGAGGTGCTCCCATCATGCTCAAAGCTAGCTTCAAGTGAAAAACCTAAGACTGCCTCTTCTACAAGTTGTCTTAAGCCTCGCAACGGTATCCCAAGCCTGCTTTGCTGTGCAGAAGCATCACTAAAAACATTCTGATCTAGACCCCTATGCAGAAGTAAAACAGCAGTATCCCTATTGAAATCAATGGAAGTTACCAACACAAGCAAATTCAAGCCCACATTATTTTACAAATATATTAGAAGAAAAATCTACAGAAGAATTTTCCCCAGAAAACTGAACACAGAACTGGTGTCACGGTAGCCTATTTGATTTAATTTCTGATTTCTGCTAAATACGTGCAAATATACTCTGCTGAAGTATCTAAAGCACAATTTTGAAATATCTACATCAGCATCATGTTGTATGGCTTTCTGAGCGTTCAATTTCTAAAAGATGAAGGTACCTAGAAGATGAAGGTTTCTGTCAAGAAGTCTACTATTCACTTTAGGACAGCTCTTGCAAAGGCAAGACATTCACAAAACTGTAGAGTATATTTTTGTACAAGGCTAGTTATTAGAAATTTCAACTAATATTTAGGAGCTGCATTTTAGACTTCTTTTTTAAATCTTATTCAGAATACCTTGGAACCTGTTGCCTACCAGCTGCACAGTCTTCTACAGTGGTACAAAATAATGTGCTGCAGGCACCAAGTTCAGCCTTCCTGGAATCAGCTCTATACGAAGCACTGAGGACTTGAGCCTCTCCAGCTTCTTCTGTGCCCTTAGTTTGCAGCACTGAAAGCACAAGATACAATGAGCAGCTTTTTCAGGGCTGTAAGAAATGGGAGCGCTAACAATAAGTAAAATGAACTAAGACATATGCATTATCTACTTTCCAGAAATTAAAGCACTTCAGTACTCCATTAGGGTGAAGGATGTCACCTTTCTGGTGCATTCAGCAGAAAGCCTACCGTTTGGAGTTGTTCTATTCCCATATATGGTCAAAACACTAAGGATGCTGACTGCCACATTCAAAGTTCAAAACATTTTCTGTATTTGCCTAGGTCTCTCACTACTGTTGCTATGTTGCCAACAAAAGCCTGAATGCCATGCGGTTTACATACTCATTGAACTTCACAAAGGATCAGTGGGAAAAACAAGATATGCACTTGTAAGCACTTGAGATCACAATAGGACTCACAGTCTTTGAAAGGCAGCTGCAGTGTTGTCGTATTGACACATGGTCAAAGTGAAGGTGAAAATTAAACTTAATGGCTATAACAGCATTGATTTTCTTGCTGCTGTCGATTTGAAGGGCTGTAAATTATTTCTGCTTAAGACAGTTCTATGAAAAAGTTAGCTTAAGAAGTTCATTGTCCAACGGTTTTTTAAGCAAAATGTGTGTTCAGACCCCTGCTGAAAAACAATAAAACCTTTGTATAATGAAATGGAACTGAGAGAAAGTGGACACAATGTCATAACCCTGTATTATATGTCATTATGAGGCAAAGGGGATTAAACAAATTTGAGTTACTTATCCAAAATAGTTTTAAACAACTACACAATGGTTTGAGGTTTGTACAGAAAGTAAACATTTGATCTGAAAAGGAATGAGAGTGCTGTTTGTAGAAATTTGACTAAAACAAAAAATCAGGAAAGAGAAAAGGATCAGTACAGCAAACAGCTTATTCAGTTTCACTTCCTTGCCAATCAGAAAACTTTTAAAAAACTTTTCTGATAGTATTCTTTTTTTCTTTCACTGTTTTTTCTGTGTCCTGCCCTGCTCCTTCTGCATCTTTTAAAAAGCGTAAAGGAAGGGATGGCGAGTACTTTTGCCCTCAAACAACCTCACTTTGTCCCCCGAAGGCATTCACTAGTATAGCAACATGATACTTCTTGGTGTAGGCCATGCGTTGACAGCTGAAAGAAGTAGGGAAAGGCAGAGAATTCACTATGCATCATTATAATGCCCTTAGAACAAGTTCCTTCACTGCCCCTAGAAGCAATTAAATTGAAACAGATCCGTATCTGTCACTGTGTGCACTCCCAAACCCACTCTCACAGCTGTACTGCAAAGCGCACACGGGGGGAGCAAAGACAGTGTTCGGACTCCTAATTTCCACACACAGGGTGGGGACATTGTAGCTTCTTTCTTATGCAGAAGGACAAAGCACCAACAGAAGCGGGTGTATATTTTTCTCTTCCCCACCCTGTGCCTGCATGAAGGATGGAACAGAATTTAGCATTTACTAAATAAATAAGATAATGAATTGTCCAATATGCAACTTTTTTTTCTAAATCTTGGAATTGACAAAAGCTGAGGAAATGGGTCAGGATATTTACTCTAGCCTAACAGCAGAATGCCAAAAATAATTACTGTAATGGCCAAAATATCTTGACCTACTGTTAGGAGTAGTAAGTATGAATTTTTCCTGTATAGGTATATATGTGTGCATATATACTCCATATAACATCTTTGTAAGAGCATTTTAATAAGAGAGGGTGATTCTGGAAGTGAGCAAATGACTACAACGTGATTTCCCTTGTGATTCACATAGTCTAAACTGCGATTCCTTTGCTTTGGCAAGTTCTGTGGGGATGTTTGTAAAGCCTTCCTCCAAGAATATTTCTCTTTCAGTAGCTGGCTTTCTGCCTCCCCTGCTCCCAGCAACCTTCAGCTCTAACCTTAGGTCTGCCATAAACAGGAGACTGGGTCAAATGGCTACAAATTAGAACTGTCCGGCCCTAAAAAAGAGGATTGGACCTGGCAGCTCTGCCCTAGGAAGTCTCGCTGTGAAGGCTCCCATTCTACTCGTGTCAGAGTTCACTTCTGTTTAAACAGCCACGACTTAATAACCGTGCCTTGGAAATGTTGCCGGCGTGTGCATTTCGCTTGAGAACTTCTTCTGAGGAATTTGGGATTAAATTAGAATTTATACTGGATCTCTTTGTGGCCAGTATTCTTGATAAAGCTGAACAAGTAAAATTATTCAACAGCTGTTATTCAAGAAGTCTCCCATTTTAACACACATTCTTCAGATGGAAACACTGAACAAATAGTACTGTGCAAAACAGAGCAAGCATTTTCTGTTTGTTAGATGAATATTTGAGATTTGGTTGAATGCTTGAACTTTGAACAACACACTGTACTATGCAGTGTGTACACAAAAAAAATAAATAAAACAGAAGCATAGTAATCATTCAGTTAGGGCATCAATTGCAGGGCCTTAGAGCCTGGAGTCATGTGAAAAGGGAAAAAATGCAGGTATTTCTGTGAAAACCTGAACTATCTCTAAGTGAAAGAGTGACTCCTCCTGGAGTCTGAAGGGAGCCTGAAAAAACAATTTCAAGTAGAAAATCAGATTCAGGAAATCTCACCTCCCTTCAACCACAGTCCTTTCTTTGATGGGGAACAGAGGTGCCTCTCACTGGTTTCAAGTGTTTCTCCTCTCCTATACAGGCCATTTGAAAGAAATACAAATATAATTGTTCCATACTGCTTCCTGCAAGGGTCCTCTGCGAGTTCAGGGTAGAGACTGAAATCCAAGGCTGGGGACAAGTACCCTACTAGTGTGCTTAGCAATGCAATCACTACTATCCACATGAGAGCACTATATAAACTTTTCAGGTAATCGTGTAAATTAAAGCTGACTCTACTTCACAGATAAACAGACTATTTTGATAATATATATTGTGGCAAAAAATGATTGTACACATGGGGCATAGCGGTATGGAGATTTGGATTCCAAAGACCTTATTTACATTGTTTTTTTCACCATATATTTCCAATGATTCTAGTAAAGTATTCTTGATTTACACTAGCACACCTAGGAATATTATCCACCCTGAAAAGAGTGTGTGCTTGAATACAAGATATACTGATTTATCATGTGATAGTATTTTCATTTAGTTGCAGTACCTTATGTAGTTTCAAGAGAATAAATCCCATGGAATTTGGGATTTTGTGAGCTAAAAAATCCTGATAAAACATTTTATCTCAAAAATCCATCTGGTTTTGCAAAATTATTATTTAATCATTTTCATTTTATTTTCAAGAGAGTTTCAATTAATTTTTTATAACAAGGGAGTACGTAAGAAAGCAAAGAGAAAAAAATCATGAAAATTCATCATTCCATATTACTGTTCAGTACTCAGAAACATCAACAACAACAACAAATACCAAAATCCTGTACTGCAGATCATAATCTAACAGCTCATCGTGGTCTTCAGGTCACTGTATCATAAAATCTACTTATATGTTCCTTCATCTCTTTTCATGTTCTCCTCCAAACTCTAAACTCCACCAGGGATGATAGTTCTATGAGATTAATACTCATGCATTTCCCCCTCCCCACTAAATTCACGGTTTCTTTCATGATTCTCCTACGTCTTTTGTATTCTGACTAAGCTCGTGCATTAAGTCGCTCTCTTTGCCTTCTCCAAATCCATCCTAAAATTTCATTTATGCTTTGTTGCTCATAAGAAGAGAAAGAAAAAAATAATTAGTCCCTTTGATAAATAAAGAGTAATTAAAGCTTTAAGGTGTGTACCACGTCTCAGCTAGCAGGCAGGTGATACTGCTGCCATCATTTTTCTTTCTATTCCTTTCCTATTCCTCTTTTGGTGAGGTGATAAACAAGTGAATTCAGATCTTTTTTTCTTTTTTAGACAAATTCTGAAATACTGTTCACCAAAATCAAATTATTTAAATTTTCTTTTGTGTTGTCTCAGAAAGGTTGGAATTTAGCTGTCTCAAATGCATATTCTCTTCTACTGACTAATATACTCAGCAGATTTCAGCTTCTTTAGTTCACCATGGCCACAAGATTCCCTTGATGCCCTATTTCTTTTCACCACACAGGAAGACTGTCATACATGACTGGCTTTACAGTCAAACAGGCTCTCATAGAGCAGAAAGCAGGTCCATGAGACCTGCTTTTAACCACTTGAGCTCTTTATCCATTTATGTCCTTTGGTCATTATTTAATGTCAAATGTATATCCTTTGTATTGTACAGTGATTTAGCTTCTCTGGGATATAGCATCTTAAGCACACACTTATAAATGGTAATAATAGATAGGCTGGTTAGTTCAATGCAATGAAATCTATAGTAAAAGAAATCTAATCTTAGACTGTACCAAAAATGCAACAAATGATGGATTCAATATCCTAGTGAAACTCACCTAACTCAAAACAGCAGAAGGCACACTGTCTCATTTTCACCACAATAATATTTTACTAGACTATTTATTATCCTAAATCAATGTGCTTTTAAACAAATTGGAAAACCTCTTCTCATTGTTATTATTGCTGTTATTACAATGCCTGTAGGAGGGTCCAAGGCTGCAGTAAATATCAAACCCCAAATGTGGAAGGTGCTGCCTTGAGAACTCGTTAAATCAGCCGATTATATTCAAGAGGAAACACACGTCTCCTTTTACTTAACAAATACAGTTTGATCAAAGGAAAGCTGAAAACTTCAAAATGTGGGTATCATAAACCCTCTTTTTCAGCATAACTCTTCAATCTCAGTAAAAAATAAATAAATAAGCAATATTAGTGTTTAACCTGATGTAACAGTGAGAGACAGATCCAGCCCATAAAATTATAATAGGATAAGACATATTAAATTGAGCATCAAATGGGCCAAAGATGGAAGAGAAGGCGCAAGTTTCTAATCGCTACCATACAGTGGAATATACCTTGGTCACCTTCTGATTTATAAGCCAGCAACAAAGCAATTTCAGAACTATATGCATATTTCTAACTCATTCTTGGCAAGTTCACTTTCATATCCGCCAGATGCTCTGCATTTTGCAGAAGCAATCTGAATCTCTTGTCTGTTATAATATTTCCTGCCATGCTAAACATATCCATTCATGCTAAACATCTATATGCTTGTTGATGGGCAAGTGAGCAATCCAACAGGCTAAACTGGCAAAACCAGACCAGCATAAAGCTTTTATTACAGGTTTTCAGATGGACAGTTTCCGATTTCTCTAAGTAGCTCATCAAGGTAGAAATGCACCACTGCAGGCAGCAATTGCTTTGCCTTTAGCTGAATTGGTGCAGTAGCATTTTGTGCCAGATTTCTCCAGAGGTTCATGCTTTTGAAAGCTTGAGTCATGGTACTTCTGCTATTGCCACTGCTGGGAAAAGCTAAGCAGAGCGAGAAGTGAAAATTGTTGGAGCAGCTGCCACCTGTGCTATATATGATTGAGCGGAAGCTACTGTCATGTCAGTTCTTTCTCTGCTCTTATATGCCATGAGGCCCATAGCTAACCCAGTCCATCATGTATTTTTTGTAATGTCACACAGACCCTGTGATCCCCAGGCCTTCATTAAGTGTTCCAGTGTCCCAGTGTGAGCAGACAGCTTTATATTCTTTCACCACCTCATAACCTCATAACAAGTTATGTTTTTCTGCCTTACTGATGAGCTCTGAAAAGCATCAGCTGCAGTGGTAGAGGCTTTTTCTCAGGAAACAGAATATTTTGCTGCATTTATTATATTTGTGATTATAAATCCAGTCAAGAGTGTATCAGTAAAACCTGTACAAGCAGTCACCTTTAACAGGGAATTTGCTATCTTAAGAGGTTATTCCTAACTGTCATGAGTGCATTTCTGTGCAGGAGAAAAAGAGTTGAGCAAATCATTTTTGTCTGCCACTATAGTTGGGCAGAAAAACTGACTTCGAAGTATATTGACATGTTTACCAGTCAAACTATCACAGAAGAAAATACACATGCATATCAGAGATGTCCTGCTCAAAATTTTCAAGGATGATAGCTTGCACTGTAGTTTTCTGAGACAAAAGAAAAGTAAATAGGAAAACAGAAAAGTTAGGAAAACACCACTAAGCCAGCTTTTTTATATCCTTGGCTGAAATAAATTAGGATGGCTTAGCAACATCCATTTGTAAATGGTGACAATTGGGTCTTTCAGTAGAACTGGAGAATCATAATAAAGGTTATGCCTTATGCACAGCATCTGCCATTAGGCACAAAATCTTAAAATATTTTAAAATATATCCTTTTGCACAGTATTAAAGTGTGGTGTCATACATAGCTGGTATCTGTTTAGAACTTTTTTTCATCATTAGCTAGTAGCTTAGGTTGCTAATTTTAAGCACCCCTTTTTGAAAATCAAGCCCTGGCGTGAATGGCACTGCTGCAGACAATGAACTGCAACTAGAATTCCCTGCATCCTGATTCATATTGACACCTGCAGCTAGTTAGTGTATTTCTTGGGATGGAGCCAGACTGAAGCCCTGATAGACTTCTATATGTGCTGCCTAAAAGTAACTTCTTAATTTCCAGATTTCTACTAAATGTAAGCAATGAAGCACCCAGTACTTGCCCACAGCAATATTTGGCTAAATAATGTATAACCACATGTACTTCATCATCACCTCTAGAAAGGACACAAACTGAAACCCTAATGCAGAACAAATACTCAGGCAGGAACAGAATCCGACTCAAGTAGGGATGACTACTAGAAAAGCAGCCTAACTCTGAAAGAAAACATGCCAAACTCCTGGATTCTGATAGTTTAGTGGGTATGACACACCAGAATCTGGACACTTCTCTCCTCTTTACTTTGTAAAAATGTTAGATGGGAGCAAGGTTATCCTGCACTTTCATATTCTCAGTGGATACGCAGTGAAAAATAAAGTTGTAAGATTTTAAAAAGATCACAGAATTTATCATTCAGAAGATCATAAGGGATTAACTAAAAGGATGAATTGAAATAAAAAATGTTCACTAAAAATAATGCGGCATGAAAGAATAACAGAAAGGAAAGTTTGAGAACACTGTTTTCCATGAAAATGGCAAAATTAAGACAATTGTCAAACCAAGATACTCTTCATCAACGTATATTATTCCATTTTAATATTCTGCCTCTTGTTAATGATACAGATTACACTTTCCACTGTTTTACAGTGTTTTCTACTATTAGCATGATACCACTTTATAATCACAACAACAAATTTTACTATGTCTGTGCCATGCTGGGATATGGCCACTTCTCAGCTGGCTGAAGCAATATCCCAGCAAGGCACCCAGAATATCTTATTCCTTAGTGTTATAAGTACTCTTTATTTGTCATTAGGAGACAATTCCATATTTTGTTAACATGAATATTAATAGCTTGCACAAACTTTTCTGCCAGAACATTTATTTGAATACCAGCTTTTTTTCTGCTTTTTCATTTTCTCAGATTTAGGCAATCACAATTAATATTCTCTCTCTGTCTCTCTCTCTCTCTGTCTTACTCAGAGACTTCATTCACCTGAAATATACATTGAAATTTTACATCAAGATAAATTAATTTTGTGACTATGCAAAGCTGAAAGGTTTGGGGATTTGATTAGGGTTCTAACACTAATTTTTGGTGTTACTTTGAAAGCGGTCTTCCCTCCACTTCGTATGACCTATCTGGAAAACTCACCCAATTCACGAGGGTTTTAGAACCTGGCAAAACAAGATCACATTTTTCAATCATCAGGTCCTTCAGTGAAAAGTCAAGATAAATGGACTCAGAGAAGACAGAGCTCTTTTATCATTTGGGTCTCTTGGCATTACCTCAAGTGCCCTAGCAAACACTACGCTCACGTTTTTCAAGTGTTGCATGTGTACAAATTCAGTTTTCCTAGCAATATATGAAAATAATCACTCACCAAAAATGTCCACTTAGCACAAGGGTAAGGAGAGCAATCCTAGCTTTGTCGGCCTTCAAGATAATCAACATGTGTTGTATAGGTGTACAGCTTGGGCAGCTGCAGTATCCATCTAACCCCCCAACATACATAGTTCACTAACTCCACTCAGACTGGTTTGTACCCTCATGGACCTTTCTGAACACCACACATGCACACAACACAGATGGGAACCTCAGCTGATGTAAGTTATCACAATTCCTTTGACTTCTGTCATTCTTTACCCCAATCCAAGAATATGCGCTACAATGTTTGCCAAGTGTTTGAAATCACACTGCAAATTAGAAAAACAGCCCCCTTTCATGGAACTCAGAACTCTTTAGTCCTTTCAGGCAGTAAATAACAGTTTGTATTGTGTTATCTGGAAAAATAAAATATTATGCTTTCAGATTTTTGTATTCAGCTGCAGATTTGCACTGGGTTTAATGTCTCTTTATTTTCCATGTAAATGGATTTTCAAAATTGTTTCTGTGGAAAAGTGAAGGCATTTTTTTTCTATTTTTCCACTTAATGTCATTGAGCTGGCATTTGAGTGAATTATGAAAAATCAAGAACCTGAAAGCTATGGCCCTGCTGAAGCCCATTGTATAGTCAGAAGCAATTTATGCAGAACAATGAGAGAAAATCCAATAGATCTGGAAATGTGCACAGAGAAAGCAGCAGTACTTTGTTATATTAATAACTTAGTTCTCATTTTCATCTTAATTCCTCATACTTTGTTGGGTTTTGCCGTCTTACAGAAGCAGCCACAGCATGAAAAATACCCACTAGCACAAACATTTTCAGATAGTTTCCAGCACACTTTACTTGAGTTTCCTGGAGTCCGTTAGAGCAGAAAGTTCAAGCTGTTTGCTCATGCTTGCATTTCAGAAAGGCAGTGACTAAGCATGGCTTTTGCTATTCGGAGAAGATGGGAGAAACAACAGGTCTGGTTCAGCCAAAGTATTCAGCTCCTAATTCTTACTTAAGACTCTAATTCCCACTGAAATCAATGACAGCTGGACATGCAAATATCTTTGTGGACTTAGGTCTTTTGTGCCTTACTCGCATGCACAGATAGAGCTACCCTGGACTTTGCAGCAAAAAAGTTGTAGCTATTAAAATCTGCCTGTTAAAAGATGCAAGTATTCACTGATTTTATGTCATGTATATTACAATACAGCAAAGGCTTGAAAAAAATAAAATATTGCTGTTATTAGTAACCAAAACCTCAGCCACTTGATTTTTGCAGGAGAAAAAGTTTTAGGTTTTTTTTTCTTAATTAATGTCTAAGTATAAAATAAGTAATACATACTGATTATTGTTAGAATTGACATTTTTAAAATGGGAAACAAAATTATCTTTCTGCTGAGGGAGCTGGCGGATGTCATTGCTAAGCTCTCTCCATCATCTTTGAAAGGTCATGGAGGACAGGAGAGGTGCCTGAGGGCTGGAAGAAAGCCAATGTCACCCCAGTCTTCAAAAAGGGCAAGAAGGAGGACCCACGGAACTACAGGCCAGTCAGCCTCATCTGCATCCCTGGAAAGGTGATGGAGTAACTCATCCTGGAGGCCATCTCCAAGCACGTGGAGGAAAAGAAGGTGATCAGGAGTAGTCAGCATGGCTTCACCAAGGGGAAATCATGCCTAACCAATCTGATAGCCTTCTCTGATGGAATGACCGGCTGGGTAGATGAGGGGAGAGCAGTGGATGTTGCCTACCTTGACTTCAGCAAGTCTTTTGACACTGTCTCCCATAACATGCTCATAGACAAGCTCAGGAAGTGTGGGCTGGATGAGTGGACAGTGAGGTGGATTGAGAACTGGCTGAATGGCAGAGCTCAGAGAGTTGTGATCAGTGGCACAGAGTCTAGTTGGAGGCCTGTAGCTAGCGGTGTCCCCCAGGGGTCAGTACTGGGTCCAGTCTTGTTCAACTTCTTCATCAATGACCTGGATGAAGGGACAGAGCGCACCCTCAGCAAGTTTGCTGACGATACAAAACTGGGAGGAGTGGTGGATACGCCAGAAGGCTGTGCTGCCATTCAGAGAGACCTGGACAGGCTGGAGAGGTGGGCAGAGAGGAACCTCATGAAGTTCAACAAAGGCAAGTGCAGGGTCCTGCACCTAGGGAGGAATAACCCCATGCACCAGTACAGGTTGGGGGTTGAGCTGCTGGAAAGCAGCTCTGCTGAGAAGGACCTGGGAGTGCTGGTGGACACCAAGTTAAGCATGAGGCAGCAATGTGCCCTTGTGGCCAAGAAGGCCAATGGTATCCTGGGCTGCATCAGGAAGAGTGTTGCCAGCAGGTTGAGGGAGGTGATCCTCCCCCTCTACTCAGCCCTGCTGAGGCCACATCTGGAGTACTGCGTCCAGTTCTGGGCTCCCCAGTACAAGAGGGATGTGGCACTACTGGAGCAAGTCCAGCAAAGGGCTACAAAGATGATTAGGGGACTGGAACATCTCTCTTATGAGGAAAGACTGAGAGAGCTTGGCCTGTTTAGCCTGGAGAAGAGAAGGCTGAGAGGAGATCTTATCAATGTGTACAAGTATCTGAAGGGAGGGTCTCAAGAGGATGGGGCCAGACTCTTTTCAGTGGTGCCCAGCGACAGGACGCGAGGCAACGGGCACAAACTGAAACACAGACAATTCCATCTGAACATGAGGAAATACTTTTTCACTGTGAGGGTGACAGAGCACTGGAACAGGTTGCCCCGAGAGGTGGTGGAGTCTCCTTCTCTGGAGATATTCAAAACGCGCCTGGATGCAATCCTGTGCAATGTGCTCTAGGTGACCCTGCTTGAGCAGGGGGGTTGGACTAGATGATCTCCAGAGGTCCCTTCCAACCTCAGCGATTCTGTGATTCTGTGATTCTGCATTACAAGTTATATTTATACCTGTAGCGTTACATTTCTATTTGGACCAAAACCACCTATAATTGCATCACACAGAAAGAGGTAGATGCAACACATTCATCAGCCACTTGGATACTTGCAAGTGCTGCAAACGAGAGGCCATCTTCTCCTGTTGCAAGGCTGGAAAGGGTTCTCGGCCGTACCAGTGTGGTGGGCAAAGACTGTCAGTTCAGACTCCTGGAGTCCCCAGCTAACAGGGGAACACACAACTATGGCTACTGCCAAGCTTCACGATTTCTAACCCACGTTCCAGCAGAATGTGTCACTTACAACTTTATAATGCCTGCTGTGTCATATAGTGCACTTCATTTCACAACTCACAGCAAAGTCCCAAACGTTTCTGATCTTCTATCACAGACATATGTTTAGTGGAGCGAAGAGGAAAGAACATTGCTCGCACACAAGTTCACAAAGTCCCATTCGGATATTGCTTTCCTATATGACAACTAAAAATATATTTATAGTTTCATCTTAAAGGTGACAGTAGGACCAAAATGTTTCAGCACCTACACAGAGACTACAATTTTCAGTCACCAGAAACTCATTCCAAATTTATTTATTTTTGCTCGCCTCCATGGATTTCTTTCCACAAGTTTGAAAGCCTGAAGTCATTCACAAGTCATATGGTAAAACAGTTTCAGCATCTTCAGCATATATTTTTTTTCACTATGACAATCCATGTGGCTTAAGAAAACAAAGGATTTGCAAACACTGCAACTGGAAAAGCAGGCACTGAAAGTACCACTATGAAAATCAAGCAGACAAGCAACTAGTTCAGAAAGCTTCTGGAATGCTTAAAATGACCATCAAAACCTTGTTAAAGTGCCCTAAGACATCAGACTGGGAAACCAGAGGGAAAAAGCAGCCAATTTTAGCCTATGTAAATTCTGAGTATCCTCTTGGTGCTTTCAAGACTCTTAGCATTGTGCCATCTGAGCACTGGGCTAATTAAAACCTCTTCAGAATTTACAAACAGACATACACTGGGTTGTCACATTTTCTTAAAAATTCTTTGGGAGTGACAGGCTTAGTCTCCCAAGAACAAATGAGGAACTTGCAGAGTTCTTAGAGGAAAAGCTTCAGTATTTCTACTCCTTTGGCTTGAGGGAAAATCTAAAAACATTATTTCAGGAAGCATTATAAGCGTCCCTACCTCGGTATCCAGCAGTTAGAGCAGTACAATTCCTTTCATAACTAGAAACTTGAAATGAATCTCAAAAAGAGCAGAGCATGAAGAACTTCAAAGAAGAGCTTCTTGTCACTGTCCCTCTAGATTTCAGATCTGCAAACAGATTTCTCCTGCTAGGAGTTATAATCTCATTAGAATACAGTGGGAAAAATGGCCTCAGAAATAGGTAATTCTGGAAATTATTATTAGCCTTTGCCATGCAGAAAAAATATTATACATCCTATAACACTCCTGACATTCTCCTCACAAACATTCCTGGCTTTTAAGGACCTTTTTTGTAAATACAAAGGGAATTGAAGTAAAGATTTCTAGTTCTTTTCAACTAAAGGAGACAGAAAAGAGCAAAGAAAGAGTGCAGTGTTTATAAATCCTGTCAGGGGATGACAACTATTTCTTTTGGATGTAAACTTACACACCATGATCTATGCCACTTTGAGACATGAGTATTAAAATGTATTTATGTGCTGCTCCCTTCTGTTTTCAGTTCAGAAATGTGGACTGGCGGGGAACGCGGAGGTCTGACTACCTGGTCATTGCTCTCAGTCGCAGTAGCCGCAGCCCAAAGATCCTCTGCAGTCCCTAACGGCTGGCCAGCAGTCTACAGGGCGAATTTCAGGTGCAGACATCTGAAAGGCTGTTTACATCTCTTCTGCCATGTTGCAGGGACTAAACTAAGTCATTGCAATACATCTACAGGGAATGTAAACAAATTCATGACCTGTTTTTATTTACTTGAGTTTTCCCTCTAAAACTCTTCCACTACTATGTTATTTTGAAAAGGAAGGGAGCAGAAACACAGGGTCACAAAACACTTGAAGGGCAACTTCCAAATAGTTCATTGTAAGCTTGTATTCTGTCTAGTTTTACTGTATATTACATGCCACACTGCAGGTTTTGTACAAAGCTTTATACATTATTCATTAGTGGTATAGAAAGTGACAAGCTATGTCAAATCCCACTAAACAGCGGGATGATTTATAGTGCATAGCTATGCAATAGTAGATACCCCTCCTCAATCTAATGTTATTAACTGTAATTTGAATTAGGAAGTAAGCCCTCTCTCTCTCTCTTTTTATTTTTCTTTTAATGAATTCTTGGCTGTCCAAGGCTGTTTTGGTATGTTTTGCTGAAAGTTCTAATCATCGTGTCTTTAAAGTGGAGCAATAATTAACAGCAACCAACTAAAACTGCCCCCATCTGAAACTTGGTTTGGTTCTTATCAGATCTCCTAACAGAAGGTTTATGGGCTGAAAAATGAGATGCCTTTTGCAGACAACATAAAAGCTACACTAGCTCATAAATCTTATGAAGGTAAGCACTGCCGGAGTAATATGCTGTCCACAGCCACTGGGCATCCATCACAAACACCTACAGGGCATGGGAACCAGAAAATGGCTCCAAAAAGCCTGCTGTCGGTATGGCTGTTTGGACATCCCTGGCATTTTCTCTAGGGAATGAGTTCATGCTACTGTTGGATGTGTCTTGGGCAATAAGACAGAGCTCAGACAGTAACTTTCAAGTCAAAATAAATTCTCAATCATTGTAGTATCTGCTGCTTTTTACTGAGCTGTGTATATTTTATGAAATAAAACATTCAAACAGTATACTCAGGTAATTTCATAACAGAAATGCAAATGCCTTAACAAGATCAAAAGTCTTGATATTTGGCATTTAAGATAAGCTTGTAAGACTTTTTTAACATGGGAAAGGCTCTGTAATTTACACTAGAACTCTAAAGGGAAAGTACTTCTGCTGCTGCTGCTGTTAAATATTCACTTGTGATCTTAATTTTTTAACGTATTTATTTTGCAGAAGACCTGAATCTCATTTTGTTTTGCTGACATACCCTTAATAGGTTCTGACTGAGTTAAGAAAACATATACTTAGTGGTTTAGGGAAACATTTGGAAAAGAAGGTTTATTATTGGTGTTACTAGCTCTTTTTCATCAGGCATATTCTTGGTACCTACACGCAGGGCAAGGGAAATTCATTTAACAGGCTTCAATTACCAGACTGGCACTACAGAGCACTCCAGTATATTCTCCAGGAAAAACTAAATCCTTTAAACCAGCTGAAGTAGTTTTACAACAATCTGTTACCTCAGAATAAAACCATCAGATTGTCTGATTTCCTGGAGAAATCATGGTGTGTGGCAAAGCAGTTGAAGAAAGGGCTTCCCAGCCAGCAATGGAAATAAAAATTCAGAAAAATTACACCACAAAGGGTTCGGTGACATAGTTCTAGTGGATTAAAAAAAAAAAGTGAAGTGCTTGTTCTTGGAAATCTTTTCAAAATATAATTTACATGGCTACATTTCTCATGGCAAAGAATGCTCTTATCATATCACTCCTGAAAATATCTAAGAATACTGTATACTGAGGACAGAAGGACATCAAGAGCTCCTTCTCTTTCATCCATTCCTCTAACAGCTGTACGGCCCAGACCCAAACCTAGACCCTGGGGAAGTCAATAGGAGCCCTTCCACAGACTGCAAGAAGCTTTGAATCATTAGTATTATCTGACTAAATCAGAAGTGAGGTCAGGTATCCTGGCTCAGACAGTTGATAAAAGAAAGTACATGAATCATCTAATAGATAGATGTTGAAAAGTTTTCACCCATTAAATCTCATGCCAATTTCTAAGTAGTAAAAAGAAAGCCCTAAAACATGAATTTCCTTCTCCTTAATTAAATACAATAATTCTTGGTATTCCCATTACCAGCATAAATGTCAGCATCTTACTGAATTTTGAGACCTAACAAATCTCTGAGATCTAACCACAGCCTCACCACGCATTGTGCCAAAGCTGTATCCTTTTACCACCTTCAAATTTGCAAACTCTTATTCTCAACAAACCTACTCACCTAGATAGTCATGACTATTACTGCTTGCAGCTGCTTCTTACCCTGTTCAAGATCTATCATTGTATCAAGAAAGTTTACATATTTATTTTTCCTTGTCAGAGCCCAACCCTTTCTCTTACACCTGTTCTTTCAATGACATTTAAATAACTAAATTTCTAGAGACTACAGTTGTCCTTAGTTATATGGTTTTCCTTTCTTCCTTTACTATATGTTATCTTTTTCCATGATGTTCCCAGTGCTGCAGCCCCAAATATATTCTTGCCTCTTCTTCATGCCATACCAGAATTTCTTATGACTTGTCTTCTCTTACTGATTTCAAGACTTATACCAAGTATTTTGCAGTTTTCTGCTCACCAGTTCTATTCCAGACTTTCTTCTAGAAGAAAAGTGCACTAAAAGAAAGTGCACTAGAAAATGCTTTTTTGTTGTTGTTTTTTGTTTTTATTTCCATTCTATCAGTGATGAGCTGAATAACTTCCTCCTTATCTATTCACTCCTCTGGTTCATGTGAATCATTCTAATAACTTCTGTTTCCTTTAAAAAACTAGAGCTGGTCCAAATAAAAAACAAAGTCCTGTGTTCCTTCCTGCAGGTCACTGATCTACAGAGGGAGCAAATCTATCCTGCTAATGACCCCTGCAGCCCTGCTTTTCACCTCAGCCAATATGCCTTCCATCACTTTCAAGACCCTTTTTTCTTTCTGATGGCACTAGCACATTCTTTCAGCTCAGTCACGCATCCAGGATTTAGTGACCTTGTAATTTCTGCCACTGGGATTTATCAGAACTCATTCCAGAAACCCAGGATTGTTTTTCTGTTTTGTCGAATTCTCACTTGTCTCCTTTAAAGTAGTCTGATAAGTCCATTTGTGGATTTGTCAGTTGTTGTCTCTTTCTGGTGAACTGACATTTCTAATTAAAATCAAACTTTTCTTCTTCACTTATATCGTACTTCTTTCTCTACTTAGAGGGCCTATTAACTAATTACTATTACTAGTAACTATAAATTACTAAGTTAAATTCTAGTTAATATTCTACTCTCCAAGAAATTTGTTTCTTCTACAATGTAAGTTATTCTGTCACCACAGATGCTATTTTTATCAAGAACAAAACAAAAGAAAAAACCCTAAATGCATACAAAACCTTAGCTAAATTCACAGCCAACATAGTTACGAAATTTACCTGTAACCAAGATGCTCATAACTAACATATCGACAATTTCAAGGCAGTTCAGTACATCTCCAGCAGCACAGCCTAAGTAATTGTTATCAAACTGAGTCATTAAAACACATTTAGCTTTTAGATTAATTTTTATAGCCCACATGGCTGCGTAGTTGTGCAGAATTTAAGCTCTCATTTATTTTTCAGAATAAACCCTCTCTCTAGCTCTCACAACTACAAACCAATCTTTAACAGGTAATGGTATCATGGTTTATAAATATCTGATGGAAGGGTGTGAAGAAAACCAAGGCTCTTCTCAGTGGTGCTCAGTGACGGGATGAGAGGCAACTGAAAAAACAGAAAATCCCACTTGAATATAAGAAAACCCTTATTCACTGTGAGGGTGACTGAGCACTGGCACAGGTCTCCCAGAGAGGTTGTGGAGTCTCCATCCTTGGAGATACTCAAAACCTGACTGGACACGGCCTTGGGCAACTGCTCTAGGTGACCCTGCCTGAGCCGGGGGGGGGGGGGGGGGGGGGGTGGTTAGACCAGATGAACTCCAGAGGTCCCTGCCAACCCCAGCTACACTGTGATTTTGTATCTTTAGGAGCAAGCATATCGTCTTAACTCACAAGTGATCTGTGCAAACTTGCTCTACCCACAGCCTGCCCCTGGCAGTGCTCTCTCAATGGAATTTTCAGCTCCAAAAAAAAATTATGCGACTTTCTGCCTATGAAATCACCATTTCCTTACAGGCACTTTACTGACTGAGACAGAATTTTATACAAGAAAAAAAAAATGCAGGAAGAGGGATGTGAGGCAAACAAAGGACAACTGCAAAGGAGGAAAACTGGAAATGTCTTTCACCTTCTGGAGTAAAGGTGATGGGTGAGTAATGAAGAATGGTAGTAACTAAAGTTTGCTTCTGCTGTGGAGCAGGACTGTCCAAGTTCCAAAAGGAATTTATTGGTTTTGGATGAGCGGTGTGGGGTACCTTAAAGAGGTCTAAATTTCAGAAAACGGTAATCAGAAACTGGGCAATCCGGAAACACCATTTGTCCAAATTTTTCTCAAACCTTTGCCACTATCTAGACACATAATATGTCATAATAAATTTGTTCCATCTAGGTCAGAAATACACAGAAAGCAACCTTTCCTCTAACATTTACTGTTACTGATTGATTTACACTTCAATAGCTTTATCAGTGTATCTACCAATATTTACCAATTTACCAGTATTTACCCATGTTTTACCAAAGTATTATTCAGACCATCACTAACCTCTCAATGTATTTGCTTCTTTGTAGCTTACATAACAATCCTTTAAGCTTTTAGTTCCCAATTCTACAATCTTTTCTTGATCTCAAGAGTCATTTTCCTCACAACAGGGATGAAAGTATGTACCACTTCAATAAAGAACTACAGCCCTTTCCCAAATGCCTATCAAAAACAGACCTCTTCCACAAAAATAGCCTATGGAAGATCTGGGTTCAAAACCTGTAGGTTCAACATTAGCTTGCAATATGGATGAAAATTGGTACCTGACTTAAATTGGATGAATGAAACTGGTATGGGTACTGTACCCATTTAAATACCTAAAACCTGATCTAGGGGTGCCGACAAGTTTCAGAGTCTAAACATATTCAGTTGTCAGCCCAGTTAATTAAAAATAGTGCACACCATTTCACAAGAAGCAGGCAACATCAAGCAAACACAACAGATACTGGTGTTATGGCCTAAATTAGCCTCAATTAGATGCAGAGAACACAAACCAGAACTGATGAAAAACTATGAAAAAACAAAGTTTGGACTGAATAGAAATGAGCTCAAATCTTGAACTGAACCTTTCTAATTCAACACATCTGGAGCTACATTCTCAAGGTGTGTTGAAATTGGCATTGTCTTGATTTAGTCGGCATACAGAAATATGGATACATATTTTATCTGTTGTTAAAAGTGTAATGTAAATTTCTCCAGTGCAAAGGCTGGATCATTTAATATTTTGTTCCGGAGCTAAAAAGCACATGTATTTGTGTTCCCAGGGAGTCTATTCTTTTTTCTCTAGTTTTGTTGCAATCAAAATTAAAGGCAAGTTGCTCTTTATGTACAAATGAACATTATCTAAGGCCTAGATCCTCAAAGGCAACAAACTGAATAAAAAAAATGAAAATGATGGTTACAAGACTCCTAAATACATTATTGTTAGGATCTGAGCCGCTCTGCCTACTACTTTAGTGTCTTACTGCAGTTTACATTCTAAAAATACTTGAATACTTCCACTTTTGTCCTAATCTACCTGTTGCCATCTATTACCTTATATATCCTGAGCTAATAAGGCTCAGCAAGATTCCCTAATTATTGCATCTGCCACATTATCAGTTGTACTAAGCCCATCACTACTTTTTCCTCCTTTTGTGAACATCAGGATATTAAACTGTCACACCAAAAATCCATTTAGCAAGTCTCTGGTCCCTCACAATGTCTAGCAGATATTTACAGAGGGAATACATGAAACAGTGAAAACAATTCTTCCAGCTCCAGTAACTAGAGATGTACAAATTCCTGGCCCAAGAATTACATCCAGGACTGTCATGTTAGAGATTATGAATGAACCTAATGTTTTTTTAACCCAGTTGCATTTGCTTCAACAGTACTCTGTGACAATGACTAATTATACATTATTGTGGAAAAGCATTTCTGACTCATTTACAGATGCTAATTGATCACTACTCTTTTCTTTTGATACGTAATACGTTATCATTCCCTGTATACCTTTAGATTTTACATTTCCTATTCATAGCCCCTATTCACATCTCTCTCGAAAGATTAGAAGTCCCAGCCTACCTACTCTGGTTTTCAGATAACATTGACTCAAGAAGGGCTCAAATATTGTAACCCACATCACTTGCAATATCCAGGACTTCCTCCTTTCAACATGCCTAATCTCTCCTATCTGGAATCCATTCCAAGGGTAAAAAAAGAAAGAACAAGAAAATACAACGTAAAGACAAAAAAACCTAAACCACTATTCCTGCAGCTGTTCTCCAACAAAAGACACTGAAACAATTATCTCTATGACAACTTTTATTCCAGAGTCTCAGGGTCTCCTTTCTCTATGAAGGTACAAACAGTTTATTAAACAGTGATGTATACAGCCCTAAGAGATAACAAATCTATGCAAGCAGTGTATGAATGATATTAAAAGACTGTATGAGGAAAATAACTCCTGTGAGAAGGTAGTTCAAGTAACTTACCTATTCAGTAGCATTCATGTGAAACTAATTAACCAGACAGATGCTAAAAAGGAAAGGTACTTACGAGTGAGATGATGCAAAATGCAGTGTCATGGATATTGCAGCGTAAGTGCCTCCTTTTTTCATGGTTTTCACAGCATGATTGAAACTAAGCTTACATAGAACCATCAGTTTGAGAATCTAGATCAATTTTCATTTGCATAAATAGGCTCCCAGTAACCAGAGAACTAAATGCAAACAGTAGTATTGTCTGTAGTTTGTCCTGTGATAAATAGGAGAAAAATGGTTTAATAGCAAAGGCCATAATTATCCACAGCTCTCAGTTTAGAATTAGTTTTCTTTGACAGTTATAGTCATAAATGCCAGCTTTAATCATGTGTTCAGGTTGAATTAGGCACTGCCAATGCTGCAAGAGATCTAATCCTCTTTCTTTCCTTCTCATAATGAAATAATAATGCAAATTCACTACACTGATGGGACGACCCATGTGAATTTATTACAGGCTTGGAGAAGTCTCTTGAAAGGGATAAATTCTTTCTGTGTACAGACTTGAGGTAATTCAAACCAGACAAGAAAAAAAATGGAGCTGTCATCAGAGGCCAGGATATAGAATGGATTTAATTTGTATGAATAGGCTTTTTAATAAGTATAACAGGGCTAAGCTCCAGCTTTACTAAGGGAATATTACTGCTGTCATTTTCCAAATCTGGATGCACTAACTTTATTTGTGGAATGAAGATCAGTTCCAAATCTCATTTCTTGTTACACTGCAGCTTGTGGTGAACACAAAGATACCACATAATGGGCAGACCTAGTGACCAGGTCTTCTAATTATTTGAGTTAAGACAAATGGAACAATTAGCTCCTCGTAAAACCATTTGTGGTACTCAGTGACACATACCAACCTTTCCTGTGGAACAAACTCTATCTTTTTGCTAATGCTCAGATTTTTATCAGGTAAGGCTTGTTGTCAATATGATAGAATACTTAATTATTTTATTTCAACTTCTGAGGGCCATTTTAGCTAGTGAGAATACATAACATTATCTCCAAGGGTAATTGCTCCCAATAAATAAACAGATCAAGAATATAGAGATTGAAACTGGAAATGACATGAGACAGGCTGAAGCATTAACCATGCATCACAACACCATAATATACAGTCCAATTAGTGAAATAAAAAGATTTTCAACTAGAAAAGAAAGGCTTAATTTCATTAAGCAAGTGTCATAACTTTCAAGCCATCTCCATGGGGTTCACAGACATCATTACCACTACCCTGTTTTATGAAACTACTGTTCTGGCCACAGCAGGCTGCCTGTATTACTAACACTAGGTTTCTAGTGAAAAGACAAGACTAGAACAATAGTACAGATTTAAAGAGACATGATAAAATGAACCCCTTTCTTTTTATTTACTTTTTTGTATGAATTAGCCAAAGCATTTTTTCAAGTTTCTCAAATGGAAGAACCAATTTTCTCTGCAAAGATAATGAAACCAGTCTTTCTCATCTGTCTTGCACACACATCTTCAACCAGGAAAATCAACTTTGCTCACACTCTTATCAAAACTTTTAGTTATCTGGTTTAACAAGCATACATGTGGCCTTGTTGGATGACAAAGAGCTAACCAAATACCAAATACTCTGTTACCATTCTGTGCAAAGGAACATAACATTTTATCTCATATACTATTTCTAATGTCATCTTCTGCTCTGTCTACCATGCCTAAAAGCATCCTTCTAGTGCTGGTAGAAGAGAAATACACAGCATTTCTGGTGTATGTAGTCAAGTTCTTCAAATAGTACTAATGAGCTGCTGAAGGCTCCCCCCTCCCCTTATCATTTAATGTCTTCAGTATCTTAAAATTTCAAATGAAATACCTCCTGCAAAAAACAGAACTCTTTCCACAACAATGACTACATTATTTATAATTTAATTACAACAAGGTAAATAATTCTTTCAAGTCAAAGCAAGGGGTGCAATGGGATACAAAGCAAGAGAGACATTTGGAAAAAAATAATAGCTTTCCACTTAGCTCCATTCCTACAAACCTTTAACTTTGTGAATAATTTCATCTGTTGCAGCTACTTACGTTCATTTTGGGCCCAAAATTACTTGAATGCATACAGGTTTAGAGGAGAAATATCCAGTTTAATAATGATAATGTAATAAAGCCTGTTGAAAACTGATTGGCGCTGTTTCAAGGCCTATATTCTCAACCTGCACTACTGTACCTGAATATATGCATGCACAATGTCATGTTGATAGGTCATATGTTTAAATTATGGGAAAAAAGGGTATTGAACAGTGTTATTTAAACAAACCATTTCATGACTGTTCAAAATTGGCATATTTAATTATAATAAGGGTAATTCACAATACAAATACACTGACTCTATGAAATTCCACTACTGAACCACCACTTTGTACAGTACCTACCACCACATACGACCACTCAGTTCTACAAGATTATATATTATGATCATACAGATGATAATGTAATGGATTAAATGAGAACTTGACGCTGACAACAGAGAAAGTGATCTGACTAAATGGTAACCTGGTAAATAATTTGAAGAGTGTCAGGTAAAATTAATGATATATATTGACATTTTGCAGTAGTATTTACAAGCATATCATTCATTTTCTCAGGAAAAAGTTTCTTTGAATGTTACTAATTTTGATTTTGACTACTTTGAATGTTTTCCTCCTACAGAAAGGTAAATATCATACTAAGGTGTGTCATCCTATGTCCTCAGACATCTTCTGTACTGCATTTTGTAAAAAATAACAATAACATATTTTTACTCTACCATTTCTTTCACTTAGGCTTTGTAATCTGGTTTCACAATACTAAACTGATGAACCACTTTTTTATAGTTCTGTCTGAAATTCTCTTTAAAAATCTCCCCTTTCTTTTCTGTTCTGGCTCCTTTGAATTTGATCTTCTATTGCTATTTTTGAATGCACCTTAAAGCATTCGGTTTTGCCGGCGTCAGCCTCTGATCCAACAGAGTGCTCTGACTCAGCTGAAAGGGACTGCATCCTACTTATCTTTTGCCAGAGGGGTATCATACAACATCACAGCTAGGTTTCTGCGACAGGGGCTGCAGCATCTATGGAAAAGAGATGCAAAAACAAACAGTCACTTTTTTTCCTGAAGGGGAGATTGAGAGCTCGACTTGCAACTCTTCCAAACATCTGCCAAATTTCTCGTACCATATTCAAGTAGCCAGCACTGCACATGGAGAGCTTTGGAAACTGAAATCTGTCTAGTAGGAGTTTGGCATCAGGGAAACCCAAAGACTTCTAATCATTTTTTTCCAGGTCTCTGATCCAAGCTAGGAAAGGATTTTGGTTAGCTCTGGAATAATCAATACATTTGTTATTCTAGCAGTAACTATTTCAGCTCTAAAGCTTCCTAGAGAGAGTGTTAGAATGAAAATGCTATGCATCCGTTGTTTTATTTCTGCCTTTCATTTACTCTTTTTTTCTTGCAGATCTTTTACTATTCTTCTATACGTGACTTTATTGTATCTGGATTTTTTACCTGTCTGCTTTTGTTCAGGGTTCCATTCAATTCTATATCTACCACTCACTATTTCATACTGGTTTTCACCCTTCTTTACAACAAAGATTTAGCTTGTTTTTCATTTTTATCTACTCCCTTCTTCTCAATCTCTCTAAATTAATGTTTACATTTTATTTTCCCCAATTTATCTCATCGCTCTTCTCATCTTCGTACCTCCTAAACTTTCTCTGGACCTCCTACCCAATTCTCCTGCCTCTTTTCCAATCTCTTTCCATAAATGCAACTCTCCATTGAATTACTGCATAAACAATGGCAAGCCCAAACATAGCCCCCTTTTAAGAATAAAAGGTAGCGAAATGAGTTTAAATCAGTAACTGCATGTGCTCATTTGTCAGAGCGAAATAGGTTTTTGTTTTCCACAATGCTAAAATCAAACCATTGTATAAACAAACACTTTTTATTGTTGTTTTTAAAATTATAGCTCCTCTTAGCTATAAAAAGAGCAAAAAAACGTGACTGGAGCAAAACTTCTTGATTTTCTCTCCATGCTTTCCCCTTTTTTGCTTCTACTCTCAGCCTTCAATATATCACTATCTTTCATTTTAATTGTGAACAACAAATGTTGTCCTTAAGCATTTTTTCCTTTATAGCCAAGTTAGAAACCTTTTAAAAATGAAAGTGTTAGCACAACCTTTAACTATAGCTATGTGAAAATGCTGCTACACCAATACTCGTATTTTTCCCCAGGTAAATGAAACTTCAGTAGAAAAAGGTGTTTCTAGTTAAGAGACAGATCAATTGACTTGGTATCTCAAACTTAGCCTTAACTTGTATAAAACTGCCTACAGCATGAGAATTTGAAAGAATATTCCTTTCTACAGGACCATCAAAGTGTGAGGTCCTATCAGTGAAAATAAGACAAACCCCATTGGCATACCTGGTTTTGATTTTTTCTCCTTACTATGAAGGTGAATTAGATTTTAGAGCATTTTAAAGTGATTAATATGCTACACAAGCAAGCAGAGGGCACGAAAGGTGAATCTGTTTTATTTATATACAGAGAAGGTATGGCACATGGTTACATAATGCACGTTTTTCCACTATGTAGAAGAAAAGAAGGGCGATATTGTAAGAATGTGAGGATAGGCAGGTTTTTGATGTCTTTTGTGAATGTGTAAACTAGAACCAAATATAATGGTTCAAAATATGAAAATGATGTTCATTGAGAGACTTCTTAATTATATTCATATTTTATAGCATCACAGTATTTCAAAGACCACAAAGGCGTCACGCACACTAACACTTCTTCCTATCTGTGAGAAGAAAATACTGAAGGAACAAAAGTTGCTGCTACAGTATAAAGCTGAATTTTAAATGGAACCCATATGGGGGCATAACGCAGGATGTAGCCCCTGATGGAAAACATCTGAGGTTCAGTGGCATGAAAAGTGCCAGACTGAGCTCAGCTCCACTTGTCCCATGTGTTCGTAGCCTGGCAGCAGGTTCTTCCAGTCACACATCAGTTCTTGCCCTTGCACCCTCATTTGCTAGAGCTCATCAGAGCTTAATACATCTCCCATCATCACCCATGTGCAAGCAGGGCACCCTGACAAGAGGTCTTGAGTCAAGCTCCCCTAACATACAAAGTCAATGGAGATGGCCAGTGCAAGGGCCATGAAAATATGCTATGCACAGAGAAGTCAGTAGTAAATTACTTCTCTGATTAGGAATCTTGTTTCATTGTTTAAGTAGGTGTTCCTGCATATTGCTGGTATCTTCAGATGAGTCAATACTCATATGGCATACGGCAGTTACCTTTTAAAAGAATAATTATAATAACCACAGAGTAACTTCTCATGTACAATGACAGCCAACACCATCGTTGTCTCTTTTTTGAATGGATGCTTTCTACTATGTGTCGATAGGAGAAAGATAGCACAGTCAAAATCTGTTCTGGGCAGCATAAGATGTTGAATAGCAGCAGCAAGAATCATAAATAAACTGTTCACTGCCTTCTGGGATATGCTATGGAGCTTGTCCTAACTCCATCCCCCATACTTCACATAATAGAGTTGCTTTGTACCACCACAAAAAGGCTCTCCATGGTGACCGAAGGAGAGGCTAAATTTGTGCTTACAAATGACAATGCAAGTAATGCCCTTACAATTATGCACGGTAAATGTACAATAGTCATTATATTTATCTAAGAAAAAAAGATTTTTGCTGGTATAAATTAGCTGAGCTACTTTCACTTCAGTGCAAATCACATTTACCCTTTAAAGATCATCTGTCACTTTACATGTGACACTGTTTCTGAAAAAGCCAGCTGTGTTCATCTCAATGCTCAGTTATTCGTTTCTCTTCTACAAAGGAGCAAAATTGCTTGATTGTTCTGTATGTCACTCTTTTTCCTTTCAGGTGAAATGCCACAGCTGAATCATGACTCCCTTAGTGCAGGCCCTTTTTGTCATAATGAAATGCATAATCAACAGTTAAAACAATTGAGTTGTTTTGCTAATCTCTTGTTTCATAGGCCTAAGATTAACTCCACAAGCCGTCTTTCATTATAAATCAGATAATCAGCACTGCTGCATTGTTTCTCAGCCTACAGTTATATAGTGTAGCATGAATACCCATCAGATTCTCTTTAATATTACTACCTTTGTATACTAACACTTTATTGAATTTTCAAACAATAATTACACAATAAAGGATTAAAACCAACCAAATCCCATGCTGCTGCTGAGTAACAATCAAATGCTTAATTACTAATAATCAACACACTTATCAAGCAGCTTTCTAAGCATGATTGTTATTTATGAAAACTACAATGGCCTCATTTATATGGGGAAAAAGGAAAATAAATGTAACACACATGCAAGCATACACATTCACACATGAGACAACAACAATGACAAACACTGAAGAAATCTCAAGGACAGGATTTTCTGTTACTACAATATGTATACACAAATATATCTGACAGCCAAAGGATAAAAATTCCTGCCATTTTCAAGCTGAATGAGAAATGAAGGAAGAAACCATATGCTCCCTGACAATCTACCTCCTTTCTGTATGGAAGGAGCTCCCTTTCTATCTGGAAATGAACTAATCCCAGTCTTTCAAAGATTGGGTTTAACATCATTTTAGCTAGGAATATCAGCTTTTCCTGATAACTCCTTAGTTGAGAGATATAAGAAACTTGGTAATGTCTAATCAGGTTCAGCCACTAGTGAGACACAGTCACACTTGGCTACTGTTTTTGGAAAGCTAGGACAGATCTCACAATGTATTTCCTAGGAATGCTGTGAATGGAACTAGTATCACCGAGTGTGTGCATTACTGTAGATTGCATCCAGTACATCCTAGGATGGGTTATTAAATTGGGAGGGGAAAAAAGAAGAATGAATCATTCTGTGACAAAACTTTTCATTTTGCATTCAAACATTGCAATATAAGCTTCTTTGGAGATAATGGCATGGAACTTAATAACACTGTCAGCATAATTATAGGCTATTTCCTGAAGTTCCAACAAAGCTTTTTATAGCCTTGTATACTTTGTCAATATTACAAAAATATCTCTAAGACTCAGCTATAGGGATATCATAAATTTACCATGATACATATGGAAATTTTCCTCCCAAAACAAGTAAGATTGCTAAAGGGCAGGTAGGGTTTTAAATGGGTAGGGTTTTTAAATTTAAAACCTGGATCAAGGTGCAGGACTGTGAAGTTATCTGTTAATGCAGATGATGACTACCAGTTCTCTTAACATCACCACCATCTCCTACAAAAGGATTTAAGCACCTCCTACATCCCAATTCTGATCCTTGGACCCTCCACTGAATTGCTACCTGAAGTCTCCAGTAAGTTTCCTCTAAAAAGGTTCCCTAGACCTAACTACTTGCTTCTACTCCCAGAGTTATTAGAGTCATTTCAGTGTTGAGTAACTGTCTAGCTCATAACCAAATATATTACATTTTATATGGTAAGCATTTCTCCAACAACATCACTTGTCAGGCATTCACATTTAGAAAACTGGAGTCCATTCAAAACACTTTGGAAGAAAAATCACTGTTAGTTACTGTGTGTTATACAGTTGGGTAATTGTTATACCACTCACCCAGCATATGCAAGACCCACACTCTTTTGCCAGTAGGTATTTGTACCCACAACTATTTAAATAACTTATACCAAATATGTATGTGTGTGGAGAGGGAATCCTAATTCTCTTCCTTTTCCTCCCTCAAATAAAAAGCAGAGTATTCAGTTTCCAGAAGGTCTTACAAAATCATTGAGAGGAAGATGCAATTAAGTGAGCTGTTGTTTGACAAAGAGGCAAAAGACCTGCCCTGCGTAAGGACCTCTTTGGCCCTGCTGCCTGCAGAAACCCAAGGGATGCTCTCTACAACAGTAACATTGTATGGTAAGAAAGAACCGTCTTGCTTTGGCAGGGAATTGTAGCCTCACCAAGTCCAAAAACAGATTTCCACTCTTTTCTGCTCTCAATTTAAACACTGGCTTTTCCTAAATCTCATGTATTACTTAAGAGTATTTTAAAGGTAGGGACAGATCATAACTGTTGGGGACCTTCTGTTCATGGTAATAGTAACCCTCTTCTCCCCCTTTTTTCCCAGCTCAGGGAAACAGTTTTTGGTTTTTCCTCAGTTGACTAATATCACTCCACGACTTCCTTGGAGCTCTAGAGTAATTCCTGATTTAGAACATGATAGAACACCTGATGGAAGAAACATGTGCTTTGTTGGTATCTTTTTAACAGCAGCTCTTCTAATAACAAAAATCTAGACCTGTGCCTACTGCTATGATACCAGAAATATCATCGCTTCAGCAAGTTACATTCCATATTCTGTTTCGTAAGTGAAAACAAAATATGCATTTAAAACCTACCTTATTTCAATTCAATACTCCTAGACAGAATCTGTCTCATAGTTAAATGAGTATATAATATAAATTCTACCCCCTGCATTTTAATTTCTTAAGAATTATAGTATTCATACCATGCATGGCATCAAAAAATATCAGAGCTTCACTCCAATCAAAAACAGTTACAGCAAATTACAAAATATTTCTTCTTAAGCACAGTCAATCTAATAAAGGTCCCAAGATAAAGGTTCCACTAAAACAGGGAATGAAGAAATAATTAACAAAGGCTATAAATATCCATAACTACAGTAAGATTACCTTTTGCCTGTTAAACACAGCAAAAAACATCTCCCAGCTAAGCAGACTGGTAAACAAACAACAGAATCAAAGCATTACATTAAATCAGTTTCATGTCCACAATTTCAAACTGAAGCCTAATAAATAGTAAGAATTAACTCAGCCTTATAAAAGCAAGCACATTCTGAAGCCGTTTGGTTTTTTTGGATTCCTCAGTTAAAACCAAGTCAAGTATATATATATAATTTTTTTTGCTTTGTTTTGGGCTTGTTGAATATTTGCATCATTTTAAAAAAATGTCCTTAAGTTACATTTTTGCGTTTGCTTTTTGTCAAAATTCTAGCAAGCAGACATATACACGGAGAAAACATCCTGGTAGAAACTGTGAGGGATGATGTTATAAGCATGATCATTTGCATTAGAAAAGTATTCTCAAACTCAGTGGCTGCTGAGGGAATAGAAGGAATATACTATGAGCAATTCACCTACCTAAAACTAGCCATTATCACTAGATTTTGTAATTTTTCTGCTGATGATTATATTATAATCAATCTACAGACAAAGTATGATTGTTGAAGTTATTCAGAAAATAATAGCCAATTATAAATCAGTTCAAGAGAAGTGTGACCTCCCTAAGGAAAATTCACGAAAGGGGGGGGGGGGGGGAGCGATTAGTTTTAGCAAATAGATTCAATACATTTATCAAAAGAAACACATTTATTTATTATCTAGCTGTTATTATCAAAATAGATGCACTATGATGTATTCTCTGGCCTATAGTTCCTATATCAAAGCCCAGAGGGCCTCCCAAAGGAACTCAAATGTTTACTTTGTTTAATAGCCTTTTTTATCCCACAGAAAGACAGAGCGTTTGCCTATATCATGTAACAAACATGTTGCATTGTTCCAGTTCATTTGACAATGGTGAGTATATGCTAGAATGAATTTTCCCTGTTCATTTCTCACTTTTTCCTCAAAAGCCTGGAATCTTTCCCTGTGAGCCATTGCTTACATCACATCTGGAGGAACTAATATCCTTTTGTCCTGAAACAGTACTACACTTGTGTCTTGCAAAATGCTTGCCGCAGAAAACAAATTTTCCCAGAAGAGTCAGTAGCAACAAACAGTATCCTGTGCTGAGAATGAAAGATATTCAGCAGAGTAAACCGTACACAACAGTTCCCTAAGTAACCATTCAGATAAACATTTTCCACGTTTCCATGTTTTTAGCTTGCTCTTTGTACTGATCAAAATTTTAAGTCAAGAGATTTTACTCACAACTACCTTTTATTGCATTGCTCTTATTTTCTCCTAGCCTACGTACTTTACAATATCAAAACAGTGACTGACATTTTTATACTCTTTTTTTAATACTATTTTTACAGTATGTGGGGCACAGTGGGCCCTGATGCTGGCTGAAATTTTGGTAGTTCCCTAATCATAACATCAACTAGCAGTAATAGCAGAGTAACAATCACCCTTCACTAGTCTTAAAATGTTTGCTTTAAAGTAATTTGAACAATCCAACAAATCCTCAGCCGCTTTCCACAGATAATTTTGTACCTTCGCAAATATTTCCTTTTTTTTTTCACAATGGAATTCTGTTAAGGCATATTAGATACAAAGAGGAGGCCTATTTTTTTCCATCTTTCTAAGGTTTTGTTTACTTTCTCAAGCTCACCAAAATTCTCCGGGTGACCTTCTAGAAGACAAGGATGTAGTTGTATGCAAGTTCTACTTATCAAATAAGCTTGCCAAAATGTTCAGCTGTCTCAGGAGGATTCCTATAGGCTGAATGTTTTTTTAAATACTGAACCTCAGCAACAAAGTGTGAATGGACACAAAAGTACCTAATTAACAAATGCAGTAATGTCATATGCACTTGGTACACACACAGAATTTTTTCTGTGTGGCTTCTTTTTTATTTTTTTTTAATTTAGCCTTGAATTTGGAGCATGGTTGATTCAAAAGATACTGCGAAGCATACATGCACTGTGTAGCGTGTGGAACCATTCAATATTCGGCATTCTCTGAATACTTCTGCAGCCATCTCTCTCACCACAACCTCCACTGGTACTGTCAGGGGAATTCCAACCTTAACATCATTTCTCACACTGTGAAGCATGATATTAGTCCCTTTGGTTGCAGGATGTATCAGTGATACAAATAGTTCAGACATAATGCCACATTTATTTTCCTTAGAGTCCAGTAGAAAAATGTGATCTTCTTTTCAACTTTTCACAAAAATTTTCTTCTCTGGAAGCAAATTCCAGTAAGCACAGATTATTATGCACTGCACCCCTGAAAAATCAAAGAGAAAGAATCTACACGAACACTGTAGCAAAGGATACTGCACGCAGCTGGTAGCAATCAAAGGCTCAATATACCCTATCACCGGAGGGACTACTTGACAGGGTTGCCCTATGACAAATGGCGTTAGGGAAAAAACAAACAATTTTTTCCCTGAGAATTTAACCATATAGAAAATAGGTAGACTCAGAGTGAAGATGCAATAAAGCAAGTAGCTTTATTATTTTTAAATGTATTAAACTATCAGCTGAGGACTCAGATGCAGTATCATGTTTTCTAGGTACTGTATCAGTCACTTTGTCAATAAATAGCAGTAACAGTGAAACAGTAAGAAGAGTGAAACAGTAAGAAGAGTGAAATAATAGATCTAAAACTTGTTATGGTGATTATTTACATTTATAACTCTAAATTAACAGAACACAAAAAGGTACAAGGAAATGTATATTTAAATGTACAATACAAAAGTGTTGTCTAGATAGTCATGCCTCTTGCAAGTGAAAATGAATAGGAGAATAGGGCTTACTGGCCATTGTAACCACTAGGTCTACAGCTTCTCATGGTACAGTAGATATAAAGGTGAGGAAAACAGGAAAGTCCAGTGGTGAGAACTGAGGTCTGCCCTCTTCTGGCACTGTTGCAGAGGGACTTATGGCTAAACGCACAATGTTATATAGGTGCTTAACTTGAACACTGAGATGCCATTGGGTGTGTGTGGGGGGGGGGTTGTTGTTTGTTTTTGTTTTTAAGTCCGGCTCAAGTGACATCTAAATCTGTAAATACATAAAGTCCTGTGGCACATAAAGTCTTATAGCACTTAAGCTTCTGTGGGAGACTGTCCACAAAAATCTCCTAAATCCTAATGCTCTGCAGACCTATCCTCCATTTACATCCCTGGAGGATGCTTAAAGCAGATGTCACCTGTTTTTTAGGGCTCTGAACAATAAATATTATCACAGCATGTCTGCTTGAACTTTTCTTATATACAACCCCTCCTGTATGTGATTTATGAATCCACTCTGTTCTGCTGAACGCCCTGTGGTCATATGATTCAGTATGGGATGGAAGAGACATCCTGTAGGCTTGGACCAAGAGATGAACCTAGCTTTTCCCTCTGTCAGGAAAGGGGTCAAATTCTGTTTCAAATCAGAAGAGATTAGAACTTGACACTGAAAGCCAATCTAATTGCACTCCTGGATAAAATAGGCTATGCCTCTCCTTTCTTACTGTATTTTTTTGAGAGTCTTATTGGGCTTGGAGTACAGAATCTGCTGGAATTTCTTTTGCTCAGCAGTGGTCAAGACTGATCTTGTACATGTCAGCAGCAGAAATTTTATTTCTGGCATTGAAATGTAAGCATTGAGGTTATACTAAAGGTTAGTTAACTACTAGTTCCTTGATAGAAGATTTAATTGCATGTTTCCAGCTCCGTCATGGATTTAGACCTCTGAATCTCAGTTGTCTGCCTATCAAACAGGTATAATAGTACTCCCTACCCACAAGGGTACTCTGAATATATAAATTTGAATAATTCTGAAGCACTCAGATATTATGGAGATTGGGGTTCTCCACCTGCTGGAGACTGAGAGGTTGTTTAGTCTAGTTCTGATGACTAGATCTGCCAAAAAGCACCAAATATCAGCAGTGCCTATCTTGCCACATATCTGTTCCTATTTGACTCATCTTGAGCAGATATTAGGTCAAGAAACCATATTGGGTTTTTATAAAATTTACAGTGCTCAGGGAGAGAAATCTCACAAACATGAGAATTCATAACCACACCATTTTGCCATCACTGACTAATGAGACTGGAACATGACCTCAAACTAAGTCAGCCATAAAATAGCAGTGAAAAGCTCAAAGCTCACTGACAACAGATGTCAAAAATGAGTGCATTGCCTTTAGTTCTAATCCAAATAAGCTTTAATGGCACTGCTGCTACAGTGTTTTTACAATCATTCCAAGTAATCAATAAGGTACAACCAATGCCAATTTCCTCCAAAATAAAAGACCAATAACCTCAAAATGGAAAGTATGAAGCAGCAATATTATGCCCAGCTGTTCTCTTAGTTACCTAAGGTCAATAAGACCAGCAATGATATTCCTGAGAATAAAGAAGGTCTTTAAAATCATGCAGTTCCTGTCCTACCCACACTGGCATATAAAAATCTAAACAACACAGGCAATTTAATGTAAACTGTGTATAATAAAATAATCCCCGGGTGCTGCTACTAAGGTTGTTAATATGTTAACAACCAAATTGTAGGAATAAGATACACTCACAATTAACTACAAAATGAAATGGATTATACCTACAGCTTGTCCCAGTGGCAGCCATACTTGCACATTAGTTCTCTGGAGAGGAAAATGACTTACAAGACCATCATTACCCACCATATTCTGCTGCCATTGACCTATATTGGAGTAAGCCACCATTGAAACTGCCTCTGTTACCGTGTATTATTAGCTGGTTAACCATAAACCTGATCTAAATCTGATTGCAGATAGCAGAACACATACCGAATAGATGGTTTTTTGGATCAGTCTTGGATAACTAGACTAATTCAATACTCTCATTCACTGAAAAATTAACAGAAAAATCATTAAAATATAAATTTTCCACCACGTCTTAAGATTTTACAACAGGATAGATAAGAATTGAGACTTTTGAAATATCCCAGAGAGCCAAGAATGGAGCTAGAGTAAAAATATCTCACAAAAAGAATAATGTAAAATAAGAGACCTGCAATGTTTAGTTCTATTTTAAAAAGTAAAATTCAAGAAAAAAAAATCTTTGCCTTATTTTACACTTAGTGAACATTAGGACTCCCAAAAAAGCCTATTAAAGTTTGTAAGCATAACATTTGCTGCTAAGGACACACTCTGCTGAAACACATACATCCGCAACCTACTAGTGTTCTTTAAAAAATATGTTGCATTCATAACACACTATTATGAAAGTAAAGTCAAATAAATTGCACTATATATTTTCCAGGCAAAATAGGAAGCGAGTGAAAATAGCCATCAGTCAACAATATTTCTGTTTTCATTAAAAGTAAAACTGAAACTGGGAAAGCACCGACTTACCTGAGCTACTGCTGTTTGGTTATTTCTCAAACACTAAACTTCAGAAAAGATTTCACTCTATTGATCTTCTTAGCCTTATTGGACTGACTTTTCCCCAATGTCTTCTCAGAGGAACTATGGTACTGAATTATTCTAGTCCAAAATCCATTATTATTTAATAATTTAAAGAAACTCACTTCAATTAACAAAGTTAAAAAATATGCAAACCACAGGGTTAGACTCTTCACTATACAAACGTGTGTGAGATAGTTGCTTCCAGAGACTTAACATCAGCTGTGGGGTATGTCTTGCCATCTAATCAATATTTGTTAACTTAAACTCCAAAACAAGAATATAGCTGTTTATTCTGTTTTCCTGATGATCAAACACACCGAAAAAAAAAGAAATGATCAGGGATATTATCTGAAGAAAACAGTGAAAGTACTGCAGCTTCCTTTAAATTTTACATGGCAAACCTTGCTCAGGAAAACATTCAGACTTAAATTGTGTAGATGGTAAAATATTTATAATTCGGATATTAAAATATTTAAAATATGACCAGAAAAGGAGAATGTGTTGCAATATTATGCCCCTGAGACCTAATTTAGCATAATACCACCATATAACCTTCATTTAGAAATATGCATGTATTCGATTTGAACCACATCTTCCATTTTCCTTCTAAGATTTTTTGCTTTGAATGGTGAATACCAATAATATACATTCTTTTCAAATATGGTATTTGCAAACAATAAGATAGAAAGGTATGAAGGATTCTTCTTGTTCACGCATAAAGGCTACTTAGAGAGGGAGTGGATCTAATGGGAAAGCATTTGCTCAAAAGAAAGCCAGATGAGATCAGATTTCTTCTCTCAATGCACAAAGCTAAACTGAAAGGCCAGCTTGTCAGCAAATGTTTAACTACAATGAAATTCATGCCTGCCTACAATACACTAATTGGATATTTCAACATAATTTAAGTATGGGAAATTCCACATGGTAATCCTATAGCAGCCTTACATTAAACGCTGGTCTGAATACAATTAATAATCTCTGGATATTCAGTGTCAAGCTCCTAAGAAGACTCTCCTGTGGCTGAGGCAAAAAGAATTTGAAGTTTGGAAGCAGTTCAGAAAATATGATGCTGGTAAACAAATACTTGTTGGGTCTGTAAAAAAGGGGCGAAAAACTATTACCACAAAGCAGAATGCAACATGAAGTGAATTACCTTCATGAAAATTTAATGCAAATGACATCAAAGCAAAGCTGAGTTTTATGCGGTGCTGCTCAAAGGAAGCTGGTAGAATGACAATTTATAGAGCATTTTGTCTTTCCTGCTTACCATAGGATATAGCAGTAAAACCAAATAAAGCCTTTTCTGCATTATTACTTTTGCAGAATATTTATATGTTTACAACTTGAGTATTGTTTTTCAGTGTAGAGTTTTCTTGTTTTTGAGATCACACCTATTTTCTCCTTTAGCATCCCTATTTTCTTCTTCAGGTGCTCTATAACAGACATTGGTATTCCAGATCCGCCTTCTCTATACACCAATACCAGCAACACGTATTTTAGGATCTAATCTGCATTGATTAACTACAATTGGTTATTTAGACCCTCAGACAAAAATTTTTTTAAAGGAAACAATAATAGCAAACTTACTCTCCTTTTCCTTTGAAGACCCCATTTGGCAATAAAACTGCTGTATTGTGCTGTACAAGCAGCTTTCATCAGGCACCTGCCTCAGAAATGTAGTATAAAAGGCTACTTCTGTGCCATAATGAGGTACTGTCTTATAAAGATTCAAAGCTGTGTTTAACATGATGATCCACTTGCTGCATCCACTCTCATCACATGCAGATTTGGATTAAACAACCATCTACAGAATATATTTCACAAAAACATCCCTGAACCCCATGAAGTTGGCACAATTGCTCTACCATTCATTCTTGACCCCTAAGAGGATAGAAAGCAAGTTGAGTGAGTACAGTGCTTTGGCAAGCCTTGTATGAGCTTGTGAATTAACCCATCCCCCTGGTCTGAAGACTTCAACAGGCAGAACAGAAAAGTGCCTCATTTATTGCAAAAGCTGGAAAACGTGCAGTTAATAAACTGGGGAACTGAAGGAAGAGAAAGGACTGTTTCATGGTTAAAATTAGTTGAACGCGTTTCCTCACTCCTCCCCCCTCCTCAGTCTCAAAACTTCTTCCAATCTCTCTAAGATCATTAACGGAAATGGCCAAATGCCCAAGAAACAAGAAGGTACTTCAGAAAGAGATCAGGAAAAAATGTGGACCTGCCAGTCCTCTAATTTGCCATGACAAGGAGATTGTTGGACAAAATACTGCCTGATGATTTAAGAACCATATGCCATGCTGCAAAAGCATTAACCAAGTAAGTGTTCCCTGCCAACACGACAGAGAGACAGGGAAGGGGAGAAGGGAGGAGTCCTTCCTTTATACCTGCTTTAAGCTGAGCCTGTGAACAATTCATTATACCTGGGCATCTCAGAGGTTTCTCAGTGCTACTAGGAGTAATGGTGCACCTCTGTCCACTGTCATGCGGATACTGATCATGTACCTTCATTTCTCAGGTACTAGTGTGCAACTCGGAGTTTGGTCTGTAAAAGATCCGAGCTATCATAACTGTAGTTCAAGTCATTCTGAGAAACGCCTTAAACACGTGAACCACCATTGTGTTAAATACTCAGAAAAATTATTTCTTGAACCTTTCCTTTGGGCACCCAACCAAAGAGAACCTGTTAGTTTATTGCTCTGTATCCATACAATTCAATACCACCTCACCAGTTTCACTGGAAGAGATTAATATTTGCAGAGTATCCAGGTGCAAGTGTGATGATTTATTACAATTCCATGAGGAACATTTTAATGAAGTTTTCAGATCAGGGCTTGACTATAGTCAAAAAGGTATGGGCCAAACAAACAATAAGAATGAAACCAAATCCTGAACTAATTAGCATTCAGAGTATGCAATATTGCAAAAGAAATAACATGGGGTAAGAAATATTTGACTGATGAATGTTTTCTGATCAGTTTTGGATATATAATTAAATATGGGTAGGGGTGGTTACAGAATGCCTAGGCATGTTGGCTTTACATGGCAAATTTTAGAAGCACCAAATTTGAACACTGGTGCACACTGCAGTAGCTTGGAGCCAGCACTGGTTATTCTTCAACTGCAGTTTTCAGTGAAAGCAACTCAGTCTATCTTCATCATTATCTTGTCTAGTAGTATAATGTTCTGTTGTGACTCTGTGTCCTTTATGTTTTTAATATTTATTGATACCAAAGTTTAGTGCTTCAGTGGTTTGGTAGCCTAAAATTTTCTCTCTCTCTTGGCCCTGACAGCTTCTTTACTCTTCTGCTGAGTATTCCTATGGGAACCCTGGTAACTGATGTTATGGCTCATTTGGAGAGATACTTCCACACATTAAGAAATACCTTAGAAAAATCACAACTAATATATAGCAAAAGAGACAGAAATTGAAGCAGTAGATCTGGAAAACTGATGCTTTGTTGACAATTATGAATCTGTTTTTCATTAATCAGGAGAGAAATGCCTTTGGATAGCTGTGCAGTATGAAACAAGAGTTTATTTATGTTTGTTTTTTGCGTACATTACAACGCTCAGTTTTATTTGTACTGAATTTATCAAGACATTGTTTTGCTTCTTTACTTATTAAACGCTACTACTCCCTTGCTGCCCAGAGTTTCATCTCTTTAATACAGCCTCCAAAGACTCTTCAGTTAATGTGTATTTGAGGTATCATTCTACTTACAATGAACTGTGTTGAAAAGTATCGTCAAGACTTTAGCACAGAAAGAAATCAATCTAGTGATGGTAAATGGTCTGTGGTCTCAAAGGGATAGTCTCATCTGTTAAAAATTTCAAGTCATACAACTGAAATATCCTTTGACTTTGTAGAAAACTTTATGTGGAATTAACATATAGAATACTTAGAAGACTACTGTTTTCCATACTGCCAACTATACAAACATTAAAAGATAAGAGATGTTATTATATATTAGCTGAAATCAAGTTTATATAAATTTTAGAAGAAAATAAATAATATATATAAATGATTTAATCAAAATTGAGGCTTTTTGTTCCTGCAGACAGATGTCTATAAGCAGACCACAGCTCCCACAACTCACCTAGTTACCTAAAATTTTCCAGTAAATTGTTTCTAGGGTTTTGTTAAGTTTTCTTTCTCATGTATTTTGGGTTTTTATGCAACATTTGGTCACAAACTTATATTCAATACTCCAAATTTAAAATTTGAGCTGCTAATTGGATTTTCACATCCAGGAGGCAATCTTTGAACCTCCTAAAGAAAAGGTGGCAGTTCAAAAAAAGTGGGAAAAGTTTGAAGCACCTAAGGCATCATTCTGAGATAAAAATAGATTAATTAACAGAAAATTTGGCTCCAGCAAGTACAATACAAGAGCCAATAGAGTAGTTCTTTTATGAAACAACCATAAAAGTTTCTAACTCAGCAGACTGGGTCCTTGAATAATGTCAGTCTTATAAAGAGACCTCTCTGAAGCTTAGTCCGTCTTTGCACATATTCTGATTTATAATCTATTCATTTTCCTGGCAAATAAGGAAAGATTTATACAATTTTTTTTCTTTTCGAGCATTGTCAAATCCACAATGGGAAGGTGAGATGGAGTCTATTTCACTCTCAACAGGGCTGCTAATTAACCTTCAGCTGAAGTTATCCTCAGTTAAATTTCCTTAACCCCTACAAAGTTTAAGGGCACATCTAGCTACATGCCGCTGTGTAACTCAGAGAAACCAAGATTTAGCTGAACTACTTCAGTTACAAGAAGCAGTCTAGCCACTCGATATCAAGCTTTCCATGTACTAATTTACCCCACTAGATAATTTTACTGTATCACCAGAATAAATTTTTTCATTATCTTTACAAAACACTACAGCATACCACTGTACTGACTCCTTAGGTGTCAGCCACACATTACCAGTGGCTGCAATTAAAGGAAGCATCTTCACTGGTTCTTGCAATGGGAGACTGATTGCATGGCTCCTGAAATCCCTTCCTTTTCCTTCCTTCATGCGGAAAGAACCCCAGGCCAGACAGCACGGGATTCAGTTTGCCTGAACATAGGTGTCTAGTACCATCTGAGATGCTCTAAGGTACCAAGACATCTGCGTGGGACAGGAGCACACAGGTCTGGAGCAGGATGGAAGCCAGTGGGAATACCTCACTGCCTAAAATGGGACAACACGCTTATGTTTAGCCAACCCACTGTCATCCTCAGTGCCTGTGCTATGTAATCCATTCGAGGATCATCGCTTCAGTGTAAGGTTCCTCATACAGCTCTGATTTTGCTTCTTCACCTGCTCAGACCTAATCCTTGTTTGTGACTTCAGTTTGTTCAGCACTAATTCACGGTGCCCATTTCAGCTTCTGTCCCTGCCCTGCAGTCTCATAGATACGTTCTCGGTTACACCATAAAGCTGAGCTGTAAAATCAAAATAGTAGACTAGATTCATGTCAGCAAGTGCTGAATTTAGGAACTCCTCAGTATGAAAGGCACACTCAGTTCTGACAGTGAATTATCCAGGCTGACAAACAGAAAAGATATATTTTTACTCCTAATTAGGAAATTTTACAGTAAATCACTGATATTAAGAAATGACTATTTTTTGCCAAGTTATTTTAGAGACAAGAACTCTTTTTTCTATAATGTATACCTTAAATAAGCACAGAAGAAATAATACCCTACCTTACAAACCAATATAGAACAGGTAACGGAGTGGGTTCAACTACTAAAAAAAGAATAAAAGCCTACATATTTTCAGATATCCTCTTTAACAAGCTCACAGATATTGAAGTAAATGGGTTTAATTCTAGCCTCTTTGCTCAGATGCAGTTCTGTTCCTAGGTTCAATGCACAGGTTTAGACCTGAAATAAGCTTGTGAAAGCATACCCTTTTTAACCATTATGAAGAAAGCAAAACAAGAGAGGAAACGCTGGTATAGCCTATGATTTGTTTCAAAATTAGGAATTTCATTTAGAAATTCAGCCAAGTCCTCCACTGGAGATCCTGAGAACAAGCTCTCCAAAGATTATGCCCCTTATTCCCTCCTATTTCTTTTCTCTCACATACCCCTAAGGAAATCCAGTCCCAGAATCAGAGAGCTGAACCCACCAGACAAGCCTTTGTGTATTTGGCCTTTCAGCTTAGAGGTTTGAGACATCCTGTCTCCTGTGGAAATGAACCACAGTCTTGCACAAACAATAACAAAATCTCCTGACAAAGTCTTCAAATTCATTCAAATCATGGCGTTGTTAGAAGGATAGTTAAGGATTTGAGGAATTTACAGACCAAGCTGGGCGTTAACTAAGGTGAAATAATTTACCCACAGAGTGACTAACAAAACAGGATAAGAGAAAAATCAGTTAACCCAGAAGTCTCAAGTTTCCCAAAACATGAGCATGTGAAAATATCATTCTTTTTTAGAATATCCCATAACAGCAAAGAGAAAAGATGTACCACTAAGTCAGGCAAAGGTTTGAAGTGGAATCTTTTTCCAGGAACAATGTCTTCATTACGAGGACAGAAATCTATCAGTAAAAATTAGAAACAGGAGGTGGGGAGAAAACAAAAGAGAAGGAAAACCCTTTAGAACGGTTGTGCAGGAAGTTAGTTTCTTTGTCAGTTGTATCCAATTTAGTATGTTTTCCATTATCCAGGCAATAAAAGATTTAGAATGAGGGAGTGGTTGTCATGAATTGGAATACTATGAGTCCATGACATCCAGGACTGTGATTATTTTATGATAACGACATATCCTAGAATAACCTTGCTTGCCATTGCAATAAAATAAGAAATCTTTATAGCATGAGCCAACTATGTATTTTCTGTGTTTGTAAAATTTAAACTGGCAGCTCAGAATGTTTAACAGCAGTTCCAGCTGAGCCTTATGGTTCATGCGGATTACACTGCCCACTCACTATGACAATGAGGCAACCAATCCAAACTATACTTCAACCTAAGCAGTTTTTGTAATCTGTTGTAATGAACACCAGACTGAAATTCATAAGCCAGTTTTCAAACTCAAAATGCCATTATTTCATTACTCTTTTGGGTATATATACACGTATATATGCATATATGCACAGATAAGTTTGCTTACCAGGTCAGCAAGAGAATGATCAATTCATTTCTTCCTTTAAGATTTCTAAGATTTGGACTTGGTGTCCAAAGAAATAGTAGTAGCATAAAATTACATACAAATAGAAACTAAATCTCAGCTCCTTTAAAAAAAAAAAAAAAAAGAAACTTGTCTGTTTTAAGCCTGAACATGTCCAGAAGCTGGCCTTTTGCTATATTAATGTAATTTAAAAACTTAGTTTTTAAGCTCTAATATCTTACTATCTGTAATTGTGTTGGACTACAACAGTTCTAAATTATTACTTTGGAAAAATCTTTTCTAATAGTATACAAAAGCCATCACTTTTAGAGAAAATATAAATATAATTATTAGGAGAGCAAGAATCAAGGGATAACAGGTCCAACATTTAAAAAGATATTGAGAGAGCATAAATAATTCAATGTCTTGATTTAATATTTTTCTGGGAGATAGAGGTTTAATTAAACTTCCTATTAACTTATTCCCTAATCTCTAATATTTTTTAAGAGGCTACAGTTTACCCACCAAGCCTGTAACAAAATGGGGTAAGGAAGGAATCCAAAACTCTCAAATACCATAAAAATCTATATATGATGATGCCATTCTCTCTAAAAGTCTTTTTAGCTTTCCAGTCTCCCATGACAGCATGGCAACCTTTAAAAAATAGTACCCCTCAACAACCTGAACTTCTCCCTTAGGGTAAAATGCAGAGTCCCATCAGCATACAAAAGCAAACAAACAAATAAAAAAGGTTTAAGAAAGAAAAGACAAGAGTTGTCACATTCCAGAATATTTTACTCTATATAAATTCCTGCAAGGTTAAGGATTTAAACAGGAGAGTATGCAGTACAGAAATTTCTCTCCTTTCTCTGTTAATGAAAACTGGAGCTCAGGATGCATTCGTAAACAGGTTTCCAAGAGATTGAGTAGTAGGATTAAGACTATAACACAGATAATTTTTTTTGGTTTTTTGGTTCGTAATCTCAGACTTGCCTAATTTAGCTCTCTTTTCCTAAGAAACAGAAGGGATTATCACATCCACTTTTGTAAATTTTTAGTTAAAGCATGGGAGACATCAAGGATTTTGCCCAAGACATTAAATATAATGATAGATTCAAAATGTTGTGCAACTTCTCTGTAGGTGAAGCAGAATTCTCAACAATGACAACAGAAATATGAATTTGAAAGCTACTAACTGTCCTGACCTTGCCATTCTGAAGACCATTAGTGGATTCTTCCACATAGACTGAGAAAATCAGAACTTTAAAAAATAAATTTAGTATTATTTGGGGTAAGTCTCCTTGTTAAGAGATGCTTACTCAAATGACCCTTAATCTTTTCCCGTTTCATTTTTGCAGTTGCGTGTTGTTATTTTTCATTTGTATATAAGTGCTAACTCACTTGCTGAGCATTTGTGAACCCAGCCAAGGGGCACAAAAGCCAAACATAAGGAAAAGTTTATGAGGAAAGAGGCTTCAACATGACTTATTAAAAATATTGATACATGAACAGCAAAATAGAGAAATGTTTCAGAAATGCCTTTGACACAGAATATCAATAGGACAAATTGCTTCTTTTCCTCCCACATTATTTCTTCATCCACTGGTACTTTAGAGAGGAAGCTCTTGGCTAAGAATTCCATGAATTCCTTGTATTTTTAGAATAGAAAACTGCATCAAGAACATGGGAAGATGTCAATAGAATTTGAAGTATTTCCATCAAACTCCTAGGAATATTTCCTTCCATAATACTTCTAATTGCTGTCAAGGTCATGTAGCACCCTAAGTAAAAAAAAAAAAAAGAATTAATATTTTAGGTAAAAAGGTGGAAAATATCCAAAAGAAATCCCTTAGTTGGTAATCGATCAGAGAATAACTGATTGCGGGAAACTTCCTTGTTTTGAAAGCTACTACTTCTACTTGATGTAAAAAAACCTCTGTTTTAAAAACCAAGGCACATTTAATCTATCTGTCAAATCTTTTCATACCAGTAACTGACAGCTCGGACATATCATCCATCCAATATACATGACTGTTTATGTACAGTCTATACTTGCTTACTAAAAATCCCTCCTGTTTTTGTATATGCCTCATACTTCTGACATCTGGCATGATGGATATTCTTGTAAACAATATAATTAGTGGTTAGAACTGGAAGAAACTTCCATTCTTTGCAAAACAGTGCAGACCTTGGCTAAGGACTGGGAATGCGCATGAACTTCCATGGAAAATAATTTGCAAAGAAATTAAATTGAAAAAAGCCTTGCTGGTCTGGTTATGAAAGAGAGGGAGGTTGACTAAGGAAATACTATAGTTCAAAGAGTAATACATTAATGTTCACCAGAAGTGTAACAGGAAGAGAATTTAAAAGAAGGGAGGCAGACTCAGAGCAATAGCACCTAAAACCACAACTGTGAAAAAAGTACACCAAGAGTAGTTGTTTACTAAGTGTGAACAGCATTACCAAGAGCACAGAAATTCATGTTGGAATCTAGACAGCCCAAATCTTCTCCTTATTTCAACAGCATCACACAGTTTTGAATGAAAACTTTCTGCAGTAGCACAGCAAAGGATGATACTTTGCACTTTTTCATTTAATAATAAACAGCAAGAAGAGGCAGCATGTGACATTATCATTACCACAAAGATACCACAGATATCTCCTATTTAATCATAAGAGAAAACTAAAATAATCTCAGTCGCTATGATATGGCAGCTGCTGGTAAATACTGAATTCTTTCTGGTAAGCCATAGAATCATTATTGTAAATCTCAAAGCAAATACACTGAAGGAAATAGGTAAAAATACATTAGTGCAGATGCACTTTCTATCAGACAGATCATCTCTTGATCTATTATAGAAGTAAAAGTTTCTCTGTCATACAGTAGTCAGTGCCATTGCTGGCTTCAGAAATTTTGATTTCTTCATTTCTTTACCTACTTTATTCTTTTGTTTTGCCCTTTATTCAGTGAGAAAGGACACAGGATTCCAGAAGAAACGTGGAAAGCTCATAATGGTAGATAATGTTAAAGGGAATTTCCTTGCCTGTTCAAGAAAACTGATCATTCACCCCAAGATGATTTGAATGGAGACTTGACGAACTGTCATGCAGGCAGAAAATGGACTACAGAAGCTGGAAATATTATTATGGAAACAAATTCTTTTGCAAGTGTGAAATAGTTCAGATTAGAACATTCCATCCCAGCAAACTCTTATCTCCAACTCTTTCTACGTTATACAACTCAAAGTCATCCCAGAGCAAGTCCACAAAAAATAGAAACTTCCTCTATAATATTAGTGATATTCTCATACAAAGTGATTTTTTTTTTACCAAGTTCTGTTAGTTGGGCAAAAGATTTTTGCTTAAATTTTTATTTCTTTTGTAGAGAAAAAAGAAACATCAGATATTAAGTATGTCATGTAGCTTGAAAAAGAATCCTGCTTATGAGACTTTATGATAATTCTCAAATGGGTTGTAACACAGTTTTTCTCTGAAATCCCTTCAAACTTTTCTCCATGTCCCCTTTACTCATTTACAATACTTTAGAACAACTTTATAACAGCGCTAATGCAAAAGGAAAGTGTTTGTGATAGGCTCTCTTATGAGTTAGTACACCCTCCAAAGTAAAATGTACCACAAGTTTGCTCCAGTTTAAGGGAATAATTCAATAGTCTTCTGTAATGGTTTGGACTGTGTCTAACAGCTTTTTCAATAAGCTGCAAAGCTTTGGCTTGTGGCAATATTTCACTAAATGTATGTGGTGGAAAGTGAACTTACAACATTGTACTGAAACAGGAAAAGGGTGAACATTACAGGTTTTGCTTTATTAGTAAGTTTTCATCTAGGTTCACTGGCCACATAGGGATGCCTCTGCTGAAATTAGTCTTCAAAGGGAAAAGCCACAGCCCAGCCTGTCTAGCTCTACCGAGTCCTGTTAAGGGAACATGGTACAAAAAGAGCTGGAGCAAGTAATTTCCACTTCAGGGCTGGTGAATGGTAAAAGAATGTGTCTGCTATTGGCAGCATCAATCCTCCCTCTCCTGACATATCATGGGATGTCTTTATAGCAAAATGAATGTGTAACTGTAGCACAGATCTGCTGGTTTATTATAGGGAAGACCTGTGGCATGTGTTTTTTCATGTACCAGTATTCAGGAAACAAATTTCTCCCAGAACCCTGGCTCCACACTTTGCCTGCAAGTGCACAGGGCCACCTTGCTGATTCTCCTTCAATTTAATTGGGTACTGTTGCCAGACAGATAAAATTGGCACAGATATGATTAGACTTGTGCTGCTACCCCTTCCTTTGGCTAGCATGGAATTTCCTTGAAACATTGGCCCATGCCCTTAGAGGGGCTTGGCTTTGTAGAAAAGTTTACCTAATCCTAATCACATCTCTCTCTGATACCTCAGAAGAGGGAAAGTTTTAAATCTACGCATTAAAATGTCAACTTTGTGAAACTTAAAATGCATTAAGACTTAAAATGCCAATGAATCGTATTATTTGTATAAGGTTCTCATTTTCTTTCAGAACATACAAGCCAGGTCTTATTGTATCAGCCTCATCAGTACAAATAAGTATTTGTACAGCACATCCTGTAAACATATCTCCTGGAAATGCTAGAGGTCTTTATTCAGTGTCAGACAGCACATTTATTATGGCCTTAAAGCTGATCCAAATATTACAGGAAGTTCTGGTGGAATCACATATAGACCCTCCTGTGTGGCAGTAGCATTGTTTATAGAGGTTCAGTATATAACAAAGAAAAAGAGGAAAATGTCCTGTAAAAAAAAAAAGAAAAAGAAAGGTCACAGAGAATACAGCAGATAAAGGCCTACACTGAGAAAATGAATGTATTTCATTTTAAGATTTGCACATCCAAACAGAATTAGAAAATGCAGACAGAGAACTGTGAGCCAAATTCACCACATCAGTGAAGCTGTGATGAATTCTTTCCAGTTTTTACAACTGTTTCACTCTGTAAAGAACCCTAGAGTAAGAAAAATTAAATATATATAGATGGAAGAAATCATCTACTCCCACATGAATTCATCCTTAATAATCCACTGAAACTCATAAAACATAAACCACATCAATCCCCCTTAGTATATAACTAGTTATTAAATGCAAACCCCAATATACCATAAAACTCAAAAGAAACTGGGAAAATGACACTGTAGCAACGTACTGTGAATGTGAATGTTATAACATATGGAGGACAAGCTTATAAAACAGCAAGAGATGCAATCTAAAATTAACACACTTCAAGCTCCTGTGGAGATTATACTGGACTTCAGAAAAAGCATACTAATTAGGTTTAAGAGACTCTAATGAATCTTTGGGACATACAAAATAAACAATATGTTCCTGTGGTGTACTAAAAGGTCCTCATTCTGGTCACACTGTGGTATAAATTTGATATAAAAAGTGTGCTTTCCCTGCAGTTCCTGTCTCTTGACTACCGCTTGTGCTAAGTTGGGAGACATTCTCTATCCCAAGTGGAGCAGACGCCTCCTCAGAGACATGTTCCCCAGAGCAAGAGAACTATTCCAGTAATAGTCTCCTCCTCCACATTGACTTAACAGATGTATGAAAACAATAAGATTAATATGTTTGTTTATAGAGCTTTTTAATATGTCTTGGTTGACAGATGCTGCTGCTCCCTTGCAGTGATGAATGGAAAGAACATTTGGTAACCACAGCATATAATCTATAACATATACAATGTTACATCTAACATCCATGTGCAAATATAAACGGCCATTCAGGAGAAAAAAAAATTAAGAAACAGGAGAGCCCATCCTGATTCATATCTGTCCAGGGAATCTGCAACCTCGCCTGAAATTCTGAATGACCTTTTGTGGCAGTTGGCAGAAAGCCCCAGTTTAATCACAAGTTTACAGCAGAAAGCTCAGACAGTTTGGAGGCTGCTTTTGGAGTTTGGACTAAACTGTCCAGAGATGTTCTTTGACTGTTCTCACACAATTGCTGTTTCAGTTGGCAGATATGTACCTACTGCATTCCCTTTCTGCCTTCATAAAAGCGTATTTAACTTTCATGGCTGCACAGGGTGTTACTCATAAGGTTTGTAAATATGGCTATTCCAACACTCACACTTTTTATGCAGTTATTTTGTAACTATTACAGCTGCTAAAAATGCACCATTTGTTCTAGAGCGCAATTATGCAGCTGTTAGCCTGCGTGCACTTTGTCTTAGTCTTATAACGAGGGTCAGCAGAGTTAACTAATACACGTGATAAATTTGAGCTGCAGTTGGTTTGCTCTCCTGCCATGCTCCTGTTTCCCCCATTATTTTTTCAAGCAGCGTTAATGAGCTGCTCAGAGTAACACCCAAACACCCCTGAACGCCAGGCGATCACAGGAGCTAATGGCCACCAGCGGCATTTGCAAGGGAGAGGAGCGCTTGGTTCTCACTTGTTTGCAGAGCAAGTGAACAGCAAGGAAGAGGCCTACCACATTGCTTCCTTCACGGCAGGACTTGTTCGCAGGTGTTCAAAACACCCTCGCATTTAAAGCAGCTCCCCTCCTCGCTACACACGGGGCACCCACCCCCCTTAGTCCATGCTGGAGCTCACTGCTGTGCTCCCATGCTGCTTTCCTTTACGGCTCTCTCCTCAGCTTCACTTCTAAACTAGTTGCTCCCTCTGCTAAGCAGTTTTTGTCCACCTTTTCTGTTGACCTTCAGTGCATTTTTGCTAAGATGGGTCATCATTTCATTTTTATTTTCACCATAAATATCTGAAGGAATATCATTTTTCTAAAAGATTTGTAGGGGCTACAGTTTACTGGGGCAGGAGGGAAAGACAAACATCTCTTGACAGGTATTTTCCTCTCCAAAAAAATGAACATCTTGGTTGCCCTGACATTTTTGTGGGTATGAATAAGGGTTAAAGTCAGTGATAATTTAGTCTGGCAAAAAATGGCTTACTAGTTTCAAACATCCATATCAACACTTTCAAAATGATTTTGATAGGAGGAGGCTGACTAGATTTTCAAGGAGACTTAGACCCCATGAAAAGATCATGGTTAAATTCTCTAGGGCGAAAGTTTGGGTGGTCTTCCTGGAGTGACCACACAGACACTGATTTTGAGCGTGGTACTTTATCTTCTTATTTATAGAAATGCTCCCAGGCAAAAATAGATGTTTACTCCAACCAAAAATGAATATATTTATTGGCTAAAATTTTTCAGCAAATTCAATTTCAGTTTCATCTGAAACTATTCTATTTCTTCACCCAACTGGAAAATCAATGATTCAAGCATTTAGCTTGAACCAGTTTCAAATTTAGCTGACAAGACTGAATATCATCCACTCACCAAAAATATGAAGAGCATGCTTTTAATCCCCTATTTTTGTTAACGTGCTGACACTCATTGTTTAAAATAAAAGCCAGCTTCCTTGATTCCCTGGTGTTACAAAAATTCTCCTATCCATTTTTTCACCATTTTTTTTTTCCTAGAAGCACAAACTAAAGAAGAAGAAGAAAATCTGAACGGTACTGTACCTAACCAGTGTGTTCACTGGTATCTCACTGCAAGTTTCTGGTACAGCTACACTAACATAGTGGAGATTTGAGATTATTCTGTAACAACACATCAACAAAACTGCATTCTCTGTTACTGAGTAAGTGTAAAGCTGAGGTGGTCTGTGAAGGTGCCAGCTTGAAAACTTATAATGAACAGGAAGGAAAATCCACAAACAATATAAGTGAAATATATGGAAAAAAATATTTCCCCTCTTCCCACTCCATAGACAGTAGACCAGTAATAGGACTGAATAAGGACCAAGCCTGTATTGCCAACTACATGTGGTAGTCTCATTGTTCTGCCTTTAAATTCCCATTCACCAACCAGAACTGGCTCATGCTGAGCTGGCAGGAGTTGGTGATCATTCGACACTACTTCAGTCTGGTTGTTTCTGACTTGCAATACTTTCCAGAGCTGCTCCTGGAGAGGAGCAATTAAGGACCATTACTTTCTCAGACCTGTGCCTAAACTCACTCAGAATAACCCTGGGCATCTACAGAACAGAAATTACTGGTCTTCCTTCATATAGCTTCATATTCCTATTAGCTATTATTTTTTAATCAACCATGATCAAAATACAACCCAAAAGGCGTCCCCTTTCATTAATGCAGGCTGTTTATGATCCAAGACATTTTCATCCTACTGCACTGTCAATAATAAACCTCCCAAGCAGAATCCAGCCCTAAATGGGGAGCTTGCAATCCAAATAATTTTTCATGCTTCTCTTACACAAGGAACAAAATTTCCTCCAGACTATACATGTTGATTCAGAATGGCTGGGAGAGTTAGCTGCTTGCATGAGTCAAGCTGATCATTACGGAGACAAAGTCACCCGTGTGGCACACGCACAGGAAAGGAACCTTAATACCTGCTGGAGCACTGTAGCAATCATAGCCAAGGACATCCCACATACTCAAAAATCTCAAGTATTTGGTAGCAAAAGTAAGGACAGATGATGAAGCCCTGGATCCCCTCAACACAGGTAAATGTAACAAATCACCCAGAATAACCGCTGTTAAAAATCAAGGAAGTATTTCATTGATAATGAATCCTATTCCCCTGCCGTAGGCTCTTGAATCTCCTAGCTTTGAAGTTGCACACACACAAAAAACAATAGCCTAGTATTTAACCATTTAGAAATTACTATTTAGAAATTATCAGGTACTGGCATTAGTTAATTTGTAATACCAATGGAACTTGTGTCTTTACATAGCTTTAATGGAATTAGATGCTGTTTAATAAGTAAAAGCTCCGTTTTAAGTACATATATGACCCCTCATACTGTAGTATCAATACTGTAGTATTCATATTTCTGTCTTTGTATTTCTCTGAGGCAGGAAGACATCATTATTTTATGTAAACTGAGGCATATATCCTGTATCATCTTTGTCAGCGATACCTGAGTAGGGTTCAGCCAGCTGCCTTAAATGTTCTGGTCTTTTTTGTCCTGCCCTATTTATCTTTCCCTTCATACCCAAATTTTCTGCTTGGAGCTGACCCCCGACAAACTAGAGCGCGAGTGCAAGCATAAGTGTAGGAAGTAGGTACCATTGTTGAATTTGTGCTTGAGGCACAGAATCAAACCTGAGCCAGCAGGACAGTATAGATGTGCCTAGAGAGATAACACCCATAAAAAGATACAGGTACTGCAGTCCTCCATATCCAAGTGTCTGCTTTTTAGGAAGCTGGTTTATGAAGATTTGAAATTCACATCTAGGCTTCAAAAATGAGAGAAGACAGACACCTGAAAATGGCATCACTGAGAAGGGAGTTGTTTAAATTTTATTTTTCTAAAAGTCTTAATCCAGGCCCTTAGGGAGGAAAGATCACAACCTGTATTCTTTTAGGAAATTTGGGTTCCTACCTTGTCCTCCCAAGTGAACTCCTCCTTTTTCTCTTTTTCCTTCAAACAACACTGATAAAGCTAGTGCCATACCCATTTTTATGAAATAGTTGTCTTTGTATAAGAGACCCCATTCTCCTGTCTGGTTTGGAATGGATGCATAAAAATCACTGAGATTTGCATACAGCTGTCAGCATAGCTAGACTTGTCTATAGTTGTGTCTTAGATTGGTCTCCTCAAAAATACAGGTAGAGGGCAGCTTACTTCAAAAATTTTGATTGAACTTAGGTGTAAGTGGTAAGCTGGTGTAAGCTGGGTGCTGAGCAAGTCAACCCTGACTCTGGCTTAGGAAAGAGTTAATTACTCAGGCACTCTGCTGCAGAAACCTCAGTCATTTTAAGCGTTACACAGGAGTCAGAATCATTCTTAGACTGACACCAGTACCCTTTTGTAGACCTAGTGTAAGTGCTTTTGCTCAAAGCCATATTGGAATTTATACTGTGGATTGATATTTACCAAGTTTAAATCTAGTACTGTAAATGCTTTCATTGTCTCTGTTTAAAGAGAAAAGGTCTGATTGCTCATTTATGAGTTCACTGTTGAGTCCAAACACAGGGTACGGAAGAAGCTCCACCAACAGACTAAACAGATATGTGCTATCAACTTATTATTTTTTTCACAGGGGCAAGGCGCTTCTGCAAAGAACATGCATATTCATTTTTTTTTACAGCTGCTTTGTCCACCCTTAGAGATTGCTTCTGACAAGCAGTGCATTGTTACAAGAAGAAATGCTGAGGGAAGAAAGAGGGCATCGGGGAGTCGTTTCCCTCTGTGTGCAACACCTCCGCAACAGCAGAACACAATGGCAGAGCTGGCATCCTGCCAAGCAACGGACTGATTTACAGCTAACGCCACTGTGGTCACACTGTCAGAAGCCACAGCACTGCTCATGTCTCCAGACCAACAAGCAGAGAGGTGAGCAGCCTATCTGGTACCTTGTGGAAGGGGAGCCCAAGAGCCTTCACCCTTCTCTCCACCTGCCACGTTATGCGCCGTGACATGCAGACCCTTCAGTGCTCCTGCACTAGCCACAAGCCTCTGCTCTCTTCTGTGCTCTGCTTTTGGGTTCTGAGTTCACATGTAAGGTTTTCTTCCCTCCGCACAGAAATAGAAAGAGCTCATACAGCAGGAGAAGCTGAGATGCTGATATTATAACACACGGCATCGTGACCTTGTGTGATTTTAGCTGTTCAGCGAACACTGGCAGTTACAGTAAGATAGGCAAGCAAAGGAAGTGTAATGTGCCCTTCTGGCAGACAGCTTTTAGGGGTACACTTTTGTGTGTACCCCACATCATCTCATAATTTAACCAGAATATTTCTAGCCAAAATCCGAAGGCAGCACCATATATAATAACACATTATCAGGATTAGATCCTTAGTATTCTCCTCATGACAGGCAGCCTCTAAGAAGTTGAGTAAATTCAAAAGTAAATACTTTTCAAAGTAGTCCACTAGTAATTTAAGCATTTATACCTCCATAGAGCAGCTTAAGCCCTTATGCCATCCTAAATATTATTTAAGATGATTTGAAAGTTTATGTCACTTGAAAAATCTGAGGTGGTTTAGGCAATTATGGCACCAGAGGACTTAATGTGCCTTAAAACCATACACTACTCTGAGGATTTTAGGCAATTTAAGCACTTATGCCGTCATAAAACAGTTTAAGTGCTTACACTATCTTGAATGTTTAAGGTGGTCTAAGAGTTCATACTACATCATCTAGACTAGGATAGTTTGAAAAGTCAGTTCTCCTTAAGAATATTCTTTGGGTGCCTTTAATTTGTAAATTATCTAAAAATTTTCTAAGTAGAACATTACCTAATAATAATATAAGACTTCATGGCAATTACAAAACATACTTTTACACTATTATTATTAGAGTCAATTTAAACCAACAGCACTGCATTTAGCACTGCTGATCAGCACTGTTCTCTGAAATTTAACACTGGCTTTGAAGCAAGACTTCTATAAACAGGGACTCAGCTTCTAATGGATCTATTTCAGTAAACACTCACCTAAAGTTTTCAGCATTGTTTATAAAACTCATCAAATAGCATATGCTAGCTCCTTTTATACAGATACACTAAAATGATGAAATCTGTAATATTTAGTTCTTCTGAAATATTCCCACCTCTGACTGAAATAAAAATTTAGAAATTCAAAAACACATGTAGAAATTTTGCATTAAAACAACATAGCCTTCAAAAAGCATGCACTCGCAATGTGCTGCGAAGTGCCAGTCTGACATACCATCACAGAGCTGTCAACTTCAATCACAGTTACCGTCAGAAAAATGACATGTCCTGCAATAAGGTTATCTGATAACATAGGCCAACATTATTTGTATATAGTACAGATACAAAAATTGCAATAATAAGTACTTTTGTCTGTATATGGCTTTTGGGTATCCAGTGCAATTTCACTGCTTTCTGCTGCAAAAGTGCAGGTGATCATTGTAAAATTTGAACTATTTTCTACCTAGCTTCCACTGGACAAGCAACCACATCAAAACAAAGTATAAAATCCTGACACTATTTGTCAGCCTTATTGATCATGTAATCATGGGATACAAAAATGAAATGGATGGAGACAGCACATCCTCTACTCAGCTGTGCTAGTGCCTCTACATGGTAGGAATAAAAAAATTTGGCACACACTAAACCAGTATGGCAAGCTTGCAACATTTCAGCAGTTAACTGAAATCAACCAAGAAAATTTGGGGATTAGTCGGTTAGAATTTTCTTTTGCCAACAAAGTATTTTGGCCCCAGCTCTTACTTCCCTGCTTCTAAAGTGTTCTAATGCAGTCATTTTCCTTTACCTTTGCATGTACAAAATGTTTGTGTTGTCAGCGTCTAAGTAAAAATATGAATATTAATTTCCTAATACTTGTTCAGAACTTCTTTGAAGACCAGTGCCCAAATAATCTCCTTAGACTTGGAATGTAAAGTACTGAACTATGCTGGGAAAATCAGCTTCATTGATGCTCCTGTCACAGAAAGGAATCTGATACTGCTTCTATACAGTTCTCATTCACTGAGCCCTTCTTTACCATCTCCAACCAATCGCCAGATTCTTATAAAAGTATTTCTGTATACACACATTAAGCAAGGTTGTTGTTACGCTTTATGTTTTACTTAATGTTAATGAAACAAAATCACTCTAGCAAAAAACAGGATATTTTCCATTCTGATAGCTAAACAACATCTGTGGAAATTTTCGACAGTCAGGATCTTGAACAAGCCTCCAAGCATTACTGGCAGAAGTGCCTACATACACACTAAAAAATACCTGACCAGATTAAAAATTCTGTCCCTATTAAAATTATATGGGATATACTCTGAGCAGATTTAATTGGTATTGATGTGGGAGATGAAGTATCAGTGTAATATTCCATGATTAGTTGTGCAGATCTGTTCAGTCTCCTTTACAAGTTCAGCTCTGTGAATAGCTTCAGCAAGTTAAACCTTTAAAGCCATTCAGATGGGATTCAGGCATTATTCTTTAATTATTATTAAAACTGAAGTCTATAGTGGGAGAAAAAAGCAATGCTGAGCTAATCACACTCTTATTCTAGTCTCACAGGGAGACTTCATTTGTGAGTTTCCCAGAAAGGGCTGCATAGCTGTCGTGGGTTCATGATTCCCACAATGCATTTCTTTTTCTCTTCATTAATCTGTCACTAATTCAATCTGTGAAGGCTGTGTCATAATCATATCTTATACTTCTCTCCATTACTGTGGAACAAATTACAACATTTTTCATTTCAGAAAGGCTCCACTATTATTTCTGCTGTTGATATCAAGTTCACAAAGTAGAGCTATCTGTCCCCCAGTCCCTACCCCGTACTTAAAGCTATTCCTTGAAAACACAGAAGAAATTTGCACAGAAAAAATAAGGACATTATATTGTCCTTCACTGTACTTTATTAGAAGGATGCTAGTTTTTGAGTTTAAAAAAAATACAGTATTTTTTCATCACACTGTTTCTTTCACAGCTGTACTCCAATCCATTCTCCAAAATAAAGATGTACATAATGAAAATTAAAGCCTGAAAATGTGCATGATCTAAGCTAATGAAAATACAGATCTCTACCCTGATGCAGAAGTATTACTGAAAGGCTGAAATGAAGCCACTTGTGAGACTAGATTGCTCAAAAAATGAATAGTATCAGACAGTTTAGCACATAGGAATCTTTAAAAATTTATTGGCAGTGGTCAAAATTGTTACCATCTGATGGCTGCTTCCCATCTGACGTAAAATGTATTTGGTGGTCTCAGTCCTCTTTTCCCAATCCACTCGGCAAAACATAACCACAGTTGACATTGGCTGACAAAAGGACCAATACTTTAATACTTTAAACACTCAAATTACCTTCTCACTCCCAAGAGCACCAAATTCAGGCAGTTGTTATCCATTGGAAGTTTAAAGAATCCCTAACTAAATTGAATCCTTTGATGGAGAAATAGTCTTTTATTCTCCAGGACCAGTATTCTAAGCCTAAAATGCTACCTAAAATCTGGTAGTGTTTTCCATGGAGTCATAACTTCTATACCATCTATAAAAAAGTAAAGTAAGGATGCTGACATTTTAAACATATTCCCGAGACATTCAGTAAGACTTGATTCTATTGCTATGATCAAATTCATTTTATGAGCCCAAATCTGTCCATCCTAGACATATAGTCTAAAATACCAAAACATTTGGGATGTTATTGATGACAGAAATCTTAACCTGTTCCTCAAGCTACAATTCATTTCCTGATTTGCTTGATTGCCTACAAGTGTCCTTAGTAATCATGGTATATGTCTATGTTATGTCTCCATTCATTTAGTGAAATAGGAGCTGATCAGTAGATAGAAGCAGCTGGTGCTTGGCCCCCACATCTACATTAAATGCAGTTCAGGGCATTTTCTACAGATGACATTTTGTCTGGTCTCCTGGTATAACACAGCGTATGTTGTTACAGTGCTGTCCAGAAGACCAGCCATTGGTCCAAACCCTCAAATTCCAGTGAAAAGTTGGAACACATCTGGTGCACACCTGGAACAGTTTGCAGTTTCACTTCTTCTAAAAGAAAACTATTTCATGCACACCAGAACTATTCTGTGAACCAAACCAAATCTCAGTAAGTGGGAATGACTGAGAGATTCACTTCAAACTGTGCTACTGCTCCAAATCAAAACGCAAATGTAGATGAAACTAACATCGATTCCTTTCATTTTTCCAAAGTGGATGCCATTAGATGCAAGTAATGCAATAAACTGAGTCAGAAAACCACCAAAACCAATGTAATCATCTATATAGCTTCATGAATTCTGAAGCTGTAGCGAAAAAGTTGTTTTCACCTTCTGCTTTAAGCAGTTAGCTATCACAAGAGAAATTCAGTACATCTGTTTGCTATTAGCTAGGTTAGCTGCTTTATCCCCAAACACTTCCTCACAGGGTATACAACCAATCATTAATGTAATACTTTTCTTTTGAACAGGACGTAGATGTTCTGAAGAGCTGTGTTTTTTCTATTACTCTAAAATCTCTCACTGTAACAATGCCTCCAGGGTAAATGTCTCCTTTCCTGTGCTGCTTTTGTTTTCAGTGTGTAAATCTACAGAGGAAACCGTACTTTCAGCTTAGTTGAAAAAAAAATCTTACACAAACAAAATTTGCCTTTTATTTGGCCCTGCAGCCAGGTGAAGGTTCATTTTTGAAAATGATGCCCTAGAGCTGTAATTCACTGTTAGTAGGTTATGCTGTCCAGGATGGCGTTGCTCCAAAAGATGATTAAGCAAAACTGGAATATTCTTATTCAAGTTAACTTCTGAATTTGCTCTGATTTGTACCTCAATAAAGCTTGTATGATACCTTTAGCGTGGATTTTTTTTAATCCTATCAGGCTAAGTCTTTACATTTGCTTACTTTAATTCCAGAAATAAAGTCAGCTCTTCCATAGCAGAATACTAATGAAGTCCTACATCCACTCTGCATCATCATCAATAGGTATTTTTCAATAAATACCACTTCATATCCCTTATTCAATATATAACGTATATTATAACATATAATCCCCTATTCAATATCCCTATCAGTGCAATTTCATAGAAGTTTATTTCTGACCTACAAGCTTAGATAGCCCTGATTGACCATATTTTGCATTATTCTGCTTTATCTATTTATTTGAGGGGAGGGAAACTACATATGCCCCGGACTTCTTGACATATTTGTAGCTGTTGGTTAATGTTTTATTAATGACAGAAAATATTGGTATATAAATTATAAGCACTGAGACATAATGAACCTCCATGTGTCCATCCATACCATGCCTTCCATCCACAACCACAACATGCAAGTAGAGATGCTATGTGAAGCCCTCAGCATGAAGAGCTCAGAAAGAACTGGATAAACAGGGCTTTCTCCAGGCAATGAATTCATTAGGGACTGTGCATGACTGATCACAGTGTCAGCAGCACAAGGCAATTGCAGAGCTGTCACCTGCTCACCGCCTCTGGAGCTCTGGCATCAACGGGGAACAGGCTGGGCACAGGATGAACAGGGACCATGCTGTGAGTATTGCTGAATCTTGCTTCCTTATTTGACACCTTATCAGAGAGGCACCTGGAGTGAATTTCCCTCCTGCCTCGCCCTTGGGGTTGTATAGATAAATGACAACATGACCTCCAAAAGGATCTAAAAAGCCTTCTCTGCATATAAGAGTGCCACTCTGTATCAATAACAACATAATTGTCAATGTTTGACATTACTTTTGTTTTTCATCTGTCCTCCTCAAAAATCAAATTTTATTCTTTCCATCTTTTTCCTCTGTTTTTCTATTTATAAAATGCATTTATTTCCTTTCCATATTTTCTATTGTTTTATGTATCATCTCCTGTTAATGACAGCTTCTATTATTAATAGGTTAATAACTGGAACTGGGGAAACACTGAAATACGTACAAGGCTCTGTTGACTTTCACTGGCCAAACAAGTTTATATGCATTTGAATTTTCATTGAATTTAATAAAAATAAGTCCCCAAATCCTGTTCTCCAAGAAAGACCATCCTGCAAGCCTGCACATGCCTAAGTATGCATTCCATCCAATGAAGTTAGTGTACAGGCTTAAAGCTAGATGTTCACATAGCATGTGTCAATGTTCACGTGATCAAGTATTCAGGAAAACATATCCAGGCTATTCAGTCACTGCTTCCTTATTGACAACTAAAAGCTTAGTTCAGAGCTGCCTTCACCACCAGCCTCAACTGTTTCCATTCTCCACTTTTCTGCGTCTTTTCAATGGTCTAAGAGCTAATGTTCAAGCTGGAGAACAGCGCAAAGGGTAAGGTGCATTCACCTCCAGATGCACCGATTCTGGCCCCTGACAGAGGCTTTGCGAAGATCAGACTGAACAGCTAACAGCTGGACTATTCCAACTGGATACCTCTGTTTTGCACTGATAAATAGAAACTCCCAACTGACACACAGGTGACATGAGAGAAACCGCATCTTGCTGTTCCTCTTCACTAGATCCCTTACCCTGTGTCTGAGGACTTACAGCTGCATGACAATCCTCCCAAGTACTCTGACTCTTTGCTGCAAACTTGTGTGCAGCCCAAGTATATCAGTGTCAGACACATAAGGGTGTCAGAAACACTTCGGCACTGTTTTTCTCACAAAGCTGCATGAAAACTAGATGCAAAACTATGACAAGCAGAGGATTTGGGACTCCAACATGCCAATTATTTTGTGCATTTTCTTTTACATGCATTGGTCTGCAGATATGTGCTATCATTTGGGATATGGTGTTAGCAGGAAAACTAATTATGCCAGGGGTTTTCAGTGCAGAGTCTAGCTATATTGGCTTGCCTCTTGTTCTTTATTCTAACTAACACTATAGATGTATTCACATTCAGAAACTGTGCAAGAACTTGCATACTATCTAAGCCCAAAAGAGTAGAAACAATAAACTATTATTTGTTTTTATATATGAAAGACAAAAAAGGGGAGGGAAGACAAAAAAAAGGGGAGGGAAGACAATAAAAGGAGGAAAATTTGTTTCTGTTCCACTAAAAATAATCCATCTCGCAACTAGAGTTGTTAAATCTAGTATTAAAATACTTTGGGTTTAATGAAAGGATTCTTTGTTCATTACCCTCTTCCATATGCCATTGTAAAAATCTTTGTTTCAATACAGGTCTGACAGACCTCTTTGTACTGTAAACTATCTGTCACTCCAGCTATCCTTAAAAGTCACAGAATAATACAAAGATTAATTTATTGGCTACAGTTAAAAAAAGAAATAATATTTAAATGAAGCCTAGGCAATGCTCTCTTTTTAAAAAATAAAATATGGTGTATGAACACTATGGGACATTGGAAGGAAATTTTCCTCATGGTTTCTATTTGTAATTATTATTTACAAAATTTCATAAAACAATCCAATACAAACAGAATAATGAGAAAATAAGATTCATTAACCTGAATTACTTGCAGTTTACACAGCCATAGCATTGCTGGACTGCTGCTTTTTATGCTCTGGCCCTCATTCACACATAGTCAACATTCCCACGGAAAGCATGAGTAAAAAACTGCCTTAGGAATTAAAGTTAAATATTTAGCACAGAGTTGGTAAAGATCACCCTTTACAGGGCAATTTTGTGTACATTAAATTGTAAAGATAAAAGGTAGTTTCTAACCATGTACTATTGTAATTACACTATCAGATACTTTATAGAGAACATACCATGGCCAAGTGCCCTAAATATAATGGACAGTAGGCAGCAAATTAATTAGTTATCTGTTTTTTTCAATCACAAGGGAAGTTTTGTTCTTCCAGCTATCATTTCTGACATGCAAACCTTGTGTTTGTAGTAGGTATCATTTTGTGCCAAGTTGCTGCAAGTATCAGGACAGACACACAAGGTGACATTTTGATAGATCATCTTGATATCTCCCGTCTTCTAATACAAAATAAACAGCTCCTTAAGGGGCAACTCTGGGGATGGAAGTAGCTGGGGTAGCCTTACTGTGATTTTCCAGCATCAAATTTATGAAAAATTCAGACTCTACTCTCTTGAACAAATCATCCTATGAGTCAGCTGCAGTTTGTAGCAATTCACATATGCATACATCATAGTCATACATAGAAGAGTTTTAAATCTTTCCCTGGCAGATTAATTCAGTGATGCTGCCTTATATTTCATTGAAGAATATTTATTAATTGTTATATATATGGTTTTAATAGCAAGAACATAAAAGAGCTTCTCTAGTTTGTTTGTGAGCCCTCCTCTTTTCCCATCTGTTCCAACTCTTCCACCCAGTACGTCTCATTGTTAGTCAGTATTTTATGAGAAACAAATGAGTCCTAAAGGGAGAGAAGGAAATGAAGAGCTAACAATGCTTGAAAACTGATTTGGGGTCTTCATTAATAATTTATTTTCTTCTTCCTTCCCTCCCCCCCCCCCACTCCCCTGAGAAGGAATATTTACTTCAGTCTCGGTTTCAGTGTTCAGTCTTTCAGTCTAGGTTCTCTAGCAGGCTTCCGGAGAACAAGAAAAGGTTCCAGCAACTAACATTTAGACAAGAACAAAGAAAACTTCATGAACAAAATTTGAAGGGAACCAAATTCATTCTTAATGTAGTTCCACTGATTTGTACAGTCTGTGTTTTCCCATGGTCTCATCATTAACATACAAGGGACAATTCAGGGACTGTAATAAAGCAACAATTTAGGAACTGTAATGTCCCTCAATTTAAACATTGCAAACATAAAAACACTTGATTCTAAGTTGGAATTTCAGATTTGGCTATTCTACCACCTGCACTAAAGCTCCTCTTGATTCTGCATTTTCATGGATTGCATCTCATATCATTGATCATCAGCTCTTTGCTCCTCAAGATTTGCCTTCTTGAGATAGTGAGAGAGCCCAACAGAAGTTGCACAAAGGTTACAGACAGGGTGCTAGCTGGAATCAATTCAGTATTTTAGACTTGTTGTTTTGGCATCCAGCATTCCTCAAAGAAAACCTGGATAAGAGGAAAAAGAAACTCATAATAGTTTGTTAGTTCTGTTGTTTTTTCTGACAAATCTTTTTCATGAAAAATGTTGGCCTAAAGGAAGATTTAAAAAAATCCCAAGAGTAAAAAAAAGCACTCTCTCAACAAATATTCCTGCAAACACAAGACTTAAAATTTTTGATTCTTCTAAACCTTTACATAATACTTCTAAATCTCCCAACATGTTAAACTATTGATCCTTAATGCTTCCATCCTGAAAACATCGTGTGTGATCTTCTCCTGTTCATACATATATCAAGGCGGTATTGCGTGGGAAATCAATCCCACACAAGAGTTTTGCGATTAACTTCAGTGGATGTAGGAGGTGAATTTAGAGATATACATAAACTATTCAGAAAAACTAACAGAGTAAATGTTCCAGCGCATATTTAACTCAAGATGTTTGACTTATGTCTATATGAAAAAGAAAAATATTCCAGCTTTACTAACATTCAAGTACACCAGGATAAAATTAATTGCATATTGAAATCAAAGAATCTGGTTCCAGATTTTATATTACTTTCTCTTTCACCCCCCCAAAACAACTATTCCTTTTTGCTTCTTTCTTGGGCATGGCTTTCTGTATGTGATCCTTACAACACTTGCGAGCTGATGCTGAACAACTTACAAATTAATACTGTTTGAAGAAAAGAAAGTTCCTAGCAAGAGACTGACACTGAAGTGCTAGTTCCAAAAGGATTTATTATGATCCTCAGATCCTGAAGGTCAAATACTACTGGAAAACCTTTTGGTTAACCAATTACAAAGGCCTAGCGTCACTGCCGATCTCAAGTGACACGAATGAAAAACTTTTCTGAAAATGTAGCAATTATTTCAAACACTCCCAGGAAACAGTGGGGATATCAAGAAATAGGAGAACAATTTCATAGGTAAGCCTTTCCACTACTATTAATGATTGTACAAAATGACATGCAGACACATCACAGAGAGAGTAAGATCAATCTGAATTGGGATATGTTTGTACTAAGAAAAATAAAATGCTAAAAATAAAATAAAAAGCTACTTGTGGTTTCTCTTATACAATCATGCTGAGTCCACTCTTCTGTGTCTTCCCACATCTCTCTGGATACTCCCCAAAGCATCCAGAAAGCTAGGTTTTAGGTAACGGAGAATAAACTACTTCTACTCAGAGGTCAGTCACCCACTCCAGCAAATGGGCTGCAAAAACTGTTATCTTGTAGTGGACTTTTTCTACCTTCCCTCATCCAAACTCTAGAAGCCCCACCTCAAGTATGACCAGAACGCTAGCTGGAATTTGCTATCATTTTACCTATTTTCTACACCAAGCTAAGGGCATTGGAACACAATGAATACTTATTTCCTCACCTCAGTTGCACTTTGGTCATAGACAGAAAACACTCTAAGCTCAGTTTTTCAGTGCAAGGGTGATATAAACCTGTTGACCTCTATGTCATAGAGAAGCAAATCTCCAGAAAATTCTTTCCTAGTTCAAATTAAGCCTTATCTTGGGAATATCCTGGCATCCAACTGTCTGCCATAAAGTTACCAGTGAACTGCTTCAGTAATCATCTGAAAGCAAATCTAGTAGGAAGACTGAGGTGAGGAAAAGGAGGAAACAAAGATTACATTTGTCCTACTAGCTACATTTTCATGCTTAAGAAAATCTATTTTCTGTTACCAAATAAGGGATACAACCCATTTTACCACATGTGGCTGAAATGCATTATTATTTTCTACATCTCCTGTTTCACTGTTTTAACTATGAACTGGCCAACAACAGACACAACAGTCAGTGACCCATATAGCTAACAGCTGTAGAATAACATCTTTTCCGCAGGTTCATCAGAAAGAGTTGTCACCAACGAAATGAACATAGCCTATGGCTCTCTGTTGAAACGAAGATAACACAAACAAGCAAAACCAGTGTGCTTCAAAACCTTAGTGGGGTAGATAAGAGCAGAAGAAAAAAGCTTCCACCTTCACTTAAGTAAGTGCTGTAGCAACCAGCATGCAGTAACCAAAGCTTAAATCAACCTTTGTGGCACCATAAAGCTAAGTATTTTTGCACGGCACATTTGGCACGCCAACGAGTCAAGGCACACCTAAACATTAGGGTTTTCTTGCTGAAACATCGGGAATGGTCTTTAAAAAACCTTGGATTTTTCTGATGTTTTGCAATCTGAATATTCCCTGGGGTATGTCGTTGGCACAATGATGCAGCACCAAATCAAAGAGGAGCCAGATAAATCCAAGACAGAAGATATATCTACCTAGAAAAATGCACTGTCTTTGACATGTGCTAGATCAAGGCTTGGAGGCAGCTTAGCCTCAAGACAGCAGTCCTGCATTTGAAGCTACCTTTCCCAATTCTCACAGTGCACTGGCAAGTCTATATTGCTTCCGGTATGGAATCAACTCAGTCAGTCCTAGACCACCCTCACACTAAGTAAATGCCTTACTTGACAGTGTGCTATTAACATTGATAAATAATGTGTAATCTTTCTGTACCAAAATCAATGCCATTGTGTTGATGATAAAACTCTCTTCAGATGCTGAGATGATGTCAGGGATCAAAAGCAATCTAGTCTGTGACTTTGTCATCTTTCTGTCACTTTGTTATTATTGGCTATCCTGCGCTAGAAGGTTAACAAAATTTTTCATGTGGTCAGATAACCTCATATCTTATCCTAGTCTAGACTAATCAAAGTGCATTCATGCTAATATTAACCTCATCAAATTACAAGGTAAGTCATTTTCCTTCTACTCCTACCATTATAAAAGCCAGCCTTTCTGCACTTGCAAAAAACTACATGACATACTGACACTTTATACGCGTGGCAGAAAGACAGTCAGACCATGACTTCTAAACTGTCCTTTGCTTTAAGAGGGTGAATGAACAGTTCTGTCTGTGCTCAGCCAACGCAGCAATTTCACTTCTCCAGTAACAGCTAAACCTCTATGGCTCTAGTTCCTTTGGATGACAATCCAAGTGCAAATGACATGGGAGAGCAACAATAAACTTCTGATGAGAAAGGCAGTTCATTCCCAATGGGAAAGATCTCCCCTCCCCCAGTTTAATATACATTTGTCCTTCAATTTGAAAAAAAGAAGAAGGTGGTGGAATTCAGAGCAGCAACATGGGTATTTGTCACTGAAGAAATGTCTGTTTCTAAGCCTTTGCCTTTACAAGGTCTCTTCTAAGCAAGAAGATTAAATGGATCTGGTTATTACTTATGACTTTTGTTTCCAGTAGTGCCTCTGGTGAGCTCAGTGTTTTCCAAACATACAAAATGTCAAGAAGAAAAAGAAAAGACTCTCAAATCTGACTTGTGGCTTACAGTGGTTTTATTTTCATGTATCCAGTTTAAGAAACTTTGAAGAAGCCCTAATTTCAGATTAAACACTGAACACCGAGTGTCTTGTCCCTTCAAGGCATCTTAGATTGTGTGCCAAAAACAGCAAGGCACTCAAAATCACTGACTGCTTTTGAAAACCCTTTGGATAACTGCCCCCAAAAACTTATATCCAAAGGAGGAAAACCAGTCTGGCACAGAGACAGAAAAAGAAAACAAATAGGCTAGACAAATGGTAAGTAGAGTCATTATGCTAATACAAAATTTTAATGAAGACCTAGCATCAGTAGTCAAATTCAAATTTGTTTACCCACACAAATGTTATAGTATGTAATTCTCTAAATAGATTTACTTTAGTGTAAGCAAAATCTGATACAGGCTCTAAAACTCTGCATGTTTATACTGAATTATAATATTTAAAACCTGGACTGACAACATCTGCATTGAAAATCCCAACTTCAATTACATTTTTATTTTTCTGTTTTTCTTACATTACGAATACCCACACAATGGTTCATAATAATAGTGTTGACTAGCAAACTGTCACATTGAAAACTTTTCCACTAGCTGGCATGTACTGTGGAGAAATACATTTATCAGTCAGTTCTATTACTATTTGTAAATTGCTGTCTATGGAACAAAGTCACAAGCATCTGAGCCATACATTATTAAAAGAAATATTCCTTGTTTTATTGCCCAAAGAAACTGAAGGAGAAAATTAGCCACAGGCAGGGTCACTGGGTGGGGTGGAGGAAAACACCAGGACTGCTTCTCTGTAAACTGCATTACTGACATTAAAAGGTTTTATCTTGAATGTTAAAAAAGAATCATAAATTATGGGCACTTTGAGCATATGCCTTTTTTTGGAGCAATTATATATCTATAAACCTTAATGCAAGCAATGAATACAAACTGGGTCTTAATGAACAGCAGGAATTCAAGAGAAGAAAAACAAGCAAAAAACTAAAAGGCCATCTGAAAGCTTCCTACCTTCCAGCAAGCACTTTCTTCTTTAGGCTGGAATTCAAGTGGTCTAATAACTAACCAATATTTTCCCCCATATCAGACTAGAGTCTCATAAATGACATTTTCTCCTTGTCCTATACAAAGGGGACTAGATTTATGAAGAAAATCTTTCCCATGCAGTTTCAGCAGGTCAGTTTGACTTATTATGTGGTTCTATTTCTTCAGTGCTTCATTATCACACTGAAGTTCAGGCAAGTGGAAAAGTCTTGCATAAGTACTGATTGCAGGAGTAAAAAATTTCTACTAATGTGTATTTTATTGTGACTTTCATTTGGAACCTAACATTTTATATTTTGGGAAATACTGGTTCATCCCCTTAACTACTGTAGCTTAAGGCACCGCTTGCATGTTTTATAAATAGCGCTAAACATCTGTTTGTACACTCTTCCTTTCACAGGATGATTTTAGATTACTTTTCTATTATAATCAGCTCTTCTGCTAAGGAGATGAGTACCTCTTGGGGTCCTATTTGGCAAAGTTTTCTGAATCCTTCTCTCTTACTTTTGCCTCCAGGTAGTCATAATAAGGGCATCCTGGATGCTAAAGTCAGAGGTTCCTCCTTTCCCCTATGTACTGAAAGACTCACACAGCTCTAAAGCTGTGTAGTGTGTACTTCGCTGGTAAAATGTGGATCAGAGGCCAACAACTTAGCATGCTAGAAACCGTAGTTTTTCAGATGGTTATGAGTCTCCAGCTCTTAAACCATTAGACACTGAGAGTGTCATACAGATGGCACATTCAGTCCCTGTGGAGTGATGTTGCTGTCAGAAACGCTGTACCAGATGTACAACTAAGGAACACAAGCACTCGTGGCTGGAATAAAAATTCTGGGAGGAAGGGAGAAATGGGAACACACACAAATGGATCAACTTTAATGGTTATTATGACAGACCTTCTATAATTATTGTAAACAAATTTAACGATGATGAGCCACTGCCATTTAAAATTATAAATTCATCAAAAATATGAAAGTCTACATATTAAGGGAAGAGGGCTTACCAGTACTTTTTGTTTTATCTGTGTCAACCAATTTGCTCTTTCCTAACTAAAACATTGGACTACAGAAGCTTAATGCTATTAACACAACATATAAGTGACCTCCTGAAAATTCCAACAATATGCCTGCAAGTATACTTTAAGCTCACAGTAAATCAAAAATACATTTTTCCTGTTGTGAACAATGGACAAGTTCTCCATAAGTAGAATTTACAATGCTTGCTAAAGAGTTTGGTGCTACCAGTATGTACAAATTCTGCTGGCCCCCATTCTAACAAGTTTTGCATACAACTCTGCCACAAAAGGTTTTCCAAGCTTGCCAGATCAATCTGTCTCTAACTGCTCCTCTGCACTGACTACTTGAGAGTTTATTGACTCCCAGTAAATCTTTCTTTTCTTAGCATCTTCTTTTTGACTTTAATCTTGTTGGATGAGGCCCACTATTACAATATTAATGCGTAGTCTCCTTCACCTGACTTTTTCAAACAGATTAAATTCTATGTTTCAAGAAAATAATTTTTTTCTTTTACTTATCTTCCGTATTTTCTCTCCTTTCTGCTTCTTTCCCTGTCTTCCAAGTTACACTTCGGTGGAAAATCTTAATTGAAAAGGGTGTTCATTTAGTATTAAAATCACTACACCACGGGATCTTCATGACTTCTCTGACTTGTATCTTTAGAGTTCGCATTCTCTAGCTTCTGTAACTTGAAGGCTACAGACTAAATCAAATCAAACTATATGTATCACAAGACTTCTCCATTGGAAAAAGATGACCTAAGCAAAAGAAAACATTCTTTTAATCATATCACTTAAAAACATTAGGAAAGAAGAGTGTGGGAAATAGTATGTTCAAATTAGCATAAAATATGTTGAGGTTTGTTTGTTTCAGAAGCATTACTTGAGTATGGCTATACAAGTATGTACAATATGGGAATATACCTAACCCTGTTGTGGAAATACTAGACCTAACTATCAGGACTAATTTAGCACAATATTTTTGTATGGCAGAAGTAGTCTTTCTCCCACCTGTAAGAATAGGTTCAAAGGAAGCTCCCTAATTAGAGTTAGTATTGTTTAAAATGTAAAAAAAAATTAACAATTCACACTTACTGGCTAGAACTGCTCCCTGCTCAGCTTTCACGGCTTCATGGCTTGTACTGTATAACCTCTGCTGACACTGAATTGTGGAAATATTTTCTGCTTCACTGTATACATTTCATTGAATCAATAAATCTATTAATCTTAAATCAGTGAAACTAGCAATTTCAAATTTATCAGCAAGGTGTTTTTATTTAATCTGAATATAAGCAGATTTTTTGTTTTTGTTTTTTTAACTTTTGGGTTCTGTCCCAGTTTTGTTTTAAAAAAAAAAGAAGAACAATTTTATCTCCATTTCTGAAACAGCTTAATTATTTTTTTTCTTTTTTCACTTTAAAAAAGGAAATCATGTATCCTTTATAATCAATGGATCCCAAATTCTGGAACTTAAAGGAAAAGGCAGTACTACTTCCACCTCCAGAGTAAAGACATTATTCAAGGGGTCTCATAAATCTTTGTCTACTTTCTGTTTCTGTTTGGACTGGAAGTAATACAAGACTACATTTCCTCACACCTGCACCAGCAGCTGGACTCAGAGATTTTGCAAATAGTGGGGAAAATAAATAAATAAATAAATGGTGGACTTTTTAAACTTCAAAAAGGATTCAAGTGAGGCTAAGTGCTGGCTCCTATTTTATAAGAACGTATTTTATATTTCTATTTTATACGGGATTTCTCATCATTAATTCCTTCTAGTAAGTATTTCTGTTCATTCACCCAAACAGCTTTATTTCAGGTGTTCTGGAGATTTTGTAAGTTATGGTTTATAACTTTTAAAGCAAATATAAATTTATTTGTTTAACTTACAAATATGTACCCCAGAGACTGGAAAGAATTATACATATATTAGTCAATGCCATTGGTATGTGGAATGCAGGATTTTCCCAACTAGAATTCCAGTCAGGCGTTTTTACTACCTTTCCACTCATTTCATACTTCCAGTACTCAAAACCACAGTTTAGCTAATTTTCCTGCTTCTTGTAGGGAAAGCGTTGGAGGATGAGAGCACTGCTGAAAAATGTTTCCTTCAAGGGAAGGGAAGGCATGGCCTGCATACACCGAGACATACTTGATATCATGCATTGTGTTCCGTCCCCCTTGTATTTCATTTTGTTCTTCCTGTCAATAGCTAATTTCCAGTCTTTAGAGAGTTCCTGATTTTTATCAACACTTATTCACATACTTCTTCCATTTCAGTGTATATTTTGTTTTGACTGGTTGGTTGGTTGGCTTTATTTTATAAACAGTCCATTTTTCCTATCTATATTACAAAAAGCTAACGAAGCACCATCTTTCACTTCAACCATAAAGATATTTTTCTTCTTTCTTGTAATGGTGTAATTAAACAGGAACAAACAAAAAAAAAAGTCTATGGCTTTAAAAAGATTCTGAAGAATATGGACACCAGACCCTTTACAAAAGCAGCCTCAGAATCATTTGACATTTAGCAACAGTCTCTGTGAAACTAAGACATATCTGCAAGCCACAGCTGAACAGATCTTCCTAATTAAAGCTCTTAATTAGCAAAACAGTCTCAGTTCTTATAATCTAGCATAACTAATATTTTACCAGCTAATCAAGCTGAGTTGTTTAAAGTGGAGCAACACTGTAGAATCCAAATAGTCTTTCTTTGCACATGGATTTCTGTGCAATTTCTTCATTTCTGAACTTTTCTCTTAACAGTAAATTGGCTCTGCTTTAGGAGCAAGAAATTTAAATCTTAGCGTAGATCTCAAATGATCTGTGCAAATAACGATCACTGACTTAATCATAATATGCACTCCAAGTCAACAAAAATCCCCTTGTTACAGTATTTCCTCTACAGATAGTATGAAAAGGTTATTATTTGTGTGCTGGAGACATTTCTTCTGGTTTGGATAAAGATGAATAGAGTTCTGCCCAACATGATTACTGCATTTTTGCTATTAATTTTGATTTCATCAGTCCATGAATCATATCAAGGACTGGTAGATCATTTAAAAGTGCAATAGGTAAAAGGCTACTGCAGAAGAAAGATTATCATCTGTAAAGCAAATGAGTATTATAGCAGACCATACTGTATCTCTTCATATCTAAAAATGTGGGCAACTGACTGACATGTAATTCACATGCTCAATATGAAATTTACATAATTTATGAAGACTCAGCGCTATGATGGAAATATAATGAGCCTTTGAGGAAATAATTGTTTTATCACTCATGCAGTTAAAATCCCACTCTTTAAATTGACCCTTGCCACTCATTCTGGAAGGCCATAGCAAACAATTTTACTGACAATGAAACTGTCAAACAGAAAAAGGGCCTTTGTGAATGTGTTTGACATCTTAATCCTACACATTATAGGCCCACTTAAAAATATATTAACAAATTCAGTTACAGTAGCCAAGAACCATACAGTAACTCGTACTTAATTAGAAAAGGAAATATGATGGATTTATTGGCAAGTCACGATTTTGCCCAGGAGGAACTCAAAGGAAGAAACTATGGTCACAGACAAAAATTATTATCCACAGGAAAAATAAATGCTCTCAACTTCAGAAAGAACATTCTCTCTAGTATTTTCTTTGGTACATACAGACCACTCTTATTTCACCATGAAAACAACATAATGACTACACACATACACATAAACTAAGTATGTCCAGAACCATCTGTGCCTCGAAGGCCAGCTGGCCCATCTAACATACTGCCAGACTCTGATAGCTTCCAAAACAAGGTGACTGTGTTCAAATTGCCGGCTGGGAATGGTCTCTGGCCCATGCTACTTCCTGAATGAGGCCTGCAAATTTTTTGAGTGCGCACTATTTGTAAACCATAGTGATGACTACCCCAGCAGTTTAACAGTAAAGATGACTGTGTTCCAGTGCCCAGGAACATTCTCTGGCACTATTTATTTAACTAGTATAGGCTTAAGCAGAGAAACTATAACAGTGAACTCATATTATTATAATTATCTCCAAATTTAAGCAGCCAGAAGAAAAAAGCCAGAGTACAAGATTTAGCTATTCTTAGTCAACAGTAATTGCTAATTTTAAAAATTTGTTAAATTAACATGTCTAGAACAAAGAAGCTCTTGAACTTTCCTGGTATTATTACACAGGTAAAGAAGAAAATCTCATGAAGACTGGAAGCGAGAGACTCATAACCTTTAGTCTCCCCAGATGGTGCAACTCTGCAAGATTTAATGAAGTTTAACCCATCCAGCTTTCCAAAATGCCTGTCTGTTTGAGATATGCAACATAAATAAGCCTGACAGCTATTCTAAGTTGCATCAGCCAGATTAGCATCTCTGATATTCATTTATAATTGAGAATTCCCAGTCAAATTCCTTTCTTTTTTAATCAACCATAATCCTATTCTATAGACCAAGAAAGACGTAGCAAATATCTACTTTCCTATTTTTCTATTTAACCTAGAATCTCTCAATCAAAATGTGGCTGGCAATTGCCACAGCTAGCGTTGATGTGTGTTGGCAACAGCAGCATCTAGCTGCCACAGCGCTGCCATTGACAAGTCCAGATTTTTATAACATTAACAGCCCTGTACACTTCAAAAAAAAAAAAAAATCATATTGCACAATCTTCAGAGTCTTTAAGGAAGAGGGAGATGCACCTAAATATTGCATTCCTCATTTGTGAAGTATCCCTGACACTGACCTTGAAAATGAAATGCAAGTCTAGCTTTCATTCAGCAGCAACTGACATGCCCAGTCCTTACCAGCCTGCCAGGAATTCTTCAGCCATCTATATACAAGGTGTAGAGAATGTAAATGATTACACGGGCTAATCTTTGCATAGACAAGCAAACAGATAAAAGGTGAACACACAGATTAAAGCTCTCAGAAGCAGATACAGTATCAGTTGCCAGGAGTGAAGGGTCTCATGAGATTCCATATGGTATTACCAGGACTTGTACTACTGTTTGTAAAGTTACATTATAAAGATTAGTAGGTTATAGTATATAGTATATAGTATATATATTAGTAGATTATATATATACAGCAATAACAACTCATTGCAGAAATAATGTAAACACTGAAAGAATGATCCTTTCATCTTTACTTAGACAAAACTCCCACTTAGGTTAGTAGGAAAGAACATACAGGCATATTAAAGGACTTGGGATAAAGATTATCAGTCCAGATGGCTGGCAAACTTTCTTTCAGCAGAGCTCATGTTCAAAGGGAAAGCAATCAAGAAGAAAGATCTGATTAGATGAAAAAACTTCACCAAGCAGCACCTTCAAAAGTAGCACTTTTGGTAAAGCAAGAGAGTAGGTTAAAGTGACATCCAACATCAACAAAAGCACAACCAAGAGCAGTGAGAAAGATATCTGCAAGCTGAACAGAATCTCAGTTAGTTGCAAATAAGCGGGTCCAGGCAGACACATATATTTCAGTTTTGGACAATAAAGTTAATACAGGTTATCCACATTTGCATTTAACTGGGAAGCAAATTTTCAGAATGGAGTAAAACTAGAGGAAAGCAAAGCTGCCTACTGAAATATAAGCAGGCCAGAGTATAGCTCAGCTGGAAACCAATGAGTCAACAGAACAGTTAATAAGACCTTGTGCTAGGACAAAAGGTGATTTGTGATTGGCACAAAGTGTGCTTACCTAATTCATACTGGCTCCCAATCTACTGTGAAATATTTACTAAAAGTACATATTGAGAAATAAAAGTCTTTTTGTGATAAGTGACAGCTTGGCGAGGCTAAAAATCAAACTGTCCAGAACTGAGGGTTCCTGTCCTCAGATATACAATTTGCAAAGCACACTTGATGGATGGAAAGAAAATGCTAAACCTCAATTGTCAACTTACCTCCAAACCCTTTACCCTAATACATTTGACTATTCCATGCTGCAGTGCTTTATGCAACCCTTTCCTGGCACCTACAAAAAATGGGAAAAGAGCCCTGATTTTTGTCATGAGTTTGTTTAAAAATCTTTTCTTACTGCACATAGGTTTCATTTTTCCCCTCACCTGTAATAGAGTCCTCATTTACTATCCCAAACAGCCCTATTTATTGAGAGAGAGTCACAGAATGCTCAGTTAATTGAGAGATTGAATTGATTGGTCTTAGGAGTTGCATAATTAGATAAAATGATTATTATACACTGTAGGGAACAATCCTTTACTAACCCCCTGAGGGACAGGCTAGGTGACCTAATTGGTCTTTCCATTTCTTACTTCCCTGTTTTTATGTAGCTCTGCAAGACTACAACATCTAATGAAAAGTATTTGAAATAAACAGATTAGAATTTGATCTACAGCCTTTCAATGGCTCACGTTTGATTGTTAAAGGAATATTTTTATTTTTGACATACTTAGAAGTATGTCGTTTTTTCCTATCTGAGATCTAGAAATTAAGACTACATCTATCCATTCAAATAGTCTAGAAATTCTGCACACTGCAGGGTCTCCTCACTTTATTCTACAAAAGAGAAATCACTGCAGTGTTTGCCAGAATCTGTTGCTGATCTTTATGCATGCTTTATCTGCTAAATTAAACATGGAGTGGTCAAGGTAAGGAGACAAAGATTAAGTTAGAGATTTAATTAAAAGAAAAAATGTAAACTCTTTTCAAGTAACAGCTTCCCTTCTTATTTGTGGTCTTCAGTCAGCCCAGTCAAAGCTCATTTTGAAGGTACAATGATACAACAGTTCTCAAGACAGGGTAAGCATGAAGCATGTTTTGGAAAGGCAGATATATATATCCCACGCTGGAAAGAAAAGGAGAACAGCAAATGAACGGGAACTAAGGAAGGTTGAGGAGAAATTTTCATGACAGTATAAAGAAAGTGCACGAAATACTTCAGTGCAAGCCAAACACTACCCCAAATTGAAGCTTTTCCGCATTTTGTTACTGACCCTAAATGAGTCAATTTCTGCTGAAAAAGTCAAAGTCTAATCATTAGTTATTAAACACTCCCAAGTTTCAGTAAAATGGCTCAGTTCAAAAACTGACATTAAAGCTGTCAGTTAAATGAAGCAGGCATCAGGTTTTTTAAAAAAATAGAAAAAAGTCTTTCTTCTCTTAGAACTATGCGATGCCATTTTTTCTTCTTAATGTGAAAAATGCCTTTTCAGAAAATTTTTCGATCAGGATTCATTAAGGGAATAGTCCACAGATGGATGCCCAGGCTTGCCCTACCAGAAAGAAAATGAAAAAAGAGACTCCTTTTTTGTTATCTCTGTATTGGTATTCACTGCTTGTCTCACTCTAAAGCACATTAAACTGATTAGCTGTGTTTATTCACATAATAGTTGCAGGCCAGGACACATGTTGAGAAACATTATATAACTTATTAATAGGAATTATTATTTGTGGGCTGCCACAAGTGCTCATAAAGTAAAAGCTTCATGACTTGCTTTTCCATTATTTTAGCAGTATGAGAAATGTTACATTTGTAAACCGGTATCTGCTTCCCAGAAGCTTTTAGAACATTTTAACAGTACTAATAGCATCTGCTATTTTTTCTTTTTTGGTAAACAACAGAGTAAAGAAAGATATAGCTGCTGTAAAACAAATGCATGCTATTTCAAATTAAGATTTGAGCTTAACTAAGAAAAGGCAGATGCTTGGGCTTAGCTTTGATTTATATAATAAATAAAGAGGGAGATGAGTAGTTATCTATCTAAGAAATTTTATACTATTCACTCTTCCTATAAGCTCTTGCGATTTGCCATCTATAATGCAATTCCATGAAAATAAAAAGCTTTTCAAGAGGCATAAACTTTATTCAATAAACTCCTTATGGTTCTCAGTTTACGTTATCCTGATATCTATGGTCCACATTAATGCAGTATCTGTACAAGCCCCAAAATCAAAGTTACAGACATTAGCAGGGTTGGTCAAATTTAAGTCATACAAAAGAACTGCAGCAAGAGATCGGGGGGGGGGGGGGGGGGGGAAGACAGAGTTCTGAAATTTTCATTGCTGAATGGTTAGCTTTCACTTTATCATCTTCTTTGAAAGGAGGAAGGGAGTTCAATTACATTTCCATCTCAAAGCTTAATTTTTAAAAGTTTGTGACAATTACACCTTGAGAGTCACTTTTTCAAGAAGCACACCTGAAGCATTCATGCAATTGTCTTAATTTTACATGAGAAGATAAAAATGCAGTTGACAAAATGGACACTAATGTATATAGCTGGATGTCTGTGTACATGAATATCAACCGATATATGAAATCTTAGTCACAGAATCAACATTTTAGGGATATGATAGAAAATACTCATTTTGCAGAATATAGACCCTTTAAGGAAAGAACCAAGAAATAATTTTTTTTTTATTTGCACCCATTCTGAAATAAGCCCTAGATTGCCTTCCAAGAATAATTTTTTTTTTTGATGCCAGCTTTATCATTCTGAAACACGAAAGGAAAAAATAGAGCCCCTGGCCTTGTGCCACTCATCTGAACACAGCAAAATCCTGACAGTTGCTCTGGGCAGAGGAAACTGGCCCTGCTGAAAGTGCACAAGAAATGTGGAAGAGATACTGTCGTGATGGACGCCCATTCCAGGCCCTGTGAAGAGTCAGCAGCTGCATCCAGAGCATGCAGCAAATGGCAGATTTTAAACCACTCTGTTTAAAGGAGTCTTGCTAGATCATCTGTCCAGCAATGTCCTGGAAACCATTTTTATTTTGTGCTCCAGTCTTTCCGATTTTCCTTTTATGTTTGTTCTATTCTTTTATGTTTATCCTTCATAATCTGATCCAAAATCTACTATTTTGTATTTTTCACTATTTAGCCAAATTTAGGCAAGCTGCTTCTTACCCATTCTCCACTCTGAGATAATTTAACTTGCTGTCATTAGCATTACTTCGTCATAAGAATGCAACCTTTTCCTTACCTCCTTTTTCCCAGAGGAAATCTTTCTTCCTGTAACATTTTACCTACTGATTTTCTGAGCTTACTTATGTTTGTATTATTGAAGTCCACTATTTATATTTTTTGTTCCTTCTCTTTTCTTTCCTACGTATTGTGAACTCTTCACCCTCACCTAAGTTGCACTGCACCCTCCTCACAGTCTCCAGCAGTTTTCCTCTAAGAATTAGAATCAAATTCAGAAGAGTTTTCCCTCCAACTTCAAACCTTCAAGCTTCTTCAGCACCAAAACCTCCTCTCTGCTCTTATTAATAAATTTGCATTAGAAGAACCTGAAAGGGATTGCAAGTAAGTTACAGGACATGATCAGAATTCAAAACTGTCTCGTTAAACTGAACAATTGATATATCAAAAAAGAATATAATTCAATGGGGAAAAATGCAATAACAGAGACAAACTTGTAGCTAGCTTTTTTATATAAAAGGAATTTAGGTCTGCAGTGAATGACAAGCACAATATCTCAACATAGTCATTTCTTTGCAAAAAGGCAAGTATACAAGAAATATAGCTTTCAATACATACAATGTAATCTCTCATTCTATTTGGTGCTGGTAAGACCTCATACATAATCCTGTGCCCTGTCTCAAGAGCTACATTTCAAGAAAGATGAGTACCAAATGAAGGTAGACACAGCTCTAGTGGACACCAACAAGCATGATCAGACTTTCTTGTCTTGTGATGAAAAACTGAGACTTAGGATTTGTTTATTCTCAAAAAGAGAATATTGAGAGTGGAAAGGAAACAGATTGACACATAAAAGAAAGGAGCAAACTTGTTTTCTATGTTCATGGAGATAATTTCACACAGAAAATTCAGGCTGGCCATTACTGAAACCTTTCTGTCAGTGAGAAGAGTGAAGCACTGCCTCAGACTGTCAGCAGACAGAGGAGTTTTCACCATTGGATAACTTTAGCAAAAAGTAAAACAAAACATGTCTCAAATATATAGCTGGCAATCTTGCCTCAGGAAAAGAGAATGGATTAGGTGACTCCCGAGACCCCTGACAGCCTAATTTTATTCATCTTCATCCTCTTCGGTAAAGTGCAATCAGCTGACAGCCAGAGGGCCATACACAGATATCCGAAACAGTTTATTAGCTCACTTCCACTAGATTGTCTAAAGACCCTATAGGCACAAGTCCAATCCCATTTGCCTTCTTTTCAGAAAAAGTCATGACAAATCTTCCATTAACTAATGTGTGCATGTGCAGTCATATACAAAGACTAAGGGAAAAGGCTAAGGGAAGATAGCAACTGAATCAATAAGGTATCACCTAGATATCAACAGAACAAATCACTCAGCATACAGTCTTTTCCCTTCACAGGTCTGAGGAGCTCATGACAGCCTATGTGAATTTCTCTCAAGCTGGCAATGCTCCTTCCCCAACTCCTTTTTCCAGGTGCTCTTCAGGCAGGGAACAGGACAAGGGCAAAGCCACAGTAACATGTGTTGCTGCTTCCCCATAATGTCAGACTGACAGTGACTCTAAGCCTTGTGACTGGGAGGACACAGGGTGCTCTGCCTTCTCCCGCCGTTGGAGGACGTTCTGCCCAGAAAGCACCTGCCTAGCAGGAAGACCCTGGCTCCACTGACAAAGATGGCATCAATAAACACATTGGCCATGGTTTAGAATACAGCATTGAGTAAATTCTCCCATGGCATGAAAAATATGAGGCCACATCCACAGCTGGCATAGCTCAGTAGTTTCATTGTTTTAAACAGATCAATCCTGATTTATGCCAGCTGAGTATCCAATTCATACAACATTGGTTCTTTTGATCTTCAGATTCTTACAGCATTACTAAGGCTGGAATTCTGAGGTAAAATAGAATTTTTGAAGCTGTTATGTCTTTACCCAAAATGCTCTTCCAGCTCAGAACATGTTCATAAACATGCCAGTTCTACAGGTCTAAACTCACACTCTACCGTGAGTGTTATTAGCCTGTGATACTTTCCTTTTTGAATTACCTTTTTCATGCCTTAGCTTCCCCAAATCTTTATTCTATAAATATTCTATATTCCAAACCTTTCTTCTTTTAAAATGTAACCTCCTTTTGATCTTGCACATATGGGACACTAACAGATATCTCAAAGGATTAATTCCTTCCTTGTGCAGAGCTTTAGCTGTTTATCATTAGTTTAAATGAGATATGAAGGAAGGAGGAAAAAGTAAGTTTTAAGCCAAATTATCTTGACCAAGAAAAGTTGCAGAAAAGTGTCATCTCTCCAAACATTTTGAGTGATATAAAGGTGAAGATTAGAGAAAATTGCACTTCTGACTATTACATTTTTATGTGAGTAATAGTCACATTTGCAGGATCGGCATTTGAACAACGAACTGGAAACTGGAAACTAAACTGGCATCAACGCCTGTCAACAAGAGAAGCATACTCTGACAAATTGTAATACATTTAAAATACTTATAAATACTAAACACAGAAAGTCTTTCCTACATGAATGTCAGCTGATATAACCTAATTAAAGAATTTGACCATTGTGAAAAATCACTGAAGGAGCTAAAAGGAGTAAATGCAGCTTTGCATGCATTTTTTCCCAGTCACAAGGGTTACATAGCAGGAGCAAGGATATAGGTCTGTGAAGGGTTCATGAATGTCAATGTACTCTTATCGTTACAACAAAGTCCTAATTTAGGCTCTCTTGCTAGCTGACTCCTTGATATGCCTATTTTCAATTCATCATTAGAAGCACAGTTACAGTCATTTAAGGGACAAAAATAGTAGTTGTACTGATATTATGGCATGTAGGTTTTCAGGGTTTGCTAGAAATGGACTGACATTCACAGGTAGTGGATGAACAAAAACTCTAAATAAAAGCATTCACTGAACAATTCTCAAGAAGAATTCTCAAGTTTTTGCAGAAGTGAATCCTTCTAAATTTCTTAATGCTGCATGTGTCTTTCCGTGGCAAGTGTCTGCTTCCCAGAAAGCAAGAGCGTCGGCTGTATGCCAGAGACAGCAGCACACGTACAAACAGACTGCTGAGTGAGACATGGCATCAGGAGCAACAGATCATTCTGGTGAGAGCAGAAAATGAGTGTGCTTCTGGGCCATTAGGAAGATTTGAAAAAATACAGCATTTGTTTCCTCTCATTGTTTAATAAAAACAGAAAAACAATTGCCTGGAGTTAAAAATAGAAACCTAGTAGTCTGATGTACTGGTAAAGTCACTCTATCTATTACAATAACTTCCGCTGTTATTAGCAACTGTTATTTGTGCAGGCTTATACCACACAACCTGTCAATACTCAACATCGATTCTTCAATCTTAGATGGTTCCCATTTTTCCATGCAGTTGATGCTTTAAGGAGGAGAACACAAATTTGCACAGCTACCAGATAACTAACAGATAATGAAGACTGGATCAGATGAACCTTCTTTCCAATTCTAACTAAAGGTGACAGGAAATCATCAGCTTTCTTGGTGAATTTTTTCTTCTGTCACCTACAGTACCAAGAAGCAAGTTACTAGCAAATAGCAAATACACAATTTGATTTGGATTGTGTCTCTTTTTTCCTCCATTAAAAAAAAAATTGAAATATTTGCAAGTATTTAAAGATCATGCACATCACTTCTACATTTGCTAAAGTATAGTGTGCAGTTTCTAAGTAGCTGTAGTTATTCTGATTAGTGTAAGAGGAGAATAATGACTTATACAATTCCTATCTAAAATGCTATCCTTTCAGACTGACAAATTTACCTCCTAAACAATATTTGGCATTCTCAACGGATATGTGGATTTTCCAGCAGGTGGCAGGTACCACATTTTTTGATGTCTATACCACATATCTTTTTGAAATATTTTGTGTAGTCTGCCTTGCCCATTACAAGAGATTCACAAATACCACTCTCTTTTAAAATTGCCCATCCCTTCAGTCATATGTAAAAGCAAAGCTTGATTTTAACAATGACAATTTACACATCAGCATTTCTAGGCCCAAGGCAGAAGAGATCAGGATTACTCATTAGGATTTGATTCACTTTTCTGACCCACGTGAAATATGGCTCATTCATGACCATCTACCTCTTGCTATATACGCACAGGACCTGTTTCAGTAATTGCTGAGGATGTGGTGTATGTAAGAACAGAATATCCATGGGGTAATCTACCGGTCTGACTGAGGAGAATTTAGCCAAAAAGAAACCTCAAACTTTTCAAGTTTTGGAAAATAGAAGTTAGGCAAACTTGCCTTCCACACTTGTAACTCCATTGCAATATGGATACACTTCAACTCAGAACAGCCTGAAGAAAACATGACTAATTTGGCAGATTTATTGACAAGTTATTCTATTGAATCATTTAGAGAAGTATTCAGATAGGTTTCATACTGGAAGAAATGCAAATGAATGTTACAAGATGTGCCTGAATTAAAGGACAGCTTGTACATTTACATGGACTCACCCTTGGGTTCAGAAGGAACCACACTCTCAGGGAGATGTATCCTGAGAGAAGCATACGTGGCATACAGGTGCCAGCTGTTCCTGTGTGTGTGCCGAGCTAGATGTCCCCTGCTGAAGAGCACAAAACACTTCCTGAACCATTTTCTTTTCAAGTAGGGTTTTTTTGTTGTTGTTTTTTGGGGTTGGTTTTTTTTTTTTTTTTAATCTGAAACACTTCATAGAAGCATAAGGAGTATGATACTTTCTGCCCAGAAGAGGAGTATAAGAAGAAGATACTTTGAACAATCCTGAGCACTTGTGAAAGGGAAAGAAACAACCTAGTGCAGTGCTGGGATGCTATGAAATAGGAACAGCAGAGTGCATACATCAATATCAGCTGAAGGACTATATTATAAACATCCAATATCCAGGGATGACAAAAACAGAGGAGTATTCCTGCAGAAATTTTTCCTGTGATCAGCCAATCATCAGAAAATTGATCAATATTTCTGAAAATATGGGTTCTACATTCTCTCAGCTCATTTGTTTGCTGGTTTTGAGGCTATGTTGTATTATCATTTATTCATCTGTACAGCCTTAACTCTCTAATCATACTGCTGGTGACAGAAGTGCTTTGTAGGAATTGGAATTTCTATAGGTCAGTGCTGGCAAAGTAATTTGTAGTTACTGCTGTGTTTAACAGGTGTTAATAAATTACATTTAAACAGAAAAAGGATGGTAAGGCAATAGCTCATTCTGCACTATGTTTCTGGGCCTCAAAGAGCAAGCAGTACTGCATAACTTGTATTCTGACAGGCAGGTCTTCAAATGAACATCACCTATATGTCATAATTTCATTATTATTACCATTATTAATTATAAGTAATCTTATATTTATAAACACAAGAATTCTAGAACATATGCAAGTATATATCACATCAGCACTTTGCTGACACTTTTAAGTATTTTTTCACACTTCTCTATAGTTACTGTGTTTTTAATGACACTAAAAAGATCCTCATCCCACCAGCTATTCTGTTTAGGAATTTGCACCAAAAAAGGATATCCACTGAAATCAAAGGGCTATAATTAGCCACATGGGGTCCTTTTGTGTAACCAGTCACTCAGTCCAGCAGAGAAGCCATGGCATTATAGGTGTAGATCTGTTCATAACCATGAAGGTGCCACTAATAACTGGTATGGATGCTAGATTTTCATAATTAGCACAGGCTAACTTCATCCTTGTCTTTTGGGCCAGCAGAAGTCCTATATACACATATTTATAAAGCTGATTTAAAGCTTCATAATTGGGCTTACATGGAACAGAAGCCAGAAAGTTCATTAGGGTTAATTTCACCCTAAGGCCTTGATTCTGCAAAGAGATAAACTCATGCTTAATTTTAAGCATGTGTTTAAGCCCCATTGATTTCTGCAGCACTCAGCTGATTTATAGCAGCTGAAAATCTTCCATGTGTTTCATCATCTAACCCTTAGATCAGTTATTTATAGCTGTGTACAAACAATCAGAAAATATTTTTCACTAAAATGACAGTTCTCATCTGAAAATCCAGAATAAGTATTTCAAATATTATCAAACAGCAAGCTTTGCTTGTATACAGTATACTATATTGGAATATAAAGCACTACTGTTTCCATTTGGCAGATTAAGAAATTGAAGTACTGGTGGATATATAGCCAAACTTTTAATTTTAAGTCACTCTACTTTTTCCGCTCTTAATTTATTGGCATAATTTCTCATCCGGTCTTTTAACACCTGAAAACAATTACTGGCACAAAAAGATGCTTATTACAGGGCAGACTGAAAATCTGTTGCTAAATTGTTTCTGCACAGTCAAAAAGCTATTGAGTCAGGAGGAGAACCCGCTTCCTAAATCTGTGATTTCTGGTCTGAATGGGAGGCCATGTTACTAAATTATGGAAGAAAGCCATATAAGACACCAGGTCTGATTGCACTGGGAACATGCTGTACAGCACTCTTGCCTCCCTGACTTTTTACATTTCTCCTTTTCACCCCTATATACTTTAAAACATAGTGCTGGCTTTTACAATGCATTCTCAGACAACAGGCTCTTTCTGTTGTTTATTGCGTAATATTTCCATTCCCTGCTTTTCATCTGTTAACATGAAAGTTATATCTGTACTTTCCTACATATATTCCTACATATATTTCCTACATATATTACCTTGTGGACTAATCTCTCAAATCAGTTTTCAGTGTAATGCCCACTAACTCCCTATTTTGCTGCTGTTGGTAAATTCAGTCAAGAAAGAAAGAAAAGAAAATCCCCATCCATAGTGCCATATTCGAGCCAATGAGCTACCTCAAACAACTCATCAGATCTGCGTTAAACCCCAGGTCTCAGAAAAAAAAAAAAAGTCCAGTCTCCGGAAGCCTAAAACACTCTGCCTTACCACATATTCCACCTAGCTAAAACCCAAGTCACAGTTCAAATTACTCTCAGTAGTAAACAAGGAACAAGTCTACCTTTTCTATTTTCAGGTTTGCTACTGCAACCTGATGTGGAGTCGTACCTTATCCATCACTGTTTCAAAGCTATATGCATATAGCATCACTCTAATTCTGCTATCATCTTCGTCAAACACAGCAGAGGATATGGGGGACCCAGAGCACATAGGAAGCTTTGAATAGTCTCCCTGCTCTCCAGGACAGTTCTTCTCTTATTAAATCCAAGCATCACTACCACCACAGCCCATTACTTGTAAAGTCACAGTGACCCAGCACCCAAAGCATATCCTGCATGCTTCCTATGCATTTTCTTAAGCAAATCACAATAATACATTGTCATGTTTTACACACCAGAATATAAATTCTGCAGTAATAAAAGTCAGAAGTGGAATGATGGATAAGCATTATAGTTAATGTAAATAATGTAGGCCAGAGCTAGCTTCTCCTCTTCATCCAGCAGAGGAAGAGCCATTTTTCATAGCTTTCTAGCCTCAGGCCTTACATGTATAGGAACATGAGAATTCTCACTTCAGCTTCGCTGATGTCAGGGGAATGTGTAAGTGTCTGATGCATCATGAAAAATCAAGTTGGGAGAACAGGAGATTGTTTTTGTTTTTTTTATCTAGTTTTAGATAAGGCTAGACATTCTAGTTTTTTATCCACAATATAAAAAGAGTTTGAAGCAGGGGCAAATTTTGATCTTTCTCCATAGAGATTCAGAGCTCACTAATCAATCCAATCAATCAATTTCATTTTAAATGTAGATATAATGAAAGCCACTGCTGAGTCAGATTAGTTCAATTATCACCACTGAAGGGGTTAAAAAAAAAATCTGAAAGCATTTAAGTAAGTTCTGAGATTAAGATGTCCTAAAAGAAAAGAATCTTGGAAGAAGTAGAACCAAATGAGACTCGACTGCAAGAGATATTTTAGGGTGATGTCTACCAGCAGGAGAGGGGACAAACAGTGTAACCCTTGATTCCACAAGGGTTCTGCAGGCAACATCAGCCAGGCCAAAATTTCACACCAGATGCTGTATCCAAGCCTTTGCTTTGAGTATGGTGAAGAGAGTAAAGACTGCACACATTTCCAGCCCTTGAATTACATTCAGAAAGATACATGGTGCACACACCCAGCGAGGTAGCAATCATTATTACATACTCATAGAAGAAATACAGAACACACTTGAAGTATTCTATTTTAGGGCCAAAGGGATCAAATGGGAAAGCACAAGAAAAGGGAAGGAAGAAATCTTGAAGGACTGAGACAGAGAGCGACCAAGAGCAAACGGGTAGGACTAATGAGAGAGAAAGACAGTGGTTAGCACTTATCTGTGCCTTCTTCCCCATAGACTGAGAGCTCAGTGAACCATATTACCTGAACATGTCTCATCTTTTGCTTCCTTTGTCTCTTTAAGTTCCCTTCCTTACCTTTTTATACTTTTTAAAAGACCTTATCTCCTTTAGACCGTTTTTCATTTCCTTCCCATGGCTACAATGTCAGACCAGTGTTTTCATCATGCTACATGTTGGATGAATTATTTGTTTGGGGAGCTATAAGAAATTTTTCCCACCATTCCATTCCCACCATTTTGGTGGTATTCTTTCATTTTATTTGCAGTTTTAGTGAGGCACAGACAAGCTGAAAGCCATAGCATTTGAAAGTTTAATGTTAGGAAAGATAAGACTGTCAGCTGGCTCCTATTTGTAGTGTTCAGTGAACGGCTGGCCAGCTCTCTGATTTTTTCCCCACAAAAGATTAGGGTGCTTCATGGTTTTGTGAACTCAGACTCCTCTGGTAATCTCACTCCTAGTACACACAACTAGAGAGAATTCACAGGTGAGCTGCGTAAGCGGCAAACATTTGCCCAGAGCTGCTGGTTGTACAGCAGTATGCCGTATGGAAAAGCAGACATGGGAGTAGAGAACCCTCTTCCATTTTTAATTCATAAAATACTATTCTGCCACTTGAAAATTCCTACATGTCCACCTTGTTTTCAACCATGTATCCTGATCAGTGGAACTGTTATCACATACTAACTGTAAAGACACGAGAAAAAAAAAAGGGAGATGTAACTGGTGTCTATGGTACTCACACAGAATATGTTGCAGGGAAGAAACATAATGAAATATGGAATTTAACTGAAAATAGAAGGAATATAGAAAAAACCTGCACAGTGCTTCAGAGCAGTGATTCTTACATAGAATCTCTTGTTGGCTGTCCACTAATACCAAAAATATACACAAAATTGTTCAAAGAAATTACCAACGCTGCCATTAAACATAGATTTGTTAATAGTAGCAGCCCCAGATAAACTCTTTCATCTATAATTATTCTAGAGAACAATCTTGTTTTTCAATAAAGAGTAACAGAATGATACTGCACTCTGGCTGGATGAGAGAAAAGGGAATTGCACTAAGTGACAGCTGGACTGTTGCTCTAGCTTAAGATTCTCTAAGGGAATGGGAAGATGATTCCTGCTTATTAAAGAAAACCAAATTACACCGTCCTGACTGACCAGCTGGACAGTGAAGCAATCTCTCATTGGTCAACGAACATCCTCTCACTTGGCCATGGTGAAAGGCCTGTCATTCAGAATATACTTGAAGCATTAGTTATGCTAATTTGTATAAATGGATGAAGGGATACCTCCCTAATGCATTTCTCTTTGCAGACAGGTGTGATGATAGGAAACCTGATCAGGCAAGCAGTATGGTTTTAGAGGACGGTTTTCTGAAGGGAAAGGAAAGCATTAGAATGGGCAAAAGAGTAATTTGAGAGGTAATTTGATTTTGTGAACTCCATATGACTTGTGAGGCTCCACATGAAATGTTGATGAGCGTCCACAGCTAGACTGAAGGCATGGGAGGTCAGAGGGGAGTTTTCTGCCTGTTTCTGTCTTTGTCCTTTATTCTTGCAAACTCAAGATGCATTCTATCAGGGAGGGACAGAAGCGCTCTGAAACGTAACTTAATGCCTAAAATAATGTTCTACTGCCGTCTTTATATTAACATTTGTCAACCTTAATATGTCATTCCCTTACATGCAGCAGTACAAGCAATCTCTGTAGTTAGCATCAAGTTTCCTAATTCTTTTTGAAATATGATAGAATTTTTATGAAGTTGAAGAATGGATCATTTTGAAAGAGAAACACATGGAATAATGCTGAAGGATTACAGTCTTAATGTGTATATAGGGGGTGGGGAAGGAAAAAGAATCAAGACTTCAAATTTTAATACATGGTTTGAAAGGGATATAATTCCAGGGAGCCCTATGAATACATCCTCTGTCGGGGCAGGGGGAGAGAGAGAAGGCAGGGGAGGGGGGGGAATGCCACATCAGAGGGGAAAGAAAATTAATTCTTTGATGTTAACAAATAGTTATAGCTGAGAAGGAGTATCCTCCCCTGCAACCACTGACAAGTTAACCCAGTATCTTTACTCTGTTCCAAGTTATATCCTTGTAACACTAGTTATATCTTTTTATTATAATTAATTGACTAGCATATACTAGCTAGCCAGGAATAATAGCCTTAAAACACAACCATGAAACCCTTTAATACTTGACATGCAAAACATGAAAATGAATAATCTGTATCTGTTATGTACCCAGCAAGGAAAGTGGATCTCAAATTTTGCTCATATGTTACTACAGATGTTCAATTAGGGGTAAATCTGCAAACAGACCTAGCTGTCACTTTTGTTACATCCTACATTAGACAGTTCTGCATTCCTTGGATTCTACGAGTCTGCCAAACTAACCAGGTTCTGATGCTGCCAGTCTGCTCACAAGTCAATCTTGAGCTTAAACATGGTTGGGATTCTGAAACCAGGTACTGTACCCTCCTAAACATCTTGACTGCAGTGCTCAGTGGGCTCAGCTCAACCCTCAGCACTCTCCTCCACATTTGGTACTTCCCTGTTTAGTCATCTTTTTGTCTCAGCTTCCTGACTTCTACAAATCCAGCTTTTAGGGGACATGCTTCTCCTGTGCATTGCATAACTGGATAACAAAAATCAGCAGGAAATATTCACTGACACCAAAGTCCTTCTGTGGCTTCAGCTTAACATTACACCTGTAGGTAGTACCACTGAGTCCAAGGGGATATTCATACAGTTAGTGTACCACAGAGTTGGCCTATGCCTTGGGACATGGTTAAACTCAGTTGCTATGCCTTTGGACAAGTCATTATTCGCATGATACATTTCTAGCAAAATTACAGAACCATGCAGGTTGGAAGCAGCCTCCAGAAATTATCTAGTTCAACCTCCCACTCAAAACAGGTCCAGTCAGAGCACATTGCTCAGGGCTGTGCCCAGTCAAGTTTTGATTGTCTCCAAAGACAGATATCCCACAACCTCTCCGGGCAACCTGTTCCAGTTTTTAACCACGCTCATGGCAAATTACTTGTAGTAAAATTAATGCACTGAATAACATGTGCTCCTATTTAAAAGTGTTTCAAACCTCTCTTTACAAGAAAAGGAAGTTCACTGCATTTGAAGCAAATGTGTACTAATACTCATTTGGGCATACTTGTATCGTGAATACTTTTTGACAGCCCTCAGCTTGCTATCCTCTGCTGTTTAGCATCCTGTCAGGATGGACTTGTCTACTTACCTCTGTGCTTTTTCCAGTACAGAATCACACTGCTGCCTTGTTACAACAATGATGCATTGGCCTGAATGAGTTTGAAACGAGATGCTTCAGTGTACTTTAGCTGACGTCTCCACACAGTGCTATATTCTATGCTCTCTTTGCATATAGGCAAAATAGCCTTGCTGAAGTTGACCATTATACCAGAGAGGAGACTGAAAGTACATACTGCTTGAACAATTCATCTCTGCTTCCCATTTCTTCATACTTATCTTTTCATACTTATGCTTCATATTTATACTGCTTGTGCTGCTATGAGAGGAGGAAAAGTAGCTGGGGTAGGAACTATTGCTGATGGAGAGGGACAAATAGGAAACACGAACTATCACAATTCTTCATCTCAGCAGCTATAACCATTGCCACACAGCACCAATAAGCAATAAATCCCAGTCACCAGAGCCTTCTCCAGCCTTGTATTACCTCATCTTTTCCCCCTCTTTGCAACAGGAGGCAGCCTGACTTGGGCCATCCTACTTATTCAGCAAGAGCTGAATAGGACTTACTGCCGTGACAATGAGGCTGGTAGGGAGGATTTCATAGTGGAGTAGTTTTCAGTGGTTGGTGAGAGGAAATCTGTTTTCAGTCACACAGTGTTGCTATGCACATCTGAAAGTCCTAGCCAAAACATAACTCTCCTGCTTACCATGCCCATTTCTCTTTTCAGGCTGCCTCTCCCATCCTACCACAGCAACATCCTTCATTCCCTGGCACGCTCAGCAGAGAGACTGTCTCTCCCATTCAGACACTAGACTTCACAAAGAAAAATCACATCTTAGATACCTACGCACTGACTGCAAGGCAAAGAAAGTAAAATATCCATCTCAGTATTTTCATCCACACCTAAGTCTCTTTTTCCCCTCTCTTTGCTGATACTATAGTTCTCATAACTTTTTTTATGAAGTACATTTCAAAGCATGTAACACTGTGCTATGCATATTCCAGATATCTTCAAGGTACAAACAGAGGCATTTCAACTGTGCAAAGCTATTTTTAAGGCATTTTTCCCATTCAAAATTTAGCATTATAAGCAAATAAACTCAGCTTAAGCAATACACAAAAATTGTCACAGACAAAGAGGTGATAGATATATTTAGCCACAGACAGCCTGAACAATGTTTGCAGAATTCCATTTATTTCACCACATACCTTCAGCATATCTAAGGGGTGTGGAACATGCTCTTCTATGGCTCAGACACTGAAGGAATTGCTCTGTTGCTCATTCCATGCAGAATGCCAGGTGGGCTCATCCAGCTGAGTAATGTCAACAAACATCTTGCAGGACTCCCTTCAGCCTTCTAAATACACACGCTATCTGCTCTTATCAGTGTCAAGTAAGTTGGAGGGGAAAGGCAAAAAAAAAAAAAAAAAAAAGCGTGAAATATTAGACAAAGAATGTCTACTCCGTTCAGTGCACGCTGCATTAGCATGCATACCACACTTCACTCTGAGCCACCTAGGGAGATACCAGCTCAGGTCCCAGAAGCTGTCTAGATTCATAAGCACAGAATGGCACCAGGGTTATGGTTTTAGGTCTGTTTCATACCCTGTATGAACTATACACTACAGCTATTGCATAGCAGTGTTTAGACATACAGTAGAAGTCTCTAAAAAGCAAGTCTGAATGTGAGCAATGGTAAAAATTTCTCAGGGCAGAGAGACAGACAGAAAGACAAGTCTTGAAGGTAAGAAAGGCTTCATCACAGCCATGGAGCTCCCAAATCTGTGAAGACCAAGATCACAGAAAAGACCAAAAAGCACTTTGCAGAGATCCTGAGACTTCCCAGAAAATCTCTTCTACCTACATACTCTTTCTCTTCTGACACAGGACTACATCATAGTCAAGTGTCTCTGTCTACAAACTTCAAGGATCTTTCTTACCAAGGACAGAGGCTTTTAATAAGGACCTGTAGAAAAAGATTTGCTTGCAAAGGTAGAGCAAGGATCACTGTAGCACATACTAGCATTTATCACTGAACAGGAGAAAGGCTTTGCCATAGCAAGATCTACATCCCATCATCATCACAGCTGCATCCAGTTCTAGAAACTCACAGAAAAAGAAGAGTTTGACAGTCTATTTTTGAGGTGCTTAACCACTATGTGATTGATAGTTTTCCTACTCTCAATATTATTAATAGTTAATATTCTTTTGCAGTAGACCAAACTGATCATTTTTAATGTTGCTTTTTAAACTGTTGTTTACGCTGTTTTATAAAACTGTCTCACTGTTGCCACCACTCATCTTCAGGGTTAGTTTTACTTCAAACACTTACACTTTTTGGGTTACTTTACTTGCATTTTAATGAAAAGAGTGATTTTAAACAACTGTGATGAATAATCCTCATAGTTCCCAATTTTCATGATTAATACCAGCAGTAAAATAACCATATTCCATGTGGTATGAGTACAAAAGCTTAGTCCCTAGAAACAACATTCTCAACAAAAATGTTATGGAAAGCATAATGAAATCCTGTTGTATACAGTGAAATTATACTGTTACTACTTATAATATTTCATGGAGTAATTTGTTATATTTCCATGAGGTATACAAAAAATGTTACATACAGCACAAGAAAACTATGTGTCCATTGAACTTTGGGTATGAAATACAAATAAATAAATAAATAATTCTATCCTCATCATAGGAACACAAAACATCCCAGATCATATGCACCTTGATATTGTCATTTTAAAGAGGCATCCTGTCCAAATGAGGGTATCATCTGCAATGTAGAGTACCTGGGTCCTGAGACCATCTAAACCCACTCAGCATCTCCTAATCCTTGGGGAGAATCCTCCTTCCTATTATGTAAGGTGTGTAAGTAGACAGCCCACAGGTTTTACTTAAGGAAGGCATTGACCAAACTGTAGCCTAATTATGACACACATCTGCCTTTGACTCCTTTTTTGCGTCTCCAAATCACCTTTCACTGCTAGGTGCAATAGAACAACGCTTTTCTGTGGTACAAAACTAATTAGCCAGAGTAATACCAAATAACCTGTGTCCCAGAATACTGCAGGAGAGATTGGCACCATTAAATTCTTTACTGGTGGTAGTGGAGCAAAACTTTTAGTACATGTTATATTTTACTTCATACATACATACACATATATACATATATATACACACACATATATATACACACACACATATATATGTATATATGTATGTATATATATTAAAAAAAATACCCAAGTTCTCATGACTACACCAGCATGAACCTCTCCAGAATACCTCCACTGACGTTAATAATCCAGTCACAGCCTCTGGAACACAACAGAGAAATATTCTATTTTTAAAGCCAGAAGCTTGGCATAGAGCAAACAAGATGATCAATATGTCTTCTATCAATTGTCCCATTCACGTAAAGTCATTAATAATCTCCATAATATGGCAAGCTTTAAAATACACAGAGACAATCCTTCCTTAATAAACTATGTAATAGCCTCCATCGCAACAGCCCCAACAGTTTATCTGCCCACAACCAAAGGGGCTAGCTACTGAGTGGATGCACTGGGAGATGGCAGATTTCACAATATGATACTTTCAAGGTTAAGGTTTTCAGGCCAATGTGTTTACACATATCAGAATGCTGGAAGAAACAATGCACAGATTTCCAAAAAAAAGTTCCCTTTACCATCCTGAAACTTTGTACACACTGCTGGTCTGTAGCACAATCTTTTGCCCTGTTCATTACTGGTTTTGTGAGCCCATAAACGCTGCTGCGCCATGTGAAACCAATCCAAGAAACTGATCTAAGCAGCTGGTCAGTGTCCTCCTCCTCCTCACTGTTCTCGCACTGCAGCTGTAGGCATTTATCTACTGGCAGTGTTGCCAAAACCTCTGCAAAAGCTGCTTGGTAGCCTAGTATTGGCTTGCAAAGCTAAGGCTCATTGTCAGCAAAATGTCAAATATGACTCCACAAGCTGCAGCACATTTGAAATGACCACCATCACAGTGCTGACCTTGAAAACGGTGAAGGTGAACTGATAAGAGATAGACCACTGGCAAGTAATCACAACGATTTGTCTACCCGTAGGACTCTAAGATCTACACCTGCTTCTGCCCAGCTTCTGGAGGAAAGAAGCACAGAAGAGCATAATATAAAAGGGTCATGTCAGGTGAAAGAAGAGATTTGTAATGTGCTGGCCATATACATACGGCTACACCATAGCAGCAGAGCATCAAGCAATATTCAGCTCAGCATCAACTAGATAAGCCAAATATAAGCAGGCTCTAAATGATTCACTGGACTATAACATAAAATAATATCTGCATCACTTTCAAGTACTCAGTGTTTTTACACAGATTTCAAGTCACTTAAAGGCTTAAGTGTCATCAACAAATGTTATCCAAAATGCAAAATACCTCTTTACATCATCATTTGGCTCTTAGATTCATGTTTCCAGTTTAAACATCCTGTGCTCTTCACCACATTTCCTTGCCAGCCTCCATTGTAGCTTATGTCCCATTATAACTAACTGTTGGTCCAGTTATACTTCTGTCTTAAGACTTATGCACATATTGCAACAGGTTTGACTAAGGCTTAGGTTTGACTAAGGCTTGACTAAGAAATGAGGAGTCACTTTTAAAATCTATATACTATTCATAACTATTCTTTATACCAAACTGGGTCAACTCTGATTGAAGCCTGAAACTCAGATTCAAGCCTGAAAAGGCTATATTCTACCTAAGCTAAATATAGTTCCATGAGGCAATGACACCATCGTAAATGAAAATCTGTTAAAAGAATTTGCCTGCTAGATGGAATTACCATTCTCTATCCAACAAAGCTTTATGTTTAACAAGTTACTACTTTATCTTTAATCTGAACATCTGGAGGCTCTACCCCTTTAATTTAATGCATAAATTGATTCTACTCTGTCACCCCACACCTAATGAGCATATTTTGTTCTTTGTCAATAACAGCTAATGATTAAATGGAGAAAGTTAATCAGACTGAAATAAAGATAAGAGTAACATTTCTTTTATACCAGATTGCAATACACTATTGACGCTGTTTTATTTGTGGAAGAGCAGTTAGATCCAGCCTCTTGTATCTTGTTTGATACCAACAGGCAAGGCCTTCAGGCAAGAATTATTTCAAAGGCTATGCAAAGGTATTCACAGATGTACTACTCATCAGATAAGGCAGTCATTCTACTTGTGTACAAATCCTCACTATACATCAAGAAAAACAATCACATCCTGCCCTTCTTTCTGCAAATGACAACTGTTCTCAGTAATAAGGAAAAATCCTTGAGAACTACATTGCAACAAACCAGAGGGAATTATCCCCACTTTAGCAGAGCCTGAATATACATCTTTAAAAAAATGTATGGAAACTTAGTTTGCTTGGAATATGAAAGAAAGAGGATAGAGACTTTAGATGCTTACACTAGGGAATGAGCAAGCAAACTGAAGGAATGCAGCAAGAGGAATCATTACTTTTTCTTCTTTATGAATGAGAAAGTTGTTTAGTAGACATTAACATGAGGTCCACACTGAATCCCATTGAAGACTATAATTACACTATGTTTCAGAATTGTGTGTATACAATGAAGCACTCTTTGATCCAATATCTCTTAATTAAAAACAACAATGCAATACAACTTGCATTAATGCAGAACAACCATAAGAGAATGGAGTATGTACATGCATCAGACAAGGGACAGGGAAGAATTTCCTTTCTTTTGTCTCAGCAAAAAAATATTACTATACTCTGATTTCTACACAGTTCTCAGTACAAACTACTCATATAAACAGAAGAATATGTATCAATTGTAACTGATGTGGATAAAATTGACAGAAATAGAGAGAAACAGATGACTTGAATTGTATTGAAGTAAATCTCTGGATTTTGTTCCCCTTTATTTCAGAGCTATATGACTACTGTACCTGTTCTCTTCAGCACAGTAAGGAGAGTTTGTTGAATATTTAATGGTTTAGCTTGCACATTGCTTTAATGGAAATCATTAATTACACAGTAAAATCAAAAGTATGTGGGAAAAAGTATGCATAAGGAGGAATTCAATCACATTGACAGTTTAACTCTCAAGACAGGGGTTGTAAAATATGCTTCCTTTACAGTTTCCTTCACAGTTTTTGCACCCATGAAAGAAACTATGAGTGAATATCTGAGATAATACAATGCCAGTTACCCAGTCTGCCACCCTATAGACCCAAAGGGCTTTACACTAGTTCTAACAGCCTGTATCAGTGAATCCCAAGTTGTAATTTTTCAAAAGCTCAGGCCAGTTTGTTTTTTGAAAAATGTCATTTGCAAACTCAGAATTTTCATCTCCACTGGTGATATCCACTTACGCTTTGGAATGAAGTCTGAGCTGGTAATCACTGAACTTGAATTCAGATCTGAGGATTATGTTGGCAATGCCCTTAGGCTGGGACTTACTATCGTTTTGTGGATCTGGTTGCTCAACACCTGGTCCTTTAAACTGATCTAATTCCTGCCTCATGGCTAGCCTTCACGTAATTCAGTACGATTCCCTAGTAATGTGCCACCCTATCTATTTTACCAGAATCTCATTTTCAGGATACCAACGTGAGAAATCGGAGGCTTAGATGTACAGCTTAATTTTTCTCAGAGGGAACACTGGAGCTACCAATAGGAGTCACAAACCATGCCTGTAAGTGGTAAGCATGTTGCCAGCAACAAGAGGTATTTCTCCCAGTGCATACTGTCTCCAGTGGTAGCCCAGATGATGACAGTAATGATAACAAATAGTGTGATTGCACCTTAAACTTACCTGACCCTAGTCAGCCCTGCTGCAGCCATCCATTCCCCTACTCAGTTGCTAGTCTGGCCCTCTTGAGAGTGGAAGAGTCATTACAAGTTTGAATGATTTCACTGCTCCAATAGAAAGCAATCACATTCAGGGAGCCCATGCTCCACGCTGTCTATTTTCACACCCTCTTTTCCCATCAGATAGGATACTCAGCATTAATTCTGATCATCCCAGGATGGAAATCTTATTCCTGTGATCCAGTACTCAAACAGTCATAGATCTGTTCTCTCCCTGTGGCATGAAAGGATTGTGATATACTAGAAGGGTAGGATACCTCTTGGTAGGATAAAGAAACCACCACTGGCCAGTAACTCACAAAGGGTCTATGGATATGCTGGAGGGCATTTCACCACCTCTAGCTGCCAGCTGAATTTTCATTCATATGTGGAATGAAACTGTGCTGCAAATAAGAAACCAGCTCAGTTTTAATTATTTTTCTGAGTGGCAGAATAGCAATGCTTTAAGTACTGTCTGGTTACTTTTTAAGGGGCCCAATCTTTGAAAAGAATTGATTTACTCTTTATTCTAATAGCACAGATCAGGACGAATCCATTTGTTATTCATATTTCCATAAAATTTCCCAGTATTTTATTGTTAGTTAATGGGCAGTTAAAATGAGGGGTAACATTTACTTCTACCCTTCTTTAGACCATCCTTTATTTCACTCATGCTGCAAGAACGGTGTAACCATCATGAATATATATTAGTTATTGAAAAGAAGCATTCTAAAACACATTTCATGTAACATACATCATCATCTGACTTATAATTCAGCTCACTTAAAGAACTCCTTTAACTGGCATTACTCCAATGCAACAGAACAGTAGCCACCCCAAATAAGGGTTACTTTAAATTGTCTTAAATAAGGCACTAACAAAGACTGCTCGTTTTCTTAAACAAAATATTTACAAAAGCAAATGAGGGAAAAGAAAAAGTCAGAACTGGGCAAACTTCATAGAGGTACTCTGCTAAAGTTGGACAGTAGCATTAACATTTTTCCAAAGAGATTAACCTATATTAATCAGCAATTTCTAGTTACCTCTGATTTTTAACGATTATCAGTATCAATAAGCATCCATCATCCTCATACTAAATATGATCAGAAAAATGTTAAATCAAGGTGGTCATACTGGATCAGCCCAAAGATGCAGCCTCCTCTCTGACTGAGACCAATAACCAGTGTCTGCAAAAGAACCGGGTGAGCATTTAGTGATACTTCCCTCATGTATCTCCCTAGCCTCCAAAAATCTGTGGCTCAGGAATTTTCCAAGTAACAGGTCTTTGCATTAGTCTGTTTGGTAGCCATTATTCTGTTTCATGGAAAGGGTTGCAAGGAACATTTTCTGAACAGTTATCTCAAAAATCTGGAGCTGTCAATAATTCATACAGATTTAGTAACATTGTTCACTTCTACTTTTGAAAAGCATTTTAAAAATGCTAAGGAAATAAGCATTCAGGCAAAGTATCTTCTTCTCTAAAACAAGTGAAAATACAATGAAAAACAAAAATGTATTGAGGGAATAAATTTCACATATAGGGATTACGTATCCTAAAGTAGTAACACAGACTGGAATACTTCAATATTCCTAGAAGTTAATACCTGAAGTTAATCTAAAAACATTGCAAAGCATACACTGGTTGACACAGATGTCCTGTCAAAATCTTAACGTCTCTCACTGAATAAGAGTAGTTTTTTTCCTATTCCAGAAATGAGAACATTTGAAATATATGGTGACAAAAAATATACTTGGAAGGCTGACATCTCTTACTTATCATGTGGGCCCAGTGAAGTTATAAAAGCAAATGTGGATATCTTGAAACAAAGTAAGCAAAAAAATTAAATTGGAAAAACTCTAAACACATGCTTGATATATTTGAAGCACATATTTAGATATTTTAAATATATGAATAAAACATTTTAATACAGATGGGCTGGCCATATGGTTTTGCTAGGGCCAATATACACAAAGCGCCCTTCTTAGACACTACTTTCTGAGGACAAAGGTCGAATACAGATTATACTAAGAATGATTTAGGGTTAAGGGGCATTGCAGGTATACAGGGGTATACCAACTGTAAAAACAGTAACCTCAGTGGTGTAACAGCAGCTAAGGTTTTGTCCTACATGTTCACAATCTCTGATAATATCACAGCACACAATCTGGAAAAAAAAGTAAATTGTTGCATGACTAAATCTCAGCCTGGAACCAAGATAGCAGAGACAGCATAAAATAACCCAAAAAAACGTAACTGCAGACAGAATCCAACTCAGTATGGCTGGCAAACCTATGAAATAATGCATGATTTCAACAAATCCTGTCATCCAAAATAAACATTTGAGTCTGGCATCAATTTGGGACCAACAGATCAGTCTTTCTGCAATACACCCAATCCAATCTCCCAACTAATTAAAAAAAAGAAAAAAGAAAACTCACAAGGCTGGCAGGAGTGAGTGAGCAATGGTGAGTGAGATAAGAAAAGAATCAATGAAGGCAAATCTCTAACCTAGAAGGTAAACTTCAGCAGAAACACCACTAATCGTAGATATGATATTAGGTAAGAGAATTTTTCTCAGTTCCTAATATGATTTCTTGTATTAAGAGCTTTGGTAACATACATTGCTTTATGACATTTTTTAATAAAAATAAAACCTCAGAGTCCTGTACAAAGACCAGGCTGGTTAATGATATTTTATCGTGGAAGGTCCAGAGAGGATAGAAAAGAGATGGAAGATCTCCAAGGTCAATGCTTCAGGCAACCTTCACTGACTGTTGTTTTAATACTTTTTTATTTCTTTGACTTTTTTGATTTTTTGTCCAGCATCTCAGTAATAACACCCAAATAGTTTTAACTTATTTATCAGCCAGGTCACCTGTGCAATTACTCTGGCATCACGTTTAAATAATTTCACCTTTGATGGGCAAAGTAAGGTTCCTGCTGGCATCTGAGAGGCAGAAAATGAATATTGATTTCTGTAAATAACTCTGCTAACTGGCAGGTTACTTTTATTTCAGAGCATCTGTAGGCATTTCATTTAGCTAGTGTTTAACATGCCAGTATCTTGGTCCTGATTCAGTGGAATGCACAAGCAACTGCTGAATTTTAACAATAGGATTAAATCTTCATTATTCATCCAATCACATGCTTACGTCTTGCTTCTAAAAAGGCACAGAGTTATGCATGAGTTTATGCTATCTACTGAACTGGAGACATGTAAATACTGTATACAGCACATGGGTCAAGTCTGTGTGTGTGAATGTAGATATATATCAATAGCTATCAGCATAGGCAAGAAATATGCTGATATACTATCTCTAGGTTAAGTATTTTCTGTAAGAATAACTCATTTAAAATGTAAATTCTCTTGGGGAAAAAAACATATCTGAACACCCTTCTGAACATTTTTACTTGTTTCTCTAGTTTCTAACAAAGTCACAGCATCTAAACCTCCAGGCATGGATTGCTATTTCAGCTAACCAAACCCTGGGATATTGGGGAATTAACAGAAGTCACAGCATTGTGGAGAAAAAGGTGAAAACTCCCAGAGCAGCATCTGAACTTAGAGAAACTCTCAGACAACCAGTGTAACTATGTTTAACATTAGCAAACAATCGTTTTGAGTTGCCATTTCTATCCCTCATGACACTGAAACATTAATTAAGTTTAGCATTTGAGTGACATATCATATCCAAGCTGTTGGGACTCTGCTACGATTGCTGAAGATGATCAAGGCCAAGCTCTTAAGAAGATGTTCTAACCTTTGCAGCTTTTCTCCACAGAGAAGTGCCAACAATATCAACAATAATATCTGAAGGCACCTGCCCTGCCAAAGCCCTGGAAGAGTGAAGTTGAGATATGTTCAGAGAAGATTTTCATCTATTACAGCATCCCTCCTGCAAAATCTGTCTATTGGTCAGAAGCGGGCAAGACAAAAATCAACAAGTTGAGCTGGTGCTATGAGCCAAATTTCCTCAGAGCTGCAAAAAATAAGGAATCCATTAATTAAGCCAAGCTCAGGAAATCCAAGTAAATGGGGCATGAGATAGTGATCTGATACTTCAGGATTCAAAACTGCTAAATCAGAGATAGGAAGCAATGGATTTATTCTTGTCCTAAACATCTTGAAATAATCTCTTGCCTGATGTTAAAACATCCAATAGAGCCATCCTTTTGCACAGTAGGCTCCATTGGTTGTATTTAGGACTTCCATAGTATGTTTAGGAACAAAATCAATCTTAGTATAAACAGCTGCCAATTTCTTTACTCCAAGGTTCAGGTACGTTCAGACTGTAATTTGTCTATAATTTTGAAAGCATTTTATAAATGTGAACTAGTTAATCTTTACAGTATTATTATAAATAACTCATAGTATTGTGTGTACTCTTCAGTTCAAAAGCCACCAGACATGTGCCCTAGACTGTTTTTGTCTACTCTTTTAGCAAATGCAAATGTCAGAAAATGAATCGGTGTTCCTGCTAAGAGAATCACTTGTTTCTTATTCTATATATTTAAATTGGTTTTAATCATCAGCACTTCATATATAACATCCTTTATCCCTCCCCACTGCACACACGCTCTAAATTTAATTAAAATAACTGAAATGAAACTACAGATAATTTGTTTTTTAAACAGACTGCCACATGCTCCATTTACATAAAACCCATTAGTTTGCATTAAATACAAATTAGCTGCTGATATGAATTAAATCACGTATAAATAGTTCAGAATAGCTTCAAAACCACGCATTTTAATTAATATAACAGTTAACCAGATTTATTTGTAAGGTAATCAAGACTCTTACTCATTCATTCTTCAGCACAATAGGCCAGAGAACAAAGGGCTATCCTGTAACACTGTAGTTTTAACAGTGAAATACAGGCACAAAGGAAGGCAGCAGCAATGCATGGATTCAGGCATTTATAAAAAAATGTATTGTTTTAAAATGATTCTCCAACTGCCAAACGAGAGGCAATATGAACAAGATCTACCTTATGGTGAGGAAATTCAGGAAGTCTTTTGACTCTTTGATGTCCAGTTTTGCAGAAAATTAGGAGCCTCATAAAGGAACTGTGAGGCTACTCCTTTTTTCCTAGGCATTCTAAAAATAAAAGTAAAATATAATACGTCAAGAGGAATGTTTAGGTACTTCTTCAATAATTGTTATCTGATGGAAACAAACATTTGAAACTCAAAATTTCCCAAATCTCTCTCCAGAGCTACAAATACCAGCAAAGTAGTGTAGTTCCTTGGTAATCACTTCCTCATATTAAAAAATGGGCACAATAACTATTTATGTGGGAGTTTTGCACTTAATAAGCATATCAAAAGCATATTGCCAAAAGCTCAGATTGTCAGTAAAACTTTCCTAACTTTATACCTACACAGAACCATAATTTGTATACTTAGGTATATTTTGGGGAACTCTGGAATGCGAGTCCCCTCAACATGCTGCATATTCTGAGAGAGCACGCATTTAAAAATTTACAGCAAAGAAGTGGCCTTCCTAAGCTTCTCATGGCAACTGATATCAAATTCAGAATTTGCAACGTTAGAGAGCTCTTTAAACTATAACATTTAACAAATAAAAAACAAAAAAACAACATCCTGTGGAAAGCAACACGTGATGAATTCAGTTCCACTGTTGCTAGAAGAGAAACTGGACACAAAAAAGCAAAGTATTCGGGCCATACAAAATCTTTGGCAGAACAGGCAGCAATTGAAGTGGCACTAATGTAGAAATTCTACAACCATTACAGGTTTTGAACAAGTAAGACTGTCAATGGTCCAGATGTTGCAAATGATTCATGTGATTTTGCTGCTGCTACTATGGCTATTGGGTATAATAAAACCAAACTGGCTACACTGTAGTAAGTACAATATTGGCAAATCATAGATCCAGTTTAACATCACCTGCAAGAAGCTGAGCCACCTCATCATCTTATGAATGAGCCTGGTCTGAACGACTCACCAGCCTGGAAGATCAAGCCCCATTTGTGCAAATGTTGAGCAGTGTTGTCCACTGCTGTTCAGTGGAAAGCTACTCCTGACTGACTGCGATAGCATTAATCTGCTCTTTGAAATATTTAGCATTTGCAGGGTCTGGCCTTACATTTTTAAAAGTGTTAAGACACATTTTCCCTCATTTCCTACTTTCATTTAAAGGTAGATCCAACACGCTGGACTTAGAGTTAAACCTCACACCTGAAGTGCCTCAACTGATTGCAGAATTCAAAACAGCATACAAGTATTTATATTTAACAGAAGGAGAATTTGATCTGATATCTCTACCATGTAGATTCAATCTCTGGGAAAAATTTGGCATGGATATACACTTGAAGTAATTCTATTCTGTTCAGTGAAGAAGAATAGAGCATAATTAGCAAAGAACTAGTCATCCTAGATTCACTGATTCATCTTAGCTGTGTTTTACATAAAGCATTATTATACAGTGCATAATATGCTATGTGTCTTAATTTTAACATGATTTAAGAATATTAAATGTACAATGATGTTTTCTAATACAATGCAATTGACACTAATATCCCAGGGAAATGCATATACAGTACTACCAAACACAATTCTTATACTTTTAAATTGAGAAGAAAATGTACTACATGACGGCATCTTTGAAAAGAAAGAAGAAAGTTCATTATTTACATTGAAACAAAAATATTTTTAGCAAGACTCAGCTTAACATAGATACTCACTCATACATTTTGCTACATGCTAGCATACTACTTATTCTAACTCAGGAAACAGTTCTAATCCCATTACGTTACTCCAGAGGGGTATCTATCCACAAAGACTGAGAAGTTTTCCCTAGCAGTTATCAGTGAAGTAAGCAGTGGCAAACGGCAACTTTGTTCAGAAGGCAATTTTTTCAGGAAATGATGCTTTCTGAAGTGCCATAAATAATATTTTGCTGCAAGAAACAGCAGGTTGGGCTCTGTCAGTTAGATCAGTGTCATATTACGTTATGACCTGTCCCAAGACATGACTGGCAGACTAAAACAGACATGAGGTGTCAAAACAAAAGGCAAAGCATGAACTGCCAAGTAACCTTCAAAATATCCAAACAATTTTTTAATAAGCCCAGTTTCTCAATCCAGGAAACTTAAATGAAGCAAAAACTAATTTTTTTCAAAAATAAAAAGATTAGCCAAAAATCCAAGCTATAAGAACCTATGAGTACAACCAGTCAGAACAGATCTATGAGCAAACCATTGCTCAGTATTAGGACCAAGTTAATTTAAAAACATTGTTTCACCTGTGTTGCTGTATTTTGGCAAATAAATTTTCTCTTCAAATGTAAAGGCCCAATAAAGACTGTTGGATGAAGCATGCTGTGGCAGGAATGGTTATATAGATGTTCCAGAACAACTCTTTTGAAAAATCTAATTTGACACTCTCAGGGAAAATCCTTGAAAGCAGACGTTTCCTGCAAGGCCACACTGTCCCAGAATCAAATAATAAATGTATCTATTTCTTTAAAAAAGAATGTATTCAGATAATATCTTCACATTCATAAAACAGCTTCTGAAAGTAGGGGATTTTGACAATATGGCACTTCTGATGATTATTACCCTTCCTCGCCCATCTTCAGAATCCTCTTAAATCACCTCACTGATTTTCTAAAATAAGCCCACATTGATTTCGGACCAGGATGGGGCTTCTCAAATGGCAATGGAAACAGACACAGAAGTTGCTTTAAAGTGACGCTAATTCAAGGCCCTATTAGTTATACAGGCAGCTTTGAAGTTATATATTAGCCAAATCTGGCTGCATTAAATGACATTGTAGATACACTTTGCCTGGTTGTTGAACAGCAGTTGCATTATAATTAGTGCCACTTAATGAAAAAATGTAACTGAGATGCATACTGTTATTAATCCGACTCCAGTATAAAGCTGGCTACTGTAATAATGAAAGCAATTACCAACTGATGAACTGTTCAGCCCAGAAACTGACCCTAAATCATTCCTTTTCAGAAAAGAGCAGAGAGGCACAGAGCTTAAAATCACTTTGTTTCAAACACTTCTGTGACATTGGTCCAGCCCAGGTAATATAAAATGTAAGGCATTAATTTTCAAATAAAGAACAAAAGAACATAAGAATGTTGGGACCAAAAAATATAAATAATTTAAAAAGTCAACCTGCAGTTGCTGCCATCCACTGCATTCAACCTGCAGTTGCAAGATTTGCCCTCTCCGAGTCATAATCCCACATGACAAACATCGAGAACTTATCACGGTATGTGGGAGGCTGCGCCCAATCTAGACATTTTTAGGTCTTCCCACTAGAATCTAAAGAGATCCTCAAGAACTACCTCTATGCACAGGTAATCAGGGAAGAGGCAAAATCAATTGAAAGCTGGTGGCATGGATTCAGTTCTGAGGAGACTCTCTGCCCAGCATTTGACGGTCTTTGTGCCCCGTACACAGTGCCGGACACACTACTGGTGCCATTCAATTGTGGAAACAAAAAAGGGGGGTGCTTTTCCACTTGGATTTCCTGGGGAAAAAATTGTGACGCACTGGTTGACTTCGAATAACTTCCTCCTCCAAGTTTTTCACTCTGAACTGACAGTTTCCTGTATTACTTTTAATTTGATTAAAGGGAGGGTCTAACAATGATATTCATTGTCACTGTTCTATGATAAGCAGAAATCCATTCTGTCAGCTAATTCTCATGGCTGGCGCAGAAGACAAGAAATACTACAGGAGCCACAGATACTTTCCACAAGTACCTGGGATACACGCCAGGCTTCAGAAGATGTAAAAGTACAGAAAGAACTTTGTAGTAGAAAGCACTGTAACTGGAACCATCAAAATCAATCAGCAAGATACTGTCTTTGTTACATCAACTGATAGAGAAAAGTATCCACTTCCTTCTTAAAATGTGAAGAAGGAATTTCAAGCCATGAATAGTTTGGGAAATATTTCTCTCATTTTATGTCAATGATTAGGATTACTGTATAAGCAAAGCTGGATGTTCAAACTAATAATATCATCAGTGGGACAGTTAACAATACTGGGGTTTAGACAATGATTATCAGATGACTTCCCACTAAGCTGCAGTGGTTAAGTTACATATTCCTAGCACACATGCTGATTTATACAGACATCAGTGTAACAGTTCATATTCAATTCATATTCTGAAGACCAGTTATTCCCATGGCTCTTCCCTCACCCCCAAACACAAGGGTAAAAATGTAATCGTTTTAAAATTAAAGAGTATATCCTAACATACAATTCTGTAGCAGGATATTAAATAAATGGTAAACTCATTAGCGAAGCCTGGGGTTTCATGATCAGCTTAAATCTAACTAAATTTATGCTCTCTGTTCACCCCTAGCCACAGCTGAACAGAGGTTTCAGTATGTTCCTCAGATTGTTATGCAGAGCTTGAGATGGTTACTGCTGGCTGGTTTTAAGGTTTGGGGGAGATTTTTTAAACAAATAAGGAATTACTGGGGGTTGACGAACAGAGATCATCTCTAACAGTTTCTATGCAAATAGGAAAACAAACTGTGGATTATTGTCAAAATACTAAAAGAATTTTTTCAGGCAGTAAACTTTTTGGCTAAATAGTGCCTCAGTTAAAAATATGAAATGATATGACATTTAGATATGCAATCTACTGAATTATGCTTTCCTCTGATTATATATTCTGTATCCAAATTACAGCTACATTTAGACCCTCCAGGCTGGATTGGCAGACCTTGCACATATTCACATACACTGCTGGTTCATGCATTAGACTTGGGATGAAAAATGAACTTGAAAGCTCTCAGTTTGGCTATTTATATGTATAGATTTGGTTATTTTATATAATATTGAATCAATGGAATTAAATGAGATCACAGAGGACACAGAGTCCAAGAGATCTTTTAGGATTTCATAGCAGAAACAGAGTTTCTGTGGTTTTGTGTTTCATTTTGTTTCCTTCACATTCTGCACACGTCTGTATTTAAGGAGTTTTTAAAAGAGCTTTACTTACTCTATGATATTTCAAGGAATGATTTCTGATTTCTTCTTTTGGCCTTTTTACAATCCACTTTTACATTCTGCTACAATAAAACTTGGGATGAGGACAGGGGATGTTTGAAATGGACTTTGCATTCACAGCTGTTTCAGATGTTTTAAGACATATAATAGCATGTATTGGTTTGGAAAAAAATTAATGAAAATTTCATTGACTAGAGATTATGAATGAACAATTCCTTACTCCACAGCAATCTTGGGGATTATTTAAGTTACTTTGGGTCAGTCAGGAATTCACCCAGAATCTCCTGAGAATAACAGGGACTCTTCCATAAATTTCTCCATTCAGCCACCAGGACATATCCTTTAACTGACCTTACATGTGAGCAGTATCTCACAGAATCAACCCTCAAGAGGTTAGATAAATATGTTAATTATTTGTCATGTTCATTCTACTGCTATTTAGTAACTGATAAATCAGACAACTAAATTTACAGATTTGCGACTAAAATACTGTAGTGCAGTTCCTTAAAATCAAAATTCAGAAATGCTCCTTGACTACAGGTTTAATCAGCAATGCACATTCATATATGACCTCTGTCATGAGAGATACCAGAGAAAAGGATTCTAGGTAATAATTAATTAGAAATGTGCCTCCTTAATTATAACAATAATTCCGTTCCTAATGCAGTCTTTAGACTTGCTAAAGGCTTTTATATTTAACTAAAGATATTTCTAAAGCCTTGTCTTTTTTTTAAACATTTTCACTGAAGTTACTTGGAGTTCATAAAGGTAATAATTACTTTTCTCTGCACTTTAAAATCGTCCTTGCATTTTAGTTAAAGCTTATTTTTAAAAAATTCTAGATTTCTCATCTAATTTTCTACTCAAACCTAGAACTGTATTATTTATAAAAGCACAAACCTGCAAAGCAACTTTAATTCATCTTTTTCTTCCCTGTTAAACCACACAAACATCAATCTGGTATTAGATAGTACACAAATGTTAATTTGACTGTCTTTAGTCTTCGAGATCATGAATGGACTTCTGTGAAGAAAGAAGATGCCATTCAAATGAAAGCGCACAGGGTCTGACTCTTCACACGACTGTAAATCAGGTGTAATTCTGATGAAGGAAGTACCAACAGCCCCACAAATGTGTTGTGATACAATCGGGTTTGCTGTTTTTATCACCTCTGTTGCACATCTACAAATATTCACATTCTGAATTTGTTAGATGCATTCTACTCTCATCAACTTCATTGACAGTTATCAAAATATTGAGTTATATGAAAGACCTTCTTTGCCAGAGTATACATGCATCAAAACTTAAGAATTCAAGCATAAACTTCAGGAGATAGATACATTAGTTCTGCAAAATTATTCATGGCTGAATAGAAAATATCTCCTTATAAAAGCGTTTCAGTATTTTCTTACCATAGAAATTGAATGAAAGGCTTAAAATTATGAGTGCCTGCAATACAATAAGCGTCTGCTTAAGTCGGAGCACTTCTATGTGATTTAGAATCAGTGTCGTCTTCTGTTCTTTAAATTATAAATGTTTATCTGTCAAGACATGGTTCAAAAATATGAGTAAAGCCAAAATCATCTTTAAGCTATAGCCACAGAAAATCCTCTAGCCTTACAAAATACTATTATACATCTCTAAATAGTTTGTATTTTCCATACCAAAGCAAGATAGAAAATCTTTACTGAAGTCATAGCAACACAGAATCAATGGGAATGTCGCTGCTGACTGACTCCCTGTCAATCTGGGATTTAATCCTTTTCTTACAATGTGCATTTTCACGGCAGCAGCTAAATGTTATTTCCTTCTTCAATGAGCTAGCTTAGAACACACAATGTTACATATTTTATTATTAAAAAATCTGCACCTTTTAAATGATATTTTATCTCTACCTCCATGTTTAGGCTTTGATTTCAACAGCTCTAAATTTTCTTTTGGCCCATCCAACGGTACAAACATACAAGTTCCAGAGCCCAAAGTATTCCTGGTCACTGCTTAATGGAACACGCACAGTTAAAATGCCCAAGGAGAGTCAGCCTATGAATAAATTGTAAATGCCTCTGCACTTTGGAATTCGTAGAACACCTTTACATACTCAAAGTCAGGTACATATATATCTCTCCTCTCTAGTTCAAGCACAGTTGGTTTTTATTGTTTGTTAAATTCCATGAACGAAGAAGCTTATTGCACTTTATTTTACCACAACTTTTCTGCACAGCAAATTCCAATTCTTCACTAAAAAAAAAAGACTATTTTTTGTTTCAAACAAGCTGCTTAGGTTTTATCATTTATATTTTGCTAAACAGTTGCCTAGAATATTATATAATTCTTATCAGATGATTAATTCCACAAGTTGCCCCTGATCAACACAAGGGCTGCTGAAGTTGTAATTACTAAGTAGCACCAAAAATTGGTTTAACTAAACTATATCATTATTTTGTCTGTTTCCTGTATTCACACCAATTCAAAATGAGGCTAGCATCTCATCTACATAGATTCATCAAGGCTTTTCCTAAGTGTTGCCATCACAGAAATATTTCACTGTACCCTTGTACAGTGAAAGATATCTAAAACCAGATTTCACACAGCCACATGGAGGCAAAAAGCACACACTACTTCTTCGATGGCAGAGAAGAGGAGGATGCCCAAAGAGCTGCTCATGGCTTCTTACCTGGGCAAGTCAGTGGTGGTGCTCCTCAGGCCGTCAGAAGCAGCAGCTCTTGCCGAGAGAAGGGCTGGCCCTTTCCTCACAGGCAGCAACTTGCGTCCCCACTTTTCTTGTCCTTTCAAAAGGCAGCAGGAGCAGCAGGCCTTGCCCTCTGGGGTTCGTCACCGGCTTCCTCGCCTGCTCCTTCCACTTCCCTCTAGCTGTGCCAGACCGTTTCTCCTCCCCTGCAGGAGCAGCAGTGGTGGAGGCAGAGGCGGGCAGGCAGGGTCTGCTTCAGGGAGCAGGATAAAGGTGGGCTGCAGCGGGTTCAACTCACCGGTCGCAGCCCCAGCGCCTCCCGAAACCCCATTTTGCATATTTTCTGTTGCTCACACTCAACTTGGTAAACCCTTCAGATTGTTTGACAGGTTTTTCCTACTTCTATCAGCAGAAAATATTAATCTCCTGTCTTCTGCTTTTTCAAAACACCTTGGGTTTGTCCACAGAATGACCTGTGCAACTGTAGCCAGGAGTCCCATAAAACGACCCTTGCAAGCGTAGCCCGAATGATACAATAATCATGACCCTTGTCAGGACGTTTCAAGGAATCTGCCATAGCTAGGGTATCAAGCCAAAAACTCAACACATTTCAGGAAAAAAAAAAAATCTTCAGGAACATGTTCCCTTTTATTCAATACTGGCAAAGTTTTAACAGAAACCTCTATCCTAAATTTTCATATGAGTTGTAAAAGCAGACTCTTAGTGATGATGTTGCATTTGTTTTATTGCTAATGGCCTAGATGAAATTTAAATCACATGACGTCCACCTAAATTTCATTCTGCTGTCAGTTTAGCTCCCTAACTGTAGCGTGAAGGCTTTAACCACTCATCTTCCTTAAATTAATATGAAATCCCCTGCATTCCTTTGACAATCTTTACTTAAAGGCCCAGGACTGTTTGTTATACCCTGGTCCACTACCTGCCTCCTTGCAACCCAAAAAGACTTTGATCCAGCCATTCTCTCAGAGAGAAATTGATCTGTAATCGTATGACACATAAAATATCGTATTTTTAACGATATCTTTATCAGTATTACTGCTGTATGGATACGGCAGCTAGACTCACAGAATGGCTGGGGCTGCAGGAGACCTTTCGGGGCCTTTAGGTGCAGCACCCTGCCCTGAGTAGGGCTGGACTTTCTGGCCTTTTTATTAGGGAGGTTTTCTTTTACATTTTTCCCGTAATATTTACTTAAATATTTTACATATCTCTCTCGGTTTCCAAGTGAACTTAGTGCTCAGACAGTGAGGGGCCAGCAACGCTACCCACAAGGGCTCAGGCAACGTGGCCGCGCGCACAGGGATGACCCCCCAGGGAGGGGTCCACGCCGCCGTGGCACAGGGAGTAAGCCACAAGGCCAGGAGCCGGCCAGGCGGAGGACGAACACCAACGAGCAAGACGACAAGCTGGAAGCGGGGATCGGAGCTGAGGGCCTGCCCTTCCTGGTCAGTCACCAGTGGTCACATCTCCCAGCCAGCCGCTGTGGCCGCCAGAGTGCCAGGGAAAGCACAGCTGCTGCCAGGCCCTGGCACCTCCAACGCAGCCGCCACTACGCCCCTGTCCGTCAGGGTGAGAGAAAATAAAAAAGCAGTTTGGAGAGCTTTCTGCACAGGGCCTGAGCCTGTAATAAAAATAAAAACAGCAGCACAACAGAGCTGCTCGGAAAAAGCGACCAGTCCGCAAGGCCTGCCTCGAGGAGAGGCCTCGGTGCTGCGGCGGCGTATCGGCAGGCAGGGAGATGCCTTTGCCCTCCCTCGACCCTGGGGGAAATTAACTCTTCTGCTGCCTAGCCCTGAGCGCTCCCTGTCACCACGTGGGGTTTTTCTTTTGCTTGTCCGCATTCAAGCAAGCATGCGGAGGAGCTGTTTTCCCCGGTGCGCAGGCCCCGAGCAGCTGCCGCTGGGGACGGCCTGGAGCAGGTGGCACCACCGCTGGGCCCCCCAGCCAAGGCGCTGGGCCCCCCGGCCACCACCCCCGGCCAAGGCGCTGGGCCCCCCGGCTGCCCCCCCGCCAGCTGCGCGCGCGCCGCAGCACACATCATCCACGGGAGCACGGCAACGCGCAGCCTAGCCGCTTGCCTTCGCGCAACCTCGGCACTACTGTCTCCGGGAAGGGCCACTTTTACAGCCACGCACCTGCACTTACTGCTGTAGTCAGCTCCTTCTGTCTGTCTCATAAGCAACACTGAATGGACACCTCTGCTCAGTTATGTCTACTCAGGTGCCAGTCGTGGTTTCACATGGCTCTGCTATACGGCCCTCAGGCACCTTTTTCCCAAGTTGCATTTCATTTAGTCCCATATGGAAACTGCTCCGCGCCTCTCGTTATCCCTGCTGCCCTCATTTTATTTCTTTCCCTCTGCTGTACCCTTTCCCAACTAAGGATCACTACGACATACAGTAATCAAGATGGAAAACAGAAAGATACTTTTGGGGTTGTTCTCTATTCCCTTCCTAATAATTTCTAACCTTTGCCTCCAAGTGAGCATTACACTCACATTTTCAAAGACCCATCCAAAATGACCCCAAAACTTCTCTGCCGAGTAGCAGCTGCTTTCACTGAATGATAAAAGCCCACACTGTACATGTATCATTAAGAATACTCCCCTATTCCACTGTTCACATTGATTTACATTTTAAAATATTAATTACAAGTTGCCCTTCTATCACCTGCTCACTCATTGTCACAAGAATCCATCTACAGTTAACTTGGCTTTTATTAGCATTAATAATTCTGTAGCATTAATAAACTTTGTAATTCACCACATAACCTCTTTCAAGGTTTTATTTGACCATGTCTATCCACAAGTACATATTCTTGCAGAATCAATGATACTTTCCTTCCACTGTCAATAGTGACTATTTACCAACATACACTGTTTCCTAAATTTTAGCTAGGTATTTAAATTACAAGAGCATTTTCTTTCTTTTCCACTCCTTTTTAGTAGAGATTTTGTCAAGGGACCATTTCAGAAACTTCTGGGGAAGTTCACTGAATCAACTAGATCACCTTTTCCATATGTTCATTGGCTCTTTCAAAGACTCTTAAGCAGATTTGTGGGGCATGACTTCACGCTGAAAAACCTATATTGATTCTTTCCCATTACATTTATCCATATGTTTACTAGCTTTATCACAGTTTTGACCAATAGACCTGGTACAACACGCGGATTTATCAATCTGTTTTTTTCTAGATCTTTCAGGAACCAACTGACAACATATTTGCCATCTCCCATTTTCTGGTGCTGATAGTTCTGATAGACTATGCCCTTGTTTAATGGATCTTTAATGGCAATTTCACATCTGATTCCATTAAAAGATTTAGGTTAATATCATCAGGTATCAGTTTATTATTTTTCATTCTAATAATTTGTTCCAACACCTCTTCCACTGACACCTTGCACAAAATTCTTTCCAACTCACTCCCTGTAATAAAATGCTCCAGCATGGGAATCCCCCAAACCTCCTCCATACTAATCAATGAAGCAAAGAATTGTCTTAACTTTGTGCTAATAAATTACATTGGCCATTTATTCTACAGCTTCTAGATTCCCTGGCAGGCTTCTTGCTTTCACCGTATTTGAAAAAGGTTTCACTATTAGCCTTCAGGGTTTTACAAAGCCATTCCTCAACTTTTTTAATTATCATTTTGTCTAATCATAGTTTAACACTTACCTTGCTAAAGTTTATGCCCATTTTGCTGTTTGGAAATGACTATCACTTTTTGAAGGTGTCCATTAATTGTCTTACCTATATTGCTTAACCATGATGCCTTTGGGGGGGGCTTTTTTTGGTAGATATAAACTGTAGGTATAGTCTGTACCTTTAATATGATGTCTTAGGCACTGGCAAGTACTTAAGCCTTTTGGCTGTGCCTTCAAATTTCTTTTAACAAGCTTCTCCATTTTTATGGCACTCGCTTTTTCAAAGCTAAATATTACAAGCATAGGTCTTTTTTAGAAAAGTTTTTTCACTGATGCATCTTGAATTTGACTACATTGTGGAGATAGCTCTAGAAGGGCTCTTCAGTTGCAGTATTCTGAATTGGGTCATGTACATTGCTCTGAACTAAATCAATAACAGCTTCTCTTTTGAGTTCTCTAACTAGTTGCTCCAAGAAGATGTAAAAATATGTTAACTTCTGCATTATTTTTTATTAGTAGGCTAATTGGGAAAACTGAATCATCCTCTTCTTCTTATGGAGTTTTTTTTTGCTACTACAGCCTTTTTGCTCTTGAATGCTTCTTCATTTGAGGACAAATAATGAGAACTGAATGAGTAAACAATGAATAAAAGAAAATAGTTTTCTATTTCAAATATAAGATAATATCTGAGTTATTCAATTACTTGGTTTTACATTAACCAAGGACTTCTCCTGATAACTGTCATTACGTAGAACGTAGCCAAGGCCACCTTGCTCAGGATAACATCTGAATATTTTCATTGTTTGCTAAGTGGCAAATTTCACAGAGATTGTTGGCTCAGGGATGCACTGTTATTCTTTAGCCCCTCAGTATTTAAGATGATAAAGATTGTTTGAAAATACAGTGATGTGGCTTATTGTTCTACTGAACAGAGATCTTCGTCCTCATTCTAAGATCTGTTGTTTAATTCTGTAGCCCTACTTCTCCTATTTTTTTCAAAAGGTCAACACTGAATAAAGCATTTGGGGTCTTTTTTTTCCTTTTTTCTTGTATAAATAATCCTTTTAATAACAGATGACATAGGAAATCAGTTTACAATCCTCTAATAAACAGTGATGGTGTAAACAGTCTTCTGCTATAGAGAGAAGTATGTTGTGATATAAAAAGGAAAGTTACATTATTTTTAAAAAAAATTAGTGAAAGAATAAGGAACGCAAAATGAAAATATTCTAAATTCAGGACTAACTACACACAGCTTTGTCACTATATATTTCATCCTTATTACTGCTATACTTCCACTGCAACAACAAAATTAGGAAAGAGTAAAAATAGGTCCATATCCCCTTAGTTATTCTACCAATTATTGTTGTATACTTGTAATTAAAGCTATTCTGACTTTCCATATCAACCTTGACTTGCAGAGATCAATACCGTAGCTTAACAAAAGAGATGATCTGTGTTGTTAGTAGATTTGTCCCATACTTGTACAAATAAGATTAGAAGCAGCATGTATAGTAAGCTGTAAGTACATGATATTTTCCCAATAAGTGTTTTTCATTATTTTGAAGTGTGCATAAAACTCCTGCCACATCAAATCTTCCAGTTCTGTTCCGTATGTCATTTAGGATTTCAGTTATGCTAGTACCCAACCTACCTGACAAGAACCATAACTTTTGTTACGAAAGTACTTTATATTTGCATGCTGATACATTTAACATACAAATATTGGTGTTTAAACCCATCACCCAGGAGTAAATCCTTTAGAATTTGTGTGTACTCAGGAAAAATGTCCCAACTTTTGTCTCCTTGAACAAGGACAAGCAGATCTGATCAGTTATGCTCAGATACCTGTAATTCACTCTTGTATAAAACTCCACATTCAAGCTTTCAAGAAACAGTCAAGCTATTTAAAATATAGTAGAACAAAAAATGTATATCTTGGAAGACTTTCAATAGATGCAAATTGATTAAAATTAAGCCTTAAATAAATCAGTAACTATCTTATCATTGACATCAGTGGTGCCCTATTTAACCTTTATAACTAAGATGTGCAGTAAAGAGTAAGAGCTTTGCCAGCATAAATATACAAACTATATGTCCAGGTGGGACATATATAGTGGGTTAGAGATCATTTAAGCAAACTTAACACCCACAAATCCATGGGCCCTGATGGGATGCACCCACGAGTGCTGAGGGAGCTGGCGGATGTCATTGCTAAGCCACTCTCCATCATCTTTGAAAGGTCATGGAGGACAGGAGAGGTGCCTGAGAGCTGAAAGAAAGCCAGTGTCACCCCAGTCTTCAAAAAGGGCAAGAAGGAGGACCCACGGAACTACAGGCCAGTCAGCCTCATCTGCATCCCTGGAAAATTGATGGAGCAGCTCATCCTGGAGGCCATCTCCAAGCATGTGGAGGAAAAGAAGGTGATCAGGAGTAGTCAGCATGGCTTCACCAAGGGGAAATCCTGCCTAACCAATCTGATAGCCCTCTATGATGGAATGACTGGCTGGGTAGATGAGGGGAGAGTAGTGGATGTTGCCTACCTTGACTTCAGCAAGTCTTTTGACACTGTCTCCCATAACATGCTCATAGACAAGCTCAGGAAGTGTGGGTTAGATGAGTGGACAGTGAGGTGGATTGAGAACTGGCTGAATGGCAGAGCTCAGAGAGTTGTGATCAGTGGCACAGAGTCTAGTTGGAGGCCTGTAGCTAGCGCTGTCCCCCAGGGGTCAGTACTGGGTCCAGTCTTGTTCAACTTCTTCATCAGTGACCTGGATGAAGGGACAGAGTGCACCCTCAGCAAGTTTGCTGACGATACAAAATTGGGAGGAGTGGTGGATACGCCAGAGGGCTGTGCTGCCATTCAGAGAGACTTGGACAGGCTGGAGAGGTGGGCAGAGAGGAACCTCATGAAGTTCAACAAAGGCAAGTGCAGGGTCCTGCACCTGGGGAGGAATAACCCCATGCACCAGTACAGGTTGGGGGTTGAGCTGCTGGAAAGCAGCTCTGCGGAAAAGGACCTGGGAGTGCTGGTGGACACCAAGTTAAGCATGAGGCAGCAATGTGCCCTTGTGGCCAAGAAGGCCGATGGTATCCTGGGGTGCATCAGAAAGAGTGCTGCCAGCAGGTGGAGGGAGGTGATCCTCCCCCTCTACTCAGCCCTGCTGAGGCCACATCTGGAGTACTGCGTCCAGTTCTGGGCTCCCCAGTACAAGAGGGATGTGGCACTACTGGAGCAAGTCCAGCAAAGGGCTACAAAGATGATTAGGGGACTGGAACATCTCTCTTATGAGGAAAGGCTGAGAGAGCTGGGCCTGTTTAGCTTGGAGAAGAGAAGGCTGAGAGGAGATCTTATCAATGTGTACAAGTATGTGAAGGGAGGGTGTCAAGAGGATGGGGCCAGACTCTTTTCAGTGGTTCCCAGCAACAGGACGCGAGGCAATGGGCACAAACTGAAACACAGACAATTCCATCTGAACATGAGGAAATATTTTTTCACTGTGAGGGTGACAGAGCACTGGAACAGGTTGCCCAGAGAGGTTGTGGAGTCTCCTTCTCTGGAGATATTCAAAACCCGCCTGGACGCGATCCTGTGCAATGTGCTCTAGGTGACCCTGCTTGAGCAGGGGGGTTGGACTAGATGATCTCCAGAGGTCCCTTCCAACCTCAGCGATTCTGTGATTCTGTGGGAGGCGCATTTACCTTAACTGGAAAAAGTTATTTTTATTTCAAAATAAGAGTGCCCTGATGAAGAGCTACTTCAGGGTAACCATCACAGTATAATTATACTAATATCATGGTATATTTTCTTGTGTAGAAAAGTCCTAAGGCAGCCCTGTATTAAAAATGAGAGATCATGGAAAAAATATATATAACATTCTAAACATGTCCAAAATTTTGCTTTCTGTGACATAAGTAAAATATGTAATGAGGTGGGATGGTATATTAGTATGCTTTAAGTAGTCCAGGATAGGCTATTTATTTTACATGAGTACCACTGACCACCATAAGATATCACGCAGGTAAGGAGCTCAGTAGGATTCAGAACAGTATTACAAATATCTGTACATTTATTAATGAGAAAAATCTACATTTACATTAGGTTCAATTAAAAAATTGGGTAAGGGCTAATTAAAACTGCAGGGTTTAAGCCAATGACTAGCCACTGGAAATAACAGTATAATTCATTCATGATTCATGATATTCATAAATATCCATTATAATATACTTATTTTTCCTCTGAAGCTGCTAGTACCAATTAAAGTCACATTAAGATGTTGGGCTACGTGTGCAAATGATTTGGTCAGCATAATGATCTGTATATTTGTATATGATACGTAAGTATCATTCTGCATTTTCTTATTCTTTTTCAACTATTAAAGAAAATTACCAAGTGTTGTGGAAAAAGTAGAAAACTAGATGGGGAAAAAAAAAAAATTAGCAACCAGTACACAAAAAGTTTCTGTAATTTGCATGCTGTTAATTGCATGCTGTTAATTCCATACACAAGTTAATCATTTACATGATGAAAATTACCAATGTATATGGAAGTTCATAATGTACTTTCACTTGTTTTCAAACAGACACATAACAGTAAATGCAGCTATTCTGCATTTGTTATTCAGATGATGGTGCTGAACCTAAAACTCACTCAATTTTCCAGGATGAAGAAACATGCTTAATCATTTGGAGAAATAGAAAATAGTTGCAAAACAATTTATTTTGCTTTTCCAGTTAAACAAGAACTAAAAAACCCCTTCTGTTTTGGTGCATTCTTTCTTTCATTGGCAACAGACTATAATAATATCATAATTTCATTTTACAATGGATTGAGGAGTTTCTCTCCTTAATAGCCTTCTTCAGCTTTCAGTATCATTGTAATGATTGCAAGACATGAATGCCTCCTGCAGCGTTTAAAGTGGCTTCAGTGTATAACATAACACATTTATTTGAACTCATAATGTACATTCTAAATTATTTTGGAGAACTGAAAACGCAAGGAAGTGTCACTTGCTTATAAAATGTGTTAACTAATAAGACTGCAGTACTGCAAAGAAAGCTTTTGTTTTTCTCTTCTATGAGATTATTTGTTAAACTTTTGTTGCATCTCATTGCAGTGTTCAAAGAAACTAATAAAATCTGATGAAATATAAGAAAGCATGTAATACTGAAGACTTCCTGGAAACTCAAAAAGCACATTATAAAAAAAGCAAATGTTGCTCTTTCACTTAAAGGGGGTTCCATATTTGTAATCTCCAGAATCTACAGCAAAATGCTAATCCTGTCTCTGGTAAAGTGTTTCTAAACTATGGTTCATACCTAAACTAGGTTCTGTCTAATCTGTGACTATAAAAGAAACAGCTAAGTTTCCCCAGGTTGCTAGCAGCTCAGTTTTTCCAAAGCAAGAAAATGATAATGAGATGTTGAGTGGCCAGCTGTGACTGCCCACATTTGCTAGAGGATTGCTCTCTTCAGTTTATGGAAGCATTTCTTGCACTTTTTCAGTTTCTGGAAGCAAATGTAACCCCATTCTATTGATTCTAATAATGAATATAAGTGTTCTATACCCAGCTCTGACAATGTGGCTTGTCAAATAAGCACAAGATTTAGGGGGGGTTGTACTACAAAGGGCAACAGGCTTCCTAAGTCAGACTCTTGATAGTTCATGTAAGGCCTAATAAAAGATGAAGACTGCTTCTTCTGGTTATCTGCAAATCAAATAAAATATAAGCAAGTTTCACCCCAAGAATATTGGGGGGAGGGGGGCAGAGGAGGAGGGAAGGAAAGGAAAAAAATAAACTCATTTAGATAATGGTGACTCTTGAGCTATAGATTTTTGCTTTATTTTTCTGGGCATGGAAGAGCTCAGTCAAGTCCACCATAGAGTTATAAGACTACCTACTAGTGTCCTGTTCTAAACTTAAAGTGAATTATATAAGCTAATCAGAACTCAATGGTGCTGCAGAGTGTCCAGTTGACATTTGCAGTTTCATTTCTCAGTTATTTAACTCCATAAATGCTGACTGACTGAAAGCCAGAGCATAAGAAGAATAAGGCACTACTACCGTTAAATACTACTCAGTAATGATACATCTATATATCAGTTCTTCTGCAGTGACTAATTACTGTCCTACATATACCCCAAGCAAACATCTTTGAGTTTTCAGAAAACTCAGCGATTGTTCTCGGAGATCTTAAACTTCAGATATATAAACTGATTTAGGATTACACTTTTGTTTCATTATTTGAACAAGAAGTGAGAAAGACTGAAAAATTAAATGATGTGATAGGGAAGTCAACAGCCTCTTTTTATGAGCACCTGAATAAAGACTTTTGGGAACTGAAGACAGAAGAGAGCATGGCACAGTAACTTAGGTAAAGAAACAGAAGACGACAAGGACGTGCATTGAGCTACACTAGTCATCCACTGGGGGGAAGATTAATGTCTACTCCCATTGTCTGAGATGCAGTATCATTATCAGATAAACTGTGACAAATGTACCAAAAAAAGAATCAGAGATTGAATATGTTCCATTTATAAGGATATGGCAAGTGTGCGGTGCCTTTTAATTGACCTTACTTAACAGTTGCGGCCTTAGGGCTTGGCCTTGGGGACAGGGAGGACTGTTGGTGACCCCAGGGCCTGGACACTCAGGAAGGACAGACAGGACGGGGCAGGTCTAGGTCAAGACTGCAGCAGACAGTAAACATTAAGAGTCTCTACGTAACAATAAAAGGGAAAAAGAACAAGGACATCAGAACGATATCTACTGTAGACTACCAAATTAGGAAGACTCCATTATACATTATACACAAAAATAAAAGGCCGATAACTATGAAAAAAATCAAAAACATAGTGACTGGTGTTAAAGATGGATTTTATCAACACATTTTGGGGAAGAGAAGCACACCAAGATGCAGATGGGCCAGCAAGACAGTTGTATGTGCTCTCTGGGGGAAAAGGAAGATGGAGAAAAAGATTGAGGAGAGACTTCTTCCAGGTGTGATTTTTTCCAGTAGGCACTAATTCAAAAGCAAGAAGGGAAGAAAACAGACTAAAATCAAGAAAATGTTTTAAAGTCAGAGAATCTGTAGACAGGATCTCAGGAGAAGTAAGTCTAAAGAAAAAAGGAGAGCAGTTCCTTAAAAGTTGGCAGATCTTTAAAAAAATCTTATACGCTCAGTATTAAATGCAAATTATCCTAAAGCATAAGAAAATAGAAAATGTAGCAAATATTCCTCAAACTGTTTGATGTCCTGAAAATCAAGAAGGAAGCACCAAGAGAGTAGAGAAAAAGGCAAATGATTAAGGACAAGCAGAAAAAAAAAAATCAGAAGCATGTAGGCCCAAAATTAGAAAGGTCAAGCCTCCAAATGAGATACTACTAGCAAGGAACATAAAGAGCAACAACAAAACATTTTACAATTATATTAGGAGGAAACCCAAGCAACGTATTGGTCCATGCCACCATAGGAACTGGAGGCTAATGACAAATGATGTCAAGAAGTCTGACATGTGTAATGCCTGTTTTTTGCTTCAGCTTTCACTGAAAAGGTTAACTTTAATCAGACAATTAAATATCAATGACAGAAGGCAGTAAGAAGGAGAAAACATATCCAGAAAAGACTTGGTTGTTCTCCAGCTACCTGTGCCTGGTGAAATCACCCCAAATCACGTGGAGTACTCTCTGGGGCAGCTTCTGCTTACCTTTGAGAACTCATGGAGGTTGGAAGATCCAAAAGGTGGGAAAAGGGATTGAAGTGTAAGAAGGTGGAGGAAAATAAGGGAAATAAAGGGTGCTCGCTCCTTCTAACTTCAGTCATTTAATTTAGGTCATCCAGACCTTCCACTGGAAATACTCTGTCTCCACTGATAAGCCAAGGAACATAGTTTTGTCTAAACATACCTAAATGTAGAAAGTAGATGGAATGAACAGTGCCTATCTTAAAAAATGTAGGGGTGGGGGAGGGAAAGGAGATGGTGAATTATAGACCAGTCATCTTAATTCAATTCCCAAGAAATTCTAGAACAAACATCTGGAAGATAATGAGAACATGAGTGGCAGCAAGCATAGACTTGTCAAGAGCAAATTGCATCAAACCACCTGGTTTCTTTCTGTAGCAGCGTAACAGGCCTTTTAGATTAAGAAGTAGTAAATGCTGTAATATTTTCTGTCAGGTGTTAATAAGGTTTTTTGACTATTCCACATGATTTTCCAGCAAGCTGATGAAGAATGTTCTAGAGAATGGCCTAAAAACCCAGGTAACTGTTCTCTATGCAGCTGTTATAACATTCCACTATCAACATGGAAGGATGAATAAAGTTTCTGCAGAAAGTTTGTGCAAAGTCCAGTTTGTGGTTTTCATTAGTAGCTATGACGACAAAATATAAACTATAGTGTAAGATAAGTGCAAAACTAGTTGAAAAAATCAGTATCAATAAACTGTTGTTAAACTGGAAGAATAAACAGAATGAGGACCCTGTAGAAATCTGGTCTCAGTCCAGACTTTTTTTTTTTCTTTTTTTTTTTAAACATACAGAGTAATACTTTACAGTATTTGCATATTACATTTGCAGACCCACTTAAACTAAGGGTAGGTAGAGTCACTCAGAGAAAAAAATAGAATTTTAAAATCATCTTTAAAAAAAAATGGAAGAAATGGTCTGAAATACCTACAGTTCTGTAATGACAAGTGAAAACATACATATGAGCAATAAGCAAATGAACTGGAAAGCAACCAGCCAGCAGTATTTGGACACAGTTCTGCAAAAATTGCTCTGGGATTTAGAGGGCATTATAGCCTGAACATGAACAAGTCATCCTATAGTTTAAAGAAAAAAGGACTAAATTCATACTGTGATATATAAACAGGAAAAACATACATGAAGCATGTGAACTAATGTTTGCGTTCTATCTGTGTGCGGTAAGGCCTCATTCGGTATATACATCCTGATTTTGGCATTACACTTCAAGATAGATGTAAACCCAGTCAAAAAGGAGATCAGTAAGAATGAGAAGAGGTGCAAACACCACCGCTTATGGGGAAACACTGAACAAAAAAATCTGCTAGGGAGGTGTTGGAGGCCAATGCAACGAGAGCGCGGGTAGAGAGAGAGAAGGCTGGAGGGAGACTGGCCTTTCTTCCACTTGTATTTTCCATCCTAAGGTTGGTCCCAGCCGCAGCAATTCACAGCCAGCTCCATTTTGTTTCCTGCTCTCCATTACTCTCATAGCTCTAAATACATAAAGCATTTTTCAAGAAAAGTGCTTAAGAGTTCTTGAAAAAGTAAAAAGTCTTTGACCAAAGAGGGAGTTTGCTCCAATAATAAAGACTTCCCAACCTGAACAAGCAAAAAGAAAAAAATATATATATGATTCAGCACATCCTCTCCTAATCATTAGCTAGGATAAAGACTTTTTTTTCTTATAAAGAGAGGGATTATGCAAGACAGCTTCAAAGTAAGCTCCTCTTGAAGTAGAGATGCCACACAATTTTTTTTTTAATCAGCTTCTAAATTATTTTTGAAATAATTAAATTGACACCAGAAAGTCTGAACAAGGACATTTTGTTAATCTGTGTAGATAATGAATGCTTAATAATAAAAAATGTTTTGTCCTGACAGTAAGAAAGGAGTTTCCATATTTAAGTTGCTATGATTAAATAGCATCATGTAGCATATGAATTGTTTTTGGAAAGCTTCGTTTCCATTTCTCAGAAAATATTAGACATATTCCCTGACCTTTTGGGTAATATATTATAGCCCATAATGCAATATAGCACAAGGAGCAATAACTTGCTTTTGTCCTACTATTTGAGTCATTTCACATTTATTTTCCTCTTTCTTTTTGACAGTTTCTTACAGGAAGGCAGTATAGAGTATGCTTCTGCATATAGTCCATAATCACTCCATGAGAACTCTTTTATGTACACTATGTTACAGACTTGTGCTGTTTAAAAGTGCCTCATGTGAGGAAAACAAACCCTCTATCACACAGACATTTGATCCAGCCTATTTTTCAAATGTAGCAGAAGAAGCCGAGTTTTCCATACAGTGTTTGCATGACTCCATATGGGATGTGATGCCTTCTGTGACACCCAGGAAAGTATAATGCTGGTAGCAGTTATCACTTAAAGACAAAAATGCATGAAACAATTTTCCATATTGTATCTCCCCCAGTAGAATTCATTTTAATATGAATATACAAGATGTATAAAACCTACAGAAATCAATTTGCTTGTGATTTATAAAAGCAAAAGAGAACAAAGAGTAAGCAGGGAGATCTATTTGCCTTGAAGCACATTTTGTCCGTATTTCATTCAGAATGCTTTGTTAATATAAAACAAACTTCTGTGTTTACAAATATTTTTCATTTGCAGACTGCTGCAGTCAAATGATACCAAATCATTAGTGAACCCAAAGACTGTGATTCAAAGCTTTGTGAGAACGTTGGCCACTAGAGCACGTAATGTCTGGCAGATGCTCAAGACTAATTATATGCTCCCCACTACAATTAAATTCTAACATTCTCAAAACTAAAAATGGGCACAAATTATATTCTAATGGGTGCCAACCACAAAAATAGCTCAAATGAGTTGACAGATGCAAAACGTTTTGTATGTTTTCGGTTTATGATCTTAAAGCATTGTATAGAATATTGGATTGCAGGTTGCAATTTGCATTTCTTGATTCAGGAACATGTACGTATTCATGTCTCTGTCCAGTAAAGATGGTTTTCATTAAAATTGTGTGATATTCTAGTAGGTTATTTCTTCAGAGTTGTGAAAAGAAAGTGAAAAGAATTATTTCAGAAACAAAACACAAAATCAAAGTAGTGCTTTTTGATATAAGAAAGGTGAAGTAACAGCTTTTATAAACCTCTTTAACTGATTTTTTAGTGAGATCTTATCTGCATTCACAAGAGTACAACCCACTATATGCCAGTTCATCATTCACCACCTTATCCTGTAGTATTTCCATTGTTGCCAAGGTCTACTGGGGTTAAGCCAAAGGTAGTGAGAAATGACAACAGAAGACTACACAGGACACAGACAGAAACCAGTTTGTTGTATATTTTGCATATATGATGTATTTTGTGCAGCTAACAAATAGTAAAATTAGTCATTTGTATAATCCATTTGGACCCAGGTCCACTCTTAGGCCTTCTTCACTAACAGCTACTGCGCAAACAATCAAATCTGGTTTATGTTTACCTCCAGTCCTATAGCTTTCACTTTTAAGAAATAAGCAAAAGTTTATATGCCAGATCTTATATATTTTTGACAATCATCACAAAGTGACTGTGTTAAGTTTGGTAACAATTAGAATTGTTGATTCTGAGCTCATCTTAGGAACTTTTTCTATATATCAGGGAAAATGCGGGCCTAGCTGAAATACTTTCCTGTGTCCAGTTTAGCCTATCACCTCTGAGATCTGACCTGTGATCTCAGCCAGATATAATCTTCTAATACATTATTAGACTTGAAAGCTGAGTCATACTTCATTGGAAAAAGGAACCATTTCAGGCTATGCAATTTTGAATCAACCTATAACCTTCATGTCAGTATAATTTGGCAATCTAAATGTACGACTGGGCTGTTTTCAACTGCACCTGGAGTATAAATTACTAGAACACCTTGAAATATACAGGAAAGGATGTCAAAGTTATTGCAGGATTTTTTTAGATTTGTTTGGTAATGGACTGCATGTAGAAACTTAATATTTAGCTAATGTAATCTTCCTATATCTGGTTCTTAATCAGTTTTATACTACATGGATTTTGTCCGAGCTTAAAATTCTGCCACATACATATAGGTATATGCAAGACATTTAAAGTAAAACAGTTTATGTATGTGAAGTTGCTTTTATAGAGGAAGAAACACATATTGGAAATAGGTGTATCTTATAGAACACCTTAATTTTTCATGCCTTTTTTACACTTAGAAATAAGACAAGCATAATGCAGTTAGTTTTCACACAGGGTTTAGTGCCTACAGTAGTGATTTGCTTACAAAGTTACATGCGTTTGTTAGAACTGAAATATTTCCATTGGAACACTAAAATGTAAACTATGGATGAAAATGAATGTATGTATCATTCAAGTATCCACAGACAAATGATATTCACACACACACACAAAATGGATGACTATATATAAAATATATGTAGTAGAAGGATGTATAAAATGCCAAGTGAATTGCTCTATCAAGATCCAGAATAATTCCATACACACACACACACACACACACACACACACACGGCAAACACTGAAATACAATGTGTCTTGTTAGTCTGTGGTCTCACAAGGCCGTTAACGCGCTGGTTAGAAACACACGAGATGAACCATCTTCACTAGTATACTCCAGTGCCATGTGCCAGCTATGCTGGCAAACCGCAAAGAGGCAATCTAATTCCGGGCTTCTGCTCTAAGGGCAACATAAAGAAAGTGGAGAAGGAGAAAAAAAGAAAAGGAAGAAAGAATAACTATTACCCTTCAGCTCTCCCCACCCTCACACAAAGCTAGAGCAAAATGCCCAAAAGAACAAATCTATGCCATTCTATGAATGAAAAATCCATCTGTTTTTAGTAGGTCTAGTGGACACCATACAAGCTGGCATGGAAAAATTTCCCCTGGTACTCCTAATGAGCAGAGTGACTACGCAACTTGCTGTTCAGCTATGCATGCCAACTACATAATGCCAGCCAGGATATATGACATCTGTATGTACCACATGGAATCTGAGCAACCTACATTCCTATAGCTACTAACCAACATATTGTGAGGATTTGTAATGTTTCCCAAGTAAAAACAATGAAAATAATGCTGATAAATAGTAAGATTAACATTCATACAAGTGTCACAGATCTTCTGATAAAGCATATATAAAGGATAAAATAAATGCTTTGCAGGAAAAGATATTGGATTCACATTTAAAATAATGTTCACTAAAGCAGAACGTTGTGAATTTGAATTAGTCAGTTTATTTGAATCACAGCAGTGATAGCATTAGATCATTAAACCAATCCAATATTGTGTGCTAAAATTCGTATTTCAATAATATGCATTAAAGGGAGAAATATTTTGATAGTGCCATGCAGAACAAGGCCTGACCTCTTAAAACATAAATATCCTTGATTATTTTTAGACAACAATAAAACATGAAAATATTTTTAAATCTATAAAGGCCTGTAGAATGTATTCACAATATCTAGGTCAAGAAAGTTGAGAACATATGGTAATAAGGTTAGATTTTGATTAAACAGTTCCACAAGGATTTGAAGAGAGATTGCCTACATAGCCTGTAAAAAGGGAGTCTTTGTTAAAACAGACATGCTCACACACCCATACTACTTTTTGCTTGGAGCATGTATAAATTATCTTTCTCTCCAGTGAAACATTTCCTCCCTCCCACTTATTGCCATTTTATGTTTATGGCACCACATAAGCCTTCTCACTTTCATTGTGGCTAGTCCACTCTCTTCATCTGACAAAAAGTTCACAAGGGTGGGGGGAATTGGCAGATGGTCTTCTGCTTTTGGCCATGATAAAACTCAGTTTGGGCAAAGTGAAACTCCAGAAAAGAGTTGCTTCAGGCATTGCTGCAGGCTTCCACAGGAAGCCATGTATAAGTTAAATGGTTTGTGTACAAAATATCAATTTACAGATCTAAGTTTAAAGGGCTTCTCTTTCAGAAACCAGAGCTCTATCCAGGACTGTTTAGATCTTCTACCTAAGTGCAGAAAATGAGAGTATGACACTATTTAGAGATCTCATCTCCGAAACCAGACAAAAAAATTATTTTGGTGTCTACATTTTGTCAAAGTTCTACCTTGACCATTTAAGCTGAAAATTCAAGAAACTCAAAATTTCTATAATTAGCTGCTGCTTAACACTAGAAATACCTACATGCCATAAGCTAAGTTTAGCACTCTCACATGGTTTATTTTGACAGCTTTGCCAGATCTAGAAACAAGGTGCTGCCAGTCCCTCTTCTTCCAGGTGCTTCCCTCAGGACACAGTCACAAAGTGTCTGCATATGAGAGCATGGAGTTGGAGGAAACTTGCAGTCATCAAATTCATTCTCCTCCCATCACAGCCAGCCACTCTATTATAAATGGATCTATCTCCATCATAAAACACTGATATCACACTGTATTACTCCACTTAGGAAGCTTTTCCAGAAGCTCTCCATTACTGTGGTTAGATGGAAAATGAGGTTTCTTATACTTGTAGGCCAGTGCATGCTTAGTCATTTTAATGCCATTGATAAAAGTGTCAGGGTAATGCCAAGGAGGGAAATACCATTCGTTGTTGTTTTGTTGAACTTACTGCATTAGGGTGAACAGATCAGCCTATCTTTGGAGATGAGGAAAATCTCTATTGCTCAGCTTGCATTCAGAGCTCTTCTGGCACCTGTTTCAGTCCGAGTTCCTTTTTGCTGAACACAAGAGCTGTTCTGGCCAAATGGTACACCTTGTTCCAGATATCAAGTGCAAGTCAGAGCCCATCTTCTGTAAACCCCCCTGGATAGGATCTTGCTAGACTTCTCGCTTTTTACTCAGGCTTTCCCCAACCTCCACTACCCAACTTACAGGAGAAATTCCCTGCAAGGCTCAGGAAAACAAAAGATGCCACACTGAAATGCCAAGAGGACCAGAAAAGTGTTTAGACAAGAACTGAAGAGGCCTCAAGGGGCAGAAGCAGACCTGTAGGTCAGCTCTGGAAAGAGTCTGGGAAAGAAACAGGTGGAGTGGTCAGCGCTGGAATATGAGGTTTTTAAAAATGAACATTGAGACTGAGTAGCCCAAAAAAATTAGTACTGGGATCCTTATACGTGCTCCCTGCTCCTGTGACTACATTCCACTGGAATGCAGAGCAAGTCACGCAAATAAAACTGTTCTCTGAGGTCTGGTATTTTTGGGTCATATTTGACTCAAGGCCCTTCATCAGATTTGCAGAACTGCAAGTGAAGTCATTGGGAGCTACGCTTTAAATATCTGAAGTGCTGGATAACACTGAACATTGCAACACTGAGGAAAAAAAGTCTCCTGGCTCTTAAAATCTCCAAAACTAGCAGACACCGTTTTTCTTAATCTGACTGTGCCTCAGCTCTCAGTACATAAATGGCAATAGCTTTCAGAAGAAATATCAAGATAAATTCATTAGTGTTTACAAAGTCTTCAGCTACTGTAGTGATGAGCACAGTATAAATACAAGGGAAGAAAAAAATTGTCTTCAAAGCAGAATTTGGAGAACGTATGGCAAATAAATCATAGATGTGCGTTAGACACGTAGATAAAAATTGAATAGCTGCCCATTAAGTGATATCACCCACCATTTGCATGGAACAAGTCTGGGATTAGACAGTGGTATTTAACATCAGAAGAAACTGTCCTGTTGTGCATATATGTTACAGAGCAATACTCAGGTTATCAGGCACCCTATTTTCAGGCCTTTTCTACTTTCTCAGCATTTGACTTAGCAACTTTAACTATGTTCTTTTAATGTGATCTTCTCATGGAGAAAAACATTTATGTCAAGTTATTTAATTAAAGTAGCTACAACTGAAGAAATACATCTCAGCCTCTCTATATACTTTATCTACATAGACCTCGCTTAATCTCCCTGAGAGCTCAGTTTCAAATATGTATTACAAACCTGCTTTCATGAATGGATGTGTTAATAATAATATGGCCATTTGTATTCAAACTCCAGCTACCTCACCTTTAGGGACCCTTTGTCTCAGAGACTTGATTCATTATTAGTATAGCTAACAAGGTTCCAGTTTCTCAATATCAGTCTCCTATTTAGTTCTAATTTGTAATATCACAACCTTTGCTTAACCTCAGCTACAGAGGAGTCTTCCTGATTCTATTCTAGACAGCAAAGTTACATTAGTCCTTCAATGCAGGTTTAGATCATGAAAATATGATGTTAAAAAGTCTTTTGCATCCAAGAAATTCGATACGTTCTTACTAGCAGCATCTCAGTATGTCCCCAGGACATAAAAAACTCCAATTGTTCATCTTTTTGCTCCAAGTAAAGGAATGCTTGTACTTGAAAGATTTCATAAGCAGATCTGTATCATAAACATTTTCACTTTCTTTCCAACAACTCTGCTTCAGCAAATGTACAGCTGATGTCTGAGAAGTAAAGGAGAACATCTCAAACTCAGGACTTACTCTATAGCTTTAATAAAATAAAACAGCTTTCCCAATCATTTTTTTCCTACTGTATCATTACAGCCCATCAGCTCATTTTGTTAAAGTAACTTATAAAGACATACAAGACTTCGAAACAATCTATCATTTGTAAGAGACATTCAAGGTGGTAATTCAAATATTGAATTGTTTCATTATGGGGCAAAACAAAGTAAGCACTTTTTCTTTTGAATGTCATAAGATTAGATTTAAGGATAACTGTTCTATGTTTAGCAAAACAGAATAGTCTAGACATATAAAGAGAGAACTCTTCTAACAAACAGAGTTAAAAACAGCATTTTTTAATTTATATTTTTCCTACATTTGGCATCCAGAAAACACATGAAAAATGTTTAGATGGTGTATATACTCTTCGCACATTTCTGAATAACACTGCTAGTGCTGGAGATTTCTTTAGAATTTATTTGGGCCTAAACCAAGTGTTCTGTGACTTACTAGTCTTGCTAATAAGAAATATAGTGCTAGATGCTATATCTTTAGATAGCATAGTCCCATATCAACCTGCACAAACATACAAAATCTTTTGCCCATTTATTAAAGTCTGGTCATTCAAACTCACGCTGAGTTAAAAGGAGAGTATTAACAGAAGTGAAATCCATTCCCCAGTGAATTGCCAGGGCAACTTCCTAACAGTTGCTCTACCATTTATCAGAAAATATAGCACCACTGTATCTTGCTTTCTTACATCTGGCCCAGCTACTTCCAAACTCACCTCCCTGGAGCTAGTGCAGAAAACTTTTGCATGTTTGGTTGATATATAATTAACTGTAAAAATTTAGTTGACAACTTCCATTGTTTCTCTTATTATAAAAAGGCAGAAAGGGCCATTTCATTCTTTGGTGCTGAAACTCCAGGTTCTTAGGCTGCACAGTTTTATACAGATACTGTAAGCCCAAGCAGCTCTTCTATCCAAAGATGAACAATCACTAGCTTTAAGATTTACAGCAGATCATTCAGACAAAATGCCAGTAAGAACCTTCCAGGTATGCAACTTAGAGAATAAAGCTGATGTCACCAGATGGAGCTATCAGACACAGTCTTCCAGTTTCTTAACTTGATTTAAAAAAAAAAAAAGTTCAATTTTAGGAAGAAATGTTGTATTTTCAGTAATGCAAGGTTTTGGATAGAGGGAATTATTGGTCTCTGACTGAAGTCAATGCTTGAGACAGAGCCATACCTTACAGACAGACATTGGCATTGGGCTGAAATCCCTTAAAGAAGCGTTAACGGCATATACCATTTCACCATTTTTGTTTCAGGGTTGACACATACAAAAATCAAAGTAGGATTTCATATGTAACTATACAAATACAGTTACTGAACTATGTAAAAAGGCAGTTATCACAATGAATAATACAATAGAAAACATCCTACCTCACTGTGTTGTTATAAGTTGTAAACTTATATGTTCTTACAACTCATGTATGATACTTGTATCTTAAGAATTTCTGTATTAAGGAGATCATCTGCAAAGCCACCAGTGTCTGCTACTTTGTGAAGATAGACAAAGACATTATCCTAACTTTGTTGACTGCCTGAGAATGTCGACAACAATATATTTATCATGTGATGTATATTTTTTTTATCCAAAATGATCCAATTCTACTTTCCCCTGATGATTCAGCACAAACTTTGCCAGAAAATTTTATTCCAAAATACTTCCGGTATCACAGTAAAAAAGTGTTGTTTCCTCTCTCCTATTCCTATCCATGGCATAACAGAACCATAAACATAGATTCAGAACAGTACCATTTAAAAAAACAAATATTGTTTGAGAGCGACAGACAAAAACATTAAGTTCTTGCTGGATAAGAAAACTAAAGTAAAAATATATATCCAAAGTTATTGGAACCACAAACTTCTGAATTTGCAAAGCAAGTGCAACTAGCTCATGTAGAAGAGCTCTTGCAGTATTTCATGGTTTGCAGGTTCGTTTACAAGTAGCATGATAACTCTCCTTTACATATATTTCCAGATTATACTCTTTAAATAAAACAAAAAAATAAATTTTGGCTCAAAGAAATACAAAGATATTAATTTCAAGCAGGAAAAAAAAGAGCCAATCTTATAAAAAAAGTCTGAAACAAAGCTTCTGAGGTTCGAAGTCATGAACAAAGATTCAGAGAATTTTATTTTTCTGGCCTGGTTCCCACATCCTAAGTCTTTATGACTTCAGTAGCACTATAGGCTGTGCTATAGCAGCAAACAACATAGCATTGGCATCATTTTTCTCCAGGTTCCTATCTTTAATTATTTGCAATTTATTTGCATCGATTTTGTGTATAACTTGCAATTTTATTCTTTAGAATTTGATTAACAAATCAAATAAGCAAGAGGACCTGTTTTAGGGCTTAAAATATGCAGCATACCCATTCCAATTGTTTATACTATGTTATAAAATTATTTAAATATCAAAAGAAAGGGTTTCCTCAGGCTATCATTGAACCCTCAGTTCATGTTATTTCATACTGATAGAAACTGTGAGGAATACACAGAAAAAAAACAGTTCTAACTTTTTCACAGAAACACAGAATCACAGAATCACTGAGGTTGGAAGGGACCTCTGGAGATCATCTAGTCCAATCCCCCTGCTCAGCAGGGTCACCTAGAGCACATTGCATAGGGGCGTTTTGAATATCTCCAGAGAAGGAGACTCCACAACCTCTCTGGGCAACCTGTTCCAGTGCTCTGTCACCCTCACAGTGAAAAAATATTTCCTCATGTTCAGATGGAAGTGTCTGTGTTTCAGTTTGTGCCCATTGCCTCGCGTCCTGTCGCTCGGCACCACTGAAAAGAGTCTGGTCCCATCCTCTCGACACCCTCCCTTCACATACTTGTACACATTGATAAGATCTCCTCTCAGCCTTCTCTTCTCCAAGCTAAACAGGCCCAGCTCTCTCAGCCTTTCCTCATAAGAGAGATGTTCCAGTCCCCTAATCATCTTTGTAGCCCTTTGCTGGACTTGCTCCAGTAGTGCCACATCCCTCTTGTACTGGGGAGCCCAGAACTGGACGCAGTACTCCAGATGTGGCCTCAGCAGGGCTGAGTAGAGGGGGAGGATCACCTCCCTCCACCTGCTGGCAGCACTCTTCCTGATGCACCCCAGGATACCATCGGCCTTCTTGGCCACAAGGGCACATTGCTGCCTCATGCTTAACTTGGTGTCCACCAGCACTCCCAGGTCCTTCTCCGCAGAGCTGCTTTCCAGCAGCTCAACCCCCAACCTGTACTGGTGACTGGGGTTATTCCTCCCCAGGTGCAGGACCCTGCACTTGCCTTTGTTGAACTTCATGAGGTTCCTCTCTGCCCACCTCTCCAGCCTGTCCAAGTCTCTCTGAATGGCAGCACAGCCCTCTGGCGTATCCACCACTCCTCCCAATTTTGTATCGTCAGCAAACTTGCTGAGGGTGCACTCTGTCCCTTCATCCAGGTCACTGATGAAGAAGTTGAACAAGACTGGACCCAGTACTGACCCCTGGGGGACAGCGCTAGCTACAGGCCTCCAACTAGACTCTGTGCCACTGATCACAACTCTCTGAGCTCTGCCATTCAGCCAGTTCTCAATCCACCTCACTGTCCACTCATCTAACCCACACTTCCTGAGCTTGTCTATGAGCATGTTATGGGAGACAGTGTCAAAAGACTTGCTGAAGTCAAGGTAGGCAACATCCACTACTCTCCCCTCATCTACCCAGCCAGTCATTCCATCATAGAGGGCTATCAGATTGGTTAGGCAGGATTTCCCCTTGGTGAAGCCATGCTGACTACTCCTGATCACCTTCTTTTCCTCCACATGCTTGGAGATGGCCTCCAGGATGAGCTGCTCCATCAATTTTCCAGGGATGCAGATGAGGCTGACTGGCCTGTAGTTCCGTGGGTCCTCCTTCTTGCCCTTTTGGAGACTGGGGTGACATTGGCTTTCTTCCAGCCCTCAGGCACCTCTCCTGTCCTCCATGACCTTTCAAAGATGATGGAGAGTGGCTTAGCAATGACATCCGCCAGCTCCCTCAGCACTCGTGGGTGCATCCCATCAGGGCCCATGGATTTGTGGGTGTCAAGTTTGCTTAAATGATCTCTAACCCAATCCTCCTCCACCAAGGGAAAGTCTTCCTTCCTCCAGACTTTCTCTCGTCTCCAGGGTCTGGGGTTCCTGAGGGCTGGCCTGAGCAGTAAGGACTGAAGCAAAGGCGGCATTCAGTAACTCTGCCTTCTCTGCATCCTTTGTCACCAGGGCACCCACCCCATTCAGCAAAGGGCCCACATTTTCCCTAGTCTTCCTCTTGCTACTGATGTATTTGAAGAAGCCCTTCTTGCTGTCCTTGACATCTCTAGCCAGATTTAATTCCAAACAGGCCTTAGCCTTCCTCGTCGCATCCCTGCATACTCTGACAACACTTCTATATTCCTCCCAAGTGGCCTCTCCCCCTTTCCACTTTCTGTATACTTCCTTCTTCTGGTTGAGTTTTGCCAGGAGCTCCTTGCTCATCCATGCAGGTCTCCTACCTCCTTTGCTTGACTTCCTACTCATAGGGATGCACCGCTCTTGAGCCTGCAGGATGTGATGTTTGAATATTAACCAGCTCTCTTGAACACTCCTACCTTCTAGGGCCCTAACCCATGGGATTCCTCCAAGTAGGTCCCTGAAGAGGCCAAAGTTTGCTCTCCTGAAGTCCAGGGTTGCAATCCTACTTGGTGCCCTGCTGCCTCCTCGCAGGATCCTGAACTCCACCATCTCATGGTCACTGCAGCCAAGGCAGCCCCCGACCTTCACATCTTCCACCAGTCCTTCTTTGTTTGTTAGTACGAGGTCCAGCAGCACACCTCTCCTTGTTGGCTCCTCCACCACCTGTGTCAAGAAGTTGTCACCAATGCTCTGCAGGAACCTCCGGGACTGTTTGTGCCTAGCTGTGTTGTCTCTCCAGCAGATATCGGGGTGGTTGAAGTCCCCCATGAGAACCGGGGCCTGGGATCGTGAGGCTACTTCCAGCTGTCTGTAGAAGGCCTCATCGACTTCTTCTTCCTGATCAGGCGGCCTGTAGTAAACACCCACAACAGTGTCACCCATGCTAGCCTGCCCTTTATCTTACCAGGTTGGCCAACCTGTTGGCAAAGACCCGCGTGCCCCGCCTCGTGAGGTGGATCCCATCTCTCGCCATCAGTTGTCAGTCTTCAAACAGGGTCCCATGGTCGTAGAAACCAAAACCCTGTTGCCAACACCAGTGGCGCAGCCAGTCGTTAACTTGGAAAGTCCGTCTCCTCCTCCTCTCATCCACCCCCCTCACTGGCAGGATTGAGGAGAAGATGACCTGGGCTCCCAGACCCTTGACCACCATCCCCAGAGCTCTGAAGTCCTGCTTGATGGTCTCCAGTTTGCCCTTGGTGTCATTGGCGCCCACATGGAAGAGCAGCAGTGGGTAATAGTCCGAAGCATGGACGAGCCTAGGCAGTCTTTGCATGGCATCTCTCACACGAGCCCCCGGCAGGCCACAAACCTCTCTAGACATGAGGTCTGGTCGGCAGATAGGTGCCTCCATCCCCTGCAGCAGGAAGTCCCCCACAACAATCACCCGCCGCTTCTTCCGGGCGTTCCGGCAGGGCACAGGGTCTGTTGTCCCAGGTACTTCCCTGGCAGCCATGCCCATCTCCTCCTCATCCTGGAGGGCACTAAACCTGTTCTTCAGCTTCAGGTCTTCAGGAGGAGTAGGAGCCTTTCTCCTCCCACGAGCAGTGACCAGTTTCCAGCCTTCTTCTACGATGTTATGATGTACCGTGTCACACAGCACAGAGCCCTCTGGCAACTCCACTGCTGCGGGGGGCTGGGACTCCCAAAGCTGCACAGTCTCCGAGAATACCCTGTCTATCTCTTGCTCCGCTTCTCGGATGCTGTGCAACCTACTGACCTCCTCCCGTAACTCCCTTGCCTGATGACACAGCTCATCAACAGCAGCACACCTCCTGCAGGAGAGCTGGCTGCCAGCCCAGGCCTCCCGGAGAGGCCCCAAGCACTCCCTGCAGCCTGAGACCTGTAGAGCCGCATCTGCTGTCAGAGGGTCGGTCTGGGTCCCAGCCTCTGACACAGCAACTCCAACAGCCACTGGGGAACGTGCTGTGCGGCATGTCACAACCATACTTGAGGAAGCGTACACCACAGGGAACAGAAACGAAGGTACCTGCTGCGCAAACTGCTGCCTCTGTTGTTCACTGCGCTCTAGGCCTGGCTCTTATATAGGCCTCTCCCTAGCACTGGCTAAGAGGGTGCTTGACCCACCCTAATCAAGGGCCACCGGGATCAAAGGCCCCAACTCCCTCTGGTCAGGGGCAACCCAGAGAGCTCGCTAGCAGCAGCCACTCCTAGCTAGAGCTTCTCCCAGGAGCTTTTCCCAGGAGAAGTCAAGGCCTCCTGCAGTTGTCCTTGCCTAGCTTCCCCTTTCCTGTTCACAGCAATCACCTGCTAGTTCCTTGGGGGTCCTCAGAAAGCCCACAACTTCCAACAAGATCCTCAAGTTCTAGTCAGAGCCCAAACACTGCTGCGCAAACTGCTGCCTCTGTTCGCTGTCTCTGTTAGCTGTGCTCATTCACAAGCATGTAACAAAAATTGGCCTTGAGCTTACTTACATGATCAACTGAAACATATTATTTGCTTATTAAAAGGAAAGTGTGATCTCTAAAAATATTCTTCTACTGCAAAAAACTGTAGCAATAGCATAAAGAAGGAGCTGGCTATGTAAACAGAACTGGATATATAAATTGTTCTCCTGCGAACTCCCTAAACTCCCTGACCAATCAAACACTACACAATTAAATGGCAAGCAATTTATTTTTACATTAATTTAGTCAATCGAGACATATAGAGAATTACAAAAAAAAAATTATGAAAGATTATAGACAAATTCTCCATATTCTCATTGAGCAGGAGACCAGTGTAAATCCATCAGCTTCAGTGAAGCTACACCAGTCCAGTTCTGACTGCAGAATAAGGCCCAAGCTTTTGAACACTAATAGAAATTGTACTATGAAATTTTTAATTTATATTATAATTTATTTAGAAACGATGCAGAGCTTGGTTCCTCAAGTAATTATTTTAACAGACATTAGACCGTTCAGTCCTTTTCTGGCCCTAGACACAAACGTACAACTATGACCTTGGACCTGGCACATCACTCCGTGCTCAGGCACACTGTCAGAGGGATTCTGCACAGGAGAAGGGTGAGAACAGCTTGTTTGGGAGGGCAGTCTAAAACAGCTAAGTCTGGTTCTATCCTTGCTGGTTTATTGCCTCTTATAAACAGGCAGAGATGCACAGTACTCTTAATTAAAAGTTTGAATATTGATTGCTCCTGTCACCAAGGAAAACTACCATTAAAAGAGCTCCTTAAAGAATGCAGGATTTGAACAAATATTTTTAAAACAAAATTAATACCAGATAGCTACAGAGTCAAGAGTGTATATGTAAACAGTTCAATCAGGAAATCAGGGCCAAAGTTTGTACCTAGGGATGCAATAATTGTATTTGAAAAAGGTCAACATATCATACAAATGTAGGCATAAAACAAACCTCAAGAGGTCATTTATTCTTCCTCTTTGCTCTGAGGCAGTATACTTAGATGTTCCTGACAGACTTGCATCTATCATATCATCGAATTTTCTTCAAAGAGAAATATGCATTATTCATTATACAATAGTATAAGAAGGTACCATACTCCAGACACTGCAATTTTAACAAATCATGTTTCTCAACATTCAGCACTTATTCAAGGCAACCTGTTGGTTCTCTACCTTTTTTGGTACACTTCGGCTTTTTATGCTGATGGATTACTATCATGACCTAATTCAGAAGCTCACATTGCTCCATTTATGCATGTAAAGTACAAGTATTAAAATTTGCTTTTAACTGGATTCATTATTAATCAAGAACCAAATCCAAAACTCCCTCTAGTCAGTCAATGGGTGTCTTTCAGACCTCAGCAGTCTTCTTTTTTGCCAGGTTACCATGTAACCTCAAGCCCTTCCTGAGCACACCGACCCATGATTTTTTCTTCTTAAGGATGGAGCAAGCAGAGTTTGCCAAAAATCTTCAGCAAACTGTAAAGAGTACCTCAAAAATGGGCACACATCCAAAAAACATTGAAACAAGTAGTTAAATATTCAAAGAAATGGAGTAGTTTTGTCAGCAAAAAGAATGCATATCTGAGCTAGGTCTACAAAAAAGACAACGAAAGCAGTGTCAGGAACAATACCATGTCTGATTCTGTGGGACATCATAGTTTAAATCTCTGCCATGAATAGGGACAGAAAGTGAGAGTGAAAGTGATCTCTTCAAACATAGATAGCTACAATGCTGGAATTAGTCAGGTGCAGACAACTAGAAAGATTAACCATGGTCTACAAGTGGCCATTTCTCTACATAGACCATAAACGCAGGCATAGGTATCAGAAGTAGGTATCTGTATCCACCAGAATCTATCAGTTTGGTCAATCTATCATTTGGTCAATGTTAACTAACTTTGGGTGTCACCTCTGGGGCACTATTCCATTAAGCCATTGGAGAACAGTATATTCAGAGATGAGATATTTTCATTTGTTCTTTTTGGAGGTTTCTTTTTGTTTTGTTTTTGATGTTGTTGGGGTTTTTTGCTGGAGTGGTTTCATTTTGCATAAAAGGCAAAGATAAGGGAAGATGACTCCCTAATCTAGTAGTAAGACTCGTTCTCCTGTAAGATGAAGCACTAATGAATTAGCGGCTCTGCTGGAGACTGCTCACTAGTTTATGCAAAGTAGAATAATGTCAACAGCATATTTCCTACCCTCGAAAAGTCTATTGGCTGGTGGTTAGGAAAATGTTATCAAGTTGGAAACGTAAGTTCAAAAATCCCTCAGACAAGGAGAATAATTAAACACAGATTTCTCAGATCTTGACTGAGTGCTAAGCTATGTCATAGAGGAACACATCACCATTTACTTTTCCTATCTTAATTTACAAATATGTGAAATAACACCACTTATTTTCAGATTAAACAGAATTTACGTTGTAAACTAAATTTTTTTAGTTTACAAAAAGAGGAGGGGAAGGAGAGGACGGAGGTTAGGCTATATATGTTTTCTCTGAAAGAGAAACAGAACATTCAACTAGGCAAAAAAAGCAAACAAAGGAAAAAAAAAAACAAATCCCAAACTTTTCAAAATAAGTATTTAGTAAAGAGGGTTTTTTTTAAAAAAAAAAGTAAAGATGCTAGTAAATAGCTGCTCAGCTATCTTATCCCTTCCAATAACATAAGCAAAGATTGGACACAGCAAATTCTGCTTTCTGCAGATAAATACCAAGGACTTATAATATGAAAATATATACTGGGAATAATATAAATGACAGAGTACAAACAGAACAATTGCACACATCTAAAAATTAACTCAAGAAATAGTCAGACCACTGGCTAAATTACCCAAGGCTGTCCCAGTTTCATCACCTCAGTACAAACATTTCTCAGAAGACGTGGCTGCAAAGTTACCTGATAAAGCAGACCTTTAGAAAGAAATGTTCAAGCATGCCACTAGGGTTGTTGAATGCTTTTGTTTCACAATTGTTTCTCCTTGCTGAGAATACCTAGCCTTCCCGCATTTCACTGCCACTAACGAAACAATTGCATTGTATATTTTTCACTGTCAGAAAGATTAGTTTCCTCAAATAAAAAAAAAAAATCTCATTGAGATCTTCGGTATAAGAACACCTGTGAGATGAGCAATGTTACAAGTCAGAGAAATTTGGTAACAAATTGTCACCAGGGAAAGCAGAAAATATACAAGATGGTTTTAATACTTTAAATCTGACTGATGTTGGTTTATAAAGCAGATATGGGAGGGGGAAGAAACCAAACTTTCTGAACCTTTTGCTTGCTTGAATTTTGTAAACTGTTAAGCAACTTCACAGAAGTTGGTGCTTTGTTACCTTTACAATGAGGAGTTGACAAAGATAATGTAGATGTTTCTGATGTTAAATGGATTTAAAGTCTTTTATTTTAAATATTTTTCAACATGTAAAGCACAAATCTTATAGCGGCTTATGATTAAAATACATGTTACACTTTCATATGCATAACAATACTACTTGTCACAGCATTTTACAGGCCCTACATACAATAATCAATTCAATCATTCTGAAATAAAACTATGTCTGGTGAGAATACCATACTACCTCTTTTGGGGAAATCCAGGTGTGGTTAGTAGGACTAGTAGAGAAGAATGTGTGCAGGGAAAGTGTAGATGAGAAAAGGCATACTACACCCTGATCAGGACACCTGTGCTAACATCTCATATTGCCTTGCAAACCCAGGTAGTCAGAGGTTATGAACTGCTTCTACTTTGAAAAGTGATTATCTGAAATGAGTATCTTCATACCTAACATTTTTCACATGCCTTCAGAACCCATTTTGCTTACTTTACCAAATGAAAAGCAAAACTGAAACAACATTCATCTACTGTTTACCCCTTTCATCCTTTATAAACATCAGAAGAGGCAGAGAGATTTTGCATATTCTGATCCCTCTGCTGCCCAAAGCCTGGTGGATCCGGGGCAGGGCTGCGACTGGGGGACCTTGTGGACCCCCTTATTGACCAAGTTTTTCAGCTTATAGATGGGCTGTCAGACTGAGAATATATATTGTCACTGTTACTACTCCCACTTCACCCAGTGTTTCCTAGCAAGAGTCAAATCCTAGACAAATACTTGACGTAGATACCGCTGAAACAATATCTATCAGATGAGACCTGTGCTGTGTGTAAATGGACGTAGGCCTCAGTGAAGCTAAAAGCTGGTTTACACCTGCTGAGCCTAAGGAACTTGAATACGAGTAACACTAAATGTAACCAAATTTTTCATTATATGCAAAAGCACATGTCCTTAGATGACCCCCAAATTATCTTCAATTTTCTTCAGTGGTACTTTACCATTACGCTTTGTACTAATCTCTCACTTTAAAGTCATGCACCTGTGAGTACTCTACATCAGCGGGTAGTAGTACTATGTCATTTTTTTCTGTTCATGAAGCATTTCTTCCTGCAGTCTTCTGTTTCAGGGGGCATGGGGAATGAAGAAAAGGGCTCCAAAACAAAGTGATTTTTTTTTTTTTTTGATGATGATCTGTATCTGGGGATAGAGGGTTTTGAAATACTATCACACATTCTTATTGTTTCTATCATGAAAAATAATTCTACTGTTTCCCACAATTAATGCTGAGAAGTTTTAATCACATAATCCCAATCATGTTAGTCTTCTGATCCTCTTTATCTTGCTGTGTCATTTTGATGTCTCCCTTGTCCTGCGGGTCTGAAATGTGCACTATTATTAGCTCATTAGGTCTTCTAGCTTCTGGCTCAGTGAAGAATGATTCACTATATTTCTTAGCCATTGACAGTTTCAATTCCTTAACCTCTAAATTTCCCTTGATATATAACTATGTCTTGCCCTTTCTTATTTCAGCCTTACAGAATATCCCTTGGCACTACACTCTGAAGTCAGCCCCATCATCCAGTACGTAGCAATAAGGACTAAGTATAATTTTAATCTGCCAGTCAAGCTTTCAGTTCCACTAACTTGCTCTTAATTCATTTTAAATTCAACAGACTGAATTTGTTATTTAATATTTATCCTATGAATAAGATATCTTCATATTGTTCATGTTCTACTTTTCAGATTGGATTTGGATATCTCACTCCTGTTTAAAAACAGAGTTTTAAAAATAAAAGTTAAAAAATACTGACTTCCTACCAAGGCAAATGATTTTTAATTTGCTACTAACTGCTTAAGGTGTCGCAAACCAAAATTTCCTAAATCAATATAAATTTACTAGCAATGTTTCAGATCATGCCTAAAATCTGTGCAGTGCAAAATCATAAGCCTGAGTTAATCCCCTTTACTTAAATGAAAGACTACATTTGACTTCATGGAGACCAAGATCTCTGGCTATCTCTTCATTATACAGATGATAATATGGTTCATTCCATATATTTAATGCTTATCTCTCTAGCTGCCATAAAAAAAAGAGTTCTTATGGGAGAGATCATTTGGTTAATTTGGGCCCAATTGCTGCACTGCTATAGCATACTCTAGCTCACTCAGAAAAATTGACAAATTCAGAAAAACATGTTTTCTCATTCACAAAATTATTTACGTTGAAAATGGATATTTGCTTAGCTATTTAGACAGCTCTCTTTTTTTCTTTCTTTCTTTTTCAAACTCCGTTCACCCGTAGGAGCCTGTACCCGAAACCTCAGTTCTTGGAAACAAGCGGGCGTTCTGAAAGTCCCAGATTAGTCTGGTTTCACATTCTCCTGTGTCAGGCATAATCTCAAGCAAAATACTGCATAATTAAGGGCAACATTTGCCAACTGTGGTGTGGCAGCTGGGCCCCTAACACCTCATGTCTGTCAGCTGCTAAATAAGTGACCAGATTTTCAGAGGTTCTTGGCATTTGCTAGACAGTCTCAAGTTAGTTGTAGCATGGATATTCAACATCTATAAACATCAAATCACAGCCTAACTAGATTTATGCGCTCATCTTTTGTACTTCAAGTTAAAGCTGTCAGCCTACTTGTCCATCTCTTACTGTAATCCCCCTTTGATCCAATATTCCTATTAAGTTCATCCTATTTTCACTAGGATCAGCACTATCATGCTTGTTGTTCCCTCCTTTCCCTTCCCCATGCTCAGTCTGTAATATTGCCCCCATTGATACCTCGGGGACCCTTTACTAAACACAGTATGCCACTTGCGCTAAACAATAGCGTGGAAGGAAAGTCAGCAGAAGGGAATTTTTTTTAGACACCCTTAAGAACCTTTTAAATAGAAAAAAAGTAACTGAAATCTAGGTTGATAATAATTAAAGCGAATAAAGAAGCACTTAAGTTGCTGTGTATCTCAACAATGCAATGTTACAGAGGGAATGAAAAGCTTTTTATACCAGTTAAGAGTTTTTGTTTAATCCTTCTTTTAGTTCTTAACAGAAAGTGTTTTACTTTTAGGGGAGAAGAGGCAAGATGAGATCTCCCCTTGGAGAAGTTTTAATGCTTCTCAATCATTCCAGAAACTTTAATTGAAAATTTAAAGGGGATAACTTGTTTTATTAAAAACCCTGGTTTAGGAGTGGAAATTATTTGTCTCTGTTTGGGTCCACATAATCTTAAACTGAAAGAAAATGTTATAAGCAAGCTGTCTGATGTCCTACATAGCATACAGAAACATATCCTGTAATTTCACCATCAAATCTTAACTTCTGGTTATGGTTGAACGCATTTTCTAGACAGACATTAACTGTCTGGGAAAACTGCATTTCATATAAGTTGTTCCACTGGTTAAATGCCCCTGCTGCTTTTTTTGGCAAGGTTAAATAGTTTTCCATTATCAGATATGTATTCTCCAAGTGCCTGTAGGCTATTCTTCTTTCAATTAAGCTAAGTAGATTGATCTTCCTTAGTCAATGACCGACAGCAGACTCTACTGAATTTTCCAGTGACCTTTCTGGAATTTGGCATCAGGAATGGACAGAGAATTTTGCTCATACTCTTTGAAATATCATATTCAGAGGTATTACCCCTTCTTACTCAATATTCAATTTATGCATTCACACTCATCACTCTCTGGGCTTTGTAGCAGGACTTCAGTTAGTCACCTGCCCTTAGCTCTACCTCCATTTCATGTTTGCAACAGTTCAGGATATTGTCGTCCTTTCTGGAACATGACCCTTTGTTTCTCAGAACAAAGGCCTCAGATCCCTGTTTGAGTCCACATGTAGCTGTAGTAAAATGAATTTTATTTAAACAAACCTGTGTTGTCAAGCAATTCAGATTATCTCTTTTTTGCTTACTTTTCCAAATATTAACACCATTTCTCCACTACCCTGAGACTTTCTCAGGGCTGCCTAAAACCACATACAATGCTGGATATTCAGAGAGTGGCTCATTTAATTCTTGTACTATTCTTTGGTACAAATTACCCAAGTTTTGCTGATGTAGAGTGCTTAATAAGCTTTTGTAACCATTAAACTGGAAAAAATCCCTATCAGAGCTAGATAATGTAGCATCATGATCCTGCACAAATACAAAACAGTAACATTGAAGTGCCTCTTCCTATATTCAGCCAAACCATCAACAATATCTGATCTACACTGGAAAGGATGAGAGGGAGGGAGAGAGGGAGGAAAGAGAGGTGAAACAATTTCTATAGAGCTAGCTGGCATTAAAGGGCCCAGAGGATCTTTCCACCACTGACTCCCAGGCACAAATCCAGCCCTCCATCCCCTTGTGCCCTGTTTTGAACCACCCAGCCACTTCCTTCGGATTTCTGTATTAACCACTTCTCAGTGCTCGGAACAAGGCAAGATATGGAGAACAGATTGTCTTGCTTCCCCAATGCCCAAAACATCTCTCAATGACACAAAGACGCCCTCATTCTTTCTTAAATCCTGTGGAATCTATAAGCTACCCTGGAAAAACAATCCAAAAACCATTGGTCTCCCATGGCCAATAGTTTAAGTATATTTTTAAAATGTTCAGAAGTAAATCATGAAGTTCTAGATCTGATAGGGTTCCTTCAAGTCTGTACAAGAAGGAAGGAAGGAGATTTTAGCTCAGTTGCTAAATCATCATTAAGCTTTTTCTAAAACTTCTTCTTAGACAGCTAACTTGTACTTTTTATCTTGCTTCTTATTGTAAACTATCTCTAATATTAACTTGAGAGAGCAATCCCATCACAAAAAGATCGTTCATGCACTTATCTATCAGATTTTGCTTACTCCCTTTGACGTCAAAGGAAATCTACTGTCCTGAAATGTTTTTTGTCCTAAGACATCAAATTTTTTATTAAGAGAATATAATGAAGCAGTATTCACAGCTATCAGGAGTTAAATACTTATCTTCCATAAACTGTCAATATTGTACTGACTTCAACAAAAGAAAATTTACAGTGCTCAGGGGTCAGAATTTGTGGCTTTTTCTGGCAAGTTAAAAGCTCCATAGAAAAACAGGATAGTGTCTGTCCTTCTTACCACCTTAGACACAACCACAGAGCTGATGCACTCTTCAAGATTCAGAACTATTGCAGAAATATCACATATCATATAATATTCATCTATTTCATGCACAGAGTTAATTTTGGAAGCAGAAGAACTTTTGTTAGATTTATTTCAGCGCACACACATTTTATGAAAGTTTGCAACACAGAGATAGACATATCACCTGGATAAGAGGGTTCATCTACAGAGGATTCATTTCTGTGGCAAGAACTAAGTAAGTATCAGATGACAAATAACAAATATTTACATTTTGGAATCAGCCTATTGTGTCAGGGAAAACCTTTAGAACTTGGAAACTTCTCTCTTCCAGGCAAGGAAAATGATAGTTGGAAAGAATAAATTCACTGGAGCTTATCAAGTGAATACATCTGTTAAATTCAAATTTATACCTCTGGAGTGAAGGGCTATTTTATGACTCAGTCTTACCCTCTTGTTACATCAAGTATCAAATAGATTTCCTATAAGCAAAAATAGTTAGCCTTCTCCTGAGGTATTTGCTCATGAGGTGTCACTGCAATGTGTGCTAAGTTAGTGATTAGTTTGTTACCATGATGGGGAAAGTAGAATGGAGAAAAGTACAATTAGATCAAGATTCTCTGATTTCACTATGTTTCGTGTGGCACAGAATTGTATTCTTCTCAGCTCTGAGTTTGTAATGTGAAATGTGCACATTCATACACACACTCTGTAATAAGAATGCTGTGGAACATTTTCCAAAATTAAAATCTTAAAAAACCTTTTAGTGAAAATACATTAAGGCAGGAACTAGTAAGTATAAATATTGTGCAGAGAGATAAATCCAAAAATCCATAATGATTCTATGAAAATAGGTATGCAATATACAGTATATTTCAGCAAATGTGCAGTGAAAATGAAGCCTTTTTTTTGTCCTTGAACTTTTAAGATTTTAAACATGTCAGAGAAAGCCCAAAAGTTACTTCATACTCTAATTTTCTTTACTGTAGCAGGCTGGTAAAAAACAAACCTAGACACAGGAGTGTCGGATCTAAAGGGGGAACCTAGGAATAAAGAAGGCTGAACAAAGAGCAGCTCTGGGGAGAATGTCTTCGGACCCACAGCATTACAGTACTGCCTTAGATTTACTGCTTACATTATTAAAATGCAGGATGCTATTACTATCACAACACAAATTTTGTGAACACAGACAAACCAAAGCTTTTAGCCCATTTCCTGAATCATAAACAAAGAGCTCCATATACAACTACTGAAGGAAGTGTAAAGAGCAGAGTACTATATGATCTTTATTGGATTACTCGGAAGCTTTAGCACAGCTACCATCAGAAGCCATATAAATCAAAGATAACTGGTTCTATAGAAAAGCAATCAACTATCTAAAGAGAATGCCTTTGTTCCCCAAGGCTTCACAGTTAGGTTTAGATATTTCTGTTAGGATTTTGATGTAGCACATACTTCAGGAATTATACAAATCTTGTCTGCAAAACTCTCTGGACAGACTTCCAGAGGAAGTGACTGGATCCTTCCCTTTCAAGGCTTGAGACCACGTACTAATAATGTTATCTCCCTTTTTTGCTCTGCCTGCATTCTGTTGATAGTTAAAAACTTCAGCAGTACAAGCTGGATTGTGCATCTTAAGATACCATAGTAATCCATTAATCTTTTCTACTTCAAATATAAATTATAAGACCTCCAACTGGTCTATCGCTATCCAATACTGTGTTTTGGTTAATTAGAGTAGCTGCTAAGTTTGTCCTTGGGAGTAAAGAGCTCAGTTACTGAGATGACTCTAAAGAGAGTTTAAAGAAAATCTTTATATTCTAACTGTAACAGACCTCTCTTGTAGTATATTTGTATATGTTTATACTCAAGTCATTCCGGGATACCCCATAAAAAGCCAATAGTAAAATGGCTATACAAATGGATTACACTTTCAGCAATTGCTAGTAACATTAGAAGCTGTTTGACAGAAAAAGGAAATATGAAGGTTATTCTATACACTTTCAGGTGGCTGTTCAGGAGATAAAAATTCCTTTCATCCATTATCTTAAGGGTATTGTAAAGCTTAATTAAGTAAAGCTTGCAAAGTACTTTGAGGCTCTCAAGCAATGAGCTAAATTAGTGTTAGAAGTAAAATGGAGTCTTGCATATAAGACAATAGTCCAGCTACATCTAACGTTATACAGTTAAGAGTAGACAGGAGCCCGACTTCTGCTTCAAACCTTACTTGTACAGGTTTCTGAACCACAGGGCTAAGACTGCCAGCTTAGTATCGCTGAATGAAATACTGTAATAAATGTCCCAGAAAACTACCTGAGCAATACAGTTCTAACAATAAGATTTACTTTTTTGTTGTTGTTGTTGTGCCCGAATAAAATTATGATAGTGTCATGGTTTCTAGCATGGGAAAAGGTTAAATAAGGAATTTAGATTATAAATTACTATATGTCATGTGATGCAGGAAACACGGAAGTTCACTGACTACATTTCACACTGGCAGGGAGAAAACTATCTATCACTTTGTTCACTGAAGACGTGGAAATTAAAGCTCTCAGTCTTTACAGAATTGCAAAAGTGGATTTACTGAGGGCAGTGGGTGGCCTGCCAGGGCCTCTAGCTATCTCTCCTCTCCCATTAGCACCTGCTGCTATGGCTCATGCACCTGCATCAAGCAATGCAGTCACAGCAGTGCTCCTGCCTCAAGGGCCTCTACGTCCAATCAGGGCTTCATCTACCATTTTGCTAAAGCCTGTGCTTAGAGACTTCAAAATACCTCGTAGCAACAGAGACTGGCAAAAAGTGTCCAAGTACAGAGCAAGGTGCTACCTGAAATCAGGTAGCAAATCTGTGCAATCTGAATACTCTATCTTTAGTTATCTGAAACTATACTGCCTTTCTTCTCCCTTTTTCTTCATTGATATATTAATCTCCTGATTGAAAGTCCCATCATAAAGTTTCATTCATATCTACTTTTCTAAAACATTTAAGCCAGTAACATCACACAAAAGGACAGTCAGACTGGAAGCTCCAGGGGGCAGAGATTCTTTTCTGGTCTGGGTAGTCAGTGTCAAACAAAACCTATGGCATTTTATCAAAAGTAATGTTTTCACATAAAGGCAACTGGAAACAAATGGGAGAGATACTTGTTGATAGGACTAGGAACTCAGTCCATCAATTAAAGACTTTTTGTCATCCAAGTGGCCTGCAGCTTACAATCAGAAAGAACTGGATCTGGCACAGAGACCTGTGTAGACAGGATACTCTGGTGGGTCAGAAACTGTCTCGGCTTGAAGGGGTGGATGAAAAATTGGAAATACTTTTCTATATGGGTTTTCACTACTCCTCTTCGCAACCTAAAAATCAATTTCAAAGTGAAACTTTTCAAAGTGAAACTTCAGTGAGACTGAGAAATGAATTGTAGAAAGTTGGCTGTGATTCTCTACTGCATACCCACACTTAACAGCAACCACATACAACACTTCTTCTGATAAAGCACTTTGGGGATTTTTCTTACAGCTGATGTTTCTCCTGGACTCTCTTCAGTCTAATTTGGTATCTACCTGTATATTTTGCCAAACAATAAAATTGAGGCCCTTTCATTAACTTGTACCAACAACAGTTTATTTTCATAAAACTACTAAAACATTTTTAAAAAATCGTGTGAGGCACAGAGGCCCTTTCATTATATTAAAAGTTTATAGCCATTTGCCTCTTTAAGCAATGTCACATGATTAACCATACCACAGCCCCAGGGAGACTGCTGTTTCATCAACTGGGAAGAAGATAAAGGCCAGTTTCCAGAACTGCAAGCTTGCATCATAGCCCAACTTGCAAAACCATTCAAAAACCTGAACAAGAAACAGCAGTGAATACATAGAGTACCAACAGGTTTGATGTCTGATCACCCATTTTTAAAGAGAGCCAACACTATGGCATAAACAGCTGTCTTGGCAGAGCATACAGTCTCAATCCTTGCACATGCTGTTGGCACACATATGCCAATTAAGCGTATATTTGCCTCTCATAAAGTCTCTATTGACTTCAAAGTGAGAAGGTCTCTGCCAAACACCTTTCAAGGTACTCTGCTTCCTCTAAGAACAGCTGCAAAGTGCAGATCTGGGACTTGGCTTTATAGTAATTTATTTCAAAAATCTCCATTGTCATTAAATTTAAGAAATTGTTATTGGAAATTTTTTGAACTTTTTTTTTTCAGATTCTGTCACAGAGGTCTTGATCTCAATCTAATTCAGACAATGAAGCATGACTAGCAAGAAAACAACTGATGTTGCCTTTGCTAGGTGTGTCATTCCTTTGCTATCTAATTTGCAGAACTGACATCAATGTGACACAACACTGTACTGATGATTTCCCAAAATCCACAAAACAGCTAGAGTTGCACAACCACAGTCCCTGTAGAACAAGCCATCCTCATCTTGCTGTAACAGCCCTGACTTTTTCCCTCCATTCATCCATCATGCTTTCAACTGCACCCATAGGACCATGAGAGTTACTGGAAACAGTTTCTGCCTGTACACCATGTCTGCGGCAGGTCCTTTGGTGGGAAAGGCAAGCAGGTAAGCTCAGAAAGAATCAGCAAAAACCAGTGTCCTTCTCACCCAGAAGCAGGGAGAAGAGATGCTGCAAAGTCCCTGAGAAGAGCTGTAAGCAGGAGATTGAACAAGGTAGGCACAAGGACTGGACAAAAATGCACAGGTCATGGGGATGCAGTGCTGCCTGCAGAGAGCCATCACCAGCGGGAGACCAGAGACCGCCCCAGCTCACACAGCTAGAGCAGCCTGGGGGATACATTGATCCTGTGAAGAGGCTCAAACCTTGTGAACTGTACTAAGCATGTTCACAGAAACTGGAAGATTTCCTCCCATCCCAAAGCTCATTTTAACACTGTGTAGGATGATAGATATCCATGAAACAGATATAGGTGTCACCTGGGACAACCAACAACTTTAAGCATTTATATGCAGATTCACGCTTAAAGATACTCAGCATTAAAGATAGTCAGCACTTACCATCTGGCCTCTTAACAATAAATATATTTACACTCACAACAAATATATTTATGCTCACATTTTACACATTTCAAGAATCCAATAAATACTCAGATTTTAAGAGGTAAACAATCATGCAATTTGAACTCAAAGTTTCAGTATTGCCTATTTTTATTTGAGAAGCGTTATTTGTAGGAAAATTGAAATTATTTCTTATATTCAGTATCTGGCTTGAGAAAAGACAGGTGTATTGGAACAACCATCTCATCCTGCATATGGAGACAAATGAAGAAAGCTGCATGATCTCTTTCTCACCAAGTTGTTTCTTCAAGCCAAGATAAAGCTTTAAAAGGAATCAGTAGGAGCTCCTAAACCTACAGTAATTATTGTAAAGTAATTTTTAAAGCCCCTATATATAGGATTGTTGTATTCACAATGGGGTGCACAGCAACATTAACAGCTCTCTAAAACTCAGCATACAACAGCTTTGACAATTATACCTTTTGCATCTGCTGTGTTTATTCATGTTCAAGTTCCACTAATCTACCCCACACTTCTCTCCTTAAGCTTGCTTAAGTAATGATGCTTTTACTGTTTGTTGAACGCTCCAGAACAGAGCATTCCTTTTGGACCTAGACAAACCATAGATTTTCACCTCAGGTGCTTTTTAATTGCTGAATCTAAAATTTCAAATTGAATAGACTTTTAAAATCCTTATCTACAAGTATGACTGTGATGGGATCCAAAACCATTAGATATTAGATCCCCACCCCACAAAAAAAAAAAGGGGAAAAAAAAAAAAAGGAATCTCAGAAGCTCAGACCTTACTGAAAAGGTCAGATAAAACTTGGAGAGGAAAGGAGTGCAAAGACAGGGGAAAATTAGTTAACAGAGAAGCCAGGGAGCATTTTTCAAAAGGGTTCAGGCATAAAAATCCTGTATGCTATTGTAATATGAAACCTTGGAGATTCAATGCAATATCTGGAGATGCAGGAGTTTCTTTTTATTATGAAAGTTGTTTATGTGAAGAGCAAAATAGACAAGAGAAAGCAACGGCTAAAGAATACTTGATGGGCACTTTAATCTTCTATTAATATGCAAATTTTGTTCTTTAGAACCCTAGAAAGATTTTTTTTTCATAGGCTATTTGAAAATGGTCTTACTCTCCCAGAGGTCCTTCTTGTATGAATCTAAGTGAAACACTGTATTTATGCTAATTCCCCAGATACTCTTGTATGCATCATTTTCTTTTTGAAATTATGTGGAGTTTATTGAACCACATTTGTAAAACATTCCACAGCTGATTTCATTCTAAAGATCTCCTTTAATAGAGCTGAATCCCCTGTAGATCCATGTCATGTGAGGATGTTAAAAAAAATCATTCTCAACAAGGAAAGAAATGAAAAAAGCCAGTAGAAAAATTTGGATATTAGCTTCTGACCAAAAATGGATATTTTATCTTCATAATCAACTTTAGTCACATATAACTGGTGCCCCTGCAAATACTCAAAAATATTCTAACTTGTAATATTTTCTTTAGTAAATGCCAGGCTTAAGAGCAAAAGCAGCTTCAGTGCAGGAAAAGCATCTTTATTGGCATATATTCAGAAATGCACTTCCCAATTCCCTTTATACCTAATCATAGGAGCTACTTCCAGAATGAAAAATAAAAACAGCAGAATCTCGCTTGCTGACATCAAAAGGGAAAATAGGAAATTTGTTTGTTGTGCATTTGTAAACTGGAGCTCCATGTATTTCCTCTCCCTACTTTTTTCTATAGAACTGACAGAACAAGATTATGAGCGAAAGCCTGCTCCTCTTGCAAGAGGACATCTTCACCTTCTGTGGGATTATTCATAAATAAGGAAAACAGGTTTAGCTCTAAAAAGTGTCTGTGGAACTAGGAATCACTATCAAGTGTGATGCCTCTTTTTTCTCATTATTTTGAAGTTTGTAAACATTAGATCCAACTTTCCATTATGAATCCTCTTTGTAACTAATTCCACATGAACACCTCAGCTCAGTTGCTTCGTGGAATGAGCGCGGTGGATCTGGATTTCTTTTGACACAGGCTCTTGTGAGTTAGGAGTAACTCCGTTACTGTGAATTATGCTACATTTGTACAGCTACAAAACTAGCAAGGGAGGGAGACTCATGCCCTGGATTTCCATCAATACGTCCCATTAAAAGAAAGTACTACATTAACTCTTATCTGCAGGCGCAATCTGGAAAGTTAAACAGGGCTCCAGAACACAACCATGAAGAAAGATAGTCTTTCCTAGGATTACCGGCAAGTGTTAGAGATTCACTTGATTATTTTTTTTTTTTAAACAATGATCCTCTAATATTTGTTCTTTACTATTATAGAGAGGACACAAGTCATATACTTTGCTTCTGCTGGCATGTTTGATGTCATTGTTCAATTTAAGGACAACATATGAGAAATTCAAATAAGAAAGCCACATAAATTTTTCCCTCTGGAAAACCTGCATTGAGCAGACACAGCCATTTTTCAGATTCTACAAAGTATATGATAAGTAAGTAATACTAAATAGAGCAAAGTCACAAAAAAATACATAAAAATACTGCAGGCAGTGAATACATGTTTCTCAAGAGAATTCATGTAGCATGACGTGCAGCACCTAGGATTAGGGAGAGCAGCTTTCAGCTATGGTCAAAGCTTCCTACAATTCCTCCTGCTTCAGTTACCCAGGGATGAACTTGACACAGAATTACTGACCCCACTCTGTCTTTGGAGAGAAAAGGGCCAAATCTGGGGCAAAGGGAGGAGGCAGGGTAGAACGGGTTAACACAGGATTGCCTAAGCTAAAAGCCACAGATGGTAGATGAAGACTGTGACAGTCACAGTAGCTGTTTGAATTCTTTTTGCCTAGAGATATATCTTTAGCAAAAAAATTAAAATGCGGCCAAAATCAAACAGTTTAGTTGGCATTAATTTTGTGAATCAATTTAATCTGATCAGACATTAGTATACACAGTGATTGTCATACCCTGCAGGGGAGGATTTAAATATAGAGAACAGACAGGGTGAACTTGGGAGGACAGGTGGAGGGGGAATGTGGTACATTAAGTGATCATAGCCAGTAAGGCATGACCACACATTTTCTGCAGTCCGTTCCACTCCTTTGCGAGACCACTTTAGTTTGCACCCAGAGCTCTTATCCCAGAGGCTTTAGTATCTTCACCATTCCATGCTTGCACTGAAGCTGACAAAAATGGTGCCAGCCTCTATGTGCTTTCAAGGCTGTTGCACAGGCCCCTGGGTGAGGGTTATCACCTGTACAAGTTGCTGTAGAGCGCCTTCAGGCTTGCAAAATGGGCTAAGGTAGTTTTAAGTCACTTTTGCACCTTCCCAGTTCTGAGATGTTGCAGTCCAAGCTATGCAGACCAATTTAAGTTATAGCTCCCATTTTGTGTGCTGCAGGTAGCAGGGTGAGCCGGCACGGACGCTGCTTCCAGCAACCTTCCTTCCACGCAGTCTTCCCACCAGCAGCATCCCCCGCAGCACCACCTCTTTCCTAGGGCTGGCAAGCAAGTCACTTGGATGGAGGCTGAAGTTGCCTTTAATTCCTGTGTGACAGTAACCCTCCCATGGCCAGAAATAAGGCTTTTTGGTCCATTTTTGATCCATTAGTAGTAATCCTTGACAGACAATTGACTCACTTAACTTGAATGATCAAATTCATCCAGAGTATCTGCCTCTCTCCATCCAAGAGCTTGCTGCCACCCAAGCAGGAGGAAGTAAACGGCACATGGTCCAAATCTTGAAATTTAACTCAGTTTCAGGCCGTAAACCTGTATTTAGTTCAATTTCAGGCTGCAAACCACAATGGTTCAGAAGTTGCTCCCCATACTGCTTAGGGACAGCAAACTGGGAAAATAAACAGAACAGACAACTAGACATGCTTGGCTGCATCTCAGACTTAAATATGACCTCCCATTGTACCACTAGTCAAACTCAGAATAAGAAACCAGCCTTTTCTCCATTAAAACAAAGTTATCTCTAACAGGTAAATGCAAAGAGGAAAAAACAGCAATGAAACAGTACTGGTGAGTCACCACATACTGGGACCTAAGGGCCATCAGGGTTTTGTTTGTTTCTGTCTGGAGAGGAGGGAGGAAAATGGACCTCACAAAAAAGATATATTTTCAGAAGGGGTCCGAATAGGATAATGAGATTGCTTCCACTAATAAGGCCAAATCAGTGGTAAAGTGACCCTGAGTGGGATCCTATGCATTTTATATTTCTACAGTAGAAATGTGCATGATGTGGTTTCTCCCAAAAATAAAAAATCTTAAGTCTTTTTCTAGAGCTAAGCTCAGAGGAAGCTGAAAAGCAGGTTGCTGGAATTAATCCAAATAACTATATATGACCAGGTGGAGTAAATCTTGTTTTATGTGGGAAGAAGGCAAAGCTTACAGTCGCAGACAATCTTTGCAGAAAAATACTCCCAAGACAAAGTCTGATCAATTTTATATATATATATATATATTTAGGGAATATATATATATTTTTTTTATATATATATATTATATATATATATAAAATTTGGTCCAGGTTGGGCAAACTGACATAGAATTGTATAATGCTGTGAAGATCCCTTTCATGCCTCCCAGGCAACTCAGGCTCTATGCACACAGGACAGTGCAGAGCTCCACCAGGACACCTGAGATGTTGCTGAATGAGCCGCACAAACAACGAGTATATTTAACTTCATAGGTGCTGCAAACAAGCTGCGTTAGTATGTTCGGTAGAAAACTGTCCTAGCACAGCTAGGCTGCTTTCACTGTACAAATAGTCAGTGCTATCAGGGCTATCTCCAGGAGCAGAGAGGGCCATGCCTGCATCCTGCCACCCTCCACAATGTGTGTGTCACCGGACGCGGGCAGAGAGGTGCTTGCGCTGCCACAGACCTTCTCACACTCTTTAGCTGCAAATGGCAGGGGAGCAGAAGAAACAAGCTAAACTAAAGGCTTCAAAATTCCTCTATATCCCTGTAAAGCTTTCGACATAACACTGTTTTATGCTATGATATAAAAAAGTATGAAATCTCTGATCACTGAAGTACACAGAGGTGCTGTAATGGGTGTAAACAAGCTAACCAAGGTTGACCAGCTTGAACTGAGCTCTTTGCTGCTCTGGTTAGTCAATGCCCACATCAGCTCATTCACAGGTAGGTCAGCATGCCTAAATACAAATACAGTGGTACACCCTGACACACATGACAGCAGGGAATTAAGTTTTAGAAATAAGAGCTTAAAAAAAAAAAAATCAGCAAAATATCAAGGAAGATTAAATCCTAAAAATCCTTTTATTTAAATCATCAAGATCTGAATTATCCAACAAAGATTTTTATAGCAATGTTATACAGAGATGTTCTCTGCTGTATCTAAAGGAAGCAATGTGCAAGACTGTGTGTGTGTTTTAAAATGAAAAACAAAATAAATTGTCTTTATGGCATAAACTGAGCTGTGGCAAAGACTGAACAACTTTCAAGTTCTCAAAAAGGCAGCCTTACAACGTCAGTTCTTCACAAGTGACAAAAATATCACCCCATAAAGAGCTGGCAGAGACCATTAAGAAGAATTTCTGAACTACACACCATCTCAGTCAAATAGATACCTTCTGGATTTTTCTATTAATGTAAATCAAGTTAGTAATTCCTAACAAACTGAAGGCAGTTTTAAGTCCATTAATTCCCCCCCAATCTGTGCATACATGTATGTGAGTAGATCAATCCGGAAAAAAAAGTTCATTGCCAATGCACAGTATTTTAGTTGTTTAGATATATAACAACTTAATTACAACCTATGTCTTGTGGACATGCTTGTAAGTAATTTTAAATGTAGTCTTTTTATCCAGAGTGCCTCCCCTTCCTAGCAGTCTGAATAAGAAGATACTCCATATTCCATTCCAAATATTCCATATTTATGCCTAAGTCCCAAGAGCTGCAGTTCAGTTAATTGCAAATCACTGAGAAGTATATTGTCGTGAAATGAAAACATAAAACCTTGCCACACAGAATTCCAATCTAAATTCAGAGATTACTCAAAAAGGAGGTAACCATAGAATAAAAAGATTCAGGCAGAAGATAAGGATGTTTTTACATAATGAGTCTTTGATCTTGCATATACTTATGTATGTTCTTAATTTTCAACTGGTGAAGTATCTCACTAAATCGGGGGAATATTTGCTAGTATAACACTTCAACCTGTGCGTTACACATCTCTTCAGCTTCCAATACAAGTAAAAGTGTCATTACTCCAGCCACAGAGTCTTCAGCTTTAGATTAATCTGAGATTTTGACACATTTGTTGTTCTAGAAACCTCTTTTTTCTGACCAAACTAAATATGTGTTTGTGGAAACAGTCTCTGCAATTTGGAGTTCAGTGGCATGAAAAGATTTTGTTTTTACTGAATAAAGAACCATATTTGACCACGACCTTACAGATGTATACAGAGGCATGTGAAAGAAGGTGGGGTAATGGATTGATGTAATCTTTTCAAGGTGGAAGGAAAAAAAAAGAAAGAAAATTGGTAACAAATATTCAGAACTACGTTTCCCCATTATTCCTGACAATTACAGTTAGCAATATATGTACAAGCTATTTAAACATCTTTTATTCATTTAAAATACATTGCCTGGAGGGACGTTTCTGTATTTCTTAAGTGGACAAAACTCCATTTGAGACCTAGGGAGCTTTGCAAGAGCTGCATGAGCAGGCTCCTATACTTCACAATCAGTGCAATGTCCCACATCAAAGACAAAATAGCATTACATCAAAGGAATACTGCTTTCACACTCGCTGGCATAAAATAGCCTATTATTATTCAAAACAATGCCACACGTACAAACAAAAAACAAACAGAAGTATTTGCTACTGTTTTATAGCTGATAGGGCTGCTTTACTCCAATCCCCTTACAGATGTGCATGTTCACACAATTCCTCCAAATATGTGGGAAAGTAGTACAGAAAAGACCTCTTTCTATGTTTGCCTTCCCCTTTCTAACTCTTTTAGGGACTGCCAAATCCTAATCAAGATCCAATTAATTTGCATTATAGGAAGAGCATTTTAAGGACATCTAAATCAATTCTCCTGCCCATGAATGTTTTTAAGAAAGCCTATTGTGATAATAGCTGAACATGACATTTACTTTTCAAAACAAAATGAGAATCAGAGATGCACTCAATCCTCAGCCAAACTATCCCTTGGAAAAAGCGAGAGAGGCCACAGGAACAAATGAATCCCTGGAGTCACCAGCTCCCACTCCCCTACTGGCACGTAACCCCTTTCTCAGCTTACTGAACTTCATCTCAGAAGTTACTGATTGCCCCCACTATTCCCATCAAAAGGCCATTGAAGGATCTTAATCCTCATAAGCATGGACCCTTTCTTTTCATTTCCAACCTAAATTTACGCAAGACCAGTTTATTCCTTTCCGTGGCAGTACCATCTATAAGCACAGCCAGTGCTTCTTCCACTGCATTTACTCTCCCCTCCATCTCCTTCAGTCCTTTCTCTCCCTACTTCTTTCCACCTCTCCTTTCACTAATATCACACTCTCACTACACCTGAAGAGCATAATTCATCCCATCTGTTTTGTGGGGTAGACTTCTCATATAGACTTGTAATTAAAGGAAAGCAAGAAATATTCAGCAGTAGCAAATGTTATCCTTCTACTGTCGAAGGAAAAGAAGCTGCAAGTTTGTAACAGCAGCGTCAACTGCAGCAAAGGGGTGCTGGGGACACAGGCTACAAGAAGCAGGCAAGGGAAAGCAGAGCCATGTCACTGCCCACAGCACCAGACTCCTTCCCCACATCGCTACCCGCGTGCTGCTTTTGTTGGACCAGTATAGCTGCAGATGCCCCGGTCACCTGAACATACTGAAACACTACTCTATCCTGAGTGATGGCTCCTGAGAGAAAATACTTGCAGAAAATCATATTCAGCAAGCATATGCATTTATCTTCATAGTGGTATACCCATCATTGGGGTAGCTGCATTTGGCTCAATTAAATCTAATCATGGGAAGACTACATAAAACTTTACCTTTACTTCAGTAGCCTAATTCCCTCATGGGTGCAAAACCAAATGGCAAGGGTAATTCTAGAGCATATGTTTTGTACATATTAGTTGATGGAAAGGAAAGGGTGGGGGAAAACCAAACCAGCACGAGTTTTGCATTATTTTTGCTGAGATTTGCAGCCTTTTACAGAGAGACTTCCTCTAAACCAGTAGAACTATTTTATGTGGCCTTTCTGGATTTACCCACTTGACAGCGTTTCTTTTAGGATGACTGTTAATACAGCAGAAAGCTATGCAAGTTTTCATCGTTTCAGTACCGTCTCAGAAAGCTGGGTATGGGACAGTTTCCACAGTGCCCTTTAATGTGTGTATTAGTTCAGGTCTAGAAGTTTGCTCTGATTGATACACTCATGTTTTTTGCTGCACTTATAAAGTATATTAAAAGGTATTTTCAAACATTACAACATATAATAGATAAACTCTTTAATTTATTTCTTTGTTTTTCAGTGCTTAAACAGTTGTAGTTTTTCCATGCTCTGAACCATGGGATATTTAGAAGACCAGTGCAAACTAGCAGAAGAAACCCAAACCTTAAAATATATATACCAATGTATGTATGCTTACTATATTCAAAATAGCATTAAACTGGCTTTTAGGTATATATAGCGCCTTGAACAATTTTCATATGCCGTTTTAACTCCTTATTTAAAATGAGAAAAATGTCAGTATCAATTACATTAATAAGTAATAAGTACATTGATAAGACTTCTAAGTTGTAAATTCCACCATTCTTTGAGAAGGTGGACAAAATGCAAGAGCACAGATTACACAGTGTGTTAGGCTCTTTTTTCTTCCAGTACCTGTACATTATGCTGATGGTCAAAGAAGGCAGAAAGCAACTGTTTTTTCTAGCAAGGGAATAACTTATTGTTTGTTTTTTTTTTCACATGCAATAATGCAGAGTGCCTCAGATAGTCAGTGACTGAGTCCATCATTACCAGACTAGCTTGTATAATCTTGTGCTGAAATATTCAAAAGTGTTCATTGTTCAGTGTTTGATGTTTCAGTCACAAAAATTTAACTCTCAGCTGAATATTCTAAGATTTCCAGCCACAGCATATAGATATATATACACAAATGAATGTTGCTGCCCTCAAGGAAATTTGCTTCTAATAGTAGCTAAGTTTAATTTCTTTGACAGCAACCTACGGTTTTATTATGAAAAGATAAAGGTTCTAGAGTCAGAAATTAGTTCCTATATAAGTTATCTATTATCTGCAATACTTCATATCCTGTATCCTGCCAGTTGAAACAGTAGCAGGACAAGTTCCAAAGGACTGGAGAATAATGCTTTCTGAGAATCACAAAATAAATGTGAATGACTCCATGGAAAAGAGGAATTTTGCTAACCTCAGAGAACTCCATTATTTTTTTCATTTAGTTTTTAAGATTACATTTTTCTTTTCACAGGTCAGATTTAAACAAAATAAGGAAAAAAACAGCAGATCAGGACACAAAGAAATGGACTAAGATTTTCATTGATGATTCAAATTATAAATAAGCTCTATTCTTCTTTTACGCTGAACGCCTAGTCCATCCTGTCTTGCACTGTTTTTCAGTTCCTATTGCTGTTACAAAATTTGAGTAATTATCAAACTGCAGTGCTAAGAATAGGAAGACATTGGCAGAGAGGAGAGCTAAAGAGTGTTACATTGAGTGGAGTTGAAATGTTTCTCCTTTGACTCCAGAGCGCTGCCCAAGGTGAGACTCTACAATGTTGATGCCCCCAGCAATCAAAACCTATTTACTGCCTCAAAAGTTGAAAGAACAACATGTCATATGGATTATCTGCATTCTGGGTTGCAACTCAAATATTGTTCTAGTAAAAAGCTATAAAGATGAAATGGTGGTGTCTAAAAAGCCGCCGCAAGGCTCTGCAAAGGGAAGCCGCAAGGCCCTGCAGGGAATAAAGTCAGGTCTCCCGCTCGCACAGCCCCGTCCTCCTGCCAGCTCAGACACGCAGCCCATGCACAACCATACGAACCGCAGCCATGAATGCTTCTTCTGTACAGGATTTCAGTCAGGTCAGTCCGTTCAGTTGGCAGCCCCCCTAGCAAATCCACACACCTATCACAGGCTTTGCTCATGTAAGTACCTGGGGCCGTTGGCATAACCGTTCACCTTCCCGTTCTAACAAACATGAACAAATTTCACAGGACTTCCTGCTATTCTCACCTATCAGAAGCAGCACCTAAACATCCTTGGCCGATACTTGAATACAGTCTGCAAAAGTTAAAAGTCTACATAGAAAAAAATATAATGAGTACTTCCTTACCCAGCAGTAACTAATGCTGTGCAGTTTTACCACACACATTAGAAATGCCTAAAGCAGATTAATATTTCAATACTGTATTAGGCTTGGGAATTTTACATCCCATGTCTTATTTCCCAACTTTATCAAAGAGTCTAGCATTTCAGCCAAATTTCAATAAGTCAAACTCCACTGTTTTCCGACAGTAGCGCAGGCCCCACTGGTTTGTTTCTATACAAGACAAGTTGTCAGGGATGGAGACATTAGTGATCTATTAGAAATAGGATAAGGTAATGATTGGAGGTTGAGAACTATCCTTGAAGTACAGTATAATTTCCTTTATGACAGCATTACAATCTTGAGAAAACACACCTTTGAAAAAACTAATTTTCAAAATGATATTGCCTCTATTTATAACTTTCTCACTACCAGAAATCAAAGCAATTTTGTAGAACACCGTAGAAAAGTTTAGCCAACGACACTGTTACTAAATAAATTTCCCCTACACCAGAAGGTGAAGTTTTCAAATATGTAAACATTTTTACTTTTATAAGATTAATCTGTGTAGCATTTAAGTAGAGGAGAGAGAGAGAGAGGGAGGGAGGGTGGAGAGAGAATGAAAGAGTGCATATATAAATACAAGGCAAAGTCAAGATCCAAAGCATGCTCCAAAAGACATCCATAGAAGGGAAAAAAAAAAATATATATATATATATATATATATTTCAAAATTTAGTGTCATGGGGAGGAATCTGTTTCCAGAACATGGCAGTACTAGCAGGAATTCTTGTTATAAAAGTACAAAAGGCTGAGTGTGTGCTGTTAGGTAGGCATGGTAAGAGAGAGGCAACAGGAGAAAAAAAAAAAGAGATAATAAAAACCTAAAAATATACAGCAAACACCACAAATTCAGGAAAGCACTGTTCTTAGACCACATATGTATTTCTATATATGTATCAGAATGTGTCATCAATTTAATATATTAAGCTCTTTTTTACAATTTTCCTTGGATAAATAAATACTTCTACACAGAGTTCTAGCACAGCTGTAACAGAGGGTGGAAGTAGCATCAGTGCTTTAACCAACAGTTTCTTCTCTTGTATGCCTACAAGGATTGACACACATGCAATAATAGAAGGTTTATCTCCATCCAGTGGAGAATAAAGTAAAGGTTAGAGGGAATTCAGAGGTGCTTAATTAAAGCAGTTACCCTGACAACATCAAGCAACAGTAAACATGATGGTACAATACAGTAACTAGCTGCTTATAGTTAACTACTTTTCTAGACACGCTCTACTGCTGTGAATCCATGCTCATTTTCAAGAATACAGGTATAAACCTTTCTCACACACAGTCCCAGGTCCTTATGCAACTCCTTTGACTTCAGAGGAATTAACACCAGATGGAGACCTGGGCCAAAGGTTCAAAACTTCCAAAAGCTTCTCCGCACCAAGTAGAGATTTCTCACTACTTCGTCCTTGCTTTTCTCGGTCTGAACTAGCACCTCAAGGTGTCCTGGCATTTACTGGAAATCCAGACATTTCTTGGGCTCTGTCAGCAGCAGCAATCTTCTCTTCGAAGAGAAGGCCATATCTGGCCTACTTTAAAAAAAATTTGGAAAAACATTTTATGCCCAGATCCAAGAAGCTAATAGAGAGTAAACACTGTTTTTAGGGCTGTTCTATTAATTCATCTTACCACACCTCCAAAAATACTTCACTCCTTTCAAAGGAAAGGAACCTGCTTTACCCAGCTAAAGGAATCCTACGCTTTGCCTGCCAGATCACCAGCCTAATAAGGTGATGGATATACAAGGTGAGAAATGTTTCATGCAGCTCCAACTATTGAGTGCAAGTCAGTATACATAACAGAGAGGATGCATGTTACCTGGGTGTTTTTAAACTTTACAATGAGGATATTATTCTCCAGTCAGGCTGACTTGCCTCCTTTAGACCTATTACAGAGTTAGAATTAATTGCGATAAAGTTTCATATCCAGGAAACACTTGAAGGAGGTCTCTGTCAAGAGTCCACTTGGAAAATGATTGAAAGCTCCTCTTCACATAGGCAATAAGCTTTGTAAATTCTCTAAACAGGAAGCAGGCTTGGGGTTAGTCTTCTGGAGTGTTAAAACCTTTACAGTGCTTTGTAGGAAGCTTTTCAAGTTAGCATCTTGTTCTTTTATGCTTCTGCATAGTCTTTACTGAGTAATAAGGCCCTATTATTTACCAAGCATTTTTATAGTAGTTTCCTTCTTTACAGTTGGACCTTGGATGTCTGTACTATTGCCATGTGGCACAATGTTCAAAGGAACTGAATTTCTTAATTCTTGCAAACAGGATGTTTAACTACACTTCAGACAATATGTTATTAGTCTAAAATAAAAAAAAAATCCTCTAGCTTCATAAAGAGTAGGAAATATTAATTCACTACTATTTCTCACGTGTTTCAAAGAGTTATGCAGTGATGAGTACAAGTTCTCAGACAGAAAGATGTACTAAGTTATAAAACAGTTGTTTTGTCCCCAGCTTTGTTCTTTCTAATAGATTTTAAAATACTATTTTTCCCAAAGCTTCTTAGAATCCTTATGTTTCATCACATAGCCATAAATGCCAGTAAAGCAAAAGCAAAACATCATCCAAGTATTAGAACATAATCCAAGTATTAGGCTAGACAGGTTGTAACAGTTTCTTTAGCATCTTCTGTCAAGCAAAAGAAAACTTAGAAATGGACAGTACTGATGATAGTTACATCTTTAAAATACTTAGAATCTAGATATTTAAACACCTAGTTCCTACCAAAAAAATTAATCCTGGTTGCTTTTTCCTGGGCCATGGCTGAATCTCTCTTAATGAAAGTTAACATCCTAAAATATTAGCCCAGGGGAACCAAATAAGATGCAGAGTCCTATACAGAGACTTAATAATGCTAAGGGGTGAATGGATGCAGGAGTTCTGGGCTCCAGCCTGTATCACTGTTATAGGGATACAAATAATATTGCTGCACTCAAAATTACTGCAAAAGCACAAGAAAAAAATTGAGAATTCTAAAACTCTCATATTTAATCACTTTCACAAGAAGTATTTGGTCCAGCCACGAAGAATACAAGAGATTTAGTCATTACATTAGCAGGAACAAATCCCACCAGTACTGCCGCAGTTTGCTTTCATTCACATTTGTTCTCCTAACCTTTAGCCTACCCATAGTGCTGCAATGACTTTGATCCTTCAGCCAAAAGAGAGTCCAAGCCTTTTGAATGGAAAGCACACAAAAAACAAATAATTTTGCCTTTTACAGTGGAAAGAAGTTTTCTATCAACAGTTTTCTGGGATTATGGTATGCCTTGCTGCTTAAAAACAGCTTGCATTGCCTGAAACATTTTATAGGCATGTCAAATTCAAGCTGCACTAATCAAAAAATTGAAAACCCCAATATTTTGATATTTTGACTGTTTCTAAAGCCAATTTACAGTATTTGTTAAGAAAACTTTAAAAAAAAAAAAAAAAAGCAGCAGTCTAAGAACATTAAATATTGCTAACCAAAGAACCAGGCCTTCAAAGTGAGAAAGAGGTAGAGCTGAAGAGCAACCCTTCTTTCAAAATTTCTCACTATTTGACTTCACTGAAAGAAGGAAGGACCTGGTATAAGCAGAGGATCTATAAAAATTGGTCAGGCCTGTCACACTGTCTCTTGCCACTGCATGGTCACTGTCTGTCCTGCTGCTCCTTGCTAGGCCTACTCCCTGCTACTCACAACATGCACCAGAAAGCACCAGATCTTAGGCATTAGTCCTGAGTTACCTATTTGACACCCAACAACTCCCTTGTTCCTCAGTTCTACCTCTTGCTGCTGATGAACTCACTTTCAAATATCTTCTTCTGCCTGGGGAGGTGAACTAACTCAGCAACACGTTTTACTTAGGCTCCAAATTTGTTCCATCTAAGAATGATTTTCTGAACCTTTGCCAGAAAACACAGAGCGGAAGAGTAATCATAAGACACATCACTACTAATAAAAGACAATCTCTGACACAATTCAGAGATTGAAGTTTGTGACCATGTTGTGTGATCACAGCTCTTCAAGCTTCAGCAGGTCTCATTTCTCATGTATCGGGGGGGTAGGGAGGGGAGAGGCACACAGTATCTGCTTAGTTTTGATATAGCTTTCTGCTTTTCTACTAAATAAACCTTGTCTTTGTTTGTATTCAGCTCCTGCCAGTTCCTCTCCACCCCAGGATCCAGCCTTTTTCTCCCATTTGCGGCAGAACAAGCAGAGAGCCTTTGTACCTTTTTCCAATTCAAAAAATGTAAATATATTCAAGGTATTCCCTTTCTGAACTGGTCTTATTTCATTTTCAGGCTGACTGCTGCTAAAATTTCAGCAAAGAAACCAGCCAATTAGAATATCCATTTAAAAAGGAAGGGGGAAAGGAAGGGGGAAAGGAAGGGGGAAAGGAAGGGGGAAAGGAAGGGGGAAAGGAAGGGGGAAAGGAAGGGGGAAAGGAAGGGGGAAAGGAAGGGGGAAAGGAAGGGGGAAAGGAAGGGGGAAAGGAAGGGGGAAAGGAAGGGGGAAAGGAAGGGGGAAAGGAAGGGGGAAAGGAAGGGGGAAAGGAAGGGGGAAAGGAAGGGGGAAAGGAAGGGGGAAAGGAAGGGGGAAAGGAAGGGGGAAAGGAAGGGGGAAAGGAAGGGGGAAAGGAAGGGGGAAAGGAAGGGGGAAAGGAAGGGGGAAAGGCCACAAGAAAAAACTTTCTCAGGTTACACCACAAATCTTGCCATGGGTAATGTAGATGTTACCCATATATTATACTACCTGCTACATCTTGTCTACTTTACTTTGTAAACTCCTCAGGACAGGAATCAAGTCTTTTCTTTTTGGCATACTCCTTGCATATCTTTGGACACTATCAGCTAAGTTTGTATATATATTACACTTAAAATGCAGTAGATTTGTGTTTTTAGTGCTTACAACACCTGCGTGAGTCAAGTTTGTTGCCATAGGTTCAAAACAGTTTTGGTTGTACAGATCTGCACAAGCCCACAGACGATAAATAATTATCATTCTTGACAAAAGCACCTTCTACTTTATTGCTTGTAACTCAGTCCACAGGTCAGGTACCTGACCTTGGACTCTAATTCCATGATAGAAGCCCTAGGCCTAGTTTAAAATCATTTAGAGATCATTTAGATACCTCATCTATCAGTCCATTTCAACTGTCTGATTTTTCTAGGGCCAATTTCAGATGCAATTGATGACATCACCACTCTTTCAGGCCATCATCTCCCCAAAAACAGTTTGTCGCTGACTGACTTCATTCTCGTTTCAAAGGCTAAGTAACTCTGAGTCCTGCCAGAAGAGATTCCAGAAGAGACTGGGAGAGACAATAGGGGTTCCCTGGTTTCTTGTCTTCACTTACACATTCCTTGCTGGCTCCAACTTTCGCATTGCCAAGGTTCCCCTCCCAACGCTATCTGTTCTGACCTTTTTCCTTCAGTTTTTCCCAGTTTGCATATGGCCCACATGCTCTACCTGCTCTCTTGCAAACAGCTACAGAAGTTACCACAGTTTTATTGGCTGTGACAAATTTTGGGCAGGTCTCCTGGCATGTTTGTGGACAAGGGATTATCTTAGTTTCTCGCTGGCTGAATTTCAGTAGAAAGTTTTAATACTGTAGTGGTCCTTTAAAAGTCAATCTCTTGGCCAAATTCTGGCACAATGATTTACTTCTTCTCAAACCTAGTTAATTTAATGGTCCAGTTTCTCAGCTTCTACAAGTCGTCAGTTGTACTGAGTGCAACTGAGTTAAAACGCTTTACTCCAGCTGAGCAACTACCCTACATTCTTGCAAAAGGGAAAATTAATCATTAGACTCATCACAATAAAAAAAAAAATAGAAAAACCTTTTACATGGGCTACAAAAGGTCTGTCTTATTCTCTAAGCAACATCAAGAACAGTATCAGACAGATTTTTTGCCCAAAGTATCAGTTTGGTATCTGCATTCACCTACTCTTCAGCTGGATTCAATTTCATATCATAGTATCGCAGTCAATATCTGCAGTACCTTAATACAAGTATTTGTGGGAAAGATTACCTCTTTTTTTTTTTAATTCATTTTAAAAATCTTAGTGACCTGCAGGAAAAATAAGTAAGATTGCCACAGCTAGAACTTCAGAAATTCTTCTGTGCATGGTAGCTGTCATAATTCCTATTACGATGCCATTTTTCTATTTGTATTAACCTTGCATGGTCTCTTCTAGACTTCATCAAAATGGTATGTCAGTAACTCAAATCTTTCCCAGATAGCTACCACTCCACTTTTAAAAACTCTGACTTTTTAAGTGGAAAAATTAGAGGAGAAATCACAGGTGATTTGAAATGCATTGTGTAGTCCACATTTGGATAAAATGAAACTTTATGATGAAAGAGATCAAAACAGAATCTGCTTGCTTTCCTTAAACAGAAATAATCCTGAGAGCAGAAAGGCAAGAGAAATGCATAAACAAGATCTTTGGCAGAAGACAGAAGAAAATGTTTTAAGAGAAGGGAACGCACAGGCTTAAAAAAATATAGGAGAAATGATTGACAAGGTCACAGGAGACTGCTATATACTAATGTGGGAAAATTAATCAGTGTTTTGCAGTCTTTTATGCAGTTGTGAATCAATGCTGTAGGTAAGACAGTGATATTAACAAAAAATAAAGAGAAAGAACATCATCTGTTTCAGATTTTATATTTTTAAAACTGGTGGATAAAATTTCTTTAGGAAAAAACAAAAACGTGAATAACAGTTCTAGCAAGCCTACCTGTAGACACTTAAGTGCACTTAACAGCCAACTTGTAACTAAATCCAGAAGACTGCATGCACCATACCTACTTACTGGAAGAGAATTTTTCTCCCTGCATGTTGCAAAAACAGTTTGCTCCCTGAAGAATAAAGAGAAAGGAAAGAGGAATGAAAAAGTGAGTGAGAATGAAAAAGAACAAAAGGTTATTATAGAGAAGAAAGGACCCTTTTCAAAATATTCTTAGGTTCATTAAATTATTCAGGGTTGGTTAAGCTATGGAAGTCAATTCAGTGTAGAAAAAGGAGAAAAAAAAAAAAGTGCTCCACTAAGGAGACCCATCAAAAAAATCTTCTTTTCGTGCTTGTGGAGCGAGAACAAGTTTCAACAGTATTTTTCAGGGTCTCCTTCCATTTCATACACCACCCACCCTAAGACTTCCCTTGTCTCACTGTAAATATGAAATAGCAGGAAGAGGCAAAATGTGTGCCAGAGTTAACCTAAATTTGCCCAGACTGAAGAGGAGAATTAAAGCTAGTTCTACTTTCCTTTATCATGCAATTGAGTTAGCCTTAAGGGTCAATTTACCTTCAATGAAAGCACATGGCCTCAAGTGTCTGAAAATTATTGTACTAACAGGAAAACACACCATCATTCCCATTTCTTCTTATGCTGCACAGATTTCTGGTGTAACCCCTGCTCTCCCATACTGCCAAAATCTAGGAAAATAACAACGCTCTGGATGGAAGATGCATGTCTAATGTGAATAGCAGGGAGGTAAGAGTTGTTATCCTCCTCCTGTCTTTCATCTCAAAAATGGAGGAAAAAAAAGGTCACATCAGAAGAGAGGAAAGCATGTAGCAGATGGCTGCAGAAAAGACAACACTAGCAGGTCCCAGCGTGGCAATGTCACAAAGTCCCTGTTACATGGCAGATGGAGTCAAGGTGGTCAAGGTGAAGCCAAGGGCCACAAAATGAGCTGTGGCCCCTAGTAAGTCCTTACTTGAGATGGTAGAACAAGATTATTCCTCTATCTTTCTGGTGAGTCATTTATGACTTAAAAAAAAGTGTTTTGGACAAAACAGTTTCTTTGTAAATTCATCACATAATTCTAATGGAGAAAAAGAAGTGGAAGTTGGAACTAGGATCCTGAAGAAAAAGCTGCACCTCTTCATTTACAAAGGAGCTCAGTGGTTTGGGCCTTCACCTGTCAGCCACTATTAAAGTTCGGTCCCCTACTTCACCTTCGGTGATTTGACATTTCCTACTGTCCCAAAAGACACCATCCCACCAGGACATTCAAACCAGCATTACCCACCAGGGCAATGCTCTCCTCTCCTTCCTGCTTGCCAAAGTCACGGATCTTCTCAGAATATACTTTCCTGATAAGAAAAAGCCTCTTTCGGTCTTCTCCTCTTTATGCTTTTTCACTGGGGAACGTATCACTTCAGATAGGATTGCTGGTATCCCATGTATTATTTATGTAAAGGAGAAAAATCATCAATAGAAGAGAGAGAGGCTACCCTTGGCACACACCACCCAATGGCCTGACTGCTAGGGCACTCCTCTGGGAGTTCAAGTCTGATTAGGCAGAGGAGGAAGCCTGGTTCTCCAGCAACCTGGCTATGAGCCCTGAAGACAGGGCTCTTGGAAGAAAGATCTTGCCTTTTCTAACAGCATTTTAAAACTACGCTTTCATCTCCTTTTCTTTCCAAATGCCCGCAAATGAAATGTTTAGTTTCAGATTCAATAGAACATTTTGATGAGACAAACCCGAATAATTTTGTTTTAATTCTTGGTTTGGTTGCCAAAAAAACAAAAACATTAATTATTCACACAGCCTTACAATGCAGAAAATACCATTTATAGGTATTTTACAATATCAACATGTGGTTTTGCTTCTTTTCAAATGTATGGTGTTGTTACTGGAAGCAACAATTTGACAGTCTTACAGAAGAGATGCCGAACCTTTTTTCCAGCTGTTGAAACCAGCCATAGCAGCAAAGTGGAAGATTCAACATGCTCTATCAACAAACAAGTGATTCTCTAAAGGAGATTATAAGCAGGAGCCTCACAGGTTTTAGCAGATGTTTACATGTAGACATGTCAGTATATCCAATTCAGTTATGTGTCTGCCCTTTACAAGCTATCATGAAATATTTTTCAAAAAAAGTAGTTTCTTGCACAGCTTTGCCCCTATTAAGTGGCTCTCTGCACTCTTTTTTTTTAGTTTATTTCCTTTAAATCTGCATCATTGTAATTTTTATTTCCTGATCTCTTTCCATTTTAGTGAAAGCAAGCAGAGCCCACAGAGTTAGTGCCAATGTGTGTTTGGGAAATGGCATAGCCATTTTATGAATATCAGAGCACAGATTTTTCATGACCTCAACTCCCCCATGCTCACTACTGACATCTCTTCCCTTGCTTCTTTTAACAGCTTCTGAGAAAACCCAAACTACTGGGGGATTAATGGAGCCATTTTTCAAAATTAACATTCAGTATCTTCTGCCTAAGGTATAGGAGAGTCACAAACGGAGCACAGATCAACTGGATCTTATATCAAATGCTAAAATCTGACACAATTTTACTTTGTTTTTAGCCAAGCCTCATCCCAAGGGAAATAGAAGAAAAACATGATTATTCAGCAAAGTACAATCCACTTCGTTCAAAGCATGAGAGAATCTCATACGATCTGACTTGACATAATTACACGTTCTGTGCAGCACTCGTGTTTCCTGCACAGTTATGTCAATTGGCAACGACCACATCCCTCCCTAGAAATTACTGGACGTCATTAATTACTTTCACAGAGAGGTAAATCATACAGGAAACAGGACAGAGCCTCATCTGCTCTAAGGCAACAAGCTGAAGCCAAGCTAAAACTGAGCAGCTCTGCTAGCAGAAACCTGCATGGTCCACGTCCTGTCTGATTCACAGCTCCTTATGGAACAAATTACACTGTGCTGCACAGCCACATCAAAGAAATCTGAAACTAATAAATGTGTAAAATTAATAATTACAGCAGGTACTAGTTTCTTTGACGCTGTTAACGAAAGTAAGAATACCATGTCAAGGGCCATACATCTGAAGTAAATGTGTGTCCGGATATAACCTGTGTAGTTATATACTTTTAAAAAGTCAAATAGATCTATATTCAGTATGTCCAGCATACTATTCATCCAAGTATTGTAATGGAAGAGAAAAATTGATACAGCTGTCCATAAATCCTGAAATGGAAATTACCCTTTACAATAAGGAGGTAGTTCAGCATATTTACCATGTCCATGAACTTATGCAGCACTCACTGTCAGGTATCTACAAGGTTAAAAGAAAGAAAAAAAAAAATCGGGTTATTACATTAAAGTACTTCATTTCTTTCCTAAATTAGTTCTTCTGGAAGATAATGCTGGATAGTTATCCATGTAATACTTTCATTATAACAGAATGGAGAATAACTACATTAGGCTCAAAAGAGATATGAACTGTAAAGGTCACTTTCTAGATAATGGGATTCATCCAGGAGACTGAGAAGATAGTGGGCAAGATTCACAAAGAGCATCAATTTCTTTCCTCCACTTCAACAATTTGGGGGAAGAGAGAAGAAAGTCAGATTCACAAATTCACAAAAGGTTTTCAACTGGCAAAGTGATTTTAGTCCATCACTGCAGCTGCTTAATAGGCTTTTAGTATGGCTGTGAACAGGAGATGGTCACCAGCAAGGCCTGCGTGATAAAAATTCAGCAAAGGAAACTCCCAGAGTTTTTTTGATTACTGCTGGTATATACTCAATTTATTATTTTTACAAGGAAAATTGAGTTCTCCTCTTCTTCACATGACTTTCTGTTCAATTTGAACCATGGTTACAATATTTTTTCTGTATCCATTTATATAACACTTTGCATCTCAGAGTACATTAAACAAGTATTATTTGCACTTTATACATGATGAAATTAAAGTACAGCCAATTTTAACCCCTTCCCCCCACCTTTTTTGGGGGGAATTAGAATGAACCTGGGTGAAAATGCCCTTTTTTGACACCAAGAACTGCAGATGTGGCTGATTCTCATTCAAGTCATACCCACATGTTCTTTTCTCCTCCGTGCTCTGCCAGAAAAAACAAAGTTCAGTCCTAGTCTTGGTCAAAACAAACCAGATTTTCAGCTTGCAGGAGGGATTTCTACTGAGAACTGGGTAGGTACAAAATCTCAGCTTCTATATTTCTTTGGTTTGGCCACTTTTACCAGCTGAGCCATGAGGGCTGGGACACATGGGCTGTACTGCCTTACAGTCCCAACCGGCCTCTTGGTCAGCCTCTGCTCTGCATCTCAGCACAGCTTTGCGGTGGGCTGGTCCACATGGTCCCTTCGCCTAGTCCTTCCTCGCATGTGGCATTTTTGGGCACAGTTTTTGAAGCACTAGAGAAGCCTGAGAGTTCCCTCCCTTGGGAAGAAGACATTTTCAAACCTCTGTCACCACACATTTATTTCTAATGGACAAAATGTTAAAATACACTGGTCCAGGAGTACAGTAAATCTTGCACGCACATGAGCAGTGGAGCTTGTCAACGCACAAACTTTCACAGTAAAATGTGGAGTCTATTTTCAGACACATGGGGGCCTTAGAGCAGGTTGAAAAGTGGGACAGAACTGTAATGGAAGACTAAATGAATCCACCAGATTTTGACTACACACGGAAAACAGATTTGAACAAGCCATTACAACAATGTATTCTATAAGATGATATTACTGTGCACTGATCCCTACCCCCTCCAACTCAAGACAAGCTTTTTCTAGTGTTATTATATATGTTATACCTTGACACTGGTTATGAATGACCTTGATACAAACAGAAAAATATAGGAAAATTATATTAAATGTTTCTAAGCACATGGATGATCCAGCACTAGGAAATATTGCAAATAATAAAATTTTCAAGCAATAACAAGCTGGCAGAAGATTCCTCCTTAAAATGCATCTTTTCCTAACTGCTTGTGTTTACCCATAGAGCAGATCATCACTTTCAGATAACTAAAAGCCTGACATAGCCACAGAATCATCAGAATATGATAACATTTTTTTTCCTGGATGGCTAAATGCCACAAGGTAAATGAAATAGCCTTGGAGACACCTGAGACTGAATGCTGAAAAATTTTATGGCCACATGCCATTAAAATATCCTTGGCTTATATGCCAGACTTCCAACTGCTCTCCGTTCTGGAGCAGAATGGACCAAGGATCTAGCTCATGTTTTCATTATTGCACAACGCGCACCCTCACATACTGCAACAGATGCCTTTGGTGTTTCATCTTAATGCTCGTCGACAGTTAACGCTCTTCTAAGAGCCACATGGAGAAAAGAGTTGTTTCTCACTAGAATTTCTAACCCCCTGCACTCCCGTAACCACCTTGCAGCACATACTGACCAGTCACTTGGAATCTGAAGAAGGGCTTTGCATATGTCAAAACTACTTTATTTTTCAGGAACCTTCAACATATCAGAAATTCATATATTCATGAAACACTACTCATGGCTAACTAGACAGAGCTAGTGATGCAGCCACATATTTCCAATTAGTATGGAAGGAGTTAAACTCTTCTAACACCCCAACCAAAACAAAACTCCTGAAAGCTTTCTGTGCCAATGCTACAGCATTAGCCAATTTTCACTGATTCAGTCCTTTATTGGTGGTGGGCTTGGAGGACTCGCTTTAGATTTAATTTCTTTTTAGTTGTTACCTAATACAGTATTTGAATGCTCTGCTGTGTTTAGAATATGGACACAAATCCATCTGGATTCTGCTTGAAATGGATAGTCAACTTAGTGGATTAGCCGAGAAAGTAATGAAAATCTTTATAAATCAGGAGACTCTCTAATGAATCAGAAGGGGCTTTCTGATCCGTCTCTAACTCATTAAAGCTACAGTAAATCCCACTGAATTATATTACAGTTCACTCTGTGTAAACCTTAGTGAATTAAAGAAAATTAGCAAAAGGTTTCCAGAAAGAGATACATATCAAATGCTAATGCATCATTTTCTTACTTTCCCAGAACTGACAAGAGATGGGAAGAAAAATGCCCCTTCATTCACCTGAACAGTGTGTTCAAGCATAGCCAGCTATTATGAAGACCGATCTGGGGGGAAAAATGTGGGTGGGAGAAATCAGTAAACAAACTTGGCTGAGCGTTTTTTCCTATATCAAACATGTATGACTATTTCTAGATCCAGCCCAGACTCTAGTAGGACCAAAAGCCATCATCCAAAGCCCATTAAAATCAAAGACAAGACTCCCATTAATATCAAGGGTCATTAGATGAGGCCACAAGCAGAGAAAATCCCCACTGAAATCCACAGGAGTTCTGCCTGCATAAACTCTCCATGGAAGCTGGTAATATTTTTTTCTTCTTTCATTTTTCCATAAATATTTTATAAACAAAACTCACTGGACTTCAAATTTGTACATATAACAGTATGCAGCATTTTTGTGCAAGGCTCTTGCTGATCTTAGCAGAGCTTTCTTGTACATATCTCCATGTCACTTCAAGAGCAATGTGCAGATAGAATCTCCTTTGGGAAGCAAACGCCGTGGTTTATCTTGACGCTGTCACTATATGGAAGGTATGGTAGACTAGAAACAGCTGCTATATTTAAGTATAACCAATGCGGTAAAATGTCAAGCTAAGTATGCTTCTACCCTGTTTCTGACAGAAGAAAGTAATCTTTCTTTCCAAGTTTACCAAAATGAAACACTTCTCCTTGTTTCCACGCACAAAAACATAATACACTAAGCATACTATTTAGCTTAGTTTAGTAAATGCACTGGGAGATTCTGTTAAATGTCATTTGAAATGTCTGCTTCAGAATGAGAATGGCTGTATTACTTCCCAGGGCTAATGTTGCAGCCTTCCACCAGCCTCTGTGCAATTAATGGCATGCAAAAATAAACTGATAAACAAGCTTTTGTCATTTCAATGCAATTTTTCACATCATAGACAGCTAAGTGCTAATTACGGGTAGAGTGATTTTTTTAATTTGTTTATGAATTCTGGATTTATAAAATACCACAGGAAAGCATGAAGCTCCCTAAAATACATTTATTAGAACATGCACCTGGGGATGTTTATGCTTTATATTCAGAGAGTTAGAAAATGAAAGACAAATTCTCGGGATTGCCTACTTAACTGTCATTGGTTCCTGTAGAACCATTTTCTTTAAGTGCACCATTAGGAGATCTCTGCAAATAGTTTGAAATATGAGTTTCACTGTTGTGACAGTTCACTGCTCTTTTGTATCATTTTTCCACTTCATTTTTAAAAAGTACAGTCTTTAACAAAAAGACAAAAAACAGCATCAAACTAGAAAAAGTTGAATAAAATTTTCAAAGGACAAGAAAAAGTTCGAAAATGTGTTAACCGAGTGGTAACAAAAATAGAAATCTGTGCCACATAATGACAAGGAAAAATGAACTAATAACACCCATACCTTTAGCAGTCCTCCTCCCACCTCCCAGTCTGCAAGCCCTGACCCTGACAGCTTGTTGTGGGCAGGATGAAGTGGGAGATGAACCTTTAGTACATGCTGCTATGATTATCCTAACCTGTGCCATAAGCTGCAGCCAACCTCCAAATTTATAGATGAAAATTATACCAGAGCTATTGGCTATATCCACAGATCAGATCAGAAAATGTGCAAAAGTCGCTTATGGGTAGCATTTTTGCCCAAACAGCCTAAAAGCCTTCTGTGCATCTGAAATAGGGAGGAGAGAAGCAACAGACAGAGTAAGAGAAAATATAAGAAAACAAATGGCAAATGAATGACAGAGGAAAACAGGTGAGTATGTGGATTCCCATCACTACATCAAACATTTATGCTGGCAAAGCTGAGGAACACTGAGAACTGCACAAGAGACAGTGTCTGGAAATGGTCAGCAAATGCTGAATTACATGGCCAAACTTTAAGGAAAGAGATGGCGTTTCCAAAAAATTGCATTTAACCTGGGTTGTTTGAATAGTTCCTGGTACTCTGCGCAGGCATCACTTTAGTGAACTCCTTCCTTAATTCTGCATCTCACCTGCATTAAATGCCTAAGGTCATCTATAGGAGAGCCTAGGTTAACTTCTCTAAAATGGTCCTGCAAAGATATCACTCCAAATCTGAAAAATCAGCTTGCAAATTTACAATGCTGCTCCATACAAAATAAAGTCCATCCAGTTTTATCAATTGTGCAGAATATATGAACATATTATGATTATGTATATTTACAAAACAGGCTTTCCTTTTTTTTCCTTTCATAATAGGGTTGTTGCTGCTTTAAACAACAGCTTGCAAATAGCAGCTCCTGGCACAGTTTTAAGCTCCAGACTGTTGTGGGCAAATACTCAAGGAGAACAGGGCCATGGTCTAAGCTCTTTACACTGCTCAGTTGCAGCAAAGGAGCTGAAAAATGACAGTCTCAGCCCAGCCAGCCACAAGCAGCTTATATGCAGGTCTCTAATATTTCCCATTCAGGACAAGATGGACTGTGCCTGGAGCCTGCCGGTGACAGCCACGTAAAGCTACAGACTGCCATATTTTTTGGAAATAACCAAATTCCACCCCCCACCCTTTTTTAATAAACACTCAAACAAATTTCCAGAAGGAAAAGATGACAACATGGATGGGGTAAACCTGGGCATATCGCAGTTAATTGCACCAGTAAACTTTGGCTGCACTGGAGAATACCATCCTCGATCTTAATTTTGTCCCTAGTCTAGGATTTAGTGGCCAAAGATCGCTGGTGTCAGACCAAGAGCAAAGCTCTTTGCAGAGAGTATGTAAACTCATGTCTCGATTTCAGTTCCATCCAAAGTAGAGCTTCTCTGAACTATCTCACACTTATAAAACTGAACAATAATATATTAATGAATCTGAATTCCAGCTAGGATTGTGGCAGCTGCTTTGAGAGAAAGCAAGGAATATGGATTGATAGTGAGAAAGAATGATGTTGATAAGCAGCCATAGCCACTCACATGGTTCATACATAGACTGGTTAATCGCAGCTCATTGACAGAGTGCAAGTGAATGCTCAACATTGCTCCGGCTAGCATCTTTTGGTACCCAGATGGATAAAGATTCTGCTCATTTACAGAAAATGTGACTAATTTACACAGAATGGATGAATCTTGACTACAAGCTAAAACACAGCAAAAATACTACACTTCACACTGTTTTTGAGAACACATATGTCTTCACATACGTGAATACAGGATCTACACAATACGCAAAGTATCCATGCTGATCATCAGGAGAATAAGCCTTATACTGTAGCTTTGGGTTATTAGAAAAAAGTGTTGAAAAGGTTAATCCAATTCCACACTACAGGATTCCCTCAAGACTCAAAAGCAGAACTTAAAATGTATAATCTGGTCTCCTGCGTCTGTTAATCCTTTGCACCAATGATTAGTTCCTGTTTAGGTTAGCATATAAAAAAAGATTAAATGAAGGTTAAAGGTTGTCTAAGCCTGTTTCCCCCTTTTTTGTTGTTTTTGTTTTGTTTTGTTTTTAAATCAATACACTAAGGAAACTTAAGAAGGCTTTCAGAGTAGCCACTGAACATCCCCTTCTTACGACGAAATGTTGTGTTCCTGGGTTACGTAAAATGCATTAGGCACAGTCTCAAATAAAATCAAAGCTGGTGGGTTACAAGGGTCAAACAAATTAAGCTTTCTTTTAGATTTGCATCAGCATCTGAGCCCAATAACATGCTTCTTAAGTGAATATTAAGCACCGTCAGTCAAACCCAGTCAAAGCAGCTCTGCTTATGTAATGGCTTTCAATTGTGATTACTTCAGTCTAGCATATGGAATATTTCACATCACACTTTGCTAGTTTTGCTACTGCTGACGTCTTAATCTGAAGTGGAAGCTATTTAAAGTCCTATGATCTCTCAAGTGCTCTAAAATATGAGCTATTTAAATATGTATTTCCTAGCAATTAATGCCTATCAGTGACATTGGCCAAACATTTTGTGTACCATCTGTCAGCATCTGGAAAGTAGTTCTGCTGAAGAGGTAAAGGGAAAACCTAAAAAATCTTTTCTTTCTTTTTCTTGCTTTCAGGAGTAGTGTACCAAATTATCGGTTCAATAGGTGAACCAGTTTTGTTTTAAACATTCATGGAGCAACCTCCCTAAGCCATTCTTCTCCTCCCAAAGAGCTGAGGCACCGACAACAGTATTTTTGTCTATACTGAACTGCCTACCTGTACTTCTGCATAGATATAAAGTCAAAGCTACATGAAGCTATACTCATGTACCAACAAGATGTAAAATAATGGTGTCACTATTGGGATATCACTCTTTAATTATGTGCTTTCTCCTTCCCCAGTTTTCATCTTTCTTTTTTCAAAAAGGAAAAAAAAAAAGTGCTTTTATGTTTCACAGTGCCTGATACATTGTGGGCAACACAAGCAAATAATACAAGTAATAGAGATTACAGTAGTAATTCCACTAGAAAAGAAAACAGCACTCCAGGTCTGCTGCATCAGTACATTATAATTCCAAGCAAGAGCAACAGGGCAATTTCTCTCCCAACACAGAAAGAAAATGCAGGCACAAGGCTAAAAGCCAAGGTAAGATCTGTTTCAGTACTTTGATATTTGCATGTCATTTGACCAACACATGATATGTACCAGGTTCTACAAATCATCCATGAAGTGGAATATCTAAAAATGCAGTTTTAATTATGTAAACCATACATTTTTCTCCATGCATCATTCTTTATTTTTGAAATATATTATTGCTTCAGTGCCATGTCATTTCTTTTAAATGCTAGTAAGCAACATATTCAACATAGAATAAAGCTCATGTCACTCCACATAAAGGATTACTAAAATGATAAGCATATTTCTTTCTTAGAGACCTTTATACAATCTAAACCCCCTTGCACTTTTTTATATGGCTCTTCTTTTAAACTGTCTTCTCTCTCATATGACAATAGGGAAACCTTCCAGAGACACAATTACACTGGAATGCTTTTGATGTAAACTCTACAGTCAAAGCATATGAACTCACAGGGAAGCATGAGCTGATGAAAACATGAACCCCTATATGAATGGTTTAGTTTACCTGTATTTTCTGTGGAGCTGGAAGCTGGCCTACTATTCTTTCAAAAGGGAGAAACAATAGCACTCTCACTGCTATTTCCTCTCCTTAACTCATTCTAGCAGAGACTTTAAAAAAAGCAATCTGTTAAGGGCATCATGTTCACAAATCAGAGGGGAGAGGAAAAAATATATATATATATATTTGTCTCATTTCATTCAACAGACATTTTGCCAATGGCAGCAGTTGAAGCAGAATAAGAGTCAAAGATTGTAAAATGCTAATCTGGCATGCAGGCTACTCCATCTTCTTGTGAAAAAAAATGCTGTGTCCAAAAGGGATAAAACTATGGCTGGAAGGAACACAAAAAGCATATGCCCATCATCTCAGTTTGCAAATGATACCATTTTGTGTATATCATTGAAAACAGTGCTACTACTTCTTTTCTCATGTACATAGAAGAGCAAGATAAAACTAAGAATCTAAAACCAAATGCCGCTTATATTTGTAAGCTTCCTGCTTCAGTGACTAACAAAACATCTTTCCTGGCTGAAATTACTAATGAAAATGAAAATGTCTCATTTGCTAGCCAGTGTTAATATGCAACATGACTGGTTTCTTCTTGATCCACTGCTGAACGTGCTCAAAATCCTGATTTCCTTTTTCAGCATAGACATAATAGCCCTTATGCATTGCAAGTAAGAATACAGTTCTGATCTTTTGATCACATTTCACTGAAACTACTTATTTTCAAAAAGTCTATTTTCTCTCCCAAAATTAGAACAGACCCCCAGTCCTTTCTCCTTGCACTGTCAAAGCTGCAAAGTGCCTCAACCTTTGAAGCTGAGATTTTTCCTTGAGATTCTTCAAGTCTCCCAAAATCTTGGCAAAATTGGCTCTCTTCTATGTAGAAGAAAACTTAAATGGAGGTCCCTGCCTATAATTTGCAAAAAAACTCATTTGTTCAGTCCTCAGAAAGCAATTTTCCTTATCAACAAGTAAACATCTTCAGTTGATTTGTTTTTTTGATTATTGTTATTCATTCATGGTAAAGGGCAAGGAGGGGTACTTTTGCTCTGGGACCAATACATTTCAATGCAAACCTGATGTGCAGTACATATCAATAAATCTAGGCGTGACAAATATGTAGTCATCCAACCTGATCTTCGGCTCAATTTTCATTTTTTGCATTCATTTTCTCCAAGTTCAGGAAAAAAAAAAAAAAAAACTCTGAGGATCTGCCACTTAGCCAAAAATTACATGACAAAATAGAAATCGCAACCAATTCACTCCTTTTCCACTCATTCCAATCACACTGATTTTTCACATTACTCTCTTCTTTTCAAAAGCTATGGGAAGACACGCACCCCTCAGTTTGTCCCAATATTTAACCCAGACTATTTCAGAGCCAGGACAGAGGAGTTTTCACATTGTTATCTCCGCTTATAGCAAACGTAGGCAGAAAGGGGGTTTGTGCACAACCCCCACAGGCACATGGGCGCAGTGCGGCCCCAAAGCAGAGGTATTTGAGGCACTCCATGGCTTTCCCTGCTCACCGGCAGCTGTTGCCACCTTCCCCTTCCCAAACCAAATTTAAGATGCAGCTCTTGCAGAGCTGTGAGACAGACTAGCAACTACCACCAGCAAGGATTTTGCAAGATAAACTAGCATGGGCTGTACGTAGAAGACCAAGCTGAGAGTTTTGGTACTTAAGATAGACTTTAAGAGACTTTAAGATAGGCTTTACGGCACCTCCGAGTCCTGCAGAACCCTGTCTACCACCTATTTGGGTTACTGAAGAGTGCTTCGGCTCTCTTGCAACTAGACATGCCTACCTATAGCAATCATGCTGACAACAATGGCACCCAGACTTTCCTGTTAGACTGCATAAATTTCATAGTCAAGTCTAAGTCTCTAAAGTAGAGACCATTAACGAACAGTGTTATCTTTGGCACTAGACCAATGGTAAATATTACTATTGTTATGTTTTTAAAGCTCACACAGGGAGAGGTACCTTCATATTTTTCCAATACATCATTTTACAAACAAGACTTTGTTAACAACTAGCATCCAGTTGTTTATATGGGACTTAACAATAACAGGTGTCTTCCCACTGTGCAGCAGAGGGGAGCGCACATTAACAAACCCTGCTCTGCATGGAGCACTCTGATATTCAATCAGATGGATTAGCGGTTCAGAAAAGTTCACAAGACAGACAGATGGTAGTCAGCTAAGATTTCCTTATCACGGTGCAGCTTCACAGACCTGTTTGTTGCACTCTGTCAACATACGGCCAGTGGCTGTATTTTGAATGAAATTCTCTTTCCAGCACAAAGTTCTTCCTAACTCCTTCCTGGAGGATTTTCTAACAAATAGAAAAATACATAAAGAGAACCTCCTTTCATTTCTCCACATTTTCATTTTCCTTTCCTCTCCTCTTTTCCTTGTGCTTTTAGTTTCCATATTTGCTGCCTGCTTTTTAACAGGGGGAAAAAATTAGTTGAGAGGAGAAAACTCCAAAGAGGAGCAGGGGGAAAAGGTGAAGACAACAGCAATAATCAAGATGTGCTCCCTTTTCATACCTGGAGAGCACAAATGAGTTATTTCAGTTGTTCATGAGTATTTCCCCTGTTTTCTCAATCCACTGTATTCTAGCCACTTCCCGATTCACTGTTCAAGCCTATTTTCCATTTAATGCACATTCAGTCAATTGAATGCGACAGTTATTAAACCTGTATTAGACCCAACAGATATTGTTAAAGGTACAAATGTAGGAATAAGTCAGTCACTAATTAGAGGTGGATTTAGTGTTTTCTAAATAGAATATATACTATGGAAATACAAAAATCTGTATAAACTTTTTTTTTTTTTTTAAGTTGCTAGCATAATGGAACTAAAAATACAAGCAAAACACTGGAGGGGGTTAGATTTTGGAGTGGGAGGATTATTATTATTTTCTTACTCTAAGTTTCTGGCTGTATCTCTTTAAGGAATAAAACTATCAGCAGGCAACAGAGTGCGGCTCAAAGCCACCAAAACAGACATATTGTCGACAGCTGTGCAGGGGAGAGGGGACAGGGGTCCTGCTCTATTAGTACAAGGCTAGGAAAGTACTGTCCTTTTGCCCTTACAAAACATTTATGGCAAGCACATAAATAAATTTGGATGTCTGATGTGCTCATTCTACCAAGCTCATTAACTGGTGAGCATCCTAATAAAAATATTATATCCAAAGTTCAACAGACTGGGAAAAGCAGAACAGGCTCATGTCATCCTCCTTGGTTTATAAAAGAAGTAAAGTTTTTCCTCATTTGCTCTGTTTCACAGACCCTTCCTCAAATACATGTCCCAGGCATTTGAATAGCTTCCTGTCTTTCTGCCCACGTCAATCTGGCTCCTCTTTCATTCTGTTTAAACATCTAAGTTTCCTTACTATTATTGAGAATAGCCTGCACTTAAATAAAACATCACTATCTCACCCAGTCATGATCGGTCCTTTGGACAGTAACATACAGATGTCATTAACAGAAATCAGTTATATATGCAGACAACTATTTATACACACATGCAAACACACACATATGGAGTCAGATCCACACCCACGAACAACTAAAGATTCACCATTATCTTGATACACCGTGATGAATGTTCACTGCCGCCGGAGTCGAACAATGGCAAATCTCATGGAGGTAAATTCTAGGAGTTTACAGAGCCTGGGATGCGCAGAGAAGTGGTTCAAATCTACCCAGCACTATGTGTGTGCATCAGCCAGATAATTACAATATTGAGAAAAAGAAATTCCCACTGTTCTCAGGATTGAGGGTTGTTGTTGGTTTTTTTTCTTCCCCCATAAGGGAGAAACAGGCTGCAGATAGAATGATTTCATCCAATATTTTCACACCTTTATCTTTGATGGTGCAAGAGCCATGGGATACAAATTTATGACTTCTTGAGCTACATGCTCCTGTATTACATGCCACATTTCAATTTATAATTCATTGCACTTAAATGTGAAATCCTTTTGGAATATATATTATATATATATTTATTTATATACACACACCCATATGTATATATATATACAAAAATATGAGTTGAAAACCAACCCGCCATTATTAAGAAGGGTACTAGCAACCCCTCATTACTTGCAAAACCACCACGCTATTGCACTAACAATACAGTCTTTTTCTGATTTATATAAGTTGGAATAAGCCAGCTCTCCAGGGGAACAGAAGGATCTTGCAGAGATATCTTTCTTTTTTTCCCTGCTGATATAAAATGATGCATTTTACAGAGTCACACCTCTGTATTTTTCCTTGAAAACAACACTCTAAATGTATTAATTTGCAAAATGTATAGGATAATGGCAGGAGTCTTTATGCTTTACTGGAAATATCTGGTATGAGATGCATCATTTTTATCTACAGTAGTACAAGTTCCCACAGCAAAACACATTCAAATGCCGTAATTCCCTCATATTCCAGGCTATTACCAACCCACTAACTGCCTCGATTTAAAAAGAAGCTTCCTCCATAGATAAGCATTTCCATAATTTTCCACCCCGTGGGGTAAATAGCTTCCTGGCATACAGGATCTTGTACTGGCCACTAATGAAAACAGGACAATTCCAAACCAGGGGGAACTTGATCAATGTAGGTAGCATATTTCTAAAATAATTGCATTCAATCCAACTCACAAAGGAGCTATACTGGCAGGTTTACATATTACATATTAATTTTCCAAGAAAAATAGTCTTTTTTTGAAGCATCCAATCTGAAACCTAAAAAAGCAGCAATTCTGTTTAAGTCAATATAAAATATGCCCTTTTCCACTGAAAAAAAATCATATTGATTAGGAATAAATTTGTAGACATGGCATCAACATTGTTTTTAACACGGAAAGGTGCTAATTCCTTGTTCTGGAGATTAGGATTATCCCGCTTCGCTGTGTTTCGCTTGGTTGCCTACTGCATGCAAAGATGTATTTGCTTTTCCTTCACCGACAAGGAAGGCTGTACTCGCGGCGCGCTGCCCTTGGAGGGTGGTCAGAGGCGGCCTGTGTTCCCGCACCCAGCACGGACCCTGCTGCCCTGGCCCCTGTCAAAACCAGGGAGGGGACGCAAGGAGCAGGATTTATGGGGAAGCGACTCCAGGGAGGCTAATAAATCCACACAGAGTGAGGCTTATTGAGCCATGAAATCCATAACTTTGCAATTCCCTCACTTGCCATTTCTTGCGCAACCTCCCACACTACCGGCACTGCCACGAGATGACCCCGCTGCCGCTGGGAACCGTGGTGGGACAAGGCTGGCGACCCCCTTTTCAAATGGCCTTTGCTAGTGTGGTTTCTGGAGGCACGCGGTACTGCCCGACAAGCCTGGCCGCCAGGTCTTCAGAGACTTTGTCCTGCCCCCAAGAAGACAGCTCAGTGCAGCTACACTGTGCACTTCGTGCTGTCCTTACCTGCGAGTCTGCCAGGCAGCCCCCCACAGAGACCGTGCACCTGAGTAGAGTGGCAAATTCTGGAATTATTCCAGAGTTAATCACTGGAAAAAATGAAAGATAACACAGGTTCCCAAATCAGAAGTACTCCCTATATGTCCCAAGAGAAAATGCCACAGGGGGGAAGAGGTATGTATAGATAAGAATCAATTATCACTCCATACATTCTCCTTTTAGCACAGCACCACTATATACGCATTTAAATGATGTCCTATCAAAAATCACTACTGAACTTTATTATATGGTTGGGCATACACTTGTATGCTGCTTTTGCAACTTCCCAGAGTAAAAGACAAAGATACACCAACAGTGGGACAAAGATAGCCTGAAGCAATGGGTAGCTGAAAGGAGCAAATCATATGTTAAAGCCTACAAAATATTTTTTAAATATTCTCATTCTGAGTTTCTGATATTTAATTTCTACTGCCAAAGGCACGCAGCGGGTGTTTGAAGTGAGAAATTGTATTCTGCCTACACTCCACTGTCTAGTAACAATGCTCAGCTTTGCAATAGTGCTTTGCAATAGTGCTTTAAAAGGAATTAAAAAATAAATAAATAAATCTTGGTGTACAATTCTTCTTCACTGTTTTCCTTCCCCACAGCTGTGGCTGTTCCTTGTAAAAACCCTGGAGCTAGAGTCAAAGGTCTTGATGTGTCACTAAGATTTTACACAAAAAATAGTTTTCCATTAACAAAAGAAATGAAGCCTAAAATAAGGTAACAATGGATCCCTTTTAGATCATTCTGATAATTTTTTCCTCTTGTTTCTAGGCTAGATTATCTTCGCTTACACATGTTTTCTTTCAAGCAAGAGAAACAAGTCCTTTTACAAAAAAACGGGTGAAATTCACCTTTTACAAAAAAACGGGTGAAATTCACCTTTATGAAGAAACTAGCCCAGACTTATGAACTATTTAACTTTCACTTAGGATAACTCTGTAGATTATTAGAGCTGTGATTCCATACAGATTTAGGAGAATCACTTTATTTTTTAATTATGCTATTTAAATTACAGTCCAGTTTATCTTGAAAGAGCTTACAACAGAATCACAGTAATGAAAAATCTTTCAAACTTTGTTCATTCCGTCTGGTGAGCAAAACGAAATCTTGTATGTATATTGGCCATCCAACTTATTTTGAGAGCAGTCTCCTTTTGAGACATATGTCTCCAGATGGAGACATATTCATTGACAGATGCCCAAGCAATAAATTGGAGTATAGCCCAAGGGAGAGAAATCTGCATTACCCCCCTACACACACACACACACACACACAAAATCCCCCCAAAACAGCCATGACTATCGTCTTATTATCATAACTTAAAACTGAAGTGTTATTCTTGCTCTATTAGTGATACGCACCACTTAAAAGAACTAGCTCTATGATTAGTAAAGGTTATTGTTAAAATCAGAGATGCGGGTACCAATGGAGCTTAGGGAACTGCAGTGTATATGCTGTATTTACACTAAAACATACCAGGTCTTGAAGAGAAAAAGTCAACTAACGTAGAAGAAATCCTTTCTTCCAGAATACCCTAGAACCTAAATTTGGGAATAAGGAAATTAGTCTTTTTCATGAATAGTCTTAGTTGGAAATATTAAGGCAGACAGGAAAATTAACTGTTGCTTTGTGCAATAAGTTCAGCATAAGAACTCACCAAAAACCGAGGCACCTAAACAATTTCATTAAGGTCCTGTGTGCTAACACAAAGAATTTGCAAATTATTCTATAGCTAAGCAATGGGGACATACCATTACAATTCTGACACTGTAAGGAACCGTACAAACAACATAGACTTTGATTTGTTTTAACTGAATTGAAGATGGAACCATACTGAAAAATTTAGATTGTGGGTACTGCCAGCATTTCTGCCTGCTCTCCGGGCACACAGCTGCCCAGCTCCCTGGCCACTGGCCAGGCCAGCTAGCTTGCTCCCCCCTTCGGACGTGACACCTGACCCACTCACAGGTAACCAACGTCATTGGGAAATCCTCCCCTTTCACATCTGATCCTGGTGCAGAGCAAAATGCAACATCAGCAAGCCAGAGTTCCCCACAAAACAGAAATTCCCTTTCTTATCAGCTGTACTTAAAGTCTCCATTATAGCTTTAGTGGGAAAGGTGAGAAGGGATTCTTTTTTTTTTTTTCCCCTACTGTATGATCAGCAGACTTTCATTATTTTTCACATTCCCTAGCTATCTTTTACCCCAAATACAGATAAGGTAAAGTGGAAAATTATGCAATGAATTCATCAGGAATCTATTTTGAAGCAATATAATACAAATGCTGAAAACACCCAGGCCCTCAAGGTATCACCCTAATCTGTCCTGAACACAGCATCAAAAGTATTCTAAAAAAACAGGCTAATAATCTTTTGCAAAGAAATTTAGAGGTTCAGTAGATCAGTAATACTGATATAAAAGGTCTTTCTAGATAATGCCATATACACAGTGTGAGTTCTACCCTGAATAGTACCCCAGCTGTTTTTCCAGACAAGACTATTGAAAATCTGTATTCATATTAATCAAGTCTGCATGACCAGAACTCTATTATTTGATATACAAGAGAAGAAAAAAAAAATTAAGAACTTGGACCCATTCTTGCTGAAACTATGTATTGGCACACACTACAACCTATCATTAGAGATGCTTTCAGAGAGCGGTTGACAGTACAATCATAAGAAAAATATCTCCTGTCAGGCTTCCTCAAATGCAGATGGGAAATCAATTTCTATATTCACAGGAGAGGCTTCCAAAGAAGCCCCAGCGAGCAACTCTCCTGCTGCGGTTTTGCATTGTCCCTTGAAAGCACCAGTGGGAATATTAAATGGACAAACTCACTCTATAGACTTCGCGTTATTTCAACTCCTGGATCAGGTTTCTCAGTCATCAGAATAAAAAAGCCTGACCTAAATTCTTACTTTTTTCAAAGATAATTTTGTCTCAAAGGTAATTCAAGTGAGACAATGATGGTTTTTGGATACACGGGCAAGATGTCAGAGTCTGGTGAGTGATCACTTTTGGGGAGGTCTGTCAGAGAAATCTCTTTTTGTGTTAGGCCACTGGACAGAAGTGTATTTTGTTCTCAGAAATAATATATAATTTGTATAGTTTCAAAACTGTATTATTGTCACTGCATGCATTTGCCAAGTTCCAATCGATAGAAATTTTCAACACCTTCCAGAAGTGCTGGCTGCCTACTAGTTAAATATGCAGTATATATTTTAAAACTTTAAAATTTTGCCCTGTTCATCTATCGTATTTCTAACCCTAATAATAATCTGAGTTACCTCATTTGCAAGTGTATCGCCTCAGATTCAGATAATTCTTCATTCTGGTCTAACTTATTACTGTCTGCCTTTTCCCCTAAAGATAGACCATATTTAATAGCAATCTTATGTAAAACACCGCCTGCCATGAATTCTTCTAGCTTTGGAAGGGCAGTATAATAATGTTCCACCAAATTTGTCTAGACATCAAACTCATTTTTCAAGATCCCAAAAGTTCTTCCAATAACTGCACTAGTGAATTTTGAACTGTGCAATTTATTTCCGTAGGAGATTGGAAAAGTAAAAGTGGAATCAAGATAAAGTTTTAAAGAAAAGCACTGTAACTTAGAAGTAGGATTTTTTAATATTATTATTATTCAAAAACAGTAAAAAAAAAAACCACAGAAGTAGATGCATACTCAAATGTCAAATTTCTGATCTGGATGCTAGGCCCCAGCACAAGTCTTCTTATACCTGATGTTTTAGCTTATCCAAACCAGCACAATACAGCACAAAATCTGGCGTGCTCAGGCAAACACAAAATTTTGCCAGGTTTTTGAAACGCTCTACTCTGCTATAGCAGATTGTCTTAAAATGAATGAATCATGACATGAGCCTGGGTACTTAGCTATGACATCTGTTATGTAGTAAATTGCATTGCATGCCACATGCATAATGAAGAGGAAAGAGGGATTTTAGTTCCTAAAACATGCCTCATTATGTGGTGGTGCACGAATGCAGGCAGTGACACCCAGGACAGATGGAAAGGCTGCAGTGCTATAAAATGTACAAATAATGCTGTTGTTTTTATCATTTGGAAAGTGAATATGTTAACTCTCATGAGGAAAAAAAAAAAAAACACCCCAAAAAACAACTCTCAAATCTACACTGAATAAAAAACAGAGGTGGCAGACACATGGATAATAAAGATCTCTCTTAAAAATTGCTTATGTGAATCCACCTGCAAGTAGCTTGATTGTTGCTCATAAGAAATACGATCTGTTTCTTTAATTCTCTAATTCCTTTCTTGGTGGTTTGCACTTTAAAAACAGAGAGGACACGTTACAGATAATCATAATATTCAGATATTGAGAGCTCCACTGCAAGATGATTTAGAAGACCAAAGCAGGTTCTCCAGACGCGCAAATAATTTCCTGCCATTATGCAGTCGATTAGATTCATTAAGCACAGATTAAATCACACAAAAACAAATTTGCAGGTGAAACTTTGAAACTCCAATCCACCTCCATCGCTAGGACAAATAGGAGGCACACACAATGCTAGCACAGCCCTTTTCATTAGAGCGGACTCCTGAATGACCTGCAAGGACAAATGCCCAGTAGTGTTATTTTGGAACTAAATGTTCAAATACAGCTGCCCACGTTTAGACATTTGGGCCCAGGCTCAGTATTTAAATAACTGATCTGAGCACATGGACCTATATGCCTAACGTAAGGTTCCCAAGCTTGAAAAATGTGGACTAAATCATGCGAGGAAAGAGTTATAGCGCTCACTGAAAACAGTAAGTGATAAAGTGGGAGAGTCTGTTAAGAAAATATTTGGATAAGGCTAGGAATGTCTAACTAAGCTGTTTTTTATTGCTCAGGGATCAAAATGGATAGAATAGGACTAGGATATTTATGGTATTCCAAGAATGGAAACAAGTAAAAGGAAATTCTTAGTTTAATACAGCAATACAGCAATTTCCAGGCCAGACTCAGCAGAAAACATTAAACAGGTATAAGGAAGTAATTAGAATGCAGATTAATGTAGATCACAATAAAAAAAAAAGAGGTATAGTAAGTTTTTGTAGTAAATCATCAATATCAAGACAATGGAGGATGGAAAAACTATCTTAAGGTAGTTTTAAAAATCTGTAGTTTTAATCATGCCAACAGAAGGAACAATATCCCTCTCCCTTATCCAAGAAAATGGTTCCTGTATTGACAGGCGCTGTCTTTAAATGATGTGAAACTATCTTTCTTCAGGACAAAGAAAAAGAGTTTCAATAGCAGCAGCTTTTTATTACCATTATTTAGTTTCAGACAATTTCGGATATAACAATAACTTCCATAAATGAAAAAAATAAAGACATTGAATTATTTCTATTATAAAATTACTGTTATATCCAGCTTCACTTAATTATTTCCTTGATCATTGTAAGAATATTGTTGGAAGAGCTGCAAAGAATGAATAGATCTAAAAGTGATTTAACAGATGATTTTTTTTCATTCTGGTAATTTATATAGTCAAGAAAACATAGCCTAAAGAGGGTATTTAAGCAACTTGGAGGCAGAATGATTCTGCTTTCTGCCTATTATACTGACAGGCATTTATTGCTGCTAAGTTAATTGCATTTGTAAATCACTGAAGGAAGCTGCACACCTACAGTCTGATTTCCCTGTATTTATGTGGCAAGTCAGGAGAAATTTCGCACGAGCTCGCACAAAACAGAGGAGCATCAGGCACTGCACAGCTTTGAGAATTAGCAGCTACTTCCAGCCCATCTTGCCAGTGCCGCGAGGGTTTGGAGATACAGCTGGAAAAGACATAGCAAACAAAACCCTGAGTTACTCTCGCGATTCCACGTTGTCAGCTTAGTCCTCAGAGAGCGGAGAGAGGTGAAGCCTCCCGGCCAACTATGAATGCAGTAATGCAAAGGGAACTTAAAGCTGCCTTTCACTCTGCTTTCCCTGCACGGATAGTTCACTTCAGGTATCACCAGAAGGCCTTGCCAGAAGAAAATGGGGAGGGGAGGGAGGGAGGCGAATCTGCAGGCAGCCTTTTGGGGAGGCCGTGGGATGAGCGCACGCAGAAGATGACTCTGAGGAGCTGCCCTGTCACTCCCTCAGCCCACCAAAACCAGCTTTTTAAGAACCCGTGTCAAATTCATACAGTTACTTTATTTTAGAGACAACTACATGGTAACTAGCAGGGCAGTCAGTATATGGAAAGCTGACAAGGAAAGAGGAAGCAAGTCTGCGTGCAAATCGCTTGACTACACTCTACAGCAGCCGAGTATTTCTGTAAGTAACTGTGTCATTTAAGAGCCAATCTAAATTTGCAGACACAAAATTCCCTCATAGGACTATACAGCAAAGACCATGAACATTAGGGCAAGCATTTAGTAACTACATCAGTGAACAGAGTGCAATTAGGAGAAAAATCAAGCAACACCTAAAAAGAAGGAAACCAGTATTATGAAAAGATTTGTACTACCAGAAGCCTGTATTTCCAGCTTTAAAAAATTGTACGAATACGGATAAAGCAAAAGTAAGAACTGATTTTGTCTCCAAGTCAGATGATGGAGAAAAAGAATCTAAATGAAAGATAAAGATTTTTAATAACTCACTGGAAAGTATTATGAGAATACAGTGAGAAATAACTATGAGGTATAATATTAAAACACTGGTACAGGCAAGAAGAGTACTTCATAACTCAGAATGAGCCTGTAGGAAAATATCTTTTTTTTTTTTTCTACCTGCAAACAGGAAAGAGTAGGAATAGGTACTGTAAGAAATATGTACATCTGTGTATAAGCTGAAAATTGTATCATATCTGTCATGTATAATGTCTGAGACACAAAAGGCTTCCTAAATAGCTGGTCATTACCTTATAGATGAAGTTGTTGAGACAAATGGGACTAAACCAAAATATAACCTTTCCAAATGGCAACAGCAGCTGAACTTTCCATGGAAAGTATAGAAACAGAAGGAGAAAGAAAAAAAAAAAGGCAAAAAGCAAAGCACTATATGACTCGCATTTTTCTTAAAAAAACAGCTCTTAAATCTCTAGGACTCTCTAAACAGAATCCCATCTGAATCCACTGTTCAACACTACCTGAAAACTGAGGATGCCTCCAAAGGCTCTTGTTCCTTGCAAGCCAGCAATACTAACTGCTTGACTCCCAGTAGCACCCAAGCCCAACTGGTGCTCTGGAAATGTCCCTGGTGGCTGTAGGCACAAAGCCCGAATCGCAGCTTCAGAGAGCTGGGTAAGTTCAAAAGCACACTGCTGAAGCAGTAGACCAGCAGCAAGACTGCAAGAGATTTCAAGATGGAGAATACTTGAGGTCGACAACTGGCATATTATTTTTCTGAAAGTTTTTATAATTTTCTCCATCTGCTTACTTTTCTCTTTCATTTAAAATAAAAGTAATCTAGACTGAAAGTACATGTTTTCCCAGTGGCATACAGAAAGCATAATGAGAAGTACAGTTTTCATCATGTCAGTTCAGTAACTCCTGAGTGAAAAGCCAGACTGCATTATGCTGGCTTACATTAAATAGGCAGGTTTTACATCTTTAAAAAGGCAACATTGTTGTAAACCATTTTTAACACGTGAAGTAATAAATCAATGCCAGCCCTTTAGAAGATGTTATGGGGTTTTTTCAGCACTTACATATACCTCCTTTGCACTTATCCCTCCCCGATCCTTTTTAATATGCCACGTGTATGGCATCAGCATCACACTAGCGTTGTACTAGTCAGAGCACTACAAAGAAACTGTTACACAAACTTTACAAACAGCCTTTTCTCTTGGATAAACGCAGTACTGTTTGTATTTCAGAGAGATTTTAACAAAATGCAGACTACGTACACAGCAGACCACTAAAGGTCCATCAGTGTCATCCTCCTCAAACAAGTGAGCATGTATTTATGAATCATTTCTCTAACAGCCCTTCTCGGCTGCTCAGCACCTGCAACGTAGCAACATCTTTAGACATGCGCTAAAAATTCTTATGAAAGCTGTTTGAAAACAGAAATTGGTCACTAACCTTTTCATTGACTGACTTTAAATTTAGTTTGTAAAGATGTATTATTTCAGAGGCAACCACATATTCAAATTGAAGCATTCACCTTGCTGCCAGATGCTATTGCAACAATCAACTGGCAAGAGATATGCGTGGAATAGTTTTCAACTTCCTACAAATCAAAAGACCCACAGCTCCTTCAGGAAATCAGCTAAAGCACAGGAAAAATTAAATCCTGACTCCAAAGATTACCAGCAAAACCAACAAGAGCAGCAGCATTTTCACAGGTAAGGAATATAGCCCAGCTGGATGCACTGGATGGGGCTGAAGGAATATCACTTGTGTGCCCAAGACCACTAGATATCCCTCAGAAGAAGACAACAACATTAGTTAGGATTGATGGTCTATTTTCGAGAGAAGTAAGTGTGCTACTTGTGCTGTTGGAAAGAAAGATTTGAGATGAGCATGGTATATCTGTGCTGGCTTATTTTAAGCTATTAGCTTAGAAATGTTCTCATCACTTTAAAAAAAAAAGTGTTTTGAAAACATTCAGCTTTGCAAAAGCTACATTAACAAAGCTGGAGCCTGGATTGAAACATCTGTTTAAAAAAATTTCTATGCACTATTTAACTATTGCTATGTTTTATACCTATCTGGTGCTGAGAAAAGAGGTGTATATTTTTTTCTTTTTTTAAACACTCTTAAAAGCAAGACAAAAATTAATTGGCAGGCAAAATATTCCACAAGCATATCAACTTGGAATTCAAACAACCAGGGCAAGGAAAAGGAAAAACAAACAAAAAAATTTTTTGGATCCAGTACTGGATCAACTGGATTATTTTAGAGATATCAAAGTCTAGGTAACCTCAGCCTAAATTATAAAGGGATGGTAAGTCTCAAGGGCTTGTCTCCTGCAGAACCTTCTTACAACATACCTATTTCTGTCAGAAGGTCTTTCTTTACGTTTTGGTTGGGTTTCTTTTGTTTGTTTTTCTTTTTTAAAATGTATAAGTCTTCTGCTTTAACAAATTGTGTCCAGTTCAGAGGATTTTATCACAGCAACATGAAGCATTTCTCCAGGTGCATTTTCGCTGCTGCTCAGTTCCTGACCTTTATTAGCTATTCAGGGATCAATAAGCAGGTAATAGCTCTGAAGAACAATTAAATATCCAAAAAGTAGCGACGTGGTGGGTTTTAGAAATGCACCAAAAATTGACAGCCCCCACAAAGTAGCAGCCCTTCCTTGAGGAGTGAGAAAAGACTGAAGAAAACCATCAAAAAACAACTCTTCAAGAGCAGTTCACCCTTGTGAAAATATGAAGCTGGCAATATTGCCAAAGGCAGTCTCTGCAATCTGTCATGTAAGCACCAGTTAGGAATGTACAGCTGCCCGCCAGCAGCTTCGAGTTGCTCACTTGACTTCTGTTGGGGGAGGGAAAGATTTTTCATTCATAAATCTAGCCTTTTAGGTATTTCTCTGTTTTTCCTCTTTTGTTTACCCTCCTTTGCTAGCAAAAAGGGTATAAAAATAAATTTAAAAAAAAGTAAATTAGGCAGAATGTTTATTTTAAACAAACTATTCCATGAAGTAATTTGTTTAAAGACTATTTATGACATCCTTCATTATCATGATCTTCAGAGTTCCCAAAGTTATGCACACAGCAGGTGTGCAGGAATAATTTGCATCTAGCCAGCATATACCTAAAACATAGATAGTTTTTTTTATTACATAAATTTTTTTTAAATCACATAGAATCAGAATCTATGTGCCATATGTCATAATGCAGTAGGTAATAGTAATTCATTTCAGTAAACCACCAGATGCAGTTTTGCATAAAACATCATTATAGATCAAAAACCATTATATATCAAAACCAGTAGAAGTCTGAAGTGATAACATATTCCTCTTTATCTAATTAAAGTGAGATAAACTCTTGTAGAGCAAATCAATTCTGATACGCTGCATTGCAATCACTTGCTCAGTACAATAATCCAATTTGAAGCAATTGATCCAAGAAGATCAGATCAGATTTGGTATCAAAGGATTTTAATTTAGATTTAGAATAAAAATATCTTTACTGACGTTTTGTCAGAACTCAATACTAACCTACTAATAATATGTCAAATCTTCAAAAGGAAAGCCATCTGCTGTAAACACTGCTGAATTATCCAAAGATTCTGAAGACTTCCTCCTGACAGTCTCATTAGTGAGAAGATTAAATTGAAATTGTTAAAAATTATAAATTTATAAGAGAAGTAGAGAGCTTCCTAGAGACACATGAAAATTTGTCAAAAAAAACAAGTCTTGGTTAAAATTGCATTAACAAACTACCTGATGTTCATTCAGATTTCATCCCAAACTGGGATGCTCTTTGTCCATTTCTGACTATCAGTACTTTTGAGATAGCAGTTTCTTTGAGCCATAACTACAAGAAGAATCACCTGGATCTGTTTTTTTCAGAAAGCTTATTTGCTGTGAAAAACAAATAGGCACTTGACCATCTCAAAACAGGTCATTTCAAATTTTGTGTTTGGATTTCACTAGATACGGGGAAGTCAGTTTCATATAAATCTGTGTCTATTTTCACCTTCCAGAGCTAAAACTTGCTTTTATTCAATTGTAATGGGAAGGAAATCAAAATAAATTCGAATTAAAGTTTGAAAAGTTCATTGAGGACAAAAAGTTCATTGAGGACAAAACTAAAATTCTACATATGCAAAATTTGTACCTTATTTCTCCGGCAGGCAAGACTGTATACTCCAGACATGAGGTAAATCTGTATCATCAACACAATCTAGCCAGAACTTAGGTTCTGTGCGTATTATACATATCAGCATACATATTACAGCATGCATACATAGGTATGTTGAATTTGGACAAACAAAAGATTTACTCCAGTTTCATCATACTGGGAATTTTAACTCATGTGAGCATGAGTACTGTATATCCTGCCCATCACTTCCTAGAAGTCAGTCCAGTGATATTCTAGGCATGAAGTAATGAATATTGCCAAAAGAGTTTGTAATACGAGCCAGATTAGTTCACTGTTCTTTCAAGTCTCGCATCCTTCCTCTAGTTGTGACCATATTCACAGGTCAAGAGGAAGGCAAAACACTTCAAATGAGGTTATCAGGTTTGTCCCAAAAATCTGAAAGCCAATCACCTTTCTCATTATTTTAAGTTACACAGCTGTAAGTATTATTAGTGGTCATAGAATTAATCATCCGTTTTGTAAATCCAACCAGTAGCTTGTTTTGCTAAACTCCTGTAAAAAATGAATGTTGGTTTGAATAAACAATGTATATACAAATCATTCCTTTTATTTGTTTTAATATCTAGGGAGAGCAACAGAGTAACTCAGAGCCCTGGGACTCCGGGAGCTGTTTACTAACCTGTACTACTCTTCAGTTGTTGGCATTTAGATTAACTTCCACTGCAAAGAAAAATGCATTCACAGTCAAATCACAGCAAGGAGGTGTTGGTTTAGGGGTGGGAATCTGTTCTTCTTCACAGGGCTGTTCAAAGGAAACTGGGATTAAATGAGTGGCATTGACCCTTGGGGCTCCCCAAAGGGGGTCCCGTGCCCCGGCAGGGGCTGGGCAGCTGCAGCCACTGGGGCCCGGCTGCTTCGCAGCGCCGGGTGCACAGGGGAGCGTACGACCCCAAAGCTGCAGGACTTCTTAGAAACACACACATGCACGTCTCTGTCCTAAAACCATATAAATAGAGACAACAGATGATACATTAAAGACAGATGGGTAACGCAAAGAAATGACGTTCAGCCTGACAAGTGCCTTCTGCACTCAAGCCACTTTCTACCATCAAGAAGAAAGTTATTAAAGGGTATATTTTAAAGGAGGACATTAAAGGAGGAGAAAAAGGCAACAAAGCGAATGTTTACAGGGAGCTTTTCCCAATCATAAGGGATTCTTAGACAAGCAGAAGTAGAAAATGGAAGCTATCACCCCTGCCGGACTGAAATTTGGAGTCAATATTTTGACATTGAGTTGATGTATAGTGGGGATAGGTCAGGAAAGCTGTTAAAAATTAAGACAGGGAGCTTAAGTTGGATGCAGTAGATAACAAGGAGCCAGATGGTATGCAAAGAGCTTTACATATACAAGGAGTATTATGGTCAAATTGATAGACTAAAGTGATCACACAAAAATGGTCCTTTCATTGGCATTCAGGATGGATAAAAGTGGGGGAGGTTTGTGTTTCTTGAGTCTAGAGAAAAGCATGTTGTAAGGATGAGGGCTTGGATGAGATTTACAGCTTTGTGGGTAGCTACGTTTTTTAATGCCATTAGGCAGAAAGAATCAGTAAGATGCAGACTGAGCTTAGAAAGGATGCTTTAGACACAGCTCTGAACATAAAATGACACTCCAAGTAGGTGGCTGAGTTAACCATAAAGATGACAGGTTACCAAATCTCTAGATTAGGTTCAAGATTTCCAAAATAGAAAGGAATGGCACTAATTCCAAGTAAAATGAAAGCTTATCTCAACAACACATACACATTAACTTAAGCATTTCTAATAATAAAGAATCCAATAGAAACCTTGATACATTGTTTATTTTTCATTACTATTATGGATGTTTCCTAACATCCAGACTGAATTTGTCTAACTTCAGTTTCCATGACTTGGATCTCGTCTGACATGTTAAAGAACTACTATAATCAAGTTTCCATTCTCAAACTATGATCTAGTCACCCTTTACCGTTCTTTTGTTAAACTAAAAGATTGTGGTTTTTAGACCTTCAAGTATTTATCCAAAAGGCATATTTTTCCAATCCTTTAATCCTTACCAATGTACCCTCATTTATTTTAAGAGTTATTTTTGGACTGGAAAAAACAGAATAAACTGATGGCATCAGTGGACAATATGCAAGTAATGTAACTGAAGGCATGGAAAAGTATTTGACAGAATAGCTTGTTTGCTGAAAGGTTCAATTGCTGTCAAGAAAAATCTACCTGTGAATTTTCCTGAAATTTGCTGAATAGTTTAGAGAAATTACAAACTGTTTTGATGTTTTAAAATAAAAGATCTTAAATATTTATCTGAACTTCTGTTTCAGACTATGCTTGCCTAAATATAACCAAAGAAATGATTAAGGATTAGAAAAAAATTTAATGGTAAAATTAAGAATTATATTTAGTTTGAATAAAATACTTCAGTTTTTTGGGGGTTTTTTTAATGAGTTGGTGAATGGGAGACCTGCCATTTGCCAGGAAAGCCACACTGGAAGAAAAAAAGGTATTAAATCTCCCTAAACATATCCTCATTACCTCAACAGAGCTATTTTTTCCAATGAGTAGTTCATTCTCTAGCTGTAGATCCAAATTCTGTCCTTTCTCCAAGATGACAAGAGTTCAGTTTCCCACCTCTGAGAACCTGTTTGTGATCACTCACTAAATGGTATTTTCTGCAGCGTTACTTTCCTCTTACATATTTGCAGGTCCCAGAATATTAGTGACTTCAGCAAACTTGATTAGCAAAATTGCAGCAGTAGTCTTGCCAGTGACTGGGACACTTAGTATATTAAGGTTTAGTAGCCTTAAATTAAGCATAGGACTAAGATTCAGAGATGATTTCCAGTTTAAAGTTACCTTTCAAAACATACAATTTATCAGGTTTTTCCACCCATGCCACATGTACCATATTGATTTTGTGCCATTCTTATTTCTTAATTAAAATGTGCTGTATTAAATCTTATACGAGACTATTATATCAACAATGCGACCTTTATCAACTAGATTTGTAATCTCACACATATATACAATTATCAAAATCATCTGACAGAATCTATTTCCATAAGCCTACATTGATTGTCATTAATTGTATTACACTTCCTAAATTCTTTGTTAATCAAGTCTGTGCAGTTCACGCACTGTTTTGCTTGATGTTACGGTGATTGAGAAAGGAGAGCTGAGGTCAAAGGGGAAAATAAATAAATAAATAAATGTACCATTTTAGAAAAGCTGAGTTTAAATAATTGACCAGCCAGCCATGAGAGGATGTAAAATTAAAAAATAATAATAATAATGGTAGGAGAGAGAGACAGAATGAGACAAAACCAAAAAGAGACAAGGAATTTTCTCCATTGAGAAAATGGCCACATAACAGAAGAGAAACATAAGAAAAGGAGGATTTCGATTTGATTTCTGCTGCTGCTCTGAAACTGGCATATTCTTGCATATCCCATACTGGCTGTGCACTAGTGGTGAAAAACTTTGGTGAGACAGTGAACAAGCATGTCCGCATAAAGCGAGCGAAACAGTCTGGAGAGGTGGAAAACTCTCTCTCAGTATGAAATCTCAGCATCATTTTAATCTAAAGATGATAAGTACACAATTTGCAGTAAGCCTGATCTTTAATGGCTGCATTCAGAATTGCCAGCTTTCAATTGTTTGGGGGTTATTTTTCTCTTTTCCTTATTTCAAAAACCACAACTCCTGAAGACAGCTGAAGGAGAATGACAACTTTTGTTTTTAAGACATGGTTGCAGAAATTGCCTGGAAAATATTACTGAGGTACACCTAAGTCCCAGAAGTCAGAGGTCAAGTGAAACAACCCCAATAATTATCTTCTATTTTAGCAATAGTAAATTCATTTTTCAGATAACCCTACAGGCTGAGTCCCAATTTGGATGTTTTAATGCTTGAAATCAGCTGGCCCACCACTGAGCTCCACCCATTAGTTCTTCTCAGCAGGATTTTACTGATCAAACCAAGCAAGATGCAAGTGTGGGAACCCAGCTGTCTGCGGGTGGCTATCTTCATTTGCCAAACAGTCACACAGTTTCAACGATATGATTTACTCCAGTTTTTCTGGACTACATCACCTATACTTATATCAGCAAGAGCTGCCACTTGCTGCCTCCTGCCTGGGTTGCCCAACCTCAGCGCTCGCCTTTTCCCTGGGGCTGCTCAGCACCACATGCCCTCTGCTGCCAATTTGCACCCTCGGCTGTGCATCGGAGAGACCCATTGCCCTGTGCCACCCTGCGTGCTCTTTGCCCATCAAAAAAGTACTGCAGCTGGCTCGAAACTTCATTGAGAGTTGAAGGTAAATCACAGCGCCGTGCAACCGAGTAAGCTCGAAACATCTGCACCGGCAGTTAATAGCAGTTACCTTGGCTCCGCTGATGCACGGAAATGTGTTAATCCTCTGTAACTCAGTTGTGTGCCTGAGCTTTAGATCCCCACTGTAAGTAAATTGACACACTTCACAGCTAATGATGCTAGCATTACAAGGAAATACAAGTGCAGTGATCAGCCATAATAACACAGTCTTTGCCTATTTTAATGAGAGCTGCAGGCTGTTAGTTCTCTGAATAGCAGCATATCAGCCTGAAATCAGAATTTACTCAGAGCTAGAGCAAGATACTACTTCACTTTTGCTGTATCACCTCAGTAGAGCTCACTCGCTGTCCCTTACAGGCACTTAGCCTCTTCACTTTATTCTGCAATTGATACTGTTAGCTAAAAATAGGAGGACAATGAGTACCATATTCTGATAGCTTTGGTAAAAGTCATCCATAACTAACTCAGTTAAATAATAACAGACCATAACAGTGTTCTCCTGTTCTCCACAGAGATCAAAGTGGCCTGCAGGAATACTTAGTTGCGTCTTCACTGCTTTGAGACAGCCACAGAACGCCTCACAAAAGATTAAGATGCAGGCTACAAACTAGAGAAGAAACACTGAAATAGAGAACAGAGCACAAAACCTCCTGTTGTCCATAAAAGTTGCTCAAGTCCAAAAAAAAAAATCAAGTCAAGCAACCTTACAATAAATGCCAAGTGAATTTACGTCCCGTATTCATTTATGTTCTCTTATACAATTCGAGCCAGTTCTATGTTATTCCTTGAAGATAAGGTTATTCCTTGAAGATAAGGTCATTAGAGAGACTTACATTTGTCACTTATATTAAATTTATGTGCTTATTATAAAATGCAAAAGTTATCCAAAGTTATCAAACATATTCTTAATTAAGTGGCATGGTACAGATGACAGTTTCAGAGCAGACTACGATTCTAAGTCAAGGCTCCTTTAGGAAGTCTGGAACTGCAGTGTTGTGACATCCCATATTATTAACACACAGCGACATCATAGATGCTTTGCTGGGAAATGTTGACTGTAATATCACTTGCTAGATCTATTTCACAGAAGCAATTGATGTCTTTCCACTGACTTTGCTTGGATTTGGATCAGGCTCTAGACAATGTTTCTTATTAATCAAATTATTACATGCAGGAGTTAATGTGTTTGAAACATGATTCAGACAGTTAAGCAACAAATAATACATACCATTTCTACATTGACTTCCCCAATACATATGATTACACTATATCAGAGTAGATACAGCCAAGCTAACCCTCAGTCTACTCCACCTCTCAACTGAGCAACCATAAAACTTCCTAGCTGTTTTGCAACTTCTACTAATGCTCATGGTACTACTCAGATTAGACAATTTAAATCAAATGGTATCCACCAACACTACTGTGATTGCAGGAGATGCACTTTTTTCCTGAAACTGAAATGGTCACATGACTGAATCTTAAACATACTTGGCCTTCAGTATAAGTTAATTCAAAAAAAAAAAAGTATTTTTGTAAAGATGAAATAAAGTAAATACGTGTGATTGCACATGAAATATTAATATGAAAATTTATTTCTTGAAATTTTCTTTCTCTACTTATGCCAAAGTACGTTCTGAACTTCATTACTCTCCAGAATGTATACATTATTGCTGCTAATTCACATTCAACATTCAAAAAGAATTGTGTTAATTGCTTTAAAGAATGTGTACAACAGAAATTCTTCCTATGCTGTTCAGCTCATCTGTAAGACTATGACGCATTACTTGCCCAAAGTCAGACTGCTGCAATTTGCAATGCAACTCAGGCAACGTAAACATGTGTAATGATATATTTTACATATATTAACACTAGGAGATCATTTTCCTATTCCTACTTTGGGTGAAATCTAAGATTTAATAAGGGCAGATAATCTAATTCAATCTCACTAGAAAGGCCTGGAAGCTATGGGACCCGCACAGGGCCAATAGATGATTAGTTAATAATAGAAAAGCTACCAGCCACCAAGATGAGCGATGATTAGAATTACAGTGAAGTGCTGTAATAGAATCCAAGCAAGGGGCTGGAATGACACTGGGAACTAGTGGTGGAAGGACCTCACACGGTTTGGCAAGAATACAAAAAGTCTCATGCTCTGAAGCCTGTTTCTTCCTCTTTGCAAAGCACATGACAAACCTTGTCGTCATTACTTTCTGAAGATCCCCCTTTCTCCAGAAGGCCTCTACAAAGCCAGTAGCTCATGGCCCTCTTTGCTTTCTTTGTTACATCTCCCTGAGCAGCAAGTGACAAAGATCCATCTATGTGCTAGTGCATTTCTGTTTAATGTCTAGTTTTCAGGTAAGAGAAGGCTCAGTCCTACCCTACTTCCATGCAGAGCTGTTTTCTGTTGATGGTTCATTCCCTATTTTTTGCTACAGGTTCAGCAGAAACCATTAATTCTGAGCTGCATGCACTCTCTAGAGAGCCCTCAGCACTTTCAGAAGGCAAAGTAACAGCACCCATTGGAAGTCATGGTCGCTTCCTTGATTGCCGGCAGAAGCCATTCTCCACTGATGGTTAGAGAACAGGGATTGCCTCAGGAAATAAGGGCAGTTGGTAGAAATAGATAACCTCATTTCTATATTTTCTCCTTTTCTCAAACACACTTTATGCATATATCCAGCTCTGCTTGTTTTTGCCTCCCATCTATGAAATAAAATATAGCAAGACATGTCTGATTAAAAAAAAAAAAAAAAGTCAAGCACCACCATATTGAGGTGATTAAACCAGCCTCTCTCTTTTTCACCACCCAAAAAAGCCAAAAAATGTTTATTAGTAAGATACTTCAGAGCATGTTTTTTCCAAATTAGAATTGTACTTGCTAGTCAAAGCTTGTGTTCACATCCCAGTTCTGAGGTGTTTTGAGAACATTTGATATTATCGCCAACATGTGCTAGACCCATCACATGTATGACTCATCTGCAACCCACTCACCCCTCAGCTCTAGAGCTGCATTTGAGCAGACACGCTCCTCCTTTCTAGGTATCAGCATAATAACCATGGCTAAAGGGTCATGAATGCATCACTTGCCCAGGCCTGGAGGAGGCAAAACAGAAGTGAAAGAATCTCCCATGCACTGTCTCTGGCAAAATAAGAAATGCAATAACAACCCCCTCCCCCCCCCCAAAAAAAAAAAAATCACTTTTTGAAACTAATTTAAGGAAGACTAGTCTTGCATCAGAGGATCTGGAGGGGTTATAGATAATAGATTTAAAAGAATGGTGTTCCTTTTTAACAAACATGAAATATAATTCAGTTTAAAGTTCTGCATTTAAACACTGACTGCACTGAACAACATTAACATTTCATAGGCAAATAGAAGGAAGCTGACACCCATCTGGATAAAAGAAAAGAGTTACATCAAGTCTGAATTACACTAGATCAGGTTTAATCCTGGATAACAGGTTTCAACAAGTCTGTAATTCACATTAGTTTTCATTGGCCTGATAAGAGTTTCTTTGGCTAATCAACAAGGTATGCCCATGCAGAAAGTAGTTCCTTTCCAGAAGCGCAAGGTCCTCACATACACAGTCTCTAATGGCCTAGAGCCCAATCTTAAACTCACAGCATGTCTGCAGTGTGTCATATTCCATCAGGAGCCAGTGTGCAAATAACATATTTCCATTTTTAAAGTCTGAAAAATGTCACAAAAAGCTTTTGGCACTTACATGACTCAGACAATCACACTTACACCCTCTAATTCTCTCTGCAGCTAATTTCTAATGTTCAATATATATCCACAGCAGGAAATCAGGAATAACTATTACAGTAAAAACTAAAGTTCTGCAGCTTAGCCATTAGTGTATGCCAAACTACAAAAAGAGAGTATTTAAAATGACACTATTGACAGTTATTTCTTATGTGGTAAAAATCAAAACGTAATGCACTTAAACAACAAATGGTCCTTGTACACTCAGGGGCTGACTGAGAAAAGCTCAGCCCTGCAACTTGGTACAAATCAGTGCATCGGCATAAATGAGATTTTCACCTATGTCTTTATGGGAAAAAAGCAGCCCTTTGACCATTTTCTATATTGTATTTGTTTATCATATTCAGAAAAGGTACAAGGGTCTAAGTGTTTTCTTCCTTTAGTATTTAAAAAAATAAATTAATAAAACACCATCTTTGTGCCTGGACTGGTATGAAGACAAAACAGTACACATACCCATTGCATGTGTCATGTTTTGGCATTTGAGCCACAACACCTGCCTGTAAGAACTCACAGTGACAGTACTGCATGAGAGCCTGAAATCTGTCCAGAGCGAAAGCATGAGAGGGAGTCGTCATGAGCAGGAGAAAGAATGAGGAAAGAGGAGTTACCATCAAAGTGCTAGTAGGCAATGTTTACTTCTTAGAGGAGCATAGTTTTTCTCCCTAGTATGAGAAAATAACAATTGAAAGAGTCAATGGTTCTGTTTGGGAAGAGTTTGGGGTATTGGCGTCCTGCATCTTTCTGGGAAAAGAAGAAAGTAGGAAATAGGGAAGTAGCTGGAGTGGGTGCACGCATACAGAAGCAATGGTGGAGGGATGAGCATAGACCCACTGTTGCCACTGGCCCCCTCTCCAAGCCTTAGCGCAACAGGGAGGGCACACTGCAGATAAAGAGTCCAGTTCTTCATTTTTCATCCAGCCCCAGGTGCCTTCCCTTAAGCATCCAGCACAAACGCTACTTAGTACCTGTCGCGTACTCATTTTCTTATGGGCATCTGGCTACTCAGAGCAAGGCGAAATGGCAAAACTCATTTCCACTTTTGATCCAATGGACTTGAATGAATCAAGACTGGCAAAGGAAAACTGTTACATCATTAACTCACCATGCCACTCTCCTCAACTTACAAGTATTCTCCCATAAATCATCATCTGCTGTAACAGGTGCATTTTCCTTTTATGGGCCCACCCATTGAGAAAATATGGCTCATATAGGTGTCAAGGATTTATGTGTGATTTGTGAGGGAATAATGTTTGATTCTTCTGCTATGATTGCCCAAAATGTTTTCACTGTCATATATTTTTCTGAGAAAAATAGTGCAAGTTTTATAAATTATGAGGCTGTTACACTAGTGGTCTAGACATTTATGTGAGGAATTAATGAGGATGTTTTTACTTTAAGACAGAAAAGGGATTGAGAGAGTTTTGAAAAGCTAAAGTTCAGGTTAGATGTCTGCAGGCAGAAAAGTTATTTCTCTCTGAAACGGAACTGCTCAGACTTTTAGCTCTAGTATACTTTAGGTATATAAGAGATACAAAGTATCAATTAACTTTATAAAGGTTGACCAATGTGGAAGAAGCAATAAAAATATCAGGAAAAGAATTTTAATCATCCAGTGATTATTCAGATCATTTTCTTTTAAGATTATGCATTGACCAGTAGCATGACTACTGTAGCCACTGGTGATTGTATCTACATTTAAAAAAAAATGGAAAAATAATTTGACTACTTAATATATGTGGGAAATAATCATCACTTTCCTCAAAATGGAAGTAGAAGAAAGTAGCTAGGTATTTGATTAAAGTTTCCGAATGTCAAAATAGTAACTGAATATCACTGATTTACCTGGCAGCCATTCTTTGCCATTCTTGAATTGTCTCTGTTTATTCTTAGAAACAGTGTTGTGTAGGTTGATGTTCTCTGTGAAAGGGAACTGAGGAGAACTTGCTCCAAATTTTGTAAGTATAGATGAAATTTGGTACTAAAATTCCAAAGGAATTTTGTGTTTTATATACCAAATCTTTCCCTTCCATCCCTCAACTCTTGTTGTTTTCTACTCGTTTTAAAATGCAAAAAGCTTTGTAAAGGGAGAAGCAGGTGGAAGAAAAGGGAAAATGAGAAATAGAGGTCAAAAACATCTCAACAACACAGGTTACTTAGCAGTTGTAGCAGGTAGTAGAACTTCAGTGTTTCACAAGAACAGAGAAGACAGGTATAAGATATAGGGCCCCAAGCCTGTGTACTGCAGTCCATGTCAGCATTGCTTCTGATTTTTGACTATCAGCTCAATAAACTCAGTTGCTAGAGTCATGCTGGGCTTCATTTTGAGTGTATGTAATGCTAACACTAATGGCAAAGACAAAGGCTGTTGTTCTATGATGATTTTGGCTTAACCCAAACAGACTGCATTTCTGATTTTCTTTTGCATTTGGAGGACTCAAATTACATACACAAAACAAAGCCGCTTGCTGCTATAAAGTAAATACCTTATAACCTTTTCACATTTTACGCTGTCTGTATGGTTGTTGGAAAAAACAGGAAAGCCAGCACATTTGCGACTGGGAGATACACTTCCATAAAAAGCACAGGCCAAGACAGAGATGTCTCTAGATGTCTAAGAGCATTGCTGTGCTTCACTCAATAGCTATCTCATGGAAACATCAATCATTCAAAAAGAAGCCAGAAGGTTGAAAGGCATTAGAAACTAGGTTAAAAATCAAGCTCCAGAGTACTAGCCTGCTCTTGTAAAAATGTGCTACGCTGGCTGGGTCTTGAAGTCATGACTTTCTGGCCTGGATATCTACCATCTAAAGTATACTTGCCGTTATCCCTGGGAGGCCAGAAACATATGAGGCAAGAGGCATTTTGTAACACAGCAACTGAAAAATAGTAAATTCAATAAGCCTGTGATGTAGTTAAATTTGTGTGATTTCTTAGGTGTCAAAAAAACTATTTATAAAAAAGAGTCAGTTTCAAAGCACAAAAAACACAAGTTAGTAAATGTCAGGAAGGGAAAAAGACATGAAAATTGACACCAGTCTACAAAATATAGAAAATATGCAACTATGTAAAATCAAGCATAAAGGTTGCCAAAGGATGTGTGTACATAAGAGGTTATTTTAGAGAAGAAGAAAAGAGTTTTGATCTAGATCAATTCTTGCATTACTTTACTGTGTGACACCTCTTACAGATACTCCCTGAAGCACTTTGTTGCTGGGACTTTCAGGTAAACTCTGAACCAATCCTAGAATAAAGGGACTATATAAAGCTTACACTAACTGTGATGAGCATCAGTTACATAAGTTAAACTTTGCACACAGATGAGCGTTCTGCCAGTACCCATAATACAACATAAAATGAGCTAAACTTTTACGGTTAAGTTAGTATCACAAAAACAAAATATTTTGACAGTGGCAAGTTGTGGAACACTTTGTTCATATAGAACGTTAATAAGTATTTACCTTTTGTAAACTATTACTCAAAATATAGTGCCCTGGAATAGCATAGCTCCAAGACACAAAAGTCTAAACTGATCAATCATCTAGAATGATTTATAGCAAGGCCTGGGAGAGCCTTAAATGGAGAAAAATAAGTCAATTGATCTGCAATTTATAAGAAAATAACTCCATAAATTTACACAAAGCAGAGAGAACTCGGAGGACTTAAGGACTGGATCAAATATATGAACCTTTCTACCACAAGGCTGGGTAATTTAAACACTTAAATACATGCATAATTTTACACAGGTGAACATTACTAGCCAAAAGAAATTTATGCAAGTAAAAGTAGAGTAAAAATTACTGCAAGTCAGTTTAGTCAAGCAAGCAAAAGTAGGACGTTAGGAAGAGGTTTCTATATGTTCTAGGAGTACCAGAGAGGAAAGGACGGATGAAGAAAAGTTGGTAATATGTAGTTTCAAAGTTACAATTCTTGTATTTTCTAACATTGTTTTCTTAGGAAATGAGGGTTTTTTCCACCCACTAATTTTACAGTGTAAAGTCATCCAAACTTCTGTGAGCAGCTAAAAGATGATGAAGGTCCTAAAGCCATATAGACCCGGGCACCTTGCTAGAGAAGAATGAGGAACTCCAATTCCCTCCTCCCCAGCATCCAGGCAGGACAGCTGAGCCACTCCATCCCCCGACAACCTCCTGTGGCTGCTCAAGGAACAAATTCATGTGACACCAGACATCCTAGGGAATATAGCAGAGACGTGAGCTGCAACAGCACTCAAACAGATTAAACACAAAAACATTTTAAAAAGACTCCATTAGACCTGATACACATGGAAGAAGTTGTTTAAAAATTGTATATATCTACCAACCCCTTCAAACTCAAGAACAAGCTGTTCAAGTCATATCATCCAGACTATTTAGTTAAGGTAACTCAGATCTTGACCATTAATACAAGGGACTCGCTCTAAATACCAATCACAAGGTCAGAACTAGGTGAAGAATAACAAAGGAAGCGCACAGAGCCACTGTCTTTGAGGGTGTTTTTTTTGTTTTTTTGTTTTTGGGGGGGGGGGGGTTTAAACTAGCAGCAGGGTTATGACAAAGTCATTATTGACTGCAGGTTTTAAAATATGCCTTCTCAAAGGAAAAACAATTTATTATGTTTCTGACATTATTTCATATGGGAAAAATGATAATTAGCTGTACCAAATTATCACCTCTCTCAGGATACCAATTTCAGCTGTTGTCAAGTGCTTGTCTCAGTTGGTCTTCCTTTCCCCACATTCTGTGAGTGACAGTTTTTAAATTAATAGCAACTTCATATCACACATAAAAGACAACTGAAAAAATAAAAAACACACAAACATGTTGCTAGCTGAAGAGTTTGACCATGTTGTCATTCAAAAAAGAGCAATGTATAACTTGCACATCCTAAGGGCCTCAAGAAATATGCCATTTCTCACTCCTCAAGACTGAGCAGCTATAACTCACAGCTTAATGCAAGACACACTCAGATTTTCACACATGATCTTTGAGACAACATCCTAAAATATTGGTTTTGTCTATTTTTACTGTCAACTTGCTGAAGAATGAAATTCTTTTTACAACACAAAATTTAAGGGCTGAGTATATTTTTTCCTCTAGTTTAATGTCTTCAGCCTCTGACAGCAGCTTTAATTTATTATAACGACTTCAAGGGGCTACATTTTAGCATCGAGCGCCATAAGTTAGCACTAGACACAGAAGCCTAGCTACTCTAATTTACTGTGAATGAGGAGAAATCTTCTTTCTTATATTATTCTGGTGTGAACAGGCACATGTCCTTTAAAGCAAAATAAATAAGATTTTGTGATTCTTAGGCAGGACCTTGTCAACAAACATTTTTTGTTCAAAGGGCATCAGCAAGGCTTGAGCTGGATTAGGGCTACTTCAGTTGTGAGGAGAATACTGTTGCCTTTAGTCCAATAGGCTGTGAAGGGTATAGCCAAGAACTTGCAATTAGCATGGTAAAAGTATTTAAAGCAGGGAGTTAAGGAAAGAAAAAGAGAGAGAAATTAGAATACAAATCAAACTGAACAAAAATTGGTGGGAAACTTTTCCAGGTATTTGAGTCCCTATGCAAAAAATAGCCACAGTATGCTCAAACTGGAAATGGCTGATTAAGGCTATTTTTTTCTACTCTTCAGGACACAAAAGTGGGATGAAGCACTGAAGTAAAAGCCCTGTTGTGACTGAACTACCTTCTGAAAAGAGACACCTCAGCTACTAGGAAGTTAAAAGAAACTTCTTCCCATTTCCCCTTATTCCCAGGGCTGGCAGCCAAGGTCCACACAAAACAGCAAAAGCTAAGCGAGCCAGCAGTGACTAAGAAAAGGTGCTGACAAAAGAAGTGTTACTCATTCTGCTGTACCAAGAAAATCAATCTGAGATATCTAGCCAGAATGACAGTTTAGCGTAACACCATGGCTGCAATCCTTTTGGTAGGAACAGAAAGCGGGTGGCAAAATACTTTTAATGAATGGATTTCTGACTTGGGCCCAACTCAAGCTCCTTGGGTCTAATGGCTGATGCACAAGCCACTTCAGCCACTTTCTCCACTCCGCAGTAGAAATTCCTATATAAACTTCAATCTGCATTTTGATTTTATCCCCTTTGTGATACAACAGATATGGCAAACAGCCAGAATTAACATGAAGAAACTAATACCGGTTATGCAAATTATTCTACAGACAAGATCAATATGGCCCACATGTGTTGTGTTAGCAAAAGTGTAACCAGCAGGTGGAAGGAAGCGATCCTTCCCCTCTACTCAGCACTAGCTGGACTACATCTGGAGTGCTGTGTCCAGTTTGGGACTCCCCAGCAAAAGAAACACACTGACTTACTGGAGCAAGATCAGTGGAGGGCCACCAAGACGTTTAGGGCTGGAGTATATGATGTAGGAAGACAGGCTGAGACAACTGTTTTTTTCAGCCTGGAAAGGAGAAGACTAAGGTGGGGGGGAACCTTATTGCTGTCTTGAACTACCTAGTGGGAGGGTATGGAGAAGGTAAGACACCTCTTGGAGATGCACACTTGAAGGATGGGAGACAACTGTCACAAGTTGGAAAAAAAGGAAATTCTGATTAGGTATTAGGAAAAAAAAAGTTCATAATGAGGCTAATCAAACACTGGAGCAGGTGCCCAGAGGGGACTCCTTGGAGAGTTAGAACTTGACTGGGCAAGGTCTAGGGCAGCCAGATCTAGTTGGCCCTGACTTGAGCAGGAGGTTGGACTAGACGATTTCCACACATCCCTTCCAACCCAATATATTTTAATATTCTATTATATGAAAAAAAAATGAAAAATATAAGCTGCATAAGGGCAACTAGCAAACAAAAGAGGCTTTGTCAATCAATTTAATCATACATAACTATTTGCTCAGCTGTGTGACACCCTTCCAGTTTCATCTCACCCTAAATGAGTTTGAAGATGCGAATTCTAAATCAAATCAAGACTCTGCATCTTCTCAGCCTTGCCCATCACTAATTGTACAGCACTGTATTATTCAACAGACTGCCGAAGCCTATGAATTCTGACAAGGCCACGTGTGACAAACATGGAGAGAATTATGATCTTATCAAACAACATGCACAGCACCTTCTAATGATAAAGATATATTAATCAATTTAGAAATCAAGATCTGGTTCACTCATTTTGTGTTTTCTAGACACCATGAGTTCCCACTGTGAATTGTGTGAATCAACACTTAACAAAGCTGTTTACTTAACAGTCAGCAATAATGACACATGTCTGTTCCAGTTTCATGAAAGCAGATCCTTTGGCATCAAGGCTGAAATATTTAATTAACAATAAATGTGCAACCACTTTAGGCCTTTGAGAGATACTGTTGTTTCATTTCTAAGTTGCATAGATAGGGTTTTTTATTTCACTTTGCCTGGCATTTCAGCAGACAGTCTTCCTCCTAAACTTGTTCATCGTATTTTGTATCTACACTATCCAGTCATTCTAATTATTGCCCAGGCTTTTAGGAATGACTCATACAGCAGGAATATCAAGAATATGCATTAATTTGTGCTGTTTTATGAAGAACGCTTCATCTGTTGTTGACGTAAAACATTTGTGGCAATCTTAGAAAATGAAATCTACCCGAAGCTCACAGAGGAGTGTGTATCAAAATAACCATCAAAAATGCAGGATGGGGGGACAAACCAACACATGAAATTCTTTCCTGTATTTCAAGAGATGGAAAGATCTTTCAAGTTTACAGACCAGACCATGGGCTGCCTATCAGAGGCAGAGTGTCGCTCAAGCAAAGGAAACTGTGCAGAGATCCAGAGAAAGTTTCACGTTTCCCCACAGCTCACTCTCCTTGGCTGCCTTTTTTGACAAAAGGAGGTAATGGGAGACAGGTTTAAGCGAGACGCAGGGGAAAGGCACAGCAGCAAAGGAAGGATGTGCAATAGGACCCTGCAAGACAGAGTGGAGCAGAAGAAATGTTTCCCTCTCCTTCAGTAACCCAGCTGCAACCAGGCCAGGATAGTGCTTTGGCTACAACATGTGGTTTTATGGCTTCATACAACTTTTCTACTCTTCCCCTTAAAATCACAAAGGCCAAAAGAGTCCTCAGTTTAAATTACAGATTCAAGCAGTTGCTGAACAAGCCTAAGGATGCTTTGACTAGTGGGAGCACAGAGCATCTCCGCCTGCGCTGCTGCTCCTGAGACACACAAAAAATAGAAGAGAGAAAGGCCCCTGAACCAAGAGGTGATTCTTCACAAGAGTTGAGCTTTAAATAGTTTTCAGTTACAATACAGTCTTTCATCTTTCCTCCTCTTTTATTCTTTAGCCCTTCTCTCACTCTTTATCTTGTCTTTTTCATTATATTATTCAGGATAATGCGCAGATTTAGAGAGATGATGAGCACTCAGGCCAGTAGAAACTGCACATTTGCTAACTCTCAAGATTTGTTCCTAATCTTTCCTCTATATTAATACCATATTCATGGTAAATGAGATCTTTTATGTTTACTTATGTATCTCTGGAAAGCTTTAAAAAAGCATTGTACTCCAAAGACATTTTCCAACTACCAGACTCCCACTAAGGTCAATTAACATTAGACTCCAAGTATACAGTCAAAATGCCTTCTGCATCAGCCCTGAAAAAAAAGTTGCACAGTATTTTAAAGATATTTTATCATATTTTGTTAGAATGTTTAATCAAAAACAACATTCATATAGAGGAAAAAAAAAAAAAGACCTGCATTTTTCCTTCAAAATACTACATAGAATATTCAGGATTATAACAACTTGCTAAACTACGCTTGTGTTTATTTTTGCTTTGATGGCACATAAAGAGCATAGAATTCACTTATTTACTCTCGCACATTAGTTCGGACAGATATGTAATTGTCTCTCTATATAGTACTGATCCGTATCTACCAAGCTTCAGACAATACACAAATCTAATCAGGCTTCATGTCACTAGTTGGAAAATGCAAGACCACTGCTACAGTGTTACATCAATACTAATATAATAAAGTTATAAAGTCATATCAATACAAATATAGATTTTTCTGAAACCACACAGATTACAGTATACTCATGAACTCCAATAAATTGTATTTCAGATTGTCTGAGTGAACTCTGGTGTCACAATCCTACCAGTCATGTATGCTGTTCTACAAGTGTATTGAAATCAAAGTAGAAAACTGTTTTTACCACATCATAAAACCATCGCTCGCTTTGTTTGACAATCTCTGTTCAAAAGAAGCCTGCACATCAAATAAGCAAGATATTTCAAAGTATTATCAAATCACTTTACAGTGGACTGCATAACATTGCCTAGTGTCTGCTCTGGGTTATACCTAGGCTAAATCAGTTCAATTAAGTTCCTCACTTACAGGAGCAAATCACTCACAAACGTAAAAGGAAAGGGAAATTTTAAATACTAGACTGTTAGGACATCACTTCTGAAATGACAGATTAAAACACACAGTGACATTTTTAAAGATAAGCAAAGCGTATGCTCATCAAAAAACAAAACAATGTCAAGCAACAGTACATAAGAGGAAAGAGTAGGTTCACATTTACTCTGATTTGTGACATACATAAAACAGAGGGGGAAAAAAAAATGAAATCCAAAGAGACTACGCAAAACCCTTATTAGCAATGAGTGGCTGACCTCCTCATAGAATTGCTGATGAGTCTGAACATCTACATTACATGTAGCTAAGCTCTGGATAACTGATTTTCCTGTTTTAATCAACCAATTGGATTCCATTTTTATTTAACTGGCACCCACAAGACCACTCTTGCCCTTGCCATATCACTGTGTTTTTCATTGCAGTCTGAAACTTTTAATGTATCTTATCTCCTGTTTGAAAAGGAAAGAGATGAAGAACTTTAAAAACCCCTAACCTACTCTAAAGTATATTAAGTAGTTTGGTATGACATGAAATACATGGTATATTCCTGCATCTCTAGGGGAGTGTTTTTCAGTGTCTGTTTTAGCCATAGAAATGTCTATGTATGTATGTCTGTTATGTATGTCTGTTATGTATGCATTTTAGGAAATATGAGGAAGCACAACAACCATGCATCTGAGTATAAAATATATCCCAAAGAGGTTACTAGAACTGTTCACACCGTATACTTCCTTGGAAGCAATATGAGCATCACTAAAAAAAAATACATGACTATCTGATCTCTGCCACAGAAGTGAACTGAACGGCTTTTAGTTAGGGTCAGTAGAAACAGAAGAATGCAGTGAAAGTATTGCGTTTTGGGTGATTTTCATCCAGAAGTATGCTGGAAATGATGCAGTACTGTGATTCATGGTATATTGGGTTCATGTAAACCAGAGCACAGATTAGTGCTTCCAAAATCCACAAGGTCAGTCTGCAAATTGATGAGCAGTACACTGTTGCCTAGTACAATTAAATATCTGCAAGGAAAAGTAAAAGAATACTCATGTCAATTAAAGAAGCTAACACAAGAAAACTCAAGAGGTAAGTCATAAGTAAACTTGCTATAAAGGTTTTAATGGATTCTGTGTATATATTATATATATATATATTTTTTTTGCAAGTGATTGAAACAAAATCTCCAAAGTTGTTTAATAATATAAAGAAAACAGTATATTTTTCCACCTTTTGCAAATAATCAGCAAATAAACAACCATAAATGAGATTGCTGTTATTACAAGAGTGACAGCAAGTACTTCAGAAAACTAATTACCATACGCTTCACTTCTCTTTCAGTGTTAAGAAGTGAAGTAAAACATAATGCACCTGTTTATAGAAAGCCACAGATTTGCAAACAGAGGGTGAGAGCCCTTTGAGAAAGTCTATGGCAAAAATGACTGCTAAAAGGTTAGTGCCCCAAGCACCAAAGTGAGCAAGGCCAGAAAAGAAGTCTTCTGCTGTCACTGCTTTGCCAGCTGAAGTATTCCCAGGTTTAGGGGCTTTTCCTGGCCCATCACAGACACCCCTCTGAACTGAAAATACAGGCGGCACAGCTAGCCCTCAGAACACAGCTGGTATCACTGCACTAATGAAAAAATAAGGATATCGCTTGTGTTTAAATGGTAGTTTAGAGTAAGAATTGAGAGCAAAAATTTTATGTAAAAACATTGCACTGAGATACTTCTTTTCTCAGGAACAGCTAGTGAACTTTAAGTAGTTTTGTAGTCGCTGAAAGATTAATTCCAATAGCTTTCTGTCAAATAGCAGGAAACAAACGATCTCTGCCGATTCGCTACGCGTTTTGAAGAGAGGGAAGTGCATGCCATCCTCATGAATCAGGTCTGCTGCATGGCTAATTCCCATAGTTTATTTTCCTGGCATGCACTGGCCATCTATAGTTAGTCATGCAGAGGATGCCCTTCTTTCTCAGAAAATTCATGATATACATTGCTTGGGCTGAATAAAAAGCATGGATTAAGACAGAGCTGAGTGAGCTTGGGTATAGTCCCATTTGCATCACGCTCAGTGAAACACAAGGAAATCACCACCACCATCGCCATGATAATGTAGTACATGGGAATCAGGAGGAGCTGCTGCTCCTGCTTCTGCTTCCAGACAAGGGATTTCACACAAAAGGAGAGGGACTGGGCTGGAATATATCCGATAGCTGTCAGTCCATTTAAGGGCTAAGGAATGCATTAACACACTTTGTTCATCAAATCCTAAAGGGTCTACTAATAAAATACAACTGGGAACATTACAAAGGTAATTTTGTGCAGTTTTAATTATGTATCCACTGCTTTGAGTAGCAGAAATAAGATTTTTTTCCCCCCTCTCAGATATATACCAGGGCCCTATTGCATTATAAAGGAAGATGCAGAACCTCTGTCATCAGGCTCTTGTGAACATTAAGGCCTGAGTTTGAGAATACTCTTGAGGAAGTTTCTGGAAGAAAACTCTGCCAGAAAAGGAATGGATCCAATGGGGCAACCTACTGTAACATCAATCTAGGTCAAATTCAGACCCACGCAAAGGGACAGCAGAATTTCTGTGCATCTGCCCATGCACTGAAAACAAGATAAATCTACAGTAGAAATTGGTCCCTACCCTGAGAAGATCTGAACCAGTTACGAATATCCACACAAAATATGGATAGTCATGAAGCAACTGCTTTCACCAAGCTGCAGAAAGCACAAGCACCTATCCACCTTCACCTGTGCTTTCAGCCACTTTAACCTCCTGTAGCATTTAAATGAGTAGTTTCATCATTAAGGAAAGGAAAAAAAAAATTCATCTTTCCTAATTTGGTCCCACTGTTGGGCTCTATTAAGCAGTCATTTCCACAATCCAAATATGAGATAAGTATAATATATTGTTGCTGTTTTGCTAGTGCAGTACTCACGGAAAAGTTAAATAACTTGTCAAAGACTGCATATGAATAAAATTCTATATATAGAAACTCAATTCTAGATCTGTTACTACTGTTTTCTGCTAGCTAACACCTTCCTCCTCTTTTCTATAATACTAAAAGCACTACATGTTTCCATTTTAAAAATAAAATCTAAATTTTTCTGTATCAGTAGTAAAAAGTTATAGCACAGTTATGATGTTGGGTTTTTCCAGATTTTCTTTATGGCTTCACCATATTTCTCATTAAATCACATCTCTATTTTTTCCTACAATCAGTAATCAGTCAATAGCCTGCTTTTGTACAAGTGTCTCACAGTGAGGGAAGGAAGGAAAACATTTTCGTTAGATGGGGAAAAAAAAGTCTGTAAGCCACAAAAATTGGCAGGGAAATACAAAAGCGGGTCTAATGCCTTTAAAAATTGATATGAGATATCAAACTGGCAGTGTTGCTTCAAATCCCAGAAAATACTATAATTGAAAGGAGGTAATTCCTGAAAGCTGCAAGCCAGCCTATCTGTAAGGCCTTTGGAAAGCTCTCCTGGAGATGCAGGGGGAGTGTCCCGCAGAAGTCAGCCCTTTGGGAAACAGCGTGATGGTAACCAGCTGAAGACGTACACATAATAATCGGAAAAGACTGGAGATCTCATGTTCTCACCCCAACACAGCGCTGCAAGGAGCTGCAGCGCCCATAGCAGTACGGGCTGCGGTACCAACAACTCCAGCTGTTCAGACACTGTGACTGAAACCCCGTCGTGAGACAATGTCAAAAAACGTACGGCATATTATTATCGGAGGTTAGTTTTCCAGGTCCTCTCTTTTCAGAGTTTAGAGAAGACGCAGGCTATGCCTTAAAGATATTTTTTTTTCCTACATACATGAGACTGAAACGTTTGCTTTTGATGAAAGCTGAAGATTGCTCCATCTGTACATAGGGAGGAGAAGGAAGGAGGGTAATGAAATTTGTAACAGAGGATGAAAACACGTTCAGTCAGAAAACTCTGATGAAGAAAAACACATTGCAACCACCTCCATTGTGCAAGATGTATGCAATATAAGCTAAATCCATAATGTTTGTTTTAATCAAGATATGAGAAATATTTTTTTTATAAATAAGTGGTTATTTATGGTTAAACATTAATTTTACAAAAATGACATCTGCTCAAAGAAAAATCAATAAAGAGAAAATAAGAAAACAAATAGCAAAAGCTGGAAATTATATGACAGAAATATTTTGCATAATTTTAACTGTGCCAAAATAACACAACCTGCACATTGCTTACACATGCAAAAATTTTTATTTTTCATGGGATTTATTAAAATATCCCAAATATTACATATAAAAACATGCTGCTTAGAATCCTTTTCTTTCAAAGCACAGTCTACGCAATCACAGACCTATATTACTATGAGTACAAAGCAGGCTGATGAGTTGCATCTGGTTTTCTTAAGATTATTATAAGGACACAACTGAATTCAAACCTGAGCACAAGCCAAAACGTCTCCAGAGTGCTGAATCATCAAAAAATGTGACTTCTGATGTAAAGCATCACAGGCAAAGGCTCTGTTTCTAATGCTCTGATCCAGATAGGATCCAATTAGGTTAATCCATCATTATCAAAAGGGAAATGTAAAAGGAATTAATATTTATTTTAGAGGTGGTTAGTTTCACAGATAAAGTGTATTAGGTAATGTTTATTCTCTGTCCTTTCTTCCTTCCTTTTTTCCTCCCTTTCTTCAAGCCATCTACAGAGAATTGCTTTAAACCATGTCATCAACTATCTTGTGCAATAATTATCACTGATACCCAATTTGGGACATTGTCGTATACAAAAAGATAAAAAACAATCCCCAGTTTTCAGGAACTTGCTTTTCTTTCTATTCTGACCCTCCTCCTGCTCAGTTTGAATGATAAGTGCTATTTTATAAATTACAATTCTTGAAGGAGTCTAACAAGAACTTTCCTGAAGTCTTATTCATTTTCTAGGGAATGCAGGGAGATGGGCTGCGACACCGTTTTAATAAAATATCAGTAAATTCTTCTTTTCCAGCAAGGTATTTCCAGGATGATGTCTCATTTTGGGCTCTCTGTTGTACCTGGTTTTTGGAAATTCCTGCCTCTGAAGGCATGGAGATATATTTAGCTTTCCTGAGAAACTACAACAAGCTCCAAGGGACTGGAAAATATTGTAAACTATTTTAATGTCTTATCAAGTGCCAGTAATAGTAGAAAGGTACAAAGAATGGAGATTGCTCGCCCTGCACAGGTACCAAGGCACAGACGTGTCTTGGGGGAAACAGCAGAGCCATGATGGTGCATCTCACAGTCCCAGAGCCACCAGCTGTTCCAAGTTCTCAGTGGTGAGACAGTTTTTTCCTTTCAGACAGCACAGCTAAGCAAAGGAGATCTGTAGCATCTAAACTTGAGGTACAGGATTTTGACTGCAAACTAATAAAAATAATACAAAATAATAAGAATGATGATATAGGATTTAGTTACTGGAGCACATAAGGATCCTGATGGCAGATGAGAAATTCCAGTGTCCTAATGTCAGTAAAAACACAGAACAAAACAGAGTCCCTGCTCCAAACAGCTTACAAGAGACGACAAGGAGATATCATCAGGCAGGTACGAGAGAGTACAAGCAAACAGATAACAGAAACCTTCAAAACACATTTTGGGCACCGCAAGAATAGATGGCAGCAACACACAGATCTTTCAATTTGCATTTATTATTTCCATGAGAGTCATGCCTTTCTTTGCCAAGTGAATGGAATTTAAGTTCTTTATATCTAACCGGAGTATAGGGTATTCAGGGTGAAGGTTAGATAGAAACTTCTGCTGAGGGCAGGCTATTTATTTCACTGTTGCATGCCAGCTCTTGTTCCTTACTCTAAAGCATGGCACTGGCTACTATCATGAACAAGATATCATAATGAAGAGTAATTTGGCAATTTTTCATGTTCTTGCTTAACTTAAATATAAAATTGAAATCTTTCAGAATGTTCTTTGTTCCATAAGCCTCTACAGTATCTTTCCAAGAGGTTCATTCTGCAGCCACTTCCGTAATCCTGCAGGTTTTCAGTGAATCTACCCCTGTAAATAAGGGCTGAAAGATGAGACTATGGCAGGGGGAGAGCTGTTTAATTCTGCTATGCATCACTATAACTATCAAGCTGCTCTTGGCTCACTATATTTTTCTCATCTTTTTGCTCGTTAGCTTCCCCCCGTCTTTTTACTTCAAAGCTTAAGACAATTTTATATAGCCTTTTCTTCATCACTTGTTTAACTCAGCAATTTTTCTTTCACCCCCTTTCAGTCTTCAATTTGGACCTTTCTTCCTGTTTTAATGTTTGGTATTTTCCTTTCTTATGAAATGCTTTTGAGCTGGACTGTTATTTTTAATGAAGTTGAGCTAGTGTGACCAGTAGGACAGATAACACAGCCGAGTGGGAGCTATCCTCCAATTAATTTAATGTTTCCTTTCACTTAATTGAACACTGACAAGCTCTTTCTCCCCCACTCTTATATACACAATACATTACTGAAATAGTCTCTACCTCATTACAGTGCCTCATGTAAAGCTATGCCAAAGTATTTGAGCCCAGTTGGACTTTTATTTAGAGTATTAAGTCAGTTTCTTTTTTATGTAAATGCCACCAAAACTAAAAATGCTCTAAATAAAAGTTACAGCTGTATCAGTGAAACAACAGGATTTTTTTATAACATTAATAAAAATGAATACTTTGCCCTTCACATTGCAGGTCTGCTGAGTAGCACCATTATTAATGTTTATCTAGGGAGTACTTTAAAATGCACAACTGAAATCAATACAACTGATATTAGGGAGACAAACACGATTCTCATTTGACAGCGACCGAATCCACGCCCTGCGGCCGCCTGCGCTTCGCTGGCCGAAGCTGCCCTCCCGAGCCCTCGGCCACTCGCTCCAGCAAGTCCAACCTGCTCATAACATGCTCCCTGCCAGCCGCGCAGGCCACCCGCCGCCAGCGGGGCCCCCGCCTAAAGCACATTTCGGACAGGGATAGGCTTTGCTGGAAGGAGAGGAGGAGAGCCTTGCTCCTGCTGCATTATAGCTATAGCAAGCGGTAATGCATTTTTATTTCTCCATATCACACCGGAAACGGCCACGATGATTACAGATAGGACAGCACGCCTCGTTTTCTTCCACCTCGTCAGCGCGTTGCTGCCTGAGTGCAATCTTGGAGTTGCTCAGAGCCAAAAAGCGTACTTACAAACACTCCCAAAACAACAAAGCGCAGACGCATTGCTCACACTGAAAAAACACAAGCAGGTATGATACGCTAGACAAGTTGATTTGATCTTTTGGAAATGGTTTAGTATATAAAGTGCTGCATGCCATATATGAAGAAATTGTGCCAGCAGGATACTGAAAACCACAGAGAACTCTATAGGAAACATTAGGAAAGAACAGGGCAACTAAACAAACACCCAGGGAAAATAGATACTACAAAATTGGCTCCCCGCTGTATCAGCCTTTATAGATGATATTGCTGATTTGGCAAGCAGTAGATTTCATAGGTACTGGTAACCAGGAGTTACGTGGAATCATTCTTAATTCACTATTTTTGCACTGGGAACTACAAGACTTTTACGTAAAACAGAAATAGCTACATCTCTCTAGTATCAAACAAAATTGTTGTCTCAAACTGCATTATCTATTTGGATTCACAGTGAAACTGCTTTAAGGTGAAACAGCACAGAAACCATTTCTCAGCTAAGACCAAGAGAATTAATTGACACAACTTTCTTTATGTATCTTACACTCAGGCCTCATGTGATGAAAGAGTGTAACTGTCATACACATTTCCTTACAGAATAAAGGTGAAAGGGGATAAAAGCCACACAAATATAAAACAGAAATGAACTGTATGAGCAAAATCATTACTGAGTGTCAGTTCCCAACTTAAGACACTAAACAGGAGCCTAATTTGCCCAAGTGCTGAAAACTTGACTTTGACAAGGTTTGAGGGATTCTTAAACTGGAACTGCAAAATTTAAAATACTGAAATCATAAGCAATCCTTCAACACTTTATTTTATTAGTCTTCCTGAAGAAAGTCTATTTCCAAAGGGATTTTTGGAAATGGTAGCTGGAGAGAGTGTTCAATTGGAAAAATCTCTTTCTACCCGTTAGTTTCAAGGTCCTATAGTAAATAAAAGGGAAAACTCTGTTTAAACAACAGGTCACTGAGTTTACAATCACCTCTCAAATGCTGGTTTCAAAGAGTATGATTTTTATGAAGAAGGAATCTCATTCTAAAGAAAAAAAAAAAGTGGTTCATTTTCATCTTAACATAGTGGTGGGGGGAGTTCCCCCCCCCATCTTTAGAAAATTCTTTATTTTATTATGTTTTTTAGTAAGTCTGTTGAGTAAATAATGTCGATTCACCCTTCCTAGGGACCTGGAATTCCAGGATAAGCAGCCAACAAATTTTGTAGGAAACTGATTTCAGAAATCAGCTGTAAACGCACTGATTGATTTGCACTTAAATGTAATTGTTCTGCAAAGCTATAAAATCTTGACTTCATCAAGATACAGATGAAAGCCATTTCCATAATGTGCATACATGACACAAGACAGTCCTGAACCTCAATATGCATAGTAGAAGAAATATCATTTGCCCAAAATGTAAACCACTGGGATACATTTACCAGGCTCAGAAAATGGGGGTGCTAATCAATTTGGATTAATGATGTACAAATAATGAGTTACATTTAAATCAACTATGCTGTCAAAACATTGCTCTTTTAATTCCTGATAAATGATGAGGTTTATAAAAGCAGATTTTTGTGGATATCTAAAGATTATTTAAACATAATGTGGAAAGCAGATGAAGTGCGAATCCAGTGCTGTTTAAGTAAACTACATGTCTGTTACTCGTCTTTGTACCTCACCATTTCATAAATCCACAGCTAGTTGTATATATTTTTTTACTACAACCCAGCTAGATTTTATGTCTAGACTTTTCACATTAAAAAATACCGTACGTGAACTCAGTTTTAATGTCCTTGCAGTGCATCAGATCAAAACACATTAAGTTTTAAAACAAAACAAATGACTTCCAGATTGGACCACCTATTTTCACCCCTCTCCACCTGTCTTAAATGAGACATACAAGAGCAGCTCTCCTTCAGGATGTTTACAGAGGTACTCTGCCAACACAATTACGTTTTATTGAAAGCTGAGTGGCACATCTGCTTGATTTTACCAAAAAAAAAAAAAAAGTACAAACACATTGATTATTCCACTACAAAATCTATTTTCAGGCTAGAAAGAAGCTCATAAATTTCTGATAATTGATTTAAAGAAAGGAAATAACATATGGATTTCTTTATGATGGGAGAGTTTCTTCTTGTAGTTTATTAACAAAGCCTTGTGATACAAAGCTAATGGCAAGGAACTCCATCTTAAGAGGCCTTTCAAAGTACACTAAATGTAATATTTCTAAATGTTTATGACATTAAATAAAGAGAAATTAATATTTAAACTTGTAACCTAACATTGAATATTCTTTGGCTGGCTGTCCTCCATCTCCTACCTTCCCTTTCACAGGTATATTCACCTCTCAAGATTAGTGGTGCCCACAAACACCATAAATAAGAGTCCTGGCACAGCAAACACAATAATGTGCCGAAGAACAAAAGGATCAGCTACTGGGCCAGCTACCAGAAGATGTGCAGTCGTAGCTGTAAATGTGAATATGTTAAATTCACGTAACTTTTGAGATTTCTGTAGACCAGCACCACAAGGCAAGATCTGCCCCTTGCACTTCCTTACCTCCTCCCAGCTGCCCCTTCTGCCAAAAGTTATGTTACTTAACAATTCTTTTCTCTTTGCTGCCCATAGTTCCCTGATAACGTCAACAAAACAGACACAGACAAATCAACTTCCTAAATCTAATAATAAAATAAAAGTTATTCTTACTGCAGCTCCGAGATGAAGATGCTGACCTTAAGCAGTAAAATATTCTGTTCTTGGCATTGCTCCCTGTCCACTTCAGGGACCACCAACTGTAGCGCTCAGACCTCGCTGCCCTCATTGACAGATCAGCATCATGCAAAGCTATTACAGGCCAACCGATAAAAACAGAATTTATATAAACAGCCCTGTGCCTGCTAGTGGACAGTAATGACGATGTTGTGGCTAACATGAGGGTGGCAGTTGGCAGACTCAAGTGTTTTGCAATCCAGCATACACAAAAAAGAAGTTTTACTGCTGATATATATTTGAATGTGCAAAATGCAGGCACTATGCAAAAGATCTTCCGATTGTGGATACGGCACCATATTCGATAATACATAGGTTAGGAAACAGAATACTTCATTTACTTCTTGCCAAGGGCTGTTTCGGCTTTCAAAATAGTGTTATCCAAGTAGCCAGCCAAGTAAACATGTTGCTGCCTTCAGAAATGCAAAGTTGGTTGTACCCTCTTGAATTGAATACCCTCTTCCCTTTCAGTCAGGAAGGAGCAAACTGAACTCAAAATCATTAGGGAGAAAAAAAGCAAAAAAGAACTCTAGATGAGCATAATAAGGTGAACGACCACTACGATTTCAGATAACAGCTGCTATAATTTCCTCTAGGAATAACAGTTGGATGGATTCATTGGTTGTGAAAACTGATAAAATATTTATATTCAATTTTTACACTTCCATCATTTTGCTCCATCATATGCTACATTTTGCACCTGTAGCACTCACAGTCAGTATAGTCTGAGAGGGATAAGAGAAAGGCCACACCTGTGACCCTTATCTTCCATACAACAGTCTAATTTACCATACCCACACCACAAGCACTTCAGGGCTACAGAAGTCTGCACATACATCTGCTTACAGGAGCATTTCTTGTGCTTGCATTTCCATTCATAAATCCAACCACTGGGGTCTGCACTGCCAAAACAGAGTGAATGCTTCAAAAAAGTACAAAAATACCTGCCCAAGTAAGAGTAAGTTAAGCCTCTTTGACTGTGTTCACGCTGCACTTTAATGCTCACTTTCAACAGATATTCAAGCTAACAAACCAAGCGGCAAAGCATTGCAAATTTTGATTAACTCTTTTGATCAGTCTCTACATGCTGCATTAGGTCCAAAAACTATTACCTCCAGATTGTTCCATATTTCCCAAACTTGAGCAACCTCCTAAAATTAGCCAGGCCTACCTGGCTTACCTATCACCACATCCCAAAACTTGGAACAGACACTTACTTCGATTTAAGTGAATCCCTTCTGCGCTACCAGCAATTCCTCAAGTCCTCCCAGCAGAACCACCCTAAGGCATCTGGTGCCCCCAGGGAAATGCAATTTTGCAAAAGCAGAACACCTGATTTCCCCTGGTGGTGGGCAGAGAGAGGGAGGGCAAGGAGCCAAAGGGCACTGTGGGAAATTTTTGGAGGCTTTAAACTGAGAGCTGGGGCTTTCTCTCCCTTTTAAGCTCTTACTTCTCTTGGGCTCCTCCTTCTTTGCCTTACTAGTCTAGTATCTTTTCCATGTTTAAATTCAGATATGCATAAATCCTTGCTCTCCCCACACCTATTTCTGCCCCACAAGAAATAAAGCAATTTCAGTGAAGTTTATGCTGCTCTTTATTTTAAGTTATGAAAGTTTCTCTGCACTAGTATAACAGTATTGGCATTAGGAAATTTGCATTGCTCTAACTCTTGTAACAAAAGACTGCTGCCTTCTTTTGTAGATAGGTGGAAAACCCACAGAAACTGCAGTTAGAAAATACATTTCCTAGAATATGTGAGCTTTTGAATGTTGTGTCTGCAGAAAAGTTGCTAAATTCATTTTCTTGCCTTTCCTAATTGGGGTGAATTTATTTATTAGGTGACTGGCTAACCTTCTTACAGGGGCTGATATATTGCATGGGGTTGCAATGGTCGTGAAGAACATAGGAAGATTGAAGCACCTCAGGTTGCCCAGGATCATCGTTCACCGGCCTCTTCACAGCAATGTTGCTCTAGGACCTTATGGCAAAGCAGTATAAGAAAGTGTCTTCTCTAGGGCAGTAGAATTGAGTGGTTTTTTTCCCAGAATTCAAATATCAAACCAGGCTTGTTTGATATAGCAGTGAAATTATGCCAGAGGGCAAAGAAAGATGTTTGAGCGAGGATAAATCAGACATTTCTCTCAAATTCCGCTCTGTAGTTGGTTAGACTACCTAGTCCAGCTCTAGTTCTCTAAGCCAGCAAGATTTTCTACTTTTTTCCCAAATGTCTGTCTGTGAATTGTGCAGAAACCTTTCATCCTATATGTTTACGAAAGGTATTTCTGCAAAATCCCTTTGGTCCCTTGGATTTCTGCAAAATCATGCAGTTTAAATAGCCAGTTTGTACTTTAATTTGAATGCTTGGGTGTTAGCATGAATCTCTTTTGGTTTTGAAAGCAATAAATTCAGCTTGCATGATTTTTATTTGATGTATTTATGCCTGAGAAAAGCTTTCAGTGCATCCAAAACTTCTGCTAAAGAATTTGGAAGTTCTTTTTCATTGCACACAACAGGCCTTGTAAGGTCTGGGGGGAGGCTGGCAGGCTGCGTAGTGCTGCCAGTGCATGCTCTTAATGTATCATCTCACTGCTTTAAGAACATTTACTTTGTTCCCAGCCCATGCATGGTCCATTTTGACAGATGGATAAAGCACCCAGAACCCAGAATAAGGAGAGCTGAAAAAGACTATGCTTTCAGTGATAAGTACCCACATTCGCCCCTTCTTTTCCTCAGGTGGTTCTCGCTCTGGTTTCAGTGCTGTCATCCCAAGCGCTTGATCTCCAGCAGCTGTCTCCAGTGAGCCCTTGGCCAGAGTGTAGTTCTGAACTCTTCTTCTTTCAATCTTACATCTAAATATTCCCTGTAGCAGCAAGTAGAAAGAGCAGCCTTACATGTCTACTTCAGGGATTTTTGTCTTTTGGTAGGGTTACTGCCTTTTTTTTTCCTTTTTTTTTTTTGGTGATCCCCTAGACTTCTCTCTGGAAGGGACAGTGTTACTCCAGGTCACTGCAGATCCAAGAGCAGGCTTCATACGTTGAAGCACAGTGATCAGTGCTGTAAGGACAGGCTCTCTGGATAGTTTCCAGAAAAGAAGGTTCAGGCAAACTGTATGTGCACAATAAATGGAAATCCTTTAAAAATGTGGTCCTATTAACCTCAAATGGCTCCTCTTCCCTCTGCTTTCCCTTTCCTTGTTCCCTTGTCTCACCTTCCCTGCTCTTTGCACACCCTGAGTCAGGAAACACAGCTTTTGAAGGGACAAATTAGCACAGCGTATTTCTGGCAAAGTCAGCAGCTGTGTCTCCAGTGATTTAAAATCATTTTTTAAAATAAGCCACATTTCATGCCAGCAACATAACCAGAAGGTCAAATCCCTTGATTTTAGAAAGCACGGTCATATTCTGTGGCTTAAAGCTTAAATTATCGTAAATGCTCACATCTAAAGTACGGAGGGGGGTTGGTTCTCCACAGTGTTTTGTCTCCACTTTACTTCGTTTTGTAATTTACAGCAGGGGTGGGAAGTCTTGGCTAATCGGGACTCCTGAGATTTCCTCAAAACAAACACACAAACAAATAGGCAATTGCAGAGATAATTGTGTCTCAGACATTTCCAAAAATGGTGCTAAGCAGAACAAGAGATTGCACTCTCGCGTAGAGAGCTAGATCACGAGGGCATTACGGTTGCTCAGCCAGGAGACATCAATATAACAAATGGCCGGGCCGCGCGGGCGCAGGCGAGTTCGGAGGCTGGCAAGCGGCCAGCCGCGCGGTCACGGGACTCGCTGAGGCTGACGGCGCACCGCCGTGTCCACACACCGGGTGAGGACACTGTGAAAATTCAGCCGCATACATTTGGATAGATAGGTTAATCATTGGAAAAATCATCCTAGCATCTTTACTGTCCTTTCTCTACAGAAGTTATTAAGAGCAGCCATTGGACTACTATCATCAATTAAGAATAGGCACAGTGTGTGCTTCAGTTCAAAAATGTATTGAAGGAGTTTTGCTTTATAAAATGCTGCTTTATTCAAAAAAAAAAAAAAGAGGTAACGCAGGCCCAAACTTTCTTGGACTTACATAAGCAGTGCTGATACATTCATCCTTTCACCTTGGAGATAAATGAATAAGGGAGACTGCAACATTTCAGGGAGTAAAGCACCCAATAGAAAAACAAGAATAGAAAAGGAAAGAATAAAATTTAAAACATACTTGACAGGCAGAGTTGTGGAAACATGCTACCCCCATTCGGTTACACAGGATGATATTTTTCAGCCTTTGAAGAGCCACTAGAATCTTGAATGCCTTAATTTGAAAGTAAAATAGGGATTTTTTTTTTTAACTTTGTTCATTTTTGTCCTTAGTTAGATCAATATTTTTCTTATAAGAGATATCAACTTTTAATCTATATCTTGCAGCTTGAAATACACCTAACAAGAAATTCAGATATACCTTTGAAAGTCCTCAGCAGTATCCTGTGTGGATTTAAGCAGCACTTTATCCTCACTTTGACCCACATAGATAATTACTTGCTCGTTACAGTAAATTAAAATTTAAAATCTCAAATTTGCAGCTAATCCCAGACTGTATGATGCGTCAGTTTAATATGTTTCCTTGTTATGTTTTTTCCTATTTTTATGAACATTTCAGAGATCTCTAGTCCTGCTTCGGCAGTTTTGTATAGAAACCCTATAGAAAAGTTTATGTTTATCTAACTTGTCCTGTGGTGGGAGGCTGTGTCACTCATAAGCAACCCAGTACCCTGCTACAGTCCAGATAAATGCCTTACTGAGCCACACTTCTATCAGTTGTGTCAATGTAAGTGTTTTATAATAAAAATAAACTTGCTCAGGCAAAACTGATTGGGGACTATTAGCTGGCGTCTTCTGGTGGTGCTCAGAGAGCAGCAAGCATGCATTCCCATAGCATTATCTTTATCATTTTGTTTGTATTACAGCCATGTCTGTAAGTGCTTCCTGGAAGCTTCTCTAGTCTAAATAAAGATCTAGGGTTTCACCTTTGTTATTTCTGCTGCTAATGCACTGAATTATAAATAAAAATAAATATACTTAAAGAAATTGTATGATATTACATGAGCATCAAGTTTCTTTTTCTAAAAATGTGCTTCCATTTTTTAAACAGAGACGGATCAAAACAAAAACATTACAGCAGCACAGCGCAAAGTGGGGAGCTTTCAATCACAGCCAAGTGCTCTGTTGAGAAGGTCTGTTTCTAGTCCCGATGCTTAAATGTGGAGAGACCTCCACCAAAGCCTGCTGAGCTTTGCCACCTCACACTGCTTGAGGCTTGTTGAGAAGTCCACCATTGGTGCTGACATCCATAAAAGCATGAAATTCTACACAAGAGCTTGAGAAATACAGCCCTGTATGTTTAGTTGTCCTGCTACCTCACAGAATTATTTTAAATATGTGTGTGTGTATATATATGTATGTATTATTTTGGTTCCTCAGTGCAAGCTGTAACAGCTAGGAAAGAGTTGCATACAGCTCTATAAATTATGGTTAATTTATGGATGGGTTTGATTCCTTTTTATGGTGAAGATGAAAAGAAGCATCAAGGACACCATTATTCGCTTTGTTACAATCATGAAATCTTCAGCCATAGAAAAAACTCCACGGCTTAGCCTTTCATACGGAAAGGCTTCCATTAGAAGAACAAACTAATAGCATCCGATTCACTTCTACGTGAGTCATTCAATTACACCACGAGTATGAAGGAAAAAGAAAGGTCTGGGACTCGAGGACAGTCTTGGCCATTGGACACAGTCTAAAAGCATCTAAAAGTCAGTTACTTAAGAACTGTAAACAAAGAGGAGAGATTTATTACAGCATTCAGAAGAGCTTAGCACAACTGCGTTTATACCTTGCAAGGAGGAGTTGGCCCACACTCCGGATCGTGACTTAGTAACAGCAGAGCTCCTTCCAAACACAGACGAAGGGGAGGAAAATATAGCCTGCTCCTGAAGTCCTGCATCACACAGTATGCTTTTTAGTGGTGCTGTTTAGTGTTTTAGATTTTTACAGTAAACACACACACAAAAGAAAAGAATAAGACTAAAAATCAATAAAATAGAATGAAATACTTGCCCACTAGAAAGCACAAATCTTTCATAGCTAAGGGCCCAGATTTGTAATCCACACACAAGCACAACTCATATTAAAGCAAAAGAGTGTACTGCTACTGTGAGAACCGAAGGACTGGAATGTAAAAATAAGGGGAAAAAAATACACACTTTAATGCCAATTTCAATGTACGGAGTCAAATCCTACCTGCTGCTATTCGAGGCTCACAGAGTGGGAGGGGGAAATGCAAGCTCCCGCAGCTGAGGACATGTACCAAGAACAGCCCAGAAGCTTTGCACCAATTTTGCATCAACCACTCATCCGGTTCAAAACATTTCCATGCCTCTGGCTACGCGGGAGCTTGCGGGGCTGGCACCTGGATAATCAGCGCCTTCCTAACCTGGCAGCAAGGAAAGGGCAAGCTCCCCCATGACTGACTGATGCTCAGCCATGTCGGGGAGACTAATTTGATCACCATCCATATGTTCCCTGAGAGGAAAAGGAACAAAAGCAAAAAACATGCTTCTGGCTGCAAATGACGCCTCAGTCTTAAATTTCATACTTCAGTCTAGCAATCTTTGCATCTACAACTGTATTAACAAAGAGCAAGTGTATTAGTTATGGTAATTTCATTCTACCATTTTAAGTGACACGTTGTTTGTGTGGGTGATTGTAACTGTATATACTTGTATGCAAACAAATGGAAGAAAAGCCTGAATGCCTGCCAAACAGAAAAGTAAATAAACAGCAGGGAATGAAATGATTTTTTTCAGACTTCTAAGAAACAATTACAAGGAAGAGAGTATAAAACCCCAAAATACAAGACAGCACTTGGCAGTAGCTGAGGCTCCTTCGGACTGGGATCATGCTAGAGGATCTGTTCAGGTGTATCTAGCCTTAGTGTATTATTGTAAATGCATATATTTTTTAAGGCCAGGAGGGATCATTAGTTATGATCATCAATTTTCATCTACCAAAGACTATAAAGGATTTCTCCCAACGAGGCCCAAATAAAACCTACCACTTAGTGAAGCAGGAGAGTAACTTTTAGGAGGCAGCCAGTTTTCATATAAAGCCTTTGGCCCTTCTTATTCCTCAGAAATTTGTGCTAATTGTGTATCCTCTTGTGCACTTTATAAGTATATTCATGGTATGGCTAATGGCAGGAATTCACTGAGGACTTGAAGAGGAAGAGGAAGCTTAGACAGGATTTCGACAGTGGTCAGGATCTCCCTGCTGGGGTAAATTTTATCCTGTGCATATTCACATTAAAGGCAGAAATCCACAGGGAAGTGAGGAGAGCCTGTCCCTTGCCATTGCAGGGCCTTATTCACATACCTGGACAAGCAAACGAAACAGAAAGCGTTCAGCAGGAAACAACAAAAACGCTCAGTCTTCACCTTTTGGAAAGGAGGCGCCAAGGTGCGGATGAACGCTGCGTAGCCAGCAGCAGACTGAGCTGGCAGCGCACAGCCGTGCTTGGGTCCCTGGCTCTGCTGCTCTCCTCCCCATACCTTTGCCCCCCACCTGTGTTTGCTAGGCTGCCTGGTCTAGGCTGGCCCCACGTTTGAAACCACTGTTCTCCTTCACCAGCCTGCTGCATCAGTGGCAGGAGAGTAGAGAGGGGATCGCCACACTGCCTGCAGGCACTACGTGCGTCTTGCGTATACATATTACAAAGCATTTTATTATAAGAGTGAGAATCAGCAGTGGGCTGACATCCACACATGTGGGAAAATTTATTTAGCTTGTATAAACAACAAGCCCTAACAGTTTATTTCTTTATTTCAACACTGAGCCCCTCCTTTCTTGGCAATAGGGCCGCCTTAATCTCCATTAATGCAGAGTAGACCCATCATGGATTAATAAAGTCTATGATTCAGCAACAGTAAGGGAGAGCCCAGTTAAAATGGATAAAAGAGACTCAATGTATAATATAAGCTCAGGCTTGGCTGACAAAGTAGACTACAGCTCAGATTAACTCACACACAGGATACAAGCATAAAGTTTCCCATCTGCCATGTCCAACTTTCCTCCTCACCTGTACTGAGAAGCAGCAACCAGCATTACCTAAGCAATAGGATACAATAATCTCGGTGAGGGGCCGCAGAGCAATCTTTTCAGGAATTTGCATTTTACCTAAACCCCCCCACAGTGGGGTCTGCCTCACATTGCTAGTAAGCACTCTGGCTTTCTGCTCAAGGAAAAGTGTTTCACCTGGGAGGACCGACGCCTACCTGAGTGGGTTTTGTACACACGTATTATAGTCCAAATTCCTGTCTCCTATCTGAGAACAGATGTTATCCTGCTGTGTCTAGAGGCAAAAAGGGAGAAAGAAAAAAAAGCAAAAAGTGACAAGAAGCCACAGTAATTTTCTTCTAAATTGTGAAGGTTGTTCTTTCACCTTTGCAAATAGGCTGCATTTTTTGTTAGCCTACTGTTACCACTCTGTGTTCGGCATGTATCACACCAGGATTTTAAATACCCAGTACTGTATTTTTGAAATGTTTTGAATTACATGAATATTTTCACTGAAAAGCATGTCTAAAAACTGAGCCACCACTAAGCTAACCTTCTGAAGCTCAGCATGGAAAGACTTCAAAAAGCATTTCTTATAGAAGAAAAAAAAAGAAAACAGAATTATCAGAACCCAAGCCCCAAATGATTTTGTTCTATTTTATCATGGGTTTCATTATTGTTTTTTCCTTTCTGTCAATGCTGTTTAAAAGTTTTTCTCTAGTTATTTCTAGAAAAGATCCATTTTAATTTCTAGACATAAAAGCACATCAGGGATACACCCAGTTCAGAACTAGTGAGGCTGAGAATGTAAAAATACAAACTCTCACCCTCTCTTAAAGCCCTTAATATTAGACTAAAGGTATTTTTTAATAAGGAGAAATTGCAAGCAGGTAAAATAACGCTTGTCTTTCTCATTAGGGTGCGGTGAAAATTAATTCCTTTGCAGAAAGTGCTTTGAAATCCTTGCATGAAAGGCATTACTTTGGTTAAGAGCAAAGTATTATTATTAAGTGTTATTAAAATAAATTGGAGGCAGAGAGCATCATAAATGTTTCCCCGTGGGTTAAATCTGAGAGCTGGTCTCTGCAGCGTAAGAGCTCAGGTTTAACCTTTACAGCACCGGCATCCTGTGCATCTCATTTACACTGCAGAGATAAAGTTGCCCTGGGCCTTCCAGCCTCGCAGCCCGGTCTAAACAGCTAGTTGACAGCCAAAATGCTGTAACTGCCAAGGAACTTCATAAGGTAATTCTGGATTACAAAAGAAAGCAAATAATAATTTCATGTCATAACTGGCTTTTTTGTTAAAATTCATTTTGTTTTAAGGATACACAATCGTAAATAAACTGTGTGGATCAAATGCAAGCCTCTTAATTTTGAAGCCCATCCTTTTATGTCACAGCTCTAATTATGACCCCCAAATCGGTGCCTCCCCATAGACAACTTCTAAGCCTTGGAAGGTTTTGCTGAGAAGGAATCAATCAGGAGGAGTCGCTTTATCATTTTTCTCCCTGAGTCTCACTGTTGTTTTTAGCTGCTTTATGATGCTAGTTAAAGCTATTAAAGTGCCAGCCCTGGAGACTGGCATCCTGTGTGCAATCACAAAACAAATACATCACAAAGCGGCATCAATGCAGATTTGCTAAATTGTCAGTAGGGCCCACCTGCAGAGGCCTGAGAGGATCATGCCATTCATGAATTTGCTGTTTCAAAAATCAGACAGTATCTGGAAGTACATAGAAAGGTGGGTGAATATACCAATTTCAGTCACATTCTGTACACTGGTGTCCAACTGGACTGTGATTTTTAGGAGTTTCTGGAATATAAATGTTAAGCAATAGTAATAAAGTCTGCTTAGAAAGGTATTAATTGAGGCTGGGAATAGAAAAGAAAATTCAGCTAAGAAGAACCAAGAAGTGATAAACACTTCAGCTATTAAATCTGGTATTTGGGGCTTTGATTAAGACGTTGAAAATGGAGAGGGAGACATTAAGTTTATAAAATTGTTATTATTGACATATAAAAATTTTAAAGCTTTAAAAATATGTGAAGTGGCCAATAAAACAAAATTCCTTCTGCATTGTTCTCCTAAGGGTTATTTAGAAAGCTACCTTGGCTTAGGCAAAACTTTGTATCCTCTTGTGAACACCTGTGAACTGTTGAGTTTAATTGGGCAACAGCTGGTGCTGATTGTGGGTTTTCTTGCTGTATCTCATTACTGCTTTCCCCTTGCTCTTTCTTCGTTCAGTGCTGCTGGTGTGTGCTGCTTAAAGGACCCCAGTCAAAAAAGTTAAAGGTAGTCAAAGAAAGTGATTGGGATTGTTTCTGTGTCCATCTGTGTACAGCTGAGCTTACTCAGATGACAGCAGCTGCCTGATGCACGTGGGCAGTGGTCTGGGGATATCATGCCAGGGCTGGCAGCCCTCACAGTGCCTTTCCTTCTCCTTTTAGGCATCAAGTTTTTCTGCAGAGGTTAGAAGAAGCTGTGATTTAAAGCAATTTATGGGCTAAAAAGCTCAAAAAAGCAGGGAGAAGGGGGAAAAAAAAACTTGTCATTTCTCAGTGGAATATATTCCTTGCTTCTCGCTTCAATAAAATTGTAAAGAAGTATTCACGTATCTCCTATTGCATTACCTTGCTAAGCATTCTCAGGGCGAAGCTGCTGATCCTGAGAGCCAAATTACCATCTTTTGCAACATTTAGGAGAATTAGGAGTTCAGAGAGAAGACATTTTGAGTGCTGACCTTGCCAAAAGCAGAGGAGCTCAGAGTGCACAAAGTAGGAGAGTACATGACAGATGAAAAGTGAGTTTTTCTGAAAATGAGTAATGAAAGAAAGAGAGGGGAAAAAAATATATGCAATGAAATTATCAACCAGATGCCTATTGTAAAATAAGGACATAATTCTGAGAAAGTCTGAAAATGATAACAGTGTCAGATATAGTGATCTACAGTCATTATTAAGTGAGCCTAAACTTTAGTCTGGGCAGATAGTAAGTTTAACTATAGGTCAGTGAAGCTGATTTTAACACTGTAGGTATTTGATTGATTTTTATAAAGTAGATGATAGCTTTTAATTTGTGTGGCAGTACAACATATTATTAATATAATACTATACCTTGATATTATCACTATATGATTTACATCAAGCTGCTATATTATAGCCACATGAAACCATTAACTATTTTGTTTTTCTAATACTGTTTTGATTTCCAATGCCTTTATAATTAAGCTCTTTTAATTTTCATCTCTTTAATAAGAACAATAAAAAGAAACACAGCCAACAAAGAAGATACCATTAATGCTGTGTGCAGCAAATGAAAAAAAGGTTTTAATAACATAAATACTACTTTGGGGTATACTCTCTACTTTATCAGTAGCTGAAGTGACGTGACTTTAATCCTTGCACACTGAGCTGATATAATATCTCCCTTAGTGGTACAGGACAGGCCATTTGGACCTATTTTATCTTTGCATAAGCATAGACATATTGAATATATAAATATGCTCAGAAAATACTTATACCTATGAGAGTGCAGGACGATCATGAATATTTATAATCCTGAATTGCAAAGAGTTGGAGTTGTATTAATTTGCATTACTGTTGATAGAGTTGGACTTTAGATTTACCTATTAGTGTTCTTATAAATCTCATTAATGCATGTAATAGAGGTCCCCTTAGCAATGCGCCCTTACTAATTCTGCAACCATAGCAATAGAAAGCATTAAAGTGTCTTGAGACAATTTTCAGCTAGTGTTCCTACATCTAGCAAGATATATTTATTGCAACGTTGTGTTTTATGTCTTTATCTTTATTAATGCAGTATTAGCATTGTTATTACCCTCAGAAGAGAATTACTATGTATAGAGAATGCCTAAATAATGAAAAAAGAATTTATTTACTGGTTCTTGCTAAGGGAAGAAGCGTATTTGTAATGACTTGACAGAAGCAGCACATTCTGACTGAAAGATCACAATCTTTGAGTTGAATTAGGTAAACATTAATGTCAAGTGTCAGTATCATGTTCCCGATAACTCCAAAATTTGTAGCTGATTTAGGCTAGAATATTTTGTTATTAGAATTTAATTTGTGTATTTGGCTACAGGAACTCCAGCCTCAGCACGAGGTGGCAGCTGGGTTCTGTGCTGGGAAAATGAGCGTCCTCTGATCATCCCCGCGCTTGCTACTTGCCTGTTCCCAGGAGAAACTGTGCACATATCTACCCCATCACGGCCAGACCCACCCGTTCTCCTGAGTCAGAGACAACGACAGATCTGTGACAACATCCCTCCTCTTCGCCAAGCGCTTCCTCCTAACAGGAAATGTGAGAGGTCGGTTCACAGGGAGTCAAAGGGTTCTGGTTAAGATGAAGACAGATACAGCATTCACCAAGAATCAGAAATTATTTCTTTTTAAGCACCAGGTAAACAATTCTGGGACTACAGCATTTAAAAAATATCTAAACACGCTTCCTGAAGCTCACCACAGTGAAAATAATCCATCTTTGCTAAGCTTGGTTGCAAATAAGAGAGACATGCCCTTAAGCAGTTTATAGCAATGATAAACAAAATCAGGTTATGGCAAGATACTTCAGTTTCATCAGACATTTACCCGCACCTTACAATTGTAATTTATAACTGAACCAATGCCATATTTCCACAGGCTATCAATTTTTACATCAAAGGCTTGATTCTTGGCAGAAACAACTAGCTGTTGAGAGAAATAATGCTACAAATGCAGAAATACTAGTTAGTTATCTTCAGAAAAACAAAATAGGTAAATGACAGTAGAAGGTGCCAAAAGCCTGACAAACAGCACACACCTTCAAGACTAATTACACTGTTCTTAATCACTTAGACAGTCTTTGAAAGGTTTTCTTTAGGCCCCTATAATTTTGTTATGGCCATTATAAAATTCATCGACTGAATTTAATGTGAGATATATATAACATATATACTTGCACTAAGGGCAGCTCGATGTGCTCTTCTTTGTCCTTAGACAAAGAAAGAGAAATGGCAGTATTACCTATACCTACAAAAATTATTCTATGTTCATGTATATCAGACAAGGACTGAAAACCATATCTCAGATTTATGAAATCAAGAGAGCCTACCTATGTGTCTAAAATAAAATCTGTCTGAACTAATTTTAGATAGATATTTACTCCAAAAATGTATGACCTGATGAGATAGATCTATTTAAAAATTGCACCATCATTTTGTAGCTATCTTCTTGCCTTGGGGAATCTCCACCTCCAAGATAAGCAGAGGGCCTTTCACTATAATGCAGGTGAATGGGATTCACAGAAGTCTGAAAGCAGAGTCAGCTCTTCTTGACAGGAGGGAATGCCACGAGGGGCGGTGATCCCTGAGCAAGCAAAGATGAGGAGTTGAAACATGAATCTTTTTCATGCACACATGCCAAGGAACAGAAAATCACACGTAAAGGAATGAAGGAGTTGACAAGATTAGATGAAAGAGCACCCATGTTTTTGCAGGCTCTGCAGGACATGGGGCCTACTGGAGATACCAGCTGAGAAGGTGGTTATGGACAAGCCTCAAGGTGTCATGTCCAAACCCATCCAGTCCTGTCATTCAGCAGGGTTAATCACCTGGAGTGCAATGTTGCACTTATGGGAGCTGCACTGTTTCCAGACTCAGTACTAGTTTAGTCACGTTATCTCTGGTATTAGCACGGTGGACCAGGCTCCACTGTGAAGCACAGGTGCATCCCAAGCCCCTACAGACACTTTGTAGTAGTACCTAATGTGTACCTAGTGTTTGTTTTTTTAAGCAAAATGATTATTAGCAGTCAGGGACATGCCAAAAGACAAGTTCATCTTAAACTTAATTAGATAGGTCTAACTCAATCATCTAGAAGGATGGTGGAAGTCATCAGGAATAGGCCCAAAAGAGAGAAAGAGAGTAAAGTTGCGACAGGACTGTGAGTTAGGGAAGACACACAGGGGAAGCTGGATGTTGGCTAGCAGATAAGAAAAGCAAACAGGGGAGAAGTGCTGCATGTTCCTTGCACTGATTATAATCATTGGATGTTGGTGTGAGAGCAAGTGGAAAAATGTAAGAAAAAAAAAAAAAAGTAGGGAAAGTAACACAGAGAAGTTAGGTGGATCGGTAGTTCACCAGACTTCATGGAGAGACAAGGGCTGGAAAGATACCTCTACATCAGCAACTAACAAAAAGCCAAGGTTTTGGAAAAATTATAAAAGGACTACAATAAGACAGGAAGATAAGGTCAATAGTGCTTAGGAATTCATTTCATAGTTTACCATGCCTATGTCACTGTTACTGTAGCAGTAATACAGAAAAGTGTCAGTAAAGAAAAATGATGAAGTATCCAATAATGAAAAGTGCCCCAAGTCTCCATTAATAAAACTCTAAGGCATAATTTCTCAAGGAGCTAATCTGTTATTACCAACTACTCTTTCGATTATCTGGGCAATTAGGGCAATGTTTAAAAGTGGAACTGAAAGCAAGAGAAAAATCATTTTGATTCTGTACACAAATTCATATTTAGGTTATTATAAAATTGTCCATGCCAAGCGTTAAAACACCTCACAAGAAGTTATAACCAAATTCACTGAAGGCCACAACAGAGATCTAATTCTCTTCCCACAGCCACCTGGGAACATGATTACGTTTTTCCTCCGCATCCCCTCCCACTTTGCTTTCTCTCTTCTTTCTCTCCTCTTTTGCCTTTGCTCTTATCCCTGGGTATTTTTAGCAGCAGCTTTGGAAAAGTGATGTTGAGAAAGTGAGCCTTAGACTTTGTCTGGAAGGCAGCATGATTTGTGGTCATTCTTATTTCCTCTGATAACAAGGTCCAAACTGTTTGCCTCGATACCAAGATAGCCCCAACTCCAGCTCCCGCAAGCTTCACCCTCAAGGCTGACAAGCTCATAGTTTCCAGTTGTCTAAGGATGTTGTCAACACAAAGACAGAGGTGCTCTCAGGGAAATGTTGTTCATCAGTGGTCTTAAAGATTAATAAGGGGACCTTGACTTTGATCCAGCATATTTATAAGCTGAAGTCTGAAAATGGGGAGATAGAATTGAGGAAGGAGAAGAAAAGTAGTAAGTGATTGCCACTGAGTGTGCTTAACTAGCTGGAGCATTACTACTTAATTTCTACCTTCTCTTCAGCCAAGGCAGCTCTTGTTCACCAACTTTTAGTTAATTGATGATTTTTCTATGGAAAAAGAAAGAGGAAAAAAGTATGAACTTCCTATTTCTGTATCACCTTTTTAGGACAAGTCTTGCCAAGGAACTGGATTTATATATTACCCTTCTCCAGTTGTTTGCCCTGCCCCTCTGCCAGAGTTACCAGAAGCAAATATGAGCCAGATTCTCAGCAGCTGTGGTTTACAGCTCAGTATATCGACCTAAACTGAAGTAGAAGGTGGTTTAAATTAATATGCCAGGCTCCAAACAGTGTCAGAGAAGCAGCTCAGCCCAGAGTCACTTCTGCTGCCTCTTCTACAGGGGCAGTAATACCAGCAGAGGGAAGGTGCAGAGGGGGAGAGAACAGTAAATTGTACAGTCATACACACACAAATCACCAGGGCTTATCTGTCAACCCCCTGAGTCAAACATGGTGAGGCAAAATGAGAACACAGTGTATAAAACCAGAACTCTTCACATGCATGTTGAAAGAAGCTCAATTTTTAGCTCAGAAATAGCTGATCATTTCTACCCAGATTGTGTTCTTTCCCTTAAAGACTACGGTTTTCATAGCCCAACTGCTTACAGCTCTCTAGCCTACAACATCTGTAATAATTTTCATTCCTTAAAATATTGCCAACATCTGTCTTAAATATTGATCTTTTGACTATCAGTCAGAGGCATTTTTATCTGACTTGATCATCTAAAGCCAGATTCTGAGCTTTCAGCTCCTTCCACCAAGCAAACATAGAGCTCTTGGCCTGATATCTATCACTGCATACTTTGGTGGACATCTTTAATTTCAACCCACTGTTTCATTTTATCTTCTCTAATAAATATACATGAAGTATGGATTGTATTTTAGAATACTGATTGATGGTCTTAGCTCTATGTAGTGGTAAATCTCACAAGACTGGTCACTAAAATGAGTCACTGGTTGACCTTTACTACAGTTTTTCATCATCCTCCTGATTGACACGGAAATAAAAAACTGCTGTTCTATCACTTCCTTGTAAAATAAAACAGGCAATTCCACTTGGGGAAATATATTTCCAATTTATGCCTTTACTATTTATTTTATCACTTTACTATGTGTGTTTATTTCTTCCTGCTCTTTGGCCTGCAGTAGAACTGCTCAGCTGCATTTCCACATGCCCCTCTCCTACTGGAAATGCTAACACGTCATTTCAAACTAATGGATCAACTTATTTCAAAATTCCTTCCATGTTTTCATTTTAAAACAGGCCTTGTCTAACCCAAAGTCCATCGCCTTCACTGACAGTTAAGTGCAGGTGGATAGCAAGGGGGCAGTGAGGAACTGCCTCTTGGGCAGGAGGTCTGCTAGTGCGGAGGAGCAGGGACAAGCCTTACTCCCAGCCCCGCAAGCAGCAGGAAGCTCTGCAGGATAATGCTGAAGCAGGAAACCTGTCAGATACGGTGGATGTTGCCAACTCACTTGCTGGTACCAGTTCCTGCATGATTTCTTTAATTTGTCCTTTTCCTGTTCCTTTCTGTGGTGCTGTCGGCATCGCTGCTTCTTGCCTGTTTGTCAGCTTTGATGTTTTTAAGGTGTGCAAAGCCAACACATCAGCAATGCCAAAAAATAATAATAAATAAATTCCATCTGATTACAATTCAACAAGAGCTTGTACCAGCTTGACTGTCCTTTACCTTAAGGCTACCTGACAATACCATAAGACCGAATTCAGAAGTAATGTGTGGAGTAGCTCCAGTTCAAAGGCTTTGAGGCTGGGCTGATTAACCTCCCAGGAATTTCAGAGCCATCTCATGCCCCACAGTCCAAGCAGAGGTGAGCCCATCTGCTCTTCCGAGTGGAAGGGATAACCATATATTCCCACTCCATTCCTTCGATCGCCCTGCAGGGATATGAGTGGGAGAGGCAGAGAAGACTAGATGAGAAGTGAGTAAATGGCTTTACACTGGAAGGGCAATAGGACCAAAGGGAGCATGTCATCTCAGCACTGCTGTGGTTTTTACCAAATAGATCATTTTTTTTATAACCTCTCCTACTTCCTAAAGTCACTTATTAAACAATTGCTTACACATGGCCTACACATCATACCTGAACTTGAGCTTATAGTATCTGTCCTCCAGCTATCTGGGTGTGGATTGGCAGCCATGCCGCTTATGTCCAACACACCATACAGAAACATCTAATGGACTAGGCAGAACATTTAATGAAAGGCAAAGGGAGACTTCCTGCCAGTTTCATGTAGATCAATATGCCAATGTAGAAGGCATTAATGGAAAATGGGCAGATTAAAAAAAAAATTTTGATAAGAATGAAATTGAGATTTGGTTTACAGAAAAAAGAAATGAGCGTATGGAGAGACTGTAGACTTCCACATTAATGGAGATGAATATTGACAAACCTCTCAGAGCAACTACGTCCAAAACAAAGTAAAATTTTCTAGAATGTTTTAGAAAGTAGGTGCTTGCAAAGCTTCCCCAGATGAATATGAACTTTACCTATTAAACCCTTATATAACTATTTTGAAGAAAAACTCAGTATCATTGAGGGTAACATTGCATTCCTCTTTCAGAAAGGTTTGTTTTTTGTCTTTTAAACAAGATGCAAATCTGACAAGCAGCCAATGAAGCAAGAAGAGACACTAAAAGATATGGATGCATTCTCTGATTCAAAAGTCATTAGAGGATAGTTTGAAGCAGATTGCATGGGGTATATTTCCTGTTTCTCTCTTCTGAGGAATCCTATTATTTACCTCTGGAAGAAAGTGCACAGTAACCAGGATGATTTCTCAATAGAAGATATGGTAATTGTAGAAAAGGAATTTCTGGCACAGGCACTTGTGTCTGAAAGAGACACAAGTGAAAAAATAATGCCTTATCCTCAGAATAAATCAACCAGAAGTCATGTGTAAAATGCTCTCTTCTTCCTTATTTAGCCAGCAACAAAACAAACGAGATTTTTTTGTGAAGCCAAAAGTTATTGACTTCTTCAGAACTGCTTGCCCTTGGCTGAATCCCGAGGTGTTGCGGGAGATGCACAGGAAAGCAAGAGGAGGTCTTTACATGCAGTTAATACACATGATTATGTAACTAAGTCTAGCTGAGGTCTAACTGTCCCTGCTGTAAAAGCTACCAGTGTGGCTTTTCCTCACTCCTGGTGCCTCTGCCCCTGTGTTATATGCACCACATAGCCCAGCAGAGTGAGATGCCCGAACCTTTCCTCAGTCCACGGTAGGAGGAGGTGGATGAAAAGCAGCTCTGGTTGATTATTTATCTGGGTCTTCTCTGCAAAGTGTTCAAGCTCCAGAGTTAGACCATGACTCATCTAGCTGGGACTCACAGGAGAGTCTCTGAGATGCTGGTTAAGAGATCGTACACAGAACAGGGTGCCGTAAGAGACAGAGTAATCTGTACAGAAATGATGTATCTTGTGACAGAATTTCACCTTCCCAAAATAGAAAATCATAATAGAAATGGGATTTTGTTCAGGCAATTATTTAAGGTAGCTTTTTGCAAATAGCCCTTTCAGATTTTCATACCAGGCTTAAACACAGAGAAAAAGACTGTCATAATGTCATTCTCCCAAAACACCTATAACCTGGATGTGTTAGATGAAAAGGGTGTAGTTCCCTTTAAAACAGGGAATGCAACCCAGTTTCAATCACAGGGAAAGGCAACAAGGTATATCACCTGGCAAGAGGAAGATGACACCAGAGTCCTCAGGCAAATCTCCCATGCAATACATCTGGCGCCATACCAAAAAAAATACTGACTGTTTGTTCAGGAACGATACATGAGTAAGAGAAACAAGAAGCATGTCAGAACGGAAGTGCCTTGGGAAAATTGATGTGGGAAAACTCCTCCAGAGGACAAAAAGCCAGGGCAAAGGTACAGAGCAGGACTGAGGAGGCACCAGCCAAATGGGGGGGGGCACTGAGAAGTGGAGAGGCCACAGTAAAGCTGGCTTTGGCATAAGCCAGCTACCTTGCTGACCAAGAAGCTCAGACAAGAGAGCGTTCCCAGAGTAAAGCCTGTCCATATTATTTTTTCTTCATTGACAGGTGACAACAAAGATTGTAAAGCTGGCCTGGAGCAATCTCAGTGGAGATGACTTGATGCAGCCCCCCAGAAGTATGCATGAGAGCCTGCTGGTCTCGGCCCTCAGCAGCGAAGTGTGCAGGAACAGGAAAAGGGACATGAAAAAGAAGAAAAAAGGAAAAGTTAAGAGCCGTTACTTCAGAAAACTCTGGCACTCATGGCACTGAGCTGCAGCAGACTCTGGCACTTGCAAACAACCTTCTGGGAGGATAAAGTGGGTTTTGGTCCATCCTCTTCTATTAGCATCACTTCATGTAGCAACCTTCTCTCAGCACTTGTGCAAGAGAAGTCATTCTGCTTTTTTCCTGCTCTCCTCCTTAATTGCATCCAGAAAACACCCTTTGCCACCCGCAGTTTATAGATATTGTAAATCTGTTCCTTTAAAAAAAGTCTGTGACTCCACAGAATATTTTTACCCAAAATACACAAAACTTATTGAAATAATGAGAGATGTGTTATGGCTAGAGAAAACAAAAGTTGAAATAGTTAGATGATTCAACCAAGCTGATGCAGAAAGGGAGGAAAAAGCCAGAAAAAAAGGACCAAATGGCTAGCTGTTTTTACTAGTGGCACAACAGTGGTACTCACATGGACCATCAGTTCCCACCTCCCCATGCCAGCATATCACAAAAGGAGTCTCCTTTTCCCAGCACAGCCAGCCCAAGAAGTAACAAGAGATGGGAGGAGCACAAAATAAAACTGAATAGTTACAGTAAGTGTATTAAGCAACCATCACAGCATACCTGCTGACTTCTGCTGCCTTCACAGAATCACAGAATCGCTGAGGTTGGAAGGGACCTCTGGAGATCATCTAGTCCAACCCCCCTGCTCAAGCAGGGTCACCTAGAGCACATTGCACAGGATTGCATCCAGGCGCGTTTTGAATATCTCCAGAGAAGGAGACTCCACCACCTCTTGGGGCAACCTGTTCCAGTGCTCTGTCACCCTCACAGTGAAGAAGTTTTTCCTCATGTTCAGATGGAAGTGCCTGTGTTTCAGTTTGTGCCCGTTGCCTCGCGTCCTGTCGCTGGGCACCACTGAAAAGAGTCTGGTCCCATCCCTTCCTGAAAACCTTTCAAACACTGCTTCTCTTGAAAATTAAGCAGTGGTACACCCTGTCTATCCAAATTCACAAGAGGAAAATGTCGGCATTATCCTTCATCCCCTCCTCACATCATGTGATGTTGCAAGTGTAGAACAGGTTGGAGTGACTGAGTATATATGCCAGCAAAAAATGACCACGCAGAAAAGGCTGGTAAAATCTTCCCTGCCGATCCCAAGGTGTGGGTGTGTGTTGGGGGGGAGGGGGGGGGGGACACTGCTTAAATGAGCTTTGCGATCAAAGGGCACAGGAGAACAGTTTTGAAGGAAAATTAATTTTGTAAGTTGCTGTCTTGTAGCAATAATCAAAATGACACCACTGCTGAGAGTTATTCATTTCCTGCAGACTACCTAATTTGTGATTGTGGTAGCAATACATTTCTAAAATCGCAGTAAAGCATTAACTAGGGTTTTTTCCTCTTAATTTTGTCAAAGCAGAGAAGTAGGGATTCCCCCCCCCCCTTTTCTTTTTCTAAACATGCATCTTCATTCAGGAACCAAAACTGGATCCTTCATTTCAATGACTCAAGCTGGGTGTTTGTGTTTTATGCTGTTGATTAATAGCATTCACATTTAAATGGTCACAACTAGCCTTTGAAGTCATTAACACCCCATTAAGATGAATGGGGTAACTTCACACCTTTTGTTTCAGTCTCCTGACTGTGGAACCAACAAAGCCGCAGAATATTGATTTACAGAGTACTATCACCACAGCCAGAGAGGAAAAATATGGAGGTTTAAGTATGGGAGACTGCTACAATACCTGCTGAATAGCTCTGGATAATCCGCATCCTGAAATTTCAACACCTGGAGAGGCATTGTCACCTTAGTAATAGGGTAATGACACTTAAACCACTAATCAGTCTAGCACAGTTTGTGCCATGATGCAGATAATTGTCAGCCTGAAGTTCCCATTTAACATCTTTTTAGAGAAAATAAATAACTACATGCAGCATCTAACTGCTTTGTAGAGAAAACATCTCCCTGGGTTTAGATACCTGCTGATTCTGTTATTTATTCTTATACATAAAACAATAATGCAGTCCCTCCTGTATCTCTGTCTTCGGAATGTGGCACTGATAGCCCCAAAATCCAGTTAGAATTAAGTGTGGTGGGGTTCTTCACAATGAGTAATTGTAAATAAAACTATATTGTGTCAACAGTAATGTGCTTTGTCCTATCCCAGCTACATTAGTCTTGCTCAGCAGAAATATAATTTACATGGCCTTTTGGAACAGACTTTCTACACCAGGTTCATTTTAGGTTTTCTTCAGTAAAAAAGAAGCTAAACTACATACCAGACATAAAGTCAATACTCTTTACCCTGGTAAAGCCCTGCCACAATCACATTTAAACTAGAGTGCATTAAAAAGATAGCACCAAAGGAACAAACCAGGGAAAAGGACTACAACATTATAGGTCATTCTTCACTCTGTTCCCATGGCTGTCCCAGCCAGCATCCGGCAAGAGCTTCGCACTGCCCCACACAACATCAGCCACCTGTGGGCTCAGCCGAACTAGCCTGGGCAGCCAGGCAGTCGGGCAAGGAGCGTGCACACATTGAGAAATAGAGTCATTCTTCCCCAGACATCCACAGAGCTGAAATTCCTTTTCCACAGGCACTAAGAGAGCTCTACAACAAGGGTCGACAACCTCTGAAGAGCAGTGGGCCAGACTGTATTTTTCCTTCCCCCCATTAGAGGGGCCTGGCCCGGCCCCGTAGCATGCCATTCAAATTCTGGCTTTAAACCATCTTTGGCTCATGGCCTTTCTCACAGAAAAAGGTGCTCTGGCATTATTTTCATAGCACAAAAATAATTTTCATGAATTTGTACACTAATTTTTCTTTTAAGCTAGGAAGTGAGAGGCAGGTATCCACCATTCCTGCATGAAGTAACCAGGTGGTTTATAAGAGAGCATCACAGAGACCTTTGATCATTCAGTGCATTACTCCAGGCTTGAATCATATAGTGTTTTGGGACTGTTGGCCTAGGAAGGAACTGTTCAGGTTGAGTCATGGCAACAGGTTAATACAATGTTGAATTAACCTGCTTTAAACTGCTGAGGGACAGGTAGGTATTGCTATTGCTTTTGCTATTGCAGAGAAGCACAAGGAGCAGCAGAGAGGAGATGACTTGCCCAGGGCACCCAGCAAGTCAGTGGCGAAACTGGAATCAGGCCCTGGAAACGCCTGTCTCCCTGCTGTCCAGGCAAAACTGCCTAAGGAACAGCTCTCCATTTCGGTTTGTTTTTATAAGATTGTTCCACATATTTTCATTGCTCCTGATCCCTTGTGTTGAGGTTTCCTCTCTGCCACAGCAGAGGAAAACCCAAATTACCTTTATCGTTGAGCATTTAAAATGCAATGGATGAATTGGCTACAAGGAATCTTAATTTTGCTTGTAATAAGAAGAACTTGACCTGTTATGCAATGTTGCCAGCAGAAGGGTTGCTCTGATTTCCTCAGTAGTGATCAGGTAACCTTGCTTAGAAGAGCTATTTAACTTTCAGACTGGTAGTTAATCCACTTGGAAATTGGATTATTCCTTAGTAAAGCAGGAGATTCCTCTTATTATCCCTTAAATACCTCCACAGTATTTTGCTGCAAATCAGTAAATAAACCTTTGTTACTGACTGCTGCTTTAAGATGATCATCATGAGAACATTCTCATAATTTTCTGATAATGTCAGTCAGAGAAAGAGGTCTCGCTAAATTTAGTTGGTTTCGAGTTTGCCGCTCTGCAGTTTAGTACGTTCTAGCTGGAATAAACTTTGAGTGAGTCAGAGAGACAGTTTTTATGATTCTGGCTTTATTTTTTTAGCTATCAGTCATATAGAAATCCCACCAGAAATGGATTTCAGAAGAACAAAGATTTTAATGTCATTACCTTTTCACATTAGATTTAAATGGAGACAATATTAAATGGGAAATTCCTATTTCCTGCCCTTTTGAAAACTTTTTTCCTGCATGAGACTTGAAAAGAATCAGTATTTCACAGCAAGTCTGTATAAAACACAAAAAGGCTAGAAGCTATGTGAAGTGCGGCTACATACAGACTAGAGTTTTGACATTATTTAGATTTAGAAATCTGGAGCATTTCATCTTGATTATAAAACCCCAAGGAATGATCTGGGTGTTTCACCACATGCTAGGAGAGATGATGGGAGAAAACTGGCAGAAGTTATCTCTTCCCACCCAGTTTAACTGATTCAGACAGGGCAATTTTGTTGGAGGAGTCTGCTGGCAATCAATATGTCTCAGCTTGCTCCTATATGCCTTGCTGAGAGAGAGAGAGCTGTTGGAAGAGAATCAAGACATGAAACTTTTTCTACTCTAGTTTAAAGCTTATGAAAGCAAATGATCTCCAGGGCACTAATCCTTTCACCTTGGTAAACATGCAACGAATCTAAATGAAAGGAAAAGAGAAGGACTCCTCCCTTCTCCTGCTCCTTTTCCTGCAGCAGCACTGAGCCTTACAGGCTTCCCAGTTCTCTACAGCCATCCTGTAAAACTCAAAGGAGACCAGATTAAAAAAAAAAAAAAAAAAAAATTGAAAGGGATAGAGAGGGAGAACAAATTCCTCATCAAGAAAGTGAAATACATTTTTCAACACATGTTTTCAAGCGAAAAGTCAGTGCCTTGCCCTATGCAGAACAAGTACAGGTTTGACAAGGGTGAATCAGTTCTGGCAGCCTCTCTTACTGCTAATGCCGGGCACCCGGTCTCCTGATCTGCCCATCTTTCTTGGCACCAGCCCTGGAAGCAAGTAAAACAACCTGACTTTGAAAAACCAACCATTATAGATGTTACTTGTTCCTAATGAGTTATTTAGCATTGTTTCTTATTGACCAAATATTATTTGTACATGATATAAATAAACCTCTCTTGCAGAGCTCACAGTCAGGAATTTTACTTGAGGCAGCCACTTATTTATTTAATAATATTATAATGGATTGTCAGTAATTTCATCTGGCATCTCAGATAAAAATATACCCCTCTGGAAATATAGGATCAGGTCAAAGAAGAAAACTTACTCTTTGTCCCTTAAGCAACAAACAGAGGCCCTAAAAATAGTGTTTGATGTATATTCTCCTAAGCTTAAAGTGAAGCAAAAGAGCAGTGAATTTCACAAAACCTCCAATCAAGTCTATTGTACCTGGACTTTAATCGATAACACTGTACCTTCCTTCTTCACTAGAGCTGGATCAGTTAGTGAACTGTCCCCACTTGTTTAAGAAACACTTTTCTAAGAGTTGGCAGCCCACTCTGCCCTGCCCATTTCTAAATCACATTGATTTCCTAGGAAAGATAATTCAACATAGGTTGGTTGCTGGCTAAACGATGTAGACCAAGAAGCCTAAATTGCCATGGGCTGTCAGTGATTGGAAGAGGCTGAAGATCAGGCCCAAAAATTCAGTGCCACATGAATGGGAAATGAGATGGAAAGAGCAGAATTCACTTGAAAGAAAAGAACAAGTCATTGAACAATATTTGACATGACAGCTGATCTATCATGTTTTTCTTCTTGGTATTGGTTAGTGATAGACCACTGACTGCCATGGCTTAAGATAAATTTCTTTGCTCTAACATTTCCTTTAAAAAATACATAGCTCTGAGGGAGAGAGAAATGCTCCAAACCTGTTAAAACTATATTCACCCGATTCATACTAAACCAGGCAGGTGGTTACATTGATGCAGCAGGCCAAATTCAGCCAAGTATGCCCCACGTGCTGTAAGAGACACTACCGTGCACCAGATGTACCCCAGGAAAAGCTCTTCTAATCCTCCTTGGGCAGGGAGCATGCAAGGGATCCGCAAAAGCCTTTGCCTTATTGCCCTGAGACTCTGATTTGGAGCAGTTCTAGACACTCTGTCCATGTTTCCCTTGCACCCGTCAATCTCTGACCCAATTTAGGGATTTCTTTTACCCCGCTACCATGGGACTATGGCATGTAATGCATGTAATGAAGAATAAATACGTGGAGACATGGATAACACACACAAAGGGTTATTTGCCTGCCTCAGACTGCTCTCGCAGTGCCATTTCCATGACTGGTAATTTACTCCAGAGTTTCAGTCTGCTCAAAAATATAGCCTGACAGAAACTAGAAATGCATATGTATTTACCCCTTTAGATATTTCAAGAGTGAAATTCAGCAGGTGCAAATAGCCAGTAGGAAGTCCTTTTGTCTCATTTGAACTCCATAATGTGGAATAAAGGCCAGGAACAGGCTGACAGGCAAATGGCCTTCTGCATTCATTCGCACTGCATATTTGGAGAGCTGGTGTGGGTCAATGCAGTAAGGAAGACACATATACTAAGCTAGGAGACGAGCCATCTGGATGCAGAACACAGTCACTAGGACCCTCCCCACCACCATCCTTTCAAGAGCTTAAGTGGCTAAAGCCCATAATATAATACCAGTTTCCATGATCTTCTCTGTTTCTTCTTTTATGGGCCTTAATGCAGCACAGACACATAAACCATGTTGTTCCATCACGTACCTTAAAAACAAACTAGCTACAGCTAAGAAGTCTGCTCTGTGGGCAGAATGATAAAAACAAGCCACTGGTAGGTTTTACAGCCAGTCATCCTATTTCAGTGTATATTTGAAAATATTTCCCTTGCTATGCAGGGGTATGAAACCACAGCAAAGCTGCTCAGCATTTGTTTATAAACCATACATATACACAAAAGCCTGAGACTTTCTCCATGTAGTCTGAAATCTTGGAACCGTACTTAATGCAATCTGCTTGCTGTAACACCAAAGCATGCTCGGACTAGCTGAGAGGGGCAATTAGGAGTTTCCGCACTTTGTTGCTTCATCAAGCACTTCACAGGAATTTAGCATTCATTTACCTTTTTTGCTTTGTTTTTTTCTACAGAAAGAAAGTCTGAAATGCTCTCATTTTGTAAAAGCTGACTAATTTGAGAAGCCATTCACAAGAGTTATCCAATTACCTGTTTTTGAGAAAAGACAAAAAGAATCAGTTCTGGAACACAAAAAAATTTGGATACAACTTCTTGATAGGAAAGTTGCTGCTAATGAGCTCTCTTGGTTGCCCCTGGCCAGAGGGAGTTGGGGCCTTTGATCCCGGTGGCCCTTGATTAGGGTGGGTCAAGCACCCTCTTAGCCAGTGCTAGGGAGAGGCCTATATAAGAGCCAGGCCTAGAGCGCAGTGAACAGAGCGCAGCTAACAGAGGCAGCAGTTTGCGCAGCAGGTACCTTCGTTTCTGTTCCCTGTGGTGTACGCTTCCTCAAGTATGGTTGTGACATGCCGCACAGCACGTTCCCCAGTGGCTGTTGGAGTTGCTGTGTCAGAGGCTGGGACCCAGACCGACCCTCTGACAGCAGATGCGGCTCTACAGGTCTCAGGCTGCAGGGAGTGCTTGGGGCCTCTCCGGGAGGCCTGGGCTGGCAGCCAGCTCTCCTGCAGGAGGTGTGCTGCTGTTGATGAGCTGTGTCGTCAGGTAAGGGAGTTACGGGAGGAGGTCAGTAGGCTGCGCAGCATCTGAGAAGCGGAGCAAGAGATAGACAGGGTATTCTCAGAGACTGTGCAGCTTCGGGAGTCCCAGCCCCCCGCAGCAGTGGAGTTGCCAGAGGGCTCTGTGCCGTGTGACACGGTACATCATAACACCGTAGAAGAAGGCTGGAAACTGGTCACTGCTCGTGGGAGGAGAAAGGCTCCTACTCCTCCTGAAGACCTGAAGCTGAAGAACAGGTTTAGTGCCCTCCAGGATGAGGAGGAGATGGGCATGGCTGCCAGGGAAGTACCTGGGACAACAGACCCTGTGCCCTGCCGGAACGCCTGGAAGAAGCGGCGGGTGATTGTTGTGGGGGACTCCCTGCTGCAGGGGATGGAGGCACCTATCTGCCGACCAGACCTCATGTCTAGAGAGGTTTGTGGCCTGCCGGGGGCTCGTGTGAGAGATGCCATGCAAAGACTGCCTAGGCTCGTCCATGCTTCGGACTATTACCCACTGCTGCTCTTCCATGTGGGCGCCAATGACACCAAGGGCAAACTGGAGACCATCAAGCAGGACTTCAGAGCTCTGGGGATGGTGGTCAAGGGTCTGGGAGCCCAGGTCATCTTCTCCTCAATCCTGCCAGTGAGGGGGGTGGATGAGAGGAGGAGGAGACGGACTTTCCAAGTTAACGACTGGCTGCGCCACTGGTGTTGGCAACAGGGTTTTGGTTTCTACGACCATGGGACCCTGTTTGAAGGTCGACAACTGATGGCGAGAGATGGGATCCACCTCACGAGGCGGGGCACGCGGGTCTTTGCCAACAGGTTGGCCAACCTGGTAAGGAGGGCTTTAAACTAGGAAAGACGGGGGAAGGGGAGAGTTATAGTGACAGGGTAGTTGGCAAAAGACTGCTCAAGTCGGGATGCCTCCAGCAGGTGAATGCAGCCAGGGAAGTGCGCATGGGATGTGGCTATGGAGGACCCTCTTTTACCCCTCCTGGGAAACCTGCATGCTCGATCACCTCCCTGAAATGCCTGTACACCAATGCACGCAGCATGGGGAACAAACAGGAAGAACTAGAGATGTGTGTGCGGTCGCAGGGCCATGATCTCATTGCCATTACAGAGACATGGTGGGATAGCTCGCATGACTGGAGTGCTGTCACAGATGGCTACGTGCTTTTTAGGAAAGACAGGCCAGGCAAGCGAGGTGGTGGAGTTGCTCTTTATGTGAGAGAGCAACTGGAATGTATTGAGCTGTGCCTAGGGGTGGATGAAGAGCGAGTCGAGAGCTTATGGGTAAGGATTAAAGGGCAGGTTAGCATGGGTGACACTGTTGTGGGTGTTTACTACAGGCCGCCTGATCAGGAAGAAGTCGATGAGGCCTTCTACAGACAGCTGGAAGTAGCCTCACGATCCCAGGCCCTGGTTCTCATGGGGGACTTCAACCACCCCGATATCTGCTGGAGAGACAACACAGCTAGGCACAAACAGTCCCGGAGGTTCCTGCAGAGCATTGGTGACAACTTCTTGACACAGGTGGTGGAGGAGCCAACAAGGAGAGGTGTGCTGCTGGACCTCGTACTAACAAACAAAGAAGGACTGGTGGAAGATGTGAAGGTCGGGGGCTGCCTTGGCTGCAGTGACCATGAGATGGTGGAGTTCAGGATCCTGCGAGGAGGCAGCAGGGCACCAAGTAGGATTGCAACCCTGGACTTCAGGAGAGCAAACTTTGGCCTCTTCAGGGACCTACTTGGAGGAATCCCATGGGTTAGGGCCCTAGAAGGAAGGGGCGTTCAAGAGAGCTGGTTAATATTCAAAAATCACATCCTGCAGGCTCAAGAGCGGTGCATCCCTATGAGTAGGAAGCCAAGCAAAGGAGGTAGGAGACCTGCATGGATGAGCAAGGAGCTCCTGGCAAAACTCAACCAGAAGAAGGAAGTATACAGAAAGTGGAAAGGGGGAGAGGCCACTTGGGAGGAATATAGGAATATTGTCAGAGTATGCAGGGATGTGATGAGGAAGGCTAAGGCCCGTTTGGAATTAAATCTGGCGAGAGATGTCAAGGACAGCAAGAAGGGCTTCTTCAAATACATCAGTAGCAAGAGGAAGACTAGGGAAAATGTGGGCCCTTTGCTGAATGGGGTGGGTGCCCTGGTGACAAAGGATGCAGAGAAGGCAGAGTTACTGAATGCCGCCTTTGCTTCAGTCTTTACTGCTCAGGCCAGCCCTCAGGAACCCCAGACCCTGGAGACGAGAGAAAGTCTGGAGGAAGGAAGACTTTCCCTTGGTGGAGGAGGATTGGGTTAGAGATCATTTAAGCAAACTTGACACCCACAAATCCATGGGCCCTGATGGGATGCACCCACGAGTGCTGAGGGAGCTGGCGGATGTCATTGCTAAGCCACTCTCCATCATCTTTGAAAGGTCATGGAGGACAGGAGAGGTGCCTGAGGGCTGGAAGAAAGCCAATGTCACCCCAGTCTTCCAAAAGGGCAAGAAGGAGGACCCAGGGAACTACAGGCCAGTCAGCCTCATCTGCATCCCTGGAAAATTGATGGAGCAGCTCATCCTGGAGGCTATCTCCAAGCATGTGGAGGAAAAGAAGGTGATCAGGAGTAGTCAGCATGGCTTCACCAAGGGGAAATCATGCCTAACCAATCTGATAGCCTTCTCTGATGGAATGACTGACTGGGTAGATGAGGGGAGAGCAGTGGATGTTGCCTACCTTGACTTCAGCAAGTCTTTTGACACTGTCTCCCATAACATGCTCATAGACAAGCTCAGGAAGTGTGGGTTAGATGAGTGGACAGTGAGGTGGACTGAGAACTGGCTGAATGGCAGAGCTCAGAGAGTTGTGATCAGCGGTGCAGAGTCTAGTTGGAGGCCTGTAGCTAGCGGTGTCCCCCAGGGTCAGTATTGGGTCCAGTCTTGTTCAACTTCTTCATCAATAACCTGGATGAAGGGACAGAGCACACCCTCAGCAAGTTTGCTGACGATACAAAACTGGGAGGAGTGGCCAACACACCAGAGGGCTGTGCTGCCATTCAGAGAGACCTGGACAGGCTGGAGAGGTCGGTGGAGAGGAACCTCATGAAGTTCAACAAAGGGAAGTGCAGGGTCCTGCACCTGGGGAGGAATAACCCCATGCACCAGTACAGGTTGGGGGTTGAGCTGCTGGAAAGCAGCTCTGCGGAGAAGGACCTGGGAGTGCTGGTGGACACCAAGTTAAGCATGAGGCAGCAATGTGCCCTTGTGGCCAAGAAGGCCAATGGTATCCTGGGGTGCAGCAGGAAGAGCACTGCCAGCAGGTCGAGGGAGGTGATCCTCCCCCTCTACTCAGCCCTGCTGAGGCCACATCTGGAGTACTGCGTCCAGTTCTGGGCTCCCCAGTACAAGAGGGATGTGGCACTACTGGAGCAAGTCCAGCGAAGGGCCACAAAGATGATTAGGGGACTGGAACATCTCTCTTATGAGGAAAGGCTGAGAGAGCTGGGCCTGTTTAGCTTGGAGAAGAGAAGGCTGAGAGGAGATCTTATCAACGTGTACAAGTATCTGAAGGGAGGGTCTCAAGAGGATGGGACCAGACTCTTTTCAGTGGTGCCCAGCGACAGGACGCGAGGCAACGGGCACAAACTGAAACACAGGCACTTCCATCTGAACATGAGGAAAAACTTCTTCACTGTGAGGGTGACAGAGCACTGGAACAGGTTGCCCCAAGAGGTGGTGGAGTCTCCTTCTCTGGAGATATTCAAAAGCCGCCTGGATGCAATCCTGTGCAATGTGCTCTAGGTGACCCTGCTTGAGCAGGGGGGTTGGACTAGATGATCTCCAGAGGTCCCTTCCAACCTCAGCAATTCTGTGATTCTGTGAAAGTAATCTGTAACGTTACTATAATGACAATATTAATATTAAGCAGTGAGAAGGGACTCTACTCTACCCATGATCTTACTTCAAGGCACAATACTGATACATAATTCATTCAGTTTAACAGTGGCTAGTTGTAATGATTAGCCAAATGGTTTTTCCTTGTTGTATTTGGGGGAGGGAAAAGGAAAAAGCACTGTTCAAAGAAGTAGATGAAAGTGCATGTTTCTTCTATGTTGATTATGGCTTACCACAATAAAGAAGTTTTAACTATTTAGGTACAGCTGTATTTAGATAATCCAATTTTCATCTATCATAAGAATTTGGGAACTTTCTCACACAAAATCATGATGTGGTCCATCTAGTCCAGTATTCTGCCTCCGGCAGTGGTCTGCACCAGATGCTTCAGAGGTAAGCAGATGTCAGATTATCTTCTTCACCTCCTCCTGACAATCAAGATTTTATTCTAACCCATACTCAGAGATAAACCCTGAAGTAAAAGGTTAATAAGACTCAGGCTTCTAAATAGTATTTTATATCCATGGTAAATTAGCCTTTTAATCCCAAATTCTCTGAATTTTGGGCCTCAATAACATCCTGTGGTAATGAAGGGGCTAACACTGCAATATAGGAAAAAGCATTTCCTTTTCTGTGCTGAAGTTGCCATCTTTCAGGGGCATTTAGTTTTCCTTTGGTCTTGTACCTTCGTTGGGCCCTTCTAGACTTGGCAGTTCCCCCTCTGGTTTGCCCCAAAGATTTCAGTGCCTGCCACGAACGTGAATCAAATGACAGAGTATGGTTAGTGCTCAGCAGCCTAGCGTGCTGCAAGAAGGAAAAAGCAAAGCAGAAGTAACATTGCTCCTTCCTTCCTTTTGCTGACAGAGGAGACAGGCGCAAGGGGAAATGCAAGAGCTGCCCCCAGCCTAGACCACCAGCCCTACCTGAGCAGGCCTGCGGGCACCCTCCGTACCCGGGAGGAAAAAAGCAGAATAGCCAAAGCCAGTGGGTTTGCCACTGGTGGGCTCCAGAGCCATGTATCCTTCCAGCGGATTCACCCTTACAACTGTCCACGTTACACCTTTCCAGCACCCAGTTTTGCCCACATCCTAGCAAGCCTAGGCTCATGTTGAGCTGTCAGCATTCCCATTTCAAGACTACACAGGAGAATTGTTCTAGTGATGGATTACATAGCCTGCTCTAAATATATTCCTAGCATTTGATTTTTGCACAGAAATATAAAAACCTTTTTAAGTATTAAAAACATGATTTATGTAAAAAGAAAGGTAGTGTCTCACCTAGCAGACTTATTATTTTTCTAATTTCCATTGAAAGCAACAGTGAAGCTTTCAATATATTACTCTTCCTTCAGTACTCACTACAATTTGAGCTACTGTTCATCAATGCTTCTAAATTACTGGAAAGACTGTAGCTAATCATCCATTTCCATATGCTTTCCAGCAGCCATACCAAGACCATGAGTTGAAATAAACCCCTTAAAAATTACAAAATGTGCTGCAACTAGTGGAAATTTGCCGGAAATGCAAGTTTAATTAATCAGCCAAGAGATTGCAGTACAGAGCATGTGCCAAAAGGAAGCTGGTATGTAAGTGCAACTGATGATGTGATGAAGGACAGTTGACAAATTATCCTTGGGGAACAACTTCTCTTCCGCCAAAGTCAGTCAGAGCCCAGGAAAGCATTTGGAGAATCCATTTCTTGTTCGGGCCAGTTCTCTCAATGCAGTCCCAAAACCGAGTTTGACAGTTTGAAGCCCCAAAATTGCAGACCAGTCCCTAAGGGGGGACTTTTCTAGACTCCTTACCAAAGTTTTGGGGGCACCAGGAATGGTCTCAGGCATCCCTGCCCCACATGGATGTGCGTTACAGCCCTCTGACAGGAAGGGACAGCGCAGCGATCGGGAAGAGAGACTATTAAGGGACAGCTGCACATAAAATCCTTGGAAGTCTTTGCCTGGCATAAAGGTTACTTACAGGCGACAGCTGGCCCGGAGCGGAGGCCGCTTGCGGGCAGGCGATCTCTTGCTGCCGCGGGAGGGTTGCACGTCTCAGCAGTGTCGCTGTTGTACACGGGGCAGGAGACACCTCCCGGTCGTCTCTCCCACCCGGACTGCCCCTCTCTGCTCGGCTCTCGGCCGCGAGGGCACACAGGGATTGGAGAAGCCTTCCCCTTGGCGACCGGCTGTAAGGGGCTGCACAGGCAAAATCAACATTGTCAGTAAATGAGAGGCTGAAAAGGAAGTTCCAGTAATGGTATTTTCAATGAGGCCTGTTTTCAAGTTACAGGGCCAAAAAAGTTCACACCGTTTAGACATTTCACAATGTAGATATACGTCAGGACAAATTTTCAAATGCATCAGGGCGCTCAGTTGCCCTTGACATTACATGGATTTAAGCAGCAGGCTGCTACTGAAAATCCAGCTAGTCGTCAGCCTGCATCGCCAAGGCTAAGTTCCTTTAAAATCTGGTTCTTACAAACTAAGGATAAAATCCTGGCTCTGTTTGATTCTGTGACAAATTCCCATTGACTTCCATAGTGCCAGGATTTCACCCAAAATTCATATTTAGGCATCGAAATAAGTAGTCTGCTTTTTCAGTATTCAAATACCTACCAGCTCTCATATTTAGGTAAATATGGTACCTGGAGCCAAACTGCAATCTTTGAAGTTTGACTTTGGACACATATTGTTAGAAATCTTGCCCTTAATTGTACATGTGGTCCTTTTTATTACTATCTTAGTCACTTTAAAGATATAGAATACCCCAGTGTAGCTTACCTTATTTTGAAAAATAAAATATGCTCAAAACGTCATGCGTTATACACCTGGATATGCCATTCTTTTGTATGATGAGGTATGATAGAGATGAATAAGTGTTGCAGCAAAGCCACTTTAGAGCATTTTGATCCGAGTTCAGTGTAGGATGTACAGGGAAGAAAAATAACATGCCGGCGTGCACAAGGATAAGAAACTTATCACCAGAATGGCCTGAGGTCAGATTTGAAAGCATGTTGGCAGCATTGCATCCAAATCTGGGACAGCACAGGACAAGTTGTTTTGTAGTTCACATCGCTTCTTTCCTAAGACTGTAAAACACTCCCACAATTAAAAAGAAAGGAAAAAAAAAAGAACAAAAAAGAACGGTGGAACACTTGGAAACAACCAAGCTACTCTAGTAAATGGTTATTGACATTTATATATGGATGAGTTTTTTTTAATAAATGATTTTAAAAATTGCTCTGGGTCTGAGGCCTTTGTTGCAGTTTCTGACCAGATTAATTTTTAAAGCTGAAATAATTCCTGAACTACAGAGTTTATAACAGGAACAGTGACAGATCCTAAGCAGAGGTCCCATGAGCAGGTTCTACTCTAAAGGAAAGAATTAAAACCTAGGATTACTGCATTTTCCTTTGTTTGTTTATAGTCCTACACCAGAATCATAAAGAAAGTAAAGATTAATTCATTCCTGTTGCTTTCCTCCTGCAGAGCATTAATAGGTTTTAGAAATGAAATTGTTTTATTAATTTGATAAGTCAAAGGAAAATCCAAGGTTCCTATGAATAATTCAGATTCCCATCATATCTTCAAAAGTCATATGTAAAACATTGTTATACCACAAAAGTCCCTTACAGTCTAACATACATTTAATTTTCAATAATGTTGATTTATAGTTTTATAAAGCAAAATAATAAATATAATAAATTGCCCCTGTATTTCCTGATCTCAGTCACTATAAAATAACTGCTGTAGTTTTACATTTCCAGTGTGAAATATTAAATACATAAATCAAAACAAGATTATTTTTCATTTGTAGATGGAGACTGGTTTCTGAGACTGACAAATTCATTTTAGTTAAAATGAATGTTTTAAGAAAGAGATCTTTACTGAGTCCATAAAGGTTCTAAAAGAAACAAAAATTTTGCATACTAATATCCTGCTTTTGCTGGCTTTTCTGTGGCAGGCATCAAATCCTGCAAATGCAATGGCTAGAAGGAGCTTTCTCAAAAAGCAGAGGATATTTGTTTCCATGAGTCTTATTTTCTCTTTGCCAGTATTCCTCCTCACTTTTGTTGCCTACCCCAAGATTTTTTTTGTTTTCACAGCACACAGCCCCATTGCCACAAGGCTGACATTCTTGTTAGCTGACACAGTTGTCTGGAGGTGTTTTCATATGTATGTATTTATATACATATGTATGTATTTATATATGTATATATGTACATATGTATCCATATGAATAATTGTACACTGAGAAGAACATTATGGAATAACAAGAACAATTCAAGAGAGATGCAGAGTTTCTAATGTGCACAAGCAGATTCATTTGTTGTTACATATTCACTGTCAACCAGAAGCTTCATTGGGAGCTAGAAATACTATTTTGCATCCTTGATTAAAAAGAGTAAATCTAATTATAAGGAATCATTATAACATTTAAATACCTTTCAGCTCTTAGGGTGCTTAAGCATTCAACCACAAGAAGCTTTCAGAAGGAGTGATGATACCTGAATACTAAAGAATTTCAGAGTGTACAAGTGAATGGATAGGGAAGAAAAATAGAAAAAATAGAAAAATAGAAAAATCTACCTGAGGCTGGATATTAGACAATACTGGGTATCAGAACCATACCATCAGTTCAATGTTCTCCCCAAGGCCTTGCTTGAAACCTGGGAAACATTAAATTTTGGCAGCTTTTTTGTATGGAATTCTGTTTGTGGTCTACACACAGTGGGGTTTTTTACTCACATTTTAACACAATTGCATGTTTAGCAATAATACACTAAAGTGCGCCTCAGCAACACTATATGAAAGAAACCTATCAAACAGCATGTATGATTGTACATGCTTACCCTTCTTTCCATGGGAAATGCTGAATTTACCCTGTTGGATGTGTCTGAGAAGCATTTGACTGAACACAACAAAGAAAAATTCATAAGGAAAGTCTCTGGCGTGGGGGGGGGTTGGATGTTTTGGCCTAGACTGTTTTGTTTTGTTTTTTAGCCTGATTTTTAAATGTTGAGAATAAAAGAAAAAGATCCGAAATTCATCTAACCTGCTGTGAAAATCTACATCACATCTACATGATAAATCCTTTGGGGGCTGTCCCATAGCTGACCACTACCATGGCCTAATTGGCTGACTAGGCTGGCTAATACCTTACCGCAGCAGGCCAGAAGGGCCCAGCAAAAGGCGCGTATGATGTCCTTTACACAACAGGGCAGAAGTCATCCAAGGGCATTTTTGCATTTTCATTTACCACTGCTGAGAACACTGAACTAGAAAAAAAAAGATGTGCATAGGGAAAGAGAAGGAAGTTCTGTTCTTAAGTTTACTACTCGAGAAAGCACTAGTATAGTCATTTACATGAATGTTTCTTTGCAATAACATTAGTTTTGTTATTGCAGTTTACTTCCTTAGCCATTATTCTGTAGGAATGTTTTAACAGTTCTACTTCTGGCTGCATTCAGATTCTCAAGTTAGTATTTCTCTTCACAATTGTGAATAGATCTTACAGGAAATTAACTTCTGTGTGCAGCACTTCAGTATTGGAAGAGCTGGTTATTCTCTTCTAGCCTGAATCACTGGAAGAGAGAGGCAACTTGATGTCACAGATTAATTAAACTCAGACAGCCAGGAACTTCATTAGCGGTACCTGTAATTCTCTCTGTTGATTCAGAGCCAAATCTTGAGATCCTTACGTGGTGCTCGTTAAGGCAAAAATCCACTAAGGTAACTATGAATGTTACTTGCTCAAGGCCTGAAGAAGGGTTTAAATATGTCCTGCTGTGGTTTCAGTCTAGTAGCCAAACCTGTATAGTCTGAAAAGGCAATGAATCTTCAAACCATCCAGTTATTTCCAGACTGGTTTGATTTGATTTGACAAGAGAGGTGGTATGAAATCTGGACTCAAACACAAAGAGCAATGCATAATATATACTGGCTGAGAAGTTTCTTTGTTCATAAATATTCCACCACAAAGTTATTTTAAATTTTTTATCCTTCTGGAATCAAAGTGTTCAGTAAACTTTGGACAGCTTGCTTGTAAAAAATATGAAATGAACAACTACAGAAAAGTATGACCAAATAGAGGCAAAAATAGAGAACTGGAGGCTGGCTATTAACTCTGGAAAGTCCATCTTAAGCTAGTATGAAAAGACACAGCCCTTGACTTCAGTTACGCGGTCTTGGAGTCTTGCTGGATGTTTCTAGGGAGCCAATGATATCGGAGTGGTTGGAAAAAAACAAGTGTCCTCTGCCAGCTAAGACAAAGCTGAGGCCCATAAATGACTGCAGACTCTGTCTCTCACAGTCTGGGGTTTCTATACATCCCAGGAACATCCCTCGCCTGTTGTTTGCCAATGGCCCACCCTTAGCGGAAACATGACATTTTCTTTTCATTTTCTCTTACAGAAAGAGAAGATTCTGCCTCTACTAGTCAGCAGGTACCTCACAAAAGAGATAAAAGAAGAAAACTTAGAAGAAAAAGTAAATATACTGACAAAGAATCACACAAATTTGTAACAGCTTTATAGAATCACATAATAGTTGAGGTTGAAAGGGACCTTTAGCATCCTGAGATGGTTGTCTGGCACTTTTGCCCCTAAATTCCATGGGAGCTGTAGTTCCACTCAGCCTTTATAAAATTTATCAGATTAGCAGTTGTATGAGAGTACTTTTAAAAGTGCATCAAACACAATAATTGATACTTATTATTACGCAGTAGTCATTGTTTTGCTGACCTCTAACCATTTGCCATTTATTATTTTATGACTGTAATGAACACTGTGTTTCGAAAAATATGCCTGTAGTACACATACACACAGACTCATCATACACAATCACAAGAAAAAAATGTATTACAACATGCTGTCTCATCCAGACAACATTTTCAGAAACTCAGAATAATTCACTTTTTTTGCTTTTGCTTTGCTTTCAACTACTATCTTCTGCTGACTTTAAAAAAGCAGAGGAAAACTGAAAAGCAATTCTCTTCTATACATATACATGGTTGTTTAGGTATCTGATCATCTCCCCACTGTATTTATCTTTACCATGTTTAAGTATAACAGTATGTGTTGTTTTAAAAATATCATAGTACTCCTGTACAATCATTCAAAAAGTTTTCCTGCAAACTTGCCAACGTTTTACTTTCTAACTTAATGGATATGTCTTCATATATTTAAAATAATGGATTTCTACCAGTCCTCGTGGTTAATTTTGAATTTTAATGTTCCTCCTGTTGTTTTAAAAATTGCTGTCAAAGTAGAATGAAACTGTCAAAGAAAAGACAACACTAAGCCCACATTAAACAGTGAACTTCTCTGAAGGTTAGACAACTCAGGGTCAAATTTAGTTTCTATAAAGCCAAAGAGATGATGCTTTAGAAATAGATGAGGTGGAGATAAGAGGTAGAAAATCTGGAGCAAATAGAAAAAAATCAACACATTGAAACTTTGGAATGTGCAGACAAGCTGCAGGATTTTTTTCTGTTGTTGCCTGTCTATGTCCGAGTGCTTACGGTGAGAAAAAGAATAATGTACTATATTGTAAAGAAAGGTTATGATAAATTTAAAGTGAGGAAGGGAATGCAGATAAGAACAGTGGGTTAAGAGCATTACATTAGGAGCTATAAATTAAATGCTGATCATTCATCTAGACAAGTAGAAGAGAAAACTTGAACTGACTCTGCAGAGCAGATCTGTGAGGAGACAAACCCCGATGGAGCCGCTCCAGAAGGTGCACACCTCTCCCGATGGGCCAGCTGCCAACACCGGCCAGCCTGGAAGCCTCAACCCTCCTAACAAGACATATTCTGGGCCTCTCACAAGTTCTTTCAACAGCCGTATTTTCTTAGCCATGTTAGTCATAAAACTACTATCTTTGTCTAAACTGGCAGGCATCAAGTTGGCAAGGTTCACAGAGGGGAAGGAGGAGTCCTTACAGCCCTTGCATCATGTGGTGTAGGGCCATGTGCCTGCACAAGGGGCTTTGGCAGACAGCAACAAAAACCCCTTTACCCTCATAGATATATATTTGTATATCTGTGGCTAAAATATTTATTTATTTATTCATAATCAGGAAATCCTTTCCTGATATAAAACCATACAGGAAGAAAATCATACCTGAAGTGATTAGTTCATGCGTTTCTGTGATCCTGCTTGGCCTGATAATAAATCCTTCGTAGGGTTTCTGTCGGTAAGTAAGGCTCAAAGCTGACTGCTCATTAGCTATCGGTAGCCAGTTTTTGTCTTCAAATCTTGACACAGATGTTGCAGACTCCGCTGGATGACTCAGCTGTGAGCTCTGATCTTCCCAGGAACCACCGACGTTCATATGTACGGCTTTCACTTCAAGAAATGTCATCTGTGCAATGTCCTCAGCAAAGTGCTCTGCCATACTGAGAGCCTGTAGTCTTAGAATAAAGTAAAAAGAAAAATTACCATATTTCAACCTTTAGATGTGTTAAAATAATGGGTCCAAACGTGGGAGAGCAAGGGCATTTGGCTCCAAAAGGAGTGCCAACTGAGTGAGGATACAAGAACAGGCTCCAAGCACCTGATTCGGTTGCCCTCGCTTGGATGTCCCATGGCATTTGGGATGTGCTGGAGTACCCCGCTTGGCCCCCACTAGCCTCTCCAGAAGGCTGCAGCTCTCCTTACATGTCATATCTATCACCTCAAGCAGATAACTTGGATACTTTAAGGAGTCTTACACAACACAGCCCCCAAATATTCAACTTTACTCGCCCAAGAGTGCAATTCAGCTGCCAGCCTCAAAGCACATACAGCTCTATGGGAACCACAACTATATGGGAGCCTCAGTGTCCAAAATCCCTTAATAGTCAGTGAGCTGCGTCTAAAAAGCTACTCACCCTCCCTACAGTGGACACCTTTGTTAGGTCTGCTGTACCAGAAAACCTACTACAGACACCCAAACATAGGTATTTTTACTGGCTCTGAATCCCACACTACATACCCAAAGAAAAGGATGTAAAGACAATAGGAGCTAGCATATGGGAACCCTAGCAGGAAACATATGAAGCCAACTCTTAAAGACTGAGAATACAGAACAGAAGCAGAGCCTGTCCAGGACAAAATGAATAATTTTCATTCAGAAAATTGTAAGTGCTCAAAATTATTAACATAACAAAACCAGGTATGTGCCCCTGGAAAAGCAGAGAACACAAGAACAAGAAGCAAAATTTGATATACATCAATTTCTTGCCATGTTTCCAACCTATTCCTGTTTGTGAACTTCAATAATTTTGCATCTGTAAGCCCACCAACTGCTTTGGTCTGCATATGGATTGATTCATACACTAGCTATAATAGGATCTGTAACAGTATCATTTCCTAATCATGGCACAACATGAACCATTTTGTTAACTAGGAGTAATCTGACTACCAAATAGTGCTCACACCTATTTAGACAGAAACCTAAAACTTTAATGAGGTGGAATACTTTAAGCATTAAAAATGCAGATCTAAAAGATGGTGAAGATTTTAAATTAGCAAATGAGCATCACATTGGTCTAGGCAACACAATGAATCATTGTTAATCACCTGGCAGAAACTGCAACTCAACTTCAAAGCAAAAATGAGTGGCTTAGACCTCTGGGTGGAGGGAGCTATAAAATACTAACATCAGCTTTTGTATATAACAAGCTCATGAAAAAAAGCTAACCCCGCCCAATATCATGTATCACCAATCTAGAGACTCTTCTCCAGCTCACCTTTTTTTCCCTATGCTCTCTTTCAATGCAAATGCAACAGGCAATAGCTCTATAGTACGTGAACGCAGTTTCTCTCTCTGCAACTGTCATTCCCCTTTTATTCATTTTGCTCCCCGCAGCAGCTTTCTGAAAACTCCTATTTTTCAGGCACACTACTTCCAGGGCTGGCTTCCAAAAGCCATCTCAAGACATTAGACTGACCTTCTCTGGGATATTCCTCCCCTCCTGCTCTGTTCAGCCCTTTCACCGCCCTGCTGTCCATTTGTGCCAACCTGCTAGCAGAAAACAAAACTGCTCTCTTGATTTATATTGTGAGTAATTGAACTGAAGGCAATGGAACCACTAAGTCTGAGTCTATGAGAAAGGAGGGATTTGGACATTCGGTGGTTCCAGCACTCCTGCACCCCGCTCTTCTAGTCACTCGCAAAGTCAGTACAGGCTAAGCTTTCCTTCCCCCAGTAGTGATTTTCTGGAGACCCAGTGCTGACCCCAGGCTGGAAACATACTGTGACACCCAGAAGCAGCAAAACCAATCTTAAAATTATTGTCCAGCTATCAGAGAGCCAAACTTTTGTCTGTGATGAGGCCCTTCCACTCAGGCATGTGTAGAAAGGATGTTGGGGAGGGCCTTAACCACTTTGTGCTGTCAGAACAATGTCCTGAAACCTTTAGTATAAATGGGAATCAGACCAAAGATGTCTCAGTCATGTATAATTTGGCTGTGGATAAATCTGTATGCACTAAGACTCAACTGAAAGTGCAACTGGACTGAGAAGATACTATTTAACAGAACTAATTAAAAAAATGGAATTCAAAATAAATCAGTTAACTCATCTTAAAAGGCAGAGAAGCACAGCCCACACAGCAGAAACAGCCAAACTATTGCCATCTTCCCTCCAGAGGATAAAAGAGGACCACTGTGAAGAGTCCTCCTCTTGGTTTCTCCAGAGCACCAAGAGCAGGAGCTGAGAAGAAGTTAATCACATTCCTTCCTTTGTACCTGAGAGAGAAAATTCTATGGGGGAATAAATATGACTGAGAAAAAACATTTATCTTTGGGATCTGGTTTCATGATGAAATAAAACCACTTCTTTATTGTAAAGAGGTTCTGAATCCCTGTATCTATGTAAGTGGGAAGGAAGCTGTGTATCTCTATTTTACAGAGAGAAAGATTCCTATCAAATCTCTCTGTCTCAGGATACCTCACAGCAATGGAGGGGAAAATATATACAGACTGCTTGCAGCCTGAATATACTCCTAAGCTGTCCTTTCAGACGCCATGGAAATTCCTAGCTTTGATGGTCAGCCCTGGAGCCACCACCCAATTAGTGTCTGTTTTATTAGGGCTCTCAAATATGTGGGTGTTCCATAATAATTTCATTTGAATATGATTAATGTTCTTTATTTTCTAGTGCAAACTGTTTTGTCCTGCATGGCAGAATCAAGCAGTTGACTCCCCAGAGGTGGCTAAACTTCACATGGTAGGTGAAGTGATTCATACATAGATACCAGGTCTCTAGAAACACTTTGGAATCCATCCTATAAGAGACAAGACACATTTAGAAATGCAAGTCATCATTATCATCAATAAATTGGATGTTGGAGGCACAATAGCTATATTCAGAGGCACTAACGTTTTTTGAGTTTCATTTATATCTAAAAATACGGGCGATGTACACCACAGTGCTCATGAAATTCTTCAAGCTGATTTTAATAACAGTCATTATGCTAAAAAATGAAACTTCTCCTTGTGCCGGAGATGAGCTGGGAAGAAACAAAGAAAGAGAAGTAACTCCTGCAGCACCTCTGTGCCCTTCTGGATTTGCTGTTCATCATTCTTTCTTTCAGCACTTAGCTTGCTCCTTTTGTGCAAAAGGTACCACCATCTAATGAAACAATTAAGGCCTGACAGTTTAAATATGCTATTCTGTTCTTTTCAAGTATAAGTGCCAGCCATCAAGACAAACTATACCCACTGCTTCACTATCAGCAGAGTCATTGTTATCCCAGATAGAGTGCCCTAAAAATAAAAGCCATTCTGTATGTGCAGCTTCATCAAGTCAGGTCATGTCAGCCCCACAGGGTAGACTGTACTGTACTAATTTTATTATTCTATTTTTAAATGTGGCCTGCTTAGATCTTTTAGTGTGTCCTACATAACAATACAGAATTAATACAGTGTACTCAAGTCCCTACTCTCAGCAACCCCCAATTTCTGCATATCCCACCCAGTCAGTACGTTTGCTTCCCACAATGGTGATGAAGTGGTCACATTTGGCTTCATATCACCTGTTGTGCATTGCTCAGCAGTTTAAAGGTCATGAGATCAAATCAAAATTAGTAATGACAAGATCAATCAGTGTTAACAATATTAGTGCCCCCAGCAATATTTCATGGAGGGATCCACCTCCAAAAGCTGAACTGAATTTTACAAGCCCTAGAACATGGTTTCAGTGGGAGGATTTCATCCTGAATTACCTTGGATACACTAATGGCTAGGAGTCACCCTGAGTACAATCATCTCTCAAAGAGAAAATAAAAATTCTCATGTCATTTTGGTACATGTGAGGAATTTGGTCCTGCTTAGCTGCCTTCCCATAGCACTTGAGGTCACCCAAGTTAAGAAAAAGTAATAATGCTAGCACAAAACACAGAAATACAAGAAGAGCTGCCTACACTTTCCAAGGGCTGGATCCTCCAGTTGTGCAGATTGAGGGAACGCCATCAGCACAAAGGTTCACACCAGCCCATGCCATTTGATACTGATAGATACATACATTACAGGGGGCCTTATAAAACCTCCAAGAGCTGCATAATAAAGTGCTGTGCCATCCCTTGTACCTATTCCTTACAGCAACAAAAATCAAATGCTGATTTCACAGAAACCCCAAACTGTTTAAAAAATCTTATCCTATACCCACAATTTGGGAATCAGCACTTAGCCGAGTGTTGACTAGAAACTTGAAGCAGTTTCAAATCAAATGAAAGCTATTGCAATTGGTGCCATGGTGACAGCTTTAAAACATAACAAGAAGCCGTTCAACATTCAGCATGTGCAAAATAAAAAATTACACATCTCTGAATGATATGCAAAAGGAAGGTAAAGAAGAAAAACAAGGTTGTTTTCAGCAGTCTGGCTGAGCAAGTTTCTTCGACATTCAGGCTGTCATTTTTCTCATATGCAGTATCATATTCCCAATGGTCAGGGAAGCAGGTGTCTTTAGGCTGAATCTGTGGATAACCAGCAGCTCTTGACATCCTGTCACAGTATGCCCTGAAATAACCATACTCTTCCCATGCAATGTTGACTGGTGATACCGTAGTGCTGAAGTTTTGGACAAAAAAAATGAGATGATAGGAGCCAGCAGTTTTTTAGAAAGGTCGGGGGCCCACTGCACTGTATTCTGTGGGCAAATCTGCCACTGGGCTTTCTCAGACTTGGCAGGGCACTACATAGGTTTTTTCTATTTTCCCCCATTATCTCTTGGTATATAAAGGTCTGGAGCATGTTTTGTTTTGCTTATTTTACTTGTTTGGGTTGCAGCCAGGAAGAAAGGACATCAGCCAACGTTTGAATTTCACATTAGAAATTATTACTTAGTATCTCTCCCCTTAAACCTCATTAGCTCAAGAAAATAGTACTGAAATAGGACTTAGAGGTCGGTATCATCTCCTCCTCCGCTCTAATACTTTCGCAAAAATGTCCTTGCCTTCATGTAGGAGAACGATCATCGGACGCAGTAGGAGGATGACCTGCAGGCAGGCACGTCCACCTGCTTTCCAGAGGCTTTTCTGCCAGAACAAAACCTGCCAATTCCAAACCCAGCAAACTGTAAAGAACAAAGAGCCTGTCTTGATAAAAACACAAAATCATGCAAAAACATCCAAGCTAGCTGTGGCCAAGTTAGTTGCAGGCCCTGTTACGCCTGCGTTAACGTAGTAGCCTGTCAGACTGCACAGCTGCTGAGATGAAGGAGGGTTTGCTCAACCAAAAAGCTGTGCCGCTGCCACTACCCCAGTGATTGAGGTGGTGCATGGCCCCATATTGTACCACATAAATACACCCAAGTGACCCATATTACCTGGTCAGATACTGAAATTCAGACCTGATGAAATATCTACATCCTACCTCTTTGTCTCAGCTATTGTTCTTTCTGCTTTTACTCCTTATTCTCTTTCTGTCCCCTGGATGATCCAGGCAACAGCAGATGAAGGAGGCTGGGAGACCCAGGGCTCTGCATTCATCAGACACAGTCTGCAAACTTGCCTCCTCCTGAATGGCATGGTTCTCTCCATGGAGAGAAACCCCAATGGGCACTCTTGCCGTCGGGCAGATCAACTTTTTAACTTGCACTTGTGTCATTAAAATTTTCTCCTGGTTTACTTCTCGGAAAAAATGGAGCAGAGACATAGCATGAACTCCTGGGAAACCCTAGAACAACTTCTCCTTTAATACGTTATCTAGGCAGGCAGAACAAGGATCTGAAGAACAACAAGCTGTGGGAATGCTAGTGAATACATTTATTTGAAACACCTATTGAAAGCTGGACTGCTGATGAACACATGGAATACGGTAGAAGTTTCACAGAAACAAAACCAACCCAAAACAATTTTAATATAGCTCACCAACACATACTTATGCTTAATGTCCTGGTAGACTGAGATGTCTCCCTGATACAGATTTGGGAATATGAAGCGTCCCCCAGTGCCTCTGCAAATTTTGTTCAGGCAATTCCCATCCAGCAATCTTTGCTGATGTAAGCTTCAACTAAGTGGCAATTCTACCGGAAAGCAAAGAGATATCTGTGCCATTAGAGCTTAAATCTCTGAAAAATACAATATGCAGTGAAATGACCTTTTATCTGGTTTGTTCTGTTGCAGCAGTGTGTTCGTGTAGCAATTTTCAGGCCTTGTAGCTGACTATTTCTGCAGGATATTGGCATTCAGTGCCGCCTTTGTTCCTCAATGAATATGTAAAAACAAAAGTATCATGTTGTTTGAACAGATTTCTGGCCAGCCTTAATTTAGAACTGGAGTGTGTGCACAAAGTTGGCTATTTCAAACTATCAGTCACTGCAAAAGGTTTACTTTGTTTAGTTAAGAGGCAAAAACAAGAGTTGGTGAGGCTATTTCATGGAGGCTGGCATTACCATATCAAACAGTGCTCTAAACTGATGACATTACAGTGTCTCTTCATCTGGCTTGCTCTTCTGGAACAAACAGTGCATGACTTAGACTCAGTTTTCATACACATCGTATACTCCAGCCAAAGGGGAGAGAAAAAAAAAAACAAAACATTGTTATGACATGGCTATAAATACAGACAGTGAATTATAACAGTAAAATATGTTATGCAAATTACAGCTAATTTTAAAATAGCCCAATCTGACTGCCTACAGTGCAAGTGAAGAATTACATAGCATTTTTCAAACCTTTAGCTCTTTTTTTTACCCTTCAAACCATTCCTATTAGCCTGAGTTTTCAGATTTAACAGCCATTGAAAAAGGATTTATATTGCCACATAAAAAATAGCAGTGGGCAGATCTGTACAGCACTCTGAGTTAGAGAATTTTTCTAATTAACATTTCTTATTTGCTTCAGATGGGTAGGTAGCGACTGCTTCTCCTTGCACACATAGCACTTCTGGTTTCTGCTCCTTTTCAGTGATGTTAGACAGAGATTTACAAAGATGCCATTTGGCAGAATATTTTAAAGAGAGTTGTTTTAAGATGAGTGTTTCTTGAGTGTGAGGCATCACAAGTGGTTTTAGCCTCCCAGCTGTGTTTCTTAGCAGATGGGGCTGGCAAAAGCTGCATGTGATGTGACAGCACAGAATTAAGTTTGAAACAACACTTAAAGAAAAGGTTTGAAGAAGAAAACAAGGTCGCTATCCATCTGATGGAAATCACATTGGATAAACATATTTAGTGAGAGGTCAGTGAATTCTAGTTAAGAAAAAAAACCCAAATCTTTGGACTGGCAAGAGACAGTGCCTAGGAGCCATTTTAAGAAAACAATCTGCTTTTCACTGTGCTCTTCTTGCTGTGTCCGTCCCCTATGCCGTGTATCATATTCTTGCAAGGAGAGCTTCCTGAATCGGGAAATACCTACCTGCTGCGCAAAGAGCTCCATCCTTCCCTTCACCCTCATGAAAGTCTGGCCAAGATAAAGTTTAACTGCTGCATATAGGGAGTCTCGAAGAGAAAGAGCTGGGTGGGGGTGAGAACAGAGAAATTGCACATTAAAAAACTTTTGGGCAGCCAGCCAGGGAACGACACCAAGCTCTGATCTTAAAGCCAATGTATTTTGGGTTTTTTCCTGGCTGCCCTGCTCCTGCACGGAGGGTTCATTGGGCAGAAGGGGAAGGTTTCCCCAAAGAGAGGGGACCCGCAGGCTGGGATCAGCTGAAAATGCAGCAGCCCCCGGAGCCCCTGTTGCCTCCGTCCTGGGGCTGCCACCAGCCCCTGATGGACCTGTGGATGGAGCTGCGTGGCCAGGGCTCGCTAACCAGGTGCGGCACAGCCAAACTACCTGCTTAGGCTGTTCCTGAGGGCCTGGAGCACTCCTACCCACGAATATGGAGCTTGTCATAGTCACGGGCACCTTGCTCTGTTAAAAATAGTGCATCATATGAGTTTCTGCCTATGCAGAAGCTTTTCAACCACATATATGTATCCACACCTAGCGCTCTGCCCATACAAGTTTGTCGCAGCATGTCTCCTGGCTGTCGACCCTGTAGTACTAAGTAATGAAGGGAATGTTTTCAGGTTTATTTGCTAAGAAACAACTGGCTACTGGGGTTGGGCAAAAGGGAGAGGGCGCATTGGCTCACAAGGAAGAACCGATGTATTTCCTTCATTCTGCTGTAGATTTCTTTTCATTCTTGCTCCCAGCCCATTCAACAACCACCTTTCAAAAGATTCAGCTTCTGCCCTTGGGTTTGCATCTTAATTCCTCCTAGTGGTGGAGTTAAGAATTCCCTGAAAATAAGCAATGGGCAGGCAAAGCACACAGCTGAATACATACAGCACCATGGTATATGAGTGAGTTTGTTTGTTAGTAGCTGGACTAGAAGGGCCGACTAGCCAACATACTTTGTGCAATAATGTGGTGTTTCAATTCTGTTCTTGCCACCATGCCCTAGGGACAGAATTGCTGTTAGATATGCTACCTTCCCTTCTAATTTAGTTGGAGACAGACCAGAAATTAAAAGCCAGGGATCACAGCATAGCACCAGGTGCCCAGTCCATAAAGCTCCTCTGTGTTTACTGCTAGATCTCAAACACCCGCATTGTTTCGCCCTTGCCCTTTCCAGCTGACAGTGGGTACTCTGAGGTTCGGGGAGCCGATGTGGTTTCCAGTCTTGGCCTCGCTCACTCTGTATATGCAATAAGCAGTGTATTGTGCTGATGTAAACAGCTCCCAAGACTGGCATGTTAATATTTCTTGCCTAATTTTTCCAAGTGGAAACTGCTTGCCCAGTGAGTCACGCCGTGTTTTCTCCCTCCTTCAGAAGATTCCTCTTGGGCGTCCCCACGCCCGCTGCTCCGAAACATGAATGGCTTTCTTTTCTTCACTCCTCTATAGGATGCCCCATTAGAGCATTCTTTTGTTTCGATTCTTTCCCCCCAAACGCCTTTGCAAGACTGAGTATTTTCTTTTTCCATTTCTGACAACATCATCTTTTCCGATGCCTTAATCTCAGATTTAGCATCTGGTATATATCTTGTGAAGACTAAATCTAGGCTACATCTGTTATTGTTACTGCCGAGGCAACAGGTGCTTCCCAGGCCAGAAGCGTGTGCTGTCATCCTCATCTCTTCCACAGCAGCTTCTTCAGACTCCACCATTTATTCAGAAGAGGAAAATGCAAGTTCTTGTAATGTACCTAGCCTCCAAAAGCACGGGCAGCTAGCAAGTACCATTAAATTTCAAAATACAGGAGTTTTATTATTCTTCAGTGTACTCAACCAGACATTTAAGATAGCAATCTGTCGCCTAAGAGAGCAGAAACTAGGGTACCGGCTGTGGCCTTTAATTTCCTCCTTTGTAATTTTTTTGTTTTGATTATGTTTGAAACAAAGTAAACAGCTTTCCCGGTGGCTGCTAGGGCAAGTCTTCACTGAAAGGCATGCAAAAGGAACAAGTATTTGACAATAACAGGGACAAGACACCCGTATGATACTGTCAGAGATAACTTGCTCTATGACACTGGTCGTGTTCTGTGTAAACATGAACAGAAAAGGATCTACCTGTTCCGTAGTGGGCCTTTTGCCCCATAATGTAAGCTAAAAAAAAAATAGTATGAAACAGTTGATTAAGCTCTGAAGGAATTTTTCTTCTCTTCTCTTTGAGAGGTGTTAGACATAACACTAAATAAACTTCCATATGGAAATGATGGCAAGAAAGCAACATCAGATCTATGTTGATTTATTTCAGCCTGTGCTCAAGATCAAACGTCTTTCTTCTTTTATTTCCCTGACTGACCACCATACAAATTAAACAAATCTTTTTAGAAGTACTCAGTAGTGACCTCTTTCAATTCACCTTTTGTTTTAAATTTTCTTTCCTTTTTTTTTTTAAGGAAAAGAGGTTTTACTGTAATAAATTTGCCCTTTATTTTGTCTGAAACGCATACAAGCTCACATGTCCCCCATCTCTCTGCCTCACACAGACACTTGTGTTCAGCCCTTTCCAGAAAAGCAGCAGCTTTTCCAGGCTGATTCTTACCCCAAGCTGCTCTTTTTAGAGCTTTTCTCTAATTTGAGAGCAGGGCTGCTGTCAGTGGCCCAGTCTGAGGCCTGCTCTTCATCACATGTGCAACCAACTGTGGCAAGCCACCTCGCGATGCAGAGGGGGACAGAATGTCCCTGAACGGCAGCTTTGGAGGAAGTTTGGCCGAAGGTCAAAATGCAGGCAATTTTTGGCATCTCCAAGTGGGAAAGTTATGAAAGAAGAGAACGGGTGAACACGCCACTCCCTTAAACAGTTTTTTGTTTGTCCATTTGGCATCAGTTATCTGTGTATACATTGCATGACACCTCTTCCCATAAGCCCAGCACTCCCAGGTAAAGCAAACATGTAATAAACCCTTGGTCTAAAATGCATCAGCGAGCAAAATTCTCAGTGTTCCCCCAAGCATGTCATCACCATGGCCCGACAGCATCTTGCTTTGGCTCTAAAGAAACCAGGCTTTCGGCAACGGAGGCTACTGAGGTTACAGACAAACACAGCGAGGTCTGTGGCCTTCAGCGAAGGGGCAAGACCTTCAGCCTGCCTCCCTGAGAAGCCTGACGGCGGCCTGCTGGGTGTGCGGCCCTACCCTCCGGCATCATGCCGTGGGAGCAGGGGGAGAGGGGAGGCAACGGAAGCGCCCGTCTCTGCCTCAGCACGCCCAAACAGTTCTGCTTTGGCTTACATACCACCAACCTCAGTGTCTCAAAAACACTCGTCAGCTAGTGGCTCCTAAAGACAGCGAGCAAAGCGGCAGCTTCAGCTTCAGACACAAACACTGCTGGAGAGTATCTGAAATAAATACAGTGTTCAAAAGTTGAAGGTCATTTTGCTGTCAGAAACCTTGCGCTTCCGCAAATGAAGCATGCAGGAGGTGGCTGTGGCACAAAGCACAGATAAAACACCTGCTTTCTGCAAAGCTACGTGAAAGATCTGCATGTCCCATCAGACTATTTTTGGTGCTGGAAGAAGAGGAAGGAGGCAAGCACTGCCTTCTGCTCTCAGTGGAGTCCCTGCACCGAGGGGCTGCTGTATTAACCTCTTCGCTGTTTTGTACCGATCTTGTTATCTGTTCTTGTTAAAATCTTTATTATTCATGGATGCAAAAATCCCATCATTAAAACATCATAAATATTCATAGTGTGTGCATTTCATTTAGCCACTCGGCAAAACTTCTCTGGAGTACAAGAGTTTTGAGGAAGGCTGGCTAATGAGACCAGAGCACAGGAAGTGTGCACAGATTTTTTTTTTTCTTTTTACCTGCAAATAAATGCAGAATAATTAATTAAACAAACAGCAACAAAAAGGGCAGGTATTCACTAGCAAGGATGATATCCACACTTGTTTTGGCTTCTGTGTCAAGGGGAACACATAGCCTTTCGCAATGCAAGTATGTGCAGGAAGCAGGATGTTGTAAAACTAATATATGAAGCCTGATAGGCATTGCTGCATGGGTTCATAGGGCCTCACATTTGATATCTAACTATTAACATCATGTATGATTCAAGCTCTGTTTGTTCCTTTTTAAGGCAGAGGAGCCAGCCTCCTCTTTGCAGTGTTCCTAATGGAACTGCAGCTGTATCCTGCCTCCTAAAAGTCAGTTTATTTGTGCTCTGCACCCACAATTGAGCATTCAGATCTTTCTGATGGCAAGGATAATACAAAAAAAGCACTCTCCAAACCAAGCTTTAAAACCACCAATAAAGTATTCGCTACACAGAACTCACAGTAAGCAGAGGAAACCTCTCACTAAGGCTTGATCCTTTGAAAGCATGAGCAAAATCATGAGCTCCAGTTGCTTCCTGAAGGAGATTTGCAGAGTGCAAGCTTTGAAGTTTTTCCAGTTTTGGAATGGCCAGGTGATTCAACCTAAAAGTATATATTCACAATCCATAGCTATAAAACATCATTTTATGCGATAGCTTCTTACAACATAAAGTCCTTCTAACAAAGCATTTCTTCAACCTCACTCCCAAGAAAAGAAAGTGTAAATCATTTCCAAGTGAGACAAAAGTAATGGAACAAGTCAAATCTAGTAGCCAGAAGTAGCTCTTATTCTTCTGTACCTCTATGGAGAGGCTACAGCTTTCACTCATTGAATCGTGTCTGACATACAGCTGTTATCTCTGAGCTGTAGGTCACCTCTTCTTTTTTCCTAGCTGCTCGCTAAAGCACCCAGCCATAAATAATTAACTACAATGTTGAACTGTATGTTTTTAAATGCTGATGGCTTTTCAAAACTGATCGATGTCTTCCTAATTGAATGCTAAATCTTTCCCTGACTTCCATGAGAATAGTGCTTGGCCAGAGGAGTGCATCTAGAAAATGCAATCTGGTACCTTGCAGGCTTCTTATCTAATGTTTTTATGTATTTCAACAAGTAAGCAAGACTTCTACTCACGGGCAGCTTACCCCCACAGCAATTTCCTTTGCTCAGTCTGCGCTCTACTTCTTGCTGCTACTGTGGAGATGTCTGGGACTGAATGAGCTCTCTTCTTCTGCCTTTCCCCTTCTCCATGCCCATTGCAGCAAGCCGAAGGATTAGGATACATGCAGTGCTATGTGACGCACAGTATGCCAAATTTCCACTGAAGCATTCACACCAAGCCAAGGGCCTGATTCCTCTGACCCTCCTCAGGCAAGGACTGTCCCTGCAGGACCACAGCTAGCAGTTTGCATTTTGTAGCATTCAATTTATTCCCAATACCTGACTATAAAAGAAACAGCACTTCAGTGTCACCTCAGGGCTGCCATTTTAGAAAGAGCTTTGCTTTTGTTGCATTCAATTTCTAGATTTTTTTCTTGCTTTGTTTTGCTGTAGGTGAAGCAACAGTAAAGAGATGAAAACCAAAAAATTCCTCCTCACCTTCTGCTTCTGACTAGGTGGCCAGTGATTAGTTGAACTGTTAGTTAAGATACTTCAGGTTACAGTACATGAGAACAAAAGGCACTATTGTTCTCAGCAGTACAAGTAACAGAGGGATGCTTATATCTACAGTATCCTATTGATTTACTTGACCTTTCCTTTTACAAATACCATACAGGCAAAAACTTCAGGTTTTCCAACAGCAGTTTTATCTGTGGATAACAAAGCACGTTTAAATGTTAACATGAGTACAGGAAAATATAAACTACTAAGTGGGAAAGTGTGTTCCAGAAAATAGCACTTAGATAGAGCATGCTTTGAACATGATAACTGAAAGATAACTGTGTAAGAAGGATGCACTTAGGATTGTATATGCAGAAAGAAAAAGACAGTTTCCTTCCTTTACTTCAGAACTATATCACAAGGTGGATAAGTGTATAGGAAGTGCTCTGGAAGCCAGGTCTTGAACACCATGTACATTTTCATGTAGTTCTAGACAAAACAGAAAACGCTTCCTCTTTTTGCCCGAGGTAGACATTTAGCTTGTCTCCTTCCAATTTCTTGTATTTATACTCATCCTTGCATAACCAAATAACATGAGCACTTGCCTGAAAAACCATCACAGGAAAAATGAGCATTTGAAGATGTGCTAATGACTGCTGGAGTTATCCTGTGTTCTGAATTCTTCTGAATTAAACATGATTGACAGTATCAGCAAGCTAGCAGTTTTATCAGGGAGGGGGGCAAAGCAAAAACCCTCCTTAGATCTTTTACGTTTCTGCAATATCACTTGTACTTTGATTTTTCTTTAAAGGACTGCTTCGCATCTAAGAAATACTTTGTTTTACAGGTTCCTATCTGGTCTAGAAGAAAATTTGAACCACAAATTTAAATTGATAGTATCCCAGCTTGCCTTTGTTCATAGCAGCAAATGAAAATGATCCTAAAAACACTCAGTCATGAATAGCTGCCTAATACAAGAGCAGCTTTTACAATGAAGACTGAGTCTTCATCTGGGCTGTAAGGCATGCACCTATAATACAAAGTTAAATAGAGATCATGTTTTAAACTAAACTTCCTAACAAGGGCAAATGCTAATGAAAATAAGACTTACATGGAAGGAGGTACTTTTCAGTCCTTTGCCGTTAAAGCCTGTAAAAACTCTCCGACCATCCCAGTTGGTTGCCACATCTCTAACCTATATAAATCAAAGTTTTGTTTTGAATTAATAAAAATATGTTGGCACATAACTGTATCATAGCGGTATGATGCATGCCTGGCCATTCCTAGGAATGCCCTCAGAGGTACTCTGCGAGCAGAATTACTCTGCAGAAGGAAAGATGAGGGAACACAAAGGCCCATTGTGCACACTAGTGCAGAAAAATGAAATCAAATACCATTCTCAGCAAAAGCAGAGTGTCTTCTGAGCAAAGGCTATTAAGTGTGTCAAACTGCAGGATATCTTCTGGACACGGCTATTATGTTAAGACATACTGAACATGTGTCACTTATAATCCTGCCCTGCTTGTAACATCACAGCTCCAGAGGAAACAGTCCGCTGCATCAGTTCTATCAAATACTCACATACAGTTCTCTTCTCACCAAACTGTCACTCCTCATTTGTAAAGGAAGTTACAGTAAGTTATAATTAGTACTTGATGCCCTGTCAACTAATTAAATGTAGTAAAAAGCTTCCAGTGAGTTTAATGCTAACATGGTGTAATTAAAGCTGTGTTTTGAATACATGGTGCATGTATTACAGGTTTCAGTATGTGTCCCCCACCTCCTATGACCTAATTTCTCAGGTTAAACCACTGTACCTATCATATGATTAGTGAAAGGGCACTGTAAAAGACAATCATTTCCGACCTAAATACAAGTCAAGGCCAATCCAGTCCTGTGCTTTTTTAGAGGCGCTACAACAACTGCTGGGGGCAGGGGTGGAGGCAAGGAGGAGGAGAAACAGAGAGCCAGTTAGTTGCTTCCATTCTCATCTTCCCTTCAGGAGGCACCATTGCTCAAATTCTCCTGTCCATGAGGCTCCCACCGCTCTCACCCCTTCTTTTCCTTTTCTTAAATAAAAACATGATTAAGATTTTTAAGCCACTTCTAACCCCATGTCTTTGTCAGTCAAGGGAGCATCGTGGGTAGAGGGGCACTATGTGCAACCGCCCTGTTTGCACAGCTCTAGGACTGGTTCTGCTCCTCAAGAAGCAAGAGTTAAACCACATAAACATTGGTTACCTGGCGGAGTAAGGAAGACTACTCCGGAGGCCCAGAGCAGGACAAAAGCAATGATGGAAACCATACAACACTCCAGCACTTGGTCAACACTGTTTCTTAGTCGTCTAAGTATTTGGAAAGGCTATGAATACATTTAAAAAAAAAAAAAGGTGAAGAAGCAGAGCAGCCAGACTTTAGGAGATCAGCCAGGAAATTGGTAGTTACAGCCCTAGGTAGTCAGTCACTGTACCCAAATGCCTTCTTCACACTATATAACCTTTCCCACTTATTGCTTTCCATTGCCCACAGATATGTAAGGTAGGTACAAACAGATGCTAAAATAAAGGCATAATTCAGTGAACAAAAATGTAGCTTAAGAGAACCAATTAAAATGATGAAAATCTTTAATTTTATTTAAGTATAATTGTACGGACACGTGTATATACAAATACAGATCTTATGGGGCAGGGTTTTTTTGTTGTTGTTTGTTTTTTGGTTTTTTTTTTACATTTTAAGTTCATATAATATAAGCATTTCAAAAACAGCACTCAATGAATAAGTGCAAAGAAACTGCAAAGCAGGGCAGTACAAGCACAGGACCACACTGAGCTGGACTTTCATACCCAGATGCACACACAATGAGTGGCTTCAATGGGGTGTCAAGAGTAAGCATGGAAAGCGGATTTCGCAGACTCATGGGTAACCTCCAACATGCCAGCATCTATTAAACTGTACAGACAATGGCAGCAAGCCTATTGTAGGGAGATTTGTCTCACATCCGAGAAGCTTGGGGGCAAATGCATGGGAAAAACTCGGTGATGCCAGACCAGAAACAGATCTGCCCATTCACAGCTCCAAATTAAAAAAGGAGGGGGGGGCGGAAGGGAGGGAGGAGGAAGGGCAAGAAGAGGGGAGAGAAGTGTGGAGGGTTGTATAGTAAAACCGGTGAGCACAAAATCCAAGTGTAATGAAAGGAGGAGAGGAGTTAATGCTCTGTTCTAAGTCTCTGAAAGCAACTGAGCCATTGCTCTCACAAGTCAATGGATAAAGTTCAGTTTTAAGGGCTAGGGGTGGGAATCAACAGGTACAAATACAACCCTTTTCTTTCCGTAATTATACTGGAAAAGAAATAATCTACATTTGATCCCTCTCAAAGTTGTCTCTAGTTGTTTTGGAACCAAGTACGTACACATATCACACATATGACACTGGCAAGATCCTTTCTGTAAAAACTATTCATGGAAACAAAACCAGAAGGAAAATAGGGGAAAAAATAGGTTTAAAAAGAAAAAAGAAACAAAAGAATAGAAGAGTTGTTAGGTCCCCAAAGCCTTTTTAGAAACAAACATGATAAAAAAGAACAAAAAACTAACACAGAAACCACAGGGTTCCAATATCAGACCTTTAAACACTGAGGACAAAACATTGATCATCAGAAGTCATGTTCCAGGTCTTGACATTGTGAAGTCTTGCAATAGATGAACGATTTTCACAGATGAGTCCTGTATATGCTGCGGTGTCATGGCCACTTGTCACTCAGTTCTCAGCCATGATCACACTTGATGCTTCAAAGCTCTGTCTTGTAATCAATGCGTGATTTTAATATCCTGAAAGTCTATTGTTCTCACTTACAAAAGACATAAGAATCAAATTAATACTTTATTATCAAACACTATATACAACAGAGGTTGCTAATAATACAGAATTTAAAGAACATAGCTTTAAGTTTTAATTGTCTTTCCTTTGCCATCCAAGAAAGTACAGTACAAAACAATATTCTAAACTAACACGAAATGTTACCTTGTCTATTAAAGGATACACAGTATCCACTAAACTGACTGATCCATATTTCCCTGCTTCACGTTGCAATGCCCTTGGCAACCAGGAGTGCAGGTCATAGGGGTGAACTACCTAGACAAAGAGCACAAGTCCCTCAGACTTCGGATGGGGTAGATAAAGGGGAGGGGAGCAGAAATCTGCTTACGGTTCGCACCAACATCCTTCAAAACATCCAGAGATTTGCAGCTCAACACAAAACCCATCAACACTTATCTACCTGGTATGAGTGGGATTGCCTGATGCCATCAAGTATCAAACTGATGTCTAGTAAGCTTGTCACTCCGTAATGCAGGGATCTGCCTATTGGCTGCACCACTCTTGCTATTGCTCATCTAATTAGCACAGCTATATGAAGAAGTGAAGGGCTGAATTTCACCAGGGGTAACACTAGTGGAGAAAACTTGCTGGGGAGAAATGTAGTCTCAAAGTCCAATATCATTTAGAGACAAAGGATGAAAAAATAAGGTCACCATTTCTAAATGAAATTGGCACTGTTAGTATGACCGTCTACAATTGTTATGAATCATTTTAATACGGTTACCTATAATGCAGTACCATCTGTACTCTGGTTAATAACCCATTCGATAAGGTGCATTTTGATCCTCAAGCTCACCTCTTCCAAAGCTCTTTAATTCCTACCTGAAAGTAGTAGTAATGCATGCAACCAAGCACATATACATTGAGAGAAGAGTACCAACTAGGCTGCAATGAGAAGATGACTTCCGTCAGTGTTTAGATAGCCTCTCTTTGTTGCATGTGCTTGACACTAGAGGAAATTTCCTGGATTCCTACTGTAAGTGCAGGCCCTGCATTAATCGCCATACTGTATGGTATCAGGCAAGCCCAGATTTTAGTTTAACATGCATACAACCTCCCTTTGCATCTTAACTTAACATCTTAACCCCTTTCCTCCTTTCTTGAATAATAGGCTGCTTACAACTTCAGGAAAGCTTTTCTTCATTTAAAAACAAAAAAATCACAAAATGCTGTCTGTTAATGGTATCACAATTTTTGTGTGGTATCACAATTTTGTTACGCCAGACATTTTCTTCAGAATTAATATAGAAAATCCTTGTTTTGCTTAAATGTGTTCTGTATTTTGTTTCGCATTTAACATAATTATCACAGTTTCTGCCAGGAAAGCTTTGTTTCAATGTCGGTCTGATACTTCCCTGATTATGCTTTGCAGTTCAAATTTCATGGCAGCCTCGCCAAAAAAAATACCTCAAGGCTTGCATTTCCTGGCAGGTGACTTTTTCAAGTTCTACCTTAGCCAAGGTTCAGATTCCTTAAACAGGGTCTCTCTCAATTCCATCAAACAAGACAGTCCCATATCCTAATTGCATCAAGGGCTACCACTTCTCTCACAAGTTTAAATAGGACAAGCATATATACTCACTCTCAGCATAAAGTATATCTAAATAATGTATTTTCTATTCTAGTGGATTTTTAAAAAAATATTTTGTTAAGTCTTTGGGAGCCCATCTAGTTTATCTCCTGCTGATAAACACGTTTCCTCTACTCTTCAGATTGTGCTGGAAGGGGAAAAAGATATAAAATCAACACTTGAATTCACATTCCACACTTCTTTTCTTTCTCCCACCAAACAATGCTACTAGACTGTCCTGGCTTCTTCTACTTGTGTTTTATTCCCATGACTGAGGAACTTGCAGGGGAGACAAATCAAGAGCACACTGAAGGTCCTGTGTCCCAAAGAGGTTTCCTCTGGCCACTGATGTCCTCTTTTAGCATGTATTAACACCCAGAGCAGCATCCAAGGCTATCAGCAACTAAGTCAGTGCTGGGGAAGGTCACTTTATTCTCAAAAATGCCTCTTTGCATTTCAAGAAAAAAAAAAAATTGTAGCACCATGGTGATCTGTTTTGAAATAAAATAGTCTGGTGTGCACTATCCACTTAAACAGAAATAACAGAGGCACTCACACCCCCAGTGAAGTTTTCTAAATCTGACCTTGCCTGCTGTGTGCTAACATTCCTAAATATTAACTTCTTCCTCTCACGAAAGACAGCATTTCTACTGCTAAGCACAAATTTTACTGCCAAAGATGTTTCAAGACAGTCCTATAAGAAACATTGTCTTTTCCTTTTAGAAGCCCGTTCATTTAGAAACTCCTAGAGGAAATGGTGTTATATTATATCTATGTTAATATCTCCCCTCCAGTCCTGACATGGTGACACGATGCCTTGCATGATCATCTTACAGTGCTGAATGAGAAGGCATAAATATTGTATCGGAGAGTAAATCTCTCCCAGGCTTTCCTTGAATTTCCTTATCCTTCACTGACTGCATCTGCCACTATTCTTCCTTGTCCACATACAGATGACACAGTGAGCTAACAGAGGTGACTTCTTAAAGGAGAATGCAGAGGAAAATAAGAATCACTAGTGTCACTATTATAATTTGGCATTTTCATTTGGAGTCCTTTTATTTGTTTGGAGGGATTAAGAAAGTCACAGGGTAGGGATGGGTGCTGAAACTAGTTATTCCCCTCAAATTCTTGCTCAGAGTTCAAGCTGAAAGGGGAAAAAAGGGAAAAAAGAAAAAATAACAATTTGACATCTGCAAAACCAATACAGAGTCCCTTTCTTGGGATGAGCAGTTAGGTGGATCTTTGATGTTCCAAGACCCTGATATTTTCTGCGACAGGTTGCTGGAGCATACTGTGCTATAATATCAAAAGCATTGCCAGGAGGAACAATAGAGTTGCCAAAAGCCGACTGGGTATCCTTGGTGTCTGTGCCGCGTTCTCACCACGGGATGGCTCGGCTGACTCATGCACGGTATCATCTGTTCAAACAGAAAGCATACATTCCAATGAGATTTTGCATCCTTAATAAATTCTCACTGAGCCGACAACTGTAAGTAGATTTCTGTGCCTTTATGAAATAGGTCAATGAACCTTGTGCTGTCATTGACTTTCACAACCGTGTAATATCTCATTATGTAACCAACTTGGGGCCAAGTCCTGCATTTCTTACTGGCAAAACTCCCACCGAAGACCAGAGGAGCAGCAAGTAAGTCTGACTTCAACAGAATGAGGAAGGAAGGATTCCTCCTCTTATAAAATACTGTAGCTCTAGCTTTGGATGGCTCATTAGATAGCAAAGTCAATAGCTAGACAGCTAAATAAAAATACCTGATTTTCAAAAGGGCTTGAAGAGGAGTTGCACGTGCTCAGAATTAATTTCCAAGGTAATCCCCTTACTGAGTTACAGATTTTGCCTGCTAAATTTGAAATGATAGTCCATAAGCCTATGCGTACAGTCCACTTCCACACATAGAATTTCCACTGAAGTATACTGCATTTTGGGATACCCAGGGGATATGATACTAGTCTCTCTTTCTTGAAACTTAATTTTAAAGGCTAACACATAACAATCTCTGATTTTACAGAATACATATACAATCTGAAAAAAACCTCTCATAGGTAATAGCTTACTTTTTATATTACACAAAAACAAATTTACATATATGCTTCTAAAACTAACGAAAAAAGAACCAGCTTTCTTGGAAAAACATGCTTATATGTTAGTAACAGAAGAGAATACAGTAGAAAAAATATTCCACTAAATTTCTGATGCTGAATAAAGCTCTATTTAGTTTTATAAATTAAAAAAAATCAGCACTAGAGCCATAGTTTGTTTCATAAAAAATATAGGTAAGTCAAATGCAACTCTAGTGTTGTTAAAGGTATAGTATTTTTCTTTACAAAATCCTCCATATCCACAGTTATCCAATTTGGCTATTTTAACTGTATCTGTCTGAAGTCTGCCATACAAAGTCAGCTCTGGGTTTGAATTTTCTACATACTAAATGAATGAAATCAGCTGCACCTTTTTAGGGAGTGTGAAGTGGCCTCAAAATGTATTTCTAAGTTATTTTAGAGTGCCTAAGTTTTCAGGAAAATTAACGCTCTCTCACTACCTAGTGTACTAAGCTTCTCCATTTTATGAGAGGTTTCTACATACCTATGATACCTCTGCCTCGTAGTTCCCATCTCAACAAATTACATTATCAGGATTACACCGGATGAGAGCTGTGCAATTCCAATTAAAGGCACCAAGAGAAGCAGGAGTTGCAGGACAAAGAACACGACACAGCTTTGAAATGAAACCTTTCAAGTTACTTAGCTTTAGTTAGAAACAAGCCTCCCTTAACGCCTCTGACACCTAGCAGGTAGAGCACTCAGGATAATTTAGGCTAATTGGCTCTTCAGCATCAGTCTGGTATCACTGGAAAGTGCACAGTAAACTGGCTTAACAATCTACCCCATGCTTGGCAGCATTAATTGATGCTACAGTTATATCAGACTTATCAGTCATGTCTTCAGCATCGTTCAAGGTAGACACATGAAGAGCAAGCAATCATCGTTTGCAAGGATTTTTACATTCGTAAGAAAGGGACAAAAGTATTCACCAGATGCAAGTCTCACTAAAATCAGTGGGAAAGACTGACTGCAGTTCCTTCAGGCACAGTTCCTTACAAATGCATGGCAGAGAGAATCTCCCTGAGACTTAGGCCCTGAATAAGGCCGTAGTATCCTTCCTCCAGAACGATTCCAAAGGGCCCTAAAACTTTCAGTAAATGCTAGATATTTAAAATCGTGCTAGTTCCAGTGGTTGTCAGAACCAAAAGCTGTATCATATTTCACTTGCTAGTTACACACCTGTACTTTGATGACACTACAATCAGAACACAGTATTTCACAAGAAGAGCTCCCCAATTAAATCGTAGTGATGTTTTTCTGCTGGAAATTCCCAGACTATCTTAACTTTCAGTCCTACCTTCTTCAAAATATTCAGAGTCAGGTGTGCTCAGACTGGAAACATTTACTCACTACTGATGAACCAAACTAAAAGGGGGGAATGATGAGACTTATCTTCCACCTCTTGCATCATCAATGGAATTGCAAATAAGTGTGAATTATTGGTCTCTCTAATTTGCAACATCAAATGCCAACAGTTCTGTCCCAATTACATGCATGAGTCAGCACCGAGATGTAATGGGTCAGAAATGGTATAGAGCAGTGATAAATTCTACTTCTCTGAATACTGGCTACTGCTAAAAAAACTGAACTGAGAAAACCCTCTAAATTAAGAAGACTACTTCTTAAATAAAAAATAGGGAGATCTTCTATGATGCCATTTTTATAAAGTCATTCTTCACAGCAGAATTCATTTTCATGTAACTTTAAGGGATTCTTTTCAAGGAACCATCTGGGTTTTCTGTCAAGGCAGTCCCAAGGTCTCTTTGCACTTGTATATTAGAGCACACTTTTCATGTGTAGTTCTCAAAACTGCTTTACAAATATGATTTTCCTTGGAGGTGTGCAGTTATAACACTGCACAATCTTAAATACTTAGGGGGAAGGTTTTAGTTTATTTTAACACTGAAGGCAAGTGATGAAGAGGACAAAATTCACTAGTAAAATCTGGAAGGTCACTGCTAAAGACAGGGAATGCTAGCAGTAATTAGAAAAAAGTATTCTGACAGCCATGAATTTTCCAGATCACATAGCTTTACATCATATGCTTCAAGTATAATTTTTCCAGATATGCACAGCTACAATTTTTATTTTAGGGATTTTTTTATTATTATTAAGTAGGAAAAGAAGGGGAAGACAGGAAAAGGGCTGATTACTTTCATGACTTCTGAAATAAGAGCAGTTTCCACAGATCAGCTTCCTACAATTCCCTGAACAAAAACAGCGGAATTACAAAGGTTCAAAAATCACGCAAATGGTGATTTTTAGAAGGATGGTTATAGTGATCAGTCTGTAGAACGTGACCCTCCTGCCCCCCAAATCTTCTGTCTACTGTAAGGGAAGGTAGTGGCAGGCTAGGTGAGAGCGCACACACAGAAGACGCATGCCAGAGACAGGTAAATTAGTACACAGCGCAGATCACATGCAACAGGAGTCACTGAGGCAGCTGGAAGTCTAACAGCCTAATAATAGGAAAGCGTGAGAGCAGGTGGCAGGTCCGGGAATGACTGATTATCTAACAGTGACTGGTCCAAATAATAACACAAATATACACTCATCTCAGGAATGGGAACTTTTGCTGTCTTATTAAGGGTATTATTTCCCCTGCTAACACACCGACTACTTCATCTCAGTTTGCAGAATGTTCTTTATATGATTTTAGTTTCCTCTTTTGCCTGATGCTTTCTAATGATATGTTTTTGTGACAGTGCTAGCTAGGTATTACCATTCAACTGGGAAGTGATCAGCAGTGTTTGAAAAAAAACACTCAGTTCCCTAAAATCACGTGTTTATTACTCAGATGAAGATCTCCCTTGCAAGCCAGTAAACAGGAGGGATACATGTTATTTAGCCCATATTCACCAAATCACAAATGTAAAAGAGCACATTGAGTTTCTAGATTCATAAGGTATCTAGAGATAGGGAATGATTGTCCCAAATTCCTGCTCTAGAAGGATAATACTACTAATAAAAGCACAAATGTATCTCCACTATAAATATTGCATTTACATTTGCTTAGAGAATATCCTAGATTCTCAAAACCAAAATATTTAGGAGAGTTTTAAAAATCCTCTTCAGAAAAATAATGAAATCTACTGTATTTTCATAGGTAAATCATTCAAACTGGATAACTTGTTAAAGTCTTTTTTATATTTCTGCCTAAATAATGATTTTTATTTAAAGGATCAGCAAGTATAATCCAGGGTTACAAAGAGCAAAAAGAAATAATACACTTCATACTAAAGGGAAAGTCCCCTTTCAAATAACCTAAAAGAGAGAAAGATCTTGGTAATCTGTTCTTCAGCGTATGTACTAACTGGTACATGTGGAATTTTTTCTGGTATGATTTGTTTATTTAACTGCATACTTTAATTTTTGAGGCTTGAATACAAACACTGTGTGAGCAGTGTGTAGGTACAGATAAAAAAAACATGTAAATATTATTGCAAATACTTTTCCTAAATACCTACCTAATTTTAATGTCATGAGCCATGCCATTGAAGTTGGTGGGATTACTCACACCCCTAGAGTTAAACATGCTCCTATCTGTCATGGATCTGAGTCACACAAACACATACATGCACTCCCCACACCGAGGAACATAGTTTTGTGGTCACAGTTAACCTAACCTTGAGGGGAGGGGGGGAGAGGGGGGAGAGGGGGGTCCTAAAATGTTCACCTAAGTCTGCTCCAGTAAAATCTGGATGGGAATTTATACATACAAGTGTGTTTGCCTGGGTGTGTGTGTGCGTAAGTAAAATATAATACTTTGCCTAACCAAGCATACAGAAAAATGCATGTATTTTTAAAGGACTAATGTTCTTACTTAAGCACTAGCTCTATCAGTTGCATGCCTGTGTCATGCACTAACATGAAACAAGCAGTGGGTCTGTCGTTTTTGAGGGCCTTTTGAAACCACATGACAAAGTACACACATCGACTTTGTGCCTAAAACTTTGGGCCCTGTTAGTAAATAGAGTGCTTTGCCAACATGCTGGGTGTTTGGCATGGAAGGGCCAGTGACTTCAGGAGACCGGTGGAAATTTTACACTGGCACACACCATATTCTATTAAACCGCATCACCCAAAAACCAAATAAAGCAACGTTTTTCCTCCCCTGCATTAAACAAGGATACAGGAAATATACCGTAAGTGATATTAGCACTGCTAGAAATGAGCAAAGGCAGAGCAATTATACCATGCAAAGCATGCAGAGAGAAGAGGAAAAAAAGTACTGAAGCACCAGAGGGATAGACGCATTTGTTAAAAGAGATTCTCTAAGCATACTAACCTGCTGGTTCTAATGAATTTTCTACTTTGTCGTTAACATCGAAAACACGATCATGAACACCTATAGTTTTCATACAGCTGTCTATAACAAAAATAGAGATAACAGCCAAATATGTTAGTGAGACACCCTTAAACTCCCCACTTTCCTTTTTTTCTCTGTATCATTTTTTTCTCTATTTATTATATAAAAATAAGTATATTTATATTTTAAAGTCTGCGGCACTTGTCCAAATGCCAGTAGTCTTCCATTTGTACAACAGTTTAAGAAACAACAAGTTAGCAATTGCCATGTAATTAAAACAAAGCTTTATGAAGAATGATAAGAAAATATGATGAAAATCATAACACAAATGTTGCTGTACAGAACAGATACACAAGATTTAACAGTAAAAAAAAGTTTCATTGCTGTTTACCAGACCACACAGTAAAGCATGCGCTACAAAGCCACCCTCAAAAGCTTAATCTAAAGAACTTACTTGCTGGTCGCACAAAGACCTTAAGCTTTAGACAGGATCTCCTTCCATTATCTGGGATCGCAGAAGCTGTAAATAGGGAAGAATGAAAGAGAAGAAGAAGAGTAAGAGAGAGAAAATGCATATTAGCCTTTGTCCTATAAAAAAAAAATCCTTTATTTTCCCTTCATCTGAAGGGATAAACACATTTCAGCCTCTGCATGTATGGATTCCAAGTACACAAAGTAGCTTGATCACGCAAAAGCAGGGAAAGAACTTCAGATCTGATCTTGTTCTAATCCCTTTCTTGATTATTTTACATGAGACAAGTGAAGCATGTGATATTCACAAAAGTTTCATTATCTCCTTTCACCTTTCCACACCTTTTTCTCAAGTGGTTGTTTAATATAGTTTCTGCTGTAATGCAGGTGTTTACTCTGCAAAATTACACTTTAGAATAATTAGGATTACTTACAGAAAAGCTAGTCTTGAAATGCTAGGCCATAGGTTTTAGCAACCCAAAAAGGGATGGGGGAAAAAAAAAACACAGAAAAAATGATGATGACTGCTAAAAATTTAAATATATATTTACTTCCAAGAAAATAGAAATATGTACAGTTAAATCCTACAGAAAAAGTCAGCACCCATATTCCATAACCTATCTGCCTTTGTTGCAAAAACACTTACCTTGCTTCAGTAAAAACGTGATTCCCTATGTTATATAACTAACAGACTAAACCCAGCTCATTCCTTCTGTCTGCCCTCCCCGGCACTTGCCATTCCACATATTTCACTATAAGAATACTTACTGTCCAAGCAGAAAATGAAGAAGGGGAAACGACATGTCTAGCACTGTACAAAAGATAATACAGAGACCACTATGGTCAGCACCTACTTATTTCCCCAGGACCAAGTGCTGCTATGAATACTTCCTTACTTTTAGCAACTGTTCTTGCCTCAAAATGTGCAATTACAGTGAAATACCCCTGCCTGTCACCTCAGACTGGATTTTCTGCCAACCTGAAGTCACCTTGGCAACTTCCATCAACGTTTGCAATTTTTAAATTGTACATTGGCCTGAAGTTAAGCATGCATGCTGGCAACTGAGGTACTCGATTTGGGCATACAAATTTTCCCTTGAGAAAGATGATCTGTGTATACGGTTTTTTTGCCCTTGCAAAAAATCTCAGAGGCTATAGCTGAAAATATTGCCTGAAGCACTGCAAAGTCATTTTATTTCATTGCACAGTCTCCTCCATCATTCAAAAAGCTACGTACTAAGGCAGAGCAAGAGACGCTTTTTCTTGAAAATGACAACTACTGGAAGCTGTCTGGATTTACAAAAAGATGATTGGGCTGGCAGGAAGTCTGTTTTGTTTATCATCCGTTTTTATTAATTCTGTCCCTGTTTGTGACAATTAATGAAAATGATTTATGTATAGACATATGAACTCACACTCTGTCTGCATGCTAAGCTCACCCTTGAAGGACTCCTCACTCACTCAAAATGAATTCCCTTCATTCTGGATGATGCATCTCCATGGCAAGCATCAGCTTCTTCCTAGGAAGGACTAGCAATTGCAGTACATGTGCAGAAAAAGGAACAATGTCAGAGTCGAACAGAGCTAATGCTGTGGCTTTGCACCGAACAATGTCAGAGTCGAATAGAGCTAATGCTGTGGCTCTGCACCTGTTGGGAAGTACTTGAAAGATTGTTTCCTTCTTTTGATTAAAAGACAAAAAGTGTGCAGAAATGATGCTCCCCCCTTCACGACAACAAGCAATTAAGAAGTGCTAACAGCTGGCTTTGCTTTAGGCTCTTACTAAATCAAAGTCAGAAAAACTCCCTCTACTGACATTTACAGTAACTGGCGTGTTATTTAGGGCACAATATTTGTGCTGCATGGTTATATCCAGGAAATTGTGTCCTCTCTGTGGCCCTGACTGAATATATGCAACTGGCTAACTGCTTAACTCAGACTAAACAGGCAGTTGTGGATTGCTCAAAAGATCAGAATTCGACATTTATTATCCCATTATTAATACAAAGGTGGAAATAACATTTCCAACATTAGCCAAAATAGAGACCACATTGTAATTTCGTCACTAAAAGACTTTTTGCTGCTCAGAAATTATTTTAGTAGTACATCAAGATACACATTTATTCAAAGGCAAGATTTAGCTTTGATGATTACATGCTGCTATTTACACCCATAAAATAAGCGTATTTGGGCTCACTGCTATTTATTAGAACACTTTGTTAGTCAATGCCAGTACCATGATAGCTAGGATTGGATAATATTTTATTTGGAAAAACAGAAAATAAATGCTCTGTACATATAAAGTTTATATGTATAGACAAACTACAGCTTGTAATTTGCTATGTTCTTTGGGAGAAAAATACTAAAATCTGCTCCCTGTTTAAAGCTCCTTTTTCTACCAGCCCTTACAAAACTTTGCATATTATATGTTGATTCATGACCTGAAGACAATCTAACAGGTACATTTAATTCACCATCCTAGGAACTGACACAGTTTTAGTGATATGTATGAAAAAGTGCTTTTTTTCCTTTCCAAGGAAATGACACAATCTCATGCTTGCAGTAAAATTAGGAGGATTCCTCTTTCATCGCAGTGTTTTACTCCTTCAGGAAGGAATAATAATAATAATAAAAAAGTAAAGTGAGTTACTGTTCTGCTTTCACATCTGGTCAACCACCAAGAACAAGGTGATGAAGGAAAATACTGCAACCTCTCTTGCCTTCCTGAGAAATTAAGAAATTGTTTGCCAAGCTGGATGACTGCAATCAATTTTTATTTCTTCCCTTCTCCTCCCTCCCTCCTCCTTTTCCTTTTCATCTTAAAACAAAAACACTGACTAGCTGTAGTGTTCACTTTAAGCCCAGATGTATCACCCAAAGGGCACAGTCAGGATGGCTCATATCATCTGTCCTCCCCACACACACATTGCAGCAAGTTTGTCAGTACTGTTCTGCTGTCTTCCCTCTCCTCGTTATTCTGCAATGTTTTCACCATCACTGAGAAAACCCTGACTTTTGGATTAAAACGTCCAGGATAAGATGGCAACAACTGGAAATTTTTTTTCTCCCCTCTTTCACTGACAACCCCAAGATCTTTTTTCTCTGAACGCTCAATGCTAGGAATATCAGACTTGCTTTTGACTAGGCAAAGCCAACATTTTTCATTAAATCTGTTTTTTGCATAAGTCAATGCCTTGAAGTTTGAACTCAAGCTGAAGGCTGAAATCCTGTTCTTCTATAAGAAAGCAGCCTTAATGACAACCTTTTGTTACAGAGCACGGAACTCCATCAGGGTGACCTGTAAGAGGGAGTTTTGAGTAACAACTGTAAAGAAACATTAAGTGACCAAAAACAACACAGAGGAAAGGGTAAGCTGCACATACTACTGGCAATAAACGCTAAATGTGCTTTTTCTGCAGGGAAAATAATGCATCAGCTGGGACCCATCAACAGCAGAGGTTCGCATGAAAAATTCTGGGATCAGTTTGGTTTTTGGAACCAAAAACCTCCTATCAAATTGATAGTCTCTGGAAAAATTCAAATCTTGACTTATACACTTAAAGGTAGGAAAGAGCAAAGTGGTAGCAGAAAGATCAGTGGTTTTAAGCTCTTTCACTTTCCACGAAAGGTGGGTTTTCAACACAGCAGAGTCTGACAAACTCCCTGAGACTCTGTTCCACACTTGTAAGACAGCACCGTTTCTGAACTCTGGAAAGAAAGGCAAATGGTTTCTACCAGCTTGCGATCTGCTAAAGTTCCTTCCCAACTAAACTATTGCTGTTGTTGCTATATTCTACTGAAATTAGCTCTACTATAAGAAAAGATGTCCTTCCTAAGCAGTACAAAGAGAAACTTCATTCTCCTGTCTGCACAAGACCGAGTTAGCCTCTAAGGCTTTGGTATACGGCTTTGTTATTTGTTCCTTTTAAAGGTGATATTAGCTATAAAATAGAAGCCAGTTCTGAGAGCAGGAAGCCTCTGATGCTAATAGAACCTGTCCCAAGCAACATTTTCCTTTTCAAAAGGCAAAATTCCCAGGGAAAAAAAAAGGGTGATGGAAACCTTGCTGCACAACAAAAAGAATCCTTTGATAAAAGACCCCTTATAAGGAACAAAAGAGGTTATACCCTCTTTTTTCCATGGATGATAAGAGAACAGAAAAGAATCAGTCAGCAAGATTCACAATGAAAAACAGAAGGGGAACTTTACAATGTTGCCAATTCCTATGATTTTATTACAATCCTGATGATATTCCCACCGCCCCACCATCAGCAACCTCATGAGAATCTCCTGGGTCTGTCTGTTTTAAAGAGCATGTTTTAGGCTTCACAGTTACATAAAGACTTGGGGCTAGAAGAAAACACACATTAAATCCTTCTGAAACCACAAGATATATGAAAACAACTCAATGATTATAAAATAATTGTTTCAGTTTCTTCTCTCTTTTTTTTTAATCGAAAATTCTATGATTCAGGAGAAATTCAAGTCATGATTTCTGTATTCTTGAGGTGAAAATTCTGTCTCCATTCAGCTGAACTAGAAAAAAGCACATGCAAAAAACTACTTCTGCTCATAGGACTAGATCCAACTTGGAACCAAAAATGGCACAAAAAGACAAATTAGATGACAAAATTTCTCTTCTCTGAACTACTTCTGGCTACCATTTTTACACCCTGTAAGGAAAGGAAAGAAAGTAAAGAAAATTATTCTCTCCTCATCTAGAGCCAAACCATAACTGTTTCAGTATTTGCGAGCTATATTTAAATAGGGAAATAAAAGTCCTGCTCCCTCCATCCCACTCTCAAGAAGTTCTCTGCTAGAAAACACATTGGATATTATTAATAAATTAGATATAACAGCTTAAGCCCTTAATCAGACAGGATAAGGCTTAGCAGAGTTTTTCAATAACTACTAGGGAGCCATAGATAGAAAACAAATTGTAACATACACAGAAACAGTTTTTTCCTCCCAACAGATATGCAGTTGAACTATTACATTAAATTCCAAAATCTCCTTAAAGGAGTTGTCAAGATATGGCCCAATCAATTTATGAAATGGGCTAATTCTGAGACAGGCAGCAGTTTGGCTGGCAACTATTTGAGGCTCAGTTTCTGACTGAGGAGCATGTTATTTGGAGGCTGCACATAGAAAGCATCTCAACCATCCTATCTGCTGATATTCACATGTAACCAGCGGTTTCCTCTACTTGCCTCCTAATCCATCCTTAGCCTTCTAATTGTAACATTGCACCTTTTACTAAAATGAAAGTCAGGGAACAGACTGATGTAAAAGAAAAAAAAAATCATGAATGCAATGCAAATACTCATTTAGCATTACAAATATATTTAATACTCGAGCCACAATCCACTCTGGGCCCTATTAGACAGCCAAACTGAAACCGCTCAGTATACAAATAGTGTCCCATTTTTCTAAGTCACTCAAATGGCAGCTTCTTTCTGGAGCAGGGGGACACTGACAAAGGAGCTTCCTTTCCTTAAGCAGAACAAAACTCCTGCGTGTCTTCACAGCCCTGATATAACACACTGCAGGCACATGCTGAATGATAATTTCTCTTACTATTTCATATTTCAAGCTTCTATTATCAGTCCACTTGAAATATTCTTTGAATAATTATAAACTAGTGTCTATGATACAAGTCCACAGAGACAAGTCCGTTTATTTCTCACTGTATTTTTGAGAACTGTGATTTCTCTCATTTACCCTTTACATGAATGTTTTTTCTGTGCTCTAATATGGCCAAACAGGGTCTTTTTTTGGTATGAACCCAGATCTCACCTCAGTTCATTACAGAGATACTACTAGCAGCATCCTCTGCATGTTACACAAATTCCAGTCACTGATAGCTGCTTCCAAGCCACAAACACTGACTGGAAGTATTTGTTCATACTGGGAGGTCTATAGAGAATTATTTTTGAACTTCTCCCCTACCCTTCTAAAGAGACAAGCCAGATACGTACAGCTGGAGTAAACACCTAACACTTACTATCCAACCCAAAGGATTGCACTGTAGTAAACACCTGGAGAAACATCAAGAAAAGGGAACCTGCAGCAACCAAATACACTGGATGATGCGTGCTGTAAATCAGAAACTCATGTTTAGGCAATCCTTCCACTCTCTTAGTCCCGCAAGTTACAAACAATCTCGCCACAAAAAAATATTTAGAGCTCTGATCTGCCTCTAGCCTTTTCAGGTGCAATACTGCTCCCATTAGTCAAATCCAATATCCAGGGAACCTCATATAACCTGCGAAACATAATTCCACCAAGTAGAAGTGTTTTAGCATCGAATACCTTGTGTCAGCTACAAAGCTTTCGAAAGTTTTATTTTTAAGAGCAGTCACCTGCTCCTTTCTTCGTAAAGAAATGAGTATGTGTGAGAGCATTAAAAATGCAGTTTTCCATTATGTTTGCCACAGGCAATATTTCTCAATTTGTGCAAGTCAAAAGAAAAAATAGCCTATTAGTTGTTAGAAGAGTTGAGCCTTTCCCCTGTAGGTTTTCATGTGATTTACCATACAACACAAATGTATGCAAATTAGCTAGGTAAATGCAGAATTAGTTATTAATATTCTTCTCACAATGTAGATTGAAAAAGTTACAAATTTGCATAAATGTTATGACTGAAAAAGTCAGCTGGAATTTAATGAATCAATAAAACACTCCTTTGTGTGTATATATGAAGTGAGGCCTGTATGGAAGGACAACAAAAGAGTCTTTAAAATTATTAACTTAAAAAAAAAAAAAAAAAAAAAAAAAGACTCCCAGAAAGGATTTATAGATTATGATCTCCTTGTAAGCATTAAAATCTAAAATTAAAAACAGATAAATCCTGTTCCTAGGGAAATCCCAACTTTCACCAATCTTTGAGTTTAATTAGGGAAAAGAAAAAAAAAAAAGTCCATGCATGTCTGTTCTTCCATTCCAATATACCAACAAAAATTGAGTTTTGTTGTGGTAGTATGAACATGACTCCATTCTGGGAAAATTAAAATACTGACTGTTTATGACTTACTCATTCTTCATAACTAATAATCAAGCACAATTCCTGAGTAAATTCTGACTAAAAACTTATTTGCACCTTTGCTATTGCCCATTCTACCATCTCTCTATATTTAGTCAACACCAGGATGAGATCACATACAAAAATTACAGTGCAAATTAAAGACTGAGAAATCTCAAGCCATCAGACAGATAGAGAGAATCTCTGCTGGAAAAAAAACCTGATCTAGGACTGCCAACAGCACTTGAAAACTATGAAAAATTAAAGTGAAAATCAATCAATCAGTAGTTCACAATACTGCCCATGGTTGAATACAGGCAATGGTACTATGGATACAACTGGTATTTCCAAGAAGCTTTTAAATTCAAAGTATTAAAGGGGTGCCCAATACAAATGCACACTTTGCTTTACTCCTGCATCCTCAACTATATACATATGAAGTGAAGGTAAAAGCAACCATATCATATTTCTCTAGTCATCTGTGTCTGTGTACATACACACATGCATGGAGTAGTATTCTGCAGCTCATGCAAAATATAAATCACTACACCAAATGCACAACAACAGAGAAACAGACTTGTTAAAAATCATGTGCACAACAAACAGAATATGAAATACTGCTTTTATTTCCTAACGTTTTATACCTAATTTGCACTTGTTTTGCACTGGTGTAAAAACACTGGATTATTATGGCCTACATTGTAATTGACTGTATTTCTCAGACCCGCCAAAAATAGCCTAGGAAATGGAAATGACTTGCCAGACACATCCGAGAACAAATGCTATTTTAGCGAGAGTTCCTGGAAGAAAGTAATACACAGTTACTCTTTGTGCATTAGCACTTAACGTTGACTCAGCCGTCCCATTTCAACTGCTTGGCCAGGAAGGATATACATTTTTTTTGCAGTTCCTAATCCACTGCACCTTATATATCTGGTTGAAGGCTGCACAGATTGAAATTAGGTTTCATACTGAAAGCCATTTCAAATAAAATCAAACTCTGTATGGTAAGAGACATAAACCATGGATTTCCAGTTTAATTAAGCCATTTGTCCAGTATTTCCTCTATTAAGGGATTCAGTGTGGTCCAGTCCCATATCTGTCTGCCTCAGAAAGGTCCCTTATCTGCTCTAGCAGGTGATTTAAGACAAGACTTCTCTGTTGTTAGATTACCACATGGCTGGTACACTGCGGTCAGACTTTTCCAGTGCAGAACACAAAAGCATCCAGAAGCCCAGTCCCTCAGTGCTGGGCACCTCCTGAGCTGAGCAAAAGCTGAGGGCTCACGTGAGGCAGACAGCATCACGCTGGATCAAGTCTAAAGGTTTATTACAGTCATATTGTTATCGTCTGTCCTCTCAAGTTACAGAGTGCACCTGTGCACAAGACAACACAAAATCACCTCAATGCAGGGCAGCCTGCATCCTTCAAACCTTCCGGAGAACAACAACGCAGACATTTCAGCTGCAGAAAACACCGTGCTCTGAGCTGTTCCCTGAAACAAGCCCACCTATGTGACAACCTAGCTCAGCTGTGCTTTACAAAGGCTCTTTCTGTAAGAGCAAGAACAGTTATGTTTGCTTATGAACTGGGACAAAGCTGTCATCTGACCGCAGCCTGAGCTTCCCAGCGAATCTGTCTTGCCTCTGCAGTGCTTCTTCTCATTAAAAAACAAACAAAGCTCAGCTGGAAATAAATGAAAGGCATATCCTAGTTTGAATGGACTTTTAGTTGCACGTAAGCTCCTGTGAAACATAAGGTGGTAAAGATGCAGAACAGGTCATATGTTTCCTCCCACATGAAATATTTGCAGGTCTTTCTCCCATATATGTGTTTCTCTTTCATAAATGCAAACTACATTACGTACCGCAAAATAAGGGCCAACATTACTACACTAGCACAATATAAATGACTGATGTCACACACCTCTATTGTATCAAGCTAACATTATTATTGACTAGAATGAAATAAGAGCCACAGATCTCATTACTGTTTTCAGTGGCATCAACAGAAACAAATACAGTTATTGTACAACATTAAGACTGTATTAGAGTAAATTGCTAATAAAACAAGTTAATACTATCAAATAGAGCACTTAGGGAAAAATATATCCTTTTCATACTTTTCATAAGCACTTTTATACTTTGATTTTCCCTTGGTATCACTAGAAATAACATGTTTTTCTTCAAGCAGGCTATCCATTTTGCTAATTTCCATCTCTAAGAACTAGACATAAGTAAATCCTTTGAAGAGACATTATAGTCTTGTTAGTAATGACCTTCTCTTTTTGATCTTTAAAGCAACATGTTCACCCGCATGGAATTTGTGGGTACTGTATCATGTTACTAAACCTCATATACTTTAAGGACTTCATATTACCCATATCTGGCTCTACCACTGCTGACACTATAATTAAAACCAAGAGGAGCATTCCATTCTGCTCTATTTTCATGCGCTTGCTACTTTCTTTAAAATATTTGGAAAGATTTCTAGCTTCCTATACTACACATGTAAATTCTGTCCGTTCCTAAAAACAAAAAAGTAATTGTAAGTATTGTATTGTGTTGGAAGTGTGACAAGCACCCAGACATGAAAAGTTACTTCTACTGATTCACCCAACCAAAGCAGCAAAATCCTGTGTTTATGCCCCTCTCGAGGAAAAAGCAGAAGAGACAGGAAGAGAAGAGATCTACAATAAGCCACCTTAAGAACAAGGGAAATTTAGAAAAAAAGCAGGAACTAGGGAGTTTATATGGTGGTTGCTTAACATAAAGGCAAATGGTGAGAATAATGCAGTTTTGAATGTGTCTGAATGCGTTTGAATGCATGTGCATATCCAGAAGTATGCAAATGTATTGCTTCAAGAGAATCCATTGCCCAAAAGATTTCAGAAAGGCCTTCCTTTGGAGAAAGGTCTACCAACAACTCAACACAGCTTTTACAAAAAATGCCTTTATGCACATAGCTAGCTTCTCTACAAATAAATCCAAGTAGGGCAGGATGAAAATCAGGTAAGAAATAGAAAGAATAAAGTCTGTAAAACACACAATAGTCCTCTGTAATTCAAGCTGTTTCTAACAAGTAAGGAAAGATTCTTGGGGCAGAAACCTTCCGTTTCATTACACCGACTACAATGGGGTCCCAGCCCATGACTGAGTACAGTACGAATTAAATAACAGATGCCAGCACCATATTAATAACAGTACATCTTTATCAGGTGAATTCCCAGTTTTTTTAAGTCCTGGAGAGGGACTACTGAACCTTCAGTCACGCTGCCATACGAGCCAGAAATTTTTCTTCCAGTCTTTAAAAGGATTTCCTTAACCCTTCAACTTGTCACTCTTCCTATGAAAAATTCTTGAGCACATTAGGCTGAAGTCTTCCCTCTGACTGAAAGTTGTCCAGTGTATCAGGCCACAGCAGTTTTCTTTAAGCTTCTCAGCTCCCTGCTTCTTTATTTCACCTGTCTAGTTTGTGTGCAGTGCTACAGGTCACACTCACTCTTAGAAAGCCGTATTTGAAAAAAGCCAATCTCCGCAAGTGTTATTTCATCACTGCAACCTCTTCAAGGAGAACTGTTGCCTTGTCAGCAATGTGACATGTCTCACCTGTACCAGAAAAGAACTGTAGACTGTCGTAACTATGACTGTGGGAAAGTTTGACACACCCAGGGGATAGCTAACATTTCATCTTACTCTGCTACAAATTATTTCCTTCCACGTTGTTTTTTTTTTAATTAATGTATAGCACAGGATGTTCATCCCTATTTCCAGTGATTACTCCCAGCTGAACTCAAAAATAGATATGTATGTGTGTACATTCTTCCACAAGCAGGACTCAAAATCCCTGGTGGTTTGGAAAACATTTCTCAAAAGCAAAGAATACCTCATTGGACTGTTGAGCCATACGGGTATCTTTCCCACAAATCCAGCAGAAAAGTCAAATGCTGTAACAGTGCCTCCCTCTCTCAAAACAGGAGTATTTTTCCACTGTTCTTCCAGAAAAGTCACTACTGGACAGAGTCTTCTCAAGCGGACTCTGATACTCTTTCACACCTGATGCCTTCTGATCTAAGCAAGCATCTCCTCACTGCAAGCTAGCACTTCTGTCCTTTACCTGCTAAGCAGTTAAGGAACTTTTCTAAGTCAGGTTGTGAGCAGTTTTTAATGGTGCCTCCCATGTGTACATACAATTATAAATATGGACAACAATACGGGATAACACAAATCCATTATTTGACACCTCCTTGATGACACATACTTCACTTCAAAAGATATGGACAAAACCTCCACTGAATTAACTCTTCTCAACCACACAGTATCCATCACTGCCACATGTAAGCCTCTCTCCCGTAGTGTGGTCTCTCCAATCTTCTTTGGGTAAAGACCTAAGGGCTGGTCACATCAAAGCAATCCTGCTAGTGAAGTGTAGAGTCCCTGCCTCGCATTCTGCGATCATGAAGATCTGCTTATATTTGAATCTCCGTTCCTGGCTAATCCAGCTCAGTAATATCTGCACTCAATATAGCTCTGGTAGCTGTTGAGTGCTGCGTGCCAGTGTGCATCAGAAACCTCCTTCCCCTCACACTCCTAAGCAGCTTCAGTGCACCAGGTTTCTCCCAAGAAGCCTGGATACACTCCCATTTACCTTAATAAAGAAAAGAGCCATGTGAAGTGTATGTATTTTTTCTTTGAACTACTATAGCAAAACATATAGAACTCCAAAAAAAAAAAAAAAAAAAACCCCAACAACAACAACAAAAAATCCAGAAAACCCAAAACACCCAAACAGAAAAACCCTCTGAAATCAAATACCTTACTTTGAAGGGGGTAGGGGTAGAGAAAGCAACAGGTAACTGTAAATCTGTATGTACTGTCTGATCTGGAGTCTTAAGTAAACAAATGCAACAGACACTTACATAAACATCTGTGACTTCTGCTGTTGCTGGCTGGAAAGCCACAACGAGCTCATGAGGATGCCCACACGGGGGCTGTGGCAGCACAGGCTAAGGAAGGCCCCGCCGGGCTGCTGGCCTGCCCCCTCCCCTCCTACAGCTGCCCCTGGCATGGCCCCCTGGGAGCACGGAGACCCCCAGGGTTCAGTACACTCCACACAGGATTTCCAGCTAGGACAATGGTAAATCTGGATCTGTTGTTGGTCCTTTTCCTAAGACTTGCACAGCTAAAGCCAATGACACAGAAGGTTCCTTCTAGTTCTGTGGTCCCATTTAATTTTTGAAGTCTCTGAAAAGCCTAAGTTCACCTTAAGTCACTGCATAATCTGTTCTCTAACCAAGCAAGAGTATGTAAGGTACACTCTTGGGTTTTTCTGTTCTCCCTTTGTGAAATATCCTGGGGAGACAAGAATATTTTCTTCTTGGATCAAGCCAGATATTTTTCTTTTTTTTGCAAGCCCACGAGGTGTGTAATCAAAGCTGGCACTGGAGCATCCTAATTACAAAACCCAGCATGGAACTTTTGCAAGCGTTTTGTGCACTTCAGATTTCCCATTCACAGAGTCCTCTTACTGAGAAAGTAGAGATTGTGCAAAAAGTTCAGGAAAGAGAACCAAGAGTGGCAGTAAATCATTTTTCATTTCTGCCTTTAATACCAAGATCAAATAAAGAAAAATTGACCCTGTATATGTAACATGTCATTCCATTTTTGTTTGAGACAAAATCCTGAACTCCTCAGAAGGAGGACTGACCAGGGGGGCGGGGAACCCAAGGTTTATGTTTTTATTATTATTATTATTATTATTTTTAAGACATTTCAAAGAAACGTGCACCTTAAAACTGAATTGTGGGAAAACAGCAGGTCTGAAGCGCTATCCGTGCTGGCTGCTTTCTGCAGAGTTGAAGTGACCATTTTCAGATCCTTTCATTCTGTGGTGAAAAGATCATTACCATGCTACTCCCGGGAAGTCAGTCCTCCTGCAAGTGAGCTCCTTTGTTATGAATATGGAACAGATGGAACCAAATCTATCTGCTCTGTAGGAACAAAAACACTTACAACCTAGCTCTCTCTATTAAAGACTCTACTTAGCTCCTTTATACCACTGGCTTTCTGTGCACTGCTGTGAGGTTTTGACTTTATAGAAAAAGGCACTCCATAAAAGCAATAGTTCTTACTCTTAAACCAAAGTGGCCTAAGAACAGCAGAAGATGAATGCAGAGTTTAACCCGCATGGCTCCTTGGAGATATGCAAATATTCAATTACTATTTTTTTAAGCTAGAAAAAGGATTTCTTTTTTGAGGAGGAGGAGAAATAGCTATATGCAAAGACTGTGCATCAATGGCAGTGAAGCACATAGATGATAATATGCTACTCACTCTAATAAAGGTTGAATCTAACTATGTTACTGCAAGAAGGAACATGGCTTTCATTTGTACATATGTCAGTATGGATCAAGATGACACTCCTGCAAAGAAATCTATATTGGTCTTCCAAAAAATTGACTTTTTCGGTAGGAGACAAAAACCGCTCTGAAATCAGGTCCCCACCACAAATACAAAGAAGATATAAAGCATCAATTTATTTCCAAATATTGCATCATGCAGGGCCTACTTACTAAGAATTTACCAGAAACTACATCACTATTACAATAATTAATTTTACAAACTGAAAATATGCATGAACTGTAGCTGAAACCAATAGATATACTTATTGAATCTGTTCATTTGGAGTGGAGTTAAGCAGATACTTGTAGAGTACCACATTTCTTACTATCAGAATAATTGTTAGTGTTCATTCCTAGCCACACATGCACAAATATATGCAGATACTGTTTATATCAACTTCTCACAAAAGTCCATACAACAGAAGTCAGTGACTCCTTTACTCACTATTTAACATGTTAATACGTTTACCGTCTGGCTGCCTTTTCAGAAGTAATTGAAAAAAGGATTTCTGTGGCAGGATGCTTTGATTCTGACTAAATCAAGTCTTCAGGCAAATTTCCACCTGCCAGTGAAGGCACAGCTTGCCTGAAGTCATAACCTTTGCTGGCGGAAGGGAACTGGCCTTGAAACAGATCATGAAGCAGATGTTTTATGCCAAATCAGAGTCTAGGGATACACAGGCTACCGCAAATAAAACTCTTCTCCTGTCTGTTCAATCATCTCAATTCCCTGCAGTGTGAAATATGAACTTGCCAACAAATGGCCAGTGTGCTACGCAGCACAGCGGGGAGAGCAAGTGCCACAGCTGCACCAAGGACTGGAAAACTCTAGACATTCACAACATTTTCATTAGGCCTGCTTTTCAGCCGTAGCCCAAGCAGTGGCATGTTATGGGCACCATCTCCAAGAGAAGGCGATGGAGTTTGTAGAGATAAGCTTCTGCCAGCTTGAGCTACAGAAACTGTGTTTGCTTGGCAAGGAAGGGGGTGGGATTCACATGCCTGTATCCACAGCTTATGTTCATTAATGGCTCGTGACAGGTTACTGCAAACACAAAGCCTGGATTTTTTTAGGATTATTTTTCTTTAAGACTTTCCCACCTCAGACATGACACCTAATAAAACACCCACCCATGAGCTCCCACAAGAATCCCATCGAGCAGGGCTAGGGTGCCCGGCACATGCCCCCGTTGAGCCGTGGAGCACACTGGTAGCACAGGCAGGGCACCCGCGAGGCCCGCTCCCGTCACCTGAGAGCAAGGTGGCGGGAGTCTCCGGGTACCTGAGCACACCCGCGATGCTCCAGCTCCTCCCCTTACTCATTTCCCCATCTACACCGCTTCCACCTCATTAAAGCACTAACTGCCTGGAGACATGCGCTTGCTTGAGAGCTCTTTAAAGCACTAGTTAAACGTAGCAGAAGCCTGGTACTTTGAAGTCAGCTTCCATCGACATCAATGCTACAATCACTCTTTTAGGTATTTCTAAGCTGCACTTCATGTTAAAAGGGAAGAACAGCTAACAATACTGCATTAACTTAGCCCTTGCTTATGGGAGAGCAGAGATGGGGTTCAAGTTGACAAGAGCATTGTATTTGAACTTAAAAAAAATCCCAACTAGTAAAACACAAAAAAGCTATTCAAAACAACCTACTGACAAGCTTTCAAGATGTTTACAACCCACATCAGATATTACCTTTTCAGAAAAACTCAGTGCTTCATGTGCAAAGCATTTTAGAAGTCTGGCCAACTATTTGGATACCTAAGTGACAGCTAAGTACTTCTGAAATTATGACTCTAATTGGGAATGCTAAGCACTTTTGACATATGGCCTGTAATATACAATCTATTTATTTTACCTCCTTTTGGATGGGGGCCAAGGAAGAACAGGATTGAAGAAGCATATTACAATTTATGTATAGTGTAATTTACATTTTATCTACTCTGTTTTTAGTTGTTTTTTTTCAATTTTGAGAATGTACGTATTCAGGCACATTTCAGGTCAGCCCTCTAAAGCCTAAAAAAGATTTGATTCAAATGCAGATACACTGAAATCAATGTCATTTTCACTGATGCTTAAGTCAAAAAAAAAAAAAAAAAAGGCACAATAATCTGTGTGCACAGTCATAAGAATTTTTTTTTCAGCAGCACAGTTAAAGGCATTTCTTCAAGAGAAGGTTAGGTAACTTTGTCAAAGTCACAAAGAAGCAAGTTTACCACTTCTCACTGACAGTTACTGAATTTGGCCCTCTATTTTGACATTCATTTTGACATATTCCAGAAAAAATTCAAGTGAATCATTTTTAGCATTCAACACGCATACACAGTCTCTATTTACTTTTCAAATCTGAAACAAAACCATCACTGGAATATTTATGCCTATAAATAAAAAATCCTGTCCCTTTATGAAATGGCATAGAAAAAAAATTACTGCTACTTTTACTATCATTCTTTTCCCCTCACAGAACATAATTATTTCTTGTAAGGGTCCTCTTCCCTCAGCCTCAAGCATAGCTGCTGAAGAGCTAAAGCAATTTCATGGGACTTTGTGTTGCCATTTTATTTGTGTGTGGCTTTCTTTGCTGACTTTTTTGTAGGCTGTACATGTGCTTGTAATTTCACCTCTATTTATATGGGTGTGGGGCAGATTTGCATGTACATATTGCCATATGCTGTTCACAAGCACTTTGTAGCCAGAAATGACATACGTCTTTGTGAAAATCTAGCTGTACTGCTGGACCAAAAGCACAATTTTAATTCACCTTTCTAAAGTACAGTCTTCCTCATCCTTATAATCCGCATAGTTCCGAAAATCTTCTCTTCTTTTTCTCCTGGTCACTTAAGTCTGGCATCACATTCCCCAGTGATTTATTTCTGGCTTAAGACTACTTTTCACTCAACATATTCTTTAGTTTATTAAAATGAAAAAGTCGTGGGCAGAAATATCTGTTCTGAGATAGACTAACATATTAAGAAATACCTTCTTTGGACACTAGTTTATACGGGCTTTTCCCAAGATAACCCTAATGCACATCCTTTAGCCCTGTGTAAAGTCTAGAACAGAAGCCATTTAGTAGTTTGGATGAAAACAATACTATTGTTCCTGATGAGAACAAGCAGCTGGTATGGTCAAGTACCAAGTGGTTTAAGGGCCTGTAAGTGCACACAGACACCAAATCACCCTTACAATAAGTGCTGAGCAATGCACAGAATTAGGTTCCTGATCAACTTTGAAGCAGCATTTGCTCCTTCGATTTAGAAGGCAGAAATAACACAGCACAACACGGCACAACACACAGGTTGGAAAACTCCAGTGGAAACGAACATTGTGTTTTGTATCCCGAGGACTCTGGCAGCAAACCAAAATATTTCTTTTCTGAAAAGCCAGAATACTTCCTCAGACAAGCTAGAGCACATTTGTGGAGAACGGCTCTTTCTGCCATTTTCTTCTGTAGGGGACATTTCAGTGGGAATGTATCTCCTCTACGGCACAGTCCTTACGATATGCATTTCCCAGGAAGTTTGGGGGGGGGGGGGGGGTATGTGGGGGGGGAACCGAGCACAGCAGGGAGGAAAAAGTTAAAGGGACTACGGTCACAGTTCTGCCCCACGCAGTACCCCAACCAGTCCCCTATCTAAAGTAGAGCGGAATTGATCTTTAACCTCCTATTCCTTTTGGCAAGTGTCCGCAATGCCTAGTGACAGTAGCATGCCCGTACTGAGGAAAAGAAAGGACAATCGGGCTGCTCAGCCCATAGAGGAGAATGATACTCTAATGAGAGTATAATTCAATGCCCATAAGGTGGTACTTTGACATTTTATAATACAAACATTTTATTTTTCAGTGCAGTTAAAATTATGTATATTTTTAGCTGGACAAAATTAGTGCTTTCTTTTTTTTTTTTAACCACAATAGCTAAACCCTTTAACACCAAAAGATTTTTTAAATCAAAAATGTAACCAGTACTTGACATTTTCATATTATCTATATATATGCACCTACAAGCCCATGCAATCCATATGCACACAGTTGCTAAACAGGTACTTGAGAAATATAGGAAAAAAAGGTCAATGAGTAAAGCAGCAAACATCTCTACAAAAATTTTGCTTTTTCTAAAAGAACATTACTTCTAACCCAACACTCTGCCTCAGAAAAAAAAAATTAATAACAGATTCTTCACTGTAAATTTCCCGCATGCTTATACTAAGCCACAGATCTCATCAAGTTCTCAGACCTCTCTTCTACTGAATTCATCAACTGCCCAGTACTAATTAAGGGGGATGGAGGGGGGCTGCTAAACTCCTTGTCACAAGAGTCCCCAAACCTCTCTGAAACAGAATCCTCCCTGCTGAAATCTTTTAAGTTTTATGCTCAGCAGAAGCCTTCTCTATTACAGTTTGACTATTAGACATAGTAGGTCTCTCGCGGGAATAACACTACCTCTACTGATTTTATCATGCCCTTTTCTTGTGAAATATTTCACTGAAAATAATTGGAACTTAATGATGCTTCAGAGGAGTCTCTACATGAGAAAAAGAAATAATAGGAAGAAATGTTATGTTTGAGACTATAACTTTCTTTTCACAGGGTCCTTAGACATTCAATGGGAACTATCAGAGCCACCAATCAATTAATTTTCTAATCTCTTTATAATGAGCTTTCTTCTCCTTCAACCCTTGTTTGTCTCCTTTGTAGCAAACAGCTGATTTTTCATGTGTGTTTTGATTTTCTTCACTTTTACCACCTCAAAACACAAAAGTGAAGGAAAAAAAGGGAGCTAGCCATAATAGAATAAAATACAGCATGTCTGTTAATTTGTTGGAACATGATAAGCTCAGAAAGTAATATGCAAGGAAACTGATTTTTGCCTGTACAAAACACATGAAAGCGTGAAGGTCATATTGACAGTCTGCCCTGCATTGCTCTTAAACCCTGTAATATTCATTTTGACATCTTTCTTATCATTCTGGTCAGTTCTTCACACACTGTACTGAGTTCATGGAAAGCTCCTACAGTATTCCACAGAATTACTTGCAGATGCAGAGACTATTAAGTGGTCACTTAGACCGTTTTTTCCTGGAGATCTAAACAGTGCACATAAAACCATCTTGAGGAAAAAAAGGCACAATGCGGGTGAAAAAGGAAACCATGAAGCATGAGGACAAAATGAACCAAAATGTGCTAAAACAGCAGTTAGACAGATATCTCACTGCTGTTACTGGAAATTTGGACTTGCCAAAAAATTAAGAAATATGGAGCCAGTTTGATTTTTAACCTGTCTGCTTTGTTGATTAACCTATTTCTGCTCTTAAAATGAACTACACCATCTTGTGTCTTCACTGTATAATTTTATCAAAGAGGCGACAAATCATGCCAGCAGTGATGGTCTGTGCTGAAGTGGAATGTATAGTAAAATACGTTTTTCCTCAAACGAATTGCTGAAGCCGTTAATCTTTATCTAAGCGCCCATAATAACTGTTTTGTTCTCTGTGGCAGTTTGGAGAAAAAAATATCTTCCAGAAAGCACTTTGGCAGCCAATCTGCTTGTTATAAAACCTGGAGAAACATTTGTGATTAATATAAATTACTAATTCCACTTTTAATGCCTAAACGTGACAGTGACTAATTTACATAGTTTCACTTGAGTTCCCACTATTTCAAGTGGGACCGTGAACAAAATACTCTTGCACTGGTGTGTGTTTGTGAGCAAGGCTACCACAGGGGCAGGGCCACAGATGAGGAAGCCAGCTTACGGCAATAATTTCTAACCGTGCTTCTCGTGGCTTATCAGCCCGCTTAGGCTGGAGGAAAGGGTCAACAGTAAAAGCTGTCTAACACCTTCTTATAATAAGCTGGAAATGGCACATTTTGTACAGGCATGGGAGCTGGTTACAATAAACTGTGAGGCTGCAAGGCAGCCGCCACTTCTGCCGCCTTGTTGGCAGCATTGCTTAATGCTACAGTGGGAGATAGATAAAACGCTCCCCACCTAAAGTGTGAAACCCAGAACTACTGCAAAGAGACGTGGGCAGGAACGTGGGCACTCGACAGTATGCTGCCAAACAGCTGCCAAGCAGACACTTCACTCTTCACAGCTGATCTGGTGATCCACAGATTACATCAGTTAGACCCAGCCAAGAGATAAAACAATCATCAAAAATAAATAATATCCCACATCCCAAGGCTTCAAACAACTAGTTCAACACCAAATAGTTCTTTTTCTATAAATGTACTTTAAATGTATTCTTATACATGATTATCCATTTGAAACTTCAATAGAATTGTAATTTTGCCCATATATATATTCAACTGCTAAAATAACAATTTTAAAAGTCTCATGAAGTGTAAGAAAATATGAGAAAAGAAATTACTAAACAACAACATACTCATGTCAGTTGTTCGTGTCTGAACTACACAGCACTCATCATCCTCACTGGAACATATCTTCATTTCTGAATAAAGACATGCTTTGCTTCTGTATCCTCCTCTGAGGAAGAAATGCATCTTTCTACCTTGCTGATGCACCTTTGGAGCTTTGACTATGCTGTTCCTCCCTTTAACCTCTTCATGGTGTTTACAGAAAAGACCTAAAAAGTTAGGTACCCAGCTCTAGCAAGCACCAGCTAGAACTGCATACCTAACTCCATGGAGCCTGTACCTGAGAGAGATGTAGGGGGAAAAAAAAAAAAAGATCATGACTTTTCTGTGCATCACCAGCCAGAAGCAGAGAGATGTTAATACTAAGTCCTTTTCAAGAAAAAAAGGCTGCATTCTTTTACTGTCCCCTGGATGCTAAAACATGCAAAAAGATGTATTTTTTCAGCCTGAAGCTACTGTCTTTCTGTTCAGGATTTCTCAGGAAGAAATACATGCACACGTGCACACAGAGCAAGCCTTACTCCAGCTGCAGCTACAGATCCTGACTTCAGTCCCAATACAAGGCCGTGTTACAAAGTAGCTCATTCTTTCCATGCTTCAGCTGAGCATGTTCTGCAAAAACGCAAAATATTTTAGTGAAGTCCACATGAAGTTTTTAACAACACAGACATCAAGATATAAGACGACCCAATTGTTACTAAAAGCAGATGTGTCAAAACCAGAAAAATTTCAAGCTCCCGTCTTCAAAATATCTCTGTCTAGAACTCTTAAAACATAATGCAAGTTAAGCCATTCCTGTGTATTTTTCCCTGAATACATTTTGAACACCACTCTGACTGAATTGTCAGGACTCTTTTAATTGATTAATATACCACCATTCTGATTATCCTTCAAGTAATTAAGATCATTTCACACCCAGATGATCAGCAACAGCAACGTTATTCCCCATATCCATCATCAGGAGCCTGGTTACTTTTGTGCACAGAGGTATGGCATGAGTGAGATTCTGATACACCTTCAAGCTATTCTTAATTCCCTAAAGCAGTGCTGTATCTAGCTGGCTATACCACTTGACACTTTAAATATTAAATATCCATGATGCAAAAAGAAAGCCAGGGAGATTTTAGAGGGAGTAAAAATCTCATTTGGCCAACAAAGTGGATTTGAGGATGACCTACCACTTTCCTAAGGGAAAGTGGGAACATTTGGAAGCCTGAAGAGATTTTTCAGTAATTTTTCAGAATAAACCTCTTTTACGCATTACTGAATACTCTGACTGAACAATCTTATTTTGTGTGATATATATTGGCTTGTGAAGAATCTTGGGAGATAACAGTACTAACTGCATATGGCCATTTCAAGCCCAGAGTCTTGGCCACCTTGTCTGAGAAGTTTGCATTACTGGGGAAAAAAATTCACTTGAGAATTCTGTAATATTCTCCTCTTTACAGCATCTTGCAATATCAGAGGGACAGGGAGCTTAAAAACAAGCTTGCTTCCTTTAAATCTAAGTATTTATGAAAATATGGAGTTCAGTGTGGGATATTAACTTACAAAAGAGAGAGAGCATCATCCAGTTGTTGCTAATGTTGAAGATTTTGTTCACTGAGAGGATCTGGTTTTGATCTATTGGCTGCAGGAATGCATAGACCCCATTTGGATCATGACATGCAGACGGTATCAGCAGAGAAAGCACTGTCTCGGTAACACAGCCTGAGCAACAGGGAGACTAACATGCTGATGACATGGAGGCAATGAAGTACAACACTGTTATTCCAAATGTCACTGGTACGTTATTTCCATTTCTGCTGGCATCTGCTCCATGTTACAAAACGAATACTTCCAATACAACAGCTCATTAAACAGATTTCAGTTTGCTCAGAAATCAAATTACAACAATGTTAGAGAGCTATAAGTCCTCAGGTAATTATTAATAATACTCTCCACTTCTGTGAGTTCTTTCATCCAGGGAATCTACGTGCTTCACCTTATTAATCTCATAACATCCTGGTGAAGCACTACCACAAAAGAGTCTCACCCACCACTGGAGTGCAGCCATCTCTGAGATGGGAAGTAGTAGCTGTTGAACATCAAAACTGATTTAAAGCAGGCAATGATGAATGGTCCATCTGTACAAAGGATCTAAAGGGGCTATATGCAATTCATTCAATTGTATTTCCAGCAGTACACTGGAATTTGCATACTAACTTCTAAGAAAGTTACAACTGGATTTTTACAAAAAAATGCAAATGTTGAAGACCACAGTAATCCATAGCCACCAGTCTGGAACACTTAGTTACCATGCTCTCTAAGGCAAGTGTGTGCCTATGGATTTATCAAGCTCCTAATACTCCTTGGTGGTCTTTTATCCAAGTTGTAATCAATCTACCTTCTTAAGTTCTGCAATTTGATAGAATCATATAAAAACATTCAACACATACTTTATTTCCCTGCAAAATGAACCGGCCTTCTTCCAGCACATTAGATGAGAAGAAAAAAAAGGACAGAGGAAAAAAACCTGTCCCTCACGCTTTCTCTCTTGTGGGCATTTCCTCATTCTTCTAACACCAATACCAGTAGAAAGCAACCCAAGCCAGTGGTCCTCCTACAGGGGTTAAGACCTTGTACAATATGCTCATGAAAGTAACAGATGCGTAGCATATCCTCCCCTCTTTTATATTTCTGCTGCCATCAGGATCTTAATGGCACTTGAATTTTTGAAGCACATGAATCCAAATCATCTTTCAACTTGTTATCTGAAAGACATTCTCTTTGAAAAGCTTAAACAATAGGGACCAGCACTTCTGTGGGTTCTCTCTTCATTTTCTTATATGGATTTCTCCCAAGTCCCAAATTATTCAACAGCTTTTAACACTCCCTTTGAGGATTTTAAGAACACTACCAACGTCTAAATCTATTAGACTCTGGTGATTGTCTCTGCTTTCTTTTTAGCAGGACCAGCACTTAATTCTTCTGATGCTTTCTAATAGAAAGCAGTTCTTTAATCTATACATGACGCTAAGCATGAATTCCCTTTTAAAGGTCACCTTCCTTGTCTGTCTAATGTTATCACACAAAAATATTTTTTAAAGTATACATTTATCAAACCCTTTCAATTGCTTTGATTTCATTCAGAACATCTTGAGTAATTCAGGTAAACCAGCTATCAAAGCAGGATTCATACGTACTAGAGTGGCATGTCTGAGCCATGCTGTCAAAATAGCATCAATGTTTATGCTGATCAGATCTTGACTGAAAGGTTAATGGGGGACCTGGTGATAAACAATATTCCCCAAAAGAAAAGTGCAATTAACACATTAAAAACATCTGTAATTCCCTCAGCAACCCTTAATAAATGTTCTTCAGTTAACCTTCATTTTTTAGCTCTTGGTGCAAGCCAAGATGCCTGGAGAGAGTTCCAGAAGGGATCTTCTGACCTCCTGTCTTCAAAAAGAAATGAGGAAACACAAACACCAGCAGTATTCTGCTTTAACTAACACCTGCAGAATGGAAGACAGACGGCCTTTTTTCACTTACTGAAAGACAAATCCAGTCTTTACTTTCCAAGCGAAATATCTGCTACTTAAATTAATCATTCCCACCGGTAGAAATGAATTTTAATAAAAGTTTAGCCTGCAGAGTAACTATAGTGACTCAGCTGTCCCCAATATAAGCTTAGTATGGCATGCCACAGACTTGCCATCAATCTGCTCTATTCATTTTTCTAGTGCTCATACAGGTCAGCACTTTCTAAAGCTAAAGGCCAAACTTTGCCCCAAGCCAAACATTAGACTTTGAATCTCAGGACTGACAGGATCAAGGGGAAAAAAAATATCCCAAACTATGCCTCTCACACCCCAGAATTTATTGATAAGAGAAAAAGAACAATTAGCAACTTTGCTGAAAGTTCTTCTCATATAGTTGCAGATTGTGGCCAGTGGAGAAAGAAAATAATCCATTTTCATGTATGGATAGTCTCGTTTTGTCTTACAGAAAAAGTACTGTGGACAGATGCAGCCAAGGACACTGTGAGACAAGTAGCACCAGCAGTCTGCAAATGCCCAACTTCCCTAGCAAAGAGATATACAAGGTATACAATAGTTGTTTACAAGAGATGACCAATTTTATCATAACGGCAAACAGGAGGACAGAAATCCCAGAAATACAGAAAATAACCATCAAGATGGAAATTCATTTCTCCCCCACAACTCTAAGGCCCCTCTGAAGAAGAATCAGTATCAGCTCCATCAGTGAGCAAAAAGGAGCAATTTTTATTTACGTAAAAGCAACCCTGCATCAGGCTGTCAGTGTAAAGAAACATTCATATGGGTGGAAACATAGATAAAGTTTGTCCCAGTATTTCCTTTGAATTTCCAGATGGTATAAATTCATTTATGCCAATGTCAATTGGTTGCTATAAGATTTGACTTTATTGGAATAACAGTTCACAAAAACCCCATATATTCCAAGTGTTGGATGCAAAAGAATGTGTTTCAGGAATATTACTAGTTAATTATTACTGTGCTACCCATGCTGGAATATGATAATATCAGTATCAATATCAGTAACAGTTGACTTCCTCAAAAAAAGTAAGTAACCTAATCATCATGCAAAGGAAGTAACCTAATCATCTACCATAACCTTTGGCTGACACTAATATTCTCCAAGATGCGAGAGTTTGCACTGATTTCTTTACAATATCTCATTTTCCAGCAGGAACTTCCTCACATAAATCAGACTCAAATCTTGAGAAGTTCTGCACTCATACTCTCAGACAGCACCTCTTATCAGCAGACTTACAAGTCAGGGGTATGAACAGTTGTGCTGACAACACCAACTGGTTCTGAAAAAGCAGTGTTTCCTGGTCCATATGAGGACAAAACATTTTTTTTTGAATTTGACTTGTCTGAATTATTTTTATCAAGTCAAGTGTTTTTATTGAAAGGGAAGTATAGTTTTTTGGGGGGAAATCACACTTGACTTTTCTGATAAGAAAAAATTAAAGTTCATAGTCCTTCTGTTTTGTGCTCCTATTACATCAACCTAAATCTCTGGCAGAACATGTGGAGATCCCTAAATCAAACAAGCTTCTCTCAGTGAGTTGGGCCTCTTCATGTGAAACACTGATAACTACTACTAATCAGCTGGTGCTTCAGCAAGAGCGGCAAGCTCTATGTGCCTGTTTAATATCATTCTTTAAACACACATAAAATACCAAGAAACCTTGTTAATATACTATAGTTTATAGGACTTCTCTATAGTTTTCTCCTGCATAGCATTACAGGCTATTCAACCTTGTCTCTACAAAGTCCCCAAATCCTTCCTATACCCAAACCAATCCTAAATAATAACAGCCAAGCTGGCAATTTGTGAGGCTATTTCAGGTTCCTAGTCATGGGGAAGTTACTTTCTTAATTATGTGCTAATTTTCAAAGAAGTGGCCAATGTCTTTCCTACGCTCTCTGCCGATTTGTGTGGAGATATGTACGGTTCCTCCCCTTGACCTAGACACCTAAGTTCTGTCAATAATTCTTTGCTAATAAATAAAAATCCCTACTGTCACCACCAAGCAGTGGTGGTTTCATGTCCTCTTCCACCTCCAGCAATTCTGCGGCTGACCAGGTATTTCAGCTCAGATTCTACCACAAAAATCTCTGGTAAAAAGAAGGGAATAGGAACTAGGCAACTTGACGATAAGGATTTTAAAGTACGTTTACAGTGTCGAGACAAGAAGCAAGTAAACTCTACCCAAAATACCACCCTGCAATCACGAAACATGGTATTGCAGAGGACAGAGAAACTGCAAGCGGATCAGAGGAGACACTAAAGGAAAAGTAATAGGGCAAACAGACACTGAACACCTAAATGTAAGAACACAAAATATGGCAGAAGAGCGAATACAGCTAAGTTCAGCTTAACTGGCATGAAAGAGTTCTGACTCTTTTGGAGTCAGAGTTGTGACTGGCTCAACAAGAGTTCAACTACAGACCTTATTAATAAGGTAAAGATTAACTAACTGCTTTAGCAATAGGTAAAGATAAAAGAGAAAGAAACAGAGACATTATAAACATTCTTTTCTGTTACTGCTTTTTCCTTAAGATCTTCTGAGTCACAGGAGCCTCCAGAAGCACGCAGATGGTTGCAATGAGATAGTCCAACCACGCTGGCAGCTGTTAGAGAAAAACGACAGCAGGATTCGAGCAGTCTCACAAGTTCTTGGAACACGGTGAGGACAACTTCCAGTCTCAGCCATGGAATGAGTTAATAGAAGAGAGACAACTTTCTATTTGAGATTCTGAAAAATCACAAATTCTCTACTAGAGAAGCAGCTCAGAACAAAACAGAATGAAGTCTGAATAAAAGTCATCAGGAGATAAGAGTCAGAAATTTCAGGAAAAGAAGGAATTAGTGCAGAGAAACAAAGATAATGGGGAACAAAGATAAATTTTAAGGAAAATCAAGGGAATAGGTAGCACTAGGTCCCCTGAGGATACATTTTAAGGGGAAAAGGAATACAGGAGAGCAAGAAGTGATAATAAAGAACTGTATATAAAACTAAGCACAGCTTTACAAATTACATTTTTTTTAACTTAATCACAAATTTAAAAAACCACGAACAAGTTATTATTTAAAACCATAACTGAATCCAAATCATAAGAGCATACTATCCTGATGCGGTCAGGAGCAATATGGTTACACTAAAAGCTTCCTGAATCAATGATCATACAAAGAAATGGTGACAAGGGCACACCATTAAAGATGATATAAAGAAACAGCATAAGCATCTTGAAACAAAATCAGACAGACACTTACATGGGATAAAACTAGAAACAAGCATTAATTTAAAAGGTCACACAAATAAGCCACAGGTAAGACAATGGGATTTTTAAACTACAAAAGGAATTCTTTTCTCTATAAGAAAAGAGAAAGAACCACAAGTTATATATTATATAATTAGATAAGTTACATATAAGGCTGTTAATCACTAGCAAACGTATTCAAGACCTTGTGGGGAGCAGGAGAGCAGCCAGAGGACTGGGAAGAGCAGCAAACCTATCTGGTCTCTTTAGAAGAGGGGGGAAAAGGTATACAGAAGTCTATAGTCAAAATGACGAAATGATTAAACAAACACCACATGTACATTCTTAGGAGGATAAGATGATGATAAAAACATGGATCTGTTATGAATAAATCATATCAAGCATTAGATCTTTGACAGAATAACTGGACTGAGGGTACAGAGGAAAGCAGTACATATGATACAGATTAATATTAGTAAGACTTCTGATACTATGTTCCATGATATCCTCAAAAAAAGAGAAACGGGATCTAGCTTAAATCGACACAGGAGGTTGGTTGAAAAACTGCTCTCAGGATCCTGCAGTAATCCGTCCCAAGTCTAGTTCTAGCAGTATCTTCTTTTTTCATTAACTCCGATTTTATATTTGCTTGCCAAGTTATTATTGGTATTTTATTCAATACTAACTACCTTAATAAAAATAAATCACCCATCATTAAGCTGTCAAAGTATTGAAAAAGATGTCTTCATTCTGAATTACACAAAAATCATGTATTTTATGATCCATTTTTGTCCTTCCTTGTTTTTGTGTTTATCATCCCTTGTGCAATACCCCGTCTTAACCTGCAAGCCCAAATTTTTTCTCCCTTCCAAAAGATTAAAACCACAATTATGCCATGAAATATTTAAATTCTGCTTTTTCTATACTCCACTTGCTTCTGTTTCAGCAGTAATATTATTTTGTCTGTGACTAACATATACTAACCTTAGGTGAGAGCCTGCTAAGAACTAAGTAAAAATTGAATCTTCAGGTCATGTTTTATTATTTACTTTCCCTGTCCCCCACTATGAGCTCCCTAATTAAAACCACCTTTTTAAAGCTAATTTCTCTGTAAATATTTAATAAGCTTTTCCTCTTTAAACTCTATTAGTACTTGTTGATTTCATGTCTGCAATGCTGAATTCATTTCTTCAAGGTAAATTTGATACCAGAAAGTTACTTTTTCCTGTCTTTTCCTAGAATGAACATGCAAAGAAAGGAGATCCAATTTAATCCGGGCAACACGTGAAGGCACGACATAACAGACAACAGTGGCAATTTTAAAAACAAACGGTTCGGAAAACGAGATGGGGATCGTTTTCAAATTATTGCACTTCCCCCAAATAACAGAAGCAGCAGGGGCAAGTAACACCCTTAAAAGGCAAAGCAAGGAGATTTGCAAATAACAAATCTTTTCCAAACAGCACCAAACAGACAGTAATTAAGCGAAATACCTAGCCAGCCACTTAGTATTCCCGTCCTACCAGAGGTCTAGACTAAGCCACATGCTTTGAGCCCCCTTAGCAGACCACAGCAGCCTGGCGCTCAGACCAGCCAATGTGCGGGGAAGGCAAAGGTTTCAGATCTGCTGAGGAAACGCAGCCTGCCCTTGCTAAGCAGCGATTTCCTCAATATACAGCCACAGAAAGGTAACAGGGGCAGTCTCTGCAGCCTGCGCTAGAGCGCCTGCTGACAATTTTGATGAGGAAACAAGGCACAATGTTTCACCACCTTGTTTCTTCGGCACAAACTAGGAGAAAAACATACCAGGACGGACAACTCTCCCCCGAGAATCTTTGCATTTAATTGTTGCCAGTGTACTGTGCTTCTCTGCAACTGCTACGTTATCCACCTTGTTACTGGCCTCAGCAGAGTAAAAGATGAAGGGGAAGAAATATTTCAGCTACAGAAAGGAAGAAAAATGTTTTGTCTCTCTAAAACATGACTAAAAATTTAATTTCAGTGAATAGCAGGCCAATATGCTACTAGCCAATGAACAGCTCTTTGCTGCTTATTTTTTTGCTATTTTACCTTTCATTAAAAAAATAATTCCATCTAAACTCAGTTGAACATCATAAAGCTCGTCATATTTTAAAGCACTTTGGAACAATTATTTTGAAGGGAGTTCTTGACAGCTAAATGACTCTATTAAATGAATGTTACAGAAAATATATAATGATTTTTAGTGAAATATTGAATTTAACCACAAATGAGAAAAGCAGTCATAAGCACCCTGAGTGTATTTCAATAATAATGTCTTGCCTCAGAGTTCAATGGACTTTGTATGTTTTAACAATGAAGCCATTACCTAGATAGATCAAGCTGAGATTTCTCATTTTTTTCCTTACTTCCTTGTTTGGTTTTCACCTTTATTAAAGGTTTCTCTGTCTTTTTTGAATCTAGAAAACCAATAAGGAAGTTTTTTATTCTTGCAGCTACTGGTGCCATGTCTGTGCTGCATTTTATTGCAACCACACGATGTTAAGGAGGCTGCATTGCTTAGCTTAAGTATTCCTGCTTGTTATACTGACAATGCTCAGGAACTGAACTAATCCCAAACAAAATTCAGTGTCCACAGAGAGCCTGATACTGTAGTTTTGAGAGAAACAAAACTGTTGAAGTTAATGGGCAGCTTTTGAGAGCAAGGTGACCAAGACTAGGCAAACGCAGTACAGAGTTATTTATCCTACAACACTCTCCATATCGCTCTGATTTCTTATTTGTTACGTGCTCTGAAACAGCACTAGGGTTTTACATGATTTCTCATCACCATACCAAAACACAGTTTGGAAGTAATATTAGAGTTTAATTATTCTTTTTCTGATTATTATTATTATGCTCCAGCACAAGAACAAGGCGCTGTTCTGATGCTGAAATACCACTCATTAGAGAATTCTATTTGCTGGAAGAAAAAGATACGAATTGAAAACAATCCACCAGGACTGTATTTCTCTGTATATTTAGAGAAGGAAAAGAAAAATCTTAATGCTGAAGAAGTGAGGCTGAAAAATAGGGATCATATGTATTCAGTTTCTGTGGAGAAATGAAGAGGAATGACTGTTTCACAGTAGAAAGGCCAACTACAGACATGAAGGCAATATTTCTTGGGATCTACAGCCTGTCTAAAGCTTTTAACTCTCTAGTCTAACACTAAAAAACACACAAAAAATTGTAGTTGTAACAATCGAAACTTGTTGGGAAGTAGAAGATTCAGGTACAAAACAAATTGATGAAATAAGATCCTCGTTGGAGGATTAACCAAACCACACAGTTGAAGCAGTAACAGCTACATAGTGGGTTTGTAAGAATCAGGTAGCTCAACCCATTGGTTTTTAACCTCCTGACGTTTTTATTTCTTTAGCCCCAGGTGTTATGCTGTGTCTCCTCTCAGTTTCCAGCCCATTTGTGGTGCCCAGAGCAATGCTGCTGCAGGGCTCCTTAGAGAAGGGCTCTGAGCCGACAGCGTTCCCCATCATTTACCAAGGCAGGTGTGTGAGCTCATTCATACTAATTTGCCTGGAATCTGCTCCCACTGCGTTCCACATCCCACTACACTTACAGAAACAGCTGCTCTAAGGGAGGAAAAAATAAATAAATAAAAAAGTAAAAAAGAGCCCCTTGGCTTGATGCTAGTATATTTATCCTCAGAAACTATAACTTTAAATATTGCTGGACTATTGATATTAGCAGCTACAGCACTTACAAACTAAACAGCCTTCACTCTCCTTGGATGACAAATATTACAGTGACAAAAATATTTAATTTGAGCAAATAACAAAATCTTTTGCATATGAAATCCCTGGAAGTAATTATTTTTCCTTGTATTTGGGGAGAACTTCCAACCATTCCTTCTCTCTCCCTCCCCCACTTCAGACTGTTGGAATAAATATAATAGTGTGTTTTCCTTTAAAAGTCAGCCACGGTTCAGTGAACAGGCTGACATGTTATTTCATGTGAGAAAAGAAGCTGTGCTTTTAATCTCATTTTCACTCTTGATTCCTAGCTAATGTATCTGGGGATGGTTAAGTCTGCATTCACTATAAGACATCTGCATCACACACGGTTTGGCCCTCTGTATTTCCACAGAGCATAGGTGAAAAATTAGCTACGTTTCTTGCACCTGCTATGCAAAAATGATAAATCTCCGTATACTCACAGATGTAGAAATACTCCCGGCCTGGCCTGAACTCAAATCCTAGTGAGAAGGGAGTGAAGAGCTGGAATTTTTCTGAAAACTTCAATGGTCCATTTGGGGAATGTGGCCGATTACACTCCCACCTCTTGAATCCTTTGGAGGTGTGATCGCAGGAGCTGTAACCATCAAAGTTCACCATGTAAAGAACATAGCGTTCGGTCTTATCTTCCGGCACTGAATCTTCATAGTGAGGGCAGAACACATCCAGATAGTCGTTGATGCACACGTCGATGTGGTAGTCACCCCTCTGGAATCTAAAATGAAAGCAAGAATTCAGACAAAAGCAGAGTTAACTCAGGACAACCTTCTTGTAGGATAATGTTTTCATAAAAGGGGCATCATTAATGGCACTTCATTTCACTCCAGCCACACACCTTCACTCTTAAAAATAACCCTCACAATTCACCAGGGCTATCAGAGACTGCTTATACAGGACTATGGTCATATGATCTTCTGGATACAGGTTTTGCTCTTTTGTCTTATAGAACGAATCTCTTGCTAATGCATACCAAGTTACAGGCTATCTTTCCCTGTGGCTTACTGAATAAACAAAGGAAGAAAGTGTCTGCCTTATTCCTTTTATTTTTTTAATTGGAGAAAGAAGCAAGGAGAAGCAAAAAAGCCAAAACTGTATCAGCCTCCCCAAATCAGTGTCTATATAAATATCTACAAATGCACAAAAATAAACAAACTAAACCCATCCTCTTCTCTGAATCAGGCAGCAATCATCCCTTTGTTGAAAGCTGATTTGACTGTAAGTACTTATACATACTACAGCAGCACAAACAGGTTTACTCTTTCTTCATTATTAGCAGCACTTTGTCAGGATGCAAGCAAAGCCTGTATTGCTTTTTAAAGATATCTGAAAAGCAGCGCAACTCCTCTGCCAGACTATACAGTGGAGACATTGCTCTGTTCAGATAAAAGGATCCTGGGATACGAATTATCAGCACTCAGCCTAATGTGGCGGTTCTGAATGAGTGCCAGCTGCAAAATGCAGCACAGGGCATCAGCCCAGATGCACCGCATTATCACCACCACTGAAGACTCTGTAGACTTTTTTTGGGGGGTGCGGGCACCCTGTTTTCTTCCCTCCAAGTGTCACTTCCATTACTTCTCTAATGCCTGGCACAGTATCTGGAAGAAACTACGGGAACGAATTCACTGCCTCCATGGGAGCCTACACCATGATGGATTTAATGATTCCATAAAGCAGGTCTGCACGTCTATCCAGCTCCCTGGGGCAGCCAGCGAAACCAGCCACTGACCTACTCCACCTCAGACCGACTGGGCTCCTTGTAGCTTCTCTCTTTCATGGCTGCAGTTGTCAAGTGTATCACAGAGCAATAAAAAGGCCATGACAGATTTAACTATAATACTTCTTTTTAGCTGAGGGGCATATTTTAAACACCTGATGGGCTTGAAATCTGCCATCTGGATCCTTCTATCTAATTTCAGAGAAAAAGCAATGATCTGCCGCCCCTCCGAGGATAAATTCAGAGCAAACTATACCTTTTCATATCCCTACAATAATTTAGCTTCAATAAAATAGCTTTTTAAAGGGAAAAAACTGAACACGCATCAAAGCATGATATATCTGTATAATTTCAGCCAGTGCATAGCCTCATGGTTCCATTCTGTAACATGGAAAGTCTTTCTGAACCACAGTCATTTCAGCAGAACTCATATTCATCTAAATCATTAGCTAGAAATATATTTTTGTACTCCAGTGCTTACAAAACCTGTCACCTGAACATCTACTGTCTCAAAACATTTGCAAAGCTGTATTGTTTTTAAATTGGTCTCTTTTTTCCATATCAGTTAACAGCATGCCATTTCTTATAGGTAATGAAAAGGAGCATCTTTTAAGCTCTGAACAGGAAAGTCTAATTCTTGAAGTGATATCTCTATTTTTTTCATAAAATTATATTTTTAGTAAGTAAAAATGACTATCTATATATGCATGCTTGTTTTAACCATACAGGTGACGGACAATGCAAAGTTTTCTGCACTGTTCCCAAGGTTCCCTCTGGTACCATGCTGTGCCTTCACAATAACGCCCAGTCGTGGTTTTGTTACGGAAACTACATGCTTTCAGAACTAGACTTAAATAAATGCAGACATTCAGGATCAGACTGGTCTCCTTAACTTTAGACTTTTACAATACAAATGACCTTATGTGAATGGCTTCTCCAGGTTTCCTTTAAGTCAATGAAGAGAAATAGGAACTTCTAGAGCCTAATTCATCTGACCTGTTTAAGCCCAAGATGCACCAAGACAAGAGGAATCACATTCCAAGAGCAGCTATTTCTCTCCTTTAACTAAAAGGAGAATCTAGACAGATATTTCATAGATGGATTCTACACTGTAAATGGCTAAATTTGAAGGGATGAATCCTACCACGTAGTCTATGATAATGGAGATTATAAATACAAAGAGATAGACAACTTAATTTGTGATCAGACCTTAAATCTGCATTAGCAATGAAACCAAATTTGTAATCTGCACCACTGAGCTCTTCCACCCAATAATGCAAACAAGGAGCTCATCTTATTCTGTTCTGGCAGAGTCCTCTACTGTATTCCTTTTAAACAAGCAAAAACTCAACCCAATTTTCCTCTTTGATCACTGTTATTTTAGCAGATTCACTCTTATTTCTGCTTCCCTAAGTGCTGAACCAGTTGACTGTCTTCCTTCTTCCCAGTAGAGACACAGCTAGACATGGATAGTAGAGGAAGCAAGTACTAACTGCAAAGCAGATCTGAGGATAAAGTATACAACTAAGTCATTTTTATCTTACTGTCTTTCCCTCCCTCTTCCCCTTTCCCCTGCACTGCCTGTACGTTCATTCCACAGTCATTTGCTGTGGCCAAAATACATTTAAATTTACGTGTCTAAAAAAGAAAGATGTTGCACATTTAAAGTGATCTAAACTGGCCTTTAGCTGATACTGCTGCCACAGCAGTGAACCTGCTCCAGGGGAAACATGTACCGAGGTATTTTATCAAGTAGCTCTGAGTGAAGTCTCTTCACTCTGTAAATATAGTAACAGCAATACTGAAAAGACACACAGGGGTTATTAACCAACTACAAAGCAGAAAGCAAGTATTTATTTCCCCTCCTGTAATGCTTTAAAGAATTCAGGAGTCAAACCTTTAGCCTATGTACTAGAGAGAGATATAGAACTACTTTTGTTTTTTTGCCAGAAGAGGCTACAAAACTTGCAGCCTGCCCCTTGCAGTGAACTGAGAGACCACTCTAATTTCTCCAGGTACAAGGTATTTTGCTGCACTTGTGTTCTTAAAGAGAAAGCCCAGAACCCTCCGCCCTGCACTGAAAGGTGGGAGGGGGGGCCATGAGTGACTAACAGCAAAACTCACCAGCTCAGGCTCCTCAGAGCTGTTAAAGGCAACGCTTCAGAAACACATTTCCAAGAATTTTAAACCACATCCAAGAGGAAAACACTCAACATTTACAGGCTGAAAATCCTTTATTAGTAGTGTAAAGCCAGGTATTAGAGTGAAATAAAATTTCCACTTCAAGTGAAAGGATTTATCAATGCTATGTATGTTGAGGAGCACAACATGTAAAGGGAAGGTGGAATTTGTTTACAAATATCATTTGAGCGATGATAGGAAAAACAGATTTCCTACAGTCTGTACTTAAGGCATAACAAATTTCTCCCTTTCCTGTCCCTTTCAATACAGGATGGAAATCTTGCTTTCCTACAGTTTCTAGCAATGCTCTTTTGCTTCCTCACTTAGGCTTTAAACCCTGTAACAGGAGATGCTTGCCTGGACCCCTGTGCCCTTCTACAACCACACAGTGATCAGGATCTTTGTAAATCCCCTTATGAGGAAGAAACCAGTCATACCTATCTTTTGCAAAGCAAAATATAGTAGTGCAATAGAAACCAACCACAAAAGCTTCCCCAAAATTCAGGCAGGACCTTCTTGCAAATAATGCCATTTGTCTCGCTGCACTCTGGCTTATGCATAGCAAGACACAGCTATTCTTCAAACATAATTAACCTTTGTTTTCTGTCAGGTGGCATTCAAACAGCGTCTTGGAAACTTGCATACTACAAGGCTAGCTATTAGGCAGTAGGGCTATAAAAGCCACTTCCAAGACAGAGACAGATACTCAAGTAGCTATACAAGTACACAAAACTTTGCACGTTGCTTCCAGCAATGACAATCATACAGACATTTCTCTGCTCAAATGCCACTGCCCAACCATCCAGATATTCAGGACACAGCAGAAGAATTTCATGGCAATTTTGAGCAGAGAAACACAAGACCATTTTCAAAATAATTTTGTCCTCTGCATTCCGTTTATCCATTAATGCAAGCACAAGTACACAGTCTGTGTGCATGCATCTCTTCATAATTGTAATTTCTGAAGCATATGCAGCTCATCTTGAATTTAATAACTTTGCTGGTCACTGAAATAAGTGATGATTTATTTAAACAGACACTTAGAACGCAACAAGTTTTGCTTACTGCTCTTTGTTTCTTTCTTCCTTTCCTTCATGAAATAAACACTATAAAAATCCAGTTTAAAAACAGCGCAGATAACACTAATTGCCCATTATCATTTAGATAGATAAAAAATTGCCATAGCTTCTGCTTGTTGCTTCCCATACAAATCTTATTAGTTAGATTCCATTGCCCTCCCTGTAAAATAGACATGCCAGCTGTTCTACTTCAAGATAAGTGCACTAGCAAGTTTTCCTCTTCCCATGTCAACCTTTCTTTATTTGGAGTCTGTTCTGTCAAATGTAGGGGGCAAGGCTTCAATGCTAACCACAAAAGATGTCAAATAACTGCTTTAACTAAGAATTATGAAATTCTGATCTTCATTCTAGCATCAGAAGTCATCAGATGCAAATGGCCCTGAGTCTGCTGCCCTGGAGCTTGCACAGCCAGTAACACCAGTGCACAGAGGACACTACTAAAGGTGAATGCCTCATACCAGTTCCCCTGCTTTCAAATGATAGTCTAAAATGCAAGGCAACACCAAAAAAATTCAGTGAATAGATTTATTCTAAGAGCAAATAAAAACTGTAACCACTCACAGTTCTTCACAAGCAGCATAGCAGGAAGATGCTTGCTCTGTTCCCTAAGGAAACAAGGCTTCTGTGAGCAGCGAGTGTTCATACCCCTGTACCTGCTGGCCACTCAGCCCCTCCATCCAACTTTTGAGGCCACTAAGCCAGTTTCAGCTAAATTTGATGGAGACAGAGGGATCTCAAAGATAAATCCATTCCTACCAGTATCATGAAAATAAGCAGCCAGGCGAGAAGATCATGTAAGTGTCCCAGCAAAGGCTGAACCACCAGGAGATTAGATGTTAACAGACACCAGAAAGATCTTTTACAAATGTTCTAGCCACAGGAAAAGCTTCAGCTGAAAAAATACAGAAACTGGTAGAAAAGTAGTTTTCCTTCTAGTAGTTAGGTTGGTTATGAAACCATTGGGGTAATTTAAAAATGGAGAGATGAGTATAAAGTGTTTTGTATATTTGAATATGCCATAATAAACATGCCGAAACATTTTCTGGAAAACGCTCACATCCTTTAAATGGAAAACATTTTGATTGCTTTTAGGATGGGATGTCGTCACTCATTTACCATTCCCCACTACTGAGCCCGCTCCCACCAATTGCCTCTGTTTAAGTGGCAAGCTTCACACTTTCAGCCCATCCAGCGTTCAGCTCACACACTGTCACTGTAGCACAGCGGGGTAACTTGTGCCTCATTAGTCTTTGTTCTTTCAGACAGTCCAAGCCTCTCATTTCATCTAACTTAAAGCTGCTACGTGTGATGGGGGAAATCTTGTGGTTGTTAATTATCTGAGGGGTTCTGGGATTAAGCGCACCATTTTACTGCAGATAATTTTAAAGATGCTATTTTTGCGGTACCCAGAAATAACCCCTTTAATACGTTTCTGCTCTTTTTACTGGCTTTGTCACAACATTTAATAAACTCTGTTCCCATAGCTCTGCTGACATCACCACTGATTCTGATGCACAAACAATGAAGTAATCAAAGAGCCATTTTAAATTTAGCTCTATTCAAACCAAACGAAAATTCAACATTTTCCAGATGCTGAGTGAAGTGGGTTTGTTAAGAGTAGCAAACCAGTGACATTTTAGAACTCTAACAGGATATTACTACCCTGAGCAAGCAAACACAAAAAAGGTAATATAAAGGAGTTGTCTGTGACCTTTTAGCCCTATAGGTTACAGTTTCACAAGTTAAGACAAGTTCAAAATATCATGAGAAAAGACTGGGGTGGAAGCAAAACACTGACTGACAAAACAAAGAGGAAAAACCTGTAATCGAGACTGTTGTTCAGAAAAAAGTGTTCAAAAATTACGCCTAGACAAGAACGCAAGTTAAGTACACAATGCAGAATGAAAGTTATTCTCTTGTCATTAAGTCCTCTACTCAATTATCATTTATTGGGGTAATTAAACTCTGGGAAAGGATGCCAGGCTAATTGTTAGATTATGATAATTACAAGCCTTTGCTGTGCTATAGCTGATCAAAATAAGATGTGGTCACACGCACTCTGCTAAAGCTTCCTTGCAATCGTTGGGCTTCCCTAGGAAACCAGGCCACTTATTACTAGTTCATTATCAATCAGGCAGAGAAGCTTATTATTTGCAACCTTTGTTTCACTTTCCCACCCACTCTGCCGGAACAAGTCTCCCAGAAGGTTGCGCCCAGGTCCCTGCCTTTGCCTGGCTCACTTCCATCACAATTACACAGCCGAGCAGGATCAGGCTCCCGCACTTGAAAGAGTTCATCAGACTTCAAATTACTGTTTCACAACTGGCAGCAGGAGCCTATCGCGTTTCCCAAAAGAGCCAAGCGATCTCGCTGCCTTTCGCTTCGTCTGAATGTGCCGCAGCTCTACCTTCCCCTTTTACTCCTGCTGCATCCCTCCCCAGGCTGGGAGATTTGTCACACTACTTGGATTAGACCAAAACCCCAAAACCAAGACAAACAAATATAAAAAAGGACCACGTTAAGCTGGGCTTCGTGAGAAAAGCATCAGTTTTATGTGGCTTGTCTTCCCTCAGAAACTCATCCCTTTCCCCCTTCTTATCAGTCAACAGAACAAGAGAGACATTGTGCTTTCTTATTTGAAGGGCTGGTTTTCTTTCTTGTTAAATAAGAATCAGGATTCTGATCAGTTGCCATCTTATCTGGTGCTTCATACTACCTATTTAAACCAGACAAACAAATGTTCTACTATTGGGAATAGAACATAGGAATAAAGATGAAACAAATCATTTTGAACAAGCATTTAGGTTTTTCAAGAAAAGAATTCATTAAGCACTGGGTAGCTCTGAAAATTTAAAGAATGCTGGGCCAGAACATAAGAAATTCATCAAGAAGTACCAAGCTTTTGATAATTGTTTTTATTCTGCACTGATACAAAAACTAGACCTTTTTAAATGTCAGAAGCACCCACCCCTGCACAGCCAATTGATTTGGGAACTTTCCTTGGAGGAGGCAGGCCAAGGTTTAAGACATCAGTAAGGTAAGTGCTTGAGCCTCACCTTCTTGAGCTTCATTTCTCCTGTGTTAGTGAAGTGCACAGCCATTCTGTAGCTGACCACTTCGAATCAGCTTGAGAATCAACTCATTGTCTTTAATGCCCAGAACCCAAGAAACCTTCAATTAGTCTGGTAAAAGTCAGTAAGGGTTTTTTTTTTTTTTTTTTTTTGGGGGGGGGGGGGACAAAACAAAAACAAAAAACAGCCAGGTACCCACAAAATTTGCATTTTTTAAAAATAAAACCTGATTGTTGAAAACTTCCCAGTGTGCCTTGACTGAAACACGTCCTCTGCAAAACAAAAAAAGCCTACATCCACAAGGAGGTGGTTTCTATTAGCAGAATCATGGCAAAAGGCTGCAAAACACAGGAGGAAAGGAATAGGTTTGAATGGAAAAGGGATATGTCCTATTTTAAGTGTAATAGTTCTTTGATGCCATATAAGGTATTAATTCCCTTAACCTGAAATAGAGACCTGAAATAACTTGTTTTCTGATTCTACTGCTGAACAAGAAGTTCAGCTGCATCATAACAGTTCCCAATGGCATCTAATTTAAAAGCACAGAATATCTTTTATTTATTTTTATTCTTTAGAAGCTCCTTAAGAAATAAATTGTGCAAAAATGTGTTTACTCCACTTACTGTTAATAATTTCCTCCTCACACTCACAACTATGTTTATTTGTACAGTCAGGTCCTATACTGACTTTTTGTAGTCAACATTGCAAAAAGATATGTGTTCAACGGTAACGCAATCATTAAAAAACAGAAACTAATTGCTCTTCACTGGGTACATATGAAGAGAGGAGGAAAATAAACAAATCAGCATTTATTTCTCACCTATAAATCTGAGTACGTCAGAGATTCACAAGTACTGCAACACCCTCACCCACTCAACTTCCCATCACTCTGCACCTCCTAATCTATAAGATGGGCATTTTTCATTCTGTTTATTAAAACTGTTTCCTCAGACTCTGTATTTATAAAAGGACTTTGGTTCAAAGCTGGCACACGCAACTTTTCCCTAATCCCTAAGAATTTTTTCTTTTGCTGCAACTTCTGAAGCAAAGCTCTTATTGCATCTTTGGGGTTCAGTGGCACAGTCGTGCCAAGGATGATAAAGTAAGAGGGTGATATGGGGCAAAACATCTCACAGCATTGATCCCAAAGAGGTCAGGCTCTCATCTGCAGCCTGTCCCAGCTCCGACAGCTTTAATCCCCTCTACTGCAGCCTCCACCTGGCTATTGATTTGCTACTGCTGTGGGCATTTAACTTACTGAGATGGACAGAGAGAGAAGGAGGGAGGAAGGGTAAAGGAAGAGTTATTGCTCTGTCAGAGGCATCACTTAGACTTACAGGCTGAACTTCAGTGTTGAAGACCATAATCTGAAAGGCACCGCACCCAAACAGATACTAAAGGCAGCCTGGGATTTCTATTTGGAGCCTCTATCCAAACCGAGTCCGTAACATCTGGGGCAATGCCAGTCTCTTTGTTAATTTGATTTATGGACACAAGCTCATTATTTGTGTTCACATTAGTTCTACCCAGTAATGGCATTCTGGAGTTCACTTGTAACATTTATCCCACTTTATCTGAGGTGGAATGAGAAGAGCTAGTAATTACTACTCACATATTTCTAAACATGGTCATCAATACCATCCACACATGACTCTTCATTTATCTACTTTAACACTAACACCACACGAGATGTCAGCTTCTTCTTTTATTCTGTGCTATTGCTTGGAAATACAAAATGTACCTTGACCACCTCCGCCCTATGCCAGAAAATGTTTAGTTTGCTGATTCATTAGCAAATCCGCCCTTTCTAAATAAGCAAGAAAGTCTCACCTGATTTCTGCTGCACTAACACACACTTTACAACCAGTCCCATTCAGAGTTTAAATTCTTAAACAGTAAGAAAAGAAAAAAAGAAAAAAAAAAAAGAAACCAGATATAATGATGAATTACTACTGAAGAGCCCAGAACTGAGCTAACAACATGTGTTGACCATGTGCCTAACCCAGAAGACACTGTCTATCAGACCCGATGGAACGTGCTTCTGGCATTGGCATTTGTCCCCCTGCCTGAGGCGCCCTGACATCTATTCATGGCTACGGAGAGCGGTGCCCTGGCTGCAGAAAGGTCTTGCTTCTCACACTCACAAAACCACGGGTGACAACACTCGCACAACGCGCAGGCTGACCTGCACACTGAATGACAGATCAACCGCAGTCTACTTCCACGATGAAGTGTACATAACACAAGCCATCTTTGCAAATTTATTTTCTCACTAATATATTAAAAGCAGATTGCAGAGTGATAGCTAACACACAAAAACTGAAGTCTCCACCTCTTGAATACTGCTTGAGAAAAACGCTGTATCAATTTGCACCAGTGAATACATGGTAAGTACTTGAGAGGAGATAAACATTTGGATAACAGTGCATATCTGTTGTATACACAGCTACAACTGCTGTTGCATAAGAAATGCGTTTCTTCAATATTAAGCTATATCTTCTCACAATTAATCCCTCAGTCTCTCAATTTACTTTATTTCAAATGCCTTGTGATCAGCTTAGAATTTTAAGAATCGGACAGCATGATAATCTGTAACTGGTAAAATGCAGCTCTTAATTTTTTCTTAATTTTTTAATTATGTAATATAAAGAAGTGAGAGTAAAATGTCAAAAAAAAAAAAAAAAAAAAACAAAACAAAACAAACCCACACCTAACATCAAAAACAGACCTAGAAACATAACAAGAAATTCCAGTATCAGACCAACCATTTGCTATGAAAAGTTCATGAATAACCCACTTATTCAAATACATCCGACAAAAGCTATTTGAACGTGTTCAAGTAAAACAAAACAAAAACTCCCCCAAAGTCAAAATAGCTAAAAGAATAGCTAAAAAAAAGTCAGAATAACTAACAAATACATAAATATACTTGCAGACAATCTGCTCTCAGGAAAGTGGGCTTCGGTCAATGAATATATTTCTTGCTACACAATTCCCTCATGTTTATTTAAGAGACCCAGAGGAAAAATATTTCCTTTATTAACATTGAAACAGCATTTTAGAGAAAGTTCTATGGAGAAATTTAATAATTTAGCCTTCTTCTTTTTACCTTTCTATATTAGTCTCTCTCTTATGCTAGGCAAACTGAACTTTAAAAGAAAAACAAACACCCAGAGTTTTAGATTACAGATCACAGCAGCACCAAGTAGTACAGTTGTTATTAATGTTAGAAATATTTTCTCTTCAATCCTGCATTTTTTTCCGGAGACCTACAGCACATAGACTAAAAATTCTCCTTCAGGCTGAATGTTGGTGCAGATGGTCTCTAAACAATAGCACTTAAAACATATTTTCCCTGAGAGAAGTTTATCTTAAGCTTTCTATTGGTTTGAACAAGATATGTACTGATCCAAAAGGGCTTCTCTACTTACTTAGGATTTGAATAGCTTTGCACTGTAAACTGCCAATTAGTCTGTAAAGCAGCTGTTACAAAGATTACATACAATCTGATGGGCAATAATTAAATTTTTTTTAAAAAGAATGAGATCAGTAAATGATGGACTTCAGTATAGCCTTTATACTATTTTTAATTTTTTCAACTTTTCAAATTAAGTGCCCATTACCGGTTTTGCAACTCTATTTTTGCAAGAATAACAAAAATAATCTTTCAATATGTATGAATACAGCTCAAATTGATAAAAGGTGCAAAACCTGATCACTCAGTTTGATATGTGTGTGTAAAACATTCCTGTAGAAGAAAAAAAAGGAGAGAAAATAAAATACATTGCTCTCAGATCAATCAGAACTTTCTAAGAGGTAAAACTGAAGCTACTCCCTTAATTCCTCTATTGCATCTTTCCTAAAAGTGTTTCTAAATTAATCTTAAATGAATTCCAATCTCCAACCTGCAGTGAGATCGCTTCATTCATAACTGACTGATGGCCTTGTCTGCATAAAACATAGCCACTATACTAATGGTGCAGGCACTAAGGTTTAAGATAAGAAGCAGAGAATATCACAGACAAATTAAACCAAAGGTTTCTTTCCCTGCCCTCCCTTCTTCTTCCTACTTATTATGAAGTCGGCACAAGGCAGGTGCCAGGGAAGGGGCTGTACAGGTCTGACAAGACCATTACTGTGTTGGGAAGCCTTAACATCGTTCCACAGATGTTAAAATGAACTATTGAACATATGAACCACTTCTTCCTTTTATTAGTACTCTTAAATATTAGTCTAGCTTTAAGGAAACAAAATAAACTGAAATAAAACAAAAGAAAACAGAAGAAAACAAAATTTTATTACAAAATAGACCTCGCCTATCTAAAGTATTTTTTTCCAGGGATAAAATATCCCCTTCTGTTACTACATGTCTGGTTTTGATTCTGGTTTTCTAGTACATCCAAATACAAACCAGTTCAAGACCCAACTTTTCTCTCCATATTTCAGTGGATGCCTTTCTGTATTGCCCAGCAGTATTTTATTTTCCCACTTGCACCTGATCGAGTAACAGTCCTGCATCTTTTCTGCTGCCTATAAAAATACCTAACAGGCTCTCTGCCACTGCAGTCTGCCGCTCACTTTAAATTCTTGCAATGTAAAGCGTCTTGCAGAGCGCCCTGTACAAAGCATCTCCTCGAAACCTAAAATTCGAGAACGAAGAGTTTGTAAGCTTAAACACACAGTTGGGGCTTAAACAGATAATCAGAGGTTAAAGAGAAAGCACACACAACTTAGACCGATTCTGCGGTAAGGCTCCCAGAGCTACCGGGCATCAGCATGCAAAGCAGCGAGAGCAGTCACCCTGCACCAGTATTTCCAGCAAGGCCGTTCTGTGGCACTGAGTCATACAGTTTAGTTACCGTATGGAAAAGTACATGCTCCTTTTCATTTTTCGAGCCTGACACCTGACAATTTCTGCCAGAAATGAAATTTATACCATGAATTTCGTAGCTAAGAAAGTACCTTATAATCTTTGATGCTGCATTATTAAGACAGAGAATGGTAGGAAGTGTTTTCAGCTGACTACAGCAGCGTCTAACCACATGCGGTACTGCCCAAAAGTTTAACGAACGCATGAACGGAACATTTCCACCTTTGTTACCTGTAACAGCCAGGGATAAGAGTGTACTTTGTCAGCCCCTCAGTGATGAGATTTTACAATAATTTTTGCTTTGGTAAATAAACTCTTTTTTGGAGATTCACTCTTTAGGAAAAAAATAAATCTTGATTTCCGTAATCCTAGTTTGTAGTTTAACTTAAAACAAACACTTATCTAAAAGAACATATTGAAAACTAGGTTTAAACGGGTATCAGTAGCGCTCTAAGGAAGCTGCCACATAAATAAGCCTAGGCAAACAGAGGGTTCCAAGTTTTCTACTGACTGCAATGCAAGTTTGGCTAAAATCTGACTAAAACAGAATATGGACCTCCAGATTTGTCATTAATTTTTTTCTGACTCGTAACAGCAGCAGTACAGCAGTCTGCACTTCAGACATATCTTAGATCATTATATCGCTTGGCTTATCCTGCACTTGCAGGAATGCACACTTCAGAATCAGGCGGTCACTTCTTTAGGAACATTCTTCTAATGCTTAAGCTTGCTCTCTAAATCGCTAAGGTTTTTGAGAGGTTACCTCTGCCCAAAGAGGTATTGCAGGAATTTTTACAGTGAAGCAAGCATAATCAAACCTGCTTTTGCCTACCACAAAAACACGAGGTGAGAAACAGTTGCAGAGCCCTCCACTTCCGCTCCCCGAATGATAAATCTTCTCCTATTCCAAATTCGTTTGGAAGATAATTATGCCTCCCAAGCTCCCAAGAGCAAAAGGTAATTTAAGGCTTTGGCATTCACCAAACTTGCAGACAATATGCTGAACAGCTGGAGGTCATTTGCTTTGTTTCCCTAACTTTTCCCTTCATCACTGAAGTGAAAAAATTCTTAATTATTATGCACATGAGATATGTCAACTGAAAGACAAATTATGTGCTTTAAATATATTATCAATAAATCTGGATTGGTTAAGATAGTAATTTAAGTGTAATGATAGAGTATAATATAACTCCACCTTAGATCAAAGAAACAAAGCAGACTGTCTTCCAAATCATTTAGGAAAGGTTAAAAATTCTTTGGATTACAGAAAAAAATTGTCCAATAGAAAATTGCTGCCTTTAGCTAAAGTATTAGATTGTTTCTGGAGCTGCTGAATTAAGCTATTTAACTGCTTTTTCTATTTCATCCTTCATTTCACTTTTCTTATGAATCAGTTCTGTAAATGAGCAAGCATCCTCTGTTTTTTCTGTGTTTTCCTCTTTACTCACACCTTAACATGTTTTAACTCAGACATTTAAATACACTTAAATATGTGTAAAGGGACACTTTGTTGGATTAAAGAATGGTCTCAGTAACAGTGCATGAATATTCATTCTCTATTTAAAACCACAGTTATAACTGATGTAAAAAATACATTTTGACACATTAGCTCTAAAGTTCCTAAAAGGTTACAGATATGTGACTATTAAGATCCTCTGTTCTGGTAAGTGGCTCTGTTCAAGACAGCAATTAAGCTGATATTTAACATTAAGCACATACTTAAGCCAAAGGATTTAGGTAAATGGTTAAATACTTTCCTGAACTGGGGCCTAACTGAGCAGAAAGCATTCAATAAAGCATTAAAACACTGAACCTGCATGGACTATAATGTTCTAAAATTAGTCATTATTATGCTGATGTCAGAGGAAAACTACCTCAGCCAAAGAAGAATGTGTGAACGCAGCATTTTATGATATGAAACGCAGTAACAAATAACTTCATACTGAGAATCATTCATTATCAATATTATTACAGTAAATCCTCTTATGACTTGCATTTAATTATCCTATCTCCGGAAAACTGAACTACAGGTATCTTAGTGCTCAATACTTGACTCTTAAACTGCAAAGAGAAAGGGTTAAAAAGCTTTTACTTTAATGAGAAGACACCTTTTATAGCACAAAAGAAAAAAAGCCTTGCCAGGATTAACATTTTAAATACGGTTCTTTGGTCTGCTAAAAGGTCATGACATCACCACCACTGCCCCCACACTGAGCAAGATTTAAAAAAAAACCAACCCTGAGACTTTATCAATACGCCACCATTGATCTCACCAGTAATCTGGATGTAGGTGGCAGCACAATTCCTGTGCGTTCAAACATTAAAGCTTAATTCACTTCACCCATGTAATTTTCTCACTTTTCTGCATGGAGATGATGCTCTTGATTAAGTACCCAGACAGTGAGGGACTAACCCAGCTGTATTGGTTATGTATGTGCGTGTTGCATAAAAACATACAACCTGTTCAAACGCGCACGCTCATAACACTTGGCATATGGACTACCTATTTTCTTCAACGTATTACAGACGGCCAGACTTACATTAAGGCTAACTGAAATCTGTTCTTCCTTTCACAAAAATCAATTATTTTAAACTTCTCAACCCAAAACCCAAAGATCATTTTCCACCGTGGTACAGTACAAAAGATGACTTCTTAATACTCCGGGGTTGATTTTAGCCAATCAACAAACATCGTTTCATTCATTTTTATGTCTCTAAAATTGGACTCTTTTTTTATCTGCCGAATGGAATATTGACATTGTTATTTAAATCCTTCAAAGTAGCTAAAATCTAAGAATCTCAATATTGTTATCTAACACTATAGAAACCAGATCTTGTTCCCAGAATTTCAATCGCAACAGTAACAAGACCACATAGCTAAAAATACAGCAAGCTTAGCAAGCTGAGTTTTTCCATCAACAAGGACAGAAAAAGAATCATTTTGACAGGGATAATTACTTTTAAGAATGTTTAAATATGGTGTGAAACTCCCAGATTGTCCTTATAAGCAATTCTTACATTCAGGAATAACTGAAGGAGTCCCTATTCTGAAAAATCTTGGAACTTTTTCGTAACTCAGTACCAATTTTTTATGCTAGAGACATACTGTGAAATTTACCCTAAGAGTACCAACAAGCTGCAGAGAATGGGCCGGGGGGGGGGGGGGGGCCTTCCTGATTTGCTTCAAAGTTCAACCATCTTCTGTGCTGTTTTTTCTCTTGCCTATCTCACATATAAGGTGCATATCCCTTTCATATTTTACATATATTGGGCTTGTTTCATTTTTTAGTATTAACAAACCACATGCTATACAAAGGAGACTGGAAACTGAAGAGAGAGAAAAAAGGGCATTACTGAGTCAATTAAGGATTTTACATAGCAGAGAAAGGGACCGATTAAGTTATCATGACAGCTTATGATTTACTTCAGTTACAATCTAGGGGCAAAAAAGCCCATCCCGTAAAAACTACTGGATCCAGTTTCACCTTCTGTTACGCTGGGGTAAATCAGGAGCAACTCCCTGGTTTCAGTACATAAATATATGGGCCTACTAACTATAATATTTAGTTCATTTAGGTATCAAGTAGACCGCTTGCGTAGATAAAATCCTACTAAGCAGAACAGCATCTGCTGTGTGCAAAAATAATAGTGGGAAAACCAGAAGGAAGCAGCGAAGCAGACTGCTGGCAGCAGGCGCACGTTGCCATCTACAAACACAAAGGTTCCCGGCACGACACACCCAAGCCGCATATTCGGTTACATATCCAGCTGCTTAAATATATGTATTTACTCTGTGTACAAAAATAAATGTTATTGATAAAAATACAGAATTAGATACTCACCCACAAACACACACACGGTATCTCAAAATAATGTCTACAGTTTTATACGACATACTAGCTTCAACTCTGCAGCTATTCTCTAGCCTGGCAAGCTTTCTCATCTGAAGGATACCTATGCCTTCTGGTATCAACTCAATTTAAATAAGCATGCACAAAACAAGGCACTTCAGTAGAAGAAAAGAGGGTCTTAATGACAACAGGTGGAGCAAAACAGGTATTACTGAAATATTTGTTGATAGGATTGAGGATCGCTCAAGGCCATCTGATGCTAAGGGCCACAGGAGAAATCAGCAGAGACCTAACCCAGCTAATTGTCTCCCTTGATTGGGATGGTTCTGATTAGAAGAATAATCAGCTCACAGCAGCCCATAGGCAAAAAAGCCAACCAAGGGCTTTTTTCTTCTTCTTTGTTTGATGATGGTGCACAGCAAAAAAATGCCAAATTGCATCATTAACCCACTCTTCCAAACATTAAAGGGGTTCCTATACAAACAAAGCCAATAATTCCTCTCATAATTAGCTCCAACGTTCTCCTTCTGCCATTTTGAGATTGCTTTCATATAGACTAAAGCCAATCTCCAGGTTTGCTTGGGCTTAGAGAGCCGATCACGCTTTGCCACTGAAATTCCAGATGCTCCCTGAATCAGCAAATGTTATCTAATGTTAAACCAACGCATGTAATCCAACGTTAAATTAAATTAAGAGCTAACTGCACACAACACAATTTACTTTGAATTCTTTTTAGCAGTGTTTTGACTGATTTTATCTAAATGTGGCCCTCCATGGTAAAACATCCATTTTCCTTCGAACGTAATTAACTACATCATCTCTCCCAATTTTTTCAGTACTGAATTTACATTCCTAGTCACCCAGGAAAACGTCCAGCCAGAGATATTCAAAACAGATTTCACATCATGTTTTCTCTGTACTGCCCTTCTGTATTCGGCCACTTTCTGTAGTCACTTTCTGACTACAATAATTTCATCTTTCCATTAGTTGTTTGCTGCTAGAAAAAGTGTTGAATATTCCTTTGAAAGCACAGTAATACGCATTGACAATTATGTTTCCAGGCTAGTAATTTTAAGCAGCGCATTTTGCACTGCTTCTGCACCATGGTAGATTAGTTTATAGAAAGTCTTCCAAAACTGAAAGCTGATCACATGCAAAGAGCTTAAAAGCAAGAGGACAAAGGAGCTCAAAACAGTTATTCTTTTCATAATCTAGCTATCATACACATAGAAGGAAAGGCTTAAGAGCAGCTCTCAGTGCTTAAGTCATACCAGGATATCTATGGATACGTCCACGTGGCTGACTGAAAAAAAACAGACAAAAAACATGACTTTGAAAGAATTATCTAGTGTGATACCAGTCATTTTGTAACGGAAAATGAAGTCTCAAACAACTGATCTTCTAAAGTCCTCCCTTTAAAAATGTCCACATTAATAAAATTAAATACTCCCCACACTGACAACAAGGCGTAAATGTCTGAACAGCGCAAAAAAAAAAGTCACTAAATGCACTTGATACCTGAAGGTAATTGCACATACAAGAATCCTGACAAAAAAGATTTCTTCTTCGTCCATTTGGAGCTATCTGCATTTCAGAAAGTTCACTGTAAGAATGTGTCAAACTGTCTATTAAAGGGACAACTAAAATATGCAATAAATGCATCCATATTTTAGCCTCTGACCCTTGAAAGCTGGCACATTTGTTAGATTCTTCTTGTCAGGATAAGCAAGAATCAGATAACTGTGTCTGTCTGTGCCCAGCTCCTCTCTTGCTGCTAATGGGCCCAGTCCAAGAGGGATCTGGGGGACCCCTACATTCACAGCTGTCAAGCGTGTTGCTGGAAATCATTTAACCAGGGAAAGAATGAGTAAACGTGTGAAAGAGATTATTGCAGACCTTTTTTACAGATGCTTTACATGTCAGGAGCTCATGTGCCTTTGCCAATAGAGATTTTCTTGACACAAGAACTGTGTCTTTCCCTCAGAATGCTGTGCAAATACTTAAAAGAAAAAATACTTGCTTTCAAACCCTTCTCCCTCCATTCAAACAAATCCGGACTGAAAAATCCAGCTGTATCTCCCCATCTTTGTAGTTAGGGCTCACAGCATTCTACAAACAGAAACTTTTTCAGAGGGCTCAGTGTGAGCTGCTCTTTTCACCAAGAGTGCTAATGAACTGTAAAACCAACATTTTGGTTCAGTTAACATCAGCATCACCACCACCAGAGCAATGACCACACTGACTTAGCGAAGCAGAACCTCTGGTTTTGAGTCTTCAGTGTATAGATTTCACCTGCATCGTTTTATTTTGCTTGTAGGGTTTTTAGTCCATTTTGTAATACATATATGTATGAGCTGCATATTCATATATACCTTACCTTGGTAAATGTATATATAGGTATATTGCAAGAATTCACTCTTTCAATATGAAATCCAGTAAGGCATTCAATAATACTTAGTAGAACCAATATATAGTTAAATCAACTTTTGATTACACTGCCTTTTCCATTTACCAACTTTGTTGATGCCTGCTGGTTTACACCGATATGATTGATAGTGGTAATCAAAGACACCACCTACCCTCCTACAAAGCCCGGCCATGGCTAGAATTGAGTCAGCTCAGGGTCTGCACCTCTGTTTATCACCTGGTTACCAACTTCCATAAAGATGCCAGTGAAACTCTCCTGGAAGAGTGTTTGTAGATCCTTTCTCATCTCCACAAATTTGTCTCTGGGCTAAAGGTTCACCCCCTCCTGCACTGTTGCAATGGCTTGACTAATAGAAGAGCACAGCAACACTACAGACAGAGGAGCCAACTGCTCTCACAAACCCCACGCAGCCAGGAAAGGCTTGTTTGAAAACGTAGAGCATGAGGTTGCAGTATTTTCAACATTTATAAAGGCGGTACCATGCAATGACTGCTTCAGCCAAAAGACATATCCCAGATCTTTCAGTACCTGCAGAAAATTTAAGCATCCTCTTGAAACAAATAGTACAAATCTCAGGGTAAACAATATTCACATGAGCTTAACTAAGCCACTGATGACCCATAAGCAGGCTCATACCAGGGTCAGGGCTGAAGAGTTTCCTTTGTCACTGATTTACTATAGCTCCAGGAAGTTGTACCTTTTCTGCTCTGGAAATCCCCCTTGTCAATGAGCCTGGGATTTACGTCACTGATACACATTCTACAGATATGGGGGTTGTTTTTATTGGGCAGGCAAGGTTATGTCCAGCATCTACAGAACTGCTTTCATTTTTGTTTCAGGTCTACTCCAAAGGGTTTTGTAGGTCAGCGAACATTGTAGTTCACACTCAATCAGCAGAATACCTGCATGTACAATCTAGCTATTTTACATACTTGCAGACAGGAGGCTGTAAAAAGCTCTGTCCTCATATTAGAATGGAAACAATAGTTTCACACCATTTTCTGTTTTGATCTCCTAGACTCTGACACCTCAAGTCTGAGTGTTTTATTTTCCGTCCAGCTTGCATTCTCCAGAGCAGCACTCATTTGACTCAAACACAGAGTTCCCACGCTAGGAAAAGTAAGCGACAAAACCCAGCTTTTAAGACTCAGTCCCTCTAACCTACCAACTGACGCAGTACAAAGAAACCTTCCCCCACATGTTCAGATTTCTTATCAGGCACCTGAATGCACTAAGGAACGCACCTCCCAGCAACTTATCTGACCACACACCGCACTGCGTCTCGCCAGCTGAGGAGCCCTGAGTGTCACAGCACCGCGACTAAGCTGTATCGCAGGCGCTCTTTGCTACTGTGTGTCCTTGCCCTCGCAAAGAAGGGAATTTCTGCACAACATTAACCTACGAAGAAGCTCATTAAAGCATTTTGAGACACTGGAACAGAGGGGTGCATTAGTAAATGCATAAAGTTAGACACAATTATGACTATCCACATTATTTCCTTAATACTACTCATTTTTATTTATTATGGCCTGCAACAAACAGGTGGGTAGATGTTCTCCAAGAGCTAAACAAGGCACAGAGAAATAGGGTAGGACCTGAACAATGCAGTTCAGTGTTGGCCTAATAACAGATTTCCTGTATCCTGCTCTACCTCAGGTTTTCCTTGGTTAAAAAAGCAGTATTTCACTGCCGTGGGAAAATAACTCACTGATGGCTGAGGCACTTGGATACTTTGAGACCACATAAATATCTAACTAAGAAGATCAGATGAGCAACGACTTTCAGATTTATCTGCTACTCCTGCTAATTTAACATCCAAATTTGTTTTCTATGGTGAATTCGGAGCAGCTATTCAGACAGGAGACCTGCAAACACCAGGAGTAGCCTCTATCACTGGACCTTCACCCAAATCTCTTGCATTTTTTACATATACATACATACATATATATATACACACACATAAATTCTTATAGTATATAATCAGAAGATATAGGGGCTTCCAAGAGACTATTTTCTTGCTGAAGCAGTCACAACAAGAATCAGTTGGAAGGAACCACCTGTGGCATGTGGAATGTGTAAACACGTAAGCATTACTGATGTGCGAGTAACTTACGGTTTGGGACAAAGGGAAAGCTAAACACTTTTCCTGTAATTTAATTAACCCTTTTTAAAAAGTTATTTTCTTTTTCAATGTTGAAATAATTTTTTTCACCTTTTGCAACTGTTTCTCTTAAAACTATTAAATGAATTGAACATGAATCTATGAATAGCTTTACTCAACCTGCATCTGAATTTTTAATGACTATCTTCATGCAAAGAAGAAAAAAAGACAGCTGAAAAACAGAACTCAGCTCTGTGACACAATTTGCTTTTCTTCCTCTCTCAGTAAATTTGAAACAGATGCTTCAGGAACCAAACACAAGAAGTCAGTTCCTTTCAGAACAGGCAGAACTCCCCTCATACAAGTGGAGAATGTGGGTGAGAATTTAATACAAGAATTAAATAAAATAATTCAGGCTAGTGGATGATCATAATAAATAAAAGGAGCCCTGGGAAGCTGGAGCTTAAAGATTTGACTGAGGACTAGCTGCTGTTAGAGAGACCAGAGCTGCAGCTGGGCGAGGGCTCAATGGCTGAAACGAGTCTGAAGCAACGTCCCTCTCCTCTCCTGCTGCCTCTCCTTCCTCCCTGCCTCCTTCTGCACTTGGTTTCATTGCCGGCAGCGGTGCCTGGGGCTAACCTCCCCTCCAGCTGCCTTCCTGCTCCCTGGCTAGGGACTTGCCTACACGGCAGCAGCACACGTCCCTGCTCTACTCCCTCCTCGCCCTGGCTGCGGCTTTATGATGATGGCTGGGATCCAGCGGAGAGAACAGCGCTGCTCGGTGGGAAGGATGAATCACAGGGGAATCCTTGCTGCCTCCCCGCAGACCACAGCAGGACTCCAGGACACGCTTGCCAAATGCATGACACCGGGGATACATGGCACTTGGCAGTTCTACTCAGAAACCTGGCTGAAAGAGTTTCTCTCCCTTTTAACCTGTTTTTTTTTGTTGTTGTTATGCTTGTTTTTAATAACTGCATAATGTTTTGTTTAGGCACTTTACAGCCCTGCTGCAACACTGCAGAGTCTCAAGTGCGCACAGTGATGAAATGCCTCAGGGAGCTAGTTTGTGGAGCCTGGGGTAACATAAGCTTTATAATTTAATTCCCAGTGTACTTAGCACAGCTGAGAATTAGAAATAAAATCAAAGTAAGTTTCAGAGAGCAAGTTTCATCAGGCAGCGAGAGAAAAAGAAACTTTGTCTTTTAATGGGAGCCAGTGAAGCCCACTGCAGAGAAGGAATGCCTTAGCTCCAAGCATCAGGGAGGTGGATGACAACGGGCAGTGAAGGACAATACTGGAATTTACACTCAGTGATTACATTTATAGCATCAGCTGCCAAAGGCCAATGAGTGATCCCATATATTTTACAAGGAAAGCAAACAAGGGACAAGCCAGTGAGGAACAGTAATTGCACTACATATAACTGCATTCGTGTAACTGCAGAAGTCGTTCTGACTTCCTCTTGCGTTTCATTTCTCATCCTATCCTTTCAGCTTGTCATCTTACTTCCATCTTCTGAAAAAATATTTCAGAGATAAATAAGAGAACAGGACTGAACGGTAATAACACGAAGTTAGAGTGCAAACACTCTCAGATACCCCATTCCCAAACACGTATAATTTACCAGCAAGTAACACTTGCTAGGTCTCATTTTTTTCTGATTTACTAAGCATGTAGCAACACACTCACTTGTTGCTCCTTCATTCATGCCATTGCGAACGGCATCTCAGCAACACAAGAGACACCCTGCATTTTGGTTTGCAGTGGCTTAGGCTCTGGCAAGGCTGGCCTGACAAGTCAATGTCTTTGAATAGTATTACATCCAGTAAGCAATTACATCTGGGCATGGCCCTTTTCTGCCGATCAGACAATACAAAGACCTTTCCCTACCCTCATTTAACTCTCTGCCTGTTACAATGTAAAAGGATTGATTTGTAAAGAGCTAGGAGTGTATCTGCTTTTGACTTAGCTTCTGCTTTGTACATATTGATGAGGCAAGGAAAAAAAATGGAAAGTGGATGAAAGAAGGACCTACTGCCACAAAGGAAAGGTTGTGGACTCCATCTGGTTTTGCTCTGTGTCACTATTGCCAGCTGACTATTTCTGCTCATAAAAGATTGTGAGCCATCCGTAAGTGCAAAATGGATACAGCACAAATCAGCTCGGTAACGTCACGCGGGCATGTATGAATAATGAAGCTTAGCTGCAGCCTGTCACACAGAAAGCATATCAGTGTAACTGATTTATTGAAAAGTTGAGTAGTATATATGTCATCAAAGGAAAAATATAAAAACAAAAAGTATCTACTCTTGATTTAATTTTCCTTCACATTTTTCAGAACTAGCTTGCTGGAAAAAAAAAAATTTTTTTAAGTTACCCTGGATCATATTCCCCTTACAGTCAACCCTGATAAGTCCTGAAAGAAAAACTGAGATCATCTTGTCCACTGTACTCTGTTACCTGCTAAATTCAAGTTCTTCTGAAAGAGCTTCTTCATTGGTGCAAAACACTCCAGAAAAAGCAAGCAGGTCCATCTGAAAATCTTCACTCTTTAATTTTCCAGTTATCTAGATCCTTCACAGCTATTTCTAAACTTAGAGAAAGTCATTTCTTAAAAGGAGAAGGGAAGCAACATCGTTTTCTTATCCTGACCAATTCAAAGGTTATGCACATTGGACCCCAATTTATTCACAGTCAGTAACAGAGTCCTTTTACATAGTCATGGACAGCATTTTCCTCTGACTAACTATTTCAGATGTTCAGTACAAATGGATAACTATTATCAACTCTGAATTATCTGAAGTAAGAGGGAAGTGAATACTCTGATACAGAAACACTTGGGTAACATATCACAGGAAATTCCACTTCAATATACTCATTTGGATTCATGAATTCCTACTAGTTACACATTAGCACAGCCTTGCCAGCCCTGCACTGGCTCTCAGAGGTACTTAGTTGTCGTTCTATCAGTCTCTTAGGGCTTAAGACCCCTTACGCATTAGAGGGACTTGAATACAGGACAAGTGTCTTTATGCTAGCTTTCTGCCCCAGAAATACTGTCCTCTCTGCAGCTCGTGCCTGGGAATACTGCCTAGCCCCTCTCCCTCCCGGCTTGGGGAGGAAAACCCCAACCCAGCAGGGCAATACTGCCCCGACTTGGCACAGCTCCTGACCAACCTCCCTACCTTGCAGGGCAGCACAGGTCTCCTGCTCCCAGCCCACACGGCCACGTCGCCTAAGCGGCCTGAATTTAACCCCTTGGCTTAAACCCCGGGGAACCAGCTGCTCCCATTCAGCCCCTGCACCAGCCAGAGCCTTGCAGAAAGGTGGGCGAACGCCAGAGGCGGTGAACTACCTGGATCACGTCAGCTCTTCATCCCTCCGTTTGGTGGCCATGCGTGGGCCTGCGCAATCAGCACCGACGTCTCCCTCATCATCCTGTCTCATTAGCTGTCACTTCAGCTGAACGTTAAGCATACGCAACCCCCCGCATAAGTGGAAATGGAATCAAGACTGCCTTTTTATGTAGCAGACCTAAATAACAATCAATTTAAAGCATGATAGACCTTAAACAAATAATGCACTAAGCTGATTAACTTATTTAATTGATTTGTTAAAAAAAAAAAGTTAATTTTATTTATTGCCTGTATTTAATTCAGGCAATATCTTTAAAAAAAAAAGCCTCTGTAATTTATGCAGTATCTCCTGTGATATCTTAGACTCAAAAGAAAGTTAAACAGACTTCTAAGGTTCTCACCAAATACTTCTAGGGGGTTTCAAAAAGGCTTGAAAGGAAGAAGCAGCTTTCTGCTTCAGGCTACACAAATTCCACTGTGCCCTACATACTGTAACCTCTTGATCAATTATTTCCTGCAACTTTTGAAAACGTTCTTTGTTTGCCTGGATATGCCTTGGGATATAATAGGTGATCAATGGAACCACAATAATTGTACTTTATGCTGAAGACCTTACTGCATGCAGTTATTTGTCAGACTGAGATACAAGCATTTTATATGCACGAAATAAGCTTTTGGCCAAAGTACCAGGGCTTGCTTTGAAAAATGTAGCAAATAAACAGAAAATAAAACATCTGCTCCACTGCTGAGTTGGTGTTAGTACTTTCAATTCAATTGCAAACTTGGTTCCAAGCAAGCCACCCACAATGCTGAATAAGAGACAACAATTTAATATAGAAGGTCTGAACCTGTTCCCATTAATGTCACTGGGAATTCTACCACTATCCTAAATAAGATTACACAAAACCTCTGCTTTTTGGCTGCAGATTAAAAACAAAATAAAGGAAGGAAGGAAGAAAATCAGCACCTGGGTGGCTAGAATTTTACTTAGGATTTTCTGATGAGTCTCATATGTGCCTTTAGAGCTCTCTTTCTTGAATGCTTAGAGTAGCCTCTGGTCACTTTGGAAGGCGGAAAAAAACTTTGCTGTTTCTACTAAGGCATATTGAAAAAAACAAAACCGGAAAACCAACAAAAAACAGCAAGTTTGTTCAAAACAGCTGGACACTAACACTGTGCCTACTTAAAAAAAAAAAAAAGTACTTTTTTTAAAACAAATACACAGACGTAAATACGCTGAATTGCTTCCCTTAAGGAGTGATACTCTCTTTTTGACTTTATGAGACTGACTGCTGCTTTTAACTTCATGACCTTTCTCTGAACAATCTTAGCAGCCTCTTCCTAGCCAAAAATTAGAGGAACCTACTGAATACCTCTTAAATCACTATATAGCAAGGAAATAGATTAAGCTAAAAATACACTTTCTAAAAAAGCATACAGAAATAACATCACTTGGGCTTAAATACTGCAGACAGAGTAAGAAGACAGTACTAATATGAAAAGGGAACAGTAACCAATGGAAAGACTAGATATAGGGTACTTGGTTGAAAAAAAACTCTTTCCAGAACTGATCTCCGAATGATACAGCTGGACATGTTTCTCCACACAGCAGCTGAATATTACTTTTATACAGTTTCAAATAAACCCACAAACCTTTCTACATCCTATTTTCTCTTTTCTTTTGAGCAAGAAGGAGGGAAGGAACACGGAGGAGGAAAGAGAGGGAGATATTCTTTCATCTTAAATAGCTACGATTTTACATGACTCATGATCTGTTTTAAAGGTATAAGGATGCCATTATTGAGCTATATATCTGGGAATGAAGCATTTAGCTGGCAGGGCCTCTTCTAAGCACAGCAGTAATTTTCTTATGCAGGGTCCACTTTCAGTAAGGCTGGAAGCAGGAGGGGTTTTAAGTGTGAAGGAAAGTTATTCAAAGCAATACATAAAATTTAAAGAGCACCAAAGAACTTAAAGTATGAAAAGCTTTTAAGATACAGTAAAAGTAATTACTTGCTGATACAGCATCAGTAGGAAATTTATTACACGTAATTTCGCTGAGACACAAATAAGAGGCACTCTTCCACTAGAGCAAGTTACCACAAAGTATTTTGGCCCTAGATTCTTCCCTAAAACGTTCTAGCTGTCCGTCCCTCTGCCTGGCACACAATTCCATTTTCCTGGCTGAGACTGTTATAAGGAGCCATTACAACGCAGCCTTCCACTGCACTCTGAGCTGTCCTAAACTCAGAGAGAGAGAGATGCTGCAGCTGACATCTCCTGAACAACCACCATACCAAACTTGCTCACCAGCTGAAATAACGGTCCATCCTCAATAACCCAACTATTACTTGCTACGGCAGAACCTGGGATTCAATCAAATGTTGTATATGGCAGGTAATTATCTCATGCACAAAAGAGGGAATGTAAAAAAAACAGAGAGAGAGACCTCTGGAGAAGAGCTGACCACTTCCCTTTCCGAGCTCCTTTGTTTAACAGGGATGGGATGGCATTTCATGGTGGCCTGAGCGCCCCTGATTGAAGGAGGCATCCGTTGGGAATGTAGAAACTCTGCTTTGTCCTTGGTGCCATTCATAGAGCTGTGGACAAACAGCACCTAAAGGTTTGCACCTGTGACCTGAATTTTCACCACTGTGTATGAATATTTCATTCCATTATAGAAACAGCTTTTGCCTTGTGCTCCTCCTGTTGTAATTCAAGATGCAATTCTCATATGTTGCCTTGAACATAATCCTCCCATACTTTCTTCAGTGATCATTTGAAAATCTTGAATCCTTGCTTTCCTCCAAGCTGGTGTTTTCATAGGACGAGCAGGTGACTACATGTGTTTAGGGTCCCTAAACACATGAATATTGCTGAGCCTGTTTTTCAGAAAGACAGCACTCCTTTCGCTCCATTACTCTGCTCCCATAGGCCAGTGTAGTCTTCCTTGGCTTAAAAATTACACAGAGCAGAACTAGCACTTTCCTCTATCCCTCTCTCCACTCCCATGAAACCTTCTGCAGCTTCTCTCTCCCCTTTAGAAAGGGACAGAAACTGCAACATATGAAAGGTTCTCTTACAATATAGTCTTAAAGCTGAAAACAAAACCTCTGGCAAAGGAAAACCATTGATGTGTTCTTTCCACAAACTTGGCTTTAGCATGTTGGCCAAAACAGTTTGTTAGCTGTCATGTCATTAAAAACTACAGGAAGAATTTAGACCAGTCCAGCTGAAAGCTTAAGAAGCAGATAATCTAAATAATTATTAGACTTTACTCCTAAGTAAATTCATCATAGGTTGCAGAAAAAATTCACTAAACACTTAATCATGTGAAGTTCCCATCAATTTCTATTCCTAGTTTTCTAAAGGGATTTCCACTTAACAAAATGAGTTTGTCCAAACAAATCAGCCTCACAGCTTGGGGACAGCAAAGAATGTGGAGGAAAACCAGACCAAGGTCACAGCAAAACAGTCCTCCTAGATTCCTGGTCAGGAAACACAGAGCAATGTTCTTCATACTCCTTGTCTCCTACACCATCAGCTGCAAAAAGTCATAGGGGTCACGTGGTGTGTCTCACGACTGTAATAACACTTGTGAAACTGTGACTAAGGCCCAGAAAAATAAAACTCAAAAAATGAGCAAACGTATGTGCGTACACATGCATGCTATGGCAGAAAAATCTCAGGTTGGACCTCCTCTGTTGTTAATGTAGGCATATCATCAGGGGCCAGGGAACAAAACTAAGCACAGCCTAAGTAAAACTCAACATCCCATTTAGATCTGCTAATTCAAATACGGAAAGCCAAAATATGTGCATATTAATGTTAATTTTTTTATAGTGGGGGTTACTTCCCATTTATATGGGTTAGGATATATCAGGATATATGGGTTAGGACACACACACACACACACACACAGAGAATATTCATCTAGCATTTGCTGTGACAATCACCTGCACAGTTGTGAAGCCAATACAAATCATAATTTGCATGGATGTTACAAAAGAGTGTATTGGCAGATGCAACAGTACAGCACAAATCACAGAGAATTAGGAGGAAAAGAAATAAATACTTCTTATATAGCAACAGATCTTTTTTCTAGACTGAACATACTGCAGCAAAAAATAAAAAAAGTCATACTACTAGAGGACTGAAGCTAGAAAATCTATGGTGCCCATTACTTAAATTCTCATTTCATATCTCATGTGGTTAACATCTGCCACTTAGCTTCTTTTGCATGTATTTTGGAAGAGATGGGTTCGCTAGATTGTTGTTTTGGGATTATTTGCTTTGACTGGCTTTTTTGAGGAGAAGAAATGATGGGTTTCCCTTTTTCTCTTTGGTCTCTGCAGAATTCCAGTTGTGTTTGGCTTGAAACAGAAAACTAACAAGCATGTCAGGTGCACAGCCAGTATAGATTAGATGATACAAATATATCTACATAAAATCAGTCTTCAATGCTATTTAAAGCAATGTTAAATCACAGATGCTTATTTGTTTAAATAGAAAACTCTTGAAAATCTTTCTTTTCCCCCTCCAAAGCTTGAAAGTTGCAAACAAGTTTATCACCAAATAAGGAGGAATTACATTACAGATTTAAACAGACAAGACCCATATCATCAAGAAGGAGCATGTTTCATTTTAAACAATCTTCCTTAGGCAGAGAAAACAAAATCACTTTTAATGACAATATTTTTAGCTTGTACTTACAAGGCAAAGAGGGGAGGGAGAGGAAGGTGTTTATGAGAAACAAAACTAATGAATCACAGAGCAGAAGAAAATGAATCCTATAGCTTCTCACGTGTCAGCAAACAAGTTGATAAGAAATCAGCTCGTGCCAGAAGCAATCCTTTCACAGACATTCCTGAATCATAATTGTGCCAGTCAACATGATTTAGAGGAGTAGGCTCCCTTTCCAAAGGTGTTTTTGAAATATTCTAGTTTTCAGCTACCATACTGCTACGATATAAGGAGTTCCCTTGGGTCCTACAATAAAACATCTCCTCCTCCCCTCCTTTACACACTCATACACATAGACACACACACGTACGTTGTTTTTAAGAACAAAGTTTGAATCAGCAGCTCTGACAGATCTTAAGAACTAAAATTATACGTAAAAACTCATTGTTGTACTCCAACAAAAGGGAGCACAGCTGCACTGTGCTTTAGCCATGTAGTGTAAATTGATCTAAAGGGAATTGTTGAAATACAACTGAATGCTACTGTAACTTACACAGCATTAGCTCCAGACAGCTGTTGGACAAACACTTGTTTGGATGAAGAAATACCATCACAGTAACATGTTTACTGACTTCCAATAGACAAGGGGAGGAGGTGAATAGAAGCAACAATAGCTTAAGACAAAGGACTTTTGCCCTCTGCTCTGTCATCCCTTTCTTTCTCCATTCTCCCCTGTCCTAGAAAGCTCTGCTCTGTTTGCACTTTTCCCATCTGAGGGCTTCCTAGTAAAAGAACTCTAAAGAAGCAGCACAAAAATATGTTCCAGTTTAGAAAACCTTTCTGGCCAATATGTATGGCAACCTGAAGGGGAAAGGAAGAGTTTTCCAGTCAGGAAATCTCCTATTAATCTTTCTTTACACCTACATTTAAGCCTTCTACTGGCCTCTGTCACTCAAGAGAGAAAGACCAAAACTATATTTTTTAAAGATTTTCTTTTGAAATAGCTAATAGAACAGTGAAACAACCGGTAAGCTGTCACCTATTTGTACTGGGTGCTAGCTAAACAAATCCTCCGTCCTAGTCGGCCCAAACAACAGCAATGCACTGAATTCAGTGAAAGGCACAAGAGCACCCAGAATATGCTATTCCACCTCCATCTTTATGGATTTTCTCTCTTCTGTGGTTAGGAAGTGGACTTTGTTTAATGTGTATTCTTTTGGTGTGTAGCTACTTACATACAGATTTTTACACTGCCCCCCCCCTTTTTCTTTTTGCTCTGTCTCACTAGGCAAAACAGTACTATAAACATGTGAAAGCCATTGCTAAAGTTCTTGAGATCCTCTGACTACTTTGAACTGCTTTAATCACTGAAGATAGCAATCCTTCAATACGTTCAAGGCAAATATTTGCTTGTTTTGATAAAATGGAGAGACATCATGACCATTCCCCTATGCTTCTCCAGTACCTCTGAACGCAAACATTGCTGCTCAGTGGACAGTCAAATCCATGCCTAAGGATTGTTTTCATAAAGAACTCGAGTGTGGTACAAAGGAATGAGCTGCAGTCATTTGGAAGGGCAAAACTGCAGACCACTGTTGTCAGGCTGACCTTGCCACAGTGGTATCTTTCTATCTTTGCTAATGTGTCTTTCAGCACAACGCAGAATGTGCAAATGAGCTAAAGAAAATTACTGCCCTTCTCCTGCAGGGAACACCACTATATTCTTTATACCATGTAGGACTTCCTGTTTCTCTATAACAAACAATTTTGTCAATGCGGCTTAGCATCTAAAAGAAGTTTGAGTACCTTGAAAGACAACAGAAACAAATTTCAAGAAAATAAAGATATATATCTAAATTCTACCTTCCAAGCTAAAGATATGTCTATGCAGTTTTTCCTTATTCAGTGGTTTCAAATGCTCTTCCAGTTTAACAACCTTCTCTGGCAATGAAATATGAAGAGATGATGATTTCCTCCAAATTAGGAGGACATTAACAATTAAGTGTTAATGTGAACACTGTTACAGTAATGCAATTATAACTGTATTCCATGAAGAGCAATAGGAAATAATTACTCTTATTCTCAAGTGATAGTTCTGAGAGAATGAGATTCCCAATCTTAAATTCATTAGATGGGCAGCTCTCATTTCCTAGCCTAAGACAGAACCAGTCTTTCATTATAGAAATGGTATCTCCTATCTTTCATTACGGAAATGTGCATCCACCTTCACTTTTGTTTGATAATATCAAGCAGTGAGCTAAAGATAACATTTTGAGGATATCCATCTAGCTCCAGGTGCAGATGCAATATCCTCCTCATATACACTGTTCACCTCTTCCAGAGGCCTCTAAATGCAAAGTTCATCCCGAACCAAGGAACACTGCTGTTCATTTAGCACATGGCATTCCCCAACTGTAATGCAAGTACTCTCCAGGTGCTGGCTGGCTGACCCGGGCTGTGGAAAGTCTTACAAGCAATGTGTGCGAGTGCATCATACAGCGCATCACCATTTAAAGTCTGCACTACAAAGAAGTTGGTCCACAGCAACTTGCATGTCAATGCTCAACTGACTTTACCATCTAAACAGTCCAAGAAAGCATGAACAGCAGATTCTTTCATATGGGTTATTAAGCTTCACTGAGTTACTGGTGGCAAGGGAGAGGGAAGTCTCATTTGAGACGTTAAAGAACAACAACAAAGTCTGAATACATTCTTGGTGCAAAGCAGAAACGGAATACAGGAAAACCTGAAAGCAGGCATAATGGCAGCACAGGTATCTAACCGCAGAAAAGACACTGCAATCCTTCAGCCCTCGGAAGGCTGCATTCTTCGCTGACTTTAGAAGCTATCACTCCACACTCTCCATATTAAACACAGAGGTACTGGTTGGCTGTAATAATTAAGAAAGCTTGCCAAAAAGATGTTAGCACAAGGAATGCATCAGGTGACAGGACAGTGCCTCCGCGGACACTGGGACCTGTCAACCTCTGTAACTATATCCTCCTGGCCTGTCACAGTAGAGTTAATTAGAAACATCTGTAGCAGGGAGATCAAGCAGAGGTAGTAGCAGCAGCTGATTTGCACAAGAAAGGTACAAGTCATGTGGGAGGTAAAAGGGGTAGAATCACAAACAGATACAGATCAGTTACATGAGCCTGATGAGTTATCTGAGCTATATGCACTTCTGAAATAAAACTACTTTGGTAACGTAAGTGCAGAACTGATGGAAAGGGTTAAATTGTAATGTCGGCAAACTGACTTACTGGAATCTTAACAGTGAGAACAAATCTTGAAAACATGCAAAATGCCATTCATCTGTTTAGACTTTATGGTTTAGGCTGTTCCACATGTTCCTTTGAAAAATCAACTATGTGCCCTTCACCTTATATTTTTACTAAGGGCTTTGGGACAAGCTAAAAATACTAATTTGTTTAATTACAGTTCCTGCTGCTACAGTTCATAGCAAGCAAATCCTTTTAACTGTGAACTCCTCCCTCTCTCCTCAAACCAGACACACTTTTGGAAAAATCTCTGTTACAGGTGGAACTGGAATTTTTATTTCTCCCATTCCAAAAGCACAGATCTTTTTTCAGTCTACTCAACACAGTATGCTACAATATGGGGCTGAATGACTGAATAATACACATGCAACAGAACTGAAGAAATTCAAATACAAAAAATAAGTTTATGGCTAGAAGAGAACTTGGTAGAGGTGTGCATGTGCACAAATACAACATTGAGATATTCAAGTAACTCTGCATTCACACAACTGTGTCCTCCTACATCCCCATTAGAAATCAAGGGCTTTCAATAAATTAATTCAGGATAACTGCAAACGTTTAGTCTGATCCTTCTTCTTTTCAACAGTACAGAGTGCTTGCATGGCTGGGCATATCAAATGCTGCTCAGAGGAAAGGAACAAAATGAAAAATGAATCGTTTTTGTCTAATCTTTAAGATACATAATTAAAGAGATATGGGATGGAGAGTTCTCCAGCTGAACACGAAGAACCATGTAAGAAAATCACATGATCAAAATATAAATCTGTAAGCAATTTGCAGCAGACATTTTCTGAAGCACTCATTCTCTACTTAATTTTAATTGGATACATTGCTGACTCTTGGGCCCCTAGCGCATATTGCCCAAGCAGACAGTTGCAGCTGGTTGTGCGACCGTCCCCCCTCGCAGCATACCTCAGCCCTTACAAGCTGCCCGTTGCCACCTCAGAGGCGGCAGGGTACGCCTGTAAGGGAATATCTGCCCATGAAACTGTAGGCCCACGCTTTGGCCCTGCCTGTCCATAATCTTAGCACAAACAGACTTCACAGACTGCGTGAACAGATATGCCAGGAGCGTAAGGCAATGGGTGCACATTCCCTTCTGCCATCTCCATTGCTGCAGCAACGCTGGCAGCAAGGTGCAATGGTCAGCTATGAGTAGGAAGACCTAAAATCATCACAGCTACATTTGTTGAAGGTCATTTGATAGAAATATTAATTTTCCCTAGGGATTTTGCTGAAAGGAGCTTCACTTCAAAACTTCTAGAGGAGCTCCTGTTTGCTAACTGTAGTCTTCCTCCTTCCCTCTCCTGCCCAGCAGTTCCACTCTGTACAATCTTTTGTTTCCAAGCCCAAATATACTCCAGCTCCTATTTATGCCGCTTGTCCTTACTCCTCACACTGCTCTTTTTTCTTTCAATCTGGACCTCTTCTATTCAACCACTTGGAGCTTTAGAAAGGTTTGTATTATCACATTGCCAAGGAACAATTCATAATCGTGGCACTTAAACAACTAATTATCAGATTTTGACATGTATATATTTTACAGAAGAGCTTTTTTATGAAAGAAAGGCTCTCAGCAGTTAAGAGCAATATAGAGAGCTGCATGAAATAACAGCTGGAAGCAAGCACATTAGTGCTGGTAAAGCTAGGGAGCTAATAACTCAAGAGTGCAAAGATTTACCCACTTTGGTCACTGATAACTGCAAGTGCAGATGTTACAGAGTTCTCCAGCACAGTCTGCAGCAACATAAGGCTTCAGAGTGGATAAGCAGAATGCGAAGATTATCACTTTCAATGTTTCATCTAAGAAACGCCATCAGTAGTCTGTACTGGTAAAATTTGGCTGGTTTATGCAGATATGGAATGCGCGGCCCTAAAATCCCTGGCAGGAAGCCAAGACAGATCTTAGTATTTGGACACTCTCTTAATGTTCTGTTGCATATAAGCTATGTCCCTGGAAGACGTCCAATAACCTGTGCTGAAATGGAATAACACTTTTTTCCTTTTTGCTGATCTGGAATGTCTGTATCATATACCAATGCAGAAATATATAAACCAGCAAAGATATTAGTATGTGACTTAATAAGGTACTTATACAAGACACTTGCTGATACACCGACTTCTTCAAGCAAAGATATGCAAAAGTAGGAACAGATTTTTCAGGTTCTTTTTTTTTTTGTACTTCCTTTGGGCAAAAAAAATACAGTGTTCCCTATGGAATGAAAATCTCTTTTCTTCTACATCACCACAAGCTGCTGGCTGTTTCAACTGCTTTCAAAATCAAGTGCCTGTGCAACTGTGAAAGAAGAACTGTTGTTAATGTGTTTTCTCTTGAACAGTCATTAGAAAGTATGCATATAAAACATTTTCAAAGCACATAAGTACAGGATGTATTCCTGACCGAAAAAGGAATTAAAAATCCATCAGGTCTCCAATTACCCAGATCTCTAATCATGAAAACCTTATCTGGATGTAGCCATGTTGCCTAAATCTTTCCAAATCAATACTCTCTGTATCAAGTTATGGCTGCATCCGCACAGTGTAGGCTGAGCTCCCCATGGCGTCCTAACTCAGTTTAACAAGCCATCAATCAAAGGCAGATATTTAGAGGAAGCAAAACTGATTGGTTGCAGAGGGATTTCTGGATGTTTTAACTGATACCCACTGAAAATACATGAGAAGGATTTCAAACTCAGAAAAAATGGCCTGACAAAAGCTCTGACAGATATATAATGCCATGATAGAAATACTACACATTATGTCATATCTAATAACCCACTTGTGCCACATTACACAGCTGTTTTTGTTACACTGTGGTGCCAAACACAGTTCTCTCTCTCTCTCCCTCTCCCTCGCTCTAAATTAACGGAGAACAAAATTACATCAGCAGCTTTGCAGACACCAACTCCATGCAGAACCCAGGTCTTGCCCTGCACAGAAGTCACAAAGATGAGGCAAGCAATCTTCTTGGGAGGGAAAGAAAATTTTTAGTTCCTTTCCCAAACTCATTAAGAAAGGGCCTGACTCCCCCAGGTCTACCCGGAATAATTAGCAGCAACAAACGGGGGGGGGGGCTTTCAGCGCGCAGGTCAGCCGATGGGATTAGGCACAAAGGTTCTGTAAATTTCAGGCGGTATCTACGCAGATGTCTGGAAAAAAAGCAGTGGCTACAGAGTGGATGCAGCCAGCACTATTAAGCGGTTCAGAATTTGTAAGGCTCCCACAGCCGATAAATTTTATGGAAAAAGTCATAAAAGTCAGATGGCAAAAAAATATATAGCATAAAAGTTGCAAACTTCTAGACAGCTTGTAAAAAAGTGGTAATGCTGGAGGGAAATGGTAAACACAATAACAAGAGTTCATCAGCCTTAATAAATAGGACAGGGTCACACAGGTTTACTTCTGGAACCCATAAAGGTCCCTTAGTATCTAATTATTTCTGAAAAAAGTCTGAGGTTTTATTCCCTTCTATTCCTCAACAGATTAGCTCATTCTTCATTAGATACCATTTTAAAATGAAATATACTCCTTTTAAGAAGCTAAGGTTTGTTTCTTATTGACATGATACAATACTATGTACCATATGTTCTTCCAAGGGAGTATTCCTAAGCAATATTAAACATCACACCCTAATGGAAGTTACACAAAGTGTATTTCTTAGGAGAAGCACATAACAAAATCAGTGATGGCACTGGGCCATAAAGTAGCTCTGGATTTTGAAGAAGATGTCGGATTAAAATCAACCGCTTGTACTTCTAAATTTCTACCTTACTGCAAACTACAAAACCATCTTTTTTATCACATTGCCAGAGGAGAGAAAGACAGGACTGTACTGTCACCTTTGCAAGGAGGCAATCACCCTCCTCACTAGGCAGATTTTTAGTTCATTGGGCCAGACATAAAATTGACAAGTGCTGCTTGTTCGTGTCTTTGTGAACAATGATTTTATAGTGTTGCTCAAGTTGGTAACTTCAAAAACCAGAAGTAACAAATGCTACCTTTGTGACCAGCAAAAATAATGAACAAAGCATCTGTAACTGCAGGGTACATATGTAAGCAAATGCATTGTAATGGGTAATAAAAATAGCACTTTGTTCTGACTGTGGTGCTAATTAGAATCTGATTTGCCTACTAAAAAGTCATAATTGAGCAGTACCCATGCCACCAAGATTTCCAGGCTGGATTCACTTTTTAGGAACTAATGCACTGACCTCAATAGCTGAAAAACGAAAGGGTGAGTGGGGGTAAAAGGTCTGAACGCGTATGGCAGCACGCTGGCCAAATTCCAGCTTGTGTTCAGTGAGGTGCCTCGATGCTGCGGTGCCCCTGCAAAGGCAGGCTGGCCACCACGGCTGCCACCCGGGGCCTTACCTGGGAGCATTAGAAAGCAGGGAGTGATGCAGTAATTCGTTCCCAGTGTCTTTTTCTCCTCCCTTCCTTTCCCTTGTTCCTTTTCTCCCTTTCCAAACCCATTGCTTCGTTCTTTTGAGCTACAAAACTATATTCTAGAGCAGCGTATCTTGGAAATTCAACCTGAAACATGGCAGATGATTACCACCAAAGACGTAACATTTGCAAAAGATTTATGTTCATTAAAAACATAACAAAACAAAATAAACTAGACAGACATCTTTTCATAAGCAATAATGTAAATACCAACAACTCCCAAGTTCTGCACTGGATACGGACAACAGAATGTCACGCGTGTCCCAGAGAGCACCGATCATTAGGAAACCCAGAGGGGGAATAAATAAATAAATAAATAAGTAAAACCTCCTCCTCTCCTCACCTCAAGAAAGTAACTGATGTAGCCTCAACTAAATGATGCATCTACTATGTCCTTATTATGTTTTCTCAATGATATAGTCAGTGGCCCTCAGATATTACTTAACCCCCCCTTGGGCTATTGTCTGAATTGAAATGTTGCATTTCAGTACTATTAAAAATACAACCTGAAGTCATAATGGGATTTTTTGCTCCTCATTTTTTCCAGGAAAAACTGTTCTTGTACCTGTGCAGGAAGCCCCAAGCCCTACTCTCTTTCTTATGTGATATGAAAGTCTATGCAGGATCCCGTATGGTCATATTCCACGTATGACTATAAAAGGAGTAATTTGTATTGTCATATTTCTGCAGATCAGCAAAATCCTGTGCCTTTTTTCCCAATATTATGAAATAGGAACATCAATACTGGACACATCTGATCAAGTTTTGAGGTATTTTAGGAGAAGAAAAAGAACAATTTATCAAACTAAATACAACTTATCAAGTTATAATCTATCAAATTACAATGATAAATAACTACATTTTTCTGGTTTCCTAAAGGAAACCCACTTCAGTGCATTAACAACTGTGCGTTCGACAGGCTATCTCAAACATTTGCACCATTTGGCACGTCACCCAATAAGTGTGTCAAGTTCCAGAGAAGGAAAGAACCCCCAAAGCTGCAAGACGACTAGGCTGCCAAACACCTGCCATTGCTACCCTCTCCCCGCAGCCAGCCCCCACAGGCGCAGCCCCCACAGGCGCAGCCCCCCCATGCTCCCCTTCGCCTGCCTCTCCCCCCCCCCCCCCCCCGAGCGCGCGGGGCGAGCTAATTAACGCCGCGCCAGCTCGCTCGCAGCGTGGCGCAGCGCTGCCACAGGGCCCCGCACACCGGCAGGCATCCCTCGGGGCCTCGTCATGACATCATTTGTGCAGTGTAGCCTGCGATGGCAGAAAATGAAGCCGGTATTTATACAAGGGTATTAGAAGGCCCTCCCGTATTGGGCTTAAGATGACAAAATGTCAGCTTCAATCATCTGACAGGCTTTGGTCTCCCTCTGTAACCTCTTTCTTTTTGGCTGCTCTTTTTTTATATACACATATGACACTAACAGAAAAATAAATTGAAAAGAGCACTGAGGCAGAGTGTATTTCACGCACTGGTGCCAGTGTTTCATATCTCATGAACCTCGGGAAAACAATTCGTCGAACTAATTAGTTTACAGTGTTTAAGCAGCTTGTTTCCCCGTCTTTAATCTTCTTTATGTAATACTACGAACAAAGCCATATTATCTTCTGATTTTTTTCTTATACAGTTTAACAAATACAATCTATTTCTTCTGGAGATTACTTCATTTAGACATCAAACCACCCTACCCCCCCTTATTTTTTCTTCTCATAAACAGCACCAATTCATTTCTTTTTGAAAGATCTTCAAGATTAAGTTATTCTTTTTCTTCTTTCTTGCAAACCTAAAAACTAAACTGTAAACTAAATCCAGTTTATTTAATTTCTATTTCTCATTGTTAGCTAGCTCTCAGAATGCAACTTGGTTTGCCCTTCTCTGAAAATAAAAGGACCACTTCTCTCCCTCGTGGGTCCTAGTAATCAAAAAACATCCTCTCGCTTACAATCTTTGTTCAACTTGTTATACAAAGTAACTGGAAAAGCTAATATAACTAGTTAAAACTAAACCAAGCAAACAGTCAAATCTGAAACAGGTTTATCTTTTTACTTTCATCAGCAATGACTGGCTTGAATTAGAAGGAATTACAGGTTCCTAAATAAACAACCAAACCAAACCACCCCCACTTGGAAGCCTGGAAGTGTTTCAATTTCCTAATTCCCTTGGAAGTTGCTGTCATGATGGGCAGCACAGTGAGCACGTCCAGAGCTGACTCCGGCACAGCAGCTGAGCACCAGCTCTGCCCGTTTCACCCTGGGATCCCAAACCACTAGTACCAGAGGTAAGGCCTTCAAAGAGCTTCACCCAGCAGGCACACTGTAAAACAACCTGAAGGAGGGCACAATGTTACAGTCTCCCCCTGGTTGTTCTGCCTCTCCCTCTTCCCATGCCATAAGCAAAATGAGCAAAACAGGACCACATGTGTGCTGAACCGCACCTGCGTTGAGGCAGGCAGGCCGACTTCAACCAGCACTGAAGGTGGGCTAAGTAAACCTGTATTGAAAGATATCAGATTTGCCCAGGCAGCTTGTTAGATTTTTCAAGTCAAAACATATGCTCAAGGGTATTAACCGACAGCTGGGGACAGCAGCTTTTTAAGGGACTCCAACTAGGGTCATTGGAGGATTGTCTTTTATGGCAACACGTATGGACAAGGTTGGGCTCTTCCTGAAACACAGTTGTAGCTACTCTCTTTTTAAAGCATGGGATGGGAAATATTGTAATACCTGCTTTTTATACACTAGTCTAGTGGTATAATCCACCAGGAATAGTCCTTGTCTTCAGTATTATTTCTGGTTTTGTCCAAAGGCTGTTTGATGTAAAATGCACAAATTGTTCTGGAAAAAAAGAACAGAACACAGGACTTTATCCTCTGACCAGAATATCCTAGCCACCAGGTGCGGGGGCGGGGGGGGGGGGGGGAATCCCTTACACCTATTCAGGGCTACTACTTCTAAGAAAGATGTCAGGTGTCTCAGTGTTTAACTGAGAAGTGCCTCAGTCTTCTCCTTGATCTCTCTCTCTCCTGATGGGGCTTCATCTGTGAATAGTGATCAGGTACTCAACTTAGACATTTATCAGCCTATTTCATGCCCATTGTTAAAGAAAGCCCATGCTGTCAGCATTATTTTCCTTTCTGATCCTTTGCTTGCTTTAGAATTGTTTACTGTCCCCACATGCTTATTTACATTAAAGTTCATTTTGTCCTTACTTGTCAAACAGATTCATTGTAACTCTCAATTAGTGCAGAACAGGTAGCAGCGCTGTGACTTTGCGGCCCCAGAACACTGACACGAGCTCTCTCCTGCGGTGCTCAGGGGACTTCTCTGTTCTCCCCCAAGGTTAATGCCTGTAACTCCTCTGAGAGCTAGCAGGTACCCAGGCTGTTTAACTGAAGATGCCTGAAGTCTTACAGCTACTCAGAGATTTACCAGGGACTGCAGACAGCTTGCATATTTCTGAATGCATGAAAGGTTACAGGATAAAACTTTGCAAATGAGTGAAAAGCGTGAGAAATATTAATACAGTATTAACTTTCATTAAACTTCAATTTACATCCTAAACCGCTGGATTAAAACTTTACGAATTGAAGTTTTGCTTAAAAATACATTCTCTCTTTAAGAATACATGCAATCCCAGAGCTGTCTAATGTTAAACATACACACGCTTTTCTATTCAACACAGACTTGTACTAGCAAACAGACCAGGAGAAATGGAAAATTAGAAATGACAAAGCTGTATAAACACATACATCTTCAACCCTTTATTCACAAGACAATTCTGCATGCTTCTCAATTTCTGTCCTCATTTTATGGATTTGTTTTAGACTGGTTTAATAAAGTTTGGGGAGGAATGGAGAATGTCTGATTTTTCCCCACTTCCTTTCTCTCATAAAAGTCAAAAAGCATATATATTTTACAACTTTTTCTAATACTTAGTAATGTTTGAAGTGGAACTGCTTCTGTTCTTAATATAACCATCAATGTATTCCAAGACCCTACACAATGTTTTAACTGTTAGTTCATAAGTAAACAGAAGAGTTTTCTCCCCAGAAAGTTTTCTTTCCTTCTTTGTAGTGCCTAAAGGATATGCATGTCCATCAGATCTTAGGAAGCTTTTAGAGAACAGATATATTACTTTTCTGTTGGATCCACCTGCTAGTCCGTCTTCGGGTGCTACACTATAATAACTCATTTAGCCCATCTCCATGCAGTAGCAGGATGATCAGCATCATTTGTTGTTTAAAATCAACCTTGGTAACGAAAGCATTTGTGACTCATGGGAGGTGCTGAAACGTGAGGTTTAAGTGCTTGAAATACTTATCAGAATGAACTGCATCAGCTAAGACTGGAAAAGACCAGTTTGACAAGTTTTTTTTTTCTTTTTTTTTTTTTCTGATCAGCAGGAAAATTCATTTTCCAGCAGAAAAGTCAAGTCTCCATAGGCTCATCTTCAGAGATAAGTCTTTTAGCTTGTTGTTTTGTGAATTTTCCTAACCTATTAGCATGACTGACAAAAGATTATGAAATACCACATTTAAATGCATTCAGGGGGATGAAATATTCTTATACAATGCTTCATGTTTTGTTTTATTTCTCATCTTCATCCTGTCACATTCCTGAGAAGTTTTTTATTGAAGAGTAAATAGCTACATGATTTACAGTGGCTAGAAAACATGTATGCAAACCTAGATGAGCTAGCATGTTCTTCCTTTTCTTCACTTAAAAGACCACGAACTTCTCACCAACTTGCCATGTGTCAGAAATCTATCAAACATTTGTTCCTACTAAATGCAACTCCTCAACCTACTTACTTTGTGAGCATCCCAAAAAACCACTCAATCAATATCTGGCTCACTTCCATGCTTTCTTCTCTCTAGCCAAAGCCTGGCTAGATTCCAAGTGTGTGATCTCTCACTATCTTCTCTTGGAGTTTTCCTCCACTTTCTTTTTTTTCAAAGCACAAATTGTACACCTGATGACTGCTTACTCTGACTGCACTTGCTATCATAGTTCATAAACCATAGCGCATGCGATCCACCTGCAACTCTCTCAGGCCAGCATTCATTAGATAATTACTGTTAACGCTTCCTCACTTCCCTGACAGTGGTCTGGTTCAAGACTGATGCCGGTAAGAATTATGAACAGAGACCTGGTAATAAAGGCTAAGCCCGAAAATTATATTCCAAAACCAAGAGTTATTGTAAGAGATATATCCACTCATAGCTGTTCTATTTACACTTATCCAATGCACAGTGTTGGGAAATACAACATAAATTAAATGATGTAGAGCACAATTACCAGTAGGAGAGACTTCAGCCTGTTACACTTGAAAAATCAGCTTTTCCCTTAAAAAACAAAAAAAAACAAAACAAAACAAACAAACAAACAAAAAAAAACACCCTTTACACAGCTCTGTACTGCAGATGTTGTGTAATAGCTGCTTTTTCCCAAGGGAATTCTCACTCTCTCTTCACACACAGGCATACAAACACCTCCGCCTGAAAGGGCGCGTGGTACAAGCACTGCTTGCCCTTCATTGGAGCAAGCCTCCCCCGGGCACTGCGGGAACATTCCACCCTGCACATCAGCAGAATAGGCTCCTGCCAAGGATTTTGGGTCTCAATGAGTTCTTATATAACTGAAGTTTTAGGCATACATCAGTAAATCTCCAGTCGCTAGTTGCACAGGCAACTAAACCCAGATCCTCAGGTACATTATTCAAAAAAAAAGGGGGGAAAGAAAAAAGAGTAATTGAGAAATAACTGAGAAAGACTGCAAGGAACTGCTTCTTGTCCTCTCATGTTGCAGCTTTATCACAAAGCAATGCCACTGGGGTTTGCACTCTGCATTTATAGGCATCAGACTGTTCATTACTAATCAAGTTGGTTAACAACAAGTATTAGTCAAAGGTGTTTGTTGAACACTAATAAGAATCTCTCACTCATAAGAGTCTTTGGTTTACTGCAATTTTGCCTACAAGAAAAAAAAAAAGTAGCACACTTTCTCCAAAGAATTAGGGAAGTGAAAAGTGTTGCAAGAGTTTTTAAAATAAAGCTATTTAATTTGAACTTTCAAATTAAACTTCCTGTCTACTGCTGTTTGTAACCTAGCTATTACAGCCTCATTTCAGCTTTTTACTTCATGTTTGAAAACCATTTGCTTTGTATTAATAGAAGAACAGCACTCCTACAATAAGGCTTGTTTCTTCACAGGTATATTTTCATCTTTAAAAACATTATCAAATCCATCACGTCTGCACTTTCAACAAAGCACCTTCTTTTCTTTTTCACTGAGTCCCTTTGTTGAAAAACATTATCATAGAGAAAAAATGCAGGACTTTATTCACATGTATAAGGGTTTGTAGCTCCAAAGCTCACTTCAAGTTCACTTCTCCAAAGCAGAAAGCCTAAAAGACAGTAAATTAGACTAATTATGCTGCTGTGAATTGTATTTCTGGCTGAGTTGATGCTCTGAGATTTTACACACTGTTCCAAGTAGGTAATGTCTCATACTTTTCCTCTCTTTATAGAAAGAAATCTGTTAGTTCATAACCCCAGCGCTGGTTAATGTAGTATTTAATGCATGAACCTGCCCACTTTTACCAGCTCATGCAGTAATTACTGTAGCTAAAAAGATACTGCAGGTCTCAGGAACAGAGGAAACAACCTAAAAATGTTAAGAGACGAAGAAGATTTCTCTAAAAGGATACTAACCAATTACATGTCAAACATCCTCATATTTGTATTCATGTGAACAAGAACACACTCTTAAAAATATTTAAGGTCTACACGAATGCAAACAGAGATTTAGCATTTTCTTTACTTGAAATGACTGATAGTATAAATTTAGCAAGTCTATTGCAGTAACATGGGAAAATTTTGCTATAGTTCCTTATTTAGCCAGTAAGTCACACGAACACTCATAGACATAATGACTGTTAGTTATGGCTTTGGTTAATGATACCAGTGATCAGAAATAATATTTCTACCTTAATAATCTATGAGCTAAACCTCAAATTAATGAAATACATATTTAGATTTGGATGCACTTTTAGTGTTTTCTTGCATTAAAACTCTTCTTTTTCTCATAAAAGTGAATGTCAAGTATATTTTGTAAATGTAACTAGGTTAACTAAACTGATTTATGAGAGCAGACACCCTGAAAGTTGCTAATTCAGTATATAAGTATTTAATCAGAAAATTTTTCAAGTAGTCATTTTGCAAATTTATTCCATAATACATAAACTGTACCAACTGTAGACTCTTCTCCAATTTTTTTCCTTCTTTCTTGAGCACAACCAAAACAAACCAACCAATCAACCTAAATCTCTTCCTATATGAACCTGCGGCTTCCTTATTAGTATTTGATTTACTGGGGTATTCTAATCTTTCACCTTCTTTACATCACAATATGAATTGGAGCAATTCAGCTTGACTCCAATGTTCTGTCTCTCTCTTAGCATTTCACTTGATTGAATTTGAACCATGTCTCATACATGACAGAGAGCTGACAAAGAATTTCATTTTTTAAAAGCACCTAATACACATGTTCTGCTTGGAAATGAAATTGGGTTCTACATGCTCTTAGAATAAGTTACCTTTCCAGTCATCTAGACTATCTGACTCAAAGGTATTCTAAAGGCACAAAAAAATATTTTGGCTTACTATATGAGTCGGCTTTAAAGTAGCTTTGCAAAATTCCAGTTTTTGTCTTTTTGTGGGGTTTTCTATGTCTTTGAGCAGCATACATACAGAAAAGATATTTCTTGTAGAAGTCATTCCTGTATTTAGAAGGGAAAAGGTGATGTTACATCTCAGCCATCATCAGTAGCAAGAAATAACTGGGCAAATGAAACTTTAGCCATCGAAACACCTGTGCATTTTTACCGTTTTTGTTGTCAAAACACAGGTGCATCTGACAGCAGAAACTGTCTCTGAAATGAATTTAAAAAACTTTAACTTTGATAAATGACAAAAAAATTCGTCTCTTCTCCATTCTTGGGCTGTGTTTGCAAAACTAACGGAGGGGAGAGCAGAAGCCCTTAAGTGAACTGCAGTAGCAGAAGATGTGTTTTTCTTTCTAATTGCAGCTGTGCTTCTTAAACAAACACAACTTACAAAACTATGTGAAGAGTCAACAAGAGAGATGAAAAATGGTAAAGCAGCAGCCACCACATGCAAAATGGTGGCTGATAAGGCCCAGCTGGTCAGCTAGCTCTTATAAAACTGTAGCGCCTTTCCAGAACCTAACACAACTACACCAACAGCTCAGCAAAAGAAAAAGTATCTCAACTCTGTAACAGAGGTACAGAGTTCTCCATGTGGTAAATTAATAAATTACCTGCTTGTAAATTACATCCTTCCACCACTCATCATCCCAAGCACCCCTACACTACCACAAGCATCATCTCATCATGTGAAAAAACAAGATTACGTGATCACGATAATCATTATTTTCCAACACAGTAACAAAAAAGCTAGGTAAGTACTCTTATTTGAAACCACCGATGTGCAGAGAATCATAATTAATCTTTATGTAGCACTGCAAGCTCTCCTTAACTGTTTAAGTATCATCATAATCGCAGGTCCAAAACAGGAACCTCTTGGCTTTGCTTACTGACTCTCTCACATGCTTCTTTTCCAAGACAAGGCTCTCATCTGAGAGCAGAGACACAAACAACACGAAGCAAATGCAAACTGGAGCAAGAGCAGGGCAGGTCCCAATGTCTTGCCCTGAGTGGAGAAAGGGGTTAATCTTAAGTGGCTGTTTAGTGGACTGCTAGAAATGAAGACAACCATGGAGACAAGGAGCAAAGAAAGGAAAGGGCCAGAGATCAGGGAAAGGCAAACATATTTCAATCTGTATTTGCCCTCAACTTGCAACTGTTACTTTTTTTCATTTGTTTACTACGGACAGAGTAATTTTGTTTTAATTTTTTTACAATAAAATGCTCTTTAGTATACTGATAAGGGCCAATAAAAGCTCTGTTTTTTCCCCCCTCTCTTCTCCTTGAAGGTCTACTTTATCTACAGAACTGTTATCTGAAGTGAATTACTGATAAGAAAAATTAAAGAGCTCAGCAGCAGAATGTGTGAAGCAATTGGAGCCCCAATTCCCACACCTCCTCTTTGGCTCCCTAAACCAACCCATTCTGAGCATCAATCACAGCCAAGCTTGGAAACCACAGTTGGGGAGGGGAAAGGGGGAAAAAGGGGGGGGAGAGGGGAAAGACATTTGAAAGAATATATGTTTCTCTGATTTCAACCACTGCTGCTTTTCTTCACAGATTTATTAAAACCTTCTGAAACAGAAAAGTCCCCCAAAAGTCCAAGCTTGTTTTGGATCAACTCAGGATAACCTCTACCAAGAGCATCTCTTTGGCAAGACAGCATAATGGTATAAAATGACAGATATTTATCCAGAAAGATTGTTACAAACTTATTTACCCAAGAAACTTAAGTGATAATACTACACAGATATAATTACAGAACTATGATTATATTGTAAGAAATTCCTATACACAAAGATCTTCAGAAAAGAAGTGCATTAATATTTTTGGCCTATGGTATGGCCTATACTGCTTCCAGAACAACATAAGCTAAAAGAGCAACAAAACTAATCTGTTTTATTCTGTAATAAGAATGTGCCTCGGTGAGCCAAGACTCTGTAGTCGCACTTAGAGCCAAGCCAAGAGAACGGAATGTGTGAATCCTCACACGCCCCACTGCAAAGGCAACTTGTTTATCTTGAATGGTGTGAATTCAGGAGGGTTTTACATCAGTAACACTTTTTGCACAAACTCCAGCTATGTCAACTGAATACAACAGGATCTTTTCTAAACCCTGTATGTCAAACTGATACGTATTCTTATTAAGATGGGCTTATTTCACTACTATTCTGAATCCTCCCAGCCTCCAGAACACTTCAGAACAGATCCACAAATGTAGAAAGGCAGGAGCGTTTTGTTGCTTTATTAAAATTCTGTATCAGCTGCTTAAGAGCCTACCAAAAAGCAAGAAATACAAAATGGATCAACTTTAAAACTGTTAGTATTTAGCAGGAATTACTACTGATTTTAGATATGATTTTTTTTTAAATAATCCAAAATGTGCTTCCACAACATTGAAGACTTCTTTACAGGTACAAACCAGAGCTCCTGAAACCCACTTCATAACCTTCAGATAAAATTCTCACTGAATTTCTCTGTAACAGAATTGGGGTCACCTTACCTATCCCAACTTATTAAATCAGGGAGGGATCTGGGGGGGGGGGGGGGGGAAGAACCAGAGAACCCCCTGGTTCACAAAAAGCTCTGTTTCAAATGATTAGACTTAGAGCCTCCGAGTTTTTCTCTGGTCTATACCTGGATCAATACTTTTAAAGTGTCTGCCCTGCATGAAGAATTCTGCAATCAAAGAAATATCTTCCTAATCGCATGGGTAAACTGAGCAGCTGCTTCCATCTCCTTAGGGCTTGCCTGCATGGAAAAATTATTCCCAAATATGACAGGCTATGAATTTGAAGTGCAATAGCTGTTCCAAAATAGCCACCTATACAACACAGTTACTGCAGTCTAAGAGCATCCAGCAGAATGCTTTATACTGCAAGGACAATTCATGTCCATTTCTGCTGCCCCCCCCCCCCCCCCTTGAGGAGCCTTCTGAAAATAAGGAGTTAAAATGTTCCTTCTCTCAAGTCCACATCTCATCAGGTAGCCTGCCACAATCAAATGCTACATTGTAAAGTATCCCTTCCAATGGAAGATACCTCCAAATATATGCCAGAAAAACAGCATGGGAACTAAAATGTCATCTCCATCTTCACTGCCACAGAGCAAACAAACGGTGACAATTACAATAGAAATACAGCAGTTCTAATGGCTTATTGTTTACCCCTCTGCTCTTCAAAGTGGTCTATCTGCAGGATTTGGGAGGGGGTTTTGTTTCTTTTTTTCCTGCCAGCATATTTGACCTATGTTACTACCGTAAGAGTCATGCATAACAGACACGATGTTCAGAGGCTTGCCATTTGCTCCACCGAAAATAAAGCCCTTCTAGTCTTGTAACCTTTCCTCCAGGTTAGGGCTTCAGCCTATGGCCTCCTTAATAATAGCTTAACGATAGAGCTGCTTTAAAGTAGTAAGTTATTTTACAGGTTATACTTCAGAAATACCTGCTGACCTGAACTAGTAGACAGTCAGTCTTCCTCTAAATGCCATGACAAAAAAATCACATGCTGTAGGTGTTAAAGAACTATGTTTCTCACCCACAAACTACTATTTACTTAAAGGGTCAAGGAGGTTGTCATTAGGGAGCACTTCGCAGTATCCAGGTTAATTCATATCAAGAAAGAAAAAAATTACCACATCTGCAACTGGAGGTTTAAGTTCAGCAAGTAAACATAATCCTCCTTGCCTATTTTCTATCAGTACTTTTTTACACTTCTGTTATTCAAAGGCTTTTTCTCCACATGTTCACATCATCCTTGCTTTATGCCTTTTGTGGCATAAAAATCCTGACATATTTTCACCCTAAAGCTGTGATCATCATCTTTTGAAACCAATAGGGACAGACAATGATGGAAAAAACCCATAAATCCTAACATTTGAAGCACATGCCTGGCAAAAGTCTTAGCCCAGATGTATACTAAATATAGAGGTATCAACTAATGACTACACCAGAATAAAACATTTTTTCTGTTTTTAATTAAAGCTGCCATAACAGAGAGCTTATTTTTTCCAAACTCCTGCTCTCCCTGCCAGTGTAAGCCATTTTATTGTAATGCTTTCTTGCAACATGGGAGAAAAGATATGAATGCCCTAAGGTGGAGGTATTACCAGCGCAGGTGGATCAATCTTCCAAGCACAGAATAACACACTGATCGCAAAGCAGGTAAACCAAACAGAGTATCTGGAGAAGCCAAACAAATAAAACCAGGTTGGTGACTCAGTTCTGTGGTGCTCCGCAGCCACTCTGGTAGAGCTAATTTGCCTGGTGAAATTGTCCTGATCGATAGCTCCAAGGCAGCTGTGACTTGGCTCTCTTGACAGTCTATTGACTAGAGCTTCCCCCCACCACTACCACTTTTTAAATCCAAATGCCATACTTTTGCAGCCTGACCCAGACCACAGGGTCCCATCAGCAGATGTTGACATTATCTCCTTTGGATTGTAACAGCTCATCATAAACAAGTACTCTGCTTTTTGAGCTTTGTTTTGGTTTGGATTCTTTCAAAAATGGCCACACATGGGAATAGAGGAGGGAAAGAAAAGATTATCATTTGTAACTTGGTACAGAATGGATCTTTGCTCTTGTATTATATATTTCCATTATGATGAAAGCAACAGGATGTCATTAATCTGTATTTTCCTACCTGACCAAGTGCCTTAATATTCTGTTGCATTTTGCTATTTAATTCAAACAAGCACTTCAAGAAACACCTGAAAACCGTGATTTTGTGTTACTGCTGTTCAGTTAGGTGAGGTTTTAAGTGTCTTTTTTCTCTTTTGTATCATATCAGCAGACATAAAAGCTGCAACCAAACATCCTAGACCTTCACCTATGCTTAAGGTCAGCAGCACATGCATTGCTTGTTTATTGTTTTACACTGTCTTGAACAGTCATGAATTTGAGAAGCAATCCTGTGTTGCAACCATGATCTTTAAATATGTCAAGGTAAGGGCCATGTGGTACCACGTAACCTTGACATTATCATATCAAAAATGAAGGCTGAACTGTTCCTCATGCATCACCAAACCAGATGCAGCAGAAGAATGCAGTGTTAGTGGAACTCCCTTATGAATAGCCAGCTGCCATGACCTGGAAAAAACAATTCCTTTTGATGAAGCTAAGAGACTTTTCAAGCACTGTCTAGTGCACAAAATTATTCAGATGGTTTTATGATTTAGGCTATCGCCTATGAAAGTCTTCAAGGAAGTTACTGAGCACCATTTCACGAGAGCTGACCTGAAATCCCAGAGTTAAATCTACAAAGGGCTCAAGCCCAGCTCCATCCAAAAGCCAGTGGGATTTTTTCTGTTGACTTCAATGGAAGCAGACAGGGCTTAGAGGGGAACATGAACCCAACTACTAGGCACACCTATAAATGCCTTGTTTCGGAGTCAGTGAGCAGCTGTACAAAGTCTACTACTCAAAATGAGTAAGAAAAGCTGTATTACTGAGATTTTGATTATTTGTCTAAGGTACAAACTGATAGGAAAGAAGCATAATCTAGCAAATAGACCACTAGATTCAGTACAGCAGTCTACCTCCAATATCCCAGTTTGATCAGCAACATGCTGTATGATCCTGGACAATGTGCCCTGTTACATCCCTACTTTCCATCTTGTCTTGTGCCTGTCCTGCCCACTACCCAGTCCTTGCTTCAGTGCGGCACACTTAGCACAAATAAATCTGTCTTAGTTTACAACTCCAAATGTTACTATTACACAAATAATTCCTATAGTTTGTAGAAATATTTGAAGCCTGACATTTGTTTTTGGAATCACTGGCTACCATAAGTAAATGTAAGATTTGACTTTATTTAGAAAAAAAGAAAAAGCTATCAAAGCATCAATTCCAAACCACACACTTAACTCTCACCTCACTTCTCCTGTGCACTATATACACACATGCATGGAATTATACCTTACACCTTGATGCACTGTCAGAAATTGTACCTATTTACTGGATTGGTGCACTGAAGAATACAACGCGGTTTTGTTGGATTCCAGCATTATAAATAGGGCCATCTCAGGCTATTCAGAAACTACTAGTACTTTCATTACTTTCATTTCTTCTTCAGGAAGGGGAATGCTTAACACTGAACTACTGACAGGAAATACAGAGTACAGTTCAGCAATCTTAAGTTCTTAGCCACCTATTTCATATTAAATGTGCAGTCATAACATTTTGTCACAAAACTAAATCAAATACACAATCATTAAATTATTAATTCAAAATGTCAGGAACTTCTGGCAATGTAAGCTTTAGTGACTCTCAGTATCCTACTTTTCCTTGAACCAGGATATGTGGATTTTAAATCTATGCAGTAGATATGGTCCAAGAAGATTTTGATGGATGCACAAATTTTTACTTGTATCTTTCCCCCGCCTTTCCTGGTTCACAAAAGTTGAGGGCTAATGGAAGTGCTGGTATTGTATGGTTCAGCAACAGAAACCATAGATCAAGTGAAGCCTCCGCAACAAACCTATCTTCCTACCTGAACAGGATTAGCAATATCTGGACTGGAAAATTCTCTTTCCACCCTTGCCAACTCAGAAAGAGGATCTGAACGAAACTGCTAACTCTAATGAGCAGCAAACTGCTGGTTATGTGAAGCGAGCTACTATATACCACTTAGCATCAAACTGTAAACCAGTCATTTCACTTCACTGATCTTATTCAGGTTTCCCAGAGTTAAACAGACAACTCATTATCCAGTCTATCACATTGTCCTGTCTACCTCTCTCCTCCAATTGTTTTGAGACACAGCATGAAGCAGCTCATGCCATCTTACACAAGCTGTCTCCTGTGTCTCCCTGCAAAAGGGAGCTGCTGCTTACAGAGGACTTGGGGGGAGGAAATCCAAAACAACCACCACCACCCCACAGCACTAGCACCAGACTTAGTCCTAGCACCTTTAATAGCACTACCACCAAAAATAAGCATTTATAAATTCTCCAGTATGCCTAGGTCATATTTCCTAAACAGGATCCCCTAAAATGGTATTTTTCATCCAGCATCTTTTTAATCTGAAGTGAATTAACTAGCAGTAACCTCAGTAGTAGAAATGGAATTAAAAATAATCTAACCCTGACACTTTGCGTTTACTCATTTTGTTATGAATAGCAGCTGTATCCTGTTATTTGTGATGCAAGTCTTTTGACAGGGCTCTGCTGGAAAACACACACGTGTTCACGGGTAAGCTGGAGAAGAGCACAGCAGGATCCGACCTTTCCCTCCGCTCGCATACAAAACCGCGCCTTCAGAATTCCTTTCCATCAAAGACCAGTAGAAATACGTGATGAATGGGCCCTGCGAGAGCACTTCTCCTTGCCTTCGGCTGCAATGGCTTGCAGGCATCTGACACTCCATCAATACCAAGAGCTGGCAGCTTGAAAGGCGGGAAGGACGTTCACTGATAGCATGCATCTGCTTACTAATAGCACTGGTGCCTCACTCCTTTTCCCATTCATTGCCTGCAGAAACGACTCCATTGAGAGCCTCACCATCAACAGATGGTCCCAGGCTAAGGTGTAATCAGGAGCAGCTTGCTAAATTTACCCAAAACAAATAGAATTACAGGTTTTTGCTGAATCCGAACTGAACTGGGAACTTGGGTGGTACAGAGAGTGTTAACACAAGCACATCTCACAGTCATGATCTGAAGTTGCCAGAGAAAATCAGCTCTGCCCTGAAGTTGCATATTTATACTCATGCTGCTTATTGTCTCAGCTTATACAATAGATGCTTATTTTGAGAGAATTTTTAGCCGCATCCTAATTAAGTCATTTACCTCCTACAGTCCTCTTTTCCCCTCAGAATATACTCTGCTAAGAATGTTTTAATGCAAGATCTACACTTTCATCACCTTCAACTCATGAGTATTTCAATGTGTCAACTTTTTACTCCATTAAGAAAATAAAAACTACTACTAAAATTGAAAAAGCCTTTACTGAGACAGAAAACTGTGTTATAACACAGGACTGGATGTGTATATGCCTTGAAAGCATCATTACCTTGAAGTTATTTGCTGTTTTGTTGAATGCAACATTTAAGTTTGGAATCATGCCCTATTACAATTTACTAATAGCAATTCCAAGCAGAAGCAAAGGAAAAAAGAAAGATTAATCTCAAACGCAGGTTCTGTAACAAGAGTTAATATTCAAATTCACATTCACTGTGCACAAAACAAGTGTTTCCTTTTTAAACAAGTTTATACTACAATATCACCTTATTAGACCCCATATCTTCTTGCTAGAGATGTTAAGACTCATCTGCTGACTCTAATGACAAAAATAAGATTTTAAAGATACTAACTTCCAGTAGTCACACTGAATATAAAAGGATTAGAAAAAACAGTCTCATCTGCTTCAAGATGATCCTTTAGTAAACTGCAGCAGAGCACAATCAGTTCTATTCTATGGACTGGCATTATATACATAACAGAACACCCTGTGGGCAAGCAGGCTGCACTAGCAACACTGCGGATCTAGCCTGGCCAATGGATTTCATTCAGTAGTTGCATGCAAAATAATTTTGTGTTTGTGTGTCAGCGATTAGAGAGATTTCAATCATAGTAAAAACAGCAAAACCGACCACTTTCTTGTGTGTAAATTTTATCACTTGAAGGGCAAATGTAGCATTGCTCCATTACATATGATCCCACTGTCTTCAGACAGCATCATCTGACTTAACAGTAAAAGCCCAATAAAAGCTAATTTCTTCAAACCGTCATTGTTTTTATTTACCTCGGAAAAGTTAAGCTATTTGCATAATTGATAATAACCACATCTTGAGGCTTCATGCTGTAGCTCTTCTACAACACAAGGTTTTCAGCACTGTTGTCAACTAAAGGAACTGCTGACCCACGGGGCAATGTACTGCCCCTTGAATTGTACCAAAACAACTACTTTGGGGCCATGATGTGGACCCAGATAAGAAAAGTGACCTGGTTAAAATAACAATAGGTGTCGTATTGAGGAATTATTTTTGATCTTGATCAATCCCTTGATCCATTTCCTAGCGTGCAAACTGTCAGCATAACTGAGTGCGCCAAATGCTCAACTACAGGGATGCATCTCCCGCAGCAGGGTAAGACACAAGATCTAAACCCAGCAGATCTGCCAAACCCTTCATCCCACGGAGCTGTGGCTTAAAGAATTTGCAGGATCAGGTCCTACATCACAGTATCAGCCTTGAAGTTAGCAGGATCGTTTGCGCAATCACCTGCTTAAGCCCTTTTTAACAAGTGAATGCTTGCCATCAAGTGCTCCTTCACAGCAGTTATCATTTCTGTCATGTAAAACTTTAGGTCAGAGCTTACTGCCCTGAGAGACCAGAAACTCTCCTTCAGAGTAATTACAATCTATTACATCTGGTTGGTACACATGCCTGTGTGCTATCACTGTGTGCTGCAAATGATTACAGCTATGGATTAGAGGAAGGAAAAAAAAAAAACAAAAAACCACCAGCAACCTACACAGATGATTTTTAATCCTTGTCAAGATCACAGCTGTGTTCTTTATCAGTTTAGTTACTATGCAAATATTTGCTTTGACCTACATGTTTATCAATGTTCAGAAATATTTTTAAAATCAAACTAGAAAGAAAGATATCTGATGCGAGGGGGTTTTCTCTCATAAGAAGAAAGAAGCTCTATTTTTAAGTAGCTATCAGCGTTTATCCTTCAAATAAGAGTCAAGACCTAAGTGCTGTGATCTGGCTGACAGTAAATGTTTATCAGTATTTAACGGAAAGCCTGGCAAACCCCGAGGCCAGCCTTTCCACACGGTGGCAGACCAGGTGAGCCGCACGCCAAGCCCGTCGCACAGCCCGCGGCACCTCACAGCGGCGGGGCGCGCCGCCCCACGCCTCCCGGCCAGCGAGGCACCGGAGCCGCCGCCGCCCCCCGCGTGGAGCCGCGGCCGTCCCGCCCCCCGCGTGGAGTCGCGGCCATCCCGCCCCCCGCGGCCGTCCCGCCCCCCGCGTGGAGCCGCAGCCGTCCCGCCCCCCGCGTGGAGCCGCGGCCATCCCGCCCCCCGCGGCCGTCCCGCCCCCCGCGTGGAGCCGCGGCCATCCCGCCCCCCGCGGCCGTCCCGCCACCCGCGTGGAGCCACAGCCATCCTGCCACCCGCAGCCATCCCGCCACCCGCGTGGAGCCACAGCCGTCCCGCCACCCGCGGCCGTCCCGCCACCCGCGTGGAGCCACAGCCATCCCGCCACCCGCGTGGAGCCACAGCCATCCTGCCACCCACAGCCATCCCGCCACCCGCGTGGAGCCACAGCCGTCCCGCCACCCGCAGCCATCCCGCCACCCGCGTGGAGCCACAGCCATCCCTCCCCCCCCCGCGGCCATCCCGCCACCCGCAGCCATCCCGCCACCCGCGTGGAGCCACAGCCATCCCGCCACCCGCGGCCATCCCGCCCCCCGTGTGGAGCCGCAGCCATCCCTCCCCCCGCAGCCATCCCGCCACCCGTGTGGAGCCACAGCCATCCCGCCCCCCGCAGCCATCCCGCCCCCCGCGGCCTCCCCGCGGGCGGGCGGGCGGGCGGGCGGAAGCGGGCCGGGGTGCCGCCTGCGACGGGAACTGCGGGAGCCAGGGCAGGTCTCCCTCCCGCCACAGCCGGACGCCGGTGGTGGCAGCAGGCCTTACATCTTGCCGAGGCTGACGGTGCGACCCCAGCAAGGGAGCCGCTCTCGAGCCATGCCAGAGCTGTGGACAGTCACCCATTACAGATGACACATGCACAAATACAACTGTGGCTTCAGGTAACACAAGCCCCTGTGCAAAAGCAAAGTTTCCTACACATTTAATTAAAAAGAGTGCGGATCTTAACAGCCAGTGACTAAGACGGATAAATGAATGAAAAGGAACTAGAAAAGAGATATTGCAGGAATACTACAGCATAGCTTTTAAAAATAAAACTGACATATTTTAGAATAATAGAAAATAATGCTGGAAAGTACATCTTCCCTGAATGATGTCTGCCTGAGCTCTGGAACTATATTCCAGTTCTTAACCATCATTGCTGTGTAAATTTACCTACATTTAATCAAATGTATTTTGTAACTAGTATTAATTATCCATTATTAGAACAAAAATCCTTTTGTATGAAGAGAACTGGTGAAAATTTAAACTTGGAGAAGACTCTGCAACCTGATGTGTGCCTCTGTAGCACATGCACTATCACATAAATTTAACAGAAGGGAGTAAAACCGAAAGACCAAGATGTAAATCCTACCACTTGTTTGGAAAAAAAAGTAATGAAATAATTAAGTGAAGCTTGCATATATCAACCTGAGCTGTATTGTGCCTAAACTGCAGATCATGTACAAAATCCACCTAAGGAATGTGTAATTTGTAAACACAAAACCTACCCGTTCATCTATCTGACTACAAAATCAACGATAAAGCTATTTCATAACTAAGTCCTCGGTAGAATTTTCTGTAACTTGTCCTGTTTTACTGTTCCTAACTCAAAAAGGAAATTGTAGTGTCTTTTGTGGTATTTACTAAATTTTGCTTTGAATAACCTTCTCTCTTAACTTTGTAAACCTGTAAGGTTAGCAAGCCTGTGCAACCATTACCTGTTTTGACTATTTGATTACAATGTATGTTAATATGTTGAAGCCAAAATAATTGCACAAAATGACCCATTTAAAAGCCTCCTATTCGAGAAAGCTATTAAAAAGAAGTCCCCTGTCTGGGAAGTATGGTTTGGCTTAGGTGTCTTGGATACGGAGACTCTTCAACCTGAGACACTTCACTAGGCTCTTCACTGCTAACCATAGAAAATCTGCCAATCTGAAGTTAGAAAATTATCATCAGAGAGTTATATTCCTGGTAGGTGCATCTGTCAGCAACACATGCAGCCTCTGGCAAGTTCAAAAGGACATTTCCAGAGTGATGGGTGCACAGGTTTTCCTCTGCCCATGATAACGTGGTATTTAAGAAGATAAGGAATTCCCTAATGGGATTAACATCTTTGTTTCCTTAGTTGTGGAATCAGCCAAGAACTTTTCAGCGATGCTGATCTCTCCTTGCCTGTATTCTGAGGTCTCACACCACAACTGCATCCCCAAAAAAGCATGCAGAAACACAGGGAGGTGCTTCTTTCTGTCCACTCACTCCCCTCGGGCACCTTTCTCACCCTTTCTTTGGCATGCCACAAATACAGGCGGCTTCAGAAGCATGCAGTATATGAAGTGCCTCTGCAGGGCCTTAGAGAGCACCCCGCTGGCCCTCGCCAGGTCAGCAGTTCTTTGTGGCGGAAGAAAACAGCGGCTGCCCTGCGGGAGGAGATGCTCTCTGCAGAGTCTTCTGCAGTGAGGAAGAGGGGAGCTGACACAGGCTTCCCGCCACTGCCCCCTCACTGCACCACGGCTTTCACGCCTCCCAGCCACAACAGCATTGCACAGCAACCATCTTGCTTCCCAACATATTTTCAGCTTCATGCAGTAAACCTCAAGCAGAGACTTTACTTTTGTCCTTTATTATCTTGACGTTAATCTAAAATAAAGGTAATTTAGACTCAGGTTATAAGCAATACATATAAAAACCCAGGGAGGAAGCTGGCAGCAGCAGCCAGACTCCGGGCTTCAGAAAGCCTGTCAGAGCCTGCCAAAACACAGTCTTAGCTAAAAGTATTAGCACATCTGAGACCCCATGGATGCCTAAAAACGAAATAAAAACAAAACAAAGATGCTCTCCAGCAACTCTATTGTCTCCGTCTTCTGGTGGGGGGAGAACAATAGCCTGCGCCTGTGTTTTGGCTGAGAGCATCTATGCAAGACCAGTAACAAGTTCCCCTCTGATGAAACCATGTATGACAAGCTCAGCCCGGAGCAAATTTTTACAGTCAAGTTATAAATCCCTCAAATAGGGTCTCATAATGAAAATGTGAACACAGTCTTAATAGATGGCACCTTGACCTGACAGAAATCTGGCCTCCATTCCTCTGCCAAAATAGCCTTGAGACTAAGAAAGGAGCAGGTCCCCCTCCAGTAGGACTTGTGGGGAGGGAGGGAGGGTTTGATGGATGGGTTTGTGGACAAAGGAAAGAGGGAAGAGGAATAAACTGCAAATTGATCTGTGCAGCAGAATAAAAGCAGGATGTGGCAAGGTAGACCTAGGTGGAATTAGTTTCCTGAACATCTGCAGCAAACATAAAAAACTACAACCAATACCAAGGAGGGAGAAAAAATAACACATCTCATGTTGCATGAAGGGAACTAACCAACAAAATAAAACAAAAGCCAAAAAAGTTATTTCCATGACCATCACATTCACTGGCCATTCTGTTCCCAATTTCCTGGTTTAAGCTGTGTGTTTTGCCACATCATTAAAAAAAATAATAACCTTTCTGCCTTCTCCGAAACTGTTTGAAAACATTCCCCTGTTAAGACATTAACTGAGCCAGTCCTCCAGACCTAAACAAAAGAGTACCACTGCACTGGGCTTCTGGCTTATTTTTCTTCCCCCCAAACTACTTCAGACTAAATACAAATTGGAGTCTCCTCCTAGGAATCCACAAAGATCCATCTTAACAAAATGTCTAAGTACGTGATACGCAAGGAAACATTTGTGTTTTTCTTTGCCTATGTGAACGTCTGGGAGAAGAAGAAAAGGTTACTGTTTTGCCCATAATTATTTCTCCTCCCCCTTTCATCCTTCCTATTCCCAGGGTAAGCAGACAAAACAGCATACCAGCACCCCAAACTGAACTCATTTACAAAGCTCTAATTTTTCACTTAGCTGCATACAAAGCAAAGGTACTGCGGAAGGACCGTTCACATGCGATGGGCTAAATTCATTTGCCTGAAAACGTGAATGCCTTCAGCAGCTTACAAAAATAACCCAAACAACTGACACTCCCTTACCTTAACTTACCAGGAAAACAGTTCAAACAATGAAACAGAACAAAGTAGATACCCTGAAGATACTTCAAACCAACTTAATAAATGTGATGTTTTCCAAGTAGTCTACTGCTGTTTAATGGTCAGAATATTCGTTTGAACTATTTGGATTTAAAAGCTAATTTGACTTTTTATTACTTTTCCCCATCGTGTGATTGCTCCTGCCCTCCTTAACTGTCTGTGGCAAACGAAAAGATTTACCTCATGTAGAAACATCACAAAATCCATGAATAACTATTTATTAAAATTATATTAAAAAAACAGCTCACCAGTGGCTTGAGTCTGGCAGAATGAGAAGATTCCTGCACAAGCACATCCTCAAAACACAAGTGTGGCTTAGCTTTCCAACGAAAGCTGTTAGAAAAATGTATAACTCATTACAAAATAAAAAATGGATAAGAGGAAGAAGTACTAGGAATAAAATAACAGCCTTGCATGACTTAGGACAAGAAGAGGTATTTTCATTTCTCAGTTTCTTGGGGGGTGGGGGAGGGGAGTGGAAGAGTTATTCAAATACCTAGTGGTTTGGGGAACAGGTATCTGTTCTCCTGATTCAAAATCCTGGGCTCCAAAGTTAGTATAAACAACTCTGGATAGCTCACAGCTGCCCCTGAACACCACTCCCCTTGTAAGGAATAGGAAAAGGGTTAGGGGGAAGAGCATGAAAAGTGAACAAATTAATTTCTTGATAGATAACCTCAAAGATGCAGAGGGGGCTAGTGATCTTCTGTAGGCACATCTTCTCCACAGACCTTTGCATATTTTGAAGGAAACACCTCCATGGTTTGGTGCAAATCTCCTCCCTGCCACGACTGAACACAGACCATAACCAGAGCATCTCTAAAGAGCATACCAAGTTCTTCAAACAGTTCAGTGAATACTGAGAGCACACCTTTTCCCAGGGCAGCTGTAAACCTGCAAGCACATGCAAAAATACCTGTGCTGGAGGCAGTCACAGATGACATGGTTCGCTAATATGACAGCAGCCACAGCGTGTTTGCCCAGCGCTGACAAGGACCGGGAGAGCTCTTTCTCACTACAGCCAACTGACTTAACCCAGAAGAGATGCAGCCACACTTTATGCGCTTCCAAAGAGACAACAGGGGCTTTCGGGACACTCTAAGGAGGTAACACACGCCGACGAACAAGCGCGCGCGCTCTCCTCTGCAACTCACAACATGACACCGGTGTTACTGAGGGTAAAGCACTGCATGGAGAAAACCGAGCTAGCTCATAGTGTGCTATGTGTTAGCACACCACTTCACCCAGACAGTCAGAGCTGCCTCAAATACGTTACCATATCACACAGACCAGCCCACCAAGATGGTCACTTCAGAAAGAGAGGTAATAAAAGTTTCATTTTTTTCCACAAGTCCTACCCTACTGTGCTTTTTACTTTGCCATTTTATCCCTTTCAATATCCTGTCTTGCATAAAAGAATTTTATTTAGTAACAGTAACAGAAACGTTGAAACAGGCCACGCTGGCTTCATTGTTCCAGCCTGGAGTAAGGCTAGAAGGCCACCACAGATGATGGAGGATGTTTGCATCCTACCTCTCAGTAAATGTGAATACTTTGTACTGAATTCAAGCCTGGGAAAGAATCATCTACGGCTAAGATTCATCTTTGATTGTTTGTCTGTTTTCTTTTCAGGAGAAGGGGAATAGACGGGTTCATTTTATTAAATAAAATGCAACCGGAATGTAGAAAATATGTACAACCTGGATAAAGGATTTTTTAATGACAGCACTGTAAATGACATTTTCCCTCTACTTTAGAATACTGCAAATAGCAAATTAGCATACCTCAGAGAGTGGAATTTCTGCTACAGGAGAGATGAAAGGTTAACTGTCTAAAGAGTAAAGAATATGTTTGACATCTATTTAGAAAAGAAAGAGGCTACTAATAAAAGCAGAGGCCCCACTTGATGCTCCTAATTCTCCTTCAGTGTTTGCATACACTTGCAAATAATTAGAGAACCCCACTCCAAAAAGCCCGGCTGAAAAATAAAAAAACCCACTGCAGACCTCAATGCCTTGTTTGCTGGGCTTGTTAGAGGGTTCTGGAGGTCACAGTGATTGACAAGCCTTTGGTGCCTGTAGGAGGGCTGATAATACATACACATCTCTCAAGAGGCAAGCTCTGAGTACTGACCACACTTAATAAGCAAAGGGCAGCCAGTAGGCTGAACAATGGCGCAAGCAAACCCTTATGAACTAGCGGTGGCTTAAAGACTGCAAATTACATTCTCTGTCAATTAGTACCAATTAGAAAGCGGGAGGATATGGTATATCATGCAAATAAAGATTCCCCCCCACACGCTCCAAGGCTCTTTCTCATAAAGCTACCTTTGTTACCGCTTTTTACCATGCACCTTACTGCTATATACACATGCCCGGGCTCCCATGAGAGAATTTGCTGTACGTGTTACTATAGCAGTGGAGTTGTTTAGAAAAGCAATTTGAGCCAGGATGCACAGGCTTGAGTTTCTATAACCTACCGTAACCTAAGTGCTAAGACTGGGATTTCATAAAGTGTGACAGAGACAGAAACCACAGCCTCAAACCAGACAAAGCTGCACCCAACAGAATTCCACCTGCGCGCTCACGGCAGCCTCGTGTGAGCGCTTCCCACCGAAACACCAAACTGCAAGCAATTTTCAATGGTTTGCTGTTCAGGCGCTAGTCTTCATTCTGGCAGCTGCCACAGCTTGAAGGAGGAGAAACACCACCAGGGAAGCAGATGGCGATTCCCCCTTTTTCTAACTCTTTATAAACCAGGTCTTGTTGAGTTTGTGTGTTTATTCTATGTAGGTTTAAACAGAGCAAACTGCTTCCACAGGCATGTTTATAACACTGGTTTATGATGTGACTTCACGGAGAGAATTTGTCCCTCTGTTTATGTGCTAGTCTACTTCTGCAGCTGTTTTTACTTTTACTTGTTTTGAAGGCATGGTGTAACTCATTAGCTTATAACTCAACTTGCATCCAACTTCAACTAGCATTTTAAAGACAGCTGTGTCTGTTTAGCAAAGGAAAAATAGCTCTATTCAGTGTTTAAACGTATACCTTCAGTGAACAGAACTATTGACCGATAATATTGACTATGCTTTTCAAGCTTTACTGAATCTCCACACAGGCTAGAGGAATAATAATATAAATGCGATTAAGATTTCATCAACAGTAGGTGGCAGGAAAAAAAATCATATTATTTTATTTTACTAAAGTCACCTTAGGCCCTACATGCATAATAAGAATACTTTGATCTTACCACTTTTCACTAGTGAAATTCCAAAGTGCTTTACAAAGGAAGTCAGTATTGCTATTTACATAGGGGGTACCATTTCCAAACAAAAAACTACTGCTCGTTTCTTTTCTCATGCATCTTCTTCAAAACTATTGTGAGAAACTGAAATGCCTCCTCCACCACCACCACTTCCCACCCCGCTCCTCCCCCAAAATATGCAGTACAAAGCACTAAGCCTGGGCACACTATCTTTCAGAGACCTGCTGGACCATCCACTTTTCCCATTCACCAAGGGACAGCCCTTACCTTTTCCAGTCCAGAAAAGATCGGGGGCTTGGTCCCCTACTGCAGGCAGTGGAAGCACTGCTGTTGTGCCACTGGGCTCAGTGAGAGTATGGCTGGGCTCCTGACCTACTGAATTTCACCTCATGTTATTAAAGCCTAGCATGCAGTTCTAGCACAATATGGAAACACAAGAGAAGTGCAGCAACAAAGCTCCAAGGAAAAAAATAATACACTCTACATTTCAAGAAAACTGATGCCAAAAAAAGATGTTGTTAGAAAGCTTGCCTGGGTAATTATTTTTGGCAAAACATAGACATTCCTTGAAAAGCTTGTAACACAGAAGCATAAAATATGGATCTACTGCTTAAAAGTGAAATTAAGACCGTTAAGTAAGTGCCACAGTTATTTCACAGACTGTCTTAGAATGCTTGGCGTTAAAGAAAAAAAATGGAGTCTTGCTTAAACAGCTTCATCTGGATATTTTCTTTAAAAACAGAAACAAAAAAAGCCCCCGCACACATTTGAGAAGCATTTTAATATTTCAGCAGCTCTGGAACTGAAACTAAACAATACCAGAGTAAGGCCTGGTTTTCTCCTTTGAACTGTTAAGTACTGCTCAGCTTGTGTCAGGTGTGATAAAATGAGTGTTACTGTGACAAAGCACAGTGACTCACTTTCCCATTCTCTCCCAATTCCTCATTCATAGCTTTGTTTTTCCTGTTTAGAAAGAAAAAGGGGCCTTCCATTCATTTCCAACAGGGCCACAGAACTATCTCAGGAGCCTAGAGGGACAGTGCGTCACTAAGACAACAGAAGTAAGCAAAAAGACAGATATAAAGAACAGGCTTCTTCAAAGGCATGTTGTCTGATGTTTCATAAATCACAGTGTCACTTTAGCATAACAATAGCTGTTTTCATGTAATGTACTCTAGGTTATCCCTCTTTACACGGGTTAGTTGATATAGTTTGCAAATACCACAGCTGGCCTGTCACTAAGTGCTATAAATGGAATAACCCAACATGAGCCAGGAGAGGTATTCCTCAGTTCTTGATATGCCAATACGCTCTGTTACAAGCTGCTTTCAGACACACACCGGAAGATGTATTAGCAGCCCCGATCATCAGTTTCAAGATAGAGGCGCAAATCGCAAGACTGCCAGCGGGCACAAAGACCTGAGTCTTCAGCATGAACCTCCACGGAGCTGGTCTGCTGAGCTGCCGTGAGCGCTCCCAAAGTCTGCGAGTGCGTGCCTCTGTATTTTCTCAAGTGTTTTAAAACATTTATTCTCTATCAAATCTAACCTAGTTTGACGATAATAAAAGACAGCCAGGGTGTTTTTGATACTTCTTCCAAAATGTGCCTTGTTCTAGTTCCATAGCATGATTAGAGTCTTTATCAACTGTTACAACCTATTTATACAGTCAAACATAATGCTTTATAGTTTTGGAGTAGCGGCTTGCTTCCCCCTCCTCCAAACTCTCTGACCCACAGTACAGCACATACTGGTTTAACCATACATATTTTTAAGTAAGAAAACCGTAGTCTAGAAGGAAAATTTACCTAAAGCACATATTAAGGAAGCATAGAAAAAGTGTGGTAATGAAAAACCCTCTCCAAAATCTTTCCCATATTACAACAACAAATGATACAATCGCTTTGGAGCAAGAATATATAAAGAAGGACGTTCATGTATTTGTCTATTTTTTATTTCTACTACACTGCTACTGTTCTGCAAGCCTTGGTTGTTTATTTACACAGATGCATACGTACACGTGGTTGTGTCCATCCAATAAATTGGATTCATCATTCACTTCTGAGAACTTCATTTTGAGCCTACCAATTAGTCCCAGCAGTTACGCCTTTCCCTAATTTTCAAGTCTTCGAGTAGCTTCAACCTACCAGAGAAATTCTTCATTTCCAAATGTGAAAAATTCCATTCCCAATTACTCTAGTATGGAGCCCAACACAATCTGGTCCTGGACAAGTGACAGATTTAAAGGTCTGATTTCTTGTAACCCTTCACAGCTAGAAGTTTCTGTCGCATGGGAAAAATATCACTTTCTAATCCCTGGATAATTCAAAGATATGGAGTTGATTTTCTTTTTTTTTTTCTTAATGCAGAGAACCCGTTTTAGATTGAACTGTCATGGGTCTTCAGTTATCATAAATCCAATTACAGTAAGCTCATGAGAAACCATAAAAACCTCTAAAATTATGTAAAAAAAAATTTATGTAACTAAAAGTGACACCTCGTCCATTATCTGAAGTTACCTCATGACCCCATACCCAGAACTACGTTCACTTTCTAATAAGGAAATTTTCTTTCTTAATTTTTCTATACTGTGATTTTAAAAATTCATTATTTGCATCCATAGAAGAAAGTTTACTAGCTAAGAGCCAAACCCCTTCATTTGGAGGGACAGTTCTGATAGTAACGTGGCTGGCAAACATGACAAAAATATTTATATAATATATATATTTAAGCATATCTGTTTAAACAAACAGAGCTATATTAGAGGACAAATGAGGCAGTCAAATTATGTATTAATGCTTCACATTTTTTGCCATTACCAAATGACTCCTGCCTTCACATACAGAGTGTATTCAGATATTATTCGATACCGTGTACATGCATACTTCTACCCATACTAACATACACCCACACATTTATTTTATTGGGTACTTAAAGCAGGTTGACCAGCTGAAGAAAGGTACAAACACATCATCGATGAAGACAACTTATTACTCCCCTGAAAAATAAGGACTGCCAAGCCACACAATCCTTTATAGTCATCTTCTCATATCACTTAACAGATGTTGGTCTAAGAAACTAAAAATCAGCGCAACCAAAAAACAACCTGTCATCATTTTCAAGCTGAACAAACATTCTAACACAATAGTATATATGCACAAATATTTTTAGGGAATGTGATAAGTGTCTAAATGAACTTTGAAATAGCTCTAGACTTGCACAAAGCATTTCGATTTAACGTATTTTTGTAAATCTCAGATAGTCTTTCCTTTTCTTAGTGTCTTTGGAAAATATGCTAGATGTATAAAAACATAGGCATATCCTTTCCTTACGCCCTTTAAGGCGACTGTGGAAGAAAGCCTACATAGCATTTTAATTCCTTAGAGCAACTGCTGTGTCTTGCAGTAGTGCACAGCTAACACTGAAGTCTCCAGTCCTGGAGCCACCTTTTCTAGTTTAAGGGAACAAATTCCAGCAAGCAAGCAAGCAGCTTATGGACTCACTAAACTTTCCAGAACTGGGTGAATGAACATACAAGCTAATTTATGTGCCAACTTGCTTAATATCAGCTCCTGAACTGCCATTATCCAACCACTTCCACTAAGAGGACGCTGTCCATTCTGCAGACACAACATTTTAAAGCCATGTCACCTCTTCTCAAATGCAACATCGGATGTTTTCCTTCTGCAATCTCTGAGAAAAACTTACTTTCTATGCTGGGCAGCGCAAAAGCAAGAAAGGCTGAAACTTTGATATCTTTCTTGAAGCTTGAAACTCTGAAATTTTTGTAGCTATGCTCATCCTGCCATAACCGTTAAGCGAGTGATAGGGAAAGTCTTCTTGCACAGGCCAACTGCAGCATTTCTGGTTTTGGCAAGGTAGTGGAAGTGAATTTTTATGTGAACTCAGACACTAAATTTGTAAGAAGAAACCTGAGAGACAAAAGGCAGTTGTGTGACCTTTCATTTTTCCCTGAGGATCAAGCTGTTACATACTTTAATCAGTCATTTAAACCTATCTACCATACAGAGATCCCTGCCATTGGAGAATCTCCTCCAAGTCCCAAACTGAGAGGCAGCGTAAAAAATTGAAGAAGTACTTACATGTGTATGTATGAATGTAAAACATACCATGGTCTATGTCACAGGAAACAGCATGTACTTGTTCTCAAAGTTAAGCACAGGTAAGCAAACCTGCAGACCAGGATTTCTGCAAGGACTGATTCTTCCAGAGAAACATCGGAAGTGACCACGGTGCAGGCCACTGCGCTTTGCTGCGCAAGGCTCTACCGCTAAGGAAGAACGAAAAGCTTATCGAGTTTGGGGCCCACGTCCTACAAGCTTGCTGTAATACTCAAAGGGCTTAAGGGCCCTTATCTGTCATCCCCCTGCTTTATTTCTCCATTGAAATAAATCCCTTTGTAATAACAAAGGAGAGTTCCTACTTAGCCTGTATGCAGATGAGGAGGGACAGAGCTGCTTTTACATCTGGTTGGGAAAGACAATCAATACAGGTAGCATGAACTGTTTAGGGATTAAAGACACAATTAACTAAATAGATCTCCCTGTTGCCTCCCTTCCCCCCCTAAGCTCTTTAACCCTTCCTAACATAATAAAGTAATTCCAATGCACAGTAATTTAAAGCAGCAGTTTTCTGCTGCATTTTGGTGCCTGTAATTTCACAAGCACAAGAGTTTGTTTTTCAACTAGTGGTCTTAGGAGCACCTTCCTGGACTCTTAAATGGGCAGAAACAGAGGAAGAGGAGAGTGGTTTCAGATTATTTATACAGGGCCAAATCCTGCAGCCCTGCCTTTGGCCTTCAAAGGCATCAGGCAGTTAGAGAGTTCAGGATACCCTGCAGTTCACCAACTTAGGAATGCTTTTAAAAATTGGATGTGAATAGGAATAGAGATGTTCATTGTAGTTATTAGAAAAAAGGGGAGGGGGGGAAAAAAGATCTAAAGCTTATTACAGAGAAAAGTTTTCCTGAATATATTTACATATTCCTCAGCTGGCAATTTATGAATGATGTGTTTCTCAGTAAACACAGAAATTTGAAAGTTATAAAAATACCTTTGGAATCATTATTTTAAAATACTTCTAAGGCTACAGAAATAGCCTGAGATTCCATTTTGCAAGGGCACAGAGGTCTTGACTGCATCTGTGATTTCTATCAAGTTGGCCTTGAAGACAATGAGGACATTCACATGAGTAAAGATGATAAAGGATTTGTTCCAAAAATGCTGCATTGTCCATTATAAAACAAATTATACAAGTTTCCCCTGCAATTTAAAAGCCCTAATGTTTTACACAGCAGCAACTCAAAATTAGTAAGTCATGCTGCACACAGTCTATACATGCTCAGAATTAAATATACTCAAAAGCACAGTTACTAACAAAAAATACATAAATTGAATAGATGAACATGGTTTTGACTTGCTTCTATCAAGCATTTAAGAAGCCTGTATACAAAGAATTTAAATTTGAAACACAGGTCCATTCACATAAATCATAAATGAGTCAATAAATGTCCCAGGCCAAAAGTACCCTTTGAAATTCTTAAAAACAAACAAACAAAAAAACACCCTTATGAAGTCTGAAAGTTGATTCTTATGATATACATTGTCTAGAAAATTTAAATTAGGTGTTTATGTAGGTTATCAATAAAAGTTGCATTTTTGAACTTCTTTCCATTCCTTTCTTCTGCTGCATTACCATTCTTATCTATTACCATAACTGTGCAATAATAAAAAACATAATTTTAGTTTATTCTCCATGGTTTCTTGGTGGATTTCCCAATCTGTCCTTCAGTGCAGTTCCCAGTAGAACCCATCCCCAAAAGGAGATCATAGGTAATAAAAATATTTTAAAGATGATTTTTCTTCTTTTATGTCAAGATTGGAAGGTACCTTCAGTCTCTAAATCCATTCCTCTGTATTTACTCATCTTAATAAATAAATAAATGGCAATATAACAGAGCTTTAGGATCCTCTTTTCTATCATAACACTGAAACTAAACAAGTTAATCTTGAAGCAACTAAACACTGCTTTATTTGGTAAAGCGCAATGTAAACAGATGGGGTTTTGTCTAGCCTAACACGGAAAGTCTTAACCTAAGAGAGACAATCTGGTTCAATAATGGGCTACTGTGCCCATCCATTTTCTCCCAGGTAAAATTTATATAAAATCTTAGCAATACAGTTTACAAACCCATCTAGCACACAGAGACATACTGACAGCCTATATTCCTTTATATGTACTTGGCCATCTGTAACAGCTTTGGGGGAGTCACGTGGCTTTTCCCGTAAAGAACAAAATAAATAACAGCCAATTTAAAAGTTTGTGAATTGTATACTTCCAGTGCTCTAAACTCACACCACTGTGCTGTATGTGACAGATATCCACTGTCCCCAGTTTTCAAACATGCTACCAACAAGATATATGGAAAAGTTTATTTCTCACTCCAAACATGGAAGTTTTGAGAAACACTAAAAGCCTTCTTTAATTTTATGAAAGAAAAAGAAAGCATATACAAGCTGAAGAACTAGACTGTGTTGCTGAATCACTGGAGATTTTTGTACCTTTATTTGTATCTGAACTATATCATCATTAGGAGGGTTCAATTAAAGACTGCTATGATAGCCACTAACTTTAATCCTACCTGTATATGACCTTTTTTCATGTGCCTAAACTGGAGTTACATAATTATGTAAGAGTGATTTTGTTGCTGTGACTAGACTGTGGGCAGGATCCAAAGTTGAAGCGGAGCCAGATGAAGACGACAGTTCCTGCAGTCCCCACTTCCAGCTGCAGCCTCACCTCTACTGCAGGCGACCTTCTCCTCCCATCTTCTGGCATAACCAGATGTGTAGCCAGCCCTTAATCTGTCAATATCATCTGGCTAAACGCTTCTTAATAGCATTTAAAAAATAAAGGAATTATGTTGACAGAACCAGCTTTGAGTGTAGCCAGACGTGCAGTAATGCCAGCAGGCACAATTAGAAGTAATACCTCTTTAACCTCCATCAACTGCAGTTGAACAGCACATCTAACCTACCTTCCATATATGCTATCTAGAGTTTAATGCATTAATGTGTTTCCTTCTTTCTGTACATCTGTGATTCCCTTGGAAGTCCCAATCAATCACATTTTATATTCCCTACTTTGACATTTATGCTTACAGGTAAGACTGGACTGTTCGAATATTGAACATACTGCATCTGGAAGGGGTTTAGAGAACTTATACTGGTGATCATTTCTCCCTATGATCAAGATAAGTTATGATTTGATTAAAATGCTCATGAGCATAATTATCTAACACCTAGCACAGCCTCAAACCTTTCCAAATGAGAACATTCTTCCTAGCTTTCAAATCATCATTAGAAAGAAATTCCGAGGTCTAGATATTAGACATATTCTGACATCTTATCAGAGGGTGAAAGTAATATGCAATTGCCCTTAGCATCAGTATTTTGATACATGCACCCAACAGGTGCCCCTTTCTCTACATACATTTCTTCACTTTGCAGGGAATTTAAAAATTATTTTCTCTAGAACTAAATGGTTGATACACACAGACTGACTTCAAAAATATTCCTAGCCATCCCCACCAGAATAAAATACTATTCCTTACCCATAACATTTATCTCCTGAAAATAAAACCAAACACTGTGGACTAAAATCTCAGTAAGTCTGCTTCAGGAATTAATTTCATCACCATTACTCAAACGAGACAGTGAGTCTTCGCGTTTTTTTCCTAATGATTTTTTGAATAACTGTTTAACTGTTCAGTGCTTACAGTATGCAGGGGGAAATCTATCCAAGAAATGCACATTACTGTGGATCACCTCAATTACAATATTCTAACGCACAGATTTAGTAACATGTCTGAGAATTGGGCTCATTGTCTTTAATCAAACTCATATTGTTCATGTAAAAACTCCTATGTTTATATAGCAGGTGAATTAGGCCCATTACCATTAGTCTCAAAGTAACAGACAGATCATTTCACAGAATCACAGAATCGCTGAGGTTGGAAGGGACCTCTGGAGATCATCTAGTCCAACCCCCCTGCTCAAGCAGGGTCACCTAGAGCACATTGCACAGGATTGCATCCAGGCGCGTTTTGAATATCTCCAGAGAAGGAGACTCCACCACCTCTTGGGGCAACCTGTTCCAGTGCTCTGTCACCCTCACAGTGAAAAAGTTTTTCCTCATGTTCAGATGGAATTGTCTGTGTTTCAGTTTGTGCCCGTTGCCTCGCGTCCTGTCGCTGGGAACCACTGAAAAGAGTCTGGTCCCATCCTCTCGACACCCTCCCTTCAGATACTTGTACACATTGATAAGATCTCCTCTCAGCCTTCTCTTCTCCAGGCTAAACAGGCCCAGCTCTCTCAGCCTTTCCTCATAAGAGAGATGTTCCAGTCCCCTCATCATCTTTGTAGCCCTTTGCTGGACTTGCTCCAGTAGTGCCACATCCCTCTTGTACTGGGGAGCCCAGAACTGGACGCAGTACTCCAGATGTGGCCTCAGCAGGGCTGAGTAGAGGGGGAGAATCACCTCCCTCGACCTGCTGGCAACACTCTTCCTGATGCACCCCAGGATACCATTGGCCTTCTTGGCCACAAGGGCACATTGCTGCCTCATGCTTAACTTGGTGTCCACCAGCACTCCCAGGTCCTTCTCCGCAGAGCTGCTTTCCAGCAGCTCAACCCCCAACCTGTACTGGTGCATGGGGTTATTCCTCCCCAGGTGCAGGACCCTGCACTTGCCTTTGTTGAACTTCATGAGGTTCCTCTCCACCGACCTCTCCAGCCTGTCCAGGTCTCTCTGAATGGCAGCACAGCCCTCTGGGGTATCCGCCACTCCTCCCAGTTTTGTATCGTCAGCAAACTTGCTGAGGGTGCGCTCTGTCCCTTCATCCAGGTCATTGATGAAGAAGTTGAACAAGACTGGACCCAATACTGACCCCTGGGGGACACCGCTAGCTACAGGCCTCCAACTAGACTCTGCACCGCTGATCACAACTCTCTGAGCTCTGCCATTCAGCCAGTTCTCAATCCACCTCACTGTCCACTCATCTAACCCACACTTCCTGAGCTTGTCTATGAGCATGTTACGGGAGACAGTGTCAAAAGACTTGCTGAAGTCAAAGTAGGCAACATCCACTGCTCTCCCCTCATCTACCCAGCCAGTCATTCCATCAGAGAAGGCTATCAGATTGGTTAGGCATGATTTCCCCTTGGTGAAGCCATGCTGACTACTCCTGATCACCTTCTTTTCCTCCACATGCTTGGAGATAGCCTCCAGGATGAGCTGCTCCATCACCTTTCCAGGGATGCAGATGAGGCTGACTGGCCTGTAGTTCCCTGGGTCCTCCTTCTTGCCCTTTTGGAAGACTGGGGTGACATTGGCTTTCTTCCAGCCCTCAGGCACCTCTCCTGTCCTCCATGACCTTTCAAAGATGATGGAGAGGGCTTAGCAATGACATCCGCCAGCTCCCTCAGCACTCGTGGGTGCATCCCATCAGGGCCCATGGATTTGTGGGTGTCAAGTTTGCTTAAATGATCTCTAACCCAATCCTCCTCCACCAAGGGAAAGTCTTCCTTCCTCCAGACTTTCTCTCGTCTCCAGGGTCTGGGGTTCCTGAGGGCTGGCCTGAGCAGTAAAGACTGAAGCAAAGGCGGCATTCAGTAACTCTGCCTTCTCTGCATCCTTTGTCACCAGGGCACCCACCCCATTCAGCAAAGGGCCCACATTTTCCCTAGTCTTCCTCTTGCTACTGATGTATTTGAAGAAGCCCTTCTTGCTGTCCTTGACATCTCTCGCCAGATTGGGCCTTAGCCTTCCTCGTTGCATCCCTGCATACTCTGACAACACTTCTATATTCCTCCCAAGTGGCCTCTCCCCCTTTCCACTTTCTGTATACTTCCTTCTTCTGGTTGAGTTTTGCCAGGAGCTCCTTGCTCATCCATGCAGCTCTCCTGCCTCCTTTGCTTGACTTCCTACTCATAGGGATGCACTGCTCTTGATCCTGCAGGATGTGATGTTTGAATATTAACCAGCTCTCTTGAACGCCCCTTCCTTCTAGGGCCCTAACCCATGGGATTCCTCCAAGTAGGTCCCTGAAGAGGCCAAAGTTTGCTCTCCTGAAGTCCAGGGTTGCAATCCTACTTGGTGCCCTGCTGCCTCCTCGCAGGATCCTGAACTCCACCATCTCATGGTCACTGCAGCCAAGGCAGCCCCCGACCTTCACATCTTCCACCAGTCCTTCTTTGTTTGTTAGTACGAGGTCCAGCAGCACACCTCTCCTTGTTGGCTCCTCCACCACCTGTGTCAAGAAGTTGTCACCAATGCTCTGCAGGAACCTCCGGGACTGTTTGTGCCTAGCTGTGTTGTCTCTCCAGCAGATATCGGGGTGGTTGAAGTCCCCCATGAGAACCAGGGCCTGGGATCGTGAGGCCACTTCCAGCTGTCTGTAGAAGGCCTCATCGACTTCCTCTTCTTGATCAGGCGGCCTGTAGTAAACACCCACAACAGTGTCACCCATGCTAGCCTGCCCTTTAATCCTTACCCATAAGCTCTCGACTCGCTCTTCATCCACCCCTAGGCACAGCTCAATACATTCCAGTTGCTCTCTCACATAAGGAGCAACTCCACCACCTCGCTTGCCTGGCCTGTCTTTCCTAAAAAGCATGTAGCCATCCATGACAGCACTCCAGTCATGCGAGCTATCCCACCATGTCTCTGTAATGGCAATGAGATCATGGCCCTGCGACCGCACACACATCTCTAGTTCTTCCTGTTTGTTCCCCATGCTGTGTGCGTTGGTGTACAGGCATTTCAGAGAGGTGATCGAGCATGCAGGTTTCCCAGGAGGGATACCAGAGGATCCTCCATAGCCACATCCCATGCGCACTTCCCTGGCTGCATTTGTTATGCTAAAGAGTGCATCTTAAAAATTATATGTTTCTAGACTGGAAACATCTCATTCAAATGTGAGGTTATTTCACAGACTGTTTGGGGCTGTCCTAGAATTTTACTTTTTAAAAGCTCAAGCATGCAGGCAATCAAGCTTGTGCTGTCATATAATAGGTTTTTACTGAACATTAGCAGGCCCTAAACTGTGACACATGTATTTTAAATATAAATTCTGATAAAATTTCTCAGTCCAACGAACTTTCTGGAGGGCAGAAGGATGCAATCAAAATTTTAACGTTGGCACAATCCAGAATCTCTGCTTCCCAACAGAAAGAGGGGAAGAGCATGGGGGTATTTTTGCCTCCCAGTGAATCAAGGAACTCATTCTGGCCCCCTGAAATATCACTAGCAACCGTCTCTTCCTGAAAGCAGCAAACATGATGTTTGAGAGCCTCTTCTTCATCTTAAAAGGCAAAGGTTCATAGTGTGTATTGCAGAGACAGGAGAAAAAAAACCCTTTTGAATTGACAGGCTTGCCTGTCTAAAGGCATCTCCTTCTCCCTTTGCACAGCAGGTCTTAGAATTAATTGTATCATCACGGAGACAAACGGGTCAGTTCACAGCTCTCTACTACAGACTTCAGCAAACACCACTGCATTGAACCTAATACCCAGTCAAACCTCTTTCCAGTCATGAAGAACAAATGTAAACACAGGATGCCAGAATCTGAGACCCTCAGAATAGATCCTCTATGCTTATGCCTTAATCCAGCCTAAAATAAACCTCATAAAGTTAGAAGAAGAATGTTAGCAGACATACTAAAAAAAAAAACCCACAAGCTGAAAATTCCATGAACTCAATAACTGCTGGTGGAATCAATATTTCATCCACATTGGATGCTGGGGGCACAGGTGAGAACAGCCAGACTCTCCACTTTGACAGACCTGCAGACATCCACAAGTCTCAGAGTCATTCTTACTCCGTTCAGGTTCCCATGCCATAGTACCCGAAACAGCAAGTCTGAAATTCTCGGGACGTCTCTCTGTCCTGCGCTAGCTAGCTATGCTCACAGAGCATCGCAGCTTCCTCCCGTTTGGCTACACTGCCCTTAGCCCTAGCATTGCTATTGTTAACCATGTCCTGGATTTTTCCACAGTGTTGTGCTATGAACACAGAAGATAAAACTCGGTAGCACGTGACATAAGTTACACTCTGAAGCTAGCACATGCAACTGGTAGTTCACATATGGTGAACTGCAACTTCTAACGACACTTGGAAAAGTCATTAATCATTAGGCACGTCCTGCGTGCAGTGGATATAGTAAACGCTTGTCAGATTCTGGAGAAACCCCTGCTCGCCTCCATCAGCAAGGCTTTCGCCTTTCCAACAACAGCAATAATCTTTTACTCTGGCGAGTGACCTGCCGCCTTATCGAAACAGCCTAGGCTTCACAGTTACTAACGGGATTAAGTCCCCCCCCCAACCTTACCTGATGCCGAGACCGATGGCACTTTTAGTATGGTTGTTTGGATCACATTTGCTAAGTTTCTCACTGCTTCTCTATGAAATTTGGTCCTCCCAAAACAGGCCATATTTACACTAAATGTGTAGACAGTCCTTTCCATTTGTTTTCTTTTAAACCTAGAAATCCAGATTAAATTTCCAAACAAGGTAAATAGAGCAGCACAATTTTTCAGGGGAACAGAAATACGTGGGGAAAGTATAAAAGGAATAAACATACTGGAGTTGAAATGGAGATTTCTTCAAGTAATCATCAGTCTGTGAAAGGTGTGTATTTTCAAGGATCATGATCAGGGCTACTTTATTCTATTTTGGAAAATATTCTTACAAGCAAATACAGCTGGCGAACCCCAAACTGCCAGTGTCACATCATCACTACAGGGTGACTGCTTTGAAAGAGGATAACACAAGGATAGTCTTGAATTTTAAAGAGAGTCTTTCCTTGCTGGTCACTAACCTCCAACGTTTTATATGGGAAACTACAGATAAACAGAAAAAGCAAGTACTGCAGCATTCTATAAATTACAGAAAGTATTGAACATTGGGGCAGGGCAAAAGCACTGACACATCATAATTTTCATACTATATGCTGCATGGAGCAAGCAGCAGAAGTGTACTCTGCAAGGTAAACAAAAAACTTTGTTTTTTTCATTTTGCACTGCAGTCATCATTAAGTGAATTTATCTGCAGCCTGTTCTAAGTGCACTTGCAGAAGAACATCACACGAATGCAAGGAAAGCTTGCCTCCAAAATGCTTAGCTGTAATAAAACTATAATAATGGTTTTATCTTGCAGCTGAGCTAAGGAGAGTTGAAATACAGGCATATAAATCTAAACTGCATTTTTAAATACTTGAATTAAAGATTCCTTTGGAAATTCACAGGCGAAACTTAAGTCTGAGTTCCCAGTATTGAGATTTTATGCTTTTATTAGCCATATGTTTATTTCTTTTTTTGCCATAATTTTTTTTAGCTGTATAAATAGATCCTAGAAATACAAGTGGGGTTCCACTTCTATTTGTTAATAGTCTTTAAAAAAAAAAAAAGAAGTTCTGAAATAAATACTGGGATCAGTAATAGTCCCCATGATTACAAGAAAAATTAAAATGGTTTAATATTTGCCATAAATATTACTGCTGTAAGAAACACCTTTCCTGTAGCCTAAAATCATACACAAGACACACTATTACACGAAATGATTTAAACATACGCATATACTGCCTACATGTGAAATCCTTAGTTTTACCATTTGTATGTTCCCATATTTTCCGGACAACAATGTCTGTGCACATCAATGATTTCTCCATGCACAAATTCTATCAGACATATTTATAAGTGCAGTATTGCTGAAGTGGGTGTACATTAACAAAACTGGAGGAAAACAGTAATGCATTCAGCTGAAAAATATATTGTAGTTCAGCTGAAAAACCAGGCCAAATCCACATACACAAATACCTCATTTTGATTACTCTGTGTTTATACTCCACCGAATCCACATTCTTAACCATAAGGGGAGAGAGTATTTACCGCATAGTGCATGTTTTTAATGAGGAATCTCAACATAAGGATTTTAGTGCATCTTTAGCATCATCCTTCTTTTCATAACATCATGGGGGGGGCTCCAACTCCAAGACAAGTTTACCCCAAAACTTACTTTCTCCCTTCTTTTACATGTGGAATCAATTTGTTTTTACAGGATCAAGCCAAGCCTGTGAGACTTTTTTATTTTTTGGTTTGGGGCGGTTTTTGGTTTTTGTTTTTTGGGGTTTTTTTTGTTGCTTTTTAATAAAAACGTTTCATGATTCAAAATTCAAAAGCTCTAGTTTATAACTGTAGACTACTACTATGAGAGGAGTACCTGTTTGGCTGAGAGAATCTTTTCTAAGATCTTAAAGATCATCTAAGTATTTAGACAGCTCCAATGCCTACTTAGCATTCAAGTATCACTAGCACCTATAAACTGTCCCACACAATCAATGGAGGAGAAAAAGAAGTAAAACCACTTTTATTTTAGTAGATAGAGAACTGAGGAACAGAAGAATTAAGTGACTTATCCAAGGTTACACAGTAAGTCTGCTGCAGAACCACAAAGCAAAACAAATGATTTTCAATGCTATCCTAGCACAGGACCCACAACACCATCCTTCCATTCTCTTCCGAGCGTAAACAGTTTTTAAAATGAAAGTGTAATATGCATCACCCTCATCAAATGTACAAAAATGCACGCAGCAGCAAAAGGGACAGAAAATACAGTCAGCAAGAGAAAAATCGCAAGAAGGTTGTCTTTTCAGAGTATGCTTTAACATAATTCCTGGACTTCAAGGGCACACCAGAGGAAAGATCTCCCAGCATTTTGTAAGGTCTCAAAAATCCACACATAACCTAAATCTGTTAGGTTAGATCTGTTTTGTTCATATCTATCTTTCTTCAGGATATCTTTTATGTCAGACAAACGTCAACTGCATAAGCAATGGAATGGCACCTTTGTATAATGTAAGTAACAAGGAGGAGTGATGCCCCTCGAACTAAGACACAGCTAAAAAATACACTGATGGCAAACAGGTAGTCCTTAGATAAAACAGGTATGTATATCAATTAGGCTCAGGTTAATGGAGTATGGGGACAGCTTTGTTTTATGGGTCCTGCTGAAGGTAAATGATTGTCGAGAGGAGCAGAAGGAATTCTCCACTTAGCAGGTACACTTAAAAGACAAAGCGATCGAGTGGGAACATCACATGGGACAGTTACTGGTGAAGACCCCAGGCTGAAACTGAGCAGTCCACTGGGATGCATGGGACATTTGATAGGTAAAGATCCCTCCTGCCATGTGGGTCGTGACCTCATTAACAGACAAACAGTCATGCTGAAAATTAATGACCCACATCCGACTGCCCAGCAAAAATCTACCCTGCACAATGTTTACTTTTAAGAGTGGATTTCGCCGATAGCAGTTACTGTAGACTATTTGAGGATAACTAATTTTAACTGGAAAGCATTAAAACAAAAGAAACAAAAATTACATCCTGTGCACTTCATAATTCATAAGGCAGAAGATGGAAGCATTTGGATGGACATGAAAGAGTGAAGTCCATGAAAGCTTTCTTAGACTCAACTCCTCAGTGCAGAACACAGAAAACCACCTATGTTCAATGCATTAACCACTGAGACACCCTAGCTAGACTCTAAACAGCAATACAGAGGCCTTCACAGCATATTGGTGCTGAAGTACACAACAAACTGCATGACTTACAGCAAAATAGATCAGAAAACATGAGGAAAATGATATCAATACATTATATTAAACAAAAATATTGAACTTTTTTTTTCTTATTATGCTGACAGAGAACTATTTAAGTTGCTTAAGATGCAAAGATACCACATAATTATTGACCTACAGCTGAGCATTTTTAATACAATCATAAAATTAATTAATTCAAAGTATGATTCTGAAAAATACAGTCACAGTAGAATTGTTTTTCACTAATTGTACCCTACAGAATTTTCAAACTAATAAAAAGCAGCAGCAAAGTCAAACAGAAGCTTCTGCTTGCATTAGTTAATGCAGAAAAACTAAAGAAAAAATAAATACTGGTAGCAAAACAACTTGGTAAAAATAAAATTTAAAAAGTCTAACTATTCAACTATTTCCTCTGACTCAAGCTAAAACTTTATCCCATTGAATGCAATTAGAGAAACACAAAAGTTTAGCCCTTAGCTTCAAAAAGGCAGTACAAATGGCTCAGTCATTTTCCTTGATCCTTTTCCCTCCCATTTTCCTTAATTTGTACCAACATCATTTTTGCAGCACTGTGAGAATGTCGTCCCTGCCTCCGAGGTCATTTCTTACACAGCTTTTTTTTATATACAAAGACAGTAGTCTGGAGCTAACAGTGGCTCTGTCAGATAAAAATGAGTGATAATAGTGAAGGATGAAAGAAAAAAAAGAACGGAAAATAAATGGAGAAGTGAGGAAAAGAAAAGAAGGAACAAAGGTTCTAGCTGAGGTACAATTTTGGTCCTTCACTGTTACATGGCCCATTTTATTTTCCTTTCTTCTCCATTTGTGATTTGGGGATTAAACAACAGGCCCTTAGAACAACAGCATCCTAAAAAACAAGGTGTTCACCAACAGCTAAGCAATAACCTCTTTTTGGCCTCAGAGCTCATTTCATACAAAGAACTGAACTTGAGAGAATAATCAGTACAGAAAATAGTTACTGAATCCAACAGAAAGCTTCTTCAAAATGTCATGATAGTGTGTAGTAACATGAATTCAAATTAACTCCCACTAAAATTAAAGGATCAGGCTAGTTCCTTTTTTAAATTGAGATGTTTTAAAACTATTTCATATACATTTTATCATTTTTGCTTTCGGATTTTCTGAGAAATTTAGTTTTTAGCTTATGTGCCACAGGACTCTCTCTTGGCAGATCTTTTGGATTGTTGTAAATTTGCTGCCAAATTTAGAAACAACAAACCACATCCAGATGTCCTACTTTCTGAAGAGGAGAGAAGTGGGAGGGAATTCTACCACTTGCTCTGCTTTGTTAGAACTGGTCAGGAGGATCTTCCTAGTTTTTCCCATCCTTACTGTGAGAGAGTAATTATAGGAAAGCAACTGATGGAATACATGGACTGAAGAACTGAATGAGGACAGAGGAGAGAAGCAGGAACAAGTTGAATGGAAACTTACGCGACATAAGGGAAAGGATCTGGGGCCAAAAGTAGTATTGCACTTTGAAGGAGAAGGGGAGTAAAGTGGACAGCAGCAGAGCTCCTACTAAGCAGGGAGGCCCGACTGGCTTGAATTAAAAGTACATGTGAAACAAAAAAGCATGTAAGAAGGAACAGACAATGAGAGAAGCCCATCATACAAAGTCTACAAAAGAAACTTGGAATGGAGAGACATGGAAGTGTCTTCTCACCTCAGATACGTTCAGTAGTCTGCCAGGGAAATCTTTCTCCTGTGTGACCTTCATGAGCTCACCTACTTATACTGGAGCATGTGCTTTTAGAACAGCCCCCTTAGACGAGGGGATCAGGCCAGAAGAAAACTATTATTTAGCCTTCTGCCTGAAAGCTTGCTCTGTCCAAAGGAGTCATGGCAAGTGCAGTTCCAGAAAATCCCGGCATCTATGAAAGGATTTATGTGATGATCATCGGAAAAGATTCATTCTAGAGCCAATCTCAATGTCGCTGGATTATGTATATCTTTGTGGTGACCATGATAGCCAAATTGGCAAAACTCAATACGAATGCAGACACCTTTGGACAGAACAGGACTCCTGAACAATGGCTAGAATCTGTCCCATCATTTATATGCATCTGCTCTGAAAGGACAAAGCTATTTATCAGTCTTCTCAAAGAAAACTATTACTTTTCTAAGGCTACAAGGGAATGGTTTGAAGTGGAGAGCTATTGCTTCTGTTAAATAAAACAAGCTCAACAATCTTCATAACATGAATATGAACGTTCAATCTTTCCTTTGAGGAAAAAATTAGAGAATTGTTTAAAAAAAAAAAAAACTAATAAATTCAGCAAATTAGTGCTTCTAGCATCTCAAAGACTGAGCTCCTGAGGTTTACTTCTATATATTAGGGGTGCAGAGTAATGGTCCTCATATTGGATGGTTTATGGTTTGTAGATCTATGGGGACCCATCTCAACTAAATTCTTTAACAGCTGATATGACAGAGATGTCCATTACCCAAATGGACAGCACTCTCTATTGATCAGTGCTCCACTTAGCAATCCCATTTGTCATCCTTTTGTCTCTGCCCTCATCTGCACTAGATAAAAAGAAGGAAATTAATCAGGTGCTACAATAGTTAATCCACCCATAAGGCACAACTGAGCAATTAAAACACCGAATGCACAGAACCCTTAGCACATCTACTACAAAAACAAATATACTGTTTTTTTTAATATGCTTCCTTACAACCGGCAGTGGGAATTGAGAAACAGCCTTACTATCATAAAGGAGCCAAAAAGATGCTACAGAAACTGCAAACTCTAGTTATGTTAAGTGTCATATTTGCTTCACAGCTTCTTTATGAAATGCTTTGGTTTGTCTCAAAATACAGTAGGAAAAAGTCCAAACCTTCAACAAAACAACAGAAAGACTACCTAATCAACCAGTGAATCACTTCGGGAGACCCAATTGCAATTAATTGGATTTATGCAGTTAGACAGCAGTCATCCAGTATTCCCATACACATAGTATGTTTTTATATAGTTCTCACACAAAAGATTAAATTAGCCATGAGAAAAGCAATACTGAAACATTTAAAGTTCTTCCTCATAGTACACAAGCATCCATGTCACGGAGACACAGGCTTTTTTATTCTTTCACCAAGTGCAATAATAGAAATAATTAAACATCTTTCAGACTTGAACTGCATAGTCATTAGCCAATAGTCAATGATTTGAACCATTGCTAGAGCTTGAATTGCACTTTGCCCAGGCTTTTCTAGCCATTTCTATTCAGAAAGCCTTCCATATCCAGATTTCCCTTGAGAAATGTTTTATGATGCTATAAAGACCATCAACCAGAGACGGGAGCCCCTCAGCACCTGAGCCACAGACAGAACTATCAAATAACATTTAATTGCTGGTTGACACTGGGTGGCTGGGCTTGAATTCTGATCTCCAAATAATATCCATGCAACTGTCTGCAGAGATAAGGCTGTTATGATAGCAGCAGATAAAATCAATTAAAACTGAGAACAGTGAGCATATCAAGACCCTGACTTTCACCATAAATACAGTTTAATACACACAAGAGGAAAAGGGTATTATGCTCTCTGCTACGTCGAGAACACAGCCTAGGACCTAATTCTCCTTCTACACTGGAAGGAGGCACACACACAGCTGAGGGAATGGCATAGTGTTTGTGACTGAAAGAAAATGCTGCATAATCTGGACAAAGCACAGGAGCTGTTAGTGTCTTTTGTAAATAATGCTGGATTCCAAATGCTGATGCCAACAGCAGAGAGGTTCATTTTAAGTTTAGGTTGTTTACAGTTTCAGCCAGCAGCACAAATATTCCAACGGAACTACAGTGCATGCATTTTTCTTATGCCTCGCATCCGAGCAACTACTTCACCTTTCCAGTTTATGCAATTCCACCAGCATCTCTGTCTGGTATTGCTCATACCCTAATCTACTTCATGATTTATCTCTCAGTGTTGCTGTCAAAGCCCTCAAATGAGGCTGCAAGCTTTAAATTTTGAGATATTTTTTACACACTTAACTACTAAGGAATACAGAGAAGATGTTGCACATAAAAGGGACAATGAATAAGAAATTCTTAGTACGCATATAAAATTTTCTTCATTTGGCAGGAAGAGGCAGGAATATATGAAGAGAGCAAAATAGGAGGGCTGAGATCCAATTTACCCAATAGATCCCATAAGGCAAAACCATAACGGACTGCTGGGAACTAGTTTTAATACAGAGGATATTCTGGTTGAATGAATCATTAATGTCAAGAAATAAAAATCCGATTTTAACCAAAGAAAGGCTAAAACAGCAACATGGCATTGCTTAAAGCACCTTGTTTTCCACAATTTTTCCCTTCAGTTAGATACTTACAATTGAGATGTCATTAGAAGAGGTCACCATCTCATCCAAATTGGACAGTGGAAAAAACTTAAAATTTAACCATACATGATTTCGTAGTGTACGAATCTCTTTAATCTGAGAGCTCTCCATATAAATATAGACTGATGATACCAGAATGAAAAGTAGAATGGAGTCTCTGACTCAATTTTCTTTTCTTTCTGGTTCTTCCCCTTTCTTTATAGCATTGTTGTAACATTATTTAACTTTTTCATAATATTATTTACCTTTGCAAAGGGAATACACAAAAATGACATTATGTAGAGTATTTTTATATATTCTTTCAATGTCAAATGAAGCTTGCTCGCATTAGAGAGCATATTATGCTTTTTCTCCCCCTTCACAGCCATTCTTGCAAATAGTCAACCTAACACCTAAATCAAAAACAACAGAAAAACAAACCACCCTCTTAACTTTTGTATAAATCTTCATTAAAAATTTTGTGTGTCTAAGCCTGGCTGCATGCACATCTGTTGCATCCTTGAAGTTCTGCTTCACTTCCTCACACCCTCTGAGTAGAACTCAAAGAAATTAAGGGAAAAATATAGTTATTGAGCATGTTATAGCTGGCCTTAAAAATACAAATGAGAATGGCTGTTAAAAATGATTACATTGCTCAAAGATCATTCCTAAAGTCTCAGTCATCTCTTCTTGCAGCTTCTTTTCAGTCTTAGAGGAGCACAATGACCTTGTCACTTAGCATACAGAAATCAATAGACAGAGGAGAAACGAACAAGAACTTATCCAAACTGCAACTCTTATTTGCAAATGCATGCTGCCTTTAACTACAATTTTACTATTTGGTATAGTTGTTTTAAATATTTTCAAGTATTTTTAGTTTATTTTTTTAAATCTGTTTTTACTTAAACATCTCCTATTTGACTTACTGATCATCCTTATCCAAATAATACTATTACTGCTGTCTGTATCGGTCTGATTTCTGCATCATCGTGCTTTACTGTTTTAGTCTGTTTTGATCCTCAATGTGGTTCACTTGAATCAGTGAGGTCATTCCTGGATTACCACCCCTTTTTAGCCAAAAATATGGCTAGCAGAAAGGCTAGTGGCCTATTCCAAGAAGGCATTTTAAGATACCTGCTTGTCTTGTTTGTTTTAACTACAAAATATGCCTGGTGTCAGATACACGCAGTGCAACCCTGAGAGCAATATGCTATTTCAGATGCATACAGTGCACCTCTTCAGCATTCAAGCCATTGCACCGCATCTTATTGATATCAGTGACTTCTTGTTCTTCTTCCCCGCTTCAAAGAGAATTAAAGACTTCCTTTACAGCAAAGCATGTTGTAGGAATGAAGGTAGTTTGGCTGCTAAGACTTCCATATTCCTCTTACTGGGGGTGGGGGGGGAACTCAGTTCCTCTATACAGAGTTTTACTCCTCTATAACATAGCTGTAGTTTTTGCACATTTCATTTTCATTCACTCTGAAGCTTTCTTCCTTCAGGCTTCCCCCTCCCCACTCTCTTCCCAGCTGTTTTGATATGGTTTGCACATTTCCTGCTATTACAATTAACAAAGCCCACACAGGAACAATAGCCACTATCTCAACATTCACAGCTTCAAAGCTAGCTCCAACTTGCAAGACATAATACAGAGAGAGGACCCCAATGAAAAGGCTGAATTTAAAAGCCCATTTATCCTGAAAAGGTCATGCCACAGCGAGATGTCCTTGGGAGACTGCTGGGAGACACTGGGCTCTTTGAATGTTGTTGTGATCATTTTCTCAGCAAGATAACTATGTTTTACATGTCTGGATTGTTTAAGGGTGCAACACGTGCTAATTTAATTTATGTTTTTAGGGGAGCTGAAGCTTTTACAGAGAAATGCAAAGGGCTACAGTTTGCACTGCATGCACAAGGGATTACACCTGTCTCTTAAGAGCTAATGGCAGAATTGCAAGAGACAGCAATGACAACCAGTGCAGTTCCCTGAGAGTGTTCTTAATTCGAGATCACTGTCTTGCAAAGAAACTACTCCCAGACACAAAAGGGATTTAAGAAAAATCCTCCTGCGCTCTATAAAGATCTTGAAAAGATTCACACCATTTAGAGTCTAAATAATTAGACAAACCCATACAGAGTACAGGTATATTACCACAGGCAATGGCTATGCTACTGCTGCTTTGCTATTTGAACAGCTTCATGCCATGAGTTTTCAAAATAACCTTTAAAAAAAAAAATACATTAGCCTGTGGCTCTTGTCAGTCATTACACTTACAGCAGGTATGAGCCACAGCTATTACATGGCATTTCACACTAAAAGACTCATTAGCTATCTTATGGCCATGACTATTTGTTCCAGACTATTTTAGGAGAGCTGAAAAATTCTGTGCACTGAGACAGATGGCCTGACAGACTGAGATGAAACAACAGAAACGAGGGAATTTCAAAGAAGCAAAAAATTATAGCTACTTCTTACAGTATGAAATATTACCTATGCTGCAATACAATTCCTGTGCATGTGAATACAAGCAGAGCTACAGCCACACATTATGAATGAACTAGTCTTTTCAATTACAGCCCCTGAATTCACAGGTGTAGTTAGTGTATGAGCATAATAAATCCTTTCAAGTCACACCTTCAAACAGGAGACTTACTTGAGATTTGGGATTTTCTTGAAGTTTTACTCTATTATTATTATTATATTTGTAAGCTTGAAGAAAACAGTTGTATGTCCCTGTGTTCAAGGTTAAGTCTCTGCGTGCCATTCTCTTTTAGGAATTCATTGTCCAAATTACAGTACTAGATTAGGCATGTGAAGAGCAGTGTGACTGAAGTCTGATAATCAGGTCTCTGAGTCAATTTTACTTCATCATAGCTACTGTTAAACTTTCCACTTTTGTTAACAGTCCTTGCCCTCCACTCTTTTGTGCACATCTTCACAGGATATGGCCTCAACTAGGCGTTAGTCTGAGGCCCTGGACTACAAAGCCTCAGTGAAAGGAAAAGGAGGAAGAAGCACAGGAGGAAAGGGTATTTCATACCTGAATTCTTCCATTTTCTTAACCACTTGCCTCTCAAAGAACAGTTTTGTCTGATCTGTGTTTTTGGTTTATTCCCTGAAAAGACTTGTGGGAAGCAATGAAACCTACGATAAAGGGCCTCAGAAAATAACTGAAAAATAGCCAGACAGAATAGTATCCCAGTACTGACAAAGAGAATGGAATATAAAATATTCTTTTCAGTGTAGTCCTACAGGCACATCAAGAGCCTGCTGTGCAGAGGACCAGGAGTCTCCATACCTAAAGGAGGGAAAAAAGGATGACACTGATTCCCAGTCCTGGCGCAGAGAAGACCTCGGAGGCTGAGAGAATGCCCCCATCATGCAGGACAGGCACAGAAGGACATGTCTTCTCCACCACTAGCAAACAGCCCTGATATGTGCTCGGCCAAGGAAACAGAGTCCAAGCCTGTGGTTTCCCAGTTACCAGACAGTGTGATTTCAAAACACTTGACGTATTAATGCAGCAAGAAATCAGAAGTCCAGTGCTGCATCTTAAAAAATCCCTGAAAACACCAGCAAGCCCACAGCTGGCAGCTTCTTCTCAGGAGAGGCCCGGGATGAAAACAGCTGGAGTTCTGAAGAGCATGAACAACAGGCACTGGCAAAGGTGCCTCTTAAACACAGGTTTTCTCAGTCTCCCACTGAATCCAAAACTAATTTACACATATAAAAACAGGAGACAGAAAAAATGATCACTCCTGCTCTTGGAGGTGTTACAAATAGCATCAGCAACTTTGTATTTTATTTTAATCTGGCATCTGAATTAAAGGGACAATATTGACCCCTTTCTACTATACAGTATTATAGTGCTATTTTTTGCATTATTTTTGCATCTAAACAGGGAGGTGGAGAGAGGGAAGATGAAGATTTTAAACAGCTATGCAGAGGATTTTCTTTGGAAAATGTACATGGTCTTCAGCTGTATTAATTGCTAGGGCTTCTGCCTATTTTTTCAAATTCAGGACCTTTGAGTCTTCTGAGTAGTTCAAGTGCCAGAACAAGAAGCTAAATATCATAGGCAATACATTCACTTTTATAATGGGAAGTCAGCTACTATTCTGGAGATGGGAGCATGACATCTGGGATTTCCATTCATTTCTTTATTCATTTGTTCCTCATTATCATTACTATAATCCTGGTACCAGGAGCGAACAATGAAATACAGAATGAACTGCAACAGAAAAATATATCAGATGTTTCAGCAAAGGCATTGAAAGTATTGAAAGTAGCTCTGGTGGCAACATCTATTATTAAGATAACCCAATATTTCCTATTATAAAACCCAATTTTTCATTTCCTTCTAATTTTGCTAAACTTCGAACAATTGGAATATTTCTATTGGGTATTTTAAACAGGTAAAAAGGATTGAGATAGGACAGTACAGATGAGAAGGCAGAAGGAAGGACAGAAGAATCTGTGCCCATTAGAAAATGCTTCCCTACAGAGCCTGGCATGGAGATTCCCAACTCCCACCACTACCCTGCTGACAGCAAATATCAAAGCCCATCGGCAAATCCCTCCCTACACAGTGCTACTCTGCAAATACGACAACCTGCTGCTGTTACCATTTATTCAGTTAGCTCAAATAGCAGAGAACTATGGAGTGAATTACAAATTCCAACATTCCCAATGATCCCCCACAGTTTGATTTGTTATGAAAAAGAAGCACTTACACACTCAAAAGTGTGTTAAAAGCATTTGTCAGGTTGCAAGTCAAGCATTTCAAAGTTAGGAAATGCCTGTAAAGTTGACATTTTACCTTGGTCCCAGTTTGCATCTGTTACAATACAGTCTTTAGCTACGTGGTCACAACAATATTTCTTCTGTGAGGCCCTAGCCTCATTCAGTCCACAGAGTGGGGAGTGACTATTCAAGGAGTAATTAATTTTGTTCAACAGAAAAACATTCAATTTTTTTTATTTAAAAAAACATTCTTGCAACAAAAAATGTCAGAAACTTCTGGGTGCCACTTTCTCCCCTAACTACTTAGGTTGCAAATAGTGGCAAACCTTTCATTATAACAGCTCTGTCAGCTGAAGTGCATTATTAACCGTACTGTACAGAGATGGAATTGAGGCAGAAAAAAGTTGATGTCAAGACTAACCAACAATTTGGGGTCCCCAATTTGCAATGGTTCAGGGTAGTTAGTACTACAATTGCACCTGTGAGAGCTCAGCACTTTTCCAAATCAGACCCCATAGTTTCAAGCCAGTCACCCAGAAAATGAGGAACATGCAGTTAGCAATCATTTGTAAAAAGTCTAGGTTAAGCCATTTACCTAAAGCCACATAGAAACTCTTTAAGACAGGTAGGGATAGAAGGCAGTTCTTCAGGGTAGCATTACTTGACCTCACACATTACATCCTTCTCAATTTTTAAAGTATATCAATTTGAAGTGCAACAAAAACAAGCTTACTTCACTAAATAAATCAGATTCTTCCTATACTCAGTTCATTCTGAGCACTAGTTAAGACATAGGCTCTCTGGATAAAATAGCTTGTTAACACATAATAAAATGTAGCCATTGCAATAATCCAAAGGGATAATTAAAGCCCCCCCCCCCCAACAATTTGTGATATCTACTAGCTCTGCAATAATACTAATAACATTAACTTAATGTAATTTCTCATAGCTAACATTTTAGGTTTAGAGTGGTACACATGCACGCACATTCAGTGCCTTTTGTATGGTCAGAATTTATGTTTCAGAGAATTTATGCATCAGAGAAAACGTCATGGCATATTTTCATGTCTACCTGACTTCAGAGAAATAAATATTGTTATGGGAAGAGAAGCAGATGAGATGACACTGACATCACCACAATCTCAACACTTCTCCAAAGCCACACAGGTCAGGAAGGTCTGCACATTGCGTGCTGCTGCAGCAGGCGAAGCAGCTGTAATAAAGGGATACGGAAGTGACTTCTGAGACTGGGCACTGATTGGCAAATAAATAAATAAATAAATAAAATAAAAATAAAAATAAAATAAAAATAAAATAAATAAAAATAAAAATAAAATAAAAATAGAATAAAAATAGAATAAAAATAGAATAAATCCAATCTGAAAGGCATTTCCCACTTCCATAAGGATGCCTACACAATCCACGTCACTTGGTCCAACACTGCTGCAACTCATTTGCCTTTAAAAAGGAACCTAATAAAAAAAACAAACAAACACTTTCTAACACAAGCAGCATTTTTACTTTGAAAAAGGACTCACGAATTCTTCGTAAAGCCCTGGGCATCTGACTATGACTATTAATTTCACGTGAAAAGACTTTAAATAGTAAGGTGATGAACAAAAATAGGAGAGACAACTAAGATACAGGAAGGAAGCACAGAGTATTTGGTTGCATGACTAATTTCTTTTTTCTTTAACCAGGTCAAACTAACACAAGGTAAGAGGCAGAAGGGAAAAATACAGCAAGAACTCCTATCAGCATTTATATGGCACTTCACACTGGTAAACTACTTTTAAAAATTAACTAATTAATCCTCACAACCCCATATTCCCATCTGATGTAGTCAAGTGTTATAAACCTGCATTTTACAAGAGGAAACTAGGGCAGAAAGATTAAAAGCTGTATTTCCAAAGTGTCCATTAATTCTGTGCATCAGTTTGGAGCGCCCAACCTGAGACACTGAAAAAGAGGCCATAAGATATTCCGAGAAGCCTCAGCTCCTCCGAAAGCTGGTATCAGTCATTAAAATGAGAGAGAGAAAAAAAATCTGAATTTTGGCTCTGCAATAAAAACATAAAAACATCATAATTCACAAACTTTTTTTTTGGAGGGGTTGCTACTGGATACACGTGAGTCAGAAGCAGAGCCAGGTCTAGTATTCATTTAAAAATCAAATGCAAGAGACATTGAATTTAACATTCGTTCATTTAAGGAAAGAGAGCTAGGTCTGAAAGAAGCCTCAGAATGAAGCCTGCATACCAGGCAACTAAGACAAGTCAGGAAGCAAAGGCAGAGAGATCTAGAGAGAAATGGGGAGCACTAACAAACGTGCCATCAGCACAGTTCAGCCAGTGCAGACAGAATCTGGTATTTGCTGAGTAAGAAAGGCAGGCAGGGAGGAACTGCAGTGCTTGTACCTACAAGAGGTCTTTTCATCTCTTACGAGAGCTGCAAAAAGCAGTACACAGCTCCTGAAACTCAGTGTCCACAGCAACCCTGAACACCTGACAGCTAGTCAGAACAAGGAAGAGCTTTTTCCTCTGTGACCTGTGTAGGTACCAAATCACATCCACCCCTCTCTGTGTGAACAAGTCTGTTCCTGAGAGACAGGCTATCTCTTGCGATCACTTGCAAGACTCCTGGTTTTAAAGTGGACACATGAAATGCTTTAAAAAATAAAAATGAAGAAGGCAAATATTGGATCCTTGCGAACTCCAAAAATGATTTTTTTTAATCTTCTCAAAACCAGACCATGGACTAAGACAGTGCGAATAAACCTTTTGAGAACTCTGCTCTCCCGCAGACAAACACAAATCTTGCTAAAAATCCTCCCAAAAAAGCAACAAACTCTTAATTTTTAAACTGTTGCTTCATACATAGCCTACCTATTTTATTTAGTCTTTGCAATGAATGCACTTCAATACAGTGATGACAAATAAAACCGACAGTACGCAACAACTCTGACCTGAATGACAAGCTTGAAACATATGTTCTTGCCTGTCTTCTAAAGCCTTACTTCAGTCCTCACTAAATAAGGAAATAAGAACTACACATTGAACCTCTCACTTTTCCTAATGCATCAGAACCACATCTTTCAAACACATTATCTGTCTGTCAAGACATCAGGCCTTGGCATGCCAAATGGCGCATGCATTTTGTGATCTCGGCTGCTAGCCATACATACTTATTCCATCAGCTGCAGTATCAAAAGCTTCGTATTTGTGTATCTTCAGTGGAACGTGAAATGTTACTGGTATAAAAAGGAGTAAGGGGCTTTCTCTCCTTGTTTGACATAAAGAAAGTGATTATGAAATAAAAAGCCCATGCTGAAGAAAACATGGATAAAATTTGCCCACTGTGTACAGGTTTTCCAGTTTCTAATGGAAAAAAAAAGCACCAGCTTTATTTAAGCATGTTTCTTACATCAATCCTGCCTGTAGAGCACCGAACACAAAGTGCTCCCCCTCCACCACTCTGACCAGGGCGCCTGACACCCCCCTTCCCCCCAAACCCATTTACAAAGGCTACAAAGAACTCCATTTCTGCCCTCGCTTCTAAATAAAAAAAAGCACGTCTCCTTTCAAACCTCTCAATTTTTTGAAGAAGGACGGGTATTTATTCCCAGCAATTTTTACTGAGTGCTGCACCATTCCAGAGACTGTTGTTAATTACTTAAGGCTGGGTCAGAAACCTGTGGTTTGAAAGCCACATGTAGCTCTTCAGCAGCATGTGTTTAGCTCTTCAATCCTCTGGCACCAACCCACAGTTTTCAACAGCACACAAGTGCAAAAGGAGTTTTTTTGGCAAGAAAGGCCTTTGACGGCTGTGTAATCAACCCAACTCCAGCCGCTCTTTTCTACACCAGCTAAGAGCGAATCAAACTTTTGAAAGTCAGTTTTGTCAAGTAACATGTTATCTCTCACTTCCCATCAACTCAAACATTGATATGTATGCAAGACAAACAGCAATTAAAAGAAATCATCATAGCAACAGCTTGATAAAACAGCAAGCAATGCTTCCTAAAGAGTTACAAATTTGTTCAAGTCCTGTGGTTTTTTTCCTGTTTTGTTTTTTTAAAAAAGACAAACAATGCAAAATGTTGCCTTCCCTGATGGCATTATAGATTGGTTTGCAACAGAGAGTTCAGTGCAGACTCGGTCTTTGTCTGCCTGCTTTTTTTGTTGCACTGGAGAGGTTGTCTCTGAATAAAAACAAACTCGTGGACACACACACAAAAGGAGTGGATCCGTTTTCCTGTCCTCCTTTAACTTTCTGCAGAGGACAGTTAATGGCAAACAACTATGCCTGCACATAACAAAGGGAGGGATGGAGGGGGCAGAACAGAAGAGAGCCGGTTTGTAAAGGCTGCCCTCCAACGCTGGCGCTGCTGTTGGGTTCAGCCTCAAGATCAATCCGGGTGTCTCCAGAACATCTGCTCACAAGCTGACAAGTGATGAATTCCATCTCGGAATCCATAAGCAGAAAAACAGCAGTCTGATAAACAGCTAAAAGAGGAAAATATATGCACCTTTCATAAGGAAGACAAATCACTCATTCTCACCAAATGCTTCCAACAGCAACACTAATTCTGTATTTATTTACAGAGCATATGTATTGTGTCCAAAGTAGTGCATTAAAAAAGATCTCCAGCAGCCAACTGCTTTGATTACATTACTCTTCCCCAGTGTAACAACAGCTCTGAAACAACAATAAAAGAGCTGCTGTAAGAAAGAAGGTCCTCTAAAAACATTTTTTTTGTGTGTTTTTTGTTGTTGTTGTTGTTCTTGCTTTCTGGGGGGTTATTATTTTGAACATTTTCCTCCAAGAAATATCCATGAAATATCAAGGTCACACAACAAAGGCTTTCAGGCACTTTCCCTTCAACACTGCAGTTTTTATTACTAATATCTCCAAGAATATATTGCAGGATTCTCTTTGTTTTTAGATCCGGTCATGTGATTTTCCTGACACCAGGGAACACTGGGTAAATTGTAATGCTCTACCAAGTCAAAGAATGGTCTTTTTTTAAAGCTAGGATGTTGATGAATTGTTATTTGCCAAGGCCTAAGCAAGCACAGAACACTATATCTATTCCTCCTTCTGTGCTCTCAGGAATGATGGATGGAAAAACGAGGCAGGAAAAAAGTCAGAGACAAGCCTGAGCTGACAACCTAGCAGATCTAAGCAGGATTGTTTTAATCAAGCTGTGAGAAAAAGTAGCTCTTTGTTTTATTCTTCTAGTCTTGCACTGTTATTGCAAACATAGAGCATGGAAATACTACACCATATTTCTATGTCTGAAGACTGCAACTCACTGAAAATACAAATGGTTATCCCCCCACACACCCCCGAGACACGAAAAAGACTACTTTCAGAAAGGCAGCTTCATATAAACTCTGACTTATGAGCCACGTCCTGCCTGCAATGCTAAGAAAGATGCTAGAGTATACATGGGTTCAATAGTTTACTAGTGCAAAGTAGTATTTACGTCTTCTACAGTAGCTGGATGACTTACTCCTTACCATCTAATGCCTACCCAATGCATATTCTACACCATAATAATATTTACACACAGATAGTGAATAATAGAAAGCAATTACCAGATATGCAAGTTTTCATGGATTTAATACAAATACTTAATAAAAACCAATTAGCTCTTTCCTAGGAGATGGATTGCTCTGTCCACTAAAAGTGTGCACCACTCTAGTTCTAACAGCGATTCAGATAGCCAGGCTAAGAGATGGGATAGCAGAGAGAGATCACTGCTCAGCAGTTTGGTAAGGCTGCTTAGCCGCAGGCACTCTCTGGAGGGCAATGATCCGCCTTGATCCAATGTCTCTGCTTCACAGATGGGTATCTAAAATGGTGCTCCCATGAGGAACAGCAGGGCAAAGTTCCCACTCTTTGGCTTAGTCTGTCCTACAAGGTCAAAGGATAAAATCCTGTTAGCACCTCTTAGCTCAAGTCAGATGGGCAAATTTCTGCTATAGCTAAAAGTCCCTTGCATCCTCTGCTCTCTCAAACATACACACCCAGCAGGGAGGAGGAGGAGGAGATGTAAATTTTGTTTTAGCAGAATAAAGACCTGTACTTTTTGTGACTTAACTGAAGTACTGTTGTTACTCCACAGTAATGAGATGACCTTCAAGGCAATAACACAAGCCCCGCTCTCAGTTTTAGCAGTTTTCCAAGAGAGGAGGGAAGTCCTGAAGGAAGATTCAGAGCTGGTAGAAGAGAAGGCCCTAGCTGCCACTGATGCAGTTCTGTGATATTTAATTACTGTGCTTAGCTTTCTACATTCATTGATACTTGCAATCAGGACACAAGTTAAATCCAAGCATAGCTAGCTTGAATTTTCTTTGACAATGAGACAAATCCACCTTGTTCCTGAGAAGAGATGGAACACATGCAGTAAAAACACATGAGGTACAGAAGGGCTCAGAGATGGAGTCATCTCCAAGAAGCTGATCTCAGTGCAGTCCTGGTTGCTGATAACCAAATTAAGTGTGGCAATAAATATCTGCTACTGACCCTTATGGAATTTATCAGTGGTTTCGACCCCATTCCCACAGGCAGGGAACTGAGCACACAGCACAGAAGCAAACAACTCAAGCAACAGCACTAACTGGCATACTTACACACCAGCTTTGCCAGGCAACAGAAGACAGAACAAACCTAGAGACTGAACTACCTTCCCTGGCTGAAAAACTCATTCTTCCAGCATCCTGTGCTGCACGCAGGGCTTGGGATGACACTCTGCAACAGCAGTGCCAAACAGCGGACAAGAGTGAATAAGTGACTGATGCAGCATGCTGGGGCACTTCACAAGCAAGGCAGAGCACCACCATACATACAAGCAAATACATATTTATACATATATGTTTTTCGGCAAAAGGACTAAACACTGATAATGCCTAAGAGTGGTGTAAGTACATTCTTCCCATAAGGGTGTAATATAATTTATTGAAGTTTACTGTTGGCCTCAACACTTCCAGAAACATGGAACTATGGTAAATCAAACTTTTTAGATGTTTTAACAGCTAAGAAGTACTACAAAAGTGCTGAGTGAATAAGTTCTTCAAGCATATGACAAGACACATGAGATCTACATGAGATCAGCTGACATACCTTAGTAACAACAGGAAACAAGCTGGTGATCTCCATCCCTACAGATGGGTGTCAGTGCACAGAAGCTACCATGACACTTGGAAATAGTTGCAAGTGTTGCTAATGGTCTTGCGCAAAGAAGTCAAGGGATGAATAAACTGGAGAAACTGATCTCCCGCTTCCCGCATTCAAAACAGTGCTTGAAACAGAGGACAGGTAGGCTGGGCAGCGAGCTGACCCTTTTGTTTCAGCATTTGAGACGGATGTGCTTTGTGCAGAAAGGGAAGAACTCTGTCCCCTGCAGTTTCATCTAACCCTGTAGGCTCACTTCAGGGGGACGTCTAGAAGCATGCAAGTTGTTAACTTTTAACAATCTTGGCTGAACATACAATCTATGTAAATGTGCAAATAGTAAATTAGTTTCTCCTGTAATGATATGATCTGGCAGAAGTCATGGCTGCAAGTTAGGCATAAATATATTTGAGTTCCAAAAACCTAATTGGGAAATGGGCTTTAGATGGCAAAACAATTAGATGTCTTTAATAAAACAGCTCAGCACACAAGGAAACCATGAAATTCTTGAGTCTGCTTGTGTATTTTAGCACTGATCAGTGCCAACCACATAGTTTAATGCCCTTCCACAGCAATTTGAACATGAGTTACTGAAGTTAGTTCAAAGTTATTAAACCAGATGTGTGTACTGTTGCACAGTTACAGAGATCTCTGATTACAGTTGGAATTCCCATTACACAGGTGATGCTTTACTAAGCATTTACATCATTTTTACTTTGCTTTCCCTTCCCTTCTTCTCACCAACCTCCTGCCTTTTCTCAGTCACCAAATAAAATGTTTTCAGTTTTGTTTTGCATTTCCCTTGCATGAGGTTAATATGCAGCCTCCTCAGATAACTTCTTGCAACAAGTAAATTTTTCAAAATTTAAAAAAATGACTGTGGAGGGAAAATAACACAATTACTGAACAAGTCAATTCAATAATAAAAAGGTTCGAGAATCCCTGAATGATTTTAAACTGCTTTTCTTTCTTTTCTAAAAGAAGGAAGCTCAAGATTAAAAGAAAACCAACCAAACAAAAAAAACCCCACCTCCACAGATTTAGGGAACCATTATTTTTTAGTGAAGAACAAAAGGGCACAGAACCTATTTGTGCTCTGTCTGCGCATGAAATATTAACAAAAAGCAAAACAAATATTATTTTGCCTTTATCCTACCTCACTACGTTTGTTGCCACATTTCAGTACGGTGGGATTATGTTCCCGCGATCCCTGTGCACAAAGGTGCCTGAAGTCATTACTCACTCTGTTAATCACTAATATGGATAGGGAAGAAGGGCCAGAACCTTTTCACATTATAGCCTCATATTGCTCAGGGGGAAATAAATGATCCAAGTGTTGAAAGCAGATGAAATATAAAATGCCCTCCTTATAAACTTAACTTAAAGGTAAAGCTGCCACTTGTTTCTAAGCCTAAGTCACCCTTGCAGGCTACATTATCCAGGTCCATTATACTTCTGTAGTACTTGTCACTAATTGTTTCCATTATTTTCCAGTGCCTGTAGATATGGGAAAGTACTTAAAGCCAAATATCCTAACATCCTAAGCATCAAATTTAAGCAAGGTGGTTTGCTGAGTTTAGCATCATCACTCATGCAAGTCAGAGAGGTAAAATTTGACCTTAAGAAACCAATTCAATTAGAAGTACAGAATGCATTTCTTTTACACATGCTGCAGCTATACAAAGAGTTTCCTCTTTGCCTTCCAAATAAACAGGTAAAAGGAAAATGCCGCAGTGGTAAAAATACCAAGGCACTTGCATCTCAAATCCATACGCTTACCACACAGTTCCTGTCTGTTCTGCAATACAGAAATTTTGGTTTCATTTCTTCTACTGGGCAATGTTGAAATCACTGTGCAGTTCACTATCCCTATTCCACTGACAACATTTTCACAGAGGTCCAAAGAGGCAAGAAAGTGGCATTTCTCCCACAAGTATGGAAATTAATACATTGCACCAATTTCCTTCAGGAAGACCCTCATTTCTTGCAAGACAGGACTAACAACCATGCCCACTACCTTTCAGAATAAACCTGCCAAACCAATTCTATAACACTACTGCTTAAACCATGCCGCTCACACACGTGGAGCCCAAGGTTCCTGCCAGACAATATTACCGTCACTTTTCACTGTAACTAACAGCAACTTGTATTACTACTAGCTATGTTTTCCTCTTTCTATTGTATAGCCAACAGTTGCTCATTCAGCACAAATTAAAAGCACGCTAGGGACAGGAAAGTCTTGGGTCTCGAGACCATTCAGACCACAGGATTTTGACAGTATCTGTGTCGTCACTATGTGGCGCCCCTTTCACAAAAGGGTAGGGCAGCAGGTTGTGCAGTATGCTGGCCAGACAGCGAGGCTGGAAGTTTTGTTTGCATATCCAGTTAGAGAAACCTCTTGCTTTTGCTGACTTTAAAAAGGTCAGCGTTTGATTTAATAAATTCTCTGTCAGGAAAGCAGACTCCATTCACAAAGGTTTAACATTAGCAGTCATTGCGTAGCTGGGATGTCTCAGCGCATTACTAACAAGCTACAAAGACTTTTACATCTGTGGATTTTCCCAGTTTGAATCCAGCCCAACTCGGCTGTTTCTATACTTAGCAGTCTCTAAATATGTGAGAGATGAGTTTGGCAAGCCTCTGTTCCAGCCCTGCATTACAAACTCATCACTACATTCTGTAAATTCAGAGGTTAAAAACTAGCTATGGGGAAATGTACATTTTAAATTAAAGTTAATAAACCTGTCTTCTGTCTCTGCAAAGCACTGCACGCTTCTGCTGCCTCAGTGACGCATGCCCACAGCTTTGCCCATATGCGCAGTCCTACTGACTTCTTTCAGTGAAGCCACTCATATAAGTACAGTTATACACATGCTTAGACATTTGCATGATTAGGCTAAAATGGGTAAGTCTGAAACAAACTGTCATAAAAAGAATAATTTAAATCCCAAGTGCATAAACACTGCATGCAACTGAATGTAAAGTCAAACGGAAAACCTAACATTTTAAAAAAGGCCACTCTCAAGGAAAATTGATTTAATAATGTATTAGTGTAGCTCTTATTCTCATCTTATTATTGCTATAGTATTTACTTTCTACCTTCAGAACAACATAGCAACAACAAACCATCAGAGCATCTATGTAGGGAAGATGATTTTTACTAAGTTCATTTGATGGAAGAGTCAGAGTCATTTTCTTCCGACTATACTGGGTAGATAAATTAATGGAGTTTCTGGCCTTTAATCATGTGTTCAAACTATGCACAGATATTACCCTTTCATTCCCTTCCTCCCAGGTCTTGGATGGAAATAATTAATAAACAACGTGTATATTCTGCATGCAGTGTTTTATCTGGTCAGGTCCACGCAAAGGGAGCAACAATGCTCAATACCAAACGTGTGCGCTTTTTCTACTTCCATGAACGTTTTTTTCAAGTGGTATTTTCTCAGTAATATTTTATGTCTTATGGATGATTCATCCAAAAAGAAAATAGGCAAAACCAAGTAGATTTTACCTGTGAAAGATAACAATGCTCTGTATGTACCCAAATACCGCTGCATTGATGCACTAGTGCCACATGTGCTTTGAGAGGCAGCTCCTGGCTGTCCTACCAGTCAGGCTATCACCAGAACACCAGACTGGGAACATGACAGAATTTGTGCTCCCTCTGTTGGCTGCCTTGCTCTCTGGTAGGAAGGGAAAACATCACCCATTTCACATTAAAAGAAAATATCACTGGGAGGGAACACTGTTTTAATTTTTTGGATAGGACATGAAGAATTAATTCCTGAGCAACAGAAAATGAATTTAAAAAGAGAGCAAGCACACAAGCAATTTTAAATGCCTGAATTTCAACTGGGATTCAACCAGCCCTTAAATTTTGCAAGCATAAATAACTGCTCTCAGTTTTATGTCTGTAACGAATCACTGACACATATAAGTAATATTATCATGCTTATACATGCAAGCAAGTATTTAGATACCAAAGTCCTGGTATATCAAAGCACAACTCTCCCCCCCTCCCCCACAAATGAAAACTATGCAGCAGTTTGGAAATGCAAACATTTATCCACAATATCAAATATAATTTTTAAAAAATGGACCAAATTATATATGTATATATAGTATGCCTTATGCTGTTCCAAGAAACCTAAAATTAAGTTTCTAATTCAGATGGTAAAAAAAAAATCTCCTTTTAAAAGGCTTTAAAAGCATTTCTACCTTATAAATATAAATCTCAACATCAATTTGGTTCAATAACACAAAGTAAACAATTACATTGCTGGTCATAATGTTGCATCCGCTTCCTAAATAGGAATAAATAGCAATAAATTAACTTGTATGATGTTAAAGATCACCTGAGCAATACTATTAAACAGCTGTATCATCAGCATACCAGAAATATATATATGCATCTCCTTGTGGAGAACCTTTGCACCACTCGCTTCTGAACTGAACAGAGCTCCGAAGCAGGGAAAAAGAATAAAACAGGCAGAGACAACAAGGTAAACAGAGCTCTCCTGCAGGGCCTCGAGTTGTTAAACAAAAACCTATTAGGTAATGACAAGGCTTAGCAAGCCACTGACTTATTAGGCAACACGTGGGCGCATAGCTGACTGCAATTCTCAAATCAGATTGTCTGTCAGACAATCAGCTCCAGTGCCCTGCTCTGATAAAACCTTCAAAACCTTCAGACAGCCTCGTCTGGCAGGACAGCCAGCCAGCAGCTCCGTGTGGTCTCAGGAGCTGAGCTCCAGTCGTTCTTACCTTTCTAGCTGTTCTTACTGTGACTTATTTCTTTGTCTCTCCCACCCACAATAAACTGAATTTCAGCCTGAAGAGCTGTTGCAGTTTACAGGTTTACATCCTTGCCACATAAACAAAGCTGCTACTTGCAACTTTATTGTGACATTATATTTAAAGTATCAACAACTTAAAGGCTTTCGACTTCATTATTTCAGGCTCAGTCAACATATTTTGACTAAGTACTGTATAAATTGTAATGAAAACTGGCCATAGTTTTTGCCTGCTAATGAACAGGTGTGTACAAAGAACTGCTAAGGGCTGGATAAGAAATATATACCTATATAGATACTACATATTTTGCACTTGACAGCTGAAAAGCAAAGATACCCTGGTCTTTATACTGCAGACAAGATGTTATTAAATCCCAGCTTAGACTAATGCTTAGAAAAGCCTGTCCTCATTCTATAATCTGCAGAGACCAAGATCATGCTCCTGACACTAATCAAGTTAAAACATTCCTTCACCTTTCTTTCTTTTTTTTCTTTTTTTTTTTTAAGTAAGGAGGAAGAAGGAAGGGAGAAAAAAAAAAAAAAAGGACCAAACTATATTATATCCTGATTATTCCTATATGAACACTCTGCTACCTCCAGCAGAACTTAATGTTAGTGTAATATCCTCATAGCCACTCACTCTCTTTACGTAAGAAAAAGGGATGAGAGTGGCCTAAAGCACACCCTGCAATATATGCATTAGTCTAACAGAGGATATACAACATGAGCAACAGAAAGCAGCTATATAACTTCTCTCTGAAAAGTGTTCTGCATGTAGCAGCAAAGAACTTCAACAGGAATGAATGCGGGCTGAAGGTGGGAAGTGGATGTCAGAGTAACATGAAGTGATTTCAGAGAGCGATTGCCAAAGGCTAGAACCACCCTCCTCCCCCCCGAAACCCTGGGACCAGGATGAAGAATAATGGCTTAGAACTATACCTTCTTTCTACTGATTCCTCAGCTCTGAGTTTTGCATTAAATCTTGAATAAACACAAGCATGGCATTAATATTAATACTGAACATTTTAGATAACATATAGAAAGCAATCTCAAAGCCATCTAAGCTCTCTGCCCATGCTACGTGCCACACAGAGTAGGTCTAATCTACCTAGAGGAACAAGGTCCAAAGAGCACTCAACCTAAGACCTTAGTCCATCAAATATGCAAATACCTAGCGTACAAATGATCTGTATGACAGCCACTTCAAATCTGAGAAATCATAATGCGCATGACACTAGCCTGTGTATAAACCCCTCTACGACTCCCTTCTTTTATTAAGGAAGTACTAAAAATTTTTTTAGATTATTTTCAAAAGGGAAGCAATTAGGAGATGAGAGGCTCCAATGCAGCGATGCGAGCACTCTGCTCTATGTAGTTTTTGTAAGAAGAATCGCTGTGCATGTTTCCAAAGATTTAGGAAACTAAATGTAACCAAATACTTATCTTCCTATACAACTACTGCTTAAAGGATATTTAAAAAACAAAGGCAGAAACACAGATACTGAAAAAAGAGGACAAGAGTTCCAGTGGCATCTGTCCTTTTCAGAAAAAATGTGCATAGTGAGTTCTTCAACTCCTTAGTGCAAAACCTAATAATAAGCTGTGGTGCTGCTGATCCATCTGTGATTAAATGCAGAGTGACTGTCTCTCAACGTTCTCATCAGCATGCACATTCAGTTAAATAACATAAAGAGTAGATAGAATATTTTCTCTCAAAGCAGGGAAAATAAATTATTGAAAAGAAGTTTTTAAAACAACTCCCTGCCTCAGTGAAGGAGGAGGCTTCAGTAGTTCTCTCTGCAGCATAATGAGCAGATTACTGAGAGAGAATGTCAGGCACATTATAACTCAGACAAACAGCAAAGGTAGTCGCTGATATATCCAGATAGCCCATTATCCTTTAGGAAAGAAATTTATTTAATTTGTAACTTCAAAAAACCAAAAAATCCAGAATATGTTTTAAACTGGAATGCACATATATCTAGCTTACCTCCATAAACATTTTGGAATTGACAAGATAAATAGACTAGCTGTGGCTAAAGTGTATTCAGATTGGTTCTAGCCACTAACCTATTACTGTGAAGCACTCTGAGATGCAAAAAGATACTTTATAAAATTAACTTGCTTTAAATTCCTTAAGATTCCTACCACTGAAGTTCAAGTTCCTTTCATTTCACATTTTTAAAGGATTTTTCTTGTATTATGAAATGAATTACAGTACCAATCTATCTATTCATAATATAGCCCTGATACAGGACATACTTGTATAAGGGCAACAAGAGAAAAATCAAGATAGTCAGCTTGCATACTGTATAAGGCCCACATGCTATAATACAGCAGCATGGCAAAGTCTTGCTGCTAAACAGAATTTCACTGCGTTCACTACACCCGTGAAGATCTGTACTACGTCAGAATCTAAGTGATCTACAAGAGACAAACTTACTTTCATAAATGCTAGAAATCATCAACAGTTAATAGTAATAGTAATCAATAGTTAATATACAAATAAGCACGACCATACAAATGCAGGTAATTGTAAAAGGGCAGTTCAGCTTTAACTACATTTAAAAAAAGAATACAGCAGTAAATCACCACTCAGGCTATAAAAGTCTACTTTGTCCTTTAACAGCTGTGCAGATGTTAAATATCTAATGCACTTTTCCTACCCATATTAAAAAATACTTAACAAATCTTTCACAGTAGGTGAACTAACCCCTGAAGTTTAGACAAGAGAGTTTTGAAATAATAAACATTTTTTACTCCTGCTTTTGGGACCACGCTGGTCTTTTTCAGTAGCCGTTTACATCTTTACAGAGACAACTTGACTTATGATATAGGTTCACAATCACTTTAAACTGGCCTAAGTCCACACTGCTGCAGACAGATGCTTGTGCTGACACAAAGGAAGAGGTAATGAAAAAGCGGAAAGGAGAAAATGTGGGAAGAGCAGACAGCCTCTTTCAATAACAATGCCACATTATAGCGAATGCTACAGTATTATTTCAGCACATACTACACTCTGCCAGGTGACACAAAATTCTTAATAGGATGCTGGACGAATGATGTAACAAGTGGCAGTGTCACAGACTCTCTTTTTCACAGGTATCCCAAAAGCACAGGCACTGGATACTTCCCCATCAACAGTGGTTTTGACCTGTCAAGGTTTAACAGTTCCTTCAGATTGCCGCAGATGGAATTGGTACCAGCTTCTAGATTTGTTAGCCTACTTAGGAAATAGGAAATACAGTTTGTCAGTGATCAAGATAGCACTTCAAGCCTTCAGAGCAGCACCGAGGTTTCCACACGAGGCTTCCACAAGGTTTCTGAATACTAGGATTTCTCAGCAAGAAGTGATAAGGAGACTAATAAGAGCTTGTGATAATATGAGTGGTCCATAACCATTTACGGACAGAAAGCAAGCATCAGCTGTCAACAGCCCTGAAGATGTTTGCAGTGCAGAGCTTGTTCTCGTGACAGGAGTATGTAATAGTAGTTGTAGCCTTCCTGTTAACTCCATCTCAGTCAGTGACAAAAGCAGCCTTTCCCCCTCTAACTCACAGATTTTTCCTTAAAATGACACTGTATTTGGGGGTAAGAGTTCTGCACCTACAAAGGTATTAGAGGGCTGACCTAATTTCAGAAATCTGTGTCTTTCAAATAGTTCTGGAGTACTTGCAAGGCCAGCTTTTCTAGCAATTTCAGCATTACTCACATTTCAAACAGTGCTGCTCACTTTATTATGTAGGAGTTCCCACATGCTATTTTCAGACACAGATGAAAAAGAGATACATAGACAAATTTCTAAATAACATCTATGAGTAATGAACCACAGAGTCTCTGCAATTCCTTTATCTGCTTCTTTTTCATAACTTCCTAGAGGGTTCCTCTTGGGTATCAAGTTATGAATATGATAGGGACAGTAAGTAACATGAACCAGCCATTTTTTTAACAGGGCTAACCCCAAGCCGTTAGTGCTTGCACAAGCTGTTAAGCTCTGTCGTTACATTAGAGCTTCCCAGAGGCCAAGTGCAGAAGGGTCATCTCTTTGAGAAACCGTATACTCTTTACTTTGTGTTTTACTCTCTGGGGTTAGCTGTAACATGACCTTCAGCATGATTTGAGGCTTGAGGTTGGAAAAGTATAGATGTTCCAGCACATCTGAAGGGTAGCAATGGTGTAATAGTGGTTCCAGTCGAAAGCCACAAAGAAAGTCCACTATGGGCCTGACACCACATGGGAAGTGTGAGATATAGTGCACTTCCCCCTGCCCCCACAAGCTGTGTGCCTTCTACACACAAAAATGGGAAGAATGAAGAAAAGTAAACATGGTGAGTAATACAAGCCTTATGAAGATTTTAAAAGAAAATAATACAAAGCCTGCAGACCAAGAACCTTCAAGGCTGCACATTAGTGACGACTTTCAGTTTAATCAGAGCATTCAGGAGATGTTCAGGAAAAAAAAAAAGTATGCACACTTGATGCTTTGTATTTATTATAATCTTTATGTAAATGTCATGGTATCTTTTATTGTCTTTGCTAATATGATTTCTGGCCTTCCACACTAAAGTTTGTGTTTGTCAAAAGAACACTTTTTCAGTTGGACAAGATTTTTAGCATCTCAGGGTAAATGTTTAAACAGAAGACTAGGGAAAATGGCATTCAATTGCAGTTTCTTCATGAGGCAAACACCATGCTTTAATGCACCATTCAAAAAGTTTTCCTTTGGCTACAATTTCGGTTCATATCCAGCCTTGTTATCATACACCAAATTATTAAATCTATAGTTTATGTTCTGACAGCAGCTGGTATGTGTCTGTTTTCATACATGTACCTAAACAGAAACTGTTTCTATTCCAAAGAATTTATACAAGAATCCTGTGAAACAAAGGAGCTCAAAGTTCTCCATCTATCATCCACTTATGTCCACGGGAATTGACGAGAAGGGAGGGAAAAGACAACAAAACCTTCACCTTCAGGCTCAACATTACAAGTCTGTCCCAAAGAAATACAGTAATTATTCTTGCCTGTACTTCTCCCCCATCCACCCACCCCCAAATTACAAGAACAGAATGATTCAAACTCACCTCAGTTTTCAAATAGGAAATACAAAAGAAAAAGACAAGATCTGAATGTTTAAAGGAGGATATTCATGGATACCTTTTAAGGAATTCTTAACCTTTTTTCTCCATACCCATTTGTGCTTAATTATAAATGACACAGTATAATTCCTATCCAAAAATCCTAAGGTTTGCAAAAGGAAATGTTAGTCCAAAGCCTAATAAAACATTATGCCTGAATGTCCTTTTCTCACATAGCAAAGGGTACGGCTATGGTTTCGCAGCAAGGCGGACAGCTGGCACTACGCTCCAACCACCAACCCGGCCTCAGCCAGCAGCTCATTTATGACCTCAGCATCCATCAGTGAAAGAGGATCATTTAGCAGAAAACCTCCCAGGCTGGTCATCTTCCCATTCCTCACTCCCCCCACATGCTAGCACGCAGGTCCAGGCAAGCCGCACAATCCCCTGGCCTTTACAAGCCCACCATTTTTCATGTGCGTTTGAGAGGTTCTTTCCCTCAGATTCAAAGCCGCTTTCACAAATGTGTTAGTGGGTGAGAGCTTTCTATTCTCGCGTTAGAGGTGATTAATTTGTGGCATTCACGTGTCTAGTTCTGCACTGACAAAGGGAATGGACTGGCTCACACCCCATCTACAAGCAATTTATGCCAGGGAAGTTTAGAGCTAAAGAAAAAAGGCTTTGACAGCAGCAACAGTTTTCTGCTTGTTAAGGATGGCGCTGAGTGAACTGCAATCAAATATTTCTGTAAAAAGAAGATAGTGCTATCACCATTAGCACCAATTATTTTTAAAACAGACATTATAGGGACAAAAGAGAATCTTTCTCATAGCTACACAGATCACAATAAAGTACATAAAAAAGGCAAAAAAAAAAAAAAAGATTCTTACATTTCCTTTGGTTCATTCAGCAATCAATATGCACTACGGAAGTGGGGACATGAAACCCTGATAGAAACACCCACTTTAACTCAGATACTCAGCTGTCCCTCTTCCATTCACAATTACACTTGCAAAAGTGTAAAGTTAATAGCAAGAGGAATATTTATTGAATTCCCTTCTCTCTATGTATTATTCTAGCTACAGACCTGGGTCCTATCCAATTCTGTAATCAATCTTTGATGAACTAAGATAGGAAAAACTCAAAGTATCTACAGCTACCTCCCTAGAGAATACTCAAACTTTCTTTATTCCAGTTTCCCTTCTGTCACTACGGACAAGTGTTGATGATCCCTTCTCACCTCTCCCGAATAAGCTCATTTGAACCATACATCAGGAGAGACACATATACACACATGCACACACTCAAATTTATAGAGAGATACATAGATATATGAGGTAACAATATTATGAGATTATGTTCTATACATATATACATTTGCTTGTATAACAAAATACAGTTTACTCTTAGATGCATACGGTAAACACGCACACACTCTAATCTGCATCAAAAAAGCAGTTCTCAGTGTTATTCACAAAACAGTTTCTGCAATTCTTCTGCATGTCTAACATAAGCTAATGACACTTTACACAGCAGTCTCAGAGCATGCCGCCTGTCATTATTTGAAGTATTTCATTACTTGCTGCCTCTCTTGTAGAGTTTAAGATAAAATAAAAAGTACAGAACAGGAAAGGAAAAAACTGGGAAAATGCAACAGATGCCAGCTCAATCATATACTGGTATGTGCTTAAAACTAACTGGACCAAACTGCAAAGAAAGAGTCAATGTATTGAGTTGATATTCTGAAATGTGGTGTCTGTAAATGGAAGGTCCTTTAATTTCTATCAATTAACCCAGTACCTTAAAGTCAGTAATTACATACAGAAGCATGTCCTGCACTGGCCTTGAATTTATTTCATAGCCAGTGTGTATAATTAGTCTTGATTAATATCCCACATTGCACATCAACAGTATCAGCAAACCCAAATGATCTACACCGCTGCTGCCACAGGAAGTCTTAGTGGTCTGATTTGTGCCTTTATCAAAACACTCTGCCCAAATGGGATCGAGGGCTTATTTGGCACCCACACCGTCTGATTTATTAAGAGAGAAACTGCACTGCCTTCCACATAATCATCTTAATCCCTTGTATCAACTAATTAAAACACAGGGAAAGCTTTTACTTATGTGTGAGCAATTATAACAAGTTCCTGGTTGGTGTCCAAATGGATTCATGACATTAATTTGTGAACAATAAAACCTCGTGTAATAGGGAATTTCAACAGGTGACTTTACATACTGTATTAGCATTTTCATTTAATTGTGAGCACATTAGGGAGCAATAGGTGTGAACCTTACCCAGACTGAATAGTGTTCACAAGGTTATTTCCAAAGGGAAACAATTAAAATCAAAGAAAAAGAAATTTGCAACAGCAATATTTGCAAAAAAAGATATACAAAAAAAAAAACACTGCAAGAATAACTAGTGGTCTTCAGCATGCAATTTCAACAGCTTCACCAATACGTACATTTAGCTAACATTACCTTTTTGGATGGGATTTGTCTGTAAGTGAAACTGAGTGACTAATAGTAGAATTGGTAGCAGTTGTTTTAGGGGACTATTCCCAGTTAAAGAGAAAGTGGTCTGTGCACAAAGCTTCATCAAAAGCTGTGCAACCTGCTGCGTGGCTTCTGTTCTTTTGGTTTGCCTCAGTTAGAATGGGAAGCACTCCAGCATCAGGGATGCACATAATCCAGCGCGGGCCATAGTGCATGGGAACCCACTGGGTCAGTCATTCAAGCCAAGGCACTCACTGATAAAGCAACACATTGTGGTTACAAGCTCAAAGCACACAACCAGTGAACTTTTCACTGTGCAGATGGCTTGCTGTCTGGGTACAGTGTAACACACCTAACGCTAATAAAAGGGATTTCTGTTAAGTTTTTTTTGTTTGTTTTTTGTTTTGTAAGTTACTTGCATTTTACAGGGATGATGCTAAATCTTCAATGCACCTTAAGAACTGTAACAAAAGAAATATACATTTGTCAATTAAAATATAAAAGCAAATGAATCCACATCAGCATTCCACTTTCTGAACAAAACAGTATCACAACAAATAATCCAGACTTTCTCTTCCACAGGCTGCAAGAGAAATTCAGTGGAATTTTCCTCCTGGAATTTCTAGCCCAAAGGCAGTGAACAGTTCCCATACTGACAAGGTAGTATACACACACCCTTGTATGCGGGGGAATACACAGCAGAGGAACAAGTTTTCCTCACTCCCGAGAGATGAAATCCTTGATATATTTTAGCAACTACACAACGCAGCTTGGGAATATTACTGTGTGGAAAGTGTTGGTTGCTCCCTAAAGATGATGTTTATTATTCATACACTACAATCTCCCTATAGCCAAGCAAAATCTCTGTGAGAGTAGTACAATAGAGAACTTCCCTACTGAAATGTATTTTGAGCAGACAGAATACTACATATTACAAAAAATGCACAATTCCCTGGCTGCTGTCAAAGGGAAACAGTTTCACTATATTTTTTTTTTAAAAAGGGGGAGGGAAGGGAGGATATAGGGAAAGAACCTGAAATTGCTTTAGTGATGACTAATCCAGTAAACGTGGAGAAATTTAGATTGTGTGAACTCCTCTCTCTCCACTGATCCTGTACCCTTCCCACATCTGTCTTTAATTGCTAAGGGCACCCCCTGCTGTCCTGCTCAACACGGGTGTGCTCCCTTGCCAGCGAGATCCTTAACATAATCAGCTAAATCCTGACCAACTGTGCCAGGGCAAGATTTTACCAAGACACAAAAAGAAAAGCAAATGGGTTTGTAAAACAACAGATCTTAAGCAACAACACTTTTCCAGTCCCAGTTCCCCCCAAAGCCGATGCACTCCAAGCAGGCACCAGCGAGCGGCCGGCCGCCCAGTCGCGCTGAATGCCGGAAGCTGAGGGAAGGGACAACAGCACTCACGTCACACACGAGTTTCCTTCACTGGAAACTCGGAAGTCAGGCACATGCTGGTGTTTTATAAACAGGTATTCATGAGACACTGTCCTAAAGCAATTTTAAATCCTACTATTCCCTACTATTCACTATTAGAAATTTTAAATCCTGTTACACCCCTGCTAGGGTACATTGCCTAAAGTTACTGTAATACAAAACAAAAGCTCTGTATATAAGAGAATGCAAGAGTTTTGTATTCCTTCTCCCCATCAGTCTTCATCCCACACGTGCACAATTCAGCCCTCCCTTTCCAAACTGTTTTGTGATTGCTGTTTGACAGAAACACAAAGATATTTTGTAGAAACAGTTTTCTGTCCCACCACCATGGATCCCCTTTTATCAACGCCCCTGTAGTACCTCAGGGTTTTGACAGAAAATCCTGTGTAACACAGGCAGCGAGCTTGTCTGTAAGCACGTTCCCACCATCATCAATTGGAAACGCTTACTTAAGAAAATCTACCAATACGTTTCATTCAGCTCTGCCTCCTCCAGTGGCAACACCCGTGTTTAAAGTGAACCAGCAAGGGCCCCTCCAAGGGCCTCCTCTCTCCTTGCTTCCCTATTTCAGATGAGCTGTCCTGCAGCCTCCCGAGCAAACTCCCTCCTGTTAGTCATGCTAGGGAGAACCACCTGCCCCAGCTGAGGTTGGGCTCACTTCTCCAGGAACCTCTGTCTTCTGCCTGGTCCCATCTCTCCACTCCAAACCCCCCAGGCCAGGAGGAGGATCTAGGAATGGTCAGAGATTTAGTGGATAAAACAAATGGCAGTAATAACCTTTAGTTTGTCTGGCTTTGTTTTACTATTCAAGTTTAGATAAGACACTATCATGTGGGAAGGGGGAGAGCAAGGAGAAAGTACTGACAAAAACAAATCTGCTGCTCTCTCCGAAACACGTCTTACCTTCCGGCAAAATATTCTGGGTATGAAATGTCTGGCAATAAAACATTATGGTTTCCTTCTACTGGCCATTATTCTCAGCATGCAACATTAAAGTCTGCTTTCTGCAATAACAAGCCTTCGAGGGTTTCACTGGTGCACTTTATATTGTTTAGCCTTTTGCTATCAAAAGGTCTAAAACAGAGTTCATGGTTTCTCTTTTATTTGGGGATGGGAGGGAAGTCGTGAAAAGTTTCAGAAAAGGGGGGGAAAAAAAAATCAATACACATCAGCTTTGGTAACAGCAGCTGCTGGCAAACCTTCCTTCTTTGAATAGAGCTGTCAATACATTTATGAGCTTGAGGGTCAGTTTCCAGAGAGAGTAGTTACCTTTCTAGGCTAAAACACCAATGATTATAAACATTCATTCTTTGTTTCTGTCCCATCCCCACACTCTTTGTTTTGCTGTGGTAAGCGGCAGAAGCAAGCTGTCAGCGTTACGTGAATGTTGTTAGCACAAAGAATGGCATCGCGATGTGATGACAACCTTACTTCCCCCAGCCCACAAAAGCAACAACAATACTAAATCCTCCAGAGGAGGGGACAAAAACACCTTAATTTGATTGAATTTGCTTAAAGCTGTAGTGAGTCATCTGCAAATAACTACCATATTGGATTCTGGCACCTATCCAGAAATTTGCAGCACTGGAATTATATATGGTGGCATGTGTCAGGCCATCTCAATGCACCCAACAGTTGTCTCCAGCTTCATTTCAAGTTAATTAGCTGCAAAAGTCACTTGAGAAAATTCTCCCCTTCATGGGGATTTCACATAATGGCCTCTACCAAGCATTATTATCTATTAGAGAACTGAGGAACTGGGAAAGACTGGAAAATTCTATACTAAAAAGAGACAACCAAGACCTATCAAAAAAAAAAAAAAAATCAACACTATCAAGTATTAGCAGAACATAATCAAAATAAAAATCAATAAATTAGCTCTGGCCAACAACAAAACTCATGAGTTTAACTTGATATTGCCATTAATATGGAAAGAATTTGACAGTTTACATAAGGGATGCGACCCAGTGCCAACAACCTCTGGCTTCTGCATTTTCCAGATGGCAAGAGATTAGCCTACAGTCTTTATTCTCATAAGAAGAGTTTTTTCCCCCCATGGAAAAACTATAAAGGACAATTCTGTTCCAAACTTCAAGTCTCCTTCACAAATGTCTACTCAATTCCAGGCCTTAACTAATGCCTAATAAAAGAAGCCCTTGGGCCTGAAGCCATGAAGACAAAAAAAGAGGAAAGACTAAGGCAAACCTAACTCTAATGCTTGCCTTTAAAAGATCTATTGACAAAAGCAGTGGGGAAGAGTTTGGACCAATATAAACTTAAAGGAAAAGGCTGGCAAGTTTCAACTGTGGATGTGAACGCCTGCTTGATTTTGATCTTGATGGGCTTAAAATGGGAAAAGAGTTAAACCTACTTACACATTAAAAAATGCAGTAATGTTAAATTCAGTATGTACCGGTTTTCTCACTTTGATTTATGCCCATCATTGACAAAGACTTTGAAGGACATTCCTATTTAATATGGTAAAGAGCCACAGCACAGGGCACTGTCTCTGCTTTGCAAACATTAATATGAAAAATCGTCCCTTGACAAAGCATGACACTTTTTCCCATTAATCCCTGAAATACAGCAAAAAGGGAAACTGGAGTCTTTCATTGCTTCCCATCCAGGGGAAGACATGGATGATTAATCAAAGTGGACCGTAAGGTGAAAACATACCGTGTGAAATGCAACTCTTGCAGACAGAAATTCGTAGCCGATTAATCAGATTAAACATAGAAAAAAAAATCGAAACATTTCTTCAGTGCCCAAGGTATCAAGAAAAGTCATCTCCAAGAGTTGTTCATTTCTCTCTCCAACCATCACAAACTATTACCTCATTTCTTGCTTTACTGGCATCACCATAGCAACCTTTCCCTTGCAGGAAATATTCTCCAGGGGCCACTCCCTCCTTCCACACATGCCTTCAACACCTCATACACTGTGCCCTATAAATTGACTTGTCTCTGAAGACTTACAGTAAATTCAAGCGTTTAACGCACACCAGACTTCAGCCATTAAAGGACCATCTTCAAATGGGAGCTTAACAAATGCTGCAAATAGATCAGATTCTAAAGTGACCAACATTTTAGCTCACTTCAAAAAGCGGTGAAACAGAGCAACTATTACTGTGACATTGTTTTCACTGGTAACTACCATCCCCTCTTTGGTAAATCGTTTTACACATGATCATTTTTCATTCTCAAACACAAACTGGTAAAGATAAGTTTACATTAGTTCCCACATAACAATTGTACCAAACTCACTGCCTAGCACAATCCTGGCAGTCATACGACAAGTTTAGGATGTTACTTAAGGAAGTGAGCTAAGAGCATTACATCACAGTACCACATTTTCTTTGATTGTTGAAAGAAATTAAACAAAAAAACCCAACAACATTAGAATAATTTATCAAGTGATCATTTTATAGGCTCTGCTTTGAAAGGAGTAAAACCTGCCATTTCATTTGTAAAATAATTTAGGGAATGATTAGTAGCACACATCAGAGATGTGAAAATAGTATTTGCCATAAAGTGGTCTCTTACAAAAGAAAGGAGCTTTGTTCCAGGGTGTTTTACCATTTTGAACCAATCCTGGAATCTCCTTTTGTGACCATCAAACAAAAAAAACAGAGGGCTTTGACACATTCCCAAGTTGTATTTCTTTTCAGTCCCACCCTTGGCCAGAGTCTCGGGCTACAGTGTTCCCCATCCAGCAGGTGGGGACAGTAAACCCTCCTACGCTCCTCACCTAACCATTCTCCCCACCTCCTCACTAGCAGAGCAGCGCATGGCACAAAGTAACAGGGATAAATAAGTCCGGGCAGATGTATACACCTTTATTGGCAGGACTTTTTTAAGCCTAGACTATTATGACTGAAGCATTTACATATGCATTTATTTTAAAAAGCCTGCGGAAGCAGTTACCCTTCTATAAGCATGAAATTGGTGAAGAGCAACTTTGGAGACAACTGCTCCATCTTGTTCAGCTTTAGCTAAAAACAAAATGTGATGTTTCTGAAGTCTCTCAAATCCTTCAGAGAGAATTTGATTTGTTTAACGAATAAAGAAAATTTAGAAGATGGTTAATTCAGCACAGTAAAGGAAGGGACGAAAGCCATATACATCTAACTGCCTTTTAATGTTCAACTTACATCTACAGCTTCTTTTTCTGCTTTCAACAACGTATCATCTGGCCAATATTTAAAGTGACCTTTGACAAGATAAATTTCTCCTGATCATCATGAAGACTTGGCTTCATCCCAGCTTAAGTGTGCTTTAAGTTGTTCCTCTCTTCCTTCTCATATATCCCTTAGTTTCTGTACATACAGTTTTGTTTCCTCTTTAGTTATATTGTACTACATTCCTACTCCACTCTAATGCTTCTTTGACAAATATTTATTTCAGGTTTTCCAGGTCTACTCAGCAAAGAAGTGCAGAAACAGACAAAGAAGAAAGTCTAAATTACTGTGTCTATAAAGAACATTCTAGGGAGAAAAGACTTGGTATTAGATAGCTACTGACAAAGCAGCAGATTCCAGAGTCAAACCTCTGTTGAGATGAGTGGGACAACTGGAAATGCCTTAGATATATTTTGCCTTTTAGTTCCAAAAAGCCAGTCTGTCTTAGCATTAAATTACAAGGTTCTTTTTCAATAGGAAGACCTATAGACTTGTTTGTCTGAAAAGCAAACAAAACCAAACTCAAGTTCTACATAAAAGTAGCAGTACAGTACAGTCTAACAAAGCGGCCCTGACCAACTCAGTTCATCCAGTTAAGTAATACATACTTTGATGCAAGATTCAAATATGAGTTCTGTACAATTTAGATAACAGTGCACACACTATCAATAACCACTAAGTAATATTAACAGTAGCAACCTCAATGTTTCTTTACCAGCCTATAGCACTCTCTTTTTTTAAAAAAAATAGCAGCTTTACACCTTATCTAAACCAAATGCCTGCTGCTGTAGGCATTTGTAGGGTGTTTTTTTTTTTTTTTGGGGGGGGGGGGGAGTGTCTCATCTTTAAAGCCCCAGTAATAGATTATAATAGGAATAGGATGAAATGCATCCTTGTAATCTAGTCTCCAGCGGCTGGGATAGCTGTACACTGTATCTTGCAGATGTGAAATTCTGGTCCCTTAGTCAAAACCACACTGAACAAATTCAAGAGCAACAGAAATTAAAGTGCATTTGGACTCTGTTCTTGGGTTGCTTGCTGTGTTTCTGTGCCAGTAGAAGACATTTTCCCCAGATGGTATGCTAAATTGTGTTCACAGATCAAAAAGACCACAGGCCAATCAAACAGGTTTTCACCTTTAACTGCCAGCACTTCTTTTCAGGTCATAAAACCTAAGCCAAGATCCTCACTTTCAAAGAACCAAACAGTTCTAGTTTCTTGTGTCCTTCAGAGTTCATCTGAAGCCATTATTCACACCCTTGGTTATTGTCATCTTGAACAAATGAATCACAAATATACAAACCCTATACCCCTGGGATTCTGGGGAAGACTTTTTTTTTTTTTTAAACAGATGCTGCTTATACAGCAGTGTTTTCAGTATTAGGGAGAAAGCACATCTGCCTTTGTCTACAGTGATGGTGACCCATATCTCTTAAACCCCCAAGAGATAATGTTGACAGAATCAGAATTACAATTTGCCTATCAGCACTTGGAAATTAGAGCAGCTCTTTGCAGTGGGATGTTTCTACGACGCACCTAACATTCCAGATGGACTACATCCAAAACCCACTTGTCCAAAACAGAATGAGAAAGAATATCATTATAAAATATAAAAAGAGATCAGCTTGGCCTCTCCCTATTTGGGAAAAAACTGGGAACTGTGTTTTGCCAAGTTTTGGAGAGGCAAGGATGATTTTATTTTATATTGCTGAGCTCCAAAGAGAGCTGCTTTTGTAGAGACCTAAAAGGAAAGATTAGTTGGGTGAACTTGAAATGCAAAATGTGTCCCTCAATAGCTTTAGCCACAGAGCTCATCTCGTCTTTCTGAACCTTGCCAAAAGTTAAATTATATCATAGACGGAAATCACAGATCTTGTTTACCAACCAAAAGCTGAGAAAAATCTCCTTAGCATGCTGGAGCTTAAAACGATCTACAGACCCCTTTTCACACTTACAGGTCATGCTTGTCAGTTGGCATTTGGCCAGAGCAGAGGGTGGGGACACTTCTCTGACTATGGATTTTAGCATGTCTTCAATTAGAAAAGCACTGTTCTCTTTGTACTTATAAAAGCTTACTTTCTTTAAAAGGAAAAAGGGGACTGCACTTGCCCTGTTTGGCTTAGCTGAAATCTTTGCTAAAAGTTTTGTAAAACTTTGGTCAGGCAAAAGAATCTTCCAATTAGGAAGAAGCAAGCAAATTGGTTTTGCACTAGTAAGCACAAAACTGTACCTATATTGGAGCTGCGTGCCCAGCACATTAGCTTCACAGCTAATCCATGGGAAGTTAAGGTCCTAGCTTTGATAGGTGAGCTGGCTGGCACAAAGTAACAGATAGCCTCCAACCTTTTCAACTCTAACCAAAGCAAAGTGTTTTGTTCAAGGTCAGCTCATTTTCAAGCTTTCTCTGTGCTCAAATGGCTCAGCTGCTCCCATGCATATCTTTGAAAGATCCCTGCAGTGAGCTGCAAAAGTCCTTCAAATCCACACCAGACTAAAACTGGAAACCCAGGATGAGGGGAAATTGCAAAGTAGCAACAGCAAGCCCCAGGAGGCTACTGGAATACCAGCTGCACTCTACCTGTTTTAAAAGACATACTTTGTGATCGCTTACATCACACATAAGATTGCGCTAAGCTGTATTTCTGCTTTGTTCAATAATTGTATTTGATTTTTTTTCCCACTCTTCTCTGCTTATAGCAGCAGTAACTTTTGAGGAAGAGAATGCCTCATCCATTAACACAGCATACTTGCTCTTTGAGTCTTTGTTAATAAATCTTTCACAAGTTTAAAATACATCACCGATTATATAGGACATAAAAACTGATTTTGTGTGCTTTGGACAAGGACTGTAATAGTATCTCAGTCCCGTCAAAGATATCATATTAGTCAGCTATGTAATCACATTCTTGAAGTTGCAGGAAAGCATATTTAGCAACATAGACATTACATACAACAGCTTATTACAGTCACAAAGCAGCCAGAGTGCTGCTTACTACTGAAGGTCTGTGGAGGATATGCATAAATTAAATAACCCACAAAAAATCCTTTCACATGTATTCTTCTTTGGGACAACTTTGTACTAAAGTCCTATTCCCCAGCTGTTTTAGTTCATAATCACATATTCATAAAAGTAACATTTTAAAATCTTTAATTTGCTTCTGCTACTTTTTCTCCACTTTGAGACAGAACCCCTTTTGACTACTGTTAAGATCTTTAGCTTCAGAAATTATACTGCAAACTAAAAACAGAATCTCTTTCTAGTAGGCTTTTGCATTAAGATATTTTCAAATAGCATAGTATTTTTCACTGAGATCAAAACATGCTTTGGTGAGGTGAACAGCAATTCATAACCCCTCTCCTAAAGAAACTAAGGTATATGAAACAACTTAGAGATGACTGTGCACAGATACAGCAAAGCATGTAGGGAGACTAATCAAATTTTTTTTACTAGATCTCAAATAGTTTTTGTTTGTTTGTTAGTTTAACTCCTTGCAAGCTATTGGCAACTGAAAGAATACTTATATGCAATTTTAGGCTTTGGAACTACTCATAGAAGGAATATCCTGCACTATTCTCACAAAGAGAAGAAACCAAGGATCTGTTCAAAATTACAATAAGTTAAAATGCTTCTAAGTCTCAACAATGTCCATTTTAACTTAAGATTTTTTTTCCTCACTCTAAGCCACAGACTGCCAAAAGCTGGGATAATACACCAAGGAAAGTTACTGTTTTATGTTTGCAAAGTTTTTCTAACCTTTCCCAGAAGCCTTCGCTACTGGGTACTACCAGAAGCAAAGACCTGATCCTGCATAAGATGGAGCCTTGCTCTGAACCAGCGCTGCAGTTCTTATTATCCATACTAATCTGTGCACACTCAAAGAAAGAAAATTGATTCTCAGTGAAAGCATTGACAGCATTTCTTCCAGAGTTACAAACAGATGCTTAATGTCTCTTTCCTTGCCAGTTTACAAAACCTACAAAGCAACTGCAGTAACGCCAGGTGCATAAGTACAGAGCAGAATTAGCAACAGAAGAAAGCAAGCTGTAGTTACAAATTTCTCATAACACTGGAATAGCTGGAAGCTAGGCTCCTCCGAGCTCCTTCCAGAGACCTCAGTGATATCAGGCAACCTGAAAATAACTTCTCCCGTACAATGTTTTCCTACTTTTACCAATAGTCATGCTCAGGACTTAAATTAGACAGCTTGCTCCCCAGCTCAGTTCAAAAAGATTGTTTACCACTGAATTGGAAATTTTACTGCTTATGGTGCACGCACTCAGTTCTAAAATGACACCATGCTTAAGTGCTCAAGAGATTCTGCTTTGAAAGAATAATTTCTATAAAATCACTTCTTTTCTTCTGTATTACAAGAGAAAATTGCTCTACAGCCATAGCTTGCTGTATTAAAAGTAAGAGAGACACAAAACAAAACAAAACACAGCCAATCAGCCATTTTAAACAGTAAAGAACCTTGGCTTTTTGGACAGTCAACTTAAATATCTACAATCAGGTTATCTGGATCCCTTTCATGGTTTCATAGGAGAAGATGAATCCCCAAGTTATATCCACCCCACCATAAGAAAGCAGTAGGGTACATCCCGAGGTGCAGAGTAATTTCTTCATATTTTATATACCCCTAAGTACTTCTGTGAAGGAAAGGAGGTGCAGAAAAGAATTTATCATACTCTTCCCAGCTTTCCATTATTTAGGTAAACATATCACATTTTTAGAAAATAAAATGGTAACAACAGCTGAACCACAACTTTTCAGCTTGCCAAGATCTGCAATGTGTGACAGAAGATTAAAATATAATAGGGTTAGTCAAGCTGGAAGCTTACCCAAAATATTATAGCAGAAAGGCCTTGTTTCCTGGTTTGCATAAAATTTAGAGGAGGGAAAACAAATCTTTTTGTGAGACAATTTACATTTACAATGTAGGGCAAAAAGAAAGCTGAGGGGACTGCAGGCAACTCTTGTTAAACAAACTGATATTTCACAGAAATCTGTGCAGATTCAAGTATGTGGATGCTGTTGGCTGAACCTGCTTACAAAACACTGCCAATCGACAAGCAGCTCCCCAGCAAAAAGAAGCCTCTTTCCAAAAATGTTGCATCCCAAGAGAAACTCCTCCACAGTAGAGCCACGGAGAAACCAATAATCACTAGGAAATGGGATCTGGAAACACAACACTTTGGATAGGAAGGATGACATTAGTCAGGCAATAAATCAATATAAGATCCCACTTAATGTGAAACACATTTATGCTGTCCTAAATTACACAGTTTAGGAGCAAGCTGATTCAGTAATATTTTATGCTTTTCAGTGAATGCAGCCAAACTTGCAACTTGGGACAGCCACATAAAATACCTCAAAACTCCTGATGAAAAGCTTTGCCTCCAGAAATTTTTTTGCTTCTGAAGGCCCAACCCTAGCTATCAAGCTCAACATGGAAGTCACAGCAAAATTTCTGTAGGTTTCTTTTTCTTCATCATTTCAAAGGTGCAAACCTTCAGCTTTTTATAGCTTTATGCTCAGGTAATTTTAGCAGACCATTTAAAAATTTCACATCCGAGAGAAGTACTGAAGAACAAGTAAGCTGTTCATAAACCCCATAAAATAAGATTCCCAAGGTAAACTGCAGTTTTTACTGTTTTCATGGATCAAACCAACTTGAAGGAGGAAAACATTCAGATATACTAGATACTTGGCAGAAGAAAAGGCCCTGTTACATCGGCATCAGGAATCAAACCTGCAGCAGAAACCTATTTGACCACACAGCATGTCCTGCGCTATCCTAACAGGAACATAAAGGGTAAGACAAATTCTGACAAAGCATCAAGGGTAACAAGATGAGCTCTAGGCTGCTCAGCCAGCTTCCCAAGGACTACTTTGCCAGCAATCTATCCATTTTCTTACTAACAAAGAACTAAGCCCCATCCCCTTTCCTCTACCCTCCAGCTGCTCCTCTGTCTTCCTTTTGTGTGTGTATACTTATGTATATTTATATATATGCATATATATTATACATGTGTGTGTGTACACACACACACACACTACAGAACCCTTTGTTTCCCTCACCTTCCTATCTCTGCCGCTGGCATACTTACCCACGTAACCCATCTTTCATGAAATTCTGGCTTCTCATGCTGCTCTTCTGTTAACTCTGCAGCCACAAGATGTAGCATTGGGCAGCAGCTCCTGGTGACCTCTTTCCAGAGAGCACGAGGAGCACCCACAACCCAAAGACAGCATTCCCAGTTAAAGGTTGTTTACAGGATAGGCTCCTAAGGCTCTGCAGCTGCACAGATAGATCAGGCTTAAGGACTCTCTGCCAATTCAGCTAGTACAAATCACCTGAAGGTATGTTATTCTACAAGGCCATTTCTCTTAACAATACCGTGGTGGTAAAGCCCTGGCAACTATACCCTAGCAATGAAACCTACAGCCAATTAGTCAGCAGTAACTCTCCGCTACGGTTTGGCTGAGGTTTAGCTACTCAGGAGTTCTGAGGGCACAATACCTATTCCATTTTTTTGGCTGCATGCAGTTCTCTGAAGTGTTAACTAGCTTTTCTCTTTCTGTCTGGGATGACTCTTCCTTCCTTGCTAGGAAAATAAACAAGGTCAGCAAGAGAGACATGGGTTCAAGCTCCAAACTAACAGCAGCCAAACCTCAGGGGAGCCCATCCCTGTCAGGCACACTAATGCACAGAAGAAAAGTTAATCCAAACCAGGCATGTGTGAGGATGAAGCTGAACACTCACTCACTCCCTCTCTCTTTAGCCTGGACACCAACACATTTAAAACAAAGAAACTGGCTGGTCAAAAACAAGACAGCAAACAGAGGTAGTATCTGGGAGGAACATTAGGAAAATAACCTCTTTATTTGGACCTATATTATCACAGAACAGAACAAGAAAACCTACAGCCAGTATTATGCTCTGCCCAAATGTGCAGGAGGTCAGCTCTCTCTTCAATGTGTTGTCCTACTGTGTTGCCCTATGCTTTACTACACAAAAGGCTCACAGGACAGGACAAAAAGGTTTTGGAGTTCAAGGGGGACTGAGAAAGAGAAATGATCCCATGCAGATTTTTTTTTTTTTTTAAATGCAACTGATGTTTCAGTTCTCCCTACAGTCACACTTCCCTTATCCTATTTTCACTGCACTGACACTAATCTGCCTTGAAATTGGCTGATTCTGCTCAAGTCATGTTTACATGGAAGCAAGTTTCATCTGGTTGTCCTCATTCAGAGACCAGTTTCTACTCTATGGCAGGAGAGATTATTAAAAACTATATATTACATGCACATGCCTTAAAGTGACTCAGCTTGGAAAGATAACTGTATTATATCAGCCTTCCATTTCCTGGGTCACAGAGAGGGAGAGGTAGCAGTAAAAATCTCAAATGGAAATTGCTTCCTAAATATATTATCCTCCATAAAAACCATTTAGCAACTGCTAGTACTCACAAGACAAAGGAAAAAGATAAAAAAGTACATGTGACAGGGTAGAAAAGGGAGGGGTGTGGAGGACTCATTTGCATTATCACACTGAGCATTAACCACAAGAAGGAAAAAAACAAATGCTCCCTGTTTTGCACAAACATCAATTACATCTAGTAATTTCACTGATTCCTCTCGCAGAGCAGGTGCTTTGGCTCTACTGCAAACTGCGAATGCATACACCATTCTGGCTTGCATGGCACAGGCAGCACTTCATTGACCTGCTCTGCATCAGAATACCTCTGTTTGGGAGAGAGGGTGGAAATGTCTCTTCACTCCTACAACCAGCAAAACAAGCAGTCGCAGTTGAGGCCTTCAGCTATAAACAATAGCTAAACCTACTAGACTATTTTATAGAAGAGAATACATGGATAACAGCATATAGATGCACGTTAGTGCAACACAAACATTTTTTCACGTACTTTTTGGAAACACTTTCCCACTTTAAAGGAGTTCAGGCATAAGGAAGGAGAGGCGTTTTTCTCTTATCCACTCCATTTTGTCGTTTTTATCATTCTAAAGTGTTCAAAAAAAGACTAGCTGTAACTCCTTGTTTATTCACTGCTTCACCAACTGCTATTAATCCTAGGAGAGCAGGACTGGAACAAACAAAGTCATGTTTGCTTTGGGTCATCCACACCACAGCTCATCTACTAGAGGAAGCCAAAAATGATGCATTTTCTTCAAGTTGCTAATCCCTAAACTTCTATTTCCTGAACCACACCCAAAAAAAGCGTTCTTGGTTTACTCCTCCTCCTTTTATCTTACACAAAAAAGGAAAGCCATCAGCCACACATCAGATACTGCTAATCTAGGCTTTCTTGTACATTAAATTTTAAGTAAGGTCTAAATAGCAGTCACTTTCAATTCCAAATAAAAGGTATCCAAATTAAAAATTATATATATTCTTGTATGAGTTCAACAGCTTTTCAGTCTTCCAAGCTACGTAGCCACTAATCCAATCCAAAAATCAAGACGTCTGTAGTTGCTGTAACAGCACTTTATATTTGAAGGGAAATACAAAGCCACCAGCTACATACATATGCGTGCAACGAACCACTATCCAGGCAGACTAGCTTACTTCAGTAAAATGGATAAAGCCAAAGCAGCATCTCACCCAATTGTGGAATAATTACTGCAAACTAGAGATGCAAATTAAAAGACACAGCAAAATACAAATCATGAGAAGAATAGTTATACAACTAAGGTGATATAGGGAAGCTAATGCACTTCCTATTTTCTTCCCCCCCCCCCCCCCCAAAAAAGCTATTTCCTAAATTTACTGCAATGCCAAATAGCTGCTAAGAGACAGCGGAGACAGGGCTGAACAACAAGAGGTCAGCAACAGGCACTTTTGTCTAAACTGTAAAGGGGATCCAAATGTATTCTGTTCCCTGAGGGCAGAAGGAGGGGCTGGTATTACCCACACAAAAAAGGTCTTAAGGGTGAAAAATGTCTTTGGCAATAATCATATATTTCATCAAATTAAAAAAAATAATTTAGATAAGCTTAAGCTGCAGAATTTTACCAATCCCTAATACATACTTGAGCTTCAAAATCCAAACAGTTTGACTTTTCTCCTGGGATGCATTTCTTCTCCTAAATCCTAAACTCTAATGGCAGCACTGAGAAGGATGGGATTCTTGAAGTGCTTAAAAGTACATTCAGATATCTGTTAGATAAAGGAAAATTATAGCTCAGTGTCAAATTTGTATCCATGTCCCAGGGCTCTTCTCACAAGCATGAGTACAATTTATGCTACACAAACAAATCCAATGAGGAGATGCCCACAGTTCCTTTTACCATTAGCAACAGACTGAAATAACTATCACCAAAAGCTGAAATCAAATGAGGTCTCATTTTTACTCCCCATAGCATACAGCTACTTTCTGAAATAAGTGTAAATATGCAGATTACACAGTTGCTCACCCTTTCCCAGCTACATAAGGAGTTAATTAACCGGCAACTCTGTTAAGATTATTTCTCCAATGACCTAGTACTTGAATGGACTATCACTTCTAGTATACAAACTAACTCAGTCTGCACATCGCATGCACACAGTTCATACCGGGTTTCAGTGACGTGCACATCTCTGCCTATTTGTGTCAAGAACATGGCAGACACCACTGTAGGGAACCAACTGAGGGGTAAAGTAGATGAAAATGAGTGTGCCTCATTTTCAGCTGCAACAGTAGTAATAGTGATTAACAAGATATTCAACCCTCTTCACTACAGCGAGTTCCCTCGCCATTCTCAAATAATGCAAACACAAAACCTCTGAAGTAGAGCCAAGCAAGAACACAAGTAGGGGTAGTGCACTGTAATTCACCGCTGCAGGCAGACAAAAATTACCACCTTTATAACAAAGGGCTCTGAGGGCACTGACAGATGTCTCTGGCAAACCATGCTGAGACAGCTGAATACCAGCTGTCTGTCTGCCCCTCCATCACATAGCCACTGCTCAGCCATCTCAGTCCACAGCCTTCCACATACTTGCTCTCCTCAGCATCTCATACTAACACATTGGCCTGTGAACTGGGTGTCTGAGAAACAGGCACATGCTCCCTTTTACTGCTTAGTTACAAAGCTGGTCACCTCCAGCAGAGGGTTAAGCGAATACATCACACTGAGCAGGCAGCAATTTTGAGGAAAGGGGTAAAGCAGACAGCTGGGGGACTAAGCTCTGAAAACTGACCAGAGAAGAATCATTAGACCTCAACCCTCAGGGCCCCAAATCTCTGACTTCTGCAAGTACTGTCTGAAACTCATACCAAAGATCATCTGTCATGATGCCTGTTCATTCAGATCAATCTAGAAACACAGTGTATAGTGCAGTACCGCAGACGGTGAGGGAAAAGGGAACTCAGGGCAGAAACAAAGACAGCCACTCACAGGATAAGATGAAGAATCATCCACAAAATAAGATGAGGAATCCATTTCTAAAAGTTGATTTCAGACAGTGACCATATTTTTATAGCAGTAGAACAATCAGGTGTTCCTTAAAGAAAAAGAAATCAGTCAAAAAAGCAATCCAGACATTTAATTTATTTCTTCTTGTGAGCATACTATCATCTAAAAGATAAACAACGCAAGCCCAGGTTAGAAGGAATGGACGGCTGGGAAGCAGACGAAGGAAAGCTTTCACTTCATGACTTGATAAGGCCTCAGTGAGAACACGGGAGAAAATCAGAGAAAGGTAAGAGAAGGTACGTGCATGTTTGGCGAGATAAAAGGAAAATTAAACCCTATGCCAAACACTACAATGCAATTATCTTCTTGTAGCTGCAGGTCTTCCACCTAAAGCAGCACCTACATTAAGGTCAGATTCCCAGTACTCTTCCTCCTTTACAGAAAAATAAAACTTCACTCAAGCGTCACATACTATTCAGCTTAGACTATCAGACTTTCTTTTCAGATTTCTTGAGATAGAAAGCCAAGGCTGCCTCTTCATGCCAAACCCATTCTCAACAAAAAGCCAATATATATTCTTAGATGTTCCATTTACAATAACGAGCAGCAAGATAGTAAGAGCTACAGGCTTAGGGAAGCTAAGCCACTAAGATCTTCATCCAAGAGCTGTTGTAATTTAGGCATTTCTTGTCTGGAAACTCTAGTTTGTATTAGTTTTATTGAAATACGGATATATTTCTCTTTTCAGTGTGGCACATTTCTGCTATAGACAATGGAAAAAAATTTGCAGCGCTTGCCCTATGTGATCAGCTTCCCTATCACCAACTGCAAAAAGTACACTGAATGAGGCATAATAGAAGAACTTGGCTTCAAAATTGTTGTTAAAGTTCTCTTACGCAGTTGGGCGATTTTATGAATATGGTAATAGCTATAACCTTTAGAATTCAAGACAGGAACAGCAGATGGAACCTAATTAAAAGAGAAAAATTATTAATTCATCTTCATAAGGAGTGGGAAAGGCAATGGCTCTTTGCAAAGGGAGGTCCTCTGTGTCATTTAATAAATGCAGAAACAACTAACTAGACCAGGGACTCATTAAGAAATAGATACACCTTACACAAGAGGCCAAGATCTGTAACTTGTGGCTTAAGCAACTGAACAGACAGAAACAAAAATAACAGGGTGGCTGTTTCTTTTACCATACATTACAGCTGCAGTCCAACTGCATCTTCCCCTTCAGTATAGACAGTAAGACCACATAGAAAATTATATTTCTTTCAGCTCTATTTCATTTACCTTCACTTCAGCTTCACAAAACCTCTCAAGAACATGCATTACTTCCTTTCCCCAAACATTATAAGGCAACAGACAGATAGCTTCATCTTTGGACAGACTTCCCCTCATACAGCTTAGGGTACAAGATAAGAGTAGGAGGCAGGAGGAGGCTTTTTGTTTTTAAGATCGGGGGGGAGGGGGGTCCCCTTTCTGTTGTTGCTCTTTCTGTTTGGGAGAAGGATTAGGGATGCCAGGAGATAGGCATAAATCTTAAACAAGTCCAATGAACAAATCCAAGACAAAAATCTGAGTATTCCATTTCCTTCTTAAGCTTCTGCCATGTCAAAAATGGACCTGGCCTAAGGGTTTTTTTTGTGTGTGTGTGAAAATGCTAAGATAGTTCAAGGGAAAAAATAATAACAAATAATTAAAAAAAAAAAATCATGAAGCAAGAGATCTCACTCCCAATTAAGTCCTGTGCATGCACCTTAAAAATCAGCTGGCAATATTTGTACCTGCCTCTCTTTTCCCCATACTTTAGCATAGGCATCAGCAAATACACAGAGATAGAGTTGATTAATTCCTCTTGTTCAAGCAGTGCTGAGTTTACTTCTAAGGCAAACCAAGAGAAGGTAATGATGCAGCTGAAGTAAAAGCATGTAAAAACATGTGAGAGATGACAGCCACACAGGGCCCTTCCTCCACTCCAAGCCACATTCTTCTAACTGCTGTTTCACAAAGTGAGATAGAGCGACTACCAACAGTGAAGCTAAATATATACACACACTAACCACGCAGCTTCTGCTTCTGTTTATGTAGTTCTTATCCAGGCCCAATAATCAGCATTAGCTGATGATGAAGGGAATGTTTTACAGGAGACAAGCACGTGTTACTATATCCAGTTGGGCAAACAGTGGTGTCTGCAATAAAACTTCCATAATCTGTGCATCGTCAACACTTATTTCATGAATGCCTATGCCCATGACAGCAGCATAAATACACCCGTTTGTGCATATGAGTTCGGTGTGCATGTGGTGTGTGCACTGCTTCCTCCTCCTGGAAACTCAGCATCCATTTAAGTCTGTCTCCTTATTTCTACTTCAACTTCTGACTCTTCCAAAAGACACCTCTCCTCCTCCCCAGCCCCCTGCCCAGCTCTGCACGGCTGTCTCTCAAGCTTGCATATGCCTTTTCTTTCATTCTTTAGCAAAAAAGCAGAATGAGGGAAATCAAATTCACAATATAAGATCTATATTTCTGTTCACTTAGAAATAAGCCTCCAACAAAAATATTTCTTCAGCCTAGCCATCTGATTGCTTAAGTTTTTTTCTAACTCCTGATTTTGATTTTTACAGAACTGAGCTCATCTCTATTGTGTGCACTGAGGTACTTATTAAAACAATATGCCATATCCTCTCTCCAAAGAGCAAAACCAAACCAGAGCATACACAGATACTCAATTTTGACAATAAAATGGCAAAACAAAAAGGAAAAATAGGTCAGCACTTATAAATAAAAGTGATTCACTGGAAACAAAACCTAAAGTTCCCTTGTTGCTTGTCCACAAGACACATATCAGACATAATAAGATTCATTTCAACAAACGTTAAACAAGAGATTTTCTGTGGGATAAGGAGAAATAAGTATTCCATTTTTTACAATTGGTAAAGGAGCAGAAAACTATCCTGAGTTTCTGATAAGGCACGGACAGAGTTCATGCCTCAACAGAATTTTTAATGAAACCTCTTAAAACATGAAAAATCAGAACATGAGTATATACACAACATTCCCTAACATGGAACTTCTTTTACATTTTTTTCTTTCCAAATTATATAAAAGTAACCCTAAAAATTTAATGAACAGAGCTGTACTTAACCAAAACTATCACTGAAACACTTGCAAAATATCAGGAGGGCAGGGAGGAATCTGGGGTATTTCTACTTAGAGAAAAATTTAGACACACAGATGCCACAGCAACATGGTAACAAAAACAATCTCATGGCAAATGCTATGAAAGACGTTAGCTTTACCAATCAGTCCAAGAAGAAAAAGACCAAACTTCTTGTTTCAAAACAATAAACTAAAATTAAAAATTGGTACTGTAATAGTGAGCAGTATACAGATAGCATAAAAGTTACTTTCCATAGACAGCCCTTTTTCAAGCATTACAGTTCAATACCTCAGCTGCACCCACCCAAAAGACACCTGCATTTGCTCCCAAGCTCAGTTTCTCACTGACATCCTAGCAGCATTCATCACACGCACAGACCTCTGCTTCTCTGACATTTCACCAGGCAGTCCTGCAGTTTCATGAAGAACTACATATGAGGCACCTTATGCCACCTACAGGCTCTACGGCTCCCTTTCTCTGACACTCAGTATTCATTTAAGCTTGCCTCCGTATGTCTATCTATTCAAAATCCTGGCTCCTGCTGCAGCCCCGTTTCTCCTCCTAACGGTCTCCCCAGGGGTCTCCTGACCCCAACTCTCCCTCTCGCCTGCTTGTTCTCTCTCTCACAAGGCCTCACTGATCTTGGGGTCCATTTCCACCTTACATTTTCTTGCTTCCAGTGGACCTAACTTTTCCTGACAAACACACTGAGCTCCAGGTAACTCTCACTATGCTGCTTTTCTACAACACTACTGCAAAGACTAGAGTTTACTTTGCCCTTCAGGAGCCTGAGTCTCCTTTGGATCCCACTTCTCCACTAGACCTCAGATGGAGTCAACCGGCCTATTTGCTTGAAAAACAATTAAGAGATCAAAGACAACTGCATTAGAGAATGACTTGGGTATAAGTTATTTCAACATCATGGAAAAACATGAAAGCAAAATTAAGAAACATATCTCACTTTCTTTTAATGGATTGCTCTTTTTGAGAAATGAGAGAACTTGCAGAACACAATGCTAAGCCCTGAGAGTTGCAATACACCACTACACCACAAGGCATGTCATTACAGCAGGAAGCAACTTACTGAAAATCCTTCTCATACCAACTGCAGACAAGAAGAAAAAAAGTCTTGATTAGTCCTCCTTCTCCCTTTCCCTCACCCCCCTCAAAAAATAAGCCACCAAAGCCAGGAAATGGCAGGAAGAGAGTCTATGTAGACATACCTGCAAATGTCAGTGGAAGCAGAGCTGCAATAATACAGTGATAGGTTCTCTCAAACAGACCTACTTAGCTGGCAAGACAGATAGGTTTTACTCTAATATTGTATGGCAGAGCCAATAATGACTTGCAGGCAACTAGCTGCAATGTTATTTATTTTGGAGGCCTGAATAAAAAGTGCATTATTTTGGCATCAGTTCTTGTTTGTTTGGGTTTTTCCTGGAGGAAATGGCACTGCAATCCTTTAGCTCCTTCTTAAACATAGACTAGAGAAGTTTTCAAGTGACATGATAAATGACTTTGTTGAGTTTCACAGGTTTGATAAGCAATTTGTACTTAGAAGAGATCAACCTACTCGGACAGGCAGCAGAAAGCTGCTCTGACTGCTCTATATATGTCTAAGAGTAAGGTAGGTTATCCCTCTCCCCAACACTCTTACACCTAAAAGGCAAGATACAGTCATACCTATTAGGAAACCTCATCTTAAAAACAAAAGAACCTCTTCCCCTCCCCCCTCAAAAAACCCAGCAAACAAAAATGCAGCATCACCACATTTAGCAGCTGCAATGTCTGCCTACTCAGGCTCATGTCCCTGTGAAATGGGTCTTGAGATCTCATGAATTACTAGTGTTGGGATTCTTTTCCCCATATACATAGAACTATTTGAACCATGCACCCCATATACTTTTAATCTAAAAGGCTTTTTACAAAAAGACATTTGCACATACATTAACAAAATAAAATCAGCAGTCTCAAAATATATCTCCTGGACAAACTGCAACCATATTGACTTAAGCAGTCCTGACCTGGAAATACTTTTCTGTTCTACACAGGCATCAAGTTTCAGTCCCATTTTCCTTTCTTACCTCCAAAATAATATACCCTCTTCTTCCCTTCCACGACACCTGAAAGCTGATGGCCCATTGACAGCTGCCTGAATTGGTATATTCTTTGTTAACTGTTTGCTTTGGATCAAATGAAAGCAGAGAGGAAACAGTCAACAGCCCCATTGGGAGAAGGCTCATGTGGGACAAATTAGAGCCGCTGTAAGATTTAAAAGCCAGGGGGAAAAACAGGACTAACTGGAGGCAGCTGTCAGGATGTGGTTTTTCTGTTTATATTCCTCTCCTTCCCTCCCTTAAGCCCATTATGTGTATTATGAGAGAAAGTCAGTGTGTGTATGTGTGTATGCACAAGAGAGCAAGTGAGCAAGTGTGTAACGCTGAGCCTTCTCCTCCAGACGGAAGGCATGAGAATATAATGTAAGCTGTTTAATAAGGTAACCTGGTCAGAAACATAAGAACAGGCAGAGCCCACTTCCTTAAGAAACAAATAACTTTTGCTTATCCAAGTACCATAACATGTTGTAAAATTGCAATTTTAGAGGATCAGTCATAATAATTAAGTGAGCTGCAATTTGGAACAGCAGAATTGATGCTCCACTTTGGTTTTGTGAATGGCAGTTCCTGTTGCTGGATCAAACTTTCCTTGTACTCCCTCTGCCATCTCCCCCTCTAGACTCCAAAATACAAACTGTTAACATGCCACATTGCCATGTACAGAAGAAGTGTTGCTTATCCCCCCCCCCCCAAAAAAAATTCCAATAGTTTTATCTTCAACAATAAGTATTACATACATTTCACACACACATGAAAATCTTCCTTTTCATATCTCTTCATGACTTCTTATATGCTTAACATTGTGCTTTCTCCTGCCATATAACACTCTCAAGAACAACTTCAATAGCTATTGTTACCCAATAGCTAAATCAGTTCTCCTGGAGATATCACCCTCCCTCCTAATCCCTTATCACAGCCCTCATCTTCATGTCAATTCAGGTCATTTTAAGGTGGGAAGAACATCAAAGTCAGAGATAATAAAAGAGGAGACAGAACGAATGAATGAGACGCAGCACAGCACTTGTTCCAACCCACTGAACAGCTGACAATCCCCAGTTCCTCCAAAGATAGTTCTCTCTCTCCCTATTTCATTCTCCACCTTTCCTCTGCCTCCTTTTTCTCTTCCACTCTTACCCCTTCTCTAAAGCCATTAACTAAAATAGCAATGTCTGGATTTTAAACTTCCAGGCAAATCAGAATTAGAAACTGAATTACACAAGAGCCAAAAAAGTTCTCTTCACTCTCTTTGGTCCTCTTCAGAATAAGCATGGAAAAAGCAAAGTACATCAGAAAAGCTGATCTGACTCCATGGATGACCAACATATTTAGAGGCAAAGGCACATAAAAGCTTTTAATAAGTGCAGTTACAAAAAATCCAGAATGTCATTGCCTAGCCAAAGCTGGCAGAAGCAATCAAGATATAATATATATATACTTTTTTAAACAGTTCAAACTTTTTGGCCTTCCCTGCTGGGTGAATGAATCAGAGATACTTTAAGTAGCAGGCATGTGCCTTTCACAGTCCACATTTTCTGTGCAATGATTTGCTTCAGTCCTAGTTTGCAAGTGTATTACTGCATAATGTGTGTCAACAGGTGACGCTGACAAAGCCAATACTATGACAATATGCCTTTTTGCACTCTAGCAGTCACTTAGAAGTAGGCTCAACAATTGCTGTGAACACATCTAGAAGTTGTATAAACAAAAAAGATGGGATTTCATCCTTCAGTGACACTGGCAAAAAATTCTAAAAGCAGTATCCCCAACAGCAAGCTGTCTGTAAGTCCACACTCAGCGGCTAGTCATTTACTTATTACTGTTTGTGACTAAGCATATTCTTATTTCTTTTCAAATAAACGATCGGTGCTTTTAGTTCAGCCCTCAGCGCTATTTTTTTTAATTAAAAAAAACACAAAAAACAGGAGACAAAAGACATCTAGTTTATTAAGATTGAAAAAGAAAGTTCAGAAAGATTTTGTTCTTAATGTTTTGCTTTCACATCCTTTGCAATAAAGAACAGAAACCATACCTAAAGCTAATGATTACATTTTATTCACCTAGCTTCCAATTTCTTGAGAAAGTTAACTAGCCCACAATTCCACTATAACACCCTTAATGACTTTAGGCAGAAAAGGTATTTCTCCCTTCTAAGAAGACATATAACAGAAAAGGCTGTTTTCCGCACCAAATTATGGGCTCCTTATTGCAGTAACTACTATGTCTACCGTTATTTTCATGAAGCAGGAGTAATTCTAAAAGATCTAAATATGTTTTTTGAACTACCAATCTAAGATGATGCCTAATAACCTCTGGGAAAAGGGAGAACCATTTTCCACATAATCATACAGGAAAATCCCATGCCCTCTCAATCTTTTTAGTACATGTATTTATATGAACCCATTCACCATTATAGGGTGCAGCATTCAGCAAAGCACTTTGCCACACATTTAATTAAGACTCGATTGACAGAGTCTGAAGAAACAGGACAAGCACTACCCCACTGAGCTATCCCTGACCTCCCCCGAAGAAGGGGGGAAAAAAATCCCAAAGCAACAACAAAAAATAGTTGCTTTAGCATTGGTGCCACATATATTTATTCACCCAAATGTTCACAGACAGCTAAGAGGGTAGTGGCTGAAACCTGAAAAAAACTAGTCTTGTGACAAAGTGAATTTACATTTTTCTAGACAGCTGTGCCTATTTGTTGTCACATTTAAGGCTTCAATTACTCCTGGTCTGCCTGCAATTAATCAAAAAGAAAAAAAAGATCAGGTAGTGTCACTGAAAGAAGTTGCAAGGGAGTGAGAAACAAATATATTATATATACACACATTTTTTCCTTTCTTTTTTCTTGTACACCTTGTACAAACAAATGGCCTGCAACTGATGATAACCTGGAGCAACCATATCCTCCCCTTCCCAAAAGGACCAAAGCAGATTAATTGCAAGGGTTGACTGCTCTAGTAACCCTTATTTCTATATTTCTCAGATTCTTAATTTTTAGGAAGGGAAGGGTAGAAATGAAAGGAGGGGGAAAAAATGGAACGGAATAAGAGAGAACTTTCTAAATAAACAACTCCAATAAATGGGGCAGAAAAGAGTATTAGAGTAGCCAAAGCAGACTTTAAGAATACCTTTCTTCACTAAGCAAAATAAACAGCGTGTTCATCACGGCTGTTGCTGCTAACGTTGTCTGATGAGTGGTGTACTTGCAGGAAAGGAGCAGTGAATCAGACACTTAAAATTAAGCAGCTAACACTCTCGTTTTTATTACCTATGTGTCATTCAGTAAATCTGTCCAGCTGATTACCAAAAGCTAATCTGGCAAGAGCCCAAGGCTCAAGAATCAAAAATGGCTCACTCCATTTAGATCAGGTCTGAGCACATTCACTCCCTTCTGAATATATTTCTTTTCGCAAGAGAGATTTCTGACCTATCACTGAACCATCCAGTGCATTGAATAGCACCAGACTCTCATCCCTCAGCACACACCAACTGCCACATGATGTATGGTAGTGCCTGCCTCAAAAACGTGACTCTTAAAACCATTCTTATCCAGATGCACTCCCAAATACAGTGTCAGCAGTTAAATACACATCTATGTGGTTAATGCAAAAGAACGTATTTTATTAAAAAATGAGTGATTCTATCACCCAACACAGTGCCATAGTATGGGAGAAGAGTACCACATCAATTCCCACCCCAGACAGAAATCATAAAGACGTGTCTACCAGCTGCTTATTAAGAGTGGGCAAAAAATGCCAATTCTGCTTGTTAGTGAAATAAAGCTGCAATGTTTTGAGTTACTGCCATGCTGTGGAAAACACAGTACGGCATCCAAGCCAGGCTTTTTTTTCCACAGCGTGGCAGTAAAGAGAAGCAGCACAACTGCAACCCACCTTGGGACTCAGAATGACTAAAGAAGGGTAACCACTGGTCTAGTTTTATTACTACCCAAATGAAAAAGTTTAAAAAGGAAACTACTTGTTTCGCTTGCTGAAGAGCAGGGAAGATAAGGCGTGATCTAACTTCATTGCTAATTAAAGGCAAGTTTCCCCATGTTCTTCCAAGGATGCAGCTCTTCCTCCTTATTGTTCATCTGTTTCTGATTTTGGCTCTGACCAAAACATTCATTCCACTGAGAATATAGATTGCTTACCCATGTACAATAACAACAAGAGCAATTCCTAGCAAAACCAAGTAGTTTTTGCTAGTTTAGGGGTTTGGGGTTTTTTTAATAAAAAAAGTTATAAAAACTCTGGGAGGCGGAAAAAAAATAAAAAAGAAAGTCACAATATCACCAACAATTATGTGCAATAGTTTTAACTGAAACCTTGCCCCTCCACAGCAGGTCCTCTTAGCACTTGCTACATACACTACAGATGAACCTCTGTCTCTTCTGTAGTTTTCATGGACTCAGCCCTGTGATACATCATGTTTGGCATGGCACTTGCTAACCCAGGTCTTGCTATTCACCCAGTAAGATGCATACAGCCTTGCTCATATTGTTTTCAGAATAGGGCTCTGTTTTTAAACCATAATAATTTATCATCAATAAAACTTGCTTCATACACACAGTAACTGATTTTTTCCTTTACTAAAGCACTGCTATAAATTAAAAAATAATAATCTTAATAATTAAAACTAATTGTCTTTTGTACCAGAGAGGACTGCCCTACTTTCCTCTTCCTGGGGCTCTGACTCCTTTGATGTGTCCATCTCTGTTATTAACATGAGCTGCAGGAGTGGCAGGTTCAAGTAGAAATGAGGTAAATAATTCCTGAGTGGAATGAAGCTGAAGCTGGCAAGCAGCTGAGATGCCAGCCTGAACTGTTCAGAAAAAATAACAGTAATGACAATAACCATTTTTGTAGTCACCCCTCCAAATAATCCTAACAAAAAGTGTGGCTGGGAGATTGAGCATCGTGCTGAATCACGGGCAAAACAGCTTTCCATCAGCGACAGCTAATCTTGAGCAACCACAAGAAACATGTGTTTTTAAAAACAGTAATTGATTCACTCCTTTTTCTAGTAACTTTGTTCTAGACACCAGGATACTTACGTGTGAAACTAGCCTGTACGCTACTCGTTCCTTATTTCCAAGCCCAACAGATAATCAAAGATGACCAAGTTGAACATCTCAAAAGGTTACAGTAACAAACCCAATTTATTTTTTCCAAAAGAAGAAAAAAAAAAGTGAAACAACATGAATAGGAGCAAATAACAATTAAAAAATGTTAAGGTGACCAGTTCTTAGAGAACAAGGACAGGTAATGCCCCAAAATATCACAATAAAGAAGAAAAAAACCTCTTCTGTTCAAAATGTAATCTTAAATTACACTATAACTTTTATTTTTAGACTTAAATAGACAGATTGATAAGGGTAAAGAACACCACATAGCTCTATAATTTTTTAACAGAGCGAAACAACATGTTAAGACAATTTTCGTTCAGGGGAAAAAAATCAGCACTTTGTGCCAACTATAAAGATTTTCAGAGAGTTTTTTGTTTCATTACAATACTGTTATTAGATTCTCCCATTTCTGAACACACAGAGACAACATAATACACAGTGAATGTCTGCTGAGCACAGTAGTTTTAGGAAGTATAACCTGTTTTCTTCTTCTAGGTTCAGAGGTTACAATACCCATTTCAGACCAGCTAGTAAATATCGCATCATCCGTATTTCCATATTTTACAATAAAAAAGGCTCTGAAAGCCTAAACACTGTAACAAATACATGAACCGACACCCAGACGTTTTTTGTAACAAGGTCATACCAACAAATCTAGGTAGAAAATGCAACAATCCCTTAAACTGCTGAGTTATTATCTTTCACATGGTAACACAAAAAATGCTGCACTACTCTCTTTTCTCATTACTTCACGGGTGCTGGTTTCCAGGTGTTTTGGTTTTACTTTGCTGAAAGGTGGACAGAGGGGGGAAAAAAAGGCACCCCTGTCTGGGAGCTACCTTCCTAACAAGGATTTCACAAGAAGAGGCAGCTGCCGTTTTCAAGGCAATGCATGTTTTAGGCACCAAATCCAAGGCTATTAAAAACCATACCCGGCCGAACGGTGACTACGAGGCCGAGCGCTCGCATCGCCCGTGCCTGGCGGCCACACTGCCAGGCACTTTGAGGGCACCCCGCCGCCTTCAGCGGGGCTCTGCGCCTCCCGGGAGGGAGCAGCCGGGCGGGGGCGGCAGCGTGGCGGGGGCAGAACCTTCTGGAAGCGCCGCGCCCACTGCCCGCTCCCTCGCCGCGCCCCCTCCCAGCCTTGCGCGCCACCGACACCCGAGGGGAGCGCGGGCGGTGCCGGCACCCGTGCGCTCATCCCTTCGCCCGCTCCCAACGATGTTCTGTCTCAGATCATTTGCATACTCACAGAAGCATGAAAGAGGGGCAGTGACAGACACAAAACCTAGCACGAAACACCACCAAGAGCTCCTGTCTAGCCTCCATCAGAAATTAACTCCTTCCTGGCTCGGGCGATGCTCGAACAAAGCAACATGGGGAAGGGGGGCAACAGGCCGGGTGCAAGCCACGAATCAAGCCTGCAGCCCAGCACCGGGCGAAATGGAAAATATTGGTACAAATAAAAGCGGGGGGGGGAAAACCTTAGCTTATTCAACTGTACACAGAAAGGAAATTATTTCCACTTGATGGCTTACTCATCCCAAGCCAAGCCTTTGTTCAGGATACCATCTCCCGACCAGCACAACAAAGTAGAAAACTAAACATCTGCTCATTCAAGAAGTGTTATTCTCCCTCTGTTACACAAATGCTGTCTCCGGATTCTGCCTATGATGAAGAGCAGAGTAAAATCAAAATAACAAAATAACCAAACAGAATGCGGTTTTTAGCTCTTCCTCTTTCTCCCTCTGAAATCCCACCATGTAAGCAGTGAAAACTAATTATCATACTTTACAGATAATTCATACATTGAATTTAAATAACTCATTTGTATATAAATGTCATTAATGCATTATAATAAACAGTTGTAATTGTTTTTGAAACAAATATATACACACATAGAGCGAGAGAAGAGACATACATGCACATATATATATATGTACAATGTTGGGATGCAAACAGAAGACAGATCATAAAACTGTGGAATTAACCTAGAAGTCACAGAAGTCAGTAAAAATATATATTTATTTTAAAAACTAAAGAAAAATCATGAGATATTTCAAAAAGTCGCTCAAATATTTTGTGTATTCATATTTTTATATTACATAAATTTTACTAGGCCACTTTATATGCATTTCTGCTCTTCTCACATTCATCTTATGGCTGATGTTTACTGAGATTTAAGTGCCACAAAGTTAATAAATGCATTGCATAATGAATGCAAATTACAGTATAACAAAAATAGGGAAAAAATTCCACCTGGAATAATGCAATAAATCCTAAAATAAAATAAAAGGATTATACATCATCAACATCATACTAGCTATTACTGAACAACCCTTACACTGTCTTTCCAAATTATGTGGTCTATTCCCAGACTGTTTGTTGAGATTAGGTTTCTTGTTACTAGAAAGTGCATATTACAGGGCAACGATCCAAATAAGCAGAAGAAAGGCATATGGTATGGCAGAAAAGGCTTCTCTAAACCTTCATTAGATAAATGATCAACATACTTTTAAAATGTGCTTCAGCATTTCTATCTGACTTTTCACCTCCTCAGCATACTTCACACCTGCACAAACCTCTCTCTCAAACAAAACAAAACAAGATGATCTAAACATTTCTGCAGCTGCACAAGACAAAAGTCACCAACAATACGGCAAAGCACACCGTTATACAGAACCGTATATAGGCACCATATGTGGAGGCACAACTTCGGACGTTCCTATCAGTCGCTGTATTAATACAGTGGAACCTACTGACTGAGTAAGCACGAAAGGGAGAGAGCTGCTAAAAGAATACACTTTCTGTTTACTAGACTGTAAAATCTGCACTAAGATCCCAGAATCCTCTTAGAGGAATAACTGCTGAAGAAATGAACCTTCAAGCATACACCAACAAGCAAAAGACAATGAGGAACCAAACAGTTACCCGGATGAAACCACTTAAAAGACATTTTCCTCATTCACAAGCTGCAAAACAAGCCTCATTTTCTTCAACAAGTCGTAAAAGAACATAAAACGGGTAAAGAAAATTTCCATGATGCCTTAGACTATATAACCCTAACGATTTTCTTCTGCAATAAAAAAAATTAAATAGTAATAATGGAAAACCTTGGGAAATGTAGAATTTTATTAGTTTTATTAACTCAACAATATAAACTTGAATTATCTCAGTTTGTTTATTTGCTAGTTACTCATTTCAAAGTGCCTCTCAGTGCTAATGAAAACAAAATCTCAAGTGCTTTATAAAAGCAATGGGGCTGGCTGAAATGACTAGAGGTTTTTATTTTATCTATGTTAAGATGTTTTCTCCTCATTTAGTAACTAAATTGTTAATTTAGGAAGCAGTAGTTACATTTTTATATCTCCTGTATTAGTAATGCCATCAGAATAATCAAAGCCAAACAAACAAAATGAGTATTAAAAGTAAATATTATTTAGACTACTACTTTTTATTTATTATCACTAAGTATATATTAATGCCAGCATGCTGGAAAGGGGTGTATTTAACCTTCTCCTCCACCTCTAGCTTCTCTAACTATAAAGCCCAGTATGACATTTTATGCTTAATCTCTTTTTTCCTCCTCCATTCTCCTTGTTTTCCTGCCAGTTTGTGCTCCCAGCCTGAACTAAATTAAAAAACTATTTTCAACCAATTCAGAGCTATTTAAACTTATTACTCCTTCAAGGATATTTTTACTTGAAGCACTTTAGGAGTTAAATTGCTAAGTTAAAATCAAAGTAATGACCCCAAGCAGAGATTACTGAGTTGCAGAGTAAATTCATATAAATAAAATCGGACTGAAAGGCATTTCCCGCTGAATGATAGTGTCTCGATTAAATGTCGTACTGACACTAAGCATGCCTCGTGGTTCTAACAGCCCATCGCCGGCATTAAGACCTTCACAAAGAGAACAATTACCAGACAAACCCAATCAGAACTTTGCCCTCAGAGCTGTGAAAGCCTCCAATTTCTTAATATTTCCAAGACCACCTGAGTGTCTGTCTCGCAAAACATGAGGATAATTAAACTGACACGGAACAACTGCCCTGTTTAAATCCTAGGGGCAGTTTGTCTAACCTTCTGATCTCAGGGGAACCTACAGCCGCTCAAGCACCTGTCCGTGGTCACTATCTGATAACCTCCATACAAAGGTTCCTTGCAGCGTACAGGACACTCCACAAATACGCGCTAACACATTTCCTATTTTACTCTCTTTTCTGATACCCAGCAAATGAAAACCTTACTCTAATCTGCAAGTGTAAAATAATTTTGCAATGATGGAATGTACCGTAAGCATCCTTCAAGTGTAAGGAAATCAAATATTCTGGCAATGTCAAAACATTTGACACCTCTTCATACTTCATCCTACTTTTAAATTATTAAAACTCACAGGAACAATAATTGCCAATGTAAAAATTGAGCATGTGTGACTTGCTTTAAAAAAAAAGAAAACATGCCTGGTATCATTAGAGGTTAAATCAGTTTTTGTTTTCTGAAAGATCATCATCCTTATTTTACTTAAGGTAACGTAATTTTTTTCCACTGACTTCAGGGAAATCATGAGCTGGACTTAAAAATTACGAAATAATGTATCTCTTAATTTATTATCCACACTAGCTGCCAATTTTCTCCCTTAAAAATCAAATAAACAAAATATTTCATTACTACACCCTGCAAATGATTCACTCTGCCAATTCTGTTCTTAATTGTGTTTAATAATTTCAAATATTCTATAAAAGCCAATTTCCCTCTGTCATCTTGGATACTGTCACAGCATACAAGTTCACAGGGACAAAAAACATTTTGTTCACCATCAAATTGTAAAAAACAAGAAATTGTCCAACCTAGAAGGAGCTCCAGCAGTATCCAAAAAAATCTCAGGCTCCGTCTGTATTATGAGACAAAACAAAAACTACAAAATTAAATGTCTGAAGGATAGGAAAAAATCTGCAAGCAGCATTATTTTTTTCCTTACTTTAAAACAAAAATTTTCTGTTGAGCATTTTTCCCTGAATATAAAGTAATTTACACTTTTTCTATTCTAGCATCATGCTCTCTAACTCCTAACAGAAAATAAAACTTAGGATCAACTGAAAAGATCCTCCTCAGGAATTTCTCTTATTGTGGACAAATGAGACTACTCATCTAAGATCTTTTTGTCCAAGAAATGATTTGGCAAGACTGAACTGTGTGTCTTCCAAACACAGATAACATCTGCAAATGGTCTCATTTTATTCTAAACAGCAATTCCTTCGTTAACTCATTTATAGGTATTTTTCCTGAAACTTCAAATGACTTGGCAATCTCAGCAAGGAGTTCAAAGGGTCACCTGATTTTCCTCTCATAGTACAGTGGCAATATTAACCATACTTAGCATATCACCATCAAGGGGCTCAATTTTATCATTTTCATGTACCCTCCAGGGCTTCCATTTTCATCCTCAGAGCTCAGTCACAGTCTTTTACACACTACTTCTGCTCAAGGATAGAATAGTGCTTGTGGGGGGTTTTTTTGTTTTTTTTTAAGCTATATATTCAGCTAGGTGTCAAGTGCTGATTGAGAACACATTCCATGATGATCCCTATTTTCAGTTAAAATACATACTTACAGTTTTAGATTTAACTCCCTGCCTTTTCCAGCCAGAGTCATTTAGCTGGAGTCAATCAAGCATGTGATTAGAAATAATAACTCACAAGCAATGAATTCAAAAAGATTAGATCTTTGCCAAACTGTGCAAATGGCTCTCTATCTTTCCTCTCATATTTCTGAAGATACTAAGAACCCTCAATAAATACAATTCCTGGACTTTATAGGCTGCACTTGTGACTAACAATGTCCATCATTTAAATTCTCACTTTCCATCAGGTGCAATCAATACAAGTGTGCCTTCTCCCTGGGTGGATCCTTCCTACTAATAGCAGCCTCCTGTTGCTAAATTAGCCAAGGTCAGAAAAAAAAAATGTGGGGAGACTTTAAGGTATTTTTTTGAAAAGCAAAACTATCCACATGGCAAAAGGATGTTTGTTTTCAAGTAAAACCTATAGCTCATGATATAAAAAAAACCCTGAATGCTAATAGCATTTATGATATTTTAATTAATGTTCAATTACCCTCTTTCAGAGATGACTGATAGCTGCAAAGTATAGTTGTCAAAAATGACAGTAAAACTTCAGAAAATGTAACAGTTCACATCCTTAAGAAGGAGAAAATAAAGTGAGCTATCTCCTTAGATTCTCTTCCTCCAAAACCAAATGTCAAAAAGCTGGGGGGGGGGGTAGTTTACTTAACTAAATCAAGGGCCAAATTCCACTCTCTACTCTGCAAATATCAGGATAGTTGATATTAGTTCACCTTGTTTGTATTAACAGCCTTCAAAGAACTATTTAGCTTTAGTAAAAATCTACCGTACTCAGATTATCCTTAATAGATAGGTCTGCGGCGTCACCCATCTACTCTACCATCTATTTCATCCTCTTTTACTGATATCAGAAAACAAATACAGAATTTAAAAATCAGTACTTGTCAGCATCTCTCAAAGACTTGTATAAAGTCCTACTTTTAACATCAGTTTTTTAAAGATGAGACTCCTGGCAGACAGAAGTTCAAGTGACTTGCGTTAGTTTACTCAGCAAGCTATTCATTAGAGCATCTGGAGATGCTCACAGTGTAACGGTCTTATCAACTGGTTAGCAATTCTATATGGACCTGCAAATACTTTTAAATACTGCCCTTTCTGAGGTTTCATATGGTACATTGCAAGGGTCCCTTTCAGTTTCCAAACAAAACTGGGTATCTTAGGACATGCTGTATAACCCTGCTCCCTGACAGCAAGTCTACATAAACAGTAGCACAACCTATTTTCCTCAGACCAACTGCCTGACAAGTCACAAGAAAAGAAGTAAATCTTTGAGTAAACTTTGAGATATATCTGGGAGACATCTCACATCTCAGTGTTAAAATTATTATATGAACATCAGATACAAGAAAGATTCCCTTCCATGGAACAAACACCAATGCATTATTTTAAAGAGAGGATTGCAACATTTTGTGTTTCCCATATAAAGTGACAAATCTGTCATACAACCACTCTGAAAAATTACATACCATCTTTCCAGAACAGTTCTTTAAATCAGAAATAGCATGGAAAAAGTCTAGTTCAAATGAAGCAAAATGAAGCGTATATGTGATATCTTTCAAATTAGCATATCCATAACAGGTCGCTAGGTTTCCAAACTTCCATATCTTTTGTTGGAGTCTCCTGAAGACAGTAAGTATTATTTTCTTGAGAACAGAGTAACAAGGGGATCTATGTTCTTGTTTGGTTTACAGTGTACAATGGCTTTAAAAATGTTCCTTAAGGAACAGTCAGAAACAGTCAGAAAACATTTTAATTTCACCACAATTATGAATATGTGAGAAGGGAGCTACTGCATATTAATCACCCAGTTCCTGTTTTAAGACTCCACTAATATTTTTGGCACATAATCTATGATCAGCAAAACATTTATCTCCCATATGATCTCGGTCTAGAAATTTACATTCTGCCTATAACTTTTATTGTCTTTCCAGGAGCATAAATAGGATCACAAACCTAAATGCAAGTCATACCCAGACACTAGCACCGCAGTTTTAATACGCATCCCATCTGAAAAAAGAAAATTATGCTAAGAGCTCTCATATTTTTTTAACAAATTTCTCTGACCTACAAAAGGGAGAGTTAGCAATATTTGAAAACAGTACTCACAGGCACACTGTGAGTGTGCACACTTACACTTCAAACGCATTTAACCGCAACAGTCTTGCCCCTCAGAATGAACCATCTCAGTCACTCAAAACCAGAGAGCTATCACTGTTTTTCAAATATATTTATAGACAAATAATCAGTAAAATTATTTTTGAAAAATGATCTTATTTAAGATACAGTTAAGTATGCACATTTATTATTCCTTAAGTGAGCTGGTCATACACAGTTTTCAATCAATACCGTTTTCAGTAGTAAACTATTATCCACAGCTTTTACATTTATTAAAACAAGTGCAATGAAAGATTATTTTTAGGAGAAGAAGGAAGGGACAACATGACATGTTCAAGATAAAAAGTAATGAGAGCAGCCAGATTTCTTTATCTAAAACTCAACTGAAATCCAAGAATATAAGGAGAACAATTCATTCCAGAGCCTGACAACTATTTTGTATAAATTTGGAAATTAATTAGGAGAAATGAAATGTAATTATTTCATCTGCTGTCCAAGCTGTCCCCTTCACAGAAAAAAAAAAGTTTCAAAAGGGTACAAACCACATTTCCTCTTAAGTTAAATACCCAGAGCAAAAAATTTTGGGGCCCAGCTCCAAAATCCCTAACCTAGCAAAAACAGTCCTTTTTCACTTAAGAAATATCAGCAAAGTCAAAGAATAACGGCTGTTTGATTACATAGATGTTATTCAGGACTAAGCCCTTAACTAAGTTTGGTTAGTATGTTTTATTTTTGGAAGCAACATTCAACAATTTTTAAGAATAAGAAATATTATCTGATCTCATTTCATGGATACAAGGTATTCCTATCCAATCTTATGATTGTATCATATTATTAATTACAGAAGTGACAATATTCTCATTTGTTGTCTTCGGGTTAATAAATATACACACGCACACACATACCCCTCTTCTTGTTCCTCACTGTAAAGAAAAAAATCAAAACGCTGAAGAGTAGTTAAAGCTTAATGCGTAAGCAAGAATCATCACAGATGGTTGGCAAATCCTGCCCCAGTATTTGAGGGCCTCCACTTTGGGGAAGAAAAAGACGACTGTGACATTAAGTAAATCATTTGAAATATAAGGCAATGCACTCTTTCTACTAATCTTTAATGGTAATTTATAGCTGCAGGACATTTGTAAATTTAACAGCCCATCAAAGCATTTGAGAGGACTCAGTCCTAAGTACTCATTAAGTGACATTAAACATAACTTTCCACAAAGTACATACAGCATGAATGGGTGGGCAAGCTTATGAGCAGCTACCACTATAGTAATTTATAGTTTGTAATCCTGCCTTATTACTTCCAAAAACATAAAAAAGAGCACTTGGCAGCCACAAAAAATACTTAGTCAATGCTATAAATTACTCTGGCAGAAAAATCCTTTATGTTCCTGAAGGATGCACTAATTCTTCCTTCTCCAGTGGAAAAAGATAAGCTAAATACAGAAATGCACCACCTCCTTTTATCTGCAAGATAGTATTCCCTGCATGTTTTTCTCCCCAGCTATTTATGTTCCTCTCCTGTAGCACAAGTCATAAAATAAGGCCAGTAAGAATTCAGGCAAATACCATGGAGCTATCCTGCCCATGCAGATACACAATTCCCTAGAAACAGTCTTTGCAGTTTATTAAAGATATCCTCCCACTTAAGATGCCTCTCTCTCACGACTCTTTACAAGATCAAGCACAGAACTATACTGTTGGACACAAAAGGAAAAAATAAAAGGACCAAGAAAAGAAGAGAGGAAAATTCCCTGTGGCAGAAGGTACCTATTTAAATGCACACCTTAGACATAAGTTTAAGAGATAAGTAGCATAATTTTAAAAGTAGGCAAGAAGGCAACTGGCAACTTCTGTAATTCAGCTTGCCTCTAGAAATATCTCTCTCAAATTTTGTTTGACCTAAAAAGCACCCAAAAAAACCCAAACAAGAACAACTTTTGATTTCTAGATGTTTGGAGACTTACACCTGAGAGGGGATTACACTAAACAGCATGGCAGATAGAATGTGATAAATTCATAAAAGAGACCTGAAACAACCTTAAGGATTAAAATAAATAATTATATTTAAATTGACAGAAAGGGAGCAAAATACTATTTGGAAGCAAATGTCTCCAGAATGGTGAATTGGCTAATTGCAGGCCAGGCAATGCCGGGTTAATTTTTTTCTCCTGTGCCAGCAGTGCATTCTCTCTGCACTGATAGCGTGCAGAGGGCAAGCCCTGCGCTCTTGGAAAGATTTGATGCTCGAGTGAGCCGGAGCAGTCAAAATGGCAGTCAGGAGGTGGAGGCACCGTCTTAAAAGTACACCCTCGGAGCCTACTAATTCATTATGATAAATGGGTTGGACTTCCTGTCACAGACCCATCTGGGCACAGCACCACAAGGTTTTGTATAGTATGTATTGTTTAGCATATTATATATCATCTTGTATATTATTGCTCCAGATAGACAGACTGGAAAGAGTCAAGCTGAAAGCCACAAGGATTGTTGGGGGCCAGAGCACAGGTCCTGTGACGTGAGGTGGAGGGAGCAAAGCTTATCCAGCCTGGAGCAGGGACAGTTTCAGGGGCACCTGACAGCTGCCCCCCAGGGCTAGGAGAGGCTAAGGAGAAACTCTTTACTGAGATGCATGGGTGGAAATGAGAGACAACATCATGAACTGAAACAAGGGAGGTTCCAACCACGTATAAAGGAGAAGCTTTTCCCCCACACGGAGAGTCCAGCAGTGGCACAGTTGCACAGGGAGGTTGTGTCATCTCTCTCCATCCTTGGAGGATTTCCAAGATCTGGCTGGACAAAGCCCTGATCAACCTGGTCTGACCTCAGAGCTGACCCTGCTGGGAGCAGGGGCTTGCACTAAAGACCTCTGGAGGTCCTTCCAGCCTGAATGCTCCTGTGATGCTGTGACTCAACTGTCATCCATGTGACAGACAGCTCCTTAGCCATCTAACACTGTCTCCCAGGCTGGATTCTTATCAGCTATCCCAAAGCACATCTCTTCAACCAAGCCAAAAATGCCCGTTTTCACAACACTCCTTAATATTAATTTCACTCATAAATACTGGATACTATGTACTAAGTAGTAAATATGATTAACTGTTTAATTTGGATCAATAAGAAATGTAACTCTACAAGACAAAGTCACTTTAATTTAGTGCTAATTAACAGTTATTACAAAGAATTAAAGGATCAGAGTCATCTCCTTACAATTCAATAAGGAATACAGCTAGGAAAACTTGAGAAAAGAGCCCCACTTCTATTTCTTGAGAAGCAGAAAGGAGGCTCTTTAATTTTATATCCTTACATATTTGTAACTACTGAAGATCTTACAAATACAAAAAAAGTCACCGAAACACAAGACAACTCAAACTTTGTTTTTTATTATCAACCTGTTTCAAAACCCCAGTAGTGTTACTGATTCCACTTAATTGATTCTATTTAATCTATTTATTTACACTAACCTCTATTGCAACACCTACAAAAACCATGCTAAATACACCATGGTATGAAAAGATTCCAATTTAATTTTCTAAGCATGTGTATCATCATTGCTCTTTTTCTTTGAAAAATATAAGCCAGTAAGCCAGTTTGCCCATGTCTGTAGCAATTTAAAGCATTCTCTAAACATCAAAGGATAAAGATGACCCTCACCTGTGAATCTGAAAAGTCGAAGTATGCTAATTTCCAGAATTACTACTAAAATTTGCATTATTTCTGTAAGCAAAGACTGATGGATACACTCCAAACTTGCTGGCCTTTATTACACAGTATTTTACTCAGTAGTTTTAGTTCACAGAATTACTTTGCATTTCTGTAGCATTTTCAACGGAATTACAAATATTTCATAAAATAGCTCATATTCTACAGGCAAGTTTACCAAGACAGACCGAGCTGAGTAACTTACATAGGGATAAACAACGAATTAGTGACAAAAACAAATTCTGGAGCGCTGAAGTCTCCGATCTAAACTACGTATTAAAGAAACCACACATCTTAGCAGCCCATATTTGAAGATGTTTTGTAGACTGACATAGCCCATTTTAAGAACTTTTGATTGAATACTTAACTTTTTAATTACAATTAGTCATATTTGCTGACTCACTAAGGTGTGTAATATGAACTACAACTGGACTTTGAGTTATCAAAACAGAAAACATATCTGTATTTTTAAAACACTGGAACACTAGAACTTCCCTGACACAACCTTTATAACTCAGCCTGACATAACACACCTTACCTTCCACTGCTATTACACTTGTGCAGCTGAGATATCAATTACTACCAATGCTTCACTCACTCACTCACCTAGAGGACTGCAATTCTTTTTCTTTAAAATACATGTTTTCAATAATGAATTAAAAGGTGTAAGCAAGGGAGAACTGATCTTGTGTCATACCAGAGTCTTTTCTTCCTCTTTCTCTTTCAGTATCAAATGTGGATGGAGTGTTGATTTAGGCATTGATATTCATGTATTTGTGATACAGAAAGAGTGTATAAAAATGTTAAGTTTCTATAATAATTATACGCACACAAACACATGCTCGTGTATCTATATAGATAGCTATATACACACAAATTGTATTTACCTTTCTTAAAAACCAATATCCTTATTCTAGAACAAAGAATTACAAAACACACCAATAAAAGTAATTTTCGGTGTGCAAATTTAACTTAAGCAAGTCCTTCAACATGTGTTTTAATTGAGTAAATGCGCTTCTTAGTACCATTTCATTATAGCTCTTGCTTAACGCAGCACTTGGGCAAACAGGTTGCTAGAGATTTTTTTCCTTCAATGTCCAGTTACTCTTCTCTCTGTTTTTGCCTCCTTAATGTTGTGGCACAGGACTTTGCAACAGTCATTATTTTCAACGGGACATAGGTTCCTTTCTTTATAGCTTATTAGGGTATTTTATAGCACCATCATCAAAGAAGCTGTAAGGATTTGTGTTGCTTCATTAAATGTTACAAGACTGCTTTTTCTATATGAAATACCATTTTGTACCTTTTTTGTCACTTTTATTGTCATAATAATCTTTGTATGATTTCCTTTCTTTCTTTTTTCTTTTCTTCCTGTTTGTTTGTTTGGCAGAATTAATACAGGAAGTATTAATGAGACAAGGTTATTAAAGCATGGGGATGAGCTGATTTGGGATCTCTGCACTATTCTTACCAATGAATGGGGATGAAACATTCATCTTCTCTGCTTAGAAATAATAATAAAAGTTATTAGCCACTTTATCACCTGAAGAATCGTCACAGAGGGAGTATTTAGCATGCAAATGCCTGCATTAGCACTACCTCTGTATGAAGGTAATATAAGCAGAGGTTTAGTTAAATAGTGCGTGGTCATTTACAACACGCACACAAAAAGCGTGTGTTGCTTTGTATGAAAATACATAATTAGTTCAAGTGGATTAAACCACTGTGTTTGTGTCAAGGGCTTCAGCTCTTAGAAGCGAAGCCATTTCTATTCAAATCAAAATGAAACACACAAATGTTTCATGACTTCAGCCCCCTGTCCCGGGGCCCGTATCTTCCTTACAGTTACGCCACGAGTGCTTACACAAGCTGCAGCCCTTCTTTTCACAGTAGTGCAGAAAGTCCCACTCATTAGTGCTATTCGTGGCCAGTTACACAAGAAGCCTGCTCGCAGCTGCACCCCATGGCTGAACAGCAGTTTTCCTCAATGACAAATACTGCTACTGACGAATTTCGAAGTATCTAGAGAGCAATAACAGAAATGACAATAACTTCCTGACTAACCTTTAGTCTATTACTCTGATCATCCTCCTTGTTTCTTCAGTGAAATAGGAAGAAAAAAAAAATGTACAGAAACATTTCCACTTTTTATCCTGATGATGACAATCAAGCAATGCCAGTTCTTTGGCGATTCATCTAGAAAAACTAGCAACAAAGGAATTGCTGCTGTTCCAAAATAATTTAGTACTAAACTTTTACAGATTTTATTAGATACAGACCAAAGTGCAAAACAACATATTATTACTTTTAATGAAAAGGTTATTTCTTTTCATTTTGGAAAAGTAATACTTCCTACTCTGTCACATGGTGTGAGGCACATTACTGTAAAAAACATATATGTAGTATGCTTGAGAGATGGAAAAATAAAACTGCTGCCTTTAAATAACAAAACAAAGGGAGGGAAGAAGGACAGGAAGAAATCTTTATAATGACTCCATATTTGTAAATCAAGTAGATTCCTTAGAAAAGATTTCAATATTTATGTCAGAAAGAAGATATTACATTGCTTATACATTAGCAGAAACATCAGAAAATATCATAAATTATAATTTTAAATACTTGGATGCATTTTGTATTGTACTAATTTCCATCCAAGGTAGCCAAAATATTACAAAAGTCATTCCAAAACCTGTCAGTCTGTGCATTATTTTTGTGTGTCAGAGATTCTTGTGTAGCCCAAAATGAACAAAACTTCTGAAGGTCCGTAGCCTTTATAGAATATATCTGCCTACGCGATTCCCTGTATTAGAATTACCACAGCATTAAGTCCCTTTTGCCACAAAATGCACTGACGCTAGTCATCACTCCACCCAAAACCATGCAAAATGCACTGTAAACTACCTCTTTCTGGGAATACTGACTTCTAATTCCTCTGGAAGCTTTATGGAGTTGTCTTGTGACAAACTGTTACAACTTTCAAGTCCTTGTTGGTCACATGGCTTGCCTGAAGAAATCTTACATGCTGAATCCTTTGCCTCTCAAATCCCAACCAAAACTCCTGAGGAGAGGCCAGAGCTGGACCCGCTGCCTCACCTTGGCCTTGGTGGGCCGGCTCAGGCCGCGCAGCCCAGGCAGGACGTGCCAGCTGGAGCTGCCTCACTGTGCTTTCGCATCACATTACTTCCGCTTTTCTAACATTTCCACTACTGAGCACCATCAATTATGCACTAGAATAACAGAGGCTTGGCTCAGCAATGTAACATAAAGGCCGATTATAAGTGTAAATAATTTAAACACCTGTGTGCCATGTTGCCTCTACCAGTGATATGAGGCTGGCAGGATGCAATGCAGCCTTGGGAAGGCTTGGCTCTTTAACATATTGACAGCTCCCCCGTAAGATGATGGGGAGGGCTGCTGCATAATTCAGCCTGTAATACTGCTGTTGGTCTAAAGACAGAGAGGGTTAAAAAAAAATTCTGAGAATTATTTAACTGGAAAAGAGAATCATTAAGAGTCACAGGTGCAGGAAGACTCTGAGTTTCAAAGTCTATGGTCCAGAAAAGTTGGCAAGCTCTGTTTACAACTCAGGTACACAGCCTCCCTCACCTCTAACTCATTCAAAGGAAAGGTTAAAAATGGGTCTTCAGGCAGAGAATGCAATGTTCAAGTTATAAAAGGTGCTATAAAACAACCTTAGGCTATTTAAGAGGGGAAGAGAAACCTGCTTCTGTAAGGAGCAGCATATTGGAAAAATTGATTTTGTACTATTAACAACGCAAAGTCCATTTTCCTCTGCCAGGCCTTTCGGTACACTTCTCTTGCCACTTAGACACAGATACCAGATTTTCCAACTTCTAGTCAGCAGACTGCTTTCATTTTGTTTTTAGTATGCAATTCTGAGCTACCTCACAAACAGATCAAGCCCCTGATACCTCCTTCCAAATGCACCAGTAAAGCTCCAGACAGGGCCTTGCTCAGAGGCTAAGGAATAGCTAAGGAACAAATCTGAAATATCATTGGATTAGCTTAAGTATGCTTCATGTTTTCTAAAATACCACTTGCATGATTCAGCATTTCTGTCATCAGTTGTTCACAGTAATAAGATGTGGGATAGCTCCAACACATGTTATTATAAAATGACCAGGGAATCTTTATAATAACATGCAGTTGAGAGAGATGGCTTTAAATCACATTTTTTGTTTGCTTTGAAAATCCACTAATAATTTGACATTGTAATATGGGATACATGGAACGTTTCCACTTGAAAAACATAGTCCACACTCCAGTTAAATGAGTTTTGAACAAAAAGCACATATGCAGTAATACAGTTCATAGTTTCATAACTGAGATGGGGGTCATGCTACACAGAAATACTCCAAAATACAAAGGGTGGGGAGGGCCAAGGGGACAGGATTAAGAAATAAGAAACCATTACACGTAGAACTGAAATACATGCTCTTTAAGACTGTGGTTTCAAAAATGTACTGGGATTTGATCATGTCAATTTAAAGAAAGGGGTGAAGGGGGGGCAGTGGGTGTTGTTGCTTAAAACAGAAAACCTTAATAGCATCCATATGATTTAGCAAATCAATGTGGCCAAAGTCAATAAATAATCGTGCAGTTATTTTCTGAAATGATTTCATTACTTGCTTTGAGCTAACCGTTGGTAATTTAGGAAAAGCATTTTCATATTTCCTCCTGTTAGGTGCATCCTTGCTAAGTTCCCTTCAAATAAAAAGGGGGATTTGCACCTTCATTGTTGTATGAATATTTCAAAACAACTTCTTCGGAAGGTTACTAGGTTTTTACTGCATGTTTTCCCAGTATTGATCTACTGCAAACAGCCTGGCTTAACTCCTTGTGTACTGTTTTCCCCCAGGACCAGCACATTTGTTTGTAATGGACTAGAAGGGCCCATAAGACTGTAGTAGTGCCACTGAGTTCCTCTGTGGTGAAGACTGAAAGCACTAAATTGCTGCTGTACCACAGCCAGACAACTTGGATATATCCTTCATCAAAAAATGTGCAAATGAAACCAAGTATAATTCCTATTTATTTATTTATTTTTTACCCAGGAGTTTTATTTTATGCAGCAAACAGTCTTCACGCAGCAGTTCTTTGCAGCCAAGCATTTTATGTGCCATAATGAGAGGCATTTTATAGACATGGTAATTATCATGGATTTTAAGCCTTAGGTAACTGACAGCCTCATAGTGAGAGAGTTTCCTATACTTAAGACAAAGTTTCTCATTAAGTAATATAGATACATTTCAGTTCAGTTCCACATAGACAGACTGACAAAGAAGGCCAAACTTGCAAAACCAGCCATCCATGGAATGAATGGTCTCAGCAGTGAGCCAATGTGTAAGGTAATTTTAATCAAGAAGGACTGCCATGGACAAAATCTCTCTATAGGACAATTATCATTTGTGAAGTATTAGATAGTATTAAAAATGCTAGTGAATGCTATGGAAATCCTTCTTGGACCAGCTATGTGTGGGTGTATGTAATGATAGTATGCTATTATGGAAGCATGTATACAAAGTATACATATTCATAAAAATGAAAAATAAAGATAGATGACACACTCAACCATTTATATTTTATCCACCTCATGGTATCCCAAATTGTTTTGCTTCCCCAAGTGTACTCCATCATTTATTGCCCTCCTTCCCAGCTGCAATTAGCCTGTTCAGTTGATGCAGCTGGGAGTAAAACACCCGTACTCTCTCGTCCTCAGGAACACCTCTTGCAGGCTCCCCAGTGTCAGGAATGCTAGATTGGGAGAGTTCATTACAATTACTGAAGTTTACTGTACTTACTAAATGGCTTAGGTAGCCACAATTAATGGAAGGATTAACAAGTAAATATGGTTCACAGATGCTTACAAAAATAATTAAAATTAGTTACTTAAAACCATGTGGGTGGAACCTCCTTGTATGTAGGAGGGAAATATTACCAGCAACCATGAACAAATCACCTAAATTCAGGAATCTGTGATGTTTCGACCTCATTCCCCCTGCCATGTGCGTGCGAAACTTTGCCTGCCCTACTCATCTGTGAGATCGCAAACAGCCTTTAATATTTCATTCAGCCCAAAGCACAGAGCGTGCTCAAATTCAATACAAGGAAATGCTTTATCTCTTCCTTCACAGACTAATAATCTGACAAAAACAGAAGCACCAGGGAGTCATGGCAAGTTGTGAGGAAATGACGTGCAGACACTTCTGAACACTTTTATTCCTGTTTACTGTTTGGGACACTTGGAGTGAATAAACACCAATTAAGAGCCTTTTGTTCACAGATGCACAAAACCAAGTCCAATATCAAGGACCTAAACTGGTTATCAGGGAACTTCTACTCTTATGAAGTCTTTGAAACAGTTTTCCCCTCTAGCTTTGTACATGTCATTAAAAATTATTTTCCTCATTTTTTTCCATGAGGAAAATGGATTTCATTCATAAAATGGAAAAACACTGTTAATCTAACAAATCCACTGTAATCTAAAAATGGGGAACTACATCTCTTAAGGGCTTTGAAAAGGACTGCTGCTTTAACCACTAAATTCTACTGTATTTTTAGGATTCCCTTAATTTTCCCACATACTGAGACTAACATTATCATCTCATTTCACTAAAGGACACCTAAATATATCAGCCATTTACAGCATATCGGATTATGTTGCAGGACAGCACTTTGAACACCATGGTCTGGACATGCTCACTGAGACAGATAGATAGCAACACCCTTCTCTGTTATCAGAAAGATAAAAACTACAGACCTTATTAAAGACACAAAAGTCCAAAATATTTAGAAGTTCTGAAGTCAAATTATCTAATACTTTAGCATTTACTTACACAATGTGATTCAGTAGTTAACAGAACAGTAGGTGAAGGAAAAAGATGTTAAATAATTTGTATTTGAATATTAAGCTATTACCTCCTCTAGAAGGAAATTCAAAATTGCTAGTTAAGTTTCATAAATATCACCTACAGATTATGGTAATGCCTATCAACACCTTTTTTCTATTTTTATTTTATTCAGATGATCTAAACCTACTGCACATATTTCCACACTGATTTCTGCAACTATTCAGGAGCGTAAAACACACAGAAGGACAGTCAACATTGTTGTTAAATGAAAGAAAACTAATTTTTTCATATCTTTATGACATATGGATCCAATCATGCATCTCATGGCATATGTTATTAATTAGGAAAAATGCACAAATTCTAATTAAAGGATGGGGAGATGAACATGGCACTTAAATGAACTTACAGACCAGAAGTTGTTCTGAAAGTGCAGCATTCTTGGCATATATCACATGTATTAGGAACCAGAAGTACCTTGAAATGATTCAATGTGTTGATCAAAAACAGGAGCCTGTAACACAAGTCTAATGTTACATTTATGCAAACAAACACTGTACCGACGTTCTAAATATTTCTGCATATCCTAGCCAAAGTTCCAGTCTGATTCATCATGACACTATTAATCCAGTCTTATATTCACCCACGTCCAGGACAATCACTGAAACATACCAATTCTCCTGAGGAGTATAATTTCTATTATATGTAATATTAAACATCTCTATTACCAAAATAAAAACCTAGAAAAGCAAGAAATGAGACATCCCACAACCCACAGCTGCAATGCACCAGTATGTATTCTGGATGCGCTCAGAAGGGTCAGACCATATAACAGACTGTTTGAAGTACTGTTTATATATACACACATACAGTCAGTGGCTCAAGTTTTTCAGTGTTATCAATTCAAATTGAACAGAAGGTTCAAGCTTCAATGTTAAGTAAGTTATTCTAATTTATAACGCTGTATCTCATCTAAGCTGAATTTGGGGCTCAAATACAATATGTGAGAAACACTGGCCAAAGTTTACTCACCTTATCCAGTTTAATCATCATTGCAGTCACTTCAATGAGTCTACTTACGAAAGCAAGGCAAGCAGAATTTGTTCCAATACCAGTTACACTTAGAAACTGCTGCACTCTTTACACCAGCTGGCTCACTTGGCAATTCACACCAGAATTGTTAGCATGTCAGCAATCAGCATCTATTACTAAAGTTAAGTCCTTTCTGATTTATGAAAGTTTTATTTATTTGTGTATAATGATGTTATCCTAATAACACTTAAGTGCAGGGAAAAAAAAAACCCTCTGACAGGACTGCAGGAGAGAAACAAAACTGTTCATTCACTTTCATAATGGGAGTATATTCGAGCAACCATGCTTATCAGTTTGAAAAAGGCTAATGAAACATCAGCATCCTGAGGTGAACTGTCTTCCTGTATTGCTATTCCTGTTACAAATGATTTCTTAACCACAGAGGTGGTTAAGCCACCACAACAGAGCTCAGTATAGCTATTTTAAGAAACAACTACAGCTGAATATTCAGGGGAAGGAGAATGAATTCAGTAGTGTTAATAGATGCAGGAGGACCTATCTCCTTGCCATAGCCATCTCCACGCCTTTTAGAGTAAGAAATTACCATCCTACTTTCCTTTTGGAGTAATTCCTTTAAATCAACCATTTATGAAGTAGAGCTATTTACATATACATTCTCAGCCCTGCAAAATTCTACCACTAATCATATTTATTATTTTTCTAGAAAAGCAATCAACTAATCTTTTTAAACTTTGGAGTTTCAGCAGCTCCACAAATTAACTTGCTACAGCTTACTGGGGTATGGGAGAAGCCTCAAGATCAATAACTACAGAATTAGTCCCATTCATCCAAACTGTTCAGCCATAAGACAGTCCAGCTGTATGCTTTCTATTTAAGGCAATTTCTCTCCTTTATGACATGATGGATTTTATTTTCCTATTAAATATAATTTAAAAGAATGAAGTATTCATTGTAGAAGTCAAAAGCAAGTGGGCAGCAACTCAGCTCTGTATCACAAATATTAACCTTAATCTGAAGAGGCACAAATGGGTTTTTCTGCTATCAGGGGGTCCAAGGATTAAAAAATTAATGTCTGTCCATCCAGACAGAGAACAGCTGTTCAGCTAATAAGCCAACATTTCCCACCCTTTGCACAGGATTGCAAGACCAAAAAGCTCTGACTGTAGCAAAATTAGCTCTACCAGCCTCTTCCACTTCGTCACAAAGGACTGCTCACTGCAAAAGCAACCCCAAACTTCCTCCCGTGAACTCTGCATTTCTCCTCATTCAGGGGCTAGAAGCTCAGCCAAGGAAGAAGTTTCTTCAGAAGCCCACCACTTCATTCCCATACACTTCTAGAAACTATGCCATAGTGCAGGTAGAAGCAAACCAAAATGCCCAGTTCCTCCTGGCTAAAAGTTTGCCCTGTGTGAATAAGCGGCATTTTCCAGTCTTTCCCTCCGAACATCCACAGCTACTGCTCAGTTCAAACTGCAATTTTCATCCTGTTCCCAGTGCTAAAGTAAGAAGGGACCTCATTCTAGGCCTTTGCAAGTTTTTTCCTTTTCTGGGACAGCTAAAAAAATACTCCTCATTATCAGGGGTATTGTGTTTTTAAATTACAAACTGCAGCTGCCTTACAGTGAATAGGCATATGTAACCTCAAACTGCGCTTCTTAAGAGGTCACAGTTTAAATCCAGTTACGTATAGGAGGATGAGCAAACTTCGCTTTGATTAGCTGGAAGGTGATAGAACCCCCTTATTCCATTCCTTTTCTCCCTCTCCCCACTCCTCATCCTACCCGACAAAACCCCCCCTCTCTTTGCTCCAGTCATCTGTTGTGTGGGGAATGCTATCTGCCCGCGCGCAGAGCCGGGGCCATCTGGGCCATGAAGGGCCCTCAATCCCAGCCCTGAATGGTAATTGTCTCAGAGAGCACCCTCACAGGCATTTCAGGCAGTAGGGCTTATTAAAATCCTGAAGGGCAGTAATCCCTGAATGCCACTAAAAAGATCTCCAGCTGCTACCGTTTATGAAGTGGGCTTGACAAGAGAGAGAAAAGCAGAGGGAGCTGGGGGGGGGGGGGGGGGGAGGGGAAGGAAGAAGAAGAATTTAGAAGAGGCAAGTTATCCAAACAGGGACCCCATCAGAAGAGTCGTGTTTTAGCAGCTTAAGCTTCCTTGCCTCAGTTCCCAAAGGTATTTCCACCCTAAACCCTTATTAAGTCTTCTTTATGCTTGTCCCTGAAGTGGGGAGAGAGAAGGGGAAGATGCCTCATGAGCATATGCTTACAGAAAGGCTAAAATTAAGAAAAAGAAAGGAGGAAGGTAGATGAGGGAGCCAGAATCAGAACTGAGGTTGGTCTTTTCCCAGCCAGTGTGAAGAAAATTCCTAGAGGTGAAAGCATTCAAAAACAGCTTTCTCTGTATGTGCGTGTCTCTCTCCCTGTAATTCTGAAAAGGTCTTTTCATCTCATTAGGTTAAGCTGATTAATAAAAATTCAGCAGTTTGCCCATGGCTCCTTCAGAAGTGGTGAAGCAAGTTGAAAGATGCAGGCAGAAGGTTTTTGTGTTGAAGACAATAAGTGGGATGACTTCTTAAATCCTTCGTTGTCATCCTCCATTAGAGATAAATAGACACCTTGGCTCAAATTCTTCAGACAAACACTACATTGCTACACTTCTTTTATTTTCTATTAACCTTCATGAAAAGCTTTAACCCTTCCAAAGTGCAGGGATTCTTGTGTGTGTGTGTTTTATAATTCACCAAGTAAGTGAAAGCTTTCTCTCATTTCAACAATTATTTAGACAAACTGTTGAAAAGACATTACTGAACACCTATCTGAAAAACGGAGGCTGTAAAATGACTAGCTTGATATTCATAGGTCAATTACTATAGGTTTAGTATATGAAATGCACTCAAAACTGAAACTGATGGTGCAATTTGAGTATCTTCAAAAACTACAATAGTTTACACAGGGTTTGCAAAAAAAATTCTAGAGGTCAGAATTTTAAAATTCTGTATAATAAGGTTGAACACTGTTACATTTATTTATTTTTCAACTACTGTGAATGTTAACTCACCACCTAAGGCCCTAAAGATAAAACAACTTTCCAGTTCTCTACCTGGAAATTGCATTTTATTGTATTCTGAGGTTTTGTTTTGTATTTTCAAAATCTGTATTTGAAAATAAAAATGTGATTTTTTTTCAATATATCAGAAGTTGAATGCTCAAGTAAAAGTTCAGGTTGAAAAATTAGATCACTTTTACTTTTTTTATAACAATATGACAGAGCCTTTATAAATTTTAAGTTCATTAAACTTTTTTAAGCACAAACATCACAATATCTTATTTAAGATGAATAAAAACAGCCTTTTACCATTTCACACGTTTCTAAGGAGAATGCTACTATGTCTGTGTACTTTAGAGAGGCACCTGAACAGATAGGCACTTGTGCAACACGTTCAGAGTATTTTTTACAAATATTGGACTAGAACTTCAGTACTTTTTTTTTTAAAAAAGTGACCGATAATAGTAGCTCTCGCATATATATGTAAATATTTGAGTGTGTATCATTCTCCATATTCTCCATTAAGACAGACTGCTGATGAGTCGTACCTGCAGAAACTTACACAGAGCACCACAAGGACAGACCTAATTTTAAGACTGGCCCAAATCTGCTATTCCAAGAGACAGAATTATTTCAGCTTTTAGTAATAATGCTTGTATCAAATCAGTGACTATTTTGCTCTAGGCATTTGCATTTTAAGAAGGATTTGGACTTGTAGCTAACATCCACACAGATCAAATGAGCAATTTTACATTCTGTTTACAAAAATTACATAAATTACAATATTCTGAACTTGTAGTTCAGATAAGAGACTACAGACTACAATGGACCCTTATGAACCAGCTGGGTTCATATTTTTTTACGCCCTATTAAGCAGAGCCATTTTAATATTATATAATGGCGTAATATGCAAAAAAAAATGCACGTTGTAGACTCTTCATTATAAAGAAGCAAATTTTAACCTTCAAAAAGAACCTTTACTGATGCATCCTCCCAAAGTTTGAGGTGAGGTACTGTGGTATTCTGAGAAATATATTACATTAGCTTGTAGATTTATTGTCATATCCAAGCGTAACAGGCACTCTAATGGGCATGCAAAAAACTTTGGTAAGAACTACTTTTATTCCATTGGTGTAAGTCACCATACATATCTCCTCAGTGTGGGTAAAAGCAGCAATTCCAGTAATCCTTCCCAAGAATAATTGAAACATATCATAATTAAAAAATACAGCTGTATATTGTCCTATATTTCAGGTCCTAAATTGTCCTCTCTTTGTAATTAAAATATAGCAATGAAAAATCAGTTTCAGGTTGTCAAGAAAAAAAACTGTATTGCCCAGAGTACCATTGTCGGACAATATGTTGTCCTCTAATCTAAACAATCAATCCTTTATCAAACTGAATGGCAGGTGCACGTTTACTCAGCTGTGAACTGAGTGGGACCTGCGTGTTCTCCCACTCAAAATTTCCAAAGATTTCCATTCCGTTGGATCAGGCTCTGAAGTTACTCAAAAATTGTCACAAATAAGTGTGCACATATACATCTGTAAATCAATACCTGCACAACCAAGCAAATAAGGCTGCCTTCATGTGAAATACAACATATACCAAATAACTTATCTTTAATGAGTGAAGGCACCTGGATACTAGAACACTGCAATAAAGTGTCAAAAAACACTTTTCATAATCAAGAAAATAGCTAAAGAGAAAACTCATACACAACTGTAGTGGGAGACATTTGTTTGATACTATACCTGCACAAAACCAAAGATCTTAGATTATGCAACTTCACAGCAGTTATAACCTGGCCACATGGCATACTGCATTGTAGAAAGAAAAGTTATTCCATATACACATGCTTAAGATTAAAAGAAAATTTACGGTTCATGCAAGAGAGAGAAGTGTTCCAGTTGTTGCAAAAACAGTAACTCTGAATTTCTTGGATTTTTCTGCCTGGAAGATATCAATCATAACATTAAATTTATTGTGTTAGGTGAAAAACAAAGAAACAAACAAACAAATGAGAAGGATATATAGATACAGATATATCTATATCTATCTATCTATCTATCTATCTATATAAAATGGCCTAGATAGAGTCCAGTTACTTTGTTTCCTCATAATGGTTTTACTGAATGTCACTTTGCATTTGAGGCATACACAAAATTCTTTCTCATGATGTTTAACTTTTGCAAGTCGGTGTTTGTGATGCAGTGGTTTTCAGTAAAACATATTTTCCAGCTGTTGGTTTAAACTCCAAGACAGAAAAAACATAAGCAATGGTTAAAACTGGACACCTAACACGATGTAAATCTGTTATGTGTTTAAGTATTAGTTCAAAACAAAAAGTTTAGATTTACTACATAAAAAAACCCACAAACTCCCCCATTCTGTATCACATCTACAGATGCCTCAATTATGTATTCTGATCTCAGAACAGACAAAGAAACTTGAACAAGATCTGGCAACCAGAATACAATATTTACATAGAGTATTCCCATTAGAAAAAAAATGTTTGGGGGAAAGAAGAAAACCCTACATGGTTAAACCTAACAAACAGTTTTCATATCCTTAAGTATTCTACACACCAAAATAGTTATCTCTAGTGAAATGAAAATCCTGGTTAACTAAAATTTGATCACATCCCTCCACAGTAATTTACAATAATGCGCTATCTACTTATTTATCAAAAGTCCATTTTTCTGGCTTTGAAATAGTACTGTACTGTATGAACTTGAAAAGTAATATTTTGCTAGCTTTAAGTAAGTCGCTGTACTTGAAGTTTCTTATCAATAGTACTTTCATATTTTAGATAATTCCTATCCTTGCTTCTACTTCTCTTGCCCCACTCTTGAAGACTGAGTTTCTGCCTGCTCTACTGCTGCTAGAGAGTGTAAGTAAAGCACAGTGCAGACTCATTTCTGTTAATGTGGTGTCAAGCACTTCTTCTTCCCAAATAAAGGGCTAATGCAGAAACAAGCTGAATCCCATTCTCATCTGAGGGGTGTAAATAGAATTTGTTTTTATACATCTCCTTTCATATTCAAAATATCCCAATATGCTTTACAATGAGACAGATACACTGCCATTTCCCTGATCTTAAACACAGAGGGTATGGCTTTGTCTTGCCAATAGGAAGAAAAGGAGGTCATGGCTCCTTTGAAGTTTCCTTATGTCATCTGGGTTGAAGGACAGGAGGGAATGAAGAACATAACTGAGACAAAATACAAGTGAAAGGGCTGAGGACAGCTGAGCAGTGTGAAATGAATGAGAAAGAACTCTCTCACCACATTCAAGAAGCACCTATCCAGGAGCAAAAATGAATCATAGCAGGAATGATTTTTAAGACTGGCAGCAGGTACAATGCTAATCAGAGTTTTCTTTGAAGGCTTTTTCTGGGGGGGAAGGAGGGAGTTAGGAAGCCTGGTGAGATGAATTTCACTTTCATCACAGCAAGTCAGCGATCTGTATGCATAGAGAGATTTGATTCAGGAGAGCATAATGTAATAGGCAGTACTACCCACCCATCCGAAGCAGGTACTAATCCTATAAAGAACTGATATATCCTGATAACCTAAGGAAAACAGAAAAGGGGACAGGAGGGTCCTAACAGTTGAAACAGCTCCCTGCCTTGCCTTAGAGAGAGGCTCCATCACCCACCCAGCACTGGCTGGCAGAAGCTTCTCCAACGAGGACAGACTGGCCTAGGAAAGCACAACAATCTGCAGTCTGTGTTTTATTGCCAAGCAGTGTTCCCAAATGAGTTAATAAAAAGCCGTGGCCTAATTAAACTACACCCCTGCATCTTGCCCTCCTTCCTGCACAGCCAAGGCAATAGCTACATGCAGCTAAATAGCAGCAGTTAAACTCTCCAAAATATTTCATACATCGCCAGTGAGGGGAAGGGAGCTGCCCAAGGTCCACACTCGTTCCTTAGCTGCTCATAAGGCATTACAGAATCCTTAGCAGGAGCTGTTCCCAGAAGGGAAAAGTTGGTATCCCATCTCATTGCCTTCCCCAAGCCCCACCCAAATAAGGCTAAGGCTATCAGCTACATGTATCTAACATCCCACACAGAGACAGGGCAGATGATATTGGACGCTCCACTTCTGCAGTTTTCTGTAACCCACAGCAAGCTCTTGTCCCTTTTTGTTGGGGGCTTCCCCTTCCTCCACACTGAGCAGTTAGGCGTTCAGCTGTGTTCACTGTTTAATTCCCCCCCCCGCCCTTCTTCTTCCCCTACCGCATGCATACCTCAGCCTTGGCTATGGAGTGCTGGCTGAGGAGGAACAATAGGAGCCTTTCAGTCATCAGAGGGAGCTTTGAGCAAGGCTCAGCTCAGAGACCCAGTCAGTATTTACTGCTGTTTTACGGCTCCTTCCAAGCGGAACTCACCAGTGGGGAACCCCGAGAGGTTACCCTATTTTATTTTAACAAGGCAAAAATGGGGAGGTAAACAGATTACAACCAAAACCACTTTTCCATGGAAATAATCATGGTGAGAGAAAGAACAAAAAGAAAAAAGGAAGAGGGAAAGTGAAAGGGGATAGGCAAAGAAGACACTGAACAGTGCCACAACTTAGGTTTCAAGAATAACTAGCAATTTGTAATCAGGAAAGTCATCTTTCCCCTAAAGCTAACAAAGTTTGAAAATCATGCATCAGACAGCTACTATAGGCAAATCCAATTAAAGTGACCGATGCAAACGAAATATGCAACAACACTCACCTCATCAACTATCTCAAGCTGTTGTTCTTCTCTTTGCAACACCTAGGTTACAGCACGACCACTCACAGATTATAGCGATGCACCTTTCTCCACAGAGAAATACAACTTTCTAATGTTTAAAAACCACAAGTAAAAACACACTTTCAGGTTATCAAGAGAACAAAGATAGAAAAAGGGTGAAGAATTGACATTTTTCACATTAAGTACCGAAGTCAAATGTAAGAAGTTATTACCAGCACAAACAAATGTTTAGCCTCACACATAATAGAAGTACAATGAAATGTTTTAAAATAAGCATTTTTTAAGTACTGAGGATTTTTTTTTTTAATACTGCAATTATTCTTCTGTAGAAGAATTCATCCATTTCCAGAAATTTGCAGAACTGCAACAAAAGTAACACAACCAAATGAAACATCCTAGTGGAAAATTCATATTGTCATTTGTACAAGCTCACCCCTTTTTACTCCTTTGCTTCCGCCCTGTAACCACCCACATATACAAAAAAACATTTCTGAGGGTGAAGTACAACCAGATTGACAATGATCATTTACCTGTTCAAACTAAAGGCAGCTGTATGTTTTTTTTTTTTTAATAATGGTTGACATCTTGTCTGAACATGCTTTCCTATGTTTGACTTTTACTGAAAGTTTTGAGTCAAAGAATCTGACAAGCCACTGCTTAAACAGGAGAAATTATAGCTTTAACTTCAGAAGCGTCGGGATCTTTTGAAAATTGTAGTTTATGTCAGCCCTGGGGTTAAAGGGCATGCAACAGCAGATCACTACCCTTCCCCACCACTTGTTCAATTTTAAATGCACGGAGGTTTAATTTTTTGAGTTGGTTGGTTTGAGAATGTTGCACTGTTTTACTTACGGCATTTGTTTGATTTTTAAAATTTGCTAACAAATGGGATTCCCGACTGCCTTCCATTCCGCTCTTCTCATTTTAAAGGAAAAACAGGAATGCTTGTAAGCACCAAAAAAAACCCATAAACAATCAGTATAATTAAAAGAAAACACAAATACATCTGCAACAGATATAACACTCATGAGTAACTGAGAAATGCTGCAAGCTAACAGCTTTTCCAGTGGAGTTCAAAAGAAGAAAGCTACAAGGCTTCCCAGTCCTAAGCAAAGAAATACAGGTTCCTTTATACCAGAACCAGCTTGTAAAAAATTTCTCCTACTCACTTTTCATATTACCCCAAGTCTCCCAAGTCCATACTTGGGGTGAGAATTTTAAGGAAGTGTTACATCAAACCTTAATAAATAAATGGATATATAAACTTTAATAAATACAAAATAAATATGCAACCCAAAACATAGCTAAGATGGAACCAAAGTTTTAAACAGGAAAAACAACACAGTAAATAACAACGGAAAGAGAAGATAAAATGGACTTTGCAAAGTGGTAAATGAAAAGTAGATGGTAAATCTCTCTAGAGAGCTTTAATCATGTTCTAATTTTTAAAATAGCTTAGCATTACTGATAATGTTTTTGAAGTTCAGAAAGGAATACAAGAGAATAAGGTACAGTGAGAGAATAAGGTACAGTGAAGAACTATCCACTTAACAGTTGATACTTACCTCAATCTCTTCTGAACTTCAAAAATAAAAATTAAGACCTCCTCAATAATACAATAAATTTAATGGGAATTTCATGCAAATATATCACAGCATCTGTCCAGAATATCTGTTAATGCACTATTCCTTTTACTTTCTGTGCTTTAGATAAATATTGCAGAATACCACTTACAGTCTATTCACCTTCACTATGGAATAATACAGAAAAAGATAATTATTAATCCTGTGTTATCACAAATCAGGATATTCTGTATTACCTGAATATTTTCTCAATTGACAGGATAGATTTGTGTAAACACTATTTTTGCTTCTGATATATTATTTAAATAAGAGTATTACTGCAGTGATAGGGACCAAGAAGTAGATAGTGCAGGAGAGGTTCTCTTTCAAACTGATAAATTTGAATGGGATTGTTTCTCAAGCCAAAACCATTAAGAGCACTAAACCCTAACAGAAATCACAGGAAATAACACTAATCTTCCAGTACATTTAATTTAAAACCAAAGAACTATTTCAAGCAGGTACCTCATCACACTTTTGGGACTATGAAACTCCCAAGACTTGCATTGTCTCTGTCATTTTGATTAACATGTGGAAAGCAGAGGACATTTTTGTCTTAAGGGTACATCTTCTCCAATAAGAAAGAAAACAATTCATGAAGATTAGGCTAAAATCTACCTAATACTGATCCTAATCTAAAAATCAAGTCTTATAGGCACCCACTGTACTAGTTTTATGAAGAAAATAACCACACAAAGATGCAATCTTTCCTCTTTTCTAAATCAGAACAAAAGAACACGACACAAGTCCTAATTGGGCACTGCAACACTCCGATTTACTCAAAGAAGTTACAAAGGCAAAAGTGCTTTGGTCAATAAAAGCTCTAAAACTCTACACCTAAAATAAAGTTCTTACGAAACTCTTCCAAATGTTTTGTTCTAAAAGCAGCCATTTTATTAGCAGTAAATCAAGACAGCTAATATGAAAAATGGAAAATGGAGATTTCTTTTTACTGTAAGCTATAAAATGTAGTTCAGTCAGAGACAGGGTCTGAAAAAGTAATATTTAAGGGATGCTGTAAATCAGAAAAACCTTTTTTTCTTAAAAAGTAAACTAGCATGCTTTGCACTAGACACAACAAATATGGAGATTCTCTTCATCGAGTGTTCCTGGCAAGTAAATTTTGTATAATTCAGATACAGAGAAAGGGTTTGCTTGGAATTCAAATGCAGTGAATGGCCATGATATAATGAGAAACAAGCATGATCTACCTCTCTAATTAATTTTCCTTCTTCACCTACACTGTCACTTGTTATAATAATGTGAATCTTAACCTTAATGAGAAATTTCATACCACCTTGATTAAAGATACTGGAAGTAACAACGTTTTTATTTTGGTTTATTTTAATGAAGAGTTTCTCTACACTCTCAAAGCCCTCAATAAACGTACAGAACTTTTGTTAGTGAGGGAAACAACCTATCTGCAATGCAACTTCTGTAGCAAGTGTTAAGAGACTGATTTATATTTCATGTTTTTAAATGAGAATTATGCTATTAAGAGTGTTACAAAATGATGTTCTCTGCAGGAAGTGTTCCTGCTATTTTTGTAAATGGAGCTTGTCTGGAGACTATTTAAGACATACACTCTTCAATAACACTATGTATGCATCCTTTTAAAAGGTTTGTGAACTCAACGTAATAAGGCTATTGAAAATTTACAGAATTTTTTGAAAAAATATCAACTTCAAATAAAATTTTCAAAGGTTTCTGGGATCCTTTAAGACAACTCACTACAAATACATACAAATAACATTAAATTAGGCCCACTATTCTGCAATTGCATCTACCAATACAAAGACTACAAAGTATGATGAGACTTCAAACATACACACAACAGACACAGTTTAAGAAATAGAGTTTTAATATTTTTATGATGCTCAATTTTAAGAAAAACATGTTCGTTTCATCAACATCTGTCTATTCGAATTAAACACACACTCCATTTCCTGAAAGTTGCGTCTTCCTCTCATTACATTATATCTCATAGCCACTAGACATCAGCAAGTCCACTGGAAATCAACAACAATTTAACCCTTGAAACACCATTACATGAAATGCTTAAAGACAAATTGCCTTCTTGTTCTCCTAGCAGCCTCAAAATACAGTTTACAGGCCAGAGGACAAGAATGCCTGCTCACCATTTTGGTAAACAGGTAACAAATTTGATGGTTTACATATTAAACAGTTTATATTTGCAAGGAGAACTAGCGCTCTGTGACAAAATAGAAACCCACACCTTCCTGAATACAGTGTTTTAATTATTACCATGAAGTGACTCTATTGTACTTGGACATTCACAAGATCCATCTGGTCCTTAAAGAACATCTTATCTAGGATACAGCGGTATAGTGCTTTGGAAAATACATATTTGTTATTCTAGATTTTGTATGACTATATCTGATTAACTTCACTTTCACTATCTCAAATCTATGATTTTTTTTTCAGCATATATGAAATTTTCGTACCCAGTATATGGTTTATATGGAGTCTTGCTACTCTCTGCTAATCACGTGTAACAATATCACTCGTGAACCTGCTGATGGCAAAGCAATTACTTATTTCACCAGGTTCACTTCTACCCCCTCAGCCCCTCCAAGATAAAGGTCCCAAATCTTAAAAAAAAAAAAGAAAAAAAGTTTTAAAAAAGTCAGTCTAAGAATTTGGAGCCAATCATACAAACACCAACAGACATACATAGTCCCATGCTGCTGTGGAGTTTCATTAGATTAGACTGACACAGAATGTGAGGCCTCACAAAAAGATATAAGCCTAACTACTAAAATTCTTATTCACAAACGATACCATAAAATTGTGAATACGGGACCTAACATAACTCCCACCCAAATCAATAGCAGAATATCTTTTTACTTCAATGGAGTTGGATCTAAACACTGCCCAAAATGCTGCAATAATAAAGCACAAAATGATGGGGTTAAAAAAGACCAAAATTAGATCCCATCGCATCTACCGACGCATACAACATGAACATATACATGAACATCACTGATTAGCACCTACCAATTCCTCTTGACTTCAGCAGCTTTTAAAAATGAGGATATTTATTTACACTGCTTTCCTTAATCCATTTTAGGGACCATTTTTTGAAATGTATTTAAGTACATAAAAGTGTAAAAAGACAGAAACATAGTCAAAGACAGTTAGGTACCAGACAGCCTCAAAAATCCCATATGGCTCTTTGCCTGCATCTCTAGGTGCCCAAACATTTTTGAAATTCTGGGTCTTCAAGATAGATTCTTTTTTATATCTGTGGGCTACAAAAATGTCAGTAAAATATTCATCTTACAGGCTAGAGAAAAACCATTAGTAAATATTAGTGCAACAGCTAAATTCCACTCCCTCGATGTCTTTCCAGACAGCAGCCTGCACATATTTCACTCTCCAATTAGGTACCTATACTTACATTTGAAAATATTTGTGTATTGATAAACAGGACTAGCTGTAACTTTCACCTAAGCCACTGCTGCCACACCCCAAAATCTTAACCTTCGGCTTTCACTGCAGACGGCCTGCACGCCATGGACTGAAAACAGAAAAAGGTATACACGCATACTAACCTGAAAGAACTAGCTGCTTTCATTCAGCTTCTTTACCAAGTTTACTATGCAGGACACAAGCAAAAGCATACAAAGGATAAGATGGTTTGCACCCACTTAATAAATGCAGGCAAATACCAGCTTTGACCCCAGCAATTTTATTGGAAAGCTCAGTTCACCAGAAAGTGTGCAACAGAGGAAAAAAAGGGAAAAGTGAGTGAAATGGCGAAGGGAAAAGTGTATGCAACTTCAGCATAAGCGAAGGGAAAAATAAAACCCTAGAATTAAGGTCTTTTGAAGGCAGGAATAATAAACTTCCAAGTAAATGTCACTTCACTATGACTGAGTTTCCCCAATTGGGTATTTTATATATACAATTTTATATATATAATTATTAGGCACACACTTTCCATGTTCTTTCCCCCCAAAAGCAGAGCTGACAATGGTGACAGCAGAGTGTGTAATTAGTTTTTATTGTTCCCCTGACAGCCACAGCTCTGCAAGGACCCCTTGCCTTTTCCATTGTAAATGTTATGGAAAAATACACTAATGACAGGCGTTTAATTATGGGCACAGCAACCATGATGGGAGCTGTGCCAGAAGTGATTGGCAGCTTTGGATACCAGATATTCACAGCAATGGTTCTTTCTCTCCCCAAACCTTCTAACCCAAATTATTGAAGACGTTAGCTTTTAAAGTATCTTTTCTAAAGCTTCGCTTATTGGCAATAGATGTTGTTATTAATAACCAATACCTTAAAAATAGCAGGAATAATAAATAGACAAAACAGGGTTTTTTGCTCAAAAGTAGCATGAGTTTTTGAAAGAGCTCTATCTACTGCCAATGCCATCAACATAAAAGAAATTCCTACCAACTCAGGCACATAGTTGACATTTTTATTTGACTTCTTTTTAAAAAATATATACACAGGTACAAACAAAAAGATATTATGTCCCCTTAACATATCCTTATTTAATATTTACAATAAACTGTTCCACATTCAACTATAGCTGCTGAGGTGCTTTTTCACCTGATTAATTAGCAATTGGGAGACACGCTTTTTGGCAGCTTTTGTATCCCTAGTATTTCTTCCGGTTTGGCACAAAAACACTCTTTTGGGAGCACCACTATTTGTACTGTACCCCGCTTAGTGATGGATCACTAATTTTTAATAAATTAAGCCCCAAGAGATCTATAAAAAGATGTATAAGTGTATTGAAGCAATAACTGTAAACAAATACAAAAAAGGGGGAAAAAGAGCTGTTGCAGTACATAAAATATTAGGTCTTTTCCAGATTATGCATGGAGAGCCCATCCAGGAGATCACATGTAGTCTGAAGACAGGGGTCTGAATTGGCTTTTAACTACTCGATCCAAATCTCTGCCTTCATCTTTAAAAAGCTTTAGTGCCTAGCTAATGTGGATGTGCATTTTCCTTGAAGAATGCTATATCTGAATGTCCCTTCGCTGTTTCTCATCCCTCCCCCACCACCAGATGAATGAAATTACTCTGTGAAGCAGATCTCTATGAAGAATGACCACAGAATTCTGGACCAAACGGTACTAAGTCTATGTAGCAGTCACAAATCCCTGGCTAAAGCGAACAAAGCAACATTATTCCTAAATGGTAAGTTTGGGAATTTAGAAGTGAAGCTGTCTGGCTCTAAAGTGGAAACTTGCAAATAGCTGCAGAGTCAATGTTGGCTCTCCATCCCCCATCCAGCTGGCTCTCATATCAGTAACTTCTAATACTCAGTTTGCCATTATGGTGGCTTAAGGCACTTTATGTGCCAGTGCAATGACCATGCTGTGTGTGCATGTCAGAAGGTCAATACTTCCAAATTCCAGAGTCTCTCTTTATTCCCTTCTTTTTCAAAAACAATGGGAAAGAGAGCAGGATTGATAGCTCCTACTTTGTTAACTCCTGCTCACCAAACATGTGAGAATAAATGTCCTGCCTGTATGAATACAAACTATTTTTTAAAATTGATCAGACATCAATTTAAAAAAATCAAAATTGTTTTTTCTGCTTATCAACAAAATTAGTGAACTTCTTTAGAACAATTTTTACAATTCTAGAGAAGCTAACGTCATCATTACTAACCCACTTATCAGTCCTTACCTAACATCAATGATCTAGTGTATTAGCCCGACAACTGTATCACAAAGATCATCATCAAATCTATGAGTGGTTGAAATACTTATTTTGTCTCCTCACAAAAAAAATCTATATTTTATTTACACAGAACCAAAAAAAAAAATTAACCATAGAGAGATCGGGGGATTTTGTTTAGCTTTGATGCAATGACTTAGAATATTTTCAGCTCCAGTTTCAAAGGCAAAGAGTGAAACAAAATATTCAAATTTTTAAATACAGTTAAAACAAATGCAAACTAAAAATAAATATAACCCTGTGTACAATAATAGTATCATAATAAAAATTAATATATAGTTCTTAATGGTTCCCTGTATGATTAAATAATGGGATTTTGTGGTATAAGGAATGTGTGTAGAAGGAAGGAAGAAGTTCTTCTAAACCATAACCTGAATAATACTACTTTGAAGTCCACAAAAGCAAAAATGTACTGTTTCATTTCTACTCACTAGGGAAGGGCCACGGTGCTCAGCTAGTACTGATGAAAAACTCACACGCAGTGTGAATATGCCCACCACTGGCCAACATGCACCCACAAGCAAAAACTGAAATAATCCGGGGAGGAAAAGTTTTATTCTTTTAATGAATAAAGAATATTGATGCTACACAGAGAAGATTAATTATGGTATGAAAACACATTCTATTAAAAATATGCATCTTTTTAATAGTCATGAGGCCAGATATTAATTATGAGAATGGAACAAAAAGACATTTTAGCAGAGACTCAGAGTCAAAGCAGACATATCTCACATTTCCATTTTTTACCTCATCAGACAATTCTCAAGAAAATCATTTCCTCTCTGCACTCCTGCATCATTTCATTATTGTCATCAAAAATAAGTATGATGCCTATCAAATGAAACGGCTCTTTAAGTGTCTGATGAAAACAACAACAACAAAAAATTAGTCAAGTAACTCAGTGATAAACATGCAGTAAAGATTTTTATTGCAGTAATTATTACTGAACAGTTCCTTATTGAATATGCCGATTTAATGTCAGAAATGTAAAAAGTAAAATTTAACTAATACCGTATTTACAGGTTTTGCCAGATTAGAAGCATTTTTCCACACCTTATACCACCAAAGATAGGTAAATTCTGCCACCAGATTATAGCACAAGTAGTAGAATAAGAATTATAACCTTCAAGACTTTTCAAGTGAAAACAGCCGAACTTGGAGAATTTGCTATAAGCAGTTGGTATTAGCAATTCAAGTAGATCTTGCTATTTAATGGGACTTTGGCATACTTTATTGTTAGTTGACTTCTTTTGATACCATTTTTACTGGTCATTGATTTAAACAGAAAAACGGCCATAAAACTCTTAGCATGCCTGTTAACAGAACATGTGCATCAAACAAATACTTTCTCTACATTTTGCAGCAAAAATAAACAAATTCATTTTTTGATGAAACTGGGATCTAACAATGTATTTTTATCAAACTGTCAATAATAAAATATGAAGGATAACCCCACACAAAAAAGGAGGTGGTTATTTTTCTTCTATTGGAAACCATAGTATCCTATAGGAGCAAAATACAATCTCAGTCTTTGCAGAACAGCATCCGTTTTTTTTATTTTAAAATACTTGATTTTAACACAAGTAATTTTTTAAATTGCACAGGAGTGGGAATTTGTGGTTCTGTAATGTAACAATCTTTGCACGATTTCTTAGAAATGAGGACTTCACACATCTATGTATGTTTGCACGCTATAAAATACTACCCACCATTTTAAATGAGCTCAACTATAATCTAGCCTGTAGAGAGAGCAATGAATCAGGAGAATGCAAAAACGCAAGGAAGGCTTCTAAGACGGGCAGGATTCTATTCTTCCAGTCAGCTATGCTGAAGTACATTACAGTAGGGTTTACTCACAATAGCTGTAATATCACCAGAAAGCAGTTTCAATAACTTGTCTGTTTATTTTAAACCAAACGTTTCCATTTCATTATGTTGGTGTGCTGCTGACTGACTACATTTTAAGCACAAGTGCAAAGAAAACTTAAACAAAACAGAACCTTTTATTCTCAACAGTGAATTACACCATTCAGAAACACTGGAAGATTAGATTAGATTAAAGACATTTTTTTCAAAACAATGCTCAGAACTGAAGAGCAGAGCAAAGAGTGATTATAGGAAGAAAATCCCAGTTTCACAATATTTCTCTTTGCATTAAAAAATATAAAAGACAAACACTGAGCCAAAGCAAGAGAGGTACATTTCACAGCCATGGAGGAACTACCGTCTACTCATACTTCTCCAGAAAAGGCTGTGTCTTTGTGAGCATTTTCTCTAAGGTGATGTGTAGCTTCACAGCACTGCAAACGCCAAATGACCAGCCTACTTTACGTGCTTTCTAAAAGTCTAATATTTCAACAATACAGCACAATGCTCAGTGACAGATTGTTTTAGGAATAAGCAGTAACAAGGTACTTTAATTGGCACTGAGAGTTCTCAAAACACACGCCTGCAGTCGTCTCCGTTTCAATTTACATTTGTGGGCTTGCGTATCTACCTACCTACCTACCTGGGGACTACTAGTATGCAAAGAAACAGCACAATGGGAAGACTGCTGAGAATTAAAACATGGATTCTACAAATATTTCTTTTTTGATTTTTGATTTAAAAAAAAACTAAAAAAATCTTTTGCTCAAAGAAGGGGGCTGAGCTATTCATTTTGGAAATTTGTAAGACTTCATTAATTGAAAAATTCCAATTTAGAGATTTTTTTTCACACAACAATTTTGATTTACTCTATCCGACACCACCTTCTAATGACACATTTCAATGTGTACACACATACACATATATATATTTTACATATGCCTCTCCATAAGACTGCAAGTACCATGACTCCTGAAGGACTAATTGCATTCATTCATTTTCTCAGCCCAGCATGAAGCTGGTAGATTGGTGGGATCATAGCAACAGGGTAGAGAAAGAAAGGCTCATCTTTATCTGTCCCTCTCCGAAAAGGCATAGGGCTAGGGGGAAGAATGCAGTGAAGTGTCTTCACCATGTGCTTTTGAAAAAGATTTAATAAGAAGAATTTCATGACAACCATTTACTACTTTACAAGGTGCCTTTCACATGAAGGTGGAAGCCAATGAAACTACTGTTCTTTGTGTAGTTTTTCCATAGAACCTTTCAAAATGTTTCAAAAATTCACTTTTAAAATAAACACCAATAACCTTTTGGAGACTCAAGGTGTTAGTGAAACTATTAAAACCACAGAAAGTAGGTGTAGCAAACAAAGCTCTGCATCTGATCTTTAATTACAAGATTATATATAAAGTCAGAGATTTTTTGCTCTCAGAGCAAGCTGACAAATACAACTCTCTCAAAATACAAGAAATACTTATCTAAAAATAAAAAAATAAAAAAAATCTATGTACTTAAGGCATTATTGCTTCCCTCAACATTTAAAAACTATCTGGAAGGCCAAAACCAAAGTGAATGCCTTGATTTTGACACAATTTGTCCCCAGTTAATTTCAATTCCTTAGTTGGTTTTAACATAGTCAACTGCCTTCTTCCCATTCCAACCATTTCTACATGATTTCCCTTATCGCTGTACATAAGCAGAACTATTTCAAGATCGAAACCAACTAAACAAAAGCAAACAAAAACCAACCCCACGACCTGAGCCCACACAGGCAACATGACATGGTGAAATTAGCAAATGCATGTTCAGTAACGGGAAGATACTCAGCCATCCACCCAGCTTGCTCCTGAGAAGCGCTGAGCGTGCCTCAGCAGACCCGGTCAGAGCTTCTGAAGATTAGTCTTTGCCTTCGGCTGGTGGAGGGAGGCACTCAAGTACTCGCATTCATCCACGCAACTACAACAGAACTTGAGTATTGCAGTTTGTCCTTTAGTGAAGACAGATGCTTTTCCGAACCAGCACATACTCAGCCTCAGAATTCACCTAAGTTTACACATCCAGGTTGCAAAATTCTGGTCTATGCACAGAATTTTCAGCAGCACCAAATCATTTGTTCTACCTGCGGCTCCCATCTCAAGTGTCTATCTTAACAAGAACTCTAGCAATGCTGATCAAATTGTGGTATCCAACTTAATAAAATGGAAACTAACCAGCAGAAATAGAAATTATTTTGCTGCATTAAATTCTCTAATTACCAGCAGATTTATTGATGTTATTATCCACATAAATACAGACATGCAAAAAAATATATCAGCATTCCATGTCTTTGCAGTCATTCTCTTGTGGATGTAATTTTTTTTTTGGTTTTCCTTGTATGAGATACAGCCAAACCCAATAATACTCCTAACAAAAAAAATTTGTCTTCATGAAGGTACAAGGTTTGGCCTCTATATATGATCAAAAATTAGACTTGAAATGCAAGTATCTTGAAACCAGTAACGATTTCTAAAGCTACATAACCTGCCATTGAAATAACTTATAGGGGAAACACTGGGATATAAACTGCAATCTTGAAGCACAATCCCGCAAGCAGTAAAATTTAGTAATAATTACCGCAAGTAGCTCAAGTTGAACTTTGACAAGATTACGAACAGTAGCAAGTGCTAAGAAAGTAAAGAGCTTCTATATTTGGCCCAAATATGTGACATCTTGACGGAATTCTAATTACAAGGACACCAGTAATCAGGATCAAAAGCATATGCTGCATTACCAAACAAACTCTCAGAACTACTCTAGGTGTTGGATTCAGAAGCAGGGCTATGACAAGAACATTTTGCTCTCCCATGTAAGGACACATATGCAGACAGTGATGAAAGACTAATGCACTTTAAGGTCATAATCAGAATTTATCAGCACTTAATTCTATGGCTACATAAACAAAATATATTAGAACACATTTTCAAGCTTACTTGATGAATAATTGTCAATCCACAAAAAGGGATAAAACAATCTTATTTTATGCCTCCTCAAAAGCCTAATACCTAGATGTAGCTCTTTTGGAATTGGACTACGGCACTTATGATACTTGCCTGTAGATAATTAAATGCATAACAGAAAGAAGGCACAAGAATACTTAAAACATTTCTCAAAACAGATTTAGGGTTTAAATAGATATGACTGTTTCTGTCACTCATACATACAAACAATAATGAACATAAAACACTTTTTAATTATTCTAGCAGAGCTTTGGCAACTATTCAAGAAATGTAATATAAACTCTGCTAATAGACTCATGGGTTTTTTTTTATTTAGGGAAATATTCTTCACACCAGGAGCACTTACCAAACTGGGACAGTCATCAATTTGCTAATATGTCTTTTAATAAGGATGAGCACAATATATGTATTTCAGTAAATTCCTGAAGTTTCCTACCTAAAAAATTTATACACATCATCACAGCTGAAGGAAATATAATCATTATTAAATTCTACAAAGTTTTTAAGAAACTTAATTTTAGATCGCCCTTGATCACTATCAACATTTCTTTTTTTAAAAAATGAATTCATTAGTTCTACATAGGTTTGTTAATTTTCAATAAACACAATAAAGAAAGAAAGCTAAAGCACAATGGTCACATTAGTGGTTAAAGAATTATAGCATATTTTGTCTTCTAATTTCAAAGAGTTATCACCAAGTAAGCATCCCTATGTACTTCTATGTGTATAAAAAACACACAGTCTATCTCTGAAAGCAGATAAATCACTGCAAAGTTATTGCTACAGCACTAGTAGATCTAAAATCTTTGGTAACCAAAGAGAATTTTCCTTTAACTTAAGGTACTGACAAAAGGAATTCAAATTAGAAGTGTCTTTTTTCTTCAGGTCTTTTACATCTCATATGTCAGGTGTTTGCCTGCTTTCCTATACTGATCATGTAACTTGAAAGGCACACAAAAGCTGGCAAACTGTATAAAACACAGGAGAAATATATCTGTACTCTGCTCTTTCTCATATTTTCAACTCATGGATAAATATGATGTATCCAAATAGACACTTTCATTGTGAGAACACATTGACTATTTTAAGACAGCAAGAAAGCGTTTGTTTTTAAAATAAAAGATTTTTTTTTTAATCTTGTAATTAACTCTTCCTCTAGTGCTTGGAGGAATAACAAAACTAAGTTTTCTTTGCAGTCTGCTGATGTTTAACATCTGACTAAGAAAAGGTTTTATTTACTGTAATAAAATAAATAGTATTAAACTTACTAAAATCCTTACAAATCCATTCAATGTATAATACTTTCTGACTAGATACATATTGCTTGTACCTTTGACTACCTTTACCTACGTGCATGCAGTTGATGCATAACCTCATCACATACAGGAGAACAGAAGTTAAAACCTTGAATAGAAAGTTATTTTTTTGAACTGTTTTATTTTTAACTGCCACACAAACAACACATGAAAACCATTTAATAAAACCTAATTCTTTCAACAATCCTCCTGCACAGTGGTATTTGCAAATACTACTTTTTTTCTGGCAGTTATATTTCAGCTTGTCTAACAACAGCAACAGCAAAATCTCTGCATGGGCAGACAAGCAATTTTTTGAGAGGTATGTTCTTTGATATGTGATGCGAGATGTAACTTTTCTTGTTATTTATGCTGAACAGTATTTTTTTCAATTAACGGACATACAACGAGAGGGAAATGCAGAGAAAGGCATTTAAAATTATAAATTCTTGTCATTCCCAAGCATCTTTGTTATTTTGGAAAAACTGTCCCTGCTTCAAGCTTTTTGTGCCAGCTACGTGTAAGTGCAGAGTTGTTACCACACACGCAGAGCACGGAGGTGTTGGACAGACTGGCGAACTCTGGGCACTTGAAAATTCTGCCTCTACACTTCGGTATCACCTATTTTAAAGCCATTCTGGAATACCAAGTAGAGCAGTTTTCTGCAGGCAACACAGATCTATTAAAAAACATGACCTGTGACAAAAATCAATGTGCTAATCTCAAACCAAACAGCAGTATCAGAAGCATAAAACAGAGATAACCTAAGATAAAATGTCCTCAAATTTACTTAGACCAGCTTGACAGGTTAAAAAAAAAAAAAAGAAGAAGAAGAAAAGTCTGCTCACACGTACTTTAACAAGGCAAAAAAACCCACAATACCCAGGTGACTTTTTACCCAAACACACGGATACCATTTGAAACGGGACTGAGATTTTCTGACAGTGAACACGAGGGGAAATTCCGGAAAAATTAAACGAAACCTCCGCTTTCCAGGAGGGTTCGCTGAACAGCGCGCCGAGCCCACGGCTCAAAGCGCCTCGGCGGCAGCGCCAGCGCGGGGGGCGCAGGGAGCCGCCCGCCGCCAGCGCGGCCCCGCGGGGAGAGCGCCGAGCTGCGGCCCCGCGCCGGACCCACCTCGTCCTCCCGCGCCCGCCGCCGCCGCGGGCCGCGGCGCGACGCGACGGCGGCAGCTGCGGAGCCGCGGGGACCGCTCCCGGCACGGGCACGGGGGCCGCCGCCGCCGCGGGACGCCCCTGCCCCGCGCCGCCCGCCCCACACGGCGGGGAGCTCCCGCCGGCGCCCGCCGCAGCCCCGCGTGTGCCCGCCCCGCGCACCGAGGCGCCGCCGTCGGGCTCCCCGGGGAGAGCCGGCGCTGCCAAGCCCCACGCCGCCGTGCGTGGCGGAGCGAGGTGAGGAAAGGCAGGCAGTAGCGGGTCCCCACCCCTGCTGCCCGCAGCCCCGACCCTCCAAAAAAAAAAGAGAAAAAAGAAAAAGTTTGCCGCCCCGCCTTGCAAACAAAGTAGTTTCTGCCGGCGGCGGGCAGGAGCCCCGCGCGGGAGGCGGGCGCCGCCGCGCCGCGCCATGCCATGCCGCCCGCCGCCCCGCGTACCTGGGGTTGGTGCTGTTCCAGTAGACGGCGTAGCGGTCGGCCACCGCCTTGGCGCCGGGCTCCTGCCCGCGCACGCACACCCACAGCGCCGCGGCCGCCAGCAGCAACATCTCCACGTGCAGCATCGCGGGCCCGCGCGGCGAGAGCCCCGGCGGTGCCGGAGAGGGCAGGGGAGGACCGGGCTGGGGTGGGGGACAGATGAAAGACTGGCGAGCCGCAGACACGCGGAGGGCGCGGGGGCAGGCGGGCGACGCGGGCAGGGCGGGCTGCCGCCGCGCCGCAGCGAGCCGAGGCCGCCTCCCGCCGCAGACGGGGACCGGCGCGGAGCGCGATCCGCGACCCTCAGGGAGCCTCACCCCGGCAGGGGGAGGCGGGAGCCGAGGCGCGGAGCGGCGGCAGGCGGCGGGCGGCGCTCATTCACCGGGAGTCCCGTGCGGAGCCCACGGCGAGACATACACCGGGCCCCCCGGGCGCGGCGGGCGGGCGAGCGAGGGGCGCCGCTCCGCCGCCCCTGCGAGCGGTCCCGGCCGGGGAGGCGGCGGCGGCGCTGCTGGCGCTAGCGGCGCGGCCGGGTGCGCGGCCCTCGGGCGGGGGGCGGCGGGGGAAGGGGGGCCGGGGGCCGGAGCGGGAGGGAAGGAGATCGTCCCACTGGAAGCCCACGGGGGGTCCTGGCAATATATTAAAGGCAGCCGGATGGGCGAGGGGCGAGAAGTACCAGCGGATCGGAAAGTACAAAGTTTGTGTCTTCCTTCCTCACCCTCCGCCCCCCCGGAAAAAAAAAACAAACAAAAAAAAAAACAAGGGAAAGCAAAAACCCTGAGGAGTTTGTTTGCTGCGCCGATGGAGTTGGGGAGCCTGTTCTGCAGCACGCAGAGTGTCTTGAAGGAGACTTTGTGGAGTGGTTTTCTTGTCCTTCCTGTTCCTGGGCGGTGGATGCAGCAAGGACTGAGCAACAGCAAAGGCGGAAAAAAAGCAACAACAACAACAAAAAAAGAGGCCAATCCAAGAAATATTGCGGCGTGGAAACCAAGGAGATGGAAAAAAATGTTTTATGAGAGGGCGTGGAGAAAAGCAAAACCCCGGAGAAGTGGAAGATCAAGCCTGCAAACTCCTCTGGTGATGCTGGTCTTGGCTCGCCTCTCCTGCACAGGGGACGAAGGGAGCGACGCGGCGAGGTGCGGAAATCTCCGACTTCAGCCTCCCGGTGCTAGCGCCGAGTCCAGTCCCAGGAACACCAACTTCTGCGGAAGGACAAAACAGTTTGAAAGAGCAGGGAGGGGGTGGGAGAAAAAGAATCCACCCCTCAGATGACTACATAAGGAGATCGAAAAAAGATCCCCAGTTCTTCTTCTTCTCGGTCTTGCCCGACAGCTGCTCCCCTTTTCCCTCTGAAGCAGCAGCAAGAGCAGCAAGGAAAAATATACCACGCTAGCAGGCAAATAAATAAACTTGAATGCAGCGGCAGGCAGGGAGGGATCGTAAAGAGCGACGAGGATTGGAGGGGCAAAAGTCAGTTTTGCAAAAAAAAAAAAAAAATTGCTTTATGGGAGGAAAAAAATATCTTTAAACAGTCACGCCCCCTTTTGCAATGACCGGTTCCTTCACTGCGTGTAAATCCGACATCAGCAGCCTAGGAAAACCTGGGAGCCCGGCGCGCAGGGTGCCTGTGTGCACGCGTGTGCGCAGGAGGCGGCGGCGGTGCAGACCCGGTGCAGCGCGGTGCACACGCATACATACATGCACACGCGTGTGTGTCCGGGCGGGCTCTGGCGGCGGGTGCGTGCGAGGGCTGGCGGCGAGGAGGAGGTGCAGGCAGCCAGCTCGCAGCACGGGCGCTGCTGCTTGATCATGTGGGATTTTTACATGCAGTTTACTTGGGAAACGGGGAGATTTGCCGGCGCAGCCAGTCAGGGCACAGCCTGCTGTTTGCTTACAGATTGCCTTTTTTTTTTTTTTAATACACCTCAACCTGATTGGTTTGCAACACGAGAAAGGAGGTGTCGTCCTAGGTTTCTCCTCCTCCATGCCAAAAAAAAAAATTACCCAGCCCCACCTTCTCGAAACCTGACTAATTGAATTACTAAGACATCGGAGTGGTTCCTGTGCAGCCTTACTGTTAAATGTAACCATTTCAACGCCGGCTGCGGGGAGAGGGGTGCGCTCATGCAGGCTTAGGGATGAGTTTCCATCTGCCACGGGAGACACTGTGCAGGGTAATTCAATTGTAAAAGAAAACTCTCTTTTCCCACTTTTAAGCCTGAACGCGCGATTTGTACGCCCCGGATAATACATAGCATCAGCTGCAAGTGGAGATGTGATTGGATCAATTGAATTTGCTTGCAAATTGCAACTCTACTCTTAGGCGTTGCATAATCAAATTAAAATCGGACGGCTGCTTAGCAGTCTGGAAGGAGATTCTGGTCTGCTTTGTTTTGCCTTTAATCCCCTTCTCCCAACAAACGCATCGGGGTTGCTACACCCGGATTTTTAAACAGTTTATTAGGGCGCTCGCCTGTAGCAGGGCGCGCCCTGCCAACACCTCCTGGCACGGCCGGGAAGGCGCAGACGTGTCCCCGCCCCGGGCAGCGGCGAGGGCTGCTGCTAATGCGGCAAAGGCCGCCGCTTCCGCGCACCTCGCAAAATTCGCGTTTCGGCTCAGCATGAGATGGCAATAACGCCGCCGCTGCGCCGCTTTCGGCCGCCCAAACGAGCGGCGGGGCGGCGGTGCCGCGCGGGCAGGTGAGCCGCCCCCGGCTCCCGCCCAGAGGCCGTTGGCGGCGGCCGTTGGCGGCTCGCGGCCGCGGGGTCGAGGCTGCGCCGCGCCGCGCCCCGCCGCGGCCCTCGCGCGGCGGCACCCGCCGGCACCGCGCCGCGCCCGCGTTGCCCCGGCGACGGCGGCCTGCGCCCCGGCCCGCAGCCCGGGAGCCGGCGGGGGCTGGGGCTCGCCGCCTGCCTCGGAGCCGTTTGAAAGCGTCCACACTCCCTCCAGTGGCGGCTCCGCGTGCCGCACCGGAGCTCGGCGCCCGCCGGCACGCGGGCAAGGGGCGACACCCGCTAATTCCGCTCGCTGCCCGCCCCCGGCCGGGCCGGGCGGCCCCCCAGCGCCCGTTAGAAGGAGCGGGCCCCATCGCCCCCATCTCTGCGGCCTGCCCGCCTTATGTAATGGGGGAGGAGGGAATCCCTTCTTGAAGAAGATTCAGACACCCTAGGCTCTTGATTTTATTACGCGTTTTTTTCTCAGTGTGGAAAGTGATTGCAGATTAGGCTTTACCAGTTGCACGTACTAATGTAGCTGTTGTTTTGCCAGAGGAGAATGGACCTTCGGCTCTTTCCTCTAAAAAAAAGAAAAAGATTGAAGTTAAAAAGAAATGCTCCAATCCCTGGAGGTTTTTTTTAACAGGAGATATGTACAATTTTTAAATCTTTGTTATCAAAGGCTTAAAGATTTACCTATTTTTTCTCTATATACAGTTTCCTCAGGCTTTTTTTTTAATTTTACAGTCTATAGATTAAGTAGGATATTCAAAAAATTGAGCTAAAGCCCCAGATATAAAAGACAACAAAAAACAAACTTTTTTTTTCGCTTTTTCATTCGAAGAATCCCCTTTTGTGCCATCTGAACTGAGTCCTTTGAATAGGAATTTAACATCCAATGTTAACTTTCCTAGCTATTTTTCTAATACGGACATATAGAAATCACTATCTTTACAGGAAACAACATTTTAATAACAAACTTTTTTCAAAGAATCTCCTCAGCTAAGTTTGTAAGAGAAAAGTAATGATTTTTTTCTCTCTGTTCATGTCTCATAAGAAGCATCACATGGAAGAAGCAAAGGTTTTGTTTGTTTAACTTAAAACACACTTTAATAGCAGTGTCAGAGCTTTATTTTGCATCCAAAACACCCTTCCATGAATATAGTATTTGACTTTTGTTTAACAGGATATAAAGCTATGAAAAGGAGCCAAACTATCGCTAACTGAAAAAACTCCAAAAAAGGACTAAGTTGTAACAGGAAGACATGTTTTTTCCTGCTTTACTTAGCAAGCTGTAGGTGGCTGTATCTTATTAGTTTATAGACAATACAGGGACGTAAACCCTTTGGACCTGAAATAAAAATCAATTAATTCTGCATGTAAAAAGATAATACTTTAATGAACAAAAAGTGAGCTTTTTGTTGCATCATAATCACTTCATATGGACACATCAAATACCCGACACCAAAGAGCATGCCAACCTCCTGTCTGCTGTCTATTTTTGTGATTAAATATTTAAGCAATTATTGATATCAGAGTTATAAGCTGCTTCTGTATGCCAACACCGTCTGGCCATAGCCTTAGTTTAGAAGAAACAAAACACTGTTAACAAGCGGTTTAACATGAATTAAACTATTTTCAATATAATATTTAGAAAAAATAATACATAGGCACAAAAACTGTCTCAGTCTACCTCTGATAAACCTCTGTTAGCTGCCCCTTGATCTTTAGCTTTGTAGTGTTAAACAGTGTTTAGCCTATACTTTATAGCATGTATTTTCTGGTAGTTGCATAGATTGTCAATGTATTGGATATGCTATGCTGCTGTTACTACATTAACTGATCACGTACCTCAAAACAATTTAACTAAGCTCAGCTTAAGGTTTTCTCTCAGACAGAAGGCATTCAAAGTGATAAATCTGTAGATTTTATTTATTTGCTGATTTCCCTTAAAAATACATATGGTATTTCTATAGCTTTCCATCGCTGTTCACAATATTCACTATCTTAAACAGATACAAATTACTTCTGGAGGCAAAGCTCATCAGTATTACTTGTGTAAGTAGTGTTAAAGTGACTTGTTTTGATTATTTCACAATTGCCATTCAAAGTTTAGTACCTATGAAATGCAAAAAAAAATAGACCATCTATACATTTTCCCTGTAACCTCTGTATATAGTTTTTATTTTTTATAAATTTGAGTGCATGCTTTAGAAGTAAAACTAACTAGTAGGGCCCGATCCTGTTTTTTCAGAAGTTAACCCAATGATTTTAGGTGAGTCAAACAAATAACCCCTGGGGCTTTTTTTCCTTTTGTGAAAATACAGAGAATTAAGGAAAGAGCTTTTTGGAGAAATGGATGCATACTGCAAATCAGGTGATAATGTAGCTGCATTTCATAAAAGTTGTCAGCATTTTGTAAAAATGTGATTTTTTTAAATTGTATATTTCCATTTCAATAGAATTTGATTGAAGTTAGATTGACAGAAAATATATAAACCTAGGTTGTTCTCTGGTTAAATTGATGTTTTTTATTAAAAGAACTGTACAAAACTATAGCTTTTGTTTATTTATGGTATCCATAGAAATGTGTTTTTCAGGACCTGAAAATATCAGACTTTCTTATATTTTTTAATCCCTTTCTGATCCTGTAAATCTGTTGCTGAAGAATGACTTAGAAGCAACCTCAGCTGCAAGTTTTGCAAACTAATAACTGAACAGAATGCTTAATTATATATCCTCCCATCTTTTACTGTAATTCCTTACCGTAAGCTGTCAGAGAGTAATATAGAACAAAATCTCAGACTAATTTTCATATGATAGGAGGAGGTTCCAAAAGCATAAATAATAATGTTAAAAGGAACCACTGAATTCTTTACAGAAATGTCTATTCATCTTTTGATTATAGTGTAGACAAATAGTCTCGAGTCAGATAAGAGGTTTCTTTCTGACTTAAGGATATTTTTTCCCTCTTCTTAGATGTTTACCTGTGTGAGAGACTGTGTGTGTGTATTGTATACATGGATTTTTTTTTTTTTTTTTGAGAGAGAGAAACAAATAATTTTACGGAAGAGAACAGAAGAAAATGACTGCAGATGAATCTGATTCAGTATTTAATTGTGTTTGTGAGTATTTTCTGCTCTCTAGAACAGAGGAATTATATGAAAATTCTGGATTTTCTTCTTATTAAACTGTCTGGCAACTCTCTCACTTCTTTAAGCCCCATTTTCCGCTCTACCAACCAGAGATAACATATATGCCTACTATGATGTACTGAGACTCAATCACTTACTGTTTTTAGATGTTCAAAGAGGTAATTTTGAGATCCTTGTCTGAGAAAAAAAAAAGCCATAACACAAAATACCATAATGAATTCTGGACCACTTTTTTGGGAGATCATCCAGGGACATTTTAAAGCTTGTTACTGCATCCAGAAACCATATATATTTTTTTTTGCAGATGGTTCTTAGAATTTATTCTTGTTTTTAATGAAAATGATCTAGAATTATCAGCCTTGTTTCCATTTCAAGTTGTCAGTTTAAAATCTGCATGTCTGTCTGAACACTCAAAACCCTTCAGCTCACAAATTAGACAAGACATCTTCAGCACATAGCTATTTGGCTGTTAGTCTGGAAACTTTAGAAGATTAATATTTTGAGGAAGACTGAGAAGAAAGTAGAAGATTTCCTGGCTTCATATTGACATTTTATGAACTTTTTTGAACTTCGACATAAAAAAAATTACACAGGAGGAGATTTTCAAAAATGTAAATGGGAGCAGCGTACTTAGCTGCCCTTTGAGACATTAGAAAAATCCACTTCAAAGTTGAATTTTATGTCCTCTCCATATATGAATAGCTAATAACTTAGATATAGTGTGTTGCCATTCAAGCTTTATGTTTGTCTGTCTTTACAAATGCTTTTTCATGTTTGCTAGATATCTAATTCTGAGGAATTAGTTTCTTGATACATTTTTAAGAACATTAAACTTATGTCTACATGAAATGAAAATATTTTGAATACTGTCGTTCTGGAAGTCCAGATAAAAGCATTTGTTTCTGTGCAGTCAAGATTCTCTGTACAGTTTCTGACTTTACCAAAAGAAAAGTCCATTATACTGATTTGTCATTAACAGTGAGTCAGTGAGAATAACTGAAATAGCCCAGGGGTAATGCCAAAGCTAGAGAATCCATAGTTCTAGGACAAACGTATATCTTCCTTTTTTTACACCCACTCTACTTCTTCCACACTTTCCAAATTAAAAACATTCATTAAAAGATCTTTTAAAGAGACTTTTCAAAGATATTGCTTGATTTTAAATTACTACAGGGAGCCAGTATCTCACAAAAACTGCAATTTAGGTATTCCCACTCTAGAAATATGTACTTAGGGCTGTTAGGTACAAGGAAGAGTTTATATCATAATGTAAAACTAAAGTTTAAGAGAACAAAAGCAAATAGATATGGGGTATCTTATTCAATATAGTCATCCCAAAAATTCTTGATCACTCATGCAAAAACCTCTGTATTGAGCAGATACACTAAACACATTAGGTAGATTATATTACATGAGCAGACTCTCATTTCAGCATCTGTGCATTCAGTGTTCTCCTATGATGATATGGCAGGATTGAAACCAGTTAAGGTAAACAAGAACCCTGTTTGACCTTGTGATATTTTTAAGTGATATTTTGTGGTACATGCTGTCCAAAGGCCCATGCTGAGACTGTGTTTTTCCAGAATTTACCACATGGTGAAAGTTAGCATTTCAGGATGCTTTCTGTGCAGTGAGTAACTGCAGCTGGTCCAGACTAGAACATCAATGGTTGGTTAGCAGCTCTGTTTTTAAGCAGTCTTTTCAAAATAGACAGAAGGAGATGAAGAAGATGATGATGAAGAAGATGAAGATGAAGAAGAAGAAGAAGTACACCTGCAGATAAAACTAAAATATTGAATTTAAAGCAATAACATATAAAAAGAAATAGGTGTTTTCTGATATATGAGGTACCCATTTTTGTAGTAGTACATTGATCAGTGTTACCTTGTTTATGGGCATGCCATCTTTTGTCCCTTGCTAGTTTAGCTCTTGTTGCTTGGGATGAATAGCGAGCAGTTTCTTTTTCTTTCTTTGTCCAGATAAGTGAAGAAAGAGTATTAGAAGATCAAGGCAGGGATGGACTACTATGATCTGCGTAGTATCTAGTACAGTGGAAACCCCATATTTGCCTGGCTCAAGCACTATGTAGTAAAAATAATTATTAATTTTTATTATTAATAACACATATTAGAAGAGTAAAAACATTCTCAAGATACCCTTTAAAGTTTTTCAGAATTCAATCAACATTCAGGAACTTTTCCAATTTAAGTTTGCAGAAGTGCTACAGTTTTTCTTGCTGGCCCATTTCACATATGAATCACAAGCCGTCAAATCATAAACAGTTCCTGTCTGTTGCAAAACTCTGTGCTTGCTTGTGCATAACTCCCAGCGCATAGCAAAGTCTCAGGTTTTGACACCATTCCCTCCTCATGCAGCAGCACCTGTCAACTAACATTACTCACATTAGTGATAAAGAATCAACAGAAAGAAAACAAAGAACTGCAATGTAGGTTATTACAGGTCATGCTACAGCTCTGGTTTCTTAGCTCTGGAGACATTTGCCCTGATAGGTAGTACAAGCAATACTGGATAGTATTTTAAAATCAGAAGACAGCTCTCCGAAATCTGTATACAAAGCTAGCTAAAGGGAAGAAGATAGTCCTTCCATTTAGGAAACTTCAGGGCTCTTTTGACAATGCAAGCTTTCTGTGCGGTATGTTTGCAGACCCATTTGCAGAGGAGTTGCTTTCTTGACAGAGGCAGCAAACACATGACTGAGCTGTGTGCGCCACGGTTGGCTCACAGTTGCTGCCAATGGTGGTCTTTGAGACAGCTGTCAGCAAGGAATAAAAGTTACTTCTGTGGATATCGGCTGTAGTTTCTCACTAGCACTGTTGGTTTTGTAGACACAGCATTTTCACTAGTACAGCAGCAACTGAACAAAGTTCTTTATGTTGTGGAGAAAATCTTATCTGGATAAAAGAGCAAACAGGAACTAGACTGGTTTATATTAATACAATCAATTAGAAAACAAATTCTAGAGAAGTCTGTGTGTTGCTACACACCTGAGAATGTAGGTCTTAGTTGGATGAGAGAAATCTTAGAGGTTTCGATGATGAAATACTGAACATATATTTCCTTTAGGCAGTGAGGTTGCAGTGGCTTCAACTATTCTGATTGTTTTGCAACAGTGTTTTTCTTGAAAAGCCAATTCCCAGAATCATTTGACTAAGAGAAAATCCACCCTTTCATTTAAAAAATACATTTCTGTACAGCTTGCAAAGCTGAGTATGAAGAGTCAACCCTAACATTCTTAAATACCAAGGTAAATAATGTAAGACCACAAATTCATGATTGGACAGGGTTTGCAGTCCTGTGCTTGTGTCAATCCCAATATAAAATAAAAAGAGGAGAGTTATCAAATAAATTCTAGAAGACAACTAAACCACAGCTTTCAAGACATAGGCCTGAGAGAAGGGATTAGAAGACCATTTTTATTCATCCTCTTTATTTCTAAATCAGAAAGGTCCACTAATGTCACACTTAGCCTTGTAGCTTTCTTACGCAGCCATTCTCTCTGCATACAGTGTGCTGAGTTTGACTAACTCTCAAATTCCAATAGATTGGACTCAGCCAAACAAGAACACAGCAGAAATAGCTGCCCTGTATGATCTATGCCAACAAAACAGTCTTCAGTTTGAAAAATGCCAGTCTGATAACAGTCAAGGAAAGACAGATACAGAAAAGAAATAAGCTTTCATTTTTTTAAGGCTGCTTAGCAAAACTTTGATTATTGTCTCATGGTCAGTGAAACCGCTGCGGATGTAGTGCAGAATGAATTTATGAAAACATTGCAAAAGTTTGAATGACATAGTCTGCTTTGTACCAGTTCTGAGTGAATGTTATTCTTATCGTCAGTTGTTCCACAGCCCTGCAAAGCATTGTACCATTAGAAAAGAAATTATCTGTGAGAATATTCCTACACTATAAAGTCAAGATACATGAGGCCACGTGGTTGCCTTAGAGAGAGAGAAGGTACTTCTTTGGGCATTTATAATCCCTCTTGTTTTATTATGATTTTTTAATATGTGGTCCATCTCAACTTAGCTTTTGCACTGATTTTGCACTGCTTAACATAAATAGTTCATGAAAATGTTACTTTTTGAAACTGAAGTTATAGAAAACTTGTATAGTGAAGAAATTAATTTTGCATCTTTATGGCAATAGTTTGCTCCTTCTGTCCTTCCTTTTGGACCTTTGCCATATGCACTCCAAAGATATGCATCTCATATTTGGCATTGGAAGGGTGTGCTCAGGAACTAATTATATCAAACTTCCATTTCAAAGTGAAGAAACCAGAAAAGGTTGTGGACTGCAGCTAGTAGAAGAATAAAGAACAGTTCTGAATATCAAACTATCTTACAACTGTAGAGGGGTGTGCCAAAGTCCAGAATTGAGTAATTACTAGTAAATCATAAAAGGGTAGCGATATGATCACGACAAGAATTCATAAGTAGATCTCTTAATGAGAAGGGATTATTAATATCTTGTAAAATCCACTGTGTTCTTTATGCCACAGCATTTAGCATTTTTGCATAAACAAAAGAAAACAAACTGTAATTGTTTTATACTTCTGAAATCCTTTGTCAACAGGCATATGGTGGAAACAGTGGAAAATCATGTAACTGTAAAGGTTGCAACTAATTTGCTATCAGTTATGACAGTAGAAAGGTTTTCATTTTGACTGATGATGTTATCTACTGTGCAAACATTGTTACATTTTCTCTGAGCAAAGAAATAGGATTAACAATTAATTTTGCACAACTATTAAACCTTAATTCAGAGAAAAAAGAAGGAAGTAAAAGGAAAAAAACAAACCCTAAATCAAACCAGAAAATGACAATGGAGGTCAAAAATCACTTTTTTTTTTTTTAATTTAAGTTACCTAAGATTTGACCAGCTTGGTATTTCTTTAACATGTACTAGAATGTGATTTCTATCAGAACTTTAACAGCAGAAATTTGCAGGGTAACTTATTGCCACATCTTCACATTTAACAAATTCACAAGGTTAAATTCCGCCTTTATCTACATGGCCTAATAAGCAGCAGAATGGATGTTCTTTACTCAAATACGGTGCGCGACTAGCATTGCAACTGCCCTACAGTAGTGCACAGTTAAACTTCCAGCTCGTGGAAGGCACTGAGGGAGACTGTCACACGCTGAGCACATTCATTTCTCATTAACCTTCGGAGCAATTTAGGATGCCTAGAGTTTTACAGGCCTGCAGCACCTAAATCTTCCGTGAGTTATGCTAGAAGAAAATGGGTGTATTTATTAGAAAACATACCTGACTGAGCCCAGAATCCATGCAAAACATCAGAATAGCGGCTTGCAAGTCACTCACGAGAAAAGCTATAGCAACACGTTTAGCGGAGCCAGGCAGTGTCATGCAGACCTGCCACGGCAGGATTTCTCTTGCATGGCTTGTGCCTCTAAGATCATGTTCCGCTGCACAGGATCTAGGACTTAATGCCAGTGATGATATTCTTACACCTGTGGTGTAAATTTAAATCTGTTATAAAAGCGAACTCAAGATTGATAAAATGTACGATAAATTGTCATTAATAATTGAAAGGTTACATGAAAAATCAAAGAATATTCAAATGAGCTGAAGTTTTACCTGCAAATCTGTGCTTGCCAACAAAAATGTTGTGTGTTGTAGATCAAGAAAGTGTAGTACATGGTGTTTTAATGTAACTGGGCAAGACAGCAAAGGGTATCATTACAGCATAATAAATAACCCTTTGGTATAAAGCCTGAAATGACTGTTTATATTGGTAGGCTAAATATGGAAATCCAAACCCCTTTTGTAACAAAGTCTCTCTTTTACATACATAAATATCTGGAAGAAAGTATATTTTTTCTGAAAATCTTGAAAGGTTATAATCATGGTTTAAAACAAGTAACTCTCAATTTTTCCTTTGTGGTCATCAATTCCACTTCTCCAAAGAACCTCACAAACACAATGGGCCCAATGCCAAAACAAAAATTAAATGCTTGTGTGATCCCCAAGGGAAGACATACTTTAACTATGAAGTGTTCTCACAAGAAACCTTGTAAACCTTACATGAAAGTGAATGATCTAGAGTTTGTGGCATTCACGTTTGTTGCTTTGACAGCACTGTTTATCAAAATAACTGCAATTTTCAAAAAAAAAAACACCCCTACTTAATTTTGACTATATTGCTTTTCTGTCAGAAAGGAACTATAAATAATAAGTTCAGTAAGTTTTTGGTTTAGTTTGCAGTTGATCTATTTTGTTCCGCAGCAGTCAGTTAATCCCTTCAAAGTATCATCTACTTGTCAGTTCATTATTTGCTCTAAGCATAGATGGAATATATTAAAACTATTTGGAAGTATTTAAAAAGAAAAAAGGTTCGAAAAGAATAGGACCCCTGCATATCAGCCCTTTAGAGAATTAAAAAACTCAGATGCTTTGTTGTATTGTTTCCCAAGATATTTCTACTGTCCTTTCCCCTTTTCCTCATCTACTGTATTTATCTTTGTTTTTCTTATACTCATTTAAGGAACTGCACTTAAAAAGCAAGTCAGGTTACATTTGACAGCTATAGCTGCACTTGTATTACCCTGATATTCTCTAGCTTCTTTTTGCTTTTGTTACTGATTTATAAGAGCTGGCTGTAATTTGGTAGCATGCATTTAAAAGGAGTGGCAGTTTAACATCAAAAGATATAGAAGTAGTAAAGGTCTCGGACTTGCACAAAGTTTCTACATACACAATATGCTGTTGTTTGCACTGCATATGCATAACAATTGATTGAAAGTATTCAGCTTTCCTTGCCAGTAACTTCTCCGTCATGTGTATGGGCCTAGACCTTTTACAGTTGGAGTTTTTGATTTGGCCTGCTCAGAAAGATAGAGGCAAAATTCCTCCTGGACTTCAGTGAAGTCTGGATTTCACTCAGAGTAAGTAACCTAATGGCACCAAAGAGAATATCTGCCATGTAGAGCTAAATGGTATTAAATCTCAGAATACTGTGCCAGATCTCCTAACGTAAATGTGTTTTATTTGCAACTAACATAAAAAACATATACATTTTAATGGATTTCAGAAGCTTGAAAATTTTAGTCCAGAAGAGAAAATTCTCTGATTTATTGCATGCTACAGGTATCAAAAATAGATCTTGGTTAGTCAAGAAGCATGCAGTAGAATATATGGAAAATATAGCTAGTTGTAGACAAGAGAAAATATATGAGGCTGAATGTGAGTTGGAATGAAATAGTGCATTATATTCAGTCTTATATTAGCAATTTTACTTGACATTAAACGCAAACCAAAGATGATTCAAACAGGCATAGAAGTCATAACAATCTAGCAGTGATGAACTAGCCTATGGTTATTCAAGCAGTAATGTGAAGCGAGCCTGTAAAGGTGATTATATGACATGGCTACCTATAGTAGCAAGGCATTGGATTCAAGGCCTCAGTGCTAGGAGATCCTTTCCTCTCGTATGTTCTTTGTTTCTAAAATAGCCACTGGACACTGGCAAACCACCCTGAAGCATGCATGGCCCCACAGGAACAAAAATTAAGTGACATGTTTAGATACTCAGCAGTTTAGATGCATTCTAGAAAGGAAGATCATGAACAGTGTTATCATCCCTTTTGTTGGAAGCTCAGAGGCATTTGAGTTTGGTGCTTTTCTAGGAGCATCTGTTTCACATCTGCAGCTGTGCTGGTTCTGTAGGTCTCTGGAGGTAGGGATGGCTCTGGATTACTGATCTCTGCCAGCTCAGCAAGTTGTTACTCACAAATATGGCATTACAATACTGTAGTTCTGAAACCTATAATTCCTTTTTTGTGACTTTTCCTCAGCTGTTCTTGGGTGGCGAACAGCTGGGCTTACTTAGTGGTATCACGGGTCCTGGAGGACCCATCCCATTAAGAAACCAGAGCTGTGGAATACTGCTGTACCAACTTCGTTCCCCGGGGGTACCCAAAATATCCTTCTACGATGAATTGTACTAGGACCAAGCTCCTCAAGTCAGGAGTTATGCTGGATGGAAAACACTGTAGTAGGCATGCCACAGAGTTTTCGTTCCATTCTCCCAGGTCTCTCTGTGGGCCAATTTAATAGGATGCTGAGGGAGAAATTACTCCCCAGACAAGCATAAGGGGGGAAATAAAATGTAATAAGCAGTGAAAACCCTAATTTAGACTGTGACTTTGAAGCAACACAAGATTAAAAGACTGAGGTCTGGAAGAGTTTTGCCATTGACTTCAGTGAAATCAGAATTTTGCTCAAATATTTTAATGGCGCATAATCCAGGCCAGGATTTGTGGACACCCTGCATAGTGATATCAGACAGCACAAAGCTGTATTTAATCAGATTGGGAGTGGAGAGTCAGAGAGCACTTGTCTGTGGTGAGTAGCTTCAATAAATAGTGCCTTTTAAAGTCCTTACAAATGTGTTCCACCATCTTTTTTAGACAAAGAAAGCACTGCACCCCAAACTATTAATATCATCGGTTGTTTTTTGGTTTATTAAACTCTTCTCTAACTGGTATTTTGTCACTAATCTCTCAGCTACGCAGATCAACATTCCAGTCCCTCACCTCCTCATTTCAGATTTATTCCTTTACCATTGTAAATACCTAGTTAATGCCATCTGGCCATTAAGAAATTAAAAGATGAAAGTTGTTCTGTCCAGGATATAGTGTAGTTACTGTACTTACAGTGCAGTACTCACAGCCTACATTTTCCAACAGTCCTTTACCAGATCTGATGCTTGTTTGTTGTACAATCCCAGACAAATCATTTAACCTCTGAACCACAGTTTATGCATCTGCAAAGTAGATTTAATAATAATTACCTACTTTTCACAAGTGTTGAGGGTACTCATTAGTGTTTGTTAAGCACTTAAAATCCCTTGGATGAAAGGCACTAAATTAAAAAAAAATTACTATTAGACTCAGATTTTTAAACACCGGAAAGGACTATTGCAATAATCTGTCTGATCTTGCACATCACATATAAATTCATCTTCATCTGGACCATGTGACTGCTCAAAAGTTTCTCTCCTAAAATTATGTCCAGTCTTGGGTTTAAAAAGTTTGAGGGTGGACAATGTGATATCCCTGGGCAGCTGAAACGTGGTGATACAATAAAACTATTTGTTACACAACTGGTTCAAATTTGCTGAGCTTCAGCTTTTATCCCTTTTGATTTCATTTAGCTTTTGTCAGCTACAAAAAAAGTGTTCTTTTATAATCCAATATCTTCTCTACTAGTTGACACTTTTCATTCCCTCTTACTAAAACTTCTCTTTGATAAACTGAACCAAAAGAGCAACTATGGGAGGTCAGTAATAACGTGCTTTTCCATTTTCCATTCATTCCTGAAGTTCTTCACTGAACACTTCCAAATTTTCAGCCTTTTCTCTTTTTTTTTTTTTTTTTGGTGGCTACTAAAACTAAATGCAAGTGGATTCAGTAAGACATACCTTGCTTATCACAAATATACATTTCCCTACCTACACTTCTGACTACTGCAATATCTCTATGAGTAAAATTGAAGCAAATAAAAACAGAGCTTAATAATCGCTGGATTATTCATCGCAGTTCCCCATTTCCTAAAAGCCACTGCTCTTCTTTAAAGAGATACACAGCCTTTCAGTCTGCCAAAATGACCAACATTTTATTTTCTGTACGCTATTGCTTGTGCACTAAATAATAGTAGCATAGATGAATACTTTGCCCCTTTTTAATCCACTCAGGCACCATAAGTAGTAATATCAGACTCTTCATTCACAGGAGCAGCATGTGCAAATCCAGAGATGTTCCCCTATCCCAGGAATATATTTTGAGTTTTTGGGAGACTAAAGATATGAGTCAGTAGCCTTTCTCTCTCTGCACCATATTTTTATAGATTTACATGCTTTAGCGTTTTTGTGATCCTGTGCCTTGGGTATCTGCATCTTGCAAGGATTTCTTTCAGAGGACTTTTTCTCCTTCCACACACTTTTTCCTCTGCTCCTTTCTTGCATCTTGCATTGTTTCGAGCTGACTAGAACAATCCTCCCCCCCACCCTGCTTTGTCACTTTTCCTTAGGAACATGATCTCCTTATTTTCCAGTGGCATCTATTCCTTTGGGACCTCCGTCTTCATGCTCATCCAAACAATGAATAAACTGCATTTGATTCACTTTTCTTTACCTTGCGTTAGTTAAATCACTGTAGCCTGATTTTCCACCTGGAAATATATTTCATATTTAATAACATAAATGATATTCTTGATTTTCTTTGTCTTATTTTTAAGATAGTGGTAAAGACATCAGTGACAAGAAAATCAAAGACTCCTAGAGTTAGAAAGAAACAGTTTATAAGCACATACAGTAGATTTAAAATAAATTATACACTATAGAAAACAGAGAAAGAAAAGCTCCCTGTGGTATATTCTCCAGTGATTTTGCCGGTAGAGTTTCAAATGCCAAGTGTTGAATCTTCACCTTCTCTTCAGAGGCTATTCCATAATCTTACAGCTCTAACCATGAAGATTTTTACTCTGACATTCAAACTACATTTCCTCTTACTTTAATCTTATGGCATCCTTGCTAGCTGTATCCCTAAACAATTCTTCTCCCTTCATGGGGTTTACACTCTTTCAATACGTGTGTTTGAATTTAATTAGAAGAAGCTTCAAAATCAAAATGATCAAAACTAGTTTTGACTTTGTCTTATTGAACTAGGTTGACATGACCTGACCCATAGCAATTTTGCAGTTATTTCCACAGAGAGAGAAAAACAATTATGTTAAGATACATGCACTTTAGCTAATGCACTAGTGAGGTCATCAGGAAAGAAAACAGCAGAGATGGCACAGGCTGTTATACCCATATCACACCATCCTGAAGAAGCAGATAGCATAATAAAAATACGGTTGAGATATATACATTAGACTGAGTACTTCTAACAGTGAAGTCAGTGCTCATTTGCCATCCAGGACTTTTTTATGCTTATCATGCTCTGACACCTGTTTTTCTAAGTGACCCTGCCCACACTCATGACAGCCTAGTGAACGAGACAAACTTTTGGTCTGACCCAGTGCAGCTGGTCTCATGTTCTTAATGCAATAGGAACATCCTCAGGGCCACTGACTGTAGTGTCTGTGCAACATGTGAAATGTTTTAGTCCAAAAATTTTCAAAAAAAAAATGCTACATTCTTTAGATGGATTATGGTCCCTTTTCTTGAACTTCTGTAAATAGTAGAGATGAGCAAACCAAGACTGATATGCTTAAGGCTAAGGTTTATTTTAACTCCTTGCAGGCAAAGATCTCAAAGTAAATACCAATTTAAGACCACAGAATTCCTCTGGGAAATACTGCTGATTCTGGATTATTCTAATAGTTTTACAAATGCATGTAGGCTAAATGAATGACTCCACACAACTCTGACATAATACTGTTACTGTGTTTGACTTGAAGGCTTGAGCAGACCACATACATGTAATGCCCCAGTGAATTAGTGTTACACAAACAGAGCCAGGCAGAGTTGCTGCCACAGGGAGCTTATAACCTTGTTACTATAAAATGAATCTGTAAATATGTGCGTGCATATATATGTATATATATTTATGTGTCTATACATAAGTGTATATGTGTTAAAAAGATGTATTCTTGGACACAGAATAAATCACAATTGAACTCACAAAAGCAAGAATCCTCACAAACAAAAAAGGACCTTCACAGAAAGGTGTGGATTTATCAAAGGGCCAGACCTCCCCTTTTCACTTCTGCTTACCAACCTCCTCCAGAAGTGTGTAGCTTCTGGATCCCAAATGCACACACCAGATGTGGGGAGCCAGGTGGTATATGATGGGTGAAAAGGGCAGCCACTCCTCATGATGCAAACCACATTACAAGCCTTTCCTTCCTCCACCTTCCCACAAATGTGGTGCAGTTCCAGAGAGACGAGCAGGGTGTCCCATCCCTCCTTCTCATCCCTCTGCCCTCAGGCTGCCCTCTTCTGAAGAGTCATTCTAAAATGAAACTTTCATTCTGAAATGCACTGCTAGTTTGTGGAGAGGTGGAGTCCTCACTAGAAACTCACGGTCTTAATCAAGCCCAAAACCCAGTGAAAACTGGTATATCTGAAATGATAACACCAGCCCAATAATTTCGAGTTGCTTCCAAATTAATAGGAGCTGTGCACAAACACTAATTGTTCAGCATATTGTAATCCACTGTCTGAAGGAAAAATAGAAAATGAGCAGATGTTCAATCTGCATCATAACTAACATTTCACCTACAATTACATGTATTTCATTAACAGTCAAAGTGCATATCCAAAATAGTCAGACTGGTTCACATACACATAAGGTATAGTTTACAAACCATACATAGCAGAAAAGGATGCAAGCAAGCAGAAGACTTAAATTAGGAATGGACATTGCTGATAACATCCTCAAATGATTTCATGCTGTCTATAGCTGACTGTAAATCTTTTTACTATTTTATGGATCCAGAATTCTCCAGCCAGCAAAACAAATGTGTAAAATACAGCACAATCATTTGGGAGTTTGATTTATCTGCTAGATATCCAACTCCTTCTCCCTCTTTTACCTATGTAAAGAGCAGTGTAGGCATTTGCCTGGTCCCTTTCTGAGTCAAGCCTCGCGATCTGAAAGAAATAATGACAATTGGCAAATGTCATAATTTATTTTTGAATTTTTATCAGGTACCCTTATTTCTATTTTCATTTTTCTGTGAGTTGTTTATACATTTTTCTAATCCTAGCTATTTTTTGTCAAACCATATGCTTTCTGAGAATCTCCCATCAGAAACACAGAGTTCTGCTTTCTGAATGACAACTCTAGAATAACAGGTCAACAATGTCGTAAAGAGTTCACTGGCAACCCCTCCGACAGATAGATTGCTCTGAGTTTCAAAAGCTTCCGTGTACATCTGGCAGAAGGACTGGGCACTACATAAGATAAAATTTTCTAATAAATCTTGAGGAGACTAAAGAATGAAGTGGAATTTGAGAATAAGCCCAATCTTCATGGCAAGTTGCCACTGTGCTCCCAAATGGTTTCAAAATGAAACAAGAAGAGAATGAGTGATCATCATGGAGCAATATGAGCAGCCAGAGGAAAGGAATTAAAGGCAAAATATTTTGAGGTTGCAAGGAAATCAAATTAACTTACTATTAATGAAAGACCAAATTCATATCACATCACCACTGGCTGCAAAGGCTTTAGCAGGTTATTGGGTATGACAGATAGCTTTGAGAACAGGCAAATCACTTCTGTGCAGTTCTTCAGGACTGTTGCCTGTTTGCCTACTGTGGCAGCTAGGTAATGGAGATTACCTCAAGTCTAAATGGGAATGAATGGGCTACCATGTATGACGTTGCTGGGAAGAATATTTTGATTATCTTCAGCTCAGAGCAGGATGTCTTTGCAAAAAGTCCAAAGCAGAATCATTAGCTGGTAGTGAACAGGGTGATGTAGCAGCTAAGAAAATAATAGGTAGTTTGGGTAACCTTTAAAATTGCATTAATTTGAGTTGTTTTATTAGTCTTTTCTAGAAATTCAGATTTGACTTTTTCTCTTCCACATGTGGAAGTCTTTGCTGTCTTGAGGCTAAATAAAACAAACCTCCTTTCTTGGGGATAACTGTGAGTACTGAGACCAAGATCATGTGTCCATGGCTGTGAGTTACTTCCTGAAGTCCATACTTCACAAATACCATGACAACCTTCTGCCACAGAGCCGTGCAAAACACTTTCCTACACTTCTATATCAGGACTGGTTAGACAGATATGACACTGTCAGAGTAAAGCACTAATATGTTCCTTTGTCCCTGCTGCTGTGTCACACTAGGTCAGGAATTGGTCTTGGACACTGAAAAATGGAAGAGTTTGAGAAGTGAGGCTTGGCTAATAGTGTGATGAAAACCAATTTAGCTGTAATCTGGCAGCTGTAAATTTAACAGTGATGGCAGAATATCTAAAATTAGGAATGGACAGGCAGGCAGACAGTATAGAAATAGAAAAAGAACTAGCAAGCTTTTGCTGAAGTTTTCTGACTGTGATGGATGATTATAAAACTGAAAGAAAATGATATTAATGAAGATGGCTCAATTAATCACTTTTCTAATGTCTGCTTCATATATTGGGGACCAAAACCAGGGCAGTAAGACCAAAACACTCAGATGTGACAGTTTTATCACATAACAAAATCCAAACAAATGGACAACTAATGAGGCTGGCAAAGGTACTGTCCAAACCAGAAGATGGTAGCATTAAGTCAATATGGTGCATTTCTGGCTTTCAGATGAAACTGCTTGATGATCAATAAGTGCACTTGCTCTGTGTACAAAAGGACTGACATGAACCCTGCAGAAATGCTCAGCAACAGGTCGTTAATGAATCTAAGAAGTATATAGAGTAAACCTTAACAAAAGAAAGAAACCTTTGGATTTATCTGAGATTTCCCCCATTATCCCCACATTGGGATGTGGCAGTATACACTTTGCTTATGCCATCTGCTCAAGTGAGAAACTCAGTCCAGCGCTCCAGGCACTGCTATATTAAATATTGATGGGAATTCACTGTATAGTAGATTTTTCCTTCCAAGGAATTGATAAATAGTTAATGAGGAAATAGGCAGCTGAGTCCATCCTGAATGGGTAATTCCTTCAGTAACAAGTTTGCCTCTTGAGGGTTCATTTTTCCCCCTTGTACAAGAAAATATAATTTTGTTATATAATTGTAATATAATAAACTCAGGATTATTATTTCGTAACCTAAATATATAGATAGATAGATTGATTGATTGCTGGCTTCTGAATTATCTGAACACCTTTGGAAATCTTTCCCTGCTCATAAATAAACAATGAACAAGTAGCTAGTCAGCATCTGTCTGATGAATTACTGTGTTTGAAGCATCACAGTCAATGTCGTCTAGTCAATAACAGACAGCAGCAAAAAAGATACCAGCCTATCAGGCACAAAATGAGTCTCTCTAACTTTTACTCTTTTCTTCTTCCTAGCCACAGTGAATAAATATACGCTAAAATGTTCTGAACTGATGCCACGAGAGTGGCAAAAGCCTCAGCATGGCGAGTCAGCTGTTTGCCCACTGTGTATTTATTGGCTGTCTCTTGGCCAAGATATCTGCTTCTTTGTTAAAAAAAGAAAAAAAAAGTACTTTCTTTTGTGCTTAAAGAAGGTGGCAGCAGGAGCTGGAAGCCTTCTATCTGTCTACAGAGGAAAAGCGAGGCAGGCAACACTTCCTCAACAGCACACTACTTATATGCCTCAGTCAGGCAGTGAAAGGAGAAAGCAGCACTGCGAATCCTCGGGAACATCCAAGTCTGGGAAAAGCGTATGCTGTGTATGTTGCTTCTCTTCCGAGTCTTACCCCAAGTGAGTTTTGACTTGTAACTTGCTGTAGAATAGGGAAGGTGAATGTTCACAAATAACAGTCTGGTGCTGCTTTGAGCTGGTGCTCAAATCTAATCCAAGTAAGCCTTTGCCTGTTATAGCAGTTCAGTAGCATACAGAGGTCTAGCTCCAGGTAGACCAGACAAAAGGAAGCGTGTAGACACTGCTCAAAACTTGTACTGGCTTTCTGGGTCATCTGTTACGAGTGGGTCCAACTTTTCAGAGTGCCTGTAAGTATCTGTTCTGGAGATAGACATAAGGTCATCGGGTTGTTGATCTAACATTTCTAAAATCAAATTAACATTTCACAGGTATTTTAAGAGAAATTATATCAAAGAATGTTAAGGTTTTTTGGTCTAAGGTTTGGGAAGGAGGCTAAGATGTAAAATGTACCAATTAATTTATATGTAGGTATTTTAAAATTTTGCTAGAATAGGTAGACAAAGCCAGCTCAGTGCACCAAACAATAATATTGCTGACCATACAGTGTACCACATAAAAGACTATCTTGTAAAAGCTAAACTTTTTTTTTTTTTTTTAATAGCTGGGCCACCTTCACTCCACATTACCCTAAACCATGAGCTACTCCAATGCACAAATAACACTTGCTAATTCTGCTATAAAAGGACAGTCCTGAATATAGTGCAAAACCCAAACAGGCTTTGCAATGTACATTAGAGAGATCCATAGCAGAGGACTGTTGGAACATAAACATTTCATAAAGCAATAAATCAGTATTATATTAAATAAGTAAACCTGAAGATGGACAGCCACTTCTCAAGTTAATAGGGGAAAAATTGTTTGGCTTGTGTTTTAATGTTTTACAAATAATCCTGTTTTCCCAAGAAAATATATTTGAGTATTAAGAAGAAGAACTTATCTGAATACAGTAGAAATATAGTCTCCTGGTCAGTTAGGCACAAAAACCTATCACAAAAGAAAATGGGATACTGACTATTTCACCAAAACAGGCACAGAGAAATATAAAATGCGTATTTGTACGTCCAGAAGGCCCTCTGTCCCCAAGGGAATTTATCTGAATGGAAAGAAGCTTGTGTTTGTCACTAACAGTCCATAGGAGTTTGGGTTGTCACTACAGCTATTGATCATGCTGACAGCACCCTTTTACCAAAAGGCACTGCTTTTCAGCCTGCTCCCCAGCTTCCCCCCGATCTATGAATAGAAGAACAATGTTTGCCATTTTCCATCACTGCAGCCACTCTCCCCTCTTCTGCAAAGCCTTTCTCTTACTGAGGCCTTAGTCAACTTTAATAGAGAAAGGGGTAAACTTGGCTTTTCATTCTTTTTTTTTTTTTTTGCCTATACTGCTTCATAAAATCATAATTCTATACAGAGTAACCTAATTACCTAAGAAGCAGAGTACAACAGAGGAGGTTGCAAACAGCTGCCCACAGCAAGACAGAGTGTATGCAACAGGCAGGGTCCTAGCCATACCTTTGGTAATGCCCTTTAGGTCCTACTTTGAGTCACAAAGACACAAATGTAAGAACATGAAATCAATCCTGCTAGATCAGACCAAGCTGTCTAGCACAGAGTTGTGTTTCTGCCAGTAACCAAAAGCAGATGCTAAGGGCAGTTACTTAAAAGGATAGTGTAAGCTTATAGGATGCTTCCTCCATGTTGATACATTGCTCAGACCAGGATATGAGAGAGACTGAAGCTTCCTCCTGAACCTAATGTATGAGGAACAGATGCCAGACAAAGACAAAAGTTTGTGTACTTTTATCAGAGTTCCTGTTAAAAAGATTTAATTCATCAAAGTAAGACTGAAGATTGCCTGATGAAAATAAGGTGATAATGCTCCCCTCTGTACGACTTCATGCAATTTAGAAAGGAACAACAATAGTCCAGGAATGGCAGCCAAATCAGTCTGCAAACCACAGCAACGATGACAACAGCTCTTGAAGAAACTACTTCAAGGATAGGTTTGCCTGGATAAAAGGTCATGTTTCACAACTTCACAACTCCTTAATTAAGCTGGAAGAAGCAATCATCTTTGAATGGGCACCAGCAACACTTTAGCGTGAGAGCGTTTTCCTTTATTTATTTGGTGGGATGAAAAACACAAACCATCAGATCCTGGGTACAATTACACTTACAGAGTATTTATCTAAAAAGTGGCTATTTTAAACAGTTTGACTGAGAAGATGGAGAAATGCTTGAAGAGGTTGTTCTTCTTTAACAGGTACTTGATGGCTTGGGCTGAAGTGAATAAGGTAATAATTATGAAAGACTTGTTAGAAAGTCCACCTGAGACAACATGGACTGGAGCAAACATCACCCATCCTGACAGATCTTGTGAAGGGCAACACAGACTAAGCTAGCAGGGAGAAGAGCGTGGCTACAACTAAATACTAGAATGGAGCAGCTGTCATTGGGACAGATGCCAAAAAATGTTATGGAGAATAAAGAGGGACTGAGATAGATTTTGGAGAGTAATGGCTTTGGCAGAGAAGTATGCAAATACCAGTGTGATGGACATCTCACTAAGGAGAATGCTAGGAGTTGCTTCTCCTGTAATTCAAGTACAGCAAATCACACAGCTCAAATAAGACTCATCCAAGAGTACCAAAGGAAATAAAGTGTGAAATAGCAGAGACACCAATAAGGAAGCTGAATATAACGGCCAGTAAACTTAGAGCATAGGAAGAAAAAGCTATTTTACCTAGTTTGTAGTCAAACTGTAGAATTCATTGTCAGAGTGGGGTCACTGAATCAAACCCAGACTGCAAAGTAAAAAGGGTTGGTTCATGCTGTGGCTTAGTGATAACTCTGTGGTTATTCAAGCGGCAGGTAATCTGCTCTCAGGTTTTAGCACATAAAGATTTAAAGGGGAAAGGGAAGGAGGTTAGAAAAAAAGAAGTCATATGCCACTTGTAGTATGGATGGTTGGTACATTATAAGATTTGCCATCTTCTGCAGAATCAAAACTGGCCATTCCCAATGACCAATGGCTATTTTTGATAGGTCAGATTGGTCTGCTATAATAGATTATTTGTTCTCCTTTAGTATCTTTCTCTGTGAAGCCTCTGATCCTTGATCAGCTTCTTGTTCAGCTTTACTACAACTAATGTATTTCTGTGACAGAGGCTGCTGGTCAATGAATCAACTCTGCTCAGAGGGGAAAGCATTGAGAGGCTTACCTCTAGTGTCTCTACATTAATGCATGGAGCTTGAGCAGCAGTCAAGAAGAATTGCAGGGTCATGACTGGTCACAGGCTACAATGTGAGCACAGGCACAGAGATTTGGTGGGACAGCATGTGTGACAAGGGCTGTCATGGATGAACACAGGATGTTTAGAGAGGGAAGAAGAGGAGGGAGACTTGCACACTGCATAAAGGAGCTTCTTGACTTCACAGAGCTCTGGTATGAAATCAGACACCTATCTGTATGTGGTTTTTGGACAAAGACTGATCAACCCTAGGGATATTGTGTAAAGGGTGTGCTGCAGACCACTTCACCAAAAGAATGAAGTGGATGAGACTTCCTACAAGTAACAGGAAGAAGTCTCCTGATTGCGGGCCATCATCTTCGAGGAGAATTTCAAGTGTGTCCTTCTTGGCCTCCTGCTCACAAGCAGGGAAGAACTGCTGGTGAATGTGGCCATAGCTGGCAGCCTGGGCTACTGTGACCAGGAGATGACAGAGCTCAGGATCTGGAGAGTGGCTGGGGGGTAATGGGTGGCAGAGCTAGGTCTGTGGATTTCAAAAGAGCAGACTTTGGCTTATTTAGGGAATTACCAGGCGAATGATTTTTAAAGAGAACTTATATAGAGTTCAGGAACCATCCCATTGTGAAGAGAGACTGGAGATTTCAGCTGAAGGCCTGCTTGACCAAGTAAGGAGTTTCTTCGTGAACTAAAATGCGAAAGGAAATGTGCAAGAGGTGGAAACCAGGGCAGGCAACAAAGGAGAAGTATAAAGAAGAAAGAGTTTGGAAAAACTGTCACATGTCTCAGCCACCTGCAGTGATTGATACATTATAAAGTTTGTATGCTCATGTACTTAGGAAGAAAATCAAGAAGGCCAAAGCTCAACCCAGGTCTGGACTTAACTTCTGTAAGTAGCAGTAAGTAGTAGTAGCAAAATAAAATTTGAAGAAAGCGGGGGCCTGTTATTGAATGGGGAAGACATCCAAGTGAGGGACAGTATAGAAAAAACTAAAGTACCTAACAAATTTTCAGTCTGACTACAGGCAAAGTATGCCCCAGACCTCCATGTTTGTCAGAGCTGTTTGGGAAAGAGGGAACAGCCAACAATGGCAAGTAATAGGTTAGGCACTACTTAGGCACTACTACATGGGGAAGGGAAGAGTGCTGGACGTAATGAATATCTTACCAGGCTTTGTCAGCATCTTCACAGCACTCTTACTTGGAGTCAGGGGAAGGATGGGCTGGACAAACGAACTGGGACGGAAATTGGTGCAAAAGGGAGTGAGCAATCAATGCCTCGGTATCTGGTTGGCAGCTAGTAACACATGGAGTACCCTTGGGGTACTGGGGCCTATCTTGTTCAATAGTTTCATTAGTAACCTGGATGCTGAGATAGCAATTTGTGGATGATACTAAACTAGGGGAAAAGATTATTGAACTGGATAGCAAAACTTCAATCCAGATGGACCTTTAGAAACTTGAGGATTGACCAACAGTTCAAGAAGTGTAAATTCTGCACCAGGACCTAATTCATGCGTGAATAGAGGCTGAAATTGACTGACTAAGTAGCAGCCCTGACCTAAAGGCCCTGGAAGTGGTAGCAGACATTAAGCTGAATATGAAGGAGCATTGCACTCACGTCACTAGGAAGACAAACTGCCTACTGCCCATTAGGAGGAGTCTGGCCAGCAGATCAAGGGAAGTCACTATACATCTCTTCTCAGCCCTTGTGAAGCTGCACCTAAAATACTGTGTCCAGTTTTGGGCTCCAGATCAATATGGGTAAGAAGAAAGAGGGTCAAACAGAGGGCTACCAAGATGGTTAGGAGCCTAGAGCACTCCTACCAGAAGTTGAGAGAGTTGGCAGTGCTCAGTGTGAAGTATAGGTTAAGGGGTTATCTGATAGCAGCCTACAACTACTTAAAGGGAATTTACAATTTGCTGGAGCCCAACTCTTCTCATGAGTGGAAAACAACATTAAAAAAAAAGAAAAAAAAAAAGAGCAATGACCACGTACTGCAGCTTGGAAGGTTCAGACTGAACATTTGGAAAAACTTTTTCACAAAGGGTAGAAGTGCAGCACTGGAACAGGCATCCAGAGAGGCCACAGGATTTCAACCCTTGGAGGGTATTCAAGACTTGACTAGTCAAAGTCATGCCTGATCTGATCTCCTCTTGGCAATATTTTTGTTTCGGGAGAGAAGTTGAACTAAGTGACTTTCAGAGGGCTCTTCCAACAAACACTCTATGAATCAATGACTACCTCAAGCTTAAGCACATTGTATTTTTCATACACTATGTGTGTCTGATTTCCACTGCATCAAAAAGGACTAGTTTAGATTTAGTCCAGAAGCTAAACTTCAGACCAGTTTTTCACATATGCTTTGCCTTTAAGGAAAGACTGACAGGGGAATTATGCTTCTGTAACTTGGCAGGAGACCTATAGCTTAGGATAAGACCTATTTTCATGCTAGCTTGTCCTGTATCACCTTTGCCAAGAAAAAGTGCATGTTTTGCTTTGCAGTATCACTTCATTTGAGAGGATTGCCTTGAGTTAGTAGCAGCAGCGAAGGTCAGGAGATTAGAGAGGAAAACTAATTGCATGCTATAAACACACCACATGTACTTCATTCTGCACCAGGGCTTTTATCAACTCTTGTTTTATCAGAAATCAATCTATTCCTTCACAGTTTACTCGTTCATGGGATAAAAAAATCAGAGTTTGCAGTAGTAAATATGGAAACTATAGCTATAATTCATCAGTCCTTTTAACTCTGATAAGCTTGCATTATTCACCATAGTAGCTCCATGTATCTCTCATTTTACCAGAGAATGTGACATTTATTTCTATAAACCATTTATATAGATAAACGTACTCACAAAGCTGAGTCCACAGACATACCCTGAATGACTTCCCAGTGCAGTTGTACTGAAAAGACTATTAGTCATTTATAGCTTCCATAGCTTCATCTAGCTAAGAAACAAACCTTAAAATAGCCAGAAGTCTTCTCCTTTTTGGGTCCTATAAAGCAGCAAACATTAGGGCTGTATTCTCTGTCTGAATCCATTAATGGCACCAATCCAGCACCCTTTCAGCCGCCTCTCCCAGACCCCGCTCCGGTGCCTGGGACCCGCTGGACCCGGGCCGTGGGGATGCCTGGCGAGCAGCTGTGCCGTTCACAGGAGCTGGGGTGCACTGCCTGCGAGCATGCTTCTTGCAGAACATGGAGAGCGGTGAAAGTGGGAAGGTGTCGCTGACAAACCCGGTATCCCTGCCCGGATCCTGTGCCTCACCTGTCTCTGTCTGCCGGTTGCTTTCTTACTTCCTCCTGTCTCATTTGATGCCTGCTGCTGTCTTTTCTTTCTGTATCTTTTCTTTTCTTTTTTCTTTTTTTTTTCTCCTCCTTTGGAGGTTATTAAAATGCAGTCCTTTCTTTCGGAGCATTGCCTTTCTTGCCCTGTCATGAAATAAAATCATATTGAACCAAAAGGCTTTACCTGGAGCTCGGAGAGGAATTAAACACATCAGTTTTAACAAGAACATGCATGAATATCCCCAGACTTCGTGTACTGCAAAAGTGAGCTTGCTTATTCATGTTAAGATATTGACAATCTATTTTCAAGATAGGATACATACCACTTTGCAGCTTTCATATATGAAACATTTCTCAGCACTACAAGTGTCCCTCAAAGCCAGCACTGCGTCTATTCCTCTTATAATTCTAACTGCCTCCTTTTCCTTGCAGTTAATGCATATAAATAACTGCCTTAAACTGCATTAAATAAGTATTATTTGAGTACAGTTTTAATGGGGCAGAAAAATGTCCTAACTTTGTCAGTGTGTTGCTGTGTTGCTGCTGATTTAATTAGTGTATATTTGCAAACTGGTAGAGCACACACGATATCTTCCTTCTGTCTCCTGCTTGCTCTCTGTGTCTGTTGACAACAACACACGGATAATACTGGAGCTGCTAATTCTCTGCTTGTAGTGCTTAATGCTCTTGCCAGCGCACTCATTATCAGAAAGAGACTGAGGATCAAACTCATCCCTAGAGTAATCCAGCATAGCACTGGCTGAAGTCAGTAAGAGTTGTGCCTGCCTATGCAGAGGCTGTATTTATCGCTGAAACTGTCTCCAACCCAGAGATGCCTGCTCTGTTTATTCTGTCCCGCCATGTCTTGTATTATCAGGAGAGAGTAAGACGCGAAAAGTTTACACTGTTGTTTTAATGTCTGCCAATAACAAGGCTGGAGATTCACAGCACTGAACCCAATCTGTTCAGCGAAGCGCTACGCAGCTGCACAAAGTGCTCCGTCTCTGCACTGCAGCCAATTGCGCCGTACAGGGGATCTTTCAATATGCTCTTCGAGGCTGCGCTAGCAAAGTTGGTAATATGCAGCCTGCCTTACTTGCTGACTTGCTTAAAAAAAGAAAATCAAATACATTTCTCATATGGCCGGATTGTGGAATTTTTCCACACCATTAAATAAAATGTTGCTCTAGTTTATCAGCATTTTCAGAGAGAAAACATTTCTTAAATTAAACTAACGGAGCTGTGTGGGACATTCTGCTTGTGTATACCATATTTTTTTCTGTAACACATATAATGTTTCTTCTATTGTGCTAGCAACTTATCTAAGGTAGAAAATTGGTGACTTCTTCATCTCTTACCAGCATAAATCAAGAGTCATTCTTCTGAACTCAGCAGAGTCAGACCAGCATAAGGGAAGAGAAAATCATGTTCTGCCTGATCCGCCCTGTAAAAAACAAAATGGCAAACTTTTATTACAAACAGCTGAGTTTCAGAAAGCTATTTTTTAATGTACTTTGAGTGACAGAGGCTGGGACACATAATATTGGTAATGTTTCAGAAGTAATTAAGAAAAATAGTTGCATGTGACATGCATCTTTTGCCAGCAACAAGCATGAGAAAGAAGTTCTTTCAAACAGTAGGATCTCTTTGTTCATGTATTATGCACACACCTGGGTATGCACATAGGTTAATGGCAGGGCAAAAGGAGTCTTAGTGCAAATGTGATAGCCGGAGCAAAGCAAATACAAAGGAAAGCTATACTGACAGACAGACAGAAAGGTTTAATGTTAGCCATCGGAGCTGCTGGAACTGATACTTTGAGCTAGGGTTTCTTAACATTAAGGCTTCCTTCTTCTTCCTGAAAAGCCTATTAAATAAGTCTAGTTATTGGGTTAGACTCATTTAAAATCCAGCCTTGTGTCACCTATTAAACTAATAGATGTAGATCTACAGATGGATGAATTACTACTAGCTTCAAAGATGCTTGACTCATGCAAAGGGATTGAGGTGTTGTGTGATGTTTGGGATTTCTTTTTTCATGAGCTTATCCACAGAAGATATACTTTGCTAGACACTAACTCAGTTGGCCTTTTTGTCTCAGTCAGAAATTTTCTATTAAAAATAAAAAATGATCCTAACGGAGATACCAAACATCCATCTCTTAATCTCTGGGGTCCCTTCAGACAATTTGAAAGTCAACATCGGAAGAGGTAATTTTTTGCTGTTTGTTGCAGTCTGATCTCCTACTGTTGTTTAAATTGGACCAACAGATGAGAGTTTAAAATTAACTGAATAGTAAAATGAAACTATTGCATATATGTTTTACATGATTTGCACTGGAAAATGTGATTGTTCAAAAAAAAAAATTAAGTGCAAGGCGCTATAAGAGGATTTCCTTAACAGACAAAAATACAGAGATACATATTATACAACAAAATCTTATTATAAAAAAATCTCACTATAAATTCTGGCTTCAACAGGTCTGAATTTCAACTGTTTTAGAGGTTATTAACATATTCTTGGTGAAAGATCTGCTTTTGCTCCTGTGTAACTCTACATGAGATACAGATAAATTATGTGCATCTATGCAGCCCAGGCTTTGTGCATGCATGTGCACCTGAACATCCACACCGAAATTGAGATCTGTGTTTATAATGTGGTATTGTGCCTGACAGGACACTCAAAAAGAAAACATGAAACAATCTGCTCCTAAAGATGCTTAATGAAATCATTATAATGAGTTGCAAGGGTTTGGGCACTGTTCTCTGACCAAAATATAATCTCCAACACAGTCCTTACACATTTTGAAAAAATACCAGTCTGCTGAGCGAGGATTTATTGTTTTAGAATCAAATTTTTTTATAGTTCTTCAAGAGGAGACAGAACCCTGGATGATTTTCTGAGTATTTAGAAATGCCCAGGGGAAAATGTTAGTCTTACAGGTGATCCCAGAGAAACAAGTCCAGTGAGAAAGCATTGCAGCATGCACCAACATAAAACTCATTAGCTCAATGCTGCTGTTATTCATTTCAAGTCTGATAAAGAAACCACCTGATAGTTCAGCTTTATATTTTGTTTAGGATAAAAGTAACCTAAAATCATTCCAATGGCTTGTTATAATTACATGTGCTATATTCATTTTAAAATATCAAAATCTCTGGACTGCAGCTGATTTGTATCAATGTAGCCAGCTGCAGTGAAACCACACTGTAATGCAAGGACTTGTCCTTGCTAGAAAATCTTGAATCTTGTAAAATTAATGCAACATTGATAATGAGTTAACAGAAAATATAAACATGCTAAAATGGCTTTCACTGAGCACATCAAAGCTCACCCCAAGCAAAGAACAGTGCAAGACTGCCCTTCAGTGAAAGCAATAGTATTATAGAATAAAGAGATATTCTCCCTATTCTGAAGTGCAACTCATTGCGGCCCTATACGAAGCGATAGATTCTGCCTTCACAGATTTACAACCTGCCAAACAATTTGCTCAGGAGATGTTCCAAGACTCCCAGGTCCCAGGCTCTTTACAAACTGTAAAACAGCAACCCTGGTAAGCAATCAGAAGGGGGAGGCTTAATTGGGTCCCCTGGATTTTGTAGTCTCAGGGCTCCTCTGAAGCAAGAAAACAGTACGTGGGCCCAGCTTTCTGCAAGCTAGAGCAGGTGCTGTGTGCAGGGAGGCTTCCTTAGAGAGCTGATGAAAAAAAACAATCTACTTAGAAATTTTAACTTGTGGCTCATGACACAGCAACTTTTTTGTTTTTCTCCTATGCTGGTTGATTTTTTCTTTTAGCAAGGAAAATTGAGAGTCATCTGTTATGTATTAAATACTAATTTCTGGATAGTCAGTATTGCCTGTTTCATGTTTTGTCCAGTTTTAAGAAAAAAAAAAAGTATTATTTTGTATTTCCATGTGGATTTTTGAGGCTTCTTCAGCAAGTGGAGCTCCATAAAAAATTCAGCTGTAAAAATTAAGAGATGTTGGATAAGGGCAAAGTTTGACATTATATGGCTGTTAATCAAGTGTTCCTGTGAAGCAGGTCCTTTTAGAGTTTTTTATGAGCAGAAGTTCAGTATAGAGAAAATGATGTAGGTAATCTTGTGGTAACCTGAATTGACAGTGCCAGCTCTTCTGTTTCCTTTAGTTCCTGAAGACAGTAAATCTTATTTAATAATTTTAAGTTTCTCTCTTGCACAGTTGCAAAGACACAACCTGATGCTTCATGAGTGCTGCAGTCACAGCAACGATGTGTCCATTCCCATTCAACACGCAGCCCCGTGCTGGCGTTCAAATACTTACTCCACCAAAATCACTTTTTTTTTTTTTTTTTTAACAAATAAAAAGCTCCCACAAAAGGGAGCTGGGGGGAGGAACAGCCAAGCCGTTTAAGACTTCCCTGAAGTGTCTAGGTGCCGCACCAGCCCTTCAGAGGGGTCGGCAGTAGGAGACTCCAGCAGAGACACATTTGATGCCGGGAAGTGCCTGTCCCTGTCCCCAGACACCAGGCTGCGGGCCAAGGGGCTCCCCAGTCCCCGCAGCATGGAGAAAGCGCTCGAGCCAACCGTGGATTCACTGCCCAACTCTTCAGCTAAAAGAGCTGATTATTTGGGGATGGTGGCCAAAGTCTTTTAAAAGTATTGTTTCCATTTTCCCTGACTGCACTTCACAGTGGGCACACATTGGCTGTGGGGATTTCATTTTTTGGAATTTTAATTCATGTCAATTTTTGGCCTGTTGTGCTTGGCAATTTTTCTTTAAAATAATGTTCCCTTCTTTGCCAACTATTTCTCTATATGCAGTCCTTGGAGGCAATTCCTCAGAACAGTGAAAAAGGAAAAAAAAAAAAGGAATAAAGCCACCCAATAAAGGAACACAAGGCACATCTATGTCAGAAAACTCTTGTTAGTGATTTCTGAACCACTTTTGTCACTGAAATTTAAAGCAAGAATAACAAAACCCTTCTATAAAGGAGGACTGAAACATTGTTTCTCCCTTTTATCACTTTGTATTATCATGTCACTCTGATTCAACTAAAGCTGTGGAGAGGGAGGGAACCACATTCTCAATCCCTCTGATTTTTGTAGCAGACCTAATTTTAGATCTGTTGTGTCAAGTTTTTCTAAACCTGTCAGTTTAATTTGGCAGATGCAGGTTAATGGAGACCTATTGAAAGCAGGGTGAAAATCTATCTGGGTAGCAGAACATAATTCACGACTTTCACAGTGCAGCAGTAAGGTAACAGATAAATGTCTCTTCCTTGAAGTTGTAGCAGGAAGCCATAGACAGAGGTACCTATTTAAAAAAAAAGAAAAAAAAAACTAAAAAAGGGAAAAAAAAGTTAATGGCCATGGAAAGAAAAAAATGCTTATGTTAGATGGTCCCTTATCTTCAAATTCTGAAGTGGCAGCTGCAAAAATGATCAAGACAGATAGTGCAGCAGAAGGCAAAGGCTTAGGGACAAAAGGCATTAAATGGAAGCAGAGCACTCCAGGCACCATGATACAAATCAGCAGTGGTGGAAGAAGTCTTTCAAGAAAATAATTTAATATTTGTTAAATAATTTTTAAGAATTATTACAATATTACTTAGCTCACTTCAGCCACAGACTGCCAGTGAGTCAGGAGTCCAGAAAATGCTGTCCTGACTGGACATAGGCCTATTTAGGTAACTTAATACAGTAATCTACAGAGAGCTGAGGATATTCAACTTTTGAATTAAATTATATTAATTCTACAGTGATCTTCTTTCTGGTAAAAAAAATTTACAAGTGAAAGATTGCAGCAACAAAGCCTGTGGTAGTGAACCCAAGGAACCCATCGAGGCAGCTGAAATCCCTCATTTCCCTATAGGATCTTGGGAGAGCTCCCCTCAGCACTTCATGCTGGTCCCCTAAATTACTCTTCAGAGGGGCTTGGTGCTTCCTGTTGCATCTCATAAGGAATTAAGAGGAATTTAAGCCTTTTAAGTTCTTAAGGGGCCAACTTTCCAAGAGCTCTCCTCTTTAAGATAGTCACACAGTCATCAATGCACAATCATCAAACCTGCTTGTGAAAACGTACCATCCTCTCACTTGTGATGGTGCATGCCGAAAGGGCTTGCGGAAAAGAAAGCCTGGAGCGTTGCAGCAGAGTTACCTTGCACACAGCCAGGGCTTGCCAGACAATGCCACGATTCGCTCTGAGCAAGCAATCGTGGCCACGATGCAGGTCTGACAGCCACGTCTGGCAGGACAGTGCGGCGGGGAAGGGAGGAGCCTCCCTCCTACAACCATGTCATGTCAATTGCACAACTAAATGTTGTAAAAATCAGCCCGTTTAAGTTTCCTAAGAGTGAAGAAGAAATGCGTATACTCCTACAGCGCCTTCCTAACTAGGTTTTTGTTTATAGAGGATTGCTTGCAGGACACTCTGCTAGCTGGCAAGGAAGCAAGGGTGACCAGCAGCCCTCTGGAGCCCCTAACTATGTGTTTGTCAAGTCAGCTTTTGCTTGTACAGCTTTTCTCTATGACAAAAAGGTATCAGTTATAAATGCTATTCTTTATAAGTCCAAAACTGGGGACTGGAATGACTGAAAAGTCACCTCCTAAGGCAGAGGCAGAGCACCTTTAGTGCACTGTGAAACCAAAATCACTATAGAAGAGAAGCGGAACACAGGTATACCAATCCTACTGCTTTTGGCAGGGAACTACCTCCACCTATGTTGAGTGGTTCTCCATCAGACTTCCCCATATTTAGCAAACTCCAGAAATCCTGGACAAATGCACATGCACTGAGCACAATCACTGCATGGTAAGCGCTAACATCAGCTGGTCCTGGGCAGGGTGATTGTACGTAGGTAGCATGTATAAAACAGATTCCTCAGGTCTATGACTTTTGGACCATTATTCACCTGCTTACCATGAAAAACTCTGTTTAGACTATTAAGAATTATGGCAGCTATAATTTATTGATATGGTTCTACTGCAGCACAAAATCAGCATCAGCACAATGTGAGGCACTTCTAACATATTGATTAGCAAAACCAATCAATGAAAGAAACTCCACTTATTAAGAGAAGTTATGTTCAGATGAAGACTATTTGAGCAGGATTTGGTATTTATCATGTTTATCCTGGGGCTGGCTCAAAACTCACTGGAATATTTTTAGTTAACAGTATGAATCATAGAATCATAAAGAAAAGGGCTGGAGGGGACCTCCAGAGGTCACCTTTCCACCCCCCTGCCCTAAGGCAGAAACCCCGGGGGTGCTAAGCATTCAGCAGTGATTATCTCTGATTCTGTGAGAAGTTTGCCTTTCAGACATGCTAAAGGGCAAAGGCCACCAAGAACAACTCTGATCCGTTGTACCATGCTTGAGACATTCGCTGCTGTGGGTTAAGGGTCAGGGTCTATCCAGATTATTTTCCATTGTTGCTTAAAAAGGAGAGGCCCCTCTGAATTCTAAGAAACCACTTTAAAGCCTTGGTTTAACAGCACAGGATTTGCTATGCTGGATCACGGCACCCGTTCCACTGAGAGTGGTTTCCCTCCACGTTGGACAACCCATGCAAGACGCTTGGGAAGGTCTCCACATGCCCACGTGTCACAAGCAGGGGAGACGCACCAGCGCACTGAACACACACGAGCCTGTTCAGGCTTGCACAGCTTCTGTGCCATGCTTATTCCTGGCCTAATTTGCACAACTATAAATATTGTGAGCTGTCATAAGTGTATCCAGATTTTTCAGGTATGCGACCTGCCATATCAGGGAACTCTGTACACTGACTACTCACCTAGAGAAGAAAGATTTCCTTGTTTGTGTGCTGAATGCACTGGTTTAAACTTCCTTGTAACCTACTACACTGTGGGACAAAGGTAAAGAGGAGAGTCTCCAGTTTTACTATACTTTGTGTAAGTGCTTGGCAATGACTGGAAAAGCTCCTTCACATTTTCACTATCGTTTCTTCAGGCGTGGTTAAGCAGTCTTACTCTATGCAATTTCCTCTCTCTTCTCACCATACCTTCTTTGTTGTGTCTCTCAGGTTTTATGCAACTCCTGCTATTGCTCTCTTTTGTAAAAAAAGAGTCTTTACTAGCATCTGTGGGCCAGATGCAGCACAGATCTAACCAGTTTAGCAAGCACTAGGGGCAGCTCTGGAGTCATTCTGCACATCTCCAAAAGCTCTCAACTTCCAACGTATAAGCAGGAGTTAAAGCAAGGAAAGGTTTAACCAAAGAGCGGTCCTAAGCCAAGGCAATTCTCAATAGCTACACCTGCATTTAGAAATGCAATTTAGGGCAATACACGGGGTTGCTTAAGCCTTTGGAACTACTGCAACTGTTTGGGGTCCTTTAGCAGAATTGGTACAAGCTACTTGTCTTTACACAAGCTCTGGTCTCAGAAAAGTGACAAATCACTCTGAGGATATCTGAAATGAGGTATGATCTCCATAGCTAGGCAAAGGTGAAAAGTAACCTTTTCTAAATGTTACAGTCATAGTTATAATACTAGTTTCTATCTCTTTCAAACAGACACAAGTGTCAGGACTGCCAGTTGTTGCCATGGACTTAGCAATGACATATCAGCCGTGATTGCATAGTGTCTTGCAAATTCAAAGCTTCTCAGCAGAAATCACAGGTTAAGGTTACTTTCGTAATGCACCTTATTCAGGCGACAGATCCACAGGAGGGACTGAGGCACAACATCTCCACAATTAACTTTCCAGCACCTAGCCCAGATATTTTCTTGGGTATAAATCCTGCCTTGCAGACATGAATTAAGCACCTGCGAATAGGATCAAAAAGGTCAAAACTCTGAGGAAGACTTTAGCTTAAGCTAAACAGAAAATGCTGGGGAAGAACACAGGGACCTGAATTCATTTTAAAGGTTCACCCTTAAGTCTCTTCCAGAGTCTTCTAGCATGGCCCACACTTCCCGAAAAAATATCGTCAGAGCCATGGGAATTAGAAAGGCTGCATTTTGAGATTCCTAGCTTTTAAGTCTTTGCACCACATTCTTTTAACTTATTTTAAAGTAAGTTATATTTATTCAAGTGATGAGATAGCTGGTTCATAAATTTATTACATAAGCCATATTTGTGATTTGTTATTAAAAATTACCCACTAAATTGAGCCTTATTCTTTTTCTGTTTTCTGGAATATGTTAACTAAAAGAATAGGTAATTTTATTTCATAATTAACAAGAATCTTTAGATAAATGCATTGCTCAATACGTCATATTTAAATTGTAATTTTTTGCTTTAAAACACTTTACCTCCATTAACTAATTAATTTTTTTACAGCCCTTTTATAAATGGCGGAGTTCCATGGAACAAAAACCATCTTAATCATTCTCTTGTTATTTTCTCAATGTTCAGGGCCATGGCATCCGAGATTGCTAGGTTCAATATACAAGTCATCTCTATGGTCAGTTATGAAAAGACTCTTCTTAAAAGAGAGCCTGATCCAACTCCTACAGAAATCAGTAGAAATAGAAGTACATCCATACTTCTCCACTGTACGTATTGTAACTGGAAGAATTTAAGAAGTTATTGAGCTGATAAAAATGAATGATAAGTAGGGCTGAGGAAAATCTGCTGTTACCTGAACTGGTGTTGTTGAATCACCAGCAATTTGGCATCCTGAAAGGCTGTTTCATCCTGGAGTGCTGCTTTTTCCACTTAGGACAATTGCCGCTTGGAGGGTACGTCCAGACTGAGTAATCAGGGTGCATCACAGCAAGCGGGGGATCCTCATCTCTGAATTGTCCAGCTCCTTCCTCGGCTCCAGCCAGGCCATGGGGGAAGAAGGGCTCAGCCCGGTGGTCTCACAGCTTCCCCTGCTGCAGCATAGCCCAAGCGTCCTCCTCTCGCGCACAGGAAAGCAGTACCCCTACACATCCTTCTATGCACCCCCAATAATGGCTTCTCTGGACTAGCAGCCCAACACCCATGGCCCCATTAGGCTGCGTACAAATTGGGCTTCAGCCTCATTAGGACTCGCTAGTTCATTAAACTGTCCTTGTGTAATAAATGGTGCAGCAGGATCTGCTCTGGACAAGAATGCTGGCTTCTCCCACAGGAGCGTAGCAGCAACAAGGAACAACTACAGTATTTTGAGCAATTGTCATAATGACAAAAACATTAAATCATTGCAATTTACATCAGATGCCTACAAGCTAAATTCTATTTTTTCCAAGTCTGGCAGACTTGGGAAAGGAAAAAAAAAAAAAGGGAACTCTAAAAAGCTGTAAAAGAGCTAAAAGATAATAACACTGCAATCATAATAATTCTCCAGAATCTGCAAACCTGGGAAGAGTAAATATTTATAAATTTACCTTGAGAATAAGTTTGGGGGTGTAAGCAAATATTGCTGATATGCAAACTGGTGCACAGAGAACTCTCATGATTTACACAGCAAGTCAGTGGAAATTCTATGAAAAAAAAATCAAGATGTTTTGATGCGTAATGGCTCTTCTCAAACTACAGAACTGCATTTCAGTCATTTTGCCATATTGTAGGTTCACTGCTTTCTTCTCTACATGCTAATATTCTATAAAAGACAACCCTTGTTCTCCTGCACTTCCTTATCAGTGTTGTAAACTTCTTTAAAATACGAATTGCATATTTTCTCAGGTCATTGTACTTTGCTCTCATTCGTTACCTGATCTGGGGAAGGTAAAAGGCATATTTACATTTTTATAACAAGCTTTCAGTTTATCAGACTCATTTTCTTCTTTCCTCCACCCACCCCTCATGTATTAAGGATGTTTGCATGATAACAATTAATAGAAGCAAGAATTTTTAAGATAGTTCCTAGGATCGAGTTTTCAGCTTTTAAAATTCTCACTCTATACATACAGATCATATTACCTTTGGGAAAGCTTTTATTAATCTCAGTGTCAGCACTGTTTCAACAAATCTACTGTAGTAATGAAAAGTCATCTTATCACATTTTGCTCTCAGTAAATTTACTATTCTTTGATAAGGTTGCAAACAACTGGGAAGTAATTGATCTGTAATTAGTGTGGCAACTGCACAAGATAGACTGCACTGGGATTTCATCATTTATCTGCCCAGTGCTGTGCATCCTGCTCTATAATATTAAATTATTTAGCTTCTCTCTTCAAATACAAATGGTCTTATGCATCCTCCATTATTTTAGGAACTCTCTGAAGCCAAGTATAACATTTAAATTTCTGATTATCTGTCACCAGTGGAATTATTGCCGGAGAGATCATTTTTCACACATGCCTTGCTGTGTCCTTACTTAGCAGGCCATTGTGTGCCTGCCTCTATGAATGGACGCTACGAAAGCCCCTTTGATCTGCACCCAATTTGCCCTTTTTATCACTTGGCTGCACTAAGCCTCCTGATATATGTGATTTCCACAGCCGAATTCTTCAAGAGCTGTGGTAACTAAAGGGCACAAGCCTAGCACGCTATGGCATAGCATTGCCACCATCATCTTCATCACAGTTTCCAGTTACTAAAGCTCTGTCAGCCACCCTCAGCAAGAGTGTGCTGCATGCCATCGTATGGGTCCAGTGAAAACAGGCACCTGTTGGCAGGATGTGTTTACAGCATGACTTTTTAGTGTCATACAGGCATGAAACATGGGCTTCTCCAATGTTGTGTCATTTCTTAACTACAAAGACGGGGGGAAACAGGTAGCATGGATGTGTTTGTTGACCTGGGAACAGAGGTGGCCATAGTTTAATCTGCATAATCGAAGACATAATTCCTGCAACAGATGAGGGAGAGATGGATGACATTACCCTTTTGTCACCTGGCTTCATTTTCTTTTCATTAATAGTTACATTAATCAATTCACCAAGAAGGTCAATGAGAGCCAATCACTTGAACTCAGAAGTGTCAGGACAGTTACACATTAGTTCACATCTAGTCTCTGAATCCTTATTAATTTCTGCTGTATCACTGACAGGAAAATGAGCAGAGCAGAATAGCAAGTGAAAGTGCTCCAGCACTGTATAGAGTGACGTGATAAAATTTTGGATATTAGTTTCTGTTCCATTTCTTACACATCCTAAGTCTAGCTTTTTGTCCACTTAAGCAACAAATAGCCAAGCAGAGGTTTTCGATGAGCCAATTGATGTGTCAAGTTGTTAATGTAGAACATAACAATTAGCCCAAGTGGTTCAAAATTCCTCCCTGTATATATTTGTCATCAGCTAATTTCATTTGCTCATTGCCTTAGCTCTGTGAAGCCCCCTGAAGCGTCTCCCAGTGTAAGCAGTATCAGTGAAAATGCCTCTGTGTTCTCGCTGCTTCTCTTACTCTTAATCGCTAATAAATACATCAACACCACCAGTCCTGCCTCAGCACTTTGAGCAGTGTGTTGGTAATGGACCATTTCTAATGTATGCATACTTTACTTTTCTGCTTGTGGTATTTAGTGCTCTAGGTATCCCCTTTTGGTACCAACCCCCTAGAGATTCACTTCTCTTTCCATATTACAGCTGGGGAGTGTCTAGCCCAGCAATAAAACACAGGCAGCCTTTCTTTTCTGCCTTTCTCCGGTAGCATATGTTTCAGTGATTTCCTGGTTTCCCCACAGCCTGTTTTCCAGTAAAAATTACACATGTGCTGAGAAATAGCCATCTTCCCAAGTGCCTCAGCAGAGCTCTGTCGTGCAGAGTGCCGCAGATGGCGCTTAGCCTGGTGCCAGCTTTTCAGCGACTGGAACTGGGTAAGTAGGTTTTGAGTACAAAATGTCTGCAAACTGCAGCTCGTCTCTTGCAGCATCAAAACACATTTTTCAGGGTTGTTGGTGGAATCTGACCTGCTGACAAGAATTTTGACTTTGAGGTATTCTTGACATATGTTAGATTAAGTAAAATGCTGTACTCTGAATACATTCTTTTACGTGTTATACTTAATCAAATATTTACCATTTTCTCTGCCCATAATACCTGTAAATCTCCCTCTCTCCGATCCTAATCTTCATTTTTAATCTCTGAGTTGAGCAGGAATCACAGATTGCAAAATCACACATTAGTTTGATCACTTGAAATATGATATAAAGCAAGAAGCAGGAATTGTAGCAGGATGTATTATATTTCCCAGGACTGACTGTGCTAAGAGTCACTAGCGCTGTGTTATATCCTGGAGAACAACGTGCTCCTTTTCACCTTGTCTGAACCCACTGAGAAACGGAAAGGTGAAAGTTAGCGCTTTCAGCAAGTCTCACGACACAAAACAGCAGATGCAGTTTGGGAACCTCGGAATTAGTGAGATTAAACTTAAAATATATTAGTGAGAGAGGAAAAAAAGGAAATGAAAAGACACTCTGATGCCATATGCTATAAATCCATTTGTAGGCCCAAGATGCTTAGAACATGCAATTAGAGGCAAGAGGAAGAAAGCGCTAAGGCCTCCCCAGTTTAGGCTGTTTTACCCTTTGCTGTTCCCTCTGGGTTTAGCTGAGCTCAACCATACTTCAGATCCACTTGCATAAAGTATCTGCCCTTATTTGACTTCCCCTAGACTCCACTGCACCGACTGATTGTGAAAATCAAACAGAAGCTGAACCTCATTAGTATACACTAATGGGGAATTGGCAAAAAGCCTCTTGACACACAACTAAATGGCAAGGGGGTGCACTGCAGGCAAGCCAACAGGAGCGATATGATCCCAATCCTGAGATGAATGTTTTGCCTAGGCTTTGCAGCGTAGCCCTCGCTGCTGCCTCACCCCCCTTGACTTGCACAGGAGCTATTGAGGGGCTGCCTCCTCTGCACTACGTTTAGTTTTTGTTTTTTTTACAGTGCAACCAAGTCGAGTCAGTAGAAGCTGTTCATGCATTCACCACACTGTTTCCAAAGCATTTCCATAAGCCAACAAGTGCAGTTTAAAACCACCAGGCCCAATCCCAGATCTGTTCCAAGACATGGGTGGTGTCATACAAAAAAAGTGCTCTGTGTATTTTTCAGAGCAATGGTAAGAAAAGTTGGGTGAGTGAATGTGTAAAGACTACCACTTGGCTCAAGAAGTTGGTAACGACAACCAGTTTACTGATTTAAACCCAGTGTGCATTAATAGTGACCAAAATCAACTACCACACGACTGACTGATGGCCTGGGTGATGTGAGCTTGCTCTCGGTTCAGACCACAGGAGATGGGTGTCCTCCTCCCAAAATCCCATCACTGAGGCTGAGGGCTGGCAGAGACAAGGGAGATCCTCCAGCAGCTCTGGACAATTCCCCATGTGGCGTGCTCAGTGCTGGACCTTCGAAGTATGTCTGTGGTGGGTGCACGTGGCCCTGGGGACCAGCAGCCCCGGGGACCAGCAGCCCCAACCACAGGGCTGCCCCCAGCTGTGCTGGGGATGGAGGAGCAGTTTGGGGACATCTGCCCTGGGCCACGAACTTTAAGCCATAAAAAGGATTGCCCACATATCAGTGTTTTGCAGCACCCTGAGATAGCCTCAATGACTAAGTAAGAGCAAATTTGCTGAAAGAGCAAAAGCAAAGGTAAACAGAAATTATTTCCATAAACAAAAGTGACTGGAAATAGGCTGAATCCTGATGAGCCCACATAATGATTACATAGAGGAACGGAGAAACATAAAAGCCCTACATGTGCACACGCATTTAGAGCCTGCCAAAACAAGAAACGATCAAAGCAAAAAAGAAGCAGACGTGGACAAGTTCTTAGCAAGAGAAAAGTATAGCCAAGTTCACTGACCTTTATTTTAATTTTCTTTAGTTCTCAGCCTTATGAAGAGTCCAGGAAATGGAATGTGCTAATCCCAGCTGGTACAATCTGCAAGAAAGGTGCAAAACCTCCCCAAACCAGGGAAAATTGAATGCAGCCAGAAGCCTGTTTAATCTCCCCGCCCCCAGTGTCCTTCTAAATAAAGCTCTGCTGATGCCTCTGTCAGGGTCCACCAAAAGAGGCGACGAGGAACTTGAATGCGGCGGAGAGCTCATTTTTAAAAATACATTAATACCTCTCACAGAAAGATGAATTCAGCCAGCTGAGAATTTATTTGAAACACTGGGGGATATTTTTTCATACGACAAGGAAGAGCTCCTGATTTTTCTGTTGTTGCTCTATTTCCAGCATCACATCATTCGATAGCACCCAGCAGAGCAATAGGGGAATATTACTAGGGAACGCTCTGGTTGGGGGTTTAAACTGACTTCTGGAGGCCTATGTTTGTTTTTTATTTTGTGATGTTTCCAGCCTGCTGCTACATAAATATGAACTCTGAGGGTACAGTTGGAAATTTTCACAATTATTATTATGTGGCATTTACAGAGCACTTTTCATCTCAAAGTATACATTTAAGACAGGGAAAATCCTTCTGAAGTAGACAATTTTGCACCCATTTTACAAACAAACAGACTACGCCACAGAAACACGTATGTGCAAGAGGCAGCCCGCAAACGAACCGACGCTGAGGACACACGGCAGGACAGCCAGCCGCTGGCTCCCGGCTCAGGCCAGCGCCGTGACAGTGTAAGCTTTGACCTCCCATCGCAGAAGGCACAGGCGGAAACCCTCCCTGTTGGTGTCAGTGGGAGCGGTACCGCTGAGTTTGCAGGGCCGGCGGGCTGAGATGATGGCGAGGCTGCCGAGGTCACCCAAGTCAAGGCAGGGTGACAGCAGAGCCGTGCCGTGGCGGTGCCACCTGCCAGCCCCCACCACTGACTCCTGAATGTGCGCACACAGCTGGAAACGGCCTCCTAGCAAACACCCGCCTATTTAACCTCTCGCTGTTCGCCAAAACATTCCCAAAGACTAATCTGTTCTTTCAAGTGCCGATGGGAGTTGACTGCCCATGGTACATAGCTGGTTGTCAAGTTTTGCATTGTTTGACCCAATTTGCCACACACTAAGATTACCCGGCGGAGTCACTAAGTGCCGTGACGGGCCCTGTACCAACCCCAAGGACATACATACGCATAGACTCCGGGAATCGTGACCTACTGTCTTATATCTTATTCGATCTAATTATATGAATGCCTATAAGAATTTTTGCCTCTATATATTTTTGAAGAACATTTCAAGCTTTCATGACTTGGCACATTATTAGAGCACACAGTAAGTTTTTCTTTGCTTTTTGCTTGAGGGTATTTTGGGTCCACAATTTATCCACTTATGATATAAGTGATGTAGCATCACCGTATCAGCAGAAACCAAACAGGTTAAATTACATGGGTTTCAATCGATTGCTGAACTTCTAATCAGCAGCTATAGTGGGACCACAGGATTAGGGATGTAACTGAAAATCTAGGTGACCAGATGATCTCTGTGACCAGAATGAGAGGTTTAAATAGAAAATATCAAGGGTTTTCAACCAAATTTTTCCTTCTTCCCAGAACTCTTTTTAAAAGATGAATTTATTTTGGCTCATAAATGTCATTGTTTATTTTTACCTAGTGTCTTATGAAAAACTTAAAAAAATTATTTTTGTACTATTTCAAAATGAAAACAAAATTTTTATTTGCATATTCAGTATTTTTTTTGTTTTTCTTTTTATATTCCCCACCCTTTCTGCTCTGTCAGTTTTTAAAACTTCTGAAGAGTTTTAACATTGCTTAGTAAAAATTCTGCAACATTCCCTGTTTTTTGCTACTTCAACCTCTCTAAACACGAAAAGGTATAGGGTATGGAAAGGTGGAGAAAAGTAAAAGTAAAAAATGAAAATTAGCCTGCTTAGGCAGAAGCCAAAAGGAACAACAAGAGGAAAGAGAAAAAAAAATCTAAAATAGCAACATCTGAAGCTTTTCTGCAAAAAAAATGAAAAAGGACTTTCAGAGGAAAATTACAAATTAAAATTTTAGATAGCAGAACTCTGCCATACATTCTTTTCTTTTTTAACTTGAAGTCAAGAAGGTGAAAAAACAGCTTCAACTCATATAAATCAGCAGGCTGAGAGGGTATGGTGGTGTTATGACACTGCATGCTGAATCACTGACAGACAATCTGGAGATTCATTTTTGCCATTTCTGTTCCAGTTCTCTCTCTAGCCCACCTTTCTCTTGGTATGTTAGTCCTGTGCAGAATTTTGTGATCTAATATTTAGGAGCAGCTGAGCTATTTCTTGTCATTTCTGACCCACATTATAAAAAAAAAAAAGTAATTAAAAGCAAAAAATTATTTTGTTATTTAGCAAACAAAATCATTTAAGAAATCTGCAACTTTGCGAAGAAGAAAATAGGAGAGAACGTTAGCACAGAGCAATACACATGCATACTTCAAAGTCCTACTTTAATAAATAAGTCCATTAACAAATTTAGAGAGACTCATAAACCTTGGAATATCTCCCTCTAATGAAAAAAGCAATAGAAACTGAAAATAGGGGTAGGATAGAGCTGGAAAAAGCTGTTTTTTCTTGCATATAACTAAACTTTGTAATGGTTTTCTTTTTGCATATGATCATGCTGATTCAGCAATGTAGAAATTCAATGGCCACATTTGCATGGGCAAACTGGGTGATTACACAATTAACATTATCAGATTTAGACTCAGAAATACAGCGTGCAAAGGTCTATTCTGCCTTAAAAGTGTGCCTTTTAAGGTGATAACAAACGTTCTGTGTTCACATGTCCATGGAAAAACTATCTTCAGTGATTTTGATAAATGCAGAAAATCTTACCATTAAATTAATCACAGCCTCCCCTCCTGGGTGTAATGAGAGAGGATGCACCACAAGCATCATGTAATTTGCATTGTCAGGGCTGACACACACCTCTACGTTTGTTTACTGCACTTATTGAAGCCTTAAAAATAAAGGAGGGAAAGCAAATTTGAACGAATACCCAAAGGTTTGTTTAATAATGTAATAATTTTCCTGGTTAAAACACAGAGTTCTAGAAATTGCTCCCAGAGCTAGCAAAGCTGTATTCTGAATCTGTATTTCTCTTCCTGGAGAGACCCAGAATGGGCTGTTTTCCCTTTAATTCTTTTCCCTTCAGATGATTTGGGAAATGCATTTTTTGCACCTTTGCCTGAAGGCACAAGCAGGAGCAATGCAGAGCCCTCTTCTTGCCTTAGCCGCCTCTCACAGCAGTATCTACCAAAGCGCCTCTCTGGGTTTTGCACCCTGAATCTACCAGTCTACCTGCTTTTAACCTACTCTTAAATTTGAGTGCAGAGGTCATTGCTCCCTGTTGCATTAGGAGCTCAGTGAAGCACAGTGGGGATGAGCCCAGCGGGCCGGTGCATTGCCGATGGGCCCTTGGGCTGCCGCGGGCCAGGGCGCTTTGCCCCGCTCAGTGTGGCTGGACCACCCCTTCCCTTGAGCGGCACCACCCCATCCAAACCGCTCTTCTCCCTGCTCGTTCCCCTCTGCATCCACTTACGAGTACTGCGATACCCGATGCGATTTTCTAGCATTTATGCTCTCAGACTTACTATTTTATGAGGGCTCATTAATGAGTTTTACAGCTAAGATGTTTGTTCAACCTCTCCTTGCACGCTGTTAAAACCGTGCTGTTTTAATAGCTGTGAGCCCACAAGATCAGATCTCCCCTCAAGAATATTTATATGTGTGGTAAGATTATTCAATTTGCCAACAAATGAGGTTACAGTACCTTGTAAGTCATTCATTTTGATGTTTATTTCCTCTGGAATTGCTCTCAGGGGTAGATCTTCCTTCCTGTCAAATGACTCCGCGTTTGCTTCTCACCAGCTGTTCCCCCTCTCCTCCGTATCCCTGGATGGTTCCTGGTTTGAAAGAAATGCATATTCCCTGACTCGTTTCATTTCTACCCATGCCAACAAAAGCAGGGTCTGGCCCTTTATTTGCATCAAATGCTATGGGAGGGAAGGGAGGAACGCGGGGAGAAACCAAGCAGTATTTTTTTCTGAGCTCTCTGGTTCACCTTCTCCCCATGTAAATGTGCAGCTCGCCCCAGGCAGGTGCAGTGTGGATAGAAGGATCCTGGTTGTCCTCTGGGTCTGGGCCCAAAAAGTAATTCCGATAATTTGGTTTGAAAGGCTTCACTATGAAGAACTGTGCTATGTTGGCAGCATGTATTCCCTCTCCTTCCCCTGTCGCTTCTGAACAGGCCAACCCTATTCTAAAGAAAACTTCAAGAAATGCCTTCCCCACTGAAAGGGGAACAGGACGATTACAATTCCTCCAAGTTGAGGACTGAGGAAAACTCCACCGCCCGATCCAGGGCTGCCTGTCACATGCTGGCTACCTACTGTCAGTCCAGCTGATACACTCATCCATTGGAACCGCATCCTGAGAGCAGCCTAATTCGTCACTGAAAACAACAGAACTAAATGAGGCCAATAAGGCCTTTTGCGATGCAAGTGCTATTGTGTAAGCTCTGAGTGCTACTTCCAATGACTTTGTGCTGCTCTTTCTTCTTCTTCTGTAGGGCCTTTTACTGCTAATGAAAACAGAAGTTGCAAAGCATGCATGTCTTAGTATCTTAATAGGTTTTCTATTCTACTGGGACACCTTAGCATCTTGAAAGTTTTAAGTTGATATACAGTATAACAGTAAAAAAATTAATTATTATTAAGGGTTAACCAAGGACCTGAGTGGTAGAAACCAATCCAGTTGTGTATAATTAGACAGTAGCTACCTTGTAATATTGAAGTTGTAAATAGCCCCAAAGGGGACCCTGACAGAAGGCTGAGGTGTTTACAAGGCACAAGAGATGCTGTCTCAAAGTACATAATTCCTGTTGCCATAACTATTGCTGATATAATGGATGTGTTCATTAAAACCAGAGGATTATTTGTTTACCCATCTTTTTGCTATCACAGGCACTTCCTCAGAGGAGGGGGGCAGCAACTTTTTAATATAGGTTTATTGTATAGACCTTTATTTTGCCCAGTCAGAGAAATATTGAAGAATTGCTTTATTGATTGTTAACCAGAGATCTGCTCCCTGCTGGGAAAACCCCCTTCTCAGAATCGCTTCTAAACAGCACAAGAAAACCCAGAAGGGAAGGAAATACACACGCCACGTCCATTTTTAGATTCCTGTTGGGTCTGGAGAGTGCTGACACTTATTAAATCTTTGTCTGCGAGGCACATTCTGCTTTCCCTGCATGGCCATGACAAAGGCAGGTTGCACGCTCAGGCGGGCTGGCAGTACACACAACCTGTGCCTGCGTGAGGTGACTTGCACTAGTACTTACCATACTTCAAAATACTAATGTTTTAAAGTGCTGTTGCAGCCTTTGAGGGAACGATCAGCAGGGATTTTGGCTGCAACGGAGCAGGAGGGAAGAAGCGCAGCCCTAGCTAGCAGGATTCCCACGAGAGTGTGAAGCTGCGGCAGAGCTCGGGCAGAGCATGCGGGCGAGCACGTGGCCCCTGCACGGTCCTGCCCGCTATACAAGTACATTCATTACAATACCTATGCCCTAGTCCCTTTTTACAGTTTGTGCAGCAATCTGATGGAAGATTTTAGGACTACAACCACAGCAAAACCAGATTAACAAATAACAACTGAGTGGCAGCATCTCCACGTAGAGCTCTTCATAGCCTGTTTCCGATGGTGTTGCTAGACCAGAGGCAAAGGGGGGAGGCTGCCAATAAGGTGATGTATTCACAGGCTACACCAGAGGCTTCATCATAGCTCCATGCACATGGAAACAGGCAAGGGGATGTTTTTCACAGACTGCTATTTCTAGGTGAGCTGTCAGCTAAGCCTAATTTTTCTTCTCCTTTAATACTGTCTGAGCTCTGAGGCGGATTTAATACATGTTGTGCCAATAGCTCTAAAAGAGGCTGCTCCTCGGAATTGGTGCCCTCGTGTTGGTATTCTGTTGTTGCCAGCACACTGGCATCACTTGCTAATTTTGAAGCAAATGTGAAAAATCAGCTCAAGTTTCAGAAGGTGGAGAGAGCTGACACTTATTAAATCTTTGTCTGTGAGGCACATTCTGCTTTCCCTGCATGGCCATGACAAAGGCAGGTTGCACGCTCAGGCGGGCTGGCGGTACACGCAACCTGTGCCTGCGTGAGGTGACTCGCACTAGGCAGAAGGTGGAGATCCACTGAAAGGCTACGAAGAGCTGCAAGCATGATAGGAATAGTAAGTCAGAGTTACCTGTGCTCTTCCTGCAATGCCCACTTGAAAATTAAACAACCTGCTTGGGGAAGAGTAAGTACCCCACAGACATCCATAAAATATCTCACTTAAGGTGGATGATACCAGAGTTTCCATGCACAACTTTATCTGAGAAAAGATTAATTTAGCATGACAAGCCAGCTTCACCTATAAGAAATAAGAATAGTGTTTTCTCCTGACACTGCCTGTAGTTTAAATCTTTCCCTTATCACTGCTGCTAGCCTCACCTGCCCTGCCTCATTATTTCATACTTCAGATTTCCTTCCTGTCTTTGGTGTGCACCTTTATCCCCCTATAGCTTTATATATACCTATATTTATCTTAGTCAAATTTTATTGTATGTGGAGTTTCTGTCACATCTATATTGGAGCCCAGAACCAGAAAAAGCATATACAGTCTCCTAGATGGAGTAGGTGCAGTGGGTCTGGCACAAACAGCTTTGTCCGCCAGCTCACAGGAAAACCCTGGTGTGGTTGGGCCTGAGCCACACTCGTTTTGTTTCAGCCAGGTGAGAAGTGTGGCTATTGCGCTGGAGGCACAGCTCAGACTCCAGCTGAACCCCAGTGAGACAGACTTGCACATTGTGTTCTCCTGCCTGCTGATACCATCAGAAAGGAAAGAAAACATAAGCAGGTCCTGGCCAATTTTGTTACTCACAAGAAAATGCATTCAAGAGTCCTCCAGCCGCATGGGCGCCTGGTTGCAGAGGATGAGTCTGGAGGCCAAGACTTGCAAGTCCTTTCATGGTTAAACGTTTTGCCAAAGGATAAAACTCCAACGGGTTCAAAGGCTATGTAGGCATTTCAAACCTGTATATTGGCATGTGCATTTAAAAGTCTTATGAGAAGTAGTTCACTGCAAAGTTAGCTTAATAGATGCTTCTCACGGTTAATTATTTTAGATATTTTACATTATTACATTACATCTTACACTGCATCTTACACCCTCACCTAGGAATGGCTTCATCCAGCCTCTGCCTGAGCCAGCCCACAACTCCTCCACTTAGTCACGGTCAGTAACAGCCTCTTCAGATATTACTGAAGCTCGTGAGAGCAAAACAGCTCTGTAGAGATCTGAATAACAAGATGACAAGAAAACAGTTCAGAGGAAATTAGCACTTTGTGTTCTTAAACAGTATGGAAAGGCTATTGTAAACCTGCTCCTGGCCAAGTGGTAAGGACATGTGCTTAATTTGAAATATTGATTTCATGATTAAGCACTATCCACACTATTGACGTATGTCCCTGAATCAGGTCCTTAAAATGAGCGATTTTTCCAGAATCGGCTCCCAGAGGAGAACGGCTCTTCTAATTAGCTACTGCTGCCATTCCTCTATAACCTCTTCATTTTATATGATTGGAGTTTTACTTGCTTATGAAAGGAAATAAAAGCATTCAATAAGAATACAGGAAATAGTGAACCAATTCAATCATTTCTCACAAAAACATTTGATTTGATCTGGGGAAATGCTGAGCATTGACAGCTCTTACCAAAGTCACAATAGAAGCCATCATACTACTTAATCCATACTGTCATTAAAGGCAGGAATGAGCTTTTCTGATTATTCATGCTTTCACACACCAACAAAAGTCTTAAAGCATAAAATAACATTATTCTTATTTAAAGGCGTCTTGAGAGACTGGAACACTTAGTATTTGGATATAAATACCCAGTACAGCCACTTTTGGAACTAGTCAACTTTTCTGCAGTATTTTTTAAAAGATGAAAGCACTAAGACACAAATTCTGAAGAAACACACTACTGGGTACATTACCACAGAGAAGTATGAAGTTTTAGCAGCTATAGCTCTTGTTAATTTTCAGAGATGTGGCGCTGCCACTGAATGTAAAACTCTCAACTTGAGCACTCCGTTTCACCTCAAAAATAGATCAAAATCCCTGTTATACCTTCACTATACTCTTATAATTACAGTGACCAGAAAACAATGTCAGAAACCTGCTTTTAAATTCCTCCCCCCATTAACAATAGATGAGTACAGTTTAATGGCAAAGCTTACCTTTTGGTTACTGATACCTATAAATATATAAAATCCATGAGATTAGAAAGTATAGTGTCCCTCATGTTACAGAGTAGGAAAGCAATTGGCTCAAGGTCACTCATGTATCAGACTTGTTCAGGAAAATAGTTTGGTCCTGAGACTCTCTCATCTCTGTTTCAAACTGCTAACTGAGGGAATAATATTTATATATCTGCATTTATAGATAATAAGATTTTTTTTTAACATGTATGTCTGGATAATACTTGCACTGAACAAGCAGGAAAAGAAAGATAGAAGAGCCAAATGTCGGCTATTTTATGTTTATGTGCACAAGAAAAGGGAGAATCAGCAACTTGTTTTTGTCTTCCACTCCCTCAAAACATCTCACCACTAAAAATTAGATGTGACAAGAAATTAATCCATATTGTGATCTAATTATTGTTGGAATTATGGGAAAAATGTAAGGTGTCTGAAATATTTAAGTGAGAAGTGCCTATTAAGCTAACTTTGCAGTGAACTCTTAAGTCTCATAAGACTTTTAAGCACTCATGCCAATATACAGGTTGGAGATGCCTAAAAAGCCTGAGGACCATGCTTTTTTCCTTCTGAGGCACAAAGGAGTCCACCAAAAAAATCTTCCTCTGCCCTTAAAACCCAGCCCAGGGCCTGGGCCCACCATTGACTTCCTGGCAGCCGTTCCCCGCGGCAGGACAGCAGGGACAAGACTGGGTGCCCGGCTCCCGCGCTGCCCCTGGCCCAGGCTCTTCGCTCCCCAGTGAGGCTGAACTTGGGGGAATTGGTTACACTGGGAAACTGTTAGCAGCTGAGAAAACTATCACTATGTTTTAAAGCTCGTTAAACTATCTGACTTAATCTCACTAAACTACCTCTGTGAGAGATGACCATTTGAGGCAGTGTCATTAGGGGCATCTACACCATGATCGAAAGCCCATAAATACTTGTTTACGTTCCTTTCTAGTAACACAGTCGGCAGTTGTATGTTTTCATATTAAGCTGTGACAAGATGACGTGACAGTTTGCCTGTTACTTTTGCAAAGCCAAGCAAAAGGAAAATGCTCTGCTCCGGAGGGTCTGCCACAAAATAACGTGTACTGAGTTGACCTGCTGTGTACCAAACTCCCCCACCATGGGCACGACCATTTGCACCCCTCACTACACCTAGAGGAGCTCACACAAAATGTGGAAGTGGAGGGTTTTCTCCCAGTTCTTTTTTTGGGGTGCCTGCTAGCTTTAATTGAAGAACATAGAATAGAAATAGAGGAAGATTTGTCTTTTTCAGGTTATTTTACATAAAATATTTCTAAAATAATGGCAAATATTTTAAAACAGTGTTGAATTGCTTATAATCAAATGATCTCATAACATTTCACATTATCTATGACCACTAAATTAGGTCAAGTATATCAAATTTCAGAGCACAAAATAACAGGCCTTATGTGCATTTGCATTAAAACTTTGACACCATGCAAAGACCCAGAAGAAGGAACAACAAGTCTCTGCGTATTATTGGCAGAATTATGTAACTAGCTCCAATACAAATAAGAATCAGGTTCATTGCTTTCTGACACAGATACTGACGCCCATGAGAAATTGCTACAAACACCACTATGATGATTATAGCTCTAATGATAGACTACAGCCAATTTTCACAAGTGGAAATGACTACTGGAACTGCAGGCAACAGAGAAAAGGGGTTTTGGGGTTCCCTTCTAATTTTACCCTAGCAGCACTGATATAAATGGCAGTCTCCTTCCTGCAGGAGGTCACCTGGTCAATGGACTGGTGTAAATTCAGAGTAGCTTCATTTCAGTCAATGTGATTGTACGGTTGTATGACCGTATGAGACTATCATCAGGTCTCACAGGCTTGCAGACCAATTTTGCTCCTGTTTAACTTGGTGTAGCTCCAGAGTAGATCCTCGTCATTAGTGGAATTAATCCAAATATATACCACTATAATCTTTGGCAGCATTCACCTATTCAGAGGCATGTTCTCTCTTCATTCCATGCACATAACTTCCCTTGACAGTAACAGGAGGGGATAAAAGACATGGAAATGTAAAGAGTCGTTAATACTCTTCCCCATGACCTTTCCAGGGCCATCATATTTTCTCAGACTGACCCCTCATTATGCTGGAAATTGCAAAGAAATAACACTGTTTCTGTTGCTCTTTTTGCTCACTTCAGGGATTCCGGACATTTGCCCTAAGTACATTTTGTTAATAATTATGATGAACATATTCTAAAAACCCACATCATTCCCGAAGAGGGGAAAAACACGAAGGAAACCCCAGTTGGTGAGGGAGGACAATGTGCAACATTGTAAACAGAGCTGGAGCTGCCTTGCCTTGATTGCCACTTGGAGATAAAAATCATTCCTCACACTCTGAGACAAAAGTAAATGGCAGTCTGCAATGTTAAGAACCCCCGTGGAAATAAGATGAAATGAGACAAGGCTTCCAGACCTGTGAGAAAAATCAATCTGATGGAAAATTGACAAACTTGTTTAACGTGTCGGCACAAGATGCGAGAGCTGACCCGTAGAGACCTCCACTTAGGCATACCGTGAAGTTACTGTCAGTTCTCTTAATCTGTTCAATTACACAACAGGATCTTGGAGGGGACTTTTTACCAAACATCACTTTAAATTAACTTTTCTCCTTTGTGTTTTAAACTTCCAGGCCTTCCCCCCATCTTTGCAGCACCACGGGCAAATTATCAAAAAGCCCAATTGCCAATCAGTGTAAATGCTATAGAAAGATCAGTTTAAAACTTTGACTGGAACAAGATAAGGTTATGCAATTAAAAAGAGAAAACTGCTCCTCTCATTACGCGCGGCCAACTTCACCCCCAGGATAACTCCTCTGAAGTAAAGGTCCATTGTTTTTTTGATTTCGGGGGTGCAGGAAAGGTAGTTAACAAGCAACACACCGTTATTTTTATTCCATTAGGAATAAGAAACTGTGCCCCTTTTCACAGCCACAGGCCACAGAGTGAAATCAGAGAAAGGTTTCAAATGGAAGAAATACTACTGTGCCAAGCTGACCCTAAACACCTCTTTCTTCTGCCTGCTTCTTTTTTCCCTGGGGAAGTGGAGGAGGCAAAGTTCGGAAGGGATGATGCTGAAGTATCCAAGCGATCAAACAAATCTAACTTTGAAGAAGTTTTAAGGTAGGGCAGGATTTAAGACAGGATGACTGCACTCCAGCTGGCATGGGAGGAGGCGGACACAGCATGGGCTTTTCTTTCTTACTTTTTTAAATGCAACTTTGAAACAAAAGATTCATTTTCCCCCAAAACTATGGTGTCCGAATTCTGTAGTAAAGGACACAGAAACTGAGCACAAAGACAGAGCAGCAGGAATACATCTTATCAGTTAAACTCAAGTGCCAAGACTCATTAATAGGTGTTACAGTGCAAATGCCCAATAATATTATTTAGTAGGTTCATTCCCAGTAAATGCAAAAGTACCAGCAGTAATGTAGCTTATTTTTAATCAGCAAACTTCAAAACGAATGTCCCCATAGCTGCAGCAGCCTGTTTGCTATTAATTTGGTTGGATTTTGTTGAGGAGTTCTTGGTCCTGTTGACTTCAGTGGGGTTAAGCTTTAAACTAGATTCTTCTCTGCTTGTTTGTTTGTTTTATAGCTTGTTTCTGTATTGAACAGATTAAAGTTGAGGGAAAAAAAATCTTGATAAAATAACAAAAATAAGAAACACCAAGATGACTGATAGTGATTTTTTGGAAAAAATGTCCATGGAGCATGAACATTGTGCAAGAGATTAGGTCTAAGAAGGCAGAAGAAAGTAGCATATTTTTTTCATTCAGAAGGGATTAAGTGATTTTATACTGTGCTTGTTAGAACTACAATTTGAAGGAAGAAGTCTTTACTTCTGTAACCACATAAAATACAAAAGAGCATCAAATATAGAAGGTCTCTTGTTAGTTATTTTTATGTTAGAGTTAAAAGCATTAATATTGTTATATTCTCAACAGCTCTTGATAGAACAAAATACTATCAACTGCTTAAAATGACAGTACTTTAATAGTGTGTTCTTGATCTGAAGATTTAAGTTAAAGGTTAACTGTAATTTATATTAGATACCTACTCTATTACTGTATCCTGCAATGCCACCAGAAATAGCTTTATTTTAGGAGGGAAATACTATTTTGAAAGGTTTTCTCATGTATAAGTCATTGGTAAGGCTTGCTAGAAACTGGTTAAAAAGTAGCATTAACTCTTTTCCCACTTCCTTGTTGATCTGAGGAAGGCCTTGTTGTTCTTTTCAGCACCAAACACTTTATAAAAGCTGTGCTTCTCAATGAAAAAGGTTATTTATTCTCTCTAATACCTTTTCAAAAACTTCACCTGTATGGCTGTAGGTTTTGCTGTCCTCATTTTTACATTCCTTCTTCCAGCCTCCTCAGGGTCTGAGGAGCTGTACAGAATTCAAGCTAGACTGAATAGCAGATATCCTTATGTTTGTGGGTTTTAATGCTGGCTTTCTGCAGATTCCCAGCTCGGACTATGTACATGCAGAGGAACCAAGTGAGACCTAGGCAGTAAGGAGGCAAGTTCCAAGCTAGTGTGAATATAGATAGATGTAACTGAGGTTGAAGAAGCCCAAATTCATGATGTTTCCATTTTGAAAGACTGACAAAACGTCACCCCTCAAGTCTGATCCATTGACCCAAATGCAGAGGTGGCACATTACTGGCAGCTGACTCCAACAAGTAGCTCCTGTATATTACTTAGTTGGAAAGTACAATAAACACCATTAAACACTATTTAAAAGACTAAGGTCAAAGTGTAGTCAAAATTAGAATGGTATCAGCTCTACTCTTTTATGAAAGCTTTTGATGGATCTCAATGCTCTGAGTCACCTACAAGGAAGACTCAGTATTACTAAATATTAGTACTAATACTAGTACAAATGCTAATTATTAACCAATAAGTACTTAATACTAGGTATTTGCCAGGCAAAGGAGAAGGAACAACAAGGGAAAAGACCCTGCAGATGTAACTAAGACAATAAATCTGGATGTCATTATAAAATTGAGCATTATAACATATATAACACACATATAATACATAGATTAACATAATGACAATGAAGCATCCCTCATGTTATGTTTTCACTGTTGGTAACCGATATGAAAATGTTAACATACTAACAATAGCTTTCCCAGGAAGTGGGTTTAACTGAACCTAAACCAATAAACACTGTGGTTAAAAAAATCCTTTAGAGGTGGCTCAAGGCAAGTCAATAAATTAAAAAACAGTCTTCCCAATGTAGCTGCCAGCACATTAGACTGGTTGTTTTGCAGACAGCCTAAGAGGAAGCAAGATCCACATATGACTTGTTTCATATTTATTTTAATAAAAATACTTGTGCTTTTTGGCTGGGGAAAAAAAGAACCATCCCAGTATCAGATACCATCAAACATGGAGAGGGAAGGGCAGATGGACATGCATGCAGTAAGGACAGCCTTAGTTTTGCTTTTGTTGATTCAGGCTTCTCTTACACAGAGAGAGAGCAAGAAACAAATTCCTTTGGCCCTTATCATAATAGTGTGTGGGCATCTTCAGTTAAATTTCCAAAATGCCTCAAGGACTTAATCACCTAGGTCATGCAGAGGTTTTTGAGATTCTTACCCTTTATCTAATACCAGGAGTAATCTGTGATTCTTATCTATTAGACTCCCATGAGGCTAAGTATTACCATATACAGTCATTATTTGTCCCAAGTTTTTCTTGTTTTTCTCCGATTCATGTGTTTCCTTCTCCCCACATGTACCGCTACAGAAGTTTTCTCTGCCTTTCTCCTCCCCCAGGTGCACTGGGCAACCTCCCAGAGCACAGACAAACAGATGGGCTCATCATACTTGCGGAGAATTTCTCTTCCTTTAATTTTGCCCTTGCCACTTCCCAAACATATTCTGTCATGTTGGCAAAGATCCTACACAAGGCGTCTTTATTTCTGCCAGTTCAGTCTTATCCTCACACCATAGCATACTGAACTGTCGAATACTTAAAAGTGTTAGGTAGCTCTAGTTTGTTTTCTAATGGATTCAGATGTAATATTTCTCTCCAGTTTTCAAGAATATCAACAGAATTTCATTTAAGAAGTTCTACACAAACATACAAAGGTCAGAAAGGAAAAAATAAGTATATGAGGGCTGATAATTATTTCAGTACTTAAGAGCTGCCTGCATTTGCTCAGCTCTACCTCTGCTGAAGAGTCTTCCACCCACAGAAGATTTACACAAAATCTCTATTTTTCTGCAGCAAATTTCTTGAGCATAATTTACTGCACGCTCTTGCTAGAATAGCTCTCAAGCCTTCACAGATGCAAAGCCAGCGGGGAGTTGCTGTATGTGATTCCACCTGCCTTGCAGATAGCTCAGAGATGCAATTGCAAAACCCAGCACTCACGGACAGCTGGGAATTTGTGACAGTCCCTGAAGGACTCTGTGACCATAAACCAATGAATGGATTACACTGATCCATAAATGCATTTTTCTCCTATCTCTGACTGATGAAATAAAAATATTCTTCCTACCGTTAACTATTTCAGAAGCCATACACAGGAGAACATAAAGGAAATGGCATAGATTCCAGCAGAAAGGCCATCAGGTCATTTGTTTACACTAACAGCTAGCAAAAGACTTTAATATCTGCCCTGTTGCAGGATGTACTAAGTACAGAGATAACTTTAATCTCTGCTTTCAGAAAATGTTGCTGAAAACTAATGATTCATTCACACTACAGAGAGAAGTGTTGACAACTTCTGCCATAGAGCAGAAAAGCTCAGCTCACAGAAGAGTTGTAGGGATAAAGTTAAAGGCTTGATTTAGCAGCAGTTCCCTCCCTGCTCTCTGCTCTATGGTATCTCAGGACCCCATATGGCACTGGCGGCCTCTTTGCCTCAGCCGGCCTCGTGCCACCGCTCCCCTCGTCCCTTCCTGCAGCTGCCTTGCTCGCCTGGCCACCCCGGCAGTGGTGGGACGCGCCGCGGTGGCTTGCAGCGCCCCACGTGTGAGCGGCTCTCCCCGCTGCCCTGCCACCGGCCGCCCAGGAAGCACGTGCCTGCCCTGCTGCGGAGGCCCCCAGTGCTCCTGGTGCCGCTTGTTTTGCCAGTAGAAAGGTAACCAAAAAAATCAAAGTCATGCGCTGAAAAACACACAGCGCCCAGTCAGGGGCCACCACAGAACGGAAATCGTATCTCCCCATTTCCAGTTTTCAGACCTCTGTTTTATACTCCAGTTCAACCTTATCACTGGTTTTAAGCTAAATTGATCTGAACGCTCCACAGTTTCCCTAAATTGCCATCTTTGAGGTTTTTTGCTGGGCATTGGTCTCTATTTTTCTTTAATAAAAAGAGTCTTACTTGAAAACCCTCAAATCCCTTCCCTTGTTCTTCTGTTGGGAAGAACATGAAGGCATTCGGGCCTCAGAGTTCTCTTCCCGCTTCTGCAGAGGCATTAAAATATTTTTTTTTCAGCTGCAACCTTTTTGTTTGCCTCTAGCAATTTCCAGGTGCATTTGCTCCCTAATGTTCCTTTGCTGTAAGTTTCTCCTGTTCCTAAAGAAATTTATTTTTCCTATTGTCTAGCTTGCTGATCATCTCGGTATTTGAGCATCTTTTAAGGCATTAAGCAATTAACATTCACTATGTTTATTTATCATCTGTCTCCAAGGAGAGATGTATATGAAGCATTTTGTTTTGTATATAAACATTACTTTGCTGCATATACAGTATTAGAGAAAAAATACCCAGTCCTCAGAGCAGAGAACTCTGAAGTTCGTATCAGTTTGGGGCTATGTTTTGCACAGGATGCTTTACTGTTGTATGAGAGGATCCAGCGAGAGCACTTGTTGACCATGGCCTAAACATGTAGACAATCTTTTAGCGCCTCAAAAGGAAGGCCTGAGCCCTTGATCTAGATTCAGTGGGAAGCCAGAGCGAGGCAGTTGGGACAGGTAAGCTGTGCTCACAGGAGCCAGCATTGCTAAGGCTTCTCCTGCAGCCTTCTGTACTGGCTGGTATTTCAAAAGCACCCAAGGCTGTAGCGCCTTGCTGTAGGGGACGTGATGAAAGCATGAGACTCTGAAATTCACAGTCCAGAAGCCTTTATAACTTCAGAATAGCTCAAAATACCTAATAAAAAGGGTTGCAAAACTTTTCATTCTAAGCCTCCTAAAGCTTATTTACACACAAATACTTTTCATAAGCTACATATAGAGCCCTGCATGACAATGGAAGTGGAAATGTTTCCGCTTGTTGTTATTGGTGTCCCCCCCCCCCCCCCCAAATAAACCTAAAACATGATCCCATTAGTAAAACTTTATAAAGCTGGAACATTTGGACTTACCTTACATAATCCTGACAGCCTTGGTAAGGAGGTGGCAATTAAGTAAAAGGTTATGGAAACTGCTAAATAAAATAAAATAAAATAAAATAAAATAAAAATCTTAGCCCACATTTCTTTTTGACAGTTGTGGAAATGTGGCCGTTACAGGGCACCCTTAGTTCAGCACCACCTTATTCCAGCTTGTGAAAGTATCTCCAGTCAAGCAACCACAGCTGCAATGGTGGTACTTTGTCCATTTATTTGTACTAATATGAGCCTAAAATGCAGTTAAAGGTTGGTTCAGAGGAACAGCTGAGCTATATGGCAGTTCTTCAGCCACTCAAATCTTCTGTGGACAATATATGCAAGGAGACAAGCAACAGATGAAGTAAGGAACCTCAAATCATCTAGTCCCTTCAATTCCATGTTCAACAAAAGACCAAAAAATTAATAAGCAGTCTGTACAAAGCACAGGACAAACACTTGGTAAGAAACATTGTTCAGTGAGCAGCCGAATAAATTCTTCTAACTACCTTTAACACTGCCCCCATTTCCTATTCTTTCTCCACTGAAAGCAGAAACTGCCGACTTCATTCCTATGGGTACGTAGGATGAGATATCTCATGCTGTAACATGAAATGCTGGAGTTCTCCAACTGAACTGTTGCATAACATCTAATCTATGTGATGGTTTTGTTTCCTTAGTCATTTTGCCTTTTAGTTGCCTTTTTGAACTGCAGCATTGCAGCAGTGGATCAAGCACAGCAAAAGTAGTCAAGAACAGGATATTATGTTTTTAAATTCCTGAAAAAGTATAAGCAAAGAACATCACAGAAACACAATAGTAATTGAATCCTTTCATTTAAAGCCTTTGTTTGAAGTGTGGGTATTTGGCAAATGTTTAAGTTACTTACCTTAAGGTTATAGATGCTTGTAGTTTAATTGAAGACATTTAATGGAGGCAGTCTGGTGGCCTAAATTTACTTGGCTGTAGAATAAACAACTTACAAAGTGAAACTTCAGAAATTCTTCTCATTAACTATTCACCCTCATATGTAGTTATGAAACTTTTTTTTATTATTGCTTGAATTTGAATATTTGAAATTGAATACCTGCAAGCATGAGGTATAGAAAATACTTCATACATACCTAAGAAAAAAAATATTTTCATCTCAATTTTTACCTTTAAGACATGGGATTACAGTATTCCTCATTTGCTTTGGATGTGATGTGCATCATATTTTCTGCGTTTTACCTCTGCCTAAAAATAAATAAATAAATAAATAAATAAAAAGGCAAAAGAAATTGTGTGTGCAGTTGCTGGATCAATAAGCAGCTGTCTGTAAAGCTCAGTGCTTTGCTCTGCACACACCCCTTGTCAGCTCCATGCCCCTTCCCAGGGCGAGACTGACTGGAAGCAGAGAAAAGATGATACAGTAGCTGGAGAACAGTTAAAGCAGAAGAGATTACAGGGATTTGGGAGCTTAAACAAATATTTACCAGTAAGTCCTTAGCTTAATTTTGATAGACTTTTGCAGTTAAATGTCTATCGCTTTTCCCCAGCAAAACTACACATAGTTTCATGAACAGAGCTGTTTATAATGTTTTAAACAAAAGTAAAAAAAAGCACCCCCCCCCCCCCCACACACACACACACAAACACAATACAGGTTTCATTGCTAAGCTGAAAGTAAGCCTCAGGATTTTTGGCTTGCAAACCTGATCCAAGATTTTGGCAAACGTGAGCTCTTTCCAGTTCCTCTCTTCCACAAATTGCAGGGAGGAACTTATCTTTTAAAACCTGAAAACCAAATTAAGTGCAGCATTTTCACTTATTTCTCAATCAAAGAGAAACACGTTGTGACCAAGCCAACACAAACTGAAAGCAAAAGAGGAAAATAGTAATTGAACCTTCCACACCTTTTCCAAAAATTTTTAGAAAGTTGAAAGTCCCCATTTTAAACTTCTATCATACTTTGTAGTCTCAAGATCAAGATATGGGATAATATTATGATACCAATAGGTGCATGGTAATCTAAGAGCTAATGCTACTTCTCCCCAACAGATGACTCAATTATAATTTAAAAGGCCAGCAGACTTCTGTTACCAGTGAAGTTGAAGAAGAAAGTATGTTTGCAAATGTCTACATGTATTATAATCTTACTAAGGACTATCACGGATGGGAACTCCCACATGAATCCATCAACCTAGCATCTTTAAGATAGCCATAATATGTTTATTCTGTGCTTCCCTACTTGACAACCACAAGAGAAAAGACAAAGAAATTACAACTCAAAATAAGGTGGGGTGAGAGGAGGGAAGGGAGAAGACAACTCTTCAGTCAATGAACATCTTTTCTACAGCTTTTCAGAGAAAAAAAACCCAAGAAGCCACAAAAATTTACCAAGTACCCACCCTATTTCAGTGAAATAAAACCATTCTTGCCAACCATTCTTGGTTATACCAAATCTTTTAAGTGGTGCCAATCTATGAGAGATTGCATGCTCAAGACTGGAGCATCTCCCAAGTGTGTCTGAGGGTTTGAAAAACCAGCTCAGTAGCACTGCTTTTAAATTTACCAGAACTTCAAACAAAATCTCAGTCATAGCAGGTAAGACATGGAGAAGGCTGGGAGAGAAAGCAGCTACAGGATGAAAGAAATAACACAGATTTAAATAATTTTGTTTTAATGGACTCTTTAAATGTATCATCTTTAAAGTCACTGTTAATACGGAGAGTTCTATAAATGAGCAGCACAAACCCTCACCTAATTTAATATATACAACTGAAAATTTACAAGACCTGACACCATAGCCTGTTTGTATATGCTTTTATAATTGTTATTTTTCAATGTATTCTTTTATAAGATGTAGAACTTTTTTGTTGTACAAGATCACATTACTTGCATAAGGCCCTGTCAGCTTCCTAAAAAAGTTGTTTTGTGCCTCTGTTATATTTTGACATAACTAGCATGTTTGTGGCCTGCTACCTTTCTTCACTGGTGTGTAAACTTCACTGTTTATTAAGTATCAGTAAGGCTATATATTTTTCTTGCAAATCTGGTTGGCCATCAGTGAGCCCACCTGGAAGCCAACTCAGTCACTGTAGGAGTAGCACAAAAATCTTTGGGCAATGGTTTTGTAATGTTGAAGGTAACTCCCCCTAGCCATCTATGACCATCCGGGGCTCAGTTTATCCTTATCTATGATATGTTTCAGAGAAATTCACTTTGCCCATGCTCAAAGACAACTAGAAGCTGCCTGGTGCTGCACAGAGCACTTGCTGAGAAACAAGATACACTAGCTTGGATTTGGCAATTCACTAAAATTTCCACTCATCTGGGAGTCTGGGCAGAGTAAACATGAATTTGTGTGCAAAATACTGTGCAGCCATTTCCCCTGCAGGGACAAATCTCATAAGGACACTCCCCTCACATCGCCTTCAAAGTGGTGAGAGAGGGTTAAAGTGACAGCCAAGTGAGCAATTCAAGTGGGATTAAAAAAGAATTAGATCTGGATTTAGAATGGTGAATGTTTGAAAATAAATTGTTATCTTAAGAGCCTGCATGCACACAAGGTTATCTACCTGACAGTTCTACAGAGACTGTGAACTCCTTGGGAAGGGTCTTTTTTTTTTTTTTAAATCATCTCTGTAGAGCCTACAAACCCAACTGTTGGGTTCTAATCCCGGATTTGGGCCTCTAAGTGCTTTGATAATAGAGAGAAATAAGCTCCATGTGCACATGCCCCACGAGTGCAGTTTCAGAAAAGAAGCCAGTCTGGATACTGAGGTGGGGCAGGGGAGGCAGTTTAAATCTAGAATCACAGAATATAATTGCATGATAACTGAGGTTGGCAGGGACCTGAGGTCAGCAAGTCCAAATACCTGCTCAAAACAGGGCCAATTTAGAGCAGGTTGCCCATGCCCTTGCTCAGCTGAGTTTGGATATCTCCAAGGATAGAGAATCCACACCTCTCCAGGCCAAAAACCATTGCCAAACCTGTTCCAGTGTTGGACCACCTTCACAGTGAAAATTTTTTCCCCCCTTATATCTAATTGGAATTTCCCTCATTGCAATTTGTAATCACTGAATCTTGTCCTTTCACTGCGCAGCTCCAAAACATCTCACCCCATTTTTTCTACAGCCACCCACCGGTTAGTTAAGAAATCACTTAGAGCTTGCCTTAGCCTTTTCTTTTGGGGGTTGAACAAATCCAGCCCCTCCAGCATCAAAATGTCTCTGATGATGCAAATTCTGAGCTGCAGGCTATCTGAAGTCCTAGGAGAAAGAGGGTGAAGAATCTTACTGGCAGGTTTCAACAAAGATCTTGAAGGAACAAAGAAACTGCGACAATAACACAGGACTGATGGAACTTAAGAAATTGGAACTTGCCTGCAAGTTTTTAAATCCACTGTAAGTTTTGAATCAGGGAGAATAGGGGTATTTTTTCCTTTTACGAGGGACCTTTTCTTTTTCTCTAAATGCTATTTAAAAATTAAAAAGCATGCAGCACCGTCATTTATCTCTATAAAAATAATTAGGAAAATGGACTTATAAGGAAAGTAAAGAGCTGTGGCAGTAGTGCAGTCAGAAGAACATGTTTCAGTATAGAATTCTTATACCATGAAAAATTCCAAAAGGTGTAAATGCCAAAATTCACAGAAAATATTTAAATAGTCGCACTGAGATTTATAAAAATTAATGAGTTCAGAAAAGTATGAAAAAGACGAATAGCAGGTAAAATTTTGCTTGAGACAAGATACTGACAGGAAAATGTATTTCCAAGCACACGTTACGCAAGACTACTGACAGTGACTTAATGGTAGAAGTAAAAAGAGATGACCTACTAGATCTGTAATATACACACAAGCTTAAATACAGGTCAGAGTATTTTTTTTAGGTTGGAAAGGACCTTTGGAGGTCATCTGGTCCAACCCAACACTCACAACATGGCCAGCCTGGATCTGGTTGCTAAGGACCGTGTCCAGATGAGTTCTGCATCTTCAAGGATGTAGACTCCAGTCTCTCTGACAGCAGAGCCTAAATACAGTTAGCAGCACAGATAAACAGAAGACACCACTTTTTTCTTCTTTCTTTTATTGCAACCCATTGCAAGGTCAAAGGTTTCACGGAAAAATAGAAACTTACAAATTGTGTGAATTGTTTTAATGCACTCATAAAAAGAAATTAAATGAAGAATGACTAAGATTCTGCACTATATCTGCAATATAATCCATAGGCTTTATTCTGAAAATATTGTTGCCATTTTGGAGTAGATAAAAAGCCCAGCATTGTACATGTTCACATGTATTTATGGTATTTCAAGCAAAAACTTTACTATATATTTTTCCAGAGAAATTTGTTCATCATTTCAAGAAGTCTAATAAGAAAACATTCAACACCATCACTGGAATTACTGTGAGCTGATGTTTCTGTTGTCAAGAATTATGCTATGGAAATCAACATACAGTCCAATAGATTTATACAGGCATACTAAACATTTTCCAGGTTATGCTGCACCAGACCTTCTGGATTAGTAAAACATTTTCACAATAATGGCAATCCTTCAGCTGAAGCTTGAGCATTTCATATTTTGGATTAAAACACTGTAACCTTTAAAAAGCAAATATCCAGTGTTACACACCTCAAAAACATTCGCAATCAAATGGTAATACTCTAAAGGTTAGCACAACTTCAAACTGAAGCTGCAATGTCTGTAATTTCACTATCCATCTGTCAAATTTAATTCCTAAGAAAGCAATGTGACACACAGAAAATTAAACTTTTAATGTTTTTACTCTGGCTATTTTCCTGCATACACCATATTGCAAATCAGTTTTGTATTAAAAAGAAAAAGAAACAATACTGCAAGTAAGGTAGCCTAAAGAGTTGGGAAACAAATTCAAAAATCAGTACAATGTGTAGGATGCATAATTTAGAGGATGTAAGTACTACTCTTCATCCTGAGAAATTACTTCCAGAGTTAGCCAGTTAGCCCCTGATCCTACAAAATGATATCTCTGCTTGGAGTCATTTTTAGATGGCCTTTTTGAGGTCAGCACTCCTTGCATTGTGAGATCTGTTCTAAAATAACAACCACACGTGAAACCAGAGGAATGCTCTTACTGACTTCTACTTATTCATTTGAATTTCACAATTCAGCAACATCACAGCATAGCCAGAGGAGACAAGATCATTTAAAAAAATGCAGCAAAATAAGTTTTTCAGTAAGATATTTAAATATTGTCTGCTAACTTATTTCCGACAGTTGGTGTCTTCAATTCAGCATCTGACTTTACGAAGTGGGAACTGGTTATCAGTGTTAAGTTAAAGGTAAAACACTGTTAGCTCACCTATTACAAAAATGGGAAGGTGCAAAGATTTAGAAATCTGTACAGCATCTCCTATATGACCATTTAACAAAACAAAATGAAACAAGAAATCACTTCTGCAGTTCAATAATAGAAAAAAAGTAAGATTGTCCATTAAATATCCATTCCATCATTATCACTTACTAAGATTTCCATTCAAAATAATGATTTGTGTAATTATCAAAATGTTTATAAGAAAATCACAATTCTTTGCAGATTCTCTTATTACTGTGCATCTTAAAACTCCTGGGGTAGCTTTAGTCTAGGTAAATAATAAGCATCAAGTTGAGCTCCCACATTCAGCACAGGCCTATACTGCTCAATTACACTGGTGCTAGCACCGAGTTACCATTTACAAAGGAAACGCACATGACCAAGGCAAAGGAAAGTAAACAGAAGAAAACAAGCTTAATATCTTCTATAATTTCAAGCTATCCACAGAACTAGTAGGAATCCACTTCAAGAAGTCTGCCAAAGGCTTTTATATCTTTTATGAAAACAAAAAGATATGATGCATTTCTGAAGTTTTGCTTCAATATTAGTATAGTTGTACAGTACAGCAAAGTCAGTGTATAGCTGTTTCCATTTCACTGTAACTTGTGTAAACTCACAATTATATTGCATCATATGAAAGGTTGTGAACCCTCTTCTTTACCTTTGGGGACTTGCAGATTTTTAGAATAACAATTTAATATTCTGGATAGTTACAAGTATCTGACTACATCACAGTCCAGTTTCTCTCCCACAACTTCCAAGAGAGACCAAACATAACATTTTCATCATTAAAAATGAGACAAGAACTTGTTTTAAAAATAAAAAAATAAGGAGACTTATTTTGGAATAAGTGATTTCTCAATATATATTTTGTAGAAAATAAAATGAGAATAAAAAGAAAGTTTAAAATACTCCCGCAACATTGTACAAATAAAATCTGCAGTCCCCATTAGATCTACTGAATGCAGCAGTGCAGAACTGCCATAGCGGTCTAGGAGGTTAAGAGGCAGTAGACATATTGGGTGTCCAGCCCATTTGATAAGCCCGTTCCAACGTCCTCTTGCAATCCTGTAGTACAGTACTGAAGGTTATATGCGGATACTGCTGCACTAGCTGCTCCACTGTGGCTTCATTCACCTGCAATCAAAGAGGAGAATCTGTGATGGACAAAAAGGCTAAATAAATGATCAGATTTCAGACTCCCGGGAGGACCTGCAGGGCTGGGCTCTCTGCTGCTAGTACACGTCTGCGTGCATTTATGACACAGCAAATGAACAAACAGCAATGCTCTCTTACAGGAAAAAAAACCACAGCTCAATCTTATTCTAAAGGGAGAAGTCTTATATAATACATCCTAGTAAAAACTGTTGTTTTATTATTTGAAATGGAAAGCAAAAAGGAAAGACAAATAAATAGCCTCCCTTTTAAAATAATTTTGCTTAAAAAAAATGCAACAATGTTTAGCAGTTAAACTATTTTAATTCCACGCATGCTGGCCACCCACACAGCCCAAACCATAATTATTCAAGGCAAAACCATCTTGTTTAACAGGGCACTGTCCAGAGTAACAGATTTCTTTCTCTACCTTGAAACAGAAGTGTATTAATTCAAACTCCCTCAAGCAGACAGAGGTTTGAAACATAAGATTTTCTTGGTTTTGGAAAATGAAAATGATAACATCTATGCTGATTATTAATTTATGGCATGATTATGATACTTTCACACACACCAAGTAGTAATTCCACAGTCTTACTGAAATGAACTTGCACTGTATGGTAGCTATCAATGTGACTACCATGATTTAAAAAAAAAAAAAGAAATAATTTGGTTACACAAGGAAAAAAATACAAACAATTCTATATTGTAGGTACATCAAATGGTAATATAGACCGACATTTCCAAAGGTTAGAAGTCCAACACATCTTTGCATGCATCACAGGTAAAAGTTTTTTTCTTTTAGCTGTTTGGTGTGAGGCTAACGCTGCACTAAGGGGTTTGTGGGCAGAAATGATGGGATCAATAATTAAAACATGCAAGCTTGTCAGGTCAGGGATGGCCCTCCGAAATCTTAGACATCAAAGGTAGCACCTTTATTCTTGATTAGACAAGGCAATCAGACAAGCCTAATTAAACCTAACACCTTTACAATTGCAGGGCTGTGAGGGGATTAATTTGTCAATTATTTTTAAGCTGATTGCAGTTCATATCACAGAAGCAGACAGCCTCCTTCATCCTTTAGATAAATAAAAGATTAACCTAAGAACCATAACTTTTAGGTAGCTTTCTTTGAAATCTTTGCTGAACACTTGGACATTTTTAAATGCATCGATATGGCATTTAAATGCTGAAGAACCTAGATCAGTAGGATGGAAGACTGATATAATTGTTTGCCTTTTTCCCTCCCCAGTGTCCAACATTCAGGGCCAAAAGTAAAAAACTAAACTAAAATGTTTACTATCATTACAAAGATTCATCTGGGGAATAACATTTTAAAGCACAGTGACCACAACATCCAATAATATTTTTGTCCTTAAAAGATATCAAGGAGTGCATCCTTCTGAACAGTGATTGCATCCAATGACAGGGATAAATGAAAGGTTTAATATCCAGTTCTTCCTCTTTGATAACAGAAACACTCAATCTTCAATGGAAGTTTCATCTAGCTGAGACAGACTTGGATAGAAAACTGGTTTAACCTCCCTTCGAAGCACACACTGCACTTTTGGCAAATAACTACGTTATAATAACATCTTCCAGTGCTGAAAAACAAGAAGTGACTTTTAATAAATTGAAATGAAATCAGAGATAGCATAAATCCTCCAAAATATTTGATATTTATAGGTGAATACATACTTTCAAACTGTCAGCAACACTTCACAGAAATATTGGTTGGAAGGGAAGAATCCTCATAACAGCATTTGTTACTTTTTGCCTATTCAAAAACAGTCAAAAATCTTTTCTCTTTAAAATTTGCAGTGCAGAGCGCCATGGCAGAATCTAGGTTACCATTTTCACCTTATGCTCTCAAGTACTAATTCTAAATCAGCAGAATTATAAACCTACTTGTCCACAACAGCTTCTCCTAATGGTTACCTCTGCCAGAACGAAGATGCTCACCACAGAGAGCTGCTCATTTTGTCCTTCCTAAATGGAAAACTAAAGAAAGGATATTGCTTATCTACTAGATAACTGTAGATATTAATCATGGAGAGAGGATATTGCGTTTTAACACACACCTGTTTTGCTTGTCTTGTTCGACAGCATGGATATTAACTTTTGATATTGCACCAATATTGTTTGATATTGTACCTAATTTTGCAATTCCATAAGCAGATTCCTATCAGAGGAAACAAACTCAGAAAGTAAGGCAAATTTTTTATAAAGAGTATGTTCAAACACAGTAAGAGAACAAATGATCAGAGAAAACCATGGATTCTTCATGTCCTCGTATCTTTGACTCAAGAATGAACACATATGTGCAAGTAACAGTGTAGCAAGATACAAGTTAATATATTTACTACAAGGCTAATTTATGCAAAATAGCATGGCTCATGACACTCAGAAAGACAGATTAGATGCTACAATAGTCTCTTTTGGTCTTAAAATCTACGAAGAGATCTGTAGAAAAACATTTAGCATTAACCACTTGTCCTGAGTTATCCAGTACAGTTATTACTACACACAATAATATTTAATAAAATTATTACTAATTACTATTATTACTTTACTAAACAGGAGAAGAAATTTTTTTGGTATGGAGTGCCAAATAGAATAACTATGTTGCTAACAACTTTATAGGCGACACAGAAATATGACCACTCGGGGCAGCATGACATTGAAAGCAATGCAAACGTATAGTCTGTAGGTAAAATTGGAAGCCAGAGGAAAGGACACAGTGAAGCAAGTGGACAAACAGCAAATAGTGAGAAATTATGCTGGACATATAAATTCAAATTTAGATTATGAAGAAGCAAAATAAAAAAAAAGAGAAGGACCCTATCTGGCAGTCAGACAACCTACTTGAATTCCAAGATGAGAAAAAAAATATGGAATGTTTAGCCACAAATGATTCCCTACCAAAACAAACTGAAAGCTTGTCTTTTACCACAAGGAAAGTCAAACCAAACACTAAAACAGAGTAAATTTTTTAGTATTTTAAACTTTCCGTAGTATTGGACTCAAACTAAATCTAAAAGTCAGGAAAACAGAGAAATCAAGAAAATTTCAGTACTTTGTTAATGAATAAGATAAATAATGTCTACAGCAACTCCCTTGGCATCCTTGTCATCAGTTCCCCTAATTGTAGGATTAAGATGCAAAGAAGTCTGATATCTAAACCATTAGAACATGAGCTTCTGTCTCTGTTTGGTTGGTGATAAGACAAAAGCACTGAATGCCATTCCCAAAATAAATCCATTACATAATCAGAGCAATTCTCCCTTCTGAGCTTGAGCAGTCCTGTCCAATGAATGAAAAATAAAAATCTTTATATCTTAATATGCTTTAAAATGTTATATTTTTCTTCTGCAAAACTTCCATTAATCTTCATCTTTTGAGTTGTCAAAAGGAAGACTACTGGCTGAAGATAAACTAGTTAGATTATCTAATACATAATCATTCATTCAAATTTGAATAGCCCCTTCAATTATGGTTTTAACACAGAATGAAAGAATGCAGTTCTCACCATTAAGAATCTAAATAGGTTTGTGTGATCTTGGTCATCAAACAGAAGAAATAAAACAACAATGAATATTGGTTTGAAACTTATTTTTCTTGCTGAAATAAAAAATTATTCCAGGCCAAAGAGAAGATTCATTTTATGTAACTGTCATAAAAGTAAAGGAAAAGATGGGTTACAGAACCTGGCAGGAGGAATTGATGTCATCCCCTTTTAACTCAGTTACCTACAATGCAGAAATCATGATTTTGAATCCTTTTTCTTAAAGACATCTGAACACATATCCCCTATTTCCCAGGACAGTATACTTGACTTTGTGACAAACGTTATCTGGGATGGATCCTCCTTAATTTCTTCTGATGGTGTAGTGTGGTTGTGCAGACAGAATTTAAATATTACCTGCACTGGATAAAAAACTACTTTCTTATGTGACAATTAGGAATTTTTCTGGGAAAGAGGAATATGAGTACCCATCTAGTCCATATGAAATAGAACAACATCAACAGAATGGATGTGGAAGACCTTCCTTGGCGTACACTAATCTCACTCTACTAGGCAGGCATACATGTAACGTGGGTCAAATATTGGGGAAAATGGGAGATCCGTGTTCAAAATTCTTTCTCCCCTTTAGATTAAGTGATCTGCCTACAACAAGAAAGGTGAAGAAAAACCCTGCAGTCTGAAAATATTTTTTCCAGAAGAAACTAATTGGCAAGTATGATCAAGTGAAACTATAGTTTTCAATCAATATGCTATTCACTCAGATTTTTGATCTTATATCGCTAGATTTATTGATCTGGTATGACTGCCAATATTTAGCAGTTTAGTACGCCACTGGCAGCTGCCATGGAACTCCAGGAGTAATTACTTTTACGCCATCCTCCCTGAGTTGTCATGGAAAATCCAAAATGCAAACATAAATAAGAACTTGATAATTTTCGGGTTTTGCTTTTAAATGTGCCATGTCATTTGGCAGACCTCCAGTGATAATTTTGGTACTGTCTTCTTTCATTTCTAGCTTCTAAAGTAAAGAGTTTCTAAAGATATCAAACCATTCCATAGGGAATTGTTTAGGAGTAATGTCTATTATTCTTTACTTATTGCTTCCATTATGTTCCCCGCATAGATCTTATTACATTCAAAGGACTCAAGTGTTCCTAATCTTGGCAAGATAAATTACAGCTTTCAATTAAGGCCATCACTAGAATTAGAGATTTCTTTTTAATGAGGCTGATACCCTTACTTGCAAGTGAGGAACAGAAACAGAGGTTTAGGGACTTTTCCTAAAAAGGACTTTCCTAGTTACTTTTAGCTAATGTGCCTTTAGTTGATATAACGTCCAAGAGCTCTTCTCTTGGATCAGAATACTTAATGGCAAATAGAGATGCTTTAAAAAGTTCTGGTTTTAACCAAGAGAACTCTTTTACTGTATCAATAAGGAGAGCTGTAAGACTGCCTACCAATCTCAAAAGCTCCTCCTGGAGGTATTATCAAGAGCAGCCTCAGAATGCAGTTCTGATCCTAAAGCTATTAAAATGTGTCAAGAATGTCTGTTTTGTTCCATTCAGAGCAACACTGAAAAGGGAGAGTAAAGTCATTGCCTGGACTGCAAGTTTCATGTTGCTCATGTTCACTCATGTTGAGTGAAGAAGTATTCACCCTTAATCTAGAAGGTACCCATTTTTCTGCTAATTGACTGTGGAAATATTCACATATACACATATACAGTTGTGCAACATATCTAGGAATGGATTTTAATAACCTTCATGATCTGCATCAACATTCCAAGTTAATAATTGACATGAATGAGTGACAAACCAGCTTAATAAAAAATAAACTTGGATCACACACACAAAAAAGAGATTACTCTTTTCACAAAACACTTCTGAAAAGATACAAGGGTTGCAAAACTACTAGTGCAAAGATGTGCTATTAGAACTTAGGAAAATTCATCTGTGCTCCTTAATTGTTCGTAACATTATAAAGGGATGGACTATTCAAACTATTTCTGCATAATATCAGCTCTTGCAACAGGCATGTGGCTAGCTGATTTTGGAGGGTGCTGACTTCATGGGCACTTGCCTCACTGCAGGTCACACGGAGAATACAAATTAAATGCATCTTCAGTCATATAATTTTCCTGGCTAGTCATTAATCAAAAATACCAAACAAAGCTATAACACAATTAGTCTGCAGTATTTGTACAAAAAGGCATTAACAGTATAAAGAACGGTTAGCTTAATTTTAGAAATTAAGTCCTTGTAAATAATTTTAGGGGCATGATAACAAGTGAGAAGTAACATTGATGCTGAAAGATCTTCAGAGCTGCTGTACAGATGATGTTTGATAATAAAGGTCAACATGGCACAAATTACAATCATTACGTTTCTGAACAAAAAGACTCACAAAACCAATCTTGCATAAAAAAATAACAAATTGATTGGATCCAAAAGGGTTTTCTTAATATGCTATTGAAAATTTACTTATGCAGTGGTATTGCAACATTAGGGGCAATGACGTTCCATGCATTATTCTGTCTCTGTATACATAGGGTAGTATTACATGAAAGCCCAATTTGCATGCAATGGATAAAGAAATTAATCCATAGTCATTATGTGTACCCATAATCATGGATTTCAGATATATTCTATTTTCCAGTTTTTCCAGCATAACAATAAAATCCAATACACACACACACTTGGAGTCATTAAGTAAATTCATATACACCTTCTCTCTCTTCTCTGAGCTATCGTTTGCTTCCTCGAGTCAATGTCTTATAAAAAGTGTACTTAATAACAAATGTTTGACTTTTTTTCCACTAATAGTTGAATGAATTATATTCTCAGGTGGCCCAATTATAACTGTTGCCTGTAGCCATAACAAAATTAAAGATTTCTGGAATAGTTTGTGTGAAGTGCACTTGATCAGCTAAGACAGACATATTCCACAGAGTGTAAATGACTTGCCTCGTGCCCAGGGGCAGAACCTTTGTTTAGGACTTTAATAAAATAACAGCACTACCTATATTAGCACAACATCCTATAGTCCAAATAAAGTCCCTTACTATTTCAGCAAAAAACATATTTTGGCTTAATGGTTGCTGTTATTAAAAACAAACAAACCCCCCCCACACACACACACATGAAAAGACTGTATTTGTGGACTCATAATGAAATTGTCAAGTACAGTCTTTTTTTCCAAATATTGATGTACTACTATTATCATGACATTCAACAACTTAATTATGTACTGGAAAGATCTTAGTAATTCATCTCCCACTTAGATTTGGAAAGGGGAAGAAGAAGGGCAGCTAAGCAGAAATATATGTAATTTCTTCTATGGTGTAAAGGGAAATAAACGGAATACACAAATCTTGCAATAGTCAATGGCAGCACTTCTGGGAGGATTTCAGAAAATGTAACAAGGCTGCCTGTGGAGTAGACCATTTTTAAGTTCTTTGCTTAAACCTCAGCAGAAAGGTCCAAGCCTGGAGGGATGAAAGATTTTGTTGTGGTTGTTTACACAGGTGAATGTTATTGCCTCAAACTGCCAGTCCTTGCACAATTGCTGCCGTCTCGCAGAGGAAAGCGTTACTGCAAACTAACAAAATCCATTTCAGGTCTCTGTGAGTTTCCGTAGTTTTTTTGCAAGAGCCAATGTCTCAAGGCTTGCTGTGCTAATCATTACAGCCAACACAGTATTGAGTATTAACGTCCTGTAAGTGATAAAGATTTTCATTCTCAGTTCTCCTTGCTTACTATTAAATCAGGGAAACAACTCCAAAGGAGTCCTTTGGGTTGGCTGGTGGGTTTGCCAATTCTGCTCATTTCAATCAAACTTCTTCTAGACCCAACCTGTACAACGCTTCTGGGTAAAAATATTACCAGTATTCATAATTATTTCAAATTAATGACGAAAGTCTGTGTGTTGCTTTGTTTTTATTTATAAAAATTATAGTTCATAAGAAACCTTATCCAGTGAAATGACAGGGTTTTTTTTTTTAATATATTGATAGATATTCTTTCAGATTACCTTCTGCATGTTGAATTAAGTTTTGAATATTTTCCTTTCTATTTTGCTAGGTTAACAATAATTTGAGCACATTATTGCAATACTTGTCAAAACGAGGACCTGTAAAATTAACAGAGAAATCACTCTCAAAAAGTTTCCATCTGACAAAAATAATTGGAAGTTCCTGGGGACAATGCTTCTAAAAAATTTTCTTTTTATCATAAAAAATGCTGACTACGTCAGATTGCATTTTCCCTCAATAGTTGGTCTTACCCTAATTTTGAACCGTTGATTAGCAGTTGAGAGCCCATCTCTTATTACAGTAGATAGGACCAGGTGGTTGTTTTTAATAACAAGAGCAGACTCATTAATTCAAGATGACTCTATCTTTAGCCTACTGTCATGTATTGCTAAACAACTCAGCCTGGAAGATAAAAGTGTTTTGGTAAAGAAGTAGTTAAATTAGAAGTACAAAAAAGTTCTATTTGTATAAAGAATCCTCTTTTATATTTTAGCAGATGCTTTCGTTCATACACTAATGGGTCTGTTATTCCTGTTAGCTAGGAAGAAAAAAAGTATTGTTTTGTCGTTTAAAATTGTTGTATTGAAAACCGAAGTGAAATAAATGCTATTTTTCTTTTGTTGCGGGTTAGCAAGGATAACTGTAATTTCTTTCTAACAGGATTCACAGATTTTATGAATCTAAAATCTTCATTGTTCACACAGACTTATCAATGGCAGCTCCTACATTATATATATTACTTTAAAAAACACAGAGAATCCTTTTAAATATACAGCAATGTCACTTGAACAAATTATAGTGATTTACAGAGAAAATAAGTGCTTTAGATTTTTTTTTTTTTTTTAGGGAAGAAGGATTGGATTTTTCAGTCTTCTTCAATATCACAAAACCATAATTTTGGATCTCAAAATGAATCCTTTAAAAATAAAAGAAGAACTGGCAGTAATTTGTCAGGATTTTTGATCAGGCTAACGTTTGTTAGCATTTTCTGAAGATGGAAGGCAAATTGCTGCGATAATTATATTAAAGCAAGCCATAGCTCTGCATTCTTGGTGCTCTGCTGTTGACTAAGAATAATTTGGCTGGAAAAAGAGTTTGAAATTTAAAGACATACTTCTGGAGCCTAAGATCTTATCTCCCTTCTTTTCACTTACAAACTATCTGTCTAAATAGATTGCAGATGAAGGGTAAAAATGTTTCCAGTCATGGTTACTAATAAAGTGGAAAACCCTTTTTGCCCTGAGTTAATAAGTTTTTTCACAAGCTGGCATTTCTGCATACGCAACAGTAGCTGCAGCCCAGTCAGCTAATGATTTGCGGTTTGAATGAGATACATATTTACAAATGTTTCTAAAACAGATTATATAGAAGGATGAAATGATAAATTATTAAAAATCTACTGTTTTTTAGAAAACCTTACTCTTGAGATGCAAATCATTTCTCTGACTTTTTTTTTTATTTTCAGGGGTCATCTATCTTCCTTCTTCTCTGTGGTAATACGAAAGGGTTTGTCTTTTTTGTCAATTGTACTGACCAGCAATTTCTGTACTCTAATCTCAGTAAAAGTATAATTGGAAGTACTTTCTACAGTTGATCTACTCTCTGGAATAAGTTACAGATTTAAGCAGTATTTTCATGAAAAGCAACCTGTATTTCTCAAACAAAAATAAGCAAGGAATAAAGAGCACAATTTATTAACTGAAGTTAGGGTATCCGTTCACAGCCAACTTTGTCAAACTCACTTCATTTCATTCACTCATAGCTGGGAATAACGAATTTTGCAGGTCTTTGTTTTTCAGTGTAATTTTTCTGTATATTTCCCCCCAAAAAACCTCCTGCATTTAAGTGGTAGCACTGATGATAACCGTTGCAAATAGCACCACAGCTATAGGGAAAGGACCAAGAACAGTGAAAATCTGTGTGAGAAAAGTTGCTAACTCCACCAGAAGATTATTCTGACACATTGTTCACCCAGTCAAAATGTCAGCCGGAAAAACAGACCAAGTTTTTAGCCACTATTTCCTAGGTGATATCCAGCCATTTTCCACAAAGGTGAAGAGTTCAGGCTGCCATTATCTAAAGCTCTCTGGGATGTTGTGAAGCACAATAAAGTAGTGCTACAAAAACATTTTTAAAATGAGTTCTTGCAATAAATAGCATAGAAAATGTTGCCTCTTTCTCTGATTTATTTCAGAAACATGAAACGTGAAATATTTATAAATATTTCAGACAAAACTATTTAAGTAATTATGATAAGTAAGTATGATTAAGATCAATTTAGGAACATGAATGTATAGAACTGTGTTCAGAAAAAGAAGCTTGAAACATGCAGATTCGAATCTTTGAGTCTTACACAGGTACAATTTTATGCCCTTGCGACGTAAGTACGGTTTGTAGGAATCCTGATGTCAGTTTTGCGGGCAAGAAGTGAGCACCACATAACTGTCCACACTGCTCTGAAAGTATTTCAAGTATCACTGCTCATCATGGAAGGTCTGTGAGAAAACAGTTTAGGGACACAAAAAAATACCATTGCTTACTGATTGCATATAGAAAGGAAGGACAATAATAAGTACATATTTTCATAAGCAGTGATAAAAAATACACAGATACAGTTAAGATTTGGTTTGAAGACTAGACAGTCATGTTCACTGCTGCCATCAGGCTGGGACTAAGATACACTGAGTATAACCCCATGACTCTAGAGACTACTCTGGGCCTGCCTCAGTATTTCCTGGTGACAAACAGAGCATTGATGTACCCGGGCAGCACACATAACACTCCACCGCAGGCTTATCGGTGACTGCAGAGCAGCACAGCTGCTTTGTGCTCCTACACACCCTAGCCAAGTCCCAAAACATAACCCTGGAGGGCTATCGGGGCCCCCAACAGTGCAGCACTGCTCCACTCGGGGAAATCGGGAGCTCCTGAGTCCGTTGTGCAATGGCAAGGGCCCCAGCAGGGAACGAAGCCTGGCTCAGTGTACTTGGGAACTGTACGCACTGCTAATCAGTATCACAACACCAGAACGCAAAACAGAAATATTATGCCTTTATGCCTTTTCCCATTATGAAACACTGAAACGTCCTATTCAGGCCCTAAGCAACTACTAATAAAACCAGTTCCCTCTATTACTGATTTCAAAAGAAATGGAGAATCAGAATTGCAACATTTACTTTTCATGAAACATGTAAATCGCACAGTCACAAGAAGTCAGTTAGGTGCTGTACACACATACATACACTAATACACACATTTGCATGCAGCACATACTGTACATAGAGAAAGAGGTGCTTCAGGAAGACCATACAGAACTCCACACCCTGACTGGGAAACAGCAATATGTCTGGACAGATCAGGCTCTTTCAGGGATGTAGCTGTGGCTTGTGCACTGCCACCCACACCTGGTACCTTGAAAAAGATCAGATGGGAGAAGTGCCTAGTTGCTTCTGAGTATGTGCTGATGTTTATTGTTAGGCAACTAGGGAATTTTATTGCCCCAAATACTTAGTATTGTACTTAAAAATATTTAGGTGTCTATCTTCTGTCTGGACACCAAAATGCCTTTGAAGGTTTGGATTACAGGCCCTCAGAAGTTTATCTGTTACTGAAAATTAATGGGACTTGGCTCACTGTATCTATGCTGCACAATGTAGGACCCTGTAGAGACCATCAAGTTAGCATTACTTGAGCTAGTCATGGAAATGGAAGCAGTAAGTTATATTGCACATCCATATGACTATCTCGTGAGCCTTCCTGACTGATGATTTCCCTCGGCAAGGTGCTGTACTTTGGTAGTTAAGCTGCTTTCAGGACCTGAGCCAGTATGTCCACACTGCCCTGCACCAATAATATCAGTTCATCCAGAGCTCTTTCCTGGTCTCAGACACTACAGCTATGTAGCGCAAGGAAAACATGTCAAAAGCCAAATTTGCCTAAGTCATGGAGGTGCTAGGGGGGGGAAAAAAAATAAAAATAAATAAATAAATAAATAAATATATTCTCAGTAAACCTCTAACATTTTTACATTGTAAAGAATATTTAGATCTTGTTTACCTGACCATAAACATGTACTGTAAAGCAAAATTCTGTTATGGTAGTTCTGAAAGGCTTTAAACATTCACTGATCTTCGACTTTACTCTTTTCTAGATTTGACTAAACAGTGATTATGATATTAAACATTGAATATTAAGTGTTAAAACACATATTAAAAAAACCTCCAACATAAATATGTGCTCTCATTATGACGATCTCATGGTGAAGTTGGCATATTTTATGAGACTTTAAAACATAATGACATTTATTTTAAGGCAAAGAACATTTTGCTGCTGTGGTGTGCATATTAGATGGTAGGGAACATGATAAAAAGAAAGGTCATGGCAACAGCAGTTTGATGAGAAATGAATAATCTGATTATTTTCATGGTGTGGATCAATAATGCTCTGCATCCACTGAAAGCCACTGCCTTGAGGCACTTAGATAATCAATGGAATAAAACAGAGCCTGCTTTTACCCAGGCCCGCACCCTCTCTGATCTTTCTTGGGAGGACCCTTGACGCCTCTAATTTATGTCAACTGCATATCAAAGAAATTCCAAAGAGACTGGGTCATAAAGAGTATTTTAGTTACAACCATTTGAAGTCTACTTACATATGTTCCTTATGTAACTTTGTGTTTAAGTACTTCTCCTTTAACACCTGGGAATTCCTAGCAAGGCATAAATGCTACCTGGAACAAGCATAACAATCGGTGCCTTGGAAGAGGAAGGCTGGTCAGAAGGGGCAAATCTAACTCTTCATTGCAAGCTGAGAATATTCCAAGAATATTCAAGAATTTCAGTCAAAGGAACATGTGAATAAATCCTTCTGCATCACCCAAGAATTCTCTTTAATGATGTGCTGAACACTGACATTTTAACCTAATAGAGCAGTCACTGGAAAAAATTAGTTCTGCATGATATTGGGGAGAGACAGTTGAAGACACGATTTTGTTGAGTAATTTCTCTGTTCTTTTGTGGTGGAAAAAGTGAGCTGGCATCATCTGGCCAACTCTTAAAAGTCAAGGGTACTTAGTTCATTCTCTCTGTGGAACTATGTTTTCCATCAAAGCTTTAGAAGCAAGAAAATGGTTCCCAGTGGTAGTCCTAGTACTACAGTGTTTGCTTTTACAGCACTTATTCATTTCTTATCAAGTTTTAGCCACCATACTTTGAATACACACACACACACACACATGCATGCACACAGAGTCAACATTGCTTTTCTATCTGCCCTGGAGCTTTCTTTGAAAGTAATTTTTTTTCTTCCAGTTCAGCTGGCTTTCACAACACAAAAGATGATGTATAATCTTTTGTAAAGAACTAGGAAAACATTAACCACCAATTAGAGGAATACAGACTGCAGTTCATATAGTTTAACTGATGAGGTAGTAAAACTTGTTTTCAGCATCAAGGTCATTGATTTTCTATAGCAGCTGAAGACAGAATAAAATTATTGCACTTATTAGATCTGTGTTGATTGTACAACATTAGCTAAATCCACAAAATAAATATATGTAAAAGTGATCAGGTGATTCAGGGTCAGATCTTATTCCCAAGGTCAAGTAACACTTTGAACATTCTCTAAGTACATAATCTTAGCCCAATTCAGAGAGAGTCATACACTCTTTTCTTCTGTTGGCTCTTACAAAACACTAAAGTTTAGGAGATTAAGTGGAGTCAGCTTTAACAGACAGAGCAATTCTTCCAAAGCGCTTACCCTCCCCTCAACTTGGAAAATTTCTAAAGCTGAGTTTGCAAAATGCTATTTCTAACTTTACAACTGAGCTAGAAATTTTGATTCATTGCCAGTTGATTTTTTTTTTTAACTGTCTTCTATAAAGCAGATGCTTTGCAAGAAATGCAAGGTAATGGTTTTGACCATGAAGCATCTTAGACTAATAAACTGTGTTTCTACAGGTTTAATCCAACCAGAACTTTGCAACCTGCAAGAGATGTTTCTGATGGGAATCATAACCTGGATGCTGAGGTTTGGTTCACAATGGCTGAAAAAGAAACAGTCCTTACAGGTGCATTTGCAGGTTTGAGATTGGAGATTCTGAACCTCCAGTGACTCTTAGCTCTTTCTGCCCTGTTCCCAGATCTCTCTCTCTAAACTGTAACATTGTTGAAAACCTGATTCCTGAAGCCTATGTACAGGGTGATGTGGTGCTGGATTGTCTTGTTCTCTTTTCTTCTGGTGATAAAATGCTAAAAGGCATCTTCGTCTAAGAGCTGGATGGAAATGGGGAATGGGGTGCAACTACCAATAAACAATTATGAAGGAAGGCAATCTACTGCCATTTACACAGCTTGGATGAAAGTGCTGGGAAACGAGCTAATTTCTTTTCTTTGGGGACAGGAATTTTCCCCTCATTTGCCAGGTACAAGAAGATGGACCCGCTTTGTACCCTCCCCACAGGCAGTCAGGGATGCAGCTGAGTACATAAGAAGGTTAGGTTCAGATGAGCAACAGATTTCCTGTTAGGGGTATATTACCTAAAGGGTTCAAGTTTCTAATAAACTAGAATGCAGCTAGGAGAAGGCAGCCCTTAAACATGTGGGAACAATCCTGAAAAGAATGCTAACTCGAACTGTACAACTTAGTGTCAGTAGTATTTGAAATGACTTAAAGTCACCAACTATACCACATCCCAGGAATCACATTTTTCTCCTATATGACAGGACTAAAGGGTGACGAGCTTTATGGGAAGAGGCAGAAGAGAAGACAGACATGGGAAAGAGGTATACCATATATCCAAATGTGCAAAACCCATCAGCCTATACCTATCAAACTCCTGAGACTATGAACTGGAGCTCTAGACACAGAGGCTCCATTTAAGATATTCATTATTTGCGAGTCTTAAGGCATATATTTTAATATGTTTCAGGCTTTAATTAAACTAGAACAAAACTTTTTTTTTTTCATATTTATACAGAGATGAGTAGTGATAGCATACTGAAAAGGAAAAAGAAAAAGGCTGAGAGAATTTCTGGGGTTAGTAAAATTCACTGCTATCATTCATAACATTACTCAAGAGCTTTCATTCAAGCTAAAATGGGAGGGGAAAGCTTCAGTCTGAAAAAACATGAATTCAATATAGTTGAACTTCTAGTATAAATACACTCATACAGATAAAGAATATATATTTCAATTGGGGCTCTAAAAATAAGATATGAATGCGTTAGTTTTTGTCTGTCCTTTCTCTGATCAATGTTCCTACTTTTCAGGCCATCCAGCCAAACTGACATTTTGACTGAGGACTTCCTGATGTGAAACTCATTAGCTCTAACACAAGCTAATCCCAAATCTCTTTTTTTCCCCAAAGGCTCCCCAACATAAATGCAGTTAATATGTCTACCTCTCAGCTGAGGGGGAAAGTTATCACTTATATTCAGTTCCTTTCAAACTATAAAATTACAAACTAGGATTCTGTTTAACAGAAATCTTTATATAATATTATATTTAATGAAAAGAGCAAAATTAACCTACAGGCATTCTTAGTATCTTCCAAATGGGAAAGCTATATAATAAGAAATTCAATACTTTTTATTTTTTTAGCATTATAGTTTTATCCAAATCCTTGCCCATGTGATTTCAAAAGCATCATATGTGAGCAAGAGCACAGACCTATACAAAATCTCTCTGGAAGTAACATCGCAGCAGCTTCATCATTCTTGTGTTTCTTTTTACTTTCTTTTTTAAAAAACAAGCAGTCTGTCATTGTATGATATGACATACCAATCACTTTTAGCCAAAAACAGTCAAAATACAGACAAAATCTGCCCTCAGAGGGCAGATTTTACTGGTGTGAGTACCTCAGTCCAAATAGCCTTATGGGTGTATTTCAGAAATCTGTGTCAGCAAAAATTTATAGTGTTCTTTTTAGTTCTCTAGATACTTTTTTTAGCTAAACATGTGAATCCAATACACTAAAAGAGTTACCACAGCAGCGAATACCAAACTTATTTGTATAGGAAAATATAAGTCTCTCTCTCTCTCTCACGCACACTCTCATACTCATTCAGAAGCTACTCATTCAGAAGCAGATTCCGGTTCATGCAAAAGCTGCTTACCTGATCGCATCTCATCAGCCCTAAGTATCTGAGAGACTTGCTGCTTTGTGCAATTTGGGTGGCTCCATGGTCTGTGATTTCTTTACACCATCCAACATCCACTGTCTCTATTGTCATGCTGTATCGTCCAATAGCTATCAGGGCTGTAAAATATTAAAGACATGAACTATGGAGGTCAATATTGGTGATGGGTAAACTAAGTTAAATGTATGAAATGATATTGAAATGAAATTCTGAGTAGCAGTTTTCAAAAATTTCCTGGAAGAGCGGTCTTTCATCTTTCTGATAAACGAACCTGTACCATGTAAAACATCTCTATTTCAGCATTTTGTTACTGTAGAATAGCTCTGTCTCTTCAAATTAGGAATATACATATGTGCATAGATACACACAGACATATAAACAGATATTTCTATATATTTATCTATCAACCAAGATAAACAGACATAACCCCCTTCAGTTAGCAGACATATTCTATATGAATTCTTTAAATTTCTTTTTTCAGAAGGATCAGTCCATTGATGAAATAACTACAGAATAAAAACAATTCTACCTCACTCTTCAGAGAAAATAACCGATTTTACACTACTAACACTTTTTTTAAACAAAGTAATATTACAAAGACAGCACAGAATAATGGCATTTTCTGTGTCAATAAAACAAATGGTATTAGAAAACCCTGCAGATATCTTATGTCATGTATTTTGTAACTATATTCTAAAATTGCATTTGTTTCCCATTGTTCATGTTGATGATGTAATAACAACCATATGCCTCACTTTCATGTTTTTTTCAGGAACACTTTTCTAATAAAACAATAAAAAATAAAAAGCTCAGGAGGAATTAAAACAAAAACTTGAACCTTCATAAACAGAACAGAAAGAACATCTGGAAGTTCCCCGAAAGGACTGAAAAATGGTAGAGAGAGGAGAAACCACGACGTATCTGAACAACCTGGGAAGGCTTTGTCATGACATGGCTAGTCTGGAATGACAAAATGGATCGAGGTGACTATCAACCCGGTTACCATGGACTAGAACAACTTTCAGAAAATATGGCTCAGGAGACCTTTAGTTAAGTTGGCATTTATTAACTGAAATGAGCAGAAGCCTTCAGCACCTAAAAGCTCAGCTAAAGAAAAATGTTCAAGGCTTCCAGTGCGGAAGTCAGCCATCTGGATGTAGCCAAGGGGTACGATGTTTACAGTTCTTTACTCTAGTTATAATGCAGTTGCTGAAAAAGATGAAGAAGTGACTTAGCCCAAACATTGCAAGTATCTACTGTCTTTAAAAGGATGATTTTTCAGCAGTTGTGGGCCTGTTCTGTTCATACTACAGAACCGTCTGTCAGAAAGAAAAAAGGAGTTATGAAGAGCTCGTACCAATTCTTGATATGCCAGATGTCAATCTTAGCTACTCAGGGCATAACTGAGAGCTAGGAGCAGAGAGAAAGGCAAGAACTCATCTGACTGCACAGTGGTTCTGCAGAGACCAGGACTGAGAGCAGTCAGCACTGAGGACAATTTATTAATTTATAATATTCAGGTGGACTTGATTTGCAATCAAAATCAGCCCAAAGAGGCCAAATGCATTCTCAAAAGCTGGAGAATTTGCATTGGAACATAATTTTTTTCTTGTAGCAGTTCACCAAAAAGGGCAATGATAATTTAATTCTGTAACTGACATAATGAACTTATGATACAATCATCTATGTACTTTCATTATGGTTTCATTGATTTTTGTAGGACACTACCAACTCTGTTCTTTTCTCAATACATCCCTAGAAAACAAAACCTAATTTTATAAATATGTACATATATGGATAAGAGAACCTAAACTTTGTCCTTCTTTTCACAGAGCCCTTTAATATATCATTTTTATAAAAATCATGGAAAGAAGAATGAGTGATATATTTTGCAATAAGAAAAGTTATAGCAATTAAAGATTATTATAGACTGATTTAAAGTAGTACAGGAATACTGAAGTTGACCATTAAATTAGAATATTATCAATTAAACAATCTCAAGTACTGTTCGTCTTTGAATATTTTTGCTAGTTTGTGTAAAGTTATAACAATTTTTTTCTTTTTTTTTTCTACTTAAAAAGGAAAAAAACCCACCCCTTTTTGCTGTTTCATACACTATTATAAACGGAAGAAAATCAGCAAAGAATATTATTACTGGACTACATAAGGTGTCATCATGGGTGAAGAATTCTCCTTGTACAGGCATTACACAAAATTGGACATATAAGATCTGAGACCTCTCTTACCACACCTAGATTAGAGAGGGAAGTTGGGAATGATACTGATCAAAGACCAAGAAAGGGTGGTGCTATACTGTGTGCAGAAACCCCTATTCTAAAATATAACTTGAGAATCATTAGTCCAAGAAGCTGCCTGGAATCAGACAAAAAGATGGCTTAAAGCATGAAATTTCATGCAGGTATTTTCATATACACATATTAAGCAAACTCAAGAAATAAAGGATTCTCTTTCTTATTCAGTTATAGTAAAACATTTCATAATAATAAAAACAATTTAAAACGTGTATTTTGTCAGTTGAAATGTTGGCATTTTGGCATTTTTTGAGTAAAATTTATAGAGTAGGACTTTAATTAAATCTCTATCAAGTCTTATGGATTTTTAATATGAAAACATTTCTCTTTCACACAATGGAAAAGGGGCTTAATAATTTTTGAAATAATTATGAAATAATTATTGAATAACAGATCTTATACTTTAACCAGCCAGTTATTAGTGCTATTTCTCTGATTAAAAGAGCAAAAAAGAATAAGACCACTGGGATTTGGAAATAATTAAGTTTCCATAAATCAAAGTGGATATGTATGATTTTTAGACTACATTATCATTATGATACTCTGTCAGATATCAGGTAAGATACTCTGTCAGATATCAGGTAAGCCAGTACACATAATTTAATAATTTCATGAGATAGCCAGCACATTTTTGGTACAAGTATCAATACTCACTGGAACAATACAAAACAGAATAAAAAAATCCTCTGGATATTACACATCAATATGATACATAAAAAAACGGAACAGAAAACCAAAAATACCATCTGTGAAATTTTGGGTGTTTTTTTCTTTTTAAATGAACACATTTTACAGTTTAGAAGTTCAAAAATTTCCAGACAATTGCTAATTTGATGTCTTCACCTGTGCTCCACGTTACTGTATATGAAAATAATTGGATGAAATTTCATGCTGTAATTGATCTGTGTCTCCTCTAATGCCAGGTATTTCTCAATCATGCCTGGGATATATTTTTGGTTAGAGACTGCTGAAGAGGTAGTACTTTCTTTGGCTGGCCTTTCCCCCATCCTCAGCACTGTCTCTATCCTACATGTTACTACATAGCCTCCAGGTATCATCGGCATATATTTGATTTTCTGTTCAGCAGTATTAAATACCTGAATATTATTTGATAAATAAGAGCAATTGTCAAAGTTTTTTTCAATAGAATATAGGTCATGCTAAAAATCAATTACTGTATTACAGACTGAAGACTGTTATAATATTTTGCAATGCCCTAGTAGAAAATAACAGATTTATTCTGTACTTTGCAACCCTGTCCCCAGCTTAGCAGCCATCTTTCTGGAAAACCAAACATTTTGACAACGCTGCATTCAAAACATTACAACATTACACTGCACTCATATATTACAACAACTCATGTAACAAGCACGCATTTCTGGAGTGTGTGCCATTGTAAAACACCAGTACTTTCAGAAAATTTCAACGTGTGTAGCTGCATCCTCACAGCGGTACTCAGGCAGAGGAAAGATTCACTACTCAGTCTCTGACAGCACCCAACAGCGGATGCCAAGGAAAGACATGTGAAAAATGCAGTGTTACTCTCCCAGAACATTTTCCCCACATGCAAAAGTTACGGTCAGGGACTTTGTGAACCTGGGCTGATGTCTCTGCACTTCCATGAGTCTGTCTAATCACACGTACAGTCCACAAAATCCTTTAGGCTCCACGACACCCTGCAGTGAGGAGTCTCTCAGGTCAACTACCTTTCTGTTCCTGCTCCTTTTCAAACATTTTCTGGAAATCCAAAAAGACTGCATCAGCCAGGTCTTCCTTATTCCTTGCCGACTTCTTCAAAATACATGGATATGGCTGCAAAGCACAACTTCCCTTAATGAAAGCTGCGGCAACTTGTAGGTCACGTTTATCCATGTGTCCACTAATTCTATTCCTTAGTATACTAACTTGCCTTATACAGATGTCAGGTTTATTGGTTAATATCTTCCAGCTCTTCCCTGGAACTTTTGAAATACCTCTGCCAACCTGCGCTACCAAAGCAGTTTTAAGCAAAAGATTACACAGAGCGGTTAGGAGCTCAGCTATTTCATCCTTGAGTTCCTTTAGTTCTGTTCCTGGGTATACACAGTTCTTCTGCTTGTGTGAACAAAATACTTTAAGCCACAAGTTTCAGCTAGAAAAACATTTGCATTGCTCAACAGCTTTTCTTCCCTTTCTGTCTGTATTTGTCCACAATCAACAGAATACAGGGTTACTCTCAGAAAGCCAGGCAGTCCTTGATCAAGGAAACAGATAGTAAAGTCTCACACAGTAAGTCTGGACTCCATGTCTTGGGAACTTTTAGTACAACCAGCAGTAATGAAGGCTTGAAGATATGTTTCATTACTAATGACAACCAGGCTTGAAACATAGCAAGTAACAAAATTGATACTATAGTAATAGAAAAACACTACACACTGAAAGTAAGTAGAGGTGGGCACACAGGAATCCACCACATAGTTTAAAGATGCTAAGCTTTGACATAAAAATCTCTCTCTGTATGTGCATATTTAACGGTGCATCCAGTTCTTTCCACTTTTTTTCTATACTCCCATTTATTTCAGCAAAAAAAATTTTCAGATTTATTTTTTTCAGAGCCAGGTTGGGTAGAGTGGAAGTCAACTGATGTGTGGCTTCTGTAGAGCAGAAGATAAAGTGTAATGTCCGTCTCTGACTGGAATCAGAAAATCACCTGCACAGCCTTGAGCTGTATTAAATAAAAATGTTGTCCAGTTTCAGTGGTACTTTGTTATAGCTGAGTTAGCGAAAGGACATATGCAGGACAAGATTTGCAGGCTGAGGTAGTATCTTTTAGATGACCAACTGGTATAGTTGGAAAAAATCAGACAAATCTTGTCCTTAGTGCACCAATGTTAGAAACATATACTATTTGAACTGAATTTTTTAAAACTTGATTTAGTTAAACTGTAATTCAATAGATCTACCAGACAGAAAAGACTCACTTAGGTGAAGGGGAAAGGTCTCCACTTAACTGCATGCAAACTGTGAAACCAGTGGTCGCAATGAAAACGTCATCATGGTTAACTACTCCAGGACTTCATCAGTCAGGCACTGAGCTCGCCCATCTAACAAAACCAGGGGGATTAGAGTACCATATTTACTTTGCAGGATCTTTTGGGAAAACTATTTTTGGCAGTGTATGGCCTTGAGGCTTTCCTCCTTGATTTTGCATACTTACTAAAAGAACAAGAACATATATTACACTAATCTGTTAAAAAAAAAAAAAATCAGTAATCTGCCATTTATAATTTGACCAAGTCATGACCATTCCTAAGTATGATGTCATTACAACAGAGAATATAACATAGAGTCATTTGGTATGAACAGCTCATATTTGGCCCAATCTTAATTTAATTTCAATGTATTTTTTACATCTGGAAAAAAACAAACAGGTTTTGCATAAATTTTACAACATACAGTTGTTTGGAAGTCTAGCGTATTAAGCAGAATTATATCCAATTAAACAACATTTCTACTGACATACATCTACTACACAATAGAGAACTTCCCTAAATCAATAAAACCTAGTTCTATTTAACTGCAAATGAACCTCTGTGAAATTGAGTTGTGTTGCTGTTTGTCTCCTATCATCATCTAACGCACTGCATATGCAAAAGGCACTTCATTTGGTCAGCCTTTAGTGAGGGCTGGAGAGAAAGGTTTTTAAAAGTTGATTATAATTGTCATCACCCAGACACCATGGCATTATACATATATATGCATTTACTCAAAAACAATCTAGAGTTTATTTAGATGACGAAAGCATCTAAATGTGCAAAAATTAGAATTTAAGATTTCTAAATTCTCTAAGGTCAAGTAGAAATCAATCAGTCCACCGAGTATTACCAAGTAATAGCTTTCTTATGGAACTTGCCATTATCTTTTATTTATTGTATAGCTAAAAGCTATTAAGGTGGCTATGATAACCATCTACTAAGTACTGAAGAGTCTAATGGACAAAAAATAGTGAGGAAGTTTATGAGAGAGTTAATATGGAAATAAGCAGACATAATAAAAAGAAAATTAACAAAGAAAACTATAGATCTAGATAGTAAGAAAATGCTGTAATAGCTAGACCTAGTGGACTGTGAAATATTCTCCTCCTGTTGGTGGAAGTTCCTCTGCTTGAGTTATTTAACATATGAGTGGACAAAGCTCTGGAGAGACCACAAGGAACATGTTGTACAAGAAAGACTGAACAAGACAATCTAAAAGGTCTTTTCCATCTTTCATTTATATTATTCTATTAACTTAGAAAAAAAGAGAAACATGTAAATGATGCAGATAAGTTATAAACATGTGAAAGCAATAAAGCTATAGCAGGCATAAAATTAGTTTGATGTTCCAATTCCAATAATTTGTGGAAAAGTATTAATAAATTAGCCTGCAATTGGAAATGAACACTACTTGATTATGAAATACACAGTTGAATACAGAGATAATGTACTGCCAGCTAATTTTAATATATTACTATATTTAAGAATTAAAATTAAAACATTATCTTATGTAATTAATATCCACTATGCTATACAATAAACATTGAATATTTAGTTAATATAAAAATTGCTTATACATGAAAAAGACTTTCCTTTACAATTACCTACTCATGAATGTCCTTCATTTTATTTTCTGCATTTTAAGCTCTAAAAAAAAAAAAATGAGTGCATCATACCCATAAAAATCTTCTCTCCAGAAAATCTTTCATCAATTCTAACACTTGAAGAAGAGGGCAACAGAATTTGATTCCTCAGAGCAAACCTTGATGCCATAAGCAAAAGCTTGATGAGTTTGCCCATGAGATACTAAGAGTTTGGCATACTTGAACAGGATTTGTGGCCATCTCCTGCATCGATGAGGATGATGGCTATCTGCCATCACACAAGGTCTTGCAGCTTGGCTAATCCATTCTATGCACAGACACACAGGGTACACATGCCTAATCCCGTATCAATGAGTCAAAAATCATTTTGCTGTTGTAACTACAGACAGTGGTTGAAGGAACTGCTGTTTGAGTTGTCCGCTACTTTGGTCATCAAGCACAGAAGAATCATAGCTCACAATTCACATTGTTTATGCCTTAAATGAAAACTGTATGTATAAAACTCACTGGATGATACAGCTTTTGACAATAAACATTTCCCTTACTCCTGTTTCACATTTTTAAAGCTATGTCTATGACTAAATAAATGTTTGTTGTTGTCTACTGATATAAATTATACATTAAACACAGTAGCCCATCTGCTAAGAAATAAAGGCTATCATGGGTATATCACTCCAAAATTTCACTCTGCGCTGGTTTCCCAATCAAGAGTCTAATTCTCTTCAGGCTTTTGCTCCTCCATCTGACAAGCAATATGACATATATTTTCTTCTTGTATAATCATGACCTCACATAACAGCTATATTTCAGTGGCACCATGAAATAGTAAAGTGAGAGAGAGAGACAGAATTTGTACAAGAACTGGCTTCCTACCAGGGAATGTGGCCAATCTCATTTATAATCAAGCACTTAAATACATTTTTGATTTTAACTGCATGAACAGTTCCCTTGAAATAAAAGTAAATACATAAATATAGGAGATAACCATGAAGTTCACTGTTCTTATAATCAAACGTCAACCTTAATTCCTCAACTAGTTTACCTTACAACACTTACATCCCTGTAATGACTAAAACAGTCAAACAAGGAAGCAATTAAGTCCTTTTCCCCATAGCATGGAATGCTGCAACAGGGAGATTGTTAGCATTGTTTTTAATTTTTTGCAGTAGTGATATTTTAACATTTAGCAAGTGTCCACAGATTACAGTACAGTAGATAGTGATATAGTGAGGTAAATATTTAAGCTTTTGTAAATCTTCAAATATGTTAGGGAAAAGAGTTGCCCAGTCTGAAATATTTCCCCAATAGAATGCTGTATCATCTCTCTGGATGGCAAGCCTGCATTTTAACAAACTTGGTGTATTTTGTTTTTTCTATTGGCTTCACCTGCCTCAGGCTGCTTGAGGTCTCCTGTGATAATTTTATTGTTATACCTTTGTGCATATGTGGCTATGGGCAACATTTCTTGAGAATGAAGTATGGGACTGCAATAAAATGCAGAAAGATATAGGGGCACGACCACACTGGGAAACCAATCTAACAAAATGCCTCAAGGATATGAGGAGGAGTCAGACTGTATCCCTTGAGCAAGCTTGTTTTCTCCAAAAGTTCAGCAAATCTGGTTAAATCATCTCTATCTGAATGCATATTTTGACCTTTATTTGGAAACTCGGTGGCAAACCACTCAACTAGTGCTACTACAGTAATTTTGACTAAAAATCTGCTTGAAAGAGATAACATTTATACATTTTAAAGCAACGTATTTCTGGCTTCCTTTTTGAAAATAAAATCTCATTATTTGAAGTATTGATTACCTAAAGCAGCCTTCAGAAAATCCTTGGAAACAAGAAAAGTCCCAAGGAACTGAACAGAACTAATACCTCAGAGAGGAAAGAAGAGAGAGACCAGGTAAATATCTAACAATTACTTTTATATCTCTTGCAGATAAAATTTTTGAGTGTAAAATAACATTGCAAGGGTTCTGGGTAAAGACTATCCAACAATCAGCAAGTGCTACATGTCACCTTTTGTGACACGTTTGTAGAGGACTATATTCTACAGCACAATCCTCAGGGCTTTTGAGGACAAGGGGCTGTGCATGGGGCTGAGTCCCCCTGAGCTCATTTGACTGGCATGAGGCTCTTAGGCAGCAGTCAACAACAGGTCTGCTACAGCAAACGGCATGGTTACCATCAAGCTGGTGGAGCACACACTGCTGTCTTCCATGCCAACTTTATTAGCCAGTATGTAGAGAATGGGCAGCTGCTCCATATTTTTCCTACAGTTGAAAACCCTAGAAACACAGGGAGATTATCCAAATAAAATTAACCTTGGTGCTCTCCATTTTTTATCTTGTGTATTTGGCCAGATTCTCCCCTGATGAAAAACATAACACAAAATAGTACAGCTGTACAAAGGTTATTCAAAAAACTACCTGTTGTCCTACAATAAAGTAAAACTCTACCTAAAAAAGCAGAAAACAATCAGTGATCTTTAGCAGTCATCTTTAACAAACTGTAAACAGCTGTTTTGCTGGAAGTCCGTATCAGGGACAAGGCTAAGCTATAGCATTATAAAATACAAAATGGTCCATGGTATTTTATAGAAGGCTATGAAGAAGGAATTTCAGTATTCATAACACTGAATTACTGCTAAATACATCTGTATTCTAAATAAACTCCACCAGTGCAGAAGAAAACTTAGAAACCTTCAATACGAGGATGCAAAAGAGATCCTAGGACAGAAAACTGAAAGGCATGTGGTATGCTTGGTTCTGTCCTCAGCATAGACCTCATATGAAAATATAAACAAATAAGAACCAGGTAAGAGATGGATTATGAAAGTGATAATAGCTGCTGGTTTAAAACCCATGGTCTTAAGACAATAATGTCCCCTGTGGACCAAGCTAGTCAAACTAGATTGGCTGTGTTGTCATTTGCTCAAGGGCACAAAAACATACGTTGTTTTCCTTACTTGATTTAGCATACAGGTAATGTCTGTCATTATCATACACAGTCTTCCATTTGCAATCAGAATATAAGTAATTTAAATAAGATAGCCTATCTTGTCAACAAGAAAGGCTTCTATGCATAGGCTGGCAGCAAAAGGAAGACTAGGGAAAATGAGGCCTTGCTGTTGAACATAGTAGGGGACCTACTGACAAAGGACTAGGAAAATGGTACTAAATGCCTGCTTTGCCTCAGTCTTTACCAGCAAGGTCTGTTCTCAGCCCTCCCATCTCCTTATGTATGATGGCAGATTTTGGGGGTGGGGAGTGAAGTATTAGTGAGTAGATTAGGTTAGCCAACAGGACACACACAAGTCCTTGGGACCAGATGGGATGCCTCTGAGGGTGCTGATGGAGCTGGTTGATATCACTGCAAGGCCACTCTCTATCATCTTTGAAAGATCAAAGTGACTGGGAGATGTTCCCAGTGATTGGAAAAAGACAAATGCTATGGCCATCTTCAAGAAGGTCAAGAAAGAGGATCCAGGGAACTAAAAAAACAGTAAGCCTCCAATCCCTGCAAATTTTATGGAGCTAATTCTCCTGGAATATAAGAAGGACAAAAAGACGACTGGGAACAGCTAGCACAAATTTACCAAAGACAAAACAAGCCTGACCAACCTGATTGCCTTCTTATAATGAGAGGATTGGCTCTGTGGACAAGGAATATGCAAACATTTTCATATCAGGAGAGGGTCAAAAAGAACTACACAGTGTTGAGAAGAAATGCTATAATCTAAAGATGACTGCTTTCTTTCCCAACCTAAAGAAGTAAAAATTTTTGTTTCAGGGTAACAAAAATACCCCAAATTACCTGAACCTCATAAAACAAGAACAAGACATGTAAAATGAAGGCGAAACACAATCCTGTCAAAACAGGTAATAGGATTTGAGTTTATTTAAGCAACATGTAATTAAGCTATGAAAGCTTTTACTTCTAGCTGTTACTGAGTCCAAGGGCTTAGCTGCATTCAGAAATGACAGGCATTAATGATGACAGCGAAAATCCAGATCTAGACAGGGTTGAAAACAAAGGTTGTGAATGATCTAAAGTATATTCAATCCAATAACTAAGAGGGGTATGAAAGAAACTATCTTTACCAAAAACTGGCATGATTTGGAGAACTGATGTATGCACTGCTGATGAATTTTAGTAAATGCTTTGAAAAGGCTGAATCAGAGTACTTCAGTGGCTATGGAGACAGTCACAGAATGCAGAACATCTCATACAGACCAGATACGAAGTTCACTCAGTGTTTTGCTGGAACTTTTGGGGATAATAAACTGGCAGAAGCTAGGAAAAATCACTTATTATCCAACTATCGCTTATTATTCCAAAATTCTGACGAATGAGTTGGGTTTGGAAAGTCCAAAGTTTACAGATGGAATAAAAATCAGGATGTTGAGATACTCATTTTCAAGAAAGGAAAATTTTTGTTACCTCTCAGTCACATGGGATTGTAACAGAGCAGGTAGAGACAGAGTGGCTGGGATGCTTTCCTTGCAAAGGGAATTTAAACATATAGTCTGTTTAATTATGGGATCAGCCAAAATGAGAAACACCTGCTTTGGAAAATGACAGAAGGTGAATCCTAAATGATGTGGGAACCTAATCCTTTTGTGAATTTAGCTTTGTCCTTCTCACCAAAGGACTCTAGCTACTGTATTCTTATGATTAATAAATGCTGACTTACTTTGAAAAGGCTTCTCGGTGGTCTGCAAATACTTGCTGAGATAACAGGTGACATCTCTGACAGAGGTCTACACGCATTCTGCTATTGAGGGAAAATGTTGAAATTGGGGACTCCTAACTGACTAAGAAGAGAATTATTTGCCCTTGCAAGAAGGGGGAGCATGAGATTCATCACTCCAAAAAGACTAAAGAGAAGACTTCAGGCAGGAAAACATCTAATAACTGCATGATAACATGTTACTTCTGAAACATGTACTAAAGGTATTTCCATTAAGTACTTCAAACAGGCTGACAGTGAAAAGAAAATGACTGCCTAAACCACAATTCAGTAGAATAGCTATTAAGTTTCTATGAACTTCACATTGAACAGAATGCAGTGGATACTTCTTTTGGTATATAAAATTGAATTTAATGGAGATAAAGGAGCCAAATAAATACTAAATAAAAGTTAAAAGATGCTTACAAAAATGAAATTTTAAGTACAAAATCCAAAAATGGAAGATGGTGGCTATTGGAAATTGTGGATTTCATTGCAAAACTCCTGCTATATAACTTCAGTACTCAACAGGAAGGTAGCTATTTGACTGCTTAAAAAAACCAAAAAAACCAAAACCCAGTAGCCGGCAATAAAAGCACAAACACCATCACAATATAGAGTATGAGGTGTTATACCAGATAGACCATTTGTACACTTCAAGAAACATCTTTGGGCTAAGTGTTTTTTAATTCCTGGGAACATATCCAATGCCTCTTTAAGATATTGACACAATATTTACTGTTCTCCAGTCTCAGGAGTAGAGGTTACTTTTCATGAAGTATTGCATATTTATTTTTCTAACTCAGCCAGTTCATATTCACTGTCCTTGTTACTTAGTCTTCTTGTAAAATGATATGGGAAGACTGGAAAAATGAGATTCATGCACAAGGGTTAGATTCATTGCTTAATCTTGTAAAGTTGTAGGCCTAGGAAACATGAACATGGGTTTGACAGAACAGCACTAAACAGAATGAAAAGACACTGGAGTATGTTATAAAAAGGTAGCTAGCTGTGTGAAAGGGATAGGTAGGATAGAAGATGACCATATGCAACACAATGCATTATGAAAGAAAAGAGCAAAGCAGATGAGAAAAGCAAAATAAGACAACCTTCCTACACATTTAAACATACACATATAGCTATATAGCCCTAAACAATACACATAGACCTATATGATAACACAGAAAATTAACATCTGTATTAAAAAAAAATCTTACAGCCCTGCAGTAACATTCCCTGACATAACATCATCTTTATTATGTTTCCCACTATACACAGTTCTGGACCTACTAAGATCTCCGTGGTTTGCAGCAGGACCTTGAAAAAGTCCTGGCATCAAGACATTTTGCTTGCCCTATGTAGCTCTGTGAAGACTTGGCTGGTGTTGTGAGCCGCTGAAAAAAATCTGAACCACTAAACCACTCCATTGCCAAGCCTCAGTACCATACCTCATATACCATCACGCAGCCTTATCACCCAATTTGTCTAGCTATTTTCTATAGTCCTGAGGACCACAGTTTGAAAACCACTGTTTTCATAAGGGGAGATTGAAGAATTCCATAAAGAGAAAGAAATTATTCGTCTTCAAATGATGGTAGAAAATTAGTCTAAAACACATTAAAGAAATACTTAGGCTAATATTAGAAAAGTAATCTAAAAAATAGCAGCAATAATAGACGTTACCAAGTGATGTGACTGAGATACAGTTATGGTATTCCCACAGCATTAAAAAAAGAAGTCTAAAATGCAGAATCAGACAAGTTAATTCAAGTGCACCATCACTGATCTTTCTACTGTATTACTTCTCTTAAGGATTTCTTCCTTATTTAGCTGGAAGATAAAGTACCTTTGTGCACTAGCTTTGTCTTCTTTCATCCACAATTCATTTTTCTCTGTGAAACTAACATTAACATGGCTATTTTATTTAGAAAGTTTCTCTAAAGACCTATAGCTTTTAACAGATGATGTGCATCACTTCAAAAGTATTTGGACAGCTATAGCTATGAGACAACATAATGTTTCTCCCTGAACTGAGTCTGACCACCAGGAACATTCTTTGAAGACATAAAATTTGCTACTGTCATCAGCCAGCGTGATCCCCAGGAGGCATACGCATAGCTTAAGTATAGCAGGAACAATAGGGTTTTGTTTCAATTCCACCTCTGATGGTGAAAAATCAAGTAGGATAGGAGCGGTTGGCAGGATGATAGGAATCTAGGCAGTAGTAATATCTATTTTACAACCTTAGCTTGTGTGGACTACTTACCTAATTGTGCCCAAGTACATTTGTACATGAGCATCCAAGACAGCTCTGGGAATACCACTTGCTTTTAAAGGCTTTGCAGTGATTAGCAGAAGTTCAAACATTGTATTTTGTCAAGGAGAGCTGAGTCTTCAGAAACAGAGGAGACTAGGCACCCATGGACTTGTGTGTGGAAAGGGTCCACATTGTTAATTCAAGTTACAGATTAACCTTTCAGATGTGCACTAATACATAATAGAATCATACATATATTTGACACAATGTATTTTAAAATGCTGTCAATCAGTGTCCTATGCCACATCTTTATTAAAAGTAAAATTAGAGAAAAACATGTAATTTTATACATAATCAAGAAATAGTTATTTTACTTTGAGGAATTTTGGAATGGATACACTGCTGCTCTTAAAATTGCTGTTAAGCTTTAATATACTACTGAAAGTATCTTTTAGATCCTTAAACATGACCAAAAAAGACAATAACATTTGATGCCGTGGCTGACAGACTGTTCTGAATGTTTCCTATTGTGCCTATTGTTGCTTAGGTCCCAAATCACAGCATGAAGTTTCATACTGCATGTGCTGCAACACATCCATACAATCAGGGAAGGACAAACTGTCAGTTTCAATTTCGCATTTTTCTGTTTTTGTCAGCATGTATCACTACAAATCTCCCCACGAATTAACTTTAAAACAGGATTTTATGTTTGTTAACATAACATTTAATATGTTCCAATGCAGATATACTGTTCTGCTTTGGGAAACAGTCAGAGAACAGTGTGTTGTAACTTGTCATTAATTTCATTACGACTAACAGAACTGAGGTTGCTCACATAAATCAATGCAACCAGATGCTTAGAGTGAGTACAACCGACAGGCAGAAATGAACAAAATTAAAAACAGCTCCATACTGTGAATCATCACAAGGCGACTCAAAAATAATGAAAGAGCTACTTTCAGGGAACTCATTTTAAAGATCCTCCCTGTTAAATGTCTGAGATGTGTTGTGGATATTCTAGTAGGACAGCTAGAGTCATGTTTCCATGAAAAGAATGAATTTATTTACAGTTTCTTACAGAATAGTTCAGTGGAGTCAAACTGCCTTCACATAATGACACCTATAGTACATCTGCAAGATGTTTGTATCTGAACGGTTACACAATCTTCCTTAGAATAACAACACTTCCAGCATTAATTACCTGTCCTGCATAATGAATAGAATGAGACTTCATAAAATTAGCTGAGTGTAATCACCTCGGGAACTCTTTACACAATAACTAACATGATAGAAATGCAAACAAAAAATGTCAGTTCCTAAGGGCTTGAAAAATACTTGTTTCCTGAAGTATTTCTTCAGTGTACTTCACCTTCAGGCATCTAATTATTCCCTTAATAATAAAGGCAATTTCCTTGGGAACCATACAGGAAAGCAGTTTAGCATAGTAAAACCTCTTCTCTTCGACAGAAACAGAAGTTTTATCAAACTGGATTGGAAAACGAAAAAGTTTATGCCAATTAGATCATTTCTACTTACTAGTACTACTCATTAATAAAGTTTAAAATTTGCAGTATAAAAATGGTTTCAACAAAATAGAAATCCATAGCCATGCCGCTTGCTGAAGTACCTGCTTATCTAAGTTACTCAGTGGGAATTAATTTTCCTTTTAGTCAGTCAATATAAACATGGAAGTTTTCCTCTTTTGTGATCTTATGTAAAAATGCAATTTACTGGATAACTTAGGTAATAATTTCATTTGGGACAGCCTATTCAAAAGAAACTCAAAACTGATAAAAAACAAGAAAACAGCTTTTACTGAAGTAAAACCTTTCATTTTTTGTAAAAATCTGCTAGATAAAGAATGGGGTTCAATGCATTGGCAGGCACACTGACAGCACTAGGTTAGAAGACAAATAGCCCAAATTCTCCGGTTTTGTATTGGGTACTAATTTTTCAGAAAAGTAGGATGTCTAAACACTGAAAATGACCCTACTCTTTGTTCTCAAATTGGGACATAACTACTGGCCCAAGTATAAGGAGAACCAGAGCTGTACGCTGGGAACTACATACACCTCAGTAACAGAGTCGAACTTCTATTTTGTCACCTCTTTCTTTTGTTTACAGTTTGTGCTGTCATGGTAATAAAAAGCTTTGGTACATGGAATATTATATTTCCTTTATGCAGGTTTGAAGATCCTATTAAATACACGTTTCCCACAATGACAAGTAATGGGCTACGAGCATGATCTGTGATAAAGTTTAGAAGGAACAAAAGGGTCTCTGATAAGTGCTGGATATGTCACTACCCAGTGATTTTTACCAGTTTTTAATTACACTGCATGTGCTGGTTTATATACACATATAAATATTTAAACTCAAACTAATTAATATAAGCTTAAATGAAAATAGTCTTAGTGAAGGAGAACCACATAAAAGCTTGTACCTTAATACAGATAACTCCTGGCATTTTCAGGTTCTGGTACAAAGTTCCCCTTTATCTTTACTCATTAATAAAGTTTAAAATTTGCAGTCTAAAAATGTTCCTGTGTAAACTCATTTGAATCCTTCAGTTGACCCCTTTTTTCATTTTGTCACAGGAAAAGTTGTCCTTCCATTTAACAGCAGTGTCATTCAGATAAATGAGTCCAAAATCTCTCCCTGTCTTCTAGGAGAACAATCTTTCTGAGACTGACTCTTGAAGCAGCCTGTTCTACTACCAGCTAAATTTTTTTTTTAAATGATGTAAATTGTAGCTCATGGGAAGCATCCAAACATTCAGAGAATATCTGAATGGAGAATGATATACAAGGAAACTTGTTAAACAATGGCAAGTATTTATGGGCAGCAAACCTGTAGCAGTTTTGAAGTCTTTTCTGGATGTGGAAGCAGTCACATATGCTGAAGAAACATATTCCTCCTTGTTGCTGGAAGAATAATTCCTTTTAAAATTATTAATATTTTTTGAGCATGAATTTTGGAATTTTATGAGGAAGAATGTGGTGAATCATTCCTTGTTTTGCAATCCAGAAGAGTAAGCAGTTGTAGTGCTAGCATAACAGTGACCATGATAGACAAAACCAAGTTAGTAGTAACGGAAATTTTCAAGCATATGATCTCAGCAAGTAAATTCACTCTTTTCTGGCTTGTCCTCCGACTGTTTTTATTCCAGAGCGCTTTTACGGGGGCTGTGCTGCTCTACTTTTAATTATAGAGACCTTGGTGACACACGCACATGGCAGGGCCCCAATCTGAGCTAACCATTCTGGGTCATGAAATTCCAAGTGTATGAACGTACGTAGGAAATTTTTTTGTAGCAGAAACATTGGGAAGCTATTTCCAAAATTAGACCTAATTTGTTTGCTATTGAAATTCTGAAACTATAAATATTTAGTTGAATTGTATGTTCACAAAAACTACTGACCAGGCACGAAGGTAAAAAGAAAAAGGCCAGTACAGTAACATTTAAACTTAAATCCATACTTTCACTTTTCTTCAATAGCAAGAAGAGAAAAAGAAAGAAAAACTTTGTCAAAGAGTTAGAAGTAATTTTTTTCTTTTCTCTGGCAGCCTTAAGTTTCAGTGAACATTGCTCACAATTACCAGCAATTCTGGTGCAGATAATTCTCAACACTGAACACACCTTTGTGCATGCCGTGGGAAAAAAAGAATAATTTTGATCCTTGCAATAGATCAATATCTCTTTTTGTCAGCTGTAAACATTGTTTTTATTCTGAACGTCCCCTGTTCTACTGTATTGCAAAAGATATGTCCCCAAACCTGAAATGGACTTCCACCACATTTTATTGTTATTGCTTTATGCCTTGCCGTATCTCTCTTTGTCTTCAATCATATTGACAATAATTGTTTCCAAAAAGAAAAGTTCAAACTCCTTTTCATCCAACACAGTATTTGTGCCAAAACTCTGTGTTTACTGCTGTAAACCTCTATCCCTTGTACTTAAACTTTTGGTCATTCAAAAAAAAAAAAAAAAGATACCACATAGGACCTACCTTGTAAAATCTGTTACTAGCTAGGACATCAGTCAGGACACTACTAGATAACAGTATCTTCCTGATGAGAAGCTCATATGTGATAGCCTTTCTTGTGGCCTTCCAAAGCTAGCAATTTCAAATTTTCTCTGTCAGTTCTGTCTGTTATTTGCCTTCTTTCTCAGGCCTTTTGTTGCTTGCACACTCATAATCATGAGCAGCACAGCTCATACCATATTATGCAATCACCAAAATTAAATGGTTAATCAGTAAAATAAGCAGTAAAAGTCAATAAGGACAAACTCAAAAGAATAAAACAATGAACATATACTATTTACTACTGGTATTTTTTTTATTATTTTCAGTGCAAGTGAAATTAAAACTAGGAAATATCCATAGAGCTACTTCTTAATTTACTTTGGCAGAAAAGTATGTCCACAAATTTGTTAAGCTGCAGAATTGCACAGGAGATGATTAAGATGTAGCTGAGATGCCAGGATCACATAAACATTTCAGAGGGGCATGGGGTACCTATTATCTTTCAAGAACACTAAACTAAACAGAATCCATAACTCCCTCTCCTTGCCATCCACAAAAAGCCACGTTAAAAATTCAGAAAATTGCAGCTGCTTCACTAAAGTAAGCCTTCTCTTTTTTTTTGGGGGGGGGGCGGGGAGTAAAATCATATATTTTCACATCCAGAAAAATTTTGGTAGAGGTACAGCAGCCATAATTTTAACTTGTGGGAGGAGACAGTGAGTCCATTATAGTTGATGATCTTCATCTGAGCTACTCACTGATCCCTTTCGCCATCAAAATGCTGCAAGCAGAGGAAATCATGAAACTTTGCCTCCCTTGCTGTTGGCCTGTTACTATTCGACAGATGATAGATCCCATGACAGAGGAAAGAAGGAAGAGCAAAATATATATATACATATATATATATAGCTAGCTGGAGGTATGGAGATATCAAAGTTTCTGTACTCTTTCTACTATTCTCCAGATTCCACTGACTTCATGCCAAAGTTGCTTGCAAAGCTTCCTTAAAAGACAGATAAGGCCAACAAACAAAATCCCCAAACTGCAAAACTTCCTCCTGCAGTTTTTTAAAGCATAGTGGAAGTGATGAGGAAGTCACATAACTTTTATGGGATAAAACCTTAACAGTTTAAATGAAAAAAGCCCCAACTCACTCATTTTCTTCTTTTCCTTGAAGTGAATGGAGTTCAATTCTGACTGATTATATCAGAGAATGGCACTATCATGTACCATTACAATAACTTCCTGTTCTGAAAATCCTGCATTATGGTGATATGGTCATAACTAAGTTATGATCCCCCCCCCCTTTTTTTCTTTTTGGTAATCTAAGTATTCATTTAATTTTCCATGCAAATCAGCTTGTTTTAATTAAACATTCCCTTACTGGGATGTCAATGTAAATAGAAAGTAACCTCTCCTCCTCCTATTCACCTGCAAAAAATTAAACAAAAAGAATATCTTCTGTTTTCTTGGCAAAAATGACACTGAAAGTTAAAAGTATGGTAACTGAATTAAAAGAAGACATGATAACTATGTCATAAAACAGATGGTCCTGTAAAAGATTAATAAATAGCACAGTAAGCAACAGATTGTTGCTTAATTAATACAGAGTCATGTTCAGGTAGCATATATTGTATCTTGGGTGCAATTTTAAAACCAGTCAAGGAGAAGGAAAAGTCTAAATTACACCAGATACAAATCCACTTTATGTTTCTAATAGCCTGAGGTAATAGCAAAACACAAACAAAAAATAGTACAGCCAAAATGATTAAGAGTTTAAACAGAATTATCCTGTAAATCTGTCACAGAATGGCTCATTCTGTGTATAATGCCAAGTATTGTTCATTTTAAAGAAGCAACAGCCAACTAATCCATGTTTCTGTAGTACCACTTAATTTATGATTGCCTGATTTGGTCGAGAGGGAACTAACACAGTTTAGCTTTCTGTTGGTACGAGGCAGAGGGTTTTGACCAGCGTTGTGTGTGCTGTAGGAATCTGCAATACTTCTGAACAGTCCGTAGGAGACTCAAATACAACGTAACAGTAATCTATGTATATTGCTAGAATGGTCACGTTTGCAATAGAAGATCCACAACTATTATGACTCAACAGTTATGTTGATATAAATTGAAAAAACCCTGTATTTAAATTGTTTAAATGTATTGTTACATTAGACACTTGGAAGGGTCTGTCTCCCTTACAAAGCGCACGAAATACACCATTTTATTGTAACATCTAAAGTAGCAAATAGAAAGTTTGATTATTATACACATTATAAATGTCAACAATGCTTAATTTTAAACAAAGGCCTGCATTCATTATATGTATAAATGTACTAACCAAATCCGTATGAACCTCTTAAAGATTAACAAAGCACCATAGTAGTCAATTGCTCAAGAGGATTCTTTATCACTTGGAAGTCTCAAGATTTCTAACATTAAAAAAATCCCCCCCCCAAGCTTTCCAGAAACATCCTCTCCTTTTTTAGAAAGCCTCAACAGAAAGATAAAAATGTGAACATTAAACTCAAACAAGGACACTCTATGGACATTGGGGGTCACTGGGAGATTAAAGTCCAGGGTCCTGAGCCATCAAATGAAATCGTCAGTCTTTTACAATGAGATACTATATCCTCTTTGTCTACTCTAGCTGTTGGTACTTAGCTGTTGTACTAAATTTAGATTTAGGCCAGGACAAGCCTAGAGAAATGATCTGGAACAAAATCATATAAAGTCTTATAGTAAAACCAACAATTTGAATACAGCTGGAAACCACTGAAAAAACTAGAGCATGCTCTGGAGTGTATATTGAAAAGTCCTGCAAAGAATCCATTAAGCAAGCAGGCAGCAATATTCTGTTCTAGCCAAAATTTTACAATAGCTTTTAGATGTAGCTTCAAGAAGAGCACATTGCCTTAATATGCTCTCAAGTCAATAGGTGAAGACAAGAGTTAATGGAGCGGAGACCACAGCCAAGAAAAAAAAAAGTGAAGTCTCCTTGCCTAACACATAATTCCTGCTTGTTTGCTTTTATTTGATCATTTCAAAGCATAAAATAACCAAAAAATATTCATGCATGGAACTCTTTACCAGTAAATGGAAGTCTCATCTGGTATAAAATCCATTATCTGGATGCTTCTTCAACTAATCACTTTTGCTGAAATAGATCACTTTTACCTACTACAGCTTGATAGCTATGTAGGCAGACCTCTTCCATATCTCTATCCTTATTATACACCTGAATAAGAAACTTCTTTCAGCTCAACAAAAAAAATGCAGATTTGACTGTAATTATTCAAATTCCACTATAAGCCAAAATGAAAGCACTTTCCCCACAGACTAAATGAAAACAGTCAAAGACCTTACAGAAGAGAGTGCATTAAACATAAGTTACTGTGTTATGTTTACCAATCCTTGGACATCAGAGGAGGGGGAAAAAAAATAAATCTGGGTATGTTACCTTTTGTTTATTCCAAGTACCTCAAAGACGTCAAACATGGGAGGGAATCAAAATAAGACAGCTATTTAAGCCTGATGTTAACATATTTGCTGCTCAATTTTAGTAAATGCAAACATGTAGCCATTATGTTTTTAAGTGAATACTGTTAAAAGAAACACTTTCCTGAAAGAATAAGTATTCTAGATTGCAAAACCTCAGGGACAATTTTCAAAAATTAAATACATACCATAAACTGTTCTGAATCAGCCATTTATTAGTTCAGATCAATACAGCCCATTCCATCTAGTCACCTGAAACAAGTGACTAATACAGCAATAAACCTGTTGCTGAAGCATATTTAGTGTTCACCAAGGCTAAGTGTTTAACAGGCCTCTAAAGTATAATCTGTCAGTGCTAGAAGATTTTGTTGCAACTTTAAAGCCATGAAAACTGCTGCATAGCTCCACCAGGAGCTGTACAAGTTCCTTCTGTCAGAACTACTACAAGAGATGCTTTGCCACTTCCACAGAGCTCAAACACAGCTCTCGCATTATTTCCTGCTTACCTCAATTTTTAGCCAGTAGTTAGATGATGCTTATCTCCCTAGAATATATTTACACTGCCAACAAATTTAGAAAGTTCAGACGTACTGCCAACTTCATCTCTGCACCAGTTTGCAAAAATCTATTTCTACTGGGATTACAAGCTATACAAACTAACGGACTCATTCTGCGTGATTTTATTTAACCTCTGAATCCTTTCAGCTAGTGAGACCTACAATCAGATGTACTTCACATAAAATCTTAGCAAAAGAGGTTTAACTGTAATAAGTTAGGAAACCAAAATATACTAGAGAGCATAGATAACCACATTTGCATTAGTCATCTGTTTTCTTTTCTTCTCTTCACTCAATGTATTTGTCCCAGTACTAGATAGAACGAATAATTGGGGGGGGGGACATTATTTGATATACTTTCATTTCAATGAAATGATGTTTCCTAATGCAAAATGATAACAAGAAAAAGCATGATTTGTTTCCCTTTTTTTGTGTCAGTGAAATACACATTTGCTGAAACAATACTTAAGAGAATTTCTCGGCCGTGTGGGAAATGCTTGTGTTCTGAAGTAAATTAACAGCTTGCTCTGAACTACTACAGATCAGACATGATGCAGAAGCGAGATGCTGGTCACTGGGGTGATGATGCCAGATGCACAACTCCCACTGCACCAACTTGTCAGCTAATGCACACACAGCCATCTCCAGCCTGTGTAATACATTATCAGGAAATCAATGCCTAGTAGCATTCAATATGCGCAATAAGGACCTTTTCAGTTAAGATACTTTCACACAGTGTTGGTCATTTCAAGCAACTTTACAGAGATCAGTGGCCAGCCTTTTTTTGGTTAAAAGCCTACAAGTGCAAACATCTGCATGTGGCTAAGTGGGTAGTTGAGCAGACAGGCAGTTTAATATTAATCTTCCCCCAAGATTCAAGGGCTCTGAATAAAATCTCCAGTGAGTAGATACAATTCTGTTCTACATATTATCTTTATAAGACAAAAATGACACTTCTCCTTGCACCGATAATTTACGTGAAAATTTCCAAAAGAAAAAACTACGGATGCAGTCAGATGAGCAGTATTTTCCTCAGCTGCAGGACTCCCCAAACTCACAGCTAAGGACGGCTACTTTCAGCACAGCAAGGGAGCAGGAGCACCTAGAGGTTTGCTTCAAGCGAGACTTGAGAAGTGTTCCTATGCTTGTCAAATGGTTTTGTTCCCAGTCACACCTGAAGCCCATTTTCCATGGGCACTGAAAACAAGAGCTTAGCGTGGCACCAAAAGCTCGTTATAATACCCACTACCAGTCATTGCAGACAAACCTAACCTGTCATAACCTGAGGTTTCATCACCTTCAGAGGTACTATTCTGATTTTTGCAACCAAGGATCTAGACCATCTTGTGGTTCCATCAGATTATACTAAATACAGTATTTCCCTAAACCACTAGCTCAACAAGAAGGCTTACCCACTCCCCTGACAGATTGTAGAATATTACCCAATACTGACAAGCAGTATGGATATAAACAACATTTCTTCTTTGAGCAACCACTGTTTCATGAAGAGACTCCTCACTCTGCTTTAAGCATATCGTATCAGCACAGAATCCTGAAGCAGCAAGATTTAAAGGGTTGGGAGAACAATTTCTGGGGGGCTGTAACAAACAAATAATGAAGCTCGAGAAAAATATAAAGTAAGAGAAGCTAAAATTTGAGATAACTTGAGAGACCAGAGACTTTTTAAAAAACATACTAACTCATTTAGTACCAATGCCTAATGCAGAATATTTTAAAAGGCTGTTATCATTAAGCAGAATGTCCAGATGTCCTCCCGAAACCCACCCATTTTCATCAAGGTCCTGATATTCCAAAATCTTCCTATGTCCAAACACAAAAATCTAAGTATTCAATTTGACATTGTATTTTAAAATTAAAATATGTTAGTAACTCCGTAATTAAAGAACAAAAAAAGCGGCCTATTAAATTTATTTCAGAACATATTAAAAACTACCTGCTATCTTGCTTTTTTATGAGTAGTATTATTTCTCCAAGTATAAAACAAAACATTTGTGTATAGTTCTTTCAAATGCAATATTCTAAATTATCCAGAAAAATGCTGAAATAAAACTTCTCCTTATTGTAGAATTCAAAGCTAAATGTAAAATATATATAAATTAAGCTACTGAAACAAGATTTTGGAGGAATAAGTATGTTCTGTATGAAATAGCTTCCACAGATTGAAAATCAGGATCTAATTAAATAATACATGGAAAAAGCACTAGGGTTATCATTTCTCTCTCTTAAAAAAGCAAAAACCAAAAAACCCCCATACTTTTATCCTTTTTTTGAGCTGACTGCTCTGGTTCCAAATTCGAGGATTATTATCAGAAAGTTGCTTTAATTATAGATAAACAAGTATAATAATTTATAATCAATTCCAACAGATTCTCTTAACTCTTTCTTAGTTTTGTCATGCTTTTGCTCATTCTTCTTTCTGTTTTGTAAATATATGTAGACAAAGACAAACTGAGGGAAAGAAGGGGAAGAACCGACTATATCGTTCAATGAAAAAATGATGAAAAATATAGCTGGTGAAATGTCTCTTTATACCACCTGATTGTAGGGTAACTCTACTGAAAAGCTGTTATATACACACACTTTTATTTATATCTATTCAAAAGCAATAAAATGTCAAAGTCTTCAGAATGAAGCTGATTTCCCTCTGTCGTATGTGCACAGCTTTTGATTATAGGCTTGTTCTTGATTGCTGAACTATTGCATGGAGTTCTGAAAATCACTTTGCAAAAATAATGGTGTGTTTGGGCTCAGTGTTTTTCCAAAACCTCTGCTATAAAGATTGCACTGACTTTGAAGAGAGGATCAGGATCTCTCTTTAATCTAGAGAGTTCTTGGAAGTCCTCTGCCAGGAAGAATAAAAATATACATCTGATTAATTTGTGGATTCATGGGTCTTTTTTTCTCCAAAGAGGAGAAATCAAATGCAGTTTTAAACAGTTCTTTAAACCAGAATGATCTTTCAACATTGTTAATTTATGTTTAACATGTTAATTTATCTTAAAGTTTCATTATAACAGTAAATATTATATATATGAGAAAAGCAAATTAAAACAGAATTCTCCAAGGACTACTTCCCTCAATATTTTTAGTATGTTTGCTTTAACCTTTCTTCATAAACTTCATTGCCTTTCAAGATTCACTCAAGCGTTTAAACAAGTGTCCTCCTACAGTAGGTGCAATGTATGTAACTAGTTTCATGTATACAACCGGGAATCATGGGCAATACCCTTTGGAAAAAGAATGGTTTCTCTCTCTCTCTCTTTTTTTTTTTAAAAAAAAACAACCCAGAATATTCAAGTAAAAAGTCTGAGTATTTCTGGGACTCGGAGGTTTTCATGCATCCAGTAAGCCCCATATCAGCTTACAGCACTTCCCCACTATTTTGTCTGCTCTCCTTTTTCCAGTATTTTCTTTACTCCATCAATTTCTTCACAAAAAATTAAAAAAGCACCATAACAACAAAACAGACATCTAAATTCCATGTGTATACTATGCCAATTGAGGAGACCCTCTTCAGTTCATGTGATATGTTTCACTTTCCAAGTATTTGACTGTGTACTACAAAAACACTTACTGGTGACAGACTAAAATGAGATTTCAGTCTTGGTAATGAATTACTTCAATGTAAACATGTAATTAGAATAAAAATTGCTTTAATAAAGACTTGCAGCATTGCAATCTTAGGTAGCATATACCATGTAGATCTCAAAGCTCTTTCAGAAAAGGCATTTTTATCATCAGATAGGGAAACAGAACAAGACAGATTAATCAAAATTCTTAAAAGCCATAAACCAATCTGTGACCGGGACAGGAACAGAGCAGGGTCTTCTGACCTTCTGTCAGTTCATTTAGCCTTTAAACATACTGTCTTCTTTACATGTGATACAAATTTAAAATCAAGTTTAATTGGCATTAATTATAGGGTTTATCATTCACTGTTCATTGTTTTTAATAATTTTCTCTAATAATTTCTGGATGCTTAGAATCAATATGCTGCTACTCCAAGTTTTGCTGCAGAATGCCCCAAAAGGAAGACAGGATTATAGCATGCTGGTTTGTACTTCAAAGCCGAGCATTTGTTTTGCAAGCACTACCACTCTTTCCATGCAGCAGCATGAATTACACTTTTTCTACCTAGGTTTTTTTCCCTGACCTCCTTTGGCATTTAAGCACAGAAAAGAAAGTATTTCAGGGTTGCATGTGTCATTCTCAAGACATCTGAGGATCCGGTTGCCTGCAGAGGCCATTTAAAAACACTAGTGTTGTCCTGGGAAAAGCAGCCTTTGGACATACTCTCATCCATAACAAAAGAGATTCTAAATAATAATAAGTGTGAGAATATATTGTTTCTCTTTGACCACTGGTGTAGGAAACCTGGGTGTATCATAAAGTCTCACAAAGAGAAGCAGCATATAGAGGCAAATAATGGGAAAACAGGACACCTATGGAGCATGTTGAAACTCTAGGGAATAGCTTTCACCAAGATTAAAAAGGGAAATGAAACTGAATCCTTTGACTAGCTTTGCAGGGAAGTGAGCATACAGTAGCAATCCATTCCACTCACGGCTCTAAAACTTTTCTTATTCTGTATTTATGTAGGACAGTTTTGTTGCATGATTCGATTTGGCAAGTAGGAAGTTGATTTCATTTTCAATAAAGATTTATTTTCTACACAATTACACTAAAATTGCATTTTACCTGTAGACACAGGCACTGTCTTTAAGTGCAGAGCAATTTTATTTCTTTAGTAAATGTTAATGTTTAAAAACGAACTTAGGTTAAAAGCCTTTAAAAATGATTGCAGCTTTTTTGATCAGTGGCATTAAAACAAGTTGATAGCAGCTGGATGGACAGTTCATGCTTTCAGAAAATGGATCTCCTTTTATTAACAAGTTTACTGTTGATCTAGATTTACTTCTTGCAAAAAAGAATAGAAATCAATCTTTTCCCAATTCTGAAAGGAGCACTTTCATATTTTAGTTAGTTGCATAGCTATGTACAATTACACTAATTTTAAAACAGCATATAGAAGCTTGCTTAAAGTGTCGCATTTTAAAACTTCTTCCATTTTTAAACTGATTTCTTCATGTGAAAGAGCAACATTTACTTTATTTGGCAAAGTGTACACTTACATACTAAAACTACAGAATATCTTTAGTTATAAAGGACTGAACAATTCAAATCTTGCTTTGTCAAGCACTGTCTTTTATGGTTTATATAGCTATAGATCATTCAATGGAGAGGAAAAAAAAAATCCAAGCAAAGAAAGGTAAAATCTTTCTCCCTCTAAATATATATCTATAGTTCCATAAAGGATCTTTCCATATCAACAGTGAAAAGAAACCAGTCTGTTGATATCAAGCACCCCAAAAATTAAAAAGACGCAATAACCAGGGTATTCTGGTATTTTGTTCCCAAACAACTGATATTTCTATTTCCTTTTTAGGAACAAAGGGGTTCAGAGATTGTATGTCAAAACATTTTACCATTCCTAACTCTTGTATGCATCAGTTTTGTGTATCTGAAATACCTTAGGTGCTTGCAGTTCTTCCCCAAACAATATGTGAATTACTAACAGCTGTAACAGTTTCAACTAAATGCCTAGACTAATGGTCTGCCTCCAAATTCCCTGCAAGTCTGTGCAGTAAACAAAGACAAAATTCTAAGACTACCTTTTAGCGTAATTTGATTTCGCAAGACAGACACACAGTGAGAGCACCCCCCGGGCTATCTGAAAACATCCACATACGTACAAAGAGCATTTGACAGAGGCTGCTTTAAACAGCCGGGGAAATAATTGCAACAAACACGCCAACCTTTGTGACTACATCTAATGTGCACTGCGCCGTCACAGCAAACTGCACAATTCTACATTAAAAGTTCAGAATCAGATTCTAATCACATCTTCAGCATCAGATTGGATGAGTTGGTCTCCCCCCGCCCCCCATGCTATGAAGATAGGTTCTTCAAGGCTATTTCAGGCTGGTAGTACCCAAAGAGTCCAGAGTCCAGAAACCAGCACAAATGCATTACAATTATGGCAGACTTCCTATCAGGAACTTTGATATGAAAACAGTGATTCAGACAAACTGCATCTGCTGAAGATAAAGAATCACGCACGTAAAATACCAGATTTCAAGTTTTAGTGTGCAAAAGCCCAAGCCCCAGCCTGTACTGCAGGCACAGGTATAACCAAAGCACATTAACAAGAGTTATAGATGGAAACTTCCATTAATGGACAGTTGGGAGAAGATAATAGTTTGGCATAAGCCAATTTGATAATACTACAGCTTTATTCTGAAACCTACAAGAGTAAAGAAAAAACTTTTATCTCAGGAAAAGAGAGTCACCTTTTTCTAAGGGAAATGGGAGATTTGAGGTCATACTGATTAAAAAAGACTTAAGTTTTTCTGATTTCTCACTTCTGCAGAAGGGAGTTCATGAGACTGGAAAATAAAAACTCAAACCCCGGTCTCCTTGCATAAGGTCCCCAGTGTCTTTCAGCTTTAGCATTTTACCTGATGTGAATTAAACTATGGGGACTATCCATAAACACAGCCATTTGTAAGGACTAGCTGGAATTTAGCAGATGTCCTCTCTTCTCCCGGAAATGCTGCTTCAGGAGAGCCACACTACCCCATAATTACTATTCCTTTCCCCCGGGAACCTTTGTTTAAGAAAAGATCACTGCCTATCTGTTTCTTTGCGAAACCAAAGGGGATAAATTCAAAGTTTTATCACTCAGTCTTTGACAATTTTGGCCAAGTAACATTTTTTAATTAATACAGCTTGTAACTTCCAACATATTTTAAAAGGTGACACAACATATCAAATCACCTTTGTACCTAGCAAGTCACATTTAACATCAATTTTATTCAGTAACACCCATGTATATTATAGGTAGATGATTAATAATAACTTGTAATCATATTATACAAAGTATATCTGCTGTTAAAATCACAGTTTTTAATTTAATTTTCTGACTTGTGTACAATAAAAGCACATAAGTCTCCGATTTGAAAAATCAAAATTACTTCACTTTCCTAGAAAAAAAATATACAGCTAGATATTTATTATTGAATCTTAGGGGATATCAGCAGGTAGAAAACTGAAAAATAACCGAGAATGAACATCCCTGTTTGCTATTCTGTACGCTGTTCTACTCTTGGTCTAAAGAGTAATGATGTGAATACAGTTTCCTTATCTCTTACCCAAAGGTTTTTTTAAATAAATAAAATTATATTTTTATTTAGCTTTTTCTGTCAAAGCCCAATAGTTTGGCTTTAACCCAAGGACACTTAAAAATTTGAAAAATTCTAGTTGCTGCCAAGGTGTACAGCAACATTCAGATAATAATCATGTGAAAAAGCAACATTTACTTAAGCAATCACGTTTTTCTCCTCAGGTATTTAAGACTTTATTCAAATGTGGAAAGACATTTGGGGATCAAACTCAGGTTCCCAAGATCATTCTATAAGAATTCATAACAGATCAGAAAGAAGACAACTGTTTTCAATGTGTATTTCAGAAATCAGTTTTCTGGATATATTTTCACTATTTACGCCTTAAACATATCAAGGATTTAAAATTATATTTCTGCATTATGTCACTGCTTTCAATTAAATCCACAGTAATGAACTAATGGCAAAGAGTAAGATTAATTTCCTTTAATAACTTAAACAGCTTCTGTTGGTGAAATCATACTAGAAGTATACTTTTTGCTTCTGGAGAAATTAGTGAACACAACAATTATCTGTTATTTTGTCCACATCGTAATGATTGAAACATTGAGAAAAGTTACAGGGTCAGCTGGCATAGATTCTAGACCTCTCAGTTTCCAAAAAGTTAAAAAGTTTCTTCAGTCTAATATAAAGCCATCCTAAATAGAATTATCAAGAATCTTAACCTTGATTTACTGCTATCACAAACCTGTCCTAAACTCAACTATGTACTTACATCTTCAGACAATTTACTTGGTAATAAAAATTTTAGAAAAAGTATTTCAGAAAAATTTTTTTTTTTTTGCAAGACCCATGCTTCACACAACAACAAAGTTATTTAACTAAGGTCATGCCTATACAAGGAAAAATGCATTGATTTAACTAAACTGATTGATTTTAAATCTAGTTAAACTGGTGCAAACACCTAACATAAATGCACTTACCCCAGCTAAGACCTCACTTAAATTGATTTAGCTTACTTCAGCAATTTATCAATGTTAGCTAAACCAATTCTAGGAAAGGTTAAGCAGGTTTAAGTGCTTCTGTTATAAGAAGTTTAAACAGATTTAACTATATTGATTTAAAAACATTTTAATTAAACCACTGTAACAACACATATGGGCAAAGTTTAAACTCCAAATGCAGAACAGTGCATTTAGTTACACTGTATCCAAATTGAAATTTGTGCTCACTTCCACTTGAGTAACCCTCTGCAGTCAAAAGGCTACGCAATATACCCAGTATTTTGCTAGAAGTAAAGCAGAACCAAGATTAATGTTCATACGCCAAAAGAGTTTGTGGGACCAGCAGAAAGAGGAGAAAGAAGGAAAAAAAATAAATCTGTATGTTTTGAATTGAGCAAACCTGGTTTGGGTATCAGTGAAATGCAATATGATTTTGTAAAATCTTACGGTAGAATTAAGTCTCAGAATAGCAGCTCCTACATACATTTCAGACATTAAAAAAATACAGGTGCACTATTCAAAAAAGAATTCTCTTTTCTGTATCAATCCAGTTAGTCTGGGAATTTCCTGGTGGGTATGCGTGGTATTATTTATTCATCTCATATATTTCAAAGTCAGTCTCATAACCAGGGATGACCAACAGTAAAAGGCATCATAACTAATTTCCCCCTTCCTTCCAAGATAGCAGCCATTGTACACTTTTAAAGAAGATTTCATACCAGCTCATCCACAGCAGTCTTGAGGGGCATGGCCATACAGAGATGTGCAGGGCCAGCCTTCCACACTCACTGCCTGGGAGCAGGCCGGCCCTGTCCAGAAGCCACATGGCACCTGACTCTGCCAGAGACAATACACCTATAACAATAGATATGAGCCTCTAACAATAGGTAACACCTCCTGCACACAGCTCCTGAAGAGGGTGAGCTTAGTACACAAGCAGAATTAGTGCAGCTTCCTGCACTGAACACATTTGCATGGATACACACCAACTTTAACTTCTCGATCTGTAAATTTGTTAGGGCAAGATTTTAAAACAATATGCAACTACTAGGATACAGAAGGCAACTACAATAGGTAAGCTTTAATTTCTGTTAATCAGCAGAGCAAGAATCCCAAAGTAGACATTAAACTAACTCCCTGCAGCTGACACAGTTGTATGTTAAACTTCTTATGCTCTCTTTCCACCAGGCCACTTGGCTTTCTGCTGTTTCTTTTTGATTTTACAGCTATCCTTTTCCACCTGAATTTTACTGGCACTCTGAGTACAATTCCATGATTCTAGCTAAAAAGCTGTTTAAATGTCTTTCTGACCCCAATTCCCCTAGATGAATCAGCTAAGACAGTATTAGTGGGCTGCAAGTCTGAATCCCTCCCTTGGCACCTGAGATCATCACCACTGCAAGTTGCTATCTGTGCTGGTCTAATTTCTAACTTACTTCTCTCACACAGACATATCTCATAGCAAATGCACCATTAAGTTAGTGGTTGCAAAAGCTTAAAATTGAAACATTTGGAACACACTATTGAGTTTCTCCAAATGGAACCAGATATTGTGCATCCCCTCAACTTTTAGGAGGAGAAAAGAACTGTAGTTAAAATTTCCGAAAGAAAATTCTGAATTGACAAATTTTATTGCTTTAAAATTAAAAGTCTATAAAAATGCTACAGTATGTGTTGATCTGATAACTCAGTAGAATACAGAAAAAAATGCATCTGCAATATTTCTACAATTGATGAAAGAAAGGGCAAGTGTTTTAAATGATTTTTCATCAAGCAGCTTCTTCCTGTCATAATTATTCTTTGCTAGTGGCCTAATTGTTCTCAAATTATCAGGCAACCGCACAGATAATGTTATATGCTACTGATAATACTAAGTATCAAAGATAGAACTGTATTTGCAGATGATGCCACCAAGCCTTTTTCTTAATTGTTTTATGAATTGTTTGCCAACTTAGAGCTGCATCCTCTCTGAAAGGTATAGTAATAACTTAAAAAAAAAAAGTTAAGGATGGATGAATCTCATCTTATTTTAGCAATGTAAAGTTAAAAGTCTCATCTTTACTGTTCGTCTAACCAACCTTTGTACCCAACTTGGTGGATAAGAACCCAATGGCTTCTAGAGATACCTGAAACAAGTGAATCATCTTGGGGACACAGGTCTTGCCCCTCATTGACTGAAGAGGTAAAAGTGGCTTAGACTCAGGCAAGGTGAGCTGAATCCCATGCTAACTGACTAACAAAGGAAGACAAATATGAACAACTTGAACAATTATTTATGCATTTCTTATGGAAATTGCTGATATTTGTATAAAATAACATTTATGCCATACTTATCAAGTACAATCTGGATGTTTTGCTTTAACAAAAACCCCACAGTACTAAAGTCTGCTATTTGCTAGCAATACATGCTAACCAATATGTAATAAGAAGTTTTGCAGGTTTAAACTTCATCTAAGACAGGGATTTTATAAAAGGAGGAAATATACTCACATAGATCTAATTTAAGAATTTAAGTCTAATTTAAGAATTTTCTTCTGTTTTGTCTGTATCTTATATCAATGTTGTTTAGAGGGCTTCAGTCAGTTCAAACTCAAAATCTGCTTAGCATATTTATACCTTTTCAGTAAATAAATTTTTGCTTAGCTGCAAATATTTGCTACGTTTCATACTGTCATTTATCTTAGTGCAGATTTCATACAAGCCACTGCAAGACTATTAAGAAAGTATTTTTTTTCCTTCTTCTATTGCTGTAGGTAGGCATTGCCTAGAAGGTTGCTGCAATAAACAACTACAATGAATAAATGCAGACAGACCAATTTACACAGGTTCAGAAAACCACAACAGAATAAGCAAAAAATGAAAGGGGCTTGGCACTTAGGTATTCTGTAGTGGGCACAGACTGTAAGAACATCGGACTGCACTGAAGTACTATTACATTTTATTAGCCTCACCTGCAAAAACACCTTCAAACAGACATTCAAGGAAAACCTATGAATGTTTCTTTGAAAGATGGCTGTGACTTTACTTTAAGGTTTTCAGTAATGGAAATCATCTTAACAACACTAACAAAAAACCTGAGATCTTTGCTGAAAGTGTTACTAAAATCTGCCTCCAGTTTTGGTTGCTAACACCTGCAACAGGCTGAAAATAAAAGGAGGTAAAAAAATGATGTGGTTTAATCACTGAATCAGTCCAGCTGTAAATTAACCAGGCAGCCTAGTGCTGGTATTGGAGAATATCTACCCTAGGCAGAGGAGGTAAGAATTAATATGTTGCACCTGACTGCCTGCTCCCTCTGAAACACTTGCTGTCAGTGATGAATCAAATACATAACAAAACAATTTTTAGCCTTCAAAACTGTTAACCCAAACCCTGGACAAGACACTGTTGGAATTGTTCACATTTATGACAACCCAAAATGTCAAGGAAGTCTGGATATTTTCTCCTAATCACTTAGGTTCATATAGAGAGGAAACACTGCTGCTCCAGCTGTTACCAACAGAAAGCAGGAAGAAAGATGAGTATAGTCTGGACAAAGAAGGGAACAAATAGGATAGAGAAAGCCATTACATGAGAGGATCGGTTGTCTGCCAGCTATGAAGATGGGGGGGAGCGCCCAAATCCCCACAGTGAAAGTACAGAATAAATGAAACAGCTGTGGAGTATGAGTGAAGTACTACAACATGAATCTCTTTGTTTTAATGAAAATAAACAGACTTACTTTTTAATGCAGAGTACAGCAAATGCTCTGTTATAAAAATGAGGCACGTTGAATTAGATTCAACTTCTGAATTTATCCTAATACCCTATAGTTATATTTTTAATCTATGTCTTTTCAAATAATCTGCTTTATATAACCTGCAGCTTTAAAAAACAAACAAACAAACAAAACAAAACCTTCCATTCCCAATACTGATAATCAGCAAGTGACTAAGACACTTTTATATCTGCTTAGTAGTGATATATTAATCTCTACAGCACTGGCAGTGCAATTCTTTCCATATGGGTACCCATATGCTATATTACTACTAACATATCTTCTAGGAAATAGCCATATGTTTCACTTTTAAACCTGTATAATTTAAAGACTTCCTTGTATTTTTATAGTTGTTCTCACTGTGAATTTGAAATATCTGCGGACATTAAGTAGCCCGAGAATAATTAATGTTATATTGAACTCTGTGCAGTGCTATCATTAGAAGTGTTCCACATTCTTGGCCATTTTCAGCAGTGATTTAAAAAAAAAAAAAAAAGGAGAAATTTCTTGTCTTCACCATTGACTACGTACACTTTTTCCTTCTATTTCTAAGATGATGAACATTCACGAATATAATACAGAGCATAATGTTAAGTGAACATTCATGCTTGAATTTAGCCCACTAAAGACAAGGTAATCGAGAAGTCCGCGTCTCAGCACGGTCACAGCATTGCACCAGCATACCGCGGGAGCCTTTGAATATCCATCTTGTATATCATGCCAGACTCGGTGATCCTAAGACTGAAAAATCTTACTCTCCATGACTGGGTTAGAAGAAGGTTGTCCTCCCCATCCACTCTCCCTCCCCCAGTATAGCCCACTAGGGAACTGTGGCCACGAGAGCAGGATGCCACGTTAACTTGGGACCCAGCAAGCCTCCCACACGCAGCCTGGCTCAGGGAGGGGGAAATCGATACAGCCCACAAACCACCTTCTTCTGGCCTCTTTCCCTATAGCGCCGACTCCTCCTAGATACATCAGGCACACTATGGACATAGAAAAAGACAGTGGGAGAGCTACCATTAACAAAAACTGCTAATTTATAAAATGCCTGTAGTTTTAAGGAAAAGGATACTGTGGAAAGCAGCTATTTCTGAAGCCCTTATCTCAAAAATCTCATTCCCGAGGAACCTCCATGGTACCGAGTACTCAGCAAAGGCGGCTCTTTTGGAGAGGTGAAATGAACTTAGGGACTCTCCCTAGCCACTCTTCTTGCTGCATCTCAAATTATGAAGTGCAACTAAAAACAAGTATAAACACTCATATAAGGAAAAGAGAACTGATGAGACAGTTACTGACTTTGTGAGATCTTTTTTAAATGCTCTTTTCATTGGTTTTCATTAAAAAAAAAAAATAATAATAATAAATGTCCTCCAAAAGGAGAGTCTGGTCAGAAACTCTCTACTACTGCCATTTGTAATAACATTTTCACTGCATAAGAGGTTCTTTTATTGATCAGCAATTATGTTTTTCATGCTGTTTCAGTATTATGTCACTATTTCTTGTTCTATTGCTTGATTTGTTCCCACAAAGGTCAAAGTAAATCTGTTTATCTGAAGTTTATTTAGTATGCACTTAAAGATGTTGAGTCTCAGGATTTTGTAGTTGCAGTCCTTCTATTTAGAAATGCGTAAGTTATGAGTTAATTATATGATTATGAATTATTAATATTTTTCTGTATCAAAATATGGATTTAAAAATATCATAGGTATTTCATTTTCAGTTGATTTATACCATTGTTTATCCAATTAAAAGACACTAGGCTGAAACATCAATCCTACAAAATCAAGAGCTAGCTAGCTCTCAGACTATATTCTTTATTTCTGCTGCTGACACAGGGTGACAAATGATAAAGGTCCAGGTTATTAAGGAACAGGGTAACTTTCTCTGATAACTCATGTCTCCCTCTCATGTCTTCTCCTCTCTCGAAAAAGAAATACTCATTTCAAAATAAGGTTGTGATTCTAAACAGAATAAATAAATAAATACAGAGATTTGGTATGCAAGTAACTATATAAAATGTACTTTACATCACTGCATCTAAAATGATTGGTTTTGCACATAATTTTGAACATAATATTCTTCAGTGGGAGTATATACAGCAGTAGAGATTTGCAAAATTAAATTCCAAATACAGAAACTAAATATATACAACCTAACACTATAATGAACATGATTTTATTTGTTTTTCTGCCCTTTGTTTATGGCAGCAGCAGCAAATGGACTGTATTTGAGTTATACTTCCCACATCCATGTAGACATGTATATACTAATTCATCATTATATAGAAAAGTTCTGAAATGTGTACTAATGCAACATGTTATGATTTCAAGCATCTACTTTATTTATTTTGAGAACCAAAAAGATAAATGATAAAATACTACCACCAACCTCATCTACAATAACAGCCAGGTACTGCACTAAAATAACATTTAAAAAATATTGATAGCTAAAAAGTATTGCCAAAGAGAAAATTATGTACACTAATGCATTATCCTCCAATTTTGAATTTTCTTATAATCTGTGGTCAGTTTGCACTACATATCACATGATATTTCACTTATTCAAACAAACAAACAAACAAACAAGAAAAGCAGAAAAATCAAGGGATTTTAAGTTTCCATCCAGCGAATTTCAAGAGGAGTGCTGTCAGTAACAGCCTTTTGCTTTATATTCTTATGTTCCAACATAAAAACCTAAAAAGGTGCATTTTTGCTGTCCTGAATGTTTCAATTCTAATTTTTTTTTTTTAAGGATTGTTAATTTCAGCTCTGTTAACACTGATTATTGTTCTTTCTTCTTAATAGTTGTGTATCAACAATGTAAATGCCGCTAAGTACTGCTCAGTTCCAACAAGGAGTCTTTGAAATCTAAAAGCAAATTGATTTCCACAGCTGACTAGCTAAGTGATTTCCTAGAACAACAGAGCAGATTATCGCACGTGAAGATTATCATGACATACTGCTTTCCGTATGTAGTCACGTCACTGCAGGAAAGATTACTGCGGTGAATTCGAGGCTACGCAACCCTCCACGCGTACTCTCAGCCTGGTCACTCTCAGGGGAGCAAGACACAGGAGCAGACCTGCCAGCAAATGCCGCTGGGTTTTTGGCCTGCCTCCCCCTGGAAATGAGGCTAAACAAAGCAAATTCAATGGCTTTGCATGTCCATATTTGCCTTTTCATCATCTGCACAAAACCCCGGGCCCCATTTGAGCATGTTGCTCAATTCCAAACAAATCTGACAGAAAAGCAGAAGTCCCAAAGATGCTAACTTCTTTCTTATGAGGTTTGTGAAAACTGCTGTCTTCTGAGGAGGAGACGAGACACCCATCAATGTTCACATGGAGACAAGAGCCACAGTGGGAGCTCAGCCTTTTTTTAGACATCAGGGACTCCATGCGAGCTCAGCCCCCAAAGACAAACCTGAAGGAAACCAGGCTTCATCAGCTGTGCCGCTCACAAATAAATTGTTTTCTAAAACCAATATATACTGTAACATACAAATATTAAATGGAACAGAAAACCATAACAGCTAAACCAATAGTCTGAGATTTCTGCTCAGTACCTTTGAAGTGATACACAAAAGAGTGGTATTCTATTCATGTCTCATAAAAACCCAGCTTGCAGAGGATGCATTTAGAAAAAGTGCTATTCTAGCCCTCAATAAACTACAGCTCTGTATACACAGAAGTAGACCCTTCCTTTTCTAAAATAATTTCAATATTCAAGGTAACATCAGAATATTAGTCACTGATTTCTACTGCTCTGATTAACCCTGCTCTTATTGTCACTAATAAGAGCTTTCTCACCGACTTTATGGCAGCAAGACAGATAGATCTCCAGCCTTCATTCTAGCCTCAAGATCTACAATGGGTCCTGGAAACAAACGATATTTGTGTGTTTTACATGAAAGTCAGGGAGATAAAGTACATGCATAGAAGCAAAATGAAGGAGAAAGGGTTCATTCTTAATTTTTTTCCTCCTAAATATACTTCCCTGAGCAAGGAAAAAAAAAAAAAAAGGAGGTATCTATAAGGAAACTCAGGAAGTAATTCCAACACCGCTGCATGAGCCTGTTAATGGTAAGGTGACTTCCCAGCGCTCCCAGAGGGCTGGACCTAAACCAGGTGATTGCACCACTATATGTCCCGTCATAGTGTAGCTTACACTGACTGGCACACAGTCACTGATAGAGTTTGGTAAAAACTAATCAAGTACTATTTTAGAAGTTCAGTGAGAAGATGAATATGAATCATCTTCCAGATTGTAGTATCTTTGTGCAAAGAATGATGCATAAAATTTCAAACTAAGGTGCCACAAATTCATCAGCTGTTCTAAGGTAATATGGCAGAAGCTGTTAATTAGCATAAAATCAGCACAGGAGGCTAAGACACTTTAAAGGTAATTCCACAGACGCTCCATAGTGCCTTGCTCATTCTGGAAATGTTTTTACCTTAAACTTCAGATATTTAAAACACGAAGACAGTGCCAGGTAGCTTTATAGCTTATAAATATATAAATTTTGTGAGTAGGTGTGAATGTATAGAATGCCTAGAAAATGGAATATTAGTAATGGAGTAATTAGCAGCTGTATTTCATGTAGTTGGTTCTTAGGAAATTCATATTCATAATGTAGGACTAGTAAAACAAAAGTAGACTAAAACAGTAATGATACATGGGTCATTATCTGCGACAGTCGCCATATGTAAATGGAGGATGCTAGTTTATTAATATGCTGTCTTTGTAATTCCAGTCACAATGTATTAATACTATATATAAATATTAAATATATATTTATATAATATATATAAATAATAAACGTTTGAATTATTATAAGTATTCTCAAAGTTAATGCCTTTTCTTTGTATGACAAACACATATTTGAAGAACAGGCTGTTTTTGAGGTCACATTTAACAGCAGAAGAAACCAGCAAAACCTTTGCCTTGTAGCAGGGAGAGCACAGATGCTGCTGCTAACCTACCAGACTAGCCATGCATGAAGTTGGAGGGTACTGGCATAAGACAAGTTTTATTGCTGGCTCAAGGCAATGTGCTTGAGAATTCTAGCTCACTTTTCTTAGTCCTGTTTTCCAAGTGTGGTAATACATTTTTACTTTAACGTTTTCATCTACACTTTCAGCAATTCTGATCTCTTACAATGTAGGTCTAACATTTTTGCACAATAAAGTAAAGTAAGAGTTGATTTTGCAAGGCAAATCCACTATTTCCAATGGTTACTGTCATTCTAGAAGGAAAAACGAACATTAAAAAATGCTGTAATTGAATTACATGTGTGTACTTCTTTTTAATCGTGTGTACCAACAGAACATTTAGGAAAATTATCCAGGCTGTCACATATACTCTTTTTAGGAGACAAAAGAAATTGAGGTGTGTATGTCTAATTCATGCTTCTGTTTGTTTTCAAAACTCACTGCCCAATTTTGTCTTATTTCGCTTTCAATCTCACACACTATCTTCTCTAGCAATAAAACCAAAGTTATCATCTTCGTATCTTTCCACCTTTCCCGGCACATTTCTTTCATGTTCTTTCATAACAAAAAAGCCATCACCTTCTTTTTATTGAAATTTTTCTTAACAATTGTTTCTTTCATTTAAGAAAGATTTCTCATATCTAATAAACATTCCCATACATCCACTCACACACAAATTTAAAAGAGCGTCTGAAACATCAATAATTAAGTTTTTATTACAGAGAGTAGTTCACTATGCGTTTACCTCTCTTCAGTATTTTCCTTTTCTACTCAAATTGGACAGGTTTGTTATTAGAACAAGATGAAGTTTTTCAACACAGGTTGGAACTGGATGGCTTAAACATTTTAAAGAATAAGGGTTAGAATATACTTTTCTCATTATTTAAAAAAATAAAAATAGAAAAGCTGTCAAAACTGAACATGCTGAAAATCCTGACCCCAAAAGATGAGCAGCATCAATCTGAAAAATGCAGGGAGATAGTTTAAAGGACACACAGGAAAATTTCAGAATTTCAGTGAAAAGGCTTCATAGTTTATCAAAAACCATACTATAGCATACTCTGCATCATACAGAGTCATTCAGGAACAGCCACTTGGGAACAACTGTTCTCAAATAACTTCAAGTACACACCAGTCTATAGACACTTCACACGACCTGAGCAATAAAGATGGCAGACTTTGTGTAGGAAAAGCACTTTAATTACCATCTCTTACCCTCCTGCTCCAGGAGGGCTCCAGGTATCACAGATTCCTTAAAAAAAACCACCCTTGGAGTTATGCCCCAGCATTCTGCGACTGCACTCTTTCATGTTCCCCAGCAGTGCCTCACTGATTCTTTGCACTTCCCTGTTTGATTTTATTTACCTCTTGTCTTTGGCTTTACACAAAGAGCACAAGCTTTTGAGGACAAGGACTTCAGGAACCTTTTTGTTCTGCTTTTGCACAGTGCCTTGCAGAGATATGCCCTGCGATTACAGAAGGGTTTTCGGCATTTGTCCCAAAGTACTTTAAAATTACATTACAGAAAATGAAACAACTAGTTCCATGATCTTAAGCACTAATGAAGCCTTGTTTCAGGCTGCATGTTGTAGTTGATTGAGCTTTTAATTGGATTACAATAAGGCTGTAGAGGAAGGCTGCTAATTTTATATGTATCAGAGAAACTATGCAGGCAGGAAAGTCAGCAAGGACCACGGAACATAACTGAAAAACAAACCCTGACAGAGGATGAGATACTCTGACATCTGCTGTAGCATTCACTCTTACAACTAGGGCGTTCATACTGGCTCACTCATACCTGGATCTGTGGACATATAATACGAATTGCCATACAACATTTTAGACTGTTCGCTCCACGGGTCACTGCTAGCGTTTCTCTTGTTTACCTGCAGGTCAGTTTTCATGAAATTTGTGGGAACTTAATACCTCTGAGATTTCTATCCCTTTATCAGATTTAGCTGAAATTAGCCAAAGAATAAAAGAAATTTATTTGGAAGGGGGAAACAGATGCAAACATTTTCAAACACAGAGTGATAGGCAACATGGTAAATCCAAATACTCAACACTTCAGCAAAACCAGCACTGAGGTGCTTACCAGTTTCATTCTTTATGCCTCCTTGTGGCATCATGCTGATGATATAATGGTATTCAGTGACGTGATCCCAACAACCCCCTGCCCCACTGAGTGTGTAGAACATATCTCTTCAATATTTCAATAGAATCTGTTAAGTATTTCTCACTAACCTCAGAATGAATTAGGTATTATTTTTGCATACCATATAACATTTCTTCACAACCTATGCTACGGTGATAATTTCAGAGTATCTTTGTTCTTTACAAAAATTAAGATCTTACTGTATGCCCATAACTATAATGCGAGATAGAATTGTATTATTATCACCATTTTACACACAGGGAACTGAGATGCAGATTAAAGCTAGAAACAGCCAGAGGGTCAAAATCATCAAATGATTTTGAAATGCCTGAAAATTGAAGTTTTCACTGAACTTCACAGGAGCTCCCCGATTTCACCTACAGATCCAATATACAGCGGATTGGCTACACTGGAACACGCAGGGGCGGGTTAAAAGTCTAGGTATGTCGCTTGCCCAGCCCCACACAAGAACTCTCTGGCAGAGGCATTCAGGGAATTCAGTTCCCTAGGAGAGCACTCAGCTGCCTTAGCATGACGCTATACTTTCTTTTACCATCTCTAATTCATTCACTACATATTTTCCAACTTCCACAACAGAAGACGAAGTACTACAGTCAGTCTTGTTGCAAACCCAATGTGTTCTTAGAACAGAATTCATTCTGTTCGGGGGGGGGGGAGGGGGAAGCATTAAGCATTTAGATATTTAAAGTCTATTGTGCAATGTCCAGGCAACTAATAACCTTAATTCAGGTTTTTCCTCACCTGTATTTGATCTTAATAAATATGCAGAATCTTGATGTTTTAAAGACACTGTTTCTTAAGATGCGTAAAAACTGTACCCCCCCAACCCCCCCCCCCAAAAAAATCCAAACCCCGAACATTAAAATGCCATCAGTGGGACTCATGCAACTATGCAACCTCTTGTTCCTCCTTCCTGAGTTATAAACCAGCATCAGATCTCTGGATTCCAGAGGGATATACTCTAGTGACTATCAACTCCTTTGTGCCAAACCCCAAGGCCTCTGCCTACCTCCCTCTTTTCCCGTCTCCTCTGGTTCATGTTCTTCTCTATCCCTCTGCCCAACTCGTTTCTTATCTCCTGCCATTTCTGCTCTTTTCTCCTTTGGAATCGGGGAAAACTCTCTTTTCTTTTCCTTCACCTTCAAACCGTTGCCTTACACTATTCATCCTCATTCTACTAAGGCAGGCACTGCCCTTCCTTTTGGCTTGCCAGAAGCCAGCATGCTGGATGGAGGAGTGCTAGGTTTCTCCTCTTATTTCCAGTGTTGAACAAATGATTGGGCACTTTCCAGTTGCCATTAGCAGCTGAGAGCCTCGAAGCCTTGAGCCACAGAATGTTCCCTCTTTGAAGAAAATTGACATGAGGAGCTGTGAAGGGATATGCAATACCCAGCACAAACCGAGTATTCTGTTATTTTGGCTGCCAGCCTCTAAGTCTTGCCTGTGCATACGCAAATGGAGGTGTTTTTTTTTTAACTTTATAATTTAACTGTATGTGGATGAATTTGCACAGGGACAACTATTACACCGGTATAACCCTGCCTTCAAACTTCATTTCTTTTTAAAGTCATGACAGCTACTCAGTGAAAGAATTTTAGTGATGGTTAACATGGAGAAAATAAACTAATTTAATTCTTGCAAACTGCTGAACTGTTCAAGCAAAAATCTTTCAGAAGGTTAAACTGAAGCAAACATCTCCCATGGAAAAAAAGCTTTACGGAAGTTGTAAGAAATTGAAAACAGTTATCTAATGAAAACTATCAGGCAGCCTTAGTAATAGACTGCACTACATTTATCAACTACAATTAGGAAAACTAAAGTAAATGTTATTGATAGTAGTAATTATTACACAGAACAATGTATTTACTCCAAATCCATCATATTTTCCCTTATCATCATTAAGGAAACACTAACTTATCAAACCTTAAATTCCATGTTAAGTACACTTGTAATTTAGGAATTTAATAGTGAAAAACATTGTCTTGAGGAAAGATACCAGTGGTACTTCACCTTCTCTAAAGCTCATTTGAAAGCATTACTTAGTGTCGAATCTTCTAAAAGGAGTAACTGCAGCTTAAATCTATTACAGTACAATGCGACAGCAGCCTGCTTAGGAGATGAATGAGACTATCCTATTGATAAGGTCGCAATCGATCTGAGGCAGACTTTTTTAAATTAGTAAAATGTTGCAGCACTTTAGAAAGTGTCACCAACAGCCCTTCTCCATGAAAAACGCACCAGCTTGTAGGAAGACTGTAATTTATTATTTTAAACAAAAAAATTGCCTCATAATGATAGAGTATCATCTGTGCCTTATTTATTCCGACAGCTATCCTTTCATTAAGGGTGAGCTTATTTTTCTGGAGATAATATTCAGATCGGTGCTCTTAATTTCCTTCTGTATCTATTCCTACATAGACTAGCTCTTCACAAGTCACATGAACTAATTAAAAGCCAATGTTCATGCCAGCAAAACTTCAATACACTCACTTCAAAATACACTGGGAATAGATGATATTAAAAAATAGAATGTTAGCAGCCAACTTTAATTTCAATGAAATAAAAATGTATATAGGAATGCTTGGAACAACCTATACTTCCAGCCATTCAGCGCATAGGATAGGGAGGCGAGGACAAAAAGGACCACGATCTCATGAAGCCTGAACAAAAAAGTGGATGCTCATCCTCAGGGCCTTTCACACAAAGGCTGTTCCTACAAGCTGCCAAGCACCCTTAGCCCCCACTGATTTCATTGTGCTGAGACCCCGGCAGGATCTGAAGTGTTGAGAGCAATATGGTAATGATGCTCACATGCACACTGTGAAAAACTGGATCATTTAAGAAAGAAAAAGGTATAAAGGAGTGGAACACTTCAGTCTTTTAATGCAAACTGAGCTAACTTTTTTTTCATAGACTTTAGAAAGAATTTTCCCAAACACTATAGCTCCAGCTAAGCTGGTGCTTTTAAAGTTCTCTTCAAAAATATGTTGCTGAAGACCAAAGAAGGAAGAAAATGTTAATGACCAAGGTCACGCAAGGACAAGATTTCTGACTGAACACAGCCACTAACAGTGAATAAACTCCAACTCATTAGCAGACATAAAAGCCGTGGTGCAAAGCATGGATTCTGTAATAGTAAAGTGTTAACTATTTATGTGTTGAAAAGCTGAATCAGCTTTAAATATAAAATGCATGTCTGCTATCCTAACTATATTTGAAACAATCTCTTAATAACGCTGAGACTTTTCAGCTCTGCTTCTCTGGGTTATTTAACAAATAATCTTAACTTGCTAAATTACAGATTCTTAACTGTTGCCAGTCTTAGTTCAGGAAAGACCAAGGGCTGAGCTAATATAAGAACTGCTTATGAAAAAGAAAAATAATTCAATGGGCAGGAAATATAAAATGGGTGAGGTCTTTTGTTTGAATGCTTATATTTGAATTATTGTTCTCATGATACTGGATTTTTGGCTACATAACACTTCTAATTTTTAAAACGCAAAAATATACCCATACATCATGTGAAACAGGTACTGTTCATACTATATACATATGTGTTTATACATTTAGAGTATGTTTCATCTAAAAGCTAGAAAGAATCTAAGATGACATTGGGTAAAAGCACAAAATGTAAGTGCTACAGGTAGAAACAAAAAAGTAGTAAAACTAAGACTGTATTTTTAAACCAATTTCCTGTTTTTTGCAGAAACTAATGTAAAAAGAAGGGTAGGCTGATAAAATAAAAAGTCATAAAAGGGTAAATTTACCACCACCACTATTAACACAATCACAGTGCATATTATAAATATGTTGCTAAATACTTTCAACAAAATAAGCAGTGACATATGTTTACTTCTCATTATAAACATGAAACACAATTAGCAGAAAAGTATGATATAGTATGATACTTGAAAAAAATAACAATAGGACTAGGTTAACATTGTAGTACAGCAGTTACTTTCTCATGTTGTGACTTTCTACAAAATGCTACAGCTTGATGCTAACTGGCTAGAGTCAAAATGAATCTTCCTCTGCAAACAAGTTATTTCCTTTTAAGGATATTTTTATCTTCCTGCAAAACATGTGATACTAATTACTCTCAGATACAGGATTTATTGGCCTGCTGGTCTAATCTAGTAAGAAAGTTACATACTTTTGGCCCTGAAATTCTCACATTTCATTAGCATCACAGCTTTTTATCTGAGAGCAATGAAAGTGAACTACAACTCAAGCACAGTTCACACACAAGTATGTATTTTGCATGCAGTTCCTATGTACTTCATTCTAGTGATATTCTCTGTTGGCTCTGTTATTCTAAATCACAACCAAGAAGCAACACAACCAAATCTTCCAGATGAAGTAACAGTTTCTAAAACAATAAACATTTCTCAGATTCAAAGTCAATTCAAAAACTTCAAGGTAATAAAAACTGTTTCAAGGGAACTATACATTCCCTTAAAGTCAAGCAAACATTCAAATGACTAATCAGGAATATATTGTCTTGCAGGGTTCTGTAAGAAAACAAACAAACAAAAAACCCCCCAAAACTTAAAATCAACATGACTGGTGAGCCACATATTCCTTCTTAATGTAAAGTAAACTTGGGTGAAAGACCTGAAGGGCAGTAAAAGGTCAAACATGCAGCATGAGGACATATCATGGGTGGCTGATCTCTGGAGTTACTTTGATTCCTAGCAATTGTCAGATAGTCTCAAGCAATCATTCTCACATCTCTTGATCTTTTGGCCATCCACACCTTGGCCGAAGATTATGACCTTTATGTTAGTTAGAAGAAACTAAATGAAAGTAATAATAAATCCCACAGTAAGGGAAAAACTGCTCTCAAGTTGTATCAGTGTTGTATCAATGCATGTTTAATTTAAGATGCAGGAAATAATGAGGAAAGTATGACAGAAGTTCCCAAACTCTACCTTTTTACTCTCATCAGATGATCACAAAGACATGTTCCTTCTTGTTTACTCTTCTGATTCCATGAATTTTTAGTACTTTCTGTAGAGGGCCTCAAAACGCAGATGTTCCAGCACTCGATTGGTTTGCACCCAAGTCCTTTTCTGTATCTAACCTTAAAGCTCCGGACCGCTGACAATCCTACCCTCCAACAACTTCCCCACGACACACATAGAGGGACAGACAAATTCTGCTACAGTTAACTGGGAAAGAGAATGGAGTACAAAGCCCAGCAGACACATCCTAAGGTCTCTGTAGCACACATGGAGGAACACAGCACCAACCAGGATACCATCACTACAAAAGTAGGTAGAATAACTTGCGCAGTAACTGTGTGAATCACTGCATCACCACAGTCCATGGCAAGATCTTGGTAATTTAGATGTATTCTAGTTTACACAAGTCCTATTGGTAGAGCCATTGTATAAGAGAAATCTCAATGTGATTTTTGTGAGCAATCACTGACAAGCCTTGAGGGATTTCATAGGGAATTCTTCACAGATGCATGATGTCACTCTTCCGACCTTATCAGTAAAATAGCTTAGGGCTGCAGTGTGTCCCTATTCAGGGAAAATGCAGCTTTATGTATCACTTGCATCAGGCTGAAAAAGTCTCTACTTCCTCAAAAATCTCACTACAGTTATGACTAGATGAGAGCAAAGTGTCTGAGTATCTGGAGGAGGAAGATGCAAAGCTCTTTCTCAGGGGCTCTTCAGAACATAGAAGAAATCTTGTTAGGAAAACAATGCATCTGCACCCTGCCTAGAGCATTTACAGATTGTGAATATTTGACAGAGTCAGTTCAGCAACCGAAAAGCAATAGCTTTTCTTAAACTGTATTAAGTTCATGAATTGTCACTGCTATCTTGACTATTTGTGCTTTGAATGCATGTGAGGTTAACTAAAAGCTATAAATTAAGTCTAGTGAAAAAAATCTTTACCATAGTTTTTACAAATATAGTAAATACAAATTAAATACTTTAAAAAGTTAGAAAAAGACGGGGTTTTTTTTGTTTTTTTTTTTGGAAAGTGGGGGGCAAACCATGCTAATGAAGAGAAATGAAGAGCAGCAATGAAGCCTCTGTTGGACTTTCCTCAGGCATCAAAATCTCTCTTTAAAAACTATGTACCAATAAACTAAGTAACATAAAAGGGAGTTAGCTGTAGCTTCTCTATTTTTGTCCACTGATACCTAGATGACAATATCTAGATAATTGTTTACCACATAGTGTGGGGCTGCTTTCCTCCTTATCTATTCACTCCTGCAAGCCTAGTAATGTGACCTGAAAGACCTCAATTTACATAAAAAGAAGGCACCACTTTTGTAGAGGTACCCCAGTCAAAACCATGCAGACAAAAGTTTTAAAAACTCATAATCTCTTCTTAGGTGGATTTGGTCAGGGATGACTGGCTAATTGGGGGAAACACATGAAAGCACCTCACAATCCAATTAGCACTTCAGTGCAATTAAATAGCTTTGCTATTCTGCAGAGACATGGCTTTGATCTTGCACTGAAAGTGTCCTTCCTTAAAGCTGCTGTTTTGATTTCTTCCTCAGTAATTAGTGCTAATTCTAAAGCCATTCCTGACATGTTATAAACAGAGTATTTTGCTGCATTTGACACAATGACCTTAAATCAGCATTCTCTTTTGTCTGTATGGTACTGGTTTATTATTGGCCTAGCTGCTTTGCTCATTATTAAATGCACAATATGTAAGACATGTTAAAGTCAGATGAAACAAATTACCTAAGTTTAAGAGCTTCTGTGGATACTTTCACCAGTGTTTTTAAAACTGGTTCCAAAGAAACAGAGGAGAAAATATAAAATAATATCAGAATTAATTTACAATTACATTAGACTACTGTTTTAGCGTTTTTTTTTCTTTTTCATCCTGAACAGGAATAGAGGAATTTTGATTTATGTTGAGGCTTTTCAGTCTGCCAGAAGATGGAGACTGAATAATGAACTGAACAAATTGCTCTTACTCCAGTTCTTAGCCATTCTTCTCCCTACACTACACTTCCTACACCTGGGAATTTACTGGATGGGTTACAGACCTCTGTCCCATTTACAAAATGGTTGTATGTGTCAACTCTGCCATAAGCTTTTTGCAGCTAAACATTCTTTATGCCTTGGGTTACATTGTTAAATCCTGAAAATAAAGGTTTAGAATCAACACAATAGTAGTGAGAGTCAGCTGCAAAGAATTTTCCATTTTAAAATGTTCCTTAAGAAAACATATGTTTCACAAAGGGAATAAACTGAATATAGTATACTAAAATAGCTAAAAAAACATGCATATAGCAACACCTTTTCACAGTAAGCATCTAGAAAGCAGAGCTCTTTATAACATACATTTTGATCTCAAATTTCATCTCACTAACACAAGAACACAGACTATTATATGCACTAATATTCTACTTCACATGAAAAATGTTCTATCAGTATTTCTAATTTAATTTTAAGGAATCTCTCATAGATACAAAGTCTTTCAAAAGACAACAAATTTTTGAATGTCAACTGCTACAATGAAAATACATAGATGAATAAAGATAAATATGGATTCACATAAGCCTCTTTGCTTGTATCATACATGCAATGTTGCAGTTACAAGATTCGTAGGAGAGAAGTAATTCTAACTAGAAACAAGCAAAACTTTCCTGGCAAAAAGTGCACCTTTCAGAAAATACAGTTTCAGTCACTCTAAGAGTATTTGGGAATATGAGTCAAATTCATGAATGCTTTTGGCAGGCATTTTTGCCTTGCACAAAGCTGTCGGAAAAAGAAATTGGTGATTTGTGCTGGTTCTTATTCTTTTCCTTGTCCTTAATAATTCTATAGTTCGAGAGTACAGAAATCACCAAGGATACAGAAAGCAAATCCATCCAAGTCAAGCCAAAAATTTGAAACAAAAAGCACTTTATAAGGTAATATCTTAACCACTACCTACATGGAATATTCTACATGCGGTCCTTCTCAATTCCTCCTAGTTGAATCTGATTAATTTTCTATAAAATGTTGAAATACTCCAAGCATGGTTGGTTAGTTGTGAAAAAATAGTGATGCATCGTTAAGAGAGTGAGAAATAGAGTTTTGAAGTGATATTATGCAGAAGTTTCACTTTCTCTGCTTTTCATACAAATATATGAGAGGAAACATTTGGCAGAAAATCAACACAGGATCAAACAGATTACATTTCTATTTTGTTTTACCTCATGTTTGTTTCAATTAATTCACACAGACGTACACAGAGCATGTGTTAAGAGACAGGACAACTGCGGACGCCAACAGCAATCACACTTCTCCTCTCAGTGCTATACTTCACTGCAGTACTTTGGCCTGATACTCAATATCCCTGAGAGGAACTTTACCTTGGTGTGGTTTTCTGTTTGATACCTTACAGAGATTTCTGCTTTTGTGAATCCAAAATTGCATCAACAATTAAAGAGCTGAACTGAGAGCCAAGACAGATAGCTGACTACAGCTTTTCCTGTTGATGGTACGCTGGGCTGCACTCAGCCTCGTGCCACTGGAATATAATCAGAGGCAGATGCATGTCAAAGCAGTCCAGGTAACTGTATTGTTGTTCCCAGTAGATAATTTTATATGGCCTAGAAGAGCCAGTCTGTTGTCTTGCCAGTCTTGACAACAGTTAGCTTTACAAACCTCAGGTAATCAGAACGGTCATTTAATAATCTGTTCTCAGAATTGAAAAAAATTTATGACCTCTGCTAGATTTCAAGGAAAATCTTTACATTAGCTCAGAAGCATTTTGTCCATTTACGAGTTTTGAGCTCAAAGCTGCCAGGTTGGGGTCCTGGGCAACACGTGCTAGGTGACCCTGCTTGAGCAAGGGGTTGGACTAGATGATCTCCAGAGGCACCTTCCAACCTCAACCATTCCATGATTCTGTGCGAGCCAGCTACTAAACAGCCAGCTAAACACTTTTCTTTAATAAAAAATAAAACAGAGAAAGAAAAAAAAAAAAAACACCCAGCATTTTATATTGAGGTTACTCACAAAAAAAACGCAGATCATATTAAGGCCTAATCCTGCACTTTCTGATGTCAGTGGGACTTTCGCCATTGGCCTCAATGAGAAAAGAAGAGGCCCATTAAAATATAATTTTACTTTTAGTCCGTCTTAATTATACAATGATGGAATGACTCATTCAATAGTCCAATTCATAACATTTTAGCATTTATAAACATGATTAAAACAGCTTTAAAATAATAATTCAATTTTAGGAGTATCATTTTAAATAACATTTACTCTATTAACTCTAGTAACAGGCATTAGAAATAATGAGACACTCTTAGTTTTGAAGCAAAAGGTGCATCACTGCTAGTGACACTGATACATTATATCAATACGTTATACAAAGTCAAATGCTTTGACAGAATACTGAATTAGGATACCAGATTTTCTCCTGCTTTACTAGCAGGGCATTCCATCTCACTAGCTCTTTTCTCCCCGCCTCCATATCTTCCTGTCTTTTTAGAAGACTTGTAGAAAAAGATGTGAATAGTCGATACTGAGACTAAAGCCAGATTCTAGAACTAGAAATTCTTTGCGTATGTAGAAAAAAAGGAGGATACTGTTCATTTTTCCATTGTTCCTATCCAACACCTGCTCCCCAGTTCAGGCTTCCATAACAAGGAATCTTTGATGACCATCAAGCGCTTTGCAAAACATTTCCCTGAAACACTTATCTCAACCCTAGTAACCTTCACTGACATCCCACTTGCAAGCTTGGTTACCATCCACAAACAACAGTTTTGCATCCTAACCATACCACGTATTAGACTTCAGTATTTTCCAGTATCTCAAGGTTACTTACTTTTGCTAGAGCTACAGTCAAAACAGACTTTAAATAGGTAATCTTGAGTAAGAAAAATGCAAAAAGAAAACAAAGATTTCTCCAGTACTTTTTAGAAAAACAGAAAAAGATCTGATGATTTACCTTATGAAATGTGATTTTTCCTCAACAACCTGGAAAGTTCTCTTTAATTAGATAGATGGTAGTTAAACCTGGTATGAACAGCTGCATTACATAATCTAATACCTTAAATTAAATTGATAATTGGCATTTATTCTGGAGTCTGTACCAAAATCTGACACACCAAAAAAAATATAGGGAAAAGGACTTTTTTCACAGGTCTGTAGTCCTGCAGGCAAATCTAAGGAAACCAGTCAGGACCCAAACAGATGTTGGCAGTCAACAGAGCCTCAAAGGCAGAGTCAAAAGGCCAATGATTTTCAGCAAAAACTGTAACAAGCTGTTGCAGAGCACAGAAAGATGAGGTCTCCACTGGGTCCACTGAAGGAGGGGTTATACCAGCTAAAAAGCCAATTTTGTCATAGAACTCCTATGTACTAACCATCAATTAGAAATAATTGACCAAATGCTGTGAAATGCTTCATGCTATAATACTTACATGTGATAGAAAATTAATTCAGTCATAACATCTGTATCCTGGAAGATGGCAGAAAAAGTTATTAACTGCCCCAGAAACAGTAATATGTTATATCATCTGAATGCTAAGAACTAAAGACAGGTCAGGTGAGTTATAAAGCTCTCCAATAGCCTCTTCCTAGACTGCTTCAGAACTTCCCCAAATGTTATAACAACTGCAGTTTAAATCCCCAAAGCCAGATCTTTCTAGATGCAGAGTAGAATAAAACCCACCATGCAATTTGCCATTTTTGTCATATCCGCAAACTGATGATCGGCAAAGCCCATGGCCATTTCCATTCTGGAAATCCAGAAAGCAGTTTAAAGATGAGGCTTTTATCTATGAAAGTAACCTTCCATTCTTTAATACAACTGTGGATATAAGCCAGTCCTCTCTCCTGCATAGGCAGGGGACTCAGCAAGCTTACTCTTGCAGCATCCTCTCTTTTGCCCTCATACCATGCAGCAGAAAGGAGCAAAGGAGCTAAGCAGCAAGCCCAACTCATGTGGATGAGAACGATGGGCAAGGAGAAGATACATGGTCATCTGACTGGCTCTACTCTGCCTGCCAGAAGTTACCTTCACTTCTTTCCATCAGCCACTGGTATCAGGGTGAGAGTTCCCTAAACTTCGAACAGCGCTTTTTTCCCCCACAAATGTTACAAGGTAAAATACTGAACGTTGTTTACTATTTAATGCAAAAGCAGAAGAAAAATCAGGTCAAAATTTGCTATATTTAGAAATCCCTGCAGGGGAAGAAAGAAAAGTTCCTGAATGAACATCAGATTACATACTTTTTGTCAGAAGGAAGAGGGGAGCTAATACATCATAAGCATCCTACAACTACATTCTACTGAGCTAGCACTTACAGTACCACTTCACAGTTAAAGGCTGGCCTTGCTTCAAGAGCACACAAATACAGTTCTGGTTTTTACCTAACAACTTCCTAATGAAAAATGCCTTCACATCTAAAAATAAATGCATTGCACTATGGACAACTCTTGAACAGCTAAGAAGTGCCCCGCACCACCCTATTAACATTCACAGTGGGGAAATATGACAGAAATATGATGGAATAAAGAAATTCTCCGCATTTCTCATATGGGGACTGTATTCAAAAGAAACAGAAAATCTTTTATAAGGTAAATAAGAGTCTAAGATCTGTTTTGCCACATTTTAAGTACCACTGTTTGGAATTCATTCATCTTTTAGTACCTGGGGCAATAAGTAGGCAGTGAACTGTGAATGCTGCCCTAGCGAGAGATGAAAGAATTTTAGTGCCTTTGGACTGCTAAGGTGAAACATGTTTTGATGAGCCTTTCTATTTTCTTATGCATTCCATGCATTTACAGTAGTTTTATTTAACCAATAAAAGGTTGCTTTTGTCCACTTTAACCGTACTCCTAATTTCTATACAAATGTTGCCTGGTACAAATCACATATCTGTAAATAAAAATTTAAAAACATCATGCTCACTATGTTCTAACATAACAACATGAAAAGGAGGCTAGTAAATAAGCATGTGCTAAATCATACAATTGCTTAAATGAATTTCTGGTGATACAGAATATGATCTTGATCAACAAAAGGAATGACCAGGTATAGGAACAGGCTTGTCCCAGGTCTGTACATCACTCATACTGATTTAACAGACATATCTGGTTACCAACCAGTAAACACCTGCACCTCTCTCTGGGAGCAAGGAACCTGGTCCTTGTCAAGGGCTGGGCAGAACTGAGCACCTTGGGCTGCCTGAGCATTGACGCATCTTGGCCACACCCCTTGCTCCCCAAACCACACAGCAGTACCCAACCCTCCACACTCACTCCAAGCGATGGCAACAACTTTATGCTGCTCAGTCTCCTCCAACTTCCCAAAGCCTTCCAAGCAGGATCTGTTCTCCTTTGTCAAAGAGCTGCCCAAACTCAACAGCAGCTACTCCATACCCAACTCCCTTGGCGAGAGCTGGGGCTTGCTTCAAAGCAAGGCACTCGCCTTCACGAGACCCAGCACTCTTGGTCTGCCACGCTTTACGAACTGCCTACCCATACCTCATAAATATATACACACCACTTCCTTATGTAAAACCCTTGACACTCAGCATCCCCAGACTGGGATAACTCTGTCCTCACTTTCTGCCCTCCCATATGGTGCAGAACTCTTTTCAAACCATGTGAATAGCATCTCCACCGTGTTTTACACTCCTGCTCTCCTTTACTCTCCTTTTGCTCCTCATATGCCCATGGGCACTGCAGGCTGTACTGAGCTCTGAGCCATAGGGCCACGTTACCTAAATACACACGCTTTCATGAACTGAAATTATGGTCTTAAATTTTTACAAATGACATATTCTGTGCCTGCAGAAAGAGACTGAGAATAGGTCAGCCAAGAATTTATTGGGTTTTCGCTTCCTAGTGTTTTCATCCAGACAATTTTGTTCTTTATTGTACTCCCAATCTTGTGTCACTGTGCTCATTACAAGATTCAATGCAGTCCACCTTTTCTCCACCATTTTATTAGCCATAGACTAGTTTTCCCTACAGCCTCATTTTTGCACCAGTTCAGTTCTGTCTTTTTGCTGGTTCTTTATTCCAGTTCTTTCACACACTCAGCCTCCCTTCTTTCCATTCTCAGGATGACAATCCAGGTTGATGGTCCTAATTCCACTGTTTTTTGATCCCTCCCCATTTACTTCTTTGTCTTCTTAGTTTCAAGCCTTTCCTTCTGTCACTCCCAGGATCCCCCTTTTTCCAGCTTCCTTGTCAATTCATTCTTTGAACTGTTTTCTACTTCCTTTTCCTTGCCTTCAGTACAGCTTTGGCTCCTCTGCTTTCGACACAGGGAGCTCTCTTTTTCACGATAGCAAATTTTCAACACAAGGGTTATTGCCAGCGCAGAGGAAACAAATGCTGTACTTTTGATTACAGTGCTCAATTCCAGCTCAGCCCACAGATGCTGAGAACAGGCAAGGCAGGATAGGTGCTGCGCTGAAGCACCCTCTAATTAGTTCTGAGGCCGTGTTACAAATACATGGTCTGGGCAGTTCAGGGAGCAGCAGGGCATCAGCATGGCAGCGATAAGGCTTCAGATGTTTCACTCTTGCAAATTCTACAAGCTTGCATGAACTGCAGTGCTCCAAAGATTTAAAACTTGGATTAACTGGGTGGATTTTCACAAAGGAGGACAATTTCTAATACCTGGATCAAGTTATTGCAAATTTCAAGCCCCTCTTCCAAAGCCTGTAGGGGCTAGAGTATTTCAAGTAAAAAGTCTAAAACATTTAACATAAAAAAAAAACAAAACATTTTTCTCGTATTGCTCTGCAGAACGATTACACATTTTGAGCAACACAATAGGGTCTGCCTGAGATGAATACTGAACATGGAAAACATCAACCCTAAGTCTGATGCTTGGTAAGTTGTTATACACAACAATAGCTTTATGAATGCTGATAAATTGTAACAGAGCACAGTACCATCCCCACCTACAGAGAAATTTTTATCTGATTTCTCCAAGTGCAAGATTTAATAAACAACATCATATCAATAATTGGGATTCAGTTTTAGTTTTGCTTGTATTTGTTTTTTAATTCTATCACTTCATCTAAATTGAACTGTAAACCCTGGCCTCATAGTACCTCACTACAGGTTCCTAGTTCATGATAAGGTATTTGCTCTAAGTAAGTAAAAACATTGGGTATGGATTTTGGGTATGGATTACAAGGGAAATGTATTATTTGGAGCTTCTCTCTTCAGGTTCAAAATACCCACTGTTAATTACACTTCAGGGCACAACACCAGGCTCGTTTATTTTCCCATTATAAGGGCCAGAAAGAATATTATGGGAGACTAGAAATCTCAGATCTTGGATGTCTATTCAGCTACTGGATTTTCCTTTCTAAACAAAGGAAAAGCTTAACTGAGCAGTCCTTTAATAATTTGTGAAGAATGCACATAAAATAATACAGAGCAGCACTCTTACATCTTTTATTGGTTGACTACAGACCACATGCAGGATACACATGAATTTACCTGACTTCATACTCAGTATCCATTTTATAAATAATTCTCAACCTGTTTTGAGACTCAGACTTGTGTAAGAGACCAACGTTTAGGGAAAAATCAAATGATAGGGTTAATGCACAAACATGCATGGATTTTCTTTAATGTAAAAAAACTGCAAAGCCATGGTTCAGTGTTTCCCATTTTGACATCAGATAAGAGTGGAGAAAAAGCAAGTCTATGCAGGTTCTCCGATAAGTGGCATAGGTAAAAGGTATGCTGTAGTCTGACATTCTCTACTGCCTGTTTGTCAAGCAACAGTTACAAGCAAAAGGGAGACTTTTCTATGCAACTGGTCTTTCAGTTTTAAGCTATTCTTATGAAATATACACTTACAATCATACCTCCTTTTAAATATTAAACATTTCTGTGCTTTATTTGAATTAGAGTCTCCCTGAAGAGAGCAGAATTGATGACAACAATAAATTCTGTGCCATTTGGCATCCATTTGAGAGACAATAATGCAAATATGTCAGGGAAAAAGTATCATTAATGAAGCAGCAAGCTTGTCCTTTATGTTATTGTAAATGGATGTTTCATTTTACAGCTTCGAAGCCCTTGATTCACACTTAAGCAGCAGAAACATTGCCATGAACTTTAACTTGTCCTGAAAAAGTTAAGCATATCATAACACAAATCTGAAATTCAGAACCAGTTAGTTGTATGCTGAATATATTTCTGCAACTGAAAGGTCTTCTGAAATTACTGGGTTCCACCCACCCTGGTTTACCGCAAGTTTCTTGCTAAGTGATGAATCCTGCAGACAACATTTCTATAAGCTGATCTTAATTACCATATGTACTGATTACAATGTCATTCAGAAAGAGACCACAATCCATCTTCCTATCATATTTAATAGGTTTCTAGAAAACAGTCTAAAAGTACAGCTTCTAACAGGTGATGAATTACACTGATGCCCTGCACTGCCTTTCCAGTTAAAGTTCTGTCATATTTTCATTACAAAGTAGTTCCACTTCCTACCTACATCAGGCATAAATGTTTAGATGTGCAGATTGTGAATGTTAGCTTTCACATAATATGCATGCACTTCCTACCTGTACAGTATCTTGCCATGATTTTCTACATATAGCTTTCACCACATGATTTACCACAAAATAGTATCAATATCAGAAGGATGCATTTTATAATTCCCCAAAGTAACTAGCCTTTGGCACCACTAGTTCCTGATCTAATCATTACATTGTCAGGCACACTTTTGCACAGGAGTATATATTCTTCAAGAACTATCACCATCTATAATGCTGGTATTCTTCAGGCTCACCAAACATCTTCCCATCTTTTTTGCATAACATGTTTTTCCCTCTATTTAATGTAAGGAGATGGACAAATGTAAACACAGGACTGAAGCTAAACTGTACTGGCTCCCACACCTAAAGGGGAAATCCGTGGACATCAAGCATTGTCTTAGTAACATCATTAGGCAGGTGGCTGTTATTGCTCAGCATCAGTCACATTTTTTAACATTTTGGGGTACAGGTATCTCTTGAAATTACCAGGGCCCTACAGATCTACCTCAATTGTAAGCATACACATGGGAAAGAAAATGAAAGTTTATAAAAGATTCTGATCACTTGTTACAAAATACTTTGGAGAGAAAGCCACAAAAGGGAGACAAATAAAATGAAATAACCAAACTAAAGGCCTACTGCTATAACTTACTGGCATAGATTTAACCTTAGCACAATTTAGACCTTGCCTTGAAGTCTGGACTTTACATGGAATTAAGTGAATTGAGCTGTCTGTATCAAATCTTGGTTAATGAACACACAATAAAAAGCTCATGTTAACATCTCGAGCTCATTTGGCCCACTCAGTCCACAGAAATTAATGGCACACATCTCTTGCTAAGTAGGTTGTATATACAGCAGTTACAACCATAAAAAATGCTGCATCTTCATTAAAATCAGAGTTAATTCTGTATAGAACAACATGCTGGAGAAATGTACTAGGATATTAAAAAAATTAAAGTAATATGTCTACTTAACTTTCAGTGTATTCATACCAGACTGCTCTGTCACCGAAACAGTCCCAATCAAAACAGAGATATGATAAACAGTGGTCAATTCATTTTAAATATTCAGTGAGATAACTTAAAGATCATATAATTAACTTTAGCTTTTCATGAGGCAATAAACACATACATAGGGTTTAAACCAGGATACAAAGAGTTATAACTCTCCCTCCCCAGAACCCCCCCTTTTTCCTCCATCCTAGAAACATAATCAACCGTGGAACCAGAACAAATTGACTTTATTATGGAACCAGAACAAATTAACATGAAGAATACCGTAACCCACTACGTCATTATGCCAGAGGTACAAACCAATTCCTTCTCAAGCAGTTTTGCAAATGCCAGGCTTCTTTTTAACCACATGGACAATTTTAAATCAAAAGTGTTAAAAAGGAAATGACAAACAAACAAACAAACAAAAAACAACAACAAAAAAAACCCCACCACACCATTGCACCCCAGTTTCACATGAATCTAGGTCTATCCATGTGGAACAGGTTTATCACAAATTCTTGTGACAGAATAAAGATGACTGATAAACTTCAGTGACCAAAGTAACCGAAAAAAGATGCCTTGGTCTTGTGATCTGATTTCTGTTTTTGAAGAATTCTACACACCTTCGTAGCTGTTATGTAGGGAAGTTTAGGGATGATGAGCCCTTTACTTTTGGAATCAGACTGTTATGGCATGTTGCCATGTGTTTCAAGAGAAAACTAAAAACCCAGTATGAGGGGGTCAGATGATGTAGCTATTCTTGGATTACCTTGGAGTATGTTCCGACTTCCCTGCTGAAGTCATGTCAGACTGTGGTATATTTAAGACTGTTCTAGGAGACATTTCAATTAGGCCTCTTGAGCTTTTTCCACTTTTATATTACAAACTACACAGTAATGCAGCAAAAAGCCCTACTTAATGTGTTATTTTTTATCTACACAAAATCAACTTTTCCAGGTTAATAGACAACCTATTGATACTTTAAACTGTTTCTTCACTTCCAAGAAGTAGACTGCTAGCAAGGTTCAAGTGAAAAGTTACTTCTGTAGCTTTTATAGTACTATTGAAAAAAACCCTACTACAGAACTACCCAAACAAAACAAACTGCTACTGTATTCAGAATAAGAAAGCACAGAGAGCCAATGACAGTAATGGTATTTACAGTACATATAAAGCTAGTGACAGAGGTTGGTCAAACATACACATCACAATGCAAAATTACTAGAAACTTGCAAGATCCCCCATAAAGCAGGAATAGATAGGATGCTTCCTGCAAAGTCTCTGAACTTTTTTAAAAACGCATGCCAGAACATCCCAGCGAAGCTGACTAACAGATCTGTGCAAACTGTTCTGATAGCCAAAGCACAGATTTTCTAAGATGAGGCGCCATGTATTTTGGAGAGTGCCTCTCTTTACTGCAGCACTCCCAAGATGAGCCTAAACTGCCCACATCTTGCACTGCACTGAGCTGCATAGCACTATATATCCTATGGCTCACTCTCTGGGCTTTCTGCTTTTTCCTGATACTACTTCTGCATGCTATTGACCCCACAAGTCAACTGGATTTGACATCTGTAAAATCTTCCTCTGGCCTAATGCAGCAGGCACCTAAATTACTCAATACAGCTTCAAAACAGAGTAGTTTTTCCTTCATCCAAAAGTTGCAAAAGACCTACACACATTTTTAATATATATTATACTTTTAAACAAAACCCTATAAATCTTGACGGCGTATGGAAGTCCCCCTTAATCCACCTGTTTCCAGCTCTAGGCTGAAAGAAGCAATCCTTCCTGCACCTCCTGCATTTCTTTTCTTCTGTGAAAACTTATGAGAGCACTGACTAGTCATTCTCCCCACTTTCTTTCCTGCCAGACAAATTCTGGCAATTGATGATGCCTTTCACACTCTCAAGTCCTGCCCAAATAGTGGTGTAACTTTGCTGGTGCTGAGCAGGTAGGTTCTGTGCAGCTGCCCTGTGTATCGTATTTGGTTGTTGGTATGCTGCTCATCTAAGTCATTGTCCTGCTTTTTTGCCTAGTTCTTCTGATTCTCTTCATCTTTCCATGTATATTTTTATTCTAAAAATATAACTACACGTTTTGCAAAGGATATTGCTAACTTGACAGTTTTGCAAAGCTGTATTCCAGTTATGATTACCACAGAGAAATTTCTAAATACAAACAGCAAATAAACAGTATATTTGCAGAGAGTATTTCATAAGATCTGCACTGAAAGCTGTATCACTTGCTCAAAAAAAAAAAAAAAACAAAAAAACCCCCAACCCTCCACTTTAAAAGAATAACCTATTTAATCAACTGCCATACATCAAAAACATCACTCACTGAAACAAATATGATACAGATCTATCAACTACTGAATTCAGGACCTCTTTTTTCAAGCACATGATTTACGTTTTGAAATTTCCTCACTAACTTTTCTAGCTTCCTTGTACCTCAGAATATTCAAAAACATGCACGTCAATAATGGTCCTAGTAGACAAACCATGTTCTTCCGCCTTCTGATCTAAGAAGTAAGCATTCCTACTACCTGCTCAGTGCCTTTTAATAATAATGATAATTAGAAAAAAAAAGTCATAAAGTAGAAGAAAAGCGACTGGGAGACAAAGCTTCTGGAGCTGAGTACGTAGCTGGTTCAAATACATTTATTATTTTGCTATTAAGCAAACAAGATGACAAATTAGGGACTACCAAACATGACTAGTAATATTCATATTCTTTGCAAATGCAAGTGCTATAACCAGATAACAGTTAAACTTATCTTTAAAGCCATCTCTTTTCACTGCAGCCTGTACTTCAATATTTTCCTGAACGGGAACAGTCTAAGTTGAGATTGCAGTAAACAGAAGTAGGACTGTTTATATTAGTTTATGAAAGCATTACATGAAGTCATCTAGTTTTACTAATTTTTTCAACTGCTAAAAAAGCATCAAAACAACTTGTTTTCTCCAATGACAAATTTCTACCTCAGTATAGATCATTTATTTGTAAGAAAAATGTATCCAACAGAACTAGAAATTTGTCTTTTTTCTTGTTAGCTCAAACTTTTCTACTTGTCTAAACCATAGGGCAGAAATCTGTTGAAGAATCACTCCATGTTTGGAGAACTGTTCCATTTGTAGAAGTACCTGGTCACAATTACCAGATCGCTTATTTGATAAAATCATCATCCTGTTTTTCAATTTAATACATCTATAGACCCTAAAGACTACGAGATTGCTGACCAGTTACTTTACAATTCCATTTTAAAGCTTTGTTTAAGGGCTTTATGCTCTGCCCCAGTACATACTGTGACAGCTGTTTGTAAAATAAAAAACAGTCACTGTCAATAGCAAGATAAATTCTCCCCCTGTTGTTTTTCATCTCAAATGCCTTTTTAGGCACTTTGTTGAAAACAACAGGGCAAAAAAAGGGTTTTACAAAAAGGTTTAATACTAGAATAACTTTTCTTTTGTATCTTCTCTTGCAGTTTCCAAATAGCTATATAGAATTTCTCTACGCAAATCAAAAAGAATGATCTTTAATGTTCCTGAATACAGCACAAAAACATTCCTTTAAAAAAGGATGATTCCAGCCTACAGCAAACTTTGCTCAGGATATGTTCTAGGGCCAAGAGATGATATTAAACCATTCCCTTAGACATGAAGTTGCTCAGAGCGTTGCCTTGCAGGTGGTCCATGATACAGTATCACTCCAAAAAGTGCTGAATAGCTCTAAAATCCTTCTGGCTTGCCTACCTAGGAAAGCTATAGCAAAATAATCCAGGGTGTGAGTTTAGTAATTGTACTCTATGCTTCACTAATTCCCTGAGTAGACAATTATCCAGCATCTCAAAGCACGCATAATCAGTCTTTTCTCACACATAGTCAACAAAGCATTTATAGCTCCTTCAGTAGCACGTGGAAAGTACTAGTACGAACAGAGGACATACACTTTCTATTATGCAAGTTACAAGTGATATTAATAACCCCAAACCTCAAGTTTCAAAATTTTTTTTTCTAGGAGAAAAAATGGATAAAAGGAAATGTAGTAGTAGTCAAATTTGGAGTCTTTCCCATATGTAACTGGATTGGAAAGACAATGCAATTCAAAAGCAGAGAAGTATTCTTTTTTTTTTTTTTTTCCCAGTCCTGTCACATATTCCTTCTTTCATCTTCTCTTCCAGCTCCCAGACCCCCCCCACCTCCTTTAAATCTTTCTTATTTTTTCAAAACTTTTCTCTAAATCTCTGACTATATTCCTCTACATGGCTTGATTGTGCCCTGTCTCTGGCCTACTATTTATTCTCAGTAGAAAGAATAAATTGCACCTTATTCTTCACTAAATCCTTGAGTAGGAAATTATCCTGCATCTCAAAACACGTATCACGTATGAGTGGAAGTCAAGCACATGGGAGTAGTGAGTGGGCTGGAATGAATGACCTGACTAACAAACACCCACTGCAGGAGGAAAAGAGTAGAAGCAGAGCAAAATGTTCTACTTAGCACAGACAACCATGAAATCATGGCAGGCAGGCTTGGATTTTTATGCCAAGGTACGCAGACTTTAGAAGTGTGCTATTGCTCAATAGAGAAGTAGATAGGAAGACCTGAAGAAGAAAAATTTTCAGGGTTTTTCCAATCCCCATCACTTAGTGAACCCTTACCTTCCAAGAGTGGAAACCACAAGAGCTTATTTCATCATTGATTTTGTTACAACTCTGCAGGAAGCTAAAGAGTTAAAAAAAAAAAAAAAAAGAGGAGTCCTGGCCTGATAATTAATGCAGATCATTGCAGAAAATACCATCAGACATCAGTTTTCAAGACAGTACAGAAACATTTATACAGGGGGGATGACTGTTGTTGTGCCTGTATAGTATGGCTGGCATCTGGAACTATGAAAATAATATTTTTCTGGTACAAAATAGCAGGGTCTTTCTCTTGCCATGAAGACTGTCTACTTCTTTATATCACAGGTTCTAATGATTATTTTGCTGGCTGGGAGGGATTTGATAAGCTCCAAATAATTCTAATCGTCTACGATATCCAAAAGCAAAACTTCAGGAAGCCAATTTCTACAAAGCAGAGAAAATAAATCCCTCTCTCTGCTGCTTGTATTTTCCAATCCTATCCCAGCGACTTTTTCTGACTAATGCATTTGCAAAGCTTCTTACATTAGGCTGTGTCCATTTTTCTTTCTGAAGTGGTGACTCTGCAGGTCAACTTATCTAATTTAGAGTCTAAAGCAGACATGTATTTTGTGCATAATTTTCCCTATTTGCTGCCAGACAGTTTGAGCTTACCTGTGCCTACAGGACAGAAGAGATGTCTCCTGGACCCCGATGGCCATAAAATCATTTTCCTTTTTTTTTTTTTTTTCAATGGAGAGTTTTCCCTATTTCACATCTTCCCATACTAAATCTTCCTTTGTTCATGAATCAAACTAGAAAGAAGCTTTTAGTTCTTTATTTAAACTATTAGAGTAACAGATCAGTTTGTGAGCTTTCTTGCTAACATCACTTTCTACCCAGTTTTTATTTTCAGTCTTCATTTGCTCTTTAAAATGCCACCCTGAGTACTTATGCTTTATAAGAGCGATCCATACTTCTATAATTACATAAAATAGCTGCAAGTATATTATGTATCCTCACCACAAATAGTTATTTTTCCCACCTAACTTAGTTTTATGTAATTTTAGCCTATCCTTTCTTCAATAAGAACAATGAATTGGTGCCAAAGATTCTAGACAAAGTAACAAATATTTATCAATCAATATTGCTCTCTTGGCGCTCAGATGTTACTTGGATAGACAGCAGTGTTTTAAAATATCTGTTAGCTAATTCCACTTTAACTGACAGATAGTTTTAGAAATATCTACATTGATACACACAAGAAGCTCACAAAATAGATTTCAAATACCAGATGACACAAACAATATTGCTGAAATCTGCCTAAAAGCTGTATGTCCAGGAGTTTGTGCAACACTTGTAAATTCTGTATCTGATTTTGATCAGATTTTTCATTTTCTAAACAGGAAATCCACATATAAATATTTAAGGCAGAACTGTATACCTTTTATTCCATTGCTGTTTGCAAACGGAAAGAAAACCCTGTCTCAGACATATTCCGACCTCACTGCCACTAAAACATGAAACTATTTGTTTTGCTAGTTCATACACAGTAAGATATAAGACAGAAAACAGGCACCTGGAAAAGGCAAACATAAGTATGAAATATTGAAAGCAGAAATTAGACAGGAGAATGGAGCTGGAAAAAACAACGTACAAACCTAAGTTTCTCATCCCAAATAAGCTTGTTTTGACTAGGAGATTCAGGTGCTTCAAGCACAAATTAAAACTGAGGGCCACAGGACACATTTGAGGAACAAGTAATTTAAATCTACAAAAACTAAGGAAGATTCCTGCGAATATGCAGAAGAAAAGAGCAAATCAGAGGAACTGTAACTTGAAAACAAAAAATAAGTAGCAGCAGAAATCCTTATTCTATAAACTACATATTTACTATACAAAAATCTGTGGTAGAGCTGAGGTTTGTAAAGACACTGTACACTGAAAACAGAGATGGATATCTGTTAACTTTCAGTTTGAGGATATACAAGTATAAATGAAAGAGCAGAGGTTTTTCATATCTAGCCACACAAAGTTACTTGTTAAAATACTGGGCAGGCCTAAAGTGGAAGAGTAGCTGAGGAGTTTATGAATGTAAATGGCTGATAAGAACGAAAAGAACCTGGTTAACTAAGAAAAGTACCTGCCTTTCTATAAATTTCCAACTCCAGTATCTTACCACTGACACATGGCAATTTTCTTCTTCTGTCAGTACTTGTACCAAATGGTTTAGAATATTCTATTTCTTCAAATGACCAAAATATTTTTCTTCTTCTTTATGGAAAAAGTACTTTGCTATTACACAAAGCTTTAGCAACCAAATGAATACTGGCTGTACAATGCATCAGCCAGCCCCAGGAATATCTATCCCATAAAACATATCGCCCTAAGGATAGCTTTTGGATAGATGATGCATAATTGCCACTGTTGCAAATTCATAGTATTTTCTACTCCTCAAACTTCACCTGGAAAAGAAAGACTTCAATCATAACAGGGACTAGGCTGATTTAAATTGGGGGGGCTTATTAGAAGTACCCTTATGTGCAAGGTTTCTGGTAGCAACAAAGAAATGTAATGGGGTAGGAATTTAACACTCCTGTACTGGGAATAAGGATATGGGCACATGCCTTCCTGTGTGTATTCTTTGCCCCAAGCAAAGGGGTACCCCCATCTGGGTACTCCCCATCACCCCCTGTCGGAGTGGGGGGATGGGCCCGGAGTAACGACGGAGTCTCAATATGAGTATGATCGTTCTCCCCTTTATTAGAGCTTACACAAAGTATATATATCGACAAGCAATACGCATGCGCTAGCAATAGTTACATGATTGGTTACAGTTTCTGTCCACGCGCATAAAGCGGATATATGATTGGTGCAAGGTTGCTGTCCACGCTCCGTCGACATTTATGGAACCTAGTTCCATCCAGACTTGTTTACCCGTTTTGTGAATACCTTCTTTTGTAGTGCTCAAGGCCGCTGCAAGGCTCGCTCGCCTTGGCCTACATTCCTTCCCTTACCCTGAGAACGGGATTGCTCATCCCAATCAGATCATGCCCTCTCTCGCTTAACCATTCCTCCACAACCCCCGCCTGCCCCTTCTGCTCTAACCTCCACACCTCTTATTTCTCCTAATGCAGAGATGAAACTCTCTGCACTTTAATGCTCAAGCACTCTCCATCCGCACATCCTATCCCCTTCCCCAGTTTTCTTAAGGGTTTCACTTCAGAGCCTCACAGTCACTTCTGTGGCACCAAATCCCCCAGCCCTTCTCTCTCCCCGGCTATTCCTGCGGGCCACCGACACCAGCTGCTGACTTTGGCTCCGCTCGGCAGCTGCCTGAGCCTGCTACCTTGCCTGGCCCTTCAGGGCAAACCAGTGTCAGGTCTTAGTGTTGGGGGAGACTAAAAATACCAGTGCTGTACTTATGAAAACACCATGAATGGGGAAAGAGGCCATGTCTAGGAAAGAGGCAACTTAAGAGTTGCATAAACACAGCTACTGTGACTCAGGTTCAGCAATACATACCCAAAATTTGCAATGGCCAAGGTTAATACTTTAATTTTTTTCTTCCAGACAATTCTGGAACATAACAAATGCAACTGATGTCTCCAAAACAGATCAATGCTGCCTCAAGACCATCAACAGAGTTCAAAGTTACCATAATCTCTTCGGATTCAATGTGGGAGAATTTGAAAATACTTTACACAATCAATTCAAACTTTTAAAGACAGAGAAAATCTTTTCCAAGCTCCAGAAAAGCTCCAGCTTCCAGCTGACAGCAAAAATCCAAGGGTTTTCCCCCCTAAACATTGGCTGCGCATCTTGTTATTTCCTGTGACTGACTGGATTTTTGAGTTCTTTTACTTTTATTCCAATACTTCTAAAGCTGCTTTTATTCTCTATGTGATATCATCAGATGTTCAAGATTTAGAGTCTATGTCAGCAAAAAAAACCAAAAAAACCCCACAAGGTTTTCCATTTTTCTCAAATCTGATGCGCACCAACTTGCATTCAACAAAAGACCTGTCAGTAGCTCCATTATCAAGTACAGTAATAAGCTTAGCTTTCTGTGTGCACTTCTAAGACATTTCCCATAGGATCGACACAAATGCTTCCTTGTTAAATCTTGATTTGAGATTGTGGTCTTTTTATCTGCAGGCTGCAAGGTACTTCAAAATCTCTAATACTGGAACCTTTGGTTATCAGTTGAGTGATGATATACAAAATTGCAAATACGCTGATTACAGAATCATGAGCATTTTACATAAGGAGCACAGCAGAGATGTGCAGATAGGGAAATTCACCCACTTGCAGAAGGAGTTACGAGTACCTGTACTAAAAAGATTTATGGGGTTTCTGCATGTTATCTGAAACAATGAAACCTTCCACATGAACCCTACGATTACTTAAATCTCCATGAACTTAGGAAGTCTTTGTGTGAGGGGTTGTCAAGTCTCCGTAAGTTTCAGAATTATTTTATTTATATTTTTAAGCACTGCAGCCCAGTTAGATACTTCAACGATATTCATGCACTTTATAAGTTTGAAGCATATTTTTGTGCCTGCACATTTCATGTATATTTTTCTAAATAGCTTACAACTTGAGTATTGTTATTTCTTTTTTCTTTTTTTCTTTTTTCTTTTTGGTACCAGCAGCAGTATTTACAATTGCATGGGGAGAGGAAAATATAAAAGGGTGCATCTAACCTATGCAGTCCATTTCCCTTCCATTAGGGACCATCCTCCTCCTAAAATCAAATTAAATGGTATTATGCATTAGCAGCAAGTAATCAAATTGTACTTTATTTTACCAGAAAGACTACTTTGTTGGCCTTTTTATTTTGTTAAAAAAAAAAACAAAAAACAGGGATGCACATAAAGAAATTCACCAGTGATGTACTTCATTTATAAAAAGTTCAATTGCATTAGAAATAAGTCAAATATAGCAGAATTAAATTTAAACTGCTATTTAATCTTCTTCCTTTGTCCTTAAAGACATCCTTGTAAGATGTGTGCTGTTTTTCTTTCTTATAGATATTTTTCAATTTTATGTAAGAAATACAAAAAAAATCCTTTTATTGAAGTTATATTTTTGTGTGTGCATGTTTGTACAGGCATGTGCAGTTATAGGTAAATGTGTACGTGTACACACATGACTGTTGGCAAAATCCTTTACGTATTATCACAAAATGGTTTTGTGCAAGTATGAAGTCATTGACTCTTCTAGCCTCTTGTACAAAACCCATGCATAAATCATCAGCTCATAATAAAATATGAACTACAGGGGAAACAGAGACCTCTGTGAAAGGGTTTCTTTTAGTTTGCAGTTCCTGTTAGTTTCAAAGCATACTTGTCTATTTATCGATTAAAGGACAAGATGGATTTCTTTTTCCTTCCTCTTTTTCTTACTAATAACATTTGATCAGAGTCCTTACTTAACTCTCCTTCTTTAATTATCTGGCAAGGACATGGCATGGTAAAGAAAGCAAATTTGTTTACATAAAAATTGATGAGCCACGTCTAGGAAAAATAAGGAGCTGATCTGTCCCTAAGCTACCTAAGAGAAACAAAAGAGATCACTTAAGCAGCCAAAGCAAAATCAGTGGGTTTTATCATTTATTTCAGTGACAGATACAGGCATCATTTTACACATGTATGGCCAGAGTTTAAGAATAGATACTTCAGTCCAAAGTGTTGATCTAATAATCAAAACTAGGTTACTAGATTTGCAGCTGCTGAAAGTAACCTCCTAAGCACCTCTTTGTTGTCTGAAAACTTCCTATAAACCTGTTTTTCTGTTTTCTCAGCATATACAAAAACTGCCCTGACCTAAACAGCTCTACTCAGATCAAGAAACCAAGAAAGTCTTCAGCGGAGCTCACAGAGGCACTCCAAGAACTCCTCACCGCACCACCAAACGCAACATAAAACACAGCAGTTACTCTCCCTCTCATAAATGCAAGTTAAGTAAAATGCAGAAATCAAAGAAAAGAGAGTGCAATACTAAAGATGTTGTTGTGTTTATAGTTCTTCCAAAAAGCTAGCTCTCAATGACTTTCCATTTAGCGTATAGTCTTGCTGCCTGGCCAGCTGTGGCACCCAAATACTCTGGCTAAGGATCCTATGTTCCCAACCAGCAGTTCTGGATTTCTCTATGTAAGTTCCTAAAACTTAGGCACTGCAGTGCCTGTTCAGGATTTTGTTAGATCTGACCCCGATTCCCAGAATCTGGGTCTAGAAATAGCTTGCAAACATTTCTCCTTAAGATTAATAAAGAAAAACAAAGTGCACTAAATCAGACAACACAGTTTTATGTTGGTAGAAGAAAAAAGAGCAAACTGAAGACTAATAGTAAAGGTTACACTTCACTAGTCAAAAGAGGTACAAATCTCTACTTCTGGGGAAATACCAGGGATTCGATTGGAGAGTGAGATGGGTACAGGAGAATATTTAAAATACATTACACTTGGGATTTGTTGCACCAGGCCAGCAACTGAACGCAGTAAGTTAATTATGCTATGCAACCTTTTACTAGGAAATACCCATAAGTACTGGAATATCCTTACCCAGAAAGTTGTTTGCCCATTTTTTACAACAGCAATGCTAACAGCAGAGCTGATAGGTTAGAGGGTAGGGACCTCTAACCTGTACTGCCGCTCAGATGTACAGAGTTTTCTTGTTTTTGTGTTCACATTAGAAACAAACAAAACTTAAAGAACTTGTGGTTTACTACCATGAAAATATAGCAATGTCCAAACAGTTAAAAGGAGCTTTACTTTTTTACAACTCTTACTGGCTTAAACACAAAGCTGTAGTGTCAGTGGCTTTTAATGATATTTTTATGTGACTGCAAAAAAAAAAAAAAGCAAATACAATTAACTTACAAACATTTATTTTTTCTTTAAGTAAAAAACTTAAAAGGAAATAGAGGAAAAAAAAACCTTGTTCTTGGCCTAACAAAAAATTCAGTGTGAAAAATATGCCACATAAAAAGCTTCCAATAGCAAAAGCCATTGGCTGGCTAAACAAAAAATGGAAAGTTTTTTTTCTGAATATTTAATTTTTGCTAACATTTGCTTATTTCCAAGTTTAATTCCAGGTGCGTTAAAAACAAAACAAAACACCCCTCCCTCCCCCCCAAATCCAACTCATTTTTCTCCCCTGCAAATATATTACTGTGGGAAGATCTGAATTGCACTTTATTATTATAAGGCCTTGCAAATCTCACACTTCATGCACAAGACCCACACATCCCCATAGATATAGTCAGGTATCACAAGTCTATGACTTGTCAGCTCACTCCCCATATCTGAACATCAGCTACATTGCTGACTGACAGTTTGGCACATGAGGTGACAGGGGCCACAGCCCTCAATGCCATCCTTTGATGGACACTGTAGGCCACTGCATTCAAAGGAGCCCTATAACATATGCGGAGCCAAGAGCAGCCTACAACCATTCAGATGTTGGTTATGAAGATGATGGAATCAAACTCTTCCTGTGAGCTCATCTAAAGATGTAATAGGAGTAACAGCAACACCATGGTGGTTTGCAAGGTTCAAGATGGGCATTAGGGGGTGGGGAAAAAAAGAAAAAGAAAGGAAGGAAGAAAGAAAAAAAAAAGACCTCCCCTCCCCCCACCAAGACTTTTGGAGGGTAAGGGCAGCACTGGAACAGTTGCCCAAGGAGGTTGCAGAATCACCATCCATGGAAGTTTTTGAGACTTGGCTGGACGACGCCACGTCTAACCTGAGCACGTGCTGCTGACAGCCTCACACGGGGAGGGAGGTGGGCTTCATGCCCCCGCAGGCCTCTGCCACTCAAACCTTCTGCAGTTCGACAGTCACGTCATACAGACAGCAGTTTGGCTAATGCTCATGTTAAACCTCTAACGCAGCAAGTTCTAGATGTGTGACAAATTCTTACCACCCAGAAAAGAGCTGATGAACAACTCTGTGACTTCATTCCTGACATTTTTGCTTCCTGGCTGCTCGCTAAACTTTGCGGAATAATTTTTTAAAAATAAGTAGTGATTTTAGGATTCTCTCTTTGTGAGTGGCTAACTTAAGATACCTGACAGAGGCTTAATATTTAAAAGATCTTGAGAAAATCCTTCAGCTTAAGTTGTATTAGCTTAGGTATTTGAAAAGTGAGACACTGATTAATCAATCAGTTACATAGGAAAACACACACAAGCGACCGTGAACTACTAGCACTGTTACCAAGCGTGGTGCCAACTAACATTTGAGTTGCCACCAATAAAAGTGAGCTATAGTGGTTTTAAACATAAATTTGGCACTAGATGATTATTTCTGATGTATGCCTAAATGATTTCATCAGGGAACACCTTATGCTTCCATGCTTAAAGCAGAGAGCTGTGCTCCTGTTGGCTGTGCATGGTGGGGAGAGGGAATGGGCAGTGCTAAGGGTACATACTTGCCACCACATCTTTAAGTTAAAATGATCTACCCAAAGCTTAAGCAGCAATTTCAGTGCTTTCAAGTTTTGGTTGTATAGAAAAATTTTTTTGCCTCTCTTCTCTATTTAAAAGTAATGTCAAGACCTTGGCAGAACAGAGTAAGAGGTAGGTTCATAGAAGACAGCTTAGCTCTATACTGTATAATATGTATTCTATCAAAAAAGTAACAGAATCATAGACCTGGACTATAAGTAAATACCAATACCTTCGGACTACAGAAAAGTTTTGGAAGTCTGCAATACAGAATCATTATCTCTAACAAATACTGTTCAGACTCTCCTGACAGTTTTTTTTTTTTTTTTTTAAGTAAGTAAACAGGTTGACACCATGGAAGATATTTCATTTATCAGTTACAAAATAGCGATAAAAATGAATAGAAGCATCCAAAATGTGCATTTAAAAAAAAAATCTATATTTTTTCGTAGTTCATCAAGAATTTCATTTTTGCAGAAATTCATTTCTCTTTGGAAGTTTCTCTTTTTTGTTGCACTAACACTGTAGCTACATATTTACAGACACTTTTTATTAAGCTTTTGTATTAAGCTTCTTGTATTTAGAAGCAATGTGGTTTGGTTCAGTATGTATAGTTAGCAAATAAGCAAGCATATGGCACCAAATGAAGGAGAATTGCAAATCAAGCAATCCTGTTGTCAAAGTTTTTCTGAAAGATACTTGATATTTTAAAAGGTAAAATGATCCCACTTGACTTATGAAAAATAAAAATACATAAATTAAAAGCTACCCAGAGACTAATTTTTTAATAGAAAACTCTTCAAGACTGACCAAACTGAGGCCTTGATGTTGATTTTTTGTATTTCTGAATGAACAAAGATTACTTGCTTTTTAGCATTTAAAAAAAAAAAAAAACCCACAGTGAATCTCTGTCCTTTACAGCAGTAACAAAACAGTTTCTACCCTCTCTTGCATTGTGGTGCAGGAAGAGTTCTTCAGTTTACAAAGACAACAGTAACTTCTCTGTATACATCATTAAGGAAGGGGAAAAAAAAAAAAAATCAAATACTTCTGTCATGTCTAAGCTGACCCAGAATCACCACAATGAGGAATGCAGAGCTGAAGTTCCACTCATCCCACTTCATTATCTAACATAAAAATTTTTTTGATTCATCCTCTGTTCTCAGACAGGTTGATAAAAAGCTGTATTATTAGAATCTGTGTTACTCTTTTTGCTGTTGACTGACAATTTCATGTTTGAAACTGTAGTATAAACAAAAAAAAGATGTAGTCCCCACTCCTTGATATTTTAATATTGGGCCACAGATAGGCAATTCTTGAAGATCTGTTCATATACCTACTTACTGAGGCCTAGGTATTATACTAAAAGGCAGATATATTAGAATCAGGATTTGTTTTCATATTCTCCTTTGTATTCATAAAATCATTTGACCACTGAACCATTTTCATTAAGCATTTTTGTTTTCTTATTAAAAAATATAGGGTTCTAATACAATTAATCTTTATGATATTGAGGTTACATCAGGTATTTGGTGTTATTTGTATTCTCATAAAGTATATCAATAATATAATCGTTATTTTTCCATAAAAATAGTTTTCCGTTAAATAAAAAAAAATATATATAGTTCCTAGGTATTTAGTCTGTTAATGCAATCCTTGAGACTACAGAAGTGATTAAATGAATAAAAGCATTTCTTTCTTATGTTTGGGCATTCAGAATAATTGTACTATTTTTATAAAATATTTCATATGGTTTTAAAAAGGTGCAGATAGATTGAGTATGGTCAAAAGTCAGCCTTCATGTACTGTAATCTGAATACTGCTGGACTTCAGCAGCAGTCTCACCGTCACAAAATAACACTTTTTAAAAATTTAACTTTTATTTAGTTTGAGTAATTATTCTGAAACAAGTATATTGCTTATTAAGAAGTTTAAACAAAAGTTATCATATTTAAGCATTCTGAACTTATTTTTCCCTTAAGGATGCTACTAGAAAGTAATCACTTTTATTTAAGCAACACTGAAGCAACAAACTCATTTTTAAAATGTAATTTGTTATAAAATATTTGATAGTGCATTAAACAGAGAAGGGGATCATAAAACTGAATGCAACAATTTAGAGGAAAAAATAAAATGAAGCTGCAATCCACCACTGCCGGTTCAAAATATTATGCAACACATTACTTGTATGATTACAAATATCAGCCAGAGTTTAATATTATAACTGATTAAATGCAACAAGACCTGGTAAAAATCGATTTTTTTCTTTCCTTTTTTGTTTTTTTTTTTCCATGCACTTAAGACAAATACAAATGCTGTTTCTAACTTTAGAATTATGAAAGGGACCCTTAAATAACCCCCACTGAGATGAGTATTAGGTTTTTATAGACATCATTATTAACATAGCAAATGTATGGATTTTTTTGAAGTATATTGGTAATTGCTACTCAGCAAATCAAGTGGATTAGAGGCATATCCTAAATTAGTTCAAAAGTTCAAAGAAATATAAAACAGGATTATAACACCACCGTGTTAATGTAAGTGATTATTGGTGTATATGGGAAAACACTAAATATATTAAATATTTAAATAAAATTATACTCACTAAGCTAAAAATGAGAATCATGTTAAATACAAGCCTTCAGTCCAAATCCACAGTCTTTTCTTAAGTAAATCTACCACTGACTGCAAATTAAATGTTCCAATGTCTTGGGAATAATAGTTTTCCATCGCAGTAAGAAAGTAACGGATACTGTTTGAAATAAAAGCCAAAATATAAAATGACAATAGATTTGTTTGCTGGTTTTCGGTTTTATTAAAATATAGAAACAAATTGTAATGACCTTAATGTTCACATTGGGTCTACATTTAGTTATTTATTTGCACTTTATATCAGTTTAGAGCATCAAACAAGAGGCTTTTGGTTATAATTTCAATAATGTTTTTGCAGTGGGGTGGCTCACTAAAGAGGCGCTTGGTGCACTGTTTTTAGCACTGGGGTTAACATGCACACTGCAGAATAAAGCTTTATGGTATTTTTAAAAGATCATATAAAAGAGGAAACATATTCAAATATCACAGGAGAACAGAATCCAGATCTTGGGTCAAACAAAAATTTAGCTCTAAAATACAGCTAACACAGTAAACGCATTAAAAGAATAAACAAGAGCCTGAAACCATACTTTTGACAACATAAACAGAAAGAGGATGTGGCCATCTAAGTTCTTGTTATATCACAAATATTTTGTCTTTTGGTGCTCAGAAATGAGGTGCACTCAGAAGGCTGTAACTGGGGGCACTCCCCTCCCCCCAAAAAAAAGAAAAAAAAAAGAGGAAAGGCATTTTTCCAAAGATTAACTGAGGCACCTAACTCTGGGAGGGGGGCATGTTATTTCTAAACTTTCCATTATGACTGATAAACTCCTGCCTGAAGTTTGTCATCAAAGAATCAGAATAAGCCCCCAAAACACTGTTAAAGTGCCCCTCAGAAAAAATTAAATGAAAGCAGCTGTAACTGCAGGTGTCTGTCTGCAACAAACCAAACCCAGAGTACAGCACGTCTCTGGTTTCCACATTTGGCACAACCACCTGAGAAGAAAATGTGTGCAAATCACAGCTTTCTGCTCTGTGCATCCTGATGATTCACAAGTGCATCTACATCCAGCTTCCTCCAGCCAGCTATTAGACTACATTATTTTTAAGGGACAGTTAAGGGGGACAGTCCACTATCTAGCATGATAAAAAAATGGTTGGAAAATTAGACTTATTTCATTGCTCAAAGAGAAAATCCTTTATTAGGTACTGCAGGACAAAGGATTTGCAACTATCTGTTATTTGAGAAATATGCTGTTGCTGCAATTTATCTCACTGTATGGGGCTTGAAAGATGCACAGTGGTACTCCGAACTAACTTTTAAAGAAAACTGCATGGAATTTTCATGACATTGGGAGTATTCTTTAAACTTACGCAGAGAAAATTGATTTTTGATACAGTTATGAATTACATACGGGGCTGCAAGACTGTTCAAAAGGCTCTTCTTTGCTTCAGTGGTTATGATTACTTTTGACAAAATTAATCATAATAATTTATAATGATTACTCCAGACAGATGACTAAAGTATCTATTTAGTCCTTGAACACTGTTACTTGAACTAAAGGAGCTTTCCTTTGTTAGACACCCAATCTGAAAATACATGAGTATACGTATAGCTTTCCTTACATTAACAGTCCTATTGGTTTCAATCTCAACAGGATCCCTTATGCAAATAATATGACGTGTGAATAGGTGCAATAAGTAGTCCAGACCAAAGCTTAATTTACAATGGCATAAAAAAACTCCAGGAATGTATTAAAAAAAAAAGTTGAAAAATGTCCTTATGAAAGCTTTATAATCTATAATTTATTGTCCTAGTCAGATGGAAAGGTACAGAGGTTCTGAGATTCACAAGAGACTCTAGATCTTCACTCTGCACACTCCAACATAAAACTATGAAGCTATTTAGATAAAGGAAGGGATAATAAGGTGTATTGGGTATTGTTCCTTTGTCAGACCACATAAAACTCTGTAATCAACCCCTGCTGCTAGAATAAGCTTTTCACCGATCCTTATAATTACTTGAATTTCTACAAAAGTAAAAAATACTTAACCCACTTCAGAATTCTCAAAGAATGAATATTTCAATATAAACCCAAGCAAAAAACATTTAACTAACTGCCAGATATTTTGGCAAAGGAAGGAAGTATCAGTGCAAACAACAGGATATAGATCCCTTACTGCCTACTCACCAGGTAATTAGTACTTACAGTCTACTGGAGTTAAATTTGCAGCTCATCCACAGAAAAAGAAACCCAAAACTAAACAAAGCACCCCAAAACTCTTCACTAAACATCAGCAATGCTGCCAATCTATTTCATTAAGTGCAGGGTCACGAGTACTTAAGTATTAGAACAAAAAATAGAGAGAAAATACTTTTGTGGATAGGAAGAAAAAACAAATTTAGAAGAATACAACACATCTTTATCTTTTATGCATATATCTACACATAGCTATGAAATGTAAGTATGTAATACCATAATTTTACACAGATACACACACACACACCCCCCACATACATTAATATATATAAACACCAAAGACCAAAACATGTCTTCAGGCCCTTGTCTTGAAAAGATTATCTGTGCACTTAAGTATCAGCATGAACAATGTTCTCTGCGTGACTACTGTTTGCGTTAATTAGGCCATTAAAAGTGAACAAGAGAGAAGAAAATATGCACAGGATAGGAAAACATAACACGAGAAAGACCAGTTCTGAGAAGAAATCAAATAAGGGAAACTTGAAACTCAACTGATATAGTAGCAATTTAAAATTATTTCAAAGGATATAAAGAAAGTTATTTATTTATTTAAGTGATATCAATTAAGGAAGAGATTGCATAACCAGTTATGAATGTAAAGAAAACTCTTCTGACTTGAAAATATATTTACTACTCATTCCATTCTCTCTACCTGTACGTAGTGGGTTTATCCCACAAACAACATGCTCCCTCTCCCAGCAATACTGGGCACAATAGATGGTATTTCAAAAGCGGTATCAGATTAAGAAAACTCCCAAAGACTAAAATTGGGAAGCATACAGTTTTAGCAAGTTTATCAAGTATTAGTGAGAATTGCTAATGCAAGTGAGAAGCTGAAAAAAAACATTGTTTTGTGAGAAAATACACAGACTATGTTTATTCTTTATGATTTACATGACGAATGCTAAATTTTGTAGAGAAAACTCAAGAGACTCTCATGGGATTTACCTGTATTATTCAGTATGCAGAACTGATCCCCTCGGGTAATTAAAATAGTCTATTTTAAGATAGAAAGCATAGGTAGTATATATTATGAAAACATTAGAGTTTATCAGTATTTTGGAAAGCTATTTTAACATTGCTAGCTGCATCTTACTTCTAAGAAAGAATCCATAATCCAGTTAAGGGCCGGGGGGGGGGGGGGGGTGGTGGGAACAACACCCCCAAAACACCCCCCCCAAGTGCAGTTTTGTTTTGTCTTGACTCAATATAAACACTATCTTACACCTTCAGACATCTATTTTTAACACTATTGATCTATAAAATTTTAAAATAAAACTATACAATTCAATTATAGTTTGCTAAAACTCATTTTTTGGTTCAGCAAACCCTCTCATAGAAGGAAAGCCTTTGAAAAAGAGTTACGTGTCCTCAGAGACACTAAATATATCAATAAATGATGAAAAGAAACAATGTCAAGAAAAAGAAAGCACAAAATACTCACAATTTTGGAAAATAAAAAGGCTAAATATCTAGCAAGTTCTTGTTCAGTATTCAGAATCTTAAAGGTATCAATAAAATACTACAGTTTATATCAGGCCCTTCTGCCAAGCATTTCATCTGAAAAGCTTTGTGCAATTAATTAATAAGTAGAAATAGAGAAATTTTAAGTTTGGCAAAATCCAGAACTACTAGGCAATCAAACTTACACAAGACAGCTACTGAGACAACTGCCACCTTCCACAGGTTACAAGGCAGGCATCACTATGAGATACACATAGTTCACATTGTACTAATTGCACTTCTAGTAATTAGAATTTGGACACTTTGATTTTTCAGAAACACATTAAGTGAGTTCTTACAGCAGAGCTGTGGAAGATCCTGGTTTAGACACTTCCTTTCAAACATTTCTGAAAAGTTCCCCCCCTTAGTGGAAGCCTATGATTTAAATCTTGGCTTTAAATTATGTTCTCCATAAGCAGGCAAAAACATTGGACTCACTACTTTTTTCTTTTTCTTTTTTTTTTTTTTTAAGTGAAAGTAAAACATCCAGAAACTTTTATTTTTCACCACTCTTAGGAGAGACGGATTTTTCATAATTCTTAGTAAATGTGTGTGTAAAACTACGGCAAGATCAGACGCTTAAAACATCTACTCCTATTTCATAGGCTAGTTTCATCAACATCTTTGAACACAAAGTCTCCCTTTTGTGCTTCAGGGTACCCAGTACAATGCACCATTACCAGCTTTATAAGTAACATTTTACTTGTAAAAGTATTTCTTAAAACAAATTCCCAACACTCAGGAAATCAATAAAACCCAGAATTAGAGCATAAAATCAAAGAGACAGTTACACAATTCTGTGTGCGATTGCTGCCCTAGCTCACTGCTATACATCTTCACATCAACCTAATTCATTTGACGCACAGTCTCCACGCAGCTGAGAAAGTCTAGCTTTTTTACTAGTTCTTAGTAAAAGATTAAATACAAACCCCCCTATGTTTAAGTAATGTTAAGGTTGTGACACAAATCAACAAAAGGCAGGAAATTCAAAGATAACACTGACACTCCATGCTTAATTCATGATTGTTTAACAAAAGGGCAAAACAATAGAAGGAACCAATATCAGCTTTGACTTCATTCTGGCGGTGCTCTCGAGCACACAGGTGTTTATCTGGGAGATTATACTGATTCAGGCTCTCCCCTCAGTCCACACAAATGCTGGTGGTTATTTAGCCTTTAACAATACGCTGGGTTGAAAGAAACTTACAAATTCATATTTAACATCCCAACATGCCACGTTGTAATGAAAATCATTACTAGAAAAACAGGTTTTCTACACAATGACCCTTGACAGTCATAAATATATTATTCTATAAACTTTCCAGAAGTAAACAAAATGTACTTGAACCATTATTTAGAATTAGACATAAAAATTAGACCAAACAAAAAAGCTGTTTTACAATGCAATGGAAAAACTTATAAGTAACAAAGGTTATTTTACTTTTAAGCCAACATATTTGAAGGATTTTTCAGTTATATGCATATACACACATTCACCTATTTTAATTTTATCTTGAAATAAATGACTTTGTGATTTACACATGTATAAATAGAGACATTATACTCATATCAGTGGACATCAACATATACTGACAAAACTTTAGCCTAAGATAAAATCTTAACCTGAGAAGCTTTTAACTTAGAAAGGACTCCAAGAGTTGACTTACATACTCTGAAAGGTTTATAGTGGATATCTTACAACAACCTTAACTGTGCAAAATACAGCGCTATGTTTATTGTTTTCTTCACAAGTTAACAACTCTTAACCTATACATCCTTCAATTCTTCTTTGAATGACTTTTTTTTTTTTTAATACAAAGAAACATTTTTCACGGTGGCAAAACAACATAGAAAGTAATGCTGCCTATGACTACAGTATCATGGGCATAGAGGATTGTGTTAATCTTTAAGGTTTCAAAATAAAAGTTAGAATTTTAGTATGCTTTTAAAATACTAATTGCATATAAACATTCCTATCTGTTATTTTTTCTTACTTTTTTATTATGAAAAAACAAATAAAATGAATGAAAGGAATAAAACTATGAACTTTGCATTTCATAGCCTTCCTTAGAGTACAAGCAATTATCTCACATCTATAAGCCTATAGTATTAATTGTGGGACAACAATTGCAGTTTTTGCTAACGTCTTCATTACTGCCTGGTATCTCAAATAAGTTCAAATTGTTCTTGTAATTTAGTGTTTTTTCCAGTTGGACTTCTAAACAGTTACAGCCTTGTCCCTACCAGCCAAAATTCCATCTGGGTAACTACTATTGCATCAAAACATGTTGCTGAACATTTTCAGAGGAGACTTTTGAAATCATATGTATTAGCCTAGCAAGCTGCAAGGATCTGGTTACCAGCCCTAGGTATGTTTTTAAAAACCCAGTGAAAATGCGTACAGTAACAATTGAAAGTTGCACATCCAGATTTTAATCTCCAAAGCAAGCATGATTATGTGTTTAATATATCCATATACACAAAATACACATATTCATACCCCCAAGAGTATCAAGCAGATCAAACAAAGAACCACCATTACACATAGCTGCACGCTCCCATCCCATCACTGCCTCACACAGTTTTGGACACTGTAACATGGGACAAACAGCCCAACTAAAACATTAATGTAGCCACCCTTTCCATGAAACTGATGTAAATAATAATAGATTGTGTTTCTACTGATAAAGACTTACCTATTTTCTGGTGGGACCTAAACAACTGCATGTGGAGTCACAAGCCTTTGTAAGGCAACAGGAAATCACCTGAATGATCCCTCAGGAAATCAGGCTTATGGTTCTTAGCTGATTTCCTCTACTTGCCACAAGCACAAAGCTGCAGAGGACACCTCTAATTGCTCCTTTCCCTCCCTTCCCAAATCACTCCCTGTAGCTGTAACTCTGAAGAGTACTGATAAATCTTTTTCTCCTATAAAACTATACAGACCTTTGAAGAAGAGAGGCATCTTCTTTTATAAAGGAAGCTCAGCAAACAAACTGAACTTGCAGCACTCTAAGGGGCTCGCTTCCACTAAGTTTTCCGGAAATAAATGAGAGAAGGATAAAGAAAAGGGAGAACAGGGTGAAGTCTGGCTCCACCCTGTAACACTCTTGTTAACCTAATTAATATTTACTTGCTATCACATCTTTAACTACCTAAGGCAGAGTTTTGACTTCCTTACAAATCCTAAATTATACTTATAAATTCTGCTTTGCTATAGAGTTTATTTTGTATTTTCAGCTTAGATATCACAAGCAGATGAGTAAATTTGTCAGGCTGGCATGCTGAGATACATTGAAGATTATAATGATAATCAATTAGTCTTAATTGCATCAAAAATCAGTCAGTATTGCAACTATTTTGCTGGATGGCTTACTGATCCTATTAGCATAACCTAAGAGTGAATTTTTTCAGTCAGTACTAAAAGCTTGTATTGACACTATCAACTAAAAGGACTTTCAAAGTCGCAATGACTGAGTGCAATAATGTCGAATGACTGCATAATCCAGTACACTAGTGTCAGGTGAGCTCTAGTCCATAAAAGTCAACTGAAGTTCAGATTGGATGACTATGGTTGCCAACTTAACGATCCAAACACTATAAACATTCTCTACTCATTCATGCTATAAAACACACTTTCCAATTTTCACCTAGGAATGGATACCTCCTTTCTCCATCCCCATTTACTTATGCTTAATTTATCAATGTTTGTTTCTTTGCTTTTGGGAGAAACCCTGTTCTCCTCTCAAAAACTGCAGCCAGTGAAGAGTGAAATCAGAACGAGAAGTCACTGATGGGCAAAATGGATATTCTGTTATTGCCAGGAGAGCTCCTTCTACACTGCTGTAGAAGACAGAGCAGAGCTAGTAGACCTGTAACACCCAAAGGGATAGTCTCACTTCCAACAGAGGTCCTATACCTCTGAACCTATAGTAGAGACATGAAGTATTTTCATTGTCACTTTGCATTTGGCAGAGAATTCCCCTCTTTGAACTTCCAGTAACTGCTTCACCAGTTCACTAGTTCACCAAATTCACAAGTTGTGTGAAGACTCTTATCTCTGCCAGGGAGTAGTGAGACAAGAAAACCTGCATTTTCAATTTTGGGAACATCTATTCTGTACATGCAATTACAAACAACTGCAGAACAGAGAATGTGGGGGTTTGGACCCATCCTTCCTCTCCTCTGGCACGTCCCAGAGCTCCTGCAAGTTTTAAAGACTGTTCATCCAAACAGCATGGGCATAATGCAAGGTGACCTCTGCAGAGCAAATACGCCCTCAATGCACCCATGCAAACCCCACGGAAGTGCAAAATCTGAAGGGGAAAATATATGAACAAGTTTGTGACCACTGGAAAGGTAATTTATCACTTGGACATAGTAATTCTTTATGAAAGCTATGGGGTAAAAAGTTAAAATAAAAAAGAGTGAGAAATAAAATAATTCAAATCAGAAAACTTATGACATGTCTCTAAGACACACAAGTTTGTAAATCCTACTGAAATTTAGGCATCTAAATGGGAGTTAGACTTCTGAAAATCAAGTGTCTTGTTTGAGGTCAATGTGTTATTAGAACAAAAACAACAACAACCCCCCCCCCCAACAGCCTCTGCAAGCACACTCAAGTGCTCAGAAATTTTCCTGCCTACTTAAAATACAAGTTCTGTCCCTCTATGTGGTCCAACAGAGAGAAAGCCTAATCTCTAGGTTCTTCTCTCTATTTTATTATATTAGCATTTTTTAAGGGGAAAATAAAGTTCATTCCATTTCATGGCCTACATTAGGCAATCAATCAACACTCACAGTTGCTTAGTTATGTGTTTACAGTATCTAGAAATGCACGTATATTTTTGGATTTGCTCTCAAATGCTCTCCAGGATGATTTGAAAGGCACTCTACCTAGTCTGCCCAGTAACTGTCAATTCAAAATGGCAGCACATATACTTACAGACTTTCATATTTGCAAGCACGGATATTTTTAAGCATGGCAAACTCTTTTTGCTTTTACTATTTTTATGAAAATGTTTATCTATATATTTCCAACAGCTTTCTAAGAATCCCTATACAAAGCTAGCAAAGATCAGTCTTGACACAAAGAAACAGGCATATTACATACCATAGTCAGTGATCTTACAGGATACTAAATACAGCTCTTTCAGGTTCCGGCCTTCTTTAGCGATCACCTCCACACATCTGGAATATACATACAGTAAAACTTAAAGTTAAAGAAAAATAGATAATCTTTAATAAGTAAAAGCTCAGTCACAAGTGTAAGGTACTGTATATCAATTTCCTCATTTTGTATATTGTTCTATAGAATTCATTGAAAATAAATGCGGCTACAGGTACACACATTAATGACTGGTAAGCTAGAGGAATGTCTTACTTTGCATTGAATATTTTTATACCACTATTTCCATAATATATAATTCTTTGAATACGAGTTACTTGATATATATACAGACAAGTCCTTTGGAAAATAATACAAATGTTAATATGTATTTCTGTATTACTGTATAACTTTGGGAGGTTTCTCTTGCCAGATTTAAGCTTTGAGAGATTTTTTCTGGATAAGAAGAATAAACACATTGTAATGAGGACAAAAGATGAGAAAATGCAATTTTAAATTCATGTTTCTTTCTTCAATGATTACTGCAGAAGTCAGCATTCATCAGGTCATGAAATGCTACATGCCATTAGTGTTCCAATATGTTGCTACAGAAGCTTATACAGATGAGAAGACAGCTCATTTGGCTGCCTTGTCACAATTATGATGAATTTGCAATGAATCATATGTTTTGTCTGTGAATTCCTGTGTTTGATTTCTTGTAAGCAAGAAAGTTAATATGAAAACTAAAATTGTCTTGTAAAATAGGTGTTATAATACATTTTTGACCAAGCCTAAATTAATGTGTTGTTTACAATTGTTGTATTTACAGCTGCATTGTTTAAACAGTATCACTCATAAAAATACATTTTATAAAGTGTATTTTTAGTCCCAATGATGTAAAATGCATCACCTGATCATTAGATCAGCTAATGTAACTATTTTGCAAGTCTGTACGGAGAGACATTTTAAAAAGTGGATTATAATAGGATAAATTGTAGTAATTTCTTTCGATCCAATATACTTCTCTTTAATTTTCAGATCACTTACCGAATTATCTACTCTGGCTATTAAATCAATTCTTCTACATTACACAAAATTAAATTATTTGCTAATTTTGAACAAAAATTAGGTATTGCTGAATTGTTGTAACTTGGAAAATACACCTACGGCCTCAGGAACCCTTTTCCTCCACTTACCACTACCAATAGATATCCCCAGTCTGATATAACTGTTGATGCTGACAATTTTGTTTTTTAAAAGCAGCCACCTAATTCTTATAGCTTACAATAGTACAATAACTGAATCATAGCCTTTCAGAGCTATTTGTCCTCTGTCTTCTTCCTTCTTCTAAAATCCAGAACCAAAAATCACTACTATTAATAAAATACGATGACTCTGAAAGAACACTTTAATCTTGGTTTCTTTATCATTGTTATAACATCATCAGTTTTCAACAGATCTTTTAAAATTGTGTGAACCTCATAGTTAGAAAATTTTTGCAATGCTTGTCCTCAGGAATGAGGTCTTCTTATTTTATGCATAAAATAGAGAAATGTTTTAACACTGTAAACCTAGAAGAAAAACACTTAGAGGAGGGTAAACCTCCAGCTTCATACTTTTTTCAACACACAGCTTCTCTGCTAAGACAATTATCAAGCATGACAAATATTTTTCTTCTAGAAGTTACACCAAGACTATGGTATTTAATATAAACTACTCTAAAAGCTATTCAGTTTCATCAGGTTATTTTCATACAAATCAGATAAGATTTAGAGCGTTAAATACACTCTACAAAGCACATGGAAAGCTTCTGTGATCCTGTAAGATGTCATTTCAAAAGAGGTACTTGTCTTTGTGAACTGGCTTATAGCGATCAACTGGGCTTTGAGAAAGACTTTGTATTATTTATTCCAGAACAATAGTTCTTCATACTGAGATTTTATTATTAATGTTAGTAATATGAATAAAAGCGAAATTATTATCCTATATTTTATTAGACACTACATTTATTAGGTACTGCTGCAAATAACATATCATCAAAAAGTGAATGGATATTGCAATTATAAGAATATTTTATATGCTATTTATTAATACTTATGGCATATATAATTTAGCAGAGAATGAGATTCTAAAACATTTTTTATTTTGGATAAAGCTTCTGAGCCTAGAAAAATATTCAGATGTTTGTATCTAATGACTGTGCTCTGTAAGTTTTCAAATTATTTCAAATCATTTTTTGTTTACTGAGAGACAATTAACTAATCAAAAATACAATATAGCAATCAGTCTCAAACAATACTACCACAAGATAGTCGTGACTACATAAAAGCCTACCTAATTTTCCTTACAATTTCAGTTACACAAAATTTTAATTATATATTGGTCATGGTCAGATTAGTGTTCTCTGCGCATAGTCCTATCTGCCTGTGCATCCTTCAGGATCTGCGGAGGCCTAAGTCTCAGGCTCTGCCTCTTTCCTTGGCTTCACACAAAAAGGGTTTAGCTGCAGAGGAAGAAAGTTGTAGTTTTTGCCCACCCTGACATAACATGGTGCCCAGACAGGGCTTCACCAGCCCTGCCTACAGTGTGGCGGCGGTGGTGATGGTCCATTCACTCGGCAAGCTTGGTACTCAAATGGTGCCCTCTCGTCCTCTCCTGCTGCTGAAGGATAATGCCACTGTTTCGGTAAAGTTAACTTAGGTTCTACAAACTCAGACAAATACTGCTATATTGTGTTTTTTTTAAAACAGTACCTATTTAAAAGCTTGCCTTGACAATTAAGAGTCTGAAAAAATTCTTCACCTGAAAAGAACTTTAGCTGCTTCCATTAAACAGAAAAAAATGCAAAAACTTGGCTTCAGCTGCCTCATTTGTTTTCTGAAAATATTAAAATCACCTAACCTCTAAACGAATGAGGTAATGACACATTTACATTAAAAAAAAACTTTAATATAATTGGAATATTGAATTTATGAATTTCTTTATCCACCTTCAATAACCTGCAAGAGTCAATCTAATTTCAGTTTTAATTTCTATTATCCCTTTTATAGATCACGCACATGTAAATCAACTTATAGAGACATATGAAACACTTTACATGGCCTCATTAGCTTGTGCTGTGTAGAGGGTCATACACAATATATAATTGTTGTTACAAATGATTTCTTTCCAACATAAGAAAAAATGAGTAGTTGTACACTTATTACTTTTACCTTTTAATCTTTGTTAAATATGACAGCAAAGAAAAAGTGTAAAAGAACAAAATGACATTAACCTTTTCTAGAAAGCAAGGATCAAGTCATACTATTTCTGCTGTTATAATCCATCAAAATTATATCAGATTATTGCCATATATGTCTTTTGAAGTCTTTATATTTACAATCTGGCTATATTACACAAATCTCGAGTGGGGTGTGTGTGTGTACGTGTGTGTTTTGTAATAGTAATTTTTTTTTAAGTCTTAAGAACGTTGTAAAATTGATTTTAAGGTCCTAACCAGAATTTCAGAGTGAAGGAAAAGCTAAGTTTTAAGCATGTCAGCATAATACTGGTAAATAAAAGAAGCAAAGTTATTATACAAAACAGTATCAGGATAACAAGAGCTGTGTGCCATGGCTGAGAGAAGACCTTCTGCAACCTCCTTACACCAGGTGACTGAATGGTCTTTTGCCACCTCATCCCACTAAAGAAAGATGGGCAACATCTAGATGAAGTAGTGAAAGTTACAGGGACACAGATATTTGTCATTCATTTTTCCTCCAAATGTATTAAAAATGTACTCCTTCTTCCAGGAAAAAAGATAATTTTTACACTTAAAATAACTAATTACCAAAAATGAGCCAAGGCTAAAGAAATAAAACTAAAATTAGACCTTGGATAATAGTAAATAAGTCTGTATCAAAACTGGCCCAAACTAAAATCGCTTGACTTGTATCTTTTTAAATGAGCATCATGAAAAATACCAAAACAGAGAAAAATAAATACGCATTTTAGGAAGAAATTACTTATTCATTCAACCTGGAAATATTAACTAACAAATTCTTATGCCATCTTCCAAGTTGTCCCTAGATCCACTCAATATTTTATTAAGGCTGTTCTCTGATAGACTGATGTGCAATTCAGTTTTATTGTATTTGATCCTAAAAGTAAGAAATTAATATCACATACAAGCAAATTTACGGTGCAATCAGGAGCAAGAAAAAGTGAAAGAGCATAAATTACTTTCACAGAAACAAGCCAATCAGACAATATTTCAGAGAACAGGAATATAAGTAAGAGCACACCTACCTAATGCTAATATGAAATAGAGTTACAACACTACAGGTGTTTGTAGACAATTAGACCTTGCTCATCACTGTGATGTTACACACATCAACATCCCAACACCCCAAAGTTCAGTCATGTTCAGACACTAACAAACCCAAATTGCCTCAACTCATCCCTAAATTCTTTGATTTACATGAAGGTTTAAGGTTAATGAATTAAAGTGTGTAAGCTTCCAGCTATCAAAAAAGATTCAAAAGGACTTGAATTATGGAAAATAAATTGTCTTTTCTATATACATACATTTTTATGCTTTTGGTCTAACTCTGAAAGCACTGGAACATGGTATTAGTGACAACTGAAAAGAACTAATGAGAAAATATGACTACAGTACTTGCAAGAAAAGTGGTCCTAGGAGACCTTGTTACTGTTTGAGATGCTTTTCAGCCCTGAGTGAAGCTAATTGGGGTTGCCATACACTGGTTAAGAGATCACATTTTAAAGAAACAAGTCTCAGTCACCTTAGCGGTGTGAAAGGAAATGGTACCATTAGAGACACATTAATACACTCATTGGTAAGATTTAAAGTGAACAGCAGACTGTGTACAGCAAGGCGTTTTTGCATTTGACTGTCATACATTTCTCTCTAAGCAGAAAAGTGAACACTTTCCTATCCTTCAAAACATAACAAAGACCATCACTGGGAACCAAAAGAAAATTAGGAAAGAGCAAAACTGAAATATAAAGTAGGAAAATGGAAGTCTTTCACAACAGAATATATGGAGATTCTCAGAAATTATTATTTTGCTGGTTAAATTCAGAGAGAGAGGAGTGGTCGCAGGTAAAATAACAAATATTCACAGTCATTGGTTTTGATGACTTAAACAGTTCCTACAGAAGGCAATAATGCAATATAATAACCAAGTCTCCCATAACAAAACAAAACCTCTTACCACTGAAAGCACATACAGAGTCTTAAGGAATGGATGTAGTCTTAGCCCTTCTGTACTCAGGATCATAGGAATAACAGGAAGGTAAAAATAGTGAAAGAACTACCATATGATTGAGACATCGATAGAACCTTCCAAAACCTCATAAAAATAAATGATGAACGATGCTGATGGATATACATACTTTGTTCAGGATACTCTTTTACTGATCATTTGATTATAGAATGAACAACAGGTCTCTTTCAGTATTTTTTTTTAATACTTTATACTAGCAAGAAGTATGATTTTTACTCATCTTTCAAATATCCTAGCACGCAATTATTACTGCCTTTTTAACATTCAAAATATGTACTTTTAAGTTATTTTTAATTTGAACATCTACAGCTGCATCTGTAAGAAACAATATTAATCACAGCGACAACACAACAGGTTAAGACTTTCAATCAAAAGCACACACTGAATGTGAAAAGCACTTTTTGTCTGGAGCCAATATGCAAAGTGCCACTAGTTATACAAGTTAGCAGCAATTATCTTAGGGCAGTCATTAAGTTCTGATTAGCAGGGAGGTATTCTTTAGAAAATCAATGTAAGTTAAAATTAGATTTACCAAGCAGTTTTGCTACTCACAGCAGAGGGAAACAGATAAGCTTTTTGTCACACTGGCACTCGCAAACTACAGCGGTAAGGGCAGACAAATCCCACAGCGGCTGCCTGTGCTCTCAGCTAGTGGGATGCAAGCGCGCTCCAACCAGAAAGCCGCACAGAGAAATTAATCAGCACTGCGCTCAAGCTATTATGCCCTGTCTTTCAGCAATAAATATCTATTTTCAAATATTTATTAGTAGTCTTATCTAAAATTAAATGCCGTTATAATTCCTCTTACCCTGACTGCATGCAAATCCAGCAAGCAATTAAGCCAAGAAAGGAGAGATTTAGCAAACTGTCTACTTCTACTAGCTGATATTTATGTGTAGTGTATTCCTGGTGGCCTTTGGTTCACTTGATTCCTTTCTGGCTTAGAGGAACTAGATACCACAACAGGCTTAAAAGAAATAAACAACTATGGAAAATATTTTTTTTTCCGTCATGACTCTGATTTTGCACAGCTAAGCATGCTAAAGTCTGCCAGACAATTAAATGGTATCTCTTACTCTTGAAGGGCTTTTACTTGAGATGAAGATCCCTTTGATACAATACAAAAACAAGGAACTGTCAACTACAAGCAAGCTAATGCACATTTCTTAGCATTGCATTATATAAAAAACGAGGACTTCCTTTTTCAGTTGTTTCATTTTGTGCCTTTTGGCTGAGAAACTGGTAAACTACTTTTATTCTAGATATGGTACACCTAGGTTACTCTGCTATATTTGGGAGGCTGGGGTAGTAAATTAATTGCTTACATACAAATTGCTTCTTTAAGCAGTTAATGTCATGATGGCTTTTCCTATGATAAACATAAGGGTAACTATCATCAAGTTATCTACCTGAAAATGCAAACATGTAAAGATTTGGATAATAACCACTGCACAGTGGTTACAGAGAGCACCAGGAGTTGGCAAATTGTAGATTTAATTTCTACGCATGTAAGCAAATCTCTGTGAATTCAGACAAGATACTTGATCTTCCACTGTCTTGTTTTGATTTACATAAACTGTAGTGCAGTTTAAAGAGAGGGTGTGGTGAGATTTAAATGCTGAATAAGTGTCCTGACTGAATCCTTAATCGAAATTATTATTATTTGATGCTGCATATAGAAAGCTCAGAGACAGGCTACCACACCTGCTGCAGCTTCAGAGGACTGCAAAGGATAAGAGACTCTCAAGGGCCAGGAAAACCATAACTCTCTCTCCTGGCAAAAATCATGCAAAAGAAAGGTGTCATTTCTTGTGTGGAAGGGTTGGATTTTCAGCAGGCATAGCCTCACTTCTTCCTGACCTTCTTGAGAACATATTCTCTTACTTCAGGCCCAAGGATGGTACTGGAGCTACCAGTGGCCTCAGTATTGATGAACAACTTCTAAAGTAGTCTTGTGCTATCTCATTAAGGTAATAGCAAAAAAATATTCACAATCCACTTGTTTTTATTGTATGTAAAACAGCCTTCCTGCCTCAAGGAAAGCTTCCAAGTTTAATATTAAAAACAAGAAATAGGAATTAAACTGCTGTACTCGAACTTCCCCCCAAAACCCTTTACACTGTCCTTTTACAAAAATTACATTTTAAAACACCTATATAAAAATGAAGAAAAAACCTTCACTTGTGATTTTGAAAATTTAAACAAAGCTAAAATATTCCATGTTCTGACAGCTTTTTACTTCTTGATTTCAACAAGGACTGCACTCTAAATATATCAAATGAAAAAAGATTTTAGCATGTTCATTGCTTGATTTCCATACCACAGAGGTTGACATGTACCTTACTAAGCTTTGCAAATAGGCAGCTAAATGAATCTACTGAGATTTACCCTTTCAAACCCTTTTGCATCATTTATTTTTTTCTGACCCAGACAGAACCCTAGCCTCTACCAGATATTTGTTTATGCATATCTTTAAGGATTATCCTTTCTTGAGATGATAGTGCAGATAATGGTCAATGGGTGACATGGACTAAGAACAGACCTGAATCCAGGGTTTCCCCGATAATTAAGAACATAGCAAAACCTCTGCCTCAGTTTCTCCTTTTCCAAAATGGGAACACATTCCATAAATCTAATTTATTACTGTGTGGTAAATATAGGTGATTCAATATTGGTAATAGCTCAGTACTGTGAAAGCATAAAATCCCTATAAAAGTTTGATAAATATTTTCAATTCTGTTCCTGACAGTAGTAGTGTTGTTAGAGTTATCACTTTATATGAGATCAACAAGGTTTACCGGGAGAGGTAATCTCTTCATTTGATAGTAATAAAAGTAAAATCTTTTACTGGACATAAGCAAGCTTTCTGGAAAACGGTCCCATCATCAGATCTCATCTTTCTCCTCTACTCCTGAAGGACATTAAAGTTTGAACAGAATTTCTGCTTACATAAAATGATGATGGAGCAGAAGAAGAGCCAAGATAATCAAACATGAAAAAAAAATCCAGTACTCATCATAATCCATGTATCTTTAAAGTGATTTTGGGTCCAATTCTTTAAAAATTAGATCAAGTTGGTAAAACTGTTACATTAACTTAATGCTGCTGATGTTAGTAAAACTGATGAAAGAAAAAAACTCAAGCTCAAAGCATTTTTCGACAAATGCTATAAAAGGAAAGATTCAAGAACCTGAATAATGACTGAATTCTAAAATACTCAGGCAAGGTCAATATGCTCTCACTCAATGGGCAGCATCACAGCAAAGTTTGTGTGTGAAATTTGGTATATTTCTTGTGCCATATACTACTGGAAATTTTTCACAATACAGATTTTAGCTGAGATCCAAAACTCCATGCCCAAAGCAGATCTTTTAAATTTAGTGTAAAATCTGAAAGGCTTGATTTGCCCTGAAGTATTAATTAAACCTCGATAAGAATGCCAAGGTTCTTAGAAGTTTCACTTTAACCCAGAAAGAATGCAGTCAGATTGCAATGACTTTTACAGAAAACGCTTAAAGGCAAATTTCAGAACCTCTTCACAAAATCAGTATGAATTCCTTTCCACAGGGCTGTCTGGCTGCATTTCTGTTACTGGCACATTGCTGGGAGACTGGGACACAAAAAAAAAGAAGCTTGATGGCACTGTCTGTGCTTTGCAGGAAATAAAATTGCCTCCGTAACTCAGACAAGATACCACCAATAATATTTATTCAAAACTGAAACAGCAGTATTTCTTTCTGGGTGTCATAATTTTAGCAGATTGCTAATTATATTCTGCAAATACAGATTTTAAATGCCACCTGACATTGTATGAACTCCACCTAATATTTACTCATTCCGTGAAGTACTTAACTGAATAACTTTACATTGAATCTTCCTGGAATATAATCTGGCTAGATAGACTACTAGGGTATACTTTCCCTTTCTTTTTAAACCATATTGAGAAAGCATGCCAATTTTTACTAGTTGGAAACTTCATAACTGAGCACCTACAAATACAGTGAAATAAAGGAGACAGTAGTTTGTATCCCTGAATTCAAATATCACCCTTATATATCTAAAAATCTATCGGAAAATTAGTCTATATTGTTGATGTAAATAAAAATAAAAGTTTCAGTTGGTAGATGTAACTCATAGTTAAACTCTGTAAACCAAAACTAAACCTTTTAAATAAATTGTGTTTCTTAAGAAATAAAGAGATTATATCTAAATCAAGGATTTGCATTCTTTCATGCCAGTATGTTACTTGTAAAAATTAGCTTTATTAATGGAGCCTGAAGGCTGATCCCTGTGACCAATTTTGAATCTCACAGAAAGGGACGCAATTTCCCAGGCAGTTATGCAGCAGCAGAAACAATTTTTGGCACCTGGAGGATCTTTGTACCCAACAGAATTCAGAAGTCCAAAAGGACAAGAAGATTATAAATTAGCATAATCTGATGACAGATGCTCTGCACAGCAAGAGATAAGCGAAGAAAATGTTTTCAGTCCTTCCTGTCTTAGGGTCACCTCAGTCTTTCTGAGATGGTTCTGATTTTGGCAGGGCACTGAGGATGCTGTAACTGGTAATCTGTTGTATCATGGCATTGTTTGTATTTGTTATAAAAGAAACATTCATCCAGTGTTACTGCTGATCCTGCTCTTGCATCTGCACATTGTGCTGGCTACCTCAAAAGCTATCTAGATGTTGAAATTTAATGAATTGGCACTCACAACAAAATAAAAATAACTTGAGAAGTAGAAGAATTTTGATGGAAATTCTAAGGAATTAGATAAAATTTTCTTCCTAATCTATCAGGAGAATTTTAAGAAACCATCATGCCCAACAGTTCATATCATCTAGCTGAGTTTCTCTGTTGGCTGATGTAAATAGTCTGAAATATTGCCAGTCTAAGTTTCAGTATGTTTCAGGCAAACCTCAGCTAACTTTGCACTGAAACAGAGCAGGAATAGTCATCTAATTCCTTATGGCACCTCACCTGTGACAGTGATTATTACATTCTGCTGCAAGACAGTCAAAAAATGCTTCAGATGATGATTTCTTAAATTGATCCTGCTGGATCCACAAGGGTGCAACTGTATAAATCAACAGAAAGTATGTAGTCAATTAAAATCCATCTATTAGAAAAAGCCAAGCAAATTTCTGTGTTGTATGTCTTGCGCCCTGCAGAATTCAGACAAGAATTCTGTGATGCACTCATAAATTACTGTATATAAATATCATTCAACAGAATTTTTAATAAACCATTATTAATAAAATATAGACAAAAATCTATGAAATCACTCAACTGCAAATCTATCTTTCCTTACTTTCCTGTAGTACAATACTTAAATTAGGTTAGAGCAAGCTACACTTTATTTCATTAACAACTTTAAAAATCTACCTTTTCATTCTAAATATATTGCGCTAAAGTAATAGATGTTGCAGCTGGTTGAAGCTTTCCCAGGAAAGGACAGTATTACTGTATATTAGTCTTAGCTCTAAAACTTGACGGTCACTTAAACCGGATCAGCCTTAGTTGGAATTGCCAGTCTTTTTGTATAAAAAGTCTTTCTCTATATAAAAATAATGTAGGCACATTTCTTCACTCACCAGAGAAGCTGGGGGACGACTAAAGTAGCTAGTGTGTACACTTGATACAAATGGTGGTGGTGGGGGGGAGTATTACGTGTTTTCCGTATGCAAAATGTTGAGAAATCACAGAAGAAATAGTTCTAAGGAAACATAATCTCACTTTTGACTTTTATTTCCAAACAGCTAAGCAATCCCGTGAATAAAAGCATGCTGATGGTCAGCTGCAGCAAACAACATGTCCACCGCTCCACACAATGCATCAGGATATTAAGAAATTAATTCAAAGCAGATACTGTTTGCCAAAGTTGTTCTCTGACATATATTGTGTTCAGAATTTCTGTGGCTGCCACCACAATTGCTTTACCTTATTATTAGAAAAACTGTAAGAAGAAATCTCCGAAATAACATAAACAAATTCTGTATGTTAAGAATAAATGGTGTGTTAGAGGACATACTGTTTTCAGTAGCATCCAATATGTGCTAAGATATTCATAGGATATTCTAACAAAGCTATTTGGAAAAGATTACATTCTCACTCTCTAACTTCTGATTAAATTACTAGTTTATAAGGTTCACGTGGAAGCCCCAAATAATTCACAGATTACTGGCAGAACACATAAAAGAACCTGTTACTCATGGCTACAGATAGTATAGTAACATATCATAAATTCAAATTATCACATGGATAAAAGCCTCCTTTATATTCTGACTAACCTGGCTGTCTTATCCTATGATAGACACATACAATCTTTTCTTCTTGAGTTTGTCTTAAGATTCCAAAATTTACAGGGGGCCTGAAAGCTTATTTTTTAAATGCTGGACAGTATTATGATGCAGCACAAGAAATTCAAAACAAATGATGTTTGTCTCTTCATTTTTTCTTGGTCATTAAGGGAAGGATTGGAATTCTGTTCAGAAGGGAATGGACAGCCAAGGTAATTTCCAGAGCACAGGTGACATGTTTACACTGTTTTGAGAAATGAGTTAATATATGTTGCTCCAATTTCATTTTTCATCTGATACTTGTTACCTTTATCATCAAGTGCATAGAATGAGTGTAGTTAGAGAGAATGATTCTCTCCTGAAAAGAAAAATGACACTTCTTGATAAATAATAAATGCAAAATTCTTTGCCATAGCAAATAGTTTTGAATCTGTATCTCCAGGTATGGTGACGTGGACAGCAAAAGCATTAGGTCTTGCAACTGCTTTGATGAGAATTTTCTTCAAATTTTTCAAATTCACTCTTTCAAAACTGTAAATAGTGCAAGGTGTGAATGTCTCCTAATGGAATTTTCCTAATGGAGGATTTTTCATGATTCCTGATTACAGTTTGTATTTTTACCTAAAAATTATAATAGATGAGTCCTGGCTGACAAAGATTCCCTCCCATTGTATGATATAGTTGTAATCATAGAATACGCTGAGGTTAAGAACATGCTGGCTCAATAAGGTACCAGAAGGAAGAGACCTTTTAATCTGGTATTCATATTTCACTTTCAGTGACCTCCAGATCAGGCTTAAGATTAATTTGTTTTGCTAAAGATTCAGATGTTTCCGATAACAAAGAGCAAGCTATTGTCACTGCAGCATCAAGATCTCTGAACTGTACACTTTAAAAAAGTATCATACGTTTGAATAAGTAAATAACAAGCAGGCATCAACTTAGATAGATGTGCTTGTGATCTTCATCAATGTTAAGCTTTTCAGATAAAGTTTTTTTGGTATATATTATAAACATTTCATGGTAGAAATCTTAGGTCTTCAAAGATCTACTTTAAATTATTTTTAATCCATCAGTATTTCTAATTAATAACATAGATAAAAGTGTACCAGATATTACATAGCTGCATATTTTTCTTAATGTAGGATTTTCTCGATTTTCTTAATATAAGAATATGAAAAAATATTAATCATATTATAACAGCATATTGCGTGCAGATACACTGGAGATGCAAAGAGGTTTCATGGGATTTAATTCCACCCCTTACTATTTCCCCCTAAACACAGCACTGCCACCTTGTGTATATGAGGTAGGCATATATAATCGAATCCATAAAACAATGTCAGTTTTCTTCTAAGGGGAAAATCTGCTAGTGTGAATACAAACTTTTTCGTGTCAGGAGTGGATAAAGTTGTAGTTACATTCCTACTACCACATAAATTTTAAGAGCTGCAACTAATATAAAAGCTGACAAAAAATGCTTCTTGGAGCACTCCTCTTAGCATCCATCAGAAATAATTCATTTCAAAAGTATACGCCTTCCAGACACTCCGACTCAGACATTCTAAAGAATTTTATAATTATTAGAGATAGAGTGAATCTTCTGTCTATAGGTTTCCTTGATTTGAAATTCAGAAAATTAGCTAATATCAATTAACCAACAGTACATGCTTAAAAAAAGATAACCCCTCTTTTAAAAAGAGTTCTAATTGATCCTATTTTGGCTATAAACAACTGATATTAATGGATAATTTAGGAAAAGAGCATTCCTGTGAAAAGGATGCAACATCAAAAGGCTTCCCAAAATAATCCATAAACCTTGCTTACTGTAATATGCTGTTAGAATATGAATCCACAATGCTTTACATCCTGAGGTAAGAAACTGAAATCTCTCTAAGCATGTGCAAGTGTGTGTGAGAGTTATCTAACCGGAATCCAGCTATCTCTTCAGTTGAATCTGGGCTTGAAGACTTGTCTGTTTTTAATAACTTCATTAGTGGAGGAACAAAGGAACAGCCATAATTCTTGTCCATCAGCTGGCATCAGCTATCATAACTGCCATCAACTACCAATTCATTATTCTGAATCATTTGCACTCTCATTCAGTACGAGAAATTATTAAGCTATGGGCTGTCTTTGCACAAAATACCACGGCAGTTATAATAATCCCAAATCTTGGTTTCTTCTGCCTCTCTCTTGTCAGTAGCTGGAAGTTACCTTTCACCAGTGGTCAGTGATTTTCAAAATCTCTCTTGTCAGTACTTTAAAAAATGGTGGTTGTGGCTAGTATTTGTGAAAAATGCTTGGACGAAACTGTATAACTTTGCCTTCACTGCCACCCTCTGGGCACCGTACTTCAAATACAAGACTATTAGCTATGGCATAGGCATTTCAGGATGCCTAGACACGTACCAGCCTTCATGCACTGATTAGCAGTACAAGTGCCTGTTTACATTGCACCTTTCTCTTCTGAAAATATCTGTGTTAAAACTGTTTTACAGATCTATTGGCTGGAATGCAGTACAAATTTAAAGGCACCAGCACTTTGAATTATTTTAATCCCAGAAATGAAGACGAACCTACACTACCATACAAACTAGTTTTAAAGACTGATCTGTAAGTACAGACATGGTCTATTGCTAAAAGGTTATCACACACATTCCAATTCCATATTAAAGTATCAAGAATTCACTAATGAGTGAAAGAGCTTGGCAACCATTTTTATTTTATCTGGTTACCTAGTACTCCTACCAATGTAGGTTCCCTAGTAAATAAAATATCCCTTTGTACCTACGACACTGCTTGTCAAACATCCTGGAAGCTTAATTGGCCTGGTTTTCCATGTAAAAATAAAAAAGCAATGGTAAAGGAGCTCACACACACTTTGGGCTGAAATAGAGAAACAGCCCTTGACATGGAACTCCTTGTCCATGTCCGCTGTCAGTATTGTCCTGGTTAATCACTGCATTTTGTAGGATACTCCTTGACAATGATGAAGACTATTAAATCATTACGCACAGAAGATTAAAGTCATGAAAGGGTTCAGATGGTTGGCAGCTACTCTGAGGAGTCAGGATATGAAACTCTTTTCACCCTCTTAATCATATATTGTCCCTGCAGCATCCACTTAAACATTTGCAGACTTATATTCAAAATTATTTACTTCTGTACTTATCCAAACTAACTTTTCTTAAGGTATGAGATGGCAGGTTAACAGCCCAAGGGTTATCTGGGGTGACAACAGTGCTGACTGTCAACGACAATGCAAGAGAATTTTCAGGTTATGTCTGCACAGTGGCAGGATTTGACTTCCCATTCAGTTTGTAAAACTCCCTTAACCTGGCAGGTCTCTTGGAAAAAGAGTGATCAAAGAGGAATTTATGCCTGCAATCATGTAAAGCAAAACAGGTAAAGTTCACCCTATTTGTTCTTACTGCAACAAATTCCAAGAATTAAAGCTTCTTCTAAAGAATTCTCAAAGTACTGAAGTCACAAAAAAAAAAAAAAGAAGAAATGCTTTCTAAACATCCAAGAACTTTAAAATCTGTTTTTCCTCTTACTGTAACTAAATACAGGACAAAAAGATCAAAGAAAAAGAATATACTCCCTAGATTAATATATAGCTCTGTTCTAAATTTTGTTTATGCCACACATAAAATGATTCACCTATGATCTCAATGATTTGTGTAAAACAGCAAAACCTCAGTCATTGAAATAATTCTCTGTAGGCCTCTATACCCAATAACATCAAGGAAGACAGAGGTGGCCACAAATCTTTAAAAGCACTCAACTGAGGGTCAAAGGCATATAAAGGTTGTTGATAAGCTGTTTTAAGAACAGAACTTCTCAAATACTTCAGCAGGGTTCTTGGAAGACAGTCACAATGATGTAATTAACAACTTATTATCGTGCTTTGTAATCCCCTACAAACTCACAGCCAACGACTAGTATTTAAAAGAAAAAAAAAGGGGTGAAAAAAGGGTTTTGTTTTGCTTTTTTCTAGAAAAGGGAAAGGGAGTAGGAGGAAGATGTAATCCATGAAAAGCTTGCAAAACTGCAGAGCCAGGTACTACATACTGCATATTAAAACATATTGTAATACATTTATCAAGTGATGAGAAAAAGCAAAAAAGACTAAAATTAAGACATAAGGAAAAACACATTTCCTAATATAAAAATTAATAAGCTACAAAATATTTTATGTAAGAAAGGAAATTCTCTAGATTCAAAAAGCACTTTAAAAATCATGTTAAAAAAAAGCTTCTGTAAATAGTAATATTAAAAAATAAAAGATAAAATTAGACTATTTGAATGTGTGTGTTGAATTTACCAGTTAACAACACAGACACTTACACTTTATATCTGCCACAGAAGTGCAAAGGCATGAAGGTACGGTGAAGGCAGATTTTCCCTCCAATTACTTACTAGTACTATATCCACATACTTCTTACATACTATATTTCCCAAATGTGTTGTGAGGCCTACTTAAAGCATTCAGGGTTCTTTTTAAGAACCTACATAGGGGTAAAAATGGCTGTTCACAATCCTGTTCAAGCTCCACATATTAACAACATATGCATATTAAAAACAAATAACAATGTAAAGCACCCAAATAAATAGTATAAATAACTCCAAGAAGAAAAAAAAATACATCTTGTAAGGAATTATGAAAAATGGATGTACAAATCAGACAAAGAAAGTGTCACAAGTCAGATACCTTGAAATTTAGAAACAATAAATACATTTGTTTTGTTGAATAAAGTTCATAATAGTTGTTTCAATTTTCTGTGCATTTACTGAAAATCAGAGAAACAATACAAAGTAATTTACATAACAATCACTGAACTGTGAAGACAAACAGTTATAGTAAGATATCCTATGTAACATTACAAAGGCCTTATACAAAGTCCATGTTTGTCTGAGCGGAGTATTAACTTTCATCTCCATGTTTGTACACATGTGATCATAGCTACAAATAGAAGTCTAGCTTCCCAAGGAACCCTAAGAATAAATATGTATGGCAATACATGTCAGTATAGACTTCTGCTTCTGAAAATGCAAGTCATTATACAGTCATGTGGCAAAAGTTGTCAAATGTGACAAGGAGCCAACAAAAAGGAACATGCGCACAAGTGAGATGCAAAACTACATTTATCTGAAGAATTTTACATGAACTTGCCTTCCTTTGACAAGTAGCTACAAGCCAGGGACAGGCAGGCAGGGATGGACACTTTATATTCAAGTTTGAAACTTAGAAAATAGGAGAAAACTGAAGCATAACAGTACCCTGCGTGCGTTTTTATTGTGATTCAGTTCAAAAGTGACTGAGACCTCCTCCCATGCCTCCAGAAAGATGTCTCAGCACTACCTCAACTGTTTCAAGCTGACACAGATATTTCAAAAAACTGGCAGCAGTCAGTAGTTGCGAAAGCAGCTGAAATTCTGAATCTTAAAACATCTAGCAGGAATGCATGAGACAGAGGAAAATCAGTTCAGCTTTCCAAAATAAGGGGGAAGTTCAATACACATGACAGAGGCTGCTACCTGTAGCAGATCAAAGGGCTTCCTGCCATGAATTAGAGGTTGCCTGCTCCATACCGATAACCCTGGCTGAGGAGCATGAGCAGCCTTTACAATTCTCAGGAGGAGTCAGTAAAAATCAAGATTCCCAATGCTCTTTAAATAAACTTCTACACATTGTATATCATACATTTAGACATGTGTCAGAGCCAATACTGGTTTGCTGTAGGAATAAATACAGCAAATATGATTTCACTTCTAGATATGCCTTTTTTAAATCACAGTTTCTTAACATCAGTTCAATTATTCCTGATATGAAAAATATATACTTTTTGCTTTTTCTGCAACAAAAACATCAATGCGATTCCTTTTGGTGTACTGAAAATGGATGCTTTAGATGTCTGGTTTTTATAACTAAGATAAAATATGTTACCTATGTATAAAAATAAGGATATTTGTAACACTATGGTTACTTGCCAGCTTAACTAAGTAGAAAGTCTCTTGACAACAGCAGTTCACAGCAACAAAATTAAGTAGTTAATTTAACATATGCTGCCAAATGGAAAAAATATTTCAGAGACACTTTTCATGAATTCTGGAAACCTTAACAATATCCTTACATTTACTAGCACAGTTTATATTAACTTCCGTGACTATTGTAATAAACCAGGAAGGTTCTTCTGCACTGAAAAGAAAAAACTGAATAGGTGCAAACTGTCTCAAACTATATTTGAGAGTAGGACTGACAGCTGACTTACATTAGCTTGTTTAGCTTGGAGAAGAGAAGGCTGAGAGGAGATCTTATCAATGTGTACAAGTATCTGAAGGGAGGGTGTCGTGAGGATGGGACCAGACTCTTTTCAGTGGTGCCGAGCGACAGGACGCGAGGCAATGGGCACAAACTGAAACACAGACACTTCCATCTTAACATGAGGAAAAACTTTTTCACTGTGAGGGTGACAGAGCACTGGAACAGGTTGCCCCGAGAGGTGGTGGAGTCTCCTTCTCTGGAGATATTCAAAAGCCGCCTGGATGCAATCCTGTGCAATGTGCTCTAGGTGACCCTGCTTGAGCAGGGGGGTTGGACTAGATGATCTCCGGAGGTCCCTTCCAACCTCAGCGATTCTGTGATTCTGTGATTCTGTGATTAGAGGAGGCCATACAAAAAAATTTGGGGACTACTGAAGAGATCCACCCTCCTGAAGAGATGCATTTTGCCTGAAGCTGGGGACTGAGAACATCCTCTTTCCTGTGTTTCTTTGTACACTACACAAATATCAAATGTTTCAAACAGTTCAGGATATGTGGGAAGCATTATCTGAAGAAAGTGGGGTTTCCAGCTACAAATTCATCCTCTTATACAGCTTTACATTAGCACTGTTGAAGATCTACAATTCTACTGAGCTTTGTGTTTGAAATTAGGTAACCAGACATTCCCATTTAGTCAGAACAGTTCCAGAAAAACAAAAACTACTCCCAACATCTTCTCAGAAATACTTGCAGTAGTATTTTGTCATAGATTTTCCACAAGTAATAGAATTTTTCCTGCATCCTTCTATTATATATGTGTCATGGCTCTAGCCTGTTTTCAGCATCATGGGAAGAACTGGATTTGACTCTCATGTCGACTCCCACACTCTACTCTTGTGTTGTGTTGCATACTCTGATGCAAAAATCCTTTGACATATGATCCAGCATAGGGAGTATGTCCTATGCATCCCTTTAATTTTGGTTTTCTTCCTTGTTTAAGTGGCTCTCCTAGTTTGATTCCCAACATTTCTGACATTTGATTACCAGACAGGGCAAAGCTGTCTCCAGACAACCACAGTCAGTTCAGAAAGTGTAAGGAGAGCAGCTATCAACCTCGAAATCCACACATAGGGTACAAAAGAAGGTATACTACGTATCAGTACCTATCAACACTGGTACCAGGCAAAAGAATGACACCTACACAGAAATATGGGACAAACACAAGAACGCCACTGTAATATACATTCAGGCATAATCAGTACTCACAATACAAACAAAGCACCCTTGACCTTCACCTAGAGACCTCCGTTTCTTTAAGAACTGTGCTAGAAAAAGAAAGAGGTCTTGGATTATCACTTCTTTTCCCCAAGGTTAAAGGTACCCAAACCTATAACAAAGTTTCATGTTCAAGGCTGCCTTTTCACTTGCTCAACTGTGTTTGACCTCATCAACAAGTTCAATTCATCCCTAAACCAGTGGTTCTTTCCAACTTTTGATCAACCCACTACGTAGCCTGCTGTATTCTTCTATTCTCACTTCTCAGCTCACCATCTGGCACTTTGCCTTTCCCTAAACAAGTTCTGGAAGAAAGGGAATATAAAGTGGGTTGGAGTAAAAGCACGGGGGAAGATAACTGCTGACAAGGCCTCCTTCCAGGCAAATAAAAATGATGCCGCAATTTGACCTCCAGGGCCTCACGGATTTAATTTGTTGTTGGTTCAGACTCATGATGAAAGATAAAGAAGTTTCCTTTCTTCCAATGAAAATAGATACACAGTGCATCTGGCTTAACACCAGTATGGACAAACTATTTATCTGCACTGTAACAAGTTGGAATCCAAAGAACAAGTGACTCTTCCTACACAGGAATGTGGGGCAGACAACCTAGCTTTAGGCTGCTAAAGCAACCCTGAATACTTTAGACAAGTGCCATCAAATGCCCAGACCCAATACACATGGTTTCTTTTTGAGAAAAACGATTTCTTCTTTCATGAATGTTAAGACAACCCACAGAAAATCCTCAGTAACCCAGACAAAAACGCCAGCATAGTCATCCACTTTGCCTTGAAAGTTTGAAGAACAAAGCTGCAAGTGTCCAAACCAAACCAAAAACATCCCTAATTACCAGCCATCAAAAACTATCCTATCCACTTTCCACAAAACTGCAAGAATAAAAATGTATTAGAAGAAGATACCCACAGTCCGGATGTAACTAATTCTTTCTGCAAGACATAGCATGCAATGCATCACCTTCAAAGGGGAAGTGAAACAACTCATCTACAGGCTCTTACCCTTGGACAATCCCTCTAGATGCCAGCTATACAAACAAAAGTCTTTGGATACAGAAGCCAGCTCCACTATTTGTACCCCAGTTCCTTGTGCTCCCTGAAGACTATGGGTGCAACTGTAAACGTGTTCTCTAGGAAAAAAAAAGAAAAAACATACATAATACGACATTATTGAGCCCTAGCATGTGAAACACTTTGAAAAGGATGTTAAAGCATAAGCAGTGAAGGCAGAGAGAGATTCACTTGGTTTAACATACTGAGGTATGGCTAGCCTACCCCACTTCTCAAAACTTTTTTTTCCTCCTTAAAATCGACACTGCAGACTGTAACTTACCAAAATGCAGAGGAATTTCAAAATGATGAGTCACGCTCTACTATACACTTTATACTTTTATACAATAAATTGGCTACTTTTTTGTACACTATTGCAATTTAAAAGAAATCCCAAAGCCCTCACTGCCAGCTACAGCTGATAGAACAGCAACCTTCTCTACAGACAGATAATTCAGCATACCATGGCAAAAATATCACAGAAAAAAATCCCACCCTGCCAGTAAACCTTTCATTCAGTGAGTTAACCAAACCTAGTAATGCTCCTTTGATATTTCAAGATGGCACAGAAAGCCTTACCAGGTGAGGTTCAGATGCCCACTAGTACTAGGCCTCTAAAGGGCCTCCTGAATAAATAAGGTATTTAGTTGTCCTCTGGTTCACCACAACTGCATCCATGGGCAAGTTTCTCCTCTGCCAACAGAGTCCTCAAAAGAAGACCCCTCCTCCAAAGTGGTGGCCACCACATTACTAAAACAACCATTCAGACAAGTCAGTGTCTGCAGTAGGTGACCACCTGCAGCACAGCTCCAACATAAGCGGATTTCTATCCCCAAAGTGAGTATGTATTACAAGCGCTTCTTTGTTCTAATACATGGAGGCTATGAGCTGCTGAAACCCACAGATACAAAGCCTTGGCTATTTGGCTAAATCTGTGGAAGTTTTAGTGCTGGGGTTTGCTGGTTCAATTCCCTCTGTATTAGCCAAGAGAGCAGTTAACCACAAATGTATTTGTTAAATCAGTGCATCTATGAAAGCTGCTGCAGCTCATTTAATAGCATGTAAATTTAACCCCTCAAAACACACATTGTGCATTGACTACGCTTCATAGTCAAAGCAGAAATAATTTCCATTAAGATGTATTTAGAAGGGTCTCATTTAAAATAAACTTCAAACATACATGTGCTTTTATTAATTTCTTTCTGAACTGAGAAATGGCAATATTTCTCATTTATACTTCAGTATGCTTTATTGTAATCTTCATCAAATAGCTGCACAGTAAAACAGAAAATAAAATTCTGAAATAAAATAGCAGCTATGTTCATTTTTCTTGTCTATTAAAAATGTTACTATAAAAAGCACAAACAGCAAGAGCAACCAGGATTAAATGTGACACATCCTCATTTCTGGTCAAAGGACAACATGATTATTTGCTGCCTCTGACACAGGGTATTACAAAGGGCCAATCTTGCCAAACAGAAACACTGGTTAATACAGAGCTTTATGCATTCATCGTAAGAAAAATAATCTTTAATTTACATAAGACCCTTGTTCTTGAGGTGCTACCCAAAGAATTAAAAAATAGCTATTAATGATTCATAGCTATGAGTCATTATAAAAAACACAGTCAAAGAAAATAATACTGAAGTGTCACCAAACTAGAGAAATCTAAGAAGGAATACCAGTATATACAATTCTGTAATCTGATAATTAAAGAGTATATAAAAATGAACAGCACCACTGAAGGTTCAAGTATATATGTTAATCTACACTGAGATGTTATGCTGTTACAATAGATATCAAAATGAAAAAATTGTTAAATAGTTCAGTTCTCCATTCTCAGAAAACAAAAATGTATTTAGACCCCTGCCTTGCAACACATCATTACAAATTTCAGGCACAGTAGTAGAAAATCTGCAATCCCCACACTTCAGATATCTTTTTTTACACTGCTGGGCTAGCAATGGCACTCAGAAATTGTCCCTTTGCATATTGGTGAGAATTACTGGGGGAAAAGCCACAAAAATAGTTAGAGATCATGTGGGGAAGCAAATTAGATACACTAAAACAAAGCAATTTCCAGAGATCAGCGTTTGTCAATATGTATAAGATTCTGTCCCATATCAGCAGATGACACAACTGTAATCTTAAAACACTCCTAATAATTTACAGAAAATGCAATGTCAATAAAAGAAACAGAAAAGGAAGAACTAAATATAAAATCCAATAAAAACAGGGTACATGAGTCTTAGGTCATGGTCATAGGTATATGAATCTCATCTGAGAGAAACAGTTTGCTCATCAATGTAAAAGTGTTAAAAATAAAAAAAAATCACTGTATCTTGAATGTCTCTTTTTGCTGAAGAAAATAACTTTTAAAACAATAGATAAATAAAGGACATCTTTATTTTGAGACAAAGGACTAAATTAGCTCATTTGCTGAACTTCCTGGATTGCCTGAAAAATTGAATGTGTAATTTCATACATCCATCCTAATTTTCTCCATTCAGTATTTGTTTCATTAAGAAAACTGATAATAATTACTTGATTATCAAGCAATTAATTAATATGAAAATGCATTGCTTTTAATAAAATAATTAAGTACACCAAAACTAAATGGCTGAACCAAAGTGTTCACATTTAGAAAGGCCAGTAATTTTGTTTACAGGGCTAATTAAAGTTTTTAATTGGGGGGGGGGGGAAGTAAAGCACAAAGGATGAAAAAATAAATATTTGCTGCATCCCCTCTTGTATTATTATGTTTTTAATTGTACTTTGATAGAAGGACAGGATGTAAATGCTGAAAGAGACAAATATTATTATATAAAATTATTATATAAAAAATCTGTGAATTAGAAAGAATCTAGTGACACCTCTGAAATTAAATTAATGAGACCCAGCAAAGGATTTCCCAGAAACAGTAAAAAACATTTCTAAAATGAGACTGAATATTTTTAACAGTAGGCCTAAAGATGTTTTCTAAAAGATTGCCATCCTAACTTAATCTCATTAAAAAGGGGCTGGCAGTTCCAGTATAATATTCTTTGAGGTATCTAATAACAGATATTACAAGCAGTCATTGCTATATAGGAATTAGCAGGGGGTAATGTGCTAGATTTTTTTTGGTTGGCTGGTTTGATTTAGTGTTTTGGGGTTTTTCTGGTAATAATAAAGGTACTGGACAAGACTTAGACAATACAGTTGATCAGCTGAACTTTTATTACCATTAATTTCCGATAATTGTTTTTATATGATTTATACGATTTTTATCCACAACAGTCCTTGTGTCAATAATAGTTAAAAAAAAAAAAAGTAAATTGAAGGAAAAAAAAAATTAAAATAAACCACACAATGGCACTGCTTCTGGCACTCCAAGCAAGGAAGCAAATTAATCCAGGAAAATGAAAAAGCTGTTCTATTTTCAAAGCTCACAGTTTGGTAAATACTGTATAAATACTATTTGTAAATAAAATACTAAATCATATTTGATTAGTTATTATACACTACACTAGTGCATAGAGGAAAGATTTCAGTCTTTACAGTTATCAGTTAGGTACTTAATGATTTTGTAAGTAAATTAGTTTGAACTGATTAGCGATGGCAGACATATCTCAAAGGAAAGTATTTAAGTCTTTGCTTTACCTTCTGCTGAAGTTCAGCTGTCAGATAATTCTCATTTGTGCTTACATTTCACCCAGGCCACAGTAAAACAATTCTGATGGGTCAAATTAAATGAAGATGTAACATGCCGCACATCATTGTACCAAAACCACTACAGTCCATATTTCTTTTTTTATTCACTAAAAGGCTTAATATTGCAAAACGTGTGACAAGATAGAACGGTACACATGAGAATGTCTTTAGGGACCATGAGCATTTCCCATTAATCTCCAAAACAAGACTTAAAGAACTAGAGACACTTCAAAGTAGCTCCCTGTCCTCCCCCAGATGTGATCTGCAGAAGAATCAACACTGTTATGAGCAGCACTGAAAGAAAACAGACATACCTGGTAATTTCAGCAATTTACCTGATCTCTAGCTATCCTGGAAAAGATCACCTACAAAAGAAGCAACATAGTCTCTTCTCTATACCTATTTCAATGTCTAGATTGAAATATCAAAACTGTTTAAGGGCAACAAAGCACAGGGAGAATTGTCTCACTAGAGCCCTTATAAAACTCCAGAGCAGAAATACGGAAACAGGGCACAAGGCAATAACTCGCCAGGTCAACATCAAGTGACAGCGTGAAGCAGCAATAATACAGAAACTTCTTTAAGACAAGAAGCAAATATGACCTGCATCAAGAAGGTACTGACATTTCTCTAGAAAGGATTTGGTACTTCTTGACCTGATCTTCTCCAACCAGGAACCACATAGGTCCTCAAGACTAAGGATCATAATTCAATTAAATACCTAACTTTGTAAACTCCATCATTAAAACGCTGACCATAAACTACCCCAGGTCTCACTTCTCTTCATAATACACTTTTGTTTCTCGTGCGCATTTCTTCTACACACTGCAGACACCCCCAAGAAATACAATATTTTAGTGTTACAAATAATGCAAAGGGCAATTGTTGAAATTTTGCACGTTTAACAGGAAGTTTTTGTTCCATCCTTATTTGTAGAAAAGGCCTTTTCGAAGGAACCTAAGTAACTTTAAGTTCATAGTTAATGATTCTGTTCACGGGAAACCAATCTTAATGACTCGTGCAACTTGAAATTACATGAGTTTTCTAAAGTATACAACTTTTCACAACTCCAAATGACAGACACTTCAATGCAACCACTGTATTAACAAGCGTATTGCCTTTTATGAGCCAACGTTCAGGATGAATACTTTTATACATTGTATTTTTCAGCCTAGGGAAGAGAAGGAGATTTTATTTAAACCTTTAAATGAGTGTATACACACAAACACACACACATATATACAACCACACATCCCAAATTATTTTGTCTGACTCATTAAAAATGTCATTACATGCATCTTTGCATTAGAAATAATCCTATTTAAAATTAAATGTGAATATCTGATGTAAATCAGGAGTCATTTATTATAAACTATTAATCACAAATAATTGGCAAATGATGCCACATTTATTATAAACTATTAATTACATTAAAAATAATTGGCAAATGATGTTTTATGCATTTCAACTGAATTGCATGTTTATCCAAACATAGCTTCCCACATACTACCACTAAAGAAAAAAATCTCATGTCTTAACCTAATCATTTTCTAATACAATGTAAACAATAAGAATCCAAGTAAACATACATTAAGTTCTGTAAATACTTAAGTATGTATAGATATAATGTATCTTCCTAACTCACAAAGAAAAATACATGAAATCTAGGTGCCATCTACATAGCACAGTGCAGTGCTGTACAGAAGCAGATAATGCTTCTCAGCAGGGCAAATTAGCCATGGCAGAGAGCTGCATTAACGTAGGATGTGAGCTAGCTCCCTTGGAGCACTGCACTGTGTCATATTAATATAGACTTCTCAACCATTTAACCACAAATTGTCACGCTTTGATGACTAGCACCAAAAGAGAAACTCCAGGTGAATAACTAAAAGTTTAAGTGCAACTAACAGCGTTTGAATTCTGGCTTCCTGCTTGCTAATTTGATTTTGATCAGCCAGAACTGGTGCTATCTGATGAGAGAGGGTACCTTGCTGGCAGTTCTGCAGATGCTCTCCAGCACTATGACTGCCTGGATAAGCTCTCCTGTCTTGGCAGAGCTGAGGAACAGAGCTGTTTCTTCAGCTTTCCCAGCTTAATCCAGCTCCCATCTCAACCTTTTTATTATATTTGAATGCAGTAATTTAAAAACCACTGTATTTTCTCACTTGATTTTTTTTCTGGTAACTTATTTATAAAGACAGCTATTTGCTTTTAATAGTGCCAAATATTAAAAGACCACCAGGATTTCTGACAGTTTCCTTCTGCACTTGCTAACAACCAAAGGCCTGAGAGTTGCTGCTGTACTGCTGAGCATGTAGAAAGAGGGAAAAAGAGAGAGAAAGGGGAGAAAGAGAAGAAAAGAAAGACAGAGGGATGATGAGAGAGAGAGAGAGAGTCTGTAGAGCAGGAAAAGCGCAAGAAGGAGGGGAAGGTTGACACTTGCAGTAGCAACATATATATTTAACATACTATTAAGAACTATGTGACTATGTGAGTGAAATTTGGTAGAATACTTCTACTCATTTCACACTACTTGAGTCAAGAGCATGATGCAGACAAATCTCATTCAGCATTGTATTAAGAGGTGATTAAGCAAGGGGTGATTTTTACTGTTGAGGTCTCAGCTGGCCTTCTGTTTCCAGTTCTGGACAGCCCATTTCTGATATGGACAAAAACAGCTATAGATTTTTAGCAATAATTAGATGAAAAGTTGAAGGTATTGGGTTTAGGTAGTCTAAAACAAAGACTGAGAAGGAGACTTTAAAAATAATCTTCTAATATGTCAAGTATTGTTATAAGAAACACATTGATATATTGTTCTACATATTCTTCAGAAGGAAAAGAAATTGTTTGTAGTAAAGAATATTTTGATTATGTACTCCTCCACCTCCCCTCTTACTATCAGAATAGTTAAGTACTAAAACAGGTCTCTTAGGAAGTAATGTGGCATAAGAGGTTAGACATACTTTTGTGATGAATGTTCTTGGTACAGCTGATATTGCCTCAGAGCAGAGAATGAATTTAGAATAAATTATTAGTCTTCCAGGTCTACATTTTTATGATCCTATAATTTTTATGAAGACTTCTAATTTCATCTCTGAAAACAGGGTAACTGCTTTCTGCTTTCTTTTCTTTATTATGCAAAATGACACTTGGGAGCAAAAGTGGTTTTGTGAACCTCATGAAGGTGCAACATATTCACGTCCAGATAAACAACAGGTAGCACAATAAACAGCATCTAGTCTTCTATTTGTTATTGTGGTGATCATCAAAATAAAGTTATCAAGATTGTTACTATTTCCTCTTGGTTTTTCCCATACAGTTTACCAAAGGCTACTTCCTGCAAACAACAGTGCAAATTTATATCAAGTAACTAGTATGACACATTACATGGTATAACCTTTGAGGCATAAGATTATATTTAAGTTTTTGATGTTCCTGTGGATTTCCAGTGGATAACTGCAATAAATTAAGGTTTTTCAATATATAATTTTAGAAGTGATCATTCTCTACATCTGTGGTTTCAGGAAGGTTTTTTTTGGGGGGGGGGCAGGTCTGAAAAACCTTATATTATTTTAATTCATGAAAGACAGTTCAAATCTATGGATATTGTTCTCTCTTCCAAACCAAATGTATGCTAAAAAATCAATGTAATCATTTTTTACAGAAGATACCTCAGTAAACATATTCCAACATTAAAATACCTGAAAATGTATAATAAATCAAAACAGAAATCCATTGTTGCTAAAAAGTTAAAGTTTTCTGCTTTTAAATATCTGAAAAATCAGATCAGGGTCAAAAACAGAAGTAGCTATGCACTGAACTTCAAATGTTTTATTGATTTAGTTAGGTCAAGTCCTTTCTTCTGCAAATGCCAGATACCCATTAAACCACATATATAGATCCTATATACCATTGAAGCTGAGTCACAAACCAGGCCCGTGCTATTAAAATATAATCAATCCCTAATTAACATAAAAGAACTAATGAACACAGGATGGTTTGAGTTCATCATAACTTCTAATGAACACAGCTTGGAGGAGCAATGTGCAGTAACTAATACACACATATCCGCCTCTTTATCTGCTGCTGCTTCTCACTGGAATTACTTCCAATCCAATTCAGCATGCTTTGTTTCCAATGTAGATCAGATGAAGTGCTCTCACAGTCTCCTATTTCCCTGTCCTGAAAAATCCTTGAGGCCACTTTGTTCTCAGGCATATTTTCTCCAGAAGTTTTGATCACTCTTTAACACTGGGATTTCAGTGATCATATCTTTCTATGCCTTCTCTCTCCTCTATTTTTTTTCTTTCTTTACTGGTGGTTCCCATTTCTAACTCTGTGTCATCTTATACTCACTTCCTGTGTAAATTTATTCATATGCTGATGATTCTCAAACTTCCTCCTTCATTCTTTTCCTTTCTCCTCTGCTAGTTTGTTTTGCAAAACACAAGTCTGAATGCACAGAAATAACATTCAAGACTCTCTATATAATGCTCTATCTGCACCACTTCTCATCATTTAAATCCACAGGTTTCAATTCAGTGTCCTCTCCTTCCTGTCTCCTCTATCCAAGTGAGCTGTTAAAATGTCTGGATGCTTACTTGGTACTGTTCCCCCCTAATTCTTTTGAAACACAGTTGCTACAATGAGCTACTTTCTGTCAAATTACATTGTCTTTCCAAACAAGTCTTGCAATTTTCATTCACTTGGTCTTTAAAAATCTTACTAGGATCTAATTTAGCCTACATGATGAACAGCTCTTAAAAATAATACCCTTTATTTCAACAGCACAGCATCAGGTATCACGCCTTTCTTGTGTCTCTTTCCTTCAGCTCTCACCCGTCTGTCCCATACTTCTGTGTACGAAATGACAATTCCACGTCAGTGTGCCGAGCAGCTCAGCTTTTCCATTTTCAAACACATCCCTCAGTATATGCAGCATACTAAAGGTATTGACTGTTAAACCGAAACAAATGCCCTGTATTACTCTTGTAGAGAAGAGAGTCTGGAGGGCTCTGCATTACCCAGCCCCGAAACAATTCTGCTGCGCATCAGTTCACCCCCACGCGCCTGAGACCCCCGACACTTCTGCATGCACAGGCTGCCTCAGCAGTGCCCTTCCCCAGCAAGGTGTCATGGGGGAAAAGAGAAAAGCAAGAGAGCCGTCCCTTCCATTACTGAAAATGTGATGAGGCACACGGTGGACTTCTTTCGCTCCTGCTCTAACAGAAAGCCTGAGCAGCTGTCTGCCTCGTGCAGCAACTTGTTCTGCTCCTGCAAGGCAGAAAAATGAGAGCAGCGAGGCAGAGAAGAGGGTCTCCCCTGACAATACGAGAAGGTGCTCTCCTCGGTAGCCAGGCTGGCTTTCCAGAAACGTTCATTCCACAGTGCCTTGGTGTACCTTATGCGTTGGTTTGATTGAGACAAAGTTTTCAAAGGTTGAAATTATATTTATTTGTGTCTTGTACAGCTTTGAGCAAATCACCAGCGCTTAAATAATTAATAACAATAATAATAGCAACAAACAATGATAAGTGCACTCTATGGATACTGAATCTCTTTGCAGAGTCCCCTAGAAGTCATTAGGTATCCTCCACCATAAATATTTAATAAAGATTTGATTTCCAGGCACTTCCAGGGTCTAAAATGTTCTCTTGAAAAGCCTGTGAAAGCATAGAATTGTTAAACGAAGGCCAAAGAGGGATATTACTTCTGCACTTTACAAAGTTTGAGCACTTTATGTCAAATGATATGTGCTGTTATAATAGCTCTATCTTGAGTAATGGTTTTAATTTCGTATTTTGTCAAAGGAGACAAAATTGTGTCTTGTATTGTATTGCTAGTATAGGGTTAGAAGTGACTTATCTGGTTAATATTTTAGACAGGAGTGACCATATTGCAACTTAGACATTAAAAGTGTAAGTTGGCATACCCAGACGTACAATTAAAAGAAGAGATCATGAGGTGGCCTTTAACCAATATTATTTTTAACATTAACTCTAGAGATGGAAAGTCAATCCCATGGAAGCCAGAGGCAAAGTCAATATTTTACTGTTCTACAGAAATATGTTCAACACAAAATGTCTCTATTTTTTCCTAAGACACAAAATGTCTTAGATATGTGGCATACCTAAGAAATGCGTACAACTTCTGGGGTAGATCCTCTGAGTGGTAACACTGCCTTCAACTGGAAATAATGGGATTACTCTATTTTTCTTTTTTTATCACTACATATCAGTACCATATACTTATGAGTGGTATTGTTGAAAGTTCCAAAGATACCCGAAGCATTATAACTTTAATATCTACATACCCTGGGGTTTTTTGTTTTAACCTCAGCGTGTATTAAAAATTCAAAGGTTTGAAGGCAATGTCTGTGAAGGGCTTCTTGAATACAAAATATGCTATACAAAATAAATACAATGACATAGTTAATATCATATTAAGACTTCCATAATCATATTCTGCTTATTACTGTGTGCTTATGCTACTTGATAATAGCAGACACAATAATACTGCCTTTATCCCCCCCATTTACAGTAATTTACATCATTTTTTAAAATATATTTTTTTCCTATTTCTTGCTAGTTCTGTTGTAGGAGCACCGTAACCCAGCAAGCGCTTCACTGTGGGTGCTCAGTGGGGTTTAGCCCTTGAAGCTTTACAGAGTGATAGAAGTGAGTACTGCTCCACGGGGACTCTAACGACTGCTCTGGCACGAGACAGGGCTGACACTGAGCTGGGGCTGTTCTCCCACGCGGATGGGAGCTCTCAGGGTGACCCACTACAAGAGAGAGGCAATAGGGCGGCTGCAAGCATGGGCCTGAGGCTCTGTAGAGTGGGGAGCCTGCAAACGGCAGGCCTCCGTTGTGCCTGCTTCCCTGCTTGGGCTGACAACAGCTTGGGGCTATCTCTGGTCCTTCGTTAACAGTATCGCTGAACTTGATGTTCTCCCTTACACGCTCAAAACAAATTCTCACAGCCTAATTTGGATACGTTTTGCTTAATTCCCCATGTTGTTTCTCCTCCTTGCAAGCACATACACACAGTTACACTGGAGTTATGCTAAAGCTATTTGAATCATCACGACACGTGGATAAACAAAAATTCCTCCTGTGCTCTGCTATCCTTCTTGCACCTTTTATCCTAACTTCTCTGTCAGATTCACCACTCAGATTTTAAGCTCCCTGGAGCAGATACCTGATCTCTGTATGATCATTAAAGCTAATAATAAACTTACAAGCAGTATAAAATAACAGTATAAAAACATTGTTTTTGCTTTGAAAATAAGCTAAAAATGTTTCTGGAGAGCAGGAGATAGCCATGATACATTTACACCATCACATAAAACTCACTGTCCTTGTTAACCTGAGCCTAGAAATCTGAATGAGCTCAAGCGCAGGAGTTTATTCCCGTTAGCCTTTGCCTTGCCTCCTCTCCGCCGGCATTGCTGTATCCAAAGCCCAAGGCCAGGGTGGCTCCGGCTCCCGGCCCCACTGCAGCCCAGGGAGCTGGCACGGGCCCGGCTGCCCCCCATCTCCCCCACCATGCCGGCGCGGTGTCCTGCCTGCCCACCGCACGGCTGCCAGGGCTGCGGCAGGGCAGGGAGCCGCGGCCGGAGGTCTGGCTCGCAGGGGCGGCAGCGCTGCCCCGCAACACCCCTGGCCGCCATGCCGCTCACATCGCCTAGTCGGGAAGTAGATTTCTTTGGAAAGACGCTGGCAGCAAGAGACTAAAGGGTTCCCTCGGAAAGCAAGCGGTAGCAGCATGTTGGACCACTGGCTGTCCACTGGGCACTGTTTTAAATTTCTGCTATTGTACACACACACAAACATATACAGTGTTTACGTACATAGTCATCATTATGGTCTTTTGTAGTGTTTTTAAACTGAAAAACAGTACAAATTTTATATTATATGATTTTATTTAAGTCCAGCCACTGTAATCTCTAACTCCTAATTTCACAAGCAAGATGGAACTTGCATTTTTTTAAATAACAGCACAGAAGAATATTATGCTGTAACTGAGTTACTGTTTGAAACATATGTATAACTTAGTTAAAAACCACTTACTGTACCAATATTCAGCCATATTGACTGGTCTGTTGGACAGATCAGTTTTATTGTGCAACTAAGGCATATATAATGGTTTTATTTATTTTATAATTTAATTCCATGCTTTGTAATACATAAAACATCCTGAGGATGCCCTTTTCATAAGATAAAGAGCCTCTAAATTCAAGCAGAATGATACCCACTTATTTCAATCCTCTATTATGTAATGGCAGAGCCCCCATCAGTAACTAATAATTTCCATTTAAGAACTGCTTTCTACCTGAGGATACATGATAAAAATATTCCTGTAAATAAGGACATAAAAATAAAGATTTATTATAAGATTCAGATGGAATATTTTTCCACATACATATTTTAAATTTAAAATACAAATAGCATTTTTCTCCAGAACTTTGTTTTACAAAGACCTGACAAAGTGTCTTTTCAAAGCAATTAATTATAGATTAAGTATTACAAGAATTTAAGTTTTGTCACTATAACAGAACCCTGGCAATACATTCACTGAGTGCGCTACGTTAGGCTAAAAAATGTCAGCAACAGTTTTACCATGAAATCCTTTGTGGAAAAAAATAAAAAATCACCTACAATCTCTCAACAAACAAAAGATTTCTTGTATTAGTTAGGAGAGAATTATACTTATTCCTTCGTGATAAAGCAAATGCATTAGCACATAAACTGTGTTAAAGATGACTAGTGCCTTTCTTTAAGAAATGTAAACTTATCACACTTTGCTAATGATGTATATGTATACATGGATCAAAATGAGCTTCTTAGCTGCAGATTTTATTTTCACAAAATCAGGGCCATCTCACCCTAGCATACAGTTATTTAATTAGTATTAGCATGGATTCCATCAGCAAGACCAGCCTCATCAACGACTCCCACTAGCTTGAGGAAGATGCCACAACCTCTGTTACTTAAGGATAATTTCAATATTAAGATGGACTGACGGATCACTGTTTTTTCACTGGTTATAAACAACATAAAGAGAGCAACAATAAAATAAAAAAAAAGATGTATGTAGTGCACTATGGTGTCATCTTGTGTTGTATCTCAGATGGGTGATAAAAGCGTATAAAAAGTTATGGCAATAACTGTCGACATGACTGCTTTTTTTCCTGCATAGTGTTTGAGCATACAAGTAATTTACAAATCATAAAAATACTTAATGTTACTGAAAAAATAAAAGTAACTGGCTATAAAAAGGACTATTCAACTGAAACCTTCCAAAGTACAGAATCAGACTGGACAAGGACTGGGCACTTTCATGGAAGGAATTTACTAGAGAGCAACATCACAAATAAGGCTTTTTATGTAAAGGATGATCTGAATTAAGAGACCTGGGACTTTATGCAACTGTGCAAGAGAACAGATAATTCAGAAATGCTTGGGAATGGGTAAGCAGCTATCTTGGACAGAGGAAGCAACTAGCACTGGGACTCCTCTAGGGCTAATTTTAACTAGCAGACTGAGAATGTGAAGTTGAAGGCAACGTATTGAAAGTGATTATGAAAAAAAGAGGTCAAAATGTTTAGGACACGAACAGCAACAAAACTAAAAAACAAAACAAAACAAAAGTGGACTTCAAGAAAGCAGACTCAGAATTGGTTAGACTCCATACAAACCTGAAGTCTTGAACTAACTAGTTTTTTTCCTCTCTTCTTTCTCTATTTCTGATCATTAGGGAAAAAAATCACTTGACAAACAAGCACAATTCATCTGAATGAGGAAGAACAGCAAGAAGCCATTCTGGGTAAATCATAACACTTAAACTCAGAAGCAATTACATAGGAATGGATACTATGTCAAATGAGTAAATGTAAGTATAAGTGTGACCGCATAGGGACAAAATCAGAAAGAACCAGGCACAAACTGAAACAACACTAGCAAGGGACAAAGAACAACCAAAAGTATGCTTTAAGTATGCTCAGTAATTACAGGAAGACATAGGAAGGTATTGGTTGATCATTCAATAGCAAAGGAAATCTGTCAACACGTGATTCTGAAAAGACCAGAATTAAATGCCCTTTCTGCTGCAAACTTCACTAGAAGAATCACCTCTGATCAGATGGCTAACACAATTACAACAATAACAAAGCCTCAAACTGATGTGAACAATGAACTAAAATGTGTGTTCATTAAATCAAAAACCAGACTGGAGGGCTGAATTAGAATTCAGAATAAAATCGAGCAATTGTAGAAATGATTAAAAAATATGAAATTCAATGAGGACAAGTGAGAAGTTCTACATTCAGGAATAATCAAATCAACAGAGCTCCCATAATTACTCTTAAAGCCACTTAAGAATAATCAACTGAACAAATACAGAATAGGGAACAACTGAAGAAAAACATCTAGGAACTGTAATTTATAAAAAACTGAAGATGGATGAATATTAGCATGCTGTTATAAAATAGGCAATCATCATGTAAGAGTGTACAACTTGAACAACTACAGCTTTTCTGATATGAAGTAATGCCTTCTCTTTCTTCAGTGCTGCTGTTAAAAGTATCAGAGTCAATTCTGAACCCTGCACTTCAAGGAAGTTGTGGACTAACTGGCCCAAAGACCAGAGAAAACAAGAATACTCACCAAAATCTGGAAAACATGATCTGCAAGGACTGCAAGGACTGGAACTGGAGTTTTTGGGAAGAGGTGACTTCACCCCACTCATCCACCCAAAACCCTGCAGACAGGCACAGGTTAAACTCTGTACTTTTGATCTATGAGGTAAGGTGGCCTTAAGCTGCAGTAAGAAATATTTGGTTTAAATACTAGGATGAGTTTGCCACTGGTAAAGATAATAAGGTACTGGAATAGATTGTCCAGGAAAAAGGTCAACTCTCCAAGAAGGGAAATTTTAAAGAACAGGACAGATACAGATATGTCAAGATACTTCCAGCCAGAGATTAACTGCAAGCCCTGTTTTCCATGGTTTTGTGGCATGTATATAGCTCTGAAAGCCTCTTAACAGCAATCACCATCACAGTCTGAAAGATGTCATTTGGGTACAGAACATTATGCTGCTTCTGAAGAGGTATAAGTGCTTTGGCCTCAGTCACTTCACCTTTGCTAAACAATTCCACAACAGCTCTGTTGTGTTGGAAAAATTATAAAACGCCTAGAAGCACCCCAACCTTATCCACTGTTTTCTTACATTTAAATCACTCCATTTACTGTAGCGCAAGGTTTAGAAATGAAATGGGGAAGGATGAGAGAATTCAACAGAAAAACATGAGGCAGACAAGGGGCAAGCAATGTAGCAAGGTGTAAAATGGCAGAGAAAACATCTTAAGCAGGCCTTCCTTTTTCTTAAAATACAAATTCAAGCTGCACCAAATCCTTTCATTTATGTACCCTACAAGAACATAATGAATGAACATCTAGATTAGGATTTATTTTAGCATTGTGACAAGTTAAAAATGACAGCTAGACGAGGTTTTTGTGCCACATCAATAAACCACCAGCCACCAGAACGCCTAACTGCAGCTAAGACAGAGACACAGCCGTGCAGAGCTCAGTGACCTCCTTGCTTGTACCATTTGGCCTCTTTAGCACAGATCTCAGCACAGGAAAACTGTCAAAGCTTTAAGCTGAGCTCTCCAATCCCTCCCACCCCTTTCTCTGATTTTGCCTTTAGTATAAGCCCCTAAATCAGGCCAGAGCCCAACAGCCAGTCTCACCCAACAGTTACTTCTCCCAAGCCTGTCTTATCTTGCCTCACATCCCCTGATAACTAGCCTTCCTGCCCTCTCTACCCAATGCAAAATATCCAGTACTTGTTGCATTAACTTGGCACCTTTAGTTTTGCTTGCTCAGACACTGCTGCTGCAGACCCCGGGACACCAGTATGCGCTGGCCTCCCCTGCTGCCTTCAGACTGACTACTGAAGCTGTGGGAATTTGTGCTGGAGCCTGCCCCCGTACCTCATTCTCTCTTCAGAAAAACGACCCAAGGCACATGCTAAACTTAAAAAAAAAAAAAAAAACAAAAAAAAACCCAACTCTGGCAGGACTCTAACCTGACTAATTCTTGTAAGACACCAATATTTCATTTTTTTCGGAACTATCCACTATTTGCTCACAGTTCCCGCTAAGGAATGAACTCCTACTTCCCTGCATTCTTCTTTTTCTTCTAATAGATCTACAGAAGGTATTTGTTCTCTTGCCCTCAACTAGCTATAACTCATTTTGTACTTTAGCCTTTCTTCAACAATACATAAATACAAGCTAAAAACGGCTGCAGGGAGAAAACACTTATGGCTTGGCTATTTTCAATAGGTTTTATTTGAAAAAGCAACGCAGTAAGACATATAGCGATACTGTGCACAGTGCATTAGATTATGGTGTACTTGTTTGAAGGTAAAAATACAACTGAAGCCAGCAGAGAAAGACCAGCATACTTCTGTGATGCTAAAGTAAAAAAATTAGCTGAAAAGCTGTGTTAATGAACCACTTCATTATATAAAATCTTGTAAGACCACTATAGGAAGACAGTATGAATTGACAAACTTTAAAAAGAATATTCAAAACTTCCAGAAAATTCAGAGGTGAGGACTACAGAATTTATTTGGAGATTACAAGGTCAGAGAAAGCTTCCAGAGTGGAATATACTTTCCATTAACAGCAGCAGCATGAATTGGACTTGATTAGTGAGGCCTTATTTAGTTATGTTGTGAAAAATCTGTTTTAAAAAATTATGTCAATATGTGGGGTTATAGTTCACAGATCTGATCAGTGATAAAAGCAGCTTCTCAACAAGAGACCTCAGAATACAGAAGACATTATAGAGAGAGGAGTTTTGAAGCTGTAAGAGAAAACCATACTATACCCAGCATTAAACCTTTAGATCAAGGGCTTCTACACATGATAGTTATTTACAGAAAAGTCTAAGAATGAAGCAAAGTCTTCATTAATAGACTTTTGTTAAAGTTAAGTGCACTAAAAATTAGTGAAGAAAAATACTGATAAATTGTGAAAAACTACTTCGTAACAAGCAATTTTCTAAAAGAATGAAACCATACATCTTTAAAAAGCAACATTAATTTATTCTAAGCACAAAGCTCATTTATTTATGAGCTATTGTTGATATTCCACTTGAGAATACCATGTAAAAGCACATGGTTTCTAAAACTAAAGAGTCAAAGAATGAAACTCTTCTGTGTAAGTTATGGCACAGTGGTTGCATTAACAGTGTTTTTCTTCCAACTCTAAAATTTATTTTTCTTTTACAAAATGAGGTTAAAAACCAAAAAAGATGTATTATGTTGCTTCAGTTGGCAAAGAAATATCTATGAAAATTAACATACAGGAGAAATAAATAGATTTTCACTCTAAAACTGTAACTTACAAATTGAAAATGCTACATAGTCTTTGACAATGGAAGCAAGAGCAGTAGATTCAGCTTAAATTCAGCATTACCATTTATTAATTTATTGGTAACCTACTCACTGTGCATGATAAAAGTTTAAATGCCAGAAATGCAAAACCCCAGTTCTTTCTGGAAAAACACACAGAATTAGACTTTCACCAAAAAAAATTACACACTTAAAATAGACTGGGCTTTGTTGCTGCTTCTAAATACAGAACAACTACTTTCCTTTCTCAAAGAAAAACTGTCTTTGCATTACGTGTCTAGCAACGGGAAACTGTTTGAATAATCTGCAGTGTAAAAATAATAGTTCTATGTTTTTCAAAACTAGTTAGTACTTTTGGCTGCCTTCTAAACTCAGTATGAAGAGTTGTAAAAATTAGTTTTTCAAGGGCAGGGGGAGGGAGGGGAAGATTCAATACTGTTTGAAAACTGGGAATGGCTCAGTAAATTCCCTGAAGAACTGATGTTCAAAGTTCAGAGTAGTGATTTTTCTTAGATGTACTACTAACAACTGAAGGATGACAACACAAAGCATGATTGAACTTGTCATTGCTGGCATAAAGGACTAAAGGACTAAACTAACACACAAGCTCCAATTCTTTGCTGTAATTTTAATCAGAAGCAAATGAAATATTAAAACAGCCTGCTTCCCCTGGAATGCACTTTAGCTAACTGGTGGAGTAGATTTTATTTTTAAATTTTATTTTGACTTTAGGATTGGGGGGGGGGAGGATGGGGGGGATGGGAGGAATATGAGCTTAATCTCACAGCTTAATCTCTCTCCCTCCCTCTGTATTTCTTCCAGCCTTCCACTGGGAAGGGACTAAGACGACACTGAGAATAATTACACACCGGGACAGGTTGCCCAGAGAAGCGGCAAAATCTCCCTCACTGGAAATATTCAAGACTTGGCTGAACAGGGCCCTGGATAACCTAATCTAAGGCCTTGCTTTCAACAGAAGGTTGGATCAGGTGACCTCCAGAAGTCTCTGCCAGAAGTGGCTGCCTTGGTTATCAAATAAATTACATTGAACAAGCCTGCAGAAAATTAAAAAATATGTAAAAGGAGAAAATGTTACAGGCGTTGCTTCTGTTTTTTAAAGTGTGAAATAAGGAACCAAATACCGAGTTTTTCTTCTCTGCTGCTTGTTTTTTTCAGACTGCTACAGCTTATTCCAAGTCATATATTTGTTACGTTAGGTAAATAAGGTCACTAGGTAAGCAAGTGGATATCTAAAAGAGTGCTCATGCACTCACCTATGCAGTGATGACTAATGCAGCAAAAGCAAGGAGTTCTGAATTTGTCAGTGGAGCATCAAGAAGGGATTTGTAAGAAAAGAACCACTGATCATCCAAGGATCGACCAGCAGTCTTACTGAGGGATTCCTCATCAGCTGGGTATTTACATGGGTAATTTTGGTGGTGGTTGTCCAAATCTCTCTCACATTCTGTTAAATAAATAGTTGACAGTTGGGCTGTAGTTTGAGCCCAAGATGGTCACTCCTCTACTTTCAAGTTGGGGAAACAAGAAGAAGTTGTGAAAAAGATAAATGATTTCTGCATAGCACAAAACTGACAAACTATCCAGTTTCCAAAAGATTTCATAAGTCTCTTATTTCTCCATTAGGACTGCAAATATTTATTTTTTGAGGGGGGTGAGGGGGATGAAGGAAAATATTTTTATATAATTTTTGGCATTCTAGACTGATAAAAATTAAAAAATTCTTAAGATGGCCACATTGTTTTGCAGTGTACTCAATAGGAGAAAACTTACTGAAAGTACAAAACTATTATCATAAACATTTACTGACCCAAATGTAATACCTAATTAAATTATTGAGACTACATAACCAACTTGCTTGTTTACATTCAGAGATTTTATTGGTTATCACATTAGGGACCAAGAATTATCAAGTGCATGATGCATCATATGTTGCACAGTAGCAGGCGGTCCCTTGTTTATCACACAGCTATAGCAATGGGCCCAATTTACACAACAATTACTCAGAAGTAACTTACGAAAACTAGAGAGAGATTAATTAACTTTAGTCAAGAAATACAATGTTGTTTCTACAATGTTGTTCACTTCAGCCTTATGTCCCAAGAGTAAATACCCAATTAAAATCTGAAGTCAAGATACTGATATTAAGCACAGTATTCTACAGTACATTTTTTTTATATGTAACTAAAAATATATGCCTCACTTTAAGCAAGCACTTCATTTCTGCTGCACCACTGATATGATGCAAGGAACTGTACTGATGTTGAAAATACATATCAAATTGTATTTCAAAAAAACTGGAAGGATGAACTAATTATCCTGCAAGTCAAGACCCATGCCCATTTAATTAGCAAGATCATTAGCACACAAAGGAAGCTTCAGAATTATTTTAGACACATTTAACCCCCTTTGTGGTATGTTAATGTCAAGTTAACATACAAGAGAGTGTTTCAAACCAATGACACATGGTTCAATGAAATATTAAATACAACAGCCAATCCCTGATCTTGTTATTAAACAGAGGTTTTTTTACTTGGTGTGAAGAAAAAACATTCCGTGTTTTGAAAGAACAAGTTTGCAGAAAGAAAAATGGCATTATGCAGCTTTTGCACAAGGGCTGAATTTACTTCCCATCTAAAAACAAGGATTCAATTTCTACCACATGCACAAATTTTACCTCGTCTTCCACAAAATTACAAGTTACCCCAAATGAGTATAAAATGAATTTTATTAATCTTGAAATATGCATATAAAGGTGTTTCATTAAAAAATGTATTGCAACATTGGTCCTGCAAGAAAATGAGCACAGAGAGGGATATTCACAAAGCTGAACTTTAGTTTAGCGAGGCCAGAACCCCTGGACTCTCTCTATAGTCAGTAAGAGGTGAGAGAGAGAGAGAGACTGACTACACAAGGCTGGTTCATGCTTTGAGTTTCTCTCTGGAGGACTTTCTCTGCAGTGGCTAAGGACATAGGCAGGTCTTGAGATATCATCCTCTCTTGGACAGTTAGCCTTTACGAATGCCATTCAACCAGGTTTCTTGGTCTAAAGTAATATTAACAGAACAACACACGGCATTCACATTTCCCATACAGGAAGATCTATCGAAACGTTCTAGATGAGCAGTTCAAACACATTTGATTATTGGAGAATGGCAAGAGTTGTCCTCTCTAAGTTGTCCTGACATGTGCTGTTGTTTCCAGTCCCAGGCTTCCCCCCAACGAAGCTGGCTTCCGCCTCTTCTGGTAGCGTTCCTGTTTGTGCCCTGGCAACATCTCTCAAAGCATATTCCCACTGCAATATTGAGTAGTTGTTGAAATTGAGAGTTGTGAGAACACCTCAGTTGCCTTATTCAGTGTTGATGTTTAATTAAAACAATGAAATATGTATTTAAAAAAAAGAAAAACAAAGATTCCTAACAAAAATCTATTTTAAGAGTATTTTAAATTTCAAAATACAATTAATGTTTTAGGCTAAGCCATATCACAGGAGTGCTTTGATTACTTTAAAAAATTGCATTTGCAAGGAAAAGAAGTTCTCAGGATTACTGTTACCTTCAGAGTAAGTCATAACATGCTGAAGTATAGAAATGTATACCCAGGACAACCAAAAATCTTATGCCTGCTCTGTAGTGACACCATGAAAAAAAAGACAACTGAATGCCTCCTTAAACCAGTTAAATCTAATCTGAGACATCACACACACAACTTCTTTCTAGCAATCTGATGGGGAACACTCTGGGAAAACACAACTACAGAAGGAGAGTTCAGTAACTTCGCTATGCAGCCAATTCTGATCCCTGCGAGCAGAAGTCAACTACGGCCCTCCTCGTGAAGGGTGCTCCGTCTGAATGGAGCACTGCGGTTTCTTAAGAATTGCACTACACAAGAAGTTCCTTGGCAACTTTCTGAGAGTTAAGATCTTTTGTATTAAGTATCTGAGGACATTCACCGAACAGTTACCAGGCTGGTTATCTAAAGTAACTTCATCCTGTTTTCATTTGCTCATTTATTCCTAGAATATATACTTATTCTATATTTATATAGATGTGAGACACTGAATATTTTAAATTTTACTACAAAATATTCCGGCTTCTTAACAGATTACAGCCTACCCATGTTACATAAGTTTTACAGCTTTTATTTAAAAATCTGAGTTGAAAATACCTAACTATTCATTGTAAATCACAATGTTGCACAGAAGAGAAAACAAGGAATTTTAGTAATAATCAGGGTTCCTCAACAAAATTGATACTAAGAAGAATACTCCATCTTTTGTGCTGCACAATATTACCATTAAACGGAAAAAAGGAAAAAAAAAATCTGTAAGTGAGCTCCTAAAGTTCTGACCTTTAATTTCAGTCTATATGCTAATGCTTCCTCGTTACAAATCAGTTCTCCAAATCATCAGTATGGAACACTTCAAGCATAAGCCAGCACTGAGAGGTAAAGAAGCAACTTTGTAAACATAAAAGTTTTCAAACTGATTTTCATTAGAAATGGTTTGAAAACTCATTGCTTTTAAGAATTGCAGCTTGCTGTAGAATTTATCTTCTATATTCCTATATAGTTGCTTTCTTCTGTGTTATCAATAAAACTAACACTGACCTTCCTCCTCGAAGGTTAAACTTCTAGCTTCTGTTTGAAACGCTAGAGTGCCTTTTCTCAGAAGAAATGCTACATATACGTGCCGCCAGCAAGAGAAAGAATACACTATTGCTCCAACCCTTCATTAGTCAGAGGATCTTGGCAACAGCAATACTGCTTGTATACGGTCTCTGCATGAAAAACTGTTCTCAAAGGTAACCTTGCCAAGGGCTCTGTTCCGTCTTGGCAAAAGGAAGCAAACTTTACTTTTCTACCAATCAGTTCACACTGTATGAGAAGCAGGTGTTATGACAGGAAATGGGACTTGGAGCAGGAAGAAAATAAAATTCTCTAAAAATAAGTTTGGTTTGAAAAAAATTGGAGATAATTAGCCTGCAGGGCTTACATGTTTTTGCAAAATGCAAATCATGAAAACTGGTTAAGGAATTAAATGCTCTTTTTCAAAAATGACCATGGAGATTATAATCATTAATTAAAATCATGTAAACAATGTTCTGAAAGAACTCTCCCTTTTCATCTCATAGGTTTCAAACGGCCTAATGGTAAAAAGGTTTAGTCTCAGAAGAGCTAATCTAATTAAAACTAAAACTTCAGTATAATTAATAAGTGTGAGTAAGCTCGCAATCTCATCCGCTTGCAATGACAAATTTTTAACAGAGAAATCCAATTATATATTTAAATATCATTATAACAGGTTACATTGATTTATATTCTTACACGCCCACTCATATATTTTTAATCAATAAGTAGCACTATTAAGACTTTCTTGACTTGTAGTCACTTACTACCACTACTCCTTAAAGCTCTCTATCCAATACCTATCCTTTTGCCCACATTATAAGGCCTTTTATCATTCATCTGTAGTGATGTATGTGAAACACAACACAGATGCACACAGTAAAAATAATTACAAAATAAAATGCATCCGTACAGTACATTTATTGTCTGTATGTTCTCTAGTTCCTCCACAGGATTTTAGTGTACAAAGAAAAGTGTTAAATTCAGACAGAAAACTTTTTAATATTGGATATTAATTTAAAAGTTCTCTTTATTACAAAATAGCAAGGTAGGCATATCACTGAAATTTTATTATTTATTATTAAGATAAAATGATAATCTAATGATGATAAAATAAATTGGCACGTAATAACAAACTGGAGCAATACAAGTGTTTATATCTAGCATTTTTAGAAATGGAATAGTCATACTTCCTATTGTCTTCTTCTAACTGGCTCAAAGTAGAATTCAGTGATTTATGCACTTTTTCTGAGAAAAGGAAAAAGAACACAGTTTGTGCTCAAATATGCCCTAAAATATAAATACCAAATTCTTACTGCTTTGTGTGAATAGGGAAATATGAAGAGAAGGTGAATCTGTAATGCTATAACAGACTATTTGACCTTTTCATTCACCCTTTTATTCTAAGCTCCAATTTATCCTGGCAAATGAGAGCGCGCAAGACTGTGCACGTGCACGAGTGCTCAGTGCATCATGTGTATTGAGGCTCAGTCAAAATACATTGTCTTTTTCGTGTAAACGAGGGAATTCACTGTGCAGTTGTTCCTTTTTTGAACTCGAAGGCTGTTTTTAGGATTCCTTAGCTATGTTTACTATACCCAGATAGCTGGATGCTTTAATCTCTTTGAAGGAGATCCATAGACTAGAAGGTAAGACTGCATTTCATGATCTAACATAAATTGCATTCTTTTTCAAAGAAAAAATGTTTTCTAAAAAGAAAGACCGAAAAGTTTGAATTATGTTAAAAAGCTATTTGCCAGTTTTCAAGTATATTGCCAAATATACTTGCAAATCTGATGAAGATATTTTTACAAATTTCAGCAGAGTACTCTTTATTTTAAGGCATTTCACTGGAATAAAAATGGTAACACTATGTATTATTGATGGACTGGAATATATTTAAAATGTGTTTTAGAAGAAAAAATAAATAAATAAATGCAGCTAACAACCACCTTTGACTTCATCTAAAACCATGAACATTTCAAAAGGGACTAAGATATTTTCAATCTATTTTTCAAACCAACCTGCTACCATCAAGTCATTTGTTACTGTTATGCTGTAAACAAATATGATTCAAATAATGCAATTGCAAGAGGTTTGTGTTGTTTCTTAGGATTGCTGTCCTGTTCTGTAACAACCTGAAAAAGCAGGACAGTTCTTTCTTTTGCAAGTATCTGATGAAGTATGAAAAAATATATGCAGCAAGAAAAAATATACGAGAGATGCAAATGGAACGCACTGGTAGAAGGCATGGTACAGTCAGTAAAAAATACTTGCTTGGAATTTGAATATGAAACCCATCTTGCAACACATCTAAAAGCTGCAAAGGCAATTTGCATTTATACATATTCTCAGTCTGCAAATATTCTCTCTACATAGGGTGTCAACATCCCTTTGCATAACCTCCCCCCAAGAATAAATAAGAAAGAAAAAATCTAACAGCTTTTAACTTCTTACAGGGTTATTTTCATAACATTTCATATGCCCAGTACTGACAACTTCAAACACCTTCCAAAGTAGCAATTTTACTACATTTTGATTAATAAGAGATTATATAGAAACATCTAGCTTAAGAAGAAAAATACATTTAACTGTAATAATGTTCAACAGTCTCTCAAATCCTAAACTCAGAAGATGTCACTATTTTAAACATAAGCCTCTATCTCAGGGTATATAGAAGTCATGTTGCAGTAGAGCAGGTAGAGTGGAAAAAGCAAATGCACCTTTTAAAAAGTTCATTTTATTTTAGATGTAATTGAAATGCTCTGTGAGCTAACTCAGTTGAAGTGTTTATTGTAACCTAAATAAACATGCAACAATCACTAGGCAACACATGAGAAGATATACAAAGCTCTAGCTTTATTTCCTAAAATAAGTGTTTAAATTTCCATTTCTGCTCAATAGCAGATACAGATCATTGCAGTACAAATCATTAGATAAACTGGAATCCAAAAATAACTCAATACGTTAATATCATCCTACTAACCCTTAAGTAAGTTCCATGTTAAAATCATGTAAACAACACATTCTACTTGCTTTCAGTAAAGGTGAATAGATTAGAAGAAATAATCTGTGGTTTTGTAAGAAATTTAAGATATTTTACTGTCAGTCTGGAGCCATTCAATCTTAGACATTCACAAAAATTCTCCTGAATCACATCACTGAAGCACAGGTCTGATAAACTAACCATTAATATTCAAGCAAGCTTTCCCTCACCCATTATTCTATACATTTTTTCCATACCATGACACTAGTGAGTTAAAGAGACTCAAATCACAAGGGAACCACACTCCTGCATGAACAAGTTTAAAAAGTACCTCTAGATTTTTAAGCACAAATTGAATTATATACTCATCTTTGATTGTTTGAAACTTCTATAAAGCCTGTAAAATTATGAGCAAAATGCATGTGCATCTGCGCGTGTGCACACCTGCATGTGTGCGTGTGTGTAAATATTTTAGGGAAAACATGAGTAAAACCCAGTAATTTGTGTATTGTTTGGAAAATGTTTTTATAATAAGAAAAATCTATCACCAAATTGATTGTTCTTTATTCCCAGGTGAACATGTCAGGCACAGATTTTTCCATTATGCATGTAGAGGAATAGCCAAAACTAAGGCATCATTTTTCTGTTTTAGTGAAGCCAACACTCTTTTTTGAATTCCACAATATTTTAAATATCAGTTTAATTTGTATAAACACCACTTCTAAATTTATGATAAATTTAATTTTATGATAAAAAAGACTGTAAAAATCACAGATTTTTCGATTCACTTTTACAGAAATTTTGCTGCTGAAATGGAAAGAAATTCACTACGGGACTGCACCCTAGTCACTTTTTTGGTACACAAATAAGCATATAAGACTGAAAGTCTGTAAAGAATGTCACTTTGTGTGACCAGAAAAAATGTCAATTAAAATTCCTCATCCTCCCAGTAGCATTCACTGCACTGATCCAACTTTGCTAATTCTGCTGGACTGCAACTAAATAAATAAGATGGTAGAAGAACATTTAGCAGATGTAAACTTGCAGGCGATCACAGTACTCCCCTAGTAACTAGGTCGTATTTTATTAAACATGGGCGCCATAACTGAGTCAAGCAATGCAGTGTAAAGCAGGATCACAGAATTATACAACACATTATTTCCTTCTTTCTTTGGTATGTAACTTGTGACAATGACCTTGCCTTCTACCTCCTGGTCCCTGAGCTGCAAATAGCAGGTATTCTGGGGAAGCATCACTACATGCTTGCCCTGTTCTTACAGTCTCCTCTGGGTACCAGATGCTGGCAACAGGCAGAGACATGATACGGAGCTATGCGGACCTTTGGTCTGACCTGGCGCACCGCTCTTCTATTAGCTAAAGTACCAATCCTGAAATCATCATTAAACTTCACAACTATCAACAAAAAAGCTAACGCTTTATGTGTCACAAAAATGACAAAGATCACAGACCTGCATATCAGCTTTTTTAATCCTTTAATTTTCCCTAAGTATTCTCAAGTTTTTTCAAATACACTTCTACCAATTATTTTCATGCTAAGTTACACTTCAAAAATATGGATAACAGTGTTCATTTATTAATTCTGCAGTATTTCTAAACTGTTTAGATTTATATTTAGACACACATAAAAGACTTACAGCGGGAGTTTTAAAGAACTAGAAAGGGGCTAAACCACCCAGATTCTCAATGCTAACATTTCCTGAGGCAGTCAAACTATGAAGTCTGGCCATAAACAACTCATGTTGCTTTGAAGAAGGCTACTTTACCTGGTATACTGAATAATGAAGATCAGCCCAGGAGAGAATTCTGCTAAAACATGGTATTGTACGACGATGAGGGGAAGAGGAAAGCAGGAGTTCAGTGTCAACAGAGTTTCAACTCAAATACAAAGTATTAGGCATTTTAATGTGATGTTGACACTCTAAAGTATATGATAAGTTTTTTCTTATGTTTCCATATCCTTTAGATATTACAAGCTTATCCACAGTAATTACAAGAAATTTATGGCAAGAATTTAGAAAATTTGAAAGTCATTTATTTGTCCATGAGATGCACCATGCCAGCTTTTAAAAAAATATTTTAGAGATGTTAAATTCATGAAAGATCACTAAAATTAATTTTTTTCCACCATGTAAAAAAAAAATCAGTATCAACAGCATAATTTGTCTGTATATTGCTCAATTGTAAGAATATACACAGCAGGCACTGCAAAGCAAATATACTTCTACTCCAAGCAACAAAGTCCAGCAGCATTTCCTAAGTAGCTGAAAAATACTCTGGAGGCATATAACACTATTAAATGTTTCCATAAGACTTCCGTGCCTCAAATACTTATTCATTAAGGCTCTGGAGAACCCAGACTATATAGAGAGTTGGCACATTTCATAAATGTGTATTTATTTCATGAAAAAGTAAAACTGTTTCTGACAAGAACAGGTGCTAAACACTTCAATTTCTCCCCATCACAAAGGTATCTCAGAGTTTGAAACTTACAGATAGTAGCAATTTATGTTTATTTAAATAATTTGGGTATCTTTTCTGTGATCTAGGCCGTTTTGTCTGATCTAGAGAAGTCGGACAGCTTCCACATTACATGGCTGCAGCACAACTAGACACAAAAGTGGCTCATATTTGAGGGCACGCTGTAAAATGCCTCTATCCATCAACCTGACTGTTCTCTTCAGTTATCTCTTACAGTGCTAAGTTACTGAAGTTGAGGGATAAGAGGAACAGAGAAGAAAATGTTCAGGAAGGGGAATTTGAGACATTAGTAGACCAATGAATTTTCGTGACTAGTTGCTGTTAATACTTTAAGCGATAACTTCACTTTTGTATTTCTGCATTCGTGCAACAGACTTCTGTCAGAAAACAGATTCTTGATACTCCTTCTGAGGTAAATTTAGAAGTGCAACTGCAAACGCAGGAGGTATTCTGGATATAAATGTGCTGTACATTACATTTTGAACTGCAAATTTTATTTTACTACAGAATTTGTAAGTATTATAATATCAACAGTCACAAATCCCTATGCTAGTTTCTAGTAGCAAATACAGACAGTATAGTAAGTTTGTTCTTAAAGCTTTTGATGTGAATTGAAGAATGCTCCCAAATAAAGAGAGAAGACAATGTCATCCTTACATCAACAACTTGTTTCAGGGCATATCTGAAGGAGGAAGCATTCAAGAACCTCTTTAGAACTTTGCTTTAAACATTTAATCATGAATGAAATTCCACAGTACAAAGAAATTCAATGTGTGTACACAGACCCAATGTTCACTGGCCAAGATTTAACTTCCAAAAAAGACACAGCGGCTTCTCAGCAAACAATACTTATGTTTAGCTCCTCATACTGAGACGCTGGTAGGACCAGCGCACTTAAGCCTTTCGCTGTTCCACCATTCATTACGACACACAGCAGCACGCTCCAGTTGCTGCCAAGGTTCAGACAGAGCTCATTCAGTGCACGCTGAGTGTTGGGGCCAATCAAAGGAGTTCAGGGAGAACATGAACAAGTGTTTTGTATGCAGAGCTCAGCCACTGGCAGAATGTGTCAATACAGTACTGTTCCTAGTTAATGCCTCTGATTTATACGCTGCCTTTTGAACTAAAGCAAGTTACCTCTCTCTTGAGCTTCAATATCAGCCACTGTAAGCAGGGAAATACTTTAATTACTGAACTAGAAAATGAAAGTTTAATTTTAAAAAATTAAGTTTGATTCCACAGCACAGGGTAGTCTGTGAACGTGGAAAACCCAGATACTAGCAGGACATATTAAAAAATTAAAATTTTAATAAATTACCTTGAAGATATAAATCAACATAAATTTAACTTATTCTTTATGTAATAATACAATACTGAATTATCCTACTATATATAATATAAAAATGCAAATTTAACTGGATCTAAGGATAAATATATTCCTTTACTTACAATCTATGTCAATCAACAGACACCAAGCACAGAGCCCAGCAGAGAGCATTTACAGGCAGAAAGTGTCAGTAATACTACCATTATAGATGGGGCTTCAAAACAAAGGCTACTTTGAGGTTTCATTTGAAGAAGGACAAACTACCTTGTGATACATGAAGAGACCCCTCATGTGTATGTGTGCATATGTGCATATAGAACAGCACACTGGCTTTCATTTAAGTTAGGTCTTAACTCTAAGTTGTTTAGATTTGGAGGATTACCTTCTTGGGGATAACAGTATCAGCTTCATAAAGCTGTATTTAAATTACTAGTGAATATAAAATTGGTTCCAGCTTAATGTATCTTTTACACAGCAATAGAGAAAACCAGCATTTCTTAGGGCTTATAAACATGCGATTCTTTCATGAAACATTTCATATCTGATTTGCTTCTGAATCAGACACACACACTAAGGTATGAATCTTAAATTCCTGCAAAGTAAAGGTGAAAAGAGTAGGAGAGTATGTTAAGGAAGGAGGTGTCACTCAAAAATGATATATCTGATAGCAAAATATATCTGAGCAACAAATGTGTATAGGTGAAGTAGATGAGGAGTGCTTAGTCTTATAAACTCTCTAAACTACAATGGTTAGAGGAGCTGCTTGAAAATGGAGTAAACTGCATCTTATGACAGAGTTGTAAGCAACTCTGCCTAGGAAACAGAGATTAAACGTCTGCTTACAGCTCAGTTCCAAATTATATTCTGTCCTACCTAATTACTTGTAATGTTCATCAGTTATTTTTCCGTGGAAATTTTCCATTTCAGTCTAAGCCTACAGTTTTTTGGGTTTTTTTAATCAAATAAATATAATTCAAATGAAGTTTTTGTCCTTGGTAAACTCATTTCATCAAATCATTACAACATTCAGAGCTGGCTAAGTTGATGAGTGTCATTAAGACTTGAAAAATAAAACCAAACTAAGGCAAATCTGAGGAAGCTGAGTAGGTTTAAAGGTTTGGGATGTCTAAATTTGTGAACTCGAAAACCTCGTGTTTCAACTCAATTCAAAGTCAAAGCTGTTTAGCATCCAGGTAGGTTTCTGAAAAGCTCTAGATTTATGTAGAGCTCAAATATAGTTTCAGGTAATCTAGCCTATGGTTTTAAACTGCTGGAGCAGTTTAGCTCCAATTAATGTAAACCTCATAACAAATGATTGGGTTTTGGAAGTCTTCTACATCAGAAATGGTTGGGAAAGAGGACAACATGCTTAAACTTCCAGATCAGAGTACTCTCTGTACAAGACCTGCTGATGACACAGTCCCAATTGAATTCTTCATCTCCTTCATTCCCTTCTAAAAAGCCACAACAGTAAAACAAAGATGAAAGAACATAATCAATGTTATGTTTGAAAGCACAAAGATTATCCATCTCAAATTTTGAAAGGGAAAAGTTTGACTAACTTTGTGCCACATACCTTTTTATTTATTTATATTTACATTATATGTAGCATTAAAAGTTATACTACCTAAGGTAAATACCTGATTTACTCATGCACTGCTTACTGGCAGCAGTCATATACCTAAGATGTGCAGAATTTGGACAATACTAATTTCATAAATAAAGTTCATTTATTACAGGATAAGCACAAGTGAGCAGATTAAGGCAGAACTTTATCTATGATATTTTGGGTTTTTTGACTTTTAAGTATTTGCTTTCCAGGTTCTTAATACTGGTATGCTTTTTGTATTTAACAAATGTATTTGATTTCTGATGGATAAAGAAATCAGTAATTACAACAAAGAATAAAATCCAGCTTCTCTATGGAAAAGAACATATTAATAGTCTGTTAACCTGCTTTTCATTATGATTTTATTTAATTTTAGTAGCCTTTCAAGGATACTACTTGGGAAAGAGGCAGTTGGATTGTTCTTCTGTATCACATTAGGAGCTGCTAAAGAAATGTCTAAATCTATTGTTTACAAGCAAGCAACATATTTGGAAAAGGAATGATATTTGTCATTACTTAGAACTTCAAAGCAAATTTACATAGCCCAAATAAGACTTCAAAATTGGTAGAAATGAATCTCTTCATATCTAACTGAAAATGGAAAGAGGAACAGAACATTATAAATTTTATTTAGCATCTTAATGTGTGTGATGTGACTATTAATGTGTTTCCTGGAGGTATCTTCATGTCCTATGAGGTCTAAGCAGCATTTAATTAATTTGCTAACAAAGGAATGTTTATACTACCGGCACAATTTGTACCTTGCTTTTTGATTTATAGACAATTGCTTTTTCCCCTAAGACAAGCTTCTGAATTTGAAGCTAGAGGTCACAAGATTTTAAATTCCTCAAATTCTTGCATCACAATCCCTGACCTGCTTTCAGTCTTCTCTGTTAGGTAGTGCGAGGCTACAGTCTTTTGCGTACAGCACAGCTTACTGGCTGCGTGAATGGCATATCACAGTATTTTAAGTCTCTAGTTACATGAGAAATGCTGAGCTGTTACAGCACAGCAAGACTGAATTCATTCATGTGCACAAAAAACATGGAGGAAGAGGCACACTGAAGTTTATATGGATGAAGTAAAAAGCACAAATTAAATAGTCAAGCGCTTCAAAATGAGCCACAATGGCTTCTAACATTAAGGAAGGCAGAATCAGGACTACTGTAAGAGGTTTCATCACACCCAAGACCCGGGCTCAATACTTCAAAAAGTGCTGCAAACTATGGTTTGGTCAAAAGATGGTCAAAATTTATGAGAAAACATGCAAACCGGAAGGTCAAAGACTGGCATATATTTTTGTTTAAAAATTTGACAATCAAACTGAAAAATTCAAACTTTGTATGACATTTTAATACTTCTAAAAAGTGATTCTAGCCAAACATTTTGGTTACAATAGCGTACAGGTATTTTCTCATAGTGGCAATACATTCTATAGTGCATATACAGTCAGGACACAATTCATATTAGCATATTTCTAGCTGTGACAATGAGGTAAGATCCTGAAACAAGTGCTAATCTGAGCTCTTTTCATTATCCACATATTCAGCTGAGTAGAAAAGACTGCTTGAAATTCAGTAATCACATTTCTTACTGTTCCAGAACGACCTGTTTCACACTAGAACGAACCAGTGAATTCATACATACAAACAACTATCTGCAGACACTGATTTTCAGAACACAGGCAGAAACAAGTCAAAAAGGGTTAAGGAACCAACACCTCATCAAAGAACAACTTAGTTTTCAGCTGTCTGAAATGAAAAATAGAAGTTTTGACATCCTTCATTATTGATTTCATCTTAGATGATTTCTAGAAAAATTTCAGTTACCCGTCTTAGGCAATTAATACACATGAATGAAAACGCAGAAGAAGAATTTGAGCTGATATAATAGTACTATAGTACCTTCCACAACAAATTACAGTATGAATTTAAAATAAAATAATCTTATTATGTAATACATCTTTCTTAGGATGTTATAATTCATGTATTTCTTGAACACTAAAAAAGGCAGGAGACTGTATTTGTTTACAAATTTGATTAAAAAGTATGTAAATTTTTTTGATTATGTTAACATGTTATATTTATTCTTAAAATAAAAACTGTTCATATTTCAATTTTTTAATTTATTTCCTTATTTTTTAAGCAGAGCCCTTTTCTAGGAATCAGAAAACTTACCTGCAGACATTTTAAACTCGCACAGGTTTTATAAGCTTAATTAAACTTTTTTTTTTAAATACCTTATATACTTTCTCCTTTTTACTTCCCAACCAACAGCTTCAGATAAACATGATAAACTCAGCTTATTTTGAAAAGATACTTATTCTGATTATGTGAAGAGTCAAAATGCCCAAAATACAAACTTGATTCCGAGGGCGCAAAATCAGATGACCCTAGATTTGAGTCAATGTGTTATAGAAATTTGTATTTCCTCCACAATTCAGCACTACCTGTTATGGTAGAAAGTCTTAGTCACCCATGACCACTGGTTAATGTTGTTTCACTCAAATTCTCCCCCTTAGTTACATTCCACTTTTCCTGTAGAATCTGTATCGAATAGCAAACACAACAACTCTCAGAGAGCAATGCCAAGTGAGAAGGCTAGTATATTGATTTTCTGATTGTTTCTACTGTAATAAATACTTAAGGATAAATCTAATAGAAGAGTTGGCACTTCATGATGCGGTAACAAATTTATTAATTTTTGCCTATCCCACCTCTAAGAAACTGCACAATTGCCTATTGATTTATTGTGCCCTTTAAAATTTGGTTGTATTGGAACCTTTTAAACTTGCTTACTCTTAAAGTAGTTTTGATTTGTTAGTGACTTAGTCAATTCATTTGATCAAATTCCTAATAAGTTAGGGTCTTTGGTTTTAAAATTATTACAAATTCAGCATGACATTAAATATAAATCATCATTTATCACAATTGAGTTTCATTGTTATTGAAGGACAATTACATACACATCACTAAATGTTTGACTGAAACAAATTAGGCAAGAAAAAATTTTTATAGCCTATAATGGGGAATAAAGCTGCTATTCAGAGCTCCTCTATTCTTAACTTATGCTTAAGACAGAATCACTTTAAAACTATTCTTATGTATACACTTGCTTTGTAGAAGACAGAAATTTAGAAAGGCATCCAATCTGCAATATTAGACAGGCAGCCAGTATACAGCTGTAACAGAATTTTGTATATATGGACAAACACTGAGGCTTGGATCTGCTGCAAAGTTGACTGGATTCACCAAGTCTGAAAGTGTATTACTGATAAATTACTGAATTACAGGCACAGATATTCAAGACAAACACACAGGCTCTGGGAAGAGCATAGGGACCTATAATATTTATATTTGTGCTTGGAACACAAAACTTCGTTTTCACAATGTCTGGTATCAGAGGTGTGGCAGTGTGGGATACTTCTTTACCACATAACTTAATGTGAAATACTGCAGCTGGCTTCCAGGGACACTGCACTTTAAACAGCAGTAATATCACACACTCATCTCTGTTCAGGTACTCTCCTTCCCTCCTAAATTCTCAGTGATACACAGGCCTCATGACCTCTAATTGAGTTCAGGGTTTGAAGTCGATATCCCACATTTAACACAGTTTACAATTTGTGATACAGGAAAAAGGTAATATTGTTTGTTCATATACTTGGATATACTGCTTAGCTTTTAGAGGCTTCTTTTTTTTCCTAAGGGCTGGAGATGATGTGAAGAGACTGCACAAAGAAGATAATGGTAAACCAGAGAATCCATCATTTTATGAAATTTCCTCATAATCTAGAGAAGGATAACACTCTAATCTGATTACAAGTAACGGCATTACAGCTTTCAACCATTATTCTTTCTCAACAGCTTTCAACATCAAGTTTGGTCACTTTAAAAATAATTAAAAATTATTGTAAGACTGCAAATGTGTCCTCTAATATGAAAATCAAGCTGTTATCATTCCATTTTATGCTGTAGCATGAAAGATAAAGAATCTGAGCCTAAAATTAGCTCTATCTAACACTTAGCAAACTCTTTGATAGTAGGAGGTAATCCTTCCCACTCTTACAGAAGGCAGTAAAAATTGATAAGTTTATGAAAACTCAAGACTTGGGGCTTCTCTTTTTTTCTTTCCTTCAAGTTCAGCCTTTGGAAGATGCTCACAAAAAGAATATTCTTCTTTACATACACTTTTTATGTGACTACCTGCAATCAACTGATAGAGCCTTAAACTGAAAAATGGAGCAAGAAAATTGGGAGAGGCATCTGCTAAAACTGTAAAGTGAAGACAAAGGAGAGAATAGGATTGAAAAAGATCAGAAGATCTGAGCTAGGAAATGGGCTAACATCACAAAGATGAAAAAAAGAAATTTGTACATTAACTGATGAGACCTGTCCCAAAGACTGAAACTAGTCAAACTAGTAGTGCAGAGCATTATGGAAAAACAAAACTGTGGTGCATTACTGTTCCAACTCAGGTATTGAAGGGGATTAACTGTTTAAAAAATGCAGAGATAAAGAAAGAGGAAGCACCAATGCAGTACTTGGAAGAACTGTATTAGAAGCACCTGGGGATACTAAGGAGGGAGGGAGAGAGATCAGGGTAGCAAAGACTTCATACACTGGACTACTGGTCCATATGGGAAAGAAATCAGGATAACCCATAACATTTAAGTCTATCCTTGTTCAGCAAAGCACTTAAGGAAGTACTTAACTCTAAGATATTACATTTACACTGACGCTTACATGTTTTGCTAAACAAAAATACTTTTCTGAATTGAAAACTATCCAAACTGTTTTAAAGTACTTGAATATGATATGGTAATGTATTACAAAAGACTAGAGCACCCCAACACTAGGATTTTGGGAATCTGTCCTATGTATACTGCTAAGGCTATTTTTCCCTTAATGCACTTGCATAACTCATTTCCAGTATGGGGAAAAATAGACTTAGGAACCTGTATCTAGTGCAGAAAAACAGAGATAATTCTAATACCTATAAACTGAAAATCTGTACTCATCTTCATCAATAAACTGAATAAAAATGAAAACCTAGAAGAGAACAAAATCTTTTTGGTGACTTTTTTTTTAAATTAAGGTGAATAACACTGAAAATTCAGTGCTGGAAAGCAGAGTGGGATGCCTCCATCTACAAGTCAAGTCTTAAAGTGCTTTCTGCTACAGAATGATTACAATGATTTTACCCCACCTAACTACAGTGTGCTAAAGCTGTCATTGTGACCTAAAACCTGCCTATTATTCCATTATGCTGTTTTATCCCTGAAAAATTTCTATATAAAACATTCAATGTAAAGTAATATCTTAATTCAGTGTATTCTATCATTCTGTCTTATAATTCTTTCATCTATTTCTGTTAGTTCCACTTACTTTGGTTTTGTTCCACCTAACTCCTTAAATGATGCATGGTGTGGGCTCAATTTTAAAAATAAATACTTATGAAACCTAAAACTCAAAGCAGGAGTAATCTCAAGTATAAAATACTCTGCTATTTCACTTAGGGGGGAACATTCAAAGGAGGAGAGGCAAAAGGTATGATGGATCATTGAGTGATGAGTCACAGAGTGCTGTCTGACTTAACAAAAGGTGCTTACTTCTCCTCCTCCCCCTGCAAAGCCAGCCTCTCTTTCTGTTTTCATATATGATGTGACTTAATTTATTTTTTTTCCTCTGCATTTGTATGAAAGCACCTTACTTATAACATCATTGTCTCTCAGCTCAACAACAGACAAATATTTAAAGTAACTGGGCAAATGTATGAATGCCAGTCTGCCTGTTCATGTGACAGTACTTGGGTTTACTTTTAATATTGTGGCTTCTAAGCATACCCGTAAGTCCTTGCTACCTTTTACTATTTTCTGCAGTCCTCCTAGACCATACCAATATACTTTTACTATATCCACATTCTACCGTAGATATTCTAATCCTGTGAAGGAGTCATATTGATCCTTTTTGCAACAGGACACACAGATAATAAGACAAAACAAAGAAAATTCCACAACGATCCTAACAGCAAAGACTCCATTCTCCATACCTCCCAGCACAGAACTTGCTTAACCTTGCCTTGGGATTCTCGATCCTTGTATTGTTTTGGATAGGAGCATTTTAAGAAGGGTATATTGCTCTGACCTTAAAGAAAAGGCACTGAACTTATTCTCATGGAAACTCCTATGCAATCCAAATATCAAGATATCATTAAGGGAGTGAAAAAGCTATGTATATATAAATAAGCATACACATGTGCACATACATGCAATGCATTCAAGTTTCTAAGGAAAATTTCCAAAGGTTCAGCAAGCCTAGCATGGGCTAAGGAATCTGTTAATTGGTAACAGTTCTGTTTTCTTTCACAACCTGACAACCCTTTAAAGGATTGCTGACAATGGAGTGAGAGAATGGCTTTTGTTTGGAAGCTTAAATGCCTTAAGAGGAGGTGGTGTCATTTGCTCCCCACACAGACATGCTATATTTCTATTCCCTTAAGCAGATCATCTATTAAGAACAACTGTGTGGTAATATAAGGGTTTATGGTTTGTTAGCAGAACTATGAGGTCTTTGTGGTAAACACTAATGCCCTCAGTAGGCAAGAAATGATTGCACAGTGTCTCTTGTCCCAAGACACCTTTTATGATTTTTATGAATAAAATAGCATACATTAAAACCGTATTAACGAAACAACTGTAAAGATCTTTTCTGTCCTAAAATATTATTCCATAACAACAGCTTGGCTACATAGTCAGCACTGTAAGAAAATATACTGCAAAAATGGTTTAGGAAGTGCAAACATGCAGGCAATAATTTGTATCGTTCTCAGAGGAAAATATCTTTCCCAGATTTATTCATCTATTCCACATAACTCTGGCAATTTAAAGAATATAAAAATCTAAATTTTTGGGGGGTCTCAATTATAACTTACGTAGGTCTCTAAGCAGTATTTAAAAGACAAAGAACTGAAAACAATATTCTACTTGCTGACAGAACAAAAATCTAGCTAATATAGCTTTAGAATGCTCATCGTTTTTAAAATCTCTAAATACTTTTTCCCCATGGATGTGTGGCTGGTTCAGGAAACTGTCCCCACTCACTGCTTTTCTGCAAGTGGTTTTAATGCGTTCTCTTCCATGCAATCCATATTCCAAACTAGCAAACTGAATATTACATTAGTCCATATCTTGAGAAAAAAATAAGAAATAAAACATTGTGCTTAGTATTCCTAGAAAGTATTCACTTATAAGTCATTGTGTTCACCAACGTTTTATTCTTACAGTCTTTTCCCGCTCTGATAAGGGTGTTTTCAGTGCTGTACATCTGAAGACAACTGTTTATATGGAACACAGAAACATACAAACAACAATAAAAGAATGGACACAAAAAATGTTCAAACAGAATGTCCACACATGTAGTGCTAGACAAAATGAACACTTGTCAAGGAGTTTAAAGAAAGAACTTAAAAGTTCTTACTCCTTGAATAATAGAGTCAAACTCTCAGAGGTAAGATACCCCTCATCATGTGCTCACTAAGACTATCTGTAGGATAGTTGCATTTTCCTGAAAGTTGGCTGGTCTCAGAGTAAGAAGATTTTTGTCTGACTATGGGAAGGAAGAATAGAAAAGTCTGGGAAGGAAGAATAGAAAAGTCTTCAAAGGAAGAAAGAAATAGTTTTCTGATACCATTCTACATTTCAAATGAGCTCCCACACCACACACTTAGTCTCTGTGATCAATAGAAATAATCTGCAGTACTCAATTCACAGAGAGTGTCTCTCTCTCTCTATCAGATAGACTTTAGAGAAGATTGCCATGGGAAGTTTAAAAAGAATATAAAATAGAGTCCTGGACACTTGCAAAGGAATCTCATACACATAGCCACTTATATAAAAGCTTGATAAATCTGCCTCATAGCCTTAGAGAACACCACTGAGGAAATTCAACATCACCATTATTGGCCAAAGGTGTTGGCTCCCCAGAATCCTCTTTCAGTAAGTGGAATATTCTTCCCTCTTGGAAAAAAATGGAATAAAGTATGCTTGCTTAATAATTCCTCTGAAAATTCTTAAATGATCTGTATGAGGAGGAGGAATACTAACAATTTCTGTGTAGGTCTTCCCTACAGGGTAAATAAGAATAGGAACACGTAAGACTTGGAGCAGATAGCATGTAAGAGAACAGGTGAGAGACAGTCTAAGACACTGAAAGCTGCAGAAGCAATACTTGAGTCTTACACCCTTTACTGTAGAGTTTGACCAGTTGCTAAGTCTACAAGTCCTCCAAGCAAATCAAAGAATTTACCTACCACTACTTGGGTTTATATGAAGTGTACTGTCTCTAAACAAGTTTTACTGAGGATGCACACGCCTCTATCTTCCTCAGTTACCATTCTGTATTTATCCAAGATGGTTCATGTTTCCCATATATTTGTTTCCATAGTACTGGACACTCCAGGAAAGAAGGGAAGGAAGACAGGATGAAAAATATGTATAAGGGAAACATTATTTATAGCTGAACACATTCTTTTTCTGCTTTATATGTGTATTTCACTGTGGCTGACTTCAAATAATGCCAGTTGGGCTCACATTATTGGGCAATAAGAGGACTATTTTGCCAAACATGCCATCTGTTTAAAATGCTTCCGCTATGCTGAAAGCATAGTTGAAAGTACACATGGAGTTTCAGCTGACTTTTCTCTAATGTCCAGATTAGAGGTATTCCAAAGAGCCTATCCAATTCATTTAGGCACTACTGAAACCCAGCAGGACTTATCTTAGTGTTTTGTAGCACCTTGCACAATTGAAATATGATTAGTCTTCAGCAGCAATTGCTGTTTTTCTCAACCCTTTGTTTATAGAAACATGTAACACAGAAAATTTCCAGGAAGGTTTGCTCCTGTGCAGCTAACACTACTATTTAATAAAGTCCCATTAAAGGTCCAGTCATGGTGACCACGAAGAAATAATCTCCATGCTTCCCTCCCAGTACTTATGCCTGCATGCTTCTGAGATATAGCTAGGCATACAGCATTATATAAGTTCAAGAGACACTGAAAGCTAATATAAATTGAAAATCCTCGGTGTGGTGTCCCACTGTCCTCAGCCCTCACAATGCATTATAGCAACTGTGGAATCTTATCTTCGAAAAGATAAGCCCTGGACTACAAATCTGCCTCTAACTTGAGCAGGCTTGGGGTTGATCTTTGAGGGTTCACCAAGAATCCAGTTTGCAGAATAATTTGAAGAATCTCTGCCGTTGTTTGGCACTTCAGCACCCAGGTAGGTAAACTTCTATTCTTTGTCTGATGCTTGCAACACAGTGACCTTGCAAACAACTCTTGTCCTTGAGAGTTCAAAGAGAAATATCATGGAGTGAGAGTAGTTCTCAGATACCACAAACCAAGAATACAGATATCACATACTACAAATCCACCAGTGAGGTTCATGTTGCTTTGGAAAAGGAAACCTGACACAGACTATAAGAAAATGAGAAAAACAGCAGAAAAAGGTGGCTACAGGCCATATTGTTTGGAACCATACAATACAAGCTCAGTCCCAAATCAAACGTAGTTGAGAGCATGTATATACTACCTGTTATACTTTGATTTCAGAGCACATGCAGGCTTGATTTTGTCAGAGTGAGGAAAAAATCCTGAACCTCATGCACTCAAAACTGAACCATCATTATGTGAAGGATCTTGAATTTTTTAGGAAGTTTTCTTTTGTATTAAAAACTAACTATGGAGAAGCTATGGAGAAGTTACTGAAAGAGTTTTAAAAAAAATTCTTATTATGCAGACACTACATTAAAAACTCCTGACATCCTAAAACAGGAGCCTAGTAATCCTGTTAAAGAAGCAAACAATCCTTTAGATGATTCCAAAGTGCATGTCAGTCACAGATTTAGTTAGTGTTACAAGAACTCTGATGTATAAGTGATGACAGAAGAGTTTCACACAGTAATATAGGCTACACTTTCTAGATAAAACCTGCAGATGTAAATAGTTGGAATATTTTAAGCCAAGCAAATCTGGTCACTGTTTTTCTATTTTATCAACAGTGCTGTAAAAAAAATGAGGAGTGAAAAGGTTAACATCACACTGATTGTAGTTTGTCACCTTATTATAACTTGCCCTGAAGCAGCTAGTATTCCAAGATTAAAAAAAATAAAATGTTCTGATGACTGTCACCTCACTCATAAAATTTCAAATGCAATAAAAGTCTACAAAGCACAGCTGAAAATTATGTGAAGTTCTGTAGCACAATTTTATCCCTATGCATTTTTAAAATTTAATGAGATGTTGATATCTATCACTTGTTAAAAGAAGCAACGGGGAGACACTTTAGTATGCAGCTGATGATGATCCCAACAATGAGGTTCAGAATATGAAGTCATACATTCAGAAAAACACTTCTTTAATTATACATGATTTAAGGGGCAGAACATATCAAGATTATTTTAACAAAATGCATAATCAAATAATGCCAGAGCTATCACAAGGCTAATTACTGCATCCATGTTTAATTAATATAATTTAAAAGACACATTTTCCAAACCGGTATTTAAGAAGATATGATCGGTTGATCCCGAGAGTTCTCCTGAATGAATCACATCTCTGTTTTACTGTAAAACTAAAAGCTATTCCTACAAAATCCACTTACTGATACAATGAAGTATGAATGCAGGACTTTTTCATTACAAGACATTAAGCTTGCTGTGCGACATGTATCTCAGTGGTGAACTGGATTCGTAACAAGCTGGGACTGGGTGTGGGGCTGACCTCTTGGAACACACGCAGAACTCTGCTGCTCTTAGCAGAGCCCCACCGAGGTGCTGCCACCTGCCCGGGCACAACCATGGTGCTTCAAGAGCCCACAGCAAAATCTATCACTATAAGATTGCCTGTCCATCATAGGCATGGAGCCTTCTGCTTTTGAATATATGCAACCTGAGGCTCAGCCCAGCAACCGTATATGACCAAGAGTAGCAAGTCCTGGAAAAAATTAGGTTGGGACCTGGTCATAGAGGCTGATATTCTTTGGAATATTTTTGGCATCATCAGACTGTATAATAATAAATGGAATTGGAGTATCTGATTTCTCTAGGGATAACACTTTGCATTTTCAGTTACCTGAGCCAAAAGAAACACTATATTGATTGAGATGCTGATATCTATTTCATTTAATGATTCTCCCTCAGTTTTGACTGAGGTTTCGTCTGTGTACCGAGTTTCACTGCTAGGGAAGACAGTACCTTGTATCTTGCACTGTAATGTAGCATATAATCAAAAAGATTCCTATAACAGCAGCTTTAATAACAATTAAGTCAGTCTGCAGTTGCATAGCTCTAATTTTTAATAACTCTTTAGACTTTCAAATGCCATTATCCTTCTCTTCTCTTTCAAGATTACACAGGCCTAGAGATTAGCAAAGCATTATGTATTTCTTTTAAAACTAGCAATAATGCTATCTGACAGCAAGAAATTGGAATTCAGACCTGAAAAAACACCACTTAATGTGTCTCTGTATCATACACAGCCTTCAGTCACTTTGGAAGCAAGATAGCAAAGAATGGGTCTAAACTGTGATACTGGCAATGAGAACAAATACCACCTGGGTACACCTTTCTCTTCCTTCCTTTTGGGGTGATTGATTTCAGTGTATTATTTTCCTTAAAAATGAAATATTTTATTAGTGCTGCTTTTACTAAGCATAATGAAGAAATTACATATCAGTGTTCTTTGCTACAGGAGTTCAGTTAAGTATCGCTCTAATCCTTCTAAATACACAAATTCATGACTTGGCCAATCTGCACAGACCAGAGCAAAGCCACTGTAGTGATAATATTTTACTTTCAGATATACTGTTACAAAATTAGCCACCACTGATATATATATATATATATATATATATATATATGTATGTATGTATATATAGAGATAGATATAAAAAACTACTTTCAATTAGTTCTATTTCCTATAAAGTTCATCTCAGAGAGAAAAAAAAAATCTAAAAATGTTTCATTTATTTGACACCCTGCCTAGCACTGTTAAGGTGAATATAAGATGAATTTAATAACTAAAATATCCCATGAATTGTTTGTTACAGGCAAAACAAAACCCTGCTTCACAACAGTTCAAGCTATATGCACGTGTTGACAAAGTAAGATAATATATACCTTCTTATTACCTCCAATAGACCCCTCTCTTTCCTTTCAGTCCTCTGCCTCTGTAATTCTTCCCTAAACCTGTTCAGTCTGCTTAAGCTGCCCCACTGCCTCATTTCTGATTACTTTCCTTGTCCTGTCTACTCCCTCTTCCTCATCAGCCTTTGATTTGTGCATATCATCGGAGGACTCGCTTTAAAAAAAGAGTACTTTTAAGGATGCTTTTTTACACATATCCAGTGATTTAATTCAATAGTAATACTTTGTTGTGCATATTTTCCTTTGATAAATCAACACTAGAAGCCCTTGAAACAGGATTTCAAAAGGAAATGTCGTAAGATTAGCCAGTATAATAAAGTCAATACACTTCTAAATATATTTAATCAAGATTAGCTGATGCTCACAGTTTCCAATTCTTTAATTTTGCTCATCAAAAATGTATTAATTACGCATTCTTAAAATCTAAACTACACATTTACATGTGTATAAAAATACACATTATTACAGAATTATTGTAAATACAGTACTAAACATAAGGTATCATCTTTGTGCTCCTCTGGATTCCATCTGTCTACAAAATAGCTTTTGAAATGTGCAAACAAAAATCCACAAGAAATTTCTTATTACAATTTTTTAATTGTGTGAGATGCTACACAATCACATTTACAGGAAAGTCATTCTACTGCATCCCATTATAAAAACTTAAATATTCATAAATGTGTATGTTATGTATTGGAAACATGAAACTAGACCATTTAACTTTCTGAGAAAGAAAACGAAAAAATAAAGTCAGCCCTCACATCAACCAGTTCTGAAATAGAATTTAGCACCTGTTAGACACATCTAAAGCCAGCTGCAAATCTGTCCCCATCCTTCCTTTCCGTCAAGCCAAAAAAAAAAAAAAATCTAACTGGGGGGTTATAATGGAAGCTTACTATACAGTGCTTCTAAAGCACTGAGTACAAGCTTCAGAAATGGTATTCTGATTGAGGTGTAAAGGAGAAAAGTGTTATCTTCATTCTTAACAACACTTTCTCCATCCTTTCACATTAGAGTTATCTTTTCTCTTCTTCCACCTCTTGGCATCTCTTAGAGGAATGCATACACAGAGATAGAGTGTGCATCAAAACTTCGAATCTATCATCTAAGGGTTTAAAAATAGACAAACAGAGAAAGCGTAAAATGACACTTTTATAAAATGAAAAATATTAATGCTTGAAGTTACTGTTAAGAACATTTCAACCACTTTAAATTTTATTTTCTAATAGGAAAGAAAAACTGAATAAACGCTGAAAACGCATAAATTCTGAAAAAACATATGACTGCCCAAGTAATATGGATATAGCAAAAATGGTTGAGCATTAACTAAATTCCCTGTAACCCTGCTTTCACAGTTAACTAGAAAACTTGCTCTGGTCACTTACAGCACAAATATATGAGGGGAAGCCTCTGTGTCCACCCTTCCACTTGGGGCCCTGGCAACTCACATGTTCCTACCTACTACATAACGCTTTTTTCCTCCAAAGGTAGAAGCTGCAGCCCTGTATGGCAGACAGAAACGTGGGAGCTTCATGTCCCACTATCCTCTGTCCTCGTGCAGCCTAGGCACTACACAGTTTGCAACTATGTGGAAAGACTTCAGTTCCCCTTAATTTGTCAGTGCCCTTTCACAAAATGCTACATGCAATTTGTATTTGTTGTTCTAATTTTAGCTACAAACAGCATTACAAATTCTGAAAGTTTATGTCAAGACTATTGTGGCAAGACATTGTACATTCTTAAATAAAATTTGGTATTGTGACCCTGTATGGAATTTTTTAAGGAAAACTAAAATACTGGTTCTTTCACATACAGTTTTTCCACAGGATCAAAGTCACCAGGTCAAATTTACCGAGAGGTTTTAAGATAGCAAGTATTAGATCTCAGAAATGATCCACTGTTCTCAAAAGCAGTGAAGTGTTTGGCATACAAAGATGTTATGCTTGCTTAAATAGTTTGATTTGTGAAAGAGAGTGAAAAAAATCAGGCTGTGATCCCTGCTGCACATGGATGATTACTTTTTTTAGTGCTTCAGTCTCATCACAATTCATCCTCCAAGTTGCAAGCAAATGGACCACTCTGGACAAATAAATATATCCTAAAACACTGACTGGGGCTACATAAGGAGATTAATATGAGTTTTGGCTGTGCAGCCACTGAAAATCAATGCTTCTAACTCTATTTCATAAATCCTTTTCCCAAATGTCTCAGCCCAGGCTTGCTGAAGAGAGTTTGGTCAAAGTTGCAAGCACACTAATGCAATGTAAACAGACAACCTGAAAGAATCACAAGCTCACTATGCAACTGTTAGTATGACTGAGATAAGCAATCACCAGTTACAAGATTTGCAATGTCAAGATATTCTAATGCATCAATGTTTGAATAAGGAGGCAACACAAAATCTAAGGGGATATAGGTGACCCACGGGAATAATAGCAATAGGTTCAGCAGAGTGGGAAACGGCAGGGATTCTTTTGTTTTTTTAACTGTAAAACCTACAAGAGGTAGTTTGAAGTAAAGAGAATAGTCCTATTGGGAAGGATAAAGAGGACATCAGACAAGCCAAGAATTCTGAATGTGAAAAAATGTGTGTGTCAAAGTGAATAGGAAGAAGTTGGAAAACTATTAAAGCATAAACTTGATTTCAGTATGTGAATGCTACCAAGATCTAGGAAAGTTTATTTAAGTTACTACTGGAAAAAGAAACAAACAAAACCTCTTCAGCTCAGAACAGCAGCCAACAATAGTTCTGCCATATAAGAAGATCAGTAAGTTGTGGGGGGGTTGAAGCAACAGCATTTTCAAACTTTACAGGACTTTATGGGCCAGCTTCATGCACCAAATTTAGAGAAGGGAAAACAGGAAGAAAACAAAACTGCATAAAGAGACAGAGAGAAAACAGGCATGAGCAGCAACAGGACAAGCACAAGAAGAGCAAGTATGGCATCAGAGACCTACCTTTGATGAGAAGGGCGGGAAGGGCTCATAGCCTGCAGCTAACTCAGTGGCAACATGAGTCAAGGTCATGGCTGCAGGAACGTACAGGCATCTTACAATTGCCCAAGCAAGTGTAATAAAAATATTTGGTGCAACTGCAGCATATAATGACATAGAAATCTCTCTTTACCTCTCGTTTTCAGAGAAATGGTAAGGAAGGGCACCTCAACAGATAAGATTTTGTTGTCATGTTGTTTGTAGACATACACAGATGGAAAGAAGGCATTCAGGACAAGTATTACGCATAATGATGAAGCATATAATAGTTCCATGAACCTCTTAGAAGAGCCTTTAATGCATTTATAAACTACATTCACGGACCAGATTTTGACCTCTACCAGTTTTAATCTCCACCATGGGAGTGATATGTGACCAGAAGAGGAAGAAGTTTCTATCAACACAGGTGAATCTTAGATATAAAACATGGGATGAAAAGACAAAGCAAACAGCATATTCTGCTTATTCCTGAACAGGTGGCTTTTTCCTTGGGGGATCCTTTCAGCTAGGAAATGTGAAAAAAATATGCACTTTCAATTACCTCTCTGCTTTTCTTGAGTGCACTGTATTTCTGTTGTTTGCAGCATGCTTAAGGTTTATTTACATAATTCATAATTCAACATGCTTTTTATATGAAAAAATAAATCAGCAACTTCCAACACTACATCTGAAAAAATTTCTATCAATAGTAGAATAAGAAATTTGGGAGCAGGACTGATGCAAAACAACTATTACACCACTACAATGATTTCTGTATACAGTAAATTAATCTGGTCACTCGTAACATCAGTGAACAACCTCTGTTTTGTTCCTATGCTTCATCTCACCACCATTCCTCCTCAATGGATTTACAATCCAATTATGCAGCCAGGCTTGCAAGCCTTCTCTGCCTCTCATTCCCTTCCTTTCTTTCTATCATCTGTTGATGCTAACTTACCAGTGACAGGGAAGAGAGGGGAAAATTCCCCTTAGAGTTGATCCACTGAAAATTCTTTATTTTCAAACACGGAATTTTGAAATCAGCTATTTATCAAACCTTCTCAGGTTAAAGCAGGAAAAGTTGAGCTGCTGCAACTATAACTTTTCCCAGGAGAATCACAAAAACAGCAGCAGAGATAGGGACACAAAATAGAAGGAGTCAATATGAGGTGCAGCAATGTTACCAGTGCCACTTTCACTAGCTAGGGTTAATCACAACACCAGGGTACCAGTACTGGACACAGTCCTCTTGCTTGGCATTCCTGAGAAACTTAGGAACTAGTTGATTTAGCTCTTAATGAAGTCACCTACAATTTCTGGATCCTCACAGAATCCCAGGTCACACTGCCAGCAGGGCAGAGCCTGCCTCCCTCACTCCTTGGGCAGGGGCCAGATGAGGCGGATTGTGCTGCTCTGAGCCCCCCACTGTTGAGCTCTGCACAGGGCTCTGGCGGGGCAGCCCTCGGCGCTGCACAGCTGTGCCGCAGCCCTCACATCTGGAGAGCAAGAGCAGGGCAGAGCCCTTGGCAGCACTACCCCATCACTGCTTTGCATTTTAAAACTTGCAATGAAAAGCACAAGCTTCCACAGATGCAACCAAAATAACCACCAACAGTTCCTCTAGGTCTTTACAGGTTTTGCAGATCACTGTCTGGGACAGAAATGTCGAAATACACTCTGATGTGCCCAGGTGCAATGCCATACATATCTATTTCCACATCAAGTAGGTGTCCATTTTTATGCATAGACTTTCTCCCCCAAAATATTTCCCCATAAAGGGGGAGGAAGGAGGAGGAAAAAAAACCCAAAAATGAGAAGGGGGAATTCTTTGCAGCCTTAATTGTAGCCATTAACCTGAGTCAAAAAAGCAGCAATCCTGCAGTGTCTGCACAGATGAAAGCAAGCCTGGAATGCCTCTAGACAAACCTTCCTTTCTCTGCATCTCCTCCTTCCCATGTCTGAACATAAAATCACAGAAATGTTATTTTAACTGAGACTTTCTGGGAAAAGTAAGGCAGTCTTATTACGAACCAGGAAAGGCAAAATAGTACTCCGTAAGTACTTGAAATGCAAGGAAAAAAGTAATGTGCTCCAAATCCTTAAAATATCTAAATCAGGGAAATGCCCCAGAAAGCCTTGGATATCTTCTTCTAATCCCTAAAATTTCTCTTCAGACTCATTTCCAAGTATTTTCCAGCATGTACTCAAAATTATTCACATCCTTTGACATGGCATATAGTAAAGTTGTTATTTGTTTTTTATGTCCTTAGATGCCTTCTCAGGAAGATTTTTCTTTAAGAAACATCAATCTAGCCTGGAATCAAAATATGTTGTGATTGTATCATCCATATACAATGAAGATTTAACAACGTCATCTTGTGATAATAAGGTAATAAAAAGAATAATTAGAATCCTAATTATCACAAATATTTCTATTTGTATACTTCTTCAGAATTGCATCTCATGCAAGTCTTATCACTAGTTCATGGAAAAAAGTCAGGCCACACTTTCATTGTAATTATTTTGCACCCACTGTTTTTCTTCTTATGTAATCTTTTTACAAAGATTAACTTTTCAAAGACTTATGGGAATTTTTTTTTTCACTTTACTCCCAGCAGCAGGTGAATCTTTAAAGGTGTTTGATGAGATAACTCTGTAGTCATATCCAGAGTGATAAGGTAAAAATACAAGTAATTTGTGTTGGAAATTCCAGATGCTCCTTACAGTTTTGCAAGTCTGCTCAAAGCAGCTCAAGAGACAACCACAGTTCACAAAACACTGGGCAATTTTTTATATATATATATAAAAATAAATATATAAATATATATATATATAAGTCAATTTGTTACAATAAGTTAAGTGTTTTTGTCTCTGTAGCCTACATACCTAAAACCAATTACTGCTTTTTTGAAATACACTATAAATTTGAAATTCGAAAAAAGAACAAAGCAAAACTTTACATGAGGAGCTTCTTGTTTGTTTGTTGTGGATTAAAGAATTAAACATGCTAAGAGCCATACTAAGATGGCTAAATGAAAGGTATACAGACAGTATTCTTTAGAAAAAACATAATACAAAACCAAACATTGATATTTTATTTCATAAAGCTCCCACTTTCATTAAGAGCTGTGCCTAGCCAGAAATACATGCTCCATTACCGGGAAACCTGACCCCCACAGTGGGTGCCACTCTGCACCCGAGGAGCCAGCTGCTGCCACCGCTGCTTTCCAGCCTTCCAAAAACTCCCACAGTCCAGCTGCTTTATACTTCAGTGAAGCAGGTGTTGAAGACGACAAGAAATAAAGCACACAAGACACAGGAGCACACAGACAAACATCAGCATGGTTTAACAGAGTTTGCATCCATGAAAGTTAAGGATCCATCTTTCCCTAAGCTATTACTTTATTGTGAATATACACACTTTAAGATGACCACTGGTGCATTCTAGTAGCTTTAGCCATTTTTCAAACAGTAATATGAAGAAAAAAATGTTTTTTTGCACCTTAGGTACCTGTTACCTCTATAATTAAAATATAACTAAGACAAGATTTTATTTTTTGGCTAAAATAAAGAACAAATCTTTTATCATGATTTTTTTTAAAAAACATTTTGAGGAAATAACACAGACAAAAGTACTTCTTGGGAAAATATTTCTCTTCTACCATTGCCATTTGGCACTAATCAACTTAGTGCAGACACACTGAACAGACAAATCAGAATTTGTGGTAGTGTTTTTTGTAGGGTAGACGAAGCAGGAGAGGAGCGCACTAGGGCAAACAGAACTAACATAATGTGGATCTGTGAGAGTTAAGAAGCTTTGAGAACTTAAGACTCAGGTCCTGAAGGAACGTGAATCTCTGGATCTTGTAGAACCAAAATACAGCCTAATTCCTCCAAATTAGTTACAGGGGGAGAAATGTAAAAAATTCAAAGGACTAAACCGGATTTTAATGGGCTCCAAGTAATACAAACTTAACTATTATAAATGCTAGTACAGACATTCCACAACCATTTGCTTGTTGTCATAGTCAAGCACATCTACCCTGGAATAAAGCTTTGTAAAGTGTCTGAGCTAAAATTTGCAATCATCTTAATTAAATCAGTTCACCAATGAAGTAAAAGTTCATGTCATCTTAACATATTCCTTACAATAGCAGTTTCCTTCAAATGTAGTTTTTCGAAGATAAAGTATTGCGGAACAAGGAGATTATAACTCCTTCCTCTCCTCTCCAAATTTAAGAGTCAATTCAGCAAAGTCTTTCACCATATGCTTAAATTAATCATTGAATAAATCCAAATTAGATTAGCAAGATTTTTGCACAGTCAAAACATGCATAGGATTATTCATATGCTTATTTTTAAAGGTGTGAACTGGAGCCTTATACAAACAAGCAGAAAAAACAGTAGATTGGATGAGGCAGCTCTAAGTTCCATCAGGCACAGTACTGCTTACTATTGCTGTTATGATCTCCTAACAGAGAACATACATCCCTGTTGCAATAGTCTTCTAGCCCCCATGAAGCTCTTGGCTCATCACATTTGGATGAAATAAATGGCCCCCTCCACTCTCGCACTTTTACATACTCCATAAAATAATTATCTACTATGAGAGCTAGTGAGAGTATAAAAGTATCCAAGGCAAAGTCTTTGGAAAGTAACAATAAGCAGAAATACAGGAGTAATTTGCTAAAGCTGTCATAAAGTAGCAATGCTTTGGAAAGTGGATTTATAGTAACAGAGACCAATGTATTCAGCTGGCATTCCCTAAAACCCCTCGACACAATTTCGTTTTGGTATTCTTTTCTGTGGAAGACCAAACATTCCTCTGCAATCCACGGCACCACTATTTTGAGTTAGTCCATAGCAGGGGGCAGCTTCTTACCTCCTTCTCCAAAGGACTAATAGAGGAGTATTTTTTACCTCTCCTTTCACTCAAGCACCTCTACTTTCAGGGCTCCAGCTGAATCTTGCTTCTCAGCTTTTTCATTTAAAATTTTTTTTAATCTAGTCTATGCCCAGGACATGAACAGACGATTGCTATCAGTGCGCTGTCCTAAGTTACCACTCTTGCCTAGCAGAGGAGCATATCACCGTGTTGCCAGCTGTCTGCCACACAAAATAGGACAAGTTTGCCCAACGCTCTGCTGAGCACTGCAGCAGTGAACCTTTTTTGCTTCAAATTGAAATGGAATATCAGTACCAACGTGGCCAGCTAGCAGATTTCAGTGATTCAAGGATTATGTGATTGCTATGGAAGGATAAACAACAGGGACAGGGGAGCAACTTATTAAATATTTTGTTCTTTCCTAGTTACTTTAACAAACCCTTTCTAACAGTCTTATACTACATTTGGGCATTGCAATACATGCAACTACATAAGAGGGTATAATATATTCATAGAAGGATAACAGAGTATAACGTTGTCCAATTCTCCATATATACGATTTATAGTTATTATGCAACTGCAATTACATTTAAAGACCAAACCCACTTTACTGGAAACCAAAACCAAATAAACTCTAACAACTACTGTCTGAAACAATTTCTATGTGTATTAACTTTAAAATATGAAGGAGATAGAAATTAAATATAATAAAAAGATTGGGGGGGAATAAGGAAACATCAGACTTCCTATATCAATTGTATGGGCTAATTTATAGGTACTATTAGTTAGTTTTAATACTGAGAAAGCAAATAAATGATCTTGAAAGCTTTTTCCAGGAAGCTTTTGCATCACGTAACTGGCAGCAAGACAGGAAAGTGCAGAAGTATTTCTTTACTGTATTAATCATAATAATTTCCACTAACAGAGCAAACAGAGTACATGAAAGGTTTTAATGAAAGCCTGTATAAATTACATCTACCATCATGACTTCATCAATATTCTTGGTAATTCCAAAAAACCAAACAAACAGCTATGGATAACTGGATAATAAAATTAAGTGCTTAAGTTCCAGTTTTTCACAAACCAAAAATGAAGTTTACTCGTGTATTATCAGCCTCGAAATACTTCGAAAATACTAATAAACTGGCACTTCACCCATCTTTTCCAAAAAAGCATGCCATACACACTTAATTACACACTAAAAATGACACGTTTCTTCAGGAAATACATTTAATTTCATTTAGTTTCTCATTTGCCTTAGCGATTTGCCAATGTTGTAAGTATTCCAGTAAAAAAATATGTATTTTTTGTTTTTACTCTGGAAAAGATACAGGTCCATGAACCCTGCTACAAGAATTTCTAACTTGTCAGTTTGATGTTGAGCACTTCCTCTTCAAATATACTTGCATAAATTACCTAAGCTATTTCACTTCTCTCCTGAATTTTTTTTTCCAAAGGCAAAACTTAAATTTAAATAAGTTCAACATAAGGCTCAAATGAAAAGATTAAATAAGACATGGCTTGCATAAAACATGAAACAAAACCATGTATACTGTATCCAATAAAACAGCAGAACCTCACAATTAAGTTTGTTAGAGCCATGGGACAGCACAAACCATTCAAAAAAGCCTTTAATAAAACATGAAGGGCTTATGTCATTTTGAGCCAAGGCTCAACTTGTAAAGCCCTAAAAACTCTTCAGGTTAATTATAACTAAACACTCCCCCGCCCCCAAACATTACAAAAGTATTATACAATATGTAAAGAAGAAAACATGGCCTGTTTAATGGCCTGTTAATATCCTAAGGCTTTTACAATAATTACACAGATGTACTGTGAACCAGAATTTATGAGGCTAATCATTGCCTAAAGCATACATTTTATATGAGACTTTCTTTTCAGGTTACTTTAGATCATATTATACCCAGTATACCCATGCTTTCAACCCCAAGGGAAAAAAAAAATGATACCATAGCAAGAGAAATAAAAGAATTCACAGGTATTGTCCTGTTTTGGCAGGCATATGACAGTCCTAGGGCAGTAGTAGGAATCTACTATTCTAGGGCACTACAGTACATAAGAAAAGCTAGAAAAGGACAGAACCTAATCTGGTTTTACCAATCAAAACCAGAGAATGTTTTTGTACAATATTTTTATTTACTAAATACTGCCATAAATGCAAGGAAGGTCCATGCAGTAGCTATGGAAAAAAAGGGACTATTTTACAGGAATAGTATGAAAATGAAATCTTCCATTTTATACATCTAAACAATTCAGTATTCATCATACAGTCTCCAAGTTTCTCTGGCACAGTACCAACAGCAAATCCATTGCCATTCTTTTCCTCCCAAAAGACAGCATTACGTGTTCCTGAACTAGCTGCTACTATTTGGAGTAATATTCAACAAGCTCATCTTAGGATATGGAGGTTTGCCATCATAAAACAACACAGTTTCCGAAATCTTGATAAAAATGGCAAGCAATCCTGAAGTATCTATGTGACAAAAAGATCCCACAAAATCACCCTTGATCTTGAGGATTTTCAAACATCAGGCCACTTTATAACAATGAAATACTTGCAGTAAAACTATTTGAAATTTATCAGCTATCTTCATCTGCCATTATCTGTACATCACAGCGATTCTGACATGAAATCACTTTTCTTTCAAGCCAGAAAACACAGAACATTATTCACTTCCTCAGTGAAAAATCTAGGATTTGAAGTTCCTTCACATCAAATAAACCACAAAAAATAAGTATGCATGACAATAATATATTTTCACCCCCAAAAATCTGTTTAATCTCCCATGTAGAGTTTGGTTAAAAACAAACAAACGTCTTATTTAAATAGCAACTGAAAGACTACGTTAGCAAAACTTGCAACTTATCTAGCTGCCAGGATCAAGGTTAGAGTACTGTTAGTAAGTAAGCATAACCTGAACTTAATCTTGGTATCTAGATATTCAAAGTACCACCACTCATTCAAGGAAAAGAGAGCAATTGCCTAGATTCAAGACAGATGAGACATAATTTGCCCTGGATTATCTTAATTATGTCATGCACAGCAGGTTCTGGGAGACAGTGTCGAAAGCCTTGCTGAAGTCAAGGTAGGCAACATCCACTGCTCTCCCCTCATCTACCCAGCCAGTCATTCCATCAGAGAAGGCTATCAGATTGGTTAAGCATGATTTCCCCTTGCTGAAGCCATGCTGACTACTCCTGATCACCTTCTTGTCCTCTACATGCTTGGAGACGGCCTCCAGGATAAGCTGCTCCATCACCTTTCCAGGGATGGAGATGAGGCTGATTGGCCTGTAGTTCCCTGGGTCCTCCTTTGTATGTATTTGAAGAAGCCCTTCTTGCTGTCCTTGACATCTCTAGCCAGATTTAACTCCAAACGGGCCTTAGCCTTCCTCGTCGCATCCCTGCATACTCTGACAACACTTCTATATTCCTCCCAAGTGGCCTCTCCCCCTTTCCACTTTCTGTATACTTCCTTCTTCTGGTTGAGTTTTGCCAGGAGCTCCTTGCTCATCCATGCAGCTCTCCTGCCTCCTTTGCTTGACTTCCTACTCATAGGGATGCACTGCTCTTGAGCCTGCAGGATGTGATGTTTGAATATTAACCAGCTCTCTTGAACGCCCCTTCCTTCTAGGGCCCTAACCCATGGGATTCCTCCAAGTAGGTCCCTGAAGAGGCCAAAGTTTGCTCTCCTGAAGTCCAGGGTTGCAATCCTACTTGGTGCCCTGCTGCCTCCTCGCAGGATCCTGAACTCCACCATCTCATGGTCACTGCAGCCAAGGCAGCCCCTGACCTTCACATCTTCAACCAGTCCTTCTTTGTTTGTTAGTACGAGGTCCAGCAGCACACCTCTCCTTGTTGGCTCCTCCACCACCTGTGTCAAGAAGTTGTCACCAATGCTCTGCAGGAACCTCCGGGACTGTTTGTGCCTAGCTGTGTTGTCTCTCCAGCAGATATCGGGGTGGTTGAAGTCCCCCATGAGAACCAGGGCCTGGGATCGTGAGGCTACTTCCAGCTGTCTGTAGAAGGCCTCATCGACTTCTTCTTCCTGATCAGGCGGCCTGTAGTAAACACCCACAACAGTGTCACCCATGCTAACCTGCCCTTTAATCCTTACCCATAAGCTCTCGACTCGCTCTTCATCCACCCCTAGGCACAGCTCAATACATTCCAGTTGCTCTCTCACATAAAGAGCAACTCCACCACCTCGCTTGCCTGGCCTGTCTTTCCTAAAAAGCACGTAGCCATCTGTGACAGCACTCCAGTCATGCGAGCTATCCCACCATGTCTCTGTAATGGCAATGAGATCATGGCCCTGCGACCGCACACACATCTCTAGTTCTTCCTGAAGAAGACATACATAAAAAAGTTGAATGATTGTGGATCTATTACCAATCACTCTCAATATATGACACCAGCCTACATTCAAATTAAGAAGGCAAAATACACGGGAAAAAGTATGAGTGAGATTCTAAAATGAAAGAAACAACATATTAGTTTAATTCTGAAGGATATGCAAATTGGATTTATAAACGTGGTTTGACTAGCCTTCAAGTTTATGAATAGATAAATATTTGATAATCCCTTTCCTGCTGCCTGAGAATGAAATAAATGTGGTAAGACTACTCAGAAAGAAGAAAGAACAAGCTTCCAAAGGAATGAAGTATTATGTCCCTTGCAAGAGTACTACAACCACAAATCTCAACTTTTGCTAAGTATTAGAGCATTTCCACTACTGCAGGAGCAAGTGATCCATTCTGATCTCATTCTGTAAGTATTTAATAGATTTTTATTCCTTTTTTGGAAGCTCCAACACAAATGGAATATAAATACACTAATCTAATTCATAAAATGCTGGTTCTACAAATAAATGATAGTATGCTCTACTTCATTTAATCTTTTTTCAATATATGAAAAGAATCCCCTAAAGCTACAGATACTACAAATCTGATGTGTAGCTTCAGAACCTTGAACCTTAAGACAGATGGTCAGATTATTAGATATTGGAATATGGTAGTTTCTGCTTTTCTTAAATTCAGTTGCCAATTTGTAGAATAAGAATAATGCTATCTTTTCACTTCAGCTCTGCTTTGTAGATTAAAATAATAAATATTTGCAATCTTTTAATCAGTAGTTCTTAAAATGATCATTCCTCCATCCTTTTTACAAAGGAAGAAATGGAAGCATTGAGCGTTTGATTTAAGTTAAAAAGGCAGTAAAAGTAAAGCGTAAAAGAGCATTCAGCTCTTATTCCATATACACAGGACCACACAATTTCCCAAAACTTCTCAGCATTTCTTCTACAGCATTTTTTTTTAAACCAATCTATCATTCAGTGACAATTTTTTCATCTTTCTCTTAAGTATAATTTATTCTGCTTATAACTTGGGATGAAATTAAAAACCAAAACACTCTTCCTCAACTCCTTGCAATTTAGTGTGAAATTAATTTAAAAGTTTTATATTAAGATTCAAGCAGTCTCACATAAGTTACGACAATACATTATATACCAACAACATTTAGAAACAGGTGTGGGCCAAACTTTAACTACCAAATATTACGTGTAACTCCATTTCAGTTAATTAACGTGAGTGTCTCAGTCTACTGATCCCTCCCCCAAAAGTCTGGTATCCTGCTCTGTGTACCATAATTTCAATGCAAGCACTGCAGTCCAGACTCTACTTTTTGGGAGATCCTCAGAAACACACTCATAAGTAACAGAAAATTACTTTACACAGGCTATCAAACCCCCAAACCAATAAGTATCCTATGTACCCTAACCTTTCAAAGATTAAGAGAAAATAATCAAATTAAGAGCTTCTGCCTTGCCCCTTAGATTCCACACAACAGAGAGGTGTAAAGGTCATGGTGTCTCCAAGACCTGACACAGTCCTTCTGTCTGCAAGCTGTTGTCCTATAGCTTCCTGCTGAAAGTACCAACATTTATCTGCCAGAATATTTAATTCTGTAACCAGATGATGACACAAACATAGGATGAATGAGGTAAACAACAGCTGCAAGTCACTTATAAATAAATATAAATATCTAGGCATAACATGTAATAATATCTAGCCCCAATCATAATCTCAGTTTATTCCTTCTTTTGGAAAATAAGACGACCACAGTCTGACCAGATCTTCACTCTTCACTCCCACTTCCCAGCCACAAAACCTGCAATTTACTGAGGCATAGTTCCTAAGTTCCTAGTAATACCAGCTGCATCAGATGCTGCCAATTAGACCAGCTGACAATGTGTGTTTAAAAAAAAAAAAAAACCCAACCCCACTCAAAAAGATACTATACAAAGGTACGTAGAATACGGGTATTCAGGTCTGTCTACATCAGTTTAGCCTTTCAAGAGAATTTCCCCACAAGTCCTGAAAAGGAAGTGATCAAAAATGTATCATGGCAAAAATGCTAGATCAAAACACAGCAAATGATGGAAAGATAGAATGACTCCAAAACCTCCTCTAACCAAATATAGCAATGTTAAGGCTGTCCAGAAACCTAAAAAGAGCCTGGTAGGACTACCAGTCAGTTGGGTGATATATGGGCAAAAGCTTCGCCAGGAATAGCAGCTGCACTGCCATTCTGCTGTATACACATTCTTTTGGACCATGACAATTTACACATTAGGTTAAAAAAAATATGCAGCCGACTCACCGTTCCTGTTCTTCTAGGCCCATTTCTAAGCAGCTGTCTATCCTGCTGCCTTTTGTTACTCTTCTAGGCCTTCCTTCTAAACATGGTCCTCTGGTATTATTTCCTGTTTTGCCTTCTAGAGATCCTAGATACCTCCACCGCCCTGAATACCTCTTTGAACATCTCCATAACGTTGCTAGAGACTGTAGCAATCCACCTTTCAGCAGCACATTTCCTACCATATGTTAGCAAAAATGCCTCTGATGTTAAAGGCCTAATCGAGAGGTTAAGTCAAAGTCAGAGTTCTAACTAGATTGCTCCTGACTCTGCATAAATACAGACAGCTAATGATTAGGTATGCTGTAAACTATAGTAGTTTTTTTTATTAATTTTGATTCATAGTACAAAATTTGACATATAAAGCTCATCTATTAGGTCTTGGCAACATAACAGAACCACCTGTGGTCTGACACACTGAGAATCTTTCTTTTTAAGGTATGATGAAAGATTCAGCTTTTCTCTTATGATATTTTCAGGCATGTGGATTGGTAATTGGCTTATTCGCAGAAAAAATCAAGGGTTTTTCCATTATGATTGAAAAGCATAGGAACCTGGTCTTCACACTTTTATATCTTGAGTGATTTCCATTGAAGGCAATAAAAAATTAATGAGCAAGAAATCAGGACTCCAAATACCTAATCATAGATTGTTATAGCATTCTATGTTTCTCTAGCGAACACTTCACAAAGAAAGTCAATATCAACTTCAGTACCAACTTTAAACTTGACTGTAACTGTCAGTCTTTAAAATGCATTTGTTCTATTTCCACTAAATTGGTTCTCATTTTCTTTGTCAGCTTGCTCCTCAACAACCTATCCATTTTAGTGCAACTATTTAGAAATTACTTCCAACTTTATTAACCTTTTAGTATCCTTCTACTTCCTGAACACTTTGCTTAAAATTAATTTTTTCCTTGCTCATTATTTGAGTAAGAACAGAATTTTCAAGTAAGACAGACCAATACATTGAACTTTTTTCATATGAGAAAGGGTGTCAACAACTTCTGAGTACAAAGCACATTTTCAGGCCAATGTATAGAAACATTACTCAGAGCGGCAGCCCACAAACCCAGAGGTCTGGATTTTAACACAGCTGCCAAGAGTGCACTTATATTGAATTATCCTGGTAACTCTCCTCTGTTTTACGTATGTGTCCTGGGGAGGATGAAGAGTGAAAGAGGAGAAGAGTAGGGAGAGAAAAGAAAGCAGGAAAACTACAGTACCATAGCTAAGACACTGCTCTCTTTCTTGCTATGTACTATATCAACACCAGCTTAATTATTTGTGATATTCAAAACTGTTAGATATGTTATAAAATACTGCTTTGTCTAGCCTTATCATCTGTTTGGGAGTATTTTTGGAATATACGATAATCTTATCTTTTGCTGCAACTCTGTAACCATTTCAGATTATTTAACTTCAATATAAACATCTGTAAGATTAATTTGCTAATACACCAATGTTATAGTGGTATAATCTCACCGATTTTTAAATAGCTGTTACTGACGTTTACCAACACAGAGAATATGGGTCTCCAGCACACACAGCTTCTAGTACAGCACAGAAAAAGCCCTTGAGTAAACAGATTTATAACAACAGTAACAACAAAATCAATGAATAGGTTAATTCTCATTTACTCTTTCAAGTTCTGCTGTTATGATTGTTGATTTTTTGTCATGTTAGGGTTTCATAAAGAATGTAAGAAATGTTCAAAGAGCTTAATAAAGATTTTTAAGATAGCAATGACAATGAAGTTTTAATTAATATGCAAACAAATCCAAAATCTTTTTTCGTAACAGACACTAGCCTCATTTTGTTAAATAAAGAAACTAATAAAAAGTGAGACTAGCTTTCAAAATAAACCATCCAACTGAGTTTGAAATAAGACGGTAAAGCCATCTGGAAAGAGAAGAGTCAACTGTATTTATTTCTGACCCTTCCAGTTTTATTAGAGATGCACTAAATGTTCAAGAATGTGCGTGTGTGTGTGTGTGTGTGTGTGCACGCATGCATGTGCACATATATCTTTATGTGTGTGTATTACATACATATATGTAAATATATATATAAAGTGTCAATGCAAGATTTCAAGTTGTCTAGCAAAATACTTTCTTAATACTATAAAAAGGCAGAATTTAAAATAAAACACTTGGTATTAAAACTCACTGTAATTTCAATAGAACTCAAAACCAAAGCATTTCTCATCCACATAATCAATATTAACCACAAAAAGGAGCTAGAAAATTCAGGAAAAATGGCTATTTACCAGGATTCTTAAAAAAACTATCACTATTACTCCAATACACTCTAAATAGAAAAAGGAATGGCCTTTAAGTTTAGGAACTTTTATTTCAGAGTAAAAAAAGATTTCAGTCTTCTTAGACAACATGCTAGCACAAGACCCTTTCCAGCAAGTATATCTGACATTTTTAAATGACTTCACTGACCATAAACGTGGAAAATTAAAAAGATGGGTTCTGTTCAGGGCTCAAGCCATTATAGTCATATAACAGTTTCATTACTAATCCAGAAAAAAATAGGTATATTCAAGTGTTTTCAATCAGACACATTCCTCCAGAAGTAGGCATTGCATTCCACACTAATTTATACTCCTAAGTTCCGTTAACGTCAAATGATACTGAATCAGAGATAGTTATGTAACAAACATGTTGGACCCCTCCTCACAGCTATATATAAAGTGAATGAGCCTAGATGAAATGGAGACATTTTGGTGGCTAAAGAGCAATTGAACAGAATCTCTATCAGAAGAGGGGCAGGCTGATTTACAAGAAACCCTGCTGAGTTCATTAAGATTACTAACAAAGCAAAAGTATCTTGAGAGCAATAGTACGAAAACCAATTGAGAGAGCTCACATTATCATAGATATTTGATAAACTTCTTCTGATACTTATTTACCAAAGAGTAAATAATTAGTTTTAACTTCAAAGTTGGACCTGCTTTGAGCAGGGGGTTAGATCACATGACATCCAATCTAAATTATTCTATGATTATATAGAAAATTCAGAGACAACACATATGGCTCTACTAAGCCTTCCATTCCCTTTAACCAGTAAAAATAAGTTTATCAGATTCTCCTGCATATTTTAATATCTAGGAAAAATATAGTTTTCATGGTCTTTACTGTTCCCACTCTCTCCTACATCCTCAATACAAGTGTGTCATGAGAAGTTTATTATTGCAGCTTCCAACAAGAAGCCATGCTGTTCTTCACTTTTGTTGCCTCCAGCTGCCAAAGTCTTCCTAAAAGTTTGCATAAGATGCAGACAACAGCAATGATGTATTTTTGTACTGCTGGAGAAGACTCAAGTATCTTCTGAAGGTCCCAATTTTTAATGACAAATTTTGCTTTAACAGGACTTGAACACATTACGCTATTTCCTTTTACTCCTATTGTTGTGTAAAGGTCCTCCATCCTCAAAAATATTAGTCTGCACTCTTACGGCCAAAAGACAGTTTGCAAGGGCTGATCTAACATGACTTGCACAGCAGCAAGCGATGAAAAAATCATAACTGCTCCCCAAACAGCTACAGAGCGGAGAAAGCTTGGTTTATATTGAAAAAGAGTATTTGCCAAGCATCCATAGAGCTAAACTCACTAGGTCAGTCGAAGACGGCTCAAGTATTCAACCAGACCCATATGGAGATGGTACTGTCACTACAGATGACAAGTAGTGCAGAAGCAGAACTGGTAAGGGTGGCAGAACAGCAGAAGGGGAAAGACGCAAAGAAAACAATGGCACATTTGCTCATTAACCTAATTCTTCCCATGAATGAAGCAGGAAAGTGAAAAAGAGGAGGAAGACATCAAACAGATACTCACTAGGTGATCATGCTCGAAGACAGTAAATTAAGACAAAAAGACTACTGGCCACACACAAAGGTTGGAATTTCACTCAATATTTGTATGAATACATAGCTAATTTGCTGTTTTCATGTTTTCTCACCAGCTTGTCTCCTATCACTTAGAGTAACTGCAGTACCCAGAGCCCTTACAAAAAAAAAAGAAAGAAAGAAAAAAAAAAGTAGTGTTCCCTACAGTGGTACCCACAGGAGATATTAAACTTTCCCAAAACTCAGGAAGGATACCTAAAGCAGAACATTTGTATTTTTAAGAAGTTACTGCTAGACATTTGTTGATGTTGCTGCTAACACAACCTGGCAGAAAAACTACCAGCTACAGATTTTATAATGTCATTCATCATATGTTAAATATGTAAAAATAGAAGGATCAAACTGCAGTCTGGCAAATCCATTTCTATTCATTACAATAGCCAGGTTTTACTTTACATTAGTCTTGAAAAACATGAGACTGAAAGAATGTGCAATTAACAGACGATGCTTAGGGTTATCTCTACTCTACAGCACCAAATGCTTGTAATGGAGTGAGTTTGCTGTAATACCAAGTAAGATAAGATTTATATATCCTAGAAAACATGTTATATGCTGATGAACAGCATAAAATTGACATAATGGTTCTTCAAGGCTATAAACGTGTTTTTTTCCTAGTTTAATTGGCAATGACTAGATTGACCTTTTCTCTACAATTGTAACTACAGTAGAGCAATTAGACAAATCACCACCTCTACCATTTCCCACACATATTAAATAAAAAGCAAAGGAAAGGATTCTCAGTCACCTCTTCACATTGATGCTAAAGCAGAACAGTATTTTACACTTTAACTCATGAGTGAAAGTTGGAATTAAAAAATTCTTTTAAATCATATATTATAATGAAAAGTGACAAACACATTGGAAACACTCTACATCATCTAATCCCTCAAATAACCCTTTACCATGTCATAAGTGAACACTGGTGTCCTTCGACGTTACCATGATCAAGAGTTTTTTCTTGACAATTCACACTTTCACACACCCTTTGGCTCTCTGAAACTTAGAGCTCTTGTTTTTTAAGTAGTAAAATAAGTATCTGGCTTCATATAGACCCCAAATAAATGCCTAAATAACCTGTGCAGGTTAAGAAGATTTAGAGATTCCTAATAATTGGATTTTACATTGGATAATTCTATATTAGAACTTTCTCCTCATTTTTCATTAAACCTTCCTCTCCTCAGCAGGTACTTACTGTGTGATGCCAAAAAGTGAGATGACAAAAAGATAATATATTCTGATCTCACTGCTACACGATTAATCAAAAAATAGTCGTGATTGTTAATGGGACATTACAGAGTATCGTATTTTAAGAAGAGACTACTTCACAAGGTAGACAAGGACAACTGCTTGCAAACTACAGGTGGAAAAACAGTTAAATGACTTTCCTGTGGAATGTGTAAGTATAATGAGGATTTTAATCCTGTTCTAAAGAGTGATGTTTCTGTGAGGTTGGGGAATTTATATCAAGTTCCTGAGCCTGAGAATAAGTTCATAAAACAGATAAAATGATATGATATTATGAGCCTTAATCTAATATTTCTCAAATACTATTTGATTTTGAAGCATGACTTTAAAATTCTTGCCACTGCATATTTATCAGTAAAACTTCTTTATGTTCATAATATATTGTCTCTATAGAAAATTCTCTTCAAAAATTCACTTTGAAGTTCCAGAACAAATTACATACACTATGCATATATACGTTTCACATTTCAGTGCAAAAATTGGTCTCCTGAAGTTCAAAAAGCACTAAAACTTTGCATTATAAGATGAAATCTTTATGACAGAAAGATAATCTTTATTTAAACAGAGTAAAAATAATGGTTTAAAACATCTGTAAGTCTCACATTCTGGAGATGTCTTGTAATAATAATATTGCATATATTTGTTGAAATTATTTCTGTTTCAAAAAATTGAGGGGGTTTTGTGCCTCTCTTGTCTCAAGAGATACAAGTGTATTGCTATTCAACTGTTATTTTTTAACTGGAGAACATGGCTGGAGTTACTCACCTAAACTATATGAGAAATGGATTTTAAGACAGTGTAATCTGAGAGCTGATTCTCCTCCAAGGTACCTAAAGAATTACCTATTTATATTTCCTGAAGCAAGAGCTCTAAGTATTTGCTATAATGAAAGTTACTTTGAGGCAAGTATCTATTTAATGCCACTATTTTCCAGACATTTGCTGAGACTGGTTGTGACAGGCAATCGGCAGTAAGCAAACGAGAGAGAGTGATTACATGGCATTCTCTCCTGATACAGTTACTAGCACAATTTGCAGTCTCAGGAAGGGGGAATTTTATTTTGCTCTGCTCTTTATTTTACCCTCGTAAGTAATACTCAAAGTACCTGTGTAAAAAAGAAGGCATAAAGTGAGATGAAATCATTTCCTGCATTGAAATAGAAGATGCAGTGACACATTTTAGGTGTGGTCTCATTTTCAGAGCCCTTGTCTTATGACTCAGGGGCTGCAAAAATTGGGCTTGCCTAGGGAAATTATTAGATGAAAATCATCACCTAAATTACCAAAGAACTGTACCACAAGACCAGTTTTGCTCATCCATTGTCCTACAGTAGCATGCAGGGTCTACAATCAGAGCTCCTCACTGTACAACAACAAATTTACTAAGAGATAAAGGCATAAAAATAAGCCAGCCCTCTCACCCCTCACAGAGCTAGGGCATACTGCTAGAGCCACCTCTTTCCAACAGGATGAAGACTGGGCTGAAGACTCTGGTAAATGCCATATGGGTACAGGCTTGGCTCAGAATGCTAACAATAGAGAATATAAAAAAGATAAATAAAGGGTGAAAGACACAGCATGCAAGCAAATTAGAAAAAATTACCATTGGCAAGTGAACGCATTTTTTAAAGGACAATTAAGTGAATCTGCAGGGAGCAGCAGTACCGTGAAGACAGACGGCCTGAGAAAGCCAAGTACCAGTGAGTCAAAATTGACCAGAACAGAAACTGAGTGAGCAGCAACAGATATCACCGCCATCCACACCGTGCAGAGGGGTTGAGGACAGCCACATAGCCTTCAGACCATCCCGATTCCTTCCCATGGATCACAGCTCCCATCAAGGTGCGACTCTAGTCCTTATAATTGTTTCCAGCTGCAGGAGCACTGCTATTTTCTTATGGCCCAACCAAATAGCCACAGCTACGCACTGTGACATGGAGATCACAGAATGCATACGCAGCAACATGAAATTATCTCAAATGCAGCATGGTTTAACTCCAGCTGTAATTCTTGCTTAAAGCATGGTTACTTGTTTCAGAAGTCCTAACTACCAGGAAAAAAGTTGAGCTACATTTTAAATGAGACTTTATAATCACACAAATGATCTCTCTTCCAAAAGACATATATAGGCTAAAAAAAGACTATTTTCTCAACAGTATGATATTTATGCTGATACAAATGGTAATTTCTCTCAGAAACACAGGGCAAAGTTAGAGGCTACATTCCGTTACTGTCAGATGCATCACCAACTGAATCTGGATTAAAGACAATAAAAAAAAACAAGTAAACAACCATTAATGTTTTAATAAACTTGTAAATTACAGGGCCAGAGACTAGGGCAAGATCTAGAGAAGGAAAAAAAAAAAAAAAATCAGCACCTGTTATTATTTCTATCCTGGCCATTTGCCTTTTGGCATCACATTAAAAAAAAATGCAAATGCTCTGGGGAGTTTTTCCACAAAGTTTATCCTTCACTTAGTGCCATTTGTAATGCAAAATTATGGAAGAGATTATAAAATCGAAGATGTTACAAAAAAGTAGAAATGCAAAACAACGTGAAAATCACACATTCCTTTTTTTTTTTTCCTCCCTAAAAGGTAGGCATTTATATTCCTATGCATTACAGTACAGTTTTGTACTTATTGGACTGATGTGTTTGGAACAGTAGTTGGAGAGCAAGCCACCCATAAAAATTGATTTAGAAATAAATAATTATCTTTAAATTTCTATGTTATTAGATCAGTATTTTCATAAAAAATTGCATATAACAGCAAAATTCAAACTCCAACTCCTGTACCACTTTTTAAAAATAATCATAGTTTGACATTGCTTCAGCTTAATTCATAAAATTCATTAAATATGTGGATTCATAGATATATTTATATACTACCATTTTGGTGAGGGTGTATCAGGACACACTTTTGCAATCTTTATTCAGCCAATAATTGACAATATTGACTGTCAAGATCTCAGAGAGAAGCACACTGCATACGAAAGCAATGAGTCAAAACAATATGCTATAAACAATACTACAACTGTATGTGCTATTGACAATTCTTTTGAAATACTTATTTTAAAACTTGGCCTTAAGAATTTTGAAAACTTAAGCAAATCTACACTAATGAACAATGACCTTCAATATTGTGATAAAACTTTTTTCAAAACAAGACAATATTTTACTTAGAAAATGAAATCTATCAAACAGAGCAATGAAGTACTTCTTGTTATGCAGTAACAGAACAGCCAAACACATTTTTAAAGAAAGAATGACACAAAAATCTATTCATATTAATATCTTTTACTGTTTTAGAGCACATGCTTAAGACAAAATCATAGTTATATCTGAGCAAGCCTGAAAGTAAGTGCTTGTCCTTACAGGAGGAGATCAGAGAACATAGAAGAGGTTATTCTAATGAACTGTATTAAGAATGTTTCTATATTATACTCACTCTTTCAAATGTAATTTATGCAGACTGTGTAATTCATTGAGCTGCAGAGTAGAAACATGATTTGTGAAAATGGTTAATTGATACCACAAGAGGTACATCTATCTAAATGCGACAGACAAGAAAAACGGCCCTAGCCTGGAAAAGTAAAGTATTCCTCTCCCCGCCATCCCCAAATCCACCAGCTTTCACTTACATTTTCATTTCACTTCTGCTCCTTTGAACTGTGAATCTTACATTTTTAAATCAAATTATTTTGTCCTGGAAGTTTACAAGGTGCTAGTATAAAATGGATTTTCTTCATTCAACTATGAACAGAGGGTTAAAAGTAACTTGAAATTTCTGAGCTACTACTCTTATTATGCAAAAACAGGAATGCCCATCACAGTCAGCCACAAGCTCTGACAAATATTGGCAATTCTGCTGCTGCTGCCCAGAAAGAGACCAAAAACAGGCAGGAAAATAGTCTGAGTGGAGAGCACTGAGAACAACTATGTTGCACAGAATATATTTTATTTCTTGTTTGGCTGCCCCAAGGGAGTTTAATATCATTCCAAATTCCTGACACAGTCTCCCAGGCCAGAAGACAACTAATGGATGAAAGCTTGTGCACACGCTTCTTATTTTTTCCCCTGCTGAAACAGTAAAGGATGGCACAAACCTTCCAGGCCAAATGAAGCTGGCCAATATTTAATTAATGTGTCTGAAAGTAGAAATGTGGCTACGTTTTGCCATACAGATTAGGGAAACACTTTCTTGAAAGTCTAAATTCTCATTTATATTACTTTGTTAGTTAAAAGTACAATTTAAACCACTTTATACAACATTTGGAACACAGAAGTCAAATTCACCTAGATGTTTATATGAAAAGACCAAGCAACTACAGATTAACACTACTCTATTTGAATTATTTTTAGTGAACTGGGTCACATACTAGTAAAGAGAACAAGAATAGGCAAAATACACCATTATTCCTCTGAATTTTTAACCAGTTTCATGTCTTCATGTTTTTGTATTTTTTTTAAAGCAAATATAAAAAAGTATCCAGCCAATATAAAATTCTAAAAAAACAAAACAACCCCCCCCACCACCAATTCTCTCAACAGAGTCTACAAATCTCAATTTAGAGGATTGCTAAAGCAAAGAAAATCAGAAGCACTGTATACAAATTTATAGTAAAAAGATACAACTGAAAACTATCAAGTGAAGGTAAAACCTTCTGCTTTAAGTACTTCATTCACTGTAGGAAACTACTTTCAATATCTAAAAGGACTGCATGAATATTTGAATGCCATCTGACAGGCCTTTCTCTGTAATATTTTATTCACTGTTCAGTCTAACAAGCTTACTGTTATGCCTTGTTGATAGATAGTTGCCAAGGTCAGCATGGAAAAGCAACTTCTACAACAGAATGATACCTAGGCTTTGTGAGTAAAATTTATCCTAAAAGATGCCAGTAAGTAAATACTTCAAGGGTGCATTTTACTCTGAACTATGTCAACAGATACATTCTCAGTCACAGTAATCAAGCAAACAGGATAAAAAAAAAAAAAGGCAAAAAAAGCTGCCTTTTTCTTGCAACCTGCCTCAGGTTTTGGCACTCAGGATGCATCTAGCATGCCTGATCTCCTGGTCAATCTTAATCGGAAAGCATGGCTTCAATAAAATGGTACTATTGACTGATACGTTACGTTACTCCTGAAACAAACAAAAAATTTAGTCCCTCAGATTCAGAAACTAACTTGCATATAACTCTTATCTAAATATAAGCTTGATATTTAGTTTTAACTTCTGCTTTTGAGAAATTCACCTTCACTCGCCTAATTTTTGCCTTATTTTATATTGAAACAATCTTGGAAAATGCATCCACCAGAACAGGTGCAGACCAACAAAACTCCTGGGAGAAAAATCTGATTTTATTTTGCAATAGGGATCTTGCCAGAAATATTTTCTTTTACATTCTACTTAGTAGCTACTTCTCAACTCCCAAATTAGAAAGCATTCATTCATTCGACACCTTTAGCAAGCCTACACAAGTGCAAAAATCTGTTATCACGCACCCAGAAAGCATAGTATACAATGTTCAAAGTTCTGTTACCCACACGCTATATTATGTATGTACATATACATATATATACATACTGTAAAAATATGCAATGAAAGAAAACAAAAACATAACTTTAAGAAATATATATTGTGAAAGAAAAATAACTGAAAATAAATTGGAAAAAATCAAAATATAATATGCCAAAAAACATACCAGAACTTTAATTTCACTGTCCTCAAATGCCAAGTGTAAGGCATGTTTCATGAGCATGAAATTTTGTGTGTGCTGTAAGACATATCACAGATGGCTTGTTCTTCTGCTGACTTTTATAGAATGTTCATTTAAAAGTACATTGTTTCATTTTATAGGACTAGAATTAAAGCGTTTATGCATTAATGACTTGACGTTTCTATTTGTGAACAATCTTGTCCCAAAGGGAAACAGAAGGAAAATCTGTTTATTCTCCTTTTGCTACATACACAATCATAAACTAGCCATACAATTTAAATAGCTTTCCAAGTAGGTTAGTAGTTCATTGTAGCTTTCTTTCCTTCTGAACTGTGGAAATTTGAGAAGGAAGCCAGGAAAATACTATAGGCAATATGCAATTCCTCCAGAAGATGCTTCTCCATTTATTATTACATTTCAAGCTCACTGAGATACAGATGAAAACCTGAAATATATACTAGTATGATCTGTATTTTAATTATGTCCCTTTAGAAACAGGGAGAATTTATAAAGAAACTGGTATTTCATCAGTCTTTTAGGATATTAAACACACTAACAGCTATCCTCTTTTGGTAAAAAACAAAAGTAATTAAGATGAGACATGGATGTTGATAACAGCCTAATTGTATTTCTTTAAAGAAAAAGAAAGAAAATTATGGGGGGTGGGGGGTTGGGGAACGACTACTTGCAACCGGAGTACCAGCCTACAGAACAGTGTGGATCATCTGGGACCTGGCAAACCTGTCCCCGTGCACGGCTTCTGGCACTGCTCTTAACTGTCCACTGTCATAGGCTCAGAACAATTCTATTAAATGATGCTGGCTAGACTAATTAGACTCTTACCTGAAAAAAGTTAAAAGGGAGGGAAAGGAAAGACAAGAAATAAGACAGGGTAGGGGGATGTAGTATTGGTGGAGAGAGGGGAAGAACAAGAGCAGAAACCGAATTTTCTCATTCTTCACTGTATGCAATACCAACACCAACAAAAACATCAGTGTATCATTTACTTCTTTAGGACCTTCTTCAGGTCCTGCTTGGCCAGTACATTTTCCAGAATCAGGAGATGATGGTCTTTCCAAAAGTAGCATGATAAATCTTGAAAAGTCAGATGATTGCCATAGCAAAGCTCCCTTATTCAACCTTCCGTGTTCTTAGCTGAGCAATTAAAAAACAAAGTAACTCCAACAGCAAATGTTAGTACCAGAATGTTCTTCAGATCATAAAAATGGTTGTCAGTGAAAAATTCAGACCGCATTTGATGATTGGATGGGGTGTTTCTTGTCTTCTCTGTGCGACTCAACTTGTGAGGCCTGGAAGTCTTCCACACCTCCCAAAACTAGGCGTACCTGCTGGCTGGAGTCCCAGTTCCCTCCCGGCACAGGACACAGGTATATACCAGTTTCTTTCTCCCTCTGTGGGATAGAAAACTAGATACATGGACTGAAGGAAGTCTCAGAACACTCCTGCATGGTTCTGATCTAGGAAATGAGCAGATCATGATCACAGGCTATGCAGCGAAGCAAATTAGACTCAAGTCAGACATAACTGACCGTTTTGCCTCCTTTATTCTTAGTTTCATTCATTTGATGTTCATTGCCTACATTGCCTAGGCATCACCCCAGATCACCACTCTCTGGTTATGCTACTCTTTGTATTTCTTATTTCTTTATTACTGCCAACTGCAGAACAACCTAGTCATTCATTCTGTCAGCTCATCTTGGTTTCATCATGCTTCTTTCCCTTGGGCTCAACTAAACACCTTCAGAAATGCATTCATTTCTCATGTCCTTTACCCCAAATCCTTCACAATTCACTGCTCGTTGGTTAATCTTGAATTCTAAACACATAAAAATATCATCACTTATAACTAGTCATTATCAGTTCAATTAAAACTACAGAAAACTCAGCATAAAAACCCTTACTTGGTTTTAACAAAAAATAGAAGAAAAAACTAAGCAGGGGAATCAGAGTTAAACTGACTGAAGGATTGGCCAGGGGAATCAGAGTTAAACTGATTGAAGGATTGAAGAGAATTAGAATATGTATCATACACATTTACTGCTTTAATTATGGCATGTCCCACCAATAACATGGATCCTATGTTCACTTACAAAAAATATTAAAATTGCAAAATATTTAATTTCGACTTTATAATCCATGCAGCAATGAACTGCCCAAAGAGAATTTAGAAGATGAATTATGCACCCTTCAAAATGAAATTTATAATGGATATACTGACAGACTCCAAACAATATAGTCAGTGCAGTAAACCATTAAGATACCCGTCACTTTCTCTCTTTCCAAATACTGCCTATTCTCACTGCATGGTGAATTACACATGGTAACCTCAGAACTCAACTATAATTGCAGTAAGTATTGCATTTTCTTTCTGAGCATCAGTAAGTTGAGGTTTTTTTTTTTCTTCTGTAATACTTCAAGTCGTACCACTGCAAATATTTTATTTGTAGAGAAATTATACATATAAAACCTTTCAGTTTTCATGATGCACTAAGGACTCAAATTTATAACATGCTGTCACTTCCATGCCTTCAGGGAACATTGCCCTTTCTTAATTTCTGTAAGGACTGTCATATAGAAAATACCAAGCCACATTTGTGTCAAGTCTGCCATTTTTAATTATTACCAATCAAGTCCAAGCAATTTCTCCTTTCATTTAACAAGTGTATACCTATCTTCTAAAATTTTTTTTTATGCCACAATTCATAAAATTGTTTAGGCTGATGCTAAGTCCCTTGCACTAAATTAATAACTAATCACAGAGGATATTTATCATCTCAAGTTTCTTACATGAGAATTGTCAGACTTAATTGCTTTCCTCATATTTTCACTATTTACAGAGCTCATTTATCATACATTTCAGCTGTTTGACAACAGTGGACTGTTTTCCCCGCTTCTCAAGTACATAAAGAAAGATAAAATGGTGGCAAAACACAATATCTCGGAAATCTTACTGTTTCTGATAACATCCATTCCCGCCCGCAAATGATTCCAAAAAAGCCATTTATTTTAATACCAGTGATAAGCAGAAGTAGAATTAACCAGCTACAAACTTATTTAATACACAGTTTTGCTTAACCATAGGAAATGAACTCCGATTTTTATCTTATTTTTAAGCTTTGCAGACAATATCAGAATGATGCATTTCAATCAAATGTTTGGATAAAAATCATTTGATAGCAATGCCAAAGGAATTGTTCTCAGAAGCATTTTTAAAATGGGTTCAGGGCTTATTCCTAGAAGCTGAAAGGAGTACTAATTCCCAAAAGCACTGAGATTTCTGAGTCAGTTGTGATGTGAACCATGCCCCCACACTTGTTCAAGCAGCTTGGAGACTGGACTGAAAAGCAACACATCATTTAAAGCAAAGAGATGCAGAATGGCATGCTAATATGGTCACTACAAGCTTCTGCAGGAATTTCATTTTGCATTACTGAGCATAGTAAGATGCAATTCTCACACAGTATTGCACAATGTGGGCAAAAACTAAATCATGATATTAATTTGCTGAAATAATGAGTGAGTAACAACTCCCAAGTCTACCAATGGAAATATTTTGGCATAAATGTTACCTTAGTGTTGCAATGAAATACTACAGAACGTCTACTTGGATAATCACAGTAAGAAGAATCACACAACTTTACATTTTAATTGATTAGGTAAAGAACTGACCCCCTACAACCTGTAAATAATTGTGAAACGAATAGCATAAAACTGCATTTATTTATAGTAGAGACAGCTGATCAGATGCAACACTGTTGCTTTTTAGTTCTCCACAAATTTGGGTCAAAGAAATGACCATAAACAAATTTATTAGTAGAGTTGTATCAGGCTTTATCAGTATTGAAAAACTCCTAGAGTCAACCCTTTTGGATATAATTCAAGTGAACGTCGTTATAAAACAACTGAACTGAGGTGATAACAGAAGACAGGGATTATAAGAAAACACATTCTTTACTGTCATCTGTCAAAAGCGTCTCAGACAACTAGCAGAAAAAGCAATAATACAAATAAAAGACAACTTTTACTTAGATATGTATATGTATTCCTGGTGAATATTTTCATGGTTCCACTTCACAGTTTTCTGATTTCACTATGTCATGGTGCTCCTAACCTACCTCATACTATAATAAACTCACTTTACTTAACCATTATATTAATGAATAATATTTATCATAATATCAGGATTACTGTATGTATTTAAAAATATAAACTACAATCATTGTTAAGAAAAAATGTGTTCCAACGCTATTTGGATTAATTGTAACTCTTTCCTATTTTATCAGATTATACACACTAGGAACATGAAAAATGCTAGATAGTCAATATTTCTTCTCCTATTACTTCTAATAGAACAAATTATTAAAGTGATATTTTAAGGACAGTAACTAGTAGTGCATTCCAATGTCTTTACTGACTCAATATACAAAAAAATTTCTTTTCCAAATGCTTTTCTTTTTTTTCTCCCTATCGTGGTAATATTTTCCCCTTCATCTGCTCAGATTAAATGATAGGTAACTGTAAAAGAAATAATACTAAGTTTCACAGAACCTTCTCTGATTTCTTGGGCTATTGCTTCCATAAAGATGTATCGAGGCATCAGCATCAAGAAATGGGTAGAAGAGGTCTCCTCACTACCCTACTGTCTTGCCAAGCTGAGATTAAAATGAAAAGTCTAGTGGCCTCTACAGCGTAACCAGCCAGAACATCTTAATTTGCATTTCCAAAATGTTGCTTCCAATTGGTTCCAGAACAGTTAAATTGGCAGAGATTTCATAGAAATTTTTTATTTCATTGCAGCATTGTGGACACATAGTTGGGCTAACAGTGCAGGAATGGGAAGAAGATATTAAGATATAATGTGTATATCCATTACATTTTGCAGTTGCTATTCAAGCATGAAAAGGCTAAAACACTACCATCCAGAATTAAAGAAAAAACTGCATTTTTTGTTGAAATAAATAATAAATGATATAACATTTTATTCAAAATTTAAATCCAGTATTTTTAAAATAACAAGCTACTATTATTTAATTTAAATACTTTCCAACCAAATAAACATCTGTTCTCAAGGTCTACAGCAATATTGACTGTACACAGCATGTGAAAGGAAGTTATCTTAAAAATTTATTTTACAAATGTTAACATCTTTGTCCACACAAAATGTGACACTAAAAAGATTATTAGCCTTATTAAATTATTAATTAGCATTATTTCTACCATACATGCAGTATAATAAATAGAATGCAATAGTGAAAAACTAAGGATATTTGATTTTAATGGTACATTTGTGTATTTTCCATCTGATCTTAACTTTAGATTGAAAATTTAGAATTTGTTTTTAAAGTTTTCAGTTGTTATTTCAAAATTACAAACTTCTTAATATCAATTTCCATGTTTCTGAGCAAGGAGTTCTTGAAAGATCCTTCCTGCCTGGTGACTTCACATCCCAGAGTAAAACTGACAACCTATTACTACCTTTTAAACCCAGGTCTTAATAAATAAATAAATAAATAAATAAATAAATAAAAACAAGGGGAAAAAAAGTTAAGGATCCAATTTATGCCCTTTGATATCAATGGTAAGACTCATGCTAATTCTGCTTTAAGATTAGACCCTCTTTTATCTGCTTATTTAATTCTGATCCTAAATTAATGCAATTTCTAGACTAATCACAAAGGATTATTTTTCCATATCTCTAGAACACATAGTCCCATAATTTAAAGTAGGAAATTCACTAAAGTATGCTATCTTTCTTTGTCTAACTTCAATGCTATATTTTAAAATTTGAAACATCTGAGAGTCAACTTCCAACTCATTTCACAAAAAAACTATGTAAGGTAAAGCAAATTTTCTTACAAATTTAATTAAAATATGACATTCAAAAGAAATAATTTTACAAACAATATTCACTGGTGGTACATTATGTAATTTTTATGGAGTTTAACTTTTTGATGTAGTTGGCTGTAAAAATCCAATAAATACGCAGATATAAAAACGCAAGAGGACTCAAAGGAGATGATCTTTTAGATAACACTGAAAGGAGGAAATGAATTCAGAATTAAGAAATGCTAGCATTCTCCTACAGTAACTCATGACAGATGTCATATAATGCAAGTACTGTTATTCTTTTGGAGGGCTTTACTATATCCCCAAGTCCAAGTTATACAAAATGACAGGAATAAGCATCAGTGTTCCTGAAGCACATTTACATTTCAGTTAGATTAAAGGTGATGAATACCAACAAGCAACATTAGTGCCTATAGTAGGCACAGATAAAGGATAAATTTTCTTGTGTAAAATCATAGGCAAGTTGATAGATACAATTATGTTTGTATTTTAAAAGTATTTTTATTAAAATAATTTTCACATCAATACGTAAAGACTTACACTTTCAAGAAGACAAGATTCACCTGAATATATAATTTTTCTTAATTGAAAATATATTTCAGGCATTCACCAATTCTGGGGTTTACTAAAAATATAACTGTAGGAACTGGGCTACTGTTTTGGTGCTCTCTTCCAATAACGAAATGCTGGGGGATCCATATACACCGGCACCTTTGGGACTCAACATACTGAGCTAATCACTTGCTGAGACCATCTTTAGTGTTGCATACTCTACCCACAGCAAATCCAGATGAGATCAGATGCTCCCAAAGTTGTTTATATGGGTTCAAATGAAGTCACATCAGCAGCTGACAAAAAAATTCTTAAATGTTTCCCTAGCATATGGAAGGCCATGTTAATAACTTACTCTAAGTAACAGTGTTGAAATATGCTCCATCCAACAGATATGATACTCACTACACTCAATCCTGTAAAAATTATTCTGCATTAGAGACCAAGCAGAAGAAAGCAGGAGACTCAAAAGAGAAAAGGCTCCTTTCTCCTGACTACTCTGCTGCACAAACATTTTAGTTTTCAGGATTATGGCCTGGCTTCCAAACATTTACCATGTTCTCTCTGAATTTCTTCCACGTATTAAATTCCTGACTACTAATCTCGTCCAAAAGTCTGTACTTCCCAGTTCCTTCACCTTGGACTACAGCCAGAAAGCTCACTGATAAGTCCTAACCATTACAGTATGCACAGCCTGTCCCCTTACACTATTTACTCTGTTTTATCTACAGTGACATTTGATGAAAGCACCAAGGAAGGGTAGTAGTTTTCTCAGAGATAGTAAAATTAGTCCAAATTCAGGTTTCCCACCTGTACTTAAGGATGCACCTGCAAGACACCCAGATGCTCATCTTCCACCACATCACTATGAAGTCTGATGGTAGTAATCAATAGGACTACAAGTTCCTCAACCAATGTTACTTGCTGTTTTACTATGCACGATACTGTATATCCACCATGCAGACACTGTGTATCTGCCTCCAAACCACAAGCACAGCTTACTCTCAATAACCTTCAGATGCGCTGCAAATCTCAGTACCTGCTAACAAGTCACCTACAAAAATGGGATAACAAATTACCATCTACACAGCTCTCTTGAGATATTACGACAATAACACTTGGCACCATCCACAGAGGAAGGACCAGATATTGTTCTTGAATGGCTAAGAAACTATTGTACTGTGACTGGAAAAATCTATAATTAATTTTGTTATGCAAGCAGACCCTTACCCTAGATGATTTGCAGTGCTACAGGCACCAAAATGCCTCACTATAGCTCAGAATAAAATTCCTATCTTAATGATTAAAAAAAATCTGCACTGTTCTCTGCTCCATGATGTTTATTACAAGAAATGTAGATACACCAGAGGCTGACAAACATTCAGTGCAAATACACAAAGGATGTGTTTTATTAAGAAAGATGACGTTAAGTAGGCAGAAATACTCTTAAAGATTTTGCAGCTTTTAAATGTCTGTCTCTAGGTGAATTAGTAATATGGAAGCAGAAATGAATTGCAACTCCAAGGCCACAGTGCGAAGATTCATGACAGAATAGTAGATTAATTGCTGCTTGCTCCTTGACCATTTACAGATACAATACATAGCAGATGTTCCCCAAACTTTTCTTAGTCTTGCTAGTATGTCATGCCACATTTTCCTGAATCCACCAGGAGCTTTATTTCTAGGTGTCACCATTTTTATTGCATCAATTGAAATTTGATAGAACAAATGCAACAGTCATTATGACAACATTAAGGCAGTATGGATATTTAAATCAAATCTTAGCATGTATTATTCACATCACCATGTACAGAGATCCAACATTTATTCCTGTCCAAATGCAAAGACCTGAAGTAATCTATGATGCATACTAACAGAATTTGCAAGTTTTGTTTTGCTCATATTTGAAACAAGTAGTAGAAATTTTTCTACAATGTATTAAACCAACATGATAAATACTAGGTGAAGCTTTTAAGTGAGTTGCAATACTGACAGAAGAAATCATAAAATTAGATTATTCTAATAGGTCCTTTTGAGATCTTCTTTAACTCTCAACTTTTAAGAGGCTGTTTTACAAGTCACTATAAGAGACATTTTTTGTATATTTTAAAACAAATTTCAAGACTATCTCAAGTGAACATATTTTTGCCTTAAGTAAAAAGAAATTAATTTTTACTGTTTCATGTATGTCTTGCAGACATATACTTTTTAAAACAAAATAGGTTTGATCAAAACAGGAAAAAATAATAGTTCTGACATGTGCGAAGGAGTCACAGCACCATAATCTTAGTAAGTATTTACCACACAGAGGTCTTGCACTCTGAAAGCTGCAATTCCTTTCAGTTACTTAGCAAGAAATGTAATGGTCACAGCATTTAATATAACACTAAGTCAAAAGCAAGAGAGCACTGCAAATGTTCTGAGGCCACAGCCTTGCTTGTGGAAAGAATTTTTATGAATTTCTGGAAACAATAAAGAAATCTAAGGTACAGTTTTAAAAACTGTGATTTACTTCTGTCATAAAACCTACCAGTACTCTACTACCCTTAACAGATAATTCATAGATACACCTTTAAACTGCACAGATTTTTTTAAGAAATGAAACAGTTGCTAGTTTTCCTTCGGTCTGGATTCTGCAGCAAAAGGATGGAGGAAAACACAGTTTTCCAAGGCTTCAAAGGCAAAAGAAATGAGACATTCTAGAAAGCAAAGCGACTGGTTAGTTTTGTAAAATTCTGGGATATAATCCCTATCTAAATGGAGCTCATAAGTAAGCAGACTTGACAAAGCGTGGGAGAAAAAAGGGGGAAACTAACCTAATTTTATTTTTATTTTTTTACCATGAGTCAGGTAAATCTTACACTGGTACTATTTTGCATGTGGTAGAATGATGAACCAAAGGTTCACTCAGAGGCAACGACATGCGGAAAAGCATCCCCTCTAAGAGCCATTGCTTGGCATCAAACAAAAACCAAACAGGTAAAGTTCATCTTGCCTTAAATCATTAATGAACCATTTAGTCATCAATTTACTAAGGCAGTTGGATTTTCTTATTAGGCACCTGAGTAGCCCTGTGAATTTCCAAAAGTTCACTCTTATCTTCAAGATGACTACGATCATAATACTATGCTGAATTGGTGCCAATCTGATTCAAGTCCAGTGGTTGTATTTGATTAACAGAAATCCACATTCCTGTTATTTAGTTTTCAGCCTTTTAAAATTTGCTGTTTAAATGAGGGAGGGGGAGGAAGGCATCTTTCTGTTAAGGCTAATATTTGGAACTTCATCTCACTTGTGAAACAGGAAAAATACTTGAGTTGCCAAATGACAATGTCTATGAATAAGATTTAAATAGGGTAATAATTATTTTCAAAAGTCTTTCTTTGTTGTTTTGTTTGCTTTTAGCCAGAAGCTAATTTAAACTTGCCTACAAAGGACTATTTAAATATCAGTCACATGTTGACAAAGTACAGACAGGTATGATCAGAAATAAAAAAATTAAAATAAAATAAAATAAATAAATAAATAAAAGGAAAGAACTACAGAGACAAAAAAATCAACTGTTTGCAAAGTATGAACACAATAGCAGGTTTCCTGTCACTGCTGGTAAAGGTCTCCTTCTCTTGTTAAGTCTCAAAATTGTAATTAGACTCGATACAGAGTATTATAGTTATATGCATACAATTAAAAACATATATTTTTCATTCCAATTAAATAGTAATTTCAAGAACAGTTTGCCAAGGATCAATTTGGATGACATGAAGTAGACTGTCCTACTCAAAATGCTCATGCAGAAAAATATACTATTTTTAACTACTTTAATTAAAACCTGAAAAGCTCCTGCCTTTTAATATTTACAATTCTTTTCTTAGCATTTTTTCTGAATCATTCTGAAATTTTCCATTTCAGTAGCCTTATTCTGCATATGCAAATAAGCCCCCATAGAGAGAAAAAACTAATGCAATTAAATGCTTTCAAAACCGCTGAAGTTATATTATGGGTCTGACCTAAATCCACAAAAATAAAAGACAGTCTTAAAGGTTAAAAAGCGATATAGTAAAAGTTCGATGATGCTTCCTTTCCATTCAATACACTTATATTTCAGTATTTTTATAACATTATACTTTTACTAAAGTCTAAGCTCATTTATACTTTAGTACATTTTTAAAAATTTTAGCAAATCTTGTAAGAGAATATGCTAGAAATAATCTGTGGACATGGGGAAGAAATACAATTTCTAAAACATATCTTTCTGATTAGTATGAAACATTATTTAGAACACCTTTAAGTTAAAAGTAATATGTTGGTTTTATTTAAAATACCTGTTATAATTATTAGTAACCACTGTGTTAGAAGTCATTCAGAAAGTTTTTGCTGGTTCATCTTAAGGCAGTGGCTTTGATCAATTTTCTCAATAATTTAAAAGGAAACTTCCACTTTTGAAATTCTCTGTATTTTTCTTACTGTTTTTCATCTCATCTGCAACATAACTATGCATCTTCCATGTGTATTTACTTAATCTTAAAATAAATTAGCCGATCAAAGGAGGGAATACAGCAGGAGTGGAGGAGCACTGGTCAGAAGGAAAAGCTTAAGTTAAATACCACAGTTATTCCTTCAGTCTCACTCTGCTTTATTTGCTGAAACATGAAGTACATCTTGCTTTCTAAACAAACATGAAATCTACTACTTAATCCACAAGCAGTTTATTTTCTTATGTAGTCAAATATGCCTCATTATTTGTAGCACATAAGTCTGTTCAAATGCTTGCCACCTGCTGAAGAATTCTGAATAGCAATTGTACATTTCAATCACAAATATTAAAGAGCACATTCTCGTATAATCTACAGCAAAACACCAGGTTAGTGCTGTTATCCATTTATAAGTAAATTTTTCTCTACTACAGAAACATATAGAAAAATCTGTCTAGATGATTTACCCAAAGCAAGCAAGAAGAACCATTCAGAAAATAGCTGCTTGCTTTTCTGATCTCCACCAGCCCCCCAGACACGAGGAATTATCCTCAACTAATACAACGGGTTAAATTTGCTTTTTTACCAGTTTCAGAGGATATAATGAAGTTACCTGTCATTAATGATCCAGTTCAGACAGAGATTGAGGGAATTAAGGTTTTTGCATCTCTTTACTATTTCCATCACGGTTTCATTATCCAGTTCTGTGATATGACGTAGATCCAAGCTGGAAAGATTTCTTAGCTATTGAGACAAATACGATAGAAAGAAATGATCTGAAACTTATTCATATACATAACTGTTATAAAAAATTTTAAACTTTCTGAAATCACGTATAAGGTGTGAAAGCTAGCCAGAAAGATGAAGTTACTATATTTTCCACAAAAAGGAAACATATCAGAGATATTCACACAATCTGACTTTTAGCATCTAAAATCTATACCCAAATTTTTAATTCAGGCAGGCTCTCACTTACTCCATGAGATCACATCTCTCTTGCACATGGGTCCATGCCACCTATAATAGTGGTGTAGGCCTTCCTCTTTTTAGAGTGTAAGATTACCATTTTTGCACCTAGATAGGAATACCTAGTCATTTAATTAAAATTAAAAGGGGGGGGGGAGCAGGGAGGGGAAACAGAAAAAGCATTTACACTCAGATTCAAATACATATCATTAAAAATTCCAGAAATTTGAGACTTTACAAAACTGAGTAAATACCACAACATTTCCAGAAATTGCAGCATTTATAATATATTCTTACCTGCACAGCCGTCAGTTAAGACTTGGGAATTCAGAATAACAATATTTGGAGTAGCAGAACAATCTGATTTATGATCTATCCATTGAGTAACTAACATTAACCTGATTTATTACATTGTTAATAATTACAATGGTCTTCAAAAGCAAACAAAATTCTCTTACTACTTTTATGAGCCATGAATTCACAGAAGGAGATAGATTTGAAGCTGATATTTACAATTTTCTGCAGCATCCTCAAACAATGGATCAGTTTAGTCATAGTAACTTCCAAGTGTTGTTTGCTTTTTAAGCTGTCTGAAATAATCTCTTATACTTTGGAACAAATAATTTCATTAGGTAATACTGACACTTTAATTAAATTTACCTTCCTTGTAAGAGAGAATAATAATCCTTTTCAGTGATTTAAGTCACTAGGGATTTGATTAAGTAAAGACATACAAGTGAGATCATATAATTGGTCCACTTCAGTAGTTAAATATTAAGTCAAGGTACTTAAGAAAAAAAAGTGAGGACTCCAAATGGAGCTGGTCTTTAGAAAAAGTGTTCTCGTGTTTTGTTCCAGAAGTTTTTAGCATTCTCCAGTCTAAAACTCTGCTGAACAAGCATAAATTTAAGGACCGTGACTTTTGAGAAACAACTGCAGAATATTTCTACAGGAAGCAAGGAAAAAATTATTATTATTAAAATGCTATGCTAGCTGTACTGTTGAACTGCTTGTTGTAACCCCATTGTACATCTGATGCTCTTCTTATTTGCTTATTAGAGAGAGGAGCACGTGATGATTGATTGTGTGTTGGTAAAATGAACAGATCTTGCAAGCTCAGTCTATCTGTATTTCATGCATATTGATCTAAGAAGAAATTTAGAAAAATTATTTTCTATGAACCCCAAAGAAGGTCACATCTAATCCCTCATTTTACTGCACAAGCTGCAAGGAGGAGGGGAAGCTTAGAGTAGCTTGGATTTCCCTAACCTTCTTACAGCTATTCCTATTAGATAATTTAGCACCTCATTGGCCTTTGTACTACAGTGGCAATAACATGGCCAATTCCTATGACACACACCTAGGTCCTATGTGGAGTTCTAATAATGCAAATTAATGAGTACTTTCTCAAATGTGCTTCCTGTGCATACAGAATTTGCTCTATTGCTGTTTTGTAAATAAACTGCAAGCACAAACTTTGACAAATCATTATGACTGTGTTTCATGTCTCTAGCTGCATAAAGAAAAACCCAGCAGCAATATGTAAAAGACTTCTCCACTTAGAACAAGGGATCTATAAATAATGACATATTGTTGAACTGGAACTCTTTGTTTCTGCTTTCTTAGTATGTTTTCACACACAGTGTGTTAGGGCTGACCATCTCGATTCCCAGAAAGCCATGGGCTCTAAAGAAAAATGTAATATATATACTTCCTGCAGCAGGACAACTTTGCCAAATTCTGATTTAGCAGATTACCACAGTGATTAAATTCTCCATGTGTTCCCATGATAATCGTTTCCATACTAACTATATTTACCTTTCTTGAGGTGGTATAGTCCCTTATCCCCTATTTATGAAATAGGGAATGAGGCACAAATAAATTCACCATAATCACACATGGAGCTTGTGATGATGGGAATTAAAGTCAGATCTCCTGAACCTATGAAAGTAAGTACAAAATCGTCTTATATAAGGCAACAAATTTTATAGCATAGGAAATAAGTCTATTGGACAATTCAACAATATCCTCTACCACAGTAATCAAATATTACTAGAAAACCTCAAAGACAAGTGGAGAACCTTCTTATTGCAAAAAGATAAGTCCTAGCTAAAACACACCCTCTTCTAGACAACACTCTTCACTATGAGCAGGTAATAAAACTGCTCTGTTCATTCTTTGTTGTTGTTGATACTTAAAAGTTAAATAACATGAACTTTCACTAAAGAATGCATGAAGGTCCGTGTTCTTTGAAAATGGTGTCTAACTCACCTAACTTCAAATTAGGTGAAGGCTGACAGTAGGGTATCCACCCAGTTGAGGCAAAGACGAATGCAGCAGAAAATTTATGACTTCCAGTAAAAACCAGACTGTTGCATTGCACAGGTAGACTCAAAAACTACACTGAAATCCTATTAGGAGTCAGTGACAAAATTAATAGTATTTCCATGGAGTAACTTTATCCTTACTGTCACAGGAGAATGATCACTCACATATTGTTTTTCTCACTTTCACATAATGGTCTACCACTATATTCAATATACACAAAAGTCAACCATCACTTGCCCTTTTTACTGTCACATTCCTTCATTTCAAACAGCCTATCTCATACCTGACCTACCTGCTGGGTTAAATCTTCTTTTTATCAGACATAAGGTACTTGATCCAGCAAACCTTACCACCTTAGAAGTTTGAAGAGACTGCTTCTAGGTGGTGGTGGTACACTAGATAGGAACTCTTCAAGTATAATTTGATCTATGCAGCCTCAGTATTTCCATTGCAGAAGAGTGAATGACTTTCAAGGGCTGGAGGACAGGAAACACATCCCCTTAAGTACTGGATTCCTGACATGATTTTGATTGATCTGAACATTGCAAGTAAAAAAAGACTTCTGTACCTACTTAAATCACAGGGACCAAGAGGCACTAGAAGTCAGGGAATTGTTTTAAACACATGTGAAACCATTTTTAATTAAAAAAAAAAAATCTATTCTCTAATGCCAAATGCCTTTTTTTTTTTTTTTTAAATCTGAAAAGGTATTTGTAAGGCATTAAGGGTTACAATGTTAAATTCCCCTTGACAATAGCCTCAGAATAAAGAAACCAGAATTCCAATACTGACTTTGCTACTCTCTTGCTGTATGACTGGGCACATCTCTTACCTGCTCTTTGTCCCTCAACATAAGACATCATCATCCTTCCCTATATTGCACATGTACTTACTAAAGGCCTCTGCTGAAAGAAGCAGTAAGAGTAAAGAAATATATTATCATCATAATATGTAGCAAACCTTACAGAAGTCAGATCAGAGAAGGCATGATGTATTCTACATGAAAAGTATAATTAAAAAATATTACAAGATATTCAGAGTCTTCCTTTAACATGCTTTAACCCTGTAAAAGTTCTAATTTATATTACACCTTCAGGAACAAGTCAGGAAAAACTCCCTTTAACCTGCAAAATATATTTACTCAGAAACATCAGACATTTCAGAATTGCTGCTTTCAGTCCAATATAAAACTTGCAGTGTGCGATGACACACTTTTCGCCAACAATATTCCACTTAAGGAAAATACTGTTTCAAGTGCTTCGCCAATATACCTGGCCATCATTTGAACAACCTAAAGAATTCTAACATACATCAGAAAAAGAAAGCTTCAGGACAGCATAAGGCAGCACCATGACAAGTGGGATAACTAAAGAAAAAATACTTGATACTAAAAATATGTAAAATAATTAGCACTTTCATAGTAAATGCTACAAGAAAAGAGTTTACTTGTCCAGGATTCAATCACAAATTCCCCAAACATATCTGAGAATAAAAATAATAACAATAATAATAATAATAATAATAATAGTGTGATGTTCAGTGCTATCACATCACTGTCTTTGAAGTATTAATGACCTATGGTAAGTTCCTGTGGCCATGGCTTAAGAGAAGAAACAGAAATTCTTAAGTCTCACGTCCCAGGAAAAAGCACATACAACACTTACCTATCCCATATGACTTTTTCCCATTTTGGGACAAAATCGCCTCCCTGATATATTATGAAAGGCAATCTACATCTGTGTCAGTCCTATTATAATTCATGATTTACAGCCATTTATTACTAAACCATATCAAAATCAGAGCTAAATATTAATAAGAAAATAAAGCTCTCGATTTTTTGTAACTTTATAATATCATGTAATTGACTGAAGTCACTTCATAGAAGAATTAGATATAACGATCACCTATTAAACACTCAATAACTCTAGGTCAAAATAATCCAGTAACTGAAGCAAACAACTGAAAGATGATCTGTGCTACATTTTCCCAAGCAATTTTAGATTACATAACCGCTCTCTGTAAGACTAACTTATTCGTCTCCTATATTTATGTTGTGCATATAAATACAACCCATACTGAATTATTTAGGACATTAAAATTATCATATTATTTCTCCCTCCCACAGATATATGTGCCTTTTAAATATCTTCATGTAATTGCAATATCCTTTGAGTCCTTCCCAAATTACATTCTTTGAGTTACTGCAACTTTACCATGAAAATTAATTTCTTCAGATTTTTTTTGCACATTTTCTGAAATTTTTTCATTTCATCTATATTTTCAGCTACTGAGCTGCCTTAAACCAATCAACATATATTAGAGGTATGCTGAATCCACTGTCACAACAAGAGGGCTGCACTCCTCCACCAAAAACTACATTTGAATTTTTTTCAGCCCTATCACATTTTCATTCAATATGGTCTCCACTTACTTCAAGGTCTCTTCGACCATTTTTTATGTTTACTAGCACTCCTTCACATTCAATACACATTTTTACAGCCATCTTTACCAGTTATGATGGGTTCCACTTCCCCATGCTTTTTCTTGTTTTTGTTTGTTTGTTGCATCTGTTGAAATGATGCAAACTTCATTTGTCCTGTCATGGTTCTATCCACGACAGGGTTATTCATTAAATGTATAAACTTAGCCTTGTTGATATCTATATTTTGGCAACTGTCACAATACTAACAACAAGCTAAAAGTAGCTATAGTACTTACATTGGTGAGGTGAATGACTCCTTTAGATGTAACAGAGCAGCCCATAAAACCAACATACTGCAGCTCAGGACAATGTTCAGCAAATGCTTTCACTGACTGATCTGTCACCTACCAAAAAAATACACAGATAATAGTTGAATAGGTGATATGAGTATATACACAATAAAATCAAAGCTGTTTCTCAATAACACAGTCAAACTATTCATTAATAGTTTTAATATTATCCTTACCACTTATTCTGAGAGTTAAAGAGAAAACATGAGGTATGCACATGCATCTATAGATATGTATGAAAAGAAAGAAAAAAGATCATCTTTGGAAGAGAGCAGAACCTTCTGTTTGGAGGAGGGAACACAGAAGAAGAGGCCAGAATGATGGCCACTGAAATTCAAATATTACCTTTCTGTTTATCTGCAGATTAAAGCAAAAGTCCTTTCTATTTATCATTCACATAATTATATTCAACCATCAAAATATCAATAAATTTAAGATATTGCCATCCTACAGACTCACACAATACCCCTCACTGATTGCACTGAATCTGAACTGTATCATATCTTAAGTTTATATTCTGTTTTTAAGGCATTTTTTTATAATAAACAAAGCCATACTACAATCTATTAATACCTTTTAACTTAAACACAGTATCTTGGCTGTTTCCCACATAAAACTAGTATCTTATGGTAATGTACCATCCTGTGTCTGTTATCAGTTGAATGAAGATGTTACCTTTATTGTTGTGATATATCTATTTCTACAATTCTTTTTGTTTTATAATTAAGTTTGTCTAATAAAATTTAGTAGCTGTGAAACGCCAACTATTGCATAAATGTAATGTTTTGTAGGTAGACTAAATATTCAAAAAGATAACACTTTGTGAACTTTTTTCCTTTAAGTATTAGTTTCTACTACAAACACTTCTGTGTTTTCCCAAAGTTACATTGCAGGAAATATTTCCTGTTTTCCCAGAAAGTTATATTAAGACTTGCCTTAAGTCAAGAAAATCAAATTTTCATTATTTCTAGTTGTTATTCAATTGAGTACTTAACTCATGATGAAGGTATTAACAAAAGAAATATTTGTTGTTTTATTTTCCATTATTAAGAACAAATATTTTATTTCACTTATGTCTTCCTAACCTACTTTCAGCAGATTTTTAAAAACTTGCATCATACAGTAAAAGTATAGCATAAAACCCATAAATTCACTTTTTAAAAATATGAAGCCACTAGCATCGGTATTCTTCTGATTAAACAATATGTGCTGAGTGTACATGCATGCATTTTTTGTTAGATGTTTCAGATGAATAAATACTTTTTTTCTTTTGATAACCAGGAAATTTTTTCTTTATATTTATAGTAAGCTCCTCATGTTAACCCAGCAGCCATCCTACTGAGTGGGCCTTGGACTTTTAACAGGAAAACTATAGGAAGACATTCCACACTTCAGAACAGAGAGAAAGCTTTTTTCCCCTCATAAAAACAAAAATCACACCACTGTGAGAATATGCATACATACACTACACTTGTACAAGAAAACACACAGGCATATGCCTGTTGTTACATCTCTGCTCATTTCTTCACATCTGGCTGCTGGTAATTTTGTTCCAAAGACTGACTGAAGAGCAGAGGAGAAGGTCTGTACTTCATTTGATCCAGGCTGCACTACTATAGAGTCCCCTACAGGATGGGGAGAAATGGAAAGCAATTTCCTTCGCGACTCCTTCCAGAATGCAGGCTCGAGAAGGCAGGGAAATGTGAAAGACGCAGCAAGCAGAAGGATGGCAGCAGAGGAGAAGGGAATAGCCAGTCTCAAAGATGATGAAAATTAACTTTTCCTGTGCAAAGTTTGTAGCAACCCAGGAAAACACTAAAAGTTGCTGAAATAAGAGGATGCCTAAAGTGAAAAGAATTTAATGTGTTTGTTCACTTGGAGTTTCTTCTGTTAAGAAGTCGAGTATTTTTTGTGTTGTCTGATAAACAATCCACTGTAGCAATTGAAAACTCCTTTGGTGTATTTGGTTTAAGGAGGAAGCAGCTCCTCACCTGTCTTGTCATAATATTGAATGAATACAATCATTTTTCTATACTTTTTTTAATATGAACATGCTGGAAGGAAAGGAAAAATGCAGTTTAGCTACAAATGACTGAAAGAAACTATATACACATGTAGTGAGGTTCTGTCCCTTCTAGCACCTTTCTCCAAGTCCAGACATTTAATTCCAGTGCAGGGTTACATGGCTCTCACACTGTAACCAATAATTTAGAGTACACCTTTCCTGTACTCCTAGGATCTACCTCACTTTTGAACCTCCTCACTGTTCCCTTTGAAGAGCGCCTGCACCTGTGAAGGCTTTCTTTCCTGTAGATAAGTACAAAGTCCTAGCACCTCAATCACACATCTCATTTCTAATTTTAATAAAGACTGTTTTTCCTCTTTTCCATATTGCATGCTGATACCTATTTCCTGTTAAATCTAATTGCTTATGCCCTTACATCAGATGCTATACTACAATTGTCAACACTTTACTTCAGATTTGTTAAAATAAATATACAGAACATTAGGCAGTTTTACTGAAGAGTGTATTAGAGGCAAGAGTTGATTCCACAACATGTTTTCTTCTCCAAAGCACTGAAAGCAAACAGTATCCCCTCTGAAGCTTAGCTACCAACCTAAGTGCTTGCATGTGCATGACAGGTAGCCATCGATCTAGACCCTGATCTTTCTTCAAAGTCCCTCACAGACAGAATAATAAAGACTCTCCAGGGACAAGAGAAGGACAGAGGGAGGAGAGACAGCCACACAGATAATTAATAGCTTTTCAAGTTGTTCAGAATCTGGATATGGGCAGGTTTTTGAACCCATTGAGTGTCATATTTAGACAGAGCTGAATTTCTGATATTCTAATTCTTGACCTACTTAGTTTTATTACTAAACATCCAACAGCTATAAAATTAAAGAGTATAAAGTTGTCGTGGGTACCCTTAAAACACCTCCACACCTTCCTTTTAACAAGCCTTTTTTCTGAGCAGTATATATTCCCAGTACAAATGATGGTAATGCAAAACTCTGTTTTGATTTTGAGACAAAATGTGTACTTCCCAGCCAAAATGCACTAATAATGTCTCACTGTGTCTGGAATTGTAAATCCTGAAAGCCTGAGGACATTCTGGGTTTGCAGGGATGTCTTCTTGATTTCACAGAACTCAGAGGCAAAACAAGTTTTGAGATATCTCAAAGTGACTGAGAAGTCCACCAGGGAGCCTCAGGTGAATACATATGTATGAACAGTCCTGCCGCTGCACTGGACATCCCCTTGATCCCCAGTTCCAGCAGGCCTGATTAGCATGGCACTTCACCGCTTGCTGGCAAAATACTCACAAAACACATTTTTGAAAAGATAGCTCAGAGGTGAGGGATGCAAAGAGGATTATAGGTACAACACCACGTTCAAGCAGTTTTGGTTTGGGGTTACTGGATGTGGTTATAGGTCAAAAGCAGTTTTCTTTAAAGCAACAATTTTCCAGTGAGCAAAGATGTTTTAGTTGCATGCCTGCCAATTGCAAGCAAGAAGTATGCCTTTGGGGTTTGCGTATTTAGAAACCAATGAAACTGAAAATGAGCCCAAAGGAGGGGACACAGGTTCAGGTAAACAGGTTCAACCAAAAAAAAAAAGGCCACAAGGCTGCTTACTTCATCAAATAACTAGTGTGTTTTAGCACAAAATTTCATCTTTGATTCTGATCTGACAGGTTCTTAAATCTTCATCTCTGCACATTCCTTTCAGTTCAGTCAATAGCCACACCAGCTATCTGGGAACATTTTGACTACTGAAAGGCTTTGACAAATACTATTAGAAATCAAAGAGTGACAGATTTGCCCTATTCATGGCACCAGGGGAAAATAAAAATGCCTTCTGAAAACTCAGGAAAGTTTTAAATTTAGGCATAGAAAAACAGAAATTCAGTCCTTTCTTTTCAATCACATTAGCTTCTCTATAGAAAATAAAAGAAACCCTCTGTTCAGCTAATGAGATAAGAGGACCACCCTGTTACAGTTTTGCCCTCCTCTCTTTACAGAGAATTTGAGTACGAGTCTTTTCTTTGTTTCACACATCTTTGCGCTAGCTAGTAAGGAAATGCATTAATAAACAATGAATAGTATAAATTCCTAAGATCACAGATTTACTACAGAACTTAAAACTTTAAAATACAAATAATTTCTTCCATACATATTTTGGGTCCATAAAAGCATAAAAAATTGATGTTTGGAATGTAAATAATAAAATTACTAACACTCAGAGTATTTTCTGTTTGTTCATAGTACGGAATTATCTGCATGCTAATAGTTGTAGTAAAAGTTAAAAACAGTACTTTGACTATCAGCATTAAATAGTTGACAAACTGGCAATGAAACTTTTCAGTGCTTGTTAGATGTTCAGCATCTATCTGGTCAGGAAAAGGTCCTTCATTCCCTCTCTATACCATGCAAGTCTCATGATTTTCCAGGTTCCAAAAATTATTTACAACCTGTCAAAAGTAGTGTGGTATGACCCGAATATGCCTTACATTTACTGTGGTAGAAATAACAATTTTAGACAGGCATTTTGCTATTGCAGACAAATGCTCTTAAATCTTGACTTATAAATAAATAAATAAAACAGCACTGCATTGAAACTGTTGATGCCTTTAAGCTCAGTTCAATTATAGATCTCGTCCTTTGCTGTCAGCCAGCAAAACTCCACTAACTGCAGGAGTTGTTTTGATGTTTTAAAGAGAAACATTGTAAAAAATGTCACCATCAGCACTGTAATCTCACAGTCTGCAATCTTATATCAGTATACAGGAATATATAATTTCTTTTTCAGCTCCAATGTCATTTATAGCAATTGATATTTTAATATCATGGTGCCCAGCCACACAGCTTGTAACGGAGGTCACTCAATATTTTATTTAGTGAGCTACTCTTAACACATGACTGCACTCTCCTCTGATTGTGTTAGTGGGGGAAATATATATATTTTTACATGTATACACACACACCTGCTGTTTTCACAAGAAGAACAATTGCTTTTCATAAAAAGAATATGGGATATGAAGCAGAGAGACACCTGATGAAAACATTGTTAAACTAAATATTTGATGAGAGGGTAAAAAATTACGATTTGTATTTTGGTTTTTTTGTTCTTATTTTGCTTCAGGGGAGTAAGAACATGTAGTAGTTTGGACTTTTTTTTTTTTTTAAATAAACAATACAAGGCATTGTGTAGCTAAGTATGTTGATCAGTTAGAACTGATAATTGAATCCTACCCGTCGTGATTCACATACGCTTCCATAAATATAACAAAATATAACAAAACAATGTTTGTAGGTAGAAGTAATATCTTTCATTAGACTTATTTGTATAGTGGGGAAAAAAGCAGACAAGTTTCAGACAGACTTGAAATAGAAGCAGAGCTGAATATGAGAATATGAAGCTAAAATTAATTTCTAAGATTGAGAACAACTACGCTACTGCTTAGACACTCTTCTATTTTACCATCTACAATGCCTAGCTCACATATATATTGACCTTACTTGCCTATATCCTTATGCTGTCACACCTACTGTTACAGTGCTACTACAAAACAATTTTACGTTTTCTTCTTAAATGATGAAATTAGAAACTGCCTAAAAATGCTATTAAAAGTGGCTTTTATATATACATATATACACAAAAATACACACACACACACACACACTTGAAAGTCATTTAAACTCTTGATACATGCAGGCCAGCTCACTATTTCTGCTATAAATAGGTCCCAGAAATGGTAATCTCCTTTATTGTATAGAGGCGTCTTATCCTCCTGAGAGGTGACCTGTTCTGCAAAATGAACGAAGGATAAGTGCCTGATGAAAAAGTGCATGGAAAATTAGGAATAGCATGTATGCAATGATTATGTAATCTTAACTCTTTTTGTTTGTAATGTAACATGTAATTGCATACTTTTTCCTTGAAGACCTCTTTACCACTCAAGAAACAGGAGAAGCATATGAAATGTGAATTATAAATATGGCTTTTGGAACCAAAAAGATATTTTAAACAGAGTATGACCAATGGACACTCAGACATACTACAGAAACAGATGAGATTAGTATAATCTAAAACAGATTACCATAGAAAATATACTACAGTTCTACTAATATGACTCCTGTCAATAATGATATAGAAATTCACAGATAATTCTTTTATAGATCACAGTAGAGTTCTTTGAGGAATCTTTAATAATTGGATTGTCTTGTCGACCTTCATTGACTTTCATTCATCCTGTCTTGCTTGATGTTAGTCTTGCTTTGAAAAAGTAATGTAGGATGATGAGGAGAGATTTATAAGTTATGCACTAAAGCATTGTGAATGGCAAATACATTGGTCTGGAACTAACGGTGCAGATTTTGTTCCTATTAAAAACGATCTATGATAAGTGAGATATGGTTTAATCATTTTCTTTTTATGTATTGCAGCCTATTATATATGAATTCCAGTTCTGCAATGTTTTACAGGAATTCAATATTTTGGCTATTCTGAATTAGATTCTGTAAGTATTAGTTTATTTTACATTCTATTAAATAATTCAAGTAGCAAAAAGGAGCAGTTTTCAAGAAAAGATGATTATTCGACAAGAAAGTTTCAGGTACAACTATACAAGCTACTTAAATTCCAACTAAAAAGTATAGCAGCTTAAAAAAACTTGGAGAAGCTGAAACAGAAATAACAGGAAATGAATAAAGAGATAGGAATGAAAATATAAGTTAGAATGGAATGGGCACCATGTCCTCTTACTCATACAGGTGCATTGCAATGTAAGTACATCTTAATGTACAATTTTTCAGGCAAAATACATAAATAAAAGTTTAAAAAACATTTTAAAATCTTCTTCTTCAGAACAAAGACATTACCAGGATAAACTCTTGATAGAGTAAAACACGCTGTCATCTAAGCAGAAAGCCAGTCTCCCACAAATGCAATAGGTATGCGTACACTGCACAAGTAGTGGAGTAAAACCCCCTTATTATAAATCTATGCCTGTCTTGAATACACAGCAGATTAACCATACTTATCTTTGGACAGCATGGGAAGAAGGGAAGAGTCAGGGAGGACTTGCTTGATTTCTGTTTTATGTTTGATAGGCTTGGAAAGACATAGGTTTACAAAAAACTGAAAAGGTCATTCAGTCCTAAAACTTACCTGCTTTACTGTGCAAATTCCAAATTCGAGACTTACAAGGCCCCCACACAACCCATGCAGAAATCTGCCCTGCACAAAGCATGTGGCCAGGTCCTCCAAAAAATATGTTTTTTACCACGTAGTCAAACAATGTGCAATTCATGCAAATCACACAGAACAAAGGCATTTATCCTGGACTAACTCAGCTCACCAGTTTATTATCGAAAGGGGACAGACATCTCCCGGCCACCATAAAACCACAAGATACCTCAAAAACAGAAATATCTTTATCTAGTATTAAAAAAGGCAGGCAGGCCAGCCACCATTGTTCTATCTGCAGGAATGTCCCTATATGTAAATAAATAAAACACACACAGTAATAAAATAACTTGAGAGGAACTGCCTGATGCCAGAGGCAATTTTACACAGGTTTCTCCAGCCGAGCTTTTTTAAAACTTGCACTGTTACCTCTGTACTAAACTGTAACCACACCATCAGCTTGCCATGATGCAAGGTAAAAAGTTGTTGAATTAATTACACCTTGTCAAAGGATGAGGATAGAAATAAAGGCTAGTCCTTGCAAAGAATTACAATGAAGACGGATTAAGACAGATGTTCCCTCTTTGCCATAAAAGGAAAGATGATGTTAGTCACTCCCAGAATTAATTACTCAGATTTTTAACTTAATGAAGACACACAAAACACTCCCAGTCATAAAAAATTGCGTTGATTACAAATGCATGAGACGTTAACTGAGAAGGAGCTCCAGGAATACATCTGTTTTGTTTTCTCTGATTTTTATAGTGGCACTGTTTCTTTCCCTCCCCCCCCCCCCAACTGATTAGGTCCCCTGATAATTATGATAACATTAGCACAAACTCTAATGTGCTATATTAATTTTTTTTCCCATGAGGATCTCTCAAACCACTAAATAGAATACAGTTTTCAGTTAGCTTTAGAATATCTTAAGTAGATAAACTTTATTGCCTTGCAAGCTTGACCTAGAAAAAGGAGATTTACCAAACTGTTCTCCCTTTATTTCTGTGTTTTAAATCGGCAACTGAAGTAAATGCATTGCATTACAAATTGTCTCTTTTGGCCTACACTTTTTAAATGACTTTTTAAACAGAGGTTTAAACTAAGAAAGAGACTATAATATTACACTGTAAATTAAAGACTAGTAAACTTCATACGATTAAACTAAAACATACACTTACCAACATTTGAGATTACCTATACCTTCCTACTACAAGCAAGCTGTTGCCTTCAAACACTTTTTTTTTTTTTTTTTTTTTTTTTGCTCATATTCTATGAATTTCTGTCAACAGCTGAGACTACTGGTAAAACAGCTCATGGGCTCAGAGAAGGCAGTTCCTTCAGTGCTTGGGGATGAACAAGAGACAATCCAGATCAAAGAGCCTAAAAAAAACAAACCAAACCACCCCTCCCCCCACACACCACTTTTGTTTTTCTGTGTTGCTCTTGCCACTCTCTTCTGTAAGTTCTCTCCGATGTAAGTATCTGAGAAACACCCATGGGAAACAAAAAACAAAACAGTAGAATATTAAGATAAGACTTGATTGATCAATTTTTGACCTCTCTCCTTCCTAGTAGGCGAAAATAGAAAATATTAGTATTCTGGTCTGCCCTTAGTGGGTAAATGGGAAAAAGAAGAACATACATCAAAGACAACATAGAACTTGCCATAACAGATGAGCTTGAAAAAAGATTCATAGTAATGTATCCCTAAAAAAAGTGTTCATTGTTTCATTTTTAATCTGAACTCTTAAATCGTTTGCTATCATTAAATTCATTTCGACAGTAGGCTGCAATACTCAAAGCATCCACTTTCAGATATAATCCCAAAGTGTGTTCCACCAAACATGCCAGGGCACTCATTAGCATCTATTTCAAACCTTTTTTTATTTAATGAGGAAATTTCTTAGAAACAGACTATACAATTTGGATGAGCATGAATATAAAACTCAGTTTAAACTAAGTAGGAATATGACACAAACATATTCCACATATGCACACAAATATAGGAAGATGGGACTCTTTTGCTTTCTCTCCCCCAGAAAACAAAAGACCAAAATGGTGAAAAATTAACCTTATGTTTAACAGATTTCTCTCAAATTTAAAATGGAAAAGGTTTTCATGGTTGAAAGGTAGTGATACATTGTCTACTTTTCATGAGCAGCAGCTTAAAGGATAGTGGACATATAAGCTCTGACAAAGCAATTACTGGTAAAGACACATTTAATTCATGACCCCTTATTGCAATCACAAAACACTGATATAAATAAGGCATGGATAATCCATCATTATGCTCAAATGTTCAGGGCACCCAAATTTCATCAGTGAACAGGAGCAAGGCATGGCTCATCTTAACTAACTGCCACTGGACATACAATTTAATTACTTACATTCAATAACATATATGGATAAATTTAACCATTTCCTTGATCAAAATTCAACAATTCTCAGTTTTAACATTAAGTAATAATAAAAGATTAGGCACTAAAAGTGAAGAAATATAAACATTTCTATTCCCTCATTTCTGAGAGAAACAATCTAACTGAAAAGGAAATTATCCCTGTTTTTTAGTACCTATTTGTGATGTTTAGGGTATATCTTCAATCTTTTCACAAACTGGGCTTATAAACTTTGAATGCTTTCTTTTCATTACAAAAACAGTCTTTCATATAAATGTGCAGTCTTTCATAAAACAGAATATTGCTGCTAACTAATGGCAATAAAACTTGTTTCATTATTAACCGAATGGTATGTTTGTTAACCGATCAATTTAGGTGACTTTTTTTTTTTTTCCTAAGAAAATAAACAAATTAAACATTATTTTGAGGCCAAAAATAAACCAAAGATTCTTGCACAGGATTTTCATATGAATTTACAGATCATTTTACTTTATTTCAGAAACTGGTTCCTTGATATATGTCTCACCATTAAAGCTGAAATGTAAACATGAAATACATAAGCAGAACCTGGAAACTCCTACTCATTCAAGCGAACCTCACAATATGAACTATTCCATCAAAGTCAGCAAATTTTAAGTACTCTAGATTAATGCAATAATGAAAGCAAGGGTGCCTGAAGCAGCATGCTGAAATTCAGAACTGTGACTCAAAACTCCTACGTACCTGCCATGCAGCATCTATGAGGCACTCTGTGGCTGTCCCATTTTGGTATCAGAATTTGACATCTAGAGTTCTGTCCTGTCCACCCTGCTGGCTACCTCAAGGTCCATCAGATCACACTGCTTGTATGAGGCTCTTTGCAACAGTATGCCACTTTTTTTTTTTTCCTAGAAAATCTGAGAGGAGGAGAAGAGAGGAGAGGATAGTACTGCTATCCTTTTCCTTCAACCTCATCCATTACATTCCAGTTCATGCTCTAAGGTAGGCTGTCTGCAGCTTTACAGAAACACATTTGCCTACATAAGAGGCTAAATGGCATCATGAGATACATACGTAACATGGCATAGCCTTTAAAATAAAGGACCTACTCCTGTTCAGTTTTTAAAAGAATCACCACAGATGCCTACATCAAGGAGGGGCTTCTGGGCTGGGAATCTGGAGTGCTTCTCTGCAGCCATAGATAAGACTCTGAAGCCTTGGAAAGGGGTGGGGTTTCAGACATATTCCATCCTCCCTTTCCTCCTTATGCTACTAGGTACCTCCTCACGGTTTCTGTGGATTCTGTTTTGGAACACCTAACTGCCCTCAGGGGTTGTATACACAGTCTGTATACTTTTCTTGAAGCTCAGGTTTCCCCTCACAAGACTCTGACACTTTGATTCACAGCACTTAAGACCCTTTGTGGATGCAGGCTCAAATGTTTCCTCGCATGCTAGTGCAGTTTATTCTAAGTTTACTCTTCCAGCAAAGCAATACTAACCTATAATATTTTCCATACCAGAAATCTAAAATTAGCCTGCTTATGTTTCGTCTGGCATCTCATCATTTAAATCTCTATTGTACTTTACTTCCTTTTTATGTATAGTCCTTACATATGACAAAATATCAGCAATCCACAAGAATCTTACTACTTCCAGCACCATTACGTAAGTCTTATAAACTACCATTCATTCATGAGTAGACAAGTGATCGCTTTAGAAAGAGATCAGTTTCATTGTGATTTTTGCCATTTTAATTTGATATAATGTAGTTATAAACAAAATTTGTCCTAAAATTGCCTCAATCTTTCAGAACTTACTGAAAGCCTATTTATTAAGTCACTGGAAAAAAAATGTGGCTTGAGCAATTACCATGAAGTGACTACTCACAATACATAGTCATTGATGAAGAGGTTTGACTGGTGAAGAGCTAAGAAAAAGCAGTAACTGCTTCCATTAAACCAAAGGAAGAGAAAACCATCACTACCTCACTGTGCTGTAAGCTGTTCTTCATGCCCATGTTTTTTCCATGATTACCAAGAGTGACATCAGTTTGTCCTGGGAATCACGTTTTCAGCTGCCATTATAGTACTGTTGCTTCATAAAAATCAAAGGGTTCAAGAGAAAGAAAAACTGCAAGTAATTAGAAAATAAGTTTTTGCTGCAGTTTTTGAAGCATCATGTATGTGCAAACATGGATTGCTTTTCTGTTTCTATATTCAGTCAGCCCTCTCTTCCCATACTCCTAATATACACGTCCATTTTTTTTTTCCACACAGCTCTCTTGCATTTCTTCTCTTTCAGGCTCCTGCTGGAGCTGGCAACCATGGCTTTGCCTTCTAGCACCAGGTTCAGTTAACCATGTTGCTGCACTCTGGGGTCTAAATGCAGATGGATCCTAGAGACCCTGAAATCACATGTAGGGCAGAGAGTCAAAGCCAGAAAGCCCTCTCGTGAGCCAGAGTAGCGCTGGCTCAGAGCTGCACTACTCAGGCTGCATTATTTCTGGAGAGCAGGCAGAGCTAACTTGCTTCTGCTCACAGCAGGGGCAGGGCAAGCTCACATCTGTCCGCAAAAGCCGGCGTGTACGTCACCCGAATTGCACTTCCTTCTGTGAAACTGCTGATCCCTTGCTTTAGATCTTTCACCATTTTGCTTAAGCTTTCTCATTGGAAGGAAGGTACCAAGGGCAAGAAGGCAATCTGTTGGGATGGCAGGGAGAGAAACAAGGGAAACTACAGCAACTAGCTCCCAGCATGCAAGCCAGCAAATGAGAGAAAGGAAAAAAAGGACCAACACCTTGATTGCAGTGACTGTAGAGTTGCTCTGCAGCACATTCTGGTCTCAAGAGAGATTCCCTCCTTCCGGACCGAGACAGCAAGAGCATTGATAGTTTCTTAAAGGTGATTGTAACGAAAAAGTAAGCTGCTAGAAATTCAAAAGTACTCTAAGGTTTCTTCACTGTTCAGTCTGAGGAAGAGTTTTAATAAGAGGGTTCAAAACAAGAGGCACAAGAATTGCTACTGATATAGCTTATGTATTCAATAGGCAAATGATAGGTTTCCTGTCAATTATCTATGCAAAGGACTGAACAGAGCCTACACCTGTAGAAATAACTCGTCAGAGTGACTTTTACAAAGAACACATGGCAATACAGGCTTCACTAATAATCAAGACTTCAGAACTCTTGAAACACAGTACTCTGAGTAAAGAAAGGCACCATTAACGAACAGAGAACCCATAAGTAATTATTTCACAGCTTGAGTACAATAGTAATAATCTTTAAGAAGCATGCAAGTCAAGAAAAGCAAGCTCAGTTCCTCATGTTCATGACTTATGGAGCTTAATGGTTATTATAATAACACACTACATAACACATTCTATATTTTAGAAAATGCATCCTAGAAGGCGAGTCTTGTTCTAGAAGAAATAAATAAATAAATCAGTTACAACTACTAAGAACTGTAATGTGCTTATACTTTCACTGTACTTTTAAACATTGATCTAATTCATGGATAAAATAATTTTTATTTTTCAGGGATACCTCAACAAAGACTGAGAATCACTAACCAGATATTAAACTTTTATGCAGTGCCTTAACTCTTCACAGTATGTCAAGTATAAAGGCAGGCCATTTCCAAAAGTTTCACCACTAAACATAGTTATAACATGATGACAACAGACAAAAATAGAAATAAAGAACTAACAGTTTAAATGACAGAAGAAAAATGAGATAATTATAAAGTAGGCAGATCTTACACATTCTAGCATTTAACAGGCTTTATAAAAAGGGATACAGAGCTTAAAGACTGTTGGAAATACAATTAAAAATAATGATGGAAAAAACAGATTTTGAAGAAGCAAATACAAGTATCTTGCATACAGGGGGAAATAAACATTGTTCAGGGAAAAGGGAGAAATATATTAAAAAAGAAGATATAGGCAAGAGTAAGGACTAATGTGGAGAGATGAATGAATACAAATTTTTTTACTTTTTTTTTTAATTTTGTTTCATCTGTATTTACAACTGGCCTCTTCAACTACATTCAAATAACAAACTATTTAAAAATACCATATATGTAAAAAAAAATTTTTTTTCAGTATAATCAGTTGAATAATTAGCTTAAGTGAATCATACTTTCATCAGGTATCCTTTTAAAATTTGTTTGGATTTAATATTTCTTCCTTATTTTTAAGAATATTGAACAAACGTTACAAGTAATAGTTTGTTTTACCTTGAGGATAGCGCATGCCTACACAAATTTCTTATAACTCATCTAACATAGTTTTTAGATACAGAGCTCCAGTTAACTCAGTTAAGTGGAGCACAATGTACTCCTTCCATTTCTGTGGCACAGGGAAACTCTGCTTAGTTTTATTCTTGAGTTCTCCTGACGACAGCTACCAAAACAGATGTGTTTCCCTTCCTATTTTGATCTATTTTATCTCTTGAATTAATTATTGCTAAACAAAACAATATATATGGAATTTACTAAGTTCAAAATAATAACTAACTATAGACAACTACTATCTTCAGGGTGGTTTAAATGTTTGAGTTAGAAAACAAATCTCAATTCTCAATATAAATTATTGCTGATTACACATTAATTAACTCACAATTTAATGAAGTACAGTTTGAATGCCCTTATATTGAACAGGGCTATCAAAATACCTTAATTTGTTTGTTGCAAAACTCAAAATTGTAAAAATAATCCTTCAACCTGTAAAACATTGTCTTCATACCCAAAAAAATTTATTATCAAGATGTTGTTTACTCTGGACTGGAAAAATACTGCTTCCAAAACAAAACTCTTCATCTTTCCTCAGACAGCAATTATACAAAATCTGATAAACATTCAAGTTTCAGAAAAAATAAAAGAAAATTTACTTATTTAATTGCAGATGGATAGTGCCATTGTATTACAAATGATCTAATGAGAGGCACACATCAGGAATACTGTATCTTCACAAAGGGTTTTGGGAAAACCAAGTGATGCTCAGCTTTTTTTTTTTTTTTTTTTAAACACAAAACAGAAGAATGCAAAAGAATTTCTATGAATTTAAAATAATATCCTGACCATCATTTCTTAGTCATAATATTGTATCAAAAAGACAGAGGTATGCACATAGTAAGAAATAAATTTCAAACAAAAATTTCTTTCAGTATAATTCTGAATAAGGAGGACAAAAATATTTTCATGTAATTGCCAAATAGCTCCTTGGTTTATTGGCCTATCCTCTTAATCTTTCCTCAGATGGCCTCATATCTTCAAAACTTTAGGCTGCAACTTCGTTACTTTCAAACAAAGTAATATTAAAACAATTCTCAAATGTCACCCAGTTCTCCAGATCAGTTCTTCATCATTAGGAGAAAATGAAAGGGCTGGAATCTCATACGAGTCAAACATTCATCCAGTCTGTGACAGAAAAAGAGTTAACATTATCTCCCTTGCTTATGCCACCACAGCCATATCAGCAGATTTCCTGTTCTGTTTTACAAGTAACACAACCATGGGGAGTGTGGGGGGGGGGGGGGGGGGGGGGGAAATCAGAGTATTCAACAGCTTTACTGTTCACCCTAACAGAACAGATCCCATTCCCATCATCCCATTCCCAGTTATCTTTTATTTTCACTTTCCTTCTGCAACTTCCTCTTACACATTCCCATTAAAATTGATGGGCTCTGGCACATTTATCTATTTGATTACTCCATCACAACTTCAGGGCTTCCAAGGGGGGTTGGAAAATTATGTTACAGTGTATGTACATTAAAATAGCAACAGTTAAACAGACCCAAAATATGGGTTATGTTGAAAGGCTGTGTTCACACACAGTCCTTCAACTACTCAGGCCATTACACCTGAGAGTTATTAAATACTGTTAGTCTACCTCCTTTTGCTTTATTCCAGAAAAGTTTTAATTTTCACGCAAAGACACTGTTTCATTTTGTTCAGTATTCTAATGAGTTATGTCATGTACCTTCTGATAGCTTCTTAACTGTCCAAATGAACCACTGTGGTTTTTTTGGTCAAGCCTCTGACATATGCACGTTCCTGTCACTAAAGCACCACCATGACCATTACTCTAGCATAAACTAGCTCTATTGTCAAACACTGTCATGGGCAAAACCAACACGTTACACCCTGAATATTATTATTTTGGGTAAGAAGTTGCATTCTCTTGACATAGCAGTATTTAGTAACTTAAATAACTGTATTTAAGCTTTTTATTCTGCTTATAGTTGTTCTGTGGAAAGGTGGTACCAGATATCAGACTACCAACAAAGTACTAAATTCATAAGTAAAAATATTCTAATTATTTTGTTAATGGTTTTCAGTAATCCTAAAGAGACAAAATGTTACTGCATGGTACAGTCATCTTCAATTCTTGTACAAGGAATTTCTTCAGCTATGAAAGAACACTTGATAAAGGCCAGGCAGCATAAGGCATGTATACATGTACAAGCAAGATTCAGGACATACCAGAATTATGCATCACATTTATGTTCCACTAAACAGTACATCTGTAATGCTACAGAAATCTGCTACTGCTTGGCTGAGATCCATGGATTTTAGAAGTGAGTGCCAATACTGAAGGAGGGGCTACAAATACAACTTTTAAATCTGATGTTCTCACTGTTATAGCAAGTCATGATTGAAAATCCTGTCTTCTATTTCCAAAGGAAAGAATCTTCTAAATCAATTCTGAAGGAAAAAGAACGTTCACACACCTCAATGATCCTTTTTCTAAATGCTGAGTCTCTTTCCTAATACTAGAACTACCTCTCAAAATGACTAAATTAGCAAGTCCACGTCAATGGTTGACTTTCAGTTTTTTCTCCACAAAGACATGCACAGACTCAGCAGCAATTTATCTCTCTTCTTTTTAACGATGAATAATCCATCTCCAATGTTCAAATTGCAGTTTGTTGTCTTTATTCATCTATGCGTTCAGCCAGAAGATTTTTATGCATCTTTAAAAAAAAAATGTTAATTTTATTAGAGACTGGCTATCCCATTTTCACTATTGTTCAAATTCTACTGGAAAGACTTCTTTAATCCAGTCTGATCACAGGCCATAATGGTATGTAACAAACATTTCTTCATGATAGACAGCTATAAAATCATGAATGCCATGGAGAACTGCTCACTATCCCCCTCCCCCCCCCAAAAAAAACCCTTCTATTCTTGCACATCAGTTCCATCTAATTATCTAAGGAACTGATAGGTGTTAAATGTGCTTTAAAAAAAAAAAAAGAAAAAAAAAAAAGAGTGAGAGATTCTCCATCACACAATGAGTAGACAACCACGAATGCTAAAAGTTTACATAAATCTAGAAAATGACTGGATGAATTCACAGGGAAAAAGTGCTAAGACTTAGATAGAAAGACATCACTTCAGCTGCACTTTGTGGAGGCTGGAGAGAATTCTGCAGACGTGTTTTCCATACATCACTCTCATACTCTTCTCTGGAAACCTGCCACAGGCCACTGTCAGGCAAAGGATACTGACTAGGTGAAAAAGTTTGGTCTTATGAGTACAGCTATTCTCATAGAAACGTGTGTTTTTGCAGCTCTTCATTTTCCTGCTAACAGCTTCTCCTTGTCCCTGATCCTCACGCTATAACTGCATCATCTGCTACACTTCAGTTCCTTTCTGTTCAAATGCTAGATACCCCATAATATTCCTTGTAAGCCAAATTCCTATATCTTACAAAAACCTTGGCATTATCTGAAAAATTCAGATCCCACGTGTTAAAATCCTAGTGAAAAGTGTAGTCACATTTCACTTCCCAAGCATATTCATGAAAAAATTTTTAAAGCTTATATAATTAAATCTGGCTAGAGATGTCAAGGACAACAAGAAGGGCTTCTTCAAATACATCAGCAGCAAGAGGAAGACTAGGGAAAATGTGGGCCCTTTGCTGAATGGAGTGGGTGCCCTGGTGACGAAGGATGCAGAGAAGGCAGAGTTACTGAATGCCTTCTTTGCTTCAGTCTTTACTGCTCAGGCCAGCCCTCAGGAACCCCAGACCCTGGAGGCAAGAGAGAAAGTCTGGAGAGAGGAAGACTTTCCCTTGGTGGAGGAGGAGTGGGTTAGAGATCATTTAAGCAAACTTGACACCCACAAATCCATGGGCCCTGATGGGATGCACCCACGAGTGCTGAGGGAGCTGGCGGATGTTATTGCTAAGCCACTCTCCATCATCTTTGAAAGGTCATGGAGAACAGGAGAGGTGCCCGAGGACTGGAAGAAAGCCAATGTCACCCCAGTCTTCAAAAAGGGCAAGAAGGAGGACCCAGGGAACTACAGGCCAGTCAGCCTCACCTCCATCCCTGGAAAGGTGATGGAGCAGCTCATCCTGGAAGCCATCTCCACGCATGTGGAGGAAAAGAAGGTGATCAGGAGTAGTCAGCATGGCTTCACCAAGGGGAAATCATGCCTAACCAATCTGATAGCCTTCTATGATGGAATGACTGGCTGGGTAGATGAGGGGAGAGCAGTGGATGTTGCCTACCTAGACTTCAGCAAGGCTTTTGACACTGTCTCCCATAGCATCCTCATAGACAAGCTCAGGAAGTGTGGGTTAGATGAGTGGACAGTGAGGTGGATTGAGAACTGGCTGAATGGCAGAGCTCAGAGAGTTGTGATCAGTGGCACAGAGTCTAGTTGGAGGCCTGTAGCTAGCGGTGTCCCCCAGGGGTCAGTACTGGGTCCAGTCTTGTTCAACTTCTTCATCAATGACCTGGATGAAGGCACAGAGTGCACACTCAGCAAGTTTGCTGATGATGCAAAACTGGGAGGAGTGGCCGATACACCAGAGGGCTGTGCTGCCATTCAAAGAGACTTGGACAGGCTGGAGAGGTGGGCAGAGAGGAACCTCATGAAATTCAACAAAGGGAAGTGCAGGGTCCTGCACCTGGGGAGGAATAACCCCATGCACCAGTACAGGTTGGGGGTTGAGCTGCTGGAAAGCAGCTCTGCGGAGAAGGACCTGGGAGTGCTGGTGGACACCAAGTTAAGTATGAGGCAGCAATGTGCCCTTGTGGCCAAGAAGGCCAATGGTATCCTGGGCTGCATCAGAAAGAGTGTTGCCAGCAGGTCGAGGGAGGTGATCCTGCCCCTCTACTCAGCCCTGCTGAGGCCACATCTGGAGTACTGTGTCCAGTTCTGGGCTCCCCAGTACAAGAGGGATGTGGCACTACTGGAGCAAGTCCAGCGAAGGGCCACAAAGATGATTAGGGGACTGGAGCATCTCTCTTATGAGGAAAGGCTGAGAGAGCTTGGCCTGTTTAGCTTGGAGAAGAGAAGGCTGAGAGGAGATCTTATCAATGTGTACAAGTATGTGAAGGGAGGGTGTCGAGAGGATGGGGCCAGACTCTTTTCAGTGGTGTCGAGCGACAGGACGCGAGGCAATGGGCACAAACTGAAACACAGACACTTCCATCTTAACATGAGGAAAAACTTTTTCACTGTGAGGGTGACAGAGCACTGGAACAGGTTGCCCCGAGAGGTGGTGGAGTCTCCTTCTCTGGAGATATTCAAAAGCCGCCTGGATGCAATCCTGTGCAATGTGCTCTAGGTGACCCTGCTTGAGCAGGGGGGTTGGACTAGATGATCTCCAGAGGTCCCTTCCAACCTCAGTGATTCTGTGATTCTGTGATTCTGTGAAATGATTACCAGAAGTTTAAAATTCGTTAGAACTACAATCATTATACATTTAGGATATGGACTGCTGAAAGTAATGGGCTATGAAAACATCTGCCCTGTACTGTATTTTAAATGCGTAGCCTTTATAAAGGTTGATCAATGGGAGATCAGAATCCGTCTTTTTCAGTTGCATTTGGACAGCAAACACCTAGTGACAGTACCCACTGCAAGGAAACGTTTCACAAACAACAAAAAATTACCTCCTGGAGGAAGTTGGTGGTGGTGTTAAAAATATGAACAGAAACTGTCACAATCATCTCCTCAGGTGGACTATGTTGTTTGTTCCAAGATAAACAGCTTGCCTTATTGTTTTCCTCCTTTTCTCTTCTCAATTTCTTTAAATTTTGACAATTATTCAAAACAGAAAATTAATTATATTCATTAAAATGTTTTATGTATTGCTGTTGTGAAATAAAGTACAACTAGCAAAACTGTTCTCTCTACAGTTCCATGAGGATCATATTTTCATTCAGTTTAAATACTGACTTTGCCAACACTCTCATTACTATCATGCAATACCAACTCCGAAATGGTTGTTCCTGACAAATTCTCACACATTTAAGCCGTTGGACACTAACAAAGCAACAAAGCAGTACGAACATACTGACTCTCCTTGTACCATTTCTACAGAAGATGCTAACTATATACTTCCTGTTGGTATGCTTGAGGGATAAATATTTCCCAAATTCTTCACGGTGTCTGAAAAAAATTTCCACAGGAAAACAAAGTGAGAAGCAAGCTTTAGCAAGTCAAAACACTAATAAAAAGAATGGTATATCTAACCAAAAACTCAAACCCTTTCATCTTACCAAGGCATAAGCATATTCCTAATGCGTGATGCAATCAATAATACAGACTTATAATACCTACTGGAATTAATGTATATTTACAGTGGTAACACAGGCATTGTAACCTCCAAGGCTAACACGCACTCAAAGACAGCAAATAGCTGGTATTTACTCTTGCCTACAGAATCACTCATTTAAGAAAACTATGAAGTTACACAGTTCCTTGACATATGTTTCCTTTCCAAATCTTTCCTTTGTTTTTCAGAGAGATCATGTAATTTTAATGAGAGAGAAGCTGTTGTAGCAATTAGAAATGTGAAGTAACATATACACATAGTATACTCCACACTATAAAAACACTAAAAAAGGTATTATTTGCTTCTGTTTTTCATGGAACTGGCCTAGATTATGAAGATTAAGTCCATTCACACTAGCCATACATAAAATTGCACAGCTGAAATACAATATGGCTTCATGATACTGAGATCATCATCAGCTATAACATACAGTTAAGGCTGCCACCACCAAACACCTGAAGATCGCCACTGCAGAAACTGAAACCAGGCAAAAATATCAAAACCCTTCTTACAGCTTACCTGTAAGACACTTCCATCTTATGGCATTCCATACACACTATTTACTGATTCACTCCCATCTTCCTTCAGAATTGGGAAAGGAAAAGACTCCCCAGATTTTTCCAGTTTAAATCATCACAGGTGCAGAAGCTTTGTCTGCCCAAACCACTGAAATAAATTCCATCAGGGAGCTCTTCAGTTCTGATTATGCGGATTCTGTCTGAAGTGCGGTGGGCACCACATGTTACTAATGACAGGATTAATACATGACTTAAAGGTGGTGGTGGTGGGGGAGGGTTACCATCAGTTCCAAATTTTGCTCTTCAACATGAGGAGCTCCTTAACTGGTAAAGATCTTCCATCTCACACAGGAAACAGAACAAGGAGTAAAGTGAGAGAATTTTCTATAAATTACAGTAAAGGGGAATTAATAAAAGTTAACTTGAAAATAGAAGAACTCTGATCACAACTGCATAGGTCAAAGAAAGTTTTTAATTAAGCGTTTTTCCTCTTTTATACTTTATTTATTTATTTCCATAAGGAGAGAAAGAAGTAGCTATTTTATTGAAAAATGTTAAATAATTCTATGGCATAATGTCTAAAAAACAATAGACTATTGCAAAACTTACCATAAAATGCAAATCATTTGACATTACCATTTGCTGGGCTACCATAAGAGCATCTTAAAATAGCTACATATCCATTACTCAAATGAATTTAATTATCCTTTTAGGTAATGTATTTATTATATAACATACACTATTATAAACTATGAAAGATTGGACTCTGTTTAAAACAAACAAAACAAAAAATCCACACAGAATGTCACCCAAAATTCAAACAAGGTTACTGACTTAATTTATTTTAATGCATCTCTTGGGAAGGACTAAAAAACTTTAAAATTTTAACCAGCCTTGAAGATTTCTTTCTGATGATGCAAGGTGTAATTAAATGACATTCATCTTTCTTCTTTCTGGAAATACTTCTCATAGGGAGAATTGTAATCTTGTAATATAGGCTAATGGCATAGTTTTATAGCTGCCTTACTTGCTAACGGACATGGTATCAGGTATTCACTAGTAATGCTTATTCATCCTGCTCAAATCTGAGTACTAATAGTCTTCAAGGTCCATTAATCAAAATCTATCTAGAATATTCCAGACAATCATAGCCCTTAAAAAAAAAAGACCAGTAATGCCAGATTCCAAATCCTAACCGGAGCAGACTTTAGCACTCGATATTCAGAACAGGTAGGAACTATGGGTTCAGAAGTAATCAGGAGCTGGAGCATGAGTTTACCATTAGTGAAAATGAGATGCATTGCATGGAAACTGAAATATTTTTAGTCTGATTTATAAATTGTCTTCATGCAACAGAACTACTATTAAAAAGAAACATCTGATAATTAGAAGCAGTCAGAAGAGATCTTTTCCTTTGCTGTTTTTCGCAGTGAGCTGTACTACACCTAATTAATGATCATCATTATATCAGTCTGATCAAGTAGAGCACTAACCCATACACACATTCTCTCAATGTGAAGCACAATCAGCTCTGAATCCTGACAAAGTTTTAAGAGCATCAGACATGAAGCAAATACCACCAGAGAGTTATGTCAAATCACATCCTTTAAGTCTTGCACCTACATGAAATAGTTTTCCATGCTTTCTGATCTACTCAGCACCACAGTCAAAGATTCTACAGCCTGCTCAGCAGAGAAGCTAGCATAACAGGTTGGACACCATGATTCTCTCAACAGCAGCTTCAGAGCATTGTCCCTACACATTCACAAATTGATATAGCGTCCTCCATGAAATTTTCTAGGGAAGAAGTAAACATACTACACCCTGAGAGAGTATTACATGACTGGCACTGGCCCACACTGAAAAGCTGCAGAAAATAAGTCATTAAGATGGTAATCTTCAGCATTCCCTACTGTGATTGACTACTTCATTACAATCACAGTTTGATATTGGAAGTAATAGCAGTAACTGGTAGGAGAAACCTCCAAACACAGTAACAATAAAAACGAAAATTAAAACAGTAGAAACAGAGGGAGCTTTAATATGCATGTACACAAAGACTCAAGCACAAATAGCACAGTTCTGTTCAGAAAAATTAAAATAAAAATTGATATTGTATAGGATAACCATATATATTCTGGCATATACATCAGTCAATTTAATTTATAGATTTTACTGAATATTCACCTCTTGCCCAGGAAAAAAAACTCTTAAGTGAAAGTTCTGTACATTATGTGTTTTATTCCTTATACTGTTCATTGTTTAGCCACAAAGAGTATGCTATTATACCTTATGACAGCAAATAGAAAATATTAAAAGAGAAAAGGAGCTGTTTTTCTAATATTTGCACTAAAAATTATATATATATATATATATATATGAAGCGTGGCTGTGTCAAAATTACAATGGCAAGGAAAACCAATAACCTCCAAAAAGCATTAAAGAAGAGGTGTTTATAGCTGGTAATAGATAATCTACTACCAAAATTCTTCACCCCAATGTGTTTCTTTGAGCAGAATTTTTTTTAAACAGATCTTTGCACCATGTATTTTGACTGAATTTACTGAGCACACAAGTTCAGGTTACTTCATAACTTTATAAAGATAGGAGGGTTCTTTGCTTTAAGTTGTTATCATATTGTATAAAGCAGTCTTGATTTTTCCTTTCTGAAAGCTGAGAGAACAAGTCATCTGTGTTATTTTGTAAGAAAATCGTATGTACAGTAGTTTACCTGGCTGATATCATTTATAATGCTAATTTTCATCTAAAAGAGTTAAAACTAAACAGGCTGCGTGGGTGCACACAGGAAAAGAAACAGAAAATGTAACAATAAGCAGAAATAAAATAAAGTCAAGGAGGCACTTCAGAAACATTAGTCATACCCCTTCTGTGTTTTTGCCAGCTGGATTAACAATTTTACATTTCCAAGGCCAAAGACTAAAATAGGAAGACCAATAAATGCCCTCACCTGCATAGCAGAAAGGGAAGGAGTAGGAAGCTACAGCTCTACGAGAAGCACACAAACACAGAAACTACAAGATAAAGATGTTAGCAAATACGGGCAGAACCTGAGGCATGCCCACAGGCTTAGGGCTGAGATATTAGATATCTCTATCTATCTAAGCGACATTAGAAGCAAGTAGGTGATGAGGCACATGTGGACATGAGCTGGATTTGATCTTTTATCCTTACATGTTGCGTAAAGGTACATGAAAGAACTGTCCAAGTCATTTCAGTCAGTCACTGGTCACAGGCATTCAAAAAGAGCGCCTTGCCCAGGAGAAAAGCAAGTGAGCCTGTTGTTATAGCGATAATCAGAGGCAGACTAGGGTCCTGAGGAAGCCTGGTGCAGTAGCAGACCTTCATGCAGAGAGGCAGCAGCAGCTGAAGCGGTCACCACGCAGACCCACAGCGGCAGGCTGACCGGCTCGTGTGGAGCCCTGCCCGCCGCTGTGCGATAATGGCGGCACAAGCACAAGAGGGTGCTGAAGTTCAACAACTCGCTTTTAAAGGGCCGGGGGAGGGGGAAGCAACTCCTGCTTACGGGCTTCCCACAGTTCATCCCATTCAGAAAACAGATCACAACTGTTGCTAGTCTCTAGGCCATCATGGAGAATGAAAGCTAAAACAAAACAAAAAACTTCGAAAGTTTTTTTTTATTTGACTTGAGATTACTCACTGTAAGTCAGTAGTATCATAGTCATTATCATATCATTATAGTCATTTTGTGTACAAAAGCTTTTGTTTTGTTTTTTTAAAAAAAGGCCTCTAACACACCAGCCTACTCCTGAATAAACAACTCTTTTTCCTCCCTCCCCAAGAAATAACAATTTTTTCTGATTTTTCTAATCTTTGTCAATATAACTCCTTTCACCTCCTCCCCCCAATTCCTTATTGGTAAATATGACAATTACAACCAGGAAAATAAATTTTTATTCCAGAGCTATAAAAGAAGCTGTATAAATCAGTAAGGCAAGATGAGCCATTATCTTTCTGAAAAACACACAAACTATTGCCAGCTTCCTAAATCTTTTGATGAATTCCTTCACAAGTCAGCTGCAATTTTGTGAAAAGAGCAAACTATACAATATCCAATGTTTTGCATAATCAATGCATCTTTGACATCTCCAGCTTCTGGCAGAGCAATCAATTAGGTCAGCTCTCAAATAATCATCAGTAGTGCCCAAGTGCACTGTTTAATGACTTCCAGTAATACTGTGTCAGCAATTTTTTTTGGGGGGGGGAGGGGGAGGGGGTACAGAGAGCATGAATAAAGTCATCCCTGCTTATAGCAATAAGCAAAAGAATAATTATGTCCTTTAGAGCCCCAGCATAGTATCTGGAAAGGAGATGGAATTTTATTTTTCCTGTCTCTTTCCATGCCCAGTTGTCACACAATCCTCACACATCCACAGAACCTGCGCCACTGTAAATGAGGCCTCAAACCTCTTCATACTCTCCTTGGCAACCTCCTTCTTTGGAAAGAGCAGAATGACCAGTTGGGCAATCATAAAAGTCAGGTCCTGTCTTGTTCCTTTATCCTTGGCCAGCTGGCCCTTTATCTGCCTTAAATTAAATGTCTTCAAAAACTCAGTGGCTGGCTCTGTGAACTCATTTATTTTAATTCCTCTTCTTTTGACCTCATTAGTATAAATTATTCAAACAATTATTAGAATAAATTCTTAAGGAAAGAAAAAGGACATGAGATAAATGAAAAATCTAAAACTTATTTACCAAAAGTGTATTACTGACAACTTAGCATCTGTTTTTTTTTTTTTTTTTTTACAGCTGTTCAGGGGAGTTTTCTTAGATGAAGAAAATGCAATAGCAACAACTTATTTGAGTAAAGCATTTGATAGAATACCACAAAGTAGCCTATTTACCTGAAGAAGGTGGGAATCAATATAGGAATTAAAAGATGGGAAAGGAACTGGCTGGCAGGGAAACGGCAGTGAATTGGGTTGAAGAGAAAATAATTGAGCTGAAAGGGATACACAGTTACAAGCAGAGTTCCTAAAATAAGTCGTAACAGATATTTAATATTTTCATTAAGAATATGCACCTCCCAAAAAGCAGAAGGAAATGAAATTTACTGACAAATTTGGGAGTACTGTCAACACAGATAAGAATCTATGAATAAGCCTATGAATGCGTCTATGCAGGAAGAACTGGATGAGTTTGAAGACTGGAATACAGCAAATGGGATGAAACCCTACAGCATTACATACAAAGTCACTTCTTTGGTGACTCACCAGAACCCCTGTTACAAACTGAGATCTCACCAGCTGAAAACACAGAAGAGGAAGAAACACTGGGTCCACTGCCTGATTACAGGTGAGTACTACAAGCACTGATCAGATGCTGGCATGCAAAAGAAAAAAATAACCCAGAACGTATCAGGCAAAGTTTTCCCAGAAGAGAGAGGAATACAACTGTACAAAGCATTCAATGAAAGTATTTAAGATGTGTTCACTCATATTCAGACCAGACAAATGTAGAAAAGAGGTACCACCATCATGGAATGGAATAAAGAAAAAAAGAGACCGTTCAGAAGAACACAGAGTTTATCAAAGAAAGATGAAGTCAGGATAGAAGATCTGATCTCTCCTCTGAAATACATCAGGAAGTAAGAATATGCATGGTAAAATTATTTTAGCTAAGGACAATTACAAACAAAACAAATATGTGTAGAGGCTGGCCACAAATAAACGAAGATTTGAAATTCAAATAGTTTCAAATTACTAAAGAAATAACATTTCAAAACAGCCTACCAGTAGTACTGGGGTAAGCAATGTAACTACTTTGGGGATTGAAATAGATATATTTCTGAACAGTACATAATGTGATCACCTATAGTAAGAAGCAATGGGACTCACTGACCCAATAGAGTCTCTTCCATATCTATGTTTCTTTAAAACTCTTACCCTAATAAAATCATCAGCCAACTTGCATTGACTTCTGGAGCAGCAAGACTTAACCTAATGACAAATTCCAAAGAGTCTGGACTGCCTGGCAGAATTCAATGATTGCGGCTACATAGGAACATTTTGGAACAGAGTTGTAATCTAATAGCTATTCTGCTCAAACAGCACAATAGACAGAGCACATAAAAACATAACTTGGCCCTAGTCGCAGCTGCCAATAGATTTGCATAGTGGTTTTTATTCTTCCTTCCTCTTTCCAGAGACTTCAAAATGCCAAATACTCATCTAGCTCATGATGATAAATCCTATTGAAAGGACATCAGCTTTAAAGATACGAGCAGAAATAAAAAAGCAGGTTGGGGCTCAGAGTGACTACAGACATACAGGTTGGTAGTGACTGACAGAAAATAACTAACTGTTTCAAAAGTAAAATGAATAGTTAAGGCATTAGTATCAAGCTTTAATATTGGCCCAAAATGTATGTGTGACAATATGAAAACTTTCATTGGGCAAATGTTTTCAAAGGAATGTAATAAGATAAGGCATTGCTTTTTTGAGGAACCTCCTCTCTTCTTACTTTGAGAATCTGCTTGCTATATATTAAAAAATCCATAGTACTAAAGTGACAACTATACTCTGTAAGTAAAGCTTTTTTGCTTTCTGTTGGGGGTTTTATTCTCAGGAGACCTTATCTATTCTACTAAGGGATACACATTTGTCTCTACATGCTACAAAGTCTGGTGCAAGTTCCTTGTGACAAATAGATGTAATAAGTGCCCTATGAAAATATAGTTAACCTGAGGCCCATGAAATGCGTTTTACCAGGATAAAGTTATTTACCAGGGACTGGAAAGAGAGGAAGAGTTAATATCCAGCAGCAACTGGCACTAGAACTGCTAGTTTCCCCAAAAGTTAGAACAGTTATCCTGAAAATACAGCCTAGACAAATAGGAAAAAGTGACTGCCTCATTTTGCAGCTGCTTTTATTTCCTGTCTCATTGCTTCACTGTACTGCAAGAACTCTAGGGAACTGGACATGGCAGTTTATTCAAAACAGTCATATTGCTGGAAGAATATGAAAACAATATTCCAGCTTCACTATAAAATGACCTTGATGATCTGTACAGCATTTGTCAGAGAGACTAATAAAATTTGTAAAGATACTTGCTGATATGATTGATTGTATTCTTCACTGCGCCAGTTACCTCAGAGTAAATTGCCTGTCATCATAATGATGACTTTTGTAAGTGCCATTTCTTAATTTTTTTCCTCAGTCTTTCAACAGTGATCTTATAATAGATTGAAAGTGCTTATGGATCAATAACACGAAACAAGTGTTCTAACAACAAGTATTTTTAATCTTTCTGCTTATGATGTGTTGTGACAGAGCATTACCAGAGAGTGTAATTTTTAAGTAAATGGAAAATAATATCAAAACCTATTTTGCACATATCCAGCACCATAAACAGCAGGAGAATCTTACACATTCTGAGCAATATCAGGTACTGGTGAACCACAGTTGTCGCAGTACAAAGGTAATGAAAAAAAGAACAGATTATAATTGGCATACATCCTCTGTAGATACCAGATCACAGAGAGTCCATACTGCTGAGCCACTCAAGCATGCCTGGCCTGTTTTTCCCCAGTCTGTCTGAGTTCAGGTGCATGGGGCCATGATAACCAGAATAGCTTTGCATGGAGCCAGAACAGTTTCACAGTATTTACTCATTTGGGCTCCCAGGCTATGAAAGTGTCTATATTATATCCAGTCTCTTCATTCATATGGGAACCCAGTTATTCAGTTCATGGTGATAAATAGACAGTGGACTGTGTTTCCAGGAAACAGTACTCAAGAAGCAACTGTATCTCCATAAGAATTGTAAATATTCTACCTCTGAGTACCATTCAGGAAGGTTTTCATTTACAGCCCTGCAGACAAATGTCTCAGGTTCCAAACATTCATACAAGATCTCTCTTTGATCACTCACAAAAAGAAAGTTGGAAGAACTGCAAGCAAACAGAAAATTTCTCTGCAAATCAACTATGTTCACTAAGAATTGAGCCAAAAAGTCAGCCTCCAACAGGAGCTTAACATTTGGACAGGTTCGGGCACCAAATGAGTATTGCCGATTTGGGCCAGCTACAAATACTACATAGCAAGGCACATTAAATCATTGCAAGCAAAACTTACAAATGAACAACAACAAAAAAATCTAGAAAAGAATCCAGTAAACTGGTTGGGAGCCAGCTTGATTAGGGAGGAGCAAGAAAAAAATTATTATAGCGTCTTTGAAGATGGCAACTAGATGTAGACTTTTCTTAATAGTAGCTACATTTAAATTACTACTTCTCATTACCTTGAAATCCGGGAAATCCAGGTTCAGTCCAAAGAATACTGGGGAATACATCAAAAATTTTAAGGTTACTACACCTCAGTCTTTCTGAACCAAAATCTTTGGTTTACCCAGATGTTAATAAAACGGAAAGCCGGGAGGACTTTTCTGTCTATCTTTCAAGAAAACAATGTAAAAACATTGCACGCAAAATATTATGTATTTTTTGCATTACAAAAAAAATCACCAGAACATGCATATTTTTCTACGGTGTAGAAAATATTTTCCTTCTGCTGCCCCCCCACCCCCATATTTTAAAATATTATATCCTAAGTGTAAGGAACCAATTTCAAATTATTCATTAAACCTTAGCCCAAAATAACAGCTATTTAGAATTAAACACTAAAAATGAAAGATAACAAGGAATGACAAATTTTTGGCTAGGGATTTTTCTAAGTATATCAAAATTAAAAGTTTTTTTTTTTCTTATATTCCTTACTGCAATAGACAGATTCAGTGGAGTTCAGAAAAGTTATAATCAAATAACCTTTGTTTGCTAAATGCTGTCATAAAGATTCAGTTACCTGACTGATGGAAATATTTACTTAGTATTGCTAGGTTTAGAAATAGGGATCTAAAACTGATTGCCTTGGTATTCATCATTATGATAAATAGAGATTCTGAAACACGTTTAACATTTTCTACTACCTCTTCAAGGAGAGGCCCTTACTACTCTTTATTTATTCTTTTTTCTTTTTTTTCTACTTTGTGTTCCCTCATTTTCACTTTTTCTGAAAACATTAATATTTTTTTAAATAACCCAAGCATTCAAAAAAATGCTTGCTATTCTAAATGCAGTGTGAATTAATGAATTTATGACATTATGACTTGACATGAAGATTAGATTCAAAATATCCCACTTCAAATTTCTGTTAGGATGTTTAAAACAGATAGACAGCCCTCCCAATGCTTCACACACACATACCACCCACTGCACTTCTTGCTAACAAACTACCACCTTTTAACCTTAAACAAAATTGCTGGACACCAAAGTTAAAGATAACTTCCCTTGAACTACATATAAATGCAAATTCAGAATCATGAAACAGCTTTATACCAACAGGAAGCAAAATGCTTCTTCTGCAAATATAAAAAGGCTAAACCAGAAAAAAAATGTTAATCCACCTTGCAGAATCTTACTTGGAAATAGTCACACTATGAAAAAATAATTTCTTTCATCATTTCTTACTACCCTATCACACACATTTCAAAATTCCAAGTAAATAAATATTTCCATCATTAAAATATTATTTTTACACTGGCATAAAATGTTTTTCAAAACATTACTGTAATGTAATGATTGCAGTATTTCTGGATTTTTATTTTTAGCAAATGACTATTTTAACTTTAGATTAGTTGGGAAAAAGCAAGTCATTTACATTTTTGGGATAGTCACAATTTTATATATATCAGCAGAAAGCATGCAGTAAGAATTGTTAAAAAAAAGTCTTCCTTACAAATTATAATTTCAGATTAAAATTCTGCATCCTCTCATATTAACAGTACCAAACAAAAAGTTTTCAAATAAAAACATATGTTCCAACATATAATTTACTAGAAATGTCTTGTTAATAGTCTAACAGTACATTACACCATCAAATAAAGTGCAGCCTTAATTATTTGTATATCCAAGCATCTAAAAATCCCTTAAAAAATCTCACCAGCATAAAGATATTCATAAACAGAAATCCCTCTTCTAGGATGGAAATAGGAGAGAAGTGTTTGTCTTGGGGATTTTGGGGGGAGAGAGCGGTTAAGAAGTAGAACACGAATGCATTAGTGCTGTTTGTCCTTTTTAAGCTTCCCTTTTTACCCAAGATATTTTCCTGATAAAGACATGACTTTGCTAAGAATATTTACTATTAAAGAACACACCCCATAAGGAAAAAGACTAACACCTCAGCAAAAAGACTAATTTATTGACTATACCTTACTAATGGATAAAGGTTAAGATACTGATACAGAATATTCACTTTTACGCAAGTAGTGGAAAAAAAGCTACAGATCCTTTGTGCCTCACCTTAAAGAGCAACATGTATTTTTAAACACAACATATATGTATTTTTGACACAACCAAATGTCAGTTTAGACTTATTCCACTACACTATAGCTATGTTGAGAGATTCTTGGAAGCACCCCAAATACCTATAAACTACAATACTGGTCATTAACTTCCTTGCTTATATATATTAAAAAAAAATCCCAATAGCATTGGCATTTACAAAAGACAAATGAAAATTCAAAAATAATTGTGTTAGACCTGGTAATATCAATGACTATAAATATTAAAGAAGCAAGCTAAGGTAGACTGAACATGAACAGAAAATTTCAGTGGTGTTTTTGTTGCTTCTTTTTCTTCATCTTACCTATCAACAGAAGAAAAACTTAGTCTATTGTATCTCTTACGGACAGTACTCCTAAATATATATAAATATAAGTACATAAAACATTAAAGTCAGTTTGCTAAGCAAAACCACTATCAGCAGGGAATGTGACCACATTCCTGTAAATGCTTTACTGTTTTCACTCACAATAATTTTCAGAATAATTTGAGTTTTTCTGAGATTTTCTCCTGGAGTTATCCTACAGAAACAATCTAAATAAGGCAGAACAAAGTCTTTAGAGCATTCAACACACGTTGGGTAGACACACATTGATTTGGACAAGCAGGCAAAGGATCACAGACACAGAAATAATAGTGAAAAGGAAAGGTTTCCTTTTCTGGCACAAGAGCACTTAGGCTCCTTCCCTACAACCTATGGTAGAGTTGTATTCCTGGTTGAATCAGGATCCATATAAGAAAAGAAAGAGGTGATCTGGTCAGCAAGAACCCAGACATGTTTGACTGTACCCCAAAGCAAAAGACACCCTTTCTCTCCCTCCCAAGTCTACTTAGCAATGTTTTCTTCCCTAAGTGGGTCCCCGGCCTTAGCATAAGGTTCTCTAATCTGATCTCTCAGTAGGTCTTTCTTTAGTTGTTTGACCATGCTAGATCCTGTCAACTGAGACACAGACAACTAATAAGCCAAATGTGATGTTTTGTTTGTTTGTTTAAAACCCAAATTTAGAAAGAAATGAACAAATTTCAGGTGAGTCCAACCCTATAAGACTTCTGCCTGTGAGCATCTGTCCACTTAGAAATCTTACATAGATTTGCTAAGAGTAGGGGGACAAGCAGCCCCTGGGGAATGGCCATCAGACCCATCTTTCCCTTAGGTCTATCCAAACCCTAGGCCTGGACACATAGCATTTGTGAGAGTAAGAGATAAAAACGGCCTAGCAAGCTTTTGGATTCAAGGCTTTCCTCTGGAAAGCCTAAAACCCTAAAATTTAACTTGGGTTTCCATTACCTCTTTGAGGTTATTCAAATTAATCTTACTAAGATATGAAATGATATTTAGCACTGATCATTTCTATAAAAAGCATTGCTGTAACAGTCTCTTTAGCTTTGAAATAATTTAAGAACCTTGACATCTATTATTCTTAATTTACTTAATTTTCCACAATAGCTGCAACTATTAATTTCAGTGTTATTCCTGACTTTTATCTACTCAGTAGAGTTTAAGGTAATAAATTGTACAACTGATCTGGAACCCTTGACAGCTTGCCACTCAGCTGTCACAGGCTTGTGATCCGTGTCAAAATTTGCTTCCTCAAACCCAGAAAGATGACAAGTTAAGTCTTTGGCAAAATGAAGCCTAATAGGAAAAATACACACTTTTGAATCTTTAAGGCAAACATTTGCGAGCATGCTAATAGCAAACATTATACTTGTTGCAAAAAGTAGCGCAAAGCATGTAGTTCAGAGTATACTGTGTCATTTGTGTGTGAGGCACCCGTCACACACTTATCATCAGATGTAACTAACCATACCTTTGGTCAAAGATGATAAATCCTGCATTTCTGCAAGCCAATATCAAAACTTGAACATCTGTTCTGAATCATGTCATTCCACCTTTCTTAGACATATGAGGCTAAGAGATACTACATCAGTTTGAAATCATAAGTATCAAATCTGTTCAAAATGAAGTCTCACTGTCAATCACTTCAGGATAGCAGTTAAAAAACCCACATCCACCACACACTCTAATGGAGGTCTCTCTCATGTCCATGAATGTGTCCTCTGAAGTCCCCTCACTTTCTGATATTTCTAAAGAGAAAACAACTCTCCTCTTACTACAGCTGTGCTTAGAAAACTTAATGCTTAAGTCAATTTTATCCAAAGAAAAATCACCTATCCAAAATGGTGGAACCCAAGTCCTGGGTGACACTTTAACTAGTTTCTGTTTCTAGACAATTAGGATTTTTTTCCACTTAAGAATGAAAACTGGAAGAAGAGAAAATGATACATAACAAATTACTTGGTCCTAAGAATTCTGAAAAAAAGAAAACAAATATTCTAAAAAAAGATATCTTTTTAGTTACTGGTCAAATAAAATCAAATAGGATTTATCTGGATTGCTGATATTCCATTGTTTATTTGTAAGAAAGAAACATCTTAAGTGAACACAAAAAGGTAAAGGACTATCAACATAATTATCTCCATGGTCCTAGATGCTTCATTATGTTCCTAAAAAAAAAAAAAAAAACCCACAGACCTCACCTATCCATGTTCTGTCCTAACACAATCTGCTGTTCTAACAATACGTTAGATTGTATTGCTACTTTAAAATTTCTTGTAACATTCAGCCAAAACATGCCACAATACTGAACCAACATTTAAAGTATTTCCCCTCAAATTACAGTTTTCCCCCTTTACAACAGCAACCGTTACTTCGTCCTGAATCAGTATCTCACACAATACTGCTGGCACAGATACAAAGAACAAAACTGAAAAAAAATTCTTGATTCCTTCCTGTACCTATTTATGAACCACAGAGTGCCCAGCCTACACCATAATGGTATTGTTATTTGTTGTTGGCTCTTAAAACTTTGACAACTGTAAACTTTAGTAATTCTATGGAAGATCATATGAAATCTAGATTATTCTGAACTATTCACAAGCTGGGACATGTTCATCTCAGAATAAAGAGAGAATATTAAATCATGAAAATCACAAAAAGCTCACTCAATAGAGTAACATAGGTTTGAAAATTCTCTGTCTAAAAAAAAACTTTATCCCCTCCTTCAGCAGCAGATTACTCAAGCTCTCTTCAGCCAAGGCTACAGAAGCGAAGCTGAACCTTCCCTGTCATAGTGGCTCCCAAACTGGTCACCATCCACCCTAACTAGTGGAGCCTTCTGACTTAACCGTCTCCCCACTTCCTCTCCAGTTCAACAGGAAATTGCTGGAAATAATTGGTTAATATTTGTGAGGCACCTACATGTATGAGTGAACAGAAGATAAAAGCTCTGCCATGAGAACAGAACATGAACAGGAGGTGAACAGTAAAATAAGGTGTGTGGCCACAATTTGAATTTTGAGTGAAAAGCATGTATTAGCTACATTCCCACTAGAATAAGCAACATTCATTTCATGTTGAAACAAGCAAGATTCTGAGGTAAAAATGGAGAATATGATCATCTAATTAAAAACTGCATCATAATGCATATGTCAAAAAGGCTAAAAAAGGTTATATGCACAACCTTAAACCTGGTTTTCCTAGTTTTTGACCACTAGACTTAGCCACTAAACATAGAATTCGTAAGTATCACACATTTATGAGCATATTACACATCCAACATATGTAGTCATTTTAAGTATTGTTGTAATTCCATACACAATCCTACCTTGTCATTTGTCAGCTTTATATAGAGTAAGTATACTGTAGAGTAGTAAAATAACTATTATCACTTTCATCACCCTTATTTCATACAGAAGTATTATCTTGGTTTAACAGGCACATAATTTTCCCTACACCGATTTTAATGTTTTTTCCTAGCTATGCCTGTCTGATCTTTCTAAGACTATGGTAAAGCTAAATGCAAAAGCATTATTCAGACATGCTCATTCATGTTGCCAAATAATCACTAAAAGATAGTTGAAGTTTTCACCCTCAACATTAGAAACAAATACACTGTCATTTTTGAAGCACAAGTTAAAGTGAAGTACATATGCAGTGATAGTTTGAAAAACAGTTTGTTAAAGAAATTCTGCTCAAAGTGTCTACACTAATAACTCTTCCACTTCCAAAATTTTTAATATTTGTCTCATATTTATACTTCAGTAGATTGGCAAGTTAATACATTTTCTCTGACCTGTGTTTTAGATTCTTCCTCGTTATGTGTGATAAAAGTTTAATTAAAAACATGTGTACAGCTTAATGCAAATTTTACCAACCTGACTTTTGTTGCAGAGCAGAAGGAAAACATGTGATAGCTCAACTTCTACAATATAGAATGAATTGAAGGCTTTTTATTTTAAGCAGAAGAAAGAGAAGGATCTGTGCTGACAAAGAAAAAGTTTAGGAACATTGCTAAAATTGCCCTTTCTGCAATATTTCTTTATTCTAAGATTTTCTATTGTAGATATATGTTACATTTAGTAGTACTTCTATTTCTTTTTCATTCTTCAAATCTTGCTGAGAATGACAATACAAATGCTATTAAATACACATTTGATAGAACACTGCAAAAAGCCTTTAACTGAGAAGGCTGGTCTCAAGGACAAAAGAAACACTGACTTAAGGAGTTCTCCAAAAGTAAATTTGAAAGATTTTCCATAGCTTCATAGAACTGATTCTAAACAGATATGTTTTTGAATGAGCATTGTCTATTCAGTACCTGATGCAAGTTGTTTTTTCTGATGTTTTCTAATCTTTAATAAAGTACAATAGGTATATCCTCTAAAGATACTTTATAATGTTGGTGCCCTTGAATGTGTGTTTAAAAGGCCTTGAGAAGGTTGGGAGAAGGAGGGGAAGGAAATAAGCTTTATTTGATTAGGTATAACACTGCATCTATGCTACTTTTTTCCTGCGACAGATTAACTTATTTCCATGTTTCCACACCACACTGCACTTGATGCACTTTCAAAAACAAAACACCCATGATTCTTTCATCCATTTGATGGTGCAATGACAGAGTGATATTTCTGAACAGAAAAGACAAAGAAATTCAAGTATGATGTTGATACAAGGTAGACAAAGGCAGAAACATGAAACTCATGGAGGTAGACGTGAAGCCTGTCAAATACACAGACGAACTAAAGCAATTTGGAAACAAAGCAAAGCAAAGTTATACTGAGCATAGAAAGTTACAAGAAATTTAACCTATGCAGTAGCAGAAAGATTCAAAAGAAGTGACATAATCAAAACAAATAGCTGCATTTTTTACTGATAGGAAGATGCTATGAGATTTGTAAAGGCATCCTAAAGCTAACGCTCAAGTCAAAACACAACATGAAGACCTAATGAGATCAAGTTCCAGGATGAAAAGGAGTTAGATGTTGAAAATGGTGTGAAAAAAACCACAACAGAACTAATCTGTATTGGTCTTGGATTCATGAGATAAGAGAAAAGGAGGACTGATGTGAAGCACAAACATCATATTATCAGTTTCATGAAAAGAAGATACTTGAGAAATGAGAACAACCCAACTGTATTTCCAGTCTAATCTTCCTAACTACTGCAGAAGAAACACTGACTACCCATTTCTTTCTATAAGTATTTAACACTAATAATATTAATACTGATTCTGGAGCTATGTGTGAACAGCTGAAACCCAGGTGTTACCACATTCAAGAGAGCAAAGAGAATTTCAGAAGACAGGACAGAAAGGTGATTGTGTTCTCTCTTGCTGTTGAAATCAACTATATACCACGTTACATAGCAACTCTGCAAAGAAACTGAGAACAAGTTTGTGTCTGATTTTAGTTACATTATTTGGCAGTTTCCATAAGATTCACATGGCATTCAGTATCAGCTAACCATATGAAAAGCATTAGTGTTATGCTCTTTCAAAACAACCATGACTTCCAGGCCACCAGAATTTCAAGAGGATAAATGTATCAACTAGGCAGCTCTAGACAACAGATCCCTATATATTAGTGATCTTCTCATAGACCACTTTAAAGGACAAAATCTGATACGTGACTTTGATCTGAAACGGTGTTTTATTAGGTACTATTTATTTCAAGTCACTGCCATTATTCTCCATCCACAGATGCAACTAAGAACAGGAATCACATATGCAGTCTCCTAGTTATAAAAGACACAAGACAGGAGTGAGGGTAAATGAATTCTCAGAATATCAATGTATTTATGGGATTTTGAAAATATCACATTAATTAGGGACACTTACCACCAAAATATAATTAGAAAAAAACATCTTACCAGAAAGCAAAAGAAGCTTTAATTCTTGTGGGCCTGAGGATCTGAGGTATCTCAGAAAAAGACTGGGTTTGATGAAGCTTTTCATTGTTAAATTTTGATACACTCCAAGAGGATTAACTATTCCATATTTATAGAGTGCTTTAGAAATGTAGAGAATTATATAAGAGCTAAGTATTATTATTCAAAGCATGTTGGCCAGTCAACTAAAGACAAGACACTGCCCTTTTCTAAAACCTCAAATGCACTAAAGAGAGTATTTTCAAAATTACTGAACGGCAATTCCTAGAATCAGATTTTTTTATTTTATTTATTATTATGTTTTTAAGTTCTGGAGTGATTTTTTCCTCCCCAATTACACAAAACACTTCTACAGAATGGTGATACATAGTATATACTTCATATAAGAATAAGGCATATAGGGGAAAAAAATAACTCCAGCTAGGGACCAAGTATAAAAAAAATCATTTGCATCTTCTAATACATTTGTAAATAAACTGGTTTAAAGGGCTCAAAAAAAACAATTGGAATCTATTGATTAATTTTATAACATACACTCACTTCAGATAAACTCCTCAAAAAACACAGTCTTGTACTTGTTATCACATCTAAAGAGATGCACTTTATAGACTTTGGACTAATCAGATAAGCTAAGTTTTTAAATCAAAAATACTTTTTAGAACCACCTGTCAAAGTGTATTTGGTGGACGACATCAAATAAATTTTATTTGACCAATGCTGCTGAAGGTTATTCAGAAAAAGACAGTTTTATCCGTATTTGAAATAAAAGAGCAATGAACAGAGTAACAGTTTTACTGTAAAATCAGAATATCAATCATTATAGAGGGGGAGATCAAGTACTCCTTTATCAATCTTACCAGCATTAAAAAAAGTCTCCCATTATCATTTTATAATCATGAATACTCCCCACTCAAAGAACTGAGTTTAACACCTTATTTGAACTATAGAAGCACCTACCCACATCATTTTTCCTTTCATCTTTCTTTTGTCACATATGCAGAACTATAATAAAAGAAATAAACACACATGACAATTCTCAATTCTAGCTAGCTGTAATTTAAAGTCCTATTTTTATATAAAAAATTATTAAATGTTTAAGAGCATCCTTAGGGTCCCAACCATTTCCTTTCAGGTCAATGTCCTTATAAAGGAGCTTTGTCCCAGCACCATTCCACCATGAATACAAAGAAAAATAAATTCTCCAGCACACACCCTTTATAATGTTCAATGGGTCTGTTTAAATTACCTCCACTTTTTCCTATATTTCAAATTAAAAATATGAAAGGTGTATTTACTAAGATCATTCTCTAAAAATGTGAGAGAGAGCATTTGGCCAAGAGCATCATTACCTTTATTAAAAGTATAATCTGTAGACAGATCAACTCTTGCCACTCAAATTTCCTAAAAGACTTCCCCAAGACCTAGAAGTCCTCCTCAAAGTCCTCCTCATTGCATAGGAAAACACCTCTCACTGCATCTGCAAATTTTGCCTATGGAAAAGGCTACATAAATACTTCCATTTTTTTTTAAATTATCATTTCTACCCAAATGGCTTATCGTTCCTCTGCTGGCACCTAGACATGTACAGAGCTAACACAGAGAGCATCACCTTTTTCTTTGCCAGAAATGCCATTCCTTCCATTGTAAAGTCACAGGGCAAGTTAGGAATGTAATCAAATGAAATTAGGGAGAGAAAGCCCTACAACAAAGCTTCATTTACTTAAAAATTACAATCACTACCAAACTTGATAGAGCTTTCGGGGTTCCCTTTCTCTTCAGTTGTTTCTTACTCTTTACAACAGTATTTCTCCAGCAGATAAAGTTTTCCAAATAGGGCAATATCAGCGTACTTTCTCTAAATGGTTTATACCTCTATTTCTTAGTGATCCATTGAAAAGTTTTAAACGGTCAACGTCTTTTGCTCACCAGCCTTAACGCACAAGAAATTTCTCATCCATTTACCTTTATAGTACCCCCAAAAACCTGAAGACTGCCAGATGAACAATTTAGAAAATTCCATGACTACAATACACCATAATATATGAACGGACAATCACATTTTTCTTACAACTACCAACTCCTTCTTCCTTAACACACTCATCTTTCATGTTCCTTTCTCAAAATATTTATCGACAGTATATTTGGATATGTATTTTATATATAAAAATATATAAAGGTTAACATTTGAAAATATGTAACAATCTTCGCCCAATTTCTTACTCTCCCCAATAATAATTTAACCAGAAATCTATAGAGTGCTTGTCCACTCACACAAAGTCTGAAAGAAAGCAAACCATTGCTCTTAATCTTCAAGATGATTTCTTATTTGGGAGAAAACAACTTAGTTTTAAAGCACCAGAACCTGACCATAAACTCTCCACCTCCAAAACTGAAACAAGAAATATTGCTACATACCAGATGAATGGTTATTCCAAGGTTTTGTCTCACTGGACTGAGTAACAGGCTGTATTAGCAGGAGCATAACACCACAAGGGTAGTTAGACACTGGAACAGATCGCCCAGAGAGGCTGTGCAATCTCCATCTTTGGAGATATTCAAAACTCACCTGGACAAGACCTAAGCAATCTGCTATAACTGGATCTGCTTGGAGCAGGGGGTTGGCCTGGATAACCTCTGGAGGTCTCTTCCAACACACATGATTTTATAAAAGATATTTCTAAGGCTTTCATGGGAAGACTCTATTTCTATACTGTTTTTTTTTTACTATTATTAAACATTCATTTTAACATATAATTTAATAGGTCTTCTGATTCCCAGTTAAATTAATATAAATTCAAGAATAAAACTTGAACAACTGGTACATACATAGCATCTTCCACTATGAAGAAGTCTCAGTCTTAAAGCAGCTTGAAAATATAAACTATTGACTAACTCACTCATGAAGCAGCTCTTATTAGCACTGCTGTATCAATGGGGAATCAGTGTATAAGGAGTTTGGTGATTTATGCAAGATGACAGGGAAAGTCTGTCCTATTTGGTAAACTCCAGTGTTACAGTCTCTAAGAAAGCACATCACAAACAGTTAAGGAAAGAACTAACTTTCCTTCTGCCTTGACGTTCTGCAGGTTTTAACTAGCTCCTGCTGGTTACAAAGGGGGGGGGGGGGGGGACAAAAACAACAACACTGACTTCCATGTCAGTAAAGACCCATATTTTGCCCAGCTCTCTTCAGTCCTAAAACTGCATTTTAGGCACAGGACCACCCAATAAAATTGTAAAATAATATTTTAATATATTAAGCAAGTACCTTAAAATAAAAATACTATTTTAAAATACTTTTATGACATTGGAGTGATACCAGTCACACAAAATAATAAGGAAAGGCAGAGAAAATTAATTATAATCAACTTTCTAATGAATTGTAAGCACGGGATTTAGTGTGCAGCAACCAGGATGCTTAGTTAATGAATGCAAAAAGCTAAAATGAGCTATATTTTTTCAGCAAAGTGCTGTTTTTCTTTTTTTTATCAAGAGCCATGTGTTTTTGCAAATCAAGAGCAGAATAAGCTTGTTTCAAGGACACAATGATGCATGTTTAAATTTTCTTAGTTGTAAATATAATGTTACTATCAAAAGAAGACACAGTCATACATCATTACGTACGCTCTGACAAGGTTTCCAAACGATCAATTCAGAATGACAGCCAGATTAATCACATTCTAGTTTGACAAACTACATCGAAAAATGTGGCTCATGAGTACAAAAATCAAGAGCTGGGCCATCTACGTCAGATAATAAAGATTCAAAGATCCCTTTTCATCAAAAATGTCATTTGGTTAGTCCTTCTTCAAAAAAGAGCCCCCTCTTTCTGACAATGTGAAGAGGTGTGGGTTTGGTTTTTTTTTTTTTCAGATAATTATCCATATATAGAAATAAAAATTAGAAATAGTAAGGTGGCTATTCATTTTGCTCTGTTTGAGCTATAAATAGAGCAAATAGAGCTATTTCCTTTCAGCACTACATGGATCATAAAGCATAATACTAGTCAAGTACAGAGAAAAATAAAGAGACTTTGTCCAAACAGTGCCCCACAGCAAAACAAACCCCAAAAAAACCTAAACCAAAAAACCCTACACACACACACAGAGAAAAAAACCACACTACCTTGAAATAATTGTTAGGTTATATTTTATATTGTATGGCCTGACCTTATATATTTATTACTGCTTTTCAGAAACATTGCTTCACTTTCACCTAAATAGAAGGAAACATACATATTTAACTCTTGAGAACTTGCAAAGTGATACTATTCTAGAGCTCAAAAGAATAGGGGAGACCAAAATAGCACAAAAAAGTTACTTTATCATTCACAGCAGCAAGAAAACAGTGTATCTCAGTACATGAACAAAGTGATACTTTTATTACATATCAAAGAGAAAGCCTAAGTAAGGGTCTTTCATTGCTAGCGATCTCAAGACACACACAACCATCCAAAGGCATCATGCTACCGTTTCCTTCATTAACACATCTTAATCATTCCTCACAATGTTGATATTGCTAACAAAGGAGAACAATAAATGTTTCACAGCTACAACAGTTTTACATGAAACACTAACCAAAAAAAAAAAAAAAAAGATCTTCTTTCTTTTAGTACCTGCAGAGTGTACGTTAATTTTTTAATACTTCCTAAATACTATTTAAATTAATATCATAGAACACACACTATTAACAAGCAAATTATGTGCCAATAGCATATGCAGTCTCTACAAAACTATCTCTGAAATTTCACATCACAAACAGTTTATCTACAAAGCCAAAGCATCGCTGAAACCATTGAAATCAAAGCTATTAAACTTGTGTTATTATTTTTCTATTATTGTACAAAATAACTAAATTGGAGTCGTTCTAAAAGAAAGGAATGCCATTTCCTAACAATAAATTGAATGGAACTATATACTGATTCTTTACTGCATTTTTAAATCAAATAAAAAGGCATCTATATATTTAAAAGGTACTGTTTAAATTAGTCTGTGACATAAGTTATCTACGGTGATTAAAAATACCAATATAGAGTACTGCATACCATGTCTTCTATTTAGAAAGAGATATAAACACTTGTAACAGTTTTTTTTTCCCACTTACTAAATGGTACAATTTACAAAACATATCATTTACACTTTACGTAAAGATATCACTTTGCGCTTATACCAAAACAATTTATTTACAATCCTTTCTTAGAAAGTAAATATCAAGTCATTGCAATTATTTACAAATTCTCTTCCTTTATCTTTCAGAATTTGCCACATGCACAAAGCTTAAACTATAAACACAAACATGCATACACGTGCACATACATTCACCTGTGTGCCTATATATTGCACATACAGCTGAAGGGAGTTCAACAGTCCATTCACGCTACTGTGGAGGTTTCTTGTCTTTAAAAAAAGATTTTTTAACACTTAAAAATTAATGTAATCTCTGCCTCCAAGTCCTAAATAATTTCTGTGTAAACAGGTTTACATAAGCTTATACATTTAACTGTATAAAGATAGAACCATTTCCTCCTATGCAAAAATACTGACACATTCACAATACCAGGCTTAAATGTCTACATACAGAATATTTTGAAGAAAGAAGAATTCTTTTACATAGTGTAGATTTTATTACAGCACACAAATTGTTAATTTCAATATTTTTATCAAATATTAAATCTATTGTTTCAAGACAGTTACTATAATAGCATGTCAGTACAATTTTGGTCCTTTTTTGTATGAACTGAAAAACAGGTAATCACTCTGTTGAATGGTTGCTGTTACCAGTCAATGGTATAGTATAGCTCACAGGCATTAACAATACATACTTTGTAATTTTCATCACACTTGCTTTAAAAAAAAAGTTTAAAAAACACCTGGACCAAAATAATGCAATAATTCATAAACTTTGACCGCCAGTAGTTCAAAAAAATGTTATAAATCAAGATACTGTCAAAAAAACATATTCCAAAATAGGTTTGGCATAATCTACAAATTCTCCCCACCCCCCGATGGTAAATACAGAAACATGAATGTCTTCATTATCATGAATATAAGTATCCTAAAAATGAAATAGAAAGGAAAACTTAAATACTAACAAAGATGTTTTATATTGGTGAGTAAAAGCACATTCAGAAAACTATTAAAGTAACTTGTTCAAATTTAAATAACAAGCATCTCAATAAATTTAAAGCTTTTAAAGTCCATCCAGAAAAAAAAAAGAAAAAGAAAAAAAAATGTTTAGAATAATATCTTCTTGAAAAATAAATAAGTAGCACTTCCTAGCTAAGGCTGAAAATTAAGAACTTTGAATACTATTTCCCTCATAAAAAATCAAAACTAAGATGCTGCACTTAAACCAGTTAAAAAATACTAAGTTTTAAGTAGATAAATAAAGTCTCAAAGAGGAGCTCAAAAGGCATGAAGCACATTGGAAATTGGGACATAAGACTTTTCTATCCATTATTGTTTTGTTTATGTTGATTAACTTATTTTTTGCATTCAGCTTCAAATTAACATTTGTGAACTAGTAAAAATGATGAAGATACCAGATACTGAACTTGCCCTTTTGAAGGATTTAGTTTACTTGTTCTTTAATTTGTGCATATTTGTAAGTGTTGAAGGTATGATTGGTAATAAGCTATGCAAACACTTCTTCCTTATTCATCTTCATTAGGCCTATCAGAATTTTGAAAAATTAGTTGGGTCTGTAGTAGACAGTGCCTTACTTGTTTAAGTGTAGAACATTATCATACAAGCAAAGAAAGGCATGAAATGCATACAAAGGGCTAACGTAATTCCTGGGGAAATAGACAAACAAAAAACCATACACAATTAATATAGCTGATCACAGATTTCTATTAAATTCATTTTAATATTAAAATTACAAAACAGAAATGGAAGTAAAATTCTGCAAAAATATCAAAGAATCACTGAATATTGTGCCAAATGAGACCTCACCCATTAAATAGCATTATCTATCACAAAAATCTAAAGGGGCAGGAGGAAAGGAAGGTATACTAACAAATGTTTCCTTCTATTTTCATTAGGATAAACACTTCATTATGTTCCAGAATATGTTTTGTAAATATGAAACAACATCACAGTAATTCAAGACATCATCCCAATTCTCTCCTACTAAATCACTGACGAGAAGCAAATAATTTATTTTTGTCTTACTCTTACTATATCTTTTAATAACGGTCTTCTGACAGTACAAAAATTACTGAAGCTCATTTGTAATAGTAATTAGTTATATTCATGAGGTGATGAGTTTCCCATGAGGTAGCAGAAATCAGCACCCCTAAAGTAACCGTGTGCTGTATGACCTGTTCTCTCTCATTATACTTTTATCCTATGTTTATTACATTTTCACAAGGAAGAGTAAAAAGAGAAGAGTTGGAAGAGGAAAAAGATATATTAGAGATCACAGAATTTCATGAGAAAATCATGTGGGTATTAACATTTCACAGATTCATATGTCACATCACACCCCCCCACCTACCCCTTCTTTTTTTCTTTTTGGTACAGCAGATTTCAGGTTCAATAGGTATGTTCTCTCCCACATTATTTAACTCTCCTTCAAAGTAAGTTTAATATCATTGATTTCCACATTCCCAATTGTCTCCATGCTACAACTTGGTGTTTTACCCTGCTCAATCAATCCCTAAAACGTTTTTTGGATTTTTACCTATGGTTATCAACACGCTGTAAGACTGACTGGTTATCAAGCTTGATGAAGAAAAAGAAACATGAAAAAAAACAATCTGTATCAGTTACCTTCATTAGATAGTTTTATTTTTTGAACCACCAAAGATTTATATGAGAGTTTACTAATTCAGATGCTAATGGAAGGCCTCATCTCTGTCAAAATGTGTTTAGATTGTGTTCAACAAGTATCAAAGTTAAAATTGTTCACTAGGTGAACCAAGTTTTGCAGGGGGCTTTTTTTTTTTTTTTTTTTTTTAAAGTCCTGTTGCCTTTTACATTTCAGAAGATTGCATAATCAGTTTCATACATTAAATATTTTGAACTTTTCCACATTTATTATTTCTTTGTGCAATAAATCCTGTTGCAATTAGTCTCAAATGGCAGTCTTAAATATCAGGGGAAAAAAAAGGTTCAAAATAGTCAAAGTAAAGACTGTACATGTACGACATTTTATTTATATTTAGAAATCCGCAAGTGGGCAAGTGGGGCTTAGAGTGCTTTTGCAATTTAAAAAATCCTTATGAATATTTATAATTAATATTTAAGCAAAATCACTGTGTGTTATTTTCATCCGAAGTTTTAAAAGTCAGAATTAGTTAAGACCAATTCTCTTGATCTGCAAATAGATGGCAAATTTCTCCCTTAATTTATTAAGGGCAGAACTTTATATATTACACAGTTCAGACAGACCAAACAGAATTAACAGAATATTTAACCACAATAAAGTTTTGCTCTATAAAAAACAATTAAAAAAGCATCCTTTTCTTTCAGAACAGTAAACACAAAGCATAAGACTTAGAAGTGATGTAAAAACAATTTAAAAACTCCTATTAGCATTTCAAGTCTAGAATTCCCTTCAATTCATTTTCTCAGACTTATGCCTTTTTTCTTTTTCTCCCTCCCCTTTTTTTAAGCACAAAACTTGCAGCAAAGTTTATTAATATTTATTAGGCAAATTAAACGGACCTCTAGATTAGAGGATTTTGCCACTAGAAAGACAGAGTCAAATTGTAAGAAAAGACGATCAAAACAAATACTTGAACAAACTTGCTTCAAAAATAAGTTTAACAGACTAACTTGCAAAATGATTACCAGAGGGTCAACAACCACACGGCCTTAGCAAGAAAGCCCACTGAACACCCCTCAATTTTCACCATCCTCAAAACCACAGCACACTATCACTGTATAACAGAGATCATCAAAATAGTTAAAGCAAACCGTACATTTTACTTACATAATGTAGTTGTAATTTCTTGTTCTGTAGCTGTATCTCTTGTTCTAACACAAAGAGTCAGCTAAGTGTGTACCGTACAAATACAGTTTACTAGGGCTCATTATTTACCATCATTTTAATTCATCGCAAACCCTTCCTCCCCCTGCAATGTCTGTCTTCTTTCTTATTCCTACCTTTTGTTTTTGCCTTTCTTCTTCCTCTCCCTTATTATACACTTCTATTTTGTCATCTGTCCTCATTTGTTGCTCTTTCAGCTGGCAGCATGTGAACCCAAGGGGCGGATGCCCCATTTAGCCATGCCTCAGTATATCAGTATTCTGGTTATAAATTCAGTCACCATCTGGGAAGGGATCGAGGGGGGCTTTAAGCCCACCAGAAAAGCCTGCCCAATAAAACTCAGACCTGCAGCCAGTAATTATAAGTTCTCATACACATACACCAGGGTTTTGGAAACTGTTCAAACTTTCCTCCTTCCCACCCCCTCCCCTTTTGTTTGTTCTCTGCACTCTAGTGAACAGAAAAGACACTGAAGTGGGAGTCAATATGTCTAGTGCACCTACAGGGTTATTAAACTTACTGCCTTAAGCAACATATTTGTGCAAACAAATATCCTGCATTTGACAACACATGTGCACAAAATACCAACAATCTTTTCAGGATTTCTAAAATTGTTTTATTCACTTAAGTACATGATGGTCTTGAGGGAGTTTTAAGATACACTCCCATTCCAACACAGTCTGTATGGTCAGTTTGCAGTCCTTTTTTGCAATTGGCAATATGTTCTTCATGCTGGAATTACTATCAGTGGTGTGCCCATGGTTAATGAAACAGTTATTTTAACAGCCCTTCTTATTCTATTTAAATTATTTTAAAACAAAATAATTGTAACAGAAAATCCTTAAAAATTTGTACAGGCTACACACACTGGTAATACTATGATCAAGATACATTTACACGTATGTCCATCTCACTGTAATAAACAGTTTCAGTAGTTACACACACGTTATACGCAATGTATGTGAAATATAGGCAACCTAGTATCATTCCGCACATGAACAACTGACAAGCCCAAAAGATGCACCTGCAGACCAGAACAGATCTTCATTTGAAATATATCCACAGTATTTCTGATGTGCTAAACTCTAATGTTATTTTTGCCACATTTAAAATTTCATGGGTGTTTTTGAGTAACACTCTGGAATATTTACCAATCAGCTCTGTCCTCTAGTACAAAACCATACCTTGTGTAGATGCATTACAGCACCAGTGAAGAACTAAGCATACTGCACTAGATTACTGGTTAAAATAAACAAGTAGGATTCAAAACTGAAATCAGTAGGATACTACACAGATTCTGAGTTTGAGCCCTCAGTGAGTAATTCCTCACATACTCCAAAACACAGGATGACTCATTATCATTAATTCTGGACTTGAGTCTTAACAAATAGGATAAGGTGTTTGTCAGTGTCCTGTGATGTAAATTTATCTCGTTTCATGAAATGAATTGTATCACTATAATAGAATGTTTATCATAGTAAGTACCTAAAGCATCCAACACACAGAAGAGCTGCAGTTTCAGAATTAACAATAATTGGCAAGAGATATGCCCAGCTCTTGCTAAGAGGAAAAAAACCCTGACTGAAATAGGAAGCATGATTATAATCTTACATATACTGAGAAGTCATATGAAAAATATTTCTTAAGGCAAATCTGGTAGGCACAGCAAAACAATCCTCAAGATAGATCAAATAATGAATCAACCCAAATTAATTAAATATATCTCAGTTTAAGGAAGTATATTATCAGAAGAGTTAAAAACACCACATACCATGAGCCTATATGGAAGCAACACATACTGCTTTCAAAAGACTACAGAATTAAACATCTGTCAGTATGCAAACTCCTTGAATTCATTTAGTACTTAAAATAAATTATGTTTATATTACTGATGGATGATTCTATACATACCAATGGCAGATTAGGACCAAACATGAAATTCAAATGCCATAATGGCAAGTTTTGAGGTGTTTAGAAAAACCCTGAAAACTGGTGTTGAAGTTAAAATAGTTATTCTGTTCTATCAGCTGCTCCTGTTGCTGTATCGCAGCAATGCTCTTGCTCAATAAATCATAGTATGAACAAAGAGCTCCTTGAGAGCCAACCACTGCCTTCAAATAATCTTAACTTTTTTAGGTGTGAACGTTATAGTCATCACCATTACGTGACTCTAAGAGACTCAGAATTGCAAATTATAAGAATACAGTGAATTTCTACCTTTAAGTACATATTTCAATAGTTATTTCTTGACTTTTAAGTGAATTTTGTAACACATTAGACTGCTAGAGGTATTTTTATTCAGATTGTTTTTAAATCCCATCTTCCCCTCCTGTTTCCTTCTCTCCCAAGTTCAAAGAAATTTCTTTAGCTGTATTAGCTGAAGCACCATTAATGCGATTCCTTCTCTACAATCACGGCATGCAAAGCACCTTGCTGAAAACAGTTTACATGCTATATTTTGAAAAATAGGACACAGCTTTCTTTGATTCTACCTCAGTTCACCATACACCTTTACAACAAAGTTTCTAGTTTTGCAGTATAAGTCTCTGAGGCCATGTAAGTTTTAAGTATGCTAGGGTTTTGTTTGTTTGTTTTTAAAAATGAGAGAACCAGATTGACAGACACTCACTGACAGAGACCACTGGGCTTGCAACCAAGAACATTACATCCAAGAACTCCCAAGGTAGCCAAAGATTTCTCCACCTTCTAAATATTACTTAACTTCAAAAGTATTCAAAGATATCTCTTCTCAGAAATTCCTGGTAAAGTGTTAGTTAGCATGGAAAAGAAATCATCTTGGGGTGAAGTCAAAAGGAAGGAAAAGAGTGCATATTTGATATAAGTGGGTAGAAAACATTGATCCAAGACAAAAATCAAAGCAAAGAAGTATAGATCCCATACACTGATGAAGGACACAAAACTGTGTAATTTGTCCAGCCCATTTCTGGCTCTCATTTTCAACTAGACCAATGGACCAATTCATCCCTAAATATCAGATGATTTCAAGTGAAGTGATACAATGATTAAACAGTAGCTAAGACATAACTTATTTAAGCATCCACTGGAAGTACTTTCTAAACTACTGTGTTGTTTAACAGGACGTTTGTTACATATCTTTAGGCAACAAAATTTAACATAGCTTGAGTTTAATTCTTTTTTGAAACTAGTATCTGAAATTAAAAATAAGAAATTGTTGCTTTGGGGCTTGGCTGGTTGTGGAGGATTTTTTGTTTTAAATGAGAGGTAATACTCAACTTAGACCTTTTTGTGCAAATATTAGCTAAAAAAGAAGGCTGCCTGACTATTTTTTTTTTTCTTTGAGACCAAACTCCTGATTAGCTTGCATTTATGTGACCACAAAAAAAAGAAAAAAAAAAATCCATCTGTCCTTTATTTAGCCATATTTTTTCAGAACTTTAGATCTATCCAAGTTTTACCTAGAGTAAGCTCCAGAGAAGCTCAGATGATTTCAGTACTGCTGTTAAGATTCAGAACTTCCATTTTAACACTGTAAACAGTTATTTAGCTTTGCAATGGAAAAATGTGATACTACAATAAAGAAAACCTAAATAAAGCAAGCTATGTGCATATTCAGTAATAAAAAGGAGATTACAAAAGTAAACACAGAAGGAATTCTTCGCTTTTACCTTTCCAAACAAGGTAGAAATGTCATGAAAAAGGAAGACCTCTAAATTTGAAACAAATTTAGAGGAAGTCAGCATACAGGAGAACATGAGGCCTGAAGAATTCCATATCTCCTGAACTAGTTACGCACTCATCACCACAAATCGTTATGGTTCAGACATAAACTGAACAAGCACATAAGAACAAAATGTAAAATATTGTGGTTAAAAAGCAAATGCACATGCATACATTACTTTTAAAAGGCAGGCCTAAAACTTTTTTTAAAAATCTGAAACTCAATGGGAGAAACAATTTAGAATAAATAACCTAACAATATAGAAAAGACCTCAACTTCTAGATGCATGAAAAATACCTCTAGAATTCTGCAGTGTTGTATGAGAAGTAACTCATAATGTAAGCATAACTAGCCTAATACAGAAGGCTGAACTATTCATAAATTTGTGGCAATTTTTTCTCCTCTAAGCTAAAGCTGGAGCTATAAAACATAGAAAATGGATATATCACATTAACTAGCTCTAGTAGAGTCTATATATAGAAAAAAAAACTAGGAAGGTATTTTTGGTTTGGCTTAGGTTTTACTTTTTGGAACATTAGCTTTCAGAAGATAAACATACTATCTGAAGCTAGATGTTAAAAACAAACAAATTAAGGGAACTAGAACTGTAGGCAAAATACAATATCATTCTTCTAAATCTTTAGACCAAAATGATTAATATGAAGACTGTCGGCTCCATAGCCATCATAATATATATTATATAGCTGAAATTGCATTATACTTTATTGCTAACCTTTAAAAACGAACACCACTTTTATTTAATAATATAAAAAGAAGTCACATGTACATAACAAATTCATTCCAGCTTATCTAGATTACTGCAACAGGATGAAAACCATATTCAGCTTCTGCTTTGAATATGTAAATGTATTCCAAATGTGTGTTTTTGGTGGATTTGTAGTTATTTCATAGTAGCTCACAGACGAAAGAAGGAGAAAATGTGAATAAAGATTTTCTTTTTTCAAAAGATATAGAAATCACTGCAATTTGTGACTAATCTTGGCACGTTTATGTGTAAAACTGATGTTCATTTTAAACAATATGGGCACCTGGGACTGAAGTCATGGGACTGAAGTCTCTAACATCAGTCAACATTAACAGTAAAAACTGAAAAGCTTAACTATTATACTGTCAGGAACATCAGTTCTGTATGTTTGTACACAATTATTTCAGAACACTAGTTTATTTATTTATTTTTAAAGGCATTGCAATAGTGCTAATGTTATTGTTTCAGTTAATTCTGAAATACCTTTCAAATGTTTCCAGTGCTGCACAGACATTTCAGTTTTGTTTGGTCAATTTTGAACCAAGTAAAGCTTTCTCTACTGTAATTAAAACTGCTGGAGTTTATTTAAACTACAAGTTATTTTTTATTTTAATTTACAAAGGGAGATACCAGAAGTGCCCACTATTATCTGAAACATCTGGCAATATCCAAACAGTCATATTTCCAGATTAAAATAAAGAAAAATTCATAACATCGAAAGAACAAGAGTTGATAAACTTTCAGAGTCTTGAAAATTGAGATTATAGTTAGCAGTTATGAAGATAACGTTTAAAAGCTACCTAAAGAAAAGTGTTCTAATAATTGACTTACTAGAAATTTTCAATAAGACACTCCAGATGTGTATTGATACCTACTATTTTCAGAATGTAAAAATAAATTCATAGTTGAGATATAATCAGTAAAGTTGTATTTTTACATAGTTATATCTAAAATTGTGCCTGCTAATAAAACAAACTTCTTTGTTACTACTTTTGCTGCATAAATGTAGCCATCTATAACAAGAGAAGGTATTGTATAATATTTATATATTTTAAAATATAAAAAAATAAAAATAAAAAGGATGCAGAACACAGTTCGTCTGTATTTTAAAGTTCTAGTAAGTTTGCTTAATGAAATACAGTAATTTACAGAACTATGTCATGGAACACCACAAAGCACCAAAGCTATAAAATCATTTCATGTTTAGTGTGCATCTGTGTGTCTGTATATGTATACAACTGAGCAGGCATTTCTTTTTGTTGAACAACCAAACCTACTCCTACCAACTATTGAATATTATCAACACACTTGAAATGGTAATAGGTAATCACTTATAGTTACTTTGGAGCTACCTAGACCTCATATTCTAAAGCATAAAGAATGTCTTCATGTGCTTAAAAAAAAAGTAAACAGAATGCAGAAATTAAGATTAAAAAGGAGACATGACTTTACAAGTGTATTAACAAGAAAAGAATTTCCAAATCCTGTAGTTCTCAGAATAAATCCACAAGATATTTTTTCTGTGCAATAAATTCATTAAAGAACTAAAACAACAAAAAAAGGGGAATTGTAACAGTATATCATTTTCTTCATGAAACTAAAAATAAAATAGTAATGCATTCTTTTCCTCAGTCATCAAAATGCAACGCCATTAAAATTTTAATTAGTGAGACACCAGGATGAAAATAGAATCCAAAGACAGAATATTTCATTTCAAATATAGGTCTTTCATGGATTTTAGAGCTGCTTTAAAGCCACTGTCAGCATCATATAGCAAAGCACCTTTAATTGCCCCAAAGAAGGGGGAAATGAAAATTTTCCCTTTCCACCTCAGTTTCCATCTTCGCTCATTCACTGTACATCAAAGAGAATCAGCTCAACCTGACATGTCGGCACTATTCCCTTCAGTGATCAGGCAGGTGCCAAGGCCCGACAGAAAGCCTGTTTTCTACAGCCCTTTACCTTGTTTGATCACTGCTTACTTTTGATCTGCCACTGCCCTCGCTCTGGTAACGACTTCCCCTCGCAGAACTTACCTCGCATCTGTCAGAAAGAATAAAGGGCATCACGCTGCGCCCTGACAAGGCCTGTGGGCCCGGAGACGTGCTGCCAGCGAAACGCTTCCCAGCTCCCACAATTTCCCATTCAGCCGCTTTTGTTCTGGTGGGTACAGGGGCTCAGGTAGTGGAGACAACAGAAAGGATTATACGCCAACTGTGAAGCCAAGCCTTCATGAATTTATAGCTTTTCATCTCGGCTTCGTCGTCTCCTTAAATGCTGTGAGCTTCATGGTGGTTACTATGAAACACACATTCAACAAATGTTATGGAAAGTTTGCTTAAATCTTCTTTCCTCAGAAAAGCAAAGCCAGTGAATGTCCAGTAGTTAAACTAAGGAGCTTTTTTTTTTTTTTTAAATGAAAGTTTTCCGACCAATGTTGTATGAAGTCACTAAAGGCCAGATGGCTGACAGCACTGAAAGGGCAGAGAAAGTGAGAGGTGAAGTGTATGAGTTTTGTTTTATTAATAAAAATGTTTGAGAATTTATAAAATAATTTATTATATCCATTCTTTTTCTTCAAAATTACTATGTTTATGCTTTAGTAGTAGGTACATTTGAAAAACCTTACATCGTATTACTTGTAGAACATATCAAAGAAAGAAATAAATCTATGCAGTTAATACTATATTAAAAAAGAGATTAAATGGTTCTCATGATTTTAGTTATACGTATTTTTACTTGCATTGCTTCTTGGATTCGAGTATAACAGCAAATACTGAAAGGTACAAAACCTTTTTAGGTCTGGAAGGCCCATTAAAGAACTGAAATTTACTTTAACAGATACACTCCCACATTATCACTGTTACATAAAAAAAGATTTATGACATGAGTCAATGCCTACTCTTATAGATTACATATTTGATATCCTAAATAAAAAAGGTCTGGCTTCCATAGAGTAGTGGGTAGTCATATTTTAAAACTAATATGAAGTCAGACTGAATGTCTTTGGAAATCCCTCATTCAGGTCCCTAAACTTGAATTTAGGAACCAAATTTCGTTAACTGTTCAACTTCCAAACCTGAAATCAGATCTTCTACAGAGCTATAAGTCTAACTAACATTTAAATGATTCAGAATCTGTACCTCCAATCACTATTTAACTTGTCACTAACTTATGCTGAAAATTCATCTCATTTTCCTAGTCCACTGATTATTGCCACTCAGAAACAATAATGCAGAGTACATATATACACACATATATATGCAGAGTACAACGGTAAGAACTGCCCAGGACAGAACTAATGTTTCACATTGCACACTATACCTGGTTGGGATGTCACTTTTCAAGACGAATTCAAAATCCATGTAGTACCCAAAATGTAAATCTCATAGTTCCTATCAACAGACTCAGTATTTCAAGAATTAATTCTCTCCCTTCTCATTTTGAAGAAACTGTATTCCTAGGAACATGTTCAAGAATGAATTTATCCAGTTTGATGCTTATGAGCTCTACCTTTACCATACCCATATGAGCTCTACCATACCCATATATTACTGATTTTGGTAGGTTTTGTTTTGTTTTAAGGTAAGAGTATTGGAAGTAGGAATTAGTAACCCACTGTGAAAAAAGTCGCCTACATTTACTCTTAGAAATAATACTGGTAACACTGATGCCTTAGAAAGATGCAAACACATAAAAAAATTGCGGGGGTGGTGGCAGAGGGGCTTGACCACCTCTCTTCCATTCTTTTCCATCAGAGAGAAGCCAGAACAAGCCATAAGACTTGATACATTTGGTGAGCGGAGTCACCTGTCAGAAAAGGCAACTTGCCCTCCCATGAGGCCTAGTCTCATTTTTAAGGAGATCCATGGGGAAAAAAATAAGTAAGTAAAAGAATGAAGTTTTATAAAGAGCATTCTCAATACCACAGAAAGTGACTTTTGGGAATAAAAACGTAGTTTATTCATTCTGAGGACTTGACTAGCAAGGTTTTTCATAGCTTCTATGATTCTTTTTAAGCCCCAGGCTATATTCTCCGATAGTGTGTCAAAAACAAACAAACAAAAAGGACACCTTGCACCTTTAATCTTTTCTCTTCCAACATAAAGCCTGGCATCTTAGTTAAAAGAGCTGAAGAAGGATGCTGTGGGGATGAAGTCTCTGGAAGAAGAGTGGTAATTCTTTTCAAACTGTTGTATCCATTTGCTGATGAAAGATTCAGAACTTCATGTTTCCTCATTTTACCATGTTCCTTAGATACAACCATCAAGAAATAAAGCACAGATGGGGGGGGGGGGGGGGGGAACCAAACACTTGCTTTCACTGATCCTGTAGATGCCATGGCCTGCTGTTAAGTGTAAAGAGCAATTTCAGGTAGTCCTTCTAAATCTTTTCAGTCAAAAGACAGAAAATGCTCATATCATGCCATGCCATCCCATTGCAATGTATACAGTCCTCTGTATAATCCATCTCAGAATGGATTCTCTTTAACACAGGTAATACTGTGAAAAAAATAGTTTCTTTTCAAGCCTTGGCCTGAACACAGGCAAACTACATTTTTTTAAGAGGACAATAAAACAGCAAAAAGTGCATTCCTTTATATTGTGGTGATCTTCCCTGCTAAAATTCAGTTTTCTGTATCAATTTAGATAATTTTTTTAAAAATTCACAATAGAAAAACAGATTTGAAACACGTGAACTTTTCCAAGCAAAATATTAACTCATAAACATACTCTTTCTCAAGCTAGAAAGGAAATTTCTGTCCAGAGTAATCACAGAGGGAATGTTACAAAGCAACTCAAAACTGTTTAAAAGTGGAAATTATTGTGCTATATTAATTATACGTAATACAAACTGTACTGACAGAAACATCAATGAATTGGTAGTTCTTCAATAATATTAATTTTCAAAATCAACAGCTGTTTTTATAAAACATACTGATTTTGTGGTGTATAAGAGACTAGTAATTACTACTTACGCTCACAAATTTAACTCTTCTACATGAACAAGTTTAAATCAAGCAAAACCACATTCACACAGCTTCTGAATATAACTGCAAACAGGTTAACCAGTAATAACAGCGGCTATAATTAAAGTGTCACCTTTCCCTTTAACTAAAAGAAAATAATTGTAGTGCTCCATCTCAAAAAAAGTTAATGTTTTTCAAATCTGATTTCAACTTTTAGAAATTAGAGCAATCCAATATTACTTGTAAGATAATAAAATTTGTCAGAAACAAATATTCCTGAAGGAGCATTGAATTAGCTAGAACAGAACTGCACTCCAGTGTGATGAACAGTAAGTATTGCAGGAGTCAATTGTTCTTGTAAATGCAGTCACAGCATACTAATGACTCTAGCATGGTAGATTTGATACATAAAGAATGACATCATTAACACAGCTACCAGATAAAAGGAACACATTTATTTTGGGCACAAAGTCTTGAGTCAAGGTATCTAAATCTTTAATCGACCTTTTGCCTCTTATTTATGCATCTAAATTTATCTTCTTTCAAAGCAAAGTTTCCTAAAAATACTTTGGAGAGATGTGGAGAGATAAAAACACATTTAATTCAAGAAGAACCTATTAAAATTTATTTTTGAACTACTAGACAAAAACGAAATACTGCATATTTGCTCGCAAATTTTGTTTAAAAATACAGAACCAGTAATACTGTACCATGAAATTTTTGAATTCTTGTTCTTCAAATAATGTCCAAAGAATCACATTTATATATAACTATATTACAATGAATCTACATAGCTAATATTCTCTGCTGAATGAAAACCACCTGAAGTCAGACACACTTTTCAGATCAGAAATGCTTATATGACCACAAATACAAGTCTTTATTCTTAATATTCTCTAATATGCTTTACCACTTCAATCACCCTACTCATCTTTAAACTTGCAACCAGTACTGAACAGCACATAAAAACTGTTCTACATGCATAAAAATGTAGACATTTTACAAAACTTGAAATTAGCATCTAATCATCCCACTTTTTTTTTTTTTCCCCATGCATTACTGGTAAATAGACTAGCAGTGAAAAAAATAGTCACTAATACTTGGATTTTATTATTTCTTATTATAACACTTCTTTCTTAAAAACATACTTGCAGTTTTTCCAAAATAACTGAATTTTGAAATAACTACTTCAAGCTCTGGTTCGCAATCTTCTACCTGTTTCTAATCTGAAGTACAAACTGTAATTCCATCTTCTTAGGACCAGAGCAAATTACTAGCAAATTTGGAGTTTAAGAAAAACCTGTTAACATAGCAACTTTTTTTATTATGCCACCATGTTTAATTTTAGGGAAGTGACACATACATTCCTGGATATATCAATCCTGTTCCTATAGTCCAAGATATCACTGAGTGAAAGGCTACTTCCATGATAAAGCAGCAATGAAAAGATACTGAAAGAGAAACTAGAGCAACAGTATCTTACACCATGTCAACATACTAAATTCCTTGTTTAAACAATTTTTTTCCAGTCCAAAGAGAGAGCACTTAAAGGGAAACAACTACCTGAGTATACATTACCCAGTCCTTTACTGGGTACACACCGTAACACAGCCACCTGCATGAAAGCAGGAAGTAAACTACTGCCATTTTATTTGAAATGTTATGCTTGCATGAAAGTACTAGTGTTACCTTCAGAGCCAAAGAAGGTTTGAACTTCCAGATAACTCCACCCACACCAGAGATGAGGAATGTAGGAGGGTAAAAACCTCTCTGCATGACACAGCCCTATGAGATATTATCATAAGACCTGTTACTTTGTGACAAAAAATATATATATATATATATATATATATATATATATATATTTCCTCCAAAGCAAGGTCATGTTCTCTGCCTTCAGTTTGCTTAACAGTGTAAGTATCAAAGTAACATTATTCAAGTTTAAAATCCTCTGCCCAGATTTATTTTTTCTTTTATTTTTTCCTCCAGTGAGAGAAATCAACCACCTGTTTCCGTAAGCAAGTCCTACATTATTTGAGCAAAGACAATACCACAAGTGAAAAAAATAAAAGGTCGACTGGAACAACTTTTCTATAATAGATTATCTGCAACACCTTTCCCAAGCAAGATAAAACTTCTATACTAGAAAAACAAAATAAAAAAGGGAAAGAACATCTACAACTTGCACATATAGTAAAAGTTCGTTCATCTTAATTTACCAGTAGTACAAGTCAGGCCTACACCTGCACAAGGGTTTAGATAGTCAAACTTATACCCTACTATTTGTTCCCAGCACAACTTTTTAAAACACAGAAAGTAGTATATAAAATTTCAGATTTCTAAGATCAAATATTTTTCTATTTCAACAGCATACTTTTTTGATCTCATTAAATACACTGCAATACTTATTTGGTATTGAAAATTTGTTGCAAATACTTCAAAATCCGAAGAAAATATCACCTGTATGCAACAGGAACAGCACAGTGCTTTTCAGTTCTACAGCTCTAAGAGATGTCAAGAACAGGGAAATTAACCCCAAGAATATCTTCTAAGTGAAGAAATTTTTAAGAAGTTCTCACATGCAATGAACAGTACTAAAAATGGAGAAAAATGGTACTACATGCAGCTGTTGTGAAATCTATAAAATAAATATACTTTTTAAAGTATATGCCATTAAGATTTTCCTAGAAATGCCTAACAATGCAGAAATTCTCAAACAGCACTTCATTCTAGAAATTCCCCACATTTTCATGGAATAATTACATTGTCATTTTAAACATAGAATTTTAAGCAGTGTGTGTTAAAAGGCATCCAATTTAAATAACATATCAACAAATCTCTTATGATATAAGATACATATTCTCAATATACTTGAGTAGTCCTTAATATTTTCAAGAGGCTGCACAACACCAACAGCTATCAAAAGTAATGCTAAGGAGCATTTCTCCACACACACACAATTCAGAAAACTTCAACACACCCCAAAACTTTAGTTTTCTTTTTGTGCATTTTAAAGAACAGTTACTCATCCAAAGCATTAAAAAGCATTGGACAACTTTAAAGAACATTATAAAATATAGGTGCTTTAAGAGCAGTTTCCAAACATGAACAGGTTTGTAATATATGCTACACTACATCTGTGCCATTCTTCTATAATAAGCTGGAAGCAAAGAATTTTTTTTTTTGTGCAAAGTAAACATCTTCTTTTTAAATGAACACACTATGGCTAACTCTCTCCCTGGTGCAAAAGAAAGAAGTAAGGAGCATCAAAAGTGCTCTGAGCACATAGGTCTAGAAACAAACCCTTCTTTGGGCATGTGACGTTGTTAAAAAGGGAGAAAGCATGGACAATAGCAGAGCCAGGACTACCCCTTCAACAGCAGCAAGCAAACTGGTTGCCTGTGCAATCATCGCTGTAAAAATGCTATTACAATTACTGGCAGCAGTCAGAGGAAGTCTGCTGGAAATGCAAAGCAGTCATTGCATCCTTACTCAGATCAAAATACTCCCATTTGCTTACATCTAACAAAAATAACTAAAACTTTTCTTTCTTTTTGGGTGGGGGGGGAGAGAGGAAGGAATCTATTTTGTGGGAAACCTATTTCTATTTTTCAGTAAGGGGAAAGTTCTCAGAATTCAGAGTATTGTTTAATGAAACAGTGTATTGCACATACCTGCTTCCCCTTATACATGTTCCTGCCCTTGTATCAGCTCTGCTGTTTGACAGACCTATTAGCTTCTTAAGCTCACTGCATAGTGAGCTTAGCTCACCAGCCCAACAGAAAACTACTCATTTTTAACTTTTTTCCCCACCTCCTCCACCCTCATCTGCAGGTTTACATCATAAAGCTCAGAAAACCATTGGAGACAGCACATGGGAAGAAGTGGCAACACACAGTGTGACTGATTCCCTGTGACAGCAGCAAGCTGCTAGATAGACAAAACGCTATTTTGCAGAACTTTGCCATTTGTGGAAAAACCAACCACAATGCACAGGCAAACAAGTAGCTAGTGAGGTGACAGATATTCTTCCACCCTACACAGCATACAGCTCTCAAGAGATGAAAGAATAAGGAGTTGTACGAGCTGACTAACATTTTGTTTAGCCCTTATCAGTAATGCAAATTCATTTCAGAGCATTTATTTGTGTGCATTTGTTTCATTCTCAATTAACCACTCTGAAGCCTAAAAGAAACCTATTCTTATTTCTTGCACAGCTTAACCCTCCAAATATCAGTACTATCTTATGAAATTCAAGTATTAGTTTGATAAGAATATTAACAGTAGCAGCCATTCTTTGTATTTACCCTTCAAACTGTCATTGCTTTGTTGTCCATTTTAGTTTATATACAGCTCTCAGGCATTTTCTCTATGCCTAAGCAGGAGAAAAAAAAAAAAAACTAAGAGAAATACTTTCCATTCGCATTTGATCTTTTTCCCTAGAATTTTTATCTTAGATAAATATATATAAAATCATAGCTTATGCATAAAACATTCTCATTCCATTCTTATATATTTACCAAACAGGTAGGTGATGGAATAGCCGCACAAGCTTTCCCACAACGTTATTGCTATAGTCAATTTAGTTAGCATTTACAAGTTAATGTTCCAGACAGACATATCTCTATTATCCAACCCTTAGAAAGACTACAGGTTTTAAAATAACTTTGTATTTTCACAAAACAGTAATTTCTGTGTTATTTCAGAGGAAGGTAGGAAGGTACAAACCTCACATAGAGGTAAAATCTTTGCATGCAGTGGAGCAAGGAGACCAGAAGACAGGCACAAGTTGGTGATTAAAGACTTCACCAGCAAGGCAGTCTTTAGGAAAGTTTCAGGCAGAACAAGCAAGATGGAATTCAGACTGAGAGTACAGGGCAGGTGGGTTGGGGGGGGTGAGGGGGGGGAGATGAGATACAAAACAGAAGGATGGAGGAACACCTTAAGCTAAGGAATCTAGGAAAAATATTATGACAAAGCTGTGCACAGCTCTGAAAGGCAGAACAGGCAGTCTGAGATCAGATACAAGTAAAAAAGTAGCTATATTTCAAGCCCAAAGTACAGTTTATTAAGTATTAGCATTCTGAATAGAAAGAACAATGATAGTTGAAGGACCACAGCAAATGCTACAGTAATGAAGGCAGGAGCTTCTAAGACAAGGAAAGCATATATGGATGTTAAGTTTAAAATGAAAAGGAGAAAAAGCCATCAGTGAAATATAAATCCAAAAACATATGCATCTGGACCACTTACATGGTTAAAAAATTTAAGTGAGACAATTTAATCTTGACTTGAAAAAGAATGATACTTAGGATAGCTAGAGCAGTTCATTCTCCACACCCACTCAATTTGCCCTATAGCCTATGTGCCAACAACATTTTTGGTGAACACAACTACCCTGAAGAGCATCTCAAGATACCCAGAAGAGGGCACAAAGGTATTTTGTCCGCAGATACTGCTCTAATGGTCACTGCAGCAGCATGAAGGGGTGGGGAGGAAGCAGAATTTTGTAGAACTTCCTTCCATTACAGCTAACTGCATGGTAGTTTTGATCTTTCACACTTTGAGCTGTGTATAGTTTTAGTCAAGTTCTTTGTAGAAGCAAAGTGTTTGCATCAAGCTTCAGAAGTTAGACAAGTTCATTTATCTAGCTTCATAAAACGTTCAACTAGAATTTGCTGGAACAGGATATAAACAGAAAGATTCTTGTCTGTCATTCATTATTTTTACATAATCTTGTCTTTGTCCCCTACAAATAAAAGTATATTCGTATCTATTTTTAATCTTTGATGGATTCAAATTACCACCATTTTAAAATAATGATACTGACAGTTTTAAGAATTTGGTTCACAGCACCATACTTGTGATCTCTTTCAGCAAGAAGCATCACAGCTCACTAGGAGAAATATTATCAGTTTTGATTTATTGCTTATCCTTAAGTGAATGGCTGAAGATTTTTTTTACCAAGTACAACATAGGTCAAGATGACGACTTAACAAATGAAGAACTTCAAGTGATTCATCTGGAGCTTGCCAGCATTCTTTTCTACCACAAAATATAGCTAGATTAAAAAAAACCAAAAAACTCCAAAAACTAGAGAAATGGAAGCTTTTTGTTACAATTCAATTTAGGTGATTTTAAACTAATATTTCTATCAGCATACGTTCTATTAAAACACACTCCAGGTTTTGGGAAAACCTTTTTCATTCTAGGATCAGAGAATTGTGTAATGATACTTGGTTACCACTGACCCAAGCAATAATTAAATATAGGTATTTCAAGCAACCAGAAAGGCTCCATATCCTGCTACCAATCCCTGGTCACCAAGCTTTTAATCAGATTAAAAGCTTAAGTAATTCAAAAAATATATAAGTGCCTACACTCCAGTTTAACTCAAGATTTATTATGCCCATTACGTGATATATAAATCTACCCTACATAAACAAAATTAAACTTTTTGGTTAGTTCAATAACATCTAATCATTTTATTAAGCAGATTGAGGCATAAATTTGTGTAAAATTTATTATTTACAGGAATCCAGGAAAAAATAATTTGACTGCATACATCCTTTTCAGTAAAGCTGTTGCATGTTATAACAAAGGTTTTATAGCTTCAGTAAAGCCCTTTTGGAAGTCAATATGTTACTGCAACTTTCTATTAATTTGATTTTACTTGCATTCATTCTTTATACTTAAAAAGCTAACAGGTCAAATTAAACCAAATACCACAACAGTAAAGAAATTGTACAGTTCTCTGAGCTGACCACTAATTACATTTTAACTTTGCATTTGCAGTTCAACAGAATGCTTAATAAAAAGAAAACATCGCATGATCCAGAAATACCCCATAAACAAGACTTGCTTCTGTAGCGCCATTGCCTTTGGCATATATTTAAATTATACTGTACAATGATCCTCAATAACTATGCAGAGAGCATAACACACGACTTGCACTTAAAATTTGCACCTTGCTGTAATTTGTGTCCTCCCCCACCCCCTCATTACCTCCATCCATTACATTTGGATTCTTAGTACTTCAAACTTAAGTATTGAGACTATTAATTACAGTACATTGTAAATTTGATGTACAAGTTTACTAACATGCCTGTCATCCACGTGCAGGCATTAGCGGATATCACCTAAAGGCATAAATAAATGTATTTAACCTTCTCTAAAACCATATGCAAAATCTATTATCTGTAAGTATCAAGTGAATAATCATCTCTTATCATACTTAAGTGTTGACCAAAATGCAGAAAGAAGTTTTGGATCAGCCTCTTCTTAATTCCTATTTTATTCCATACCTCAATTTATTTTGTGATTATATTAATTTACAAAGTATATATTGAACATTTTTATGAATATATGAAATGTCTGTTGCAAGTGGTGCCATAAAATAACCTAAGAAATTAGCAGTGATATAATTACCTAATTTTATATAAAATTGAAATTTTTATAACTGTAAATTAGGTAGAAAAATTAATCAACATACTACCTAACAAGAAAAGTCTGAAAACATAATTAATGCAACAATACATATTACAACTCCTATTCTTAGTTGCTTAAAGTACATAACAAAAGCCAGCTCACAGTAGCCAATAGTTGTTTAAAGAGCTCAATAAATGCAGTACCTGTTAAAAAAAAAAAAGTACAAAGTAGTGAAACCATACAGGTGACCTTATTATTATTAAGCCATAGTACTTACATGTACAGCCAAGCATTTGACAGTGGTATATACAACTAACTTTACAAGAAAATTACAGTCTGTACACACACTTTTTTTCCTGCATAGCATAAAGAAGCTACACTAGTATGTATAAAGAGACTGAACTCAGGGATTGGCAATGGGACACGGAGCCATTCACTTCTACCAGTGGCCCAGGTCTGCGGTAACTGAAGTTACATCATTTGACAGATTTTTAAGGAGCTTTTCAGTTTTTCAGTAGTTTTTAAGTGAAATGAGTTGGTGCTTTCAGTCCAGTTCCTGGTGCTTTTGTAGTGTGGATATCTATCCACTACCACAAATGGGTACTCCCGCTGGCAGCCACAGTAACGAATGAGTGAGCATGGAGGCTGAACAAGCCTCTTAACCCTTGCTAGAGGTCTCTAGGTCAGGGTTTGCAGCACTTAGGTGGGGCAGTGTGGTGAAGCTTGTACTGCTGCTACTCACGCTGTACCTGTTTAGTGGACAAAAAGAGGACTTCAGTTTTCTGTGCTGTCAGTCTGAAGAGTTCACAAATACTGAATTCATCTTAAAATAAAAGTGTCTTTCACCTGTTTAAATACGAAGTTTGCCTATTAGAGACTTCAGATTTGGGGGTAGAAAGAGGGGAAAGAAACCATACAATGGATCAAAGCATTAAAGAACATTAAGAAACTATTCCCCCCACCACACACACACCCCCACCACACACACACACCCCCACCACACACACACACCCCCACCACACACACACACCCCCACCACACACACAAAATAACAAAAACCCAGCAATTCTTGAGTAGAACCTTTAGTGGTGCAACGGAAATTAAACCTTCCTCCTGCAGAGATAAGGTGTCTTTTGAACGACACAACATGGAAAAATACTTTCAATACAACTTAAGAGAAGATACTGCTTTTAAACTCAGAAATCAGTGTTAAGCATTAGGCCAAAAAGTATTACTTTTTAACGGGCTCCTAATTCACCTGACAGCAAGGACTTAGACAAAATTAGTTTAAGTCTCTGCCACATGCTCCTGAAAAATAACTGGACGACCCGAGATAATTGTTTTATACTACTAAGAAACATGCCATTGCAGTACATAAAAATCTACTATCAGATAAGAGTGCACATAATTATTTTGCTTCAGCTGTCTTAATTTTCAAAAGAAAATTAAGGTTCTAATCAGGGGTTATTTTCTAAAAATACTCGTCAGTACCTGGCCAGAAGTTTCCTAGGTTACATTCCTAAATACTCATCCCCAGAAAACACATTCTTGGCCTTTAAGGAACCACAAGTTCAAAACTGCATTGTCACTGCCGAAGGTGATCTTAGCTGGGAATAGGTAAAAAGCAAATAAAGGAATAATAGTTGACTTCCTCCAAAGTTTTCCTCAGGATCCCAGATAGTGGTTAGTTTTAACTCATTTACTTTATACTCAGTATATGTAGCACAGATATTTGGTTCCATCATATATGCTTAGAGCTCATTCTATTTTAAAAGAACATAAAACTCTCAGTTGACTTCTTTCTCTTTGTTTATATTAATGAACTACACAAAGCAAGCCTCTTCAAATACTTCAATAAGAATATACATAACTACACTGTAAGAGTCAGATACTATTTAGTTGAATGAGCTTTATTATACACTAGTTGCTAACATTCTGAAGGCATTTAAAAAGTACTTAGTGATCCTGGCAGTCGAATGGAAGAGAAAGCAGGGTATGTAGTACCAGTATAATATGCAGGAGTTATCTGCTGTGTACTAGCAATTCATTATACCAAGGAGCCAAAGACCTGTTACCACCAACTACAAAGTCAATACCGCCACCTAAAGGTGAATACGAAGTAATGTATTTATTACTAAATTCTTTACAGAAACCTTTTACTGAAAGTCTGATACCTATACAGGGGTATCAGCAAAATATTAATTTCAGAAAATAGATATTTATGCATAGGCACACATCTTGACTTTTTTTTTTTTTAAACAAACTCAGTAAGAATGTTCTACCTTAAGAACAGTATTACAGAAAGAGAAATTGCTGATTAAAAATGCAAAAACAGTTGTGAACAAAAACAAGATCAAATTGTTAGAAAGAAGGCACTATTAGTTCAGTCTCCTGAAGGAATACCCAAGCAACTTTATTGTGCTGCAAAAGTGAACAAACTGAAATTTCAGAAGAAAAACTTCCTGAAAGACTACCTTTCCAACAGACTGCTTTTAACACTGAACAGATGTCTCAGATTTCCCATGAAAGCATATTTTTCCACATCTCAGTTAAGTTTTAGTACAGTAACTCAATACAGTCCCATTTTTAAAGCACTGAACATTATTTTTACAGTACATAGTAGTTTTTTTAGTACTCAAGTATCATGCTTGCCAAATTAAAATACAATAGGGACTTTTTCATTGCTACTGAAGCCTACTAACCAATGTTATCTGCAACGCATTTCCAAGCCAATTCTGTGAAACAGAAAGCTCTAATATAACTCCCAATAGAAGATGAGGTATCATTGTCCAAAGAAATGATACACAGTAGAGAGATCAATTTCAGTATTGTTGTCATCCTCAAGATGTTTGCATGAGTTTTAACAAGTAAATAGTCATATATGTCTACAAAGAAAACCAACAACACGCTTCTGCAGAACATAACTTTTCAATAAGCAAAATAACTGAAGGGGAGAACTGGAACAACTATAGTTCTCTGATGCCTCAAAACAATCTAAGAAACAAGTTATAAAGTATTTTGGAAAGTATTTACAGTGAAGCATGGAAAAAGAATTCCTTTGTTTTAAGAATCTTCTCCTTGGAGAAGTTTCAGAAATTATATGCAAAAATTGCAATAGTATATGGAATGGGAGGGAAGGAGAGGGGCACACTCTTTAGGAATGCTTTTCATGCTTTTTTGTTTACTTGCTGCCAACGGGAAACTTGGTTAATTCTATATACTCTAAACTTTAGTAGTTTGCAACATCAAATGATGTATAGTTTATATGGCTTAGAATACTGACTTCTCCCCTCAAACAGTTTGCTTGGACTAAACTCAGATTACCTCTCTCCTCTCCACACATATGCCCTGTTCTAATGTCCAAAAGCCTCTGGGCAAACTGTTGAAGGATGTATTTTATACCTGATGTGCAAGAAGGGGGTGGGGAGGGGGACCCTGTTTTCCAAACTCACAAATAGAAAGAAAAATATCTCAGAGATACACATATGGATAAGTGAGATTACACTGCATTGGGGTGATTCAGAAAACTTGAAAAATAAGTTAGTTTTGTCCTGTAGATTTTTACATTATGTTGATTTCAATCAATGCTTTAAATAGATAAGTATCTCCTTTGACATAAAATAAACTAAAACAAGAATTTTGGTCTTAATTTTTTACCGAAGGTAGAAAAACAGGCATTTTTCATATATCTTGTATGATACTTTTATTCAAACACTAACGCAAAATTCTACTCTCTATTAACCACTACAAGCTACAAAGAGAAGAGGGGCAGAACACTAAGAGTACTCATCTTTACAGAAAGCATTAAATAATTATCTTTAAAATATTTACTATAAAGGTTCTCACACATCAAGAGGAAAAAAAAAACACAAAAAACCCCCAAAGATACAGACAATTAAGTCAAAAATGTGGCCATCTTGAAATGTATATTCCTGGACAAAGCCAGAAGACAAACAAGGAACAAGAAATTAAGTTTTCTAAGTTAGACCATAACTGTCTATAAAAAAAAATGACGGGCTGGGGGGAGGATCAGAGGTAGGAATGTTGTTATCCTGTTACAACATTTAAAATCCCAACTCCATCTCCCTCCATCTTTAGGAGATTCTTTCTTTCTAATCCATATCTATTTCAGCATAAAAACCCCCCAGATACTAGGGAGGTTGAAGCCTGCTACTTTTCAGCAAAAATTGTTTTACAATTTTGGCCATTAAGCCACTAGGTTAAGAAAAGCTTGCAGGGGCAGAGAAGTAGGGAAGGTCTAAAGTTTTCCTAGCTCTAAAATGAAGCCCCCCAAAACCAGATCTACTCTACTCGTAGTAACAGGAAATGGAGAGTTTACATACCACTTGTGCAAAACTGCTTTCGTGGGCAAACCTTCCCTTTGGGTGCACTGCAGTCCCTACTTGCTCTGCATTCCCCTACAAAGAAGTCACAAAACCTTTAACACCTTTTAGAGCTCCATTCTCCTGGGGAAGCCTGTGATGAAAGAGCATTTCTTTTCCTTGACAATTAAGGTAAAGTGCAGCCCCATTCCATTTCTCAGTCCAAGTACTGCACATTCATGTGGAGCAGTTCTTTGTTTTTTCTACTGAAATTAAGTACTGTTTCTTTGGGTTGGAGGGGTTAAAGAGATTTGTGGAAGATGGAAAGAAGTTAACAATGGTATTAGCCAATTCATCTTCCACCAACTTCATATATTAATCATTCATATAAGGCAAATGTGAAATTTGGCCTCACAGAACTCAATTCTAGTGAAACCAATACAAACACGAGAAGTCCAACTAAACTCAAGCAAGAAGCAAGGAAATTTCCTGGTTTCATCTGGACAGTTCTATAGTCTGTTCTTCCATTTACACTGAATACCTGTGAGATTGTTAGAATATATCAGATTGCTTGGGAGCAGATAATGAAGGACAACTCAGCTAGCTGGCACACCTCCAAATGCCTGTATATTTATTCATTTTTGCTAGGTTCTCAGCTTGGACAGGATGCTAGAGAAAGCATATAGTTACTCACATGTTCAAAAGACAGAGAAAAAGAGGTAAACATTTTAAAAGAATTTAAATAAAGTATAAACAGTTATGCACACAACCACTTTGTGGTGTTAAATTAGCCTTACAATGTTAGCTTAACTTTTTCTCATGTAACCGTTCCACCTCTATTTGTAATTTTTTCCACTTACTACTATTAAATAATCAGCATTTCAAAGTAAGGGAAAAAATAGTTCCTTTCCTATGAAATGCCTAGCATATTAAACCATCAAAACATTCTTCTCTCTCTGTTCCTGCTTGGAAGGCTAATAATGAAGTTACTTAGCAACAGAAGAAGCAACCAAACCATATTCACTGGTCCACATTTCACTGTAATATAACACTCACAAAGGCATTATTTAGCTGCTGGTCCCCTCTGTATTATATATTTTTGATGCATAAAAAAAACATTAGTCTAAGACAAGCCTACATGTAAACCCAGCCATACACCATCTATCATGTGCTACAATTTGAAGCTAGGAGAAATTGCCTGTAAGGTTCATCTATTTTTGAGCGCCTCTCGAAAAATGGGAGAAAGAAGAAAAAAGACGAACCCTGCAGACTTCATCTACAATATTTACAAGGAAGATACAGAAGCTATTTAAAAGGGAGGTTGGGGGAGAGGAAACCCACCTTCTTCCTAGAGCAGACTGACAATTCATGAACTTTCAACTACACAAACCAAGTATGCATGTCAAGTGCACTTTCCTTGCCACAGAATGTTTTTCAGAGAATGATTACTTAGTTTGAAAACAAAACATACACATTTCCCCAAATCCACTTTTCCACCAATACAGTAGGAAATAAGAAGTGACAGAGAAAATACTAACAGTGGTTTTATTATAGAAGACAGTCTTATAGAAGAACAAAAATAACTCACAGAACTCGATGCAGCAAACAATTGATAAGCATTTGTCACCAACAACTACTCCCCTTTAAGCTAACTCCACGGCATTAACCAATTCTGATCTTTTATTTTAGAAGGCAAAAATTCTTATTTTACAACTGCCTTAAAACTTATAGTAAGTTGACTTGGTTCATACAAGATTATGCTTCCACAATAGCAAGGTTTGAAAGTCCCCCACCCCTAGGAAAGAAAAAGGCTGGCAATTTTGTCATCTACCAGAATCATCAGTGAGTACTACTTTGTTCTATATATTCAATGTTGTAGAGTGCTTAAGAGCTTTATAATTTATTTCATATTTACATTTCTAGATTAAGATTCAAGAAGTTATATTTGGATTTTATGAAGTCAAACCAAAGTTGCCATAAATTTATTTTTCCTGATCATTAAGGTAAGGCAGAAGCATTAAATGAAAAATAAAATAATAATAATAATAATAAAAAAAAACATTGAAAAGCTCAATCACAAAAAAAATGTGCAAAGGGTTAATTTTGATAAATTACTTGACAAACTTTCAAAAATAGTGAAATAAAGTTTCCTGTTTGTTTGACAGTACATAGTTTTGTTCTATTTCCACTTGAAAATTCAGTATCACATCTCTAATGATGAAAGTGACCAAAGAAAGCATGAAAGTGAAGAACATATTTCCTGGGCTGTCTTAAAATCAAGAAGGTATTTGCTATGTCTCATTTCAACTGTTAACTTAAATTGCTTTTCAGATAGTAAAGTCACAGAATTTTTGAATGTTGTATATAATAAGGAAGGTCAAATTACCACCTTGCCCACATATTTTACAGCAGTCATGCACTTATGTAGTCATTTATACACACACAAGTGTATATTTTTATATATATATATACACACACACAGTCTTCATGCACAACAATTGCGCAACCTTTCATGTACAATTATGCAGATCTTGAACATGCACAACAATTTTTTCTCTTATTAAAACATAGTTAACACTATAAATTTCCCTATCTTTCTCCAGTTAATTTTTGCAGTATTTAGTTTTTCTTGTAGGCTTCTAAGAATGTTCAGTTCTCTTTTTTAAGAGATTTTCAGGTATGAAGATAGAATATTACAAGGATGTATTTTTACAGTACTCAAGATTCCATTTTGCTACCATAAGGAAAAAACAAACAAGGAAAAAAAAAACCAACACACACTATCCCTACAATCTTTCTTTCTTTGAACTATTTTGAGATCTCCATTTTGGCCATTATCTCCCGTTTCTTAAATTCTTACAGTTCTGATTAAAGCCCCCCCCCAAAAAAGGGCGGGGGGGGCAGGTTAAATGAACCCACTTCTGCATTAACATCTAGTTCTCTATTTGAAGCTAAATATCAAATGGCTCAGAGTACACAGTATGCCATTTTCTTACAGATCCAATTTATTTGTTCCAGGTCAGCAGTTTTCAAAGTAGAGGTCACAACCCTGACATGAGCTGAAAGATAAGAATTAAACTGCAAGCAAACTTTTCTACTTACAAGCATGGAAAATAAAAAGAAAGTTTAACGCACTGTTCTAGAGTACTATTTAGTAGATACTGGCTTTGAACATTAGAACTTGTCACTTCTGAGACTGCATATAATAATTAGGACACAAGAGACTTCTACTACTATTCAAAAAATCTTTCTTCTACCAGCATCAGCACACTGCTGTACTACATCCTGATGTGAAAGCAACATATTTCAAGAAAAAATTATCAGTGTTTCATTTGTAGTCAAGAACTTCACCTCCAAAAATGCTTAACTTAAATAAACACTTTTTACTGTGGAAAAACATATTAGTATAAACAAAAGACATATACATTTTGCATGGACTTAGCTCAGAAGTGGACTCAATATATGTCAAACTAATGTTACTCCAGATGCATATTAACTTTTGCTTTCTGACACAATATTCTAGAAGTAATTGTTCGGGAGATGTCTGATCTATGTAGGTGAAGGCTATCTCTGTGGAGCCTAAATTCTTACACCTAGAAAACATTTAAGCAACTTGCCATCAAAGAAGGAGCCATTCAGAAGAAAGTTTTAAACAAACAAAGAGCAAGAGAAAGCTTTGACAGTGAAAATGATGTTAAGGAAAAAAAAATTGACATGTACTTACTAATTTGTTTTCTTGCATGTATATTCTTTGTAACTTCAGACAGCCTTTAGCTATAATGATCATTCCTTCATCTGAAATCTTGTAACATTGCCCGAAATGAATGTCTTTCAATTCTCTGCACTTTGAACCCAGCTGCAAACAATGAAATCAAAGCAGATTAAATATAAATAAAAAACAAAACCAAAAAACAAACACAAAACACCCCCCCACACGCCCCCAACAGGATTTGGCTGAACAATAAGTTTCAGGCATTAAGACTTGGGCATTTTCTTCTCCTTGAAACCTGCAAACAAAGATGCTTTTTAATCAGTACTATATACAAGCAAGAAAAACTAGGGTTATGCACATAGTAAAATGAAGTTGCTAACTACAGTCACCAAAAAGAATCTAAGAGTAGCACTTAAGAACCAATTTGTTTATAGGGCTTATCTAAGTAGCTAACAATACCTGCATGCTAGACAATGACAGCGTGTTTGATTTAACATAATTACTTCACAGTTTTGCCCTAAATGTTCTTTTGAGATAACAGAGATACAGTTGATGAAACTTTCTTGTATGCCTAACAAATATCGGTCTCAATCACCTTCTGCTTTCATAATGCAGATGACAGTTACTTTAACATAGTTTCCAAATAGAAACTAAGCACCTGAAAACTTGACAAACAGCCAGAGGTAAATTGCAGCATGCCAAACTGGAGATTTCATTATAAAAGAGATCATTTAATCCCTGGATTAAAAAAAAAAAAAGAAAGAAAAAAAAGTATACACAATCTCTGCATGACAGTATTTATTGCACCAAGAAAATATATGGCCATAAACTTTATTTTCCAAGTAAAAGAGGTCATTTTATTTTAATTATATCCCAGAAAAGGATATATATTCTTCCACATCCCTCTTCGTACTTGGTAAAAAGTTGGAAAATATTAAATTCACAAAATAAATTTGTTGAATGGATGGTTACCTGCTTTAGGCCTTCATCAGTGAGTCTGTCTTGATTCCCTACATGCACTTTCTGAAGAAGGGGACACTGAGAGGCAACTGCAATAATAGAGGTGTCAGAAAGCTGTTTACACCTGTAGGCAGTATACCTTAGGAGTCCAGGACACTTAAATGCTAACACGCATACTCCTGTATCTGACACATTGCGACAATCAGAAATATTGATTTCAGTAATATTCTGGCTTCTTGATGCTATCTTTTCCAGTAGTTCATCAGTAACCTGCAAATAAAATTCAAATACTGAAATTTAATTTTTTTCATAAACATCTCTGGCTTCATTCACACAGAAGCTACTATTTCCATAACATGTTTGCATAAACTAAGAGAATAAGAAAAGATTTATTTTCTGAGATAATAATAGACTGTTGTAATAAGTTTTACAGTTAACTTCAAAGAAGTCTGCTCTGGTCCTTGGAGAGAGTAAGAGTCTTCATATTCTAGACAAAGAATTCTCCATCCTTTAGAAAAGATTAGCTTGCCCTTCTATTAGCTTGCCCTTCTATAGCAGTACTCTATTTACCAAATTAAGGTAACATTTACAGAGAAGGTTTATATTTCTCTGAAATGCAATGAATTTTTACTTAGGTTTTGGCAATCATCCCAAACCAGGTGCCAACCAATATACAGACAAATACTACAGTGATGCAGGTAGCAATGGGCTTCTTAAAAGAGTAACCCAAGGCGTCACTGAACAGAAAAGATGGGAAGGAAAAGAGAGAAACATCATAAAAAAGGGGGGTGGGGAGGCATAATTAAAAAACAGAAGTTTCTTCCAGTTACTTGTCACGTTAAAAATAGAATACTGGAGTACTTTAAGTGTTGGCCTATGAAAGGCCATTAAATCAAAGATATATGTGCTGTTTTTCCCAGAACTCCTTTGAAGAATAAAATATCCCATCCACTTTCTATCTATGCACACAGTAATTAATTAACATACCAATAATTTTAAAAGATGACAATCTTTCAAAGCAGGTAGGAAACATAAGACATTCTTCATACTGAAGCTTATGAGTTAAAACAAAATAAAAACAAACAGAACCCAGAGCTGATAAGAAACAATGCAAATCCTTTAAATTGATGAAGTTTTATTTGCTTTCATAAAGTTTAGTTTCAAAAACCTGAGGTACTTTATGCTGAAATCTTTCCAACAAAGCCACACAGGAACACTTATCTCCCACTTAAGATAGGTGAGATCTTACTTTAACCCTGAAGAGGGCAAGACAGAACAACATAAATCCCTTCTGTTTTAATTTCTTACAGTCAAGAAATAACATTTTCTGTGTTGCACCCAGTTTGATTTCCATTAATAGCAAGTCTAATCTCTTCTTGTTATTTCATCAGTCCAGCTGTTAGCTATAAAAAACAGAAATAGTAGAAATAGAAGTAGAAATAAAGCTAGGCCTCAAGGCATCCTAGAGGAAAGACTGATCTGACACATAGCACCTGCACATTTTCAGTCTAGAGGCCCATCAAGAAAATGAACCTCTGCTCTAGGTGTTATTTGGAGTCACTTCAGAAAAATCAGGTGGTCTGTCATGTTACTTTTCCACAGTGGTTCAGAGACATGTTAAATAGTAACTCTAGAAGCAAGGGAACTAATTAAGTATGGTTTCCTATGAATTGGTGATCTGAAAATGATATCTTATATGCATTCTTTGTATCCAGCATAGATAAATTCATATTGTAGCTTCTTCAAATGGGACTCTCTGAGGGTCTTTCTCCTCTGCCCACTATTTTCATGAAACTCAAGAAACTAGTGTTTTACAGACCTCTACAAGTAGCAAGTTAGTAAGAAACCTAAGAGGGGTGAACAGTTTAGATAACTTTAGAAAAGTTTTCCACAGGGGAAAGTTACCCTGAGCCATCTAAGGCTAGGGTCTACAAGAATCTCACTAAACACAATCCATGAATCCCAGAAAAATGTAGTTCTAGGGTCAGCTACGGAACTCAAAAGACAAAATTTACCTTTAACTGATGGCTCCCACTGGCAAGAAGGAAAATAAAAGCTTGTCAAAGCAAACTGAGCAAGGACCAATTGGGTGACCATTCTTCAAACTACAGCAGCCTTAAAAAAGTTCAGGTAGGTTTCTCAATGCAAGAGATTTGATAGTTCTGACAAACAGAATCTCCACTATCTGATGAGGACCTGACACACATAACCTACGATCCATTTCAAACAGCACTTGTCCTCACCCCGTTTAACAATGGGCATCAGTCTAAGTGCTAGTCCAACTATTACAGTTAACCATGGACATCATCTATATTCAAAAGAGTTAAACTAAGAGTTCAGATGTTTTCAGCCTCTAGTATGAAAAAACTCTGAAAGCACTGAGGTCCTTGTAAGCTCCTTTTGTTTGTCTTTGATCAAGAGTACAAGTTCTGAGAACAAACTGAGTCATCAAACATTTTTTTCACAAAGAAGCCTTCATACCTGTTGACGACTACTGAGATCCAGCTGCTTCCAAAACTGAAAATCTAAACAGAGGTCACGCCAATATTTACAGACTAAAGATGCTGAAAGGCAACGCTCATTCAGGGATAAATTGGAAAATATCTGTAAAGAAAGGGAAAAGATAAATATATTTGTCAGGTGAAGTAATCTTATTTGGAAGAGAATTACTTATTATTCAGTCTTGTATAAAGCAAAAAGATATTAATATGCACTGTAACACACATTTCTAGAATTTGCCCCCATCTTAATTAGCCAAGGACAATAACAAAAACCCACACTTCGCAACAGCTGACAAGTTAATAAGTCATATTAGCAACAACAACAAAAAGAAACAGAATGCATCCTATGTAAATAAAATTCTGTCAGAAATGAGTATATGTGCTTCCAAGATGGCATACTTAAACTATTACAACTATTAGAACAACAGAAGCCTGTACACATCATTTACAAGCAGTAAAAAGATGTTCTCATTCCTATTCTGATGTACACAGAAAGACCTTTTATTTATTTTCAATTCAATTAAAAAAAAAAAAACATAAGGGCATTAAAACATCAGTCTTCGGGGATTGGGGAGGGGGGGGGGAAAAACACAGCACAAAGATCTGAAGAGCAAATAAGTGTAATACAAGAAAACAAAGCACAGCCTTAGCATTTTATACCCTAGAGTTCTGAGTGCTATAGGGCTACAGCAACCCGCAAAGAGGAAATAAACTGTAACTTTATGGCAGGCTCATATAAATTCCTGTTATACGCATTATATTCGGTCTTTCCTCAGAAGTACTATTATAAATTGATACAAAAAGAAGGTCTATCAAGAGTGAAATATGAAAGTACTTGTGACCACAAATGAACTTGAATCTACAGGTCAGCCTAAAATGAAAGAGCCAATTACAATATCAGGATGTCTAAATAGAAGCACAGCTGCAAAACATGAAAGAGTCCTCTCACTCAACTGATGTCTTACAAGTACTATGTAAAAGTACTACAGCTACTTGTGCTTCAAGAAAACAGGCATATATTGGAAAGTGTCTGTAGGAAAGCACTGAGGTCTAGAAAACATTCCAAGAAAAGATTGGGACCATTTGGCCTAAAAAAAGGGATGGCAGAAGGGAAACAAAACAGAGAACACTATTTTCATCATCTTTGTGGTGGATAGGATGGTCAGCCCCAAAATAGTTAATAATGAAGCATTAGACTATAATATCTGATAACTTACAGAATTTTCATCATTGGTGTTCTTTAAAACACATCAGACAATCAACTGTCAGGAATAAGACAACCGTTATTGCCCCCTTGTTCTAGGGGTTGTTTAAATTAGTAGTTTTAAATCTGTATATCCCAATAAAAACCCCTTGGGGAAAGGGAGTTGGTTGACCATTCCTAAGAGAACTGCAAGAGATCATGGGGGGGAAACCTCCTTTAAATGATGTGAAATTCATCATGTCCACCATTTTTCTGTCTCTAAAAGTATCACAGTCTCCTATGTAAGAGTCCTCAGAGCGCTGAAGGATTCTGTCTGATGCCACTCCTTTCTCCTGCAAGCCTTTGATTGACCAGAGTCAACAGATGTTTTCTTATTAGGGAATCAGTTGAACATGGACAGGCTGAAATGCTGGTAGAAACAGTCAACGCTCATTTCCTCCCCGCAGTTCTTTGTCTGTATTGGTGACTCCGCCTCCAAGGGCGGAACAAGGAGATGGCTGTGAATGGCATCCAAAAAAATTCCATCACCTCGAGGGAAAAAGCACTAAACAAGTGGTGACTTGGCAAGAGATCTGACCTGTGTAGTTTTAGCCATTAGACACTAAATGTTGTCTAACAAAAACAAACAAACAAAACCACACACCGTTGGAGACAAGACTTCAGTGTCCTTTTGACTATTCTCAGCAATACTAAGCTATTAAAACAGCAGGAAACTTTGGAGTTCCTACTATCAGTACAAAACAAAACATAAATCTTTTGTTACAAGAATCTCAGAAGAGAACAAGGCGATCTGATGCATGTTATGTTTAGATGGACATCAGACTTGCCTGAGATAAAAACCACAAGGGATGCTGAGGTTGGCATTATAAAACACTTGAAACTAGCCAATCTTTGTTACAGATGGGAAATAAATATTCTCATTTGTGGAAATAACACATTCATGTCAAGAAACGACAGCGTGCAGTTCTTAAAACAAGAACACAGCAAGTATAGAACAGGGAAAATGGTTGCTAATCCAACTGCCACTGTGAATACGAAAGCTCATAAATCATATTTTTGTTTAAATTACATTACCAAAGCTGAAAATTCTCACAAATGACAGAAGACCTGTTACTAACTCCAGCAAGAGATGTAGCAATAGCATTGCTGAATGAAGAGAAGCCAGTTTGACTCAATGCATGACACAGACTATATTTCTGCACAATTCTGTTGAAATAAATGGTTGAAAGCATTCAAGGTCACATTTTAGTCCATACTGTATATTACCCTAGTTGCAAAGAGCAGTAAGGGGTCTAGAGGTATTACCAATTGACTTTTATTAGAGAAGGAGGAGTCAAAGTGGGGTGGGGGAGAACAGTTGCCGATATAGCTGTTAAACTTGAAGTTCCAGCATAGGCACACAAGAAGTGGCACAAATGGTACATGTTCAATAACAAAGTCTTGCTGTTTTGTTTCTCTAAAGTTGCTACAAAAATACTAACCATAGAAGTATTTTGAATACTGCTGTGAAAAACATAGCTTCTTTTCAGAGTTTGCAATTATTAAAAAAAAAATAAAAATTGCTGAACTTTAGGTAATAAAATTTAGTAGCAATACCTGTATGTATTCCAGTTGGTGACACAGCACACCAGCAACAAATCTTGTGCATGCTCAGGATCTTACTTTAAAGGGACTACTTCAGTTGCTAGTTAAAATACCACATTACTACATGAAATGCTACAACTCATGTTGATGACTATCACCATTTAATTCAGTTTCATTCTCCAGGTACATACTGATAATGTGGCAGCTTACTCGCTCTAAGTTGTTTTCTAATACCCAAGTCTGTACAAATATGGCAGAAAACCAAAAGCATTCCTACCTCTTTTCACTGAACTCCTACCTATGAAAGATAACTTTTGGGGGGTAGAAGGTCCTCCTGTTAAAATAATTCCTTAAACTAGTACCCAAGTATGCCTGTATGCCCAAAACTCACCCCCCCCCAATCAGAGATTGACATATCCTTCAGCTATCTGGAAAGAAAGAAAACACAAGTTAAGCAAAGTATTTTCTAGATGCATTTCACTCTTTTATACTGGCAAGATGAAGGGATCGAGGAAGCACACTCTGCATTGAAATTCAGTAGAAGTGGAACATAGAACCAGCCTTTAACCATCTCTAATTAAGCATAAGTCAATGGAAAGTGCTTATAACTTGACTTAGTTCAAGGACTGCATATATTTTCTAATCTCTGACTTATTGTCAGCTCTCAAAATTTAGTATCAAAGAATCTTTTCGAAAACACAGAAAAGTATTTCTTTACCACTCAAAAACTTATTTCTCATAACTTTACTGTGGGAACAGCCAAGGTATTCTGATGAGTATTTTCAAAACACTTAAACTGTGGGGTGGAGAACACCCCGCATGTGTGCGCGCACGCACATAACACACACCTCTCTCGGTCACTTTCAGCGTAAGTTCCTAAAACAGATGCCAGTGCCTCTTGCTTCACCTCTCCCAGCAATAGCTAAGATGAGTGGGTTTTCCTTCACCCTCAGTAGATGAAAAAGATTTTCCAGGGCCCCAGGCCACATCCTATTTAAGTCCCAATTTAGTCCTAAGTCACCATTAATGTTCATCATTGATGGTATTATCATAACTCCAAGATATAGTGAGTTCACTAAGAATCAAGTTCTTCAAAATAACCGTTCACAGCCTCATTAATGACCATAGTGGAAAGAAAAAAAAAATAATCTAAAAACAATGTCTGGAACAATAAAAGTCAGCTAACAGACATACCTAATAGTCAGTTACATGGCACTCTGTTTCCTCAATTCAACAGTCCAATTTTATTTCCTTGACACATACAACCATACAAACCCCCTAAAGAAAAGGATTCACAAGTTGTCAAACCTTTAAGCAACAAAATACAGCTACCTCCACAATATCATCTCTGGTGTATTTGTGCACATCTGTGACAATTCACAATTCTGGACCAGATGATGGTTCAAATGATTTTGAACCAGCCAAGTTAAGTCCTTGCATAGCATACTTCAGCCTGTCAAAATGCAGCACCTGACCAAAGTTTTGGTGCCTCCTCCCACACACACAATTTTTTAGTAAGTATTTTGTAAGACAACAGATGGGGAAGGGAAGAAGAAACTGCTCAAGAATATTATTGAAGGGTCCAACCAGAAATGCTAGAAATAAAAACTCCTATGTGCAACCGTCACCTTTACCACAGATCCCCTATATGATACACTCAGGACACTAGAACCTTAACACTTCTCCACTGTTTCTCCATAGATAGCCTTTAAATATATGCTAGGTATTTCAGGCTGTGTATCCAAAATGGACTGCTTTGTACAAATGAGAATGGGAAAGTTTAGCATTTCAAAAGGAACAAGAATAAAAAAGAAAAAACATAAATATCCTTTCTTAAAACACTAAGAATAAAATTTAAATATAATAATTACATGCATTAAGCTTGATTAATGTATCCATAATATCCACAACTCAATAATTTTGGCCTTAATCCAAGTTTCCTAAAGAAGTTCAATCAAGCAGAAGATACCGAAAAGCACTTCCTATCAAAGCAAATCATGAAAAGTCACAAGAACCATGAAGGTTAGCAGGAAAAAAAAAAAAAAAATACAATACTACAGATTCCCCATGTGCTTGCTGACACAATACCCTCAGCACCAAAATTCCCCCCCCCAAAAAAAAACAAACACCCAAGATTTCATATTGCAAAAATAAAATATGAATTAAACAGAATTCAAGTAAGAATTTAAATTATCAGAAGACTATCATGCTTATACAGTAAATGATTTTTCATATACAAACAAGAAGTTAGAATTATTGTGTCCATGGAATTAAGAAGCTTTTGCTTCAAGAACAGGACCAAGAAAATTTAGTTGAGTACTAATATCATTATTTAAAGATGCTACTAACTGTAAGAATAAGCTACCAGCTTTAAGACAGATAAGACATTACAGACCATAGGTCCTAATGCAGAAACAGATTATAAAAGGTCACCCATCACCAATTCCTCTCCACTACTGTCATTTGAAAGATCTTTCAATCTAACTAGAAAAGTAAAGACCTCTGTAAATAAAGCATTCTTTTCTCACCAGAAATCTCTTGTATCCAAGAAAAATAGGTATCTATGTAATTATTTCCATTATGTTGTATTAATTATATATATATATTTTGAAGATAGAAAGTTCATGGTATATATAGAGAACATTAAAATGTAATCTGAAAACATGGAGGCAAAGATTTCATAATATTATTCATCTTAGTGTCTAATTAATGTGATATATTAATTCTTGGAAAGTTGCCCATTTGTTTCATCTACTGGGTATAAGTTGTTTAAGCAACTAATTTAAGTTTCATCATCAAAAATAATTCTTAAGAACCACTCAATAAAAGGAACATGCTTAGTATGACATTTTACTATGAACTGTTAAACACAGTATTTGTGAACTACACAGACACATGTTTATACTCCATCTTATGCTTATGAAGCAATAGCTTGTTCTGTTACATTTCAGAAAGCAAAAGAATAACCTCTCACCAGAAGACTCATGAAGGAAAGAGGAATATTTGTTTCTTTCACTTTATCCACACATAACCTGAATGGAATATGGGAAAAATGAATGACTCATGAATACCCGAATAAATCAAAGCGATAAGCACTCAAGGAACACACCTCAGAGAGGAGGTTTTGTTTGTTTTTTGTTTTTTTAAACCTCTGTATACCCATAAAATGAATCAAGTTAAAAAGGGTCTTGAGACTAACAAAATCATCAGCCTGGAAAAGCGATGGTGTGATTTCACAACACAACTCAGCTGATCTTAGGGCAGCAGGAGCAGTTCTACCTGTTCCCCACTCCTGGCTTCCCTTGCACTGGGTTTAGTGACTGTGCTCAGAGAAAGTCATTTCAGGCAGCTGATCCTGAAGAAATCTTGCAGTGTTAGGTTTGCATCAGATCATCCAGCTGAACCAACTTGCTCTACAACTGCATGATCACTACACAGAGACAAAGGAAGCAGCAGGAACATGCAGCCAGAAGTTACAAAAGGCAGAGAGACACTGCTCTTAGCAGCTACTTGCTAAGAGATTGGCTTAGTTGTAATGCAAAACCCAACTTTAATTTCTGTCTCTAAGACATGAATAGGAGACATTGATACAGGGCTCCATGCCTTTCCTGTTAATGGAAAGAAAATGTTCTGACTAATGTGCAGAGACATCTTAGCTTGAAGGATCTGATGAAGTTCAGCCACCCAGATTCCCAGCCTCCTACACTGTCCTCACTAAAAGCCATCTGAGGTGCTTGTGAATCACCCCAACAGTTTACAATGGAGCACAGTAAGTCATACCAAGACATGGGAAGGACCAAACAAGTCAGGCACCCCGAACAAAAGGTAAATGAATAGGAAATGAAAAACAGAAGTTACAATTTATTTACTTTGCATTTGAACACCTTAAGACTTGTAATCTATTACCTCTTTCCATGAAATAATATACAGTACAAGGGGAGTGAGGGGGAAGTGTTAGACCACCTGGCTTCAGGAAAAGCAGAAATTTCAGCCCAAGACTTCTGTCTTCCATCCATAAATAATTCCATAACGTGGAAACCTACATGTTTAAATGAAAGCCACTTAAAAGTAAAAAGCAAAATACCTATTTTTTTAAATAATTCTGCAAAACATCACAAAATATGTCAGGACACTTTTTAGAACTTTACCATTGGCAATAATGTTCATAACACTATCTTCGCTTTGTTACCAGTATACTGGCATCTCTCCTTCATAACATAAGATCAACAATTCACGCAGTACTAGCACAGAAAAGTTAAAGCTGGATCATTTCTCTATTGTAATAATAGGGCAACAGTGAACTTCAAGAAAACAAATCAGTGTTACTCTTCTCTAGTTACGGCTAACAGAGCAAGAGTTAATCAGAACAGTTAAGCCTGAAGGAAAAGAACATTTACCTCTGCAACAGCCACAAAGTTGGGAAAATCTTTTCCATTCTTCCTAGTGCTATAACTAAAAAGACAGTCTGAAACAAGCTCCAGACTGGAGAATCTGATGGGAACACCAGCATAAGGAAGAAAGAAAGAACACCAACACCATGAATTTGTGGATGAAGTCCAATCCAAGTGATGTATTTGGATACCTCTGTTTTTTGACTAAGTCAGAAAAAAAAAATTTCAGAGTGCAACTGAGATACATATTTCTGGTCTTTTCAGGTATAAACTTAGTACAAATAAATGCCAAACAGTGTTCAGGAGTCAACTGACAGGCTATAGTTAAGAGCTTTGGTTTTAATCAAACCCTCTCAATATCGCTCTGATAATCTTAAATTCAGTGCTAGTAATTTAGCATCAACGTTATCAAAAACAAACATGTAAAAGCAGTTATTACAGCAAGGAAAGAATGAGAGAAGTGAAAAGGAAAAAAAAATCACGGTGCAGAGAAGGAAGGAATCAAGAAGAGGAACCAGTGATGCCCCAAATAACAATAATATTTATGAAAACTGATGTAAACAAAAACATACTTACCTTTTCATTTGTTGTACACTGTCATTTTCAACTTAGAGCTTATGTATCTGCTTCAGACAGAACAACATACATTCATGGTTTACAAAAATAGAAGAAGTGAAATGATAAAGACAACCTCAAAAAGGTCATCTAGTCTAGAGCTTTTTTCTGCTCTGAAGCAAGTTCAAGCACACCTAAAACAATGCTGATAACCTATGATATCCCACTTGGTTTAAAGAAAAAAGAAAGAAAAAAAAAATGACACACCACCCACACACCGCTCACATAACCTCAGAGACAGGAAGCAATTCTTGCCAAGACTGAAATGTTCTTGCACAGTGTCATTTTCCACATTTAAATCTCCCTTACATCAAGTTAAGCTTATTCTTTCTTATTGTATCACAAAGGACAGGAAACACAGTCAAATCTTTTATCAGTTTTCTCATACCAGAAGCATGCATCTGATCTTAGTCTTCTTTTTCTAGATGAAACAAAGCCTTCAAACTATTGTCATAGGTCATGTTTTCACATCCTCTAGCTCTCCTTCAATACCTCTCAAAAATCCCACAGGCAAACTGAAGGAGAGTCCAGTGCACACAACCTCACACAGTACTGCACCAAAGGCTTTACAAGTACCAAGCAGATCAGAACTTCCTTTCTGCGTCCTACATACCCAGTCCATTTTCTTACAGATCAAAAAAGAAGGCTTAAGTGTTTGAATTGGTATTGCTAAGTTCACTTAACCTGAGGACCACCCTACACTAGTTCCTTCTTTGCAATGCTGCTGTTTAATCAATAGAGTTAAGAGATACAAAAAGGGGATTTATTTCTACTTGCCAATTATAGTACTTTAAAATTAACAACATGAAAGTCAGTATAGGCAGCTCTAAACCTATTTATCATATTTTGAGTTCTAATCATATCCTGTAATGTGTCTGCACCCCTTTAGTTTGGCATGTTCCCCAAGTTTCAGAATACTCTTTACTAAAGATGTCTTCCATTTCATCAGCCAAGTCATAGATAAAATACAAATAGTTGGGGTCATAGCAGTTTTTCTGGATATACTAAAGCCCCCTTAACAGATTCTCCTGGTCTGACAGACAAATATTAACAACTCCTCCATATTTTCCCCTTCCAAACACTTTTAAATTAGTTTCATCTCAATCACACTTCTTAAGTACAGAAACATCACAAAGAAACATGACAAAGACTTTACTAACAAGAAGGTATGCCACACAGTCTTCTGATCCACAGAAATCAGTTACTTTTTTGAGTATTAAACCAACAATGTTTTATTAGATACTTGTTTTCATCACTTGCAGTTGTTTCTAATCATCTTACTGTCCTCTAGGTCAAGGGTTCTCAAACCGAGATACCCAGGTCTACTTCCAACCAAAATTTAGTGGTGAGTGAACATCAAAGTATCTTTTTAAAACAAGGTGGTAAACCAGGATCTGCTGCCAGTGAAATGGTAACTGGCACAGAATAGCAATATACTGCATAAAGTGTTGTGAACTTCTGTGTTACATGCTTACATACGGATTTTTTTTAATTGTTTGCTCCCACATCTGTCTAGGCTACAGTCAGGATGACTGTAAATTCCTTAGTTCCTCACAGCTTTTAAAGCTAACAGCCTGAAATTATCCATCTTTAGTTCTGTGACACCTCACCATCATCTACAAAGCTTAAAGATGAAATTTTGCCTTCTCTGTAATATTTTTGATGTATGTTTTAGCAACCAAATGAAAAGCAAAACAGTTTATAAACATTTAATGGAATGGCTGAACAAAACAAGATTAACTAGCATATCACACACTACAAACTTCCTGAGGTCAGTAGTGCCCAACTGATGATCTGCAGGTCAAGTTCAGTCTGACAACAGCTGTTAGAACAACAAAACACAGACCAAGCAGTCAGTGGTCACTTATGATTTAGGAGTTCCTACACAGTTTCATTTAAGAGACAGAAAACAGCAGGTTTGCCTCCTGCTCGCACACAGACAATGCTAACGAAACCACAGTCGCCGCTGTGCTAGCACCATCGCAGCAGGAGGTCACAGAGGCAGAGGTGGGAATCAAGGAAGGAAACATGGACACCAAACCAGGATCTAACCCCTGAAACTACTGAGGTTAGACTCTATTGGCCTAATATTAAGACTTGTGTCTCCACTTGTTATTGTGAAAAGTTTATCAAAAATTCAGGGTATAATTAATTGTCTCCCATCTTTCCATAGAAAAATAGCATCTTTGGAGAAGGGACTAGGTTTGGAATATTGTATCTGTACTAAAGGCCAATGCATTAAAGCCTTTAAGCACTCATATGAAGAAAATTGGTCAGAAACCTGAAGTTAAAGGTCCTATAAGAGAATAGGATGATAAGAAAGTAGACCAAAAAAAAAAAAAAACACACACTCTTCTAGTTGAGGATTGAAAGGAAGATTTAAAAAAGTGAGTTGGTTCTAGCTTCTGGAATTAAAGATGGGCTTTTTCAAAATCATTGCAGAAACAGCTGAACTAGAAGAGAAAGACTCCAGCAGTCACAAGTTAATTAACATTAGGGGGTACAGGGAAGGAAAAAGTTAAAAACACCTTGGAAGTACAGATACAAATATACTATGTCAATATCAAATAGAAAACTACTTGGAAAGACATTTAAAGAAGTCCAAAGGTGAGACAGACATGACATATCTTGACTATTAGAAGAACTGGTTTACATCTGAGTTACCAGATTGCTATTTTTGAAAAAGTGAAACTGAGAAAGTACTAAAATAAATAGACCAAAGTAGTCACACCTATGACCAAAAGTAAGGAGAGGAAAAAAAAAAAAAACAACCCCAAGTCATACCTTATAAGAAATAAGGTTTATTAATCAAGTCAGTCTGGTTTCAAATCCTAATAAAACAGAGTATCAAGAATAATGTGATCTTAAATTAATATTGGCAAAGTGATGAATTTGTTTTTTAAGTAGCAAAATTTCAATCTTGCAGTCCCAGAATAGATTAATACGATCAGCAAATACTTTAACACATGAACAAACAGGAACTTCAATACTGTATCTACTAAATCTGATGAACCCAAGGCCCATAAAAGGGGAAGCGAGATAAGCAGATCACTGTTTGCTAACAAAAAGAGTAAAGGAACTCCATACTATGCTGGGGCTGTACAACTAGCAGCATTCAAAGAACAGACTTGGATGGACAGACACACCCACACACACCTGTTTTATATTCTTCCATTAGCATGCCCAGCTCTGAAATTAGCCATTTGACCCAGAGTAAAACTGCTATAATACTCCAAAACCTACTTCCCCCCCCAAAAGGCAACAAACCACAAAAAAGTGTTTAGTTCCATGCAGACTTATCCTTTCAGCTGAAGCTCAGATGAAGAGAGCCAGTATACTAACTAGACTGACAGATCAGTTTAAAATTAAAACTCACTTTCAAAAGTTCACCAGAACAGCGTAAAAAAAAAAAAAAACACACCAAGAAGATGCAATAGAGATAGGAAACAGAGTGTACTTTGAAGATACAAAAACAGAGATTAAGAATTCAATTCTGGCTGACATAGGCTACAAAAATCAGTAAAGTCAAAGCTGATTTATGGTAGAGACTAATAAAGACAAGCTTTCAAAGTCGGTAGAAAAAAAAAAGTTTAGTTTATAACCTGTAGTTCTGGTCTACATAGGAGCACCAACCACAATGATTATCTACCTCACCCCTCACTTAAAACAACTAACCTAGTACATCATTAATACTAAACAAGTAGGTGTATCTGAATGAGATGTTACATAGTTAGGTAACATATATGAGTTAAAATATTTTTGAGGCAAGTTTCAGAGCAGAACACTATGTCTGCCTTTACCTCAGTTAAAGCTCACGATGCCATTATTTACAACACCGAGCTATCTCTTAGGTAGCCTGCTTTCCCAGGCGCAGAGCGAGCAGATCAGTTTACCTGTGCTGTTTTTGTACTCGCCTGCGGTTCAGTAACTAGAACACAAATGACGTTTCCGCGCAGGCCGTTCTCGCAGGCCAAGCAGAGGGCCGGCCCCGCGCCCCGCAGCAGGGCACACAGGCAGGAGGGGGGCGGGCGGGGAGGGCCGCCCCGGGCCCCGCCGACGCAGGCCTGCCTGCCGCCGCCCAGCTGGAGGCCCGCGGCCAGAGCTGGCCGAGGCGGCGGCGCCCGACTACCTGGGCTCGCCGGAAGGCGCCTCCTCGCCCCGCAGCCCGCCGCTCGGGGGGACGAGTCGGCCGCAGCCCGCCCGGCGGCGCCTCCTCGGCGGGCGCGCCCCTCGCACGGGGTCGCCCCGCGGCCGCGCCGCCTTGCCGCCGGGCAGGCCCCAGGCCACGGCAGCGGCGCCAGCCTCCGCGACCTCCCGCGCCCGCAGGAGCCGCCCCGCCCGCCCGACCCACCTTGAGGAGGATGGAGGGCGGCAGCTGGTTGATGTCGGGGGCCGGCGGCGGCAGCGGCTCTCGGCAGCAGTCCCCGGGGTGCTCCAGCGGCTCCTCGCAGCCCGCCTCGCTGTTCCTCTCCTTCTCTCCCTCCTCCAGCGGCGGCGAGGCGGGCTGCCCCCCGCCGCCGCTCTCGCCGGCAGGGCCCCGGGGCGGCGCGCCCCCGCCACCAGCCGCGCAGTCGGCGGTAGAGGGCAGGGCGCAGAGCTGCGGATCCCCCGGGCACTGGCAAGCGGCGGCCTCGGGCTCCGCGGCGGCGGACCCGCAGCGCGGCTGCTTGCAAGGGGGGCAGGCGGGCAGGCCGGCCCCCTTGCGCTTACACACCATCTCGGAGGCGACCTCGCCGGGCGGCCTGGCCGGCCCCAGGAGGCTCCGCACCGGCGAGGGCAGCAGGCCCGAGAGGAGCAGGCGCTGGCAGCGGCCCCGCGGCTCCCAGGCGGCGGGCGGCAGGCGGAGGAGGCGGCGGGCGGCGCGCTGCTCCGCGGCGCCGAGGGCCGCGTAGGGCGGCGGCAGCAGCAGGGAGTCCCTGCCGGGCAGCGGCTGCTCCGGGCCGGGCGGGCTGGCGCTGTGCACGATGAAGCAGAGCATGCAGGGCCCGCGCAGGAAGCAGCTCCGGCTCCGCGGCGGCACCTTCCTCCCCCGGCAGCGGCGGCCCCTTTCCCGGCTCAGGCTGGCTGCCTCCTTGGAAAGCAGGTGGCCCATATAGGAGACGAGGGGGGAGGGGAGCACCCGGCTGCGGCCGCCGCCGCCCCCGCGGAAGGGCCCGCGGGGGTGTCACCTACGGGCGGCAGCGGGAAAGGGCGCTGTCATGCTGCCAGCGCGGACGGCCCGGCGCGGCGGCAGCAGGTGGCGGCGACCGCGGGGCGGCGGCGGGGCTGGTTCCGGGACATGGAGCCGAGAGAAGCTTCCGCTACCGCCGCCCTGACCTCACCCGAGGGACAGGAGGAGGCGGCGCCCGGCGGTGCTGCCGCCAGCGGCAGGCTGTGGAGCCGGCAGCGGGGAGGATGCGCGGGGAAGGGCCCCCCGGTTGCCGCGGCCCCCGCAGCGTCCTGCGGCCGCGGCTGCGCCGACAAACGCGCCCCGGGAGCCCCTCGCGGGGGGCGGAGCGCGGCCGAGCCGCCTCGCGCGGGCCGGCAACGGCTGCCCGCCTCGCACGCGGGCCGGCAAGGGCTGCCCGTCTCACGGGCAGGCCGGCCGATATCACCCCGCTCCTCAGCTCTGTGTATTTAACCACACGGGGTGGGTGTGCGCGTGGGAGCGCGCGCGTGCGTAAATACACACTGTGTGTGTGTATACCTACACAAATGTACAGTGTATATACATATGTTTAAATATACTATGCTGTATATGTAAATACATGTTAAAAATAGGAACGAATATATATGTATAACATGAATATATGCATACCTTTGCTTCTACTCTTCCCCATGTTGTCTACTGTATGTAGTATCACACTTTGTGGAGTCTTTGTTGTAATAAAATTCATTTTGATGTGTGTAGGTACTCTTACTAGCATAATACTGGTTGTTGAACTTCCATGCAACAGTATGTTAGATGCCCAAAAATAATATTTTTTTTGAGCGCTTCAGAGTTTTGGGGAGAAATTTGTAATGCCCATAGGGAAAGGTGATAGGGCTCCTGCCCATGGGAGTCAGACTAAATGCTCCTGTGCTAGACTGCAGTTAGGCTTTTGCAGTGGCACATTAACACATGCTTTGAGATGCCCCAAAGTTTTTGTCTTCAGAAACTATGGCTTCTACTTCAACCCCTTCTTCCATCCCAGCTATTTTATTTTTCCGCTGCTTTAAATCATTGCATGATGAGAATCAAGGCCCAGATGGGGCCTCTGTCTGTGTACACTCTGCTCTGGCAGCCGTTCACGTCTGGCTTAAGTTCATGGCTGTCTCTCATTGCTCAGTAGTGTATAAATCTTTGCAAATATAGGCCTTGATGCCTTAACTAAGACTCTCCCCGATGCTTTGCAAATTTCATTTACACATTTCAACACTAAATTCTAAATCAGTGATGTAAATTGACTTGTATGGAATGTATAGGTTTAAATATATGTGGAATTTTGCCTTTAGTAAAAGGAGGAGACAAATTATAGTTAGGACATACATGGTGCAGTACTGTTATTAAATAGCAGTGGGTGGCAGCAGCAGCAATGCATGGTGTTAAATACTGGGTGAACCAGATCTTTTGTTGTTTTGCTCAGGAGTAAGTTATGTTAGAATTAATATACCTAAGACACTATTGTTGTTGTTGTTGTTGTTGTTGTTGTTGTTGTTGTTGTTGTTGTTGTTACCTGTAGTGTCTTCAACAGGACAGTAAAGACATGTTCACTATGAGGAAAATACTGTTACACCATTGGGTAAAAAGTAGAGTAATAGGATATTTTGTCTGAATTTACAACTCATTGAAGTCCATTAATATAAACTGTAGTTAATTCTGGCAAAAAGACAACAGTTTTTTCCTGTTTTCAAACATATATTTCAGTAAGAACAAACAAAAACAATATTAAAAGAACGTGAAAGTCTAAGTCAAACATTCAGACTAAATGGCATTCAGAATAAATGCATGCAATGTCAAGCATTCAGAATAAATACTATAACTAAAATTGGCTCTGCAGCTTCTGAATAGTCATTGTGATATGGTCTTTACTTACATGATCCCCTACTAGTATTTCCTGCAGAAATCTGGGCATGGGTCTCTGTATGTCTCTTTTATGTCTGATACATGTTGTCACATTATTTCGAGATGCATAGCTAGGTATAGATAGATTAGGTAGATGGATGGATAGAGGTACGGGACACAGAGGAGGATGGTTTTTCTTCTATGAATTTATATTATACAGTGTTGATGAATAACCAAGGTTATATTTTCTAACATGCCTTCATTAGCGATTAAGTTGATACATGATTATGCTGTGAATTGCCTGCCTCTTTTGTCATCTCTTCTAGTCTTGCCTCTTTTAAGTAATTTCACCTTCAGAACATTTTCCTACCTTATTTTTGTCATTTTTCTCCTGATTACTAAAGCTCAGTCTTTGAATTTGATCTTTGACCTGAAGATCCTGAAGACTTTTGTTGCTGTAAAGTTTGTAGTATAAAAGATAGAAAACTAAGACAATAAATGGTCAGTTTTCATAAACTACTCGTTTATTCCTATCACTTAGCTAGTAACAACATTTTGGCCCTAAAAATGAAAGCAGAACTGTTCCACTGGCAGTTTTATTGGCAGATATTAGAACCACAAAAATCTGCAAAACAGCTTCTGCTGATTCAGTGTAGTACATGTAATTTGTTTGCTCCAGCATGAGATACAAGAAATGAGTTTGACTCTCCACTTGGAATGAGTTAGAAACTGAGGAAATAAAGTTTTGAGGTAAATAATCTTATTTAAAAGAAAATCATAATTTAAGGTTCTATTTTGTGTTATCTCAGCTGTGAATGCTGGTTAAGACTTGCGACTGTGTTCATAGATAGCTTCTGTAAATTTTGTGTACAATCAGAATATATGGAGAGCTGAAACCATTGAGCTACTACTGATTAGAGTCAGGCATTTATGATTATGATTTGTGTAATCAAAATCCTTTCTGAGCAGGAGTCTACTATATCGTTGCATGTTGGGATTTGTGTCAGTACATATTTTATATTATGGTTTCCATCAGAGCTTCCATCATATGAGATCCTAAAAAAAATCTGATCGAATTATCTTTCTCATTTTCTATGACCTAATCTGTCCTTTCTATTTAGGTTGAGTCCACATAATTCTATATGCCTTTGACTTTCATAAAATTGCTAGGGAGAATCCTCAGCATTTGCAACCTTCATAGCAGATAGTTTTAGAAACCAATGTATTTTACGAACACAGCTCATCTTACAGATCACCAGAGGTTTCACTGCAGAAGACAGGTGACGCAAAAGCTTCATGCATATTACACTTACAGATAATTATCTCATGTTTTAAATTTTCATATTGATACTTCTTTTGCAACACATAAGCAATGCAAAGTGAACTTGGGGAGACAAAGATGTCCCTTGTCCAACTCCCTTTCATGTTGCTATATACCCAAATAATTTAAAAACGAATTTAACAAAATTGATGATAATAGTTGATGGTAAAGTTGGTGATAATAAATATTGCAAACCTGTATTTATCTGTGGAAGTTATTGCATGGTTATGGCTTATTTGTATTAGAGCAATACTAGGAAATTCTTTCTGCTATTATAGTTATACCTGTGTTGGTTATAGAAGTAAGGAAAGAAACGGAAGTGTTCTCCCCGTCATTCTTCCAGCTGACATACACATGCTGCTGAAGTGTAGATCAAGTATAGAAAATAAGAAAATTTTATTATGAGTGCATAAAAGAATATTTGCATGCTGATTTTTTGGGTTCTCTAAAAAAGTGCAGCACAATATAAATGTCAGGTAAAATGCATGAAAAATACATAACTATTTAAACATTATAATTGAATAGGCAAAGTAAGAATTTCCAGGTGCACGCTTGAGTATGTGTACTATATTGCAATGTGTAGGGGTATTCTGTTTGAAAATTAAAAGTAAATACAGTATTTTCATATCAGTTGATGAAGTACTCATGAGGCTATTAATCAGCAAGGAGATTTTTTTTTTTTACTCACCAGACTTCTGAGGGCTTTGAATGGGAACAGTTGGGAGATGGAGAGTTTTTTGTTTTGTTACAGTCTGCTCCTTCCTGCAGCCCCTCTGCCCAAAAGCAGAACACACAGAACTTGTAGAAGATTGAAGGAATATTGCTGTTATGGCAATATTCAAAAAAAGGGACAGGTCATCCCATCAGGGATAACTTCTTCAGTTAATCTGATATCAATTCTGTCAGGGGTAGATGCATTAGACTTGAGCTTTTCTAAGGTATTTCACCTAGTAAAAAAGAAAATCTGATTTCAAAAGTACCACATAAAATGTGTATTACATTGATTAAGAATGAGTTGTCAACTCATATATCACAACTACATAGAGAAGTACTTCGTGTATAGTTAGCTTTATATCCGAGTCCGTTTAGTTTTTTAATTAACAATTTAGAAAGCAAACATAAATTCACATAAAAGTACAGGTAATAAAAAGATTTGTGAAATAATAAATAATGATGGCAGAACAGTCACACAAAATTATCATAAAAATTATCAATTAATTCCTTTTACAGAACAGAATTAAATACATAAGCCTTGCAAGCCAGGGGTTTCCCCTAATAATTGCAACCTCCCTTATCAGATTTTTAAAGTAATAAATAGCTTCTAATTTCTGCTTACATTCTACATACATTTTTCTACCTCCTCTGCCCATCTGCGATAGTGTTTTTTTAATTTGCTGAAGTGTTACTGCACTTAATTTATTGACCACTCTGTCACAATCAGGATTGAGCCAATTCCATCCTTGATTTGTGGAATCATGTTTTTTGGTCACCTGTTAAACAGTTTTTGCAAGAACAGCTGGCTGCAGTCCTTGGGGCAGGCATCCAATCACAGGGACGGGGAGGGCTATTGATGCCCTCAGGGCCTGGACAGAGATGCAGCCTTTATCCACATCAACACTATCCACACTCTTTTTCCATTATCTCTATTACTTAAACATACATATTTGTGTCTGGTCATCTGGATCTTTCCAGAAAATAAGGCTTCAAAGTTCCTCAAGGATTTGCAATATTTGTAGGCAGCTGGAGACTGCCAGATTCTTTCCATTGCTGTCACTCTTTAATCTGAAATTCAAATGCAGTCCTCACAAAACTCCCTCCTGTACAATTTCTGAATTTTAAAACAAATTCAATCTGATCAGGCCCTCTTAATTCAAAAGATGAATTGTTTAAGTACCATAAATATGCTTCTGCTTGTTATACTTTAGCATTTTAAAATTCTAGGCAGGACATTTTTAATACATACATATATTTAGCCAGGAACACTTTAGAATTTTTTTCAAGATAGTAGACTGTTCTTTTTCGGATAGCAAGACTGAACTAATTTTGAACAATGATATTGAACAACAAACGAGAAACAAAAAGAGGTGCAGGTGCTTGCAGTCAATGCAATGGTTTTAACACTGGGAGTCACTATTGCTTCATGCATGGAAAGCACAGTAAGCGCTTGCTATAGCAGCAGAATGAAACATTACCTGATCAAGCATTCCTATCACTTGTGCAGTCTTCACTGCATTAATTTAAGCAGGAAGATATAAATAATAGTGCATTTCATTATTATTGTTTATATTTCATGTAATTAAAAGTCATAAAACCAGTATTGTTGGAAACCTAGAAACTGCTCAAAAAATCATGATGTAGACATTAAGCAGTAAGATTCCTTTAAATTATGCTATTAAAAGTTTATTACATATATTGCAATATATTTTGATATTTTTCAAAGTTATCTCTTTGCATATTTGAATAGGGAATATATATTGATGACCCCAAAGTAGGATTGTACTTAATTTCTGAATTGCAAAAGAACATAAGAAATAATGAAAAAGAAATAGTTATGAGATTGTATCTGGTCCTGATACCCAGATGTGCATGTTCAACTGGATTTCAGGATTGGCCTGTAGGAAGCCACATCTATAAAAGATGTTTGGCCATGTTGCCATAGCTTGTTGCTGGTTGATTGCATAAATGGTTCTTAAAATTACCTCTTCATGAGAACAGGTTCTCAAAGGATAGATTATTCTTTAAATGGTGTGTTAGGAATACCATCAAGAAAAAGATGGAAAGAGACAGCAGAATTTCCACTTTGGTTTTAGAAACAGCATAAAAATACACTCAAAAAATAGCCTGAAAATTCATTCTTGGTATTGGTATAAAAATATACCAAAAATATAAAAATTGGTGTTTTTATCTTCTGTCTTCATTGATATTTTTACAGCAATCTGTTGTAACATTGTCATCAAAATCTGTATGGGTATATGACAATTACAGTGTGGGTAACTTGAAACATTTTTATCAAGGCAATATAGTTCTGGTATCTGCTGGAACTGCGCACATAGAAAACTCAAGAGAGATATGAACCTCATTTTCCCAGGCACTTTATGGGCAATTCTGGCTCTGAAGAGCTGGAAATCTGTTGTGTTAATCAAGGTTTCTTCTTTTCAGAATCTATATAAAAATATAGGATTGGAAGACACCTCTAGAGTCAATCCGTCTTCTGCCATCATGGGTAGTTATATTGCACAATCCTGTTAACTACATTTATCAGGCTGTATTTTAAAGACCTTTATGTTTCTTGGTCTTACTACACCCCTGGAAAAGCTATACTAGAATCTCACTTCTTTCATGACTGGAAACCACCTACTTGCTTTCAGATTAAATTTATTCAGGATCAATTAAACTCCCAACTTCATTCCTTTACAGTTAGTTTACATCAGATCTGCAACTTAGTTTGCAAAGTTCCGGGGTTGATATAATCTTGTTCCTTTGGCTTCAGCATTAACTGCTTTGCCTTTGCTTTTATCTCAGTGCAGGCTAAACAACACTTAAAAAAAACTGAAAAACAGGAAGTCTAATTATTGTAGCTATGCAATTGATGTGCTGAGGTGCTTGCACATGACTGATAAGCAGTTAGATAACAGACTAAACAGGCAGGATGTGTATAGTCAAAGCATTAATGAGGTTTACACACTACACGTATGGTATTGGTACGATGAGGATATGCTGTCAAAATAAAGCATTTAAGCTATACAGCATGAAATGATCGCATGGAAATGTAAAGAACTGAAGCCTGAGTGCCTGCTTCACATACAGAGAGAGTACTAATTAGTCAAAAAGATGATAGAAAATTGTATCTAATAGAGAGATGAAAAATACTGATAAATTGTATATAAAGGGTAGCTGCAAACTTGCTTTGGGCTGCTGGATGCCGCTGCATGCTCTTTGGTCACCTACACTTACTATTATTGTTATTACTTATCATATTACCTAAAAAATACTTGGTTTTGGACAGATTCTTTGGCTGACTGTTATGTAAAATCCATGTTTGGTGAAAGAATGAAACCCTGGAGAAGCTAATATTAATGCTATCTGCAACATATGGCCAGCCCCGGAATACCTCAGTCAAGGTCCCAGAAGTATTAGCAGAGGCCAGTGGAAAATGCAGAAGATCCTTTCTATAGAGGTCACCTTGAAGATCTTGCCTTCAACCATATTATCTGGATCTCTACTCTGTAGCCCCACTTCTTTTTCCCTTGTTCTCTTTTTATTTTCATAAAGGACAATAGAAAACCAGTGGAACAGTGTAGTGATCCTACAATTGCTGCATAGGATGTGATCATGACCGCTGGACATTGAGGAGTTAGTGATCAGCATAGCAGTTACCCTGAGCGGGTGCAGGCCTGCGCTGTGCTGTGCTGCATTGCACCTGTGGCTTGGCCTACAGGCCTGTGCTGTGCTGCCCATCTCCCTTGGCCATGGGATAAACTTAGCCGGCTAATTGTAACGGAGGAGACTGTAGGCAGCTCCCACTTGGCAATGGCAATCACACCACCGTGTCTTTATCCAAAAGTGCAGCAACAAGTGCTTATGTGAACATCCTTTTTGTTTGACAGTAGAAATGATGAACAGAGAAGAAAATCCTATAGGAGCTCAAAAGACCAAAATGTCAGGTAACCTCTTCCTGGATGGGATCTGCACAGTGTACCTTGTCCTGATCAGAAATCTGCCTGAGGCTGCACAACCTGGGGTGCCCAGCGTCTGAAGGAATGTAAGATTATCCATACTATCCTCCTTTTGCTTATAGTGTTAGTGCCAATAAATGGCATTTTAAGTGAGAGTCACCTGAGTGAAGTCTGACTGCCTTTCTTACTGGGATCATAAGGAACCAGCACATCCTGGTGCAAAATGAACAGCAGTCATGACTGAATACAAATTTTGAAGGATATGTGCTGTCAAAGAAGGAAAAATACATATACAGGGTAAAGTCATAAAGTCTGTGATAAATTATCCAGAAATAAGAGCTAACACAGGCCACAGAGAACTTTTCTCTGGTACCTTAGTCAACAAGAGTATGGATAGAGGTCCCCTGTCCTCCATCTCTGTAGACCTACAATTTATATCAAGTTGCAGAGGTTACCAGTACCAGTCCGGTAAGGGATCGCTAGTGGAGAGCAGATTTCCTTAGCTAGAAGACTAGACTGGGAAGACAAAACCAAAAAAAGGGCAATGGCAAAAGAGACAGAATAGGGAAAAATAGAAAGATATTGAGGGAATCAAAAAATTATAAGCCTGTTAAGATAGTGACCTGAGTCAGGCAGAATTCTGAGAAGGATCTGCCTGCATTTTTTCTCCTAAAAACACCAAAAGGGTTTTCCAACTCTTTAGCTGTATTTTACTAGAATGTAGACTAGAAAAACAGACTTTTTAGGTAGAGGAAGTTTAGGCCTGCTGGATGGGACCTAAAAAGTTATACAAACAATCTCTTTCCTGCGTGCTGTGTTCTTGCAGAGTTACTCTCTCCAGCAACTTTTAGTGACTTCCTGGATTGCAGCTCCTCAAGACAGAGACCTAGGGGAGATGGGCAAAGTCTCTCTGTCTTTCCAAAGCCCTGTACATGCCCTGCTTTTCTTAAAAGACTCATGTGCTGCTCCTCCAGCAGCTTGCAGCCCATATCCACCCCATCCCTTCCCTTGGGCTGAGCCACTTCCCAGACCATGCTCGCACCTGCACAGGGCTGGGTGGATGGCAGGTTTAAGGAGATGGGGGAAGCAGCCTTCCTCCCTGCTGTGGTTTCCACAGAGGAAGACGTGTATTAGCTTTAAGAGCTTACAAGGTAGTAAGAGAAATATGGTTCATTGTACTGTCCTGCAAGAGCATTGGTATGGAATTCAGGGGTAGGAAGGAGGGAAAAAGAAAGGAAAAAGAAAATGGATGAGAGTAAATATTCTCCTTCAGCTTCTAGCTTCAAATTAGACCTCTGCAATGGTTTTCTCGCTTCATCTAATTTTGCAGGCCCTGAAGTAAAAACTGAGGTGAGCCTGTTTCTTGGGAGGGTGGAAGGGGTGCAGGGTGACAGACATCACTCTCTGATGTGTTGAATGCTGGCTGAAACTGTGAACCCAGCAGGTTTTACCTAGAGCAGCTCTCAAAAGAAGAGCAAGTAAGACTGGGGAGCCTCTTTTTCATTCATTTCCTGCAGAAGAGATATGGGAGGAGGCATATTTTATCCTACTGATAAAATAGCAGAGCTAAATTCTTATTTGTAAGTTTAAAACAACTGCAAAGAAGCTTTTGCAGATTTATGCAAGGAGAGCAGGATTCGACTCCAGTGTAAAGTTACAGATAGCTTGTATGGTGTTTTGCAGTACACGTGCATGAAGCTAGAAGCAACGAAGACCTATCTGTAAATTACCTCGGAAGCTAGCACCTATGTAAGTGCATGAAATTACTGTGATTGTGCCTGGAAATGACTAGTCATACAGTCTCTCATTTTATCTGCAATTATGGATGCATTTGGGCATGTAAACTTTATCTATATTTTTACACAGTGAAAGTTTGGGCTACTTGAGCTACTTTTTTAAAGTATGTTAGTTATGTTCAGATTTTCACCCAGTCCTGTAGCTGGAAGAAAGGAGAATGGATGACTTTCAGTTATCTTCATTTCAGTGACTGACTGAAACATTATGTTTTCTAAGACCATTTGAGAAAATAGTAGTCTGGGTGTTTCACAAGCAGTATTTTGGCAAAATAATTTCCCTTTATTGTGTATGATTTTTCTAATGCTGAAGGGTTTGTGATTAAGAAAGTTTATTTAGGCCTGTGGTGATTATATCAGACATGGTAAAGACTCATAACCACAGGTAATCACTCCTTAGATCACTCAAATACTTTATCACAGAAAACAGGAAGGAAGGGAACTGTCATTATAAAGTTTTAAATGAAAGTCCACAGAAACCTTTGAACTCCTTGGCCTTTTATACAGCATACACACAAACACTTTACTCCTTCTGCTCCCCACCGCCCATTCCATCAGTATCACTTTCTGAGTTTTTGTGATATTACAAATTCACATTTAATTTCTTACTGGCTTTGGTTTACAACAATTTAAACTGTCAGTTTTTCATATTTCAAAGAGCTAAGTGTTAATTTCTAAGGATCAGAAGAAGTATGTTCGTCCTTTCTGTGGGAGAGGCAGACTCAGCAACAATCTTGAGTTCTTGCTCCTTAAAGACCAGGAGGCAATTCCTCCGGGCTATGGAAACTCTAACTGATAAGATAATTCAGCAATACTGATGTGGTACATCATATCTGGTAGTAATGCAAGGAGGTGCCCAAGAGGGCTAATTAGAGGAATTATTGAACACCTGCAAGCTCTATTTAGTTTACTGGCTTGTCTATAATGTAAGAAAATTAAAAAAGGGAGTAAAAGACTGAAAGAAGTCTTGGATCTTTTTCTGACATGAAATGCTTAAGAAGAAATAGCAAAAGAACATGTGGAAAAATGGTAGGACAGGACCAGCTCTTAGAGTAAGCCCAGAGAAGAAGCAGAATTTGAGGGGACTAATCCCTCACGGCCAATATTCTGAAAACTTGGTGGAGATTCACATCTTAGTCTGTGCAGAGTGGCAGGAGGGTTGATATTTCACGATGTCTTTCAAGATTACGTGGAGACGTTGGGAGGAAGAAGAAAAGCGCAAATAGTGAAGCATAAAATCTGTGAGGACGTCAGTTGGAATTTTACTTTTTCAAACATAGGATATCAAGTAATATAAAAAGCCTACCTCATTTTAATGAGTTGTATGCTTGTTTGAAAACAGCAGTCAGGATTCAGCTGCTCTTGATTTGTTTTTTGTTGACTGGAATTCTGATTTGTTTATACTGAATACAATATGTATGTACTATCATACCATATCCTACTGGCACAGTAAGATAGCAGCAGTGGTTTACATGATGAAAAAATATTTTGAGGAAAATGTAGGTGTCTGATTTTATACTTCAGAATAACTAGGGATTTAAGAATCCTCTGTCTTAGTGTTTAAATGAAAGACTTAACAACTTACGTGAACCTAGACAGAGACCTACCTGAAGACAGAGCTAATCTTCATTTCAACTCTTGTACTGACTAATTCATTATGTGATCTTTATGGTTGAACACAGTAGATCAGCACAGCTTCAGGGCACTGTAAGAGGAAAAGGAAACTTAATGTTACTGCTGTGCTGAATACTTGAGTAGTCTACACAGTACAATCTATCTGTTTGCTGACGTAAATTACATTTTCTAATTAGTTCTGAAGATATAATCACATGAAGTTCCAATGCCATCTTAAATTTCTACTTTTGTTGGAAGAGATGAAAAAGTGTATAAATATGAAACTCTCATAATCTGCACACACTCAATTGTAATAATTTAAGCTCTGATTCTACAATGATCTTCATTTGTGTTTAACAACATACAGTATGTATTTTTGGAAATGTTTACAGGTTAGGGTCTCAAGTATGGTTATAGTCTTCATTGCTGATCTCACATTGCAACAAGGAAAATAGTTGGATGTTTTCCTTAAATGTTTAGCTGAGTGTTTTTAGAAAGTGTTAACTCTGCCTTAAGGTAGAAGGTGACCTCTCAAGAGCCCTTTCCATCTTATGTTAAGTATTAATCCTTTGGTTGGTAGTCACATAGAAGCATCAAGCTTTTGTTTGTTCCAGATGATGATCTGCTCAGCAACTGAAAACCCTCAGATTGGTAAACATGAAACATTGTGTGCCTCAAGATGGCAGTATTTCATTTGGAAGAAAAACCTGCCGGGAACTACAGTTTGGATGCTGTTCTATTATTCATTGTACCATAGGACCTAAGTGACAGGCTGTCAATAATTAAAGGGATGGTAGGAGAAGAGAGGGCACATGTTTGACCTGCCATAATTTTTTCCATCTCTCTCAGCATGATGATTTTCTAGTGAGGGTGCAGTAATAATCTATTTACAGGCATTACAACACCTGCATTCCAGTCTCCAGCAACACTTCTACTAGGAAATCCTTCATTTCAGGGATTTTTGTTTTCAAGTCATTTGCCAATAGAGATTTATTTTATAATGAAAGATTAGTGCTAAAAATGTCAGCACTGTACAGCTTCTCCTTGACAATTTTTTTTGGTTGAATATTTGTTGGAGAATATATTGAATTTACAGTACTAAAAACAATTTTGCATCCAGATATTTAAAGAGCAGTAGGAAATTCCATGTTTAAGATAAAATTATACGTAACTTTGAAGTGGCTAGTGCCTTAGCTGAGAAATTAGTTTCTGATGACATCTTAACATTTTATTATTTATGATAGTTAATTCTGAACTAGACCTGTGATTCCCAAACTGGGTTATGACACTTGCAAGATCAAAAAAAAGGTAACTCTAAAATTGGAACTTGTAACCCACAGTGGCCTCATAAATCCTCTCCTCATCAAATAACCAGAGATAAACCCTTGTGCCCATAAACACAGGTCTCAACACATAAGATTACTCATGCATCTTTTATGGCAGATTTTGGTAACCTGACAGATATACTTCAGATCCCTTAAGGAGGGGAAGGGGCTGCATATGTGAGTTTTCATTTCCTCTGAAAGAGGTAACATCTTCTGCTCCTCGCTTAGGATCCATGCAGGAGGTTTGCTTTCCATCCTGAGCTCTTGTGTTTCAGATAACAGACCATTTCCATCCATTTGGTGCTGAGCATCTCCCAGTTGCTACACTCAAATACTGTGTGTCAGGAAAGGGGCAGTGGCTTCCCAGGACTCTCACAGCTGAAAGTGAACATATAGAAATATGATCAAATTTGTTTCAGTCAAGTTTAGGTCATGTTAAAAGAATTTGCTTTTAAAACGCTTATGAGCATTTAGTCAGACTGGATTTACCAGAGAAAACTTTTGGCAAGTCTAGAGCAATGTACAAGTTTGCTCCTGAATATGTGGCAAGACACCAGAACTGTGACCCAGTAGTCCAGAAATTGGGGATTTTTGTGCAAGGTCTTCAGTTTGTTTTTTGTGCCTGTTTTTTGGCTAAGGCCATTGCAGTCATTTCATTGACACAAACAAAAAGCAAGGAAGAGCTGTATGGAAAGTTCCTTAATGTACAGACACATGACATTTTAAGTAGTGCCTGATTGTAGCTGGCGTCATTATTTCTAATCAAGGCTTGTCAGCAGATTTCACTTCATTTAATCTGCGTTGGAGAGTGATCTTGGAAAGGATTTGTAATAAAACCAATCACAGTAATTTAAAAGTGTTGCAGGAGTTGGAAGGAATTTAAACAATCGTGAGGTGTTTGGGGGGATGGCTCCCAAACAGGATTCATACATGTATGTTCAGGTACAAACAAACCACATCTCACCCACGCTCTTTCTCCCCATACATCTTCGAGGAGGATGAGTAGGAAAATTGGATTGCAGGCATACACAGGTAGAGAACATATTCACCTGGATGTCTGGGCATAGGAATAGACAGTAAAACCTTCTGAGAGCAATACTTGCCAAGATAAGATCTTGTGATTTTTTTCTTATAGAAGTGGGACAAGATAAAGAGCATTTTGTCTTGACAGATGCAAAGGTAGTGTGTTTGCCCACAGTAACTTTCCTTAAAGAGAGATGCTGGAAGAAGCACTTCAAAAAAATTTTATAAGAAATGTTTATGATAAATTTATAAACTAGCAATATCACTCAAGTCATATTCTTTCTTCCCTGTTTGGAATCTTCTTCATCCCTCTTTCCCCTCCAAAATATTTCCATTTAAAGTGGCCAAACAGCAGAATGGTTGAAAACAGATGAATCCTACTGCCCTATTAGTCTGCCCTGTTAGCATCCATCCATTAGGCTGGTGGTATAAACCACCTTGGCAGACACATACAAAAAATTCCAATAAAGCATGGCTAAAAGATTTTTGGAAAAGGCTTTTTATTGTTTTGTAGTGACTTAGGCAGTGCAAACTCCCTGCAGCCTCTGTCTTTGAAAAGAAATTGGGGTCTTTGCCAGAATTCATGTTAACTACTGCTGGCAAAAACCTATGAGCAAACTGGCCCTTTATCTGGAAGCAGCAGCTGCAGCACCACATTTCAGAGAAACTGCATCTTTCAGTGATCCCTCAAAATTTCATTGCCTTGCTCCCATAAGAGCAGCTGTGTTAAACGTTTGCACTCTTGTTAACTGCACATCCCTAAAATTAAAGAAATTACTAACAGAAAAATATAAAAAGTCTGGGAAAAAATGAGAGTCACCTTGACAGCTTGATATGAATGCTGTACACTATGTATTAGGATAGTTTACATTCCTGTACTTTGTACATTTTAGTAAGATAGGACATGTTCCTAAAGGGTGGACACATATTGCATGGAGTACACATATCATCCAACTGTCACCACAGCAAGGAAATATATGTGGTAAGTCTTATTAGACCAGCTAACCCAGTTAGAAAAAGAAACACCTTTCTGAGAGCACAAGCCTCTTTGGGTTCCATTTTGACTTTGAGGAATGGGAAGGAGCAAAACTGACTGAATAAGAAAATGTGTAAAATAAGCTTTGTACATTTGATGTGCACATTTTAACTTTTTCTACAAGTGCTTTTTTAAAGAGATGTAGAGTGCATTTCAAACCATGAAACTGAGATCATCTTAGCATGAAACTGTCCCAGTAGCTACATGCAGTGTAGCACTTACATTGTTGAATGCTGAATAGCTGGGCTTGACTGTCCAGATTTTATCGATGTGCAAGTCCACCATCATACCTATGTGGCAGGTAAGGCTCTAGGATCAAGTCCTTAACTATGTACTCTAGCGATCCTACTGCATTAGAGAATTAAAAGAATGGTCCTGCTGCAAAAGCACAACAGGTATGCAGGAACTGCCAGAGACAGCTATGGATAGCCACTAAGTCTCCTGCATTCAATGTCAAATTTATGAAATTGGCTGCTGCTTCGCTTTCCCTATGCATTTGTAGAACAATATCTGGCATGTGGGAATGGAGTAAACCAGCCGGCCTGGGCTGTTGAGGGGCTGTGTCTGATAAATGGGATCCCAGGCTTGGAGAGAGCCTAAAATGCTGCTCTCAAGGGAACAAGCAGAGGCAGGGGCCTCTCTCCTATGTATATACAAAGGTGCTGCAAAAGAAGTGCTCTTTTTACTACTTGGGCTGAACTTCCAGTCAAAGAATTCATGTGCAGGTGGCATACTCATGATGAAATACATGGGGGGGGGCTACAATACTGGAGAGAAAAAACACTGAGAGACTTCCTTTAGCCTGAGAAGAACTGAGAGACAGAAATAAGGGACTGTTTAAAGATTGCTTCTTTAAGTATTAAAATAGGAAAAATTTTGCTTGCTTGATTCAAATTTCTTCAAGATGGAAAAAAAAAGTCTATAAATGTTACATAGAAAATGTAATTCTTGCTCTAACTGTTCATGGTGTTGCATAGACCTTAAAAAAGTTGCAGTTCTTTAGGTGTTAGACTCTTGAAAAGCTGACTCCACTTGTAGGTCTTGATCACTTGGGGAAAAAAATTAGCCTTGAATGTCTAACTCAGGCTGTGAAAATGTGTCTGGAGCATACAGAAGACCTTCAAAGTATGTAAAGAAAAACTTAAAGCTTTTTTTTCATTGTATGAATATATTCAGTGTTTTCACTCATATAAAGTAAAGCATGCTCTTCTGCCCAACTGAACCCTGGTGGGTGGTGTCAGCTTGTTCTTTGGTGAAGTCTACATCCCCTAATGCTATTGGTTGCAGTCAATAAAGTACTGTATATTCCTCTTCTACCTGTGCATGCAGCACATGGCACAGTCTAGTCTGCATGTGGATATAATTCAGAGGGTTCAGAGAAAGATTGTCCATTTTGAAGTACAGGTAAAGGACTGCTGTGGCGTGGTCAGCATAGCTGCAGAAAGCTTGTTATCATTATAGAAAATTAGCAGTGGAAAAACTGCACATCAGTGGCTGCAAAAACTAGAGCATATGCCACCTAATTTTATAGAGTGACATGAGTTTATTTCTTAAATTTAATATTTACTCAGCTTCTTTTCAGAAACCTGCAAACTGTTTTGTTATGAAGTGGGATTATTTAGAAGTAATTGCACAAATTGCTTGTCACATACAGAATTCTTTTACTGCCTGAGAAGTGCTCTCAGCTGTAGTTAATTTGAGCAGTAGTACCTAATATTGGTTAATTAAAGATCTATATTCCCTGTGGATTAGCCTATGTCTGATTCTTGCTTTGTACACTGAGGTAAATTTGAATTGGTTATGGTTATGTTTTCTGCTAACCATTCAGAGTAAATTCTTTACTCAAACAAATGCTTCGGATGTAATCTTGCTGTTTACAATAAGCTAAAGTCACTTTTAAACATCAAACACAGAGTTAAAGTTGCCCTGTGGTGCCTTATGCTCTTCTAGGGTGTTTTGTGCAGTGACGAGTCTTTGAAAACCGGAAAACATTAACAGGTGGCCTCAGATGTATGATGACACAGCCCTCTGTTTAGGGGCTGGCAATTATCTGTATGAAATCAAGTTGTATTATTGCACGAAATGTAGTTGTACTGAATGATGGAGGGATCAGTAGAAGCAGCTTGGTGAAGCTGTGGTTTTGCTATGAAGACATCTGGAACACAGAGTTATGATCAAAGGAAAGATGCACGTAGCCTGCCTTGTTATAAACTGCATTTTCTAGATTGTCTCAGAGGTGCTTAGTATCTGTTGATACAGGATTGTCAGGTCTAAGGTGGGTAGGAGAGTAGCTTCTGGGTTTCATAGCACATACCATGCATGCATATGAGCTGGAACCCTTATCCTGGGGGTGGCAGGCAAGGAATCCAGTGCTGCGTAGCCCTTCTCCCATGGGAGCCTGTGCTGCTGAAAGGAAGACGCAATTAGTTCTGCTTACAACTCTTGAGGTCCTCAAAAACAGTGACTGGGCACGTACAAAGTAATCTTGCCTTTCTTCCATAAGGCAAGTGAAATTCCCATGCAAAGCATTTTTTCTAACAAGGATAGTGTTTCAAGATACAAAAAAGCATTTTCTCTAAAGTTATTTTTAGTATAATTAAAATTGAAGGCTGTACATCAAAGTTTTGATCTGAATGTGAGAGAATAGTATACTAGAACTATTTCAGTTTGCTACTACTGATTTAAACTGGCATACCACTTACAGGCACACCACTCTGGGAAGCTGTTAAGCCATGAAACTTAGATCCCTTATCAGCAAAAGCATTTTAATGTTTCCATGTCTTATCAGTTGTTTGCTGATCATTTGATTTGCTTGTCCCTAAGATAATGCACTTTTCATATTTTGTTGTTAAGAATTTTCATACACATCAGTGATGCACTTTCAGGAACAGTGTGGATGAACTGGAAAATGGCTTGCTCAGTAATGGTTACCTAAAACTTATATTTTTGGAAGTTAATTGAAAAGATAAGACTCCTCTTTCTTCCAGCCCACAGTTCTCAAACAACTTTTCTTAAGAGCCCTAACATTGGCATTGACAGTCGCAGCCATAAGGGAGAGAGAAGCACAGAGGGGTTTTTTGTTGTCTTAGAACAGAAGTCTTAGCAGAAATTGAAATAGCACTGGCTTCAAAAGTGCAGGAAAGAAGAAAAGAGAATAATGTGAGCCTTTCCCTGTTTACTAAGGGAGCTGTACACAGCAAGTGTCTTTTATAGGAGAGAGTAACTTATAAAGATTAATGAATTCAGATTCACATTACCATGAAGAGAGAAAATACTGTTATCTGCATACACAGAAGGAGAATATGAGGCATAGGCAGGATAAGATAGCCTACAGTCACGTAGGAAAGCTGTGGCAGAATTAGAAATGGAATACTGAACTTGCCAGTCATTTCCGATGATCTCCTTCCTTACCTCATTTCCCCCAGAATGGGGGCTGGGAATTCAGTGCCACATCTTAATATTAAAACCGCAAGGGGGAAAGGGGGCAAAGTCTTTAAGACTGTTTTGCTTCCCTGAATAGCAATATCTGAGACAAATCCTAAAACTCTGAAGTGTCTTAAAATGTCTAAAATGATTCAACTTCATTAGGATTAAATGTTCTCAAGACTTCATGATGCAAAGTGTGTGAAACAATTTTCAACTTTGAAGATGAAAAGGGAACAGTTTCCAGTTTGAAGAGATTTATTTTGAGTCTTCAGACAATTTTATATTATTTCTTGACGTACAACTTGTGATCTATCAGCATGAAAGGCTCCAGAACATAAGAAAATGGAGTCTTAATTAGTATAGAGATGGAAAATTATAAATCCATTCTCCTTCCTCATCTGTACCACATTTGATTTGACAGCATTTTTAAATTATTATTAGAACTTGTTATTCTTTTAATTTTTACAGTATTATACCAGTGTTTTCCAGCTTTTGGTTCACAGGCAATACACTGCTCACAAGATCTGAAAATAGCACTTGTGGCCGCAAGAATCATCAGTCCATACAGCCCACATTGACAGGAAGTGCAATCTGAATGTTTCCTGTATCATTTTATTTGCTCCACGGCTTCCTAACAGTCCAGCAATGCTTGGAGGTCATTCTGAGGGGTAAAACCGTTTAGAACAAAAAACATTGGCCCTAGAATGGATGTGGGAGGATTAATAGAGTACTTGATAGTGAACCCACCTGTATTTAGTTTTGCTGTTTGCTTTTTGAAGTTAAATGCATTTTGTGGAAACTGCACACGAACACCTATCTACATAGTGAAGGTGTCTTCTTAAAATATATTCCCTTTTAGGAATACTTCACATATATTTAGTACTCAAACATTTTAAGCCAGAAAAGACAATCTGCAAATTAAACAAGCTATAGTTGAATATAGCACCATTTTGCAGTCCTCACAGCCACTGCTTTGGTAACAAGCAAGCTTTTCTTTAAAGTATTTGCATGGCTTTAGAACCATTTATTCATTCAGAGTCTGCTACATAAATGCTTTATAGCCTGGCATATTAGGGTGGCTGGGCAGCAAAGACAAAGGTGGCCTCATTGCACTGTCCTGGGCTGCTCTTCAGCTGGAGAGAGGAGGGGATTGCTCCTCCCTGAAGGGAGCCGCGCAGGGCAGAGGGACACAAGGACAGGGACAGATTTCTGCAGCATGGTGTGGGACAGGAGGAGAAAGCCTGCAGTGCAAGGCTGGACAAAGAGTAATGAGAAAAGACAGGTTACCCTCCAACTTTTCATAGGAGCTCAGAGAAATCTAGAGTCCATAGAATCTGTGGCAACTCAGGAAGCCAAAAACATCAGGTTTCGGCCTGAAGACAAGCCTAAAGGGAAGGACTGCCTTGCCAGGACAGGGCAGGGAGGGATTTGTGTATAAATCCTTTAATTTCAGTCCGTCTCACTCAGTTTTCTCCATGTCTTTTAAGAACATTGCTCTATTTTAGTTTGTGCTCAAATAAAAGACAAACTTAGACATCCAAAGCCACCTGGTGATACAGACGGAACCATCCCAAAATGCTCATTAAACTGGGGTCCCATTATGATTTGTAATGTACTTCTATAAATGATATACTAGCTGCTTCTCTCATCTCACAGTCCTTCCAGAAAAAACAAGAGTATTCTTTAACATCCATATATTATTTGTAGTCCATTTCCTGGGTATTTTGTGCAGCATTTTAAAGGGATTCATTACTGGGGATCTGGATATTGTTACTGACTATACCAGCTGAAAATAACTGAACAGGATGATCTCATTTTATTTATAGATTCACAAATGATAGGCATTAACACTGTAGGCCAGGGGCTAACGTAAAATTATTTTCTGCTACACTCAGTAAGTTCTAGTGAACTATAGTCCGTACACTCGGAAAAACAAACAATCCTTCCCCTCCATACCCCAAACTGTTACATTAAATCCTCTTGTATTCCAAGTTTTAAAAAGCTCCATCTCTCTCCAGGATAACAAACAAACAAAAAAAAAAAAGCAGAGGGGGAGCCAAAACAAGCCAAAACAACTCAAAACTTCATTAAGGCCCAGTGAGAACTGCAGCCCCCATGGGCCATAGGAACTCAGTCCTTCTGTTCCTATAGGCCTGCTCACACAGCATTTTTAATTTTCCTCTGCAATGGCACTGGTGCTAGCTGTGGACTTTACAGTACTTTCTTCCTTGCTGATGTGTACCAGCTTTGGCAGTTGAGCCAGCTATGCTTTTTTTCCCCTCTTGCTTTGCAGAGTATTTTCTTGGAGGGCCACAGCGGCTCCTGTAGTATATCACAAGTAAGACGAGCCAAATGATCAAAATGGGGTGCTAAGCTTGCCCTAAACCCTTGCAATAGGGTTTCCTAGGCAAGACATGCTTGTATGGGCCTCCCCAGCAAGCTTTGCCTCCAGCTATGAATGGAAGGTGCAAAAAAATTGCTTTGCTTTTTCTTTATCAGATTGGAAATACTTATTAAATCTGAACCAGAGATCTGGGAATTGTTTTCCTGAGTTTGAGCTTGATGCATCAAACAGAAGTCTAAACGCATCATGTTGGATGTGGACATTTAGCCCGGGAAGTGATTTCAACCAAACAGCAACTTGTCATCAAGTTTATGGTTTCCCACTGTGTTATTCTCAAACTTTATCAGTAAAGATTTGACTTCCATTGAGTTACTGAAAAAATACTGAAATCCTGGGCCAATGGTCTGTTTCCTGAGAAATCTGTGCGCCCTATTCGGTGGCCTCAAATCCTTAACATCATTTAAAAGTCTGCCAGTAAGAATTTTTAATTCAAATGATTATCTTTGTAGCTTGCATTACATATTAGTAGGATGTATTTAAAAGAATTAAAAAACATCATTGACAGATGCAATATTGTGTTAGCTTCTAGAGAATAATATGATATTCCATAAAGTGTCTGCGGATATCCAAGTGTATTATAATCAACACACTGTCCCTCATCAATGTTAGACAAATATTTTTCTGACACAACTATGGGTTTCATCCTAAAATGAAATGATTCCAGCCAATTTTAGTTAAATTTGGCCTCTTTGTATTTTACAATAATACTATCTTACCTCTTAAGGATGCCAGGCTTTGGACCAGGCATATTGCAGAATATCTCTATTTACAGTCTCTTCCCTTTTTAAAGGAATATTACTGCTGTGATTATGCCCCAGCTGTTAATACTTTTCCAACTTTCAAAAGATTGTTAGAATTTACATTTGTGGCTTAGAGGACTCCACAGTTTTTTTCCTTCTTAGTCTGTTTCGATAAGTAACACTGATTTGTTTATTTAGAAGTGTTTAATTTTAGTGGATGTTAACAGAAAAAGGATATGGGATTGATCTATATGTCCACAATACCATTCATTACAGCCACAACCTCCCATATTATTCCAAACACAGAACAGAAAACCAACTTCTGCTTTTTCTGTATTACCATTTACAGTGTCACCATCTGCATCTTTTTGTCCAAAATCTGCTATCAAAGGGATGCTCTCATTGCGTCAGCTGGGCTGCTCTGGGCATCTGACACATACATTGAACAACAGATTGCCAAGAGCTGTTTTGGATGGACCCTTACATTGCACTGAACAATTTGGAGGTAAGGCAATGAAACATTACAATAACACATTTGAAGGAAATCTTAGCTGTTTGGCATTAGCTCCAGAGGCTGTGGATGTCATATCCTGTGCTATCTGCAGTAGCAAAGAAAGTGCACTGACACAGCCAGCACCAAAGAGCAAAGTCATGTGCATGCTCAGCAATGTCAAAGATGCCAGGTACTGACTACAGAAGCCGCATTTGTCCTGCATGTGGCAAGCGGCATTCTGCAAGTTACACTTGTGTTTCTGAATTGACATGAGTCTCTATCCCTGTCTGAATATAGACTTGGGGAGGCCTAGAATGTTTCATCCTTGAACTGTTAAAAACACCACTCATTTACTTGACTGTAGTGGCCATTCATATCCATTTAATTTCTCTCATCAAGAACCTGTTTTTAAAATTAAGTTTTAAATGGTAATGAAACAAAAATTACTTCAATATTCATGTGTTATACTCTATTTAAAAGCACATTCACAACTGAAAAATGCTTTATCACCACATATCTCTTAAATGACTTTTTGTCCAATGTAACTTGTGTTTGTGGAATTATGGCTTTTGGTATCCAGTAAGGTATCTTTCAAAAGAATGTCTAGTTTTCATTATTACTTTTCATCCTTTCAAGAGAGTTTCAAATCATTCTAATACTTACTTTACACCCAATTATCTTTTCAGAAGATTGAAATTTGTGTGTTACATGCTGGCACTATATTCTATACATATAGAATAAAGATAATTAAATTACAACCATTAACACTACATACTACAACCAGTAATTTTTAGTTTTAACTCTGCTTTTCTGAAAAAATCCAATACCATATTGTTCCCGGTTGAATAAGAATACTTAGGAAGCACCCCAAAGTTGAAAAAGAGCCATAAAAGCAATCGGATTCATCTTGAATGAATGCTGCTTAGCATTTTATAGAAATGACAATTTGTATTGTAAGCTGTATCCATAAATACAGATTCTGTAGTCACTTAAAATTCAATGACAGCAACTGCTTTGGATACAGTGAGCTCAAGGTTAAACCCATATTCTATAGTATGAGACATTTAGATGAAGCATTGGCAATTTAAAAGTGTAAGAGAACATAAAATGTGAGAATCCCAGGATATAACAATATTGAGCCCTATTCCCAGCAAGTAGCCATACTAAAGGTCATACTCCCCTACAGATTGGAGGGGGTTTGCATATTGAGTAAGACCATCTTTAATTGATGATGGGTTAGAAAAAATATCAATAGAAGAGTTCAGTTATTTTTGAGTAAGCAAAAATGCTTTTAGGGACTCTGGGAAATCCTAGATTAGGTTTCTACCTGTGCATTCTTAAAGTAATCCAATCAGCAACAATATTTTTTCAGAAGCTCACAAAGGAACTAATTACAACAGCATCTACAATGAATTCTTGCAAAATAACTAACCAGGAACTTGAAAATGGAAAAAAAACAAATCAAACCAAAATTCTTTCTTCCCAGTGTACTGCAAATGTATTACAGGATCAAGATACATATCTTATCTGAGTCAGTTCCTTGTATGGTAATTTATTGTAATGACTTTTCACTTAGAACAGCACTACATATAGCAATATATAACCCAGCAAGCTTTTGAAGACTGAGCCATAGGAGTATTGATCTATGGAGATGGAAAATTTCCTCCTTTTTCTTCCTTCCAAAAAGGTGCAAGTATCATTTATGGGAAGAATAGTATTTAGATGAATATGAAAGGAACCTTTTCTGTTTATACAGTTACCATTCTGAAAGAACACAGGCACAATAGTTCCATTCAAGAAATATAATATTATTTTCCACTTCAGTTAATATGGAAAGTTTTAACAGGAAAGTGCAGTAACTACTCCTGTCACAATCAGCATGATATAGTTGTGAAATAACTTATTCCAGAAGAGTGAGGAACTTCAGCTAGTATCAAATGGTTCAAATTAAATAACAGTGACTCTTGCTAAGATTAATAAAACTAGGAATGTCTCATCTATTTCTGACTTTGTAACCAGTACAGCCTGGTAAAGGAGAATCAGAGCAGTGTGGCAGGAGTACGCCGTTGTAAAAAAACTGTCACGATGGTTCCTTTGTACCAGTCTGCCTCCGGGACATCAGTAGCTGCACACCCAAAGTAACCCCACCAGCTGTTTGACCAGCTGGCCTCAACCACAATTACAAGAATAATTCAGTCTTAAGAAATTTCTGCTGGAAGCTTACCTGGTGTTTTACCTATCCTGTAATGATGTAAAAATAAACTCAAGAGGTACCCACAACTTTACATTTAACTAGATTGTTTTTAACAATTTAACAAATCGTCTTTTTAATCATAGCCAAGGATTCAAGCTTATGAATATGGTTTTTGACACTGGGTGAGCTTACTTTGGTTTCTGACAACATAGATGTACATATTTCATTGCAGAGAGGTCACTATGAGTGAAAAAAAACTTTATGAACTTAATAAATGAACACATGTACACAAGGAGGTAAGGACACCACCTTTACAGGGGTGAATCTTCCATTTTTAAGGTAAGTACAAACAGAAAGGGAAAAACTATATTGGAAAAATCTCTTAGAATTCAGGCTATACCTATCTGAACCACACTGATATCATTAAAGTTACTTGGTGTTGACACTGGGGTAAGAGATCAGGGTCTTTTCTGCAAAGATGTAGCATGAACATTGTGCCTCCGCAACTCTTTCAGAGAGCACCCACACACTGACATCCTGAAGTTCAAGGGCAGCTCAATGACAGTAGGAGCCAGTAGAGCCCAGCAAGAAGCACCAGCAGGTACTGCTGTTACTCTGCCAATGAAACCCTCTCCCAAAATGCACAACAGTCAAGGAATTACAATTCTCTCCACACACCTCTTATATGCAGGTAGCATTTGCATTTTGCTAAGACTGCAAAATGTTTGTTATAAATTTCTCATTAATGGCTATCATATTATACAGTTAATATAACTGATATACTCCAACTGCCATTATTAACTTGGACAGAGTGATTAACATAGTAACTGTACAGTTAGACTCAGTATAATAGCTACACAAATCCTTCTGCTCTAACTGGTTAGTGCCTTCAGAAATATTTTAAAATATACATGTTATGCCATAAATTTTTGTGCTTCTACAAAAAATAAAAGTACACAGTGTGTCCCCCACCCTTGATAAGGAGTCCTTCTCTCCATCAGTCAGCTGTCAGGACACACTACTTGTTTGTCTTTTAGATTCCAGCTCTTTGGTTTCAAGTAGAGACTAAACCTAGACAGGGGCCTCACTGAGTGAAGAATTATGCTCTTGAAGTACTGAATGGGGCATCACGTGGAAGGACATGAAATAGTCATCAAGGAAAAGTACAGGAAGGTATGAGAAAGGCATGAAAAGAGGAAAAGAATATGAAATTTAAAAGATGTGATGGTTTTACAAATAGCATAGATCAAGAGAAAAATTAGCAGGCAAGACCAGTAAGTCTCTGCCTTTATCAGCTCGATAGCACCCTGTGAAGTAGATGTAGGTATCCTAAAATATGAAGAAGATATGATCCTTTTGCAGAGTCCTGACAAACTGATTCTGTTGATCAGAAAACTAGTAGTGTAGTTTGCTTGTTCTACAGAGGTGCCTGGCACAGTGCATCTACATCCTGAATCAACTATAGTTGAACCAACTCAAGGTCCAACTATAATATACACTAATACATACAACTATTACCTTTTCCTTGGGTTGTCTCTTTAAGAGCAGATATTAAAAACTAGGTAGAAACTGAAGTATTCCTAGTTTAAAAATGAGTATCTCGAAACAGAAAATGCAACAGATGATAGGCATTCAAAAGTCAAGGCTAATTTGAGGTGACTATACAAAAAAATTATTGTACTCATATTTGTAATGGGCATATTGAAGAAGACAAGAGATAGAGCAGTGTCCAGAGTCTGGAGGAAAAAGAATACAGATTTCAATATACTACAATTCAAAAGAAATGTAATAAAATGTCATTTGTAATATTCACAGAAACTATTTCCTGGACTAACAGTCTGGAAGCGTAACAGCAGCAGACTAGATTTACAAAACAATCTAAAGATTTAAGTAAAGTGCTTTTTCCAAGGGAAATAGTAACCTAGAATTAAGTGTCTTAGTTATCCTGTTCATTGAATGCAGAGGACTAGGAATCTGCAGAATGTGATTCACAGAAAGCAGCATGCTCTGAATATACTTAACACACTGCGTCTCAAATGAGGAAAGACAGGGGAGCATCTGGTATCCAGATCCTGCTGGAATGTGTGATAGAGTACCAAGAAGCTGAGTGTTGCTAAGATTTGGGTTCTGCTCATGCCAAAACATCAGCAGTTTATGCACTGGGGAACTGAACTCGTGCAAATTCAATATGACAGGATTAGGCAACAAGTGAGTACATATATGCCAAATGCCTGTTTGGAATTTGGCTCCAGAAGCATCAATGCATTTTAATCCAGGATACAAGTGACAGTAGGATCCACGTAGATATAAAGGAGGAAGTATACTTTGAAATGATTTAATTAAAAGAAAAAAAATTAAATTTAGTAGTCTAATATTTAGACTTTTTCCTAAGTGCCTGACTTTCCTGTTTACTACAAATTCAGTACTTAATACTGGTATGTTTGTTTTTCAGGAAATGAAAAACCCTGAAGAGAGTATCTTGCCTATTCAGTCCACCCTGCATTTTGTAAACAGCAGGTTCTATACTGACCTCTGCTCCTCCCCATCAATGTTACTAATGGATAATGTCTCCAAATGGAAAAACTGCTGGGCCACAGCAAGCTATTTGTCACTTTTGGCTGCATGCCTACCCGTCAGCTTCTGTGCTCCTTCCCCTTTGACGGAAGCATCAAGTAATAAACTATTTACAGTCAGCTCTTTTCTATCCCCTAAAGGGTGTTTCTTTGAAGGGGAAAAAGAGTTGATTTTTCTCTGTCCAGTAGTTTTCATCTTATACTTGTGTTACTTAAATACCATTCTGTACTTAAGTTGCCATTGGAACGAGAACCATGGATAATGGATCAATTTTTTTTAAATGTGCAGATTTGACAAGTTTATTCTATTTTCATATCATACTCCAGCAATAGGACTTAAAGCAAACAGTATAAAATTTAATTAAAGGACAATTTGAGAAATATATTTGAATTCAGCTAGGTGAAGAAGTCCCTGAATTTCTCATTAACCTATGACATGCTCTAGTAAGAATTCCTTTGAAAAAACTATATTTTTTATTGTAGGAATGTCTTTTCTAAGCTGAATTGAGTTAGGCTAGGCATGCACGTAGAGCTATATGGAGAAGAAAAATGGGTAACAGCTGCAGTCCCTTTCTAGCAAGGCCTTTTTTCACTTCTTGGATCTGACAAGAATTGGAAGTATCTTCAACCAAGGAGGCTCTAGCCTACATTTTTATTAAATGAAATCATTTCAGTGACATATCTTAGTTCAGAATCTTTTATACCGTCATTTGACACCCTCAAGATTTTACATCCGCATTGTTCTAAGTTTAAGGTCTCAGAGACTGTTTATGTAGATTCCAAAACCACTGTTCAAATGTGTTTATTGATTCAGTTGCCTCCTTTAAAACAAAGCAGCTGGCAGCAAAAGCTTTCCAATATTCTACCAAGATTTTTTCCTCACCAGTGTGACAAAGATATATATGGGTTTTTTTGTATAGCTGAAACAGAATATTTTCCCCTACAGTGCTCTACTTTGAATTTCAGTTTACTCTTTCCTCCAAGCATTGTCCTTAAGTTACTCGTGCATGCAACTGGCCCAAACAGAAAGGATGGAAACCTCCATCCAGTTTCTTTTTCCTCAGTGTTTTTAATCTTAGAAATCAAAAATATTCAATGAAAGAAGTTGAGCAAAAACTAGGTCTGATTCCCTACCCAATGGACTCTTTGTCCACAATATCTTTGATAAGTGCTCATACTTTTTTAATTTAAATAGGATAAAAAGATAAATACTAGAGAAGCATTCACACTTGTGAGGGAGTGGGACATACCTGGATTTGAGTTACATGAATTATACGTTAGAAGAGCAGAAAATGACTTTAAAATATTTTAATCCTGGATTACTGAATCATAAGACACACTCATAAAATTTCTCCTGCTCAGCCTTTTCTCTGGCATCAGCCTAATCAGCCTTTTCTCTGGCATCAGCCATCTGGTGTAGCTTACATTGATTTTCTGGAAGACAAAAAATAGATGACAAGGAAAAACAGTCATATCAAAGCTTTTTATATTTAACCTTTATCTAGCACACAGATCAGAAAAAGATGAGAAAAATAAGAAATGCGTACCTTTCTCTTTCTCATTACCAAATCTAATTATTATTGAATTAACATTTGCCTCTCGGTCATTACCAAATACATGAATTATGCTTGTTTTCATATTGAGTCATTGTATCAATACAGTCATTACTATGAGTTTGCCTGATATGAAAATAATTTACTCCATTATTCTGTACTGCTAACTAGGCAGTATTTTCTTGCCATTTCCATGAATTCTGTGCAGCATTGCTAGTATTGTTCAGGTACACTGCATTTCCTTCATCGGCTTTGACTGTGTATCAGAAAAGATGTATAAACTTAGCTTGGTGTTCTCTGCTTGATAAACCCCTTAGCTTTTTTCCTTTGATACTAACTTAGTTTCCACCAGTAGAAAAGAAAAACATTTAAAAATGCTAGCAACAGACAAGTTCTTCAGTGTTGCCTTTTCTCAGTTGGCAGTTCTGCCAGATTTCAGCTTTAGAGACACTTTGTTCAGTTGATTTCAATCAATCACATTCAGTCCTCATCCATTTTAGGCAATGGCACTGTACACTTTCATGAGGAAGCCAAAATTCTTGCTATTCCTACTGAAAAATTGTGGTACAACAATACCTTCAATAGTTAGAAACAGTCTGAGTTTCCAGCCTAAATATATTTATGACCATTCTATAACCATTTTGTTTTCTGTCAGCGTTATCCATAGCTTTTTTCTGGTGTGTCACTGATGTGCTTAAAAAGAGGAATTTTATCCTCTTATATTTCTTGTTGCTAGGCCAAACAAGCCAATCTCTTCTAGACACCTCTCCTAATACAGAGCCTTCATTCCCTTCATCATTCTAGCAGGCTTCTTCTGAACCTGTTCCGGTAGCTCCCTTAAATTCACTGTATGTACTGTTCTGATATTAAATTTGTATTTCAGGCTTGATTTTAACATTGATCTAAGTATGCTATTTTGAAATTAAAAGATACACAATATGTTATCATCTTAGTATATTTAAGAAGGAAATGTCAGATTCAAATATGAAAAGAAAAATAGTATAGCATAATAGTTTATTAAAGAAAAAAGGTACTATTCTGAACTGTGAGAATTTGGGATTCTTTTTAAACTGTGGTAAGAAAGAATATTCTGCAGAGAAAACCTGTACTGACCCATAAAAATGGAATAGGGAAGGAAGGGGGTTGGATGAAAAGGAGGGAGAAAGGGGAGAAAAAAGCAGTTTCTTTCAATCTTAGTCCTTCCCCCTCAGTTTTTGCACCACAGTTATTTTCTTCACTTATAATTCCTATATCTGCTTTTTCTTCATGTAAATATTTGTTAATCCTAGTTTTCTGGGAACTTGAAACAGAATGTATGACTGTGCAAACAAACAACAGGCTCTAAAACTGTGCTTAGGAGCCAAAGTAGCAACATTGTAGTGATTAGTTTAGAAAGATGCACATTTTCATTTTAACTAGAGAAATAATACTAGTGTGATCATGCAAATCAAAGATCTAGAACCACTCAGAACACAGAAAATGCATGGCTGAGAGGAATCCCATCATTATAGGTCAGTAACTATACAAACTCTTGCAGTCTGATTGGGTGAGCTAATTCTAAGGTAATTCCTAAATAACTTCATTAATACTGAACATAACCATATAATTTGGAATTATTGCATCCACTCTTTATAAGGCCTCTATAAATCTGTCCTGGAATTTCAGCTTTTGATGTAAAGTTGAAACAGAGTAATTTCTTGTAAAAGATCTCTTTTCAACTTAGTATGAATGCTCATATGTTTTGAGATTACAGAGAGTGGTCTAACATCTTGAGTAGCAAAATGAGCAGCTGGAACACAATTTGAATTTGTTTCATCATGTATAGAAGGGAAAGATTAATACACTAGTATCTCAGTGCTGTTCAACTGTAATTATAAATAGGTCTTTAAACTTGGCCGTAATTTGTTCCCTTTTCCCAACATTCTGGCCAGCAGTGTTGTTAACTGATTTGGGGATTTGACTGTTTACAAAATAAACATATAGGCACTATTGGTCAAGTACTTGTTGAGGTATGAAAAACAAGTACTCATGCTTATATTGAGATAGAAAAAGTAACTCAGCATTTTAAGCTAAATGGAAAAAATAGTGGAATGATTTTCAGAAACCTTGACCTAAGAATGTCACTTCAGCAGAAACTGTTGTGGACTATTACCAAAAACTGATATGCCAAACAGTATTTAAAATGCAAATATGTTCCAAGAAGGTCACACATTCATTTTCAGTACAGTTCACATAAGCAGAATATCCAAACAAAACAAAAACAAGACCCCTCAAAACAATTGAAAACTAACAAGCCAAAGCTTGTATGTACAACCCAGGAGATTATCTGGTACACACACAAGGTCTTTGCAATGTGATGCCATCTACGGCTGTGTTAGTGTCCCTCCAGTATATTAAATATGATGAAATCTGAATGCTGCATTCAGTAATACAAATCTTGAAAAACAGGACTGATAAACCCACTGATTTTTGACCTGGCTTTCTTTTAGGTGAAAAGAGAAAATGAAAAACAATACAGGATCCATGCGAAAATCTGGCAGTCTGTTTAACAGACTGGCTGTTCTTACAAAATCTGTTGGCTGGATTCCTTTATCTAAGGCTGTCTGTCATATGCAAACAATGAAAAATGAACTTAAGCCAGACAGTAGCTTCTACAGGCCTATTTTCCTCATGTAAGGGGAACCTCAATTTTCATTTTGTCTGGCCTTTCAGTAACAAAGGTAAGAAGAAAGGTAGATGTTTGGAGGATGGCTGGAGGTGCAGAGGATTCAAGAACCACTGCAGCTGATCTCCTGCAGGCATAAGCTCCGCTGAAATTATAAAGTAGATTTCCTACTCTTATTTCAAAGGCCGAATGGCTATTTCAGGTAGTCTCAGTGGGCTCCCTATCCTGCCAAGTACAGCTTCAGCATACTGGAGAATTTAACTTCCTTCTTACTTGTACAGACTGTTTTAGGTGTTTAACAAAAGTTCACAACAGCTAAAGCAATTAAAAAACCAAAACCCCACACTTTTTATCTTATTTATCTCTTCATACCAGACACTTGTGAATACCCTCTGAGGGGGAAGCAGTGAGTGGCAGAAAGATAGCACAACTGACTGAGCACTGTTTATCCCTTGCCTCCACAAAGGAAGGAAGGCAGTTTCTATGCCCTTAAGTCTGACCCAACCATTAGTAGCTGCTCCGGAGTAGTTTGCTCTTTCTCACTTATTTTAGTTATGACCCAAGGGGTTTGTTTCAAAATCACTTTTGATGTGAAACATTTTAGAGGACAGAGGCATTTACATAAGATTTAAGTTCAAATTTAAAAAGAAGTATATAAACACCTGGCAGAAAAAGAAAGCTCCACAAATATGCCAAATTTAAGAAATATATTGTCAAGTAGGTGGTAATTAAGACATTTTAAATACAAATCCCATTTATGATATTGGGAATTGTAACTGTAACTCAGCCAGGCAGAGCAATGTAGCCCATAAGAGTATTTTATTTTTGCCAACTCATTTGCATGGTCTTCTGGGAGACAGAATGGTAGGTACTGGGAAGAACATTCTGGGAGACAGAATGGATACCTATCTGACAGTAAAAGGTAAAATATAAAAGAATTGCATTCTTACTGTCTCAAGGTTACTTTATAAATGATCTTTCAATTTAGCTCATTATATCAGGAAACTATTGTCTCTGAGACAGGAAACAAAAGACAGTTATCCATCATCGTTGACTGTTTGAAGTTATCTGTGAGCAATAAATGCTGTTCACCTATATTTTGAGGTTATAGCAGCTTCTTGGGGGAAAAAACAAAAACAAAAACAACAAAAGGGCTAGTAGTAATAACCTCAATACGATATAGTACATGGTTACATCTCTTTAAAATCGGATAGTCCATAAGGGGCAAAAGGAAATACTGGAAATAAAAATGAAGAGATGAAATTAAAATGAAAAGCTGTTTAACTATCAACAGGATGTTTTCAACCTGAGCAATCACGATATTTGTAAGGTATACTTTGATCTGCAAAGATCAGGAGCTTGTTCCATTTATCACAATCCATGAAATGAAGAGAACACTTTAGATAGCAGAGGATAAATGATGAAAAACAGACAGATTACATAAATGATAAATTGACACAGTGCAGTGGTTAAGCATGATGTCTGTCCTTTTTAGTAGAAAGGCTTGTAGACATAATATTGCCTGTTAGAATTAAAGAATATAGATGCAGAATCTCTTTGTCATAAGAGATGACACAGTTGTTTCAAAATCCCAAAGCAAACACATTGATTTCCACATTAATTTGTGCCCTCAGCTGATGTACAGTCCCCTTCCCTTTGTCTTGCAGAGATCATCACAAAAGTTTCCAACAATCAACTGAAGGGCATCCAGAAAAGCCTCTGAGTGAATAGTATGCAAGAATCCAAACACAAATTCAGGAGATGTGCTGAATGGGTAAAGAAACTCTGCTGTCTTATCTGACCGATCAAGTATATTGTTGACTAAAACATAATAGCAAAGTATCCAATAAGCAGACTATGACTAAAATGGGGTGTACTACATTTATAAACTGTCCTTTAAATCACTTCCTCTATCCTGTGTAATCATCCAATATCTCTTACTGAATTATGTCACTCATTAGATTGCTGATCTCACTGGAATACCTCCACATACCTCCTACTCCTGTACACATCAAACTTTAGGAAGTTAAAAATAAGTGGGGAACCTAATATGAGGTACCTAGGGTCACTTACTGCGACTTTTGCAATTATCTTTAGGGTTTAATATAATAGTATGATTTTAAGGACACATAGAATATCATTCCCTTTTTCCTATAGCAATTTACAAAAATTAAGTTACTCCCATTACAAGAGTACTAGCTTCTAGACAGCACCTAGCCATAGGACCAGAGAATAAGCAGGACAGCCAAATACCTACTGAACTGTTACTGCAGCAGTTTAAATCTCAGACCTGGGACTGAAACCTAAGACATAGGTTACTGAGATTTCTATTTTGCTTCTGACTACCTCCAGGTATATTTACAATTAACAGAACCCAAGTTTTCTCCAGGAAAGCTGCAGAGATCTCAGGTTTTCTTGTGGTCAAATTAAGGGAGCAGTGTAAAGAAGATCTCAGATATCCAACTCCAAAATTGAGATTTATATGATATCTTCTTAAGGGACATATGAAATCATAGGGACTTTAAAAGTCCTCAGGCACCAACAGTCCTTGCTATTACATGTTTTCAGAACTGTCTTTGCCTAGATCCAAAATTTCTTTGCACTCCAGAGTTCTGTTCAAAATATCTTTGAACTCAGAAGTTAGGGGGAATAACACTTAAATCATGAATGGACTGGATTTGGCAGATGTATTTGAAACATGACAGATTGTTGGAGTGAGGGAGGGGACCCCGGAGTAACGATGAGTCTCAATATGAGTATGGTCGTTCTCCCTTTATTAGAGCTTACACAAAGTATATATATCGACAAGCAATACGCATGCGCTAGCAATAGTTACATGATTGGTTACAGTTTCTGTCCATACGTATAAAGCGGATACATGATTGGTGCAAGGTTGCTGACTGCGCTCCATCGACATTTATGGAACCTAGTTCCGTCCAGACTTGTTTACCAGGTTTGTGAATACCTTCTTTTGTAGTGCTCAAGGCCGCTATACGGCCACGTTCAGCAGGCCTCAGCAGGTTCGCTTGCCTTGGCCTAGATAAGGCCGCTTTCAGCAGGTTCGCTTGCCTTGGCCTAGATTCCTTCCTCTACCCCGAAGACGGGATTGCTCATCCCAGTCAGAGCATGCCCGCTCTCAGTTAACCATTCCTCCACAATTCCCCCTTCTTGTTTATGAGCAATCCAGGCTTGGTTCACTACTTTCAGCAGAGCTTTCTTAATACAGCTTAATACTACACATAAACATAAACATACGACTACAAGGATTAGTAGAATGCGTAAGCCTTCAGTAAGCAACCCTATTAGCCACTACGGTAGATTTCCAAACAGGTTAGTTAGCCATTCGTCTAACGGCCCATGGTTCTGACGGATTTTACTTGCGTGCTCCTTCAATCATTGTAATTGTTTGTGAATGGATTCACCATGATCAGACAAATTCATGCAGCACATACCTTCAAAATCCTCACAACCATGATCTTAAGCTAATAACAAAAATCAATTGCAGCCCTATTTTGCAGAATAGCATATCAAGAAGGACAAAAACACTCTTTCAGTAGGACTGCGTAGGGTAACCTTATCATTACAATTTGGTGAGAGCCCTGTGGCCGCCTGTTTACTACGGGTGGCGGTCCTATGCCCCGTTATATTTCTCCACCAATTTTTGTTGGGTGCCAGCAGTGTCAATTTGCCAAGATAACATGGACCACCCATTACATTTTTTGGAATTCCCTGCCAGGCCCTCTCACCACATATCAAAAAGACGTCTGGCGGCAAGGCCTTTTTTTTTTTTTTTTTTGGTACCATTGTTCCAAATTGGGTGCCCCCTTTTCGCCTCAGCCCCAAGGGCTCCCAGCCCCTGACGGCTGGTGCCATTGGTGCCACAGAAGGAATCACGGTTTTGATAATCATAATAGACTGCTGCTGGGGTGACGTTCGTCCACCCTGTCCAGTTAAATAACCGGTAAGGCTGCACGCGTCCCCCAAAATAGATACAGGTTTGCGTCCAATTGCCTGACGTGTTCCCAATTCTCATGGACCCCAGCAGGTTTAGCTCCTGTGGGTCCCATGGCAGTGTTCTGTTTAGGCCTGCAATGAGGGTGGCACTGCAGTTAGCAGTTGACAGACTGCCACTGCAGCTTGCCGTGCTGTATTCCTGGAAGCTGTTGACATTATAGCTGGGGACCCCTTTTAGACAGGTTCGAAAAGGTTGGGTAGCAGAAGCTAGAGACAAACAGAAAGCGTGTTGCCCTGTCTTATTCACCCAGGTAACCCACATGTTGTGTCTGGGCTCAATCTTGTAGAGCGCCATTACCACTGGGAACAGTATCCCCAGAATCAGGATTTTCGCCCTCTTGTTCGGTTGATGAGTCATGGCGAGTCAAGACAGGCTTCATGTTCTTGCTGGGTACCCACACTGGACCACGATCTGTGGAAACACACATATAACCTCGACCATTAAAAATAACAGGGGTGGGCCCAGTCCATATTCCGGAGGCTGGGTCCCTATACCTTACTTTAAACTGGGGTAACGTTGTTGTCTTATTGAATTTAAGCTGTTGATGGTGAATGATCACCGGGGGCTCCTCACGGTCGCCCATGAGACAGAGATAATTCAGGGTGAAGAGTGCACGGTGCAGCCTCTGCTGTGCGTCCGTCTCCTCACCTTTTTGTTTTCTGAGATAGTCTTTTAATACTTGGTGGGTACGTTCTATCAGCCCTTGCCCGGTTGGTGAATGTGGAATTCCGGTAACATGATCAACCCCCCATCGAGAGAGAAACGTCCTAAGCTTTTGACTGACATAGGCAGGTCCATTATCCGTTTTTATGCGCTCAGGCACGCCCAATATGGCAAAGCAGGCCAACAGATGCTTGCACACATGCTGTGCCTTTTCTCCGGGTAATGCAGTTGCCCATATCATTTTCGAAAAGGTATCAATGGTTACATGCACATACCTTAATCGGCCGAACTCGGGAATATGTGTGACGTCCATCTGCCATAATTCTAGGGCTTTTAACCCTCTTGGATTTACCCCAAGCCCAATACCCGGGCCGTGGTTCCCACACCTTGGGCAAGCCTGCACAATACCTCGGGCCTCACTCTCTGTCAGACCAAATTGCCTTCTTAAGCCCTTGGCATTGTGATGAAACATGTCGTGACTTTGTCTAGCCTGTTGAAACTTGTCCATAGGGGGTAGATGACACGCTGAGCTAACCAGGCTGTCCGCGAGCTGATTGCCTTGGCCTAGCCCCACATCCAGCTGGTGACTACGAATGTGGATAACACAACAGGCTGCTGTTCGTTGACCCAGCACAGAGCGCAAGGTAATGAACAGACTTCCCAACCTCGGGTTAGATGTTTCCCTTATTAAGGCATTCTCCAGTCGTGGTACTACCCCTGCTACATACATGGAGTCAGTCACTACATTTAGAGGGGTATTCAACCAATTAGTTAGAGCCTACACCACCGCAGTTAACTCCAACGTCTGAAGGGAATCCCGAGGCTGTTCTTCCATAACGTGCTGTTTCCATTGTTCACCTTCTTTCCACACGCATGCAGCACGTCACAAACGCTTACCTGCATCCGTGTAGACAGTAATGCCATCGGAAAGGGGTTCCCTACTTACTTTGGACTTTTCTATCCATTGATTTCGCTGTAGCACCTGCCACAACTTTCCCTGAGGCTGTCGTGAGTGTACCCTCCCATCAAAACCCATTAGCGCGACTTGCAGATCACTGTTATTATGCATCCACCACTCCAGGTCAGCCGAATTTACGGGTATGCTAATGTCAGCCGGCTCCTGGCCACTGATTTCTAGTATCCTTAACCTGCCTTTTCGTATCAGCTCGTCTGTGGCCTCGGTTCTTGTTTGAATACTTGTTTTTGGTTGCACGCTCAAGAACACCCACTCCAATACGTGGAACCGTGCCTGTTGGGGTTTGACGCCAGTGGCAGCATGCGACGTGGGACAGGAAGATTCCCCCGTCTCAGTCTGCCACTGACAGATGATAGCGTAGGGAGTGTCCTTGCCATTACAGAGCAGTAACGAGATAGGCAGGTCAAGGCAACGGCGGGACGTCCAGGCTAGGTGAAGCTTGTCGGTGATGCGTTGTAACGCACGCTGGAGCGCCGGTGTCCAGGTGACGCGGGCCGCCGGGTCAGCACCGCGCAGGAGCACTGTGAAGGGGGCAATGTCAGTATTAGATATGCCCGCGCAGCGGCGTACCCATTGCACGTCGCCGAGGAGGGTTTGTACATCCCGTAAGGTGTGCAGACGGGTCGCAAGTTCCGTCTTTTGTGGGCGGATTTTGGACTCTGTGATAGTCCAGCCCAAATATTTCCAAGGGGCCGTTCGTTGCACCTTTTCAGGCGCAATTACAAGCCCCTTGCTGCCCAGGGTGTCAGTCAGGTCCTGCAGCCACACGTCGGTGAAGGGGCGATCCTGACAACAGAGAATGTCATCCATATAGTGGTAAACCACTATATCCGGCCAGCGCTCACGAACCGGGCGCAGGGCCCAGGCAACGTAGAGCTGGCAGAGGGTTGGAGAGTTCTTCATGCCTTGTGGCAGCACTACCCATTCGTAGCGCTCTGCCGGTTCCGCTTTGTTCGGTGACGGGACAGTGAACGCAAAGCGCTGCGTATCCTGGGGGTGCAGCGGAATAGTAAAGAAACAGTCCTTCAGGTCCACAATCAAGATGTGCCAGCCTTCGGGCAGCATGTTCGGTGATGGTAGGCCAGGCTGGAGCCCCCCCATGCTCTGCATTTGTTCATTGATTTTTCTGAGATCATGGAGGAGTCTCCACTTGCCGCTCTTCTTCGGTATAATAAAAATCGGCGTATTCCAGGGGCTAACTGAGGGTTTAATATGTCCCAAGGCAAGTTGTTCTGCAACCAGCTGCTTGGTGATGTGCAGCCGCTCTGTACTCATGGGCCACTGGTCAACCCACACAGGCGTGTCAGTAAGCCAGGTGAGCGGTGGGTTGGGCGGCTGCTCTCCAGCGCCCATGATCAAAAAGGCTGGGTTGTAAGAACCGCACCAACCTGATCCAGAGTGTCCCAGCCGATCAATGCCTCTAAGGTTCCCGGCAGCGACATCACAAATACCTTAAGGGTGGCTTGCTGACCTTCCGGGAATTGAATTTGTACCGGTTGTGTACTTACAACGGGATGAGAACGACCTCCGACGCCTGCAATAGATGAGGTCGGCTGTTCCACAGGCCATTGATTGGGCCACACGGAACGGCTGATGATGGTCACGTCGGCCCCCGTGTCAAGCATGCCCTCGAGCCATTTCGTGAGGCCGGATTGAGTGATGGCAAGGCACATTACAGGCCGGTGATTCATCCGAGCTGTAAAACAGACAGCAGGCCCGGAAGAGCCAAAACCGCGAGTGCCTCGGAGCGTGGCGGGTCGTGGGGTTTGTCCTTCGGTCGCAGCAAGCGCGATTATCTGCGCTATCCTGCTGCCCTTAGGGATGACCATGGGGGGGCACAGTGTGTGGGCCATGATGTATATGCGGCCCGTCGAATCAGCATCAATTACCCCTGGTAAAACAATCAAACCCCGCATACTGGCAGATGAGCGACCCACAATTAAGCCCCCAATCAAACTCTCTGGGTGAACGAGAGGCCCTATTACATTGCTGGGGATTTTTTGCACCGAGGAGTCTGTAAGTGCGACGTCTACTGCGGTTTCCACGTCGACTCCCAGACTTCCTCGGGTGGCTGGCTGGTGCTGCCCAAGAAAGCCCCTGGGGTGGTGGGGGGGCGAGCTTGTGTCCGCGCGCGGCCCCCGCCCGCACTCAGCCGGGCGTTTCCCGAGCACGCTTTAGTGGCATGGGAGTCCCTTTGGCAGTTGTCACACCACACTGCTACACGGCATTTTGCCCTGAAATGCCCGGGCTCGCCACACCGGTAGCAGAGTGGCTGCCCAGACTGCGGGATCCGGCTCTGGCGCAGGCCTCGCCCCTTTTGCACCACTGCTGCGACCGCCCCCTGAACCGCAGCGGCGACCGTTGCTCCCTGTCTTTGCTGTTCCGCTCTCTCTACCCGCATCAGCATCTCCTCTACTCCTGCGCCTTTCGGCAGGGCGGCCAACAGTTGTCTAGTAACTTTATTCGCATTGTCGAAGGCAAGGACTTTGAACATTTGGCTCTTCCCATCTTCTGTAAGGTCTGGGTGTTGCATGATTGCCTCCCACAGGCGATCGATGAAATTGCTGTACTTTTCTGTAGCCCCTTGAACCAGGCCACCGAAGGACGGCGCACTGGCGCCGGGGAGGGCCAGGAGCGCGTCAAAGGCAAGGCGCGTTGCTAGCTGGAGCATAGTCGGGGGAAAGTTAAGCTGTTCCACATAACTGGCCCATGGCCCGTCCCCCGTTAGCATTTCTGCTGTGACTCCGAGAAGGGGGTCCCCAGCTGACTGATGACGCATGGCCTCCTCCGTGCTGCGCTGCTGCCAGGACGCCACCCACAAAAGGAATTGGGTGGGCGTAAGCAGCAGGCGCATCAGATTCCTACAGTCGTAGGGACACATCAGGTCGGCTGAGAAGATCCAATTCAGTATTTGACGGGTGGCTTCTGATTTTATGCCATAGGTGGAAACTGTCGTACGAGCCTGCTGCAGGAGTTTCCAATCGTGGGGTTGCCACTTCTTTTCACCTCCCCCATAGATCACTGGGAATGCTAGGGCTGATGCGCTGCCCCCCACGCCCTTGGCGTCCCACTGTCCTTCTATGATCGCATCCCTGATGACGCCACTCCAACGCGACTGCTTACGGGGGGGGTGTCCTGGCAGGGTCGGTTGCAGGCAGGGAGGAAGTGGCCGGCCGGCTGCTTGAGTCAGAGCTAGCTTTTCTAATTTCTCTGACAGTTCCTGTACACGCCTCTCTAAGTGTTCCGCAGCCCGCCCGCCAAGGTCCTGCTTGGGAGGCGTAACGATTTCCGACGAGCTAGGTGAGGGCGGCATAGCTGGTTTTTGCCATTCCCCCTGGGGCGCTTCTGCTGGGACCGGAAGGGGGCCTGTAGACTCAACCCCCGGCAGGGGTGGCGCACTGGGGACAGCCCCGCCTTCCACCGCGCAAGTTCCGTTATCTATCTCCGCCACCGCCCGAAGTATCTGCTGCAGGGATCTCCCCTTCGGATTCTGGGGCACCTGAGCCTTTTCTCAAGGACTGGAGCATCTCTGCCACAGTGCGGTACGGCTTGCCAGGGACGCTCGTTCCTTTGATGGCTAACTGATGCCCCCCTCCCGGTCCTTGAGGGGTGTTACTCTGAGGTAGGCTCAGCATCTTGGTGGCGGCTGCCGCCACCTCTCTTTCTGCCTTCATGGCCACTAGGGTCTCTAGAACGGTGCTCCAGAGGGTCCGCACCGCCTTAATCTCCTTTTCATCCTTCGTTCCTCCCTCTATAGTTTTAGACCACATAGTGTCCCCAAAGTCTCTCCACTCCGATACGGAGAATAACAAGTGTGTATCCGAAAAATGTTCCCATTGCTGCCCCAGTTTAATCAACCTCTGTAACTGCTTCACCGGTGCGTCAATTCCTCTCTTGGAGAGTATACCGGCTAGCAAGGTGGCTGCGGCATCTGCTTCCATGCCGCTGTCTGGGAGACGGGGCGCGACCCCGGTACCATGTCTGGCGGCAGCCTTTGTTTGCCAGCACTTCCCCCAGCCCCTTCTTATTATCCCCCACTCCCGTCCTCTCGCTGCTTACCGCAGTCACGGACCATCAGCCGAGGTCAAGCCTCTTGGTAGACGCGGCTAACCATCCTCTGCTACCAGATGTTGGAGTGAGGGAGGGGACCCCGGAGTAACGATGAGTCTCAATATGAGTATGGTCGTTCTCCCTTTATTAGAGCTTACACAAAGTATATATATCGACAAGCAATACGCATGCGCTAGCAATAGTTACATGATTGGTTACAGTTTCTGTCCATACGTATAAAGCGGATACATGATTGGTGCAAGGTTGCTGACTGCGCTCCATCGACATTTATGGAACCTAGTTCCGTCCAGACTTGTTTACCAGGTTTGTGAATACCTTCTTTTGTAGTGCTCAAGGCCGCTATACGGCCACGTTCAGCAGGCCTCAGCAGGTTCGCTTGCCTTGGCCTAGATAAGGCCGCTTTCAGCAGGTTCGCTTGCCTTGGCCTAGATTCCTTCCTCTACCCCGAAGACGGGATTGCTCATCCCAGTCAGAGCATGCCCGCTCTCAGTTAACCATTCCTCCACAACAGATCATACAAGAGTTATGTTTAACACAGCTGCCACAGCACTTTCACTAAGAAGAAACCTCCACAACATTAGAGATAAAGGTTATCTACCTTTTATCTATCTTCTTCACATTAAAACACTCGAGAAGATCTGCAAACTTAGTTTCCACCTCAGCTTAAATCTATGTATCACATCCCTCAAGAACATGTTCCCACACTAGGTTGAGGATAAAGAACAGAATGGAAAGATGCAGCACTTGATTCAACCTATTGAAGTTGCTCTGTTGCACTGTAAGGAATGCAGGATTCACAGCTGCAGGACTAAAATTATGAAGTACAACTCCATATTTATGACAGCAGGTCCTCTGTTAAGAAGCAAGATACTCCAGACTGGGCAGAGCACCAAAACAGTGCGTCTCTCTTTTCTGGCACCTCAACTACCTTACTCAAGGCTAACTTGAGAGCCTAGGCACTTAGTTTGACCTTGGGAATCCCAAAGCATCAAGATCTTGAACTCCTTTTCTGGATCTAGCTTCCTACAGTGCAAGTCCTTTGGAAAAATGATAGAACTGTAGTTTACGGTGCAGAATTTTCCCGAAGGATGACTTATTTACCTTACTACAAAAGATTCATGCAAGGACTTCTGTGTTGCTTAAGCCCTAATATGCAACTTAAGTGTTTTCGACAGAGACAAGTGCTTTCAGTCCAGGGTGAATTACACCCATTTCTCACCAGCTTCCAATTTTTATTTTAAAACACTAAAAATATCATAAAGTCTAGCTCCCCATAGCAAATACTTACTTGTATTCCATTTGTATAGTTAAATATTCCCTACACAAACAGTGAGACTGAGGTTTGATTTTCAGTATATTCTATACCTGTTTTACCAATTTGAACATCAGAAGCATTACAGGGGGTTTCCAATTAGTGGTTAGAAGCCAAGTTGCTGTTCAGAAATGTTTCTGTTCTGAAGTTCTGTAAAATGAGTAGTAGAGTCCATTGCTCTTTAAATCCCTGTCCTCTACCTACCTAAACTTAATAAATCAAATGATCATTAAGCATATTTATAATGAACAAAATAGTTGCACTAAAGACAGATCTAGCCAGCTATATCTGAGCATAACTTACTATTATCTCACTTCAGCAGTACAGAATAATCCAAACCCAAAAAAAGGAACAATGAGGTTTCATTTTTCATTCTGTTAGGAAATTTATTGACAAACATCAAAAAAGATAGGTGTCTAAAATAGCACATCCACTTTAAGGTGGAAAATAAGACCGACTAGCCTACTACTTCAGACTTACTGCAAATGCAATGGAACGTGAAGCTAACAAAGAAAAAGCAAAGACAGTAGTTCAAACAGGTTTTCCCTTTCAGGAATCCATGTTCTCTGGTATCTTTTTGATCATGTACCACACTTTTTCCAGGAGAAAACCTTAAAATAAGGAAACAGTTTCTTTGTATAGCTGTGCCCCTGCTTTGGGGATAAAACTAGGCATCTGTGAGGTAGTCTTGCTCAACTGTACTTCTACAATCTGTCTTGAAAGTCTGAGTATATCTCAAGTTTGACTTTTCCCCTTCTTTTGGAAATCTAATCCTAATTTTAAAAAACCTCTTTTTCTTATGATAAGATTTTACATTGAGGTCCCAAAGCGTGCTGGAAATCTTACCTGGTGAGGTTTTGCTGTATCAGTTAACTAGTTCTAGAGCCTGTCTTCAGAACGACTTTATTAGCTTTTGTAAGACCTTATTTTTATTACAATCATTGCCAAGAAGTCCATTATTTAGTGGGTTTTATGTTAGTAGCAAAAGTTAATGTTTTCAGCCACCCATTAGAGGAAAATAACATAAATTTGGTGTCATCTATATACCTTTGGCTTCACATACAAATGTGGTACTTACCAGTTTTTCTTGGTGAATCTCCAAGATCATGTCAACGAACAGCAAGATCTGGCTGCCCCCTAAGAGACAGGAGTCAGGAGCTGAGGATAACCCCACCACCACCCTCACTGAGGAGGCACAGTCCTACCAGGTCTGAGCATAAGGGCAGAGCGGGGTGCTGGTAGCAGCTCATTGATACCCCTGAAACAGCAGGGCGATGAACTGAGGCCAGGGTCTGACCAGAGAGCCCACAGAAGAGCAAGAGGAGATGAGACCATGAATAGGGCTGGAGCCAAGACTACAACATGGTTCAAGTGCCACAAAGAAAACAAGGCCTAAGACAGGCCTGGAAACCAGCACACCTATAACACAGTTCAAACCAGGACCCAAACCCTGCCCTTGCAGGGCTGAGCTTAAATGGAGCCCTCCAGGGCGGGGGTGGGATTCCCAGGTGGTGCCAGGCAGGGCCATTAAAGTCTATTAGTGCCTTCAGTGCCCTGAAAGATGGGGACACTGCTGACTTATGCTAATTCCCGTAGCTATGTAAGGATTCTTTTATCATTGACCTGGAGTTTTGTTCATGTTGAAGCCAACCCAGGCAGATAGCATTCCTCTTAAGATCCTCTGTTGTTTTCTGTATAAGAGTCCAATGGTGTGCTCTGATACAATTGCATGTCTGCCATGCAGGAATTCTTTATGCAGTCTTCTAAAAGTTCACTTTTGTAACCCTTCAAGTTCAGCATATACAAACCTCCTGGGAGTCTGCAGAGGAATTTGTGTGACAGTGATCTATGGCTATTTTCATGCTTGATCATATATACGTCTGTTTCCAGTGCCTACCTGCTTGGACTAGGCAAAAAGAGTGGGTTTAAAATTCATTCCAGACACATGTAATTCTAAGAAAGTTTTTCTGGAGGGCTTAGGAGAGTTCGTTTCTCTTCTAACTGAATGAATGTGCCAGTGTTCTTATTCAAGAAGTTCGCAAGCTGAAAAAAACTGTTGCACTTCTTGTCTGCCTCCACAATTGTAGCTGATTTTGCTGGCCAAACACTTTTCTCCTGCCCTTCTTCTCAAAAAACATGTGTTGAACACCTTTTAATGCACCTTTAGGACTGTTGTATGCCCTTGGGTTTCTGCCTTATCTGTATTTACACTTGATGGTGGTACAGAAGCTGCTACTGTTTCAGAAAGAAGGGGCCAATTCATTTAACAAACTTTAGAAAGCTGTAATATAGACTTTTGCGTCTGATCCATCCATCTAAATTGCCTTTGTCATTAATAGAGGGAAATAGGAGCTTGGAGGACATGGTTGATCTTATCCCAGAGAGACAGGATATATAGTCACTAAAATGTCCTCTGAATTGCTCCTTACGGTGCCTGGTCCCCTGAAATGTAGAGTGACAAGGTCAGTGGTGGATAAATACATTGCAAACAGCTAAGCTTAGATGTGAAACTCAGAGCTCTCTGATTTTTGCATGATGCTGGTCAGCCAGAAGCTATTATTCATGCATTTCTTCCAGACTAATTACATCGACTAATATTTCTGAGACTAAAATTCAAACAAAACACAAAATTCAAGGAACTGCTGATTTTATCAAGGTTTTAAACACCTTCTAAACTCCTTCTGAAGAAAGAATACTTTTTCTGTTCCCCTGCCAGCTCTTTCTTCATATCTGACTTGCCCAGCCAGCTGGCTGCCTTCCCTGACTTTTACAATATATTTGAGAATTTGGAAAGCCACTATATGATACTTCAAATTTTTCCAAGTAACATCTCCCAGCCCTTACTCAGTTAATAGAAATTAACCCAGCAAGTGCTGTACCTAATGTACATCTGCACTACCATTCATTGTACTGGATTGTTATGCCACATTCGCTTTTGATGAACAAAGAGCAAACCTTTCCTCTGTGACACTCACTTCCAGTACAATAACTGGTACCATGTGAACATCCTATTACCACTATCAATGATGAGCAAACCAAGAGATGTGAGGTTTGGGGAAGTTCAAGTTAGAAAGCTACTAAATGAAAGACTACCCCCTCATCAAGATCATATTTGAGAAACAAATGGAGGAAATTAGAGCCTGATGAAGTGAACAGAGATAGGAGAATTAAGAAATAAAAGTGACAATTAGAGTTAAGCTCATTCAAACTGCCAACTTCAGATGAATTTGGATACTGAGCTGAGACTTTATCAGGGACAGCTATCCCAGGCAATCATTCTGTAGGGGGAGGAGGGAAAGAAAGGGAGAGCAAATACAAATTCCATGTATAACATTTTCCTCTGAGCGCTGATATTCATCCCCATTGTGTCCCTCCCCAATCCACAGGAACTGGGGAAGACAGATTAATTCTGTAATACATGCATCCCAGTTAAACTTCTGAACACAGTGATCTGTTTCAAAAAAAATCATCAGAGGGAAAGAAATTTCAAGATACTATGTTTGATACTAAGCTCCGCTGAGTTTCATAAAAATAGGCATTTGGGTAGAGAAGGGAGATGCTACTAACACTGACTTTGAGAGAAAGCATGCAACAGGAGTTCACACCATAGAATTCACATTAGAGGGAGATGATGAACACTGCAGCTGTGGAAAGGGTTTCATTGCACTTTTCCCCTACTCAACACTGGAGAATCCAAGACACAGATCCATATGAAACTACACATAATTTGCTATGCTACTCATGGAACTCCTTGTTTATGTACGAAGTTTTCTGTTTCCTTTGTATTTTATACTAATCATCCCATAAAAATCATATGGTGTAACTTTTTATAATACCACATACTGTTTTTCTTCTAGAATCAGTGAGAACTACCTTTTCATTTGAGCAGATGATGTGAAGGAACCAATCTCTTCTCAGTTTTGCCATCCAGATTAGCATCCTACCTTCACTCCTTTCCTAACTGCTTCTAAAGAGTTAGAACGTGGGTTAGAACTTCATCCTAATTTCTTCATGTCAGTAAAATGTATACTATCAATTTGGTATGTTGTTTCACTTTCCAGTTTAAAACAATAGCAAAACATCCTTAACTGGCTGATTTTTTAATGAGGTGACCAAGATAACTTAATTTTTATGACAAACTTCTCATTTATTTTAATTCATTTGAATCTATTTTGTATCAAGAGCCAATGGAGGTAATCAAAAAAGTAGCAAAGCACCCAGTAATTGCTGCTTCTGAAACATTTCTGTCGCTTACATGGAAAAAAAAGCAGAAGTTCATTTTTAATACTGTGATGAAGGTTAAAATGAGAAGAAGGAAAGAAAACTAAATAAGAAAACCAAATGCATTTCACTAGTAAGTTTGGGACCCCATTCCTCTATGCTTTGTATAAGTTTTTAGTGAAGATAACCCCCTTGTTGACAAGCTTAAAACATAACTCAATCAGGCAGACCTCTTCCTCCTCCACTCCCAAGAGCAAGCACATTCCTTTGAATTTTCCTATCTGTAATATAAAAACAAAGCAGCAGGTATATACTTAAAAGCTTCCATAAACACAAGACATTCCATTGCACATACTTCACCCCTAGGGGAAAAGATGGGAATCTTGATCATATCTTTTTCTGTATGGCTGGAACATGCTCTCCTATTACAGTGAGATACATCATATAATCAACTCATCATTTTATAGGGTGACAGAGAGGCAACATATTTTGACATGATATACTCCTGTTGGCCTCAAGGTTCAAGTATGCCTTTCAGTACCTTAGTGCAGACTACAGAGCCTTCTTGGTTACTAGTGTCCACTTGAAAATTATTACCAGTTCCTGGGGAAATATCTCCATGTCCCACAGTGGTACCAGTTCTCCTCTTCGCATGTGCAGCTAAAGTGGGGGCCCACTCTGCTAACCTCTGGATAGAGTGAAGGAAGTTCTGAGGAGTCACAGTTCTTGTTAGTGTGCTTCAGCGTCCTAATTTACAAATCCTCTACATAATTTTGATGAGAATAGTTTTTATCTAGTTACCTTAAAACAACAATTAAGCCAGGTTAAGATAAAATATAAATAAGAGCATTTATTCAGTCTCAGGGAACAGTTAAAATTGTATAGAAACATTGGTGAAATCATTAAAGTAAAACCACTTCTATACTAACTAGGCTTATGCAGGTGTCTCTCTCTTCTTAGCTGTATTGCTGTCATCTGTCATGATGGCAATTGGTTTTCAGTCTTCATGCATACTTCAGGACAGAGGCTGTATCCATGAGAAAGATTATCTGAGATCCTCCATCAGAGAACACACCCACTGTTCCCCAGAGCTGCCTGTGGACACTGTCAGAAAAGTCCCAACAGCGGGCACCTTCAGGAACATCCTTCTGAACATGCCTTCCCACAATTCTGAGCTTACTGGCAGTCTACTTTTTGAAGTCTTCTGGAAAGTCCAGACAGATTTAGTTTTTCCACACTAAAGCTCATTCAGCCTTCTCAAAAGTAAATGAGAATTGCTTCATTTCTTGGGGTATACAAACATCTCTTTATAGACAAGATAGCCTATCCTCTATTGACTGGTAAATTAACAGCTATGGGACACAACATGGGACAAAATTCTCCCTGCCATCCTTGTGACTTACATATTTCAGTGTAAAATGTCTCTTATATTACCCTTCTATTCTGTATCAATTTGTACCCTAACAAACAGACATGATATATGACACGTCTAAAAGGATAAATATAGGGAGTTCATTATTAGCTCTTCATTGACACCAGACCAGTATTTAACTACTTTTTCGGATAGCTTATTCTTAACACTTTTGCTGTTGCCAGACCAGAGTTTGATTATCATTGGAGTTACGTCAGATGTCACTACACTTACTCTGGGAGATCTTATTGACATGGATACAGGGCTGTTTGAAGGCACAATTAGTCCAAAACTAATAAGTCCTCTCAGAACCAAAAATAGACAGATACCTCTCAAGCGGTATTTTTTACCTTCTTTTAGTGCTAAGCCTAAGCGCATAAACCCTGCCAGACCAAACTGGCACCATTCAGAGCTAACTCTGGTGTTCTTCACCAATGGCACTAGATAAACCACCTACCTATAATATTGTCCTTGAATCTATGTAAAGAAAAATTACGTCCAGTCCAGAAAAGTGAATTAAACTTTTAGGAAACAGAGATGGAAAGATACCCTGTTTCTCCCACCTAAATCTAAGACCTCATCTGTTAGGCTTGAAAGTAGTGATAAGGGGTTGATGGATCTCTGCCCATATCCTGCAGGGCTCCAGAGAGCTACGTACTTTTCCTAAAGGTTCCCTAGATGCAGACACTGTCTCCTCATCCAAACACTTGACCATCTGGTGATTAATTTCCACAGTAGGCAGCTTTGAGAAGTTATGGAAACTACTGTGTATGCTAGTGTGCTCTGAGAAGAAGGAAACTGAAGTTTTCTACCCGTAAAATGTACTTAGATATTGTTATTTTTCTTGCCAAATTTCTTAAATTTCAGTTTAAGAAGAAGAGAGAAACGTATCCTCAGAAGGTGATTTTGTGTTAAATTTGAGCCTCCCACAACAAATTTGTTTGGACATGAGCAAGATAATTCATAAATAACATACGACAAAGCTGGGAACAATACTCTTTTCTGTTCATAGAGTTCCTGGACTCCAGTCAAAAAAGTCCTATGAAACGATCAATTTTCTAGCATATGGCAGTGCAAATTTGACCACAAATAATTAAAATATTGAAATTCATATTCTCTGTTTTCTGATGCAAGATTAATATGTGACAACTAATATTTGCCCAACTAGACAGGAATTCATGGAGGGCATTTTCATTTCGAAGCTTTTCTTCTTCCTCTGATATGGTTTTAGTAAGTTATATAGAAAAATGTTAATTAACATTTCTGCATGATATCCAGATATAATTTTTGAGGCTCCAGAATTAAATCAGATAAATAAAATGTTCAAATTAAAATAACTGCACCTGATCTTTACCACATCTGTGTGAATTAAAATTGTTCTCAGCAGAAAAGCAGAAGAAAGCTGCTCAGTAGAAAAAAGTGACTGCTTACAAACAAACCTCACTTTAAAAAACATATAGCAGAAAAGTAATTTCACGTACTAGATACTGCCTAACCCGTTAAGCTGAAAATATAGATGATCTTAGAAATCCCTTTGGGCAAAATCCTGGATTTAAAATGTAAACTAGCTATCCATTATTGTCCTGTCAATTTTCACTGCAATTAACTTGAATTCTAGAAATACTAGTACTCTCTATATCTACCAAGTTAGAAAGCCTTTAAGGTTTAGCGATATTCCTTCCTGACATTTCAGATTCAGCAGGAGGTTAATTAGACACAGTTTCAACAGCACTGTGTTGCTTTAGGGCATAACACAACAGGCCAGTTTTTAGCTGCTTATAAACTTAGAAGCCATAGGAGATACCAGCTTGAGACTTATGGCAGGTCTAAAATGTTTTTTTTTTTCCCTGCACAATTAGAAAGTGTACTGAAATTTTGTTCCACAGCACAAACTAATTGAACAAACTTTGTCAATGATGTGCTGCTTAAGGCCAAAGTGGAAACATAGTCTTTACCTCTTTTATGTGATGTCTTTTAGGCACAGTGCAAATGATAACATCCAGATGTCCATATCCAGCAGGGCTTAGAGAATTTCATGCTGATGAGGTTCATCTTGGTCATTACAAACCTACCACTGCTTTTATACTTGGACACACACAAAACGGAGAATAGAATGAATCTATAAACTATTTTGCTATGGTAATTTCCTGTAAAGCACTAAAGATCAGCATTTTATCAAAAAAGGGTGAAAGAGATTCCATAAAAAGCAAATCATTAGTTTGTCCTGAAATAATAACCATGTATGGCATTAATAAAAAGCAATGAGACTGAGGTGAAGTTTATGTGTTTATACTGCCTCTTAGATAGTAAAATCCTAGATTTTCTTCTGACCCTGTAACAACTCTTTTTTCAGGTGGTAGAGATACAAAAGAATGTTTGTCATAACTGGTCTTAACCATTTAGCTGGTACATTTGAAGTTTGGGGGAAGTAGGAGTACCACAAATAAGACAGCTGTGGAAAAAGTGTTCTATGTGATATTACTCTGTCAAGCCAGTGGGAATAGACTCTGAAATTAAATCTGATCAGACCTTTTCACCTATTAAAATTCTATTCACTCTTATTTTATCACATCAGAAGCCCTACAGATATTACTTAAGGTACAGAAATAAGGATGGTAAGACTTCAGATGACATCATGGAGCAGAGACGGTTCTGAACAGCTGTACAAAAAGATTAGCTCTCTTTTTAATAAGCTTTTCTTTGAAAGTCTCCTACCTAAGTACGCACATGGTCCAATCTTGTTTAATTACAGAAAACTAAGTCTGGAGTGATGCAGAATGACTCTTAAATAATTCTGTTTCTTTTTTTCACTCAGCCTATGATATTAGCATCACATAACCGCTCTTTTTTGTGAGACCATTTGCATGGCAGCAATTTTATTGAAAAAACAGACCAAGTCACATGAATTTGAGAAAACACTTCATACAGGCCATAAGTGAGAGATAACTGGGATGCAAAACTCAGTTCAGTAGAACTACAGTGGCCAAGTACCATAGACTATCAGGTAAGGAGCAATATTCACTCCTCCAACTGCCTTGAACACATTAAGAAAAAGTATTTCCTTTGTTGTTCATCCTCTTATTACAAGACCAAAGCTTTCTGGTTCTTGTGACAGAGCACTGATCAGGTAGAAATGATACATGATACCGGTACCACAGAAGTCTCGATTTGGGCATTGCAATTTCATGAATGTGGAAATTTGCTAGGACTCAGATGACAGCTGTTACAGATAAGATGACAAGGGCAGCAAGACTACAAGGCAGGTTAAGCACTCTCCTTATTGAATCTCTTTCACAGAATGGCTATTAAGAGTTTTAAAAGCAAGGTTTTGGCACAGCTTGAAATACAGGAGTCCCGGGATGAAGGCATTTCATCCTAAGGGCCTTGTTTAATCAATTAGTGCTCACAATGCTTCCTGCAGCTCTCAGGGTTCCCCAAGAGGCAAAGAAACTGTTCTGTGCCAGTGATAGCCTTTTTGGAGAGAATATGGAGGACTTTCTGCAGAGGTAATGAAGCTTTGCCTTCTCTCGGGTATTTCCTTTCCTTTTTAAAGGAATCTGCTCGTCCAGACTGTTCTTACTCATCATCCTCTATTCTCTAACACACCTCTATTATTGCATGCATTTTAAAGTATGTATTATTTAAAGTATTATAATAAAGTAAAACAAACAAGCTATTTTACTGAGTCCTTGCTAAATAATATATGTTTATTCAGGCTGAAAGGTTTATTATTTCTGTTTGGTTCAAAGATACAGAATCAACCTATACTTTCAAAAACATTTTTACAGGTTTTTAAAGAGGTGCATAATTTTAAATTCATGGAAAAAAACCTACCATTTCTGAATATATTAAACTGCTTATTTATTTTTCAGTTACAATTTTGAAAATAGAAATGCATAAAAAATACTTAACAAAATAATGTTTGCAAAATAATTGGGCAAAAAACCCTATGCCGATGTGTTTATTAAATAATTTGCCTCTTCAAGTTTTTATAAGCTCAGTAACTGGAAATCTCATTTAAATTTTTTTTTTATAAGCAAGAAATACTGTTATGAATAATATTACCTGTTTTTCAATAAATAAATGAATTGGGGCATAGCTGAAGTTGTTCACAACCAGTATCTCATGGACAGCTATCCAGTTCTACTCCTGAATCAAACTGCCCCAAACATAAGAGATAGATACTTTTTAGAGCCTTTGCTTCAGAGGAATACTAGAGCATGAACCTGAATTTTTAAAATGATTTTGAATGTTGTTAAGAACATGAACTTGATTGATCTTCTCTATGTTCCAAAATTCTGTTTTAAAGTAGATTAATTCCAAAAGAACTGAGGTTTCTTCTTCATCCCTTCTAATGTTTACTTAATTATCTTTGAAAAAAATGCTAACTTTAAAATCCTATAATGTATGGATCAGGTTATTTAAACTTACCATACTGGTACCAAGAGTATCAGGCTCCTTTTTCCGCACCCGATTACTTCCCTTCTTATCTTTCTGCCTCCTTTGCTTTTATTTTCTTTGATTTTTTTGTCTCATTTTGTGTTCTGTTTCCTCTTTCTTTCCCAAGTTTTAAATTTTCATCAGTTTCACTGTAAAGAAAATGACAGTAAAGCAAGAGCTATATTTATGACTTGGAATAAGAAACAGCTGAATTACCTACACCATTACCATTTCCTTAAATCAATATCTGTTAACTTTTAAATGTTTAAATTAATTATTGATATTTATTAATCACCTATTTAATATGGATTATATTAAGCAAAAATAAACAATGGCTAAAATTATTTACAAATTAAATCCACATGATTTACTCTTGGTTACCCCAGGCTCTTGTATCCGTAACAAATTTGTCAGTGTTTACTGTGGATATGTACAAAGAATTGGTAGGTTAATTAAAAAAGAAGTAAGATGCAAAGCCTTTGCTTTATTTTGTGTAGCAGACATCACTTTTGTGGTGGATTGGCAGAGAATGAACACATGTGCAGGCTACCTAAAGCTGCAAAAAAATATGATCTATAGATTTTCCATGTTAAAAACCATAGAAGGGAAGATTACCTCCATGAGGACTTAACTACAGTGATTCCCCGTGTTGTTTCATACAGTTTAAACTTGATTCCCCCAAATTAACATAGATCTTGTTTTCTTATACAGGTTTTCTGGAAGTGTGGCTCTTCTTCTTTAGTTATGTTCCATGTCTTTTTTCTCTACATATGTACTGGTTTTCCCTGTAAATTGCAAGCAGACAGGACAAAAAGTATAACTCATCCAAGGTGATGTGATGGATCATATTGCCTCCAATGTTCATTAATGCCATTCCAGCATCTTAAATGACAACTTTCTCTCATTCATATATGATGTGGGGACAACTCTATTTAGCGCTGATGTGCAGCAATTTACTTTTTGAGGCCTCTGAACATCATTTCCAGTTTAATCTTGGCTGACTCCAATGCCAAGAGAGAACGTGGAATTGTCCTTGGAATACGATACTGCAATTTTGAATTGTTATAATTTGTCCTTTGTTAGAATAAGCACTAGTTTATTTTAAATTAAGACATATGATAGGGTTTAGATTTAGAATAATCTTGAAAAACCTCCCCTCCCTAAGGATTTAGCAGCTTGGGAAATTATTTCCTCTCACACATGAAGTGTGCCTTTATTGTACACTTGGTTATTTTCACTAAGTGTCCTGTATGTGAAAGTGGAATCACTTGTAATTTTCATCCATTCAGCTATTTGCTTCTCTGTGACCTGGGACTTTAAAAAAAAAAAGTGTATTACCAAACCTGGATACTGACCTTTGAAATCCCATCTTTGTTCAGAAATTTTAATTTTATCTGTAGCACTTATTTGGTTTTAATAAAGGGCTTTGCCTGTTTGGACAACTAATTAATATTTTCCTTTTTTCCTCAAGTTCTGATTTATAGTTGCTTATACTCTCAGAAATAGCTGTCTGCTCTTGAATCACAGCTGACAGCTTCCTGGGAACTGATTTCACCATCTCTTCTTCTGAAGAGACTTGTTAGAAACAATTCCATTTTTAGGATGGGTGATCCAAAACTACCTCTGTTGCAGAGCTTCCTTCACTGTTGCACTTGCACCAGGATAGTGCATAGAGTCTGAGCATCTCTGATTTTTTCCTGACCCATACAGTGGCAGAGAAGAGCAGACAAGATATCTGTGCTGTTTCCTCTCTGGCAACAGACTTTCCCATCATATCAACATCAGGTTAGGAAAAAAAAAATCACCAAAAAACCCTGACTGGGCTACAGAGACAATTTTATTCTATAATTAAGTATTTCAAAACTCCATTTCAATGTGTCAATGTCAACACATACTACAATATGCTTATATTTCTAATTCATTATGGCAGATCCTTGTTCCTTTCTCAGCATACTATGCAGGACTTTGTGCTGCCAGTAAGTAACAGGTCAAATGCTCTTTATTGTCCTTCAGAAACAGGATCACAGCAAAGAGAAGAGGTCAATGGGTACAAATTTTCAAAGTCAGTCTTGTTGCAAATCCGCACAGCCAGAAGTGATTACTCAAAGATGAGAGTAAAGACGGAACTGTAATCACCATTCATTGATTTAGAAATGTCATGCTAGCCACATTTCAGACATTGTATGATATTAATACTAATCAGCATATATTAGCAGCCAGTCATGTTCACAACTGTTCTAACAGCTGAGTGCCTCTAAGCTAAATTGATTTCAACCCTTAGACACCTATTAACACCTCTCCTTCCCATCTAGACAATGGAATGCTGTTGTTTGGGGGGGGGGGGGGTTTGAAATGACATTCATTTGATTGATAAGTGACCTTGACTGAATTAGAATATATGCTTGTTGGAATTTAAAGGATCACCTCCCTTTTCAATAACCAAGTCAAAAGTTGCAGACCTCCAAATCCTTAGAGAACTCAGAGGTTCACAGTCTGTAAATATCGATATATTTTTTCCCCATGAGAAGTGCATTTGAGAGGATTAATTTTTAAATAATGTCTTACACACACATACTAGTATTCTAATTGTAGAAAGAGCTGAAGAAATCTGAGAATGATGGTCTGATTTGAAAATAAATCAGTATTTAATTATTTTGTTTTGTAGCTTAATCTATTTTGAAAAACTCACTTAATCTGGCTCCAGTGGAACATTCTTATTAAGATCAAATGAAATATTGAAGCTTCATATATTGTTAATTTTATAGGGCATACATCCCAGCCATGATTAATTAAAAATATTGGAAACTTCTGATACAATGCCAGAAAAAAAATGCAGTTTAGTAAAAGAAGGCTTTCTAGAGCTGCATTATGGAAGTTTTTCAATAATAGATTAAACCAACTAAATAATTAAAATGTCATTTGATTAAAATCAGACCATTTTCCTAGTATTTCAGCATTACACTGTGTAACAGGCAAGACTATCTTTTCAGCTCCAAACATTGGGGCAGCCCTTACTATTCATTTCTGTTCTTTACTTCATAGAAAACATGAGACAGAATTTAAAAGCAAATGACAAATGCTGACTTAAATATTTATTTAAGAGTTTAAATAAAAAGCTATGGTTGGGGTTTTCAGGGATTCTTGAGTATGCTTATACTCAGATTATTTGGGGGAAATTACTGAAACCCACCTGGCTTTGCTCTGGAGAAGGTACTTGGGATGCAAAGATGCTCCCAGTGCTATTTTGACCACTCCCCATCATGTACACTTGAAGGCTGGAGCCCTGTTCCTTCTCCTTGTGCAGCTGTGGCTGTTTCTGCTTCTGGCAGGGCAGAGGGACACCTGAGCAGCAGCACTGAGTGTTTGTTCCTTTCTGCAGTGTTTGCCCCCGCTGCAGCATTTTCTGATGTTTCTGTGGCAGGGCAGACAGGTGGGCAGATGTTCAGCTGCCCTGGATATGAAGCTGGATACAAGTGCCTGTGGGCCAGATGTGGCTTGCAGATCACTAGTTGGACCATGCTGATTAGCTGTTCTGGTGTGATTGACTATTTTGCAGTGCTTCCTGCTAAAGAGTTTTCACTTTTTGTCAAATACTTAAATATATGTAAATACACACTGAGATAGAAATTCTGCTGTTGCAAGAGCTCCCTAGTGCAGGTATTTCATGTGCAGCTGGACAGCATCTGCAGGTGAGACTGTGGGAAATCCACCCCAGCACAATCCACAAACTTGGTGGCAGTGATCTTGGCTGGAAGAGGCTAACATGAGATCAAATACATTAATTGGCTGATTCTGAACAGACATTCAAATGGAAATCTTCCCCTTTGCAAGACAGCACCCTCACCACTAAAACATTTGTTTCTCCTTTAAAAATTTTAAATATAAAGCCTAATTTAGAAACACATTTTTGGCCAAAATCTGCTGGCAGCTGTTACAAGCTATTTGCATTGTATAAAACAGCTGTTGATAATCTCATCTAAGTGAGACACAAATGGAGACAAAGGCATGTCAAAGTAGGTTCATAGTTATTTGCATAAGTTAATTTCCCATTTTTAGAGGTATGTTTTTGCTGTTCCACCACTATAGATTTTTCTGTATTATTCCTTTTTCTCTCTGCTGCTAGAAGTAAAAAGATCAATCAGGTATGATCCTCACGATATGAGGATCACCCAAATGTGTCCCTTTTCAAGATATTCTTTACATTAATCCACGGTCCCATATAGTTTACAGCTCAGCAAACAGTGTATAATATACCGTTAATTCCCTCCTAGTGAATAATGATCTGTAACCTAAGTCTGTAAAAGTAAGCTTCTGCCACAGGGGCCTTTGTAGCTTGGCATCTTGAGCTTGGGTCCCACAGAGTGGCACATCCCTGGCAGCACAGTGTCATGGAGGGGTGACACTGTGGAGGTTGCATACCCTGGGTGTGGGGAAAGATGCCTTAGCACCACACTACAAAAGCGTGAGATGCCAGTGCTGTTGGTAGGGCTAGGAGTCAGAAACCAAATGCATCTTATGTTGACAGTATCAAACTTGACAAGCCTGAGATAAAGCTGAAGACTTCTATGAAGACTAAGGTTTAATCCTGAAAACAGTCAAGAGAGTGAGTTTTTGAACTAGGGATGGCTGACACAACATAGGAAAATAAACAAGCAACTGTTCTTGGTCAGTTCTTCCAATGTTCAGGAAAACAGGATTTAGTACACACAAGAAAAATGCAAGGCTGCTTCAAAATAAAATGGAGATGTTGAAAGGCATCAGCACTTTTTTGCCTAGTTAGAAGAACTGGCAATAGTCCAGGCTTTTGTCTAGCTGCTTGGGTCAAAAGTGTAAAAATGATTTGAATGCAATATAAAATAAACATTACAGTGGATGTTACACTAACTGTAATAATATTTTTACATGTAATCCATCATTATCTCTCACATTAATTTTGAACTGTCATGGTACAGAAGCCACAGGGCCTTGTCATTGAGTTTAAACTTAGCTTTCTGTTGAGTTCACACAATTTCTCACTAAATCTTTAATAATTGATTCTTGCATTGTGGTCTTTATGCTTTTTTTTTTTTTTTGCACCTGAATTTATTCTTATCTTAGATTCTTCACCTGCTCCAAGGTTTCAAAGAGAAAGTAATAAAAGGAGGGCTTATGTCAGTTTATTTGGAGTTTTGCTCTCTCATGTATTGTTTCCCAATTAATTCATTTTCATATATTCTGTGTAAATATAAGAAGCACACCAAAGGTCTGCTCATTCCGAAGGAATGCCAAAGGAAGGGCTGTGCTCACAAGAGACCTGGCCTGTGAGCACCTTCTTGTCTGCGCCAGCAATGGGGGGCTTAGTCCCACCAGCGGAAACTAAAAAATCCTGGGGTTAGGGTCAGGGTTAGGCTTAGGCTTGGGAGAACAGGAAAGCTGAGAGGCTCTGTTGCAATGGGACTGCGAAGGGGCTGCCAAAGGAAGGGCTGTGCTCACAAGAGACCTGGCCGGTGAGCACCTTCCCATCTGCGCCAGCAATGGGGGGCTTAGTCCCACAGTGATCCTAAGGAAACTTCTAATGTTAGGTTTAGCGTTTTTTTATACAAGGAAAGCAATCTCTAATCGAAGTTTTTTTCATGTATCCAGGTTACTTTTCCTTTAGCTCTCCATCTTCTGAGAGCCAGCGGAGAGCCAGCTAGAGAGCCTACCTAATGCCTTCCAGCTCTCCTTTCTCACCCCTTTTTCGTAATTGCTTTATCCCTCTATACTACATCTCATAACCAGATGCATTTGACATAAAGAGACAAATCCATGCTGTTCATTTATCCTGTTAACTCCGTTTGTCAGCCGGTGTTGTACAGGTTACATAGATGTATTCATAAGCCTCATACCAAAATTCTTCAACATCTTCATGACCTCTCAAAACCTGAGATTAAAAGGGAGCGTCCATAATAGTTCCTTGATAACTGTTCCAGTTCATCTTTAGTGTGCTGGGCTTTGCATAGAATAGGTAATTAAAGACTCGCTGGATAGATTAGAGTACACCTCCAAAACTACAATCCTGATATTTTGCTGATATAGCTATTTTCACAGAATAAAAATGATTGAAAGGTAACTTTTCCTGTTGTAACTAAAGAACAAGTAGTTAACCAGGCTGTCTGTATTTTAGCTCTATCTTGGACAGAAGAGTAGCTCAGGCACTAAACTTATTCACCCTTCAGTTGAAATGGTCAACTGATGCATCAGTTGTGTGTAATTTCATTGTTAAGAAGTTGTTCAGATTGTGGGAAATGCACTGAAAAGACATTTACTTTACAAACAGTAAATTAAGCATCCATCACATAGGAAAGAGATTCAAAACTCTGAACCACATCATCAAGCAGCTTTGGTATCTAAGATATTATCACCTGATATTTGCTTGTCACCAACTCTGTGGTAGAAGTCACTCATATGTGGCGGAGTCAATGCACTTCATGGTCAGCTGTTCACAGGTTGGGACATAATGCAAACCCACTCAGCCAAACTTTCCATTACAGTTTTGGCTATGGAGAAACTGAAGCTGAAGAACTTCATTCTTTTTCCTAACTCAGCTATGAAGACATAATCTTAAATATAATAAAATTTTATATTATGTTATATTATATTATATATAATACATATATAAATATAAATATTATATATATCATACATGTATATAAAATATAGAGATAATATATATATTATTATCTATATAATCATATAATCTTATATAGTAATAACATATTAGACCACTGCAATAAAGTTTGCCAGTGCTCATCTGTCAAAGATCTTGCAGGACGTAAATCATCTTTGCATGAAAATCTCTAACAGTTATTAACTTTCCACGTGAGAAAGATATTTTTCCCTCTTTACTCCTATGATGAAGTAATCCTTGAATTAAGTTTCCTGGGCCACTAGCAATCTGCTTTTAGAACTTGGTACAGTTCAGAGTCTTCCACGGAAACTTCTTATAAAATTAGAAAGAACAGTTCTCAGTTATGAGCAGCGTAATTATCTCAGCAATTGTTGATACCACTGACCAAAAAGTGATACTGAGATCTTGCCATTCCTTAAATTTAAACTGTCCCTGCATTTTATTACTGTTCATAACTAGAAATATGGCTACACCTGAACTTGAATGCTTTTAGAAAGAGAGGGAACCTGCATCTGCTTGCAAACACTTTTGTAAAGATGTAAGATTCTGGACAGACCTGCTGGGTTTTCTGTCCTTTAAACTTGTGGACTGCTGTTAAGGATAGCTTCCTAGTAAAATTACAATAGCCATTTCTTTCCCTAATCCTGTGAGGTAGTTGTTTGCCTGTTAAGTAGAAATTTTGAGGAGAGTGAAATCCCAGTGTCAGAGCTCATAAAAGAATCTCCAGCCTGCTTTCATACTGGTTTAACAATTAGCAAGAAAGGCTTTTGTCCTTAGAATTTAATTGAATAAAAGATGTTTTAAACTTTCAGAGATCATAGCTCTTATTCATTTTTAATCCAATATAAAAGCAGCCTAGAGACTAATTCACAGGCTCTGGGTGAGCAAGATTCCAGTGTCAGTAACTTTTTAGAAAGATGGACAGCATAAATTATGGAATCCAAATGCCATTTATATTTAAGATCCTTAAATTTAAATATATACAACAGTTAATTCCTGCTAGATGGTGCTTCTTAGCTTTATTAACTTTAAGGTTAGCATGCCATATAAAAAAGGCTTCAGTTAGTCTTTAAAGGTGAATTGCAAAGAAATAATACATTTTTAATTACTCATTTTGTTAAACTGTTTATTATGGATCTAAATGAATAAGAGGTAGCCATAAAATATGGAGCTATATCCTAGTTCCCTCATTGAGAGTGTTTCTCTTTCTCTCTGAAAGCCCACTTGGAACTCCTTGGTCTTTGAGGACCTCATCACGAAGCATCAGGAGTGCAGTTACAGTTGAGGTACAAAATTCTTTGATCCTTACTCAGATAAAACTCTTATTGAACAAATGGAAACAGCACTTGACTAAGGACAACAGCATCTAATCCTGTAATCAGTGGCACTGATAATTATTTTGGATAACCTCTATAAACAAAGAGTATTACAGCAATTTTACAAATAAAGGATTTTTTTTAATCTGCAAATTAAAATTAATTTCTAGGCTCAATACCTCCCATATCTAGTTTGTTGGAATATTCAACATAAAATACAAATCCATATTTTTCATCTCTCTGTTTGCAGTTCATTTTCAGAACATATTAATTGTAACTCATTTGAACTGGGAATTATCCTTTAAAAGTCAAGGAGACATCCTAGGGCCCCGCTGTAGTCTGTTTTCCAGAAGACAAATAAACCCTTCAAACCCTTCAAAAACAGGAAAAATGTATGCAGCTAGTGCGTGCATGTACACAAGGTGTATATAGTTAATAAACATGAATGCCTTGATAGGTGGTGCCCTTAAAGTCTCACCACCTTATATTTGTCTGATAATCCACAATCCTCCTGCCCCCAACAAACCCTTTACCTGTTTGAAAAATAAGTTATGAACCAAGGTGCATGCTAGTGTCAGGAACTGAGACCCTTATCAACTGGGATACCCCCTGGGATAGACTGCAGTTTACCTGGAGCCTGAAAGGCTGCTGTTTTGGGCGTAAGTGTCTTAGAATGGGAGCTACAAGGACTTACAAACCTCAGTCTCAAGCATATGTCACTGGACTGAGTGAATTCTGTTTTCACAGAAGGGTAATCAGTTATAATAAGCAATCATTAACTTTCAGATCTAAACTCATAGTTTATCACAAATAAACATATCACATACCAAAATGATGTCTGATGTAGGACCGCTGCCCCCATCTTGGATGAAGCTCAAGACATTATTCTTTACAATTTTTAAAATTCTCAGTCATATTGTAGTACTGGTAGAAAAGGCCTGTGCCATATGTCATTTAGACTGACATTCCCCATGATAACTTATTTTTTCTCACCCTACACATTACATATTGTTGTGCAATGAACTGCTCACCCAGTTCTTTAGTGATGTTTAGTGATATATGGCTTGATGTATAAAAGACACCAGCATGTGCTTTACTTAGAAAGTAAGCCATATGCATTCAAGATAATTTGCTTCCCAGTTGTGACTCGAAGCAATTAATGTCAATTTTGACATAGAGTACCACTTGCTATCTCTTTCTGAACAGCCAACATTTTCCAAATAGATGATGACAACAATTTTCATCTTCAAGCTGTATGAATCATCCCGACAGATTTTGTTAATAGATGGAAGATTATCGATTTAGGTACATACTCTACATAGATACTTTTTAAAGTAGGAGTTGGTGCCCATTTGTATCATTAGATACTTAGGCACAGAAGCAACAGAGAATTTAGGCTCCTAATACCTAGTTAAGGAAGTTGATAGGAAGTTGAAGCCCTAAACAGGTGTTAGGAGCTTAACTATTCTTTTGGATCTGGGCTATGCTTGGCTTTGGTGACCTGGTTTAAGTGTCGGATCATTTTTTGAAAAGAGATTCAGGCTCCCACATTGTGAGATTTTGAAAATTCCACTCACAGCAAATAAGCACTGATAAATTCACAGGCAGTAACTTCCATCCTCTTTTGTTTGTAGCGAAAATTATCAGAAGAGTGAGAAACTTGAGTATGATTGGCTTTGAGAGTCAATGATGTGCTAAATAATATTGGTCTTTTCAACAGTCTGTCTGGCTTGGCTTCAGTACCAGAGCCAAAGGAAGTAAGAAGGAGCTAGATGGTCAGAACACAGAATCTTAAAAGAAAAAAAAGTCAATGTGAGATTATATAATAAAACAAAGTATTCCTTCTTTATTCAGAAGATTTCTTTAAAGGATGGAAAACCGCCAGACTGGCCATCTTGCATTACAAATGTCACCATTTGCAGTAAATGAGAAATGTAGCCAGTTTTAACCAGTCAATGTTAAACCATCAGCCATTCCAGAATCATCTTTGGTGAACAGTACAGTAAACAGTATTAAAGAAGAGTATATTGACCTGCAACCCTTTTTTCTGTATTCAACTGTCCTGGCATCCCCTCTCTGACTTTTTCTAAGAGTGCTCCTTCCTTAAGCTTTATCACATATCACAGCAATTTCTGCTCACACCTAGCTGAACACTTTCATATTACCTAATTAAACAAGGCAATCCCACCCACCTAGTGCAAGTCCAGCGCTCAGTCACCAGGAAATGTTCAAGAGTTGAAAGACGGGGCTGCTGACTTACCTTTCTCTAACCTGACTGCCTTTTATGTTCATTTTTAGAACTGCAAAGTAATTTAAAACATCTAATAACATGCACTAGTCTTTGCTACAATAAATATACAAGAAAAATGTGTCTAGTCAGCATAAAGCTTAAAGAAAGACTTTAGGAGCACAGTAACAATGGAGTATAAATATATGCTAAAAAAAGTAATCAGAAACTTCAATGTAATCTATTCTTTAAAGGCCAATCACTTAAAGATTAAGATACTTGCTTCCAGGGATGGGAGAGAAAGTATGTAAACTCAATGATCAGCATTTTCTGTGCTACTGATACAGTGAGATTTCCTTCTTCCTTTCTAGGGTAATGAGTTTGAAATGAAAATGTATTAATTTTTTTAAAAGAGGGAGCTTAATGTTTCTAATATTTTCAAGGACATTCTACCTCTGTGTTTTTGTTTTGACTGGTTGTTTAAAAACTTTGTCATTAACCTATATAAATTAGATTTAAAAAATCTAACAGAAAACTTTAAAATGTTTCCTTCTGGCTCAGTGGAAAAGTATACATTACTAGTAAATGTCACTAAGCCTCAAGTTGTACAGCTCTTTTAGACTCACAAGTCCATGTCATCATTAGTCTCTGACCTTTTCCTTGTACAGGTGCCAGCATTCCTGCAACTATATTGGGAACAAGAACAAGGAATTGATGTAACTGAAAACTCACCCAGGAAAAAAGATACATTTTCAGCCAGATTTATCCCTTATTACTGTTCACTGTATAGCCACACATATTACTAATGCTTGGACAAGGAATGGTTTGGGAACATTACAGCTCCAGAACTAAAAGCAGCTGATTACTAAATGCCCAAAACTTTTGTTAAACATATTGCAATATATTCTCAGATTGTTACCCCTACCCTATCCTCATCATCATAGATACCCATTCTGATCCTTCATTAATAGGCTCTCAAGAGTGCCACAATATCTACCCGGTCACACAGAAGATCTTCTCAACAGTCTGTTGTTCCCTACTCCCCACCCAAAAAAGACCTAGTACAGATGAGGGAGAAACATCTTATTTCTTAGTATGTATGGGTTGGTGTAATCAGCTCCCATCCTCCAGCCAAAATAAAATCAACAACAGACCCCAACAAGCAGTGAAAAAGAAACATTCCTGTGTGCTGCTTTCCACCATACTCCTTAATTCCCTGCCAGGCCTTCCTATGCTGCTCCTTTGCTAAATGATTCACAGTGTTTTAGCATGCTGCTGCTGTTATTGATATGCCCACTGCCACTCAAAACCATTCTCTTTTTGAAACTGAAACAAACTAACACTACAATGGTGACAGTGGGATTTCTCAATGAGTTCTATTTAAAATATCAGTAATAATAAATATCAGTAATGAATATCTGTAAGACATGGTGACAAGATATGCAAAAATATCTAACTCTTAAATTACTTCCACTAAATTTCTTCTTTTCTTCAATGTAAAAGTCTTTTTAACATAGTTTCATGGGAGTAGTTTTCCTCTGTATCTCCCCTTTGTTTTTTCTTCTCCACATTAGTCCTAAACTGCTTGCTTCCTTTGAACAAACTTTTAATTTTCATGTTCTTTAAGAGTCATATTTTTCCATGAGTTCTGCTGCTTATATAGTACTGTGACATAGTCAGAATTGATATCAGATTTGTTCTTCTTCTAAAATAAATACAATATTCTCCTTCTAAAATAAACACAATGAGTTCTTAAAATACATTTACATCAGGACCTACTTATCAAACAGGTTTTGAGCTCAGTCACTGCATATTGTCCTATGTAGGAAGGAAAGCCAATTTTGCTATAGCTATTCTTTTGCATAGCACCATATATGTTTAATGTGCTATATAATTATTACTGCCATTCTGCTGTTATTTACTGGAATTATAATAACGGTTAAAGTCCTCAGCTGAGATCAGCATCCCATTACACAAGTACTGCAAAGGGGCAAAAAAAACATACAACTTCAGTGTCTGGCCCTGTGAAAATCAGTGGAATTAAGCACAGTAATAAAGTTAAGCATGTACATGTTAGACATCGACAAGTAAAATGGCTGATAAAAGAATGGAAATACTGCTATCCCTATTTTGTCCATGGGGTAGAAAGTCACAGAGAACCTATGTGATTTGCTCAGGCCACACAAGGAATTCATGGCACAGCCAAATACAATTTTTTCAGTATCTTATGCATGTTCCTGTTTTGTAGTTTATCAATAGAAGGAATCAGGTTTACACTAAGACATCATAGAAACACTTGTATTTTGAATTAGAATTGGTTAACCAGGAGTACAACAAATGGATTTTTGAACATACAGAAATCATTTAAAAATCAACACTATGATAATATTGCACTACAGCATATTTTGCAAGCCATTCTTTATAATGAAGTTTTCCTGTGAAGCCTGAGACTTGATTAGGAAGCCTAGAGGGGAGAACAAATTGAATAAAATAGCTAGAACTGTGATGAATAGGGAGAAAGGGGCACCTAGAGGAAGTGAAAACTACATTAAGGACTCAGAAAGGCAACAAAGCAACAAAACTGGATCTGGCATAGACTGGAGGGAAAGCACCAGAAAGAGTTAAATATTCCAAAAGGGCAGAAGCTCACAGTAGCACAAACTCCTTTAGCTATTAGATTAAAACTTAAAATTCTCAAATCTCATAATTCCTGGGCTATCAGCATATTCCTTTCAAATTCTCTTCATTGTTGGTCAATATAAAGAGCCTGCTCCCCCAGCTCAAGTGACAGATCTGAGCTGTCTAAGGGTTCTGCATGAACAAGCTGACTATCTGTATGGTGACACACAATTCATCACTTTGGTTTGCTTTTTTAAAGCCAGGAGATCACATGCAAAAATACAGTCTAAAGCATTACTGACCTTTTCTATACAAACTCAGTACCTCTCTCTTGTGTCTTTGCACTGTAGTTTGAAATTTTTTTTACACGTGAAATTTTTTTACACTTTTCTCATTCAGTGCCCTCTGCATATCCTTGCTCTGAGGACAAATCAGAAACATACAGAGTAAGAGCCTATATAATTCTTACATTATTATTGCAGAAGTTGGAAGATGTGCAGCAGTGAATGAGGTAGAAATTACATGAAAAGAAAAGATGGTCTAAACGTTCAGAGGAATCAACTGGTGCCCTGAATAAGTAGATTATATCCCTCTCTCTGCCACAGATTGCCTGTGTAAGGCTCAATAAACCACTTAAAACAGAACTTTTCACAAGTGGTCTACCTGTGTGTTCCTCATTCTTGCACCTCCAGGCCCTTGTGATTTGAAAATCTTAAGTACTTGCATCTGCAACATAGTCAACAGGAACTGAGCACTGAATGTGTACTATATTATATAATACAAAGCTATCTGAAAAATCAGCTCCTAAACATCTCAAATTGACTGTCAAAAATAGTGGATATTTTCTAATTTATTCTGTCTCAGTTCTCTCTCTGTCAAATCAGAATAATAATTCCTCTTCAGAACACAGAAGTACTGTGAAGATAAATTCATTAAGATTCATAAAGCACTCAGACACTATAGTGATGAGCACCATAGAAAAGCCCATGAGGAAACTAAAAATTCTGTCTTCAGAGCAGAACTTAAAAATGTGTCATGGGACCATACACTGAACAATAACAAAGAAACAAAATGATGAATAGTTACTCATTCAGTGAGTGTTATCTATATATTGCGCACAGGAGGAAACAAGAGTCCTGGGGGGAAAAAACAGTATGTGATCAGTTAATTAAAATCAGAATCATAATGCATACCAGAAGATGGTGGGGAAAGAAGGGTATGTGGGCAATCCAAATTCTGGCAATTCCAACATTTGAATACTTGGCTTTAAATACATTGCATTTTTTTTCAATGTACTTTTTATGTTCATATGGAGAAATCTTAGAGTTCTGTCTACCTTAACTCTTTGCACTGAGATATGACAGCAGCTATAGGTTCCTCTAATGTTACAGCTGATCCCCTGATTCAAAAGATTTGCTGTACTCTCTTTCCCGCCTCTCTTAAATCAGTTTGATACCACTTTTGGAATGCGTGGGGCTCTTCCAGAGACAATTAAGAGCTTTTGTGATTGTGATCTATAAAATCAACTGCTGTTAAGAGAATCCCAGGAAAAGTTAATTATGTCAATGTAATCCACGCTATATGAATGAAATCTAAACTCTGCTGGCTGAATTATATGAAGTACATAAATCCTGCCTGAGATTGAGCTATGCCAAACTACATCAGTGTCTTATTCCATTAAAAACCTCTTAATTAAACAAACAAAAGACTGTTACAACATTTATAAGTATAAAAGTACAGATAAAAAATTCACATTGACAGTTTGGTTTTGCCTTCAAAAAGCTACCTTTCTAATTCTGTTTACATTGCTCTGATTTTCTGGGTTGCTGCCTCATCCCTTAGTAAGTCAGTCACCAAATTCTCCAGGTTTTTATTGGTCCTCTAGACAATATACTTTTGCTTCACAGACAACTTTTAATAAAAAATGGATTGATAATACTTCTCAGACGTATGGGACTATGTTTCACTGGAAATATATTTCCATTTTCTTACTATCAAAAAATTCTCTAGAAAGGGGAAGAACTATCCCCAAGAATTCTGCAAAACAAAAAGATACAGGGAGGCATTTTAATGACTTTTTTCTACATCTTTTTTATTTATCCTCAGTTTTACAGAATAGCTTTTTTTATACAAAAATATAAACCTGGCTCAATTTTCCACATACAGTATTTAACAACCTTAATATTCTTTAACTTCTTAGACTTGTGAAACAAAAAGCATAGTCAAAGGATGTTAAATTGCTGGTATTTTAGATACAAGTGGCTTTATAGTAGTGTAACAATTTTTACATAATTTCCTATAACAATGAAGGTGAATAAGGTATTAAGTAGATGAAGCTTATCAGTGGTAAGGTATATCGTAATTCATGTATTTGAGTCTTTTGGCTTTCTTCTTATTTAGGGATGGATTTAAAGGTTAAAAGTTAGATATATTTAAAATACAGTTATGGGGAAAAGGAATTTAATTCATCAGCACGAAAACTATTTAAGGTTCATAAATATCAAGTTATTAATTATAATAAACTAACATTTCTGCAGTTGGCATCTGGTGGTTGCTGGGTTTATTGCTCTTCCATCTGTACGCTTTTTCCACGTTGACAGGACTCACGTGAACAAAAAATGTGACTGTAACCTTGGAAGAACAAAATTATATATATCAAAACTGTAACACATGTTGTAAGATAAGGGTAAAGTTAAGTAAGTCTGCCTCACTTTATCAAAGAAACATTCAGTTTTTGAAAGATACCAAGTAGAGCAATATTCCTAATTTAGGACAGTATATTAACTTTCATTGAATCACTGGACATCTTTCCATAAGGGAGGTTAGAATCAGACAGAATGACATCATCAGTAAACATAAGATCAGCAGTATTTGTAAAGCTTGAGAAAAGAGTCTGAGTGGAACCAAATGATCAATTGTCTGAATGCATCATCCAGGACAAGTACAAACAGATGGCTCTAAGAAGACACAATGCATGCCATCGAGTTTTCAAGGCACAATTTACCGTAACAGAGTTGGGAGTTCTCCTAAGTTATCTTTATTGCCCTGACAATGGGTTTTAGATTTCCAAAGAATTTTAAAAATTCTCTGCTTTAGATAAATGTAAATGCTTTAGAGAAAAAGACAAAAATTTCAGTCACTGGCAGATGTTTGCCAAGAAGCTTCAAGAAGTTGTCACACACAGTGGATGAGCTTCAGCACGCCTGAGTACTTCAGAAATCCCTCTTGGTCAGTTAAGCATAACAAAAGGCTTAATCCTTTTTAACATAATTCTGTGGCAGCTATTCAAATCTGATTGTTGTCAACAAAGTTTTTTCATCTCGGGCAAAGGGGAATAGAAGGTTTAAGAGACCTCAGTAGAAACCCTAATCCTTAGTACAATGCCAGTTTCTGCGGTGTTCAAGGCCACAAGCTTCACTAGTAAGACCTGCTGCGCTTACTGTAATTGTTCTGTATATTCTGGTATCTGGAAAGCAAAGAATAGGATGTCTAAAAAAATATTCTGTCAATATCTCCAATCTCTTTTTCACCTAGATCTCACTCTCCTGCTGGTAGAAATTATCTGCCTTTCAAAAAATGATGATCAAGCTCATCAGCCAAATGAAAAAGCCCTGATGATGAGATTAAAATGTAGGAAGACAGACTTCAAGACAAAGGAATGGAAGATTGGAAATTAAATTTCACATCTGAAGCACAGTAATGCAGCATTCACTGCTTTCCTTCACACCATCTTTCATGGCTGTATAAATATGAAGAGGTCATATTTTGTTGAAACTCTGTCTTCCTTCTAAATTGGACAATTCATCACATTCCAGATGAGTCTCAGAAACAGATAACTGACCATGTATGAATCTAGTTATTAAATCCTGTTTTGTTACATTTTTAATCAAAAGCCAAACTCTTATTACAAGTAAACTTTGTATTTCAAATATTCAAATGTAGCCTAAGTTTATTAGGCTTTGGTGAACTCTTTGGTATCTTAGCCTGGTTTAGAACAAGTAAGGAACTACCATGAAAGGAAGTAGCCTAAGTTTATCTTCTAGAGTCTACATTACTCAACTAAACAGAGAAAGCAGCTTAGCTGGCCTCAGCAGAGGGAGCAAGCACCAAACAGGCATAAAGACTGGACAGTCCTCTCATCCCAGAAGATCTTAATCATAGGTCAAGTGAAACAGAGTGGGGAATCTCAGTGTGTGTAAAGTATGTAACTCTATTCTCTTGTCTATCAGTTAGTTTGAGCAGTCATTCAATAAATGTTTAAAAATCAATGGCGTACAAATGCAGTGTTCATGTTCTTTCACTCCTTCCTCCCAGCTCCACTTCTGTGCTTTCACTTTCTCTGCTGTGCATCTTTACTTGCACACCACCGCAGAATTTTCTCTGTATTTCACATTGAGAATGTTTCCCCCAGTTTCTTACTGGATGTCATTAAATATTTTCATATGTTTATATATGTCTCTTTCCAAAATTTTTCATATATATTTTGTGATTTCAAAGTCTACTGGAAGACAGTGAAAATTCTACCTTAAGCCACTAAAAGAATGTATCACAAATATGAATGTAGTATTATGCCAGCTGTTTGATCAGCATGTCTGACTTTAACATCTAGTCTATTTTTCTTGATATTAAGTGGTACTTATATTCATTCAGTCCCTAGCCTCTTCATCAGTCAGAAAAAACATTTCCTGTCATGTGGACTTCTGTATAGGGCATCAGAATGGGACCAAAAAAATTCATTTAAAATTTGAGCCACTGAAAGTTATCTGGAGGTGAACAGGAAAGCTAGAAGTTTTTAGGACCCTGCTACCAAGGTCCTGCAATCCCTACTCTACATTACAGTAAAATAAATCTTACTATACTTTATTAAAGTTATATGAAGTTTCTCAGGAACCTCACGTAAACAAGCCTACTATTAAGATGCTGCACACAACTCCATTATGTAGTGTGAGTCTACATTTTGTACGTAAAATAAGATCCGGTCTTTTATTGTGCATGTTAGCTAGAGCATACCATCTCCAACCTCATAGCACTTGCTCTTTGAAACCAGAAAAACGTTCACTGAGATAGTACGAATAGATCAATGTATTAGATATATTTTAACTAAATTAAAGGCTGATCAATTAAGCAATTTATCTGTAGCAAATCTTTCTTTGTCACATTATTCCATAAAGATAGAACACTGCAAACTTTAAAAAATATACTTAAAATTGAAGTGTTTTGAGGTTTTATGCACAGATAAAGAAAAGAAATAAAGATGTAAAGAAAAAATATAAATAAATTCAGCTGTAAGTCAGCTAACATATAATTTAAGTCTTATGAACAGTTAAGTCATAGACCAGGTAATTCTTACACAAGGTCATTATGATAAAGAAAATGTAGCCAATCACATCCTCTTTCCTGCCAGTGCTTCTGCAGAACATTTGCATGTTTGTTGTATAATGTTGCAGAATGATAGTGCTTCAGTGAGTTAGTGGTCTGAAGGAGACCAAATATGTATCAAGATTTCTTAGTGATACTTTTCTTCATCTAATTGTTCTTGTTTTTTAATGATTAGCCATGGACTACTTTGGGTACCTTGGGCACGCTTAAAAGGGGTCTCCATGGCATTACTGAGGGTCTTCATGAATTAGGATTCAAGGACTGGATTTTTCCTTCGTAAAGCAATAAGCTTACTAAAAGCCACAGAAACAGATAAATAAAGGCCAGATTTTCTAGCACGCCCTGGGCACTGATATAAAATACATTATATATTTTCAAATAATCCAATAGTATACTGATTTCAAAAGAGCTTATGTATTGCCAGTTCATTCTAACACATCCTATGTTTTAGTTTGTTTGTGTGAAACTTAGAGCTACTACAGTTATTTGTTGTTTTAAAATACACCATTCTGAGATGGACAGAAAATGGCTTGATCAGAATTCCGGTATGTGAGGTTCTTGTACAGCAGGTTACAAACCTGTTAGCATTGTACTACCAGTGAAGCAGAACATACATAACATGTTTCGCAGCAGAATTTCTTATTGATATTTCTAATGCTTACAAAAAGTGTCATAAGATACTGCATCTCATTCATATGATGATTCTGTGGAACAGCACCCAGATTATATATTTATTCCAGTAGGATGCATCCTTTCCTAGAGATCAACAATAGCACCTATTTAAATCTGTCAGATTACAGCTGATATCCAAAGAAGAATTTTCTAACTTGTTTTCTGAAATATAACATGAGGTACACTGTCCTGAAACTATCAATCAAAGAAACATAAATTTTGCAAATGCACCCACATCTATAAAAAACAATACAAATTGTGATAATAATGGATGGAAAGTACTTTTCTTTTTAAAAATCCAGGTATGGCAGAAATTCTAAAAATCCTCAAGCAACTATACAATACTATTAGTTACAGTAAGACAGTAAACCAACAATATCATAAGAGGTCAAACAAAATCAGTGAGAATTTAGTACAAATACCAGGTTTTGAAGAACTAAAGCAAAAAGTAAAAAAAAAATCCAATAAAGTAGCAAATTAATCAGAAAAAAGATTTTCATAAGAGCATCCAAACAATGAATGGAATGATATATTCATGATATGTCACCAGCTGGAAGTTTATACCAGCAAAAAGTAACAGAAATAGCTCTGTGGTATGTTATATTGTCAGTCTGCATGGGAAAACAGAAAATGAATTACAGCAAAAAAATATTCCTTCATCATTGACTATAAGTAATTCTCTGGTCTTCACAATTTCACTTTAAAGATTTTTATTTTGTATCAGAATGTGACAGCCTTGCTGGAACTGGCTGTGTGAGAAATAAAAAAGGTTCTTCTTATCTTCTGGGATAAGTGGAATAAAATGATCATGAAATGAAATGGTATCAGAGATTTTGTAAGTGACATTTTGTATCTGACATATTACTGGTCATTTAGAACATAGCTGTATGCAAGTACAGATTAAACAATTTCTTATTATAGACCTCAGTTCTTCAGGTAAAACTTCTAGAAACAGATCCTACTCAGCATTAAGATGACCTTGGCTAACCTGGCAGGATAAAGAAACCTTAAATTTGCCCTAACCAGGTGTTTCAAGTGCTATGACACTCTTCTTAACAGTCCCAGTAGATGGCCATGGGAAAAGGGACTTGACAAGAATACTTAGGTATTTCAGCCACTGGCTGCTGGAGCAGTCCTTTGGGACTGTAACCCAGAAGCCTCATTAGAGATGGGGGATAGAGGGGAAACCCTGCTGACTCAGCCATGTCCAGGCAAAGCAGTTTATGATCATTTCTGTCATCTCTATTAACATTATGTGCCATCAGTAGAAAACCTGTAACACATTAGAGATCCTAAGCATGATACAACTTGTGTATAACTAATGTTTTACGCAATATTTAATATAAGGTTATACTGTCAACATTGGACAAGACAATTTCTGCTGTCTGAATGATGCTGATGTGCTTATGTTCTTCAGCTGCTATAGCGGCAGCAAATAATAATACAGTGGAATGTAAATAAGACTTAAGGGACACACAGCATGGGACATATTTAGGGAATCAGTAGCTGGGAAGTGGTTTTTGCTAGTCTGCACTGATCACTGTGACAAGGACTAAGTTCCAGGTCTCTCCAACTTGCACAAATCAGTCCCCCTTTTACAAGAAACATGTGAATGAGAATCCCTCTTCACTTTTTCCTACAGATCTGAATGTACTCCAAAACACTGTGGGGGGCTATTGCACCTGATGTTAAGTATAGTCAGAGGCTTCATCTATACCAGTAAATTAAATGCACCAGGGAAATGTTCCTGATAATTGAGGACAACTGGCACAGAATAACTGCAGCTGTTCTAGTAGTCACTAGGTCTCCAAAAGAGGGGCTGCAAGCAAACTATCCGTTAGAAGAGGGAAAGGCTCCCAAACATTATAACTCCCAGCTCACACCCAAGAATAATTTTTGATAATATTAGGCATGTGCCAAAAATATGGGGGAGAGAGATCATTTTAGCAGTTTAACAATATACAGTCACATTCCTGTGTCTGAGAATGTTCCTTGGGCATTGTTTAATTTACTAGCATAGACATAGCCTAAGAGTTTAGTAGCTTTAGGATTAAAGAGCTATAAAAGTAACCTTTGAGGCTGATTACAAGTGAGCTGACCCACAGATCTAGACTGCATTACTATTAGTGTGAGTCTGGAATGGAAGACTGAGTGCACAGTTTTTACACCATTTTTGTTTCTGGGGGATGATCAGTGCTATATATAAATTTAAGAGATTTTATTACTAGGCATTCCAATCTTAAAAGTATTTTAGAAAGCACTTCATGATTTATGCAGTCTTAATCAGAGATTTATGCCAGAAACCATGGCTATTACCCAGGAGCTTGTAAAGAAAGGTAGAAAATTCAATGCACAGCTGGAATATGGGACATTTATCTTACTAAAATAAAAGGTGGATTCTAAGCTAAATTTCATCTAAGCTAACTTTCATCTTCTGTCTCTTTTTTCAATAAAACTGCACATGGTTTTATGTGAAAATTAAAAGAATGACTACCAATTAAATCAAAAGAAGCAATTTAGGAGGTGAACAGTTGGACTTTGATAGAAGTCTAGGCTGGTGACCATTTTAAAATTTTATGATCTTATTGCCCATTAAATCTATACTCACACTCAATTTGTTAGATTACAGTTAGGAAAAACACTTATGAGCCTGATTTTTTTAGTCCAGCACACCAGATAATAATTTTCAGTTACAGCTGTCTACCAGTTTCTTCCAGAAATAGTAGGAGACAGAAAGAAACAAAAAACAAACAAATATACTACAAAACTTTGCAGGTCCTCTGGAGAAATGTTACAAACTTTCCCAACAGAGAATATTTTCAGCTTGCTCAGTCATGGTTTCAACTTTTCAGCTTGCTCATCAGTGAGAATCAACATCCATTACCTATGGAAGCCAATTAGTGCCTAGTAAGTGATGTGATTCAAGATAAAAGCAACAAAGGATTTATTCCCAGATCTGATGATAACTACATCTCTTATAAACTATCATCAAGTGAATTTAGATTTAGGGATGGACAAGACTCTGCAGCTTGCACCAAAGTAATACTGGATTCCCTGTAGTGCCATCGTGTGACAGCTGGCCATATGCAGTTTGAAACTGGACTATTAAATATTCATACAGCATTTCTAGATGAATGTGAGAAACATTTTTAGATAGTGCTACTGTTTTAAAAAGCTGAAGTGCAAAAAAACAGAAAAGACTCAAATATTACTGCTTATATTTCAAGTTGTACAGATGATTTCTATACTGCAGGAAAAACAGAATTACAGAGAAGGGAAGAATTTAGTGCAAATTTTGTTTAATTGCATACAAAGACCTATCTTAAAATAAACTCATTAAAGTTGCAACATCAAGTACTCCATGATAATGAAATATCAAGTTCGATTCTCAAAATTGTTACTGAAGTACTTTGTCTAAAACTATGTAAGGTCTCCACAATAAAGGCAGGTACAGAATCCAACTCCCTTGACCAACATTCATTTGTCTTATTCTTCAAACTTTAAAACTACCTTTTTTCCTCTGCAGTTTTCAGCTTCATTCACCGGATATACTTCAACTGTGGCAACAGATGAATTATGAATTACACAAATTAAAGATTATATAACAATATAACAATGTAACACTGATATTACTGCTGTGATAATACAATATAACACTGATTCTCCTCCAGTGGAGGCCCATCATATATGATAAATGAGTCTCAAATCCAATAAAGAATTGCATCTTTTAACACAGTATAGGTTCTAAATCCATGCTTAATCCTTAGAAACCTGCAAGTCTCTGTGGATGTAGTTCTTTAACAGTTCCACTCCCAATATGGTTTAGATACTGAATGTACTGTTCTGATGCATGCCCTAAAATAATGCCTTTCAGTAGGCTTGAGTAACTCAACGGAAATTCAGATAACAGGCATTTCCTCTGCCTAATTATTCTGAGTATTTTCATTTAATAGGAATATTTACAGCCTACTGCAGGACTAAGGGAAAATCATGCCCAAACAACCTGATTGCCTTATATGATAAAATGAGTGGATTTGTGGATGAGGGGAGAGAGCGGATGTCATTACTTTAGCAGGGTTTTGAACACCCTCTCCTGCAATAGTCTTGTATCCAGGTTAGAACGTTATGTTAGACAGCCAGATGGGTAAAAAAATGGTTGACAGATCAGGCTCAGAGGGTAGTGGTTAATGGGTCATACTACCTGGAAGCTGATGACAAGTGGAGTACCACAGGGGCCTATCCTGGGTGGGCGGAGGAGGGAAGAAGAGAGGGAAGGGGAAGAGGAGAGGGTTGGGCTTCAGGGAGACCTAATAGCAGCCTTCCAGTATCTAAAAGGAGGTCATGGATAAGACAGAGCCAGGCTCTTCACAGCAGGGTATGGCGAGAGGACAACAGACAATGGGCATAAGTTGAAACACAAGAGACTCAGAAATCAGACTGAAACACAATCTCTTCAGAATGAAGAGATTCATTCCTCCCAGTCAAGCAGAGAAACAGGTTGCCCAAAGAGGTTGAGGTTTTCAAGACCTGGCTGGACAAAGTCCCAAGCAACCTGCTCTTAATTCAGTGCTGATCCCACTGCGAGCAGGTGGTTGCACTAGCAAAGCAACCTCCTGAGGTCTCATCCAACCTGAATTATTCAGCTATCCTATGACAGACATTTGCATAAAAAATAAGCTCATCTTTAGTTAGAAAAGATATAGCCAGTGCTAGCCTCTACTTCTTTCTGTAGTAGTATCCAAGTGCTTATTACATAGCTGGGTAAAGGGTTAAATTACTTCAGTAATGGGAGACCTGGATCAGTTCCCCTGGCATTTTTCACTTCCTAAACCAGTTACCCTGATCAATGTACAGTGGGCATTTTTTATGTCTTAAGAGCACTCTCGATCCCTCCTTTGCTGCTAGGAAACAAAGAAAATTACTCTATTGGCCCAGAGAGAGAGGGAGGTACTAGAGGAAGCATAGCTTTGTGTCAAGGACTGTTAGCAAATGGAGCAAGGTATGTTGCTGTCTCCAAAATGGACAGCACAGGCAGTAAACTGTAAGGTTTATGAATCCTTTTAGCTACAGTTAGTGACCTAAACCTCTGAGGGCTGGATTTTAAACTCACCCTTCTGTTTAGCATTTCCTCGTTTCCTGTAGTTTCTATCTCCATTTCCCTTATATATCCCTTCCTGCTAACCTGGTGTCCAGGCCTTGAGGGCACTGACCGACCTCCCTGTCCCTGCCCACACCCCTGGGCCTTCCACTCCTCCCCAGCCCTAGGCCCCCAATTTCAGCCCAGCCCAGGGCCACCAGTCCCTGCCCTGTGATGCCACAGCAGTGCTGGGCTCCAGCCTCACCACAGCCCTGCCCCTGCCCCTGCCCCGCCATGGCCACCCCGACACCAAACCAAACCCCAACCCGTGGGTGACTGCCCAGCCTGGCCTCAGCCCCTCCCCATCCCCGCAGCGGTGCCCAGTGGCCGGGGCTGGGGCTACTCCTGGCTGCCCCGCTCTCTTGAGGGGCAGCAGGATGGGCCTGGGCAGCCAGGCCCTGCCCTGCTGCCACCAGGAGCCCCTGCCAATACCACTCCCTGGGGAGGCACTGGTCTCATGGTGCCCTGACGCCTGGCTATTACATTTTGAGGGGACAAGCTCTCCATGCCCATTTACTAAAATGATTAAATATAGGGGCCTAACTTGGTACTCTGGTTTCAGTCTGAGAACCAGGTATCTAGAATTTATACATGGTGACAAATACCTGTGTGGTTCATAGCTCTCCTAATTCTTATAGAGAAGGTCCAAGGTAATAATGCTGACCTGTCTTGTACTAAGACAGAATAATAATGTGAGGCATTGATACCCACAAATGTTTATCTGGATGATCTATACACAAAGTGCCAATGGAAATCCTGGATTATATATCTTATTTAAAGCCCCATTTACATTCTTCAGCAATAAGTAACTTCTCCATAATGTAGCAAGACCAATTGTTACTGATTCACTCTTTTCAAAGTTAGGCATGTCCTTGCATTCATACATTATATAAAAAGAGACAAAGATGAAACAAACAGAATGTGTCTTTAAATGTGCTAGACTGATTATCTAAAAGAATCATAATAAAGTATATCAAGGTGCAGAAAAATTCCTTTTTAGCCAAGTACAAGCATTGTTCCAGATAGCTAATATAAGCTAGCCCATTTCTGTAATTTCATATTTAACAGTAGGTCAAAAATGCTAATAAACCACAGACATTTTATTCTGTGCACATACAGTAACAATTTTAGTGCAGTTTCTATTAAAATTGTATCAACATAATCCTGGAATATCAGAACAGAAAAAAATTTACATTTTACAAGAAACATTGTTTAAAATTATATACAATAGGGATAGAAGTAGAGATGAGGTTAATATTTATGAAACAAAGCAAATAATATTTTTGATAAATATTTACATTGAAATATCTTTTGCTGATTTTCTTATTTAAATAATGAAGTAGATGTAAGTCAGAAGCTTGTCTTATCCTGCTTTGGATTCTAGAGGGCACAGTTGATTTACTATAGCTGATTAGACAAGAGCAAAAAAGCAAAAGCTACTAATCGGTTTGTTACAGCTTCACCTGCAGGTGTTCAAAGCTGGAGGATGGATATCTGCCTGTTTTTCATTTGGTGTCCTATTACTGTAAGCTGTGGAATTCATAGTGTTGGCTGTCACTCCACTGATGTTAAAACATGGTTTCAATCTACAGGGATCAGAACCTTATAGGAAAAGCTTCCCACTATGTGGAATAGTGGTCATTGTTGCATCAGACTCTTGTTCGTAGATCGTACTGCCAGTTTCAGTGTGATTCACTGACCAAAGGACTTAAAGGACTCATGAAAAAAGCGTGTGTGTGTGTACTCACTCACCCTTAAAAGATTGTGCAGACCTGCGAGGGGCTATCTAAACTGCATAAAAGTGGTACAACCTGCTGAATAATCATTGAATGTCCTGTGACACCAACATGTTAGGTACACCAGGAAGCACCAGCTTAATTTCCAGGGCTATGAGCTAATCAGCTTGTTATAATTTCCCTAATAACATGTAGTAGTAGCAAAGTTTGTATTAGAATCTGAGAAACCTACTGATTGCCTCTCTCTTTTTTTTTTTCTTAACTCACTTTCTGAAGGAATTGATTTGTCAATGTACATATATATTTATTTATGGAACTCTGACTAGCTGGCACTTCAATGAAAGGATTTGTGAGCTACTGTAGAGTTGGAAGACCTTTGGGAAAGACTGTGGGAGCAAAGAAGCTGTGTCTGGCAAGTAGCTCTTTGTACCCAGTTATTATTGCTGTGCTGTGTAATACTTAAAAGATTATTTTAGTTGTGAAATACACACTATGTTTTAGGAAGAGTAACAATGCATAAAATATCTCGGGGGACTGAGGCCCAAAAATCGAAAGCAGTTTCTGCTATGAAGAAATTCCATTTTACAAACCTTCTAAAGAAAGTTCCTGTGTTTCTCTGTAAAAGCTTCTAAGTAAACAAAGATAAAATTGACATTTTTGCCGTGGGAGCTCCACAGTGTTGTCTCTTCCTAAGTTTTCCAATTCTGTGGCTTGCAAAGACATGGTGTCCCTCCAGATTCTCTGACTAATAAGTACTCAAAGATACTGCCAGTCAAGACAGTTCTGAGAAAAACATGGGATTTTAATAGGATGTTTCTGGCCTCAGTAATACTTTGACTCTTTCCTTGATCTGTATCGAGGTAGGAAAACCAAAACTTAAAAGTATGGGGCATTCCATACCCTATCCAGAAAAAATCTCTGAAGTATGGAAACATGAAACTGGGGAAAAGATTTATAGTCTTTACACTGAAATTACTCTTGACATTAAAGGTTAAAATAAAAGTAAAGAACTTCCACAATCCAAGTATGTGCAACTTGATTGTCAAGTCTAGAAAGAGATTTAGAGGAATAAAGATTTAAATCTATTGCCAGGTTAACTCCAAGAAACACCTCTGCAACATTCGCCTATAAAGATGTGAAGTCACTTATCCAGACATTTCGCTGTGGGTACTACTTTATACAAACTCTTCATCTTCTAGGCCTTTGCCTAAAGGAAGAAGATCGAAGAAATGGATCTTTATAAACACTCCCTTCTGTTTCCTGTCTTCTTTCTCGTGGATTTTTTAAGGTAATCATGATAAAGATCTTTACTTTTTCCTGAAGAATTATCTCCTGCTGCTGCCTACATTTTAGAAAGTCTAATGCCCTTCACAACAGTAGGTACAATCATAACCTGTCCAGATGGACTAAATAATTAACTTGTTCTGAGAGTAATGCTGCTGTCTCATGGCAAAGGCTCAACTTATAGATCATGGATAAATAAGTGCTATCCTAAAGATTTTGTTTGTTTACATGTTTTTATTTACACTTACAAATTTTGTTCACAATGTAATCCTGCAAACAGTTGTGTCAGCACAACCGGGGGCAGCAGCATACTGCAGCGTGAAAAAAAGAATATGCATTGCGGGAGAGAGGCATGAATACCTTAAACTGATGCTTTGGGTCAAGGTAGTGTATTATCAAATGACGGGTTTGGTGTGTAGATTTTTTATACACTGACAACTATGCTTCATACAAATGTATCTACAGTGATGGCCATGCTTTATTTAAGCATATAAACTAGTTTAGTATGTGCATTACACTACTATCTCCACCTTGGAGTAGATAAGGCCATCACCAAATACATTGAAAAAGGGGAGGATTTCCTATCCCCAGATTGGAAAGCTACTATGACTCCACCAAAGAGATAATCTCTGGTTGCTCAGGAACATATCTGTGGGGCTTATGGGAGCTTTTGTCCCCTTCATTATCACTAGTTCATGCAGTGCATCATTTAGATCCTACATTTAGATTACAGTTGTGTCTGTTCATGGAATTGAGCAGCATATCCATGATTATCTTTTAGGTTGCAGCCTATGACTCTAATTAATGATAAGAGCAGTAAGTTTATCAGGAACTTAAATAATCTTAGGAAGTCAGAGATATTAATGCTTGTGCTTACCTTCCAATTACTACTGGTTCCTCCATTATGTCTTTGTTTTCTGTTCAGGCATTAACAAGCATCGCTAGTTCCTTTTAAGAATGAAACCATGCTTTCAATTCCCTCAGATCTTTGGTAAGCTTTCCTTACATCTGCTGAGTTTTTCTTTATGACTTTGTGAAATTAAAGAGAACTTACTGGCTCTTTTTCTTTTTCTGGTGTTGATGTGGCTAAGTCTCCAAGTGTGGATTTTCTCCAAAAAATTCTGTGGTGGATTCCAGCTTTGTATATGACTGAGAAATAAATTGTGCATGTATGTATGCACATGTGCAGGCATATGTGTATGTGTATATACATATATAAATATATGTGTGTGTGTGTGTGTGTGTATACATATGGAAGAACTGACTAATATGTTTCCCACTGCTAACCACACCACCTTCTATTTAGCCGCCATGCCTCAGAGAGGCAATTATTCAGATTAATGCACATAAGAAGAGATAATCAACAATAGGTATGAGGATTTAGGAATGCATATCTGCGCCATAGCTTCTGGTAGGGAAAACCCTGTCAGGATATTCTGAGAAAATCTCCAGGCACCTTAAACACAAAATGTGTAGTTTTAAATAGCACAGCATAGACTCGAAAAGGGTCTGAAGGGAGCACCAGTCAGATCATGGTGTTGTCATAGTAACAGACATTGAAATTCAAAATACAAAGTACAAAATGGGGGTGTGAGAAAAAGGATACAAAATGGAAAAATATCAAGTAATCATGGAAACCTATAAAAAGAATATGAAAATTAGACTTTCAGGACCCATGACAGTAATAATTAAAATATACTTATTCTGCATGTTATTTGTATTTGTTTAGCTTTTTCCATACAGAAATTTGAAAATGCTTTATAAATATTAATAATCTACTTTTTCTGACATTCATCAAGGAAAGTATTAACATTGCCTTTTATAGATAGAGATATAGAGGCAGGAAGAGCTTTGCTTAAGTCCAGTGGGATGTCTATGGCAGAGGTGAAATGAAAAAGTTCAGTTGTTTGCTCTACTCTGTACTCACATGTTCTTTGTTTTATTGCTTTAACATGCCTCAGTTTTATGATGTTATTCTCTAGATATGTAATAGAAGAATCAGAGTAATTTTCATATATATTAATAATAGCAGTAATGGTAGTCTGCATCTGGCACAAAAGCTCCAGTGCTTTTATACATGGTTTGTGTAGTTATTTAAGTCTTTTTACAATATTTCTTTATAATAGTAGTATAGTTAGCAAATGGAAGACATGATAGAGAGGGAAAGAATGAATAAAACAGCAAACTACAATTTTTTCCAAGATGTGCAATAGTTTAGAAATGGATACTCATTCATGTCAGTTCATCAAGGAACTGCAGCAAATTTAATTCAAAAAAAAAGAATTGATATGCCATTATTGGGGATCAAGGTATCTCACTGTTGGTCAAAAGCCCGAGATTATTTGGGAAATTATTATTAACTTATTTTTATCTCTCCCAGATATCTCTCTTTGTAATCTTTTATTCTGAGTATACCTCTCTAATATCTTCTCCGTATTACTGGCTTGAATTCTTCAGTATATTCAAGAGATTTTTTGATTTTGGACTTTGCAATGACTTGCATTTTATTTTAGCAGTTTGAAGGAGTGATAATGAAGTACTCCCTCTCTTACATTTATATTTCCCTTCCAGGCATGTAATTTCATTTAAAGTTGTTATCATTCTTCAAGTAATATAATACTAGAGTGTCTGTCCCCTAAGAATAACTTTAAGGTTTTTCAACATGAGTATTGACAGTATAAAGCAGATATTTGCATGTTGCTTTTAGGAATTTAAGGCAATGAGCCATAAACAAAAAGAAATTAGATAAAGGTAGAAAAGAAGCATTCAAAATTATGAAAATGTGCTGACTGAATTATAGACTGGCAGTGTACCAGAAAAGCTGCAGCAGACAGAAGAACAAAAAGGAAAGGATTTTTGAAACCTAGAGCTTAACTGAGTAGGACAAGACTCTTGTTATTTAAGGAGCAAATCCCTTGGGATTTCTAGGGCCACAATGGTGGGAGAATAGAATATGACAGAAAGGCTAGAGCTTCTTTGGTAAGTCAGAAGTTGGCAAAAACTAAAATACAAAAGTTTACAGAAGATGACAGTCATTTGAACGGAGAGGACAGAACCAGGATAATAAACTAAATTCTTCAGGTATACTGTACCTACTAGACAGTTAATACCATTTCAACTAGTTCAGCCATGAAGCATTCTGCCTGGTAGGCACTGAGTTGTTGCACCACAGAACTTAGCACACCCAGGTGCTTGCTGAGTTTCTCAAGGAGATTCTGTATTTTGCAATGAGGTCTGTAGCAAAGCTTGACTGCTACAGTTGTCCAGACTAGCTAGTTGAAGGTACTGATGTTAATTAGGTTATGGTTTAACAAAAAATGATAGGTTTAAAACATGCAGGAGCAAAGGGGAGAGGCAGGAAGAAACTATGTTCAGGGATTGAGAGAATGTGCTGAAGTAGGGGCTCTTTCCATTTCTTTGATTCTTTCTGTCTTGTTTGGATACATTTAGGACCTAGCCAGTCTACTTCCAGAGTTACACTGTGGGCTCTGGCTCAGGCCAGGTAGTAGTGGGGCAGAGGAAATTAGGTATGGGGCTGAGCGGGAAAGGAATGTGTGCAGAGCAAGAACACTGCGGTGGGGAAGAAAGGAGAGGATTAGCTGCTGCAACCGGGCAGGAATAAAGTTAGTTTAGGCTTTTAATTGCAAACTACACTTTTAATGCTTTTGTAGATCAATTATTGGTTGCAATTTCTAAATAAAATTAACAATCCGAATTTTAAACTAGTTTGCATATGCCTACATTATACGCTGGTGACTACAGTATCTTTTTTCTCCTTCATTTAATAAATATACAAAGGTTTGGAAAAGCTAATTACAAAATGGAATGATAAATCCTTTCTTCCTTAAAAATCGATCGAGTTCTTCATTAAGTTGTTTTAAACTCTAAACAGAAAACTAAAGGAGAGCTATTCTTCTAACCTCACAGCAGCCTCTACCAGTTTTCATCAGGTTCACAACTATCAAAGCCAGCTAAATTGCCAAATCATAGACATATAATCATAAAAGACCTTCTTTATTTCTGTGTACAGTGTGATTGACAAGTTATCTGTCCAATCCAATAGCATATATGTTTGATTACAGCTGAAACATGACTGAATGAGGGGTCTGTCTGCATCTACATTTGCGTAAAACCCTGTCATTGATAATTTCTTGCACTAAATTCAGTATTTGCATCTAAATTAAGATTTTTATCCCAAATACAACATTGTTGAAAAGTAACTAGTGGTAAATTACATCTTAGAAAACACTTTCTACTGCAAATTAAAGAACAGTTTTCAGTTATTTTCCTCTACTGTATATTTACTATTTAGCAAACTTGCTTCTAATTTTAGAACCCCGTTTTACAGTGAGGTCCATATCATAAAATATGATAAAAAGGCTGGAGCTTCTTTGGTAAGTAGGCAGCTTGGTATAGGAGGAGGTACAAAACAAAGGGTTTTTTTCACCTGATAAACCTATAAATAAAAGAAATAATTTCCATAAGATATTGTGGAAGAAAAAAGCATAAATGCCTTAAACTGACCAGACAAGGGTACACAGGATAGTTTCACTAGTCATTTTTAAATACAATGGTCTAAAGACAAATTCTAGCTTCAGAGGCCCTGGATTGGAATAGGTTTGCTCTGCCCATATCTGGTTTCTTAGACTGCTTCCTAAATACCAGCTACTGTCCCGGACTTGAGACAGGATACTTGTAACTCTAGCCTGTTACAATGGTTCTTATGTTCTGCTGGTAAAATGCATTGCAATAACATACCTTGTTATTACTTCTTAATTAAATTGAATTCATTTCCTTAAAATGGAATAAGTTAAAAAGAGAATACAAGCATTTTAATATTCATGCAATGTGTCTCCAACCTCTTAAGTTAGTGTCACAATAACAACCCAGCTTTTTTGCTGCTTCTTGTTATCTGTTCCTCATACTAAGTTCCCTAGGTCACACAACATCAGACTTTTTTTCTATTTGCCCATAAGCTGCAATGTCCATGAGTTATTTTCTCAGGCTTTGCCATTTTTTCTTCACTCATATTTCTTTTATGTTCCCACCTACCTTTCCACGATCAAATACTAAATAGCAGAAAAGTTATACAAACATATTAAACCTGGTGTACACTATATCTCAAGTGTTGTAATTATGTAAATGTTCCTTACCAGTTATTTAAGTTCAAATCAAATCTTCTGTTTCCATTCTCCAGTAACTTTTGAAGGTGGTAACACCTGCTTGTAAATTGGTCATACTAAAAATAAGATACAAAATATTTCTGAGAATTTTGGAAATGTCAAAAGTGATAAAAGAAATTGAAAAGATAGTTACAAATTAGTAAAAAAAATGTGGTGCATTCATTTTCAGCAGTGGTACAGATAACTTTTTTATTTATATTCAGCACTAATTTTCACACATTGCTTTTTTTTCTGAGAAGTTTTAAGAATATTTGTCCATATGAATCTGATCCAGTGATTGCAGTAAGCATGGCAGCCTTTTGCCTTTTCATCTCATGTGACTTTTAAGCACCTCAAGGGTCACGCCTACACTTGAGCTGTTGTAGAGGGGAATCAGCCTCTGGTGTTATGGCAGTTGCTGGAAATTTTGCATTTCTGCCTATGGAAAGAAGAAAATCAGCAGTGGCTGCTGAGGTTGACACACAGCTACAGATCCATTCCCATCCCTTGATACAGTGTTGGGAGCTACTGTCATCTCTAGTCCTCTGAACTGTTTTTGGAGTTTCCCCTACTCGCAACCGTCTGAGGCATGTGGTGTGTGTTTTGTGGCTCTTGGCAATGTGAAGATTTTCTTATGTGGCTTATAAGATCAGGAAAGATGGTGTCTCAGGATACAGAAGACCACAAGCCAATTTTATCATACTGGAAAATGAGGTTTTCCATTCGCAGTCTTCATGGGATTTTAGTCACTGCACCAGTGCACTACATACAGCACTTATGCTACTTAGTCAACAAGATGATTTGGTTTAAGTATAAATCTTTCCAAAACTTCTGTGTTATATTTGTATTGTACAGCCGGACTCCTGTGAAGACCAGCTGCTGAACATAAAAGTAGAAGAAAACAGGCTGTGATTGCCCAGTAGAGAAAATATATGGTACAAGGGATGAAGGAATCATATATGCTTTTGTTCAAACTCTAAGATAAATATAGCTTTTAAGCTAAAAAGGGTTGGGAAAACCTAGCAGTGGGAAACTAACATGCCTGAGCTTTGTTACACCTTTTGAAAAGAACGCCTTTCGGGGGGGCACTGTTTACTTCTCATTGGGCAGACGTGCAGCTGTGAGAGCAGGGGTGTGCAAGCAGGTTTCCCGGTGCTGCCGTCGGACATCAGCAACACCAACAGGCTTCACTTCAAGCGCTCCACCTCAGGTCGCGGCACGGGGTATAGGATACACGTAATTCTGACACCCGTCTCCTGTCAGAGAGTTTACTGCCCTGAATGCGGCCCGCGGCCGCCCGCCACCTCCCCGCGGGGGGAGGGGAACCGCTGCGGGCGGGTCCCCGCAACCAACGGCTGCACCAACGGCCACCGCGACCGCGAGCGCTCGGAGGCATCCGGCCGCGCGCCCGAAGGGGCCGCGCCTGCTGCCCAGGTTCCCCCCGCGCCGCCGAGCAGAGCCTAAGCCCCGCCCCGCCCCCGGCCGCGGGGCCACGGCACCCACCGCCCCGCGGCTCCGTGCCCCGCCCCTGCCAATCGCGTCGCTCTCCCCGAGCCAGGGGGCGGGAGCAGCCGTGCCTGGCCCCTCGCTGACTGGCTGTCAGCCGCAGACCGTCACCAGGGGGCGGTGAGCGCACGGATTGGTTGGCCGGGAGAAGGGAGGCCGGCGCCGATTCGCCGGCGCGGCGCACGTGACGCTGGTGGGGCCGTGACGCCTGCCGTGGCGGAGGGGCTCGGCTTGTCAGGTAGGTAGGTGCCGTGCGCGGCGCGGCGCTGCCGGCGGTGCCCGCGTACCAGCAGCGGCGCCGCGGCCGGGGGCGGCCCACCCGCGCCGCTCCCCCGCGCGCTGCCCGCCCGCCCGCGAGGCGGCCGTGGCGCGGGGCGGATAGGCCCCGCGCGCCGCTTACCTGCGGCCGGGGCGGGGCGGGCGCCGGCTCAGCTCGCGCCCCCCGCTGAGGGAGCGGTGGCGGCGGCGGCGGCAGCCGGTGGCCCCGCGGCGGCGGCGCGGGAGCGGTCGGGGCGCGGGGCTCGCCCGGCAGCGGCGGCGGCTCCGCCCCGGCGGGGGAGGCAGCGCGGGCGGGAGCGGATCCCCGCCCCCGCCCCGGGGGCTGCCGTCGGGCCCGGCCGAGGCGGGCCCCGGGCCGGGACGTCCGGGCTCGGCGGCTTCCCCGGGGGCGAAGCGAGCGAAAGGGCTGAGTCAGTCCGGTTCCCGCTGCGCCCGCCCCCGGCGGTGTCCGCGTTGTCTGGCCTGAGCGGAGGCTCCCTTGCTTTGCTCCTAGTGCCCCCGGGCGCGCTGGCCGGGCTGCAACCGCTGCGGGCAAACAGGGGGGAAGCCCCAGTGAGCCCCCTTGAACCTTTGTGCTCCAAATAAATGGAAAAGAAGCCCCTGTTTTTTCTGTGGTAATGCTGTGCAATTCAGACACTTTCTTAACTTTGTATGTATTGGATCTGGAGACCACAGAGATAAGGCCTTTGTGGTGTTACTCTACTGGCTTTCTTCTCGTGTGCCTTTTTTTGAATCTAGGTATAAGTAAATATGCTGTTTCTGTTCACTAGTTTGGTATCTAAGGATACTGAATGCATGTATATTTGGTACATGAGGGCAAAATATGTACAAAGGCATTAAAGATCCCTTTCTGTATTGGTATATGTTTCTGTTTTGTTTATATGTACATGAACATACACACCTGGAAGTGACACATCCCATGTGAGCATCTGGGATTTGAATATTCTGTTAAACAAGCCAACTTGTTTTCTGTTTTTTCTAAATAGGACCAGAAATAAGCAGTATCTGCCAAATACTTGACATACCTTTTCTCCACTTGGTAGCAAACCTGCGCAAAGTGACTTGGATGTTCTGATATGTATCTTAATGCAGCTTCTTTTAATAACTAGCAATATAAGAAAAACCTTGGCAACATCTGGAACTTTCTGATTTAAGACCAAAAGAATTTACTGAATATTATTCTATCTTTATTATTGTACATACTGAATCATATTTAATAAAGGTGTATTCTCCAGAAAAGACAACTGATACTTTGCTGCATGTGTGCGCTGGCTTTGGGAAGACTCAAGAAGGTGGAAAGTTCATGCTTCTGAGCAGTTTACAATCAAAGCAAACTGCAATTAATAGATATCATAGGTTGGTTTGCCATAATGCTTATTTTTAGTTAGACAAATATATGTTGTATATTTCTCCTCTTGTAAGTTCCTTCTTAACGTGTTCTAGTTTATCAGTATTATTATGCATTTAGAGTAGACCTTTGTGAGATGTTAGCCCCAAAAGAGTTGAGCTTTGGAGATACTTCTTTGAAGCAAAGGATCAAACCTTATATCTACAAGGTTACTTTTTTGATTGAGCAAAAGCTGTGTTAATTATCACCAAGATCCTTCCCTGCTTTTCTACAGCTATAACTTCTTGTCACAACTGAATCATTCAAAGGAAGGTGGTTTTTCAGTTGATACTTGAATTCTCAATGTATAAAATGATCATAAAAAGCACTTTAATGAGACACTTCAAAGTAAAGAAAGGCTGAAGAAGGGATGGGAGAATTTAAAAGTAGGATGATATAAAGCAAGATTAGAATGGGTCTTCTGTAAGAGAGGGAAAAGGTAACATTTGCTTCATGGGGATAAGGAGCTTTAATGTGGGTAGCAAGAGTAAGCTGCTGAGTTGCACTTAATTAATATAGGATTTACTGTTTCTGTACTTGAAAATGTTCTAAATTCAGTTTAGTACTTTACAGAATACAGAGGAGAGGTGTTTTGCTAACATGAAGTAGGTTTATCCCAGACTGTTGCCTGGGGTAGGCTTGCAGTGGTCTGTGTTTTATCCATGTTTGGAACCTCTCTTGCTGTCCATGTTGCCTTGTCCACTTGCTGCTACTTCTGGATGTTCTGGGAGCTGGGAACCAGCTGGGTGAAGGAAGGTATGTTGCCTTGTCAGCCTGAAGGCAGAGAAAGCTGGCAGCCAGCCCGGAGTTGCTCCATACAAAGAGATGGGTTAGCTGCATGAGGTCATCACTTCATAGGGAGGAGTTTTTTCAGTGTGTGAGAAGTGGGTCTAGGAAAAGGAAAGGGGATTCTTTTGCTTGGGGGAGGGGGAGGGGGGAGGAGCAGCAAGAGAGAAGAGGAGAGCTTAAGTTCATTCCAGCAGAAAGTAAACTGCATATGTGCTTTTATCTTAAGATAAAAAAGACTTACCACTTAACACTGTCATAATTACAGTCTTGATGTATTTTGCAGTATAAAAAATGGATTTAGAAAACTTAAGCTGGGAGGATTATTATGCAGGAAAAATAGACTTGGGAATTGTTGAGTGTTCACCACTTTATTAAGGACTAAAAGGATTTAACATATTATGTATGTAAATATGCTGCAAGTTTCTGCTGTATAATGTTTGCATTAGGTCACTGCAGCATTTCTGCAGAAAGATTTATTTTGGAAACTTTTGTTAATAAGCAGTGGAATTCTTAGCTTTGTTTCCAGGGTTTGAGAAAAGATAGTTAACTTTTGTTTTAAAAGCTACACGTGTATGGTGGTACATAGTGTATAGAAAGTTTTGGAAGTAGTTTTTAGAAAGCAGCAAGGGTGCTTCTAAAATGGCTTTTTTGGTTTGGCTTTTTTGGTTTGTTTTTAAGATTCTTCTCATATCATGAAATCATATTTGAGGGACTGACTTCAAAAAATTTTTAATTCTTTGTAAAGGTTTAAATGCAAAGTTCAGGTTAGTTGTAAATGCAGAGAATCTGAAGCAGCAAGGATTTTTTCAGTCTTTTGTTTCCCTGATGATGATAAAATAAATTCCCAGTAAATTAAGACTTAAGGTTGTTACTAATCTGAGTGCTCGAATTATGCTTTATAAGGTGGTTGTTCTACTTTGGATCTCGAGTCACCGCATGGTCTACAGTCACCAGTTTCCTTTGCATTGCTACCTTTTTATGTTAACGGGAAAGTGCCGAACTATTTAACTGCAAACAATTTCTACCTCACTTTCTCGCATCTGAATTTGTTACTAACCAGCTTATTACACATGTACCAGTGATACAGCAGAATATGGGCACAACTCTTCATAATCATAACTTGTGGTTCACTGACAGCTCCCTTGCTGGTTGTACTTGGTTGTCAGAATTCTCAATCTTTAAAATGCATTAATCAGCTTCTCATAACCTTGCTCTTGTTGCTGTATCTTGTTTACATTGTTGACTTGAGCCTTGAGCAGCGAGGATCTTTCGTTAGGCTTTCTGATAGGATTGCTCTTCCTTTCTGCTGCGGGGAGAGTTACTATTTGAGCGAAGTCTTGCATTTATTTTCCTGTTTGGGTGAATGTACAGTAATAGCTGTAGTAGTATACTGTGAAATATTTCAGTGACACACTTCTCCATTGAGATTATCCTGGCAGACTTACAACTGTTAAAGGAAAAAATAAAATGAAGGTTGCTGTACAATCTTAATCTAGCCATTAGATGTGCTTTATGATATTGCTTGCAAAATAATGCAGTCCACTTGGAACCCCTGTCATGAGTGTCAATAATGAAAATATTTTAAATGAATAACTACTAAATATTTTGTCATATGCTACACATTTTTTCTGTAAGGTATTCAATTTTTGATCTGAAGATAGTTCTTTCACAAACTCTTATGTTACTTTCATCATTCAATCTTAATGCTTCCCAGCCTTCCCCCCCCCCCATATTATGGGTTTGGAAGCTATTTATGTTAATATGAGGAGCTAAAACATTAAGAAATTAAGTATCAAAATAAATGACCATAAAGACCTAATGAAAAATCAAGTATCCTTTAAGAAAGGACAAACAGTGAAAAGTTTGTGATTTATTTGATATTATGCAAGAGCTCTTTGGCATAAGCAGAAATAGATTCCAGAATAGTATTGAACTGCATTAATCATGAGGCCTTTGTTCCCTGAAATTGCCTGTTTAGAAACTGGAAGACATACAATTATGGCAATGAAGGCAATGAGTTCTGAAGATGAGCCCCTCTGACACAATGCTGAATCATCCTGGAGCACTCCATTCTCTAATAAATGAGTCAGGCATTTATGGAGAAAAGGAGTATGAAAGTAATTACATGATCACATAATGCATATTCCACAGAGAGTAGAATTTAGGGTTTTGTCCTCAATTTGTGGATCTGTTAATTTCACTACTTGATTTGCCAGCTTTGTTGTTTTTTTTCCAGCTCTGTGTATGGCGAACTTTTTCTTTAGAAAAATTGGAAAGTCTTATTCCATACATTGACAGTATGATTGTGTTTTTAGTGTTTGCTGTTTCAACTAAGAATGGCAATAAGAAGTTGTTTTTTTCTGTATGAAACAGACCTGCAGGATGAGGCATAGATTATTATGGGTATTTTAATACAGGTAGGACTAAGTTTGTTGCTTATTTAGCACTGTAGTGCTCATACAAATAATATATTAATAATGGCTCAGCTGGTGGAGATTCTCCTAGCAAACCACAGTCTTCATCCTGGGGGAACCTATCAGCAAATAAGAACGTGGTCTTAAGATAAATCTTGCTAAATTTTAAATACCTAAAACTTGACTCATATGCTATTAAATTATACAGGTTTGCTAAACTCTAGTAGGCAGGGTATACTGCCAGTTTGTCTGTTAAAATATAGCTTTTGTGCATTACCCAAAAGCTGTATTTTTTCTTCTTTTTTTTAATGTTTCAGTTTTCCTTCAGATAGCATTTGATTTCCCAGTGGTGGTTTCTGCACTGAAAAGTATATGAATGTAGAAGAGTATCCTGCAGTTCTAGTATCCCAGAGAAGTTTCAAGAGTTCCAGATATGGGGTGTGGTGAAATGAAGTGGCCAAGTTTTCAAATGTGACAGCTTGAACAATGATAGCAAGTACTGTGAATAAGTAATGATGTTTAAAAACATTTGTCCTATCCCTTCAACAAGATGTTGTGAGAAATACTTTTGTAGCCAATTTTAAGGAAAATCATACAACTTTGGAGCACCCTTTGTACATTGTTTTGTTTTGAAATTTTACTGGTTAAAAGATATAAAGCATGGAAGCAGAGAAACTTGTTTATTGTTGGTGTGAGTGTGTTGTTTATATGTTGAAACTATGAATGGCATGTTTTATCCAAAGAGAAGATTTTTTTCATCATTTTCATAATACATTTGCTTATCAGTTCAGGAGATATGGTAACTTCAGTTCACCAAATAAATAGAAGTGTCTGGTTTGCCAAATACAAAAAAAAAAAAAGTTAGCAGTGAAGTGCGCAATTGCAAAAGCAAAGAATTGTGAAGAATTAAAGATCTATAACAAAGATACAGGAAGACCTTTTTATATCCTATTCTGCCTTTTTAGAATGAGTAAATGATGAAATTTGAGCAGGAAAGCTCTAACTTGTGGATGTGGTTAGTAAACCTGAAGCTGTTAGATTATCATACTTAATTGACATCTAGTTTAAGTAATTTTCCAAATGATTCTGTATTTTTCATTTGGGGAGGTAATTATACACATCCTTATTGAGATCAAGATCTCAGTTGGATACAGTCTTCTCCAAGAAGACTTGTAGCTTTCCTCCAAGACTTGACCTCTTGGTCGTCCATGCTGCCTGTGTCCTAACTTTGCTGTTAGGTTGCCTTCTGGAGCCAGGTAATACCCTCTGAAAGGAAACCTACCCAAAGCTGACAGGATTGTTTGCTCCAGGCTCTGTTCCAGCTGCAGTGTGGAGGCATACTACTGCTGATCTGTATCCCATGCAGGACAATCTTCCAACAGTAGCCCTGTATGCCTTGTGGAGCTTAAAACTTCATGTTTCCACGTGGTTTGCAGTGCATACTGTATGTATCATGTTGCTAAAACATTATTCTGATGGGCTGTGACCTGGTGATCTCTTGTGTTTTAGTAATTTGAGCTTAAAACCAAATCGTTCCAATCAGATTTGGAGAGCCTAGAGGAGGTCTAGTGATTTGCAGTGTGGAAGTGGTTAGTTTGCTTTCAGAGGATGGGAGCTGTGAGCTGTCTAAAAGTAAGAACATCTCCATCAGTTGATCTGGATTGTGTCTGCAGTGTGGTCCACAAACACGTTATAGATTTAGCCATTTTCAAAGCAGAAATTAAGCAGGTGACTCTTAGTATTTGATTTTTAATACCGGAAGGCTTGTGTCCCTCTACATTATTTTTCTCAAATTAAGTGGTGATTTCAGGGTTAAAGATGCAATTAGTCAAATTCCCTGCAAGTGTCTCAGAGTACAGTAAGGCAAGAATTCCCAGAGGGATTTAAATAACTCTTGCCTACAATACAAATGTTCTTATCATTCAAAAACATTTTTTCCCAAGAATATCTATGAATAGTGAGAAAATCCTAAAGAACGTTGCTCTCATAAAAAAAGTTAGCTGCTTGCATCTTTTCTGGAAAGAATCCCTATGATATCATGCTGAATGAAAGACTGGGGATTAAAAAAAAAGAAAAAAAAGAAAAAGAAAAACTAGTGTTGCCTGTTGTGATCAAGTTAAATTAGGCTCAATCTTATGTGTGCAAATAAACTTCCATGTGAAGAGTCCCTTTACTTCTGGCTCCATGTCATCCATGTCTCTCATTTGCATTTAAGCACCATTTTTCCAGAGAGCTGAGAAGTAAAACACCAACTACTTTTAACTACCTCTTAGAATGTACATTAATTGGAGCTTGTTCCATTTGTATCTTTGCAAAAGAAAATAATACCTTTTAGAAAAAGTATTCTTTATAACTGTGAAGGCTGATGATATCCAAACAGAACTGACTGGATCTAAAAAGAAGGATAGGTTTTCTCATGTATCTTGAAAAGTTCTCATAACACTAATGTATTAAAATTTGTTGTGCACCTGATTTTGCATTCCAAGAAAATTTTTTGAGAAGGTGCAAATCCTAGTTCTGTCTTACTGGTGCTTCTAGCTTTATAGTGGGAGTAACTTTATCTCATTTAAAAGAAAAAGTAATCACAATTAATACATCTTTTAGGATGAGGAGCATGCTGAGGATAAGTCATTCAGCTCAGGAGAGACAAATACAAACTTCAGGCAACACTGAATCACATTATATTTTATATTTCCTGCAATGCAGCAGTTTGGAACATCAGCTAGTAGGGAGGGGTCGGGACTCTGTTCATTATGGGGAAACAGTTCCTAGTTTTCTGGATAGACCTACAATGTGGTAGATTTACATTAAATATGATGTAATGATGTCAAGGAAGTAAGTGACCTCAAGAAGACTGAATGAATGAGGAGTTAACTGAGCAGAGAGTTTAATGAACCAGAGGATGTATTTAGTTTAATAAAGGAGGAAAGAAAAAACAACAACCTGATTGCTCTTTGAGTTTCTTTTCAGAGTGATAAATACTTGGAGCTAGACTCTATTATTTTTCTCCTGAAGAGACCAATATGATCATATGTTACACACTAATGGCTGGTTTTTAATCTAATTGGAGAGAAATTCTGGCTGATGTTGGGCCATTAGAAAAATGAAAATGCTTCTAGTCCTTTAAAAGTATTCCGCATATCCTGTGGATTGCCGGTACTCTATAGCTATTCTTAAATCTCAAAATTTAATACAGTAATTCTAAAGAAACTTCTTGTAGTATTCTGATTTTTTAAGTTGAAACATACTGACAGCTGTTAGATGAGTTTCAGAGCCTGAAGTCTCTCTAAAGAAGAGTCTTCTCTTGTGTCATGATAAAAGACCCTTAAAACAGCATCAGTATTGTTCCCTCTTCCATCTTCCCCAAAAGAGGTACTTCCTTCAACAGGCCTCAGGACTTGAGGGTTTAGGTTTGGAGGGGGGTGCTTGTTTTGTTTTGTGTGCTGGTTGTATGCTTATACTGTGTTCATTCTCTTATGCAATGGTTTTTATCTTAAACAAATGGAAATCAAGAGATGAAACATTACTTTGAGATTTCTTTTTTTTTGAATAAGGAAGACTGCATTCACAGAACTAGAGAAGTCAATACCTATTTGAATGAAAGAAATAAGTAAAAGAGTATGTTAACTATGCATGGCCTAAATGATCAGTGGACAAGGGTACTACAGTTCTTAATTTCAATGCTGACTCTTGTCACCAATTTTTCTAGAAATTTTTGTTTCCATTTTCCCTATGCATCCAAGACAACAAGTTTATTGAAAGCACAATCCTTTAGTTGTTTTCTTTGGTCAGAAGTTTCTTTAAAACTCTTTATAATGTACACTTTAAAATGAGCTTGAGTCATGGATATAAATGTTTAGTTTTTTTCAAATTGTGGCCATCTTTTTGCCAATTTTAGCATTTTAAGTTTCTTTGTAATTCTACCTTCCAAGGGACAGGATTGCTCTCCTAGAAGTATTATAACCTTGGACTAGTAAGGTTGCTCATACCTTTCAGAAGCCCCACAAGAGACATGAGAAGTTACTAATAAAACTCAAAATCAGGTGACTGAATTAGTTATTTTTAACCTAATGTTTCTTTGCAATGTGTCGGAGTACATAGGGCAATATTCTTCTTCCTGGCATTAATATATTCATGGGAAAAGAAGGGAAAAGTGGCTTTGTGTTGGTCCATGCTGGCATATGAGATTCTTTCCTCCTACAGTAGATCACGTTTTTGAATGTGCCTTTGTCTTCATATGCAGCTTATATTCATATACATATAGAAAAAATTGAGAGAGTCTTGGTCCTTAGTTTGGCTAACTCTGTTCTTCCTAACTTGTCACTGCCTTCACTTTCTTCTACTCTTCTGCCTGGTAAGATCCAATCTTGAGCCTTGCTACTTACCTGTGTCTGTGAGGTAGAAACTGCTACAGGATAGGATGCAAAACTAGTTGGGTAACAACACCCAAAGAACACATACCACATGCTTCACTACCAAAATGCCTGGGTTGACTACATCTCTTACTGGTTTTCACCAGGGGCCCGAGGTGATAGGATAAAGACCATGCTGAGGAGGTTTGCAGACGACAGGAATCTGGGAGTGACTGTAAACATGGTGGAGAATGAGATTCAGATTTGGAAGAATTTTGACAAACTGGAGACATCATCTAGAATGAAGTAGGGTGTAATTCAGCAAGCACAGCTACAGCATATTACCTGTAGGCAGGACGTGCACCGACAGAAGATGGAGAAATAACAGGCTAGGGAGCAGTCCTGTAGAAAAGGACCTGGGATTTATGGATCACAGAGAAAGACAGACTTAATACCAGGCTGTTGTGAAAAAGGTAAATGCACTCAGACAAGAGCTTAAAAGACATTTGTGGTAATCTCTCTGCTTTTCTCAGAGTTGGTAGATCCTCCACTATGCCACTGTTTTAGGCTCTGAATCCCAAGTGAGATGGGGAAAAATTGGGGAGAGTTCAGAGGACAGCAGTTGTCTAGAAAATAATGATCTTAAATGAAAGATTAAAAGAATTGGGATTGCTTCAGTGAAAAATGGGATGTTCAAGTTGCAAAGAAATGGATAGTCTGTTCTCACTGTTCCTCAGTAACGGTTTTTATCTGGAACAGGGGAGATAAGATTTGGGCATCACTGAATGTTTTCTAATGCTAAGGGCAGTAGAATACTAGACCAGATTGTCTGAGAAGATTGAGGCTTGACATAAATCTTCCTGTCCTAGGCAGGTATATGGGTTTTAGTCATGGGAAAAGGAATTAGATGGTGTCTTTAGGTCATGTGTAGCCTTACACTTGTAAGTATCTTAATAAATTACTTTTATCACATCTATTACTTCCATTTGCATGTGTGAAAAATATTCCAACAGGTCAATGAAAATCTGGTACATCCAAAAAAAAAAGGAAAGTTGATTTAGTTCCAGCCATTTATTTCTAAACAGAGAGAGTCTAAAGGTTATTTCCTGGGCTTTTGTCTGGTTTAGTTTTTGTTTTTGTGGTACAAAGACTATAAATCATAATCTTTGGAGTCCCCTGTTTCTTATTTTCATGTATTTTTAATAAGACCGCAACTGCAAGAGGTGCTGGAAACTTCATACAGCTGCAGGGGTGAGAGAATGAGAGCGCACTGGGTGAGGAATGCTATATGCAATCAAGTGAAGTCCGTCTAGCTCAGTATTATGTTTCTGCTGCTGGCTGCTATCAGATAAAAAGGGAATGATGCCACAGGTGTAGAATGATAGTTCCTCTGACATAGCTTTCCTGCTTTTGCGGTTTAGAGACATCCTGAGATGGAAGTTGCACTGTGTTTAACAAACCTTTTTTCATGAATTTGTATAATAATTTTGAACCTGCTTATTTCTTGGCCTCAAAAATATCTTGAGGCATTGAATTCTCTCATGTAATTATGTACTAGGTGAAGAATTACTTAAGAGCAACATTTAAAAAATTCATTTGGTGTTCTGGGAAACACTTCAAACGTGACATATCGTGTCACTTTGTGCTATCACAATTTTTTTTGATACTTTAATCTGACACTCTCCCATTAGTTGTCAGTTTTGCAAGCTAAAAAATTCTCCTTACTTCCTTTGTGCAGAAGCTGCTCCATACTCTGATCAATACTGTCCATATTTATCTGTTGCTTTATGTTTTTCTTGAGATAGAATAAATAGAAGATACCATGAATTTATCAGCAGCATAAGACTGTGTTATGTTCTCTCTTCCTTTCATAAAGGTCTTGTATCCTGAATGGTTACTACCCTGACCACTGCTAAGCATTGAACAAAAGTTTTCAAAGTATGTTCAGAGAATAGCAGACCTCTTTCCTGAGTGGCGTTAAACAGCCTCACACACAGCACTGCATATGTGGCTAGAATTCTCCCAGTGTGTTATATTGGATTTATTAACATGAAATTTCACCTGCTGTTTTATATGCCTGTTACTCAGTATTCTTTTGCCACACTCTGTAACCAAGTGTCAGTTTTGATTGCTCGTAATAATTGTGTATCATTTACAAGCTTAAGCACAGATGGTATGTGAAATGGTAGATTCTGATGAGGCTTGACTCCCTCCCTTGTGAATCTTTGTTTGTTTAATCTGAATCCTCATGATCTTCATTCCTGTAAGAGCTCTCCATGAGATACCTCAACAGAAACTTTTTAAAGACTTTTGTTCCCTACCACTTGTAACATCTCTGCCCATCTGCTCCTTGACTCCTTCAAAGAAAGATGGTGAAGCATGACTTTCCTGTACAAAAGCTGAGCTGTTCCCCCCACCCCAATACCATTATTCTGGTCTAAAAATTCTTATTATGTTTTTAAACACTTTGTCTAGTGTGGAAGTCGGACTCTGTGTTGTACTTTTTCCTGATTGCCTTGTCAAGCTCTGAAAAAATTTTGATGTATTTGCCACTCTCCATTTATCTTTACTTAGGTCACCTTAACTGTAAGTTTGTGCAGAATTAGTAGATTGGTAATTTCAGCCTTGGTCCCTTTAACACTTTTACTGAAGAGTATCTGGTTCTGGTGAATCCTCATTATTAAATTGATATTTTTTACATGCTTTTTTGCTGCTTCAGCTTGAGAGAATGCTATATATATATCCCCCGTATAAAGAGAATCAGGTGTGGGATTGGCTTTTACTACCTCAGCAATAATTTCAGAGGACAAGAATTCATCTGACTTTTCTGCTGTAGCCTTATCTTTTTTTAACTCCTTTTTTTTTTTTTTTTTTAATGTATCTTCATTACTTAAGAATTTGTTGTTCATTCGACCATGGTTACATTGAGGTAGCAAGCTGTCTGTAACTATTAGATTCTACTATGTTCAAGCCCGGAAATAGCATCAGGAATTTTGTTTCATAACATTTTATCGCTCTCTTACAAGTAGCTATGTAGTTTGCCAGCAAAAGTTCATTATGCTTCCCTGTTTTAGCTAGTATGCCCCATCAATTACTCCAGTCTGAGAAAGAGTTTGTATTACCAATTTTCAGTTTGGACTTTTAAATCCTACTGATGACTTGTATGCAGATGGAAATATGCAGATGTATATAAAAAGTCAGCTGTAATTGGAGTGTTTATAAATGGAAGTTGGCTTTGTATTTTGTTTTTAAATTGACAGACAAAAACTGCCTTTTCTTACATATGTGATAGGATAGATAATGAAGAATGTTGTGATTTTCTTCTTCAGAAGACACAGTTTTTCTGGGCTTTTTAAGTGGCTCCAATCAGTAGTTTGTTTTAATAAATGGAGTTTTCAGAAATGGGCATTTAACCACATGCAATTCTTTGACATCTGCTTAAAATCTTCAGGTGTTGGTGGTAACTTGCCTTTCACTTCCATGAGTCCCATTTGAACCAGGAAAGGGTGTGGAGGGGGGAAGTGTTCCTGTCTAGTGGTGTTCTGCTGTTTCTACCTCATTTGTATCTGTGATGGGAGGACTGGAACCAAATTTATCGTAATGTTTTGCTTTTGGTTGTAGTTTTTTGATGGTCTTACATAATTGAATCTTGGTTTTTGGAACTTATCACAAGAATTTGTGTGTCTGCTATTAAAAATATGGAGAATTTTGTAATCCTTCTAGCCTGGTGCATTTTTTTTGTCTCTTTTTGTATCTGCTTGCATAGCTGCTGTTTCCTTGCAGTAACTGAATGTAAGCATCACTTAGAGGTCTTTCCTATTTTTGGTCATGGAGAAGTAGAAGTTTGTATTTGTATTAGGCAGCACTTAGTTTCTAGCATGTAACTAAGTAACCAGAAGGGAATACTAAATAATATCTGTTGAATATAAATTAAACTAACCCTTAGTGCTTTGTTTTAAATAATGGAAATCTGCAGAATAGTTCTCTTTTCTTTACCCTTCCATACTGAGTCTGATTCTCTTTCCAGTTTTGTTTAATGTGTTTAATTGCTTAAAAGGCATGGCTAAACAAATATAGAATGCCTCGTCTAAAGATTTAATTTTAAACTGGTATAAGATTGTATGTGAACACTTGATTGGTCCAGATGTAGCTTATACAGATCAGCTGGCAGCTACAAGCAGTATGCAAAACTTGTATATAAAAATATAAAAAATAATAAAACCTCAAAGATCCAGCCTCATTTCTCAGTTTGCTTCATGTAATTTGTATTCCAGAGTTGCAGCTTCAATTTTGAGTGCTGCAGTCTTTTTAACTCTCTGACCTCTTACTATTCAAGGTATTGGAATAATTGGATAATTTGTAAAGAAATTTCAGTGTCTTGGTCACTTTCACACCTTGCCACTTGCTTCCTTACTGTCTTTTGAAAATACTGCTATTAAGTTTGTCTTTGCCTTATAACATCTTTTGGTCTCTCATGCTTCTCCTTTCCTTATTAACTGGCTTCCTTTTTTTTTAATCAAGGGCAAAGTTCATACCTTCACAAATAAATGAATTTATCTAATTTTCCAGGTATAATATACTCCCTCATAAGAAAAGAAATTCCAAGAACTTTAAAAAATAACCATCTGGAGCTCCATATAGAGGTTTTGTGTAGACAAAATTATTTCTTGCCTCAAAATTGTGTGTATGAAGTGATAGCATAATACTACTTGCAATTATTTGAGGAATCTTTGCTCTTCCTATTTCCTTCCAACTGTTTATATGTATATGTATATATATATATGTGTGTGTGTGTGTGTGTGTATCTATATCTTCTGGTAAAAATCTGAAAAATGCAAAGGAACATACCAAAATTTAATTTTTTGCAACATATTGTAAAGTAAATGCTGGAACAAAGTAAAAACTGTATTTGATTTGTTTTTCTTTCACAGAGTTCCTAGAAAACAAAAGTATATTTTGGAAAGTGAAAGTCAGAAGAAGCAGCTACTGGCATAAAGAAAAGTATACTAAGGATCATTTTTCAGAGAAAAAATTTTAAGGTATGTGAGCTGTGTTTTACAGAAAAGCTTTCCTGAAAATAAGTTGCTTATTTTGCCTTAGATAAGCTAATATTTCAGACCAATTTTGAGGTGTTCAGGCCACCTTTAGATTACCACTTTACATGTTTATTGATAGCAGTATCTCTATGGAAGCATTAACTCAGTGAAGGCTAGTTTATGTTTATTACAGTTAGCATCAAATGCATAATAGACAATAGTTTGAATATGTGATTAGTCTAAATAAATGATAGCTAATGTATGTGTTTTATGTTTCATGGTCTGTCTTGTACATTCCAGGAGTAGATCTTTTCAATTATTCACTTTCAATTATATATTTCAATCATTTAATAGTCTAATTTTTATTTGGGGCATAGGGAGAGGGGTAAGAATGATTTCTTTCCTTGTTTTAATGGAATATAACTACTATAAACTTCATATTCAGAAATTGAGATGGACTGTCTAGTATATTGATCACCTGTTGTAAATGTTTTTAAATCAATACTAAAGCCTTGAATCTGAGCATTTGTTTCTCCTGAATCCAAGTTGTCTTCTTGTTCTTTTTTTTCCTCATCATTCTTAATGTTTTGAATAGGGCTGCAAAATATGTACCATGCTGAGTGATTTGGAGCCCATGTTGGTTTAGGAGCATAGGAGTTGATCAAGAGCAAGTGTGATCCTCTCAGCATACCATTCCCATTCCATACCCCTTCTTCTTGAGGCTCCAGATGTGCTGTGCTACCCTGTTCTGAATTTAACTGGAAGTCAGGCTTGCTTCTGATTTGTGGTTTATCAGTTGCCTACCTTGGCCTGGAAAGCTCTAAATATGTGGGCTGTCATTCACAGTATTAACCACAAGTGCCAGTGATGTACATGGATTCACCATTATTTTAAGATTAGCAATTACATTCCTGGATGTGTTTCATGGCAATATATAATAGAATCCATGAGCGACAAGTTGTTGCGAGGGTAGGAGAGTATTCTGGATAAGTATTGTTGTATACATGCTCTGTTCTTCCCTACTCATTTGCTTTTGGTGGTTGGCAGAGACACAGGACACAAGGCTAGACGGGCCAGGGATCTGACCCAGTATGGGTCATTCTCATGTGTCAGGGGTGGGTTGCAAACTTTAAATTAGGTGTAGATGTGAAAAGTACTTTCTTCAGAGTTGTTGCTGGAGTTGTTGCTGGATTCCAGGAAGACTGCTAATGCTGGAATATTGGCTGTTTGTTTCAGTATTGAAGAATTATGTGGCTGTCGTTGAAGCTTTTCAGGGACATACTGACAAAATTTAACACTGCTTGGTTTGGAATCTTATTCTCGGTGGTAGTGATTGGGATCACTCATAAGACCATATCTGGTAACTTAAATTCCGAACTGTTCAAGGAATGGTTCCTTGTTCACAGTATATTGTTAAGTGTACGTTGATAATTTACTTCTTGTCACATAATTAGCTTGTTACTTTTTTAGAATCACTTCCAAAATATGTCCTGCTTTCTTAGAATTGGCTCTGGAATATATTTTAAGTGTTAGTATTTATCAAATATTGATGGCTAATTTGCATATCCAGTAATTTTATAGTGAGATTACATCCTATTTCAAAATAAAGATTAAACTAGCTGAAACTCATTTGCCACTGGTGCCACTGGGATTTTGTTACTTTTACAAAACATGCGAGACCTCTGTTTGAGACTTCATTGACATGTCAAATTACGCAAATGTTGTTCACATATGGAAAAAGATTTAACATTATGGGTATCTATCACAAGTAGGAAAGATTTCTTCACAGTAAAGGTAAGTAATTCTTGAAGGTTTTCTTCCATATTAAATTTGTGATTTTATATGTGTTCATAGTCATCAGTTCTTCATCTAGCTAATTTAAAGCATGATGCCAATCTCTACTTTTTTTCCTTTCCTCTAAGATAAAATGTTCTTTTGTCTTGTTTTGAGAAACGGTTTTTTCATACTTTCACACTTTTTTTCCCCATATTTTCTGCACTGGAGTAGAAAGTAGCCTTGTGTCTCAAACTTTCCTCAAGACTCCTACTGGTTCCACAGTAAATCTTTTCTGGGTTTAGATTTTGCTTTGCGCTTCTCAGTTTTACCACTAGTCTGTGGTTGCAAAATCTGGGTGAGAATCTGTCTTACGTGTTCAGCACTACCGTTATAATATTGTGTTGGGAAGCAAAAAAAATGGGACTACTAATATTTCTTCCCTAATCCAGTAACTGTGGATATGAGGAAGCACAAGAGAAACAGGCCACAAATAGCAGACAGGCTCGCTCACTCTCCTTAAACAGCATCTTCTCCTGTTGCCATGGTTGGAGACAGAGCACTGGTCTAAGTGGATCATTGGTCTGATCCACTAAGGCATCTGTGAGGTCATCTGTGTACACAGGTGAATATCAAACCTGGAAAAATACCCGTATGTATTGATGCCAGCTATTGTCTCTTTGAACAATGGCCTTTTGAAATGCTATTGTGCTTTTTAAGAGTATTTTAAGTACAGACTGCATTGAACATGTCTATTACTCTAATTGGTCATTCTTCTTACAGTTTTGGCTTTGAGTAACGGTGTGATCTACACTGGTTTCAGTTGGTTTCTATATCTAATTAAAAGTGTTGGGTTTTAGCTTATAGGCAGTTTAAGTGGTTTAGATTTTGAATACTTGTTTATCACTTCTTTGCCTTTGCAATATTGGAGCATTTGAGATTAGCTCAATTTCTTGCTCGAATGTTCTCCTGTTTTACAAGGAAGGGGTATTGAGGCTGGCTTGCCCAGGTGAGAATGATTAGCTCTGAAACTTTGTCCTTGTTAGTCTTAAAGAGTCAGAATTATATCAATTTTGCAAAAGAAATTTTTACCATTCTTCTTCTGTAGTGGTGAATGGAATGATTTAAAACAAATAGAGTCCAGTATGTATACAAGTTTTGTCTACATACACAGGCATCTCATAATGTAATTTGAAAAAATCTAATTCTTACTTACTGAAGGGAGACTTAGCAAGCTGGAGAGAGGTGTTATTGGATCTTCTCTTCTATTGATTTTTGCAATCTTATGGCTCCGTAGTCAGTAGAAGCTGACTGAAATATCATATGCTGAGAATATTTCCTCCCTCCTTTGTCCTCTTGCTTTTCAGTAAAAGATGGAGGTCAGAGTAAAAGAAAAGAAAACCACACTCTACTAGTAGTACAGTACTTCATACTGAGATGAAGCTCCCATCTTTTGTGAATTTGGAATCTAAGAAAGTAAAGATACTAGCTCTCCTTGTAACTCTTACATGTGGTAGGAGAAAAATCAGCTTGGTCCCAAAAGTAGATACAGATTTAAGGGGTGTCAGAAAATCAAAAATGAAGCACCAGTCATGTTAATAAGCAGGTGCTTTAAGATGTTTTTCTTTAATTCATCTTGCTAAAATATTAGTGTTTTTGCAAGACTGTTCCTAAACTTTAACTGTAAAAATATTATCATTAATACAACTGAAAATGACAAAGATGATTCTTTGTAAGTAGGGCCTGTATAAATTATTTAGTATTGCTTTTTATGGCAGAGCTCCTAACCATCAGTGAGATTTCTGGCTAAAATATGATAATTTTGAAGTTAAGAGCAAATGAAAGCTTGTAACAGAATGTGCTAGAATTAGGGTTGCTCATATAACCTTGATTTGCTGCTACTGTGTATGTGCATAATAACATAATGCTGTTTTTATTTGCTTTGTGGAATTTTTGTTTCTTTTGGTACATAGCATGGCTTGTGTTCTGAGAATAAATATGTACTGGATGCAACTGATTTCTGTAACTTGTTGGAGGAGCTAACTGAGGCAGGGAGCTACAGGAAGAGAAAGAATGGTTTGGGGAATAAGGCTACTCTGGAGATAGAGTGGTTATGCTGTTATTACCATGGCATGTATCATATTGGACAAATCGTATACAGGAAAATTTGCCTATGTGATGACTGTTCTTCATTTTCTGATTATCAACTTTGAAGCTGTAGGTTCTGATTTGCAGAAATTGTGTGTGGTAACTGAAGCCAATTACATCTTTGTTCTGGGTATTTAATATGCTAAAAATGCTAGGCACTCTGAAAAGTCTGTCTTTAGGCTTTGCAAATTAGGCATCCAGTATTAGCTGGTACAATGTTGACATTAATTTCTGTGTCTTAGTTCTCTGTGTAAAATAAGAGTGTTAGTCTTGCTTCACCTCATGGGCTATTAGGAAGATAAATCTATTAATGTTTGTAAGGCACTCAGCTAATTTAAGTGCCAGCTAAATGCCTATGAAGAAATTAGTCCTTGTGAGTTCAACAAAACTAAGGCTTGGCTGGAACGTGGGAATTGGTGAACAAGCAATGTACAGGGTATGTCTGTGCTGTGGTCCAGTGGTGTAACTGTAGTTCATATAAGTTTATGTCACCTAATTTGAAGCTGATTAGTATAGGAACAGGTTTTTGATGAATACACAGAAAATGGGTGTTCAGCCCACAGTACAAAACCTATGCAGGTCTGTGGAAATTACTCGTGTGTGGGCTCAACTGTTTTATGATGTGGTTGCAGTTTATTGGTAAAAGAGGCAGGTGTTTTAAAGCAAGCTCAGACGTGTCTTTGACCTGAGGTTGGGCTATAGTATTTCATAAGAATAAATTTCAATATTTATTCAATATTTATTATCTGGTTATCAAATATCCATTTTGTGCAATGAGACTGGGCTGCCTTGGGGGGAAGTAGTATGAAATTAAGAACTGTCATGACCTGAGGGGGAGTAACATAAGGTCGCATGGGGAATCTGATTTGAGTTATTTTCTCATATTCAGTGTATTTTGAGTAGTTAGGAACAAACTAGCTAGTCATATTCCGGTTATCGATTTCCCAGACAGAGATGCAGTGTCTCAGAGCTGATGGCTTCTGTAGATTTCTCTTTGCTCTCAGGACGGTATACAGGGAAATCAAATATTTGGGGTCATTAGGAGTGATGCAGTTGGGAGTTCTTGTCTGGAGATACTGTTACCTTGTATTTATTGATTTGATTAAATATGTGGATTGGTCTCTCATGTCTGTCTTAGGGGCTTCCATGTGTTCCCTCATAACTCCGCTTTGAGTTGGGGAGATACTATTATAATGCTGTGTAACAGATGCGAAACTGATGGACACAAACTGGGATTAAACTTTCAATCCAAAGCAACATGTAGGACCTGAGATCTCTTCCAATCCTAGATTGCTGTCCTAACCAGCGTGCTGACCTTCCTTCCAGTTTGTGTCCAGGTGGTATATGTACAGTTGTGCTCAATCTTATGGTTATGTTACTTCAGAGTTTAGACATTAATAGGTGCTCCTTGTAACACACCGAGTTTTTCTTTCTGTACGTTTGTTTCTCATGAATCTTGTTCTGCTTTCAGATGTGGTAAAGAGGCTATCTTGTCACCTGTACAGTATATAGTGCCTTAAAAAATGGGGTTTGGAAGTGACCTGAAGTATTCTCATGATGCTTTATTAAAACTGCAAGACTGGGAACTACGACTGCTCGAAACAGTGAAGAAATTTATGGTCATGCGAGTAAAAAGTGATAAAGAGTATGCCTCCACCTTACAGAATCTTTGTAATCAGGTAGATAAAGAGAGCACTTGTCAACTGGATTATATCAGCAATGTGTCCAAGGTAAGAAGAAAGTATTTTGAATTTGGAATATCCTTAGAAATCAATAGTATTTGGGGTGGGGTATTTTGGTTTGTTTGGGTTTCTTGTCCATTTTTTGTAAGTACAGTTACTTTTTTATTTTAAAATGAGCTGCTGAAGTGTGTCACAATAAATATTTCTCTCCTGGATGCTTTGCCAAGTGATTGTGTCTTGTATTCTGTCTACTTTAAATAAAGGAAAATGGAATGGTAACTGGCCCAGCTCAAAATAGTGTGTCTGTTGGATTCCTATTGATTCAGCTTCTTGAGACTTACTGTTGGCAGTGTTTAAAATGAGCTCCTTTTAGTCCCTCAGGGGAATATGCAGAAGTCGAGCTCCATTCTTGCTTTAAGAACAGTAAAATAACCAGAATTCTGAATTACGATCTTCAGTATTTTAGGTTCCTGGGTTGAACCAGCTGCTTTTTTTTAGTATTTGGAAAACAGAGTAGGCTACAGTAAGCTTTTCTTTTAAAACAGTTAAATAGGAACTATTGTTTATGTTATACAGAATTTGTGACAGAAATAGAAAAATGCCAGGAAACCAAGACAGAGCCTAGCATTCCAACTGTTATTCACACCATAGTATGTATTTTAAAAACAAAACATTAATTCAGGTTGTTTCTCATAATTGTAAGTTGTTTAAGCATAGTTTTATATCCAGTGTAAAATGACTGTCTTGACTTTTTATGAAGGTAAGGCTGTCCTCCCCCCAAAAAATTAATCACTGGATTTAGAGGAAGTACAACAAAGGTAATGATGAAGCAAGCTTCCCTATTTAACCTGTTGGTTAGCCTCACTCCTGACTTGGATTCCCTCCTGACTAAAGAAAACAATTCTGTTTTAATGGCTTATTCAATTTGTGGCCCTTTTGCTGTAGCAGTGGTTACAAGCCACTTCAGTCTGACATAAATCCTGATCTCCTGCTCTGCAGGACAACACCCTTTCTTGGTCAGGTTAAGTTTTAGACAAAGCAGTTTTTTACTTACTGGGCTTACGGAGTTGCTGCTTGAATGCTAGCCGTGGCATAGGAGTAGGAACACGACTGGTCCTTTAGCTGTCTAGACTTATCCTGGGTTGAAGTGGTGGTGTGTGTGAATTAAAAACTGCACTGGTATAGCTAGGCTGATTCACATGCCCCAGAAGTAGCACCGCGGAGTGTTTAGCTATACCGAATTCTGTCGTTGCCCTCCCCCCAGTAATTCTCGCCTTTTAATTTGACACACTGCCTTTTTTTCATCTGTGTGTTTTGATGGTGTATTTGGAGTGCTTCTCAGCCAGTTATGTTTCTCATACAGAGCTTGTTATAAGTTTTGTTAGCTATGATTTTGGTAAACTAAGATTCAAACATTTTCATTAGCCTAAGAATAGCAGAAGTCAAAATATTTTTAAAGCTTTCTACACCATGTATTTTATACTGTTGGATTCCAAAATTTTGAATAGATTTATTGATGATGTGATTAATAATTCTTGCCATTGCTGTCCCAGTAGAATTGCTCTTACGTGCTGGTAAAGCTGTCCTGCTGTTCTTATAGGCAATGAAACTGAATACGGCTTAGGGCTAGGACAGTAAAGGAGAATAGGCATGAGTGTATTTAGCATTACAGCCCTTAACTTTTAGGTGGCCAACTCAGTCTAGCACATTTTTTGTCAGTGCTGTGGACGTCTGTTTTGTGTGAGCAAATTGAAAAAGCTGAGGATGTGTCTTCACCCATTTTCTTCTTGGGTTGCAGAGCGGCATCCATGTCACATCTTAAAATCTTGCTTTGGACATTGTTTTTGTTTGGGCAAGGTTGTTCTTTAGGGAGTTACTTTGCTCCTTTGCTCCTTTTATCTTTTTTTCTGTAAGGAGGTGCCATTTTTCTCTCAAACCCCACCCCTGATCTAGGTACATCTTTACATAACAGCAAAAGTATTCAGATGCTACTGGCAAGTCTTTTGTATGGGCTTGCCCTGAAATTTCATCATTAAGGTTGTGTAGCAATATATTATTGTCTTACTGGTTTGGGCAGTTAAGTTGTCTGAATTATTGTTTGATTACTTTGTTCATGTCATTCTAATTTACTTGCTGTTTCATGATACCTTTTCTCTTGTTCTGGCATAGCATTTTACAGAACCAAAATCTGACCAGATATTTTGGGCATAAATCTTACATCTCTTATTTTTATTAAAAACCCTGTGCATATATATTTGATTTTTTGGTGTTATGTGACATAAAGAAATAAATAAAAGAGAGTATCTCTAATTTTTTATGCTTTTATTTTCTTAAGTATACTGCAAGAGTGAACACTGAGAGAGATGGTGTTTGGGGAAATGTGTCCTATTTTTTTAAGGAATAGGCAGTAAACTTGCTGGAAGGCACAGGGCAGCAACCAGTAATGTCAGAAAAGCAGAATTTTAAGTACTTCCTATAAGCATTTTTTGTGGTTGTATGTCTAAAAAAAAATACTGTGAAAACAAACAATATTTTATTCCATTACTTTTGATATATTATGTTGGGTTTTTTTTCTGTGAAAGGAAATGCTTTGCTTTTTCTGCTATCTGTCCCCACCCAACTGCTTTTCTATATCCTGTATAAATCTCAATTTTTGAAGACTTTCCCCAATTATAGCTTTTCACTTTAACTTTTGATACTTTAAAATGATAAAATATAATCATACAAAACACTGAAATCCTGTTTAACCAATGTTTTTCAGTGTGGAAAGGGAGATACTAGGAATGGGGGATGCACACAATTTTTTTAAATGGAAAAACAATTTTCTGCAAGGTGTATGACTTATTTGGTTTCATTTGGTGAATTGTAAACTAAGTATTTCTTTAGAGTATCTGTTCTGTCAAAGATTGCTTTTGCTGTGCTTTTCAGGGTTGATCGAAGCAATATTTATCTCATCAATAATAAATCAGCCTAAAATCAAATGCAGAACTCTTACAGTTTCACCTCTAGGAGCTCTCTCATGAACTCATCTATAACCACAAGACCTGCTCCTCTAACAGAGGTGTTTAACATTGTTTTTCTCGTATACGACTTTCACAGAATCACAGAATCACAGAATCGCTGAGGTTGGAAGGGACCTCTGGAGATCATCTAGTCCAACCCCCCTGCTCAAGCAGGGTCACCTAGAGCACGTTGCACAGGATTGCATCCAGGCGGGCTTTGAATATCTCCAGAGAAGGAGACTCCACAACCTCTCTGGGCAACCTGTGCCAGTGCTCTGTCACCCTCACAGTGAAAAAGTATTTCCTCATGTTCAGATGGAATTGCCTGTGTTTCAGTTTGTGCCCGTTGCCTCGCGTCCTCTTGCTGGGCACCACTGAAAAGAGTCTGGTCCCATCCTCTTGACACCCCCCCCTTCAGATACTTGTACACATTGATAAGATCTCCTCTCAGCCTTCTCTTCTCCAAGAGAAGACTTTGTAATATGTCTTCTGATGTGATCTGGAAAATGTTCTGTGATGGAGAAATTAAATGTTTTTCAGAAATAGCCAGGAAGCTGTAGGCCATGACCTTTCACAATACCACTTTTCAAGCAATCTAAGATAGCTCTGTGTCAGTCCATGGAGCATCTAGGAACTAAAAGTGTTAAAGATAGTTTCATACATATACAAGGATTAACTGTCTTTCACTTCATTCTGTAAAATCCAATCTGACTTTTACCATAGTCATGTAGTGATGGAGATATGTATGTATGTTTAAAATGAGATATGAGAAAACCCAAAACCTACAAAACAAATGAAATTTCTCAGGTTCGATGATTTAAGGTGGATTTCTATCTTTAGTAAGAGCAAGATTATGAAAATCAGTGTACTAACTGCCTTCCCTAACTGATAAATAGTATTGCAAATAGCCATTCTGAATTTTCAAATGTAGTATAGCAGTCTGTGTTAGTGGATTATCTCCAAGGAATCCAATAATGTTCCCATCAAAAAAGTGTGACATGGTTCTTTAGGGTATCAGATATTTTTATTTGATCTGAGCTTTATTTTCAGGTCCATATCTGTTGTATATTGGAAATCTCTCTGTTCTCATTGCAGTTCTTTCTTTAGGCAAGGTTCAAAGCCAGAATATATTTTGCTGTCCCAAAAACTGACTGACAGAATGGCCAGGGAAGTTAATAAAATTAGGTATAGAAAGAAGTTCAGTTACTGTGACAGCTGAGTTACTGCTTTTATCTCTTAGCCTGTTGGTACCTTATGCTTTGCCCCTGGTGGCCTGGAGACTTACGCTGTCAGTTAATATGGAGCAGCTGATGAATAGTATCCTCTTAAACAATAAAAACTCAAATGCATATTATTATGAGATATTTAAATAAAGGGAGAAAGGTCATCTTGAACAGAGGAACTATGATTAGGAAAAGAAACAAAGAACACAGGGACGTCATCATCAAAGGTATTGAGAATGTAATCTAAAACAGGCTGTACGGCTTTCAAGGGTGTTCAGGAGTACAGGAACAGTGCTGAAATGTCACCATGCAATATTATATTTTTGTCTGATACTTTTTTGTGAATAAGTTCAAGTGATGGTTTTGCTGTAGCAGGTAGAACTTTATTTTAAGATGATCTCAAGTGCATTCAGGTAAAAATATTTTACTAAGTTGTTTTAAACAGTGATGCATTTTCCCCACAGTTCCTGTTCATCATTTGGTTATTTGGTTATCTGGTTGTAAGCCAGAATAAGTAACTGCTTTTCTGTCCCCCTCTTTCTTTTCCAGTCTTGGTTGCTTATGGTACAGCAAACAGAACAGTTGAGCAAAATAATGAAGACGCACGCAGAGGATCTTAATTCTGGTCCTTTGCATAGGCTTACAATGATGATCAAAGATAAGCAGCAAGTGAAGAAGAGTTATGTAGGTGTTCATCAACAAATTGAAGCAGAGATGTACAAGGTACTTATTCAACTGTGCTTTATACATTTATTATAGTTTTGTATGTTTACAAAATCATATATTGAGGGTGGCATTTTTTAGTTCTTCTGTGTGTGTTTGTGCTATGTACAGGTGGTGATCTGTGGTATGTAGATTTTGTCTAGTTTTAATTTTAGTTATTTCCTCCACATTTTCTCTCCCCTGCTACCTGACAAGCTGGAGATGCAAAACTTTCTTCTGTGTGAATTTGTTTGGACAGATAGCATTGAAAATGCTCTTATTCCAGTAGAGCATGGCTGTGTGTGACACTTCTGTATTCTGTCTCTCTGCTTTTTCTCATCCCCACTTTAGGCATCCTTGGGGCCACAGCTTTGAAAACTTTTCTTAATGAGTGGTCTTGACAGTCCAGACTGTTTTGGGTGGGGGTGGGATTCTGGTCTCTATTCTAAAATATAAATCAAATATAAACCAAATATTAAGTCTGCAGATGGAGCTCTTCAGGGCCTTTTCTGTTACTTCAAGGGCTAATGGTGGAATAGAAAATGATGTCGGTTGTCCTGCTGACACTGATAGTGCTGTGTCTAGGCAGTGAAGCTGAGGGGAATCACAGTTTCATTTAAGTGCTCTGGAAGGTTAGTTGCACCTGTCAAAAATCAGATTGGTAGTCTGAAAGCTCTACTGAGAGAAGGAAAGCAGTGTTTCTTCTTTATTCCAGCAACGTGGTTGGTGTTGAGAGGGAAATTTAGAGTAATGTAATTCAAATGTAACATCTGAGTAATATAATACAAATATCAAGGACTGATGACTAAGAGATTCCTGGGCAGGTTAGGAGCAGAACATTAAACTAGTACTAAACATACTAAGGTAAACATATTGTCTGTAATAGGGCTGCTTCCATAATCTGCTGGGATCTTGGCCCCTTCCCCAAGTTTTGACTGTGGGGAGTGCATCCTTTTTGGTGCATGGTCAGTAGGCTGCCTTACCTGATAAAATTTCCAAGCCAAATATTCACTTACAGCTGCTTACGGATTGGTGCATCTAGATATAGTCAGAATAGGAGAAGGGGAGAAAGTGGTGGCATAAATTAGAAATAATAAAGATTAAATCTATAGAGAGATGGAGAAATGGAAAAAGAAAGCAAGCAAGAAAGGAATAACAAGGATAGCAGAAACAAGACTGATGAGAATTGAGCTCTGTTTTTAAAAGAAACTGTGTAAAACATGTTTTTTCTGCTAATCAGTTAATTCTAACAAATTGATAGTTTTTTTAATAAGACCTTTCCAACAAAATATAATGCATATTAAACACTCCACAAATGTCTCATTACAAGCCATATTGACTTTACTTAATCGTGGCCATATGCCCATGCAATTATTTTGCACACCCTCTAATAAATCTGTGTGATTTGTTTTTTTTGTTTGTTTGTTTGTTTTCCTTTCCTGGTTTTCCTAAGAAGCATTTGAATAGCATTCTGATTAGTTTTGTTGTGCTCCCTCATTGTTAGCTGGCTCTGTTTGTTCAAAGGTTTTGTGTCACTGGAGCCCTTACAGAATGGTCACAGAAACAATTCTTTTCATGTTATGTCGTATTATTTCTGCTTTTGTTTGATGCGGTAGCAAAATACTACTTCCCATGGCATTATCTAAAACTTGTAAAGATGAGTGTCTGTGTGGTTCATAATCTTTAGGATACTCTGGCAAAACCTGTATTTTCCTTTCAGCAAAATGCATGTACATCATCCTTTTTTATTCTAGAGAACTCCTGGATGATGAATCTTTTGATAAAACTCTTAAGGACAATAAACTACCGTGCTTTTGACAAATCTGTAGTAAAGCCTGTATCCTCAGGTTTATTCCAGTTCCCATTCAGATTTTGTATGTTCTTTTTTCTTTGTGAATCTGGACCTTACCTCATTACAAAAGGGTGAATTGTGAACAACAGTCTTCTGCATGGCAAGTCTGATTTCCTTTATAATACAGAAAGATTGTCCAAAGAGCATTTTTTTTCCTGTAGAATGGGCTGCCTTTTCTACACACTCAGTGAGCTGAGCACTTCCATTTAGTTAAGTTCCTCCTTCTACGATTTTCCATTGTGAATGTATAATACTTTTTTGTTCAAGGTTTTAATTTTCTTTAATATATATTCCAATTTTTAGGCATTGTGGAAGCTGGGGTTGTAGAAGCTGGAGTTTCTTAGAAATTTCATGATCTGCAAGCCTTTATTTCTGCACAGTGCACTGGTTTTGTCACATGGTGGATGGAAGTTGGGGATGAAAGAGACAACATTATTGTAATTTCTTGACCAAAAATGTCGTGTTTAGGGGAGCTTCTTCCATCAGAAAGAAGATCCTTCAGTGCTGTGTTCCACAGTGCTTGTTTTTGTTCTCTTCCTTTTAAGGGATTTAAGTCTCATGACAGGTAGATTGGCTCATACACAGTTGCTATTTCTAGACCATTTGTATGAAGTGTTAAATCTAAAAATTCTTTTTTCTTGCCTTTTATTTTGACTCTAAAAGACTTCCTTCTAGCGTACAGAAATTTTTCATCTGCTGTGATTTAATTTTTTGGTACTTTTTTTTCCTTTGATAAAAATGTAGTAGTGTTTATGATAAACTGAATTTCCTAAACACATTTGTCATTATACTGTACTGCACTAAAGCAAATGGGGATCTGTTTCACTCCTCTATTTCATGTCATACATTTATTGATTTTGCTTTTGTTACAGCATGTAACAACCTGTTAAGATAATTTCAAGCCAGTGGAAAAAAGATAACGTCCTTATTTTAGAAAACAAATCCTGTAATTCTCTTTCACTAATGCTGAGATGTTTTTAATGTTGAGGATAAGTATTTTTAATACATTTTATGTTTCTGCCTTCTTAAAGGTCACAAAGACAGAACTGGAGAAACTAAAATCTAGCTATAGACAACTAATAAAAGAAGTAAATTCTGCCAAAGAAAAGTATAAAGAAGCTGTGGCTAAAGGTATGACTGACTTGTGTTAACTTTATCTATTTATTAATGCCTTTTTCAAGTGTTCTAAAACTCTTCCAGTGACACAAGATAATGTTTTTATTTTGAGCAACTCAATTGATTACAACATAAAAAAATGATAAAGTATCTTAAGTAAGATGGGCTAATTGTCATCTGTATACTTGGTGTTATTGTAAATGATGACTGCCTAAAACGATACTTACTGTCCTTGATTCTGTTTATATTATAATTCACAGTGCAGTATAATAGCTATCAATGCTGAGAGAAAGTTTATTTTCTTTCCAAATTTGTCTAAAATTCAGAGTGATAACTGGCAAGTGAATGTAAAAACAAAACAGTGTGGAAAAAGGGAAATTACACTCTAGTACAGTTTAGCTTCAGGTTTTGACTTGTGTACATGTTCACTTAAAGATGTAAATACATGCCAGTTCTTAATTGCAGGTAGTCCCCTAGCTTTTTTTTACCTGTTACTTTTATTTGGAAATTTATACCCACCTAGCTACCTAACAAAGGAGCATATGGTACCTAACATCAAAAATATAACAGGGTTCTGTGATCTCAGCTGTTCTTTTCATCCCTTCTTCCTGTTTTAGCTCTGATCCTTGTTCTGGATTCCTTATGCACCAAACTTTCCCATCGAAATCAAAGAGTGTTTTGGCTGTTCAGCAACTGTAATGTTTTTATGTGGTTCGGATAATTGGATTAATGTTTGTTTATATAGGCAACAAACAAAAGCTGTTTTTAAGACACTTCTCCTGTGGTTTTCCTTAACCTTCTGTCTCTTTTCTGCTTACATTTGCATCTGTCTTCCATTATTATAGTTGATACTTAATTTTACTTTCCGTAACATCCTAGTGTAAAATCTCTGTTAACAAACTCTGACACTCTGCAGGTTTTTCTCCCAAGAACTGTAGAATTAGAAGTCCTATGTTTCCCCCACCACCACCCACAAGAGGGCATGTTGTTGTTTACAAATTTTAGTGTAGTTATAATGGTATAAATGAACACACTGCAGTTGTACATCAACTGCAGGTCAGCTGAGCTGCTGTAATTTTTTTTTAGCTATGGTATTTTCACAGGGTTTCTGGGCCCTTTAATTGTCAAACTGGTTTGTGAGGTATACAGGTTGTGGAAGTCATAAAATTGTAATGATTCGTTATTCCAGACGTTAGTTGAGTAACTAGTGCTTATTCAAGTTCTGTGCTACTAAGAGATATACTTTTTCTTAACAGGCAAACCTGTTCAGTTTTTCAGGATTTCAAGAATTGTTGAAAACAAGGAAGGAACAATGCCTACCAGAACAGTGGGAGGGCATAACCAAGTATTGAAAATAAGCTGAAGAACATTTTGTTAAACAAAACAAACAAAAAAAAGGATGACGGAGACATTTTTGGACATCAGCTCTTATGAGAAATGTGTTAAATGAGCACAAAAATTGTTAGAATAAGCAGTCCTAACTTTTTGTTACAGATAAGAAAGAACTTAAAACAGGATAAATCTTTGTTGCTAAAGAGGTGTCCGAAGAATGACTTACAGAAGTAATGCTTTTACTGCTAACACCCAGGGCTAGACTGTAGTATTTGGGAACATCTTCCAGGCCTAGAGTCATATCAGAGCTATAGTAAGGACAGTATCTTGGCATCCACTATCTTTGTTACCAGGGAACGTGGTGTCAGCTGCTCTTTAGTAGCCTAGTATTTATTTGCTTTTGTATTCCAAATGGTGTATTTCTTAGAAAACTGAGTCTCGGTTTGAAACACCTATTTTTTTTGTTTTTTGTTTTCTGGTATTTGGTAAGGTATTTAATCCTGTCTTTTCCTATCTATTCAAAATAAATTCACTGAATTGTACCTTTCAAAGAGCAGTGCTTGGGTAAATATATAATACTCTGTGGTATTTGGTAGGCTTCTAGTTTTTGTGATCTGGACTAATTTTTCCCTTCAGTAATACTGGAATACTGCCAGCAAATGTGTCTTTCAGTCACTTACATGTTTGGATGATAAAGGTCATATTTATGTAACGTATCATGAGACTCCTTTGATCTATAGCACAAGTAATATCCCTGGATTTGGGTAGCTGATACTGAACCTTTTAAAGGTCATCTTAAGTTCAAAGCACAACTTACTTTGGCTTCATATTATCTGTGAGCATCTAGCACTTTTGCAAATTAGACACAAAGTACCAAATGACTTCTCAGAAATGAGGCATGTCTTATGAAAGAAATGAATGCTTTGTAAAAGCTTGATTCGAATGACTTGCCTGAGTTCTAAAGCTATTAATGGAGACTGGGGTGAAATTCAGTTCTCCAAAGCATTGTTCAACTTGAGACTGCCAGTTTTCCTTTGATTTCCTTTTCCATTTAGGTCTAGTTTCTCATCTAGCCAGCCCAGTTCCTCTTTTTTAAAATACTACTCTTGACAGACTCCTTTTTTGTGGCAAACTGAGTATCTATTACAGTGTCTGGCCCCACCTGTCTGGAGCAGAAGGGGACAACCACTGCATAGAAAACTTGACTTTGTTTTGTGCCCTTGGACTAGAGAGTGTATGCTCAATTACTTACTGGTAGATTTGCGCAGTGTCTGTACAAGCTGGTCAACGTGAAACGCTGTGCAAGTGACACAAAGGAACAGATCTGATATTTTGCTGTTTTGCAAGTGTAATGATTTGTAATGACTATGAAATTTGGCATTTTTTGTGTGTGGAACAGTAAAGCCATCTTTTACTGACAGAATGAATTTACTAGAGCTGCTCACCAAAGAGGTACAAGCATTTCTTTAACTTGGGAAAATAACTGTTTTCCTGTTTCTGAATGGCTGAGTTGTTAAAACTGAAATTATATTCTGAGCTAAACACCTGCTTTAGAGGATATTGACTGAAAAGGGTAAAGACTGGCAAAGTTAGAAACAGTTGAAAGTGTTCTTCTCCAGTAGTAGTTTGTTCTTGCAATATTTTCCTGCAATCACAACGTATTGTCAGGAAAGCTTTAATTACCACGTGCTATACTTTCCACCAGATATCAGAACAGTCACTTAGCATCATCATGTTGATGACTTACTGTGGAGTTACTCCTAAATTGTTGCTGAAAACACTAAAAGGACCTGTGAAGAAAGTATGAGGACTAAGCAGTGAATAATAATACTGGATAATTACAGTTCTTGCTTGACTTAGGGCAGCTGTTGGAGGTTTTGCACAGGGGAGCCATTTCAGTGAGGAAAAGGGAACTGCTTTATGAAGGGCAGAGGCATAGGAAACTATGGGGCTTTTTTGTCAGGTGCTATGTGTAGGTAGTTAGGGAATGATAAGGAAAAAAGGAGCTGGATGCTGCTGGTACATAGTGGACTTGGAAGGAATATGATGATGCTTGCGGTGTGGGGAATGAAGCATTGGTTTGTCATGGTTGTGGGGGTGTAATTGCTGATGTGAGTAGAGGGGAGCTTTGTTATGGAAGGATTTGTGCTCTTCAGGACTTGAGGACGATGAAGGCGACCGACACTGTGGCTCTGGAGCAGGTGAGGGAAACCCTCCACCAGCAACTGCTTCTGCTTGGGCTCTGTTGGGGAAGCAGTGAGACAGCTGAGCAGCAGAGGCAGCCTGGCTGGCTGTGCTGTGAGTGTGGAGCCTGCAAGTGTCTTGCGGTCTGGTTAGTGTCACTGAGTTGAATGATAAGCAGTTCTTTGACTTTTTTGGTCTTAAAATGAAAGAAAAGAGAAAGGGGAAAAAAAACCCCACAGAATTATGTGCAGTTACAGAAAGCAAGCTGGGAGAGGGTGAAGTCAGCAAGCTGATCTAGTCCAGTGCCTCTCTAATGAGGAATACTTTAGCAGCTGGGAATCTGAACAGATTAATTCTAATAGTCTGTTCTGGTTTTAAACCATATGAGTTAGAAGGCTTTGTAAAAAGTACATACTGGGACTGCATGCCATTTTCCTTTGCAGAATTGGGGCAGTAGTGCATGCTTGGTTCATTTTGAGCAATATATAAGATAAAAGCTGTTATTAGATTGTCTTTGCATAATAAAATGGACAGCCCTCTGAAATACTTTGGATGTATGATATTGAGGAAAAAATTGTGTAAACTTCTTACAGAGCAAGCCAAAATGACAGTCTCTAAGTCTACAGTGCTGTGCTGACATCATTGATGCTGAGTTAACAAGGTAAATAGAACGTGACATGTTGACCTGCGCTGCTGTAGAAAAACATGTCACTTTGACTTTTTGTGGAGTGAGTTTGTGACCAGCTTGGGCATATTGTTTCCACTCAACACTGACACGCAGCCCTGGATTTGCTCTCAGTCCTCACAGATGAGCACGCATATTTCTGAGGGAATTTACTAGTGGTGTTTATTAACTGCTGTAACATGTTTGAATTAATAAGAAATAATTTTTATTTTTGTTACTTTTATACTTTATTTGTTTATCTTAACTGCTGATACCCATTAACCAGATAACTTTACTGAACTAACTCTTAACTCAGAAGTTTAGGTCTTCAGTATTCTGTAAACTTGAAGTCTGTAAGTATATACAAATAGTTTTTTCCCATCAGAAAACTATTTGTTGCTTGCAGTCATGAATCTGTTAGATGAGGTCCGAGGTAAAACTCCTTATCCTCTTCTCAGAAATGCACTGGATGGAGGAGGGAGTGGGTGACTTTCTTTTTTGGAAGAAGCACATTCATGTTAGTCTCTTGCAAGAAATAAAGGGGAAAAAAAAGACCTTGGAGATTAAAATCCAAAATACTCTTTTTATTCTGTCCATTTTTGTGAATGTAGTTTTGTGAAACCCAGGTTAATTAAGAGTACTGCACTGTAATTCAGGCTGGTCAATAGATTTTAGAGTTTGCTTCCTGAGACAGAACTAATAACCAAAACCATCTTAGTTTGCATTGAGGTAGTTTGCATAAAAAGTGCTTTGTAGATCAGTGTAAATATGTATTAGTATAAAGTCTCTTCTGGTCTTACTCATCTCATTCACATGTATAGGGAACGTTTTCAGAAGAATAATGCAAGCAAATAGTATGAAAGAACATTATTTTCCAGACACAATGAAATAATCATCTGAGAAAATGTGTGTCTCCAGAATTCAAATAAATAAGGAAGTGACTATATGGGAGGTTTGTTATTAATAAACAAATGTAGAGACAGCAAAAAATTCAGGCGCTACCTTTGTTATGAGAAATGCTGAAAAAATATGCCTCTGAAAAGATAGAGGCACTTCTGGGAAATTATTTGAAAAACTGCATTCTTAGAACTTGGTAAACTTCTCATGCATGTCTGTATGCTTGACACAGCTCTATAGTTCAGTAGCGATATTTAGAAAAATAAAAGATTCTAAAGAAAAACACAGGAAAAATAACCTTCTGTTTGAAACACCATCATACTCTCAAGATTTGTGTCTTTTATCAAAGGAGGATTGTTGCTCCATTCAAAAAAAAAAAAAAAAAAAAAAAAAAAGCCCTGATAATCTCCTGATATTATTTTCAATTTTAAACTTTTCTGAAATCAAATGCCATGATGCCCTAGCAAGGTTTTATAGAGAAAATTACCAAAAATCTGACACCAGACTCCTTGGCCTTTCTTGTGAGCTAAGACAAGATATCCTAATTGATACTAAGAACCTTGGGCAGTAATTTAAAGTAAAAATATTGATTGCATATCCGAGACAGATAATGATAAAATAATAATGGATGAGATGGGCTAAAAAAGGCTATAAAAATTCCCCGAGGAAAATAATTCGTTTAGTGCTTGTGTTCCATGGTCTGAAGTATGAAAGGAAAAGAGAGAGAGAAAAGTATATGCGTGTATGTGTGTGTGAGAGTAATTGATTCTTCTCCTTGCAAGCTGTGACAGAACAGATCAGGCCGAGGAGTCTGCGAGCAGCGTTCTGGCTATCATGCCCTGCCATGTACAGTAGGATAGAAATTACAAGATTTAGTTGAAACTGTCTGAACATGAATCTAACAGGAAGAATATTACATGAGTAATTTGAGGAATATGAAGGAGACTGCAAGGCCAAACAAAGGTATGATTCAACTAGCAATCAAACATGAAATTGCGGCAAGTTTCAGAGAACCTGTTTGTTGATACTGTAGGCAGTGGTTCCTTAAAACAGGGAGTGCTGGAGAACAAACAACCGAAGAAGGAGTAACTACTAGGCTGAACCCAAAAAGGCTAGTGTTTTGCTCTTTTTTTTTTTTTTTTTGAGGATGTTGTAAGAACAATATTCCTGTATGAATCCCACTTTCCCCTCCTGCTGTGCTATCATTTGAAAGGGTTAACTGCGAGACAATAACTCCCGTAGTACAATGGAGCTTCTGGAAAGCGTTCAGAAGCAAAGGGGAAGTCTGTGCCCGGGCCCTGGGGGCACCAACAACCTTCCCTGTCCCTGCCCACCCTGGGTCTCCCCCCCAGCCCAGCCACTGCCCTGCCCAGCTGTGGGACCCCCTGGCACCCACCCCAACCCATGGGTGCCCACCCGGCCTCAGCCCAGCCCCGTCCCCGCGGCGGTGCCCGATGCCCCCCCTCCCCAGGACTGCAGCTGCCCTAGCTGCTCCTGGGGCCTGCTCCCTCGTGGGGAGCCGGACGGGCCCGGGCTGCCAGGCCTGGCCCTGTCCCACCAGGACCCCTTGCGGCACCCCAACAGCCTGAAGTGCTGCGGGGGGCTGGACTGATGAGCTGGCTTGGGGTAGCAGCAGCACAAAGGTAATGGTTGTCAGTCGTTATCAGGAATCAAAACCCACGTGTGGAAGGTCTTACTTTGGGGTTCAGGTAAAGCTCCTTCATACGGGCACCTGTGTTCTGCATTTGTTAGGTATTACTCAGCTCTAGTTTGGTGTGGGTACCGCATAGGTCTGCCTGTCTGTACCGCTGTTAGCGAGCGGCTCCTGTAGTGCAAACTTGGTCTAGTCGTACAGTATGAATGCTTCTAATGTAGCTAGATACTCACTTTGTTTCTTGCTTCAACTTTTTATAACCTATCTTACTGTTTAAAATTGTGTTAGGTTAATTGTTACCAAATTTCTTTTTTAAGCAAAAAAAGCATAAGATTCTTCAGCCTTCTTTGTCATGCATTAGTTATTTTAATTCATTATGAATCTCTTTTGTGTCCTTCAACTATTACTTCTAATATCTTTAAAGTGCTCTGTCCTTCTGCCTTTTTGTCTTTTAGTTATAGATCTTTTTTACCCTAACCTCTCTGATTTTAAGCCTGATTTTTATATATTTTTATATGTATATATAATCAGATCTAGAAGTGATTCTCAGTTTCCACTTTCTATTCAACAACTTTTGTTATTTTTCTAGTCATTAAGAAATTCAGGAAGTAGTAATATTCACCTTGTTCTGGCCGTTGTTCCTCCTTCTCAGAATACTTTGTCACCCGTATATTGGTGAGCACCAATAGAGCTCTTTCCAAGTAACCCTACAAAGAAACACCTGCAGCTTTTTGAAATCCATTGTGTATTTCGCTGATTATGGTTCATTATTTGTTTTTGTTAGAATTGCCTTCTCTATTCATGTGTGTAACCAATTTTCAGCATATCAGTAAGAATTAAATTTAAAATCGATTCATTTCTAAGTTACTTCCTCCATCAAATGAACTTGCTAAATTCTAAGCATTAGCAAGACCATTTGTATATTTGATTATTGCAGTGCCAGCAGACAAGTTGGTAGATGTAATTCCTTGCTGCAACCAGTTCCTTTAGATGCTTTGCTAATTGTTTAAAAAACAAGTTATCCACTACTTTCGGTTAGTAAAAGGTATTCTCTACTCCTGAAGTATCTATTTTGATCTTGTGCTATACTATCTTCTTTCTCCAACATCAGAACAGCTAAATATTGTGTCGTCAACTTGTGGCACTATTCTAACTTTGCTGCTTCTTTCCCCCTTCTGCCCCCCTATTTTTACCTTTACCCAGAATTTTTATGTGGCTTTGCTTCTGGCATTTCTTGGACTATAGAGGCAGTTTTATGATTTTTTTTGACACAATGTCCTTGTCTGCTAGGTTTCCATGAGATTGTTAGTCATAGTTTTATTTATGTATAAAGTTTTTTTCCCCTCCCCCACTCCTCTTATGAATATATGGGCTTTCAAGATCTTAAGATTGCCCTTTTGGTTTTAATTTGGTCTGTCCTAGCATTTTCATATTAGGTATGTCTCTGCCTTCTTTTAAACCTAAATTAAAGTCATTGTCAAAAGCTGGGCTTGTGTCATAAAAGGATTTTCTCTTTTGTCAGATGGATGTTATCTTCATTAGTGATTTTTCATGAGACAGCATTGTCTACTCAGTGAAGACAAAGGTCTTGTCTCAATGCCAAGAGCCATAAATTCTGAAAGTGAATTAATCTGTTGTGAGCTCAGCCTTTACGATGGTCTCCATTGCCTCTTCTGTGAGCACTTTATCATCACTTTTGAATGGCTGAAGGTCATACCTGTCAGCATTGTTACTGCTCCCATGGGTGCGAGGCAAGGGGCAGTCCTTCTTGAAGTATCATAACATTGGACTACAGACAGACATTTTCCAGGATTTATGAAAACTGGGAGAACTTACTATGGATGTTTCTCTCTAATTATAGATGTCGTAAAATGGGACTAGCTCTGTCAGATTTCTGCAGTTTTGGCAAGCTGTTTGGTATTTTAATCATCCTTCCTTGAAAAACAGTTACGATATGTATTGTTTTTAAAAGCATAGTCTGCATTTAAAGATGCAAGATTCTGAGAGAGCACGTCAAGATATGATGATATGCTTAGATGTTGATGCATTTTTAGCTGTCTGTGTCTTATCAACTTTTTATTGTTTGAAATCTCTCTTTTTTCCTCTCCCCAAAATAAGGTCCCAAAGGAAAAAATAATTAAAAACAAAGGTAATTTAAGGACAAATTGCTTAATAACTGATACTTCCAGGAGCTGCTCTTGGTCAGTTTTTCATACCATTGTTGCAAAGCAATACCGAGAGTAAAAAATATAATCTTTCTGCAGGGTGGGATATCTTTGCTAGAGTGGTTTGTGTGAACTGAAAGACTAATTTGTTATATTTGCAATGAAACAAAAGTTCGGGGCCTGTGGTAGAGTGTGTCCACTGAAGTACAGTGTTGTGCTTTTTTCGTAGCAGCTTGTCTGCAATATAGAGAGAAAGAATCATTTCTTACTGCATTCGGTCTGGAATTTTTCATGCTATCTTTCTGTATTTAACCTACCCAAAATGTTTCTGTTTGAGCTTTTGATTTTGAGGGGGATGCTTTGTATTTCTTGTTGGTCAAAACGAAAAATTTCGCTATATGCTCATTTTCTTTAAAAATATTAAATTTTTAATAAAATTGTTTTCTTTTTGGCAGCCATGTACTGTTGCAGGATATTGCATAACCTTTAGCTGAAGACCCATAACTGAAAGCAGCTTGATTGGAATTTCCTATTGCAGAAACAACAACAGATATGAGCCTCTGTCATTAGTTTAAACAACCTTATAGTGAAGCTGAATTAGAAATTTGAACAGCTAAGCCTGTGCCATGTCTTAATTTGTGTCTTAAAGTTTACGCTACGACCACCTGCATTGGTAGGTGATCCTTGTCCCACACGAATTAGTGGGAGCTTTACAGTGAATTCCACAGTGTCAGAATTTCACTGTTTGAATAAATCATCATCATCTATAATGCAAATTTGAACCAGTCACAATCATTGTTAAATTTTATTGAAATCAGTGATAGTTAAAGGTGATAAACATCTAAAGGGAATTAACATTTTTGATCAAGCATAAATGTTGGGGGGAAAAAACCATGGAAGTCAGAAAAACCTGAGTTCTTTAGTATAATTATTTCTTGTTGATCTAAAATGTATATGAAAAATTTCCATTTTTGCAATACTTATTTTATGAAAGTTGGTTTCTTTGAGGTGCTTGCACTGTAGATTAATGCTTTTTTTTCTTTTAAAAAGAGAACATTATTAGCTGAAGTTGTTCTCAGTTTCAAAGAACTGTCCAGTTTCTGTTCTTCCATTCTAGGTAAATATTAGGCTAGAGGAGACTAATAGAACTTCAGAATAGCCAATCTGCCTTTTTAATAGAAAATACCTTAAAACAACTTACTGGATGGCTATGTTGTACTGTAGGTAGTAAAAACTTCAGAGAGGATTTTATTAAAAATTGAAATACTTGACTTCCTAGAATGGTTTAACAAGTATGCCAGCTTTTCTTTGCAAATGTCAAACTTGCATAATTGAATTTTGCAAGCTTCATAATAGTGTTTATGGTGTGACATATTGTATACACAGTCTGTTTCTATAAACATTAAACAGATTTTTCAACAACTGATGGCAGTAGAATTATAATTAGATCTATTTATGAAATTCATTATACAGATAAAGAAAATTGGATGTTTTCCTCTATGTTAATTGACATGTAGAACAACTGTGCATGCTGCTTCACTGCATTCTACTGCTTTAAAAAACAAATTACAGTATGGAAATAGGACTGTAGCTATGTTTCTTGTATTAATTATAGGTCTGGAGGCTGTATTTAAAAGTTGAGTGTGTATGATACTTTGATTTATTCCAAAATTAGTTGAGTTGTTCTGCTTAGGAATAATGGATGGCAAAGGAATTTAATCTTCAAGGCAGAGAGGAAAATGGCATAATTTAGCCATTATTGAGGCTTCTGAAAGAGATATAGTATTGATAGTCTGTAGTAATGTGGTTGTGATGATTTTCAGTGTAAATATTCAGCTTAGCTTAATTGTTCAAAGCTGTTTGTTATGGTTCGTAGGTCAGAAACCTGTATTGATGGTGTACCGTTCAATTTGGTGATGTGTGCTGATTTGTGGTAAACTGAGAGGGAATGCAGTTTAAATACCTGCACAGACAAGTTGTAGGTTTTAAGCCTTTAAACTGACTGTGACATTCAGAAGTAATTTCAGGTAGTATAATCAAGGGCATGCTGGCCAAATACTTTGAATAGAGGTGGCCAAATACATAATAAAAATAAAGAAACAATCCAGCATTTCTCTGCTGCTACATTGTCCTCCTTTCCCTCTTTCCAAAGAAGTGCTCCATCCTGTGCATCTCCCAAGGGTTTGGGCCAGGGCCAGGCCATATAAAACACATTTTCCCTGCCTTCTGCTCTGTATTCCAGCTGCCTCGTTCTCTCCTGTTTCATCCAGTCCCTATACTGTAACCACTACTTGAGCTCCTCCTCTCCAGATTCCCTTCAGCCATCTTCCATTACCTTCTCATGTTCACATGCCTCTTATTCTCCAAGATGCCTGCATAGTGTATATGTGCTAGTTTGCAGATGAAACATCATAGCCCTACATTTCTCGCAGTATACTGATGCCAGGCATGCCCGTGTTCAGTGGTTTGTAAATTCTGGTATGTTATTCTGGGAAAATTAGTCTCTGCATGAAACATGAATTTTAGTTTGTGTTTACAAAAGACAAAACTATCAATGTTATCCTTGGAAAAAATTTTAGGGAAAGCTGAATGGTTGTGTCACCAAAATAGCAGTTTTAGAGAAATTTTAACATGAACTACTTTACCTAGGGATATGTATGTTTTTTTGTTTTGGTTTGCTTTTTTTGTTTGCTTGTTTGTTTTTTGTTGTTGTTTAAGAGCTTAGATACCTAGATGAAAAATACTTCTCCAGTGACAGCTCTGCAGATATATGCGTTTTCTGCTTGTTGTACAAGGTAAATGTGTTCATATAGTTGAACTCTAATACAAGAAATATGTTCTACATATGAAATTAGTAATTAGAATGTTTTCAGTTAAGTGAAAGACAAAATACTCTTTTAAAATAATTTTTTTACTGTGTGTTAAGAACATAACTGACAGTGGCCAGTAGCAAATGAGAACGGACAAGCAGATAGACAGTCATCTCAACTTCATATATATTTGTTACTTAGGGAATTCCTGAATCAGAGGTGCTGTCTTTGTTCTTAATAGCCCTTCAAAGATTTTTCTTGTGTGCATTTGTCCATTCACTGTTAAGCTACAGAAATTTTTCATGTTAAAAATAACCATGGACAAAGGATTTACAGTTTAGCTGCATGCTATGTGAAGCAGCATGTCCTTTTATTTGTTTTGAACAGAGTATCTACTATTGTCATATGATGCCTTCCAGCTGTTATATTGAAAGAGGTCTGGCACATCTGTTCACTGGCCATTTTCTCTCGTGTGTTGCTGCTCAGTCTTCTCTCTTCCAGCTTCAAGAGTCCTCATCTTAGTCAGTCCTTGTGCAGACTGCATTTCCTACCTTTCTGCTGCTTGATGCCCTTTCTCTAAACCTTTTTTATTTTGAGTATGTCCCTCTTGAGGTGAAAGAATTGCATACCATGCTATGTGTGTTTACTCAGTGGCATAATAATGCTGTCTGGACAGCATTAATTAACAATTAATTAATTAACATTAACATTAATTAACAGTTAATTTCCTATTAACACATGGATAGCTGCTGAGCACTGAGCTAACATTTCTATCAAACTGTCTGTGCTAACCCCAAGATCTCATTCCTGAGTCCATTTAGAAAGCTCAAAACTGGTTATTAACCTTGGATAGTTCTTCCCTGTATGCATCTCTTTACAAATATTCATACTTACTTTTGTTTACTGTTTCATGATTTAATCACTATGTTTCATAGTCCTTTTCCAGTTCTTTGCCCTGGGCTCTCATTTTCACTTTCTTCAGTCAGCACCTTCATCAGCATCTTTATCACCTCGTTTTTTCTCCTGCCTCTTCTAAATCACTTATGAATATGTTAAGAAACACAGGCCCCAACTGATATTTCTGAGTCATTCCATTAAGTGTCTACCTTCTCCTGTAAAAATCGACCATAATATTGGCTATAACATTCTCAAGTTCCTTTAAAATTCTAAGGCTAAATACCATCCTGTTCTGGTGATTTCTTCTTGCTTCATTGTTCCGTAAACTCTTCTTCCAACATTTCTGAGGAGAAAGATCCTTTGCCTCCTTCATTTTGGCGTGAGAAAGAGACATTTCAGCATGGAAGTCTCCCAAGGTCTTTCACAGCAAACACACATGCAAAAAAAATTCATTTAGTTTTTTTTTCTTATCACCTCCTCTTATACAGTGTCATTGTCAACATGTCATTTATATTCTCTAAGAAGCTTCCTGACTCCAGTGTATTTTTGAAAGAGGATTTATTATCAATTTTGTCCCTATTTTGCAAGTTGTTCCCTCAACTCTTTTTTGACCTGCCTTAGCATGTTTTTATGTTTTCATTTATCAGAGTTCACAATTCTTTGTGTATTTCTCATTTGACACAATTTCAGCTTTTTAAGGTATGCTTTCAAGGCTCTATGCTGCTATTTAGCTATGCATGCTTCCTTTTTCTTTTTCTCAATTCTTTTGTGATATGTGGTAGACAGATGCATTAAAATGTGATTTTATTACTTGAAGTTAAATGATTTTAAGAAATGTATCTGTCTGAATGAGATAGGTTTAGTTACCATATGTCTGCCTGTGCAGATGATTGTGTATCTGCATTTTATTACTGCAGATACAGGATTCATTTAAAATGCCTTTAGTTCCTGGAAAAGCTTATCAGGATATATAATCTTCTAATATTTAAAAGATGAATTGGAGAGGGTTGTAGAATCTATTCTTCATGTCCATGTCAGATAGGTGAAAGAAGTAAAGGTTTAAATTAAAGCAGGAAAGATTTAGGTTGGAGAGTGAGAAAAATGTTTTCAGGAAGGATAACAGTGCTAGACCTGAATTGCACTGGTAAGTTGCAAAGCAACCATCACTGGAGGTCTTAGGAAGATCTTAAAAATGTATGCCCCGTACTCGTGCAGTTAATTCTTCGGGCAAAGAATTAAATAGGTGACCTCTTGAAGTAACTTTTAGCTTTCTGGTTCAGCACTGAAGTGGTCTTGTCACTGTGGACACAAGGATTTCTAGACTCTAATTGTGTAGCAGTTTGACTGTAATGCTGACCCCCGATCAAGATACTGACAGTGATGAGGAAATGTTAGAGAAGCTGCAAGTTTTGGGTAGGAGTAGCAGTGGCAGAGCACAGCCACCCATGCATAGACTGAATCAATGCTTCATCAGGATGATATGTAGCAGTAGAATTTTTGCTTGCAATACATGATGGTTTCCCAGAACAATTAGTCTTAAAACACACAAGAGAAGTGATGTGCCCTCAAGACGATGAAGAGGTATTTGTGGGACAGCCGGTAGCCAGTAGTGACTACTGTACAATTAGTTTCAACATTGTAATGGGAGCGGGCAAACCAAATCCATCATACAGAAACTCAGTTTAAAGGGAACTATGTAAGCTTGAAGCACATAGGTTTGGTTTTTTTTTTTTCTTTGTTTGTTTTTTTAAGGGGGGAATGTAGAGGGGAGCAGAAAATTGAAACAAATGCCCAAATGAAAAACATAAAAGGATTAATTCATAAAGCAAGCAGCCTGAGGGTTTTTCAGAAATACTGTATTAGAAGGCCAGGTAAGACCTGCGCCAAAATGAAAACAAAGTGTTCAAAAAGGCATGGCATAGCTCTGTAGATGAAATAAGGAGGCCAGCATAGACCAGCATATGCTGGCATTTAAGAAAATAAAGGAAAACAGGAAAATCCATAAACACAGAATCACGGAACTGCTGAGGTTGGCAGGGACCTCTGGAGTTCATCTAGTCCAACCTACCTGCTCAAGCAGGGTCACCGAGAGCAGGTTGCTCAGGACCGTGTCCACTTGGGTTTTGAATATCTCCAAGGTTGGAGACTCCACAACCTCTCTGGGCAACCTGTGCCAGTGTTTGACCACCCTCACAGTGAAGAAGGGTTTTCTTATGTTCAGATGGAATTTCCTGTGTTTCCGTTTGTGCCCGTTGCCTCTTGTCCTGTCACTGGGCACCACTGAAAAGAGTCTGGCCCCATCCTCTTTACACACTCCCTTCAGATATTTATAACCATTGATAAGATCCCCCAAGCCTTCTCTACTTCAGGCTAAATAGTTCCAAATAGTACAGAAAACATGGTAGGTAACAGGCAATTAAGAGAGCCAAAGAATTTGAGGAGTGTGTTACAAAGGATGCTTGAACTGATAGTAGAATTTTTTAAACATGTCAAATGTAGGAAACCAGCAAGGAAACTAGTAGATTTTGTTGAGAAGGGTTTAAGGGGGTACTTGGGGATGGTTAAGCCAAGGCAGTACAGCTCAGTGAATTCTTTGCATGAGCCTTTGCTGCTGAAGATGTTGGGGAGGTTGCCACACCTGAGGCATTCTTTGTAGCAGGAAACCCGAAGGAACTAGCTCAGTTTGAGGAAAATATATGCGGATATACCTATATGATGTGTATATATATGCTATGGTGTATACTATTGGACCACATACATATTAGATGTTTATAAGTCACCTGACTTATAAATCTGTTTATAAGTCAGGTGGCCTTCATCTAGGACTTCTGAAGGAGCTCAAATACCAAATTGCTGAACTGCTGGCTAAGGCGTACAACCGCCACCATGCCAGGGGCCTGCTGGATTGCCAAGGGGCTAGAAGTGATCCTGGGAGCTACCAGCAGGTGATTTTAACTTCCATCCTTAATAAGATTGTAAGGTCTACAATAAGTAAGAGTACTGAGGGCATGAGTAAGCATGGTCTGTTAGGAAAGAGTCAGCATGGCTTTTGTAACGCCATTTACTATTGTGATGGAGCTCTAAGATGTCAATAAGCATGTGGATAAAAAGGTACCAGTGAACAAAGTATATTTTGTTTTCAAAGAGCCTTTCATAAGACTCTTTACCAAAGGCTGTTAAAACAAAAAAGTTGCCTTGGATGGGAGGAAAGGCCCTTATTCCTAGAAAGATGTTTAAAAGTTAGGAAGCAAAGGATAAGGCTTAATAGTCATTTTTCGTAATGAAACAAACTCAGTAACCCAAGGAATTAGTGCTGGGTCTGGCTTTTATTCAACATTTTCATCAGTGGCCTAGTGAGGGAATTGATGACCTGATGAATGCAGAACTATTATTTACCAAATTTTGCAATACTAGAACTAGGTGGCACTAGCTGAAACAAGCAGGAGACTGTTTTCATACAGATAAAAGGAAAGTGCTGTACACAGCGGGCAGTGAACTACTGGAACTTGCTGCCAGAGCAAGTTGTGGGGGCAGACACGTATCAACAAGATCAAAAATGGGCTAGACATATTCATTGAAAACTGGTTCAGGGAATAAACAGGGATATATCCTCTAGCAACCCTTATCCAGTGACAACGGATGATGGGAAAATACACAGGAAATGGGCCACAAATAGCATTTTGCCCACTTTCCCTAAAAGCAACTCCTGCAATCACTGTTGGAGGCAGAGTGCTGGTCTAGATATATCATGGTTCTGACCTAGTAGGACATTTATTTTCTTCATTAAAAAATTGTTTATTTGCTTTGAGGCAAATAAAAGATTAGCATTGGTGATAGTTAAGTGTTTGAGGGTTTGGAGGTTTGTTTTTTGTTGTTGTTTTTTGTTGTTTTTTTTTTTACTCTTCATAGTTCTATTACTTTTATACCTATGGATGATGGTTTTCATATGCATTTCAATAAAAGAATTCTCACATTTCTGCTCAGAGAAAATACAGCAGTTTTTTCTTACTTAGTCTTGAATAACAACACCAGGATATTTGGTCTTACAAATGAGCTGAGAATTGTCAAATTTTACCTTTTTTAGAGAAATAACTTGAAAAGACCACTGAGGAAAAGGTGAAAACTTATTATAAATCTACTAGACTTATGTAATCTACAAATATTGATGTCTGTATACTGTTAAATCACCACATGTATTTTTCTTTTCTTCCTTTCTCTCAGGAAAGGAGACTGAAAAAGCCAAAGATCGGTGTGATAAAGCCACTATGAAGCTTCATATGTTGCATAATCAATATGTGTTGGCACTGAAAGGAGCACAGTTGCATCAGCACCAATATTATGACACTACACTTCCTCTGTTACTTGATTCCCTACAGAAGATGCAAGAAGAAATGATTAAAGCCCTGTAGGTGGTATTTTCTCATATTTTTCTAATTTGTACAATTTTATGTATATCCCAGATAATTTACTATTGTTAGAAAAAAATAAACTGTGATTAATTGCTTGTATATAAAGGGGTAATGAAAAAAGCTGTTTTCATCTTTCCATTGACAACAATTGTGCGTAGAAAAGTCTATTCAGGTGAACACAGACAGTAGTATTAAGGGGTTATGATATCATTGTAGTGAGAGGCTGTCTTTTCATGAAACTTTTAAAATCTTAGAGATTGTCTGCAGTGTTTATAGTTGAGCTTATGCTTTATCCTTTTCTTCAGCTGGGATACTATGGCAAGTTTGTTGTCTATCCAGTAGTCTTAATTTTTTAAAATTCCAGCAGTAGAAAATTTGTTTTTAACTGGCAAACAGTCTTGAAAACTATCTGGGAGGAGAGTCAGACAGATGCATGGTTACTCACATGTGCGTTCAAGTAACAGGATCATATAAATCTAATTTCATTGTAAGGCATCTAGTCTTAAAAATACAATTACCTTTTCCTGAAAGATCATTCTCCGCATCGTTGGTGATGATGTGCAAACAGATGATCTCAGAGAACTATAAAGGAGGACTTTATGCTCTCTCTTCTGATTCGTAACCACCATGCTGCCTCCTTTTCTTTCTTGAAGAGAGAGAGATGATTTAGGAGACCGTTCTGTAGGTCTTTCTCTAGGGCATTCTGAGGACTGCGAGTTGAAAATATTGCTTGTAAGTCACTTATTCTTAAAGAAAAGTGGTTAACCTCTTTGTGCAAGTATTGTTCATATAGAGGTGAGGCACTCATCTTTTCTGTAACTCATTTTCTGAAATCTACATCCATCTTGACTTCAGCACACAGGAAGTGAGGGAGGGCTGGAGGTTTCATGCTCTATCTGCTTAGGTGATGCTTAGGTGACAACATTAACCATTAAGTAATATGAAGTATCATATTACTTCCTTTGATTTTGGTAAAGGTATCTAAATGAAATAGACTCTCTGCACAATCTTTTTATCTTAACTTCATGTGTAAAATCACAGCAAGAGACTTCAGTTAAATTTTTGTGCTGTATTAGAATTGTGAGTTCTGATAATTCACTGAAGAATTTATCACTGAACAAGAACCTATTGAACCCACTTATCTTTGTCATCTCTGAAGTAAAAACCTGCAAAAATATTTTTGTCATTATATACATTGTTAGAGGGATCTGAATTTATTGGATAATTACTGCTGTCTGATATCTTTGGGCTTAATTCCACAAAAAGAGTTGGTGACTTCACATATATAGGTGGTGTGGCCATCCGTGGGAAATACGTACATCCTTAATAATTTTAATTTTGCAGATTAAATAGGTCAATAAACTTGAAGTGTAGATTAAAATTACTAATATCAATTTTGGTTTGGTGGTAGTTGGCAGAGAAACTCTTGCTCTTAGATCTGGCATTGCTGTAGTTGACATTGGCTTCTCTCCTTTCTCACACTGTTTGAACTGTTTTTTTGAAACTTTTTCAAACTTGTTTTTCACAGTCAAGTCAAGATTTAATGACTTTTCTTGTTTGTTTTCTCCTCAGAAAAAGTATTGAAGAAATCCAAGCAAATAATGCTTTGTATGTGCAATGAACATAACTTGAGATCTTATCCAGGAAAAATCTATTAGTACTTTTTTCTGTGTACCTTCCTCTGAGTCAGTCATAATTCATCAGTATTTAGAAAAAGCTCACTATGCTTCAGAACTTAGCAAGTCAGCAAATCTGTCACAAAGAAAAATGAAATAGGAAATGATTATGAGGGGTCATTTATGGAAAGCTAAAAGTTAAAGAGAATAGGCTGGTATTCTGGGGAAGTATCACTGGATGCCAATAAAAGTAATAGTAGAATATCACTTATTTTTGTTTTACTATTCCCTAATCACTTACTTCTGCCCACTGTTGGGGGCAGGTCATAAGGCTAGTTGGCTCTTATTTTCTCACATGAACTTCTTGCTTGATTTTGTTGCTTCTTGTAAATATATGCAAACTTGTAACTTACACGTATTCTTGTCTTAATGACTAAATCATAAAAATTAAGATGTGAAAGAGCATAGTTAAAACAATAGAGAAAACCAGATCTTAATGGAAATGCACACTAAGTATTCTCTGACTCATTTTACCGTATGTCAGAGTATATTTATTTTATCAGTCAAGGGAACATGAAAGACTTTAGTGTAAGTGATGACTAGCGAGATAAGTCTTCTGATTGTGGAAAAAAGGGTGTCATCAGTGAGCTATATACATTCCTTTTCCCTAAGTTTTAATTCAGCTATGCTACTTGTAGATGCTCTGAAATTAGTAGCAGGAACATGACTGTAAGAGATTTCTCCACTCATAGCCAGTCTGTAAAGAAGAGGCCACAATTGATCTGTTATTTCTTCAAATAATATATGATCTTATTTTTTACATTTTTTTTAGCCAGTTGAAACGTGAGTTTGTAGAAACAGCAGGTTGAAAGCTTGAAGCATCTTCAATGCCATCTTTGCCTTCAGTGTCATGTCATATACTATAGATATTTTTTTCCTCCCTAGAAAAGGGATCTTGGATGAATATAGCCAGATCACTAGTCTCGTAACAGAAGAGATTGTGAATGTCCATAAAGAGATCCAGACCTCTGTTGAACAGATAGACCCTAACTCTGAGTATAATGACTTCATAGAAACTCACAGGTATACATTTTCATTTTGATGTGCATGTTCATATTTTCTCTCAAGAAATACTTGTGTTAAAATGTAACACTGCTGAAGTGGTCAAAGCTGAATTTGTTTCTGTTTGGTTCCTTTTAAATTGTTATTTGTAAAGCTTTATCCTAATTTGAAAAGCTGTTCCGCCTGCATGTACAGAAAGTTGGCTGAATGTCAAGTTTTTAACCTGACCATCTCTTTGGCTGTCTCTTGAAAAACAAAATTCCAGTTATGCTACTGCATGAAGAGCCATAGCTTTGGTACTGGCAACATACTATACATGACAACCCAGATTCAGTGTGAGCTAATTTACTGTGGTTTTGGATGCATTTTGCATCCTGGGCTCAGCTAAATTTCTCTGCTATATTTCTCTCCTTGCTCAAATTCTAGATAGTTTAAAGTGAACTCTAGGTGTCCCTGTATTAACTACTGTTATTGCAGAGTAAGCAGTTCCTGAAGCAGAAGAACAGAATATGCAGGTAATGCAAGAAAGTTTTTTATTTTAAAAATAAACTGTATTTACTGTTTTTTGAACTAATATTGCATATTGGTATATAAGTGAGTAGCCTAAGACTTCTTGCATTATCCATTGCTGTTAATGTGCAAATTGATAATCGCCACAAGCAGATATACAGGTGGCTCAGCAAAGAGTGGACCCATGCGAATAGATTCCCTATTCTAGATAATAGATGTTAATTTTGCAAATGTAACTTTTATTTACTAAATTAGGTCATCGGAAGTTGTTGAACAAGAAATAGAGTTTGATACGTCTTTACTAGAAGAAAATGAAAACCTTCAAGCTAATGAGATCATGTGGAATAATCTAACAGCAGAAAGTTTACAAGTCACGTAAGTCTTTCTTCACAAATCTTTTATCCTTTGGAAATGCTATCATACATTATGACATACATTATGAGGCTCGCTCAGCTCATCCCATACCTGAGTCCTTAGTTAATCTGTTGCAAAGGTCCAGTTTCTGAAATAATGTTTTCAGGCTGTAGACTGAAAACACTGTTTTTTCTATTGTTCCTTTGAACAAAATACTTCCTCCCGCCCCAACACCCAGTTTGCCTGAACTTTCGATCTAGTCTCCGCTCCTCCCCAGTTAATTCTTACAGTGCCCCAAATCCGTCATGAATCCTCCTTGGGAACTTATTCATCTTCTCAAAAGCGTTTCCACACTCACTACTCCAGGAAAAAATACTCAAAGCTATTGATGAAGCCACTGAGTACAGTGATGCAGTTAGTGATTTAAATCTCCAATCAGGAAATGTTCATAAATACATTTGTTCTACTTGTTTTGCTTTTGTTTTCTAAGAAAATTCTTGTTCATTGTTATGTCCTTTAAAGTGTATTAATTTACTAACACAAATGTGGCTTTTATATTACATTTCATGGCACTTTTGGCTATTCAAGGTGATAAACTCCCTCTCTACATACTTTGTTAATCTGTTCTGCAGTTTTCTTTTTATTAATTTCCCCAACCACACCTTTATTCAGTTGTTATTGGGGAACAAATCTCCTGCTGAGGTTTAGTATCTTTATATTATAATATTCTTGTTATCTTGTCTCACCTTTTGCCATGAAATGGTCAATACAGTCACTGGTGAGACTGCAACTATTAATTGTACATTTAATTTTTTTAATATTGATTATAAAATGGTAAATTCAGGATTTCATTAGTAAATGATCTTTTCATGTCTGTAATGTATTTTAATCTATGTTTGACTTGTTTAACCCTTTTTCCTTTGAAAGCATAACTAATCCAAATAAAAAATCAGTGTATTTTTTTGAATTTTTATTTGTCGTCTTAATCAAACTATGACCTTTGTTTCATTCAGGTTTTTTCGTAAAAACAAAATCATGGTATGGAGCATAATAGAAATGTGGCATTTGAAGTGCAAACCTGTTAAAGTATTTATTCTGTAAATTATTCTAATCCCTATGTTTCCTCAACACTATTGAGATTCTCTGGATTTTGTTCATTCCTTTTCATTAGCTGTCCTCTCCCCCTCCCCTTTAAACATGCTTCTGTTTATAATATATTCTGTATTATTGCTAAATTGAGCTTAGTTCCTGCATAAACTATGTGTAAGTTGTACATCTAGATGTACTTCAGCACAGTTACAGGAAAAAAATATACTTAATCTCCCTTTTAAAATGCCTTACAGTTCTTTTTTTATATAAATTCTACCTTTCATAGCTCAAAAATATAACTTCTTGTTTGGCTTATTTTCCATGTCCTAGTATTTAGAAATAAGCCATTAACATGTCTAGGCAAAACAGCTGAACTGCTGCTTTTTTTAGTAAAAGATTTTGATGAAATGAGTGCTTGTGTTTGTAAATATTTATCTACATATCTGCACAAATACACGTATTTTTAATACAACTTTCAGTGTATCCTGTTATAAAGCTTATATTCATGCAACTTAAATTTTCATACATTTGAGAGAGATTTTCTATGGTGTGATTTTATTTTTGGAATAGGAATCAAATAGCTCTTTTAAGTGTTGTTGACTCTAAGATGTCCACTTGCTGGTATAGATTATATTAAGACCTCTGAGCAAAGAAGTTTGGCTGTATTAGGTCAGACCAAAGGCTGACCTAGCCAACTTTTTTCTCTCTGACATTAGCTCATGGGGAAAGTCAAGGGAAGAGAACAAGAGCAGAATGTGTATGCAATGCTATTTCCTGAGAATATGTTCTCAGCTCCCATAATTTGCAGCTCAAATTTTTGAGCTGGAAGTAATATTTGCTTCTAATAGCTTTAGATATATTTTTCTTGTGTGAGTTTGTCCAGTCATTTTCAATATGTGTAAGTATCTATCATCCACCATATGGTAGGTCAAGGAATTCCAAAGATTAACTTCACTTTACATGGACCTATTACTTCTTAGGTTCGTTTTATGACTCGAAGCTCATTTTGGACAAGAATAGGAACAATGTACTCCTTTCCACCCAACACATGATGCTGTAAACTTCTTCCATACTCTTACCTGGTCATAATTTTTTCCATGCAAAACAGTCTATAACTTTAGTTCTTCCTTTCACAAATTATCAAGCTTGTCATCTTTCTTTGAGTGTTTTCAAGGTTACTATGTTGTTTTTGAGATCAGTGACTAGAATTGCATAGATAATCCAGATGCATGGATTAGAGGGAGGCATAATAAGGTTTCCTGTATTCTATATTGTTCTGCTCCGTTTTTAACAAACCCTAGAGAGTCATTCTGTTTGATTTTTCTGACGACTGCTGAGTATTGAGGCAGTGTTTTCTTGGAATCGTCTACTGTAACCTCAAGATCTCATTTCTGAGTGGTAGCTACCAGCTTAGAGCCATTCACTGTATAAAGTTTTGGATTATTTTTTCCCTCTGTGTATTTGTTTATTTTAATACACATAGAAATTTATCTTCTACATGATGGTCCAGTTACTGGGTATCATAAGGTCCAGAAAAATCCTTCTTCATTCTTTACGTTCAGCCTGTTCTTTTACTACCTCAAATAACATTGTACCGTCAGCATTCTTTGTCACCTTGATTATTGTCCTTTTATCTGGATTATTATGAACCTATTAAGCAGTGCAGATTTTTTTCAGAGCTCCACTAGTGATTTTCTGGTTCTGTGAAAACTGATTATTCTTATCCTTTTTCCATTTTTAATTTTTTTTCAATACAAGTGAGAACCCTTCCTCTTATGCTGGTTTAATTTTCTTTAACTGCTTTTGGTGATATGCCTTGTCAACTACTTTTTAGATAGCCTTTGCTAAATTAGTCTTGTTTTAAACCTGCTAGAAAAATAAAACAGATATTTGCATCAACCTTACAATGCATCAACTAGAAATTCTCAAGGTCAGTGTATTACACCCATTATTGATAGATGATGACTTTTTTTAAGGATCCTCTCTTTATGTGCTGAAACAATAGGAATTTGCCTGTTGATCTTTAGAGTTGAGATTATGTCCTTGGATCTTCAAAATACTACATAGTTTTGTTTCTGCAGAGGGAAAATTACATTCACTACCTAGCAAATACAATAGATCCAGTAAGTGTACCATGTTTATTTCCCAGACTTTGAATAGATTAGATATTAACCTAGAATCAATACTTTTTGGTAAATCAATCAATTTTTTTTTGTGTGTATATGAGGAAAAAGATAGCTTTACATGCAATACCGATCTAAAGTCTTAAAATATATTTTAAGGATAAATGATGAGCAAAACTGCCTCAGTTTTACATTTTCAGGTAAGTTTATATTTATGAATAAAGAAGATTTGACAGAGGTAGTTAAAAGTCAGTGCTTACTAGAGAACTTTTCTAAGTAATGAGAGATATGGTATCTCCTGATAAGTGTTGATGATGAGCACGGACTAGTATTGAGACATTCTGAAAAGCATAACAGGATAAAAGTTTATGCTTAGAAGATGCTTGGATTAAAAACCAGGAGGAAACAACTCTAAGGAGATAAGTGTTGGTCAGTGGGAATATGAATTAATATCCAGATTCATTTAAAAAAAAAGTCTTCTCAAATGCAAGTTTTGTACAGTGCAAACATTTATACTTACTAGTATTTGAGACAATGTAATGTTAATGACTAAAGAAATCTGAAAGAAGGTTTTCCAGGTTGCCAGAATAATACATCTGTTTTGAAGAGAACTGTTTTCTAGAGTTTTTTTCCTCTTTGTTTACATCCTCATTCCATTAGAACCTGAAAATTTGGGGTTGCGCGATTATTAAAGCTAACGAGGATTGCAGTGACTAAAGGGTTAGTGATTAAAAAAAACCCCTCTTCTAAACTGACTTTATCCAGGAGGTGCATGTGCGGCCACAAGAAACTTCCTTTGACAAACTTTAACGAAGGTGTGATACAAGGCAAGTAAGAGAAGATAAGTTATTTTTGTGTGTGTGGCTGCTTTATTTTGTTTTGTTTTGTTTTTCCTCAGCTAAGCAGAAACTTCGTAAAATACCTCAGATGTTTTGGGGAGAACTACATCAACCTTCTATTTGAATCTGATGCTCTGACATAAAATCAGATATTTTTGATATGGCAAAATATTTTAATGTGTTGATTCTGTATGCATACAATCATACACTCCAGTGATGAACAGTCTCAGTATTTTGGTCTTAACTTCTTGAGTATTGGTTTCTGATCTTTAGATGTAAAATCTGCTCCTCATAAGTTGATTGTTAAGCCAATACAGTGTTGGTCACATTGTTAATTAGAAAACTGATGAAAGAACAATATTTGCAGCTACAAAATTGGTAATTTATTTTTAGCAAGGTATAAAAATAAAAAAGTTCATGATTGATATTAAATTTGAGACTCAGTGTAAGAAAACTGTCGTTTCTGAAAAGTGCAGCACACAGGTTGTGATAACCTAAAAAAAATTTATTAAAAGGAAGCTGTCGTGATATTTCTTTAAAACATATAGCTGTTTTAAGCATTGTCCTTATGTCAAAATAAATGCACACAGATGCTTGTTCATGTGGGAAATTAACTTGCTTCATCCATTATATGGCTTTTTTACATTAATTTGTCCTCTAAGTTAAGATCTAGGATGGTCTGAAAAAAATATGTCTAATCAACAATGTACTAAATAGATCAGGAGGAGAAAGAAGTAATACCATGTTTAGGATCAAGTTATTCATTTTGGTATATGTGACACATGGAACACGGCTCATAGATATTTAAAGACCATATAATTTACTCAGTTGACCTCCTCTGCCACTCCCCAGTCAAGAACAGTTTTGGGCAATAGATCTGTGCAGTAACAAGTACTGTACATATTTTGCCTTTGTTCTGAAATTGTACCTGAAAATACAGGGCAAGCAGAGAAAGATAATTGAAGATGGAATGCCAAGATGGAAGTGATTTTTTTTTTTTTTTTTAATTATTCTCCTGGCTTAGCAATTGCTTGACGTCAGAGGGTATATTTTGATGAGTTATTTTAAAGTCGTCATTATGTGAACCTTTTATCTACTTTGCGTAGAGTTGATTCACTCATATATCACAAAATCTAATTTTACATTTGTTGACTTTCTTGGTATTGGAATGTTTGCCAATATAATTGCAAAGTGTCAATAATGGTTTTAGTGTGCAATAACAGTTTCCAAGTTAGTGCTGAATATTCCTGTACAAGTTTTACCTTTACTTTGGATTTACCATTACCAAAGATTGAGGGCTTTAAAAAAAAGTTGTTAATTGTAGAGAAGAATATACAGATCATTTATACAAGTTAAAGCAACGCTTCTTAGTATAAGAGATGAGTGTTGCTTTAATATCTAATGCAAGACCTATTGGTTCTGGTTTTATTATTTCCAGAGAGAATACATCACAACTATTGATTGTAAGTATTTATGTAATATGCACTTCAGTAGTGGGAAGGTTTGTGTTTTTCATACAGCTTCCGGTGAATTAGCAATATATTAGGACGATATTAATCCACATAACTCAACATGCATTCTAGAGGAAGTTTCCTTGATAGAAGAGCGCGCAGACAATAGATCATGTATGTATATGCAATCAAGTATGCAGACAAAGGTTAATAACGTAATATAAAGCAATAGCTACAAAAAAGGCCATCAAGCGGCAAGTAACGTAATTTAAAGACTAACTCTCTTTTCCATCTTTAGAAAAAGAATACAATGTTCCTAAACATGTATAGTTTGTGTATGCATACCATTGATTTCTGAAATGTATGTATCACAGGTTAAAAACGGTAATAGAAGAACTGATACAGACGCAGCAGACACTTTTGAGCAAAGAGGAACTTGTGCTGGAGCTAGAGAAGAAAATAGAAGAATCTTCTAAAACTTGTGAAAAGAAGTCAGAGTAAGTATAACAAATATCAAAATAAAATAATTTGAGAGGAAATTGTCTATAATGCAGTTCCTAAGACTTAAACATGAAATAACCTCCACTAACATTGTTTTGCTTTAGTGAGAATTATTATCAATACCAAAAAGAAGTTACCTTCCCATCTCTTACATAACCCTTCCCTGCTCCAGCTCCTAAATAATTAAAGCTTTTAATTGTCGTACTGTTGGGATGGCTTAAGAACCAGACCTTTGATTAGCATTGTGACTTAAGCCTGGCAGAACAAAACACAGTGTCTCTTCAAATGGCTCTTCAGTTCCATGCAGAAAGGTGGAAATCTTGATAGAATATGGGTTAGAATATGGGTTCCAGTTCTGATAGAAGCTGAAAAGTAGGAAATGGTTCAGAGAAAAGTCATAAAAATATGTAGAAAACAAGAAAGAATTTCTTTTAGCCCCTTGTGTAGTTGAATTTGTTGAGGAGTATCTTGACTGCAATCCAGAAATACTTACACAGTGGAAGACCTTTCAGTCCAGAAGACAGAGAGAACAGGTATATCTTATCTGAAGCCAGACAAATTTATACTGGATGTGAGTTTAATAGTGAAGATAATTACCATTATAACAACTACATGGATTTTGGTGAATTCCTCATCACTGAAAATAATAAACTAAAAGTGTATTTCTTCTCTATTTCTTCTTACTCAAATGTGAATTAGTTTAGAGAACCTTAGTGGTTATAAATTCAGTCAAACTGGATGAAAATAATAGTTCCTTCTGTATTTATTACAACATGATTTTTGCGGTACCTTGAAAAAGGAAGGGAATGACTTGGGTGAATGAATGAATAGGTGTTTGCTTTCATTATCTTGTAGCTTTGAGAATTTTCTAATACTTGTCTTGTGCATGTATGCTTTTGAAGTAATAACACTGTTGAAGACTTTTCACACTCTTTCTTTTAAAAACTTTATAAAATTTCCTTCATTAACTGGACAGATAAAGTGAAAATAAAGAAGTTCCAGCATTGAATACACTTTCTTTTGTGTAGCTTTCATGAAACAAACTATGTATTTGAAATCATGTGTGTTTCTAAGTTGTTTGTTGTTTTTCTCTGCAGTATTGTACTTTTGCTGAGCCAAAAACAAGCACTGGAAGAACTCAAGCAAACAGTTCAGCAATTAAGATGCTCTGAGGCAAAATTTGCAGCACAGAAAGAACTACTGGAACAAAAGGTTCAAGAGAATGATGGGAAAGAGCCACCACCTGTAGTGAATTATGAAGAAGATGCCAGATCAGTCACTTCTATGGTAAGCTTTGTTTTACTAGATCATGCAATCTTGCTATTGTACTTTACTCCTGGGGTCAGAGGCCTAACACGTTCACATGCATGATGACTGAAGTGAACACACCTCACTTCTGCATTGGTGGAAGCTTACTTAGTTGGATAAAACTGTTAATCAGTTGTTATTTTCAAGTTGCAGAAATTTGATCACTCTATGTTGGTAGACTTTGTTTGGCCTGCTGCATCCTTGATACTTAGACTCTCATTAGATGGTTTTATAATCAAAAGTATAAATACTTGAGTAGATTTAATAAGTATATAAACTGTGAGTACCTATTGGTAATTACGTTGGCTATGCTGAAGAAGTACATTCACAGTTGTAGATGGAAAAATAGCAGTAAAACCTGTTGGAATCACAGCACACATGTAACTGAGAAATGAATTTAACATAATGTAATCACTGTTTAACTAATATTTGCAATCACTGATTTCTGTGCAATTTATTTTTAAAACATTTACATGCTGTTGGCAATGAAAATGAACTTTTTGTATTACTTGATGGGACACTGTAATTTAAATAAGTGCTTTACTTTGCTAATACTGTGTATGACTTTCTTTTCCCAACTGCATGCTGCTATGTGTAAGGCAGAGATAGTAGGCCATATAAAAAAGACAAACAAATAATATGTGTTTACTAAAGGGATGGGTGGTAGTGTTTGCTTTTATGGATTAGGTTTGACATTCATGAGATGTTTGTGACTTGTTTTCTTTTGATATTTAGCATGCTGTTACTTTTGGTCCACTGGTATCTGTTTGTGGAACCAAGTTTGTTTTTTCTTCCACTCCTCTTTTACAGTTATACTTACTTGTCAGTATTCTCTTGCTTCTCTTACTATTGTTTAACATTTACAAGGCGCTGGCAGGATGGTTGCCATTTTCATTGGTACAGAACTTTATTTTTATGAAGCGTATATGTTTATCATAATCTAGGAGGAGATGATAAAACAGAAAAAGATGAGGACAGAGAATAGGAAGGATCAGGATCACAGTAGTGAAAGAATAGAAGGTTTGGGTTTTCTTGTTTTGTTTTTTTTTCAGATGGGCTATCTTGTTTAGTTGTTTCATGTACTATCCTGTAGTAGCTTAGTGATTATTCTCTGTAAGGGTCAGTTGAAATGACCAGTGTAAAATTTCAGTAGAATTGTATTCTTCCACCTCAGTTCAAAGTTACTAAAGTCTGTCTTCCAGTGTCCAAATCTCCTTTTGAATATGTGGGAGAAAATACTGTTGCATTTACGTACAGTGTAAAGTGAAGAACTTTTTATTTCTTACTTCTTACCTTCTTATTTCTGAACTTTTTTGAATAAAAGTTACCTGTTTTATCTGTTTTGCTGAAAGTAGTACATAGTGAAACCTGTAGAATGACACAGTTCTGATTAATTCCTTTTCAGAAACAGAAGTGAAGAAATTTTTGCATACATTCAATGTGCTGAGAAAAATTAAAATTTTGCTATTTTATTTTGGCTTCAGAGGATTATATAGTATAATTTATTTGTAGGCATCATTAAAGATAAAGGAATAAGATTAAATGCTGGGTGTTTTCATTTGAGTGAATTACTTAAGAAGGGCAAATTGCATGTAAGTTTTGTTTAACCTATAAGTTGATATCATCGGCTAATAAAATTGGCTAAATAGCGTTAGAAACAACAGCAGTCTGAATTAAGCCTTTTCCAAATTGCTCTGCACTGAGAGAGCAGAGTTTACTGTATCGAAAGAATAAAATTAAGAGACAGATGGACTATTTATATAAACATCATGTCCATTTATATAAGGGGTTTTTTTTGTTTGTTTTGTTTTTTTTGTTTTTTAACTCTCTGAACTTATGCAGATGCTCAGTGATCAATAATGGAACATTCTTGATGCTGTGGCTCATCCTGGCATCATCTCTTAAGTTAATCATTCAGGAAGATCATTATTTCTTCAGCTATATATCCATTTAGGTCTTTATCTAAAACCAGATCATCTAAATGACTCGACTGTAGCTATTTATTCTTCTCAAAAATTCATCATAAACAGTTTTACTTTTTTTTTTCCTTAAGAATGACAAAACTAGTATTGGCTTGTGTTATGAGTGTCCATATTTACTTGCCTGTGAAGTAGACTTTGCATTATGTAATGAATTGAAGTTTATTTTGTTACTAAGAATATAATATACAGAAAAACTTTATGAAGTTGCATGTCTCTTTATTTGAAGTATTTATATGATGTCATATAAATACAGCCAATTTCTCAGAAAAATAATTTGCAAATTGTTTTGTTTTCCATCTGTCACACTAGATAACAGTGCCATAGGATGCTAAAAAGGAATGCAGTTTTGAAATGCTGCTTGAGGTGTTTTTATAGACAGGTTATGTTACCTTAGTGCATTAACTGTAGGAAGGTTTATATTTTATTAGTGCGTCTTCAATATGATGTTGGTTTGTTCAATATATTTTATTGTTTACAGAATGCTAGTTGTGTATTGATGTTCATAAAAACATTTTAAGGAGAAAGGAAATTGTTGGAAGATTCTATTTTGTTCATCACGATGGCATAGTAAGGAATAGAAAAAAATTCTGTTTTGGCTAGTCCTGAACTACAATTGCATTTAAGACTTTTATACATTGAAAAGTAAAACTTCCTTATTTCTAACATTTATAACGTTATAACTAAGCGAGATAAAGACAATTTTAATGCTAAGGGTGCCACAAGTTTAAAATAATTCCTTTGAGCCCTTATCGTAATTATGCAATTATGATATTGTGCACTATGCAAGCAGGAAAATCAGATCAAACCTTCATTCTTCTGTACTTATATCAAAGTAAGGAGATCTTTGTTAAGAAATAGCTGGTAAATTCTAGTAAAAAGATATCCTTTTGCCAAAACTATGTAGTATCCAAATTGTTATGTATCACGTCACTTAACAAAAATTAACCAGTAACTGCAAGCTTGAATTAGGTTTTTACTATTTAGATGTTTAATCAGTGAACATATAGCCTCTCATTTGTCTTAAGATTCGTGTATTTAACTTTTGCTATTAATATGGTCAATAGAGCATGGCAGGAGCATACTACAATTAAAACAAACAAACAACAAAAAACCCTTCTTTAGATCTAGTGATCTGATTAAAAACATCAGGAAAATTTGGAATATTGCAGTGCCAGCATAACATTTACTTTAAGTACATGAGACGGAGCTGTGAAAGCTTGGCAATAGATTTATTTAATATAAAATAGTAATTTATTTGTTTAGTGATAATACAATTAAATCTGTATGCCACTTTAATATGTCATCTCCTTTTTCCTTATATGATAAAAAGGTGTAAGGGGTGGGGGGGACAAAAAACGAAAAGTTGTAAAACTACAAACCCAGTATCTTTAAGAATATGTATTTACTTTTTCCAAAAACTATTTAACAGTCTTTTAAATAGAATAAAACACTTTAGGATGTATGAGTGGTAGGATGGCACTGTTTCAGGTCCTCTTTAGAAAGCATGTGGTTATCTCAGCATAGGCATGGTCATATAGATTCATTTTGCATATTGCAGTATTATACTGGCAGCACTGATAGAACTCCGTATATGTATGGAGGCTGTGTAATACTGGAAAAAACAGTCAGCAGGTGGAGCTCAGTGCCAGAAGACCAGTGATGACTGAATAATGAAAAGTTGTTGTTACTACATATGTTCATATAAAGCTCATGAGACACAGAAGTGTGGAGCGAAAAAAAAGTATGTTCTCATTTTTCTAACATCTAAATCATCTAAAGTATTTTGCCTTTTACCATCTGGGGGAAAAAAAAATCCAACAGTAATACAGGAAGACCGTAACACATCGTCTTCAACAGCACGTAAGCCAACCACAAGAGCTGTATAGCTATACTGTCTATGGGGCAAGCACTGCAAAGGCACTGGTCTTTCTCCATACTAAAGGACTTTTAGTCCAGCTTGGGTGTCAGGATGGCAGGTACAGATGAATCAGTCCATAGTGTCTGTAGTGGCATGAACTATGCTATGAAAGGTAAATATGTCAGAAGGAAGCTATCGTGATAAAGCCAGTGGAATAGACTTGACTGTTAATGTTCCATTCCAGGAGAATGCCACTCTTAATGTATGCAGCGGGGTAACAAAAAGTAAGTGTTAGTATGAGATTTTACATTTCTGAACTCCTGTTTTGTCTGCTGTAGCTGAAGTAACCAAAGTACTGTACAGATTTATAGGTGTGTTTGCAAGCCACTTTCTGTTTTTATATATATATATATATATATATATATAAAGTTTGATAAAAGTTCACTGCACTTCTAATTGGTTTTAATATTTGTCATTCCTTTTTAAAAGGCTTCAGAGATCATAGTTTGAGTATAAGTTTGAGTATAAGTTTGAGTATAAGTTTGAGTATAAGTTTGAGTATAAGTTTGAGTATAAGTTTGAGTATATAGTTGCTGTAAAAAGGGTCGGATAAGTCAGCTTTTGGTGAAGATTGTGGTAAATATACAAAAAGAAATTCACTGGTTATGGAAGAAAAATATTAAATGCATAAAACAGTGCTGAAGTGATAGATTCATTATTTGTAAATTATTCTAAAACTACTTTTTCTTTTCTTATTATTATTACTCCGTATTCCCAGTTCTGCTTTCTAGAATCCCTGAATCAGTGCTCCTTTAATAGCGTGATTAACAAGCCAGTACTCCTAGAGTCATTTTTCTCTTAGCTTCCTCTACAGGTTTGGTTTTAAGGCAAATGTTTTTAGGATTCTTGCTAAAATCATAGTTGACACATTTAACCAAATTGCACATTTTTCAACTTTTTCAAGTCAGTTACACAGATATTAAAAAGCATTTACAGGAGTTGGTTATTTGACTAAAGATGCTTTGTTAAATGCATTTTTGATAATGCATCATGAGGCCCTTAAATATATCCCATTGAGAGAGGCACCCACACTTTAGGGAGTCTCATTTCTCCACACTGTTTCTGGCTATGTGGAATCGTCATGTTCAAAGAGACACAGGGAGACAGTCAGCTTCTGGGACAGTCCATTGCAGCAGTAACAGGAAGCTTAATGGCAGAGATAGAGATTGTTACTTTTTTTTTCTCACTGACTCAGAAAAATTGAGACATTCCTGCACTTCATAATGCATCACCAAACAGCTCACTTGTTTATCAGTGGTTGTAAGTAATTCACTACTAATTTGTGGCTCATGGTGTTTATGTAAAACTAATCTTGTTTAAGAGCACATAAAAGAAAAAGGTAGGGGAGCCCTTTAGTTATTTGATTTATATTTATAAATCTTATAAAACTCCTTTGTGCTAATCCAAGATTGTAAAGTTTCTTGTTGATAGAAACAGGGTCAAAATAAGTACGTGGTCTATGCAGCTTTGGTATCCTTACCCTTTCTCTTATTTTTGTGTCAGCAGAGGAAACACTGCCAGTGCAGTCATGTTGTAGAAATTGTACCTATTAATTCACAAAAGACTTGGAAATAAACAGTTGTATTTGTTGGATTCCTGGACAGCTGAAGTTCAGCTAAGTGATCTTTGCTTTGGGCTGCTTTCCAAGCTTGCTGACTGGGATCTGTGTTTCTGGTTCACTGCCAGAACTTAACATCGAGCAAAAATGCTCCGAATATCAGATGCTTTTGTAGCAAGTGTGAAGGATGAACTCTGTCCCTCTCCCTTGAAGAGGGAGTATGTTCTAGCTTCTGTTTCTTCTCTTCCTAAATCCTACTTGCCTGCTGGAGTTTTATCAGAGGAAGAACAATCAACACAGAGATACTGAAGTAAGAGATGCATAAACTCAATCATGCTTTGCCCCAAGTGGATATTACTGACTGGTCCAGAATGTGCAAGAGAATAGATCGATGAAGCCTTCAAGTCTCTTTCCAGTGAACATGCCTGGCAGCTTCTGAAATAAGATTATTCTGACAGTAGACTTCTGGCAGACTAAGGCTCAGATTTTGTGCATTTCTTAATGTCAGTGTATTATCAGAAAAAATGTTGAGCAGTGCTCTAGTCTGTCTTGGGGAAAGAGCAAATTAGAAGTGTGAACAAGCTTTGACAATATAGGAAGGTGATTGGTTCTGAGTAAGCAAAGCTTGCAGAATATTTTGAGTGCAGAATTAGTATACTGTCTCTGTAAGAAGGGGAGTATATGTTCTTGAGAGAATACAGATTTCTGACTTGAATTGCCAAAAATATTTCAAGAGCTTTCAAGATTCCTTAAGGAAGAAGCCTTTGTCATGCTAATGTTGCAGCATTGTATACTCACTGGAGAATTGTTATTCCGGTCAAAATCTTCCCTGGAAATTAGGAAAGTTTCACTCACAAGTTTTCCTTTGAACAGAAATCACATTGGTCTCCAGCATATGTTTCTGTGTGTGTTGGGAGCAAAGTAGTAATTCTCTGCCAGAATTATCATTGTTGGCTGCTTACACTTTTTTCGTAATAATGGAACCACATTAGTATGATTATTAACTTTTTATAGTCTTTAGGTAACACACAAAAATAATGTGATGGAAGTTGCCTGTTATATGTCATCTTTCTCCTTTTTTATTTTTGAATTGGCTGGTTGAAAATTCTTTCTTATAGGCAGTGATTGTGTTTCTGAAAGTCTTAAAATCTGCTACACAATATTTCTTTGAATTAGAATTTATGGTTTTAATCTAGTGCCACAGGCAACTTAATGACAGATTTCAAGCATGTTATGGTTTGTTTTGTGTCTTCTGCTCTTTTCTGCCATATGGGTAAGCTCTCACTTTCTACAAAATCAGAAACCAGAATGATGATTTAATCCACATTTCAAAGCACACTGTTAAGATACATGCCGGATTGTTTTGTTTTCATTTTTATTTTTTAATATTAATGACCTTTAACAATGGGGAAAATGAAATAGCATGTTTCAGATATCACTGTGGGGTTGTTTTTTTTTCTTTGTGTCATCATGGAATACAAAAAATGTGAAACGGTTCTGGTCAGGATGGGATCCAGTTGCTTGAACATAAACATTAGTGCCATTTTTAGATTGCCTGAGGTATCCTGGCAGATCTCAAGCTGTGACTCAGGTCTGCCAGCCCCATATAGATGTCTTGAATATCCTAAGCCAGGCAAAATACTGGATACTGATATTCAGACAAATGAATCCCGCTTTCCTATAGACACTTATTTTCAGGTTCTGGGCTGAAAAAATCTTTAACAATGGGGAAAGTGAACTACCATGTGAGATGTGATAGTCATTGTAATCCAGTCAAAACTTTGGGGGATTACTTATTTCAGTTTCTTCTAGGAAAATCCAGAAACAGGCCACAAGGAAGCATATATTTTATTTGACTATTGTCATGGGATAGTATAAGAAAGGTGTAATGTAAGAAAGGCATAATGACATTTGTGTTAATATAATACCAGGTATCCAGGAGTTTCTGAAACTAAGATGCTCATCCTAAAAAGAAAAAAAGCCTGGAGCTGCATGGAAAAATGTCATTCTTGAGTGATTAAAGCTTGTTAATTTGGGGGCACCACTGGAACTCTGATGAGTTACTTTTGTTTTTAGTCAGATGATATTTCCTAATTATAAGATTTTGGGGGCCAAAAACAGGTTTGTTTTTTTGAAAGTGAGTACAGATTTTTTTCTGGAAGTAAAATAATTTTTTTTTAAACCTGTTTTATTCAAGCTTCTTAACTGCAAAAGGCAAAGGATTTCACTGTGTGGAAATTAGAAGGATATAGATCCTTAGAATTCAAACAAAAAACCCCCAAACCCACAAACAAACAAGAAAACAAACCAAAAATCCCCTTAAGGATAGAGCAGCCAAGAGAGACTTGGCTGCCTCAGAGTTTTCCTTTGCCAGTTAGTGCCTTTAACAAAAGAAATTTGCCAAAAAAAGAGTATGCCTTCTTCCAGAATGTATTATGATTCTCTCAGCTGGATAGAAAGTAGAGGAGGCCATTCTGGGGACAAAGTTTAACATCTGTGAGATGCTGAATTTAGGTTGTCTGTTTACCAGATGCTCCTCACTGGTCCTGTGATTCCTAATCAGCATTTACTTGAGCAAGTTGAGTTCTTCAGTCAAATCGTTTCTATCCTATTAACCCATTTAGGAGTTAATAAAACCAGTTGGAGCAGGTATTTCATCTGACGTCTTCCTAACTTTGGCAGCTTTATTAAAACAACACGAAATTTTTGAGAGACATGAGATTATGGATATTTTATGTCTCAGTGTATTTTTTTATTTATTTCAGGAACTTGTGACATGCATGAATCAAATTACTGGGAAGAAGTCTTCCTAGTTTCATTCCCTGAGTTTGGTGGCCCTTTGAAACCTCTGCTGTTCCAGGACGCAGTACCCAGAGATACGAGGGAAGCCGGCTCTGAACTGCTTGCCCGGGAGCAGCGAGGGCCGGCGGCTCCATGAGGGCAGGCGAGCCGGGAGCGGCAGGTGCCCTCGCCTACGGGGCGCAGTGCCGCTGGGTCTGAGCGTGGGGGCAGAGCTGGGTCCTGGCAGCGGCATATCGACAGCCCCAACACAGCAGGGCGATGAACGGGGGCCAAGGGCCAGCCGGGGAGCCCGGGCAGAACATGGGGCTGGAGCCATGGCTACGACACGGGTCCAGCGGCTGACACTAATATGCTGATAGATCCATGCTTACGTAATGAAACTGTTGCTTTAATTTTTTGCTCTGTAGGTTAGTTGAAAGATAGAATGAGAAAATGGAATTAACTTGGTAATCTCAAGATGCAGGTACTGTTTTACAGGTTGTCAGTGTTAGCAGTTTTCCTAGAGAGAGAATATTTTCTTGAGACTATGGTTTTGCCTTCTTCAGTATATGTTGCCACAGTGATTTATCAGGAGCTAAATCAAAGCATTAGTAGGATATTAAAGAAAAATACAGGGCATGTGAAATCAACTGAGAATTTAAAGAATTAGGGGCTATATTTGCAAATGCCTTTTTCTGATATGCCTCAGAATTACTTGGTTTATTTCTAAATTTTGGCTTCAGGTACTAAGATAAAATAAAGTCAGCACAATATTTGGGTTTAAATGTAATATAAAGTTTTCTCATTCCCCTTTTAAATTGTATCTACTAGTTTTGGCAAACTGCTAGAATGCAGACCTTTGCAGTGTCTAAGGTAACAGCAGTTATCTCTGGAAGCATATATTTAGTGTTTATTTAGTGTCTGTGATTGATAAAAATGAAAACAAAGAACTGCAGATAGAGAGCAAAATAGAAACTTAAATATATTTGGGGGGAGCCTAAAAAATGGATACTTGGCAGTCTTGACAATTTCTGCATCATGGTATCTTGAAATTTTCATCTTCCTTTTGTGCTAACAGCTAGAATAGTTGAACTTGTTAATTATTATGCTGAATTCATTCTGGGTGAGCAAAGAATGTCACAATATAAGAGAAGCTGATTTAAAGTACGTATGACTGAGCAGGCATTACACTGAGCTGACTGATAACATTGAATTACAACAGGTCATGAATTCTGTATTATTTTTAAGCAATGCAAGATTTGCTCAGAGAGATCAACTTATACAGTAAAAGAAAAAGGCAAGCTTTTAGGTACACAAGCCCTTCATTAGTCTGAAATAGGCACAGCAATCCTCAATGAAATCCAAAGTTCAGAACTGTTGGTACAATTTTGATTTGCCTATGTTAAATAGTTCAATGTAAAATTATTTGTTATTGTAGCATAAAGAGGAGAAGTTGTTTACTCAGGGGGTGGGGGGGGAAGGGCTAATTTTTATTCACATGGAACCTGTGGGTAGACGTTGTGAACATCTCCTACCTCATAGGATCTTCTTACAGTGTAATCGTAATTGTTTAATGATTGTTAGTGCAAGTTCTGGGCTATGGTAACACATGACAACTGAATATGTGTTATCAGTGACTGAATATGTGTTATCAGTGGAGGTATGATTTGTCTTCAAGTAATTTTTGTACGTGGCAATCAAGTGACTTTCTCAGAAATATGACAATTTTCCTCTTAAGGGTGTTTCTTTTGGAGAAACATCCTCCTCTTAGATCTCTGATGCGTGTGGGTGTTACAAGACTTCTGTTCAGAGCCCATGTGGTAGTATATGAAGCTGCAGCTGTGTATTAGAGGTTTTTCGGTGCATTTCAGGTGCTCGCTGCTTTTGTTTGGTTGAGCTATTTAGTCTGTGCGATTTCTATATATTGCTTGCAAGTTCACTTTTTTTTTAACATGGATGATGGTATCTAAGAAGCTGATCTTGGTATTGAAGTGTCTCAGGATTAGAGTGGTAATGGAATGGTGTCTTTTCAATATTTGGTGAAAATTAACGAGGAAATAAGGATTTTCAACAAAGATGGTTAAGATATTGTAGGCTTTGGGATGCATACATTTTCTTCAACACACTCGTTAAGAGATTGATACACTGAGTCATATGTAGCTACAGCCTTGTGTATCCATAATCTGGAGAAAGTATTGATTCTTTGAGGGATTAGGGAATTGAGGAAGTCTCTTCTGTCACAGAGAAGACTGGTTTTTGATTTGACAAGAAGCTTGAGGATGTTTTGTAGGCATTACTAATGAACTTTCAGAAGGGACTTCTTGGCTGGATATTGTGGGCCTTCTGTTTTTAATGAATAATGACTGAAATAAGTGAGATATTTCTTCTCTTGACCACTGAGAATAACAAGCTAAAGTCTTTTTGGAGTTCTACAGGAGAAATTACCCAATTTATTCTGGCTCATTGTGCTAGCTACAGTTAATGAATTCTACTTTGGATAGGATTGAAATCTGTTACACTCTGGTACCCTTACTAGGACTTGCATGAGAAGTCTTTCCTCCTTGATGTCTGTATTTGGAGAAAAGTCTTGATTTTGTTTATGATTTATGAAGCTGTGATCTGAGGTACAAAGTGGGTTCAGCCGTGAGTAGTAACTTTAGGTTTTACTCAGAGTAGATTTGGAACACTGCCTAAATAGATAATTGGGTAATACTGGTAACATTTTTGTTCATTTATTGTTTACTGTGGCAGATGTTGGCAAAGATGTTTGTTTAATGTACAAAAATGTCTAAAGCTATGTTAGTTCACAACTTCCTTATTTGAAAAAGTAGTGGGTATTTGTGTATTATGTGTGTATTGTGAACAAAAATATTAATATATTTTCAGTAGTTATGCTAGTATATTTTGTTTATATAAATAAAAAACTTAATTTTGTCATCCTGCAGAGATTCCTTGTTTAAGTCTAACTCAAATGATCTGCTACAACTGTGTGTTGTAGCTTCCATTAAGTTGTTGTATCATCTTATCTATTAATATGCAGGCTGATTTTACTAATAAAGTGGTGCAGGGACCTGTGAAAGACAAAAACAAACATCAAATTCTTACTGTGCTGGCTGTCAAACAGAAATAGCTGAGCAGATTTTAATCTAGTCATATTGCAAAATCTTTTTCTTTATCTCGTTGTGCAAGTGTCAATTTTATTCTTTAATATAACTAATGTAAATGCTGATCTGGCTAAGAACATATTTTGTTCTCTCTCACTAAAGCTGTTCATGGTTAATTCCATGAAGCTCAGTTTTACTGTGATAAAACAAATGCATTCTCTCTCAGTATGTGTTTCTAAACAGGATACAGTTGCCAGGCCATACAACATGCATAATACTATTTCAAGTAGCTGGAAGTTGTAGAGTTTGCCAGGGTGGCTTTGTTAGAGCCAGTCGATAATGTTGTCGTGAGAGAGATGCTCACTGGTAAGTGCCAGTTTGGGGGGGGGGCGGAAATCCTTAAACCAGGCAAAACAGTATATTGAATAAACTTACAGACAAAATCCTTGTGGTGAGCTCACGTAGTTGGTGGCTGGGGAGACTGGATTCTTCCCAGTCTTCTAGGAACTTCCCTTGAGAGTAGGGGGAAGCTGGGTGTACACACACGCACATGCACACACACACACACTCTGGAGTGCTCACTTCTGTAGCTTGGCTTTGACTTCTGCTGAAGCTGGGTTGTAAGTCCCTGTCCAGAGTCTGGGAGCCTCAAAATCTTGGAATGATTAAGTCTGAGTTTCTAGTTCTTGGTGTTTTGAGCTCTGGAGGGACATATGGCCACTTGCGAATTTCCAGGTCATGCAATATAGAGAGGATGCTTTTGTTCTCTGTTCCTTACATGTTGATGGCTGGCCCCTGTTCCACTAGCAGCTGTTGATACTTCAAGGTGTATTTGCTTCAGTGTCTGTAATCCTCTTCCAGGGACCAGACTTGCTTGCGCTTAAATGCCTAAAAGCTGGACTTGACCACTGGATTTGTCAGGAACGTTTTTGCAGTGAGCATTGCTCTGTGTATTTATGACTAAAGAACAACTGAACTACAGCTCTTTTAATATAAATTTAATGAGATCTGGAAAGACTATGTCATTCATTCTCTTACTGATTAATTCATTCTAATTAAAGTGATTGACCTGTATACTAAGCATAGTCATTAGCAGCACTTCCTATTCAGTTCATGCTGTTTCTAAATACTGTGTTTGGATATCTTTTGGGTTGCATAACCCTCTGTTGGCACAGTGCTCTGCCTTTGTAGCTGAAGCACAGACTACTTGTTCCTAATGCTTAAGTTTTCACTTTATGCAGCTGATAAAGCACCATGCTTAGTTGCTTCAGTTGTCTGTCCATGCCTTCTCTTCTGGATGCAAAATGTCAAAGTTGAGAGATGCAGGCCTCTTTAGAGAATATCCTTCTGGAGGGAACCTTTGCTTGAATTGAGGACAGGTGGAACTCTTTTTAAAGAAGTCTAGAAAGAAAGAGCCAAACCGTCATTTTCATTGTCCCATTAGCTGGTGCACAGTTTTGATCTTCCCTGTATTTTTCTGGCCTGTCTTATGACTAACCTTTATGGCAGCAATAACTCACCTGCTTGTGGCTATCTGATGTAGCTTTTCTCTTTGCTACTTTCTAAACCCTTCCCTCCAAAATGCCCCACAGATTCTCTGCATAAGATCATGCTTTGTTGCTCTTCTAGTTAGTGGGATGAGAGAAACTGCTGCTGCAGGTCAGGAGTAAAGGACTGAAAACAGTTAATTGTTTGTGCGTCGCTGAAATGTGGCTTGGCATCCTATCTTGAACTTCAGAGTTTAAACACAACCATAACACATTTTTTTGCAAGTAGGGAAAAAAGAATCCTTTGCATCTCTCTGTCTGCAGGATACTTATGTGACGGTAGATTTCTGACAAGCCTGTCATTGTTATTTTAAGTTTGTAGTGAGTGAAGATCACTAGGTGCCATTTTTTGGCCTGTACACTGTTTGCCAGGGATTCACCAAGGCCCTTGTGGTAGCTGTGGATCATCTTCATTGTTATTTTCTTACTTTAGCTAGTGACCATTAGGAATTGAGGTTGTTTGGCCATTTGGGCAACACTTTTCTTCTTCTACAATCCTCGTCTTCACATAAAAATGCCAGGAAGTTGTATTTATACCTGCTTGACCTGCTGAGTTCATTGTGAGGTGCGTTGTATGCATGGTCTTGGTCCTTCAGCCACCTGCACAATAGAACTGTAGTGTCTCATGCCTCATGCCAAACTTAGGCTAGAGGTTCTTCACCTGTGGCGGCTTATTATTAGCCCATATAGCTGTTTTTCACCAAATTTTTCTTTTGTTAAAGTTGCCCTATTTTGATGGCTCTCTTGAGCATACTTCAGCAGGGATGACTCTACCTATATTAATTAGTTCACTGTTTGTAGTGAAGATCTATTAATCCCTAAGTAACATTTATCCATTTGAAGAGTTAGAATTTGACTTTTTTAAAAGTTAAGCTATTTACTGGTCATGCAAAATTTTACTGTTCAACTGAGCAACTGCTAGCTGAGGTAATAATTACAGAATATTGTCCTTTATTGATAGGTGCCAAAACCACTATGTGCCTTCATGCTTCTTGTGAAAAACTGAGTGTATGAAAACTTCAGGACATGCAACTACTTTTCTACAGTAACATCTGTCTTGGGTAGAGGAGAGTTATCACATGATATTTTATCAGAATTTGGTCAAATAGAGATAAAAATTTCCAAATGTCACTAATGCAACATACCATCTATGTGTATTTAACAGAAATCCATTTCTTCCATTACCTTATCAAGATTTCATTACTATTTTTTTTCTTAACTTGAAGGGGAAGTGGCAAGATCAAATGTATATAATTCTACCAATTCTAAAATGTATTTCAAATTGAAGACTTCATCCTTCATATGATAGCTATGCTGTTGATCTTGATTACAATTCTAAGGCAGAAATTCTAGTATTACTGTATCCCTCTGTTTTCCTCTACTGTTTGGGTCATACATTTTGGAAAATATTTCAGCTGTGTGTATACAGTAATAAACTACAAAGGAAAATAGCTTTTTTGCATCAAAAAAACCTGTAAAGTTTAAACAATTTGTAGGCACACATGTACTTGCAACTAATAAAGCATGTGCTTTCGTAGCTGCCTGACAAACTATAATGTTCAGATGATGAAAGCATAAAACTTCCTCACAGTTGGTTTACTTTGCATGTTTTATGATCTCTTAACATTTTCCCTCTAATATATTTTGAGTTTTATGGTGTTTTTAAATTTATGGTTATAAACTTGAAATTTCAAGTCACATTCATGAAATCTCACTGATTGCTCATTTTGATGTTATTAGCTGCAAGTAAAATGGAGGATTTCTATTTAACTGCCAATCCATAAAGTCCTTCTAGTTTCTAGGCTAAAAATTATATCTGGCTCAGGAATTCTGGGAGCTATGGTGAAAATGTTTAGAGACTGGGAGAATATTTGCAGAAGTATAATTTTTGCTCCATTTGCATACTTTTACCTAGTATCCACTCTTGACTGTGATTCAGATTGCTTTGGTCGCTTCTTGCCTGGAAGAGTGGCAGCAGTTTCTTCACTGTTTCTGACTTGTGATTTTTGGTTTTCTAAAGCAGCAACAGCCTGGATATCAAGCAAGACACTGTCCTTGGCAGATGGTGACTTTGTCCAGTAGCTAGTTCATCATCATCTTGTCCTGGATGGTGAGCTGTAGCAGGTACGGGAGGATGTAGGTTTTCTTGGTTTTGTGATCATCAGGTACTGCAATGCAACTAGGAGTGTGAGGAAGATGTTGCATGTGGGCTGCTGGAAGCTGCAGTCCAGTGCAAGAGAAGTTGAACTCTGTCTTGGTACAAGCTTTGCCTCCATGCTTTCCACAGCTGGGTATGATGACCTCTCTTAGCAATAGGTGGGGCTGCTTAGACAAAAATGGAAGAGCTATTTCAGCTATTGCTGGAGACAAGATGTTGGGCTAGATGGACCTTTGGTCTGCCCGAGCACGTCTGTTTATATGTTGTCCTGTTATAACTTGATGTACTGACACAGGAACATAGAAAGAGAGGCCTTGAATCTATATTCCAGGATTCCTTATTGTGACAGGGTAATAGTAAGCAAAGAGGAGAAAGATCATGTTATAACCAGATACTTCCCTTTTTGCTGTAGCAAGTTCTATATAGATCTGAATTTGATCATTTTTGATGACTTAAAACTAATAAAATGATAGCATAATTTGTACGTTGAATTAATAATAGTACTATTGATTACTAACAGTGCTGCTGAATTCAGTGGGACAATTCATACCTGTACATACCCATTTATGTTTGTGGAGGACTAGGTTTTAATTTGCCCTGTTTTTCTTTCTGCCTGTAACAGTTTCATGAGGTAATGGCATTTAGACAATTTTTTTTTTAATATATATTCATTCTAAATTTGCATCTAAGCTTGCAGAAGTCTGGATTGGTTTGTTAAATTGCCTCTGTTGAAATTGATTCACCTTTATTTGGTTTCATTATGTTATCAAGTGTTTGACATGGGTCAAGATGTATTAGGGATTAGTGGCACAGAGATACTTGCATTAAGCAAAGCAGGAATTCCTTAGTTCAAGGAGGTGCTCTAGCTGCCTTCCAGAATGTTTTTGTCTGGCTCCTTTTTCCTTCTACAAAAATAGTTGTGTACTGCAAGGGTCAGGATTACAGTGCCTCAGTTTAGGTAATGTACATTGAATCTCCTTCTTCCCTAGAGCACAGCTGACATTCTTGATAATAAATAGGTGAAATCTAAATCTCATCTTTAAAATATCTGTTTGATATATAAGAAGTAAAATATGCCATGTCTCTGAAAACATTTTTGCCTGCCACCATTAAGAAGTACTCTTTACTTCCTTAAAGACCGCTAATACATATTTTTATGTTTGGAATGATTTACTAATCACTTTAAAGATGAAGGTGACATTTTGCTGGCATTTCATATGTAGCTTGAAAAATTGGTCTGTTGATACTCAAAAACAGAAAATATAGTGCAGTCTGTCTACAGCTTCACTCTGCATTCTGTTCTGGGAATAGTCATTCAAAAAGAAGGTTAAAAGTCAGATCCTAGTATTTATGATCCTTTTTGTAAACTTGAATTTATTTAGGTAGAGTATTTGCTAAAATATGAGACTTTGCTGAGTAAAAACTGCTAAAGGTTTTCAGGATTTCTTCTCCAAATGGTATGCCAATCTCTTGTTTAATGCTCTCTTTTATCACTGCTTCTCTGGACCACAAAAGCCCGCTTCCTAGCCACATACATGCATATAGGAAATCACATTAACAGGAAACTTTATTTGGGAGCAAAATAAAGAATTTCTTTACCTTACTGTCAAAAAATACTTGACGTGCTCTGAATTATATATTTTACTAATGGTCCTACCATCATAGTGTGTAGTTGCATTACTACAGACCGGTGCTCAGGCTAGTCCTGTTACTAAGCATTTGTTTGTGCTAATACCTTTAAAAGAGACATGTGACTAAGATTTTTATGGTTAGTATGTCCATTCATCAATAGGCAGGCCTGTGTAACTGTCATATTCCAAGTTCATTATACACTTTTGGGGCCTCTCCCAATTAACTTTCATCTCCACTGCTGAAGCGACTAATGCAGAGGATCATTTTTAGAAAATTGCTTTCTCTCTCTCCAAAGCTTCTTTGAAGAACTCTTGCTGGATAAATTGCAGAACTCCATTCTCATTCCAGATGTCTTTAAGCCTTCTAAGGGCAAAAATCTTCCCCATTCTCCACATTTTCTGAATTTGAAGCCTTATAATGGATGTTATTCTGACACCTTTTTCATCAGAGGAATCATATCTTCAAACCAGAAATGATGCTAGCATTCACTTTATGTAAAAGACAGCATCTTGGGTATTAATTGCTTTGGCAGATATTGTCTAATCTCTCTCTTTCATCTTTAAGTTCATTGAACGTATCATTTGCAATGCCAAGAATTCCTCCTTTCTAGTTTTATCTTGGAGCTTTTGCAATTGGGCTTGTAACTCTTGCACTTTACTGAAATCATTTTCATCAAAATCTCTGATGACTGGTTACCAAGCTGGATCTCAGAACTGGTTCTTTCACACTCACCTTTTAGATATCACTGATCGTGTTCTTCTGATTGAATTTTTTTTCCTTCTGAGTGTGTGTCTTCTCATTCTGTTGGAGGACCCTCCTCATGTTTCCTTCTAAATTTCTTGTGCAAGTTCTCTAATTTCGCTTGCAAGTCCACATTCAACTCCTGTACCCATGCTGATGGATCATAGCTGAACCATCAGACAAGTCTTTCTTTGAACAGAGTAATATTAAAGTATTGGCCTATCTATATCATCTATATGTGCATGCCTGGCTCTGTGGGTTTGGGGGGGGTTGTTTGTTTGTTTTAAGCAGATTTGAACATATGCTGCATTGTCAGTTATCCCTCTTGTTGCTAATCTTCTAGGTTTTGATTACTACAGAAAATGCTACTGTTTGCCTGACCCTCAAAAGCATTAATTCTGTTTTATCTTTGTCTTGGCACTCTCTTCAGCTTCTTACTTCCTTGCTTTTCTAAAGAACATAGGGGTTTTTTTTGTTTATTTTAATATACAGCCTTTCTTCTGGATTCATATGGTCTATGGTGGAAGCCTATCAAAATGGAGAGCACTTCATGTTGCACAAAACTCCCAAAAGTGACGAGATAAAATACAGAAGCTCCGCTCTCTGTATGTCATATATAAAGATACACTTCAAAATTAACAGGAAATCCTCAAGCAAAATAGGGAGTGCTTTACTTGCATTTTTCAGATGTCCTGAGTCCTGGACGTCTTTGTGGTTTATTATGCTTCATTTTTCTCTCTGTCTCTATTCAGAAGAGAAAAAAGGAAAGTAAGAGTACTGAAGTGATTGACTTATAGTGTGTCATCTCTTTAAAATCGCTGAGGTAATTCTTCAGAGCATCTAAGAAGAAAAAAGAAAACCAAAATGAGAAGCATAGCTGAGATACACACAATTGGGAATAGGGTTTCGAAATTTCTTCCTTCTCAATGGTAGAATGATAACACTCTTGCTTGTATAATTGGTTGCTTTGGAAAATATGACAGAGCACTCTGATCCAATGGTTACAGTAGTTGCTGTCAATCAGTTCCTCAAGAAATTAGTAATTGATGTTAATAAACCCCTTCTCTATTGTTTGGAAATAAAAGCAACAATGCCTTGCATTTTACCATGTGTACCTATCCAGTGGATAGAAAATTTGTGACCTAATCTAAATGACAGTCCCAGGTCTTGAGGAGACTCATTTTAATTCTCATTTTAATCTTTCTGGAGGGTGATTAGAAATATGGCTAGTCCTAAAAGTGAAATATCAATAAATGTATTTTTCATAATTCCTTGCATGATTTGCTCTCATGTCACAGGTACATTTTAAACACAGTCAATGAAATCATTTTAAAATGCTCTCTAATGATAGTATATATTTCCCTTATATCTAGCTGCTTAATGGTAAGCTATAATTTATTCTACGGTGATTCAAACTTTGCATAAAATATTACAGACCTGGGATTAGTTTTCATTTTAATGAAACTGGTGTAGTATAAAATAAAGTAAATGACAAGTCATGCTACCATCTTGCTAATACCTCTGAAAGTAATTCATTTAAACTAGAATGAAACTGAATCAGTTAATATATGTTAGAAGCTGCATTCTGTATTCTAGGAGGAAAAACTGCATTGCCAATCATAATGAAAGTTGCTTCATGAGCATTGGAATTAATGAACCTTGGTTTCCTACAGATTTTTATCCTCTGTCAACACGGCAGTCTGTACTGCATCCCTGATGCAGAACTCCCAACTCTTTCCCAGTTTCCTTCACAGGTTTGTTGATCTAATAGTAGCGTGTGTTATGCTTGCTTTTGAAGCTTGTGTGCTGCCTGCCTAGCCAGCATGGCTGTGCCGCTCGGTCAGGTGGCTGATGTGTACTGGAATGGCGATTGTGTGGAATTATAATGAACTTTTCAGTCTCCGCTGTTGGCTTCCTTCAGGAATCATAACCTAATATTCCTTTCATGATCTGTGCTAAATTTTGATGGACTTGGCTGAGAGATAACTGACAGACAGCACTAGTGCATATTTTGTTTTTCTTTGGAAAGCAGACTAAAAAAACACTCTGACTTAACTAATACGACAGTACATGTAACAAAACGTAGATGGGCTGTTCTGGGTTGTGTTACTGTATTAGTTTAGGGAATGGTTTATACCTAATGTGCATAGAAAAATCTCATAGTCCTGATGTATGTACTATTCAGTACCTCAGTGAAAACTGATTTCCTGCAGGATCTAACGGCTCTTCCTAAGGTGGTCTGCAGCTGGGCAATGACAGTAAAATACAGTAAGAGATCACTGGTGCTGCTCTTCAAGTCTATTTGAATTGCCTTAAACATGCTTAACAAGTGTAAAGAAACTCAGTACAGGCTACAGTTGTTTGTCATATGTTTGATAACACTTGCTGCAGAAATAAATTGTTAGTCTTCATTCCTGTAAGATATGTATTTTGAACATTTTGGAGGCAATATGCTATGAAAATACTGACAAGTGTTTATGAATATATTACATACTGAGCAGAGCCAAAGTTTATGGTTTAAATCTGTATTTTAATACTCATTCTATTTAATGAGACGGTAAGACCATCATTCTGTAATCCTTAGCGAAGTCCTGTAGTGAGGTCCAGTTCATGAGTCTTAGTAGTCAGGTAGTCAGAGGAGCTGTGCATTAATCAGAGTTCCTCTACCTTTTTCTTCTCCTATTGCATTGAAACAATATCTTTATTATCCTTTCAAAAAAAGATCAGGTCTCTGTTGGAAACCTTGTTAAAAAGATTTCTAGATAAGGACAATTTGTTGAATGTAAAACTTTACTTGTAGTTTGTTGTCATTAGATAAGCATGCTATTAGTATAAAATAAAATTAAAACTTCTAAGTTTGTTTAGGGGAAGCACAATGGAATTCATGTATATTTTGGTGACTTCTTTTTTCCCCCTGTCATGCGAGAAGTAGACATTTAGTCATAGTTAAATCCCATGCCTCACTTGTGAAGAGATGTATGACATGAATTGTTCATTCCGAGCCTGACAGACATACAACCAAAATTTGGCACAATGTCCCCTTGTTATTAAATTTTTTTTTAAGTAGCTGATTTAATCCATCAATATTTAAAAAATAAAAATCAAAATCAACTTGCCAAGGAACTAAGGACAGAGTGTTTTATTATCAGAAAATCAGCTGACAAAGCAGTATTATTTGACTCTGATGAATAAAAATTTTGTTGTGGGTAAGTGGGCGCATGTTTAACAGGTGTTAATTTCAGTGGCCAATAAACTGCCTATTAGCCTTTTGACTATTTCAGTGTGAAATGTTCTTTTTCATTCTCTCTTCTCATAGCATAGAAATTTTGGAATATTGTAGAGATTTGGTGCTAGATAAGTAAATTTATTTTAATTATATAATGTTTAGCCTGTATACTATAAATTATATTCAGGAGTCATTTTCAAACAATGCTATATTCTGTATACAGACGTAATAGATTTTGTTGCTCATTCAGAATTCTTGGAATAAACCAAAACAGCATTTATTACATTATCAAATTTTCAGTTTCTTCAGTCAAGAGAGAATGTTCAAAATTTCAAAGCAATCTTTCTTTTTTTTTTTTTGAAACACTACCAGATAGATGTATTCTGGCTCCATTTTCAGTTTCTTACAGTTTAGTTAACCAATAGTTAATTAGAATGAGATTATTAATGTGTCATCTCTCCACTTCAGGTTTAAGTATTTTGAAAGTACCCATCAGAATACGTTGGCTGTTTCCAGGGTGAAATTATGAGAAATAACTAAGTTTTTCGGTGTTAAAAAAATACATTTATGTGTTTTTGAAAAGATTCTTTGATACTTAATTTTGAGATCTGACAATAAGTCAGAGATTAGGAAATATATACAGTCCTTGGACTAAATCAAGTTATAAGCATGTTGGACTTTCCATTGATTTATGCTTAATTAGAGATGATCAAGGGCTGTTTCAGTGTTCCAGTTTTACTGAATAGCCCTGTTCTTACAGAATTTCAACACAGAGAATGATGTCAGCCCCTATGGTTTATTGTAGTATCAGAAAACAAGCGGATCCTATCAGTTGCATTGATTGGTATTAATATTTACAAATAGTGTAATAGTAGAGAAGAACAAATTATTAAAAGAAGAAAACAGAAATTAAGGATAATGCAAGTATGCACCTATGGGCTTTATTATGTATTTTTATTATATGGTTTCAAATCAATAACCTTTTCAAAAACAAGTATTACAGATCAGTTTAGAAATAGGTCTTCTGCTTTTAGGCAAGAAAAACATTTCAGTTCTCTTTTAGAGTTAACAATAGTGATATTTAAAATAATTGCAAAAATATTTGAGGAATTGCAGAATTTTTCAGCCTTTCAGTTAGTATGCGTTAGCATAATCCCACTGAGGTTGACACAAGCTTGTTTGTTTGTGTCGGCAGAGAATCAGTCCCTATCTTTTACTTAAAAATAAATCCACATGTCTACATTCCATACTCTCCAACAATTCAATTATCAGTGCTCAGAGATAAATCTGTATTGGTCTGTATTACTTGGTTTTACTGGAGATACTACTTTTTCTCCTAGGATAAGAAGGACAAAGTCTCAAGGTTTGACACTATTCGTCACTCTATAGCTGGAATTATAAGATCTCCAAAATCCATGCTGGGCTCATCATCGGTGAGTAGTATCAACAATGTCATGTTGTACTATATTCTCTTATTTTTACACTTTAAGTAGAAATTTTTCTGAAAATTTTTTCTAAAATACCACACATTTCAGTTTACATAGAAAAAGTTAGATTAAAATATTATAAAAACTACTGTTCTGATTTTCAATGGACATAATATTGTGGCATAATTGTGTGTCAGAACAACTTTAATTTATTATTAAAAAAAAATTGTATATTCTTTGCAGCTCCCAGATTGCTGTGCTTTTAAGGATACCATTTCCTGTGAGAGATTTACTAGTAATGCTGTACACTACTTACATCTGTAGTAGGTCAGATGGTCAGGCATGTTTTACTCATCATTGCAATAGTTATATTCCCTATGTTTACTATAGAGGCACCAGCATAAGAACATTTTTTATTATTACTTTTACTGCCACAAGAATTGGTGTTGTTTAAATCATTACCTATTATACATCTAGCTTTTACCCCCAATGAAGTCATTGTGTATCTCTTACTTCTAATTGGCCTTTGTTCAGGTTCCCCAATGGATGAAGAATGTTTGTTGTTGCCCAAGTATGAAAAACAGTTTATGAAACAAAATGACAAAAGGAAGAAAACTTGTTTTGTATGACTCTTATTTATTCATTTGTTATCAAATACAGGCTTGAAAGATTAGTTGAAATATTTGCTTACGTACTTAGGGAGTTTGCCATATTTTATTTATATATCTTCTCACTGAAAAAACTTGTCTGTGTTTTCCTGAAGTAGAAATGGTGACTGTCCCACTCCCACCAGAAAAGATATTCCAGGTTGAGGAGAATATTTTAAAATGTCTGTTGATTTGTGGTCTTGTAACCTGAAATATTGGCTCAAAATAGCATTTTTGAGAAAATTTTAGAATGAATAGGACTTCTGTTGCACCAGTCACTGTTAGATTATGGCAATTGTATTCTAACTAAACAGTATCTAAGATGCCTGGGAGAGATTACAGTTGCATGCATACACACACACACACTGTCTTATAGAAAATAATTATATATATATATTTATGAAGATTATATATAGTGATGAGGAGAATAATAAATATGGTAATGAGAGAAAATTAGAACAGAAGCACTTTTCTTATGAAAATTGGGAAAGTTGCTTGACGTACTTAAAATGCTATAGGAAAAGCCCTGCTAAAATATTAAAACATCCCTGCAGAGAAATTAAATCTCCAATTTATCATTATCTTTGTATTCTAAAACTTCTAATTGGTGTAAAAATGCAGCATTTTTCATAATGAAAACCTTTTAGAATGTATGTTGCTATGACCTCTGTTCTTCGTGTAGGTCAGACATAGCCTTCAACTTTGTCTGTTTGGATGTATCATATAATTTGTTTTGATATTAAAAAAAAAACTGTCTAAAACTACTCGGATGAAAACATGGGGGAAAGAAAACAAAATTTAGACAATAGGCTCAAGATAAAAAATATTAGGATGAAATCAGGGAAAGGCAGTGTTAGTATTGTCATTGGCTTTAATTAAAGTATCATTTTAACTAAAGAATCTATCTGCTTCATTCTAATTTTCGTACAAGTCCTTATCACTTGTAACTCCATTGAAGTTTCTGTAAACTTGGGTATAAATATATGGTAGGTGGGATTAGAGAAATTTTGGAGTATGTTTGGGAGAAGTGAGATAAGAATTGGGTCTTCTGAGGCAGAAAGTCAAATCTAAGTAACAAATGTAATTTAGATACCTGCATTATTTAAATAAGCTTCAAAGTCATAATACTTGCACCAGTCTTTTGTGTGTGTTGTGATTTAGCAATTTTTTGTGCATTAGAAAGCCCACCATGCATATACAGATAAAATTTGTTTAATGAATTAGTACTTTGCTCTTAAAGTGGTTAGTTGCTCAGCTTTTTCTTGCTGGCAATGACACAACCATGCGGATTGCTAACTTTGTAAATTGGTGCTTCAAACCTATTATCCATCAACAAAGTATACTGCCTGGTTATGGAAGGTGCATTATAAAATAATAATAATACATATAAAACAATTTGTTAATTCTTTTAAACAGAGCAATGCAAAATAGAATCTAGAAGGGTAGAAAAAGAGCCGGTACTGATTCTTTTATAGAATATAGTCTACGTAAAAACATAATGTTGGCTACCTGGTTTCATTTTAAACATATTGAAGTTTTTAATGGGAAACCATATCCTGGCTTAAATATAGTATTATTGTAAAAACAGTGTCCCATAATTAATTGGTGAGAGAATTTTAATTAATATTGTATGTAATTAGAGAAAACTAATTTTTTAGTGTCATTGGAAAAAAGTAGTAGAGAAACCCTATACTTCCTCAAGCAAACAGGAGTTTAGCAAAGATCAAGTTACTTGTTACTTATGTGTTATCACTTAAATGATTTATAGGTTATCAGAAGGAGAAAGTGGAAGGTAACGTAAGAAAAAAGTACCGTTATGAAGAAAATACAGAGAGGTAAGGGATTAAGGAGAAGGCAATGAAAGTGTAATCCACCAAAGTTGGTGGCTTTTGTCGGACAGCAAACAAACCAGTTGTCTGTAATAGCAAGAGACATACATTGAATCAACTGAGAAAAGAAAACAAAAAAGGCACAGTGTTCACGTACCTCTGACACTGTGCTGTTCATGAACTGAAAGAAAAGTCTAAATGAATTGCATCTTGAATGCTTCAGATAAAATTAGTCTATTTTTTTTTGCTAGTGAGAGATTTCAGCTTGTCACAGACATCCGCTCCTGTTTCTGGGATAACTACACTCATCATTTCTTTTATCTTAAATAATTTAAAATTCTTTTACATTTAATAAGAATGATTTTAGTAAACAGTGATGTTCTTTCTAAATATGAGAGGTTTTTTTTTCCAGTATGATTGCTTTTATTTTATAATTTTCAAGTCTACACACTTTTAATTTAATAGGTTTGTTTTCAGATGGAATACTCATGATTTTTCATAATAATTTTCTTTGAAGAAAGTTTTGGTTTCATATGGTCTATAAGCATGTGGGAGTAGATTTATCAGGTTTCACTAAGGCTAATGGCAGGGAAATGTCTCAAAATATCAATAAATGTATTGCTCTCCTTTCTAATTCATATCTGTGCCTCTTTTACATGGGGAGGAAAAAAATGTCTTGGCAAAATTTTTTGTTTAAAGGTGGAAAATAAAAAAGTACACAAACTCTGAGCTCAGAATATATGTAAAAATACAATATTGAGTAAGCTATTAGTTATTAACATATAATTGCCATGAATATTCTCTTCTCATTGACTCTCTTTAAGTTAACAGTAATGCAACACTGCTCAATTTTTCACTTGACTAAGGGCAGCAGCTTCATTTACTGTTGCTGGAAGAAAAACTTCAGTTTCAATAGATTGTTATGTATGGAGAGAGAGGGAGATTCAGTATAAGTAAAAAGGACAGTAATGTATACATGACGAGCAAGATGAAGGATATGAGGGCATTTCGCTCCCCTCAAAGAAAAATCTGCCATGAGCAAAATTTGAGAACAAGTGGAAATCTTGAAGAAAAAAAGAAAAGGAAAAAAAATTTGAAAATTTCCAGTGTGAATAAATTTCCTTTTCCTTCTTTATTTTTGTTAACTGTTAATTTGACTAGAAGCTCAATATAAACAACGAAAATCTTTTTTTCCATTTTTTTTCCATGTAAGCTTTTTAATCACTTATTTGAAAGTACTCCTATCAGTGTGTACATAAAAATGGGCAAAAAATCTTCTCAGCCCGAAAATGAAATTTTAAAACATTGAAGCCTAGAATGTAAACTTGTTCTTTCAGTATCTTATTGATATTATTAAGTAGCTTAATGTTCTTTAAACTTGCTAAGAAAATAGATGGGAATTGTAAACTAAATTTTGTGCTAGTGCCTTTTTTTCTTCTATCTTCTTTAAAGACTAACCTTTCTTGTATCGAAACCATTTAAATCTCACTATAAAATGCAGTAGATAAGTTGGTGTGAAGTGGTAAATTGAGTTGAAATCAATAGCAAAATGATTATGATCTTGCATTTATACTGTTCTTTCTGGGCTTGCAGACATGTTTTCTGTAATAGTCAGTCAGGGTGATTATACAGAAGATATATAGGCATAGGAAAACATGTTCATATAAAGAAAAAAACCCTACAATTTCAATAACACACAAAGAAATAATCAATTACTGATTGTTTCATTAGAGGTAAATAAAGTGATTTCTACCTCAGTTATGAGTAACCCATAGTATGTGATAAGAAAGGCAATATTAGGTAGGAGACAATCGGCAGAGATTTCAAAAAAAATTTTTTTTTTTAAGAAATATTTGTTTAAGCAAATTTGAAAGAAGGGGGAAGAGTGATGTTAGTGTCATAAAGAACACCATAGTTAGAAATGTCTAAAATGCTCCCTCATTTTCCCCTAAACTATTTCCGTGTCATAGAGGCTTTAAGATATTGTATTCTGGAATGTGATCATGATAATCTAAACAGTGATTCAGACTGGACCCAGTTTGAACATAAGCAGGTGCTATTGTCTGGTGGCTGCCTCTTTTGTAAGCTGTAAAATGAGTTGCATGGTCTTTTTTTTTTTTTTTTTTTAATCTTTCTGTGTGAAGGCTATGAACTAGTTTATTGACATTGATCTGTCATCTTATCCTTAGAAGTGTTTCTTTGGAATAGAAATGTGTTTATGTGGGAAAGGTTTTGCTACTCTGAACCCTACAAAATTTCTTGTTTGTGTAGGTCTGGCTCTGGGTTTTCTGATCGGTCAAGCTCTTTGAACAATAAATGTTAAAATAAATAACCTTTTATAACATTCTGAAAGCTTATTTTTTGTTCTAGAAATTTCGGGGGGGGGAAACACTTTGTGTCAATTAGCAGTGGTAGACAGCTCTAATCGGTGATGTATGTAACTTTATGAAATTGAAAACAGGACTGTCTTCCTGGCCAAACAATATCCTGAGCCATGTACTGGTACTGCCCTAGTACTAGTGCTTCACTGTGCTATAAATACATTACCCTGGAGTACATCCTTTGCTCCTAAAATCTCAGGCTGTGCGCTTTTTGTGCAAGCTGTTACTATTTCTGAGGCAGTCCAACTTAGCTCTGAATCTGTATAGCGCATGCTCTTCCTAGTGATGGCTCAGTTGGTTATGGTGCTGGTCTCAGATCTCATGCCTGAAAATCTCTCTGTGATCCAAGAGATGCCCAGGGCCGTAGGTTCCAATGTCGATGTCAGAGGCTACGAGGCTCTGTCAGACTCTTAAACATATTCTCCAGTCCTCCACTAGGATCCTAGACTAAATTAGCCCTTCCGAGATATAACTTAGAAAGAAAGCCAAGAACCCACAGACTTAACAAAGGTGTTTTTTACATCGGAAAGTTTACTCTGAAAACACTCAAGAATTTACAGATATTTGGGAAGTCAGGAAAGTCCTGCGTAGGCTCTGTATCCTGGGTCTGCTCCTATGCTTTCTGAGCTCCAAGCTCTTCCCAGTGTTTTTGGTTAGATAAATCATCCTAACCTGATAGTCACCTTAGGGAGACCTTAGATGTGCAGATGGCCAGCCCCTGCCCAGAGCTACACCATGTCACATTTCTTTCTTGCATGCACCAGTGGGATGTTTTTGTTCTCTTTGCCCATCCTATAGGGCTTGATGATGTGAAGAAGAAAAACCTTGTTTCATCTGGGTGGAGCGGTAGCTGAGGTTCACTCAAAATTGTAGGTTTCATTTTCTATCTGTCTGATAGTGCTTTGTGGAGGTGTCACCCTTCATTCTGTTACCTAAAATCCAGTGCAACAGGCTTGCCTGGGACACATCCTGGGACACGGGGGTGTGTTCAGTTCATGATACAAAATGGAGCCTGTTATTTTGTTCACAGATTTGCCACTCTGGCAGTGATCTGTATGAGCTCTGGGATTAATGATTTTGAATGACATATGGCCTCAATAAGTGCTTCTTAGTCTAGCCAAACAAATAAATCTGAAGTGGTTGCTTGAACAAAATACAGTGTTTTGTTAAACAATATAAGTTTGTTAAAACTAATATGTGAAGTTACAGGTTAAGACCTTCCATTTATAACAATGAAACTGTATCTAAGTTCATAAGCACAGTATGCCCAGGTGCCTGTCCTCTGTTACAGTGTAAAGGCTAGGAAAAAAATGGCTCTTAGAATTGTTAAATGGTTTGGAATGGGATTTTTAAATTATATGAAAATAATTTAGTCAATGCAAATGTTTTTGAAAACTCCATTTCTTATGTCTCATAAATTTCTCTATGGATAAAGAAATGCTTTGTTTTGAATTGTTGTTAATAGCATGTCAGGATATGTGAGAAAGGGTGAGAGTTTGGTCAGTTTGGATTACAAAAAAAGGCGGGCAAAATAAAAATTCTTATATGGTTTTATGGATATTTACGTTAACTTCTGATAGAAATATACATATATGCAAACTTAATTTCTTAAGTGATAGAAAAAAAGATGATCAGTATGCTTTTAGTGTAAATAGCCTTAATTTTGTTGGTTAGTAGAAATATACACAATTATCATTGTTTATCATGATTTTAATGTAAAGATGAGCTCTAAAAATGTACTGTTATGGTAACATTTTTATTCAATATTTTTTCCCAGTTCTTTGATGTAATATCAACCACTGAGAAACCGTTGGCAGAGCAAGACTGGTATCATGGTGCAATTCCAAGAATAGAAGCCCAGGAGCTGTTAAAACAGCAAGGAGACTTCTTGGTGCGCGAGAGCCACGGGAAACCTGGTGAATATGTCCTTTCTGTGTTTTCAGATGGACAACGGAGGCACTTTATCATACAATATGCTGATGTACGTCTCTGATATAGTACTAAATATTCAATTCAATGTTAGGAAGTTTATTATTTCAGCTAAACAATTTAGGATCTACATAATTTACTTTTGACATTTGGCTTTAGCCTTTATAGGAAATATGAAAGCTTTTGGGAAATGTTTTAATCAGTGCTGCATCAGGGGAAAAAGGTCATTTTAGGAATAAAAGATAAATACGAAGTATGAGGTTATTCTACATCTTTTATCCTTTGTTGAAAAGCCAAAACTTTTCTGTAAAAGTTTTGAAAACTAGAACTCATTACTCCTAATTTCTGCATCTACATTTATTTTTTAAACCTATTTGCACAGTTGGTGCTTATTAGGCTACTTTGAATTCAAACTGTAAATTAATTTCCATTGAGTCTTCCTGAAAAATGTAAACATTCGCCTAGGAGAAAATAATCTGTGGTGTTTTCTATATAGTTGGGAACTGAGGTCCCTGCTGCTGTTGAGGTGCAGGTATTCTTTTTTAGGCTTGTGGATGTTGTTTTGTTCAGCAAAACATAAATGCTTGTGAATATTTTTATTCGTATGTATTCTTCTTTATGCCTTTCAGAATTTCAAATTCATTCAAAATACGACAGTGCTCATAACGTTGGTAGAAATGCCTCTAGCTCTTGTCTCTGGGAATATAGGTACAATACACCAGCAAATCCATTTTGATCCAGTAATGCTGTAATGCTGACAAAACATACTTCAGCATGTTGCAATAAAATCTACCAAACTTCAGACAAATGCACAAATTTGCTGCCTTAACTATGTTTACACTGAGGGAATTTTACCAGTCTAAATCACCAGCTGATGCAGCTTACTATATTGTTAATGTGCAGTTGTATTTCATTTTAATGAGGGGCAATGATATTGTTCCAACTTCTGTGAAGTTGGAAGGTTTCTATAGGATCATTAATTATGGACACTCGTCCAGATGCATTTTTTGTTACTTTTCACCTGGAGTTTTACTCTAGGAGTTAACCTTGACCTGAAGTCAGCATTTATCTTATCTTGATTTTTATGACCTTAATGTATTTTGGTGTATCAGAGTGCTGAATGAGAAAGTAAGAATGATAAAACTACCCAGAGCTAGATACACACATTCTTGTAAAATGCTTGGTGCTCTAGTCCTGACTCAGCAGAGTTAAATGCATGTTATGTGCTTTGTATGGCTGAAAAGATTTTGTGTAAATCGTTGTAGGGGTCACATTCCAGTGGGTGTTCAAAAAAAGATGCAGACTGGACTTTGAAGCCTGTTAAAATAGAGTTGTGGGGTTTTGTTTTTCTAAGTGTTACTATGAGGCTCCCCTGTATCTGTAGTTTGATGCTTTTTAGTATCCACTTTTCCAAGAAAAATTTAAAAAACTATCTTTATTCCTGTAATTTCATTATTTTGCATAGGTATTTGAAATGCAAGACTGATACTGTTTAATATTGCATAGCTTGGACAGTCCAAACATCATCAGGTCACTAGATCTGTCTGCTCATACTTTTAAGAAAGAAAAAATCTTATTAACCTTGACAAGCAGTTAATAAATGGTGGGACTTTTGTGGTCATGGGGCAAGATGGACTGGATTCATGAACTTTTTGGCAGGGAAGTTTGCTGGGAGTGAAGTGTTTCACACAGTGATTTCACACAGTGTGGGATCAGCCCTCCATGACTGGTCAAATTATTCTCTTCCATCACTGACAAGTTTTGTCTCCATTGACCCAAATTTTCTTCTGAATCAAAGACTGCAGAGTAGAAGTATGACATATACTTGTTTTAATAGTGGTCCTTTAATTACATAAGTATTTAATTGCATAAGTTTTATGGATATTTCTAAGCACTAATCTCAATAAAAGTATTTGTATGATAAATTATTTCATCCTTCAGCTTTAAGCATCAAATTTCGGTGCTATCATTCAAGGCTAATCTGTTTTTCACTGCTGCCGTTGGAGGCTATGCTATTTTCAAACTATTGTTTGTTAAGTGATCTTAATCGTGGTCAGGATCCTGTGCAAGTACACGGAATAAAAGAATGTTGTCCACCCCAAAGGTCTTACATAAATGGTAGCAGCTGGGTTTGAGATGGGGTCTGGTGTGAGGAAATGATAAGCAGTACTGGTTATTGTGCTATGCAGTCTCTCGGGACATCAGCACCCTGACTGTGGTAAGGGTTTTCTGAATCATCAGAACAGACATTTGAGGGAGGTTATTTGAAAAGAATGTAGGCTGATAAGTCAGTATTTAATTTGTGAATGAAGTTAGGGAGATAAACCGCAAGAAGTAGACTGAGAAGGCACTTTTACAATAGAGAACCAATAAGCAGATAAAAATAGGTGACATGACCAAGCTTCCTTTACTAAAAGCGATAACACATTACAGGAAGTTGATGCCTTTAGTCCTAATGAAGAGAAATTTGGTATGATGCATTTTGTACAAAATAATAAATAAATAAATAAATAAAAAGCCTGTAGGTGTTAGAAAGAAAAAATCTGCATGCCAGTGATGGTTTTCTTTGCCCAATTGAGTAAATGAACCTGAATCTCCATTTAGGTCTTTTTTTTTTTTTCTTCCCCACCCTAGGCTTTGTTTCTTCTGGCTGTTGTCAGTTCTGCTGGATGGCTTAGGGCAGTTCCTCTGTTGAGCAAAGAGTCCTGTAATTATACATACTGAGAAGTTGTACATATTGTACATATAGGCACAGTAGCTTATCCTGTATCTCAATCCCTAGGTTGCAGTGTAGAATTTAAGAGGTTCAGGAGGATGAAATAAACACTTATTTACCATTTCCCCCCTCAAGTGTAAGGGCAGGGATGAGCAATTAAGCTTTTCTTTTTTCTTTATTTTTCCCCTTAGTACTTGAAATCACATTTTTTATAAGAAAATGTTAAATACTTCTGAGGAAAATATTAAGAGATCCCACAGTTTTGTTGTTGCGATGTTTGAATTAGATGTCTAAAATGAAACAAATTGCTAAAAAGCATAGAAGGGAAAAAAAGGCATTTTGTCTAGTTCAACGTCTCTAAAAATTATATGCGTGACCTGCCCTTATTTTTAGCCTCTGTAGCACCATAGGCTTTTCTGGCATACACTGCTTATAAAGGCCAATCATGGGTCTTGTATCCGTGCCAGGGATTTGTTAATTTTTTCAAATGTTTTAAGTGCAGTAAGATCTGACTAAGACAGTGTTACTTATCTCTTGTCTATTAGAATGTCAGTTGTTTATTTTTTGGTTGTTTTATGTAATTTTTAGTCTTACGTACTTTGGAAGTTAATGTTGTTTTTTCTATTTCATAATATTTTTATTTCACTTTGTCAGTTTAAGTATCACAAACTTTCCCACCTCTTGAATTGCAAGAGGTTTTTTTTATCCTTAGGAGTTTAAATCAATAGTTATTTCATTATGTTGCCTTAAATGAGAGATGCAATAATGTTGCAAAATATTATCCTCCTGATTGCCATTCCATTTAATTCAGTAGAAGTCTTATTAAGACAGAGATTTAATTCTGTTAAAGTAAACTTTTTTTTGTTTGCTTATTAGTGATGAAAGCTTGGTAATGCTCTTTGGCAGTTTCTTCTTTGAAATTTTACTTGTACAGAAACAATTATTTCATTTTTACCTCCATACAGAATCAGTATCGTTTTGAAGGAACTGGATTTCCAACTATTCCTCAGCTCATAGACCATCATTACACAACAAAGCAAGTCATTACAAAGAAATCTGGTGTCGTTCTGCTGAATCCTGTTCTTAAGGTAATGCGTACATTCTAAGTATTCTATTAAGCTGTAAGTATCCTCAGGTTTGTATTATTATTTAAAATATGTTTCTTGTGATGACAAATGGAAATACTAAGTAGGTTGTAGAATACGGGTATATGCTATTAGGTCAGTAATTCGAATACTGGAACTATCTCAGTTGCTGGCTTCTGGACAGATGAGAGTGCAGTTTTCTTAGTGTTTTTTCTGGCATGCAAATTCTTGGAAGATTTTTTCATTCTTGTTCATAGTTCTGTGACTCTCCATCTTTTTCTGAACTTTTTCAGCCTGCTGTACTCTGCTCAGTTTATTCCTTCAAAATCACACTCCATCCTAATTTTTATAATAAATAATTGCCATCCTAAAAAAATGGCATTCAGAGTCTCCCAAAACATCCTTCCCCCCTGCTTTTCTATGCTTTTGGATTTCTCATTTGGACTCCACTGTTGACTAAATAACTGAAACTTAGTTCATAAAGGTGTAATGAAGAAGTTTTCTGAAGGAAAAAGATAATCTTTAAGTGGTAAAATTCTCATAAAGCTTCGCAGAGTTATCACTACTCACGGTTTCATCCCTATTTTATGTATCATATATAAGGTAATGATGTAGACATGGAAACAGGTACCATCCCACCAGCATCATTGCAAATTGGGAATAAAAATTTGCTTTTTAATCAGTAAACTATTTCTCAATGGCTTTCAGAAGAGAAACAAAAGGGGATTGAAATGTTGAAATATATTACAATTTAGAAAGCTTATTAGTCTCCTTGTTTTCTTCCAGTATTTTTGTGGTTATTATCTATTCAGTTCATATTTCATTCATAAACCAACTCTTTGTAACTTAATCTTTCCAACTATGTGTTAGCCATATATGCTTAATGGAAAAGAAGATTGACTAGTTTCAAGCATATGTAAGGCACCTCCTACGTTCTACAAAATTTTAGCATAACAACATATAATTCAGAGTTAGTTTCATATGCCAAACTCCTAGATCTTCTTCTATAATAATCCTAAGAAATTCAAGTGTATGTTCTGTTCTTCTCAAAATCAATGTGTTGTGTTTACGCTCTGCTTACTTTAATTAAAAAAAAAAAAAAAAAAGAAGCAGGAGTTACTTTTTAAGGTGAAAGACTAGTTTTCTTCACGCTTTTCACACCTTATACCTATTCTCTATAAGGAATATATGTTCAATGCATGTTTTCGAGGACTTTTCCTAACTTTAGGTAAATGTATGGAGACAGCTCTGATCACATCAAAAGTGAAAGTTATTTCTTCTAGGTAACTTTTAAAACTGTGAATGACCTTCTCTTTTAGTCTGCTTTGATTATAAAGATAGTGAAAATGTATTACCTCTTACCTGAATGGTACATTGTGGTCTAGCTGTGAAGTGCATTTATTCTGCTTATTTTCCAGGGAATTCCAACATTTATTTAAGTTGATATGTAGTGGGGGTTTAGTTCTTTATTGATAAATATTTTCTCTATTATATATAAATTTTAAATTTAAATAATGGGGATTTGTAAGTATGCATTTTAGGTTAACGTCTTACTGATTACAAAATTGAGATTTTAATTATTGAACATAAAGCACTGCTTTAAATTCATTATTGAATATATGGGAAAGCTTAGGATTTTATTTTTGATGTGAGAATAATTGTATTTTGATATGAACTCTTTAGGTTAAAAATAAAAGACTGTCATATCAGAAGTGAAATCTTTTTATGTCTGTTTGTGAATTCCTTTTGTAATACTGTATTTTTAAAATATTTAATGTCTTATCTCTTCCCTGTTTTTTTTCTTTTCTGGTTTTGGATAAGGTATGTATAACAACAGAGTTCAAGCACTTTTCAATGTGTAAAAGTCTTTGAGAGCAGGTTTATTTTAGCAAATGTAAAATGACAGTGTAGTATGGCTACTGCGTGCTAAACAGGGTCTATTCTTAGTTATTCTCTGTTTGTTAAGATAGGACAGGTCTGGAAAAGGTCATCTCTTCATTCTGTTGTTTACTTTGAATGTGGGGAGCTTTTATGTTCCTGACGATTTTTGTTTCATTTTGGTAACTTAGTTTTTTATTATGCATAGTTTTATGTAACCATGCGTAGTTAAAGAATTTTTCTGGTACAGTCCCAAGTCACTTTCTTGATCATTTCTCCATTACTGTACTTCATCTCATGCCCTCTTAGGTGTAAATGCACATATGCGTTGTCTAAGATCCCTTGGTGATTACCAACAGAACCATACGCAGATGTATGATTTTGTGTGGGGGATCTTTTCAGGTCTCAAATCAATGCTGCTGTTAATGCACCTAAACATATTATAATGACCTTACAAAAGGATTGAGGGCCATTTTTAAAACAGATTTTTTGCTCTACTACTATCACCATGTGCCAAGGCAGTGTCCTATTTTTCTGGTTTCAGGGTAAAAATAAAATAGGCCCACTCTCCTCTGGACTTGTTAATTTGAGTTAGTTTTAGTACTAACTAAAACTAAAGCAAGTTTTAGTACTATGGATGGTGCTAGTCTTTTTTTCTTACAACCAGCTGGTAATTGCTTGCAATTGTAGTGATGAAGTACTTTGTTCAGGTTTTCCCAAGTGCTGCAAATAATTGCCATCCATCCGTAAAATTCCATCGTTCTGGCTCTGTATTTGGTGATATGACTTCCTTTGTTCTGATGTGCTTCAGTCTTAATATTCAAGAATAATTCCTTTCAGGTTTATGAATTTTTCAACTTTCATCCTGATAGGATACATGAAATGATGGAAAGGATGTCCATACTGGTACTGGCAAAAGAGTGCTAAAGAGAGTAGTTGGTGACAGGAAACTTCATTATATGTTGATATATGCACATGTTGATATATGCATATCACATATATTGTTTGTATGCTTTCAAAAATATGATCTGAGAATATGATAGCTACTCACACCATGTGTAGAATGAAAAACAATGTATAATGCTCTTGAAGTGCTTCAAGGCCAACATTTTGAACCTAGTAAGACAGTATTGAAAAGTATGTTAAACATCTTCAGTTGTTTTAAAATAATTATTTTAGAATTGTTTTAACTGTTTTAGAGCTTTGCAACAATTTTTTTTCTGCACTATGATTTTGTGATATTTGTTCTCCCATATGATCAAAATCAGTTATTGATAAAAGTACTTCAGAATTAAGCAAATGAGTGTTTTGAGCTTTTCTTTTTGATTTCCATGGCTTTCATATAAGGAAGCGGAGACATCTTAAGCATACTTATTTTTGGCAATGACACATGTACTCTGACACCAGGGTTGGGGGTATTTTCTGCATTGTGCTCTATTATCAGTGTGTCTTTGATCATTTTCTTAAAATTCCTTTGACATTTGTAAAGACTCCTTTTTCTATCTTCCTGTTACAGCTGCAAAGCAGTCTTTGACATTTCATGCAATCTTCAATCTTTTTATGTGAATTGCTGTCCCTGTAATAACTTATTTAGAAAGTGAAAGTTAAGTATGACAAAGAGCATCAGAGAAAAAAATATGCTATGTAGTTTGCTTCTGCTTTTCTTTCTCTCTGCTATCGTTTATTCTTCTTTACCATATTAGCAAAATTAGTGTTCACCTTCTGTGACATTGTCCTTGAAAGGAACACTCTTAATTGTGCCACAAAAGGCCTGTCCCACATCCTGTTTCATGTAGACCAAATCTGCCTGCTTGGAATTTTAATGATATAGAAATAATAGAATTTAAATTAGAAAAGCCAAGGGCATTAAAAAGATATCTGCATGTGATTTTTTTTTTAATGGAAAAGCCTCTCATTTATATTTATTTATTATCTTTTAGAAAAAATGTGCTTTATGTTCTTCAATTTATTTTTGAAGGAATGGCTAGTATGTAAAAGGCCTCAGAGTAACCTCACTGCATCCCCAAGGTCTTTATTAATGGAAAAACTATTCTAAACATACTAAATATATTTTAATTTTCTAAAATGTTTGAGCTCATGTTGTGGAATTTTTTTAATTTCCTGAAATATATTTCATAGACTTAATAAGAAATCTATATTAAGTTGTGGATATATTTCAGTTTTAGTACTAGAAAATAAAATCATCAAGGAAATGAGAAACAAAATTTTTACTTGGATGCGTCTGCATTAACATTTTAGCTCAGATCAGAAATAAGCTTTTGAAGCAAATCTCCTGACCATCACCACTTAGGATGCTATGTTTCCATCACTGAGCAGTCTGAAAGGATGCAAAACTTGGCTTTTTTGAGCTGAAACAAAACAGGAAGATGCACAAGTGCTAGTGGGAGTTCGGTCATCAGAACCAGGGGAGACTTAATCTGAGAAAATTCCCTGCCCTCCTAAATGTATCAGTTCCTCAGCACCAACTTCACTCTGCAGATGTGCTACTACCTCACTAGTTGCTACTGCCTTTGTTTCCTCTGCAGCAAATTAAAATTTTGAGGTTATGAATTTCTGAGGCTGTGTATTTGTTGCTAATAGCTTTCATTTACAAGTTCTGAATCTTTTTTTTATCACAAAGAAGCCTATGAAATGACTTCAAACATTTCCTGCACATGGGAAAAAGATATAGAAATGTAAAGAATGTTGATTAACCTGAGCAGAAATGTTAAAAGAAAATAAACCTGCACGGCTTGGTAGCAGTAATTCAAATATTGATGAATAAAAGTCTGCAAATGACATGAGAATTCCATGTGGATCTGATAGTCAGCTGCCACATAGGATATATTAATGAGTTACCCCTGTGAAAAAATAAGTTAGAAGAAAGAGAAGTTTAAGTGAGAAGATGAAGGTGGACAGATTCTTTTTGATAAAATGCCCTCAGAGTTCTGACATGACCCTGATTTTTTTCAGTCACTGTACCATTTTGAGTTGTATTTTGTATTTAGGATTCAGCCAAATTTAACTTTGAGATCAGCTTTCAAAGATTGAAAGCATAAGCAATTTATCTGCTCCATCTCTCAGCTTGTTGTAGTATCACAGAACTAGTATTTTCTCCTTTAGCATATAGTTAGCATACACTTAACTTTTGGTTAGCTTTCCATGGATATTTTCCTGATTTTTGTCTCCCCTTGATGCTGTTTGGTTTTGCAGGTGTTTTGTTTTGTTTCATTTTATTTTTACAAACAAGCTGAACTCCAATGTTGCAGAGAACATGTGTGCTTGTGGTGCAGGCAACACACCTTTATCAGAGTTGTGTCTTGTCAGGCCAGCAATGTTGAACTGGAGGAATTCAAGGAAATTGCTGAATAGTCTCACTTCCAGGCAAGCCTTCTTAGGCATGCTGAGAAAGAGAGGCAAAGAAACATTGCTCAATTAGAAGTTCTCATCTTGTGGCAGGAAAGTATTAAGCTGATGAAGAGGGAAACAATTGCATTAATGGGTCCTGCCTATTCAGAAGATCATTTGTCATGAAGACAGCTGTTTAAGGGGCAGGGATCACTGCTGGAAGGAAGAAGCAGGCTATAACAGTGAACAACTTGGTTGTCAGAATTTTACATGGGTTAGGTTTGTAGCATCCAAAGTAGTATGGTACCCACTCATCTGGGCACACATGGTACCCACTCATCTGGACAGCCTCACAGAAATGCTGAGGAGGACCTTTTGGTCATAGTCAGTATAGGCTGATTTTTGACCCCAAACTGTAATTCTTATGGCTGTGATAAGTGTCTGATGTATACGCTTTTGAATGTTAAAATATGTCTTTCATTTTCTTTAAGGAAATTAAATACACAATGAGAGGAGAGAAATTATATTACCTAAAAGATAAACTGATTATCGTGAATATGATCATTTTCTTAAACATGATTTGAATGCAACTATCTTTTGCCACTCATTTACTGTTCAGTATCATTATGGTCATGCAGAAGACCTATTATTCTTATGCCAGGGAAATCAGCAGTATTTTTTAATAGAATAGCAGAGTTCAGGCAGGTTTTGGACATTCATATGAAGAAGGAGAGAGCCACGTCACTGTGTGGGCTGTGAACTGAACAAAAGGAGTCATCTTGAACACAGCAGAAAATAACAAATAACATTAGATATGTTTTGACAATTTTTTTTCCAAAAACAATTTAAAAGTGGAAAAAATAAGCTGAGTTTATGAAGCAAGAGATGGAAGATAGAAATTTTTACTAAAAATAAAATAAATATGTTGTTAAGAGGGAAAAAAGTATTAAATGGAAAATTTTGGAGTAAGAGAGTTTTTGGGGGAGAAAACTATTAACTGGGAGAATAACCTCCTTCAATTAAAGCATCCTTCAGCAAGCAGTCATTTGGATTTATCAGATTTTATAAGTAACCTTCTGTATATACATGTGAAGATCTAAGACCCACCTGCATTCTGAATTTATGTAGTTTTGTGGGTATAAGTCAGACCTTTGTGGAATACCTGTAAAAAGTGGGTCTTTGCACTGGAGGAGTTGCAGTGTCTTCATCACAAGCTGTATAATCAGAGCCTTTAATATAGCACAGTAGTAAAATTTGATTAGGATATGGTATGATTACAACAGTGAAATTCCTTTTCTGCTGAAGTAGCATCCTGATTTTTTTTATGGATTCTTACTGCTTCCCAAGATTTGGGATTCCAGTATTCTATAATAACTATTTTTTATCAGATTTTAGTTGCAAACTTCATTTCTTATTTCATGTAGGTGTCTAATTATGTTCTTAGTTTTTGTTTTTACTGGTGCAGACAGTGTGACTTGTATAATACAAATAATACTTGCATAGACTGTGGCTGACAGGTATAAAAATTACTCAAATGCAGACTCTTAGGCTAAACAAATGCAGCATAGATTAAGAGTAAGAATTTGAATCTGTGCTTTTAGATATCTTTGTAGAGTTACAGTTCTACACTATGAGTTACTGTGAAGTAGCTTTCGATATGTATTCTGTTGTCCCTGAAAAATTTTGACTCCACTAGCTGCAGTGGAATAAGATGTTAAAAAGGAGTGGGGTGATGTAAAGAAGAACCAGGGGAGCGGACCTCTCTTGGCTATCAGTGACCTAGATTTCAAAACTACTATAGATTTTAAAGCAATCGTGAGACTGATGGTCACTTTTTTCAACAATGATACTGCAGCAGAATTCTATAAAGCTATAAATTCTATAAAGCTTTTTTCACCTTCTCTACAGAAGTTGTCTTTATTCATGTTTAAGCACAGGTAACTTGAAGCATATGGTCTACCCAAACCATATTGTGCAAAATAATTATTTTGGGATAAAGAAGGGAAGTTATTTCTTACCGTTTCAAAACAACATTTTATTAGAGGCTCGGAGGGATGGCCAGGAAATGTTTTGCATTCAGATCATAAAGACATGATTAATATGGACAGATTCTTTCTACGGATCAGCTGAAGACATGCAACCTAGACTTTTTGCTTTTGTTTTCCTGTTACAGTGTGACCAGAAGATACCAGGAAAAAATTGATTTAACACAGGATTGTTGGCAAAGGCTGTAGGCTTATGAAATAAGATTTTTGATTCCCCTATATTTGTTCAGGCTGTTTTGTTACTAAGTATTTGCCTTCCTGATATATTGATGGCTTCATCTTTGTATTTGACATTGCATAAGTACTTAAACTTATTAAAAGAAAGAATCTTGTTTAATTCAGCTGCAGTTTTTGAATGCAGATTTATTGTTTGGAGTTTTTTTGATTTTTGTTGTTGTTCATAATCAGGAATGTCATTTGATACAAGTTTTATCAATAAGTAAATATTTATGTTGAGATAAGTTACTGTATGTCTATTAGGAAAATGTGCCAGATGCTTTAGCAATGTGTCATTGTTATGTTTCTGCTTGGGCAGAGGACAGTGCTGAACAGTTGTTTTCTCTGTCATTAGAGCTATTAAAATCTGAGTTTTTTATATTAAATTACTGCTTAGGTTGTCATTGTTAAAAACTGGACAATTTTAGTATTAAATGCTTACTACCTGCATAAATGTGTTTGTAGATTAATGTATGTGGAGCTTCATGGGATTGCAGGAACTCATGTGTTTGTTACTATGGGTGGCTCATTTGGAATTTATAGTGCTTTACACCAGTGTATCTTCACAGATTCTCTCAGAAGCACCTGAGATTTATACCAATATATATTGAAAAAATAAGAAAATGGCAGTTACATGGCTTGGAGGCTAAAAATATTGGATGCAGATTTCACCAGCAAATCCAGTATCCATATTAGTAACAGAATGTGATATTTAGAGCAAGTATGTTTCCCCTCAGGAAGATCATCCTAACTTAAAAAAGATCCTGCAGTGCTTTGAAGCCAGCATATGTGTTCTCATGGAATGGTCCTCCTGTAGGAGAGTTGCATATGGTTCGTGGATTCCCATCAGAGCCCTTTCCAAGAAACTTGCATGGAAGGTGATGGCATCACAGCAAACTCTCTTGCTGGGTGGAAGGGAGTTAGAGAACAGATGACTTTTTCTGTAGGTACAAACTTTGGTGTACCTACGCCTTCTGTGGAACTGCTGACCAGGATATGCCACTCCCTTTGGCTTGTCATTAACTTCTCTAGACATAAGCTGTCTTTTATATTCACATACATGGGAGAAAATCTCAGGAATATGTAGTTTTCACTTTGTGTGTGTGTGTGCATAGAAGGGCAATAGACTTAAGACTTCTTTATATTTAAGCATGGTGAAGAATCTTACTATTAAGTAAGATTTAATATACAGAACACCAAGGATGAACACCTCTAATGCTTACTAATAAAATGAATGTTATGGCAGTCAGAATATATTTAGGAGCATACAAATTGCCTGTGAAGATTAGAAGGTATGGTTTCTCCATATGCACCATTTACATCCATTTCTTGGATCCATAATGGGCCATCTAATGTTAAGCATTTAGGTATAGATATTGAGTATGAAAGTAGGTCAAGTCGAAGCTGGGTGTCAAAGTGAAGGAGTGATTTCTGTTATTAACCATTCCAGAATTAGGGCATGTAATGGCCTTGTGTAACTGTGGAAGACTTCACAATGAAAAGAATTGATTCTGTATTGACATATCACAGCAGTAATTATGTATTCATTTTAATAGTCCATTTAGTGTGGGACTTTATTTTCCTAAAGGACTTTAAAAGCACATTAACTCCTGTGTGTGTGTGTGCGCATGTTTTATGCTATGTATTTATTTATTAAGAAAAGCCAAATGTGTCATATAAGTTGAAAGACAGACTTTGCAGTGAAAGAGTAGAAATTAAACTCTAGGGGTATGAGTTACATGTCAACCTCTAGCACGTATTGCGCTTCGGCATAAGGCAGGTCATTTTTGGTAGAAGGGTCATTGGAATTGGATTCCTACCTACAATATGTTTATACAGGTGGAGCAAGGTTTAAGTCATGAATGTACATAAAATTCTTTAGGAATCCTCTAATAGAAAGCTCTAGAAGTGCAGTTTATTGTTATCACAATTATTTTGAGTACGGTATGTAAATGTTAGAATGTGCATATGTTAATATAGATTTAAGAGCCTGTTTTCAAGATACAGTCTTAACAAGTTTTGGAAGTTAAAAGTTATGGTACCTGATCCTAAGAGAAATTATTTGCCAGGAACTGGGGCTCTTTTCAGTGTGCTATCCATGTTTGTGTTTTGTTGTATCTCCACGAGTTCCTCAAATGGGTGAGCAGGGAACTTTGTCCTAGCCTTCTGCATGCAGTGGGTGTGCTTCTGACCTTCCGCATGTTCTTTGCTCAGGGCATAGTGGGCACATATACTTTCCTCTCCTCAGTGCTCTTCCCAGTCCTTGTCTGCTAGAGTTTCCAATACAGGAGAAAGCAAGCTGGAACGATTGTATGTATAAGGATAGGACAGTCACAAAAATTCTACTGGTAGATGTGGTTATTTGTATAGTACTTATTTGTATACCCATTGTACTTTGAGTGATTTCAGAGTGAGCAGTTCTGTGGGAAATAGCTCTTGACTTCCTTAATAAATAGCCACTGTTGATCAAACAAAACAAGCTCTTCCATAAGTATCTGCATTGGTATAGTGCTTGTTATGGATGCATGTGGATTTCCAGAGCTATCTTGGAGTTGCCAAAAATATGATTACTCTTTAACGATTGCTTGCACTCTAATACACTTAACTTTCTTGGCGGTTCATCACAGAGATGATATACTACAAGATCAATCCATATCAGATTTAAGTCCGCCGTCTTCTGACAGTTCAGTTGTGGAGGAGCAAAGGATACACTCAGAAGAAGCTGCTCACTGCCCAGAGCAGGGCTACTCTTGCATCTACTATATGTTTCAAGTGATTGTAGTAGTGCTTGAATTCTCAAGAAGCTGAATCTGTATGAGAGAAGTAGTTAAATGTTGATTAAGGTGGAATTCAGTGACCAGCTTAGGCAGAACTTCAGGATGACCTTGTAAGAAGGGCATATATAGTGAAATACAGTATGTGCATAGATCTCATCTTCAGTTCATGATGAAGTAACCACTATTAAGAGTTCTGTCCTTTTGGACAGCTGATCTTCTAAAAGAGCTGCCACTGATTCATGTAATGTGTCCACGATGAGTATTGTGTTCAAGTCACATTGAAGGACTGGATCTCTGTGAGGGTGAGGCGCTTGTGGAATTTGAAGCACTGCTGTATAAGAAAAGACTAGTTGCCCCTGCATGGGATGATGATGAAAAGAAAAAGCAGTAAGCGTACCGTGAAAGAGCTGATGTACCAAAATGCTGCACTTCTGACTAGTTTACTACTTGGAAGCTAATAACTTAATAACTTGGCTTTAGTAGTTAGAATGGAAGCCTCGTAAAAAGAAAGCTTATTCTTTCTGGTACCAGACTGAAAACAAAGTCCACTCAGCTGGGAAGGCTTGTCTAGTTTAATATTTCCTGCTACTGATGAAAATGTCTTGTACAGGAAAATGCGTGCATAAACAGAAGGGAAAAAGGAAGTTATTCACAATTCTCCCTGAAGTTAGTGGGAGCCACATGATAACCATTTTTTATGATGACTGGAAGTGTCCAGTTTTGATTAGCATTCAGCAATTATTTCCTAAAAATGAGAAGTATTTGGCACTCTTGCCAAAGTGAGAAGTATTTGACACTGTGAAGCACTCTTGCAAGAAAATTGCTCATGCATCTTGGAGATATTCGGAGTGAGGAAAGTATTAGGATACTTACTGAGCACAGTGACCTTTGTTTGACAAGGAACAGAATAGCCAAATTAAAAGGAGAAGAAAAATAACAGTTTTGATTTGGCTGTTATTAATAAACCCAGAGGTCAGTCTAGCCCAGTATCCTGTATCCAGAAGGTGGCTAAAAGTGTATGTCTAGTGAAGAATATAGTTATGGGAAATGGTTATACATCATAACTTCCTTGGCCATAGGAGTTTCCAACCATCTAAGGCTCAGGGCTTTCCTGAGCTGGAGAGAATTCTCTGTATTTAGAAACTTTCTCCAGATTTCTTTTCTACAAATGAAAAAAGTGAAAAGAGATGATTACTCTTAAGCTGGAATGTTTTACGGAATGACCAACAGGATAATATGTACACTTACAGTGCCTTTAAAGTAACAAAAGTAAGGTCAATAGGATAAATGGCAGAGAGAGATGTTTCACCCTTATCTCACTGTGTTCAGGTTTTAAATTAAAAAGTATGAGTAATAAATGTGTTTGCTTAATTATAGGCCCATTTATTCAAAAGGAATTGAGAAACATTGAGGAGGACCAGCATAATTATTTCTTAGACTTTTGTGTTTTAGAAAAAGATACAAAGGATACAATAAGATTCAACAAACAATAGATTGCCATAGACCATATGGGAAAATTTTGTCAAACTAAATTCAGTTATATAGGAGAAAAAATACACATTTGCTGAATAGAGCATTCAGAAGAATGCGCGAGTGTATGTTAATAGAAGCTGCTAATAGTTAACAGGGCCGCTTGGTGAGTCTGTACCACTTCTCTTTGTGTCTCCTTTATTAACTGGCTTTTTTCTGCTATCAGAGGTTTCCCAGCCCTTTTGTTATCCTGAGTAAGAAGTTAATGATGTGTTAGAAGCTAGCAATATCTTGTTAAAGAGCAATGTGGAAGGGTGTATCTGATGTTAGAAATTAATGCAGTGCTTCATTTAAACTATTGGTATTTCTGTAATGTTGCATGACTTGTGGTTCAAAGCCATCATCTGTCTGGCTTGGAATGCAGGCAGTTTACTGATATTCACACCAAAAAAAGAATATGAATTAAAGATGAAGCTTCATGTGACAGCTGAGTCAAATGAACAGCTTGCTGCTATCAAAAAGGTGTTTGGGGGGTTCTTGCTCCCTTTTTCTTTCTGTATGGCTTTACCTTTCTCCTGGTCCTTTCCAGTAGCATATTAAGCTAGTTCAACTGTTTGTTTGGAGTTTTGCCAGGTTAATTCTTTTCCATGTTAGTGATTTTAACATGTAATCTGAAGATTATGAAAGCCAGTGCAAGATGAGCACATGTGGCTGGGAAGAGGTAGGATGCTGGATCTTACCCTTTTGAGTTCAAAAGAATAAATTTGTCGTAAGTTGTAATGTGAAATTGCAGCTCTTTGGCAGGTATTGCCTACTAACCACTACAATTTTGGAATGATTTTTGGAAGGACTGTTGGTTATATAAGGGAATGGATTTGCAGGGAATATAGCTTATCATGTGGATGTAGCAAAAACAGGGGGTTAAATGTTTTATCTCAGGGAAAAGAAGCCATCTAAGAACAAATGGACAGATGGTTTGAAGCTAAGTCAAGGTGGGACCAAATATGTGGCTACCAAGTATCTTATGTAGTTCAAAGAGACTCTCTTGGTCGTTTTTATATAAATCTGTAGTCTCCCAAGTCCAGCTGTACCTAGCTGTTCATGTACCCTCCATAGCTTGGGGGTTGGAGGTGGGCAAAAGGTAGAAGTGTGTGTGCTTATATGAAAATATTTTAGGCTATTTTAACAATTTGAGTGGTTTTTTGCTTGTATGAATAATGTTATTGAGCTTTCGCTTTCTTCTCTCTTTAAATCATACTAACTGTTTAAAAATAAATCTGTGCCTATTCACAAAGTTTCGTTTTGCTTTGAATCTACAGAATACTGGAGCTCTCTTGAATGGCATATCTAATAAAGGACAGATTATTTATCTGAATCACACATTAACCAAAAATATGCAGAGTACTTCAGTTTAGAAGCTGACGTTACTATATTCAATAGAAAGAAGCGAGTGAGAAAATACACAATGAGTGTTCAGAGGACCCTTGTTAGATGTTGTAAGTTTCCTTGATGTGTCTGAAATATGATCATCTCAACTCCAACTTTAACTTCCTTTTCCCGTATTTAAGGATTTTGCATCCCATATCTGTTTCTTAGGTGGAGAACCATCATTAGTGTAGTGTTTCTTCTCAGTCTTTTTTTCCCCACTATATTTGAGAAGAGTTCTGTCTTTTTCAGGGTATTTCTAGTCATTGGACTAAAATAAGAGAATATTAACTTACAGAAATACTTGCGTGTCCTTCCAAAAAAGTGAAGAAAATTGGTTTTGTGTATTGACTTTTGCAGTCATTTTGTCTATTGATCTTAGAGAAAGAATGCTCACAGAAGAGCTGTGCTGTTAATCTGAGGTCACTTCTGCAGTTTATATGCTGCATAGTAGCTTTTTCAAATCTCAGCTGTAACCTCTGAGGGGCTTATGATCATGTACCATGCAATCTGATATAGGAAAAAGGTTGAAGTTCACAGGGTTTTCTATGGAACAATAGACAGGTCAGGCAAAATAGGTTTACCTACTTGGAAAATGTACTGTCTGCACTATTATTCTGTTTTATGTCTCACATTGAGTTTCATCAGTGAATTATAAGTTGGCTGATAATGCAGAACAGCTTCTACAACAATTTTTACAGCTCATGAATTCTGAAACAGTTTTAAAGAAGTTGTCAGTGGGTTTTTTTTAAAAACCCTCTCATAAAACACACTTGTTATGAAAAATCTTTTCCACTAGCTACCTTTATTCTGTACTTAATCTGAAGGACTTGAAATACATAGTTTATGATTCATGAAATTCATATGCACATTAGATCTACTGGTATAGATGGTGTTGAAAATAGAACTTCTCTAACAAGATCATTTCTCATTTCCACAAAGATAGACCGGTATCAACAGGTACACAACCATTATTCGGCTTCATTTTTTTCTCTGCTTCAGCAAGTTTTGAAAAACAATATTTGGATACCCACTTTTGATGAAAAGTGATCTGCGATGGTGATTCTCTTAGCCATAAAAAGGAATTTGACTCTAATTATCTTTAATACTGAAAATGAAAGATTGACTTTCCTTTCTTGTCATTGCACAAAAATTGCTCTTAGCTGCAGTAATTCATAAATTGATATTTTCTATTTCAGAGGGAGAAAGGAAAGCAAATACTACTTCTCAAATTATTTTTCTGAACATTTTTTTTTTTTCACTGACAACATGAAGAAACATGAGTACAGTGTGTGAACATTTACTGTACCTGAGGTGCTGGCTTGTGCCTCTATTTCATGGGTTTTTTTAGAGTGATATTAATGAAAAGACAATTGTGGGAGGAGAGATTTAAGCTTCTGGTAAATGCTCTATGCTGAGTTAAGACAGATTCTTAGGTTGGCAAGTCTCATCTTTTCAATTCTCTTAAACCAGTTTGTTTTACCTTGGTTGAATCATTGAGGTGTTTTGAAAAATTCATTCTAATTGATGCTTTATTTTTTGTAAGTCCACTAAAGTTCCCCTATTTTTAGAAGTTTTTTAGCCTTTTGTGTTTCGATTAAGTCCACTCATAAGATGAAAGGCAGTGGCAGAATTTCCTATGGATCCTGTCTTCATCAGTGTGAGGGTGTTTTGCAGTATGGTTTTTGTGTGATCTGAACTAGCTAGGGGAAATAATTTTACAGAGAATGTGAGCGAAGTAAATAGCAATGACAAAACAGAAGTATTTTTATTTATTCATAACATAGTAGAACCTGATCATGATTTGCTCCTTCTTTCAGTAGACTTTTTACAAATCTTGCTTGAGTCTGTTAGATAAGAATCTTGTTTGTGTCTGCTGGTACTCTGAAAAGGAGTACAAGCACACGTGACTCTTTCTTTCTCTCCTTTTCTGTCTCCTACTAAAAAAAAAAAATTGCTAAGATTTTAAAAACTCAGTGCTTAAGCGTAGGCTCATAAATTCATATTTAATTCCCAAAATGTTGGTTTTAAAATGCTTAGTACTTAATTGCCTCACTGCTGGCTGTTAATTTGAAAAAGTACCATGTTAGACTTCTTTATGATTGAAATTGTTACTGAAAATTAAAGAAAAATAATGCTAGGGGAATCTGAGCACTAAGTATTCATTCTGGGTTATGTTTTCCATTTTACTGAGAGCTGTTATAATTTACTGCAACTAATTTATAAACCTTCTTCCTGGCATAATAATGTCTGGTATCTTTGATGTGTTTTCTGCTAATGAAGGGAGACGGGCAGCAGGAAAGCTGCACCAAGACATGCTTATGTGGAAGAAATTCAGAGTAAAAGGGATAAAATTTCAGTCTTTTAGAGAGAGAGAAAAAAAAAAGAGATTGCATCTTTAGCAGAGACTATCAGCTGTTCTTACTGTAGACTCAGTGGTCTTCTTACGCACAATTCTAATAGCTGCATTTCTACGAAAGAAATGAACAATGTATGATTCCCTTTTGCTCATTCAAGGCAAGGATACTGACCGTGATCTCTGTCCAGAGTCTTTTCAAATTCAGGATATTTTGTTTTACAAATAAAAAGAGAATGTTCTGGTTGTTCTTGAAGTATTCTTTTTCACAATTGAAGATTTTATTTTTTAAATTATCAGTAGATGCTCTCCAAGTTGCAGTTAACTCTTGAAATAACTCTTTTCTCTGAAAATACTTTTTTTTTTTTTTTAATCAAAACAAGTTTCCTGGATAGCCTCAAAAAGTCTGGGAATATACTTGCTTGTAAAAATGTTGGTTATGTAAACCTTCAGTGCAATATGGAGAGAGACTGTTAGCTGATAACTGAACACCTGGGAAGGGTAACAGCATCAAGGCTGACCATAGTTCTCCACTCTGCCTAGTTGCCTAGTTGACAACCTGTTTCTCAGTTTTTGGCCATCTGCTGATCTAGCAATATCTTCAAAGGTTAAATACAGTGATAAGACTCCGAACACACAGAATCGCACACACAACGGTTGAGCTTGAAAGAGACCTCTGGAGGAGATCATCTAGTCCAACCACCTTGCTCTGGCAGGAACACCTACAGCACATTGCTCAGGACCCCCTGTCCGGATGGCTTTTGAATATCTCCAAGGAAGGAGACTCCACAATCTCCCTGGGCAACCTCTTCCAGTGCTCTGTCACCCTCACAGTAAAGAAGTTTTCCCTTATGTTCAGACAGAACTTCCTGTGTTTCCATTTGTGCCTGTTGCCTCTCACTCTATCCCTGGGCACCACTGAAAAGAGTCTGGCCCCATCCTCTTGACACCTTCCCTTCAGATATTTATACATGTTGATAAGATCCTCCCCTCAGCCTTTTCTTCTGCAGGCTGAAGAGTCCCAGCTCTCAGCCTTTCCTCAAAGGAGAGATACTCCAGTCCCTTCATCATCTTAGTAGCTCTTCGCTGGACTTACTCCAGTAGTTCCGTGTCTCTCTCGTACTGGGGAGCCCAGAACTGAACACAGCGCTCCAGATGTGGCCTCACCAGGGCTGAGCAGAGGGGCAGGACCGCCTCCCTCAACCTGCTGGCAATGCTCTTCCTAATGCAGCCCAAGATACCATTGGCCTTCTGAGCCACAGTTTGCTGGCTCATGGTCAACTTGTTGTCCACCAGGACCTGTCCCAGGTCCTTCTCAGCAGAGCTGCTTTTCAGCAGGTCAGCCCCCAGCCTGCTCTGGTGCATGGGGTTATTCCTCCCCAGGTGCAGGACCCTGCACTTGCCTTTGTTGAACTTCATGAGGTTCCTCTCCGCCCACCTCTCCAGCCTGTCCAGGTCTCTCTGAATGGCAGCACAGCCCTCTGGTGTATCCGCCACTCCTCCCAGTTTTGTATCGTCAGCAAACTTGCTGAGGTTGCCCTCTGTCCCTTCATCCAGGTCACTGATGAATACATGTCACTAGTAAATAGCCAGCTTAGTGTCAGGGCCCTGAGAGCACCCCCCTGGTGGCGGTTTGGCTGCTGGGGCTGAGGACCACAGCAGGGCCAGTGCAGCTGGGGCTGCCCCCTGCCCGCTGGTGACCCAGGAGCGAGGGTCTCTGCAGAGCTGCGGTGAGGCTGCAGTCAGGGCCGCCCCGTGCCATGTGAGCTGCTCCCCACCGAGATGCTGGTGCTCAGCCCCTGCCTGAACTCCAGCTCCTGCTGCGTTGCAGCCCTGCCTGAGCCCGGCCGTGGGCCCCGTTGATCTGGACCCAGACACAGATTGGTGGGCTGATGTCCTCATTGGACTTGGCCCTGTCTTGTCACCATGGACCTGCCCAGCCATCGCGGGGCTGCCTGACCTGAGTTACCCTCATCGGGCCTAACTTCAAGCCCTGGGCCGACAGCTTGGCCTCAGTCCGGCCCCGCAGAGGTGCCCACTGCGCAGGTCTGGGGCTGCCCCTGGCTGCCCTGCTCCTTCGTGGGGCAGTGAGACAGGCCCTGGCTGCGAGGCCCTGCCATGCCGCCACTGGGAGCTCTTGCTGCTATCAACCGCTGGGGAGCCACCTGGCACACAGCGCCCTAACATGACACTCAGGTTGCTTTATCAATAGCATGGAAGAGTAAGCAAGAACGGCTGACACCATTAAGCAAAATGCATGGGAGAATGTGGCTTCAAAAGACAGTAGTGCCTTTCACAACAAGGCCCTGGGTATGCAGGCCAAGGAACAAGGGACACCATTGCCTGCTTTGCAAGCAACCATGTACTAACCAGAGCAGTCTCAGGTTCTTGCTCATCTCTCATTTCCTCTCCACAACTGTCCAGATTGAAGCAGTTGCTTCCTATCCCTTAGATATCATGTCATTTTCCTGATATTCTTGTAGAGTGTCTCAAAATCTTGTTTTGGCCAAATAGCTCCTTATATCCGATAAAGGGTTGTCTCCCAAAAGGTAGTAAAGCTCTATTTGAGCCGAGTCAGTTACTATGCTTGGCTATCAAGTACGGCATTCATGTAATTCAGTTTCAGCTTCTTTCATGTTTGTCTTGAGAATAAAATAGCTGGGAGTAGTGGTCACCAAAGGACATATACGAAGTAGAACATGATAAAGTTTCTGGTTTTCTGAGACAATCCCATTTGGAAATAAGGTATATTATACAATAGCAAGCAGGTGTGTCCAAGTGTTAATTTCTGTAACTGGATTTGTCTAAAGTGCTTTCACATTCTGTGGTCCAAAATTAAGGGTGGAAAAGTCTGAACAAGGACTAGGTAAGGGGATGTTTATCATAGTGTTGCAAGAAGAGGGCTACATCATAAACAGGTCCCTTTTGCAGGGGGGGAATAGTAGTGGCATTAGAAGTCTCAAGAGTTCTGGCCTTCTCTCTCATTCTGATTAGGTTATGATTAGATAAGAGAATGTACTGAATTTGCTATGTTTAAGTTAGAAACAACTCTGTCAAAATGTGAATTTTTAGGACTCAGACTGATGGGCATTGTGCTGTCTATCTACACATACCTACATTAAAGATTTTCCATTTTTCTGTCACTTTCTTTTGTATCTTTCAGTACCTTTTGCACATGCGATTCATTTATGGAGTAATAGCATTTAACAAGTGGAGAAATACTTTTTTTACATTCTGTTCATAATCAGAAACAAGCACATGTCCAAATCATGAAGTTTGTGATCAGATAGAAAAAAGACATGACTTTGTTTCTAGCTATTGTTTAACTTGCGCTAATGCCAAAGAAATTCTCAAATAGTTTTGGGTATAGCCAAAGCTGTCTTTTAAACTCCTGAACAGTAAATAAACCCCAAAACACATTACATAGTCTGTATATTTTCAAGCTACCACACTGATATGCATCCACTCTTTTGTGTGCTTAATTAATGTATTATTGGCAGTTGTGCAGAAATATTGACTGTTGACACATTCAATTCCATGCAATTTGAACAGAATATTACTGAGGCAACATACTTTCAGTAAAAACATAGATAGCCTTGTTCTTGATACTGTTCACCTTGCGGTACTGCTCATACTATGGTTTATTAATTAAAATAATCATTTGAACCAGAGACACTTTGTTTCAAAACAGAGTACTTAAATGGATATTTAACACATTGCAAATTAGAAAATTGAGTTTGTTTCTTTTCTAACGCCAGAATTGTACACTTTTATGAGGTAGATGACATTTTCTCTTGGATACTTTTTCACTGCATTGGTGGGGGTCAGAAGAGTGTACAGGAGTGAAATCCTTCTACAAGTACCTAAGATACTAAGTAGAATTTTAATGCATGTGAAGCTCTAGCCTTTTTCAGTTTAATATTTCTATTTAATATGTTTTCTTCTTTAGCTAGACTAGTGCTATAGGACAGAGGGACCATCTACAGTTTGATAGTTGAATACACAGATGGACTTAGGGACCATAGGTTGACGTGTTTCACTACCACCATAAGCCCTGAGTTAGGTTTCCAGCTTCCCTTCTTAGTGCACGAAGAGTCATGTACCTTAGGAGGAAATTGCAGGCTTAGCCAGTGCTAAGGCTTACTCATTTCTCTCTGCATAGAGTTTACAGTGCTAAGCCTGTCCTGGAGTGCCTAAACTTTTTTTTTCCTCTTTCAAAAACTAATCTCAAGTGAGTGAGTTTGCTTTTTGAGTGGAGGAATAGAATATGGTAGTGAGGCTGCCTTTTTTTTTTTTTTTTTTTTTTGGATCCAGAATCTTAACGGTAACCCTCACAAAAAGCGTAGGTTATATGAAGAGGGAAGAAGATTGTATTTTGATATTTTCCTATTGAAAAATTACTGAGTTTAGTCTTTAAGGTTTCACTGAACCAGAGGGGAGAAAAAAGGTGGGAGGGAGGAGCACAACAGAATAGCTGATACAGAATAGTTTAAGGGGAGGGAAATTAGATAGGAGTGAGAAGTCCTGGTTACAATTTCTGTTCTGTTGATTGCGTTACACTATATATCTTCTGCTCATCTCTCATGGATGGTCTGTCAAATTTTCCTGGTGTCAGAATCAATTATGAATACACAAAAGTTAGAGACTAAATGAGTGATGAAAAGTGCAATCAGAAGGAACGTGAGATGCTAAGGGTTGCATCGTTTTCTTTAGCTGTCTGCTTTTGAGGTTTGTGCAGATGGTGCCTGATGAGTAGTAAAAGAGCAGTTTTGAAGATATTCCAACTAGAAACAGAAAGGATCGTTTGAGTGTTTCCCAGAGCGGCAGCTGCCTTCTCTTCGTTCTGCTGGTTCAGCCAATTAGCTGCTGGAGTGACATATGTGATGAGGCTCTTCAACTTAAGATATAGTTTGTATACCTACAAAAGTAATTAAATATTTCTATTCATAGAGCAAATCACTCATAAATAGGCAACTCTAATTTATGTACCATTTAAATCAATATTCGTTTACTGATAGCTTATGAAACTGATTATAACAAGTTGGCACAATTCTCATATACTTATTGATAAAGAATTTTATCGTAAGCCAACAAGAGCTTTAGTAGCAAAAATGATCAAACTTTGAATAATCCTTTGTGAAAAATCTGGCTGAACCAGGATACTGAATCAAATGAGTAGGTTACACTGGTATAATAAAGTTTTCATAAAAAGAAGAATACAGGTAGTGATTAATGTACTAATATAGTGATAACAAATCCTTTGACAGTTCATTTGATTGCAGTTTATAGTGCCATTTTGTTTAATTATTCCTCTGAAGGTTTATGCATCAGATGTGTTCTTCATAAACAAGCCTTTGAAATGTCATGTTGTCAATATTTTCAAAAAGTCATTCACTGAAGTATTGAATCTTGGGAATTAGGTAAAAAAAAATCCATTAACTTTTTAATTCTGAACGTTTTTGCTTTTACAGAATTTATTTCAATGTAAAAACAATTCCATTAATACTTCCAAGCAGTCATTTTTAATTTTTTTTTTCCTAAAAAAATTTCTTTACAAATCATTTACTTAAACTTGAGCTTTATTGGTAGAGGAAAGTGTGCATTCAGTTTGCTGGCCCATCTATCTGTTTATAGTGTAACAGCTTCTGAATGAGGTATCCAATCAACAAAAAATACCTAGAAAATATTGCAGGCTTTGGTGAACAGAACAGTTCTAAATTGGAGCAAAATCACAAGCAGGAGATGAAGGAAATATGGTGCTTCTGGTCAGTGAGCCAGCAGTTTCGATCAAGAATCTTGTCTATAGGTGAAAAATCAACTAGCAGCTATTGAGACTTTCCTCGGAAGCCCTCCGCAATGAAGGGGGAATGGCTGTGCATGGATCCCATCACACAGGCATGGTGGTGTGGTACAAGAACTCATGTGATGGAGGCAGACCATGCGGCATTCAGGGAGTTTGGGAGAATAACTAGAGACACTCAGAGGGTCTCCAGAATGTGCACTAAGCATGGCTTATGGAAGCAATCATTTATGTGATCCTGTGGCCTTGAACATAAGAAAGAAGTCCTAGAAATCTCAGTAGAAATGACTTTTCCTCTTCTTTCCTGTCCTCATCCTCCCCCCCGCCCCACTTAATTCATCTAAATCTAAAGATGTGGAAGAAGGTAATGAGTAGTGACTTTCCTAGCAAGGTGCACTGTGCAGTGTGTTTCTTCTGTACACCTTCCATTTTTCTAATGGTTTTCTCCTTTCAAAAAGAAGGAGAAGTAAGTCAATATAATCCTCCACTTTCCTTATGAGTTGACAGCAAAAGTCACTGGGTATGTAGCCCAAAGGAAATACGCAGTACTGTGAATTAGAGCGCTGTGGATGATATTCTGTCAAAGACTGAACCCCTCTCAGCTGAAGGGGTAGAAGAGCTTTCAGAGTTTTAAAAAAAAATCATCTTCCAGCTTCTTTTAAGATGGTCTCAAGCTTTGTGTTTCAAAAAGGGCCTTGATCAGGCTCTGTACTCGGGTTGTACTCAGTACTCTATACCAGTTACCTAGGGTTCAAGGCAGGGTTTCTTTTCTTTTTAACAGTTGCTTTCCTAGGGAATCAACATATCCCTTGTTGGTTATCTGTCTCACTAATAACTAATTTTTTTTTATGCATTCTGCACCATTTGCTTTTGCATTTAAAAATTGATGAGTTAAAGGCAGTGATGGTGGTTGTCATGACTTCTGCTAGGATTTAGTCTTTTAGCAGAAATAATTTTATATAATATCTGGTTCCAGGCAGATAATATGGTTTGACATAGGGCAGACAGGTTGTACCCTTAACAAGAGAGATAATGCCCTGCATTAAGGTCTAATTACATACAAAAGGGCTTTCTCTATCTTTGAGAAGTAGAGACAAAGGGATTTTTTCATATATTAGTTTGATAATTACAGAGAAAAAGTCTGTCTTTAAAATGTAATTGAAATAATGCAGGAATAAATAGTTCTGATGTAGATTAGTCAGATGTATAATTGGTCAGCACAAAATATATTTGAATAAGACTATGTAGTTAAATTGAAAAGTGAAATTTCTACTCTCTTGTAAAGGTCTTATTTTTGTAGACATATTGCTGAAACCCTGTGTTGTACATTAAAATCACTTAGTGTTTTGGCTAAAGCAATTCCTTGAGTTTTAGCTGAGTATGAGACCTTCTCCAGCATGTCTTCAGGTGCAGCAAAATGATTTTAAGTATGGTTTGAACTTATGTTAAAAATTTTAGTATCTTGGGGCACAACCCTATATGAAAATAGGACTTTTTGAGACCATACATTTCCCCGAAACATAAGTAAATAAACTTCTTTTAGGCATTTGCAGAGGATCTCATTGACAGTCTTAGGGGTGAAAGACCACCACAATTAGTTACAGTGATTTACAGGGTGAGCATCATACAGCTGTATACCTGTGCACAGTTCTTGGAATAGAGCACAGTTCTTTCAGTGCAATGAATGAGGGTTGTCAGACAAGTAGTAGTTCATACTAACATTTTGCTTTCAAAACTCGCAAGTATTTTTCCATCAACTACTTAGATACTGGCAAACAGTACAATAACTGTCTCTCTCCCCACACTGCACAACACTGAAGCTTACCATTTGTGGAAGAGTAAATAAATGGATTCTTGTATTAGATCAGCTCATACACTGAATGCTCCACTCTGTTTTTTGAGTTGCTTCATTTGGAAAAAAAAACCTCCTGAATTTGAGGCCCAGCTCTCAGGTTTCCTTGGTACAGGATGTACAAGGGTATTAAATGTCCAATTCCCGTTGAGATTCCATGAAATTTTCCTTTGCAGTCCAGGCTGCCCTTGTTTGAGCTAAAGTAGGAATTGCAGCTACTGGCAACAGAGAGATTGTTTTCTTAGCAGAGTGTGTTGTGAGTCACTGAGCCTAAGGTGAAGATGTGGAAGTAGTGGCTAGCTTCTTGTCTCCATTATGGGAAACAGGAGAACTGCCTCAGTAATGCCATAGAATTGGAGGCTGGGCTTGAGCTACTGAAGCTGTATTTGGATTGTGTATAAAGTGGAGCATTATATCCATATATAATTTTTTATGCTACTGAAATCTTTCTGTGAATGCTAATGACAAAACTGAAATTCTCATTTTCAATACTTTATATCTTCTAGTTTATTTCAGATAATTTATTGTTATATTTTACAATTATCTGAAGTTTGTTGTGGGACAAAGACTTTTTTATCATGGGATATTCTTCATGCTTTCTTTCAAGTTCTGTTTCAAATGGTAGAATTATTAGAGCATTTTATAAAATGGCTGCAGTATCACTAATAATAGAATGTATCATACTTTCTTATACGGATTGCAAATAGGTTTCTCCTTCAAAAACTGTTCCCTCCCCCCCATCCCCATCTTTGGCATTCGGGGGGGGGGGGGGGAAGATGAAGCACTTCAGGAAAGGCTCCATCCATGGGGTGAGAGAAGGTTGTTGCCAGAGGCTCATCTGAGCTGAAGAAACAGGGGAGATGGTATCACAAGACTGAAGTCCAGGCAAGGCTGGGTTGTATCAGTGGGAATCACAGGTGGGTTGGCAGGCAGAGGAACCAGAGCAGAGCAGGAGGCAGAGCAGGGACCAGAACCAGCAAATGAGAGGCTGAAGCACCCAGCAGGTCCAGGGAACAGCAGTGCCCAACTTGTAGGCTCGCTTTCCATGCAAATAAATGGGACAGCCAACTAAAAAAGGCTCCTAAGACAGCTGCAACAAGTCAGTCTCTGTGTGTTGCAGTTGTCAGGAAGAATGATTGCCAGGTCAGGCAGATTCAAGTTAGGACACGCTCCTTACAAAAGCAATTTGGAAAAATCACTGAATTCTAGTTTTTCCCCACATGTATGGTTCAAATGTTTTAGTAGCCCATAGTGAGTTACTTTAAAAACATCTTCTCTGGGACTTGAAAAAGATAATAGATATTCTGTCTGCATTCTTCTAGTGTAATCTCTACTGAGTCTCTTGTTTTAACTAGAGGATTCATACACTACACTTACTTGGAAGCCTTGTCAGCATGTGGAGTAGAATATTTCCTACCTGCTGTAGCTGAAAATATAATTCCATGCTGTTTTTGTTGCAAATATTTGTATTTTTATAAACTTAAGTGACTAGTTTGAAGGCAATAGCAACAAAATAATATTCAATGAGTGGTGGAAGTTGTCAAATATGAAGTAATACTAAAATCTGAGGTCATTGTTTTCTCAGGTACTTTTTTTTTTTAAGTTTTGAGGCAATATTTTCTTCTTGCATTATGAATTTTTTTTAAGAGATGCTTTGAAATGTGAACTCTATAGACCACTCTAATATTACCTAATAAGTAGTAATTGTTTCCTGATTTTGTTGTTTAAATTTTAATCTTCCCAGTAGAACTTTATCATTGCAAAGGGTCACAACAACTTTGATTAAAAAAAAAAAAACTAGTAAAAAATACAGGAGGAAGTGAAATGAATGTTTGTATATTTAAATGAATTTCTTATAATGAATATGATATTACTTTAGTTTGCAATGATTTTTAAGAAACTTGGCAAGTTTGATAATATATGTTACATCTCTTTGCAGAACTTTAAAGTGATTTGGTCTGGTTTATAGGGGAAAGGCTTACCAGCAGTGAAGTTATGTACAAATGATGGAGAATGATGTAGGTAATAAGAAAGTTTGTTTGAGCATAGGAATTTTTCCCTAGCCTAGTGATTTTCAATGAATGATTTAAGTCCAGTTTTCAAATGAGCTATTTTGGAGTTAAGCATAGTAAATTGTTTCACATTTTTTCCTACTCTGTTTTATCTATGGCTTTGTAAATGCATAACAAACACAAATGAGTCTTTGCTCCACTTAGGAACAGAGAAACACAAAATTCCTTACTCTATTCAAAGCACAGGTTATTAGCTATCATATCTGAGGCAGGTAAAGTAGAAGTGATTTTTAAAAGCTCCACAGCTAAAACTGCTTTGGAATTTAGACCAAAATTATTCTGTTCCATGCTTGGAAGGTCTTTTGCATTCAAACTTGGCATAGTAACTGTGTGTTGAAAGAACTGCTTATTTTTTTTCCTTTTCATCTCTGTACACTGTTACAACATTTGCGTTGCTTGATTGTTCACCCCAACTGCTTTTTGGTGTTTTTAGCAGTTGTCAGCATGAATCTTAGCTGGTTAGATAGAACTCTGTGTTATGCTTGGGTACCACCAGGATTAGGCTTGGATGCAAGCAGTCCAAGCAGCCACTTGTATAAAGCTCAAACTTTGTACTCTGCATGCTGCATCGGCTCGTTTGAAGGAACAGCCTTGAGCCCATCAGTTAGCATGTATCTACTGATCGGCAGTGTCTTACTGCCCTAGTGTGTGGTGTCTGCTCTGCTGCATGCTTATGCGAGTGCTCAGTGGCACCCAACTCACTGTCAGCGTAGAATAAAGACAGACTTGGAAGGTAAATGTCCTAATTTTGTGTGGGAAGCGTGTGATGAGAGAGTTCAAAGAGTGAGAAGTATGGATTTTGAAGGCTGGTTTGACATGGGCAGGATGTGGAAGAGCTTTTAAAGAAAAATATGGGGCATGCTCTGAATGTTGTCTGAGAATCTGCATTATTGAAGACTGAGTCTGTAAGCTTTCTCCTCCTGTTTATCAAGTATGTTTTTTTAGTGTTATTTTAGTATGCATAGTACCAAATTGTTCCTAATAATTATGGTCAATTGCAGACTTTTCACAAGGAATTGTGGCTTGATAATGTTCTAGGAGCATGTAATATAAAATTTCAAGGGCACAAAAGATCTTGTTAAAAAAAAAAAAAAAATGTTTTCCTGCAGCCAGACCCATCTTTATCACTTGAATGCTATGTAAGAAGATTTGTTGTGTTCATCTGTCATAAAATTGCCTAATACCAAATTAGCAAGCATTATCAAGTAGTAACTTTATTTACCCTATATCTTTAGCCTCTGCTTTAATGATTTTAAGTAAACAGAAGTGAATATTAATAAAATTTTCTCATCTGTCCAAGGCTTTATAAAATTCTAGGCTAATATGAGTGTGACAGTGTGATGTAAAGTATTTTTCCTGCTCAGTACTAACAATTATTACTAAGTTCTCTCTTGTACTTAACCAATATCCGACAGATGTGTGTGTTGGTTTGTTAAACACAGAAGATCCTGGAAGCTTGAGAAGCTAGTATAATTTGTCATTCCTGAATTAGTGTGCCTTATGGTGCACCAAAATAAAAATCAGAGGGTTAAAACATATGCATGCATTTTTATGCAGTGGTAGCCCTCTTCAGAGCTGCATCTACAACAATATTTCGGTTTCATTCAACCTGGTACATTATGCTTGAGGGAGAGAATAATGGGGCAGCGTATGCTTTCATTTTGTTTTTAAGATAATTTCAAACTGTAAAGCTATTAGCAATAGTGAGTGAAATTTTGGCATGTGATAAAATGCATATATGCATTATGTGCTGTTGTCTGATGTAGTGATTATCAGTGAGAGCCCACTTGCATACTGTGGTTCACTTGGAAAGCAGGCACCAATTACAGGATGACAAAGACTATGTGTGACCTTAGCAGTACGACAAATAGCTGTTAGTTTTAATATCTAAGTGGAACAGTTTGATAAATATATTAGCAGAAATGAGAATATCTAAATCAAAATGAAACAGACTTTGTTCAGCATCATGTTAAATGTACTTAACATTGTAAAGCAAACCAGGAAAAAAAGCACTTGATAAATATTGTAACCTGTGCTAAGAACTTTCATGAATGTAATACCTTAACACGTATTTCCTACTTCCTTTTCCAGTTTTTCAGTTGAAAATTTTGTTTTAATATGTTAAGATCTTTATATCTGGTAAAGAAAATGGTGGCAATAATTCTCCTGCTATTGTTTTTTATCCTGAAAGCAAATGGGACAATGTGGTCCAAAAAATTAAGAACACTTTGGAAAATGATTATTCCTTAAATTAAAATGTTTCAATCTCCTCTTAACATTTGCTAAAAGTGAAATCTCTTGTACTTTTCCTTGATGCTGGTATGAGAATGTTTAATAGCACATGCTTTTAAACTACAACTCATATATTGATTTTGAGATGGCCACATAAAGATATTGTGTCTTTTTTTTTTTTTTTAACTCTCTGAATGAAAGTATGCGGGCTTTGTTTTTAAAAACTTGGTTGTAAACTACATTCTGTTATAACAGTATTCACTCTCGCTTAATGCATAGTCAACAGAAGATGACCATAATATATTTCAGAGCTTAATTGAACGTAAAAGTGTATAGGAAGAAGGTAACTTTAAATCGTTATAATTCTAATAAATTCCAAAAGCTTTTTGTTAATTTTCTTTCACTTCTGTTGATTAATCAAAACTGTGTCCTATGGAATAGACAATTACACATAGTAGGATTGCTAGGAGATTGCTCAGTGCACATCACAGCAGCACAACGCACGTTCCATAACACTCTATTGGCATCGGTACATTTTTATCATAGAGTTCTGGTATCAGTTTTAGTCTGTAAAAGTCCTAAAGACTTTGAGACTCTGAATCCTAGAAATGAATACTCTGTGCTGTAATTTGGTTTTGTTTAGGTGCTGAAATTGATGCATTCTCAGTAGAAATGGGGCCAAGTCCTTCATCTTCCAGTAAAACTGATATTCTAATATCAGGGATACTGCAAAACCAGCATGTTTGGTTTGGTTTTCTGTGAGCTTTAAGGTGGAATGATTTATTGAATTGGCAGTACACTTGTTTATTTGTTTGATCTGTTTCATTAGTAATAGAGAATGCTTGAAATATAATTAGGACCTTACCAGTAACATGATTGATGGTAGTAGTGTTTGCAAGGTTGTTAGTAGTTCAGATGCTAACAGACTATTAAAAATGAGAAGTAGTAGTTGTTTCATTGTATGGTATAGATTTAAAATATCCAACTATAACATTTTAACTAAGTATTTATTAAATAAGTCTGTGTAGCAAGAAGCTTAGAATTGTTTTTGATGCATCTATGGGCTGTTGAAGAATATTTGCAGTGTTGGTCATCAGCACTGAATGGATACTGTAATTGGCATTTGTTATGTTATCTTTTTCAAGTGGTTTCGTGTAATATATGAAACTACCACAAAAGATTTAAGAAATGCAAATTCATGTCTATTTCATGTTTAGAAAAGTTTGTTCCTTTTTCAGTACACCTAGGAGAGAAATGGCTTTTTGATCTAGCAATATGTTATTTTGTATTCTAAAATGGAAGTGTTCATATCTGATTTTCACTTAAGTCATTTTTGGCAAGAGCTTTCGAGAGCTTTTGTGAAAAGTATATACTGTGTTGTTTCTACATACATACTGTCATGTTGCAGGCCTAATCTTCTGATAGAAATTTGCTATATAGTATTTTACAGTATCATATTGTGTGGCAAGATTTCTAGAATCTGTTTTACAAACTCTTGAATTGTTAACTTCTTAGCATGCTGTTTACTAAGTGAGCTGAAAAAAGTGATTCTTTAGGTCCTTTTCCACTGGCTGGAATGTATGTTAAAGGACATAGGTACTGGCACAAACTGAAAATTCTTCTTTCCTTTTCTTTCCGTAGGATAAGAAATGGGTTCTCAATCATGAAGATGTCACACTGGGGGAATTACTGGGCAAAGTAAGTAACCAATGAGCTAAATAACATTTAAATAAGTATATATTAGTCATGAAGTCTATACATTTTCTATTTTCCTTATCTTTTAAATTACTCTGGTATGCAATTTTTATACCAGTTCTTTTACTTCAACACAATCATAGCATTGTGCTTTAAGTAAATGTACATCACATTTACAGGTAAATGATATAATATGTTTGTTTTACTGCTGAAAATGTTTAACTGTAGCGTGCATATTTTTCTCGTGTGGAAGGCCTAAAACCTAACCTGAAAGCTAGCTAGATTTCTGTAAAGCATTTATGTGGCTATTTTACTTTGTTGAATCTTACAAAAGAAAAATATTGTTGCAGAATAGGAAGTTTTAAATAAATGAAGAATTTGATATAATAAGGTGATTTAACCAACACTTGTTAAAACAAATGCTCATTGCTTTTGTATGACTTACTGAATGACAGGTAACTTCACAATAGTTACATGTATTAAATTAATTCTTATGTGCTGTAGTTCATATCACAAATTCTGCTTAGTAGCTGTAAGTCTTTAAAGTACTCCTGCTCAGGTAATTGTTACCTTGTTACCCCACTTACAATTTCAGCAGCTTTGCACCTACCAGCAAAGTTAGGGCAAATGCTACTTTGGACACCATGTCCAAAAGATGTCCAAAAACTTGAAAAATAGGCTTAAATGAGAAGCCAAATGAAAACAACAGTTGTCTTAGTATTAAGAGACACACTACAAGAATCAATTAAACTATTCAAGAAGTGAGGGAATTAAATACTGTCTGAAGAATCTGTTTCCTGGGATAAAATCTCTTCAATAGTTTTAAGATGACAAGAAGTATTAACTATCTTTAGACAGAGCTGCGTCCACAAAAAATGCTATACAGGTGCAGTGCCAGTTTCCCATTCTTAACAGAAACGTCTCAAAAGGAGAAAAATAAAGATGATTCAAGCATAAAGAAATAAAGATTCAGACATCAAAAAGGCTTATCTTCCGAAAAAGAAATATGAACTAGGCTTGATGAGTGAAGGTAGTTAAAATGATTTTATGAATGTATTCATATTTTTGGTGCAAAACATTTTTTACCCTCAATAAAGACAAATAGGTGCTTAGAAGCAATTATAAAAGCAAATCTAGTTAAGAATTATTTAAAAAATAATGAACTGAGTAACAAGTTTCTTGGTCCATGATATAAATCTGTTATGTATCTATCTCTAAAAAGCTATAGTCAAACTAGAAGAGATGAGAATAACAGGATGATCAAAGGTGTGGGATAGTTTCCATATGAAAAAATGTTAAATAAACTGCTGCCATTCACCCTGGAAATGAGAAATATGAAGGATGATAAAATCTTGAGTGGCCTGCAAAAGGTGAATAGGAAAATCATAAAAGTTTGATGCAGAAGAAGATGCAAACTTTAATAAGGGGAAGATTTTTTTTCACCTCAGAAGTGAATGGTCCATTTATTCTTTACTCTATTCACTAATACCCTGCAAAATGAAAGTTATATAAAATAAATGTTGTATTGAAAATCATATATAAAGTGATAATGAAATATTTTATATCAAGAAAACATTTTTAATACTTCAGTAGTCTTTAAAGTAGATTCAGTTTTTACTATTAAGTACTTCTAAACAGAAACTTAGAGGAAAGAATATTAGGAGTGATTCAGCTGCTTACCTGTGGGCATCTAGTGCTATTTTAGATATCAGAGGTAGCGTGCTAGCCTTTAGAAGTGATATTTTAGAAGGGATTCAGGATGACTGTTGTAGATGATATGTGGTGTTTGCCAGCTGTGTTGCTGTCTCAGTTATCCTAGAATGTACAAAATACTACTAGAGACCTGTGTTTAGGCACCTGAATTTCTTCCTTTGTAAGTAGTAACACTATTATTTTTCATCTGCGAGGGTTTTTTTTTCCTTTTCAATCTTCCTTCGGCACTACAGTATTCAAGTGCATGATATAAAGAAATCTCCATCACTGAAGAAAGAAAGGAAGACATTTCCAGGAGTTTTTTTGCTGTCTGTTGAACTCACATGCAGCTCCAGATACAAGCATGTGGGAGAGGAGCTCGTGGAAATATACCTGACATACCTTTAAAATGGGGTTGTATTAGTTCTTTGGGAAATACAAAGCTTAACTAAAAGAGTGAAATCTTCAATTTTTGGGTTTGTTTTCTTGTGAGTTTTTGTTTGACCCCAGTGTTTCGGTAAATAATACACTTCTTCCTTCAGTATCTGTCTTAATTCCTTTTCATTCTGTTTAAGTAGCAAATAATGTGATGAAGACTATTCTGCTAATTATTTCAATCACATCCTATGAAAATTGAAAAAATATATAACTTACACTGGTGAAAAAAATCTAAAATGGTTATAAAAAGGAGCTGCTTTCTAAATTCATGTCCAAATGTGAGGGCCTGCATACTTGTCTTTATAAAACAGTGTTGATCGGCTTAGCTTATAAAAAAGTATATTGTGGGACACTTAACCATTTTGGGAAAAAGCACATTTTTTTCAGTGCTTTTAATTTACAATCAGAATTAAGGTTGAATATTGATTATTTTTTTCTTAGTTTGCTTTTTTCCTTCCGTGTATGTTTGAGAATGTTTATGTGATTTTAAAATGTTTTGTCCTAGTTTCGCAGATCATGTTTTCGTATCTTACAGACAGAAGTTGAGGACCATTGTTAAAATACAACAGTTTGAAAATGAAAGAGGGAGGGAGTAACAATAAGAAAGAAAATACTATTTTCAGTATCTATTGACTTTAGAAGTTACTAAGATGTTTTACAAGAAAATCATAATTACACAATTGATGGGTTTTCTTTCTCTCTCTTTCCAACAAGGTCAATTTAGAATTCATATGTAATATTCATATAACAGATATACGATGTCTGTGTGAACTGAACTGTGTTAAGGGCAAAGATATTGGAAGGAGACTTCATGTGACTTCATAAAAGCATTGTAAAATGCTGTACCAGTTCAAATGCTTTCTAGCATGAGATGTCTGCAGTATTTTTCTGGATATTTGTGAAGGCTTTGTTTAATAAGAATTATTTTTTTCTCCTGATTTCAGGGTAATTTTGGTGAGGTATATAAAGGAACATTAAAGGATAAGACTCCTGTTGCTGTAAAAACTTGTAAAGAAGATCTTCCTCAGGAGCTGAAAATAAAATTTCTGTCAGAAGCCAGGTAGGTTCTCTAAATTTAATTAAAATATATTTATTTGGGGTTGTTTTTTCAAAGCTTGTTTTTGAATGGATTTATAAAAAATGACCTTTACAAAAATTCAAAGAAGCATTCTTAAACTTTTCCTTTTCCCTTTTTTTCCTCTCCCTCAATACATTCTACAACTGTTTCCCCAGTAGCTAAAAATAGATATTTTAAATGTGCGAATGCAGCAGCATCTGCACTTGCTTAAACCACCTCTTCAGCAAAGCAGGCTGTGTCTATAAAAACATATTTCTGTTACTGTAATTGCCTCCATTTAGAACTTTGTCTGAGATGTATCTTAAGGATTGGGATAAGGAGACGTTGTTCACAGAATCACAGAACCACAGAATCGCTGAGGTTGGAAGGGACCTCTGGAGATCATCTAGTCCAACCCCCCTGCTCGAGCAGGCTCACCTAGAGCACATTGCACAGGATTGCATCCAGGCGCGTTTTGAATATCTCCAGAGAAGGAGACTCCACCACCTCTCTGGGCAACCTGTTACTTTAAATGTGATTATATCAGCCATAAATCCTACCTTCTCACGTGCTCGACTAACAGCTCTTCAGATTTGGCCAGGTTATAGTATACATCCCATTTACTAATTTTCTCTTCGGAAGAAGAATCCACTTCAGAAGAGTGATTCTTTGCTGTTTCAGACAGCGTATGATTGCATACCCTGTTTTTCAAATGGCAGTCATACCACAATATACTAAGTATTTTGAATATAGGCTGATTAAGCAAATAATTAGATTCTAAGTCCTAAGGGTAGAGGGAGTGTATCAAGATAATTTAAAAATTATTTAAATAATTAAAAATAAATAAATTTTCTTGCTCTCTTCTTCTAATGGAACATGATATATTTTCATTTTTACCAAAAAATAGTATGATCAATATGGAAAAGTATAAGACATTATATAAAGAACTAATATCAGCCATTATAGTTTTTGAATATTTTTAAATGGCTCATAACTCAGTTGGCTACTGCAGCGATCTTTCATTTGCTAAGCGACTTACCACTGAAGAAACACTGTAATGCTAGGGAAAAAAATGAAATGCATTATTTCTCACTAAGTATGTATGTACCAAGTAGGCTACTATTTTACTCTTGCTCATAGGAAGAAGAGAAAAAGAAGAGGCAGTTTAAGTTACCAAATAATAGAAAAAAAACATTTAAAAGTTATAATATCTCTCTAGAATTCTTCCTAGCCCTTCATTTTACTTATAAATCGTAGCATGCTGGTTTTGGCTGCAAATGTTCATATTAAAGCATTGTGTAAGAAGATGTAAATGTTTTTGTTTAGTTCTCCCAAATTAAAATTGCTGTCTCTATATTGTTTTAAAACTTATTGTACTAATTAATTTTGTGGATTAAAATTGCAATGAGTGTGATTTGAACAGCACATGCTTTTTTGACATAACTCTGCTACTGATTTGCCACTGAAATGCTATTTAATTGGAAGGGTTCTTGAGAAATGCCAAACCTGTCAAGCAGTTTTTCAGTTCTTTTTTTATGTAGACAAATGGTAGGATTACAATCAAAATAATATGGTGTTCAATCTTGATTTCTAAGTCAGTTGATATGCCCTCAGTTCAAACAGAATGATGATTTGTCTCTTGCATTGTTTTTGTTTTGTTTTTTAGCAATAGCATTAATGGCATGTTCCATTAAAATAACACTAAGGGTTTAAGATATTTTCATATGATACTTAATAGGTTTGTACAATAAAGTTTATTAATATAATAAACCTAATGTATGTTTTGCAGAATACTCAAACAATATGATCATCCTAATATTGTAAAACTTATTGGAGTTTGCACACAACGGCAACCTATTTATATTGTTATGGAACTTGTTCCAGGTAATTTTTTTTTCTTTTTTCACAGCATATGTTAATATGTAGTGTTTCTGTAGCATAAAAGGTATTGTTTGCTATTTGCTTTTATTTCCATTCTAATGACTGATCTCAAAACTCACCTGTATTGCAAATCTTTGTAGATCTTCACTTCTACCAGTTTAAGAGTGGAATGAGTTATTCAAATCTGTTCTAAGTTTTTCTGTAGCCATTCAAAACAACAGAATTTGCTACAAGGTATCTCTGCCATATCTAAGTTTCTTTCCTGAAAAGATAGTACATAATACTTTCTTTAAAATTAGGGTTATATTGTGAATGCTATGATGCTTGTATTTAAAGTAGCTACATGAGTGGGGAGTGTTTCAGTTTTAGTAATTCAAATTTGGATTATCTTTGGTAATATAAATAGTAATTGATAGGTTGCTGTTTCTAATAAATAGCTTTCTCTTCAGCAAAATTATTCAGTTTATCAGATAGTCTTAATTTATTTTTGGAATTTTGAGTTCATGTTATTCACTCACAGTTGCAGAGTTTCAAATTGTTGGGATGATATCAGCTTTTGGGCAATTTTATTGCTCTGTTGATTCTCTCAGCAGCTGGAAAATGGTGTTTTTGGTAGCCTCTAGTATTGCTTAATACGCACCAGCATGCTTGTTTACATATCACTAGTTTTGTCTTCTAAATTATACTGCAAGCTGTATTACAAACCATTTCATTCATGAAGACTTAGTAAATATTGTTTATAATTCTTGAGTACTGGCTTTAGTACAAGTTCACTGATGAAATCTTTTACCTGCCTTTATTCAATTAGATTATATTAGATTATTGTATTTGCACATGTGATTAACTTTATGAAAATGGAGACTTACAGCATTGTCCTGAGACAGGTCCTGAGACAGGCATACTTGGTAATCAGCTTCTCCAGACATCTCTGCCGATAAATATAAATCCTGATCTTCTAACACCTTTATTGTTCTGGTTCAGGGTTTTCAGAGGCTAGCAAAAGCTGTAGGAACATACTAATACAATTTTAGAAGGAATTAGTGAAAGTCTTTCACCTATTCCCATGTCAAACCTATCCAAAAATTCTTCTCTCGCCTGACTTTGAGTTTGCAAGAAACTTCTTAATTCTAATCCTATTTTGCTGGGCTGTAAGTGCTCTGGCTAGCTTCCATGCTGCATGCCCTCAGTAACTTTGTACTAGGTTCAAACCATCACACACTTCTTTGTGTTCTTTCAAGAGTTAAAACTTGGCCAGCACACCAATCAGCTAGGATAAGGATGTCACCTCTGAAGAAGTTGACAGAGGAAAGAGAGACAAAACACTAGGTTAGTTCAGTTCAGAAAAACAGTGACTCTGATTTTACTAGTTTTCTGCTCTATAATAGCAAGTTGGATGAGATTATCTAAAATAATTATTATTAGTGCTTTGACCTGCTGCCCTTTGAAGAAAAAATTATTGGTGGGCTTGCTGACTTGCAGTCATCACTCGGCTTTCTCAGCATGTGTTTTGTCTGTGTTTTGTCTTACAGATGCTTATGCTTGAAGGTGTTTAAGCAGTTTAATTCTGATGTTCTTTTTAATAGTTAAAAATGGAATGTTTTAGGTTAGAATTGTATTCTGTAAATGTGCAGCTGTGAAAATATGTGATTCATAAATCTGTGTGGCAGGTTTTTCTCTGAAAAAAGATTAGAAACAGCTCCATAAAATGTGGAATCCCCCCTGTGACAAGTTTTTTGTGTTCTGTTTAGTGTTTGTGATTTTCCTGCTGTGTTTTTTTCCAAATGCATGTATACTGTTTGGTGCTTACTGTGTCTTTTAAGATTGCTTTCATGTGGGTTTCAGTGTTTCAGCAGTGGCTAAATCTGCTTTTCAGTTCAGATTCAGATTTCAGTTCAGATTCTTCTTTTGTTCAGGTGTTAAAAATTGCTTTGGAAACTCAGCACTTCATGTAGAGAGGTGATTCTGTCATTAATTTCCTCTGAAGAGCAAGCTCTGTTGGTTTGTTTGTTTTCCGTTGTCCCAAGTGTAAATGGAATTGAGGCCTCTGCATCTGGATAAGGGCATCACTGAAAGCAGTACAGAGTGGCAAATGCGTACTTAAGCGTCTGTGCCTCCATTGTTAGGTACAAAAACATCCCAGATGTTGTTAATGAGATAGAGAAATAAAGCAATTGTCAAAGATAAGCATCTTTTATAGGTAGATCCTTTAATTTTTGTGTTTACGGAACATAACAAGTGACAGGCTTCCTAAAGAAAGGATCACATTGATAAAGAAAATTCAAGAAAGTTGGCATAGCAGTGAGTAACTGAGAAGAAGGTAGCAGAGCATGCTGCAGATATATAACCAAAGTGAAAAGGTAGATCAGAAATTATATATGTTAATGAAAAAAACCCATCATTTGCTTACATTTCAGTTTCTTCTAAGATTGCTGATGGCAATTTTGAACTAACTTCACACATCCACCCAGTGTCAATTCACAGTAGATTACTCTAACAGGGAAAGGCTGTGTTATCTTTTTCCCTGCCCATCATCTATCAAAAAATGAAGGAAATATCTTAATCTTGTGTGTGTGTGTATTATAACTTCTCTTTACTTTAAGGGATGCATGTGTGGAAAATAGATTCCATCTCTCCTCTCCTGGACGGGCTGTTAGAGGCAGGGCTCATCTCCTCTCCTCTCAGTCTTGTCCCATGGGTCTCCCTGCGGGAACCACTGCGAAGGGGGAGGAGAGCAACATTCTGTAACCAGTCTGCAGCATCCTTCTCTAGACCTTGTTGGTATGATGTCTCACTAGTCCTTCTAGCTTCTCAGACAACATTTAATGAAAAAAACAGTCCCTTAAATTGACTGAGAAAGGAGAAGGCCTGGAAAGACAAAACTTGCTTTTCTTTGTTACTCTAACCATATTTTTATGATGGTACTTAAGAAATTTTATCCACTAAATTGAAAACATAGGTGTAAGACGCTTAAATTTTTTAAAAATTAAGCTGCAGCTTATTATTGTAACAAGTTCACAGAGTCCAATAAACTGATTAAAGAGAATTTCTGCTGAGGACTCAGAGATCATAACAAATACTTCAACAAAGAGATATTTTATGATTGTCTAATAGAGTATGCCCGCTGGCAGTCATAAGATAAACATCTTACATTTTAAAAAAAACTATATGCAGCAACACATGAGACCAATCAATATGTTTTAATATAGGAAGAAACAACTGGAATATTTTAAAAAGAGTTGTGTTATCCTGTTTTCTAGGTAAGCAACTGGCACCATTCTCCAAGTTAGGAAGACAAATAATTTTTTCTTTGAATGCAGAATATTCTGCCAGCTGTTTCTTATTTCTTGTGACACCCATACCACGAATAAATATTTCAGTAGGTGGTAGTGGTTACCTACTAACAAGAAATCCTTGGTTGGTGTTCTAAAGAGCATTATTTGGTAGATATGTGCTTCTTGTTTCAGAAATTGTTTATAACATCATTTGGACTGCTTTCTAACAGCTGTTTCTCGAATTGATAAAAACCTTAAACTAATAAAAATACTGCTTGTCACTCAAACAGAACCTAAGACATATGTAACAGCAACCCTGTCCTTCATATATACATTGAGAGTTACGTGTATAGAAGAGATGTGACACAAAACAGTCTTTCAGGAATTTAAGATGAGAATTAAAAAAATAATAATAAAGGAACTTTGAAAACCCAAACAAATTATTCTTCCTCTCTTCCCCCAACCCAAGAAGATTGCCAGGATAACCATTGAAGTTCTTTGTCCTTAATTCTTTATCACATTAACATTTTGTATATTTGTAAGTTAACAGAGATCTATAGAAAAACCTTATTTGCAGGATTGAGTTATGCTAGGTAACTGCAGTGAAAAAGCAGTTTAGCAAGGTAGATGGTTTTAAAACTTTGATTTGTGGTTGTACAGTGGCTAAATTCCCAACAGCCTTTAAAGCACTGTTACAAATAATTTTATTCTGTCTTATATAAATAACTTTGGAGTATTACCTGGAAGGAACTACTGCCTCAATCTTTTCAAAGTCCCAACATCGAAGTTGCTGTGTGGCTTTGAATATGTTTCCTGACTAGCTAACTTAACTAAATTAACTGAAATTTTACAGTAATGTAGGCTTTTTCTGTGAATTTTTAGTTGACTAAGAATTAATAAAACAACTCTATTGGGAAATGTTGTTTGTATTGCAACATTTGAATGAGGATCGTCTCATAGCCATTTCTGCTTCCTGTCTGGTAGTTATGACTCTTTCCTTTTGACAGCTTTAGTTATCAGTTTGAAAATACTAAGACTATTAAAAAGAAAGAAAATTTGAGGAGAGCAACACCCATGCATTTTGTGTGCCCGTTGTTTCACATGCACTGTGTATTTCTAGTGTAAGTTTGACAGTTGTTGGTGGTGTGTGCTTACCTTTGCTCACATTTTCTGTTTTCATATTGCCAGCTTCAACCCTTAGCATTCTGTTAGGAGTCTTTTAATTAAGGATAGGCCTGGACAGTGTATATGGTCATGCCAGCAAATCTTCCACGCGCATACGGTAAGGCAGATGTGCTGACTTCTAGATCATACAGGTGATGAATCAGTGAATCTCCGCTCCCTGGGCATGTGCCGGGGTGTCTGGAGCCCGAGAGCGCTTGCTGTGGGGTGCGGGCTCGGTGTGATTTTGCGCAGAGCTCCCTGCACAGGAAGTCACACCAGGCTAATTTGCTGAGCGTGAGCTGATGATCTGCATGGCATACGCACACTAAGTGTGATGCACCCAGTGGAGAACTGTGTTTTAACTGCAGGCTGTTATTCAAAGAGTGAGCCTGGGAACTTGGCTTTACAACCCCAAACTTTAACTTGCAGCAACGCCTGGAGAGAATACAGTGGGTGAAGTCTGTGCCTGCTGATGCTGCTCCCAGTGAGACTACTGAACAGAGGGGGGAAAAAATAGAGTATTTGGATTGCCAGTTACTTCCCCTAAGTCTCCACTGACCATGAGTAGATTTCAAATGCTGTGTTAAAACAGAGCTAATGAGAACCCCATACCAGACAAGGCATATTGTGTTTTACAGTACAATGAAATAAATCTTGCTGTAATTGCAAGATTACACAGTGAATTTTATATCCTTCATTGAAGGAGTGGAGGTGATTCAGATCAGCTCCAGTAAAAGCAGAGTGCAGCTCGCCAGTTAGTGTATACTGACCAAAATTTTCATACCTTTCAAAAATTCTAGTTGGACAGACAAGACTATTGGAACCTGTTAGTATTGTGAAAAAATCTGGTAATGATATAGATTGCTGTGAGTTTTTTTCTCTGTAATAGTCGTCTTTTTTTCTTACCACTTTATAAAGGAATGTCAGATAAGCAGGTCTGATAAGATTTGCTGCGAAGATGGTATTTGAGAGATTTTTCTGATATTTTCTAATCTTAAAAAATATGGATTCTGTATGATTATATAATTTAATACAGTAACTCTTAGTAATCTATTGTAATGTGTTTTACGTGCTCAGTTTATCCTAAAAAGGCAAGAAGAAGTTAAAGTGAAATGAGAGTTACTAATGATTTGGGGGAAAAAGAAATCCCAGGTGTGTTTACGGAGAATCCATATGTTGAAGTTTGCCAAATGCTTGAAGTTAGAATAGGCCCTTGAGTCTGTGGAGTTGTCTTGTGAACTTGATTAAAGACTTAATCTGACTGAAAATCTGTTAAAGGTGGCATATTAGTCTTAAAATTGTTCAGTGAGCATACTGTTCAGCTGCATATTTCACACCCTGTGAATGCAGTCTGTAGCTTTTAGGGCAGGAGTTTCCTCATATAAAAAAGCCTTTGTCAGGGATGGTTTTCAAATGTGAGGATTATTTTTAAGCTATGATTTATACTACTGTTTAAGGAAGCACATAACTTCTCTCTGAGGCCACATCAATCGAAAAAATTGGACATTTTACTCGTATTTTCCAGGTCAGTGTATTCATTGTTCTTTTCTCTTTTTTTCCTTCCCTGCCCCAGTGGGTTTTCTGTGCTTTATCCCACACTGTTAGTCTTAAAACTACCGTAAGAGAAGGAAAAGAAGAAGCTCAACTATCCTTCTGTCACACCCTGTCTTAACAGAACTTTCCTTTTGAGAAGTCAGGCATTCAAAAATAGGCAGTTCAATATTCTGGCTCGTCTGTTGAGTCTTAATTTAGCTTCCTCTAGCATATATATATATATTATGAAACAACCTTTAATAACTAGATTTTTGTTCCTTGCCAGATCCTTGCCTTGTGCAATTGTGAATCGTTTTTCAGTATTTGTTTCTCTTCTCCAAATCTGTTCTGTGGCCACAGGCCTTATTTAATGTATCCTATCAATTATCTGTTCTGAGTGTGATTTCCCCCCTCCCCTCCCAGTGGACATTTCTGGAGTTTTCCCCCTAATATTAAGTGCATTGCAAACTTTACTCTGGAATACTATCATGCATTTCTGATACAGCTGTAGAATTCCTATCTGATAACAGGTGCATGCTTTCCCCTACCCTCCCACTCAATTGGATACTGAGTTTGTATTCCATGTTTTATTTAGGCTAATGCTGACATACATTGGAATAGATTTCCTGAACACTTGCAGCTGCAAACAGGTAGAGCTATGCTTGTACATATAAACGGCTATGAAAACATCCAGTAATCTGATAGTACAAGAAGGTTGTCTGAATTTAACACTGAATTCAGGTTTCAGCTATGGCTGTTCAGCTTATGCCTAGACATATTAACTAGCTTTCAAGGTGGAATTCAGCAAGGTCATCACATCCATCTTTGCAGCTGGATAACGTAACCTGTTGTGATTTGGACTGAATCATTTGGGATGCAAATTGTCTATGCCATTGATGCAGAAACAATTCAGAGGTGGCAGGTTTTATTAGCTCAGGTGCAGCATTGCATGAATGCAGCCATGCTGGCTCCCAGGCACGTTCCTAAACAGCATAGCCAACCTTACAATGCCTGTAACAGGATCTCATAAGCCATTCCTAAACCAGACTCTGGGGCTACCTCTGCACCCTGTTCATACTATTCTGTCTGCAGTTGGCTTTGGTCCAGCTTGGCTTACTCACTCCAGCTCTTACTCCATTTTAATTTGTTTCTACCCCTCTGCAACCTGCCAAGCTTCTGCCTCTGCCCCCTTCTCTGCTGTTGAGCATGTCACCCCCCAACTATGAATCAGAGAGCTCACCATGACTATGTCCCACTTCATCCTCTCCTCCCCAACCCTCTTGTAACCTCCCCCACATCCCAACTCTTCTTCCTCCCCTTTCCTTAGTATTATATATTCATGTGTGGCTCTGCCCTCCTCCTGTTTGCTGCATGGTTTGCACCTGTGAGGACATTAAGAGAAGAGGGGGAACAGTCAGATTCCTCTGCTGGGCACTAGATGATGATGATTAAAAATTCCTTTCAGCTCAGAGCTTCTCTCTGATGGAACAAAACCAAAGCCCTGCTATAGAGTCTTTTTTATTGTAATATTTGAGATTAGAATTTGATTTTTATCTTTTCAGATATTTAAGGCTTTGATGATACTGTGTTTTATAACAAGGCTATACAAAAATAAATGCCTATTTCATCCATCAGCAAGTAGACAAAACAACTGGACAGTCTGTTCAAAGTCTGGATGAAAGCAACCAAACATAAAAATTTAGCAGAAGTGTTTTGACAGCTGCAGGCACTTTTGTGTGCAGTGTTGTTTCTTTAGTTTTGTTTGTAGATATTCCTTCATCTTATTACTTTTCGCTTTACCTAAAACAACTTCTAAGTAAAAATATCTATCATTTTTAATGTGTCTGCATTTAGAGAGAAATGTTCATTTTTTTCTTTAGATTAAAAAAATTGTTCTACATGTGTGTGCTGTTTCACATGGATCATCATTATTTTCTTGCCCAAAATCTCTTTCAAAGATATTGATTTTTTTTTTTTAACATAGTCCAGTTTGTAGGAATTAATGTAACAAATCTCAGTGGAAGGCTTCCTGGACAGGGAGGATAATTTTCATTTTAGTTAATTTCTTAGTTGTATCTGCCTCATACTGCTATGTCCTCATTGCCACAGTACCAAGACGTAGTGTCCCCGTTGTCTCAGCAGGATTATTTTGTGCAGCCCAGAGGAGAAAAGGTGCTGACTGTTGAGTTCTCGCTATGATTTCTGGGTTCCTCTTGACTGGTGATGACACACTGGTTTTTGGACAGGCCTTTATGCCTTTGGGAATCAGTGGTTGTTGTGGCCTGATCACTGGCGTCAGAATCTGGCTTACTTGACCTGCCTTAAATCTGAGGCAAGGTTGCTGACCCTTGCCAATTTTTTCCTCATTTGGAGAATCTTATGGCAACAGTCTGCCTTCCTGTTAGAATAACAGGAAGAGAAACGGCACATGTAATATGTTGTAACATTGTCACATCTTCATTTTATTGGAGTGCAGAGCTTGTGCTGATGAGTGATCTGTGCTGTGGGCTCCTCAGAGCACTGGTCTTCTGCTGCCAAGTCACCTGCACCGTGGTCTCGGTGCGAGCAACATCTTCTCCGCATTCCCTGCTTTACTGCTGCTAGTCATGCTCCTGGCTGTCGTTCTTTTGATCTCTTCTTTCATCTTTGCTTTCACACACATGCTTTTCCATTCCTACTTCATTTATATGGGTGTTAATTGCTATTGCAAAAATTTATGTGATTATAGGAATTTTTATGTGGTTTAACAGGAGAAATTAAGTTTTAACTGGATTTTGCAGCAGTAACACAATTATTTTTCTCTGTAAGTAGTTGAAAAACCTTGGGTTTATTTACAGTTTTCATTACCACCTACGTAAAACAAAATAATTGGTGAAAGTACTGCATTACACACAAATGTTCCATTACTTGAAAAGTGAAATTCTATTTTGTGTGAAAAAAGTGAAACAGTATTTTGAGGAAAGTGAGAATTCAGCATTTCTAAACACTTAAATTTTTAATAGTGTTTGTGAAATAGCTGTTTATTTGTTTTCAAAAAACTGTTTACCAGAATTACTGCAGATACATTTTTAATATTTAAAATCAATAGTTTTAATTTTGGATTTATTCTGTTGATAATGCATATGGGATTACAGTACTAGGCAACAAAGAAAATGTGAATTTTGACAGTTAAAAGACTGAAGCCTCAAATTTATAAATACTTCCAAGTGCAGATAAAAATTATTTTAATATTATCATAGTTTATAAAACATGTATGAATACTGAATCATGGTGCCTCGAACAAGTGGATAGGTACCATTTTAAGTACCAGCACAGGAGAACACTGAAGTACATGCTTATAATCAATCGTATATGCCATCAGTCAGATACTAGCATAGTGAAATATTTTGTAAATTGGTATAGCATATTTCATTGCAGTTTCATGTTTTTTCGCTTCTTCTCATAGGTCATAGATGTGGTTTCTGTCTTGGAAAATGGTAGCTTCTTTTTGTTTGTCACACTAATGTTATATTGCCATAAATATTACATAAAGAATAGCAGAAAATCTGTAGTATACAGTATAGTATACTTTATAGTATAAATTATGGCAACCACTATTTTTACTCTCTTAAAATTTCTGTATGTAATAAGAAACATTTCACTTTCACAGTGAAATACATGAAAGGCTGGTTTTGGATGAATCCAGTTATAGCAGGCTGCTCTAAATGGAGCTTCCTGCTTGAGTACCACAAACACTCCAGGCCTGTTATTTATCCTTTTGTAAATCCAAAACTGGTAGTTGATCTCTGCTTGGTGGTGATGTTATTGTGGTCTGATTATTTCTGTAGCACTTAGAGCTGTTGGGGCAGAACTCGTTTTCCGGTAGTGTTGTGTGCCATTAACTGGAATACCAGGTAGCTATGTAGAATACAATGGAAATTCCATGCACAAGAAGTAGTATTACTTTCCATTATGAAGTCATCTAGTTTTGTTGCTGTTGTTTCAGAGTTTGTCTAATTGGTCTGTTTATTTCATTTTTATCAACAGCTATTATATTGGAGATTACATTCTGACACTATGTGCTGCAAACAGCAAATTACTCCCTTTTATATTAAAACTAATTTAAGAAGCACATAAAGATATCACATAGCTGGAGTTGCATACTGAAGGGTTTGTAGTGAAATCCTCTTAACTGAGCTTTGATGCTATTCATGTGGATGGTTTCTTGTGAAGATGAATAGCTCAAATATTGGCCACAGTAGATTTTAATAGTCAGAATTTACTAGCAGTGTAATTCTGTTAGTTAAAGGACAGATAGCTAACCCTATATTTGTGTCATAATGATGAGGATAATCAGATTTAACATGAAATGACATAATACACCTTGTACAGAATATAAAAAATATGAATCACTTTTCTTTTTCTTTTTCTTTTTCTTTTTCTTTTTTTTTCTTTTTTTTGTGGTCTGCAACTAATAGTGCTTTCACATCAAGGTCGAAAAGAGTGTTTAAAAAATATTTTCATGACCTCTATTCAATGACAGATACCAGAAGACAGAACTACTAACAAAAACATGCCCTTTGGCTTTTTTTCCATGTTGTGACTCTAAGACAGATTAGGGTAATTTTATTAAAAATATGTTCAGATGATAGGCATAAAATACATTTAGGCATCTGTGCTATTTTTGCTCAAAACTGTAGAAATTCATATAGTGCATGCCAAAAACTGAAGATAGATTAGCAAGCCTGAATCACCTGCTGAAGTGATGTTTGTTTTGGGAAGTTACAGGCTCATACACTACCAGTTTGACACATTCTAATATTTGAATCTGAGCAGCTTTCCATCCTGTTCAAAAATGAGCTGATAAAAATTAGGATCTTAATCTGATTGCCTCAGCATATTAGAAAGGAATATATAAGATAATTTAAATGTTTCAATTTAAAGTCACCAGTTTTTATTCTCATTTACAAGAGTGTAGGAAACCATTACATTGAACTTTTTACATTAAACTTTCCAAGGCACTATTGATGGAATATCAAAAATAAATGTATCTGAAAAATACATTTTTCAAAAATATGCAGAAGTTAAGAGAAAAAGTATTTTGTTGCATAAGCTCAGCTACATGATGGTTAGTTTGTACATCCCTGGAATTCTTGGATTGACAAGTGGGTTATGGGGGACTGGTATATTTGTAGGTCATGAAGGTTCATATAATCTGATAAAACAGAAGGGAATAAGCAATTTATAGCAAAATCCTGTTACAGTGATTCTTTGTTATGGTAAAATAGAAACTGTGATTTGTAAATCATGAAGACTAGAAATTAACAGTTGCACTATATTCACATTATACTTTTAACAAAGCAAACTTCCTGATTTAAAAAAATATCATCGTAAATTTAATCTGCCTCTTAACTGCCTCCATCCTGCTTAGATGGGAATGTCCTAACAAGCACTGGAACCCTCTGTTACCGATTGTTATATGGAGCATTTGTTACATGGAAAATAGTATTTTCTTAAATGTCAGGAGACAACTGTTTTTACTGTATCTTGTTTAACTTTTCTTTTAAAACAATTTGGCTTACTGTCTTAATTTCTTTTTCTGAGATTGCTGTTGTAACGTCTAGTTACTACTAAAATTTATACCTGTATTCTCTGTTACAGTAGATTAGCTCTTACACACTTTTAGCTGTTTTTTTTTGCCTCACAGGAGGTATCTAACAATTCCTTTACATGTAACCCAGTTTTGGATTTGATGAACTATATGTTGGTTAAATTATGTGGGAGCTGGCAGTGGTGGTAGCTAACTGTTGGTCCACTGGCATAGTAACAGAGGGTGGCCAACAGGAGATCTACTGCTGTACCTATAAGCATAAAATCATGGGAAAGAGCTAGTTAAATGTTATGACCACAAAATAAATAGTATTGTGAGATAGTTTCATAAATAGATACCTGACAATAAAGTGATCACTTAATGTTTATTTTTGGAGCAGTTCAGTGCAAAAGCATATATAATTTTAGGTCCATCATCTTATTTGGAAAAATGTGCTAGAATGTTGATTTATTATTTCTAAATTTTTGAATAATTAAGTATCTTTTTATTTACCTTGATGCCTCATTGTCTTTACTAGCTGGTTACCTGAGATCAGAGTTTTTACTATCATTTGTGGACAGCAGTAACTCATTTATACAAGGTAACTTATATGCGTTTTGACGCACAGTGGTCTTTTAAAGAATTATTTTTCCCTGTTTATCTCTAGTTCAGAATTATATTCTAGTGTGCTCATAACTGAGAAGATATTTTTGATTATGTTTTGATCATGGTTTTGCCACTGACATTTTTTTCCCCCTCCTGCTGTGGCCTGTTTATTTGTACCTTGGAGCAGTTCAGGTTACACTGTTATTGCACAAAGACGGTGGTCATTTAAATAGTAAGTCCAGATTTCAGTGTGTCAAATGAGATTTGACACAAAACAAGATTCTTACCATGGTAATATGAAAAGACAAAACTTTATGTACAAATCTCAGGAGGAAAATTAATTTGCAGTGGCACAAAAGAAGAGCCTCAGTGTGGCAGAGCTGCTGTTTTATCCTTAACGTTGCATGGAAGGAGAACGCTGGGGCTCGGTTTCGGAGGGCATCCGGAGGGAAAGGTGGGGTCTTGTGTTAAGGGTGGGAGATGGAGCAGCCTGTGCCTTGGCACCTGGGTCTGCTTCAGCCAAACAAGCCATGAGGTTGGAGCGCATGGTGAGCCAGTTAGGGCTCTGGTGGCCTGGAGCCACATCATCATGGGTCGTGAGGTGTCCCTCCGTCACGTGGCCAAAATTCAGGCATCCTCCATAATCCTATGATTAATGCACTGAAGTGATGGGAATGCACGTGTGCTTGGAAATGCAACGTGTCCTGTTGCTTGCATATGACTGGTCACACGACTGGTCGTGCAGGCTGAACTTTGGCGCTTCATTTGTTGCACGTGCACTCTTCTGACACATGACAAATATTTTGAATATTTGTTAAATATCAAAAATATTTCAACTGATGTATAATTTAGTGAAAAGACAGAAGAGGCACTGCAGTTTCCAAATTCTAGTATCTCCATATGCATTTCTACTGCTTCATTTGGATTATCATGCATGTGTCTGCCTTTTTTTTTTCTTTTTTAAAATCATCATACTTCATTAATTTTGCTAAAAATGGCCACCAGCAGTAGTGTTGGTGACATGGAAGGAGGAGGATACTGTCACAGGCCATGATAGCTTCTAGGTATCACTTTGAAGTGGTTATCATGGCTCTAGTGGTGCACGCGTTCCAGTCCACAAATCCTTGCCACATAAGATAACGGCCTATGAATAACAAAATTCCAGACTTAAACAAATTGAAAAAAAGGCACTTGCACTTGTCCTTTTTATGATTTTGTGGTTTTAAGCTACTGGTTTCTTAAAGGCACCTAACAAGGGGAAAGGGATGGGCTGAAGCTGCAGTGCAAAATATATTTAAATTGCTTTTATTCCGTCTGAGCAGAGTCTGGAGATACTTAAGACCCTTTAGAAAGTAAACAAAGTAAACCCTTCTGTAAGGGTTTGAAGACTAATTTTAGAGAGAGTTCAGCAAACAAAACAGTTGAGTCTTCACAACAAGAATCAGTAAGGAGAAGGAAAAGAAGAAGGGGTAGTAAAAATCATTATTAGTTAAGTAATTACTAGTATTAAAAGTAACACCTGTGACTGGAATCTGTAACAGTTGTCTTTCACTACAGATTTTATTCATCTTTCACATGAAATGCATGGTAGTCATTGTGCAGCTCATTTGTATATGTATTTTCAATTCCAGTTTGGAAAGTTCCATTGTGTAGGATGTTGGGCATTATTTTAAAATGACTTTGACTGGATGATTTGCTGTTGTTCAGTTGATTACAAGTTGTATTAATTTGGGGGTTTCTGGAAGAGTACATATTTTCCTTGCTGTTTGTACTGCGTAGGACTCCATTTATACCTCTGTATCTTTGTTCTGTTTCATAAGATGTGTGTTGAAACTCCAGCTGATAATTCTATTTTTATCTGTAAATTTCCAAGTGTAAAGAAGTTTCCAAAAATGAAAATTTATAAAATTGGAAATTTATAAAATTGGAAATTCTCCAAATTTATAGAATTGGAAGTTCTCCAAATCATTGCCATGTGTCCCAGCACTTACAGTCTTGCATCTTGTTGGGTTCCATTTCCATTTTTTTAAGCCTGTTAGACTTAAGTGATAGCTAAATGTTTTGTTTTTCACCAGTATTTATAACAATGTTAAGATTTATTTTCAAGAAAGAATTCTACTCTTGCCGTAAGGGTTTTAACCTCACTTCTAGTAATAGCTACAATTAATGTTTAAACTCACACTGATGTTGTTATAACACTTTGTATAAATAGACCTTTCTTATTTTGAATTCATTCCTTCCTTTTTAATATATCTCTGTCAGAAGCCTTCTTTCTTTTTGGTATATCAAACTGAGGTCATCTGCTTTTTCAGCACTTCCTGCAGTAAGTTGCTGCCTTCAATACTGGAAAACATTGGTTGATTCTTGGTAGTTTTTTAGGATTGCTTGGCAGTTTTTTTGTAAGTTGTCTTGATTTTCTGTTCCTGTACAAACAGTGCCACAATTTGTCAACACTGGAAGTAATTAATACTTTACATTAATATAGACATATAATCATACTTACTAAAAGATGATTCCTATATACAGAGCAGTGAGCACTCAATATATAAACAAAATAATTCTAGTCAGATTTGAATGCAAACATTGCTTATTTGGTAGTGTGTGTGTGAATTGCTTAAAAATGATTTTTAACTCTCAGAATAATTTTGTTTACACGTGGAAGAAATGGCACCTACTTCAACGGCGCGGTCTGCTTCTTGCCAGTTACCGGACCTGGCCGATAACCCCTCCGATTAAAGGAAGGGTGGCCATTACTATTCCGGTTTGCAATAGCATCTGTTCTTTTAAGTTTTCACTAGAACTTAAAATTCAGTATTCCACGACTGATCCCGTCAGACTTTGGAAATGTCACGTACGTGACTGCATCTCTTGTAAAACAGAAGCCGTTTCAAATTGGCATTAGCGTCACATCCAGGCAGCTCGGTTTTCCATCGGTGGGTTATCCAGCCTGCCGTGCCGCGTGTGCTGGCGGCTCAGTGCCGCTGCTCCCGAGGCAGCGCTGGTGTCCGCGCTCGAGGGGCGCTGCCTGCCCCAGCACGCGTGTGCTTGCTGCGCTGCGAGCGAACGAGATCACTTGCCTTTGCTGTCATCCTCGCGCTTTCACAGTGTGCTCTGGTAGTCCAATTTTAAATACTTCAGACTATCCACTTTCAGCTTATGCAGTTTATAAGCAATGCTTTGTTACTCCTGAGAACTGAAAATTGACTGTATGCACTTTAAATACACTGCGTTTAGCTGTTAGGTTAAGAATTGCCGGAAATTTGTCACTAAAGAAAGCACGTATTAGATAAGCTTATTCATCTGTTCTAGTCCCCTCTGCTTGCACAGGTTAATTGGAAGTCAGGATAATAAGAAAATATAGTGGTTTCCAATTTTTCTGTAGTATTTCTGTGCTTACAAAAAAGGAAACAAGCAAAATGGAAACTGTTTTTTATCTAGAGGTTAATCAGGTGTTTATTTTCTCTGAGTTTTCATGAAGGAACAACCTATTAAGCCTTCATCTCCAGATACTAGGTACTAAAAGCCCCCCGGTCCTAGGCAAAATAACTAAATAAAAGAGCGCAGCAGTTGGCAATTAAGATGCTAATCCCTCTTACATTTACTCCAGCTTAATATTTGAAGGGCCTCAGAAGTTGGGCTTTATAATAGCAGGCTTTTTTTTTTTTTCCTTTAGTAACCTCTTATTTTAGTTCTTAAAATATGAAATGTAAGTATGGCCTCCTAAGAAAATACTAGCTAAACATTTTAATATATAATGCCTTTTTACATTGCTAAGAAACATAGTAAATGAAATTGCGTCATGATGCATTCTTGTGAGAAAGAATAGCTATAGTCAGTTCAGTGGAAAGTGGAAAAAAAGGAAGACTGGAGCAATGACTGTCTATAAATTAGCAAGTAATGTTGTGATTTGAAAAGCTACATAGTGATCTTTTGACATTGCCTACAACAATTAGATTTATTTTAGAAATGACCTTTATTAAAATAATATCGATCAGAACTTGGTATTGCAACGTTTATATAATGTCACCTGTGTTTATCTTTTTCCTAAATCACTTTTTCTGAAACATTTTTGCAAACACAGATTTCCTTTTGGGAATCCTTCATGCTGTTGCCTTCCTCTCCTAAGACAGGATGGCAGCACCTTAGTTCCTCCAAGACAGAAAACTATGAAATAACAGTAATAATTGTTTACAAAGTTTTATACAAGTTAGGGAATAGCTAACTGCCTTTAATTGCAGCATCAAACAAGCAGTTAACATTGCTTGGGAAGTGAAACACTTTGTAACCTTTCTGAAGGCTTCAGCCTTGAGTTTGAGAAATATCACTGAAATGATCAATTACAAATCAATTACTTTCAATGTACCTAAACCTACAGATAGAAACTAATTACTTTATTCACAGTTTTAATAGACCCCTGCAGCAACCACTCTGTGATTAAAGAACTGCATGTATCAGAGTATTACAATTAATTTTTTGCCACCAGTTTTCATATAAATGTACATTTAATGTGCATTGTGAAGATTTTTTGATATAACAAAAACACAGATTTGTTTAAGTGCTGCCATGCTTTGTGCAGTTTTCACTCTTACGCACCTAATATTTAAGGGAGCCTAGGGAAACCACATGCTGGTGAGAGTGCTTGCTTTCCTTTTTCTTAGGCTAACCTCAGACTGATGGGTTGAGGAGAACAGCTGATAGCATGACACATTTTCTTCAGTCTCACGTCCTTAATGAGAGATAAATGTGAGTATTGTATCTGTCATGTCTCATTGTCCATCTGTATGTCTCTCTAGGAGGTGATTTCCTGTCCTTTTTAAGAAAGAAGAAGGATGAGCTAAAAACTAAACAGTTAGTGAAATTTTCATTAGATGCTGCTTCTGGTATGGCATATCTCGAATCTAAAAACTGTATACACAGGTAAGTAATGTATTTATTTTCAGTATTGTAATTCTGATCACTTGAAATGCCAGCAGGTTAAATGTATGGTGATGTTTGATATCAATGGGAATCATCCCTGCTATTTAAAAACAGGCTACCCTTTTTTTTTCCTTTTTCCTTTTTCTATGAGATCATCACTAAGTTCTAAGCTACTCTATTCATTTGGGTAAAAGAAAGTACTACATTATTTGGGTTGTATAGTTTATTGCTATTAATATAAATTAATAATGATTTTTTTCACCAAAATAATTATAAAGAGCATTATAAAAAGCATAAATCATACAGTGACAATGAATCATGGTAAAAAGCAATCTCTGCAGCTTAAGTCTGCTCTGAAATTGAGAGATACAGGTATAGCCAATACAGAAGTTCAGGTACGTTTGCAATGTGTTCAGGGAAATCCACTGATATGTCAAATCATAAAGGAAGGGAATATTTATACTGGAGAGTACGTACTCCAGTATATCCTAGAGTTCTGTGTGCTAAAACATTATTAGTTGTATTGACTGCTTTCTCTACAATATTGAAAGTGGTCAGGCCTTATACTTTTGGGGTACCTTATTTCCCTTCTTTCTGTTTGTTTGGGGTTTTTTGTTTGTTTGTTTTTTGTTTCTTCTCCAGCTTGACTCTACTCTGGAGCTGCTTATACTGGGTCTGTATCAAAGGGAATGTAAATAATTTTCACCTATTTTTTTCCTCAACATATCACAGTATATACTCTGCTACTTATGATATGGCTGAAATATGAGACATAAAACATGATAATAATCCCTTTCCAGAAAAATTATAAATGACAAGTTTTCATTTATGATATTGGTGACTTCCAGTTTGCTTTGTAGAACATTTGTAGCTAAACTCTGGGCCACTTAGCTTACATAATCAGCCCACTTCATATTTAGCACAGTTCTAATGAAAGCTGTTATTGGCAATCTGAATGGCATGTCTCATCGTGTTTTTTAATCAAAAATGAATTGTTCTACATGCTTCAAGTCAAGAAGCGGATTAATCTTTAAACACATCCTCCTAATCAGAATAAGTTCAAACCTATTTATAAAATATTACAGTATTATTGTATGATTTTTGTATATGTGTGTGTATATATGTATATATGTATATATACATACACACACATATAAAAATCATACAATAATACTGTAATATTTTATAAATAGGTTTTGAACTTATATATCTACACACATATCTATATCTATATAAAATATAAATATAAATATATATTAAATAAATAATTAAATAATATAAATATAAATAAATGAAATATATATAAATATTTTTTGTGTTTGACTTCATTTAAGGAAACTTAAATAGAGTAGTTATCTCATGCTGTTTCCAAAACTTTATACATTATTCTGGACCACAAATTAATTGAAAAATTTTTGCCAGATCATGATATATAAGTAATACTGAAACAAAAAACCCACACTCATATATAACCCACACATATAGAATATTCCATATGGGAAATCCCAGAAAAGTACTGTAAGCTGCCTGGAGAGAAGGAGGATTGAAGTCTCACATTCTGTCATGCTAGAATGCGTTTCAGCCTGGTTCTGTTTGTTAAGAAAATATGGCATATGAATCAAAGCAATTAATAGCATTAGTGATTTTCACTACCCTCATAAATGTTGTAGTATTTTATCATTTCTCTAGCTATTGGGTAAATGTTAGATCAGAAGTGCCTGTTATGATCTCATGTGTTCATGAAAATAAATTCAAGGGGAAAAGAAATAACTAAATAAGTGACCTGTATTTGAACTGCATTGTATGATGTCTTATCTGGTAATTATGATTACTGAAAAGGAGTACTGCATTTATTCATTAAATGCTAATGTGACACCTGCAAAATATAAACTATTTTAGAAACAATTATAATTTTTGGAGAAGTGCTATTCCCCTTCCCCTTTTAAACTCTGGAAAAAGCATTTTCTTGCTCATCTAGCTTAATTGGGACTATTCTGTTTACTACAGGTGAGATTATGGCCTCTGTTTATGTTTGAAAGAGATGCTGGTGGTTAACAGTGAATAGGAACAGCTATATTTATGCCACTTAGAGTGAACTTTTAAGACTCATTTACATTACCTCTCACTGCATCAAGTACTTTCTTCCAAATAACTTCATTATATCCATGATGGTTTGTGGATGAACTGTATTGTGGTTGTAATAAGACAACTTATGATAATGGATAATGTTTTTTCTTTTTTTTTTCTCTAAACTATATTTTGGTGAGGTTTTGTTACTGTTGCTTGTTTATTAAGAATACATTTCAGAGAGAACATCCTGTGTAGCAATGTCTTATTGTATGAGGGTTTCATTGTGGTAAGTTTAGAAAGCTGAATAAAAATATGTCATGTAGGTCCAAAGCCGGGAAATATAACTGTAAGCTAACCTCTTATTTTGTTACTGCCATTGATCTGTCAATGCATACAGCCTGGGTTGCACATACTGGGATGCACATGAGGAAAAACTTACAGAATCCTCACAAAAAATGTTTATTATTATCATAGATTATCACAGAGGTATCACAGAGAGTTATCTCTTTCCTTAAAGGCAGAAAGAAAAATTTCAGTAAACATATCCTGAAGAAAACTGCAGTATCCAAATGCAACCAAGTAGTCAAATAATAAGTTCAGGAACACTGCTTGCTTTTATGAAACATGCAGGCTAATAAATTGAAATAGGCATTTCCAGTATTATTTCAACAATCTTATCTTTTGAGATCCTAAATATTTTTCAGACCTTATGGTTGGGCATAATGCATGCTTATTATATTTATGAGCTGGTTGTTTTGAATCTGATTGGTTAGCAACAAAAATTTTGAATCAGGATAGCAAACAGCCAAATTTAGTGATTTCAGTAGTAATAGTACAGTCACTACATAATTACTTTTTTTTTTTGTTAAAGTTACTAACAAAGGTTAGTTGCCAAATGCTCACTTTAGAAAAGTAGCTCATCAAATTTTAAAATGTGTTTTACCAAATGCTAAATTGCACTATATGAGGATTCTCGTACACAGAAATTTTCTAGGTTTGTTCCCTGTTTGAAACGAGGAGTTTGCACGCTTGTCCAGAATTTCTGGGTGCCCTGGGGAGCAGTTGGAGATACGGTAGTGTAGAAACGCTGCATATGTCTGCCACAGAAGCACAGCCCATGTATTACTTGTTGGGTACTTTGAACCTGTTGCACACTAGTGGGTGCAACACTCTGATGCTATGCTGCAAATATATTAATTAAAAGGGTGACAGACTACCAGGGAAAAGTCAAAGCGTCTGGTGCTTTGTAAGCAAGCTCATGAGTGTTTAATACTCACAGCCCCACTGGCGTTTCAGCGCCTCTCCTTAGCTGAGCGCTGTAGGGGCACCTGCGTGACTGTAGAGGCTGTACAAGGAATATGGGAGCCCTTGTTCCCCACTTTGTGGTCAGGTAAGACAGATGAAATCTAGTCTTGGATAAACTTAATGTAACAAGAAGAATTAGCATTGTGAAAAAAGAATGAGAATTTTTTGAAAGAACAAGAAATTCTTGGGGTTTTTTGTCAGAAAATTCATCAACTAGAAGTGGTTCTTTTAGGTTAAAAAGAGGTAAGAAATTTAACTAGAGACAAAATGGACTAAGAGTATTTTTTATTTTGATTAAAATTCAGAAGCCTTTGATTACTACTTTGGGGTTAAAAAAGGATTTTAAATAGTATATAATTAGAAATGGTTTCTATTCTGGAGGTTGCAACAAAAAGGAAATTATTCTGCTTCCATGCCATGCTTTTTTGGCAGTACTCCTTTTCTTCATTGTTTGAAAGATCTGTTCAGAACCCTTGCATGTTTTTTTAGTAATTCAGGTGACTTATTAGCAGAACGTACATTTGACTTGCTGTTAATGTGAAACTACAGACTGCTCAGCGGCTTATTAAAATGATTTTAAATGCCACTGTTTAGTTGTAGCTGTGCTAGCTATACTTAGCCTTTACATTTTAAAGTTATTTTTAAATCTGTACTGGCTTTTTAAAATTGCCAGTTGAATCACACTTTTGCTGAGTCTTTCAACAGTTGGGCCAGTGCACCAACTAATCTGCTCTTTATTTTGTCTCTCTTCATGTGTGCTGTGGTGTTTCAGTAGGTGCAGGTAGAAAGTTTAAATTTATCAGGCTTAGAATGTTTGATGCACGTGAGTGATTATTTCATCTGCATTTTCATCTCTGCCAGGTTCCAGGGATCACTAGCTTTTTGCTCTCTCTTTGTTCTGGTTAAAGAGCAGAAATGAGTGGGCTGAAATAAAAAAGCTGCATGAATAGATGTTATTAAAAGAAATAAAAAGAGTGGCTGAACAAATACAGAAGTATGCGATTATTTCATCTCTGTTTAATTAAATTGAGTTTGGAGAATTGTTTCTTGCACTTCATTTTTACCACATGCTATTGTGTAATTTGTATTTGTTCCATTTTTCTGTTAATTAGAAACACAAGATTAGCATAGAATGTGATAATCTCAATTGGTTTGATAAGCATTTATGACTGATCTTCTTTTCCAATATTTGATTGCATGTGTTGAATGCATTTGTACATAATTTGTTTTTAGTTTCCAAACCAATCTTGTGATAGTACAGGAGAGAAGCTGCAATTATATCATTCAGATAATTTGAATATGTACATATATATATTTTTCCCCTCGCCTTACCCACGATCTTCTTGTAATGAAAATAATTCAAATTATGATAAAACTCACTTGACAAAAAATCTGTATAGATAGAAGCAATTAGCTTTTGAATTCACAATGACAGTTTTTCACTGACATTATCAGCAGTAGCCTTCAACTATACTATATCATTCTCTCCTTACTCTGGGTCCATGAATCTTTTATTTCTGCCTGGGACAATGGTTCAGCTACAGCAGAAAGAATGGAAAGTGATCCTCCGCAGTTCAGTGTATTGGTAGTGACCTGACTCTCTTGGGAAGTGGGAGGTGACGGTTTGAAGCCCAAAGCTGAGCAGGTCTCCGTCCTAAGGGGGGGGAGGAACCTGCCTGCTGCATTTCTGTACCCAAATGCAGCGGAGGATAGGAGCGAGATGCATGGGTGTGCCTGCGCCTCCTTCTGATGGGTCCCGGCAGGTCAGTGCTCCCCAGAACGGTTGTTTTGGTTCTGTTCTGAAATACCTGATTCTCCTGGAGCACAGGGAGTCTCACTGAAAATGCATCTCCTCCTGGGGCACATAGTGCTTAAAAGTTGGTATTGCAATACCTAAGATCTTTATTGAAGTTTCTGTAATTTTCTGTGCTGGTGATGACTAGGGAGAAAGACTGCATTTCTGCAGAATGAGTTTGCCTTTCTGTCAACTAGACAGACTCATTAAAGTTTATTGTGCAAGCAGTAATTTCTTATAAAATGGTACCCACTCCTATAATTCATAAAATTCCCTGAGGAAGTATTAAGGACTTTATAAAAGAAAGCATTAGTGGAAGAAATACTACATCTATGACCTTATTTGTACTTCTTTTGAGAGGTATTATGTAAACTTAAGTTGTAGATCTAAGGAAGATTTATTAGTCTTTTCTGTCCTTATACTTGTATACAGTCATTGTCATTATTAACGTTTTACAATTCATTCAGAACTGCATGTGTAAAATTAAATGACAGTGCAAAATTCCATTTCTGTACCTTTTATTCAGATAGAAAATTATTTTCTTAGAGAATTATTGTCAGTGGTATGGTTGAAACAGTACATAAATGTAATGAATAATCATAATTTATTCATAAGCCTTTCTTAAAAGATGTCTCCGTTTCATATAAAACAATGTTTCAAAGCATAATGGTTTTTACAGTGTGAACACTAAAAATCATTTCTATTCTATTTAAAGTTAAAACCACAAATTTGAACTTTGATGAAAGAACTGCTACTTGGTATTGGCCACTTAATATAGGCATGTTGTTTAAAAAAAAAGGGAGGGCCCTAAGTGCCCTAAGAAATTTATTCACTGTCATATCTATAAAATAAATTTTATTCAGATTTTGAATTTGATTGCCACATTACAGTACCATATATTGAGCTTTTATTTCTTACTATGCATGTCCTTTATGAAAATTTCTGTTGCCTCTTATCTAATATCTTCTTTTCACTAAAACAGAATTTCCACTGACTTTATTAGATTATAAAGATACTGTGCATTGCAGATTTTACACAGGTTATTGATTATTTTCAATCTACTAATCATAGGTATTAATGAAAAAACTGTTACAGATACATAGCATTTATGTGGAGAAATGACCTAGACTTGCAGCAAGTATGCAGGGAGGCTGTATAAGCCCTCCCTCTCTTCTTAGCTATGCTGACAGTAGCTGAGGGGTAGGGGGGAATAGCACTCTTTCTGAATAAAATAGGTCAGGAGAGCAGCTCCTGGGACTCCAAGGTGTGTTGCTAAGCAAATCAAGGTGGTGGTGACTGTTTAGGCTGCAATGGCACTACTCCACTCTCCATGATGCTTGGCAATCTGTTCCCTGTGCACGGGGAGGGGCACAGCACTCTTCCAAAGGCTACACATCTTCCTCTCTGCTGATGCTCTCCCAAGGCATTTAACATCTTCAGCCTGTCTGCATGCCCCAGCAGTGCAATGCCATTGACATAGTCTTATCTGCATAAATCTCTTAATTCATCAGCAACTAGGAAGACTACATTCCAGACCTGAACATTTATTTTAAGCAGAGTTAGATAACTCAAATGTGAGTGCTTTGCAGTGCTCCAGGAAATTCTTTTTAATAGTTTTCAGACTACAGTGTGTGCTTTGAAGTGTGATACTTCCAGCCCTGGAATAACTAACAAACATGGTGCTCATAGACAGTTAATTCCTCATAGTGTTTGCATCGGAATGTCCTTTCATTTTCATAACCCTGTTGAGAGTTGCTCAGATGCTTCTTTTCTAGCTCAGAGGGGTGAGTCACCTAATAACAAGCACAAGTTACAGGTGTCCTGGAGCTCAGTTCTGACAGCTCAGAGCTGTCAGGCATGCTTGTCGTTTCTTCCTTCTGGTCATCTTCATGCAGCACATTCAGATAGTCACAGGTGGCATTATCCACTTTTTTTTTCATTGAAAGGCAGGGAAGTGCAAGTTTGAGAGAATGTTGTAATCTCAGTCTTTCAGAATTGTGGCTTCCCAGACAATAATCTTTTTTTCCCCTCAGAGATGAACAGAAGCGTCTAAAATTCTTCTCTGATGGAGGCTGACTCCTGGATCAGTTACAAATACACTCTTGATTCCACAGTCAGAAGCAAGAATGCACACTTTCTTCACAGCTCCCTTCATTGATGAGACAGGACCAAGAATCAAGTAGCTTTTCTGGATCTATTCTGACCCACATGGTTTTCTTTTCAGGACTTTCAAAGCCTCTAGTTTTAGCTTATTTCTATCAGATACTATGAATACTCATTACATGGCTGCCTAGATGCAAGAAGGCTTTCAGAGCTGGAATAAAGTTACTCCTCCATATGAGAAACATGCTAAAAATAGCAGAAAATAATTTAGCAAGTCTGCTTACCTATTCAGAAGAAATAGGTTTCTGGTCTGTTGCTCAGGAAGACTTCATTCACAGAATGGTTGAAAGGGACCTCTGGAGGAGGTCATCTAGTTCAACCATCCTGCTCCAGCAGGGACACCTACAGCACATTTGCTCAGGACCCCCTGTCCAGATGGCTTTTGAATATCTCCAAGGAAGGAGACTCCACAACCTCTCTGGGCAGCCTCTTCCAGTGCTCTGTCACCCTCACAGTAAAGAAGTTTTCCCTTATGTTCAGACAGAACTTCCTGTGTTTCCATTTGTGCCTGTTGCCTCTCATTCTATCCCTGGGCACCACTGAAAAGAGTCTGGCTCCATCCTCTTGACACCTTCCCTTCAGATATTTGTATACATTGATAAGATCCCCTCTCAGTCTTCTCTTCTGCAGGCTAAACAGGCTCTCTCAGCCTTTCCTCATAAGAGAGATGCTCCAGTTCCCTAATCATCTTCATAGCCCAACGCTGGATTCCCTCCAGTAGCTCCATGTCTCTCTTGTATTGGGGAGCCCAGAACTGAACACAGCACTCCAGATGTGGCCTCACCAGGGCTGAGCAGAGGGGCAGGACCGCCTCCCTCAACCTGCTGGCAATGCTCTTCCTAATGCAGCCCAAGATACCATTGGCCTTCTGAGCCACAGTTTGCTGGCTCATGGTCAACTTGTTGTCCACCAGGACCTGTCCCAGGTCCTTCTCTGCAGGGCTGCTTTCCAGCAGGTCAACCCCCAGCCTGTACTGGTGCATGGGGTTATTCCTCCCCAGGTGCAGGACCCTGCACTTGCTTTTGTTGAACTTCATGAGGTTCCTCTCTGCCCACCTCTCCAGCCTGTCCAGGTCTCTCTGAATGGCAGCACAGCCTTCTGGCGTATCCGCCACTCCTCCCAGTTTTGTATCGTCAGCAAACTTGCTGAGGGTGCGCTCTGTCCCTTCATCCAGGTCATTGATGAAGAAGTTGAACAAGACTGGACCCAGTACTGACCCCTGGGGGACACCGCTAGCTACAGGCCTCCAACTAGACTCTGCACCGCCGATCACAACTCTCTGAGCTCTGCCATTCAGCCAGTTCTCAGTCCACCTCACTGTCCACTCATCTAACCCACACTTCCTGAGCTTGTCTATGAGCATGTTATGGGAGACAGTGTCAAAAGCCTTGCTGAAGTCAAGGTAGACAACATCCACTGCTCTCCCCTCATCTAACCAGCCAGTCATTTAATTGTAGAAGGCTATAAGGTTGGTTAAGCATGATTTCCCCTTGGTGAAGCCATGCTGACTACTCCTGATCACCTTCTTTTCCTCCACATGCTTGGAGATGGCCTTCATATGCCAGGATGAGCTGTTCCATCACCTTTCCAGGGATGGATGTGTGGCTGACTGGCCTGTAGTTCCCTGGGTCTGCCCTTTTTGAAGGCTGGCATGACATTACCTTTCTTCCAGTCCTCAGGCACCTTTCCTGATCACCATGACCTTTCAAAGATGATTGAGAGTGGCCTTGCAATGACATCAGCCAGCTCCCTCAGCACTCACAGGAGTATCCCATCAGGGCCCATGGACCTGTCTAGTATGTCTAGTTTGCTTAACTGATCCCTAACCTGATCTTCCTCCACCAAGGGAAAGTCTTTCCTCCAAACTTTCTCCCTGGTCTCCAGGGCCTGGAATCCCTTAATCCTTACCGACAAGCTCTCAGTCTGCCCATCATCCACTCCATACTTTCCAGATGCTCTCTCACGTAAAGGGCAGCTCCCCCTCCTTGCCTTCCTGGCGTGTCCTTCCTAAAGAGGCTGTATCCATCCATTGCAGCATTCCAGTCATGTGAGCTATCCCACTACATCTTAGTTGCAATGAGATCATACCCCTGAAACTGCACACAGATCTCTAATGCCTCCTGTTTATTCCCTATGCTGCACACATTTGTGTGCAGGCACTTCAGAGACGCATCTGAACTTGCTGGTTTCCCAGAAAGGGGTACAAGAGGTTTCCCCATAGTCTTGTAGGCACTTCCTTGCCTGCATGCAAATGCAGGAAGTACCCCCACTTGAACCCTGTCTTGTTGATTGCATGGTCCCTATAATTCTCCCCCTTCCCTGTCTTTCCTAGTTTAAAGCCCTCCTTACCAGGGTGGCCAGACTGTTGTCAGATGCATGTGCCCCTCTTGGTGAGGTGGATCCCATATCTCCCAAGCAAATACTGATCTTCAGACAGGGTCACAGAAACCAAAACCCTGTTGCTGACACCAGCTGCATAGTCAATTGTTGACTTGCAGTATCCATATACTCCTCCTTACATCTTTCCCCCTCACAGGCAGGATCAAGGAGAAAACCACCTGGGCCCCCATGCCCCTGCCCCAGGGCTCTGTAGTCATGTTTGATATATTCCAGGTTGCCTTTGGCAGTATCGTTGGTGCCCACATGGAAGAGCAGCAGGGGCTAGTAGTCAGAAGGGTGGACAAGCTTTCGGCAGTCTCTCCACGACATCCTGGATCCAAGCCCCTTGGAAACAGAGGATCAGGTCCACAGATGGGTGCCTCTGTCTCCTGCAGCAGTCACCCACTACTGTTGCTGCTTCCTCCACGTGCTCTAGCATGGCACAGGGTCCACTGGCCCAGTTGCTTCACTTGAAACCATGCCTAGCTCCTCCTCAGCTTTGAGGGCAATGAACCTGTTCATCAGCCGCAAGCTTTCAGGAAGAGCCTTCCTCCATGTACAAGAAGACACCAGCTTCCAGCCTTTGCCTTCTTCAAGGTTACCATTTACAGTCCCACAAGACAGACTCCACGTATCTCTCCACTGCTGTTGGGGGTTAGGGCTCTTGAAACCACAGGGTCTCTGAGAATATCCCATCTATCTCTCACTCATCCTCTCTCATGCTACACAGCCTGCCAACTTCCTCCTGTAACTCCTTGACCTGGCAACACAACTCATCAACAACAGCACACCTTCTGCATGAAGGATGACTGTCAGCCCCAGCCTCCCAGAGAGGCTCCAGGTACTCCCTACAGCCTGAGGCTTGCAGAGCTGTATCCTCCATCACAAGATCTGTCTGGGTGGAAGCCTCCAGCATGGCAGAGAGCAACTTCAACAGCTACTGGGAAACACACCTTGTGGTGTGTCACAACCATATCTGAGAAAGCATATAACACACTGAATGGAGATAAGGACCCCTTTTTACACCCTGCTGCACCTGTTGACTGCACTCTGGGAGCTGTGCTTTAGGCCTGGCTCTTATATAGGCCTCACCCTAGCACTGGCTAAAAGGGTGCTTGGCCCACCCTAATCAAGGGTTAGCTGAAGCAAAGGCCCCAACTCCCTGTGATCAGGGGCAGCCAGCAGAGTTCATTAGCAGCAGCTACACCTAGTTACAGCTTCCCAGGAGAAGTTAAGGCCTCCTGTAGCTGTCCTTGCCTAGCTCTCCTTACCTGTCTGCAGCAAGCACCCTCTACTTCCTCCTAAGTTGTTGAAAATTAGGTTTGGGTGTTTTTACAGAGCTAACATAAATTAGAAGTTGACTGATTCATTTATTGTTTTATCTTAATTTTAAAAAATGAAGCAAAGTAATTACTGAGATCAGTCTAAGAATGAACAGCTGGAAATAAATGAAATATCTTCAAGGTTTTTTTTTTTTTCCTGCAACTTACAGTCTTCTCCACTATCACATTGGTAAGTGAGGATTGATCCTAGAGTAATCTATTTACAATTAAAGTTGAATCAGTTCTGAATTGGTAGTTCTGATTGATTGTCTGAAAACTTATTTTAGCAGAATTATTTTGTTTAATGAGCTTGTAGAATTCTGATCTGAAAGTATTAAGGAGAAAAAAGTAGGAAATGTAAGCATCTGAACCCATTAAATTAAATATTACAAGTGTAGTATACTCAAAAGTCAGTATACTAAATTAGAGCAATTACTGAATTCTAAATATACTGTAATGTAAGTGGATGTGACTTATGGTGAAGAGCTGCTTCTAAATACAAAGTCAGCTTCCTGCAAATGTATTATCAGTTTCCCTAAATTATTGATGACTTCCAAATTTGTGCATGACTGAATAACAAAAGATTTTAAAAGGGAGAATAATATAATTTTTCAGTGCAGACTCAATATATTTGTTGTTAGGGTTGGTACTGCTTACCCTTGTGTGCTTTGTCAGAAATTCACCACAGTCTCCATTAAAAGCAAACTAGTTATGTCCCATGTCTCAGAGTTAGCTTTGCCACCACTGCAGAAATAGTTCTGAAGGCTTGTGATTAGAGTAATGGATGCATGAGTTCGGATGATCAAAGTATGATATAAGAAATGTCTGAATACATTTTCATTTACTGTAAATCTCTGTCTATGCAAGTTCATGTTATTTTACATACATTTGTCTGAATTATGTTCAGTGCTGTAGTCCTGTTACCACAGATATCAATAATTGCAGTGTGTAGGAAATACATATTTTTAATTGTGACTTTTTGCTGTTATTGATATATCTCATTTTATTAAATTAATATATGCAGTATGTAGGAAAGTTTTTTTAATTATGGCTTTTTGCTGTTACATAAATAATAGACTGTGATTATATTAAATATGGTTATATGGAATATGGTTACATTAAATTAATATTTGTCACATTAATGATAGACCTTAAAGTTCTGTTACCGTCTTTTAGAATACCATATTTCTTTCTTCAGCTGCTGCTTGAGTTTGTGATAAATAGGACAGATTTTGTTTGCCATTGGGAATTTCCAGCACCAGTTATCTTTGCCACTGGTTACTCTTGTTAAATATTGTTAACTATTAAATTATCAAGGCATCTATTAAAACAACTGCAAAGCAAAGTTGTTGTTTAACTATGGTCATTTTGAGACTAACATTAATAATGAATAGTTCCCAGAGGTCAATTTAGTATAGAACATTAGATTCTGCTGTTTCTCAGTTTGGAATGACAAACTGAAGTTTCTACATATAAAATAAACACGAAGAAATAAAGTTTCTCTTTCTGTGATTGACTTTTCTTTCTAAAAAGCAATTATAATGTTTCATCTTATTTAATTGAAATTTCCATTAGGTTTCATCTTACATCTAGTTAATACACAGACGATGTATTATCTGAATGGCATCAGATGTAATCCAATTTGATCAGCCAAAGATAGTCCTTTATACTAATGTTTTAAAGTGTCTAGTAAATGAAAGGTTGTGATTAGGTTGATATTTTCACTTTATGATAAACTTTCCCTATTGCTGATTGTGTTTGAATGTCATTCTTTGTGTTCCCCATAAAATGGGGAAAACATTCCAATTATTTTCGACCTCTGAGATTTCAGTATGTCACTCTTCCTTGGATTATGATTTGAAATGCCATGAAGAGATAAATTGTTTAGACATACTATTGCAGAATTATTCTGTAGACTTATTTTTAAAAAATTCAATGTCCATATTGACAATAAAGTATTGTAATAAGAAGCTGTGGTGGTAGAATACACCAATAACTGGTAATGCAAGGGATGCTAAAAAGCTTGCTATTTTTAGCATACCTTTTTTTGTGTTCGTACCCATCATTCTCCAGTTAGCTACTGGAAGTTAGATCTAGTATTAGAAGGTAACTTCTTGATTCTAATCAAGTGTGACTCTTTGTTTTGTATTTTTAAGGAACTATTAGTATTTCATGTATTCATATAAAACTTATATGTGACTTGAAACCTTAATTTAACTCTGTGGATTTGGTGCTTGTGCAAGAAACTAATACAGCACCCTGCTGAATGAAATCTTTTGTGGATGACAGCAGAGCAAGGTTCCCATTCAGACTGCTCCTGTCAGCCAACCCCAACTGTTTATCTGGCAAAGATTTCCTTAGATTTAAGACACTGTCATGGCCATTAGCATTTCTTAGCCTCCCTGCTGTGTCTGTTAATCAGTGAAAGCATAATACATTGTTTGCAACAGGGGAAGTGGAAATGACACTCACTAAAATTATACTGGATGGAGGTTATTATCCCTTAGCTGAGAACACCCTTTTGCCTGTTTTTGAAAAGGTCTGCATTGAAATGAATGACCTTCCAGAGGCAATCTCTGCAGGTGAAAGTAGCTAAATTTTTACACTAACAAGAAAAATGCTTGTTTTTTTTATGAAAGCTCATGGTACTAACCCTGCTTTTTATCCTTTTGGAGGCATTCACAGCTTCGGTTTTCCATTCTGTTAGTTCATGGGTAAACTGCCAGACCAAAGTTTATCTAATGTAACGCACTATGATTAATACTTCATTTTTTTGTCTTAAAGATAACTCTCATTAATCAAAATGAAAATAATAAAATTGAATTAATAACACAAGTATTAGCATAATATCCAGGTTCATTTGTAAATTAATATTTTGCAATATGAGATAATTTTAAAGAATTATATCCATGTAATCCATGTCCTTTTACTAATGGAGTGGAGAGTATTCCTCATCCAAGGAGTTCAATGCCTGAATGGTAATATGACTAAGAATCAGTAAGACATAAACCAGCAGAGGGAGCTGTAAGAGTTTTTCAGATGGGAGGTGATGCTAGCTCTCCAGGTTACCTACCCACTCATTTGTGGGAGAGAGCAAAGCTAAGCTTGGAGCCGGCTCCTGGGCAGACTGAATGGACAGATGACTTAGTGCTGCTTTTGATGGGATCAAGAGGGAGGACATGAGAAATCCTTGATAATGAGCATACATTGTATACAAATAAAGCAAAATTTAATGAACTATAACTTCACCTCACACTGGTAATTAATACACCTGCTTGCTGATTCACCCAGATCGAGTCAATGGCCAAGTGCTGTTCTGTTCGGTGGGAGAGACAGGGCCTTAGGGTGATTCTTCTCTCTCTCTCCTTCAAGGGATGCTGCTGTCTTCTATAGCTTTAAGACTATGTTACCTGTGCATGCATCATCATTAGCTTCTATGTGTACATGACCAATGGGTGATAAGCCTTGCCTAAATACAAAGATTTGACAAGACAATACAGTCATAGTTTCAGGTTACCCTGTCCTGATTTCATATCAAAGCTTATTGGCCCAACAGAAGTTTCATTTCAAGAAGCTAATAATACCTCCTTTAAAATCCTACAGAATAGCAAAAAAGTTGTCTGTAGGTGCAACTATAAGCAAAAAGCAAGACTGAGAGTTTAGGCTGGAGTGGTGAGGAAGTCTGTTTTGGCCAATGCTAAGGCCTGTGTTAGCCTAAGTAGGCCTATGGAAAGGCTTTAGCAGTCTTATAGCTGGTTTCAGCGGTGTTCGTAACTACAGTATCAGAACCAAAATAATTAGTTTTCAAATCTACAAGCCATATGCTATAGAAATCACAGATTTGAAGATGCAACTTGTTATACTACCAGGTTGATAACAGAATGCCATGATATGATGTTCAAAGTAATATGAAATTTTAGAAGAAAACGAACCATTTTTCAGAGGAAAATTTTACAAGAAAATAAACTTAAAACCTCATAAGTTCTGCTGCTTTTCAATAGTTCAGAACTTCTCTTTCTGACATTTCTTACCTATCCTTTCCATTTTCCCTACACTTCCAGGTTTTACTACATAACTGGCTAACACATGAACAAGAAAATGCAATTTGTAAAACTCTATATCAGGAAGTATGATATTATTTGTTCTTGCTACAGCATAGCTAAAACAAATGTTTTAGTAGCAAGATGGTATTTCTGGTCTTATATATTTGAGTGCTTAACAGTTCCTGGAAGTCCCAGATAATGGTCTGGTCTTTCTGCCATGCTGAACTTGTGTTAGGATGCCAAGGTTCAGCAGAGGGTCCAAAAGGATGACACATAGTATGTGTTCAGAAAACTCTATGACACTGTAGTACAACTGCCTATGATGCATGTAGGTGTGATCTGTTCTTCTAGAAACGTTTTTTTTTTATTATAGCACAATAGCTCTTGTTGTTGCATGCAAGAACAAATGAAATACAAGTCCTTGCATTAGAAAACCTAATGTTCTATAGACTTAACACAGTGGTGAGGAGTGAAGTTAAACCTCAAAATTTATTACACAAAGGGTAATTATAGTAAGAGATAAGAAGAAATTCTTATGTTACCAACACAATTCACAAGAAATTTCAGAGGAGATTTAGTTTTTTTCTTGTTTTAAGATAAGTATATTATGCTTATTTTTTTTGCCTTTGCAGAGCTGAGTTGGTATATCTTTTTCTCATGAGATCTTCCTGATACAGAAGATTCCCACTAAAAAAATGAGTAAGCTTTGCTAAAAATAAGGTAAAAGGGATTGAAAGAAGTATCAGCAAGTTTTCGTAGGCTCCTTCATTCTGTTTAACAAGTTGTAGCATTGTAAGTGTTTGATATGGTATTATGTTAGGGTTGGTTTTGTTAACTGCAATACCATTTTCTTGTTTATAAATATTAGGAATTTACAAGTACTATTCAGGCAATTTCATCTGAGTAACACCTTTTTAGAATAATAAATCCACTCACCGCATGATAGCAAGAGGCTCTCATTAATTAAAAAATGAAAAATAAAAAATGAGAGTGTAGGCCATTGAAACTAATATAAAAATAATATACAACACGTTTGAGAAAGCTATTGTGATGATCAATAAAATCTTACAGCTTTCCTACATGGTATAAATAATACTCTCATAGCCCTATTACAGTGGAGAGTAGTGGAGTAAATGTAGTTACTTTTTTATGGTGAATGTCAAAAGTTTAGTGACATCTACTGTTTAGATAAATAACAAGCCTGAAGTTCACAGAATGTGAATTTCTGTTGTGTTATACAAGAACAATAAAAACACATACTCTGGAATTATTGTCATAGGACACACATATACTTTATCCAAAAGCAACTAGGGAAGAGAAAATGTTAAACTTCTGACATGTGTAAAACACATTAAGTATGCCAGTATCATCTGGACTATTTAGATATTTCTACCTCAGATCTTCTTTTAATTCCCCAGGATTCAATTTTAGCAGTTCCCTGTACTCTTAGCTCTCAACACTTTCAACAGGAATTTTAGTTTCTGTGTTTACCATTATTTTTTTAAGAGACAGAACGTGAAGTTACATTATGTTATTAGAACTGTTCTTCCAGATTTTGCTAGTTTGCACAGACTGGTTTCTTTGAGTATGAAAAAACATAATTTGCAAATTATTTTGAAATTCCCTAATTTCTTCTAGAGAGAAAAATGTACCCTAATATTGAACAATTTAAACATTTACATACTGTTTCAGGAATAGCTCCTTTATCCACTTTCTCATCTAATCCACTCTTATTTCTTAAACAGTACTTTTGAACAGATTTAAAAGTCTGGAGAACATTGTAGCTTTAATAATAATAATTAGGAGGAAATGGTGAGGTGTGAATCTAAAAGTATCAAGAGATATCATTAAAAAGGGAAATCATTATTCAACCAAAGGTCCTAACCTCCCACTGAAACTGAATACTAAATGAAAAGCTCAGACTTTTTACAGCCAGATGAACTTTCATTCCATGAAAGAGAAGTGAATTAATTTGCTTTTAGCACTGGCTATCTGGTCATATTTAAAATAAAATAGTGGTTTGCTTCTCATCTTTGTAGCAAGAATTTTATTATTAAATTATACTGAAAAATGAACTGATTCTGCAGACCAAAGTCTAATTGCAGGAGACATAGCAAAATTGGTGTTGTGTGTGTCCATAAGTGCATTACATGCAACTTGCCATGCTGAAATCACCAAAAAAATTGTCACTGAATTCAACTGGGAAAGAAGTAGGTCCTCAGATTGTAAGAACTGCTTTTGCTCTACTTTAGATACATGTTACTACAAGTTGTTATAGTCATTGCCATGAAGTTATAGTGGTATTTCTTATTTTTACCTGTTTACTGTATTTTGCAGTTCAAGTTTTCATATTAAATCTGTTCAGAAAGTGGAGAGGCTCTCTTGTATATACCATCAGATACCAATGTTTCACAGCCAGGAGATGTAAGAATATACTGTTCTCACTCATAATACCACTGGTGGGTTTTTCACAGTTTTTAAACTACGTTTTTGATGACTGTACTAAAAAGAAAGATAGACTGCAGGGTTTTCATTTTTACAGTGGGTAAAGGAAACATTCATGTAGAAGACAAATAGCCAATTACATCATAGGACAAGACAAAAACATAGGTAGTTGGATTGGGGAGGGGTGGGGGGGGAGAAGGACAGTCAACCAGGTAGGTCACCTCAGAAATGAGATCCAGAATTCTCTGACCATAGCTCATTGGCCAAAAGGTAAGAATGAGCATCAGCATTTTTGAAGCAAAGCCAAAGCATGCTGTAACGTGGATGTAAAACTTTTCCTGCTTTTTTCTTATAATAGAAAATTCTAGTCAGTGTTGCTAGAAAAGCAAATACACATTGCAGTGAAATATAATGTAGTTCAGTATTTTAGTGGCTTCCTGATACTCATTTTTGACAGTCCAAAGAGGAGTGTACCCCAGTTGTTTCAGACAGGAAACTACTTCAATTTTAATTGAAAATTCTTAGGCTGTGTGTCAGTGGTAATGAATAATAAATTTCCATTTTGCTTTTTTGAGGAAAATAAGTAATTTCCCTTTTCTAATTTTACACACGTGTGCATGTGCACACACACACATACACAAATATTTTTTATATGCATACTAGGTTTTAGCTGTTTTGTGGATTTGACAAAGATTTCTCCACTATTTTTTCAGAGAATACCACTGATTGTATACCTTACTGTCGTGTAGATGTTCCCTGTGCCAAGTGGAGGTTTTTCAGAAGTACCTCATAGCTTTACAGTGCTGTGGTTTTATCACTGAAGTATTACATTTGGTGTAAGTGTGTGGCTGTTGAAAAACAGGAAGACAGAGGAAGAATGCGAAGTGGGTTTTAGTGTGCCTCCATGAAAAAGTTAAGTTCATTCAGCTGAAAAACATCAGGAATTACTGTTTTAAAGCATATATTACTTCTGCATAATCATAGATGGTATATAGTTCTACATATGAAATAACTAAGGAAATACATTTTTTCAACTTCATGTTCATCTTAGAGCATCAAGACATTTTTCTCATAAAGCAGAGAGAAAGTTAGGTAAGGTTATGTATCTTCAGCTCAGTTCAAAAGTAGATGCAGTTCCAATAGATATTGTTCATAAGATTCTGAACAAATCTGAGCAAATGCATCCATCAGAAATTGAATTCAGTTGGATCATACATCCTAAAGGAGTCACAGTTTTTTGATATAATAAAATAAAACAAACAATAAGCTTAGGACATGCTTCTCCCCCACACGCACACTTTTGTCATTTCACTGTAGTTTTCAGCCTCCTTCTACTCTGGCAGAATTACAGTGTGAGGACACTTTTGTGAAACATTTAATATCACTGAGTATTGATTGAAAGAGAGACTTGCTCTTTGTCAATGGATACTTCAAAATCCCCTATACAAGGCTTCAGTCAGTGAAGAAGGCCTTATTGACATGTTAACTGATTTGGAAGATTGAGAGAGATCATGAAGGTACATGGTGCTGCAAGAATTGTTGGATCAATGTTATAGTATTGTTCACAGATTCAAGCTGAGTCACTCAAGCCTTACAGAAAAAGATCAGAAACCTTTACATGGCAAAGCTGGATGTCAGATACTTCATCAAATTTCAAGGGTTCTGGGAAATACAAATAAACCAGTGAAATAAGGGCCAAGTCCCTGTTTTGAGAAACTACGTGGGGATTAAGATGGCAGATTAAGTAAAGATACTTGATTAGAAAAGTTTACTGCTTTTGGAGCAACTTCTGGACAGGATTTTGGAGATCAGTATGCTGAGTAAATTGATAAATACTTAAACTGGGAGTTTTTAAACTTTCCTGCTATGACTATCACTTCTTAATAGTTAAGTTAGCTGGCTACAAACATCTCCATTCCCATTCAGTAATGAGTGAACTGACTGTCCTTCCTATCTTAGGTATCACAGAGCTTCCTGACTCCTCTTTCCCTGGCGGGAAGCCCACCCTTCCTTGCCACTACTGCTTGTGCAGATCATCCACACCAGCCTGCTTCTCTTCCTTGCTAGTGTAGACATAACATATTGGAAACATATTGGAAAATTCAGATCCTCTTCAGCTAAGTTACTAGTTGCAGCTACAGACATATATTAAAAAAAAAAAAAAAAGAAGAAGAAGAAGAAGGTGCAAATATTGTTCAGTTACTTCCCCTAAGATTCTGGGCTATATACACAACTCTCATTTCACTGATCAATCGTATACTACTTTTATATTCCCATATGCATATTCATGACAAAATCATTTCATATCTAACATATTGTACTATTCATATCCTCTTTTACAAAGACAGCATAAAGAGTTGCAGTTAGTATCCATGCTCTAGAAATAAACAGATGAAAGAAAAATTGTATCAGTCTGTAAGGTAGCAGCGAGACACACTGAGCAGAATACTACATGCAACTCTAGATACTGATGTTAGAAAGTGGGAAGTAAACTGGTAATTCAGCAAAAAGCAAAAATGCAGGCAAAATTCATATTCATAGAAAGCTGAATGATAAAAATGCAAAGGAGAAAAAGCACTTGTTTTCAGTAATCCAGTAAATGTGACAAACTGCACTGTGGTTAAGAAAGGAAAAAGAGTCCGATTGTTGGGCAATCTAATAGAAAAATTTTGAAAATGGAAACTGAAAATTCTCACTTGTGTTTGTATATATATTTGTATATATTTAAATGTCTCTGTGTGTATAAAGGAAACTTGAGCCAAGTTATTTAACACTGGCATTTAGATTTGAAGAATATCTTTCTCTTCTTATGATACTAGTTGCCATGGTTGCTTCCCACAAATACTAACTATGTGCTATCAAAGGAATATGATATTTTTATTCTTTACTGGAAAAAAAGGAATTTAGTTTGTCCTGTCACCAGGTAATTGTTGTGTTTTTGTAAATTCTCAAGCCCCATTTCTCTGTGTATGGCTCCCCTGTGTTATATCAATTCATTTCCAGAGCAGGTTTGCAGAATGCTTTCCTCTCAGGAAATCATATCTGTTTTTAGTAAAACTAAACAAAGTTAGAAGAAAGTATAGTTAAATAATTGAACAAATTGAGTTTTAAAATACTAGTTGAAATGCTGATTCCATTTAGTTAGTTAACTTTAGTAGAGCAAGGATTTCAGGTTGTGGATCATATTTACAGTAAACAGCCAGTTAAGCTACAAGTATTAACTGTTTTTAACTATATGCAAAGTACTTTTTCCTTTTTATTAATATAGGAAGATTTACCTCACAACTCCAACTTCATTAGCTGTTTCATTATGTTCCAGCCTCATCACTTTCAGACTTACTTCTTTTTAGTGAGCTGGACACTGGTTTCTACCTTGGGATTTGCTTTCATCTTTAAATCCAACTACTACATCTAAGCGGTCAGACTTGCATTTGATCTGCATTTCCAAGTGACACTTGCAGAACTTCAGTCCCACAGAATTTATGTCTGTATTGCAATGACTAATTCCATGCATTTTATATTACAGTAGCCACAGCTGCTGTTCACCCTTCTTTCCCCTAAATATTCCATATACTCAAGCTTAACCTTTTTCAGAGAAAGGAGGTCCAGGAGAGTAGGCAAACCTATTCACCAGTAACATGATTTAAAAAATGCAAACAAGGCTAGAGGGTAAAATTAAAAAGTAGAAAAAAACACAAGAAACCCATCTCCAAATCTCTTGAGATGACATGGTTGCTGCATTTAGGAAAGGGTTCTGACATCAGTAGTAAGTGGAAGTGATTTTGGGCCTTCCAGCTGGAAAAAAAACTGGAATTATAATTTTTAAATACCAGGGAAGAAAAGATAATTAAAATATTACAAGATGTACCATGGAAATGAGATCTTAGTCTTCCAAAAGTTGTATGGGGTGTCGGTTTTGCAAATGCTTGGTTTCTGTACTGAGAGACATCTTAAGAAAATGAAAGTGCCTCATGTAAGCATATAAAACTGTAGGGTCAACTGAACTCTCTAAATGTATCACTTATCAATTCATTACAAAGCAAAAGCCCAATTTTATGTGGAGAAAAAAAAAGTATTTTAAGTGAGTGTACTGTCGTTTTCTACCTTGTTATATGCAATAGTCTAAAATGGATCTCTGGTCCCTACTAAACTTGCTGTTTAAAAGCCTGAATTTTAATCGTTTTTTTTACTGTGTATGGTGAGATTCCATAAATGACATGCATTTACTGGCAGCAAAGTTGCCAACATCAGCTCAGTGCTTTGAATGGAGAGAATGCATTTGGGTAGAGATGCAGTGGATACAGACTTTGCAAATAATATAGGCAATATAGCAGTGATTTAAAAAAATTCCGACTTTATAGGTGCCTACTTGTACCCCACTGGCAACATCTGTAGTACTTTTTTGTACACATGAGCAGTTTGTTTCACCAGTTGCATCTGAAGTTGTGTTGTTCTGCCTATTGTTAAACTTAAAGACTTTCAGAAACTGTAACTCTCCAGTTACCATTTAATTAACAGTTAGCAATCAGTTATCTGATTTATAGTGCAATACCAAAATGTTATCTTAAATTAGCCCATGCCAATTTCTATACATTCTACTTTAAACTGAAATAAATGTATAGTGAAAATAAACCTATAGGGTTATTTTGCTGTATGCTGCTGGCAGCTTATATTCTAAGTGGTAAAATTCATACTTCAGACTTTTATGAGATGCAGCGTGTGCATGCATGTGACTAGTTGAAAAGGTCATCTTTTCATACAGACTAAAATGAATGAATATGCTGATTCTGAAAACAACTGGCTTCCTGGGGTCATTTCTGCCTTTACTGCTACCTTGTTATTGTTATTACTATAATCATATAGACGAGGGTGTGGAACCATTAAAATGCTTATTTTTAATTCATAAAACATTGTATTAGCTTATTTATTTAGTCCATCTCTTTGAAACTGAACATTGTTCTCTACACCTATTTAACTGATTTTATGTTTTTTAAGTAAGTGGATTAGGAAAACAGAATTTCTCTATTTCCCTAGGCAACTTTCTCACAATCTAGTAGATAATCAGCTTTTATTTTCCCATGCTCAATTTCATTCCATTACTTCTATTTATACACAGTCCCATCAGGTCCATAATTATTTTGTTTCTCTTTTGCATTCCTTTTTTTTCAACATGATTGCTGTGAAGTATTTGCGTTTTACTGAATATCTGTATTTTCATTCAATTTTTCACAACTTACTCATTTCTGTTTTACAGGTTAAGTCTAATTTTGTTATTTCCAACAGACGTTTCTCCCTTCTTTCATTCTTTTTATTTAATTTTTGCCCTTACTGGTGTTTGCAACAGTTTCTAATTTGATATCATCTGGAGATTTAATTAAATTGCTATTTAACTTTTCCTCCAGATCATTAGTAAAGCTGCTAAATGAAAACAGGTACCTTACACTTCAGTACATTGTCATTTATTAAAACGCTTTCTCTGATCTTTCTGGTAATTTTCAAAATATATGACAGTCCACATAATGATGCTCTTTATGCAGGAAGATTTTAGGAGTTTAGAAAATGCTTAGCTAAACTTTGGGTTATCTATCTGTTGTATTACCTTTGCCCACAGCAAGTGCTATGATAGATGTAAATTTTAAAATAGCAGTGAGGATCCTGTGTATCTACAGTGCAGTTTTGGAATGTTATTTGTGTGGAAATAATAATATTAGCCAGGTACAATAAATTCATAGCTTTGCAATAGGTTTCTGATAGTTGATGACATTCCTGTCTTTAGACTGAGCATAAGAAAGGATTTCCTGCACCTCTGACAAGCTTTTGAGTCCCCAGAGGCCAGGGGAGCATTGCAAATCCACAGGCAACCAACATTATACATGAGTGGGCATGCTTCAGCGGAGACAGGTAACACCAGAGGCAGGGTGGCTTTGACTTACAAATAGAGAAGTCTGGATATCCTAGAGGAAGGAGAGCCTTGTAACAGATGACTTCATGAAATAGTTTCTCCTATGAAATAAATAGAAGAAAAAGGATGGAGACTTCAGTGGGTGATGAACTTAGAGCCCTCAGCATTACTAACATGTATTCCTGGACTCTTCCCAGCTCCAAAACTCTTCCATGATGTTGGGGCTTGCACATGGGAGTTCTCCCACCTTCCAAAAGCTATGGCCGTCTAATCGCATCTGCTGCTACCCTCACTCTTCATCAGTAGGCGATCTTGCACAATTGTCATCTCATGCTTCTTCCATATTTCCTACTTCAGGCACCCCACCAAACTGTCCACATCCCATCACTTTCTTCCTCCGCTTGCTACCAAAAATGTACAAAACTTCCTTCTTTTACCTTTAATATTTGAGTAGAAATCCTACTGTAGATTTCTGGAAATAGCAACAGAAAATAGGGAACAAGTACATTTTATTTCATTACTGTAGAAAGGTGATACTGAAAAACTTTTAATTTACAGAACGTGAATAGACATGGTCATTTTATTCCTTTCAGCATTTCTGTATAGTTCTCTATAATCTACTAGCCTCATGAAAATACTTAAATATTCCCGATCAGCTAACTGCAAATCTTAATTATCTGGGACAATTACAAACTATTTCTCATCTTCATTTCCACTCATCTTTACTTCAGATTCTTTTATGACAGTTACAAAACATGAACCGTTACTGGAATACCAAAGTATTTTAACATGCTAGTAATCATTCGTTGACAGTCTTAATTAATGTTGATATTTTGACCTCCTCCCATGAATCATGAATGTTCTTACTGGCATCTAGAATGGTGAATCCTTTCCAGAAGGTTTGCAATTTCCTTTGCCCAGATCCATCAGAGGAATCACTATGGCAGCTATAACCTTACGAAATGTATTTCTTAAAAAATAAGACTTGAAAGTCGAAATTTCTCCTTGATCCATGGGCTGCAGAATGGATGTTGTGTTAGCAGGCGTGAAAACAACATTAATCTCGTTGTACATCTCCATTGGAGCTTTTGGGTGACCAGGTGCATTGTCAGTGAGCAGTAATATTTTGAAAGGAATCTTTTTCTGAGCAGTATGTCTCAACAGTGGGCTTAAAATATTCAGTAAACCATGTTGTAAACAGATGTGCTGTCATCCAGGCTTTGTTGTCCCATTTATAGAGCACAGGCAGAGTAGATTTAGCATAATTCTTAAGGGTCCTAGGATTTTCAGAATGGTAAATGAGCACTGGCTTCAACTGCTTCTACACCAGCACTTGCTGTTTCACCTTGCACTTCTGTGTTACGGAGACGGCTTCTTTCCTTAAACCTCATGAACCAACCTCTGCTAGCTTCAAACTTTTCTTCTGAAGCTTCCTCACCTCTCTCAGCCTTCATAGAATTGAAGAGAGTTAGGGCCTTGCTCTGGATTAGGCTTTGGCTTAAGGGAATGTTGTGGCTGGTTTGATCTTCTATCCAGACCACTAAAACTTTCTCCATATTATCAATAAAGCTGTTTCGCTTTCTTATCATTCGTGTGTTCGCTGGAGTAGCACTTTGAATTTCCTTCCAGAACTTTTCCTTTGCATTCACAACTTGGCTGTTTGGCACAAGAGGCCCAGCTTTTGGCCTCTCTTGGCTTTCAATATGCCTTCCTCACTAAGCTTCATCATTTCTAGCTTTTGATTTAAAGTGAGAGATGTGCGACTCTTCCTTTCACTCGAACACTTAGAGGCCATTGTAGGGTTACTAATTGCCCTAATTTCAATATTGTTGTGTCTCAGGGAACAGGGAGGCCTGAGGAGAGGGAGAGAGACAGGGGAACGGCCAGTCAGGGGAGCACTCAGAACACACACAACACTGATCGATCAAGTTTGCCGTCTTATACAGGCACGGTTCGTGGCGCCCCAAAACAATTACAATAGTAACATCAAAGATCACTGATCACCATAACAAGTAATAATGAAAAAGTTTGAAATATTGCAAGAATTACTAAAATGTGACAGAGACACGAAGTGAGCACATGCTGTTAGAAAAATGGTGCTGATAGTCTTGCTCAACACAGGGTTGCCACAAACCTTCAATTTGTAAAAAATGAAGTAGCTGCAAAGCACAATAAAGCGAAGCGCAATAAAACGAGGTATGCCTGTACTTTATTAATGCATAATAATATGTATACTGGACTATGGCTTTAACAAAAATGAAAAATTCATTTTCTTTAAATTCAGCATGCAAGCTTTTCTGTCGCTGATGTATAATGGCCAAGTGAATATCTTTATTATCTTTGAGGTGGTCTGCCTTTTCAGATGTAATCAAGTTTGCGAACAAAGTTAAACCAGTATTTAATGCTCCTGCACAGAGACATCAGTAATATTCTGACAGTATCCTACAGAACAGAATAAGCAAAAGATTCAGAACTTAATTAGAAGTTATATCATCAGCTTTACCTGTGAAACAAAAACAAGAAGCTCTCCTTGTATAAAAGGGCAAGGACTGTAGCAAGTTTCACATTATCACATAGACTGAATAACTCCCTGACTTGTTAGTACAAATTATTGCTCTAATATTGTGTTTCTTGTTAGTTGCTTCTGTGAATGATAAAGCACATGTGGCATCTTTTCCATGAAAATGGTATTTGCCTTACCATCAATAAGGCAACCTTCTTGTATTACTGATTTTGGAAATCAAAAACTAGGGACTTCTGTGATTGACTGTGAATTATATTTGCTTTTCTTGAGCACAAAATATCAACTTATGTTTTGATCAGATTCCATCTCGGGTAATCACTTTTTGAATACTTAATTTCCCATATAATTCTCATTTCTAATGAATATTAAAAAAACTATAGTTAGCATAAATTTATCCATTTTCATGCCTGTTATGTCCTGTAGTGTTTCTTTCAGGCAGTGCAAGAGCATAGGAATGGCTGCATTTCATTTTGATAATGTTCTGACATAGGAAGTATTGAAATCCGAGAGGGGAATCCAGCATTGGTATGATTCCTGTGTGCCATGCTTTGGGGGATTTCTGGGAGATGTTTTCTACTTTCCAGTTGTCCTAATATTGTTGGATTTCTATAAAGTTACTTACATAGGACTATCCAGACCCACAGCTTTCTCAAGGTCGACCATCCTCCTCCTCATTAATAATGATCAGGATGTGGTCAAGGTAAAAACACAGTTTTCACTAAGACTGTGACTAGAATTGTTTTTTCTAACTTTTTTGCTAGAGTTGGACTCTCATGGTATAAACCATTATTTTACCAGAACTGAGGAAACTAGATAGTTTATTGTACAGTTGCACAAACTTAATTTGTAAAGTGATTTTTCATGGATATAAAATGTAGATTATATGGTTTGAATGAAGTCACAAATAAGTTGTGGAACTTATTTATTGGCTAAAATTCTTTGCTTCACATAACTCCAAAAGGGAAAAAAGAGCTACCTTTAGATGGTTTAATGTTACTTTAATATTGTAGGGTGCAGTTTTAGTAAACACTGTTAAGTGGTTCACATTGGAAAAAAATAAATTAGGCTTTCCTGCCTAACGAAAGAAATAAGACAAAAAAGATAATGAATTACAGACCCTTTTTTCAAGATATAAATGAAGTTTAAGGGGGAAAAAAGACACAAGTTTCACATTTTGCTCAGCACAGCACATGCAATCAGAAGTGCCCAGGAAAAATGTGTTATAAACATCAACAGAGATATCACTGCAAAGATGACTATAGACTAAAATGACTGTGATACAGTTTCATCAAAATAATTGTTCAGAAAAATACAGACAATAACTATTAAGTTCTAAAAAAGTTGGAAAACAATGCTGATAAAAAACATGTAGATGCTGTTGACAGGAGCATTTCTATCCCACATGCAGATATTGTGAAGATAACCTTGGAAACAGGAAAAAGGTGTGAGGAATAGATGATGTGAGAGATCATTTTATTGCTCCATTTCCAGGTTCACAGTTTACTACTTTGATGACATTTACTTCTCTTCAGGAGCTGCTCACTGTCTCCCATGCACATCTTTGCCTCTTTTAAAATAGCTGGTACAGAAACCTTGTCTTACTGGGAAAATGGAGAATACGTGGTAACTCACCTGAGTAAACTTAAAGATGGTTATAGTTTTACAGTTTGTCAGCAGATCTGAATAGTCACTGGAGCCTTCTCTGAGCTGCAGACAGTAAGTTTACAGTTGTTTTGTTTTCCTCCATTATCACCATAGGTATGTGGTAGCAACTTGGGTTTCTTCCTAGTAAAAATGTGCCTAGAGCAGGAAAGTGAGAAGGCTCCAAGGAGCAAGAGTGATCATGTCATTTTTCACAGCAGGGGCTGGCTCATCTCCACCCTCTTCCACACAGAATTACCAATATTGGTTGTTTGTTGTTGTTGTTGTTGTTTGTTGTTGTTTGTTGTTGCTGTTTTAAAGCATTTCTTAAAAATGCAAAATATTCAGCAAATAGGAAGTCTGTGTTCCTTTCTATTTCTCTCTTGTTTCCAAACTCATTTTCAGTCTCTTCTTCACAATTGGCTAGCTTAAATTCTTTCTTTCTTAAAGAAATTTAAGATGCATACTTAATGCAGTTATTCAGTTCTAAGAACTGGAATTCTTCATATCAAACACCAAGTTAGGAGACTAACACAAAAACTTTGAGAAATGATAACATAAATAGGAAAATAGGAAGTTTGTCTCTGAAACACGAACATATTGGGGGAGGTATTCTTCTTGAACTCCTAAAGTTACTACTGCCACCCCTGCTGCAAAAAACAATTGAATCTAAGTATGCCCAAAATTTACATTTACCTCAAAGTATGCCTTATTGTAGTTGTGTATTTGCTCATTAGTAACTGAACATTTTTCAGTCTATAAAAACAAATATAATCCTGATTCTTATACCATACTTGTTCATCAGAAATGACTGTACAATGAGTAAACCCCGTATCTTAATTTTGTTTCAAGTAGGTGTATATGAAAGCATTTGCATTATTCAGCTATTGTAGAGGAAATCTGAATATATTTTTCTGTACAAAAGCTCATCAAGAGTTTTGTTATTACTGTGTCTGTATAGTTCAGCACAGCTGTCACTTGTTCAAAAAAAAAAACAGCAATAGGAAAGGATATAGCATGAAGATATATAGCATGGGACTGAGGGTGACGTTCACTGCACATAGTGGTTTCCTTACTAAGCCGTACACCACTCAGCAGACGAAGCAATTTGCTTTGTCCTAGTGAACCAAATGCATCCCACTCTGCAGTTCTGTACGGGATGCTGTAGCTTTCCATCATCCACTGCTGTGATCCATGCCACAATCTACCATGTATTTAGCAAAGCATTTACATAGAAAATCAGGAACAAAACAGTAATGGAGTAAGTTTTTTAGAGGATGGGGATGACAATAATAATTAATACACACATTGTCAGGGTCCGGTACTCTCTGACCAGGTTCTTTTAGATATTCCACACACAGAGAGGCAATGTTTAATATAAAGGTTTACTTTGAAGATATTTGATGTTACACGGGATTTTTGATTTAGCAGAGTGATAGAGTAATATACTGAAATCACAATACAAGTGTATACACTTAGCAAAATACAGCAATTGCAATATACAGCTCAATCAAAATACCAGTGTGATTGCCTTTACCGGTCTCTATAATATGCTCACTATCACGACGCTGGGCATCCCCAGTCGCCGGGAAGGAATACGTGGGTTGAAGCCAGCTCAAGCCCATTGCTCTCTTCGAAATTTCTTTGTTATTTGTTCAGGTTTTATACTCTATGTTGGGCTGAGCCAGGTATACGCTTCCCCCATTCTGGTCTGGCTAATCTCAGGGAGACATTCACACTCTTTTGATAAACTCAGGAAGAAACATTTACACCTGGTCCAACTAACAGCTATGGCTGTTTATCTATCTAAAACAAAGGTCACCATCCGGTCCCCTTTGTGCTGAGATAAAGTCAGTTCTCTGTGCAACAGCAAGGATTAAGGAGCCCCATCCTACACTATTCCTGAACTTCACGGGGCACCTCACCCTCTGAGCCCTCTCCCATTGCAGGCGTTATTGGTCGGTCACACATATATATTAGAATTTTGAATTAGGAACACAATGATGCTCAACACTGTGTGTGTGTGTGTGTGTGTAATATATGTATGTATGTATGTATGTATATATTTAGCCTTAGAGCATTTTCAGAAACACTTAACACCTCCTCCCAGTGTCTAATGACCATATATTATAGTTCAGTATAGTTTTGTTATTTTCTAGAGGTATGACATTTATGAATAGACATTTCTTTACCAACTGGTTTCTAGTCAGACCGTGTTATAGTGCATTAAAATAATGTTTAAGCCTTGTTGATAGCTTTTATTTTCTTCTGTTTTCTTTGACCTGCATTACTTACAAACTTTGCCTTTTGATTAATATTCTCTTAGTAACCTTAGCTCACAAGGATAGTTCACCAAGGTGCAATAAATCATTTCACATGACAGCACTCTCACTATCATGAAAGTGAGAGTGAGCAGGGCAATGCAGACCATTCCTGGAATACAGGATAATGTTCTAGTCTTAGAGGTGGAGAAAATAAAGGTGCTGTGGAAGTATGGTTTAACCAGTTCAATCACAGAAATTATATCTGTTGAAAAAGGTATGTGCTTTTAGATATAAGTCTAGTTTTTGTGGTTGTGTTCAGTTACTGAAAACGGTCATTCTGAGTGTTTTTTTGTTTTGGGTGCTTATTTTATAGTTGGGGAAAAAAACAATATTCAACAATATGGACAGCAAGCAGAAGAGCTGAGATTATCAAGAAATCACTACTGCAGCTAGCTTGGATTGTCTCCAGTGTCCTAGCACTAGTCATCTGTGAAAATGAGGATGGATATGAGTTACATGAGGAACTGAGAAAAATTATTAGCATTACGGTTAATATTTTTCCATTAGTATTCATTACATCATAACTACAATAATAAGAAGAAAGAAAGTGTAAAGGAGGAAGCCAACATAGAGCACTTGGAATTATGTGCTTCTGATTCTCTAGTATTTAGTTTGCAAATCTGTTATTAGATACTATTTGATATGTTCTTCACATGGAGAAAAAGTAGTAGCATGTGCATAGTAAGAAACTTTTGAAATACATGTATTTTGATTTAATTAGCCAACCAGCATTGGAAATATCCTGAAGTGGTTGAAAGGGTACATATCTGTAGACCACAAAAAAACAACAGTTTCACTTGCAGATTTGCCACCCTTTCTTCTTTGATCAGATAATGGACTATTTTGAATTAAATGCACAAAGAAGGTATACTGATCTTGTTCACGAATTACTTGTTTTTATCAGCTTAGGATATTTTAACTACCTGGTCCAGGGAAGAGACTAATTTCTTCAGTGAGGCAGTCTATATTGTGGGTTTTGTAACGTGGGGTTGTCTCTTTTTTGTTTTAATGGGTGGAATCCCATTGAAATACTGGGTATTACTTGCTGTACAGTTCTTTCCAGGGTCTTCTGAAAGAAAAATTTGAGGTTTAAGTCCTCACTTACATACATGAATCCGGATGATAGCAACTCCCACACACAGAAATTGCCTCCACTTCCTCTTTAACTTGCTATTGGATTTTTAGCAAAAGTCATTAGAGCTATCTGCTGTAGTTTCAGCAGTCCAGCCTGTATTAGCAATATGCAGTCTATGAGCTGTTTGTGTTTGATAGAAGCTTTAGCATAGTGCTCAAAAATGAGATTTCTGCTTTACATATTAGTTTTTCCTCTTTGGTAGCTGGAATAAGGGACTTTTTCCTTTTTTTAATATCCCTAGGAGCTTCTGTAAGCATGGTATCAAAAAGTGAAAGTCATAACTTTTCTTTTGCTAATGAACTTGTTCTGTAAGCTGCTGAGTGTAATTTGTGCCCAATTTGTATTGCTTTCACAATGCGAAATAACATTTGCTGCTTTTGTGTGATAATGATAATACTCATTTTATGGAATTACTGCAGCAAGTAGTAAATGCTGTATGAAAACAAAAACCCCATATGGAGAGAGGCACCTAATTCCATGCAATTGTATGTGTGCTGCTTTAGGACGTTTACTTTGGGGAAAGTTAAGGAGAAGGAAGAGAAAACAAACTGAACATATTTATTTTAAAAGACGATCTAGAGAGTGTGATGAGTTATTACAAATATTTAATAGGACAGTTATCTGTAATACTGACTCTTCACAGTGGCTTTCTAATCATCAGCCCTATATATTTAGTTTCTTTTGTTTTTACTCACTGATGTCATCTATCATACCTATTGTCTCTTGAATGAAACCCCATTGTATTTCATACAGAAAGATAAGATGCAAAGGTTTTTCCTTAAGCCCCTTAACAGCATTATACCAATATCACTTTTAGCCTTTCTGCTTCTTGAATATGCTGCATGTAATAAAATATGCTTCTGCCTGAAGCCCATTTCAAGAGAGAGGAGAAGAGAGTAAGAAAGGACTATTTCTTCCCTATGTGGAAAAGGGGGGAATATTTTTGTTTCTTAGTCCATGCAGTGGAACAGCCTCCAGACCAAACCTGGCTGATAGGAGAGATTTAGAAGAGAGAGCAACTAAATGTTGTGAAATAGGCTGGTCATACCAAAGGGATGGGATAGGGAATGGGATGGGATACAGATTTCAGGGAGTATACAGGGATACTCTGCTGCAAAATATCCTGCTTCCTTTTATCAGTAGCAAGTAGAACATTATATAAATGAAAGATGTCTTTAAAATGAATTATAATCCTGGAAACTGGAAGAAAATTAAAGCTGTTATTTATTTAAAGCAATGGAGCTAATATTTTTGAGACCCTTACTTTTGTCACATGCTAGCTACAAGTTCTCTAATGAATCACAGTAGCCAAAATGTAGTTTTGGCCATTTTTTCTTGTATCTAGACTTAAAAGTATCAAGATCCTTTTAAAGGAAACATATCAATAGCATCAGTCTAATTCTAGATCAGAAGACATGTCAGAGATGAGGAGAAACAGTGATGAAACTGTTTGGAATACATTGAAAAATCTAAGCAGCATGCTCAAAGTAAAAAAGAAAAACATGAGGAAGATGTAAATGTCAGTGTAACAGTATTTTTTTTAAATGGTTTTAAGCATATAAATACAAATAGGGAAATCTAGACAATTCAACAAGAAATGCTGAGAATACAATACGGAGTTAAAATGACAAGGGAATTGCTAACAAGGTACCTGACATGCATGGCATTGTAAGCAGCTTGAGCAATTAACATAATAAATGTTAAAAGAACAGACATGCTGGAGAAATTCCAAGTAAGAAACAGGGAGAAAAGAAAAACCTGAAAAATTCACTTACCATGGATGTAATTACAGCATGTGAAATGGCTGATGGTGGAACACTGAGAATGAAATTGTACTTATACCATTTCACCCTCCTGAGCAGCAAGTTATTAAATGTACAAAGTAACAAAACTTGGGTTGGGATTTAGCATGATTTTAAAGGGCACTGGATCTGCTGAACATTGCTGGTTCATAATTCTGAAAAAGAAACTAAGTGCATGAGGGAGGAAATTCAAAAACCAATTAAAAAAAAACATGACTAAAGTTAATGAAAAAGAGAAAGAAAAGTTCATATCTAAAGTCTTTTCTAAATAAGCAGGAGAAAGAGCACACCTGATGTATGAGAAAGGAAAAGAGTAAATCTGCTTAAATCAGAAGTAAACATAGTAAGTCCTCAAGAGACTTTATTAACAGAAATGGTATATTAAAAATAACATATTATTATAGCTTTAGAAGGGTGGATGTTTTAGCTAAAAGCAAAGAAGATATTAATACTGTGAGATTCATGACCTGCACTACTACATTTGCTATGCTAACTGTATCTTTATTAGTAAGTCACGTTGTGTCTTATCTTACAATGCATCCTTTTCTACCTCACTGTTAACAGCTGAGCACTATTTCTTAAATTTGTATTGATATTCTGTGAAAGATGGTGATAAAAGTTCTTCTCTATTTATTAGAAAAGTAACTGAGACAAAAAGAAACAGGAAACAACTTGCCCAGAAAGATCAATGATGGACTTGACAGTTATGTCCACCTGCATGAGTTGCAGGTCATTACCTGCTCCCTGGCCTATGGGCCCTCCCTCGGTGCTCACATACAGCATGGCAGCTGGAATAGTGCAATTCAGCGACCTGCTGCCAGCTCATAGAACAGCTGTAAAACCACAGTTTCATGAAGCAAAGACATTGTGTGTCTTTGGTCTTCCAAAGGACCTTGTGTTGATTCACCTATGGCCAGAAAATAGTGTCATAATCTTCACCAACTTTCTCAAATACCAGTTTGATTTTCATGGAAGTGAGTATTTGAAAATTTTTGGTAATGATAAAAACTGCCTCTTTTAAATTACTCTGAAAGAAAAAGAAAACTAGCACATACAAAATACACAAAAGTTAGGTGAACTGTGTGTAATCATCGTGTACAAGCATCATACTACATGCTCTTTCCAATATATTTTCCCTTAATAAATTGACTAAATAAGAGGAATAAATCTGTGACAGCTCAGTACGTATCTCTTTCTTAATCAGACTCAGAACATTTTTAAATACTAGGTCTGATTCAGGTAGGAAGAGGTCCATGATTTTAATTGGCTCTATAAATTTTCTTTGAGAATCTACCTCTTAAGACTTTTTCCATTCCCTATGTGCACCTGGCACAACATCCAGACTGTATTGAGCAAAGTGATGAAAATGTTACTGACTTAATACAGTTGGAGCTTCACTCCTAAATTCCTGAAAATCCTTGGTAACACACTTTACAAACATGAGTATAAGCAATAACAGTTTGATTTTGCTTTGCAGCTCTCACTTTTGCCAGACAATACAACATGTTAATGTCAAACTACATACTTTAGTGTGTATTTAAACCATTTTACACATTTGAATATTTCTTCAGCTGGAAACTCTGATTTCAGACTTGTTTTTAAATGGTGCATCTTCACTAACTGTGAGAACAACTGCACTGATATTAATGCAGCATCAGGTCAGAGAGGCATAGATGTTCTCACTGGCTGAAAAGCTGTTTGAGACTACTATAGTTACAAATGTAAAATCAGGTTCTAATAATTACCCACAAAAAGAGGCTCTGTCTGCATATCAAATAAAGTAGTGTAGTATCAGTATGGATCAGTAGATCGAAGCAGTTGTAGTTGTAGGGGCTTTAACATCACTATATATGGCTCAGGATTTTTTCTTTGGACTAAATCAAGTCCAATCCCCTGGTCTGAATGTCCCCATATGCACAGAGTTTGTAGCTGCTTGAAGGACCATTCACTGGTTCAGACCTTTCTTTCTGCATTAGGTGTAGACACAAATTTGGTGCATGCCTTAGGCGGAGTTCTAGGTTAGTCTGCTCCCAAAGGAAATCTAGTTTGCTTGCACCTAAAGTAGGCTTTGAAACCAATGAATGTGCAGTAAATGGGAATGCTCAGGGCATTCACTTCAAAACCATGCTACAGCTCCAATCCAAAATATTAAAGTTAATGCAGATATTGTGGAATATTCAAGTACAGCAACTCATTTTTGCTATTTAAACTAAAAACAAACATTATAAATTTAGTTAAGAAAATACTTTTCCCATGAATTGCTACTGATGCTACAGATTTAATTCTAACACTTTTTCTCTCCAAAAACCCTAATTTATTCTAAATTTATGCTGTAGAGAAGCTGTATTAGTCCTTTTATCACATACTAGTACAGGTTGCCTCCTAATCTGAAAAGCATCCTTGAGGTGGAAGAAAGGGAAGGAAGGTTGTTGATTTTTCTAGGCTTCTCATCCATTGCTAAGCCAAAATATGTTTTCCTGCAATACTGAGTAGCTTTTTAGTTTTGATGGAACCTGCAATGCTAATAGAGATAAGATGGAGCCAGGTCTCCGGCTTCTCAGTGTCTTTCACAATTAGGGGAACATGTTTCAAGCTGCTTTGAGTTGTCTCGTTTGCATCAAATCTGATTTCTTAGTCTGCAGATTTATTTCTGTGACCTCAGTGGGCAATATAGCCACAGCAGATTCTTGCCTTGCACCTGCTTATTTCAGCACTGAAAGGTACATGTATTTGGTCTCTAGAAACCTCACCTATGTTATGACATACTCACTTTTTCTGGTAAATTCAGCTAGGATAGAAAAGATGTAGGGACCTGCTTCAGATCTGCCTTCACATTTTAAATGACCTTTAGTAATTCTGAATCTGTAAAAATCTGGGTGTTTGTTTCTTGTTTTAACTTAGAGACCTGGCTGCAAGGAACTGCTTGGTAGGTGAAAGCAACATTTTGAAAATCAGCGATTTTGGAATGTCTCGTCAAGAGGATGATGGAGTATATTCATCTTCAGGCTTAAAGCAGATTCCTATCAAGTGGACTGCTCCAGAAGCTCTCAACTACGGTAAGGATAGCCCATTATCTTCTTGCCATAAAAATATACAGCATAAGATGTAGGAGAATTACACCATGGACAATATTTGAGCATATATTCTTCTTCCTTGTGCCCAGCTCGGAACAACAAATGTTTAAAGTAGTTTAATATTTCTGCCTCATTTAGGTTATGCATAAAATACTATTTTGTCTTCAAACAGAACAAAGCAGCAACATCAAACCTGCTACTGATTTAACAATAAAATAATGCTTTAGTTACGCTGCTGACTCATTGCAGTTGACTACCTAGTCAGTCACCTAAATCATAATCATTAACAAAATGAATGGCAAGTTCTGCATTTTTATGGCAGTGATTATTCTAGCATTTTTTTGAAAATGGTAAAAAAATTGAAAATTCGATAAACCATTGTATGAGAGAAAAACAGGATTCACTGATTTTTTTTTTTTATTTTAAGTGCAGCTTTTCTTAACCTGCATTTTTATATATTGCTATGCTGTTATCATAAGGAGGGGAAAAATCCATTATTTCAGATTGAGGGAAGTGGTCCATACTATGTGGGTAGTAGCTTCAGAACAAAAACAGAAGATGCCAGATTTTGCTTTTTAGTTGGTAGGTGAAACTACGGAAATAAGTTCTACAGAGTAAAGTAGGCTGTGAAGAAGCAGCATATTAAATGAATGTTATGTTTTGCATGCAGTTCTCTCAAGCAATTCTTTACTTCAGTTCTTAAAAAAAACAAATGTTTAAATCTTTAAGTTTCTGTAAATATTTCTGCCATCTCTTAAAGCTTTTGTTTAAAACCATATGAAAATCATAGCATCTTGACTTATGATCGATAGAAAAAAAAGGCTTCCTTTCATTAGCTATTTTGCAGGAGTTAATACCAATTAACACAATAATGCAAACCCTTCCTTTGAAAAGCTAATAATAAATGTAGCTTCAGTAACTGACCCTGTATTATCAATTATTCTAAGAGGTGCAAGTGTTGATAATATTCATTGCAGAATATACCTTCTATTTTGGGTGTTTATTCCACTATAAAATGGTGTTGTGAATTTTCATTTTCATTATTTCAAAAGTGCTTACAGTTTGTTTGATATATAATGGAAATTCACTTTTCCACACCATACGCAGCCCAGTGGAAACTCGCTTTTGAGACACCATCTTTATTTTGTACTTCTGAACCTTAGCTATTTTCCATATCTTTAGAGGAGAGGAAACATCTTTCCTTATTTGGTGTTTCCTAAAATGCATCTATACCCAGCCAGCTTTTAGTGACTTTCTGCAGTGTTTGGAAAATAACCTAAAACATTTGTTGATGTGTTCAGCAGTCTAATACTTAGCTTCAACCATGTTTTGCAAGTTTTCTGGGTTATTTTTGACAGAACATTCTTTTTTCATTCCCTTGAAAAGTGCAAGTAAAAATAACTGGTTTGTGTTTTACCATCCTAATTATATGGTCATAAGTATTACGGAAATTTGTGTGGGTAATGTTCAAAGTAGTCAAGGACACCAGAATGAGACAAAACTAAATGTGCAGTATCTCAAAACTAAATGACAACCACTGGGCATGTCAGTTCTTAATGGCAAAATTTAAGGGTTGAAGGAAAATGAGAGACAGGGTCATCTGGCTATTGCATGAGTGATACAGTGCTTAAAGTCAAAGTTCATTTTTTTAATCACTTCTGGGTTTACTTTATATGACAAATTAACAGTCACAAAAAAAATTTTAAATGAGAAAATACAAACAGGGAATTCTAGAAACCAGATTAAGACAAATGGTTATGGATCAGCGTCTGAAGTCACAAATAAAATCCTGATGCTACTTGAGCTTATGGAAGACTTAAGCGTTAGTTCAGTGGGTAGTGTTCATTGCCATTCCATCCCATTATTTTTGTTTGGAGCTATATGATTTCCATCACTTCCAGCAAGTGAAGAAATTGTTTTAAAAGCACCTAGTAAAATTACATACTTAAGCCATGGTATGGGGTAGTTTTGCTTCCTATTCTCTCAAAATTAAAATACACATATTTAATGCATGTGTTTTTCCGGTACAATTTTTCAGTTCTTTGTAACATTAATAAATTATTGTATTTGTTTATGAAAGAGCATGCCCTTTTTTGCCCATATATTATCACAGTGGGAAAGATAATTGACTGTGCAGAACTTGTACTTTCTTTTAAATGAAACTAATCACTTTATCTTGTATCTACTGACTGACTTTAATGAAAAGTGTTAAATTACTGGATGCCAAACTCTGAAGAGAGTTGATATATAGACAAAAAAATTAATCTTACTACAAACAGCATAGTGAATATCCATAATTACTGTCTGCTAGGCACACAAGCTAATGTAGCACAGCTGGAAATGGTATTTAGTTTAAGAGCAAACTGAACTTTTTGACGTCAGAGCAGTTGTCATAGCACCAACTATCACTAATTTACATGTATTTTCCTTTTCTCTAGTCTAAGTGAAGAATATTGGAATTTCAGTGATTAGCTGAAAATCTGACACAAGCTAGAGGACTATAGGGCCATTCTGGAAAGGCAGCAGCAGAAGGGCGAAGTAACAGAAGTAGGCTAGTTCATCGCTCAATGCTCAGCGATGAACAAACAATGCATTTGGAAGAACATGTATGTTTTTAAGAATAACGACACTTACAGATTGTAACAGAATGTAACAAAGAAATACAGCCGTGAAAAGTGATAAAAGAAATGTGGTAAATGGATTTTTAGAATAATATTTTTTTTCATAGCCCCTGCTGCAAAGGACTAGGAGCTGTCACTTCCAGACACAGCGTCCTTCTTGATGTGAATCCAGTCAGGGATAATAGAAGTATCTCCCCCAAGAGCTGTCCTTCTACCTAATATAAGGCTTTCATTCCACAATGAAGTCTGGAATTCAGATCTTAATTCTGCCATCTATCTGAAGCATATTTGAAGATAACAGAACCAGTAGGCCAGATTTTTATTTTTATTTTAACTGATTGGTCACATCATTCTTCAAGGTACAAATTAAACAGCAGCTGAAACAGCTATAAAGTAGTTTTATTTTCAGAGAGTAGCTTCTCAGAGTAAGACACCCAGGCCCTCTTTGCAATTAAGAACTCCATTGATTTTGGCTCCTCTCAGAACACTTATTGCCCTGCTATGTTAAGTAACTGGAAAAGGTATTTTCTAAAAAAGTATCTTCAGAATTGAAAGTGATTGTAAACCAGGAAAAAAAAAAAGTTGACATTTTCCTGTCCTTTTATATTAATTACAAGAAAAAATATTTTTGGACAGCAAGAGTCAAAGAAATTCTTAACTTACATGGAAAATAACCAACCTGGTGAGACATTCTCAGCCATGTGCTGCTTTGTGTAACAAGTCTGTCTGTCTGTCAAATTACAGAACTTTAAATTAGCTTATTTTATTCCTAGGTATTAAGATAATTTATGTTTGTCATTTGAAATACAGGAGACTCTAGTATCTGAAGAATGTTCATTAGAAGCTACAGCTTTCTTCTCTTTAAAGCCTGACAAAATAATACCTCTACAGAAAATTTGTGTCCGTAATTATCTAAAACATGAATTATTCTTAGAAATATTCTGTAAAGTCAAGTCGTTGGTTTTCTCTCCTTTCCTCAGGGAGATACACATCTGAGAGTGATGTATGGAGCTTTGGAATCCTTTTGTGGGAGACCTTCAGTTTAGGAGTGTGCCCATACCCTGGAATGACCAACCAACAAGCACGAGAACAAGTGGAGAAAGGTAGTTATTTGCAGGAAGCAAAAGAGATGCTGTACAGATCCATAGGGATGTTGGTACATGCAGTATAAAAATACCAAAGAAATGACATATGGGTTATCTAGCAACTTTAGCAAAAATGTTATTAGACTATTTAATTATTAGGTCTAGCTTTTTGGAAGGAGTAATGTGACTTGTAGGCTTCTTGCAAGAAGGAAGATACTGACCAGTGACTTAAAGGAGGAAAGAGTTGCAGCATGTTGGCTTTTGCCATTACAGACCTAAAAAGTGAGATGAAAAGGAGGGATTGATTGCCATGCAAAGCAGAAGCTTGACCAGAATGAATTAGTTAAGAAAATGCTAGTGCAGGTGTAAATATTCCCCAACTGCTAGGGAAAAAGAATGGTATCATTCCATTTTCTCTTCTGAAGTATTTCAGACAAAATGTTAACAATTATGGTGGAGATGGGCAAGCTAGTTGAGCAGTGAATGTCACAGTTCTCTCTTACAAAATAGTCAAAAGGCTTTAAATAAAGTAGCAAGTAACTGTGAGCAAGATTTCAGGTCTTTCTTTGATTCCTTTTCATTATCTTTAGCAGCATTTCAAAACTGTTCCTCCTCTACATAATACTACTGTGTAATTCATAAACAGGTTCTAAGCTAATAAAACTGCTAATGGTAAGAAAGCTAGTTCGCTGATTTATATAAAACACTATTGTTAATTACAATAACTGCAGACAAGCACTGAAGTTTGAAGGCCAAAGCAAAAATCTGATGTTTTCTGGAGCAAAGGAGTGTTTATAAAAACAAGTCATACCACCTAAGTACTGATTCTGTATAAATCCACTGAGAATAATAATCTCTTGGAACTGATACAGTTCAAAAATTTGGAAGTCCTCAGGGTATGGACAACAGTTACTTGTCCACGGATTCTGAATAATCAGCTGATAACTTAATTCAGTGATTGTTCATTCGCCTGCTCTCCACTAAGTCAGAGACCTCCTTCAGTTGATCTCAGCACAGAGGTGTGGAAAGCCACTGCCTATATAAGCAAACCAGTAGAGCAGGAGTGTTAAGATGATATGGAAAAATATAAAAGTAAGTTAAGAGAACAGAAGGGGAGGAAAGGGAGGAAGGAGAAAGTACAAATGGGAGAGAGAACTTCTAAAAGAGAGCAAAAAATGGGAGAAGCATGAGAACAGAAGTAGATGCAAAAGAGAGCAAAGAAATTTACTCCCATCATAATGTTCATTATTGATTTCCTCAGCAGGGGAAAAGAGGGGAACAGAACCGAAACTTCAGTGGGTAGCAACACCCTCAGATTCAGGAAACAAATCTAAGCATGTTGCTGCCCTTAGTGATGAGAGAAGCATATGGGGAATTTACCATAGCCAACTTAAATGTTATTGGTAGCTGAGCTTAGATTATTTGGCTAATTAGCCAGCTCACATGGGTAATATATTGAAGGCTTTGTTCATATTACAAGTCATGTAAAATTTACCCTCAAGGTTTTTTTTATGCAATGATCTTGAACTTTCCTTATTTCTTTTTAGGTTTGTCAATATGTATCATTTTTCAACACTGAATATTTTTCCCTTTACCAGGATACCGAATGTCAGCACCACAGAAGTGTCCAGAAGAAATATATAAAATAATGCAGAGGTGCTGGGACTACAAACCTGAAAACCGGCCAAAATTCAGTGAGATTCAGAAAGAGTTGTCTTCCATCAAAAAGAAAGTGACATAGTGATAAACTAGTGCCAAACTCAATCTGCGGGACTTTATTTTCCAGTGAAGTAATATTTTCCCCTCAAACACTACGCGTTTATGCAACATTATTTGCAATATTCTTCTAGGGTTACTTTAAAATTAACTGTTTTTTATATGCAAGTGTACCACCTTGAATGATGTCTACGCCTGCATTAAAGACATATTCTGCCAAATGCTATATATCCAGTCACAGTAATATTGTCATTTAGAATACATGTAAATAGAAAAGCACATACTATAGAATTAAGGGACTGTGGCTTCTATCTATTTTACAGCAAGTAACTGCTAGTGACATTTTTCAGAGGTTTTCTACTTTATACTATGTTCTCATTCTGTTATCCCTGTCCCAGCTATCAACATCAATGGCACTCTGATGTGGTGACTGTGTCATACATGATGGCCTTAAAACTGAAAACAGGTTTTGACAAGTATTTCAACTAGAAACTTTTGTATTTAAATTTTTTCTGCAACTGAACAACATTTTCAGATGATACTTTGCTTTAAGGATGAAGGTCAATTAAGTTTCTGGATACAAATGTATTTACTAAACAGTGAAATCCAGAATTTTCTTTTGTAGAAAACAGTTACATCTGCATTTCTTACCACATTATAGTAAATACTTCTGACTTTGGATATGATTTACTTAAACTACTGCTTTCTTCCTCTGAAGCCACCAGAATTCAGTAATATGTCTCCTTTGCAATGACCTATGTTTATTTAAGAAACAAAAAGGCCAATATCAAGTCTTGACTATACATACATTGTTAGGAAATGCTGCAAATCATCTGCCCTCCAAAGAATAACTAAAAGCAGTTGATGCACACATGTAGAAAAAGCCAGCAACAAGGAGGTTTGCTGATTGCAGCATGTAGTAGATAACAAATTATATTGATTTTAGAGAAGAATGTGAATTGCTAGATTTGCTTTTGATCCTGAATTTTTTCCTTAAATTTGTAATGATTTTCAGTATGCAGCTGGAATCTGCAAAAGCACGTGCAAACCGAAATACATTCCATGCATAGTGTCCAAAGAAAAAGGCTACTTCTCTATGGCATATGGAAATTGTTCACAAAACCAAAATAAGGAAATATGTTTTAAGCCTCTGGCAGGCTGAACAAGGCAGAATAGAAACATTAACATTTTAACTTTATTAAATCATTACAATCAGATTTCAGAACACTGGGGAGAAGGGAGCTGTAAATGCCACCAGGAAGAAAAAAGCTTGTATAAAATTAACATTCCTCCAGACAGAATAAAGACTCAGCAGTCAGGGGAGGAAAGGCACAGTTTGTTAGTATGGCTCTTGGTCTTGTTTGCAACTGGAATTATTTTCTAGGGCCCTGCACAGAGATAGGAATAAGTTACAGCATCCTGGTCTGAGTTCCAGAATTAAGGTGCTTAAACTTTCTCTAGGAGTTAGCTAAAAATTACCAGATCAAGGGATGGCAGTTGCTGCTAGTGCAAGTAAGAAACAGGGGACTGAAAGTAAAGCAGCAGCTGGAATGTTTATTAGCCCTATTTCACTGGGACAGGGGAACTGAGATGTAGCAAAGTCTGTGGCTGCATTGCATTTTTCTTTCTGTTAAGGTGACTCTTCTCTTGTCCACAGCATTTTTTGCTCTTTAAAGTGTATTTGTGGTAGTAGTGAGTGGTAATGTTTAAGGGCTATGTGTGACCAAAATATACGTAGTCTAGAAGAGTTTGTCTGTTACATTGAAGTTAGTGTCCAAATAAAACAGTGAATAAGCATGCTGGAGCACATCACCTTCATTTGAGGTGGAACTGTTAGCAGCCAAGTATAGGGAATGGTGAATGCTTCTTGCCTTTTTGAATGGATTTTTTTTCTTGGAGCTAAGGGAGCAAATACATAGACATGAAGATCTAGCACTTGAAAATTTTAGTGGCATAAACTTAGATTTCCTTATAAGCATACTGGACATATTTACCTTCTACTGTACTTACAAGTAACCCAAAGATATGTTTCAGAGAGCAATGGGAAACTTTTTTTTGTCAGTTTGTATGCTTTTAATTATTACACAAAGCTTGTGCCTTAATTTGCTAGTATGCTAACACAAATACAAGTGTACTAAGATTCTAGGAATGTGCAACAACATTTGGAAAAATCCAAGTTCCAAATCCAAGAATCATCCAACTGCAGGTCCTTATCTATGCACCACTAAAGTCTGCAAGTAAGGACAACAGTGTCTTCTCTTGTCAACATTCATAGCTTCTTTGGAGAGTTAATATTCTTTCCTATGATACAGATTACTTATGTCTTTGATACATACCCTCCTGACAATAATAAAATACTGTTTGTCTTAAATTAACTGGACACCATCCTGACTTTCACATACAGATAAAAATTGTATTCATATTTTACTCTGAAGTACTTAATGTTTGTCGTTCATATCATACATCTGTTTAAAATGAAAGGATTTTTAAAACATGGGATATCTACAGCAACAAGAAAATATTATTATTACTATTCCCGAAGTAGGCATCAGTTCAGTTCAAAAATAGCAGCTCCCTGGGAGATGACCAGAATGAGTTTATAGGCAGAGGGTAAATTTAAACACAGGTACATGTCTCTCAGATTATTTAAAGTGTTTTCTTATCATTGATTTGGCAGTGTTTGTGGCATTTGTTTGTCATGTCTCAGTAGTAATTACTGTAATTATACACTTGAGGAAGTGGAACCCATGCCAAGTATACCTATAGATACCATTTTTAAGTTTTTGTAAACTTACTACAGGGGAGTTCACAAACAAACTGCCATATGATGAAATTTGAAAGCTAGACATGGTATTCAGGAACCGAAGCTGCCATATCAGCTTTCTGTGGACTTTTAATGACTTAAGTCTTGCACTGCTCATACCTTAAAACCAGATACTGGTTATTTGGCTTGTTTATCCAATACTTTGTATATTCTAAGGCAGTTACAAGAAAGGTAGACTAGGTCTCTTTTGCAAGTACAGTGTTTCAAGTAGGTTTTTGCATCTGCACTGTCCCAGCCAGGGGGCTTCTAAGTTGTTCAGGCTGTTAAATGGGAGAGACTCTGAGTACTGGCAGCATCAGTTAGAAATACCAAAGTCTGTTACATGAGATGGGCTTCTACAGGTTTATCTGTTCCTTTCATCTTTTTCCAACGAATTACATAGTTTCTAAAAAGATTGTTTTGAAGGCCAATAATGCATGCTTAGTTTAAATTGTTTTCAGTAGAAATTCAGCATTTGTAGTAGCTTCAGAGTTCAATCATCAGTGAAATCATTAGGATTCCTAAGCATATATATTTCAATTTTATAGAAAGTAAAATAATGAAAAGCATCATGTCTGAAAACAGACTTTGCTTCAGTTGAGGTCTGGTCTTGTAGAGTCAACATTTCATCAATACATTCCCTTTGAAAGTGTACATTTTCATTAGTTTCCTTTAGCAACTACAGTTATTTTGCATTTTTGCTTCCTAACTTTAACAAAAACCTACCTTTTCACAGAGTTGCCTAACATTTTAAAGTTTTTATTGGAAAGTACATCACCAGAAGGCTTCTGGTAAAAAAGCGCTGTTTCTAAAATAAGTCTCATCTTTGGACAGAAAACTATTTAAGGAAACATTAGTTTATTCATACATACAGTTTTTTTGTTTTGTTTTTTATCCATGTCTTTGACCACCTTTTATGCTTGTTCAAATGCTACAAGCACATCCCTAAAACTTACTATGAAGTTACGACTTTGTTACCCCCTCCCTATTGTGAAGTTATTAATAAAAAATAAAAGCTTCTTGACGTTAAATAGAGCAGGGAAAGCTCAGAGGCATTTGAAACTCCCCCCACCCAAGAGAATTTCTCAGACATGTTGCTGCATAGATAGTAACAACAGTGATTAATTACTAGGCTTGTTTCCAGTATTCTTATTGTCACATCTTCTAAATGGCAATGCCACTGACTATTTGCAACTATGAAATATTTGGAGACAAGTTAGTGTCTAAATAGTGTCATCAAATACAATATTCAAGAGCAGTAGTTATGAAAATAGCTGGCTCTGATAAGTACTGATAACTCATTACAAAAACAGAATAAAAAGAGACTAATTCAGAGAATCCAAAATGTTTGTTATGCACTTGTATTTGTAACACTTTTATAACTAAGCATAAAATACTTTGCTATTAAAATAAGAGCTCACCAATTAATTATTTTTCCTGAAGCACAAGAGGACATGTGATAGTGCTGAAAGCATTCTTGCTAGGGAAGTCAAGATAATGTGGAGGGAAGAATACCTCTACCACCAGCAAAGGTACTTTTTTTAAAATCCTATTCACGCAGTCCTTCACTTTCAAGAATATAGGACTTTAATTAGTAATTAGAAGGTAGAGATGGAAGTCCACTATTCCTTAACTTCCAAACAACCATCACTTTTTAAGAGTGAGCTAGTAAATTTGGAACACAGGCTCTATTAAAAGTTTTTCTTCTACACTTTTCTTCTGCAGAATTGCTATAATAAATATGGGGTCCTTACACTCTCATCAGTAAAAACTGTACAAGAAAAATGCATCAACCTCAGAAACCTATCCAGTTTCTGTAAGAGTTACTCCAATAAAAGAATATTATTTCTAATTTGGAGGTCACTTTCTTGTACTAGAATTGCCCCACAATAGTTTTTCTTTCTAAAAGCTAAGAAAAGGTTTTAAAAGATAAAAATTGCAAGTTGAAAACATAAGAATCTTTTCTCACGTCACATTTTGAACACTGTCATTCAAGTATTGCTATTGCTTCTTTTCTGAAATTGATAAGGCATTTGTGCTTTCTAGCAGCACACACTTTTCAGCATTGCATGTTAGTGCATTATTAACACCCAACTTCACTTTCAGACCAAGGAAGGGAAGAGTCTTTCAACTGAAAGATATAGCAAGTTCTGACTAACAACTCTCACAACTCTAACATCCCAAGTTCAGTAAGCACATTCATTATGTTTATTATACTAAGCACCATATAGAACAGTTAATTATTGGCCTTTTGAGAACAGTACAGGTTAGCACTAAGTATTAGTTGATTCTCAGTCACTGCTCATCACCAAACATCTTCTTAATCCTCCAGAAAGCATTGCCTTCCCTGGAAAATGAGGCATTGTACTGGTAACAGCGCTGACAAAAACAGGGAATGCTTTTTCTGCTTTATTGGTTTTTAAAACTTATAATTAGCCTATCCTGTTGCTGTGTGATTCCCTGATCAGATTTTATTCCTATTTGCTTGGTAGTTACCAAGAATCTAGTTTGAAACCCCACATGGTATTTTATTTTCCCTTGTTATTAAGAGCAGAAAAGAACACAAGTCAGCCACGGGGCAACAAACAGAGGTCTCAATCCTCAGCTAACAGCTACTTTTCCTGTTTGCGGGGGATATCTGAAATGGTTCATAAACTTAACAGTTGGTATTATAAAAGACAACAGCCCCCGCCCCGCCCAGATCCCAGCAGTTTCTAAAACTGGGGAAAAAGTAAATGGGTTAAGAGGCACAGCAAATAGATAACAGATGCAGAGGGGACAAATAAAAAAAGGGGGGGGGGAGATTTAGTACAAAAAGACACCACAGTGCAAGCGTGGAAGTGCTCTGTGCTTCCATCCTCACTGGCATTTTACCCCCTCCTAAAGCTAGATTGTGCAACTTGAGAGTAATGAGGGGTTTTTTTTAATCATTTTCAAGAATGAGAAGAACATGAACTCTGTATTTTCCCCTGCTCTTATCTGCATTTGCATTAACATTCCACCACTTTAATGCATATATCAAAGTAAGATAAATTTTTAAACCAACATGCTTTTGCAGAAAATTCACGTTCTTTTTATTTGCATAAGAAAGAATCAACAGTTCTCCAAGTTTCATTCATCTCTAGTCTCACATTGAGACTGTTAAATCTATAAAGTCAGTTATACTAAGGAGTTTTGCCAAGCTTCAGTACGTTCTTAATATTTTAAGGTGTTTCTCTGCAGAAATATACTGAGTAGATCAGAGGTGGAGGGGGAGGTTAGCATAGGAGTTAGAAGCTACACATTGTATCTTCAAATCAACAGCTAATTCAAAAAAAATCCACAACTTCAATTCTAGAAACCAAGTTGGTTTTTGTTCCTTGTCTATAAATAAGCTAAATAAGCAAGAGTGATTTCTGTATTTCAGCCTTACTATTAATCTGATAAAATGGGAATGCTCAGAAATATTTACTGTTCTCTCTAAGCAAATGCTGTCTCCACCAATACGCAAAAGTTACTCTAATGCCCCTATAATGCTCTTGTACATAAAATTCTAACTGGAATATATGTCCAAGTGTAGCACTTGGCTGTTAATTCTGAGTTCTTTCATTTTCAGGAAGTTGTGTTTTAGAACACCAGCTATTTTAGAACACCATTTTTACAGACACCATTTAGGAAGGACTTAAATTCAAATTTTTAGAGGTTTTTTTTTTTGGGGGGGGGGTGTCTAATTAGATTGCTAGCTAGACCCATTGTTATTTTGGAGCTCTCTCGGATTATAGCTATTATGGAGTAGTTCATTTGTAGATCTCAGATTATACATGCCTTCTCTAAATTAGAAACCATTGTCCATACTTGCAAAAAATGAGTAAATAAAAGCTTCAAATACAGTTGACTGAGATCATAGAGTGAAAACTTGAAAGATCTGTGAACTAGCAACAACTTGCTTTGTGTTTATACATAAATATGAACTGAAGTATATCTGTGTCAATAGGGTAACTTAGGACACCTACTAGCAAAGAAGGTTTGAAAAAAGTGTTCCTAAATTGCCACTATTTGGAACTGTCACTTAATTTTAGAACCAAAAAGGTGATAGATTAGCCCATTCACAGAATTTCAGCTACATAGCTAATATACACAGCACATGCTTCTCCACTGAAACCCTTCATCAATTTAAGGCAATTATGCTTTTTAAAAGAAAAATCAGATCAATCAGCAATCACTTCTAGATTACACGCATTGAGGCTATCAGCAAGCAGTTTCCACCACTAAAAAGTAAATAAGAAATCTACACCATTGTCTTTATACAGACAGCTCAGTCATTTTAGTCTTTGTCAACATGTAAGAAAATCCACAAATATTAAACGCAGTAGCAACACAAAATCCTTGGATTACTGCTATGTAAACTAGTTCTCTATGATCTTGTGCTTCAATTAGAAAAGAGTCTTTGTGCCCTTTAAGGAGGGCTGCAGTAGGCTAACAACAACTCTAGCCGAGCTGTACCGTTAAGCCAGAAGATTCTGTCTCTTTGCATCTCCCAGGCATTACTGTACTCTGATGGTTCCTCATACTAAATATGCTCCCCTTTCACTTACTTCAAGAAAGTTACTCTTGTAAGACAAAAGTTCTGATCCATCCCTGATTCTCTCTGACTCAAAAATATCACACTGATGTTTACCTTTATACAGGTGGCAATGTGTTTGTATGAAAACTGAAGTAATTGCAAAGTCAAGGTGAGGCACATAGTTGAGTTACAAACCCGAAATGCATCATGACTTGACCACACTGTAAAAGACATAAAGAACACCACCATTCCCCAATGCTTAGTTTTAACACACACACCCCAGCACACCACATGCACCCCCATTCTGAGACTTGCAAATTCAAACAAGATGCATTGCTAAGTCAGTAAAGTCTACAGGGCACCTAATCTTTCAGTAGGCAACTAAGTTGATATGGTTTAATAAATTTTAAAATAGCAGTGGTTCAATTAAAACCTTTTATATATTTTGAACAGCAGTATTCCTTGCACAAACTCTCTCTGCAATAGAAATGTTTATATTTGACTTGAATTCTACGGAAAGGTAAAACTGTACCTTCATTCCACTCCACTTTATCAGTAAAACTACTCAGTTAAAGTAGCCAATTCAGGTGCTTTCAGCCACTCTGACATGTAGCACAGGTGCAGCAAGGATGCCACAGAGAATGTCTTGCACTCTGTATGCCATCTTTTTATAACATGCTTACGCTTGCTACAAATCACCAATAATCCACTGGAGATTGGAAGTTTGCTGTATCCCCAGAGTGGCAATTCCTTACAACACCTTAAGTTGTAGTGCTTAAGGAGAGATAGTGACAACGTTTTTTTCTTTGTCACTATGCAGGCATAAATGAAAGGAGATATACAATGGGGACTCTGCATTACCTTCCTTCCTTCCACCTTCTGCTTGGTCATGCCACAGATTCACACTCTTCAGTAGACCAACCAGCTAGAACATATCTGTTCCCACTGTTAATTTTATCATTACCTGTAACTGACATTAACTTATTTTTTTCCACTGAGCTTCCCACCCAATTTTTACTAAAATGCTAAAAACATGGAATAGGAAAAACTCAGGGTTTAGGCTCATCACACAGGAGACAGACAGATTCCTAAAAGGAAGCTTGAGGACTGAAAGCCAAAACCAAACACCTATCCTTCCCTCCTATTAGAGGACTGTGTAGTTATATGCATGTTTGAAAGACATCCAGAGATGAAGCTTGAACTAACAATTGTAGGACTGCTGTTTTTCCAACTACATAATTTTCCTTTGTATAATTGTGGACAACTGGAGAAGGAGGAAGGGTGTTGATGAAGGAGGGAAGGTTGGTTCACTGACCCACTAGCATACACAGAGCTTTTGACTCATGTAACCTTGAGCGAGGCATGGATACAGTTTGCAAACGTGTTTAGATTTTTTTTCCAGTTTGTGCCAAAGTATGCACCAGCAAGTTTAATATCAGGTAAAGCACCTTTTATACTCTTTGTTTTTTAAAAATAATATATTTGTGAAACAGATCGATAATACATAACACTGGAAATGGGTGCTTCTTCCCAAAAGTACACATGTAAAAAAAACAAAATGACGTTTGTGAGTTTATCTGGCTTTTAAGCAAGTCTGAAATGATAACTATGTAATAGTTGTCAGTTGTCTGTCCTTTATAATTTTAAATAGATCTGCATTTTAACTTTTATTTATTTGCCAATTTTTTATATACTTTAAAGTTACACATTTGAACTTAAGCTAACTTTTTATTTTCCTAGGCTGTTACAAAACGGAATTTCAGTATTCTTGTAAACTGCAGACCATTTTTGAATAGCCCTTTGTCTTTTCTGATGAACCAGTTACCACTAATGAGTCTGCAGTCCCCTTTTTACTGTACTCTTCCAATAAATGTAAAATATTTGTATCACGCTGTCTCAAATTTTATTTGATATTTACAGGATATATTTATTCATTTGCTTCTGTAGTCAAGTGAAAGACCACTTCTAATAACACTGCTCTTGGGAATACTACAAAATATTCTGCATTTCACAAAGAAAAAAAATTGTTGTTGATTTCTGGAATTAGCACCCTATGTGGTCCCTGCCCATTGTCTTGTGTCACTTGCAGCTACCTTTTGCAATTCTTAAGAGACCGAAAGAAATAACCCAGTGGGCACAAAGGAAAAGACATGTCAAAACAGGTTCAGAAGTTGGGGGCTAGAACCTTGCAAATTTGAGGATGCAACATTACATAATCTTTTCTTCAAGCTACAGCTGTGTTCAGATGTCAAACACTGAGAAAGAAACACACAAATTCTGCCCCTTGGACAGCAGATTAAAATCCTCCCTATTTCTACAATCATTTCCAGTAAAGGTGAAGGCAGTAACCTACAGATATATCCAATCTTTATGCCATTTCTTTTACACATGACATAGTGCTCTGTTTACTTTATATTTAAAAAATCTTATTACTTAATTTTAAATACCAGTTTGGTCTTAAACAAGTTTGTTTAAAGCCACTTAATGCTTTTCTTTAAGTGAAACCAATCTCTGTGAGTAATTACTGCCATTTTCACCATGCTTTGATAAAACTTTTGATTTCCATAATCTCTTCTTAGTGTTACTATGAAAATTGAGATACCAAAATTATGACTCAGGTAAAAAAATCCAAACTATTATGCTTTAAAAAAATTTTAATGAAATCTTTCAAGATCTCATGGTTAATGTAGGGTATGAATATCCCAATAGAAGAACTTTTTTCCACTACCTTATGCCTCCTGTAGAGACACCTTGTTATAACAGCTAACAACAGGTGGAAAGAAATGTTTTTGTGTACTTCCACTTTACACAGCACTAGGTGAAGACTCTGTTAAGGCACAACACTGGGATTTGCAAGATTAAGTGCCTGACTGAAGAAGCAGTTAGCAAAGAAGTGAAGTTCTGGCACTGGCTCTTAAGTGAGACAGAGGTGCCTATGACTGAAGGGCGGGGAAAAAAAACCCTGCTCACTCATGTAAGTTCTCTCAGGTAGTTTTCCCCACAGTCTTCCAAGAATCACAAATGAAAGTGTAAACCCCAGACTAATCATCTGGATTTACTGCTGTGTGTTGAAACAGAAGACAGTGCAGCATGGGGTTACACGTAGTTCTGGTAAAGTTCTGTAGAGACACTAAATTATTCGCAAGAAAAATTTTTAAGAGGTTCCTGCAAATACATCTTTTCAGCTAAGTGATGACTATACTCCAACTAATAAAAATTTCTTGTTTGAAAAACCTGCCACTGCTAAACACTGAGCAGCACAGCAGTATCAAATCTTCTCATTTGAAGCTTTACAGCAGTTAATTAGGAAAAAAAAGCAGAGGAGCCTTGAAAGTGATCCAGGCCTTTGTGCAGTCCTACACTTTTGTACAGCTTACAAGGAGACTGAAAGGACTTGCAGTTTAAAAGATCAAGCTCCTAAGGCTTCTGAGAAGATCCCAAAGGATGTTAGGCACCTAAGTACTACTTTAAATGGCAGATCCTGACATTTCAATATTTTTGATATATCTGATATAACTACACCTTCCCCTAACAAACTGAAGGGCCTGCAGTGGCAAAGCAATAAGGTGCAGGAGCATCTAGGCCGCAGTGCCAGCATCTCAATAAAGCTTCATACAGCATTTCAGTTCCAACAAGACATTCGACCTAGGACTCTTCCAGCCTATCTGACCTGCGAATACTAAGCCAGCATGTATGGGACACTTCACAAAATTCTGTGCATAAGACACTTCGGTACAATAGGGGTTATAGTTAGGTGTAGGGTTGGGAGAAAGCAAAAGCCTAGCAGCATTGTTGCAATAGCTCTGGGAAGGGGCTGCCAAAGGAAGGACTGTACTGCCAAGAGACCTGTCCTATGAAAAGTTTCTCATCTGGGCCAGCAATGGGGGTCTTAGACCCCCATATCGAGAGGTGTTGATGTTGACAGTCGTTCATGCCTACTGAGAACATACGTGGTCCAAGAACGAAAGCTGAGGTGTGTGAGGAGATGGAGAGCTATTGATGCCTATGGAGAGGCCTGGCTATCTATAGATGTCATTTCTTGGCAATACATCTGGTAATTCGTACTCAGTACGGCCTCTCAATATTATGAACAGTCAACTTGGCTAGTCGTCGCCGCATCCCGTGAGCAGAATCATTGTGAAAAAAATAGCTACAGATGCCACTTATTACCCCCCCCCGCACCTCATTCCACCCCCCTTGCCACTTATTACACCCTCCTGCCACTTATTATGCCCCCACTACTTATTATGATCCCCCCTCACCTATCACACTCCCTGCCACCTATCAGACACCACCACATATCATGATCCCCTGTGGAACTTATTACCCCTCTGCCACTTATTGCCCACCACCACTTATTAGAGCAGATCGATATCGATGCCTATCAATAGGTATGGATCTGGAGAGGCATCCATGCTGCTCCCTATCGAGAGCTATCGATGTCAGTGGGTGACGATGCCTCACCCACAGCAACATCGGTCCAAGAGCGAAAGCTCTGCACACCAGCTGAGATCGAGAGCAGCCGATACCTATCCACAGGCATCAATAGCTCTACATTTCCTTCCCTGGCTACATGTATGCATATCAATACCCAGCCAGGCCACCCGATATGGACAACAGTCAAGGCTGGCAGTCTCTGGCGCAAACGGAGGGCAAAAGCAGTCCAAGAACAAGAACTCTAGATGCCTCTCCACATCGAGAATTAGGGAGTAGGGATTGTTATCCATGGTCATCCAGAACTGTCAATACCTACTGAGATCCATCCCTATCGAGAGGTAAGGAAATGGACAGGCCTTGATACTGGACCAGACCAAGAGGAATCAATGCCTATTGATGGGAATTGATATCTTGGGATGTCATGGCCTAGCCAAACCTCTGGAAAAGGATACTCATCGTGGCCCCGCCAAACTGAGCACCGTCAATGCTGATAGTCTCTGGTGCCTACCAAGAGCAAAACTGCCCCAAGAGCAAAAGCTACAGATGCCAGGTGACATCAAGAGGAATCGATGCCTATCGATAGGTATGGATCTGGAGAGGCATCCATGCTGCTCCCTATTGAGAGCGATCGATGTCAGTGAGTGACGATGCCTCACCCACAGCAGCATCGGTCTGAGAGTGAAAGCTCTGCATGCCAGCCAAGATCGAGAGCAGCCAATACCTATCTACAGGCATCAATAGCTCTACATTTCCTTCCCTGGCTACATGTATGCATATCGATACTCAGCCAGGCCTCCCGAGATTCAGAATGGCCAAGAGGTGCCGTTGCAGTGGAACTGCGAAGGGGTTGCTAAAGGAAGGCCTGTGCTCCCAAGAGACCTGGCCTGTGACTAGTTTCTCATCTGGGCCATCAATAAGGGGCTTAGTTACACCAGGGGCTGGAAAAAAATCCTAGCATTAGGGTTAGAGTTGGGGCTGGAGCTGAGAGAGAGAAAGTCGAGAGACACTGTTGCAGTGGTTCTGGAAAGGGGCTGCCAAGGGAAGGGCTGTGCTGCTAAGAGACCTGTTCTGTGAGGAGTTTCTCATCTGTGGCAGCAATGGGGGGCTTAGTCCCAGCATTGGCCAGAAAAATATTTTAGGGTGTTGACACTGGATAGCATTGCTTACATGCATCCAATTTTATCTACTCATCCAAGGTTTGCATATAAAATCTAGGTTAGATCTTTCTCTTTGCAAGTGACAGAAACACTTCCCTCTCCTTTAGACTGAAAGAGTACACTTGCTAAGATGCTTTCAAACTCAGGTACAAAACCTTCCTCCAACTCTGGCAGAAATACTGTTTTCTTTTTGTGAAAGAGAGGTTTTAATCTGATTCATGCCCAGAAAGGGCTCATGGTTGAGGACTCAAAGCATAAGTATGTTCCTGTCTTAAACTTGACATTAGGGATTTGAGGGGATGTGATGCAGGAGGATTAGTTATTTTGGGAGGTAGATTTCTCCTCTCCAGCATATTCATTTTACTGGCTGATTTAGTCAGATTGCTGACTTACATGAACCTTCTTTCTGGGTCCCTAACTCTCTGCTACCCCCACGCTCACAGCACTCAGAAGCTTAACTCATGCCAAGGACCACAGGGTGCTCAAAAGCTCAGTGTTACCTATTTATAGGTCTAACACTTTCTCAGAATGGAGACAGAGGATCTTAGATATTGAGTGTGACATTTGAGTAGTGCAAGGATTATGAGGTTCTAATGTAAAAAAAGGTTTGTGTGGATGCGTGGTCCCCATTACACACATTCACTGAGGCTACTCTGCAGCCAGATTTCAGTTCTCCTTTAAATCATGTTCTAGTCATAAGAAATGTAAAAATGCATCACTGATACGATCTGAATTGGAACTGCACTCTTTTCACCTCAAAGGACGTAATACAGATAACCACAGAGAAAATGCAAGTCAGTGTCACATGCGGACTCCACTAAATCTGCAACCCACAGCTCTCTCATACGGTTTCATCAGTAGCCATCTCTTCCTCCATCCCTCTCAGTTCTTTGCAAAGTCTGTTGCACTAAAAGCAGTGCTGCTGCTAAAGAATCTTCAGAAAGGCACCTGAACTAAAGAAACAGCACTGTATTGAGAATGCAGAATAATCACAAAGACTGCAAGCTGCAGGAGCTAGGTTATTAGAATATTAGAGCAAAATGTCTTAACTCTGCAAACAGAAGCAAGAGAAGAGAAAAACTGAACCACTAACTAACTTGAATCTTCAGAACAGACAGACAGACATCTGACCATGCTGTAACAGAAAGAAGCGTGCATCTGGCCACACATTTTAGGTCCATTATATATTAGTTCTTTGCCAGTTAAAGCAAACATGAGATTGCACTAGCTACACCTGAAGTATATTGAAGTATTTTTCTACTTCTCTCAGAAGATTGCCTTACTAACTGCAATTCACTAAAGAGAAGGCACAGAAAAGGGCAAGGAGGGTAATCCAACTGCTTAAACTTAGTCTGTGCAAGCAGCAGCTATGAAAGCCCATCCTGTTAACACTAGTACAGAAAGCCACTGCAAAGTTAGAGCAACGTGCATATTAAGGCCTTACATTCAAATCTGACTTCTAAAGGATGTCACACCCGGCAGGTCCAAAAATCCTTTCCAATAATCCTGATATAGAGCTAAAAAATAATAATAATAACAAAAAGACCTAGATATAGCTAGATATAGTTAGAGCACCTTCTGATATGATAGAGACTGTTTCCATTTCACTCATAACTGCATGCACAAAGTGCCACTACAGACATGGAGCCAGGCAGTCAGGTACGGACATTACGGACCTGACACCCCCTCTCCACCTCCCACCACCCCCCAAGTCAGAGTTAGGTTTTCATGAAGTCCTGGGAAGATCAAGATAGTTCTCCATCAGCTGCATAGCACAAAAATAGGGCTACTGACAAAAAAGCAGGTGCAAGAAGTTAACACAATACATGATATAAATAGTGCAAGTCCAAGTATATACCAATTTATGGCTTGGTTATCATCTAAAGTGTATATAAATATTAAATTTTACTTGACACAGGTAATGAAACCAAACTGCTCCCTGAATTAGAATCCTCAGTGGTCACTATATTTTTTTAGCATTTGAAGTGGAAGGTAAGCTGTTTTGTATATAAATCCAGATTAGTAGACTTAGTCTTTGTGTCTAGCTTTATCCAGTCTTGTGGATACAGAGTTCCTAGTGGTGGAGGTAGAGCAAGTTATCTGTATTTTCATTTTTGGCCCTCAGTTCACTCCGAGGCCATATCAGGATTTTCAGATGAGATATTTTACTCCATCTCTCACCCTCAGGGCTAATCCCAGAGGTGTGTTCACAACATACCTCCCAAGTGAGCCTCATCCAAAGTACAGCCAAGGACATGACTTTTCTCTCCTGCTGCCATACACATGGCCCATTTTTATCCACTAGCCAATGCCTGGCCTTACAACTTACAAACTTATTCCCAAGTTCCTGCTAGCACTAGTTTGGGACTGAGGCCTTGGCCCCCTGCACCACAAGGCATTCAGCACCTCACTCCTGACAGTAGGGGACCATCTCTCCCCTGATGTGGCCATTTGGGAACAAAGTCACACAAACTCAAGAAATCACAGCTGGTTTCACACTGAAGCTCTTGCCTGGCTTAAAATCAAGCCAGGGTGAAGCCCAGTATGAGAGATGAAGAATATTTTCAACTCGCTCATTTAGAAAGTTTGCACCTTTTTAGAGCTGCTCTTTCATATAAGTCAAAGCAAGTACATTGTTCAAACTCTACTGACACGCAAGCAAAGCCCTCCTCTTTTTAGGAATATAAAGCCTTCACTTGGCATCAATAGCAAACAGGGAAGACAGTGAGCAGTTTCATTAAACCAATGTTAAGTTAGAAGGCATTTAGAGCACTTCATTACAAACATACGACCCCACACAATTCAGGCATATTGGATTAGCAACAACAGGTCCAACACCCCACAACACCCCTTTTCATTTTGAAAAGTAAGAGAGCTACTCAGCCTGTCCCTTATGACATTGCTTTTCTAGTAGGGTTTCTTATAGTGCTGTAAGAGACAGCTAGTTTTGCTTTCTTACCACAACACATACATACATATACATATATATTTATTTATTTACATATTAAAAAAACAGGATTCCTGCTCTACATCTCCTTCAACCAACTCTCCCTCAGACTTGGCAGTTCCCTCAAGCTGAGGATTTTGTTACTGTTTTATAAATCAGAAATAATATTCAAGAAGGAAAACTATGAGGGGAAAAAAAAGATAGTGCTATAAGAAGCAGTCGACCAGCTTAGGAGAGTTGTCAGCAATAGCTACCTTTTCTTACAGTAGTCAAAATTTGAGATACAAGAGATGCTTTTAACAGTCTTGAGCAAACAGTTTGAATTGTTATTTTTACATACCAGGACAGAAAATAAATTCCAGTGAACTTGTGTCTATGCACCTGAATTTTGATCCCGTCAGATTCACTTTTCATACAGGCATTATTAGCACTCTTGGGACAACAAATGTTTTTTTCTGACAAGCGTTCCACATAGGAAGGTAACCAATTACGAGGTTTCCTGAATGAGTTTCATAGCGGAATTATATGCAGACACCTCTGAACTCCCCAGCTTCCATCCCCACCAATTACAGTACTATGCAAAGAGCTAGATATGGAAAAAACAACCTGCTCCTTATAATTGCTCAACAGATTCAATTAAAAAAAAATCCAGAACAGGGAGCCTTTGAAACTGTTCAGTTTTCTGAAACATGCTTCGCTAATCCACACAGGAACAAAGAAGGGGTTTTTTTGTTTGTTTGAAAGTTCATCCCTCCAAAAGGGACGATACATCAGGCTCAGGTTGCCAGCCTTTCAATATGGTGCACATGAGGAAATACAATGCAGTGCACAGGAGGTGCTTTCAAATGGAGTTCACACTTCCACACTCTGACCCCATGAATCCAATTTCTCTGCATCGTGAAAGAGCTGCGGGCACGCTATTTCAAAGAACAAGACAGGCATGGGCATTCCTCAGATACACATGAAGGGAAAAGGACAGTACAAGCATCCAAGATTGCTCTCCCAGTCTAGGAATGTTGTAGACATTTACACTAAACAGTCACACGAGAAAAATACCCAAATCCTGAACATCCTTGGGACACTCACCAGGTCTCAAGGTTAACCAGTCTTCCCACAAGCACTCCGACACCTCTTTGGAGGCTCCAGCACACATGTGCCCTTCCTTTGGCCCATGAATAATTTCTTTTCAAAACCTGGGGGAGGAGGACAGGGTGAAAAAGCTCCTGTCCAACAGTTACAACAGAAGCATTACCAACATTTCTGAGCAAAATAAGTAGCCAACCTTGAGATCCCTGCAGGCCCGATTCCAGGAGTGGCTGCTGAATTGGGGAGGGCATCAGACCCCAGTTGGGAATCCTACCTGGACTACAGCACAAAATGTGTGCCGAGATACCTGACTCAACCAACAAAGAGGCAACACCAGACTTTCCCCCAGCAGGCCTGGATGTGCTACAGCTACTTTACATGCCGATGTCTCCATGAGTCAACAGAGTTTGAGAGTTGCAGACTTGGGCTTTGGTGCCTGGGGGCCAGTGAAGACTCACCTCAAAACCCACATCCTTTCACAGGTCTGTTCCACTCTCAGTTCTGAACTGAAGGCTATCACTTGAAAGCAATACCTGAACGCCCGTGCAAGCCATAGACTATAGGTGAGCTTCGAAAGCATAAAAACACAATCTGTCACTCAGAAATTATTAGATTTATTGCTAGAGCTCCTCTAATTATAAGATCACCGTGAAAAACAAGATTTAAGTAAATATAAAAGCAGAAAATGGGAAAATTAATTTAACTATTTACTTTTTCAGCAGTTTCTCTTCACAACCCATTTGCAAGTAGTATCTGCTTTGCAGTCTGATGTTCATCTACACTGGTTTATAGGAGCTTTTTGAGGAGGGAGGATCAGGAATAAATTCACTACACGCAAGTCTCAGAATAAAACTTGTGCTGTACAATTGCAGGAAAGCTGAAGTTCAGATGGTTTACATCCAGCTTTTTGGTATTACAGAGGGCACACAGATTACTACATACTGTCTATTGTAGAATTATCACCACCAGCTTGTAAGGCATTATAACCTCTCCTGCCCTGCAAGTAGTGGGGAGAAAGTATGAATGAAAAAATATACTGCACAGTACTCAGTACTGATGTAACTCACTACTAAGATTGTATTTCCTCAGGCTATTCAGCATCCAGAGCACTGTCCAAAGGATACAGGGGGCATGGTGGAATACACAGTCAAATTTCCTCATTTAGAAATTTGCATTCTCATCATAAAATTCAGACAACTGTATGAGACCCAAAGCAAAAGCCTGCTAAAAAATTAAAGTCTCATTTATTTCCATGCTTTAAACTAAGCCCTAGGAACAAGCAACTGTAACACATCACTCCCCAGCAGCCAGGTATGCTGCCACGTAGCCTTGTTTCCAAATTCTGCTGGGACAGAGGGCCTTTTTGACAAAAACCTGGTGCCTGAAGTCAAGAAGTTTGAGGTCTGCCTGGAAAAAGTCTAGCTGAAGATGAGACCCTTAAGAGCAAAGTCCCATTTAAGCCCTGATGGTTATCTGCAAACTTGCCATCTGTCCTCAAACACCCAGTTTCAATGCTTAATCCTAACACTGACAGGAACAGGGGCACTGAGCCTGGTCTGCCAGCAGAGGTGCTGCTGAAGCACTGAAGTGACAGCAGGAGCCTTCCTTACCTCTCTCATCTTCCTTTCAGCCTCAGTTTCTCAGAGAAAGGTGATATGCACATCACAGAATCACAGAATGGTTGAGGTTGGAAGGGACCTCTGGAGATCATCTAGTCCAACCCCCCTGCTCAAGCACGGTCACCTAGAGCATGTTGTCCAGGATCATGTCCAGATGGCTTTTGAATATCTCCAAGAACAGGGACTGAACATGCAGCTCAAAAACTGCAGGTCACAACTGAGTGGGGAGAAGGACTCCCCTGCACCCAGGATGAGCCACTGACAACCCCAACACTGGCAGCTTCACTGCTTAAAGGAAGTAGCTTACACAGATCAAGGTGAATATGCACTCCCCTCCATCTCCTTTTTGCACTTCACAGTGTTGATGATGTAGTCTGACTGAAGAAACAGAATCTAAGAACCAATATTTTGTTACTTAAACTAAGCAGCTGATTTTCACAGGAAATTTTATTTATTTATTTTAAAGTAGCTTAATTATCTATACTTTTTTGCAATAAAGCTAGCCTTCACACTCCAAGACATCTTGAATTGCTCTTGCTGGGTGGTTAACGACAGTTTACATGCTGGAAACACATCTCCCTAAAACGTTCCAGAGCAACCAAAATCTGATAAACATCAAGAATCATAACACAGGCTGTCTTTCTTTTACTCTTGGTTATTGTTAATATTCTTCAACCATAGGAATATCAAAGTCTCTGCGGCAATGGAAGCAATTTAGATGCTCCCTAGAGATGGCTTTAGAGCATGTGTAATCAATTTTATAAATGAGCAGCTGGCCTGCACAGCAAGATGAACTCTGCAATTCACCAAAATGAATAATGAATTGCATATACTCTGCATTAAGAAGATTGGCATTCATCTTAGAAACTGTTCAGAATAAGTCTCACTACTTTTACACATCAAAGAGAAACTCAGTGCCTGGCTGTTACTTAACGTACTCAACTTCCAGGCAGGGGTTTTGTCAATGCAGTACCCAGACTCCTAACATGAACAATGGCAGTCCTCAGACACTAGCCATGGCCACGCATCAGAGTCAGAAGCAGCTTGTGAACCTGAGTCTGTCCAAATCCTATGGAGCCTTCAGTGCTGACATCTGTGAGTAGGTCAGAGACTGAAGTTTTGTCTTTTACTGACCCAACAAACTGATATTCTCAGCAAGACAACAGGTATTTATTTTTATATTGAACAAAGTATTCCACTACAGGAGCAGAAAAACAAATTCCAATGCCACTTCTATTTCTCTTAAACTTAGTGATCTGTGTGATCCAGGACAAAAGTTTGTTCAGGCCCAAGGGCATTTTGTTGACTTTCCACTGGCCTTTCAGTCTATAATGCAATTTCTTAGGTCTCTGCGTGGAAATGATTTGTGACTCTCATATTCCCATTGAGAATAACCCATCCATTATATTACCTCCAAAGAAACCTGCTCTGTGACAGGTCTTTTGAGGTCAGAAAGGCTACTGTAATGCGTCAAACAGGCAGGCATGTCATACCTACATTTCTTGTGGTTCCTTGCAAATGGAAGAAAGCAAGCAGAGAGGAAAGGAAGAAAACATGGAAACTAAGAAACAGAGCACTCTTTTTGAACATGCATATTCACACTCGGAAGCAAGTTTTCTTCTGACAACATAGCATCTGAATAAATCTCGCTTCAGCTGCCCTCATCCTTCCTCTATGAAATGTCCTTCCCTCACCAAATGCTATTAAGCATTTCTCACCTGAGGTTCCTAGGTGTGTCTGATCAGATTTTACTGACATTTACATTTGGATCCCTTACTACCAGACATACCTAGAAGACGGTAAGAAGGGAAATAAAAGCAGCATCATTGCTTAGTACCAGCACAAGAAGTGTGTAGGTTTTTAGTTTTTATGGTAACATTGGTTTCATTTATGAGACAGTTTTGACAATAGTGACACAGGCCGTGTTGGCTATATTCAGCAGCAACATAACCTAGGAGAAAAAGTGTACCTGTGGGAGCGTATAGAAATACCACTAGGCTTCAGGCTTGGTGTGTGCTGCAGGAATTCAGCGCACAGCCCCAAGCCTCATGACATTGCTGCAGGCCAGCTGTGTCTCTTCACTTTTTAATGAGTTCAGCAAAACACAGATAATCCTCTCTGCACAGGATTTAGCTCGCAACCACGTCCTGGCACCTCAAGTGTCTGATGTTAAAAAGATGTAAAATTAAAGGCAGCACCCAATAGTCCTATTGGATTAGTATGGCTTCTCTCACTTTTTGCTACATGGAAAGTAATTAAATCAATAGAGACATTGGGAATGTCACATTTGTATATAAATCAGAGAAATCCAGTTAGAGATCTTGGCATCTAGTTCTGTGTCCAGAGCCCAGGCCATAGATTGCAATATCATGTGGAATAAGATTGCCTTTTTCAGGTTTCCCCAGTAGTTCAGCAGTCATATAGTAAGGTAGTTAAGGATCACAGTCTTTGCCAAAAGCTGGAAAGACCCTGTTGGGAAATAGAGTTTTATACTACTAACATACCTACTGCAGTAACATCAAGCAAGCATGGCAGGTGTCGTAGCTGTAGTTCACAAACCAGTAATTATAGCTGAAATCCTGCCCACCAGCTGGCAGCCATCCCAGATGACATGGTCATACACAGATAAAAGGTCCTGCATTTTTAGCTCTAAGTGCCCCTTCTCTTCCTCTTGCTGCCCTAGATGCAAAGCCAAGGAACACAGTAGCCTAATACAGAGTTTAGCAATTGCTTCTTTCAGAAGACAGCCAGACATCAACTCTGTACATTCAAGATAATGTTTAGAGTTTACTGCCTCATTGTACTGAAAGTACCAAAAAGAGAAAGCACCAGAAAGCCCCTTTGCTTCTGCAAAGGACAGAGGCTGCCTTTGCATTATTCCAAACTTAGCTTCCAACAGTTAGACACCAACTGAAATGCCTTAACCTGAGCTTTTTCTTACTGCTTTTGCTTTCCCAGTGTATTTGCTTTGTATAGCTTGCTCTGGCTACTTAAAACAGTAACCTCTTCATTATTTACCCTGGTAGCCTTGTGCTCTCAAATAACTTACAATTTTTTTAATATCTAGTGTTCACAAAAAACATGGAGTACTTTATTTCTGAATTTCTAAACAAGCTCATTCCACGCCTACAAGTAATCGGTCTTAAAATCCATTTTAAAAGGGAGTTTTAGACAAAAACCTATCTGTTGTTAAAGTGTAACTATTTTTCTTCATTTTGCAAGCTTTCTTTCCCCCCAAAATAATACAACAGTCTCCCTAGGAATGAGACTGTTCTTGCTGTGTTTTCTGCTGAGCTTCTGAAGAGATGCTGCATAATCTAAGGCTGAGGAGAGCATTATGGTATTTATATGGTAGCGACATTCTGTGTGCAGTGAGCAGACAGTTATTTGCATCCTCCCTTTTGAAAGCAAAATTATTTTCCCAAGGGAGACCAATTTGTATTTCAGAAAACATACCTCCAAGTCTTACTCTTTTGCTGTTGTTTCTAAGACAAGACAATACACTGTAGCATGTCAAGTGGAAAAATTACACAAGGCCGACATGACGTGCCATTCAGATCAGGTCATGTAACAGTGATTTGGTTATGGCAACACTGCCAAAGGGAAAGGCTCACTAGCAAAGCCAGGGCCTCGCAGAGCTGGAGAGAGGAGTCAATCTATGAAAATTCTGGAAGCAAAAAACAGCCACCAACCTTTAAAAGTTTGGACAGTTTTTAAATACCCTTGATTTTTATAAGTAAGTGAGACAGCCTATAGACAGGCAGCTCAGGCATAAATATAGCTTTAAAGAAAAAGAACCAGTAGGGGCAATAATCTACATCACACAGGCAAGTTGAGCCCCACAAAGGAGTGCAGGACTGTGAGCCACAGGATACTTTATCAGAGCTGTGCTAAAACCAAATTTTTACCAGCGCAGCTAACCTCTGTTGTAGGGGCAGCAGGGCAAAGAGGAGAGAAGCATACATACAGCGCATATGTATGGCACAAAATACTTATTCCAGCAATATGAGAAAACAGAGCATTGTAATAACAACCCCACTCCCTATCCCTTCAAGACAGATATCAAAAGCTGATGTTTTTGTTAATTTTTAGGTCTTCTCAAAGTCTACCCATATCCACAACCAAATCTTTTCCTCGTTAATTAGCAAGAAGTCTAACCTAACACCGTAAAACAGAGCTTTCTGGCGCATTCCCCACACACACTTTTTTTTTTTTTTTTTTAAATCCAATCACCAACTTACACCATCATGGCACGAAATAAAGCAGCAAAATGCAAGTGAAGCCTGGTAATTCACTTCAGAGTCTTTTCTAACAGTTTATTTTTCCTAAATATAAATCTCTTTTTCTGTAAAAATAAGACCAATGGTCAAATTAAGTCAGCGTGTTTTAATTATATTTTACCAAAGATTATTCCACTATTCAATGTAATCCTCAAAGTCAGTCTTCAAACAGAGGGCAAATACAAGAGAACGTAATTTTTCTAGATAAAAAACAAGTCAGCAGAGTTCTTGTTAGAACTACAATCATGAAAGATACACTTGACAAACTGCATCCTAACCATGCTGCCCAAGGGATTTACAGTTGGCTTCTGTGCAAACATTATTCAATCAGGCATTTTTCTTCTATGGGCATGTTGTAGGCAAATAGAGCCAGGACAGACAAAGAGTCAAGGGACGTTACAGCTATCACCTTTCCTTCCTTCCCCTCCTCCTTTACCCCCCACTCCATGCAGGTTGAATGATCCAGTTATTGATCACATATAGTAGGTAATATAACCAAGCCTTCTCATTGCTATCTGTGAGCCAGGAGCACTGGTAACTACTGGAACTGAAAAGAATGGCAATTAAGTTTCATGGGGTTGGGGGGGGGGTGGTTACTGCCACAGTGCAGTCCCCAAGCTCAACCCTTCTAAGTGTCTGCAAGAAAACATCAAGAACAACATCACAGTGGGGGACAGGCAAGGCCTGGGATATCAGTAGAGAAGCAGTTGTACATCTAAAAATCCCCAAGAGCTCATTTTGCACATTTTCACCTTTCTGGGTACGCCTGGTGTCACCCCCTTTCCAAAGTCTTGCCAGATAACAAAGGCCCACTGAGGCTGGAGGAAGGCAGCCCTTAAACATGACCTCAGGAGGGCTGTAAGGAACAATACTGCTGGCAAGTGACAGACCTTACTTGGATGTGCAGCTCTGTGTTACATGGCCATGTCTTGTTCCTAACAGCACTTTTTACAGCCTATGCTAATCCGCACCCCTGAAAATAACAGGTCAGTGCATTTTTTTTTTCATTTTACAGAGATGACAAGTACTTATGCAGCAAAACTCAAAGTCATGATAGTTAGTTGACTGCCCATGGTCACCTGGCAATACCAGGAAAATAACTCCTCTTTCCTGACCCTTATTCCTCTTTGAAAGCTCAACAGGTTTCATAAATTAGTCTTTTTCCAAACTGAGAGCTAGTTTGGAAGTGCTAGTCACACTGACATTCCATCCTGCTTCCATAAATTCCTCCAGTCTCTTGTTTTAACTGGTTACACTGCCTCCTTGTTTGTCTTAGGGTTATATTAAATACATGATTACTCAGTAGAAAATATCATTCAGATCTTCAAATGTAATACTGTCTATTCTTCTTCCCCCAAATGCAAGCATCACTTCTCACAGAGAGATTTCACTTCAATATCCAAGTTTGTTTACTTCATACAAATTTTTTTCCTGAAGCTCCTTTTTCAGTCTCTGCTACAGAGCTCAAGTTCTGTGACAGCTTTTTATTTGTTTGAGAGAAATCCCACTCACACTGCTGTCATCTTGCTCCATATCCAGTTTTAAAAAAGGAATAGAGCAAATTATTAATAGAGGTGAACAAAAGGAGACAGAGCTTCTCTATTACCCTCCTGTCCAAATTCTAACATTTTGAATCTAACCCAGATGACTGGAACGTGGTTCAGTGACACTGAACATGGGTGGGGAAAAATGGGCACCAATAGGAAGTTAAAAAACATTATCTACGTCATAGATTCCTACTTCCTGCCTTAAATGCTACATATGAACACTGCTTTTACAAGGGGTATCTAATTAAACTGCAATGAAATTGGAGCAACAGTGCACACCAAATCAACGCAACAGATGGCAGAGCCTTTACTTTGGTTTGCACTTGGGCAGTCCGGCCCAGAGACCTCCCCAGCCTCCTGCTAGGTGAAACCCCTGCCCACGATGGGGAAGTCCCAAGGAAGCTCAGAGGTGCCTCATGGGCTGACAAAGACCTTCAGCAAGACAGCCAAGGACTTGGAGGGGGGAGGCCAGCTTGCAAAGCAGGTGGACTTATGTGGCAGCTAGCTCTTACAGAGCTATAATTAGCTAGTGCAAGTTAAAGCAAAGCCACACTGGATCAAAGAAATGAGTTTGCAACCCGCTCTCCAGAAGGCTTCCCTACTGCATTCATCATTCTCCATCTCACATTCCTCACCCATTAGTAAACTTCGCAGACACAGATTTTATGGGTGTCCACCTTTAGCTGCAGTAAAATGGGGCTGCCAAAGAGTAGTTAAACATTTATACCCAAGAAACCTTAAACAGGAAGAGGTTTTACAGTAAGTGTACTCTGTGTCTTTTTTTGTTGTTGTTTTAATTTCTTGTTCACAAAGATCAAAGTTTAACCTGAGGAATGAGGAAAGCACTTCATTTGAATTTCTTATTCAACTCAGATTCAGAGATGCATCAGAAAAAGGGCAGAGCGGAGATATAGCCACAAGTCTGTTGCTGCTTATGCATCACTATTAAACCTGTATGAACTAGTCTGAATGTGTAGCAGTTTCCTCCCTGAAAGAAAATTTGTTCTGAAGTATTGCAAGTTCAAGATACATCTCTTCCACAAAAGTACTGTTAAAGTTGAATTGAATTTAGCATAGGGTAATTTTTATACTATGTTCAAAAAAAGTAACATCAAGGAATTAAAAAGATTGAGGATAGCTCTACGCAGCATGTTCTAACCAAGCTAGCTTAGATAAAATAAATGCTGTTAGCACAGAGTGCTAACCAGACTGTTTCTCATCTAACATATCAGAAGCTAAGGTGTCTTAGCTAGGACAGTCTGCATTGCGTATCATTAGTGCTACTGAAGCAGCCATATCCAGCAAATATTTAGGACTCATTTACACTGGAAACCTGTTTTGAATCAGGCAGAGCTGGTTTGCATCCATTACACACAGAACAAAAAAATCAGTGATTTAGCCTCTCTCAAGCAAACTGTTAAAACTGCATCTAGAATGAGGTTATGCTGTGGCTAAGTCTAATTGCAACAGAGTAAATGTGTGAGTACAGCCTTCCAAAGGAGCTGTTGCCTATTTGCTAGAGCCTTCTGCTCATGTTACACACTGCTTTCCAGTGCTCCTGGTAGATTTATCTGCTGCTACTCTAGACCAAATATTCATCCCCCTGCTTAAATGCTGCTACAAATCAGTTCATGGAGGACCCAGTGCACTTGGGTCTCAATGCTGTTTATTCTGCATAAAGCAGACGGGCTTCACTGTGGCCCTTTTCTGAGGGCTGAAGGCCTTCCTTGAGAGAGCACTTGGTGAGGAATGTGTCACGGTATGGTACTCACTACCAGCCTGAATCACAAGGAAGGATGGATGAGATACACCCAAAACATTAGCTGTTCCTACAGCAGGATAATGTTTTTGTAACTGAAGTGTGTTTAAGTACAAGGACACCTCCAGCAAATCCTGCAAGATCAGCTACTAGGAGAAACAGGATTTCATTTGGCTTAAGTTATGGGATTTCTACTGTCATATTTAGTGGATTCAATGGCAGGAATCCTCCAGTCATGATTATTGGCCTTACAAACCCTAAAACAGATGGTCATGGAAACCCAGGACTCCCTCCCAAACCACAGCTGTAGGACATTCAAACATTGTACATCTTGTTACTGCAAGAGTAAAATAACACAGTAATCTTCTCCCAGTCTCTTGGATTGTCCCTTGCTGTTGCTGGAATTGGCTTTGCTACAGGAAAGAGCTCAGACATCATCCTTCTTCCTCCCATTCACATGGATATGTGCTCAGCAGCAAATGCACCAGCAAGTTCGGCTCAAACACTTTCCTCCAAGGCTTCCTATCATGACCAAGGCATCCATTCTTCCCCTCTCGGAGTAATGCTGATACAAGAAGTCCCTTTTATTGTGCCAACACGTATAGGAGAGAAAAAGTACCACCAATGTATTTTACAGGCTTGAATCCCCAGCTATAAAGGCAACATGAGCATTGAAATAACTTGCACAATTCCTGTTCAGTACTTTTAAAAAGACTTTCATGAATTCCCCATCCCTTTTCCTTGCCTCCCCCAACTTCACATGGGTGACCACAGATATCTATTAGCTGGCTATATCATGCTGCTCTGTATGCCTTAAAACACAAATTTAAAGAAAAGCCAGGGGCCAACTTTGGCACAGACCCTTTGTGGCAGTACAGTTCATTTGTCACTGCCCCACAACGCCCCATGCATCCCCTCTGTATGCATTACCAATGGTACCACAACCCATTCTTTTTAAACAGAAACCTTCCTTCCCATATCTGTGCTATGCTTAGACAGGTATCCAAAAGACAAAACTTTCCATTTCAATCAAAAAAAAAAAAGTTACCAAAACCATTTCCAAGTAGTACCTTGCACAATAATATCTTGCCTCAGCACTATCCAAAAGCCCTTAGATCCCACACCGCCAAAACAAAGAAGTGGATTTACAGTTCCAAGACTAAAGATGCTCTATTGAGAAAACAGCATTAAAACACAAAACAATACCCAAAACACAATAACTGTGTTCTCTTTCATCCCTCCTCCTATGATTCTGCTGCCATGGATTAGGTATTAAGATTCTCTTTGTGTATTTTTTAAATACTGCTTATAGTATTTAGTGTATTCATTATGAAAATTGTCATGTCCTTATATTCATGGTTGCAAGTCCTGCACAATTAAGATATGTCCATCAACACCAGCATAAAACACACCCCTGCACTACGATCAAATCCAAAACAATACTTTAACAATCCCCTCCAGCAATATATTATTATATGCACAGTTTTGCTATTTAAAAGGACATATCACTCTTGAAACCTTGGCACCAAAACCACACAAAGAATAAAATTCAAAAGGCGTTCCTGACTGAATTTTGTTTCCCACTGCAATATGCACAAAACATTAGCTTGGTTCATAAGCTGATCAAGATCTGCCTTAAAAAATAATTGTTTTTGAGCACCTCACTGTTCATGTAGGAAATTCATTTCTGAACCTGCTGCTCTGATTAGGAGAAATTTCCTAGCTATTTCCCAATTTATCCTCATTTATTCTTGTGCTGGTTTTGTCTTTCGGCTGAGAAAGAGCCTCTTCTCCAACCTTGGCCCGTTTACTTCAACAGGGTTTGATCCAGCGTAATTAAAAAGTCAATCACGAATAGCAAGCATCCAGAGAACAGTAGTTACATACTAGATAAAGCTTTCACATAGGTAATACATTTCTGCAATATACACACTGCACAGACTGTAGGAATAAATGGCTTTGATATCTTGAACATCTGCTCCTTTTAAGTTATGCCAGGTCTATAGCATCAGAACTAAAGTGGCAAGCAGGATAGAGATCTGGCCCTCAACTACTTTTCCTTCATAACAAAACTGAAGTATTTCTTCCTACATGCCAAGCTGAACTACAGCCCACCCGCTTCCCCTTCTACAGGTTACCAAAACACAGATGAAGAAGCAGCTGAAAGCATCCAGTCAGCTGTCCTTTGCATTGCAATAACTAGTCTTTTCCCTTTTACACCATATAATTTTTGAAAACAAAATATCGTATACAACACACTTCATATGACAACACATTAAAGACAGATCTTATACACATTAAAAAGTTAGTTTTTCAGGATCACTGAAACAGAATTCCTGAAGCTGCAGGGCAAGAAGGCTATTACTTCCTAACAGCAATTGTTGCCCAGTTAAGAGAACTGGAGCAATAACTTCTGAATAAAGAGAAAAAAGTACCTCTCTCCTGCCACATTTCTTTCTTATCAAACTCTTCCTCCTCCTGTTTATGCCTCTTAACACGAGCATGTTATAAAGCAGGGCTAAGCCTTCACTATCTTTCACCTTATTGGTCTTTAGACCAGTGCCAAAACACTGCTGTTTCAGTATGGTGGCATTTTACACACAAGTGTATGCTTGCACAAAAAGTAAAGCAAGAACAACAAAAAACACACAGGCCGATCAACCTCTCCTTATTACATACAAATTACAGCAACATGGAATGGTATTTCAAGGTCCTGGATTACTGCAATATGCCTATTTGGTAGCATCCACTATCCAGTTTTTGAAAGAACATCATTTTCTGAAAAAACTATGAAACATACAAAAGACTGGAAAAGGTTTGCTACAAATATATGCAGCACTTCAAAGGTACCGACACAAATGAAACCTCCTCTGATCTCTAGTGTACTGCAAGTTCTTCTTTATTAGCTACACCTAAATGTCTTTCTGAAACATCACGACCTTCTGACTGTAAAAAATCTGGCTACAGAAATGGAGCACTAGTTTTCATTGGACTTTTGCTGTAACGTGCAAGAGGCAACATAACAACTAAAACAAGCACAGAATTCAAAAGAGGAGGAGAAATTCTAGTTTCTTGCATTGTAAAATACAAATAAGTTGCCTGTAATGTATTACATGACTCTTTTCACCCAGCTTCTACTCAGTCCATATTCATGGCCAGAATTGACAACCAACTCAGAAAAAGGCAAAACCATTCAAGTGTTCTGGCATATAATGCCATCTTTCAATGTTCAAAGTATCATAAGTCACTGCTGATTTATGTTAAATATCAATATGCAAAAGTGCAGAAACACAGGTGTTCTAGAAAAACATATTGTCCATTTCTCCAGAACTCAAAACAACAATGATGATTTTGCGCTATATCTAATCCCAATTCCTGCCAGGTTAGTTTTGTCCCCTGTGACAACTCCCACTAATTCAAGAGAACAATTAGATTCACACCTGTTAATTACTTTTTCTATTTGGAGATAATAGGGATAGCATTTATACTAGGTTGGAGACAGGAGCAAGGACTAAGTAAGAGCATACCCTAAGAGATTTGTCATTCAGGTCTCCAATTTAAGCCACACTGTTCTTATGGTCTTGCTCGGGGCATCAGTGGAGGAAGTGCCCCCATGCAATTTGGGAAGCCACAGAAGACAGATCCCCAGATCAACCACCGTAAGCCCATGCAGAAGAGGAAGAGGGGCTACCACAGCTCTGGATTTGCTCACTGCTGTTGGGAAAAAGAGAATATTGTATGTGCAGAACACCAAATGCAAAATGATGTACTGCACATTTTCTACAATACCAAATCCCTTTGTCTGATTTATTAGGAAAAAAAAGGGAGCACAGTCCTAAATAAATAAGTCTAGTCCAGGAGAAAGCAAAGTGGAAGTTGAAGACAGGAAAACAAACAAGTATGGGGAAGCAGAAGAAAATTAAAGATCAAAAGGGGAAAAAGAAAAAGAGAGGGAAACAACTGCCAAAATTCAGGAGGGAAAAAAGGTAGGAAAAGCAGTTTGCACTGCAGTCATCGTTATGCAGGTATAACTAAGCTATCAGCATCATCCTAGCTGATTGATACAAGTCAAACTTGCAGTTCAGCTACAATAGTAGACCCCTTGCTATGGTTTGCAAAGTACTTTCTCCCCAACCTCTGTAAAGAAGGCTTGCGCCCAGGCACCATGCCACTGAGACAAAACTTCTAGATAGGTTTGCATAAGGGGTAGCCACATCAAGTGAGCATCATGCAGGCATACAAGAAAGGAATAAAACAAAAGGAAAAGAAATAAAATTGGAACTTCCTGTAATTGCCATTTTTGCCTTCAAGTATACGCTAAAAGTGTTATCATTGGAGTGAATACTACCACTGGAGTTTAGATAGGCGCATGTGTGTACATGCACACACATGAATACATTTGTTTTAATATGTCAAGGCACTGAACTCTCTAAAGTCAGAATTCCAGATACTAACGCAGAAAACTTTAAGCTTACAGAATGGCAACAGGACATATAATTGCATATTTGCCTATGAAACATGCAGTGTGTCATTAGTCACTGCTGAACTGAACACTCCCACTGAAAGTCAAAGTTACAAGGAAGGCATTCAGCTCACAATACAGAGGCCCATAAACTCCAGCAGGAACACTGGAATTAAAACAGCTTTACTACAGCTTTCAAGAAAACCCCGAGACACCCTTAGGCAGAGAGAGAACAGAGAGTATGTCAACCCAACAGGTCCTTAAGAAGAATCTGCGCAACCCAGGAAAGAAACCAAAAAAACCTGCAGAGAGGAAGTTGAAATTCAGAAGAAGAAAACAAAAAATATCAGCTGAAGCCTAGTTAAGTTTCTAGAAGTGAAATAAGAGCGCCCTCAGGTATTCTCCAATCCCTGGTGAATTGCAATGATGCACTTAGAAGCGAACAGTAATCTTTCTCCTGTTACAGAAAAGAACTTGCAACTTGCCTGCTGCTAACAGATGGGAGTATTGGGGGGGGGGGGGTGGTTCCACATCACCTTGTCCCATTTTAGCATTCTGCCTGGGACCCTCAACAGCTTTTTTTTAATCCACCACCATTCTCATTTAGAAGGCTATGTCTGCACATAGCCATACAATATCCAGAATAATGGGACATCAGCTCTAGGTATTTTAATAGGAAGAAAACAACATTCCATACATTAGAAGAAGCAAAGACAACTACATACAAAAATTGTCAAATGCATAATACAAGTAGGTTGAAACTACTTTTGCCCAATTCTTGTTTAGTTCTTTGGGATGATCCTTGTAAGAGCATGAAAAAATATTTCCACGAAGAAGTACAGGCCTTAAGTTGGTGATGTTACAATAACTACAATTTAATTGATCTATTAAAGGTCTATTTTATGTGATGCTGGAATAAAGCTGTTATGAGGTTTTGCTGTATTTGAAGCCAGGAAAAACATCCCTTGCTCCTGTTAAATCATCCCCAACTTTTCTCCATAGCCTTCTATGTGTTTTTTTAGAAGACAGTTCATCCCTCCCTGCTCTTGCAGCATCCTCAATAGAAGGTAACTCTGGCTGCCTGGAACACTTCAGTTCTCTCCTCCTCACTTCTTCAAATTAACCATGCAAATATTTTGCTCAGCAAGTTATTTGCATTCTGGTTGACAGAGCTACTTGCCTGGTTCTCTTCTCTTGCCCACATTCTCTTCTCTAGCTGTGCATTTCCAAATTCACACCTTCTAACAGTGACAGAACAGATAAGAGATGTTGCTTTTCTCTTCCTAAACAAAACTGATTGAAAAACAAAACAAACCAACAAGAAGCACAATCCCTTGTTATCAATACAATGTTCCAAAAACCACCTTCCCCTTTCAGGAAGGGATCTCCCTGACAGCTAGCGCATCCCTTATTCTGCGCACAGCTGAATATTGCACATAAACGCAGCAATCCTTTTCCAGAAATATACAGGAGTTCACTGGCCAAACCCATCACCTGTCTTACCAAGTGAATCAAGGCAATATGTCCAACCAACCGCAGCACAATTTCTGATTAAAAACAAATTTCTCTGCTGAATGTTTCCTGCATAAACAGAGGCATTCTATTCCAAATATACTTACAGCCAGCTTAAATTTTAGTTCTGCAACTCAGTGAGCAATCCTATGGAGGATTTAGGAACAAGATTTTAAAGTGCAAAATAAAGAAGGAAGGCAGGAAAGCGTACTGACCTGCTAGCTAACTAAGAAAAAAAGTTCTTGCTTTGGGTATGGCAAAGCAGTAAGAAAAGAGGAGACAAGGAAAGCAGTATTAGGCTGGAAGAGGTAGAGCGTGTGTCCAAAACCACAGCATGTCTTCAACTATGTCTAGAACCACAGCTTCTTGACTTTAGCCAATATTAAATACTATATATGCTTAATACCATGATACTAGCTTTTCAATGGCTCAAATACCACTTTGAAGTAAAGCTGTACTTTGCAAGGACTTGTAGCACTGGCAGTTTCTGTGAATCTTTGCTGTCCTACCTCTACCTACATCACTGCAACTACTGCTACTGCAGGAGAAAAGCATCAAGAACAGCATCATCCACTTACATTAGAGGTCAATGTCTTATTTTAAAAGCTGCACATTCAAGAGGTATAGCTAAGATAGGAGATACATAAACATCCATTTGTCTGAGGGCAAGACCTGCAGACTTACAGAATATGGATGTTTTTCAGGGCTGTCTCCTTATACTATTGTTTGATCCAAATACATTACAGATGCATTGTACAGGATGTCTACAGAAATCATTCCTGCACACTTTTTCTGCTCCTAATAAAGTTTTGCTTGTTTCTCTGACTACAATGGATGTCTTCTGCTTTTGTTTTCCATTGATCCTGGATGGTAAAGGAATAGTAAAACAGCCTCTTTGCTGCATTTACATCAGCCAGTGATAGGTATTTTACATGCTGAATTAGGATTTCAGGTACTGTCTGTAGTCTAGGGTTTGCCACATCAGTTTAGGAACTTGCTGCATCAAATAATTCAATTGCTCTTTTTTTGCATCTTTTTAGTGTTTTGAAGGACACATATTTTGTGCACTTGATCAAAATGTCTTCCAGCAAATACCATCAGATACAGTTTTAGTATTTATTGGCATGTCCAGAGACGCTTAGAGGAAGACATATCATTTGAGACTAACATATTAATGGAACAAGCTATACTGAGGCTGATCAGTCATACAAGTTTCAAACAGAAAACGTACTATTCTAGTTCTTATTATTTCAATGTTGCATTGTTTTGAAGTTAAAAATCCCTAGGCAATACACTTGCAGGATTGCAGGTTTATTCCATACTAATTACAACTGCCATGAGCAGAGAACATTAGAGAGGATGGAGAGAGAATTGTAAGCAGTGTAAAAGCTAGCATTTTGACTTGCAACCTGTTCAATACCTGCTCATCGACCAAATGAAATGTAGTCTCAAAAAACCAAAGGCTATCCTTCAAGTGATATCACTCAATTTTTGCTTTTTGGTCTCTTACCACAAAAAAAAAAAAAAAAAAAAAAAGCCACAAAGCAGGCCAGGACCTTTTCAACAAGAGCAGCTCCAGTCTGTAAAATAAAATGTAGAAAAATATGATCTAGCAAGATTCCTTTCTGGGGCACAGTCTGGGCAGGATGAAATGCAGATCCACTTAAGAGTTAATTGTTTTACTTCAGGTTGTCAAGCATTTTGTTTTTTCTGTCAGTCAAGATGTGCCATTATTATTAGTGTGTACAACTGCAGCCCAAAATGTACAGGGAGTTGTATAAGAAGTGTCTTTGATTGTGGTAAACCTAGCTCCCAAAAAAGTAATGAATGAATTGATTCAGGCTGGAAAACAAGAGGACCTGGAGGAAGGAGAGGTAGTAAGTGAAGGGACAAAACTGCAGTTACACACCTTCAAGACAAAGAACTCCGTAACAACATGAAACACAAAGACGAGAAAATTTATGGCATTATGGAAAGAAGAAAAGGCACAGATGAAAGGCCCAGCAACACTTGAAAGAACGAAGGCCAAGATATTTTAATTCCGATTCTGTAACCAACTCAGTAGATGGGTTTCAGGTTTCTCCAGTGACTCAGTTCTCTTTTACCTAAAACTGGAATAACAGTATCTCAGAAGTGTGCTTTATTAATGGATTACACATCCCACTGATCTTTCCAGTAGTAACATGCTAACTTCTGATAAGACAGAAGAGTAAGAGCTTTCACATGAGGGTTCACAAACCAAAAATAAAGACATAAGTACCTATAATTTGCAAGATCACAATAAGAAATTTAATGCTTCCCAAGCTGCACTGTACATACAGCACAGATTTTCCCTTGCCCTCTCATGCACAGAGGATGCTTTCCTGGAATTTATAAGGGTCCAGGAGACTACTGGGAGCTGCCAAACACCCAGGGATCAGGTGAAGTATTGGCAGGAGCAATGAGGCAGGAAGACAAGAGAAGAGCTAAGACATTATGCTCTGGATTCATTACTGCAATGACACAGACACTGTCTGGGTTGGAGTATAGGTTTGTCTGACAGTTCATGTCATTGCACTGAGCAAATTTGGATCAGAAGACTCTCACAGTGGGAATAAAGTGCTGCAGTAGCTGCTAAGGAGTTTGATTTATGAGGCAAAAGAGCTGTCATTCCTGAGCTTTCCTCAGAGGCCTGGGTGGGGATACCTCTGCAGTGTTTACTACTAACCCTTTTCTGAAAAATAAGGCTTTGCTGCCTTTTGTAAATAAGCAGTGTCCTAAAACTTAGATATTTTGCTGAAGTACCTCCTTAAAAGAAAAAAAAAAAAAAAAAAGAGAGAGAAGACCTAGTGTCCTCTGCAAACTAAATTAAAAAAAAAAAGGAAGGATTCCCAGCTGGTGATGACATGAGGTTAAAAGAAAGAAAATACAATAAAGCTTTCTCTTCTTCAATTCTTTCTTTCCTTTCTTGTGTTAGAACATCTACGAGGTACATACTGAAAACAGCAAAAAGAAGAAACAGATGAGGTTCAAGTTCTCAACAAAGCTTTTAAAAAAGAAAAACTTGTCTTTTTTAAAGTTATTCACATAATTTTCTAGTGGGTTCCATTAAATAAATTTCATGCTTAACAGAACATTTGAAGTAATTTCTAGCACAACCACAGCAACTTTTTAATTAAAACAGAAGTGGACTTTTTTAAAATAGCAATAACTTATTCTGTCCTTGGAGATTAATTGAACAGGTTAAAGACTCTGTAATTATAGCAGAAAAAGGTTTTTTTAAGCTAAATTAATGATAGACAATAGCATTAAGTAGTAACTTCAGTCTCGCAAGAGGAGAAGAATTCATTTTCAAGCACCTGTTATAAAACCACAATTGGAAAAAATATCAAGGCTTCTAGGCTTCTTTTGTTATTTAAAAGCATAGCATTTTATAATTACGTAACAACATGGAACTGCTTGAACTCAGCAAGTCACTTGAATTGTATTTCCATTTAAAGAAGGTTAAACATTTTGTTATTTCAGTATAAAATCCACTAATGCTAACATATGTTTATATGTGTGCACGCATGTGTTGGGGAAGCAAACAATAGCCAGAATTTATTTGTGGTCCACTGATATTTTTTAAAGTCTTTATTATGTTTTCAAGGGTTTTACGCTATAATTTGCCCTGGATGATCTCTACTAATAGTTTTCTATTAATAAATTAGTGAAATGCAACAGAAACATTGAGAATAGAGTATTGACCACAAAAGGGAAGTTTTTCCATATTAGATGTCATTCAAGAGGGCAGGCCCTAAGATTCGTTGCTATTTTCAGGTATGATATTTTTGTTACTGACATATTCTACTCCCAGTTTCCAGGGGCTTAAATCATTTCCCAGAAGTTTCCCAGAGCTTGTTGGCCTCGGATGCCTAAGCACAAGAGGCTGCTCAGCAAAGGCTTTTGTTTTTGTGTGCTAGGCTTTGAAGCTGGGGGGGGGGGGGCCTGAAATGAACAATATTTAGGTTTACTCCTACCCCTCTGAAATCACCTGTTACCTTAATTTAACCCCACATAAAACCCCATCATCTCAAATTTTATAGTTTGCCAAAGAGAGAGAAAAAAAAAATCCCTGTAGTTCCAATGCTTTATTTCCACTTTCTTCACCTGTAGGATACTCAACAGGGCTTCCCTCCTCTGGTCTACCAGTGCAAGACAGAAATAAGTCATACAGCAGAAACCAGAAACATAACACTTCTTACACAAGGTTTTAGATTTCTAAAATTCAAAACTATATTTAATTTTACCCTTATCACATTACACCTCCCCAATTAATTACCTTTGGTGCACGTGCTCCAAAGTATCTTTACAGAATATACATCCCTTCAGCATCTCTCTCCTCCCCTCTCAAAATGTCATTACTTAAAAGCATGCCTTATTACCAGCCATTATTTTACAAACAACTTACAAACAAGGAAATAATAGCTTTACCGCGTACTAAGTTACATGCACTTGTCCAAGAGCTAAGGAGCACCACCAAACAACACTGAAGCATAGATAACTTGAGAAAAAACCTTCCCCCCTGCGCCCCCCAAAGAAAAGAGATAACTCCCGATAGGATTCAAAACACTGAAGAACTTCTACCAAAAACAAACAAACAAACAAACGAAAAAAAACACAAACGCTTTCCCAACGGACTTACAGGGTGCAGCCGCCCCGCCTCCGAGGGCGCCCCGGCCGCCAGCCGCCGGCCGCTGCCCGCGGTGCGGCTCGCCGTGACGGCTGACGTCACCCGCCCCAACGGCCGCACCTGCCGCGCCCCGGCGCGCGCCGCAACAGCCAACGAGGGCCAACGGCCGCGTAGGAAGAGGGCTAAGGGGGGGGGGGGAGGCTGCCAGCTTAGAGAGCTGTCCCCTGTCTGTAGAATGGGTAAATCTGACTTTAAAGGATCACAAAAATAAAATTATAAAACTATTTTTTTTAATCTAAGAGTTTCCTTTTTGTCATTTATTTTCTTTGATCTTAGGCAAATTGTTCAGGCCAGTTTTGCAGCCACAAATGCTCGTGAAGTCCTCCATTTTAGAATCAAAAAAAGTGCTTAGGTGGCTACATGTTAGGCACCATAATGCCTAACTTTCAAATGCCTGGTGTGCAGTGACCAGCAGTGGGGTCCATTCTCTCTGCTGGGGCTAATTAGGTATTTCAGAGGGGGAGTAAGCAAACCAACAGACTAAGCAAGGACCCAGCTAGAGCTAATTAGCGGGAAGCAGTAAGCTGGGCCAAAATCTCCCCTCCTCTCAATTTCCAGCACTTGTCTCGGGTTCCCCCTTGGCGTCACTCTCCACGCCAGCCTGGGCTCTTTAAGAGCAGTGCCTACAGCTGTTTTGGGCAGAAATAGGCAAACAGCTCTTCTCTTTTTAAATGGTGGTGCTAGTAGCAATGTCTATGTCTGTGCATTAGCTCAGCAGGATGCTGGACCGTGAAAGTGTTTAAACCCATCCCTACCGCCTCCAGGAAGAAACCACCAGCAAGCGAGCTATGGTGCCCCTGGGCACGCCCGGGAAGAGCACAGACAGAACAAGCCTATGTGATCCTGCTCCCTAATACTCTGTTTGAACATTTGCAGTTCAGGGCAACTCCACCTGACAGGGTTGGTCTGTGCTGTGACCGCCAACGGATCTCACTTTCAAGTACTTGTTCAGCCTCTTCCTGAACCCACGTAAACCTTATGTATCCATAGTGTCCCTCCGACAAGGATTTCCTCCTTTTGTTTGCTTTGAACTGGCTTTTGCTAGCTGCACCTGGTGCTCACTAGCTCTGGTGGTGGGAGAGGCACCTGATGGCTCCCTTGTATCCCTTCCCCCCTGCAGCCCTTTTCTAAGATGAAGAGGTCTAGCCTATCCCTTGCCCACATCCTGAGCTGCGATTTTTAATGGAAAGAGCAATTTTAACTATGTTCCTTGTAAAGAATTTGCTGACTAAAATACAGCTACCACTCAGTGGACCAAGCACCTTGATCTGACATTTTAACGTATCGCTCAGCTGGAACAGTGCTGTTACAACATTATTTTCTTGGTGAAAACTCTAGCATAACGTTATACAGAAAATCTGAGGCAGCACCTGTCACACCCATCCCACACCTCAAGCCATTTCCAGAAATGGGAAGAGAAAGACCTCAGGGAACAGCAGAGAAAAGCTGAGAAAACAGGCCAAAAATTCTCATTCCTCGACACCACCTATAAAGAGTAAAGGCATATTTTGTCCCTGAAGCACCAACTCAGTAGTTTTATTATTTCTGAAAAAAATATACCCACCCAAAACTCCTGAATGCATTTTCACAGAATTAAGTAAATGCAACATTGACAACTGATGCACTGTAGAGTGTAGTGGAAGGATGGTTAGGGAAGGTAAATTGGAATGTCAGAGGTCAGTGAAAAGCAAATAATATACCCCCGTCACCACTATCTTACATTTTCCATTTTTCCTGAAAGATCAGTCCTGCTTTCAAAAATACTCTCACCCTATTCGTGTCTGAGTGCTCAGAAACATTATGATAGCCAAAGGGTTAATAAAAAGCATTTAACTTTTTGCCTCTTTTACAGACATATCTCTTTCCTGTGAAATACAGGTGTGTAGAGTTAATCTTTTATTCTCAGTGCTTGCAGCAAAAACATTTTACAAGCTTTATCACGATGATTTCTTCCTTTTCTTGACTGTGCTCTTTACAGAACTGTTTCAGATAAGGACAGTATGATATCTCTTCTAGACCTGCAGAGACTTATTTGTCAAGTACGTAAATACACAATGAATTACCAACCTGGACACAATATGTCAAAATAAACTAAGGATGAACAGACTGAAATCAGTACAGTTAATGCATGGCTGAATTTGGTTCTTTTTTTTGTTTGTTTCATTACAAATATAAGAACAATTTATCCAACTTCTTTTTTTAAAAAGCAACCACACCAATGACAAAGACCCCTAAAAAACAATAAAAAATTCATATTGATATACACTCTATTAAAAAAAATCATTATTTCATTTTAAGCAGGAAAGTACTTCCACATATAACCAGCAAAAATGAGCGCAGGTATAACAAACAGGACAATACAGTCATATACAAAATAAGAAAGTGAGAAATTAGTATGTATTTGTTAAAGATTACTGTTACATTTGATATACATCTTTGTGAATCATTATATATACATACATCTCTCACTGGATTCTACGTTCAGAGACACAAACCAGTGTGTGGGATGCCCTTGTATTCACTCATGTTTTTTATATTCCATAACGTGTTTCTAAACTGCATTGTACCAGGGAGAAATTGTACTGCTGTTCATTCACAGATTTTTTTTTTTCGTAACCTTCTTGGTATTTCCTCACAGCAACCACTGTCACAGCCTTTTACTTTCCTCTTGGATGGCAGGAGGTGGTGAATGGTTGAAGTAAAAATCCATGGACTGCAGAGGGAAAAACTGACTTCTAAACTAACTATTGAATTTTTATATTGAGCAGTAGATAAAAAGGAAGTTTATGAACATGGACTTAAGCACCTTTCAACTATGATCAGCTCTGGACAAGATAAAGCAACATTTTTAATCTCAAATTTCCTTTCCTGAGAAGTGGAAATATAGGCTTAAAACAAGAAAAGCCCCCCAAAATAAGATTTTTTTGTTTGTTTTAAAGCTATTTTAAGTGCTCTTATTTTAAATAGGCACACCTTATTACAACCATCTTCGATCTGTTTTTATTCTGGCTAATGTTACACTAACTTTATGTATAAAGCTAAGTGGTACCGGTGGTACCACTTACTAAAACCAATCACAAAAACATGCAAAGCACAGACCATTCAGAATGATGCATTCCTGGTAGCCCGGAGAGATGTGCAGCTATAGCAGAAGCAGCCTTTAACCACCCAGTGGACTACAAAAATAGTCTCAGCCTTTGGAGGGCAGCAGAGAGGAGTGCACTCCTTAAATTAGGCACCAAATATAGATGTCTAAATGAAGCAGATCCTCTCTCTAGGCTACCTAGGGAAACAATGGAGAGAAAGGGGTTGCACCCAGGAGTGCTTCAGAGCAGCTTCTCTCTCTCCAATGGACATACAGGGAGCCTTGGGAGGCTACCTGTCTTAGTTTAGGCAGTTTTAAGCCAGCAAACAGCAAGAGATCTGATTTTTTAAAAATTTTTTTCCTGTTCATCATTACAAAAAAAAAAGTCTGAGGAATTCCTCTTGCTAATACATAAATTAATACCACAAAGCTGAGCTAGAATTTCTCTTTGCCTCTTGAGATAAAGAATTAAAATGTCTATGAATCAGAAAATGTTAGGAAGAACATCCCAGCTCCTTCCCCCTCACTCCTTTTCCCAAATTGGTGGTTCTCTTTTAGATGACGTTTACAGGCATTGCTGCAGAGCTTAATGCACTGAAGAATTAATTTATGCATCTCTACATGTATGCCTCTGAAATGATCTGGTTCTTAAAGTAATTAGGAGGAAAATAGTTATAAGGCATCTTATAAAAAAGAAAGTCTTCCAGAAATGATGAAAACCAAACTGGAATAATGTTAACTTGAAAATGGCTTTCAGAAACAAGTAGCATGATTTGTCATAACGGTAGTCACAGATCTCAGAAGTCATTAACAGAATGTCATATATCTGTGATGGCAAAGGAAGACATTTTTTTCATCTGTGTGAAACTTTAGATGAAGATGACCTATCATTTCTTGTAGAAGTGTTGGCATGTTCTATGAGCTAATTATTACAATTCATACAGGACCAACACTGTGCTTATGTGTTAAAGTAAATGTCATTAATCCCATTTTATGGATATGAAAGCAGACAAAGATTATGGGATTTACCCAGGAAATCACAGCTGAAAATAATCTTGAGCTAAAGGGGTGACAAGGACTTCAATTTGCATGGCTGTACAGCAGTGATGGATCCAAGGCAGCTGCAGCATTCCTGCTCTTCACAGTACTAGACTGTCAGTAGCTTGAAGTGATGAATGTGATTTTCAGCGGTACAAATGGAAGAGGAAGGAAGAAGAAATTGAAGTTTCTTCTCTTTTGGCACTCTCAAGACATTGACATTTATATTATATTTACATAAATGCATAAAATGCAGAGCCAATCAATCAGTTCATACTTGAATGATACAAATAAGAATGCAACGCAATGATACTGTATTACATAACGATATTCAGTTCAAGACAGGGAGAACAGGAAGGGGTTCTGTGCTCTCCCAGACCCATGGGATGAAGAAAAGAGCTTATATGAAAAAACATTTCAGACTTCTGACTTAACAAAGCAGTGGACATTTAAGGGTATGTGAACTTGTAAGGTAATTCCTATACAGTTTGAAGATTTTCTAAAGTTAAAATTCCTTAAAACATTTCCATTCAGTAACAACTAAAATGGTTAGGAAAACTGGCAAGTTCATGCACCAACAACTGAAAACAGGTTGTTTACAATGCTTCTCTGTTATGGCCCACACATCACACACTTACATATTAATCTGACTTTACCAATGATGCCAAACCAAAAAAAAAAAAAAAAAAAGCAAATGAAATTACAGCATCAGTTTTGATCTCCCTCTTCCCACAAGCTGTAACTCAAACTGTCAGACAGTAATAGACCACTACAATAGACTACTAGCTCTCACACTGGGGAAGGTCAACTAGAATTACCACAGTATGAAATCAGATCAAGCTGCTTAACTGGGGCAGGGGGGAAGAACCAGTGTCCATGCAGATCCAATTTACAAACACTGGTTTAAACTTAACCCTGTTGTAAATCCTGTAAATTCAAAGCTAACAGGAGGTGAATTTAATCCAGACTGAGTTATGAAAGAATTGTAATATATCAGAGAAGAGATAGAAAAATCCCATCATTAGGAAGGGCTAAAAGAGAAGTAGTGCCTGTGAGCTCTTCCAAGCAAGAATGATCCTGCCAGTGGAAAAGAGACTTGGTAGGTTCAATGGGAACGCATGCTGAGGCATAAACCGCAACGTGAACACTGGAGAGCTGGGAGACTTCACTACACACAGTCACCAGTAGACCATGTTTCTGAGAGTATCTAGTTAGCAACGTCAGCAAGAGAAAAGAAAACAGTATTGCTCAGTACTGTGCAACAATCCCAGTTACCAAGCAAAGCTTTTATATTTCCATTTTTAATACCATAATCAACATGCCAGAACTGCACAGAACAAATCAGAGCTGTTAGATCATTTCTAAAATATTTCCTTCATTCAAACACAATTATAGTCTTGTTTCAAGCAAATTATAAATTCATGCTTTATCACATTTCTAATATGAACTACATTCTTCTCAATCTATTTATGCAAGAAGTTATAATATACCAGTGCCAAAGCCTTAGTAAGGAACTTTGTGGGTTTGCGTTAGTAAGTTATTGTTATCTTCATAGCAAAACAGATAATAGGAGTTTCTTTTCAAAGTTTGATGTGCAGGAGAAGGCAACTGCCCCACAGTGTTTTCATTTTCTATCATCATGTTTAAAATGCTATTTTTCATAATTTGAAGAAGTTTTCTTCTCTTTTTGATGATGCTGTGCTTTCACAAATGTTTATGAGTTATGATGATGTGGCCTGCAGCCGTTGTGTGTTCTCTGGTGCCTGTTGTTAGTTCAGTTCAGCAGTGATTTTTGTTTGCTGGCTTTGCAGTCAGTCTGTGGAAATATCTACACCAAATCTCCAGCAGATTGTAAGAGTAGCTTGTCAGAAGGTATGTTGTACATATACTTGAGGTTTTGAACCCTTTTAAAAATGGAGTTTCATGTATACTATCCATGCATAGTTACATGTTTGCTGTTACATGGTTACTGTTTGCTGACAGGCTGCAAATCACAGATGGTAATTCTTTCAGAGATTCATGAGAACTGGAAAATGATTTTGCCACTTAATTTAAATGATTTGATAAAGCATATTAATGAAAATATTTTAAACATTATGGGCCAAATCATTTCCTTTAGAGGAAAAAAAAATTCTCTGTGATCAATCCAGTCTTTGAGACACATCTAGCAGGAAATGATCCTTACTTCAGAGACAGGGGTGACCAGGCAAAACCAAGTTTGTCTGACACCCAGAGAGATGACTTGCCTATTACCAGTTTTGATATAAAGAAGAATACAAAGAAAAAAACTATCAAGCAAATAGGAAACTCAAGAGAATACCTGATTTTGCCCTCTGTCCTCCATGAGCTTTAGTTTCAAGATCCTGCTGCTCTTCACAAACGAAGAGAGCCCCATGTGAAGTGGAAGTGACAATGTAGTGGAATAAACACATGTAAAACATATTGCAGAAATACAGCAAGATGAAGATATCCCATATATATTCTAATTACCAGTTAAGTATTTACATATACAAGTTACAAGCACATTCATGTAGACTGAGACTTAGGTATATATTTTAGCCTTAAAAATTTAAACAAGCATAAAAGATTATTATATCCTGAGATTTTAGTAGAACTATCATAAATAAAATAGCTGCTATCTGAAACTGTATTGTACTAATTTTCCATTTAAAAATAAAATTTACTATACACACTGCTGAGAAAAAAGTTAAGACACTAGTCAATAAAGAAGACAGCAAATATTCTAAGGGCTATCCTATACATACACACACATATAATTAAAAATGCAAGTGTATCAAGAATATTTATTCTCCTGGAGTTGACAAGAGTACATATTTAAGTGAATGAGCCTTCTGTTTCCAGTGCTTTCTCATTTTAATGTTGATGTTTGATTGTTTTCTCATACATACATATATGCATGGATGCGCACTGTACATTAGTAATAAACAGTGCAAGCAGATACTGTGACTTACTTGCTCTTGTAAAAACTAATAGATTGTATTTAGTTATTTTGAAATTATATTGCCTATACAACCATCACAGAATTGCACCAGTTCATAAATACACAAATCTCAACACTGATCCATCTATTTAGTGACCTCTGAAACAATAGATCAGGGTTTACGGATCTCTTCCAGAGATTACAACACAGTGCTGAGAAAAAAACAACAAACAAACAATTTTTGGGGGGCTTTTAATATTTTCAAAAGAGTGCAAATGCTTTGGTCAGGAGAGTCACAAAACTGGCTGTCAGCTCAAATCCTTTTTTGAGCATCAGGAAGCAAAACCAGCTCCTTCCTTCTTTCCATTTAACTATAAGGCAAAGTACTACTGCTCCACACGAGCCCTCTCTGACTGAACTTCCAGGGTGCTGGGAGGCACAGGCAGTGCTTGGCAGAAGGTCGGCACTGGCAGAAGGGCTGCAAAGACCTCAGTGCATATCCTCCCCGTAAAACAACTTGGGGAAGTCACAGCAGGGCTGCCCCTGCAATCAGATGGTCCCCCACACTGTAGCCCATAAATCCCTTCCTGTCTCCTCAGATAAATGCTAGTTCAGTGATTCTCAAACACATTGGGGCTGTGGTTTGGACAGTATAAAAACAGTATATTGTGATTATCTGCTAGAGCATGTTATCCTGTAACAAGGCACATCAAGTTCCTGGTAGCTACAAGCAGCCATAAAGGCCACATCGGAGGCTCTTTGTCCAAGTGCACAAGCTACCTGCTTCCGGGGGATACCAGAGAAAAGATGGGACTCTTGGTTTAGTCCACGTAGTGCACAACTCAGGCAGCTCTCCTACTGACTTATAACAGTATGACATTTGAAATTAATAGAAATCTTTTACAAGGTAAAACGCAACATCAAATATGTGTAAAGCACGTAGTGTGCAGTGCCAGAGAGGCTTCTATCTCAAGAACCAAGATTTCTTCTCATCCAGTCATGCCTCTGTAAAACTGCCTGTCAAACTCCATAAAGCCTCTGCCTTGTCCTCTTATAAATCCTTTCTGAAAACTCTGCCAAAATGATGCTGGTGCTCTGTTATCGGATAATGATGAGACTGCTGGCAAGCAAAGACGACCCATTTTTATGCAAAATATGTTTATTTTACAGGCATTTCAGCCCATCTATCCTTCCTACACAGTCCTGCTGCCTAACGTGCTTTGTATAATCCTACACTAGATTATACAAGCTGTTAGGACAGGAAATGTTTTTCTTTTCTGAAAGTACTTCTCACAATGATCCCTAATTCTTTATCAAGTGTTCTAGAATTCACCAGATCAAAATAAGAATCACAATCTACAATAGTTAATTTTATGAATAATTTAAGAAAACAAACATGAAATGCCTTGGGTTAGTGGTAAATAGGTACTTTTAAATGAACAGATATACTTCTTCATCAAATAATGCTGATTTGAAGAAAAATTTAAATATATTAAATAAGATTTTAGTTCACTGACTTCCAAGTTCAAGCAGAAGTGTACAAGAATAAAAAATTCCTGTTGTTAAATAATCATCTGCTGCAAAAATTTCTCAGTAAAACTACATGAAAAAATTTTTTCAAGCTCCACAATATTAATGACTTCAAATGCAATACTGATTGTGAAAAACAAAAAGCTGACAACTGTTGCTGTTGACATTAAACGTGGCAGACAGTAATCTGCAAGTATCTTTATCTTCTACAGAAAATGCCAGTTGACTACAGACAGTGGAAACGTGGATTCCCCATTTGAGACTTAAAGCCACTCTGTAGTCTCCACATTTTGGTAGTGAGGGAAAGCCTTTAATTTCCTCCTGCTTCCCCAATCTGAACTATAAATCACTATCCAAAGTACATTAGATAAATTTTCATAGAAAAATTAACAGCTTCTAAACGATACTAAATCTAGCAACTTTTTTTTAATATTGTCGTAGTAACTGACATCATTTCAGTAGTTTTGCCTTTAGAAACATAAGTCATTCAATGACTAAATATCGCCTTTTTTGTACTTAACATTATTCATTGAGATCTTGTGAAGCAGCCAAAAAAACAAGAGTATGACAGAAGAAAGCACCCTGTCCAAGAGACAGGGGAACAAATGCATTAACAGAAGTCTGATGATGCTTCGTTCTCTACCACAATCAAAGAGAGGTTCTCTCATGAATTGGAAGTCTCCTAAAAGCAGTTAAAACAAACAAATAAAAAAGGCAATAGAAACAGAAGTTACTTGCTCTCCTGTTGCTTACAGGATCTCCCTATACTTCCATTGCACGCTGCTTTACTGTGGGAAACGACTGGCCAGACTGCATCATCATCAGGCACTGCTGGGAGCAGGTTATCTGACTGGGCATGTGAATGGGACAGTAGGGAGGCCTGGTAACACCACATTGATTTCTATGCTCTATATGTATTCTTGAAAAGATGCTCAACATATATAAATGCATACATGAAAATTACCAATATGAAAAAAGGCCACTTAACTCCTACGGAGAATGGGGCACTTAAAAGGTGACATCATATCAGTAAAGCAGTTTCTTTCACTGTTGGACATTGATATGCAAAATTAACAGAAAATCACATCTGAAAGGCTAAGATAACACATTTGCAAATAAAATACTAAAATCTCCAACAGATTAGCTTTCTTTTATGTGCTCAGGAGAACAAATTCAAGTCTGCATAAGAAATAGTGTTTATTGTGGAAAGAACTGGGGAGTGTTTTCACAGCTTCAATAAAGAATTTAATGCAAAACTGACATTTTATAGAAAAAGCTTGCACTGAAACTTTAATTCCTAATTTATTAATGTAATTTCTCAAAAGATGTGTATACATGTGTAAAAGACAATTGTGTTTAGTAATACTGATGTGTAATGTTCATAAAAAATTGAATAGACACCAATTACTTAAATGATATCTCTACTGAGACTATACTGGTTGATTTTTATTTTTTTTAATACAGAAAGTTAATAATCTGAGACATGCAAACACTGGTCATGTTTAAAAAAACCTTAATAACCCATGATCAAGACATTCTAAGGCTGGAATGCAAACACTTGAGCATGTTACACTCTCCACCCCTCATTTGGTTTTCTTGGTAGCACAGAAAAAATGCAAATGCTTGCAAGCATATAAGCCTGTTTGCAATGAATATGTTTTTTAGGATTTAAAAGTGAACTTTCACAACATCTTTCAGCAAGTTTTGCCATTTTACGTCCTCTTATGATATTCCACAAAATTAGTCATTAACTCATACGTCAATTGAGCATACATAGAAAGAACAAGAGATTTACTCTTGCTTACAAGAGATATAGACAAAGGCTCAGCAACTTTTTTGCTTTCACTGCTCCATCTCAAAAAAAAAAAAAAGTAGTTATCTAGATGAGGATCTGTGTCACTTAACAGCAATGGCCTTTTGCATTTGGGGATTGCAAATATATACTTGAATTTTATGCATGGAAAGTGTGGCAAGGATTTTGAAGAATTAGATGTTCAAAGCTTAGTTTGTGTGAAACTAAAAGAATTTTTGCTAATAATCATCAATGATAGCTCAAAGTTGCATGAGATCATTTCTAATTGCAAGGCAATCTAAATACATTTTTTTAAGAGTTCTTTTTGTTAACATCAGCTTCTTGTTAACATCAGCTGACAGTTTTTCAAAAACTTCTGCAATATTTGATGTATTTTCACTTGGATAACACAGATCCTGAAAGGTTTTATAACTCCTGATGAACCAGAAATTTCACTGTCCTTTGTAATAAGTGCAATTCTAATTTTAAAGGCAGGTTATGACTGGAAACAATTTTATTCAGATACTGTAATTTAATCTGGACCTGTGGTATTATCATATCACTTAGTAGTCAGACGATTATGTGATGAGTGTTAAAATTATGCAACATGAACTATGGAAACCTGTTAATGATCATTATTGTATTGAAGTGCTCCCCCTCCTTTTTTCTTCTCTTAGAAATAATGTCTAAAGTTTTTCTGATGAGTTGCCACCTTGCACTACAGCACCCTCCCTGAATTTGCCATCTTTGGTTACTCTAGAAGAGTTGGGACTAGCATCATCTAATATGTCAAGGCAAATAGTATTTTATTAATGCACATTAGCAGATCTCACTAACTTGTTGATAGCTTCAAAATACAGGTGGTGAGTGGGAAGGAATATAGGCATCTGCCTCAGAAGTGTAATGTCCTGCATAACAAAGGATAGAATATGCAGACTAGCTAAAAAAAAAAAAAAAAAAAAAAAAAAACCACAGAAAACCACCACAGCATACCAAGTATAAACCCAAAAAGGATGACAAAAGATTTTATAATTGTTTAGAAATTTAATTACTATTTGAATCCAGAGGCTGTCCTTGATGCTCCATGCTTGAATTACTCACACAGATATCCACCCTCAGTGATATATGAAAGGAGCAAGTATTATCTTCAGACAGTTTTGCTTTAACACACACCGAGTATAGTATTAATAATATGCCTGTGTTTATAAATACTTTAAATACTGTCATTCATCAAACCATTTTCTGTAACATAACAGAAAATAATTTTTCAACAAATGAAATGGTATTTCATTCTTTGATTAGACATACTAACTAATTCAGAGTTGGAAAGTATACAGGAAAGTAGCCTGAAGGAGCTGTGAAATTTCCAGATAGAAACCTTTCAGCAGATGACATGTGTCTCATATATGCAGTATGAGATTGCCTTCAACATCTCGCAGGGCACATAGGCATCCTTCTCTTTCCTTCCTCCCCAAATATATGCAAGTTATTCCTCTCAATCAGAAGAAGTCTCTTACAGATCAAGTAAGATTTAGACCCAAAGAGCTTTGAATGTGTCACGGGGACCAGGTGCCAGATTCCCTGGAGAGCTCAGAGCGCGCTGTGGTCCAGCTAGCAGTGCCCAGGGAGCTTGGTGTGGGACAAGATTGTAAAAAGCACAACTGTGTAGCCTGCTCCTCTTTTGGCTCCCTTCCCCCTCTCATTCACAACTCAGTTTGGTCTTCCCTGGTAAGGCAGGTTGCTGAGATTCAGTGAAAAGGCTGCATTTCCTCTGCTCCCACTTCTCTTCCCACTGTTCGCTTTCAGAAGAAAGCTGCATGAAGTGAAAGGACACGAAGGGCATTTCTTCACTGAAAGTTAAAAAAAGCAGTGAATTCAAAACTTGTAAGGAAAAGCTCCAAGCAAGAAACTTGCTGGGTTTTGTTTCTCAGGGAGAAACAGAATTGAAAATGGACTGGGGCTACCATGCTACAAACAAGTATTGATGAAGATCATCTGGGGTTTTTTGCATCACTTTTCTGTTTAAATGATGCTGTTCATTCTTATCCCAAATGCTCACAGTTCAGTAACAAGCTCTTTACTTAGCTCTTGCTTTTTATGTGTGATTTTATATTTGCTTTGGGTTGGTCTTATCTTTCATATTGTCAGAAAAAAAGGTACAGTGTTAAAAGATGCAATGAATTTGAAAAAATAATTAAAATATTACATTGGTTAGTGCATAAAGTTGAGGAAATGCCTAGAGATACTCAGTTACACAGTATAATGTTTATAAATATAGAAAGTGCACTGAGGTGAGTCTCCTGTTTTGAACTGATATGTGTTTATTTTGAATTTCTCCTCATGCATATCTAGTTTGCACTACCCTTGTACAGAGTCCAGAAAGATAGGAAGAAAAATAAAAATTTAAGAGAACAGAAAAAGATAAATGGGCTCAGACAGATATTAAGGAAAAAGAATCTGACAGAATGCAGCCATTTTCTAGAAGTATCTCAAGAAATAAAAGTAAGTAATGTTACCTAAATAAAGACAGATTTACATGCTTCACTGCAGATGCAAGAATGATATAAAACCAGCTGATCTTAGACTGAAAAATCAAAATTAAAATGGCAATAAAAACAGAGGAAGGGAAGGCCATTAATGTTAGTTTTGACACCAACACGTTATCAGTTTATGTTTTCTTTCCCCAGATTTACCTCACTTCATTTTCTTTTTTTCCGTTTAAATCTGTATTAACAGGCAGAAAGAACAATGTATCTCACTACAAGCAGAGCTAAATCTACATATAAACAGTACCAAGTCTGTTATCTGGAACTAGCTTTCCTACCAGTACTGATTTTTCTCTCTCCTATTGCTCTCAAATAAGATGCATGGCACTATAAAATATGACTTTGAATTTATGAACACTTACATATAAGCTTATATTTTGTGTGTTGTTGAGTCAGTGTATTGAAGAGCATTCTCCTCTGCAAATGTTTTCAGGATGTAGACTTAGATTTAAGCATAACACAGGAAAACTAATAACAATGCAGAAGCAAGGACTAAGGTTATGATATTGCTTTGGTGGATCACACCAAACCTTATAGATTCACATTTTTAAAACTACTTTGGTTTATGAATTTCTATCATTGCTAGAGATCACAAGAGTAGATTCAAAAAAGCAAAGTGGTGCGAGCCATAAAAGAATCTCCTTTCTTTGCCATGATTCTTCTGTTTCCATCCATATTGGTATTTTTCTACACAACTTCACTTTCTCCCAAAGCTTTCTAAGAAAAAAAAGGCTGTATTTTTAACTACTTAGCACTCAAACAATTTAAAATTCAGCATTTAGAATCCAGAGTCTACTGGGTCAAAATAACTAATATAATTAATTAGGATGAAAACACTTTGTTAAGCCTAATCTTTAAAGCAAAAATTTCTCCTTTCTTACGTACCTTGTGATTCAGGCCTGCAAAACTGTAAAGAAGATAAGGGCAGACATATCTAAAGAACTGGTTCTATACAGGCTACAATGCATTTCACTACAACAGCTTAAGAGGAGCCTATTTACTGCTAACAAGAACATCTTCCTTAACTAGCAAGTCAAAAAATAGCACCTTAAAATAACATTCACCTACTAGCAAATTGACTGGCATATGCAAACAATATTTTCGAATCTGTGTCAATGTTTCTGCAGCTAGTATCTTCCTACTGTAACATTAAAGCAACATTAGAAAAGCATTTTGTGTATTTCTATTTCAGTAAGAGGAAGGAATTCCACTCATATACAGTGAAGCTTCTCTAACCATTGACAGAGATCATCTTCCACATTAGCAGGTCACAGTTACTCCAATTACAATATAGTATTTTGTTTAAAAAATTTTTTTTTAATTCAGCAGTTTTCCTATCTCAGAGCTATCAACTACCAGCTGCTGCCTATTATTAATCAGTGTTGTCATTGTTTTCAATTAAAAAAAGAAGACACAAAAATACCCAACCTTAAAACTTTGAAAGTGTAATCCTTCCCACCATATTAAGTATAACTGACTTCCTTGAGGCCTTTTTGAAGCCTCCCATCTAGCAAGCTGAAGGCAATTTTGTTTCACAACTGAAAAAAGAGCTTGTTTTTACTTTGGTATAAAGGTTGTTAAAGAAACATTGGACTGGAATCTTTTTACATTATCACTCCTTTATGTTATCTATTAATTCTTTACATCCACTTGAAAGCCTTCCCCTATGCCTCTGGAGGGCAAAGTGACTTTGATATAAATGAAAGTCTTTACATTTTATCCCTTGCATTTCAGCCCTAAGACGCCATTAAACCCTCATACTTATTTATTAATAACTATCATTAGTTGTTTTGTCTATCATTAGTTATAATATATGCCTCACAGCTAGAGACAAAATAAATCACAACTATGTGGAATTTAAGACAAACAAAATCCATAAATATAGATTTTGTTTATTAGCCTATGAAGAATAAAAGTGTATTCTCCACATAGTGATACTCTTCTCCTGCCAAAATAATCATGCACCTTAGCTGTCTGCGTGCACCATATTGACAGTACTCAAGGACTGCACATGACCAACGTATTCTCCTTTCTCATTACGACTGTGAATGCCCTAAAGCATACATTAACACAAAACACGGCAAGGAGTGTGGATTCCAAAAACAAGCAGATAAAACAGTTTTTCAAAAACTCCAATTACTGAACTGTTTTTTCTTCTATGTTGGACATTATCCAGGATAGAATATCTATAGCAACAACACTCAAATCACAGTATCAATTCAGATGTGTGCTCACAGAGTTACTCTGTCACCACTGAGAGACTGCCCTGTTAAAAGGAGAGTGTGAAATGTATTGCTAGAGTTGCATACATTTGCTTTTTGAAAATATAAATGTAACCCTGATGCTGCTGCTTTAAAATGCATCATTTATGGCAACAGTCTTAAATTAATTCACTAAAACACAATGATCCTTTTCGGGATTGATGTCTTCACAAGTTCAAAGCAAAAGATAATACATCTGGAAATACACTTTGGGAGAGTATATGGAAATTACATCCATAAAGAATATAGTATTCTCTCAGCAAAATATCCTCCTCTCCCTCTCCCTAAAATCATCTGACAGATTTTACTTTCAAAGCCAACAAACTTTTTTTTTTTAAGCATAATTCATATGCAACTTCAGAAAGAATATGGGTGAATGAGTTGATTTTTGTATGGAAATTTCAGGTGAATTTATCTATTCGAAATACAGCGTACATGAGGAATCTGACATGAGCTCATATTGAAGCCTTATCCTCCCTTGGTTCTGAGAAGTACCAAATTTAATTTTGATTAGTTTGGACAGGATTTAAATGGCAAGGTAGCACAATTTCCAGCAACAGACAGTGGCACTTCAGGATTCCTGACCACTGATTTAATCTTTGGGATTAGAGTCATACATGGTAAGGCTGCAGGGAGATGATCATCACCCAGTTTGACCTCCTGTATAACACTGGACAATGAGTTTTATTTTTGAACACTAATATCTGCCAGCTGATCTAAAATTCCCTAAGAGAAAGCCACCCACAAACAATCATGCCTCAGTTTAAAGTAGGCTCTCTTTGGACATTCTCCATTTTCAATAAAACATCATTAAATTTGCTTCTAAAAGAAAGGAAGCGCAAAAGTAGTACTTTCAAGGTAAAAGAATAGTCATGCAACCAAAGAGGGAGACTCTTTCCAGGGTGGGTGATCTTCTTCTTGGCTTTCTGAGCAAGAATAAACCTACCAAAAATAATATCATACTCCCTTAAGTGACTATAATTGCATCTTGTTGGAGGGTGAGAGCTTAAATAAATCTTCTCCATCTTTAACAACTAAAAACCTACAAACTGTAATTCCATCCATAAGTTCTACAACTGTTTCCAATGATTCGTATGAATTGTCACTTTTGAATTCCCTATTAAAATAGTGATGAACATGTTTCCACAAAATCTGAGTTTGCCATTAAGCAAGCAAGCCATTACTGTTATATATCACTGAAAGGTTTGAACAAACTTTGTTTAGCAGAATTGTTTTCATGATCACCTAACTATTGCCTACAGTGAGCTCAAACGTAGGCAAAAGAGACAGCTTGCTTGCTCTACTCATGTCAAGGAAAGAGTTCAGTTAGAAACCTCCCTCATTTCTCCCTACAGAAAAATGTGGCTGGAATATATGAAAAGGTAATTCCTTTCTCTGAAAGCAGTCACTACACTCTTAACTCTAGCAACGCAGGAGAACTGCTATTTTCTTCCAGGACTTTTCTATGGCGTCCTCGTCCATTCCCCCACCACCAGCTTTCAGGTTTGTAACTGCAGCCCGAGGCCTTTGTCACTTTTTTGCTTCTTTCTAGCAGCTGACAGGCCACAAGAAGGCAAGGAGGGCTATTGTGGGGAAAAGAGAAAGAAGCTGCATCTGGTGGAATGATGTTATCCTGAAGAAGGAAAGGGCATCTGCTGGTACTGGAGCACAGTTGGAAGCTGGTTGAAGAGATGTGCAGAAATGGGTAGGAGGAGGAGACCTATAAAAGAAACTCCCTTTCCCCCCCTAGTTTGCAGCACCCTAGAGTTCCACTGTTCTGCTTCTGGAAAGTCTGGAAAGCTATGTCTGAACATGGCTGCGCTGGAATTGTATTTTGAGGGGGAATGACAAAGCAATATCACACACACAGAAAGCAAGTGATAGATTTACTTTAGGTGGAGAGTATGAAAATTCAAGAGAAGCGTTAGTGTCAAAGTAGCACCACACACTGAGGCTGTGATGCTCTCAAACAAGCATTGGAGCTAATAATGCACTAAGTGCCAAATGATAAGCGAAATCAGTGGCCCACAGTTCTGAAACAGCCCTGACTGGTGAACTCAAGCAGATGAAAAACTGCCTGGAGCAAAAGAGTTTCATCTCGACACTTCCAGTCCAAAGCAAGAACAAAAGAAAATTGGTGTCAGCTAGCAGAAAAAGAACATGAAGAAATAAGCTGAGGAAATAACTACTTCAGACCCAAATGGCTGCTGCTTGTCTTGGCAGAGTCAACAGAGAGCTGAATCCAACATTTAAAGACAAAACAGAAGGAACACCACACTGAGCCATGTCGGCTTACCAGTACCTCAAAAGGCTACTGGACTTGGGATCTCCCCTTTATCTCATGCAAGAAACTAAAAATCCAGACTAGAATCCAGCTAGTACTGATCTCTTTCCAGAAAACCACTTCCAGTTGCTTTGTTGCATGGACTGACCTTTTATCTGCTTCCTGAGCATTCATTTAAACATCTGCTACAAGGGACAGTGAATGCAGAAATCAAGTTACTGCATGACACTTCTGAAAGACAGTATAAAGTTTTCAAATGTTTAAGCATCCTGTTAAAAATATTCTTGGTATAAACAGCTTGTATGGCTTGTAAGTAGTTATTTTTGTAGAGATAAGTCGCATTTTACAGGTATTGCATATCAATAAAAAAAAGCAAATAATTTTTTTTCTAGGTGTTCAATCAAACACAAAATAAGGAAACATGGGGAAAAAATTGGAGCTTTCTATATTATAATCAACAAAGGAGTTGTTAGAGCTGTGAGTGTTAACAAGTAGCTTTCTGAATCTTAACATAAATCCCAAGATGTACTTGGGACGGAGAACTAACTGAACTACCCTTCTGACCTAAGGGGAGGTTCCTTTCATGTTAGCCCTACTGAAAGCAGCTAACCTAACAAAGAAAATTCACTGCCTGTGTGTCAGATAGCTAAAACAGATAATTTACCCTCTTACCCTTTCAGGCTCTCTTTCAAAACTTGCCAGAATCTCTAAATGCACCTGAGCTGAACATAGGGGTAAGGAGGAAACAAAAATTAAAAAACACTACATTTTTTCTTACAAAAAAAGAAATTGCGTTTTAGCTCTGGAATGAAAATGTTTTATTGAAATGTTAAAATGCATTCAGCTTACAGCTCGCGGTTAGTTTACCAAAAATACTTTTTGCACAATGAATTTTATATTACTGAACTATCATTCAAAGTAGGTCATTCTTCTATCCATTTTTATGATTTTTTTTATTAGACTGTTAAGTTAGAAGCCTCCAATGTACTGCTGCATGCAGAGATAACATGAACCTCTAATAAAAACAAATCTTTTTTTTCCTCCCCACTTTTACTTCTTTTTTCTTGTTGAATGTTTTGTTTTTACCTAACATGGAAGAGAAGGAATTCTCCTTGCAGCTAAAAGTTCTTTTACTGAAGAAAGTCTAGAATATTCTCTTTGAACAAAGAAAAAAATTAACTTATTTTGTTGTAGAAAAAAATAATACCTTACAGGGCCTTTTCAAGAACCAGGCCCATTTTAATCAACAATTTTAGATTCAAAGCAGGAACCACAGAACCTGCATGGCAATCTGGTATGACATCATTTACCAAAAAATTTAAATAATCACAGCAAACATGGACAGCAGTTTATCATTTGCCTCTCCCTGGGTATGATCCAGCATATGCTTTTTCAAACCCCTTGTTAGAGAGATCTTTCATCTGATATTTCCTCTGTTGAGGAGCCATGAAAGATTGGCCAACAAGACCTTCACATTCAAGTTAAACAAACAAACAAACAAAAAAACCCCCACAGAAACATGAGCCCAAACACTCTTCTTTTAGACAACTATCTACCAGCTTTTTAGAAACAGAAAGACACAAGAGCTGAGGCCAGCAACACATAGCAAAGGAAGGAAAAAGCCCAACAACAGCTGCTTCAGCTCTTGACACTGCTGGTTAAGTTTGGAATCAAAAATTAAAAAAAATAGCAAGAGTGTTTCCAAATCTTGCCACAGAGATTAAAGTAATTCTCTTTATAAAACACTGTTAAGAGACTAATGAAGGCCATCATATTGTACTGTTCCAGAGAGAAACTGTAGAGTAACGGCTGGTTAAAATATCTGTCATAGCATTTGCTGCAGATGGGAGCTACTAAAGAACACAACCGCCCTAATAGCAAGCTTAATACTACTAAGCAATGAAGACCAACCTTCTGCTGTTTTTTCCTGCAAGGGATATGAATGCCTTAATTTCTGCCTTCTCTTAAATCTACATACATCCCAGGATTCCACACAGACCTTGGATCAATTTTAAATTTAGACGGCATTCCTATTTTACTGTCTGGAGCATTTGGTAGCCACAGATCAACTACTTTATGACCCCACACCACTGGTTTGTAACAAAGATGTGGAAAAATACTGTTTCTTGGTTTAGCATGAACTTCACCAATGAGCAGATATATACCCAGAAGTATATGTTGCTTGTCACATTTCCCAAAGTCCTACTGATGCCTATTGCAGTGAAATGTGATGCAGTGTTTTCCCACAGGTAAATAAGCCTATAAGGAGCTTTGCTAACCACATGTGCCACTTCTCACTAGTATCCTACTGTTTTGGCTTTCTTATACTCCGAAGTGTGGAATTACCCAACTGAAAACCCTCAGGAGTAGACTCATGTCAACTGCTATCAATTCTTTGTTCTGCTCCAGTCCACAAGTTACACTGCAAAACAAGTCACACAATTCAATATGCCCCTCCAAAATGAGTGCTGTTTATCTTCCACTGCTGTTAAAAGAACACACTAATATCTGTAAAGGAATGAGATACTATGGTGGCAGTCATAATCATTTCTGAGTAGCTCAAGAATTGCTACAAGAAAATTTTATTAATCACTTTTCCTTTTCCAACAGCTTAATTCAACTCTTAGTTACTGGAAAAACTGGAAAAAAATGTTTTAGTAGGGTTTGGATTTGACCCCACATACATTGTTCCCATACAGCAACACTGTAGGAATTGCTTATTTATCCAAAGACCACAGAAAAGCTTTTGAGCAGCCATTAGTATGCATATACACATCCAAATCTTAAATTCCTGTCCTGCAAGATTAACTTCAGTATGTGCAAAAACTTTAAGAGACATGAAATTACTTACAGAAACATATTTTAGAAACTAGTCTTTCCTTTAAAATATTAAATGTAGCACAGACCATTACAACCAGTGGAAATACAAGAAATGTTCATTTTTATACTTCTGAAATGTTTACAATAATTATCCTAATAACCAGTTTATTCCACTGCCATTCTCCTCTGCTGGCCTTGAGGAATCTTGTGACAATGTATTTCTCAATTAAGTGCACAAAGTTCTTACTACAGTTTTCAGACTTAAGACTCCAAAAGTCTAAAAATACTTTAACTATATCTGCACTAGGAAAGCATCCCCACCCCAATATAAAAAAAGAAAAACAAAAAAGAAAAAGAATGTTAACAAGAGCTGATCAGTGGAATGGAATTTCAACAAAAACTGAAGGAACCAGGCATCCAACTCTTATGGATCCAACTTCTTGGACAGGATATATGCTTAAAAATGGTGCTAGCAATCATGAAAAGCCCGGACTGTCACGTCATCAGCAGTTTAATAGCACTCTGACATCTGGAAAAAGTTTATTATGGAATAAACTCATAAGAAATAGTGTTCCATTATGCAATTTATTTCCAGTGAAACCAAATTCTGCTACTGCTGTGATCACAGAACATCTTCACATTTGATGCAAACATGAGAGATCAATTACAAAGTCACTCAGTGGCACTAACTTTGACAAAAACAAATAGTTTTGTTATATTATGTAAAACAGGTTATAAGCATAACTTTAATAATGCTCCAACTGCACTGCAGTTGCAAGAACTTGAACACATAAAGTGCCACATTAATCATCTTTTTGGACAAATTTATCATCATACAAGGTTTAGATATTATGGTTAACAGCAACATTCTACTACAAAAAAAGGGTGCACATTTTTCCAACTTTTAGTTTGAAAATTTCAGCTATTATTGTAAACCTAAACCGTTTAGAAAGTCTTACATCCTCTTTCTAAACTAAAATATATACTATATATATAATATTTTACAGATAATATTTTATATATAACTGTTTTCACATTGTAATTAAACAGGAGAAATTTACATTTTTATTTTGGTGGCCAAGACTTCATTTCAGACACTAGTTTGGAGTTCCTGTCGCACTGTGGACAGAAGATGAGGAATCATGATCAGACAGAAAGGAGGCAGTGGCAACAGCTGCTTCAGGAAGCATGGGTGCAAGCACGTGACGACAAACAGGGCATGTTCCCGACTGCAGAAAAAGAAAAAACAGGTCATTTGCACAGTTTGCATGCAATTCTAAACACAAAAGAAAGTTTTTGATTTACAGAGTATACCAAATCTTAACAGCAGCACTACCTCAAGGTCAGATTTCGCTGGAGGAGTTCACTAGAATAGAGCTAAGAAACATAACGTCATCACAAATGAAAACTGCATTTTGCTTTTACACCACCACCATCCTCAGTTACATAAAAGAAACATCAGGCTCTCTAGAAGGAGATAGGCTCTCTTCAAAAAAGAGATTTTACAGGTTGGGGGCATTTTTTTTTAAGGATTAAATATAAACTAAATACAGCCCAAAAGTAATATGAAGTACTTCGTCCTAGTTTTCAGCAAGAGCAGTTACTATGACAGTAGAAAAATGCAAGACACAATACGTATAATACAGACATGGAAATAACACTATGAAGGTAAAAAAGTTAAAACCTCCACCAACAACCCATGCTAAAGGAAATCTAATCTTACTCCCCTGATCTGAATGAATTAATCTTTCTCCTGTACCTCTGGAAGAAATGGCACATGAAACTGTAGGCTTAGTAGTTTTCTAACAACTATTTAACAACTATCAAATCTAGACTTATACTATATGTAAAGCAGAGTGCAAGGAGGGAATTAAAAATACCAGTTGATCAATTCCAGGTCTTTTACTCTAGCTTCAGTTCGAGCCTTTGTAACACATTTTGAAGAAAACAGTAATTACAGATGATAGAAACGACGCATAACTCAATGTAGATTTCTCAAAGGTAAGCGTTCTAACTCCCCTACCAGCACTCGAGCAGGCGTGTCTGTTCTCCTGCCTGTTCCCCCCCATCAATAGGCCTGACAGGCTTTCTGGCAAAACAGATCCTTGGTTTCTCTCAGAGAAAAATCAAGTTATCGTCTTTACTTCAGATACAAGTACAGTAAAGAAAACTTTTTTTCTTAACCAATCAAATTACAACTCATTATTACTGAAGGCGGAACATGATTTTTCCCCAAATGTTTCCCCATCTCGTTCAAGGAGAATGACACAACTACTCTCCTATCTAAAACCAGGGCTTTCCTTATACAAATGAGAAGCATTTTTTTAAATAATATTTCATCCCATATTTTTAAAAAGTTATAAACCATTCTTATCAGAAAAAAACAAATGCTTAAAAAAAAAAAACAGTATAGTAGTACTTACCTTCTGTAACCAAAGAGTTACACAGGGTTTGTGAAAGAAATGATGACAGGGCAGCTCTGTTATGATTTCATCTTTTACATATTCACTGCAACAGATAGCACAACACTGGTCTTGGCCTACAGCTATGAAGAAGAAAAAGCATTTTTATTATTATTGTTATTTACATCTAAGATTAACTGAAATCAAATCAATGTATACTAACAGTATCGCTAATGATAAAATACAAATCACATCTACTCCATTAAAAATTAGTCTTCCAAACTGACCTAAAGTTATATTCACAGACTGATTCAAGATGCAAAGACTTCTGAACATACCTCTTCGAACAGCATTGTCAGCTGCACAATAAGTACACTTAAATACTTATCTATGCTATTACAGAAAGTTAAATTTGTTCTTTTAAACTTTGCAGAAATTAATTATTTTTTCCATACCGTTGTGGTCATCTGTGACAATAATCTGTGGCAGACAGTCTATGCTTTCTTTACTAGCTGGTGGATGAGCCTGTTCAACATCAACAGCCAGAGACTCCAAGTGTGCCAGAGCAGTCTGAAAAGGGAGATCAAGTTCTGTTACTCACAAATGAAATATCTCATATAAAAACAAAGAGGAAGGGGAAAAAAAAAGGAAAAGAAAAGGAAATCAGTTTGAATCCTATTACTTTCTCAAACAAAAGACTGAGGCAAGTTACACCTATCAGACTAGCCATTACGTCATTTTTATTTTTATGAGGAATGAGCTGAAACTGAAGGTCAAAACAGTAACAGTTTGTTTTTTAATCTTTCTTAAAAAAAAAAAAAAAACAGGTCAAAGTCTCAACTTATTCTCTAATGAGCAGTTGCTCATGTTATAAAGTAACTGAATGACTTGATCTGAAAAAAATATACTTAGAGAAGGCAGCAACTCACAATCCAATGAAGCTTGCAAATACTGAACTGTCATTACATTTCACTTTCTGAACATAAAAGCTTCATTAATGTGTTTTCTGGCTTCAGCTACAATATTACCTAGATACTTAATTCTTCATTAAGTACCTGAGCTACACTGTCAATATAAGTTTTCAGGAAAAAAAAAAAAAATTAGGTCCACATAGGTCATTATAGAGATGAGAAACATCTAAGACAGGCATACTGTTTTGTAAGAAGCTGTCAATTGTTTGAAATTTAAAATTCAGATCTTGATCATACAGAATCATTAAGAATCCAATGCCAGAGCAAGCAGAATTGATGTCTGGATTATATGTTTGATCATATGAAAGGACCTAAAAGTAGAAAGACCTTCAGTAGAAAATCACAACACAGCAAATGTAACCAATCTGAACTCTAAGAAATATAGGAGATGCACCTGGTTGTGTATTAGCAATACAAATTGAAACTGAAGAGCCAAAAAAACCAGAAGCACTGAGTTCATATCCTGAATGAACTATTCATACTCCTCATGAACTACTTCCCATTCTAATCAACGTGCCATTTATTTATTCTAATGGCCAAAAAGCTTTCTGGTGAGAAGTTTCAGGTAACGTGACATTTTTTGTAATCTTTGGGGAAAATAAGGGACACTCCACCACCTAATAACTAAAAAAACAAAATATGTATACTAGAGGAACATTAGATTACATGCAAACTCCTTCAGTATTTTTTCCTCTTGATTTCTGGAGAAAGTTACCCAAATGCTAGCCTGAGAATGTGTCTGCACTCCTACCATGGTGGTGCGGCAGCTCAGGCCACCATCCCACAACAGTTGTAACCCCGCAGCTCTACACCTACAGTCCAGTATTTGTGGCAGTGCAGAGATCAGCATGAGCTAACAGACAAATATTTACAGGTCTTGCTAAGCTCACTCCTAGCACAAGTATTCTCATCTATAAATCGGCTGGTTTAAAGGTAACCCAGGGACAGTTATCCATGGTGCAGTACACAACTCTACCTGCAAAATAAATACATTTCTCAAATTTAACAGCTTCAACTCATTCAAGTCTCCTACAATGGGCAATATTGCCTTAGTGACATTTAGTATTTACAATAGTATTTTCCTACAGCTGTGACGGTCTGATAATAATTTGTAGGTAAAAAATACTATGTTTAATTAGATCAGTTGCTACAGCTGGAAGTATTAGATAAGCTCCCAGGCACACAAAAGGATGCAAGATTACCTACAAACCTACAAAATATTATCTACAAACCTCTGTATCTGTATTCAGTATTAGTAGTCTAAGACAGAAAATAATTTACAAAAGCATTGTACTGCTTGCTTTTGAAAACAACATAAAAGAAACATCAGAGAAAGGAAGCCTCACAATGACTCTGAAGCTTGAAACCACATCTCTAAAACCAAAGCAGACCAAAGAAATGTCCATTTCACAACGTTGGTGTCAAGGTTTCCAAGATACCTTTACTGCCATCCTCCTATTACATGTGGTGACTGCTTATTGTTCCACGTACCATGAACTCAGCACAGGATACAACTAAAAACGGGCTTTAAGTTCCTCAAATCTGTAAATCAGCACAGGGAATATCTATAAACAAACTCACTAATGCTGCAGAGGCACCCAAACTGTTCTAGACTCCTACTGAAGTAACCAAACACTCCCAGTAAGTAATATCCTTAAAACAAATGGAAGCAGAAAAAAAGTCACACACAGATGTTATCACGTTTTTAGGACAGAAGATACTTTAAAAGAATCCCAGTGTCTTACAGAAAATAGCCACTTCTTCTCCCCTCCAAATATCACAGTTAACCATGACAAATTTGTCTGTCTGTCTGTCTCTCTCACAGAGAAAGGATATACCTGAATTTTGGAAGGACTATGTCACATCCCTTTCAAGAGTTTCACAGCTATAGCAAATTGGTCTTGAAAATTTTTTGAAAAGTTTCTGAGCTATAATAGACTTTGATAATAATTATGTTGTCATAGGTGAAAAAAATCTAGTCAATGAACCTTCTGTTTTAGATAAGAGAATTTGGGGAGACTTAAAGAGGTGAATTAAGTAAATCAGTAACATGCTGAATAAAGCCACAGTCATTAGACAGACTTTTAATGATGTTGTAATTAAACTTAACACAATCTGTTCCTCAAATCAAAATAATACTTACTAAAGCTAGTCAAAGTTTAGACTTCTACATTACCAAGCCTCTGTTGCAAAAATATTTCTCATTGCCAGGAAGCAGGCAGGTTACTTTTTAAACTTGAAGACAAAGGAGAGACTTGCTATACCCATAAAGTAGAATCAGACTAAGCAAGACTTAATACTTGCTTGTCCTAAACCCAAACCTAAATAATACCAAAACAGTGTAACTGGCAACTGCATTTGTAACACTGTAACACTAGTAATAACATAACAAGCAACAACTATTCTCTAACAGAGCCAAGCATAAATAAATAAATAATATGAAACCATAAAGGGGCAAAGAGGCTTGTGGTATGGTTATTCAAACAGGGTAAAGAAAAATGCGAAAGCAGTAAAATCTGCAAGGCAAGTACAAAAGACGTAGAACAAGCAGGAGTGATGTCTAGCGAAACCAAATAATCCTGCAGAATAAGCAACAAAAAGGCCCAAGAAAACCAGAACAAGTCCTGGTCCCCAAAATAAGATGAACTATGTCAACAGCAGATGAAATCACCCCCTTTTGGGGGGATGAGTATAAAATACTCATGGAGGGGACAGGGGACAAACAAAAACAAAAACAGGGAGGAGAAAAGATAGCCCACTTCAATTCTGGCTTCCCTCAAAGTGCTCTCAAGCCTGATCACCTGGACCTTACTGACTGAGACACTTTCCCTGCGATCTATAACTCCCTATTGAAACAGGGATACATTTTGTTGCAACGAACTACAGAACAAAAATTTTCATACTACAAACGTTTTCTACGCTCCCTATGAATGGATGATAAGAAACTGCATTTTTCTAGTAGAAAGAGACAGTATTTTCAGGAATTTGTCCCTTATCCAAACTTGAAAAGACTCAGTTTGCTCTTTGCATCCCAAAACAAAACATTTTCTTAATTTTTTTTCCTGAAATGCCACGTATCTGAGCAAGCATAGTGACCACAGTAGCGAAGATAAGGAAAAGCTTTATAACATTATGACATATTTAAGTCATTTACTGTTCCACTGAAAGATCACAGAATCACAGAATGGTTGAGGTTGGAAGGGACCTCTGGAGATCACCTAGTACAACCCCCCCCTGCTCAAGCAGGGTCACCTAGAGCATGTTGCCCACAATTGTGTCCAGACAGCTTTTGAATATCTCCAAGGAAGGAGACTCCACAACCTTCCCGGGCAGCCTCTTCCAGTGCTCTGTCACCCTCACAGTAAATAAGGTTTCCCTTACGTTCAGACAGAACTTCTTGTGTTTCAGTTTGTGCCCGTTGCCTCTTGTTCTGTCACCAGGCACCACTGAAAAGACTCTGGCTCCATCCTCTTGATACCCTCCCTTCAGATATTTGTACACATTGATAAGACCCCCTCTCAGTATTCTCTTCTCCAGGCTAAACAGGCCCAGCTCTCTCTGCCTTTCCTCATAGGAGAGATGCTCCAGTCCCTTAGTAAGTCCCCCATCTTAGTAGCCCTCTGCTGGACTCCCTCCAGTAGTGCCATGTCTCTTTTGTACGGGGGTACCCAGAACTGGACACAGTACTCCAGATGTGGCCTCAGCAGGGCTGAGTAGAGGGGCAGGACCACCTCCCTCAACCTGCTGGCAATGCTCTTCCTGATGCAGCCCACAATACCTTTGGCTTTCTTGACCACAAGGGCACATTGCCGGCTCATGGTCAACTTGTTGTCTACCAGGACCTGTCCCAGGTCCTTCTCTGCAGGGCTGCTTTCCAGCAGGTCAACCACCAGCCTGTACTGGTGCATGGGGTTATTCCTCCCCAGGTGCAGGACCCTGCACTTGCCTTTGTTGAACTTCAGGAGGTTCCTCTTCGCCCATCTCTCCAGCCTGTCAAGGTCCCTCTGAATGGCAGCACAGCCTTCTGGTGTATCGGCCACTCCTCCCAGTTTTGTATCGTCAGCAAACATGCTGAGGGTGCTCTCTGTCCCTTCATCCAGGTCATTGATGACTAAGCTGAACAAGACTGGACCCAGTACGGACCCCTGGGGGACACCACTAGCTACAGGCCTCCAACTAGACTGCGCCGCTGATCACAACTCTCTGAGCTCTGCCATTCAGCCAGTTCTCAGTCCACCTCACTGTCCACTCATCCAGCCCACACTTCCTGAGCTTGTCTATGAGGATGTTATGGGAGACAGTGTCAAAAGCCTTGCTGAAGTCCAGATAGGCAACATCCACTGCTCTCCCCTCATCTAACCAGCCAGTCATTCCATCAGAGAAGGCTATCAAATTGGTTAAGCATGATTTCCCCTTGCTGAAGCCATGCTGACTACTCCTGATCACCTTCTTTTCCTCCACATGCTTAGAGATGGCCTCCAGGATGAGCTGTTCCATCCCCTTTCCAGGGATGCAGGTGAGGCTGACTGGCCTGTAGTTCCCTGGGTCCTCCTTCTTGCCCTTTTTGAAGACTGGGGTGACATTGGCTTTCTTCCAGTCCTCAGGCACCTCTCCTGTCCTCCATGACCTTTCAAAGATGATGGAGAGTGGCTTAGCAATGACATCCGCCAGCTCCCTCAGCACTCGTGGGTGCATCGCATCAGGGCCCATGGATTTGTGGGTGTCAAGTTTGCTTAAATGATCTCTAACCCAATTCTCCTCAAAGGGAAAGTCTTCCTTTCACCAGACTTTCTCCGTGGTCTCTATGGTCTGTGATTCCTGAGGGCTGATTTTAGATTTTAGACTTTTAGGTTTGTAGAACAGACTTCTACATCTTCATCCACAATTGCCTGACAACTGGGGAAAGTTTTAGTTAAAAGCTAGTCTGAAAGCAGTTCCAGGAACACAAGCTTCTAGTCTATGTCAAACCAGCATGTGATAGGGCCACATCATATCTTATTAAAGCAGTGTTGTCATTTATATGGCATTAGCCATTCGTAATTCCTATTTTCAACAAAGTAGGACATTACATCCTGATCCTGTCTACATCTTGCTGTGGTTGTTAAAGACATGTCCTCAGGAAAAAAAAATTAAAAAGAAAATAAAAATTAATCCTGGACAGACAGATGTTACCAGGCCTCTTTTGGTCAATTCCTCTCAACTTCCATAAACACAAGATTGCCTAAAAAAAATGTTGGACAGTTTTGGGTAATCCTTGCTCTTATTTTCTGAGCAATTACAGTAGTCACCTTCAAACTGATGAAGGGTGCTCCATCTGTTCCATTTGAGATTGGACTGAAAAAGTCTGCCAACTAAGGAGTCTGCATGGACCTGCAGGGAGGGAGGAAGCGATGAGGAGGTGTTGTGGTCTTGCCTCGCTAGCAGGGTCCTTCCGAACAGACAAACAGCCCTGTTGTTATGAAACTCGCAGAAGTCAGCGAAAACAGTATTTGCCCAGAGTCACAGCCGTATAAAAAAGGATACTTGGGTACTAAAGACCGTCTCAAAATTATTATTATGAGCCCACAAATCAACAAAATTAGGGAAGTTAAGGATTGAGTAATGAGCATGGTCGGGTCAAGCTGTCTACAAGAAGATGGTGGCGAGACAAACGAGGCGAAGGAGGAAGCAATGGGAAGACATTGCAGTCCACCTCCCTGTTTCGCAAGGAGCAAAAGACCATGATCACAGGACTTAACTCTGATCCACGATAACCTTCAGCTCATTACACCCTATTTTAATATTATCTCGCACACCCCTCCTAATTAGCATATCAGGAAGGGGCGGGAAACGAATAATAAAGCAAAAAAGGGCCAATGAGAAGCGGCTCTACGAATATGCAACTATGCATGAATCAGCATGGATGACATTTGCCCAGAATCCCAGCCAGGTATAAAAAAGGGTCACCGGGCAGGAGAGTTTGAGCAGGGACGGGAACGTGACCTGACCATCCTCTCCGGCTGGACCGTGAGTATTTCCCCCCCTCCCCTTTTCCTGGGATGCTGGGTTAAGGTAACTCCTCGAGGTTGAGAGTCCTCTTGCTAAGAGAGTGAACCAAAAGGCTGGTCAGTAGTGACTCCTCAAATTTGAGAGACCTCTCGCTAGGAGAGTGAACCAAGAAAGCTTTCCAGTAGGGATACGCAGTGCTTTCAGTTACTAGCGCAGTAACTGACTATTTATCCTCTCTAAACCAATAATCGCATTGTATCAAGTTATCCTTTCCAAATCAGCAATTGCATTGTATCAGGTTATCCTTTCTAAATCAGTAATCGATGATTTCGCGCCATCCTCTTGAATCAATAATCGACGATTTCAGTCTATCCTTTCGGGCTATCCTTTCTAAATTAGTAATCGCATTATTTTAATGGATGTTACTAATCTAAGAGCTTGAGTGAGGAAGTAAACATAGTTTTTATTATATTACTGTCTCAGTCGTTACTATCAAACCGTCGTAGCGTGACAGTAAATTGGCGTAGTTGGCAGGATGCGATAGGATAGGCAGGATGCGATAGGATGAGATGGGATAGGATACAGGCTCAGTAGATACATAAGCTAGGGTAACTGGGTAGAAACGTTTTGAATTATGTCGTTGTGTGAGTTATTGAGGAGACATGGATGCGGACCCTCAAGCCCTGGAACTGACTGGGCAAATGATAACTGGGAAGATGAAGCCTTTGTCGTGTGTAGGATAGAGGAAATCAGAAGCAACAAAAGAGATGGGAAAGGAAAAGGTGGTATGTGTGCCATCTTAGGGACTTGTTTACTAGCAGCCCAACAAGCCAATCGGACCCATCGGAAAAGTAAGGAACAATTACAAGAAAAGGTGCAGGAGTGTGTAGATCTTGAAAGAGAACTGAAATTAGGGAAAGAGCGAAATCAGAAGTTACAAGATAAGTTAGAACTCGTCTGTTTGACAGCAAAAAGGCCCCCCACAGCAGCTCAGATTAGAAAGATAGTGGTGGAGGACTCGGATGAGAAGAGCTGCATAATCTAAAAAACTAGGTAGTGTGGGTCAAAAATCAGGCCAACAGACCCGAGCACTATCAACAGCGCAGTGGCCTGGAAGTTTAGAGCCCTGGATTGTGATTCCGGTAGGACATAAAAAACCACAAAGTTTCTTTTTTAATTGATACTTGTGCACAGAGAAGTGTTTTGAACAAACACATGGCCAATAGATTAAATATTAAACCGTCTGAAAGATCAATTTTTATAAAGGGAGTTATAGGAATTGCCGAATCTTGTCCTTTAGCAAAACTTTGTGCCTGGCTCCCAGGAGACAAACGTCTTACCAGACTTGAGGTAGCAATAAACCCAAAGGGGAATGACAATATTTTAGGAGTTGATGTATTACAAGGAAGAAATTGGGTACTCTCAAACGGCACCCAGTGGAGCTTTGGAACAGCTAACATCAAGCTTTTGCAAACCTCCCCTGCGCTGCCGCCTAGTAAGATAACTAATGTTAAACAATATCCTTTAGCATCTGCTGCATTATCTGGAACAGGTAAAGTCATTAGAGACCTAGAAAAGCAAGGTATTATAGAGAGTACCCATTCCCCCTATAATTCTCCAGTGTGGCCTGTCAAAAAACCAAATGGAGAATGGCGATTAACAGTAGATTATTGCCAACTAAATGCTAATACCGCTCCTCTTGTGGCTGCGGTCCCCAATATAGCAGAACTGGTGAGCCAGCTTAGAACTGCGGCTCACCCCTGGATGGCCACACTAGATGTAAAAGACATGTTCTTTATGGTCCCGATAATAAAAGAGGATAAAGACAAATTTGCTTTCACCTGGGACGGCATTCAATATACCTTCACTCGGCTGCCCCAGGGATACAAACACTCCCCCACCATCGCTCACAATGCATTAGCAAAAGTTTTAGATTCACTCGGTACAACCCCTGGAGTAAAAGTCTATCAATACATAGATGATATACTAATAGGGTGGCTGGACAAGGAGGCAGTGTGACAAAAAGCCCACTTAATTTGGGAAAAACTGACTGAGATAGGGCTAAAGATACCTCAAGAGAAATGTCAAGGACCTGCCCAAACAGCGACCTTCCTAGGCGCCAAATGGATAGCAGGAGCAGAAGCAATCCCTGAAAGGGTGCTCAAGACTTTAGAAAAACTCAAAAACCCAACTTGTAAAAAGGAATTGCAACAGATTATGGGTACGTTGGGATATTGGAAAAAGCATGTCCCAGGATTCTCGATAATCGCCAGACCTCTTTATAACCTTATGCGAAAGAATAGCAAATGGAATGGGACAACACCCACGAACAGGCATTAATGCAAATAATGCAAGCAATGAATCAATATCAAGGGCTAGGTCCCGTGCATCCTAGTAACCCTTTTGATGTAGAATGGGGGTTTAGCACACATGCAACTTATTGTGCCATCTTTCAATCACCAACCGATGAACCTAAACGGCCAATTTTATTTGAATCCACTGCCTTCAAAAGAGGCAGAACAAAGATATAGTGAATGGGAAAAAGGAATCTTAGCCATGGTAAGGGCTGTAAAGGCCACCAAAAAAATAGCGACCCAACAGAAAGTAGTCCTAAGGGGACCCTTTCACATTTTAAGTGCTGTGAAACGAGGAACACCACCCCCTGAAGGCATAGCCCAGAGACAAACAGTTCATAAATGGTTTGTGTATTTATCAGGAATCCAAGATAGCCTGGAAATAGAGGAGGGACCAGTAAAAATAACCAAATACCAATTACCCCTAACTAGCCTTGTACCAGAAACAACCCCGGGCTACCCAAAATCTCCCACTGCAGTAGCTGAACCACTCACTGAAAGGTCCGACTTAAATGGGGTATGGTTCACTGATGCCTCCTCATACAGAACAGCCACGGGGTGGCAATATAAAATAGTTGCCTTAGAAATAAGCACAGGCCGTACGATAATAGAAGAAGGCAATGGCAGTGCCCAGGTAGAACTCAAGGCTGTCCGACTTGCCATAAGAAATGGAGCAACAGCTGTGTATACCGATTCGCATGCAGTATTCAAGGGGGCCACAGATTGGATAGGATTCTGGGAGTGTAATAAGTGGCAAATAAATAAGTGCCCGGTATGGTAGCAAGCAGACTGGGAAGAGTTGCTGAAGGAAGGAAGGAAACGGTCTATTGCGATAGGGTGGGTGAAAGCCCACAATCCAGACGGAAGTCTGACAGCTAAATGGAATGGGATAGTTGACAAGTTGTCGAAGGTAAGAGGAGTGACAGTGAACGGAGTAGAGTGGGACCGAATAGGAGAATGGCTACGTATACAGCGAGGACATTCAGGGGAGAAGGATTTAGTAAAAGAAGGTATAGTCCGAGGATGGCCCATAAATATAACAACTGCACGACAAATCATAACACACAGGCAAACTAAAATGGACATCAGTATACCTAAAAGGTAAAGCATAGGAACATATAATATCCAACAAGCACCAGAGAATAACTTTCTCTTGATGCATTTGGTGAGTAAACTTAACAAAACCCAATCTTTTGGACAACAAGACAGTAGGTAATAACCCTTAATAGAAAGGACTTTAATTCAGCTCAATCAAATTGACAAAGAGCACAGCACTGATAAATACAAATTAAAATGATACCTTATATGGCTATGTTCTAGAGGAGCAGGGAGCAAATGTATAAATCAGCTATCATATTTGACATCTAGCTGTTACTGGCAGCACTGATGTTTTGGAATGTCTTACTGGATATTTATTTACTGTTAACAATATAGAAATTAACAGACAGATAGCATCAATGCTCTTTCAGAAAGAAAGAGATGGGAACGAAGTACCTCTGGATCAAACTGCAGAACTCAGGAAGTTTCTGTGGAAGCAAGACATTGCTGGATCTCCCCTTAAGAACTAGCAGGTTTTGAAACTGCTTATGAAGAAGCTCTCTACTGCTGACTAATTCCAATTATGCCAGACTTCCTTGCCCACCATAAAGTTTCAGACATCCAAGTGCAAATTTCAAGCACTAATACTGGTTAAGAGAATTGGCTTTCCCTCTTGTCTGATATCCATAGTGACTGGATGTAACCTGTACTATACTCAGAGAATAACTAACACCTTTGTAGCCCTCTATCTGCTTTCTAAGTGGTTCAATGACACTCAGTTCCTGGTGACACTAATGTAATTACAGCGGCTTCTCTGTCAGCCATGCGTATAGTCACCTAGGACTGCTTCTACAGGTCAAATTGACAGGAGTCCACACATTTCATCTGACAGAATAACTAGAGTTTTGTTACACAGTAGTGAGAAAGAAAAACTCAGAGCCTTAACACCCTCAGTCTCCTGTTCGTGTGTTAATATATAGATTAAAAAAGAAAAGATGGGATTAGATTCCTCTCTCTACACAGAACCTCATGTTCTGGTCCTAAGGAGAAGGTCAACTGCTTCTGTAGTTCTGTCCCTTCTGATAGGGTGAGAGAAACTGTAGCTATGAAAAGGACATGGAATTTCCCTATACAACTTCAAAATACTGTTTCTGTAATAGGGTATCAATAGATCTCTTCCACACAGTTCTGAAGTGTCTCCAGATGAGCAATGATAAGATCTTACATAGCTGGAAAAGACCCTTGGGACTTGCTCTTAAATAATGCTGACTTCCTGTATACCCTGGAAGAACTAGGAGAGCTGGAAACTGAGTCACTACCAACTTTAGGGGACCCTTTGGTCCCTTTCCCCCTTGGAAATCCCCCATAAAGTTTATTCACGATTTTCCTTCAAATCATTAACCTCCCAGATAGCCATGAGAAAAACAAAAAAGATCTATGACTGTTTCACTGCTTTAGAAAAAATCTTTAAGATGTCCTTAGTATTGTGCCTGCAAGCACACTAGGACACAGTCTGCTCTGCTCACCCCTTTAACTAAGAGCTAGTAGTCAAGCAGTGCTGCCCCTCAACTTATGTCATATATGAAACACTCAGTATAAGGTAACTGTTGCAACACCATATTATATGCCTACACACCATTTAACTCTTATTTTGGTAAATACTCTGCAGGGGAAGTTTCTGGCAATGCAATAACTGTCAAGTTTCATCAAACTGAGTTTCACCTAGCTCCATATTCAGTCTGACAGTGGCCAACACCAGGCAATTCACACACACACAAAAAAAAAAAAAAAAAAAAAAAAAAAAAAAAAAAAATCAAAACCTGTGGTAGTTCTTAATAACAAAAGCTGACAGATAAAATGAGGTATATCAGAACAAGGCTAAGTTAAAAGGGAATGCTTAAAAAAAAAAAAAGAGAGAGGGAGAGGCAGAAGGTCAAGACAATCAAATCCAAACCAGTCTTGTATCACGGAATAAAAAGATGAAACTTCTGTTCTATTTACATTTTTACAAAAAGAAGTTGGGATAATCTCTGGACACAGATCCAGGTACAAATGAACATTCTTTTGTTATGCAGGGAATTTAGCAACATTAAATGGCATGTGTTTATACTGGTAGAAATGAATATCTCCTCTCTTTTTAAGAGAAAATAAATATTGTATTCTAAAAACATTAGTGCTGATCCATGACATCTTGCACTACATCATTTAAAAGAATTTTAACATTTATTTTCAAGTTTGCAAACCTGAAAGTTCAAGCTGAAATGGCAAAGTCAATTTTTTCTGATTCTCAGTCAACTCCTGAAGAAGGATTCAGTAATGAAAGCCTATGGCACAATACCATTGATATAATACCACTGAGAATATGTAGACCATTCTTACATACTGTTGCAAAGCTGACTGGAATAAGACCTAAGCTCTTATGTATTTAAGGTTAACATATAAAAGATTACCTGCTAAATTAAAAAAGAGTCAATCTGAAGTTCACAATGACTTGAATATTTCGTTATTAAAAAAAAATAAATCTTAGTGTGCTTTGGTTTTATTTTACACAGAAGTCAATTACTATATTTTAATACCTCCATAGCTTGTGCTAAGCGTTCCTCTAATGCCATATACGTGAGAAATTGAGGGTCCACATATGAAATGGCTTGAGCGACTCCTAGGCCATCCCCAAATTCATCAAGTAGTCTGAAAAACATGAATTAGGTAACACAGTCTTCATTTCAAAGTTAACAGTAGCAACACAAGGGCTGGGTACATTAATTATTGTGTATCATCTAACACCACCAGTTGTACGTGTACTCTTAGAGGTGATATACTCACAATGAGTTTTTACTGTTAACTGCTTCAGAATAAAGGTGCATGCAGTTACAGGAGTTCAGCCAATAAGTTTCACATACATGTTACTAAGCTACTTCTAAAATTATCTTCAGATTTTAATTATGGTTTACAGCTCTTAGCTTAGCAGAAGCTGCAAATCCTGTCTTCAACATTCAGAGATCAAATCTTAAAACGGGCACAAGCAAAATCATGTACGTATCTGTATATGCTGAACAGACAAAACTTAACAGCCTGTTAGAGAAGTTTCTTCCCTTCTATTCTGATCACTTAAGGAAGCTTGCTGAGCCTTGCCTCCAGAACTGAAGGCCAGCATTTGTCCATACCCTGCTAATTTCCTTGGTAGCTTGTTGCAATAGTTAATTGCCTTGCACTACAAGAACATGTACCTTTCTTCCAGCTTAAGCTTCCATGCATTACTCCCTGTTATGCTCTTTGTAAATATACCAGAGAGACTGGAATATTCTCCTCATTGAGGTACTTCTACACTGTAATTTAATTATTTTTTAATAAGCATAAGATTTAAGTCTCTCACTGGAAAGCATTCTCTCAAGCTCACTTTAACATTCACTTTAAAATAAACACACTATACTATTCTAGGATTAGGCTCAATAATGCTGTGCAAGTGGCTCTGCAATCCTCCAGCTACTTGCAGGAATTTTTTAATAATTATATTACAATATTCTTCGATAATTAATAACAGAAAATCAAGTGAAATATTCAAAATTATGGTAATATTAGGTTTCCACTTGGCATTACAAAGAGAGATAAAATGGGTTTTATATGGTCTAACTTGCAACATTTGCAATGGAGGAAAAGTTACAAAATAACACCAACTTAAATTCTGATTACATTCATGTTGCTATACTTTTATTATACTTCTACTATATTTAGCAGCCTGAAAATGAATTGAAAAATACACCTAACATCTCTGAAGTAACCATTCAGTATACCAGAATCTCCTCTGATCACAGCTGATTTAGTGAATCTACGTCCTTTTTCTCCCGTTAGGAGAGACACAGCACTTTAAGTTAAACCTTAAAATGCAGGATTACCAGCTCTTGAAGCAAGTGCATACTGACGAACATGCATATTCCATTATGTAACATAAAAAGCAAAACGATAAATAACTCAGCCCTCTGAAACTAAAACAGGAAACCATCACAGGCATACCTCCACTCCACATCCAGGTCCTCACTCATGCTGGAGTCATCCTCAAGGTTGTTGTTCCCATCCAACATAAAGAAGCCAGGATGCACAAAATGACTAACTGGATCATCCTCCTCATCACTGCTACTTTCTATTTCCTCATGGTACTGTAACCAAGGAACCTCTCCTTCCTCCAAAGATGTCTGTTCCCTTCAGATAAATAAATGAAAAGCTGAAACTAAAAATTTGGAAGAATTTACAGATACATGCAAAGAACAGAAGCTATACATATTACAACAAGGGGTGAAGCTGTATGTTTAGATTCTCAACTCAGCATCTGCTGTAAAAAACAAGACATTTGTAGTTGCATCAGCTGACCCATCCAGACCCATCCAGAATCTTGCAATACCCATGATTCTGTCGCAAAAGTGTTTGTCTAATGCTCAGGACCAGCAGTACAGTAAACAGCTTTCTTTGCATTTCCCTTAGCATGTCTGCCAGGGCTGGAAACGTTGGTAATAAAGATTATCTTACTCATCTACAAGTTCCTGAAGCTGTTAAAAAGAAAGGCTCCCCTTCCAAAGGGAAACCTGGCCTCAATGCAAAGAGATATGATTACTAAAAAAGGCTGCACACATGAGAAAAAAGGATTCTTTTCATTCCTGGATTTTCTAGAGCAGCACAAGTCACCTGGATGCTTCGAACCACAGGGCTGAGACCCACTTTCCGTAATGGAGGGCAAATAAACAGGAACCATGTCAGAGATAGGTATATTTGCAGCCTGTTCAAATCAAAGAATGCTTAAGAGCGGACAGCTCTCCTGCTGTTGTTCTGAAGCAGATGAGTTTTTATAATGTTTTCATAAAGCCGTGCTAATTCTTCAAAACTCAAGGAGCCAGTGATACGAATAAGGTAACGACACAGATTTGGACTGCTTGGTGTTAGCTACTGTCTGCCTTAGGACGAAAGAAGAGAACATATAGGCATGACTTATTGCTAAATAAAGCCCCCAACTAAGAACACAAGTTCGATAATAGATGTTCAGAAAAAAAACACTTTAACTTATCCTTAGCTGCTTCTATTTACAAATCTTGCTTTGCAACAAAGGCAGAAGCTTTTTTTAAATTAAAACAATGAACAACTGGAAAAATGAAATGAAATTAAAAAAAAATTAAAACAACGAAAAACTGGGAAAAAAAGCTTTCAGCAAGGAACTCCTTCAAGTTTACTATACTCACTGATAGAGCTGCAGAAATACCTAAATAAAGAGCAGCAGTTCCATTCACTGGAATATGAGGAGCAATGAAGCAAAGAGAAAAACAATAGCTTTGCACAGAGTACAAAGCAGTATCAGAAGATGATTAGTGTATGTCTGTGGTTTAAAAAAGGACAGCTCTTTACAATTAGCCTGTATGTAAACAATACCATACCTAATCTTGCTTTTAAAAGTATACCCAGCCTATTAACCTGCTGCTTTTTCTTATTATTAGAATGCCAACACTCTCCTAGTAGTTCTACTTCTGTCCTAGAATAGTCAGCAATATTTGCATGACATAACATTTTTTTCCTATTCTAAATATAGGAAACTAGTGTGATTGTTCTGATGTAGGCGAATGATTATTGCTGGTATAATAACTATTTTTAGAAGTGGTATTATTCTCTATAGTATTGTGCTGACACCATGCTACTGCTGATGTTACTACTTAATAGGAAGTAATTGAATGAAATAAAACCATACCCTCCTTGGAAACAGAAGTCTGTGTTCTCCTCTTCTAGGCCACTGCTGTTGCTCTGCACTTCAGGCTCATGTTCCTCCCTGCCTGGGAGAGTCTCCCAGCTCTCATCGCTTGAGGACTGGTCTTTATCTGTAGCAGCAAAATACGCAGGAAGAGATGCAGACCATTCTCCATCACTGCATTCCGAGCTGCAATTTGGACAAGGCAATGCAGTGTGAATTCAAATACCACTTCAAGGGGAGAAAAGAAACTAAAAACCAAAAAAAAAAAAATTACAAGAAAACACATGTGATTTGCTACTTTTCTGTGAACATTGCTCTCAATATGACTAGGATAAATTCATTTTTTACTACTCATAAATTTTTTACAGGGTAAGTATATAATAAAGAGTTAATTCAAGATCCATTATTAAAAAAGAACCATGCCCATCCTACTTAGCAAAAAGGTTTTGCTCTCCTCCCTCCACATTAGCAGAGTACATGAAACATCTCAGGAGTACAAGCCAAGACCAACTATACACACCTCTTTCTCCCAGCACCCTGCAAAAAGAAAATAATAGCAGTGACTCCAAGAAGCGCTTGACAATCATGGCAAATTTTGGTCTTCCCTCCTGGACAAACAAAACTTTGTAAGCAACAGCCCTGAAAACCTCTAAGCTATATACAACACCATTTTTTTTAAACCATACAAAGATACACAGAAGACCTACTGAAAAACAACTTAACTAGTCCAAAAAAAAAAAAAAAGAATAGCAAAAGGGTTTTCAGAAAGAATTTGTTTTTTCAGCTCCATCACCATGTAGAAAAGAGCAGTAAATAAACTGGGGGCAGCTTTAAAACAACAGCAATGCTAGCAGAATCTCCAGAAGAAGGACAGACTTACCAATCGCTACCTTTGGTAATACGCTTAGAAGGTTCATTCAATACTAGCAGTGACAGAAGACACCTACCGAAATCAAAGTAGAGTCAACCAGCTATGTCCCTTCAAAAAGTTTCAGGAAAATGTAATGGATAAGCAAACAGAAAGTTTGCTTGATAGAGCACATCTTACTAATAACACAGCAATCCAGGACGCCTGCAGCTCAGAATTTTTAATTTCATAAACCCAATAAGTCAGTGTGCATCAATGTTCTCATCTCCCCACTTTCAAATTCACTTTAAGGAAAAATTTCTCTTCTTCCTGTGTAATATTACAAGCACATGCCAATAGAACTTGCTGTTTAATGATCTATCAGTACTTTTGAAAAACTGCACACTATACACTTCAAGTTTTATATGAATAAAGAAGATGAAGGACAAAGATTACATGGAAATATTTTAATTTGAAGCAGGAATATATTTTTCCTCTTACAATTTTGAGAACTAGGGAAGGTGAAGGAAATGAGAATATTCATTGTCCTTGGGCCATTTCAAAGGATTACTTTTCAACAGAAACAATACCTGTTAAAAAAGAAATTCTGATATTTTAATAGATGAGACAGCCAGTACTGTCTAGGATATATGCAATCCAATGCATCCTGTATGTCACCAGCTAAAGCTGAATCACTACCATTTTAGTATTTTTTTTTAACTTTTTTTTAAAGGCTATTCGAATATGCTGTAAGGTTAGCTCAGAGATTCACATCCCTCATTTTAGTTTTCCCTATCTTACAGTCCACTTATGATTTCCTAATGCAGATTTTAATATAAATAATACTCCTAAGTTGATCGTCAAATTTGTTCCAATATTCTGCCTTTAAAGTTCTGGTAATAAAGTTTATATACATACAATGATTCAAAACAGAAAAGAGAATATGCATTAAGTTATTAATACTGTATAAAGCAAGAACACTGAAGGTACCTATTTCAAAATGTAGGATTTAATGGGGTCCAGCTCTGCAGAGATGCAGAACTTCATGTAATGGTTAGCGAGTTACAGACTTCTCACTTGCCAAAAGCACACCGCATTTCCTGAGCATCTGCACATGGATTTTCTGGGAATGGTCCCTCCCCAGCTGAATCAGCCTGTACTCAGCTCCTTCAATTTAGCATTAGATCATTCAGTAACAGACGTGTTCCTCATCCCATCAGCCTATGCTGGGGAGCAACCACAATCCCACCACCTCAGAGCAAACGTGGTTCTAACAGCCGTATAAGACTTCTCACAGACCTCCTTATTCCATGCCAGCATCATAAGAGCTGGGCATTTCTTCAGAGCAAAAAACGTGTGGTGGAGGCCCATGCTGCAACAACCAGCAAAGTGAATTTTTCTCTGGGTTGGAAATAGGAGCAAGCAGAGTCACAGGATGCAGCATATGACACCTATGTCAATTCTGTTCTTCATGCAGCAATATATATATATTTTTAAATGTGCAAATAATGACTAAACATTCAAACATACAACTTTACCTTTTGAGAGAAGAAAAGCATATATTAGTCCTTTTTATAGAGTAAACATTGACAATTTACTTCATAGGGATATATCTTTCAAAGATTTAGAACATGAATTACATTTTTTAAAGCTAAACCTGCAGGTGATGAACATTTAATGCTTCCTGTTTAGATGTTCATTTATTTCTATCATGAAGAACATAGTCACTTTCAGATGTGTAAGCTATATTTCTCTTTTTTATCGTTTGACAACAACCCATCACTTTGCACCATGGGAGCCAATGCTCTGGTTGCAAACTATAGTATGTTTCCTCCACTGCATTTTAAAATTCTAGCACAGCACTTCAGTAGAAAAAATAAGTTATACAGTAACAAAAACTTTTTGAAATAAAACACTATGAGGAAGAAAAGGATTCTTGTAAAGTCCACTTACATCTTTAATAAGAAAAAAGAAAAAAGGAAAAAAAAAAGGGTCTACTAACCCATTTTACAAGGCCTTGAGGATTTTGTTCTCTCATAATTGGGACTCTGCAATATTTTAATGACAAGATTTTATGCAGATTAATTTTCATGCTGTACACCCCACAAAAGCAGTGGAAACAGTCTAATAAGCACGTTAAATTATGAAGCATAATAGCAAAAAAAAAAAAAAAAAAAAAAAGGCACGTGGACATCCAGAAGATGAGTTCTGTAAAGAATGCAGTGGAAACACAGTCAAAGATGATGAAAGGAAAAGAGAAGAAAAATTGCAGAAATTCAAACTAAAGCAACCACAAAAACTACTGCATTTGCCACAAATTAACAGAAAGTTAAGAAATAATTTTTCCCCTCTAACAGCTCAGTTATTTAACCCTAACTCACACGGACAAGCACTTAACCAGCATTAAGCGAATAAAACTGTTCATCAACACAAGGTTCATACAAATTAGTTTATCTTTCAGATAGAGAGCCCAAAACAGGACAAGCCTGAACGCTGCCCCAGGGATCCACACTGTAGCCACAGCCCGTAGATCTGAAACTGTTTTCATTCACATTTACTTTGGAAACATCTACTATTCTAAAGAACTGCCATTAAAAACAGGATTATAGGTAATCCAATCAAATTATTCTTCAGAGATGATGAAGAAGAATTTCTTTCACAAAGTTTGGAGGCAAGAATATATGTAAGCTGACATGCATAATATTGAGATCTGATGGCAAATAAGAAATTCTGAAAATAACAGTTCTTGAGGGGAACCTGTAATTTGCCAAAAAAAAAAAAAAAAAATCAGCCTGAGCCAGTCTTCCCTCTCTTCTGCATCTTCTCAGTAAAAATAAACAAATGAAAATCCTAACGAGTGTTAGTGTGTTCTAACCCTAAACAAAACGAAAGATTTTTTAGCAGTTGGGTAGCAGACTCCCAGCGTATTAGGTTTTCACTGTATTTTTAAAAAGCTGCTTTGGCATCCCCAGCTCAGAAGCATTACAGACCACGAGTATTCTACTAGTGCAACATTTGAAAATATCACAGCGAAAAAAGCCTGGCAACAAATGGTGATCTAAAAATGCTTACTTTTCTTCCCCTCTCAGGTATTACACCTACATCTTTGTTTCGCTTCAGAAAACACTTCTATGAACTCCTGTATTTTTTTAATGCTCATTAAAATGTCTAAGGCAGTGAAATCAGACATAAATATTTTTATATAAATATATTTTAAAATTTCACTCATGGTCTAAGGCATTTCTCTACAATGAATTCTCTTGAAAACCAGATGCCATATATTAACTACCAGGGGATTGCATCATGCAAAACAGACTCCAGAGTGAAAGCTAAGGTTCAAGATGACAACGAGGTACGCTCACATGACTACCCCTGTACACAGTAATACTGCAAAGACAGCAACATTACATCTATATGGAAGTATTAACAATCAGCATTCCAGTAACAACCCAATCCTTCCCTTATCTAATTCCTACGAACCAAATTTCAGTGGTTTTGTACAGAGAAGACAGACATCAAAATCATGACAGTGGATCAGAAGAATGTTAAGTACAGTTTCTTTTGATTGACTTGGGAAGGGATGGAGAAGAATTGAGAGAAAAAGTTGGCATCTTGTTATATGATCATATTGTGAAATTGCTTAATTTTTTACTATGTCCCATACCATTTGCCAACAAATTATTCAGATCAGCATATCATTTTACACATAGAATGTGTAATAGAGACAAAATACACAGACAAAAAAGTCAAATCTTACCTGTCTTCACCTTTGTGGGACATTGAGAAATGTCTGCTGCAGTCTTCAAACTCATCCCAGAAAGTGTTATCATCTAACATAATTTTTCTTTCCTGAGCAGTTGCATTTTTCCTTAGGTCTATTTTTGCGTTCTTCTGTGTACCTTCATAGTCTCTTGGGTCAAAGAACATACTGGAACTCATTTTTTCTTTGCCATTCCTCAAGGCACACTCTGCATGGCCATGCTGGACTTCAGCAATTTCGCTTCGCCTCCTAGAACTGCTCTTCTCTTCATCATCATTAGGGAGAAGTTTCTTTCTATCCAACTGGTTTGCAGGATTTTGTTTTCTAATTTTGGGTCTCACTACCAGTTCAGGTGAATTCTCTTGGTCAGTCTTTCCATCACTGACATTTAATTCGTTACAAATAGGGGTCCCGATTCCAACATCCACTACATCTTTTGTCTGTTGTGTTTCACAGCTGGCAATACTCAGGTTATTTTTCAGTATAGCTTGATCTTCAGCAGAAGATTTTTTAAATGTCCTGTTGTTTTCATGGGCCAAGTCTGAATCTCTGTTAGAAGATCTCATTAAAGGCACTGGTCCCACTTCTTCACAACGTTCCCTAGAAACACTGTGGTTAAGACTGGATAACTGGGACTGTAAGTCAGAAAAAGACTCTACACCTTTTTCTAACTCAGAAAGCATGTTATCTAGTGTTTCCTGAAATACACCTGCTTTTTCTTTTGCCAAAGAAAGATTACCTTGGCCATCATCCTCTCCATCACTGCTATCTGGCTCATAAGAGTCAATGTTTACAAAAGCAATTCCATTTTGGCCATTCAAATCATTACACTCTCCCGAAGCATATTCTGCAAGGTCCTTGGAAATTTTGTCAGGATTCATAATGCTCCCTGAGATTTGGTTGCCTTCCAGACTGTAAGAGACTAGAGAAAATGGTGAAGTGTTTGTCTCAAAAGCTTGGCTCGATACAGTTTGACAAACAGGTGCTCCAGTTCCAACATTTTCTAACAAAGGCTCATCCGATAAACCAGAACAAACTTGAACCAATGGACTGGAACCTTTACAGAAAGTTGTAAGAAAGAATACATTGGAATAATCAAACACAATAGCAATGTTCTCATTTACAACATCTGCTCATGGAAAAAAAAGGGTAGTTTATTGGGACTGCAGTGTAATTTGATAGACACAGACATTTGGCAGAGATGCATTGATTCTTTGCTAATATATTATGTTTTCATTTTTATAAACTAAGCCCATACAGACAGATTAAATCATTCAGCTCAGCCTGTGATAGCAGCAGCAAAAAATATTAAAGAAGGAACATGTTCAAGACCAGCATCTCTAAGTTGTTTATATGACAAGGAATTCTAAGACAAGAACAGGAAACTTGAAAAAAAATGCTAAAAGATTAAAAAAGCAGCAACATTTCTTTCCACAACATAAAAATCAGACTACCCATTCATTAACTAGCTGAACTGTGCCTCCTGCTACAGTCAGATAAAGCCATTTATTAATACTATAAATTACATACTAATAGCACTATATTTTGTACCTGCTGCTATGAATGCAGCTCCTTATTTGGAGAAAATAATAGCAGAGATGAATGCAGAATTTACAGTTGGCAGTTACTATCACTGCAAATTCAGTTTGCTTATTTTAAAGCTGAACCTCTTGCATAAAGGCACAATAAACATCAAATCCAGCAACAAGAGTTAAAGTTAAAAATGTATACATTGCACAAAATTAATGCTTAGTGCAAGTCACCCGTAAACTCCTAAGCAACGTACATCCAAAATCTTTCTGAAAACACAATGGCTTGCATAACTTGATGCAAGTCCTTATAAACTGTAGGCTGCTATTAATACATTTGGGAAACTTTTAATCACCAGAGAAAAAAAGTTCTGAGCAGAGAAAAATCGAGACATGCATGGTAGGCGAAGGCATTCCATAACACGTATTTTAAAGAACAGCCAGAGGTAGGGAACCGTATAAAATGAGCGTTCTGCGTTTAAAAACAACAATACCACCACAATAAAACAAACAACAGTTTGCTAAGTGAACATCCCAAACAGATTCTTCAAACACACCTGGAAAACACTGGTTGCATGGAGGACACATACATCAGGACTCTGACAACTGCTATACAGATACTTGTAACTACTGCAAACCAAACATTTGCTTCAAATTCAGCTTTTACTCTCATCTAAATGGCTAATCCATGTCTAGGCTGGTAAACTGATGGCACTGAATTTCATAAATAAAAAACATGAGCTGTGCCTTTCCACACTAGGAGTCTGGCTTGTAGGAAACAACACTGTAACATTACAAACACTTTATCTGATAAAACGTTGAGATGAAGTTTCTTCTACCTATGTTCTGTGGTTGCTTACACGTACAAAAGATGTCAGGTCAATTAGGAGGGAAATATGCAGAATATTTTGGTCACTACCCACCAGCAGAAAATAAGAATCAACTTGGGGGGGGGGAGAAAATCTAGTTGAGGGAGGAGGAATAATCAATCCAAAACATTTCTCAAAATCTGGAAAGCTGTGATGCCAAAAAAAAAAAAAAAAAAAAAAGACCAAATATAAAGAGAAAGGCATTCTGTTATTAGACCTAATATCAAAAAGAAATCAACACTCTTTTAGATTTTCCATACAGAAAAAAACCAACAACTCATATTACAGAACAAGGAGCTAACAGTCTGTAACCTGTACATTTCTTATGACTCCCTTAAATACAGTATGTTCAGTTCTGATTCACTGACATAGAAAAGGTGGTAGCATCAGAGGGAGACCATAGGAAAATCTGTACAAGAGTAAGCACCAATTTACAGGAAACATACCTTTAAGATGCAAACGTAGTAAATATATGAAGCATAGATAACCACAAAAATGGTCAAGTCACCAATTGAAATAAAACCACCAAAAAAGCATCTACATCACATAATAGCCTCCAAGAACAATGGTATACGAGAAAGTTAAATTTACACTACATTATCATCAAAAAAGAAGGAGAAAAGGAAAAAGTTGTTTTAAAATAGTTTATAAGGGAAGGAGGAAAAAATGCTACTTTGGAACATCTAAGGCTGTATCAACAACCATTTACTTCTTAATATAAAACAACCTCATACAAAGAGATTGGATTGTTTATAATCCAACAGGCCATTTTGTGGCTCTTTATGAAATCATTCTTTGAAAGCTAAAGTCTCAAAAGACAGTTGAAATCAAATTTTAATGTTCAACATTCACAAAAAAAACAGGGAAATGGTCCAACAGGTATAAACCAAAAAGAGGGAATCTTTAAGAGGTTTTACAGGATTAAAGTAATTCCTGCTCTAGCTATACTAAGGTCGACAAAGGCACCTCAGAGAAAAACCTGGTCCATGATATGTAAAATACTTAGTAGCTTAGTTCTATTAGCATGTTAGAATAGGTATTTTCTTCCAAATGTGATTCTTTCATAATCATCTGATTTGAAGACAAAATAAAAAGAAATCTACAGTGTTACAATTGTCTAGTTGGTTAGGACATATTAACTATTTCAGGAATCTACTTCTTCAAGCAAAATTAAACAGCCTAAGATATTTACTACTTTAATTTGCCTTCATGTTGAGTTTCTTTTTATGAAACCATCTGAAATGCAGTTTGCACATACTAACTTATGTGGCTAGTCTCTCTTCCCTTCTACACCATTTTCTACGCACCTCCCACTCCCAAGCATCTCAGTTTGCAATTATATGGCACATAATACAAAGATATGCACGTACACAGAGACTTCTCTTTCTGAACATCGTCCAGTTCTAATCCTTCACATTCTCCACTGAGATGGTGTCCATTCCTGTCTTGGCTGGTCAAAGATGGTCTAAAACTGACATAAGCATGTCTTCTTCCATATCTTCTACCCGTAATAGTCTGATAGCCTCCTGCTGGTTTGGGCCAGGCAGGTTTGCCAGCTTCTTGACCCATTGCTACATGAGATGATAAAAACAAAACAAAACAAACAAACAAAAAACTTGTATTAGACAACAATATCCCTTTACAATTCCCCTCCCCCCAAAAATTTGACACAACTTTTTAAAGCAAGGAATTTCCCAACTCTCTTCAGAAAGGTTTTGAGATTCACTGACATACAGTTACTAAGAATCTGAAGTGCTCTGGGCTTATATGGTATGAAAGTACATAATAACTGAAACTTTCCTCTATACTAATTAATATTGACAACCACTGATCTTGTCTTCATCCTAACATGTTTGTAGTAAGTAACAAGAAGGTTTTATAAAATAAAATATTTTTAAGATTAAATATGGACACCACACAACCATTCTTTTTTGAATGCAACACCCTTCTGCATGTGGGTCTGACATGCTACATATGGCAGCTTGCAATAAGCTTCTGAAACATTATAATGGGAAAGCTTCAAGGTAACGCGACCCAAGTCAGCTGGCCCTAGCTAGCTTATCTCTGTGACAGGAAAAAAGTCCAATTAATCAAACATATGTTCCCAAACAAAGAATCCCAAGTCCCAAGGACCAATGTTTTAGTCTGCCTTTGGGAATATCCTCAGGCATGGCCATACAAGGTAATAACCCATGTATTGCTCCTATTACTGTAATAACATTCCATGTTAATGGATCTTAATGCTTTTATTAAGAAAACACCAGGTAAAAACTACAGGAAAATTTGAAACACAGTGGGGGAAAGCTGCCAATACCATATTGAAGAAAGATTCAAATCCAGCATTAATATCTGCTATAAATAAGCTAATACAAGAGTTCATGTCCAAAGGCTGTTGCTTGTGCAAAAGCAATTAGAAGTTCAATATTTCAAATGTTCAGTGACTTTTCTGTGTTCCTCTAAGCCACTTTTAAGCTTTACTAGATATGGAATTAACATAGTAGCTTTATTGCTCTTGAAAGACACTACACTGAAAAGGACAACCTAAAGCCAAGGGAAGTAAAGTCTGCAACTATCAACCCACAGCTTTCTGAATTTCAGAAAAATGAAAGGAAAGCTTTATTTTTCCTGGCTGTTAAACTGATCTTTCCACTACTTTTTAAGAGTGAATATTTATATACAAAGATGCCACTGATCAACAGTTTCTTTATGCAACTTTGAATAGCATATCCACTAGCAAAGCTAGTGCTTATAGTACACGGACTGTCAAGAAAGGCACAACTGAATATGTACCAACTCTAAAAGTTTTTAAGTTCTTTTTTGAAAACAAGCATCACTGCTGAAGTTGTCATTTTGCTAGGACTGACATACGGGAAACTAACTTTGTTGCTTCCTGTCTAACACAAACCATTAAAAAAAAAAAAAGGAAGGAAAAATTAAATGAAGGTTTTTTTTCCTCAGGGCTGTGCTCAACAAAAATTGCATGATCTCTTAAAGCTTTAACTAAAGAAGCAAATAAAAAAACCACCTATTATAAGACTATAGCTTCTAGTAGAAGCTATAGTTTAACAGCTTCAGGCACAAAACAGCCTCCTACAAGAAAGCTTACAGAACCTGGCACAGCAATTTTGAAGATGTTTGGTAGAAATCTGCATTTTAGTGGAAGTTCTACAGGGAAAGTCTCAATACCTTCTGCTTGATCTTCCCTAAGGAAGAATTGTTAATGTAAGCAAGTCTCAAACCCTAAAGTGAGCAAAGGGTGCTCAGAAGGGGGTGAGAAGAAACAGATAAATTATTGCCTCTCTTCCCAACACCAGAACATGGTATAAAGAAGCATGAACAGTGGAACGAGAAATAGTGGAAAACGTAGGGCCACAAAAAGAATACAGGCTTCCAGGAAAAGTATTAAAAAAAAATCACTTGTTTTTTGGCCTGATATAGAAAAAAATTAAGTTTGGAGTAAACCAAACAAAACTATGCGTAAAATAAAATAATTGCAAAAGAGTCTAAAACATTACTATTTCATTCCCAGGTGAATTGACAGCAGCAATGAAGACACTTGCTGTGTTTAAAAGCAAAAAATCTTTCAAACATTTACAATTCAATTACTTAAAACTGTAATGTTTAAGTACAGTAGAACACGAGTAGTCTTTTAGCTAACATTGCCAGATTCACTTCTGTGACCATTAGCCAAATTATAATAAACTGCTTGTTACACATATGTTGTCTTACATCTCATCACCTTATATGTATTACTCTAAATCTCCCCTAAAATGTGTAATTCCAGTCATCTCTCATTTCCACTGCTCTTCCCACACAGGGAATCTCTGCAAGCAGAGCCCAGTTCCATGAACCCTTCAGGAGTCCAAACACATCCTTAACTAGCTGTGGCTTGGTTATACTGTCTATTTTCAGAGACTTGGGGCACAGCTCAATAGAACCTTTCAGAAAAAAAAAATAAATAAAAATTAGGTATCAGGGACTTTCTTCTCTCATGAAGTTTGACATCATTTACGTATAACCTTCATTTAATATCTTGTCACATATTTGTCCATACCTGCCCAGTCCACATCAAACGACAGAAGCTAAAATGGGCAATTCACTTTTAACTATATTATTCTTGCAATCTTTTTCAAGTGCTGCTCCTTAAAAATGTGAAGATTCCCCATCATCTTTGCCAAGAAACAGTCTCTGCAATTAATGCAAAAAAAAAAAAAAAAAAAAGTGGGGGGATAAAGGGGAGAAATTTTGACAACCAATTTTCTTAGTCACCCAGTTAATATTCTTACTAAATCAACCAATAAGTCATGTTTTTTCAAGTAAACTCTGAAAATTCTTTATTTTTCACTGATTATCACACGGCTGGTTAGCAGACTGCCAGCGGCAGCTGACAAATAAAGCTGACAACAAAGCAATCACATCCAAACAACTCGCAGAGTGGAATCCAACGGTTCAGATTAGTCAATCAGCACAGCAATAGAGCAATTTGCCCTCAAAGATGCTGATACAACTGGTTGAAACAAAAACAGGTAAAAATACAACTGCTTAATCCTTAATTTCAGTTTGTTCTCCAAACATGAGTATTGTTCACAAACAAATACTGTATAATAGATGTCCACTCAAGAGAGTCAAACTCACTAAATCTGAATGTTTTACTTTTCAAATTGAGGTTCACTGTATGCAAAGACTTTAAGGTGGGTGCAATTCACTACAGCTTTTTGTTCCAAATAGTTCTTTCACATATAGACTACCTCATCTTGTATTTAATTGTTTTAAAAAGATATCTTATGCAGCTATGAGCACTAAGAAAGCTCTGAATTTCTCTGCTCTGAGAGGGATTTATTAGATTAAAAAAAAAAAATCATCTTTTACTAAAAGTTTAAATAGCACATTTGGATTAACGGAGACTTGAATTTCTATCTAGATACAAATCTCAATAAGGGAAGAAGCCACAAATCTATTTGCCTACATGCCCTAAGTGACAAAGTTTTGGCTCCTAGATCCAGAGGCCAACCTCCATGCAACCCTTCAGGCAATCAAGTTCCCGCAGCGTACAGTATCCTCTCCGAGTTCTTCCTCCCTGGCTAACGCAGCCTGAGGAGTGGGCATTGCTCTACCTGACAATCAGTTCAGGAGCCCTGTTCAAAATATGCTCAATACCTACTGAGAGGATACAGCTCTGTAAAAAGAGACCAGTCTTTAGAGACACCTTTATTAAAAGCAAGGCCAACACAAAAGGACGTGCTTCCCTTCTGATGCAACACACCAGTGATTAAGTAAGGAAGGTATGGGAAACCGGTTATTTATCCACTTTACAGGCTAATTTAGACCCACACCTCCCTCCTCCTAGAAGGATACCACAGTCACTTGAGTTTATCCAGACCCAGATTTAAAAAAAGAAAAAAAAAAAGAAGAAAGGAGAGGGAGTGGCTCCTAAAAGGCACAAAGCTTAAGCCATAGGTTAAGCAGAGACGGACCTAGGTCTGGCCTTTCTGAGGCAATGCCGTAATCGCTGATGCACAGCACCATACTTCCTCTTTAGCTCTATGAATATTGCACTATGGATTCCACTCCCTAGAGCCAGCCGCCTATAGGCTGTAACGTTTAAAGCCGGGGAATTTAGACTCAAATCCATTTGACCTGCATAACCAACTTGTCCCCTCAGCCCCCAAAAAACTGTTTTTCTAGAAGTAGCACATTAACATTAAAGGTTAACTGCAGATGTACATATACATATGTTCACAGTCCGGTGCTATAGCATAGGCATTCATAAATGATTCATTAACTCAATCACAATCCTACATATAAATCTCAAATCCCTTTAATTTACAGACCCAGATTTTGGACCACTACAGTCTCCTGGGCAGGTAGTTGGTAAGTCCTCTGACAGGACTCCAGTCCTCAAACAGCATCCATCTAAATCCTGACACCTGCACTTACTCTTTTCTTCATTATTTTTGATTCTCCTCTGTCCTCTCAATTCCTTCACATTCCGGAAACTGGAAAGAAGAGAAGCAGCTTTCTGGGATCAAGAAATGTACACTTTACATCTATGATACTACTCAAATGACTAACCACCACCTGCATCAATGTAAGATACCATTACAACCTCCACCTAACTTTTGAATGGGGCAATCTGACTGCAACAGGTTTGTCATATCGGTGGTTCTCAGAACTGCTGTGAGCTACTGGGATAGCATCATTTGTTTGAGTCACACAGAGTCCAGTCCATAGAAGCAATGGTGAAAATAACATTGGAAGAGAGGAATCTGGGAAAAGAGACATCAGAAGGGCTAACTACTAGTTTTCTCTATGATATAACAATATCCTGGCCACAGAATCCCTTAGCAACTTATGGACCTACCAAACTTTAATTAAGAAAATGAATGCATACTAACTACACAGACGGCCTGTTATACACACTGTTCTCTCTGCAATTACAAAATATAATTGTGGATAGTAGCATAGAAGACTTGTGAGGGGGGAGGCACAACAACCTTTTATACCTCACAGGTTCAAGTCTGCAAATAATTAGTATTCATATTACAGGCTAGATTTTGAAAATACTCAAGGGTTCCATATAGATACCTAACTAATGTACAAGAGATTGGCAAAGATCTCTTTGTAACACTTCTGGCCAGATGTAATATTAAAGATTGGGCACTCGCTAATTTTGATTTTAAAAAAATAAAATCCCAGTTTATCTAAACAGTTCTGAACACCTTTAATAAAATCTTGTCTTTTTCATAAGAACCGAAATACTGAAAGTCTTCCCTTATACATTTAGCAATTTTTTTCAGTTTAAACAGAAGACAACTAAGTTTCATAACTTCCACTGAAAAAAATATCCCATAACCCTAGAAACCTCACAGGAAACATTTTCTGTTAAGCATTCTGTCTGATTTACCTGCATCTTATTTTCACCCTATTATGTCCAGTTTAGTTTCTTGTTATCATTCACACATACATTTACCTCCTAGGGCCATTATATAACTAATGGGGGATAGGGGGTAGAGAGAGAAGGAGAGAGTAAGAGCTGCAACCCTGTATAAGGGAAAGGGAAGAAGCAGTGCGAAGTGTTTCCCATTCAAATTCATGCCTCAGTTGAAGGTGCCCAGGTGGGACTGCCCTGCAACACCAGCCCCTCCCTTATCCAGTCTCTTCATTTCCCAACTCGGGCTTTTCTCTATTTGAACTCTAAGGCTTTAATCAGAGGAAGAGCAGAACAAGCTTGTGTAGCACCTTATCTGATCCAAATCAACTGCCCACATACATAACCTTGGCTCAGGGCACATGTGATATCCTATGAATTAGATTAACACTCACTTATTGAAGCCCACAATGGTCAGCATTTTCTTTCCCGTAAGTGTTTAAAGGCTAAACAAGTCATCCCATATCTTCTCACTGAAGAGCCCTTCCACTGAGGATTAAATGGAAAGAGCAACTAAGAATCCAGACGTGCTAAATTTGAGCCTGAACTCTATAATCACTAAACTATGTGGCTTCACCTAATTTCTCTTACTACACCTCACCCATTGCCTCTACCAATGCAACAGTTTATTTCCATTAATCTTTGTTTGCTGTAGCTTCCAGCTTTTCAAGGCATGTAACAGCACTGACCAAAAGAATCTAAATCAATTTTTTTGTTTAGGCTATATAGTATGTCGCACAGATGTGCGGTAAGAATATAAATTCTTACAAGAATTGGTTCAATGTACTTAGCTTAACTCTTCTAATGGGCTGATAAAAATAAAATATATGTTTAAACAAATCTATGTTTGAATTGCTACAGATTTCTACTTCAGAGGTGTAATTTCCTTGCCGCTGGCCTTTAATATTTACCTTCCAGTTACTGACATCATTGAGCAACAGTACGAAAACCTGTATCTTTTATTTATAAAAAACTGCACAAAAATGTAGAACTGTTAAAGATATTAAAGCATATTTTCAGCTCAGAATTGTGGACTGCTTGATGTCAGCTGCATGTTCAGAACACAAAACATGTTTGCAGATTGGTGACCATGCAATACTGAAAGAGACATTCTATGGTTGGTTCATTTTTAGGGGAAAATTTTGGCTCCATTAATAATTGGGAAGATATTGCAAGACTCTCCAAAAGCATTCCATAAGAAAAATAAATAAAGAGGAGAGTTTTTTGACTAAGTGAGCCAGGGAGGAAACTATATCACAAAGGAACTATAGCTGTTTTTTCTATTTAAAGAAAAAAAGTAAAGCCCTGCTACACTGATAGTTTTATCATATTAAAGGCAGGCAGAGAAGAAATCTTTGTCACTTTTCACTGGCTTTTTCCTATTCCCAGTCTTCTTACTTCATGTCAAATTCCCTGAGCATTTGTTGCTGTGACAACTCCCAGAAGCGACCATCATGATACACCACATCGCCTCCAAGAGCAGAAAGCCAAATTTATATGGCATCAAAAAGGGTAATTACACAATTTTTCATTGATTCGCAGCACTTCATAATTAAAGAAACTACTGAAGTATCTAACCTAAATATCATCCACTCTTTACATCACAATTCAACTATGTTACCTCTAAATTAAGCATAGTAATTGAGGTTAAAAAAACAAACAAAAAACCCCCCACCTAACTTGTGTTTTTGTCTTACTAAAATTACAAAACTAAAACCTAGTATTAGCTAGCTTTAACTTGAGGACATGTAAAGATGGAATAACTGGCATTTCCTCAATAGTTTTTTCTGACAGTTAATCTCACTCTATTAAAACAACAAGAAAACAAAACAAAAACAAAACACACCCTAAATCCAGGCCTAGTTTTACATTCAAATTTGCCTGTTCCCAGATTCCAGCTATTCAATCTAGTAGAAAATGCAATAACAAAATCAAGAGCATTTTAATGGCCACTATTTTCCGCTACAAAAGGTATTTAATTTTTTTTTTTTAAGATAGGCAAAGTGACCTTCAAATATGTCTCTATGAAAGTATTTTCTTCAATCCTTTAATAATTTGTGTCTTTGCCACATTTTCTCAAATTTTTCCAACATCCCTTAAAACACATATGCATATTCTGGTCTCAATCTCACCAACACTTGAGGAAGTAGTAAAAACAATCTCCCCTTTCCTACACAGTGCTCTTTCTTCTTTCACACCTATTAATTACAGAAGCCATTTTCTGCCACAACGTAAGAACAGGCACTCATGCTCAAGATTTTAAAAAGGAACACATGTAATACTGACACCGTTACTGTTTTCCACCTTACAGTCTGAAAAGGTTTACTTATGTTCTGAGAAGTATAACTATGTATTTGTACTAGAAAGTATTTTGTTCAAATTGGTGAAACAAAAACAATTCAGGCTCTTGATACCCTCTCCTTTACCCAGCTAGTTCTGAGTCATCATTAAAGCATACCCCAAAATGTCCAGGTAAAAGCAGGTAAAAGAATCTTCATATCATCTTTTAAACTATACTAACCAATACTCTGCATCTGTAACCAATATTCCAAATCTATTTCTTTCCTGGAGGTATTTTTGGAGGCCTCCAAGAGCAGATGAATTAAAAAGAAATTTGAATTAGCATGGAGAACTTCCAGTTCTGTAAGCACCAGTGTTCAGGAGGGTGGAGAGATTCCCTATTTTGTTTGACAGGAGAAAGGTGTGAAATAAGAGAAGTATTTCAATAATTTAAGACAACATACCTTTGCCATCACTTCCCTCCTCCTCCCACTATGGGCAGATAAACACCAAAATTCTTGATATGTTTTATTATGTTCACAAACTTCAAAATACATGCCCTGGCAGATTTGCACCAAGAACAATGACTCTTCAGTTGGAAGTTACCTTCATTGACTGGGATTTACCTAAACCTTGGAGAACCATACTGTAAGTAAATTAAATATTTTTCTAAGGAATCTGATTTATTGATTTGAAAGTTCCTTCTTCAAAGTCTCTGACTGAGCAGTGACTTTAGATCACTCACTGGGTTATCTGAGAACCAAATATTGGTTCTTTCCATAAGCAGTATCAGCTGAGATGTACATTAACAAATGGCATATGCTTCACGGACTTATTTTTCAGGCTTTATTTACTGCCTTTTTGTTAACCTTCCAGGTTATTCTGTACTCTCCTTTAAGCATATGGATGCTTAAGGTCAGTGTTTTTACTACAGCTCCTTATCTTTGCTCCAGGCTGAAAGTAGCTTGTAGTCCAAGTTTAATAAGCTGGCAGGCTGGCCTTCCATTGAATTCACTTTAAGTGAAAATAATCCCCTTTTTTTGGTTCACCTGCCAGGCTACAGGAACTGACTACTTCATTATGACTGAAACAGCAGCTGGTTGCACCTTAGAACAGAGCAACTAACCTCGGAACCTGGAATCTCAGTAGCTCTGTGGACCCTTTTGGCAAACACAAATCATGTATTTTCCATTGAAGGCCTAGCTTCAGAAGCACAGTATAGACAATTTAAGATATTTGAATGTCTTTGCGAAGAAACAGGATGCTTGTTATCACCTTGCCCACTTGAACTACAAGGATAATTCTGTATTTAACATTATCTAGAGACCTAATAAAAATACTAATCATCAAATTTATACTTTATGAACTTGAAAAACATTGTTGGGCTCTTCACACTTGGTTAAGTCACTCCAAACTAAACTCATAATTTAAAATTATACGTACGCATTTGGTGTCAGCACGTTTATACTTATCACACGCTATGGGCCTGATCCTATCAATTTTGAAATAACCAGAGTCAATGCTAGTGACAATAAAAGCAATGATACCAGGTGGTCATCTGCCCTTGCATGCATCCCCCTTCCCATGCGCCTTCCAGACTTGTCCCCTAGAGTAAGGGCACACTATCTGCACTATCTACCTTCCAGCTCCAGTAGTGGGAAGGTGAAGAAGTTAAAATCAGACCGTGCTTGTCCCTCTCTCTCCAGTCAGGCTGGAAACCATAGTTGCAGCACACAGTCAGACAGCTGGAAACAGGGGAAAAGAAGGCGGTTGTGTATTTCTGGGGTTGAGGGGGAGGTGAGGGATTTGGTTCCAGCACACCCTCCCACTGCAATTTTGATCATGGGCCAAAGTCCCAGTCTCCAAAGAATATCAAACCCCAGATGAGTAGTGAGAGATTGCTCTTTGGGAGGAGAGAGGAAGAGATGAAACCAAGATGAGACCTCCAAACAGATCCCATCTCCCAGAAATTTAACAGCATTTTAATGCCTGGTTATGGTGTTTGAAGCCATATTTATTTATTTACTCACTAGTTGCAACTTAAAATGAAAATAGTTAACAGTCAACACTTTAGAGGATAGAAATTCTAACATGCTGCTTCAGAAAAAAAAAAAAAAGTTTCCTATTCCATCAGAAGAGGTCTGAAGATAAATTTGAAGCAGGTTTGTTGTTTCTGTTTTTTCTTACTCATGAATACAATTTGTCTTACACAGCTCAAGGCTGTAAACACACTGAAGTGCCAGACTCTATGTTAACTTAGCAGACATCCTTGATCTGCCTGAAAAGGTAATAAACAAATATAAACAAAAATACTATTAACAAACAAAAAGGTTCTCCACCTCCACACATGTATATTTTAAGACAGAACTCCCTCACCCCCAAAATCAAGATCTCTAGAAAATTTCTGATACAGATCTGAATCTCTTCCCAAATACTAGAAAAGAGGGTACAAACACCCATGGGATGTTTAAACTGATACTAGCTTCCTTTCACTTCAATACTAAACACAGTTTCCATTTTGGATTTATGTAGGTGTTTCTCCCACAGTTTTGTAGTTGTGTGTGCATTTTGTGCCATAAACATAAAACTTAACTTCTAAGAAATAGGAGAAGAAAGAACTGAAATATTTCAGTCTATTAAGGCACAAACATAAAAAGCTAAATTTTCACATTTATTAGTGCATTAGTCAATGTGCAGGTTAGAAAGAAGTAAGACCACTAATATTTTGGGCACTGTTTGCATATCTCAATCTCAATTAACGACTTACTATAATCAGCATATATAGTCACAACTGTCCAAATCATGAGAGATTTTAGCAAAGACTTCAAAGGGAACAGGTGCTGGCACTACACAAATGATTGTCAGTTGAAGCATATGCAGGAAAGAACTTAAACACTTGCCTTGAATGAAATACGTAAGAAAAAAACCACACAGAGCAATTAATATTTAGTAACGTCCTTAAGAAAAGGAGAAACAGATTTCCTTCAACCCCAGAACTTCTTACGAGTTGAGCTCAGGCAGCATCTCTCATGTAAAGGTATCTGATCAGATGAGTTGCACAAACCACCATCCTGACACAGTCCCTTTCTATCCTTGAACGTCCCTCTACAGTTCAAGACCCCACACGGTTCCTTGTTCTTCATTCAGTCTCCTCTCACCAACATGGGTTCACAGAAAACACCTACATTGCTATCTGCCACCTGTCCAATTCAGCCAAAGAGCGAGCGTTAGGTGTGCTTGCTCTGATGCCGCTTCAGCTGTGGTTACAACAGTCGGCAGTCAAGCTGTAAACTGGACTGAATGAACTTACTCCACTTTACCAAACTGCCTTCTCTGAGGGGCTACCCCTATTTTTGTTTTCTAAAGCTAGATCAGCTCAATGGATAGCTGCATTAGCACAACCAAGGCAGTGGAACAGAGCCAGAAGCGAGCAGCCAGAGGCAGGAGTCGCTAAGCAAACTCTGCTGACAAAGCCCCTGCATCCCTGACCCACAGACTTGTTCTTCATTGAGCACTGACCTGTAATTATTCTGGTGCTGATTTTTCACCATCCTCCTATTACTTAGCTGCTCCAACCTCATATTAAGCTTCTGCATTATTTCTGCACTGACTTAATCTGATTTTAGCCTTTTCTTCCCAGCTCTCTTTACTTTCTTTCACAAAACTGAAAATTGTTTAAATGCATCACTTTCCTCTACCTTGACTTTGACAGGACGTGAAAATCTGTCCTATGAACTGCCAGCTCTGGCTTACCATAATAATTGCTCTTCCAGCTTTTATTCTGAGGAATACCTATGGCAGAAATTCTACAATAAATCTCAGTTCAAGACAGAGGGAAGATTAAATAACTGAAGTACTAAAAGCCTTTAATGTATTGTGTATATGTCACATGTATTAACCAGTTAAGAACAAAACCCATCCTCCCTCACTCTCTCTCAGAAAACAAGCCTTACAGCTTTAAAAATAAAAAGCTTAACATAATTTTGCCAGTGGCCCTTATAGCAATGTGTTCTGTTAATACAGAACACTACTAAGGGTTGACAATCATCAACTGAAACTTACTATCTTTCTCCTTTCCCAACAACAGATTTTTTCAGTCTAAATATTTGTACTAAATTAAGGGCATGGAAGTAGTAATTTTTAATCAACTGCTTTTCAAAAGACATTCAGAAATTTCATCCTTATTTTCAGTAAAAGGTACGCTTGTAGACTGTCTACCTCCTTTCTCCCTCCCACTCAGACTACTACTCCACCAAAGAAACAAAAACAAAAAAAATCCCCAAATCTTTGTTTGCTCTTTTCCCCTTGCCTATTATCTTCATATTCTGATTTTCATTTTCAATTCCAATTACTTTCTAGAGGATGATACATATCTTTTTAAAGCCTAAAGATGGCAAATAGAAGCTGGTACTATAGAAAAGTTCAGTCACTTTATTTAGTTTGGTATACAAGGTTTCATTCTATTTCTGCCAGTGCAAATGACCTCAACCTACTTCAAGATGTTAGAACAGTCACTTCCTTACCCTTGATAAATTCAGCAAATACTAGATGACAACATAATTCCAAAGTGGAAGTTCAGGTACTTGAAACTCCTACATGATAAAGAGATACAATGAAGCAAAAGATCATGTCCAAGGACTTATCTTTGTAATTCATTCTCTCTCTCATCTTAACACATTAACCCAAAACATGTAATTAACCCTCCACCCCAAACAAACAGTATGCTTTTTAAGATCTCCTTTTTTTCCTGAAGAACAGTGAAAACTCACTGCTTTAAACACTTTTTTTCCCTTTACAAATATTATTCTTTATACTGAATACAACGATAACAAAAGCCCTGTCTCTGATCCAAGCGACAGACCGGAGGACATACCTATCATATTTAAGGACAAAGTCAGCTAGGCCTCCAAGAATTTTAAAGCTTAGGAACAGAAAGCAAAGTGATTTTAACACACCTGGGAAGAAAATGAGACAACTCTCAAAAGAGACATGCAAGATATTATTATGGGTAGGAATAAACAACTGAGCAAATTACCAAAGGGAGAATAACCGGCTATGGTTGCTCTGCAGAAGGGCAGTTTAGGATTATAGTGGATCATAAACTGAATGCAAGTCAATACTTCCACTCTGTTGTGTCAAAATGCAACATGGTGAGTTGTATTAGAGGGAAACCTGCAGGATATGAAAGGCAACCCTTTTACTCCATCTGAGATTGTTAAAACTGGATCTAGAATACTGAATACAGTTCCGAGTACCTTACTTCAGAAAAGATCAATCTTAAATGGCAGCAGGGAAGATTTCCTTGGCATTTGGAAATGACATTAGGGAGATGTTTCTACCTGCAAGAACACTGTAACATTTAAACAGATTGCCCAGACAGGTTGAAGAATCTCAATCAGTGAAGCATCCAGCAAAATGGGATTCAAACAAATGTCTAGTGGGACAGTCATTGTGACTCTAGGCTGGTAGGAGGGAAAAGCTGGATAACTTTATGAGGGCCTTCCCAGCCCTATTTTTGATGATTTAATTGTTCCCAAAACTAGCCCAACAGAATTTCAGTTATTTACTTCAGTACCATGGCCTGGAATCACAAGCTTATAGTAATGGGGTTCACAACATTCTCAGCTATGCTGGGGGGGGGGGGGGGGGGGAGGGGAGGCAGGGGGATTCCAACCACTATTTGCTTGCTTTCAAATAACTTGGAAAATAAATTGCAATTCTTCTATTGATCAACTTCTGTATTTATTATTCTTATGCATTTTCTAATATTATTTCTTCTAAATTTCTAAGAGATTAATGATCTAAATGCTATTTGAAATCACACCAATTTTTACTAGATGCAGCACAAATACTTGAATTTTTGTCATCTCCTTTTACAAACTACAATCTTTCATTTAAAACCTCTTATTCCAATCTTGGAAATGCCGTACAGATCTATTACCTAGCAGTCTAAATTACTCCTGTAGATCTCTGACTCAAATAACTGGTTAGTGTGTTTAGCTGTTTCAACATGTTTCAAAGAAAAAGGTGCTTTGATTTGTATTGTATATGTTTACCTACCATTTCAAGTGGATGATGAAGTATTTTCACTTCTTCAACTTTTTAACAATAGACCCTAGCAAAGGCAGTGCTACAGCTAGCTGAACACACTAAGAAACCTAAGTTAATTTATTTCTATTTTCTGTGGTGTTTTCTTACTGCACATCAACATGAGACAATTTTTAAACCAAGTACCTTTCTAAATTTTCCAAAAAAATTACAGTATCACATCTTCTAAAACCAGTTGCCCAACTTTTTTTGAAGCTATGTTACCTAGCTACAAATACCTCGTTTACCAAATATGTGATGCAGACTCACTTATTTAAGATGCTGTGTTGATTACAAAGCTACTAACAAAGCAGGCCTGTTTGGTGTTTTGCTAATTTTTTAAAATCATTTGAGTTATGGAAACTTATCCCTTGATTATTTCAGAACTTCCACCTCTGACACCTGGCTGGCAGGGAAGAATATTTTGGTGTAACTGATTACCAATTAATCTCCTGAGCAAAATTCAAGACTACTGTCTACCACCCGGATCAGTACCATTTCACCATACTCTGCTTTTCTACAGTATCAACCAGCTGTCCCATTCCATACCCAATACAATTATCACTGTATTTTCTTCTTCTGCACAATATCTAGCACAGATGGATTGCAGATGTTAGAACAAAACTCAGGAGGGGTTTTAGCATCTAGAAAACTTTGGGGCCGTGTTTCAATAATTACACACAAATATGAAAAGAACACGCATGTATGTGCAAACCGGAATTCTTTTTGCTTCATAGCCACACATTTAGTTACCTTAAACACTGTATAAAGGTCTAGTATCAAAACACCATGCTTGAAGTTTATCAAATTTGAAAAGCTATTATAAAACTACTTAGAATGATTAACACCATTGGCAGCAGGGCCACTAAATGCTTCCCTCCACCGCAACACGTAAGCATTTAGCAATTCATTCAGCCACATGCTCCATCATCTTTGCAGTGCATTCAACTCATTACTAAAAGCTTGTTAGCGATTACCTCAATGTCCAATATAAACAAGTAACAATGTGTTTCGCAAATACCACAAAAACAACCAACCAGATGTGGCCTTTAAGGGAACAAAGGTTCTTGCAAGAGCTACTGCATTTCACACTTCAGCAGCTCAAGTAAGTGCCCATATATTAAATGGGTAAGCCATTACTCCAAACACTTCAGGATATTCCTGTGATAAACAGCATGAAGTGCGTTTCATTCAAGTTAAGGCTATCAAAAAACACAGAAGCCAAAGTTTCAAACTTCATCTGGAACTTTCCGACTGTGCTCAGGTTAATGTGTCGCGTCAGGATATTTGAAGTACCGCGTGCCTGCTGACATTCTGCACAGACCGCCAGGGCTAGCTAGCTTCCCCTTCCTACTACGTTTTGGGCTTACCTATTTTTATCACTTATTCAGACAAAGTTGTTTCTATAATGCCTTGAAACAACTTTCAAGTTAACTAAAGCTTTTAAATACATTTGCAAACTGAAGTAGATGCAAAGAAGATCTTTGGTATCTGTTCAAGTATGCTACTAAACATTTAGATAGAAGGTTGGCTCAAGCTTCATTATAATACTGTGGTGGACTGTATCAGACTTTCAGCCTTATCCACTAAAGAGCAGAGGGACTCATTAACATATCAGTGAATAAACAAATTAGAACAAATTTATTTCTGATACTTTTGGTTTGTTCAAAATATTATTCAGAAACACTATGATAAGCCTTTATTGAAGTGTAAATCTTGTGCTCACAACTTCAATTACATTTGCAGTTCCAGTTATCTCAGATGCCAAACAAACACTACTTACACTGCAAACTATAAGCCAGAGATTGTCTTTCTTTTAAATGTATTGTGCTTTGTACAATGGGACTGTGGCCTCTACTGCTGTAGAGCACAGTAACAATTTTTGTTTCATTCAAGCCTGCAAAGGCATAAGAGACAAAGAACCAAACCAAACACAAGCCAGCAAGTACTACGGATTACATATAAGAGAAAGTACTTCATAAAAATGGTAACAATGCCAGCTTAACTTTTTGCTGCTAATATCCATCACAGTACTTGCTGAACTAATCTAGTACATCATATCAGTATTTTTCATTCACTACACTAAACTCCTTTTTACAGAAGTAAACATTTTCAGGGGATCAGCCAACTAACCAGGGCAATAATTCATAAACATGTCTTATCTTGATGAATATTTGATCTATCAAGAACTTCTGCACACTACTTTCATTGTCTTGTAATTCACTAAATTAGCAATGGAAATAAGAAAAAATAGACAGAGATCACAAAAAGTGAAGCAAGTCTATGCTTACAGAAAGTTAAGTTTGATATGTAAGGCTTCCAAGATTATTTCCAGAGAAAAATTCTGAGGAAATATAAAAGTTTCCTGATCTTATGTTTCAATGCAATTTCAAACTCATGACTTTCTAAGCAATTTTTCCAGACACTTTCCTTTCTTTAGTAGATGAGAAAGACTGGGAAATCAATTCTGTGCAGGTCTGACTCAGCTACAAATAAATACTTATTACATACATATGCTTCAGGATGCCAGATACAGATGTAAATACGCACACTTCTCTTAAAGGAAAGTCACCTCTATAAAGTACATATTCTTCATGACTTGTGTATTAGCAGAGAACAATAACAGAATCTGAAAGCTCTTTATTGCTGTAGGACATCATTTATTTTTCCCAGACATAGTGTAACATATTTTTTTCAAAAACTGTTCCCTTAAATCATGTAAGGATGTATACACATATGAGTGCATATCCAGAACCACACTGAAACAAGTGTCTGAACATACTTAAGAGTATAGACAAAGGCCCTAAATACACAAGTCTCTAAGCATCCAAGATGTCCTATAAAGTACTCAGTATCACAGTTATGATACCAACTAGGCTTTTTATATCTTCCTGCACTGTGAAGATTCACACGCTATGTAACAGATATATATTCTTCATAACAAAATGTTAATTCACTTTCAGTATCCAGTCTAGTGTCTTGAACATATCTGCAGTGCACAATATCTTAAAAGATCTCAGTTGCACTGCAGTCAGCTCAACTGGACTGTGCCTAGCTGGAAACAATCAGTTCAAGCGAGCCTACAGAAAGTGCAACGTTAAAGTGCAAAAACTAAACACCCTCAGGGAGAGTCTCATCAATGTGTAAAACCCATTCTGAGGGGGTATAACTGCAGTTTAACACATTTTCACTTCTAAGTCCAAATTGCACGTTTTTGGTGACATATCTTAACACAGCTCTGGAGGAAAAAACAGATTCCTGTGGCCAAAGACAGATTCATTCCGTCCCCGAGCATGGGGGCGATTCTGCTCCCAGCTCTTTTCGACCACCTCTCCTCCAGCAAAGGGGCTGCATGAGGGCTTCCGAATCTAGTTCAAGCAAGGCCAACTGGCTTACTTGAAATGTGGGTGTAGTCACACCCACCTCATTTTGCCTGAAGCACTATAACAACAACGCAATCCGTTCCGCTGACCGGGCAGCTCTCAAAGGATAATCAGGAGCGCAGGACTAGGGAAGCGCGGTCCTCCCATACACTAGTCACTCTCCGCCCCGCGCAGCACGCAGCGAGCTTCCCCCCCCCCTTCCCCCGGGAAACCGAGTCACCTCCCCGTGGCTGCGGCAAATAAAAGACCCCTCTGAATTTCCAGTCTAACACCGCCTCGTGCCCGCTCCGTACCGGCGCGCCCGCCGCCCGCCTCCGCTGCCCGCTCCAGCCTCACCCCAGGCCTCTCCCCTCCTCCGCACACCCCACCGCGGCCCGGCTGCGCAGGACGGAGGGGCCGCTACGGCGGGCCGAGGCCGTCACCCCGCGGCGGCGCCCCCGGCCCGCAGGGGCCCGGCCCGCGCCCCGCCGCCGCGCCGCGCCAGCCCGCCCCTGAGGGCAGCCCCCAGCCCCGCGGCCCGCGCCGCCGCCCCACGCCCGCTCGCAGCCGGGGCCGCGGCTCGGGCCGGCCGCGGCGAGACGAGGCCCTGCCTGGCTCCGGCTGCTGCCCCCTTCCCCCCGCGGCCGGAGGCGGCGCGCGGGCCCGGGTAGAGCCCGGCCCCCCGCCCCCCGCCGCGCCGCGCCGCGCCGCGGCGGCCGGGCGCCCCCCGCGCGGGCCCCGCACTCACCCCGCCCGAGCCCGTCTCGCCCGCCTCCCCGCGGCCCCAGCCCGGCTCCCCGCAACCGCCCCGCGGACGCCGGCCGAGCCAATCCCGTCACACTACGACGCCTGGCGGCAGCCAATGCTCGGCCACGGTGAAAGCGGAGCAACCAATGGCGGCTGGCCGGGGGCGGGATCATGGCAAGGGGCGCGCCCTCCCGCCCACGGAGGGGCGCCGCGGCCGTGCCGCCGTAGCTGTGCCGCCGCGGGGCGCCTCTCTCCCCGCTCGCGGGGGCGGTTGCCCCCCGCACCGCGCGGCCCAGCCCTGCGTGCAGGCGCTCTGCGGCACCGCGCGGCCTGGCCGCCGCCTGCAGAGCCGGAGAGGGCGGAGGGAAGAGCCGGCGGGGCCCGGCAGCGGGCAGCGGGCCGAGCCGCAGCCCCCGGCAGGGAAGGGCAGGGCAGGGCAGGGCAGGGCGGCCGGGCCGGCGCGGCGCGGGCTGTGCTTTGCCCGAGGTCTGCTCTGGGGTGGAGGATGCAGGGGAGTTGGTGCCTCGGCTCGTGTCACGCTACTGGTGCTTAACTCCGCGTTATTAAATGCTAGAGCGTGGTAGCGCTTCGCCTCGCTCAACACTAGCTCAGAAAGTCTGATGTACAGACTCAGACGAATTCGAAGGGCAGAAGTATAGCTAGTCCCACCTACTCCACGCTACCAGGCACGTGCAAGAAGGGAGCTTGAAGAAAGAAGCCTCCTCAGTGACAGGTTGCATCTCTCTCCGAGACACCCAGTGACACATCTTTTAGTTTGCCAGTGCTTATTATCACCATAAACCACTACTGAGTTGAACTGACCTGTCTGCTCACCTAGAGTGATGTTTCTGGATTTTAGTTTTCTGGTTTGTTGTTTGTTGCTGAATAAATTACTGTTAGCCTTTTAATCATTTAATCATGTGAGTTCATCCCTGGGCTGGTAATTCTTATCTCAATTTAAAAGGCAATTTTACCACTCAGAGACAGGCAGAAAGCAATTTTACATTTTGCTGTGGAAAAATGGGAAAGGGTGACATACAGGACAGAAAGATTTACACACAACACAGGGTGATATACATTGTACCGAAGAGGGAGATAAGCAAAAAGACATATCCTGTACAGAGCAAACAAAGACAGGGATAGAGCGAGGGAGAGGGAAAATGATGGCCTTATGTAAGAATATATAGAGAAAGTGCAGTGCAGTGTTGTATGTGTACAGAAAGCAGGAAGAGAAAGGCATAGCAATTTGGATACAGACGTGGCAAAGACTATACCAAGGCCAGAGAAAACATGCTGCAGTTTGCCTAAAGCGATGAAGCTTAGTTCAACTATTGTTTTTACAAAGCTTGAATATTGTTTTTTATTAATATGATTATTTCATTCCTTAGAGAAATGTCTCATCATCAGCTTTGTTTAGAATATTTTAACTAGTACACAATTATATTTTTCAACACTTGTGTCAGCATAAGTATCCTTGCACACTGTTCCAATAATAAACAGAATAAGTACAAAAAGAACTGAAGTAAAAAGTATTCCATGATGGTATCCTGGCATGTTTTTAACTAGAACCAAAGTGTTTTACTCATCCACTATTTATCACCATGTTTTGTACATGTTATATTGGCAAAACATAGTTAGAAATGAATCATTTACAAACAATGACATCTACTAGTTGAAAGATAAAACCTAAGATTGAGAATAAACTTCAGCCCCAAAGAAGAAAACAAGTTGATCTGTGAACACTGAACCTGATGAAATTTGGTTTCTATGAATGTATGCCACATATCTACTACTACCCAACAGCAGTAATCCCTGGTCATCCATGTTCTTATGACCCTTCCCCTCCTGTCTTACAGTATCAGTTCAGGTCTTGCTCCTTGGCTCTTCCGCCCTTCCTGTAATATTTCCTGTAATTCTTTTCCATGTCCCTCCATTTCAAGTGAGACAAGAGACAACATATATTGTGGATGGTTACTAGCTTTATATGTGCTAAAAGTTTAGTCAGTATGTGCGTGCCAGCTGCTAGCCAGGAAATCATATAAAACAGTTAACTGTAGAGTTCATACTCAACAGAAGTGCTAATTTTGTTTACTCTCTCCTCTGCATAACTGCCAATTTTCACAGAACTTACAGAGATCTAATTAGCACTGAGTTCCCTCCTTCTGCCAAATTTTTGTTAAAAATAGCTAAAGGTTCAAAGGTATTAGGAAGGAGTGCTGATAGATGTTTAGGCAGAGACTGATGGACAGACAGTCCAAATTCAGATATTTTGAGACAATATGAGTTATTCACAAAGACCAAGATAGGTTAGTGTTTGCAGATTCCCTCTACGTGTAGTAGAGCTTACGTACCTCAGTAGAGGATACAGCTCTTCAAGTTAGGCTCCTGTTGCAAATTACCCTCTAAGGAGCCTTCTCCCACACACCCACACATTGACATAAAAGGAAACAGGAGAAATTAGCTACTCCAAAGTAAAATTAGCCTCTGTGAATATTCTTCTTGGTGCAGCAACCCAGTGCTCCACAGAAATATAAGAAGAGTTTTGTCAGAAACTGTCAGTCTGAATAGAAGGATACTACTACTGTGCAAACATCAGAGTTTGTAGCCTCTGATGTGGAACAAGAGTGAATTCTTCCTGAAAATTTGCTTTATTGATTGCTGTTTGTATTTCACTAAAGACATAATCCAGAAATCTATCAAGTCTGACAGTTTCTAATGAGTTTAAAGCAGTCAGATAAGGCACCTCCACATCAAAGTATACATACTATCATTATTATTGCATTCAAAAGACTAAATAATATGGCAAATAAATATGTAAATAAAAAGATTTTTCATGTGAACAGTATATAGTATATTTAAGGGAGAGGCATTTACAATGCATACTCTGTTTTGCAATCTATTTTGTAATATTTTTAATCTTGGTAATATTCAGATCAAACTTTTCTCACAAAGACAAACTGTAGCTGCATGTATTGATGCTGTGCCACATAAGAACGTACTAAGGAGTGTCACCTCTTTTCCTGATTTTAGATTATTAGGTTTTATAACAAGAGAGGAATATTATGATCATCAAGTCCATCCTTTACAGAAGAATTCAACGAAAAGTACAGAAGAGTACTGAAAGGCTGTGATGGAAAAAATGCAGTGACTGATGTTAGAGAATATCGGACTGAAGCTGTCTAGAATTAATTGCTTAGCATAACTTGCTTAGCATTAGTAGCTAAATTTGCTGAAGCCTTAGGCCTCAGGCTGTGAACTTTTACTTAGATAAGTAAAAAGGGGCCCCAGAGCCAGTTCAAGCTGGAGAGATAAAGAAGTTGCACGGACAGCAGGAGTAGCCAACCTTGAAGATAAGCAGCAGCCTGCCTAGAGACAATGGAGGGGCCCAGTGAAGAAGGGGAAGAACCAAGACCTATCTATTACTGTTGGTCCAAACTATCGCTTAAGGGGTGGGGAATTTAGACTGTAAGGGTATAATTGCCCAGGGATTTCTTTGTTCGGGGTCCCTCTTCAGAGGCACCCTGTAAATCAAGCTGTAATTACTGCATGTGTATCATTAAATTTTATTTCTCTCCAATCTGACTTTGAACTTCTGCCTCAGCAGGAACCTAGGGTCGGACCCTGTTATGGAGGCTGGTGAGTTCATCCTCCTTTACAGAAGAATTCAACGAAAAGTACAGAAGAGTACTGAAAGGCTGTGATGGAAAAAATACAGTTACTGATGTTCCTGAAACAGCATTCTACTGCAAACCACAAGCTATCATGCTTGTGTGTTTTCTTGGATACACTCCATTCTTAGTCTCTAAGTTTTGTCCAACAGTTTTCAAGGATTTTCTTTTTTTCCAGATGTTTAATATTCCTGCAGTGTGCATGAGTGGTAGCTTCAACTGGAACTACTGATATATGTTAGGAAATGTCACATATGTCCACATCTGCAATATATTTGGTGATTTCTGTATATTTCTGAGCAGATGGGATCTTACGTGTACTTCACAGCAGAGCTAATGTTTCTGAGAAGCATCAGAACTATTGTACATATACTCTACAAGTGATTTGTTCAAGCTCAGTAAGTCAGATGCATCCCCCAAACTCTAGATTTACAACAAAACAAGCTGTAAAAACACAAATAACAACATGGAACTGCAAATTAAGAATCTAAAAAAAATATTTCAGATGGCTATAAACTAAAGAAAGTATGGTGAGTTCCAATTTAAAACACAGATAATGTAATTCCCATCATAATAAAATTCACATGCCACTCAAGAACAAGAAATCATTCAGTTTAACAAACTGAAGGCAGAAAATGTTACATCAGTTAAAATCTTTTTTATGACACGGTGTAAACTTAGCCCAGGGGACTCATTGCTACAAAATAGCATTATTACTTAGTATTACTATTTATAAGTATTGTTAGGAACAAGAGTTCAGCAAGATGCAAAGATACTTTGCTGTTTATATAGATAATGTTAATATTTAGGATTACAACAGTAGAAATAATAAACGCAGCCCAACACTTACGGAAAGAAGAATCTGTGCTCTGAATTTGAGACAGTAAAATAATTTTTAATTGATTAAGATGACTTCTTAAGAAATCTTAAGATATCTTAAGATGAGTCAGGAAAACATCCTTTGTCAGGAAAGCACTCAAACAGATGCTTGAATGTCTGCACGTGAACAAGGCAAAGGCTGCTAGCTCCCTAGATTCTTGTATTTCTTACACTTATGGTCAGCTGTGGAAATTGCTTCCTCTAATTCTTTTCTAAATGACAGCATATTTAAACAGAAAGAGCCAACTATTTCTGTCCTAAAAGCAAAACTGTTTAAAGACAATTAATTGCCTTTACATCTACTTTTACCTTTAGCAGTTACAGCTGTAGCTTTGAACCTGCTACCTCCTAGGCATGCAACATGCTTTTAAAAATATGCTTGGAAGATGCTATATAAAGAGGGATTAAAAAGCTTGTAACTGAGTAAGGCTTATTCCCCCCTCCCTCCCCAGACTTCTCAGGTGAGTCAGTGTGATACTGTAACGTGATAAAAAGTTGACTATGCATCCTGTAAGCACAACAAAAATGGATACTATCACAAAGATTGATTAGGTTTGTCAGCTCAAAAAAATGAAGTGATAGTAAGATTAGTTTTTAAATATATATAAAAATGTTTTGGTCACTAGTCTCAAGAGTTTGTAATTTTGATCATTTACAGTTAGCTAAAATAGCAGAATTGGATAGGCCTAAGTATTATTCTAAAATGGCTGATTTTTGCTCTTTGGAATACAACTACAAAATATGATTGCTGATATCAGAGCCCACAGTAGTTGAAGTAATTCAGTCAGTGGTCTATGGAGCTGATTAAAGTACAGTGTGTGTGTGTGTGTGTGTGTGTGTGTGTGTGTGTAGGTATGCACACATGTGCATGTGTGTGTTACACCTCCAAATTTTGCCACAAAGTCCAATTTTCTGGGGCCAGGAGTGCATTGCCCTTCTGGTGTTTAGGGGCTAAGTGAAGGAGTTTAGCTGTCTGAGTCCAAGGGGGGCTTCTTCCTTGACCAGAGCTGTTGTGAAGTAAGTTAGAAGTGAGGGCTGCCCCTCCTTGCCTTTGGGAATTGTGAGTCTGGCCCTGACATGGTCCCACCAGCTCAGCTTCCCGGCTTGACTCCGGACCTGCCTCATCACTATGGTCCTGCTGGGGGATCACCAGGCTATGCCGACCCCAACCACCATCTCTGGCCCTGATCCTGACCTGGACTTGCTGGTCCACATCCTGGCTCCTGGCTCACCTTCTGTTGCAGAGCAGCTGGCTCTCACTGCACCCTGATGCTATCTTGGTACGCTGTTTCGTCAAAAATAAGCAATTTTAAAGTTCAAGACCAGCAAATTTTGTTTCTTTCAAAAGTAAATAAATAATAAGTTTAATCTGTTAGGAGCCCAAAAAGTCTGTTGTGTTAGCATTCTAAGTATCATGGTAATAATTAAATTAAAAAATAAATCTTGGACTAGTCAAGAAGAAAGTGCCAAAATTTTGGAAAGCTCTGTGTCTCCTTAAAAGCTCAGTAGAAGTGTCCTCTGAATTTGCAGGGTGTAAGAAACTTTGCTGCTCTGAGAAGATTGCCATTCCCCAACAGAGGTAAAGGTGCCTGTGTCTCAGGAACTCCAGCCCACAGTCTGGCATTTAGTTTAAACCATCAAAAAGGGGAACTTGCCTTAGCCTGTTGGTGATCTGTCAGATGTATTTATAAGTATTGAACCAAATACTGATCTCAGTTGCAGAGATGCAGGTTCAAGAAGAGACAATGTTTATGATTATTTATTTCTGACAATTACTTTAGCAAAGACAATATGATTCTGGCTGTTATATTTGTGTAACTAACAGTAAAGTCTGGACTATTGTATTTTTCCAAGTCCCAAATGATTCTTTCAGCCTTTAATATTAACACCTTTGAATACACAACTGCTCAAAATACTTCTTTCCCTTTTTGAAATAATAAAAAAATCTGACTTCAGAGAAGGCACATCCTTAAAGTGCTCCTTCAGTTACTAGATGCTATGGGAAAAGCACTGGGTTCTAAACTGGAAAAAAACCTGTACGAGTCATACAGTTGCTGCAACCTTGTCTTTCAAACTCTTATGTGCAATAGTAGTTCAAAAATTACTAGAAAAAAATATTATTTTGAAATAAATACCACCCTTTGTGGTATTTGTTGTCACTCTTAGTGGGGACTTATATATTGTGTCAACAGCAGATTTTTTTTCCTGGATAGGGTGAACTGAACTTTTTTCAGTTCATACTCAGTTACTGATGTTAAAAATCCCTAGCTAGTACAATGACACAGCTTTTTAGGGTTTTGATTCTATTTCTCATTACTTCAGCATGTTTTCTTACTAATTTGGACACGATAAACAATTTTTTAAGTATGTCCACAATCACATGTGCCAAAATAGATCCTGGCTTAACAAAGAGGGAAAACCCATTTTAGATGATAACTACACCTGTGGTAATCTCACATGGAAATATTGTGTTAAACATTTTCAGACAAGCTAAAGTTACTGGTGCCCATCCCTTCACCACCAAAATATCTACTTTTAATAGATTCTGGCCCCTCCTAACTTAGTCTGGTTTTGAGAAAAACTGCACAGCCAGTCTGAATCCTTACTCAGCAAATCGTTCTAAGCAGGTGGTGCATAGAACCAGTCTTCACGTGAATACCTAAATAGGAATTTAGATGTCTCCTAATATATGCTCATTTGTAAATACAGTGGCTTGTGCCACCATACAGAAATTATGACAACTGCCTAACACTGATATAATTGCTGCACAGAAAGAGCCATAAGGTCCTCCTTACTTAACACTGCATAGTGAAAAAATATTGGATACTCTGGACTAAGTTATAGACAAAATTTACACTTCTGGAGTGTTGGAAACAAAAATGAAGTAGATGGTTTTCCTTTGGCATTTTTTATCTCTTTATATTAAAATAAGTGTAAGGAAGATAAATATTGTTGTAATGAAAACTAATTTACGAAGAGGGTAACATCTGACGGTTTTCAGATACAGCTTCATTAAAGAGTGAACTGATTCAAAAGCTGATACTGCCTACCTAGTAGGATTTAAAATATCCAAATTCAGTGCTTAAATGTGTCATATCCGAATTTGATTTCCTAATGAATCAGATTGTCTGTGTGCCTCACAGTTTTTAAGGTTCTACAGGTTTCATAGGCAGTGAGTAGGACAGAGACCTCACTCAGAAAAGAGCTGCACAGTCCACCCCATGCCAGAGAAAACTCACATTAGTTCAACATCAGTTCCCTAATCCACAAGAGGTCAGATCCATCAGTCTTCTCTTCAGGGAACAACCGATTTTAAAATGGTGCAAACAATATAATTAACAGAGGACCTGAAAATTCAGACTGTAAACTCTTTGAATTAAATAGGATGACATAATTCATTTGCTAGAGATTGATTTTTCACCACTGAAAATGTGTCTAGAAGTTATTATAGGAATTATCTTGCTCATTATCTTCATTCTGTTTCACTAACAGCACCTGTAATATCTTATCGATGTAACCAGCAAACCAGCTGGCAATTTTGCTAAATCTTGGAAAAAAGAATAATTGATTTTTATACAGTCATTGTGTATGACAACTTGAAAATATTAAACTGGATATACATATTGACCTACATCCAATCAAGCCATCTTGTTACGTTTGTTGATAATCAACTATATTATTGATTTGCTAGATACATCCATATCCTCAGAAACCCCTGACTGTGGTAGTATCTTTCATGTATAAAACTTCAGGAGATCATTGAATGAATTTGAAAGTTCTGCAAAACTTCTACCACCTTTTCAGAACATACTGGGAAAGCCAAGACTATTTTGTTTGTTCTATTACACTCTTCAAACTAATTTGTTTCTTGGCAAAGAAAGTAGAACACATACACAATCTGCATTTTTCATATTTATTGAGCTCATAATCTTCCCTGGTCAGTCAGACTGCATATTCAAACAAAGCCAGTTAACAAGGAAACAAAACACAATTATCTCACTTAAAGCAATTGCTCTAACATGCAAAATTGTGGTCAACTTCCTCTGTCTCTTTTTACTGCTTCCCCACACTTTCAGATAAAATGCGTATATTCTCTCAGGAACAATATTTTAATGTATCATTTAGAAACTGAACAGTGAAAGAATGTCTTAATTGCAGCAACATCTTACCTAATTTCAAATAAGGGTGAAAAAAAAGTCTGCCAACAACCATTCTACCCTTATAAGCAAATAAGCTAAGAAAATTTCCACTTACCAAGCACATAGGAATGCAAGAGTTACTGGTCAGCTCTGGTTAACACTACAGGACAGATCTGAAGAGACAGCAGTCAGCCCTGTATGCCCCAGAGATAACACTAAGGAACGAAATCCAATACAATTGTCCACCAGAATAGAAAATAGATATGGTGGTACTAGTCTGGCTACCCGCCCTCAGAAGAAAGGCTTTAGAGAGAAACTAACCAACAATCACACTGAAGACTGGCTTGCACAATTGCCCACATCTTACTGTTTTTATTAAAATAAGTCATACAAAATATTGCAACCTACAATATTACTGTATGTAGGTACTCTACAAATTTCAGAAGGTCACTAGACCATGGGTACATAGAAAAAATGTCCCTTATTACAAAAAGAATTATAATAAAATAATACATCTCAGAATATTTTCAGACCTTACTAATTAAATTTGGAGTATCATTCACTTGAGCAGGAATTCCAGAAGGAAACCTTGGGGATCTACCTTGCCTGCAGAAACTCTCTCTAAGTCCATCAGCAATTCCTTACACAGCTAAAAAAAGTGAATAGGGATTCTGAATGGCTTGCAAATCAATGTGTGTTTTACTTCCAGCTTCCCTAAAATGTTAAAAAATGATAATGTATGTTTTTGAATCATAAAAAAGTTGGAAACACTGTTTTCCAAAATGATTGAAATTTAACGTTTTCATTGTATGAAACCAATACCTTATATACTAATTTCTAAACTGATTTCTCCTGAATGGAGAAATTTCTTGTGGAGGTTTTCACTTTGAAAAAATGATATTTTTTAAATAGAGATCATTTTCAAGCATCTCTGATTGGCAAACATACGCAAATCAGGAGCACTTTCTTGAGCTGTAAGAATCTGAAGACATGATAGCACATTGTGAAATTCATTATCTATTAATATCTGCTGTGTGGTTACTATTTTTCAGATGAAACAAAACAAAAGCTTGTCCCTATCCTGAAGAGTTCACAGTCTAAACATACTGAGTCAAGTAAAGAGAATGCTTGAAGTATAAAAGAAGAATGTCAGCTGGTGACTGGCCACAAATGCTCAATAAGAAGTTATAGAAATGCACAGATATTTTTTAAGGAATTCATTATGTAATGTATTGCTACAACTTGTCACTAATGGTCAGCTAGCTTCCTGCAGATGTTAGTTCAAATTGCAGCCAATTATAATGCCAAAAGAACATTCCCCCCTTTGCTCCTACTATAGATCTGTACAGACCAGAGAACTGAATTGCACTACTCTCTAACGGGCCTGTTAGCCAGCTATGTCAAGGTTTCCAACAGAGTCTCCACATGCACTTTACCCCTGTCATTTCCAAGAAGGAATACTAATACTAAAGGATAAAGCTAAATATCCCATGAAGCCTATGGATTATCATGATGTTCAGCTATTAAATGAGACAAAACTGGGAGTTCCCTGTCAAACATGAAGACCCTTAGTAGCAGATACAGTTCTTAGGACTTAAATTGTAAAGGTGCAGAGGCAACATCAGCTGGCTGCCTCCTAAATTAATTCTCTAAAGAGGCAACTTGAGCCAATGTAAAACTACAGACATCTTTGGCTCAAGAGAACAACCACATCTTGACACCTTAATATAGATCAAGCTCAGAAAAGCTGACCGTGGGTAAAGCTACACTGCAATCCCAAGAGAAGGTGAACTAACCCTTGCTGAGCTCCCAGCTGCCATAACTAGACTATAACCAACACCTGAACCAGCTAATTTAAAACTAGCCTGGGTATCTCTAATTTGCTCTGCAGCTATTTTCATGGTTTCTTCTGTACAATTCCTACTGCTGCGTGTAAGTATGGTATGCTAGTTAATCTGTAACTTCAGCTTCTGACTATTTAATACTTGAATACTTAAATCTTGAAAATTCCAACCCTGCAAAGCCATCTAAGCATGCAAAGACATTTTTACAATTGAAATGGCAAAGCTCAGACAGGGTGCGAGTCACAGTGAAGACGAGGAAATTGTTTTACAGAGCAAGGGTCATTTAGTGAGAAAAGGAGAAACCATTAGCTGGGAATTTAAAGAACAACTTTAACTTTGTAATTAATGAGCATAATTGCGCCAGAGTAGCAGAGGGCTCCCACCTGACCTCGGCTGCATCCGGTGGAGCTGAAGTGGAGGTGGCAGAACAGCGCGCCCAAGCTCACAGCAAAGCCTGGGGCTGCAGCGGGGCCGACTGCTCTGTGAGGCGACATACTGAGCGACACCTCCCGAGGGTACTTGGTGGCTGGGATGGGACTAAGCCCTCCGATCTCCAGGCTCGCTGAGGGCTGCCCTGCCTGCGCCTCTCTGGGGACAACGGTGCCGTGCGCGGCCCATGGCGCTACTGACCTCAGGCACCGAGCAGCGCGGCGGCCCGGGGCCCCGGCTGCCGGCGCAGCTGGAGGAGTTGCTGCTCCCGGCCGGAATTAGCCGCCTTCCTCCTGCGCGGGGACCCCGGGCCCCTGGCGCAGATGGCTAAATTAAGTGCCTGGAGCGGATGTGCCACTCGGGCATCTCGACGCCAGGCTGCGCGGCGCCCCGCGGCGGGTCCCGCTCACTGCCCGCGGGAGGCGGCACCGGCCGCCCGCCAGGTGGCGCCGTATCGCTGCTGCCAGGCCGGGGCGCGCGCGCCCGCCCCCCCCACCCCGCAGCCGTTGGGCGGCGGCGGCCGTTGCCCGGGCCCGCCCCCCGCGGGGGAAGGGGAACGGATGCGCGGCGGCTGTTACTGCGGCCGTTACTCCAGTATAGCCATGTCCTCCATAAAGGTGGCGGGGGGGGGGAGGGAAACTCATGCTGACTTCCAAAAGCATGGGGGGCAGGACACATAATGGGCAGTCCCAACAGAGTATCACTTTCATCTCTGCGCACTTGCCCCTCACTGGAAAGTATGGCGCCAGAAGCCCCCAAATCACTCCCTTTGCGCGGTGCCCGCGGTGCTCGGAAGGGGGCTAGCGGGGGGAAGGAAGGCGGCGCCATGTTGGGAGCGCGGCGGCGGCAGGTGGCGGCGGGGGGGACGAAGCTCGGCACCTGGGTGTCCGCGTCTCTCGGCGCCGCGCTGCGCCTTATCACCTGCGTTTACTGAAACAAGCCTTTTAAAAATGCAGAACACTTGCTAATAGTAATTTTGTAGAAAAGAAAGCAAGAAAAGAGTTAAAGAGAGGAACTGTTTCAAGTGTTTAGGTATTTCAATAAAAGAAGACAGGATTATTTTCCTTTTCTAGGGAGCTGATCATTTGTAAGCTGTATCATTTCCTTCTTGCAGTGGTGAAATTTTCATTTGCTGTATTGTGATTTTGGAGGTACCGACTGATACAACGCTAGGAAAAATGTTATTAATGAAGAAACTCCTGTTCTGGAACTTCAGCTTCAAAGGGCATCACGTTCAGGCACACTTCTCAAGTAGAAAAGGCTAGAAGGTATGGGGAGACTCTGGCATCTACGCACCAGTTACATGTGTTTCTGTAAACCTGTTGTCACTGTATGATGATTATTTTTGATCTTTTACCACTTTAATTTCTTCAAGGGTAGGATTTGGAAAATCTAATTTATTCCAGATTTTTTGGGGAGCTGGAGAGTATCCAAAGTATTATGATACAAACAGCTTAGTATGCAGTAATTTCATGACACTACAGTGATTTATCTGCCTTTTTTGTCCAGAGAGGAGGGGAATACTATATCAGTCAACCAACTCATATGCTACGTCACAATTTAAAGAGGATTACACATACAGATTACAGTTCTCTGTGTACCACATAAATATCTAGCACAAGCAGTTTATATCAGAATTAGAACTGCTATTGAAGAACTAAGTGTTTGGATAATTCTATGACTATCAAATAGGTCAAGTCTGCAACAGCTAGAACACATCATGGAGAGGAAATCCGTGAGTGTTTGACTGCATGGATATTTGTATTGCTGAACTAGCAAAAGCAGTAACAATAGTGCATGATGTCAGTTCTTATCTCTAAGGCTTCTGTAGTAATCCACTGCTATAATTGCTGTGGATCCGGGCATATGGTTAAAACTCGTAAAGGCAACACTCCATAAGGTCAGCTGACACATGGCTGAAAGGCCAAAAAGTCAATACGCTGAGAAGTCTGTAAAGCTGGAAGCTGAAAATAAAATAAGTATCTGGTGTTTCCAAGAAGGGAGAAAGGCTCTTTCTGGAAGACTGGTGAGAAGCTTATTTCAAAAATGTTTTTGTTTTGTTGCTTTTTAATGTAGAACAAAGTTTTCATGTAATTCTTTTGAGGAGTAAATGTCATTAAAGAAACAAAACACAACACCAATCTTCTGAAAAGTGAGAGAGGGCTAGAAAGCAATTGCTTAGCCATAGGACATACATTAACCTTAAGCCACTGAATATTTATGCTGTTTCCAGTTTTCTCACTTTTGGATACCCCAAAGTACTTGACTTTGCAGGATGCACATGGTGAAAACATCTATATTCAGAAGTATTGTGTAAAATAGGAATGTACACAGTAGCATTAGATGTTACTTGAGAAATTTTCTAACCTCACCACTCTGTTTCAAGGCTCAGAATATATTTTTAAACTAGAAATATGCTAGATTGCTAAATGGTAACTGGAATCTAATTAAATGGCTTTCTAGTAATTACAGAACCCATTCTCAATTAGCAGGTAGTGTGGATAGCTAGCAAAATTTAATTTGGTTTCTACTGCTGCTTCTTTACTGGCTTCATTTTGGAATGAATGCCAGAAAAATGCTAAATACTGCATCTTACAACAGTAAGGAGAATTCTGAGGAGAATGCCACTTGCTTACTTCTCTCTGACTTACCTCACAGCCATGGAGTCCTGGATCCTAAACTATCCTTCTTTTGCCACTGCTGTCACCTGTTTCTGTAGGTTTGAGAGCTCTTTCAGCTGCTTAATAGTTCAGCTGCAGTGTCCAACAGTGTTGAAATCCTCTGGCTTATTTGCCTTTGTATTCCCCTAATTACTTCCCTTTTGTCACCTTTTGAACTCCTTCTCTTTCGTCTTCTTACCTGCAGAACATTGCAACCAATCTTATCACTCAAACTAAGAACAGAAACATCACCTTGAAATTCCTCCTCAGTCCTTTAAGAATCCAGTTCAAAACCACCTTTTTCTTTTAAAAATCTATACGGATTTTCTGCAATTTACCTCTTGGATATAACTCCTAACTTGTCCTTTCCACCATCCCTTCAATTTTTTAACCTGCTTCCTTTCTTTTTTCCTTGCATAGTCTGCAAGCTGTTCATGTCAACTCTTCTCTGCCTTTCCTACCATCTGTATCTTGCTGACTTATTAACTTCCCACCTTCTTTCAAACTGTATTGTATAACATATCCTTTTTCCTCATATCTGTGCTCCCTAATTGTTTTTTTCCTCAATAGTTTCATCTATATCAAATAATTTATTCATTAAATGATACTTTATATATTTCTGCAATATATACCTTATACTGTATATCATTACTGTATTCAGTGTGGAATGTTTTCTCCTTACAGATGATGGACTGAGAGAAAGACAAAGCATCTTAATCACAAGCAAACGGTGCTTTGAGATGAAGGAACTTCTTACCGAAGTGTCTGCCAGATGACTCTGCACAGTACTCTGCTCATTTCACAGCTATCAAAGCTGTCCATACTGTCCATGTTCTCCAAAAGTTGACCTGTCTTTTACTGGGAGCAGAGGTCAGGTAACAGCTGTGGTTTTCAGTGCTGCCATCGTTCCAAAAGTTATAAATTACAGTCTGTAAATTACTGCTATCAGTAATGGACAAATGCAGTAATGGAGTTAGAAAGAGTCAAGAAAGCAACAAAGTGCTGTCCTAAGTTTCAAACAATTTGTTCCTAATTTCCCTATGGATGTTTAGTCTCCAGTCATTCTCTTGACCAAATGTTCTCACTAGGACTGTGTCCGGGACACAGGACACACTCAGGAGTATATAGCAAGATTTTCCACAGAGATCCTCCAAGGGTAAGTTATTTTTTGAGCATTTTAGCCCGGAACAAAATGAAACAGAATGACCTTCTTGGAGCAATTTTCTGTTTTACAGGAATACTGGTTAAAATAAAATAGCACCGTAAGTTATTCTTTTCCAATATTTTGGTGATGTTTTGCACTATGCCAGTATTAGATGCAGTGCTACCTTTGAAAGAAAACACACCAGTAGCAATTCTTGCACCTCTATTTTGCTACAGACACGGTCTAACAAATTCTCGGTTCCCAAAACATTAAAAAGTCTTTTCTAACATCTGTACTCATTTCATCATGGAAATATCCTCCTACTGGTATAGCTACAGATTAATTCCCTCTGAATAACACTGCTTTATTTAGGAATAGTGGCACTTGCAAGCTAATATGCTATCCGTATTCTCAGCTTCACAAATACATGAGGAATGTAAAATACAACTGTTCCTGTTGGCATAGGTTCTGCAGAATGAACATTGTATCTTGAATATTGGGGGGTTTAGTGGGACTTATTTCAGGACTTTATATTTGTTTTCGTAAATAAGATTTGCTTACATTATAGGTGGACACTAAGGAAAGATAAGTGATGAAAGAGAAAAAGGCATTATCTACTATTTGCTGCTGAAAAGGAGTATCTCATTTTCAGTGCTTGCAATAGGGATGTCCTTGTGACTCAGCACTGCTATGCTGGAAATAACTGTAAAATTTTAAGCAGTGTGTGTGAAACACTGTTATGTTTATCAGAAAGAGGACAATAATTTTGTTAAGCCTACAACAAATACAAACGTTAGCTTGTCCCTAATCTGCTGTAAACCTAAATCTTTTTAAAGGAGGGCTGTAAAAATGATCAAAACAACCTGAGTTGTTTTGATCCACTTTTGTTTGAAGAAACAGAGTTGTTGGAAGTTGTAGGAAGCTCACATTTAACTGCAAAATTCTTTGCAAAAATAAACCCAATTATATAAAGATTCATGTTTCACTTTTGTAATGACAGAAAAATTATTTGGGAAAGGTTTAGTTTAATCAGGTAAAGGAGCTGAGTGATATCATACTTCAAAATATAAGGGTTGTTAGCTTTTCAAAAAAGTTTTTAAAGTAATCTTAAGTAATTCCATTCCATTTCTCAGTATGGGCTAGCAAAACAGTTTCAAAAGGATTATTTCCCCTTGGATTTCCTGAATATTATGCAAATTTTAAAGATACAGAACCTCCCCAAAAGAATGTAAAAAACACAGGGAGTACCATCATCATTTAGGCAATCTGACAGTTTGCAGCGCCTTTACTTATTTCTTTTCAGCTAAGGTGTGAGGTTACATTTAGACAAGAAAGAGATGTGCACAGGTGGGCTTGTGCTATTTAGGGTTTCAGAAGATGCAGAGCAAAATGTTAAAGTAACATTGGAAACTTAGAAGGCCTTTGACTAACTTCACAGCTGCAAGAGGATCAGATTGTGCCCTAAGCTAGGAGGTTTCTTTGTTCATTTTATTTATTGTTTATATTTTTTTTATATGTACATCATCTGTCATACCAGTCTCTCTTCTAACCAGTATACTCTAAAAATCTGTAAGAATGAAACCTGGAGAACAAATTGTTTTTTTCCCTCTCAAATGATGTTTCTTTTGTTAAGCCACCTGGTCAAGCCCATCAGCTTGTAGGTAGTTTGCGAAATACATTTATCAAATGTTTATGAAATATAACCAACCTGAATGTGCTAAGAAAAATAAGGACCTACACATTAAACCTATACATGTTCAAAAAACTGACTTTATAGCTTTGCAATATTTGAAAGACTATATGGAATTTGAAACAAAGCTGAGGTATACTTACACTGTTATGTATTGTAGAGATGCCCAAATGAGCTTTATATGAGCCAGCTGGGATATCTGAAGCAAGGTAGCTGAAGCCAAGCTTCAGATGGTTAATTTCCCCTTCAAGAAACCTGTTTAAAGTGGACTCTGGTAACTAAACTTTTATCCTAGCTGAAAGAGATTTTTTTGAATTATGTCTTTTTTTTCTTCAACCATTTGCTGCAGGAGGAGTTCTTTTGTTTTCTTTTGAAGCAATTGACACTTGCTGCTGTCAGAGCATGGCAATTCCAGTGAAAAAGGACCACTTCTAATTTTTGTGTATATCAAGGACATTTATTATAATGCAACCTAAGAGAAAAAATAAACAGTTTTCTGGTCCAGACAGAAGATAAGCTGTAATCGTTCACTGAGGTCAGATGTCATATAAGAGCTCTGACAAAACAGAATAGTATTTCATATGGTTCCTCACATTTTGCTTCTTATTCTTCTCTGTCATTATAAAAAAAGCACTTTACTGGGTCTTGTTTTAAAATAATCCTTCAGACAAGAAACACAATTATTCCATCTGGTATATTGCAAGCACTTTAGAAAAAGTGATTCAAATTGTGATGTATCTCAAAAAAAACTATGTAAATTACATAAGCACATACACGCCTGCAAATCCTAGCTCATATCCCAAACAAGCTTATTCAGCACCCCAGCTGTTAGTGTGACAGTAGTTAAAACTCACATTAAACAAGAAACTTTATTTAAAAAGATGATGTCCTCTACTTGAACCATTCTGTCCTTTCTCCATGCTTTCCTGCAGGACCTCTCTAGAATTTTCCTGTCCTCCCCTTTATGGTTTCTTGGCACAGATATAAAAAGTACATAAATCTTCACCTACAGTTGCTTCCTAAAAGGTGAATTGTAGGAACAGGATTGACTTTCCAAAAGCAATGTGAGAGTCAGCTCTCTCCATTAGTATTATCACATCCAAAAGTAGCATGAAAAAGAACACAAGGTAAACTTATTCAAAGCATTGTGTTTTGCCACCTGGCCCAGGAAGCCCACCAAGCATTGGTGCTGTCTCTTGAAGGACTGTGTCTGGCCAGGATCACCTGAAGTAAAGATGTCATACAGCTCTGTACTAGCTGGGCAGATAGTAGAATTGCTGTGCATTCGGATGTGAGGCTGTAACTGAGTGTGGAATCCCTGACTACATTTCTTAGTTTTTGCTGAGCAGGTCAGACGTTCATTTGATGTTGCTGTAGTCTGCATTTCTAGTAATATAGGCATAAAAAAAAAAGAATTATGTATTCCAAGGCTGGCAACAGAAAAGCAAAATATCAAAAACAATACTGGATTTGTACTCGTTACGTGGTATGTAACAGTGGTATTCACAAACATTCACATCCAAGTGACTTTAGCATTTCTTACCATTGGCTTTCCTCAGTTGTTGCAAGGGATCTCTTCTGGAATTTCCATTATCCACTTATCCTCTACACTTGGATTACCTGTCAGCTGCTGCTGCCTCCGTAATACATTTAAGAGAGAAGTTTGACATTTGAACTAGTAGCTATGGTTGCAGGCAATCTGCTTTGTTCTTGGTCTAAAGGAACCACAAATTAAGATAGCTTTGCAGCATCTGGGTAAGCATTGCCTTTCCCTTATATGGAACATCCATCTTTACAGTGACCACATTTACTGGTTGCTGAACGCATTGCAAATTTGCATGGATCAGATGAGTTGATAGAAGACAGATTATGCTTTTTGTTTGGGGAAAACCTTTTGCCTTCTTTATCTGCTCAAGGGATATTGTCTCACCCTTTGCACCCATATCTTATCCCTACTGTAATACTGGCTTGTGGGTGAAAAGGATACAGACCCTTTACTTTTACACAAATAAATCTTTTGAACTCATTCAGGCAATGAATATTTCTCTATCACAGATACTAGGTCTGAGTGTTTCTAACTTAAGATTTCTTTAAAATTGAGTGCAGACTGTGCATCACTGAAAAAAACTAAACTAGCAGTAAAATATTATATAATACTGGTTTTAAAATGACACTAATGAGAAAGGAATTAGGTACCTCATTTTGATCTTTCATTGAAATAAAGCATGGACACCATATGGTTTAGTGAGCAAATAGTTTTGTTCCTTAAATCAATGCAGGACCTTAAAGATTTTATGGAGCTAAAAGAAAAAAGGATATTGCACACAGTATCATAAGTTAAAGAGAATGAAACATTAGTTTAAGTGACAGGAAACAGAAAAGGGGGGCAAGCATTTTTTAAGCATGCTTAGGTATTAAGGTGATATGAACTATGCAAAATTTCAAAAAGTGTTCCGTCTGTCCTCACACTTACCCATGAATCCCCGTGCCTATTGCTAGGGGGAAATGGCTAAAAGATGGATGCTTTTAAAATCTTCTTGCTCCTCCTCTCCAATTTTTGCTGGAATTTTTCCATTATTAATTTCTGCAAGTGTCCTGTCCTCATCTTAAACATAATGGTACCCACCACATAAACAGGAATTATAGCCAGTTGAAACCTCAGAAGTCATGTGTTATGGGAGATAGGGAACTTGGAAATAAGAAACAGTCACAAATCACTGCTCTTTTTTGTGCCAGCATCTTTCCATGGATCTTGAATAATCGTAGAACTGATGGAATTCATTCTGTCCTTCTGTGGACACACAAATCCTGCACCTAGCAGACTCCAAAGGTGTTTTTGTGGGTTCAAACTGGAGAGTCTGTGCAATCCTCATGGGAGAATTTGACTGCTAACAGACATACATTAATGAATTAGTTTGTAGCCATCAGACTTTCATTTCACTTTAAAAGCCTAATTCTGTGTTTTGCGACTGACTGCTATGGAATTTTTGAGAGCAGTGAGATGTATTCAGTACTGGCTTCTTTTTTCTTATTTGCTCCGTGGTGACACTTTTTTAATTCAGAGTTTTTTTCTGCATGTTTACATCATTATCATCAAATACATAGTTTGGTCTTTTGTGTTGGTCTGTGTTGGTATGTTTATTCCTGTCCTGGATACCAAGTCAGGAGTTATGTAACCTGATTTTTCAAGGGTCCGCTTCCTGTAAGCAATGTATATAATATCCTTTGGCACATTTTGACAAAGAATGCAAAGTACAAGGAATTTCTGATAAAATAATGTACTGCTTAATATTAATGTGTTTACTCTGTATGAGATTTACAGAACTGCTAGGTCTACTCTCAAATTTTCTTGAATAAATAGTTGATAAAATAAATAATCTCTTATATGAAAAAACACCTGAATACCAAATGAGGAAACAGAAGCATTATTTCACTAGGTTTTATCCAGATTGGTCTATATCTTATACTCAAGTTTATTAAGAATTATTCATATAGTTACTGTTGTATTTCATGCTGATAACAAGCTTAATCTGGAATGAATTGAGAAAATGCACTCATAATTTCCATACCTACCTTGTTATCCTTAATTTGAATTGCAACCCGATTAGTTAAGTCTTGCACAATTTAAGAGTTGAAATGACTTCACCACATCATATGGAAGAATATGCATCAAAATATGCCATGAATATAATTCATTAGATTTTACAGGAAAGCAAAACTTACCAAGGGGCGTGTGTGAGTGTGTGTGCACAATCTGCCAAAGCTAAAAAAACAACTGCTTGATGAGTGTTTCTTCCTTTGTACCAGCCTACCCACTGAGCTGGTAATTATTCTTGCTTTTTATCTAATCATTATAAGACAGAAAACAATCTTTTTTCCAGCTCTCTTCCCTCACTAATCACACATAGGCCATTAGAAAGGCTCTGTATTCTGAATCCATTTTTAATTTTTCCCTATCTTTCACAATTTAAAATATTTTAAACAAATAATATATACAGCAATTAATGCTGTTGAAGAAATAACACTATTTTCATGAGATGGATGGACTGATCTGCTATTCCATGCTCATAGACACAAGTCTGAATCAAAATTCGTGGAAGTTAATGGAAGAATCTTGTGTGTTGAATCAAAGCGTGTCAGGAAGGTATTAATGAAGAAGTGGCTAATCACTCAGTTCTCTCAAATGGAACAAGTTCATTATATAAATAACATTGAAAGGGGTAATGACAACTCATTTTAGATTCATAACTGTGACATTTAATAAAATATGATTTTACAAATCACAAAGCTTGAATTTCAAGAGAGCCTATGTGAGTTGGGAGACTAAATCCCTTTAAAAATATATTTCTGGAGTGCTTCGGTATGGACATTCTTTATTTATAAATCATCTAGAGTATATAAAATTTGTGCAACTATATACTGGAACATGTGTACCTGAATGAAATGAATATATTATAAGCGCTTCAAAACAAAGACTGTTTCTTTTCTGTATAGTTGTACAGGGCTCAATATTATCAGGACCCTCAAGCTCATTACACAAGTATAATGACAACAGTACAGTGTCGCGGTCCGCGGGAGTGACAGGAAAGAATCATACGCATTCACAGAATGCAGGTTCAATTCCAACTTTATTCGGCAATTTGCCCATCTTATATATGTTTGTGCAGTCGTACACTTTGCTAGGCCAATCACCATGCAGATTATGTCACAGGGAGCCAATCATGGCACCGATCACGCACGCAGCCGTCATGCCTTGTACCTTGCTACTTATTTAGCAAAGCTATCTTACCCTTAACCTTGGTTCCCACTGGCTTCTGCTAGTTTATCTGTACTTTCTCAGGATGTATCATTTCCAGCTGCACCAGTGTCCTTGGTGGACTACTTCAAAGCACATAGCAGTGGCTATAGCCTGAGGCCTAAGGCTTCAGCAAATTTAGCTACTAATGCTAAGCAAGTTGTGCTAAGCAATTAATCCTAAACAGTGTTAGTTCCATGCTCTATATCTCATATAGATTATTGTTCTGAAGCACCGCAAGGGCCCCAACAGTACAGGAATAATAATACTTTATTCCAAGATGTAAAATATTATATTTCTTCAAAATTTTACATTGTATATTTTACTAAATACAATGTACAGAATATATCAAATGTATAAGAATTATTATATTAATTATAATATAATTATATTATAAATTATATTTTATTATATTAATCTATATTATTAATATATGTTCTAATAATTTTATTAGAATTAGATGCAATTCATTATTATTCCATTTAAATTGAGAAATACCTGTGCGCCAGAAAACAACGCAGGTATATTTTGGCAATTTAAGAACCAATTGAGAAGAAAAATGTTGCTGAGCATAGTTCAGAGTACTAAGAATCTGAGTGCCCCTATTCCCAAAACACTGATTCAAGATGATATTTTAGATGTACATGCTTGCAGAATGTATTCAATTTCAGTTTCTCCTTGCAATATGAATGGAAACGGGATAAAAGAGCTGTGGAATATTAAAAGAGTTTTATAACAATACAGATAAATGAAGTGGGAGAAAAAGGAATGTTCAGGACAGAAAGAGAGAAAAAAAGAGGAAAAGGGGAGAGAAAAAAAGAGCAAAAGAGAAAGAAAGGTAGAAAGAGAGATGTACAGAAAAGGAAGAAAGCAAAACCAACACAGTACTTAGGATAAAGATTACTGTCTGAAGATTCTTCCAGACTATATCAGTCAGTAATGTATTATCCTTCTTATTTGACCTTTTTCTCAAGCAGCTATTGAAATCTTGCTGATTGTTACTGCCAGGATTTTTAAACACCTCTCAGTTTTTCACAGAGGTTTCTGTCTTACCAGTAACCAATCATTATTCCTCCCATAGAAGATTAGTATTTTTCTTTACTTGCATAGAAATCTTAGAGTCATCAAATTTGATTTATCCTATTTAAATTGTTCGTATTTGGAAGATATTGAAAAAGCATTTCCAAAGTCTGTTAGTAACACTGTCACAATAACGTCCTCCCTCCTTTAAATCATGATTGAACTGGTATTACTAACATTCAAAATTTCCTTGGTACATCTTGATTGAAAGTAAATTGATTAATATCTTAATGGCCAGTCATCACTTTTAAAGTAGAATTATGAACATTTTGTAATCTTATACATCTAAAGTAATGCCGGACCTGAACAACAGAATCAAAAGCCAGAATGAAATGAGTCATGAAGAAATGCTGAGAAAGAACAAAGCAACCAACATCCAGAAAAGAATCCAGGGAAACCACATGGCTTGAAACAAAAGGAAAACAAACTGGGTAATGGAAGGCATGCTGTGCAGAACAAGCAAATACAAACAGCATAGAATAATGTACAGAAATGACTGAAATAGGATATAAAATACAAGAAAAGGATTAATGAGCCAGAAAAATGGGGTCCTGAAGTGCCTAATAATAATAATGAAAGGGGAGAAGGAAATGGAAGAATGTTATGGCTAAAGCAAATGTGTTGCACAAAACTCAAAGTTTCACTGTTTTTACTTTAACACTTCTTGAAAACAATGGGAGTTTTGTCTAGGAGTCTAAACTTAGGCTGAGATACGAATAAGGCTGAAAAAAAAATCTCTTGCACCCTGCTACCCTTATGTGAAAGGAATCCAAAAGGAATATTGAGCTCTATCATTTGGAGACCACCCACATTGCCGAAGTGTAGAATTATTATACAGGCATTTTTTTAACTGCTTTCTATTGACAATGCAGCACCAAGGCATCTGTTTGACATGAGAGAAGGATAAGGAGGAGGATGTAGAATAGTAAAAGGAGGCACATTAAAGAGCTGTTGGGAGAAGCAGAGTGCTACCAGGCTATTTTGAACAGCAGTTTCATTTCCAAACTGACTTCTAGAAAAATGGTGTCAAGCGTATTTCTCACCAGCCCAGATTGCATAAAAATCAGCAGACTGTAGAAAAATCAGCAGGCTCCAGCGGAATGATGGCTATACAAGGTGTAAGGAAGTGGCCAAATAGAACCTGAAGGTTTATAAATTGTTGGCATGAAAATAATGAACTGATTAATTGCAGAAGCTTTAACAGAGACCTAGAAGATGTAGGGCAAGAATTTTGAGGGAAAATTAAAATTTTCAATCAATGATAAATGTGTCACTGAATCCAGTGGAAATTTTATACTTTAGTACCCATTTCTCTAGTCCAGAAATTTTTTATCAAAATCAAACATTTTTGAGTTACTCTGTGAGCAAACGCTTTTAAAATAATGGGATTAGGACCTGTAGTGGTACAGATCTGCTAGGCCTAAGGCTAACGTATTCATGTAGACTGATGTAGATGCCGACACCTTGTGATTTATCTCTTCTTAGAGAAGGATCTAGCATGACCAGCTAGACAGAAAATGAAGAAGTGAGTATTGGTAAGAGTGATGTTAACATCCTGATGACAGTGAGGAAAGAAAGAGCAAGTCTTTGTTTTATTGCTTTATTGCTAATGATGGAGGTTACTCTGAAGGAAAAGTGAGAAAAGCATATGTCCATGGTTCAAGGTCCAGACTGACAAGGTGCATGGCCAAGCATGCAGAGGCTCAGGCAGAAAACGAGGGCCTGAGCTTAAAATCATGATAACATTAATGTTTCAGAAGGCTAAAAAGGTATCCGAAAGAAAGAAGTAAAGGGCCAAGATGAAAGCATCTGCTGCAAAGATAAAGGCAGCTGTTCAGGCATGGTCTGAAGACAGAAGCCCCTGTCTGAGGAAGGACAACAGCATTTTCATAGCTGGAGAGCGTGGAGTTCCCACCGGAGACCACCTGTGAATGAAAGAAATGGAACCACCCTCATAAGACATCAGCTTTCAGGTAAATGCATGGGACATTGTTTTTCTTACCCTCTAGCTGTGTCTTAGCACAGTCTTTTACCCTGTCTCCTCCTCAGTATTTGAGCCATGACCTGTGATCCAAACTGATTCCTGTCAATAACGGAGGAAACAATTCTACCCTTTCATTTTTTAAAAAGTATGACTATACAGAATCCACAGTGGGAACAGTTTGTTTTATTGTAGGACTAATCTGCAAGTATCACCTCATAACTGCACATCCAAATGGATCATTACATCTGTCCATTATCACATGCAAGTACTAAATGTGTCCTTAACACAGTTGTAGAAAACCTAAGTTTCATAAGAATGAAGCCCAAAATAAGCAGCCAGAGTCTATGTTGCCACTAGCAAAGCCAATGAAAACAGAAAATGGTGGACTGGAAAAGCTGTTCTTTACTGAAAGTATTAGTGGAACTGATTTCATGTTTAAATTTCTCTCCCTTCATTTTAATTTTAGTTGTTTTCCATTAATGGAGACTATATTTATTTATAATATTTGTAACAAGCTTTGAGGATCCTTTCATTCAAATTAACCAAATCTGTCACTTATAATCCCAATCATTCTTTGTGGAAATGCAACATTTTTTGTTAATATCAAACACTCCAAATGCTTTGTAACTTCAAGTAGGCACTATGTATCACTCAGCTGTTCAGTTTATAATGCAGGCTCATTAACATACTCATTATTGTGAATTATAGAAGTTACTTGGCTGGCCTTCATTAACCATCTGGCAGTTAAACACTGATCTGTGTTTATATATAAAGTTAATTTTACAGAAGCCACCTGAACATCCACTGGAAAGGTGTATCTAATCTGCTTTTCAATATTTCTGCAAGACCTCAGTGACTGTTGCAAATGCATGTTTTGCTTTACCTTTATTATTTTATTCATATACATGGATAACCATGCAATTGCATGCATACAATAACAGAAAGAATATGTTTTTCTCCTACTGTCTATTCAGCAAAATGATTGTTTTCTCTATCTTAGCCAGTGGCTGATTTTCTGAGGCATTGACCAGTATTAGCTTTTCAGAACACGCTTTTCACAAACCAGTAGTTTTGGTCCCAAAACTTTACAGCTTAGCTTTACTGCTTCAGATAAGTTTGCAATTTTCTTTTGTAAGTCGCTTCTGAAACATTCAGGAAAATACATTTCAAAAAGTACAATATTTCAGTAATTCAATTCTAGTGCTCATAAGGCACTAGAATCTAGTCCTAAAGGATATGAAGAAGAATTAATGCAGACTGGAAATAGCTTCTTTTTCCCTTTGACTTCTGTAAGATTGCTTTTCCTTCTATGACTTGATAATTCATAATCTTAAGTGGAAATAAAATCATTTATAATTACTCCACTATCATTATCAAATATATTAAATCATCAAGGTTTCCAAACAGCCATTTTTAAATATTACGAAGATATCTTATAAATATTATATTACGTTAAAAGCTTGAAAACCTCTGTAATGTCAGAATCACTCTCTAAAACTCTTGGGAAATGTATTAACCTCAAATTACAATGTCTGCATCTTCAACAATCTCCGTCATTCTCAGTTGTATATTTCTTCACATTATTTGCCTGAGCCTAGAGACTAGTATTTTTTCATCAGCTTTTCCAGCTGAACAGTTGCTTTATCTAACTCATGGCCTTGTGCTTCTGTGCCATTAACAAAATTCAACCTAGCAAAGACAATGCATATCGTTCCCCCTGGACAGCAAAGCCCCATATCATGAAACTCAGATGAATCACTCATTCCTGAAGGTTTCCACAAAAGAGGACCATGAACAGACTCTCTGTGACCAAGAAAAGTCACAGATTCATTTAGCCACTTTGCAACACAAGTTAATGAACTGAGATATCAGAGCCCCATGGAATTGGGACAGACAGTTCAGGGAACTGGCTGGGCCTTGAGGCAGGCTAGATTCGAGGAAAGATTTATATGCCTAAGGTGGGACTTAAAGCGGGGTGGAGGGGGGGGGTTAAGTGCCTAAATCTAAAATTAGGGTAATGAAAAGTGATCCTAAACTGCTGCCTAATCCTGGATGAACCAGGAGGTAAGAGCAAGAAGCTGCTTAGATTCGCACTGTGACACAGATGCCTCAGTCTGTGCCTCTGACATAACTGTGGCTGCCCTTTATAGACCAATCCAGGACAAATTCTCTGAGCCATTTCAGAGCACTCATGTTATTCTGAAATGATCCATGGTGTTCTGTTTTCATATTAAGTTCTGTTCACCGCCTCAAAAGATGTAAACACACATTTTATGTCTTTCTTAAGAGTTTGCCGTGTATAGGCTACTGTGATTAGAAAAGGAGGTAGTAGGGAAAGCTGCTGAAGTTGTGCCATTGTGCTGCAGAAAATGAGACAGCACATGTGCCATTATATAAAATAGAAGTTGGAGAACTTACATGGGAACATGGCTTCAGGTCTTTTCTCATAAGATGTCTGGCTGAGGCTATCCTATAAAAGGCTCACAGCCAAACCCAATCAGCACACACACCCAACAAATGCACACACTTCTTTTCCTAAGCCTGTGTTTAGAAAAGAGAGAGCCCTCCTAAGAGCTTTTAAAGAAGGACCACTGGCATCCTTCAGGAGTTGATCCTAGCAGAAGGTGGTGTCTCTGCAGGGCAGGATTTCATTTTCACCAGTGACCTCAGCATATCCTGTTGTCCAGCTCTGTGTGGCTCCCTGATCAGTGCGTTGTCTATTTTTGAATCCAAATCTCCCCCCATGGTCTGTACACAGAGTTTCACGCATGACAGTGGATTCTGTATTCCATTCCAAGGGCCAAACAGCTAACCTAGCTTCTACTTTGCTGTGTTACTAACAGTAGGAAGGGTTTCTTTTTCCATACTGCAAACACTTTCTCCATTACATTTCCTTTTCGTTCCCTTCTTCCATTTCAATTTCCTAAATGGCACATGGGGATATATATGAGGCATATATTTTTAGAGTAGAATGCTGTCCAAAGGAACAAAGAGAGAGTGTGAAGCTATCAGCATAAAAGGCTTGTTGTAATCGTGTGTCAAAGAGCAGTGGTACAATAGTAAATCATATAGTTGGTATATATAAAAAGTAGATAAATTCTATATTGTCCATTTTTAAAGCAGATAAACTTCACTTGTCTGCATTTTCCCTTAACTGCACTATCAAGTAGATATATTAACCATTTTTCCACTGGGAACGTGCAATTTATCTAGGAAGTTACTGATTACTTTGGCCTGAACCGACAAGGTGAATGAAGTAGATATTCAAACATTAGGCTGGTATGGTCAGACTATCAGTACTGTAAGTAAGGCTGACATTAAAGTAAACTTAATATAATTAAATAGTGTACTGCAGACACCCTACAAAAGCTTCTTTTTAAATTGAATTACCTTTGAGATGCTATATTAGTGATCTCAGCAGGTATGCCCTATTAACTAGGATTAGGACCACTGCTAGTATCATTATGTAAGAGTAACTGATAAGATCAGAGTGTTAGCTGAGAACCTGTAAACAAACCCTGGGTCTTCTGACACTTAGTAAACTGTCTAGGACTCTCAGCTCCTCAACGAGGAACACTATTCACCATCCTCACCAAAACTGACTAGGAATTTGTTCCTAATGAGTACAAAAAGGACTACAAAATCTGTGTGAACTTATTTTCATTTTTAGAAGATAGCTCTAAGTCTTATTTAGACATTTGACTGATAAAATTCAAGCTCTAATGTTTAATCTTATCTTTCCACTGAAAAAAAAATAAATATTGTTCACTAGAAATAATTTCTCTGTGCAGACGCTGCCTGCCTCTTAGGCATTTTTAATAGTATTTTCATTCTCGTGCTCTGTTCTAAGAAATCCACCGGAGGCTATTGAATATAAAGATGCTACTGTCAGGGAGCAGCAGGAGCATGCTGCTCTGCAGGGGAAGGGAGCCGGGAGCTGAGCATGGCAGTGAGGCCTAAGGCCCATCCCAGAGCCCTGAGCGGGGTGAGCAGGCAGGCCTGGTGCTGGTAGCAGGGTCAGCCGGGAGTCCAGATCGCCAGCGAGGCTGCAGTAATGGGGCAGGGGGGCAAATCCAGCCAGTGGCTTGGGGTCTGGATCAGCAAGGTGCGTGGCTGAGCACGGCACCGCTGCAGCCCAGCTCAGGCGATGGCGAGGGCCTGAGCTCAAATGCAGCTCGGGATCGAAGCAGGAGGCCCCATTTCTCACAGCTCTTTCTTGTGCCGCTCTCTCTCATCAGTGAGGGCCAGCCCGCACGGCAGTGCGGCAGCGCTGGCCTTGAGCACGGGCAGCCCCAGCCCTGCGCTGGGGACGTGCAGGTTCCCGCAGCTGCCTCTGGCTCAGGAGTCCCCAAAGCCAAAACTGCTGGAGGCCTAGAGAGCCTTCAGGGCAAATATCACTGTATGGCTCTATTCTGATACTCTTCTCTAGCTGTCTCCTTTTGGCCTCTCCTTTGGTCAGATAATGGTCTAGATGGGCCTTGAGTCTGATCCATTACGGCTGTTTTTTATGTCCTTGTGTGCCAGTGCTTTCTGCATACAGAAAAGAACTGTGCTTATTTCTTATTTAAATAACATAATTTTAACTAATGCTTTTGTTATCTACTTTCTGATTTTAAGTTCCCCCTTGTTAGATTCTACTGACAGCAGGAATAACACAAAGAGTACACCTCCTGGATTCACTGTTTGTGTGAAAATTATCTTGTTTAAAATAAGGCTATATATAATCAGTTCATTGCAATAGACAGAATAGATTTCCATTCATAATAGCATCTAATGATTTTTTGTGCAAGCTTCATTATTTGTTAGCCCTTGTTCTGCCTTCAGATTCTCAGAAGTCAACATTTCAAATAAAGGATTCCTGCTATTTGCTAAACTAATACATACAATTAAGCTTAGAGGTTAATAGGTCTTCAAATTGTGATGGAATCAATTAGCTATGCTATTCCTTTAGGTAAATTGTCAGTATGATAGAAACACACTGATAGAAAATAGACAATTGTTTGCTTAAATGAAAATATGCTTCTCCATCTTGTATTGTTAGTAGTAGTGCTAGCAGTAGCTGTGGAGTAGTAGTAGTAGTAATCATTGTAGGAGCAGGTGTATTTATTTAATATCAATTGAAAAATCAGCTTATATGTAGTCAGCGGTGACATGATTTCAGACCAGCAAACAGCTAACCTATAATGAGGACTGCCATAACATTCTGTCTGAATTACTCTGTTTCTCTTAAACCAATATTCTTTACTTCTTAAGTCTTTTTAAATATAATACAATTTTTCATATAATCAGCACTGAACAATTACTAATTTAAGCACCTTTGAAACATGAATTGCCATTTGGAATAACTATAGCGTTTTCCAAAGAATTAAGCCCCTAATGTAGGCATATACAGAACTTTCGATTACATTTTATAGTGCCTATTGCAAACCATTTTGTTCTACTAGAAAATCACATTCATTTCTGAATTGTACTGTCTCTTTTATTGATCTTTATTGCTTTAGTCACTGCTGCCATATCCTCCCCCCCCTTGTTTAACAGAGAATATCAGCGTAGCCCTCTCCTTTGAAAGAAGCCATTGTATTTTATCAGAGGTTAAGGCTGTTTTTGTATAAACAGTTGTTACTGTTCCTGTAAAACTTGCTTGTTTGGAGCCTGACCAGTTGTGCATATATTTGATCTGAAGCCTGAATACATTTTCCATGAAACATTGTTATTGCATGGATAAACTTCAAATTAATTTAACTATTACTCTGTGCAGCTGCACATTGTGAATAGGTGACACAAGCCAGTAATCACTGGCTCAGCACTATTCAGTGTATTTTGGAATATCTTTTTTCAAGAATATTTGTGAGAGTCATTATAGCAAACATTTCTGGAGAGACACTTTTGACTAGGTGCCTTAGTCTTTGCCTCAACTGTTGATTTGTACAATGCTTTTCATGCTGTCTTCGGGCTGCAAGTTCTTGGAGAATGACTATTTATTTATATCTTTTAAGTATGCAATAGCGGAGGAGCAATCTCCGGAGAACAGCAGTATTACCACTGCTGAGTGAGATTTGCCTTTGCATAATTACCTGTGTTCTTCTTTTTGGATGCACTTGTTCTGCTTAATTTTGCATTGCTTGCCAACTTCAGGTAAAAGCAGTTAAACGACTAGTGCTGTGTTGTGTAGTCACTGTGCTGGCTGTGCACAGACTTCCCACTGAGTCACAAAAGCTGTCACTCAGCATTTTAAAATCTTATCTCGGCCTTGCCATGGCACCACTAGCTTTGTGTGCACTTCATTTGCTCATGTTCCAAATGAACTTCATATTGTTGAAAGTCAGGAGGTCAACTTCTGCCTCCCATATGTGAACATATCTCAGAATGAATCACTCAGAAGTGCACTGGGTTGCAGAATATGGACTATAAAAGCAAAAGTTTGGACCAGGTCATCTGTAGGAAAGAGTTTCATTCATTAGAGTTATAGATAAATAGTGACTATGGCAAGAATATAGACCACAACTTGCACTGCTTTTCCTAACTTTTTATCTATTTAGCAAAATATATATATGTATGTGGTAATCCAATTTTAATCTAGCATTCCTTTCAGGTACCTGAATGTCATATGATTATAGTGGGCATTATTATCTTCAGACAAATGATTCCATCTTTTTTGGATGTTTTACAAATTACATACTTATGCTTAATGTACTTCATCATTATATTATACAACCTTCGATCAAATGCAGAGCCAGCTGAAACTAAATTGCATCAGAAAACTTTCCATAATTACACAGGACAGTATATTTAGATATCTCATGCATTATAAAATAAATGACTCTTTTGCAACTCAGTAGAATAGACTGGCCTTTAGGTTTCATTTACAACAATGATCCAGAATGCTGGTAATTAATTTGCAGAGCCTGTCCCTGAATATACAGTTGGAAGTATCTGCACTATTTTGAGGAAAGCAGATTTAAAGGGAACAGAGCACGGAAAAGGGCACATTCATTTTTCTGTCATGTTTTGATAGCCCAAAATATTCAATGAAATTGCTTTTGTATATGGACAAATACATTTACACTTAAGAAAGCCTGCCATATGGATGCTGAATAGTTGAGAAAGGAAATCTGGTGATACACTATTTCAATAGATTAATAATTATTTTTTCTTACCAGTGCTATTTCATAGTGGTGGTATGAGAAGCTAATTTTCAAAGTTTTCTATAAACTTCTTAAGCTTAGCTTTCACTTTCAAAATTATATTTCTTGAGTTTTTCATTTTTGTATCTGGGAAAAGCTTTTATGAGTGCCAAGATCCAATATTTTAATTCCTCCCTCCCCACCCCCCAACAGATCTGTCTTAAAGCTTGATTTTGCAAGGTACAGAGGAATATGGTGGCCACGAACCAAAAAAATTCTTAAACACATGCTAAACTGTCACTGAAGCCAATGGGATATAAATGTGTTTAAGTGCTTTGCCAAAAAGGGAACTTTTGTGGAAACAGGATTTGAATGCAGCATTATTGGTAGCAATTTCATTCCAACTTCTTTTATACAGGAAGTTTTATTTACTCACCATATTGTCTATCCTCTTGCAAAAAAAGTCATTAAAAGCTTGCTTTTACAGATTGTTTAAGTAATGATATGAGCAATAGAGACAATAAAAAGCAAGAGCTACACATATCACCCTCCACTCTGAAGAGCATAAGAGATAATTAGAAAACCTTGCAACTTTGAAAATGGTGAAAACCAAACTAAAAAAGAGAAATAGAGCATTTTTTGTGTGGACAGCTGTTAGGGGCAGTGAACCCGACATGTACTAACAAATGCTGGTGATTATGATGATAATATATTTCTTTAAGTGTCATCGGCAGTCATGAGGGCACAGATAAGCACTCCAAGAGTCATTTAACTGAGGAAACAACTATGTGAAGTCTTCTGTCCTCCTACTCACTGCTTTGCTGAATATGGGGTAGATCAGATTCCAGTGATGGCCCTGGGGCTGCTGGTGAAAAATTTCCATTTGAACTAGGACAATGGGTACAAAGAAAAGAAAGAGGTAGGTGTGGGAAAAGCTCTGGTTACCTGTTACCTAAGGAAAAGAGCTCACTGGCTGTGATAGTGGATTGTTAATTTACTTTGGTGAGGAGAAGTTAAAAGATAATTTATTTCTCACAAGTTGAAAAGAAAATAGTTCTGGAATTTGCTTCTATCCTGGGACACTCAAATATAACAGTGTGCTGAACCCAATAGGTTGATGTAGCCTAGAAAATAAAATATTCTAATTTTATTGGATGGAAAATTACTAACTCAATAGAACCGTTGTTTTTATGCTGCATTAGAATTTTTCCCACAAGCCATCACCAGCTAATTACTCACCCTCACCTGGCCCTGATACCAAAGACTTCTCTCTCCTCCTTTCCTCCAAGTACTAATGACCATCACATCTTTCCTATTGCTAATAAGCTAAAAAGCTCCTTTGCTCCTTTATGTCAGCAAGGGCCTCTTTTTTTCCAGTTGTCTAACTGACTGAAGGAACTAGTTTAAATTCATAGCAGTTGTTCCCTGCCTGAGGAGAAACCTGTTGTTTCTCTTTTAGACTTGAAGAATGGATTATATGCCTGATGACCTGTTTTTTCCAACAGTATCAGTTAGTATAATACAGGATGTAACCTCTCCCAGCTAGTCCACAGGGACTTTAAAACTCTTTCAAGTACACTTGCTGAATTATGAGCATTGTGCCTGTAAGACACAGATGGACACTTGCACTGTTTGTTTTTAGAATTATGCTGTGTCTAATGGCAGTCAGTCACTGGGCAGACACTATCTGGACTGACAGATAGATGAGAAAGCTTAAAAAATTGTATAGACATTAATATTGTCATGGGCAGCAAGAACCTGTCAATTCACTGTATTTGGAGACATGTTGCTAAAAAATGGCCAGCATGAGAATCATAAAGCCATTTGGCCATGTAAACCAAAAGATAAACCATTGCAAACAGATTTTCATATTTATCAGTCACACATCCATTATAAAACATGGAGGTCTCATATGCGGTTGGTCAACAGCATTAGCTGTACATAGCTTATGTTTTTAAGAGTCCTGTATGAGGCAAAGGCTGGTAATCTAATTATTAAAAAAAATGCAATATTACAAAGCCTGCACTTGATGTAAAACATATTCTTCAAAAAAGGCAACAATAAGCATCTTGATTTGCTGTTGGACAGGAACTAAAGGCTAAAAAAAGTAAAATACATTAAAAAGTAGCCTCCAGGTTGTAGCCAAATGCATTCTGTAACTTTTTGGGGCTCTTGCTTTTCATAGCCAACAAACTAGGTATGTAAACCATTCGCTATAAAAATAGCTTATCACATGAGTGATTGGACCAATTATGAACATTAGAAAGTCATGGCCACAGTTTTTTTCTTTCTGCTCAGTCTATCATTAAGAGGATTTATTACACTACATTTTGGTTCTATAAGTAATTAAGAAGAAAGCAGACCTCTTATGTTATGCCCTTCACTTCTTTTATTTCTTATTTGAGGTTAAGGGTTACTACTGCTTTTTTATTTTCTTTTGCTAATCATAACCCAAATAGCAGTACACTTAAAGCCATACTTCGAAAGCTAGTTGGCTAAGAATTCCAAATCTGTACTGTATTTTTATAACAGTCTGTATGACTACTTTTCCATGAATGTGCTCAGAACTCAAATATTTGCACATGCACATCTAGTAAATCTAGTAGCTGCCTGAGCAAATATGAGCACAGTATTGAAACTTCCCATGAGCTTTTTTTAGAAAATCTGCCATAAGAAACTGATCCAAGTCTAACTTTAATAAAAATTTTTAACAAAATACTCAAAGTCCTTGAAGACCAAACCAACACTGTTTTACACTTACTCAGAGGCTTTATTGGTAGGTATTGTTATTTGCCATTGTATTATTTATTATGTATTTATTTATTATGCATTTGTATTATTTTGAGTGAATAATATATTACTCTCTCACTAGTGTCCAGTCACATTCTCCTTATTATTCCATACAGACCGGTTCTTTTCCTGCCTCCTCCTCTGATCTCTCTCTTCCTCTTCTCCAACTACCCTTGAGCCTTGTCTTATTCTATTTCCACCTCATCTGTGGAAAGCTTTTGAATCTCCTTCTGTTAGCAGAAGGAAAGAGAGGAAATTGGGCAGATCAGGAGTGCACCTTTCAATCTCCATGAAAGTATTTACAGTCTTCCTCTTCCCCTTCCCTTTCCTTTCTCCTGGGGGTGGGGGGCAACTATTAACCAGTTCATGTTTTTATATCCTTCAAGTATGTGGGCCCTTTCAGTGAAGAACCTGTATACTTCTAGGAGCTTTGGAAATACAGGAGAAGGGAAGGTAGTAACATTGCATGACTGACTCTCTAGTGATCAATGCGCATCATGTTTTTAGCAGGCTTTAGGCTTGTAGCCAGAACTGCTAATAGTCCTTTTGGTATTCCACAAATACTAGAACTTCTGAAGCATCATGTTGAAAGGTGCCATATTCTGAAACAGTATGACCTAGAAGACTGGTGAGCTATTGCTTGATGTCCTGAACTGATAAACAGTACAGATTCTAGGTGATAAATGTGACACGATATTTTATGTACTGCAGACTGACAACATTGCTGTAATGAGGAGTGACATATTTTTAACATCCTACAGTTCCTCAAGGCTAACTCCCTAACAGTGATATTCGCAGCATGTGACATAACCAATTTTCCTTCTGGTAGACAGAAAACCTTGCTGTTACAAGTCATGAATTCCTGGCAATTGGACGATAACAACTCCTTAAGCTGATGTGCTAGCACTGATGTCCATAGAATGAGTTCCTTGTTTGGTTTGGGGTGGGGAATAAAGAGGAAGGTAACCTCTGTGTGTGTGTGTGTGTGTGTGTGTGTGCATATGACTGTGTCTAGAGGGATTCATTCAGTCACTAAAAAGTTCTCATATGTTCAAATTCTATAAAACATGTCTTTTCTTAATAGTCTACAAAAAGTACAGTAGCCAACACTACATGTTCCTGCATGGTAATTAGCCATGAAAGTTTTTAATTTCTTATTTTCTGAACAGGTCTTTTAATCATTAAGGTGTTTTCTGTTTGAATAAAAATGATTTTTGCAAGCATAATCGAAAAAGGTTACAGTGTACTTTATTATTATTATTTCCTGCTATTGTATTTATAGATTGTAGTATTAGAAATATGTACAAGTAAGGATGAAGACTCTCTTGTGTTAGTCAGCTCTGTATTAGTCATTAGGTCCTTTATTTACACTGTGCTTTGACTAGTCCTACTAGCACTTACAACATAACAGTGACTGTTGGATGTAATAGATTCACAGTGATATTTTGAACTGATATTGTTAAGTCTCTGAAGAAAATTAATCTCTTTTATTCCTAAGAGATTTATGCTTGTTTGTAACAATTCTTGAATCTGACTGGAAAGAAGACAAGACTAACAAGGGCATATGAAGTTAAAAAAATTGTTATGATATGGTTTCATTTTTCCTCCTTAGCTTCTGATATGCTGATAGAAAAGTAACTTGCCTTAAGAAAGGATCACAGACTATGCAAATAAAGATATGAAACATCCAGCCATGCATGTATTTATAATTTTATATTCTATAAAGCATATTTCTAGAGAGCTCATAAAAAGCAAGGGAAATATCAATGAGTGCACCAATCTTGGGCAGTAATCAGCCAGGGCTGCTTTTTGTCATTTCTTATTTTGTGAACAGGCTAATTAATGCCAGAAGTATTTTTAACAAAAGTTTTAACAAAGATGCTCACAGATGTTTCCAGTATTAATATATGTTTGCATACAGATGTATAGCTACACATGTTTATAGATGTATGTGTATGTGTACACATATGTTTGAATATAAAGAGGAGACTACAGATACGCAAATGTTTGCATCCTATATAAGGGTCTGTAGTGTCTGTTCATACTCATGTGTTTTGGCTGTTCTGTAAATAGTAATGTGGCATAAGACTCCTGAGTCTTGATTTGGATGTTTTCCTAATCAAATTGTTTGCTTTTAATTTACACAGAAGGCACTAAAAATAATTTCAGAAATAATCTTACCAAATTTTAGAACCTGAATAATTTTATAGTCATATTTTAGAGCATGACCCTGAAAACCTTTTATATCTGTGATGTCCAGTGAAGGATTGAATGATAAATATACTGCACATTGGAGACAGAAGAGCTGTTAACACTTCAAATGCTTTGACAGCAAAGTGATTTGTCAGAAACAATAAAGGACTTAAATATGTCATCCAACATGAAGCAATTGTTCTCTGGGTGAACTTTTCTAAAAATCACACTTAGACTGTGCTAAATTAATCCATGGGATTTCAAGAAGATAACACTAGAGGTGAATATGACCTGGTGTATCTAAAGCTGTGATTTACCTGAGCCCCTAAACATACAATTTTGAGACTCATCCTGGCAATTTTCAAACTCAAAATTTTTCAACACTTTTTCAACACAATTTCTGATGGTTAACTGAAGTTATACATGTTATGAAAGAGAAAATACACACATAACCAAAAGCTTTTCTTGAAAGGTGCAAGGATGTAATGCTTTAATTTTTATGTTATTTTATACAACATAATAATCATTTATGTTATTTTATTTATAAAAATAACTTACAGTATATATACATATGTAAGTATATATGTTATTATATATTATAAAAAGTTAATTCAACAGTTCTGTTTAATTGCATTAGATATGGACACACTTCCTCTTACTTCCTAAACTTCAAGTACTCGAATCTACACAAAGAAAACACCTCTTTCCCTGGGAGTTCCTGGCTTCCTGACTTGCAAAGCTTTGGAGGCAGGGACCATATTCTTGGGAATTATTGCTGTGTAGTTGCCCTGTTCTTCTGTGTTTCCCTAGACATCTGCTATAAGCCACTGCCTGAGACAGGATACTGGGTTAAATGGACAGGATACTTTGGTCTGATTCATTATGACTGTTCTAATTTTATGTTTTATCACAGTCCATTTGAACTCACCTTAGCCCAAATAGAGTATAGCTCTTCAGGGAGATAGTTGCAGTTAATTACGCCATTTCATGTAGATCTGGGGGAAGTTAGACTTGCTGAAGTCAGTTTTAACTTAAATCACTGCAAGAAAAGGCAAGAACAGAATCCATTACTCATTGCACTGTCACACCCCAGTATTCTTCTTCAAAATCAGAGGATCTCATAGAGGCCATGTCCTTTTGACAAGCTTAGAGAGAACTGCATTAACGAAAGCTTTCTGCTGGTGATTTCTCTTCAGTTTATGTCTACCTAGTTCAAAAGGCTGGATCTAGTAAGTCAAAGAGTTCGGTTCCATAGGTATACCACTAACTGCTGAAAAATACATTCCTTACTCTTCTAAAATGTATCTGTATTTCCTTACTCTATACTTGCAGACATGTGATTATATTTCTGAAAACATTTTCCTAACATTCCAGCCACAATAAGTGATTACTTTTATTTTTTTTACAAGCGCTTTCAGAAGCCCCAGTCATGACTTCATTACTATAGGCATAGCACAAATCCCTGGGGCTTTGGCTTTGCTACACTGAACCTACATTTGATGGGAAGTCCCACTAAAGTCAGTGGGGCTATTTGTGGGTTAAGGTACTGTTCACTGTGAAGAGAAGCACTCATCTGATCATACTATGGATAGAAATAGGAATGCAGTCAAATGAAAAATTTTTTTGAAGATTATAAAAAATGATTATTAAAATTAGATAAAGTTTGCTGATCTGCCATCATAAATTGACTGACATTGTACAAACTTTGCAGGAATGTAAACCTAAATTAAAACCTATACATTTGGCTTTTGATAGGAATGAGAAGTTTAGGGGGAATTAGTATATTCCTATTCTTGCACAGATAATAGAAATTAACCATCCTTCACTGTCAGGTAGGACTATGGTTGAAAGTGGTTGGTCAGTCTTGAATCTTTGTCAACAAAAGATGTATGTATGGAAGTACGTGAACAATAGTTCTTGCAAAATAAGCAACTGGAGATGTCACACACTAGGTAGGCATTTGTGTTCAAATGCCAGTTAGGTAGGTATTGATTTGTGTGTTCAAAGCTATAATTCTTGTCCAATTTTGGCATATGTATCCAGATGTCTACCTGCTGAAAATTGTTTCTTTAAGATTATTTCAGAAAAAAAAATCAAACAGTATCTTGGTCCATAGAATCATACATCTAGAGCATGCTGAACTCTCCACTTTCTACTTATCTTTTTTGTGGGAATTTCTCATGAGTGCAGGATACAGTACAGTAGCTCTTTAAAATTAACCTTGTAGTTCTGCCAAAAGGGAAAGAAGCATAAATGCTGTGAGAGACAGAGGAACTAGCTATAGAAGTAGGGTTATGTCTGCCCAGTATATTCTACTGGTAAGCCTAAAGACTATCCAGTCCTATGTCCAGATGGCATGAGGGCTGTCAACTCCACATGACAGACATATGGATGACAGCACTTTCAAGAATATGGTTAAATCCTTTTTCCTTTTATAAACCTTGCATGTATCCTACTTGAACTCAAAGAAATAATGTCAAAGCACACTTAACTAAAAGACAGGCTTTGTAAAACAGATTTTTACAAACTCTCAGATAAGGAAAAATGTTTCCTTGTTTTTTTTGCTTTCTTTCATTTCTTACTAGGGTTAGGACTGATTCTTACAAGCATGACCCCTTGCAATGTTCACATCCTAGCTAATATAGCTCTGTCCTAATGTACAAAAACTTGATGGTACTATTTGTTAGAAAATGACTATCAGCTTAGTGGCTATAACTACCTTCATTATTTAGATCGAGAAAAATACAGAATAAGGAAGGATAAACAACATGCAATTTGGATTTTTACTTTTATTCCAGTTTTACAATGTAAAGTACTTCTGTTAACACAGAAACTCCACCATACTCCAAGGGAACAAAAAATACATGACAGCCAATTCTGCAGAAGAAAGGAAGACTTGAAAAACAAAGAAATCCAATGTTCTATTCCTATGTAGGTCTGAGGATTCCCAAATCTCAAAAGTTACGCATTCCTGCACTTAAATTGGAGCTAGTGAGCCAAGAGAGTCTTTGATTAACCAGTGAAGAGAAACCAGACTTGCACAAAATACTTAAATGTTCAGGCCCTGAGAGAAGGGGTTATTGCATCTCTCCAGCTATCCCTGTTTTGCTGTCACTGGAATAGAAAATTCTATTGTCTTCTATGAAAGCTAAAGGTAGGTTTGGCAAGAACATATTTTCTAGAGAAAAGAGAGCCATCTGCATTACATTTTTGCATGGAATTTATTGCTGGAGTAGAATAACAGCTTTTAAGGTACTTTTTAATTAACTGACCTACAGGAACTATGCTAACATTAGGCACAAGTCTTATCATTATTCATATAAAAGAGTTGGAGCACACAAACCGCTGTAACTCCCATGTTTGGGATATTCATGATCCTAAAAGAGCACATCCCTTTCAACATGTTTACTTAGAAGAACTGATAGTGAACTCAAGTTGCTTAGGACAAAAGGCCCAGTGAAATTAAAGGGAAAGCACAGCAGTTAGATTCTATTCAAACCAAAAAGGAGTCCGCAAAGGATTATCAAAGCATCATGCCATGTAGGTGGAAATAATTTGTGCGTGCAGATGGTCTTTGGCTTGCTATTACAGAGAAAACAGGTAGTTACATAAAGATATCTTATATAAACATGTTGCTTTTTGATCATTTACAGTTGTTTTGCTTTCTTCTTTCACTATAATGCATCAGTTAAAAAGTACATTTAAGCAACTGGTCAATTCAGTCATTGAGTAAATTCTGTCCTACTAACTGAAATGTTCAGTACCTAGGAAATATTTTCTGAAGCTGTTAAAAAAATTGGAAAAGCTATTATATTCTCCAAGGGAACTTATTACAGTTTCCTAACAGGTATGTTGTATAGAACCTGGACTCAAAAGAAAATGTGGATCATTATAAAAAAAGTATGGTGTAGGACCTAGTTAGGTACATATACAAACTCCTTCCTGTAGCAGCCACCTATACTCCATATCTGATATAGAGTATATTATGCAGGTATTTCTATTGCCCACTAACTGTTGATGATAAATATCTCATTCTGAAATGTTAACTATGAACATGTTGGCATAATAATAACTTGGGGATAATGTTGGCATTTGCTTCCCTGCAATTCTAAGCAGTCTTGGGAATATTTTTTCACTATAAAGATATGTTTATAATTCCTTCTCATTGACTAATGATAGTCTCCACGCTGAAAGAAGAATATATGTATGGTCTTCTCTTACTTTCTTTGATGCAACAACAGGGCAAGACTTAGGGGGGGGGAAAAAAGTGTGAATGTTGTAACTTTGCAAACTTTTCTTCTTATAGACCAGTCTTTTGATTTCTGTGGTTCTAGTGCTTGTAGGAAAGAAGTCTTTCTGCTTTGTCCTACACTACTGCGTATATTAAAGACCTAGAAGCTCTTACCCAGCTGGAGTTTCTGTCATTGTTGATGGGGAGGCAGAGAGGAGGGATGGTCTAGCCATTAAAGAGAAATGTTGTAAGAACAACACAACACAAACACAGCCTGATTCTTATCAGAAATACTGAATCAATCATTCTAAGTTACTTGGCACTAATACGCAAGAAGAACTACACTCAGCTTTGGTGAGAAAGAGGGGATGCTGAAGGGAAAAGTTGGTGAAATAGTATTTTATAATTACCCTTCCCAAAGAAAGAGACAACAATAAAAGAAAAAGTAGGTCACTAATTCCACTATCACCAAACCTACAGTTATGATATTTGTTTTTTATAAATTATTTCAAACAATCTGTCATCTACCATACACATTCCTTTCTCCTCCATATAAGATATATGGAGCTCCATATAAAGTACATGGATTCAGCTCCATATAAAGTTTATGGAACTACAGCATGTGATATAGAGAGCTCCTTAAAGCAGGTGGAGAAGGACCATGGAGAATCTCCCATGTGTAAAGGAAATATTCATGTAAAATTCACTATAGAGGGCAGGGTGATTTTGCTGAGGAGACTGAAGCTTTTCTATTGACATATCCCATGAGGCACATGCTCTGCATCACCTGATGTGAGGGTGATTGCACCAGATTTCACCCCTTCTATCAGCATTCTGGCTTTGTTGCCATTTAATTTGTTCTCTCATCTCTGGAGAGAAGTGTGTTAACTAGAATGTCTTTCCGAGGTGGTATTTTTTGTTCTTTCTATTATTTTTAAAATTTAATATAGCAGAATTTCCCATTTTGAAACAAATCTTTCTCAAATTGATAATTATTTGCAAGGATTATTGTTATTGCTTATGTGTATACAATTTCTTCATTCTCATCTGATTTCATGTGTGTGGCAGTCTTGATCTTTTTATGCTACATCTCTAAAGTTATATCTTTCCTGTTATCTGACTGAACATCTATTTATCTTCAGGCATCCAAATTTGCCTGTAATCTTCTTTCTTTTGTTTTACTCTACATTAGTTGCTGTGTGGTACATATCCTTCCATTATTTTAATACGAGTGCAAGAGAGACATGAGCATGCCCATTTGTATAATGCTATTGTATACTTGTATAATATCATGGAGCTAAGTGGTTTCTGGAGTAACTGTTAGAAAATAAGATTGGTATGACTCATTTTCATAATTTCTATTCTATGAAGTCACCGTAATAATAATTTCCTCTGATTTGAATTATTTCTAATTTATTTTCTATTATTTCAATGTATTGTGTTACTTTATATACATACACAATTCCTTTAGCTACATTTCTGCGTTCATCTACTATGGGCAATGTTTAAAATCTATCATTTAAAAAAGCCCTGAAAATCTTAAACCTATGAAGACTTTGAAATTCAGATATACTTTTTCCACAAGGCACATTCACTCAGGCATGAGTGACAAAATGTAACAATTCAATTAATTTTTGTATAATGACATTCATACAAAATTTCATAAAATGCTTCTGAGAGACAAGCGTAATAGCAAGATAAGACCTTGCAGAACTGACAACAGTGACTTTGGTGCAGGCAGAAAGTGACAATGAAGTGCTGCGATAGATTAGAAAGAAACAAAAGTTAAAATATAAAAGGGAGAGGTGAATATTTTGTAATTGAGTCAATGGAGTAATATTAATATCAAGAGGAAGTAAAAAAAATGGAGAGGGTGAGCGTGGTCCGTGTTACTTGTAGGCTGATATGAACAGACAGTTGAGGCGGATATTAAAAAAGGAAAGTGGCAAAAGGGAACACATCCGATACACAAGAAATCACAAAGAAAGTGTAGTCCCATGCAGTCATGGGAGGACCAAGAGGAAACCAAGACAAGGGAAATAGATGGCTATCAATTGACAAGACCAGAATGGAGGAAAATGGTAGGGAATTTTCTATTAAGAAGGGAAAATTTGCATTTGTTGTGGTGAAGACAGGAAGTCCCCTGTGATATGCCACTCTTGTCTGGAAGAAGAGAGATCTGGCTTCAATATTATGAACTCTTCAAACTTAGGGATTAATTTAGGATTAATTATGACAGAAACTACTGAAATAGAAACCTACCCCTGTGATAAGAGAGGATTTCTGTTCTCAGAACAACTGTGTTCAAAGATTTAAGACAGAGGAGGAAGAAGGGGGGAGCAGAAAGGGGATGCAATCACAGCTGTAATCTGCATGAGGAAGTCTGAGAAATTCTTGACTGGAATTTGCTGGCTGAGGGTCATAAGGGGCCCAGGCAGTTATGAAACTGCATGAATTATGACACTGCTATAATATCAGAGGGGTAAAAAAGCCAGAAATGCACAGCAGAATAGGTAGAGAAAGTGGTCTCAGGAGCATGAACGAAGACAATGGAAAACGACCTCTGGAAGAGCTCATGGTGGAAGAAGAAACTAGCAAGAAGAGTTTTTAAGGCTTTTGGTAGTCACTAATGAAAAAAGAATCCTTGCAACTCAGGAGAAAATTATGTTAGGAGAGATGGAAAAACACTGTCACTATTCAAGATGGGAGCCAGAGAAGTAAAAACAGGACTTCTGGAATTGGAGGAACAGAAAGTGAGTTGGCCAGGCCTCTACTCTGGAGATACAGTGATGAAGGGGATACAGAGATGGCTGACTCCCTGACAATGGAGTTTCATGAGGAACAGGAGGAAGAGGTAGAAGTGAAAGATACATACATTATTTTGTGTATTGACCATTTTGGAGAAAAGTGATTACCATTAGTATACATTTTATTTAGTCTTTGTATCTAGAATATTGGTACTGGTGTTTCACAGATTTTATATATGTCTGCTTTTTGGTATGTGGATTTTCTTTTCGAAACAGAGTGGGTTTCCCCAGCTGTGGTGAAGTGAGGTGTTTGGATGCACATGCAATGCATATTTATGTGTTCATTTATCTGAAACTATTGTAGCTTGCTTTGCAAGATAATGTACTGAAATCCAGCATATCCATTTCAAAAGAATGAATTTGTCAAATTAGAATTATATAAATGCACACTAGACAAAAACAAACATTCTGTATCAAAATAATCTCAAAATATAATGGAATAGATGATTATAGTTTAGATTTCATTACTCCTTAGTGCTTGTAGCATACTCTTAAAATTTGTGTGCAGTATTTTGCAAATATAATACCATTCCAGAACTAGATTGTAATCTCTTTAATTACATAAATACTTCCATTGATTTATATGAGATGGTTCATATAAATAACCATTAAGAAATGCTTGTCTATTCCCCATGCTCACATTCTAGCTTCTAGTTTTATAAGGTTATGGTAGTACAAAGTGTTTGATATTAAATCTTTACTGACAAATGAGGAGAAGGTTTATTTTATTGACCATATTTCAATGTGTGCAGATTAATAAAATACGACTTAGTGGGTTCCATGTCCTGTGTGTATGGGAGCAGGAAGAATTTATGCAATTCTGTAGGGGGGATGCTGTGCTCTGAACAAGTTTATGAGTCCTCATCAAGTAGAAATGCACAAGTTACGAGCTTCTCTTTAAAGCACTGCTATTTGCAGTTGTAAAAATGACCAACTTCCCTGGCTGTATGAGTTTCATACCCTATACTCTGGAGAGCTGAGGAGACAGATAAGGGTCCAGAGCTGCTACTGAGGGGGACCTAGGCAGGCTGGAAGAATGGGCCAACAGGAACCTCACGAGATGTTCGTCTTGGCTGACCCTGCTGTGGGCAGGAAGTTGGACTAGACGCCTCCTGAAGTCTCTTCCAGACTGAATGTTTTGTGATTCTGTGATTCTTGATGGCTCCCAAGTGGCCATTGCTCTGCTAAGATTGGAGGTCGGTCGGGATGTGTACCTGCATCCTAGAGAATCCCCATGAAAGACCTCACAGCTCTTGCTTGCTCATTTTTTTGCCATAAAGAAGGATGTGGATTACCCAGCAACCTCACGCCACAATTCATCCTGTACAATAGCCCTGGTGTGACTGACACCACTGCATCGAATAAGAGCCACAGCCTCGCTATCCCTGTGCTATGGTCTATCATATAAATGAAAGAAAAACCGTAGCAGTTGAGATGGAAGGACTTGTGCATCTCCCTATAGTGCAAAAAGAGAAAGGGGAACACAGTTTTTCAAAAACTGCTTAATGATGTAAGAAGCATGGAGACTGAACATTGTCCCTCAGTCGGAGAAACATAAAGCTGGATAACCAGTATGGCTGGAGAAAAGTTCATAAGCCTAGGACCCATGTGTATTCTGGGCCCAAGCCTATAAAACTTCCATCAGCAATATGAAAGGGCTTTATGTCCCCATTTCCTTTTATCCTGGTTATACTCACCAACAGACAAGATGGTGCAGTAAATTAGTTACTGTTCTGCCTTTGACTGCTATTCTTAAGCTAGGATCCAAAGGTGGCACTAAAAAGCAGGGGAGAATTTAATATCACTTAAAACCAGCAATAATATACCACAAGTGTTACCAAACTTTGCAATTCAAAGGAAGCAGTATCATCACATTTCTCTTCCGTTTGACTCTTTCATGGCTACCTTTTATTTTGCTCCCATCAACCTTGTACATGCGCAGGGAGGGGGGTGAAGGAGTAAAGAGAAGAAACCACTGAAGATGATTAAAAATTTAGACACATGTATGATGACAGTAAACTGAAAACATTATTGAGGAGGTGATAGGAAAACTTAGACAAAACCAGCGAAGGGTTCAGAAAGTGATTTAAGAGGTAAAATAAAGAATCACTAAGCTTATGACAGCTGTGCATTCTCAAAACAAGATTTTGGAGTATATATACCCTAGACACCAGAGTTCAGATTCTTTTACCAGCACTGCATATATCCTTGTTGTTTCTGTGCTTCTTACCAGTTGACGCGAGGGGCATGGCAACTCCTTCACTCTTTGTCATAGAAAATCTGAGTTCTAGGCAATCTGTAGTAGTAGAGGAAAAGTCATAGTATATAGCTGTGTAGAACATAGCCTGAGAAAACACAAGTATTTAATGCTAGCAATTGATGCTTCTTCTTGGTGCTTGTCTGTATTACTAAACTCTTGTCTATTCAAAAGCAGTGTTTAGAATTTGGAAGGTAGGTGGCTATATAAATGCTTGAACTTGTATTTAAGCACTTAACTCCCCTTGATTTTCTGCTGTCTAGACAGAAGGAGAATGCTCATGAGGATCTTTGTTGGAAGAAGTGATTTGGGGAAGAAGATAGAGAGGAATATTATTTGAACTGGAAGACAAAGGTTACAACTGGAAAAACTTTGGATGAGATTTCAGCCATCAAACTATGCTTATGAAATAAGTATGTGGAAGCTATACCGAGAAAGACTCCTTACCTTTCTCATACTTTTTTGGTGCATGCTATTATCATGTTTTAAGGGATACCTGTTTTAAGGAGTGACTGAGAAATAAAGCATAGCTATCAATCTTACCAATATTAAATTAAGATTCCTGTCTCCTTAGATAGGGAATATGCTTACATGTACCATTCTCCAAACTAGCTGTTGTGAAAATACTGTGTATCTATGAATGGGGTAGTTTGATGTTGTTGTCTGGTGGATTCTTAAGAAGCAGTGACAGCGCAGAATAAAACAGAGCTCAGAATAAAAAGTAGGTAAGTTTTGTCTGGCAACTAGTGATGTTGTCTGGCCCGGACACCATTTTTTTTATCCATTAAGAGAGGATATAAGGATTCTGTGAATCAGGGCAGAGCTCATGTGGAAAATACCTGTTCAAGGGCTGCACAAATTTCTATATAAAAAAGGGATGTTCCTCCTTTCTGGTTGATGTAAAACATTACTGGGATACTATTGTCAGCCATGAACTAAGGTCAGTCCTCTCATTATTGCAAAGGGTTATTCAAGTTCCCAAATATCTGTTAGCTCTAGGAGTGAAATGCATAGGTTAACTTTTAAATTCCCTGTCCTAAAATGAAGGCATCCATGACCAGTGGATAGTAATGGTAGAGAAGCAGAAGCTCCTTTACAGAGCACTAGAAGATCCTTATATCAAGTGAATGTCAGGAATTCTGGAGAGGTGGCAGCCTTACGATTTATGGATGTTTGCTGAGCAGATACACAAATTCAAAACTGTTGCATACTCTGTACTGTTATCTTAACTAACACTGCATGTTTGATGAACTATTTATACCCTGTGATTGAAAGTAAGAACCAAATCAGATCCTGTGCCAGATCTCAGGCACAGGTGACTTTCCCCTTTTATGCCCTGTGAGGGAAGGCCCAAGGGCATCTAGAGCTCAACATCTTCTTCAGGGACTATAGCTGGCCAAATGGGTACAAGCATGACTGCCTGGGGCACCTGGGCACCAAGAATATAGAATACACATGGACAAGCCCTTCACAGCCACCAGAGTGGCTCTTATGAGCAAGGGTTGTAATAAAACAGCTTAAGACCTTCAGTTGCAATATTCATGTAGCGAGGAGCTAACAAGCCAAAGAAGTCATGGGAACATACTTTAAGATAAGCCTATGGTAAACCTCAGCTGCTCTGTTAAAGAGCTCTGATTCAGTTCAGTCCCAACAGCTACTCTAGTGGGGTTGCTTGAAATAGCACTTACTCTCTGCTTACTATATGCTGTACTACCAAAGTTCCAAATTCCACAAATACATAACATTGAAAATAGCATAATTATTAACAAAAAATCTTGCTCTATGCAGCCTTCAAAACTGGTAAAACATGATTGGATATAAATAAAATAAGCTCTCCAGCATATTTAGTAGACTGAAGAACAGTCTTGCAGCATACCAGCAGGCACAGTAAGAAGCCTATTAATAAGTTCTGATCAATTTTGCCCTCTCATGTAAAATGTGATTCTTGCTCCAGTGGAGCATTTCCTAGAAAGAAGGAAGTTACTACAACACCCTTTGCCAGAAAAAAGTTACACTGAAATGAATAGAAAATGTTTCAACAGTAATCCAGTTGCTCAAGGATTTTTAGTTAAAAATTGGAATAATCAATTCAAGGAAAACCTCTGCCCATTTTCTTTTATTATAGTTAAGTTACAGCTGTTATTTAATCATTCTAAATAATACGTCTGAAGACTACTACACAAATAAAATTATACAAAAAGTACTGATTAATTGTGTACCTCTTCCTGCTTTCATAATCTTTGTCAAGTAAATGGAATAATTTGTGCCATTTGTATTTCTTATTAAAGTATTTGTCATTAGAATGAGGTGTCAGGAAGCATTAAGACTGTCTCACATTTTATGAATTAAAATAGTGTGCCAAACTGTTGTGACTTTTTTAATATTCTGCATTTTCCTCTATTCTGTGGCGTTCCTTTCTCTCTCTGCCTGTCTTTTCCATTCTATGATGGGAAAGGTGAACTTATAGGCAAAATATGAAGAAACAAGGGGAACAAAAGAGTATTGCTCAAGAGAATAATTCAAAAGTGAGAATGGCCATGTAGTGTGGTATTGCAAGATGTAGACCTTGCATCAAAATAAGGTTGCAGATATGTCAACAGCACTGATACATCAATATTGTGCAGCACAGTGCTGTAAGAACAGACCGTAATTAGGAGGTAGAACTTGTTGCCATAGGATGTGAAGGATACCCAGAAATATTGCGCTTTTATATACCTATCAAGTCTATGGCACAGTTATACAAATGATTGTTAGCAAATATTGGAAAGGTTAAAAAATCTCTTTCTTTGAGGTTTAAACTAGTGTCTGACTATGAGAAATTAGGATGAGACCTTCAGAGAGGTAATTTATCTCACACTGGCTCAGTAGAAGATTCTTCTGCATTGAAGTACCTGATGCTTGCCAGTCTGAGAGACAATATTAGATATTTGAACTGCAGTTTTAATTCCCACATACAGCTAATGGGAAAGTAGAGCGCCTATCATTGTGGCTGAGTCAAACTGCATACAGATCACAGCCATCCATGACACAATTAAGAGCAGAAAGATCTGAATAAGTGGCATAGTAAATTATATAACTGCTAACAATATTTCTTTAATTTATATATAATTTAAAATACAGCCTGAAAACTGACAATATGCTTGTCTCACTTGTCCTTTCCTTCACAGATGGATGATGATGGAAAGATAGCTGCAGAGATCATAAGTATGCTTAATACAGTTTAAAGCTTCTTGATTAAAAACCATATTAGCTCACTGACAGCAAGATACTGTAGCAAATTCCAAACATTTCCATCCAGTCTTTAGACATCAAAATGGGTTTTTCCTACAATATGGTTATATTGTACAAGAGATACAAACCTACTATTTCAAAGGAAATATAAACAACTCCTATACTTTAGCTAATATCATCAAGGTATTTGTTAGAACAAACTAGTAACTATGGCTCCATTCTAGTGGCCAAGACTGGATAACTGGGTTGAAGCCATTTTAAGTTTGTGTTTTGAATCAGTCTCACAACAAGAGGGCAATGAGCTGAATACCATTTCTTCAGATTCAGCATGGGAAAACTTGCAATTGATACCATAAGCCCACTTCATCATGTTCCTCTTGATGGCCACCGTAACAGGTTACTTGAATAAATGGTCAAAATTAGCATTTATATTGCAAGCGTTATCATGAATCTATATCACAAGTCTCCCACAACAGGAGAAAGATATACAGTATGCAAAACTAAGAGTGGCTAGATGACTGATGCCTGGTCCTGAAATATACCACAACTGGGTATAAGATAAAACAGTCTAATGGGAACAGCAAAGCTACAAAGTATGTGGTATTACTGTTCTGAGAAAAGCAAGATTTGAAGTGTTCTCCCTGCCCTGACAGCAGAGTGGGGCAAAGGGCAGGAGCATGGCTAATGGTGCATAAATGGACCAGACTGGTGGATATGGGAAGGGAGAGGTGCATGAGACTCTATTTCACAGGGGGGAAAATTAAAGCAGGAGAAGGGAAGTCTTTGAGTACACTGTTATTGTGCCTTCCCCCCTTGCAGATTAGATATATAATAGGTCTTGTTACTCTTCAAAGCAAAGTTTTTACATAGCTCTATTAATTCTCCTTCCCCCTCTGTTGAATCTCCTTTAATTTTGCAATATGCTGTTTGAGTTGGAATATACCAAATACACTAAAAGTATACTGAATAACTACCAATATGTTTATCTAAATAAAGTGGACATATTTAAAAAAGAAGAGAATTTAAAATTAAATGCAAAAATATTACCATCTATGTTAAGGCCTAAAACTACTATAACCTTGACAATTTATTTTAATAAATCATATAAGGTACATCTATGATGTTCCCTAAATATGAAAGTTAAAGGCTGCATAACTATATAAAAAATAAGGAAGGTGGGAAACATTTAACTTTTGAGGTTAACTCAAACTTTATGAACACATCCCAGCGTAATATATTTCCTGAGTATCTATATTGTTTTCAGTATTTCCAGTGCAGTAAATACTGGCATTTGTTTCACATCAAAACCAAATCTTTTTGGATCCTCATGTGTAGAAAATGTTTTGCCAATACTTTTGCTGTAGCTAACCCAGCTAACCACTTCAGAGTGAATACTTCTTTTTTTTTTTTTCATTTGGAGCAGTTCTTCAGGAGTTAAGAAATAGACTGGAAACCAAAGAAGCTAGAATTTTTGATTTCTACTTCCAGACTATAAATGAAGAAGAGGGATTGCTAGCTATGCTCTTGCCACAAGGGCACTCCGCTGACTCCTGTCCTACGTGCCCACCAGGACCTCCAGCTCCTTTTCTGCAGAGCTGCTCCCTATCCAATCAGTCCCCAGTCCCTGCTGCGTTGGGTTATTCCATCATACGTGTAAAACTCAGCATTTTTCTTTATTGAACTTTATGAGTTTCCTTTTGGCCCTCCATTCCTGCAGTTTGGCTAGCAGAATACTCCGGGAGACTGTACAGAAAGCCTTGCTTAAATAAAGGTAATGGCATCCACTGCTCTCCACTTGTGCACAGAGCCAGCCATTTCAGCATTGGTGGCAATCAGGTTGGTCAAGCACAAATTCCCCTTCGCAAATCCATGCTGGCTGTTCCCAACTGCTCTTTTGTCCTTCCTGTGCTTAAAAATGTCTTCCAGGACAACCTGCTCCCTAATATGCCCATGAACTAAGGTGAGACGACCTGTCCTGTTGTTTCCCAGATCCTCCTGCTTGCCTTTTTGACAACATGTTTAACATTCGCCTTTTTCCAGTTATCGGCTGTTTTTCAAATTTTCTTTCTTTATTAATTTAGTTTTTAAAAGGTAGTTTTCTTTTAAAATGTACTCATTTCCGGTGGCTTTTTTAGAGTAACATAAACAATTCAAAATACTTTTGGTACATTTCAGTTGAATTCCAATTTCAATCCAAACGCAACTTGATCCAAACTTAAAGTGTCTAAATGTAATAAAAAAATTAATATGGATATGATAAAGAACATGAGAATGTAATAAATACAGGTGAATTGTTGAACATTTTCTAGACTAATAAAAATAAAAAATAAAAAATGTGAATAAATATCTACAAAGCTACATAATAATTTCATTAAATAATTACAGATATAAGGTGTCCTAATTTTTTAGCAGAGAAAGCCACTAATGGATTGAAAAGGTTAAATTTCCCTGCAAATCAGTATGTTTTAATATTTATATGAGTCAATGAGAATGAAGAATTATTCAGGAAAATTATTAAAAGTACAAATGCAGAACTTGATTAAATAAAAGTTTCTTGTCTGTTGTTATAAATCGGTTTACAATGAGTGATTTCAATTTTTTGCTTAATCAGCAGCGCTCCAAGTAAGCATCTGCTTCAGTCTGGTTAGCAGAAGATAATTTCTCTGCATTCTTTATTATGTCTCATATTTGCTTGCACCTATTTCCTTCTCTGTCCGCAGCTTTTCATTGTAGTGATGTCCAGAGTAATGCCCATGTCCTTGTGAGTTAATACAGTTAATTTAGACTTAATACGTACAAGTAGCTTATTTTTTCCCCTTCAGTGTACATTACTGTTGCATTTATCATCACTGAACTGCCCCTGTCCTTTTGATATCCAGTCCACTTCACAGTCCCTGTGAAATTTCTTGTGGTCTTCTCTGACTTAACTAAATAATTTTGTTACCTCACTGTCTATATACTAAACAAAATTAGGACTTAATATAGATCTGCTTTTATGTTTGTTATGCTGAAGAGTTGCCTTACATTTTTTACTGTTTTCTTATCTCTTTCCTACCTAGCTTTTGTCCAAGACAGTAATTTGTATTTCTTCTCCTGACTACTTAGTTTCTTTACTATTCGCTTGTGAGAGATCTTGTTAATTTACTTCTAAAAATGTAAGTTAATTACATTAAGTAGGGTTTGCTTTTTTTCATTTTTGACACATTGAAGTGGTTTCAATAAATTAGTGAAAAGTATCTGGAAATACTGGATTAGTTATTTCTTATATCATAATCCTCCAGCCATTCTGATATTCTGTTTTAAAAGTTATTTATTTCAGCTGTTTACCTGATACTTATGTATTATGTACCTATGCACAAGCATGAGTTTCTGTATCTTGGGCAAAAGATGAACTCAGTTACTATTGTTCTTATCATTATGCATATATCAGAGACAAAAATGATTCATCATTATCCTTTTACTAGGAACTCTTATTTGTGATCACAATCAATCTGCATATTTTAGCACCAGTGGTTTATGTAGATGTGGTTGTGGAAGGGCTGGTTTGGCCTATTCCTATGTTCCCAACACTGATAGTGACACAGAAGTAATTATAATCAAACTTGGCATAGACATTGATCTTTTTATAACCTACTTCCAGGTTTTCTGAAATTTTAGATTTACAATATTTTAGATTCATTATAAAATGTATTGTCATTGCTACAAACATTTGTACAGAGAATGTTGTGGTAATATATGTAGTCAAAATTTGTCAGGGCCACGTTACTTACAAGTAGTGAAAACTTGACTGAATTAAGCTGATCATTCTAAATAAATGCAGATCATAACTTTAGACCAACTTTACACTGTCAGATTTATATATGTGCATAGGTGTATATATATACATGTAATTTTTTTTTAAATGTCACATAATTTTAAGTAACTTTTACAACTGATGTATTTATCAGTTGTTTTTGCATATGTTCATGTAGCCAAAATTAGGTACATGTAAAAATTGACAGAACTTAGATGGAGCCAAATATTCATCTTTAAGATAGTATTTTAATATATGAAAATAAACTTATTTCTGCTATATCTAGAAAACAGTTTCTTAGTTGTTGTCATTCCTATAGCAAGATCAATGTTAACATAGTATCTATTTTTAGAATACTGGCTATTAAATAATCATTTTGTGTGTAGAAAACAAACTAAATTGGGAAAACTAAATATTAAGAGCTGATAGGAAGATCTTCAAAGTGGGCTTATGTATAACATCTACGTCAAACAACTTGTAAGGAAAAAAGGTAATTGTGTGCACAGTCATTGCATATCAGACATCTTCTTAAGTGTGTGCAATATGCATGTTTCTTTCTTTTAAAGAGAGGTGTGTGTCAATGAAACATAAACTCTTGTGGAGAATCTGAGACCTACCATGATTAGAAACTCAACAACTAGTATTTTAAACATCTACTGTATTGACTTTTATAGATTTCTTTAGCATTTGTCTTTTAGTATGTCTAATTTGCTTGATTCTCTTCTAAATGTTGCCCTAGGGGGAAACTGATTATGCAAATCCGATATTTCTTTGATGTTATCTTTTTGTTTATATGGAATGTACCTAGTGTGTCCTCTCCCTAATCACAGTAGAAGCAAACAGCAACAGAAGAAAACCTCCATATGCATTATATTTCTTTCCTTGTTGTCAATAGCCTTAAATAGGGATCTTTATAGTGATAATTTAATGAGATCTAGAGTAATATCAGGACATCATGTGAAACTGAATTGTACACAGCTTCAACTCACTTGCAACAGCTTAGTCTTCACCTGGGAAACTACTGCCTGAATCCCTTTGGTTGTAATTCTCCCCAGGATAAACATTTGAATCACATGCCATACATCTATTCAGGTTTCCATGTGACCTAATGGTTATTACTACATTAAAAAAGCATTTATTTTTGCTCATTCCCCTTAAATTTAATCTACCCATAAGCTATGTCCAGCTCTGTGACTCATGGTTGCAGTTAACATTTTCCAGTATAAAAGTACCATGCAACATATTACATGCTTTTATGCTTTCATGCCTGAAAGAAAAATCCATGGATCTGGCCAGACTGATTACCGAAAATATCATCAGAGGAGTGCATCTTTTGAAGTTCAAATATTTTTTGAGATTTACTGAATGATTAGCACCCTTATATGAATGTTAGTGATCCTAAAGCTGTATTTTTGTCACTTGCTAGTTCAGTTCTAGAGCTCACACCAATGAGATGGGCCAAATTAGGAACCACTTCAGTTAGGTGCACCCATACCTTTGCAAAACAATCACTGAGGAAGGAAGTACTTTGGACTCTTAAATGAAAAGATTAAACAACAGAGAGTAGAAACTTTGAAAGGGGACTTGAAAGTCCCTGATTAGTAAGCTTTTAAAATAATTCAGCGTCTTCTCTGTCATTTGTCTGCTGAGAATGATTTCCCCATTTCTCATTATGTATGAATGCCAGTGCATTGTGCAGCTCCAATGCACAGTTGATTAATAAGGTCAGAATTAGAAACTGAGATCTTTCCTTTTCTTAGCATCTACTGCAGTTTTCCCTCAACAAGATTTTCTTTGTGGATTTTCTACGAGCTATAAAATAAAACCTACTGGAATAGAACCTATGTATTTTATCATGTGAGGCCCTGAACACTGTCTGGCCTTCTACAGCTTTTTACAAATATTATGCATTAGATTTTTAATAGTTTACATTAGATACTACTGAACAGTATAAAATATTTTAGAAAAATAATTATATTCTTTGTCTGGAGAGACATTTTTTCAATAGATACTGAATCACTGTATATTCAGAAAGCATTTTGTTTTCAGAAAGATAAATCTTGGCTTTATCTGAATCATGAAAAAAGCAACTTTCCAGTGTCACAAAATCATGAAAAAAGCATCTTTCCAGTGTCACAATGTCATCAATCCAGTGGGCCTGAAATTTTTTCCACACAGTGATTAAATCTGTGAATTTCAAACCAATTAAATTATTTTTGCTGGTTACAAATTACACAGCCTTCTTTCCACCATTGCAGCTGTGCTTTTGCATGTGTACTTAAACCTTTATCCAAATATATTTTTATGAGCATATCCCTGTAAGCATATTCTGGGATATTCATTAACTCTTCCGTATAAAAGTCTGTGTCAAGGATTACAAATATATTTTTTTCAGATTCCTCCTTTTTTACTAGTTATAGCAGCTGATCTTATGATAGTACCTGGTCTGGTACTTCCAGCTGTTTCATCTTTAAGCACGTAAGATTTTTGATTTGATCAACTTCATGAAAAACAAGCTTAAAACTGTAACAGCCCAACCAGACCAGCACATAAAAATAAAGGAAACGTAAATGAAGAGGGTATTATCCATCTGTGCCATCAAATAACCTATGCAGAAAGCAGAGTTTGGGGTATCAATGACTCACAGAAATGTTCATTGGAAGGGACCTACAGAGGTCATTTAGTCCCCTTTCCTGCTAGAAGCAAGATTATTGTGAACACAAGAATCAGGTTAGCTGTGATTTGTCTAGCTGAGTTTGGAAAACTTTAAGGATCAGTCCCTCTGGATACCCTATTCCAGTGCTGTGCTGCTCTCTCAGTGAAGAAATTTATCGCAATGTCCAAACTGAACTTCCAAGTTGCAAATAGTGACTGTTGCCCCTTGTTTTTCTGTCTGCCACTGTAGGGAAGAGTTTGGTTCTGTCATCTTGAAAGCATCTTTTCAGGTAGCTGTAGGCTCTTAAACTCCTCTTTGCCAGATTAAACAAGCCCAGTTCTCTCAATTGCTCCTCCTTGGTCATATGCTATAAGCTATTAACCATCTTGGTAGCCCTCCAATGGACTCCTTTGGGCCCTTTGTTCAAGAGCGATGCTGAGAAACTTCTCAACAAGGGGCCCAAACGGCTCACAACATGCTAGCTGCAGCCTCACCTGAGCCAAGTAGAAGATAACTTCCATTGATCTAGACCAGGCTCTTCCAGGGTGTGGCAACATTTTTCTGTATTCGCAAAGACAGTACACTGTTGGTTCATATTCAGCTTGGTGTCTGCTGTAACCCCCAGGACTTTTTCACCAGGGCTACTACTCAACCAGCTGTTTCCCAGTCTTTACTGATGAAAGGGGTTATTCTGTCCCAGGTACAGATTGTTGCCCTTCTCCTTGTTTAACCAATCCATTTTTGGGCCAATCCTTAAGCTTCTCAGGGTCCATCTGGACTGCAGCTCTACTGTTTGTTGTGTCAGCCATTCACCCTAATTTCGTATTGTCCACAAATTTGTTGATGATGCATTCTGTCTCTTACACAGGCCACTGATGAAGTTATTGAACAATATGGACCTCAGTATAGACCCCTGGCTCAGCAGGTATTCCAGCCAGATACCAAGCTATTGATTATTTCCCTTTGAGCCTGGTTGTCCAGCCAATTTTCAATCTAATTAGTCTGCTTGACCTGCCTATCCTAATTCAGCTTCCAGGTGAGAATGCTGTGGAAGACAGTGACAAAAGCTTTACTAAATTCAAGATACATTACATCCACCACCCTTCCTTCATCCAGCTAGCCAGTCATTTCATTGTAGAAAGCAGTCTGGTTGGTCAAGCTCAATTTGCTGTTGGTAAATCCATATTGAGTTTTTCTGTTTAACTTCTTGTCCTTGTCAAACTAAATTCATCAAATCTATCTTTTTACTTTTGGGGGAAAGAGTGACTCGAGAAGACATTTACAGATGACCAAGTCAAATTTAGATTTCTGGTATATGACAGTAGCACTCTCCTTGCAATGAAAAATTACTGTATTAGATCAACTGTTGAGAGTCACTGCAATAGTTTGGAAACTGGCAAAGAAGATAGATTGACTACTGAACTTTGTAACTTATCTTTGGACCATATGAGGATACAATACATTAATAATGTAGCCAAGTAAGTGCTAGTCAATGTGGTCAAATCACTACACCCTTAAATAACAAAGATTTTGGAATCAGTTGCAGAGATGCTTTACCAAAGATATATCTTCCAAAAATACTGCAGTATAGCTTGGGATCTGGGCCACTGGTTAACTCGCTGAATCATTTTATTTGTGTCTTCATTTATTATGGCTTTAAGATGTATAATTCATTTTAATGCACCTTTCTATATGCTATACCCACAGCTATATATTCCCTGGTTGTCTCTAAAATTAACTGGTTAAACCAGGTGGTCCACAGTTATTATTAAACTAAAACATATGGGAACAAAAAATCATTTTACAGTATCACCATCTTGTAGGCTTTCAGGTAGATACATGATATTAGAGCAAAAAGGGGAAAACGCACAACACATTTTGATGTATAACCTAACATTCCTGATGGCTTAACAATCATCATTTTCTGTAATATCACTAAAAATATCTCTAAATTTTCAGAGTATTGGGAAAACAGACCTCTATGCTGTTGAATAATCCAGGTTTCCGATATACTTAAATCTGCTTGTAGGGTTTGACATAGATTGGGTTAACAGAAAAGGTTGAGTAGGTTAAGTCAGAAAGTTATTTCTAAAATTAGATACAAAATCAAGTCAGGTACAAGATAAAAACTATCCTTTCCACTGTACCTAAATAGGACATTACATAGTAAATGGCCCAGACTTTTCTGGGTATCAATAGCTTCTTCTGAAGATGCTGAGAAAATACTATTCCCATATTATATATTATATTTGTTCATCTAGTTCAAGCTAAAGGCTAGTTCTTTCACAATTATGACAGCTACTGGGAATTTAAATGGCAAACAAACTTTTTTCGTTTCCCAACCTATATGATGGAAGTGCAAAAAGAGAAGACGTGCTAGTTTTAAAATCTTCTTGGTTCTCCTAGTTCAATAACTAGATAATAATTTGTTTTCATTATATCAGTCTAACATACAACCTATTTAGGACATTAGATGTCTACGTTACATAGATTACTTAAAAGTGTCTTTCCAATCATCAATAAAGTAAAAATGTTGCTTTATGCACATTTAAAATTCCACCTCATTTTCTACATTTCTGTATTTTATCCCAAAAAACCCTGACTTAAACAAAGACAAGTAACCTACTGCTCATCAGGAAGGTAAAAGAGAATAATTTTCTAATTAATAAAACAAGAAAGTTTAAATGCAGATAAAATTTATGTTAAATTGTATAGTTGCTTAGACAAATTTTACAGATCACTCTTGATAGTAAAAAGTATCACATATACTATAAAGCCTGTACTAGCTGTAAATAAGCTGTACAAGGGCTTTAACAATTAATGAGAATCAATCTTCCCTTGTGAAAGTAACTAAGAAGTACCCATGAAAAACAAGATAATAAGGTTAAATAAAGCAAGATTTCCTGCTTACTGATTTAAACTATGATTAAAATGATTCAAATTCCTCCACCTTGCTTCTTTCCTTGCCAGGTTCTGCTATGGCCATTGCAAACATGGGGAGCAATAAGCGCTCAATATATATTTTTTAAACTCCTGTGAGACTTCCTGGAGGCTATTTGAAGGCCCTACTACATTTCAAACTTAAAATAACTAATTATTGCTGTAACCAAGGGAAAATACAGCCAGAGAAAATGGTTTGTCTTCTGGACCAGGAACACATGCAAAGAATGAGCATTCGGCCATTGGATGGGAACTCTTAAGCAGAGCAAGAAAAAAAGTTACAAGTGTGGAGTATCACAGATGTGTTACCAGCTCCTACCCTTGCTCTGTCTACGTCACTTTGACAAACAGTCAAAAAGACATTGTGCAATAATGGAATTTGGCAACTTCTCGCTCTTCTTTTCTTTTTTGCTTCTGTTGCTCATTTCAGTTAGATTGTTTGCTGTTTATTAAGATGAGTACATTCTGGCTGACAGCTCAATCCAGCTCTTCAAAAGAAGGCTAGGTTCTTTGTTGATACTGCAGATATTCACAAAATATTTCATCCTATTCTACAGAAAATTCAAAGGTTATTTTTCTTTACTGTTGTAAGCAGTCTACTGAACTTCCCATCTTGCAAGGTGAACATATCCCATCAAAGCAGCTTATGATTGCACTTGTCAGAATTAAACTCACCTTGGATATGCCTTTCATTCCAGGTGGTAAGCTAGGTCTTAGCTTTCCCTCAGGGTAAACATATTGTCCTGACTTTTATTCAGCAAAGAGGTAATAGATTAAATTCTTCAGCTTGCAGTGTCTAGCTACTTACAGAAGAGTGTGAATGGAATAAAGCAAAGTGTAGAATTTTTAACAAGGGTGGCTTATGCAGACACTTAGCATTGTGGCCACTGACCTCTCAAGGCATTAGCAGCATGCCATAATTGCTCAGAGGTAAGTGCTGCATGCATTTTAGGTACTCAGATGCGTGACTAAAGAGAAGTGGACATTTTCCAAGGGATGACAGAAAAGGGAAGGGATGCAAACAACACAAGCTTTGGTGTAAGTGAAGACATATGAAGACATAGTGATTCCCAGAACACCTCTGGAGAACTAAGAGCCTGGGTTCTTCATGCCGCGAGCCTAGCACACCCTCTTCAGCCCAACTCCCAGTGGATGTGCCCACATAAGCATTTCCATTTGGCTCAGGTGTGCACTTTTGAAGTGTATGTCCAGATTGTCCCCACTTAACCATGCTCTGGTTCACACTGTAGAGTGCACATACTGGATCTGTTTCTGATGAAGCTAAAGCAGAGATGTGGTCTAGGACAGCAGCTTGTGTAGTGCAATGGCTAATAGGCACTCAGACCACTGCTAATCTGAAGTAAAAACCCTCTGAAATGCATATAAAGCAAAGTGAAGATAGGAAAATATTTTTTAATTTTCTTAAACGTTCAAGATCATGATGCAAATCCCATATCACTGACATGCTTGTATATTTTCACATTTACTTTATTCCCATGAGTCAAAGGTTACAATTTACTCAGGAAGACAAATATTGATTCAATCTTTAAACCCCAGTTGCATTAAAAATACCAAATCCCCCCAAATTCTTATCTGATCCTACAAGCAGCCATGCAGATTTCATTGCTTTGTCTATGAAACACATCAAAGGAACACTCCTTTCTATTTGTTCTTTTTATTTAGTGCACAGAGGACTTTGGTATTTTCATTATGTGCTTAATTCTCCACTGTGTCATGTCCCTTTGGTATCTGATTAGTCAGGATGTTTTAATTGTGCACTGCTCTTAGCTGTGAATATTCATTATCAATATGCTGAATATTTGATTGTGCTGGTATTACATGTGCAGTAGACCCTTCCTACAACACAAAAAGCAGTTATAAAGCACATTATTCTAGGTAAGTCTGACTGAGACAGCAGAGCAGGCAGTCATACTTAAATCATACTGACATAAGTCCAGTTATCCATAACAGAAACTTAAATTAGTGTTTAAATACAGAACAGATATTTAGGTGGACAAGTTGATGAACAAGTGCTTTAATTTCAGTAAATATATAAGTTCAATTGAGAAATATAGCCATGGGATTACAGTCTCAAGGACAAAATAATGGTTTATATGATTTTATTTTTTACAAAATTTTGCTGAAATTATAAAATTGCTGTAACCAATATGCAGTATGATGTAAAACGTAAGAAAGCCACACTGATTTCACAGGATTACTACATTATTTTTCGTTATAAATTTCAGTGTTGTCATATACTAAAAATCAAAAGTGAAAAGCAGATGGTTGCTTCATATTGCAATGTAGCACCTTTTACATGTTCAGAAACAAATACAACAAATATGTTCTCCCTGTAAAGACAGTGGATAAAATATGTCCACAAATACTATGTTTTTATCTGTTTGTTAGTCTTTTGTTTGATTGGATTTGATTTCAAATTTTCAGTTTTCTGGAGCAATTTTCTGGATTGAAGGTTATAAACCACAAGAGTCATTTTAGATTTTGCATACAGGAAATATGATGTGGCAATTTTGTCTAGAAATTTATTTTTATGTTATAATTTGCCTTATAGTTTTTCACTTTCTATAGCAAAAAATTCCTCTCTCAAATGCTTTATTTTTAATTTATAAAATCAAAATGATCAGAACACTTCAGCATAATATCCATATAAGCAATGCTTAAAAAGAAGTAAAAAACAATTTTATACATGAAAATTTTTTGTGTATATTCATTCAAAAGTAAATAATTCCAGACTGTTCATTAAAAATAAAATTTTCATGTGTCTATTTAGTTAAAAATCAGAGTTATAAAGTATATACCTGATCCAATATAATTAAAAAAATTCTTGAAAGAATCACAGAGAGGCCCAGGTGTGTTTCCCAAACAGAAAAAAAGTATGTCGTCCTAAGTTCAGCTACTGATATAAAAAATACTGTTAAGTTCCTTGACAAATTTATCATGCTGAGGGAATGATTTGAAGTGTAAATATGAGCACACCTTTGTGCATGGATTGTTGAAGGCTCTGGTATCTAATTAATAATATAATTAGTAATTGATAATTTATTAGTCAATTATTAAAAAATCATATTATAATATTTTACTCCTGAGGATATCTATATCTCTCTATCAGGCAACATGAGCTGTTTATTTGATGGATAGTAGTATTATTAATCAGTGTTGTTCACACTTAGAAACATAGCAGGCATTGGCAAGAAGACTAAATTGTCATTCTAATTCTTACGTAGCATAGCTGAATTTCAGTGCAAAAAATCAGATTAAAAATTAATAGAGTAAGCGAAAATATTTCATGCTTATTTTACATTAATCATTAAGTATGTTTACTTTAGATTTATTTTCAGATTTTAATTTTCTACGATAAATCACAGCTTTAGTCAGGTACATGTAGAGAGCAAAATATGAAGTACAGTTTACAAGCATTAGCAAAAATCTATTAGATTTTAATTCAAACAATACCATGATACATGTGGTCAATATGAAATAAGCAAGGTAGCCTGAATTTTTATAGACACATAATCTAATAACTTTTTATAAAAGATGTGTCACATAATAGGCTGGATACATTCTTACTCTGTAGGTCATAATCCAAAAGATATTAAGTTGATTAACTAATTTATTGAGTGTGCTAGTTCTTCAGCTCTAGAAATTAATAGAGGTCTTTTCTGAAACAGGCTGTTTTGACAATCCCACTATGAAATGAAGCTTCGTTTGAACCAACTGTACGTCAGTTGTGAAGGTGCATGTTCTCTGCAGGGTGCTGCTAACACTACTGAAACTGTGTCTTAAGGGTTTTTAAAAATATGGTGGGTTATCAAACAGGGCAATAAAAATTTGCATGTGTGCATTTAGTTATGAAGTAGTCATATGAAAGAACTAAAACAAAATCAACAGCGAAGTGGGAGAGTTTCCAGAAGATACTGTGCTTTACTTTAGAGTACATGATCAGTTGAAATACCACAAGGACAGTGGCCCAGCAGCTACCTGACAGTCCAACCAGAACAGTTACTTCTGTCCCAGACTGTATACCCTCTCCTTTATCAGGTCCTTCTCCTCTCAAAGGAGCACTTCTTTTGCTTAAATTTAACAGACAAGAATGAGCGGTACTGTGAAAAAATGTACTGACAGTCCCTATTAAGCTGTGCCTAGGCTATCAACTCTACAGTCCACAACCTGGCATCAATCCATCTCACAGATCTTGATAAACCTGGCCAAAGTAGAGTGGAAATAAGGACATGACAATAAGCTTGAGAGGTGATTGACATTGGGAGTGACAGCAAAGAGGCTGGGAGGGCAGGAAACACAATAGTAATGGGAAACTTCAATTACCCCCATGCAGCTTGAATAGATGTCCTATCAGGCCATGAAGCTGAGAGTAAATCCTTAGATACCATTGACGACAGCTTTGTGGAGCAGTTAGACAGGAAACCTCAACAGGAGAAGTAACACCTGAGCTGTTCCAGAGCAGTATGCAAGACCTTGTTTGTAATGTTACTATAAAATGCTATAGTGACCATAGGGTACTCACACTCAATATCCTTTGCAGAATCTACCATACAAAAAAAATCTATGCTTAATTTCAAAGAGAGGAAATTACATAAAAATAAGATTTATTAAAAATGGATAGGTTAAAAATCTTTTCAAGTGACATAGACAATTTAAAAACAAAATTAATGGAGGCTCAGACCAAATGCTTACTTCTAATAAAAAAAAAGACTTTAGAAAGCCCATGAAAAGGCCTGCATGGCTGAACAGCAGAGGTAGTTATGTATTCATATACAAAAAGTAGAAAGGATTGTAAGTTCCTGTAAGTTCAGGAGAAGAACATAGGACAGGTCATGAAAGAACTTGGGAAATAACTTGCAAAACTAATAATAGACAGAGCATTAGTAGATGAGGTTACAGAACATATGAGCAAAATGGACCAAAAAGGACAATAACAGATTGCCAGGACCAGATGGTATTCACCCTTCAGGTTCCACAGGGACACAAGGAACTGTCAGCCACGCAATGCAATCTCTCTTAAAACTGCCTCTGTACCAGATGACTGGAAGGCAGTTAATGTTATGCTATTTTATTAAAAGATTCCAGCAGAGACTTGAGAAACTACAGATCTGAACTGCATTACCCCATGCGACGACATATCTAAAGAACAAAAAGAATTGGACATGGATATATCTAACATGTTGGGGAAGAGTCAACACAGCTTTGTAAAGAGAAATCATGCTTCACAAAACTGCTGGAGTTCTCTGAAGGTACTAATGGTCAGAGGGACATGGAAGTTCTAGCACCACAGGCACTTAACGGAAGCAAGCTGTCATAAAAGAAAAAGGAGGATTTACACACAGTTAGAAGGTAGAAAACTAAAGGTCAGAATATATGCTCAGTTTTCACAGATGCAAAATGGAAGTCCTTCTTCACAGATCATGCACTTAAGCTTGTAGAACTTACTGCACCAGAAAATTGCACACAACAAAAATCTCCATGAATTTGAAAAGCGATTAGAAAAATCTGTAATCCTTACATGTACTTGCAGTTTGGGCAAAGTCTCTCTTTTTTTAGAAATGCAAATAAAAAAACCTGTTTCAAAAATCAGAATTCACATGGATAGGGCTTCTGAGTTCCCACATCCATAAAATGGGACTATGTACCTGAGGAAAGTGAAGGATATGAAGATTAATTACTTACTGTTTACACAGTACTTAGAAGATTTTAAGTGCTCAATTTGAAACAGAACAACAACAAAAAAGAAGCTTATAATGATGTTTTTCTTAATAAGTTTATGAATTCTTTATGGGCTTCAATCAGTGCTCATCTTTGCCTAGCAATCAAATTCAGATGCAATTAGTGACAAAACTTATCTTCCTAGAGCCATCAAAAACTCTAATGGGATTTTTGTATGTCTATGAATTCAAGAGCAGTATCTCAATTTTTTGAAAGACTGCAAATTTTTCTTGAGATTTCATATGCAACTACCTTTTAAGATCACTGATATTCCATGCCCTTCAAAGGAAGAAGTAGAGAAAAAGCAAGACTTCAAGAAGGAAGAAAAAATTAAAAAGTCTAGATGATCAGCAAGAAGTAGCAAAGCAGAATGAATACTGATCAGACAGAATGCACTCCTGCTTTCTCACTTTATGAGCTGAAGCATGTAGGAGTCAGGGCCTGGGCTCGTTGAACTGAGGAGTAGGCATTCACTAGGAAAGTATGTCCAAACTGTGGGTCAGATTACACTTTAAAAGGGTTGCCATCTAGGCTACAGTCTTTTTGGAGAAGATGATTTCAGCAGCACAGGCAGCTCTGATAGCGTAACACCTCTTCCTGTACATGCATGTGGTGAGGTGGTCAGAATGCCAGGTATTTCCATCACGGTCTCTAAACGGGAGGAGAAGATGGCCAGAAATACCTTTCTTCTTATGCATAAGTGCAGCCAGCACCTATAGACTGGAGCTATCCATGGGGGAATCCACAAATCTGGTCCTTGCAACTCTTATGACTGTACCAGCCTGCAAAGGATGCTCCTTCTGTCTTCACAGAGCTTTGCAAGGGGCAGTAACATCCAACCCAAGGAGAAACTTGTGGAATTTCTGGGGAATAGCAACTGGCCTGAAATTTGAGGGATCATGCAATAGATTTTATATAAGGATTAAAACCCTCTCTCCCTTCTTTTTGTAATCCATCAGGATGAAAGATTAACAGTACTCAACTGTACAATTAAAAGGATTCAAAAAATGGCTCTTTTACTGTTCTTCCAGTGAGAAAGAACTATACAAAAACAACAGAAGCGTGACAATACTATATGCTGAGAACAATCAGCTTCACACTTTCTCACTTGTTCAGGGTGGCTGAATCAGCTGCATCAATATTTGAAATGAAAAAAATAATTCTGAGTCCTAAATAGGTCATCACCTAAATACCAGGCCTTGTAAATAAGGAGCTGAGGGAAAAATTTTGATCATGTTTAAAATATAAATATTGAAAAACGTCTAAAGCCCCCAAACTGTTTGCACAGAGTCAATATCACTGAGGCAAAGCGGCACATAGAAGATTTATGGGACTGTAATAGGAAGTTAAACCTAAATTGATTCAACAAATTACTGCACATAAGGACAAGCTGAATAATTTAAAAAATCAATATGAATAATTGGAGTAATTGAAGGGTACAGAAGAAAAGTGTTGCATAGGTTAATGGTTATTGTTCATCTATTTAGTGACTATCTTGAAGCAACAATTGTTGAATTAAAGTATGAATATCAGATATATTTAGGTATATGAGATGGGGAAGGATAACAAGCAGGGGCAGACAGTTTCCATCTTGCTATCTGAAAATTGTGCTATACATTTCTAATAACTGGACTAAATATTTGCAGAGGAATCCAGTTAATATAATTACAATAGGGTTAAGTCCCTTACTACTTTTCATTACTTCTGTGCAATGAGAGAAACTTGGTAAATATAAACTAATAAATGCTCTGGGATGAAAGGTTATCTGAATTTAAAAATTGTTGTACTCAAAACAATTACTAGCATAATTTTGGTAGCAAACATCTACAAAGATTTATTCTAACAAATAATATGCTAATCTATTTATTTTTTGTAAAAATGGTAATTACTCATGTGTATTTTAGGATTCAACTGCAGAATGGAAAAAAGGAAAGGAACAAAATGAGACCCATTAAAAATATATTCCTTTTTTCCTCAGGCACCAAAAAGATAGCTGTAATGCTTAGGAAAACATTTACTTTAAGATTATTATGGTTTTAGAAAATATATAAAAACTATGGTTTACTGTTATAAAGTAGTACTTGGGTCCAAACTTTATGTTAGCAAATGACTGCTCCTTTTTTCTAATGTTATTTCTTTAGGATTAGCTAAAGGCCACTTAGGATGGAGTGCTGGAGCATAGGCACACACAGACTGACTTAAATCATTGATGTATGTGGGTTTTGTACTCAAACAAACAGCTAATTCAGGGTTTGTTGTATATCCTTAACATAACTTAAGGTCTAAAATTGTCACTTCTGTCCACAAGGGAAGAAGGAAGAAAATATTGTGGTCCTGAAATAAGGGAAAATCAAGTCAAATTATCATTTCCAATTCCTATTATACTGTGGAGATAACTCTGCATGGAATTTGTATGCACTGCAATCTTCGTTTTAGGAAAGAGCAAGGACAAATAGTTAGGAAGTTTTATGACAATGGAGAATCCCCAAATGCAGGCTGGTGCACAGTGAAAATGGTCCATTACAAAGAGCTGTAGGTGGGCTACAGTAGTTACTCTGTTTAATTAAAATCATGAAAACCACGTAAACTACAAGCCTGTGGACTTGATTACAGTTATTTGGAAGATAATAGAAACAATAAAAAAGTTTAAAGACCCAGCATACAAAAAGCTTTAGTCCTGAATAGGAATATACTAATACAGATTTTGAATGGAATCTTATTCTTTGCAGATGTAACAGTCCACATAGGCACATCTGTTCATATAACACTAGGCTCTAATTTATTAATGAACATTCATTACAAATTCCTGAAGGGGAAAAAAAGATGTCTCACTGTTGCGCTTGAATTCTTTAATCATCTTGCTGATTTAGTGAAAAATGTCTATCTATAATTCATTAAAGCATTTGATTCCATACTTAAGAACAGAATCATTTTAAACAAATACCAGAACACAACACAGAAAGGTAGAACAAATTGAATTAAAATATAAATAATTGAAATGACATACAGTAAAAGATATGTCTACAGGATCTTGGAGGGCAACTTGAAGGTTGTCCACCAGACCAGAGTTGCAGTTCATGCAGACATCAAAGCTGTGATAATTATCCTGAATACATCTGAAAAGCAGCTCTGAGGGCAAGCTCGACTCTGAATATACTGAGCATGATACATAGGTTAACAAACTTCCAGGCATGTTCATACAGTCTGTCCAAAGGCTAGACTTCAAGCAGCTGTGTGGATAGGAGGCAAATGTCAGGCAAAATACACATAGATACACCCACAGCGTGTCAATAAAATGAAATAAACCATTCAGGATTGGGAGAAACAATAAGCTTGAATTATTTGCTAGAATTTGTTCTTTCTGATAATTAATATCTAAATCTTATAAAACTCATTAATCAATCTTAGAGCACTTTATAGTAGAGGCCATTATCTGCACGGTGACATGGGGAGAAACTGAAGCTGAAGAGAAGTGAACTAAGTTGCTGGAGGCCACCGAGCAGGCTGGCAGCAATGCTCTGCAGAGAGCCCCCTTTTCCCGGACCGGCATCCTGTACTGCAGCCACAGGGAAGACAACAAAGTACAGATGTAGCCTGAGAGGCCACTGGACTAGGCTCCACACACTCACTGACAGAAAGAAAACAGTGCGAATGCAGTGATAAATAATATCCAACAAATAAATAATACTTCACTGAAATAATTTGGCAAGCCATGTGCTAGCCCAGAAGGAATACTTTTATAAATCCATTTTCATTACTAGAGCAAAAAAGAGAAAAAAATACAAGGAGTTAAAAACCAGACAGTTAAATTCACTTTTTTTATGACATCTGTTTTAGAAAAGATTCTGAAAAAGGCAACTTTTAAAAGATGTTTAGGGGTAAAATTTATTCTCCATAAAGAATCTTTCTACATGAAAATGCTTTTTTTCTAAAGAAATTATACAGAATAATAACTCTACAATCTGAATAGGGCAGTCACTTCAGGACTGAAATGTTACAGTTATTTCTCTGGATATCTGTCCCCTGCTTGCAAAGCTTCTTTTTCCACAGAAACATGGCTCTATTTGGGATCCATTATTCAAGATGCTCCCTGCACATGGTGGCACACCATGGAGTGGACAAAGATATCCATCTTTAATAACATTTATGTCCCTGAATGTCCTTTCGGTTTGACCTCTCCTTCCTGCTGCTTGGCCAGTCTCCACTCCTTTTCCCTGTCAGGTCCACTATGCAGGGAAAGAGAAAATAACTGTGTTAAGGAGGTGGAGATAGTAATTTCTTTGAAAATTGAACCTCTTTGATGTCATTATACAAAAGCTATATAACTGGTTCTCCCAATGGTCCTCTGTTATGAAAAGACAGCTATCCAGATGTGCTCTTGCTTTAAAACCAGTCATGTAAGGATATCATTAATTTATTATTGCTTTACTAAGGATAGGTTAAAGGTTGTGAGAGAAGCAATAAAAAGAAAGAAAATCATAAACAAGACTGAAACATACCAGATGCCTTTTTAAATTAAGCACAACAAGGTGCCACCTGAGCAGCTTTTTAATGTATTGTTTTGTACTTTGGTATTGTAGTACATGCAAGGTACATTTTAGCTCTGAATTTCATTAGTTTTATTTTATCTCATTAATATTCTTTTTTGCAGGTTTCTTTGTGGACATAAATGACCTCAAAGAGCGTATGTAATTTCAAATGTACCTAAATTCACTGATAATGCTAAATTGGGCTTAACCACTAAATAAAGAAGAGAACCAAGCTTTTGAAAATTGTATCAGACCGGATTAGGCTTAGAAGCTGATAAAATAGTTCATGCAGCCCAGTATAGAGAAGTGTAAGATAATGAGACAAGGTGTTAGAAACAATCATATCTTCTAGGCTAAAATGATATATGGTTCAGAACTTGAAACAGAGAGACAATTTAAGAGAGCTTGATGGTAATTAAGATTGCACTTTTACAATTTTACATGTTTACTTTCAGCTCTTTCCAGTTCTTTTGAAAACACATGAAGAACATGGGTAAAAATCACATTCCATAAACAAGATCAAAGACTAGGTATGAAAAGAAAACATTGGATCTAAGAGCTTAGTTATTCATTTAGTTATCTTTCACTGGTTGAAGCAGTTTCCAGATTCATTTGAAATGTGCAATCTGTCCCAGCAGCACCAAGACATGGATTTGCCCTCAAAACAAAAGTGTAAAGGGCTTGATCCTTCAAAGGTCATTAAATAGTTTGATCTAGTAAAAGGAGGGAATATTTCTAGTGTGCTCATCATAATTTCAAATTAACTCCTGATTCTACAGGCTGTACATTTGGTACTGAGGTAAAAAAGATCCACCATGCTCAGCAATTGTTATTATTTATATCGTCCCTCTTAGAAGTCCTAGTCATGAACCAGACTCACTTTGCTATGCACTAGATAAACACCTGTGTAAACTGCAAATGTTCTATTAAAGCATATTTGATTTAACTGTGTACTTTTCAATGCTGAGGAAGGTCTGAAGATAACTCATTTGTTTAGCAAATAAGAAATGCTGCTGCAATACTGCCAGTGTTCAGTGTCTCAGAGTGAAGTTACACAAGACAGACGAAATGATTTAACAGTCAGAGGGGAGGAGGTCCTGCTATCCTCCCTCCTCCTGCCCCTGCTTCCCATGTCCACACTCCTGGCCAGAGGCTTTCCCTCCCTACTTTGCTCTGGCTCTGGCCCCTCTCCTGAATATTCAGTTCACTGGCCCTACAGGAGAGTCTTCACTTGCTTGTCAGGATTGTTTTCTGTTGTTTTAGGTAACTGAATTGGCATAGCACAAGGTGGATGAGTGCCAGAGCTGGTACAAGGGGGGTGCAAGGGAAGGAAGGATGCAGCCAGAATCAGGGTGGGGAAGAGCTGGGTATGGAAAATTGTTCCATTGCCTCAGGCCATACTGGATAACTGCAGTCTCAGGCTATTTTCCAGTTTTTGTGTGCAAGAGTTTGTATGCACCAAAGAAATGTGATGTTGCACAATATCAGATAACACACGGCAATATTACGCCTCCTGATAAAAAATTAAGCTTTTTTAGCCCAAGGGTCTCAAGTATCAGTGCTTCTGCTAGGCTGTTTACATAACATATTTAAATTGTCAAGTAAAACAAAATGGTTAAGCCATTTCTACTAATGTGTGAAAGAAATGCTCAGTCTGTCCTTCCTATCTCTTAGCTACTCATCCAAGAAAACATTTTAATATTGCCTAACTTGGATATTTTTTAGATATGAGAAATGTTCTATGTAGGTCAATACTTCTTAATTTAATTGGAAGAGTGGCAAGAATTTAAACAAATAAAAATACAAGCTTAGTTACATTAGAATAGATCCTTCAAGTCTTTCTGCTGTTTGGAGGACTAGTCTTAAGAAGCAAAGGCATAAAAACCTTTTATTTTATAACCAGGCCAAAACCTAAAAATATTAGATGTGATTAATTCTTTTAAGTGATCTGAATTCAACCCTGCTGTATTTCTATTAATCAAGAAAAGAAAATAAGTCTTTGTATTTGTTTCTGGGGTCGATGGAAGACATTCTAGAATGTTTTATTTAAAGGCAGTGAAATATGACAAAAATAGTCAAGAAAGAAAATGAATTATTCTTTGGAAAAATAGAAGGGCAAAAAGAAATGTATCGTTTCTAAAAAAGACCCCAAAAATTCTAACCGAGTTTTTCTTTGTTATCTTTGTGTTCTAAGATAGTTATGTGATCAGGCTGCTCTGTCCTCCATGCCATTCCATGGGAATTTCCATTTGTTTGGCCAGCGCAGAAATTATTCACTTACAGATATAGCTCTCTCACTGCTATAAAACCTACTGACTAGTACAGACAACACAGATTGAAAATAGATTTAAAAATACAGTATACAAAGTCCAAGCAGGTCCTGTTTCCTAACTGATGCTACAGTTAAAGTACATTCAGTTTCCCTTGCAGTAGAGATTCAATTTATGTGTTTGGTTGCTTCAAAAGTTAATGATAAAGATAGATAAGAATATATCTGCCATACTTTAGCTGTCAGGTTTCTGATGCTGGATAGTAAACTGGAGGTGAGTAGCTTGTGACAAATGTGTATAGTGCTAGTGCATTCTCTGACCTGATCCTGAAAATAATTGACACAGTACAATTGCTGGGTCAACGGAACTGGCTCCAAATCTGTTGGACACGAGTGTGTAGAGCTCTTAACTCTGCTGTTTCATACAGAAAAATCATTAAAATGTCTTTTCATCCTTAGAGTGGACAACAATATGTACAAGCCTCAACTCTTACCATATTCTGTCTGAAACTGCATGAGTTACTTTAGATTTACATTTATTCAACGCAAGCATATTTAGGGAGAAGAATGAGAGAGATCTTTTCAAATGAAACCTGCTACCAAGACACAATAAAAGAACAATGTCTCTCCAACTGTTTAGACTGGACCCTCTTTCTTTGCTGTAAAAGTCACTGAGCCACAATTCGGGCCCTGAGGGCACTAACAGCCCTCCTTGTCCCTGCCCACCCCCAGGCCTCCCAGCCCCAGGCCCCCATTTCTGCCCAGCCTGAGTCCATCAGTTCCTGCCCTGAGACCCTGCAGCAGTGCCAGCTCGAGCCCTGCCACAGCCCTGCCCCTGGCTGGCCATGGGCCATGCTGACCCTGACTCTGATCCCCCATCCTGTCCCTCCCTGTCTCCATGGAGGTGCCCAATGCCTGGGGCTGGGGCTGCCCTGGCTGCTCTGCTCCCTTGGGGGCGCTGGGATGGGCCTGGGCTGCCCGGCCCTGCCCTGTCCCATGGGGAGCCCCCATTGATGCCGGCCCCCTAGAGCTGCCAGCCTCATGGCACCCTGACAGCCAGCTCCCTGACCCCTGCCCTGCCTCTGCTGCTTCCTTCTCCTTCTCACATATGCTGTATGTTTCCTGGCTTGTGCCAAGCCCTGCAGCCTGAGGCAGCCTGAACACTTACTTAACTTTCAGTAAGGGATCTTCGCATACCCGCAGTTCCATACTGGCTCTATGCATGCTCTCAGTGCCTCCTGTTCCCTCTGGCCCAATGGAAACATGGTATGATTGATGTGGCTGGTGGAGATGCAAGAATTTTCAGTAATGGCAGACATGGAGAGAAAGAAACAAGAAAGGAGAGGCAAAAGGATGAATTTTTACAGGGTTTCCCATGTTTCCCACGCTCAGAATACATTTCAGCTTGATAAACTTTACCATGCACATTGCTATTTACTAGATGAGAATAGGAATAAGATTAGAATACACATCTGTTGTGGCAGGTGTTTAGAGTCATGTAAATCCAGGTGAATTCTCCTTTTATAATTTAAGACAAGATTATGCCTGAATGCACAACTTACATTGAATCACCCAGACTTGTTGCATGGTGACCTATCACAGTTTTGAATAGCTGGGAGGGGACCTGACAAATTGCCTGAGAGTATAAGACAAATAGGCAAACATATATAGTATGGATCTGCAAGTGGGTTCAGTGCAGAATGCATCAAGACATTGACTATTCAACCCAAAAGTATTGGCAGCTTTATATTTTGAAGAAAATATGGAGAAGGATCAAAAGAATATACTTTGCAGATTCATTAGACATGTTAAAAAAAGGGGGCAGATTGAAGATAAACTTTGAAATACAGTTGAAGAACTTTTAAAACAAAACAAGTACATACTTCTTCAAAGGCTAGTAAAAAGTTTTGAATAAAATTTGAAGAATTTTAAGAAGAGTCCTTCTGCCCTTACGCTAATAAGGTCAGCAAAAGGGTGGGATGGCTCAGGAAGATTTGAATATATCCCAGCATAGGAAGTATGCTGTGCCTTGCCTATTGAGATGTACCTCTTGTGTGCAGGCTGCTGCCTGAAACCGTAGAAAGAACGGTATACAGGCATGGGCAAAGGGAGTGGGGAAGGGAGGACTGGAGCTGGGAGAGACTCCCTGTACTCATTTTCTGAGCCTGGTCTGGTGAGGATAGTGGCTCAAACATCTGGAAAGTGGAGCATGTTTTACAGAAGAGTCTAGGTATGCTCGCTTATTAGCTGCGCTTCACATCATTTAGCCTGCCTGAAGCTAACACCCAGCGCATGGTGCTGCTCAGCATCACCCAGATTCACAGAGGGTAAGCAGCATCTGCCATGCTGCTGCCCCTCCAGATCCAGAAGCAATATGGCAGGGGGTGCTAACCCAGCTCTGGCTGGGGTGCTCCAGTCACTACAGGCAGCCCCTATTGTTAGGTTACCAGCAAGAGTGCAGGAATATGCCAGCATCCCTCGCTAAAGTTGATGGATGCCTCAGGGAGCATCATAAACACTAGAAGACTAGGATCCCAAGGAAACCTTAATTGCATATTGGTAGAACCTCTTCCTGAGTTATGTGTACCTATTTCTTCCCATGCATCCCAAGCCTGCCCTATCTGAGAAGCTACATAGTGCCCACACTGCTCTACAATAATTGATCAGGCATTGACCCTCCCTCACTGGCATAGTAGGCAGCTATAGGCCTCACCAGGCATGGATAGCGCTGTCTGTGAAGTGGGGTGGATGTTGGGCCTGTGGAAGGAACACTGGGGTGAGGAGAGGAAGGCTGAGAAAGCTGCTGGCTTTGCACGTAGTAGCCTTGAGCTTGCATTAAGAAAAATGGCTGGAACAATAGAAAAGGGTCACAGCAAGGGAAAACTGGTACATCTCCAGGTGTCATGTAAATCAGATACATTCTTTTTTTGTCAGCTCTGTGTGTTGCTGTCAGGGATACATAGAAGAGAACTAACTTGTGCTATGGATGGAGTATCCAGTGTCACTTTTAAGAGTCCTACCATGTCCTTTGTTGCGAGGAGGCAGAGGAGAGAGGGACTGGATCATTTAGTATGTGTGCACATGCATGGACGTATGAAAATGCTTGCCAGGGTCATTCTTGCTTGGGAGGCAAGTAGGCTTGGTTGTGTTTACTCTAATTGCACTTGACGAGATCTGGCGGTAGGGTCCTGCAGTGTGATTTAACTGGCAGCTAAGGAGAGCTACTTCTCAGCAGCTGGTGTTTATGTCTGCTGCAGTTGCTGTGGGAGGCTACCAGCAGAAGAGCTCTGAGACTTTGTTTCCCTCCTCCCACAAGGCACATTCCCACATGTCCCACATGGCTCTGTGCATATTGCCTGCGATATCCTGGACTGGAATTCACCACTGGGCCTGATGGTGCTAGCAATGATGGCAGCAACAGATACCGTTGTTCCTCTCCTGAGTTCCTCCATCCATTGCTGAGGTGTTCTCGCTAGAAGCTGACACCTCAGAGTAGGAGACAGGAGTCCTGAAGTGCAGTCCTTGAACTCTCAGGCCTTGGTCATCATTTTGGAGGCTCTACAGTGCCTCCCTCTGAAGAATCAGTTCAGCACAGCTTAGTGCAGATAAGTATGCTGACCAGTGTTGGATCTATAGTTCTGACCCTTGACCTCAACAAAGGCCATCTTTAATTTCTTTAGTATATCTAAGCATGCTCTGAAACTCTGACATTTTCACTCATCTGGAGATCTTCCAATAACACAGAGAGGGAACTAGCCAATACCCTAGCTGGATACCCTTGGTCCTGGACTAGTTCCTCAGGGGAGACAGTGGTCTATAGTTCATGACATAACTTTCTTTGTGAAAGGGGCTGCTTTGCAGTAGACTATAAATATGATGCTGAAGCATAGCCTGCATGGTGTGAAATAGTAGAGGGAGGGAATGTGGTAGGCAGAAGACTAAGGGCAGTGTAAGAGAAACTGGCAGATCAAAAATGCCCAAATGGTACAGTCTCATCCAGAACAGTGCAAGGAAATGTTCCCTTGAAGTTGCTGAATTATGCCAGCGAATTATTTAGAAAGGGTACTACTAGAAATAGGTCAAATCTGTGCCAGGAAAACTAATAAAAGTTTATTACCATAAATTACTGCATCCAGTTGCTGGGAAAAGTTCCCAAAAATACTGGACTTGGAGGGAAAAAGGCAGATAAAGCCAGCTTGATACTGGATGGTATCAAGGGACATGGAAGCACTCTGTGAATAAACTGAAGGATAATAACACAGGAGCCTTGGACTAATACATTATTTCAGCATTGTTTGGATTGCTATTACATTTATGAAAATATAGAGTGGATTAACTAACACTATTGTTAAATAATCTGCACATAAATAGTGAAAAAATAATTACAAAGAACAAATAAAACAAGGGCTAAATCTGAGCCCAGGACTCTGGATAGAAAGGCACCCAGCCTCCAGCGAGAGGAAAAAAGAGGCATTCTGCCTCCTCAAGGAACCTTCCCTCCTGCCACGCCCCTTTTTCCTCAAGTGAATAGGACGCTTCAACTTATTCATCAATGACCTAGATGAAGGGACAGAGTGCACCCTCAGCAAATTTGCTGACGATACAGAACTGGGAAGAGTGGCTGATACACCAGAGGGCTGAGCTGCCCTTCAGAGGGACCTCAACAAGCTGGAGGGATGTGTGGAGAGGAACCTCATGAAGTTCAACAAAGGCATGTGCAGAGTCCTTCACCTAGGGAGGAATAACCCCATGCACCAGGACAGGCTGGGAGCTGACCTGCTGGAAAGCAGCTCTGCGGAGGAGGACCTGGGAGCGCTGGTGGACACCAAGTTAAGCATAAGGCAGCAATGTGCCCTTGTGGCCAAGAAGGCCAATGGTATCCCGGGGTGCATCAGGAAGAGTGTTGCCAGCAGGTTGAGGGAGGTGATTCTTCCCCTCTACTCAGCCCTGCTGAGGCCACATCTGGAGTCCTGTGTCCAGTTCTGGGCTCCCCAGTACAAGAGGGATGTGGCACTACTGGAGCAAGTCCAGCGAAGGGCTACAAAGATGATTAAGGGACTGGAGCATCTCTCTTATGAGGAAAGACTGAGAGAGCTGGGCCTGTTTAGCCTGGAGAAGAGAAGGCTGAGAGGAGATCTTATCAATGTGTACAAGTATCTGAAGGGAGGGTGTCAAGAGGATGGGACCAGACTCTTTTCAGTGGTGCCGAGCGACAGGACGCGAGGCAACGGGCACAAACTGAAACAGAGACACTTCCATCTGAACATGAAGAAATACTTTTTCACTGTGAGGGTGACAGAGCACTGGAACAGGTTGCCCAGAGAAGTTGTGGAGTCTCCTTCTCTGGAGATATTCAAAAGCCGCCTGGACGCGATCCTGTGCAATGTGCTCTAGGTGACCCAGCTTGAGCAGGGGGGTTGGACTAGATGACCTCCGGAGGTCCCTTCCAACCTCAACCATTCTGTGATCCTGTGATACTCCTGAGAGTTGGTGACCCAACTGGGATAAAAAGAAGGAAGAAGCTGTGGGCACCTTCTGACCACAGGCCTCATCCTAGCCCCAAGGAACCCTGAATCCTGACCTGGTATTCTTGTATTCTTCCTTTTCCAAACTTTAACTGTAGCCCAACTGGAATGAAAGGACATTGTGAGCCCTTTTTATCATTCAGTGCCTGTGTCTTGACAGTTCATCTGGCTCCTGAATCATGATCAGTATGTGTAATGTTCTAAGTTTTTTCTTGTGAAGGTTTTCCCTTATTTTGTCCCATATCACATGAAAAAAAGGGATCTAGTGGAAATTGCTTGCCATTGTTTCTTCTCTATGTAGTGTCCCTTTTGCCATACATATCACTAAATATTTATGAATATGCTGGCCTCCACTACCGATTCTTTTACTCAGTCTGATTGTGAGGCTAATCTATTTTTAATTACTTGAAGAACAGACTGGCATTTTGGTAAGGTTAGGATTTAAGAAAGGCTTAAGTGTATTTTGTTGCCTTCTCCATGTCTCCGACTATTGTAGCGTTTACAATAGCTGTAGGTTTAACAACTATCATTTTTGTTATACCCCTCAGAAACTGGATTAAGCCACCTGCAGAAAAAAGAAAATGTTAAGCATCAATGTTCATGCACTCCTAATTAGGCCAATCCTAATTGTGTGGGTCTCTTATTGTTCAATAACCACTGTTCCATCATTCTTCCACCAGCTTTATATGGTATTTCTCTTCCCTATTAGGAAAGAGTATTCCTAACCCTGATTGAAATTCTTACTATGTACATGATAGATGTCTGAATTGGTCTTTGTACGTCATTGTTTAGTGTTAAAGTAGAGCAAAGCTAAAGAGAGAAGAGAATTAGCAACAAATGGAATGAAGGTCTGAATTAACATCCTCTGAAAAATTCCCATTCTCTTTGGATTTGAATCAAATTCTGGGAAAAGGAAGGGGTTACAAAGGTATGTTTGACAGAACTGACCTCTAATGGGAAAAAAATTAAGAACATATTCTTTTGTGCTCTGTTATACTAATTTTTGTGAAAGATCTGCATGAGCAAGTTGTTGATGACATTCTCTTAGAACTTGTGTGCAAAAGGACCCTAAGAATGGTCTGAATTACTCAAACTGCCTGAATTACCATAGCCAGTGTCATTCTGAGTACCAGTATATATAAGAGGCTTACTCTGGTAAAATTAAAGAAATTCATATCTTTAGTATCCAGCTTAACATTCTTGATTCTTTCTAAATCATGACTGTTTAGATTTAAAATGTCATGTAACACACATCAGAACATGAAAGAATTTGTTCTATAATTGCGTGATAATTAGATGGTATTAGATGAATTGATGATAACACCACTCATAAAAACAAGAATAAATTTGTAGTGTTATGTTTAGATCCATATCATACTCATTTTTTATGTTACCTATAATAAATACAGTGTAAAGAAAATACATTCAGCATGAGCAATAAGAATAGCATTGCTAGTAAAAATGTATTTAAAAGAAAAAAATGGCTAAAGCATTTCTGGTTTTCATTTCGTTATCTAGAGGACAAGAGCAAAACGGGATGAAAGACGGAAGTTGTTTTCTATATTTGGAGGAAGAACTACCCCCCAAAAATGTATTTTTTAGTTCAGACCTATGAAATCTGGTAGAAGGTCTGACCTCTCTTTTACACTTCCATCTGTGGAAGCCCAGCTTATTTAGAAAGTACTGAATGGGCTTTTCTTTATTATCTACTTCTTGGTAAATAGTTCTTGATAACTGGGCAAAAAGGAAAACAAATGGGGAAGATAATTGCAATTCATTAAGCAAGACCTAGAAAACATACAAAAGTAACTAGGTCAATGCAGTATGTTAAGATATTATTTATCATGTTATAAAGTCAGTGTATCTGGATAATATCCAAAAATCTGAATTGCAAGACATTGCCATTTCTGTCGACCTTTTAAAATACACTGTAGTTTTCAGAAGTTAATTCAAATGTATAAAAGCTTAATAACAGTGGTGAACTATGCTGCTGCAGCAGAGGTACAGACATATTGGGTTGCAATTAGTCTCTGAACTCAAATGTGATATAATCCTCTGTTAACTTTCCTTCCACAGCCTCAGTTCCAAATCTTAAATAGCAGTATGGTCTTTCTTCCTATATCACTTCCCTCAAATACACTCTTGCTGATTCAAAACACCAGCCTTTCAGAAAGATAAATATGATAATTCATACCTCCTTAGAAACTTGCTTTAGGCATTAAGTAACTATGTGATTAAGTTTGCTTTTAACAGAAGGATTTTTTATTAAGGCAAACCCACAACTTGTTCAGGTTCATCAGATAGTATGATTTCATTGGCATGCTCTCAGAACAAACATTACAAAAGCAATGAAAAAATGAAGGAAATTTAGCAAGAGCCCAACAGCTTCAACTTTTTACTTCTGTCAATTGATTGTCACTGCTGGTGAAAAGTGGAAAGAATCTCAAAGATTCATATTCTTTCTCCCAGAGAGGTTCATTTTCCAATGCTGCCTGCATAATATACATCAGTCTAAGAGAAGCTTGTCTACTATCTAGGAGGTTTTACTAGCCGACACAGTGAAGCCAGTACAGTTCTTCTGGTAGAGTGTAATCAGAACTGGCTGCCTTTCTCAGATTCCTTAGGCAGCCCTGACAGGAAAAGACTACGGCAAAAGATACATGACTTTGGGCTAGGGTCTCCTTGTGTGTCCTAGGACAGCATGTGATACAATATCCTACGGTTTTTTTCCCTTTGTATTTTAGGGTTGGTATAATGTACAGCATAGCACCACCAAATCTGTCAAGAGTACTTTGGCAAAATTCAAAGGAATCCTTCTGTTTCCATTCTTTTTAGTGCCACTTTTATTTCTTAACATGTCTTGCTGCCAGTAACATGAATGCTGTATTGATCAGTGGAACTATCTCATATATATTGAGAGAGCAAGAGGTACTTTTCTATTTGCAGAATGACAGCATCAGCAAAGACAACAGGCATTTTCAGAGTGAGATTTAACTATCACTTGACCCAGTGCAGGTTGTGGAATGTGTCTCTGGAAGACAGAATAATGGCTAGAGATGGCTATAGGACAGTTACTATTATAGAAAATATCCCCAATGCTATTGCTGCATGATTGCATTTTGTAACATCTGTGAGGCCCGGGGGACATTCTAGTGCCAAGGCTGATGGTAAGATGTTCAATTTGCCTGCTGACTTCATGCAATTTGAGATATGCCAATATGGTGCTATGGGGCCAACGTAAGCTTAGAAAAGATAGTTTGACAGAATGCAATAGCCTTACAATGTGAAAAGGGACAATTGCTTTGGAAAACTTTGACATCTGCGTGTGTCACAGGATAAAGAAATTACATTAGAATTTTCTTGAGCTAGAATTTTTTGGAAAATAGCATTAAAATAGACAAAGTATTAACATGCAACATTTTCAGAGTATGCAGGAGATGTTAAAAGATCATAACCAAGGAATAGACTGTCACATCAATTGATCTGACTGCACTGAAATAAGGAGTGGAGGTAAGGGCTGTAGTCACAAAAGCCTAAGGTCAAGAATCAAAAGCCAAATGAAAGGCAAGGCAGGAGCATGCTCAGCGCCCAGGTTAACTGCCAGTAATTCTGGAAGTTTAATACTGCAAGGCAGGTCCTGAGATAGCTTGAGAGACAGCGATGAAAAAAGCTAGAGGCAGATCAGTGCAGGAGACATGACTAATCAACTGGGAGGCCAGACAGGAACCCCAGCAAAGGGACTGCTGCATTTATGGCCCAGGTGCAAAGTAGCACACTGAGTAATAGAGCAACAGTGCAGCTGCCCCAGGTACCTAACAGTTGTGTCGGATTAATAGCCAGCCTTCACTTCCTGTACAGTTTAGTCAGGTTATCAAGATGTAGGAGACTGACTTCTGCGAGATTGATGTCTGCTGTTTGATAGTCCAAGCAGAGCATAATTGCAACTGACAGTAAGTTTATTCATACAACTTCTTATTATTGTCTGCCAGAGTTAGATGATAGGTATACCTCTTCTAGGAAGACTGAAAACCTGATGAACAGTTTTATATAACCCTGGACAGAAGTAATTTTTGTCTATATTGTCAAGTGGCTGCTGTGTTGTAAACCTGCCGATATTTTGATCAATAGTGCACTCTTGACATTTAAGTTGGTTGCTCTGAAAGATGCCAGCTCTCTTTGGGTACCCTGGATCTATCTTTCCCACCCAGTTTTACAGCATAACATAAATAACTACTTAGCAAACATCCCTGCAAAATATAGCTCATTTTTGACTACTGTCAAGTATCATGTTATAATGAAAATAAATGTCCAAATTCAAATAAGAAAGCACATACCACTATTATTTCGAGTAGAAGGTTGAAAAAGGATTTTGGAGAAAATAAGCTGTCTATATTCATGAAGCAGCCACTTCTGCATCACATCTACACAAATTCCCTTTTTATTGTATCCAGAGGCATTTCCAAGTATTTAACTCCTGCTCTCAACATCATTTGCATTTACAGCTTTAACACTACCTTCGATGGGCACTATTGTAAGGACATGTCTCAGTTCAGATCCGATCACTGTCCATTATTACTGACAGGAAGGAACCAGGGTTCCAATGTAACATATCAAAGATGAATACATAAAAAAGCATATCTCAGTATGCTTTTTATATCAGACATCTTTTTTGCTCCTTACTCTTGGTAAGTCTTTTGCATTTTCTTTCTCTTTCACAGGAATTGACTCGATCCTGCTGTACCTTTGGGCTTCTTGCCTTTCATTCCTGCAAAACTTCCACACTATTGCTGGTACAATTTTCTCCTGTATATATTAAGAAAATAGAAGATTTTCCCTAAACCATATAACAGAACGAAAGTGAGGTGGAGCAGGCATCATTCCCAGAAAGCTCTGCTGGGAGTTGGCAGCCAGGCTTTCAACCACGCTTTGTCCCAGGAAGAATTAAAACGTTGGACCAAAGAAGTTACTGCTCCAGGAATAGCTGTATTGCCAGCTTATTGGTGGGGAACTGTTTATACAAGGATACTGTTCTTTGTCCGCTTATGCATTGCATAAGTGAAAATATATTAACAGAACTCTCCTTTGAGGAACAGGTTTATTTTCACTGGTAAATGCATGACTATTATTTGGAGGACTGAATGCATATAGACAGACTGTGCTAAAAGAAGCCAAGTTTCAGTGATCAATCTTTGTAGTAATAACCAGGTTGATGGCAATACTTTGATGGGAAATATTATTTGGATTCTATAATATTTGATTCTGATGAGGTTTGGAGCAAGTATGTCAACTGTGATGGGTAAATAGATTTTTTTTCTTTTTTTTCTTTTTTTTTTTAACCATAGACAAGCTGTAAGATTACATTTTTAAAATAATTCACTGTAGAAATGTAACACAGCTGTGACATTTAGTCTTAGTGAGCAAAGAGGTATTCAAACTAGCAACTGGGATGTGGAAAAGAACCATAATAATAACAATAATAATAATAACAGGCTACCAATAATCATCTTATCTATTCAGACTTCATTTTTCAACCTGTTGATATTCCCTAAAAGATCTCCCTTCTGCTTCACTTGCTATTGTCAAAACAAAAAATTGTAATTGTAAAGCTATTCTAAACTGTATTTTAAATGTATAAATTTCTAATTCCCACATAGTTATTGCAGTATACATCCTTTTGCTGACCATATCTTTGCTAACATTTACAAATATATCTTTAAATATTTCTGGATGCATGCAAAGTTATTTCCATAACTGAAGAATAATTTAATTTTACAAGGCATCATATTTCACATACATCCTGAACTGTTGATAAAATGAGAAGTAATGTTTCAGTTAAAAAATAGTACATGTATAATGTGAGTGATGAGTATCATGACCTCTGCTTTATTTGTCTAGACTTTGAATCACATCAAAGCCCTCTGGGTTATTTCCATTAAAAAGAGAAATCAAGGATAGAAGGGGGTAGAATCTACCATCTTTATTTATTTACAAGGAATGCACAAAGTTATTTTTCAGAACTTGGGAGGAATCAAACAATTGAAAATTGCTTTGGTCACAGCTCTATTCCATCTGCAGGAAAATCTGGCTCAAAAGTTTTTTCTCTTAATTTTTTTTTCCTTTGGGTTAAAAGAGTAATATTTTGGTGACTGTTTATTCACTTAGGTACTAGAAGGAGGCTAGGCAAGGCAGCATGAGGCTTTGTATAGCCCTGTGTATGCTACTTAAGACTGTGTTCTGGGTGGTACTTATTGTTCAGCTATTTTTTCATAAAAAGAACTTAATAGCTTCTTTCATTCACCAAATTAAAGGTGACTGCTCCAGGCACCAAATTCCAGTAAGATTTAATCCAGGTCATGACAACAGGTAGCAGTAATCCAGTTTCAAAATTTTGCTCTTTTATTGACACATCACTGAAAACAGTGTCAGAAGAATAGTGTTCTTAAGATTTGTCAGATTTGTCACTTTTTATTAGAAGTTGAATAGTTTCAGAACAAATATTGTACATATCTTTTCAGACACCTGGGCTACACACAAGGTCAGGAAGTAGCCTTTCAACTTCTAGGTGAAAAGAGAAATAATCTGTTCTTATTATTTCTAACAGAATTTTCTCTTTTTTAAAATGTATTTTGATTAATTCTTTCCATTTCAAAATTCAAGCTGTTTTAAGATAGTGAAGCTCAGTGAAACTAGAGAACCTAAGTTCTATACTTGTTTGGTAGTTAGGCAGAAGAGTTTTAAACTATACATACATAAATCCTGTGTGATCAGAACAATCCTGTTATCCAATGTGATATTCAGCTTCCTTGAACTTATTTTGGAAGCTTTCCAGTGAATTGTCTCCCTTTGAAAGAAATAACATAACTCCAGAAAAATCTTTCTATATTCAGCCATTACAACAGTTTGAAATAATATTCACATTGTTTCCTTCATTGGGCCTGGAGAAGCTGGTCCCAAAAGTGCCTACAGAGTATCCCAGCTTTGGAGAGGTAGGATGGATCAGAAGAAGAAAAGAACTATTGATAGCTTTTAACTGGTCATCATCTTATCTAGTAACCCAACAAATCCAGAACCCAGTAATAATATTGTCTTGCATGTTTGATTTTTACACGCAATTCAGACACACCCGAAATTCAGATCACTGCCTCCCTGGGTTAAAACTATAAATAAATTTATCTTTTTTGGTTTTCTAATTAAAGTGCTTTGCAATTAAAGGTGCTGTTTAATATTCAGTTTAAACCAACACAAACATCCCTCATTCCTGTAGTCACCCTTACGCTAGCACTAGCATTTCTGCAATCAAAAGGACAGTCAGATTCAGGAACCTATCTGGCTGATTTTTTTTTTCTTTTGCCTTAGATCTCTCTTTGCTGCCTTGATCGGTTGCCTTATTGTCTGACCATGCACCATCCTGACCTCTAGCGCTGCAGCACAAGACAGGTAGTAGGAATTCATGAATGGAACAAACAGAAAGACTGATTCTGTTAGCACCAGTGCAGACCTAGGTAACCTTAAATCACACCCTTAAAGACCTGACTTCCCACTCTGTATTAGCTATATTTCAGTAAACCTTAATTAAGTTTCACCCTGTTGAAATTCTGTAAAGATAGAGAGACTAGTCCTTAAATACCAGTTAAAATATTGGTTAACATTAACACTGGTAGAAATAAAATACACAAAAAGAAAGCAGGAAGTATCCTAAAAAACAGGAAAAGAGACTTGTTCTGTCAAGAAACATAACTAGCCAAAGATTTGCTGCCTCAGCTTAACTGTGAAAGCAATTCTGGAATAAGGCTATGCTTTCTCATCTAAGACACTTTTTTTGGAGACTATCACTAGCAATTCATCTGTGATGACAGTAAAAAGAGAGGTTCTTCCTGCTAAGTGAGAAGAACTTCAAAACCACTAGTTCATTATCATACAAGATTCACCAGTGTCCTCTGTCGAAAAATTATGAAAAGATTTAGCAAATGTCACAAAAATAACTGAAAGCTTATTGCTATATTATTTAGCAAAGGATAGTGGCAGATTGTTTATGGTTTCTAAAAACAGAAACTAATGCCACTTGATTTTTAACTACAAAAGAGTTTTCAAATATTTACCTTTTAGTTTAGTGCTGATATAACTGAAGTAACACTTTAAATTTACTTCAAATCCTAACAAAGATCTTGATTTAAAACCACAAAGTGAAATTCCAAAATTACCTCCACATGCTGTGTACCACAAAGTACTCAGATTACTAAACTAATACTCTGCTGTATAATTTATACCTAACAAAACGTACTAAGAAAAGAACAAATACATTAATTATATTTTGTCATTATGATTTACCAAATTATATGTCATATGCTTTCATCAAGTTAAGGCAACTAACGTGTCCACTGTCTTGGTGTCAATGAATTTCAACAATAGCAAAGAGGAGGAGTCTTTAATTTGTAGGACACACATAAACTGCATATTAAATAAAAAGGAATAGGCACAATATAACACAAAACACCAAAATACTCCATGGGTCTCCATAACTCAGCCTCAGTGTTCTTGTCCTACAGTTTAAATGCCTAAGTAAGAATATTCTTTTAATGGTTATCTGTAATTCTATCACAAATCATCAATCCATTCCAAAGTATTCTCATGAAAGCTCATAAGTGTTGTGACACTTGTTGAATGTACTTTCTCCCACTGTTCTGCGCTTTTTTGGCACATAGTTAAAACCCTTCTTATCCAGTTGACACATACCAAGATAAAACTTCATCTAAAGGGCAGCAAGGGTTTTCTAGGCTTCCTGAAAGTACAGCAACCATGAGCTGCTAAAACCATTGCACCAAACAAAATTTTCTAAAACCTATCTGATCTGAAGTCTTCTTTACCAGTCTTCACTGAGCAATGTCTTCAAGACCATTATTGGTCTTCCCATCTGAACAGACTGGCATTAACGTGCTGAGCAAGGCCCTCATAAAAACGTCTTAATTTATTTTTCATCATGGAAAAGTTTTGGGTCTATGCCTGATTACCCCAAATTTTCTGTCATTAAGAGGTCCCATCTGTTGTAGAGGCTCCAATTTTTGTAGAGATCTTACACCTGATCTATATATGCACACTAACATGCTCCTATTCAGTTGCTACAATACTTTATCAAGCTGTTCCATCTCCATTTTTTCTCTGTCCCTTAAGTAAGCTCTGCAATTTCTGCCATTGCCTTCTAGCAGTAAAATGTACAAAGTTATGAAATGCAAAATTAAATAGCAAACTCCTCCAAAATGATTTCCCTTCTGAAAATCAGGTCTTGGTCCAAATAATTATGGCTACAGAGATTCATACCTTCAGCATGTGACCTGTATGAAATGACTTTTGTTGATTTGAACTGTTTCCTTCTGTGATGATAAGCATGAGCAGGCACATCAGCTGTAGGTCTTACAAATGCAAGAATAAAATGATGGAATGTGAATTTTAGTACACAAATCCAACACCTGTGTTACTGTCATCACCACAGGGAATGGCAATTGAGTCCTGTAAGTATCTTGCTGACACTGGCAATGTGGTCATGGAAGTTGACATAGTCATGTTGACAGGCATGTGATTACCTGTGATGCAGTTAGAATGCCATAAGGAAAAAGCAGTAGAAGCCAATCCTCTCCCTGTTCCCTCCAGCAGAGAGAACAGTGAGAGATAATTTCCTCCCCATCATTCACACACTTTTCCTCATAGGAAAAAGAAAGAGATGAAAAAGCTAAGGAGCTAATTAATCATTGACTAAAGAAATGCAACATCAACAACAGAAAAGCCAAGATACAGTGTCAAGGTGTTATCATAACCACTTAAGTGATTCCTGTTTAATGCCACTTGATAATGAACTGTCTAAAGCCACTGAAGTTGAGGAGAGTTGAAGTACTTGATAATACACATTTTTATTAGGAGTTATTTCCAGTCTTTTATGCTGGGGAGGTGGAATACATTACACTTATTATTAAATCTTTATATCACAGAGTGATATTTTCTCAAAAATCTCAGTACAGTTCTTTATTTAGCCTGATTCTTTAAAAAAATAAAAGACTGCATTCAGAGGCTTCATGTGTGTCATATCATCCTGTTCTGTAGTTCTCAAATATACTGGCAAACATCAATCAATCTGACAGAGAAACAAAAATAACAGAGACATTATGGTCCTACAAAATTAATGAAAATGAGCGGCCAGATAGAAGACAGACAGCTGATCAATGCCCTTCTGATGGAGAAGTTCCAGGTTGAGCTTAACTCCTATTTAAACATCTAAGGTTTCCTAAGGAAAAGATAGGCTAATAAATGCCAAAGCCGGGGAAAATGGTGCTTATCCTTTACTAAATTACAGGGAATCAAAGAAGAAGGAGCAAACTGATAGCAAAATAAGACTTGCTTATTCTGCCAACAGAACAGCCCCTCTTTCTCTGCATCCTCCTAGCTTTCCCTTCCTGCTTTCAAACTAAAACTCTGAAACTATCACTATAGGACATCATGCTGCAAAATCCTTGCCTTCTGTGTCTCCCACAGGAACTGTGGGGCCCTCCTTATCAGAACTTTATAAATCTTGCTAAAATCTTTCTTTGATTTGCTTTCTGAATAGTGAAATGACACGGTGGAATAAGGCAATGGAGTACTGTGCCTCTGTACAATGTAGATACCTACAAGAGTTATACAAACCTGTCACAACCTGTTACAACATGCAGCAGATGTCCATAGATTTTTTTTTTACTAACACTTTAACAGGTTACCAAGTTCTTGTGCAGGAGTGTTCCTGCACAGTAGCCTTTAGTAGGGCAAGTTATCTCCCTGCTGACAGGGAGATGTGGCAACTCAAGCAAAACACAAAAAGGGGCCAGTGGGAGGAAGTTGTAAGGTTCTTTATGGGGAAATGTCTATTTTTTTCTGTTTTCTGACATATAACAACCTAATATTCTCATCTTGTTAGTATTATTTTAACAATCTGTACTGTTTTGTATGTTATTGTTCTAAGTGTCCACTGCATTATGCTGCACACATATATATATGCGCACATATTTACAACAAAAGCTTCTGCTGAAATTTCAGCCAGTTAAGAAGCATTACAGCTGCCACTGCCTCCTTCAACAACAAACAGCCTAGAGCAGTAGCCAGTGACTGCAGAAAGCACTCCCTTTCTTTGGGGGTATGGGGACAGGTGGGGACACGCTTTCCATCCTCTTGGTTAGTCTAATATTCTGTTTGGTTTGTTCACTTAGAATCAGTCTTCAGTACAATTGTGAGATGGGCAGGATAAAAGGTAGCTATTCCAGTTTTTTTAGGCAGATTTTGGAAAGCAAAAAGGATTAGCTTGGTTTGAAGAAATGTAATCAGTGAAATCTGTACTTCTGAGATGTTTGTTAGTTTTTGTCAATTTTTGATTATCTTCTTTTACAATTGTGTGGTCTTTTTAGCGCAGGCCTAATCATACACTTTGTATTTGTTTTGTACAGAGCCTCACATATTAATGACAATTTTCCACAACCTTCTTGCCTATAGATTGCTTACAGTGAAAAGCAGTAACCAAGATAAAAAGGTATTTCTCACAAAGTGAAGTTGATTTGCAATATTCTTTTCGCAATGTACATTTCAAAAGAACTGAAAAGAGATCAAAGGAAAAAGTAAGAACAAGAATATCATCTGAAAGTATTCCATACTATACTCCTACAGTTTGAAGCTTTGTTTTCAATAGGCAGTAAGCAACAATAGACATAAAATATGCAAATTTTGTTCCATATTGTCAACATTATTCCAAGAAAAGTAAATTTGTAGATATATGCAGTAATTGAATTAGTTTGTATACAAGACATTAAAAACATTGGACATATTCTTAGGGATGTTTGCATTTAAAGTTACAGTGAATTATCTCTTTCTCCAAATAAAGACCTAGACCTTCTGCAGAAATGAACAGTTATTTTCTACCAAGGTGGACCAAGAAATAACATATTCTTATATACTCACATGTATGCCAAGGCATTGCTCCAAAGCATAGCAAAATATTCAGTCCCAAATGTACTTCTGGCCCATCTCGGCTACTGAGCCTACTACTGCATAATGTGACGGAGTTGTGGATACATTCAACTTCTCTTTTGTAACAAATGGTTTAAACCTTGTAGATTCAAAACATGCTTAAGAGCTTATGCTCCACGTAAACGTTTAAGAAGCATCTAAAAAGTATACTCCACAATCCGGTAAGGGAGTCAAGCTCCTTAAAATCACTATATAGCAATGATACATATCTCCAGTACATTTAACCTTTATGTGAATTTAGATGACTGTGATATTTGACCCACTTTTATACTCTAAGGGCTAAGTCAGATAGTCAAGATTATATTGTTAATATTCCATGGACAAACACAAGCTAAGCTTGGTTTACCACACTTACATCTGCTACTAGACTTACAATGATAACACAGACTTACTAAAGTAGATAGTACTAATTTCACACTTGTAACTGTCATTTTTAACAAGTACGACATTTGCTGCTGATAAACATTTTTGTAACTATCTGCTTTTTAATATTCATTAAATATTAATTAAAAATCCAAATTGATATTTCTATGTGATTTCTTATAATGTACCCGAGACATTGCTCTTTACTTTGATGTTGCTAATACAGAATATTATCTCCACCTATTAGTTGTTGCTTTATTCCCTTTAAACTATGCTTGCACTTAAAGATTTGCAATTCCCAGAACGGTTTCCCAGTTGCAGATAATTCTGAGAATTCTTCCTTCTTCAACACAATAGAAATTAATACTTTGTATCTGGTGGTTTTTTCCCGCTATTCCAACGTCTAATCAAAAGTTAATAATGTAGTCTTTATCTTTCACTAAATATTGCCTTTCTGTTGTGCTTTCTAGAGATGATGCTTATTACCTGCATTTAGAGGTGCAGGCGACTGATTATTTCTATTTTGGAGATGTAACCCTAGCTCTGATCATTATTTTTCCTGAGAATTGAATGACACCGGAAAAGCCCCCCAAAAGTTTTGTTCTGTGAGGTTCAGATATTCTTTCCTCAGTTCAGTCTATGCTCAGTTCTTAAAGCTATTGCTGCCTTCTTTACAACAAAGACTTTTGTCTCCTTTGTGCTCCATCTTTGCTCTGTGAATACTGAAAGAATTCCCTTTTATTTTGAGAATAAAATATATGTATAGCAGACATATTGTACATTTTTTCTTGTATTTTATTCTATTATTATATTTTTTACAGAATGTCCATATAATTAAACACATGACTCAGTACACAAATGAAAAATACATATCCAATAGACTCTAGTAAAGAAAGAAGACATTTTTTCACTTTGTAAAAATAAATTCATATGTTGTATAACGATTAGATACGTCATTAATGAACTGGCTTGTCCAGCAACAAATATTTTTTTATTTAAAAATTTGTGTTGAGTGTTCCTTGCCATAGAATGACATACCATTACTCTGTAAAAACCTTAGTATGCTTTCATGTGGGTTCACACACATTCAGCCAGACTCCAGACTTACGGACATGTGGCTTGTCCTGGCTTTCTTTCAGATATTTGAATATAACTTTCTGATTTTTGTCATGCTGTGCTCTTTAAATCTCTAAAGATCTCTGCTAGACCAATTCAGACTAATTCTAAAGCCATCAAAGTTTTAAAAAAAATATATACATACTAATGATGTGCTTAAAATCAGTAAGATTCTAGTCTTAGATTCAATCAAATGATCAAATGCAGTGTTCAAAAGTTATATAACAAGAACAAGCAAAGAAATTTGATGGAGTTGAAAGCAAAGCCTCATTTTGCTTCACTAATTACTAATATTTTAGAGAAGAATGACCTACCTGTTTGGAACGGTGATTGATTTTTGCAGTTTGAAGCCTTAAACTTGCAAGGACTGGCAAGTACTTCTACATGATACTAATAGTAGGCAATGAAGCACTGCTAAGCTGTTTCCTGGTTGATTTTTCATTTGGATTTAAATAAAAGTGATTGATCTGACATTCAGAAAACATCAAATGAAAATAAAATAGGCAGGCAGGAATATTAGGGTTTGCTCATTTAAAAAAGGGAAGGGGAAGGGAGAGGCAGAGGGAAGCTTGCAATAATTCTAACTGAATCTAGTTACTCCATGAACTACTAATGAAGTATGGCTTTCTACAGATTTGTGTCCTAAATCCTAAACATCTCTTTTCACAATAATCTCATCTTGTTCCCCCTCCATGTCCCCTCTGTTTTTCCTGCTTTTCTTCCCTACAATATTTCCAGTTCACTCTCTTCCTTTCCTCCTCTACCTATGTTTTTTTAGTTACCTTTTCTTCCCACTGTGCCTCCACTTCTGCCCCATGGCTTCCTTTTGGGCAAAGACTGTATAAGCTGTACATGTTCTGAGTAACTCATGTTCTTGGACAAGTCACTAGGTATGCACCTTTGCCACCTACTGTATCCCAGCCACCACTTCTCATTATGTGTCTGGGAAATTAGTTCTTTTTAAGACTCCATCCTGTCAAATGTAATTTACTTCATCCACAGGTTGAAAAGTTACCAGAATGGGGAAGGGAAGAGGGAATGCCTGTTCAGGAAAGCTAAGTTTCTGAATAAAATGAGACTAAGAACTATCCCTCCCTATGTCCATTTCTACCAAATCTACATTATAAGAATAGGTATTTTTAACACTGGTGGAAAAAAGGAAAGGTGTCAGAAAGATCTCAAATCTTGCAGAGAGCTTACGATAAAGGTGAATTCTTCTCACTTAGGCACTTTGTTTCTGTGTATTAAATATATCAAAATGTACTCTCTGTAATTATTACACGTTTCAGGTTCCTCCCATCTTCCCATGTTTTTATAAAACACTCACAAAAAGATAAGTTAGTGTAAAAGGGAGCCTCAGAAAAGATTTCTGATCACCCACAACAGTTTAAGAATGTATAATACCAATACTGAGTTACATTTCCAATAAGAAAAATCTTAGGCAAACTAAAAATGTTCTAGCCCTCCTTACCATGCTCAGGAATAAAAGTATCCTTCGAACACAGTATGTTGTGGTTTTAAGCAACTGTCTCTTTTCTTATTTTGCAACTGTTGCTAATAAGGTTGTACATTAATGTATAAACATTTAGTTTAAGAAGCAGGTGAGAAATGTTCTTACTTGAAGATGAACTGTAAAGGTTGCCAAATTTCTATGTTCCATACAAAATATCTGAGACTAGTTATTGTTTTCAAATAAGTGACTATTGATCGCTTATTGTCCAAACCAATGATAATGGTTTTACATCATGATGATACACTTATATTACCCCAATTGAAATATTTTGTCCCTACAAACTGAAGAAAAAGAGGCTATATATATTTATATATCTTAAAATAGAAATACTGTCTCCTAATTTCATGATTTAAGATTCGTTAAATTGGTATGGAAACATAAACATTTGTCAGTAAAAACTTTCATAAAAGTTTTTTACAATACTATTGTCTACAATAATTCCAGCTTTATAAACTCTTATGAGTTAGCATGCAGTTAAGAGAATTATAAAAGTTGTACCTGTCTAACATTTTTGCTGTTTTCTTCCCTGTTTGGATGGTAGATCCTTTCAGGTACAGAGTTTACTTGACTGCACAGTTTCTTAATAGCCAGAGATAAAGTTTCCATAGTCTGTAGTGAAAAATGTAATTTAGATACCATCAGCCTGGTCAGTAAGAAAATAACTACGGAGAAACTAGTTTCCTCTGTTTGCTATTAGAGGCTAGATCCAGAAAACAAATTTGGCATCTAAAGGAGGGCTTAGACAGACTTTAGGTGGCCAAATCTGAAACTGAGGTCTAAAAAAAACTCACTCAGAAACTGCCTATGGCTTAAGACACACCTTTATTTAAGATGAAACTTCTTTATGACTTTATATGACTGCAGTTCTGCTCCTGCACTTCCTTGGTTTGTCCCAGGCTCAGTACCCAGGTTCCCACCTAACCCTAAACGGGTAGAAAAAGCACATGTGTAACTCTCAAGATATACCAAGAAGATTGCATCCCTCACAAAAATGCAGTTAATTTTAAAAAATGCACTTAATGAAAAAAAAGGGGATGTTAGAAACATTGCTATGTCCACCTTTTATATTGTAGCCTAGTGCATAGGTTACTGGCATGGCAAGTGGAAGACCAAGGTTCAAAGAGTGTATTCTGACAAGTACCTAAGTGTTTTGGTATATAAAATATGTGCGTATACACATGTACACGATATTGACATATATGTGGCATATGTACACACACAAATATATATTTATACATACGTTTTTATTTATAGCTACATTTACACACAGATATGGATACATAGCCATAAGTAAACATGGCTAGGTCATAAAAGTGGTCAGCACCACCATTTCTTCCATTATCCACACTTCAGAAGTGGAAACATAAATTATTTATTTGAAAAATAAACTGTGAACATCTATACTCAAGAGAGGGTTCAAACTTACAGAGCCTGAGTAGATGAAAATACACATTTCCAGTCCCTGATTAACATGCCTAAAGCCTGGGAAAGGGCTGGGTTTTAGACACAGGACTGTCTTCAGTGTTTCCTATTGATTGTCATAGACAGCTCTTTGAACAGCTCTGGGTTTTCAAGTTATATTTCTGAAGCTAATATTTCACCTCATCCCTTATACAACATAATTCAGGCATCTAACAAGGGACTCTGAACTCTACTTGATGAAAATTTTTTTGGATCTGGCACTACATCTCCAGGTGAATCTGAACTCTGCATTGATTTTAATACTGCATAGCACTGATATTCTTTTTCCATTCAGTGTGGAAAAACAAAGCAGATACTACTGGTCCTAGATTATATTGATGCTAGATTAAACATTTTAGTATTAGACCACATTAGCGGAGTCCCTTATTCCACTGAAAATATATTCTTATTTATGAGCTATTAATCATTAGAATACTACAGTGTATCTAATGTAAATACAACATCTAACAATATCTAATATTAAGTGTAATCTTGCAAAAATCTCACACCACAAGAATAGCAAGGTTTGCAAAAACAAATACTCAGAAAATGCCAAGATGTTGCCCAGAAAACCTTAAATTGTCCCCTCACTCATCTATACATTAGGAGACAGTTCTAAAGTATGAGATCATATACTACTTTCCACATGATCCCTGATTCTTTAAGGGCACTCAGTGGACTGCAGTTACTGAAGTGATTACTTTCAGTACATAGTTTTACCCTCATCATAAGTTGTGACCTCTCATATTACTTGATATACACCATCCAAACAGTGAACTGACAATAGGATCATTAATTTCCTTTGTTTTTAATGGTGTTTTAAGAAATCTTAGTTTATTACAAACATTAATGATTTTGTCTGTACAAAATCCTTGTGAGGAAAGTCTAAGGTCATTGCTTTCATTGGCCTCAGTTGCAAATGTGATCTGCACATTTCTGCAGTTTAGATCACATATGTCTCAGAACAGGAACCTAGAAAACAAAGAATCCCTACTAGCTTTCTGTGCATATTTTGGTTTGTGTGACTTGATATCACCCTTTAACAAAGATGAGAACAGAATCTGCTTGTCTAAGGCAACATTTGTTGCCTCAGCCATCTGACCATTGCTGCCTGCAGAACTCGTCTCATTCATCAAGCAGCTTCTGACTTTTTTAACAAGAGAAACAGATAGCTGCTTTGTTAACAATCCTGCTTTTTTCCTCTAGGCACCACATCCCCCATTCAATGAATGGGCCAAATATTCCACATAGAAAGAGCAAAAATAATATGACTGATTATACAATTAATATTTACTATAAGCAAAAGCATAACAAGATGAACAGAAGCTTCATAGTCAACCCTAAGAATACCATACAGTAAATCCTAATGCCATTTTAGTAAATGTAGTGTTGTTTTGTTGTAGATTTCCTTCTTAAGGAAAAGGAATTTAGAAATGACATCTTACACAGGTTACTGCAAAGTTTGACTTTTGGATTCAAAAGTATCTAAATGCCACTAACAAAGTAATAAATGGGAAAAGTAGCTTTTTATTTTCTATGTGGATCTGCCACTAGAGGGGGAATAGAACAAGTGTGAAAAGGTAAAATCAATGTGTTTACAGCTCTTTGCTAAACCACACACCAGTGTTAGGTTTCAGAGCTCCTGTGTTTTGTTGCAGATTCTGTAGGCGACCCTTCTGCATCTTTCCTCTCTCTTGTCTGTCATCCACCACTGTGCCTTCCCTTCCAACGTCATTCATTTCCCTAATCTATTTCATCTCTCCTTCCTCTGTTCCTGGTTCCTGTCCCTTTCTGTTCCCATGATAACCCTCATCTTTTTGTCCTTCCCCAAGTTGTTCCCTGTGTTGTCCTCACTGCTCAGTTTCTCTTCTCCTCAGCCTCTGCTTCTCACTCCTCTGCATTAAAAAAGTCAGTCTTCCTGAACTTAAATGCAGTCAATATGGGGTGCACAATGCACTTGGGAAGCAGTTTCTGCTCTCAGCATTTCACACCACAGTGGCTCATAACATCTAAACCCAGCAACTGCAAGAGTCCTATACAGCCTTTGAAATCCCAGAATTAAACACTTAACTTTTTTGGAGGGTGGAAGGAGGGAAGGGAGAAGGTATTAATAATCAAGCCCTCAAGTAAGTGTAAGATACTGGAACAAACTCCAAACACGGAAATCTTAGCAAAGATATAAGCTTCCTGGCTCCTACAAACTTGACAGAACTTCACTGGCCAAATGTTTTTGAGTACTACAGTTTAAACGCTTCTAGGGGAATTTTCATGGAACAAGAAAAAAAAAGCAGTGACCCTAACACATACATCCCTGCTTCATTGGGATGCCAGAGCTTCCCAGAGAAAGTTATTAGAAAAGAATGATACAGACACTGGTAGAATATGCTATCTCTATTTCCATAGTTCTTAATAACAACAAATGCTTCTTAACTAAATATTTGCCCAAAATATCAGTCAGAAGCAAACACCAGGCATGAAAAATTTCAGACCTGAGCAGATGAAGTCTGTGAAAATTAAGAGCCAAATATTACAATGGAGGAGTGGGTAACCTGAATGATAGGTTGCTAGCCGGCCTGCCTGCAACAGCTGCGACCCCTTGCTATGAGTACCCGAGGTGCCTTTCAGGAATACTGCTTATCCAGGTGTGCAAAAGACTGACCCAAAGCAGAGGTTGACGGCAACTCACAAGTACGTTCAGTATCGTCAGAGGGGGGCCAGAGCAGCTGTGAAAGGTGAGACCCGCGAGCAGACAGGTCTTGGCCAGCCGACCCGGCGACGGTGGGCCCCACTCCCCGCTAGGCCCGGGCTGCGGCCGGTGGCGCAGGAGACCCGGGGGCGCCTCCCCTCTTCCTCGCCCGCCGTCCCAGCCGGGCGAGGGGCGCCGGGGCAAGGCCTGCGGAGGGCAGCGGGGGGCCGGGGCAGCCCTCTTACTTCTCTTTACCGCCTCTTCGCTCCGCGCGGCGCCGGCTGCCGCACGCCGCCTGCCTCGGCCGGTCTCCAGCGCGCGGGCGACCCTTGCGGGCGACCGTTAGCGGCACCTCCGAGCCGCCGCCGCCCGCAGGGCACGCGACTCGCTCCGCCCCGCCCCGCCGCCAACGGCCGGGGGCGCTCGGGGCAGCCGCTCCGGCACAGCGCGGGGCGCCCCGAGCCTGAAGCAAGGAACGAGGCGGGTGCGCCCCCGCCACCCCAGCCCCGCGGGCGCGGGCTGCCCCCGCCGTGCCGAGCCGAACCGAGACGAGCCGCCGTGGGCGGGGGGGGCGGTGCCGGGAGCGTGTCACGGCCGCGGTACCGCCCAGCCGCCTCGGCGCGCGCGGGGGGCGGAGCGCGCGGCGCCCCGGCGGCGGTCGGGGCCGGCGCTGGCGGGGAGGGGGCTGATTTCCGCGCTGAGCGTTTGCGCGGTGCCGGGCCGCTGTGCTCCAGCGGCGGCGGCGGCGGCAGCGCTCTCGGCGGGAGGCGGAGGTGCCAGACTCCGGCGCCACTTGCCGGCAGCGAGGAGGAGCGGAGCGGCTGGCGAGGCGGCCGGAGGAGGAGGAGGAAGGGAAGGGAAGAGAAGAGAAGGGGGGGAGCAGCAGCGCTGGGTTGGCCCCGCGACGCTGCTGCTGCCACTTCCCTGCTCGGTGCTTGCCAGCCGGGGAACCTGATCCGCTCCCGGAAACTCTCGGCTCGTCTCTCGCGGCGGCGGCGGGCGCCGGCCAGCGCCGTCTGCCCCGGCGCGGGGGGCAACTTCTGGCACTTCTCCGCAGGAGACTTGGGGCTGCCCCGTGCCGGGGGCAGCCGGCGGAGGAGCCCAGGCGGCGCCGGCTGCCGCCGCCCGGCCCGCGAGGAGAACTTTCCCCGCAGAGCCCGGGGCGGCGAGCGGGCCCCAGGAGCGCAGCGCGCGCCGTCAGAGGCGGGCGGTGCGCGGCGGCGGCGGCCGGGCGTGCGGCGGGGCCGGCCGGCGGCCCGCGGAGATGAAGCTGAGCCGGCAGTTCACGGTGTTCGGCAGCGCGATCTTCTGCGTGGTGATCTTCTCTCTCTACCTGATGCTGGACCGGGGCCACTTCGACCACCCGAAGAGCCCGCGGCGGGAGGGCACCTTCCCCAAGGTGAGCGGCGCGGGGGAGGGGCGGCGGGGCCGGGGCCCCCAACGGCCGTGAAGCGGCGGGTGGGCGAGCTCCCGCCGTGTCGCCGGACGACGGGGGAGAGGGTGCTGGGCAGCCGCTTCCCCTTCGGCTGCCCCCGCGGGGGCGTAGGTGCGGGGGGGCGGCGGCGCCGTCCCCCGACGTCCTTCCCGAGGGGGCGAGGCGGGCGGCGCGGCTCGCCGCTCTCCGGGCTCTCCCGCGGGCGGCTGAGGCGGCGGGCGGCGCCGGGGCGGTCGGGTCGTTAGGGCAGGGGACGAAGGTGTCGCCGCCTCTGGGTGGCGCTGCTGCCAGCTCGGCCCGGCCCGGCCGGCGGCGGCGCGGCGGAGCGCGGCGGCTGCGGCGGCCGAGGGGCCCCGCGGGGCGGCGCGGCGCGGAGGCGGGCCGGGCCGGGCCGGGCGCGGGGTTAGCGCGCCGCCCCGCTGCAGGGGAGCGCGGGGAGCCTCGCTGCGGCCCCGGGTCGCCCTGCGCGGGGCTGGCGGGAAGTAGGGGGCCGGCGCAGGGTTTTGCGTTTTGGAAACTGCTACTGAGTGCGAATAGGAGTTGCTACCGAAAACTGAGAACTCGAGGGTAAACCTCAACAATGGCATCAACAGGCGGGTTTAGAGAAATGCTGACTGTATGTTACTGCTCTCATTTTCGCTGAGCATTACTTTGGAGCTGTTACTGGCTCTTATACCTGACTGCACTGTAGGGAAGAAATTTTAAAAGCTGTTTATCATGGTGCAGTTGATATAAGGAATATTTATCTACGGCCAGAAAAAATATTTCAGAAAGCACATAGAATGCTATGGTAGAATACTGATTAATAGTATTAATAGTTTTGTTTTCTTACAGTAGTAGACCAAAATAAGCTACAGAAAATCAAGTGATAAAGGTATAGTTTATTTATGCTTGCACCATATTTATTGTCTTGGGGAAATAAAACAAATGAAAATGTGTATTAGTGCAGCAGTGAGGCTTCAAGTGAGTATAAGAACTCAAAAGGCTTATTTAAAAACTAAATCTTATTTCCCTCATAGAATGTCACTAATTCTTCACTTAACGTGAAAGTAATAATAATTTATACCATTTTTTTTCTGTTTAAGATTAAAAACATTGGCTTGAGTGTAAAGACAGAGCACAGACCTATTCTGCCTTTCTTGCTTCAAGTTACAGTTCAGAGGTTGACCACCAGTTTTCAGAGAAACTAAGAGAATAGGAAAAAGGGTTAGGAGAAGAAATCAAGCCCAGACTACTGCAGCTGTATCTGTTCAATATATAGCTCCAGCAGAAGAATAATACTGTGTGTGGTACTTAAAAAAAAAAAAAAAAAAAAAAAAAAAAAAAGGTGGGGTGCAAGGGAAGGCGTAAATACTGGTTTGGTGATAGGGTCAGTATCTTACATTAGTAAATCATATGTCTTTATTCCATCAGCTGAACTGAATCCAGGCAAAGAATAGAACAGCAAAACTTGTACATGGGTGTCCTCTCTTTTGTTAAATGCCAGGATTTGGTTCAAAACACTTAAGTGAATATAGAAGATGTATTAGAAATTTTTGTTTTCCATTGTTAATATCTTGCCATTGAAAGTCCTGGCAGTGTCCTATACTGCAACATTAGTCCATAGCTTTAACTCTTACCAGACTTTGGCTTGGTACCTTAATCTGATATAACATCTCTTCCTTCTACATGATGAAGCTCACCAAAGACAGATTTTTCACCTTCACCCCCACTCCCTCCTCTTTATCTTCTAGAACAGTCAGTCAGCTGCAAGGAAAGTGGTTCTTTTATTTTTATTTTTTCCTTCCCCTCCCCACTTTCCATATCTAAATTCCTTTGAGTTGTTCCTCCTTACTGGAGAATCTTCTGCTTGTCATTCAGTTTGAGTCCTTCCTTTGGGGTGAATAGTTGCACTTTTCCTTCATATTACTTTATCTTTTCATGAAGCTACATATGAAACTAATTTGATTTTGTCATTTCCTTTTGCTGCCCACAGTGTCCTGAATAGAAATTTTTCACTTTGTTACAACTGCAAAACCTCTGGAACTTAGCAAATGTCTTGAGCCCTGTAACACATTAGTTTAAAGTTAATATGAAAGATAAGGAGTAGAACAGAAGTCACAACCAATATTTGAAAGCAACAGCTTTAATTCTGCCTCAACTGACAAAAAACTTTTTGTCAGTGCAGTGTTGCCAGAATGCAGTGTAGTATAAGTGAAACTAGCCACAGATGTAACAGCTTCAAGCTGTTGTTGTTTATAAAAAAAAAAAACACAACCTATGGCAGCAGTAGATTGCCTGTATCTGTAGATATAAGAAGGCAGTGTTGCTTTGCATGCTCTTATTTTCACAGTTACAAGGGTCAGAATTATTTTCTTAAAAAAAATATATATATTTTTTTCTTTTCCCCTACAAGTTAATGGATAGATCCACTTCATTACTTTTTCTGTTCTGACAATGTGCTAGTCTTTCAACTTTGTTCCTGTGTACAGTCCTTATAACAACATACTTCACATTTCATGTCCTGGAAGTTGGGTGTTTATTAGTTTTCTCCTTCCAGTCTATGTGGCATACACTGAGCTCTGAAAAGAGCTTGTAAGTGCTTGTCTGTCTAGGCTTTGCTATAAATGCAATCAGGATCAGAGTTGGGATTTTTTAGCTCTCAGTGCCTGGCTGGTCTGCATTCACCTAAAGAATAGTTGTACCTCATACCAGCAGTACAATAAATGGTTAGGATTGGCACTCCAATTCATTTCCAGAATATTTGGTTTCATATCAAGGGGGCATAGTTGAACTTCTGTTTTTCTAGGATTATTCTCTTTTGCTATTGTAGTTGTTAATCTGTACTTGTATGAAATTGCTAAGTCTTGGAATTTTTCCATGGTTTCTTCCAGCCATCTTCTCTTTTCTTGCTCTCAGGGTAGTGTGCATCAGACTCAGGCTTGTGAATCGTCTTCTTTCAGGCTTATCTACCAGTGTGGTCAAGAATTATCCTTCTTGAGCTTGATGTCCAGTCTGAGAGTTCAATTGGTTGTTTAAGAATGCCAACAGAAATGTCCTGTGGAAATAATTTTTGGAGAAAATCCCCCAAGATAGGTAAATATCTGTAGACAGTTGCCTTCATGTATTCTCCAACCAAATATTTTAAGTGCCTTTCACTGCTGTGTTAAAGAGAATCTGTGGTTTGGCTTGGGAGGCAGTGATAATATTGTTAAGTATATAGCCTGTGTCTTTTCAGGTCTTTTTGCAAAAGCTGGCATCAGTTGTCTTAAAGAGAACGTTGTCCACACTATCCATGGTAAGATAGCATTGTGGCAACTGTAGTAGAACTTGAGCTAATGAAGTGATTTATAGTCTTGTAATCATTGGTGTTGATCATCGTTTAAAACATGGTATCAGAAGACCTGCAGGGTGCCATAGAACTGGAGTCGCCATTAATTTAAAAAAATTAGGTACTACAGTACATGGAAGTTAAGATTTATTACCCTCTGTCCTGTAATAGTTATTCTTGCATCAAAATCTATGCTTTCTATCTTTATAGATCCTGCCTGGCTGTCAGATATATGTTATTTCTTAAGATTTCTGGCATATCAGAAGCTCTGTCTTTCTCCCAGAGCTTGTTTCTAGCTATTGTAGGATCTCTTCCTGCTAAAGTATATCATGGACTCTGATACTCTTCTGTGGAGCCTCTCCCTCCATCCTTCACTGTTTTTCTGTGTTCTTTCAGCGTGGCTCTGGGGTGGATCTCTGAAGCTCTTACCGAGAACGTGCCTCAGGACAGGAACGCTCTGAAAGAGCCTCTGGAGCATTGAGCTCAGAATTGCCTCAGAGGGGTCGCCAGCCTTTAGGGAGGACCTGCTCAAGGACTTGCAGGCCTTGATATCTGCTTTGCTTTGCCCTTCTCAGCTTCAGCAGCGTTACTAGAATGGTTACACTTGTTTCTAAACTGAGTAATACTGAATGTGAGGATGATAGCACTGGATCAGACTAAAGGTCCGTTTAGCTTGGTATCCTGTCTCAGGACAGGACACAATGCATGCAGTGACAGGCCCAAGGTGGAGGAATAGCCTTAGATCCTTAGTTAATTATTGTATCAGTTGTCACCATAGATCGTTGTGTAGGATTCCTCAGAGAACTCTCAGGACCATACAGTGGGGAGAGACTTGATGTGGTGGTTAGTCCTGCATTGTCTCATGCGCCCTGAGTTTGAGGCACAAGTGATTCAGGGACTAAACTGATCTTGGTAAATGAAAACTTAATTTAAAACAAGTCTAAAGTGGAATGTCCATAGGTAGCTTATCTTGAAGAACTTGTGTTACTGTATACAGACAAATACTAAATACTGATAAGCACAGATAAATCTATTCTGTATTTTGGACCCAAATAGGAAAAATCATTAACCTAACTTTCCTTGTTTTCTCAGCTAACTTTACTTTGAATTAGAACAGACCCATAAAAGCTATTCATTTACAGAAGTTGGTAAAATATTCTCTTTGAGTTGCATATTCTAATATTTTGTATTTCTTCTGGATTCTAATTTTTGCTTGATTTAACCTGAGCATGCATGAGATACTCTTAGGATGAAGAAAAACATTAAAAATCCAAGTTTTTAATTAAAGAGGAGGATTTTTTTGTGGGAATATCTTGCTTCAGAAATATATGGCCTTTATGTAGTCTTCATATCAAAACTCATGCTCAGTGAAATTTCTGCCTGAGGAAGGCAACACAGCAACACAACACAGCATCCTCTGTCACTGCCTGATAGGTGATGCTTTGGAACTCAGCTTCTTCTTCTAAACACTTTAACACAGCTCACTTTGGCTTTTATGGGAAATATCCCTACAATGTGCAAAGCTGTTTCTGCAAATATATTTTTAAAACTCATCTCTGCCATGATGCCTGTTGATAACGAGAACAGGACCAAGTGATTGCTCTTTTTCAGTTTTAGTCTTTCCTTTGCAAGTCAAAGCACAAAGCTCCCCATGTTAGCAGCACAGTTTTGGTTTTACATGTAGCAACATCCATAGTTAGTGTTTTGATTTTTTTTTTAAACAAGTTTTATTTGAATCTCTCTCTCAGCCTCTAATGCCTTTGACCACCCACCATTATCTGAACCTTGCTCTGATCTTCTAATGTATGCTAAATATTTTTATGGCTCAGAAATTGCATTGCATTAAAGAGATGATCAAGTACAGTCCCTCTAAAAACATCTGGCTTGTTTGTTTATTTATTTATTTATTTCCCCTATGTGTCCTTCCAGCAAAGTATTAAGGGACTGGCTGTTGATGCTACTGCTAAAGCTTCTTTGCTGGCTTCCTGTTTTGAAGAAATCTATGTGATACATCAAATACTTCTGCACAAGTGGCACTAGCAGTGATTGTTGCACTATGGAGTGTTATTTCATCTGAGCTTGCCAATAATTTGAAAGTAGTACCAGCTGGCCAAAAAAGAGATGACTCATGGTAGGGTGGAGCAATAGTAATAGGAAATTAGGACCAAATACATGTCAGAAGCACCAGCAGTGCTGAGTCTGTGTATTAAACAATGGGGTCTTGTCAACTTGTACTCTGGAGTACTGCTGAGGTAGTACTTCCCCTGCTGTAAGGAAGCACTGCATTCAGTTTGCCCTGTCTCAGTGAGGCAGCTGTAGCTACCACGTATCAGCTTATGCTTGATAGTTATTATGCCCCAATTCCGTGCAGTGCACACCTCTGTTTCCTTCAGCGTTAGCACGTCTCTACACTTCCTGTTTTCTAAATAACTTCTTATATACTATAAATACCTTCTCCCACTATAGTTTTGCTAGGTGCATAGCCATAGTGAGATAGCTGAAATCAGTGGCTAACATACATTAGTAAATACTTGCTTTTTGTTGTTGCATGTTCTTAGTAATTGGTATATTTTTGGAATCTCATTTGTGAGCTCTCTAACTTATGTGCATGTAACAAAATACAGCACTTCTGCATGAGAAAGTGTAGGAAGTTGTATGATCAGGTATTTGGAAAATGTTTTTTATTACTCTAAAATGTGGATAGTTGTAATTAAGGTTGTACTTAATTTTGAAGTTGTCATTTTTTGACTTCTGAGCACTGAAAAACTGCAAGCACAGTGACTTTTAGTAGCATTCTTATAGCTCTCTTGTCAGAGAATATTGAATGTTCATTGAAGAAACCCACAAAAGGGATCATCATTTACCTAAATTTGAAACAAGTCAGCTTGTTTTAAAACAAACAAATAAATAAACAAAAACTTATTAACTACACCAAAGTCCACAATCTGAAAGCCTTTGAGTATCACAAGGATATTCCTGAATGTAAGATAAGGAGAAATTAAGATTTCTTCTGTTGAACCTTTAGTCCGTTGTAAAGGAAGAGGGTCAAACATAATTAGAGGGCAGTAAGAATTCCTTGTACTTCCTAGTATTCACAGGGTGTGTTTGTCTCTGTTGCTTGTGTACTTTATGTGAAGTTTTGGGTAAACAGTAAAATTAGCCAAAGAGAGGCTAATAGCCTTCTTCAATTAGTCTTAAATTTGGTGCAAAACGTTGAGGAAAATGTGTTTTTTCAGAAGGATAGCAACAAGCCTTATAAGAGAGAACAGCTACTTCTGCTACTTAAGATCAATGCCTAACTTAAACTCTGTAAATTAAATGGAGAGAGAAAGGTTCCTAGTTTTCTCTTACTTTCCTTTTTTTGTCTGACACGATTGAATTTTTTTTTTTAAGTTTTGACTTGATCAAATAGAAATAAGTATCACTAAAATGCCCATACTCTTAATGCCATTTTTGCCAGTTTTGTGCTGCTAGTAATTTAAATAAAAACTGAAAATAGGGTAGTGAGGGGAATCAAAACAGGAAATGAACCTGGAAAATATCAGCCTGGGTAAGTGACTCTAGAACAGAAAATATTTCTAGGTCTGTCTCCATCCCTCTCTTCTTTCTCCCTGCCCCCAAATCAGGTGAAGATAGTGTCTAATTAGTCACTAACAGCACGTCATATTTCACTTTCTGTAAATTATGTGAAACTTAACAGAAATAAGCATTCAAAATACTTTTATTCTAGATTTATCTCTAACTCTGGTAAAGCAGAATGTAGAAGTCCATCAGTTGCTTAGAATCTATTTGTCAGATTGCTTCATCTTTGGAATAGGATGCCTTCGTTTTAAGAGAGAAGACCTTTGTTTTGTAGTTCCCTTAATTCGGGTGAATCCCAGTGCCTCCCCAAAGTGGGGCTTGTTCTGAAGGGTACTTTAAAGGTAGGGTTTCACTACAGAGTTTTTAATGGGGTTACTTGTTTAAGTTTCGCTACCACAAATGGACATAAGCCTTCCGCCTAGATTAATACAGGCTTTAAACCTTGACTTGTGCTCTTGACTGATGTATTGGATTGTTTTTTTGTTCTGACTCTGTCTTACCTTGCAGTATGAACAACTGATGAAACTTAGAGAATTAAAATAATAAGTTTCTTGCTATATCAGGCTGTATTTTTAGCTTTTACAAGCTTGTTTTTTCTGTACAGGAGATGACCATTTAAATTCTACATTTAGTATGTTTTGTTCATTGCGCAGTGCTCTAACAGTGAGCAGAGAATGTTTTCTGGTCTTGTCATCCTAATATGCTGCCATCTGTTCAGAAGCTTGTACCAAGATTTTAGTTAACTTCTGGCATGAACTTTGTGTGTGATTTGTGGAGACGTACCTGGAAATAGTTATTGACAAGAGACTGGTGGAGAAAGATGGCTGCAGTTCAGTGCAGCCAGAAAGTAAGACTTCTGGAGTCCAGTTTCCGCAATACTTACTGCTGTAAATCTGTATAGGTGACAACCTTGGCTTGAAGTCTGTGTCACCTCGAGAACTCTGTTCAGTGCAGTACTCTTTCTTCACCACAGCTCCTCTGTGCCCTAGAGCCTCTCAAGCAGGACACTGCCTGTCCACTGCAGTCTCCTGCTCATTTTTCTGGGTGAGAAGGAGAATGGGCACTGCCTGCTTTTGAAGTAAGCACTTGGTGATTGCTGGCTGACTCTCAAGTCATGTAATAACCAAGTTTTAGCTGACTTAACCTCAGAAGTCTCTAATGCCTGCCTCTTCTCATGAGATTTCCTGATTTGTCGGCTTCTCATATTCCCACTTTAATTATTTAGACTAGATGCCTTTTTCCCGATGGACTGATGGTTAAATGCAATTGCTTTCAACAGGCATATAAAGAGGAAGTGAATGTTCAGTGAGAAAGTGAAAATTGGAGCTAATGCCCTCTCTGCAATGTAGAATGTTTAAGTGGGAGAAAGTGTCCCTTCCCCTGGAATGTGTCCATTCCTGGAATGAAGCAGCCTGGTCTTGCATTGTGTTACATGAGGTTTTCCTCCTTGTGCTGGGCTGCCGCTCACTCCTTCTGGTGAGAGTCTTAGACTTGCTACAGATCAGACCAGTGTCAGAAGCAAATGGAGAAGGAGAAGTAGAGGGCAGTGGAGAAAGCAGGCTGTTATGGAATATTTGGGGTATGAAAATTGCTGAAGGGTTAAGACTGACTGAAGCAGAAGGAACTGTTTTTGTAGCTGATTCACGTGGTGGTAGCAGTCGTTTGCCCAGTGCAGCTAACATGTATGAACTGCCTTTGTTCCAAATGGGGGGAGAATGAGCTGGTCTGTGCTGCTCTCAAATTAAAATGTACCTGGGAAGATTTAGTTGATTCAGTCTAAGCCTGTGTAACTATGGGGATTGCAAACAGATATGCTACTCACATGATGCCGTTCTTTTACCGATGAAGCTGTACCTATTTTCAGTACTGAGTTTGATCCTTTGCTCTTCTTCATATAGTAGTATTTGCCATCTCTGTGGAGTGACAGCAAGGTTACCTTTCTTGCTTTTTGAATAAAATCTTTGTTTGTGCAATCCATTAATGAACAAGGGCAGAGAGAAATAGAAGAAAGAAGTTTAAACCCAAGTTATAAAAACAAATTAACAGATTGTTTAGGTCAGGTGATTCACATAGTTTTACATTGCATTTCCTTATGTAAAACAAGTGTGTAGATTCACAGAACATCCTTTAATGAATTCCACTTGAATTCAGCCATGCTTACCTAAAAAGCGTCCTTCCAATTTTCTGTGCTGTTAGGCAGGACTTGCAATCTTGGATCCGGATAGCTTCTTTTCTGAGAAGAATTAATGCTGTAAACTCAGGGGGAAGTCTGCTGACAGTTATAAATTGTGCGGTTAACCAAATTTTTCTATCCAGTATCTACAATGCCATGTAGATTACAAGAACTTCGGTGGAATTTGTTAAGGTAAAATTGTTGCATCTCTGCTGTAGATTTAAAAAACAAACACAAAAAAACCCTATTGTGTGGAAAAATTTCCAACTTTAATTTAAAACAAAATACTGTTAGAGTACAATTTTATTCATGAACAAGACTTCCGTGTTTTATTTTATGTTTCTTTTATTCTATATTTATGTTTTAATTAGTACCAGTTTGAGGTTCCTGTAAAATGTTTCTAATATGTTTTACTGGTAAATCAACATCCATTACTAGCACATAATAAATCAGTAAAATGAAACATTTTAGTGCAACTTCGCTGTTGTGTACTATTTGCCTTTGATAATTTGTGCTGAGCAGTGCAGTTCAGTCGCCTGCTGTTAAAAAGGTTGTCGCTGAACTTGTTTTGTTTCCATGTGTTTATTTCGTTGTCTTGAAGACTTGGAATATTTTTAATGTTTATCTCATGTTTTAAAAAGCTTTAGTATTGAATACTACATTCTAAACATTATTTACTACCTAGTTAAAATGAATAAGGAGAAAAGGTGAGTGTGGAATGAAAAAAGCAGGTATTTTTTGCATACTCTGGATCCACCTGAAATTTTAAATTTGCAGATGAATTCTTGACACTACTTTGACTATTTTCTTACTGAATGGAAACGTGAGCCCATTTCTAGTTTGTGATATTGTTGTATCTTAAAGTTAACTTCTGTGGCCAATTCATATCATGATAGAAATAAACGTATTTAAAAAAACTGAGATAGGGCTGTTTATTGGTTGTAACTTGGGTGCTATATGAGGCCCTAAGTTTGTTCTTAACTGTAGCCTGTCAGTTGTTTTGTGTTCAAGCTGGGTTGGTAGATGGTATGTTTCAGTGCTTTGTAAAAGGGACCCCGTGCATCTCAGTCTGCAGAGAAGACAGCAGCAGAGTCCTAATTCGCATCCTTTGTTAAGTTCAGGATGGGAGGGCTTTGCAAGGATTGCCACCGCCAAATAACAGTATCTGCCTCCACAGTTAAAAGTAGTTCTGTGTTTAACGTACTTCTAAGAATCGCTGCTCTTCAGAATCCTAAGTAGACTTTCCATCTTAGAAAATAAATTACTGATGGAAGGATATGGTAGTCTATAGAATCATTATTGCTTGAAGATGAACAGGGGACAAATTACTATTTCTCATAACACAAGAAGCAGGGTTTTAAGCAGCTACATGGCTTAAAGTTTAAAAAATAATATATTTTCTCACATACTACACAGTAAAATGGTAGGACTTATTATCCTAGCATATTTGGAGTTTTAAAGTGTAATAAATTCAAGGAACAGTCCATCTAGAGATGTTTAATATGATGTGACCTCCAATTTTGGAAGTCTGTCTTTCATGGAAGTTGGGAGCCTGTGTAAAAGGAAGATCAGTCTAAGTGTGTCTGTCTTTAATACTTTTTTCTCTGCATCTGTTACTGCCACTGTCGGAGAGACAGTACTTGGCTAGACAACATGAGGCAGATTGGTGGTCTAACGTATGACCAGGTAGATAATAGTGTTTTGTTAAACAGTACGTAGTTGTTCTCTTGTAGGAAGATGTAGAATATTTCCAGAAGGAATGGGAATGAGAATATAAATTTTAAGTTGTCTGATTTTATAGTTATGAAGGCTGGATGTAGAGTTGTGGACAGGTGTGAAAAGCATTTTGGCTGCTTATGTATTTGGTAACTTTGGTGAACCATAGCCATGTGCAGTGAAATGGGTAATAACTTGTGTAGATGCAGCTGTATTTTAGCTTCTTAAGAATTTAAAAGACCGAAGGTTATGTTGGGCAGCCTGTAAAGCCCCAATTGGTATTTTATATATTTTTATTTTTCAGGAAGTGGCAAAGCAGGCTATTAATTGTCTGAGTGGAGGAATCTTTCATTTTTTAGGTTTCACAGACACTGAAAGGGAAAATACTAATTTTAAGAAATGCATGCACTGCCTTAAATATAACATTTGAAAGATTTTAGTCTCAATTGTTCCTTGTGTGCCACCAGGGGGCATGGGACTACAGTTATTTTTTTCTTTCCTGTACCCAATCATCTGCTTATTGATTTCCTGTTTCTTTACAATTCATACATTTGAAAGGTTTCTAGTATTTGCCTTTAAACTGTTTAGATTCTAAGATATTGGCCCTACATATCAATTAGTTTAATCTGGGTCTATTGCCAAAATGTATTTTTGTCTTTTGGGAAACACTAAGTGTTTATCTGAGTTGCATTTTGAAACTTGTTATTGCTTTCAGGGTTTATTAAACGAGGCAAAAAAAATAAAAAAGAGACTATGTCAGCACTTTCCACAGTCTAGGAAATGAAGAGACAAATTTTTCAACTGTGAAGTTTCAAAAATAATAAAACATATATTTTACAGAACTGCAAAGACCTGCTGTGGAGATGGAATTATAGGAATGTTTTTTATAAGGGATGTTTTTTGTTCTTGCAGACTTCTCAAAGTGAACATAATTCAAAAGAAAGTGCATGTCACAATTTAAGCAGGAGGCTTAATCCTTTGCGAACTGAACTACGGAAGTTAAAACTAATTTGGCATTTGAGGAAAACAGCTTGTACCTTAAAGGAAAGTGCAAAAGCATGTCTCAAGGGAATGATTGTAAAAGGGAAAAAGACTCATTTACTGAGGCTGTTGCTAATACGAGAGTATAATACAAATATATGCTAATATAATAAGGCATTGGTGCAAGAAGAAGTTTAACTGGTCATTAAAAAGCATAGATCACAGAACAGCTGCCTTCTACTGAGTCAGTGTTACTTGTGCTGAATTTAATAGATAAAGTGTAAATGTCTGAATCTGCAGAGGGTTTTGCTGCAGTAACATCTTTTGGACAAAACTTAATTGTACGTTGCATATTTGGGGGTCTGTTCTCAATTTTAATAACATGAAGTAACATTTCTGTTCTCTATCTTTTCTTATTATTGTCAGATTGAAATCAGTCTGAGGAAAGAAAGAAATTACTCTTGAGCCAAAATAACCTTAGAAACCCACTAAATGGTCTGGCCTCCTCTGACTCTAAAAACTAATACGTTCATGTCTGAAAAGTTTCACCTCCTCAATTGAAGGGGGTGGTTCGAATACATGAGAGTTCAGACACTTTCATATACCTTGTTCTTCTCCTATCCTACCTCCTGTGATCCAGGGGTTCAGTAATTAGGTTCTGTCAAGTTTTTCTGTGGTGTCTGTATCTTCCTCCCACAACTTGGGATGGGTTGATTTCTTTCACTTCATACTGATGTTATTCGCTGTCCTCCCTCTTCTGGTGCACACTAGAGCCAACCACAAAATCTCTCTGTTCAGTAATGGAATGACCTTCTGACTGACAGAGCTGTAAGTTTAAGCTGTCTTTTACAGGATTATTTTAATGTTTGTAACTGTCTAATTATATAGATTACTAGTACGGTTAGGCAGTTAAGGGATCTTTCCCCCTGTTAAATGCTTTTATTAACTCTTCTCTCTCTTTCAACGAATATAATAAACTCAGTATTCTATATAGATATGTTTAAAAGCTGTGGAGTTTCATAACGAAATATAATTTTATGTGTACTGGAAAAAAATAAAATGTATACATCCTATTAATCTCATTTCATGAGATGCAGCTGCTTCCTAAAAAGTGACTTTCCCTTTGATATTCTGATATGATAAATGAGAAGATCAGATTTTTGCAAATCTTTGATGGACATGAAAAAAGTTGAAGTTGGAGTAATTGGTACTTGAAACAGTGTGACCTTTTAAGAATATCTCTGTATCACTGATTAGATCTTGTGCTATAAATTCAAATTCATAACAGAAAATGCCTTTTGTTGCTTTCTCTTGTTCTGAGAGTAGAAGGTTTCATGTGTTGATTCAATTTCTTGCATAGTTTGTCTTCGTACAAAACACAGAATAAAGAATTTTGTGTGTGTAAGGATACACTACAGTGAAACAAATTAGAAAACTATGTGAAGAATTGATCTGACAACTTTTTTTTTTTTTTACAGGGCCAGCTTTCAATATTGCAAGAAAAAATAGACCATTTAGAACGCTTGTTGGCAGAAAATAATGAGATTATTTCAAACATACGAGATTCTGTAATTAATCTAAGTGAATCAGTAAAGGATGGTCAAAGAAATCCTGAGGCTATAAACTTCAGTCAAGGATCTCTGTTTGAGCTCCTTCCTTCTGCTTCAGTTTTGCTTGCAGTTGATTCTGAGGATTGTTTGTTTGCTTCGAAAAGTAGAAGTCAAGTTTCAGGAGTACAGGTAAGCAATACCTCTTTCTTTTAGGCTCACTGGAGCTCTAGCTATCATTACCTTACATAATGCTGAAAACATCTAACTAGTAGTAAAACTTTGCTCATAAGCACCATTGCTGTAATCTAAGACATAACAGAATTATTCAGGTGACTGTAGTGCTTAACTGAAAATTTTGTGAAACCCTTCCTTCTTATCTTTACTAAACTGGATAGAAATTGAATTTGTGATTATGATGACTTGACATTTCAGCATGCTTCTCCTCAGTTTTTAAAGAAATGATTAAACTGAGATTATTGTCCAGTACGATCAGAAATTCTTTGGAAAGAATTTTTTTATCTGACAGTCTCTGTCAGCCTCCCAAAATTCTTCTGAAACTGATCTCAGACAAGCTGGAAATAGAAAAATGTCTTTAGGGATGTATGTGTATATGGGTCTTGAGGAGCTGACAGAGCATGCTTAAGAAATAATCATAAAAAAAAAAAAACCTCAAGTACTGTGTCCCCTTTTGAAAATTGCTTCTGTGTATTGGCATCCTAGTATAGGCACTTTGGTTTGACCGGATCAGGAATGAAGAATGTTTACCATTTACCGTGTTGGCTTGTTGGCATAAACTGGGGTGATTTTTAAAGTCAGATACTTCAAGTTGAATTTATTTTGCTTTTTCGTGAGGCTTGTGAGTTCATTGACTCTTACATATTCAATTTTAATGGAGTATTTCAGTTAGTGATCTGTACTGTTTTGGGGAATCTTGTGGGAGTATTATGAATATGCATAGTACTATAAAGCAGAGATTAAATTTTGAAGTCCAGTGCTCTCATTCTGGAAGTGAATGTATTTCTACTGTAGGAGGAAGATGGTGGACTCAAGATGAATAAATATTCATATTATAACAATTGTAAGGTCTGATATCTCTCTTAAAATGCTTTTAAGATATTCAGGAATAGGCAGGTAATTCTCACTGTCTTAATACAGTATGTCTTTTATGGAGAAACTAGTTATTTAAAGGCAGTAGTATCTGACTGTAACATACATTAAGACTTCTGTGCAGAAAAGTTAAGTTAGTGTCAACATATGATTGCAAATGTTAAAGTTACTCTATTTTAACAGGTTATCCCCTCATGCAGCCTGTTACCACTTTAGCTAATGTACCTTTTTAGGTGCACTAGAAATAAATTGGAAGTAAATGTGAGCTGTTGTGAATTTAGAAGTAAAGCTTGTTGGTTTAAATTGCCGGACATGTTGTAAGCCTATTATGAATGCAAAGTAAAATATGTTTCTTTAAACTGTCCTTATGGTTTGCTTCACATTTGCAGCACTTCAGAACATATATTTGATCAGCTCATTTTGTTTAGCGTCTCAGTTAATGACTTGTTAGGTTGTAGTAGCTAAGCTGCTTTTTGATTGTTTTCTGTATGTCTAAGGTCATATGTAATATATGTAAATAACAAGTATAGCAGGTAATATTCTTAATATTTTCCTGCTCACACTTGATGTTTCCTTGCTTTGCACTAGAAGGGAGCATTGTAATGTTCTTCATGTCATTGGATTAGTACCTTGTGCTCATCCAGTTATCCCCCATGATCCTTCAGTTATTTTAGTACTGCTTACTTGTACAATTTCTCATCCTGCATGTCTGATTAACACTGGTTATGGAATCTAAGCCCATGACTTTTGTAGAATTCTTCTAACAGCAACTTAACTAACTGATCTAAATTACTGTGTTTGAATATAGCTTCACTATTTAACACTTCACCAAGGCTGATGTCTTCTGCAAGCTCAGTCAACTTATTTTTTTAGGTCTTTTATAAAGACAGGGAAGTTCTGAGTAGATTGTTTAAAGGACATTAATTAAAAAAATGTATACTGATTCCAAATTTACAAATTCTTAAACAGCTAACAAGTGTTAATTATCTGCTATTCACAAACACTAACTTATAACTACAAATTTTGACCTTCCTTTTTCCCTGTTTCTTTAGAGTGGGTGTATGAGAATTAGGTGAGAAACTAGAAAGAAATAAGGGATCATATAAGTGAGACAATGTGTTTGGATAAAAGTCACTTTGGAGAATGAAGGTAAAAGAGGCTTTACTGAATAAATTCAGGGAATCTATTATTACATTTTCCCACAGTGTAGAGACCATTGCAAGATTGGATCCAAATATCCATTAAAGAACCTTGGTAGTATTTCAGTGAGAAATATTACCAGGACTTGTTACTTTGAGAGACATTTTCTATGCGTAAGTTGGAGGAAAAAAGTTACTAGTAACATCAGAGCCAAAAAATTCTTGGATAAGCTAACTGATAGATTCTTTTTCTTTTCCATGAAGGAGTTGTAAAACAAGAAATGATACTATGTTACATGTGGCATTTGTTCGTAGGAAGGATGTTATGTTGGATTGGGAATTGATATTGTTCAAATTAAATAGAAGCCTAATGTATACCATTTTCAAAAGATGAAAATGTCATACTCAAAGGAAGCTAGGTAGTAAAATCAACATAATGAGGAGCTCTGGCTCTAATATAGACATGACCTGACATTTCTGTAGGTCAGTAGTTTGAAGAGTATCTGGAGTTTGTGTTCAAAGAAGATAGGATCCTCAATAGCCATCATACTGAGCTCTAGGGTCTCTTAGGTCAATGTGGTATGGTGAAGTGTCTCCTCTTTTCCCCCTCAATTACTGAAGCATCTAACAATGTGCTCATATTGCTACTTTTAAAACCAGAGGAGTGTAAATCACTCTTAAAAAGGTGGCCAGAAGAGGCATGAACAGTGCTTTTTTTCTTCTATGTAGTAGTTCAGGGTTCACTGGGCAAGTTTTGTGGCACTTGCCCGAGACTTCATCTTACCTCAACTGTTTGAGTTCCTAAGTACAGAAAAAGAATTAGCCAATATAGAAGAGAGACAGTTTATGGTAAGTTTTCAAATGTTTTTATTGAAAAGCTTGTAATAATTTGACTGTCATCTTAAGCAGCCATAAAGGAGGCAGGCAGTGTCCTTTTGGATCTTCTGTTTGTCTCCTCTGTTTTTACAGTTTCCTTGCATACTATACCAGTATTTTATAATTAGAAATGAAATTTAAATAGCCCAAGGAAATGTTTATCTTTAACCTCTTTTGCTTCTCACTGACGCAGAACCTGTTCTTAACTTGCAGTCATGTAACCTGGTCAAATGATAGATATAATTTCTAATTAATGTCTTGAGCAGTACCTATAGGGGATGGTGTTATAAAAGAGACGAAAATGATTTAACGTCTGTCTTCTGGATGTCTTGGCATAACTGTGGTGGTTTCAACCAGATCTGGCTTGGGTTAATTCCAGTGGAGGTTCTGGAGTCCTAATTTCTTCTTGGCCTTTTTTTTTTTCCCCCAACTGCTGCTGATTCATACTGAACCAGTTATTTCAGAGAACTGTCAGTGATGATTCCAAGATCTCTTTCCTGAGTAGTAACTCCCAGCTCTTGAGCTCAAAATTATACAAGCATGGTTTTAGATCACTTTTTCCCTAGTATGTGTTACCTTATACTTACCTACACCATGGACTTATTAAAATCAAGATCTTGCAGTCTGCAGAAACCAGCGTGTAAAAGCCTTGCATGTGAAATTCAGATCTCATCCATGAGTCAAATTCATAGGAATGTGTGCAGTTCCATGAATTTTTGCTTTTAAATAAGTGTGTTTTCATTGTTGAAATCACAAAATAGTTGGGGTTGGAAGGGACCTCTGGAGATCATCAGGTCCATCCCCCCTTCTCAAGCAGGGGGCAGCTTGCCCAGGACTGTGCCCGGTTGGTTTTGAATATCACCAAGGATGGAGACTCCACAACCTCTCTGGGCAGCCTGTGCCAGTGTTTGACCACCCTCACAGTGAAAAAGGGTTTTCTTATGTTCAGATGGAATTTCTTGTTTTTCAGTTTGTACCCATTGCTTCTTCTGTCACTAGGCACCGCTGAGAAGAATCTGGCCCCATTCTCTTTACACTCCCATCAGATATTTATAAACATTGATAAAATCCCCCTGAGCCTGCTCTTCTTCAGACTGCAGTCCCAGCTCTCAGCCTCTCCTTGTGTGAGAGATGCTCCAGCCCTCTGACCAGCTTGGTGGCCCTTCCCTGGACTTTCTCCAGTAGTTCCATGTCTGTCTTGTACTGGGGAGCCCAGAATTGGACATAGTACTCCAGGTGTGGCCCTACCAGGGCTGAGTAGAGGGGCAGGACCACCTCCCTCAACCTGCTATCAACACTGCCTAATGCAGCCCCGGATACTGGTGGCCTTCTTTGCCACGAGGGCACATTGCTGGCCCATTTTCAACTTGCCTATCAGGACCCCCACGTCCTTCTCTGCAAAGCTGCTTTTCAGCTGGTCAGCCCCCAGCCTGTACTGGTGCATGACATTATTTGTCCCCATGTGCAGGATTTTGCACTTCTTTTTGCTGAACTTTGAGGTTCCTCCCTGCCCATCTCGCCAGCCTGTTGAGGTCCCTCTGAAGAACAGTGCAACCATCTGGTGTATCAGCTACTCCTCACAGTTTCTATCTTTTGCAGACTTGCTGAGGGTGCATTTGGTCCCATCATCCAGGTCGTTAATGAAAATGTCAAACAGTGTTGGCCCTAGTATCAACCCCTGGGGGACACCACTAGTGACTAGCCTCCAGCTGGACTCTGTACTGCTGATCACAGTCCTCTGAGTCTGGCAGTTCAACCAGTTTTCAGTCCACCTGACTGACAGTTTATCTAGCCTGTACTTCATCAGCTTGTCTCTGAGGATATTATGGGAGATGGTGTCAAAAGCCTTACTGAAGTCAAGGTAACAAAACATCTACTGTTCTCCCGTCATCCACAAAGCCAGTCATCTCATTGTAGAAGGCTGTCAGGTTGGTAAAGCACGATTTCTCCACTGTAAATTCATGCTGACTACTCCCAGCCATCCTCCTATCCTTCACATGTCTGGAAATAGTATGCAGGATTAGCTGCTCCATCACCTTTCCAGGGATTGAGGTGAGACTGACTGGCCTAGTAATTCCCCAATCCTCCTTCTTGCCCTTCTTAAAGATAGGGATGACTTTTTTTTTTTTTTCTTCCAGTCCTCAGGCACCTCTCTGATTGTCATGACCGTTCAAAGATAACCCATGTCTTGCAATGACATCAGCCAGCTCCCTTGTCACTCATGGGTTTGTCTCATCAGGGTGCATGGACTAGTTTATGTCCAGTTTGCTTAAGTGTTCCCTAACCTGATCCTTCTGCAGCACGGATAAGTCTTCTTTGCTCCAGACTTCCCTCTGATCTCAGGGGCTTGCATTCCTTATGACCGGTCTTACCAGTAAAAACTGAGGTGAAGGAGATATTCAGTACCTTTGCCTTTTCTGTGTCCTTTTTCACCAGGGCACAGAAGAGTTTATCAGTCTTAAGGTCACTCATTGGTAACTGGCAGATTTGCAGAGTATGCACTTCATTTTCTTCAGAAACTGGCATTTCGTTTAATAATTATTGGTCTTCAAAATCAAAATTTAAAAAAGCAGGAAAACATGCAATTATGCTAATTTCCATACAGCCCTTCTTTGTCACTCTTGAACTGGCAATACAGAAAGTATTGCACCTGTATGTGAGGAATATTGTCCTAAGGTGGAAGCAGTCCTGGCACAGCTGTGACTTGACAAGATGATCTGGTACAGGTTGTAGATATTTAGTGTATGTACATTATAAGCCCAACTGGGGCATTGCTAGGATCAGCATTAGGATTACAATGGCCTGTACTGTAATGTAATGTTGCTTGCTTTTCTTTGTATCTTAAGCTAAAGGCCTCAATATCTTTAGGCTTTCAGATGTTTGTGTTTTTCTCAGGTTTCCTGGTTTAAAGGAAATCAGCTACCATCAGAAAATTTTAACTCCTCTGTGTTTATGTCTTAACTGACTCCGGTAGGCTGTCTTTATGGAAGCGAAATGTCTGTTGAAGAAAGTTAGTTGTCAGGTGTACAACTATATTCTAACATGGTTTTCCACTGAGATACTACTTTGGAGAGAGTGTTAGAAAATTCCTGAGTGCTTTTTTACATTGGTTTTATTGGAATTATGTTTAAGTTGAAATATCTGGGGAGTGTACTATTGCTAACATGGTCAGCTCAAGAAATCAGAGGAGCTGGTGTATTAAAACTTCCTGCTTTTTTTTTTTTAATGATTTCTCAAATGCTTGAAGTTACAGTAAAGCTAGTTTTCCTTTTCTTCATTGTCTGCAACATCTAAGCCCTGCTGTCACTAGCAGCTCACCTTTCTTTCTTTATCCATTTCAAACCATTTTAGAAGAGAGTAGCACATGAAAAACAGCTCCTATTATGTCTGGTGCCCTCAGTTGTTGGGTATCTGTTACTGAAATAGCTTTTGGAGTGACAGGAGCTGCATGTCAATTCTACACATAACCTTCCTAGTTTGTTCCTTCTTCCACTCAACATATACTTGATTCAGCTTCAACTCTAGCACTTGTCAGACTGCTCCATGAGCTAATTCAGTTTACTAACCCTGTAGAATTTCTTTTTTCATGGATTACTTTTTTTTTTTTGTGAATTAATAATGTGAATTAACTCAGAGATGTCTTGGGGGACACGCGAGCTGGCATCAGGTAAGAGGTGGAATTGGGGTGAAACAGTACCTTTCTCCTTTTTTGGAAGTGGTGAGTTACTACAGTTGTCTCATGCCATGTCATTGAACCTCATCATTATTCTTCAGTGAAGCCAACCTTTATGTAAAATGGTGTTTCAGACCTTTGTACAGTGGTCCATTTGAGTTTTTTTCTTATGTGAGGGAACGTCTTGCAGCAGAATTTTTTGAGAGAATTGCTCAGAAGAGGAGAATTTATCTCAGTGGATGTGCTCATCTTTGCCCCTTTGAATATGAGGGTGTAGGAATTTGCAGTGAAAGCACATGCTTGTTGCACAATTCCTTATTCCAGTTTCAGAAGCGTATATTTGGCTTATGCCTTTAGCATAGTATTTTTCTACTGATTGTACAATAAGACAAGCTTTTTCAGATATTTGCACAGCTGGGTTAGTACAGAAGTTATGTACCTTCAAATGAGTAGATCAGGTTACAGACTCTGAGATGCAGAGATAACAGGGAATAGGTCCGCTTTTTACCTGAAATGGAGTGCAGGAGATCCAAGGCTATATTGGGGTGGTGGGGGAGGAGAGTTTAAGACATTTCTAGAGGGGACCTTAATAAACAATCATTGTACATTTGATTGAGAAGTACATAATACCGTGCACTTATTTCTTGTACTGCTCCCTCTCCTATACTACCACCTCAGATTGCTTTTTCTCCATAAATTCTTCTTCTTTCTCATTCCCCACTTGCAATTATTTGCATGTACAATCTTTTTGTAAACAAACTGCATGCCTTAAATGTTTAAATTACATTTCTACCAATCACCTGCCTTCCTGTTGTTCAGATTTTCTCCCAAGATGGAGATCAAATTCAATGGCTAGCTGACTTGCTTTTTCAAACATGTGAAAACTGGCAATTCCAACAGCTTGCCTAATAATTTCTTTTCCTCATTCATGAAAAATGCTGTCCTTTTAGATTTTAAGTTATAGGATTGGTTATAGGAGTCTACTGAAAGAGTAAGACTCTTTCCTAACTGCTGTTTTTTATTTTGTTCCACTTTTGAGAACATCCAGTAAATGTCATACGATTGCCACTGTTTTGGGCAGTTAAATCCATGGTTTGATTGTTTGATTGCCTTTCCCCCCCCCGCCCCCCCATTTTTACCTCAGATGATTTGAGTATATCAGAAGACAACTTTTGAAACTGATGTTTTTGTCAGCTATTCTGAATGAAATGATAAGGGAAAAAGTTGGGATCAGCTATGCACCCCAATTGTGCAAATAAAACAGATGAGAAATACCTGCATCTAATCTGTGTTTTGAGAATACTGAATAAAAAGACTTCTAAAAAGCCCATGATCTGAAAGCCCAAGGCACAAAAAGAGAAAATGTAGAAAATGCTTCACAGCTTGATAAAAGTTAAAGCCCCAATTTTTCTATTTAAAGGAACTGGCTGATGGTTGGCTCAGGGTAACTAACCACTGCTTTCAACACTGGCATGTGGAAGAAACTACTTAATAACAGAGTGGGTATGTTAAACTTGAAGGTTTTGACCTTTTTACAATTACTGCTGTATTTTTGTGTGACAATATGATCATGTGAAAACATACCATACAATGTAAATTTTTTTTTTTTTTTTGAATTGGTTGTTTATATGCACCTTGTGCTTATGGCACAAAAGCACAATATCCAAAACTTTTAGAAACTGAAAATTCTTTTGTCCTAGCAGCATCTAGATTTATTGTGCTTGGGCCATCCTGTCCTTCTTGCTGACATACCAATTTATAGATGAGACATGTTGTAAATGCACAGTTGTTCTTGCTTTCCTAGTGAGAGGAGGAACGTTCTGATGTAATTTTTGCAAACTTTGTCTCCTTTACTTTTTAAGCTTAGTTTCTCAAGTAGTCACTGAATGCTCTGATGTATTGACTTCTTCAGCTAAGGGCTCTCTCTCTCTCCTGTCTTGCTTCCAGTACCTTAAATGGAAGCTGCAGGGCTGTGGAAGTCAATAAAATAGGCTCCAACTTCAGTAACAGAGGATCCTTTCTCCTATTCACCCAATACATATTCTTGCTTGGAAATACACTTTACCTTAGTTTCAGCAGATACTGTCCAAGACATCACTAAATTTTTTTTTTCTCAAAGTTTTTTCCAAACTTTGCACAGCAAATGGGAAATTTTGTACCTGATGACTGCAGTAAGCATGATTACTGATGCATGATTAAGTGATCTGTTTACGTTGACAGTCTCACACACTGCGTTTTAGAAAATATCAGCTTCCAATGAAGGACCTAAAATGAGTGTACACAGATTCTTTTCTGTCCTTTCTGGCACTGAAGAACACCAAAATAAGTATTTAACTTTGTGGGAATTTTTAAATGTTCTGTCTAGTCTCCTGGGTAAATTTACCTTGATCTTGTTGGGACTGTTTTTTTAGCAATATTATCTTCAACTTGGCATTGCAAGTGTCTGATACTATTACATTTTTTTCATAGTTTTTATTGGATCCCATGTTTCCAGAGCTTGCATCTCTTCTATGAAATGTAATCCTTGATTAATTACTAGGTGAAATTCTGTGCTGCTTTGAGGATTCATGAGTAATTTCAATCTTTAAGTTTATTTGTTAGCCCCAGAGAAGAAAGCTGCTTTTCCTCCTTCTTTTATATCCTCATATGTTCCACTTGCTTTCTGTCTTCTGTACTATTAGATGTGGTGCTCTTCCACTTGTTCCTTCCCCTTCCTCAGAGAAGTCTGCTCTGCCTGGAGGAAACTTCTGTGCATGTTCTGTATTTATAATAATGCTTTATGTATGCATCAGGGCCTGATATGAACATGCCCTATGTTGGGCAAAACGTCTCATGTCTCATGTTTTGCACAAAGACCTTCAAGCACTAGGGACCATATAGGAGATACTGTGCTGGAAGAGTTGCAGTGATCTTCCTTTCTACAATGTCATTCTGAGATACAAGTTGGCTCTAAAATTGGAAAATACAATTCATAACTTCCATTGTGGTTCATTTGCTCCCCCCCTTCCCCCCCCCCCCTTCTGGATTGTAAAAATCACCAAAATTGTGTGTGTGTTGGGGGGGGGGAATTGACTTTGTGTTTCAGTTGTAGTGAAATTGGACTGAAATTATCCGAGCACTTTATCTTCTGAACATATCTTTAGACTTTTAATCATCACTTATGTGCATAGTTCTGGAATGAACTTTTAGGTCCAAGTCCTCTATTATCACAGATGACCATATTGTAAAATTGCTTTGAAGCTGATGAACATCTAAGCCTAGTTACTTTTGTGAATTTTTTTTTAAACTTCGCTGCTCTTTTTCTAAAGTTTTTTCCAGAACTTCCCTGTTGTCTTAGAAATAGTTGTTTTCTGTACACTTACGCATTGTGAATTTATAGCCACTTCTTCTGTTCAGGTTTTAAATTACCTTTCTGATTTGTCTTTATCTGGTAGTTTTAATTTGAGGAAAATGCATGTGAAGTGAAATTGCTCTTCGTAAATGTGTTCACATGATTCAAAAATAGGAAGTAAATTTTAAAAGTGTTCAAGAGGACTATATTTTAAAAACTGGCTAGAAAGTAAAAAGCTGCCCCGTTCATAATTTTTTTTTCTGGGAAATTCAGTATATTTTTAGGAAAGAAGGCAAAGCCTTACCAAAAAAGAAAGTTGGATATGGTAACTTTGTTCTAAACGTACATTAGAAGAATCTCTTTGAAGCTATCTGTTGGTATATAAGCTTCACAGGCACTTGTTATTGTTACTCCAGAGTTATTTTATTTACCTGTAAGCTTATTATTTGCATACACAAATGAAATATATCTTTCCTTGAGTAAATAATATACTGGGCAGCAGTAGCTATAAAAGGAGCTTTATCATAGCAGTTGATTGTAGTTCTGAACTTTTTTCTTTGGTTTCTTTCAATTCCTTTCTGTCACTTTGACTTTTGCCTCAATCTGTCTCATGTTGTCCTCTTTTATTACTGATTGTTTAATTTGTCCTCTTCCTTTCTCGCATTTCCCTACTTAGTATATTCTCCAATTTTTTTATACTGCTCTCCCTGTGTAAGCTCCAGTCCCCCAATGCCATTGTGAGCTGTCATCCTTTTGGTTGCTTCTTTCAGGTCTCTTTCTGACTCTTTATCTAGTCAATTTTAGTCTATAGTTTCCTCAGAATGAAGCCTGTCAAATGCTTTTCTCTACTTGCTAGTGCTTTGATTGTCTTAGTGTGACTTGAAACTTGCTTTTATTTGTCAACTTTCTACTCATTTGACAATTAATCTCTCCCTGTGTCATGAACAAGCTGATCCAGTATTATTACTGGATTTTGATGAAAACATCTTTGGTTTTAATGGCAGACTTTTTTTGTGTGTGTGAATTTATGTTGTATATTCCTTTTACCCTTTTTAGATGTTGGATGTCTATGACATTCTTCCTTTCGATAATCCAGATGGTGGTGTTTGGAAACAAGGATTTGATATCACATACAATGAAAATGAATGGGACAGTGAACCGCTTCAAGTTTTTGTTGTGCCTCACTCACATAATGACCCAGGTAATATTTTAACCATATCGATTTGGATATCTAGAGGCTTGAATTAAATATATAATGCCATCTCTGTTAAGATGTGGGTTTTTCTGAAATCTGCTACTTAGTGTGTTAGGCTTAAGTCTAGCAAAGCAGTTAAGCAGATACATAATTTAAGTTCCATTGACTTCAAGGGATAACTGTTACAATAAAAGCTGTATGTGTGTATTAATTAGAGTAGAACTTTAGTGCTGCTATTAGAAAGTAATACAGTGTGTATGTATCCTGCTGTTAAGCCCAGGTAGTTTGTTCACTGCTGTATTAAATATAGTCTGTTCTTATTTTGACTTTTTAGATTTAGATATTTAACCCTCAGCCTGTGTTAGGGTGCACTTTTTGGAAAAGGTGAAAATGACAAATCTGAGGTTTTTCGACTCTTAACACTGTTTTTCTTCTCTCCCCTCTCCTGCTTGCCTTCCTTCTCCCCATTTTCCAAAAGAAAAAACCTACAGTGGGATAATATAAATTTAAGTGGAAGTCTAGATATGCTTGCATAATTCCACTTCATCCTCTCAAGGGGATTTTTACTGTGTAATATATTAAATGGGAAAGTGTCACTTCATTTAAAAATGGTTGTATAATATTTTAACGTGACTAAAATACACCACAAACCAGTGAATTATACTGCTGTAGCAGAGTGCTGCTAAGTTGTGTAGTCTGGCCATGAGAAGTTGGTGAAGCTGCATGTTATCGTGGAAAGCCACAATTTCAGTGATTTTAAACTTTCCTACTGTGTGGCATGCTCTAACAATTTAAATTGTACTGCTATTTGAAGTGCTATGCATCTGACTGAAGTAAGATATGGTAGTCTGAACATAAGTGATTTTGAAAGTATTAGATACCTCAGAAAAACAGAAGATGAACACTAGAATCTGGAGGGATTGAATTATTCAGTTATGACAGTTAAAATAACAAAGCATAAGTCTAGTAGAATAAACAGAGAAAATAAAGTATAAACTCTGCTCTGTCTTTTGTTGAACTGTGTATTCATTTATTCCCTCTCCTGTTGTGCTCCTAAAAACTTCCCCAGAGAGAAGCCATGTTCAGTACAGTTATTCAATGAGTCTGAAACCATCCTAAAGGAATGTACAGCACTTGAAGTCTTTCAATTCTCCTTAAAAAGGGGTGTGGAGCTTACCAATCGTTCGGGGAAGTTGGTAGGATCGTCCTGTAATTTGGGTGTGTGTGTCTGAGAGGGGCATCTAGCTAGGGGCCAGTTGCCTAGTGTCACCTCACCCCTCTGGAGGTGACTTAAGCTGGATTGAACAAAACCTCTGCCCAGTGCAGGCTGAGGTGGCTCTAAGGCAATGTTAAGCTCAGGAATGGTAAGAGGAAGGTGTGAGGGAAGCTGAGAAGAACTTTGCGTAACGCTTCCCGGAGTCCACTGAGGTCATAAAGTTTATCAGGGGCCCAGTGTTCTAGCACTGATTTGTCTTCAGGAGCAGTCTATATGCTTATGAAGACTAACAGTCTGCATTTTTAAGCTTTGTGTTCCTAGCCACATTTTCAGTAGATCAGTAGAGACTACTTTTGTCCCCGATAATGACTTTCAGACTGTTAGTTTCAGTAACCTTTTCCAAATGTAATCAGTAGGTCCCCTCTAAGTCTGACAGTAAGCTTGCTGTTTCATGAGTGGGTCTAGTGTGGTGTATCAAAACAGTAGCTTCTCTCCTCTTCCTGCTCTAGGAATTATAACCGACACTGTGGCTTCACAAATGCAAGTCTGAGCTAGATGTTTCAGGCCTAGGCATTGCCAGTAGAGGTAGCCCTCTTCCCCTTTCTCTAAAGGAGACAGACTGCTGTTCTGACAACTCCTGTGTGTCCCATAAAAGAATAGTTAACAAGTCAGGCTTACAAACCCTTCTTTACATATCCCCTGGTTCTTTTTCTAAAGATTCTTAGTAATCTTTTCCTATGCTTTTTGGACATTCTTTCTGTAATTGTAGTCTGAAGTAGAATATATTGGGTTAATTCCTCCTGTGCAGCCCTGCCTCTTTTATTGATGCTCCTCACAGAATTGACCACTTTCTTATTGCCATTCTGTGAGGACTCTCTGGATCTAACCTTTAGCTTTCTGACCTCCGACCTTCCCCTTTCTTCTTCACATCTGCAGGTCCCTGTCCTGTCTTCTATAATCAGGCAAACAACTGCAGTATGTTTCCACAAACTAACATCTTTGTCATCTGATGAGCATTGGCATCAGGTGCTTTAACCTGGTGTTTGGTTCATTCTGCAGCACCAGTTCTGCTTACCGAAAGTGGCCCAGTGAGCGCTCACATTCTACAAAATGTGAGTGTTGCAATTATTGGACCGCTTTCCACACCAAGATTACTTCAGAAGATACTCTACTCTGTTACTACAAATTGCATGTTCTCCCTCAGCATATGCCTAGCAAGTTTGTCCTGAGGTTGCTGTTGGCCCATCTGAACTTGCAAAAGCTACTTTAGTCCTATTTCTTAAGAAGCAGGTATGCAGGATAAGGCTCCTTCAGAGCCTCCAAACATTTAGATATGTGTCTTTGGGGTTAACAGACTAAATAGTTCTGTAATGCTCTTCAAAGCATTTGAGGAAAGGATCCTCAAAGTAGTGGAAGTGTTGGGAAGAAGGGCATATCTTTTGTTAGCCTCCAAATTAGGATGTAATTCCTGAGCCACCTTGATGCAGAAGCTTTGAGCTTCGCTGTGTATTTGCCATGACATTTGAGATACTATGCCTCCTTTTGGAAGGTCAGAGGATGACAAGGATTTTCTCCAGGTCCAAAGAAATTTCTTCTCTCTGTGTATATCACACTCCACTGTGTCAGGTTTGGGTCGCTGCTCTGTATACAAAATGTTTTTGAGTAATGAAAGCTATTCAACTTTGAAGACAGGTAAGGCATAGATACCAGTCTTAACGTGATCTAACGTAGCCACACCAACCCCTTTTCCTTTTTTACTTTGTGTTATCAGTTGTGGAATTTCCTGTACTTACCCAGGAAGTATGTTTGCAACATGTCTGTCCACCTCTTAGTTTAACATCAAAGTAATGTCTCTTTGTGAATTGGAGAGTTCCATTTAATGAGGTTTGATCTGCTCTTCCTCTGCCCTCTCAAGCTGTGCTCTGTCCCACTTCCAAACTCTGGGTTCCTGGCCCATAATGAACTTTGAGAGATGGACTTTTACTAGCATTCACATTTCTGTTTTGGAGGGAGTCACTTGTTCTTCCAGCTCTCTGAAAGCAGTCCTCTGTGCGCCTGTCCCTTCAATAATAAGTTTTGAGGAAATTCTGTGAATTTATGACAGACCCATTTCTCTTCTTTCTGTTGCAGTATTGTTTCTGTATAGTTTATCCCCAAGGTTTTGCCCAAAGTCTCAGCTGAAGTCACAGAAGTCTTTCATTTTTGATAGCTGACTTTCTTACAGGTGTCCTGTTTTGCTTTCCAATGTCATCTTCCCTAATATCTAAGTGCTTCATGCATTATAATATAAAATTATATCTGTCCTTCCACATGCAGTAAGTAAAATCTTCAAGAACTCTTCATCTCCTTGTGCACACAGTCTAAATGTTTTACAGCTTGTTCAGACTCCTCAGTTGATACAAAATTGTCAAACTAAGCTATAAACCTGGTAAAGGTAACTCCTTCCATCACCAAAGGTGATCATGCAAGACTGGTTATCACTTGCCTTTATAAACAGTATTATCAGAAATCTCCAGACTTGGTACTGCTTTTGGTAAGGACACTTGTTTGGAATTGCCTGCAGCATGAAAGTGCATGTTAATAAGCACTTCAAAAAAGGAAAATATTTGCCTGTAACAAAGGTTTGAAATCTCTTGTATAGCTATGGATTACATTCTTCCTTTCCCATTTTTGGGGGATGTTTTTTGTTTCTGTGATAAAGGAAAACTGAGGATTAAAAGGCATGATGTGATGGTGATGTCTTTCAGCAAAAGAACTTAAGGCGTAATGAACCTATGGTGTAACTCTGTATAGGAAATATATTTACCAGTTAATGGGGCTGGTAAAGATGCAACTTTCTTAGCTCTAAAAACCTTAAGTTCTCATTCTATTTTTTTTATTTTTGAGACTACTTTCTCTTTAATTTTTCATTTAACCAGTTATGCTAGTGAATATCTGGAGCTCAAAGGTGAAAAACTGCCTTGGAACAGAATCTGTGAGAAAAGGGAGAAGGTGGTCTTAGGTTCCAGGCTCTGTTACTGGGGGTGACTTACACCCTGAAGCACTTGCTGTTACTAAATTCTGCTAAATCTGGGTTAACTGGCTCCATGTAAATTCATTCAGAACTTGGGGTCTCTGTGCTCCTTCCTTCAGTGGCTGTGTATTGGGAAAATAGGTACGAGAATGGTTCGCTCTTACATTTTAGGTCAGTGGCAGCCATCATTGTCATCTTCAGTTTCTGACAATTAATGAGGATTAGATCACCTCACTAGCGTCTCCCATTTGGGCCTGGGGAATGACTCAGTGCAAATTAATCTCAAGCCACACATAGATGTTCACTTTACAAATGACTGTGCTGGTTGAGGTTATTGCCACCATAGATGGTGGCATTCCTTCCTGAGCAGATTAAGGAATGATCATATAACCTGCTGTGCTGGCAAAGTCCTTATGTCACCTCTTATGTGCTTCAACAGCTGTTTCATGTGACTTTGCCTGAGGTGGATTAGGCAGCTGAACTCCCAAGGAGAGAACTCTGCTTGGGGACAGTAATACTGTCAGCCAGCACAACTGGATTTGAAGGATGATACTCATTTATGACCATAGGGGTCAAAAGACTTCAAAGATTACTGGCCAGGCCCCCTGGCATTTATTGCTCTTAGCTGGAAATGGTGATTTTGGTAATATCTTTTCATTTAATTATTTATTTAAGAATTTTGATTTGTGGATGTTCTAAGGTGAGTTTGTACTAGATCAGATTCTATTCCTGGATGTGATTGTTACAGATGTAGTACAAGCAGCTCTTAAGTGGACTTGAAAGAGACTAAAATAGGCTTTTTCCCCCCCCCAGAAATTTCTGTCCTAGTAAAAATGTATGTGAAAATGTACCTATGTGCACAACAGGTCTAAATACTACTTTAAAAACTTCATGAATTATCTATAACATGGGTAACATTACTATGCTAACACTTACATTAGCCCCTTTTTATTATTTAAAGCCATCTCCATTTTTCAGGTGGAAATCTGTATAGCCTTAAGAAGTTAATTGTAGTGTTGAGATAAAAGAAAAATTAAGCATAAAAGTTTGATACTGTTAATACACTGTGGAGTTTCAGGTTTGTTTTCTGTTGGCCAGATCTAGGTATGATTTTCAAATGATTTCTTTGGTTTCTTCACGTTTGGTTCAATGGACCACTAATAATTTAGACTATTGTCCTGACCAACTGTAAAATTCTGATTGAATGTAAGAATAGGATAGTATAAAGCCGTAACAGAAGTGAAAAATGTTAGTTGAATTAAAACTGAGAGCTTTACCTTTAGATAGTTTCAGATTATAGACCATGAAATTGAAAGTTCACTGATTAGTATAGTCATGTTGCATTTTGTAGGAAGATTAAAACACAATCACTGTATCTTTGTGTCTAGAATTTGTTTTTCTCCTTATAAACAGCAAGAAATAAATTCCTGATCAGTACAAATTTTCTTCCCATCTTAGTTATGAGAAAAGCAGGCTTCACTTGTACAAACCAGAAGTTGACCTTGCACTGTGTAAGCCTAACATGTAAGAAGTCTAATGAGAATTTTTGAAGCATTTATTGTTTTATTACAGATTTTGTTTCTGGTCAAGTGCTCATTTGAGCGCTTAGCTATGCTTATAAAGTTACATTGTGGTAGATACCTTATGGAACGATTCTCCTGGTCTATTGAGCAGAGATCTACCAGTTTAAGTATGCCTTTGGAAAAGTAAATATCAAGCTAAATGACATTATTTGGGAGAATTTGGGGGGGGAGTAAGGGCTCATATTTTATTTGTCTTCTATTGTATCGGAACAATTGCTGCAACACAGTCATGTTCCAGGTGGCTTTCTCTCTTATTCTGGTTTATCCTATGTCACATAGAAAAATGGAAAATAACTATCTTGGGAGACTGCTTTTAGTTTTATTTCTGGGGTAACCTTATCTCAGAGACATCATGTTTCTAGAGGTTTTCTTTTCACATTATTGGCCAATGAGCCATTAACCACTGGGTAATTTGTCTCTACTGATTTTTTTTTTTCCTTTTTGGTGTGTGAAATTAGTTTTGAGGTTTTATGTCAGAAACATTTCTAAAATAGTAACTGATTAACTTACCTTGGTTAGTTTTGACATTGGATGATGATATCATGGCTTTCTAAATTAAAAATTGTTGCATAGATTCTCTGTCTTAAGGGAATTATTTTATTGCTGAATCTACAAAGGAGCTAATTCAAAATTCTTTCCACGTCTGGTTGTTCTTATTAAAATGTAAATTAAACCTTGGATTTTGGATTTTATTTATTTCTGGTATTTGCATTATTGTGGATTAATGTCATTACTGTAGGCTCGTGTGTGGTCAGTTAGACACATACCACACTGAAGTTCTCCAAAACACAGATAAGAACTCAGGGCTTACATATCCATTAATTTATTATTATGATGATTATCAGGAATAATTTTTACTGTTAAGGCTGCACATGTTACCTAGGTCATGAATGTAATTATGAAGAACTAAGATAACTTCTTTCAGTTTATGATCCTGTTTAACTTTCTTGGCTATCAAGACAATATATTTAATGGCTATCTTCTTCCAGGAATTAGGCTAAGTGCTTTCATCTTGTATTGTTTTAGACATAATTTTATGAAAAAATTATGTAAGGTTTTAATAATTCATTTGTACACTTAAAAATTTTAAGATTTGAAGTGCCACATCTTTTGTTGCAAAGAGTTCTCTTGTATTTTTCTAGAAAGTTTTATAATGCTTGCTGAAATGACATTGTCTTACTTAATTCTTCCATAAAAACAAAATCATGAATAAATTAAGTTCCTTTCATTGCAGGAAGCAGTATTGATCTGTGAATTCTGGACCCAATGAAATTGATTTTGAGCTACTGTAAAGTAAATTAAAGAAAGAGATGTGAACCACAAAAGGAATGTGTTAATGTAATAAGTAATAGTATTCTAGCCATTGACTAGGTTTGCCTCTTCACTGAACCAGGTTTCGTTAGGAACTAGAAATCTTCTCAAGGACACATTTGCTCTTAAATGTTGGAGTGTGGCTTATGGTAGTAGGCAATTCAGAACCGTATTTATTTATTTATGGGTGGCGTGCTACTTTTGTCTTTTGGTTTAAAATTAACCACTGAAATGAAAATTACATACGTCTGCATGGCTTTGTAAGCACTGCTCAAACACCATTGGTAATAGTGGTTCCGTGTTTTCAGGGTTGATTTGTGATTCTTCTTGTGATCAGATTGTAAAGTGCTTTTGCTTAGGTTATTTTGTGTTTAATTTTTTGACTCCTCTTCTGATTTTGACCTGAAATTTTGTCTGTATCTCTGTCTCTGTCCTAACTATATGAAGAAGGACAGAAAAATGCCTTTCTCGTGTGCGAGGAGATGGTACAGCTTCAAGAAGGAAATTGGACTGGAAACTGTAGACAGGCCTAATGGCAAATCTGTTAATGAGATGCTTCAGGGTTTTTTGCACAGCAGTGGATTGCACTGACATTTTGGCATGATTCCTGGAGTCTACTGTCTACCAGGAAATTTACTTTAAAAAGGAAAAAAAGCGGGGGGCATGGAGAGGAGAGGAAGACATGCAGAAAACCTCCTGATGATAAAAATCTCTATGGGGAAAAAGGAAAAAAATCAAGTTTCCACAGTTTTTCCACATTTTGCATAATGTCACTAAGGAGTGAGTAACTTTTCTTTTCTTATTTATATTATTTATACTGGCAAGAGTTCTAGCGTAGGCTTAAATTGACAAGTGTTCTTTTGCTAATACAGTATTTTTAGTTTTGGTAACTGCTGCTTTAAGCTACTTTAGTTTTTGCACGTACAAACTGTACTTGAATTCAGAGTTTCCTGGTCCAAATACACTGGTGAACCTTTTCATTCATCCTGGAATAAGTTTGTAGTTTATGGATAAGAATAAGAATGAACTTCAGTTGTACAAAAATCTTATGTGATATTAGGAACCAAGATGTGAAATGGTAAATGTAAGGTGGTAGTCTTTGGTATTCGACTTACGGTAGCAACTGTAAATTATTTTTTTTTATTTTTTTTTTTTTTTAAATCATTGTGGCTCCATGCAAAGTTGGACAGCCTCTGTGAGTAATGGGTTAAGAACTGTTGATGTAGAACTAAATAGATTAAGTGCAAGATACCAGAAGCATGGTAATTAAATTTCAGAGGACTTTTTCAGATAGCTTGCAATGAATTCTGTGAACATTTATAAATATTTGCTAGGAATTTCTGAAGATTTGGTGTATTACCCATGTTACACCCTTCCTATGTAGCTTAATAAATTGAGTTAAAAAAAAAAAAAAAGACTCTAACCATACAGCTGCTTTTCCTTCATCATAATGTATTTTATACCAACTGTTTTGTTATTTTTCCTGTGATTCTCTATTGAAAAACTTGATTAATAACCCAGTGTAAACAATGTTTAAAAAACTAATTCAGTGTAAATTAGCTTTTATTGCTACAACACAGTAGGATAATAAAAACATGCTAAAATGTTTTTATTATTATGATACATTTCTGTATAAGAAAAAATAGGACACAGTTTCAGTTCATTCTCCATTAGCTGTGTGCAAGTATGATAACATTATCTCTTGCAGAAGAAATTTTCAGACAAAGCTATAAATTTGCAGTCTGCTACTTGTGCATCTTCTTACATAAATATCAGTGAAATACTTCTTTCATCTGTTAAAAGTTAAATGAATATTGAAAAAGATTTATTCATCCTAAGATCCCAATTCTTTCAGTGAAAGCTTCCATAACAAAACACTCATTGAAATAGACAGAGATCACAACAAGTTTTGATCAAAACAGCATAAAAGGAAAATGAATTCAGCTTGTTCATTGCCTTTTCCCTCTTCAGCCTTCCTGAAACTATTGTGAAATAGTAATTTGCTGTCAACTTTTTGTATTATGCTGTTTCCACGCCTCTAAAAAAAGTATGTTTTATGTCTAGATCTTATGCCTTTTTTATTAACTTTCTGGAGGAAAATACAACTTTGAGATATTAAATTAGACCTTACTGTTTTATCTGTACAAAAACTTGTATTAAGTATGATGATTCTTCTAGATGCTAAACGTCAATTTTAAAAGAGGATACTGAGCTAGCACTTTTTCCTCAGGAGTGTTAAAAATTTTTTATTTCCTTATTTGGACACTTTTTTTCTTCTTCATTTCTGAATACTTCTACTTTGAAAAGGCCAAATTTAAACATCAGTGCCACCAAAAATCAAACTCGGCTCATACTGTCTAGTGATTATTGTTAACTATAAGATTCTGTATTCAAAATGTGGTTAACACTGTGATATGTGAGCTGGAAAAGAATGGGCATGTTGTCAAATTACATTGGCTTTGCAATTTTACCTAAGGTAAACTTCACTCCTGCGTTTCCCCACTCCCAGAGATGAGAGTCTGAATATTGACTCAGAAGGGATATACTCAGTAATATAATTTTTTTTTTCTTTTGTTAGACTAAAAATGAATTGTTGTATACTAAAATCTTTTGTATTTACCTACTTGCCTTGAAGCAATATTAATGTATTCCAAAACAGACTAGTAATGTGTTGTCTTAAAAGTGAACTAGCATTGGGTGAGAATGGCAGTGCTTCCATAGAACAGAACTGAGGACAACTGGTAACTCAGACTGGAATCACTAGAGGGAGATTTATCTGGAGAATAATCCTCATGTTATATGGAAGCTTTCACAAAATCTTAAAATGTGGATGCTTCAGGAATGACTGGTATCATCACTTGTTCTTTTGAGTAAGCTATTCTGCTGTATCTGATACTTTCTTAAACTCAACTACTGAGGCCCTTTTGGGCAGCGCTCAATAACACTCGTGCGTGATGAGCTGATAGGAAGAATATGAATATGCTGCTTGTGTGTTAAGTAGACAGGCTTATCTGCTTCCTTCTTCCAGTTATATCTACAGAAGGAACACAACCCATCCAGGTTCAGGGAAGGAAGATGTGTCTGCTTCCTTACAGAAGGTTTTGGGGAAGAGGTTAAAGAATTTTCATGGAAGGCTCTGCACTGTGAAGCCTGAATATGTGGTTGAATTCACAGCCTCCCCTTTTCTTTCACTCTGCATCTCACCAAGTTGATACCTTTTCTAACGAGGGAATGCAACCACAACATGCCTTTCTTTCCTCAATCATTGCTGACAAGCATTCAGTAGTGATGTTGATTACATGCTGCTCAGTTTGCCTCCGTTTTTATGTATCTAGGTCTGTGGGATTACCATTATTGGCTCTCTGTTTTCTTCTCAAGATGCAAGTGAGAGGTGCTGTTAGTGATGATCTTAGTTCAGTTGCTTCACATAGACCGAAGTGATGGGGTGCTTTATGACTTGAGAGATAAAGAAGAAAATAGAAGGAAGAATGAGGGATGTGCGTGCTGGGAATAGAGCATGGGCTTGGAAGATGTCCTGTTAATAGATGTTGCAATCCTTATGTTGCAAGAGAGAAGGAAACCTAACGAAGTTGTCAAGAAAGATCAATTTACGGATATTTACTTCTTCCTCTTCAACTATTTAATTTCTGCTGAAATCATTTTTTCCCCCACAGTGTTAAACACACAATGTTTCCCCCACAGTGTTATCTCAGCTGATCAAATTAGAATGCTTAGTATTCCATATATTTGTATTTTTAGGAAATAAAATGTCTAAATTTTGTAAAAACAAACTCCCAGAGAATTCAGCATTGTGAACCATCCACACCATGTAAAATTTGGCTTTTTAAATCGATGTGTGACTTAACTTTTTGCAGGGTGCAGGAGGGATGTGGGTCTGTAAAGGCTATAAGAGAACATCTTGTTTCACATGTTCTTATTTCTTTACTTAGGTTGGTTGAAGACTTTTGAGGACTACTTCAGAGATCAGACACAACATATCTTAAATAATATGGTTATAAAACTACAAGAAGACAACCGAAGAAAATTTATGTGGTCTGAGATTTCTTACTTATCAAAATGGTGGGATGGAATAGATAGCCAAAAAAAGGATGCTGTTAAAAGGTTTGAGCATCTATACTGTTTGTGTTGTACTTCTTGCAGAATGTTCTGAATCTTTATGTGTATTTGACTACACTGTGAACTTGATTTCATTTATTGCAATGTGGTATGACGAGAATAATCACACTATTAAAGTTCTGGTTTGGGGTGTTTGGTTATTTATTTATTTATTTTTAATTAAAAAACAAAGTTCTATTTAGAGAAATGGAGTGAAGTTACTGAGTTGCTGGAAAAAAATGGTTGAAAGTATCCATTCCCAACCATTAAGATGCTTTCCAAATTGTGGGAGTTGTGATTATAAACTCAGCTCCTGTGTTTGAAGTGACATAAAAGTTTTGGCAGTGGGATGAAGGTAACCTTTCATACTAGCTATTTATTTAAGATAATCTCTTCCTCAGTTTTAGTAGTTATGAAATGAGATGTTTAGCATCTTAAACTATGTTTTCAATAAACATGCAGCTATGTAAAAATTAAAGAACTGCATACTCTATACACGTATTTTCAGGGTTTTTTTTAAATCACAGGTCATAAAGTAATACAAAAGTAAGAGATTTAACTAGACATTGAGACAAGAAAGCATGCTGCTTGGATAACTTCTAAGTAAGGATCTAGTTTTGAGATACTACCCTCGCTATTAAAAAATTATTATCTAGATATGCTATATATATAGTATAGTATATTCATATTTTGTATATTCATATTTTGTGTATGTATAATTATATATATATAATATATTTAAACTAAGATGCCTCAAGACAGGATCCAACAGGTGGATCAGGGCATCCCTTTGAGATAACACTGGGTGCAGCTAAAGCTGCAACATACATTAAAGTTATGAGAGCCTCAAAGCTGCAAAGCTTTGGTATCCCTGGAGATCTTGGGAGGAACATAGAAAACTATCTGTTTAAAGAGTTATGTACAATGTGTAAACATTAGAGCACACTGTGGGATTTTAAGATGATAAAATCTCTTGGAACACAAAAAGCAGGTAAACAACATTCACTAGGGAACTGTGTACTTCTTGCTTCAGGTAAGTTGGGTATTGGTTAAACTGCTCTTTAGTTATAGAAGAGTTACAGAAGCATGCACAGGAGGTTATTTTGCTGTATGCTTTCATTAGTTCTATGGGCATTATTTATGATATGAGTAAGTGCTTGTATGCTTATTGTATTTCTTTCTTGAATTCATTAATCAGATATGCAGTAGTGTACAATATAAGTGCCGAGATTACATTATTTAACTCTAAGGACCATCTTGTACTGAAAGCACGATTATTAGGTCCATGGACATCTTAAAAGGGAGACTGGATCATTCTGTGGTCTGTTTCAATGAGATGGTTTAAAGTATTTATAGATATAATAAACTTTGAAGCTCCACCAGCTTTCTAAAACAATAAGAAGAATGTTAGATCAGGGGTAGGAAATATTAGTAGTGCTTGAACTTGTGCTTGAATATCTGGGCATCTCACTCAATTGGCCTTCAGTACTGTGGCACATGCACTATTTTATTTTTGCAGTCTTTGCAGGAAGTAGCCCTCTTCCTGAATAAAAAAAAACCCAAATATTCTATGGCATATGCAGAAGAGCAGATAGTTTTGCTTGCACAGAGTTATTAAGAATTTCACTCTTCATGTATTCATTCTTTCTCTGTTCAGTTAAAAAAATGTAGTCTAGTATTGGAACTAGCATAATCAGTTTAGATTTTGGCATTGTTTGCCCAATAAATCTCTTGTGTATTCAGAAGTAGATTTTAACAGTATATTTTCACAGCAAGTTTCTGAACCCAATTTACATATTTTTCTTTCAGGTTAATAAAAGATGGGCAATTTGAAATAGTAACAGGAGGATGGGTTATGCCTGATGAAGCCTCTCCTCACTACTTTGCTTTAATTGACCAACTGATAGAAGGACATCAGTGGCTAGAAAGGAACCTGGGTATGTAGCTTGATTTAAAATTTTGCTGCGTTAATACAGGAAGTCAATTTGCAATTCTTTCTTTATATTTTTCAGGTGATTAGAAGGCTTTGTTTACTCTGCTTTCCCGAAACATTAAATCAGACCGCTTACTGAAAACTGCAGGATTGAGCCTAGTATTTGCAGTTTCTATTTACAAATGAAGGTTCTTGGATAAAGTGTATTTAAGCTTTTTTTTCTGTCCTAACACTTTGATTAATGAAAGATGTGCATAATATATAAGCATAATAATATGCAAGACTAAATCATGCTAAACTGTAGTTCACATGCCTCTGGTATTACAAACGGTTTTCAGGATTACCATTTTTGTCTTTTGGAAATCATGAATAAGGCCTTAAAATCACTTGATTTAAAAATTGATATGCCTTCCATGTGTTTGAATTTATTCTGAAGGCTGGATATTAATTAGGTTCTTTTTAGGTAAGCTTTTCAAAAAGTAAATATGAAACTAAATAGTAATGGTAAGACCTCACCCCCATGTAATCTGTTAAAATCGTTTATGTTAAATTAAAAAAAAAAGACTTCATATTTGCTTTTGAAACTTTGAAGAAAGTCAAACAACTCCAGGATTGGTGGAATTACTAAGTACCTGCAATAAGGCTGGCTGAATTATTTTGGTGGCTTTGGGAGACTTTTCTGGTTTAGTTCCATAATTAGAGATAACTTTTTCTTTTTAATTAACCCTTTTTCTGTGTGTGAAATATTTGTATAGAGATTTTAACAACAGCATTACTTCATTTAATTGAAATTATTTTGAAAAACTGTTTCACTATATTTTTCTTGGATTGCAATTCCCATAAATACTGTTCAACATAATTATGTTTTAGAAAAAATGTCTAGTAAAAGGGTAATGCATTGCCTACTCTTCTTGTGGGGGTACAGTAAAAATAGAGATACTTATTGAATCGATTAAACAAAAGTTAGGTATAGCTTTCTAATTTGCTGATGTGAAATTCAGTGGAAAGAGAATAGTAATCAGCTGAATTCTAATGACTGCCAGCCAAGTAAATCAATTAGTTTTTGAAACAAAAGTTAATCCTAATGCCAGCAAAGGTTAAAATTATTTAAATTACAATGAAAATTCACTGACTTATCTATCCATCTGCATCTGTTCATTTTCTTTCAATTTTCCTTTCTAATTGTAACATCTGGAAAAATTTTAAAATGGGAGCTGTTTTTCATTATAATTCTGTATAAAGTTAAATATTTGAGACAAAAGTTGAAACAGTAACAATGTAACAATTTAAGTCATAATCCCAGGTTTTTTTACGTAATTAGCCAGACTGCCCTGCCTCTAAGACATTTGATTTTACAGAAATACTTATCTATTTAATTCTAGAATGTTAATTCCAAAGTATGTTCTTAAGGAGACTTAATTGCCTGTATTTTTCATTTACCTTCTTGGAAATTTCATCCGTAGAGATCTGATTTAAATTATATTGGTATTTTTTTCTTTATTGAGTGAAAAGTAAAACTTTTTTTTTCTGCCCATCTACTCTTCCTTTTGTCAACAGGAGTAAAACCAAAGTCTGGTTGGGCCGTCGATCCCTTTGGGCATTCCCCGACAATGGCCTATCTTTTGAAACGCGCGGGATTTTCCAATATGCTTATACAGAGAGTTCACTACTCAGTTAAAAAACACTTTGCAACTCAGAAGATACTAGAATTTTTTTGGAGACAGAACTGGGGTATGTTTTTTTTTTCCTTTGTCTCAATTTATTTTATTTGTTGCTTTATTATTGATTTAAAATAAAAGATCAAGAGGGCTTCAATAAATACTATGACAATCTCTACAGGAATAGGTTATTTGTAGAAGTTAGTCAAGTCTTCAAAGTTTTAAACTTCTGGTTTTGTTGTTTTTAAAAGAAAGTCTTTCATTTTGTTTAAAAACTTCAGAGATTTTTTTTATAACAAAAAAAGTAAGTACATGTGTTGGGGAAGGGGTTAAATATAAAAGCTGTAGTGTTGTCATTGTTCATCTGATCTTCCTTTTACTTCGTTTTCGGTTCTGTTTTTACTTTTTCTCATTTCTCTTCTCTAACACTCCTTAGAAAATATTTATATGGGAAAGGGAAAAGCAGAGGTTACGGATTTTAGTTCACTTTTCTATTTCCCGTTTTAAAGCTTTAAACAAAAGATTCACTTTCCTTTCAAAAATATATTTAGAAAAAGTAGAGGGTGGAATATTCTTTTTTTCCTTTTCTCACGTCTTTGCTTTCCTCCTCCCACTCCATCACCTGCTGGTTATATTTAGTGAGGAGAGGCAAGGAATAAAGTGGAAGTAGAAAGGAACATTTTCCTTAAATGATAACAAAACTGTGAATATTGGTTGAAGATAGAAGGGCCTTGTTCCCATTCTTACTATGGGGAAAAACTTCCGAGCAACCAGTTTTTCTCAGATGGTGTGACAAATTAGTCTCATTAGTTACAGCAGCTTTCTGTAGACTTGAAATATGTAGGTTATCCTTAGTCAGAAAAATTGATTAAAAATATTTCACCATTTTAATTTGCAATGAAATTTTCAAAAAAAAATTTTTTTTAGAATAAAGATAATTGCTTTCTTGATATTACTTATACATTTTACAGTATGAAAGGTCACTTAAATAATGTAGCAATTATATCTCAGCAAACTGGTAAGTATCTGAAAATGCCTGTACTTTCTTATATGAATATTGTGCTTTGCTTTGCACTGTACCAGCATTCCAATAAGTAGTATGACAAATGTGTGCAATTGTATTTTGGTCTTGTAATTTTTTAAAATAAGCTAATATGTCACTGCTTTATCAATACAGGGTCCAAAAAATGTATTTTATAATTACTGATGAAAGGTAGTGATGATTATAAAGTTTTTCAGTTCCTGTGTGTTTTTCACAGGATGTTAAGGGGGAGGAGGGGATTCAAAAAATGCTGTCTGCTGCACAAGCAAATTTTCCTGGAGGAAAAACGTACCGCTATCCAAGATGATGCTCATCACTGACATTTTAGAGGTTTTCTTTTAATGTTAGTATATGCCCCTCAGTGTACATCAAGTAATTATGTATACTTGATGTGACTTTTTCAAAATGGTTGTGAGGTTAAACTCTTACATGATATGGTCTAGTGTTTGGGCTTCCAAACAGAGTAGCATGGCCTTTTGAAACAGTTTTGAACTTGGATACTTTCACAGTTGTTTCACCTAAAGTTTAATCTTCTAGTCTTAATTTAAAGCAATGAAAGTTCAATATTGTTTAAATGAAAAACAAAACATAATTGTGATCTGTCGTTTTGTTACAATTCTTCCAGGATGAGACTCTTCTCAGATCACAGTTTGTTTGGACAGCTTGTTGGCCTCTCTTCTCTTGCTAGTCTTTGTTTCAATCCTGTTTGGTGCTATTTTTCCCTGAGCAAAATCTCAGCTATAGCACTCTGCATCTCTCCCCATCCTCTTTGTTTGTGATGTGTGGGGAGGCTAGAAGCTATAAAATTGGGTGCTGCTGTACCTAGAGAGAGAATAAATTCCAGTGTCAGTTGAAATAGCTGCTTAAAAAAAGGCCTGTTTTTACAGTGTAAAATTATTACTGATTTGCCTTCATTTTGACTGAATATGAAAAAAAGAAGTTGTTAGAATGATGAAAAGGAAATCCTGTCTCTTGTTTTTTTTTCTTTTTCTTTTCTTTTACTTCTCCCACCCTAACAACCTTAAAACCACTGCTTCTGAAAACTTCTAATTCTGAAATGGCAGTTGTATAACTTGCTTTCATTAAGCTGTATTGAAACCATTTTCATTATGATTCAAGTTTAACAACTTTCCAAACACAAAATATTTTAAGCATTGGTGTATGTTATAGGAAGCAAAAGTTTCTAGATTTTTTTTATTTAGAAATTGTGAATGTACTGTGAAACAGTGTATAACCATTGGGTAAAAAAGCATGACAGCCTCCAAGATTGTATGATCAAAGATCACAGCACATTCATCTGACATAATATGCAAAGCTGGTTCCAGAGAGATAGAGAGTTCCCACAGTTTAAAGGTAAATGCATATATTTATGGATTATTAACTCTAAAGTAATAAAATAAGAATTTGTTAACAAAAGATATGGACAGCTGTAAGGACTCATGTTCTTACGGCTTTTGAAGAGCATTCTCATATGTATCATTGGCATACTTTTCTTGGGAGCCAGGTGCTGTGGCACATCTATCACATTCGTCCCTTATTTCTGTATAAAATTTTTTCATGTACTTAGTGCTGGAAATAGGTAATCAATGTTCAGGGTGTGTTAACAGATGAGTAAAATTAAGGCTCTCTTTAAAGTGAAGTTTTGAATGACCTTCTTTCAAAAGGCTCTGTCTGATAAAAATATGTAGATCTGTTTGAACTAGAAACTGAGCTCTAACTCCTGGTGGGATAAAGCTCGTATTTTAGGGAATGGGTTGACTAGATGGAAAAGTTAGGATTGCAAAGGTGGTCTGAAAACTTTCTGACACAAGTGCATAAAATCATATTGTTAATGTACTGAAGTTATATATATTCATGAAATTAAGATATTGCTTAAACCAATTCAAACTTTGTGCTAATGAAGTAATGACAGCTTTTTTTTTATTCTGCTGAAAATGTAAAACATATTTTTCTTCATCTCTAATATTCTAGAAATAATGAGATTTATATGCATAAAAAAACCTTAATATTTTGTTCATATCTCTCCAAATCAGGCAGAGCTTAATAAGGACATCTCAATCTGTGTTGTTAGCTCTATTTTTAGCCTGTTTTATGTAAGGCAGATAAGGAGAAAAGTTTATCTCGTCTACATAGACTCCAGGTATGAATATTCAGAGCATGAATTGTCTTGGTCTGATGTTTTTAATAAAGTTTTTGGGTTAAGACCGTGGAACTGATTAAGCTGTAACAAACCTGAGAGGCTTTATTTTAAAAGTGTGCTCTATGTATTTAATTCCAGATTTGGGATCCAGTACAGATATCCTTTGTCATATGATGCCTTTCTATAGCTATGATGTTCCTCATACTTGTGGTCCAGATCCAAAAATCTGTTGCCAATTTGATTTTAAACGCCTTCCTGGAGGAAGAGTAAGTTGCCCATGGAGAGTTCCACCAGAGGCCATTCATGCTGGGAATGTTCAACACAGGTACAGTTTTTATATATTTTGGAAGTGAAGAACTTAAAAATATTCTTCATGCTGGTTGAAGAGGTTGTCTAGCATAGCTTGGTGAGTTTATATAGTTCTTGAAACAACCTGGCTGTAGGAAAATAATACGTATAACTTGCCTTGTGTTTGCACTTAAGGTCAGAACATAATTGATAGTGAAATTTATAAATAGATTATGACTAAAGAAGATGCATTTAATTGTTACTATTAAGTTGTTATGCCACTGGTAAGGATCAAGTTTTACAGTTTTACAAAACTACTTTACAGTTTTGAAAAAAAAATTCTTGAAAGGAAAGATTAAACTGTTGAAGTGTCCCGTCTCGTCCCGTTCCCCCCCCCCCCGAAAGAGATTCATTCTAATGCCTTGTTTACTGTCTTTGTGCCTTGTATAACTTAAACCATTCAGGAATTCAAGAATTAGGAATTTAGGTGGGTGTTTTCAATCAGTGCAAATAGCTGGGTGTAGCAAATATACCAAGGATAGCAAGGGTGACTTTTAGTTTTTAGCCTTGATGTTGAGATTTTAAAGTGAGCAGCTGTCATCAAAAATGTGATTTGATGCAGTATCAAGTGCATATGATGCACATATCTAGTCTTCATACCCTTTTTCTGAGTAGACTAATATGAATTTTGCCAAACATTTTGAAATTTTCCTTTTGTCAATAAAATTCAATTACAAGACTTTATCAAACATAGAAGCAGAATGCATCACAATTGTCATATTTTAGATTGAACTTGGAATACTGATAGGAAAAAATGTCATTTTCTTTGAAAAGAAACAAAACTTGAAGGTGACAGCAGCAGTAGAGCTAATAGCAGAATCATTTTGGCACAGCCCGGTCCTTATCAAATATGAAGAAAAGCCAGTGTTTCTTTAGGTCAGACTTATTAAAAAAAAACAAACAAACTTGAATTTGCATCATCATTATTTGAGGCAAATAAATAGAAGAGCAACAGTTCCAGTTTACCAAATAACTGAAACGAGTAGACTGTGAGGAATATGCAGAGAGCCTGTTATGAATGCTTTTTAAGATTTTTTGATTTTTTTAATCAAGTCTTAATTTATGCCTGCACTTCCAAGATACAACTTTTGCATAACAATCTAAATTAGACTTTGTAAAAAATGAAAAAAGGAGTAAATGGTTCTTTAATCATGTGAAATAAAACCAAGAAAAGGAATGGGGCAAGCATGCAGTGAAGGTATGATAAGGTTTAAGGATGATATGTTTCCCAAAGCTGAATCAATCCTTTGCATCAGTTTTCAGTAGATACAATGTCTAATGGGGGTGAAAGAGCAAGATGATAGATGATACCTGGGGAGAAAGTAAAAGTAACACATTGTCTTTTGATTTGGGAGAATGGATCATTTACAGTCAGAATACTGAAAAGAATATATGCATTTCCTCTTTGATAGTATAGTTTCAAATAAATCCATTAAAATGTAGGAAATGCTATTTGCTGAAGAATACAAAAAACATTTCCACTTTTTCTTGAAATACAAGTAATATTGTATGCAACCAGAAACTTTTCTGGTCTGACTTCTGTAACAAGACAACTTTTACAACTCTTAGGAAGAGGAGATGTGAGAGACACAGAAGTAATTAGAAAATATATCATTATATCACAAACTTACCAAGGTAAAGGTTTGTCTCTAATCTCTGGCTGCCTTGTTTTTTAAGACCGGAAAAATGTGTTGTATCTATACTGTGTGGATCTGAATAAAGCATTTGATACACATTTCATCAATTCAGTGGCAAGGTTTAAATTGCTGACCTTTCTTCAATGCTCAAACTGCACTGAAATTAAAAAAGCATAGCTCTATTCAGCTGGGATTGTAGTTTCTGATTTTAGTACTGTTATGGCCATAGCAATATAAGGAAGAAATATAAAGCTGAAAAGTCGAGACTAATAGCTGTTGGATTTATAATTGCCCTGCAACTTTAATTGTGATTTGATAGGCACGAATGAGACAGCAGTCTTATTAAAAGCCTGTACCTGTTTAATTATGAACTTAGTTACACTCCATAACAGTTTAGGTTATAAAGATTGTTATTGCACACACCCAGTCCTACAGCTGCATCCTTATCACATCCTTGTGTTTGAATGCCCAAGTTCTAGCTTTTCAGAAAAAACTGTTAATACCTGAATTACAAGATTAGTCACACTAGCAAGAAACAACAGTGTTTTTTTTTTTTCTTTAAGGATAATGAGTTGCTTTTCTAATGGAAGTATAACTTGTTTTCGTGTATGTCGTCTTTTCCATGCATGAAATTAGGAGAGGTTTCTGTACTGCAGGTTATATACTGCAGAGAAAAAGTAGAAAATTTCCCCCCCACACCCCCCCAATCCCCCTACTAGTTGTGGAAGCACCCAGTTTGACCCTGCTTTCTTTCCATCCCTTGTTTTATTCACAGAGCTTTCAGCTGCTTTTTCTGTATGCTTGGTCATATTGCACAACATGCAGCTGGCATGCAGGTTACGTGGCTGCTGGGGTGCTGGTGATTCTAGTTTGCAGCTGGTCTCGAACTCTTGATGAAGAGTCTCATTTTGTGTGCATAGCCACATCTGCCACCAAATCACCTGAGTAGCGAATTGCAAATCAACTAGCAGCTTTTCTTTCCTAATTGAGATTATGGAGCAAGGAGCTAGCCCTTAGTGCTTCATGTGCTGTACAGTGGAGACTATAAAGCCATGACCACTGTCAGACCTGTCACATAAGACTTGCTATACGCGGCTGCAGCATTCCTTGTGATTCCCACAGACTCTGGGTGGCAGCTATTCCTCCTTCTTTTACAATGTAAGGAGTGAACCTAGCCCCATATTAATTGATGTGTGTTAGCCAAATTTTTGAAATTTTTGAGTTATAAAGAGACACTTGTGATAGGAAAACATTTTTCCTCATCTGTCAAAGGTCTTTTAGCATTCTTTGGTAATCTGAAAGCTTTCCAAAGAAAGGTTTTAAAAAAAGTCTTCAAGTAAAGTTGTTACTGACTTGACATATTAATACTATTTTGATATAGGTCCAGTGTTGCTAAGAGTGTAATTAGGATTACTATGAATATTGAGAACTACATAATGTATCTTGTATACAATTCTGAGAACTTTTGATTGTATAAAAACAAAATGTTTATATAAAAAAGCCATTAAAAATGTAGTAGTTGCTGCTGGTAACGTATATCCATAATTATAGGGCTAGAAAAAGTTTAAAGGCTATATCATTAATCTTTTTAGTTTTCCAATTTTTATTTAGGTAGGTTAGATAAATATCAAAACACACCTAATACTGTGTTCGCTGGGGAGCCAGAAGAGGAAAGCATTGTTGAATCTCAGTGGAATCTCAGGCTTTTTCTGCAGAAGTATTTCTCATCTCTAGCAAATCCTATCTGAGGGTTTTTGCTCACTCTTTTTCCTTCCTCTCTGAAATAATGTTTTAAAAAGTTATTTGAGAGCAACTTAAATCTTTTCCAGTAACAGGTTTTTTTTGCAGAGGATATACATAATTTTGAGACATCTCATTTTCTCTGATATTTTGCAACTGAAAATGGTTTGCAGTGGCAGAAGATCGTGCCACCTCATTAAAAGCACCTAAGAATCCTATAGCAAAAGGTGATTTGGGGACAGGGAGAATGCAGCAGCATTGAGTTTTGCAGTAGATTTGGAAGGAAACTGGGGAAGACTTTGAGGAGAGATGCCACAGTCAAATATCCTCTTAGCAGTAACCTTTCCTGAAGTCCTATATTTCTCAAGAGGCTCTAAAATAAAGTATTTTTCTAACCAGAGACTGCATATGGGAAATTTGAGTTAGGCTGGCTTTTTAGAAGGGAGAATTACCAAGTCTTCTATTGTGCCAATTGTAATAGTTTTGTGGAGAGGAAGACTTTATGTTAAAGTCAGGATGCTGTTGAAGGTCATGGAAAAAATATAAATTCAACTATAGACAAAGGTGGGGGGAAAGCTGCTAGACTGGTCTATATGCTAGTCTCAGCAGAACTATGTAGATCCTTAACTAAAGGTCCTGTGTCGCCCCCTGCCCCAATATATTCAGACCTTGTGTTTACTCAAAGCTGTTTAAACCAGTTAAAAAGCAAACCCCCTGACTTCTTGATTAGACTGGAAATCCATATTTCTTTATCAAACTTGTTTAAATTCTCACAGAAATGTTCATATAAGTATTAACCTTCAAGAGTATGAAGTAAAGTAGATGGTGGTATTAAGCTGTGTTTGTAGAAATTAAAAGCTCACTGGAATCTGGAATTTGCAGCTATTTTCTCTTTAAACCTTTTTCTCATTTACAAATATATTATTGTAGTTTATATTTCCTACTAAAATTATTTTCACAACTTTAATTAGAGAAGGTCATCACCTGTAGTCTTTGATAATGGTTGAGGGCTTTGGGGACAGTAAGGGAGGAAATGGACATTTTCACTAATCCAGACTTCAGACTTGTAACTTTAATTATATTGCTACTTAATGAGAGGATTGATATTTTACTTGCCAAAGAGTGAGTAGGTACTGAAGGGCAACTTTACTGCCTTTTCTGCACAAAAGAAATGTGGTGGGTTTAATTTATCAGGACATGAGTAAAGGATTTGATATTACTGTATGGGAAATCATTAGTAAAGCCTAAGAAGGCTGGCTGTAAGACAGTAAGAAGCTGGCTGAAGGGAGAACAATGATCATTAGCCTTGCAAAAAAATTTCTGGTGAAGATTACTACTGGAGTTCCTCAAAGATTAATTTATGGGCATTTTTTGTGTCAAGGACATGAAGGTATAAAGCTAAGTGTCCAAGGGAATTACCAGAGGGGACAAAAAGAGCTTGCTTGTTTGTTATTGTAAATAAAGGCTGGTGAGGATTAGGATTGTTATCTAAGTCTAAAGCAGGTAAACATAATTTAAACTAAAGATTGGTTTTGGCACAGGAGCAAATTGATGCAAACTGACCTACTGTTTAAGATGGAGCTTGATAAGTTTATGGGAGGATTTAATTGACATAGTACCTGCAACAGTGGTAGGTTGGATGTGATGTCCCAGTGCAGGGAATTACATCCAGATTTTTGTTACTAAAAGGAATAGAGAAAAATGTTGTGTGTCTTGTTTAAAGTCAACCATTGCACAGTTTGGTATCTAAAAATTGTTTTGTCAAGTACTGACCTTTATTCTTCTGTTTTCTAAATTGTATTAATTTTTTTTCCAAGGGCTTGGATGATTTTAGATCAATACAGAAAGAAGTCAAAGCTTTTCCGTACTAAAGTTCTGTTGGCTCCACTAGGGGATGATTTCCGCTATGCTGAGAGCTCAGAATGGGATCAGCAGTACCAGAATTACCAGAAGCTGTTTGATTATATGAACTCTCATCCTGAGTTGCATGTTAAGGTAAATACAACATTTTTTTTTTTAGTTTGTGGAGAAAACAATTTGTCTAGGTATGCTGAGATTCCATGGGAAAAAAAAATGAAATTTTGACAGGTATGGAGCTTTACTCTACAAATTATTTTACAGCAGATTAACTTGGCTAGGCTGATTTTAAAAAAACAAAAAAATCTGTTTTTTCCACCTCCTTTCCTTCCAAAACAAAATAAAAACTTTGCTCTGAATATCATCTGGTTGAAAGGTATAAATAATACCCAAACTAGATTATTTTAGAAATAACTTTTAGGGTTTAAGTTTTTCTTAGCACTGTTGTTTTCACAGACTTCAGGTTCCTTTTTTTTCTCTTTTTTGGGATGCATACATTTTGCTTCCAGCTACTACACAGTAAAATTCTTTGGTGCACTTACAGTCATCATCCCTTTATTTTGAGGTATTTATTAAGAAGCTATACTAGAAAGCATACAAATACAATCAGCTTACATTTTTAACACTTTCTGATGTTAATTTGAATTATTTGTCATTTCTCACATAATTAATGGGATGTGGTTTGTCACTTAAAAGTGATTATATATATTTCCTTATTAGAAATTTTGGGAATTGTATTGCTTTCCTTGGATCCGTTCGGTTTTATTTATTTCAAAAGGAATAAAACAAAACAAAACCTCAAGAAATGCCATTGCTGGCATGGGTTGTCAAAGAGAATAAAATCTAAGAAAGTGACCTGGCTACAAAAGGAGTGAATATATTAGCGCAATTCTCAGATAACATTTTAAACTAGTAATTATGTTTGAGTGTTAATATGCACTTTCATACATTCTAATGGATCAGTTGAGAACTTTAGAGACTTCTTGTAAAATAGATGGGGTTTGTGCTCAGACACGTTTTCATCATCTTTCGGTATGAGAATAAGAGATAGTGGGTCACAACCTTGTTTTTTCTCAAGTATCAGATGAGTGGAGCACAACTGGGGATTTCATTTTCTGGCTTTTTAAATCTAGTCTGCATTTTTTTTCATATTTTTTCATATTTTTTTCAGTTTTTGTGCACAGGTTTTTTCCCTCCACCTTCTCTGGGACTTCCGCCATTCCATGGCCTGCAGATCTAGTTAGCATCTGTAACACATTAACTCTTCCTGCTGACTCCTGGCCTTTTGTTCTACGTAAGAAAGATCTCTTGATCATTTTCAGCATGTCTGAGCTGGATTTTACCTCTCTGTCCTATGGGATATGGATGACATGATATATCTGAGTACCTGTTATATCTTAGTTGGAGAGGGAGAGAGAGAGATCTGGAGAGTACTCTTTACCCATATTTTAAATCTAAAGTATGTTGTGACCACTAGCTTCGCTTTCCAAAATAATGTATAGAGTGTGCAGGTAGTTAATCTTTGGACAGTTACAGCAGTGTACTCTCCATAGTACCATTTCTGCTAGCCTGGACTGGCTGATCTCTGGGGCAAAATCTGAAGTCTCTACCTCTGATGTGGTTCTTCAAGAGCATCCATTATGCTTAGATGTCAGAAAAATTCTCATCTAGAAGGTTCTGCATAGTCATTGTCAAGGTCTCCAGTAGTCTACTGCATCAGCCCTGGCTTTCCCACCTGGATTAAAGCCTTGCAATCGAACCAGCCTTTGGGGCTCTCTTGGAAACATCCAGACCTTTTCTAGTTCTTAATACCTGGACATGAAAAGATAAGGAATCCTCTAATTCAGCCTCTTCATGTCTAGGTTGCTTTGCTCAGTTGGAGCACTGTTGGCACTGGAGCCTTACTCCTTTATGTTTTAGTTAGTTATTTTTTTTAACTGGTGTCATTTATCCTTGGAGATAAAAGCTTAGCAGTAGAGCTTTCTCTCTGTGCTGCGCTTCCCCTGTGGATTCTAATTCTGCAGGCAAGTAAGAGGTCAGGTTTAGCTTCCTGAGAACCTAGATTAAATGAGGGAAGAGTTCACATTTCTGCCTTAAGAAATGCTATAGTGGCTAGAATATTACTACTTACGTAAGGGGCTGCTTACTCTGAGCTTCTGATCTTATGAGAGGTTTACCCTTCTCAGAGACAAATTTGAGACCAGGCTGTTTATCCTGTGGATACCTCTGTTGGCATTGGGACTCTCCTGCTGGTAGTTTTCCTATGATCCTAACAGTATCTGTTAGATTACTATGAAGAATATCTATTCTGCACTTTAGAGAGGGTTCAACATCTCTTGTAGAGATCTTCTTTACACTCATTCTGGAAAAATTAAGCTGAGACTTTTTATGTGCTGGTAGAAGAGTCTACCAGCTTTTTTCACTATTTTTCCACTAAGTGAAGTTTATTGGGTTTTCTTCAATTTTGCCTGGTGAGTTTTCTTCCTCTGGTGTAACCCAGCATACAGAAGAGAGGTCATAAATACCTGATTTCTCTTGGTCCATTGATATATATATATATTTTTTTTCTTCTGAATTATCTCTTGTAGGCAGCTATGATAACAAGGGAAAGTCCAGCTGTCCTAGAAGTGCCTGGTAAGGCAAGGTTCACTAATATCAGGATTTCTGTGGCAGTATGTTTATTTCTCTTCTTTGCTGCAGTTCAAACTGGCAAGTTAGCAGCCTCTGTTCACCTAACAAGTCTTTGGATCTTCTGAATGATTTTGAAGAGACATTGCTTGGTAAAGCATCAGAACTTGAGCCTGAGGAGATTGCTAGAGGCCTGGAACTCAGTGGAGCTAGATTCCCTCAAGGCTGATTCATTTTTGTTGAAAAACATGTTCTAGCTGGAGTTTGGTCTCACTTAAAGAATTGGTATGTCTGTTCATTGTGGTCCACATGGCAACCTGTACTTGCATAGCTTAATGACAGGGCTTATTTCTCAAACCTTCAAATGTTATGCTGTGCCTGATTTCCCAGTCTGTGCCCTTTCACTAAGAGGGAGATGATCTAGATGGTGTCTCCATCCCACAACAGAACAGGAACCCTATTTCACCACCAGCATGATGTTCTAACCTTATTTGTCGAAATCCAGAACAGTAGTAAAAGATGTTTCCTTGTTTCGGTGGGGTGCACCAGGACTTCAAATATCATGGTCAGAGAAGGAGAGGGCCTTTTTACATCAGCTCAGCTCAAAGAGCCGTTATCAGGAGTGACATCAGGATTTTCATTCTCAACAAGCAGAGGTAGTTCATATCTTTTTTTTTTTTTTTTTTTTTTAATCAAGAAGTGGCAGGCTTGGAAGAGGAAGTGACATACTGGACAGTCAGTAAATTCACTTGGACTGCTGACCATCCTGATGACCAGTTCTAGCTGTTTCAGACTGTCAGAGCATGACTGGAAATCCATTGTCCTGCTTGCCATTTTAAAAATTGAGTGTATATATTCTAAGATAGTTCTCTCTGCTGCTGACTCTTAAAAGGAAACCCCAGGTGTTCTTTCATTAAACATTAAGGTATTGCATTCTTTAAAAAAATTTCTTGCTCTAGCTGTATCTGGTTTGAGTGATTGTGATGCATTAAAAAAGTATAAATGCACATGAACAATTCGTCTTGAAGAATTCCAGCTACCAGTACCTAATTTCATTTTTACTAATGCATTGTATGCTTTCCCTATATCTCTCTGAGCTCTGAACCTTGTAAATCATGTGGTAGTTATGCCTACCTATGGTAGATAGTGATATGTTTGGTACTCAGTTGACTATTCTTGTTCTTGTTAAGGTTGGAGTTTGTATCCTGTTGCTTTGAAACTGTTCAGCATTAGTCTGAGTTGTGAGAGCTAACAGTGAATTTCAAATTAGTGTAGCTTTATAACCATATTACCATTCTTAAAAGTTTTAATTTATGTTATATATATGCATATATGTGTGCATATATTTTATATGCAATAAGTTTTATATATATAAAAAACATAAATTACATATAAAGGAGAAGAAATTGTAACCCACAAAGGATTTTGTTAGGAATTAAAATTACGAGGACTGAATTGATAAGTGTACTGTACCCTTAAGAAATTGTATCTCTATTTTTGATCTGAATTTACTGAAGGACAACAGAAGATACCATTATAAATTTTAAATATTAAAGATATTAAAGATAACATTAAAATTCTCTCTTTTTGTGAGCACTGATTTTTTTTAAATGCTGAAATAGGACATTCTTATTTTCAGAATAATGCACCCTATATTCCAAGTCACTTTAAAAAATTTTTTTGTTAAAATCTTTTTTTCTGGTGTTTCAAATTATAAAATACTACTTTGCATGTTTAGTATTAATACTAAAAAGGATTATGACTTAATTGTGTAATGCTTCTTCAAATTTAAATTCGTAGTTTGTTACAGGGATTACTTGCATTAATATGGTCTTCTGTGCTATCCCCAATACCATTAATTATTTTCTCATCTCATTCAGTTTCTCAGTGTTGATAACATTGACATCTCTCTTTCTTCTATTCCTTTTTTTCAGTTTTTCTGTATCTAAAACTTGGGGGTACCATATTTTGACTTACCCTATAAAGGGCTAACGTTCCTGCATTTTTTTTTCTGAGTATTTTTTTGAAATCACCACAAGACAATGAATTTTCTGTTTGTTTTTCTTTTCCTTGCAGTGTTACATCTGAATAAACACAATTTCTTTGTATGTAGTAAATATACAGAAAGCTTTTGAAAGCAAATGCTAATTTATTTAATCAGCAGTCATTTTAGGTTAAAAGTACGTAGGAGATTATGGAGCACAATGGTGTTAATACTGAACATGCAGAATTAAGACAACTGTTCTTTTGCTGCATTGCATTAAGTTTCTTTACTAGCCCAGACATCTGCATAAACTGGATTGCTGGACTTCATTAGTCATGGGGAAGAAAAAAATAATTTGGAGTGTTTTCCTCATTACTGAAGTATTAGTTTGCTCAGATATTAGAAACTTGCTCATAAAACATGAAAGAAAAGCTTTTTATTCAGCTGTTGAAATTCCAACTTCTTCTATTTTAAATATTGATTTATTCTTGGAAGCAAAAGTATTTCATGTCACATGAACTAGAAGTGATTTTGGAAGAGCTAGTAACCTTGTCTGAAAAGTGTGCAGGGAGACTTTAAAGCTCTTTAAACAATAGTATTTCTGCTATAACTCAGCAGAGAGGCGTATTTCTAAAATGTATATGAAAGCAAGCATATTCCTTCTCTTTATACGTCTAAATTAAGAAAATGGACTATGTTATAGTCGCCTGAATTTTCTTCCAGGCTCAGTTTGGAACTTTATCAGACTACTTTGAAGCTTTGCGCAAAGAAAGCAATTTGGGTGAAAAGAGCAGCAATTCATTTTTTCCTGTTTTAAGTGGAGACTTTTTCACATATGCAGACAGAGATCATCATTACTGGAGTGGATACTTTACATCGCGACCGTTCTATAAGCGACTAGATAGGGTTCTGGAATCCTACCTGAGGTAAGTACAGCCATCTTGTAAATGGGTAACACGTCTTCAAGTGTATTAAATGTATTTGACAGATGGAAAAGTAATTTCGAAATGCACATTTTAAATTTACGTCAGTCATTACAGAAAGGCTAACCTAAATGGCCTCCAAATGTAGTTTTTGTTACAATAATTAATCTGTGCATGTGGCATGTTAATAGATGCACAGAAATACAGTGATATTTTTTCTATCCAAATAAATAACAGTTGTTTTAAAATACTATTCAAGTCATCAGTAATTCCTGATTTCATGAAAAATAACAGGTATGGTTTTTATTTCTGTATGAGATTTGGATAGCTGTCAGATCAGTCTATCATTATGGCTATTCTGTGAACTCTTCTAGAGAAAAATACAAAGGTGTGAGTTTTACCAGGGTTATTGGAGGCAATTCAGAAGTAGTCAGGACTATTGTGTGCCAAGCAATCTCAGATTGTGAGGTATGGTTTCTGCTGAAAAGTCTTTGCATCTTCTTTAAAAAAAAAAAGGGGAGGGGCAAAAACAAACCTATACTGAATTTTAGTTAATGCAATAGTTATGAGGTTCTCCCTTGCAGATGCACTGGATAAGATATATTGTAAATAAATTTAATTATAATTTAAGGCTCCAAAAAGATATTTTGGACTGGTGCATATGATGCGAATCCTTAGTATTTCATTTAAACTCCAAAAGATTATTCTTCAAAGGATCCTTCCTCAAAGGATACTTTTTGTCTTCTGGAAGGACCAATTTGAGTTTACCTGTTAGAGTGCTTCTGTATGTCAGGAGGACCCTTTTGCATTAGAGGAAAAATTGGTGCAATGGTGAGTGATCCTTAAGAAAGGATTTCTGAGCCTTATAACTTTGTGTTGTAGTGGCTGCTGCAGTAGCGGAGGGAGCAAAGAAGGGAAAATGTTTCTGATGTAGTAAATAGTGTTTCAGAGAGAGATATGAGTACCTTTCAGAAGTGAAACTATTTATCAAACAGATTTTTTTCCATCTTTCAAGGAATCAAGTCTTCACTTGAGTGGCATCAATAGAGTCTCCACAAACTTTGGAAGCAACTTCTCTGTGATCTGTGATCAGTTTTTTAAATAATGAATATGACTTTTTTAGCCTTTTCTCTGAACTCTGAGAGAATAAGAGAACTGAGAGAAATCAAGAAATTCAGTGAAGAAGAAATGGAAGCAGTAGAAGGAAGAATAAGAAATGTGTAAGGAGAAGTGAGATTGAGGGACTGAGAATAAAAAATATATTAGGGAAGAGGCAATGTAATATAATAAAGTATTGGATTGAATAGGAGGGAGAAAAGGCATTTCACAAATGGAAAAGCAGGGAGGAATGAACCCAAAAAGTCACAGCAAGTACAAGAAAAATAAGACCAAAGTTGTGAGGGATGATGACAAAAAGCAAGGAGAAGATTCCTTGTGCAAGAGAATGTAAAAATAATGAAGTAAGGTTAAGTCATGAGAGAAAAAACTTCAGCAGTGTTTCATCTTTGGAAAATGATCAAAGCATATATATGCATACCAAAAGCTCCTGAAATTGATGCCCTGGTGTTTCATGTCTTTGTTTGTTTGTTTTCCTCTAGAAATTGTTCAATATTGTATTGGTGTGAAATGTTTTCAGTGTTGGTTTAATATTTTCTTCTTCCTGTCTGTGATCATCTAGCATGGCCTGCCTGCTCACCAGTTGGTCTGACTCTTGCTCTCTCTGATGGGAGCCTTTCATTCTGTATGTGCTGCTTTTCTGAACATCATCTTGTACATGTTCTTTGATTTTTTTAAATCTCAGTGGAAATATACCTTTTTATCTGTCTACAGACTCACAATTTTTTAAATTTTGTAAGACAATGAATGTTGCTGAAATTTAAGGAGCAATATTTGGACTTGGATGCAAAACAATTTTCTGTAACATATGGAGTGCTTGTAAGGAGTGTGCACTGTAAAATTAGATTTATTTTTATGCTTTATATATCTGGAAATTTTTTTTATATATTCGTACAAGTGACATCAAGTGTGCTTGCAGTCTTAATTATATTGTCAGGAAAAAATTATGTTTTATTAAACAACTTTTTGAGGAAAGGGAATATCAACCTGAGTGACCTGACTGGAAACAGGTGCTTTTTAGCAGAATGGGATGATTACCTGTAGGTTTCAGGTCTGAGCTTAAAAATTTAATAACACAAAAAGACTCCACTTGCTTCTTTCTTTACATTATAGGTTTTTTTCTTAATGATATTTTAGTACTATGAAAAAAGTTTGCATCCAGTTCTGAAAAATGAAATGTTGCCAGCAACATAGCAAAATGTTAAATTGATACAAGTTCATAATGGTAAAACTGTGAACTTTTTTATTTTCTGCAAAAGTATTTTTAAATGCCATTTCTGGAACGATTAAAAATATTTTTATATGTTGCCAAATGTATGCAGCCAAATAACAGCAAATGACAATGCTTAATTCCGTGGTTGCATTTCTGGATCCACAAAAGCCTGGTACCTTAGCATTTGATGGCAAATAATATTTTATTACTGTGTTAGCACCTTGATTAATATTAAAGCACTTTCCATAAAGTGAAACTTTTTTTTTTTCTTTAGAGGCAGAGTTGCACATATATGCTTCTGTTGGTTTTTTTCCGGTGACCTGCTCGCCAGATGGCCACTGGCATTTTTATTTCAGTAGCTTTACTGGCTTACTAGGCACGCAGGGGACTCAAGTTCAGGTTCCTCCTTACATGTTCTGACCCTTCTTGGAAACAGTGTTTTGTCCTCTGAATAATGATGCTTTGGAATTTGAGCTGATAATGAGGTGAGGGTTATCTTCCATGAGGGAGTCTTTAGGGCATGGATTCACCACTTACTACTAGAACCTACAGTCACAAGCTGTGGGGTTTAGGAAGAACAGCTGAACTAACTTGCATCTTGCAAATAAAGTGAAGAGGCAAAGTGGAGTGTGGAACAGTAATACTGCTAATGCTGCCTGGTGTTTCTTAGCACTCTGTAGCATGCCACACGACTGAACTTCTGCAAAAGATGCAGAAAAAAGATGTCTGTTCACTGGTATGTACTCTATTAATGCTTTTGCTCTAATTTTTGAATGCCAGAGTTAAAAAAAAAAAAAAAAGAGAAAGAAAGAAAAACCAAATTTTAGCAAAATTTAATACAATTTAAGTTTTAAAATTAGGTATATTATACATGTACAGACTGTAAAATATGTTGAGGCTAGTCATAATTACAAAAACCTTTAGCAGGTGTTATTCCATAGTAGCATATTGTGTTTATTGAAAGTTTAGGAAGAAAACTTAAGTACAAAATTGTAAGTGGCCTTTTTATATCTAGATGGCACAGTGCAGGTGATACTGTGGCTGTCTGAATTGAATAATTAATTTTTATATTAGAATATTTAAAACACCTATGAAAAAAATTTTAAATTCAACTCTGGCAGAGGGAATAAATTAGTTAGTGTACCAGGGATTTCATTTCATTTTCTTTTAGTTTTATCTTAGCTTTATCTTCTCAAGCCTCTTAAGTGTATTCTTTTTATTGTCATCTTCGCTTTTCATTAGGTATATTTCAGGACATGTTATGTGAATTACTTTCAAGTTTGTTTGTAGTATTTACTACTTTTCACTATTAATATAGTCCTTCATTTAGAGTAAATACAGTTAACATCAACATCTTAAAGAGCTGTTAAACCTGCCAGTAAAGAGTATCTGAAAGAGAACTAAATTTCTGATTTATTATTCTTGTGAATTAAACCAAAACATGTCACTAAGGAAGTACTTGTTTAAAAAAAAAAAAAAACAAACCCATTCTCTGTTAGCCTCTGTGAATAATGTGTGAAGAACAAGATGTATAAATGCCTACTTGTCAGTTTAATGTAGCTTTGCTGTCAGAGACCTGGTAAAGCTTCAAGGACAACATAATAGCTGTGAGAACAGCAGAATTTGGGGTTTTCTCTCTTTTTTTTTCTTTAAAATTAGAGGAAAAACATTCTGCTCTTATTTAATTAATAAACCCCTCTGCTGAGTTAAATTTCCCCTAGTTCTTTCTGAGCTCACCTGTATGTATCTCCTGTTCTTGGTTTATTCCCCTTCTTTCCATCAGGATTAACACTTCTACTTAGTACCTGGGAAACTGCAGTGCAGTGTTCTCCCTCAGGACCTGCTAAGAAGAATGCCTGTTTAAGCAAGAAAAAAAGTTGTTCTTTGTTTGTTTGGATTTTATTTTGTCTTTTGTTTTTAAGTTTTGGGTTTGTGCGTTATGAAAGTTTAACAGTTTTATAATGGAGATTGAATAATTGCTGATTTGAGACAGAATTAACTACTTAATGCTAATTGAGAGGAGATAGATGGGTTGAAATAGCTGGTGAAAGGCCATGAAGTCAGTGACCTGAAGTTTGTTTAATGTGATAATGGAAGGATGCAAAGAAAATCGGCATTTTTGGTGGCAGCTTAAGAAAACAGCCTGCAATTTCATTCTTAATAAGTGTAATCAGGGCAAAATTGTGTTAAGACTGCAAAAAAAGGTTGTTGAAATAATTCAGATGGAAGATTAGAGCCTTGGCAATAGTTTTAGCTGTATAAGTAGATAGAAAAGGCCACACCTTGGAATTCAGAAGTACTTGATACCCTTATTTAGGCTACTTATAAAGTGGACATAAAGATAACCTAGTGTAGGCTTTGAGCAATCAGTGAAACAGTTTTTGATCTATTCGCAAAGTATTTCTTCAGGTAGAGATATAGGGACAAATTACAACAAAGGAATAATCTGTGGTAACTGCTTTATGCACACCTCTAATCTGTAGTAGTTTGAAACAAAGGTGATAAATAGCAAGGTTTTATGCAGCTTTTATGGAGATATGTTAGAGGGAGGTAAAGGCTTATTTTTAAGCTGAAGTGTCCTCTAGCAAAGTGCTTCTTGTGGTTTCACCTCTGGGTATCTTTCTTTGACCGTTGAACCACTGGAATGTTTAGAATAATATTGAGACTTGAAAGAAAAATTTTGCAACAAAGAGATTTACGTATTAGATCTGTAAAATGGAATCAGTTTATTTTTCTGAAACACAAAACAGTTCAAGTGTTCTTCTAAAGAAAATAGCTTTACAGTGAAGTTGCAGAAGCAATAGGAACTGAAAATGTAGATCTATTATATTGCCATCGTGAGATTTCTGGATAAGGGACCAAGTGCCAGATTAACTGGAGTGACCCTGGCAGAGCAAAGAGTATGTTTTTTTGGGCCAAGCTAGTGTTGATGGGAGGTGAAGGTAAACAGCAGCAGAAGTCATTTTCTATTCTGAGTGGGCACTGGGGTGCAAAATTCTCTTTGAGAATGTGGCAAAGAAGTTTGATTCATACACCTAGGACTTCCTCATTCTGTTGCTAAAATATCAACAATAGGAAAATAAATTGGATTATTATATATACAGTGTGCCTTTCAGTTTAGTTTGACAGAAGTTAGTCCATGGGTATTTGAGATAAATGGCCTTTTTCAGTATTGCTTTAAATACGGCTTGCCACATGCTACTGAATCCAAAGGCATTTAAACATCTTAACAATTAATATCTATGCACAGTCTGAAAACCCAAATTGAGACCAATTTTTAAATTTTTCTGTGATACCTAATATAAATTTTAACATGTACTCACTGACAACATGGGCAAATGTAAGAGTTAAGGTATTTTCCATTTTTGTGGCGTTTTTAAAGTTAGTTTTACATTTTGCTTTCTTTGCTTTTTATAACATTAATCTATCTTTTTGGTTTTCTCCAACTTCAAGAAACTTTCATTAAGCTGAAATAAAGTTTGAAAGGAACCTGACACTTTCTTAATTTGTAAAAACAAAAATATAACATTTTAGGAAGAGGAGCTAGAAAAAAGTTGACAGATGGTTTTCTAAGAATTTGTACGGGCATCTTTTTGTTAGTTAGGTATTTCAGTATGTTTGGCAATTAATGTTTTTGAAAAATAAATTTAGATTCTCATAAAACCATTGAAAACGTAAAGATAATATTTTAATGCTAGAAGCATTTGCGTAAGAAATAGGAGAGGAGGGCTCTGTGTTGTGTTCAGTCTAAGGGTTTTTGAATCCAGTGTTTCTGTCTTTCAGCCAAATGTTTTAGTGAGCAGGTGAATGAACTGCCTGTGTCTTTTGGGGAATTTATTTTGCTTGAAGTACAAAAGATAAACTGGATAAATATATTATCTGTGGATTCTATAGAATATTTATCTTTAAGATAATGTTGCTGGTTTAATAAGTTCTTTTTTTGGAATGTGAATTGTACATCTCTAAGACAGTTTATCCTTAATGCATCATTTTAAGGTCTGATCTGTATACCTCACACATTTGTGAAAGTGGTATGTTATATTTGTACTGACATTTTTAGGTTATAGCTGCATTTCCCATCACTGAAGTCTTTCAGAAAGCTAATGAGGTTTTTTATGATGATGAGGTGCAACAGGGATTTTAATTGTTTAAAGCTAGCAGTAGGCTAAAAAGTACAAGATTGATGTTTAAAGAACTCATGGAACTAGGTTTGAGGAAAATTGTGTGAAAACTTCAGTTTTTTTCTTCAGGTAAAATGTATGTTGCTTTTTGCTTTCTAAAGAAATAGAAATATTTGATTTTTCTCTACAATTCTAGGGCAGCTGAGATCTTTTACTCCTTGGCTTTGGTACAGTCCAGTAAATCTGACAAGATGAGCATATTTCCTTCAGTGGATCACTATAAATTGCTGACAGAGGCTAGGAGGAACCTTGGACTCTTTCAGCATCATGATGCCATTACGGGAACATCTAAAGATTGGGTGGTTGTGGATTATGGCACAAGGTAATTTATCGTAAATGTATAAACAAAAATATTATTTTTCCTTTAAAAAAAAACAGTATTTACTTCAAACACAGATACCTATTTGCTACATCTAGCAACATACTCTGTACTAACAACATAGTATTATCGCTTACTGCAGTTACTGTGGTATTTCATGTGAATATCTAGCGGTATTTTTATAAGGATGGTGGATTTGATTCACTATGCTCCTATGAGTTAGGAAATATTTTCCTACTCCTATAGAGTAAGAATTTGAAACCCAAATAAAATTTCTCTGGGTTGCAAAAGAAGTTGTTCTTTAATTACAGAGCTGTTATTTTGGGTAGTAACTGTTGTAGAGACCATTGTATATCTGCCTGTGCAGATGCACAACAATCAAGAAACACTGTCATTTAAATATACGTTGCTTGAGAAATCCTACATCCTCTATAACCTTCCCACCTTCAGCCTTGGAAATCTTTTTCATTCTGTCAGTATTCTACTTTATTTGTATGTTTTTCTTCATTCGTATTATATCCTTCAGGTGAGTTGCTTTCTCAGTATTGAGTATTTGCAAAATATTCCACTAACTATGTAGTGAAATCCTCTTTGAAAAGGTATGTGCGTGATATATGACTGTCTCTGTAGCTATATACCTTTAAGGTGATCATGCTTTTGTTCATGAGATTCTTACATATTGGAATATTAAGCACTGCTAGATGTGATGGTAGAGCATGTCCATTAAATAAGTCATTATCTAAAATGTCTTTAGCATACTCTGTTTTTCTGTTTTAAGCTACTATATTCATGGAGAGTATTTTTAAATTCCTTTTTTTTTTTTTTTAATATCTATTAAAGCATATAGTCAAGGTAATGTGCAGTGCACTTTTCTGGCTAGGGGTGAATAAAATAGTGTCTTTTCATTTTACAAAATAAAATTAGGCAGCTGTATATTTTTACAAATTCAAAAACCTCGTATCAGTTGAATCAGTGTGGTGCTGATTATTGCTTAAATGTATTATCTCTGTGTTTGTGATGGCTTCTCTGATCCTGATAATAAGCAATCTTGACTCTAACCAAATTTTCAGGCCTGCTGTCTCCAGTATAGAAATTGGAAATCAAACATATAAAACACAGAAACATTCCGAAACATAACATTTTGAAAAAATACTTGGTATCCTGGGGGCATACATTTCATAGTGTAACAGTGGGGTGGAGATGTATCTCATTTTCAGGATTCAAGAAAGGAACATAATGAAAATTCAGAATATTTCCACATTTTGCAATCTGGGCAGCAATTATAAATAGCTGTTCTTAAGCTGATGCTTCATTAATATTAAAAATTACATTTCTCTTTCTGTAACTCTTATTTTTGATATTTCTGTATCTTTTTGAAGGTTTGTTGTCACTCTGAATAAACACAACTTCCGAAAACTAACACTACTTTAAAAATTAACAGGCTTTTCCATTCTCTAATGAACTTGAAGAAAGTGATAATTGACTCTGCTCATATTCTTATCCTAAAGGATAAAGATACTTATAATTATGATGCATCAACTCCGTTTCTTAAGATGGTAAGTTATCTTTATTTTTTCCAAAAATAAAATTTGAATAACGATGTCTTTTCAAATACCATTTGAAATGCCTGGGATTTTCAGTCAGACTGAAATTTGCCAGTAATATGTGCTCAAAAATATGCTACTTATCACTGTTCATCTTAATTGAAGATGTGGGAAAGTAAAAATTGAAATTTTCTTTTGTAAGGAGCTGAGGAAACCACACAGCTAAAGGAAATGGGCTCCTTCTGTTAGAGTTTGTGAATCACATAGTAAAACCAGGTGTTTTAATTTTCATGCACATGTAAATTTGTTGATGATTTCAGCATCATGCATGATGTATATGTGAATGTATCACTGTACATAATCCTGTAATTTTACTTTGCTTGTTGCTTAAGAAATACAGGAAGAAGAAAATTTCCATCTTGACTGAATATGAGCCCAGACTGGATTTGCAAAACCAAGTGTAGATGAGACCTTGACCTTTTTTCCTTAACTGAGATTATTTGAAATGGGAATTTACAGAGAACAAAATCAGCAACAGATCCCCATATGTCATTTTGAGATCTGTTTTACAGAGGAGAACACATTAAAGAAGCACACTTGCTAATATTGTTTCCTGTCAAAATTCTTAATTTTTTCACTTTACAGTCAAAAGCAGTCTACTATGATAGCTAAGTAATCTTAGAAAGTCCTACACCTGAATAGATAGGAAATGAGATGCTTTAATGCTTTTGTGCATAAACATAGCAGGATTAAGACAGTCGTTAGTATATGATTATGTGGTGCTTTAACATAATTAAAGGTAGTACACTGATGTATATTCTGCTGGCTAAGATATGCCTGCGTATTATCTTAAATTAGTCTTTCAGTCATATATACTGAAAAAAAAACAGTCAAAATAGTCCTTTATACATTCTGTGACTTTGATATGATATTTATTTATTTATTTATTCATTCATCCTGGTTTATATATATATATTTAATCCTGGTTGGAAAAAGGCTAACAAAATGAATATGCACCCTCGTAAAACAGAATATTTTGAGGTCATTCACGGAAGGAAGTAAAGCTTTCAGTTTAAGTATCTACTCTGAATTATATTAGAGGGTATTGTGATGTTGCATTTTACTAAACTTTCACTATTCTTGTGCTATATGAGTCTGCAGATTACTACTAGGTTATGAAGTAGTAATTCATGTTTAAACTGTGTACCACTTAGGGGCATACTAACAGGCAAGAACACCATTTAATTACCATTGTGAAAGCACAGATCACAAAGATGATGCTTATTTCAATGAATTTATAATCTATATATAAGATGGAAAAAAACAGCTGATTATCTATTTGTACAGTAACTGCAAAATACCAGAAGCCTAAAATTCCTGCACTTTTGTAGATACCATGACAAAAGATTTTTAGGGGGCGATTTGAAGGATGTTAATGGGAGAACTTTCAGGATAGTTACAAAGAGGTATTTACAAACCTTGAGCAAGCAGAAAGTCTAAAGATGCTTGTTTCAAAATATTGTCAAAAGTAGGTGATGGAAGCTGATGCCATGGATTGATCAGAGGTGGGCGTTCAGAATGAATGTGAAGAGAGTCAAGGAGGACAAATGATAAATAATGACTTTAAGGCTGGAAGCAGGGAATTTTCTTCTGGAAAAGGAAAAAGGAAAGGAAGGAAAATTCATTCTCCTGTGACAGGAGAAGGAGGCAAAGAGACGTCATTGAAGGAACAGGCCGGTAGACTGTAGCAGCATTCCAGTAGATATACCCAGGGAGAAATGGCACTTCTTGATGCCCGAGGAAAAGAGGTTGCAAACAAGACACGATGGAAGGATCCCAGAAGGACATTGCTTGCCCCGTTTTCAGCTGTTCTTAATTGTTAATTACATGTGAAAGCATTATGGCTTTCTCAGCTAATATCTAGGTGCCTAGTAGAATACTAGGTACATCATACAACTTTTACAGATTTAAATTAGTAAACAAACAAAACCTATATTGCTTGGAGAGAATATACTGAAAAAGAGAGTATGATTTAGAGATCTGCGAGTGATCTGAGATCCAATCTGTTAAGTGTAATGGTGCCACTGATTGCACTAGTAGTGGTGTATTCTAGTCTTACTTGTTGCATGGAGCTAAGAGAGAAAACTTTAAAGTGAGCAGGCAATGGTTGGGTTTGAAAAACAGGGCTTTGAGAATGTTTTGGAGTATTCTGAGGAACTGGGAGCTTTGCACTCTACTTGCAAAGTCTATAGTTACCACTGTTATATGAACCCATAGGAATGCAACGGTGCATTGACAACTAGACTTTCTTTTAAACTTGCTTGTGTTGTAGGCTCAATTTTATTTCAAGATACAGAGAATTGAAAGTAGGACCATGCACAAAATTTTAGATTGCACAATTATTTATTGCTAGTAAACTCAGTACTGGGCTGGGATAAATGTGCCGTTAAGCTAAGCATTAATATACTTACCATGCCCAGTGCATGTACCAAATCTTTGTTAGCCAGGCAGTCAGTCAGGTTGGGAAACATTGGCTTTTATTGCTCCTTGGAGTGGGTTGAATCTCAGTTTTGCTGAGGTGCTGTTTTCTTGCTCTTAGCAGCCTTTCCTAAGGCTTTTCTATCTTTTCATGTTGGTATTTCTTTTCTGTAATCTTTTATTTTACTTCATTTTGAACTTTAATAATGACTATCAATTTAGGAATCTCACCTCTGTATTCCCATATTTCTGTTTTATCATCCACAGTTTAGTAGTTTACATGTTATCTTGCTTAGAGACTAAGGTAACAGTGACAGCAATGTTTCATTATCATCTCAGTAGAACTGAGCCCTGAGTCACAGTGTACTTAAGAGTGCTAAATAATAAATATTTTTCAGTGCTGTGGCACAATTCTTAAATTACTTTAATACCATATTAAAAAAACATACAAACCCTGCAAATTGTTTTTAAAAATGTTATGTACAGTAGAAGGTAACAATGAGATCTGACCAAGACTAAACTGTAAGACCTTGTGACAAAAATACAGGAGTGTAGGGTTTCAGCGAATAAATTTATAGCAAAAGTAGAGGTATTATGAGCTGTTCCCAAGAGCAAGAAAGCTGTTTGTAAAATGTTAAGGAAGTTTGTAGTTATGATGTCTAGTATACAGCAATGAAAATGTGGGCTATTAATTTGATAATGGTGTGTAATATTAAATGATACTAATGAAAGCAAACTTATCCCAATGAATTAGTAAAAATAAGCTTTTTTCTTTTTTCAATCTGAAATCCTTAGTTTACAATCTTTGTGGATTTTTGTCTAATGTACAAAAATAAAAAAAAAAAATTTTGAAAAGGGTGAGATTGACATCTTCCTATGTAATGTGGTAAAATAGACCTCTGCTTATGATGTAACTAGCATGGCTTTGTATTTCCTAAAGCTCATGTGTATTTAATATACTGTGTATTCAAAAGCAAATTCAGAGATGTTCTGTTGTAGGATGATGTTCAGTCCTCGCAAGATTCTCTGCCACACAAGATGGTTATAAAGCTGACTTCACAACCGAGGTAAACGAGTACATATTACTGAGCATCTGAGATTTTTGTGTGTTCTTTTCATTACTTGATACTTGTTATACCATCTTACTTTTTTCTAACTTTTCACTCAAAATAATGGTAAAATGTAATTTAGCATATTATGCTAAAATTGCATGTTTAGTTTGAAATAGGGCACTGAACTTTCAAAATATAAAGTTTCTCACATACCACTAATTCAGCTGCAGCAAGTATAGCAGTCTTTTTATTATATGTTTTTGCAGTATTATAATACTTAATAAATTATGCCTGAAAACAGCAATAGAAAACTCTAATTGAACATAATTACAACTGGCTGAATTAATGTTGTGAGGGAAACCTTAAGTTTTGTAAGTCCTAAAGTCACGATCTGTAGATACTGGATTGTCTTTTAAATTCAAGTAGAAGATCAAGTAGAAGATCAAATAGGAAGATGTTTGCTGTTAACTCCGTCTTTCTAGTGTATTAAGAACACTTATTTCTTTATTAACGGGTAGTTCTAGAGCTTGCAGTCACAAGTGACTGAAATGCTCCCAGGAACGTTCGCTATCCAGCCTGTAATAACTTCAACATTCATTAAAAACAACCTCAGCAAGTTGGTGGTAACATCCAAATCAAGTAAATAAGATGTATGGATATGAGAGCTGTTGTGTGTATGTAAAACAGGTAATACAAGGGCTTTTTGTTCTTTTAGAGGAAAAGATTTAAGATTTATTTTAAAAAGTGAGCATTATTTTTGCTGAGGTTTATATTTAATTTCTATAGTTCTGGCAAGTGGCAAGGTAATAAAACCTTTCTGGCCTAACTCATGAAGCTTACAGTTTATTAGAATGGCTGTTACTCTTCAAGAGTATTAATCAGATTCTTTGGAAAAATGAGCAAAGCTTGGTCCTTATGAACTTTTGGGATTCAATTTTCAGTCACCTAAAGTTTGATGTATATAGATAATACATATATATACATATATAGTTTTAATATAAGCTTGTCTCTAGAAGAATCATGTAAACATACATGCTGATTTCTTTTTTAAAAGGAGTTTTATTCTTTTATTTGAGTGAATGGGTGCTTTCAGAATATCTTTTTTGTTGTTGAAAACTGTCTTGGACAATGTGGTGATTTGACTAAAACCTTTTAACTTTTTCAAAACATCACTCCTGGTAGCTTCACTAGGAGAGGATTGTATAATCTGGAGATAACTGGAAAGAAGTTACAATGTTGACTCTTTTTCTGCCATTTTAGGGTAGCTCCAGTGCTTCTGCTTTCCCTGTCTAGTTTTGACTGTTGAAAGGGTTTTGTCCCCACCAACCCCCAGTATGTCTTTTTTTGCATCCACTGTGCCCATTATCTCTCTGCATAATATACTAAGTAAGCTTTCCTTTTTTTGGTGTTTATGCATTTCAAGTATTTGCTTGTTTTTCCTCATAGTTGTACATTAAGCAGATGTACATGTTCTGCTTTTTAATTTTAAAATTAATATTATCCTGGGAGCCTTCTTGCTGCTGTTCTCTGAACTTGTCTTAACTTGCTAAGAAGATAACATTGGTAAATAATTGCTAACTAGTTTTTTTCTGGCATTCTGAAGGTACCATACAGTCACATAATATGAAGTTCCTGTGTCAGAGAGTGTGTAATCAGAATTACAGGAGATAAAATGAAGAAGCAGCTTTGGGGGTGCAAGTGAAGGAGAAATGTAGGAAGGGAATCTTGTTATAAAGTTGTCTAAAAGCCTGTTTTTTGTAATGACTTTGTGTTTAAAAAAAAAAGCTTTCAAAACTTTCAAAACTTTCAAACTTTCAAAATGTTTAAGTGTACACTACTGCATGTTTCCTTTATTGTTAGAATTTGCATTTGAATACCTGTATGTTGAACTATCTATTTCTGTTTAAAGATGGACCTAGGTTTTCTAGGTCTCTGCTATCTCTCTGGTTGTATTCTGAATCTCAGCTAACCTTATTACCTGTGTAAAAGGTGATATATAAGCTGAGACTGCAACTTTTGATTAAAACTAGTGTGTGAGTATTATGAGTATGCATCTGAGTTTTCTAAGTAGCGGGTAAAGATGTGAAATGTTAATTTCAGTAGAATATTGAACACAACTTGATAAATTGTCATTAATGATTACTATGTTTAACCTTCAGAGCTTTCAGTTTCTAAGACAGAAATTGATTTCTTCAAATGGAAGATTGAAGCATCAGCAGGTTTAAAAATGCTGTCTGATTCTCATCAAAAGTTTTATCATTTGGTTATCCTTTATTCATAAGTATTCTTTATTGTTTATGTCCATAGCATGACATTTCTAGATTTCTTTCTGTTAATGTGTTTTAATATATTATTATGGGGGATAGAAGTTAGGCCAATGCAACTGTGACAAATTGTTACTTTTCCTTAATTGGCTGAATATTTAATTTTTTGTAGTTTTGCATCTTCATATGAAGATTTAAAAAGAAGAAAAGTTGTCTTGTAAATTGATCGTTCCTATGAAATATTGATTCATATCACCCACAAGTTTAGAATTACAAACCAGTGATGTGAAACTCATAAGAGTATTTTCTTTTGAATCTGATTAATTACTTAATCATTTTCCTTCTTCTTTTTTTTTTTTGGAAGTTGACCAAATTAATCAGCTTTTCAACAAAAGACTAATTTGCAATATGCTTTTGTCTGTATGTGGTTCCATTGTGATATCCTTTTTTTTAGTAAAGTGTTCTTTTTACTGCTTGTGAAAGTTGCAGTCAGTAGTGAAAGCTGGTTGAATGGACTGTACAGGATAGCTAATACAACTTGATTACAGGGAAAATAAGAAGAGAGAAAAAAATATCTATTTCTCAGTAATCATTCTTCCAGTATGAAGTATCTCTAAGATTGTTGTGTAGTTGAGAAGTGTAAATAGATACCTCTTTTAAAATATTTGTCATTATTTTTTCCCCCACCTATGCATCTCATTTGTCTATAGTGCTCTGTTGCCATCTTTTTCTGAAGCTGTAATCTTATAAAAAGGTAGTATGTTCATTTTAATAGAATTAATATGTGGAGTATTGGAAGTCATATTGTGACTCTGCCACCTTTACAACAAAACACTCTTACCAGCTTTTGAGTGCTGAAGTTTTGGCCTATTTAATTACACTAAAATCCTCTTAACTCCTTAATGAAGTTGACATTCCCCCCACCCCCCCCCACCCCAACAAACCTTAAAATACTCTTTAAATACAGGATATTAATAAGACCTCCTTTTAACAATATCCCTTTATTACCTTTAGCTCTATAATTATGTGTATAATTAAGCCTACCAGACTAGTGGTCTGTGAAGAACATTACTTGGAGGAGAATGAAGTTGAAAAGGACTGAAACTCCTGGCTGCTGCTGTTAATCCAGTACTTTTTCCTTTAAACAAAGGAATCTTGAGGAGGAGAAATGAACAATGTTTACAGGGGAACATGTCTGATGATTTTTGCTTGAGACTGTTACTGGTTTTTACTGTTTAAAAAAAAAAAAACAAAAAACCACTGGGGCTCAGTAGTATCTGAATATTTCTAGATTTGGCAGACTAGCAGTTTTTTGGCTGCTCTTCTGCTGCCTTAAAGAATGTGCTCTCATAGCAGTAAAAAATCTCTACTTTTTAATAAGCATAACTATCAAACAGTAGAAGATGATTGATGGAGAAAAAGACTTAAAATGAAGGTGGAAAAGGAAGCACAAAGGATGAAGAGAAGTGAGTCATATATTGCAGTTACTGTATATACTGAGCTTAAGCTGTAGCTAAGAGTCCTTTCTCGGCCTAGTTCTGATTAGGATTCCTTTCAAAATCGGGAGAATGAAGTCTCGAAAGTTTTGCAATGTGTTCTGAGAGATTTGGGGACAGCAACTTTGAGAAGTATTTCCTGATCACCTCCATATTAATTCAATCTCATTTTATTTTCCATTCCCATCCTTATTTCTTGGGTTCCACAAAAGGACGTGTTTGACATAGTTTCTTGTCTTGCTGTTTTGTTCACATCAGACACTCAAAATTTAGTCCATTTATTTCTCAATTGTTCTGCTTTGGTCTGCAACATGTAATTTCAACACAGTTCAGCTAATCCAGTATATTGTTTTCAGCTTTGCTAAATTGTTATGGATTTTTTCCATTAGTTTTTCACTGGAATTTTGTTACTTCAGATAGTTTGAAATAAAGAACCATGCACAGTAGATGGCATTGGTTGGTTTTAAATACAAAACTATCAAAAGGCTGCTATCTGTTTTTAAATATATATATATATATATATATATATATATATATATATATATATATATATATTTTGTCCAACTGTGTAGATCATGAGGAATTCACAAAGTGACTTCTGGCTTATGTTGTTCCTTTCCCCTCTTTTTCTGAGGGACCACATACCATGATGAGAGAACTAGCTGAGACTCTCAGGAATTCAAGGGAAGGCAGTCAAGTTGTAACACTTGGTTTCCTAGAACATACTGAGGGCAGTTTTGTAAAGGAGGTTCTATTGTTTTTCATCCTTCAAGGAATCCTTCAACTTTGTGAATGTTATTTTTAATAAGCAGCTAGAACTGAAGCCATTTATGGTAATACCTTGCTATGTATTGGAGACTTGGCGTGGTTTAATTCATAAAAGAAATTGTATAGGGGTGGTTTTTGTTGTTGTTGTTGTTGTTGTTGTTGTTTTTTAATGGTCACTTCAGCTAAAAAAAAAAAAAAAAAAAAAAACAAGCTTTCTCAAGTAAATGTCCAGCTAGATGTGGAACTACTTTTGCACTGTTCTGAAATAGTTCTGGAATTAACAAGGTCTGGTAGCAAGGGTATGTGCAAGTGTCACCTTTTATTATAGTGTATCTTGGAAACAGAGGCTATGAGTGGGCTAATGAAATTGGATACAGCATCATAATTCTATGAGAGCACTCTGTCCCTGGATATAATCCTTGCTTCTTGGGGATAGTCTGCCAGAGGTTGTGCTTCTGAAATGGCAAGAGACCTGCACTCATTGGACTTTGAGGGAGTTTGAACCTCTCGCCATCCAGTTCCACCTGACAGCTGTTGACAAAAGATATGTTGACAACGCAAGTGGCAAGATTTCCCAGCTATTTCTGTCGTCAGCATTTGCTGGCGACAGCATTGGAGAGGAGTGAGGTACATGACGAAATACCTGACCTAGCTGCCTGTACACCAGCTTGGATTTTGTAGTAGTATTGTTCGACACAACGTGGTGAACCCAGGACTGAATGAGACCTAATAACTGGCATCAGACATGCTTTTTTTTTGCTTCTGAACTCTCCTGTAACTGGCTGAGGGGTTTCATGTGCTCCATGGCACAGTGCAAGCATAGTGTAAGGCATCCCATTTGATCTGAAGTTACTATGGTATTCAGAGAGGAGTAGAGAATATTTGTAAAAATCATTGATTTAGGATTTTACAGTGCCAAACCAACAGTAATTAAATTTCACCCACAAATCAGTTTTCTGCAAATCATAGAGGAATGGTATGATACCCTTCTTTTATCAGACTAATTTAGTAGCTTAGCAGACGTGTTTTGCACTAGCTCAAATATTCAGGTTGCCTAGGGGATTAATTCTGAATAGAATACACTGTAATCAATGGCTTCTTCAAAAATCTGTCAAAGCACTGAGTAGTTTAATAACATCCATCTTATGAGAGAAAGGTTTGTTTTTCCAAATTGAGGAGGGGACAAGATAATCCAGACTATCAGCCTCACTTCAATATCTATGAGCAGCTGCAAGGCTTTGGCATAAGTTGTCTTAGTCTTGTTAGGGCCAAAATCTGCAGTTCTTTTAAAGGAAAAATTATAGTTTTCTTTCTTAAGAGGTTTTGCAGGGGCAAGTTGGTTAACTTTCCAAGAAATTGCTTGGCAAGTGTGCTTACTGCTTCTTTTTGAACATGGCATAATAATCCATAACTAAAGCTATGTTATTATATGTAATATATGATAAAGAGTACATGTACAAAGGCTGAAAATTCTTAGCAGAGCCTTGTGTATGTAGTTGTATTTATCTGGAAGATGACAGGAAAGATAGCTTGGCTGAGAAGGAAATTTGGTATAAGATGCTGAAATGGAAAGTTGCCCTGATCATATGAAGCAACTGATAAAAGATTTAGGCAAAAAGAATGGTATCTTGAGGAGCTAAAAAGAATACTATGGATCGGGGTCATGTTTTAATATTCTCGTTTGGCAACCTTAAGTGTTTTTTTTTTTTTTTTTAAACCTGTGTTGCCTATATTCGTGCAAAATCAGTTTAAACAATTGTCCAGTGTAGTTACAAGGAAAGAACTCTGATAGCTTTTGAGTTTTTAATCATACACATTTTAATTACAGTTTGTGGTTACATGAGTTCTGAGGTAAATGATACGTTTATATACAATTATGCACTGAAACAGCAAAAAGACAGTTGAAACAAGGGTGTTTTGAACTGTCAATGAAATTTTTTAAATAAAACAAGAAAAAGATACAGTAGCATTTAAAATGAGGCCAAACGTATTTGTGGCAGTTCATACATTGTTAGTAAGCACATATCTGTCCCAGAAGAAAGTGCCCTTTTAGCTTTAAACACACTTAATCGGATGAAATAGCATATGCAAAAGTTTCTTATGTTTTCCTAGAAGAGAAACCTCTGTATTATTAACTTTAAGGGAGACAGATAGGATGAATGTTCATTCAATCAAACATTAAGACTCTTTTCTTCTATTAAAATGCAGAACCCTTAATCAAGCACTTCCGTTCTCGGCACAGTAGGTCGGGTAGTTTAGAAATTAGGAAAAAAAAGTGACATTGCATACAAAGAACTGCATCTTTAGTTTCCAGGACCCTGGCTGCTTGGGCAGAATAAACTTTTAAAATTATTTTTTAGTGTTAATCTCAGTGTTCAGCTGCCTTATTTACTGTGTTTCAGATGACCTGTGGTAACTGCCATGAGCATGTGCTGTCTGTAGTAAATTCAAGGTCATTTTGACTAAATTAGATGTGTAGTTAAAAAGTATTCTCTCTCTTGATTTTCATGAAAGAAGAGCTATTGCAAAGGCAAGCTTGGCTGACACATGTTAACTCAGGGGTCTTGACTCCCAAAACATCAGTTGATGTGAACATGAAATAAATGTAAAAAAAAGTAAAAGTAATTCTTCCAAAAATGGTGAGTTGAAAATGAACAAAACCCACGTCCCTCTGCTTGAAGATGGTTGGTGGCTGTGCAACTGACTTTGTCACCAAATGGGCAAATTCTACATTGGCAGATTTTAATGGGAGAGGAGGTGGGAATGTAGGAGAGTTCACAGCAACTTAATCTTATTCCTGCTCTTTTTGTGAACTTAAAGCTATTTTTCAGAGAGGTATCTGTTTTATGAGTATGAATTTTTTTTAATGCTTGTGTTAATAATACTTGTAGTCTTATCTCGAAACTGGCTCCCTGTTAACTTCAAGAATAGTTGGCATTTCATTGAAAGTTTATTTGAGAAGTCTGAAAATAAAGCAACAAATAAGCTGAGGGATAGATGTCTGTTTAGCTGTAAGAAATAGCTCTTAAAAACTGAAGACTGTTGTTTGTTTTTGAGTGAAATTGTTATCATTTATCAAGAAGAAGAAAGTAGCTTTTGCTTGCAATTAATTGCACTTTAAAGCTTTCTGTGAACTTAATCTGTTTCTTTCTCAAAACTCAGTTTTGACTGTCCTGCTTCTGAGTTCAAGTACTTCTAAAAACTGTGACTTTTCGGACCTGTAATCATTAAATTTTCTCTGCATAGAAGTGCTTAAAAATTAAGCTCTTTTTTTAGTTATTGGTTGGTCTTGTTGTCGATAAACTAGTGATAGTCTGTTCTAAGTGTTTTTATATTTACCGAGGTTCTTAATAGACTTTTTTTGAAGTTATGGTTGAAAAATTACGCAAATAAATTAGTTGATACAGTTTTAAAATATTTTATCTTTGCAGTTTCTTAAAACTGCACAAATTCAGGATTTTTAGTTCAATGCACAGTATTTTTACAGTTTTTTGGGGGATCGCAGCAATAGTGCATACATATTGTGAAGCCATCCTTACCAGATCCTTGTATTCGATGCTTCAGTTGCAATAAAAATTTCTAATACTAAAATGAAGAAACTTGAAATGAGGTGTTAAAAGAAATTTCTGCGTTCCTATGAAAAAATTGATGTTTGTAATGGAAGTGTTATAAGAAATGCAAAAGAATACGTAAAAAAGTTGGTTTTATTTTCAAAAAACAAAGAATGGTCATTATGAAGGAATATACTAGAAAAAATTGAGTACACCTGAAAACTGGATTGTATGCATGTCCTTATTGAAGCAATTTTGGAAGTAGAAGATGCATCTTTTCAGTATATTAGTATACTTGTATATTATTATTTTTATTATTTTTTTTTTTTCCAGGCACTGGCCATCCCTTTCAGCCTTTTTATTGGAGTTGCTTTGAGGCAATACTGTAGTTAGTCCAAGGCTGTCAAGGCACAAACTGAAGTAATATGGCATACTTAAAGTCTTTCTGTTCTTCTGAACCAGATTTTTTTTCCCTTCTAAATGCAGATTAATAAAGCCTGCACTACGAGAGGAACAAGGAAAGGATTTTAGTGAAGGCACTTCCTGATCCTGAAAAAGTCAGGGGGCTTCAAGCCCATCTTGGACTTCAGAGCACCTCACAACTTTGTGGTAAAAGAAAAATTTAAAATAGTGCCTTTGGATTTAATCCTTTTATCCTTAATTGGAGAGTAATTATGTGCTCCAGAATAGGATATATGTGCCACTAGAAATCCATCCAAGTCATAGGAAGTATGTGTATCTGGAATATGTAGTAGGTACATAACTTTTTTTTAAAAAGTCTTGTCTTAGGTTGATGTTGGTTTTCTGTGTTCTCAAAATTTATAGTTCTTACTGTGGTGTTGTCTGTGTTTTGTGAATGCTGTTTTCTTGAGGGTTGTACATGGTTTGTTTTTGAGGAAGCCACACAAAGATCCTGTTTCCTGTGAGAGTGGAGGGATGAATTACATGTGTATAGCCTACCTGATTTTCTGCCTTTTCCTTTTGCATGAGCTGTGGATAAAATAAAAATATAACTGAGTGGTTGGAGGAGAGAACTGATAGGCATGTATGAGTTCCCTTACCTTTATTAACAGATGTAAAGAGTTTTGACTTTAGGTCAGTCACTAGGAAGGGCATTGCTGGAGTGATACAGAATTCTAAAATGTCAAGTGAGGATAATGGAGTATTTTCTTAATCATGCAATCATTGTTTTTAATTACTTGTATGTTAATCAGAATTGTCAGTCATTACTGCTTTTAGAAAGAATGAATAATTTTACGATTGCAGGTCTATTTCTAAACTAAGCATTTAGCTTCCTCTTTAAGTACTGTTGCGACTGTAGCATAATTTCATCTTGTGTTGGTTGAATCCCCACTGAGTTCTTATGATACTACTAGTTTATTGTTTCTCTTTTTTATTTCTTGATGCCACAAATTAGATTTTTATAATGAAGAAACTGATTTGTGTATAACAGGTTCTGTTTCCACCTCTATTTTTATACTTCATGAAAGTGACACAAATAACTATTTTCTGCTTGTAGTTTCAACTTGAGATTAGCTTTCTACTAATTCTTGTGCAAGACATTTTTCATAAACTGGAAAAGCTGTCTTTTTAGGAAGAGGTTAAAAAAAAAAGTTAATCTGTGTTCATATTTGGTTATGTCCTTGAAAAGCTAATATTATGCTATATAAGAAACAATTTAATTAGCTTGTAGGAGTTGTTGCCAAGATGTAAATTCCTTTTTTCTTACATCTGTGACAGTATTGATAGCTAATCTTAGTTCTGTTTCTTAAATTTACAAGAAACTCAGCCGCATGTAATGGAGAGGACTGTATTTGCATCATTTAGCTTACCAGTTAAGTAAGCTAAATAGTCTCCCTAGAGTTCATACAGCCAAAGCCCATTGAGAAGGTATCGGAATTTCCTTTTGGGAAAAACTTGCTTTTTGTCTGACTGTATAGAGGAAGACTGTTTGCTTAACTTGAATTTTTATCAAACCACCCATATGCCCACTCCCCCAAATTATGTTTACATCTGACAGTATATCTAAAAGTGTAGCTCTTTGAATGTAAGGTATTCCTCACAAAGGACTTTCCCATTTAATTAAATGTCTAGGATTGAATAGTTGTGAATGCTAGTAGTTTCAGCACCTACTGGTGTCTCAAAGGGGATGTATATTAAATCTCTAGCAATTATTGCAACTAAATATTATAATTAGGTATGTAGATCCAGTTGAAAGCACACTTTCAATATAGTTTGTCATTTGGTGTTTTGAGCTTAGCTTGATACAGCATTTTGTGAAACTTCGTTTTCATAATGTGCCTGTTAAAAATTATTTAAATTCTTTTTTAAAAAGTCAATCACATAAATAAAATTAAATTAGACTAATTGTCTTGTTGCATTGTTTAAAATGTTGAACGTCTCAATATAGGTCTTATCAAATATGGGAGGACAACATAGCTTTTTTTAGCTAACATAATCCTGACATAACAAGGCATTATCAAACTTAATAGATCTTGATATTGTTTTGTTCCTTCTCTAGCCCAACACAGACATCTGTTAGACATTATGGTATGGCTTGTTGCATTTAACTAACAATCGAGAATTAGTTTCTTAGCATATAAACACATGATACTGAACACAAAAATGTAAATTCATGTGTTCTTTTGGTGAATTATTTAACATAAGGTTGCTTCAGCTGTTTATCAAGTATTCAATACGGTCTTCCTCAAAATCTCTGAAGCATTATCCAGATGCTGTTGCCCCAAATGTGTATTTCAGGAGTTTCACTACTCCTTCTCCTCCTCCCCCCACTCCCCCCCCCCCCAAAAGACCACCCCATCACTAACCCCAACAGAAATATTAAAGGAGATCCATTCCCTTTTCATTAAAAAAGGAAAGCAAAAGGAAAGACTTTTACTTTACAGCATATTTTGTAATTCCACAGTTTTATTCAATTTCAGGTCAGTATGTTGTAAAGTAATTTTTCCAATGTTAACTTGACTCGGGTAACTGATAGATTTGCTTGTTAACTAGCAGTTACTTAAATGTTCATTGCTGAATGTTGGATGGTGTCTGTTATTCAACTTGTATCCTTTGGTGTCCATCTGAGGAGGGTACAGGGTTGTTTTTGTACAAAGTGAAGCCAAAAACAAGCGAGAAATTTTTTTGACCAGATCATAAAATCACGAATTGTTTGATTGCTTTCTATTGTAGCAATCATTTGCTAATGGAATAGAATACAAATAGAATATATAGAATAAATAGAATCTAAAATTTGAAGTCATACTGGGAACAGTCTACAGTATAGGATTAGAATTAAAAACTATTTTAATAAACTGGAGCTAATATTTCCCTGTCAAAAACAAAGAAATGCAACAAGCAAATTGAAGCATTACAATCCCATGGAAAAATAATATGGGGACTAACCAACCGGACACTAGCGAATCAGGAAAAGACTAAGCATTACAGAGGATCACAAATTCAGAGAGTCACCTTTAAATGTTCTAAGTAAAAAGGAAGGTGGTATACTCTGCTTTATTTGAAGCGATAAAGGCCTCAGCAAAAATATGGGATCTAGTTTTGGAAAACAAACTTCAAGAAGGATGAAGAAATGGAAAGGCTTAAGAGGAAACCAGCCAAAGAAGACAGGTTGAAAGATTAGCATGTGTTTAGTTTGAGAAGACTGGTGATAGGGAACATAAGTCTTCAAATACATACAATTTTGTTATGAAGAGAATTCGTTGTTTTAATTTGCAGTGGAAAAAAGGGAGAAGTAATAGAAAGAAATATTTTTGACATTAAATATCAAAAATTGTACGCTGGCAAAAATGGGTGCTTGAGCTGCAATTTTGGCAGTTTTCAAGAACAGTGAATGCAGCACTTCTCAAAGGTGGTCCTACTGACTTCTAATTCTGGTTATGGGTTTGAACTAGAGCAACCTTCCTGTCCATTGTTTTTATGTTAGCTGATGTCTAGATTTGGTTTTTGTCTCTTCAAGATGGTCTTGAGGGTCATAGTAAATCAGTATATTCTGGTGTAGCCATAACGGCCTGAGGTTATAGGCCAGTCTGTTTTGTACATGGTGTATTCTATTAGACCAACTGGCAAACTGAAAAAAGTGGACTGTTTTGAGGCATGTGAGATCTTCCAATGATCCGAAAACTTACCTGATTTCTTTGTTTAATGACTAGCTGCCCTAATAAAAGAACAGCTTTACCTGCAAGTTCTATCTTTAATGCATCAGAAAAATGATTTCTTTCAGTTTTTCATACAGAAAAAAAGGAATTTTTTGTTTAGGATAAATAGTTTTTTTTCCCTCTGACAAATTTTATTTTGGCATTTTGCAGATATTTCCTCTATTAAAGGGTGAGTGTTTCTGTATCTTTTTACATGAAAAGACTGCTTGAGTGCTAGATGTTGTAACTTTTTAATGTGTTAAATGTTTGCAGAGTGATACATTAAAAAAACTTTTAGTATGGGTAGGTTTCTGATCATGTGTGAAGAGTTTAGTAGAGCAAGAATTCTGCTGAGATTAATACTAGCATATCAGTTCTCTATAGGAATGTACAAGTCAGGATGTTTCCTAAAATTGGAAAATTTGGGGCCTGATATGTATATGTATCATATATAGTGTATGTATGTGTATTTATACATATATATTTATGTGCATACATATCCTGAGTCTTAAAAGTCAGATTTCTCCAAATTGGCTGATATGATTTGACACGGAATTTTTTTTTCCTTGAGGGTGCTCTGATACTGGGATGTTCTGTCTATGGATTTTACTTGTTTTGTTTCCTTTCTGAATATGAATTAGGAAGAAAATTATTTTTAAATCTGTAATGAAACGTTATTGGACCCAAGCATAGGTCTGCACAAATACATTTAATAATACCTCAGTGTCTTATGAAGTTTTTAACTCAAAATTTATCGATAAATTAATTTCCATGTTTTTTCTTTCCTTATTTTTCTCATAGAATCTAGCACTATTAAATGACGGTTGTGAGCCAAATGGCATTTAAGATAAAACAGAAGCTTAGACTTCACAGTATTTTGAATAATATTCTATTCTATATGTATTAGAAGAAAAGTGCAATTTGGATGGAATCAGGAGGGCTTTTTGCATTTCAAAAGTAATTATTCACATGGAGGAAGGAAGAATGAGGATTGCTTTAAATAATACCCTCAAAGTCAAATTTTCTTTGAAACAAAGCATGAATCAGGTTTGAATAACTTAAGAAACAGGATTGGATGCATGATTTTCATGCATGAGACTTTGATTTCCTCCAAAGCTTTTCTCCTTTTCCTAACTTTTTTGTCAAATAAGTTTTGGGTAGGACTGAAAGATGTCTTGAAATTTTGAGAAACATTTAATTTTTTGTTAAAGCTCATGTTAGTAATTGATAACAAGAGTCGTAAAAAACCCACTGATCTTCTCTCATGAAAAGCATCATGATCATGAGCCTTCACAGTTTGCTGTTGATTAATTTCATTCCTAAAGGAATATTGAGAGTAGACTTCTTGGATTAAGGTATTATAAAATGTCTAATTTTTAAATAACCAAAGGAGCAACATGACTGGATGATTCCAGATGATAATCCAACCCCCCCCCCCTTTTTTTTTTAGTGCCATTTATTTTCAAAACAATTACTCATAGACTCTTTCCAGCTTTAGTAATACATAGTGGTAATGCATGCAAACTGGGCCAGGTGTGGAGAAAAAGGGCTGAGGAAATCACTTCAGTTATGCTTTTGACTAAGAAGGTTGTAACTCTCACATGAGGGACCATGAGAGCTTTGAATAGAACCTCACTATTAAAATAGTGGTGCCCAGAGACAGGGTGAGAGGCAGTGGGCACAAAATGAAACACAAGAAGTTCTGTCTGAACATAAGAAAAACTTCTTTTACTGTGAGGGTACAGGCATGGGTTGCCCAGAGAGGCTGTGGAGTCTCCATCTTTGGAGATACTCAGAACCGGACTGGACATAGTCCTGGGCAACCTGCTCTGTTGACCCTGCTTGAAAAGAGGAATTGGACCGGATGATCTCCAGAGGTCCCTCCCAACCTCAACCATTCTGTAATTCTGTGAACTAGGTAACTCTATCTAACGTAACTGTTGACTTTTGTTTTGGCTAAATGTTCAGTAGAGAAAGAAATTTTTCCTTCTTAAGAAGAAAAAACTGTTGGGCTTAGTTTTTGTTCAAAGTTTTACTAGTATTTTAAAACAAGAAGAAAACTTTTTTAAAAAAGGGAATGATTTTTGTGGTCCAGTTGTTTTTGATTTTATTCTATACTAAAAATTGAGTAAAATTAGCATCTATTACATGCTTTCATGGGCTTCTGTGCAAGGTTCCTGGAAATCTCTTCTTCAGGGGAAATAGTATATGTTTGCAATGTATAAACAAACACCTGTTTTAAGTAGATGGTCTTTGTTCTGTTTGTTCCCTTCATGACCATCCCCAAAGATGTGGAACATTCTAGGCCTGAGTAATGTCAATTTATGTATTTGATTTTTATTTGATTTTATTTTTTTTAAGAATTCTAGCTATCAGGTGTAACTTCTTAAGCTTTCAACATATTACACAAATCACGTAGTTCAGTTAGCTTTTTATGGTGTTTTGGCAGCTAATGGCGCAATAAGCAGTTTAAATGCTAATTCCTCATTTCTTTCCCCTTGTGCACATCAGTGTTTACTAACTAGATAATATTACTATCTAGTCACTCTTATATCTTTTAAAGTAATTTTTTTCTTGTGTGTTTTCAAATAAGGTCCAGTTTTGATTCTCCCTGGTCCTGTTTTCAATATCTAGAGAGTTTTTATTGCTTTATCATTCCATTGAGATAAGTTTTGTTTAGGCACCTTCAATTTTGTTTAGAATTCTGAAATCTTATGCCTCAAATGCCTTTTTATTCCCAAGACCTCTGAATACCTTGCCTGCTGTAGTCCAGTTTCCACCCACCAGTTTTTCTGGTGAGTTTTCTGAGTTTTAACATATATAGAGATGCTTCATTTCCCTTTCTTTAGGGCTTCGAGCATTTTAATGTGTGTTTGCAATCTTCCCTCACTTTCACTTTCTTCTCCTTTCTGACATTTAAGTAAAGCTTACTTGCTTCTGTTTGTTCTCTTTTATTCTTCAGTACAAGACTGATATAGTATATCGTTTGGCTTCTTGGCTTGTAACTTTTCTCAGTTTTGGATGTACTTCTAGTAGTTCTGCTTATTTCTCTCTTCATAAAGCTGTTTTGTAGCTTAGCCTCTATACCAGAAGAGAGAAAGAAACTAGCCAGCTTCAAGCAAAGGTGCTACTTTGTGCAACTTTGCATTGAAATTGAGCATATGTGCTTGGAGAAATCATTCTCATGAGTTATCATGGGAAATACTCTAACTTATTTGCGAAGGTTTACCAGAGAGAATCCAGTCAGAATGATCAGAATCTGAGCTAGAGTGCCTCAAGGAATGGGTCCTTACAGCAAACTTGAATAATGGTCCCCCACTGAGCAGTGGAAGTTGGTGTCCTAAGCTGTTTTGTGTTCATGTGTGTTGCAGAGGTGGTATTCTGGATAATCCTTTGTCACTGATAATCCTTTGACATTTATTTGTAGTGAGTTCTGATTTCTCACATCACTTGACAGCATCCCTTATAAAGTCAGCATTGAATGAATTTTAAAAGAATAAGGTACTTTAGTGGCAGGTGCTATTGGTGAATTTATGTGTGTATATATATATGTATGTACATATGCACATCAGGGAAACAAAAGAACAATAGTCTGCAGTACTGTAACTCTTCATGATTTTAGAAACAATTTGCAATAGTGTTCTGGAATTCTGAGATCAAAGCTGTTGGAGGTCTGGATCGACTCTTTGTTCACTTTTTGCTTGTGAATATAGCTAAACTCTTGTATGTTTTCTTGATAAATTATCAAAGTTATTTGAAATAAGCGCAAGAGGTGGTAACTTTTTTTTTTTTAGCTCTGCTGAAAAAGGTTAGACAAGTTAAATTTTTACTACATGATGAACTAGTCAAGATACTCCATCTTTGACACTTGAATGTACATGCTTAGTAGATGAGTTTATTAATGCCATATGCTAGGTTATTTAAGGAAGATTGTCAAGTTTATATGAATTAAAAATACTTATTCTGGGTTTCAGAGATCCAAATAAGTATGGGGTCAAAAAAATCAAGGTGTATCTTTCTAAAAGTATCTGAAAGGCAGATGGCAAGATTTGCTCTTCTGAAATTGCAGCTATTAGTGCGTCCAAGTTACAACCCATTTAGCACTGAGAGCTGAGTTCTGCACTTGTTTCTCATTTATTTCTGTTGAATAAATGAAATGATGGCTTAGGCTCAGCCAAACTTGTGTTTCTAAAGTAAAATATTTTGAGTAAAATTTTTCTTTGGAATCTTACTGGTGGGCTTCAACATTTTTCTCTTCACACCCCTTCCCCTGAGTTTTGATAGTTTTCTTTTTGCTGTTGCCAGAGACCAGTGATCTAAATAGTGAAAGGAAAATAACTACTTGCTGCTCCTGAAAGAGGGAGTATTATTCTTATTTTTGCCTTATATTCTGGAATAAAAAACCTTTAAATATTGTCAAATTGCTTCTCTGTATAATGTAACCACAGTATGTTAAGCAGCTGTACTCCACATTTGTGGTTGACATTCTTTGTAATGTTATAGCTTAAATGAAGTGTAGTCTTTTTGTTTCATAATGAATTTAAAGGTTTTTTGTTTTTTTTAGTTATAATGGGGTGTTATTTAAGGATAGGAGTTCAGTGGTACTTCAGAAGTAACATGATTTAATTGCATTGGTGAGTGCTTTTGTGTATACGTAACAATTGCATCTTACTGAGTATAGTACTTCAGTTCTACTGAAGTAAAATTTGGAAACAAAATATTTTCATCCTGCAGAGCATTGGTGACAACTTCTTGACACAGGTGGTGGAGGAGCCAACAAGGAGAGGTGTGCTGCTGGACCTCGTACTAACAAACAAAGAAGGACTGGTGGAAGATGTGAAGGTTGGGGGCAGCCTTGGCTGCAGTGACCACAAGATGGTGGAGTTCAGGATCCTGCGGGGAGGCAGCAGGGCACTAAGTAGGATCGCAACCCTGGACTTCAGGAGAGCAAACTTTGGCCTCTTCAGGGACCTACTTGGAGGAATCCCATGGGTTAGGGCCCTAGAAGGAAGGGGCGTTCAAGAGAGCTGGTTAATATTCAAACACCACTTCCTCCAGGCTCAAGAGTGGTGCATCCCTATGAGTAGGAAGTCAAGCAAAGGAGGTAGCAGACCTGCATGGATGAGCAAGGAGCTCCTGGCAAAACTCAACCAGAAGAAGGAAGTATACAGAAAGTGGAAAGGGGGACAGGCCACTTGGGAGGAATATAGGAACGTTGTCAGAGTATGCAGGGATGCGACGAGGAAGGCTAAGGCCCGTTTGGAATTAAATCTGGCTAGAGACGTCAAGGACAGCAAGAAGGACTTCTTCAAATACATCAGCAGCAAGAGGAAGACTAGGGAAAATGTGGGCCCTTTGCTGAATGGGGTGGGTGCCCTGGTGACGAAGGATGCAGAGAAGGCAGAGTTACTGAATGCCTTCTTTGCTTCAGTCCTTACTGCTCAGGCCAGCCCTCAGGAACCCCAGACCCTGGAGGCAAGAGAGAAAGTCTGGAGGAAGGCAGACTTTCCCTTGGTGGAGGAGGAGTGGGTTAGAGATCATTTAAGCAAACTTGACACCCACAAATCCATGGACCCTGATGGGATGCACCCACGAGTGCTGAGGGAGCTGGCAGACGTCATTGCTGGGCCACTCTCCATCATCTTTGAAAGGTCATGGGGAACAGGAGAGGTGCCTGAAGACTGGAAGAAAGCCAGCGTCACCCCAGTCTTCAGAAAGGGCAAGAAGGAGGACCCAGGGAACTACAGGCCAGTCAGCCTCACCTGCATCCCTGGAAAGGTGATGGAGCAGCTCATCCTGGAGGCCATCTCCAAGCATGTGGAGGAAAAGAAGGTGCTCAGGAGTAGTCAGCATGGCTTCAGCAAGGGGAAATCCTGCCTAACCAATCTGATAGCCTTCTCTGATGGAATGACTGGCTGGGTAGATGAGGGGAGAGCAGTGGATGTTGTCTACCTAGACTTCAGCAAGGCTTTTGACACTGTCTCCCATAACATCCTCATAGACAAGCTCAGGAAGTGTGAGCTGGATGAGTGGACAGTGAGGTGGATTGAGAACTGGCTGAATGGCAGAGCTCAGAGAGTTGTGATCGGCGGTGCAGAGTCTAGTTGGAGGCCTGTAGCTAGCGGTGTCCCCCAGGGGTCAGTCCTGGGTCCAGTCTTGTTCAACTTCTTCATCAATGACCTGGATGAAGGGACAGAGCGCACCCTCAGCAAGTTTGCTGACGATACAAAACTGGGAGGAGTGGCGGATACGGCAGAGGGCTGTGCTGCCATTCAGAGAGACCTGGACAGGCTGGAGAGGTGGGCGGAGAGGAACCTCATGAAGTTCAACAAAGGCAAGTGCAGGGTCCTACACCTGGGGAGGAATAACCCCCGGCACCAGTACAGGTTGGGGTCTGACCTGCTGGAAAGCAGCTCTGCGGAGAAGGACTTGGGAGTGCTGGTAGACACCAAGTTAAGTATGAGGCAGCAATGTGCCCTTGTGGCCAAGAAGGCCAATGATATCCTGGGCTGCATCAGGAAGGGTGTTGCCAGCAGGTCGAGGGAGGTGATTCTCCCCCCCTGCTCATCCCTGGTGAGGCCCCATCTGGAGTACTGCGTCCAGTTCTGGGCTCCCCAGTACAAGAGGGATGTGGCACTACTGGAGCAAGTCCAGCGAAGGGCTACAAAGATGATTAAGGGACTGGAGCATCTCTCTTATGAGGAAAGACTGAGAGAGCTGGGCCTGTTTAGCCTGGAGAAGAGAAGGCTGAGAGGAGATCTTATCAATGTGTACAAGTATCTGAAGGGAGGGTGTCAAGAGGATGGGACCAGACTCTTTTCAGTGGTGCCCAGCGAGAGGATGCGAGGCAACGGGCGCAAACTGAAACACAGGCAGTTCCATCTGAACATGAGGAAAAGCTTTTTCACTGTGAGGGTGACAGAGCACTGGCACAGGTTGCCCCGAGAGGTTGTGGAGTCTCCTTCTCTGGAGATATTCAAAACCCACCTGGATGCAGTCCTGTGCAATGTGCTCTAGGTGACCCTGCTTGAGCAGGGGGGTTGGACTAGATGATCTCCAGAGGTCCCTTCCAACCTCAGCGGTTCTGTGGTTCTGTGATTCTGTGATTCATCTAGACGAAGTTCTAAAGTCTCTACTGTCAGAAAACTGGCCTGTCATAACTACCTTCATCTGACTGCCATATTACTATAAACATGCATAATACGCTTATAATACAAGAAGGTATAAAGCATATGTACCTTGACACAACTAAAGCTTTGCTTTAGCCTAATATCAAAGAAAAATAGTCTGGTGATGTATATTGATAATATGCCAGTTTTTAAAGTCTGGGATTTTTGTTATGGGTAGATTTGTCACACCACTAATTAAAGTTGTGAAGCATTTTATATCAATGAGAAGATGAACAAAGTTCCTGGAAATATGTTCATGTGAATATATTCTTTGTTTGGCAGATAATTTAATTTTAATGAAGGCATACATCACTACTAGAAATGAACTGTATCCATAGGCCTTGTATTTCGCACAGAGGCATAAGAATTGAGGATTTCTACTGCATAGAACGACTAAACAAAACATATTTTTGTAATGTTATATTCATGAATGAGAATGATGATTTAATCTGACCTTTTGTGTTTGATCATCTCATAGGACAATATTGTATCTGATACAGTCCTCTCCTTTTTCAAGGTATATGAGTAGTTCTTAAAAATATTTCATTACTGTTATTTTTCAGTCTTGCTACTTCCTAAAGGTTTGGACTAAGAGCAGTATTGTTTTAGTTTGGTTTCAATTCCACAACAATTATAAAAATGTTAAAACTTAATTTAACATTTTATCCAAAGAAGAAGAAGAAAAAGCTCACAGTACAACAGAAATGTAAGTATGACTTACACAAGTCTGGGGAGGCTCTCACAAACTCTTGCGAAATATGTTAAAGACTTTGAAAGCTAATCTAGAATACTGTTAACTAATAATATTATCTAGTAGTCTAGAAGCCCTCAGTGTGAAACTGGCTAAAAAGAGAGCCTCCCAAAGTGCTTTTGGTTGTGCTAGTAAATAACTGACAACAGCTGGATGTACACAGATATACAAGGAAAATAGTTGTTATGTATAACAGTCATAATAGTTCAGCCCAGGATGTTTTAAAGAAGGGATTTAAAGGAGGAAAATAATTTTTATGGAAAGCTCATTCAAGCTGTGACAGGTAGTCTGAAGATTTTTATTAGAAAAATCTAATAGAGCCTCTGATCTTAGTTTATTCAACTATTGAGAAGTTGGAGTTGACCTTTCCTATTGATTGTGAGATAATAGGGTGGCTGCGAAGGACTATGAGGTTGAAGATAAGCAACTCAAGTTTGATGCAGAAGAAAAGAGTGAGCCAGTGCAAGTATAATGAGAAAATGGTGGCCTGGTCAGTGTTGGTAAGGATTCTGGGTATCAGTAGAGCAAAACTACATTTGCTAAAGCTAGAGGAATGTTGTACAGAAAAAAGTGCAGGATGAAAGAAGAGTAGCTGAGATTTTTTCAGCTGAATGGAGAGAAAGGAAAGATGTTATCCTTGGTGTGTTTGTATTGCATTCATAGCTGAGTGGTGCATGAAGTTATCAGTCTGACCTTGCACTGAAATTGTGTTGAAGTTGTATCTCTCAGAAAAAGAAATTTAATTTGTTCTTCCTTATTAGCTATGAGCATTTTGCTCCTGCCTCTCAGCCCTGAAACTTTCATTATGTCCAAAGCAGAATCTCAGCACTTCTTTCTCTACTGCCAACCAGACTTCATCTTAAAGGTAGATCACAGGTGCCAGGAGAGCTCATTCTCCTCTGGTGCTTGCTTAGAGAAAGGCCTCTTGCGTGCATTGAGAGCTAGTGGAAGAAAAGAGAAAATAAAAGGTCAAAGTGTTTAACTACATAGGTGATTTGTTAGCTGGGCCATAACGTTATACCCCAGTGCCAGGCTAACTAATGATGAATCTGGAAGACTTAGAGTCAGGATGTGAGATTCTGGAAGAGGTTCAAGTTAGAGGTGACATTCAAGATGAAGACCTGAGTGACAGAAAGAGATTTCTAGTTTGGATAGAAAGAGACAGTTCTAGATAAGTAGTGTGATCTATGAAGGTGGTAATTGAATTTGAAGGTTAAAATGTGGAAGGAAGAGAAAGAAAACCACTAACAAAAGCCCGAGGCGTCTTCATAGAAAACAGGGCAGAGAATGAGGAGAATCTACTAGAAGAAATGCTGAAGGAGTGATTTGATAAGTAATAGGTGGATGTTACGGGAACTGATGAAAGACAGGATTTTGTGAAGAGATAAATTGTGTCCTACAATGGGAAGGGTCAAGGAAGTTGAAGGTAGATTATTGGTTCTGCTGTGAATTTAAGAAGTCATTAGAAATTTTGGCAAGAGCATTTTTCATTGTGAAAGGAGCGTAAGTATGTATTTATTTTAAAGGATGAAATGACAAAGTTCAGGAAGCAGTTGTACATAGTGCATTCTTTGACCTTGGAAATGAAAAGGAGAAAGGAAATAGAATAGTAGTCCTAGAGATGCATGAGGCACGAATGTTTTGATACCATTTTCTTTTTCTATACCTAACAGTAAACAAAGTTCTAAGACATATATAGGCTAATAAAGCTGCTTTTTTCAGTTTCAAGACCAATTCCTTTGGCTAATGACCTAATTGTGCCAAAATGGAAGAATAAGCATAAGATGATATAAAAATTAGCTATTCCATATGCATCCAATTAAATAGATTTCAGTGTATATGTGACAGATGCCATAGGGAATTTTGATAAAATTTTGTACTTAAATAATTTTGGACTTTCCCTTATAGCAGAGAGAAACTAGTTCCTTCAAAGAATGTACATCAAATATATGTACGTACACAAAGTTTTGTTCATTACTTCATTGTTTCTAAATTATGTTTTAAATGAAGGGAAAACAATTGTGGATAAGGATTTAATAATTTATCCTGAAGAACCCATTTAGATTAATCTGAATATCTGATTTGTGCTTGTAACTATAAATGGCAATTCTTTAGTAGTTAAGATGTGAAATTGATTTATTTTTATTGTATGGTATTTTCAAAATTCCTTTTGTTTGAAGCATTTGAGAAATAACAGCATAAGAAAAGACCTGCCAAGAATTGATGTTAAATATCCATTGTTTCCTGGTTATGTTTTGCCTACTTATTTGTTGTGATATGTACCTGTTGTTTTAGCTTGGTTTTAATGCTTTGTTTGTATAATTTATGTGCAACAATATTAAACCTGAAGAAGCTTGTCTCACAAAGATAATTTGGCAAATATATTCTTGCAGGTACCTTCTGATATATAATCCTGTGGAACAAGAGCGATTTTCAGTGGTTTCAGTCAATGTGAATTCACCCAGAGTTAAATTATTATCTCCTTTGGGAAAACCTGTTACTGTCCAGATTAGTGCTGTTTGGGATGGAGCAACTACAGTATCACATGAAGCATATCAGGTATGCTACTTTAAGTAAAAAGCAATAAAATGTTTTTATTTGAGAGGTACTGTAGCTTCACATTAGAACAAAATGAAACATAAAGTGATTAGTTACTGAATTTCCATAATATGGTGCATTATGGTGAAAGGGTCAATTATAGCTGCATGAGAATAAAATGTTGAATGTCTTTTCTTCCTAAAACTGCAGTTCTAAAACTGCCTTTTCCTTCAAGTGGTTATCTATATGCACAATCACAACACAGTTTATATGTGCTCAAGCACTCTGGCTGGAAGACTTCTTAAGTCTTTAGATATGATGGCTTAAGCAGTTAGGTTCTGAATTTTTGTCTTCCAAATAGGGAGGCTGGGTTGTAATCTCCATTCCTCTGTACTTAAGCTCAACAGATGGCTTTGATTCCACCTCTTATTTCTGATTCTAAACAATGTTTCTGAGAATTTTTGAATTACAGCTCATCATATAAGATTGTCCCCAATTATCATGCATCAGGTTTTTTTTTTTTTTTTTTTTTTTTTTTAATTCTTAGATTTATAAAAATACTGCAAGGATCTCTCTTCTTTCTCTCTGGCCTTATACTCTTAGTCATATTCTTTTTGACTTGTGAGCCAAGTTGAGTTTGTTTCAGGATCATATGCCTGTAAAGGTTATTCAATTAGTGTTTCTCAGCCTTCCTCCAAAAGGGTAATTATTGATAATTAACATTGTGTGAGAATTGCAGAGGCTGTAGAAAAAGGAGAAAGAAAATTACATATCTAACTCCAATTCTAAACAGATTCCCTTGGAAATCTCCCTTCTATATTACTCTTCTGTGCAGATTGTTTTATAGCTCCTAAATAAGCAGAAACTGGAAGTGAGACAATTTCCTTATATATTCATGTTTTAAATTTGTGGATTTTAAGTGGTCTGTAAGGTTCCTCACATGCTACACACACATGTTTAAGGCATAGCAAATGTGTTTACAATCACAAACTGCAGGTAACATTCCTTTTTAAGAAGACTGAAAACTGTTACTGCATTAATATAACAGTGATCATGATTCTAATCAAATTAGTAACAGAAACATTTTTGTTTGTTAATTTTTCTTCACATGCTTCAGCTATTAATTTTGGAATGTCATTTATGATTTTGTATTTGTTTGTTTATGGAAAATGGGAAAAATTCAGCTGTTCTATAATCGTGGAAGCAAAAGGAGTTGCATTGAGCATGAATCTGGTGCAACAAGTTGATTTTTCAATTTTTTAATAAAGGCTGCTTCTTTATCCCCAACAGATCTCTTTCTTGGCACATCTACCACCTTTGGGGCTTGGAGTTTACCAGCTTTTGGAGGTTCAGAGTTCAGAAACAGATTTAGCTGATTATACTATATATATGAGTGGAAGGAATAATATGCAGGTGAAGCCAGACAGGATTTTCAAGATAAAAGAGATGCAGAATTCTGTGGATAATATAATTTTAGAGAACTCCTATATGAAACTGTGGTTCTCTGGAATGTCTGGACTACTGGAGGTATGTTGCCTTATAGCTTGAAACACTTCCATTTTACTTTCTCAGGAACTTTTGTTCTTGTTCATGGAAACCTAAGTGTAGTGAGCCATTTCAAATGTGATTCTCTGTCCTTAGAAAATAAATACAAAAGAAGATAGTAAAAACCGTCAAATGAAGGTGGAGTTTGCATGGTATGGAACTACAAGTAACCGGGATAAGAGTGGCGCTTATCTCTTTTTGCCTGATGGAGATGCCAAGGTACATCTTCTGTTTGCACAGAGATTCTAATCTTGAAATATCTTGAAGCACTCTGCAAATACAGCTTGGAAGAACTAGTTTTCCCCAACACTGAAATACAGCTGTGTGGCTGGAAATAATGATGTCAGTTATTGAAATGATTGGCAGAACTTCATATTTCATAACCCTAGATTTGGATAAAAATACAGTATTAATTTGAAAGTGCAAGTGTATAAAGAATATTAATGATTCACTAAAGAATTTAAGTAAGATGCTACCCTTGCAAGAAATACAACGAGATGGGACCATTTGCTATCATTAAAACAAGTCCACTTTCACTTCATATGGTAAAAATGTCCAGGAGATACGTATACATTTCTATTTCCCTTCATTTTTCTGATTCTTAAGAGCTCTTTATTGTGAATGAAGTGTTTCCAACTTCAGGGTGTAGTACTTCTTAGCTGGAATTACCACATGTTGTTTAATACGGTAGTTAAGATACTGGGTCCCAGCTGATGACTGTATGCCTAAGTACCAAGCAATTGTTTCTGATTTAATTCGCTAGTGTGGTCAGTATTTGTAGCAGAGTAATTATTGGAGGGAAACAGCATACTCAAATTAATTTTCAATTTGGAAATTCAGCAATAACAGAGTTCTTATCTTGCTTTTATTACGAAGAAGAATCTACTCTACCATTTTGGAACCAAAAAGCTGATATTTTGGGAAGGGAATGATGGAATAATAAACAGTTTTAAGAAGTTAGCTGGTACTTAGCGTATTTCTTCTGTCCGTTTTCTCCTGGGAGAACTTAAGTTGCCTATATACGGCAAAGAGAGTTCTTTATGGCTACTCCAGGAAATAAGCAAGTGCAACCATTCTACTTTACATTACTTAGTTACATGTGTAAATCAGTCTAGAAGTGGACAGAAGTGTTTCCTTTCCTTTTAGTAGTCTCTCCTAGAAGCATGCTTTTTGAGATCTGTCAGTTGGCAGTTTTAAACCATGTTTTAAACCGTTTTTTGTATTTAGCCCATAATTAATATTTTTGCAACAGTTATGTTCACCAGGGCTCGCTTATTCATAATTTTTAAATGTCAGGGTTGTATTTGATCTGTAAATATCTGGACAGTATCTCCCTCCTCCTCCCCCTCTCCCCTACCACCTTTCCTCAGCAACATGTTCAAACTTTATTGGTTTTGTTTTAGATACTATTTGGTCTTCTAGTTAGAAAAGCAAAAATCAGTAAATCTAATAGTTTTCATTAGGCTTCTTAATTATTTGTTTTACAAAAATAATCTGGAGAAATCTATATAGAAAAATGCTTTTGGTTTAAAGAAAAAAGTGTATCACATAACTACAGGCATAGTTGAAAGTAAGATGCATATTGAACTTTTAAAAATGAACACAATATGGTGAAATTACAAGTATGTTTTTAGTTAATATTAAGCTTTTAAGGGCAGTATGTTCAGATTTTGTGACTTTATGCAATAAGAATTAAATCACAATACTTCTAAAAATTCTGCCTCATTAATTTACTAAGGCTTGTTTGGCTTGCATTTTAATAGCGTGAATTAGTGTCCCACTGGGAATAGCAATGTAATTCTATAGTAGTTTTAAAACACTTTCAACTAATGATTTCTGTCTTTAGAAGAAAAAAAAAAAAGCCATCTGTTTCTGTTCAGGGTTCTCTGTGTGAGATGGGTTGTCTATGCTTTCCAAGTCCTTACAGGAAATGGCAGTATGATAGAGTGCAGGCAGGGGTCGTCCCCCCCCTTTCCCTCCCACCCCCTTTTTTCCCTTATCCTCCATCACCCCTTGTATCTCTGCCAAACTTGCAAAGAATTATGTTTGTTAGGCCATTTTCCTCTGGTATCAATGAAGTTGCATGTTTTCTTTGCCCTTGTTACCCAGTTATTTTGTCACCTGATAGTCTTTTGGTTCCTCTCTTTTCAGTTCTATAGTACTTGGGAATCGTTATTCTTCATCTAGTATAATCTGTTTTACTATAGTATTTATGTAGCCTTTCTGCTCTTAGGGTCTTGTGCCAGTTTTTGGAAATTTCATGCTGTAACTTGTTAGGTTTGGAGACCATCACTTAAAACCATGTCATTTTAGAAAATTTGATACGTATAATGCAGTTCAGTCATCAGTAGACTGTTATTGATGTCAGGTGTTGTGCGGATGATGATCCATATACTAGAATGTACACAGATCTGAATCTTCCAAGAGATCCTTTGGATTAATTATTTTTAAGGCTGATCTAAAGTTAGCCTGCAGTACTGCAAGAGATGCATTCTAGCTAGGAAGTGGTAAACTGCTGGTACCAGCACCCAGTTTGGCAGCAGCAGTGACCTGAGTTAATGACACTGATTTACATAGTGTTAAAATAGAAGGGACAATAATACCAATACCAATAACATTGTTTGTCACTGCTCTGGAAAGAGAACTTTGGTCAGTCAAGGCTGTATGCAATGTGTATTTGCTCCAAGAATTTGTTATCGGTATCAGAAAAGTGGTCCCATTCTTTAGTGAACCCTAGTAGAATGGAGCTTTGCAAAGAAAACTAAAGTCTTCTTTCAGTGTTTCTCTTATATTATTTGAAGCTTTGAAACTTTCATTCAGTGTTACTGTCTCCAGCTTGTGGATCTGCTTATGAAAGGCTGAGCCCCAAAGTAGCTGGAGAGAGCACCTCTTTCTTGTGTGCCATTGTGTACTGCCTTAGACTAAATGAGCACTTTGAGATTTTCAGTTTATATCCTAGTGATTTTTTTTACTCAAAGGCATGTTTTTATATATATATATATATATATAGAGAGAGAGAGAGAGAGAGAGAATTTACTTGGTATTTTGGCCTAATTTTCCTTGCTCGTCTGCTTTAGGAAATCCACAATGGCTCCTTTCAAATATCCATTTGCTTATGCATTAGTAAACGTAGGATTTCAGTCACTCAGTGCTTATACCTATAGCAACTTGCAACAGCCTCTCTTCATACTGTCAGCTTTGAAAAAGGTATTCCATCATGCCTGGTTAGTATTGCCAAAGAAATATAGGGGCGGGTGCAGTGATGTACTCATGGTTCAACAAGGCTTTTCCATGGCAGCCAATGGGTACATCTGGCCTTTGTGGCTCTGCCGGGTGACTTGCTTGTATTACTGTCAGTCTTCCTTAAGCAACGTGACCTCTGATTAAGCCATTAACTTGGAGAACAGACACAGCAATGAGGAAAGTGGTTGGTGAGAAAGTGAATGTTCCTAGTGAACCAATCCCATTTGCGGGTATCAGGTGGACTTAGGGCTGCAACACTGTGGCCAACTTTGTTGTGGTGGAGCTAGACAGCCCCCAGCAAGGACAGTGCTACTGTTTCTGGGGTTGTGGCATAGGGTTCAGACCATGGATGACCCTGTCCCTGCTACCTCTGTGAAGTGTGGAAGTTGTTTGGTGGCAGCTTCAGGTCAGGAACGCAGTGCAAAATTCAGGACAGTGACACAGAGCAGAGGCTGTGTGCTGCAGCTCTAGAGAGATGCCTGTGCTTTTCCCATGTCTTTGCATTTTCTACTTCTGGAGTAGAAGGAAGGCACAAGGGAAAACTTGGGCAGTATTTTAATTTGGAAACCATCAGTGCTGCTTAACTGACTAGATGATGTGGACCTTCTTATTGTTTCTCACAACAAATATAAATCAATGCATCCTGACTATGATGGAAAACCTGTTTGGATCTCCTGTGTTTTTGTGAAAGAGGACCAACTCTGTAAATCTGTTAGATCTGGGGAAGGACTTCAGTAGTCCATAAGCAGGTTAGATTTCAAAACAGTTCAATGTCTGTATTTTCTTCTGTCTATTTAAGACAATTCAGCATGTGAAGACCTACTTATTAGCCATGTTCTGTATCAATAGGGGATAGGACAAAGCAGTTATTTACAAAGAGTCAGATGCTACTTGTCTGTGGGATCAAGGTACTGGTTCATTCTCTTGCTTTACAAAACAGTTTTTCAGAATCTAAATTAACTTTTTTCATTAGACCCACACTGGGAAATTGTGGTTCTCTTTCAGGTGGCAGTGTTTATGCATGCATGCATTTATATACCAATTACTGTGGGTACTTATTTATTAGTAGTATTAATAGAGATTTCTTTTCATCCTTCAGGACATCTTGTGCTAGTGATTTTCTCCAGGCCCTTGGTCACACTTGGTCTCCATGGTTGGACTTCCTTTGCTGAATATGATCTCTGACCTGTATAGCTGCAGCTGCTGCTCCCATCTTTAAGAAACATTTTTAATGACAGACCCTGTATTTTGAATCTAACAGACATACCTGTTGCCTCTCCTGGTCAGGAGAAGAACATGTATCTAAGTTATCTGACTGCTTGGCCTTCAACCCAAAAAAAAGATAATGATATTTTTCTCCATTTTTATTGGCAAGACTGGGATGTTCCACTGTCCAAAATGATTGAGACTACACATTCAGGGTATCCCACTGTATCAGTCTTCAAATCTTTTGCTTCAGAAAGACAGAAGATCCTCATTCAAGCATAAGTTCCTTTCTTTTGGTGGTCCTTCTAATTTTGCATTCCTGATAAAAGGAGAAGACAAACATGCAGACACCATTCCCTGGAGGGTGTTCACAATACTCAGGAATCAGCTGTCTTTGAAGTGGCTCTTATTTCCTTGGTGCTATCTATTTCCATCAAGCATCACATCTACCATCTAAAGATCTGCCCCACATTTGCTTCTGGAGACAAATGTGTTAGAGTGACTACTGTCTCTCTTCTGTGTAGTTCTCAAAACACAGCTCTCTAGAGACCATGGTATTTGATCTTTCCCAAACCCTAGCCTAATCTCAAACTCTGCCAAATTCTGAGAGGCAAGTTATCTTGAAGAATGTCTTGAATTCTTTGTATAAACCACAAACATCTCAAGAGCAACTCAGTCTGTTGGAATACTCTCCTTTAGACATAGGAGTTTTTTTGGGCTCCACCCCAACAGTGCCAAAGCACTGCCAAAAATTTCTAGGCCACACTAAGATGGTTAGTAGTGCTTCAGCTGACTGCAGGGCTTCTTATTGGCCATACTTCGTGCCTTCAGGCTGCAATACGCCATGCCAGCTTCTATGCAAGTCAGTAAACCTTTAAGTGTGGGCAACTCTCTAATCATTTCTGCCTCTTGGTGCCTCGGCACCCCATTTGATGCCAAGTCAAGTGTTTTAAGATACCCTAGGGAGCTATGGAATACTATTTTGCTCCCAGTAATCTCCCTTAACATTTCTAGCTTGACTTCCTCCTCTTCCTCCTCCCCCCCCCCCCCTTTCCAAGGACAGATGGTCTTATTTTTCTTAAATGTTAGTGACTACTGAAAAACAGATTCTGGAGCCTATGACCCATAATTCTATTATCCAATTTCTGAAAATACTGCTTTCTAGTCTTAACAAAACCTGCTATGACAGGCTACTGAATCTTGGTACAATAAAACTGATTCCAGTGGAGCTGAGGGGGTCAGATTTCACAACTATTCTTTTTAATTATTTAAGAAATGAAACCTTGAGACTTATCACTGGATTTGAGATCCAGATATTTTTATTCTGAATTCAAGATCCGAGTAATCATAGAATCCTTCACACTGGAAGAGACCCACTCTCTTGGGGAACCTCCTACTCAAAGCAGGGTCCACACTGAATTCGGACCAAGGCTTTGCCTAGTCAGTCTTGAAAATAGTTCTATCATTGTTCATTCATTTTAGGGGAGAAAGTGTTTTTTTTTCTCTGAGCAGCAGGAAACCTGTTTTTGCAAGCACATTTTGCTAAACGTGTCTGTTTTGGCTTTCTACTTGTATTGGGACAGCATATTTTGATGGTTGTTGTCAATATCACCATCATGTTTTATAGTAACAAGTGAGGAGGCACAGAGTTCCTCCAGCTGTTTCTGACTTAAAAAAAAAAAAAAAAAAAAAAAAAAAAGATAATTTTGGCTTTTGTAGTTAGGCGCTCAGGCTTTTGCATTCGTCTCACTCATCAAGTATCTCTCCATTTCACTGCTTTGGTCCTGGATAGCTCCCAGAGCTAGAATGGACCAGCTATTCGCTAGTGAGGAGGAAGGGCAAGCTCTGTCTGTCCTTCTTATGACTGTGCTGCATATAGAAAAAGGGCAGCCCCTTCTAAGAACTTTCTCCTTAGATCCCTCTAAATAACAAGTTTTCAAGTAGTTTTGTTCATATTTGTTTTTCTTTAATGAAGTCTTAATTTAATACTGTTGCCATGCAGTAGTTCTGCATGTTTTTTTTTGATTTGGGGTGTTTTTTGTTTTGTTTTGCTGTGTATACACTTAATATTTAGCCCATTTTCATATTTGTGTTCATCTGTGTATTTCTACATAGTGCATACAGTTCAGTTTGGGATTGGCTGTTTTAAAAAATCAGAATTTGCTCAGCTGAAACTCAACTATGTGTATGCCTATGGAAACCATTTTCTTCATCTCTTAGGTTTGACTGTAGATAGACTTTTCTGCTTTAGACAGGCCTTTGAGAGACATTGGTAAGGAGTCAGTCTCCCACTTGTGGTTTCTTACCTGTTCCCCGCTCTGCCCTGCATTCCAGAGGGCCCTCCAACTGAAGTTGCTTTTGCTGAAGAAGGTTTCCCCTTTCTTTTACTTTCCAAAGGGTATGCAAACTGATCCACAAGACAGTACAGAGACAGCTTTCCTCATACAATATACACCACTGATACAGTAAACTGTTAACAAATAAAGCAGACAGTTAAACCATCTGTCACATATTATGAAACTACAGTATTTGATTACTGGTTAGCAAGTATAATTATGCTCTCAGAAGCTGACTTCAGATGTTTGCAATAATAATACATTACAGTGTGTGTCTGTAGGTCTTGTATCCATTAATCCTCATAAAATATCTGTGAGATATGTAATGATGGTTATGCTAATTTTAGCTAAAGAAAAGGTGAGGCTTTTAAGAAAACTTGTTGAACTTCAGATTAGGAGTAATAATTATTGAATTCCTGTTTTTTATGCTAGACTTAGATATAGTAGAATAGATATTCTGTTATATATGTTTAAAAAAACCTAAAATGACTATTTAACATTTATTAAATACTTTCATTTGAGACTACTGTTAAGCAGAGTTTTAAAATACTTGTTCTAACTTTGTTTTCTTTTTGTAGCCTTATATTTTTACAGATCCACCTACCATAAGAGTCACTCATGGAAGGATTTTCTCAGAAGTTGTATGTTTTTTCCCTCATGTGACTCATACCATGCGACTCTATAAAGTCCAGGGTAAGAATTGTGAAACTGTCACTAAATTCTCACTGTTTATTTTCCATCACTACAGTCTTGAACCCTACCTGTACTTCTAATGTTTAGATGCACTTCTAAAATAGTAGAGCATACTTCAGGTTTAACTCTTCACAGGGTCTAAAGACAATATGATCCCTTTCTGAGCCTCACTTAGCCAATCACTAAGCTAAGGGCAAACTTAAACTCAGCAGTTTTGTTGGAGGAATCTCTCAGCATTGGGAAATCTTACAGTATAAATTATCTGCAGGAGGTTCCCCAAACTTTACTGGGTTTTTACAGTTTTGGCAAAACACTGCTTTTCCCACTCTCGGCTTCAGACTTCTGTTGCTTTTGGTTAGCCTGTCGGAGCAGGGAGTCCTGTGCCTTGATGATTCTTTTCAGTAATTGACCACTAAGTGAAATTTAACTCTTTCTGTGCTTTTATTGGCATCTGTCGGTGACAGCGGCATAATTTCTAGAAATCTTTTTATCAGAGGCTTTCAATGTTTCATTAAATTTAATCATTTTATTTTTGTGTTAACTCAAATCATGCGGTAGAGAAGAGCTGAGAGTAACCCATGCCTTGGTCATTTTAAGATTGTAAACTGGATCATTGTATCCTTGCTCAATATACTCCTGTGTTTTAATTGTCCTGCTTTAAAATAGTTGGAAAATCTATAACTAAGAACATATAGAGTTGAGCAGATAGATCCACCTTTTACAGACTGGATCTGGAAAAGATGACATAATCTTCTGATACTGAATAATTTTCATTTAGATATAATAGTCATATATTAGTAATATAATAGTCATTAGTAAATGTTAACATTTTAACATGCTAGTAATGCTGCAGGTGAAATTCATATTTTTAAAAAGGTGAGGAAACAACTACAGAGCTTGACATCCTTTTCATTCAAGGCTTCAGATGGTAAAATCACAAACCTGTCTGCATTTTACATAGCAAAAAGCAGCATAAAAACTGAAGCAGCAGGCAAACACTTTTAGCGTTCCCTTGTTTAAAGGTTCAGAGTGGTTTCGAATTTGACAAAGTAAAGGTCATCTTAAGAAAGCTATTGCAACATGCTGTCAAACTGCCTAACAAAATTTGAAAACGGGGTGTGTGTGTATGTATGTGTGTGCGTATGTGTGTATATATATATATATATATATACACACACATATATATATACACATATGCACACATACACACGTATGTGTATATATACACATACACACTGTGTATATATATACACACACAAATCTATGATATTTATATGAAAAAGTAGTGTTAAATACTTAGAAATCTTTACAGCAGGCAAATTTTTAGGTGTTAAAGTAAACTATCATGACAATGAGTAAATTTAAAAAAAATAGAAAATTGGCTCAACAACAGAAATAAAGGTAATATAAAAATTCGCTGCATCAGCAAATTATGCTTTTTTTCCTTAGTGTTTTCAGTGTTTCTAGAAAACCTCTATGATACCAGAAGAAAGCTTAAATTAAAATCAACAAGCTTATGTATGTAGTTGATGCAATATGTGCAACAAAAGCAAATTAACTATCATAATAACACCTAAGAGTTCTAATCGGGATTATAGGTTCCCATTGTGTTAGTTTCTATGCAAAAAGCACAACTAAAAGGATATTCTGTGATCAGGAAGTATTAACTACCGAAGTTTAAGCTGGACAATGTCAGGTAGATTCAGGGAATAAACAGAAGTAAAATATGAATTTTCACAATTTACAAATTTTGCAAATATTTCAGATCATTGTAGTAAAAATAGCTGCATTAATATATCATATTAGATATTATAAATCAATAACTATTTTATATATTAGTGAGGGCATGCACTGTGTGGGAGTTCATGGGTTGCATTAGGCACTTGCAGAGTACAGGTGCAGTTTGGGAATGTGGTTTTCAGAAGTTTGTATTAATAACGTTCTTGATTAGGAGGAAGGTGTGACTGTTCTCATGGTAGTGTCATGAGTTAAAATTTCATTAAAGGTAAATTCTACAGAAGTTGGTATGTTTTTGACCAAAAAACCCTGTAGAAATGAAATGTTCAGCCTTATCCCATTCTCAGTGCTAGCTTTTTTAAATGCAATTATTTAAAGAGGTAATTTAATATAAGAGAAGAAAAAAAATGGACTAGTAACAATCCTAGAAAACCAAAAAAAACTTGTGAGGCTTGAGGAAAGAAGGACAAACATGAGGTCGTCTGTCTGTGTGTGCTTAGGCATCTCAGAATTTTACATGAAGATTTTCTGCCCATGTGGGTAAGATTCCAGTGTTCAGGAGACTCAATTGTCATGAGCATGTCTTTGGGTCTTGTGTGCTGAGATATACTGAGCTGTTGTAAAAGTTAAGTCCTTGATATCTAACACTTTAAAAACTGTCTTTAAATTTTAAAGGACTAAGACAGTTGATAAGTCTCTCGCAATCAGTCAACTTCTACCATCCTATATTTGCAGTCTGTCAGACAAGCATAGTATAACTGCATTATTACAAAGAGAAATTTCATTTCTTTGTTCTATTTGGCACTTTTTTTTGACAATCATTAGTCCCATTAGACTACAGAAAGCATAAAGGTGATCATACTGAATGACAGTTTAATTCCATTTCAAGCTATGTCTCAGAATATCTGAAAGGGCCACATTATTAAAGGTATTCGATTTTCAACAGGAAGCACTGTTGAAAAATCTCATGGAGCATCTGCCTTCATCTTCAGATACTTTTTTTTTTTTTTTTTTTTTTTTAATGAAAATGGGCATCTGTTCCCTGTTAACTAAGAATTATTTCCTGGCTGTGCTCATATCAGTGTGTAGTTTCTTAATTCAGTGTCCTTAAGGAAGATTCTCTCTGTTTCAGTTATAACAGCTTATCAGTTTGCTGCTTAGTAGGAACAGTTGCTGTGTCTGAGGCCGGTAACCTTACCGTTGCTTGTGAACAGAAAAAGCAGCATAAGGGGAGCAGTGAATGCCAGAGCCTGTTCCAGGGTATTAGCTATTGCGAAGGACAGCACTTAAAAGTGTTGTAGTCTTTCCTACTGATTTATAGGAATCCACATTGGTTCTTGTCATGAATATTTTGAATTATTATAATTCTGTTTCTGGTCTACTTCAGTGAAGGTTTCACAGTGACTGTCCAATGAGTACTGAATTAGAAGCACTGCTATATCATATAGTACCTAACTGCACTAGCTTCAAATATCTGGGTAGATATAACAGAAAAGGAAAACTACCAGGGGAAAACTAGATCACTGTATGCTGGGAATACCATTGTTCTTATATATGTGATGATGGTTTTTAAAAATTGAGAGATTTTTAAATGCTGCTTTTTCTATAGGTTTGGAAAGCCAGTCTCTTGAGGTTTCCAATGTTGTGGATATTAGAGGTGAATATAATCGTGAGCTTGCAATGAGAATTTCATCTGACATAAACAGTCAAAATAGATTCTATACTGATCTTAATGGATATCAGGTAACTATTAATTATCAGTTCTATTAATTATAATGGCCTAGGGTATCAGTTTTCAACTGCCTTAATACTTCTAATTGTAAGGATTTTGTGTTTTTTCTTCTTCATCTTCTAAGGGATCTACAAAGTTTGTTAAACATTCCTCTGTATCCCTTTTAACACAAGAATTGCAATACAGCAAGCTATTACAAGCTATCATGCAGTTGCTTGTACACCTGCATGCCTTTTTTCCCCTTTGTCTTGTCTGTTTGGTTTGAGCCCTAGTAGTCTAACTTTAGTCATGTTTATAATACCAAACAACTAACAACTTAGACCTAGAAGACATCTACTTGCTGCTCTGATAGAAATAAGAAAATGATGTAAATTTTTTGGAGTGTAGTAAGTTACTCTATTTATAATGCATATGATGAAATAGAGTTACAACTGTTTTTCTTAACTTTGTTGGATCTGCAGCCATGGACAAAAGTAAGAATAATTTTTTTCTTACTGTTGCTACAAATAATATTGCAAATACATTAAAACAATACCTCTTGAGTAAGAGATTACATTTTTGTCAGTTTTCTTCACATAGTACTTTGTTTTGCTAAAGACAATAAAGTGAATATTTAAACATGAAAATAATTTTAATACTATTATTCATTTGTCATGTATTGTTCAAGAATTCCACCAGCATATTAATTTAAAGTTCCCATTATAAACCAAGGAATTCCTTTCCTACTACCTTGAATATATTCACAGCTTGCATTCTGGAGGAGAAAAAATTTTCTCTCATTCTACAACTGTAATTATTCTTTTTTTGCAGGCTCCCTTGATGAATCTTTCAGTTTTTAAAAAATGTTCTTTGATCTAGAAGTACATTGAAGTTATCATTTCCAAAGTGGTAGTTTTAGCCACAAATCTCCAAAAAGCTAAATAATACAGCTGAGTGAATGCTTTGGTGCCAGTTGTCAATCATTGCTTCTAAAGCACATGGGATAAATGTCTGAAAACGTCTTTGAAATTTAAATGCATAAAAAGAATGTATTTTATTGAAGTTCATGTTCATAATGTAGATTCAGCCCAGACTGACGATGAGCAAATTGCCCCTTCAAGCAAATATCTATCCTATGACTACAATTGCTTATATCCAAGATGTTGGCGTTCGTTTGACACTTCATTCAGCTCAGTCTCTAGGTGTTGCGAGCTTGAAAAATGGTAAGTATAAGATGATAGATATTATAAAGTCCTGTCCTTCATGATGGTCTGAAATATTTAATTCATTCACAGATTACTATAGCAGCTGGTATTTAAAGAAAAGAAATAGGTTTCTCCACCTCTGATAAGTTTTAGAATAGGGAGGAGCTTGCATTTGTTCACATGCAAGATCCCATAGTCTTCATTGGGAGATTTGTCTCAAATCAGCAAACTGGTTGGAAAGAGGTTCTGAAGAAGACAAAATGAATGATAAATTGTCATAACCAGGTAGCATTCACCCAAGAATTCTGATGGGACTCAAAGATGAAACAGCAGAACTGAATGATTCGTAATCTTTTGTACCACTTTGTAAGAGAGGGCTGAATATGGATAACGTGATGCTGATTGTCTGTGTATTTTTTAAAATTTATTTTCTTTATTTTTTATTTGTTTTATTATTAAGGTAGAGGGAAGTGGACTTAGAAACTACAGAGTACATAGCCTAATATCCCTGTCAAGCAAACTAATAGCAGCTATTTTAAAGAGCAGAATTAATGAATTAGAGGATAAATGTGACCCTGGGTAAAAGACTGAAGTGGAATCATGCCCCACAAAGTCAAGGGATTCTTTGAAAGAGTTGATGAATATGTTGACGAGAAAAATCTAGTTGATATCAAGAATGCCAAAAGGGATTCAGCCCAGTCCCTTGTAGCAGGGAAGGATATTCTTCAGAATGACTTAGAGAGGATGAACCAGAGGTCAGTTGTTCACTGCCTATTCCGCCAAAATAAGGAGACATCAAATGATGCTAGCAAGTGACAGACAAAATAAAGCATGTAATGCATAATTTAAGATGTGTAAGTCCTTGTTGTAGGATGCTGTGAATTTAAAATTACATTGGTTTGAAAAGCAACTGAGTGAATGCTCAGGATTAAAAGAGCCCATCAGAAACTATGCCAGAACCTAGTTTCTCTTCAGGAAACTTTCTTGTTAATCTCTGTTCTGGCAAAAGCTGAATACCATCATAGATTGATGGCAGTATTATCAAACCTGATTCATTTTAGGGCAAAGTCTTTACAGTTTGCTTTTTCTTGGAATTAAAACAAGGTAGTTTGAAAACTGCCCCTGAATATCAGAATGCTAAATCTTTATTCAAAAATTCAAACCCTCTGTAGTAATCCTGCCTCTTCAGGGAGGGAAGGAAGCTTCAAACCTGTTTTCCTTGTGAGATTCAGGGTTTCACATCAGAAGCCCATCTGTTATCCTGTGAGTCGTGACCATTTCTTGTTCTGGGACCTACTGTTTGACCTTAGCATGATACTGAGGATCCTTGTAAAGATCTTGGCCTTTATCAGTGAGAAAGAGGTGGTAATTTGCCTGCTCATGGATCATTGAAGGAGAAGGGAAACTTATCAGGCAAAAGCTCTGAATGCTCTGAGACTTATTCTGAGCTGCCTTGATTGCCTGAAGCTCAAAATAGTGGAACATAAATCCCATCATCAGTTCATAAGAACTCATGATAGCAGTCTTAGACTTTTTTGTACTAGAGTCTCTCTGACAACTTTTCAGATATTGGTAGAGCTCTTGAGACAATTTAATTTGTATCTAATCACTCAAGTAAAAATAAGCTTCATCATTCTTCAACACATCATTGACCCCAGGTGTGATAGCTACACATGCAGTACATGCAAATGTTATTCTCTCTACTTACCAAACTGCTACCTGACAGCCCCGAGAAAAGCAGATTTTTAGTTACTATTGTATTCAAACTTCTATCACTGTGACTTGTGCCAGCCAAGTAAGAAAACTATAGCGCTACTTTTGGAGCCTTTGCATTATCAAACTAAGGGACTGTACTGCTGTTCTTGCATATTATTTAAAAGACAGGATTTTATGATCATAAAAACTGTAAATGACATGAGTGAAAGCCTTAACCTATGCTGAAGTATTCTGATACAAGAAAATGCCATTTTTTTTTTCAATACAGGAAGTTAAACCTAAAAGCTTCAGTAACTTAAAATTAGTTGGTTGGGAATTACTTGTTTATCCATCCATCATCAAATTCTATCCTGTACAACCCTGTCTTTTGAGTGGATCAGTTTTAAGTTGTTCCAAGGATTTCAATTAGTGATACAGCTATTTACAGGGAAAAAAAATCTTGAACAGTGTTTACTTGTATGATACACTACCACTTCTATTGAGCTATAGACCTGCCTTGCAAAGCTGTTCTATGCTTGGATGGGTTAATCTGCCTGTGCACTAAAAGGAGTGTACGTCTTAGGTATCTACATCCTTTTTGTCATAGAGCAGCAATGATATCTCTGAATATGCTCAGGAAATGTATTCTTTTAGGCTGGCTTGACGTATTTTGTCATAGTGCAATATCATATAGTTCTTATGACCCTTTGACAAAGAGCTGTGAGCAACATCAAAGGGAAAGCAGAATACCTGCATTTGCTGCATCCTGTAATCCGCTAACTACACTAAGTCATGAAGTGGTTGATTTGCCACACCAACCCATTCCTTATTTCAGTCAATATATGTACGCTGCCATGTGTGTTTCAGGAAGGAGCTCTCTGTCAATCATGCTAGAGATAAAATTACATCCAAGTGTAGTTACTCAGTGTGGCTTTCTTGCACCTTCACTCCTGTCATAGAAGGGAGGGGCATGTTGAGTTGCAGGTTCAATTAACTCTATTATATAAACTAATGCTTTAATGGAAAATAGCTACCTTTTGTTCCAAGATGACCTGATAATAAGACTTAAAACACATTTTCCCATGCTTTCTGTTGCTGGAAATCAAATTCCCTTTGGTCTGATCTTGTGAATGAACTTGACATAACCTAACCTTTATAGGTGCTAGTTAAATAGGTAATGGAGACTAATTATGGCGCAGAGGCTCAGTTACCTTGTAATAGTATCTGTGTTTGTTCTTTAACAATACTAGTCTCTGCATCTAAGTCCACAGAAAGGCTTCTTTCTCTTTTTGAGTCAGGGAAGTATGGCTGATGTTTGAAATATTGCAGATAAGTATTGTGGTAAAACTGGCTTTCTGTGAGCACAGTTTCAATCCGGTCAGGAGCATTAGAGGTTTTTTCCCTACCCCAGTTGCATCAGAGAGCATAAGATGTATACCATGTCTGTTAATAGCATTATTTTTTTTACTAAGTCACTCTGACAAATGCTGTTGCATCACTCGAGGCTCAAGAGGTAGTTAGCAACATCAAATATTTACTCTGCACCCACCAAAATAAAAGGGGAGAATGTATTCATCTGGCTCATTATCTTTAGGTAACAATTTATGAAACCATTGGGTTTGCCACACTTATCTTGAGGACACATTGGACTCCTTAATAAAGAACCAAAATGAAGCTGAAAGTTCTGAGGCTGCTGAAAACTGCACTCTTTTCAACCCTCCTTGTGAAGATCCTTCGGTATCTCATAAGGATTCTGGCAGAAAAGTCAAAAGCATCACAGCTTAGGCAGGTGCCTTCGGTAGCAGATTGATCCGTGTCTCAAGGCATAACCCACTATCTGAGGTTTATCCGGAGAGATGACTATTTCCTTCCTGTCATTCTTGATTCGAGACAGGTTCTCCCTATGAGTAGTTGGTTACCTTTCATGCTGTCAGATGATCTCAGCAGTATGGAGTAGGATTTCTCATTGTATGTCATCAGTGTCTTCAATATCAGCTTCTAAGATACTTGATCAAGAACTATAAAATACATACGCTACAACTTGATTCCTTCTTTCCTGTCCCTCTCCCCATTTGCAGGATTTGATGTATAACAGTTTTTTAATGCTAGATGCTGGATTTCTTCCACCTTAGAAGTTCCACCCAGTTCTGCACTAGGTCACTTCTTAGTGGATTATTCTCCATGCTGCAGGGAAGCAGCAACCTCTGCACAGATGGTCTCTGCAGAGCAGTCCGGAAAGGCAGTGCTACAATTTATTCTAAACTAAGAACTTCTTACTCAATATTTGTCTGGCGCAAAGTTCTTTTCTTCTCACGCAAACGAAGATACCCTCACACAAGGAGTGATTGTTGGTATTTATTCTTCATGCTATCTACTTACTTTTCCTTCTGATGTCAACTTAAAAAAAAAAAAAAAAACATATGGAAAAAGAATGCATTTTGGAGGTGCACTCTTTTATGTAGCATAAGATAAAGAGAGTTCCCCTGCAGAATCTCTCCATACAGGTGCAGCTATTCAGGATGCTTCTCCACTTTAACGCTTGATGCGCCAAGTCTCCCTGTTATAAGTAATAGTTAACAGTAATAACTTTTCATGCTAAATTTCAATTTCTAGACTCTAATCTTAAAATTTTGCAGGACCAAATTTGATGAAGGATTGGATGAAAGGTTGAAGGATATGTGAAAATTTTGGAATGTTATAAACAACCAAAACCCAAAGGCTTTAACTGTTTTCATAATCTGACCTAACAGTGGTGATCCACTATTACTCTCTCATGTGTAAGAGAGAAATTGGGATCCTTTACAATTATTATTTTAAGGAAAGACATTGTCTTATGTTTAATAAAGTTTAACATATTCCTATTACCAGTATAATCCTTGTATTGCTTTTTCAGGTCAGTTAGAAGTAATCATGGATCGTCGACTTATGCAGGATGACAACCGTGGCCTTGGACAAGGTGTCCAAGATAACAAGATTACAGCTAATATCTTCCGACTTCTGCTGGAAAGAAGACATGGAACAGATGTGGTAAGAATGGTTGTCTGGACTTTTATGGATAATTAATTATATGACATAAATTTTTGTCTTTTGCGGCAGCAGTGAACTTTAGTTCTACTGCTCATGGAATAACTTCTTTACTGAGGAAATTGAGCTTCCTAAGGAGTTTTGTCAGATCTCTTGCGTTGTCTCACCGTAACAACTTCCTCTTCCCCTATACCTCACACAAATACCTACAGTCTCTACTTTCTTACCCCTGTCTCCCTCCCATATCTATCACCTGGTGGTATGCATTATGTATGTTTTGGAGATGATGCATATGCTCATTGCATAACTAGCAGGTCATACAAAACAAGTAACTTAAACTTGCATTGCATCACATGACTGGAGTACTGTTTTGGAAGTCTCTTCTTTAACTGTTGTATGTGTGTGTTTTTTTTTTTTAACTTTTAAGAAATTGCTGACTAGTGAGAAATCTGCTTCTTGTCAATCAAAGTTGACTGAAACTAGGCAAAGGTTGAAAAATTATTTAAGACGAATAGAGAGAACAAGAAAACAACATGATCCTATAAGCTTTATTTTCTTAGGAAATAAGATTTTACTGGAAATATTTAGATACCAGACATATAAACATTCTCATTTCATTATCAGTCAGGGAAGACTGAGATTATTTTGTTGTAAGGAGGTTTTTTGCACAGCTTATCTTGATTCTTCTTTTTATATTTTAATCTTTTGAATAACTCTTCCATCTTCCCTCTGCTCTTTGCATTTTTTCCTCTTTCCTTTTCTCCTATCTTTGTTGAGAAAGGCAAAATGAGGAGTACATCTTCATACTGAGGTGATAGAATCATGATGACAGCACTGGGTAGATTTTAAAATCATCACACAGCTAAAGATAAGAGGTTGTATACTGAGCTACTAATGAATATGCAGATAAATTGGAATTAATTCTGTTTTATAATGGATATCATTAACCACTGGTGAGAGGATGATAATATCAAGCTTAAAGCTAATTTCCACCATTTAATGATTGACAGTTTTTTTTTTTTTAAAGAGGTTGTACATGTCATTATGATTTTCTAGTTTCTCATCTTGCATAGCATGAGCAATATATTATCTGCAGTTATCAGCATGGTATGGAAATATCTGAACTAACTTGAAACAAGCTAGCTTGAATCCTGGAAGCAGTCTAGCTATGACGGCTGTGACCATTGCACAGGTTAATCTACCTTGGCAAGAAGAGATCTGCAGAGAGATCTATGCTGCCATGACAAACTCCTTTTAGTACTAAGGATCATTTGTATTGTATTAAATTAGCATGTGGAGCTGCTAAATTAGAACTATTGGATATGGAAGGCTATGTTTGCATTAGAAAATAATTTGGAACAACAGGAGCAGATCAAACCAGTTAACACCATGGTGCTTGCATCTACACTGTGTGCAGTGTGGGTATTTTCCATAGAATCATAAAATAATTTAGGCTAGTCTTGAGGTCCTATCCCTCCTAGTCCAATCCCTGCTCAAAACAGGTCTGTTTTTATGTCAGAATATACTTAAAACTCTCCAAAGGATCAGTTGTTGATTCAGACCCTAATGGAGATGTGAAAGTTTAGAACATATTTGGTGTGTGCCTGCAGGGGAGCTTCTGGGTTAATTTCTTCCAAAAGAAAACTAGTCTATACATACTTGAAACTGCTCTGTAAACTGAAACAGTGCTTGGTAAGTGGGGTTGACAAAAAGTTTCATTTTGGAAAACCAAAACAGTAATATGGAAAGTAATTTGAGGCCACCTCTATTAGAACAAAGATGGACTAAGCAGCTACTTTGGGGATTATCTGGTTAGTAAAATGTTTTTCATATATATTTAACAGCTTGTTTGGAGATCTCCATTCAGGCATCATCACTGTAACTGCCTTTTCTTATTAAAAACCTCTTCCTCTCCTGCGTGGTTGGGGTTTTTTTGTTTGTTTGTTTTGGGTTTTTTTTTTGACGTGTTCTGTGCAAGTTGCTGAGACTCTTTCGAAGGCAATGGCATGCTAGGTTGCCTGGTAGGGTCAGAAGTCTTTGAAGTTTTTTGAGTACCTGTGTTCCAGCATCTACTTTCCTTCTCCTGACCCTTCCTACTGATCTTGTAAGGGGTTTAAATGCCTGCAGAGTCGGCCAGTAAGGGCAGCTGGTACTTGTACACTCTTGCAGGGACTTGAAAAGAAGGGGGATAAGCGGTGAGGGGGGAGTAGGCACAGTCAAAGAGGTGCTGTTGGCCCAACCGCTTTGCTCTCTAGCATAGTGTGCACATCCCCCAGGAGCCAAGCACTTCAGGTGTGTTGAGTAAAGATGCGTTATCTTTCTGCTGCTACATCGGGAATTCCACTTTGCTATATTCTCAGACTGTTCCAGCACTCTGTTTTTCAAAATACATCTATCTGAATATCAGTAACATTTCCTGATCCATGTAGTTATTTGAGATGTATTAAAATAAGGAAGGATAGTACTTGCCTTTTCTGTTTGTTAAATGTACAAATATATATATTTTATTGCATTGTTACTCAGAGGGTAGTTCTTATAATAGTTTAATAATAGCCCTGTCAGAAGAACTGTGAAGAAATTATATGCAGTTTAAATCTATAATGGGCTGCAGAGTGAGATTCATACACTGACCTTAATTTTGTTGTAAAGACCTATTTTGTAATTGACTTAAGGAGCTATGGAGATTACAGGAGAGACTTTTGATTGCTTTGACTGCATCTTTGCCAGCACAAGCTTTTTCTACAGTGCATTTCAAAATATTTTATTCTGTCTCTTCTCAAAAACTTTTCTGGAGAACAGGATTTTTCTGTTCTTTGGGAAACTTCCCTGTAAAAGATGAGACTGTGAAGTCTAGGATATTCAATTCTTTAAGAATGAATTAAAATAAGTGTACTTCACTTTGGAGTAATTCCTGTGGGTTTTTTGGTTATGGCAATATCAATCAAAAATTTCTTTTCATTTACATCTCTGCAATGCCTTTTTTCTTTCCCCACCTCCCCACCTCTGCCCTGAACAGTACATTTTAATGGCAGAGTCAAGCCACATGCATGTGTTTAGGCATATGATTGACCCATCCAGTGGGAAGGCAGAGTTTGCAATAATCACTAGCATATTCAGGTGGCCTATATTCTACTAAGTCTTTAATCCTCATGTTTCCTGTTTGTTGGCTCTTGAGCTGCATCTGGCCAATAATAAGCATTCATGCTGATTTCACCTCTATGCATATGGCTTCAGGTTGATTTGCTTTGCAGATTTTTTCCCCTAAACTGAATACTACAAAAGGTGAATTCACTGACAGTATTATTCTTTAATATATTTTTTAATTGAGCTATATACATAGTAAGAGCTGAGCAAATCTCATTTCATGTTAGATTGTACTCATCTGATTCATTATCTGTATCGCTCAGACCTCTGTTGATATTTTTGCTATGTTTTGATACAATTTCTGTCTACATCTTTTTCTCCTACTTCTAGGTGTGAGTAATACTGTTTATGTGTTCATCTTTGTCCTAGCAAGCATTGATTGGCTCTGCATATCTTTTTGGTTTCTCTCCTAATGTCCATTTCTTTTTTTTTCCTAAGATTGGTGAGCAAGAACTCTAATGTGTTTCCTTTCTAAGTCAAAGGGATTATTGTTCAGCTGAAAATGAAACTGAGCACAATTATCAGTGTTTGCTTGTCAAAATAGTGAGCGCTCCTTTATTTTTGAAAATATAGAATCTTTATTTTACATTTATGATAAACCTTGTTAAAGATGAGCACTGATACTTTTTTTTTTTTTAAACTTTCTGGACCTTGAAGTGTGTTGTATTAGTGTTGCAGCAATAATGATCTAAGAGTATGAATAGCATAGGATTTGTAGGAATTGGTAATATCTCTTTTTCACCAATGATATAGCTGGAGAAAAGGATTCAGTTCTGTGCACCCACTTTCTTCCTCAGGTTTCTGTTTCATATTTTGCCTCGACTTGCTCAATTCATATAACAGAATTTGTAGCCCAGTCTCAAGCAAAGGGCCAATATTCACTGGCTCAGATATCTTTTCTCTAAACACCCTCCCCCCAAACCACAGAAGCTGATACAGGCGGTTAATAAAATCGCAAATATGTGGCAATCAGCTAATAAAACTCCTTTTTTTGGCCACATAAGACTATTCTTTTTTTCTTGCTAAATATCTATCAGTAACCATTTTCTCTGAAACTATATGCTTGATGATGTAGCCATTTCTGTCTGATGATTGAATTGCATTTGCCACCTGTGGTTTGCATTTTTATAATGTATATGTATATTCCAGGTAGTAGTTGCTAAGGTATAGTAACAATCAACTGCTAATTAACTTGATGTCTTAAAGAAGCAGAAACCCGTCATTTACTTAACCACTTCCAGTTAGAAATATTTTCAAGCCCATGTGTGACAGCCTCTGATATTATAATGATCAGCTTTTACTTATCACTACCATGGTGAAATCTTCAAATGTATACAAAATCTTGAACTTTAAGGTTTTGAGAGTTTTTCTGGTAACCACAGAATAAGAAATTTGCATCCTTCCCCCCCCTACAAACACAACACATCATCTGTAGAGCCTTACCACATAAATTTAGTAAGAAATATACACCTATTGTTTGTATTTCATTTGAAGAAAGATTCGGATATGTGTTAGTCCTTTGCAACTTTGCTTAAAAACTACAATTAAATTATTAATATTATTACTGCTACATATATGATACTATATTTCTTATGTTGGAAGTTTGTCTGGTGCTTGAGAACTCCTTCACACTTATCATTTCTCATTTACCTACAAATGCTACCTGTTTTCAGGCCAACACCTTCCTCATTTTTATGCCAGTGTACCTTACAGCTTAGTTTTTTCAAATAGTGTTTTTCTCTGACACTATGATAAAGATGTGTTGCAGAAAGGTTCTAATTAAAGACAAATTTATTTCCAAGTTTCAGTCATGTGATACTGGTTAAAGCTGTAAATTTCATAACAGGGCAGCAGCCACCCATTATAGTTGGCTCATAGTGCAATAGGCAGTAAAGAGGACTGCCTTACTCTGATTTCTGGACTTATAGTTGTGTCTCAGTTTCTTTGTATGCATGTCTCTACAGTGGATTACTTCCCATTTCCTTTGTTAGTTTTTATTTGTCTTCATATTGCGTGCACTTGTCTGCTGGCTCTGTTTATACAGAAAAATATTTTACTTCACCTAGTATGCTTAGTATTCAAGCTTGGTCTCATCTACTTTTAGCTCACATAATTGACCAAAATGGGAGGGTATGCTTCTCTTTGGTCTATCAACAATTTACCTGAGTTTGTGCAGTTTGAGATTTTAATTCTAAACTGTGCTGTATCACCACTTCATCTTGAAGGCCTCATCATTCCTCCTGCAAGTTCTCACAGTAGGAGAGAGTCCCTCTTAAAGGAGGAGTAAAGGCTCCAAGCAGGGTTCTTCTCCTTGTATTCTGCAGTGAAGTAACTCCTAACGGGATAATCTCCTTGAATATGGAAAAAACAATTTCCATCAGCAGCAAGGGACTTTTGATGCAGATAGCCTCTCTGGGCTCATCTCCAGCAGACAGAAATTTGGAGATATTGTGTAGCCTCTGTCTTTATTATTGTTTCATTGAGCTACTTCCTCATCTAAGCAGAGCTCCAGAAAATCTCTGATCCCCGAGTTCTGTGATCATCCAGAGCAGCTCAAGCTCTTCCCAGTCAACAAGGTTTATACATCAGGGAAGGGGAAACAGAAAATTTAGCACTCTGTCCCTTCCACAGCTATGGCATTGGTTATTTCTTTGGACATAAGTCCCTCCTCCTTTTTCCTGCACCATTATTAACAATGTAAACATTATAAGAGGAATCAGAGGAGAAAAAACAAATTGTGTGATAGAGGCTAGAACTAAAATAAAATACTTTTATCGTTGAGAAAATTAAGTCCTGCTGTTCACCTACTTTTTGGTCCTTTTCATCCAGCTGTACTGATGGCTACATATTTATCAACCTCAATAAGTACAGGAGAGTGTTGATGGTCATGATGGCCAGTTACTTTACTTGTTATTTACACTCTTCTGTAGACCAACAAATCTCCATACAATTGATTTATAGAACATCACCACCATTATGGAATCTGACTAAATGCTAATTACATTTAACACAAGGACCTGACAATGATAAAAGGAGCAATGATGGATGGAGGGACCCAAGTAACCTAACCAGGGAGGAATGGAACAAACTGAGTTGGCCATGCCTGAGACCATCAAGGGAGAAAAATTAGATTGTTCCTGATGTTCAGCCCAACAAGATGTCTCAAAAGAAAACACATTATGCATACTAGGGGGATTATTGCCTGAAGGGGTATAGGACTTGTTACGAGATGTGGACGAGGAAGAGAATTTTGTTATGGAATGTTAGGGGAAGGGACATGGGGAAGGAAAGGGAAGGATCAAGGTGTATCAAGGAGGAACAAGTGTGGGAAAACAGGAAAGGAGGATAAGAGGATCTGTTCACATGTAGAAGCCTGCTGGTAGGCATGATTTTCTGACTGAGTCCTGTACTTGATTACCACAGTTTGTCCTGTGTTCTTATTAAAGTCTGTTTCTGTGTGAGTGCTCTGCCTTTTCTGAGCCTGCGCAAACCATTTAGCCAACTTAAGTCAGACTAGCAAGCAAGTAGAATAAGAGCTCTGGGTATCAGCTAGTGGAGAGAGAGACCGTGCATCTGAGGGACCCGTGGGACTGGATACTCTTTGTTGGACGCACCCTTACTCTGTGTGTGCGCATGCGTGTGTGTGTTAACTGCTAGCAAACTTCAACCTGACAAGTAGGAGGCCAGCATCTGGAAGGACCCAAAGTCTGAGCTGGTGACTGGTTAAGAGACCTAAGGTCCAGGCCTGGATATCAGTTGGATTTAATATCTACACTAATACTTGAGGGATCAGTGAATGTTGAGTGTGCTTGTGAATCAGGAAAATGAGGGTGTTTGACTAGTGAACTTTGGTCCTGATCAGCTGGAGAGGATGATCAGGATCAGGTTGTCCCTCCTGATCATGTTTATGTGAGCGTTCGTGTGGGGGGGCGCAGTGCTAGTAAAAGCACTGCTCTCTGTTTGTGTGGCTGGCCAAGTGCGTGGCGTGTGTGTGCGTGTGCACGTACACATCTTGGGAATACATGCTCAGCCTTGCTACTGTGTGGACCTGGCAACACAGAACCACAGCAGCCTCTCGTCTGTCAGAGCGGGATGAGAGGAATCGCTTGGTCTTAGAGACCACCAAATTCGTCTCTAGCATATTATGAAGGAAAACTCCCCTGGGTCCAAAGTCCACTGGATTTGACTACCTCTAACAGTCACAGGTTACTTCACTTGCAGTCTCAGTGCCAGCTAAGAATCTACAGACACTCCAGAAACTTCAAGGTGATTGTAGAGTTACTTGGAACTAACTCAAAAGCTTGTGGATATTTTACAATGCCTAAGAGTTTTTTATTTCATATATAATAAGCCCTTAGGGACCCCTTTCAATTAGTGTGACAGAAATGTCCTTCTTGTGTAACAACCTTCCAATGAATTGATAGAAAATATCCCATTCCCAGAGGAGATCAGTTTTTTGCCTGTTCATCTGAGTCTTCCTTTGCTGGTCATTTCAACAGCTATCAGAAAAGCGAAGCAATCCAGATCATAATTTTTCAATAAAGAACTTGAAACTTGTTGCTGAAACAATTTATGCTTTGATATGCAAAACTGTAAATGTGTGATGTGATTAAATATTTAATTTTGACAAAATATATACATGAACTGTTCAGGCAGATCTAAACTTTATTATTTTTCAGGATTTTTGCCCCAGGATTTCAGGAAAGACTGATGCTCCACTATAACAGAAAATAACTTGTCATCAGTATTCTTGTTTATAGCCTTCTTAAGATTTCAGGATAGCTGCCTGTTCAGCAGTCATGTTTGTGGCTGGCGTTTCTGGCTGCAGTTTTGCCAGGCTTCCCTGAAAGAGTGGGATTCATTGTAGAGGACTTGCTCTCTTAGAAAGGGTTCTTCAGACTTTCATAAGGAAGATAATTCTGCTGAAAATTCTTGTGCAGCTTCAAGGTCTTAAGTGTTCTGAATCCCACTGCTCAGAGGTCTGCACATCACCTTACTTCATTTCTGTTCAGTCTTAGTGTTCCCCTACAACCACTAACCAGTATGAAAGCTGCTTGAAGAGATGGGACAGTGTTTTCTTTGACACCTGGTTATGTCAGCATTGCAGTCTTGAGAGAATTATTCACCTCCAAAAAAAAGCTATTACTATTAATGCTTCCTGTTTATGAAAAAGGCTGGAAGTTTGGAGATCTGTTGGAGATTGAAGGAGCTCTAAATCCTTTTTCAAAAAAATTAAATTTAGAACTGTGACTTTGGTGTGAATAATCCCATTGCTTCTGAAGAAGGATTGACTTAAATGTTTTCAACCTGTAAGATCCTTTCTTCCAGTCCACCTCAGTATCTAACTGGTATTTGTTTCACTATGGGTGTAAACCCCACTATCTAGTATCCATTTGCCTTCTCAAAAGCACCAAAAGTTTTTTTTACCTATGCACAATCTCTGGCTCCAGAGGTTGATATCAGATGAAAGGTATTAAGGGTGTATTCTTATCTGGAGGATCTTCTAGTGAAGGATTCATAATCTCAGAAACTTTCAGACTCGATCATGTTTTTTTTTTTTTTATTAGAATGTGTAATTAGCTGAATTTGAAGAAAATGCATCTGCTTTCCACTTGATGAGGTAAGACCCAGGCAGTCTTGCATGTAAAGATTGCAGCCGAGTTGAAACAGTTTACTGCTTGATGTCTGTGCAAGAATGTTGTACAATTTTCTTACTGTCTGCCTATTTACAGACATATCCTTCCTCAAGTGGGGGATGCTCTACGTGGTTAAGGATTCAAGACTTATGCTCTCAGGGAAGAATATATGTATTTTAAAGCTAAGGCAGCTGCCCTTACATGTCATGTGTTTTTTGTCATGTGTTGTAGGACAGCATATTCACAAAGTTGGTGTTGTCAGCCATTATGTTTCTCTCCTATAAGCAGGCTAGCACAGTATCACCCAGCCAGGCTTCTTGCATATAAGCAGCACTTCCTTGAATATGCATTGTCAATCTTTGGATCTTAGGAAGAGAACCAAATTTACCTTTCTAGATCTGTTTTTTGGAAGCTTCGAGTTCCTTGGCTGACAACCTCAGTTGCTGTCAATTGCTAGATTGTTACTGGGAGAGATTTAATAATGTTGGTGCTCCATGCTTTGGGACTAGAGATGCTCTGAAGAGTCATCTTACTCCAGAAATTAGGATTTTTAGTCCAGAAGCGATCTTTTTCTGAGAGTGCTGCCAACTGGTTTTCTGAACCTATAATTGAGAAAGTTGATAAACGTGTTTCTTTTGAGTCTTTTGTCACACAGCATAAGAGAGAGTGAGAGACTAGGTCTTCCTTCAGGACTAGTTCAGGTGATTTAATATCAGAATCTCTTGATCTACATCCATTGATTTAGCAGGCCCAGAATTCTGTCTTTTTCCAGATTTTGTTTGAATGTCCTGAGATCCAAAGTCATCATCCACATTTCAGCATGTTTGATCAGATAGTTTGAATGCTGGTGGGCTTTTGGAGTTATAATTAAATTTCTTTTCTGACTAGGGCTGTTTTGCTTCATAGCAGAAAACTGTCTAGAGGAGGACTAAACTGTCAAGATTTGTGATTTGAGGTTTATGTCTGCCCCAGTTTCCTATCCTTACTTCTGTATTGGAAACTTCAGACTGCTTGTGTATGTTGAAAAGCTAATTGTTTCTCTATTAGCTTGATTAAAGTCCAATTATCAGCTGTTTCAGCTTTACCTTCTTCTCTACAGTGTTTTCCATTTCTTTCTCCCATTCTGTTACTAAATGATTTCTGAAGAGTCTAATTAGTGTTTTTCCCTCAAATTAAGGAACCCTGGTCCTCAATTTAAATTCTTACCAGAAAACCCTTTCAGTCTTTTTTAATATGTTCTATCCTCCATTTATCAATAAAATAGCTCTTACTTCTGCTACAAGGGCAAAGGAGATTCAAGCCCATGTGCCATATTCTTCTAGAGCTTTCTTCATAGATGAAGCCGTTTCTAGAACTTGTTCCAAATTGTAACCTAAGGTTATACTGGAGTGTTTGGGGTTTTTTGTTTGTTTGTTTTTCCCCAAGACTGAAAATTCAGAATTACTCACCTTACTTTTGATGATAAGGAAAGATCCTATATGAAGATTTGTTTACATCTATTGCAGAGTCATTCAAGGGGGTTGCATTTCAACACAGAGGATTTCCAGTTGGATAAAGAACTATGAGTGTGCTATAAGGTAGTTTAAAAAGGAATTGTGTGCTTTGATTAGAGCTCATTAGGCTAACACTCAGCTATATCACTGGCATCTGTCAGAATCTTGCCAATACATAGCGTTTGTAAGGCTGCTAGTGGAGCTTCATTCACGCTTTTAGTGCTAAACACTCTTGCTGAAGTTGAGGAAATTATTCTTCTCTGAGAGAGCAGTACTTTAATTAGATAGAGACTGTGGGACTCTGTCTTCTGTCTTAGCAACAGCAAGGTACTGCTGAAAGCCACCCACATAGTGAATGTACATATAGACTAACTGTTCTTTCAAATGTGTTGTCTATACATTCAAAACCTTCCCTTCTATCACTCCCTTCAAGTCCTGTTTAAATTCTGGATCACGTGACTGCGAGGGGAGAGGCACACTCCAACCCTTTTTATGGCTGTGGTGTATGTAGGAGGAGAGTGGGATTTGAAGCATCCCTTCTGAATCTTCTGTATTAGCATTGTTTTTGCAATGTTTGCAAAAACTTGCTTCCCATTTTGGATTTTCTGGCAGCTTTTGACACATACTTGAATCTATCAAGGTGCCTGCTATTATTACAGATGTAGATTCACTGCATTACCTCCCCTGGGAAGAGGTGACTGTACTTCTTCTGTTGGTGCAGACATCCAAAAATTGACTCTGGTTCCAGGCCTGAGAATACAAGATTCAAGATAAAATCTCCACCTAAGTCTTAGTGCACTTTTTCAAAGCTTGAATTTTGGATAATGCTCAAGTAGAACACTTATGCCTGTAATAAAGTTGCCCATCTAAACACAGCAGGAGCAAAGACATGTCTGAGCCGAGTTGAATCAGTTCTGGTTCTGGCATTTGCCAAAGTCCTTCACAGAATCACAGAATCACAGAATCACTGAGGTTGGAAGGGACCTCTGGAGATCATCTAGTCCAACCCCCCTGCTCAAGCAGGGTCACCTAGAGCACATTGCACAGGACTGCATCCAGGTGGGTTTTGAATATCTCCAGAGAAGGAGACTCCACAACCTCTCTGGGCAACCTGTTCCAGTGCTCTGTCACCCTCACAGTGAAAAAGTTTTTCCTCATGTTCAGATGGAAGCGTCTCTGTTTCAGTTTGTGCCCGTTGCCTTGCGTCCTCTCGCTGGGCACCGTTGAAAAGAGTCTGGTCCCATCCTCTCGACACGCTCCTTTCAGATACTTGTACACGTTGATAAGATCTCCTCTCAGCCTTCTCTTCTCCAAGCTGAACAGGCCCAGCTCTCTCAGCCTTTCCTCATAAGAGAGATGCTCCAGTCCCCTGATCGTCTTTGTAGCCTTACACTGGACTTGCTCCAGTAGTGCCACATCCCTCTTGTACTGGGGAGCCCAGAACTGGACACAGCACTCCAGATGTGGCCTCACCAGGGCTGAGTAGAGGGGGAGAATCACCTCCCTCGACCTGCTGGCAACACTCTTCCTGCTGCAGTCCAGGATACCATTGGCCTTCTTGGCCACAAGGGCACATTGCTGCCTCAGGCTTAACTTGGTGTCTACCAGCGCTCCCAGGTCCTTCTCGGCAGAGCTGCTTTCCAGCAGGTCAGCCCCCAGCCTGTAACACCTGGTGACTGGGGTTATTCCTCCCTAGGTGCAGGACTCTGCACTCGCCTTTGTTGAACTATGGGTTATCTGAGAATTTTGTCCCTTTGCTAGTCAACTGAAAATGATTCCCTCCCACCCACGCTTCTGCCTTGAGGTTTCCAGTTGCTTTCCTTATGTCTTGGTTATGGTTTCTCTATTGCAACATATGTTGCTGCATCTCTGTATAAAAAGTACCTTTTTATTCAAATTACTTCTGTTAGCTTAGAGAAGGTTTTGAAAGATGCAGTTCTAGAATACTGTCCTGCCCTATGGTATCTTTGCCCTAGACAAAGATGGGGACTAATTTGATATTTTTACTACTTTCATGTGAACCAGGATACAAACTTGTCTGCATTTTTTTTTTCCTGTGCTTCTGATTTCTGGGGTTTAGGCAGGTTTTGCCTCTTGGATATTATGCTTGTACTATGTATAGTATATTTTTCTGTATACAGAACACAACTTTCAGAAAGACTTCACTTCTGTTCATCTCATGCAACCTTGGTGGCATCTTCTGAGGAATATCTGTTCCTGAAATTTTGTGGGTATCTAAACGACTTCTGTTTGTTTTCAAGTGCTGCAGTTCCAGGTGTAAAGCTGCACTTGGTAGAAGTAACTACTAAATGTTTGAGATGTCTTACAGTGCCATCCACAGTGAAAATTAGCATGTAGATAAAACCTTTCAAAGGAAAAAGGAGTTGTTTCTGTGAATGCTCACCATTCTTCCTCTTTTCATCTCCTTGGAGCCCCTTAACTCTGAGAACTCTGAAGTTGAGGGGCACAATGATGGATGTGGCGTGTGGACCTCTTACTTGCACATGTCTTTGGAGTGTGTTTGTTCTGGATTGACTGAAGAGGGAGAGGAAATATATTAACTTGGATACTGTTTAGACAGTGTCTCTGATCTTAAATGCTTTGGGAGTATGTGTGCCCACAGTGTAAAAGTGCTTATGAAGAACTAATCTCAAATAATTATAGTTGCTGGACAGTAATTTTGTTTTCTCCTGCTTCTTAGGTCACGCTCCTGGCATCAGGAACCAGCTGCAAAGGCTTTGATAAATCTTTCATTTTGAATCTTATAATAGGTTGAATATATTATTTGACTGACTCATAGTATAATTTGTAACATATATTCTAGGAGAGCATTGTAAGTTATCAGATGCAAGCAGTCAGCTTATTTTACAGAAGAATGATTAAAAAATAAAAAGAAAACTGAAGAAAAAATATGTTGTGACTTACTTTAGAGCATTTATGGCAATAGTGTAAACACTTGCTGTTCCTTTTGGGGTGAAATGGTGAATTCTTTGAAGGAACATGTGTATATGCACGTTTCCACTCTGGGCAGGCATGCATGAGTACAGTCATTCGAACTGAAAGCTTGCTGGTACTTTACCTGGAAATGTGGAAAACAGTGACAAGAAAGTTTGTCAGTGATGCTGAATTATCCAGGTAATAAACATTAACTAAGGAATTGCAGGAGGACTTAATAAGACTGAGTAAGCATGCAGTAAAATGGCAGATGGAATTCAATGTAGGTAAATGTAGTGATGCACACGGGGGAGCAATCCTATACTTTGCAACTATTGATTATTACCAATTTGGAAAGTAATTTTGGAATCATAAGAGATCTATGAAAATATTAGCCTCAATGCTTAGTAGGTGCCAAAGAGGCAAACACTGTTAGTCATTATTAAGAAAGGAACTGAGAACAAAACAGAAATTACCATCCTGCATCAATTCAGTTCTGGCATATTTTCAATTGCTACAAATTCGTATGTGTTTCATGGTATTGCAGAGTTATAAATAAATACACATGCATGCATATCCCAAACCAGGAATTTTAATAACTTTACTATTATGGTTGTCATTATGAACAGATAAATAATCCCCTCCTTTGCTTTACATATCTCCCATTTATTTTTTAGCTCCATGTTTTCAGCCTATCATAAAATGCAAATTTAAATTTGGCAAAGCTTAAGATGCTATGTTTTCAGTAATTTAGCTCTGCAAAGTTTTCATTAGAAACCACTTATTTAACTATAAATAAGTCAGGCTTTATTTGATTAAATATGCAAAGAAAAATGAGAACAAAAATAAGTGTCCCCACGCTTCTATCTTATCATCACTGATGTTTTAAAACTTTATATTCCATTATAAAGTTGATCTATTTTCTGGCTTCTGTGGTGCTTTAATGAGCTATTGCTAGTTAAAGTCAGTAATGCTTGAACTTAGTCATTTCAGGTTTGTGACATAACTTCTGCAGCCAAATAAAAGCACAATTCTGTAAAAGATGGAGAAAGAGTCCCTTGAGTTGCTGCTGCTGTGATGCTGAAATACAACTGCTGAAAGCAATCTTTAGGCAGTTGAGAGCGACAAAGATGCTTGTTGCAGTTGCTTCCAGAAAACAGTTTTAAGAAGTTAGATTTTAAAAAAGGAAAGGGGTGGGGGGGAGGGGAAGAGGATACATGTCAGATGAATCTGAAGAAAGTAGGAAATACAGGACAGAGAATTTATGTAGAAGAAGCAGCCTGCGAAGAGCTATAGCTGGCACTCAGTGTTCAGGTAGATACTGAATAGATAGGAGCAAATTGCTGAAGTAGGAACTTGCTCTGGTCTTTAGTCACTTACTCCTTTTTCTAAACTACATTGTTTACACATTGAAGGATGTAATTTTTTTGCTTTTCTGACTTGAGTTTTTAATTTGCTTAGAAGTCTGTGTGGCTGGTACGATATGTAGATTTTAGTAAAGGGAAACCTACAAGTGGGAAGGGGATGGAGTCATAAGGAATGGTGGAGTCATAAGACTGCTTTATCAAGAATTTTTCCAACTTTAAATAATAAATAGATGGAAGTTTCCAATGTTGTGAAAGATCTTCAGCCTAACATATGAAAGAGAATTTGCAGTAGTGTTATTCAACTTTAAAATATTCTTCTGAATAACTTTATTATATCAGAAGCCCTATATTTTGTGTATTCTTTAACCAGTGTGTTAGAATAATAAACAGTTAAATGTTTCAGGGTTTTGCAGTTTAACCATTTTATTTCATCTGTGTCACATTAGTTCCAGAAAATTCAAAAGCAATTAGCAATAACAAGGGCAATAAATATCTGCTCTCTGTGTTGATAAATCCATGAATTTGTAGATCAGAGGTTTTAAGTGTGATGAACAATTTGTTTGAAAGTTAAACTCATCTTGTGAAATATTTATGTGAAAATCTTGAATTGCTTGCTCTTACATTGTGATTTTGACCAGAGAACTCTACACAGAGGTCAGTTTAGATTATTTTTATATTATATTGAGTGACAGTTTTTCTAAACCATTTTAGGTCTAACAGAACTGTTATGCAGGAATTCTTCCGCTTGTGAGAAAAGAAATAAAATGTTGATGTCTGCCCACAGAGCTCTACTACACGATGCTGAATTTCATGTTGCAGCTGAGCAGAATGCTCTTTTCTGAAAGCAGCAGTCACAGGAATTTTTATTTTGGTCTCAAATGTATCGAGATCATTTCTGCCAGCTCTCTTTCAAATCATGCTAGTAGGCACAACCAGGGCTCAAATGCCTCAACATGCACAGGTGTTCTTTTGAGGATATAGTAGTCACGCTTGCTCTTGTTTGATGAAGGTAGTATTGTTGCCCTAAGTCATTTTCCCCTATGTTACCAAATGTACTAAACATGATAGCTTAGTTTTCCACATGGAAAACAGAGGCATTATTAAATTGTTTTCTGGTTTTCTAGTTTTTCTAGTATAGTCAAGCTACTATTTTGTTCAGAGCACTTTCAGTGATAGAAGCTGGTAGAACATATGCAGCATTTCAAAATGCCCAGAATGAGAGGCTCTTTATGCTCTGAAGCTGTTTAGAAAAGATGACGCTCTTGAAAAGCACACTGGTAACATCAAGAGTGAATTTGATAATTTTTTTTCACTGAGCAACTAGATGAGGCTGTAAGTCCCCAGCTCTGGGGCAGTTATCTGACCCCACTGATCAAGTGCTCAAGAATCGCAGGGTCAGTGAACAGGGAATTTGTGATTCTTTGTTAAAGTTTGTCAAATACACTAAATTTCAAGCGAGATGTTTCAGCCCCCCTGCCAACCCTCCCAAAAGTCAGCCTTCCATTTGCAAACAGTAGGTCCCACTAACAAATTTCCAACCTCGTTTGACAGCATGAAGTGAGAGGGGAGTGAGCAGCAGGGGCTAACAATAAATGTTGATAAGCAACCCATTACGGATGTTTTCTAGGTTACATATTTGAGGTATAACACTGAAAACTGAGCAGTAGTGTAAATGGAGATATGTTCCCAGGATCATTTTGAAAGATGTAGTAATGATTTGTAAATGCAGTAGATATTCCTAGTACTGGAAAAGAGAATTAGTGGATGATCAGAAGTTTCCAGAAGTAATTAAATGGTCAGTCTATAAATTAAAATATTGTATTAAGTTAGTAGAATCATATGTAAAGTAAATGGGTTTAGAAATTTAGGCATGTTGATGTGTTAATTTGATTTTACAAATATTTTCTCTTGTGTTTTGCAGAATGAAGAGAAATCATCAGTCAGTTTTCCCTCGCTCCTTAGCCATATAACTTCTGCTTTCATAAATCATCCTGTAATTCCAATGACAACTTATGCAGATTCAGGTGTTCCTGAGATGTTAAATACTTTTTCTCCACTCATGTCATCCATGCCTTGTGACATGCATATAGTTAATCTGAGGACAATCCAATCAAAGGTAAGCTGAATTACTATTTTAATGAACAAACATATTAATATAGTCCAGTAAAATATTTTACTCATATACAAAGTTCACCATGTACCTTCCTAAACTGCAGTGTAATGACTAGCTTTTGTAATTCTGCAAGAACTGAAAACTTGCACCACCATACTGGCCATTGTTTGACAGCTCTTGAGTTTGCAGTACTAGTTTGTGCACTTCAAAGGGAAAATTACTAGTAGTTGTACACTAGGAGAACTATCACTATAGACAAGAACAGTTCTTCCCCACAGCAGAAATGGTGCTATGCCCTGCAGTGAACTTCTTGCATGCCAAAATGACCTTCTTAGTTCTCTCCTCGTTTCCTGCTTCCTTTTTCCATCCCCCAAGAATGAGTGGCAAATGTCATAATTTTTATTAATTGACACAATACAATTTTTTACAGAAATGTAAACTTCTACACTGCTTTAGCTGTTGGAACTGATTTTCAAGAGATTGTATAATTACATTTTCACAGAAAAAGTGTATCAAATTAAAATAGAGTATTATTAAGATTTAAGGCAGAAATCAGAATGCATGAGAGTTCATTAAGGCATAAATGAGGACAAAATGTAAGGAAGGTTCTTGTTTCCATTTAAATCGTTCCCCTCAGAGAGGAAAAAATTGCTGCCGTTGTAAGATATGTGATCCTGTCATGGAAGAGTGCAATGCCTTGCGAAGATGAAAATTAAAGACATTTTTAATAAAACCCTAGTTTTTAAATTGACTGACACAAATTTTACCTACTATAAATAGACTGGGCCTCAGCATTTAAAAATTGACTTCATTTGGTCTTTTATACTAAATATATATTTTTGTCCTGTTGCTTAAACTTTTTAATGCATATCTGCTAGCTTGTAGTAATCAGATAGAAACCGTTTAAATGGTTTTGTCATCAAAATCTTAGCAATGTTGCCCTGAGAATACTGCTTATGAGACAGCCTAGCAAAAATTTTTTTTCCATCCAGGAGCGCTGGGATGCTGGGAGGACAGCATTAAACTTTTCAGAGAGATCAAAATCAAATCAAGCCTTGGCAGCTGTTCTGAGAAAGGCAGTCAGAGATTTGATTGTACGGTAGTTCGGGAATTTTTGTCATATGACATTGCTGTGAAGTTTTACAGGATTAAGGATATTGGCATTTGTTGAAAATTGAGAAAATTGATATAGGTTTTCATACGGTTATAGCCAAGTTTAGAAGGTATGTGTGACATAAATTAGGTTCATACTCACTCAGACGTTCCTTTAGGCTTGCATGCACTTAATCTAATTCACCTAGAGATGGTATAAGAAAAGGTAAGTTAAAGCAGATGGAGAGGCTATGGTAACTTGCTATGTCTTACGTCTCCTTTTATAGTAAGTTAAAACAGCATAATTCTTCACACGTGGGTGTTATGTGCGTGATAAAGTCTTGGGAAGTCTAAATGGTTGACTGCTATATCACAGATGTTTATACTTGGCAAAGCTCTATTCCTAAACACTTAGGAAGTTATTAAATAATTAACAATTTTAAACATTCTGAATCTTAATCAGGATAATATTTAATTTTAAAAAACTTAAGAGTTGAAATAGTCATGCTGTCATTTGAAATGCATTTATTATGCAGATGACTGCAAGATAATTCCACTGGATGTAGAGAAAGTGTTGATATCCATGACTGGCTTGTCATTTCTAGCATCACTTTACACCCATAGGAGGTTGGGCTTTTGCAGGATGAATTTCAATACTTCACTAATCTGATGTTTAGGCAGACAGTATTATTTTGTGTGCATAAAAACATGTATTTTTAAGTGCAGTGCTTTATTTCATCTACATGTCACATCAATGACAGTTAAAACCAAGCCTGGTATTTCATGGTTGAAAACTGAAGCTAATTTTGTTACATCATCATAATTACCTTATTTAATGTAGAAAATGGTGCTGCTGTTCCAATAAACAATGTAGAAAATTTTCAACCCTCAAGGATATAAAGTGCTGTAAACCTGTTTAACTATGCTGATGATGGACCCAATTCACTAATTAAGAACCTGATATTAGTTTATTTTAACCATTTTGTTTGGAAAAACCTTCTAAGACCAAACTGACATTCATTCATGCCTTGCAAACTATGCAAAGTTTTCACCAGCCAATGATTTATATAAGTATCCCATTTCAAGCCCAAATACAGTTGAGTACATTTTTACTATTTTGAAATGAGGAACTTAATAACACAGAGATGTTAAGTTTATCTGCTTACTATTTTTCATCATCTCAGTGAGTAATTAATACTGTGAATTTGTAGTACAATGAAACTGTGTCATACTGTGTTTCAAGTAAGCTGGTTTTGGTTCCACGGTCTCCTTTATTAGGAGGAGATGGGTTTGAACATGAAGCGTATTTGATTAAGACATCTCTCATACCTTACACTTCCAAGGGTTAAAGCATAATAAAAAGCTTAACGCTTATTGACACAGTTTGCATTGGAAAACAGGCAGTTTTCTCCCAGGTGTGATGTGTAAACAGTTTTTTTCCTAAGCACTGGCTACTGCTTAGGGAAAGGGCTGAATACTTATGATGAAAACATATGCAATGTGAAGAACAACTTCCTTTCTGCTACTCTTCCTGTACGATTGATTTATTTATTTTTAATCCCTTTTCATCTCTTGGTATAAAACAATTTTTTAAAAATTAAACAGCTTCCCAGCCAGTCCGAGGATCTGACTTTTTCTGAAGTACACATCAAAACAAGATGTCGTTATTAATATGATAGCATATCCTGTGACCATTTTGTTCTAAGCGATTTTAGTGTTTTGGTCCAAACTACAAAGCTGAGATTGTGGATTACTGTATGATGCTAATTAAGGCTCAAGAGCAACATATATTTCATCTACAAACATAAAATTTATTTAATAATTGTTTATTAGTGTGTGGTTTCCTGTAGACCTTAAGCTGAGTAAGATTTTAGGGACCAGATATGCAAAATGAAAATCTGATAGAAGATAGTCACTATGAACAATTAAAGCTGGCTATTGCAATTACCACATCCTTTTTATTTTGTTTTGTTTTTACTTTGTAATTTATCTAGGAAACCAATTAATACAACTACACTAAACAACTTAAGCTACACTTAAATTTTGTGTCTGCACTTATGTATATATCCAACTTTGAACTCCCTGGTTTAACAAATTTATATTCTATAGTAATTTGTACGTCTGAAATCACTTTGCTGTTCAGTTCTTTTTATGTTTAATCTTATAAAATTAAAAGTAGTATGGCTCTTCAATCTAGACTGAACATTATTTGAGGCATAAGTGGCTCTATCACTGTAAGCTTATAATTAGCTTATGATGTCCTAAAATGTCTTGCTTGCTATGCTACTTTCTGAGTAACTTTTGTTTCTTTTGTTTATTTGCAGGTGGATTTTGAGCCATCTGATGAAGCTGCTCTGATTCTTCACAGGAAGGGATTTGATTGTAGATTTTCGGACAGAGATGTGGGTCTCTTCTGTTCCACTACTCAGGGAAAGGTATAGTGACATTTTTTGGATATTTTCCTGTGTAATTTTTGCAGAAACACTGATATTAAAGTCCAATTGTGGTTGAAATCTTAGTGGTTATTTCTCAGGAGTGATAATTTCAGGATACTAGATATGTTTATCTCGAAAGCTGAGTGTAGTGCTTTCCTTTGATAAAGATATGAAACTTCTTGTATATAAATTACCATGTAAGCATCAGCAAGTAAACGTCTAGGTTGGAGTTCTAATCTTATTAATTTCCTGTGAATATTATTTTCAAGCAACTGATCAATATTCCTCAAATAATTTTCAAATAGTGTAATGTAAACAAGTTTATCAAGGAAAGAGTTGAATTACAAATTCTCAAGTGTGTTGTCATGAATATGTTAAGTAATACTATTCAAAGTTATGTGACTGCTACTTTGAAAACTGTTACCTCTTACAGCATGTGTTTGTCTGTTCCTGCTCACTTGTATGACCTACATCACTGCAAACACCTGAGCGTGTTGCATACGCCGTAAAATTGTTATATGTAACTGCTGTAATTATACAGCTTGTTTCTAAAGGTTACAGATCTGGGGCTGGATAATTGTGCATCTGTAGGATTTTCATAATCAAATCTTGAAACAGGTTTGGGATTTTTGTTAACAGAAGACTCTTGTCGTGATTAGAAACAGGAAGAATTTTAATCCAAATATTTCCATCAGTTTTTTTTGTATATTGATTTAAGCTTAATTTAGTTGCTTTAAAATGTGACAAGTGAACACTGTCTAAAATGGCTTTTTCTAGTGTATAGCATTTGAGACGTGGTTTGTAGAAATATTTGGTGTCCTTGGTGTAAGATTTGCTGTGCTACTACCTGTAAGAAATGTATGATTTGGATCATTGCTAAAGATTAACTTAAAATCAATTTTAAGGTATGTATTCTATTTTCTAAATATATATATATATATTTTTTTTTCCAGATAAAGGTGCATAAACTCTTTAACAAATTCAGCGTGGCAAGTCTTACACCCACATCTTTATCTTTGATGCATTCACCTCCAGATGCCAGAAATATAAGTGAAATAATTATGAGTTCTATGGAGATAAATACGTTCCGGATTCGGCTAAGATGAAATCTGGCTTTAATCCTCAGATAGAGAAGAGGAATCTGCAATTGTATCTCCTCCAAGTTTCATGTGCAATAAGAAGCACATTATTATTATTCCAGCTTCTGGATACTGTGAGAAAAAACATACATTCTATAGTTTTTTGACCAACACAGTGAAAAGCCATGTTGCAAGCAACATTTTTTTTTTCATGAAATACCAACATCAGTATAAGTTAATGCAACAAGTGAAGAAATTTCAAAGGATGTTAACCTCTCAACAGATTAAATCTCAGGTTAAATGCTAACTAATGGTGTATCTGGTGTTCTTATTTTAGTTTTCGTAGGGAGGGGGTTGGATTTTAAACAACCTGTTTTGCTGATCCTTCGTGAATTTATGTACAAATAATTCAGTGTAGAAATCCCTGATGCAGCTTGGAATTAAAATAGAATAAAATATTCTTGGGTAGTAGCTAATGTCCAAATATTTGCAATCATTTGCATAAATGACAATAATTTCAATTTATTCAACAGAAAAGAGATTTTTGAATTGTGGTAGAATGAAAGCTTGCAGTCCTTGTGATAAGTGATGGTAGATTTTAATGCTTCTACCATTTGCTTGAACTATGTAACTAGGAAAACATGAATCTACAAAACAATTTTGCATTGAAAATGTTTAATAAAACTCCCATTTTGTTACTTGACATACTGGGATATGTGCAATTATTCCATTATCATATATGATAAGAAATGTCAGTAATTGTCATGAATACAAGATTTTTTTACAAAACTCATTTGGATATTGATGTTCTCTGAAATGAGTTTTCTATTTCAAGATTACCATATCAAGATAAATGTGCCTTATTTTTTGATACGTCTTGTTACAATTTTGGTGTCTACGTTAATGTTTTGGGGGAAGGGTAGTTTATATAATACTTAAACTGTGTATCTCCTATCTGACAATGCTGGCCACACTCTGATCTATGTCCTCCTGCACCGAGTTTGTGCTATCTTATTCTGAACATTTTGACTATTTGAATGTATTAAAATGATGTCATATCACAAAACAAAAAAAAAAAATCAAGAATTACTGTAAAATCTAAATTCAGCTACTTTCAAGGAAATTGCAACTTGATGCAGAGGTTTGATAGTGAGCAAGACATAGTTTGCAAACCCATCATGAGTTGTGCTTGCGTGTCACACATTGTGGTGACCTGTGCATTCAGAATCATGTGCCTATATTTTAAACATCATTTCTCAAACTTGCAACCTCACTTAACATCGCCAGAGTTCACATTACTAAAGAGTAGGTTCTTACTCTTTTTGCTTTCTTTCACGTATTAACTAATTCACATTTAGTGCCGAAGCCATTTGAGTGTGGAAAGTATTTCCCTACGTAGAACTACTGTTTACGATTAAAACTTATAAACGTGCATTTGAGTGTGATCCCCTTTACTGACCTTTCTTTATCTTCATACCTCTTATTTCCATCTCTTGCTTAACATTTACTTTTCCATACGTCACTTTCTTTAATAATAATGCGTGAAAAGTCAACTGGTAAAAAGATGTGCTATTTTCAAACTCTTCATACTGCCAACTGTACTTAATTTGATCATTATCGTTCCACAGTGTATCAAATTATATCTTGTAGCTACAGGCAATCTTAAAGAAAATGAAAGAAAAGTTTTAATTTCATGCATTTTCATGGCTGGATCTCTGTCAGGATTGTGTAGGTTTCCCCACTTAACTCAATCTACTGTATGTTTTGTAATTAATGGAATATTTAGCAGGATCTGATGCAAGTTATGTCAAGAACATAAAAACCACTAACCATAAATGGAAGAATCAGATGGATCCAATAAATGGATGTTTTCATGCAATAAACATGTACTGTAAGTTTTCTTAGTTATAGTATTTGAAAATAGAATTCTTTTTTGCTGGAACTTACAGCTTGGTAGACTTGCCAGGAGAAGGTTCTAATAACATTTATTTTGTTGCATCTTAAGAATTAAAACACTTCAGAGACTTTTGTGTGTTCTGCGCAAGAGAGCTTTCAAAATTCTATTTTAAGTTTTGTTAAACAGAAAAGTAAAATTTTGATGCAATAAAGTTTTAAAGTATTTTGCCTGTTGGAATTTTTTCCAGAAGCTGTTTCATAGCATTGTATCTTTTTAATTTATCATCAGCAGTACAATCATGATGCCTGAATTTTCCTTAACCAGCAGATTTAGTCTTTGTTCTGTTATTTTGCCTTTTTTTTTTTTTAATGCAGCAACAGAACAGCCTTCAATTTGGGGTCCTTTCCTAAAACCTTTAACTAAGTTAAAACTCCAAAGTCTGATAAGAGACTTTACCATAACTGGTTCAGGATGTGGCCGTTGATGCTTTTCAACAGCTCTTGTGAATTCTTACACTGTACTTATATAGAGATTTCACGTTCCTGTTTTTCTGTGCATTTGCTGTCTAATTTCATCAGATTCTTTACTTTTTTCTAATTTTATAGCTGCTGGTTTTTTAACTACTGGTTAAGAGAACCAAGCATCCTTACTTTCAACCAATATTGTTTTAAAGACAATGCTGTGTAAGAAATGGTTTAAAACCTTGTAATTACTCTTCATATCAGAGTTGTACCTGTACTGAGATTTTTTTACATTCCTTTATCTGAAATGTCTTTGTTTTTACTTGCTCATATTGTCTCTGAAACAAACTGATTTAAATTGAAGGTTTTTGATATTTTCTCTTGGAAGGTTTTATATCTTTTGGGGAAATGTAATATAAGATCTCTAATAAAAGATAATCTTATTGTGAGAGGTGTTCAGTGTCATCAATGCCTTAACCATAGCTAATTAAAAAAACAAACAGCAAACATGATTTCTTTAAGAAGGTTGATATATCAGTAATATTTGGGAATGAGGACTTTCTGTGTTGAAATGCACTGCTGATGAAAGATGCCATCTTATTTCACAGGTGCCAAACAGATGAAGATAGATACTGAGTGCAGACACCTTAACAATGGGAATGCAGGACATGGGAAGGGAATGGGTACCTCTTCTTTCACAAAAGAAATCTGATGCTAAAATAACAGAAATTAATAGCAGGTGTAAAATGCTAGAATAATTTTTTACTGTCTTGAATTAATCTCATTTCTCTTTCTGTGTATTTTAGAGTAATAGAATGGAAGCTATTCTTGTAACTTCACTGGGCAAATTAACAAATAGGCTATTAGAAAATACAGTCAAAATAACAGTACAGCCATAATTAGACTGAATGCTTTTAAGTACATAATACTAATATAGTATGGTGTAATTACATGTGACAAGTTGAACAGTCACAGATGCTTTACAGGTTTGTTTCCCAAAGTGCTGGTAGAGCTTCATAATGAGTACCAAAGACAATTAGTATAAATTTCAGTCTGGGACTAGTTGATGGACCAAATAGTCATAGCTATAAGTATAAGATATGCGTATACACACATCACTTAAAGACCCATAATCTTAAAGCTGAAATTTCAAGGAAAAGAATAAAAGTATATAACATGTATTTGAAGCAGGCAGCAATGGATATGGGTCCATTTTGAAGATCACCTTTCTAAGGTCATCCTATTCCAGAATCCATTAATATCAGCGTGACAATCTGGACAGTTACATTCCACTAATTACAGCTACTGGTAAAATCATCTTTTCCTTTTTGAAATATAATTAGCTGTATTTGATCTATACCTGGGTACTTCATGTTTTAACGTGACAGCTGCCACATCTTTCCACACATATCTTTAATGATAATTTCTATAATAAGTACTATCTGATATGTTCTGCAATACGTCTATTGGATGTAATATTCAAGGAGGTGGTTCTTCTTAAATGACTGTTTCGACTTCAGTTTTTGCACACTAAAATACGTTGCGCAGTAAAGGATCTAACAGGTTATCTGACTTGTGATGAGTAGTTTTATATAGGACAGTTCAGAATTATATATAAAGATATAGAGATTCAATATGATGTCCTATTCATTTTAGAATAACTGCTGTGCTCTTGTAATATTTGATTATATATTTTTAAGAATTATAACATTTAAGAATTTGCAACAACAAAAATTAGCAAAAGGTATTTTATTTTATAAAAGAGGGAATATACAGAAAGACTTAATACAGGATCCAGAATAAGCTTAATTCTTCTTTGGAAAAATACTGGGATTTTCAGGCAGGCAAACTATAAATTACCATCCTAAATTGTGGATCTGTCTGTCTTTTAATATACAGGTTTTATGAACTAATTAATATTTATGATATATGTTGTATCACTAGCTTTTCTCTGCCAGAATTTCTATGTAGTGGCAATAATGTATTATTGAGATTACTTTCCTTCTTTCATATGAATTATTTACTAACACTGTGGGTAATGAGAAAATGAAATAACTATTTCTTTATCAAATGTAAACTTGGTGCTATTTGAACTGTAAAGACAGGATATTTTGTAATACATTTCAGAGCTTTAGATTCATAGTGTAACAGACGCTATATAGTAGGAAGAATGTGTTAAAGGGGGTGCCCTTTGATTGACAGTCTATAACTCATTCATGTCCTGGGTATGACTCAACTAGAGACTTCTTAAACACTAATGGTATCTGCCCTGCTTACTTCTATCACCCCCTGTGCACCACATGCAGCCAGGGTGCAGGGAAGAATGTACCTCAGTTCCTTGCAAATCATGACCCAGTAAGTACCTTGTGGTCTTCTCAGATATCTAGTCTATTTTTATTTTCGTTTCTAACTTGGCTGTTCCTTGTGTACTGCTTTCTCCCTTCTTTGTGTGCTAGCTAAATGCCTCTTGGCCTTTTTTCTTTTGTTTTTTCTCTTTAGTGATATAATTGCTGGCAAAAGTTCTAACCTGACCTTTCCTTCTGATGGAACAAGAGGATCATGCCTCTAAATGGTTGTGTGTGTTGCCTTTACTGCTTGGAAGAGAGCACATCCCTGCCAAGGACAGGACTGTTGTCTTGGATCGTCTCCCAGCTTCTCTTTTGAATTTGAGGTTTATCAGCTTGAAGCTTGTTTCAGCTGAGCTCCAGGACACTGTGCCTCAGCTTTCCTTCAGGAAGGAATAACATAGCCTGGGACAATGTGCCCTTGTGGCCAAGAAGGCCAATGGTATCCTGGGCTGCAGCAGGAAGAGCGCTGCCAGCAGGTCGAGGGAGGTGATTCTCCCCCTCTACTCAGCCCTGGTGAGGTCCCATCTGGAGGACTGCGTCCAGTTCTGGGCTCCCCAGTACAAGAGGGATGTGGCACTGCTGGAGCAAGTCCAGCGAAGGGCTACAAAGATGATTAGGGGACTGGAGCATCTCTCTTATGAGGAAAGACTGAGAGAGCTGGGCCTGTTTAGCTTGGAGAAGAGAAGGCTGAGAGGAGATCTTATCAACGTGTACAAGTATCTGAAGGGAGGGTGTCAAGAGGATGGGACCAGACTCTTTTCAGTGGTGCCCAGCGAGAGGACACGAGGCAACGGGCACAAACTGAAACACAGACGTTTCCATCTGAACATGAGGAAAAACTTTTTCACTGTGAGGGTGACAGAGCACTGGAACAGGTTGCCCAGAGAGGTTGTGGAGTCTCCTTCTCTGGAGATATTCAGAACCTGCCTGGACATGATCCTGTGCAATGTGCTCTAGGTGACCCTGCTAGAAGCAGGGGGGTTGGACTTAGACAATCTCTAGAGAGAACCAACAGAATTCCCAAGCAACGGCAAAACTATTTCAACAGTCTAGGTAGTTTAAAAAAAAAGGAAAGTAGCCTATTAGAGAAGTCAGTCCTGGAAGACTTGACAGGATAAAATGTAAGAACACAGTCTTCAATTTCTGCTGATCTCTAAATGACAGGCTCTAGGTAAAAGACCCATTCACAAGGAACAGAGGAGCTGAAATAGTGACTTGCCCATAGTTCGATTTCTTCAGCAATGGTCTCCTTTGCTTGCTCGGCAGAGGTAACAGTGGGCACTACTTCAGAGCTGCCAGCAGGGCTTGGCTCAGGGCAGAGATGAGGGCTGCCTTTAGTTCCCTTTGTGTCTGCCTTTTTAATGTTCAGCTTTACCAGATCTTTTGTAGATACAGGCTTTACATGTTCCTTCCTTGGGATACTCTTGAAAATATTTCTTAGTGTTCTTAGAAGAAGGTTAGTGCTGCCATCTTATCTGCTGCTCCTGGTAACTTCAGAGTTTTTCCAGGATTCCCCAGTTCCAATCAATTTTCTTGGATCAAAAGATAGTAGAAATTTGTGAAAATTCCTGTTGAGATAGTTCAGAATCAGCATGTACTTTTACTGATATTCTTTAAAAAAACAAACAAAAAAACCCTGATCAAGCAGCTCTCCTGATTTAATGGGGGAAATCTTTGTGTAGTATGATAAAATACCACTTTTTTCTATGGCTACTTCTTGTAAGATTCACCAAATTTTAGTGTACCAACTTGCTGCTTGAACCTGGCTCACTTTTTTGACTTTTCTTGACTTTTCTTGTTATAGCAGCAAAAAATGCAGTAGTCTGATACCTAACTTCAACAGAGATACCAGAGTTCAATTCCATGGAGAAGAAAATATATTCTCTACAGTTGTGGCCTGACAATTACTAAACTGGGTTTGTCCTGATTTGACCCTGGTATTTTATTTGTTTTAAACAAGATTTGAGCAACCTGCCCTTTTATCTGTCTGTAAGCTGTTTACGGTCTTTATCCAAGCTCCTGACAATGTCAACCAGTCATCTTGGGTCAAACTTTCTCTGTGTGTCCCTCAGCAACTGGTTGAAAAGATTCACCCGGACCAGTTGTCAAATGGGGTCAAATCCTGCTCACACCTTCTTCTGCTTCTGTAAGCTCCAGGACGTACGCAGCCTTCCACCTCATCCCAGTGCAAACTACAGAGCTTTCTGGAGCTATGCTTGCTGCAGCATCTGTCAAAGCACTCAACCGGCTCTTAAAGAATTTCCCAACTTTAATGTACATCACTGAGCATGCCTCTGGGGTTCATGGCCTACTTGTTTGACACTCTTGTCTCACATAACTGCTAGCATACTGTCCTTGTCTGAGAATCCACTTGAATAGTGTTTGGCTCCCTCCTCTCTTTTTCTCCCTCCTCCATTACTTCCCCCAGTTTCCAAAAAGAACCCGTAAAGAAGAAAGAGACTTTGCAATGTCCAGTGTTACAACTTTGGGTACTGGGAACCCTCCAAGATCAACCTGTTCACATCAGTGACCAAGAAAACATGTAATTTCTTTGGTTTGAGCTGCTTTTGTGAGGATCCCTGTGTCAGACGTTTTCTAACCTTCTCTGTTTTCTGTGGTATGCTTGAAGAAACAGGTAGGAATATCCCTACAGATATATAACTAGCTTAAAGAAAGAAACCTCCAGTTCAAGTAACCTATGTGTACAAGTCTCTGCAGTATGAATGATATACAGCTCAATTAATTTTGAAGAAATTAATTGTTGTACCTTTCTTTTTAGAACTCAAAATCTCTTTAAACCATATGCTTTGAACCTGAAGAACTTCACCAAGAAAACAGTGAAACCAAAATCTTTTACAAGTTCTTAAATTTTCAGTAAATATGGGCTTCCAGTCAAATTCAAAGATTTCTATACATAGCAATTGTCCTATAGCATTGCAAAAAGCAAGTAGCATCTCTAGACCAGTTTTTTGAACCAAATGCTATGGTATGTACTATATATGTATTATTGTAGGCAAAATATGATCTGGAACTGTTACGTTTGAATGTCTCTGCCATCTTTTAAGACTGCAAAAATAGTTAAGCTCTTAATGAAATAAGAAAGAGAGCTGGAGGGCTTCCAGGAAAAATAGAAAAATGGCTTGCAAGCACAGATGAAGTCTTGGTTGGAACAAAAGATTTAGGCATATTGAGAAACTTGGCCACAAAATAACCAGAGAGTCAAGTTGCATTAAAGAGACTATCAGCAATCTGATCATGCTGGATCAGAAAGTTCCCTATAAAATAGAATACATTAAAGTTTTGGCCAACTTGGAATTTAATAACAGAAAAGAGCTTCAAAGACTTAAGGAGTAAAACAGCCTGATGATGGAAACTGAGCACTTCCAGATGACAGTGAAGGTCAGCTTCTTGATGATTAAATGTCATTAGTAACACTGTACATTTGCAGCAGTGCTTCTCAAGGCCCATATGGACTTGAGGAGGAGAAAGCAGATTGTTCAGATCCAACTCATGCAAAAGTCTTGCGTCTTTGAGAAAACTCCTTGGGGACATATTTGGCTTAGTTCAATATGGTGGCCCAAAGGACTAGCTGGGAAAATGAGCAAGAAAGTCAAGAAGAGACTGGTAACCATGTGACATGTTCCTTTCTGCTGGTGCTGCAGGGCCTGCTCCTGTGAGGAGGAAGGAAGACTTCGTTAGATATCCAGACCATGTACAAGATCCAGGTGCGTGTTTGAAGATGTGAGGCCAAAGACGATAGCTGAACACTGACAGAAAGAGCCACCTTTATCTGAAATGTTCTTCGTGATGTACTGTGCAGCACTGAACATTTCCAGGGAAAACTGGAAGTGGGCACATTTAGAAATGAATTTGGACTTGAAGTTTAAATTGCCTAATGGAGACAGAAGACATCTTAAGTAAGCTATATGATCTGAATCACTTGACGTAGTGTACTGAGAGAAGCAGCTTTGCATGAGGAAGCTGTGACTTGTCACTGTGATCTTTGTTCACAAAGCTCTTTGTTTAATATGTATGATAATAAAAAGGAATATAATTTTTGTTCAATATATTTTGAACTATTTTAGTTTGGAATTCATTGCTGTTTTAGAAAAACAGTATGAGTCTACTGGAAGTGGTTCAGACAGACAAGTATTACAGCAAAAGATTGAATACGGCTGTTATAAATGTGTAAATTCAGAATGGAACAAGCTAGTAGAAGTCCTTCATCCAGATAAGGAAATAAGGTTTGCACACCAAAAGGAAATGGTCCATTTTGACAGTGCAAAATCAATCATCTCATTCCTTTTGCTTATATCTGGTGAGTAAACACTAATAGGAGCTTGACTATTGGATGTGGGATAGGATCTGTGAAATCTGTGGGAAGAGCAGACGCTGGCTCAAATATAAATGTAAGGCAGGCTTATTAAAATGGTTTTGGCATAGAGAATCCACAACCTATCCACCTAATTGGTCTCAAAATAGAGCAAATGAATTGTGAATTTTCATTCATCAAAAACTGGTCCTCTGGAATATAAGCCAACATGCTAATAATTGGGTTTTATTATGGCTAATAAATGTGTAACTGCTGCTAGGAGAGGTACCTTACAAATTGCATTTGTGTAGGTTCCTTTTTAAAGATATGGTCCGTGTGAAACTCCATGATTTGCGGGCAATTGGTAGCTTTCCAGTACAGAATACGTGAGGAGTAGCTGCAACGTGAAACCTACAGCTTGGGAGATTTTTAACTGACAAAGCTCTGCAGATCTGGATCAGAAATGGTTTCCTGTTTATCTTCTGAATGTTTTTAATAAGTAGTAACCAGTCTTGGGAGGGGGAGGATATTTTTAATATACAAAATATGAAGCAGTGAACCAAGTAAATGCTAGCCTAGAAGAAAAGGCTGCTGTAGATTCATTCTTCAGTGGTAATATACATTTAAGTGGGGAAAACCAGAAAGGTCTTCTCAGTTAGGAACTAAGAGCTCTCTTCTAAAACCAAGAAAAAGATTAGTTATGGTTCAGTAGTCTAACATGAGAATGCTATGGGGGGTAAATGTTAAATAGCCATCACCTCAGTATTTATCAGTAACAAAGAGAGAGACATTGAGACTGCCTTCCTCAAGGCTTTATGGAAATCTGTAAGGAGTCTTCCATCAGTCCTTGTCTTCCCCACGTTTTGATCAAAAACACAAAACGAAATACACACACGTGCACGTACCCTGCGGCAACATACACAGATTCTGTGTAGTCTCTAGAAAATTTATATTGCCTGTGTCACAATTTCTAAAATTTCAGAATGTAAGGTCTGTAAAAGTTCAGTTCACCTTTGCATTGCAAACTATGGTCAAAGTATGAATTTCACTAGGCTGCCTGGGTTCCTTCTCAAGACTGTCATAAAAAACACAAGCTGAAATAGGAACTCTAGCACAAGTATAAGCTGGTGCTTCAGGGATGCTAATCAGATGGGCATGAGGAGCAATGACCTGCTAGTTCTCTTGGTAAACCTCTCTCTCATTAGATTTTTTCTGAATGTTTGTAGACACATCTCCTTTCACTTTGGCACTGTTGAAGTCATGCATTGTGGCTGATAAGCAGGTTTAGAAAGATACTGGCTGTGGTGTAATGGAGGGTTGCGTGTGGTGAAGGGGGTATTTACAGTTACTCCAAAAGTGAGGGTAATCGCCAGTGCAATACTATTTTAGATTTGGATCAAGGTGGTAACTGAACTTCAAAGGATTTTTATTGATTGGCATTAATATGTGGTAACTTGGCGCCTATATTAGGTTTAATTTTATATGTTACATTTGGCTTTAAAAGTAGATATTGGCAAGTGAAAGCTAATCCAAAGGGCAAAGGAACAATGTTTTTATGGTCATACCAGACTTGTGATAATGAAAAGTGATTGTTCTTGTCTTGCATAGTGCCTCAAACCACGTTTGAAGGCTAATGCTTGTTTGCTGAAAGATGGTATCTTGCTACATAATACAACCTTTGACCGAGAACCAATGTATTTACAATTGGCCTGTGAAAACAGAAGATTGCCAGTCTGAAATTGAACCTGAGGAAACGGGAATCCTTTGAAAAAGGAGTAATATATCACAGCCATGCAATCATCAAAGGGATATTTCCATGGGCAAAAAGAAAACTGAGATTGCTCAGAACTGGCTGACTTCCCAGACAGCCATAGATGGACAGAATTTTGTTGGACTCTGCTCCTATTAGGTATTGTTTGCTTGTGGATTTGCCAGTGTTTCAGAACTACTGTATGGATTAGGTATGAAACAGTAAGTTGCACTCTAGTGGTCAAAGTTGGAAAGGTTGTGGTGCCTGTTCCTATGCTACTGGACAGAGGTTTAGGGACACAAAAGTTTTGAAAAGCCAGTGTCCATATTACAACAAAACCTAGAGTCCCCTTTAAGAACTTTCTAAGTGAATTAAGTATATAGATACTTCCCTTATTGTTTGTATCACTCTTAGTATGGGAGAAAGTCTGCAGTCCCTGCAGAGATATCTGGTCTAATGTAAAGGACAAATTGCTATATGATTGGCAAATCTGAAATTAATCTGTGATTATATTAATCTAGTGTTCAGGCTTTGTTGAATCATCACTCTTTGGGAAAACAGCAATATATTTGTTGTTGATAAGATCTGCTATGCCCTTGAAGAGATTTATGTCCGTGTTCTAATAATTAATGGAAGTACAAATATTCCTGCTTCCACTACTGAGAGATGGGTAGCAGGCCTGCACTCAAGAGCAACCTAAGTCTTTAAAGTAAAAATCTGTATATATATATATATATATACATGGAGCTGGAAAATCAATAGGCAAATGTAAAATCTTAGAAATATAATTCACCTTCAAGTCTGTGGTAATCATTCCTCGTCACAGAGGGAATGCTTGGTTTTCAAATGTTAAATGTTCTACAAGAGAGAGGAAAGCCAGCAGATGATCAGTATTTATACACTCCACTCTTCATACCAGGAAGAGGAAGGTTTTGAGATTATGTAATTATTTTAAAACAGTTGGACATTCTGTAGTTCTAAAAACTTTAGTCAAGGTAAGAGAGAATTTATCTGGGTAAAAAGGAAATTTGGCAGTGGAAAACTGGTGCAGAAAATGGGACTGAGAGAGCATCTAGCCAGGACTATCTCCCAGGGACAGAAACATTGCTGTTTATGTATTTGGGACTTGGCTTGGTGACTAGGAATTATGAAACTTAGCAATTAGGAACCAAAGTTTCTGACGAATGCACGTTTCTTTGCATCTATGACAGACCTACAGCATTTTGGCAAGCTGAGATTTTTGGTATCCAAAAATTCATATTCTCTCCAGAAACATACATCCTGATGAAATGGTGGCAAACTTCTAGAGGATTTGGAGGGCACAATGGGAATTGGTATGGCTGCTGTTGTAGACTAGCACTAGGAGGATGAGCTCAATGTACAGCATCTGCTGGCACGACAGCAGTCAATGACAGCCTGACTGCAATGCTGCAGTATTTCTTGTAGCTGGGCATCAACAAACAACCCTGCAAAACTCGTGTTTAGAGATCTTGGAAAGAGCAAATGGTTTTCTATCATCTGGACACCGTACATATCCTGAAAATTCAAACTGCCAATCCTTTCGGCTTGAGTAGAGAAAAAGTGAGGATAACTTCTGACAAGTCAAACAGAGAAGCCCTTAAAAAAAAAAAAAGAAAAAAAAAGAAAAAAAAAGTAGATGTTTGGCTTGTTTCTGCACTCTGAGGAGAATGAACAGTACAAGCCTCTGTCTGAAAAAGAGACAGATCCTACAACTGTACTGACCCAGATAAACAGAAGGATGTATAAAAATTGCATCTAGGTCCTGAGGGTATACCTAAATTCCTTCATTAAAGTCTACCTAAGGAGTTTTCTATGATAAGGGCAATGCTACTGAAATTGTCAATTTTGAGATTATAGCTGTGGAAATGCTCTTAAAATACAGTAAAAATACTGTAATACAGACAGAAAAAAACAGCATTCCTCAGGTTTATTTTGAAAGACAGCTTACTCTAGTGGCTGAAGGCAAAAAGAGCAGAGAAAATTTTCCAAACAGCAGTTGCTGTGAATGTAAGTAACCATCTCATCTTACTTCTGCCCACAGGAAAAGAGTAAGTGCAGTGACATTTTTTGATGGGGTAGAACTTTTTTTTTTTAGATGGAGATGCCAAATTGCAAGGAGTGTCTTGCATTTGAAATTTGAGGTTTCTGAGGGTCTTTATTTCTTGCACAAATTTATTGTTCAGTCTTGCTCTAACCTCCATAGCTGTTCAAACATTTCATCATGACTGAAAGTCTTAGTTTCTTACTACTTTCACGTTCCCTTAGAAATAATTTATTTAGATATTTATTCTGTTCCAGGTCAAGAATCTTGAAAACAGAAACCTCAAATGTGTGTCTCTATCTTAGAAGGGACCAGAGCATACAGCAGAGGATATATTTTGATGTGTTTGTGGTGAAGGACTTTGGTGTGAAGCAGAGGTACTGAAAGCATTTCGTAGTCTTGTGTAGGATACTCCATGGCAGCATCCATGCAGAGTAGTGAGGAAAGGCAAAATTGGCCACATCTTGTGCGATGCCATCTTAGATCAATAGATCAAACAGGTAGGATATGGCAGTCTTCTAGCAAAAAGAATATGGCAAAAGGAAGTTTCTGTACATACTGCAATATGGTAATTTAGTGTCAGTGAAGATTGTGGGATCAATGCTAAAATATAGGCTATATTGACTAATAGTGTATATGTACCTTCTGTCACAGACTGCTGGGCTGCGGCTGAAAAGTTCAAGCTCAAGTGACTTTCTTTGTCCATTAACACAGTCTCCCTCTTGTAGCTGAACTGAATCAGTTTTTCATTCAGTAACTGATTTAAACAAAGCATGGGAGCATTTTGGTGATTATCACCCATGATATTAAGTGATAAGAGTGACTATCACCTGCATAATGCTGGACATATTGGATCACCAGATGCTCTACAAGTGGCATGCTGGCTCATACTGCAGGAGAAATGCTCTTGTAACATTCGGTGGCCAACAGGGCCCCATGATGGGGATTCGCATCACTGTTTGGCAGGTTTCTTTCTCCAGGAAAAGAATTCCAACATTGGTTTAGATACCTGCTGTCTTTTCAGTAAGACACAGATGTAGAGATGGGCCTGGCTGACAAAGACAAATGCTAGGGAGAAGGCCGAGAGGATGCCGGCACTCTCACACTTGGGCCACCACAGCGGGAGGAGCAGTGGTGGCAGGAAGAAGCGAGGGCACTGCTCAGGCTCTGGAAAGCAGATCGCTGGAGAGGAACAAAAGATTTGATATTAGCCAATGGTTAGCTAGCACTGGCACATTTGAGATGGAAGGCTAATAAAACTGTGTCATGTTAAAAACAGGAGAAAAGATATTTTCCCTTAGACCTAATGCGGTACTGTTCATAACTTCCATCAGCAAAGAAACAGATGACACAGAATCCTGACTTTTGCCTGAACACTCCTTCAGACCTTCTAATACTTCCTGGGTATTTAACGTGTTAAATATTTGGCACATAATGCTTGAATGTATTTAACGTATTCAGCAAGTATAGGAGGATTATAATACAGGATCAGTGGATCTGTGCTCTTTCGAAAGCCATTTCAAACGTATGCAATTTTTTTTAAAGCAAAAATGAAAGCACTTAAGAATCATGCACTTTTTAGATTGCTTATTGAAGTGATTACAATGATTTCATTTCAATGTATTTTTTATACTAGCATGTGCAGATACATATACTTTGTTTGCATTTTGAATTTTAGGAAATAATTTTATTTCATTAGGAGCTACTATTTGGAAAACTGAAGATTTTTCTCAATATAAAATGCTAAGAGACAAACGTTGGGAAGAGATGTATTCTTTGAGGGACCTGTTTTCTGTACAATAGCTATATGGTATTCCACATTCTAGAAAATGATATATTTAGGTTAATCTATATACAAACCTGTTTTTCTGAATCTTCTTCTTTGCAATTTATATGAACTAGGCTATAATTTAGAGAGATGCAACGTTTAACCAGAAATATTGCACCTCCAATTTAAAGTGTTTTTTTTTTCTAACCTGTCTACTAGAATATAGGCAAGAGCAGCATTCACGTCTGATTCTTGTTGCCATGACAATGGCTTTGGTCTCTCTTTTGTGCTTAGAAGAGCTTTCCTTCCTTCTCCAAGCCTGATGCTAAGCTTGCTCTTCCTGCTCCAAATTCCTCACATGAAGAAAAGATAAGGTTAATAGAAGACTAACAACAAACAAGATAAGAAAACATGTTTGATTGTAAGTACGTCTTCAAATACAAAAGAGGAAATGTGAATGCAGACTACCTTAAAATCTAGGTCTACACATGGTCAAGCCTGTCTCAATGTACATCTCCGCTTTTATAAAAAGGGTAGTATAGTTTAGTGGAGGATATGAGAGTTTTGATGTACTTCTCAGTGTAATTCAGGATGTGATGAGGTCTGTGTCTGAACCTAGCGGGCCAGATTAAAGCCTCATTTACATTCCTGAAACTCTGCTAAAGTCAGTGTCCTAATAATGACTCTTCAAACAGCAAAGACAGCTTTGCCATTGCAGCTCACCTTTTACACCGTACGTTATTTAAACACTTCTGTTCAACAGAATGAGAAATCAGCTACAACAGTGCTATCTTCACCTTTATCTAAACAACAGCGACTCCAATCCTTCCCCTGCTAGTCACTCCAAGCCTCTAAATACAATTGCGAATTTGGGACAGAGTGTGTGTTACCATTTCTGCCTCACTGGCTTAATAATTTTTATTACTGTGCAATTCACCTTTTACTGTACTAGTTCAACGGCAAAAATTCTTACTCTTCTGTATAGCACATTCTGTACATGCACCATTGTTATAAGCCTTTCTGTAGTGAATAACAGTAATTTCTGTAAATGCAGACCATACACACAGCCTTTTCTTCACTAGTTACTTTACTAGTATTTGTATGCTTGGTAAGTCCAACGTTTTATCAGCACCTGACAAAACTTTCCGGAGAATGTTGCACAAAGTAAACTACCTACGTCAAAAATTCTCTCCTAACTTTCATATAAAATACTCAAGCCAAAAAGTGGTGTTTTAGTCTAAGAATAATAATCGGCACTTGCAGCTATCACAATGTGATGCAAGTCGTTGGATCCACAGAGATGCAGAGCGGATACATAGTCCAAAGGCAATACCATTAATCTTCTGTTCACATCCAATAACAGTGGCATTTGCAGAAGAATCTAGCTTCCAAATCACTTTAATATTGTTGTATCTGACTTCTTAACTGTATAAATACAGCTATGGGATCATAGCCACTTCCATTATAACACGTCAGTCTGATTCAAAGAAAGCTGGGAGCATTTGCACATCCATTCAGTACATTGCAAACATCTCTGTTATTTGTTGCGTTGGAAAAATGGTACATTGAGATGGCTAGCTTGAATTTTCTTTCCAAAATTAAGTTTGATCCAAGCTGTTATAAACTCAGTGGAATGGAAACATGCTGTCCCTCAAAGAAATAAGATACTGATAGTATTTTCCTTTAGCATGAGAAGACTCTTGACCCCTGCTGAATTTAGAACATGTTAGTTAAGTCTCACAGATGCCGTTCTCCGAGGACAACATAACCCTCCGTCGCTAGCTTTGCTACATGCAGTTTAAAACTGCCTGTGTGCTGACTTGGGCAGCCGTGCTGGAGATTGCATTGCAGGTTAGGTCATTATGCAAGTGGCCTAGAGAGAATATGTTTGTTTGCTTTTTCTTATCCTAAAGAGTGTCTACAGTATGTTTTCTCAGAGAAGCCTCAGGACACTTTCCAGGGAGCTCTGTCAGTCTGCTATTCACATCAGACAGTAATGAGCATAAATCATAAATGTTCAGCTATTTCAATCTGTCCTTTGTGAGATTAGGATTCAGTAACTGCAGACTGACAGTATTGTCTGACTACGTCTTGAATCGGCCTTGAGTTTCTGCTCCAAACACCTGCAGGGGTTCCTAGAGATTCAGAACTTGGATGTGCCACTGTTAAGTTGAAGGAATGTGGGGGTTAGAAAACCACTAACTCCAGCAATTCAGTTCAGCCCTCTTATAAACTTCATCTTTTTTAGTAGTTCAACTTTCCTCACATGTCCTCTTCAGGGAGTCCAATTCTGCTAATCTCCTTTATGAACACTGGGGGAAATGACACTAGAAAAGTGATATAGGGCTTTTCTAAGGAATACCAACAAAATCTTTCTAGCAAAAAGGACCATCTTTCTAGCAAATCACACCATTAGGTGTTATATCCAGAATATGTACAGTCAACAATAGTTACCTAGTTAACATTCTCATATGGGTGTTAATTTATAGTGAGATACAGAAGATAATAGTAATGCTGCATGTAGAGGTAACGACTCTCAGGAAGTCTGTTTCCAGTCAGCCAGTGGTATTAGGAGAAAGGATGTTAGATTGTGCATTTTAAGAGAGGTTCCTGCCTTACACATGCTAGAAACCATACTGTGCCTATACCAGTACACAACAGTATACAAAGCTCCTCCAGCTCTGTTAGCCTTCTCTGCTACCAAAAGTCCAGCTATACCAAACTTCCTGTCTTCTGGAGACCCAGTTTACTCTTGCTCTGTTTTACAGAATGCCATACTTTCTAAAAGCAAAATAACTAATGACTCTCCAGAACTAGAAGTATATGGGCACCTATTGGGACCCTTGGCCTTTTTTCTCATTACCTCTGTAAATAACGCCCGTTCACACCAAGCTGTTAGACAGCGGAGCTTTAATTTTTTATCAGTGCAAGTCAGTATGTTGCCTGTCGTACACCACAAACCACATCTGTTTCTTTGCTGGGCATACATAGCTTTGCTCTAGAGTTGTTTGTGGAGGAAGTGGGATAATATTGTGAACAACTGTATATATAGTGTCAGAATTATTGGAGACATTTTGGCCCAAATGGCTAAGTCAGAAATTGAAATTTGCAAATTTTCTTTCATCTAGATGAATATTCAAAGGAGATACTTGTCTGATGAATATTTTCCCAGGATCAAAGTTTAAAAATATATACAAATACCTGGCTTCATGCCCTGCCCTGACTTTATTTTAATGTTTTCATGCAGCATTTGAAAATGATCAAATGTGAAAAGTGATGCAGAAATAGCACTCTGCCATATGACAGTCAGAAAGGTTTTTATTCAATATTAAGATGGCATTATAAACTCTTTGATATGATAATTTGTGCTGGCCTAACAGGATGAGCATGGAGGAGCATAGGAAGTATTACATACATTTGAAAATAGACATATGCTAAAATGAAAATACATATGTATTGTACTTGTATGTCACTGATCATGAGACTGTTCTCAAGCAGCACTGGCATTCCTCTGCTCTCATATTTACTGTAATTTTAGCTAGTGTGTCATGTTATGCTGTGCTTTGCACTTGTTTACCAAAAATTTAGCTATCCAGTCTAGGAAATTACCTTGTTCCAAAAGGCCATAGATTAGCCAATGAATGGAGTAAATTTCTTCCAATTTCTTGAACTGGATTTTGGCTATAATACCCTGTGTATCAGCTCTCTCTGCCAGTCAGGTGTAACAAAGCTGAGCAACTGCTTTTATTTTTCAAGAAGAATATATGTTCGTTGTCACTGTAGCTACATGTGTGCTAGAACCAAAAGCTGAAGAATTTTACCAGTATTCAGTGATATGCTGCCTTTCCCTCAAGTGCAGTTCACATTTTAATAAAAAGGATGCAGTACTCCTCCCCTCTGTGTTCCCTGAGTATGTCAGGTGATCTGCAGAGTTACTCAGAAATCTCAAAATCTCAAGCTCATTTGAGATTTTCTGTCCCTTTGCTGAGATTTGCAGTGATATGGTGAATCACTGGTACCTGCTATATGGCAATAGCTGTAGAGAATATATGCCCTATTACTGGGGAAACCAGATGAAATTACTGGCCTCTGCACAGAGGCCGTTTCATGATTCACACTCTCGGCAGCCGGAGCATTCATCTAAATTTAAGGGTTATTCATGCCGTAGATAAGTTGTTTACCAAACACACCATTCCCATTTTGTGTTTTCAGTTCCTGAATGCAGGTATCTGGGATGATGACAGAAGCTGATAATGGGATATTAAGATACATAATGGATAACTCGTAGTTACCTAGGAATTACTTTCTATGAGGCTGGTTATTCCTGTTTCTCCCATAGAAAGGTAAAAATTACAGAATGTGGCTAATCTCTGACTCTTAAGGGGTTTCATCCCAGAAATGCCTAGGGCTCATGACTTACCCTTGCTGTCTGATTTGAAAGTCTGCTTGAAGTGTGGTGAAAAAAAATCGTTCTCACATTCACTAAAAGATGGGTTACCCCCTTCAGGTGACATCCTCTGATGCTGCTAGTGAATGCATTTTATCCAGACATGTCAGGGGCATGACCGTCACCAGAAAGTGGACTGATACGTGTTAGCCAGGTATCAGCCACCTTGATTGCTGATCTGCTTTATTCTACAGTTTGCAAAATTTAAAGGTTGCGCTGTGACATCCCTCAGTCGCCTCAACTGCTTGGCTGAAACTGTCTCTACTATCAGTATTAAAGCTGACTCCATGCTTTCTTTGTTTTCTTCAGGCTTTTCTAACTGTTAAATGTAATTTCTTGATTTTTTTTTTTTTTTTTTTTTGCTGTGAGGTTGGATTGAGTTTTATATTTGACCTTGGCCTTTTATAATGGATAATCTCATCACTCAGACCAAGCTTTTGAAGACATGCTGGATATCATGAACATTTGTCTACTTTTCAACCCTGAGAGCCAGCACAAAACCTACCGACATAACACTCTTTTCGAGACTGAGAGCAATCTAGAACTACCAACAAATGAGTTTTCAGAACAATAGATCATGGCTAGTCCATCCAGGAGTCTTTTGGGCATCTCCCCCAATGTGAATATTTCCAGAGACAACCACTCAAAGTGAAAAAATGGGTTTCTTACCAATAACTGTTCTTTCTCTAGAAATGTTTTCAGTATGCACATTCAAAACCTACCTTCCTGTCTTTCTCTCTCACAGTCCTTCCGGCTCCAGATTTTTGGACTGAAAGGAAGCAACTGGGAGAGCCCAGTTATTACTACAATTCTTATTACTACAGTTATTATTAAAAGCCCTCTTACTATCATATAAATTGAAGGTGAGAGCAGGAGGCTTGGGGTGCTCCAGTATGGATAATAACAGTGTAAAAATCTTTGCCTAACAGGGTCAGTACACTTGTACCCATAGCGTGAATGTATATAAATGGATACAAATACAATATCTGGCTTATTTTAACAGTAAGAATAAAGCACAAGGACTTAAAAAGAGAGACTGTTCTACATACATCTATCTTCCTGTTTCCTGGGGAGGCATAGCATCTTCAGATGCTCCTAATGGGTGTTTGCGCACTTATCTAGTCGGTTTGAAAAGCTCCCAGAACAGCTAACCTCTTCTCCTGAAACTGTGTCCTTTAAAAAACAAAAAAGATTTGCAATAGTCTTTCTGATCTATAATTTCATCAACCTTTTCCTTTCATAGGATTGTTCCTCAACTCCTTATTGCTAACAGGGTGCAAAGAAGTTATTTCGAGTTATTTTTTCCTTTTTTTTCCTGCTTTTTTCGCTTCCTGTGTCCCTCTCCTACTTGTCATTAGACTAAACCTATGTATTCAAAAAGAAAATACACCAGTACCAGATTAATCATATTCATAAATTATTAGTGGGCAGTTCTATTTCTGTTAGATTCATGTTTTTTTCCACTGGTTATTTCCAAATTCATCATTTTTAACTCATAAATAAGCAATAGTACTTGTCTATGACTGATCTATAACCTAGCAAAATTTATCTGCTAATTTTATTTTGGAGGCATCTAGATAGTAATGAGTCTTAGAAAAAAAAAAAGAAAGGGATGAGAGGGCAATACCTTATTTATTGTATGAAATATTCATTAAGTTTTCCAAAGGCTTACTACATAATTCACGTCAATATTTGTGTCTCATGACCAACACAGTATACAAAGTTATTGGTTCCTAATATGTTATGCTTACTCTTTGGTATGAAAAGTAATGGTTTGATTTTAATTGATCTCTTGTAATTCTAAACTATATGAAAGTTTTTAATGTTCATTTAAACTAGCTTATGTGATCTAAGGTAGTGCTCTAAACTCTCTTAAATATCTTTCCACTAAGAAATATATTTTTTGTCAAGAATAAATTTTTATTTCAGGTCTTCCAAATCTCTTCACCTATCCATAGTGAGATGAATGTGATATAATGAGCATGTGCTATCTATTACAGAAAGAAAAATGTCTCCTCACAGCACTTTTCATTCTAGATACTGTGTTTCCTGGGATAGAAGAAATTATCAGAAGAAACACATGGAGTGAAGAGTAGTTGAAAACATCCTTTCCTCATTTTTCTGGTTTGGTGATATTTCTTTAGTATCAATTGTCTTTGGCCTCACTGTTCTCTGCCTTCAGTAGTTTCAGAACTGCATAAAGATTAAATTCCTGTTAATATTTTCATAGTCTTTGGATGTCTTTGGGACTTTTCTGTGAAATAATTCTAGCATTTAATGTAACACTTCATCCAGAACACTTGAACTGAAGTGCATTGTATAAACTCAACTTGCAACCACATTAGTAGAGTTGTTACTTAAGCATCTTCTCTTAAATATATCTTTTCTATTGGCATGTGAATATCTTTAATCAAAAGTATGTTGTTTTTCATTTCGGACTGATACACGTATTGGTATTTTTCCTGTAATTCTTAAGCTTTCATATTCCTTTGGGACCACATCTACTATTCAGGATTCTGCATTATAAGATACGTACCAATGACTGGACAATTGGACTGAAAGATGAATTTCAGTATGGGTCAGTACGTATGGAAGCTATATATGTATATACACAATGGCAGGCTCTAAAATAGCTATTACTGAGGAAAGAGATTCAGGAGGCGTTGTGTACAATTCACTGAAAATGTCAGTTCCAGTGCTCAGTGGCAGGCAAGAAGACAAAGAGAATGTTAGACTTTGTTATTAGGAGAGTAGAGAAAAAAAAAGAAAATATTGTTGTGACACTGCACAAATCAATAGTATGCCCATATCTTGAATACTGCCTGCAGTTCTAGTTATTTCATCTCTAAAATGATATAGAAGACCTAGACAAAGTACTAAGATGCCTAGTGGCTCCCATATGAGGAAAGAGTAAAAAGCTAGTATTTCTCAACACAAAATAAAAAATGGCAAAGTAGGGGAACTGAAGGACAATTAGAAACCTGTGAAACTACAGATGTGTGTGGATACAGTAGATAGATAGGAAATGACTTCATGAGATTTTTACCTCATAAGAACTAGGTAGCACACAATGAAATTATTGAGTAACAGTTTTAAAACAAAAAAAGGAAGTACTTTTTCATACAAGTATAACATGTGGAAACCCAGTGGGTAAATACATTCTAAAGGGGTTAGGCAAATTCAGGGAAGATAGGTTCTCCAGTGGCTATTAAAAACAATAGCTCAGGTACCACCGCCAGTTTTGAAAATTCCTAAATCGTTAAGTGTCGGAAGCTGGGAGACTATAGCAGGGTAAGGATCATTTTATAGTTGTCCTGTAATAATGTTCTCTTTTAAAAAAGAAATTATTGATCACTGCTTTGCTACATACTTCCTGAGTCTGACCAGTCCAGCAATTCTTATTCTACAAAATTACTCATACAAAATACAAATCATGTAATCCTCACCCTAGATAACTTTGTGGCTATTCTTATTAATGGAATCCATGTATGCAGAACTATGCACTATCTCTTCCTCTTGAGCAAGATTCTTCTGAAATGGTGATTGTAGGACAACACATGTAATTCAGATACATACATTGAAATTTATAAATACTCATTGCCTCCCTTTTAGCTTAAAATAAAAATGCATGTGTAGCCTCTTTGCATCACTGTTCAAAAATATTTCAATAGGTCAATAAATAGATCACTAACAGAGAACCTTCCTGTTTCTTAGAATTAGAAGGTCTAGACTTTTTTATATATGAGTGATACAGCATGATATTTGATTCTAACTTTGTTGGCTAAAGCTCAACAGAAGTCCCATAAAATCATTGCCTTGGGTGTGCAGAGTAGACTGTGGCAATCAAGCTCACCCAACTGCTCTATGCCATTTGCCATAAGTAGACAGTAAAGTTTTCAGAACAGAACTATGACTCCAGATACATCAGAATCTTCAGTAGGAAGAAAATAAAATACCTGAAAAATGCAGAGAAACAAGATTTCTTATCACTCTTAAGGGCCTGAAAGCAATTGTTTTTCTATCCATAGAACTGTGTTGAGAGAGGAGATGATTAGCTTTTTCCTCCAGTTTTTAGACTATTTGTACTTGTAAACTTGTAAACTTGAAAACAATAATCTGAAAAACTAGCTAATATGTTATTCTTGGGTCCTCAAAGATCATCGAGGTTTGAAATCCCATGAGTTCAAAAACAGAAATAAGAGGAAAGTTACGTTTGCTCTAAGGCTGGAATACTTCAAAAGCACACAAAAGGTACATAGCCTTAAAACACACTATTGAAGACAGACCTGAACATTGTTCTTGCTCTTTTTCAGACTCTTGCAACAAGAAGAAACCCTTATCAAAATATATAGATATAACGCTGGGTGTCTCAAAAGAAAAGCTGTTCCAAGAGAGATCACAATTGTATGTTATATATTCACTTTATGCTAAAGAAAGACCGTCTAAAAGTTGTATTGATCCAAGGGTATTAGTCATACATGAAGAATATTCCTCAGTAGGATATTTGGGTTATTCACACTTTGCTTCCCCCAAAGCCTTATTAATTAGCTTGACTAGAGTAACTTTTGGCAGCACAGGCAATGAAGGCCATAACATAGGATTTTTTCCTGATCTTTTGACTTGTCATGAATCTCTTCTTCTAACCTGTCTGGTTCACATTTAGGTCATCAGATAGGACATGCATATGTTTTCTTCACATGTGGCCTGAAATACATGCATGTTCCCATTGGCACACTCAGTGGAAATCTGGAATGTGGCTGGGGATATCTGAGTAAGTGAGCCTTGTTCATGTGATACATGGGTCTGGTCACGTCATGGGAAGGACACCAGCAGGCCCCAAGAGGCCCTCGGAAAAGTGAATGATGGGAAAGAGGCTGTAGCTTCCCCAAAATATTCATCATACTTGCGTGTTGCTCCCTTATCACACGTGAAGGGGGTTGGGAAGGACGATGGCAGAGAGTGGGCCAAAAGCCAAACTGTTCTGGCAGTAGCACCTTATCATGCAATGAAAAGAAATCCATATGGCCTTCTTTATATTGTAGCTGGACTCTTCCCATTTTATCAGGTCATGGCTATACATGGCACTGGTACATTGTATTAGCATACTCCTACCCTGTTTTCCAAGGTCATTGATGAAAATATTTAAATAATATCAGTTCTAAAACCAATACTTGAAGAACTCCCTAACTGCCTTTCTCCAGCCCAGCAGTTCCTCTTTCATCACAGCTCCATGTTGTCTCCCTTTCAGACAGTTCCTCAACCACTTTTTAAGTTCTTATGTTAATTCCCAATGCTTGCTAATGTTGTCTACTTTCAGGCTGCTTAATTTCATCAATTATATATGTTTAGCTATCTATATTTATTTCTCTGCCTCCAAGTGATGATAAAAGCTTCCTTGTGTTATGCTAAGTCACAAGACTCTTATGATGCTTGAGCACTTGCATCAAGAGATTTAGCTCAGCTTAATATGACCCTTTAGTAATGGCTAAGAAAAAAACAGCAAGTAAAGTAAATATCACAAAAGTAAAGATTACATACTATTATTCAAATGAAAGGAAATTCACATGACATAGTAAACTACAGTTGATGAAATGATCTGCTTGCTGCAATGTAGTCAAGATTAGGGACTGGAAATTCAAAAGTCCAAGGCTCAAACCATTTGAATAACTTTGTGGGTAAACTTGAGTGAACAGAATTGAATTCCTTCTACCCTTCTGCTGGCGCACAGCACTCTGCTGTATCTTGAGGCACAAAACAGGGCTGGCACAGGAAAGAGAGGCAGATTCCATGTCCACTTCATCCAGTGAAACAAACCCATGGCATCTGTGCATGCAAAAAAATATAGTATGAATGATTTAAGTTGTTCTAGGATGCTTGAAGGGCTTTGGATAGTGCATACCCAGGGAGAAAATACTTCCTTACAAAATGAGTGCCACAGGTCAGGATTTCTGCTGCTTCTTACATGTTGTTTCAGCAACTATGTTATAGCTCTCTAAGTGGTCAGCTCTCTACATCAGTGTTACAGAGGAGGATTCACAGGCTCTGCGCAGTTGTTCTTGTAATCAGGATTTGATACTGTGTATATTATTGCTTTCACTTTTATTAATTCATTTTGTTTTACAATTCCAGGAGACTTAATCTGAGCTGTGTGCTGCACAAACCTTTTACAAAAGATTTGTTTAAAGTCACTGAAAGGTGAATACAAAACCTGCAATTTTATTCCAAATGAGATGTACTGACTGTGTGTGTGTTTCATCAGTGCTATATAGACAAAATTGCCTTAGAAAACCATAAAACTTGAAACAGGGGATTAACAAAGGTTGGATTTGGGCAGGTATTCCCAAAAGGCTTGGAGGTGAAGTTCAGATTCATTTCAAATAATTGTATGACACATGTATTGTTTTGCTTGGTCAAAATATATTTGCTACATAAATAAAATGTGTGAAATATATTTCTAAGCAAACTTCTCTAGAGAACTCTCTGTCTGTTCTTTTTGTGTGCTTATTGTAGAGAAATAACCCTTTGCTGTTAGTTTTCTATCCCTCTTTGCCAGCAGGTCAGACCTTCCAACCTAAAGCAATAGTATGTTTCAACACATTATAACACAGCACATGGTAACAAAATTCCTACCACCATGAGGGAAAAATTCTGTATTTATGGGGAAAACTGTTATTTTTTTCCTTTGTAGCAAATAGAGTAGAGGTCTTCATGTTTATAAATACCATTGAAATCAGTGTACTACTGAGCAGAAGCAGAACAGCTGCCATACGGATTTTGAAAATATCACCGTTTGACAAATGTGCAACAGAAGCACCATGACTTCAACAAAATTAACTTTAATTTTCCCATCAGCAAGAGAAGAACAAGTTCAAGATTAGTTATGCATTAAACAATCAATTCATGGGGACTAATTGAAGAAGGGGAGACCTTGAAATGGAAGTCATACAAAAAAGGAAGCTGATTAGTCTTTATATTAATGTTTCTGTTCCGTAGCATTCACATTTTTGTCATTCATTTAATAAAGAACTGGAAGTCCCAATCTGAAACTCATGGAATCATGAATGGCTTTCTGCTAGAAATTAAATGGTAAAAATACCTCTGTGTACGTACATATGTATGTATAACTATATATAGCTGTGGTTATAAGCGATGCTATGCCAGAGCCTTCTCAGCTTTGACTGCTAGTTGTGCAGTTTGTGCTGAAAATAGTGCTTTGAAGGGCAGGGATTCTTCTGTTTTAGCAAAGACTTTTAGAGGGGCCTTCAAATCAGAGTGCAAGTCACAGGCGAGGCTGGGGCTGCAAATCTGAGAGGAGGAATGTGTAGGAGGATTTTAAGGCTATACAGATGGTGTCTTAGTTCACAGGAAGCAAGAACAGTGCTGACTACGGACCAGCCAAATTGTTCATCATTCAGAGGTGAGTAAAATCTAATACCAGATGCTCTGATTGTTATATCCTTCATTCAGGTAAGAAATATTTTGTTTTTCTCGGAGATTTATAATCCTTATGTTAACATATTCAAAAATCTTTTCTAAGGTTTCAACAGCAAAAGCAGTTTAGGTTCTGTTCCAATTCATACAATGTGATTTCAAAAGCAGTATGTCAGCTCTTAAGAATTTTACCAATATTTTGTGCAAAAAGGTAGAAAATTTATTTTTAAAGTGTACTTTAAAAGTGTACATGAAAAAGTGTGCTTGTAACAAAGGAAGTCTTATTACAGATTCTCTACAGAGAAATTTCCTGAAAAATCTAAATGCTTCTCACAGATTAGACTATTTTATAAGATCAGATATATGACCCACTAAGGGCACCTGAATCTAATTTTAGGTGCTTTGCATTGAGTTCTCCTAGCAGAGAAACTTCAATGGCTTTTTAACTCCAAAAAATATACATGATTTAAAAAAAGTATTGTGGCATACTCAATCAAATTGCACTGATTTTTGGTTGACATTTAAAAATGTTTTGGAAGTAACAGCCACACTTGTTTCATAACTAGAAAAGGAGAAAATCTTCTCTGGATCTCTCTTAGTCTATAAATGCAATGACTCGTTATAGAGGAGAAATATTAGCAAACTTCTTATTTCCACAGGCATATCTAGTGATGAGATAGAAATAGAGTTTATAAGCCTTCCTGAGACAGAATATTTCTTTACCCAGATTCAGCCATCTAGATAAAAATATAATTCTTTTCCTATCAGCTTCCAGTCTGGAATGAAACAGATAGTTTGTTTTTATTTTCATATAATCACATAGCTGTGTAACTGCCAAAAGTGGTTTGCTTTCATTAAGCATTCAAACCCAAAGAACAAGAGACCCTGCTCTGCAGAGAAAACCATTGTAAGACATGAGGAGATGCAAGATGATTTTCTGGTACAGATGATAAAACACTAGCCTGATGCACTCCAGCACCTCAAAGTGATCAAATATTTTTTCCGTGAAGTCTTCCTGACAGAGGAGAAGGAGACTAACTCTTCCAGCCTCACATCTGCATTGCTTTGGGGAAGGGAATTAGCCAGCTGAAAAGACTACACCACCTGAGCCCAGTGGAGCTGCACAAGGCATTGGCTGCTTCACCTGGGGGAAATTTTAGAAATGCAGTTGCCCCAGTAGAGGATTTGCAGGCCACACATGGCTTGCCTAGCAATGCTAGTGACTCAGAGGAGGTTAACGTAATAATTTGTATTGCTGAAGAAGATGGAAAGGGGAGACAGATGTGAAGATGTACCAATGCAGGGAGTGAGAAGAATTTGCAGTTGACAAGTTGGTGAGTAATGCACCAGAGTTGGGAGTTTGCTCTGATGCTGATAACTTTGGTTCTTTTAAGGCCCATCCACTCATCTGAGCCATTGACCCTAGCAGTCTGAGCTGCCACTCGCTCACATGAGCAGTTGCAAGGAAGCAGGGGGCACTGCCATGCTTCCTGTGCTGCACGCTAGGTCCCTCTGCCCTGGGAACTGCGCTTCCTCTCGGTTGTCACTGCCACCCTCAGGACAGCTGGCATCAGTCACTCTGGGACAGCAGCAGACACAGGGAAGGAGCTGTGGGGGTGACAGCCATCAGCCAGAGGCAGGTCTAGAGTGCTGCCAGGGTCCTCCCCTGCTATATTTTCCCCACGCGAATGGGTTTATGTGGGTTGCTGATATCCCAAGTAAGATGTGTGCTGGGGGCTGTGCTGCTCCCAGCATGGGAGCAGCCTGGGGAATTTGTGGCACCTGTAGGGCACAGCACAGAGACAGCTGTAGCACTGGTGGCAATCACAGCCTAAAGATGGCATGGTATCCTTCTCTACACATCTGAAAGTTAAAGGGCTCCTACTATGGCATGGGGACTTTTTTTCCATGTTGAGGGCAACCTTGTGGGCAGAATTTTTCAGACTAACTTCAAACTTGGAGCTTAACCAACGTGGGATAAAGCACTATAAACGCTGAGCAGCTTCTGGCTCCCACAGGGTAATGAAGTAAAAAGGACCTAAGAAAACTGCCTGAATGGAAGGATGAAGTGGTCAACAGCCAACAGATCTGAAACTACAAAAACGTATGTATGGAGGGGGAAGTGTTTAACTGTGTGGCACTCTGCATCTGCAAGGAACAAAATATAAAGAAAAAAAGGCATATTTCTACCATATGGCTAGTTCTGACACAGTTGATGTGCATAGCAGTTAAACAGGAAGCTAGTTGAAACCACTGAAAAAATTTGAGGAGTATTTTTGCATTTCGTATTAAAATAAAATCTGCGAAGGAATAGAATAAAACTAATATGGAACTGCAAAAAGCTAGTGATTTAATTTAAGAAAAAGGAAACAAACAGGGATGAATCCCTAAAAAGAGGCTCAGACCTTGATTAGGTCTGGAACAACAAAAGAATTGGGGGAGGAGAAAGGGAGTGAGAGAACAACTGAAAACCTCAGACTGACTCTGGACAAAGTAATTTGGCAAACATCAGAAATAATCCAGACCGGAATGAAGTTTATGAAACGTGGGCAACAATCCAAAGCAGCAAGAACAGTGGAAAAAAAGAAAGAAATCAAAAATATCTGATGCAAATAGACCTAATTTAGAAATACAGAGCTTAGACCTGGAGAGCATTAACAACAGCTCATGAGGGCACTGGAGCCAAAACAATGCTCAGCACCTGTGTAAATGTTGCAAGAAACATAATTTTATCATTTCAAGAGTGTTTGTAAGAGCCTGCAGGATATGCACAAAATTGGCAAAGGTGATAATAAAACCTCAGTCAATTTTTCTATTAAAGCTGAAAGTAAATGGATTATTAAATGATTTTAAGCTGGACACTGATGTACAAAACTGTGTGTCTCTGGAAATGGTAATTATTAGTATTATTAGAGAAAACAGGCAGGGACATGGGTGTTACACAGGTAATTTTATAAAAAAAAAAAGCATACCTGAGACAAAAATGACTCCAAAGAGAAAAAAGCCTGTAAGTAGCACACAGTAAAGTTCTTGCCATGAATAATACTTTTGTTTCAGCAAAGATCCCTCGGAACAACAAGCTTTATGAGCAGCTAGATTAAGTATGCTTCTTAACCCAGTAATCTGAGAGTGCTACTATGGGCTGATGTCCTGCGGCTATAAAATGAAAATATTAATACAAAATAAAAGAAGCTGAAGGAGTTAACTGAGGAAGCAGCAACGGTCAGGAGCAACACCAGGAAGAATGATTTTGGTTGTCTACAGATGACTCCAAAGGGGGTATTAGCATAATCCTCTTTTCAGCAGTGTGAAAACTGCTGCTCAAAACTGAAGACCATTGGTCTATGCATGAAGCATGCGAACAGAAACAAAGCATCATAAATGCAGAGGCACTCTCTGAATGCAAAAGGTTTTATGTCTTTATGGGAGGCAAGCATTTCCCCAAATGGAACAAAAATCTCAAATTATTATTGCCAACAGGGGACTGGCAGGCTGGCATTCTTTACCCCTCACTGTTCCTTCCCTCCCAAAGAAAACGGAGAACATTTTTTTTCCAGCTACATAAGCTGACATGGGTATTTAAATTCAATGAGAGTAAAACATTCTTTACAGAAGTTGTTCCTAACTTTCCCATTCAGAGACCTTTTATTTTTCAAAATTCCTCCCAGTCCATGGTATGTCATTATTGTAAACATTTTAGTTGAAAACATGAGCAAGTCAACACGGCTCCTGGGAGATGCCTTACGGCATTTAACGGAAATATAGTGGAGAAAAATCCAGACATGATAGTGGTTAACTTGTTTAGCAAAACAAAACCGAAAACATGAATTACAATATCCTAAGGTACTCTTTGGCTGAGACCACAAAGAAAACACTATAACTTTTAGCATAAGCAGCTGGGAAAGCATGTTCCCAGGCTATGTTGCCAGCTGGAGAGGAGAGGGAGTAGTGTCTTTATTTTTAAGTGTAATTTGGTTTAATACTAGGATGGTGATTCATAAAGTATTATGGAAGAATTTGTTAAAAGGGATAAATGAAGGTCATTTGAGATGGGAAAATCTGAGAAGGGCTAAGAATGTTTTATTCTAGCCTTGGATGAAGAATGTTGAATTCTTTGAATTTTGCTACAGCTAAACAGGCCCGGTTCAGTGAAAAAGCCCACATTAGTTCCCCAGGATAAAATGGTCCGCTACAGCAAAGTACGTATTGTTTTATTTACATTTTTTGAAAAAATACATGTAATCTACAGCATTATTTTTACTTCTGTGAAAAAAAGATTCCTATGGCCAAGATCATACCAGAAACTGGGAGAAGGTGAGACACAACCCACTGTCCACAGAGCTCATCAGAGCAACAAGCCAGCTTGTCACCTCAGCAGTAACCAAGTTTCCAGCTATGTCTCATTCTTGCTTCAGCTGACAAATGCTTTGAAACTGGTGAGTAATAAGTAATATCTGATTTCTATCTGAGAATAGAAAAAAGCCCATTTCGTCAGTTCCTGCACGTGCCATTGGGCCCTTTCAGGGAGAGCCCATAGGAACTGAAAGAAACTTTAGCTAATGAAAACCTAATCTATCGTCACGTGGAAGCAGGGCACAGCCAGGAATCCATTTCTGGGGAAGAAACAAACTGTCCCACTGAGATAAGCCACGCACAGCTCTGGGGTAGAGAGATATGATGTGTGAATCTACCCAGCCAATACTAAGGTGACTGGCACACCTTGGGATGTATATCCATGCTGACTCTAACCCGGGCAGTTTGGAAGCAATGCAGTGAAGAAGTGGAGTCATGGATTTGCGGGTGTGGGCAGGGGTGTGTGCCACAGCTTGTGTGAGTAACTCGAATCTCTGGCAGGTTTGCCTGAAGGCAATAATCATGTACTACAACCAGGTAGCTTAAAGTTAGCATGGGCATGCCTCCATGTGCTTCAATCACATCTTCAGTTTCAGTATAGGCATAGGATAAATGGATGGAGGTATAAAGGCATTAAATGAAAGCACCTAGTCAGAGACAAAGGAAATGGTAAGAAAAGCCTGAACAAACAAAAGCAGTAGGGTGATTGCACGAAGGGATTAGGGTCTGGATGTAGGCAGGATCACAAAGGCTAGTGATTTAAAAGGAAGGGGAAGGCAGAACAAAATGTTTTGAAGGAAAAAAGCTACTGCAAGCTTCAAAAAGTCATGGTCAAATCAGGCTTTTGCTGAATGAGAGATATTTTTTTTTTTAAACGTGGAATTGAAGGAAACAAGTGTAGATAACCACATGAGCCCTTAGTAACAACACTGTGACCAAGCTGTGTGGTGAGAAAAACTGACTGGGAACTTTCTTCAGACACAATCTCTTCATTTAAAATCCTTTGTCTAGAAGCCTGCAGGTTTCCTCAAAATGAGAAGATTTCTGAGATAAAAATTTTTGGCTTTTCACATTACAAGAATTTCTTCCTTTATCCTAACCCAAACGACAAGACACATTCTAGAGCTTTATTAATGTGTAATAATGAATAAAAGAATAAAGTGCCCATCTCAGGTTTTTGCAATACTGTTAAGATGAAGAATTCATAGAGGAATACTATCAAATGGATCAAGGTCAAAAGTATAAAGCTTTCAGTAATCTCAACAGAATCCAAAATTACATGCTACCCCCTCTTTCCCTGGTTGTTCGACATTTTGCTGGTAAAGAAGCTACATCAAGTTGCCAGGTGTGTATTCCAGAGGGGAAAAAACTGACATGCCAGTTTGATCAGAGTAATCATAAAGCTGAATAGTGCAGCTTCTTAGTGAATGTGCACAATGTTGTATGGAAAAGCCTAATGAAATAAGAAGAAGCAATTGTGTGTATCAAAAGGAAAAGTGGGTCGGGGTATTTCTGTAATAACTACAGATATCAGTACAGGACACAACATATTGAGAGGAAGCATTCTGGAGGGGTCACAAGCTTATTTTAAGCTTTCTTTCAAAAGCTTATGAATGTATAAATTCAATGTGTTTCTCTGCCCATTTGAGTGGACATTAATCAGAAAACCTTTGAAAAACAAAATTTCTATGAGTAGCTCAAATTCATCCATACTCATTAGATGCTCAATTAGGTGAAACAAACTTTTCATCATATGCCAGAGGCTTAATTTAATTTGCCCAGGGTAAGCAGTTAACCATATCTGTAAAGCCCTGAATTTTTTAGAAATTACTTCAGGGTAGTGAAGCAAAAACTACTAAATGCTGAAAAGTTACAGGCAGACTAAAATTCCACATTGTTTATCCTAGGTGTAAGGATATTAAGGATATAAACATTGAGGTGTTTGTGGGAAGAAAAGCATTGAATTCCATACTACACAGTGATTCACTCACGTTTTCCTTCATATACCTGAAGTGCCTTGTCAAAGACAAGCTATAGAAGTAAAGTAACATCAGTATTAGTGTAAATTAATCTTCCTTTTGCATGGCAGAAGTGTAGTAAGGTATTTCAGGAAGAATGTTAGCTTACAGTTGCTCAGTCTACAGGGACTTTTTCCAGTAATTTACACTCAGAGGTTAGCAAATAATCTATTTTCAAAGAGGTAGATGCAGCTCCTTTTCCCCGGAGGCAAGGGAGAGCTTCATTTTTAGAACTGTTATTTTTTTAAAATAACATCAATTAGAGTTCTGTGTATTATGAAGATTGATGAATTATAACCAAAATTTATGAAGAGATGAAGCCTAGCTAAACTAAAGAGGGTGACTTTCTTACTTTGGGATTTGTTCAGCTTCTCTGAGGACTAAAATCTAGTTAGAAAACACAAACCAAGTAACTGCATCTGTAATCAGCATACCATTCCTACCTGCTTGAAAGCTATTAAAATACAACTAGTTCTCATACGAACATAGAGCAATCCTAATTAGATTCTGTTTTTATAATGACATGGAAAGTCTGGCTTCTTTGATTTATGTCCTTATATGAAATTACTGTATTTAGATGAGTCATCACTAATAACTATTATCAGCCAGAAGATTTTTAGAACAAGAATGGACAAATAGTTTCAAATACCAGGTCACTGGAGAACTACTCTTCTGATGCCAAGTAATCAAGGCCTCTCTCCAGGTAAAAATGGCTATATACTAGCTTCTCGCTCTGCCATAGCACCTAATTCGAGCGATGCCACACATTTTCATCCATCTGTGAAAGACTCCTGCAGTTAATCAATATCCAGGTTTAGCTAATTTTAAAGATTTTTGACGCATTTTCACCCACATAACACATGCGACTCAGAAGCAGCATGGCATTTACACAGCAAAAGGTATTCCTAGGAAATGAGGGGCGGTCCTTGTAACAGGGTTCTGCTGTGGATTTGCTATCTTAAAAGCATTCTCCCTGATGAGTACTTACCCAAATCATTATTTAATTTGCTTGCCTTAACCACTGACCTAGTTGATGCAGTGTAGGCAGCCAAGAAAGTTTCTTCTCTTGCTGTTTCATTTCCCTAACACAATTCTCTAGGTGTGATTTGAAGCTGTGTCTTGAATTGGGCTCTGCAAAAGAAAAAGGCTAAGAAATACCTTGTTTTAGAATTTGAGCAGGCTTGGTTTTGGTTGTGCCACTGGTGCCACGATCTAGGTGGTGCTTACTGGCAGAAAACAGCCTTCTGAGAGCTTCAAGTATGTACAAGTTTTGGTAGCTGCTACTTGTGTAGAGTTTGGATATCACACAGGTGCCTGTATTTTGGACTTAGACATGTAAGGTGACGTGCAAGTTCTTCAGATCTGCCTAGATATAGCCCAGACACTCACATAACCTAGCTATTGTCACGAATCCATTTTTTTCTACTCATCAGTTATAAACTTGGTCTAAAGTAAGATTTAAATAAAAAGCAGCACTCAGAAGAGTCTTTTCTGCTTATGAGGCATTAACATCCGTGTGGATATGAGCAGTGTGCAATTGATCTTTGCTTACTGTTAAGTTAGACATTGATATATATACAGTGATAAAGGTGTTTTATGTTTCCTAATTCAAGAAGAAAGATGCACTTGCTGATATCAAATGGCAGTAGATTTTGAACAAAACACTTTATGCTACATACACTGCAATCAGCCTGGGGAGATCACTGACTCACAATGTTACTACTTTTTTTTAAAGGCAGGATAACATTAAGACCATTAATTACATTTGTACACATAGCTAACTTAATTACGTTGGGGTAATCAAGCTTCTTGCTTCAGGGTGTAAACTAGTTACCACAAGGGACATCTACATCTCCTGGGCAGCATTGCAAACTTGGAAAGTGCATTATGAGGCTCTTCCCTTCAGAGACAATTAGGGTTGACCACTAATTGGATGAGTAACTGACCTCTCCTGTGTAAAAAAGCTTTACTGCATATAACATATGGGTCTATTCTGTTACTGAACAATAAAATGGGACCATTGTCTATGGGGCTTGGATCTTTTATTCTAATTCAGGGAAGAAATGAAGCCCATAAGCTGAAAAAGTTTAATGATGTAGTGCTACATAAAAGTGTTATCCCAATTTAGTTGATGCCTTATCAACTTTACATCTCATATGAATGTGGAAGTTAGCAGTTTTCCACAGTGAACTGGAAGGGACTTTCTCAAAGTGGGATAACTCTTTTCCACAGAAGAGACTGAATCTAAGTACTTGACAGTCATAAACTTGCAAAGTTATGCACTTTTACAGAGATCAAACAAAGTACTTACAGTCTTTTCTGGTATAAGAAGCCTGAACTGGCAGATCATATTTTGACTTGGGAAGAGACCATTTCAGAGTGAAAAAAGAACTGTGAGAACTAGTGTATTCTTCTGTAAAGAGGCTCTCTTCTGCACAGGAATATGAGAATCCAAAAGAGTGGCTTCTCTCTCCAGAATGATGATGATGACCACGACCTTTCAGTTGTCTCAAGAAGCTTTCTAGTATCTTGTTTTTTCTTTATATTCTTCTTTGTTCCTTGAACTTAGCTGAAAATCAATTTTTGAAATCAATTTTTAATGGATTGACTTTCTTGGAATTGTGCAGTATTAGAACAAAATACCCAAGTGTATCTTGTTTTCTGTTAATAACTCAAAAGGATGACAATTAAAATGTCAGCAAAGAAATGAACAGAATCTGAGATTACTCAGTCATCACAATTTGGGGTGTTGGGTTGGAAATGGTTAAAGAGTCAGGAACAGGATTGAGAATTGAAGATTTGTATTTCTGCGAATCCTTAGAGAAGTCACTAAACTTCTTTTTATAGCACTGTCCTCTACTGTGAAGGAAAAAAAAATTCAATTTATTAAATTTTATGAGTTTTAATTGATCGGTGTTTATAAGTGCTTTGAGACACTCCAAAAGAAATGTTCTATGTGCAAAAAATGAATTATTATTATTATTATTATAAAAGGTCTTCAGAAGATATTTTCAAACGAATGTTACATTTATAATAAAATATAAAATCACGTACCCCTCTGAGAAGAGTGAAGGGCTCAGCTTCCAGGCAAGGTAATGGAAATGAATAAACAGACTGCTGCAAGGTTCCCAGCAGGCTGTATTGTTACAATTACCATTCCCAAACAAGGCACTCAATCAGATTCTGCATTCTTCCTGTTTGAAAAGGACCTGCTAAGTTTCTTTCTGTCAAAAGTCATTATATGGTGCCAAAAACTTAAATGCCTTTGTAGTTTTTAATTGAGCTTTAGCTCTAATTATCTTGGCAAGCTTTTTAAAGCAGTCTTAACAAATAGGTTAGAAAGGTTGAACAAAGAGTGATGAAGATTCTGTCTGAGCTCTAGTCACAGAAAACTCAGTGGCAGAGAGGACCTAACGCAGATCCAGGGCTGTGTGTCAAGAGTTTGGCATGAACGGGAGCCCAGAGTGAGTTTATCAGAGAAATTAGTCCTTGATTAGACCTCAGAAACATAACAAATTTCAACTCACTTAAAGTTACAAGGATAAAGCGTCACAAGCTAGACACGGAGACTTCCTATGCCTTTGCTAACTTAATATCAAAATATGCCGCTTGAATCACCAGACCTGCGTTTGAAGTGTTGGTTCTTGCAAGCAATTATTCAAGTCTAGACAGTCACTGGAATCAGACAGCCTTCTGTTTAAAGATGATGTACTGCTTCAGGTATGTAGGAACACCCAACTCTAACAATTCGAGCTGAGTCACTAAACAGTACTGCTGAAAAAGATAGAAACAGTGTCGTTTCATACTTTCTTTCAAAAAAACAGACTCTAATTATTGCAAAGAACTTGGTTCTTATTGGTCATAACCATTCTGCACGCATGCCAGATCATTCACAGTTTCTACATTTTCCATCCGAACTATTTACTTTGCTTCTGCTCACACGTTCAGGAATAACAAGAATTCTCCTTCAAAAGCTATTGGCATGCTTGTCTTCTCATGTATAGAGACTAGATACTAGACTGAGCCAATATTTCTATTATACCAGTAATTGAGAGACTGAAGCAAGAAAAATGCAGCATTTTGGTTTGCTTTGATCTTTCATAGAGAATTCTTGCTTTCATTAACTGCAACCATCTGCCTTGTCTTCCAACGAATAACCTATTGGTCATTCTGACAAAGCTTTTTGAAAGATTCAGCTGCCAGTGACAATGCAGAATTGAGAGGTCAGAGGTCCTTCTATATCTATGTTACATTTATTTTAGATTCTCTCCAATAAAAACACTGACACACATTTCCAGTGGTAAAATACAGAACTCAAGGTCAGTGGTTTCAAAAAGTTTTCATAATAACATCATTTTGTGTTCCCTTTGTTTCATGGTAGCTCTCAAATGATATAATAATAATATGGCTATAATTACAAGTTAAATTTCTATAATGTTCCATCAATATTGGTTCTTTTTTTAAAATAACTTGAGGTTTTTCACATAGAGGAAGCAGACAGCTGGAGAGCAAACTGAGGACCCTTACCTGAAGTTTAAAACTGCACATGCAGGACTTGACCCCATGTCAACGAGGTCAGTGGAACTGACTCCTGCTGATTTCAGTGAACACTGGAGAAAGTCCTAGCAGAGATTCTCAGTCATGGGCTGTGTACACACACCTGGGCTCTCTAATGTACCTTTCTGTCTACTTTTCTCCTCAGTTTCCAACTATGGGGGCACAAAATGCTTTCATTTCACTACATCATATAACTGTAATTCAATCCAGTGACCATTATCTGTTCCTGCTATGCTTTAGAATCCGAGCCTTTGAGGTTTACACCGTACTAACTGGAAAAAAATGCTTGGCCCAGCAGCATGCATTAAGTATCGAAGAGGGGAGGCAGAAAGATTCTTAAGATTCAGGTCTGCTGTACTGGTGTACAAAGCAGAGGACACTGTCATGTGAAGTGTTGTGGAAGGACATTCACTGTTCTTAGGGAGGTCAGCTGCACATTACAATATGTATGGGGACTCCAGTATCACAAACAATAACAGGATACATCTCTTTTTTAATTTCTACAACTAGTGCAGCTAAAAAGGATTGTGTAATTTGTCACACTTACACCATCTTACTTATGGAAGAGAAACCGATAAACTTTGCAAAACCCTCTTAGACTTTTATGTTTCCTTTTAATATGCATTGTGCACAGATGTTAACAGGGTTGCTGTTGACCCATAATTCTTTCTTCATCAACGGCTCATCAGAATTTAATACTAGCAATTTTAAAGGGACAAGCTTTAGGCCTGGAAATGTGCATATAAATAAAAACAGTGCTATTGGTGTTCCATTGTTAATGGAAGAAAAATGATCCATGTTTTCTCTAGGGATAACTAAGACTCAGAATATATTTATATGAAGATTTAGGTGCTCTTGGAAATGGTAACAAATCACCCAACAGCTATTAATGAATCTTCATCCATATCCAGCAAGCTTATTAACTACCTGTAACCTATGTTTCTATATCCTGCATGGGAAAATGAAAGCAATGCTTTGTAAACACCTAAGGTACAAAATTTATGAAATGCACCTTGAAGAGGAAATAATATGGACAAAGATACTGATTATAAGTATGCTTTGTTGTAGTGGCCTGTTTCCAACTCTTAAGACAATTTTCAGAAATATTATTTTACATTTATATATATATATATGATACATATATATATATATGTATGATACATATATATATATGTATCATCACCCCACTCAGGAAGCTTGCTCATCATCCAGAAATACAAGCGCTAAGGAGAAAGACTTGTAATGGGATGCGCAGAGACAGAGACTTATACAGAGAAGAGACAGAAAGGAGTGGAACTGGGATGTGAATGACCAAGTTGTAGACCAAAAGAGCTCACCTATGCTCCAGTGAGTAGATCGCTGGAATGACTAAGGAAGACAGTGAGAACTATGTAGGTCTGTGAGAAGGGAGACTGAGAAGAAAACTGCAGGACTGGAAAAGGGAAATGAAGAATAGCTGAGGGCAGAAAAAAGTGGAGTAGCGTTTTCCATTTTCTCTCATAATAACTATGGGATTCTGGGGAAGGAGAAAGCGGAAGTAGGAGGAGGTGAGGACTTGAGAATACAGTTAAAGTTAGTTAAAAAGCAGTCTGTGTCTACTGATGCCAAACTTAATTACATTGGAAACACAGAACTACTTAGCTAAGAAGATGGCAGAACTAAGTAGGAGAGAATGAAGCTGCAGGGGAGGAAACGAGACTGGTTACAGGATTTCCCCAGCAGAGATACTCAGCAGGGTAAGGGCAAGGGCAGAGCACCAGAGGTGGTTGGTAGGTAATGACTAGTAGTAGGAATCTTCTAATGGCAAGAGATGAATAGGAGTTGTGTAGAGAGGAACACAGAGCACTGAGAGAATAGGTGATCACACTGATGGGAGGAAAGGAAGAATGAGCGGAGAATGGAAAAGTCAATATTGAGTGACAGAAAGTCATAAAAGTGCTAAAGGTCATGAAAGTGAGACTCCTGGGTACTGTGGAAAAAAGCCTGATGGATGGTTAGAAAGCAGAATTGCAGCACAAGAGACCTTAATTAAAGTAGTGCCTGGCAGAGACTGAAATGAAATAATAGCTTCTTCAGAGGATGTGAAGCCCACACTCCTGATTATATTAAAATATGAGTGTGAGGTAATGTGCAGAGCAGCGAGTGGATTAATTGCTGGCATGAAAGCTGACATCATCAGGGATGAGTTTAACAGATTATCACAAAAGAGAAAACTCCAGGAAATCAAAGAGGTTAACTTCAGAAAACAGGTTGAAGCCTAGCTGCCTTATGTATGAGAACAAATGGCGGAAAGAAATTCTGCGGATATTGCTCAAAAGAGGAGAGATGCTGGGAAGTGAGAGCTGGAAAGGTGTGGAAAGAAATGAAGAAGCCCAGTGCCTAAATTATTTTCTGTATGAGGAAAAGTGAGGTGGTCCTAGTCAGTGGCAACACAGGGATCCAGGAATGGCAACAGCTGAGAGGTCATGAATGACTTGATCCTTCAGAAATAGCAATTAGGAATTGTTAAAGATGGAGTATTCATTCCAGAAAATGAGAGAGAAGGATACAGGGCAGCAAGCAAAAGGGTAGAAGGAAATGAAGGCAGCTGCATCAAAGATGGATGTGATGGCAGCAAACGTAAATGGAAAAAAGGCAGTTTCAAGACAGTGTCACCTCATTTGGTGGAGAAGTGGCAAAGGATGATGTGGAGATAGTATCTGCAACCTGCTCATGGGAAACTGGAATGCAGAAGAGAAAAGGAACAGGGAGCTCTGAGAGCAGCAAGTGTGGAAAACAAAACAAAGAAATGAAGCAAATGGAAGTGGAGGAGAATGAATAATGTGATATGAAAGACGAGATGGATAAGAAGCATGGGTGAACTGTGGATGAATATAGTATTTAAAAAAAAAATGCTATAAAGTTGCTTAACACTCTTAAGGAGTAGGAGCTCTGTACGACTCTGCAGGAGCTTAACACTCTTCCCCTGCCCTCACCTAGTCTGCTTGAATGCCTTCTTCCATGCTGCTGAAGTCATCTCTGTTCTTCCAGTCTGTCAGTGTGTATTCTACAATTGCTTTTTAATCTTTCTCAGGTTTAGTTCAGATCATGATGCTTGAAGTCATCCATTTATGTAATGTGAAATTTCTTCCTGGTCTGGATTTTAAGGATGCAAAAACCCATAACAAATCCAAAGCCAAACAAAACCTCAGGTTTCTTGTTTTCTGATCATTCTTGTTTTTAGAAATCTGTCACTTAAAAGTTTTGCAGGGTATTTTTAATAAAGAATTTAGAATTTATAAACCAGTGCACACTTGAGTATTCAGGGAAAGGTAATCATTATAGCAGAGTATCTGACACTGTAACTTGCTCATTTAACCAGCATATTTTGTTTGAGCAAATTGTACTTGTACAATACATTTTTTTAGAGCCAAGTATAAGCATAAACTCCCAAGCTTTACTTCCAAGATTTGAGTTTAAATTATGGAGTTCTGTTTTCCTGTTCTTCTGAGTCTTTCTAGTTTCTTTTTTTCCCGATTCTCCTGGTGCATAGGCCTCAGTATTCCTGAGCATGCAAGAAATTGGATTTGGCTGGTCTGTGCAGCGCATTCGGATCAACCTACAGACATCACACTGTAAATTGTTAAGTAAAATAAAATAATTAAGACATGAAGTTACATAAAATATGCTTTCTGTTAATTGTGCCCATATTTGCTTCTCCATTTTTGCAGTCATTTCCTATTCACTGTTTGCCATGAGGCATTGTAATCAATTGACTGTACAATAAACATACCATAAATTGAGCATGGTAATACCACTGTTTGGCTTTGAAAGCATTGGCACAGTGCTCCTCTTCTCAGACTGACATTTGCATAAAAGTCAGGTTTTATATCTTCAACTGCAGATGCTGTAAGGCAGTGATTGCCTTTGGGGTGTGTCTATGAAGGACATTAGTACAGAGCACAGGGCCCCAGGCACTAGCTCAGCACACAGTGGACTGTCCACACTGCACAACACTGTCTTTCCAAGCTTTGGCACAGTGTTATATGGAAGGGACTATACTAGTATTTTCTGGAGCTAGCTTATGCCACACTTGTCCAGGGATCTCTGCAATATGCTCCCTTGCATGATACAGATGTACCCTTAGGTATATACATATAAAATGTTTTCCTTCCATTTTTCATTTCTAAATATAGCTGTGGTTGCAACAAATACAGCATAAAAACTCCTCGAGTGTTGTGGCTGGACTATGATTTATTTATTTTTTGCAACCTTCTTGGAGCAATCCAAGATTCTTGTTTTCAAAGCTCTTCTTTCCTCAGTTATCTTCACAATTTGGCATCTAATAATAATAAAACTTGCTGCCTGCAGTCATCGCTTCTGAAAGTGCTCACAGTTACAAGGAGCTAGTAACCATCTAGCAGCCATAATAGCTCAACCTGTAAAAGGCAGGGTATTTAACACCAGCTGCAATAAATGTAGTTCTGTTCCAGCTTTAACAGAAAGTTATGCTACCATTCTTGTAAGTCAAATTTCAGATACATTTTGGCTTCAGTTTTCAGCAATGCAGCAGCTCTCCAAAGTATCTTAAGTCATTTTGGTCATGTCACATACTAATACTTAAGTCTTCCACTGGGAAGAATGGTGTAGAGCTTTGGAGTTCCCTATCAAGAAACCGAACTCACTGATGCTGCGTTCAAAGCATAGTCTCTTGTTCTGTATGGCCATTACACAGGAACATCTGGAGTATGAACAATATTCACTTTAAGGACTATCTTATGACACTGGATGGAATGGTTGCTTAGTGTCATGGTGGAATAGAAATCTTTTTTGAGGAATATGCCTTGATGGTACAATTTTGCTTACAAAGCACCACTATACAGCTTCCAAACTGTATTTTGCATCTGTGATTCTGCACTCTTTTGGACTATATTTTTAATGAAGACCAAAAGAAAGGAGCCTTTTAAATATGCTCTACAGGCTTTGGTACCTATTCTGAATGTTTCAAAAGCACATACTGAGCAACACCAAATCTTAAACTGTTCATATAGGTAGTAAGTTCCTAAAAAATGTCAATGAGTAGCCCCAGAATGAATACTGCCTTATTTTACCACACTGTAGATACCATTTTTCATATACCATAGACTGGAAAACAATGCCAGAATGGCACATAGTAGGAAGTCTAAAAAGCAGTAATTTTTTTTAATACGAAGAGTATGACACAAAGTTCACTGAATGTGAATCTTACTACTGTTTTCAATGGGGTTTAGGTGAGGCCCTATAACAACACTATGTTTTGGTGGCCTGATTGTTTGTGCTTCATGATGAATCAGAGATATGTATTAATGAATCACCCTCTTGAATGCTAGTGCTATATTTAAATATAGAGAAGGTAATTATTGCCACCTTTAATTACTGATTCTGACTCCTTGAGGAGGATTAAAATAATTAGGCCTGTTTTATTATACCAGTTATAAACAACATGGAATAAAAACACAGGAGTCCTGATCTTATTCTGGCTTCAGTATTTTGCTTTAATAAATGTGCCCTTAAACATTTTCACTCGGCCTGTGATAAGCTCTTGTACCTCAGGCTATATTTTCTGCACAGAAGATGAATGCTGTTGATTCTGTCTGAAACAAAAACACTTTCTTATGGTCAAAACAAGGAAAGGTGCTGCCCCCACCCAGTAAGAAGTGCAATCTTAAGGGCATCTCCTAGGAACATCTGTATTTTGTTTCTGAAATCTGTTCTGATGACACTGACAACACCATGCGGTGTTCACCCCTCACCACTCAAAAAGGAGTTGCAGAAGAAGAGGTGAGTGCCTGGGAAGCCTGGGGTCGGCACAGTACACAGACTGCACGCTCTCTCAGCCTGCAGTCTGTTTCACAGAGGTGCACAAATGTCAAGGTTATTCTGCTGACTGCCTTATAATGCAAGCACATAGGGCTGATGTGGTAAATCAAGCCTGTAACCATTGGTGACTTCAGGAGCAGCCAACCAGTCAAGAAATGGCCTGCTGCACACATACCACTTTATGGCTTTTCCTAACAGTTGCCTTCATCAGAGAGCAAGGAGGGAGTATGTAATGTACACAATTATTGGCTAATTTTCTGGGGAGGAGAAGAAGTAATGTGAAAGTTTCCTGCCAGCAAGTCACAAGAAATGTGACCGCGCCTGTAGAGAGAGGGGGTGTGCAGTGGCCACAGATCCTGCAAGGGTTAGGCTGGGGGACTGCATATGGTGGCACTGCGGTAGGGATGGGTGTGAGGACCACAGCCAAGACCCAGCAGTAGGAAGCCTGTTGTGTGGATTGCAAGGAGGTATTTGTCTGGGTGTGGGAGGAAGCAATAGATGAGGACAGACAGTTTTAGCAGCATGGAGGAAATGAATGGTAGTAAAGACAAAATGAGTGAGGAGCAGCAGTGTAGGCAGTTGAGTACAGTTTGCGGGGTATGGGAGCACAGTGGAGCATGTCCTCTCTGTGTCCCTGCTGTGCAGCCAGTCACAGGAAAGGCCAGCTGGAGCACTGATTTATATTGTGACTGACCAACATTAACTACAAAAATGGCTGGCTGTCAGTGAGTTACGGCATACCACTTTGATAAAGAAATCCAGTTTTCCTCATCCAAAGATGGTTCTGCATATTCTCAGCAAAGCTGTAATAATAGTTAAACTGCTGGCAGTTTAATTTGTGGCATTATTCTAATCTGAATTTGTCCAACTTTACTCTGCAGTCACTAGGTCTTTGAGAGACTCCTGTACGTGCCCACTGAAGTGGAGATCAGCATCAGGACCTAAATTTTATCCTGTACTATCAACCAAACTGATCAGATGATCAGTTACAGAAAGTATTAAAGCTACATTTTCCAGAGGTCTTGCTCCGGGAAAATATTGTAGAGCTGAGCCCATTCCAAAGGAAAACAACTTGCTGTTCAGAAGTATTTTATAAGTTTCCTTCAGGGATGATTTGGCTATATCCAGAGAAAGTGCAGATGCTACTGCTGATACACTCTTTTAAGTATGGTCATATGTAGCCCAACACAAAGGCCAAGCCAAACAGTGAAATGCCCTATACCACTCAAGATGCTATAGATCAATGGGAGGTGCAAAAGTATACCTGGAGCTTCTGTAATGAACTTTTCAGTTTCATTTATTTTGGATCAAAATCACTGGCAGCAATAAAAAGGAGGAAAGAGAAATTTCTGAGGGATAGATGTATACCTAGGACTGACTAGAATGGCATTTGAGGGTATATTTAGAACAGTTCATGGTAACACTCTTCGTTGATCTATGCATTGCAAATATGCTGAGCATCTTGTGGTACATGAATATAGCAACATAACCCCCACCAGCAAGAGCAAATGTAAAATGCCTAATGCCAACACTGGGATGCCTTTAGTAGTACTGTTTTCCTATCTATTTTTGACCATTCTTCCTTCAGCTTTAGCTTCCCTACTGGTAAAAATAAGAAAACTAGAGGCTACAAGGTGCTCCAGGTACACCCTGGAGCATGCTGACATAGGAGCCTGCTGCAGAAATGCTCCGCCTAATACCTCAACTACACCAGACCCAGGTACCCACAAGCCAGTTCGCTCAGCTGAAATGCACTGCGTTGGACAGATGTTGCAGGGATGTGTTGGCAACCATTTGGGAGACTCACACTAAGCAGTTGATTTGTAACTTCACCATCCAGATTAGAGTGGAGGAGGCAAAGAAGAGATAAATCCTTAATTTCTATGGCCCCCTCAATGGGTCTCAGATTAAGGGGTACTGCTGGAAGGCAGTTAGTTGCTCATCCTTCTGCCCCAGGGACAGCAAAGACTGATACCATTTTGTAGGCAAGAAAACGAATTAGACGGCAGCAGTGAAAGGAATTTATCTAACTGCAGTGTGTGCAGCTTCCCTCACTAACACAGCAAATCCTTTGTGAATTCTGTGCAAGCTTCTTCAGTCTAAGTCTACTGTACATTCACTCCATTTAAAAAGATTGGTTTTGGTCTTACTTTAAAGTTGTGGTACTTATGCATGACTTGCATATGAATGAGGTGAATGAATTCATTACTGAGAAGCTAGATTAACTTCTGCAGCTGTTCAGCCTGGGGACCTGGTTTAGAGCATGGCCAGAGTGACTGAAAATCCTTTACTGATTAAGGCAGTTTTAGGCTGCAATCTAACATAGCAAGTAGCATTAGAAATGCAAGATTGGAAAAGAAATTAAAATGACATGCTTACGCACATTATCCACAGAATAAAGATTTTTCAGAGGGCTACTCTGCAGGGAAGTGCTGATGGAAGTATATGACTCTTCCCCACAGCTGCCTGACCTTGAGGGTGTTAATTTCTGTCTTGAGTGCAGCTGTGACACTCACAGCAAGTGTTCACAACCAAGATGTCAAAGGAGCTTTACAAATTGCCAATCAAATACAGGATGCTTGTTGTGACAAAGAACAAAGTGAAGAGGACAAGGAGAAGAATATCCCCTTTCTTCATGTTTGACTTCTTACCCAGTGTTCTTTCATAGATGGTTTTTCAGGTATGCTCAGACATTCTGGGATGTCTTTTCTTCTTTGTGTATTGTGAAGGCAGTCTAAGTGGTGACTGCTTTCCTAACATTGTTTAAGCATGTAACTGACTGTCCATCAATGGCATTGTTTCATTATTGTGCAGAGCCTTGGGATATGAGAGTGGAACTGTTTCATGTTTATCCCTTCCTGCCCTCAGAGTTCATTGTACTATGATGTTCTTCATTCAAATGATAATGGCAGAGGTTTTTGTATTATAATAATTATATCAAACCTCCAGATGAGATGGCCTATTTGGTAGTTTGGAAGGAGTGTTAAAGGATTTGTGTCATAAATACAACTGATATACTAAACAATATAGATACGTCTATAGTTAAAATGACATATCAAAGGACAAATGTGACAGTATGACTGAACAAGAAACAAAAGTGCATGCATAGAGGCCCAAAGGACTATACTCCTTGTTACAAGTCTGAGAACAATTGTCTATACAGCACAGACTCTTCTGTACAAGTGGGAACAAAATTGAAATTCCAATTAAAAAATATTTCAGAGTGCAAGCTATGGAAATCAGATATGGTAAGGAAAAAAAAATAGAGGAAAGAAATCCAAACAGAGGAAAAAGGTAGAGAGATGAGGCAGACCTTTTGTGACACAGGCCATAATAGAAAAGTACTATACAACTCCTGTGCTGCTGGTATAGAGGCCCATACTTGGGGAATGTGAGACCCAAATAAGGTGGTTTCCCTTCTTCCAAAGGCTTGGACAATTCTAGATGCAGTGGCTGGAGAATTTCTGCTCTTTGAAATTAAGGAGATACAGGCAGAACACTCTGACTGGCAAACTGCCTCTAGCTAGTAACCTTGGTTAACTGATTAACTATAAGTGAGAGATATAAGTTCTATTATCAGTAGAAAAAAATCACAAATTATTGCCTTGCTTCTCTCTCTTTTTTTTAATAGAAAACAGTGACCAATGGATAGAGCAACTGGTTTTACATGGAAGTCCTTTGTACCAAAGCCAGAACCATTTCAATGATTGAATTTTGCTAGAAGGCAATCTTGTTCTTATCAGTCAGTGATCAACTAGCAGCGGATAAAGATCAACTACAGTATCAGAAAATCAGAAGGATAATTGCATTGATGCTTATACTTAAGACTTGGTTCATGTAACTTCTGGATTAGCACTGAGGGATGCTTTCGATTTGCTGGTTGTTTTTAAAAAGTAAGATAGCATCCAATCATGGTTTCTTCACGTCTATCTGCTGAAGAGATTGACTGTTTTACTTGGAGGTGTTTCTCAGCTGTCCCCCAGAATGTATCCAATACCACTGCCTACTCACAACGGTAGCTGCAAAATGCTTTTTTTTCTTTTTAAATCTAATCTATTATGCACCTAACTATTCCTTTAGCTCTCATTCATGAACAATTCTGCACTTCTGTGTTGAGTAAATGAGGATAGTTTCATAGAAACTATACTGTAGTTTCAATAGCACAGACATCTATTGTTTGTCTTGATCTTTCAGTGTGCCTTTAGTGTAATCAGGACTATTAGTCTAGAGGCACAGAATGTGGCACAGTACCTGTTAGAGTGCTGAGTTGCATTCAAATCCACCTCTCTTTGAATTTTTAACAGCAGCAGTTGTAGGCTGAACCAAGCTAGCAAGTTTGGCAGTAGGATTTCCAGTTTGTGTGGTGGTTACTGTTTGGGATTTTGTTTGTTTGTGTGTCTGTTTCCACACAAAATGAACAGAAAACAAATATTTTTCTTTTAATTTCCTGTGAACTGAAAGCACCCTGGACTTTGCTCTGCTTATTGCCAGCAACAAAAACAGAAAGCATATGAACTTTGCTGGCTGGTTTCCAGAGTTTGCAGCACTGCTTTGAGCCAGCCATGCTGTACAGACTGCTCTGGAACCAGGGACCTACAGACTCTTTTGGGATTTCTATTCTTGGCATTTCAGCCGTGCAGTCAGGAGCCTGAGCACCCTGGCTCCGCTTGGGAGTCCTAACAGCTTCGTGCTATTTCTGCAATTTGGTTTCCCTCGTGCTTTTGTACTCATTGGCCTGGAGCCACCTACCACACAGATCTACCTGCTAAGCTACTGGAGTCTACCTGGTAGTAGTCCTGTGGGGCAGGGATTGCCCCATGGCCTGGGAATCGGAGCTTACCAGGTACCCAGCTCTAGAATGGGGCTGCCACTGGGGCTACTGGGAGCAAAAGCTAAAAGGCCAGCACCTCTGACTCTAAGTAGTCTGAAAGGAGTTCCTGTAGGTTCCCTTGGAAGAAACCTTGGACTTGGTGAAAGATAATTGAAATTTTGATGTTTCACGTGAAACAATTAAGGCTCAACAGGCATTTTCCAAATAAATTGTTTTACTGAAAAATGATTAACTTCTACAGTAAACAATGTGTGTTCCATTGCATCTTTGTTCCAAAGTAACTTGAATAATTTATTTTTAAACCAAAATAATTGACAATAAATCCTCAGCATGAGAGAAGAAGCAGCAGAATTATGAATATCTATATTAAATTCCACATAATGTTGTACGCTGGGCTAAGGATAATAAGTAGTTTATTGTTTTCACATATGAATTCATCTTTCCGATGATATTTCTGTATTCTAAGCATAATGCAGTCAGATTCATATCTCAAAACTATCAGCTATGCAGACATCACAGCTGTTTCTGTGATTCAGCTTCACAACTAGAACATAATATGACAAACTGGTAAAAATAATAAAATATATCCCAGCTCTGCAATGGGATGCCAAATGATAACTGTATGCTACCTAACATTTGAATACAAAGCTACCAGAATGCAGGACCACATCAGGGGTTCCAGACCTCTCCTGACCCATTTCACCCCAGCGATGTATGATTTTAGCAGGATCACACAAGACAACATTTGGAAAGGAAGTGCTGTAAGATGATTAGATCAGATCATCTAATCATACCTTCCATTCTTTACTCAGTGTTCGGTACCTGAAAAGTCCTTTCTGCTCTGCTCTAATTTTTAGTATGTATAAACCTAAACCAAAGCATTTGAAGTGACAGGGAGGGGAAGAAACAGTAATGCTCCTAATTTTGCATGACTCTAACTCAGAACTGGGTAGGTATTTGCAGAGCCATGCTGCTGATCATTCTGTCATTCTAGCCTGAGGTCTACAAATACTTCCAGTGGTAGATATGAAGAAATTTAAATTGGTTCATGTTTCTGGCATGCTCATTTCCTCTCCCTAAAGGACTAATCTTGAGTCCATGCTAAAATCTGTAGCAAAATCATATGGCTGATTTTAGCATGGACTAAAATAAAGCCCCAAACCACAAAATGTATGCAATGTTGTCCACTTTTAAAAATCAATCAACACTGTTCTGAAATGGAAATTCTAAGTATTTCTGACATTTTTAATCCCCCTGTTCCAAACTAGTAGATCTACACAAATTTTTGGCAGGTTCAGCAATAACCTTAACAGAATTTGGCATTCTGTGAGCAGTTGTACAATAACAAACAACACTTGTACCTTACTCTGTTTTTTTTGAGATATATTCTATTTCCCTTCTGTATAGAGAATGTCTCCAAACTTTGGTTCATGAGCACACAGCAGCATATTATGCCAAGATCATCAGCGAAAATATTCTGTCCAGATTGTCTCCTAAAATTTCTGGGGATTTCACTAATCACATCCCTACAGTAATTTTTCTTTTTGGTTTTTACCCACCCTATAGGAAAAACCTCATCCCTTTATTGTACTTGTACTAATTCCCACCTTCTCCACTTGAACTAATAACTTCCTACATGGCATTGTGTCAAAATGCTTCACTGAATTCCAAGAAGACGAGACCTGGAGTATTTTCCTTGTATAGAATAGTAATAGACACAATCTACTTTTTAACACTGTTGTATTTTAGTCCATTTTCCACTTGCATACAAATTTTCAAGGAAAGACTCATTAGAGCCCTACATAATTATTACAGAGGACAAACTCTAGTCCTGTGGTTTCCCAGATCATTTCTGTTCTAACACTTCCTTTTTGAATCTAAGGGTACTATGTTCTATTTTCCAGTTTGATGGTACCTTTTGCTGGAATGAAGGATTCACTATAAATTCTTGCTGCTGGGTATGTGGCTTCATTTCCCAATTCTTTCAGAATTTTGGACTGAAAAACATCTGGTACCTCAGTGTAAAAACGGAGGTTTTTGCTTTTGTTTACATACTAAAAATAATTATCCATCTTGAAAAATCAGGTGAAATATTCATTTTTGGAGCCACACCTACTCTATACTTGTCTTTTAATTTCCTGTGAACTGAAAGCACTTTGGACTTTGCTCTGCTTACTATCAGCAACAAAAACAGAAAGAATATCGACTTGCTGGCTTCCAGCATTCCCACCATTGCTTTGAGCCAGCCATGCTGTACAGACTGCTCTGGAGCCAGGGAGTCTACAAACTCAACCCGAGCAACTTTATACCTATCTGTGCATTCTCTTCTTTCCCAATCTTTTTCATATTTCCAGATAAGTTAATTTTCTTGGGGGTGAAGGGAGTGAAAAATATTTAAGTCATGAAAAAACACACACAATATTCCTGGTGTTTTTCTCAAAAAAAAGAAAATGGATTTTTTTTTAATTCAGATGATACTCATTAAAGGTGTTTTATCAAAGAAGTATAGACACTGTTTATTTAAAATATAGCTTTCCAGAAAGAAAACTCCCAAGCAGACCTTTCATCTCTGTTTCCAATAAGAAATATGATTACTTTTGAGTATATTTCTTATGCACTTGTTTTAATGTATTAATTGACTTAATCCAGTGATTTGTAGGAAGGGACCAAAGGATTAACTAGGGTAACTGCCTTCTTCTCTGTGTCACTTTGGCAGATTGGTTATGACTCTTTAAAAGAGTGTTCAATTTATTTTTTCTTTCCTTTTTTTCTTGATTAATTCCTCAACTTGATATAAACCACAGTGCAGATGTTTTGGACTCACTTCATTTAACTCCTGAGAACCCCACAGGATATGGGTTTCATTTTCAAGGCACCATGAAAGCACATAGCAAGGGCCTGTCCTTGTCTCAAAGACCTTTCAGACAAAATGGCCAAGAGAAACCAGGTCAGAGGGTCAGCAGAGGCACTGAGAGAAGTGTTATGTTTGAGTCTGCAGGACTAAACTAGTGTAAAAACAAAATAACAAACAAAAAAACAGGAATAAAATGCCCAGCCTCCTATCTGCTGAACATTTGGCTAGCGGTGGTATTCTCCTGTTGCACATACTATGTAACTATAGAGAGCAGATGTACTTAAGCCATAGACTTGGTGGCTTGTGACAGTAGCTCCCAAATACTTGTGTAGAGGTATTTCCCAAATCTCCAAGTCTGTACATTATAGCTACATGCATTCGATAATCACTGTGTTGTGGACTCCTCACTCATCCAACCATGATCACAGAGAAGAACCTCAAGACAGGCGGCGAGGAGCTCCTCACATCAGCTCCTGCCTGCCTCCTGAGTGTGGGTGCTTACCTGAGCCCTGGAGCAACGAGCTCTTAGCTCATGGTCTCCAGGACACGCGGCAGTGGCAGGCTGGCAAAGGAGGATGAGACAAGGAGCTCAGAACTGTCTATGCTAGGGTGGGAAAGTGAGGTGATAGGGTTGTCATTGGTTTGTGGTGAGCGTAAGGAAGCTGGTGTTGTGAATTCTGGGGGAAGAAAGAGGGTATATAGCAGGGAGGTGAGGGTGACGCATGTTCCTCTTTCCCATCTGGAACTGAGCATGCCTAGGTACTGCCACTTGAGCTCACCAGGACTGAGGCTGTTACCTTGGCAAATCAAGTGTGAGAATCCCTGTGTTAAACTGAGCATGAGTATAAGCTACTCAAAGAATTCTGGCAACTGTGGTTTTAAGGAAGTGTGAATTTAAGGTAGGTGAAAGCACTATGCACCAGGCTCTGAGCAGCATTACTGGAGAAACCACAATGCTGTTCAGCACTTCTGCTACAGCTCAGTGCATGCTTCTCGCTTTTCCAGACAACCTGGCAGACTAGTCACCAGTGTGCAACAGAGGAATCCTACCCTTAATATTGAACTCCACCCTAGGAAACAGCCTAGCTCCAAGATAGCACACTATGACAACTTCTGCCTAGGGTCACCTCTGTACACCAGTCTCTCTGACCCCTAACATCTTACTTCCTTTCAGCTGTTAGAATGAGATAAATTATTTTGTACTGTGTATTATATGATTTGAAATGCTGCAAAGGAAGCAATGACGGTAATGATCATATATTGTCAAACGCTTTACAGTTCTCTGAAAGACGGGATTCCCTGCTTGATCAGAAACTTGCTAGAATTATCAATGTTTCATCGTCAAAATGAAAGGATGTATTGAGTAGGATTCTGCTGGGGACAGTCCTGAGTGATGTACTAGTCAATGTTTTCATTATGATATGGATGATGGAAGAGAAGGCATAGTTACTGTATTTGTGGGCAGCACCAGGTCAGGAGGGACTGCAAAAACATTGAAGAATTCAAAGTAATCTTGTCAAGACGAGGTGCATCCCCCACCCTCAACTTCAAAAGACACAGGAAATCTGAATGCCCCTTGACTGTCTAGTACAATTTTAAGTTACAGTGACTGTTTTAACCTTAGTTGTTTAATAAGAACTTCCTATGTGTAAAGTTCAAGTGACAAAGGCTTTTACAGAACTGTGTTTTAGTACTTGCAGGGGAATTCAGCATCTATCTTACTAAGGATTTTACAAAAATCTACCTTTAGGCAAAGAAGCCATCATTTACAAGCTCATCAGATTGAGCCTTTAATTATGTAGAGTCCTGCTAATGTGATCAGGAGTATAGGTGAAAGTGTACCTATGCTGTGCAAGCATCTCAAATGGCTACAAAGAGCCAAAGAGGGAAATCTTGTCTAAAGTTACCCCTACAAGAAACTTCCAACCCTTTGTGGTCTTCAGACAAAAAATAAAGCATTGGTAGGGTGAGACATCTTTAATGCCCTAATTACAACTGAAAGCTGGCAAAACTGGTCTCTTCTGACTAAATCTTAAAGGGGATCTAGTTGTGGCTTAATGGTAAGAAATACTGGGCAGTCATTTTCTTATGAATGAGTAATAAAATAAATAGGAAATCTGAGGATGTCATGAGATATGTTTTCCTGTCTTGAATAGGAATACCCTCAAAGCCATTACAAGGGGTCTGAATCAGGCCTGACTGGAAATGGCTATCCCTCTGTAGCTTTTGCCATTTTGATATACTTTAAAAGCTGCTTCATAGATTCTTCTCAGTTTATTAGAATAAACAAAAATCCATTTAAGCACTTCTAGCTGCAAAACAACTTTCCCTAATATTCCATCTATGAGGAGACTTGCGTATTATATCCACAAGAACATAAAGAGCAGCAGCTCAAGCCTGTCTGAGAACAGTTGTTTTGATACTGTCTTGAATGTGTAGTTTTTCTACCAGAAGAAAGAAAATTTTCAGTAGGTTGAGGTAATTCATTTTCTGTTCTTTGCTGGAAAGATCTTTAGATCTGTTTTATTGGGATGGTTAATAGCCAGCCGCATGTCATCAGGGAGCAACCCAAACTAGGTCCTTAAAAGAGGTGAAATCGCTTCATCTCAACCTCCCTGCAGCCCACATTGCACTATTGCAAGCGTTTAATGCATGGTGCACCAGCTAATGCAAGAGGCAAGTCCTGCCCATTCCTCACCCCTGGCATCTCTTTCTACTTCTCTGCCATCTCCTCCACTGCATAGCACGAATATTCCTGTGTCTGTGTACTGAAATGGACAGGGGGAACAACTGACCTATATTAAAAATAGCATTTCTTTCTTGCCAGGTTAATTTTTACCCAAGCAGTGCTCCCTGCTCTCCACCAGGCTCCCTGTGCTGCTGCACGGACACTCATAGCAGAAGGAGAAGGCAGTCGGGAGGCAGGAACGAAGGCTGCAGGGCTGGGGGGAAGCATGGGACAGCAAGGTCAGGTGGGGCTGGTTAAACGCTTGTGGACCTGAGGTACCAGTTTGTCTGCTAAATGGAGTTAACATGACTCTCACTGTATAAGGGTCTGGTGAAAATAAATAAATGCACTCACTCAGAAATTTAGGTATTTAGTGCTGATTGTCCTAAAGGAGCCCAAAGGGAAATTAGCAATTCTGTCTTCAGAGCAGGGCTTAAATAATGTTATAACCACATGCTGAACAATGAGGAAAAAATAAAATATTGAACAACTGCTTTTTAAGTAAGCACCATCTATCCTATGCAGTGAATGAATCAGGGATCCCCAGGAAAAAATGGTATGTGATCATATGTTTAAGCTATTTCATACTTCAGATTGACTGAAAAGTTGCATTAGCTGCATACAGAAAACTTCTAGAGTAACCTAATGTATTTGGTGTACTTGGTCATGCGACTTAACAAAACAGCCTACAGTTTCTGTGCAAATTGTGTGTTTGTACACATGCTTTTTCCTCCAATAAATTACTTTTTTTGTCTTTGGTTGGTAAAAGGAGCTGTCACAACATTGCAAGATGCTTTCCACGCCTCTGGGCAAGGCAGCCCCTGGGATGTATCTGCCTGATCCGCAGCCTCGACAAACCCCGCGATTCTGGGGCGCCGCGCTCCCTCCCCTCAGCACTGGGTGAGCTCCCCCAGCGTGGCGTGGCCCCCCGAAAACCACCCCTGGGCCATGGCGAGGTGCCACACGCCTTAGCCCCCCCGGCAGCGTCTGACCTACCGGGGCTGCCGTGGGGGAGCGGGGCCTGGCGCTGAGGGCGCCATCCTCGGCAAACGTCCCCGCGGTGCGACGCGGCGAGGGCTGGGCTGCCCCACGGATGAGACGCCCCGGCTCTGGTGGCGGAAACCGGGGGGTGCTGGCGAAGTGACACCCCCCCGTGATGGTTGTGTGTGTGGGGGGGGCTGTTTCAGGCTTGCTGCAGACCATGGGGCGAGGGAAAAGCATTCTCCTGAGGGAGCTGGTGGGGCACATGGGGCAGCATGGGGTGGCCTCCCTTGGGGCTGCGGCGGAACCTTCCGGCAGCGCCCGGAGCCCCCCAGCCCTGCCGCCCCCTGCCCCCAGGGCTGCGGCTGCCGCCTTCCCGCCGGGCAGAGACGCCGTCTCCTCGGTGTCGGGCCCTCTGCTTGGCCAGGGAGGCTCTGGGGCAGCTGCTTCTCCCTTGGGCCCCTCGCAGTTAAAGCACCAGCCTTGCGCTGGGAAATGGTCTCCCCTCCTGCGGGCTCTCCTCCCTGCCGCCCAGGTGAGAAAGGGCGAGGAAGGGCGCTCTTTTCCGCCCAGTTACGCTAAATTACGTCAGGGACCCTGCGTACCGCCGCGCTGGGAAGGTGCATGTGCGCGGCCAGATGGCGGGCGCTGCTGCGCATTCGCGTGACAGCGCAGCACCTCCTGCGCGACCAGACAGCTTGAGGAAAAGCGTTCCTTTCCTACAAGGCAAGCGCATGAATTAGAAACAGAAGGGCCTGTATGGATATAAATATATATGGATATATAGCCTGTATGGCTACAGCAGCTGTGGGCCGCGGAGCCTGGTGGGCCCTGCCGGCCTCCGCTTCGTTGCCCCCCTGCCGACCTGCCCGCAGGGGCTTGGTTTGGCCGCAGGCAGTGGTGCTTGTGCTCGTCCCACAAGAAATCGGGGGGTGCGCGTGTGTGTGTGTGTGTGTGAGGGGGAAAGGCGAGATCATTGTGCGCCTGGGTCCTGTCGCTGTATGGGTTTGGGGTAAGGGAGGACACCCTGGGAAGGTCCCGTGCCAGATGCGGGCCTGAGGAGAGGTGGGGGGTGCTTTGTTTCCCCCTGTGCGCACCTACATATCCCTGGTTTATCGCGGAGGCGTGGAATTTGCTGCTACTGTTTTGGGAAGGAAAAGGCAAAACCTTTCTGTTAAGCTTGTCTCTTGCACCGTCTAGCTTTTCTTTAGTTAGTAGCACAGCCCTAAAGCAGCAGATACTTACGTCCTGAGCCCCTGAGGAGTTGTGGACGTTTACGTTTCTGCCCTTACAACTCTTCCCCTGCTCCATGGCATACTCTGAAACGGACCCTGCTGTGGCAGTTGGGGTTAGCTGAGGACAGTCCAAATCCCGCTCTCCCAGGCCATGTTAGTGGTAGCGAACAGTGTGTGGAGTGGATGTACAAGGAACAAATTTCAACAGCAAAGAAGGAATTGTCAACAGTATTCGTGGAAAATAGAGAAAAAAAAACCCACAATGGTAAAATAAGGAGGCATAAAAGCAATAAATTACACATTTTGTATCGATAGAGAACAATTTTGTAGTTCTTCACGTTACAGAATGCTGTCTACTAAATCACAGTAATATTCAACATAAAATGAGATGCACGTTACAATACCTTTATCACTTAATAGATCAAATGCACAAATATCATTGTTTATATAGCATTTACTGGGACAAACCTCCCTGGAAATGAACTGAATTAATCAACAGATGACCCCTACCCCTGTTTTTCAGAGGAAGACAAATCTGTTCCCTACATGCATCCAACTGTAGTAAGGGAGTACTATGTAGGGAGCTTGTATGAAAGCAGCTGCTGTTCTGCTTCTGCATAAATGGGAAAATAGGGTGGTTTTAATAAGCTGTTAGTAACTCTTTATGTGCTGTGTAATGTATTATGCAAATGCACTCCTTTAAACATTAATTTGAGGTCAGTCTGGAAAAATACCAATATTCTTACAGTTAGTTGAAAGAATGTTTTTTGATAAAATTAGTTGCTAATTTTGATAATTTATTATTGCAATCTATATTAAACCATTTGATCTTGTCATGGTCAATACCAACTTTGTTGCGCTTTAATCACTTTAATATATATTAAAATTGTTTCAACCTATTCAATTAATAACTGGCCAAAACAAAAGCCTGCACTCGATTTGATGGCATTTCCCTACTTTGTAACTGCGACTGAATACTGACCAGCTGGGCTCACTGTGGGGCTGAATGCCCGGAGTTTTCAGGAGTGACAGACCAAAACAATGATTTGTAGGTTGAGGCCAAGCAGTATTATGAAGGCTTGGGCTTGAAATGGCATCCTACGTATTCATGTTTGGAAAAAGGAAGCCTGATTATCTTTGCTGAGATCTAATTGTGGCTTAACCGGTAGCTAAGATAAGGTGTTTGTGTCTGAAAAAATAAAGAAATTGTGTGGTTTGGCTACTCATAATAAAATGATGAGTGTTGAAAGGGAAGATTGGATTAAACAGCTGAGCAAGGGCTGATGAAAACAGAATGGTTGCAGTCCAGCAGAAAGTTAGCAAAGAAGCCTGCCACAGGCCTGGAGCCAGATGTAACAGTTATGGAAAGTCAGAGGACATACAGATTATGAAATAATCTAAGTCGGCTTTCACAAATACATGATATTGCATGTGAACTAGTTCTGCCTGGGGTTGGAGTGCATGCTTAGTTTGTGGCTAGATTAGTTAACTGATTAAGAAGTATAAGATCGGTATGTTAGAAGACTAAATCTAGCATGAAAGTTTAATATGTACTTTTCTGTATTTTATGGGAGCTGCAAGTCATTGGCACTGCAAGACCCTACAATATTGTCACTTGATTGATAACATACTTGCTATTGGCAGTATGCTCTTTGCCATACTGCCTGATGAAGATCAATTAAGACATGAATCCAGTGTTGGACCTAGTCTTTGTCTAAGGTTAGATTCCCTGGTTCATGGGGAAGCAGACTAGAGGTTCCTATAGGAACACTATAGGAAAATGAGTATAGGAAAATAGCCAAACATGGGGACATTTCACCAGTTTTAGGAGAAACTGGGCGTGCAAGGAGCAAATACTAGTAAACTTAAGCTTCATTTATCCTGTTGGAGATCAAAACCATAAGTGATCTGAGGGTTTAGCTAGTGCTGGTGATTTAGTGGGTGCTGAGGAAGGAAAAGGGATATAGTCTCATTTCATACAAATCTTTTGTCACCAAATTTCTGCATGTGAAATGGTCAGTCAAATATACTAGGTATTTAATACTGCAAAAACATTAATGCAGAGTCTGCTACTGCAGAAAATGACAAAATATTAAATTACAATATTCTGCCATCAAACTGATACATAGGAACATGGCTGTGAGTTGTCCTATTAGGAGAGTTAATTTCCAATGAAGGCCCTCCACAAAGGTCCTGAAGATGGTCTGTGCCCACATGTTTCTGGCAGAATGAATGCTAAATGCCTCCAGTTGTGAATATGCCAGCAAAATATGTCCACTTTAAAGAAAAAAAAAAAACCCCTAGCTTTGCAAACTGCATGTGCAATTCAATAATTAAACTGCATACAAATTTGCCACAACTATGTACACAAAGTGAGTGTAGGTATATACACACACATATGTACATGTATGGAGGGTCAATTATTTATTATAGTTGTGCCCTAAACAAGAGCAAACCCTCACTCTGCAAAACAATAGACAATTCCCATTCCAGCTCTCTTATTGTCTAAGTAGGCAAGACAGACCTGAGGCGGGAAACAAGTATATTGTACATGTACACATCTATATACATGGAATGATCCTCTGCAGCTATCATTTTTGTTTCATAGTTTTGGTTGGGGTAATTTTTATTTTGGAACTTTTTTTTCCCCAGATCTTTACTTTTATATAAAGCAGGAGAGATGAGAGGAGGATTAGTTTAAAGGACTTTTTGGCTGGGAAAGGGAGGAAGGTTATTGCTATGACTCTTCTGATATGGCGGTGTCAAAGTGCCCATGCACAGTGTGATGGAGACTGTGCATTTGCTGTGTGGACCTCTGCCAGCTGTTAAGCAAGTGACGGATGGTACTGGTAGTTGCTCCATGGGCAAACTAGCACTAAAGAGGGATGAGTTTTTTCTGTTTCTAGCGGTTGTCAGTTCAGGCCAGTTATGTGTCTTCTCACCTCTCTCCAGTCAGCTTTCTCCCAAGTGCTAGACCCAATCTCTTGTGTTCCCACCTGGATCTGCACATGACAACATATCACTGATGACTCTATTGAGTTCCAGTCTCAATATCTTTCTCCAAGCTCCTTTCCTATTGCAATATGGTCATTCCTCCTTCTGCCCTTTTTTGTTGTGTCTTTGCCTCATCTGTCCAGCACCGTATTTCTCTGTCATATATTTCCTTTCTTCTGTTCTCTCTGCCTTAGCCAGTAGCCTCATTCTGAGCAACAGTTGACCCTGGAATTTTGCAAATTATTTGACTGGTGGTGGACAATCAACTTGGAAACTTTCAGTTTCAGTGGTTAAATTAGTCAAAATTTAAGTAATTAGAAATGGGCTTTATTAGAAATGTCATAGAATCTACCAATATTTATAGGAAAATATTAAAATGAAGTGTTGTTCTTGGGTACCCAAGTCAGAATCCTTGTTCTGGTGTAAAAAAAATACTGAAATTCAATAGCAGTTAGAATTAATTATTCATCATCAGGCGCTCAGAGGTTCTGAATTATGCACAGAAATGCTTGTCTAAATTTTCCACAAGTATACAGAATTGAAGCAAGGTTAGTTTGAATTGTTTATGATGGGAGACACAAAGGCACTGATCTATCTATGTTTATCATATATGAACATAAAAAATACATGAATGCAAAAATTGTCCAACAAACCCAACTCTTGGACTGATCTCAAGCCTGCCTTCGTGCTTTTCACTGTGTCTCCTTCTTTGTTATGTTTGTTCAGAATTACTACGTATATTACTTAAATATGATTACTTAATAACTTTAATGTTTGTTACATTTGCAGTATCTCTTTGTGTGCACTCCCATATTAGTAACACAGTATCTATACTTCTGCTGTGGATATTTTTAAAAAGAACTGTCTGAAAATTTGAACTTTTGGTGTTCGTGAAGTTCTGATAGTTCAACATTTCTTTCCACGTTGAAATGGGATGAAATGTTTGATGTATCAAAACATTTTACTTTATGAAAAGTTTTATCAAAAACTAATAATTTTGAAATATCAATTGTCTTTGAAGCCCTGTCAGGGGAAAAAAGCATTTCAATGAGCAATTATTGACTGGTTCTGTTTGGTTCTGCATTCAGTTTTGAGATACAGACAATGAGTGGTACCAACCATCTATGCAATCCTGTAATAATAATAATAATAAAACCTCGTAAACAAAATCACTTTTATAGATTAAAAGGTTGTAGCTAGTAGGATAGAGTTTGTAACAAAATATCACACAAAGGACTGTACTGAGAAACTAGCCTTCAGAAAAACTGAGTTTTGGATTATCTCCCAAAAAGTTATACCAAAAGTCTTTTCTAAACTGATTTATTAAAAAGCAAACAATACACCAGTGATTATATGATAAAAGTTCTTTGTAACCTTCTGTTTCTTTCTTAATAAATGAGAATATTTTCATTTTTCCTTACATGCTCAAGAGAAATATAGACATATTTTTCCTATATTCATTAAACTTTAATTTTTCAATTTATGAATATACCTCTGGAATAAGTTATGCTAATGTTTCTTTACCTCTGTGGAGGGAAATATATGTATGTCTGTGTTCATATTTATTATCTGAGATGCAGGCTGTGCTTTCTCAAGTTGGGACTTGTTAGATGAGAAGAATGACTTTTCCATTTCCAGATTCATATATGGAGTGTGGTCTGTGCTGCAAAACTGCTGATCAATATTTGATGAATATTAATTTTCAGTTAAGTCATCCTGGCTGTTAAGAACACCTTTTTGTATTTCTGTATTTTTTTTTCTAAAGCACCACAGCTTTACTAGCACAAATACTCAAGAGAAATTTAAAAAATGAACTTGAGCATTCCCACAAAGTGAATTTCAGACTGCTCTTACGTTGAATATCGCACTCAGGTACATAGCTTAAAATTCTCACCAGTAATGGTTGTTTACCTAAATGCTGTTAGGAAACGGACGATATAATGCCTGCTCTATCCATGAGCAACTCAATGCAAATGAAATGTTCTGAACAATGTGCTCACCAGAACTTATTAGCTGACTGTGTTCACCAATAATATTGAATAATGAATGTCTGAGAACATTGCCATTTGTTAGTGGGCAATTTGCAAGGAAAAGAGAGAATCTGTCAAATCAGTTGTGCATTACAAATCATATGCTCTGTTTTTCTTGTATATGAAGTTGGCTTCAATAAATCTGTCCTTTGAAAATCCCTGAACTCTTTCAGACTACACTTCCACCATTATTTCAAAGACTTCACACTTGGTATTTTCTCCATACTATTTTTTAAAAAATAGTGGGATGCTTCACCTCCTAACAGAAATAAGTACCCCGATGTCAGTGGCATCATTATTTAATGGTATTTTCTAAGGAGCAGGATGTATCTTCTAATGTTAGTCACTATGAAACATTTAATAGAAGAATCATGTGTTCAGGTGTCTCTTGGCATGCATGTTGGACTCATCGGGGTTGATCTTTGTGTTGAAATATTTTAATGAAGTAAATTATCTTCAGAGTGATTCAGGAGAAAATAAAAATGTTTACCAAAATCTGAAGCCCATTAATATACTTAGATATGTAGTTCCAGGAGTCTTTAATATGGGTTTTAAGTGCTTTCTGTACCTTTCTCTGTATCGTCACTGTTTTCTGAGACTTTTCTTTGCTTACTTGGCTATTTCAGAGATTCATTTCTGAAAGAATTTCCTTTGCATTATAGAAACAAGTAAAACAACCATTCCAACTCTTGACTGTTTTCTTTTAATACTCTCCAAGTTAGCTTAGAGCTTTGTCAGAGTGATATTCCCAAAGCCTGTTTTGTTCATACAAGAGAAATCTCTAGCAAGGGTTTGAAAGGTGGTTAAAGGCCAAGTTAATGGACATGCCTAACACTATAAACTTCAATTGGGGTTATGCTTTAGCCTGGATTAAGCACTAGAATATACAGGCTAATCAAAGTCACTTGCTGCTAGTCCTAAGTGTTATCCTGCAATTCTGTTTGGTCTACCTTCTTACTACCTTCTTAAGTCCTGGAAATCACTTATGCTAGCTCAGTGGTTTTTTTCATGCTATGAGCTTGTGTTCCATTTCTGCTGCACTTGTAGAGGATTTAAACAGAAGTCTATGCTGTTAGTTCACCAGAGACTGGAAGACTCATTTATGGAACAATTCCCAATTTATAGAGTTAGTGGCCTAGAAAGAAATGGGATTGTATCAGTATGAGTTGTGGAATTATTTCCTTAATGTCACCTTGCTTAAAAAGTCTTGCTGCCACTTGCTCTGTGTTTTCACCTTCAAAACTACCGGCGTTAATAATGGGCAGGCACACGTGGACGTTATCTACATAAAGTGTTGTTCTCTTGTCACTGCCGCAGACAGCACATCCATGTCAGGGGAGAGTGAATTCACAAGAGAGATCTTGGCAACTCACTAATTCAGTTTATTGTAAATCATGATTAAAGTAATGGTTTGTTCTATTTGAAATGTATCCATTCCCTCACGTGCCCTCCCAAAACGCGTGCGTTGTTGCTCCAGCTATTTTCTTTCATTCAGACCTAAAGTTCAAATGTCTCTATTTAAGCTAAAGAGACCAGTTTATTATTTTTTTTAATCTTGCAGATTTACAATAATCTCAGTTACTAAACTTTGCTGCTTGAATTTTCATTTTGGAATGTTTGCTTTCTTTTCTTTGAAAATACAATATTTTAATAGTGCTGCAGGAAATAATTGATTTCTAATCTACAGTTTCTGACATGTTTGTGAATGGAATAAGGTAGTATCTCCGTTTCTGAGGGCAGAGTCTTATAACATTTGACCTAAGTGGTTACAGGAAAAAGCTATGTAGTAAATAAATTATAAATGAGAGTGTGTGTATTATTGGTTCCAGAAATACTTATGTTGCAGATGCTGAGAATACTGCTTAAAGCTCATGTCTTCAGTGGTTGCATAGGAAGAAGAGTTTTTATTTCCCCAAATATAATACATTTTTAACAATAGCTTTCATTTTGATTTGGTTCAAAATATGTAATTTTGAAATAGTTTTTAAAACTTAAATTGTTGTGAGCCAGTTTTGACCTCTTCAGATTCTTTAGTTTGGTTTATTTTCAAAAATGACACTTTCTTCTGAATGTAGAAGTTCTTGTCATGTACGTTAATATTTCATATTTTGAAAAATCACACTAGCTAAACTTTAAATATTTATAAATTATAAATTATACAATTATTTATTCAAATTATATTTTTAATAGTTGGTCTGGAAAATACACTGTTAAAACCTTGAAGTGTTATGAGGTAGTGATAAAGATGGTTATGGCTACTTTATTGTGTATAATTACATATGTGTGTGATTATACATCATCATTATTGATATCATGCAAAATTAGTATTTCTAATATTAAATTTTTAAGACTCATTAAATGCATTTCTGCTAATCTGTTTATTTTACAATAAACCTCATAAATCAAAATGACTCTTCAGATAAGAGTGCAGTGTTTGTTATTTAGTAATTTTCTCTAAGAAACATGATGAAAATATTAGAATCTGTATTAGATCTGGAGGCATAAAAAATCCAGTGCTTTTAGCTCTTTCCCTGTCAGGGAAGGTTTAACAACTTCCTAAAAAGTTACAATATCTGGATTTTTCCCAGGAAGTCATACCACTTCAGTTCTGAATATAATTGCTTTTGTAAATGTTAGCAGCTGTAGGGTATCAGGATTTTAATTTACTGGGGGAAATAACTACTCAACCATGCAGTGTATTTGACATTGACTTGATCCTGGTATGATTTACAAGGTGATATCTTTGATTCAATAGCTGGTACACTCATTGTAATTCACTGAAAGGTGGCTAATTTGACATACAGTGGTTGCACTTAAAAAGGTAATTCTCTTTCAGTTGCTTCTCGTTGTTTGAGAGAGACTCTTCATAGTTAAGAGGGACACCACTGCAACCAATGACCACTCCAAAGCTGGAATGAACTTTTGAAATGTGTCCTCTGCACCACATGTTTGCTTTGATGGATGCTTCCAGTTCCTATTCTGATAGGTGATATCGCTTATAATATTTTTGCGGAGTTGCATGGTGTTTCATACAGGCTGAATCTAGACCATAACTTAAACTTTAAGTGTGTCATAGAATTTTAGCATTTCAGCTTCTGGAGTCACACAATGCTGTAAATTTCTGCTCTAAAAGCACTGCGAAATTGGCAATGCAGAATTTTATTTTGTATGTTGTTTCTGTAGGAAAAAGTGCTTAGTTTATATACTAAGTGATGTTGATTTCCAGACTGCTAGCACTGCAAGTTCAGTCAGATTTGTGAATGTCATACCACACTGGCTGTTTTCCATTTTGAACATCTTTGCTAGTAAGAAAAGGGCAAATTAAACCTCCATTTACAGAGTGCAGCCATATTGATCCCCCTGTTTCTGAACTGTAGTGATAGCAAATCCACAGAATTTATCAAAGTTTTTTTTTTTTTTTAATACAATCAGCAAATATAAATGTTTGGGATTTCTTCACGAAGCTGTGCTTGAGATAAAATAGTACAAAAAAAAATACTGAAGTTAAACATCTTAGACTTTTATTCCTCACAACTCCCAGTTGACATACCTGATTTGACACACTTTCTTTGAAATATAGATATAATATAATATATGCCCTGACTTTAAAACCAGCATTTGAAGGTGTTACTTAAATTTCTGGAAGAGTTAGAAAGGAAATTATCAAATATCTTATTTTAACAAGGGGCAGATCTCAATCTTAAATTAAGTTAAATCCTTCAGCAAAGTGGAGTAAATCACTTGGTGGAGTTATTCCAAATTTATTTTTGTCCAACTGAGAAGACCATTTATATCTAATTTATTAACAGAATGTGATGATATACTGCTGTAGTCTTATGTTCAAGACCTCTGCGAAAAAAAAACTTATTTCAGTTATTAGTATCAATAAAAAATATTGATTTTTTTTTCTCTTGCCTTTCCCATCTTTACTATGGCAGATTTTTTTCCATTATAGAGTCTATTTTCATCTTGCTGAATAAATGGGGCTATCTGTATAGGTAGTTCACCATGCATGCATCAAGAGACACTTTACTCTTCAGATTTGATTTTCTTTGATTTTCTCAGCTTTGCATAGATATCCAGTGTGAATAAGCTCTTATATTGCCTTTTAAAAAATGAATTTAGTGCCTGTGAAAAGACAAATATCCCTGGAGGCTAGAATGTTCTGTTTATTCACTGAACACCCACAACAAAATGCAGCAATGGTTTAAACTTTTGGCTGGTTTCCTTACCCGTCTAAACAAAGGGCTAGAATGACAATAAGAGTAGTGTACTTCATGTTCATTGAGACTTAGGAGCGAGTGGCGAAGCTACCAAGCAAAAGAGCATTTGCTATATCGTGTGTTTAAGTAGCTTGGGTGTGTAGGAACTGTGTGACTAATCTGTTTCCATTGAGGCTGCTATGCAGCCTTCTGACGATAAGCATCTGTGAATTACCCTGCAATGAGCTGAATTTGAAGAATGAAATGAAGATGCAGACCATGTAGTCTCATGACTCATTCATTTTATTTTCACTAGAGTTTGAACCTACTGATAAACTAGGATGGTCAAAAAGCAAAATTAGAGTACACTCTTCCTATTATTTTAGTAATACCCGTCTGTCCAGATTCAAAGTTAAGATCCAGGAGCCTTCACATTCAGATACTGTGCAAACATATGGAACAAAAATGTTCATGTGATTTAGGATCCTAAAACTGATTTAGGATCATAAAATGATTTAGGTTGGAAGGGACCTCTGTAAGTCCCATCTAGCCAACCCAAGCAGGGTAACTTCCATGTTAGATTAGGTTGCTCAAGGCCTTATCCAGTTGAGTTTTGAAAAGTATCCAGGGATGGAGATTGCATAGCCTTGCTGGGCAAGCTGTTTCTGCCCTTACCTGCTTGCTCTGTGGAAGGTTTTTCCTTTTATGTGGCTGGAGTTTCCTTTGCTGCAGCTTGTGACCATTGCCTCTTGTTCTTTGCTTTTCACCTTTCAGCAGGGACTGCCTCAGTCTTCTCCGTAACACCATCTTCAGTAGCTGAGGACGGAAGTAAAATCCCTCTTAGCCTTTGCTTTTCCAGGCTGAACAAATCTGGCTCCCTCAGTCTCTCCTTGCGCTCCAGCTCTCTAACCACTGAGGTTTCTCTTCTGAAAGCTGAACCAAAGGTGCTAATCATTTAAAACTAGAGTCACAAATATTTGAAGTGCTTAGATCTTACTTGGTGTCTGAGTTCTCAGATTATTTTTCTTCTTTTCCATTCTCTTCCTGAATTTAGATGAATGGCTTTGTGGATTTCACCTGAAAATTGCAGCCTTGCTTTCTAGTCCAAAGAATTTCATAAGCTACTATACAGTAACATTGTAAATGAGTATAAGGTAAAGTGGGAGAGTAGGAGGAGAGAAATAACTGAAACATTTTTATCATTACAGAAGCAATGTGCATCAAAGGGGATAGTATTGAAGAATTTCCTGTTGTTCCCTGATGTAGGTGTCATTTTAAATTATTTTATTTGTTACCTGTTTTTTAATGTGCCATTTTAAAAATGAAGAGAAAAAAAAAGCAAAATCAATGTTCACATTTTAAGTAAAATCCTAATTGCTGTGCAAAAAAAGAAACAGATCTGTCATTCTAAAGACAGCATTAATCCTGCCGGTATTTGTAGAGAGCCACTATCCATAAATGTGTGTGCAATAGATAGTCTAATTGCTTCATTCATAGTTGCAGGATATGTGTTCTCTTCCTTGGTGACAGCAAACTTCATGTTGTTTCCTATTCACTGTATTTTTTTGGTGAAGATCAGGGCTGCATATCAACCACAGGAGCATCTGTTTGCATTAAACATTTCTTGCTCTTTTCCTGTGACAAGTGATTTATTGTCATGTTTGACAGTGCTTGTGCTTGTGTCATGTCAATGCTGCCCGCAATCTCCTTCTTAAATTCAGCAATGTTTGAGCACTCGTCACTTTTAAATACGTTGCTTAACCCTCACATTATTGGCATCGTTCAAACTGGCAGCCAAACAACTTCTCAGAAGGATTTGAAAATTTTAAAGCCTTAATTAAACAAATTGTCAGATCATCTGTATGTCTGTGTGTTACTTGTGACAGTTAATGTATTTTTGTCCATTAGGAAATAAAAGATGTTGTTCCTGCTGCAGAAGAGAAACATTCACACTGCAGAGGTACTTTAAAATAAATATGCACAGATAGCAGTGGCAGGGGAATGTCTGATGTCTGGTATGTGTTTTTATAATGTGATAATCAAAGCATATGCTATTTAGAACAGCTTACCTTTCCAAACGCCAAGGATATCTTTCTCATCTATTTTCAATAGTTTTTTTTCTCTCTTTTTTAACTGCAGACAATTCCCAACCTGTGGGTTTTTTTTTTACTTGTTTAAGTAGGTCTTTTATTCTTACTTTATTTTTTCCCCCAGAGATACATATTTTCTATCCAAATTAATTGCAAATAATCATGCCACAAATCCAGACAGCACAGTTGTCCACAGAGATCAAAGCCGGAACATTTCAGCAACAGAACTAACAAGTTCTACTGTTTGAACTAATGGAGTTATCTGTTTTTACCTGTCATACATTTTAGCCACAATACTTCTCTAAAGAGTAACTTTATTGTCCTTACTCTTTAACTTTGCTTCTTTTTCTTTGTTTACTTTCTTTTTCCCAGTGTTTCCCAGTGGATCTTCATCCTCACCTCAAGTAACTGAGGGGTCAAGGCAAGTCTTTGCCCTGGTGTCATTTCTCATGTTCCCATGTCACCAGGGAACCAGCCCCGAAGGAAGGGTAAAACTCATTCTCACGTATTTTGATGCCAGTTCTTCTGCTACCCAAAGCATCCTTGCCATCTACTCCCTTAGGACATTGAACAGTGCTATTATGAAGAAGCATGGTGTAGCAGCTTCTTTGTGGATTTTTTAGGTTTTTGTCTGTGGTGGAGGACACAAATAACTAAGCAGTGCTACCCACCCATACCAAAACAGTGCATATCTTATTGTATTGACCTTTAATTTAGTTATTTTTGTGGATCACCTCATCTGGAGTGGCTATGCTTATCCATCAGTGAGACTAAGGAGACTGTTTTGCGGAAGAGGATCTTTGCAACCAGAGGAGGGTTTTCCTTCTCCTCTCAAGGTGATACTTTTAGGGTTAGTGACTCTAATTCAGAATTTGTGCATCTCTTTTGACTTGCTATCTCTTTTGTCATGTGGCACTGTCCTACTGCTGCCATGTGTGTGAGCAGTTAGCTTAATGATCTCACAAAAAGCTTGTAGAACAACACCTGATTGCTTGACTGGGAGGCTTATTTTTGTAATTTGTTCCTAGAAGCACAATGTCTACATCACTTACAGCTTGCTCAGAATGGAGTAGCTCTTTTCTTCTTGGTTTGAGCAATTGTGAACGTATTATGCTTGACCTGTTTTACTTTGGCTGCCAGTAGAGTGGAAGATCGACTTTAAACTGGCTCTGTGGGTTTTGAAAGCCTTTTGTGAAGCAGGCCGTGGCTGCATTTAAGACTTGTTCCTTCCTTGCTGATGGAGACACTGTACAGGCACTTTTCTGTCAGCGCATGTGTGGGCCTTTGCTGGACTGCGCCTTGGAATTCAGAGCTCAATCACTGCCACAGTTAATGGTCTGTGTCCCCCACTTTGAGAAAACGGCTCAAATAATACTTTATTTTAGCTTGTGCTCAAACAGCTATGGGAAGCTCTGTAGTTCTTGTTTATTCTCTATCTACTTCCTTGGTCAGTTTGCTATGTTTTTACTTACAGTTTTTATATAGTCTATATAGTCTTTAATGCTGGCATTTTAGTGTCTTTTAGTTTTCTGTGTATTTGAACTATGCAAGCTGTTTTGTAGAAATGAAAGTATTCTTACCTGGGAAAGCAAACAATAGCACATTTAATTTTCCATTTGCTTTGTCTGCATTATATTAATGTACTGTGCCTGCATACAGACTGTGGTCTTAGTGGTCTCCTTTCTGTGTCTTCTTGGATGATAGATTGTCCTGTGAGAATCTTTGGTTCCTGATGCTGAGTTACACTGAAGGAGCTGGATTATGAGTTATAAATAAATAAAATAAACTGCAGAAGGGATGTGGCATTTTTCTTCTGGGACCATGTTCCCTCTTAAAAAAAAAAAAAAAGTGTATCAGCAGGAATGCCAATGTCCACTCTCTTAGTGCATTTGCTTATCTCCTTATGCCTTTAATTATGTACAAGTACTCTGAGTACTCTAGAGCATCCCACCAAAATAGCTTCATTATGCCTAAATTATTGTAGGATGGTGACAAAGTGAGCATTTGGAGCTCTGAAGGCAAGATACTGTTATCTGTACAAACAAACCTCCAAAGCCTTTGGAACACCACTGTGGCCCATGCCATCTGTACCACTGTGTTATGCTGTGCCCTGTACAACTTTTTCAAGATTAATGACAGAAATTTTTGCCTGCTGTGGCCAAGGATGCTGCGGACATGAAGGCGGCAGTCATCTGAGCTAACAACGGAAACGCAGACTATTCACCTCTTTGAGCTCCTACCTGCTTCCGGAATGAAACACTGTAAAGAGGGGGGGAGGGGGGAGGACCCAAAACAAACAAAAAAACCACCCAACCCCCCCAGCAGCCTACTTCTTATTGGTGTTAAAATTCAGCTGACACCTCAGATCAGGCAATTATCAGTCTCTATCCGTCTTCTCAATACTACTCAGGATTTTGTAGATTTTTGTCATAGTCGCTCAAGGTCCTCTATTTTTTCTGAAAAGTCCTAGCCTGCTCAGCTGTTCCTTAAAAGGAGACTGTTCCATACGTTTAGCTAAAGCCGCGAGGATGATTAAGCACTTTTCAGTTCTTCTGTATTCTTTCTGCGATGAGTGGATCAGAACTGTAGATAGTATTGAAAGTTTGTATGCACCATGGATATATGTAGTAGCACAATTACATTCTCAGCTTTGTTTTCTGATCCTTTCTTGATGTTTGATTTGCTTGTTCTTTTATTTTACCTCTGCCAAGCACTGAACTGAACTTTTCACAGAACTACTTATCATACCACTCTAGAGCAAGGTCTTGAGGTTAATGGACTGTTGAGAACAGTTCTAACTCCACATATGGAAGGTTCCCCCCTCCCCCCCAATGCATAGCTTTACATTTAATCACATTGAATTTCATCTGCCATTTTTATTGCTATATTCCTTGATCATGGTAAACTGCAGTTCTTCTCAGTCAGTCCTCAGCCTTACTAAACAGGGCTATCAGCAACCTTTGCCACCCTTTGCTTCAGGATGCTTAGGAATGTGTTGAACGGCCACATATATGCCCATGGAACTCTGCCAGTAACTTCCCACCTTCTCAAGAATTAACCATTTTTATGATCTTCTATTTCCTGTCTTTTAATTTTTTTATTTATCCATGCAAGTATCTTCCCTCTTATGGCACAGCTGTTTACTCTCCTAAAAAGCCTTTAGATCAGTTAGATCAGGCTTATTTGAGTGGGTCATAAAATTGTGTGGAACTGCAGTTCCAATGTGTTTGTAAAGTAGGACTTCCCTTTAAAATGCCGTGTTGTCTCTTGCTAAGTAAGATCATATATGCAGGTGCTCACTCTTTATTAATTAGAGCTTCTACTAATTTGCCTAGTACAAACAACAGGTTTACAGTTCCATAATTCCTAGGGCACTCTAGAACGTTAAAAAAACCAAAAAAACAAAACAAACAAACAAGCAAAACTGGATTTGCCATACCCCAGTTCTAGTTACCAAGGCAGAGATTACCCGCCAACACTAGTAGTCTGATTATTTCACCTTTGAGTTCCTTTAGGACTCTTGCTTACCAAAGATCTGAATCAGGTGACTTGCTACTGTTTGTTTTGTTGATTTTTCTCTATAAGCTTTTCTTCAGTCACTTGAATTTGAGACAGGTATTCTGATGAGACCCCCACAGCAGAAGGTCCCATCATGGGAATCTTCCCAGTTTCTTCTCCTTTGAAGACCAGTGCAAAGAATTCATTTGGCCTCAAATCCCATATGGATGCAGTTGCCAAAGTCAGGAAAGTGTTTTTAGGCTTCATCTGTGTTTCACAGGATTCTCAATTGGAGCCTCTAGGTAGGCACATAAGCCCTATATCTTTTATATTTTATCTTTTTAGTGCTATTATTCAGCTTTTTTTTTGAAGAAGAAGAAGAAGAAGAAGCAATTAAAATTTAGGGGCTTTTGCCCTTGATGAAATGCAAGGTTGCTAAGGCCATTCCTAGCTGATCCTCTTAGGTTTAGTTGTCTGAATAGCTGGCTCAGAAAGAACACTAATTCTGTTAGGATGAAGCAAAGTGGGTGTCATAAAGGACCTGCCTTGTTTTTACTGAGCTCTTACTCAGGGACGATACTTGGTGCCTTATAAATATTAACTAAATTGTTGTAATAAAACTGATTTGTTATTTATAGCATGTCTTTATTTTTTGTCATGCATAATTTAGTATCTTTTAGCATGAATGTAATTGCTAGGCTTTTGCAAATATAATTTATATTGAGCTTAAAAGACGGGAGAAAGCAGCTGTGTTTGAGGCTCCAGACTTCTGTAATGTCTCTGCTCCTGCCATATGGTAAAACTTAAATAAATAAGCATTAGCACAGTATGAAAAAAAGGTACAGCATATATTCTACGCTAGTCTAGTTTTAGAGAATTTTTTGTGGAGATACTTATTATCTAGACATTCTTTGGCTCTGCTAGCCTGTGTCATCTTAAATGAACAGCTGCATAGCACAAAGGGGAAAATGGATTTGGAAGGAACAACAATTCTCCATACCTACCTGTCACTAAATCCATAAACCAAACAGATTAAAAAAAAAATGGTCAGGTAGTATACCTCCTGTACAGCTTAATTCAAAATCTCTTTTGCATCTACCAGACTTATCTACTTCATTTATAGCCTATACAACTCCTATATTGGCTTTTAGCAGGTTATACACAACCTGTTTGGTCAAATTGGTTGTGATAATCAAATCACATTTTTTTGAAGCATCCCATGGTAGTTGCCTTGGCTGAGGTGAGATCATTGAATGGTGTGCTTTCTGCTATGGAGCTCTCTGTTATTAAAGGCAGTCTTATCTGTAGCTTGAGTATTGTTGTAAAGGTTGGATATGGTCATCCTTTGAAAAAGGAAAATCAGAACTACCAGAGCAAATTTTTATATACAATAATTATCATTAATTTTGTGTGTTTATGACCCAAATTCTACAAAAATCTGCCAAGAGAATTTCACCTGTAATGTAACATTACAAGAGTGAGCCCTCATGCCAGTAAGATAAATGCTTGTTATATACACGTGTTCTTCATCTTAAAACTTGTCAATACACTACATTCAGATAATAAAGAAATGTCCACTTTGAACTGAACTTCAATACATAGTACTTCTTCAGAAATTACCTTTGTTGTCACAGAATTTATTATAGTGAAGTTCAGTCAGTATGTGAAAGTAAAAATGCTAGGAAATTGTTTTTTAATTAAAGGAGTGTGGAAACAGCCTATTTCAAAATTTTTGATCATAAACTAGAAGAGTACAAAGTGTATAAAAATTCTCAGGAAATTCAGGTTTTACTTATGCATTATATGGTATAAATTCAGGGAATGAAACACTGTTCTTTTAATCCATAAAATTTTTCAATCATTGCCTTCCATGCAAAACTGAGCATAATCCCACTGTAAAGTGCTGTTATATTTGTAATAACTATCCTCATTCTGGAATTGAACAAAATCCCCCTTTTTTTGCTACTGCTTTTGCTTGAAGAAAGACTTCAAGATTAAGTCACTGATTCAAAGCTTTCCAAAGGTAAGTAGAACTCAAGCCTGTTGTTCTATCTTCAGTATAAGCTAGATCCGTAAATGATTCTCTTCAGGCCCATGTTATTTTAGAAGTCTATCTCCTCTGGGTCACTTAAAAAAAAAAAGTCACTTTATTGCTACTAAGGTATTAAATATGAACAGTCAGTGCCAGTGTATTTCAAAACAGGTAATTTGAGTTCATAACTAGAATTAAAAAAGGATTAAATCCATTCTCTTCATTCAGAGCCACTAAGTTGAGATGACTTGCAGGAATCATTCTGAATTTTCTCACACTTACTTAAGTTTTTTCTTTTTCCATGCCTCATATGGACACAATCACAATACAAACATATTGAGACATTGTCTATGATTAAACACTTAATCAATTCTATTCTATTTGCATTATCTTGCTTAGCAATTGTTACCTGTAATGTTGTATGACAAATAACAATTACTGATCTAATGAATGAGAAGAATTGATATCTGTGGAACAAAACAGCATTTGATCAACAAAAAGACAAATTCACAATCAAGTCCAAAGTACCTTTCATTTCTCGGAAAATATATCATCTCCTTTCCTTCCCTCAGAAACCCAACATACAAATCAGCCTTCAATACTTTTCTTCAGCCTCTGTTCACTTTTTCTGTTCAAACCCCTCCAAATCCAGTTACACTCAACTAGCAGAGTCACTCATAGCGCTGAAACATTTAACAGTTCAGTTTTCTGATCAGAGACAGCAGTAAATTTGGTACAAGTGTAGCACTCTGGAGAAGGGACAAAGCTAACTGCACTATAGTTGTTGTTTTATGAACCAAACCTTCCTTTAATTATGAATAAAAGTCTTGCACACATCATGCACGCATTACCTGTTACTCTGTTTTCCTGTTTGAGTACCTAGTACCTATGGATGTAGACTATTTTTGGATCTTGGCCACAGAGCACCCGTCTGTGATAGAAGGTGAAACCAAGGATGGCTGCTTTGTAACAGTATTATTCCACTAATCCCATTAATGAATTTAAAATTGTTAAAAATTGTTAGAAATGTCAATTTATCCACTTGCTCTTTTCATGCTAGAAAAGATGTCTTGAATGGAGAGATGACTGCTGGCCATAAATATGTAACAATATCAGGTGTACGTTGTACAACTGAGACTACAACCATCTTCTGCTCAAAGTGGATAACTGAATTCCATAAATAATTGCATTTCAGTTTGTCATGTACTCTCTTAGAAGAGTACCCGCAAAGGGGCTACTATTATTTCTTAGGGGCTTCATTCTTCATATGTAATATGCCATGTGAATGACACTGTGTTCATGTATATGTGAGAGAGGAATGGTAGACTACTTCTAAGCTAGGTTGCTGTCTTTCTCATTAATGATATAGAGAATTTAGTTTCCTAACTTTGGTCTTCTGAAGTAGATCAGATTAGATGGTGTGATAAATCCCTACAGTATCATTCAACTAAAAATATGTGGATCACTTCAAAGATCCTACAGTATTTTTCAAACAATATCTGCAATAATGAGACTCATTTAACTACCACTACATAGTAGGTATCTGAGGGAGAATCATAGCAGATATGAAATGGTCCACATCAACACTATGCAAAAGAAGTACATTTACCTAGAGAATTCAACAGCTGACTAATAACTTTCTCAAAGGATACTATATGGAATGAAATCAAACATAAAAATTTGTCCAAGTTCACTGGCCAAAAGTCTAACAGATTTCTGAATACAGGATTTCTATCCATTCTCTCATTTTCATGTCACAATTTCACTACACAGAAGTTAATGACCATGAGCTGTTGCTGCATCTTCTTTGTTAAACCTCAGTGTTTTATTAATACCTCTAATGTTTCTTTCCATACACAGCAGATACATATACTTAAAATATCCATGATGTTATTTTTGGGTTATGGGGAACAGCAAAGCAAGAAGGAACAAAGTAAAGTCTTCCAGAGAAAACAATCACAGCTCTTACATGTATTACATAGGCAAATCTTCAACTAAAATATTTACTTGTTTTATGTACATATATATGCTTGTGTGTATTTGTTCAACTATCAAAAGATCACAAAGAAAACCAGACACAAGTCTATCCATTCATCTTGGGAATAAGGTAGACCAATGTGGATATCTAGTGTCAGAAATTGTTAGCAGCTTAATTTCCTATTCCTTTCTTAGCTTATACTTATAACCCTTGAAGACCAACCAATTAATCTTCAAATCAAATGTTATTTTCCCTTGAGCATATGGACCTGAAAACATAAAATCTATCAAATACACATATGAATATAAATATTTTTGAAGACCTCTGAATAATTACAGATTGTTTTTATAAGTGGAAATACCTGTCATAAGACATGTAGTTGGAGGAACATGCAGAAGAGATTTACAAAAGGAATCTCTGAATTGAACAGCATTTGCAGATGAGAAAACTGATGAAACAACAAATTAAGTACATGAAAAGGAAGACTGAAGGAAAGAGGGTTTTCTCAAAGACTTATTTGTGCCCTGATATTCAGTGATTGGGAAAAGATTCATGTCTAGATTTGTTGTTGTTGCTGCTGTTTTATCCAGATATTGATATGGGGGAAGCTAGAAAGTGTGTATGGGGATGAAAATGTTGTTCTTATAAGGTGTAATGTGGTCATGGAATAAAATAGCTTAGCTGTCATGTAGCAAAAATGGTACTAAATGAAGAGGCATGTTTAAGGGACAAGAATTCTGAAGAAAAAAAGGTATTATTGGTGAAAACTCTGAAAATCCTAGGTTTCTGGTGCTGGGGTCGTTTCCGTGGCTGGAAGGCAGCCTTGGAGCTATGGCATCTGGAGTCACTGGCATCTTCAGCTGATAGCTGGCTGCCTTAAAGCCACAGATTTTGTAAAGCCAACTTCCCCAGGAGGCTTGGAGGCAAGGTACTCTGAGAAGCTGGTTAGGAAATCAGTATGGCAGGCAGGTTTCAAAAAGCCACCTAGTTTCCAGATATATGTCATTAAGACTGAACTGTCTTCACCTCAAAGCATTAGAATATTAATGAACCATGTTGAATAAGAGAGCTGGAGAATTCAAGTTTCAACAGCAAATATGGCAGGAGCATCCTGTTCATTCAAGTTATGAAAATCTGACCTCAGAAAGTAATTTTCCTTATTGTTGGGCCATCTAACACTTCTCTGTTCGAGACAACACCTGATTCTGTTCATATGCTTAAAATATGGCTTCAGTATGGGAGTGAGTCCTTGAGTGTTCTCCAGGACCAAGTTTGAAGTCTTCAAAGCTCAGTAACAGTCTGAACATGAAATTAATTGCAGCATGGTGAAATGTGGGCTGGATTTCTGCTCAGAAATATGCATTTATAGGGAGATTTTTGTAACAGAAAAAGCAGTTGTCTTTTTTGTATGGATATGTACATTAAAGTGAGATGCTTGTATTTTAATTAGCTTGCTCCTGAGATTATAGCCATAATTACACTGTTTTGTTCTGTGTATGGAGGGGAGTAAAACTGAGGTACCACAAATGTACATCATTTATGTACCTCATAAAAGGTGATTGCTATTATGTCAGATAATATGATACTTTGTCAAGACCTTTTGAAATAAAGCAGAAATAATGGCATAATGAGAATGGGTCACAGGAGATTGGTTGTTGGAACATCTCTTTTCTTTTTTCCTTTTGGAGGATACCTTAGGGATATGTTAACTACTCTTCCCTTTTGTTCTTGAGCTTGTGTTTTTTGCTGAAGAACTGTTGAAAGTCATGAAATTGCATTGCATTAATCTAGAGTTCTGGCTCTCTTCTTTCTTGCATAGTCCTGGGAATAGCTTTTGTTTTTCACTAAAAGTCAAACTCTATGTGTGCAGCTTTTTCAGCCTGAACAACATATGAAAATGGTTCAAAGGGCTAGAAAAGACAGGGGCATACATCCAAGCTGGAAAACATCTTTGGAATGATCCTTGTTGCTCAAGTCATCCTTGACTCAATGCAGGAAAAAAAGTGTATGTGCATGCCAGAACACTTCTTTATTTATTTATTTATTTATTATTTTTGTCAAAATGTTAAAAATTCTTCTTTTGTGTTACTTGGAATCAAAAGTTAGAATGTACTTTGTCAGTTTTGTCAATTTTTCATTTGGCAAACATTGCTTTTCTTTTTGTAGTCTTTCCTCACTGCACACTCATCTTTCTCCTTCTTGTACAGCTTAAAATTAATGTAATTGTTTACTTTGGTACTAACAAGTAGGTAGCACAGACAACATCCAGACAATTCGGAGAACAGCTTTCATTTCATCTGCTATTATTGCAAAAACCGTTGGTGTAGGTTCATGGCTGTGTTTTTTAACAAAATCAATATAGGACTTTATTGGCAGAGCTGAATTTAGACAAATGCAGTTACAGCTCTATCTTTGGTAGCAGTACACGTAACAGTACCTAGGTCTGTATCAGGTTTCCACTGCAGAGAGCTCAACCTGTTGTACAAAGCACTAGCCGTGTCCGTATTGCACTGTGGCCACGCGACGTTCGTGTGCACAAGTCACCTTGCATGCCCTTGCTTTTCCTCTTTCTAAGCACTCATGGCATTCCAAAACATACCTGCCGCATGCATACCTTAAGCCTTCCTCACCATAGTTTATACAGGTGATATGCCCACTTATATCTGTTTGGTTTTTACTCTGAACTTGGTATGTGGCTGTGCTGCCTGCCCCTGCTACCATGACTGGAAAGACAAGGTAGGTGTAGCTCACCTTACAGGCATTCACACTGCTTGAGAGAGATCAGGGTGCGTTTGACAGTGCTTGCACTTCTCAGCCCTATCTCATACTTGAACCTAAAGGGGATCAGGATGGTCCTGATGGTTGGGACTCTCCCACCTTGTGGACATCGCTATGGTCTCTTTACCCTGATTGCCACACAGTCGAACATTTTTATCCTCAGCTTTATTTATTTTTTCCTCTTTACCGTTGAACAACTGATTAATTGCTTATCTGCAGAAGGCAGTTTGTAGTTCAGGCAGCTTCATTGCTTTCCAGGGCTTTCTCCATGGCAGCTCTTAGGTGTATGTTCTTGCCTACCATATATATTGTAGTGGACACAAACAATGCTCTTTATTGTTAAGGATCAGCAGGGGCTTTTTAAGTTTTGAAGCTTTTTGCTCCTTTTTTTAAAGACATTATTCCTGTGCTATAACTTTGTTTCAATCTACAGAATTTGAGAAACTGTACTTAAACTATTATTTTTAAGTTGAGAGCATGAAAAGCATGCTTTATACACTCTGTGAGAAAGACTGTGCAAAGGTAATGCAACAATTGTTGAAGGCACAGATCTCAGAGTTCAGAATTATTCAGAGCTTTTTAGTTATGGCAATGTGAAGCGTGACATTTTGAGCAGATGCATTGTTTAATGGATCTGAAAGGTTTAAAGAGTTTAGATTTTGGTCCCTAAAAATTCCCAGCTTGACCTGAAAAACAGCTAATTTCTTTCATTTTGAAGAACTCATACCACTACCAAAATTTGCAACTTATCCTGCAGTATTACCTCAGTCATATTTGGACTGAACCTAAGTGAGAGAACTTCATTTTAGACCTCAGCCACACTCATACTCAGGTCGTCTTTTCCACTGCCTCAGTCAGAGCAGGCAAGGAGAAACATACTGGTACATCCTATTAACATAGGAAAAAAACCCCACCCTTCATTTCCCTTACTAATGGCTTTACAAGCATGGTAAAAAAAGTAGAGCAAGCTGGATTTTGCAGTGTCCTGCAAGGGGACAGCTGAGCAGGTGAGGTGTTACCCAAGAGTGGTTCCATATTGAATCTGCAAAGGGAAAAAAACAATCCAGGCTGACTGACCTATTGCTGGCAGGCCGGTTATACTATTCGATACTGTATAGTTAAATAAATATTGCAACTGCCGCAGAATATTAGGCTTAATAAACGTAGCTGAATATATTTCTCTGAGCAGTTTGTAAAGGTTTTGGAATTTTTTAAATTTCAGTAGGTATTAAAATGCCTACTGTCTACTAAAATGCCTACTATTGTCAGAACAAGCAGGTGATGTGTTTCATGTACAGTAGGCTTTTTTCCCCTCTTTATCGCATCTTCAGATGTTAAAATAGCAGAATGTATGATTTTAAAAACAAGAAGTATATTTGACATTATATTTGCTTCTGCTCCTTACCAGCTCCCTGTATGTAGGACTACAGTATTGGTATTGGCATTGCAGCACCTGCAGGCATGTCTTTGGAATTCAAATTTCTGTTTTCATTGAATCTCTTTGCTTTAGTAATAGACCCAAGATTTGCATCTCCAGAAATTGTGGGGGATTTTTAAAGCTCATTCACTGAACAGACTGTTCTCTGGGGTGTGTCTTTGCTACTATAGGGCTATGTATGCAATGTAACATGCCAAGGACTTGAGAATAAAGATTGATATATGTGAAGAAACTATACGATGACTTGTGGTCTCCAGAGGGAGGTCTCAAGCCAAGTGCTTTTGCAGCTTGTCAGTGCTTGTTGGCAGATAGAGATACCAAGGCACACTGAGGTCTCAGAAACATGGATTTTTGAGTGATTACTCACTGCTGCTACTTTTGTAACTCTCCAGAAGATCATTTTCCAGCTGCCTTTTCAAATGCAGGTCTTTCTTCCATTTCTGAACAAAAGCAAACAAATTAACTCTCTGGGACCTGAGAACAAGGCAAACCAGATGTTATTTCTTATAACAAGATTATGTATTTAATTCCCATGTGAGTATGTTTTATCACATCATGACTGTAACAACCTGAAAAGGCAAGAAGGGACGCTAGAGCTCATTATTTCCCTTGTTTTTTTGTGCTGCCTATTACTTATACTGAATAAGCCCACTATGTCTGTGCTTGATGGCTGCCTAATATGGTTATGTCTTGATAGAACTCCTAATAAAGGACTTTCTTATTCTTCTCAGATTTCACTTTCCACTCTTAAACTGTATCTGCCATGAAAGTAAAAATTACGAATAGCAGGAAACTGGGGGCAGTTATGTTATTAGAACTTTTGTTTTGTTTCATATCTCTCCCTCTGCTATGTGATGTTATTTTGTAGATGGATGAGGCAGAAGAATGATATTAAAGGGGGACTAGGTTGTTTCATGCTTAAATGCTAGAAAAAAGATTTTCTATGCAGTATGTAGGAAAATTCTGTGCAAGGCTTAGCCACTGAAGGTGTACTAAGAGGCCATGCATGCTGTTGCTAGGAAAAATAATGGTCACGTGAGTCTCATTATATAATATCTTTAATATTTGATTTTGAAATATTGCATTCTTGTCATCTTGCAGCTTATGTGTCTAATAGCTAAAGCCCTCACAGAAGGCATCTGATGTGAAACAAAGGAAACAAAAGGTCTGTATAGAAGGAATAATGAAAAAGCTACAACAGAAGAGAGCACATTGCAGTGTGAGTGGGCTTAGCCGGTATTGCCTTGGTTTATTGTGTTTTTAAAAAGACCAAAGGAGCATGAATTACTAATTTTTGACAGTTTTGATTGATAAACAAGCATATGTTTCCCTCTGGCATAGGAGATGCAAGAGGAGGGGATCACTAAAAGGAAGAGGAGGCGAAGTTTCTGTGGTACCCAGATGGCTGATGAAACTAATTTTCTTTTGTGCCTTTCCAAATACAAAATTGTTTAGATGTTTTGGATGTGCTCAAAGCTATGTGTGGTAAAAATGTGTAGCTGAGCACATGCATATCATCAGCTCAAGATTTTCTTTTCCTAGGAATTCAGGTCTAAGGGAATGTTTTTTTTATTCTAAATTCTTAAATGGCTCCTGAATGCCTGACTCATACTGTATTTTTTGTGTTGGCTAGGAGTCCTGATATGATCACAATGAACAAATAGACTGAATTAATTATAACAAATGAGGTTAAAATATCTTTTAGAAGAGAGATAAATTAATAGAGAAAACAACGGGTGGATTAAGTCAGTTCAGTTGTAGACAGTCTCCTTTTAAAGCCTGCCAAGAGATCAGAAATGGTTAAAAATATTATGCTGTTGTTTGTTGAAAAGTTGTAAAGATACAGCCAATCATCAGACACATTTTATCCAAACACTGCTTTACAAATAAAGCTTAGGTAAGACTGCTGAGCCATAAAAAGCAGTGATACCTGTTTACAAAAAAACCCCTCAAACCAAAAGCCACACTTTAGAATAAGTTTTGTGATAGAACTGATGACGTTTGAACAAGATTGCTACTGATTCAGGACTGGTGGAATGTTTTTGTTATTCTAGGTGGTAAAAGAGCTGCAGCCTGCTCCCCTTTAACTCACTAGTGTAGGTGCTGGAGTTCTGCTGTGTGAACTAACAGGCGGTGCTGCCTGGGCATTGGTGCTTGCCCTGATTTGATGGATTGTACTGAAAAGCCAGTACAGGTCAATCCCTAGATAGCCTTAGCTATCCTTAGGCTCCCCATCCAGCTCTGCCATTCTGTCTCTGAGAAGAAAGTAGGAGGGTTTGGACTTGAATATTAGACCTGGTGTCAGTCAAAAGGCTGTGTTAGTCCAATTTGCTATTTCAAGAAAAAATGTCAAAGTATATGCATTAAAAAATAGAATAATTTTGGGTGATAAAGTAATTATTATTTATTGTCCCCATAAAGATGCCACCTAATAACCTAATTTCCTGCCTGAGTGACAATAATGAAACCCACTTGCAAGCAGAGGGACAAAGATAGACCACAGCGACTTCAGAATCAATTTCAGAGAACTCTGGTGTAGGATTTAGTATTCGTCTGCAGGTGAAACTATGAGGGATCTCACCTACTGTAGACTTAGAAGACATAGTAAACTGAAAATAATGCAGTGTTGTTATATTATTGATATCTATGTAAGAGTTGAGATAAGTCAATGAACTTTAAATTCACATGTATATCTGAGGACAGGGCAAGTACGATACCTGGGCACAACGCACAAAAGCAAAATTTTCCTGGATCGATGATTCCTTGCACAACTAAGTTTAACTGTTAACACAACAGTTAAGTAGATTGTTTGTCCTCAAAACATCCTTGTTGTCCTTCACATTTTGATGGAAACTGTTAAGCAATCTGCAGGTCTGTTGCTGTCTCTGCCCCTAACCTGCCATATAAAATCAGGCAATTCAGTTAACTTCTCTGTGCATGAGTTTATCTGTGTATAAAGATGACAATAATTATTGCTGAGATAGCATTTTAGGAAGTGTCATACGTTATATCTGATAGAATGGAAGCCACTAATCCATTAGTTCATGAGCTAATTGATGACTTCTGTAAAGCTATATCAGCTTGTGAGATGCACCCTATCCACTCTTCTTTGGGAAGCTGTGGTTGATCCCTAGAGTGTCTTGACCAGAAGTGAAGCACAATAAATGGATGTTTTGCCCATGTTCTGAAGTTTTACAAAGGTAGCAAATTTAAAAGGCAGGCAGCTGGTGACTTACCACTTTACCTACTGTTCAGATAGCAGTTGTGGGATAACATTCCTGTTCCTTGCTTGTGCATTTAATGCATTATGAGAGAGGCAGCTGGTGCCCCCTCAAGCCTTGTCCTGTATCCACTGCAGTTCCCCCAGAAGTTATAGGATCTTTAGCAGAAAGACTCAGAGTTTTCTCAAACAACTGCAACAAGGTGCATAGGTGATTAGGTACTATGTTATTGTACCATCTGGTGCCAGAAGTTCTGTAATGCTTATCTGTTTATGCTTCTCTCCTGGGACTAGTTAGACCACCTTTTTGCCCCAGACAGCTTAACTGGATGTGTTTAATATTTCTGTCCTTCTGGCTTTCTTATCAATCCTGAGGGTTTGGAGAAGAGGCCACTTAACCAATTATGACTGGGGCAGTATAAAATCCACCAAAGCTGGGGATTCCTGACAAATAAAAAAAATATTGTAAAGTGATGCAACATTAATTTTTTAATTTGGGCATATGTTTGATACAGTCTTTTGTTACTGCATGCTATCCACAGATTCACTGAATAAGATCATCTATAAACTGAAAACTTTCCTGACGGTATACTGTCATTATTCAATGCATGGTTTCATGTCTTGCTCATTGAACTCTGTCTATGCTTTGCTGTGAGTACAGAAATCACTGATTTTTCCCATAGATTTTTTTTTTGGCGCTCAGTATCAGAATGTATTATGGAGACTAGTTTATTTTCTTGATACTTAGATGAGGAGAGAGTATTCCTAATGGCATTTACATGTTGGGAGCAGAGACACAAGAAGTTAAGATCCATTACTTTGAAATTGCTGGAGGCTAATGTTCAGATTGTGATGTATGGCACCCAGTAAGTTCTGTGTAATGTTTTCATTGACTTTGGTGGCACTAATAAGTGCTCAGCATTTTTGCAAATCAAAATGCAAGGCTGTGAGGTGGGTATCCAAAAACCAAAGAATACACAGTTAGCAACTATTTATAGACATTTTGAGTTGAGTGACTTGTCAAACACCAGCTAGGTGTGCTGTGTGGTAGGAGGAGGATTAACACTCAATTTAGTGTGGCAGTATTTCACAGCTTTACCACTGATTGACTGATTTTAAGGCCAGAAGGGACTATAAGATCATTTAGTCACCTATGTCCTATATATTGCAGGACATTAAATTTCATCCAGTGACTCTGGACTGAGTATATTTTCTGGAAAGGTGCCTAGCTTTGTTTTGAAAGCACCAAGTAATGAAGAATCTACCAGTCCCTTTGGGAATTTGTTCCAGATGTTAATCACTTCTACTGTTAAATATTTTATCTTATTCCTATTTTGAATTTGTCTGGCTTCCTTTTCCATCCATTGGTTTCTGTCTTTCTCTGCTAGATTAAAGAGTTCTTTAGTTCCTTGTGAGGGTGCTTATACACTGTAATCAAGCTACCTGTCAGTCTTTTTTTTTGATAAGATAAACAGACTGATATTTTTAAGTCCCCACTCACCTGAGTTTTCTTCAGCTTGGAATAATTCTGTAGCATTTTTCTATATCATCTCCAATTTTTTCAGTGACATTTTAAAAATGAACTGTGTGCAGTATGCAGAACAGGAGGCAGTTTGCCAGTATCAATTTCACCAGTGCTATCTAGAGGCATAAAATCACCACTGCTTTTCATTTTTCCTCCTCCCTGCTCGTTCCTTCGAGGTTTGCATTAACCCATATTGTCTGTATATTATACTGGGAACTCATTTTTATTTGCTTGTCTGCAATGACCCTGAATTTCTTTTTCAGAGTTGCTGCTATCAGGAAATAGTTTCTCACTGTGTGGATATGTCCCATATTTGGGAGGTGGGGGAGGAGGAGGAAGGGAATTTTCATTTCTCTATAAAAAATACATTGTGTTTCAATTCCAGTTCTGGTCTCCTTGGCCTTAGCATTGTCTACTAAGTTTGTGTATCATTCCCAGGCTTCTTCAGTGCTGATTTAGTGTATAAACTCCTGAATCATATGCAGAAATATGAAAATATAGATTAGTATACTACTCATCTCTAGAAAGAGCTTCCGTTTAATACTGATTCTTTTCTGACAGTTGTTTTTGCAACTTACCAATTATCTAATTCTTAATCTTTTTGACATGTGCTTTGCTGCTATTGTGTAACATCAATTTGCTAATTAAAGGATCATAAATGCTGAGTCAAGTGCCTCATAAAGGTTGTATTTGTGTGGTACCAACCAAGTCTTTAAACTTAGCAAAGATTGAATCTGATCTGTTTTGCAAGAGCTTTTTTGTCCTTAGATGGTACAAATTGGCTTTAATTATATTCTTTTCATTTAATTTTTAATTGATAGAATACCATACTAGTTTTTCTTTGATTTTTTTTCCCCCTGAATGATATAATTACCCACATTTTCCCATTGGAACATCCTTAATATTGTCCAAATCCTCTAGAGTGTCTTTGGTATCTCAAAATGTAATGCAAGCTAAGAGAAGTTCAGAAAATTCTTCAGCCAACTTACTAATAATTTGTGTGTGAAGGTTACGCAGGTCTGTTGATGTAAACTGTGCAACTCTGATAGATCCTAGTTAACTTTCTCCTTAGTTACTAATGTATTAAAAAAGACTTCATCCTTGTAATGTGATATTAGTAAAGCATCTTGATTCTTTCCAAATCTGGAGCAGAAGTATTGGCTCTGCTTTTTCTGCATCATTATTTACAATTTTATGATCTCCTCTGGTAAAACAGTCATGGCATTTCTTTAGTTCATGGATACTTTAAAAGCTCCTTGCTCTTTTCTTAAGCTCTGTTAGCCACTGATTTTTCCCCACATGTCTTTATCTTCTCATATGAGTATATTTACTATTTACTTTTCCTTTTTCACATTTGTCATCTTCAAATTTCTCATCACTGCTTTTATGAGCCTGGTCTTTCCCATTCACTGCAGCACATCCTAAATTCTGTAATAAAAGAAACTAGTCCTGTAGAGATAAGTTTTGTTCATTACACAGTTGCGTTCAGCCACAGGTCTGATCCATGTGTGTGCTGATACAGGGTACCAGTATGTAATGAAAGGCCTTCTCATAATGCGCATGTGGAAAGAACCAAACTAACTTTGCACAGATCACACTGCCTCTGACACTTGGTAGGTACTTCTTTGCCTGTCCTTATCTTTTTTTAATAGTTTTTTGTAACAGAGCAACCTGTTCTTTGTGGGTTTTTTGTTTTGTTTTGTTTTTTAAGGAAACAAAAGGGAAACAAGCCTCCAAAGATATATTCTGTGAGCTCATTGAATATAGGACATACAGGACATATAGAGTTATCAGCAGGATTAGAATCTGTTAGATTGCCATTTAGACAGAATCTTTGGAAAATCCCCCTTAGTCTTTATGGAGTATTTGTCACCCTAGATTTCTTAAATGTTGCTCACACTTTTTTTTTTTCCTGAGTAAGAGGAAGGGAAAGACAAAGCAAAAAGAACAACATTATAGCAAAAAGTAACTGCCCTGCCATGTTTCAGATCTTCTCTTCCAAGTTTGTTGGTGAAAGAACTGTAAGATTCTTTAAAATACTGGGGGAGAAGACAACATATTTCCATAAACTCATTCTTTGAAATAAGCGGCCTAAACTAGCTGAAACTGACCCCTCTCTGAGTAAAACAGAGACTTGTCATGAAAGTATCAATCTTGTTTTAAGTTTGGAAGTCATAACTACAAATAACATGCAGTAACTTTAGCCATCAATAGTAGTACCATATAATTTAATTAAAATATTCTTCTTTTAAATATTAAAATATTTATCTTTATAAATAAGAGCCTGATTGCATAAGACTTACCACATATGCAACACTACTTTGTAGCAAGATGCACATCATTATTTATCATGTTTTTGTTAAATAATGGCAGTGTTCCCTAAAGCCTTTACAATTCTTGCGATTTTCAGATACATTTTGCAGCACCAGGCTTTTCAAAGAGTCTGAATTGCTTTGAACACTGAGTGGATCAAAGTGGTGTATGTTGTTCTTTTTATAATTTTCGGCTGCACAGACCACCTTTCTGCAGAGCAGGTGAACCCTGTAATAATTGACCTTTGAGGACAAATGCCTATTATCTTGTTTACACAAGTGCTCTGGTGGTAGCTTGTAAATCACTTTCTGCATAGCAGTCTGACATCATTTTGATGGGTGTTTTTGTAATTAAAAAAAGGCATCCTAATCTGCAGGGTTGCTATGTTTTTTAGAAGCTAGAAGTAATAAATTTAAAAATAGGCATTTTGGACAAAGAATGAGTATCACAAGCTCATTAATTATATATTCATCACCTCCTGCCAGGCACTACAATTGTGCTGGCCCTTTGGAAGAGCCGACTGATTACTGTTGAATATATTTTTCTCTGCCAGTGAATACTATTAAACTACCACCTGATCTTACAACTTCTATTCAGTAGTAATTCTTGCTCCCAAACAGTCACTTTGGTGCCAGCCTGTTTGTTCAAGTGTTACTAGTCAGAGTATAGGTAAGCCCCCTAGATTATAAGATTTTTATCTCAAAGTCTTTAGAAACCTGAATTTAGTAGTGCAAGACTAGATTTCAAGAGCATTTAGCATGAGCATAATGGGACTGACAGAAATGCATATGCATGTTAGCTGCCTATTTCTCAGCTTATACTGGAGTTGCACCTTACATGTTTAGATGCTTTTGAAAGCTCATTATGTTCTGAGATGCCTCTTTAGACATTTAGATACTTTTGAATACCTGGAACATAGACACTTAAAAGCAGCATGCTGAAAAAGCAGACTTTATCTGAATATAGTTTTCATGGCTTAGGAAAATCTTTATTTCAAGTTCTAAAAATCATAATACGATTAATAATACAGAACTTGAGAGTCATTATAATATATCATTAAGGAAAATAAGGAACTCTATTTAGGAACTATCACAAAATATTTAAATATATTGACGTCTTTTTAAATTAACTGTAGTTCTTGGCTGAGACTTTAGATATCAATTTATGAAAAGTATTGGCTGCAGTAATGACAGTGGAGATGATAAATTCATCAAAGTTGGGAGTGAATGTGTATATGCATGCATTGTGTACGTAGATGTTTGTGAACACATGCATGCGCACATAATGTGTTCGCTCCCACCCTTGATGGAAATTATCTCCATTATGCATATAGATGTTTGTGAAGAACAAGAAAAATAATTATTCCTATGGGAGTCTCTGTGTACTGGTACAGGAAACTAAATAGCTTGTAGAGAAATTAGAATGAATTGGGTGTGTTATGCAAGATAGATTTTAGTATCCTGTTAAGAAGGCTGAGCAAGTGAGAAATTGAAGATCTGAAAGGCTGAAGGAGAAAAAGATTTTTTTTCCTTCCTCTGCTCTTTTTAATCTTTCCCATCTAAAACTCCATTGCCATCCATTGCGGTTGCAGGGCCATGATCTCATTGCCATTACAGAGACATGGTGGGATAGCTCGCATGACTGGAGTGCTGTCATGGATGGCTACATGCTTTTTAGGAAAGACAGGCCAGGCAAGCGAGGTGGTGGAGTTGCTCTTTATGTGAGAGAGCAACCGGAATGTATTGAGCTGTGCCTAGGGGTGGATGAAGAGCGAGTCGAGAGCTTATGGGTAAGGATTAAAGGGCAGGCTAGCATGGGTGACGCTGTTGTGGGTGTTTACTACAGGCCACCTGATCAGGAAGAGGAAGTCGATGAGGCCTTCTACAGACAGCTGGAAGTAGCCTCCTGATCCCAGGCCCTGGTTCTCATGGGGGACTTCAACCACCCTGATATCTGCTGGAGAGACAACACAGCTAGGCACAAACAGTCCCAGAGGTTCCTGCAGAGCATTGGTGACAACTTCTTGACACAGGTGGTGGAGGAGCCAACAAGGAGAGGTGTGCTGCTGGACCTCGTACTAACAAACAAAGAAGGACTGGTTGAAGATGTGAAGGCCTTGGCTGCAGTGACCAAGAAATGGTGGAGCTCAGGATTCTGTGAGAAGGAAACAGGAAAATAAGTAGGATTGCAACCCTGGACTTCAGGAGAGCAAACTTTGCCTCTTCAGGGACCTACTTGGAGGAATCCCATGGGTTAGGGCCCTAGAAAGAAGGGGGTCCAAGAGAGCTGGTTAATATTCAAGCATCACTTCCTCCAAGCTCAAGATCAGTACATCCCTATGAGTAGGAAGTCAAGCAAAGGGGGCAGGAGACCTGCATGGATGAGCAAGGAGCTCCTGACAAAACTCAAACAGAATAGGGAAGTATACAGAAGGTGGAAAAAGGGACAGGCCACTTGGGAGGAATATAGGAACGTTGTCAGAGTATGCAGGGATGCGATGAGGAAGGCTAAGGCCCGTTTGGAATTAAATCTGGCTAGAGACGTCAAGGACAGCAAGAAGGACTTCTTCAAATACATCAGCAGCAAGAGGAAGACTAAGGAAAATGTGGGCCCTTTGCTGAATGGGGTGGGTGCCCTGGTGACGAAGGATACAGAGAAGGCAGAGTTACTGAATGCCTTCTTTGCTTCAGTCCTTACTGCTCAGGCCAGCCCTCAGGAACCCCAGACCCTGGAGGCAAGAGAGAAAGTCTGGAAGAAGGAAGACTTTCCCTTGGTGGAGGAGGAGTGGGTTAGAGATCATTTAAGCAAACCTGACACCCACAAATCCACGGGCCCTGATGGGATACACCCACAAGTGCTGAGGGAGCTGGCAGACGTCATTGCTGGGCCACTCTCCATCATCTTTGAAAGGTCATGGGGAACAGGAGAGGTGCCTGAAGACTGGAAGAAAGCCAATGTCACCCCAGTCTTCAGAAAGGGCAAGAAGGAGGACCCAGGGAACTACAGGCCAGTCAGCCTCACCTCCATCCCTGGAAAGGTGATGGAGCAGCTCATCCTGGAGGCCATCTCCAAGCATGTGGAGGAAAAGAAGGTGATCAGGAGTAGTCAGCATGGCTTCAGCAAGGGGAAATCATGCCTAACCAATCTGATAGCCTTCTCTGACGGAATGACTGGCTGGGTAGATGAGGGGAGAGCAGTGGATGTTGTCTACCTAGACTTCAGCAAGGCTTTTGACACTGTCTCCCATAACATCCTCATAGACAAGCTCAGGAAGTGTGGGTTAGATGAGTGGACAGTGACGTGGATTGAGAACCGGCTGAATGGCAGAGCTCAGAGAGTTGTGATCGGCGGTGCAGAGTCTAGTTGGAGGCCTGTAGCTAGCAGTGTCCCCCAGGGGTCAGTCCTGGGTCCAGTCTTGTTCAACTTCTTCATCAATGACCTGGATGAAGGGACAGAGCGCACCCTCAGCAAGTTTGCTGACGATACAAAACTGGGAGGAGTGGCGGATACGGCAGAGGGCTGTGCTGCCATTCAGAGAGACCTGGACAGGCTGGAGAGGTGGGCGGAGAGGAACCTCATGAAGTTCAACAAAGGCAAGTGCAGGGTCCTGCACCTGGGGAGGAATAACCCCATGCAGCAGTACAGGTTGGGGGTTGACCTGCTGGAAAGCAGCTCTGCGGAGAAGGACCTGGGAGTGCTGGTGGACACCAAGTTAAGCCTGAGGCAGCAATGTGCCCTTGTGGCCAAGAAGGCCAATGGTATCTTGGGGTGCATCAGGAAGGGTGTTGCCAGCAGGTCGAGGGAGGTGATTCTCCCCCTCTACTCAGCCCTGGTGAGGCCCCATCTGGAGTACTGCATCCAGTTCTGGGCTCCCCAGTACAAGAGGGATGTGGCACTACTGGAGCAAGTCCAGCGAAGGGCTACAAAGATGATTAGGGGACTGGAGCATCTCTCTTCTGAGGAAAGGCTGAGAGAGCTGGGCCTGTTTAACCTGGAGAAGAGAAGGCTGAGAGGAGATCTTATCAACGTGTACAAGTATCTGAAGGGAGGGTGTCAAGAGGATGGGACCAGACTCTTTTCAGTGGTGCCCAGCGACAGGACGCGAGGCAACGGGCACAAACTGAAACACAGACGCTTCCATCTGAACATGAGGAAAAACTTTTTCACTGTGAGGGTGACAGAGCACTGGAACAGGTTGCCCCAAGAGGTGGTGGAGTCTCCTTCTCTGGAGATATTCAAAACGCGCCTGGATGCAATCCTGTGCAATGTGCTCTAGGTGACCCTGCTTGAGCAGGGGGATTGGACTAGATGATCTCCTTCCAACCTCAGCGATTCTGTGATTCTGTGATTCTGTGATCTTCTCCCAAATCCTTTCTGAGTTCCTTTCCATCATGCAGACTCGCCATGCTTTTTCTACTAGTGCTTTTTTGCCTTCTCTATGGCCATTTAGTAACATGAAGAGCAAGAAGATTGGAAGAGGTAAAAACAGTGAATGGAGAAAGAGCACCTCATATTTTAGCCAGGCCAAAGAGCAGTCAGCGCATGCTGCAGCCCTGTTGAGGGGCAGAGAGCTGGTGCTCTTGGTGATGGCCCAGGGACTCCCATTGCCTCTCCAGGGCAGGTGGTGGCAGTGATCTTCAAAGGTGCATGGCTGCGAACCCTCTGTCTGGGCTGAGAGGCCTCTGCACTTAAAGCAACTGCTGTGGTTACACTTATTCACAATTCAAATCTTTTGCTCGCTGATATTTTTGCTTTTTGGTTATCTTAAACATCTTTGAATCTTTTGCAACTTTTCATTGGACTTTCTCTGCTGTGTGAGTATCTGATTTCCCATTTTGCAGGGTTTGCAGTCTATGCAGACTCAGATGTGACCTAGAATTCACACTGGATGCAGAATATCTCCAGAGTATAGAAAAATGAAGGCAGCTTGGGTGTTTGTCACAATGATAGATTGTAAGAAATACCAGAATAATAATGGATAATATGTTTCAGGGTTTGTCTGACCCTTTAAAAAATGGTCAGATTATTTGTCTGGATTTGCAACAGTTCCTATTGTTTATGCTTTGCTTTGTCAACTGCTCTTTCTTTTTTTATTATTTAAAACAAAATTTCTTGTCATATAATAAATTAGGGCCAAAGAGAGGTTTACAGAAATGCAGTTTGCTGTTTTTCTCAGGTTTATAAGTGTAGAGAGGCAGAAATCTGTTTCTATTCTTCCCTTCAAAATGTTTGTCTAAGATATTCTAGGCGTAACTTACAATATTTTGGAAAGCTTATTTCACGTAAACTTTACCTAGGTATTTTTTGGATAATGAACATGCAAAAGAACAAGCAAACTGCAAATGAGAAGAGGCAGAACACTGCTTCATTCCACTGGATTATTCTGTAGAGCAGTGGTTTTGTCTATACATCTGTCCTATTTTTATAAAAATTGTCATTAAAAAGTGCAACTCTCCTTGAATAACTGTTGAAAATACAGAATTGAATTTTTACTGTTTCTACTGGGTGCCATTCTTTTAGTATGAAATGAAATTGTGCAAAACAGAAAAAATAAATATAGTCATAGTAATCATGACTGATAGGATGCCAAGGAATAGAGTGGGTATGTGGGAGCCAAAAAAAGAAAAAAAGAAGCAAACAGCATAAAAGAAAGGTTGTAAGTATTTTCATGATGGTGAATGAGAACTGAAGAAAATAGATAAAATAAAAGGGAAAAACTGATTTTAGGTATTCTTCTGAATCGAATGCCTGAATGAGGCATTATCTGCCTCAATTTTATTTTCTTTCACTCCACATAACAATAATTAACTTCAGATCAGAGACTAGTGCTGGCTTAAAGATGCAGGATTTCCTCCTGATTTCAAATAAACAGCCATACAGACAGGTGGGCAAAGCAGAATCCTAAACATTGCTTCTTTTAAGCCACTAACCCAGTTACTGGGGAAAGTGATTCTCCTGACAATATCTTAAGTCAGAGAAACTGCCTCAGGCAGCTCAGGAAACCAATTCTCATGATGTTTTTCTACACCTTTGACTGACCTTTCTCACAGGAAGGTGTTATTGCCTCAATATTGGTAATCCTATACATATGTATGTAACAAAAGATAGACCTTCCTTGAGTTTTGTGCTTAGAAATGCCAAGTACATCTGACTGAGACTGCATTCAAAATGAGGTCAAAAAAGTGGGGATAGCTTTAGTTTATGCATCTGTTTTGTCACCTTTGAATCTAAATTCTGTCCAAACATTATCATTTATCATCATTTCAACCTTCTGAAGCACGAGTGGGTGAAATACTCCTGTGAGGAAAATGCAGAGGCAAACTCATTGCACAGTGGGCCATTAGGGCAAGAACCGCAGGGCAATTCCTACATTGCTGCTCTCCCCAGGCGTTAATGGAGCAGTGGGTTATGGTCAATTAATCCATACATTGTTGATACTTTTCATTCTACTATCAGCCAGTTCCTGTCTTGTGAGATCCCCTCTACAGCATTCAGGAAAGCAGATAACCCTTTCTTTTTGACAGTTCTTTTAAAAATTCCTGTTCTGGTTGTCCTGGACTTAAATGGCCTCAAATTTATTGTGTGAATCCTTATATTAGTTTATGAGTTTTCAACGTTCTCTCTAGCTCTCCCTGTGGATGGTATTTGCAGGTCTTATCATTACAGCTGTGTGGTTCTTTGATGGAATAAACAAAATCAGCTCTCATTTTAATTGCAAGTTCATCCTGCAAATTATTATTAATTCTGAATGTGGGACCACAAGTCTGAGAAGAGGGCAGTGCTTTTGGATTTGATAAGACTGAAGCTTGAGCTCAGGGCAATCTATTGCAAGCAGTGGAGGTGGCAACCAGGAGGCAGAGTAGCCATTTTTCCATAAACACTAATTAGATTGCTTTGTTTTGTACTTTAGTTCTGTTAATTTGAGAGGTACTAAGTGGAAGCTGACTGGCTATTTCTTTCTGTCTCTTTATAAAGCTTATTCATGGCTAGCAAAATTCAACTGTGTAACGTTTTAGCCAATCTCTAGTAAGGGCAGCATGGCTTCTAGTGCTTTAAAAAAGCTTAATGAGAAACTGGTGTGTGTTTGGTTGACTGAATTTTACCACATCACATGTCAATTTTTTGAAAGTGCTTCTTGCACTGTTAAATTGTAATGTACACTACAATGACTAAACTGTGCTACATTTCAGAAAGGCAGCTGCAAGCCTACAGCTATGTTTTAAAGGGCATTCCACATCCCCTCTGTTATCACAGTTAATTACAGGAAAACTCACCAGTTCAAATTCAGTCTTTAATGTGAACCCATTTGAAATTCTGATTTGGAAGAGGACCCTTTAGGAAGACAAGACAATTTATAAACTCAGTGCCAGGACTCTCTCTGCATGTAAAATGACTTTCTTCCTTGACCCTGAAGTGTTAAATGAGTCAGAAAGAAATGGCAAAACCAGAACGAAACAGAAACCTCAAGATAATTTAACAATATCTTATTACAGCATTTATTAGGCTGAATTTTGCAGGCCTTTTCTAAGGGAAATCCCTGCCTTCTTCAATAGACTGGAGAAATCGGCCTTTTCCCATATTTTTACTAATATACCAGTAATACAGTCCCAGCATATTTAAGAATATGCCTAATCAAATATTATAACAAAATTTTGGACATTCCTGTTTCTCTATTGCCTTTTGCAGAAAACTGATGGAAATTTAGGGGTTTGATTACTTTTTTGTTTTGTTTTAGTTTGGTATTTTTGTGCTAAAGCAGAGAAAATATATTTGCCTAATCTCCTGGGCCAGCTTTGCCATGTGAGAGGTAGCTGCCAGCAGAGAGTTGGTGAAATACAGCCAGAGGCAGTAATACCATGAAAGACCTAACTAGACACAAAAAGAAAAGTTTTACCATAGTTTACTCAGATCATCTAAATCTTTGTGACGTCTGTTCAGGAAAATGGCAACATTACAATCTGCCTTTACAAGTACTACTGTTTTATCACATAATAAGTAAGAGAACTTGGAAAAGTATATACTGTACTGTCACCAGTTGACAGCCACCATGATTTCATTTTTTCTCATTTAATAGTATCCCAAAAGGTACTAGATGCTGTATAGAAGACAGAAAAGTCAGTCTTTCTCCAAATGATCTGATGGACCAAATACTGTCAAGGATATGATGAGTGTGGGTGATAAATGGAACAGGGAGTTGGAGTAAGGAAGGACGAGCTTATGTGATCTCAGTGATATTTTTAAGAATGTAGAATCACTTGATTATTCTTTAATGCAAATGAAAATGCATAAGTAAAACATTACAAAAAAAGGACGAAATTAAGTTATGGAAAGGCTGGGCCACATTTTGAAGCAAATGATAAAAATAGACTTTGTGTGAGGAAAAAAAGAGAGGAGGAATGAAGGGGAAAAGACACTTGTTTAGGAATGTGAGGGGAGAAAGCAAATAGCCTGATTAGTATCTCCATATGTTCTGGGACAAAGTATTATAGAAAAGTGTACCAGACAGGTATGTTTTTAGATCATATACTTCATTACAGAACCAAACATCTATAGCATGAACAATTAATTAATGGCTATTTTAAGCTCAGTTAGGACCATATGCTGAGAGGGGAAGCGCTGGGATGTGAGGTTTAATCCAGCCATGTAATCAAGATCCATCTCAAAACAGATTTTTGCCTGCACTACTCCTATTGGGAGGTTCTTTCGTGGAGCACTGCAGACTTTTCTTTACAGTTTCATCTGAAGAAACAAAAAATTAATCTGAGGAAGAATTTATACTGAAAAGCATACACCAGTTTGGGCAGTTTTCAGAATAAGTTTGATTGGATGGACTTGTGTTCATCTGACAAAGAAGGTGATGCTAGTCCAGCCAGAACTGTTTAAAAGAAGCCATGAGACTGCAAAGAAACAGATACATGAATTGTAGATGTGTATAAACTGAAAGTACTAAAATGCCTTCATCAGTGTAAACAAAACCACTCTGTTCATGTATGTGTTTATAAAAATGCCAGATGTCACAAATACCTAAATGTTGGACACATTAACCTGACATGCAGCATGAATAAACTAGCCAGAAAACATCTATCTAAGCAAAATATGCCATCAGGAACAGAGCTGTGCTAAAGACTAATGGGAAAAACAAAGGAACAAAAGTAACCAATTTAAAACATGTAATGAATACAAATGAGGTTGAAGAAAAACTGCCTGGGAAATTAATTTGGAAAAGGTCCATAAAGCTCCAAGATCAAAATAGCATCCCGAAATTATTATCAAGTGGGAATACTGAACCAGGCTGTATAACAGGATTGATGCAGCATGCCTGTATCTCATTGCCTGAAAAAAAAACCCCAAAAAAACACAGAGAAGGTTTGAGGAACTGCTGGTGCCTGCCCAAGACTGGAGCGTCAAGCTAGAAACAGTCACAGGTCAAAAAGTGACAGTAAGAGAAAAAACATGAGATGGCACTAACGTGTAACTAAAAAAAACAAAATTAGCGTCAAATGAAGCAGCAGTCTAGGGGCCAGGGTTGAGCCACTTCAACTGAATTGTCCCTCCTGGTGATACTGTAGGCTGTTTGTGCTAAGAATAACGGGAGTATGTGAGTTTTTTGTAGCAATTAATTTGTAGTTTGAAAAGTAACTATTGGGTTCAGCCTCACTCAGTGGGCAAAAATGCTACACTAACAACTCTGTGCTTTGTATCCCTTCCTTTAGATCTTTCTTTAAATTTGTGGCCTGACTCACAGCCTGTTCTCAGTATGTTTTCAAAGGAAGGCAAGTAAAAGCATACAGATAAGAATAACATGCTCAGTTGAATAATAACTTACTTTAAAAAAAAAAAATCCAAATATTTTGTAGCTGATGCATGGGTTTTCACAGAACTGTGTCAGGAATTGCCTTAATGCAGAGAAGTATATACCTGTACTGCTCTTTCTGACTGAGAGGAATCATCTTACTTCAGGGAAGAAGTGGACGGGCAGGACCAGGAGCTGATTTTACAGCAGATACCTCTTTACCCTGACACCATAAAGCAGTGGGCAGGGTGAGCTAACAGCTGTTCGGCTGCTCATAAGCTACCTCCAGACTTAGATAGCTTTTTAGGGAAAACAGCTATCAGTGTGTTCTTCCCTGCTCTCACTGTGGGGAGCAAGGACACTCCTGATGCATTTACTGTCACTGTGTTTTGCTGCCTCTGTGAAGATGCAAAAAAGGTGAGCTCCCAGCAACATGTGGTACGGGAGGTACTATGGATTTTCTTACCCCCACCATCAAACAACTGTGAGCTGTCAGCTTCTACTTTCTCCGAAATCTGTGTTCAGACTAGTGGTGGGTGGTCATGCATTTGATCACCTGGGTCCCTTATGTTACTGTGCTCATTCAGAACCACGGTACTATAGTAGTGGCTGTTAGAGTACGACTCCATTATTAGGTGTATTGGCTATAAACAACCACTGGGCATTAAACCCCCTCCTCCCTAAGTACAGTGATATTCAGGTCATGTCTGTTTTGTTTGTCCATTCCAATTTAGAAGGCAGATACTCATACATTGACCTTCTTGTGAAAAATCACATGTGTTGTGATCTGAATTGGCAATAAAAGTGACCAACCCTGAGCCATAAAAAAAAATATGGGAACTGCTTAGGTGCACCTTTGTGACTTTTTCATTAACCAAGATACATCTACTGTTACCCTCAAATGCTTAACCTGCTCTATCAGATCTGCAGCATTAGGGATGAAATTAAAGCTCCAGCAAAGACAATAGCAACATTACTGTGGACAGCATTTCTCCCTGAGAACACTTTGCTGTCTTCACAAAGGAAAACATGCAAGTTCTTTGGTGTTCCCAGTGATAAAACAGTCTTGAAACCTTATTCAGAGCCAGCAGTCTGGTATGTCCTTTGTTCTGAACACCGTTACTATGAAGGAGACACACAGATGCGCTGGAAATGAAGCGACTGCATGCTCCAACATGCAAGGGCTGGCTACTTTTCCATGCTGCTGCTTGATGAATTCCAGCAGCTTCTGAGAAAGAGAGCAGGGCAGGCAGCACCAGAGGTTTCACAAACTATTCAAAGAGGTATTAGCCAATTCCAGTAGAGCTCCCACATGTCCTAAAATATGGAGTAACTGAACGCCAGGCCATTACCTCTTTGTGGCCAGAATTGCACAGAATAATTAATCTTTTAATTATAAATACAATACAAGTCAGCATAAGAGAAACAAATAATATGTACTGCATATTAATGCAGATGTCTCAGGGGCTTCATAGAGCTGTGAAATAACCAATAAGGCATGATTAGATGGCTGGTATTGGCTGTTTTAATCTGATCTTGGGTCATGGACAGAAAAAAATGGCAACATTATTTGGAGAAAATATCATTCATTCAGCTGTAGTTATTTAAATGTAATATCACCGGGCTTTTTTAATGCTCTAAGAAATGTGTTACACCCGATTTGTATATCATTCTTTGTTCTTGGAGGAGGCTGGTGAAAGTCTCAGACAGAGGAGAAGAGATTGAAAAAGAAGTTTTCATGAATTAAATCATTTGTGCACCAGCAAATTCCTTGAAATAGCCGTCAAGTCCATGACCACATTGATTTTTGGCAATCCTTTCTTTGGTGAAAGCTTTCTGACACATGAAAGATTCATCAACAGCATGGGCAGGAGTTATCTGTAGTTTGTCACAGCCATATGAGCAGTGCTGCTAAGGTTTAACACTTAAGTTTGTGATATATGTGTTGCTGTATGAATTAAATTCTGGTAATTGACCCTGATGAATATAGAAAAAGTTAAAGAACTTCTTTGCGATTAATAATATTTAGATATTTTATCTGCCCGCAACAATCTCTGTTATATTTGGGAAGTCAGTATTTTCCAAGATATTTTTTTAAACTAGCATGAAAACTGTCAAAGAAGATAAACTATCTTTAAATCAGAAAATAGCTTCTTTCCTGCTGTCTTATCAAGCAACACCATATAGTCTAGAAATGTGTGCTTGCTGTATTACTAATGGGAAGATTTTTATGTATCGGACTAGAAGCTATGACACTTGATTTGAGTAAACGTGTTTAAAAAAATCTTTGCCTCCTAGGAAGAAAGCAAAGCATGTAGGAATGGAATATTTAGTATTAGTTTGTGCCAGAAGAATGGGAAAAATAGGAGAAAAATAACTTAAATTCAGGTGGTACCCTACAAAAATTAAGCAGTGACGTGTCAAGAATAAACAGAAGACAGGATTTGGAAGAGATATTTTGACTAGCTGAAGTATCATCAGTGTCATCAGAAGTTTAAACATGGAATTTGAAGCCTGGCTGTGAGTGTCAGCAAGGCATCTTACAGATTAATCAATCATTTGCAGAAAGTTTAGTCAATATTTCAGTAATGTTAAACTACAGGTAATATTGGATTGGTAGTTAACTGGCAAACTGGGACATGGTAGTGTGGACAGCAAAGTAAAATGGCTTGTTGTATGACACTGGAGTTTGAGCAGAGTGCTGCAGGATCCTGGTTCTGGTCTGCAGAGAGAGGTGGAGCTAGTCACTGAACAGACACTTTAGACTCAAAGGCAGCACCTCTGCTGCTAAAGAACAGAGACCGTTTTCTGATCCTAAAGCCCGATTACAAACCACTACTCACATCAAAGTAGCCAAACCCTCATCTTCAGAACAGAGTGGCTGTGCTGAAAAACTACCTTTTAGAAATGATCACTGGCACGTACTAGTCCCTGAACTCTGCTCAGGAAATAGCTGGCAACACGATAGCTGATACACATCACAGCTGTGCTTCAATATGCTAAGTTTAACAGTATGAACAAACACGGCTCATTTCTTGAGCTCCTGGCCCTATTTATTTTCCACTACAGATGTAACCAAAGGGAATTAAGAGCACCCTACAAACCATGTTGTAGGTTCAAGCACTAAACCATGAGTTCTGATATAATCTGAATTAAAAGGTATTACAATCTTTTGAAAACCCGTGTAAAGTCAGAATTGCTATTTTATTTCCTGCTTGGTAAAAAAGAAAAATTTTCTCTGAGACTCTGCCCACAATGCTGGCTAATGTTATCTCACACTTTATCTTTTATTTCTTTGTTCAGATAGGTGTTGTTGCCCTTCGAAGCAGGTGTGCTCAGCAGTCTTGGTCCCTTTGTGAAACCACAGGACACGTTCTTGGTGCATATCAGGACCAGAGCTGGGTGAGTGCTGTTCCCTGTCTCCCAGCCACGGTGTTCTCTAATAGGTCCCCCAATCTAAAGAGTCAGAGTGTCAGGACTGTAAGGACACTGTGGAACACGCCCGCTCTGTAGTCATGAGCTAGCCAGGATACACACACACAGGGACCAGGCCTGTGAACTGCATCTGCCTTAAAACAGAGGCATGGTCTCTAATCTCTAGCATAAGAGCTAGAGAATCTACTCTGAAGAGCTCTTAGATGCTGTCAAACAGAAATCATATAATAATGATTCAGACTGCTACCATTGCTAGTTTCTGTACTTCTAAAAGAAAAATGCTACATTATTGTACATACCATACTGGCATTTTCATTTATTTGGAAATACAGAATATAGAAATTATTACTGGAGGAAACTCTCCAGATTTTATATCTTATCAGAGATATGAGCTAGGGCAAAGATATGACACCAGGTTCACAGGAAAGTGTAGAGAACTGCAAATGTCTTAAACAAGAGATGTTTAAGGGATCAGATGCCATCTGATCAAATTGCAAACAGGGTAATTTCTCCTAAAGTGTTTATAACTTGACTAAGGCAAAAAAACCATATTCTGTTTTCCTGTGTTTATTCACGTTGATATATAATATGTAATGCATAAAAGGTTTTCAAACAATTGCCTGAATTTATGTAGAATACACACATTATAGCTTATTTGGAAACTTAATAAATTGTTTTTATTGACTAAAATTAAAGCCAGAAGTTCTCTAGCATAAGGATATATTTTTCTTCCAGATACAATCTTCTGTTCAAAGAATGTTCTCTTACTTAGCATAAGAAAACTCATACCCTGCAAACCTGCATTATTTAGCACTCTCTCCATCTTTCAATGTATTATTTAACTTTCAGCAACATACCTGAGGACATAATCCAGCAGAATAGTAGCAAAGCAAGCCCCTCCTCTCCTGCCTAAAATTCTAAATAGAGTATACTCATTATTTGTGGTACTTATTTTCAGAAGAGTGAACTGTGAAGAATGGCTTCAGGTAATGCACTGATTTTATTGCTATAAGCATAAAACGCAACAAAACAAAAGATAGAAGAATAATAATTCAGCTTTGATTTAGGAATATTCTCCTGCATGTACGTTCTTTCTGTAGATTGCTATTAAATTCATATGGAAATTTAAGAATATGCCTAAGTATAGAACTGTCTCAGGCCAATGCAATTTGAAAATCAGTATCAAATCTTTAAAATCCTGTCATCTACCGTATATAATATCATGGGTTACTATTTCCAGTAATGGAAAGCAACAACAGCAACAAAAAAATAAATGCAACTCTAAAAATACATGTTAAATGGAAGAATAATATGTAACAAGTATACTTAAAAAACTAGACTGAGGATAATGAAAACAGTGTATTTTCTACATACAAATTTTCTTTATAGCCTAAAGTAATTTATACAGTTGTCCAATACATACATTCATACAAACATATTTTTGAAAATTATGATCTCTTTAAGTAAACTTTTAAGTAACTTAATAAGACAGGGAATTGACTTAAAAGACAATTTGAATTTAAATCAGTAAATAACACCCACACTCTTTTAGTGGGAGTTACGTCATTGATTTTCAACTATGTAAAGTACATAAAGCAATCAGCATGTATTTCCCTGTGGGAAAAATAACCCAGTTAACTCACAAACGACATTATCTGTTTAGCAACTACAGTAAGCATTTGCTGAAAGCAACTTTGCCCTTTTCTTTTGGAATATTATTAGAAGGGCATAAAAAACTCAGAGACAGCACTATATGGTTATCACTGAAATTAATACTTTCCATATTATACTCAAATTAATATTCTTATCTTCTTTTTTAAAATTTACACTTAGAGTAGGGGTGGGGCACATCTTTTCCACAGTGTTTTAGGGACTTCCTTCTGCACTTATTTGATTGTTTGTCTCTCACTTACCTAGTGATCACATACTTTAATTTATTCAAGGAAGAAATCACTAAACTTTCACTCAAAACAAGTTACTGGTGTTATTCCACCTGCAAAAGCCTCAGACTTTAAAGGCACATAATTTATTTTTGTGTTTCTCTTAAGACTGAAACCAGTGGTGTGATGAAAAGCTCTAAAATTCCTACCAATGTATGAAAAATCAAAGCATATTAGACTTTGTGCATGTGCAGGAATCATTTGTGTGTAGCAAACTAAACACCATTATTAGTCCTCTCTGATACTGATATATTATTATATTTTCTAAATGTAAATCATGGGATTAAACAACTGAAGACAGAGGTGTTGATTTCAGTGCCAGCCTTACCCTCTGCTGAAGAGAAAATAAAGAGAATTCCCTGTGCTTGAGCAATTATTAGACTGTGCATTGAAGATTTTTCATAATTGCTGGCAGTCTGCAATAACAGAAATATTTCACTCTGCAGTGGAGAACCTCAGCATTACAATCTCACATACTTGGCTGGATTCAATCATTTGGTCCCACTAGCCATTAAGACTTCTGTTTTCCTTTCCATTTCTGTAGGATCCAGGATTTCAGAAGTTCAATCACAGATATGTGTGTATATGCATAATATGTACCCAGGTATATATGCTATCTTTAAGACTCCAGAGTGCAAATAAATGGGGACCCATTCTTGCTTCTCTTCTTTGCTTTCCATTACTTTGGCTTACTGTGTAGTAATGGACCTGACATTTTGCACTTGGAAAGTAGATGAAAATCCAAATAAACAGTGTTAGGTTAGTGGATATCATGAGGGTTTATAAGGTAGGCAAGGCTTATAGGAAAAGATCTTTTATTAGAACAAGCAATATAAAACAGACATGCTTTCAGGCACACAAGCACTTTTCAGATCTGAAGCAGAAAACTTGAAATCATCACAGCCACAGCACTATTGCTACTCAAAGAATTATTACTGCTTTTTGGAAGGTGGCAAACTGCACTGTAGCTAATGTGCTAATGTATAACCTCTGAGATCATGGCTGCTTTACAAAGCAGAGCTTTGTATTTTCTTTGACTTTCTTAATATATGAAGACAATTTTCACTGAATAATCAGTGCTGTTTCATTCAGCTGGCCCTTAATTATTGTTATGAATTAGTAGATTTTTTACTGACAAAGCAGAAGGAGAACACTGGTCATTTGAGGTATAGACAGCATGGTAAATAATCTAAACTAAAATATTTTTATGGTACTTTTATTAAATATTTATTGTACAGTAGCAACCGCCAGCTTCAGACAGGATCATTGCCTTGCTGAGCCAGACACCAGTCAAACAGAATGCCCTGCTCCACTGAGCTTCGAGGCCTAGCAGTAAGTGGATATTCTGAATTAATATTGGGTCATGCTAAGTTCAGGTTTCAGTAATGATACAGAAATGGTTTCCTTCCTGTGTCAGCATCTTCTCTGCTCCTAGGAGCCTGGGAGGAAATCCAGACCATACTGAAGTCAAAAATCGGTTAGCTAATTACTCAGCTGCATTGTATTTTATGTATTGAACTTTACAGACTGCAGATGAATTATGCTGGATACAGATTTCCTGTAAAATTCAGATATGTCACTTTTACCACATAAGTGAAGCACCTGTTAGTGCCAGAGCAGGTTGTTATGACACTGCTGTGCAGACTCTGCCATTAGACTTAACGCGGAATTATGGATCACTGAAAAATCCAGGACAGCATCACTTCTCATTAGTTTTATTTATGTAATTAATTACTCTGATGATAATTTTAGAAGTGCCATTCTACCATTTCAAAGTTGTTAATGGTAATAAACTAGTTATCGTGCAAGAGGTCCATGCACTGCTGTTATTTTGTTTGTCACCCATAGCTGCCTTGGAAAAACTGAAGTAAATACTCTCTTTCTTGGTAGGATCAAGATTATTTGCAGTTATGGAGTGTTTCAGCTCTTATTTCTTTCAGAGTACTTAAAATGTATGTATGAAATTAGTGGAAAATTATGACAGAATCATGCCGATCCATTTAGCAAGCATTAGCAAATGAGAAGAGTCGTTTGTTTGCTGTTAGCCTGAGCACTGCCAACAGTATGTTCCAGACACATCATTCTTTTGGCTAGTTACTGAAAGATCCTGATGCTTTTGCACTATTACCAAACAATTGCAAAAAAACCCCACACTAATACATGGTGTATTTACTGCAAATTTGGGCTGTAGGGAAATACCCACTCATTATGCTAGCTCCATCAAAGTCCAAACTCATAAGTCCACTGAGATCTACTCTTCTGACTAATGGCTCAGTCAATATTTTCTCTGCTATGTCTCTTCAGATCTTCAAGGTAATATTTTGCTGTAGGCAATGTGGACTGGAAAAAAAGAATTTAAAAAAGCTAATTAGAACAAAACATTTCCAGTTTACTTTTGAAAGTTCCCAATGCCAAGAAAAGTTCTGTTTTAATTAAAAAAGGCAGATTAGGGTTTTTTAAACTTGTGGCAATCTTTTGTGCTCGTGAACACTTCAAGGATTTGCAGATCTGTTCCATGCATTCACTCTGTGAAACAAACCACAAAGGTCTTAAAAGTACAGTGAAGGAGCGGATAATCTAAAAGGACGGAAGATGATTTGAAGAGAGCCGCAACAGCCTGCCTACCTTCTCAGGAGAGAAACTGGCTAAATCTGTGATCTGTATTTCTTGCAGTTTTACTTCCAATTGCTAGGAGGGTTCAGAAGAGAAAAGATTAGATACTCACCTACTTAAACACAAAAAAGCGTAGTACAGTTCACTTCTGTTTGTACCACAGTAGCATCTAGAGGATGCAACCAGGTTGGAGTCCCTTGTAGTCGCTGGGCAAATGTATTATAAAAGCGAACCTTGAACCATTACAACCAACCAAGGAGAACAGAAGGGATGACAAATAAAACAGTAATTAATTATGTGTGCAGTTTGCAAGAAAAGCTTTGATTTTGCTTTGTTCCATATTTATCATTAGCAATAGTCCCTGATTTCAAAAATCAGTAGGTGAAAAGAAGAGCAACTGCCCCCGGCCGGACCAAAGGTCCATCTAGCACAGTATCCTGCCTCTGAGAGTAGCCAGTCACACGTGTACATGAAGAGCATAAAGCCCAAATGTAGAAATACTTTCCCAGAATACTCTTCTAGCCTTCAGCAATTCACTTTAGAGACTTCAAGAGTCATAAGTGGTGTAAGAGTGTTAACAGTCTTTGGTGGATTTTTTTGCCCTGACTGTGTCCAAATGTGGGCCCATTGCTGAATGGGGTGGGTGCCCTGGTGACGAAGGATACAGAGAAGGCAGAGTTACTGAATGCCTTCTTTGCTTCAGTCCTTACTGCTCAGGCCAGCCTTCAGGAACCCCAGACCCTGGAGGCAAGAGAGAAAGTCTGGAAGAAGGAAGACTTTCCCTTGGTGGAGGAGGAGTGGGTTAGAGATCATTTAAGCAAACTTGACACCCACAAATCCATGGGCCCTGATGGGATGCACCCACGAGTGCTGAGGGAGCTGGCAGACGTCATTGCTGGGCCACTCTCCATCATCTTTGAAAGGTCATGGGGAACAGGAGAGGTGCCTGAAGACTGGAAGAAAGCCAATGTCACCCCAGTCTTCAGAAAGGGCAAGAAGGAGGACCCAGGGAACTACAGGCCAGTCAGCCTCACCTCCATCCCTGGAAAGGTGATGGAGCAGCTCATCCTGGAGGCCATCTCCAAGCATGTGGAGGAAAAGAAGGTGATCAGGAGTAGTCAGCATGGCTTCAGCAAGGGGAAATCATGCCTAACCAATCTGATAGCCTTCTCTGACGGAATGACTGGCTGGGTAGATGAGGGGAGAGCAGTGGATGTTGTCTACCTAGACTTCAGCAAGGCTTTTGACACTGTCTCCCATAACATCCTCATAGACAAGCTCAGGAAGTGTGGGCTGGATGAGCGGACAGTGAGGTGGATTGAGAACTGGCTGAATGGCAGAGCTCAGAGAGTTGTGACCAGCGGTGCAGAGTCTAGTTGGAGGCCTGTAGCTAGCGGTGTCCCCCAGGGGTCAGTCCTGGGTCCAGTCTTGTTCAACTTCTTCATCAATGACCTGGATGAAGGGACAGAGCGCACCCTCAGCAAGTTTGCTGACGATACAAAACTGGGAGGAGTGGCGGATACGGCAGAGGGCTGTGCTGCCATTCAGAGAGACCTGGACAGGCTGGAGAGGTGGGCGGAGAGGAACCTCATGAAGTTCAACAAAGGCAAGTGCAGGGTCCTGCACCTGGGGAGGAATAACCCCAGTCACCAGGTGTTACAGGCTGGTGGTTGACCTGCTGGAAAGCAGCTCTGCGGAGAAGGACCTGGGAGTGCTGGTGGACACCAAGTTAAGCCTGAGGCAGCAATGTGCCCTTGTGGCCAAGAAGGCCAATGGTATCCTGGGCTGCATCAGGAAGGGTGTTGCCAGCAGGTCGAGGGAGGTGATTCTCCCCCTCTACTCAGCCCTGGTGAGACCACGTCTGGAGTACTGCATCCAGTTCTGGGCTCCCCAGTACAAGAGGGATGTGGGACTGCTGGAGCAAGTCCAGCGAAGGGCTACAAAGATGATTAGGGGACTGGAGCATCTCTCTTATGAGGAAAGACTGAGAGAGCTGGGCCTGTTTAGCTTGGAGAAGAGAAGGCTGAGAGGAGACCTCATCAATGTGTACAAGTATCTGAAGGGAGGGTGTCGAGAAGATGGGACCAGACTCTTTTCAGTGGTGCCCGGCAACAGGACGCGAGGCAACGGGCACAAACTGAAACACAGACACTTCCATCTGAACATGAGGAAAAACTTTTTCACTGTGAGGGTGACAGAGCACTGGAACAGGTTGCCCAGAGAGGCTGTGGAATCTCCTTCCTTGTAGATATTCAAAACCCGCCTGGATGCGATCCTATGCAACGTGCTCTAGGTGACCATACTTGAGCAGGGTTGGACTAGATGATCTCCAGAGGTCCCTTCCAACCTCAGTGATTCTGTGATTCTGTGTCAGGTTGCTTTTTGGACACATGGTAGCTTTTAGCATCCAAACCGTCCTGCAGCAAGGAGTTCCACAGTAGGCACATCTGTTCTGCACGCTGAAAGGGACTGCTGGTACAAAGGGGCTTGAAAGAAGGTAAGGTATGTTTTGGAGAGAACCCCCTTCATTCCTAGGCTGTGAAGCAGATAAAAAGGTGCTAAAGCTGTTAGTGGTAGTTTTCAGGATTAGTCAGACTTATGAGGGGGTAACGAAGCATGTGTTTGCACTGACTGAGTGCAAAGTTTTGTAAATCTTTATATTCTACCAGTGGGGTTAAACTCAAGGTTTTTCTGTCACTTCTGTATGTTCATTGCAATGCTGTAAAATGAGGGGGAGGTGTAGGAGGAAGACTGTAGTTCCAGTGATTGCTCCTGGTGTTATCTTGGCTCTAATGCCCCCACTTTGGAGCTTGTGATTTCAAATTTAGCTGCTGCTGACTCAGCTGCTTTGTTACCTTGTGACTCTTAGGTTAAAAGAATCTGTGAAGAAACTTGTCGAAGGGCAATTTCCCTGTGGTGAAGCCAACCCTTTCCTTCCTCCCTTCGTCCACTCTATTTTAGTTGTTGTTGAAAAATTTCTCCTATGCATCTAAGGCAAAAAGGCACCTGAAAATACCTCCTAAGGTCAGATCCCTTTCACTTTACAGTCTTCATCAAGCTGGAAACAACAAGTGGTAGTGTTTCCACAGCCCTATTCTAAGCATGTGAAGTGTTTAAAATGGCTGAACAATGATTTGAAAAAAGAGAAACTATGCTACTAAAACTGACAGTTAGAACAGGGTAAAAAGTAAGATGGGGATCTTTCCTGACAGCCATAGAAGTCACCAGTGCTCTCCTTTTGTTCAGCTTTATAGCACTATCCATTATTGTCAGCATCATTGTCATAGCTGGGATGTGACAACCTCATTTTTCCTAAATGACTTAATTTGTGAAATAAAACATTTCTAATAAGCTTAGTGCACATTTTGTTCATCTCTGAGGGGATGGGAGACAGCAAACTTAATACTGTAAGGTGCTTTCCACACACCGTAGGGTGGAAAGTTCTCAGCACAATTCAAGATCAAGGTTGAGAAATACAAGCAAACCTATTAAAGCATTTATGGGGGGCCTGGATAGATTAGATGCCCTTGCTGACCTCTGCACCATTGCTTTCATTCCTCTGCAGGTAAATAATAATAATAAAAAAAAGCTGTCTTGAAACCATGCATTACCATGCTTTTGCAGCATGAGTGTTATTAGGAGTATAATTATAGCATACCTTTGTTATTATATTTTGTATACTTTTTGTATTTTTCATAAAACATGTATTTGAAAATACATCTGTATAATTTATATGCAGTTTTATTGTACCTCCTGAATCCAATGACACTTATACCCCTGATATCTCACCATTCACTTTAGATATATACAGCAGACATTACTTTTATCCATTTTTCTTGAATAAACCCATATGTTGGCAAGGAGAGAGGTTTTTAAGGCTTTTTTAAAAATTTTGTCTTCTTTCGGTTAATTTTAACTTCATTATTAAGATGAATTGTAATGATGTTTAAAACCCTAGAGGCGAACTGATTTCATTTGATTTCTTCTGGTAGATGAGAAAAAAACTGTTAGCAGTTGCAATCTTCTGTGAAATGTATCCCATACTCTTGAGCTTACATTTTTAATGTGCCTTTCAAACTAAAATTGATTTCCCTCTTTCTTTTAAAATAAAAAACAATACATATTTTATGAGACAGTGAATACCTTTGATATTTTTTGGATTGGTAGATAGACATTAGCAACTAAGATGGTGAGAGGAATAGTCATCTTCTTAACTATTCCTAAAAATGTGCATTCTTTTACACTTATCTCTTTTTTTAAAAAAAGTTATATCAAGCTAGAGTGCACAAACATTTATGTAAAAACTTTCAGAGGTAGTTATTATTTAAAATCATGTATTTCTAAGAGTTATTGTCTGCTTTATGTAGTTCAAACCATCAAAGCATCATTTCTAGGATAATCCAGCAACCAACATTGGTAAATTGTGCACAAGGGTCAATGCAAAAACTCACTTGCAGATGATGGGGAGAACCAGAGATCCCCTACCTCATAACAGCAAGTGCTAAAAATATTCCATGGTTGTCTCAGATAGCGTTGCTATCTATAAGCTCCTATCTGAATCTCTGTGGAGTCTGTAAGCATTTGGACTTGTGGCTCTGTAGGATAATTCAGTATAGTGACTAGTGCAATGATACACACTTTGCTGTGAGGAAGGGTATCAGTTGTTCTTTTTTCATCTGTGTTGAACTGGGATGTGTGAAATTTGAATACCTCCTTCCCCCTTCTCCTGGTTAAAATCCCAGGTCCTCCCTTTCTGGTCTAATTATTAGCAAATTGCTCTTGCTAGATCAATGGGCATGCTTTCAACTCTAATAAGAATGGGAAAAAAGTTGTTCAAAGCAGAGGTATTTTTAGTCCTACAGCATGATTGATTTTTTTGTGTGGTACCAAACTGTTTTTTTCCCTTCCTCTACATTCCAGTTTGGATTTCAGATTTAAAAATGGTTTTATAGCCCTATTTATGGTAATTGCTAGATGATGGACTATCTCTTGGGAAAACCTCTTTGATTTTTCTCTTTGTATCCCCTGTGACAAATATATAATCATGCAAACCTTCCTCAGCTTTTTGGTGTTAGTCATGATTTCCAAAATCTTTTCACTCCATGAATATTTACTCAGTCTGATAGTGAAATATAGTTGCCCTGCTGCAGAACCCAAAGGAGTCTTCTTGCAGACTTTTTACAAAATATTTTTCTTATTAAAGGCTTATGAAGAGCAATAGGAAAACCATTCCTACAAAGATATCTGATCATAGGTGGGCCAAGAAGTGGTACTTTTTGCAGACAAAGATGTGTATTGAGTTTTTTTCCAGAGTGGAATAAGAATAGAAGGGGACCAGGGCAATGGCAGAGTAATCTCAAGGCTTCCTGGGCAATACTACATTTTGATGTCCCAAGAATGCTGGAGAAGCAAAATTAAATTTTATTGTTACTATGGTGAATTCAGTGGGGGGAGCACTGAGTCAGGAATGGTGCTATTAGGAGGAGGCACCCTGTCACTCTTTACATACCGCAACTCCTCCTTCAGCAGCAGAAGTTAAAGATGACTGTCAGAGCTGGAAGGGGATTGCTGAAGTCAAAACAACTGAGCTGTCTTCCCTGGTACAGGCAAAACAGAAAGATTGATACCCCTGCTGTAAGCAGGCCAGTGCTGTTCCTATGCCTTGAACTGACTCAAGACACTAGAAATCTAGATTATTATTATTTTCCTAGGGCTTTCAGGATGCTACCTCCAACAGGTCTTCTTTCTTGACATTGCCTCATTTGTAGATTTGCTAAAAAAAATATATTGCTATCACTATTCAGCAATGACATCGTGGGTTTATTTCAGCCATAATGTGTGTTGCTAAATGCACCTTGCAGCTCAAAACATAGTGACCAAAAAAAGCATAGGCATAACAGCAGTGTGCAGTAAAAGTCAGAGACACACTCATAGATGCCAGATTTCATCAGGCATGCCAGGCCTAGGGAAACACAGAGTTTAAACTGGAAGCTTCAGCCTATTTGAACTGCTATGTTGAGCAAGTCTATGTACCTTTGCAGTAATGGGTCAGTGTTTTTGAACTTTAAGTTTTTGATTGCTTTGATTAATTGTTTTGATTGCTTTGATTGCTTTTTCTGTGTCTGCTAAAATGCCTGATACTATAGCAGCTTTTCAAGAGTATGCAGAGAAAGCCTGAATAAACACATACTTATAAATATGTGCCTACTTGGGAGCCTCATTGTTACAGCCCTCAGTGGCATCCTTATTGGTGCCAGCTTTAAACTTGGCCTTCATTCTTCCCTGCTCCCTGTACAGTCTCCTTGATTTTTGCATGCCTTACAATTACATATTCAACAAGAAGATTTATTTATTAATTTTTTTTGGTATGTGCTTAAGGATATGTATATTTTGATAAAGGAAATCTAGACTTGTACCATTCCAGTACAGATTCATCTCCCTTCTCTGTTGAGATGTGTCTTCTGCTAAGGAAGCTGTTTATTTTGCAGTATACCTGAAGAACAGATTTTTAATTTAATTGAAATATCTGAAATGCCCATTTCTGAAATGAGTTTCTGACTTGGATAAAACTGTAATTAAAACACTCCCGTTGTTACAGGACCATTGTCATGAACTGTCATCTTGCTGACTGAATAGAAAGAGAAACTGGTTGAACTGTTCATTTAGAATAAATACTCCTTTACTGTTAACTCATTCCTAGATAAAAAATTCTTCACAAATCAGTCGCAGCTACTGTGAACATAACAGCTATTGGCTAGTAAACACCATCGGTTAATCCGTTTCAGTTTTAGACTTTTAATTGTTTAGCATATACAGGAATTAGTATTCATTGTTCACCTTGTGTCATGCATCACCTAAATCACAGTATTTGGTTTATCTGGGAGACCAAAACTGTTAAAGACAAGACCTCAGCAAACAGTTTAAATATTTAGATGAACATTTATTGTGCTGGGTTTCAGGTACTTCATGGCTGTCTACACTTTCATAAGTAAGGAATAACATGACCCCACAAATCAAATCATTTTACTCTAAGCTCTACTATTGTTTAAAAAAACCTTAAAAGATTTATTTTTAATCCATGTGGCTGAAGGTATAGAAAGTACTTCTGAACAGGAAAAAAAAAAAGGTCATTAAAGCTATGTCTCAAGCTGGGAGACATAAGATCACCTCTCAGCTCCTACATTTACATGCACATCCAGACTGTGCTTTGATTCTCTGTGACAATCCCTCTTTGCCTCCTTCCAGGCCACCATTTCCTTGTGAAGGAAGTGAGGGCAGAGAGGCCCCAAAATAGTTGTGGTGTGCCTCAACCAGCTGATCCGAACCCCTGGAAGACCATACTCAGAACGATTCCAGTGCCATACTTCGCAGTTTAGACAGAGGAAATTTATCCGCTTAAATTATCTATTTAGACTATAAATGTGGAAGATCCAGTGTGAAAGGCATATTTGTCTCTCATATGACTTCTGGCTAGTCATCAACATGGCTAACAAAGGGAAATTAGTTTGCTTTTTCTCTTCCAGCATAAGTTTGGAAGTCACCACAACAGAATGCAAAATCCTAATTGGTCAGCAGAAATAAAAGATGTTTTTTAGGCTGTGGCCAGGAATACAACCGTCAATGTAAGGATTCTGTTCAAGGGTCTTTTCTGTGGCTGCTTTACCTCTGAGAAAGAGCTTTTTGACAGAGGATTCTCTGTGAAGAGATTACCTATGGGATACTCTTACTGAAGCAGTAAATGACAATAACAGAGCTAAGTAAACTTGGGTGAGGCTCACTATGTTCAGACGCTTTCTAAACTGAAATTACTATAGTTAGATCAGTTAATAGAGCCCAGACAAAATTGCATAGGGCTTTATAATGAGTTGCAGACAGGCCTGGTCCTCGAACACTTGAGATTTTGCTGTCTAGTGACTCCAGAATGGGTGGACTGGTGAACATGAGGGTGATATAAGAAAAAACATTTTTTCCACTGCATGTTTGCACTGGAAAGTTGGGGAGAAAGTTGTTGAGAAGGTTTGTTTTATCATTTATTCTTTCATTTTTGCTTTGTTTTCCAAGCTGGAGTTGCTTTCTCTTTTTGCCACTGAAATTTTCTGTGTTTCATACACTAATTCAGTGCAGATAAGTGCACAAGATAAGAAAAAAAAATTGATTGCAGAAATTGTGGCTAGAAACTCAATCCTAAGATATTTTCCAGACTGTGGACAGATGTACAGTTTGTATACATCTGTGGCAGTTTAAGCTACTACTGTCCTCCAGCTGCTTGTTACTACCCATTAGTATGGGCTGCTGCCCACACAGCTGTGCTAATAGACTGTTTTTTTATTCTACTCTCAACAATATCAGCAGAGTTAACAGGTTTGAGCTAAATTGGTTGACTTGACCTGAAGCAGACTAAAAGTCATATGAACTTCTCTGTTGACAGAGCTTTTGGGGTAGGAACATTCAGAAGAAAGGAACAATAACAAATAACTGTATTGTAATGTCTTATGTCATTGCAGCTGTACCTGGAAGAAAGCATCTGGCTACAGACTTTGTTTTTAAAGAAACATGAGACTGTTTGAATCCAGTCTTTGATACTGTTGACACAGTTTGACAAAAAGACCACTGATCTGAGTACTACTTGACCATCCCTAGTAGGCAGATCAAGAACTAATTGGGTAGGAATCAACCCCTGAACTTATTGACCCTACTGGGGGTCTTTCCTGATAACTGCTTAGGTATTTTGCCAGGGCAGTGTCGAGAAGCTGCATGCAGCTGACCATGGCCTAGATCTAGCATTATTCAAAAGCAGAAATTCACTTTTTAGACAGTCCATGTTTGTGAAGTGGACAGTGAAAATTACTCACAAGTGGTCCAAAAATTTTCTTCTGTCACACTATAGGAAGGTGTTTTCTTAGAAGCCATTATTTAGGCATGATATTTGGTATATTTCAAGTCATCATATCCTTTCCAAATGATATTTGCAAGGGTCTCAGCCAGAAAAAAAGAAATGACACACACACTTAAATCATTTTGTTGGCCAGGGTATTACACCTCAAACTCAGAGAACTCTACTGAAGGTCACCTAATGAAGCCTTTAACTCATACAGAATTACCTATTTAATACCTTTGCTCAGGGTGGCTATGTTAGAAAGTTGTCAAATTGTTCATTATTAATCTTTTTTAGAGGAGGGTATCCTAGAAATTTTTATGCAACAAGCTTCATCAGACTGAAACTCAGAATATAAAATTCCAGAAGAGAAGTGACTTGAAAGACACTAGCCTTTATTACGCTAAGACTCAAAGAACAAATGGCCATTGTTGGTAAGTCCACATAATTTTCTATAAACGTATTTTCTTCATTTACTGTTCTCTAGTATCAGCTGGCAATTTAGATTGTAGTGGTCAACTGAGAGCAATGGAATTAAAAAAAAAAAAAGAGAGAGAGAGAGAGACCCAGATTAACAATAGCTTTTTAGTGAACAGACTTCAAATGAGTGCACATTCGGTGATATATATACAATAGACCTACTGCAAAGAAATGTTTCATTTGTTTAAGCAAATGAGAGTCAGAAACTCATAAATACTAATCAAATTACTTACTGGCCAGATTGCTGTTATTCCATTTGTGAAAAAGGAATAATACAATTTAGAAACTTCAGAGAGTTTTTGGAAGAGTAATCATTAAAGCTTGTAAAACTCTTCAAGATGCAATGTTCTATACATGATAAGCACTGTTATTTTGTGGCCTTTAAATCCTCAGCAAAAGTCTGTGTTAGATTATTGTTTCAGTGTATCCTCTAGCATACCTTACTGGCAAGACAGAAATACCAGTTTCTAGCTGCACAGAGCTACATGTCAAATATTCTCAAGAAAGAATAAACAAGGAAAACAGGGATAAGAAAGGGGAAGGTAGAATCTTACATCTATTACTAGAAAGCCAGCATAAAGCCCTTGTCCTACCAAAGAGAAAAGAGTTCTTGTCTTCCAGTGAAGATGTAATTTCTGCCCAGACACAGTTAATCTGTTTAATATAATATTGTGGGCATTTTTTTTAATAGCTCAGCAACAGTGTTCTTCAGTCATTCTGTGCATCTGAGCAGAGTATTTATCATGCTTCCACTTTGCCTGTAAAGACTCCAAAGTGTCTTCCTTTATAAACCTCTTGCTCTCATTCTGTCTTTTGGCTGGCAGTTTCTGCCTGTGGATAACATATTGTGCTTTGGATGGCACTCCATTGTATCCATGGGTCACATCAGCTGTTTTTGTCATATTCTTGAAACTTTCTATCAACATTTTTGACTTACAGAAGTGTTGCATTAAATCCTGTCATGGTGATTCTTACATTAGTAGTGTACAGATACAAATGAACTAGATGAGGAAAAGAATATGGGCTTCATCCTTTACATTAGGGAATTTCAGACAAGACTCTTCTAGCACATTTGTGCAAGAATACTTCGGTTTGTTTAATTCAGATTATACAGGTGTCTGTGAGTCCAAGAGCTACATTCATATTAAATGAAAAATTGTCCTTCTCTATTTAATATCCCCAAGAAAATATTCTTTAAAAATTCCTCACCAGAATCAAATCCAATTTGCATCAGAGACTTAACTCACAAAAAATGAAATTTATAAGAAACAAAACAATCAGAGGGCTACACCCTGGCAGCAGCTCCTAATGCTGCCTATGGGGGAGATATGCCCTGAGACATTAGATACAGGTGATACCAATGAGCTGATCAGTGGTTTCTTTATCAGTGTTAGTCTATGCTCTCAGCTCCTCAGATTGCTCTACCGTGCCTTGAAGCAGCTGGAAGAACCCAGCTGGTGCTACAACCTGTGCTTCTAGTTCAGCTCTGCAGAAAGAGAGCCAAGGCAGCAAGCCCAGGAGTTATGAGAGGAAGCATGCCTTCAGTGGGCCAAGTCTTGGTGTGTGAAGGGTAAGTGAGGATGTAGCCTCAGGGGTCCTAATGTGAAGTAGGAGGGTACAGGAGACTGGAACATAAATTTGGGTCTTAATTTGTAGCAGTGGGAAATGCAGTAGATGGGTGGAGATAAAAAAGGCTGTGGTTTTGAAGGCCTTGTTTTGGGGGGTGAAGAAGGAAGTAGGAGGGTGGCTGAGGATGGAGGATGTTAGTCCACAGGCTCACCTCTTTCTCACTGTGTGTGTGTGTGAATCTGTATTAAGCCAAGAGCCACTGCTGCTGTTACAAGTGTGATAGCATTGCAAGGTAATGCTGGTTACTACTAAACTACTCTAGTTTCACTGTCTTGAGTACTGCCCAATGTAGAAAATAGGGTCAACATAGAGGTGGATTCAATATTCAGAAGTTCCTCCAGATACAAGAAAAAAATGAAGAGGACTAATTGACCAATGCTTTTGCTTGTTCTGTCTTTTCCTTTCCCTCCCCTCATAGTGACCCTGGAGAAAGTTCATGTTCTATGCTCTTACAGAAACTTCAGAGTGACTTTCAATCATACTTGTTGTAACAGCTTTTATGCTGGATAAGAAATATCATAATGCAACTCTAACAACTCTATCTTCTGGCCTTAGACTGCCTCCAATGTAGAGAGAATCCTTTTAATTCATTTAAATTACCACCAAACTCCATTTACAATGCTTCAAGAAGAGCAGCTTCCAATCTATAATTTTTGACAAAGCTTTGTCTCTCAGACATACAGGGCTTTGGTACATCTTCCAAGGACTGTATCTAAAATTATTTCAGTTAGAAACAGGGCTTCTGCTAAATAAGGGAAAGCCTTTTACTGTGATTTTCATTTTATTTTGCTCTCATTTTTTGCTTACAACATAAATCTTACTGGTACAGAGACATCTAGCACAAAATATGCCAGCCTGTAAACTGGGAAAACCTATGTTCATCTAGGGTGTGCATCTCTACCTATTTATATACAATTGTCACAGATAAATCATAAGGTCACAAAACTAAAGGCATTAAATCCTCCTGTCTTTCATAACAATGCTGCAGCTGATGACTTTTTGCAGGGGGAGCGCAAGTTAAAACCAGGATCTGGAGTGCCTTGTCTGGATGCACTGTTTTCCTTTAATAAAGATGTCACATTTTGTCATTTCAAAAATGCACTTCTATTACAAATATTTTCTGGGAACAATTTTAAGCATCTAATAAACATCAAATCAATTCATCGGTGACTTTATTTGTAGCTATATATTCTCTATGGCATCCTTTAGGACAAATTAAAATTTGCAGTTCTTTGATAAGCAGCTTGGATGAAATGTGTTATCTTTTCTTTGATTTACAGTAGGTGAAGCATGCATAAAACAGCTCTCTGGATGGCTTGTTTAGTTCATGATTTCTCTGCATTTCTCTTTATTCTTATTGCTGAGCTTGTAGTCACAGTAGGCTCTTAAGACCTCAAGTTGCAACAAACTAATGTGTCAGGTTTTGGGTTAAAATAAATGAGTTGGGTTTCTCCCAGAGACAGCAACTTTTCGAATCTAGCTTTATCATCCATTCTGCTGGTATTTTCATCTGAGTGGGGATGACATACCTATACAGGCTTTTCTTTTTATCCCTTCTTATATTTCAAAGCTTTTTTTTGCCTCAGACCTGATATTGACAATCCTGTTGTGTTTTCCTCGGTGCCTCAGAGGCTAATGATCTGGCACAGTAGCTGAACCTTTAGAAATTTCTTCTGAACCTCTGCAAAGTCTGCTTCAGTATGGGCCACAGAGCTGTCGCCATGAAAAGTGAGAGGCCCCTGTGGTTAAACATTCCTTAGTGTTTGTGTTTTTGAAAGCAACAGCAGAATGGGTAGATGGATTTCTTTCAGCTACCTGATTGCATTACAGCTGTACACATTTTTCCTGAGGTTGTGTGATGGGGCAAAGCTGTGATAGGAAGCTGGCTAATTCTCCTTACTTACTGTGGGTGATTCATTTGATGAAGGAGTTGACAGCTAACAATTTGAAAAAAATCAATTATTTGCAAGTCTATTAATGTTAAATATTTAAGCATCTCATATGAGCATGTAATTTAAATGCAATTAAACAGTTATTAGGTGTCAAATATCAATTAATGATTGAAGGAGCTTTCATATTTAATAACTGAGTAGAAATCTCTGGGTCATCTAATGACCACAGTGAACTGGAATTTCACTGCAAATAAAATGTTTCGGGTTTTTGAGGCTTTTTAAAAACAAATCTCTGTGCAGCTTGCTGTGAGCTAAATTCCTTATTTTAAAATGCAGTTAGGGCCTCCTCCTGCAAATACTGTCAGGAGTAGTCTGCTGACTGTAATGGGACTACTCAAATTGATCAGTGCTACTTACAAGAGTAAAAGCTTTGCAAGTTATGGACATCCATCCTCCTGGAAAGCAATAACATTTTTATTTTACATGACTATCTCTTTCTTTTCAGTCTGTGTCCTGTATCTCTAAGAAATGAAATGCAGGACTTTACTCAGCTGTGAGAGAGAGCATTTGAATATTTTTTTCTTCCTTAAATTATATTGAGTTGAGGACTTTTTTGGTTATTTTGGAGAAGCCTGTCTTATGTAAGTCTAGCTATTCATGGTTTCACATCATTTGTCATGTATAGTAATTTCATCAATGTTTTATTAGGAGGACTTGTATAATATTATACCTTGCAATGTTAGAACACATCCTTTCCTCATTACAAATTTGTATTGTACATAAAATATTCAAGTTTTTGTGGTGATCATATGAAAATGTTCCCTTTTTAAAACTGTATCTTTCCTATTTCTTGTCACTCTGCTGACACTGAGGAACTAACATGTATACAGTTTGCTGAGAAACTGAGCAGCAGACCTACACTTCACAGGCTGTGTTATATAAGGACAATCTGCAATCTGTAATGAGGTGGTTTCTAATGGTTGTTCAGGTGTAGATCCAATGAATCCTAAATTATCTAGGCTTATCTTTAATTTCCTCTCACGGGAAGAAATGAAGGTGCTGTAGGGAGGTGTTGTGGGTAGAGGCTAAAGATTAATTTTTTTTGCACTTCTGAGCTGGGAGATGAGAATTTTTCCATCTCAGTACTGATTGGAGGTTTCTACTGTGTGGCCTCCTTACTAGGACTGTGAGATGAAGCTAAATCATTGCCCTGACACTTTTTTCAGGATGAGTGCTGCAAGCCCCCTAATGAGAGTCTGCACATGCAAGGTCTGCAACATCAGGGCCTCAGTGCTAATAAGGATGAAGTTGGCATCTGTTTTGTTTTGGCATATAATTAGGAATGAGAAAAACAGCAATTTGAATTACGTGTTATGTATTGTGGTCAACAATCCCCTGTGCTGCTTTAAACAGTCATAGTCAGTAGATAGTTAATGAGTGACTGGCACAATGTTGAGCAATTAAAGCTCTTTACTGTAAGCGTTATCAAAAGGAGAAAGTGAATGACTTACTTCTACGGGTGTGCAGATCAAATGGAAACCTCAGCTCCTGGGTAAAATTTGATGCAACAGATCTCTGCTTAGAATTTATTTTCTGTCCTTTTTTCTCTTTTCTTTCATCAAATTAAAGGCTGGTTTCTGAAATGTTTAGTTCCATCTTTATTCTCTACCCTGACTAGATGAAGCTGGAATATTTTGAAGAGTAAAGCTCTGTGGCAGGAATGAGAACATCTGAATCCTGTTCTCAGCTGCAGCAATTAGGTTACATAAGTACTAATGGAAAACAATTAGAAATGAATGATTTAAGAAATTTTTTCATTGCATCTGCAACTTGGGGACAGGACTGATAAGTGAAGTAGTATTTTCAGCAGACTCATAGGCTATGACTCAGTAATGTAGATTAATATTTTGAGTATTGAAAACATGCACAGTAACAGGAGTCAGGAGACACAAACCATGCTTTCTGAGACTTATTTGAATATCAAGTAGTGATGAGCATTCAGCATGCAAAGACTACAAATAACTGTCATCTTCACAGAAGCCAGTGAACACTATGGGATTTGACAGACAGATACCTTTCAAAGGAGCACAGGGCTTCCAGAAAGGGAAAGACAAGATTTTGACAGATTTGGTGAGTCCTGTATTGATTGCAGCTGATGTATCTGGCCACTAAGATGCCTTTCATGTTTTGTTTGAGCAGCTCGACAAACCTACAACATTGGAGAGGTTTTCCTGTTCTTTTATTTTTCATTTGGAATTTGTTGTCATACAACACATGGGCTGGATCCCAAATGTAAGGCAGCTGAAGTGTGATGTTATATAAGGGAAACTGGTGAAGCAGACTGCCTGTGCTCTGCCCACTACAAAAGATTGTTATGAGTCTTCAAAAGTGAAAGCAGCTGACAGTACAGTTGAGAGCAGGCTGATAGGTTGAATAGCCAGCAGGCCTATAGCTGATACATTTGCTTAACAGGCATGTCCTACTGCACTTGCAGCATATCTCTTCATGTTGATTATCGGGCATGTCACCACAGAAGGAGCTGATTAATTACCATATGATTAATAAATTGGCAAGATTTTACTCAAACTGTTGCTTAGGGCATTTCAGACTGGGGAGGAACTCAATACCTCATCCCTCTGAGCTGAAAAATAATAGTAAAAGACTTATGGGCCAAAACTCTGAAAAGTAGCTCCTGCGCATCTAGAAACCTGCTTGCATTCACATTTCTTGACTACTGCTACTGGCATACCAATATGCTTTGACTTTGCCCATGCAAAATCTATCACATGCAAATGATACTGCCTGGCAAATGCATGCGCAATTATGCACATTGACAAAGTGGGTCTGGCTTGGAAACCTTTCAAAATGTAATCCAGAATGACACTTAAATCAACATGAATTCATCTGATTTTTTTTTTTTTTTTTTTTTTTGTGGCTTCACATGTTTCCAATGGTAAAAGACCTTTGTTAGCAGCAGAGCTCTGAAAATACTTGGACTGAAGGGGATTTTATGAGGAAGCTGTACTTAGGCACCGAAGCAGGCATAATAACATCTCCCTCGCCTCCCCCCCAAAAAAAGATTTGGGGGAACAAATGGGGAGGGAAAGAGCATAAAAACTAATAATAAATCCTTTTTTTGAATGCAGCAGGAGCAGGAAATGAGCCAGAGAATCTATATGACCAAATGCAGAAAAACTATAAGAGGAGAAGATCAAGCCAGAGTGAAAAAGTGAAATGAATTTTTTGCACGTCTGGTTCGTCTTGAAAGAACTTGGTTTCTGCACAAGACCCCTTTTATAAAAGATACATTGGGGAACCAAATTTTTTCAAATTGAAATGATAATACAAGACAGTATAGAACAAATCACCAAAATAAATAATAACATATCATGACCCCACGAAGAGTTTAGGGGAGCTCAAGAATCAAATAGCTGAGTTAGTAAACCATAGTATGTAGTAGCTATATTAAAGCTGCCTTAGTGTCAAAGGATTACCAGATGGTTAACGCAATGCCAGTTTCTGAGAGAGGTTCCAGGAGATGTCATGGAAATGACAGACTTGTGCCAAAAGTATTACTGGACACTATTCTGAAAAATTAATGTTATTCCTATAAATAAATGGTACATACTAGGGAAGAGTTAAAGTAGATTTTGCCTTGAGAAATCTGTTGGAATTTTTTGAAGAAGACTGTAAGCATGTACACAGGGGACATGCAGTTGATATGGTCTGCTTGGATTTCTAAAGGGTATTTGACAAGGTCCCTTCTCAAGGGTTCTTAAAGCAATTCAACTGTCATGGGATAAAAGGGAAGGTCTTCACATATTTAAATGATTTAGAAGATAGGAAGTAGAAAGTTGGAATAAATGGTCAGTAATGTCAAAAGGGGGAGGATCAGCAGTAGAGTCACACAGTGTGTGTGCTGGGGCTACTTTGTTCATAAATGATCAAGGAAAGGAGACGAACAGGAAGGTGACTAAGTTTACTGATGACACTAATTCAATGTAGTAAAGACAAAGGCTGGCTGTGAAGATCTCTTCAAGGAGTGGGTAATAAAATGGCAGATTACATTTATCTACATGAAAATTCAAGTCATTAACAGAGGCAGGCCAACAGTCCCATTTTTAGAAATGGTCTCCAAGCTGCTATTACATTCAGGAATGAGACCTCAGTGTAATGCTCAATACACAGACACACACAGAGCAAATAGTGAGTAGGGAATTACTAGGAAAAGAATAAACAGAACGTTGTCTTGTCAATTGACAGAGCCGTGGTGCAATGCTTTCTTCAGTTTTTGTTCCCTCACTTCAAAGACAGTGCAATAAATTAAAAGAGGTAGAGAAGGGCTCCAAGATGCCCAAACGTATGGAATTGCTACTGTATGAGGAGTGATTAAAATTGACTAAGGCTCTTTATCCTTTATCCTGGAAAAGATGAAATAATAGGTGGCACAGAGGTAAATGGAGATGAATTATTGTTTGGGGAGTTTCTTTTGTTTTGTTTGCTATCTCTTCTAGTACAAAAATATGCCAACATCAGATGAATTTATCAAGTTATCAGTTTTAAAATAGACAGGAGGAGGTGATTCTTCACACAATCTGTAGTTAAGCTATGGAGGACCTTTCCACAGGTTGTGCTAGACCCTCAAAGTGTATGTGAGCTCAAAGGGAAACTGAACAAGTCTGGAAGAAAAATTCATCTGGGAGTATTAATAGAGGGACATGCTTCTAATTCAAGGTGGACCTGAATGTAATTATCTGGGTATTAGGAGAACTAATTCATGATTTTTGCCATTCTCTAGACATCTGTTGACCACTGTTGGAGGCAAAATCCTAAGCTAGATAGGTATAGATTGTTCTTATATTAGATTCTTTGGTTCTGGATGGTAACTGAACAATAAAGCCTCAAATATTATAGGAAGGGGAACTGTATTGCCCAGTTTGGGAAGTATTTTATGGAGAGACATTTGAGTATATTCAAGAAAGTTATACTGGAGGAATTTTACTGCTTTTGCTTCTCCTACCATTTAAAAATAGAATAGGCTACAATTCAAACTGTAACCAATAGATGAAATTCTGCTTTGTGTCACACACAAGTAAATCTGTAGTAAGTTAACTGAAGTCTTTGTGGTAAAATGATCTCTTAGTAAAACATCAGGCCCTTGGGTGAAACTCTCTTTGAAACCTGGGAAGAGAAGTAGCACAAGACATAGGAAGCCTTTGAACGACCCTAATAGTTTGTCACGTTGAGAGTACAACAACAAGATTCTTGGGAGCTTCCATTAGAGCACCAAGAGCTTCCTGGCAGCAAGAAAGCCAGGAAAGGGCAACAGCAGATGTGCAGCTTGCTTGCTTCCATGCCATCCCTTCAATTTTCAAGAGGCACCGTGGTATGTACTCTGCAATTTATCACACCTTAAAAAAAAATAAATAAATAAATCAAGCACATTAGATATCCACTGGTACTGCTGAGAAAGGAGCTTAGCCCAGCCATTGCAGTCAGCTGTGCAAACAATAGCTGTCATACATGATCAGTTTACCTGCCAGAAGGATCTGATGAATTACTCTCTGACTATGCCTCCATCATTCATATCTTACTTGGAGCACTGCTTAACTGTACATAAATACTGGAAGCATACTACGCCTTGTATATGAAATAGATATGAATAGAGTCATTGTCACATCTTTACATGTCAAAGGCAAAATTATATTTAAAGCAGTTTTTAAAATCAGTTGCTGTTTGGTCACATGCAAAAATTACTTTTTTAATAGGCATTGAGACTTGGATCACACAGGTATTACATGCAGGTTTAAACTTAGAGCTGATTGGAAAGTATTATATAATTCCTATTTGCTTTTTTGAAAGAAAAACATTCTGATATTTACTGTTTATTGGCACAAGTATTTGGGGATTTTCCTCAGCACACAAAGGAGGACTTTGGGAAATTATTTTAATTAAAAAGCCAGAAAATTTAAACTGAAACCATGTTGAGTGACTTTTTTTTTTTTTTTAACTCTTAAAAAGTTTTGGTGCTCTATTTTTCAACCGCTCTGCTTAATGCTTGTTTCCTGAGAACAAGCAATGATTCAGTCAGTGCCAACTCTTCCAAAGCAACAAAATAAGAATTCACTTGGTGTAGAAAAATGTGAACCAGATGGGAAGGACATGTCCCAGTTTGCCTACAATTAGCATACCTATCAAATATGTGTATGTGAGATTTCAAGGAGAAAAGAAAGGAAACTTATGTTACAGAACCCAAATTTTGAGCAACATTAAGAGCAAGATTTATAGCTTGTGGGCATTACAGGACCGTTTACTGGGATACAGAGGATCCTACAATGTGATTAAGCTTCCCATATTTGTCTTATGGAAGTGGCATTTATAATACAGATAGGGGAATTATGCATAATCTGATCTCCTTGTACATTCGGGTTCCTAAACTAAATATACAGATCTCTGGCTGCACACACAAGTATCTCTTCTGCCAGATTCATGGATTTAATGCATTTGCATGCAGTTCTGCTGCGCAGAGCAACAACATTCACTTTATATCTACTCTGATGTGCCTTTTGAAAGATTAAGGGGGTCACACTATTGACTCTGTGGTGTGGCTGCCTGGGAACAGTATTAGCAGAGAAAAGACTATTCAGAGAAATGTGTTTTTACCTTTTTAAAGGTATGGAAAATGTTGTGGCTTAGAATATTTCTGTCCCTGCTCACATGAGGAGGTCTACTTATGCTTACTATGGTATAATAGCTTATTCCCTGTCTGCTAGAATTTGGGAAGAGCTTTGCCCAATGGTTTCTGGAGGATGGCAATTCAAAGCAGGGAATTTCCATCTCCAGGGAAATTATAATGCTGTAAGAAAGCTTTCATTTTGACTCAGAATAAAATAATAGACATCTTGAAATTTCCCACAGAAAGGAACTCTACTGGCTTCATTTTCAGACAACAAGACTAAGCAACACATCAAAAACACCCAGGGATTCCCCCACACTGAGAAGCAGTTGCGGGAGCTGACAGAACCTTGACTGAACATGGGGCTCCCAGGGACTGGAGGACTATCGGATTTCCATCAGCAGGTGAGGGGAGAGGTAGGAAGCCCGGAGAGGGCAGTCTTATATGGGGGGCTCTCAGGGCTGCTGACTCCCTTCTGCAAAACCAGTCATCTGGACTAAACACTTCAGTTAGAGAAGGGAGTTCCTGGGGCTCTTCACTTTGGGAGCCTGGGTGTCCTGGAGCTCTCAGCTGGGAGCTAATCTGCATGGCAGGGCTGCTTTGCAGCCTTAGAGGCCCAGGCGTCCCAGTAGCCCAATGAGTGAGCTGGCAGAAAGCAGGCAGGCTTCTTGTGGAAATTTATTGAAACTGAAATGCCTCTGTGAAACATTCTGGGTTCAGTGTTTCTCCTTTTTTCAGTGAAAACCTGTTCAGTTGGAAAATTCTTGGCCAGCTCTTTCTGGAGGCTATAGTTTGATAGACACGTACTGCAAGAAATGACAACGGATCATGGGGTGAATGGAGGAAAAGAAAACTGCTGTTGGGAAAACAGCTGTGACATGAAATTCAGAAAATGTTTTGGGGTTTTTTTAATGTTGTAGTTTGTTTTATCTGTATTTTCAGGCAAGCAGCTCTAAATCACAGATCAGTGGTGTAATGCAGGCAAGCAACATGAGTTATATTATAGGTCGCAGGTTTTGTGGGGGGGGGTTGTTGTTCTTAGTCAGCTAAGAGTTTGGATTGGATTTATTTACAAAATACTATTCACATTTTCTATTTCCAGCAAATGCATTCTAGAAAAATCTTATTTCCAAAATATTACCAAATAGTATTCATGTTTATACATAAATGTGAAAGCATTGTGGAGAACACTTTCTATGAGGCTAGTCAGAGATCTGGCCACATAACTCCGTGGGGGTTTAAAAGATGTTGCTTTGAAAACATGGTCCCGTATGTTTTGGTATCAGCTGTGCAGAATATGTTCTGTTACAATTTAGTAAGGGGTCACACGTGCTCATTTTCTCAGAAAAAGCAGGTACCTGGGTGCCAGGATGTGACATTACTTGCCTAGATGGGCACCTGATTTTGAAAATTAGGGATGTTGTATGAAGTTGTCTTCTTAAAAGCTCAAGCTTTGGATGTATGTGCACTGATTGCAATGATTTTGAGGGAGAAATGACTTTAGGCTGTCTTGCTTGGAAAAGATTCAGTCTGGCTGATAAATTACCTTCAAATGGTAAATCTATTGCAGGTGTGCATTTACTTGAGCATATTTAACTTTCTCTGAAGAGTTCATCTAGCTTTTAAGCACTGTTGGCTCACAGCTTGTAGGCTTGTGCTCCAGTGTGGGTTAGAGAGTCAGAGTGGCTGAGGTTGGAAGGGACCTCTGGAGATCATCTAGTCCAACCCTGCTCAAGTATGGTCACCTAGAGCACGTTGCACAGGATTGCATCCAGGCGGGTTTTGAATATCTACAAGGAAGGAGATTCCACAACCTCTCAGAGCACTGGAACAGGTTGCCCAGTCACCCTCACAGTGAAGAAGCTTTTTCCTCATATTCAGATGGAACTTCCTACATTTCAGTTTGTGCCCGTTGCCTCGCGTCCTGTTGCTGGACACCACTGAAAAGAGTCTGGTCCCATCCTCTCGACACCCTCCCTTCAGATACTTGTACACATTGATGAGGTCTCCTCTCAGCCTTCTTTTCTCCAGGCTAAAAAGGCCCAGCTCTCTCAGTCTTTCCTCATAAGAGAGATGCTCCAGTCCCTTAATCATCTTTGTAGCCCTTCGCTGGACTTGCTCCAGTAGTGCCACATCCCTCTTGTACTGGGGAGCCCAGAACTGGATGCAGTACTCCAGATGTGGCCTCACCAGGGCTGAGTAGAGGGGCAGGATCACCTCCCTCCACCTGCTGGCAACACTCTTCCTGCTGCAGCCCAGGATACCATTGGCCTTCTTGGCCACAAGGGCACATTGCTGCCTCAGGCTTAACTTGGTGTCCACCAGCACTCCCAGGTCCTTCTCCGCAGAGCTGCTTTCCAGCAGGTCAACCCCCAACCTGTACTGCTGCATGGGGTTATTCCTCCCCAGGTGCAGGACCCTGCACTTGCCTTTGTTGAACTTCATGAGGTTCCTCTCCGCCCACCTCTCCAGCCTGTCCAGGTCTCTCTGAATGGCAGCACAGCCTTCTGGCGTATCCGCCGCTCCTCCCAGTTTTGTATCGTCAGCAAACTTGCTGAGGGTGCGCTCTGTCCCTTCATCCAGGTCACTGATGAAGAAGTTGAACAAGACTGGACCCAGGACTGACCCCTGGGGGACACCGCTAGCTACAGGCCTCCAACTAGACTCTGTGCCACTGATCACAACTCTCTGAGCTCTGCCATTCAGCCAGTTCTCAATCCACCTCACTGTCCGCTCATCCAGCCCACACTTCCTGAGCTTGTCTATGAGGATGTTATGGGAGACAGTGTCAAAAGCCTTGCTGAAGTCTAGGTAGACAACATCCACTGCTCTCCCCTCATCTACCCAGCCAGTCATTCCGTCAGAGAAGGCTATCAGATTGGTTAGGCATGATTTCCCCTTGCTGAAGCCATGCTGACTACTCCTGATCACCTTCTTTTCCTCCACATGCTTGGAGATGGCCTCCAGGATGAGCTGCTCCATCACCTTTCCAGGGATGGAGGTGAGGCTGACTGGCCTGTAGTTCCCTGGGTCCTCCTTCTTGCCCTTTCTGAAGACTGGGGTGACATTGGCTTTCTTCCAGTCTTCAGGCACCTCTCCTGTTCCCCATGACCTTTCAAAGATGATGGAGAGTGGCCCAGCAATGACGTCTGCCAGCTCCCTCAGCACTTGTGGGTGTATCCCATCAGGGCCCGTGGATTTGTGGGTGTCAGGTTTGCTTAAATGATCTCTAACCCACTCCTCCTCCACCAAGGGAAAGTCTTCCTTCTTCCAGACTTTCTCTCTTGCCTCCAGGGTCTGGGGTTCCTGAGGGCTGGCCTGAGCAGTAAGGACTGAAGCAAAGAAGGCATTCAGTAACTCTGCCTTCTCTGTATCCTTCGTCACCAGGGCACCCACCCCATTCAGCAAAGGGCCCACATTTTCCTTAGTCTTCCTCTTGCTGCTGATGTATTTGAAGAAGTCCTTCTTGCTGTCCTTGACGTCTCTAGCCAGATTTAATTCCAAACGGGCCTTAGCCTTCCTCATCGCATCCCTGCATACTCTGACAACGTTCCTATATTCCTCCCAAGTGGCCTGTCCCTTTTTCCACCTTCTGTATACTTCCCTATTCTGTTTGAGTTTTGTCAGGAGCTCCTTGCTCATCCATGCAGGTCTCCTGCCCCCTTTGCTTGACTTCCTACTCATAGGGATGTACTGATCTTCACAGAATCACTGAGGTTGGAAGGGACCTCTGGAGATCATCTAGTCCAATCCCCCTGCTCAAGCAGGGTCACCTAGAGCACATTGCACAGGATTGCATCCAGGCGGCTTTTGAATATCTCCAGGGAAGGAGACTCCACCACCTCTCGGGGCAACCTGTTCCAGTGCTCTGTCACCCTCACAGTGAAAAAGTTTTTCCTCATGTTCAGATGGAAGTGTCTGTGTTTCAGTTTGTGCCCATTGCCTCGCGTCCTGTCGCTCGGCACCACTGAAAAGAGTCTGGTCCCATCCTCTCGACACCCTCCCTTCAGATACTTGTACACATTGATAAGATCTCCTCTCAGCCTTCTCTTCTCCAAGCTAAACAGGCCCAGCTCTCTCAGTCTTTCCTCATAAGAGAGATGCTCCAGTCCCCTAATCATCTTTGTAGCCCTTCGCTGGACTTGCTCCAGTAGTGCCACATCCCTCTTGTACTGGGGAGCCCAGAACTGGACGCAGTACTCCAGATGTGGCCTCACCAGGGCTGAGTAGAGGGGGAGAATCACTTCCCTCGACCTGCTGGCAACACTCTTCCTGCTGCAGCCCAGGATACCATTGGCCTTCTTGGCCACAAGGGCACATTGCTGCCTCATACTTAACTTGGTGTCCACCAGTACTCCCAGGTCCTTCTCCGCAGAGCTGCTTTCCAGCAGGTCAACCCCCAACCTGTACTGCTGCATGGGGTTATTCCTCCCCAGGTGCAGGACCCTGCACTTGCCTTTGTTGAATTTCATGAGGTTCCTCTCTGCCCACCTCTCCAGCCTGTCCAAGTCTCTTTGAATGGCAGCACAGCCCTCTGGCGTATCAGCCACTCCTCCCAGTTTTGTATCATCAGCAAACTTGCTGAGTGTGCACTCTGTGCCTTCATCCAGGTCATTGATGAAGAAGTTGAACAAGACTGGACCCAGGACTGACCCCTGGGGGACACCGCTAGCTACAGGCCTCCAACTAGACTCTGTGCCACTGATCACAACTCTCTGAGCTCTGCCATTCAGCCAGTTCTCAATCCACCTCACTGTCCACTCATCCAGCCCACACTTCCTGAGCTTGTCTATGAGGATGCTATGGGAGACAGTGTCAAAAGCCTTGCTGAAGTCAAGGTAGACAACATCCACTGCTCTCCCCTCATCTACCCAGCCAGTCATTCCATCAGAGAAGGCTATCAGATTGGTTAGGCATGATTTCCCCTTGCTGAAGCCATGCTGACTACTCCTGATCACCTTCTTTTCTTCCACATGCTTGGAGATGGCTTCCAGGATGAGCTGCTCCATCACCTTTCCAGGGATGGAGGTGAGGCTGAATGGCCTGTAGTTCCCTGGGTCCTCCTTCTTGCCCTTTTTGAAGACTGGGGTGAGCTTGGAGGAAGTGGTGCTTGAATATTAACCAGCTCTCTTGGACCCCCTTCTTTCTAGGGCCCTAACCCATGGGATTCCTCCAAGTAGGTCCCTGAAGAGGCAAAGTTTGCTCTCCTGAAGTCCAGGGTTGCAATCCTACTTATTTTCCTGTTTCCTTCTCACAGAATCCTGAGCTCCACCATTTCTTGGTCACTGCAGCCAAGGCCTTCACATCTTCAACCAGTCCTTCTTTGTTTGTTAGTACGAGGTCCAGCAGCACACCTCTCCTTGTTGGCTCCTCCACCACCTGTGTCAAGAAGTTGTCACCAATGCTCTGCAGGAACCTCTGGGACTGTTTGTGCCTAGCTGTGTTGTCTCTCCAGCAGATATCGGGGTGGTTGAAGTCCCCCATGAGAACCAGGGCCTGGGATCGTGAGGCTACTTCCAGCTGTCTGTAGAAGGCCTCATCGACTTCCTCTTCCTGATCAGGTGGCCTGTAGTAAACACCCACAACAGCGTCACCCATGCTAGCCTGCCCTTTAATCCTTACCCATAAGCTCTCGACTCGCTCTTCATCCACCCCTAGGCACAGCTCAATACATTCCGGTTGCTCTCTCACATAAAGAGCAACTCCACCACCTCGCTTGCCTGGCCTGTCTTTCCTAAAAAGCATGTAGCCATCCATGACAGCACTCCAGTCATGCGAGCTATCCCACCATGTCTCTGTAATGGCAATGAGATCATGGCCCTGCAACCGCACACACATCTCTAGTTCTTCCTGTTTGTTCCCCATGCTGCGTGCATTGGTGTACAGGCATTTCAGGGAGGTGATCGAGCATGCAGGTTTCCCGGGAGGGGTACAAGATGATTCTCCATAGCCACATCCCATGCGCACTTCCCTGGCTGCATTCACCTGTTGGAGGCATCCTGACTTGAGCTGTCTTTTGCCAACTACCCTGTCACTATAACTCTCCCCTTCCCCCGTCTTTCCTAGTTTAAAGCCCTCCTTACCAGGTTGGCCAACCTGTTGGCAAAGACACGCATGCCCCTCTTAGTGAGGTGGATCCCATCTCTTGCCATCAGTTGTCGATCTTCTAACAGGGTCCCATGGTCGTAGAAACCAAAACCCTGTTGCCAACACCAGTGGCACAGCCACTTGTTAACTTGGAAAGTCCATCTTCTCCTCCTCTCATCCATCCCCCTCACTGGCAGGATTGAGGAGAAGATGACCTGGGCTCCCAGACCCTTGACCACCATCCCCAGAGCTCTGAAATCCTGTTTGATGGTTTCCAATTTGCCCTTGGTATCATTAGTGCCCACATGGAAGAGCAGCAGAGGGTAATAGTCTGACACGTGGACAAGCCTTGGCGGTCTTTGTATGACATCTTGTATTCGAGCTCCTGGCAGACAACAAATCTCTCTAGACATGAGGCAGGTTGGCAGATAGGTGCCTCCGACCCCTGTAGCAGAGAGTCCCCCACAACAATCACTTACCACTTCTTCTGGGTGTTCCCGCAAGGTACAGGATCTGTTGGTCAGGTTGCTTCCCTATAAGTCATGCCCAGCTCCTCAGCCTGGAGGGTGCTAAACCTGTTCCTCAATTGCAAGTCTTCAGGAAGAGTAAGAGCCTTTCTCCTCCTATGAGAAGTGACCAGTTTCCAGCCTTCTTCTACAGTGTTATGATGTACCATTTCACACGGCACAGAGCTCTCTGGCAACTCCACTGCTGTGGGGGGTTGGGACTCCTGGAGCTGTATGGTCTCTGAGAATACTCTGTCTCTTGCTCATCTTCTTGGATGCTATGCAGTCTGCTTACTTCCTCCTATAACTCCCTTGCCTGATGACACAGCTCGTCAACAGCAGCACGCCTCCTGCAGGAGAGCTGGCTGCCAGCCCAGGCCTCCCGGAGAGGCCCCAAGCACTCCCTGCAGCCTCAGACCTGTAGAGCTGCATCTGCTGTCAGAGGGTCGGTCTGGGTCGCACCCTCTGACACAGCTGATGCAGTGACTCTAAAGCTACTGGGGAATGTGCTCTGTGGTGTGTCAGACCATATCTGAGGAAGCACACACTATTAGGATTGGAAACAAAGGTGCCTTCTTGCACTCTGCTGCGTGAACTGCTGCATCTGTTCGCTGCCTGTTAGCTGTGCTAACAGCATGGGTTTTATGAGTGTCCTTGGCAGCAAGCATGTAAAAGCAAAACTTCAAAACCATTTTCCTTTGTTGGGAGAACCCCCTAAAGGGATTTAGAGGAAATGGTGTGTCTGTCTGACACAGTTACAGTCAGCCAGCAGTCGAGTGTCTCAGCAAGCAGCACTGCAGTCACTCTGTAATTTTTGTGCTACATGCCTTTAAGGCTATGAAGTAGTCTGTATGATGTACAGCAATACCTGAATTGCTAAACAAAAGGATTGAATGCATGTTAATGCATGCAGGGGTTCATCTGGATCGTGTCACTGATGTGGTATGTATACGTGACCTATTCAAAAGGGAATATGAACCACCTGCTTCTGTAAGAAGTGTGGAATTTTTTTTTTTCTGAACTCTGCCACATCAGATGTATTTATAAAATATACTACAATACAGAATCTGTGCCATTTTATGATAAGGTTAAGTTCTGAGCAAAGAAATACATGTAAAATGTAGTTTGAGTTGAAAAAACGGGCTATATGCCTATATCTCCAAGTGTCATTTGACCTACATATTCTAGCAGATTTCAGGACTGAAAGGAAATAAGCTTGCTGTTAAAGGCATTATGGCTTGCTTACATTATGACCAGCCTCAGTTCTACTTCTAGCACATGAAATAGTGTCACAGCCACTGCAACACAAGTCCTAACAGCACTTAATCTATCATGGGACCAGACAGAAAGGAATATAGGGAGAGGTGTCTGGGAAGCAGAGGTGAGGAGTGTGCCTGTCTTCTCAGCAGCATGTAGCTCTGAGCACTTTTACAATCTTTATATGCAGGCAAGAGCAGGCTTACTCCAGACTCCAGAGCACTCTGCAGGAGGTAAATAGAAGCATGTCCTGAGCCATTGCACATGCTTGGTCTTCAGTTCTTACGAACTGGGCATACCTAGTGTAGGTGATCTTGGGAATTCAACAGCCCAATTTGCCAGTAAGCACCCTGAACTCAGCTCTTAAGCATCACATGAACGCTGAATTCAAACTACAGCCAGAAACATGGTTGAAAATTTGGTAGTTACAAAGCTCAGTATGCTAAAACTTGCTTTTAACTTGATAGTGAAGTGTATCAGTGGCTGACCAGCACTCAATCAGCAGTCTCTGGTGGAAGGGTCCTTGCTAAAGAGTCCAATTTACTTTACAGCTGCTTCTTCCTCAGAAGAGCTTTCAGGAAAAGACAGCAGTAGTGCTGTTTCTTCAGCAGGCAATTCATTAGGGGGATGACCTTAAATAAATAAATAAAAATCAGTGCCTGGTTTGTTTTGTGTGTCAGGATTTTCCCCAGCTCATGGAAGCATTTTCTGTACTGCATTCTGCACCATTACAGAGGGCTTATTTGTACTTTGAGTGTCTATTTTGTGCAGAGATGGGCTTCTCTGAAAATTCGTAACTACACAACTGTTTCTGTAGAGTGATCTTTGCAAAACATAATTTTTTTTAATGCAGACTAAAATATATACCGTAGAAGTAAATATAAAAATATTATTAGTTGCCTAATAATGCCATAGAAATACTAAGTATAAGAATCATCTTTATTGTCGCTCTACTGTAACAAAGGTAACAAAAATGAGTAATGAAAATGTATTATCACAAGATTAATGCCTGTGCTTCTCCTCCATATTGTGTACTGTGCTATCTGCATGCATACAAAAGTTAGGTATATGGCACAACTGTACTAAATTTGTCAACCACTGATTTGCTTTTGACATCTCTTCCATGAGGGCATTTTATCTGGATCTAAATATTTAAGCAGAAAGTGTTTTGTTCTAGAAGTAAATGATGTTTTGTTTTTAAAAATAAGCCTTATTTCAAACACATTTGTCTGGTCGTAACTTATGGTACTAGCTTTTGCTATAGCTTGAGAATGACACCACCAGCTTCCACGGATGTGGTCCCAAAGTTTGAGTCATATCAAGGAGAGGCAGTGTGGGGTAACTGGCACTACCAGTCTGTGCATATCCCAAGTACAACTCGGGCACCGTCCTCTGAAGAGCTGTCAGTTTGGTGCCTTTCACAGGAAATAGAGTTTGCTTTAAATCTTTATTCTGAGAGAAATGGTGGTGGCTGGGCCTGTGTAACTGAAAGTGCATCAGAAATATCACCAGTCCTTCAGAGTAGTGACTGGAGAAATTGTGCTGCCTCCTACCAAATGGATTGTGTAAAAGTTTCTGAGAACATTAATATCAAAAGCAAAACCATGGCACAAGCACACCTAGTGCTACAGTTCGTATACAGTTTCTTCTGTTTCAAATTTGAACTAACACTTTTCAAGAGAAACATAGAAGGACTTTTAACTTATCAAAGTGCTTGTGCTTCACAGAGCTTGTGTGTATGTATATGTGTATGTTCCTGGCTGTTTCCTACTTCTCCTTGATTTTTTTTTCTTTGATATAATGCTTGCTTTTCTCTCTGAGTTTCTGTTGAATTTCTGAAGAGCCATTGTAGTTCAGGAAGTTTTTCTCTTGCTCATCCAAGACTAGGCCAGAGATGCAAGAATTTGTCTGACAGAAGATTGTCACTTGCTTCATCCAGTGCCTTAAATTCTGTGCAGAGGTTAGAGACTGCAGTTCTGCCTTTGCTCACTGTAGCGTTTTTCACAAAGAGTACGCCCATGCAGTTGTATTCAGTTCCATGCAGAGACACCCAGTTTTTCTCCAAACAAAGTGATACTGGAAGATGGATAGTCACATTAGTGAAATGTTCTCTGGCAGCTAATTAACTGCTGACGCCACAGCGAAGTGCTGAACTAATGTGACCTTAATGCCTCCAGTATTCAGAGTAGCTTGTTCTGGGCTAACTTGGTTGTCTCCACACTGTGTCACATACTCAGGCAGACTAACTATAATCTAGCAGTGATTAATGTTTAGCTCAGATAATGGTTTCCAGCATTTTAAGCTGATGACCTGCTTGCAAAATGAGACTTTTTTTTGAAGCTCCTTACCTCAGATCTCTCTTCCTTCTCTGTAATTGAACAGCTTACTAACTCTTCTTTGAGTAGCACTTAACTGTGATATTTTCCGAAGTAAACTTTAAAATTTCGTCATCCAGATTTTATAGCTATAAAGAAGGTTATGAAATTTCCCATTTCTTAACATAGTGAACAAATCTCAAATGGGCTGTGCTGCTCACTTCATCTCCTTGCGAAGGCAGGATGTTTGGGAGTTTTGAAAATAAGTTACCTACTTAGGTACCTAAATGTACAGTTAAGTGGCCACAGTTTTTTCACTCTCTTTTTAAAAGTGACTGACCTACTAGGTGATGTGGTGGATAGGCCTGTCTTGAAAAATATATTGTACTTGAACAGGGAAGGACTGTATTTTAGCTGAGAAGAAGTTGCCTTAACCACTTAATTTGCTGTCAGTAAGACTGCAGGAGAGGAATACAAATTTTAGAGCCACCAGTACAAAAACTGGCAGAAAACTTTTAAGATTTCTGCCACCAAAGCAGATACTGTTCTTTCTGAAATGGTCCAAATTTGCCGAGTTCATAACTTACCAAAAAAAAAAAAAAAAAAGTCAGCTGCGTTTGTGGAAGATTATTAATATCTGTCTCTGGTTCAGTGCTGACAAAGAGAATTGGGTTTGGGGCAGCTGGAAACTTCTTTCAGTTTACAAATTCTGAGCCAAAACTTTTATATTTTTCCAAAATGAAAAGATTTTTGAATCTGTTTTTCATAGGACTTTTCTTTAAATCTAGTGAATTTTTGTCTTTTTGAGTAATCTCCCATGACAACCTGAACTACCTTTCCTGAAATGTCAGTCACAGAACAGTTTCATAAGCGTTACTTATCAAATGCATTTCTGGGCTCAGAACCCCCCAGATTTTAAGCAAAGCACATGAAGGTGTCTCTAGAGATTATGTTTTTACAGGGGGAATAAATTTAGGGTGGACTTCTGATGAAATGGATGATAAAAAAAGGAGCAATAAAAAGAAAGTTGAGCAGCTGAGGGCTCAAAGACAGGAAGCAGAAAGAAACTGTTAGATGTAGAAGTTGAGAGGCACCTTGAAACAGGAAGAAATAACAAGAGGGAAATATGGCAGAGCTTGTTTGTATGTGAATGAACCTGCTTAACCTGGCAGGCAGGTTAAAACACTTTCACAGAGCTCAAATAAAAACTTACATTGAGTACATGAGTTGTGTTTTAACATCCCCATTTGAAGAAGCATAATCTCAAGGAAAAATCTGATGCATGAAGTTGATAATATAAATCCATTTGTGCTGTTTTAGGGGGAAGGGAGAGGGGTAACTAATCTTGTTTTTGATGCCTTCAAGAAGAAATCTGGGAAGTTGAAAGATACTGGCAGTATGACAAAAGATCACAACCCCGAAACAAGCTCTCCTTTTTAGCTGGGTTAGCTATGATAATATCCCCTAATACAACCTAGGAGGTCTAAAAACATATGCTTGTTTCCAGCTCTTTGACTGGAGAGGCTTTAGATGAATAGGGAACATGTTCTTCAGCAAATCTTAGATTGCTTCTTCCAGTTTCCAGAACTGTTAGAAAAGACTCTATTTAGGGATGGTAAGAAATCTGGAGCTAGTTAATCCAAGATAGATCTGTGGAGTTTTATAAACAAAGTGGGACAGAAAACCTGCAAAGGATAGCATACTTCTGCATGTGAAGACCAATATTATCTTTTCTCTGCAATATATATATTTGTATATCAGGAAAACAGACAGCTTGGGGTGGGGGGGAATGAAAGTAAGCATGTTCCCTCACTCCAACAGTAATCAAAAAAGGGGTTAATTTTGCTATGATTTGTCTTCTTAGACAAGACAGTAGAAATGAGTATGTTTTGAATTACTGGATCTAATGAGAAATCCAGATTTTTCTGAGTTACTGAGCACCCCAAATCCCATTTAAGATACTTATTTAAATTTTTAGATAATCCATAGATATATATATTCAGATCCTTCATTTTAGCTGTATAAATATGTATATTTATAATACTAATAAATATTTATAATACATAATACTATATATGTATTAGTATCTTCATCTGCCAAGCGTTATTTTCTCTACTAAAAAACAGTTCCACAAGTTGTATGGCCTTGTGATAATGTCATCTTTAGAAGGTACAAAAATCTTCACTGTATTTATGTCATTTCTATTATATGAATCAAGTGTAGTAACAGGGAAGCTAGTACCTGACTTTGGAGGAATTGTTATTGCTTGTTTCTTAGGGTTTCTTTATTTAATTTCTTCAAAGCCAAGAGTTTGCTGCATGAAGAAGTGAGGAGATACTGGTTTCAAAGTTCATATAGCTTTATGGGGCTTTAAAAATCTTCTGATTAAAAAACTGTGCCTCTCTCCATAGGCAAGGAAGATCTTGCTCATAGGACATGAGGTCCAGGATCTCTGACTGACGAATACTCCAGAGGCACCCGAGATTAGCTTTGACTTTTGAAAATGTAAGCCAAGATTTGTTTGTGCATTTTTTCCCTTTTTTTTTCTTTTTCTTTCCCAGATGTAAAGCAGGCATAATGGATCTTGCCCCCTTTTGAAAAGTATTTTGAGTTATGGATGGAACAGTACTACACAGGTGCTATGTATTGTCAGCAATAAAAATAATGCCTTTTCATAAATAACTCTTTTTATAAGAACAAGCACTCCTTACTTTAATGTGTCATAAATTAGATTCTTCTATAATGAAACAGTGCCAGTTTAGAATTAATGCCAAAGTTTATTGGTCCTCTCTTCAAATATTCCAAAGTACACTGCTTTTGTTAGGGGAAAAACAAATTCTTGTGCCCAGGTCCTTTCTAATTTCTGTCTTTGTGTTTCTAATTGACATTGTGTCATTTCCCCTTCTGCACGTCATCCAACATTTTTTACTCCAAGCTATCATAAGTGTATAAGCTTCAGGAGTCCTCCTTTGACCTTGGAGATATTTTTGCTTTATGCTGAATGCAAATTGCTCCGTTCAGCCTCAGAGGGAAATAGGCTTTTATGTGAGTACCTGTTGTAGGCCTTGATTCTCTGTTTGGCATATCATCTAGAGAATGTTGTACAAAATGTTTTGAGCTAAATGAGGAGCATCTGTGGTTCTAAAACAAGGAATGTGTGGGTTTTAAAATAAAAACTAGTTACCAATGATATGCACATCTCAAATGGCTCAGAGCTTCCTGTGAGTTTGGTGAAACACTTAAATACTTGTCTGAAGCCTCTTCAAACATACTCAAACACTTTCAGTCTGTAAGGACAAGATCACAATAAAATGGATCATGTCCTACTCCACAGATAATCTAACTGACTTGATGAATAAAGGTTATCAGATTATGATCCTCAAGTTCACCAGAGGCTCCCCAGGAGATTTCCATAGTATTTTTTAAGAGAGCATACTTCATTGTTTTACCTTTTTTGAGGTCAGCATCCCATTCTTGGGACTCTTCATCACATAAAATAGCTGTGGGAAACGAATGTCTCTGTTCTGTGCTCTACCATCTAAATATTAGCGCAATGCATGGTCAGAATGTGCATACAGCATGATATTGAAGGTGATTATCCTTACTTGTGCAGCATCTTAAAATAGCCCTGAGCTATGGTGATTCTCACTAGCTAATCCCCTCGGCGCTATTACAGCACCTTACTACTTCATCCCGGAATAATCTGATATCACTACAGGAAGTCAGGACTTAGTCTAAACCTTATCTGTTGCTGTGCTGTTACATTTTTTTACTTTCTTTTTTAACTCCCAGGTATTTTCTTCTTTTCTTGCAGTTGTAGTAAGATATTGTGATCATAAATTGTTTTAAGAAAACTGCCATGTCCCTGTGCTGAGTGCTATGCTTTGGAATATTTCAATAGCTATTCAGTTATACAACAAAGTGCTGCCCTTCAAATTCTTGTTATTTAAATAATGGGTACAAAAATTAAACTGAACAGACAAAGAACAGAAATAGAAAGAACTCAAAATAGACAGCTAGACATAAAAGGAAGCAAGTTTAGAGGAGGTTCCCTTGTAGACAGAATCTGTGGAGGTCTTTACATATGTGTCTATAGCAGTATCTGGTTTTGGCCTTTAAAGCAGCTCGTTAGTATGGAGAGTTACTTTTTCATTCAATCTTCTACTACACTGAAGATAGGGGAAGACATTCTTAGAATATCTAACAGAATGTACAGCCACCAGAGCAGCCTTACTCAGTGCTTGCTTGCTTGGAGCTCATAATTATAGGAAGAAAAACATTTTTTCTTGCTATTATAATTTTAGATTAGAGTTAAATGTCTTTGGCCTGTAAGAAAACAAAGACTTCAGATGATTTATTTCCTTCTGGAAAAAGCAGAGTTTATTTAAGTCTGGTATAGTCACTCAACAGAAGATAAAACTAGATCTGTCATCTTACATGACTGTCTTCCTATCACAGCATGAAAGCAAGCGAGAGAGAGAAAGAAAGGGCTGTCTGTTTGCTCAGCAGTAGTCCATTGGAGAAGAGGAAAGGAGAACTCAGCTTAAGTAAAGGTATATCAGACAGCCATGCCAGGAAGCATTTCCAAGCATCCCAAATGAAAGAAAGGGGAGACCCTGGACTGATGTAGGCAACATTGCCCTAAGCACAATTAGTACAGCTGAATCAGTATGAGAGAAATGTACCTTAAGGCTTCAGCTGCTGAGCAGGTCTGAACTCTCTGAGAAAGTCTGTCTATTGGGAACAAAGGCACGGCTTATCAGAATTGCAGTATGACAGCATAAGTGTTACAGGCAGGGCTTTCCCTTCATTGTATTTTCAGTTTTGCTACTCTCAGCTGAAGATTTCTGATAGTATTAACCCTAAGTGAGCAATCTAGCTGCAGATTAAAATATATATTGCAGTGTCTCCATTTCCCATGGTCCATTTCATTCTTGGCTCACATCGGTCAAAGGATCTAATGAATGAGGATGTCTTTATTTGGTAGTCGATGTGCAGGCTACTCACCATGACAATGCTTGCAGTAATAAAACATAGGCTTCTTTTATATTAAATATGTTAGTGATTCCAGGGTTTCCGGAGAGGACACCTCTGGATTTACAACAGATAAGGGTGCAAAGTTTTGTCACTGCTTCATAAGATGTAAAGATTTGGAGAATTTAAGCATTTTATTTAAACAAAACTTTTTTTTTTTCTCCAGAAGTGTAAGCAAAGTAGGCAAAACCATGGAATAAACTAATTTGTGTTCATCCAGGAAATGTTAGTATGTTGCTTTTGTGATTTGTGCTGCATGAAGAGCCAGCATAGAGCAGTATTTGTTGCCTACAGCTTGAAGGAGAATGAAAACCTCACGATGGGATCTAGGGGAAATCTTAGCTGTAGAAAGGTTCTGAAAACCTGGCTCAGGCTGAGAAATTCTAAAGGCAAAGACAAAAAATGATCCTGCAAAACATTTTTTGAAACCCAGAAATAAAGTCAACTTTGATAAGGATTACTTCAAAACCCCAACAAAGGCAGGAGAATCTGAGAAATTTTGATGTTTCCACCTGAAAATACCTTGTGGGAAATGTAGGATGTATATAGGGAAGCTTTTAATATATGCTGATGCTGTAAAATAACTTTTGCATGTGAAAACAATTGCTTTCCATAAATAGGTAAATATGTGTTTATAGAAGATTACAGAAGTTAGAGATGGAAAAGACTTTATTAGATCATCTTCCTGTCCCCTTCCACTGAAATAATTTTAGAAAACTGTATACAATTTGAGCTTTCTGAATGATTGTCAGCAATTTCATGCTGATGTCAATAGTGTTTTTCTTTAAAAACTCTTTTGTATTAGCAATAGCACTCTAAGCAGTAGTACCTTTCTGTGAAACTGTAAGGTTTTTTAATCTTCTTAGGTGATTACAATCACTAGCCTTTCAGCTTTGTGCCTTATATCATCACATAAACTTTGATATTACATTTCCCCCCAAAGGCACTGCCAGAGCTGCTTTTTTTTATTATTTTATTATCACACATTTCTAAAGAACCATCACTAATATCCTGATACACAAATGTATCCAATATTGGATTTCTCTCAAAAAGGTAGTAGAGCTATATAACCTGTTCTGTACATCAGTCTCCTAATAAAATGTCAGTTATTAAGTGGAGTCCAGAGACCTCAACCCTTGCTAAGAAAATGCTTTACTAGGACATATGCGTTATACCTTGCCTTCAAAATGGTAATGTATACAAATACAAGATAATAAAGATTAAGTCTTTTAGCTTCAGGAAGAAGCCACAGCTACAGAACTCTGTTGTAGAAATGCTTTCCTTTTATGTTTCATAGTCCTTAGTGTGAGCCTGTGCTCTGAAAGTAGACATGTCCCATCAAGGAAGGACACACCTCCTCTTCTGGATGCGGCTGGGAAATAAGTAAGGTATCTAGGCCTCAAACCATTTAGAGTTTGGTAAATGTAAGTTTTAGAAATGCATGTAACTGGGTAGACAAATAAATGAAGACTGAGACTCTGGCTTGCATGTAGAACTGAGCAGGCAAATCTATAATGTGAGCACTGAATGGATTTTTCAGATTATTTCAATCATAGTACAGTACAGAAATCTCCTTTGGATATGACAGAGAAGTTGTGGATTATTGTGAGACAGTCTTTCATTTAACATAAAATGGCATAACTGCAATAGGTCTTTCTGGACTTTGTCTGTACTCTGGGAGCCGAACTGACTTCAATGTTAGTAACTGTCTGAAAATGAGTAGCTGAAAAGCTTCGTTCCAGTCATGCAGCCAGTCTGGAACAATGTAAACAGTGAGAAAATACTTGTGTCCATCACCTCTATTTCATACCAGCTCCTTGGCTGTACCTTCTGAGTGGCAAGAATCTGTCTGCTCTAGTGCTTCATCATTAGGAAATGTGAGTGTAATGAAGCACTGAAAACTAGCACATGTGGAAATAGGATACTGGAAGCAGGCAAGCTACTGATACAGCATAGAGGACACTCTTAGATGGCTGTCTGGCAGTCTTGTCTGTCTGCAGACTTAGAGCTAAACTGATCAGAGTTGAGACTGAGAAAGAATCTTCCACCAGGTTAAACTGATAGGGATGTGAATGTTTCCTTTTGCCTCCACTGTAAAAACAGGTCATGGTTTTCCTTCTGGGATCCTCTCAGCCCAGTCTTGTGTTGTAATACATTTTAGTTTTTGAGTAAAGTGTACATAAGGTCTTTGGGCATGCTGTGGATACGTGTGTAATATATGGGAGGTCAGTCTAGAAATACAGTCCAGTGGCCTTTCTGGTCTTGATTTCTGTGAATCTTTTCTGATGAAATAAACCCAAACATATATGCAGAAAGACGAAGAATCTGTGGTGTCTGTGCAATATTCTTGAAAAAACTATTTGGTCCAGGTTACCATATAATTGTAAATGATATCGGAAGACTTTGCTTGTATCATTGTTCTAATTGTTGCTGGTGTCGATCAGAAGAGATTGTGTGGAAGTCCTTGCAGCCTACCCAGCATAAATCAAACCCAATGAAATCAAAATTGACACTACAAATGGTGGTTGGTTAAGGTAACTGAGAATAGGTAACTGTTGGCTAATTGGTTGTGGCTTCATTTTCATCTGCTCATTCAAAATGAGACTTGTGATCTTCAACAGCAAACAAGATTGAATAGCTCACACTGGTCTCTGAAAACCCTGTGGCACTGCCACAGATATCCACATATGCAACAAAGTAGCAAAATAAATTTTGTCATACCTCTGCAGCCCTGTGTATTTGTACAGGAAATTGTTGTGCCAGTGCTTTGCTTCCCTCTGCCCCCATACAGATGCCTTTTTATGACCATGGTGCTCCTCACTTGCAGATTCTACAGACGGTTATGTAGGGCAAGTGGCTAGATCACTATAGAGAAAACAAAAACCAGCTACATCTTATAGTCTTCATGAATTGTTAATAAAAGAAGAGGCAGCAAATGACACTTCTCTTGTTGTATGGGTGTCTTTAAAAACCCTACTACTCAAAATACAGATCTTTTGGGAAGCAAATTTAAGGTAGTGTTATATTAGCTGATTTCTGTTTGAGGGGCTTTCTTTTTCCACTTGTGACCTCTTCAGCTAAATGTGACACTGTTATCTTTTCTTTGGGAACTTGAGCACACTCAGCAAAAGCAGACTGGGTGCCATAATTTGGGTTGACTTTGTGATACAATTCCTAATCTATGCATTTAACATGGTGCAAGATTTTTGGGATGCAAAAGCTATCTCTGTCTCTGTTTTGTACTCCTTTTAATATAGGAGTTAAAGATTTATTTTAAGAGAAATTATTTCCTTGCTTTTGCTGAGAAGCTTGTGCCAGGTTATTTCTCTCCCAGAACCACAGTTTACTGTGTTATTTGTGGAGCATATAACAATTCAACTTTTGCAGTACCATTAAATCAGGTGGGCATGTGGGCTGTGAGCTCTAGCAAGCAACAAAAGAAGAAAAGGGCTTTTTGTGCTATTAAAACATTCTTGTGAGACAAAACAGCCTCCCTCCACCTTAATTTTACTTTTGATGATGAAAGTTCTTGTTAGAAGAATAGACAGAAAGATTTTGGTAGAATTCCCCCTCCCCCACCCCATCCTCAGCATAGTTGAACTTCAGGGTTTTGGAATATTATAAGAAAATGTAGATGTAATTTGGCTTTAAGCACTTGTTTTCTCAGCCCACTGTTAGGCTATACGGAGATTGCTGTGCTTGTTCTGAATGATCTAGTTTGTCTACAAATACGATGTGGTTCTTAGCTAAGATCCTAGCTTGGATTCCAGAAGCATTATGGCCCTATTATTACTAGGCTCTGCACAAACTACTGTGTCCTATTGAAATAACTTGTGCTAATGTGCCTCTTTTACTTCAACTAATGTGTCCAAAATTAGCTAAAGTATCTCCGACAGCTTCATCGCATCATTTATGCCTACCTGTAGTATTTTTCAGCTCATAGTTTTTAGGTTCTCTGAATAAAAAGAAATAAGACTCTTGTGATAAAACAGAGGTGTAATTCTGTATGTCCTTGGATCTTGTGTAGTCATTAACCACTAGAGAAAGTGCAAATTGTCATTCTGTTATAATTATGTTTAATTGCACCAGATATAACTGGCTGTGTAAGCTATGCAATGGTGGAGAGTCGCTTCCAAGGCTCTGTTCTGGTGCACATCAACTTGAATGCTCTCTTTGGACTTCAGTGGCATTATTCTAACTTTATACTACTAAGAATAAATAAAAATACTATGATTTGTCCCTCAGACTTCAAGGAAAGACAAAAGACCCCATCAAGACTGGTCTGATTTCAAGAGAGTGCATATATACTGTAAATTGAGGCCTGAGTAATCTCGTAGTTTAATACTTCTGCTTAAGCTGTGTAATGTGGCACGATGGTACAATCCGCATCAGAATGAAACACTTGGATCCAGACAGCAGATTTTGTTACTGAGATTATTGAAGCAAGACACTCTTCCATCTAACCTTAAAAGGCAGGAGTTAAACAAAGGTTGACTTTTTTGCGTCAATCCCAAATGGAACTAGTTTATCTGATGCAGTAAACAGAATTTAATTTGAAGCTGATGTGTTTGCTTCATGTTGGAAAATAGTAGTTTGACTTTGTGGTCTGAGTAATGTTATTTTGTATTATTAAGTTGATGCTATTATAGTCAGCTAGTAGTCACCCAGCAATAGAGACATTTCTCCATGTCATTATGTTTGGATTTAGCTTTTGTGACCTTTATAGGCTATCTAACAGAGAGAGAAAGCTTGAAAGACATATCTTATTGTGCCAGACAATATATACAGTAAAGACAAGCTGCAGAGAGCTATGGTCTCATAGCATAAATCTTTTTTGCCATAGCCAGGTTGGAAGTGCTTAGTAATTCACAGGAACGACCTTTAATTTACTGTTTTCCCTGGATACCACTGAGGGCTGGTAGGAGGGAAGAAACTCATTACAAAGAGCGTCTTTTCTCTATTGGAGAGCAAAGATGGGAGGCAGAGGATGCCAAGGATTGGTTATTGCTATGCAATTGCTTGTCATCTTGAAAAGTGAGCATAAATCTCTTTGGAAATAATAGTCTAAGTGTATGCTAGCAATTTCTTTAATTTCATAGTAGGCAGAAAGCAAAATCGGAGTTATTGGTTAAATTATTTTCAACAGCTAATGCTTGTTTGTCCGTGTCAGTAAGCTCTGTGGATGTAGTTATCCCCTGCCATGATAAAATGTCTCATCCTGCTCAAGTTCTGAGGTCCCTCTGTAAGCTACCAAATGAATTTTTGCGGTTTAACAGATAATTTGCAAGGCTTTATCACATGTCTCAGAGACCTTCTTTGTTCTGTTTGCTTATGCATCAGAACAGTTGTCTGATTTTCTTAGGTGGAGAGGAGAAGGAAGGGCAAGGGCAAAAATATCGAATATCAAATATAGAGAATATGAAAGGAATGAAGCTGCATATTCTTTTCTAGTTCAAAGAAAAATATAATTTATTTTGTGTTTACTTGCTTTCCTCCTACGGTAAGTGTCTTGGCTTTAATTGCCAAGGTGCATTTTCATTATTCTGTAGAATGAGGCATGGTTGCCAGCACTAAAACTGTATACTTTTCAATGCCGTTAAACAATGAATGTCAGTTGTATTTAGGAGCACTTCAGTTACTGTAGGCCCTGTTGAAAGGAATGCACAACGATGCCAGAGAAATTCTTGTAGTATGAAGAAAGACAGCAGCACTTACAGCATACTGCTTCAGACCATGACTTTTGATTTCCTAAACACTCGTTCACAGCACAATGTACTTCCCTGCATAGGAAGCCATCTCTCTTGCTTTTTAAGAAGAAAGGCTCTTCCTAAACAAATGCTTAGCATGGTGCTTCAGGAGCATTTCAGAGTCCTGGGAGTGTTGCAGGTAGAAGACACTTAAAGCAAAGCATCAAACAGTATATTTGTAATCCCCAAGTCATCTGAAAATAATCTTAGAATTGGACTGAGATGTATAGCACATGAAAAGGTGAACGAGGAAGCAACTTCCAAGACTGTCTTGCTCTGGTCCTCCTCTTTAATCTAAGGAGACATTTAACCTCAAAATCCTCAGAATTTTTCTGCTATTAGAGGGTGTTTTTTTTCTTTTTTCTTTTTTTTTGTAACTTTGGAGATAATTCATTCAACTCTTTAGAGCAGAAAGTCTGTAGAAAATTACTGGAATCTGAAATGTGAACTTTGTTTGACATTCCTTTAGGTTACTAGTATGTTATGATTTAAATTGTACTGTATGAGCATTGTTCACATGTTAGCAGAGTTGACAAGGCATTTGTTTTATATATAGCTGATGGTGTTTTTCTTCAAATGGTTAACGATTTCACAGTATGCAATATCTTCTATTTGAATAACATTTAATTTTATTATAATACCCAGTCTTTTAATTACTGCTTATGTTTGAAGGAGTTGTTGATGGTAGTCTGCTTTTCAGTTCTCTGGCCTTTGCGGAAAAACATGCTAGTACGGGCTTGCTATAACATTTAACACTGATGCAGCAGACCTTATACCACCGTAGTATTTGTGCATGTTACAACTTCATATATGCTACTTCCCTCTCCATGACATGCCTGGTAGCACCTTCTCCCTTCTTTCATCCGGATGTGCCCTGTCAGCTTTCACCAAGAGACACTCTCCCTTACCATCTTTAAGGTGATTTCCTTATTATTTATGCTGCAGGTAATTTAATACCATCTTGTGCTGTTCGTGTAACACAAAACAGCTTTATAAATAAAGGTGCAATGGTTACCTGGACAATATCAGATTGACATAGTTGTAATGACCGGAGTTATTCAGATAACTAGCAGTACTGACAACACCAGCTTCAGTATATCTTTGTCTTTGAGACTCTAAAGACTGGTGTATCTTGATTCAATTATAATTAACTGAAAATGGAAAACTCCATATTGTGTGAAGGATAGCTTGAGGTTCTCATACAGATTTTATTTGACAAATATGCACTGAAGTGGCCTTTCCTAAATTAGGGCATTTTTACTTATTTTGTTTATAAGTGAAAGCACTAGATACTTAACTACCAAACCTTAGTTTGCAGACTCCATTCAGTTTTTTATTTGTGCATGATGGCCAAAATTGCCGGAGGGCTAACTTGTGCTACCGCTGCTTACATGGCTAGAAGCTTTACTCTGTTAGGAGTACCAGGGACCTGAGTAGCATGTTTCACTGCCCCATATATGTATTATCTGACTTTCTTGGTTTCTTTTTTTTTCAGCTGATTAAGAATTCAGTGTCAGATGCTGAAATACGAAGACTTGTTTTCCTCTTTAAAGGACTTGAAAGTGATAATAGGCTATGTTAAAACATAGCAGGAAAAGCTGCCGCAGTATGTTACAAAGTGCTGCTTAGTATAATTGTCTTTGTGTTATGCATGAAGGTCAAATACATCCTCTTCCTGTTGCACTTACTAACCTTCCTTGTCAAAGTGATTACTCATTTTACACTGATGTCCTGAGGAAAGGTAGGGAGGACACCTAAATATCATGTGCTAGTTCTTTAAGCTGCCTTTGCAGTTTATACCTCACAGTGCTAGGGAAAGCAGTAAGGTGTCTCTCTTGCACTTGAAGTGGGCTATTGATTCCCCCCCACCCCGGCCACAGGATGTTTTCTGGTATGCTTTTCTGCTGATTGGCAATGTTATTTGAGCAGGTGTCTGGACAGCATATTTCATTTTGCCAGGTCATGTAAGTGGTTAGGTATGTATCATACCTCCTGTCTGGAGACAGGAGGGGGGTATTGAAGTGTTGTGGTTGAGAAAAGAATTGTATCTTTCTGGCAAGAGTCAGCTTTAAGCAGGTGGGAATGGGCATGATTGGGCTGGGCTGTGTTAACACAATGCCATAGTGTCTTCCTGTCTTGTGTCACGTGACATCTTATATTCATGTGTTTATGTAAGAGGATAAAATTAGGGTTGTCATTAGTAGCAACTTTGCCTAGACTTAATTTTTTTTAAATTTTTCTTCTATGTCATACATTTCATTAGTCCTATGTATGACAATAAAGGTAATGAATGAAACTTTATTATCAGTAATTTGGCAATATGCTGCCTTGTTATTATTGCTTTGCTAACACAATACTAAGTGTAAATGGTTATTTTAAAAAGTAAAATTCTATGACTGCTTTTAAAATGATAGTATATATGTACAAGGAAATGGCACTCCTTGGCTTCTGATGAGGAAGCATCATATGAGCTAATTCCAGCTCTCATATATTATGTGTGTCCTTTTTTACTTGTATTATAGTAGACACCATTAGTAGTGTTATAATAGCGACCAGGCATTGTACACATTCCAGAATAAAGGTTATTATCTTTCACCAAAAGCTGTAAATATAAGTAGAGAATACTGATAAATGATGCTTAAAAGGCTTCTTTGCAACTCTCTCTCTTTTTTTTTTAATTTGAGAGAGCTGCCTAGCAAGGCAAAGACAAAATCTGTAAACTTCTCAGTATCTTAAAGTTGGTCCCATATGCAAGATTCTCTAATGAGAAGGAAATTTTGATGCATTTAGTGGTATGATAGGCATGCGTATGTGAGTTATGTCATGAAAGACATGGCCTCATATGCACTGCACACATGATGGTGGATACAGGTCTATCAGGGCTTCTTTGAGCTCTGGCCCGTGTGGAAAAGGTACACACTGGCTGCAGCACAGTGCTACAGCCTCCCTCCTGTTCTGGGTCCCTGTGTCCCAGACTCAGCTCTCTGGTCAATCTTGTCCGCTGAGTTGCTATCTCTGCCCTGTAGGATTCTAGATAGAGAAAGAAGCTGCCCTGTTATGGTTAGAATATAAGGAACACGCATACCGCTGCAAGAAAACATGCGAGGGAAACAACTGAGATCCATGCATATTAAGGGAATTTGGACGTATCTGAATCTATGGCAAAGAAGCAATTGAAGTCGTTTCAGTGTAATTTACATCCAAGTCCTTAGCCAGAAGCTCTGTGTGTGTGTGTGTGTGTGTGTGTGTGTGTTATGAATTGCTTGTGGATTTACAGCCTCTGCCTCATGCAGATATTTCAAACGTATGCAGGCATGTCTGGGTGTGGTAATACATGAGCCTGCACCTAGTGGCTATCTAGGTTGTAACAAGAATTTTCCATAGAACATCTAGTCAAATGAATGTTATTAAATTCACTATATGTTTCATTTGTTAATGAAAGGTGTCTATTTTTATCTGATGCTGAGTAGAGTGCTGCTGCCTTGTGCTGCTCTAGTTTTAAAGGCTTTAGCAAAATATAAATGAAAAAATATAAGTGAAGAATCCCATAAACAGCTCCCTTTTGCCCTAGGAGATCTGACATGATAGCTTATGGTGGATAGCGAGGTCTTCTAGACAAATGATTTAGTGATATATTGCTCCTGATCTTTTCTTAAAATTTAATTTGACTCCACTGATGGATTATATTATATTAGAGATGTCTCTTGGCAAAGTTTCAAAACTGTTATAGTTGCTGTATGATGAGTGCAGATGGAAGAGCAGTAAGCCTTCAGTTTATGATACCGTGTGTCCTTTTCAGTAATAAGATATTGGCATTCACATATTTCTGATTTAAACCTTTTCATGCCACAGGTTCAATGTGGAAAATTTATGTCAAGATTTTAGAGACTGTTTTGTTGATTGATCTTTCAGTTTGCTCCTGATCACAGTCAAACACACTGATAACTGAACCTACTTCTGACCCTTTTAGAAGTGGTTGAGCCTCTCCCCAGGTCTACACAGGACAAAATATGATAAACGTGCCACAACATCAGTTTCAATTGTGAGAATCACCTTTTGCTGATTTTTAAATCTAGATAAGCAGTGACTCAGAATCATTGCTGTCTCCTGGCTGTTCAATGGCTGCATGAAATAAATTGGTGGTTTTGTGACATGCTAGTGCTATTGGGGCAATTTCATGCTGGGCAATGAAACAACTTGCAAGGATCCCTAAGCTGGCCTAAGTAGAATTGCTTGAAGACCAAAGAGGTTTTGCCCTGTCAGTGCATTACTGTAGCCAACCCAGTAAGCCTGGACTTGTTAGCCTGTGTGCATGATCATGCTGGTATGATTACTTTGGGCTTCGGCAAGCTGACGTCTTTGCATAGTGGTGCACTGCGACACATGGGCACACAACTCTCACATCTATGCCTTAGGCTCAATCGCGCTCTAAGAACATGCTGTTAGCGCTCACACCGGAGTCAATGCGCCGTTACTACTGTGGCTAGCCTCAAGAAAGAGACTTTGAATGAGGGAGTGAATGCGTGGGGCAAGCCCGTTTGTTGAAATTAGATATGAAGTATGAAAAGCTTTGCAAAATCACTGTCTTCAGTCTGTTGTTAGCAACACCCAAAATCCTAAAGTAAGCAGGGATAGAGGATTGCGTCAAAGAGCACCAGAACGTACAGCTGTTTCATTTAACTCGATATTGGTTACATAAAATTGACTTGTATGTTAGAGCCTGGCTTTTCTCTTTCTATTTGGATTAATTTATTAGTCATTAAACTTTTAAGCTAAGCAGACAAATATCAGTTTTTCATAGGTTTTTCATTTCTGTGAAGGGGGAAATGAAGGCTTTGCTGAGAAATGAGCCTGGACTTTAAAAGTTTTTGATGCTATGTGAGTAGTTTAAACACAATATAACTTCGATTCCGTGATGTTAGAGGAACATTACAGAACTATGCAACCAAATATATTTAAATAACTGAGAATGTTTTCACTGATTTAAGTGTATGTGGATCATCATTGAGATTTTGAATACCAAAGTTGCAAATAACTTATTTTTATATAAACAAGATAGTGCTGTATTGAACCAAAAATACAGTTAGATTACAAGTTTTATTATTAATGCAACTGAGAGAGTGAAAAGAAATACCCATTCAAGCATGAGATTACATATGAAAATCATTGCATCATTTGGAAGGCTGACGTTATCCTCTGTCAGTTTTTTGTATGTGTGAATGCTAATGTTAACTTACATGTAACAAGATACCACCAAGTGTCTCATCAATATGCCAGCACATTTAATTGTCATTTTCAAACATTGCTGTTTGAAGTCTGTAGTGGATTTTCAATTTTATTTCTATGATCAAAATCATAAAAATAAGACAAGCACAGAAAAGGGCTACGAGCACCTTACCACCATTTCCACCTCTAGTGTGTCTCCCATGTTCAAAGGAAGGTATTGTGAGTGTTTTAGTAGTCTGAACTGATCAGAGATTCAGTGTGATTTTCATCAGATCCTTGGCTGTTCCAAGTTTTTAGGAACATGGATATAGAGTAGGATAATTTTCCTTGTTACAAAATTTGCACAGCATCTGGACAGCCAAAAGCAAGATCAGGCATAACTATGAAAAGTATTTTGGTAGACCTCATTTTTATTTCTCATCTCTTACTACCCAGTGATATGTACCATGTTTGAAAGTATGTTGTTAAAATTGCAGATCTTGCTACAACCTCCCAAAAATCCTGTGGTGGATAAAAATAAGAAAACATTTTTAGATAGTGTGATGCTTGGTGTAATTGAAACATCCAGATTGATTTGCTATGATAGGGTGTAAGAAGAGATGTATGCGAGAGGAGGAACTAGTGCTAATGATATATTGAAGGATGTGAACCTTTACAGTACTGGGCTGACAATGATAGAGAACGCACTAAAAGTTCTGCAGAGGCCCTTTTCAGTTCACTGTGCTGTCAGCAGAATACTGCCTTTTCTCAAAGGCAAGAGTGCAACTGCATAGCTAATATATAATTAATGTTTTTCTCAGTTCTATCAGCTCTTCATCACTGACCACATAGACCTCATCTCTACAAACCTATCTGGCCGTCTCCTGCTTTCCTCCAAATTTTTCGGGTTCCAGTGTGCCTGCCTACCTGCTGTAGGGTGTTTTTCTCAAGGTAGAGCCTCTGTTGCAAATAAGGAAGGGTCATGAAGATAAATTTTATCTATAGGGCCTTATTTAAGCCAAGTATCTAAATCTTTTTAGTGCATTCCTCACAAATGCTGTGTTCTGATTCTGTTTTTTTTGGTGTTTTGAAGTAGAGAAGGATGAGACCTAAAAAGCTCTGTTGTCGTCTGCAGCTGCTGCTGCCACTTCAAGACTGGTTTGATGGCTTCTTCTGCCACTGAGATTCAAAGCTAAGACGGACACTGCAGTGAAAGTCAAGTGGCTGCCTGCAGGGTCAGTTATGACCCTCAAACATAGCCATGAGTGCATAAGAAAGTTATGTTGTTTGTGTAAGCAATTTGTTTTAGCCCAGGGCAAATATAAATATGGAGGTAGAAAAATAACCTCAGAGATGGAAATACATTTTCTGATGTCAGCTAGTGAATTTCAATGCAGTTTTGACAATAAGGACAACAGTATCAAAATAAGATGCTCTTTGGGAAAAAATAGAGCTTATCCAGTAGGTACAGGACAAAATATTGTATTTAATAAAATGCTACGAAAGTGAAACCTTTTTGGTGTGTTACTGTGGACAGTTTTCTATGGGCTGTCCATCCTTATTTTAGCCACTGATAGTTTGTTTTGTTTTAAGGTTCAGTTAATGTTGTTATCTGTAAATCCTTTTGGACAGAGCAAGTAACTGGATGCCAAGGTTTCCCTGCAAGCCCATGGAATTCTTAGGGGGGATCTCACTGGTGACAGGACAATGTTTATAACCTCTCTTGATTTAATGATATTTGAAAAATGGCTAGAATAAGTGTGAGGTAGATAGTTTGCTTCCTGTTTTACTACTGCATCCAAGTATAATACTCCTTAAACATATAACTGTGATGCAGTTATTCCACTGACTTTTGCCTCATAAGAAAGCAAGTTGCAGAAAATTAACTGTACGCAGCAGATTCAGCAGAGAGAGCAAGTTAGTGCAGTGAGGGGGAGAATTTGTACAGCGTAGTTTTGGGAAGACCACATTTCTTAAAAAAAAAAAAGATGTAGAAAGACTAAAATATGAAAATAAAGGCAAGCTAAAGCTTTCTGAACTTACTTGGCTAGAGAGAATGTGAAGGAAAAAGGGCAAAGAGCACATGGCGGTTAGCAGTCCCTGGCGAGGGACAGCCTGCATCCAGCATACAAACTCCTAACAGAAGGCTTAGGACCCTCTGTCTTCCAGCAGCATTATAAGCTATCAACCCATCCTGCAATACTCTGATAGCTGCTAAGAACCAGACTCACAGGTGTGTGAAGGCAGCACTCCCATTCTGATGAAATTTTCTTGCATTTCCACTTTCTGTCCCTTGCGCTCTGCTGTTAGTGGGGGAGTGGAAGCCCGTGCTTTAGCTCCAGTGAAAACCAAATGTTCTGCTGTCTCTTAATAGCAGAACATCGCTAAAATCAAAGATCAGTTTAAAAAGTGTGGCCTTTGACTGTTTTTTTCAGATGACCTCACTCTCATGACTTATAATACCTGACTAGAGATAAATAAAAGATATTGTTTACTGCCTCTTTTTTGTTTAAACCTTGCCTTACATGGTTTGTTAAATACCTTCTCAGCTTAGGTAGGCAGCAAGAAGTGCCTGCTGTGATTCATTAGCAAGATAACACTTGCCCTTTCCCTTCTGCTCCAGTTCATCTAAAGGCTTTTGGTATATAACTCCAACTTGCTAACATGAAAGAAAACATTAAGAGATGTACTGAAAGCCATGATTTTTGAGCTCAGTTTGAAGGAAAATACATTCCCATCCACTGTGTGTGTTCAGTACTGCCCCTGTAAGATATTAACTCCTGGACAAAAAAAAATCTCCATGCTAGAAAAAATAGCATGGAACAGAAAAATGTTGGAAACTGGGAGAAGGTGAGGACAAAACATGAATTTAAAAACACATAAAAGAGAAGCAAAACATAGAGATTACTTATGAATAGGAAAGCTGCTTCTTAATTGTGATAAAGCTGTATTCATTTGCTTTTTCTGAGCGATGGGTTTCATACAGTAGAAGGAAAGTTCTTCAGGTAGGTAGGAGAAAACTGGAGGGATGGATTTTATTTTCCAAATTTTAGAATTGTATTAGAATTCCTGGCTCTTATTCTCTCTGGCTTCTTGTCCCTCTTTCTTCATTTTTATAGTGGAAGCTGGATAACCCTTGTTGCTTCTGTACTGGTGCATCTCTGCCTTGGTGTTCACATGTTTTAGTTTTGACTTATTTGCAGATTGTAGGTGAGCAAAAAGAAGGGAGGAGATGAGGGAACCAGGCAGGAAAACATCCTCACAGCTCATTTTTTAAAATAGCAAAAGGGCCTAAAGAAATAGAGCATCTGTAGGGAAGGAAAGGGCTAACATTTCAAAGGTCTAGTAGCAGGACATAGAAGGAAACCAGCTAATGATTTGGGGAAAAAATGGGAAAAGCCCATGAAAGAGTACAAGGAAAAGGACTGTTGTATGTTAGTGTGCATGTTCTGATACTTCTGAGAATGGATATATTCAGAAGCACAAAGTCTTCCAAGTTTGCATGAACATCAAAATTTTCGGGGGTATTCATGTGGTCCAGTATTGTTTCTGAAGTATTGGCATGGACTAGGGAAGGAACAGAGGAAAAAAACAGGGTGGCATGAAAACTCCTTCAACCCACTGAGTTTTCATGTTATTGACTTAAAAGGAAGTGTGTTTCATTTGAAAATGCCACAATTAGGCTAAGAAGATTCAGAATTGGGTGTGAAAATGGGGAAAAAAAGGTATTATGAGAAATCTCTGGAACTTGCAATGGAGCCTTTGCTTATAGCAATGAATTATTGCCACCCTGTAAACTGTATCTTTATTTCATAGGCTTCATCACCAGTCCAAGATGTGATATCATTCACACAATTTGGGCTTCCTTTGTTTAAGCAGAAGGCTGTTTAGCTTGATCTGCCATAATGCTGACTTTCTAGCAGTGGTGCTGGGCATCCACGTAAATCATAAACCAAATGTTTCCTTTGCTTTCCTCAGTGTTAATCTGAAATAACACTAGTACAGTCAGTAAATTTACTTCTGGTTCACAATGCTGTAAATGACTGCATGTAGTTATTATTTCTCTGCTATCTCCCTTCCATTGTTATTTAACGGAAAGGTTGCGATAACACAGAAGAAATGCAGTGTAGTCTTTCTTAGATTTTATTTATTTATTTATTTAGACTTCACAACCTTTGCAGTCCTCTCTTATCTTTCCCCGTTTCTAGTAATATTGACTGTGCTTGTACTATGCCTATGAACATTATCCTCTGACCTTATCAACTTTCTTGCTTGAGGTGATAAAGTGAGATCTGATTGCAGGCACATATTTGCTGATATAAGACTGAACTTCTGTCTCTTAATTTCTTTACAAGATGCAGTTGGTAAATTTAAGTTCCAGTGTAATAACAAGGGCATTGAATTTTCGTATGTAGCAGAAGTTGCACTTTTTTTTCCTATAGTATGGAGTGAAGTTCATTGGTTATACAATGCTTAAATCTATCTTGATCTTTAGTCAGTGTCTTCAGAAAAGTTTCAGTTATATTTTAAAAGTTAACTATTAAAATGTTATCTCTTTCTATCACAAGAATTCTGCCATACAAATTTTGGCAGGATAACGAAGCCTTAAGCATTAAAACATTTTTTGTTGTTCATTCTTGCATTCACACATCTCACTTTTCAAAGCTAGTATAGTCTTTGACTCTGAAGATGTAGCATCACTATTGGTTGCATTCCTAAAGCTGTGAAAGACTGTACAGTAGCCTTATTTTATGCATATATTCAAAGAAGCTGCTTTGTTCCTGGCTAGAGAGATGCTGAGATTTTGATTACTTGTAAGCAAAAATCATGACTGAAATGTGACATTTTTATGCATGGAGTAAAAGCTTGAAAGGTAGTGGGCTTATTTTATATGTAATTATCACAGTTATATACTACTCTATTAGTTTATACACACATACATATTAATAAATATATAAAAGCAACACTAGGGAAAAAATAATTATTTAAAACCATGAAATGTTTTTCAGAAACATGTGTATAGTCCACCAGAAGGAGGTCTGCAGTAAAACCTAGGGCCTTTTGTATGCAAACTTCATTCCAGTATAACTTATTCCAGTTTTATAAAGTGATCTTAATTTTATTCTGTCCTCCACTACAATAAATGTGGTGCACAGCTAAACTGTTTGTTAGGGTAAAATCCTGTAGCTAATACTTCTGGGGATAAGTTTCTTCATTGTCTTCTCTTTATAACCAATTCCAGCCTTGGAAAGTTTCATCCAATTATTCCAGCTCAAGTTGTTCCCAATGAAAGAGCTCTTAGCTTTGGTAGCTCCAGAACCTTTTCTTTGCCAAGTCCAGCACACCAGCCTGTCTTTCTGGCTCACCTTGCTGTAGTGGTTGCTGGCTGCCCATCAGCTTTCTCTTTGCTGCTGGAAGTGTTGAAGACTGAAGAAAGCACGAGTCATCTTTTTTGCTTATTGTCATGTGGAAGACTGGATAATATGAGTGAATTCATTGCTGGAACAGGTAAAACTATTGGGGTAACAATGAGCGAATTTCAAAATCTCTTTGATGGGGGTGGCTGAAGAAGTATAATCATTGACTCAAGATATCAAACAAAGCTGCATTATGGACATCAAGAATCTTGCTTTCTAGATCCATATTATCACAAGACTGTATTATCTTTACTTTGGATGAGCGTTATGCAGATAGAAATGCTCACTGTTGGACTGAAATTTCTCTCTACACATGGGGAAAAAGTGATCTATCTCTCAATATCTTAAACTTGGATGTACATAGAGTAGTTAGTTTAATTTTGAAAGTACATCAGTTTCATAATAACTATCTAGTATGTATTCTGTTTATCTAGGGAAAGTTTATTAAATGTGTATACTCCTCTGACCTTGGATGACACTGCTCTGTATGTCTAATAACTGGCATGTCTTTTGCTAATAAGGGTCATGCATTCTATACACCTGATTTGCTTTTCATCTGATTTCAGCATATCTTGTAAATATTTTTTGTGCACCCTCACATATACAAACACACAAAAAAGCCCCAAACTCCCAATTCTTGATGCCCTTCTACATTTCGGCTGACTTTGAGTGATGCTAATCAGCATAAACTCTCCAGTCGTGTGGTACAATCTATTAGCATATTTTATTAACCTTTTCAGAAAGCAATTTCCTTCCTTCTCTAGGGATCTAATATTTAAAACATAGTGCTTTCTTTATGCAGGTGAGGGACAAAAGTTATACAGCTGGCCTTGTGCCTGAAATGTATTCTCAGATGTTTACCAAATGTCTTTTATTTACAATTTTATATGCAGAGTATGCTGAGTTTATTTTTTGGTGTCCTGATCCCTCGAGCAAGGGGTACCATGATAGGCTTGGGCCTGGTCCAACTGACAAAAAGGGTTTTTAGGCAGTTTCACTGCTGCATGTCCAAAATCTGCAGCCTGATGGCTCTGCACCTCCAGCTGGAAAGCTCCAGTGCAGTTATGCTACCTCCCTGCTGAATACTTACATTCCTCAGCAGAAGCCACCACTGATGTCCATCATGATTTTGGTAGTGAAGCTTGTTTCTCCTTGGGAGTACAACATCAGGAAGAGGTGGGCATATGTGAACTTCTACCATATGAATTATGAAGATAGAAAAAAGTATTCTATCATTCTTGTAAGCTATCTCTGCTTACCTATGCATGTATAACAGAAAAGTGTGAGGCTGCTCCAGGTTTCATCATGTCTGTTAAGAATGAGAATTCCAGCAAGGATGAAATCCATTGGAGACCTTTCTTTCCCCATCAATATGAAAGGAGACTTTCTTGAGGAGGAATAAGGGGGGAACAACTGCAGTGCATCAATGAATGAAAATCTTGGTGCATCTTTCAGGGCACGATGGCTCTCCAGGAGGTCATGTCATGCCAGCTCATCCATTTCACTCTTAGAAGAGGACATAATTGTGTCTTCTGTCTAAACCTCTTCCCTTTAATGTATTTATAATCTGTGTCTGATCAAAGTCTCATGCCTTTCATGCTGAATAGGTATCACTGTCTTTGCAAAATATTCGCAATAAAATTGAGAAACCTCACATTTCTGTTTTGATTACCTCATTTAATGAAACTTTAACAAACAGTTTTAGAGTCACAAAAGAAATGCTTAGTGCAAAGCTGGAAATATTTTTATTGTGATGATATCTGTTTTCATATCTCTCCTTTATGCTCTCTGTAAATCACACCAGCCTCCTTGTAACACTGAAGTCTTATTATAGAATGCAATGTTTCTGATGGTATAACTGTCACTGAGAGATGGGTTTAGTTAGGTGACTGAAACCGGTGGCTTTATACAGATCAGAGCTCTGTTGACCAAAATCCAGCTTGCTGTTAGGAAGGGAAGTAAAGAAAAAGAATCAAAGAATACACTTTAGAGTGTACTGTGGTATAGATATGCGACTTATTACTCAGTAGAACAGAGGAGTCTAGTCTTCAGATGAACTTGTTTTATTCTGAATGCACAGCTGGCTAGGGCTTATTATCTCTCTGTCCCCCCGGAAGGTTACATACAGCTGAAGCTGAGAATCAAGGTGGATCTTTTTTTCCCCCTTGAAAACCACGTCCTATTCTAATACTAGTTCTGTAGCTTTCCTTAGGAAATTCATCTTTATGAGAACTACAGGGTCATGTCCAATAGACATTTGAATTTTTTTATTTCTGATTTTTGCTTGACAGGGAGGGGATGACTGATATTTACAAGCATGACTTTATTCACTTGCAGCCATTAGATCTTCCCATCATCACTGACCTGATTCAGCATAATTTTATTTAGTTTGCACAGTGGGACAGTATAACCACAAAGAGGAGCAGGTAGCCCTTCAGGATTCTTCTAGAGCCTAAAGATTTATTTTATAATCATTATCATTCTTTGAGAATCTGGAGATGTGTTGATCAATTAATTCTGTTTCATGGGGATTGGCTGCGGAAAATATTTGCACAGAAATAGGATGCTTGGAAGAATCTTAATTTTTATTGTTTCCTTTTTAGCTACAAAGCTAAGGGCAGAAAATCCCATTTATTCAAACCATCTCTTACTTTTTGAAATAATTTGCTGTAATTTTCTTTAAATGAACCTTTTAAAGCAGGTGTTGTGCATGCTCTTGGGTACGAGTGTCTCTCAGTTCTGAGCAAATTTATTCATAAATGTATTTACCTCCTTCTAGTGAAAGCAGCAGAAATAAAGCTGCAGGCTTGTGATGGGACCTGGGTGAGAGCAAGAAGATGGATGAGCAGCAGTTCTCTTTGGCCCCTGCTCTTTGACACCTCACACAGATCTTTTCCATAGCCACCATGAAAAGGAGGGAGGGGGGGAAGGAGCATCAATACTTGCAGGTGCTGTTGCACTGTCTGTACTTGCCTGGTAGTAGGTGGAATTTGATCTTGCCCCTCCTCTGCCTCCTGTAGCTAATTCAAAGCCTTTAGATCATTTTATACTTTCACTTTTTCAGATACTGCCCACCAGCAATTATGCTAAAATGACAACTGGGGGAGGAGAGAGGGGCAAACCTATCATATGCCTATACTTAATCTTAAGCACCTCAAATTGTATACACTGATCCTAAAATACAATTTCCAGTTACTACATCTGCCTGTCAGTCACAGTGGATATTTTTCCTGTGCTTGAAATTAACAAAGATAAATTAATCTTATCAAACAAAGATAAATTAATCTTATCAAAAGCCTTTGGTGCCCTTTTCTGGCAGAATACAAACTTCCACAAGATAGGAGGTTTCTGAGGGACGGCGGAAAATTGACTAATGATATAGCTAGCACAGAATGGATAATGTGACAGGTCCTCCATGAAACCTGCCAAGATTCTCAGGGTGTAGCTGAATTTCATGCCCTATAGTCATTTCCTTGTACAAAACTGCCTGAAGCCTGTGTTGCCCTTCCCTGCCTGCTACTGTTTCTCGTGCTGCTTTGATGAAGCTGGTATGGCTATGTTTGTCATGTTAGGGAAACGTGTTAGCCATACTGGGGGGCACACTATCTTTTATCTGCTGTGCCCTCTGAGGAGACCGTGCCAGTCTGTAGTCTCTTCAGTACCATCTGTTGTTGGCCTACAGTTCAAGTGCGTCCTTAAAGTTACACTGAGTCTTATGAAACTTGTAGGGTAGTTTTCTTGATTTTAGGATCCCTTATATCTCAGTGTTAATATTTCATGTATTTTTGACTGAGAGAGAAAAAAATAATTTTCTAAGTATGAGCCAATTGCCAGGACTGAAAAACGTTCATTATGAATTTTTTCCTAATGTTGACAACACATCATCTTGCCATTTGACCTTTCAGTCATTGTTTATTGTTCATTGAATCTCAAGGAGCCATGGTCCAAAATCTGCAATGGTAGATTCCTTTTGACTTGCGGGAAATAGGGGTGGCCAGTTGCAGTGTAAGGAGCAATGGGAACACCTTACAGCTTACAGCAAGTTGCCTGCAGCAGGGTTGGTTCCACTGATGAAAATTTAGATCTCCTTCTGCTTGCGAGGGGGCAACATAATGTGAATAAGTGGCTTAACCTCACAAAGCAAGCATCAACCATTGCTGTGTCAATAACAATAGTGCAAATTTCAGGGGGGAAAAAATTATATTTCTCCACATCGAATGAGGCTGGTTGTTAACAGTTTTGTTCTCATGTTGCTGTGGCCTACTGGATGGCATTCAAAATCTGTATCTTGGAAATATGACTTCTTTGGCTTAATGTGCTTCCATATATCTCTTTGTAATGTCTCAGGCATACTTGCTCAACATAACTAAAATTGGACTCAGTGGTTATCTTACTTCTTTTATGTTTCCCATCATTATCAATGAAAGCCTTCATTATGACTCTGCCTTTATTGCAATTATAAATAAATTCTGACAAAATTGTAAGTAAATCCTTTAGTGTTAGAAGCTGATGGAATAGGGCAAAAATTAATTTTATGCATGAAAAATCTCACTGAGCAGCTTCATGGAAATAACCAAAATTGGCATCAGAGCCCATGATGTGCTTTGTTGTTGCAGTCACCCAGCCCGGTCTGTTAAGGCTGCTTATGCGAACCACATTCTCCTTCAGCAGGATCTGTGTTAGTCCACCTAGACGATACAAAGGTCAGTAGGATCTGGGGGAAAAATGCCCTGCTTGTCTCGTATGTGTTCAGAAAGATAATACACATCAGCTGCAGCAGCATAATTTTCTGCACTGTTTTTTTCCCTGATGCATAGCAGTGTCCCCCAGAGACTGCAAGGACAAGTCAGGGAAGACTTACTTAGAAAGGTCATTTAGGACTCATAAAAACCATTAACCAAAGTGCATGAAGCATTGCTTATAACTAAAGCATATTTCACAGAATAAGCAAACACAGTTCTTTCAAGATGCATTGCAAGGCATTGACTCCCCTTCTAAGAACACTTCAGTTTCTAATTTTAACAGCATAGAATGTCCTCAAGGTAGGTAGGGAAGGTAATCAAATGAAGTGGGGGATTTAAAAAGGCCAGAAGCAGTACTCGCTAATTCCCCTACATTAAATGTGGAGAAGCTTTTATAGCTTTGTGACTCCTTCCAGGATATCAGCTTTGTGGTAGTACAAATATTCCAGCTTTTCCTTTTGGGCCAGAGACAGGTAATTTTGATTAATAACTGACTGGTATTAAACATGTCTAATTGCAGCATTTTACATGCTTAATTCAGAAAGTCTTAAGTTCAGCAGACCTTTCATGACGTTTGATTTCTCTCTCTCTCTCTCTCTTTTTTTTTTTTTTGAAAATGGTATATTAACATAAGGAGGGATATCCTCTCCTGTCTAATCTATACTGCTACAGCTTCCTATTAATTTTACATTTCTACTATATGCCAGTTACAATTAATATTATATACAGGAATAATTGTATCCCTTGTAATCATTACTTATGTTAGTATGTACCAGACTAGCTCAATAATTAAAATAATCAATTTTAATGAAATAGAGGTTAGTAATATATGGAAATTAATCTAGTTTTTCCATCTACTTACAAAAATGTAATATAGAGTAATACATGTTGTATTCACATGTACACATCAAATGGTACCACAGTATGCTATCTGGAGGGAAGAAAACCAGCTCACTCATGCCTCTGGCTTTCAAGCAAGGATGGCATAGCTTGCTACGACTGAGAAGCTTGTTCCCCCTGCCTGTTCTCTCCACCTGCAGTGGGCAGACATCTGAGCTTCCTGTGCAGATGCTCCTGAACCACTGTAGTTTCAGAATAGTGTTTTAAAGTAATTTGAATTCCATGATGCTTCATCCTGAAAGATGTACTGTAACTGTCAGTTCCTCAGCTGAGCCACTAGTGGCTTGACAATTTGCGTATGGAGGCTGAGGCAGGCATCTAGGGCAATAACCCATCTGAAACCAGGTCATTTGAGAGACATGCTCTGGTCATTCTGGCTAAGGTCCAAGGCAACTTTGTAGAGCAAACCTTAAGATTTGGGCTCTTCTTTTTTGCAGTCAGCTCAGATACTCTCAGTTATTGCTAGATATGAAGGAATTAGAACAGTGATAATCTGAAGTTCTTTCACAATATCTATAATTATCACTTTTAATATCTCTTTATCCAGATTGTTTTCTGCATGCCAGGTTGGGAAATCCTTTGGATTTATGTATCTCCTCCTTCTTAATGATAATCCTTTTTCTGAAATTGTCCTGCTCCCTGATTGCTTGGCACACTTGCACATCCTGCTGCTGGGTTTGCCCTTTGTTTTGTGTGTGGCTGGAAGAGATAATCTCTTTGCTATTAACACCTCATTTAGGTCTGTTAGGAAATCATCTAACTAGCTATTATCCATAGAACTCATTAGGGAATTAGCTATTTATGTGTGAGTGAAGACGGTTTTGCTATGTAGTTAAAATTTACAAGTCTACTAATATGGGGTGCAGTTTGTTCTTGAAAATTAATTTTTGACAATAGAGCCAAAAGGTAAATGTGAAAACTTTGCTACTACATTTTCAGGAAATTATGGTTTTTATTATTTGCTTCTTTTGTACTTTAGTAAGCTAATTCCTCCCTTGTGTTCAAATGACTAGACCAGATGAGGAAAGCATGTTAGTAATTTAACACATTTAATTAAGAAGCACTAGACTGACTTTGTGGTGTTTTGTCACATGATTAGAGCTACACATTGCACACTTATTTCAGCTTATAAATCGACCAGTTGAAAGTGATCAACCAATGGAAAAAGTGGCTTAAAGTTCCCTTAGGTAAGGATTTCAAGATTTAGCTGTGTATGTATGGATGTTTTCGCTTCTGAGTGACAATGACTTCTGTACACTGTAACTAAGGAAAAGAATATCACAAACTGACTATGCATCTCTAAAATGCAAAAAAAGTTTTAGGGGCTCCATGGCTTTTTCCAGATTCATGTCACAGGTTTGTCTTCCACACAATCAGTGAAGGTGTATAAGAGGGGAAATATACAGTAATAGGACTTCGTGATTCCATTAGTTCTACTGTTTTTTACCACTTTGCGTAAATGCAGTTTTTCTGTTTTGACAGAAAGGAGGAAAAGATACAAACCTGTATTTTCTGACAAAAGAACACTTTTTTATTTGCAATCTAAAAGCCATAATAATCATTCAGCTAGAGGCAGCTCAGGATAAAAAGCTCATTAAAAGCTTCAGATATGAAAACTCTTCTGTGTGAGACTGAGTTCTTGCTGAGAAAAACTTAGTGTAGCTCCTAATAATTTTGCCATGCTGTCAGAAACTTCTCTTTTACTCAGTGTGCCTCATGGCCTCTTGCAGTCTGTGGGGACCCCAATTTGTGTCTCATTTCTGAAGGTGTGATTGTCACACTCGCAGCAAGTTCAGCCACAAAATGTGGGACTGCAGTAATTGGTTAAGTCAGCTGAGAGTGTCTGTTCTCTTGTCAGCAGAAACTATTGGCCTAACATTAGCAGCAAAAAGAAATATATTAATCTTTTATTTGCTCGCTCATCATGATTTCATCAGTTAATATGTGCAGCAGGACCTACCATCCGTGACAGAAGATTACTATCACAGTATTTTTCCCCCACTAAAAAAAAGTAACTACAAATGTTGCTATTTTTTGGTTTCATACAGTTGCAAATATAGCCTGTAAAAGTTTGTTACAGCTGGGCTTTGCATCAAGATACCCTTATGTTCTAGGCAAGGGAGATAAGAATTTCCTGATAATATCTCCATGATAAGTGTGGAAGGGGAAGCTGAAATGAATGTTCCCCCCAATTTTTGTCCTTACATTCTGATGCTTCTCCTAGTTCTGTGTGGGCAATGCTTACCTTTATTTAATTCAGTCTGCAACCACTGATCATGCCCCTCATCAGCTCTGGGAACTCATCACCTACAAGGACAAGAGAGACGTATATCAAAGTGGGGCAAAGGAAGAAGAACAGAAAAATTAATTCAGTTATTAGTATCTGCAGTAGACCATAGGAGGGCAGGATTTAGGAGAAAAGTCTAGAGTCTTTTAAGATTTGTGAAGGTGGGATGAGAAAATGTTTTGTCACCACAGTGGGATTCAAATGTTATTGTTTTGACTGAAATATTAAAAATGATTCCAGCACAAAGATTTTCAGGCATCCAGTGAACATCTGCATGGCTATGTCAGAGTGGCATTAAGATCCACTTGAGGTTTAATATCTAATTGTTGGAAAATACTCAGGTAAAGGATAATGCTGCACTGGACAGTGTGCTAAATGGATTGCTGTAGGAATGACTTGTAGCTATGCATAAGTTCCAAGACTGATCTTCTCCTGCCTGCCATGTCAAGGTAAAGGGAATGATCTATGGGCTCTTATCTCTTAGATGTAAATCTCCAAACAGGTTAAAAAGTTAAAAACAGATTGTGTGAGCATTTCTACTCCTTTTCAGGTTAACCAAATAGCACTGTATCTTCAATGTGAGAGGCAGTATTGGCCAGCTCCCACCTAAGACTACTGATATGACAGCACGAGTGCTTCTACTCCATTCCCCTTTGGAGCAGTATTGAAAAAGTTACTTTAACCACTGGTTTAAGACCATCCATGCACTCAAGCACTGGTCTTGGCTGAGATACAGCAACCTCAGACTCTCACCTGTCACATCCTAGTGGAGACCAGAGCCTATGTGTGTCTTCTCCTGGGACAAAGAGTCACAGTCTTTGGCATCCCTCAGACCGGTAGCTGACTGTATGTGGGTGCTCCTTCTCCACTGCATCTCTGTGAAAAGATGAACAATTCAGCTTGAAGTGGTGGTGGATTGGATTGAGATGGAGAGAAACACTCATTTCTGTGCTACTGTGGTTCTCTGCGAAGGGGTAGTGATTAATAGCAGCACAGCTGTGTGCTCCCTTGTCACTTGTAGCATAAAATACTGCTCACTTTAAGTTAACATGTCTGAATTTTCACTGGAAGGAACAGCAGAAGCAGCACTCACAGTTGGAATCAGCTGAGAGGCAGTTTAAGAAACTACTACCCCTCAGCTGTTAGCTGCTGTCTTCCTTCTGATGCTGGTGCCTGGCTGCAACAGTGTGAATTGGTTTTAGCAGATGTTCACACCTCAGATGTGAGAGCGCATTTGGTGTGTTAGCAGGCATATTGTAAATAAGCTCGAGACCATGACCTCAGCTGCCTGTCTATGCAGGCGTAACTCCAGATTCTTCATACCACAGCTCCTCAGTCTTCATATGAATGCTCCTCACGGCTGAACAGCCTTATAACTCAAGCATGTACTTACTGGATGTTGCTGTTTAAACTCCCAGCCCAATTTCGTAGGAGAAAAGAGAAAGGAAGATAGAAAACACAAAGTGGTGAAATTGGAAGGGGCTGGAGAAGAAGTGTATCAATTTTAAACAAACTCGTCCTCTGTGACACTACCTGTGCTATAAACAACTTTCCAAGGTGGGAAGGGGGAAGATCATACTAATGGCCAGAAATGACTTTATGTGGCAGAGAGACCAAAGAGGAGCATTGTTTTCTTGACTCACTCTTTTTACATTTTACACTGAACAGGGAGTCAGATATGATTGTTTTTTCTGCCAATTTGTGAAATCTAAATCTAAACAAAAATGCTGCAAAAAGAATAAACTATGGACAACATGCCAGATTCACGCCTCTTGGCAGATGTATATGAATTAAAAAACCACATACATTAGCAATTAAACGTTTGTAGCTTTTCCACGGTAAACTAAAGAAATAGCAGTAGGGTGGGACAAAGGAAAACTTAAAACTGGAAGCAGTCATTAGTGACAATGAATACAGTTTCCAACAGTATTTTGACATGCAGTAGATTTTTTTTATCTATATAATCTACATACCAACCTAGAAAGCTTCAGAAACACAGTTTGAAGAATATAGAGAAATAATCAACTGCTATACATTGCCAGACTCCACAGAATGACTGACCTAAAGTTTTTCAATCTTAGCAGCAAGTTAATGCAGAGTAGATAAACGTCTGGGAAACAAAGTGCAGAAGCTTGACTGAACCTTAGTAGTAGTAGCTTTGCAAAAAGCTAAAGAGCTTGTAAAACTGGTGAATAGAGCAGAGCTGACGCAAATAATTCTCCAAATAGAACAGAAAAAGCATCAAAGCACATGCAAAAGGACCCTGCAAAGGCCATGGAAAAACAACTTCACAAACATAGGACAGAAGAGACAAATAAAATGTAGATGAAGACCTCTGTCCACAATAAAGAATGTAACTGGAAAAATCCTACAGATGATATTGCCTTCAATAATTCTTGCAAGAAAATGATTGTTCCAAAGCTTGCAGACAAGAAAAATAAAGAGAAGAAGATACTAAATCAAGAAGGAAAGCAAAGCAGTAATTCAGAAAATAAAATTTTTGAATGTCTGTGATGTAAATGTAATGCAGAAGAGCCAATGTAAGTGATTTGTAAAACTCAGACAAGGACTGGATACAAAGACGGAATTCAAGAAACTGAATGCTGAATAAGCACTGAGGGTACAAGGTCTGGGGCTAAAAGAGTTTTCTCTGACTTTTGGAATTTTCTTCTCATACAAGCAGAGCCAAGTTAAAATTATATAATGGCATGGTCTTACAGCTACTGAGTAACTTTTAAACAGAAATGCTGTGGAAAAATACATGGGAAAAATTTCGGATAACACCAAAAATACAAAATCCACTGCTTTCAGCTAAAACAAGTGGATTCATGAACCTAGTAACATTAACCTTGGGACAAAAGATGGTTCACATGGCATATACACAAGAAAAACAAAGACATCTCTAATATGCTTTGCAATCATTGCAGCAAAGTAATATATAAATGGTTTTGAAGGACTAGGATGTCTTTCAGATACATTTCACCAGGAAGCAGATAAATGCAGTCATTTCAGTAGAAGCCTCTGCCTCTCAAAGTATCCATGTACTTTTTTTAAAAAAAGAAAGCTATACTGAAAAATAAAATGAGTGGAAAAAGAAGGCACTGTTGCTAAAATCATAGAGTCCATAAATTGGCTAAGCAGTTTGGTGGCCATTTAGATGCCAAACTCTGAGCATGTCTCAATGAAGCACTGTAAGCAGCTGACTATCAAACGTCTGAGGATGAAGAACTGCCTGTTGTCAGTATGGGATTTCAAGGGCAGATGCTGGCAGGTCCTACACAGTGAGGAAAGCAACTGCTTCACTGCATTTAGGCACCAGGAAGGATACAGAGATGGCTGAGGATGCTGCATATTATCAATTTTGCAAGGAAAGACTGTCAGCATCATTGTTAACAGGAATGATGCAGATTAGAGGTATAACTGATGAACCTCTGGCATAAGGACATGGAGACAGTATGGCAGAAATAATGGCATGTTTTAATCATAGCCACATTGGTCTTATAAAAACTGTAACTTCACTGCAATATATACAGTGTTACAATATATGCAACACTTGCTGAACTCCTATGGACTATGCCATGGCTTCTAAAAGCTGGCTATACTTAAAGATGTTAGATCAGTTCAAAGAAGCGTTAGATTTGTAAACAGTCACAATGTCTGTTCACTGTCTCAAACATGTGCCACTCTTTAGGGTGACTACTGAACAAAGCCACAGAGTAAGTAAGGTTAACTCAACATATTTCAGCAATCAGCTATACAAGCCTACGTTCTCATTTTGCTATGGTATGATATGAATGAAGGGGGGACATGTAACTTCACTGCTAGCAAAGGGACAGATGGTAACTTTCACTTATGGTCACAATCACCAGTGAGATAAAATGTACACCCAAGGTGAAAAAGAAAGTTTTGTTTTAATGTTTACGTTTCACGGAGTTCAACAGTTTACTTAAAGGCAGCCCTTTCTACTCTTAAGTAGAAAGTGGCCATAAGCTACTAGAAACCATGATTATAAAGCTAGTGATAGTAGCCTAAAATGCTGTCACTACACATTATAGTTTAAAAATCCTTTTTAAAAGATTAATATAAAAAAAGGATTTTCCTGCCTCAAAATTGTGCTGCCTACAAAGCATGGAAACTGATCGGGAAAAAGAGATTTTAATCTGTTAGAAATAAAGAAACACACAAAATGTCAGCCAGCTCAGACTGTACACTATTTTGAACTCCCCAGGGCTAGGAAGAACCTGGTAACGATCTGTACAGAACGTAGATAGACGATGGCAAACTGCCTGGGAAAAAGGCTGTAGACCAGTTCGAACCTCGCACCCCAAACACACACAAACACCACACGCAACTTCCAGGAAAGCTCATACTCTTTACATGGTTTCAGAATACAAGAAAACATCCTGTAAAAAAGTTGCTGAATTGTAATGCATAATGAAAAAGAGAAATGCTGAAGCAGAGAGCTGCATCCAGAAAGCAAGAAATTACTGTGCACTGACTAAGTGGGACTCTGGAATTAAAACTGTGTCAGCATCTGTACTACATGTGGGAAATGCAGTGCAAGTAGCAAATGAGACAATACAGAACAGTCTTTGTAGAGCAAAGTACAAAAGGAAGAGTTTCACCACCGAGCACAACTTCGTTGTAGACTACTTTTTGCTCACCTTTGTGGGAGTTAAATGTGCATCTAAATACCCTCATAGACAAGCAGTAGGGTGTGTGAAAAGGTTTGATATTGCAAACCATGTCTTTTCAGGTAGCGGGACTGAATGCCTGCCCTAAATCTATGTAATTTACTTTGTCAGTTTGTGGATTATATTTTTTCTCATGGAAAGGTGAATGCTGAGTTCGATACTGCAGCATTGTGCTGGACAGTAGAAACTGCAGAACATACCTTCTGTTGCAAAGAGAAAAGCAGAGATACTCTTCGATGTACTGAGCTCGCTTCCTATGTTTGCCATATGCTGTTGCTGCTCTGCAGTTTTTTTTATTTGTGTAATAAACTTATTAGAACTGTGCTTACCCTTTCCACTCAGCTACACAAGAAAAACAGAATTCAGCTATGTCACTGCATCACTGTAACAGCACCAGTCTAACAGTAAAGCTGAGGTGGCTGTTAAAATCACTGCTATTACTAAAGGAAGGTGCAAAAGGGAAAGAAAATGTATGGCTAATCATGCCTGAGTTAAGTTACTGTTCCACAGAAGGTCTTATTGGTGGTCTGTTGTAATATGTTAAGATGTGTTCTGTGGTCCCGGCATTATCATGTCTGACAATGATGAGAGAAAAAACAGAGAAAATGAATCAGTCAAGAGCCAAAGCCTATAACAACTAAGAAACTAAGCCTCCAAGAACTAGAAGCTTGACAGTTTAAAGATCAAACTAATTGTATATGTTGAATAGTGACAAATGACATTTATCAAAGAGATGAATCTACACTTGGTAGCCCTGGATGGATGAATATTGCAAATGCAGTGTGTAGGCCTGTGTACACAAGAAAAAACACCTGGAAGCCGAGCGTGGTGTAATGTATACTTTGCTGAAATTCGGTAAAGAGTACAGAAGAGGAATGTGGGCAAGGAGGAGCTAATCAATCTGAGACTGGACCTCCAAAATACCACAAAATAGGGTCAGTCAGCTTCAGGAGAATTACCTGTCGTTACAAGAAATACGCTCACTGACTTAGGAATTTAAGTTGTCTACAAGGTTTAAATAAGATATTATGCACTGTAAGGCATAAAAGAACAATCCTTATAAGCAAAAAGGAAAATGAATTTGTTTCCAAGCTAGTTAAGATGTAACTAATAAAGTTAAAGCAAAATTAAACGTGGTGATAGAATGTGAAGTATATATGCAAGTTATGATAATTGTATTTAACTTTTCTATCTTATGTAACTATGACAGAAGGCAAGTGAAGAATAATAGTTTCTCAGCGGTGGTAGATATCAGGCCTGGAATGTAAAACAGAGGTTCACAGAGTACTAGCTGGACTGTGCTTGCAGGTGCTTTTAATGCTTGAACACAGAATAAAGAATCCTTTTTGCAGCAGCTTGTGTCTCAATGACCACTTGAAATTCTGAGTTTCTACTGAAAAGTTAAATTAGGAGTCTAGTTTAGTTTATTCAACAGAAAATGAGAACTGTTGAATCATTACTTGCTCCATAACAGACAAAGGACGGGGACACAGAGAATGTGATTGCTGAGTGCAGGAAACTTACTCAAAACAAAAAAGAGATTTTGCAACATATAACAATAAATGTATTCCAAGTATCAGGTAAGTTATATTAACTATTTCTATCCTGATTTCAGTTTTTTCTACCAGGACCTTCTAGAGGAGTGCATGCATATTTATATATAATTCTAGACTGGCTCGAGACACATGGTCGAACAGTATGCCCAGGCAAGCAACAGTTACTTGCTAATAAGTTTCTTCTGTAAGTTTTGATACAATTGCTAAGAAAAGCGTAAGGCAGAGGGTCCTATAAGGAGAATCTTTTTTAAAAATTCTTTTTCCCTAAAATGGTGTATTTCTTAATATTGAAGGAGACCTGCATGGATGAGCAAGGAGCTCCTGACAAAACTCAACCAGAAGAAGGAAGTATACAGAAAGTGGAAAGGGGGACAGGCCACTTGGGAGGAATATAGGAACGTTGTCAGAGTATGCAGGGATGCGACGAGGAAGGCTAAGGCCCGTTTGGAATTAAATCTGGCTAGAGACGTCAAGGACAGCAAGAAGGACTTCTTCAAATACATCAGCAGCAAGAGGAAGACTAAGGAAAATGTGGGCCCTTTGCTGAATGGGGTGGGTGCCCTGGTGATGAAGGATGCAGAGAAGGCAGAGTTACTGAATGCCACCTTTGCTTCAGTCCTTACTGCTCAGGCCAGCCCTCAGGAACCCCAGACCCTGGAGGCAAGAGAGAAAGTCTGGAGGAAGGAAGACTTTCCCTTGGTGGAGGAGGAGTGGGTTAGAGATCATTTAAGCAAACTTGAGTTGTGATCAGTGGTGCAGAGTCTAGTTGGAGGCCTGTAGCTAGCAGTGTCCCCCAGGGGTCAGTCCTGGGTCCAGTCTTGTTCAACTTCTTCATCAGTGACCTGGATGAAGGGACAGAGCGCACCCTCAGCAAGTTTGCTGACGATACAAAACTGGGAGGAGTGGCTGATACATCAGAGGGCTGTGCTGCCATTCAGAGAGGCCTGGACAGGCTGGAGAGGTGGGCGGAGAGGAACCTCATGAAGTTCAACAAAGGCAAGTGCAGGGTCCTGCACCTGGGGAGGAATAACCCCAGTCACCAGTACAGGTTGGGGGTTGACCTGCTGGAAAGCAGCTCTGCGGAGAAGGACCTGGGAGTGCTGGTGGACACCAAGTTAAGCATGAGTCAGCAATGTGCCCTTGTGGCCAAGAAGGCCAATGGTATCCTGGGCTGCATCAGGAAGAGTGTTGCCAGCAGGTCGAGGGAGGTGATTCTCCCCCTCTACTCAGCCCTGGTGAGGCCACATCTGGAGTACTGCATCCAGTTCTGGGCTCCCCAGTACAAGAGGGATGTGGCACTACTGGAGCAAGTCCAGCGAAGGGCCACAAAGATGATTAGGGGACTGGAGCATCTCTCTTATGAGGAAAGACTGAGAGAGCTGGGCCTGTTTAGCTTGGAGAAGAGAAGGCTGAGAGGAGATCTTATCAATGTGTACAAGTATCTGAAGGGAGGGTGTCGAGAGGATGGGACCAGACTCTTTTCAGTGGTGCCCAGCGACAGGACGCGAGGCAACGGGCACAAACTGAAACACAGACACTTCCATCTGAACATGAGGAAAAACTTTTTCACTGTGAAGGTGACAGAGCACTGGAACAGGTTGCCCAGAGAGGTTGTGGAGTCTCCTTCTCTGGAGATATTCAAAACCTGCCTGGATGCAATCCTGTGCAATGTGCTCTAGGTGACCCTGCTTGAGCAGGGGGGTTGGACTAGATGATCTCCAGAGGTCCCTTCCAACCTCAACCATTCTGTGATTCTGTGAAACCTGCAGGTAGCTCGTTCCCAAAGAATATTGTTTTCTTTAGGAATGTCAGGAAGCCTTTCTTTAACTAAGCAGTGTTGCTCTACTGAAAGATGATCACGGAAATAGTTTCTAGAGTAGTAATTGGCTCAGCTGTAGTATTGGAGTCAGAGATAACAAGGTCACTGTGCTGAATGGCAAACTTGCCCAAGTCAACAAAGTTTCCTCTTCTGTGTTCAATCAATAAAAAATACATGTTCTTTCTATAAATGGTAAGCCAGCTTCACCCAGTTTCATGGAAACTCACTAGATAAACTAATAGAATGTATGTTAGGTGATTTCTCTCAAGTCCTTTTATCAGAGTTCAAGATTAATCACTGACTACAGGCTGAGGTGATTCTGCTGTGGCTTCCTTTTTTTGCTTGAACCAGGTTCACCACATATTGGATCACGTTCCAACTGATTAGACAATACTTTGTCTATTGGCTACAGAAATGAAAACATCTGTTTAGTATAAACTTTGTAGATAATTATTTTGACTCACTGATGACTTTTTAAGTGCTACTTTGATCTGCTGAATCATGAAAGAATCCGAATATCTACGTACCTGCAGTGTTCTCTGATGGGGGGAAAGGAACATCTGAGCACTTTACATCTAAATGCCAATACAGTTCTGACGAAATACTTACAAAGTGAATTTTCAGAAACATTTGATCCTTTTGCTTGCTTGCATATAGATATACACCTTGTAGCAATAAGAAACATTGGCCATTAGTATCAAATTTTAATTCATCCCATTGTTATAACTCTTAAATTCCTATATAATTGCTATTTGTTTCTGTTTTATGATGATAAATTTTCATTTTGACGTTCATACATTTTCTAATTACTGCTTGTTGGACCTACACAAAAATGAAGCTATAATGCATAAATGAATGTAAATTTGCATGGGATAATCATGACTCTTCAATATTGCAAAGTCTGAGCTACAGCTAAATTGCTCCAATCCTTTATGGGGTCTAAATAGTTGTCTCATGATATTTATATTAAATTATATTGCTATTATAAAATGTGTGCGGTGTGGGATAATTGGAATATACTTTATCAAAATTTTGAGTTTGCTAAAGTTTCAGCTGAGCCTTTCAATATTGTTCCTAGGAAGATAATAGTTAGGTAACTTAGCACCATTTTTTATGTTTGGTTTCCTGATTAAAACCTGCCATCATTTCTGGCCCCATTATTATTTTTACACAAGAATCTGTTGATGAGTAGCAGCTTCCAAAATAGCAAGTTCATATCAACTCTAGCCTGTTATTTGCCTCCCTTCTTGAAAAAAATATAATAGATCCAAGCTGCCTGCATTTTCCTGAACTGAAATGGCATTGGCATGGATGTCTAACTGTTAGAGAGATATTCCTAATGCCTGTTTTCCAGTACCACCAATGCACCTAAAATCAATCAATGTCCCTACTTACCTGAGTACAGCCAGTTGCACAGGCTCAGAAATGCTCCACTGATTAGGCAATGTTTAAACTGCTGTGGAGATAGGGCAAGGAGGCACCATCATCTCTAAAGGTACCTTATCTTTTAAACATATTCAGGACAATCCAATATACGTAGACTCCTGAGCACCAAGTACAGCAGTCATTGTCACCTTCATAGCTGGAGGGGGAGACTGGGTTCTCCTGATTTTCTATTATAATCCAGTTAGAGGCCTCAGAGAGGAAGTCTGGCTCTCTGTTATCCTCATGTTGGAGAGCAGGAGACGAATAGGCCTCCCAGTCTTTTAATCTCTGGAGAGTGTTTTAAACACCAGGCTCTGGGCTGGGTTAGCACAACAATCGGGAGTTCAGTGAAAAACAAGCAAGGATTCCTGACCCTCTAGCCTTTAGGTGGGTAGTCCTCAGGCACTGGATTTCTAGGGTTTGGCCCTTAATGCAACTGCAATCTGTTCATTATTTTGTTACAAAAAATGGTATTATTCATGATTCTCATGACTTCTGTGCAAGCTTTTCTGTAGAATAGGAACCAGAGTCTCTGTTATTCTTCTTACTGGGCAGTGATGGCAGTGATCAGATGCTTTCTTCCTTTCCCTGTTCCACCTTCTTCCATACCAAGTCTAAAGAGGCTGTCTTCAGCCAATGCAGTTAGTTAGCTTCACCTTGCTCTACTTTTTTCCAATGTCAAAATTTCATTAGCCTTCATGTGTATTGGCTAGACACTACCTGTCGCGGTCCGCGGGAGTGACGGGAAAGAATCATACGCAGTCACAGAATGCAGGTTCAATTCCAACTTTATTCAGCAATTTGCCCACCTTATAGGTGCAGGCATGCGGCGCCTTGACCCTTGATTGGTGGTTCATACAGATTATGTCACAGGTAGCCAATCATAGCACTGATCACGCACGCAGCGGTCATGCCTTGTACCTTGCTACTTATTTAGCAAAGCTATCTTACCCTTAACCTTGGTTCCCACTGGCTTCTGCTAGTTTATCTGTACTTTCTCAGGATGTATCATTTCCAGCTGCACCAGTGTCCTTGGGTACGTTTGTCTGAGACTCCTGTTGCTTGCTACTTGCAACTTTCCACCAGCTTAACCCTGTCATGGCCCTCCACAATTACCTCAGTTTTAAAAGTTATGTTTGAGAGAATTAAGTTTAGCTGAAGCAGAATGAACCATTTATTGGTATATGAGAGAACAGAGAAAGATCACATGAATCGAAAGAGTTATAAATTCCTACCATCCCTAAATGAGTAGTGTGAAAAGAAAGCATCTCCAGATTGACATTAACCTTGAATTAACAGAATCCCACCTTGAAGATTTTATCTTTGTCTTCAGGAAAATGATGTGTTTTCTCCTTGGTTCAATGACAAGAGTCTCTCCAAGCTTGATACAGAGTTTTAGCACATACACACCCCCAAAGAAATTATTTGCATGCTGAAATGCCTCCAGTTTTGGTATCTCAGAAAAACACTCATCTCTGCATGGAAACCTTCTGGCAATCTGGTGTCAAAGTTTGCATTAACATAGTTATATGTTCACATTAACAAAGTTCACATTTTATCATATAGAAAATGCAACCACATTTTAAAATATTATCATATTTTCTTGTTACAAACGCTGAGTGAAGCAATAATACTTGTTTCCCAAATACTCAAGTTTACAGCAAGACTGCATAATGTGTAATAGTAAAGGGCAATGTGATGCCTCACTACACCAAGCCATTTCAGGGAGATACTATATCTTGTCAGGCATACTGTTGTCCTGAACTCTCTGTAATGTGCAGAACAACACTGTGCATTATGCTTCCCTCTCAACTACTGAGCAGCTCTGCTTGCTAACGGGGAAAAAGAACAGCCCCTTTATAATTCTGCCCTGTTTGTGTGTTTTATCACCCAAGCAATGCTAGAAGGAGTTTTGATAGGGCTACTAATGGTCACTTTTATATGAAGCTTGTGAATCTTTTTCTCCCCATTCAAACCACATTCACTGTTGATAAAGCCAGGTGTAACCCAGTCATCAATTTTCCCATTTTCTCTTTCTCTCCTGGGCATGGTTAGGCATTCCAGTTGTTATATGCCTCTGTTGTTATGATTTCATTTTTCATATGCCTTAGTAGCTTTGACTAATTCAATTAAAGATCATTGTCCCAGGGTAAGGAATACTGTTACACAAAATGGTATGGTTTCTGTCTGAATAAAGCGGGTAAGTCCACAGTAATACTTAATAGAAGTCTAGATCTTTAAACAGACTAATTCCAAATTGACCCCATAGATGTATTTTTAGCTGAAGAGTTCAGGTTTGAAATGAAAGTAGAACTGCAGTGAAAATAGAAATATGATATTCACTTCTGTTCACTTGTGAGTTACTGGCCTTACCTCTGTTGTCCCCGGCTTGCTTTCTGGCAGTGTAAAAAGAGGTCAAAGACTGAACAGCCAATGGAAGATGAATTTATGGAGAAAGCTTGTAAGTTCTGTATTTTATATTTTATGCCTTAATCTTGAGGAAGATGCTATGCCACTTTCACCAGTAGTAAATTGAAGTTACATTAGAACAATGAATTCTAACAAGTCATCCTGTTACACATTTTCTGACAGCTAAAAATGGCTGTAGAAGGGGAAGGAGAACTACCAGCTAAAGTACCTTTCTCCCTCTTCATTTAGTTACTGATACAGAAAGATTAGTGAAGGATTAAAAGCCACAGATATATATAGGTAAGGATTCAATATGGAGAAAAGCTGGTGCATTTTAACAATGTATTAGAGGTTTAAAATGCTCCAAGATTTTAAATAGTGCAAGCATACTAGGGTGTTTGGACTTACCTTTTGAGGGGTATTCTAGCCTAGCCTAACCTAGCCTATTCCCCTCATTTCCTAGGCATCTAACTGCATTCCCAGTACTGCCTTACGTGGTGTGTCTAACAACTGCTGTTTGTGGTTTATTCTTCCTCCTCTGTAAGGAGACTTGATATTTGTACTCTTTGGTATTCACAGGATTATAGTTTTTGCTGTTGGCTTTAAAAAAAAATTGCACAGAGCTATTTTTTAGGCTGGCACAGCTAAAAGAACTGTGCTTTACTTTGAGAACAGAGGGTGGTCTAATTTGTGGTGATCCTTAGCTTCTCTGGGAGCTTGTTGCACAGTATTGGCCTTGAGAAAAACCTTATAAACAAGCTTTACTTTTGTAGCAGAAGACTCCGCTGTGCCTGAGAAGTGGAGCTGTCACTTTCACCACATATGGCATAGGAAATCATAATATCATGTTTTTCAAGATTTATTTTCAGGAACTAATTTGGGAGCTATTGTGATGTTTCCTCAAGACACTTAACCTTTCATATAATGGGCTCCACTGTTTCTGATCTTGACTCTCTTCTCAGAGAGGCACGTTGTAAATATAAAATACGAATATTTGTTGTGGAAGAAATAATGGCTCCCACCTGGAGATGTTAAACTATTGCTGTAGAACTTCTATATCAATTCCTAAACCAGTCAGGTTAGCTATTAGCTTCCTCCTTTTAATCCTCCTGACAATCCCTTTCGCAGATTACCTGCCAGCTTCTTCTGATCCTACAGGATTTTTTACACATTTCCTTCTTTTAATTCTCTTGTCAAATGACTATGTGATTCAAATTCTTTTTTCCCTTCAAATCTCAGTAGCCAAAATGTTTGAACCTATAGATGCTGCAAATATGATTACATGCTCTGTATTTCAGCTTGTCAATGTTATAGAAAGTAAGGCAAAAAATATTTCCTTTTTGAAACTCCTGCAGAAAGCCTGCAAGAAGGATTATATATCAAAAGCCACCCTCTGTATTCCAAATAAAAAGGCTCAAAAAAGCAAAATATCCTTAATGTCCACTTTTAACCAAGATACACAATGGAATGAAATTGGAAGGTATTAGCGTGTTAGTTTTCATGTGAGTCATAAATTCATTTTGAGTTTACAAAGCAAGAACAAACTGCAGCACTCAAAATCATTAGTATACAGACAGTGCTTGATTTCATCTGTGTGATGATAGCATCTAATTTCAGGATCAGTAACAAAGTAGTCACTTTGGTGCAAAGTTGGTGTGACCGGCCTTTCTTAGACAAACTCCAGAATGGGATAGCATTGGTTGAAGATGAAGCATTGCCTGAGAGCTGAATCCAGTGCTTCTCTATGGCCAGGTTATGGATCCTAACTTACAGGATAAAGCTGCCCTTCTCTGGAAGAAATCTCTCCTATTGAGTACTGTTCTTACTGGGTGAATGCCAGGGAAGTAAATGAGATCTATAAATACAGCCATGGTAGAGCACATCCAAGCTCTCAAACATCCAAGATGACATACAATTCATATAAGATCTGTCTGTTGTAATAACTTCTAATTAGGTATTTTATCTTTTTTTCACTATTGGATTTCATGAATTTCTGTATGGTATCACGGTTTGGAAAATTCAGATATCCTGTGCCAAATTTCTTCTGGATGAGCCCACTGTATTAAATTAGCAACCTTTCATAAGAACATATTAAAATTACTCTTTTGCTAATACATTTTTAAAGTCTTGCTGCATCAGTAGCTTTCATATCTAATGCTAATGAGGGATGATGAATAATTGCTAATACAACTGCCAGCTGAAGTCAGCTTGGCAATTTGATCAGTAAAATTAACATTAATATAATGTGATGAAATATTACCAGTATAATAGAGGACTTCCTATCAGGAATGCATGCTACCCTTAGTCTCTTGCAGTTTTACAGCTGAAAGATAGCTGGAGTAAGGTTTCCATACTCTTCTACTCCTGCCTGTGAGGGCATTCTAGGTATTAATGCAAAGTCAGATTCTGACATTATTTATATGATGTGCAGTATCATCCAGTTTTATTCAGGGGTGGAATAAAATTGAAAGTGGGGCAGAATTTGGCTGTTTATTTACAAATATTGTCACTCTATACTCTCCACTTTTTGACTCTAAATCAGAGATAGAATTAATATTAGCTAGAGTAATTTCTCATCTGGTATTTTTCCTGGATATCCAGATAAATATGTTGTTACATGTTTCATCATGGCTACTGTTCTGCTGTCTACAGAAGATATTAAATAGAATTTAACTCTCACACTCCAAAGATATCAGAGTTAAGGGAGAATCTATGTTTGACTTTGTCCTATGGAGCTAGTGACTCAGTGTTTGGACTCTTATGCAAGGTGGGGGGGCAATGTGTATACGATCATGTTACAGTTTTGTATTTATTTTTCAAATATGTTAAAGCTGTAGTGTATGTGATGGATACTATTAAAAGCTTAAATCCTAATTTCTTCACATAAACCTAAGAAGCATAAAAACTTTCAATCCTTTATCCTGAGAGAGATTTGAACAGCAGAAAAGTCTTGTGGTCGGTGTTATTAAAATAAAAGCTGCAGATTCATTATTTATGATAAGGCTTTGTATAACAAACATAAATACATGCCTTTTAAATATTTCTTATTAATTGATTGGGTATTAGCTACAGGGCATTTTGTTTCTCTGCTTCCTTTCAGAGAAAAAACAAAGCAAGATTTTCACAGCATGAGAATCATTCCCCCACATTTACTGCTGGGAAAAAGCAGCTAATATCCTTCTGGCTTTCCTTCTGAAAATGTAATTCTTTTCTTTAGCTCACAGAATTAAAAAATACCAGTTATCTGATTAAGTGGTTCAAGGTTGGGCAATAGTGCATTCTTCCATCTTTCTTTTTCATGAGCTATCAATTGGAGAAATATTCCCATTCTTTTGTGTTTTCAGGTTTGTGACTCCACAACTATTTTTTTTTATCTTTCTTTTTGTGAAGTTAGGACTTTTATAACTTGCTAAATTGAGGCTACTGGAAACTGCAGTCCTTTATACAACAGTTACACTATGAGCACTAATAGAATGAGCTCCCACGTCTTATTCTGCTGAGATGCCTAAACTTAGACCATGAGGATGCACCATTCAGTGGGAGAGGATGTTTTTCTCCTTGCCTATGTCTATCAGATGAATTCAGTAAGAAATGATTAAACAGCCTTACATGATGTTTTAGCATATTGTTTATAAGCCGTATTTCTGTGGAGATGGCAATTCCCTTCAAATTCTTGTATTACAGCTTGATAGTCTACCTACATAACTGAAAATTATTTAATGTCAAGTATTTCAAAATCAGGTCTTTTTTAGAAATAAGTCCCATTCTGTGGCACTCAGTACTTGCACATTTACTGTGAATGGCTGGTTTAAGCCTTCTCCAGCAAGGCTTTTATCTGCACCATTATCAGTGCTGTATATTTTCACTTTACTTCTGGAACCGGGTGTTATTCTGTAAGTACTAGGAGCTAAGGAGTCTGACAGAGGGCTATCTCTTTCAGGGTCTATAAACTGCTCATAAGTAGGTGACATAAGCTTCAGTAGGACATAACAACCAGTCCGAGCTGAACTCTTGAGACAACTTTCCAGGAAAACTGACTACTAGCATTGCATATCTAACAGATAGTCTGTAAACTCAGTTAGTTCTGTTGTGGAAGTCCCTGTGCTCTTGCACTCAGGGTTTTAAAAATGACTATTACCATCCCTGTTTTGGTATTACCACTACTTTTCATACAAATGCTGGGGTCTTCAAGAAGAAATAATCTCTAGTTTATCCATGCTATTTTTCTGTACTTCTGTGAGAATTCCTAATTGTAAGGGCGAGAGGTCAGGGTAGTTTAAAAAGAGAGACATTTTTGCTTAAGGTGTGACAAACACAATAAGTAGCTGAATGCTAATTTAGGCTATCATCTTTAGTTAGAGCATCAAGACTGGAATGAACAGTCTTCACTCTGGAAATGAGCACTCATGATCAAAGAAGAGCTACCTTATTTAAATAATTTAAATGGAGATCAATTTTAATCAAAGTTGATATTGAGTATTGCATATGAAAATGACTACTTTTTTCTTTAAATTTTGATGTTACCATGTAAATGAGCAATTCCCTTGTTCAGAGATATGTAGCATCTGGCTGGCAATATTCCTTCAGGGTTGAAAATGTGAATGAATATCCACTTAAAGCTGGCTGCATGACTAATATCCTCCATGCAGCTAAGAAGTCAGGAATCTGCCTTTCTGCTTGGCCAGGTATGTATTCCATTGACTTTTAAATATCTTCTGATTCCAGATGTATTTGATGTTATTCTGGCTTACTGAGTATAACTATTTATATCTTTAGAGAAATTAGAGAAGGACGAAGTTGGACAAACTGAATTTCAGAAAAGATAAATATTCATTAGGATAAGCTATAATAATTTTGTGTAATGTTTTAAGCTTCTGTAAGGAAAAAAATTCTAATCACAGATGTGTCAATATGCAAACCCAAAACAAGTCATGCACATATGTACATCGACTCTTCCAGAGATGCGCATTGCTATGCAAACATATACACATCCAGAAATATGCTTTAGATCAAAAAACAAACACAAAACTCTTTACTAGGTATACAATAAAAATATCTAGAAAGATGCAGAAACACACACGGCCTTTTTACTGGATTCATTGATATTAGTAGTCAAAACCAGGAAGAGTTTTCTAATCTATAAACTCATGCCAGGTCATAGATTTGGATTAAATTTGGATTGGTCAGGGTGTCTTTTTGTTCTGTTCTTGCATCATTGGATCCTAATCCATAAATTGGGCTTATTGCTGTGTCAATTAAAAGAAAAGAAACCTGAGCTTAAGTGTTTAGTTGGATGTAGACCGCAGTACCATCACTGTTCCAGTGGTTCAGTGTTGTCCAGTTCCAGTCACTAAGTTCCAGTGGTTTTTTTAACCTTCGTGTTCCTTTCTAGTCATCTTTCTGATAATGTAATATCCTGGATGTCTGAAAACTTTTGAAATCCTCTGAAGTCTGTTTTCCAGTATGTAAGAGGTGTGAATATTCAGACAAGAACTTAAGTTCACCTCAGTATAGTGTTTACTCTGGAAACAGAGGAAAAATATTATAGCTAACAAAGTCAGAGGCAAAGGTGATGTCCCATACATTCTTTTCTGTTTCTTTTATCCACAGAAGAGTGTAATTTTAAGAATCTTTGCATGTTTCAGGTTTATCTTGAGTTTTGTTGCTTTCAAAACATAAGAGTTTCTTTGTGAATACGGATATTTTCATTTGTCCACTGTTCCCCTTTCATCATAAGCTTCTGGTTTGTATCAAACATACTTTAAAAATGAGTGGGGTTGTACCTTTTCAGTCAGTTATTGCAGTTCCCAAGGAGACTGGTCCATTCCTGCTAGGTAGTGGCAGCTTTTCCTCATCTCAGTGTTAAAGACTGTGTTGCCTGCACTCTCCTAGGTCATGCCACCACAGGGAGCAAGGGACCAATTGAAAAGCTTGCTTGTTCCTAATAAGCCTTAAAAGATGTGAATTTGCAGTGCAGAGGCCCAAATACTTAATAAATTGTGTGGAATTCCCTTCGAATTTCTAAAGTTTCATAAGTTTCTTAGCAGGAAAAACAAACTGTCTTTTTATTTTAGGACAAATTCTTTCTCCAGAAACAGACCTAGTACAACTGTTTTCTATACATAATTTATATTGACAAAACCTCACAATGGTTAACATGTCAAGCATATCTATTGTGACCATAACATTGTTGTTATTGTATACAGAATAATCTTGTTTACAGTGTCTTAACCCTGATGGAGTTTTGCTAATGACAAACAACATTTTAACCATTCCTCCTTTCCAAATCATTGGGTAGTAAAACTACAAACAACAAAACTGAGTTGTAATAACCGTGTATTCAGAGGCCATCCAACAAAATAAATCAACAATGTTTACTACATAACTGTGTATTCAGTAGCAGGCACTAAAACTGGGCTCCGTATAGTGGTCTTGAGAATTAAAATTTGCCACTGTGCCAGTAACAGTAGATAGCAGAATTAATTAACTTGGCTTGAGTTTAATACTCAGAAATTATAATTTCGTGTTAATCTAAAATGTGGCTCTGACTGAGCAGAAGAAATGACTGTCCATGCAGAGTACTGTCTCAGCTACAACATAGCAAAACTTTCACAATACTGCTAACATTTCAATTGACAAAATCAATCCTTAAGAATCCTTAAGAATAATTGAATCCTTAAGAATAATTGAAAGAGAAGAAAACTCTCCTCCAGATGAGGACCCAGCTAACCAAGGTCCTGCCATAACAACACATTTTTCAAATGTAATGAAAAATGCCCTCATAAAATGAAGCTGGCAAGAAAATGAAAGACAAATATGAGCACAAGGTTAAAGGAAAGCAAAGCATGCCTTTTCTTATTTGATCCAGACAGTGTGGGCTTTCTCAGGGCTGAGCAGAGGTCCCCCATCTAATTTTCACCCGGGTGACTTCAGCCAAGATTGGAAATAGAGACCAAAAAGGAGTCATCCATCTGCTTTCTAACCCCCTACCTTCTGTGAGTGATTGAGACTTAATAAGGACATTCTCTGCTACTTGTGATAGTTATAAGCTTTCACACACCTTCTCTGTGTATTTAGATGCACAGTAGGAAGGTTCGCACATCTGATAGGGTACAAAGAATCAATTTACAGCAGAAGGAAACATCATATATTGGCACTTAAACACCACAGCAGTAGATACCTTAGAAATGCCTCAGATAAACTAGAAAGACCTAACGCTCGAGAAACAGAATGGAAAAAATGCAACTGCAAACTTAGTGTGCTTTTGATTTTGACTGGCATTTGAGTAAAGGTTATGCATATATGAGAGGGAGATTTAAAAAAATACTTTACATATTTGTATGGCTCCTTTACTGTAGTATTTGTGCATTTAAAAACAGCCAAAATTACCAGCCAGAAAGTTTTCCTGACAAAATGTAAAATTTTGGTAAAAATGCCAATGTAAACTTTTTTAATTTGGACTTTTGAACATTTTGTTTTCATTTTCCTCTTTTTCTCCCTTAGTTGCTACTGCCTGCAAAGAAGAAATGTCTACCTCTTCTTCCTTTTTTTTTGTATTCATAACTTTTTTCACTCTGTATGTTTTCAACTCTCCCTCAATATTTTGAAATAAAGGATAAACCATACCATGAAATAAAAATTTCTATACAGTCTTGAATAGCTTATGAAAAAGGTTTGTGGATGCATTCTAACCCTGGATATAGGTAATGTAGTATTCTGTCATAGTTCAGACCAAAAATCAAGTCACAAAGGTGGTTAGCTATTTGAAATTAATGGCCATTATTAGGTCAGATTCATCCTGACATAAAGGGGCCAGCATGATTCTCTCTACAGTTGACAGTAATTTTTTGCTCTGACTCTAAAACTGAATTGAACCATCTTTCTTCCAAAGCTTGCTGCAAAACTGATTGTTTATAAAAAGAAAATGATCTATTTAGTGTACTTTTTCTAAAGCCTGGAAATGTACTTTCTCTTTTCTATGAGCACTTCAGTAATATAATATATAGAGCTGCACTGGGGAGTGCACAACAAAAGTTTATACAGCAGACATGCTTTTATGTGATCCCACTAAAAGCATGGAATATGGCTCACCAAATATCCCTGAAATTGCCTGGGTCTGACTAAAATATCATTTCACTGCAGGATAAAGTGTTTCATTTAAAGTGCAAGTGCAGGCTCTAGGGTAATATTGACAAAGTGGAGTTAAATTATGAACTAATACCTCTCTCCAGAGGGCTGGAAGGATATAATGCTAATCCTAAGAACAGTGCCTGTTTCCCCTTGTGTCAGAAACAGTGCATATCAGAGGATTCATTATTCTTTATAGAACAATTTCTGTATATCAGTTTTATAAACCAACAATGCAAAAATTAAGAATAAAATGCTAGAAATAATGTCACAAAATTGAGAAACAAATCGGTTTCCCAGATGTCTTGTCTTGGCCTTTAGACTGCATAAAATGGACATAATTCTTTGCTGAGACTACCCTCTCTGCCCAGCAGGTCTCTCTAGCTGCCAAAGAGCTGGAGGAAGAGTTCTGCACCGGCCCTCAGGAGGATTATCTGCAGGACGGGCAGGCATCAATGCAGTTAGACTGCCCTCAACTATGGTTGAACTCTCATCTCTCCAGAGGATAACAGGCAGCAGAGTGTGAACTGAAGCACCTTTTTTGGAGGTAAGAAATATCCCAATGGGGAGTATAATGGTTGAGTGAAAGCTGGAGTATTCCTCTCTCCAAGGGTAGAATGAGCTGCAATACTTTTAAAAATATTTCTCATTAAAACATTATGGCCTAGCGGTAAACCAGTGCAGGAGTCTTCTAAATTCCTGTTGATTTCTCTTGAGGGAAACTTCTAACTTCCTGACAGAGGCACAAACCGAGCTTTTGCATGAAGTCTCACTGACGTTTGGTTGAGTTAACTCTAAGTGGGGACAAGGGTCAGACTGCGTATATCTGTTTGCTGGATCCAGCGTTCTGAGTACAGAAACAAGTGCCCATTTTTGAAATATGACTGACAATATAAAAGTAAGATAAAATTACAGGCACTAGGTTAACAAAAGAGATATTTGATGAGAGAAGAACCAAGACGGATAAGCTGGTTAAACATACATAATAATTTATCTGTTAAAACACAGGTGTACATCCTTTTGGTCCCCACATCTTACAACGTCAAACACAGCTCTGATCACTTGCCTTGTATTCCTGATAATACAAATTTCTGATACGTATTCCTGATGTATAGGAGTGGTCTTGTAATTGTCTACAGTTCAGGGACAGACTTTTAGAGGCACAAATGACGGGTATTTATCTCTCACTGATTACCTTTAAATTCCTTTTCACATCAATCACATTTATGTATTGCTTTTTTAAATTATATAAATTGGAAAATGATATTTTCTTGCAAAGTCTCATGAATATCAGTGCTGAAGGAACTCCACAGTAAGGTAAGAGTCTGCACATGTGGCTTCGTACATTTCTTCAGTACCATAGTAGAAGGAATTCTGAGTTTCTCAGTGTTTGTTGGACATCTAATAGCTGTTAGACTTTGATTTTCTCTCCTCGGTGTATCATGAATATTAAACCCACTCTAGTCAAAGCACTCAGCCAAGCACTGCAGTTGGTCTGAATCTTGCAGGAAGCTCACCTTGTAGGCCTTCTTTTCCTGAGTGGTAAGCTGCCTTGTATTTATGATTGAGTGAATGTGTGTCCAGGCAGTTCTTGGGGAGTGGGTCATATGCTCTAAGTTCAAACTCAAGCTTTCCTTGAGACAAGTTGGTGTGTGCTCATGCCTTTAGGCAGGGCTGTTGAATTTATTTTAACTGGGGCTTGCTTTATCCTCTGAAATGTATTGAGTTGAGGCAATTTTTAAACAGTGTTTTTAATGTAAATAAATTAAACATTCTGTAATAAACAACTCTGCAGTGTTGTTAGATGTAATAATGCAATGAATAGACAAGCTGAAAGCTAAGTCTTTAGTAAAAACACCTTTTCAACCTCACTATCTCTGATTAAATTAACAGCCTTCTCAGTTCTGTCTTAACCAAGAATGAAGACTTTTCCTTTTTTCTTGAGGCCATTTTCCAGGAAAGCTGACTCTTGATGAGGGAGTGTGTTACGTGGGGAGTAGGCAGTGCATGCACCCCAGCTACTGGCAAGGATATAAACTCCTGTGGAGAAAAAATGGGTGATGTAAATCTTTACACTTTTATTTGACCGCCATGCTATGGCACTTGTATGTCTACAAGGAAGTTATTTTTTACAGTAATGATTAGTTCCTTTTACATTAATAATTCTGCAGCTTACATGCATATATGCCTGAAGGGGTGGGGAGGGTGGGGAAGCTCTGTCTTTCATCCTGCTTTTATACTCCACCCATACAGACACTCCTACCCCCCAAAAAAGGGCTCTTCAGCTCACATGCTTTCGCCTGTTAAACCCTTGGAAAAATGAGAGTAACCACAGTTGATGGCACTCCAGCCACATGTATCCCTGCCCTTCCTGCAGATAATCTTCCTAAAGTAGGAAGCTGAAGTCAGGAGCTTGGTACTATTTTTCTTCATCATTTTGTGAGACTGGTCTGCTGGAGGGCAGACTCCTCTTTGGACATACACAGCACATCAGCAAAAAGTGCTGCTGCTCTGCCAGGCCTGCTGTGTGCTGAGCCTCCTGGCAGAGGTGCTCGGGCTCAGCTTGCCCACGCAGCAGGTGCGCTGGGGACAAGCGCCCTTCAGCAGGCCGCGGTGCTCTGGCTCCTGTTCTCCCCAGGCAGCCTGATACCACTCGCTGCCTTCACCATGGAGATCTGCAGAGGTTTGGATGCTCCCTGAAGTGGGCATTCGTAAAGCAGGGCTCAGGATCCTGGGGGAGCAGTTAAAAAAATAAAGGCTGATGCCTCTCTGTAACATTGGTAAGTACTGACTGGGCAAATTGTATTCAAAACCCAAATTTGAGCCAGAGTCCCAAACTGAGGTTAGTCAAATTTTGGAATAACTGAAGTCCTGATCCTTTTTCTTTAAAAGATTTCCAAGCCCAAACATGAATTTTTGGAGATGTTGTATAGGTGTAGTTCAGCACTGTTCTTTGCTGATACTCAGTTTTTCAAGTAGTGAATTTTAAGAAATTGTAATCATGCAGAACCTTTACATGAAATTATATATTTCATTCTTGTCATTTCACCTCTTCAGCATTCCCAGTATTCTTTTTCTCATGTTCCCATGTGAAATAAACAGGCAGTGGTAATTGTCCTGGGGGATGTGGACGGTCCAAAGAAAAATTCTTGCAGAGCTTTTGTAGCCCAAAGAAAAGGGAGCTAAAATGAGCCTGGGGGAGGGGGAGGAGGAGGAGGAGGAGGATGTGTAGCAGGGATACATCACAACAGTTACTCCTGTATATTTGCACGATTTCAATTCCAGCCCCTCATGCATTTCAGGTTAAAGATTTATGTAAATGTCTCATTGCTTTGAATCTCTAAAAAACTTCTGCTTTCCCCTCAATTCCTTCCATTTGTTGACATTTATGTGCCTATTGATCTTTTACCAAGTGCTGCAGTTTTATAACTATATAAAATACAAATGCCATTGGGTATATCTGGAGAAGCAGTGGAAGGTAACTATGCTGGTAATTTACTCAGGATTTCAGGATATTAATTGCAAACATCTGGAACAGGCAGATGTGCTACTATAGTAGAGCATTTGGATGATATTCATGGTTATTTTGGCACTAAAGTTCCTGTGTTGCCTCCTTGCAATAAAACTAAGGGAACCCAGTGACACTATCAAGTGCTAACCAACGTGTGTGTGGGCAGCTATCGCAGGCCCCTGGCCCTTCGTTAAACCAAAAGCCATGTGACTTTACCTTCCTGAAAAATGCAATTAATTTCAAAACAATGCACTGCTGGGCATGTTTAATTGTTAATTTTCAGTGACACTTTTGAGCAAAAAGTTAGAAAATGAGTCAGAGAGGGATATACCAGCCTGTCTACTCAAAGATTAAACTCCTTAGCATTCAGAGCTCTAAAGTTTCCTCTTTAACCTTTTTTCTAACTTCCCATCATATACACTAGGAGTGTATCTAAGCAGAAGCACACAGGAAGTATCTACTGAATTTTCTGGACAAATACTGACAATTTTATATCCCCTGAAAGTGAAATCTTACTCAGATCTAAGTCAATGTGTGGGTTTAATTGCTTTTCTCACATTATTTCTGTGTCAAAGGACATTTGATTTTAAATTCACAATGAAATAAGCCAGTTGTCAGCTTGGCAAAAGTACCAAGCACGATTTTTCTTGTATCCTGACTCTCTAGAAAAATTTCTTGTTGTTATTTCCCTTGAGGCCACAACAGAGCTGACTGTCCTGAGTGGTAGGCTACCTGCATGTAGCTTAGGTCTCCAGCTGCTGGAATTTTGTCCTGAAGCCCTTAGCTGTGTTATAGCGCTGAGGTGAACAATTCTCTGGAGTGCCCTTTTGTTCTCTCTCTTATGCCGGCATCTGGAAGCAGGTAGGAGTGGGAGCCCATTGCATTCGGCAGCACAGAGGTTATGTCATGCTTGCACTGAAAAGCTGCCCACCTCAAAAGGGATAATAGTGTTAGAAACAGCATTTAACAAAATATCAAAGGCACCTCAGTTTTCAGTTGCATCTTTTTTCACTTCTTTTTATAGATCTCCCCAAACCATTTCTTTTTTTCTCCCCTAGCAACTGCACAATTAATCTGCCCTCCTAGTCATTCCACCCTGCTCCCCTCAGAAAAATAGCAAAAGGCATAGACAGAGGAGCAAAGCAAGTCAAGTGGTCCCTTTTATGAGCTGACAGCAGTGCTAGAGGAACTTGCTCTAATGTGCTCTTCAGAGAAAATGGGGAGGAGGCTGTAGGGGGGCTCCTGCTAGCAGCTCCCCAGAAGGACTATCGTGATCATTATGCTTGTGAAATGAGGATGGAGCATAAGCCTTCATGACAGTCTCACCCTTACAGGGCAAGTTAAAGTTGCAGAACTGTATTCTGTTCTCACAAAACATAAATCAGAAATTGTTTCATTCCTGCAGGTTGAATTACACCATCAGCCTGGTGTAGATCAGAAGCAGGACCATAAAATCTTCAGCCACATCATTTACACACTCTAATAATCTAGAAAAGCATTTTGGTCACACCTTAGTTCTTAAGTAAATGGTGCAAATAGGAATTGAAATTTTTTCTTAAAGCATACATCATTGCACTCCTCCCAGTCTGGATTTCCTCCTGTGCAGGAATTTTGTAGGTAATTTTAGAGTGAAATAGTGATGCAAAAGAAAACTGAAAGCTAAGCTATACTCAATGTGTGGTGAAACTGCTGAGATCAGGCCAAATTTCCTTTGTCTTTTCATTTATATATAGTAAAAAGAATAGCTATCAAATTATTATCACTTCTTATTCTTACGCCTTGAAACTGCGTTCTCAAGAATTCCTGACACTAGAGGCAATGGTGTTGGAAAGAGATGCAGAAGCATACCATGTCAGCACAGAAGGACAAGGTGAGATACAGGATACTAAAAAGCAAAAGCATGAGAATTTGAGCTGTCTGTGCAGTATTAGAGGACTACCTGGCCTTTTCTGTCCATCAACAATAATGGAATTGAGTTCCACACTGAAGATAAATGCCTTAAGTCATTCTCCAGCCACAGGGAAGGTAAGATTAACAAAGAGCATTTATTATAATTCTGCAGCCAATTTATGTAATGGAACACATAATAAATAACCACATTTAACACACGCATTTATCATAGCCAATTTATACATCAATTTGTTCAGTGTGTGTTAAACCAAACATTCATATGAATAAGTGTTGTTCTCTTTGTGTCCCCTTTTTCTCTGTTAAAGTAAAAATTATTGCTGGTGAGGGGATTTTTTTTTTTTTTTTTTTTTTAATAAATACAGAAGTGACAGTGACACATGTAAACTTGCCAGCCACTGAAACACGGCATGGAGTTTTTCAAGGAGCCTGGATTTCTGCCTATTGCAATTGAAAGCCATTCTTTGAACAAAATCTCCATGACGATTAAAACCCCATTGTAATTAGACCGCATGTTTCCCTAACCTCCCTGGTTAGATTTGAATTGAAATAGCAGCATCTCACTGGAAGTTGAAGGAATTATGTCCTAAAAATGTTATCTGGAATTCTCTGCTTGAGGGTATGATCTGGAGGGCCAGCAGAAAAGGGTCCTATGGGTTTCAGGGGGATATGGTGGGCAATAAGCTGATTTGGATTATTGATTAGTATTGATTAGTATTTAGAATACTAAACATAGACAATGGATCCATTTCGGAAGAGTGAAAAAGTAAAAAAATAAAATTTAAAAACTGTTCCTGATTACCCTTTAGAACAAAAAGAATCAGCATTTCAAGTTTATCTTTCCTATCTTTCTGATTCAATGGAAAAAGATGCTCTTAAACTTATATTATTTATGATGACATCTATTTCAGTAGGTACTTTTGTGATGATATGGGATAGAGTATTTGTTTTTCCACATCAGTAACATTATACTGTGTATTTTGCAGAAGAACCATTCTCTTAAATTAAATGCTGCTGAAAATAAAACAATTTAAGCATGCCAAGTAACTGCCTGTATCTTTTCAACTCCCAGTTGTGTCTCCAGTTCCCTTCAATGAGGTGGTGTTTTTTATTCCAGTTTATTTTCCAGTGTCAGGTAGCATCTATCACTCAAAACTCTGGTTACAGTCTAAAAATAATAGAGACATACTGCATCTATCATTAATTACCAGGAACCTTAAATATCAGTTTGTGCTTTCCTCACTCTGGTTCTTCTTCCTGATCCACACACACTCACTAAATTGCACAAATGAATTTTATTTTATTTTATTTTAGGCTGACTTTCATCCAACCTCCATATACATATTGTAGCATACTTGCAGTGAAGAAAACTAGATATTGTATTCCATAAATAAAGAAAGAAATTGTGAGTTATTATATGTTGGAAGGAGTTGAAAGAGAGCTTTTCCTCATGTTTTCCGCTCACTTTATCTTTGCATAGCTAATACTTATATGTTGGCCCAGAGCTGTTCTTGGGAGTTTTAAACAAAGACTACCAGAACTGTGATAAAGTCTTGTCCCTTTTTATTGCACACTTCATATCAGAAAAGTTCCAGTCAGCAGTCATTGTAGAGTAGGAAATAAAAAGAAACTTTTACTGCCCTATGAACAACCATAATCATCTTGTTTTCCATCCTGATTAAAAAGACTTTTTGATTATTATGGTACCAGGAAAACTATTGTAATAAGATGTTAACTTCTGTTAAGATGCATATCATTATTTATTGATGAAATACATTAATGTGGAACAAGGGGAAGACAAAGTCAATATTTATGATGAGGAAAAATAAACTGATGTTCACTGAAGCAAACCATTAGATTCTTAGACAGGAAGATAACCCCCCTCTGGAGCATGTAAGACAGAGATTTATCAATCCCATAACTTCCTTGAGGCCAAGATGCTAAGTATAAATTTAGAGGCTGTGTGGAGCTTACTTTCCCCATTAGTATATCCAAAAATGTCTTTGCATCTCGACATATTCCTATCTTTAGATATTAAACTAAAATCACCAGATGTAACTTTTAAGGCATTTGGAATGATTTTGTATTTGAGTTGGACTGGCTGTTTTCTTATATGTTATTCAAACAAACTGGCTTATTTGTAAAGAAAGTAATGTTTGGGCTAACATACGCAGACTTTTCTTTGTTTGCATGACTTCAAAAGAAAACAATCCCCCAACCTTTGTTAACTCCAAGTTTCTTGTATTTTTTTGAGAGGTAGAACAGGAGTTTGGGAATGCCTTTTTTAAAGAGAGAGTTTTCTATATGAAAAAATGGCAAAAAATACATCAGTGATTTTTTTTGTTTTATTTTTTCATATACTTTGTAGAGCACTATTTTCAGTGTCTCTTTTATGCAGCATAACAGATGAACATGAAACAACTCATTAAACTGGACACCAAATACAAATGGTAATGGTAATTTGTTACAGTGTGCATCTCTAAGGGAGAAAGCCATCTAGAGTGTATGTGTATCTTTAGGTTCTGAAATCAAATTAAATTGCTAACATTTCTTTCCCCCCAAACGTCCAGGAATTGACTTTGCAAAAAGTCATGTAGTGCAGAACCCAGGCAATTCACACATATTGACACAAAGCTGCTGGTGAAAGCTGATTGACAGCACCCTGGGCATTGATTATGCCATCGTTCCCATTTTATAATTCCTATCTCTTTGTAGTAGCATTGTGGGTGGATGCATAAACCACTACACTGCTGTATGTATACTGTGATGGAAAAGGTGTCTGATTTGTTTTGTTGCTGCTGGGTGTAAATGCTTCTGATGCATTCTGTAACCATGTCTCCAAAGTGACCGTAGCCTGACTAATGAATCTGAACATTGATGTCTATCTTATGCCTATCCGAGTCCTAGTTTGTACCACAGCATTGTAGTACAGCATTGTGTTGTATAAACTACAGTTTGTACTACAGACAGGAACACAGTTGATGTCACATGAAGTGAAAGGATAGAAGATGAAATGGAATTAAAAAATTTAGAACCTTAAATCAAAATGCGTAAACACTCCTTAACTTAACTTAACTTAAGGTCATGTTGCTCTGCAACTCCCTTTCTGCATGCCATTACTTTTTAGCAGTGTCTTGTGAGTGAAGATCTCAGCTCCTTCCTTTTGTCTCTATCTCTTACTGTCTTATTCACTGGTAGAAACCTTGGCCCAGAAGTAGCAATTGTGGCTCCCTGTATGTTGCGCAAGGAGACCCAGCCACATTGGCATTATGAGCCAGAAGCAACCTGTGCTAGTTAGCAGATAAGGCCAAACTGGGGAAAGTTTATTTCTCTCACCTTTCAAAGAAGGTGCCTAAGTATGGTCACTGAGAGGATGATTGACTCTAACTCACAAGTTAAGAGCATTCAAATAGGATGCTGGAAGCCAAGATTTAAGTTCTTGCTACAATAAATATTCATGAAAAATATCTATGTAATGCAAGAGTTCCAAAAGGGAAGGAGTGAGGAAAACTTGACTTATAGCACCCAGTAGCCTGGATGAAAATATATTGTCCCTCAGAGAAAATGTAAAAAATCCCTGTTCCTAGTCAGCAAGATACAGCTTTCAATCCAGGTCTCCCCCTACCATGCAAGTCTTCCAGTAGGCAGGTAGAGGATATTGTGGAGAAACAGATTCCTGATTTTTCACAGGTGGGACTTTGGTGACTGCTTCTAGGATGGGTTCACAGACAGGAATTCTGAGCTGAAGCAGGTGCAAAGGTGTGATCACACCAAGTGCACCTTTACTTTTCTTGGCATCTCATTTGTTATCTTATATGGCTTCCCACTCGGCCAGTTTCTGAGTATCCCTTTATAAGTGCCTAACACTGCCCTTGTATTGAATGGGGATTGAATGCCCGTTAGGGCTGAGGATTCAAGTGGGTGTTTGGCACTGCAACACCCAGATACTTCTGAAGGTCTACTCCTTGTGGCTTGCATGCTTTCAGCTTTTGTTGCTTGACTGAAAAGGATAGGGAAATGTGTTCTAAGAAAGAACATAGTTCTGTCTTGTTCCAAAATAAATTGATGGCAATGATTTAATGATTTCTTTTAGTTCTTAGCCAAATAATATTTTGTTATTCAGTCAGTGATACAAGAGAAAAACAAGTAAAAATGAAGAAATGAGATCCATAGTGCAACACTGTTGCCATCAAAATTTTTGGTAAAGTTATCCTATTAGAAATAAGAAGGAGAAGTTGAAATAATCACAGATTAACTGTGAATTATCCTCATGGTCATTATCTCAGGTGAAACATCTTCTTAAATACAAGTTTACTTTCCTCTGGCATTTCCACTGTAAATATGTCCTTTTTTGTTCCTGTATCCCCATTCCCTGTGTATTACTTCACAATGTCCTTTCCGGTTTTAGGACAAGACATAAATACTGATTATCAGCCATCTCCTCTCAAATAATACCATCAGCCTGATTCTGACAAATATCATTAGCTTTGTTACTTATGCTTCATATTTTTAGTCTGTTTACTGAAGCAACTCCTCTGGAACCTTTACGCCTTAAAAGCAAAGGCTAAATTCTTTGCTGGAACAAGTAAGGCAACTACCTGCATTACTGCAGGCTGCAACTATTTTACTCAAGCTTGCTTGCGTGTGAATGTGATAGGCTGATGTGCTTGATAGATAATATTTTGCATACATAAAGTCTTTTTCTTTTGACAGTTATAATGCTGCTGTAGTCCAGTAAAGACTGTACAACAAGGCTGCCACTTAATCTTTTCTGAATCTTGAGTGGGGACCCTCAAGTCCTAAAAAGAGTGTCTTAAAAGCTACTTAAAACATTCAAAGAAGACGGCAACCTTCTCAGGTTCAAAGACTGATAAGAAATCTTGGAGCTTCATGAAAGATTATCTTTTGTTAGTCTTCTACTCTAGACAATATGCATTACAAATTTGTGTGTTGTAGACAAATCATAAGATCATGCCTTCTTTTATGACATAGCTGAAAAGATAGATCCTTCTGTTCAGGGATGAGAGAGTAAGATATGCACAGAATGGGTCTGAAAAGACTCAATATTCAAAACAGTTTTGGAAAAGAGTTCAGTAGTACAATTCTTATCAGAATAATCTGGCTTTTACAAAGCTGGCTGTGAAACCTCCCGAGATGCTCAGCACTTCTACTGTATAGAGGGAAATATAGTGAGATCTGTTTCCTTCAGTCTTTTGACAGTCCCTTTGCTGATCTTGACCAAAATCCATAAATTTGAAAAGAAACCCCCCCCCCCTGCAGAATAAGATCCTATCCATCCCTACCTCCTATATAAAACCATATCATCTTTTCTATTTATTTCAACAGAGTAGGTTTTCAGTTATATGTGTTCTTAGCCTTTTATGGAGTCCACCTGTGTTTAACAAAGTATTAAGTACTGATAAAAGTATCAGTATTACATAATCCATTCACATCCTTTTTAACCCAGACACCCTAGTTATTCTTTCCTAGTAGTGATTTCAAATCACAGGGCCAAATCCTCAGGGACTGTAAATCAGTATAGCTCCATTGACTTCACTGACAGATTTACACCTGCAGAAGATTTGTTTCAAAGTATGCTGTAAATAAAAGAAAAATACTTCTAATAATATGTCATAATGCTTGATGCTTTTCATCTGAAAGACCTCAAAACTCTAAGCTTTTAAAGTGAACATTTGTAGTTATGCAAGAAGCTAGATTGACAGCATTCTCAGAATGAAGGTGCCAACTCTCATTTCATCTGAGTTTTTACAGCAGTAGAGTGGGGGTTCCTTAGCTACATGCTACATATCTGGCATAAAACCCTCATTGGAGAAAGCTTGTATTTAAACAACAAACTTCTTTGATAATTAGTAAACAGATTGGAGCCAGGAAAATTGTACAAAGCATGGGAAAGAGAAATAGAGCTAGGTTTTAAGAAAAGTGTAAGTTTCCCTCTGTGTGCAATTCCCTCTTTAACGCTACTCCATAAGCTAAAACTCTACTAATCCATAACTATGCCTCCAGATCTAGAAAATCTCTTTTATTAGGATTTGGCAGGCTAACTGGCAATGCCCCATATTTGTGTTTTGATCTATACAGATTCATCTATCACTGAAATGTCAGCGTTTATAATGTCAGCTTTGCAGCTGGGAGAGAGGGACAATCAGTCACCCAGGAGACTTTAAAACTGTGTCATGAGACAGTATTTAGAATCTGTGACTTTGTAACACAGCTGCAAACTTTATTAAGGAGGAGGAAGTATTTATGCTGGAGGGAAGAATTATAATAGAACCTCATAGGGATTTATACAGATATATTAAAAAATGAATTAAATTGAATTTGGTTTTATACCGAGCCTGTCAGATTCAAGACATTCCTAAGTGCTTAAAAAAAGCAATGAGTTACTTATTGGTATCAGAATGACTGTACAGACAGCCTTTATACATACAAAATGTATTAGAGTGTAATTTTGGACAGTCCTGGTTCAAATCTTCAACTGCCCCCAAAATAATAATGGAAAATGTATTTCTATTCTTTATAGATTTTGAAATCTGCATTTAAACAAACAAAATGGATAATTTTGTGGCTATATGTGCAAATGGCTAGCTTGCAAGTGCAGCAGCAGCAGTTTGTCTACAACAGGGAGCACAAATTAGGTGTCAGCAATAAAATGGTTGGATGAGAGGCACCAAGTAAAACTGAATATTTTTCCTCGAGACTCTGTTCAAAAGCAAATTATTTTGTTGAGTAACAAATTTTCCATGGACTTGATCACTTTTTCTAAAAAAAAAAAAGAAACTATCTTTAAAGTAAACTTGACAATAAAAAAGTGTTTGTTTTTTTATTACAAATTCAAATCATTCCTGGAAATAATAATAAGCCTTTTTGTGAACAGCTCTACCAGTCAATTCTCTAGTCCATGGGAGGACTGTATACAACTATACTGCATAAGGCAGTTCCAAGGATCTGCCACAAGCCACACATAATAGGTTGGAAAAACAAAAGCAAAATCCATCCTGCCACCTCCCGTTGTTATTAGCTGCGTGGATTTTGATCCCTGAGTGTGTGTGCAGTTGGGGGGTGGCTATAATATCAGCTTTTCCACCATTCACCCACCACCTTCCTAGTCTATTTCAGCCCAAATAGTTACATATATGAAGCTGATTACAGATTTTATAAGTTATTTGTTGACTTTGTACTCATTTAAATTGATTTTAATTTGTTTTTTCCCATATAAAGGGGTATGACTGTAGACAGTTGGTGGTTACAAATCAGTGACACAGCCCTCTTTTCCAGTGATTTGTCTTTATATATATATTCCTTTTTATATATAAAGGGAAGATTTCTAGGGACTGTTTTCATTATTCTGAGTTAAGCAAAACTTTTATTTGGCTTGCTGACAGCTGCAGAAATATGGCTTTGCTGTAAAGCAAGTAAGAAGTACAGGCTATAAAACACTCACGGTAGCAGAGGAGCTGGCTTTTAATGAGGTCAGAGGTTGATATAAGCATATTTTACTTTTACATAAGTGGCCACAGGTCCACCAGAAAAAATATCAAATGGTCCATGTCCTCATATTCAGTGTTTTAATTGAAATTCTGAGCAATTCATACTTGTAGAAAGTTTGTTGGGAGAAAGTATGAAAATGTTGAATTGTGCTGTAGCAAGTTTCCATTTGTGTTAGAGGTAGCTAACAGAGACAGAGCACTGAATGGTACTGTAAGGTGCTGAAGGAAAGATAATAAAAACAAATGGATTTGAATGAATATGACTTACGGTGAGTGAAATAGAAATGTCAGAGAGCACATAAAAGATACGGTGTTTTAGAAGATGTAACCTCCAACATGGTATCATCAGCTAACATCCTGTCTTTCCACAGTGAGTTGTGTGAATGAAAATGCTGTACAATTTGTATTTTTTACCTTGCTTTTGTTATTGTTCGCCATTTTTTGATTTAGCTTGGCTTTACTATTGCAAGTTGTTAATACATGGCACTTCCAAGAATGCTGCTTCATTGTATTCATTCGGGGTTTTGAATCTACCAAAATGTTACCTCCCATAAAGAGGCTCAATATGAATCTGAACTTCAGTAAACCATTGTATATTAAATTCTAGTTGATTGTTTAAATCAACTAATCAGTACAACTAATAGATTATAGCAGTCTTCTCTAGCATCTCCAGAACAGTTCAGCTAATATAGAAACTATAAGGGCTGCAGAGAAGCAGTTTTGATCTGTGACATACTGCTGTTTCTGGGTGACCTAACATGAATATCACAGAATCACAGAATCGCTGAGGTTGGAAGGGACCTCTGGAGATCATCTAGTCCAACCCCCCTGCTCAAGCAGGGTCACCTAGAGCACATTGCACAGGATTGCATCCAGGTGGGTTTTGAATATCTCCAGAGAAGGAGACTCCACAACCTCTCTGGGCAACCTGTTCCAGTGCTCTGTCACCCTCACAGTGAAGAAGTTTTTCCTCATGTTCAGATGGAATTGTCTGTGTTTCAGTTTGTGCCCGTTGCCTCGCGTCCTGTCGCTGGGCACCACTGAAAAGAGTCTGGTCCCATCCTCTTGACACCCTCCCTTCAGATACTTGTACACATTGATAAGATCTCCTCTCAGCCTTCTCTTCTCCAGGCTAAACAGGCCCAGCTCTCTCAGCCTTTCCTCATAAGAGAGATGCTCCAGTCCCCTAATCATCTTTGTGGCCCTTCGCTGGACTTGCTCCAGTAGTGCCACATCCCTCTTGTACTGGGGAGCCCAGAACTGGACGCAGTACTCCAGATGTGGCCTCACCAGGGCTGAGTATATGTTAGAAATGGTTGGGATATTTTTCCGAGTGATTTTCATCAGAGAACAATAATTTGTTAAATCTGAAACTTTTCACAGACGGTGTTTGTCAAAAAAAATTGTCAGAAAATTCTCCTGTGTCTAGGATGCAATTTCTAGTCAAAAACTGGAGGTACAGAGAGATGCTTCTGAACTGTCAGTAGCATCGTGGTTACAGCCATTGCTTGCGGGGACTAAAGTTCAACACTTCCTCCAGGGGACTTGCTTTTAATGCCCCGTTTGCTTGGCAAGTGCTGTAACCAAAGGGCTTTCAGCTGCTTTGGGGTCAGTTCATTCTCATCGCATTGTGGAACAGGAGAAAACGAGTCCCCTCAGCTTTATGAGAGATTAGAAAACAGGAGAAACAATTGGGCTGTGAGAAATAGCTGAAACATAAAAAAAGCATTTCCTTTCTAACTTTACAGCAGCAAAATTAACATTTTGTGGCTTATTTGTATCACCAAAGTGGCCTTAGTGAAATGACGAGGCCTGCTGAGGCATCTGTAAGAGCCAAATACATCTGTAGACATTTATCATAAAGGGGAAGGATCAGAGCCATAAATCTGGCCAAGTATGTAGTCAAGAAAACAAATAAAGTATACCTTCCCTCTTGGAACACATTTACTCCTCTTTTTAACTGAGAAAGTTAAAATATTTTTGTTTGTTTATTTTTCCAAATGTTGAGAGGAAATAAGAGAGCTGTATGGCAGCAGGTAATATGGAAATTAGTCCTTAGATAGGGGCTTTATAAGTGCTTATAAATAATACTGAAGCTAAATGACCCTGCAAATCTGGTGCCTCACTAAGAAAACTACAGCTTGCTCAGAAGCAAAAGAATCATCAGTGGCATTTGTAAAACTCAGTAAAAATCTTGAATTTCCAGTAGGGAATTTGACATTTCAAAGTTAGCTTTGATGTTTATAAATAAGACTCCAAAAGTGCATGCTCTGCCAGAACGGAAGACCACTAGCATTATAGTACTGAGTTTTCAAAATGTTTTAAACCTCAGGTAGTCAAACTATGATTTGTAGGCTGAGTCAGGGCTGAATCCATAAGAAAAAACCTTCCCAGTGTTGAGATTCAGAGACTGACAAACAAACATCTCTTCGTCCCCAAGAGTAGAGATGATAAGGTGTATCAGTGCTGTGGCAGCACTGAGATAAAGCGTTCAAAGTCCTGTTAAGTGGCTCTCCTGCTATGTATAACAGAAGGAGATATGCTGATGGTTGAGAGACTTTCTAAAGTGTTGATTGTGTTTTGATGTAATTCTTTTTGATATTAACAAAGAGAATCCATATCAGCTCTACCAGAGGATGTGAATTTTTCTCTGACACTGGACTAAATCAGGAGTTAACTAGCCTATGTCACTACAATAGCAGTGCAACGTAAAACTCTCCCTTTTCCCAGTCCTACAGATAATACTTTATTGCCATGCTGATGGTCAGGACTGTATGTCCATGGAAAGACACCAGTGGGATTGGAAAGGACAAGGTGGATGTGTTAACCGTGCTTCATAGCATTACACACTTACTCTGATGGGATTTTGTCAGAGGGATTGGTGTTACACTAACTGCATCAGTCAGCACGAACTCCTGTGTGTTCATCTGGGCCATAGCAGAGTTTCTCTTTGTGCCTCAAGACAAAGCTCAGGACAGCTGCTAGGCTTAGCATACGACATGGACTGACTTCTGCCAGAGTCCTGCTGTGGTATAAAGAGAGTGTGGCACACAGTGAGAGGAACTCAGGGAACACTGCAAAATTTCTGGGCCTTCCCTGATTTACAGATATTTCTAGGCTTTGCTCCCAGGCCTTGAGAAAACCTTGGGTTACACAAACGTATAAAAACAACTTTCCAACTATGTGATATGAACTCCTTTAAGGAATCAGCATAGCATTATATTGAATGACTTGAAATATGTGTGCTTAGAGAAGTGTGAACTGCTTCATTCATCACTGTAGTGACTGGCTTAGTGATTGACTTTAAGACTTAGATCATCAGATAATGGAAGTGTACAATCACTTAGAAAATTTGCAGTAGTGCAGCTAGGCATTCAGCTTTGGTAAATGGTAAATGCTGTTGTCAGTGAGAAACTGGATGGATTTGAAGAACTTTACATCTCTGGTCCATTCTTGCAGATCCCTTAAAAATCTCAACCTTTCAAGAACTGTGTTTAAATTCATTTCTAAAATACTTGACAGATGTTACAGGCAATTTCATTCTTAGATTCTGTGTGATACAGGCAAGGTTTAGCTGAAGCTTTACTTCTGCGAGATCATTCTTAAATGCTTCATATAAATTATTTACAGCTAATTCATATTTAATTGTTTAGTAATGAATAACAACTGCTTCTGTTTATAAATGATAAAATATGCTGTGTGATCTTAAGTCAAGAGTTAATTGAAAGAAACACTAGTTATAATACTCAAAAATATATAACTGGAAAAATTGCACTCTAGTGGGAGTCCTTGTTGCTGTAGCTATATTCACTATTCTTCAAAACAAAAGAATTGCTGTTGTGATGGAGTGTGATGAAGTGATGAATGCTCAGCATTTTTGTGGTTAGATAATAACTGAAGCTTTAGGCCACTTAATGAACTTCCTTGCCAAGTTTAATTCAGAATCCAAATTAGGCGTAGATGCACTAACATTAACAAGTCCAAAATAAATGTGGAAGATACATGACTTATCTTGGCTGGTGGTTGTTAGAGGAAATCATGAAAATCTTACTGATTTCTACTGGGTGGGACCAAAATCAGGTAATATTTGGAAGCTTTTACTTCATATCTGAGTATGCTGGAAATGAAAGTACCAAGTTTAATTCATGAAGGCAAAAACATAAGAATTCAAAAAAAGTCTTCCCAAATATGTCAAAATCTATTTTTTTAACATTTCAGGGAAGAGTGAGCAAGAGGCTTAATTATAGCTGAGATATGCAGTGCAACTGATGTGGCCGTTTGCTGTCTCTATAGTGCCATGACAATAAATTCTTCCAAACTCCCAGGGGAATATCACATAAATGTCTGGATTATTCCACAGTTAGTGTAGCTGCCCATGATTTTCAAAGCTATGGCACTACAGTCACATTTTTTCATGCCGGAAGCATCTGTGCTTCAGGCTGTGAAAGGGAATGACAAATACCTGTATCAGCAACTCAACAACAGCTTCTGCTGCTGAAGTCCCAGAATAAAAGGGCTTCTGGAGGCCACACTACTGATAAGTTTACAAGTAAAGCAAAATCAGCCACTGTTTAGAATTGTTATTTTTCACATACACTAAAAATGTCAGAATTAAATTGAAGTTAGATATTAAAGTGCTGATTTATGCTGGTTAGCGAAATATTAACAGTTGACTACTCTTGATTTATGAGAGTCTCATCTTTTTGTTTGAAAGATACCACATACTTTTGCAGCCATGCATTTCTTGCATAGTATTCTTTTCATCTTTTCATAATGTCTCTGAAGTGCTCATCCTCTTTTCTTCGTTTTTCCTGGAGCTCTTCTTCTAGTAGTTTATTCTCTTCTTTATGTCTTATCTGCAGCTCTTTCTGCCACTGTTGCAAAAAGGGTTTTTTCAGTCATTCATGCTAATACAAAAAAAGATACAGCGATACAGCATGAACAAGTTTACTTTCAGTGAAATGATTCTGGAATTGGCAATGTTTTGTAGTAATTTTTGAGCTTGTTGATAGGGACTTTCATGAAGCAGTAGCCAGAAGTTACTTCCTGGCTGCCAACCTAGGCAAGAAACACATGTGCTTGCAAGGTGGCAGGTGAATGTGTCTATTGTAAAACATCTTCCTTTTCCTGCTTAGGTCTAACTTTTGCACAAAACTGTTGACCTACCTTACATTTGTATGCTGATAAACCAAAATAACTTGAGTATGAAAGGTATTTACTTTTTCGGTCTTTACAGGGAAAGCTGAAAGTAGAATCATTGGACTGGAAAAAACTGAAAAGGTAAAATGCTGCAATCAAGATGCAGAAGGTCATGCTCTTCTCTTTTTCTTCAATGGTGATGTTATTACTGCATTATTGGAGACCCTGCAGGTGCAGACACTTACACACAGAAAAATCCAAGTGTGAGTAATTCAACAAGAAAAATGTCATTTATTCTGGATAGAGGAGAGGCTAGATTTCTGGAGAGAAATGAAGTGGAGTTGCCTACATGGATGTAGGCACAGAGGGGTGAAGGCATGTCCAGCCTTGCTCTGTTGGCGCTCTAACCTGGCAACATAGTTCAGATCCAGCACAAAAAAGGGGGCTACACTGTCTCCAGAAATGGGCCAGCTTGAGTGCAGAGAGCAAACACAGATCTTTTTGCACTCAACTGTGCAAACACACCAAAGATTGTCTCAAAGCACAGGAGCAGCTGCTGTAAGTTCTGGACTGCCCTATGCATTCGTGCATGCTTAGGTAGCAGGCTGGATCACTGTTTTGCCCACTAATGCCTTACCCTAAATGATGAGCATTTTTCTAATGAGAAATCCCAAACAAACCAGTAGTTTGTGGGCATGTTTTCCATGGTTACAGTAATTCTCAGCTGAGGGAAGTATTTTGAATTATCATGAATATTTCAGTTCACTTGGTATATTTGCTTTTCACGGAATGACAACTCAATGGAGAATTAACTCTAAAAATATATTTAATGTGCCAACAAAATGTATTTTTTTCATTATCAAACTTTGCTTTATGAAATCAGCAATAATGAAGTCACCAAATAAAATGAATCATGTAGAACAACATATGGAGGAGTTTTATATAATTTATTAGAGGAAGTGAATATAGGAACTATGATAGGACTAGCAAGTCCAAAGAAACAAACAGCCCTTCTGACTGACACTGGAAGAAAGTTATTTGTTTACTACAGTTCTTTGAGACAACTGAAAGTGGAATCTTGATCTAGAAATTCAATATGTGGGCAGAAATATATCTTGCTTAAAGAAGGTTTATATAAAATGGGTCAACCTGTGTGTTCATTCCTGGCTAAGGTTATTGCCTTTAGGAATACAAATGAGGGACTTGAAGGCTTGAAGGGATCTTAAGAGATCATCTAGTCCGTTCCTTGGACAGATGCTTCTTGAATCTGCTTTTAAACCTTTCCAGGCAGTCAGTTCCAGTGCTTCACTATCCTTATTGCTAAAAATGTTTCATGCTGTCTGATATGAATCTGCCTGTTTGTGATTTAAACTTATTACTACTTGTCTTAAGCAGCATTGACATGGAAAAGTAGAACAAATGATTCCCTTCCTCTTTTCAAGGTCTTTTTATGAATCTGAAGACTGTTATATCCACCTTCCTAGTAGTCTTCCCTTCTAGGCTAAACAATCCTAATTCATTCAATCTTTCTCCATTAGCAAGTTTTCTAGACCTAGTATCTTTCTTCTTGTTCCCCCTGGACTCTCTTCAGCTGGTCCACATCTTTCTGGAAGTGTGGCACTCAAAACAAAGCACAGTATTCTAGCTATGGCCTTGCATTGGTAGCAGAGCAAAGGCATTACTTAGCAGCTCTGCTTTTGTTTATGCATCCCAGCATGGAACTTGCCTCTCCTGCAACAGAAGGACACTGTTAAATAGTATCTGTTTTATGACCTACTGTATCCTCAGATTCTTTCCTTTGAAGCAACTACCTAAAGAGTTCCATATTCTGTATTTGTGCAATTAATTATTCCTGCCTGATTTCACTTTTCCCTGTGGAGGAAAATTTTGTTTTTTTCTGTTCTCATTGTCAGGACCATTTTGAATTCTAGTCTGTCCTCCAACAAATAATCAGTCCCTCCCATAAGGTATTCTCTGTAAATTTAATAAACATATTTCCTTTTCATTGTCCTAGCCATTAATGATAGCTTTGGATAGTAGCAAACATTAGACATCTTCACTTAATACGTATGTCATTTTGACAGTAAACCTCTGATGAATCTCAGCGCCATTTCTCAACCAGCCTTTCATTCATCCTATAGCACTTCCATCTAGCACATTTCCCAGCTTGCTCAGGAAAATATTAAATGTGATTATAAATGTCTTATTGGTAAAGATGTATGCATCTGGGGAGTGACTTGGGCATGTAAACACACACATCTAGTGCCATTATGATACCTGAAAGTATTCACAAAGGGCTGGCAGATAATACATAGAGCTGATGGAGTTTGGCACCACTTTGGAGCAGTATTTGGAGGGTGGGCAAAACATTCCAGAACACCTCCAACAGCAGCACTTCCATTTAGGAGGAAACAGGCACTATTCTTGTTTCTCTTTGCTCAGTGTCAGGCTGATGTGAAGAAAATTAGGTCAGTCTTACATGATTTCCCTGCTCTGTTGCATTCCTTCCCAAACAGATGTCTGGATGATTAAGAACCCTAAATTTTATCTGTGATGGGCAGTAAAATTTTTGCTTATAATTTATTTTATGTAATCATTGTAGAAGGCCAAGCTGAGCATGATTAGAGCAGGTGGAAGTCCCTAGGGCAGGAGGTGATTGCTCATTCCTGAGGGGGCACCTGAGCATATCTGGGGGGACGGGGAACTCTCAGAGGGCAAAGTGATGCCAATGGGCTGTGAAACAGGTATTCAGTAGGTGATGAGCTTGGACAAGCTGATGCTGGGTGGCTGGTCTGGAGCAGTATACAGCCAGGGCTCTAAGGTAAATGCTAACAATTTTTGTTGGATCGCATGTTATTTGTTTGAGAGATCTAAAGGCACTCAAGGAAGGGAAAAAGAGTAGATGATGACTGTAGTGTGCAGCCTCCTGTGCTAAATTGTTTTGGTACTAGAAGAAAGGAAGGTGGCTGAAGTGTTGGCAGATTTTTTAAAGGGTTCTGGAAGAGATCAAAGGAACTACAGACCAGTTAACCTGAAATCCATATCAGATGAAGTATAGAACTAATGGATTTGGGGGTAAAATATAAAGAAAGCATTGACATGGCTTTGTAAAAGGAAATTTTATCGTGTAAACCTACTGCAGGGTTTTGGTTGGTTGGCTGGTTGGTTTGTCTGTCTTTTGTGGCTCCATAAAGAAGTGGAGAGGGGATATCTGGTTAATGCAATCAACATGGACTTGTGAAAGGTTTTTCTAAATCAGTTTACCAAAGACTTTTAAGGCCTGTAAGCAATCCTGGGATAAAGACAAGGTCTTTGAATTTATGAAAGACTAAAGGGTGTGAATAAATGTCACCAATGGAGTTCAACAGGTTTCTGTGCTGTCCGACTTAATCATCCGTGACCTAGAAAAGGGAGTGAATGACAAATTGACAGTCTGCTAACGATACTTAGTTAATTGGGGTAATAAAGATGAGGGACCGCTCAGAAGAACTGCCTATGGGCTTTACAAGGCACAGTCACTGGCAATAAAATAGATGAAATTCAGCATAGGTAAATGTAAAGTGATACATGCGGATAAAAACAATCTGAATTTCACATATATAATTATGTGAGCAGATCATTACCACTCTGGTGAGACCTTGATCTTTTCACAGAACTATTGTAAACTCAGCTTAATGCTCAGTAGCAGCTAGAAAGCAAAAGTAATGTCAGACATGACTGGGGAAAAAAAAAAAAGATTAGAGCAGAACATATATTACAGTGTAAATCTGTGGTTCACTCCATCACTCATGTTGTGTGCCCTTAATGTGTGGTAGAACTGGAAAAAATTCAGAAAAGGGTAGCAAAAGTAATCAAAGGTTTGCAATAATGCCTTTACAATGAACAACTACATATGCTAGGACTGTAATCCTGGAAAGAGAGGACAGAGGAAGAATAGGACATAGATCAATTGTTCACTGTTTCTTCCAGCATAAGAACAGAAGACATTAAACAAAGCTAGCAATTTACAGAAGACAGAACAAAGGACATAGCTCTTCACACCTGTGCTTAAACTGTGAAACTCCTTTGTTACTGGAAGCTGTAAATGCTGCAAGCTTACAATAGCCTTCAAGAGTTCAAGATCATAGCAGAAAAATCCACTGAGAGTTGCTAAATGTATAGAAGCTATTTCTGGAAGTTCCAGAGCTACACGCAATGGGAATTTGGGGGCGTATACAGGGAAAATATCACCATATGCTTCCTCTACTCTTGTATTTTTTCTAAGGCCACCTGCTTTAGGCCAATGTCAAAGACAGGATGGGCTTTTGGTATAACCCAGTATGCATGTTCTCTAATGATGAAACGGAGATGTTTCCCAGGGACCTGGAGGGACTGTGTAAGATTAGCAGTAACCTGAGTTAAAATTTGCAGTCAGTGAGCAGAGGTTGAGAACAAATCTGGAAGAAAGGAGGTGCCCTGCAAAGACATAGTGGTAGGAGGGAGATATTTTTATTCTATCTTCTCTAGTCCAAAAAATTATTTATGAAGGGAATCATATGGTATGGCGCCTGCAGTGGCAAGGGACTGGACCTAATGGCACAGGAAGTCCTTCTTAGCCTAAAGTTTCTGAGCCCAGGAGTCACAAATTATCTTCCTGGATGTAATCAGGTTTTTAGAGGCTTAAACTGGAGTTTGATCTATGTTACATATTTATTTGAATTGTATGCAGATGTTAATTCTTCTATTAACTGCATTAGTGGAAAGGACATAAAGTTGTTGATTTTAGGTCAAATTTTAGTCTTGGTTACTCTGGTGTGATCCAAATGAAATGCAAAATACAAACATCAGTGTAGAATTTGGTTTTGCACAGTCAATTACTCTTCCCCCCGCCCCAGCCTCTAGAAAAGGTAATCTCTGAACTAGGGGTTTACAAAATCATTAATACATTAGTGTCTTAGGACAGCTCTTGATTGCAGTGATTGAAATCACCAGATGTTCGTGTTTACCTTAATGGGAAAAGGATCTAGTTAATAAGATTTACTATAACCATTTATTGAATTCTCCTGCTTTTTGTAGCAAGTATAATTTGCTTAGAATAGTATGCCAGCATAAACTATTTAATTCCATATTAGAGCATTATATATGGGGGGGAGAGAGTATTTACTTCTTGAAATGACATACATACTTTTTATGTTATTTTTTTCCTTTAAAAATACTTTAATAATATAGCTAAATGTTATGATGTAGAATATTAGTATACTAGATGGCTTTTTAGCCACCTGAGTCTATGCAGTATTACCAAAGTGTATTGGCAACTTCTTATCTCTAACAAGAGTTAGTTTTTCAGTCACTGTAAGCCACAGTAAAAAGTTACCTCTGTAACACTGACACCTCTGCCAAGTATTGAAGTACAAGGTCAAGTCATATGTTTCTTTCAAAATAAACAGACAAAAAAACAGAATGTACATGTATATTTTTAGAAACAGAAATTGCTTCTTGAATGCAGTGCAGTGGATTAATGTTCTGTTTTAATAGACTGGCCTTCTGCCTCTACAGTTCATTTAAATCCTACGAAGAACAAAGTGATTAAAAATCTTTCTGATCTGTCAAGGGTAAAGGATGGTCACCAGAAAACTGAGTCAAAGGATTTGGGTTTAGCTGTTAGGAATACACATCAGAAGAAATTGGTGCTCTGTATTCAGAAATCAGATTCTTGTCAGAAGAAATCAGTGCTAATATAAGACGGCTGGGATAACTTAAAAAGGCAAACAAAGTTCACTTGTGGTAGAGTGAAAAGATACAGAGTTTGGAAATGGCTAACTTTGTGATACTCAGTATTTTAATATACAGGAAAACATGTTTTTCAGGTTTGCTTGCCCCAGCCCACAGAGATCTATAGAACTGCAAAAGAATGTTATTTACGAAAAGCAAAACAAGGCCAGAAAAAAAAGGTCTTATCTGGTTCTCAGTTACCTCTTGTAGCTCCCTGTCTGTTCAGGTAAGGCTGTCCAGATCTGGACGTGGTGGGCTTTCTACTTTTTCCCTTGAGTAAAAAAAGAGAGAACTTTCTTATATGTTCCTTTTTCCAACGTGTGTGCATGTGCAGTGGGGAGGGTTGGTATTTTTTTTGTTTTTGTTCAAGAGAATTTATTTCCATGTTGTTAAATATCACTAAACATTTTACAGTGGTATCATGATAATTTTTCTTTTGAGAAATCAGCAACCAGCACCTGTCCAGGTTCACAGGACTAGTGTGAGGGGGCTTGGGCATTTTGAATAAAATACTCAGACCTGCTCTGAATTATAGCTGGTCTTTGTAATGATGTCATTGGCAATTCATACGTAGTACAAAGTGTGGAGTACAGCTCAATTATTGCAGTTGCCTGACTGCATGATTAGGCAAGTAATAGGAATTGCATGGCTTTGTGTGTGAACTGAGGTCACACGGAGTAATGATCTCTGAATTCTTTTATTCAAGGACTAGTGTGCGTAAGGGAAAGAAGTTAAAATAAAAAATACTAAATATTGCATTACTGATACCTCTTCAAATAAGAATTGCAGATAAAATGCTGGCATCTGTGCCTGTTCAGAGGGGCAGAAGTGTTTAAACCACCAGATGCAGGAGGTACAGTTTGTGTCCAGGATAATAGATCAAAGGGACTTAAGTGTAGTGGGGGTAAAACTATGAACAGAGGAGGAAAAATTAAGTTCTATTAAGTTACTTTAGAAGTTGTCAACAGGATTCCTGCATACGCAAGATTTCCTCTTGACTTCTGTATATTGTGACTTGTGCCAAAACTAATTCAGATCTCAGTTTTCAGCAAAAGACTCTTGAATCCTGCATAAGCAAGTTCTCTGCGCCTTTTGGTATGAAAGAAAATAAGGTAGCATGAGTAGGTAGGCCCATAAGGTTTTTCCTTCTGGTGATAATGAAGGGGATGCATCGTTACAGAGAACAGATTAATTTATGGTTCCTGTTTGCAAAGGAGGCAGAAGAGTTCCTCATTACTTAAATTTGGAGACAGCTATGCTTTCTAGGGCTGAAAGTGGGGAGAAGGACTTCTTAGGGAGAAATGGTTGGTTCTTTTCTGCCGTTTTCTGTATTACTGAAGGAATCTGTGAGCAGGGATAGTTCCTCTCCTATTGACCTTGTGAGAAAGGACTTTCCTGTCTCCTGTCTTAAGCAGCTGTCTTCCCTTATACTGTTGCTGTTAAACGCTTTGTGGATCTAGTGGGAAGATGAGGACTGCCAAAGACCTCTTTTTCCTTATCTTCACCCTCTTTCTAACAACATTAGATTTAAAAGGCATTATTCTTGCTAGAGCACTGGCTGCTTCTTTCATTTTTTTTTCTTTTCAAAGTTAGGGTCGGAGAGTAAGCCATACTGCCAAAGCACTCGGCTGACTTAGTTGAACTTCAGCAATAGTAAATACTATACACAGAAGGAAGACAGCAGTTAAACATGGAAGAATTTTGCACCACTAGCAGCCTCCATTGCTATAATTCACTGCTAGTGTACGTGCATCCTTGGTAGCAGCATTACAGCTGTAGCATAGGCATCTTGCACATGATATTACCTCTGTGACTGAAAACTTTTAAACACTGTATCATTGTCTATACCGTGCTCAGTTATTACCCCCTAACAAACCACACTGGGAGTGGATTACAGCTACAGAGTTTACTAGCATAAATATAGTCTTGGTAAACACTTGGGGTGAGAGTCAAATAATCAAAACAGGGTAAAGTCCTGCAGCTATCCGGGGTGGGGGGAGGGAAGGACATGATGTTAAGTTGAAGGTGATTTTTCTTCCTGTATCTGTGCTGCATGTCATAGAACAAAGGGCAGGAGCTATATGTAATAAAGGAACTTACTGGAATTTAAGGAGTTCTGTCATCTTATAATAATAATAAAAAAATCAAACTAATGTTGTGTTTGCCCCAGAGATCTCAGGTGATCAATTTTAGTCTTCACAGTACCCCAGTGAGATAAAGAAACACATTCACACTTATGGAGAGAGTAAAAACTAGATCTCCTTGCACTTGTTTTTGTACTGTAACCTCAAGATTATGCTTCCTTTGCATTTGCCCCCAGCCAAATGTGGTAGACAATGGCATTTGAATATATATACGTAGTGGGATTACACAGGGATACAGATATTTGTGATGATAATCAAGGAAAAGAATAACAGAGTAGGAAAAGGAAGTGGGGCAGATATGAATGTTGGCCTTACTATTTCCACTATTGTAATATGATCCCTAATATTGGTAAAAAAAATCCTTTCTTCTCTTTCCTTCACAACCTAAACACCTTTATTGGTTTTTTTTTGTTTTTTTTTTTATCTGCCAAAGTTGTTTGACATTTAATAGAAATTTTTCTATAATTGTGCTTACATTGCCTTGTACTTTGGAAGCCTGCGGTAAATAATGAATATTGAATCTAGAAAGACAGGTGATGCTTCAACATCTGTGTGGTGTGTTGCTTGACTGCTAGAGGGAGCAAAGATATGAAGGATACTAGCTCATAATAACGTATAAATACGAAGAAGATAGTCATAAGGGTTTCTGGCAAGCCTTCGGTATAATTACCCTCAAGAGATTGCAAGCTCTTTGCAGAATGTGTATATCCAGACAGTCTATGCTGTAGATCAGCTGTTAACATAGTCTTTGCTTTAAGACAGTTGCAAAAAACGTGTCTGGGATAAAGAAGTCTCTTACTTGGCTTTTACAGATGTCATACAGACTTCAATTTCAGCAGCAGGAATTTTCCAGACACTGGAAAGAGTTGTTTTCCCTCTAATCCTCATCTTAGTCTGACTGGATCGTCTCACAGTGTCATGCAAGTTTAATGTGATGGTGATCAATCTGACAGATTTGAAACGTACAGTGGTGCTAAACATAGATGTGTTTTGGCAGAAACACTCTTCAGCATACAATTTCTCTTGTTTTTAATTCATGCTTTCTATCTGTTTCTGAAGAGGTACATTTCCACACAAAATTCAGGTGCAAAATCAAGTCCCTGCTGATTAGCAAACATTTTTTACTCTGAGAGCAACACACTCAATGCATATAATGATGGTAAATGCCAAAGTCTTTGGCATACCTTTGTATTAGCTTGTAACATGTTTGAACTAATCCTCCATCTAAGGAAAAAATCTTGATTATATGCAAGTCACATTAGTTGATCTGAAAGTAGTTATACATGTGTTCCACTCTGTGATTCAGTAAAATTCAGATAACTTATTGCTAGGTATTGATATTCTCCCATTAAAAAGGTAGCTGTCAAAGTTCAATCAAATGGGGAGCTATGCGTGGGAAAACAGGTGATGAATGGTGAACACCAAGATGCATACCATGACGTAAGCATTCTGCTATATTGTACTAGGACATGAGAAACTTGCAGTAAAAATGAAAGAAGGTCGATCACCTTCCCCATGGGAAAAGGTGGTGTCTTTTCTGCATCTTGAGTGTCCACCAGAAAACCAGAGTAGAACTTAAATGATGTGAGATACCAAAGCTGTGTAGCCAAATAAGAGTCTTTATTTAAAGATACATCCTTTAGTTTGTTCGCCTATTTTTTTTGAAACTGGCTTGTTTGTGAAATTTCAAAGTATTAAAAATTTCTAAGAATTTTCTGACTGCCTCCCCCACGTCAACGATGATTAATCTTTATTCATTATGGCTCAATGAACTATCCTTTTTTTTTTTTTTTTTTTTTTAGATTAAAAAGTATCACTTTTCTGATAAAATAGAAAATGGAACAATGATCTGTCTTCTTTTAACTTGCTGGCAAAGCATTGTGCATGCTTTGTTTTTCATTTATGTAGTGCCATCTTAGAGTCCTTCATGCAGAAAGACTTTTTTCCCCCCCTTTCCCCACTGTTCTTGGCCTTTATATAATTGCCAACTTAAAAAAAAACTAGGAATTTCTGACGTACTGTTAGAATATTACATGACAGAAACTCAGTCTAGGCTAAGCTTCTATTATCTAAGTAAGAAAAACTGAAAATAAAATTTTCTTCATAGTGAAAGATCAATACTATTTTTAGTACACTCGTGATACTCGTGAACAATGAATGGCTTAAATTTTTTAAAAAGGAAAAAAAAAGCCACATAGAATTGTTTTCCTTTCAGTCTTTTTTTAACCTTGTCAATCTAGCCCTTTTACTTCGACTACAAAGGGTGTAACTTGTGGAATAAAAAATACAATTAAAGCTGGTACCTAATTGACTATATCATATATGTTTTACATTGCTACCAATCAGTACAATTTTTGACTTAGTGATTGCTTATGCTTTCAGCTTAGTTGCACATTGCCTCCTTCCGAATTTTGTGCTGTACAACAGAGCACAATTTCATTTGGGGAAGCCATTTGAATTGCTTGTATTTTCTTGCAATTGATTTTGTAGCCTCTGAAGTAGAAGTGGTAGTTTGCTCAGTGTGCTCACTAAGGAACCCAAAACTGATTTAAAACAAACCTGGTCAGAATAGATCAATTCAGGGCATGGCGACCCTGCATTGGAAAGGCAAATGTAAATTCTGACTTTAAAAATTCCAGTGAAGCAGAAAATAGATGTTGCCTTATATGTCATATTCTTCTTTTTTGTTTCCATAGGATGGGTAGCATAACCTGAATCCAATCATTCCTAAACATTTTCTCCAGACTGTGATATTCTAAAGGGAAAAAAACAGTTGTGCCTTACACTTCACAAAATGGCTTTCAAGAAAACAACAGTTCCCACGAGTTTACCATTTTCTAATATTCACCAGCCCTCTAACACCAAGACACTGCAGCAATGAGGTCTCTGAGGAATACTGAAAAGCTGACATTTGTAAATGAGATTTTTGCTGTCGCTACTATGCTAACCTGTCTAATACTTATGCTTTATTTTGCCGTAACGCAATCATACGCTTTAAATCGAGGAAGCAAAATTATTGCCACGATATGCAGCCTCCAAAGAGCTTGATACAGTACCTGAGTGCATTGGTGCAGCTACAATATTTTGAGCCAACTGGCATACTGAATCCTCTAGGTACCTAACAGATGTCTATGGTATGAACCAACTGTACAAGCAGCAAGTATTCTCTAATGTAAAACCACTCTAACTTCACACATGAGGCCAAAACACCAAGTTGAGTGAATCTGATGTTCACTCAGCTAACAAGCTTAAATTGTCTTGTTGAAATCACGTTGATTTATTGTCAAGATCAAGCTGCTGCCATCATAGTGAATTACACTGTAACATTTAAGCACAGATAAAACGAAGCATCCTTAATGTTTTCATATTGTTAATGCATCATATATGGACATAACATTATAATAACATTTAAGATCCAGTAAAAGAAAAGTGTTAGTTGCCTATGTGCTGTTAGTTTTACTTATAAATCTTTGTGATACTGCTTTGACTTCTTAGGCTTCCAAATAGTCTAATGAATTGAGACAATTATCTATATCTTGCTGCTTAAACACTCTTGTATGGATTCTTCTAAATACCAAAACACCTCTATACTTATGGTAAAGTACCCTCCATGGGAGGTTTGAAAACAGAGCTTTATTACATGTCTAGTTCTGGAAACTTCTTTTTATTGAATGGAACAAAATTATAGTCTAATACACACTGAATAGTATGTTTTAGCATAACCATAAGTATCTTTCATTTGAATGTTGTCTTCCACTCATGTGCGTGGCCACTTTGTTCTGCTCCCACAGGGCACAGCAGCCCCCAAGCAAGCCCAGCTGCTTGTAGGAGACGGATTTTTGGAGCGGGGCTCAGTGGACAAAATGATGACTTGAATCAAACATTACACTTTGGCCAGGGGCAAAGGAGCATAGCAGTGGCCTCCCTGTAACTCTAGGGAAGCCGAGGCGTTATAGCAGTACCTTGTAATGTTCCTTCCTAAATTATGCTGTGCTCTTTTCACATATGGGCAGGGATCTTATATCTTCTGATCATACAATAAAGCTCTGTTGTTAAGATTGTTTTTATTTCTTTTTTGTTGTTCTTATCTGTGATTTCATCCAAAGACATTCACCTGAATCCCCATATATTTTTAAAATATAACTGACTGGTAAAGATTTTTGTGTTCTTGGGCCAATAGGAAAATGTGTTCAGTCACCTGCATTGATAAGAGAAGCTAATTTTTGCTACTTACAGTCCTAGGCCATCTATTGCAGCAATGCTCCTCTCAAATTATGTCCCACGTACCAGGGTGATAAGGAGTCCTTAGACTCCCTCAATATCATTGCAGATATATATTCCTTCTACTTCACGGTATTTCTAGAAGTTAATTTTTGCTGTAAAGGAGATGTAATGTAAGGGAGAATCTGGCCTGCAAGTCATAAATCTGTTTTGCATCTTCCAAAGATAACGTGTTCTATATGCCTGTAATTAGCGTCTTGGTAACTGTCCCATTAACTATGTCATTGTTCTCAGTGGAGAGACTGGAAATAGCTTTTGTGCTATGGTATATGCAATGTAGCTGTTGTTACATTTCGGGCTGGCTGCTTCATTCATTTTCTTAAATCTGAATTTTATTCATTCTTAGAGTATTTCTTTTGTTTTCCTTCTAGTGTTATGTCTATAATAGGATTATAATTTGCATATTCTCCATGAATTAGTTTTCTCAACTCTGACCGGGTTTCTTTTCTGTTTATCAGTGGTTACTTTGGATGCTTCCTGGTTTTCTCTGGACTTTTGCCTATAAATTATTTTTTCCTCAGTCTTTTCATCACTAAGTTATTACAGCTGGATTCCATCCATAAAAACTTTTCTTTTTAAACTATGGATGAGCTGAACTGTTATTTCTTAATTTCAAAAAGGACTTATGCTGACTCTGCTATTTTGGTAACTGCCATCATTCTATTCATGTTGAAAATGTTAGATGGTAGCTCATTAAATTAATAATGGAATATCATGCACACATGGTATTGGGCTAATATACATAAAATGATATGGGATTATGAAACCTGACATAATCTAATGAGAAGTGATGTGTGCTTCGGAAGTATACTGCAGGGTTCTTTTTTAATTATTTTATGAAAGTGTCCAGAAGCCGGAAAATAGCTGCAGAACTTGGAACACTGCCAGTAAATCCTAGGAAGAAAATTATAGCAAGTAACTGAAATGTTTTCAATATTGATCAGTTTTTTCATACTGTCTGTGATTTATTATCGGACATCCACATTTGATCATATTTTCACTGAGCTTAATCATAGCTCAGTTGTTGATATGCCCCTGTACTACTATGGAGCTAACTTAGTCAAGTTTACTTTATATGTAATATACTGCATTAAATTGCTGCATCTTTTAAGTGCAACGCACTAATTATTGTTGGATGTAATCTTGTTGTGAGGCACTTGGAACCCTTTACAGAGAATTCTCTTCCGCTAGCGTATATACCTGTATGCCCAGTTTCTTGCCATCAGCAGGCTAAAATGGTTCTTTTTGTTTACACAGCCACCGTCCTGCACATGAAAAAACCACGTCCTCCACCTGAAAGTTTTAGAGGGTCACACCGAAGCCGTTCTTTGGAAGGATTCTTTCTTTTGTACCCAGTGATTCACGATGTGTCTATAACCTCCCACCTGAACTGTCGCCTCCAAAACTGAAACTGCAGCAGGAAAAAGTGAAAGTGTGATATACTAAAGGTGACAGTTCATCTTCTCTTGTCGATTCTGTAAGTGTCTCTGTACAGAAAGGAGCTCTGGGAAGTTTATAGGGAGTTTTATAGGGAAAATTGTAGTCCACAGTGAAGTGCTGACTAAGGCTTCTGTGACCTTTTTAAATCAAATTTGTTGTTTGGAGGTTGGTGACAGCTCACATTTTTTACAACTTAGTTTGGTTGTAAGATATTTGCTTTAAAACTTTATTTACATTCAATATATATTTTAGCGTGAGAGAGATTTCTGGTAGAGCCAGAACTTTCATGCTGTGGTTAAATCTTCTAGTTTGCACCAATAGGAAATGTGTATAACTAAGACATGTTAACATTTTATGAATTTTAAAACTGTGGAAATCAGCAGTAAAGGTTTCAGTTATTAAAATACATTTATATGGTCAGGGTCTCAGCCATGAATACTGCTAGGTTTAAGTCTGTTTTTTTCTCGTTTTAAAGTTTTATATTAATTTCTGCCTGTGAAATTTTACTATACGTGTGCTCTTGGCTCTGTTGCAGACCGTAGGTATGCTCTAAGATGCACCACGTTATGCCAATCTTCTGCCTGCCATAGGTGCTTGCAATCTTTACAAAATTTTGGATTCTTTTAAGATAGCAAACTAGAAGTTGCAGTTCATGCAGGGCTCACCAAACTTGGACACACCAGGAAACTGTATGTTGTCTTAAATGGGTCCGCGTGTGAATTGAATGGTCCTTTCCGCTGTGGCACATTACGATTCAATTCAGTCCGTTTAGTTTGAGGTGCTCCTTATCATGTAACACATTGTTTTATGCTGTTGGATTGTCTACTTTGCAAATCTAGTAAGTAAGAGAAACAAGTCAGAAGTTTCACAGGGGCAGGACTGATGGGACTCCGTCCTTGGTTGCTGACCTGACAGAAGAATCCATCAGTAGGCAATGTAATAAACTTAATCTTCCGAGTGATGCTTTGCAACTCTTCTAAGAAATTTTCTGCTTCAAGGATACAGGTTCTTTTTAATCTAAGGTCTGTGTTAGCTAGAATTCATGTGAGACTTCAAATGTGAAATCATGCAGAACATCTGTCTGTGTAACTGTTGTTGAAATGATAAGTTTTTAGAGCCTCACATGTTGTGGGTTTTTTTCGAAGCACCTGAGCGCTAGAGAGGTCATATAGTAATATAGGTGTGGGGCAGATCAGTTCCAGAGGTCTTAAGACAGTTTAGCAAAAATGGTCCTAATCAGAAAGTGTTCCACACAGTGAAACTATTTAATGTTTCCTCCATAACTTCCTGAATCTTTAGCCAAACACTGGAAAGTACATTGGCTTACTCGATAGTTCTTCTCTGTCACATACTTCACACTTCCTTTGAACAGAGCTGTTTGATGTTGTCCTCTGCTGATTGACTATTGGGGGGAGAGGTGGCAGTGGGGAGGGTTGGAAAATTGCCCCAAAAAGGAAGCCCTGCTGTGTTCTAATTATTTTCATTTTTCTAGGAAGAATTAGCTAAGATTGTGTTTGGACTTCCATTCAGATAGTAAGCATAGAAATAGTGGATTGACCAGCGTGTTTGCTTGAATCTAATAGTTTGTAAAAGTTGTAATGAAATATCAGAGGCCAGGCTACCTACAGTTATTGCACCAATTTAAAGATGTCTTTTTTATAAACTTCGATAGTTTCGTACTGTAAAAACACCTACAGCGGTCTAAAAGTAGCAATAGCAAAGCTCATTCCCCCAAAATACTGAGCTTACTCATAGTGAAATCAGCAATTTTATATATTTAAACTGATATAAGCATACCATCTTTGAAAACTGACAAAGTTAAATCATTAGTCCCCAATCTGTGAAAATCAAAGACTGTTTTTTCCTGAAATCTAATCAAGTAATGTTTTGCCATAGTAACAACCACGTAGAAGTTTATTTTATTCCATTGGTTAGCAAATTAAGTTATATATCTTTCTGGTAAAAATCATCATCTTTATTTTGGTTTTAGTCAGGTTGTTTGTTTTCTTGAAAATTCAAGAGTCAGAACACGTAGCTAGGTTTTTTTGGTAATACATAGTAATAGGTTATAAGGAAAATCAGATATTAACAACCTTACTTATCTCAACAAGCTTAGACCTAAATCCCTGAGTATTTCAGAGCCCTAAAATATCATGTCATGCCAATTTTGGATGGGAAGCTTGCTTGTGAAACATGGTAGAAGAAGATGGCCTGGCCTGCCTACAGCTTAGGGATCAGAGGGTCAGCATCCACTATCCTTTTTATTAACACTGCCTGTATTAACCTTTTTATTAGCACTGCCTTGTATCAAACAGCTACAAGGTACCTTATGTTCATTATTTCTCACATGTGGAAATCAAAGCACAAACAAATGCAAGTTACTTTGCTGTTAAACAAAATTCTTCTATTTCTGCCATAATGATTCATAGGCAAAACAGCCAGTCTTACTTCATTAGCCAACCAGAATGTAATTACTTTACCTCAGTTGTCTAACAACAAATAATGTTTAGCAATAAAAAGCAGCATTATGCTTCAAGAAACAAACGTGAGTTGTCATCAAAAGGCTCAGTAACCCAGAAAGACTTCTTACAATATTAATAACATTGAAATAAATTACCAAGTCAATATCATACTTCCAAGAATAAGCAGGTTTCAGAATAGACAGAATTTAAGAATAAATCTTTAGAGGTGGATAATGGTTAACTGTTAACCAAAACTGATAAATTGGCTGCATTTCAAGTAATATTCAGATTAATTAACAAAAATGTGATAAGTAAACGATAATCCCCACTTTGTTTTGTTGGTTTAATAAATAACGCTTTAATATCATAATGGATTTAGCATTTGTGGTGCAGTGCTAGGGTGTTCTGTTCTTCTTGGAAAGGTCTCTGGGAAGAGTTTCACAGGGCTACTCAGTTCCCCTGCAGACTGCTGCCCCTGCACCGTTGGAAATCACTAGGGATTTGGCTTCAGTAGTGCCAGGTTTTCACTTTGTCTGAGCTCAGCTGCTGACAGTCTGCGCTTGAGAAGGGACAGAGGAGGTAAAACGTTCTCACTAAGGGTAGCTGCAAAGCAATTTGCAGAGGTAGTGTTAGCCCAGTGACTTTTCCGTTTTCTCTTGGGAGAAGAAAGATCAGCTCCTGGTGGATCCCTCAGCATTGCTTTAAGCGAGCTTCTGCTTTGCAAAGAGAAGCATGACTTCTGCACAGGGGTGTCATCTTCAGCCTCCACTTGTTATGCTGAAGACAGCAAAGGAGGTTGTCCTGCAGCGCTTTGCCCGTTAGGATGTTCCTCTTAGCAGGATAATGATCACTGGGCTTGATGGTTCTTTTCTGCTCATGGATAAGGAAGCTATTGCCAGGGTCAGACTGGCCTCATACATCCATAGGTGATGTAAGAAAATCCATAGGTGATGTAAGAAGAGATTTCTCTTCATGTAAATGAACTGTGTTTCGCACAAATCAGACAGGTGCTTATTTTTACAAAGAATGTAACTGTTAACATTTCTATTAACATCAATGAATTTTTCCCCCCCCCACCCTGTGATGATTTCTCTGACTTCATCTATGGATAATTCTTTCCCCCTTCTCTATTTCAGTAGCAGCATTTAGGCTTGCTCCTCAAAACTAGCACTTCGTTGTGCTCGAGGCTGTACAACACAGAATGCAAAAGCTGTCCCTACTCTTAAGAGTTTGCTATAGGAAGTGAGACACAGCAGATGGAAAAAGGCAGACTGGTGGAACAAGGCACAATTTGACAATACCAGTCAACCTGACAGTTGGTGGTCTCAGATCACCAGCAGCCTAACAACTGTTGTCAAGTTTCTTGCAGGCATCACAATAAAGGAGAATTTTAAAGGCATGTTTTGAAGGAGGATAATAAATTTACTTTGCAGATATTTATGGAAACATGTTAGCTTACAGAGGAAAAACGCAACAATTTAACAGAATAGGCAATGAAGGTCAGCATCACAAACATCCACCTCAGTCCAAGTACCATACGTGAGTTTACACAGCTATACATCATATCTTAGATTAGTCAAGTGAAATTCACAGTCCATATTTTAGAAAAGTCTACATGAATGCAAGCTCCCCTCTCTCACACTCTTCAAGAAAAAAAGGCAAATTCCTTTACTGGCATATCTTTAAAAGTCTTGGTAGTGAAAGAAAATGTCAAATTTTACCTTGCATTTTCAGCATGGTAAGAGCGCATTATTTCAAGAGTAGACAAAAATATGCATATCCACACATTTTACAGGAAGTGATGTGAGAATAAAGAGGTCATGCGCACACTCAGCCTGGGGAAAAATTGGCAATTAACAGTGTGTGAGCTCAGCATTTCTGTGAGCTGGTAGAATGTCAAAGGGAGCTGCTACATGGCTCTGACATTAGAGGATTTGGGGGAGGGGGAGAGGGTGTTTCCGCCTCAAATAAATGTTTACTTCAAAAGCCGATGGATGCATACAGTTAGTTTTCTCCTAACCCTAAGTATCAAGAAGAGAGAAGCCGAAGGCTGTGTTGTATACACCTGCCTAGGTGGTTATCTGGGAGATGGCTGCCCATCCTGCTGTGGCTTCAGTGTTATATTTTACCTCTGCTGTAGTACAATTCCTCTGCTGCAGTGCGGCAGTGACGCTTAGTGCCACAGTCTCTCATGGATTTTTTTTTTTTTTAATCCCATATGAAAATGGTGATATTAAAAAAAAAAAAAAAAAGCTATTCTGTGGCTGATCTTATATATTTGCATGAGGCTTGGGAAGGGAGACAGCACAACCTTCCCTCCTGATATTCAGTTCCCCAAGGTCCGTGGAAAATAAATGTTCACATTCCAGGATAAACCATCATCTACAAAGTAGACAGGAGATAGGCTCATGGCTTGTCTTGTCCCAGTCAGCATGCTTATTTAGAAGTCTTGAATGTATGTTGTACCTTTGCAGTGAAAGGCACAGTAGCTTTTTCTTCCCAGGAGGACTAAGAGGTAGGATGCCATTTGGTAATGCAGGCAGTCTGTGAGTCTTTCTGGGACACTATCACCCCAAATATTTTTTGTTACACATTTATATCCTTGCCTCATGCTATTTTTTCTTCTTTAAATTACACAGAAGTTTTGTGCAGAAGACATCTGTTAAAGCACTAATATTATGGCAAAGTGCTCAGGTAGTACTCATATTGAACTACAAGGACCTGTATTTCCAGCAGTGACAAGGGAATTTGCATGTGTCATTTTTTGAGTTTCCAGCTTGACACCCATGAAGTAGGCTACTTTTCAAATTGTGTAAGCACATTAACATTTCACAATCCCACGTCTGAACCAACCAAACTTGCTTTTGAAATAGGCAGGCCATGGTGCTTATGTGAATAACTGCACATATTTTATCATTGCATATTTAAGTATTTAGTCTGATAGTTGTCACTGCATACACGCATACACATGTAGAGAGAGATAAGATACATGCTGTGACAGATGCCATTCTGTATCTCCAGAGTCATTATGTTTTTATAATGAATGAAGAAAAAGATTATAAGAAAAAAGAAATTAAAGTCTTTTTAATGATCTCCTATAGACAACAGACTGTACTGGAATTTCTTTAACCATTTAGCTTTCTCCACAAATTCTGTATCTGCACAACTCTAAGGTATTTTATAGCTGGCTACTCTTGTACAGTTTCTTTTTAGGCAGCTCTTTAATATGTTTTTGCAATCTATTATCCTGCAGTTACTAATGCCTTATTATTTTATAGGACAGCTGTTTGAATTTTGGACATCAGACTTTACAGAAGGGACTTTAATACATATCCTCAGCTCCTTTCCATAAGGTGGTCTTGCAGTCACCTGCAATTAAGTGTAGAAAAGCAGCCTGCAAAATTCTAAATGTATACATAGGTTTTCTTTCTTCCAGAGCTCTCATCTGCACTACTAGGGGAAAGAGAGACATGATTTTGGCAGGGGCAGCTAAAGGCACTCTGCTTGTGCCTGACAAGTGCATGGGGGGGTATGTTCATTATCAAGTTCTTTCACCTGGTATGGCGATACACTTGCGCTAGCTGGTGTATAGAAAGGAGAGAGACGTGGTCATTCCTTTTCCTTAGACGTGCCTCCTTGGGGCATGCTGCTGGCAGCCTCGGCTGGCCTGCCTTTCCCCTCTCATTTGTACTTCCATACTGAAACTCATACCAGTGCAGAGGGCCTGCCCCAGGCCTTATAGCTGTAGCTCAGCTCAAATCATGCCTGACTTCTCAGCCTATGGCCTCTGCCTCGGGGGCATAACTACACTGACTACACTGACAGGAATTTTGCCGTATGAGAACAATCAAATAACTTGTCATTGCCTTCTGCACAGCAGAAAATCCTATTTTCAATCTTTTTCCCAGCTAATGCATGTCACTTTAAAGCATGGTGAATTTTCAGGAGTCTAGGAATTGCATTATGTTATTGACTTTTGAGGAAATGCTTATTTGCACAACTCCCCTAAAATATCATCTTCACATATTTTCATATACTAATCTTTAACATTTCATCCAACTATATCACTTTCAATAAGATAGGTAGAAAAGGGAGCTAACTGAATAGATACAAAAGTTCTAAGTTAGTTTAATATGAGAATACTAAATTCTGAGGAAGCCTTATGAGTTCCTCTGTTTCTCACAGCTGTAATACCCTAAGGGAAAACAGGAGAAAAACAACCAACCCCAAATGAAATAGTTCTTTAAAACTTATCCTTCTGTTTATAGTAAGCCACAAGTTAGGTTCACTTTGCAACAGTAATTTGGCTCTAAAATCTCTAATGCTTGAAGTAGTTGCTTATCTCATGAAAATATGTAATAGTTCCTGATCAATGAATATTAATGGCAGTAGCATTCAGGTTGATAAAATGTGTAATGATACTCTCATAGACAGAAGCCCAGAAATGTCTGAGTTCTGATCTCTCCTCTGCCATTGGCTTGACTTTATACGCTTTTTCTCATTTACAAAATGTTTATGTAGGACTATTATAAAATGAATTGGTTTTGCTAAGTAAATTGTTAGTAGCAAATAACTTATTCAAATAGCATAGGTTTTGCTTTCTATTCTGTTTCCTATTCTGTCTATTAAGAAGGTTGTGTTTATATACATACATACATACATATATATATGCATATATATATGTGTGTGTGTGTGTGTGTATGTTCCAAGTTATTTTGGTCAATTTGTCAGAATGACTGGTGCATGTGGGCTATACAGGAGCAGTTTTTTGGGAGCATTCAGCATCTGAAATTCCACATTTTCATTTTTAGTATGTAAAATTTGCTGCAAAAATGACAAGATTTTTGATTCCCTTCCTTCAGTGAGTGAACATAGCTCTAGTTTGTAATGAGAATATTCATAGTTTTTACAGGATCAATATTGGTCTTCTGTGATTTGTTTTCTAATGTTTGAGTACAATTCACAATTTCTCTGTATAATTCTTCAGTCTGATTTGTTAATGTATAGTTGAAGGGACACAAAATGTACAACAGCAACATACTAAAACTAATATGATTTCAGTTAATATTCATGGATATGCCTGGGTTATATTCACCTCTTTTTAGTAACTGAATGTCCAGCGCCAGGTATGGTTCTTGGTGCTTTGCTGCTTCAATTATAGGTGTATTTGAAGGTCTGAATTAAATAACAAATGTAGCTGCTCTTGGATGCACTATTTTAAGAACAATCTGAATTCTTTTTCCATTAGAAGTTTAACTGGCTGCTTCCTTCCTAAGAGCTACACATTTGAATCACTGTAATCACATAGTAATCATAATTTCCTATTGACATAAAAATAAATGTAACTACTGAAACAGTGTTTGACACCTTAACTCCATTTCACTACTGTCCATTTATTTGAGCTCCCAGTGGATATAGTTGTTTATAATCTTTTATGGTAATTAAAATAAGCGTAAATTGCTGAAAAATTACACATGGGTAAAATGTCAGATTTGTTGCATTATTAGGGGATTTGCATTGGTTCTGAATCAGAACCAATAGCTACAAAGTTAATTGCTAGGAAACTGCAAATGTTCCCTGGGAAATTCAAGCCTTATATTCATGTTTAGACATTTCTCCCATATTCTAATTATGAGCATTATTGCTACCTAAAACAAAGATGTCTCACTACCATTTTTTAAATTCTGTTTTATTTAAATATTTATCTGTATTCAGATAATTTTTCAGGTATTTAGCTCTCAAAAATAATCCCAGGAATACATGGGGATTTTGGAGATAGCTACAGTTTTGACAACTTGACATGAGTCAAAATACTGATCATGATTTGCAGACACTGACCTGATTATTTCAAAAACATGATTGATGCAGATTCACAGCATGGGTTTAAGAGAAGTATTTTGAAGGCATTTCTAAGAATGAGCATCATGCATACATCATTTTTATAGAAGATTGCTTTGGGTTGCCATCTTGTGGCGCAACCTCAGGTTTTGAATGGCAAGGAGAAGCTGATTGTGCTGTTGACAGTAAAACCCTCCTCTTTAGGTAAGGTAAAGAGAGGTTGAAACCTTCTGAAAATATATATAATTCACCTTAAAGGAAATAATCCCTAGATGACAGTTCAAATACAGACTCACTTGACTAATAATATACAGAAATATCCCAAAATTGTCTTAGGTGCTCTAGATTCGTTTACCTTTTCTGGTTATCTACCATAAAGTGAATGTTCTCTTTGTCCTCCCCTTTTTCTCTTCCTTCACTGTCTCTGGTACAAATATTAAAAGGTCTTAAGAACCAGATGGAATTCTCTGTTCAGATTTGGCATGCTTACATTTGCCTGTTGGCAGATATTCACAGATGCCTGAAGTTTTAAAAATCAAGTTGGGGATATTCAGAAGAGCAGGAACAAAGCCTGTTCTTAGATACACGTGTTAGTCTCTTGTTGCTGTCAATAGATTTTTGCTGTCTTATAAGTGGGGCAGAATTTAGTCCCATAGAAAATGTTGATTTGCCAACTGCTGCAGTGATGGTTTTTGAGAGTGGCATGTTCTAGTCCCACAGATTTGTCCCTTCTCAGCCAGTTTTACTTGCATGTGAATGATAGAAGATGGATGAATAGTGAGATTTACTCTATAAAACAAAATGACTGTTTCACAGTAACCAAGAGGCTGTAGGCACTGCTTCCCCAACAAACCTATAAAATCTTGGAAGTGTTTGTACAATATTGATTTTTTTTCTTTAAAACAATGTGCTGAATGAAGAGAAAACAGGCCTAGACTCTGTGTGTGTAAATAATATAACCTTAAACATCAACAAATCTCTCCTTCCAGTAGAAGTTTTTGTTTGAGTAAGATAGAAGTGTGTGACTGTTCACCAGGGACTTCACTGTTGCTGCTGATTTTACAGGGGGGCTCAGCAAAGCTGAGCAAACTGTCAGCCTTTAAGATAAATAACTGTGGCACAATGTTCAAGCACGTGCCATGTGGAGAAAAAGGCTGGGTAGAGAGAAGACCTAGCTTTGGCCTTCACAGTCCTTGCAAAACAACTTACCTATAGCTCAGGCCTTTCCAAAAATGAACATGTTGCTGTTTGGAGACAGTTTTATGAGCCTGCTGGCGGGGGGAAGAGGAACATGATTTGCCACCTGGGAGGGGAGCACCCAGGGGACAGCATAATCACATACAAGTTGGAAGACAGAATTTTAGCGATTAAGGTCTGTCCTTTCATCCCCATTTCAGGCATCTTCTGCAAGCACCCCATGCTGCATGCCCCTAAATAAGCTCTTCTGGAAAAGAAGTTACATATACGTCACTGAGAATCACTGTGGGAAAGTTTGATGTGATAAGGAACACGCTATATTTGAATTAAATGTGAAACTTTCCATGACATTAAGGGAAAGGGAAAAAAATAACAGGAATGCCTGACAATGTCCTTTAAGAAGCAAGGCTAATTAAAGGAGGGGATAGCTCAGCTCACTGCTTTTTGGGAGCCCACAACAATTACTGTACAGTTGGGTCTTGGCAGATCTAGGGAAGGGAATCATTAAGACAGATGGGGACAGAATCAGGGAGCAGCTGCTGTGCGCAGCCTGCCATCCCCCAAGCACTGTCAGGTTTATGAATGGAAATCCATGTGGTAGCTAATGCTGCTAAGGCATGTGGCTTTTACCTTTCCCTGAAAAGGAAAATAGATGCAATAGTACTAAGAGCTTGGGGGTGTGGAAAGGATTTGAGGCAGCTCTACTGCCCACAGGAAGACAAGATGGATAGCACAGTGGGGATGACAGTTTCTGAGATTTTATTTTATTTATTTATTTATTTATTAAGAGACATTCAACTGGAAGATAAAGAAGCCAGGGTTCTCATTTGCTTGGATGTTACAGAGCTTAAAGTGATCTAGAATCCCTCCTATAAGCCAGTTTCTATCTTTCATTGATATCATCTTCTTGATTTAGCATTTGGGACTCCCTTATGGTTGCTGTCACAAACTATGTTACTTGCCCTGTAGCTCAAAAAGCATCTAGCCACTGAAAACCACTGAGAATTTATCTATAATTGTTCCTGTCAAGATTGACAGTTTAAGCATTAACAAAAACTCCTAGCAGCTGATTTAAGCTGACCTCACTACCAGGAAGATATTTCCAGACTATTTCTCTCTCAGGTTTCTTGTGAGTGAAGTCTTCTAGTTTGGGCAGTTTCTTCCCACATTCCTTCATGTCTGTTCTTATATGGAAAGCCCCTCCAAATATCTAGGCATGCATTTAGTAGTAAATTTACTTCTGAGATCCATAAAAGGAAGGTCTAGACAGTCATTGTGTTTATGAGGGATAAGTAAACAAGCATGTTCTTTCTGTCTATCATTCTCCCACTGCTTTCTGCAAGATGAGAGTTAGTGATTTTTCCAGATGGAAGGTAGTGGTAGACTGCCTCAACCTACTGTGAGATTTGAGTACAAAAGAAGAATAAAATAATTTATCCTCTGATCCATTAGACCTCTATTTCTAACCATGTTATCTGTTCTTCACTTTTTGTTGGTCTAAATTTTTATCTTTTACTCTATCTAGAAAGCTGAACTGGGGAGGGAGAAAGAATATCCTCTTCAGAGTGGGGGTGGAGAAGGCACAGGCCAACCTGTCCCTACCCTGTGACAAAATGGAGGGGAAGATCTGCTGTCTCAGGCCGAGACAGGTCTCTTTCTCAGGTCCGAGAAAGACTTTACCTCTTTGTTGTCTCCCAGTGCTAGGAATAGCTAGAAGACAAGGAACATAAGGCTAGTGATTTGTAACCAACCCAGTATCTGAGCCTGAAATAAAAGTTGGAGCTCTCGAACATTGTACAAAGACAGCCACGTGTGGAAATCCAAAGAGCTAGAACAAACAATGTGGTCATTGTCTATGGATCTAACAGGGAATAAGACCTATTCTCGGCTACCTTCTAGCTAACAGATTTTTTTCCACAGAGAGGGAAAAAAAAGGGTGAAAATGAACTGCAGGGGAAAAAAAGTTGCTCCCTCCTTCCCCTCCTCCTCCCTCCCAGATGTATACAATCTAAAATATTATTGAGTTCTCTCACTGCATTCTGGAATCAAGATCAGTCTCCTATGAAATGTGCTGTAAGATCTTACTGATTCCAGTGAGCCAGAGCCAGAGAAGATGGTATGTTGATTCCTGGAATCACTATGATTCAGTAATAGCTTCTTAGGAAAAATTATCCTTACTGATTCAGCACTGCTACATCCTTTATCACTTTGCTCACATTGACTTCTGTCCCAAAGCTACCATAAAAAAAAAAAAAAAAAAAAGTGGCATAGCATAATGTCTTTCGTAATGTTTTTGACTAACCACTGAATGTTTGCTGAAAAGGTTAGGCTTTTTTTTTATTGTATGCTCAATAGCATCTTTTTGCCATACAAAAAATAAATGTAGGTAGAAGAGGAAATATTAAAGAATGTAGCAGATGTGTGCCTGGCTACAAACAAAAAGAAATATCTGTTATTATACTGTTATTGACATAGTGGTGGTACAAAGCAACAAAGTAATAATTACATGTACGTATTCTCAAGCAGTGAATCAAAACCAATCCCAGTTTAACCTGAAAGTTTATCATGACCCTTTATTCTATACTGCAAGTTTCAACCACCAGCAGAAAACTGTAACCTAATATTGTAGGATCTATAACATGATCAGTATTGCAGGCACTGTAGAAGAACTCCTGCACACAGTGGGCTAGCTTATTACAGTTACAAAAGTGAGGACAAAACTTGAATGTAACTTGACATAGTTGCATTATTTATCCTTTCTGTGTCTGTAGGTCACATTCCACTGCTTCTTTCTAACTGCTCTCTACACTCACAGCGCTATCTCTTTTTATGTTAAGTGCTATAAGGTAGATCTCCCTCTCTAATTAAAATAACTGGCCCTGTTAAAATATTACTGCTTTACAGTATGTAAAATGAATGGTCTGCTGATTAGAATAATTCATTATAGTGCCAGATCAAGGGGAAGCATAACTTTTTAGAGTCTGAAGTAAAAGTAGCCACAGCAGTACTTTAACTCTTTCTCTATTACCTTCACTCTAGTAAGACTTCCCAACATCAATTTCCGCAATATTGCAAAACAAATGTGCATCTGAGACCTGGCAAATTTGTAAGGACCAGGCTTTGCAATCTGTGCTAAAGCTGAATAGCCTCAGAGGATTTAAGACTCCTGCCTATGGTTGTACAGTATGAATCATTGTGAGGAACAATATCATAAACTAGTTTTTGGACTATGAAGTAAAATAGGAGGGAGAATAAGGTACTTTTTAGGGTTGTGTTCCAGCTGCCCAACCAGGGAGGCTGGCAGCATCTTGTGATAGGAAGGATGTGTGCTGAGGCAAGGTTACAGCTGCATATTTAAAATCAGAAAGCTGAATGGGAATCTTCTCTTTTCAGTGATGGTGTTGAGGTACTACCTTCCTTAGTTCTGCCTTGTAAATCCATTATCTACAATATTGTAAAGCTTCTACTATCTTGACCAGATTAAGAGTTAATAAGAAGAAATCCTCTACAGTGAATAAAACAATGGAACTATGGCAGAAATGGTTTCTTTCCTTTCACCGTAGCAAGGTGATAGTGAGGGTATAGTGCAGATAGTTCACGTGACCGTGGCTCTTGAAAGGGCATTTGCCCTTTATGCTTCTTTGAATGGTCTCCAACTTTTGCTGACTAAGGCAATTGGGTAAAGTCTCTTGGCTCCTCGTTGCCAGCTGAGTAGCAGATAGGTTAGTGGTCTCAGTTGGGTACTGAGTGCATAAGCGCTATTCACATAAGCAGAATCATACGTCTAAAAAAGACTTAATGGCGTCTGAAAAATGAAAATGGCATATTACAGTTTTCATCTTGCTCTGGCAACATTAAAGGAGCACTACTTTTCTGTAGTTGTTTCCAGTATGATTTCTCTGGAAGGAAGATGATTTTTGATAGCAAAAGACAACGAAAAGACAGAAAGAGAGACAAAAGAAAGGAAGAAACACTGGGAAACAATTCAGTTCTGATGACATATTTTGCTGTGTAATATGTCTTTTCTGAGTTTGCTTTTGTATCCTTAACGTAAAAAAGCACGATGGATAATTTATCTAAATGGATGAATGAGTATTATACTTGAAACTGAAGAGAGAGCAAGCAAAAAAGTCTGCTTGGATGTTGTCAGAGCTGGCTGCTCCCTGCAGGCTGGGTGCTGGCACCGGCGGGGCTCCCGGTGGCCGCAGGGCAGAGCCTCGCAGCCTGCGCCTGTCCCACTGCCCCCCAAGGGAGCAGGGCAGCCGGGGCAGCCCCAGCCCCGGGCAGTGGGCACCTCCGCGGGGACGGGCCACGGCTGGGCGGTCACCCACACCGGTGTGCTGTCAGGTTGGGGTCAGGCCCGGTGAGGGTAACCAGGGTCAGACACAGCCCCATGATGGCTGGGCAGGGGCACGGCGACGAGGCAGGGCCGGGTCAGGCCAGGACGTCAGCCTGCAGATCCATGTCCGGGTCCAGATCAACAGGGCCCACGGCCGGGCTCAGGCAGGGCTGCGACGCAGCAGGAGCTGGAGCTCAGGCGGGGACCGAGCACTAGCGCCTCGCAGGGAGCAGCTCCCGCAGCACGGGGCGGCCCTGGCTGGGGCCTCCCCGCAGCTCTGCCGGGACCCTCGCTCCCAGGTCACCAGCGGGCAGGGGGCAGCCCCAGCTGCACCGGCCCTGCTGTGGTCCTCAGCCCCAGCAGCCAAACCGCCCACAGGGCGATGCTCTCGGGGCCCTGACAGATGGATCGTTCTTGAAAAAATGAGACTACAGAAAGTGTGTTGCTACATAGGCTGCTGAAATTGTGAGGGAGAAAAATCTCTCTTGTTTCTCTGTTTGCTTATCTTGGTAAAATGGCTTTGCTCCGTTGTTTGAACTTCTGTATCTAAACAGAATAAAAGAGAAAATGACAGACTTTGGTCACTATGTTCTTGTTGACAGTTAGGGATGTAGGGACAGCTCACTTTGCATATGATGGATGGTTAACGATTACTAATCTTAAAATTGCAGTAGTGCAGCTGGAGAGGAAAGATGAAGCTTCTGGTAAGATAAATGAATATGGCTGTTAGTTAAAGACATGCAGCTTCCACTTGATGCAGCTCTGTCCTTTTAAGGAGGAGTTGTAGTTGAGAGGGAGGATGGACTGAATTAGTGTAATGAGAGAATTTTGAAAATGGAAAAAAACAAGAGCAGATTGGTGTAAAGGACAGGAGCTGCAAAACACAGAGCACTTCTGCTGAGTGTGGGCACTGAGAGTATTTAAGTGAGATCACAGTTTAGAGGCAAATATTCTGTTGTTTTATGTAGCTCAGCTTAATTTAAAAAAATCCAAATAATCAAGCAAAAACTGAGGGGGAAAGCTGGAGCAGTTGAAATGGAGTGAGTAGAGCTTGATGGAAATGCTACTGTATTACAGGACCAGATCCTCTGCCCATAAGAAAATGGAAATATTGCCAGTGACTTCAAAAAGAGCCGGATCATGCCCATGGCATTCAGGCAGACACTTACAGCCTTAGCTGTTTGGGGTGTTTTTTCTGTCTTTTTTTTTTTTTCTTTTCCCCCTTCAAACAACAGAGCAAAATGAAGCCCTTGGTGACTAACAGTTTTGACAGACTACTTCATATGTCAGCATCTGAGAAACATTTTAGAAAAAGTCAGAGAAGAAAAAGATAATTTATTGGAAATCATTCTTTCCCACTTAGGAGTAAAATACCACTGCTTTTCTAGACCCTGTTGTAGTTTCTGCCAGGCAGATCTATGTGCGTATTATCTCTGTCAAATAAAAATATTCTGAGCACAGTCATCCAATTAAACAAATTGCCTGTTAGTCACTTGGATGTCAAGAAATGGAGGCAAGCTCGATAAAGACATGTCACGTAGAAAGACGTGTTAGCTGAAGTGGATCCCAGCAACTCCTCCTCTCCCCTTGCTTGTTCAGTTCTTCAGGCCCAGTAGTTGTAGAGAATAAGCTTTTCAACTGTATTTCTAGATTTCATGCTGACCTAGGTGAGGCTTGAGACTAAGCTGTAAAGTTGGAAAGAAACTATTCTCTTAGGGAGTGGGGGAGACTTAGAGACACTGGGAAGTGATGGGGCATAGCTGAGAGAGCTGCTAGATGTGGTGCTATCGCTGCACTCTAGAGGTATATAGCCCCATAGCTGAAGAGGAGCAAGTGGCAATTTTTACTTTCTTGGGTCATCCAAGTCAATCAAGCCAAAGGTGTGGGATTTGGGGGGTGTGGGTTTTTTGTTGTTGTTGGTTTTTTGCTCATTCTTGCAGAATACCGTTAAAAAACAGCAACATAATGCAGTAAAGAATAAAAATAGGCCAAGCTGATCATTGTTTGGCTAGGATGGAAAATTATTTGAATAAGCTATCTTTTTCTCCTGATTTTTCTTCATGGCATTTCTTCAGATGCTAACGTGCTGAGGCACTCTGTCAAAATTACTATCCTCTCTGGGCTTAGCTTTACTCTTCATTTAGAAAAAGAAACAACTGAGAAAGTTGGCACATTTCTGCATGTTGTGAAGTCAGAACTTCTGCCAGATACACATGCACATCAGTCAGTACACAAATAGCTTTATGTGTGGGAGAGGAAAATGCACTACCTGTCTGGCTTTAAGAATTTATTTATTCAAGTTTTAACAAATGAAAATAGTAGTTAATGTATGACCAAGGTCTTCTTGGAGTTTTGTTTGTTTGTTTGTTTGTTTGTTTTGTTTTTTTACTCAATTTCTCTGCTGCCATATTCTAAACAAAACGCCTTAGGGCAATGAGTATGTAAGGCCCAGTGTTGCTCAATGCTTGGATCTCACCTCTTGCTTGAGACTCAGTGACTGATGACCACTAGTGATCAGGTGCTTCTGGGTTATTACTCCAGGATGAAAGTAGAGTCTGGGGCATATCTTCTCTTGCAGGTACTAGGGGAGGAAAGATGGAGGGAAAAATACTCTGGGAAAGAGGATCCTCCTTGCAAATGACAGAAGAGGGATCTGCTGTCTGAGGACTTCTGGGGAGGAGAAGAGCAGAGGAAGCTGCTGTTTGGTTGTTGGATAGGGTGGCTGAGGCCCTATAAGAGGGCTCCAGAGATCTCTTCTGCTTCTTTGTAGAGCTAATGTAGGCCCGCACTGTAACCCAAAGGAGAACTAAACAAACTGCTTTTGACTAAAATTTAATCTTACAGCAGCTGTTCAAGGTACTTATTTGTTTAGAAATTTATAGCATCACCTGTCTCTAAAGCAACTTTGTGCTATGTATCAATAACAAAAATCAATAGGAAATCAACAGAATACAGCAGAGTCCTTATCTGTTAACAAACAAGCCCTATTTCTTGTCACAAAATTCAGTGAAAAGTCTGTTCAAACAAATAATATGTACTGTGCCCAAGATTTGCCAAATACAGGTTCTGTTGAGCTGTCAGGATAGGTACTTGACTGAGCAAGAACCAGCTCTGTGACTAGGCTACCCAAAATCACTGGGCAGATCCACCCACAGTAGGTTGCTGGAGGAAAGGTGTTTTGCTGGTATGTTGTAAAAAGACTACTTAGGGATGATCCCATAACCGCCACATTCCCTGACTGAATAGCATTGTGGAAGAAAGCTGTCCTGGGTTCATAATTTTTTTTCTACACGTATATGCCTTTGCTTAAGCTCAAGTTCTTCATGAGGATTGTCCTAAGCAGAGTGTATAGCTGAGGTCTAACCTTGAGGAGCCCTGTAACAGGGAGGAATAGCTGTCCAGAGGCCGCAAGCTATGAGGCTGAAGCCGAGACAGAGTTCTGATGCATTATGAAGCTGAACCCAGTAAAACTGCCTTTGTGTTCATACCAATCTGTAAAATGCAACTAGTGAGAGCCAGATTTCCTGCTCTGCTAATGCAATAGTATTTCAAAAGATAGATGAGGCAGCCTTAGGATTAGTGAATTCCCAGGGAGGAAATGAAAAGTAATTTCAATTTCATCTACCCCCCAAGGTCTCACTTCCCCATCACAAGAAAGGAAGTATGGGTTTGGAGTGGAAGGACAGCAAGGGATAGTATATGTATATAGAGCATCTTTGCTGCTCCTCCTGATACTGGATCCTCAAATGACTTTTGCAGACAGTGAAAAAGGATGTGACACCTTGGTACAGTGCGCTCTGAAATCCTCTGCAGTTAGGGGATTTTCAAGCATTGCATATCACTCTCTGGGGTTTTCTGTTATTATTTTTGGCAGAGTTGTATGACTGCCATGACTCAATAAACAAAAGCAGGTACATAGTCTGCTTCTCACTTGACTGGAAGACAGGGCATAGGGCAGGAAGTACAGCATATCCATTTCATTTCTTGCAAGCAATTCCCTTATCTTGGGTTGCTGAATGATCAGTGTTCTGAAACAGCTGAAATTAAGAATATTTTTAAATCTGATTTTAGTTAGTGGAATTGAATTGGATCAGAATTAGCTTTCTTATACAGCAGGAATTTGGGGCCAGATGCTCAGCTGATTTAAAACACATCACAGCGTCCTTAGCTTCTGTTTCCGTTTCTCTGTTTCTTCCAGGTTCTCTGCGCTGCTCTGGCAATATTGGCAAGGTGAAAGGAATAACCCCGCGTGGCTGCCCCATTGCTCTAGTTCCAATTCTAGGTGATTGAGTCAGAGCAAGTCTGGAGGCAGGGGGCATACCTGAATTATCTGTGTGCCAAAGTGATCCATAGATGCTGTAAGCACTCCTGCAGGGCTGCAGCTGTCAGACCCAACTACAATGAGGAAGGAGTTCAGCTGTGATTGCTGATAGTTCCAGTCAAATCAAGCTATTGAGAAATGGAAACACAGTGAAAGCTAGAGCTGGCTGTCACAATTTCATTTACCTATGATTAGAATATATACAGAACGTTTCTGAACTTTAAATTCATGTTTATTTCTTAAACAATGCCAATCTCAGCTATAAGGATCTGAGAATCCATCTTCACAAAAGTGCTTGCTTGACAGCTTAGCAAGCTGTCTCACCTGCAAATTCCTTCCAGAGCACAGGTTATTCCTCTGGTTAGAACCTGTAAATTTTTGGATCTCAAAGCAGCTTTGTACAATTTTCCAAACTACTGCAGAGAGTTTCTGGATTATATTCTCCCTTATTTATGCAACAGACTGTAGTCATACTTCAGCTCCAATCTGACATGTTGTGCTTTTGATGCACATGAAGAAAAAAATCTTTATCTATTGCCAGAAGCTGTCGTACATTTATATGTTGCTGTCTCTTCACAGAATATTTTACCATCCTTGGAAAAAATACAGATTGTTAGGATTAGTTGTACTGAAGGAACAGTAAGGAAAGAAAAAGATCCTCTGGTCATATTATAGAATGACCTTTGGTATGCTAGTCTGATTGCAAGTTATTTGAATAGTTACTGTTTCAGGTCAAGAAGTAATATTCTGTATTGATCATCAAAAGATGATATAGAGGAAGAGTGATGGGAGCACATCTTGGCCTCTGTTTATGTTGACTGAGAATAAGAGAATTCTACAAAATGAAAGGGATGTCTTAATTATAAAGTATTATTATTAATTACCTAGTGCCTTTCATCTTCAAGAGAGTAGAAATATGAACTAATTTAGTATACCATGAATACTAAAACAACAAGAAAATCATTAGAGCACAGAAAAGTGAGTACAATGTGGACAGTAGTTAATCCTCATGATGGAAAACTGCATCTTCATTAAGGTTGTCATGACTTTTGTGTATGATTTTTTCTTTATAAACAAAATGATCATGATGTATCAAGTGGTTGAACTGACATTTCAGCTTTTATACATTATGCATATGCTCATTGTTTATGCATATACTGTTGTTTAAACACAATGTTATTCACAAAGGTCTAGTAATAACATACTTGATCAAAAAGTGGAACCTGCATATATTTTCCCTAGAAATGTGACTGCATAGGGAAAACGGTTCTGGGCTATCCTTTTATTCATAAGGAGAAAGCTTTTTTGGGATATAAATGATTTTTTCTGACATTTTTAGGGTCATTTATAAAATCTTTTTGTATATAAGAATAACACAAGAGATTTCAGTTGAGCACATGGAAATGTAACTCACTTGTATTCACCCTGGGCAGATAAAATAGCCAATACTTTCGGTGCTTTTTAACATGTGGCTGAAATGTCAATGTTATTACTAGTCCTCTTGGGATAAAATGTGTGTTTGCTAATATTGCTGAAATTGTTGAAGTTACTTTTGTATGTGAAAGGACTACATGACTGGCCCATAAAGTCTTTATTTAAATCCTGTGTACAGTATTGAATGATCTAATTTTATTTCGGTTACTGGTTACCTTCCTAGGAACAAGATTGCTAGAGCACCTGATTCAAAGTAAATTCTGAAAGCCCTTTAATCTTGAGCAAGGTGTTTCCTTATTTAAAAGCTTACTCTTACCTTGATAATACGCTGGACTGAGATGACATGCAGACAAGACTGTCTAAATGCAAAGCATATAAGTGTTTCATCATAAAGATTAGACCTGATCCAGACAGATAAATTTTTCTCAGAATATATTTTGCTGAACCTTTTCAGGCATTGAATTCAAGGGAACAGGTAGCGTGTAACATTATTAAATATAAGTGTCATCACCATGAGATGATCTCTATCTTTTGCAAACAAGAGGAGAATGAAGCATGTGAAGCGATAGGGACAGTACCTTTTTGGATGGGGACATGCAGCTTTTTTCCCTACATAACTCTTCTTTTGGCTCGGATGCTGTGTTGAATGGTGTCTGTACAGTTTTGCTTTGTAGAGGAGTGCTGGGACTGATGCATGGTAAATAGAGCTGCGAGAGCATACTGGTGAATCTCCAGGCCATGCAGTGGGCATAGGTCCCAGGAGCTGATGGAGCTTTTGCATTTGAACTGGTAAAAGGATTTGCTAGACCATTTGCCTCAACCCACTGAATGAAAAGAAAGAAAGGAAGAAAAAGAAAAAAGAAAAAAAAAGCCTGATATCAGACATACCATAATCAGCTGCTTGAAACAAGGTGGTGGTAAAAATGATCCAGGCCATAATCCATTTATAGATCGAATTAGAAGTAAAGAACATAATGTTTAATTCTGCTTTCCGTAGGTCGCTTCTGACTCAATGTCTTTGCTTGTTTCTATATAATTAAAAAAGATGCATTCTTACTATCAGTAATACAAAATCCCAAACATAAGGTAACATCTGTATTTTTGTCCTATAGGAGATACAGATGTTGTCTCATAAATAGGGATAATGCTTCTAACCCAAGATTTTAAATGTTAACTTTCCATATATTTTCTTGTGGTACTAATCTTTTAAGTTTCTTGTGAGGTTCTCTAAACACCTAGTCTTTCAAAGGGATATTTAAAAACTTCTAGCGCTACATGCTGATTGGTAGCCATGTGGTAGGCGGTTTGGCTTGTCCAACCAAGGGACTATGAAGAAGAAAAAAAAAAAACAGTTCTGTGCAGAAGTGGGTAAAGCAGGTCTTTTGAGTGTATGTAAAATGATTGCATGCAAGAACAATAATGTTAACTTCATATGGGCAAATAAGATGTGTGAAACGTGTGCGTTTAGTGTCAGAGGCTGTTTTGAAATTTTACTGCTTTCATCTCAGTGGGTTATTGTACAACTCCATAGTGATTTTTATAAACACATACAATATAACCTGTCTCTAAAAGACTGAAATCACCCCTCATTCCAGGAGCCTGTTAGCTTTATAAAGGAGACAAATTACAAGCTCTGGTTGTATTTCAGAGATGGAGGGGAGGATTTTTTCTCTTCCCATTTATTTAAACGTACTTTCCCATAATAAAACCACAAGCCCTCTAGCATCATGTTTCCCTTCTTCATCTCAAGTTGGTGAGAATGTCCTTGTCTATTTTTTAATTACTTTTTTCCTCTAAGTTAAAATATCAAATGAGATGCCCATAAGGCATATTTTTCTTGGCCATAATTTGGATATAATAATTGAAGCTGTTAGCTTCAAAATGTCATGCAATGTTATAATCAGCCACTTTTTATGTACATAACATAATTGCTCTTTCCTGGAAGTAAATAGGATGTCGTATCCTGTCAATTTTGTTTTACAATACCAATGACAAACTATTTACTGAATATTATAAATCTTTATGCAGCCCTTTACCAATCAGTCAGAATTCATTTTATTTGCCTATCAATCCTTATAATGGTAAGCAGATGGAAGAAGGCATGCTTTTCTATATTTGTATGTCAATCATTCTTAGCTTTATTCAGACCTGTTTATTTTTGTGACATGTTTATTAATATTGTTTTGCAGGTACATCAACTCAGTTAAGAAAGTTAGTAAGTGTACAACTTATTTCTACAATTTTCTTCAGTTTCTATCTATTTTAATTTCTTTTAGAAAAGTTTTCTGCTACTATCACTGTATCATTACAGCAGCGTCAGCACTTCTATTATAAATCCTATTTTTCCAGGGTTTTTTATGCCAGCTGTAAAAATTCCTTCTGTGTTAAGGATTTGCATATAAGTTCTCATCTGCTCTTCAGAAAAAGGAGGTTGAGTATGTGTGTGTTGTGTGTCCCTTTTCTTACGCAGTAAACTGGAGAAATACAGATAAATGCTGACACTTCTATTTTCAATATTTTATAGAGCTCTTCCTGTTGTTCACCAGAGAACTCTGGACACAAGCCAAACACATAGGAACTTAGTCTCTCCAGTTGATGGGAAATTTGTTAGTACATTAGTTGTCTTCCCCTTTCTTCCCTTTTTGGTTGTTTTGCCCACACATCTGCAGAGGACTTGAAATAAATCTGAGAAAGGACTTGTACACGTAAACCAGGAATTAATGATATCCTAATTGTTGGTAGGAGATGGGGCTATTTCTGTCCTTTAACTGAAAAAGGGTAAAGAACACAGTGCTCTCTCGTTCCAGCTGGCTACTCCAGGCACTAGGTTATTAAATGAAAGGTGGATGGCACTACCTCATTTGCTGGCAAGCGTTTAATGGATGTAAGCATCTGGAGGATTCTGGCTCAGGTAGGTGTAGCCCTGGGTCAGGCATCTAAACTCTGGAGAGAAGTGAGCTTGCGGACATACCATTTGTTTAAACCCAGCCAAAGGAAGTCATAAAGGCTTCCTCTTCAATGTACAGAAATTATTTTACTCTTTGGATGTGCTGTTTATGCAGCTGTGTAGGGTCTTGGGCACCTAATTCCAAATTTTAGATTCCATTCACGGGGCTGGATACCTAACAGTAGGTGCTTCAGACTTTGGTATTGCAACATCTAAATCCTGCACTGAAACTTGATGGAGGGCTAAGTGTTGTGCTGGCCTCTTTGAGCATGAATCAAGCATTTCCACAAAGATAGTTTCTATATGACAAGATAATTTATCTTCAAATTTTCTATATCCTAAGAAAATACCCTTTGTTTGAAGGACCAGCCCTGGAATCCTTTGAATTAATGCTAGGAGTCAAAATGCGTTTTAGATCACAACAGCAATAGGGCAGGGTTTCACTTGGTACCTACTGGGCACAGCTGAGAACTAAAGTGTCTGTCTGCGTGTGTGTGTGTATATTTATGTGTGTGTGTATGTGCACATGTAGGCAGCCTAAAAACTGAAAACTGAAAGGACTGTTGAATCCATGTCAGTAAAGAGCAATTACTGTCCTTGAAGTACAGTGCAAATGGGATTGCAAACCAAAGAATCAAGGAGTTTACTTTGTCAGAAATGGTTTTTCATATTACATTCTTTCTGTATCCTTTACTACAGTGTAGTTTACCTACAGATTATGTATGCATGTGTATTAGTGTGTATCTAGACGCACATAAGTATGCATATTTTTCTATAAAAAGGTCACAGTAGAGAACGTCACAAAATGTTAAGAATTTAGTGTTTAGCCCCACGGGTCAAAAAAGAGAGGATTGACGTTGCAGTTCCGTGCATAAATACATTGGGGTAAAGAGAGAGAAATCTTTCAATATTTCAGTTTTCCTAGCAGATGGTAGAAAGTGCTTAGACATGATGACTCTTCCTAGATGTGCTAGCATATGCTGCAGAATTGCCCATACAGAAAAGCCTTGCTCATTGCAAATCTCCCAGGAGCTATCACAAACAAAGCACATCAATTAACATTTACTTATTATGCGACTGTGTGTATGTGGCAATTTTCCATTTTCCTCTCATACATTAGGGCCACAATTTAGTCTGGATGACAGATATGCCAGATGAAATCTCAGCATTTAGGGTTCTATTCTTTTCCTTTGTTTTTTAAATAGGCATACATACATCTCTCTCTCTTTCTCTCTCTCTCTATTTATTTATTTATTTATTTATTTATTTATTTATAATATTTAGTAGCAATCCAAATGATTGAGCCTTGTTGCTAACCCCATGTCCGTAGCAGTTCTGTTGGCATGATCGCTGAGTTTGTGAGATGCAGTACAAGCAGTGTAGGCACCTGGCCAGCCCAGAATTATAACTCAGTGAACCCTGTTACAGGTCAGACTTTCAAGTAGTTTGTGCCATGATATCAGCAATTTACAGGCATGTAAATTGTACTTATTTGAGACATGCACCTGCAAGAAGGCACGTGCCTTAGGAAATGCATAATTTAGATCAAAGGGGATTCATGTATCCCAAAAGGCTAGAGGCAACTTACCTAAGTACAACAGAAACTGCAAATAAGTGTGTATAGAAGCAGCCCTTGTAGGAGCTCAGGAGTAGAGGTGACAGCCAGGGTCATCTGGTTCCCACAGTCACAGGCAACCATGCAAAAGATTCAAAGGAGTCCACAGGGCACCTGGTCCCTGAACCCTGTGGCAGTGTCATAGAAGAGACACACATACTGGCAAACAGAATTGGTATGGTATTACAAAAGCAAAATTACAAGGGAAAAAAAATTAGAGCTGTTTCTTGAAATATTGAAACTTTCTGGTGAGCATGTATAAAAAGTCATGTTTTCTGTCTGTAAGGGATTGTTATTTCAGGGAGGAAATGGATAGGGTACTGCCATAGCAGGATTATTGGTTTCATTTTCTTCCTGAAAGCTGAGCATATCCCCAAAGTTGCACTAGTCCCTCCTTGTTTCCCCTGCATGCAGACAGCACGCTGTGTGTTCTTGCTGGGATTCCACTTGCAATGCCATCACTCAGCCTCTCCTTCAGAGACTAGGTGGTGAAAAACAAAATCAGCAAAACATTGTATCAAGCCCAATACTACAGCAGATAAATTGCCTCTGTGCACTGCATCTGAACCACATGAAGTGCTTACAACCATTGTCGTTTGATATCTTCTGCCAGTAAAATATTTATCTGGTAACTAAATAGTGGCTTTTTGGTCATGGGCTGAGGATGCTGTATGCGTATGTTTTACAAAGAGTAAGTGTGATGCTCAGAGAAATGCGATTGCTTGATGGTAATAGGCACAAAGATTTTTAGCTGCCTTGGATTTCTCTGACCCATCCTTCTGAGACACTTATTGCTGGTAATATATTTCTTAACCCTTAGGAATGCTTTTTGCGGGGAAATGCCAGGTGGGAGAGAGGACTGTTAGCGCACACCAGGAGTTAAAGGGGGACAAAATTGCACCTACTGATGTTCTTCGTTCTGAAAGCTCTTCTAAGGTGCTGATGGTCTACTGCATTAGTGATTCCACAATTTCTGCATTCAGCAACGTGAATAAGAGCTTTGACTGGTGTTTATAAATCTAAATATTGTTTCAAGCCTGTGGAAAGCATAATATGCTTTGTGTGTCATTGTTCCATATGTTTCTATTTTGACGTCCTACAGATGAATGAGAACTTGCCAATGCAATAGGAGTTGCACAGTCTTGCAAGAAAGAATTTAAAAAGAACAGTTGGCAGAGATTACAGAGAAAGAGATATGACATTATCTTTTCTTTATAAGTTTCTCTCTTCCTTCCCAATTCCTTGTCATGGGGAAGATGCTAGTGTCACCAATATATTATTTCCATCAACAGCCCATTAAAAAAAAAAAACTCAGCTGTAAGGCAGATTGGAAAAGGAAACAACCTGACAAGATGGAAGCCTGGAGATTTCTTTGAAAAAGAACTCTCTGGTTTCATTAGTCAAGGGAAAGCTAGAACTCTGTATTAACACACCTTAATGTTTACAGCATCTAAATAATAGGATTAACTCCTTTGCTGTGCCTACTCCTTCCTTGCTCTAGAAACACTGGAAAGAGAGAGGAAGTATACAGACTACTAAAAAGCTGAATCCCCTTTTCTGAGCTGCCCAGTGCACAAACACATTTCCACAGGCTGAGACAAGAAACCATTAAAATATCTCAAACCCCCATGCTGAGTGCAGTTTTAGAAACTTCAGGGAGTTCAGGTAGTGCACTGAGTCAAGCACTTGTATTTTCAGCACTTTCACCTTCCATGAACTTATTAAATTGCTTTTGCCTCTGTAACCAACCTCAGTGCTTTCCCCTTTTGACTAGAGTAGATGTTTCCAGGAAGAAAAGAAAGGGGGGGCAAATAAAACCTCTTAGCACTATACATAAAGATAACTCTACTTTGGTTTTGGCTCTCATTATCTCTCTGGAATTTCATGAGCATCAGCCACAAGATTCCTATGTTATATTTGAAGAAATTATAGTAGTGAGCATTTTCCTCTTCCTAGAAAAGGTTATGGACAGTACCCTAAAAGGGATCTGTTCAGGTTGTCAGGAATCCAAAGGACATCAAAGCCATTTGCATAGGAGTGCAACATTTATGGGTCCATTAACTCTCCATGGCAGTTACAATATCCTTCAAAGACGGCAGTGGGAGCCAGTCCCTCCAAACCCAGTATGACTCCAAAGTGCTTGATTATCCTTGGGAGTAGCTTCAGTCAAGATCAGATAATGAACTGTGTACATTAATTCCATTTATATGCTTGAATGTTTTTATGACATGTTTCAGCATATGAAAAAAGGCTGTCCTGCTAAGGTTTGAAAACTACTTTTGTAAGCAGGAAGAAGTGCTTGTCTCACAAAACGTAGTTTTTGTATACTTCAGAGAGCACTGGGACGCTTGCTACATCTTCTGTTTACTGCCTAAGAGCGGGCTCCAGCTAGCCATGTCAGCACCATTAGTGAGTTCAGAGTTAGGAGGGGGAAAGTCAATAATCCAGTGGGAGAAATATCAAAACTAAGTTACGGATTGAGAAATCTTAGAGTGAATGGTGTATGAACTAGACCAGAAAAAATAATCTTCAGTGAAAGTAAAGTTAAAGAGGCCTAAAAAACCTAGGGCCCTTATAACAGCTGTACACAGCTTTCAATAAGCTTGTTGCTATGCGAGAAATACCCAGAGAGAAAAATCTTTTGGCACCAATCCACATAGGGGCAGGTAGGAACAAAGAGTCTCTCTTTTCTCCTATAAGCCTGGTCCGAAAGCCCTTATAACTATGTTCTCTGCGTTTGCATTGTGTAATTAAATTCTTCCTTTCTAGCTTACCCAGTTTGCATTGGTGGTGATTTTAGGGTAACTGGCAAACACTACAGAGCTAAGGCGTTTCAGGACTCAGCGTTTTAATGCAATGCTCCAGACTGTCTGAAGGCTTCTTCTCTATTACGTTCTATTGACATGGTTGGTAATTTATAGTGTGTGGGAACGACATCTTCCAGCGATTAGCACTAAGGCTTCCTGGCACATTGCAGGACAATGCAGAGAGGGCCTGAACTCCATGAGCCTTGATGCATCTATAACAGTTCCTTAGCAAGGTTCCTGCTTTGGACTCCTCTATTCTGTCTGATTTTGCTGGGGACAGATGTGCATATTCATTCGTCCTGCCTGCAGCTGATTTATTCTAAGCATCTCTGTCCCGCACAGAGGATTTTACAGAGAATCTTCTGCAAGTCCTAAAGAAGGCAGAAGTGATGCCATACACAGCCAGTTCTCCTTTCCTTGTTGTGTCTAAAACTCTTATATAAGGCTAATTTGGGTGGGGTTTGAAACCTGTCCTCTTATTCTTAAAAAATATTCTCATGTATATTCTAAAATACAGAAAAATACTGTAATTGTTACACATGGTATGTATAATACAGGGGATGGAACAAGCTCCATTGTCTTTCAGAAGTGAAACACACCATTCAGGAGCTTCTGATATTGTTGCTCTGAATACAGAGTATTTTCAAATTTTTTAATCATTTGATATATTGATAATTTTGATATATTAATAATGAAAACCTGAAGGATTTTTCCTCTTTGAGCCGTATTATACCAGTGACTTCCTATGTGCCAGAATTTGCATGTGTATTAATCAGAATGGAAGTTACTAATGTTTAAAGACACATAGAAAAGCAAAAATTCAGGGCAAAATATGGGAAAAAATGGTCCTTCTAAGTGTAAACATAACACATATATGAAGCATAACGGGCACTAATCTGCAGCAGTATACACGGAGGTTAGCAAACATAACATACTCATAGCCTGCCTGGTACAAATACGTAGGCAGGCCAGACAATCTAATTTTCTCTTCCATAGTATGTAACAGCCCCAAATGTTCTTTCTCCTAATTCACTGCATTTAATATTCTGAGAGTCAATAATAGCCTGCTAACTTTCTATGATATATCAAAAGCCAGAAAGTGCTCGTTGGACTTTGCTCTTTAAAATTACTGTTGTGACTTTGCTCCTTTTAGTCATAGCAAAGTGAGGTGACTTTCCCAAGCTCCCACAGCAAGCAAGTAGTAGAGATTGGCCTTTCTCTGTCCTGGTTTAGAGATCTAGCCAAAGGCACTGTGCAGTTTTGGGAGCCTGATGCTCTCACCATCTCCTGTAGGCTTATCTCCCTGGCTGGGCCTTGTTTCCCAACTCAGTAAGTACTGCAACACATGCTGCGAGTTAAATACAGCCCTTCCCTTCCTCCCTTGTGATGGGAGATAAAGCCATTGGAGTCTGACTTATGGAGGGGAAGAAAGAAAGAAAGATAACCTGAGCTACAACTTCCATCAGGCAGTGCCACAAGGGAAATGCTGTTTCCTGCTTTACTGAACTTTTGGATATTTTTCAAAAGAGTCATTCTAATTGTCTTTGAAACAAATGCTAATAATGCTTTACTTTTATTTTCTAAATGGTCGACTGAACGTTTTTAGCAGGTTCAAAATCTTCTTGCGTAGCATTTAGATTTTTACAGAAAATGCATTTTTAATAGAAAAACTGTGCTGATGAGATATTTTAACCATATATGAGTTGTGGATAAACTTTTTAGAAACGTAGAAAATGTTGGAGGGCTCCAAGAACAATAAGCAATTTCTATTTTAAATCTAGAGAGATGTCTTTTAGTAATATGATTTGGTGCACTGTTTGCTCCATATTTCTCCTCTTCTTAGTCCTCTGTGTAGTTTTAATACATCTGTTGGACCTGTTTAGAGAATCTCATGGTGACAATCCTAATAACAATGATGTTACAGAATTTTTTTAGTTTTCATGGTATGGCATCTGCCACAATTTAAAAGCAATTCAATTGTATATCCTGAGAGCAACTTTAAAGCTGCTACTATAATCTCTTTAAAGACACAGGCCTGAGAAAATGCATTTTTAATGGGTTACAGACAGCTCCTTGTTTTAGTAATTCATTTTTTCATTATTTTGCAACAACTCTAAAAAAAAGCACACGTCAATCCACTTAACTGAGAATTCCCCTTTCAAAAATTTTAACCAAAATCTCACTGTAATTCCTGGCAGAAGTTGAAAATATTATTCCAAGAGAAACTATATTCGATAGGGATGAGTTTAATCTACTGTATGCAGGCACATCCCAATGAGAGATGCATCTGCTATTCCATGTCTGAATTAAATGCATAGGGGAGTTCATTATTCATCTTTAGGAAGAAGATGAAGTCATGTGTGTAGATTTGATCTAGCATATACCTGACACAAGTGACTGGTTTATAGTCTGATAAGCTGCAGAAAGAGTAAGAGGCCAACTCCGGTTGGTGATCTTGCTCCCACCACTGTGGACAGGAGCCTAGATTTAGAAGAAATGCTGCCAGTGGTCATAGCAGGACAGGAGGATCCTTTGGTCCCCCCTCAGAGTTCTTTGGAGGAGTGCGGTGCACGTGCTGAATAATGTCCCTTACAGCCTAGAGTAGCACTGTGCATCATAAAGTGCATTTTGCTGGGTGCTAAAATGCATGTCACGTGAAAAGGATCGTGATCAATCCAATCGTGCCTCAAATCCAATTCATTAGCCTCCTTATCAATCGGGATTGCTACCAGGCATGAAAGGCTGTCACCTACCAGCGTTCAAAGAGCCCTAGTCTCAGCATTTTCTTCCTAAGCTTACTCCTTCTAAATTAGCTATTACCATTCTGGAAAAAAATTTTCTGTCTCTGGGGATATTTCTGTGAAAACATTCTGCTCACTGCTGAGCATCAGTCAAAAAAGCAAATAGGAATTATTAGAAAAAGAACAGAGGAAAAAGCAGAAAGCATCACTGTGCTACTATAAATTCATGATATACCCTACATCCTGAATTCTTCGTGTCACTCTGGTCAAAAAGTTATAATAAAACTACAAAGTATATTAAAAAGAGACCAAAAAGAATGAGCAGAGGCATGGATCAACATTTATATGAGGGGACATGTTAGGCTAGGATTCTTCAATCTGGAAAGGAGGCAACAAGATATATGACAGAGGTCTATAAAATCTTGAATAGTTTGGAGAAGGTATATAAGAAATGATTATGCATTATTTCTTATAATACAAGAGTTAAGGGTCACCAAATCAATCACTAAGTTTAAAACACTCAGTGGAAATACTTTATCACTTAATGCATAAATTATGAAGCTCGGTGCTGTAGAGTGTTGTGGAGGTCAGTAGTGTAAATGGGTTCAGAAATAGATTAGACAAATTTATAGAGGAAAGCTCCATTAAACACCATCATCTGGCTTAAGAAGTCCTTAAACCACTGACTGCCATAAACTAGAAGGATATATGAGGAGAAGGATTACTCTGTGCTTCCCTTATTCTTTTAAAAATTCCTCAGCCTTATAGGCTACAGGTTATATCCTGTAGCTGTGTGGGACAAAGGCAAATATCTGACAATACCTGATGAATGGGAGACTGCTTGCTTTGTTTTCTAAGCTATCAGAGAGTTGAATGCCTGATCTCCTAGTACTATTTCCATCTTGGTTAAAATACATAATACCACTTTTCTATTGGTATTGCTTTCATCAAGTTTTTTTCTTAACTCATCTCACTTCTAAAATTCTGCTTCTAGTTTATGAGGAGTAAGGGCCTACACTGAAAAGATTCATGTCACATAAAGCACACACAAGAAAAAGTTAAATATTCAAGTTCTAGTGATTCTTCCCTCCTGTCCTCTTTTCTGTGGAGGAAGGGAGAAAGTTATCAATCTGTAGCCTTCAGATATCACTACATACTTTTTTTTCTGTACAATTGTTGTTACACTGTGATAGATATCCAAATATATCTCATTTAATCCTAAACTATTCCCACTAAGTTAAATGCAATGTTGGCATAGAGGCATTTATGGAAGCTTTTGATTCTTCTGTACCTAATCAGATTCCCAATTTCCTTACTTGATTGAATCAAAACAGTTAATTCAAGTGGACAAAGTCAAACCATAACTTGTGCAATAAATAATCCTATTTACGCCCAATATAAGAGAGAAAGTTAGTTTGGCTGAGAATAGATCTTGGAGTATAGATACTTTTCATGTGGACTCATTTCATATATTTTGCTGAGTCCAAGCCTCTGTAACACAGAAAGACTTCTGAAATTCTTTCACTATGATCAAGTGACTTTTTAGGACTTTTTGTGTTTTGCTCCTTCCCATACCTGAAGAATAAATGCAGTAAGAGGATCCTAATTTAAATCTGTTGTACCTAGATACACAGTGTTGTAATATTCCCTTAGCTTCTCTGTAAAATGGTGCAGATACCAGTATAGGAAATGCAAATGAACAATAAAGGAGTGCTTACTTCCACATAACGATTTTTTTTTTATCCCATACTTATTCTCAGATCTTTCCACATAGCTCCATAGATTCTATCCATCCATATCTCAGCCTTTTCCTTTAATATATTATCATAGTTTCTGTTCACAATCTTAGCTGATTGCAACATAAATTTTGCTGAAATATGCTGTTTCCTTAAGCTGAAATATATCAGTTCATATTAAATGTTTTTTGAAGGCACTTTCTTTACAGCTGGCCTGCGACATGGTAGACCTAAGGTTAAATCCTTGCTCTGCTTAATTTGAAATTCTCTGGAATGAAAAACCCTGAGGCAGAGAGTTAAGCCTGACGTCTCAGGTCACTATCCTAACCATGAGACTATAAAGTGTGACACATGTACGTTCCCCGGTACAATTTCCTTTTCATGAAAAAGATCAGAAAGTGCTGTCTTTATTTCACTGAAGAATAAATCCAAATTGCCAATTGCCAAGGGTTACCACAGAAATGGGACTCATCTTCCAGTCAACTCCATTTTAGTTTTAAGAATTTCCTTTTAAAATGTTTGTTTTTGTAATATTTTTCAGTATTCATTTACTGTCTAATCTTTGCAAAAAAGAATGGTCTGTGACTTAAGCATTTAATTGAGACTCAAGAGCTTGTACTAACTTCCTGATTCTTTCTTAAATCTTTCCTTTATGCCTTGTCCAAGCTGCATCACTGATCTCTGTGGGTGTCTGTTCCCCTTCTGCAAAACAGGGAACGAAGGTTTCTTCTGTGTTGTCTACTTAGATTGCAACAATGCACGTGAAATTATTCTTGTCCTTTACTCTGTGCTGGTAAGTTTGAGAGAAACATGGACCAGTCGGCCAATGCTCCATGACAGAGTGGAAGAAATTATCGGAGATCTTGAAAGGAAGACCATATGAGAAAAGCCTGAATAAACTGAAGTTCTTTAACCTGAAGAAAAGCAGGGAAGGATTAGTTCTCCATGTCTTCTGATGGATATGAGCAGAAATAATGATTTTAAATTTCAGAAAGATTTAAGTTTGGTGTTAGAAAATGACTTCTAAGGATAGTGAAGGCCTGGGGAAGATTCCCAAAGAAGGTTGTAGAGTCTCTGATATTCAATGTTTTTTTAAAACTTGCTAGGCGAACATCTATCTGGAATTATATAGTAATACATGCTTCTTTTGGACCTTTGGAGTTCAGATATGCTCCCATAATCTTACCTTTATGTACCAGAGAGTGTTCTTGGTTAATACTGGTTACTGGAAATGCTTCTTCATTAATTACTAAACCCCAAATTGTTACAGTAGCTAAATAAGGCCATGCCTGTAGATACACCAGGGAGCACCGAAAAGGGAATGGCCAGCTTGTGAAAGGGAATGCCATAGATCTGTTGCAGGTAAACTGCTCTTCATATAAGCATAAATTTAAATATCCAAAACAGACAATATATTTGCAATGTTTGTAAAATGTGTGAACAGAAAGGAAAAATACCTACTTATTTGGTTAGCTCAAAGGTTTCTTATACTTCATATGAAGCTGGTAGACATTTCAGAGCTTCTTAGCGGGTTTTACCCAAGACTTACATCTTTGGGCTGTACTTGCAGAAGCAGACCAAGCTAGGAGGATCTGTATTTTCTTTGTGATACAGACCCATCTTCAAGGTCATTTAGATCAAAAGTTGTCCCTACAATCATTTATTATTCATTTACCCGATTAGGAAAGGTCTTAGTGCCTCCTCTCAGCAAACTAGGCCATTTAAGAGATGTTGGTATCTCCTGGGCTTGACCTGAATGGTTCTTGTCTACCTAGATTAACAGTTAATGATTTTTATGACTCTTTCCATAAAGGCTAGATCTTAAGAAGTTAATGTATTATGAAGCACAATACCCCTTTCCACTGAGCTGATAAATACAGAAATCCTATAGCAAGCTTTTCATATATAAACCTCATATTCATATATACGTGTGTGTGTATAAGTTCCGATATATATACACACATATACACACGTTGGAACTTATTCAATTACAGAAGTGAGATTAATGCATGCATCATTTAAGATCAGGAACCAAGATAACTGGTCATCAGCATGAACTGATAGTACATCTGGACAATCTGATCCCCTCCCAAGCCTCAGCTCAGGGGACTGGTGAAGCATGGCTAGAATTTAACCTGTTGCAGGCGCAAGGGATGGGACTAGATGATCCTCTGAGGTCTCCTCCAGTTCTTATGATTCTGTGTTTGAGGCCAGTATTTTTCTTTCTGTGGGCCTGTGCTCTTACTAGCACAGTGGAGCTCTGATTAGAATGGAGCTTCCAAATAATACTACAGGGAAGATAATATATAATCCTGCAGTGCTGAGGTCAGTGAAGGTTCAGCATTGATTTCTGTGGCAGCTAAGTTGCCTTGGAAAACACTTTCTGCGTGTGTATTTTCTCTCTGAGCAGCAATTTGCATAACAGTCATTTTTGCTCCTATCTGTCCACCTGCCATTATGAATATCAGCAGAATATAAAGATATCAGTTGGCAGTTAATTGCTTGCCAGTAAGCAAGTATGAGAAACTCTTCAATTAATTTAGTGTTATTTTTGAATAACAGGGTAGTCTGTTAAAAATTCAACTGAATTCTCTGGGGATTTAAAATCCAGAGTAGTCTCTTCTATAGAGCAAATCTCAAATAGGTCACCTAAGCTGTAACCGTTTTAAACCAATCATTAAATAAAATATCTCTATGTTTTAACAAGAATCAAAGTAGGCTAAGAGCATGTATACCACTAACCAGGATCCTTGGTAGCTGTGACTCGGAGGATATTCCTTTAATTGAAACTATTCTTACTTTTCATTTTGGAACTAATTATTCAACTAATGAAATTCAATCAGCATACCAAAGGAATGATCTCTTCAGCTATGAGCGTACCTCAGCCACTCTTACGGCTTCGAGGATGCTGCAATCCTTTTCATTGTTCTTCTCTTCCTGTAAAGCTTCTCGCACTGTGTGCCATAATCCTTCTCGACTCACATCACCACTGAGTTCATTGCAGCTCATAACAACACTGTAAACTGCTCCATAGTGAATAACCAAGAGTAGCTCTTTACCTGGAAATAATCACATTTTTGTGTGTGAAACGTAACAATTTTGCTATCAGGTTAATAAGTTTTAGGGAGTAACAAAGAAATAGAAACCGTTCATTAAATGAAAGGTTTTTATAATACCAGCAGAACATGCTTTCAGATTTTAGTGGGCAGAGTTGCAAAAAATTTGGCTTAGTGAATTGAGACCTCCTACAGGGGATATTTAATTTTGAAACAGAAGCATCAAATCTCTCGGTGCATGGATTTTGTTGGCATATGATACTGAAAATGAGTTTGTCCAAGAAAACAGTGTTATGTGTATATGGAATAGAGGAGGGAAGGCTCAGAGGGAGGTTAGATGATGCTTATGCCTGTTGTTAATGAAAATAAGCCTCCATTCCAGTTTCTAAGCTCACAGAAAGATTTGCTTTAAAATTATCTCAGTTAACTATTACTCAGCTCTTATGGAAAAACATAGCAATTCCCTTCTTTTGTTTGAAATAGGGAAATCATGTGAAGTGTAAGAGCACTCAATATATCAAAAATACTAAAAAAGTTCAAGTAGAGCAGCCATCCCTTAAACACCTATCCATGTCCCCTTAGAAAATGCTGGCTAGTAACTTTTTTGTTTAAGGTTCCCTTCAAATTAGTAAAGAGAATATTTTGCATGTGGACACACAGCTATTAGTCATCTAGCAGCTTGACCCTGCACCATGCAAAAATGTCTTCTGAAAGATGCTCAGAATTGTTAATTGCCTTTGAAATCATCCTGACTGCAGCATACTTAGTAACTCGCAGGAGGGAGCACAGCACCCTTCTGGAGGAGTGAATTAGATAGCTTTTAACAGAGGCCACTGTGTAATCATGTTTGACTTAAACAAAGGGCCTGGAGGATTTTTAAGGTATTTGCATATGAAATATTCAGAATTAGAAATATAAGCTAATGAAGTTATCGGTCCTTGTTCAGATTTAGAGGAATCTGTCATAAAATTTGGAACATACTTGCCATATTTAAATATAAAACATGTATAGCTTAAAGCTGTTGGAAATAAAATTTCCAAATTTAATCTTTTGTCCATCTTCAGCCCAGCAAAAGAGCCTACCCATGCAAAAAAGAAAAAAAGAAATTATAAGAAACAACACATACATATGTAAGCAGTATTATTGAATCATTCTGAATAGCTCCAACAAAGACTGTTTCTAGTTTTCTTAAGTTAATCATTTGGGGTTTGAGCAGTATTGTATATAAATTTGTTTTTAATGCAGAGTGCTCTAAATAAGGTAGCAGTACTTTTTCCAGCTAAAAGCTATCAATTTCCAAGAAACAGCTCTTTTACCCGACTGTATGTGATCATGCAGATCTTGAGGGACAGCTTGAGAAAATTTAGAACTAGTACAAAAAGTATGAATGTAATTAAGAGAATTTTGTATAACTTGCAAGTTAGTGTGGATAGCATTATGCTTAGTCAGTGTAACAGTGGTAGTTTGGCCCAGGACTTTTAAGCACAATATGTAATGGGTTGAGATATGACTAAAGTACTTTAAAAATTATAAAAGACACACAAAATTACATTTGAATTCCTTAAGTCTAGTAAGATCTTAACTAGTTTTTATTGAAGACTTTCAAAATTGGACCTAAGGCTAAGGATGTTGTAAACATTTCATAGGAGTGTAAGCACCAGTAATTTTAGTTAATTTTTTCCTTCAGTCACAAATTATAAACCAAATGCATATAACAGAGTAGCAAACAGAAGAAATAGAGCAAAGAATCATGAAATGGCAGATAATCATAGGAAGGGATCACAAAGCAATCATTGGAAGATTAAATTAGCTGAGAGCTAGAGTTCATGTAAGGCATAAAAATGAGCAAATGGTGTCATAGATGATCTGTACATAGTCCTGTTCCTAGTGTATTATACATAGAAAATACACTATGAAATATTTTATGGATTTAAATAAGATGTTATAATACTAAAAGTAATAGGCAAAAATGGATGGTAAGAAAAATGAAGACATTTAGGCAACAGAGGAGACAATAAATGTATTTTTTAAGTGAAGACACTGCTGATGAAACACAGTAGAGCAGCACAAGAAGTTCATTCCAGATGGCAGGAACTGCAAAGAAGCCTGTCCGCCCACAGTGTTATACTTCATGAAAGAACAGACAGGCAATGGAGTACAAAATTTAAAGAGAGAGCTGAACAAAGACTAGAAGATACATGGTCTAGTCTATTAAGAGCTTGGAACAACTCCATGAAAGTTTCAGATTCCAGGAAGGAAACTTTACTCTCCATCTTGAAATGAATGGGAACTTATGGACCTATGGACCTACTAAACAGTTCTCTTAAAACCAGTAGGGAAGGTTTTAGCCAAACATAATGCACTGATCAAAATGCATCTTTCAAAGTTGCTATGGGAGGTGGGGGGGGAGGGGGGATTAAGGACAGCATGGAAATTGTGTTACCAAAGTGACAAGCATGGTAAGTGTGATAATGATACTGAATCTCCAGGCATTTCTATTATTATAAACTGCAACTGAATTTTCTGGGAAATTTGTTTATATTGTATTACAGACACAGAAATGGTTTGTTTCCTTGGCTTAGAAAGACTGTGCTGCTTTGAGAGAACGGAATGCAGCTGAAACCAAAACTATGTCCAACAGTGGAAAAAAATTATGCATTTGATCACTGTATACTTACAAAAAACTAAGGATCTCAGAGGTGCTAAAGGAAAGATGTAAAATTGAGCATATGTCACTGTATGTATTAACACAATATAATTAAAATTCAATGGCTTACAAAGCTTAATATTTAGAGATTACTAAAGATTATCAGCACACTGTTTCATAAAAGATGAAAAAAATTTCACACAAACCTTTTCTCTTTGCATACTCTAAATCTTTTCTCAATGAAGGGCAATATATTAGAAGCATGACAGAAAAACCATAAATCTGAATGTGATTTGCTTTAAAATCTACTAGATTGACTGCAGATCATAAAAATGTTCAGTCAACTATATTCTAACAGGTCACAATTCCTTTTAAAAGCCATTGATGATTTAATAAGTGAGACATATGGCTCTGCTCTTGTTGATTTAAACTCTGCTACAGGCTTCTTGAAGAAGAATATTTGTGAAGAGAACCTATCACACTCAAATGTCACACAGTTAATTCATCTCCGCCAATCTGTTTATAAAGACAGATGGCAACATGTTCGATTGTCATAAAAAGTGGACTGCAGTTTAATAATCACATCTAGACTTTTGCCTGGAAATTTGACTGGTATAGAACTACTCATCCAGGTTCCCTACAGCATCATGAGCTGCTCTTCTGTTCTGCTGTGGGTGACCTAGTGGCAGCTATCAAAAATGTTATTCTAAGTATATTGAAAGGAAATATGCCCCTGACAGCTCAGCAAGTGATATTCTGGCAAAGAAGCTTAGCAACAGGCATCCTTAGCTTGGAAAAAAGTAAGAAAAAAAAATCATTAGGTATTCAAGAGACTTGAAGTAATATTTTGTGTTTTCTGTTTGCTCTGTTTCATATTTTAGATCACTGCTAATTTAATATGCTCCCAAACCAGGAATGTAAAGGGTAATTTCATCTTATAACTTCTTCACCTCAGTGTAATTCAAATACAAGAGCCAAAACAATTACTGAATCAAGCCAGCTTTAAATGAGATGTATACGTTCCACACATTGCCCTTTCTGAAAATGAAAAGAGCTGTCTTGACTCTAATGCTACAAATTCTGACCTGTCCTTATGATTTCCAGCATGGAACCCTGAAAAAAAAGGCAATTGACTCTCTTTGTCATCATGAAAGGTCCTCGGAACTAATTTCAACTGGAATTAACTTTTTATTCATTTTACCACTTAAAGCATTGTAGTTATATGTTTTACTGAAACAACACAGGAAAAAAAGTAGGTGTTGGAGGGATGGGTATAGCATGGTAGAAGAGAGAAGGCACTACAAAGTCAGTAAGCATATGTGAATTTTAACCTCTGTTCAGCAAGTAACATTTGTGTCACTGTATAAAAATTTCTGATGGTGAAATGAGCCTCAGGAAAGCTCCTAGTGTAATGTGCACAACAGTGCTACTGGCAATTGAACTTAGCGGATTGTGTCTGTGTATTCTGTAAGTTCATTTTCACTAAGACTTGTTATTTCAACTACGAATAATATATGTATGTGTTTATTTGGCTTTAGCCTAGTATTTCTAGAGCTTTTCAAAGTTGTTCAGACCTTTTGATCTCATTCTGTTTCCCTTCATATTAAGTTATAGTTTAAGTAGATCCTGTGTTCTGTATTCATCATCTTTGCCTTATTATGAGATACAAGGAAATTCTTGAACTTTTCCCCCCAATAGTATATGTTACCTTAACTTCTGCCAGAGATACTTATTATGCCTTGTCTATACAAATATTTTTTTTGTACCTATTTCCTTGGGCTACATTTCTTGTAGGTAGGATAGGTATGCAGCTCTATTGTTTGATGGTGTTGGTAGGATCCTGACAGGCACAGCTGGCCATATCTGGAAAATACTCACTAGTGCTGTTCAGTCAGTCAGTATACATGTATGTATTGTATTTGTATCCTAACACAAGTGGAGAGTAAACAGAGTATTAAAATATATATATCACAGAACAACTTGAAAATTACTTGGTACGTGTTGACATGAGATGTGAATGTTTTTGATTTGCTTTTTCCTCCATCTCTAGTGTTTGTATCACCTCCTGCGGAGCTACGTTCTGTGATGAAGGAATATAGCAGTGTGCTTCACAGATTTAGCCAGATTAAAATAAATCCTTGTTTTTAGCTCTGTTTTGTAAAAATGTAAAAATAAAAACTGATTTAGGAGAAATCAATCAGTTCTGTAACAAGAAAAGAAAAAAAATAGTGTCTGACTTAAATTTAACGTCATGTAATGTTTTCAAAGGTTAAAAATAAAAGCATTGCTTTTATCAAACTTATTACTCCATGTTAATTTTTCTTGAAGAATTAAAGAATGGAGGAGTATGGAATACCAAAAGATGGACTTTTTTTTTTCTTTCTGTTTTTACCTTCATAAATAAATGTGACATTTGGGGGAGGTTTAGTCTTTCCTTTGATCATGAGATTTTATCTTTTCAAAAATTCCTGTATAAAAATTCTCGTGTAAATTCAGAGGTCAGTCTCTTGAAGCTGAAGGGTTTAATAACCAATCCACTAGGGTTCTGCAATTACTATGTTTAATGAAAAGGTGATAGTGGATGGCAGACCTGTCCTTTTCAGTTATTTTGTACAGTATCAAAGGGTGTCCAAATGCAGTCAACGTTCTTCCATACCAGTTCAAGAAAGATGTTGAGTATAGGCTTTTCAGCAAGGTTGTAAGTACTGTATCCAGTGACAGAAAGTTTAACAGGCTGAGTATTTTAGTCCATGGTATGCAATAAATTTATTCTGTATATATAGTATGTATATACACACACATATAGTGTATAAAAATTATATCATAAATATAGCATCTCTGACTGATCTTATCAAACACAACTAACTAAGGGGCAGTTTAAAGATAGCTGCTATTTTAAAAGAAACTGAGAAACACCAAAGTTATTAGGGTTCAATATGTGCTGCTATTCTGTAACTCAATATTTAAACAATGTCCAAATTATTTACCTTTGTAAGTAGAGTGCCTTTATGAATATAATGTTTTGGAAAATATATCATCTGACATTGTATAGGTATCCATTGCTCTTTATACTTTTTTTTTTTTTTTTTTTTACCTCCTGAAGCACCTTGACCAAATTAGCATGAAGACTGAGAAAGCTCTTCCTCTAAAGGTAAGCAGTAAACTTCTGCTCAGAAGTATTCACACTTTTAGAAGGCCAACCTTTCCCTTACATCTTTCTCTTCCATGATCCAGCTAGGATCCTTCTCATGTAGCCACAGCTTGACACACCTTCACAGTGTGTTTTCATAAAGTCCTGATATCCATCCAGGGCTGTGGATATTTCATAGCTAGATCATTGTGTAATCAGATTCTTAACTTTTTTGTGAAACTAGGCTGATAGAGGTTTTCCAATGAGGCCCGGTATGGAAGGATGCCTTAAGAGCCACCAACATTATTAGTTACCAGGGTCAAGGCTTTGTGGAGCCTGGAGCACAGCTGATCTAGTCAGTTCACTTCATTATTTGATAATTACAGGAAAACCTTATGGATGTTTCTGAAATATATCTTAATATGTAACCTATTGGTGCTCTATGGACTTCCATTAACTTCTATGTGAACCAGTGTTTGCAATCTATTCTAGTCCAGGAAGAATGCTTAAAATCTGTTTTTAAAATTCTGAAATCTCTTATTGTATATAGGTTTCCTTGCTAATCATCTTACTGATTCACCATCCACCACAGCAGACATGTTAACTCACTGCATATGCTTTTCATTCACATCTAAACTATGTTGCTTTTTTTTTTTTTTTTTTTTTTTTTACAAATGGGCAGGCTAGGCACATACACATAATCAGTTACTACAGCTCAGCTGATGGGAGGCAACTTGTGTTGTTATAAACAAAGCTACTTCCATGAAGCTTTGAATATTTCAATGACATAGTGGGTTGAAATAGTTTAATCTTTTCTCAATACCTGATCCCAGAATATTATAATTTTAATATATATTTTGTCTTTGCTTTTGTTTTACTACATTTTTTTGTTTTGCTGAAATTTGAAGCCCAATACCATATTTAGGCTAGCTGCTCACCTCTTTCCAATCGTGCTTCGACGTAGGATTCATAAGAATTAATTCAATACACCTATGTCCTTTATTTTCTGTATTTCAGTAGCAGTATTTCAGAAATATCCATGAGTTAGCTGAGATTTTGTTATAATTAACAAATGATGAAGTGAACTGACCAGATCAGCCATACTCTAGGTTCTGCAGACCACACTTTGACCTCTCTACCCTCGCATTTTTTTTTGCTGAACTGTTTTCCAGCCCAGGTGATCTCCAGTGCCCTTACTCCAGTTGGCTGCAATTCCAACTCTCATGCAGTTGGGCTGTTTCCTCAATCTGAGCTGTGCGGTCTGGTTTGGAACAAAGCACACAGGAAAACAGAATGAAAGGTTTGTGATGACAGACCACAAAATATTACTATGGCATTGGAGTAACAGAGATTTTAGTAAGTCTCTCTTACCTCCCCCTTTTGGCAGCCCCAAATTTTAATCATATTTTTCTTTCTTGAAAGGAAATAAAAGCAAACTATACATCCAGGTCAAGTGTGCTGTTATGAAGTTGATTTTTATGATGTTCTCTTAAGCCTGACAAGCAGAGTTGGTGAATCATTTTAGAATAAGGTTCCAAAAGGAAAAACACATATATTTGGCTTTCTTCTTTATGACAGATGTTACTGACATTGCTGTGTGGGAAGTGATTTAGGAGGCATAGAACCATTAGACAAATAGTAAGGTTAATAATAGCTTTTTTGTGTAAGACATTTTCCCCAGAGAATATCTGACAGACAAAAGAGGAGGAGGATTCTTGATACCCCCCACAGAAGTCTTTGAACCACTGCCTTTTGATAGAGGAAATAAGTACGGTGGCCTAAGCTTTTTGATTAACCTATGCTGCCTGAGAGTATGCAGATAATTTTTAAAAATGTTTAAAACAGCCAATTATTTTCCTTTGGGAGAGTAAAACTTACAACTTTGCATCAATAGTAGAATAATACTGTTCTTGGTAGCTATTCTTAAAGCACCCATGAGCCTTTTTCAGTGTGCCAGGCACCATACAAACACAGAACAACTTCATCAGGAGATGACAATTATGGCGGGAGCTCTTCTAGATTTAATTCCAATCAAATGATGATGAGTTAGTCAAGAATACAAAGATGGAAGGCAACCTGTATGGCATAATGAAAGAGCTCATAATTCTCAGGAACAGAAAAAGAGAAGAGAGAATAAATGGAAAACCAGTGATACAAATGAAAGGGTAACAAGAATTACAGTGAAACATTCAGTAGGTACAATTGCGATTAGAGCTGATTCACTTCTTAAAGAGTCTAGACTGGAGGCATGTTTCAAGTGAGGTCTTACAGTGTCTGTCCTGAATCCGATGCTGTTCAATATTTCCATCAGTGATTTGGCTGATAGTGTAGAGAATAAGCTTGCTACATTTCCAGGTGGGACCAAGACAGGAGGAAATGCATGTATTTTAAAAGACATGATAAGAATACAAAATGGCCTTGATATATCGGAGAAATAGGAAGCAGCTCCTGTGAAGTAAGCAGAAGTAATCAGCTACATTACCAAGGAATAAAAGGCAGTCCTGCAGAAATTACGAAGGATCACCTGTTGTGCTTGAGTCAGCAATAGCACGTTGTAGCAAAACAGCCAAATAACATATGAAGAGACATGTACAAAACAATAAACCTATAAAACGTGAAATTTATTTGTCCAGTTTACTTAGCACCAGTAAGATTTCAGAAGAATTACAGGTTTGGTATACCTAATACCAGACTACTACATTTTGGAAAATGTCAGCCAAATGAAAAGACTCCATAGGAGAGGAATCAAAATGATCAGAGTTGTAGAAAAGATAACTTCTGAGAAAAGACTGAATAAACTGGGGTTGTTGAGTCTGGAAGAGGTAAGTCTGAGTGGAGATGAAAGAGGAGGGTAACAGGTTGTTCTCCATGTGTACTGGATTTAAAACAAAAAGACATGCTTAAATTTGAAGGGAGATTTAGATTCAACATCAGGAAAACTTTCTAAAGATAGGTAGGAACTGGAATAAGTGACTTGTATATTAGTGCCGTACATGACGTACTTGGACCACATACAGAATACTGAAGTGATACCCCTTTAAAATTCTCTATCTTGTACTCTTCCAAATCTCTATTGACCAGTACATAACCTTTGCAAAAAAACAGGAACTTTTGTTTATGTCTGCAGGCCCTGTATGTCTTTAAAGTTTATATATCCAGATTCTTTTCTCCTAAAAATATTTTAAAATACAGACTCTTCTAGTAAGAATTAATTCTTTTTCAGACATTTAGTCATTCTTTCAATGTAGATCAGTAAAAAATTGAAAGAAATTATCTTGAACAAAATAAGTAACTTATGCAGAAAGGGACTCTTATTTTTCTGATTTTCTTTCATTATTCACTTAATTCTGGGTTGCAATGTATGAGCTTACTGCAATTAGAGCGTCCTTAAATTATTGTTACAGGACAATTATATTTTCCACACGTGTAAATTACCATTATTCATATAAGTAGATTGAACATCATGTGAATGAGAATAATTCCAGTGCTAATAAAATTTAGAATTGAAATGTGTTAATTAAAACTAAAGGTAAGAAGGATGCTAGCAGGTAGTAATAATCAGGTCACTGATCTTTGCTTTTATTAATGAAAAACTACAGTGTAATTACTGTGCCTTGTAACAAAAATGTTATCCATGGTTCTTTATACGTTCCGTTTTCTTTTTTTTTCTTCAGTTTGTAATGCATTTAAGTGTCTCTGCCTTTGCTGAGATAAAGCAGACATTCTAAATTGGGTAAGTACAGAAGTGGTACTAAGTATTTGGGATACGTTTCCGTGTGGTTTTATAGTCTGTTAAATTGATTAAGTCTATTCACTGGCTTCATTAGATGTTGGAGAATGCCCTTATGTGTATCTGTGTTTATTTCTGAAGTTCCTTTAGTAACTGAATTAAGCAGTGAGTAACATATGGAAGATGAGCTTTGTTGTCATGCAACTCAACCTGTCCTTGAAAGCCACTTATACTATTTTTAGAATAAGGTGAATGTTATTTTGGAAATGGAAAATCAATCAGCAATACGACTGACCCTAAGCTTGCTGCCAGTATGCTGTACTTCCTTTGACTGCCAGGCTGAAATTATAGCTTAAAAGGACAGCCAGATAATTTTAATCTTAAAATGGTCAATTAAATCAAATATTTTAATATGCTGTTTAGCTATTTTTTTTAGCTATATCAAAAACTGCTACTGCTGACAAGTCATACTCTTAGCAATAAAAAAAAACCCTTCAAATACTCAGCATTATTCTCTCTCAAATATTCCAAAAAATAATGGAATGGATTACTTTCTTCATTTCAGTGTGTGGCAAAGGGTTCCTGTGTTACAATCTGGAAGAAAATAATCATCCAACTTGTGGTTTGGTAAAGTTATCTTCTTCAGAATTAAATTTGAAAACATAAACTGAGTTATGGAATTGCCATTAAAAAGTGAATGGTCCGAAGTGTTAGTAAGAATAAACTAAATAGAAGCTCCAATATTTTTGGAGTTTTGTACAAAACTTTTTCCAAATATTCAGGGAAATGAAGACTGAACACCAGACTGTTTCCTGTTGCTGGGCTTCTCCCTCTGCTGTATAGCATTGCCATGTGTATAAAACTGGCAGAAATGTGTTTTTGACTTATTAGATACTTACAGTCAGCTGGAGGGTGGTATTGCAAAAGCTCAAAAAAACTTGCTCCTCTTAATTCTCCAGGATGCTTTACTGATTTTGTAGCATCCAGAATCCAAAGAAAGCAGTTTTTGTAACTCTGAGGTAATAGTACTTACACAAATATCTTGGAGTGCAGATGTGCTTTTGTAAAGCTGAGGGCCAGGATGATAGTTTTTTCATGGACTTCTGTTCCTGTTAGAAGTAATATAAAGCTTTGAACAAACATCTAGAAAATCTGTTACATGATTAATGCTCTAAGAAAAGAATTTTTCATTATATAGTGGGATCCAAATAATGTACTGAAATCTAATGTCACATTTATTCATGTTAACTCCCCCAAAGCGAATGGGTAACTAACTTAGTAGAGGAAATAATCATTCAGCAGTCATTCCTCTTGCTTGCACTACAAAAGTATTTCCTAGATGTTTATTCTATTGCAATAACTATCTTGTTCATTCTATCCTCCATCTCAAAATACTAAGGTCAACATGACCTTTGATTTTACACAGTAAAGAAAATAAATGCTTTGCTTCTGTTCAGTTTAGTGTTTCTAGCAAACACTCTTCCTCCTATAACTAAATTGGCACTGCTGTTACCTGCTTCTGAAGACAAAGAACTGGAAACAAAATCTCTCACTAGCTCCATTAAAATCTTCAAGCAGGACAAGTTTAATTTGGCTGCCTCTCCAAGGACCAACAAACCTAGTGCTGAATCCAACCTAGATATTTAGGAACAGAAAAGAAAAAAAAAATAAAACCCAAACTTTAATGCTAAATAAAATAATAATTGATTTTTAAAATATAAAACCTATTGGTTAGCCAGAGGCAATTAGTGTCCTAGTTTACTAAAACCAATTAGATTCAGGAAACGCTGACATTTGTTAGAGTCAGTTAACATCAAAGTCTAGAGAACAAGTGAAAGTGTGCCACAGTTTTTATGAAGATTTATTGGGTTCATTGTAAAGGTCTGACAAAATCCATGCCCTGGAAAAGTCCTAATTTATCACGCTTCTTTTTAGATATATAATAGGAATAGATGATACAAGAAAGGGCACTAAAAGAGGAGTGTCTGTTAAGTTTGAGATTGCCTACTGTACTTACTGTGTGTTGCTAATAAATAAATAATTCATTGCTAGGGCTCAGGAATATTGTTGTAGCTTATTCATACACTTCTGCTGCAGTAGTGGAGATCAGGCCATTATAGCAAGAGCCTCCAAACTTAACTTACCTGGGTTCCAGTGTTGTTGGTGGGGTGGAGATATCTCTGGATCTGTTGAGCTATGTGGAGCATATCCAAGTAGTCTGGTAGTGTTTGCATCTCATTTTGAAGTAATTGGCATACCACAAAGTTACACCAAGTTATAGTTTATGTCATTTTCTTCTAATGGAGGGGACCTGTTTTCATGGTTACTAAAATTAAAGGTCTGTTGGGAGAAACAATTTAGACATCCTTTGTGCCAGCCTGCTAGCTTTACTGTAACATACAAGTTATTTGTCTAACTAGAAAGGAAGAAAAATGATTTGTCATCATTTGCAGACAGATAAACAAGAAAAATATGAATTGTCAATGAATCAAGTTGGAGACATTTCAAGCAAATCTCTGAGAGAATCAATATTATGTCAAGGTTTATTCCATATCTTCATTAATGATCCAGAACTATAGCGAGCATCAGAGAAGACTGACATATAAAACAAAGGCATTGAGAAGGTTAGTAGTATGGCTGAAAGAATAACAAGATGATTCACCTTGTAAGACGCAAGCTGTAATGTGAAGAGAGAGTAACGTGGCATACAAATATAAATATAAATATGAGAAGAAACCTGGAATGAAACAATGTAGCAAGTAACTGGAAAGTATTAATGTACAGCTGATGGAACATATGTTTTTCATGTGGTACAGCAGGAACGATTCCAAATGAAATGTAGCTTGCAGCCTATTATGGATGAAAAGGGCAATGCAAAATGCCAATGTTCCTGTTACAGTTTCACACGGAATATTATATTCCATTGTGGAAAACTCACTACCACAAGATACTGATCAACAAACCAAACAGAATTCACTGATGAGTAACAAAACTGATTGAATGTCTGAGAACATGCTGTTTCTGATTTGGATTTGAGAAAGATTAAAAGGCCTAAACTGCATAGTATGCAGTGTTTGAAGTGGTTTGTCTGCAGCCAGATATGAAGGCTCCGCTTGCACGCTAAACTGCTGACATGGAGAGCTATAGGCATTTGTATTTGTAGGCATTTGTATTCCATAGGTCCTATAAAGTAGGCTTGGTGAGAAGTCACTACCACTTGCCGGGGCAAGGTAGTACAAAATGGCTGGTTCCACCTGGAGAAAGTGGCAAACCTCTGGGAGGTGCAGTTGCTCCTGCTCCCCCCCCAGGTCCCTGTGAGTTCCTAGCTCAGCAGCACTGAATGTTCCTGCTCACAGGCAAGCCACTGCTAATCAGCTGTATTTTCACCTCCATGAAAGTCGGGGTTCTCAGCTTGACGCAGCTTGAAATTATACCCTGACTTTGAGCACTGATAGAAGATCAAGGCTGAATAACAGTCAAGAGGCTGCAGTAGATGAGAAAATAATAAGGCAACCCACATCTACAAGAATTGGATTGATGTCACCTAAAGGGCTATGAATAACAAGAAAGTGCTATTGAGTTTGCATTAGAGAAAATTTCTTTTGTAACTAATTACATTATATGTTTATGGTTAAAGAGGTTTTTGTGAGGATTTTGTCAGCTATGTAAGAATATGGTTTTATATTATAGATAAATAGGTTCATTAATTTGTATTTTGAGTAGATGAAAGAATACAAAGGAGTGTCACAGGAGGAGTTAGAGTAATTAATCAGAAATGTTTCTATCATTGTGACCTACCTGAACAAGGTGGAGCAGTTCCTCCAAAGAACTGCATGCATGTCTCATCACTTAAAACATTTAGTTAGACTGGTCAGTGCTTACTGTGTTGAACAGAAAAACTGCCCACTAACATAGACACAAAAGAGGTGGTGTAAGGATCCTTTTTATCTCTGCCTTTTACAATTCTATGATATAAGCACTCATATTTTTCTTATATTAACAGAATTTACCTAAAGGGTTTGCACATATTAAAATGTATAATTTTAATATACATTGTGACTTGGGATGTGAGTCAGTGTTCACTGGGGACCACAGAAATATTCCTGTAGACTTAAATAAGATATAGCTCAGGTGTATAGTGGTGACGCAAGCAGATGTTTCTGAGTTTCAAACTTAAAACGTGCTTTTACAGAGAAGGCCTATGGACTTTATGTGGGATGAAATTAATAGTGGTATATAGCAGAAATTAAGGTCAACAAGGTCCATAGTAACAAAGTTCTTTTTAAAATACTTTAGAAACATACAGAAAACAGTTTGGAGTCTAAGACTGGATTTAAAGCAAAGACAAGTTTTATTTTCCATTATATGTTTTAACACTTTCCTATCAGAGCTTAAATTTTATAGTGTTATTGTAGTTCCTGTACAAATTCTAGTTTATTTCTACTCAGCATAGATTTCACTTATTGGTTATGGAGATATTCATCATCACAAACTAGATTAATCCCTGAGCAATGAAGAGGATCTGTGTAATTTTGTCAGCCTTGAAAACCGGACTGGGTGGAGATGTTTCACCCTTACCTGTGGTCTCAGTCCCCTACAGAAATTAACTTAACCTGAGACTCACAGATTAAAAATGGATCCGATGGCTGTAGACAGACCACTCCTGTCGCAGCAACATTGTGTTTAGAATCAATTACATACTGAACTTTCAAGAAAAGAAAATGCTTTTATTAAGGAAAAAAACAGAAATCATAAACCATTTCATATACGCCTAAGGAGGGGGCCGGGGGCAGCAGCTGTCATTGCAAAGAGTTATGTTAGGAATCCAGACCTAGGAGAGGGTTTCAGGCTGTGAGTCTCTATCTTATATATGCAAACAACTTAGTGCTATGTTTAGTTGAGATATCTGATAGTTTTCCTTGCCATTTCCTAATCGCTAGCTTTCAGCACATCTTTGCTTGGCTGTTGTAGTATCATTGAATCAGATTGCTTATATCCCTGTGTGCATCTGGACTGAAATTTCCTTACAGACCAGAAGAAGGTTTAAGATCTTATGATAGAACAACCACCAAGCGAGGACAGAGGTCTACACACACTTACCATGGGCCAGCCTTGCCAGACCTGTATTCCATTTTAATGGAGATTTTGGGGATTATTGTTTGGCCTGCATGATCTAAAGCACTGGATTAGCAAACCAGAATGCACTGAGCACTTTCTAGTCATCTTATCTTTCTTTCTTTTCTTCCTTATCATGCACCCCAAATGAAAGGTAGGAACAGGCTGCCATCAAGGATTGTTGCAACTGTAAGAAAACAGAGTAGTTATAGCCACAGTCAGAAAAGAGCTAACCATTAGGGCTCAGAATAGCATTACTAACAGTACCAACACTTGGAGCAGAAATGGTAAGGAAAAGACCTACTAGATACAGAATTGGAACAGTCAGGGGAGAAAAGAAACAATTCTTCTGCTTTGTGTTTCTTCAAAACCTGAATTAATTTACTGTAATTTCAAAAACTTTAAAAAACACAACTAAAACTGGAGATTTGTTCAGGTTAAAGATCACATTAAAAATAAACCTTACTTCAGCAGAAGCTGAAAAGCAAATTTAAGCTAATACCTTACTTGCACACAAAAAAATCAGATTCAACCGTTTTCCCTAAGGACTGAATGCATACTAATGGCAATAACACCAAAAATGAAAAACAGTCTTAGTGTGGAGTAGAATAATTGTATTTCTAAATCTTTTTTCACATACTTAAACAATATCCACTATATTCAGCTGCAGCCTTTATTGAACTGGCAGACTCATATATATATACACACACACATAGCTATGTATGTTTTAAATCTCCATTTGTTATTCATTTTGCTCTAGCAGCTTGTCTGTCTTTAGACTCTGAGTGCCTCAGAGTCCAAATATACTCGTCAGAGTATCTTTCTTTCAATGTCTGGACAATGTTTAATATGCAACAATCACTAACATATACAAATACTAAATAACAGAACTAAGTGGCAGGGAAGCTTTGGGAGGATAAATTTACTCTTCAGAGGTCAGGTACAAGAGCTGATTAAATATCTAACAGACTCCATTTTAGAAACAGTGAATATGGCCTATTTTAATTATTAGCTTTACAGGACTCATCATTTATAGCTTGAGATATAAACGCCTTTTAGTTCAGAAGTGCTAAAAACTAATAATAGGGCGGACACTATACATCTTTGGATAGCACTATTTTTAGATGATTCTTACACACTTTGTTGGCATGTAGCACAGTGACCTAATCTATTATATGCATTAAGTTTGCCAAACCTAGCAAGAAAAAGACACAAAAAATTCTACAGAGGCAGCAGATGTTCTAAACACCAGAGATTACTTACAGCCAAACCATGCAAAGGTATTTACACCAGTTTTGTCTCTCAATGCATAGGCTGAGTCATCCCTGATGCAGGTCAAAGCAGGATATAGTTTCCTCTAAATCTGAACTTGCTTGAGGAAGACCCAGGCCTGCTGGAACAACAGAGAGAGGCTAAGTCTGAACCACGGTCTGGCCTATGTTCTTTCTGGATCTTGCAAAGATCATCAGTGCTTCTAAAGGGAGTAGTATGTTTAGAATTAAGTTGTGCACTCAAGTTGGCTGATCTAAGCAGCACAGGTGCACTGAAGGCTGGAGGTAAGTGGGACTTGCAGAAATTTTAATTAGTTATTAAATCATGTAGTAGCTTGATTTCAAAGTAAAAACAATGTGCAAGAAAGTAAAAACCAGTGCATGTCACTCATGGATGACAGAAAAGGAATATAATTCTTGCTATGGAGTAGGACGTGGTGGTATGAGATGCTAATGCGCTACATATACATGGCTGGAGAAGGGTTCTGTACATCTACACAGAGGCAGACAGCCATGCTCTATCTCTGCACTTAGGGCTGTGAGACAGCTAGTCCTGTTGCGCTAGCACACGACCGTCCTTGTGTTAATGAATTCACATCACAGAGCCATGTGATGTGGCACACTTCGGCTTGGTTTGAGGATAGCACTGTGTTGTGCCTTCCCAGCTGGGAGCAACGGACTGTTGCCTGCCACTGACCTTGCAGCAGGCGTGCACCACATGCAGGGCACAAGGCAAAGTGCTTCATGGCCCCATGCTTGTCTCTGGCTTAGGAGTTTTGGAATCACTCTCAGCCTTTCTGACAGTGATTCCCCTATCCCTGAGAATGAGAACCCCCTGTCCTTGAGAAGAAGAAACCAAGCTTGGCTGTTTGCCTCTATTGGGAAAAAAGAATATCCTCTTACTCTCTGTCTTCCTCTTCTGAAAATAGCCTAGAAAATCCACTGAGCTTTTCTTCATAGTGAAAACAGAGTGGCACAAAGATTTCAAGGTGCATCACAAAACAGTGGTCAAATGAAGAAAGGAGCTAAGTGGGAGAAGACCATAGTCATTTTTATGGACTTGCAGAGTGGAAAGTGTCTATGTCAGACTGGCTAAGATGTAAATTACTTTGTCGTTTGTTCAGCATCATAATTCAGTCTTACACTGACTTCAACAACTGTGAAGAAACACAAACCAAAACCCTACCCCTGAAAGCCCACAGACTTCATATTTGACTTTTTTTCTGTAATAACAAAAATACAATAATAATGTGGATCCAAGTTAGAATACATAGGGAATAGGAGGGGAACGGAAAAGAGGAGGACAGGCATATCTTCCAAAATCTTTGCCTCAGTCTAAGTAGGTATGGCTATACATACTTTGCTTGAAAACTGGATTATTACTAACAAAAAAGATCAAGTAAACAAAATTGAGTAAAATCAGCTTTTGAGTGAGATGTTTCTATTTTCAGAATTCTGTTTTGTTAGAGCTTTCACAGTTAAATCAAAATGCTGGAGATGAACCTCCCTGGTCTTTGGGATGCCTGAACTTAGCGGCCAAGTTAGTACCTTCTATTTTTCTGTATAAAGTCTGTCTTATAGAGGAATGGGTACATAATATTGGTTCTACAGAGTTTTTTTTAATTGCTTTAAATCATTTTTCTCCTACTGTAACTCTGCTGAACAACCCAGACTTAAAGCTTGAGTCTGTGTGTTTGATGATTAAATTAACAGAAAACATACAGGAAAACATTCCACCAAAAAATTAATTTTAATAATTCTAGATTAGTTTTTGTTTTACTTCCCAAGTACAGAATACAATAAATAAATAAATAAATAAAAGCTTAATATATTTCTCTGAAGAATAGCACATTTCAGTCCTGATGTTAAGTACTCAGAAAATAAAGTCAACTTAAAATGCTGGAATTAAATTCCTATCAATAACAAATTTAATTTAATAAAAACAAACTGGGATAAGATTTGCATGTGCTTCAAGCAAAAAGATAGCAGCAAATTATTGATATATTGAAGAGATACAGATTATGTACAATGTTTCTGCTTTTGGTGCTGAGATTATCAATCTTTTTCACAGGCGTGATTAACGTTTAAACACAATAGTTGTTGCCATAAGAATTATGTCAAGTTGCTGGATGATCCTTACCAGTCCTTCTGATAGAACTCTTCCCTATGGAGCAAAAGATGCCGGAGCGCTTCATTTACTCGAGGAGAACTGCTGTGCCCGGAAACCCAAACAACAAGGCTGTGCCACAGAAACTGTCTCACATTCTTTCTGCTTAAGCTCTGATGATATTGATGGCTTATGACTCAAAGGGAACTAAAAGAAAAGGTACATGATACTCACTGGTAAGATCTTTGTGTTTATTTAGTCCTTAGATTAGAATTTTACTCGCTGTAGCATTCTATCTGCATGGAGCGTTTTGTTTTTGAATGCAGTATTGTAAGTGCTTGTAATGTCTTTCACACTGTGTCTCACGTGTTTTGTTCCCGTGGGATTGTTCTCTTCCTCCTTTGTCTACTGTAAGTTTTATCCTACCACAAACAGGGTTTTTGTTTCAGTGTAAGTCTTACTAGTCTAACCAGTATGGGATCTTGCTTTAGTCTGAGAGAGGAACTTCATGAAACTAAAGTCCTGTGCTAGGATTGTTATCAATTCTAGACTACTAACAATAGTAGAAGTGCTGCTGCTGTTTAATGTGATGACATAGCATAGTTAGGCATCAGTAATGTAGACTGGCAACCTGCTGATAAGACTTAGGCCTCAATGTTTGTATTCAGATCTTCATTCTCACGTCCACGTTCACACAGAGCTCTCCTCCTCTGTGGTGAGTGTGTACCTGTGAGATTGCATTTATGAGTCTGCAGAAGCCCAAAGCGCTTTTATTTACAGCTGTGTAATTCAAGTGCCAGAATTATTATTTCTTGTGTCAGAACTTTTTAGTACTCACTTATTCTCCAAAGGATCTGCAGCAGTTCAAGAGAGGCCTGCTAACTTCTCTGGGACTGCATACAAGTGTAATAATCCTGGTGGAGGATTTGTAATAGTTCATTAAATAAAGGGTATCAAACAAAGTTCATCAGTGCACAAGGATTTACATGCCCAAATGCTAAGCTTCCAAGCACCTCAGAAGTGGTTGGACTGAACCAATGAGAGAAAAAATGCATTTAAAATTTAATTAAATTCATGTCTGTGTTATTGTGTAACTACCTGCTCTCTAGGGTTCTTGATATGCATTAGATGATCTCCCAGATTGGGCTCATAAAGTCCTACTGGCCTAGTGTCTATATTTATCACTCAGTCCTTTGGACTACAGTGCTAGAGCCCTTTGGTGGCAGATACGTGGAAATTTTCCATCAGCTTTTGGTCTCATCCTTCTGTCCAAGAGCTGAAGATTAGTTTAAGCCCTGAAACATGGGACTGAATATTCTTTTTACAGAAAAGTATCATCAGTGATTACAGCTTTGGAAAGTCCAGTTCCTTCTTACTATGAAAATGGCTTTGAACTAAAATATACATTCAGAATAGATATACATTTGCAATCACTATGCATAAACAAATAAGGCAAAAAAATATTTTTATGGCCATATTCTTAAAGACCTGCTCTGCTGCCAGCTCACCCTATTCATAGGAAAAGTCATCCGTCTTAAGCTTCCCACTCAAAATACCTCCTAAGTAGAGATCGGGGGGGGGCATAATGTTCATGCAGTCATGCAAGTAGGTAAGCGGCCCCATGAACTCTATTGCTCTTAGCTTTGCAGGCACTCAAGTTCACAGAGAGGAAAGTCTTGTATTAAGTCTCCTGCGTGGCTGTATGCATGAATCAGATACTCAGCAAATTCAGAGAACTGAATTGGGCTCAAATTGCTTTTTGAATTACCTCGTGTGATTCAACTGTCACTCATTCTTGCATGCCAAACGACCATACTCCTCAATACACTAATAATCTATTATGCAGCATGCTTCTAAATGTTACAGAAATGAAGCTTCATTAATTGATTAATCTTTATGATATGTTTTATCTGTCTGCCCTGAACTTGTTTAATACTCTAAATTCTGCTCAGCTCTGTTACTTTTACTTAGGGATTCAAAACTATGACAAAGAAACAGTAGACCTTGAAATAAGGAAAATAAAAATAGGCACAGAAGAAGCTGCTGCAAGCTGCTGTTGAAAAGTGTAGGTGAGTATCGTCTATAATTTATTAACAGCAGTGTCTGGAGAATTGGTTGCATTCAAAAACCTTAGACAGATCTGGATTTCAGAGGAGATTCCTTTAAGTACCAGATACTGATTTTATTTTATTTTTTGAAATGGTTACACATCTCAGTAAAGATTGGGAATGGATTATCACTACACTGTGCTATACGGTAGGAAGGATTTAAGATGTCAAGAAGGTGCTGGTGTCAAACCACTCATTTCTCCCTTGATTTCTTTCGCTAATGATCCATGTATTCAAGACATGCTTATTAATGAACAGAAGTCACTGTTATGAGAGTGTTCTCTGTTCTTTTGTCTCCATATTCATTGGGGAAAATTGCTCAGAATGAATTAGCCTAATTAGATGTGATTTTTTTCATTTTCACTTGCAGCCTTTTCATATGTTGGATTTGATCGCAAAGGAGGTGAAGGGTGTTTCCTTTCAGGCTACTGCTGCAGCCAGCAAAGAGGTACCATACAACCCTGCTGTGTGGCCCTGCTGAATCACATGAGAAGAACCTGGCACCAGAACACTTCACAAGCTCCCGAAAAGTTGGTGCATTGCAATGGGACAAAATGCCAGGCTACAGTGGCTACTGCTAGTGCAACTCAAAATGATGCTGCTGGCTCAGACTGCTGTAAACCCCCAAGAGTCACAGTATTTCTAGCTTTTTTTAGTCCCTGAGGCAGTGCAGAGTAAGGACTGAAGTCCTCTCTATTTCCATCTGTTTGGGAACCCCAGGTTTTATCATGTGTTTCCCAGTGATGCTACGCAAAAACTGAACTCATTCCCTTGGTGTGCAATTTGTTTATGCTGTACCTTTATTTCTAACATGAGAGCCTTCCAGAAACACTTTGCACAGCCTCCTACCCACACATGTCAGTTATTATCATTCCTTCCTACAAAAGCATCTCCATTGCTTGAAGATTATTTAAAACAAAACACAACATTTGCCTGAGGGCTTAAGCAATAGTGATTATATTACAATGCCCTTTCTTCATTACGTTGCTTTCCATTTAAGTGAAGGATTAACTTTAAATTGTTTTATTTGGTTTCAGAAGATCTCTACAGTGAGGAACATTCAGGATCTCCATCTACAGCCTTGTCCTGACATAAGGCTTGTAGGATGTGCCACATTCTCCCTCTTCCCATCTGTTTCAGCCCCTTGCTCTTCTTAAAAAACAGTCCTCCCCCTCAGGCATTTTATCCTGCCTTCCCTTTTTTTACATTTTGGAATGCATTGGCTTTGGAGAGGGTTCTTAATTTTGTCACTGTGGTTATTTGTTCTTTCATGTTTTTACTAATCAGTCTCCCTGCTCCTGACTATTACGGGAGTATTATATGTCTTTTCTGTGTTGGAAATATAGGCATAAAGGTATAAATGACTTGTTCAAGGTCACAAAGAGAGTTCTTTCAATCAAACTAAGGCTTCCTGAATATCAGGTACTTACAGAAAAGATCGTCCTTCTGTAAGAAATTAATGCATAAGAGTCTACAGTCCTGAGAAGGTACGTTAGAAAATGAAATGGAAAACATTTAATTATTGTCCTCCTTTCATGCTCTTTTGAAGAGTAAAACAGACCAACGTGTACGGCTTATGTAGCTCTACAACAAACACAAATTTAAGTGAAAACTAACATAACCAACTGTATAAAAGATAGTACATTTGAGGTTACCTCTGTGACCTTCCTTATGGTATATAGGACTGCACTTACAAAACAAGCTTGGTAAGCTATTTAAAGCTATATGCTTGAAATAAACTTTGTCTTTTGGAGTTGTTTATTCCTCATGAAAATTTAAGCTTTTAATTTTTTTTTTCTGTGTATAAAATAGAAATAATCATACTTGCCTTTTTTTGTAAAGTTTTGTGAGAACCTAGGAGAAAAACCACAAGTACTAAAAATTATTAATATGATATACAGCATTTGTACTTAAACTCTGAGAAGAAAACCAAAGTCACTCTAGTCAGTTCTTGCATGGTGTTACTCCTTTCTCTTTAATTACATGTTTACCTGAGCGTAAGAAGAATTGCCTACCCAAAGGACGCTACAGCAGTTCCTTTGAAGCCATAACAGACTGTGAGCTAGGCATATTAATTAGGCAGTTTTTAACGATATAAATGATAGGCTATTGTGTATCAAATAATTATGGCCTTATGATTCTCCTGCTACAGGTAAAGCAAGGAAAGAAACAATCTTCACGTGATGTATCATCCCTCCAAAGGGCTTGAGGCAGCACTGGAAGGAGGTGGGAAACATGGGCATCAAACAGTGTGCACACCCCAGCACCTACAGAGGACTTGCAGATCTTAGGGCAGACACTAAATAATCAGTTCCTTCACACTTCCTTTCAAACCTGCGTTCTGCCCAGGCACTGCCCATGGCAGCAAGGCTGTTCCAGTCCCGCACTGCCACGATGGGGCGCTGCATTAATTCCCCACCTTCCTCTCCCCACCGTCTTTCTTCCATACTTTGGCTCACTGGCATCTACTTACTTGCGAGTTAGTGACAGCAAATGGAAATTGCCCGGGGGTATTACTGCCACGTGAGCTACCAGGAATTGTATCATTATACGACACTGAGAATTCTTTGAAAATAAGGAATGAAACATTTATGAAAGGATCTTGTTTCACAAATTCAGGCTGCAATCTCTCCAAAATTAAAATCTCCTTTGTGTCTATCATTTCACTGAACTGCTGGCAATTTGTCCAGCTAAACTCAGCTTTAATACTTTCCACTGAACTGCCAAGTGCACTTATTTGATCACAGTAATCCTATCTGATGCATCGTATAACATCTGATTATGTTCCCCACCCTGCCAAGGAGAGTGTCACGCTGTCATGCTATGAAGGTTTGATAGTAACGACTGAGACAGTAATATAATAATAATAAAAAAGATGTTTATTTCCTCACACAAGTTCTTGGATTAGTAACATCCATTAAAATAATGCGATTACTAATTTAGGAAGGATGACACAAAACCATCAGTTACTAATTTAGAAAGGATAACCTGAAACCGTCGATTACTGTGTTATTAATGGGAAGGACTGCTTATCCCTACTTGAAAGCTTTCTTGTTCACTCTCCTAGTGAGAGGGCTCTCAACCTCGAGGAGTTACCTTAACCCAGCGTCCCAGGAAAAGGGGAGGGGGGGGATACTCACGGTCCAGCCGGAGAGGATGGTCAGGTCACGTTCCCGTCCCTGCTCAAACTCTCCTAGCTCCCAAGTCTCTTTTTATACGGCTGGGGCTCTGGGCAAACACTGCTTTTGCTGACTTTTGCGAGTTTCACAATCGCAGGACTGTCTGTTTGTCTGCTTGGGGGGACCCTGCTAGCGAGGCAAGACCACAACACCTCCGTATTGCTTCTTCCCTCCCTGGGGGGTCCGTGCAGATTCCAGGTGGCAGACCTCTTCAGTCTTGTTAATGCTGCCATTCCGCAGCCTTATACATATCAATCCTTGCGCATATCGGTTGGCAGACGACTTTAGTCCTGTTAAGTCCTCTGTTCAGCAGCTTTGTGCAGGTCAGCTCTTGTGCTATCAGTTCTTCTGCATATCAATTGACAAACTTCAGTCCTGTTAACTCTTCACTCGCCCGTCAGTCCACCCCGTGACCAGAGTCACAGCTGTACACCCCCCCTTTTTTGCCCCTCAAGGACAATCATGGGTTTGATCTTGTTGTTGCAAAGGCAAGTAGCCTGTGTTTAAAGCATTTACCTTAGATTGCGCGTAATATTAAAGCTTTCAAGCAGACAAAAGCAATACATATAATGATTATCATGAGTACAGTTATTATGACAGTTTGTAAGCCCGACGCGAGCCAAGCTGATACAGACAGTCCGAAATTTTGGAACAATTTTTGCAGCCAATTAAACCCGTTATCATTATGCTGTTTAATGTCCAAAGCTAGATGTTTAAGGTTTGTGATCTCCCCTTCAATCAGGGTCAAATGGTCACTCAGGTTGAAGCAGCACATGCCTTTGAATTCTTCACATCCATGGTTGTGTCGTAAAAGAAGATAGTCAACTGCTGCTCTGTTTTCTAATACACCGGCATGCAAGGCTTGCACATCTCTAAGCATTGCTGATAGGGCAGCAGAAGTGATGTTGATAGTTTTAGCTAAAGAACATGCAGTCTTTTTTATAGCTTGATAGTTCATAGCAACTCCCACCCCAGGTGTAAGGAATGCTGCAGCTGAGATTTGTGATGCTGAGAATAAGATTACTTCTGAATTACATTCAGGGTTGAGGGATGAGGCCTCCCTCCTCTTTCGTGTTTGATTCCCAGCTATTTCCTCTATCTCTTGTTTGCTTGGCATATAGATGCTCAAGCGACCTATGGTACAGGGGCCACCAGTAGCATTGGCTGGAATGTAGGAGTAAGCTTTTACCCCACATAGCCAAAACATTCCTGTAGGGAGCACAATATGTGCATAGTTAAAGGTTACACTGGTTGTCTGATTACATTTAAGAGGAGGCCCATCTTCCGTAAAATTGTGGCACGGTCAGGTTTTGCTGGTACAATTTACCATCATAGCACACTCAACCGCAGGAAACATTCCTTTCACCTTAATTTCTATCATTGCTTTGTTATACTGTGTTGTGGCGGAACCCCATCAAGACATCTGATTAAATGTATTAGTTACTTTGAAATTTGCTAGTATTGCCTTGTTTTGCACTGTCTCTAGGGGTGTAGGGAACCCAATAGTGCAAGTGGTGTAAATTTGGGCCGCCGAAGTTCCTCCTTCTAGACAAAAGTGAGTGGTATTTAGTATTTCCCTAGCTAACTTTTCCCAAATATTGACATTGCTGCCCCATGGGTTTGAGATCAATGTTGTCACCCGGGCCGTCTGGAGTAGGAGCACAAGTCTCCACATGGTATCCTGTAAGAGAACACATTTAGGTTTTCCTCGAGGCAGGGTGCCTCGGAATAAGTGGTTAATAATCAGGAATTATCCACCGAGAACTGATTCGATGGTTTTTTTCTGTGGCATCAAGTGCTTCCCATGCAAGGGGGTCCTCGGGGTTTAGACAATGTTAACGGGACTACTCCAATTTGTGGTAGTTTTACCATCACAGGCTGTCCTGGTTTACCATGTGCAGGATCAATGTCAGGATTATCCTTAACGATGCCTGTATTGATAGGGCAAAAGGCCTGGGTTCTGGGACTACCAAATGTTCCCCATCGATTATTAAGTAGATGCACAGCATGGTTAATGCGTAGGTCCCAACTCGCTTTTTCTACTTGAGCATATCTTTTAAGTAAGCCATTGGCCCTTTCCACCATCCCGTTTGCTTGGGGATAGTAGGGGGTGTGGAATGTCCAACTAATCCCTTCTTGTGTCGCCCAGTCCTGTACTACGCGGGTGAGTCCCATTATCGCTTTGTATTTCCTTTGGTACCAGTAATACACTGAACCATTCTTGTAATACCTTAATGGTAGTTTCTCCATTCGCAGTTCCGACGGCTGTCGCTCGGAGGAGATGGGAGACCACCTCGACTCCCACTAATATATATTTTCTCCCACTTGATGGTTTAAGAGGCCCTATATAATCAATCTGCCAGGTTTGCCATAATTGTTTTTTATTACTGATATGTAGTGGAGCTTGCTGTTCTGGATGATCCCTTTTTAATCTTAGTTGGCACTGAGGACAGGCTGTTATGATTCGTCGTGCAGTTGTTATATCTATGGGCCATCCTCGAGCTATACTTTCTTTTACTAAATCCTTTTCCCCTGAATGTCCTCACTGTATATGTAGCCATTCTCCTATTCTGTCCCACTCTACTTCGCTTACTGTTACTCCTCTTACCCTCGACAACTTGTCAACTATCCCATTCCATTTAGCTGCCAGACTTCCGTCTGAGCTGTGGGCTTTCACCCACCCTATTGCAATAGACCATTTCCTTCCTTCTTCCAACAACTCTTCCCAGTCTGCTTGCTGCCATACTGGGCACCTATTTATTTGCCATTTATTACATTCCCAGAATCCTATCCAGTCTGTGGCCCCCTTGAATACTGCATATGAATCGGTATACACTGTTGTTGCTCCATTTCTTATGGCAAGTCGGACAGCCTTGAGTTCTCCTACTTGGGCGCTGCCATTGCCTTCTTCTATTATCGTATGGCCTGTGCTTATTTCTAAGGCAACTGCTTTGTATTGCCACCCCGTGGCTATCCTATGTGAAGAGGCATCGGTGAACCATACCCCATTTAGGTCAGACTTTTCAGTGAGTGGTTCAGCTACTGCAATGGGAGATCTTGGGTAGCTTGGTACTGTTTCTGGTACAAGGCTAGTTAGGGGTAATTGGTATTTGGTTATCTTTACTGGTCCCTCCTCTATTTTCAGGCTATCTTGGATTCCTGATAGATATGCATACCATTTACGAACTGTTTGTCTCTGGGCTATACCTTCAGGGGGTGGTGTTCCTCGTTTCACAGCATCTAAAATGTGGAAGGGCCCTCTTAAGATTACTTTCTGTTGGGTCGCTATTTTTTCGGTGGCCTTCACAGCCCTTACGATGGCTAAGATTCCTTTTTCCCATTCACTATATCTTTGTTCTGCCTCCTTGAAAGCAGTGGATTCAAATAAAATTGGCCGTTTAGGTTCACTTGTTGGTGATTGGAAGATGGCACAATAAGTTGCATGTGTGCTAAACCCCCACTCTACATCAAGAGGGTTCCTGGGATGCACGGGACCTAGTCTTTGATACTGATTCATTGCTTGCATTATTTGCATTAATGCCTGTTCATGGGTGTTGTCCCATTCCCATTTGCTATTCTTTCGCATAAGGTTATAAAGAGGTCTGGCGATTATCGAGAATCCTGGGACATGCTTTCTCCAATATCCCAACGTACCCATAATTTGTTGCAACTCCTTTTTACAAGTTGGGTTTTTGGATTTTTCTAAAGTCTCGAGCACCCTTTCAGGGATTGCTTCTGCTGCTGCTATCCATTTGGCGCCTAGGAAGGTCACTGTTTGGGCAGGTCCTTGACATTTCTCTTGTGGTATCTTTAGCCCTATCTCAGTCAGTTTTTCCCAAATTAAGTGGGCTTCTTGTCGCACTGCCTCCTTTTCAGGTCCCCCTATTAGTATATCATCTATATATTGATAAGACTTTTACTCCAGGGGTTGTACCAAGCGAATCTAAGACTTTTGCTAATGCGTTATGAGCGATGGTGGGGGAGTGTTTGTATCCCTGGGGCAGCCAAGTGAAGGTATATTGATTGCCTTCCCAGGTGAAAGCAAATTTGTCTTTATCTTCTTTTATTAGCGGGACCATGAAGAACATATCTTTTACATCTAGTGTGGCCATCCAGGGGTGGGCTGCAGTCCTAAGCTGACTCACCAGTTCTGCTATATTGGGGACCGCAGCCGTGAGGGGAGCAGTATTAGCATTCAGTCGGCGATAATCTACTGTTAATCGCCATTCTCCATTTGGTTTTTTGACAGGCCACACCGGAGAGTTATAGGGGGAGTGGGTGCGTTCTATAATCCCTTGCTCTTCTAGGTCTCTAATGACTTTGCTTATCCCAGATCGTGCAGCAGATGCTAAAGGGTATTGTTTAACATTAGTTATCTTACTAGGCGGCAGCGCGGGGGAGGTTTGCAAAAGCTTGATGTTAGCTGTTCCAAAGCTCCACCGGGTACCGTTTGGGAGTATCCAGTTTCTTCCTCGTAATACATCAAACCCTAAAATGTTGTCATTTCCCTTTGGGTTTATTACTACCTCAAATCTGGTAAGATGTTTGTCTCCCGGGAGCCAGGCACAAAGTTTTGCCAAAGGACAAGATTCAGCAATTCCTGTAACTCCCTTTATAAAAATTGATCGTCTAGATGGTTTGATATTTAACCTATTGGCCGTGTGTTTGTCCAAAACACTTATCTGTGCACCAGTATCAATTAAAAAAGAAACTTTGTGTTTTCTAGGTCCTACCGGAATCACAATCCGGGGTTCTAAACTTTCAGGCTGCTGCGCTATTGATAGTACTCGGGTCGGTTGGCCTGATTTTCGACCAGCGCTACCTAGTTTTTTAGATCATGCAACTCTTCTCGTAACTCTGAGAAAGAGTTACTAGGCTTAGATTCTTGTTTACTATCTTGTGAGCCAGGTGGGGCGGATGGCAGAGTCACCCCTTTCGCTTGTTCCAGCTTGCTCACTATCTGTTCTATGTCCTCTGTTTTCTGATTATGTAGCATGGATCGTGGAACACCTAATGCCAGGGCATGTCGCCACAATCTATTTTGTTTCTCCCTGTCTTCTTGTTTAGTTCCCATTTCCTTGTTGTGCTGCCTGGGGGGGGAATGTCCTCTCCTCGGGGCATATGAGGCAGTAGCCTGTCTAATGCGCTTTTCCCGTGGTTTGGTATCCATCCCCATCTCTTGCGCAGTTCGATGCACTTCTAACAAGGTATCCGCCCATGTCGGTATTGGCATGGGGGGGGCATTGAGGTTATTATGATTGTGTGCCTCTGCAGCTACAGTGCGATCTCGTATTGCTTGTAGCTTCAGCTTTAACACTGTAGGCAATCCCCGTATTAAAGGTGTTAGGCTGTTTGGGCTTACCGGGGCTTGCATGGGGACGTCATAGGCTCCCCTTTCATACATCTGCTGTACGCAAGCTGCCTTTTGTATGGCTTCTGTAAGCTCACTGTGGGTATTTATACCTATTCTCAAAGGTTCTCCTCTGTTCCTCGGGTCCTGTCCCCCTGCCCAGTAGGCTACTCGGGAGGTGAGGGAGCGATTCCCAACTCTACCCGTCAGGAAAACTCCTGGTCCCCAGTATCCTGATGCCTCCTCTTCACTTAGCATTATGCGATCACCTCCTGTTAAGGATACCCGCCACAAATACTCAGTTTCTGTTTCTGTAGGTTGCCTGCAGTATTTCTCTTGCAGTTTTCCCATCTCGTCTCCTGAGTAAGGGGTAGTTCTAACTGTGGTTCTAGCATTACCCCCATGGGGTCCTGTTGCGGTTTCGGTTTTTACAACTGGCCGCACATCCAGAGGTGAGGGTTCTGGAGGGTACAAATCACCATCGTCCTCTGAACTACTGCTGTTTCCCCATATATCTCCGTCCCAATCATCCGGGTCCTCCACCAGCATTTTTCTAATCTGAGCTGCTGTGGGGGGCTTCCTTGCTGTTGAAAGGATGAGTTCTAACTTGTTTTGTAATTTCTGATTTCGCTCTTTCTCTAATTTCAATTTTCTTTCAAGATCTACACACTCCTGCACCTTTTCTTGTAACTGTTCCTTAGTTTTTTGATGGGTCTGATTGGCTTGTTGGGCCGCCAGTAAACAGGCCCCTAAGATGGCACATATACCACCTTTTCCTTTCCCATCTCTTTGGTTACCTCTGACTTCCTCTATCCTACACACAACAGAGGCTTCATTTTCCCAATTATCATTTGCCCAGTCAATCCCAGGGCTTGAGGGTCCGCTTCCGTGCCTTCTCAATAACTCACGCAGCGACATAGTTCAAAAATATTTCTATCCGGTTACCCCAGCTTATGTATCCACTAAGTCTGTGTCCTATCCTATCCTTATCCTATCCTGCCGACTATGCCAAAAACTGTCACGCTGTCATGCTATGAAGGTTCGATAGCAACGACTGAGACAGTAATATAATAATAATAAAAAAGATGTTTATTTCCTCACACAAGTTCTTGGATTAGTAACATCCATTAAAATAATGCGATTACTAATTTAGGAAGGATGACACAAAACCATCAGTTACTAATTTAGAAAGGATAACCTGAAACCGTCGATTACTGCGTTATTAATGGGAAGGACTGCTTATCCCTACTTGAAAGCTTTCTTGTTCACTCTCCTAGTGAGAGGGCTCTCAACCTCGAGGAGTTACCTTAACCCAGCGTCCCAGGAAAAGGGGAGGGGGGGGATACTCACGGTCCAGCCGGAGAGGATGGTCAGGTCACGTTCCCGTCCCTGCTCAAACTCTCCTAGCTCCCAAGTCTCTTTTTATACGGCTGGGGCTCTGGGCAAACACTGCTTTTGCTGACTTTTGCGAGTTTCACAATCGCAGGACTGTCTGTTTGTCTGCTTGGGGGGACCCTGCTAGCGAGGCAAGACCACAACACCTCCGTATTGCTTCTTCCCTCCCTGGGGGGTCCGTGCAGATTCCAGGTGGCAGACCTCTTCAGTCTTGTTAATGCTGCCATTCCGCAGCCTTATACATATCAATCCTTGCGCATATCGGTTGGCAGACGACTTTAGTCCTGTTAAGTCCTCTGTTCAGCAGCTTTGTGCAGGTCAGCTCTTGTGCTATCAGTTCTTCTGCATATCAATTGACAAACTTCAGTCCTGTTAACTCCTCCCTCGCCCGTCAGAGAGTCTGATCTTGTCCTTCTTCCAAGCTTACATCAGATCCTGATAGTGATTCAGAAGGTACCACAATGCTTCACATGGCTTCCCCTGCCTTCAGCAGGAAATGGACAGCTGAGAGGGTGTTTGGATACAGCTCATAGCAGGTCACATAGGCTGAGAGTGCTGTAACAGGAAAAATAAGTCTTTTATAAGTATAATAAGTATAATAAGTATTTTATCGTTGTTTTACAATTGTTCTGTTTGCCTTTTACTTATTGCATGAAACTTAACCTCACTGTTTTGCAGAGAGAACCGTTATCCATTTTCCCTCTGCATAGATTTATAAATGTTGTGTGACCTCTTGTGGTATAACAAAATACTACACATAGGATCCATGAATAACGCAGTTTATGTAACCTGCAAACTACCTACAGCCAATCTGCCTTGATGGCTGGATTTCTGTTAACTAAAGGCTAACTGGTGGCTATGAAACTCTCAGTTAACACTGAATCACAATGGAAAAATCTCCCTTCATGTCAGTCATCCAGTGAGTGCATGTAATGTGGATAACTTAATTGCTAGCCAGATTTAACTTTCATAAACTACAGTTATTCCTAAACATGCTTGGTTTTGATAAGACTTAAAATTGCACATCTAGCAGTAATATATGGATGCTGATACTGAAAATGTAGCTTCATTCCTGTCATTAACGATATTTGGCACTGGAGAAATAATTAACAAGCCTCTTGTATTTGCTTGCAGGCATAAGGGATCTTTGACAGGGAAATACATGTGTGCCAATAGTGACGGGATAAAAGAAATTTAACTGTCTGTAAAATTAGTCACTGGATGTTATATATCAATGTAAGTACTGTCATTCTTTAAGCAGTACAGGAAGTTGTGAAGCTACTGTTATTGCACATAGGTGTTTTCTATAATTAACCACCATGCATAAAGCTTGTTAAAAAAAAAAAAAAAAAGACATATCAGGAAAAAGTGGTATCATTTTTAAAAATTGTCTGGATCTGTGTGTCTTGTATTGTATACTACTACTTGTGGCCATGACAACCAACGATAGTAGCAAGACTGCAATGCCTCTGCAGTCTTAGCACAGCAGCAGCCTCCTGATGCACTGCATGCAGCGTACATGAAGGATGCATGCCCTGAAATATTATGTGAGCACCTGCCATTAGGTGTCTGTTTCAGAAATGCTAGCTTAATAAATCCCTTGCGGCTGAAACCAGAAACAACTTCATTTCGCTCTGTAATGCAGTCCAAGTAGCTCTATCTAGTACCTCAGAAGATTAGTCTATATGCCATTTCTATAGCTAGGAGAAGCTTAAGGATACGGCAATGTCATTTTTTTCTATTTATAGCAGTGCCCTGTCACCACCTGAAAAACATCGTGATGTATAAGAACACTTTCAGAAATGGCTTGACAAGTAATTAACATTAACTAAATTGCAAACAGAATCTAAATATGTTAATTTGATTAAACTTTTTAAAATATTCTGCTTTTCTACTTATATTCCAGTATCTCTCAACATAATAATTCAGTGATGCAGAGTAGTTTTGACTTTTTTTTTCCTTTTTCATCTGCACATCTGCATTTTCCTTTCTATTGCACCTAGTTTAATATGTGTAAGTGTTGACTGCCTTCCTATGTTATTTTTGGTTCCTGAATGAGTTGAAAGGGTTTTTAAAAAGACATGCAGATTGTACTGATAATGTACAGTGTTTCATTTTTTAATACCATGTAAAGCTTGAGTGTATGTTCTTCAGATTTCAGATGACCAGACCGGTGGAAAACAAGAAGCCTTAGAAAGAATCCAGCCTGTCAAAAAAAACCCAAATAAACTCCCAATGAAAAACCATAGGCATTTTGCTTATACATCATACCATCTGCTGTGTATGTATAAATAACACCTTTGGAGTATACATTTTACTCACTATTGTCCTACTCCCATTTTGCAAAACTACTACTCCAGCATTGTAGCAGTATAAAGCTAGAGTAAGGGAGCCCTGAATCTAGTTAAATTTTACACATAAGGTGCAATTATGAACAAAGTAATTCTGCATGAGTCCTTCAGTGCTCATTAATGATATGTAATAAATTAATAGGAATAGTTTGGCCTGTATAGGGGGGATATTCCCAAGCCATATGGGCAAAGACAAAAATAAAAATCCCCAGAGTTTTCTTGCTGAAGGAACCAATACATCTCTGTAAATTAAAATCTCACAACTCACGAAGTCAAACTTACATGAAGAAAGAGATAAAACTTCAATAAAGCAGGCAATATGATTGGCTAAAATGCTAGTGAGAGAAATGTGGGTGTCCTCCATCTTGATGAAAATAGATTAGGCTATGAAATGGGAGTTTCTGGACCCAAACAGCTCATGAAAAAGTATGTGAAATGCTCATGTATTTTAATCATGCCTATTCTGAAGCAGTAGAATCAGATGCTGCATTTGATGGCTTACAGACCCAGATGGCAGCTTTGCTAACAGGCAGGTCAAACTAATAGATGTGTAAAAAGCCATAAAGCACGTGAAAAGGAACAAGAGGAATAATAGCTTCTATACATGTGTTGTTAAGGAAACCAAAATCATTAACATGAGTTTGAAAATCTCTGAAAATCAATCAGAATTTAAAATGTCAAAATAATTGGACTCCCTCAAGCAACTGGAGGAAACAATCGTATTGCTTTTTTGGAACAGTAGGTTGTAAATGTGTTGCAGTTGAATTTAGCTAAAGATACAATACAGAGGATGTTGAAGGACTTAAGACCCCTGAGCAAGCTGCAGAAAGAGCAATCAAATTCACTGTGTCAGATGTATGTGACAGAGAGAATGCTGGCAGTAACTAGGAAAGTAATGGATATATGCTATTATAAACATCTTGAGAGGGTTTTTTTTGGTCCTAGATCTGAGCCTATGAACACAGGCAAAATGAGAGAATTTGTTTTTAGAAGAAAAGTTAAAGCATCTGACTTCCTATTCACCAACTTCTAGCCAGAGAGGAATGGGAAAAAAGCTCTTTTGCATTAAAAAATGGCATATATACATAGTATTTTAAGTTAACTTTTTTATTCCTCTTTGATTTTTTTTTAATTTACTGGGCTATTATCCTTGAATAGCAGCAAATTATGTATCCTTCAAAAATATAAAGTTCTTACTGGGGTACATCTCTTTCCACCTCCTTCCTTTTCTTCAGTCACAATCTTATTCCTATTATACCTCTCTGCATTGCCTGGATCTCTCCAACAAATTTCAGTATGAATTCCTATCTCCCCACCTGCCTCTCTTCTCCTGTAGGCTATATTTTCAGCTTGAAGCTAATTACAGCCATAAATTCAAGAACATTAAGTCACCAGCTTCTGTGACAGCCCTGAGCCACCATTAAACTTCTCCAGCCACTTTATGTGATGCAGCAATCAGTACCTGGCAGCTTGGAGAACTGTTGCAAGGCAAGATGAAGAGCCAGAGGTAAGATAGAGGATGGTCTCTGAGATTGACTTCTCCCAAAATGTGGATACTTTTCCCCTATTTTTTTTCTATTATGCATAGTGCAATGATAATTTTTTGATTATAGTAATAGTGTGTCTATATAAGGTAGAAGGGCTGTTATTTTTCTGTAGGTTACTTTCTAAAGATATCTGTTATTTTCTCAGGGCTGAAAGTACTGAAGTTGCTTTATGGCGGTAAATTTTGCTATAACACCAAAGGTACAACAAGCTTAATCTTGAAGATTTCAGGCAGGCTTCATGCAGACTATGGGACTAATCCACCAGACTGGATTTCTCCTTCACTTAAGCTTTTTTTTTTTTGCCTAAGTAACTCCACTCATCATTTTATTCAGTTTTACAGCAATGAACACGAGATTAGATTCAAGCCTGTAATGGGAGACATTTTGCAGCATCACTTAGTCACAGATGGCCCATGTCAGTTTTGCTCACCTTTGTGTCAGTGACAAAATCTCTCCCTGGTTTCAGTATGATCGGGACTAGGCACTCCTGTCCCTTTTCTTGCTGTTCATCCAGAATCTTGACACAAAGCCTTCAGAAGATGAATGGAGTTTCTGCTTTTGTACCTCAAACAGGAGACTGGGAGCACACCCCACTTCAAAGAGGCTACCTCATGTCTAGTATTAAAGCAAGAAATATCTGAGGAGCTCCAAACTTCTTCTGTTTTGGCTTGAAGAATTCAAATTACTAAAAAGAGAAATTTTGAGAAGGTAAATCTTTTTGCAGAATCCCTGGTAGATGCCTTTCATTGTAAATAAGATTTTCAGAGGAGGAAGAGATGTAAATTTACCAAATGACCAGCTGTTGGCCCTCATGGGCCCCTCTTACTGAAGTAAAAAAAAGAAAAAAAACAGGAAAGTGGAGAAATTTACTAAATGTATGTGTTGATCTTGCAGGCCTGAACCAACTTCTGTATGGAAGAAACTTAAGAGCTCACAAAATGAACAAGAGCTATATATCACAAATAAAGAGAATTGAGTGATCCCTCAACATTCTGGCAAATGGTATGTCTTACTGGAGTGTTTAGTAACCTCACAATCCACTGGAATTTTTACAGATTTTTTATCCTGGCAAAATAAATTTTCCATTTAATTTAGCATCGATGTATTCTGGAAATTTCAAGAGAGCTTCCCACTAATTTAAATCTAGCTGCCATAAATCAGTGGCTGATATTTTGACTGAAAAACAGTTTATCTGTAGCTGTCTATTTTCCATATAAAAATCTTCTCTTGAGATGAATTTTGCATGCTTGAGCAATGCTGAAAAGTGAGTATCTTTTTAAAGGCTTGGGTAAAATCCATTCAGTTTGAATAAACACATACTACACATGGAGCTTTCTCTCTGTATCTGTAGATAGATATAGAGAGACATACTTTATTTTCCATATTTTATTACTCAAAATAGATAACTCAGAAGTGGATGAACTTCAAACTTGACATATCTGAAAATTGTTCTTCCAGAGATGGGTGGGGACAGTAAATCTTTTTGTTGCAGATGACAAATAGAGAATAGCAGAACTTCTCTTGCCTAAACCTCCCCAAATAACACACAATTTAATGTTATTTAAATTATAAGCATAGTTTCAGTTTTAGGAAGCTTAATAGGTACTTAAAAAGAGAAGGTGCAGCAACACCCTATCAATGGTATGTCCTATTTTGAAAAAAGAAAAAAAGAGCATTTTTAATTGTTCATACAAGCCATTGAAGCAATCCTTGCTGGATTGTTTTTTTGTATTTCTTTATATTGCAGTTACCTGTCAAAAGAATCCTAAAGAATAATTTAGCAGGGAAAATGGAAAGATTCTGAGACTCAGGAAAAGATAAAGCGACACGTATAAGGTAAATCTTAAATTATGTTGGAATATTTGCTCAGATTTTAGAGGATGAAGGTCTCATTTGGATTAATCCCAAGTATATTGCCCCAGCATCATTCTTTCTGCTGAATGTATAGCCTTTTTGCTGCTGAATTTAAAAAAGGTATCTTGACATTCCATATCTCGATTATGGATAGTACAGATGGAAGAATAGAGTTCAAATGATTTACCAGGAAGGACTCATTAAACCAAGATAAAATCCATAGAGACAGTAGCATGCTTTAAGGTATCTTTCATATGTATTACTCTTCTAAATACTCTGTAAAAGAGGAATTTGTGTCTTTCCAGTATCTTTTTAGGATTCTAGGAATTTGAGTATGTAGCAGTATAGATAATAAATACATATTATAACATGAGCTAACAGTAACAAAAATCCAAAGTAGTCAAATGGAAGTACTCTAACAAATATGACTGGACTCTATTCACCTTATAAAAGTGTAAAGCCAGAGTAACTTCATAGGTTTCATAAAATCAGTATAAATTTGTCAATGTAGATAAGTATAACATATACTGGAAAATTAATGACAACTTTAAATATTACATAACCTTTGATAACTTGAGTTTGCAATATAAGTAAGCTTTCTATGCTGTATCATTGCAGATTTTAAAGTAGATTCTGCAATGAAAAGTAAAGCAGAGGTATGCTCTGAATTCGTTAGAGCATGGCCCAAAGAAACCAAAAGAATCCCCAAAGCTTCTAAAGTCGAAACACAATGGAAAATGAATTCATTAAGCTGACTCTTGAAATTGAATGCCTTGCGGTTTTATAGTACATATACACTATCCTCACTTCTCACAAAAATCAAATGCTTTCTAAATTATGAACAGGTAAAACAACAGGTTTCTGAAGTTCTCTCTCTGATAAACTGTATTGAACAATTACTGATTTTTTTTATGTTAAAGTGTTAAAAAATTTTATACAAAATTTTCTGAACATCAAAGAGTTTATTGAGAAGGTATAATAAAATCTGTTCTGAAGATAATGTCAACTTTCAAAAAGCTTGTGCAGTATCAATTTCTAATAGATGTACTGATTTTTCTACTATGTCAGTGAAAGCAGCCGTACAAAATTATGGCTGAAAAGGTAGGTTTGACTTTTATGGTTGAAAAGACAGTTAAATTGTTCTTTCAACTATTTTTTCTGAGAAAATAAATGATAGCTTTTCTCAGTTTTTGGCTAATAATTTGTGTGAATCTTATGTTCATTAAAGTGACAGATTTATAACTCTCACAGGCAAAATTTAGCCAGGCAGTTACTATGCAAATTTCCCCAAATTTGCCTGTCATTGTGCTTTAATCTTTACTTTATCTGTTTTATCTGCCAACTTCTCTGTAGGAAAAGAAATCACACACATTCTGCAAGGATGAGTGGAACCACAGCTCCACACAAATCTTCCAAGTTCAGCATATCATCTCCCCCGTCTTGATCATCCATATGTTATACGATGAAAGAATCAGTCTTTCTCCCAGTCAATTTCTCAACCTCCTCCACTTGTCACAAGAACATAAGAGTGCTATTATTATTTATAGCACAGTAGCACCTAGAGATCTCAAGTGAGATGGGAAGTCAGGGTGCAATTTATTTTGCTAAAAGTAGATTACTAGTACTGCCTTAGATGTTTTGTTTGGAAGTGTTTTATCTGGATTCCCCCTCTATATTCATGAAACGCATGCTATCTTCACCCATATAGGCCCCTACATTCAGATGTTCAAAATAAGAAACGTGTCTGGAGTGCTTCCCTTGCATAGACACTCCATACACACCCATGTTATTCTAAGCATTTAAACCATGGACAAAACCGGTCATGATTCATCTCTTGCTTACTAACGTCTACAATAAGCTTTTGCTCTTTACATAACCATTACTTTTCATCAGGCAAGGACCATTACCCACCAGTTGGGCATCTCTTGAGTGAGGTGCCTGTCAAGGTGATAGCAATCTATAAAGTATGCTCATTCAGGCACACCTGGCTTGGTGCCTGGATCAGCAACAGTGTGAGCAGCAAGAAAAAGGAAGAGAGAATGCCAGCAGACTTTTGTGAGAACTCTAGATCAGGTAAAAACAGAGAAAGCAAGAAAGGTTATACAGAGTTTGATGGGAGACAGTACTCAAGGGCAAGGCGAAGTTTCCATTTAGAGATGGACGTAGCTGGGCTAGCATGAGGGATGTGAGGTTCAGCTAAAAAAGCCTGGGCTAGTGAGCAGAAGCAGACTAATGTAGACTAGATAATGAAATGCTGGAGTCAGCCACCCAAAGCATGCCACCATGTTTGCCAGGCAATACATTCTTGTCATATCCCACTTGCAAGAAGAGAATGTGAACATTACACTCCAGGATGTCCTGCCCATGATCCACTGTTTTCAAACCCACTGACAAAGCCTGCATTGTGATTTCCCCCCTGCCCTCCTCTGAAACAGATCCATTCCTTCTCCTGACTTATCATCAGCATTGCCACCTCCATCAAGAAGAAAGTGAGCAAGAAGCATCATGAGCATCCTGGCGTTGTTTCCAAGATCATCTAGAATTTTGCCAGGGCTCTGGGAAAACTCTCAGTGTGTTTCGTTCACTTTTCAGTAGATCTGAAGCCCATAACCAGACCGTGTACCATTTCTCTCCAGGATAATAAAAGCAACAGACAACACAAATATCAATATCCACAGATAACTCTGTGAGTTCCATCTCTTCCATTAGAAAACTTCTGATACAAATTGATGGCTACTTTTAGCAACCAGCTGTTATCTAGAGATACATGTGCTGAGCTGCTTGGTCTGTTTACAATGCCAACGTATTGCAGTTCAGCATAGCAGAGATGAGATGGCTCCTGTAAGGATGCCCTGGCATGCCCATACCCATGCATACACCTTTCCTCCTTCAGCTAAGCTACAGGGACAGGTCTCAAAGATGTTGTTATGACCTGGTCTTTGTTAACACCAGACACAGTGGACTGACTGGGGTTACAGTGAAAGTGGTTTTTTTTTCCCTCTTCCCTATTTTTCCTTCCTCTTTAGGAGACTGTGCACTTATCCTGAAACCCTGATGTCTCACCTTCTTCTGGCACACTGAAGAGTGAAGCAGCACTAAAACTATTCACAATTGCCTATCCACTCCACAGTAGATCGCCTTTGGTAGCTTGAAAATATGGCTGTGTTTCTTGTGCTTGATTTTTAGGTACTAACTGTTGTTCCTGCAGGCCAAGAGGCTGAGGAAGGGCAGCCACCCTAAAGGAGGTTGAGGAAAAACTGGACTAGGGGTGAAGAGCATCTGTTCTGGAGCTTGAGGAAGATCCTGGAGTGGGGCATGTTAACCCATGGTTATACCAAGAGACAGCGTGGTGGATTTCCAGCGTTGCAGACACCAAAGGCACGACAGGTACTACAGTGCTATTGGGGCTCATCAGGTGCAAGATGTTGTCACATACTACTGCCCTAAGCAAGGGAACTCTGACTCAGTAGATGAAAAGGAAAGCACACATAGGTAAGTCTGATGAAAATAGAAAAGGATTTAATACGGGCTGAAAAGGTGAGGAAGAATGTAAAGAAGGGTTAAAACAGAAAAAAAAGAGAAAAAACAACCTAGAATTTAGGACTGCCTATTTATCTCTTCGGTCATTTGTTGTGCTGTCTTTTGAGATGGTCCTTCTCCTGGAGAAAGAGCCAGATGATAGGCCAAGCACAATTTCACCTACTTCAATGTAGTCTGGGCAGGCGCTTGTTCAGGGATAGTGTGGGGAAGGACTTTTCCTTTCTCACCTTATCTCCCTTTGCTTGACAAGCATGCCTGATAAGAGCCACAACATTAGTGGCATCATCAGGAGCTGCAGCGGCAGCAGGAATTCCTTCAAAGGTGACATTTGTAGTTTTAGTTTGTGCCAGTGTCATGCTGGTGTCAGTAATAGGAATCTCACCTGCAGGGTTTGTGCAATGAAGCTCTGAAAAGCCTTGTCTCTGACTGCTGGCAGACAGGGCCACTTGCCCCACACCAGAAGACATGGTAGACCAGCAGTCCTCTTTAAATAATTGCTAGAAATCATGAGCTCTCAGGAAATAAGTCTCTTGGACATACCTTCGAGTTCCTGCTAGTGCGACCACTGTACTTACCACTATTTAATGTAGCAGACATTGATAGATGGTCTAGCCAGGCACATGTATCTAGAGATTATATGTCAAGCTTTAAGCTGAATCACTTCCCTGGAAGATTTTCCGTTGCTGAGCTGATAACTTGGCCTGGGTGACGTAGCGCACCAAGGCTGCTCTGCACCTGTGCTCCTGTCTAGTGCCCAGGGCTCCATCTATGACATATGGAGCTAGAGGGAGAAGTGTTTGGTTGGTACAGCCATGGGCGCCTGTAGACCTCTGGACTGTTTGGGAAATGCAATTCAAGGAACTGCCTAGCTTGAGAATGGAGCACTCTTAACTGCATATAGGTATGCTGAATTCCCATGTCAGAATAGCCAGCTTTGATGACTGAGATGCTGAGAGTTAAAGGGATTCATGACAAATGTGAGGATACCTGACCTGACACACTCCATTCTAAGAAAGATGTGTCACAAGCCCAATATTTTGAAGTACACAGGGCACTCATCAGTTTCCTAAGTACCTCCATTTGAACCTGGAAGAGGCTCGCCATCTAGCAGAGAACTACTTGTGGCAACTATTATTATTGGCACAGTGCTGCCTGCATCAAAACATAACCTGGACTGGGATTTATCCTATGTCATCAATTGGGCAAAATCCAATTGGGGGCCTGAAGAAGGGGGACAACGAGGAAACAGAAGTTGGGGAAGCAGAGAGATGATGTTATTTTCTGGTGTGAGGCAAGATTTCACTGTCCTGTCCAAGAAAATGTCTGTATTACTACAGAAATCTGTCAATATTGTCCCTGATCTTTTTCCAATAAGTCACTTGAATGATGGTGTACTTCTCTGTAACATTATACACAGTCTCATTCTAGTAAAAGGTATGGGACATTTTTGATATGCTTAGGAATGTTGGAGATGGAGGCTTTGGCAGAGTTGCTGACTCTCCATCTCTTGTCCTAGCATTTCTCTTTAGACTGTGAAGAGCTGAGAAAGCATAGGTAGGTCGCTCTGCTCTTATTTCTGGTACAGTCCTAGCTACCCCACACAGCTCCTCTTATGTCCTGTGCCCTCAGCATTTCTTGGCCTCTTCCATAAATAAGCTCTCTATTCATGGCTCTATCTATATTAGCAAGTACTGTGACCCAATAGGAAGAGATCTGTAAAGCAAATTAGCTACTGCTGGGTACCAGATGTCAACTACATGTATTTCCATGCAAGCAGTTGGGTGTATGTGCAGGTACCTTGTGAAGGTGAATCACTTTGGAGAACTCAGTTGTTCAGATTGTCCCCTGCTGCATAAATGTGACAGATGAATTGAGACTCTGTTAGAAGCACTTTTTTAGGAGAGACCTTTAGCCTAAATATAGATGTCTACTCTTAGTCAGATGAATTGCACCCTCAGAGTTAGAACCACAGTACGAACTTACAATACAGTCCAAGCTTCAGTCTTGTGAACTCTGTATTACCTCCTAGGAGAAGATCTATAAAACTCTAATGTTCATTTCCTCTCCAAAATATCAATATGGAGGAAAAAAAAAAAAAAAGAATTCATCTTTGATTTCAAAATTATCTTAAAGCTTTCCCTGCACACAGCCACGGAAAGGAATGTTATTACTGAAAGATGGAATCAAGCTCCTGCACCTCCAAATAGGCATTATCTGCTTCAGGGGATTCTTAAGAGCAGAACATTTTTACAATTGCATATTCCTTTGTAGTCATGTGGCCTAAGAGACATTCATGCAGTTCACACCCAATGAACAAGTGACCAAAAATTGGATTTATGGCACAGTGAAAGCATACTGTTATTTTTTAAATGCATAATACATCTTTGTGGGCCCACAAAGATCAGATCCACTCTTTAGTTTGTTTTCAGAATTAATTTGAATTTAAAAGGTAGATAATTGCCTTGACAAGAAACAAGATCCATGTATTATCAACACAGTATTTCTTTCCGCCCCAATAAGATTTTAAAAAGGAGATGTCTGAGACCAATTACAAAAGTCTGTTTCACAGTACAATGGAAGTGTCCAAAAATTTCTACCATTAGTACAGTGTAATTATAAGTAAAAGAGAAATCCCTGAAATTCTTAAGTTTTACTCCAGATAAACAGATATCTTAACAATAATGTGACTTTTGTTCACCTGGGAGTCCAGTTTTTGTGTTTTCATCCTGAAGTTTTACAGCTATCAGTTTCAGTATTTTTTAAATGCGATACAATATTTTGAAAGCTTCCTCCTCAAATGTTTCTTTCCCGTAAGGCAGTAATTTTGCAGAGTATATATAAACAAATGCCACTCTGACTTGTCTTAGCTGACTCTGACTTACTGAATTTGACTTATTGATTATTTGATCACTTGCTGTAAACACATTTTTAATTTCATGCATGCTACTACTTTCTAAAAACAATAAAACTATCATAATCAAATACAGGTGTAGCTGAAGGACAAAAAGGCATTTTTCCAGTCCTACACTTCAGATTTTAGCATCTTACTCAAACCCTGCAAAACACTAGGAGAACAACATATGAGATTGCTCTGTATCACTAAACAAGGCAAAACAGAACAAAACATGAGGACAGAACTCCCTATTTAGATATTACTTTCACCATTGCACTATAGCTATATTTCCTTTTCTCTTATAGATTTTCTTTTTCATTTGCTTGAAGTACACTGAAAAATTAAACCTGTAGTAGAAAAGACTTTATGATTATGATTTTATAATGTAATAAGTGGGGAGAACATTTGTTTGTATTTACCATATCACAAGATGGCAAACCATCATTCCAAATGCAGACGTATTTGAAGTTCCATTTTACTTTGGAATGACCCCACATCTGAGACTAAAATAACACAGAGTACTATTTCTCCTACAGAATAAAAATAAAGTGACTTTGTTTTGTCCTACACATCAGCCTTGTGGACTATACATCGTAGATATTGTATATACATTCATCCATCATTTCTGTTTCCTACATACAGGAACAAATCATCCTTTTTTCAGTCCACCTATTGCGCTTCAGTTGCCAGAAAAGCAAAAGTATATATGAAGGCTGTTTTAAATTACTTAATAAAACTTTGCTTACATAAATCTTCTTCTAGGTAAAGTGCAATGTATAAATGAAGATGCTTTAGTGCGCAGGTAAGTGTATACCTTCTTCCCTTACTTGATTTTACCAGACCTGATTGAAACAATGTTTGTCTGAGAGTTATTCCATGAACAGCATAACAGGAAGCCTTGCTTTTTATGGATTTATGTTTTACATCTCCTAGCCACTTCCTCTATACCTGTAGTACCCTCCGCATCATCCTGTTGCCCTCACGTTTTCTTCATCACAGTATTTCCCTGCTGTTTCTCATGTCCCTGGCTGCTTGACTGAGTGATGGTCAGTATATGCTGGTTTTGGTTTGGAGTTAATGAAGAGCTGACCTATTAGCTGTTATGCACATGGTGACTGGCCATCTGACTCCTGCCTCTTAAAATGGATAGGGCTCTGAATTATAACTCTCCCTCAGTGCACACTGTAGTAAGGTCCATCTTCTTCAGCCAGCCACTGATTTTCACAAAACTTGTAAGAGCTTCATGTTATAAGACCTAAAGTTTGATTACAGCAGGTCACTGCATCCAGAAGTTTTTGAGGGGATAGCCAAATAGACATGATCACTGCATAATCATTTTTTGCTTGGAAAACCAAGCCAAAAAATAGTTAACATCTTTATTTTAAAAGCCTTCAAATGTAAGTCAATATTCTACATTTTTATTAATAAGACTAATTAAGAAAAAATAAAAACAAGATGTTATTTAAAGCATTTCAATTTGAGATCATTAAATTCTATTTTAATAATATTCTCTGTTATTACTGAGATAGGTTATAAGAAATGTTGCATAAAAAAGTGTAAGATGAAGAGTGCTTAAATGGAAATGATTTTGCAATTTAACAAATTAAACTTGAAAAGAGAAGGCTCCAATTAAAAATATAGCTACTTCATTGATAATGTCAGTATATTTTTCTAAAGTTTTGTTCTTCAAGTAGGATAGAAACCATTTTCATCTTGGCTTCATTCCAGATTTCATAGTTGAGAGCAATCAAGTTAGCTTTCACAGCTGAGTTGGAAAGGCTCAAAGTAATTAACAGAAATATAATTTAAGAAAATTGTACGTTCTTGAATATCACATTTGCACTGAGACAGCATAATGGCTTCATTCCAGGCTATTGGAAAATCCAGGTGTTTCCCAGAACCTAACATGCTAAGACCTAATTTTCTCTGGAAGGAAAATGGTAAAAGGGTAAAGAAAAGTTGAAAATTTTTTTGGCTCATTTAGCTGATGGTACCTCTTTCCCACAAGCAAAAACCACTTTATTTGAAGGAAAAGTGCATATTTTAGAGACAGCATTAGATGAGCTTGCTGATGCAAAACTCAACAGTAGGAGTTAATGAGACTTCAGTGCTAAATCTCTAGAGTTAACATTTAAGTAAGGACAAGCATTCATACCTATAATTATAGCCTTATTACCCATTTTAAATATCTACAACAAAAACACTTATTTACCACCTCTGGTAATGAAGATGTGACTTCAGTCACGTAGTGTTAGAATACTACACCAGCCTATGTAGCAATGAAATTGCTGGGAAATCTGAAAATGCATTACTCTGCATTATTTGGGGGTTTTGTTGTTGACATTTTTCTAGATCAAAACATTTTTTCTCAATAGATATATGTTTATGGAGTGTTTTGTTACCACATGGAATATTTTATAGTCAAAATGTTGGGTCATTTTTAGTCATTAAATGAGGAAAATATGTAATAATTAGATCTGTTAACATTTTGCACATATATAACAATTCCTGGGAAAAGTAGAAGCATCTGAATATTCTTTCCTTTCTATTATTATCCACGTTCAAGGACCTGGTAAGGACTGACACTATCAGCCAGATTTATGCACTAGTAATTCCCCCATTAAGGAATAAAATGAGCCTTTCCCTTCTCAACATTGGCACAGTTAATGAGATGGCAACACTTTTGGACACAGAAGATAGGACCAGCTGTAGGCTTAGAAAAACCACACAGCTGTCTACAGCAACAGCCTAACAACCTCGGGTAAAACTGTGCCAGCAAGGGGCAGACATGATCTTACTAATTTGTCAACACCAACGCCTCCAGAAGCTTGTCCTGCTGATGGTCCCAAGACAAAGATCTGACTGTGTGGAGTTAGGGCTACTGCTGGAGAAGGGCAGAAGTTTCACAGCAGCAGCACATCCTATTCCTAAGCCTCTCTACAGTAACGTAAAGAGTAGCTGCCCAGGACTTATTCATTTTATTCCCATCCTTAAGGCAGCAAAATTCAATTTTGTCTACACTGCTGAGAAGCTGTGAGCCACTTCCGACTCGAGATGGCAGAATTAACATTGTCAGTAAATGCACAATGCTGAGACTGTTATTTTCATCTCCCCATTCCTGTTCACTAAAGGAGGCTGCTTTTTTTACTACCAAATATTTTATAAAGCATTCTTCCAGTACTGACATGAATCCAGAGTTAATTCGGTCAAAAATGGATTGCTAAGTTCAAGCACAAGAAGAGCCAAACCTCACTAAGTTGCCCGTGCTAGGGTGCCAATTGTAAGAGGAGTTTGGGGGCTCTTTTAGCCAATGCTGCTTTCCTGCCAAGTTGAAGAACCACAGCACAAAAGATAACCCTCAAAATGAAAGACCATGACTTGTAAATAGGACCTAAGTGTGTTTCATAATGTCTGTATTTTCCATTTGGAACATAGGAGAAATTATATTAGCACCACAACCTTCTCTTTGGGGCTTATTAAATGCCAAGTATATTGCTTTTTTAATATCTTTTCAATCTGAATGACCACTCTGTTTCTACACATTATGTATTTTTGGCTTGGGAAGCCCACAAGGAATCATCTGAGGTCTCAAAATACAGTGTTTACTGTTTTCTCCTTTCAAAACAGTTGCAAAGATTTTAATGGAGAAAATAAAATGAAACATAAAATTCATCAAAGCAGCATTGCAGCTCGACTGCTTCTCATAATATTGCTAAAAATTCTCTTGCACCAACTTAGATTTATAGAACTATAAGCTAGTTAAAATCTGTGTATTTTTCCTGTTATATTTTAAAGGATTATTGAAGCATTAGGATTGGGACCTCAGATACAAAATTAGCCATTTGACTACATGTAAGCCATTTGCTGATTTGACATCTCATTATTATGCTGCGATAAGCTATATACTATTAAATCACACATATTTTCTAGTAGTCCCTCCTATACCCCAGAGCATTAAGATTGAAAAAGCTTGTGTTTTTTGTAAAACCTCACTCAAGCAGTGGTTTCATAGCAGTTTAAGCCAGTCACATTGCCGCAGTATCATCTTCTGAACAGGCCATGTATTCCCAGCCCCACCACTGCACTGAACACCTGCGACTGCATGGTAAACCAGTTCAGGAAGCTCATGTGAAAAATAACTCTAACAGAGGGGGGAAAAAAAAAGTGATTACTTCTCACACAGATCAGCTCCCTTCACCAGTTGAACCCCCATCTCACAAATGGTGGGGGAAGGCAAGAGTATCTAATACATGCCTGGGGGCAGAGGGGATGGTGGGACTCTGTGCCCAGGCTTAAATTAGCTACCTCTGCCACGAAACATCACCCCTTGTGCTCTTGGAGAGAAATGAAGCCTTTGAAACCTGGGGTAAAACCCTGGCCCTGCTGGCATCAGTCTGGGACCTCTGAGTTCTTTTTGGTGGTTGTAAGAAGTGTCCTGCCTTGATTGAGCTTGGAAGGACAAATTTTGCATTATGTGACAGTTTAGAGACAAAGCAGTAGATTGCTTGCTCTGCTTGCTGCTGATGTTAGATTATTGTAGATTGCTGGGTAAATAATGTGATGAGAAACACATAAACTCTAAAGATGTCTGATAGGCACAGTCTGAATTTGTTCGAATTTGAGGTCAAACTACACATGTATTCCTACCATAATAGGGTTGTGTCCACGCTGTGCATGGTACTGCTGCACTAAGGTGACACACTGGCTGAGAATGAGCTGCCTGTGGGACTGGAGACTGTTTTCGGCTTAACTAGCTCGGTGGTTGCTCTCCTTTCTGGCCTCTAGTTAGTGTCTCTGCAGGGCTCTGCACAATGTGGCTCACTTAGCACCAAGTCAGGTGTCTCATAATATTGTTGTGCTTTGCACAGTGGAGACATATCCCAGAAGCCTGTCGATTGATTTGACTGGGCTTCAGATGATCCCCTGTAAATACTAAGATAAATTTCAAAAGCAGACAATTCTAATTATGCCTGGCAGAAAAATTTCCTCTGATATCTAGGCACAACAATAGCATGCCTCACAATAAAAACTGTGAAAGAACTTATTAAGGAATAATGCCTTGCCTACCTCCCTGTAAGCAAGATCACAGCCTCATTTGATTTAGTTTCACTTATGTCACTACTTTTACTGTCTTAGCATTTTAATTATTAAAACTTTAAACCTTTTTTTCCTACTTGTATACAAAGAGTTGATGGATGTTGAAAACCACAAGGGAAAATAAATAAATAATGTATATGGTATGTAGATAGTACAGAAGTTGAGCTCTTCTTTCAGTACATACCTTGCAACTGGCAAAGCATATTTCTAGCTAGTTCTAGGAAGCATTCTTTATCCTCTGGACTTTCTGCCTGATGGAACTGCTGAATGAATTCTTTTGTTATTTCCAAGGTATACCTTGGAAAATATAGAAAATACAGCAAAAATGTAACTACAAAATTGCAGTTTTTATTTTTATTTCTTTTTGAATTAATTGCAGAGCACTTTGCATCATTGTTGAAAAAGCATTCTTATTCTCTTATTTAAAAATAAGATTTTAACTGAGATATGTCTTTCATAATGAAATTGTACTAAACAATGTAAATCTTCACAACATGCTTTATTTGAAAACCACTGCAAGGGAGAGCTGAAAAATGAACAAAGAATTAGTGTGTTGCTGAGGTATCACAGATATACACTCATTTCTATGGTATAGGAAATCCTCATCCTTAAGAAGTTTTACCATTATTTCCATAGGTCAGGATTTCCTCTCTTTTTCATGATATGGTAGTGGTTGGGAGATTAATAACATATACGAACTCGTAAATTGGCTCTTCCCACCGTAAGATCGTGTTATAGTGAGGTGTACCTTGCAGGGCAGTTAAAACTGCAGCAGTATTCAAATAATGCTGAAAACATGGTTCAAAGTACTGACTTCCTGAGCCTGCAGCCAGTCAGCAACAGTATCTCTGACAGACCTGTGAGTAGCTCTTTTTGCTTTGTGGTGTCAAATCTGTAACCTAACAACTTAGCTGAAATTCTAACAATATAATTTACTGTACTGAATGCCAGGAGACAGCCGAACCCAGGCCATCTCCTGAAAAGCAGAGCTTTGCCTCCACACAGCTCCAAGTGTAGATTCACCGTACACCTAAGCCAGTCTTACAGCCTGTGCCATGAAAAACGAGTCCACCCACACCTCCGGCCATGTGCTCTGCCTCCTGCCTGCACGCCTTATGAGTACCCTGGATATAAACTAGTAGAAGATTCTTCCCATTTTTTGTAAGTTTAGTCACGTGCTGATTTAGCTGCCCACTGTGCCTTGCCGTGGGGCTAGATGCATGCCAATGGTAACACAAGGGAAGAGGCAGGAGCACAAGGCTGGAGGTGGAAGGGGGGGAATGAGGGAGCACCACAGTCTTTCCAGTAGCAGCTGGTCCTTAGCTGTGTTGCAAAGCACACCCTCCATCCCTGCAGTGTTGGCTTTGTCAGCCTGTTTTCTTTGCCTTTAAAAGCTCCAAGCATCTCAGGTGCCCTCTGCTAGCTGCCACATCCATAGGTTTCCTCCTTTGACATCAAAGTATAGTCAGTACAAAGTTTTGTATCTCGTTAAATATTGCACTGCAGGGACAACACAACGAATTGTAATTTCACCCCCAGGTTAAAGAAAAAAAGAACACTGTACAGCTTGCAGTACTTTGCTTCATGTTTAATTCAATTAAAGTTTACATTTTAAATATAAATGAAATGGCCAAAAAGTTTCCAGTCTGCTGCACTAATGTCCCATGGAATTTAGGCCCCGCTTGTACACAGGGCTTTGATAATAACCAGAAGGTACATTTTGAAACGGAGCATTGAAATCAGCAGTTAAACAAAGTGGTGAATTGAAACTACTATCAATAAGTGAAAAGAGGCGGGAAATAATCAGCAAGTGGCAGAAGGAGAGATACATGCAAGGCAAAATCGAACCCAAAATCTGCTGGAAAAAAGGCATGTGGTATGTAACTTGGGATACAACAACATACACAAAAGCCTAGCTTATTCCCTGACCATCCCTAGGGCTGGAGAAACAAAAGGCTGGCACAAGGCTGGCCTTGGTCCTCTTACTTCACCTTTGTCTTCCATTGAGAGCAGCTTAGCTGCTTGGAGGAGATACCTTCTGGGTCCAAGAGGTTCATTATTAGTGATTATTCAGCACTGTGTCAGAAGCAGTTTATAATGTGAGGTGTGTCTACACTGCAGATAGAGAAGTGGTTTGAAAACACATGCAGCAAACCCTGAGCTAGCTTTAATTTCATTAGCCCAGGTGCCAGAGAGGGGTCAGCAGCATGGGCCGATCCTGGGAAATCAGTGAGACGGATGGCCCCATGGGCAGGTCTTTGCCAACGCACCTCCATATTGTTGCTGAGCCAAGCTCAGCTATGCCCACACACACTGCCTCCGTGCATCTTGCTGCAGCGTAGACACACGCTGTGAAACAAGTCTATGGGTGCATTAACATGCTAGCAACAAAGTAAGATATACTGGAGAAATCAAGAAAACTCGCTCTTTCCCATAGCAAAGCCATATTTACTGTCCTGCGATCACAGAGAATCGCTGAGGTTGGAAGGGACCTCTGGAGATCATCTAGTCCAACCCCCCTGCTCAAGCAGGGTCACCTAGAGCACATTGCACAGGATTGCATCCAGGCGCGTTTTGAATATCTCCAGAGAAGGAGACTCCACCACCTCTCTGGGCAACCTGTTCCAGTGCTCTGTCACCCTCACAGTGAAGAAGTTTTTCCTCATGTTCAGATGGAACTGCCTGTGTTTCAGTTTGTGCCCGTTGCCTCACGTCCTGTCACTGGGCACCACTGAAAAGAGTCTGGTCCCATCCTCTCGACACCCTCCCTTCAGATACTTGTACACATTGATAAGATCTCCTCTCAGCCTTCTCTTCTCCAAGCTAAACAGGCCCAGTTCTCTCAGCCTTCCCTCATAAGAGAGATGCTCCAGTCCCCCTAATCATCTTTGTGGCCCTTCGCTGGACTTGCTCCAGTAGTGCCACATCCCTCTTGTACTGGGGAGCCCAGAACTGGACACAGTACTCCAGATGTGGCCTCAGCAGGGCTGAGTAGAGGGGGAGAATCACCTCCCTCCACCTGCTGGCAGCACTCTTCCTGCTGCAGCTCAGGATACCATTGGCCTTCTTGGCCACAAGGGCACATTGCTGACTCATGCTTAACTTGGTGTCCACCAGCACTCCCAGGTCCTTCTCCGCAGAGCTGCCTTCCAGCAGGTCAACCCCCAGCCTGTACTGCTGCATGGGGTTATTCCTCCCCAGGTGCAGGACCCTGCACTTGCCTTTGTTGAACTTCATGAGGTTCCTCTCCGCCCACCTCTCCAGCCTCTCCAGGTCTCTCTGAATGGCAGCACAGCCCTCTGGTGTATCAGCCACTCCTCCCAGTTTTGTATCATCAGCAAACTTGCTGAGGGTGCGCTCTGTCCCTTCATCCAGGTCATTGATGAAGAAGTTGAACAAGACTGGACCCAGTACTGACCCCTGGGGGACACTGCTAGCTACAGGCCTCCAACTAGACTCTGTGCCACTGATCACAACCCTCTGAGCTCTGCCATTCAGCCAGTTCTCAATCCACCTCACTGTCCACTCATCTAACCCACACTTCCTGAGCTTGTCTATGAGGATGTCATGGGAGACAGTGTCAAAAGCCTTGCTGAAGTCAAGGTAGACAGCATCCACCGCTCTCCCCTCATCTACCCAGCCAGTCATTCCATCAGAGAAGGCTATCAGATTGGTTAGGCATGATTTCCCCTTGCTGAAGCCATGCTGACTACTCCTGATCACCTTCTTGTCCTCCACATGCTTGGAGATGGCCTCCAGGATGAGCTGCTCCATCACCTTTCCAGGGATGCAGGTGAGGCTGACTGGCCTGTAGTTCCCTGGGTCCTTCTTCTTGCCCTTTCTGAAGACTGGGGTGACATTGGCTTTCTTCCAGTCTTCAGGCACTTCTCCTGTTCTCCATGACCTTTCAAAGATGATGGAGAGTGGCTTAGCAATGACATCCGCCAGCTCCCTCAGCACTTGTGGGTGCATCCCATCAGGGCCCATGGATTTGTGGCTGTCAAGTTTGCTTAAATGATCTCTAACCCTGACAGGCGAGTGAAGAGTTAACAGGACTGAAGTTTGTCAATTGATATGCAGAAGAACTGATAGCACAAGAGCTGACGTGCACAAAGCTGCTGAACAGAGGACTTAACAGGACTAAAGAAGTCTACCAACCGATATGCGCAAGGACTGATATGAGCAAGGCTGCGGAATGATTAACAAGACTGGAGAAGTGAAGTCTGCCACCTGGAATCTGCACGGACTCCAGGGAGGGAAGAAACAATACGGAGGTGTTGGGGTCTTGCCTCGCTAGCAGGGTCCTCCCAAGCAGACAAACAGACAGTCTTGTGATTGCAAAACTTGCTAAAAGTCAGCAAAAGCAGTGTTTGCCCAGAGCCCCAGCCGTATAAAAAGAGACTTGGGAGCTAGGAGAGTTTGAGCAGGGACGGGAATGTGACCTGATCATCCTCTCCGGCTGGACCGTGAGTATCCCCCCCCCTCCCCTTTTCCTGGGACGCTGGGTTAAGGTAACTCCTCGAGGTTGAGAGCCCTCTCACTAGGAGAGTGAACAAGAAAGCTTTCAAGTAGGGATAAGCAGTCCTTCCAATTAATAACGCAGTAATCGACAGTTTCAGGTTATCCTTTCTAAATTAGTAACTGATGGTTTTGTGTCATCCTTCCTAAATTAGTAATCGCATTATTTTAATGGATGTTACTAATCCAAGAACTTGTGTGAGGAAATAAACATCTTTTTTTATTATTATTATATTACTGTCTCAGTCGTTGCTATTGAACCTTCATAGCACGACAGCGTGACAAACCCAATCCTCCTCCGCCAAGGGAAAGTCTTCCTTTCTCCAGACTTTCTCTCTTGCCTCCAGAGTCTGGGGCTCCTGAGGGCTGGCCTGAGCAGTAAAGACTGAAGCAAAGGCGGCATTCAGTAACTCTGCCTTCTCTGCATCCTTCATCACCAGGGCACCCACTCCATTCAGCAAAGGGCCCACATTTTCCCTAGTCTTCCTCTTGCTACTGATGTATTTGAAGAAGCCCTTCTTGCTGTCCTTGACATCTCTAGCCAGATTTAATTCCAAACGGGCCTTAGCCTTCCTCGTCACATCCCTGCATACTCTAATGACGTTCCTATATTCCTCCCAAGTGGCCTGTCCCCCTTTCCACTTTCTGTATACTTCCTTCTTCTGGTTGAGTTTTGCCAGGAGCTCCTTGCTCATCCATGCAGGTCTGCTACCTCCTTTGCTTGACTTCCTACTCATAGGGATGCACCACTCTTGAGCCTGGAGGAAGTGATGTTTGAATATTAACCAGCTCTCTTGAACGTCCCTTCCTTCTAGGGCCCTAACCCATGGGATTCCTCCAAGTAGGTCCCTGAAGAGGCCAAAGTTTGCTCTCCTGAAGTCCAGGGTTGCGATCCTACTTAGTGCCCTGCTGCCTCCTCGCAGGATCCTGAACTCCACCATCTCATGGTCACTGCAGCCAAGGCAGCCCCCAGCCTTCACATCTTCCACCAGTCCTTCTTTGTTTGTTAGTACGAGGTCCAGCAGCACACCTCTCCTTGTTGGCTCCTCCACCACCTGTGTCAAGAAGTTGTCACCAATGCTCTGCAGGAACCTCCAGGACTGTTTGTGCCTAGCTGTGTTGTCTTTCCAGCAGATATTGGGGTGGTTGAAGTCCCCCATGAGAACCAGGGCCTGGGATTGTGAGGCTACTTCCAGCTGTCTGTAGAAGGCCTCATCGACTTCCTCTTCCTGATCAGGTGGCCTGTAGTAAACACCCACAACAGTGTCACCCATGCTAGCCTGCCCTTTAATCCTTACCCATAAGCTCTCGACTCGCTCTTCATCCACCCCTAGGCACAGCTCAATACATTCCAGTTGCTCTCTCACATAAAGAGCAACTCCACCACCTCGCTTGCCTGGCCTGTCTTTCCTAAAAAGCACATAGCCATCCATGACAGCAAAAGCACATAGCCATCCATGACAGCATGGTGATGGCTTTGGGTGAATAAAGTCTAAGAAGTTTTTTCCATCTCTGATTTCGAAGATTCAGTGATACATAATACATGTCAGAAACAGAAAATATTTAATGATTAGATAAGGCATTTCAGCTTTCCCCAGGCTACGTAAAAATTAAATCAAAGAACGCTGTACTTTTCCCACAGTCAGAGGAAGGCCCCAAGGCAAAATCATCCTCTCTAATCTACTTTTCTACTTCTAGTATGTATTTTACAAATACTTTTTGCCTTATCAATTATTTTACAGATACTAACTGCAGCCTGTGATGCATTATTGAAAAGCAAGAAGACTGCTCATTTGTAGCCTTATGTGTAGAAACTGAACTGCTTAATTGGATGCTTCTCACAGGCTGCCACAACTCATTTTAATGAATATTTAATGACAATATAATGTAGCTATTCTTAACCAATAGCTGACTGCTGCAAAAAAGGAAGGATTCACAAATACAGGCTTTGGAGTCTAACAGTGCGCTGCAACCAAAAGAAAGTACAAAACCAGAAACCCTAGCAAGCATCTACAAATCAAGAAAAGTCATCGCAAAAATATTATTAAATATATTTTCATCACTGTGAGGACCAGCCACAAGAATATTAATGCTACTAAAGCATTCCATAAATAGCTCAAATTTAGATTAAGGTTATTAAGAATCACATCACATTTATGACCCAGTGCTTTGATGATTTAATGGTTTATCAGATATATTCCATTGCAACACTTGATTATCCATGCAATTATTAAAAGAAAAGTGATGCAGGTATCAAAATCAGAACACAGAGTCTTATTTTTACATCCTTTTCATTTAATTTTCTTCTCCCTATCCTTTTGTATTTGCCCTTCCTTAAAGACTGCTGCTTTATTCCACACAGCCCTGGAAGAACTTACCATTGAAAAGCCCCAGACTGTTTGCAGAAATACATGTGACCTCACAAGTCCAAACACCATGAGTAACATCTGGATAGATACACTGCAGCTCACCCATGAGGAGGTCAGGTGCAGAGGAAATGAGTGGATTTGAGGGCAGTCTGTGCTTACAGCCGTTCTTTAACCCCTCAGGTGTGAAATGTCTTTGCTTCATTTTTGTACCTCCATTTTTCCACATTCCTCCCCCACACACTTTTTTTTTCAAGGCCAATCTTGACTCATTCATCTGCGGAGATCTGCAGCAGTCAGCTTCCCATCTCATCCCTTTGAAAGGGATAGCTAATAAATCTGATGCAAATAGAACATAGGCTCATAAATAGTGTGAAAATGACCTGGGGCTAACATGGTTGTCAAGCAACCAGTTCCCTGCTAATCACTTCAGCTAGTGATGGAAATAGTTTAGTGTTGGCCTGGTGAGTCTTTTCTGAGCACAGGAATTGCTATCCTGCTTTACTCTCCCACGTGACCCATGTCATGTGTCTATCAGCAAACTGCATGAGATATTTCAAAAGTGTAAAAATTCTGACAATTAGGAAATGACTCATGCACTGGCAGCTTTTTTCTAACTCTTAATTTTTAGTGATTGACATAACGTGTCTTGTATATATTTATTCTAATGCAAAGATGAATGTTCTCTCAAGACTAACATCTTTCTGACAGTGGTATTATTTGTCAATGAGTTTCACAGAATTAACTGTGTTCTGTACATTTTAAACCCTCTTATTTCAAATGTAGTTCCTTAAGATCTGTTTGTTTATCCTCTCTTAGGAAAAATGCCAATTAAAAGTGCACAGTATATCATCTCATTTATGACTTTATGTTCTTCCTTTCCATTTTTTTCTTATCTAAGCTAACTAGTTTTTTCTATTTCCTGACACAGGGAAATCACCTGAAGTCCCTCTTGTATTATCACTTTGAAAAAGGATTATCAGAACTGAGTACAGCATTCCAGCTGAGGAAGTCTGTATCTATGCTATGTATATGGAGAAGATACTTCCACTGAATCATTCATAAATACCTCTGCACCTTTTCCTCATCAATTTAATTAATTTCAAACCTAATACTGTGGAACAGTAGTAGAAGTATTTCACGTTTTATATTTATAAGGATATTTCTTCTAAACATTTGAAAACATATCTCAAACTGTTTTAGAATTTTATCATTAGCATTTTAACATATTTTTCTCTTATTTCAGTATGCGTTCTTTTGCCATCATCTCTTATCTACTCACCTAACCCCACCGGGTCTCTGAAATGCTTCACATTTTTCTTTGATTTTGCCTACGCGATAGAATTCTGTATTATCTGCAAAATCTATCATCTCACCATTGGTGTACTTTTACCAAACGATTGATTAATTCATTAGGCAACACCACTTCCAGTGTGCCCCAATAGGACTTCTGCAGTGCTGAAAACTATCCATGAACCATCATTGCTTTGTTTCCAATCTCTTAGCAAGTTTCCTATCCAGGGCAGTCATTTACCTCTGACCCTATGAGTATCTGGTTTCCAAAACAGGATCTTATGGGAGACTTTTGTCAAAGTTCTTTTGAGTCAGTAATTAAAGCTGGTAGTTCTCCTTTCTCCACTGCCTTGTGATGGTTCAAAAACAATTATCTGAGACTAAAAAGGCAAGGTTTTTCATGACAGAAATAGGGATGGTTAGTCTTTGTATGTCAGTGCTATTTTTGTTTCAAGCTACGCATATGGCAGTTCAAAGAAAGCTCATTAAAGTAAAATTTTCAGATTCCATCTCTAGTGCTTTTAAAAATAATATTTATTATTATTTTATATCATTTTGTTATTTTATATAATAAAATTATGTAAATATAAATAATGTTGTTTTATAGGATTTTTGTATTATTTTATTAAATATTTATTATGATTATCTTGAAAATCTGCACCAATTTTATTGAGATTATTCTTTCTAGCAATTCTTTCATATTTTTCCTGAATTTTTGGATGATTGCCATGCAAGATTAAAGCACAACACAAATTTTCCACAAGATCTCACTCACTCTTTCGGAAGTTATAAAAGTTTCCCCTTTTTTTTCTCCTATGTATTCCACTTCCAGTAGCAGCTGCAGAGAGCCAGCGCACTAGTGCTGTGATACAACTGTGGGTCCTTCTTCCCGAGAGAGGGAGCCATGACAGCACAACTGCACACAAAGTACCTCACCCTCAGATACAGCTGCAGAGTGAAACCGATGTCACCCCAGGTAGGTCACTTTTCTGAAGCCTTGCTGCACTAGCCCATTTCTGAGTTAACTGCTGGAACCTGTTGTCCTGCTGGCAGTAAATGGAGTAGAGAGGAACTCTGCTATCTGGGCAATATGCTCCCAGGCAGCCACACTGCCAATTTGTTCGTTTCTGATATAGAACTGCTATGGAGAGCCTTCCTACCATGCTAAATTTGATTTGAGAAAAAAAATGAAAGCATATCATGTTAATATCAATTCTATGTTAAAACAATTGTTTTGATTTTTTTTTTTCTGTGTTGATAGAAGAAGAATTATTTAGACCAGTGGACTGGCAGATTTTGAGGAGTTTCCATACAGAATTCGTAGCTCTCTCTAGCTAGTTGACTCGCATTGTATGTCACATGCCTGATTTGGGATTGTATCCTCTATAATTTGATTTCCTTTTTGGCTGTTTACCTATATAATCTATGATCTTAGATTTTTGAAGAATTAACTTTGCTGGAGCAAGGTAAGTTCTGAGCAAAAGAATTCAAAGCAAAATAAAAGGACTGCTGATCCTGGGATGCCAGAATTGAGCAAAAGAAAGAGGATCTGTCTAAGTAAGTAAAAGACTTTTACGGTCAAAAGATCTTGTAGTTTCATTCTAAGCGACCTCAAGCCATTTAGAAGTTAGCATGAGATTTATATTTTATTTTAACAAGAGATTTATAGTGGTTTATTGGCTTAGGATTTAGACAGTCAAAGGTCCTTCACGGGGCAGTCATACATTCATACCAAAGTAATGCGAATGAATACCAGACATGGTATATTCAATAAAATCTACTAACTTTACAAATGGATAAGAAAAATCAGACCTAATAGTACACGCAATCAGTTCTAGGTTTTATAATCACTTGTCCAAATTCTCCAAAAAATGGCAGAGGGGAAAAGGATTACTTGGAACAGACATCCTAGGAAATCTCTCCATTTTTGTACCTCACAGGTAGCCTAATTTTGCTTTTAGCATGGACACGCTCTTTTTTTCAAGTCCTAAAACCACAGACTGCAGTGGTTAAGTAGATAATGCATTAGATATCTCAGAAGCTCTGTGCAGGAAGTTAATGACCTATAGGAACTGAAATTTTAACCACATGCTGTTCTACATACATAATAAAATGATTTTACAGGGGTTTATTTAAACTTCACTTACTTAGGCTTTCCATTCTTGATTTTGTGCAAAGAACTTTGAAAATACTCTTTCAAAAATCTCTTCTGAATTTCTTCATATTGCTTATTAGATAGGATTGCAAATCTATATACTGCTGGAAATTTAAGAACTGGAATATTCTAGTGCTACAGCTGATCTAAAGAAAACAAACAAAAATACAGATTATAATACAGCCCTCTGATTTGTTTTATTTAAATGTACTCTGACAGCAAGAGAAATTTCCATTCACAATTGACATATAAAAATGTAAGTATGCTGTAATGTTGCCATACTTTTTAGAAAGTTACACTTTTGAAAAGATATGATTATAATAATATATATATGTGACTTTGAATGAGTCACTTCACCTCTCTATGGTGTATGGTTTATTTTTTTCTCTATAGTATATAGTTTATTTTTATTAATAATATAAAATCTATGTCCTTTTTAATGGCATGGGGATGGAGGTCTGAGGAAGTAAACACAGGGTATATTAGTTTGGTTTTGTAAATCACTGTGAGCGCCTTGGATGAAAAATGCAGTATGCTATGGGTGCAAAGTATGCTTCTATAGATTTAAAATATGCTGTAATAGAAACTTATTGTAATCATTGGAATACAAAACAGCAAAACAGGAACTCTATGTCAGTACAACTTTAAAGGTCATGTTTACAAAGGTCTTTATTCTGACTTCTATACTTGCTCTCAGAGTCCTTTCATGCCTCAAACTATGCATATATCTGATAAATCAGAGTCACATAAATATATCTAATCCATTGCAGTTGCAAATTATCATGCACAGACAACTGTAGGTGCAATCTTAGACACCAGACTTCCATTCATATAGCTATAATAAAGATATCAGTCATCTAACAGAACTGGCGTTTCAGCTTCTAGACTGACTACATTATGATTCCTTCCTAAATCAATGGCTCTGTACTAAATCAACAGAAGATAGAAAATTGACTATGAAACTAGGATCTAAACCTGCCCATGATTTGGGTCAGATTCAATAAAAATGAATCCAATTTCTGTAAAATGCAGAAATTTGGGAGCAGAAGTTTTACTGACCCATTCCCCTACTAAAAAGAGCATCTACTGAGCACAGAGATAAAGGTAATTTCTACAAGAGACACCTCCACAGTTTTAACTCTGGCTTTCTTGGGACTAAACTATTTAAATAAAATCAAGTAAAAATAATCTAAAGTACCTTTTTCTTTGACCTTATTTTATCTTATTCGTTTTGAAGATGTGCATACACAAGTGTGGCTAGACAGCTTCAGGAAAGATTGCTTCAAGAGAACCATCCTTACAAAGTGACTAACAGGCTTAGAAACAGAGGTATTTTCTAGCTGTGACCACATGCAGCTGGTAGCCAGTTACTGCTCAGCACTGGCTGTAACATGGAGAAGAAGGAGCAAGAAAATGACTCACAAGATAGGACTATTAGTAGGGAATCAAAATGATAGTAAGCAGCAAAACCCTGAAACTAATTAGAGTTGAATAAAATGAACTTTGGGAAGAAAACAGGGCAAAATGCAGCCTTCTTTTGGACTGACCCTCTACTGAGTTTGTGTTATACATTGACAAAAATATTGGTTGTGCTGTTCAGGTTCAACAGAAACGGAAGTCCCTATTCATAATTAAATCTGCAAGCACAAATCCAAAGGAAAAAGACCCTAGAAACAGAATAACAGAAATTCCGTTGGATTTGCCAAGAGACTTCTGTTCAAGCATCCTCACAAATTACATCATTATTTATATGAGTAGTGACTGATCTCTAATTTACTTGGCTGGGTGTTGAGTTTGTGTTTAAGGCTTGCCTATTGCTAAATATCAGCCGCTTTTGTATACAATTGCCAAGGCAAACAGGAGAAGAAAGAACAAACTTGAACTACATAGGTGAGGAGAAAGCTGCTAGACAACTTCAGGCTTAGCATTCATTCTTTTCATGGATTTTTATGGCTTGCTAGTATTTAGTCAGTGTTTATTACTATTAGCGAATTTTGGCAATTGTATACGAATTGCATGTTCTGAAGACTAGCAAATGTTTACAGCATAACCACAAAAATCTAGGGACTGCTTTTATTTCCCTGTTTTGCCACTGGCCAAAAAAAAAGGCATCATAAATAAAACTTAACTATCTTCCAACAAGCCTCGCTAATTCACTTATGCAGAAGGATTTTGCCGTGACTGTACTGAAATTACTAACTCTTCATATGCCCATCTGTCTTTTTGGCAAGAGAGGACTTCAAGCTTTGGTGCCAGCCCCTAGACCTCATGACTGAGTATCTGTTTATGGTGGAAGCCTGAAATTGGTTTTCTTTTTGCATACATCTGTTAACACTGTAATGGGGGGGGGGGGGGGGAATTTTGACAACATGCAGTTTACAGTATGGTGTTTAAAACTAATACATGGAATTAAAAGTAAGTTTGATAGATGAAACAGAAAAGCTTATATATCAAACCAGAACCTTACTACAATACATTTTTATGCTTAGCCATAATCAATCTTACACAAATTTTTAAAATCACACTGAGTTTGAAGAAATGAGGGCTCTACCAGCAAAGCTGGAAGCAGTCTGAAGGGAGAGCTATTTCAAAATACTGTATATGATTCGCACCTGGTCAGCAACTAAAATAGCAGGTGCAGTTACGTAATGTCTTAGATGCCATATATGCATCTTACATAGATCTCTTTGCCTTGTTGAAAATATATCATCAGAGATACTGTAAGATTAGGTTAAAGATTGCCTTTGGCTCTGGTCGATCAAAGAAAAATGTCAACACTCACATTTAAAAATCAGATAATTATTTACTATAATGCCGAGGTGGATTTAATTGGGAACATAAGTCAATTGACTATCCTGGCCTGCTTATGCTTAAGGCACTTATGCTTAAGATACAGTCTAAAGCACCAGTATCAAGAAAGTCAGTGGTACTCTCTCAGGCTGAGGCCCTTGTGTTTCATATCAGTAAAAAGCACAAACTTCTGTAGGCTTTGATATGCCTTCTGCATAACAATATACTGTATTAAACAGAACTGAAAGCATGATTCAAACATTTTGTTATTGTTTTATAGAATTATAATGATTACTGTATCATACTTTAAGAGCAATCCTTCCAGACTAATGGAGGTTTGGGGCTTTAGGAATTAAATTGCAACAAAAGTATTAGGCTTCCTTATGGCAAACTGGGAAACTCCTAGACTTTCCACATATAAAGCTAATCTTCTGCAGCTTAGCTCAGTTAGCGTCTGATAAGTTTCTTTAGTACTTCCTACCAAAAAAACAAGGACCTACTTGCATTATCTGTAGATACAATATTTGCAGAACTGCATGCACTGGGGAGAGGGCAACAGGCCAACCTCAGTTGTACATATAAATGTTATTGGCAATAATACCGTTTGGAAAGCAGATGTAGGTCTTGTCCAGGAGAGTCATCCATGAGTTCCTAGACATGCAGGTGTTGTGATGGGTGTTTGCGCTTAGAAACCTCTTGGGGTTTTTTGCCACCATGCCTTGTGGAATGATCGAATGACAGCTTTTGCAATTTTTAATAATGGTAAGTGCCATCTGAAGAACAGGGGATAAATGACCTGTTCATAGCACTGCCACAGCTGGTTATGTTGTTGCTTCTGCAGACTGGGTTGGTACCTGATACACCCTGGCTAGCTCCCAGGCATGAGTACCAGGGAGATTACGGCGTGCCAGACTTGCCATCCCAGGCTGATGGACAGTTGATAGGCATCCATAGGGTAATGCCCGTTTATTTCTGCAGTGAGAAGATGCCCTTAAATGGGCAATTCTCCACTGAGGCTTCTCTGAAGAATGGCAATGCAAACAGATAATATGCTCTGGATACTCCCCGCATAAGGATGGAGGAGCCAGCTACGACAGTTCTGCGCTCGCCATGACTCACACAGATCAGGGGCTTGCAGGTGATACCTGGTCTCTGGGTGTCACCTGCACAATGTGGAGAGCTGAACAGGAGACAGAGTCTTTCCAATAGAAATATAGATGGTGTTAAGAGGAACGCTGTGGCAGAAAGGGAGAGATGCACAGCAACCGCTGCCTTGGCTCAGGAACAAGCATGCAGCGTGCCAGGCAGCAGCAGTGAGAGGCATGGGGCAGGCCTCTCACCTCCTTCTTGCCCTTTAAAAAAGCCATTCCTGAACAGTAGTACCCTTGAACTACCCTGTAAGGTTATCCTTTCCCAGAATAGAAAAGCAGTTGGGACTGAGACTTTTTTAAAAGTTAAGTCTTTTTAAAAATTTAACAACTGACATTTAACACAGAACTCTTGGTATTTTAACCTTCTTTTTGACAATGGCTAAGTATTTTCAGTTTGGAGAAATGTTGCAATTGTTGTACTACAAGTGCAGTCTCTGCTTTTCAGTCCAGTTTTGATTGTGCTTTTTCTTTTCAGAACTATACTGTCTTAACTTCATAAAATCTTCTTAAAGCACTTGGCTGACGTTGCATAACAACACCAGGAACTCAGAGAATTTGTCAGTTCACATCTAGTGAGGCAACTTATTATGGCTAACTATAAAGGTAAACAACGTCAAGGCAGCTCATTATAGTGTGAAGATACTGTCAATGTCCTAACATCACCCTTTTAAAAAGAAAAAAGAAACAGAAATTGATAGTAGCATAAGTAACCGCTATACAGGCTTTTAGCTCTTCAAAGTTTTTAAACTACTTATGCTTACAGAAGCTTTAACTAGCATATACAAGCAAATAAACATTTCTGTAAGGTTACCGCAGAACTGGAGAGCCACCCTTATTTTGGCTTGAGGCTTCACATGAATCGCACCATCCAAAAGCCTGTTTGTTCACTAGCTATGGGTTAGCCAACTGTGGGAGAAAAGATTTGGCCTTTTACTTTCAGAGATTTTGAAGACTCTCTGAAAGTAAGATGACTGCTACCTTATCAGAGTGTGCTAGGAGAAGCAAATGGATAATATACATTGCTGCATTGAGTGCCCTTGACAAATGCATCTGTGGTTTGGGGACAAGTGTTTTTATTAACATGGGGAGGATTTGCATGCAATTGGTGGTCATCAGTCAGAGTTGCATTAAGTGTTGTTTGGGTTTGTTTTCTGGGTTTTTGTCTGATGTGACAGGATTTCTTTGGAAAAGGGTGAACCAAATCTCTATTTAATTTGATCCCAGTTCCTCTGGGATGGATGATTAAAATGGTAGTTTACAGAGACAGCCTACCCAGTGCCTATTATACTTGGTAAAAGTTTCCAAAAATTATTACGTTTTCTGAAAAAAAAAGATGTTGCTTCCAAACATTTTGGATTTCACTATGACGGCTAGGGTTAGATGGCAGTGGCATAGGGAAGAGCAGTTATAACTCCATTACCTTCAGTGGGAATAAACAGACTCTCAACCAATAATGACTTTATTTGTTCCTTAAAAAAAAAAAGAAAAAATCCTGATTGTGGAGGAAATAGTGGAATCAACTGAAAGGAAAACTTTAGGCAGAAAAACACGAGTGAAACTGAGAGTCATCAAAGGAAAGAGAATTAAACGACTCTATTCCTCCAAAAATCTAAAAGAAGAAAATAGCAAAAGACTAAACGAATTCCAAGAGAGTCTAAAAGCAGAAATCAGGGGGGATTTAAGTATGCAACTTGGGAAATGTGAAAATAAACAGCTGTCATCAGAAGGTACAAGTTAGAAAATGGCTAAAAAGGTACCAGCTGAAGAAGGGAGGCAACCAGCATCACAATAAAAATCGTAAGTGCCAGGGAAGATGAAAATGACTCAGTAGTATATTTTCCAGTTTAAGGTTCCTTGGTCAAACACATTTACCCAGTAACATTTTATTACCTTCTTTATTTGATACGACAAAGCAAACCCAAATATTATAAATAATTGGAATGGAGCAAATATAGAGAGAGTGCTGACTGACGAACTGCATAACCACTATGCTGTGTGCATGAAAGCGCACTGTGTACTAGTTCACAGGAACTCTTAGTAACAAATTTAATATAAAGATATTGTAATGCAGAAATCTCTGGTATCTAAAATACCATCTAACTTAACCAGCAGCAACTAGAAGTAAAAAAGGAGGAATAATATTACCACAGGAAAGGGCAGTTAACCTGGATTTTTCTGATTTTCTCATTGTCCTGATGAGGAATCAAAGTCACCTGTGCTAAAACAAATGAAATTAGAGATTTTTTCTCTTGCAAAATACCATAACATATTGTACCATAACACATTGCTAAATGTACTTTGTTTCACCTCAGACACCATAAAGATCTACCTCAATCTATCTGACCAAAATCAATGTTGTTCTTTTCCCACTGAAAAATTTATATGTCCTAAGTTTATAGTATTTATCTACATTTTTATATATAGATAAATTTATATGAAGTAATATAGTGATTCTGGTATATCTTTCTATTAACTAAGGACTTCACTGTTATAATGAGGTAAAAGGAAAATAAATTCTGTATCTCTGTACTTATACAATGACTCTATAAAGCCTTTATGGCTTATCCCTGAATACATGGAAAAGTGTATAAACATGAACTTATACTGTCTCAGTTTTCAGAAACTTTATGTAGGAATCTTTTAAAAATTCTTGGTAAGCAAATTTATCTTTACAAATACAAAATTTAAAAAAACTAATAAAACAGATCAGCATACTCCATGTGAAATCTTTCTCTTGTCTTCTCCCTTTCATGCCTATGTTATACAAAGATAATGAGATATTGAATGGTCTCATTTATAATGAATAATTACAAAGCCTAAGCAGAACTAGGCATGGAAAAAGAGTCATTTCAGCTTTTAACTCAGATTTTTCTTTGCTCTATTAGTTTGTGTCACACTCTTAAGGGGAGATATTTTTCTTGGTTCAAGAAAAACAGTGGAATATTCATGCTAATCTCCAGTGACGCTAAGAAGATTTATGCTTAGTAAATTTCTGTGCAGAATTTGCCTTTTGTTCTATAAAAAAGCTCTTGAAATAAATAAAAGTAATGACATTTTTCAAAAATCAAGAAAGCCATAGCATATCTTGAAGCAAGAGATAGATGTTAGATAATTTATTTCTCAGCCAGTTTAGGATTCTTCCATACTGTACATATTCCAGTGTTGTACATTCCTTTTAAACTTTCCTTGGAATACTACTGTGCATTTTATTAAGATTCCTAGTGATCAAATGTTTCAATTTTTCAAGAAAAAAAATATACTATGGGAAAAGTCAAAGAAAGAAACCCCACCAAAATTCCTTCTGTATCTTTTTGTTTTAGAAGGAGAGAAAAGAATTACAAGCTTGTCACACTGCAAAATGGAAAGGAACTCAGCTCGTCAGGAAGTGTGGTTCTTCCAAAATGCCTCCAAGTTCCCTAAATCCCTTCAGTCCCTTCAGTTTTCTAAAAATAGTCCAACTACATCTTTGATTGCCAGCTGACTCCTTGGAAAGCAGCTCCAGCAAAAACCAAGGTCCAATTATCTAGAAGCACCTGAAGAACCACAGTAGTGAGTATGGTATTACTATAATGTTACAATGGGCTATATTAAAGAAATTTAAATAATTGCTGACACATAGCAAATAATGCTGACGTACAGTCAAAGCAAAGCTGGTCTAAATCATCCAAAGGTCAGACCATGAAGCACCAGTGAAATAAAATCTGTTTACTATTACAACCAGGTATCCCCTTATCTACAATGTTTAACAGAGGTTTCAGAAAGCCAGGCAGATCGTTTATCCCAGCTGTGCACCAACTGCCTTGAATGCAAGGAAATAAAGTTGTTAAATCTGTATGTTCTATATTAGATGCAAAATTAGAAAAAAAAGAGATTTTGATGCTATAATCACTTATACGTGTATATCCATAGCCTTGCTAATAATAATAATCCTATGGCAAATTGGTATTTGCAAGCAGATGCATTAAAGTGAACTTCATTACAGAAAGAATAAAGGTAATTTCACATACCATTTGTGCCCTATTTTTCCTCTCTTTTATTTCAATTACTTCTGGTGAAAAGACCTATTAACAGAAAACAAAATTTACTGTCCACATGAGTAATCAGACAGTCATAACAAACTCAGAAAACTGAGAAAAGTATTTTAAATTAACTTTTTACTTGCTGACTTGCAAGGCCTTAAGCACATACTTATTTTACTACCCTGAACAATTCCATTAATTCCAAAAGGATCATTCGCAATAATGAAAGTAAGTATGTCCTTAGGTACTTACAGGAAGCCTACAAATCTGCAGACTGAGCAGTTATCCTGAAAGACTTCATAAAGTTGAAGTGAAGGGGACAACTGACCACATGACCCTTTTCCAGATCAAATTTGAATTCCCCCACTCTGCAAGTATTTAAGCATGTATGTAGCTTTATATGCATGAATAGGCAATTTCTTTGGCTTCAAAGAAACGATAAACCTCTGTGAAGTTAGGTAAATATGTATTTACAGAATCAGAGGTCTATGAAAGTAACAGAGCACAAGTTAATGCTATACAGAATTGCAGAATCACAGAATGGTTGAGGTTGGAAGGGACCTCTGGAGATCATCTAGTCCAACCCCCCTGCTCAAGCAGGGTCACCTAGAGCACGTTGTACCTTCATTGGATGAACAACTTTTGTAAGAGTTCAGTCTATTGGTTAAGCAGAGCCAGGGAGTGATGACAAGTTGCATTTATACAGCTTTGTAAATGATATGAGAAGAGCAGGGAGTTGTCAGATGAAATTTTGGGGATGTCTGGAGCTTCTTTCTGAAGTCATTCCACATTAACAAGCAAATATCCTCCCATGATAGCTCTGTTACAGTTTGGCTTAGTGAGATTAAAAGCAACTGTCAAAGGAATTTATGTGCCTTAACTTAACAAATTTCTTACTATGATAATAGCATTTTAAACCTGTTTAACCTATAAAGCAAATAATGTTCAATACTAAACTGAATAGAAAAATCAGATTATTATTGATAGGAAAAATAGAGATAATGAGGCTTAAATGTCCCCCAGGGATTGGAGGCCTAACATGGAACTACGGTCCTAGGTGGGCTTAGTTGATGCCAGAGCTGAAAGAAAGCAAACGGAGAGGCTTTTGCTCCAAAACCACCAAAAGGAGATGGCATAAGAAAGCAAGGAGGAGAGAGGCTGCCTACTTTTCTGCAGGAAGGGAAGGGGAACCAGTCAAAAGCTATCTCAGAAATTATCTGCTGGGGAGCACAGGCAGGATGAGGAAGGTGAGAAATCCCGAATACCAGACCCAGCTGTGCTGAAGCAGTTGGTCTCACACTTGCCCTTCCCAATCCCTACATAAAGAATGGGGCAGGAGGGCCCTGGTCTGGATTTGGATATTGTATTGTATTGTATTATATTATATTATATTATATTTTACTAAGCCTCTCCAGGGTGAACCCCACCACAGCCAGCCTTTGCTGGTCCTTGTCAAGGAGGTCACAAAGCGCAGAGCTACATGAGAGCCCCCAACCACCATGCACCTCCTCTCCCTGCTGTGCGAGCGACTGGGCTGTTTGCTCTGGTTGTGGCTGTGCTGGATCCAGGCCCACCACTATGGGGCAGTTGCCAGGGACACAGCCAGCCTGGGGACAAGGCCGGCCACGATGGGGGCAGGCAGAGGGAGCAAGGCTTTTCCCCCAGCACGGATGCTGGAGGCAGGGTCACAAGCAGGAGGGAGGCGGGAATGTGCTTCTCTATCAGTGTCTTCTCCACTACCACTGCAAGGTAGGAGGGAGGGAAAGGTGGGCAAGATGTGTGGGTGGGAAAGTGGGGAAATAATAAGCTTGGTGAAAAGGTAGAACGAGTTTGGGGTGGGAGGCATTTAAGGATCAAGGGAGAAGGCTGGAAAGGCTGGGGCAGTGTGGCAAACTTGTGGTGTGCCCCTTCATGCCCATGCATACACTTCTTCCTGCTGGTCTGCCTGAGCAGAAGCACCAGGCGTGACCTTCCTCTGTAGTGTGTCCATAGGAGCAGGAACCTCCTCTAGCCCCCTGACGTGGCACAGAGCCTGGGGAGAGGGATGGCCGGTGGTTCTGAAGGGTTTCTGCTGCTTTCACTCACCCCTTCTCTTAGGCTGCAATCCTTAGAAAGGGGTGAAACATGCCTCTTGCTCCCTACAGACCTGCTCTCCTCTCTCATAATTTGTGACTGTTTCATAGCAAATGGTGGAAATCTGGAAGGTTCTTACACTAAAAATGAATCCCCAATCATGTATGAATCACAGACTCATATGGTAATCTCGTTCAAGTTGTGACAAGAGGCAATGACAAAGGCTCTAGGCAGACTGAGTGGCTGGCTTCACTTTGTCTTCAGCATCCTCATCTGGGCCAGAAAAAGCTAGTCTTGATCTGTCATTTCAGCAGCAGTACCACTACAGTAGTAGGCTGATATTTTGAAATTCCCAGTGGTTCCTCTGCCACTCTCTCAGAGACTGCTGTCTGTACATGTCCTTTTATTTTGGTGTGCTGGATTTTTTTCTAGCTGCAAGCTTGCCTGTGGCTAATTCAGTAAGAAAAGTCAGCAAAAATGTATCATTTGCTCTCTTTTATTGATCTGGACAGACAATACTAGGCTGTAAGCACTTCCGTCATCATATTCAGAATTGTAATTTCTCTTTTTCATCGTTAGTGACATTTTGTGTCCAGCCTATCACAAATTCGTCAGTGTGTTGAAGACAGAACTGCAGTAATAACTTTGGAAGAACATGACATGTATTATTAACTATGTATGACATTACCAATTGCATTTGCCCATTGTTATTGATATTCAACCTTTACCTTCCTTCTACAACTTAAAACTGCTTTCCAAATACATTTACTAAGTGATCAAACAAATTTAGATAAGGCTGACACAGACAGTTTCTTTGTTTGGTATTGATTTTTCCCTACCAGAAATACTGTTAAATTAAAGCAAAAGACATTTTTCTTGTGCACAGTGTTAGCACTTCAGTTGATTGAATTCAAAAGTCTATACTAATCAGTACAGTCCTCAGTGTAAATAAATGTGAAATATTTTACACCTACAGAAAGTTTTTTGCCATGTGAGCACCACATGAGGGACAAAATAGCAGTGCGTGCATCTTTGGCATGTAAATTATCCAGATTTCTTCCCCCTTTGCATTGAATATGCAGAAACTAGTGCTTCTTTCACTACGCTTGAAGCTTCCTAAATGACAGTTTGGAAACGGGATATGGGATAGAGAGAGTGCCTGTGTCCCTTAGTGGCACTTCTATTACTGATGTGCAGAGCATGTTTGTATTCAGCCATGCTAAAAAGCCGTATCTGTGCCTTTAGTGTTGCCAAAATTTATGACTAATCTACTTCACATGAAGTTCCCTGATCTAGTTCATACCACAGCCACCCAAACAGTTGTACCAGTACAACTGAGAAGCAGCATAAATCCTGCCTTAGCCTGCAGACTGAAATGAGTCACTGGGGATAGGGGAGACAGAGAGACCTTACATCAGTGCTGCTACTGAACACTCTGTAATATGAAACCACATCCCAAGATGCATTTTCTTAATATTATCAGCCTAAATGGCACAGAATATTTTAAAACCAGTTATGTATTTCTTACAAAACAGTGGCTCATCTAAGGCAATGGTCCTACTGCATGCTTGTTAAAAGCAAACCTTTAATGGCATGCAGTTCCCTAAAGACCACTTCCTCCCCTTCCTCCAGCAATCTATCTATATTACTGTAGATTCTGCTTGGCAAGGATTACTTTTTTCCAGAATGGTCATAACAAGAAAATACATAAAAGCCATAAGCAGGGCAGATAAGCATTGTTATTGCCAGTTATGTCCACATGGCATCAAGCATAGGGAATTCTCAGGGGTGTCCCTTATCCCACAAATCCTTGCTTCACCCATAACCAAGGTCTCCTACCATTTTTATCCAGTCCTGCTTATCCACACTAAATGCTTATCAGCAATCCCATCCACCATTCATATAAATGAACCAGCTTGTGCCCTGATTGCTTCTGGCTGTTGGGAGAAAAAGCTGCAGTGGGAATCACTATTTCTGGCTTTGGCGGTGGGAAGAGACAGGGTGACCTAACAGCTGTGGAGGCACTAAGTCTAGAGTCAAGGCACATCCTATCTTACACAACAGCTTCTCCTGTAGTTCAGAATAAAGCAATCTTTGACCTCCTCACTTAAACCCTAGAAGAAAGAATGAAGCCTTCAACCAACTCAACACAAGTCATCTAAAATCTGCACATAGAAGGATCTTTCATGATTACTTTGAAAACAGTCAGTTTACAGATAGACAGGACTGTGCTTACTGGAGTCTTAGCCAAGGCTCTTGAAAATACAGGAAATAAAAGAAGTTTTGTAATCAGGGCTCTGATACAACTCCAAATTGCTACCATAGCAAGAGTACTTGGTCCTACACACAACAGAGATGTGTCAGAGAATGCCACCATCTACTCTGTCCTGTAAAGTCAAGCCTCAAATCAAGATTTAAGCTTGTCTGTTTATGCCAAGCTTATGCCATTTAGTTGCCCTTCACAGAAAATATAAGATTCTCCATAGAGAATACTAGGTAACACACCCTCCAAATTGCAAAATAAGACTACATTAGCACACCCAAACATTACTCAAAGCTCAGAGATTTCTCTGTACTCTACATAGTCTTCTGTATGACAGATGTTTCCACTACTCCACGCTCATGTAACTTCATGTCCTGCTACTTGCCAGAGGCAGCCTTGGAAAAGGGCTGAAGGAAATGTGGGGAACTGCCATTTCACAGAAGAAGGATCTTCTGAGTGACTGGATGAAAAGGCAAATTTCTCCATGTTCTTCTGCCAGCCAAGGTCAAATTTCCAGTTTCTATCAGGTCTTCTCTGCTGGGCTATTCCTTTGACAGAGATGCTTCAGGGAGTCTATCATGAAAGTAGATTGAGCAGCATGAAAGCATGAACTGCAATAAGCTGCACAGGTCTCAGAAAGGGGAGAGTGTGTTTTCTGTCACTCCCATTAGCCCTGGAAGGCAGCCTCACAGACTCTTTAAGAAGGAGAGAAGGAAAAAAAACTCAGACTGAGGATAGAGCTAGGAAAGCTTCAGTGAAACATACAGTGATCTATATTAACCTCTTCTGTCCCCTGTGCTTTTAGGCCACCAAATTTGAAAAGGTTATAGTCAGCATGACAACTCATCAGGTGCCTATGTCAAGATCCACCCTAGTTTACAGTGTGAGAGCTAGGCTAGTGGCTGCACTGGTGGGCCCTTTACCTGGGAGGCGCTGGGCCAGGAGGTGAATCAGGGGATTGCTGCAGCATCATGTGCCACCCCACCCCACCCCTGGTGTCACCCACACCTGCAACACTGAGGCGTGGCTGCTTGGCTGCTATCTCAGCACACAAAAGCATGTTTGGCAGGCCACAGCACCTTATTTATTGAGCACCTTGTGCTGGACTGGCTCCAGGGAGAATCTTGGTCCTATCTCGGCTTTGTACTTTTGAGTCGTGTGTATCCTACTTTCAAGGTCTCGTTGCATGGGATAAAAGCTGCCTGAGCAAGGGGACCCAGTGAGGGAGGGTCACCCAGTAGGACATTAGGGGCTGCAGGCAGGCAGCGGGGAATTTGGCAAGGGATAGCCACCAGCCACCACTGGTGCTTCTGCCCAGATCAAAAAAGCTAGTAGGGGATGACCCGGGCTGCTTTAAATTGCGTTTTGGACACGAGACAGCAGCTGTCCTGCGAGGGGGCACATGGGCAGGACTAACGCTTTGCCTCACCACACGGAGGGTGGGGAAAGGCGGCCGGGGCGGCACGGCAGCTCCCCGCCCGGCCAGCGGCAGAGGCACCCGCCGAGGCCGCGGCCGGCAGCGCCGTGTCGGGACCGGTCCGCGCTCGCGCCCCGCTGGCGCCGGCGAGGCCTGCGGGGGGCAACGGAAACGGCCCGGCCAATGGCGGCCGGCAGCGGCCTGGGGCGGCACTAGCGGCCCCCGGCCCCGCCGCCGCCTCAGGGCCTCTGCGTTTCCGCGGCTCGTGACCTAAAACCAGGTACCTGGTGCTTAGGTCAGTTTGTGTGTTTGTACTTTTAGTGCCACCGACACCAACTTCCACCGGCTCAACGTCTTCCGGCCCGCCCCCGCCCCGCGCTGCCGGCGCCGCTCCCCGCTCCGCCGGCGCAGCAGGGGGCAGCACCGCCCGCGCCGCCGGCCGCTGCAGGAGGAGCGAGCACCATTGGCCGCCGAGCCACCGGCCCCGCCTTCTCCCTGATCACGTGGCCTCACGCTCGGCTTCGGCGGCGCACGGCGACCGCTCCCGGCCGGAAGTGGCGCGGGGGAGGCAGGTGCGGGGCCCCGCTGCCGTTACCGCCGCCGCCGCTCCCGCCCGCGCCCCCTCCCCCCGCCGCCATCATGCACCCGCGGCGCCCCGAGGGCTTCGACGGCCTCGGCTACCGCGGGGGCGGCCGGGAGGAGCTGGGCGCTGGCGGCAGGCCCTTCGGCAGCGCCGCGGAGCTGAGCCACTGGGTGACGAGCCCGCCCGACATCCCCGGCAGCCGCAACCTGCACTGGGGGGAGAAGACGCCGCCGTACGGGGCGGGGACGCCGCTGGGGGGCGCCGCCCTCAACGAGGAGCCCTGCCTCGGGGCGGGCGGCCCCGGCGCCGGTAAGGCGGGGCGGACCCGGGTAGCGCCGCGCCGCGCGGGGCAGCCGCACCCTCGTCCCCCCCGCCGGCGCTTGTGCGGTTCCCCCGGCCCCCCCCGGGACCGGCCGGGCCGCCTCGGAGCGCCGCGGGGTTGCGAGCGCTGGCGGCTCCCCCTTGCGAGACCTGGGCGGGGGCGTTTGGTGGCCGGGGGCGCCGAAGAGCGAGGGGAGGGGAAGCGCCCTTGGCAAAAGGAGAAGCTGCTCCTTTGCCGGTCGCACTCACATACCCGCGCCCTCTCTCACCGCGCGGGAACGTGCAGGTGTGATGGAAAGTGCCAGAAGCCGCCCTGCAGCTTCTGCCAAGCAGTGCACGCTCAGCTCTTTACTGCCCATGTAAACTATGATCTCCTGAGGAAATACTTGATCTCTGGTAACTTGCAAGACCAAAAACATCTTCGGGTCTCGCGTGTGTTTCGTAGGGCTCATGTTTTCTGTTGTTGTGTGGTCAGTGTTGGTGTTCCTGACCTTGTGTCTCCTGGCTGTTGGCCGTCTTGTTGAAATAGTCACTAGGGCACGAACTGCCAGAGCGAAAACAACTTCGGTGCGTGACAGTGAAGGAATTGTAAAATTGGTAGAGTCTGGGGAAGCAACCACATTCCACTCCTCCCAGTTATTACTGGGAAAGGGAACTGAAGCCCTCCTTAATACAGCAGTGTTTTACAGCCTTGTGAAACTGAGACGGTTAAGAGAAACGTACTAAATCAAGAATAGTGAAACAGAACCCTGAGTTGCCTGCATTACTTTTTGTCCTTTAATTAAAAGGATATTCTGGAACAGTTTATGTACACTTGTTTATCAGAGTTTTACAAAAGTCTAACTTAGTTACATTTACACTATATTTCTTGGGGTTTTCTTTTTTTCTTTTTTTTTTTAATCTGTAACGCTGTTTTTAGGTCTTTGTCTTACAGGAGCCTGTGTATAACCCTTAATTTATCCATCCAAGCACTGATAAAAAATTGTTAGATGCTCAGGCTTTAACTTCTTTTGTCCTAGTTGCTCATGCAGGTTGTTGATTCTGCATTTTAGAGGACTGATAAAGATTTCCTATATCATTGAGTCCAGTCCCCTGTTGATGGGGGGGCATTATCAACCCTCTTAGGAGAGCTGTCATGTCTGTGTGGAGCTCCACTGAAGTGACTGAGATTCTGCATGTACACAGTCTGCTTGCACTAGTAACTTACAGGGTTGAGCATTAATTTTCCATTTGCCTTTACAATTATGACACTTTTAAAAAACCTTTTCTGAGTAATATCTGTCTAAATATCTGTAAATACCTGCCTGGTGATAGATAATAGAGAGCTGAACCCATTTTCCTGTTGGTGTTTTACTGGTTCTCTAGTAAAGGTTTTGCAAAGAAATGGAGGCAAACAGCTAATTTGAAAATTCACATCATATTGATGTCCACTATTATGTGGTGGCATTTTGTGTTACCCCCACTTAAGCTTCTCTTTTTGCTGTCTTTGGTTTTAAATTAATTTCTCCTTAGATATATACATTTGCAATTCAGAATTGTTGCAAACTGTCATGCATGTGATTCTATGTCACTGATTTGAGTTAGCTTTGTTAGATATCAAAAGATGATGTTTTACTGTAATTGTTCACTTTGTCTCACTTCTTCTGTATCTGACATTTCATTGTAAGTAAAATGTTTCACATGCTTAAAGTATGCACAAACTTGGATATGATCCAAACTGCAAGTATACCTCGGTGAATAATTTTTAATATCCTCTCTTGCTGAGTTGACATAAATGTTGTGGTTTAGTGCTTGTAATTTTCTGAAGCAATATGCTTCAGCTTTATGCTATAAAATTGGTTATTCGAATGATCTGCATTCTGGCATTTTTTTACCCTTCGTGGTTATCGCTGCTGTATAATCTATTTTCATTTCTTTCAGAGCAATTGAACAGATTTGCAGGCTTTGGTATTGGCCTTGCAAGGTAAGAGTTGTGTAATATTTTTCAGTGATTATGTTGCAGTAAAGGTATAGCTGTCTCTTATAATCCCTGTATACATTTTTGTCTTGTGTTTTTATGTCAGTAGGCTATGTAACTGAAGTGCATGTAGAAACCTGCTACCTAAAAGTAATGTAGGTTTCTGTTTCTCTAACTGAAGTGTTCTCTCTGAAAATTACTCCATTAGCAGTGAATATAAGAAACAGTTTTTTTGTATTCTATGCCCGATCTGTCTATCTACCCTATCACAGCAATCTAAAAATAGCACAAGAAAATTGCTTCCGCATTTGCTACTCCTACTAATCTTTTTGAGTGATATGAATCTTCCTAAGAAGGTAATAAAGTCTTTAAGTTTTATAACAAAGTATCCTGGAATAGTAATCTTGATGTGGCAAAGTGGTCTAATATCCATTTTATTCTTTATTTATGGTGATTCTAATTACCGATACTATTTTTTGAGAAAGCAGTGGACAGCTTTTTATTATTATTGTTTTATTCCTTGTTGATCTGAATGTGAGACTTCAGAGAGAGGGGCTTCTCCCATCAGAACATCAGAGTGCTTGTGGCATTTTTCCAGTTGGCCCAACATGAGAAACTAAGGTTTCAGTTTCATGGACAGTTGAGGTGTGCTGCTGTTTAAAGAGGAGGACCATAAAACTGTCCCCCTCATCCCATTGTTATCACCCTTGATGCCTAGCAGAACCCCTTTGAGCCAATATGACTCACTAAACCAGAAGGCAAAGTCAGTGAAGGTTCTGGATGTTTTTTTGCTGTTTCAGTGAGTCAGTTGACTAGCTGTTAGAGGCAGCAGAGACCAGCTAAGGGTGGGAGGCCAGGAGGGAAGGGATAAAGAATAGGAACGACTGCTTTCAGCTAGTAATGAGCTCCTTAAATTTGATCATCACATCTCATGAAACTGCCCACCCCCCTTCTCCTACTGCTTCCCTTGTGCTGGCTTTGCTGCTCGTTCAGACCCCCTGATGAGCATGCTGTGTTTATTAAAAGGGGGTTGAACAAGCCACTACAAGAACGGTTTATTAGGTAAGAGAGCTGGAGTACAGAGGAACTTTCACACCTTTTGGGAGCAGCAAACTGCTAATTAGTTTATGGTTTGTGAAACTGCAGCCTCAGTACTTTTCTGTTCCAATTAATATTTGTTTATCCCAAGTAAAATCTCTCCAACAGAGAGCTGCCCCAGGTGCGCTAGCAGGTTGGGGGTCAGAACTGTTACCTGGGATGCTTGAGACAGAGTCTGGAGGTTTTGCTTCCTAATCCAGGTCACAGATTTGAACCCCATACAGATCAGGGCTCACTTGGATGCTTTGGGATGAAATGAAAGTTTCTCTACGTGGCTCTGAGCACAAGTCCTGTTTTAGAACTAAGAGAACTTTAATCTGAAAATTTCAGTGAAACGCTATTGGGAGCAGGGCGGAGTTGGTTTCAGCCAGTAGCATTCTCTGATGAAAACTGTATCACTGAAAAATTCCAAACTAGCTGTTAGTACCAGTCCTCTCGCTTGTGAGGGAAGGTCTTGATTAATCATGTGTGGTATGTGGGATTAGCATAAAACTGGAAAATAATCCTCCTGATCCTGGCTCTGCCCTGATTTTTGTTTCCTCATGTTTTGAGGGGGAAGGGTTTAAGAATTTCCATACTTCTTGTCTATGAAAAATGGTGTATATAAAGCCAAGGGCTTTTTCTTAGTGAATGTATGTGTCAGAGGTTTGGGGTTTTTGTTTTTGGTTCTGTTTTTTTTTTTTTTTTTTAATGCTTGTCCCTTTGTATTATTGGCAGGCTGTGTGGCAGCCCTCCAAAATACCTCATTCTTTCACTAGGTATAAAACTTGTATATAGTTTTTCCAAACACTGATCTAACATTGTTAGAGAAAAACAGCAAGCATTTTGAAATAAATTTACAGTTACTTCCAGTGCTTTTAAATACACTTTTCTTTTAAAGCCTATTTACAGAAAATGTGTTGGCACATCCCTGCATTGTCCTGCGTCGTCAGTGTCAGGTATATCTTTTATATTACTTCTTCCAGGCAGATCTCCTGTGTTCTGTAGTGTTTTTATGTGCTTTCATTTTCTGTAGAGTATAAGGAAGCTTTACAATTTTTAACAAGACACTGCTAGATTATTATGTTTTTATTTGTAGCATACATGTTTTCCATTCCAAAATTTAACTTAACTCCAGCCTTCATGTTATTTTTCATTTGGATAATGGGAAATAAACTATGGCAAATAAGTTCCTCAGCATTTGTGAAACAGCTTTCAGATCCCCATTTATGAGCAGAATGCTTTGTCTCAAGTATTTTTTCATTTAATGCTTTTTTGTTGTTCGTGTTTGTATGCTTAAAATGTAAACAAGTCCTGCCTTTGTTTTCTTAAACTTCAGTGGAGAATTTATTAATAATTTTGGTAACTTTGGCTGACCTTTATAGAGTTTTTAAGTCCTTATTTTGTAAGTGCTTTTTCCTTCAGAGTTGTACCATCTGCAAGTGTGTTTATAAAATGCCATAATTTATATTTTTAACAGGTTAATTATCATGCTCGGAACTATCATCTCACTCCATTTACTATTGTCAATATTATGTACAGCATCAATAAGACACAGGTTAGTATTTGGTGTCTGGCTGTAGCTGTGCAGTGAAGGTTACTAGAGCACATGTATACTGAAGCATCTTTAACTCTTGATGCAATTGGTAGTTAAAAAAGCATGGGTGTTGCAAGGGGGTATTATTTTTGTTACAGAAATCTTTCAAAAAGATGGCAAGGGGTTATTATTTTTGTTACAGAAATGTTTCAAAAAGATGACTGTAAAATTATTTTATCAAGCTTAATATTTACTGGTGAAAGGTTGTAGATATTAGAAAACAAAGTTCTCTAATCTTTCATTAAGATCCATAAAAAGGAAAAAAAATTTTTTTTAATGGGGATAAAGAGATTATCCAGAGTTAAATGACTACTTCCTAAGACAGTAGTGCACAAATTTCCAATTCTGCATAGTCCTTGGGGGGGAAAAAACCCCTGAAACTCAAGATAACAAAAAAGTAGGAAAGGGCTTCCTGGATTTCTTACAGCCATGCTTTAACATCTGAAACTCATTTTGTCTAGTGGAAATGGCGTTAGATTTATGGTACAAAGTATCAGCAGAGAGAGAGATGCCTCTAAAATTACTGACAACTATTTGAAATTATATAATAAGGTAAAAGTTTCTTCAGAGTTGAAAAAAGTTAGTTGTCCTCTGAATTTGGAAATACTGAAATTTAAAGTTAGATTTATAAAGTTAGATTAGGGATTCGTTGAAACTTTACGAAAACGAGCAAGAAGGTGAAAAGATTAAGTTTTATTTTGCTTGACTCTAACTGCATACCTCAAAATACAGGGTCCAAGAGCTCTTTGGAAAGGAATGGGCAGCACTTTTATTGTTCAGGGTGTAACCCTTGGAACAGAAGGCATCATCAGTGAATTTACACCTTTGCCAAGGTATTGCATGGTGTGTGGGTGTTTTTTTTATTTGTTTGGTTTTTTTACTGCTTCTAACAAATTGTTCATCAGTTGTTGGCTTATGTTCAAAGCATTAGAAATGTAAGGTTGTTTGAAAAACTTGAATTGTTTAGAGCAGTCAGGCACAGAATAGGTGGTTTCAGAACAGTATGGTTATCTTGGCAATTGTAACTTGTAAACTGTATGTTTGGTATGTCTGCCTAGCAGTCTGAGTATACAAATAATGTTGCAAATTAGTATTCAGTACAATTCTACTGGCATGAAAGGACTCGTAAGTTTATTTGGTTTTGTACGTATTTTGTGTTGTGTGGTACTAGCAAATATCATCTCTAAAGTAAAAAAGTCCTTGGTTTCGTTATTCTAAATAAAGAAAACTTGGTTAATGAGCCAGCACTGACATCTTGCTGAACATTTTCACTGTCTTTGGAAGGTGAGAAAATAAAATGGCCTGCATTACTAAATTAAAAGACATGTTAAATTTGAGTCCACGTGGCTGTCGGCTTTGTCTTCTGTCCTCCTTTACCAACAGCTATATGTACATTGTTCAGTAGTCTCATAATAATAAAGGGGGTCCAACTAAAAATATGAGTGACTACATTTAAAGATGTATTCGCCATTCTGCTTCACTGTGCCCATCTTATGCTATAGTAGTCTTGTAATCATTTTATTTTGATTTGTAACTTCACTTAGTTTGTTTGCTGAATGATAATTCCAGGATTATGGTAAAACATTATGATGTTTTTCTGCTTTTAGACAGTGTAATTAAAACCTTTTTGTCTGAAGATTTTTTCCTCGGTGTTTCATTTCATAATGGTCCAGAGCTGACAGTAATGGCTGACTTTAGTAATATATATTGTCAGTTTTGTTATATATTTTAAGTGTAAGCAGTGTACTGTGTGTGAGATTTTATTACATAAAGTCACTAAAACTTCTAGGGAAATGCAAGCCGATTCTGAGATGATCAGTAAGTCAGGAAAAGATACTTAACAGTTGCAGGGCTAACACTGAGGCTGGTAAAGACCTTTCTTGGAAAGGATTTTAGGAAGGCAGACAAGTGATTAGGTTTTGAGGCTGGTTTTCTGTACTGAAGTTTGAATGGACCAGAGAGCTTGAGAAGCAGGTTAGCTTTGAGAGGAGACAAGTGGCTGAGTTCTTAATGTGTGGACGATCACTAAGTTTTTAGGGACCTGGAAACTGAACTCTCCTTAAAAATAAGAAATGTGGGCAGGCTGAATCAGGGCTGCTATGAAGCATGCATGCGTACTAACAAAAGAAAGTCCTTGCAGGTTCTGGCAGCTGTCATAAGCATTACAGTCATTCATGCTTAAATTATATGTGGTATGTACTTAAGCTTTTTGATCAGCTTTGTCTCATAGGTAACTGAAATTGCTAGGAATACACTTTCCTCTGAGTGTGACTTGGTATTCATATTTTTAAATACTGCTGAAGATGATGTTTTAATTCATGAGTAGTGATAGAGTGTGTGGTTTCACAGTTCTGATTTCTATCTAGTGTAAGCAACGATTTTCTTGTGGGCCAGTTGTTTAGCAGTTTGAAAAATAAGCTGGTGCTGCTGCTGAAAGAGTCAATCCTACCTGCTAGTAGTTGCTCATTCTTTCCTGAGTGCTACCCTCATCCTTTTGCCAACACAGCAGCTGAGTAGTTACATCGTGAACTGGATTGAGGAAGTGATCTGGCTGGAATGGTCATCTTTACATGCACCAGCCTGTGCAGTTTTCTACTGGATCAGCTCCCTTTCTTATTTATGGCAGCATGCATCCTTGGGCTGGCACAGGGAGGTGAGGTTATTACTTGTAGCAACTACTGCCAGCTTAGCTGATTTAAAAGATTCATCAAGCTCCAAAGCAGACAAGAAGGGGACTGAGACGTCAATTCCAATTCCTTATCATACTACAATAAAGGCATCCCTCTGTTTTAGGAGAGGGGGCCAGAAGTGTACATTAACATTTCTGTGGCAAGCTGGGTGCGGTGCTGTACTTGACAAACTCATTCTAGTTTTGTTCCTTTAATGCAAGAATAGTTCTGCCTAGTGGATTGACAAGTTAGGCTTTCGCAGATCGCTTAGTTTGGCTGGGTGACTGGTTTCATTTTCCACATCTTTTAAGTATTATGGCTCAGTGGATGTCATCCAAGTGTCCATGACACCCAATGATCTTCCCTTCCTCTTTAATGATTGGCCTATGTATTTAGGAAAGTGATACCTCCTAGTAACACACAATTCTTCAGGAAAGAGTAAAGAGTTTCCTTTCTTGGATTAGAGTTGCTGTAACTACAGGCAGAGTGGGTGAGTGTGATTCTTGGACAAGAATTGAAGCTGAACACTTTAAAGCTCGTTTGAAAATTCATAGTCTAGTATGTCCAACATTTCAGACAGAAATATCTTTACCTTAGAGCTAGAGTATTTACCAAATGTATGGCTGTTGGATGTCATCTTGAGTTAGTGTGGAATTACATTTTCTGTCAAATGTACTGTAGTTAACATCCATTACTCATATTTTGAAGTGTGCAACTAGAAAATACTACTGTAAAGGGTGTTTTTTTTAACCACCTTTGTATACAATGCAAATGTTTTGTTTTGACAGGATATGCTGAAGACTAGTCATAAGCCAAAAAACTTGAGTTAAGTCTGTACAGAAATATTATGCAGCTCCTAGTCTCTGTCCTTTCTCCATTGTACTTTTTGGTCTTGTATAACTGTATTATAATGTGATTTAGGTTTTCAGAAAATAAACAGCAACTGGATGAACATAACCTCAAAGAACAGAAAAGGCATAACCAAACCAAAACATAACCAAAAATATGTGTTGGTAAAGGAAGACTACCGAGATGTAAAAATTTCAACGTTCCCTCAAAATTGGTTTTAAGAAGTGATATATAAGGTTACTAATAAATGCAAGTCACTAAAGCTAGTAGCTATGAGAGCTACAGAAACCTTATTAATCAGCAAAGCTATTTTTGTTAGAATATCCAGCAGGGCGGAATAACTTCTAAAAGTTAAGCATGAGCTGTTAAATGATATGTGTAGCTGATTGCAGAATTTCCCATAGTAGAAAGATAAATTATATGTAGACTGTTAGTAGAACAGCAGTATGAAAGCTGGATATAGAGACCCATGAAATAAATGCTTGAGAGTAACTGTTTCTATCAATATTAAGGGAAATACTACTTTTCTTTCTAGAGAGCTTTCACATAAATGGAACCTCAATCAGATAGGTGGCCACCTTCTGCTCAAAGGGTAAGTATAAGTGTAGCATGTGTTATTACCTTATGTCTTATTACCACTTACCATTAATATCAGTTTTTCATTTTCAGAATCTTATGTGCAGATCTTAACTTCGAACTGTGTGAGTGATCACAAACCACACAGGTCAAGCAGTAAACATACAGCAGTTTAATCTGCAGCTGTGTTTACTTGACAGGGGTGCTAATGCTGATTTTCGTAGTTTGATTTGTGAACAACCTTAATTGTGTATGCCAGTTTCACAAATTTTTTTTTGTTACTAGATTCCTTTGTGTGGAGCCTCACTGATTTAAAAGATCAATTTTTTAATAATTAAATTCTGATTTCTGTGAAACTTCAATTGATCTGGTCAAATGGAAATAAATTTAATGCTTACTGCAGTTCAGACTGAAGCTTATCTTGACTTTTTAATATGCACTGTAGTAATTGAGTTATGGTTTGTTAGTTTCTGTCAGGCATGACTTGATAGGTGACCTGTATCAACTTTCAGTTACAAATTTGGCTAATACTGTAGTATTGTCATGACCTTAATTCTTATTTTGTTAATTTTTGCAGCTTAACACATGTGATAGCAATGCCTTTTTATTCTGCAAGCCTGATTGAAACTGTGCAGGTAATTTACATATATTTATAATATTGTAAAAGATACAATTATTTTCTTTATAAGTTAGATTATGTGGAGAAGTGAGTCCTTGTCTTTGGATTCAGGTGTATGTTGCGGTAGTTATATTTATTTTGCTTGAGACTGCATGACTTATTAACTTGGAGAGAAAAGTATTTATTAAAATGGGTTTATTAGTTCTACTATTTTACGTAGAAACCTAGGATAAGAAATGACATTTAATAGAGTTGGAATACATTATCTGTAAGATGAGAACAAGTTACATCTGTATGTTCTGTAGCAGATAAACCATAAAAGAATTATACAAGTCTTTGTCATGTAAAGGTTTTAAAAGGCTCCCAGAAAAGTTATGGCAGTGACCTTCCCCCTATAACAATTATAAATTGTTATGATTATAAATGTTTTCTAATAATTCAGCTTTATGTTGTTAAAATACTGAACTCTATTATTTCAGGGCTGCTTTCATCTAGTCAACTTTCTGCTTTTAAATTTTAATCTAGTTCTTCCTTAGCTGTGAAAATAAGTTTCAGGAAAATATGGATATGTCACTAGGGATATAGCTTAACTTGCTTTGTAACTGCATAAAGTAACCCATAGCACTGTATTGCAGATTATCTTTTAGTGAGTTGAGTTGTTGCATCCCTTTCTGGAGAAGCAGACAGGGCTTAACTGTGGGGAAGCAGCCCAGGGTAATTCTTGAAGCTAGTTCCCTATAATGGGTTGCTCCTAATTAATGTGAAAGCATCTTTGAGCACCTAGTGGAACTCTTCTGTGACGTGAACTCTTACATGGAGGATTAGTGCAAAACAGTCCTTCTCATGTCACTCATTTAAAGTAATTATTTTGATTCACAGTGTAGACAAGCTGTAAGTACTGATTTAGAGCCAACTGTTTAAACTTACAGTTCAACTGTTGATGGGTTTTCTGCACAAGAGCCTGTAAGGGGCAAGAGGCAAACAAGGCTGACTTCTACAGCTTCTTAGTTTCAGTGTGTGTTCTAGAGGCAGGGACTGGATTCTGCTCTATGCAGAGGATCCAAACTCCAAAGAGCCAGAAGGCAGTTTTGTTCAGGTATTTACATTGCGTATATTTTTGTCTGAAAGGATGTTAGCTGTGTTGTTGGAAACAGGAACATGTTTACTGATAAATGGTAGAAGTGGGCATGATTTAGATCCTGTCTTAATTTTCGAAATAAGTAAGTTACTTGTGCTAGGTAGCAGCCTAATTTAAAGAAAGAAGGGGGGAAAAAAAAAAAGCGCCTCTACCCCAGCCTTGTAAACAAGTGAGCATCTTTGTAAAGAGTTATTTATGAAAGTAATCCCAGTGAAAATTTGGAGGATTTTAGGCTACAGAGACTAGCTGTGGACTTGGTACATAGTGAACTCATCTATGTGTGAGTGCTCTGTGAATATAAAAATGCAGCATGAAGTGTATTCTCCAGCTCCTCAAAACATCATCATAAACCTTCTTATTAGAAACACAACAGAAGTAATGTGAGCATTTGTCAAGACTTTATTTATGCTGTATTAATCAATGCAGAGGAGCATCTTGACTTACCAGATTTATATTCCTGTATTTTACATTACTGTACATTATATTCTTGTACTGCAAGAGGGCAATGACCAACCAAAAACTATAAAGATTGTGGGGTTTGTTACTAATAGTTTTTTATATTAACTGTATTTGAATATTTTAATTCTGATGAGATATACTGTTCAACAATGTTAATTTGATACTTCTTATATATAATATAATTTCATTCCTATATATACAAAAAATACACACATAAAATACACACATACTTCTCTAAGTAAGTATACTTCAAATTTCTATTTCCAGTTACCTGGATGTAGCTGTCACATTACTGTGTTTTCGTCTTTAACGTTTCAAACCACATGGTGGCGTGTTTGACAAAACTAAGTGCAGCTTTGAAGTGCAGCAACTGTAATGATATGAGGGAGATGAGGACTCAGTTGCGGTTATAATGCAATACTTATGCTTAGAGTCAGGAACAGCAAAATACTTTCAAGTATTTGAACCAGTTTCTGTTCTGTCGTGAGGGCTTTGCAGGTTATTTCCCTGAGGATCGGGAATGTTATGTCTCATCCTGACATGTGGTCAGGACACAGCTGACATGGACACAAAGACTTGGGCACTGAGAACTCCCAAATTAAGTTTGGATGTAACAGTGATGATGAAACATTGAATCTGTGTAAGCATGAGAAAGGGAAAAAATGTCTTAGTCCTATAGTCATAGGTGGCGTACAACAATAAGAGAATTACTACATGAATTCTTTATTTTCATTATATGAAAAAAATTACCTCTTTTGTAAGGAGGTAGCATGAGTAAAGAGTGCTATTTTAGATACTAAGAATGGAATGAAAATATCCATAGCTGAACCTATTCAATTCCAAGTAAAAATGATCATTTAACTCAAATTTAGTTATGGAAGTCTTTATATTACGCACATCGAAGTTCAAAGACTTCAGTTAAAAACCCTAAAAAACAGGATTGTTAGGTTAGATAAATGCTTCCTAGCATTTGGATTCTAAATAGGCATTTCAGTACATAGTGGTTGTTGTGCAAAACGATACGTTTTGTAATATGCTGAAAGTTCAATGTCTTTGGTAATAACACAAGTAATTGGGATGTAGATTAAATAAAAGATGCTCAAAATATAGGTTCACTTTTAAAAGCAAGTTTACTTGAACATTACTGAGAGTGTTAGAGCAAAAAAATTTATAATATCAGTATGGCTGTTTAGATATGGTAGCATATAAATAGGTAACTTTCTTATGAAGATGAAAAAAGTTGAGCTGTGGTAAGCAGAATGTTGAAGTGGATGTCAGTATGGCTATGAAAGGGGTTGTAACTCTTCCCTTGTGCTTGTAGAGTGAAATCATTCGAGATAATCCTGGAATTCTGGACTGTGTGAAAGAAGGGATCGGCAGAGTTGTAGGAATGGGAGTACCCCATAGCAAGCGTCTCCTTCCTCTGATGGTGTTGACTTTTCCAACTGCTCTACACGGAGTTCTTCACTACGTCATCAGTTCCATCGTCCAGAAGCTTGTTCTGTTTGTTCTGAAAAGGGAGAATTCCCACAACCTCCCGACAGAGAGCTCCGCTTCTGTGCAGAGCATGCTGGATGCGTATTTTCCAGAACTTATTGCTAGCTTTGCTGCTAGCCTTTGTGCTGATGTCGTGCTTTACCCACTGGAGACAGTTTTGCATCGCCTTCATATTCAAGGGACACGCACAATAATTGACAATACAGACCTTGGCTATGAAGTGCTTCCCATCAACACTCAGTATGAGGGCATGAGAGACTGCATAAATACTATAAAACGGGAAGAGGGAATGCTAGGTTTTTATAAGGGATTTGGAGCTGTTATAGTACAGTATGCCCTGCATGTAGCTGTTTTACAGCTCACCAAAATAATTTACTCAACACTGCTTCAAAATGTTTCTTAATTTGTTCAGGTGTGGATTTAGCACAGTGGTCTAGTTATTTACCAATGTAATTATTGTTAAAAGTGGCTTAGAAATGACATTGAAGAATACACTCTATTGATTCTATCTACATAGTAAAAGAATTTATTTTAAAATTTGGAATTTAAATTCCTAAATGTCATTCAAAAGTACTACTTAAATTTAAAATGATAAACACCAATTGAATAGTATGTGTGGTCATACAGAAGGGAATCAGATTCTGGTGGGAATGAGGTTTTACCTTTCCTCTTACCAGTTAACTAGCATGAGGAATGGATATGAATTTTTCGTCTCTGCTTTATAAACATCACATCTGATATTTAATTTGGACTGCTAGGCAGTTCAAAAGAATTTGTTTTCATGAGTTGTAAGAACCTGGAAGTGGGAGAGTGATGGGTTTACTGATCTTTTAAAAATGTTTTCACCTTCACTGTTAATGGAGCTGCGAGCAAAATGGAAATTGTAAAACTTTACTAGATGAAAATGTCATAATTTACAGGTACATAGAAGATTTTTCTTGCTTTCACTGCTGCAGTGTGGCAGGAGAAGATGAGGTAAAGTCCTTTGCTTTCAACAAAATACTCCATAACCAAAACTTAGTTTTAGACAAAGCTGAACAGAATGCAGAACTTGGCTGTCTTGCGGTTTGTTAGCAGGGCTTACAATAACTGAAGTGTGTGAATAAAGCAAGTTAGAAGCTGATTATGTGAATGTGTAAGTACCATTTTTAGTCAACTTTCCACTCAGAACTTGAGAGTTTAGTTTTACTCTGGTACACTGTATAAGAGTAGAATAATCATGCAAATGTATTTAGTATCAATGTGTACCCTTGAGTACCAAGTACCAATGAAAGCATAAAAGATTAATTGGCCTTTTCTAAAGTTTCGCTTTTGTTAGATTGGAGAGGTATATGCAAATATATTGAACAGCCATATATATAATGTCCACTTACAATTTAGCACTGATGTCCTTTGTTTAAAGTCTTTGTTGGATTGGATTTTTTGTGAAGCAGAATTAAGTGTGTTAACATGTAAGCTGACTGCTGTTATGTACTACTTTTTGCCCTCTTTCCCTGGTAAATCAAGGCTTTCAGTCTGAAAATGAGTTTTGATCATTCCAAACAACTTTCAAGCAGTTACAGAATTCTTGGTTTCATCAGTAAATATAATGAAAGCTTGAAGGGGAAATGATTTTAGCAAGTAAAACAAGTGTGTGGAAAATCACTTTTAAATTATATAGAAGGCTGTTGTCTTTTCACACTTCTGTATGGCAAGTCTTTATCTCTGTGAATACTGTAAATTGATATGCATTTAACTAATCTTAAGCATTGTATAGTAGTCTGCCATGACTGCTTTCCGTAAGTGAAAAATAATGAAAAGATGTTGCTGTTCATACCTTCTGACTATACCGTTTGAAAGTCTGCTTTGCTATCATTAAACAAACTTTCATGTATTTTAAATAAGTGTTGGAATGGAAAGTATAGTGAACTTGGGAACTGGTTTTATTTTGAAATATTGTTAATTGCAAATTTAGTGTATAAATGGAATCAAATAAAGTGAAAATACACTGTAAATATTTTGAAGAACTAATTCACTAAAGAAGCATAAAGAGGAATCCTGATCTACATGGTATTTTGTTGTATAGATTTTCCAGTGGCTTTTTTTAAATTCTTGAACTCTTCTGAATGCTATACATAATGGAGGCTATAACCTGCCCTTACATATGCTGTGAAAGATAAGTTCTCAGAATGGTGTCATATATTGTGCTACAATCTTGACTTGCATTAAACGCTTATGCTTGCTGTCATCACCAAGAGTTTCCCAGTTCTGTGCTACACCACGCTTCTACTTGGTACCTCTAAGCAGTGTCAGCAGGAACGCTGTCAGCGTGCAGCAGCTCTTCGGTGGTGGGGAAGCAGTTCTCTGTGGGTTGTTATCTTTGGTCGTCTTCCCATCAAATAGAATGAACGTGTTTTGAGTCTTTGTGTATACTTATTCTACTTTCCAAAAAAATTAGTTTTCTGCTGTGTCTAAAGTTGCTATTTTTACCCATGCAAATAGGTGGGGGGAATGGAATTGGGGGGTGGGGCTTACCTTTTAATTGCAAGTCTTCTGTATATGCATTTTCTGTTTTCATTTGGATGTTAATCTAGATTTAAGAGAGCAAGTAAGCAACTTTTATCTCAATTGAGTGATCAGTAGGTTATTTTAGCAGGCTATATCACTGACAAGAACTATAAAATGTTGACTCCTTCATTGCCATAGAAAGTTAAGGTTTAGAAGTTTCAGGAATACGAAAAATTCTTGTATACTCCGTTCTATCTGATACAAGCTTAATCTGTATGTTATTTTTGATTTTTCCCCCTTTGTTTTTAAAGGGCTGATTTCAAAAAGATAAATGTTACTGAAGAGAGACTGTGTATGATGTTCCCCCCCAGCAAAGAATTAAAGGCAAGCTTTGATGTGAGGTACCTTACGATAGGCCAGGCAGGAAGCTGAGGTTAGGCCTGCTGGAAACCATTGCAGTTATCTGGCCATGTTGTCTCAAAAAGTGCTCTATAGGTCAGACTTCAAACTTTCGGCTCAGTTAGAATAGAGCTTTTAGAAGGAGAGCCAGTGTTGATGTGAATAGTTTAAGTCATGCAGAAGTAGCTATTCTTCAGCAAGGTATCAGCTACTTCGTTTCTTTTTAAAATTCTGTTTTGCTTCACATGAGTTGACATAGGTTGATCTAGCTCTGGTTTCTATCTGTAATACTTGATGTAAAGTTTCTTTTGTGTGTGTTTTTCAGATTTGTGCAGAAATAGCAAAACTCAGTATCAACTGATACTATGCTTTTCTTAGCCCTTCTGAATCTAACAGCAAGTTAATGGAAAGTGCAAGGCAAGTAAGCTAATGTCCTTTTTGCTGCTTGTTCCATCTGAGATGGTACAGATGGATACAGTCCTTCAGGCACTAACAGGAGCAATAAGCGTGATGTGGATGAGGCCTGTCTTTGCATTAGTGTACAGGTTCTTGGTGCACTATGTAAGGTATTTGCTGGTGTAATTCAGGGCTAAGTGGTCACTTCCAAACTACTAATGGTTATAGCTGTTTCTGTGAACTCCAAGAAGGAGAGATCACATACTAAATTTTTGGACTAAATGATCGTTAACAAGAGATTAGTGGGCAGCATATAATGGCATCATTCCTTCACATGGAAGAGAGAGTGGTAGTAAAAAGTGAATAAACTATTTGCCTAATTTTGTTCTGGAAGATGTAATAGAAATTTCCAGTGAAGGCAGAAGAAAGTAAGATTTTTATTTAATGATGAACTGGTGGCATCTGTGTTTTACAAAATGAATCTACTGGTTTTAAGGAGTTGGATAAAACTATATATTTTAGAGACTGGTTTTTGGATGGCATAAAGATCATTTGCTCTTTACCTTCAGCACTCCAGCCTTTTCACAGAGGGTTTGACAGATTGTGAGCTAGTTGGATTTAACAAAATTTGAGGGTGAGAAAGAAGGAATGTTAAAAACGGAATGTAGAAATTGCC